>NC_046636.1:22186105-27228605 GCF_900324485.2 Mastacembelus armatus | reverse complement strand
GAGCTTGAACACACACACAGACGCACAGAGGTCGTTCCTGGTGCCTTCATAAACACAGAAACACATATGAGACCAGTAAGACCACACAGACAACATGCAAATCTAAATACGTAAGGAAAAACCTCGATGCTCCCTCGTTCCAGTCTTTATAAGGTGAAGGGAAAGACATTAAAAGCCAAGAAGAGTTTCCCCTCCTGCCAGGATGAAAGCTTCTTTTACTTGGGAGAACATTAGGAGAACAAACTACCATCACAACAGGAGGGGGAACAGTCAACCGCAGCGTGCTCTCACATCAAACACAACCACCATTAATATTGTAATGTTTCCTCCCTGTGTGTCTGAAATCAGGAACAAGACCAGCGGTGTGGTCAGTCCGAGAGCTGGATGCAGATCTCACTTTATTTGGAACGATTCAGCTTTAAAAACAGCCGGAAAAACACTGCGGCTGCTTTCACATTTCTTGACTCTGATTTATAAAAACCTTGAAGGATTTTTAGTCCCGGTTGGTCCTAAACTTGATTAAATGCAGAGATCACTCAGATCAGCTGTTGTTACTTTACATAACAATATGTTATTGTAAAAAAAAAAAACTCTATACCTCCATCAAAACTTTAATTACTTCAGATCTTTTATTCCTTCTTTGCAGCGACCTGCCATCACTTCCCACTTGTGCTGTTCATGTTTCTACTGTTACTGTCCCAATACTTAAGTTTAAAGCGTTAAAAAACTAGACATAAGCATATGGGGAGTGTGACTGTTGATGCATGGAGTGTCTCCCTGATGAGCAGCATACACCCTGGGAATAATAGCGGGCAGCGGATACTATATGTGTATGCATGAGCATCGAGTGGTTGCTATTGATCTCCTGTGGTCTGCCAGGGGGTTGTAAACACTGTCTTTCAACAGGAAGCTCCAGTCAATACACGCAGCCGTCAACGACTGCCACACAGAAAACAGAGTGCACAGACGCCCCCCCCCGTTATCAAGTCAGCGCTCGCAGCTACGTGGCCGAGAAATGCTGATCTACAACATACAATCCTTTAAATACACACAGACAGGGAAGCTAACTGTTAGCAGACTAGTACAATAAGGTATAATAAAAATGATGACAGTGAGTGAATGGCCACATGACCGTGGGTTAATCCTGCAATATTTGGTCAGATGAATAAGAAATCCAAAGATCTTAAAACCATGATGACTGTCAGGCTAAAAGCAATGCTGATTTCCTTAATTCCCGAAACCCCGACAGACGCACACACTCGGTGCATCAGATGTGTGTGGAACCAGCTCCAACCCATCAGACTTCACATAATCCATGTTGCCAAATCTAAAATGAATCTATGTAATATTGATTCTGTTCGGATGCTGGACTAGTCTGCTAACAACCCATGAATAACCGACCATGGAGGACACTTACACACTGAGCGCATCTGGCAGAGAATCCTCAGTATGTGCTACGCTTAAATGTTTCCCCTCTATTAACTTCCTGTGGGATTTCTTTTCAGTCAGGTGAAGATTTGGTTAGGCCCTCAGTGTCTACTCATCCCAGAAAATGAGGTTTTCAATGGTCCATATCTGATTCAAAGGCCTGATGCACAGAATTTGTTGTGAAGAGTTTTGTCCATGTTACCTGTACACAGATTCAATACTGAGAAAAAGACCAAAAGTCTTTTTAAATGTTCATGTCGACACTCACAGGCTCACAGAGGCAAAACTATCATGAATAATAATCCTCATATTCGTTATTTTAAAAGGCCTTAAGAACTGACTGATGAACACTTCACCCACATTACCTTAAAAGCCACAAACAGCATAACGTGTAATGGACGGACAGCTGGCAGCAGTAAACAACGTGTGAATCTGTTTGACTGTATAAAGTAGAAAAATAAATTGAGATCTCAGATTAAAATCTGTAAATATCTGTTTTGTTTGCTTTGCACTAACATTGTCTGTCTGCAGCATCACATCATTTCCTTCGCCCTGTTAATTTAAAACAAGTGCCACGTCTCTGAGCATGAGCATGAAGGAGACGCACAGTGAGAAACACACATTCATGAAACACTGCCACCATGTGCAATTTGCATGTTTGAAATCACAGGTCAGGGTCGGTCGTGCGATTTGACTGAGGGGCGAAAGATGAAAAGAGACAAGCTGTTTGCTTTTGTTTGTTGGCCTACATGCGTCTCTTTGCCCACTGTGCAGATGACAGCTTTCACTTTTCTGGTGGCCACATCCAGAAGTTCGATGTGTTATAACCCAGGGGGCTCTCAAACATCTGGCTCCAGTTATCACAGCTCTCGCTCAGCTCTGCCACCACAGTGAGACACACACACACACACACACACACACACACACACACACACACACACACACACACACACACACACACACACACACACCACTCCGTCAGCGTCTGGACACGGTGTGTTTTGCCACTCCAACGCTCCGGTTTCCCAACTTGTGTTTCTGGTAAAGGGCCATTTTAGTTCCAGTTCAGGCCTGCGGCGGAAAGCGTCTCCCTGAGGAAAATAAGCATGACTCGCTCCAGTGAAGACATCTGCCCTTTGAAAGCAAGCATGGCTGTTTGAACAGCTGTCAGAGCACACCGTGCGTCTCAAACCTTCCGTGATAAAACAGAAGAGAGTCTGGGAGGGGAAACCGACAGAAGAAAGACACTGGATGGACAGGACAGAAGGAGACATCCACCGGCAATGATACACAAGACGGGAAGAGGTGCCCTCCCTGCTTGTTATGTAGACTGACAAGAAGCTACGAGAGGAACTGCAGCACTTGGTCACCTGTGTTCAAAACTGGAGACTATGCCAAAAATGTGTATTTAATGTTCATGCTGGGTAATCCCTGACAACAATAGCACAGTGACAGCGTTACAGCAGCATGTGCTGCTGTGGTTAAGACTCGACACTGGTTTTCAACACGAGGAAGAAGAAAACAGGAAATTCATTAATTTTACACAAGTGGAGAAAAAAAAAAACGAATGTCACAAGTTCTCAGGACAACTTCTTGTCTTAACCCCTTGGACAGTGTCAAGAAATATTAGTCAACACAACCTGATGTTTTAGTGGAAGAACATAAAACCTATAGGAGAATGTAAACTCAAGACAAGCAGTTATTTTTGCATAATGAAGAAAACTGAAAAAAGCATAAACGTGGGATTTTGATGGTGTAGTTCATAGTTCAGTGACAGTACGCATTGCCATCTCTGATGCAGTATGCCAGTAGTAGATACTCTCACACCACAAGAACATCTCAAGCTTAACACTTCTGGTCCTAAACTGACTGTCTGTTAGCCAGTCAAGAGGAACAAGTGTATGTCAGACTTAGAAAAGTGCTGGGAGCTCAATTGCATTAAAGCTCTTAGTTTGCCTGAGCTCCAATCTAATTGGATAAAGCTGGAAAAGCAGCTTCCAACGTGCACGAATACATTTTTTTCCACATTTTTTTTTGTTGGAGGAGAGATGTACCCATGTTCTGTTCCACCCCATCTTTTGTCCTTGTCAACATTCTCCAAATGAGATTCCCAAAATCAGGAGGTGAGGGGAGCACGCATGCACGAGTGCACAGAACAAACATTGTCAGACAGACACACCTCTCACACCAGTACTCTGGCTGGCATCTCTTCTTTCCCGTCCTTATTAAAATTCCATATTGAGATTCCTTCCTGCCACTCCGCCTCCCTGGCCCTGTCACTCAGCCACCAACCAGCGACAAAATCAGCAAGTTTCAACAAAGACACACACATATGCATAGAGACACACACGGCACACAATCCAAACTTTTCTTAAGACAACTCGTCCCTGCTCCCGCCCTTTATGTGTGGGATGAAAGTTTCCTTTAGGTGATATGTATGAGAGCGTGTATCAGCATCTCTCCCTCCCGCCTTCGCCCCTCTCCATCTCTGCTCCCCCTTCTCATTGTCATTATTTTCGATGGTGTCCCCCTCTGATCTGTCGAGCCTTTGGGTGCTCCCTCTCCTCCTTCTGTGTTGTTCTCTGGTCCCTTTCATCTGTCAGTGGCGACCGCCACTGAGGGGGTTTGATTTCCCATCATGCCTAGCATTGCCTCCCTGACTCCGGCTCCCTCCCTCATCTCTCTCTCTCTAAGGCGAGTGTTGTGCCCCCGCGTCGTCGGGCAATTATCCCCAGGAGTAATGAGGAGCGTCTCTCCCTCTGCGGCGTGCTGACTGACACCTCTCCCACTCATTTGTCAACAAATCAGACGGCTGGTGTGGGCGGCCATATTGAGCTGAGGGTTGTCGTTGGGAAGCTCAGGCTGAGGCGCGTCGCCACGTCTCTCTCCCTCTCTCTTTTTCTCCATCCTCCTCCATCCCTTCCTCTCTATCTCTGCCACCTCGTTATCTCTGACAGGGTGTCATTCGTTCCAACTCTCATTCCTCCTGTGTCAACCCTCCATGCGCACCGATGTATTTGTGTTCCTCAGCTGCCAAGAAAAGTCTGACTTCCAATAGGCCTAATGGTCATATGTGGCTAATGATCACTAAGCTGAATAAGTGACACTAGTCCATTTATTTGTGTCACAGTCAGTCAGCCTGGTCCCTGCAAACACTTTGTCCAACTAGGCGATAGAGACTAGAGTGTAAAACGGAAAATATTTTCAGATAGTCTTCGGTCGCAAAGGCTCCTTTCAATTTGTCACCGTTAGTCAGAGCAGCTGTAGAGGACATGTAAATCTCACCTGTGTCAGCGTGAGCAAGGTGTTTGAAATGCCAATTAAGCCGTGCATATTTGACTTCATACTTTAATGAGGTGAGTGTCTGCGTGTGAGCGTCAGATACGACCAGGAACAGCCTGACACGTTCTCATACCAAAACACACATCAGAGTCGAGTGAGTACTCACTGTGCTCTTTGTGCTCCTCCGGGCTCGATGAAGCCTCTCCGTCAGACAGCAGGCCGGACATGGAGAACAGCTTCCTCCCCGAGTCCTCCCCAGCTTTGAGGGAGCCCCCCAGGGAGCTGAAGTCAAACTCCTTCCCCTCCACCTCCGGGAAGCAGCTTTTCAGCCTCTTGGCAGGGGTGAATGCTGACTGGTAACCCCCCGACTCCCTCTCCTCTTGCGGAGAGGAAAAAGGTCGGAAGGCGCCCACCCCACTGTGGTTGAGCATGCCCAGGGTGGAGCAGTCCAGGTTCGGTGGCGTGAACTGGGGGTGCAGGTGGAGCAGAGAGGCCGGAAAGTCACGGGAGGGAAAGGTGCCTGACATGGGGCCCTGCCGCTGATACATGGAGGTGAAGGTGTAGGAGGCCGAGGGGAAAGGGAGGTGGAGGTCCTTCTCCACGGAGACCGGGACACCGAAGGGCCTGGGCGCCTGGCAGGGGACCGACGCGTCTCGGCCGGCCTCGGCCGTGGAGGCAAGGACCATGAGGGCGGGGGAGGCCAGTGGAGCCGGCAGGTAGGAGGGGCTGTCCATCTTGAAGGGGCGGTGGAGGTCCATTCACCTCCTTGTGAGCGTCCTGAAGAGAGGGGGAGAGGAGAGTTGAGGTGGAGCCACGACGGGACATGAGAAGAAACAGTTTCACAAAGTGCTGCAGTTGAGGTGACAAACAAACAGCAAACACTTTCACCTTCATCACAGAATTGTATAAATTAATGTGAGGTGTCTTTGTAAAAAATCAGTTTGATTTAGGCTTTAAAAGAAGCCAAAACCTTCATCTCCTCATTTTGTCAAACACACCCAGTTGCCACTGCAGAGGCATTTTCACAATCAGTTTTGGACTGATTTCAACAGAAAGGGCTGGAGGAGGCCTGCTGCGCCTGCAGATAATTACGACGGAATAAAATGACAAAAAATGTACATTTAACAGTGAAGAATAATTAGATTTAGGAAAACCCTCCAGACGCTGTCGGAAAAAAGGAGCATTTCACTTTTTTTCCGTGAAGAACTTAATTGTTTCAGTAAATCGATAGATGGTAAATCAAATAAATGTGTCGGTGAATTCTCTTCTAAAATGTGAAACAACCAGCCGCAGAAAAACATCAAATATATTTATTACAATTAATTTAATGTTAATGAAATATTCCAGTCAGGAAAAAGAGAATCAGCGGAGTGAAACACACAGCAGGAGAAAAAAAGGCCACTCATTTTAAACTTACAGTTTATGAGGCATCTGATCTTCAACTTAGACGAGATGAGAATGAAAGTTTGCGCTTTGGTGACACTTAATCTGCGTAAAAACACGTTTGCTCGTCAAGTTAAAAAACACAGCGAAGCCCAGACACACATGTACATGCTGCTTCTACCCGCCTGGAAATAGTTCACATGTTGTTTGGAAACTGTTTTCCAGTGAGCGCACAAGTTCCCTAAAAAAAACTACCTAAACTACCTCAAAGCCTCACGCCGAAAGACACACGACAGTCGAATAACCAATTAAACCAATTAAAACAAATGAAGCTGTAATCACTTGCGCTATCACGCAGCATCAGCCGCCACTTACCGTGATGAAGGACTCGAAGCGAGATTTATTTCGCCGTCAAACTCCCTCACTCTCCCTCTTCCAACTTCTAATTTCAAGGACGCGGCACTTTCTCCGTTTCGTGCAGGAAAGCGAGAAAAGAAAAAGCAAACAAACGTGAACAGTTGATCTGTGCGGGGCAGCGTTTTCACTCCTCCTCCAGATGTTGCGGACCCGAGGCTGGGAGGTGTTCAGTGCTACAGATGTGCAGACGCCGTGTCTCTGGGCAGGAGCGGGGGCATCGGTGAGTGGACTGGCTGCGGGTCGCTTTGCCTCTGCTGGTCTCTCCTTCATGCGCTCTGCGTGACAATCCAGCCCCGCACCCCTCCCTGTTTCCCTGCCCTCTTTCTCTTTAGCCTCTTCCCCCTCTCCCCCATGGGCGCCCTCGCTAAAGATGAGTGAAACTGAGTCAGAAGGAAACTACAGTGTTCAGCTCAGAACAAGAAAACTCTGGGACACAGTTGTAGGTGTCGGATCATGGGAATAAAGAATCAATATTTCTGATGAAGACAAACCTCAGTCGCTCCTATACAGGCCTGGAGTGACGGCTATAACATTTACATGAACTACAGAATAAAGACTTTACACATCCACCAGAGATCCAACAGGACACACACACACACACACACACACACACACCCTCACACACACACACACACACACACACACACACACACACTACTTTCAGACCTTTAGCCTGATCAGAGCATTAACCCACTCAAGTGTTTGTTGGCTCTGCTTCCTCCTGGCAGGTGATAGAGTTAACCTCTCCTCACTCAGCCTGTGATTGACGTTTAGGAACATTCCCTTTTGATGAGACACAATGCAAACCAATGGTATTATTTGTCACTGATAATCTGCTTTCAACTCCAACACATTACACACAGAGCAATATCCACATTATTCATATCTGATTTCAAGCACATTGTCAGAAAGCACAGCTCAGAGCGTCACAAATCAGCCCAAATCACTCTTAATTTGTTTTTATCGGTATTGGTATTGCTTAAAGACTTTTTGAAATAATGTAATTGAAATAATTCCTTATTCCCTGGAGCCAATCCAGAGGCTTTACACTGCTAATCTAATGTGACACGCAATTTCCGTCTCTCAGACGATTGCTTCCCCTCAGGTCCCTGTCTTTAATGAACAGCCATTTGGCTGTGAGCCTGTGTGTGTGTGTGTGTGTGTGTGTGTGTGTGTGAGAGAGAGAGAGAGTCCTGAGATAGGAAATCAGTGAATTAGGAATATCACAGCCAAGAAGAAGACACAAGGAAGAGGCTCGTGGGGAGACCCAGCTGGAAATCAGAGGGTGCTAACTCAGCCTGAAAACACACTGGATAATTGGGATATAAAAATAAATATTGACTCTCTGCTCTACATTACCTGAGACTGAACAGAGTCAGGATTTAGCCTGGAAAGTTCTCCTGTCCTTCAGGTGCTTTAAGTGTTTTCTCACATGGAGCTTTCTATGCAGAATGTGGTGCTTCCTCTCACACCCAAAGACAGCTGGTTGGCAAAGGGGTGAAGGCCCAGACAGCAGATGCTGACCTTTACATGGACACATGAACCAGAGTCCAGACTGGCTCTGTAACAGTCTTGCCCTCGAACCAGCATGAGACCATGTAACACATGTCTTCATTGTGACAAGACAAGGTCATTACTCCACTTAAACAGCACCCAGCCCCTGACAGTATTCTGGGGTTAGACACCTGCAGGCCAACTCAATCTAACAAAGTCACAGCTCAAGCCTGAACCAGATTCCCAGATCAAACCCGTCCAAACCAAAGATAACCTTTGTTTCTTTACAAACCAATAATCAGTGTAATCATTCGGCAGCAAGCTCTTTTACGAAGCTGGTTCTGTTCCTTTGCTAGGAAATAAAAAAAATATCTGATCAGCCCAAACACCCCCCACAAGTGGCTGCATCATCATTATGATTATTATTTCTACCCTGTTCCTCCAATTTGCCCCTTGTGCTGGTGGCTGATGGGTGTGTGTCCTGCAGGCCCAGTGAAGTGTTAATGATGTCCCTGCTGCCTCAGCCAGGTTATGGCACAGGGGCCGTTAGCCGCCCAGGGTACACTGCATGGCTCCCAGAATAAATTGCCACCCGGAGCCACGCAGGCTGGTCAGCCAGCCAATTACAAGCCTGCCCGCTCAGCTGAGGATGATGGGATGCGATGTTAATTGTATGTCTTCATTTTCTGGCAGGAGGTGAGTCACTTGGCTGTCTTTTTGACTGCCATACTCAGGCACGTTCACACACACAGCACAACATAATGTGCCTTATGCTTTGAGTTGAACTCGTTTGTTGTTTATAAGCATGATGCACATTCCCAGATCCCGTCTGTCAGACTGTTCTCCTACATCAAATAGGCTTTTGAATCATTTTCAAGCTATTTTAATAACAATTAAACTTTACAGCTTTGTTTCTCTGGTGTTCAGCGTAACGCCCAACAAGTTGAGGCAAATTAAATCAACATGATGAGAGTTCTCCACTTCTTTTATTATGATGCCTGAGGTCATCAGCGGAGTCTCTTAACTCTCCCTGTGTGTAATTGGAGTGGTAAATAGTCGTGTCTGTATTTTGTACTCTTCCCCCTTAGTCCCAGTTCTTGTTTTGAGGAGTGTGGAATAAGCTAAGTTACTGCTGTAAACATCCACACAGCAATTAGTGATAATTAGCTTTTGCTGGGAGACTCACAATCTCCAATTAGTGCAGATTGCCTTCAAAATTCATACAATTCCTTAATCAAAAGCAAAAGAATGTAAAAAGATTCAAAAATGAAATAGTTTTTTTTTGGAGGGGGGAGGGGGGGGGTGGATTGCACATGATGGTGGAGCGAAACAGAGATGTACCACATCCAGACTTCCTGCAGCTGTAACGACAAGCGTACAGGACGACACAGTGCCCCAGCTGGATCTTCGCAGTGGCAGTAGCAGTGGGGGAGATCAAGAGTGCTCAGCTCTCTGGAGTCAGTTGGGTAGTAGTTGTGCGGCACAGTGCTGCACTCTCCTCAGTATATCAACATAGAGACTGTCTGGTAGCAGTGCTATGGAGAGAGAGGTTAGCTACTATATTAACATAGGGAGAGACAGCGCCAGAGCAGAGCAGTCTGCCAACGACTGAGCAGTGGAAGTGAGACAGAGGGAGAGGCCATCGACCAGACAGCTACAAGATGGAGTGGAAGGGAACGTGTGAGAGATGAGCTGTCGAACATGTGACAATGTGTGTGTGTGTGTGTGTGTGTATGAAAGTGGAAATACGTGTGTCTGTGCGAGTGTGTGTGACAGCTCCCCAAAGCAGCCAGCAAGCGTGAATGTGAGGAGGAATACAGAGAGGTGCATTATGGTCTCAATCATTGATCGCTTCCTCCCAAGGGGCTGGTGACTGCCCCCCCAATACCACACACACACACACACACACACACACTCACACAGTATCCTGTATGTTTTCAAATTCACAGCACACCCGTGTCGACAGGCCGATACTGCCTGCATGTTCTCAACTTTGTCTCTATGCTGCTAAAGTTAAATTCCCTGAACTAAATGCAGTTTTATCAGAAACTGTGGATGTAGAATGAGGCAAAATAAAACGAGAACAAGTAAAGCAGAGTTTGTGACTTCAGGGAACATGCTGTCTAACGCTAAATGCAACACACTCCCAGGAAAGTACTAAATCTATCTATGTTTTAGCTTTTCAACAGCTGATGTAGGAAACAACCACAAAAAGTGACGCATTAGTGCGACAGGAAGTTTAGTCTTTTACCTGCTTTGAATAAATGTCTGCAGACAAAGGTCAACATTGTAGTAGAGTCGTCTTTTGTATGACCCTCGGATCAAACAACATATGCAAACAAAAAAACAACAAAACTGCATCACATTATAGATCATCGTATTTACATAATGTTTGCCAATAATCAAGCTACTCACCTTGGACCCACTCGCATGCCCACAGCAATGAGCAAGAGGAAGCTTCATGAAAAATCAGGTAAGTAAAAAAAACATGATGATTATTTTCAGTCTCATCATAAAATTTCACGTCTTAAAGTGAGTATTGAAGGCAGAATAGTGTTTGCTGCATTGCCAGTGTTCATTTTAATGAGCGACATGTCACCCAGTGTGCCACTGTGGCTTTTTGTTTTATTGTTACAAGGATCATTTGTGTTGGTCTTTTCATGGAATTTCTGACATAAAAAGTGAAATACTGACAACCTCATCCTCTAACACACGGATGCTTTCAGGGTCACCGTGTCTTTAAAAAAAGTAGAAAAACTGTACAGCAATTCGTTTTCTTCCACTCGCCTCCATCCTTAATGTTTAGTCTTATGTAGCCAAACAGTAAAGAGCAGTGACAGCCTGTGTCCTCACCCCACCACCACTTCAGTCTACACACATATATACACATAAACACAACACTGCCCATCACCGAACATCACACCCTTTCCCCTCCCCTCCCTCACCGCCTCACCCATCCAGCTCGCCGGGGCCCCCGTGCTCTCTCCTCTCTCGCTGCCATGGGGCTGACACTAATGTGACACTCTGGAAAATAATTACCAACAAACGCACTGCTGACTGCAAACAGCTCGCTCCCCTCAGTGGACTGTCACTAGTCATTAGTCTGAACCCTGGGAGAGGACAGGACCACCGAGAGGGGGAGGGAGGCTCTGGAGGATGAGGAGAGCCATATCATGTGTAGAAGGAGGAAATAAAGAGGAGGAAGAGAGACCTGGCAGGTGATATGGAAATAATCTGCTTTGCACCTGTAAAACATGTAAAACAACGATGTGGGTTTGTGTGTGTCTGTGCATTGCAGCTTATTCTTTTGGGCCCAGTCTCCATCATTGGCCCCCTCTGGTGGTTTACATTATATTACCTGTGGTACGGCAGCAACACCTGGCCCAGTTTGTCCGAGAACCAATATAGTGAGAGTAACAGAGTCTGTGTTACCACTCTCACTATATTGGTTCCTAGTGTCGCTCTTATTTCAATCAGAAGCCGCTTGGTTTGAGGGAGTGGGACTGAAGAGCAACTGAAATCCAACGATTAGGAGTGAGACACCAGAGAAATCTACAGTCCAGGAAAGCAAACAGGTAAAAAGAAGAAAGGCCACTTAGCCTGTTCAAGGTGGCAGCAATTCCAACACAATTATCCAAATGCCACAGGGTACATCAATTCTTTGAGCACCAACCCCCTCCTGAAGACCGTTATTTGTGTAGCCTTGGGGGGCAGCCATGCCAGGGAGAGATTAAAATTTTTTAGCGCTTCCACAATGGCCAATATTAAAATGTCTCAATACATCTGCCTGGCTACTTTGATTGGTAACTTAACCCCTGACTCCTGAGCAAAAAAAAAAAAAGAAAAGCCAATTCTCTGAGCTATTGTCAGCGGGCTGGAGTCTAATTCTTGTATGATTCAGGCTAATGAGCCGGTAATAGGTCCTGTGTGTGTGGAGAAGGATATTACAGTGTAGTGGAGGGAAGAGAATGGGGGCAGGGGTGGAGTGGGGACGGAGAGTTCTCATTGTTCAATAATCGGAGGGTACAAGGTTTAATCTGTGAGACACAAACTGTTTCCTGTCTTTAAAAGTACAGCAGGGGATTCCACTGATAGTTTCCCCATAGACAGCGAGGCTTGATTGGAACAAGCGTTCACGCTTCTCATTCCCAGGTCAAGACAGTAACAGAGAACCAGAGACAAGGAGCTGCAGGGAGAAAGCAAAAACTGTGTCTGTCTGTGTGTGTCATCCAGCCAATGGCTTTATCCAGCCTTATCCTGAACCATGAAACCATAGTGCATGACACCCTTCTATGCTCTGCACAGATATGGCTATTCACTGTTAGCACAGAGATTTGACAAGCCAGACTGCTCTCACTCAACAGCCTGGGTCAAATGGATGACTGTCACAATCTTTTTATCTTTCTCTCTTCCTCTAGCTCCCCCTCTCTATTCCACTCTGTGCACCCTCCTTTTACTCCCCACTTGCTGCCAATCTCCCAACTTTGCCTGTTCAAATTGACAAATTCAACCAGCTACAAAAGAATAAATGAAAAGGAGAGAAGAGACCTCTGAAGGGGATAATCTTTGCAGAGGGAAAGATCTGGTTCACTGAGAGACAGGCAGCAGGTGAACACATTCATCTGTTATTCAAAACGCAAACATTCAGATGTGAATGTTTGGATGTTTTTCAAGCCCATACAAAAATCTATGTCAAAGCAGCATGGAGGCACGTTTGAATACAAATGTTATATCTCGTTAACTCTGGCTGCTTTCTTTATTTTGGAAAATTTACCATCCAGAGTAATATGTCACTCTGAATCTGACCAGAGAACAGTGGTGTGTCTGTGCTCAGGGCTTAGCGTCTGTCGTTGGCATTTTAGGGTGAACATTTCTGTTCAGTCCTGAGAATCAAATGCATTTTAAATATTCTTTTTCCATCCATCATGATTTTTAATGCAAAGCCTTTATCTGAAACATGAACGTACATGTAAAAGCTGTTAATTTAAAGCACAGTATAAAACATTGTGAAGTACAGGGGTTAAGTGGAATAATACTGGGACATGCTGGGGTTAAGATGCCAATGTCGCTGGTTTGAGTCCACTCCTTCTCGTCATCTCTCCCCTGCTTGTAGTAAAAAAATGATATAAAATGTTAATACACATGAAAAGTATCTAAAAAATATGTTTACAGTACAGTACATACAGTACAACACACTACAACACAGTACTTAAGTAAATGGAACAAAAATGTATGTTTCCCTGTATCACATGTAATTAGTGCTTTCTAATCCTAAGTGGGACAGACATGGTCTGACACCTAAAAACAAAGTATTAATGAATTCATTCAAGTCCTCGCTCAGCAAACTTTGTACTACATCTCCCTTGTCGATATTACCTTTGCCATGCGTCACCTCTGTGTATGTTCATCTACCACTAAGCCCCGTGAGGCCTCTTCTTGCAGACGTGGTTTTGTGTGTGTCAAAATCCTAATCGTCACACAGTCCTCAGCCCCTCCACACACACACTTAACACACACACACACACACACACACACACACAGCGTGTTGGTGTTCAGTCAGGTAAAGGTCTCTCAGTCGTGCTCTGTGAGTGGCCTCTGCTCAAACAGATCAATAGACACTGGCACGTCCCTCCACCAACCAAGAGAAAACAATTAAAAGCCATCGATCCTGTGCCAGGCTCCTTCATGAATATTCATGTGTCCTTGACCTTCCCTTGGAGAGGAGAGAGACAGATAGACTGACAGGTGTAGAAGCCTCACTCCTTTCCCTCTCAGTTGTAGCGTGAACTGGTTTGTGTTGCACGCAGCCTTGTGCTGCTCTTTTCTCCGAGTCCACTCACATCAAATTTCAAACATGCCTTCCAAACATACACGAGGCAAATCATTGCATCAAAGCGTGTGAAACCAGTTGCTCTTTTACGAGCCTGTTTTAGGCACAGATTGCTCTTTTCCAAGCCATGCCAGGAACAGAGATCAAGTGGTCCCACAACAACTGTCCCCTCCAGCTCTCCCGCTGCTAGACTCTTTTCTAATTACAGATGTGTGACATGCACATGGGGACGTCTCCATGTTAGCACATCATTGTGCCTGTCCTGACACATCCTGTGGTCACAACAGCCGGGGCTGCAGGGCACATCCCCGGCCTGTCCCCCGTCACTGGGGATTAGCATTAGCATGCTAACAGGACCCCCGGGGGAGCACTGTGCTAAGGGTCACGCTGACAACTGTCAACAGCCTGCTTTAATTAGCTGAGTCTGCTCATCAAGGCCTCATAAGACTGACTCTACATCCAAGGTGCTGTTTGTGCAGAGTATACTGTGAGCAGCTTATGACAAGATATCGCTCTGACTTTTGATTGGAAGGGTTCAAGCATTACAGGTGCTGCAGCTGTGTATAAAAACATGAGACCAGTCCACCTCTAATCCATCATTCATCATCAATCCACCCGAACCAGCCTCTTTGTGTTTGCTTTAATATCGTACGTCGGGAGTCACCTGCATGGGTGCTGAAATGTCACACTGGCTGGTTCCTAACCTGACAGTATCAAGATGGCGTTGTCATAGGCCCAGAAACAAGGTGAGAAGCTGAGCGTGTGAGAGGTAGACTGCATCGTCAGTCAGACAGTGCATTATCCAGCTGTTCTGTGGCTGTCTACCTTTTTCAGTGGCAGGGTAATGGGAGTGTCACACACTAGCAGACAGTTGGAGTCTCACTATTCAGTTGAGAGGCCACATCCATATACACTGCCTGCTAACTGACTGCCAACGCTGCCGTAGCTGTCCTGTCTGCCCCACAATGACTGTCAGTGGCAACCTGGGGCTGGCTGGTGTGACTGTCAGCGACTGGTCACAAAGCATTTACCTGCTGACAGAATTGCAATTAGTCCTGGGAATGTTGTTACTGGGAGAAAGAAAAAGAGAGACAGAGGGGAGCCAGAGCGGGGGGAGGCCGGAGGGACAAGCATAGGAAGAGAGGGAGCGAAAGAGTGTATAGATGGAGAGTGAGAGGTGGGTAGATAAAGAGAAGATAAAGTACGTTTGGGGGAGGTGGAAGCAAGTGAGCGGAGACGTGGAGACAGCAGCAGTGGAGAGTGAGAGGTGAGTAGATAGACGGAGGTAAAAGAGGAATGTGGAGCGGTTTGATCTCTGCAGCATCCTTCGACGTTTGAGCGTGTGTGTGTGCAGGAAATTGGCTGGTCTGTCTGTCAGTGGCCAGGGTCAACACACATTTACATAGTGACACAATCCTAATGAAGCTCTGCTGTCATATCAGCCCATTACACACACAGCCACCACCAGTGACCTGCAGGAATAACTGGCTTCAGGAAAGCGAGAAACAAATCTTTACTTTTAATATGCAACCACTTGTCTGCATCATGGACAGCTGTAGTTCTTGTGTGTAACGTGAGGGTCAACATAGTCTCATGTTCCAGGCATAAACATTTGCACTGAAAGAATCAGCAGTGGCCAGTCCTCTGGAGTCACATGGCGACATAACACAATGAGCCTTTGCACAAAGCCAGCGCTGCTCTGCTTTCTCTCAAACTCTGAAACTCATCACCATCCACTAATGACCTCTCTTCCTTTCTCTGCAAGCTAGTAACACTCATCTCCTGCCTTTCACTCTCATCCCACACACTCTTTGTGTGTGTGCTCTCTGCCTGATAAGAGAGTGGCAGGGGTTCCTCCCTGGCCCCTGAGGGAGAGACAGAGCATGACCGAAACTGTAGTCCCAAACCAAACACAAGAGGAAATTGGTCTATGGGCCAGGATCAATAGTGAATTAGCCAGTACGCTGGTTCTATGGAGGGCTGCTCAGCTCGGACCTGACGATCCATAGTAAAAGGCCACGAGTGGAGATTTTAGATGAGCACAGACGCAAAAAGAACTTCAATGTTGTAACGGCAGTTTCCACTATCCAGTGGTCCCATGTTGAAGTGTCTCCTCAAGAAACTTTGTATGAGCAGCGCCAAGTGGCGTGATGTTATTACAGAGGGAGGAGGTCAGCGTGACGTTCCCTTTCAGCGAAGATGAATAAACAAAAGAGGAATAATCTTCAAGGGGTGCAGCACTTTGTCCCTGCAGACTGTCTCTGTGAACTTCTCTGAGGCCATGGTCATGTTTACAGACATGTTGTGTCACCTAGTGCCGGCATGGTCTCTGTGGTGCAGGTGCTAGTGCTCCACTAAACTAACTCTACTCTTTATCACTGCCTGCTCTTTTTCCGAGGGCGTGTGTGTGTGTGTGTGTGTGTGTGTGTGTGTGTGTGTATCTGTCTGGTGATTAATGAGCAGCAAGGCCTGATGGATTGTCCTGATCACAGAAGGGACACCATGTTGAGGAGGCCCACACACACTAAGCAGGGATATAGGCTGCTGTCCAACAGACACAAACACAGACAGATGTAAATATATTCATACCCACACACACACACACACACACAAGCATGCATCCACAGTCATGTAAACACATATACAACACATGCATTCCCATACAGGCAACCCAGCTGCAGTTAACCTCTGTCAGTCCATTACATTGAGAAGAATCATCTCAAGCACATCCTTCCATCTGCTGCGTCATGTGCATTGTGCACAGAAACACACACACACACACACACACACACACACACACACACACACACACACACACACACGCTCAGATGCAGGTATACACGCCTGGTCACATCTGATGTTTCCAGAGGTGAATATGTGACTTGGGTGGACAAACTCAACCATCATCTCATCTTTTTAGTGAAGCTTGTGACGTGATCATGAGATCAGAGGTGTCTCTACAGCTGCAGGTGAGACGCAGGACAATCAAGGTGGTTGCTTCCCTCTGGTCTTAGCGGTGAAGAGACTCACCTAACAATTCATCTCAGGCTGCCTCCTTGTCAGGAGCGTTTCTTTGCCTGGAAAAGTAGTTCTTCTGATCTGAATCCACTTTGCGGTGCTCACCGTTTGACTGAGTTCTTCAGGTGATTTACATCAATAGAGGAAGGATTTCTTGGGTCCAGTGATTTACGTTTGGAATATCCAATTTTGCAACACAAACATATGCAAAGGTGTGAATGCATTCACACACACACACACACTTTCCCCCAAGCGGACTGATAAGGTTGTCTTATCAAAAAAGAAAGGGCAGGGAGGAAGTGTGGGGGGGGATTGCTGTGTGATAATGGCTTTCACCAAATCCCTCCTCTGTCACAGATTAAAATGCCTGCTTGGAGAGCATTAGTAATCTTTCTTTTCATCTGTCTCCTCTTTTTTTTTTCCCTCTGTCAACGGTGCCATTGGATTTCTGGGCCAATCTATTGTCACAGGCCTTCCACACATACAAGGAGAAGTCAACCTCAATCTGATAGGCCATTGTCTTATTCTCCCCATCGCTGATTCCTGCTCATGGTATTGATCGCGAAGCTGTCCCCCTCACATCTCATCACATCGCCCTGTGTGGAGGAGTGTGTGTGTGTGTGTGTGTGTGTGTGTCAGTCAGTCTGATGGAAGATGTGGTCAGTGTCCCATTGGAAGAACCTTCCCATTGGGAGAAAAGGCCCAAATTAGAACTTTTTCTTCTGTAATTACACAGATCTATAGGCAGTGGGATCGCATGATCCAACTACATAGGATTGAAACCCGGTACACTTCCACCTAATCCGATCGCTTCAGGTACCAAGAGATCACAGAAGTGGAGAGAAGAAGCTGCTCGAAACTAACTGTGACACTGCTCAGGCGCCTTCTCAGCAACACCCCCACCTTCGCCGCCTCCTCCTCACTCTTGCGCCTCCTCCACCATGCCTCACAGGCCCGTCTGTCACCCCTCTATAATTATGAGGAGTGAGAGTAATGTGTTGCAGTATGAATAGGATTGTCGGCCTGATTGTGATGTATAGGCTTTCATTACCATGTCCAGGCCTGTGCCCTTCGCCATGTAGGAAATCCTATTTAGGCCCTAATTTGGGAGCCTCCCCGACCGTCCCGCCTGATAGCAATCACACACAGTAATTGTGTGCTGGGGCTACTGACAAGAGTGGAGGTTCAGACATGGAGGGAGGGAAAGAAAGAAGGATAGGAGGGGGAGGAGGTCCTGACAATGATATATTTGCATAGTTTTGTACATTATTCAAGTCTTCCTCTGCAGAATATGTATGTTATTGTGTGTATCTACTTACTTTAAGGTGGTTTGTTAACATGACAACAATTATAGTAAAACTGGTGAAATTCATGTAGAAGATTTGACGTGATTTCCTAATGGACAATTGGAGGGCTTCCCCTTTTCCCCTCTCTCATTCTACTTCAACAATGCTACACAGCTAATTGGGAGGAGAGATCATGCTAACTCAATAATTATGATTTATGAGACAATCTCCAGTGGATATCGCACATTCCCCTTGATTTGACGACAACATGTTACTAGCCCTCTAGCAATCAATATTTGTACATTTTCCATGTCTAAGTTGTTAACTTTTTTAATATTTCATTAGTTCCTTTTTAGATGGGAGTGATTCTCTGCACCAACATTTATGCAGATCTGACTCCACTTATAGGCTTGTAGATAATGAATGTCTAATTGACTCATTTAAATACTGTTTGCCTGCAGGAGAGCCTTTGCATTAAATGTTTGATTGCCCTCATATTAACTGTCATTAATCCCCTCTGCTCTTAATAAGGACTTTATGAGGCTTTCTTAAAACTTCCCATCTACCTCACTATTTCCCTTTGCATAATTAAGTAGAATATTCAAAAATATGGAAATGAAGGAGCTCTCAGGATTTGACTAATGGTCTTTGTGCCACAGAATTCTAATTATGAAAAAACTGTTCGTTTTCTGTTCTGCATCGGGTCATGGTTCGTCAGTTTAGGTCAATGTGGGTCAAAACAGTTAAGACTTGTGTTTAACTTGAGCTCGCTTTTCACCCCAGACACAACATTTGATCCAACACATAGAAGGGGCTCCTGTGGCTGCTGTGTTCGCCAACACAAGAGGTATGACACATTCAGGCCCAACAGTGCCCTTTAAAGGAAGATGTACAGCACAGAGCGAACTTTTGACAGCCATTACAAACTGTCACTGCGCCAGACTGGGTGAGACGCACAAACTTGTCTGTGTTTATAGCTTAACTGATCCTCTTATTCCTGCGACTCCTACAGTCTCTCTGCTCTGCCCTAATCTCTCCGGGGGTCTTACTGGCCCAGGATGACAAATGGGAAGTAGAGGCCAGCCAAGCGTGGGCTCTGTGGAAAGGCTCAGGCCGGGGGTCTCACTAAGCCGCATCAGCACCGCCCTGGATCATCTCTGCCATGGCCTGCTCTAACCCCAAGGATGGAGAGACCACACATATAACACACAAAGCCAGGTATGTATACAAGACACACAACTACCCATATTTAATTCCACAGACGCAAACACACACACACAGAGAAATAACAAAACACACCAGAAATAAACCTCTGATCAGCACAGTGCACCAGATTGATTTGTCTCATAGACACCTTAAGCTGCTACTGCTCTGTTACATCACATGTGCACATACACACATCCACTTAAATCCTGCTCACACTTTTCAGTTGGTCCAACATTTCAGGGCAAATATGTGAGTGTCAGCTCGGGACTGGTGTCACCAGATAAAACCCGGCGAGCTCTATTTTAGTATACACAGTCCAGCTCAATAAGAGAATGTACTAAATGACTGTAATGTAATGACTGGCTGTAGTCAGAGCTGTGACACTGACAGCGCAATGCATTGAAGCCTCCTTCCTCCTCCTCCTCCTTCCTCCTTCCTCCTCCTCCTCCTCTCTCTCTCTCGCTCCATGCTCCTCTGCGCCCCACTGCCTCTCAGCCACGGGATCAGCTGCAGGCGCTAATGAAACGTCAGTCAGGTAATTGAGGCTCTGGTGGTGGCGGGCCAGCCAGGCAAGCAGTCAGCCTGTGTGGGTGATGACATCGGAACGCTAGCAGCTACAGGATCCGAGCAACCCCCCTATGGAGTGTCACAGGAACAGCTCCAGAAGCCAGTGGGGTGGAAAACATTGCATTTATGCTGACATTTCCCCATGTCTTCCTGTTTGTGCTAGGCAGAAATTTGAGCGGTGTGTACTGATAAGTTTGAGTCGTCACCTCAACCAGAGATTGTTAACTAGCTCGGTGAAAGGTGCTGTTGGTGAGGAGGATGTTCTGCCAGCAGCCCAAGTGGAGGAGTCAGAGGTTAAAATCCTTTATTATTGCACTCCAGAGTGATGTTACCATCCCTGCCATCCGCTGACCTGCTCAGCACCCCAAGTGAGTTATGGGTAATGTTTAATTCCCTTCTGGTGACAGCTGTGGATCCACATGGTAAATTAGGTTTTTTGCCCTCTTTGTTAGAATTGTGCCTGGGCAGGTAAAGAGAAGGAGAAACACATTTGCTGCACTGCTTTTGCAAGGGAACTCTGTCTGGATATTGTTCAGGGGCCTCGCTATCTCTCACTCAGATTAAAACGCTTTGTTCCCCTGGTCTCCTTTAGAGTCAGTTTGCAATCATTGATCGGACCTAAACAGGCTACGCTCTTTGTCTCCTTTTCTTCACACCTACACCAAGACAAAACAATGAATTATTATACAACTGCATGCAGTTAAGGGACTGTAATACTAAATGGACTTTACTGCATTGACTGAAGGAAGAGATGCACATAATACATTTCTCAAAAAACACATTTTCAACTAGTCTATTGCTCAGCTAGAGGCTGCACTTGTAATGCTGTAATGTTTATACAATATAAAAATCATCTTAATTTAATTTTCATGCTAAAATCTGTTATTTAGATTACACACAAAGTATAACTGAGGCTGATGGGAGTGTCTTTAGTTTCTCCAGGTATTCAAATTCAAACTTCCACCTGCTGATGAAACTGACGGGTCACCAAAGCATGGATTAGGGTTTATTCTCTGGAGACCATAATATCTGTAACCTGTACAGGGAACAGCTACTGAGGAGATTCACTATGGACTAACATGCTGCACCAACCAACCGACAGACAGACTGACTGCAAAACTACAATATTAATTGCCATTTGAACAACTCAGGCATAAACGCTTTTAAACAGTGTAATTGTAAAGCATATTTTTCATCACTGTACTTTTACCAGACGAACATACAGGCAAATTTAGTTTGCTATAATGTGGATGTATGACTTTGCTCTTAATAGTTAAAATTCAAAATGAATTATTCATTAGAAATCACCTTGTTTATAAAATTGGCCGTTGTTTTTGTACACTCATTGCACTGTGTGTGTAGCAGTGTACAATGGATGCTCAGCCCATTCCCTCCTTTCAAGAAAGGACACCTTGAAAGACAAGACCTGACCAGAGATGTTCCTGAGAGCAGCACAGTCTCAGGGAAGAGGGAGTCCAGATTTAGTCCGCTCTACTACACTCTGCTCCACTCTCTTCTGCCTCCCCAGGGCTTCGATGTGGAGAGTGGACAGTGGGGTTAATGCCTAGCTGTAAGCACTGCTTAGCAGCAGTGATTGGGTTTGTGTTGTAGCAGGCCTTCCACCAGCAGCAAAGAATCCAGTGGAAATGACTTCCACCGTCCAGCCCTTGGGGCACTCATGATTTGCCAAGCTGCAGTTTCAACTCCCCTCCTCTTTGTTGCGGCTCACTGTCCCAGAGGGTGCAGGTGAATTTGATGTGGAACAATGATTAAAAGTTTTCTCCCTCAAGGTGACCTCAATATTGGTAGGGGTGAAAGTCAAAGTAAGAGACATGAAGATGAGAGAGGGGCACGGAGGTGAAACTGTTTTGGACGTTTGTTATGGCCCATACAGCGAGCACTCAATTCTGAGCCGAGGAAAGGAAGACCCTGTCCTTACGCTCCTATTGCACCATGCCTGCCCCTCTAGCTCGCAGTAATCAGTGATTGCGTGTGACATGATGGGTATAAAACACTGTGCCACAGAGAGGAGGCATCAACAATCTAATCATTGTCACATCACTGATTACCTCGAGGCGTTATGTATTTGAAAAGGGCTCTATCACATCTGCTATTACCTGCCTTCTGTCCCTCTGTACACATCTTTTCTCTTAACTGTGTGTTCAATCACCAGCACCGGCTTCGCTCGCTGGTGCGGCCGAGTGACCCCTCGACAGTGACGTATGCCAGCGATTAGCCTGGATACAGTTCAATTATGATAAACAGCCACTGCACCTCTTAGGCTGTGATTAAAGCCTCAGCCGGGCCTTGATAAAGAGATCCCATCTCGATGCCATCACAACCACATTAAAAGACACTCCGCCATGCTGTTCTGCCTCATGCTTTTCACATCAGTGTTGCAGAACATACACTGTAGCCCAGACAGAGCTCATGGCAGATGGAGCTGGATAGGGGCTGCGGGGGGGTCTTTATCATATACACATGGCTGGTGATGCATCCCTGCCCACCTATTTTCAATTTATACTAGTATTTATTAATAACCTCCACCTTCTTGAAGCCTATCTTACAAAATACCTGCCGTATAACTTAAGATGGGCTTAGATATTGAGAGACAGAAAGAGAGAGAAGCCCCGGTGTTGATAAATGGATGAGCAGTGATGAAAAGAAGATATCAGGGCAGCATGAAAGGAGAGGGGAAGAGAGCAGAGCATTAATCCAACACCAGGCTGGTAGAGAGGGAGCGAGAATGAGAGACAGAGGAAAAAGGAGAGAGAGGGGAGGAGGAAGCAAAAGAAAGATAGCCCTTCGGCTGTGTTCTGTCAAGGGAGAAATTACACATTTACGAAGGTTTTTTCAAGCAACGACGGCTTCCATAGATCAAACCACTGGATTTATGAGCCAATTTTCAACATGAAATATAGACACCAGGAATCCATTTTACCCATGTTTACTTGCCTTCTCTCTCTCTTTTTATCCTCTCTCTCTCAATCAAACGGCCCACAGTGTGTGGATGGGTTTATTCCTGTAACCTTAGCAGTGCTTATTAGTCGTTTATGAGGACTGTTGTGATGACACAGCTCTCAGGGGCTAAGAGTGTTTTCACCAATGACGATTTAATGAGAAGGCTTCTCAAGTTGGAGACACTTTAACAAACATTTTTCAAGAGAAATATTAATTTAGTAAGGAATTGTGCTATTTTAAGTTAAGAGTGTGTTTAAAGCGTTTTCATCAGTAATATAAGGCAGTGAGGTGATAAGACCTAAGGCCTAAAAAGTCAGAGTGTAATTTGGAGTTTCTTTGCCAATTGCACTACCTGAACTATATGAAAGTATCTATCTGGACATATAAATACACACATTAGGCTCAGATTACAATATTGTTCTGGACAAGCATATTTTAAAATTTGCATAGAAATGAATGTCTGAGTAGGCTAAACGGCAAAATTGACACACAATTAGCAATATTATGGGGAGGGAACTTAATGAAGTTTCTGCGGCTGGGCCAACCTAAGAACGATCACTGCTTAATTATCATATTAATGAAGTCATTAGTCGTCACTTAACTTAACTGACAGGTAAGGTAAGAATGTCATGATCCTACAATTTCCCTAGCAAATGTGTATTCAACACTAATTATCTCCAAGTTAAGATCTCATCTGAGAACGAGCGACAGATGCTTCAAAGAGGCCACCATGGCATAAACACGCACAACATGCAGCATGAAAAAAAAAAAAACAAAAACAGTGAGGTTTATTGAATCATTGACTTAAGCATCTTCAAGGTCACCTGAGGACAAAAACACAAATCAGCCCTGCAGACAACAGATGGAAGAGGCACCTTTGTCGACCTCAGAGAGGGCTGGTGGTAGTACAAGCTAACGCAAAGCAACATTTCCAGTAAACACTATGACAAGATTAGGCTACAAAAAAAACCTCAGATGGGCCAAATGAGCATTGCGGCTGGAGGTCCTCCCACTCCCTGAGTCTCTGCTTTCATTCCAATTCATTTCAATTACCCACTCATTCCCACCTTCTTCCACATGTCCCGATTAGCTCAGCCTGGCAATTTACAGTTGATCTTGCCTCATCTAAGGCAGAGCAATGGTGGAGGCAGGGAGACGAGTGGTAATGGAATGAAATGTCACTCAGATGCTGCCTTTGTCACAAAGATGTGGGCAGGCGAGAAGGGGAAGGGTTGGAGAGGTCTCGTTAGTAGGTGAAAAGTGTTCAGTCAGTGGTGTTTTTGCGTAAATAGACAGCAATATGATGTCCTGCTCCCTCGAGTCTCTCCATAACCATAAAACTTGTGGGAGTCGTCATTGGGACCAGAGTAACTAACGTGTCCCCTTGTCCTCCTCCATGTACTCGCTGGCAGTCTTGTCCTCATCAAGGCTTCTTCACCTTTTTCACTGAAGATGAGCTGGATGCTGATTCTCTCCGTTTCCGCTGCAATATGATGTGCAAGATTTACTTCTCCTTCTGCCTTTATAATGATGAACATTTGACTGGTTTGCTTTTTTCTACCAGGAAATATCTTTAAATCACCAAAACATATAACTGATTTTATATTCCTGTCTCAGCAGCATTAAATGCCTCGAAAATAATCAATCTCAAAAAATTTTGAATGCCTTCGTTAACCGCAGCTGTATTGTTAATGTGTTACTTAATTTTCCAATACACTGCATTAAACAACTTACCAGAAATTATTTAAATGGCTTCATGCATCTTTATGTTGTGCGACCCAACAGTATTGTGTAATTCCATAAACATGACAAAGTGTTTCTGATAGGGTCGATTAGCACTAATTAGATATGTTTACACTTGTTTTTCCTCTTAATTCTTGTCATAACTGGTTTGATGCAGAAATTCAAGCTTACAAAATCCACTGCAGATAGGAAATGTTAGGACTTTTATAAAACCATTTTAAAACCAAGATCATTTGTGAACCGCATGTGTATCACAATTTTAAATTAATCAAATATTAGCAGAAGGTAGACTGAGCTCTTCTCTCAGTTACCGGTGATGGTTTGGGTCTGAGCTGTGCAGACTTACGGAGTTGGGGGTAAGTGGTGCTCCCACAACATCGATGATCTGCTCCTTGGCTTCCACCTTGATGTCATCAGTGCTAGGCCAGGCCTGAGCGTCACTCCCTAGGATGATTGCTGTATTGCTGTTGGTGGCATTGAGTTCCCCACAAAGTGGTGCAGCGACCGGTCCAGCCCCTGTAATTCCACCACTCCCACCTCCACTACCGGCCTTCAGTAGAGCCTCATAGCGGTGCCGCAGCATCTGCTGTTCGTATTCACAGTTGCTGTGGGCCTGCTTCAGCTCATACAGCAGCACCAGGTCGCTACGCAGCTCATTGAACATCTGTACAATCTCTTCTGTGGGCATGGGGTTGAGGTCTGTATCCACAAAAAGAAACAAAGGCAGAGATGATTGAAAATGAGAATAAAGCACTATGATTAAACACAGTAGCTCTAGTTTATAACTGTCAGGTTTTTATGGTAAATAAAAGCCGTTGGTGTAACAGGTGCATGTAATTTCCCCAAACTGTTTAGTTCAGAGGTTTTGATTGAGTGTGTGATTTAAACACTAGATATGTACCTGTCTTTTGCAAAGCCTTACTAGTCAGTCTACCCTAGCATATAGAGTTAATACCCTTGGTACGGTATGGTAAATGCAAATGAGAAACCATATCTTTAAGACTTTCTTATCTCATCAGACTACAACCTGAGGATAGGACCTCTGCATACAACCACTGCACCCACGTGTTGCTGGTCAAAAAAACTGTAAACTTACTGATTTTAAACTACACTATCCTCTGTTTCTACATTTACACATCTCAGAATATCAGTTATCAGGTTGTTAAAAATAAAAATAAGATAAAAATAAATAATTTTCCTTTTCATGCTGTACTTCCTTATATTGATCCTATATTGTTTCTTCATAATAATACTTTTTTATTCTAAGTCCCAAATGTACAATTTCAAAGTGTTAACAGATTATTCACACTCACCCACTCCTTGCTCTATCAAAATCTGCTCAATGGCCTTGATCTTCTTCTGGCCTACTGAACTTGGCAGTTTCATCTGAATCACAACCAAACGCACAGAGATACGCAGAGAGAGAGAGAGAGAGAGAGAGAGAGACACACACACACACACACACACACACACACACACACACACACACACACACACACACACACACACACACACACACACACACACACACAAGCGTGATTTAAGGTGCCAGGGATATTAGAATAAACAGCTCCACCTCGGGGCTTTTTAATTCGTATGAAATGCACTTCAGTGGGCCAGATCAAAATGTCTTTATCCACTGAACTCTGTGTGACGGATTAGCAAGAGGTGCACTCCACTTCTTTAGCTGTGCTAATGCATTTTCCATAGAGAGCGGCAGCTCCTCATCAGTCTTGAAGATGAATAAGAGTCCCCCTTGCAAGATCTTACAGATATTAGCTAGTCACTAACTGAATTAATCATCACAGTGCTAATGAGAGACAACCAGCTAACGTCAGACACTTTGGTTTCTCCAATACATCAACTGCAGGGTCAAGCTTCACTAAAGTTCTTTTCATATTAAGAGTGGTTCAAATAAAAGTGCAAACCAAATTCAAAATTTAAGCTTTTCAATTTTACAGTGATTTTCAGAGCACAGTTCGGAACAATACAATGTGACACAAAAATTAATTTAACTAGCTCATTAGGATTTAGCCTTACTCACCCTCTGACTGCGCAGCGTCACTCCAGCTGATTTGAAGTCAGGGAATTTGATGCCTGCTGTCTCCGGGACAGCCTAAATAAAAACAAACAATTCATAAGAGACAAGATATGACACTTCTCTGAACTTTGGCTTAACTTGACATCATTGTAGAAATTGTTACAGGTCTTTACAGTTATTCACACACACAGACACAAGCACACCCTCAGTTTCTCAATGACAAAGCTCTGCCAAAAATATGATATTAAAGCATGAACACAAAACACTGAGACAATCTTATGATGATTATCATCTAATTGTTTAACTGAACTGCTGCACTAAATAGCCACTATCATGAGGTTGATACATGGGCAATTTCAGTTATAGAAACTATTTAAGTGTGTTTTTTCCTCTCTGTCATTTATTTTGCTGGAAAACAGTTTTCAGGTACAAATGATTAGCTTGTTTTTTTACTTTGTCCTTTTGAGTGAGTGGGTAATATACCGGTTTTTCTGTTTCTCTCTTTTGTGGGAGCTTCTTCTTGGAAACCCTCTTTTCTGCTCGCCTTAACTCTGTGGTCGTGTCAGCAGCTTTAATGAGTTTCTGCAGATCCTGGGCTTTCTTCTCACGCTCTTTCTTCCTAGTCTCAATCTTCCTTAGTTCCTGAATAAGATATTCCTCTTCTGCCACCTACAGGAAAAAAACAAGAAGTACAATCTTATTTATATGACTGGCAAACATCTTGCAAGCTAAGGCAATATCTATACATATAATATGTATTTTCTTTTAAAAAAAAGTTTAACAACTACATTTGAATCTAAACAAAAATCTAATTACAAATTTACTAACTTGTTCAGGAGTGCGATTGAAGAGCTTCTCCAGCTGCTCTTTGCGGCGCCTTTCGTGCCCAGCATCAAAGATGTAGATCTTAGGCTCAGTCCCTGAAGCTGCACGGACTTTCGTCAGTTTACCGCAAATACTATAATATCTTTCTTTCAGATCCTCCACAGAACGTTTCTGAAAAGGATCATTTAAAAAAAAAAAAGCACTTTAACTTTGGAATTTATCCTCATTGAAGCAGACTGAGTATTGTAGGTGGGTGACTGAATGATTACTCTGTATTGCTGGTGGTCGTAACGATCGTGGACAACAATAAAACGCAGATCAAAACGTTTGCACAGGTCAAACAGGTGATCTGTCTCTGCTTTAGTCCAGCCATCATCATGGAGATGCATTTGATACTCCTGCTCTGAGTACACTGGTACCTGCACTGTCTATAAATGCAGACAGAAGAGCAGAGATGGGAAAACTGAAACAAGCAAGTGAGTGTATACATCATGTCAATGACACAGAATGGGTAGCTGTAAAACTCCAACTTTTGTGTTTGTATTTTAATTAAACTCAGACCAAATTCAAAGAGCAACACACACACACACACACACACACACACACACACACACACCATCTTGCAAGAAGGAAAATGTAGTCTTGCTTACCTTGTTAAAGCGGGCAAAAGGGTAGTCCTTACCCTCCTCTGCCACACGTCTCCAGTGGTGAAATATGGCCCCATCCCTGCGAGCTGGATTAGTAAAGGGCATCCACTTCCAAGGACGCACTTTTTTACAGCCAAGCTTTGCTTTGACTGTTCTGTAGCCCTGAGTCGTGTCACTAGGCAGCAGAGGTGGTGCATCTCTGGAGATTCACAGAAAAAAATCAGGTCTTTGTTGAAACAAGAGCAAGGCTAGCCAGTATGTGGAAAACCTGCTTCATTTTATCAGCTCAATTAGGACATCCAGAACATTCCAATAAGTCACACAAAATGATTCAAATACTTTTGCAGTCTGCAAGGTCAGACCGCCCAGATATATGCAGTATAAGTTATTTGCCTTGAAAAATCTTAGGACAGGCATTAAATAAAGAACATGGCAAAAGTGACAACAGACAAGCTCTCCCTTTCACTGACACTTAAACATCAATACTTCCACTGCTTCACCGAACATGCACTTGCTGTTATTTGTCTTAGCTACTGATTCAGACACTAGAAAATATGTGTTTGCCATTTTCCCTTTGTTTTCTTTAAATTTATAATCAATAATTATAATGGTATCTGTAGAAGAATCAAAATGCCTCGCTTTTATCCTGATCTCATTCAATCCATTCATCTTAATTAAAAAATAAGTATAGCAGTGATCATGCACAGGACAACTCGTAATTTTAAAAAAAGATATGCATACTTCTTGTCTGAATAAAGCAGAGCATAGACCTCTCTGTGCATTCCCTCTGGTCTCTTGAAAGTCAGTGTTTCAGTCGTCTTCTTTGCCTTTTTCTGAGGAAAGTGATGGAGAAACCGGTTTATTATTATAACAACAATAATTTCAAGTTCTTGCCGTGGGGATGACGGTGTTTTGTTTTAACTAATATTAGTTAAAATAAAATCGTTACAAGTGAACGTTTGAGCTGTTAAAAAACGTCTGAATATTATGACAAAGTCACTATGAGTACTTCATATTTATCTCTCACCTTATCCGAGTTGATGAGGTCTTTCTTGCTAATGGGACCGTCATTTTCCCCGCCGGTCAACTCCAAAATGTCCCTGACATCTGCACCAGTAGCCATAGCTTAATAAACTGCTAAGGATCGTTCTTCTCAGGCTGTAAAAGCGATATATTGTCCATTCATTCACAGGAGCTCATCCAGGGACGTTACAGCAGCACTAGCCAACGATAACGCGTCTAGCTAAAGGCTAACGCTAACGTTGTCATCGCTAATAAACGTTAAGTGTAGAAGAAGCCACAGAATAACCTAAAAAGAACTTTCTAATGTTTATTTCTGAATACCACCGTTAAAGTTTTGACTATATATGACAGCTATAGCGCCAGTTAAGAAGAAATATTAACAAGCTATTGTTAAAGCTAGGTGACTTGTTAGCAACATAACACTACTACCGGCTCCGGTGATGTGACCTACTCTAGAATTGACCATCGCCCCCGTGAGGGGAGGCGCTGCACTGCAACTACAATTACGGCCGTCCGTTACCGCTTATTATTATTATGCGGAGCAAACATGCACAGAAACCTTAATGTCAATGCTGCTGACCACCACACCAGCAGTTAAAAACACCTGCATTTATTGCACTGAAATGTGTGATTTTGAATTGATGTGATCTGAATTTTATTTTCTGGAATAGTCAGTTTAAAATTATGCGATCTAAAAATGTATTGATATTATTATGATTATCCATCCATCATCTATACCCCCTTATTCCTAACCAGGGTCCCAGGGATCAGCTGGAGCCTATCCCAGCTCTCTTTGGGTGAAAGGCAGGGGTCCACCCTGGACAGGTCCCCAGTCCATCATAGGGCCACATAGAGACAAACAACCTCACACACTCACACTCACTCCTATGGGCAATTTAGAGTCACCAATCAACCTGACATACATGTTTTTGGACTGTGGGAGGAAACCGGAGTACCCGGAGTAAACCCACACAAGCACAGGGAGAACATGCAAACTCCACACAGAAAGGCCCCTGATGGGTTTCAAACCAGATACCTTCTTGCTGTGAGGCAACAGTGCTAACTCATCCACCGTGCTGTCTTTATCATTATTATTATTATTATTCATTTAGTATTCTCAAATTCAGATAAAGAAAATCTCCTCATTTAAAGTTTGGATTCTATTTAAAAAGACAAAGTAGTGTTTGGAAATGACCAGATGACCAGACTAACAAGTGGCTGAAATAAAAACGTTCAGAATCCAAACTTGTACAGTTGTTATTTTTATATCCTTAATGGGATGTGTATTTGTTTTAGTGTTTTGGTTCTGTTTGTTTTGCAACTGCGGCACTCTTATTGTGATAATAAATTTTTGATGACCTTTATTTTGTAAAGTAGACACCGGATGTAGACCATTCTGTCGACGGTTTAAAATTTCCCAGCATGCCTTGGTCTCGGCTTCAGACTGGTCTCGCCGCCATTTTCGTTTCTTGTCGCAGTCATTCAGCTGGTAACTTACTTCTTCTGTTGCGGCCCATTTTGTGCGCTTGACTTCTTGATCACAAGCAGATAGTCTGTGAATATAATTTAATTACATAAGACCCTAAGCAACGCACGAAGATGTCGAGCGAGCAGACCGAAAATACAACCGAGAAAGTAGGCCAGCAGCAGCAGCAGCCGCAGCCGCCGCAACAACAACAACAGCAGCAGCCGCCACAGCAGCAGCAGCCGCAGCCGCTACAAGGGTAACGTCTATTTAACGCGGTCCTTTGTTGGCTTTTACCAGCTAGTTAGGCCTGGTGTCCACGGGAATGTCATACTGATCAGTCTTTAATAAAAATGTTCCGGTAGTTGTTTTAGAGGGGAGTTATATGTATATCTCTACATTATTTTCAGGCTTAGTCGTTTTAGGGTTTAATTGTTGTTACGTAGAAGCAGTTTGGGGCCCGACTATTTGCTGTGAGAATCGCTCCGTCTTAATTACTGTAAACCCGTATTAATGTTAGCAGCCAGTTAGTTACCCATTAATACCAGTTAACATTTCTTTGTGTGTTTTGTTTCTACCCAGTTCTGTTCTACAGTAATTTAATCGTCGGTATATTGTCACGTTGGCTAATACAGGCCCAGAGCGGCCTTTGCCATGCGGCTAAGGCTAACGTTGGATGCTACTGCAGGCTATCGTATTTTAAACCACTTCAACTTAGGTGTTTTAATACTATCGCTAAATCTAACTGTTAGTTAATAAACTATTCAAACAGTTTTCTAAAATGATTGGTTTTAAATGTTTTTACCAATACGCTTAAGTTCACATTAGCCTGCAGCATTGGCCTCCTCTGGCCTCTTCAATTGAGCCAGGCCAAAGGAACCAAATGGTGTTATGCTGTAGTTTTGTTTCACTGGTTAAAACACATATTACCAGACGTGTCTGCAGTAATTTTACTTTGTGAAAAATGTTAACGTTACTGAGGTGATATTTAGTTTAGACTTTAGTTTTTCTCCACATGGTGATTTTTGTTAAATGATCTCTTCGTACAGAGACCTGAATGGGAAAGCCAAGCCGGATTCCAATTCAAGCAGGAAGGAGAGGCCCCAGAAGAGAGGTGGAGGCGGGCGCTACGAACCCTATGGCAATGCAAACAAAAGATACCGTGTTTTTGTCAGCAACATCCCATATGATGTGAAATGGCAAGCCCTGAAAGACCTGATGAAAGAAAAAGGTAAGGTGTCTGGATAAGGGTTTGAGTCCATGAGCTTTGGATATGACAAAGGTCCAGGGTTGTTTTTGTTTGACCACTGCAGCTTTGAAGGGCTTTGGAAAGTTGTGCAAGGACTTAAGTTGTAAAGGCATTAAAGAAAACCAAAGACACCTTTTGCAATCTTCCTGGAAGTGACAATGTTGCTTGAGATTTTGTGGGAGTTCTTTGGAATAAAGGATTCGGATGGGGTCCCTTTTATATGTTTGTCATCTAATGAGTTGCTGCAGACTTGCACAAGTGCTGTGAACTTGGATGCTCAACATTTACTATTTAACGAGATTACGAAAACCTTTTGTGGGTTTTTTTTTTTTTTTTTGTGAGGGTTGTACAAAGCTGGTACACTCATGTGAAAGTCCAGTGGCTTTGGGTTATGAGTGGCATGATGGGATGCATTTCCTCAAGAAATAATGAAAGAAATATACAGGATTCTCCTGTAGTTCAATGATTTTATCAAGAACCAAGGAACAAGTAGCTCTCAGTTGCAACATGTAATTAACAGCAAAAACTGAACTCTCATAATTTACAAAAATTGTGATGCAGCAACTTTGAATTTCAACAATTACTGACTTAAATTTTGTTCTTGAATGTGACTGCAATTGTTTAGGTATGGGATATTGGATAGCTTTAGATGTATCCTAGGTAATGTCCTAAACTGGCATTTAAGGTAAAACAAGTGTTAAGGAGAGAGATTCCTTTTCCATAGAGAGTGCCTACTATTCGTTTCATGACAACTGACTGGAGTAAAACTGCATTTTCTTTTTTAGGTGTCACCTTGACAAGCATATGTTTTCTCAGCAGATCTCCATGTTGTGCCAAACAGCTGTGCGTTGGGAAATTCTCTGGGGTACAGGTCTACAAAATGAAGCAACTTCTTATGCACTGTCCTTATTTCTAGAGGTTTGGTCACTGACATCCATTCGTTGAACAGAGACATGATCTGAAATGAAAGCGTGGCTGTGGTCGACGCTGAATCAATCATCATCTCTCACACTCGCTGATATTGTGCATTACAGGAACAGGTCCCCTTCATGAACATGATTGTAGTTAGAGAAGTTTCTGTCCCTTAGAGTTTGTCATCATTATGGTTAGCTTTCCATCTGTAGGTTTCTTCTTAGACTTAAGATGATGGGCGAGTGTATTGATGCATTAGCCTGAGGTTTAAAATGGCGACATTTGACAAAGTATGCGCGGTTTGCAATGAAATGGGATGAGACATTGAACGGGTTTTGCCAACTTGAAATTATTTGTTTAATTATCTTTATGTAGGTGGTGTTCAAGGCATTATATCCAAATAGGAAGGCTGATGGCCATTTTAATAGTTGTTGTCCTCAGTCTATTGCTTTTGTTGCTTCGGGAGAATTCCAACAAGGACAGGCTAAGAAGCCTTTACTTCTTTAAAAAGACTCAAGCTTGCTTTTTGTAGACCTGTACCATATTGTGCTGCTGCTGAGGTGCTGGGGGAAGGCTCAGGTCTGGCAGTCTGAGCTCACTGTCACTGGGCGCCCTACTTGTGTTTCTGCTCTAAATCCCCATTGTTCTCTCGGCTTCTCTCCCCTTGGTGTGTGTCGTCTGGAATCTGATTTGTAGTGGGTGAGGTAACGTACGTGGAACACTTAATGGACGCAGAAGGCAAATCGAGGGTAAGTGCAAATACATACAAATAAAAATATGAATAATCCTAGACAAACCTGTGTTTGTCAGCATTGGTTTCTTTATATTAATTGTTGGAAATTGTTCAGATTCAGAAACCCGGTGGAGTGTGCGAGATGGTGACATGCCGCAGGCGTGTTTTATTTGGTGTCTGTGGCACTGACTTGAGGCCACTCGGAGGGTTGATGTTCTTACAAAAGGGATGTCATCTATCTTCGTAGTCCATCCTGTGAGATTGCAGTAGCTGACAAATGTCCCTTTTGGCTGCTGGATTTTCTCCTCATGTTTTAAGGGAGTTTAGTGTGCAAGAGGTTGTTAAGAGGCTGTTACATGGTTGTTAAATGTAATTCATTCAGTAGAAAAGCTTTTCAGGAAGTCACCTCCAATATCTTAGTAATGGGGAATCCTGTCTCACTGTGGATTTTCTGCCCTTTGGATGTTGGAAAAATACTGTTCATATTTATCAGACTTGCCTGTGTTAGTGGCTGGGGAAAAATGTGAGGTCTTATTAATGTAATTTTTATTTGGAAGCACAAAGCTGTGGCCGAGGCTGTAGGCTTGTGTAATGTTGAACTTTTATGCATGAAATTCTTTTACTTAATTGTTCTGTACATTGGAACATGTTACAACTATTGCTTTTACTAATTTAAACTGTTCTTCACTCCCTTTGGCATGTTCTGATGTCTTCGATCAACAAAGGGTTGTGCGTAAGTACTCATTTATTGTATCTGTTTTCATTTATCATTGTTGCTTTTATTGGCACTCAGGTTATATGGAAATGTTGTAAACCTGTTGAAATTGTTAAACATGAACTGTAGTGCCTGTTAAAGATTATAGATTATTTTGAGTGTTAAAGTTAAGACTGGTTTCTGGTTTCACGTGGTGTGTTTTTCTGTCAGTGTTGTTGAGTTTAGGACTGAGGAGCTAATGAAGAAAGCAGTAGAGAAGGTCAACAAGCATAACTTCAATGGGCGACCCCTTAAAGTGAAAGAGGTAGGCCACAACACAAAGGGAAAGAAGACAGCAGTTGTGGAACCTTTATTTGAGACCTGCAGGATAATTTTTTTTTTTTATGCTTTTTACTAGGACCCTGATGGAGTAATTGCTCAGAGGGAAATCAATAAGGCTCAAGGCGGAGGACCTCCAGGAGGCCATGGTGGAATGGGAGGAATGGGTGGAATGGATCGCATGAACATGGATCGCATGAACATGGATCGAATGGGCCCTGGACCAATTGGCCACATGGTCAACATTCCTCCAAGCCTGATGAACAACCCCAACATCCCCAATGAGATCATCCATGGTCTCCAGGCTGGCAGGATTGGCAGCACTGTCTTTGTGGCTAATGTAAGAGTTTCCACATTGTTGTTCTATTACCACAAACTGCATTAAAATTAATGATATTTAAACAAAGGTTGTATCTGCATTGGAGAAACTGTAGCAGTAAATGTACTTCCCTTGATAAAAGACTAGACAACAGGTTAAGTGCTTGTTAGGAAGTTACTTTCCTAACAAGTGGCATGTCTGAAAGTGGCATTTCATGTAAAGTGCAAATGTTAAATTCCTTTTGTATAAAATGTTGTGAGAATTTACATATGGATGAACAAGTAACCTTTTTTTAAATTGTTGCTTGTGTCTACAGCTTGACTACAAAGTGGGCTGGAAGAAGCTGAAAGAGGTGTTCAGCATGGCCGGCATGGTGGTGAGGGCTGACATTCTGGAGGACAAAGATGGGAAAAGCAGAGGCATGGGCACGGTAACGTTCGATATGCCCATTGAAGCAGTCCAAGCTGTGTGTATCCTTTAATTGGCTTAACTGTATGTGTAGAATGTTAACTCAGTTCAGTCACATTTGTCTTTCAAGATGTCTCTGGTTTTCTTTAATGCCTTTACAGCTATGTTCAATGGACAGCTGTTATTCAACAGGGTCATGCACGTCAAGCTGGTAGGTTGTCTAACCCTGTGTATTGTGGTTTATGTTATTTAGAGAGCTGGTTACATGAAGTCTTCTAAATTTGTTTTATTTATTTTTAAGGACGAGAAGTCCCTGCCCAAAGATTTTGGACCACCTGACAGAGCTGCTTCTCTTCCCCGTGAGTATACCTTTGTCTTCGCTGGAATACCGAAAATAAATAACAGAGGCAACTGTTTTTGTGAATTAAGTATAAAAACCACAGAATCCTGTGCCAGTCAAAATTCTTTCACTTCTTTCTATTAAGCTGCATTGGAAGTATTTCTGTGTTTTGTGTAGATTAAACATCACTAACAGTGACACTTAAATATTGTCCTGTCTCAGCCTCTGGAGCCACTTTGATAATCAGAACATTTACAGTTGTTGTTTTTCCCCTGAAGGTACCCATGACTGGATTTTTCTCTGTAGCCTTGATACTGAAGAATAGTAATACTGTGAATAAGTTACTTTTGGTCCATTTTACTTTCTGTGAACACATCTTAATAGTGCCGGTTTTCTCTCAGGTGGTCTGAGTGGTGTTGGTTTGGGCCTGGGGCCTGGTGGCCAGCCCATTGATGCTACTCAGCTCAACAGAGGAGGTGGCGGTGGAGGTGGAGGCGGAGGCATGGGCAACATGGGCCCTGGAGGTAACAAAATTTTTGTTTTAAACTCATTAGTCACTAGTAAAACTAGTGGCTCATCATTTTCCTTCTAATTGTAGGAATGGATGGAATGGGCTTTGGCAACATGGGAGGCCGTATGGGAGGAGGTATGTACCAGAACTTGACAAAAAACTGGGGCCCTCAATCTCTTTACCTGACCTATGGCATTACCTGAAATGGTTTGGTTTGTGTCCTGGTGCCAAGCCTTTGTTCCGCTCTGTTCTAGGAATGGACAACTTTGGAGGAATGAACAACATGGAGCGTTTTGGTTCTTCTGGGATGGGCAGAATGAACGGTAAGGAAAAGTTTGGAGACTCCAGAGCAAGCGTGGAAACTTTCACGTTTTGCTGGACGTATCTAATGGTTTCATCTCTTGCATTGTCAGACATTGGTGGGATTGGTGGTGCTTTTGACAGGGAGTTTGGGCGAAATGAAATGGGAATATCTCGCAATAATTTTGGAGACTCCTTTGAAAGAGGAATGGGTTCGTATTTTGTTCGATATTCCTCTAACTGCTGATAAAGCTCTAGATGTGATGCTCACTTGACCTGACAGAGTCTGTGTCCATTTTTTTAAAAAAATCATTTTTCTTTTTCTGTGTAATTACTGTTACAGGCAACACCCTCGGTATGGACCGCATGAGCTCTGGAATGGACCGTCTGGGAGCCAGCATGGACCGCATGTCAGGGATGGATCGGATGGGCATGGACAGGATGGACCGCGTGTCTGACCTGGACAGATTGGGTTCTGGGTTTGACCGGATGGGTTCAGGGATGGATCGGATGGGGCCCAGTATGGATAGGCTAGGACCTGGCCTGGACCGGATGAGCTCCAGCATGGATCGCCTTGGCCCGGCCGGGTTTGACCGCTTAGGCCCATCTAGTTTGGATCGCATGGGTTCGAGTCTGGACTTTGGTTCCCCAATGAGTATGGACCGCATGGGCAACACCGGGCTTGACAGAATGGCCAACAGCTTCGACCGCATGGGCTCAGCCGGAGGGCTCGATCGCTTCCCCTCTGGTGGCCTCGACCGCATGAGCTCTGGCATGGACCGGGTGGGGTCTGGAGGTGTTGGTGGCCAGTTTGATCGCTCTGCTGACATGGATCGTGGATTTGGTGGCAATTCCTTTGGAGGAGCTGGTGCTGGAGGGCCCGGAACTGGGGGTGGCAATGCCAGGAAGGGATGCCAGATCTTTGTCAGAAATGTAAGTGTTTATAAATGGAAGTGAGATATGAGTAATTTATTCAGTGTCACATTTTAATCTTTTTAATTGCTTGTGTGTTTCAGCTGCCATTTGATTTCACCTGGAAAATGCTGAAGGATACGTTCAATGCTTGTGGTAAGATTAGTCCTAGTTTGCAAATATCAAAACAGAAGTCATTGTTTATTTGATGACTTCTAGCAACGGTACTCCTCCTGTCTCCCCTCTGCAGGTATGGTCCAGTATGCTGACATTAAGATGGAGAACGGAAAGTCCAAGGGCTGTGGTGTGGTCCGCTTCGACAGCCCAGAAACCGCCGAGCGCGCCTGCCGCACCATGAACGGCTATCGGCTGAATGGAAGAGAGATTGACGTTAGGATTGATAGGAATGCATAAGTTAGCGTGTGTTTCATGTAACAGCTCATTTAGTCCCGAGTGTCTAAGCGCTCTGTCTGAACCGCCCATCATCATATTCATATTATACTTGGTTTGTTAGATCGTGACAATGGCAGCCTTATTTTAGTTGGTGACTTGTAGCCGTGGAAAGTGTTTTAGTTCTTGCTCCAATGTTTTTTCTTTTAGAGACCAAATTTTAAAATTTTTTTTTCCTGTCATGCTTCACTTGTCATTGCCTTTGTTCTTTAAGGTGTTTTGATAAATAAACTTCAATATTTGACAAGTTCTGCTGCTTTTTGTGTTGACCCGAGTGTGTGTGTGTGTGTGGGGGGGGGGGGGTTGCTATGTGTGGTTTAAGTGTGTGTGTGTGTGTGTGTTAGCTTGAGACACTAATTCAGACCAAAGGTCGACCGTTGTTCCAGTGAAGGTGTGTGCTAACACACACACACGCGTGGAGGACGTGACCCAGCTAAAATCTTCCCCCCACCCCCTTGCGGACCCGGAAGGTCACCACCGGAAGAAGGTCACAGACACTACATTCAAGATGGCTACTCCCTTGTGTCGGTGTTACCAGGTGAGACGTTTAGCGGGTTTGTGTTTATAGCTCCACTTTGGCACCGCTCGGGAATCAGAGGAGAAACCAAACCATAATTTTGAGCTTCAGGTTTTGTAGATCGACTCGCGGGCTTTGCTGCCCACATTGTTAGCATGGTGTTGTTAGCATGTTAGCTCTGAATAAGACTTAAAACTAAAACTTAGTCAAGTGTTTGACTTCTAGTGTTTTTATTCCATCGTGTCTTCTAATAAACGTCGTCTGTGTGTTAGTCACCAGCCTGTAATGCTGCTTCTTCCACTGACTCGTTTCTCTGCTTTTATTCCGACGAAGCTCATGACTTTGTGGTTTTTCAGCGTTCAGCTGGTCTTTAACCTGACCTTTGACACTGTCCTGTCTGCAGATACGTGTAAGAAGAGGCTCAATGGCTCCCTCTTATCTGCTACTACTCAACAGACCCAGCGTCAAGATCTACAGGATACCTGGGTTCCTCTCAACCCCCTCACAGGTACAGACACCTGGCAGGAGCTCTGCTGCCCCCATGCCTCTTCCTGCTGATGCTCTGTATCTCTGCCTGCAGAGGTTTCCATGTCGTAGGTTGGATTATGCTCTCAGCTCCATCTGGGTCACTTGGAAAAAGACACAGCAGATGAGCATCAACGGGAACAATAATGACATGAGAAGAATCCAGTGGCACTTGAACATAGTTTTCATTCCTGACATTTTATGAACATGAGGCTTTAGCTCTTAGAATAGGTTCCTGCCTAAAGTCTATGAAGGGATCTTGAGCAGCAGAGGACATGTGCATAAGTGAAGTTGTGAGCATGCGTTTAAGTCGATCTGATATCCTTCAGATGTGCTTGGACTCACTGAATCATGTGTGTTTCTGTTTCATGTACCCAAGGTGCCTCAGCCAGCTCTTCTTCAGGTAAGGTGTTTGTCTGGGGAGAGAGGCGGAGGTAGAAAAGGTTTCCTGGGGGAGTTTCTGGACACCTTGAAGCAGGAGCTAAACAAGAACAAGGAAATGAAAGAAAATATCAAGAAGTTCCGGGAAGAGGCCAAAAAACTGGAAGAGTCGGATGCATTGAAACAAGCTCGAAGGAAATATGTTAGTACCCCCCCCCCCCCCCCCCCCCACACACACACACACACACACACACACACACACACACACACACACACACAGCTTTTCTGTCTTATGTTTTTAAGAGTCAAGCATTAGGTGAGAAAAGCATGTGTTTTTGTTTAACCAGTGCTTCCTCCGTGTCTTTCCCAGAAAACTATAGAGTCTGAAACAGTGAAGACATCCGAGGTCCTTAGGAAGAAGTTGGGGAACATCTCTGAGACGGTTAAAGAGGTAAATGTGGTTGCAGGGAGATGCTGTGTTTCTTTTGATTATCATATAGTAGATACGCTCTCCTGGTTGATGCATCCACCTTACAAGGTGTGTGTGTGTGTGTGTATATACAGGGGTTAGAAGAGGTCAGTCGAACAGAGATTGGGAAGAAAATCAAGGAGGGAATGGAAGAAGCAGCCAAAACAGCTAAGACGTCAGCAGAGACAGTCTCTAAAAGTGGAGAGATGTTGGGGAAAACTGGTGCTTTCAGAGCAATATCTCAGGTATGCAGTCACTCCGTTTGCTGTGGTGCACATATATTTCCTTGTTTATGGGTGTCCTGAAAGTGATAAACACGAATATTGAAACATATTTCTTGTTTCCTTGACTGCTGCTTGTTTATTTCATTTCAGGGCATGGAGAGCGTCAAGAAAGAGATTGGCGACCTGGGTCACACGGGCCCTTATCGGCCTCCTGCCAGACTGAGGAAGAGGAGTGAGTTTTCCTCCAAGGGGGCAGGGGATGACAGCAAGGTCTTCGAAGCCAATGAGTACGTGAGTGCCCTCTGCTTTACTGAGAGTTCAAGGCCTCTCAAGTCGCAGCCTAGTCAGTCTCTTTACACAACTTCATCATAATTACTGTTACAGTTCGCAGAGATAAGGAGCGTTTCTCATTGTTCTTAGTTTGGTTTCTTGCTTTTCCTGCAATATGGCCATGCTTTCTGTTCTTGGTTAGCATGGTTAAAAGTGGTCAGCCGGAGTGCAGTATTTCAGCAGCGAGTCCCGTTCCAGTCTGCTGGTTGTTTAAAGCTTCATTTTGTGTGTTCTTCAGGGAAGCTATGGGTGTTGTGCTTCACAAAGACTCCAAATGGTACCAGCAGTGGAAGGACTTCAAAGACAACAATGTGGTCTTCAACAGTAAGGAATAACTGTTTATCTGCCTGTCCATCCTCAGGAACTAGAAAGCTTTTAGGACATTGCCAGTCAACAGATTTGAAACCTTTTACTCTACACTTCAGTCAGAGAGAGTTCAGTTCTCCTCATTACCTCTGCCTGTGCACTGTTCTGCCTGTGCACTGTTCTGCCTGTGCACTGTTCTGCCTGTGCACTGTTCTGCACAGTGTATCTGCTGCGCTCCACTCTGGTTCTTAGTAGCATCACAAGGGGCATCTGATCTGTTTAAAAAGCCTCTTAATCCACTGGTTCACTGCAGCTTAGTGGATGCAAATACAAAGGGGTATCAAGCAACCCGACTCTGCTACATACAGACATACATGTGTGTGTTTGTGTGTAGCAGACTGAAGAGATGTTTGTGTTTAAATTTGCTTGTCAGGACACATTGGTCCTCAAACAGTGATTCACCTCACAGACACTGATTCATACAGTCTAAGCTGGATGCCCTGTGGGGGTCTTTTTGACAGGAAGCAAGTTGTCTCTCTGTGAACTTGCTATGGTTTTGAAAGGATTGATGGGTCTGGGAGAATTGTTCTGGTTGCGTGTGGAGGTGAAGTGGGATCTGACTCGTTCATCTGTTGGCCGCAGGGTTCTTTGAGATGAAGATGAAGTACGACGAGAGTGACAACGTCCTCATCAGAGCCTCTCGTGCTGTCACTGACAAGATGACTGACCTCATAGGTGAGAGATGGACATCAGAGTCTACATTAATCAGACTGAGATCCTAAACAAGCCATTTTTATTCAACCTCCTGTATGTTTTTCTTCATGTGCGTTTCCTGTCCGTTCATGCTTAGGTGGCCTGTTTTCTAAGACTGAGATGTCTGAAGTACTAACAGAGATTTTGAAAGTGGACCCATCCTTTGACAAAGATTCTTTCCTCAAGCAGGTTGAACGAGATATAATCCCCAATATACTGGAGGTACGTTGCTGCGAAGCTGATACCAGTTTCTGTGAACGTTACTCTAAATTAATTCCAACTATATAACCGGGTGACTACAGTACTGAATGTGATCAGGTCTTGATTTATCTTTAGAATTGTATCCCAGAAATGTTGATTCCCTCACCCTGAGGCTGCGTATGTTCTGTGTCCATGCAGGCGATGATCAGAGGGGAGCTGGATGTATTGAAGGACTGGTGCTATGAAGCGGTACGACTGTCCAGCCCCATGTGCTTCTTTTAATATTGACGAAAGATGTTTGCACAGTAGCTGCATTGACAGTTAAATTTTGCTTTTGAAGTCAGCAGTTCTTCATAAACTGTTTTCTTCTTCTCTTGGGCATAGACGTACAGCCAGCTGGCACACCCAATTCAGCAAGCCAAGGCCATGGGACTTCAGTTCCACTCAAAGATCCTGGACATTGACAATATTGATGTAAGTAACTCCAGAATACACTACCCAAGGTTTATAATGAAGCTCTGAGTATTGGCACTGCGCAGCACTCCCAGTAGTAGTTGACAGTGCTGGCATTTAGTGGAGCTTTAAGCATTTCAGGTATTATGCTTCAAATTAGTTTTAAGTCTCACAGGAATTGTGGGTAAATTAGCTGGATAGATTATGCTGTTTTTGTCGCTTCAGTGAAATGTATGTGAACCTTCTTCTCCAGTTGGCGATGGGGAAGATGATGGACCAGGGTCCAGTGCTGATTATCACCTTTCAGGCTCAGTTGGTCATGGTGATTCGAAACAGCAAAGGGGAGGTGGTGGAGGGAGACCCTGTAAGTAACACACACGAACATTAACAGGCATAACTTAAAAAAACAGCAGTGGATTGGATTTTCAAAGTTCTCATATATTTTGTAAAGAATTTCGATCTTGTAATGTCATTAACTTTAGTTTCTGAATTATCTTAGGAAATTAATGTAATCCTAATTGACATTTGACATTAGGACGGTTAATATTGAACATGACCAGAGCTGTCACAAAATATGTGTTTTAAATGAGGCGCCGCAGGATGTTAATGAGACAATGGAGATACTTTCTACTGTTATTATATTGAGTCGGGGCCCCAACAAAAGCTTTATGGGCTGTAAATCAGCTGTGTTTTTCCACTCAGGCCACCTCAGGGATACCTGAGATTGGTAAAGAGGTCGAGATATCCACTCAGCTCATGCAGCTGGCGTCTACCCAGCGTTCAGAGTAAAAGACTATCGCCAGAGGATCAGTGGTGGATAAACTGTTCTTCTGAGTTTTGCCTGCTGAATCCTAATGCCTGGCCATTAATAACAGCCTCTGCCTTTATGGACTTCAACCCAGCTCGGTTGTTTCGTCAGACTTTCAAACTATCTTGGCTTTAGATTCCAGATTAGTCACGTGGGTGACGGTTAGGCACCCGGAAATGCTCTGGGTCATCACTAGTTTATTGTTTGGAAATGGTGTCATACAAAAATGTATAAAAGTCACAATGATGTAGTTTAATCAGGCAGACAAACACAAAATAAATGTTCAGATTTGTCTGATCTGAAATTCCATTTAAAGTTCAGTGTTTTACAGTGATACAGAGCTGAACAGTGAATAAGTGCACCCCTCTGCTTCACCTTCCCCAGGAAAAGGTGATCAGGATGTTGTACGTGTGGGCTCTGTGTCGAGACCAGGAGGAGCTAAATCCGTATGCTGCCTGGAGACTACTTGACATCTCTGCCTCTAGCAGTGAACAGATCCTCTAAGACTCTCCGACATGCACAAAACACACTAACCCAGGGAGAGAACGTGCTGCACCCGAACAGGTCCCGGAGCTGGAAGGAAGGTGAAGGCGGAAAGCATGTGGAGATGATGGACAGACGAGTGGGGCATAAGCTCTTTAAAAACAAATGTTATGGAGAAGTGCTACTGGCTTTAGGTGCAGTCACTGCAGTCCCTACAGTTTTGTGAATGCTGGATTCCATTCCTCTAACTTACACTAGGGGGCAGTAAACCATCATTCAACTGCACCACTGTACTTTCTGCAACACCTACCTTGATGGCCATTTGTTGAATCTCTGTGATGCGGGATGATGAATTAGGTTAATTTAGGTTCCCCTGCCTCTGTGCAGTCACTCTCTCACGCTCTCGCTCTTCCTCTCTGGGCCAAAGTGTTGTCTTGGGACTGTTGTGGCCCGTCAGCGCTCTCCTTGATCCATGTTTGTAAGATAATCACCCACTTATTGTTAATCTGTGACAAAGTCTATATTTATTACGAAAAATAAAGATGAACCGTGTTTTTCATACGAGCAGGCATTTCTGAAAATAAATGTGCTTGAACCCTGCAAACAGTAAAACTTACATTCAGATCCTGAGGATATAGTGCGACTCTTGAGGCAGCTGCTGATTATTTCTTTTTGGTTTTTAGATGAAATCCTCAGGTGGGGTTTCAGTGACTGCTATAATGTTATAATTTTAGTTACATTTCCAGAACTAGAACACTCATTTGTTTTGAGTGAAATTTATATGTAAATTAAACCTAAAGGCAGTGAAGTACAAACCAAGTCACTGAGCCTGAACATGATTATTTTGATGGGTGCCCTGGTCTCGGGATCCTCTTGGTCCTGTGGGACCAAAACATCAGTGTTTTGATCATCTGTTACTTGGGATACATTAAGCTCACGTTCAATTTAACATTTCCTCTATACCTTCAGTTTTTAGTCTCATAGCTAAATAGTCAAAGACCCAAACCTCTTTTAGAAACGTCAACAATGGAGGTTGAGTGATTCCATCTTCATAGAATCTCAATAGTCTGTCACATCAGATTTGCCATCACATGCAGAGTGAAGGGTAGAGGTCACCTCTGCACACATTCAGTTTCTAAACTTGTGCTGACTTATTCCTCTGTAGCACATTTAAAGTGAATGTTAACACCAAGTCAATTATTTATGACAAGTACAATTAGACCCCATTACATGTCTTATCTTAAATATACAGATTTATCTGTGGTCATTTTGCTTTTAAACCTTTTGCACCTCTGATTTGTTGCCTGACTTTATATGCTCCCAGAGAATGTAGATTGAAAACAAAGCTGTAAAGCACTTTTTGTTTTGTCGAGCCAACAGGAAATCATTTAACTACAGCTTCCTTTGCATGTGGCTTTTTCTGCTGTGTAAGATGTTTCCACCTTAATCAAAATGTATGACTTATGAATTGATAACTCACTTTTAATACACTTACTTTGACTATTCAATCGAGTTATCCCATATCTACTTCAAAAATAGCCTTTATTGTCCCAGTAGTTATTTATTCATGAAAGACCAATCTGTCAAAACCAAAGCTGACCCCCCTGGAGTGTCTGGTCTTCATGCAATGTGCTGTACTTAGTGTTTCTGGATGTTTTGGGTACAGGGAGCAAATCAAAAGCTGTGATCACACCACAGTGCCAGCAGTTACACAGCTGAGTATAGACGGTGGGATGCAAAGCAGCACGTTGCATGACTTTGGACTGGACATAGGTGGATGGCTTATTAATAGCTCAGCATGTCTGTGTGCTGCACGTCTGCCTGTATGTGTGGACCCTCAGCTCCACTGTTCCAGCTCTGTCCTAGATGATGGATCCTCTCTGTTGCTAAGCTGTGCTGAGGTTGCAGCTCCCCAAAGTGGTGCTCATCGCTCAGGATGTACCCCCGCAACTTACAAGTGCGCCTCTCTCACCACAGGACTTCAGAGGAGCCACCCTGGAGAATTCACAGCTTGGGGCTGTGGGGTCAGCTGGATCCCGTCATACAGAAGGTTTGACTCCTCCACTTGTGTTTTTGCACCACAGCCTTTTATGCTGACTGATTTTCATACTTGCACTAGTCTGATACTGTTCTTTCTTACAGAGTTTTTAAAGTTGCTTACTGGCACGAAATATTTAGTCAACTTCAGTTTTTGTTAAATTTGCAATGTGCTTGCTATTGCAGATTCTGAACACTGGAGATGTGTCACTTAAGCTGCACTGCAAAATAATAAATTAGTTATTTTCTTGTTTTTAAAATATTGCTTTTTTGATGGATACCCTAACAAGAACGTTGATCAGAATATTTCCCTCATACAACAGTGTTACAAATGAAAATGTCATTTGACAAAAGAAGTCTCTGCAGATTGATTTTGATTGCATAATGCCATGAACTATAACCAGTGGACGTCAGAGGCAGGAAATCAATCTGTAAAATGATGGATTGGAAACTGGGAGCTCCTGTTTGTTTCTTTAAATAACCACCCTACAATAAAAACCATGTCCTGACAAGCTTGAAAACTAATCCCAGAGAATTCGTCAGTCGTCCAGGTGAAGTTATCTACAGGTTGAGTCATGACAACTGGACTAATAGTTTTTAGGTCCAAACATTTCACTACTCAACCAAGTGGCTTCATCTGTCAGAGAGAGAAAGCTGCTAGGGAACCTCAAATTTATCCTCCAGGTTGGTTTCACTCCACCCCCATAGGTGAGATATGTAAAGCAGACCCACAGTCCTGAGTTGGTTTCACTTCACACCTGGTCTGAATAGTCTCGTTAGGTGAACAATAGAAGTGAGCTCAGGTGAGGGTCGTTAGGAGCTAATGGTGGAGTCATGTGACCCCTCTGATCCACCAACTGGCTGCAGAGTGTGTCCTCCCTGGGAAACATCTGATGTGTTCCTTAATTTCCTGGGAACAGATGAAAGAGCAGCCTGGTGGATTGAAGACAGGTTATGTCTGAGCCCTCCACCCCTGTTGAGGGAGGGTCTTTCCACCTGAACATGTGTAGCTTCTCTGACCCCTCTCTCAAACCACCTATCTTCTCTGTCCAAAATATGAACATCACTGTCCTGTCTCCTTTAAATGGAGGTGCTCAGCTGGTCCTGAGGAGCTGGTCCTGAGGAGCTGGTCCTGAGGAGCTGGTCCTGAGGAGCTGGTCCTGAGGAGCTGGTCCTGAGGAGCTGCTCCTCCTGTTGAGTGGTGGTTTGGTTTCTCCAATGCAGAGTTCTGAGCTTTCTTCCTTACACTGGACGGAAAATACCACATTGCTCCTCTTTTGTTTTGGTGTCTAAGTCTTTAGAGTGATCCAGTCTCTGTCTCAGCGTGTTGGTGGGTTTGAAGTGAACTCCACACTCTAAGGTAATAAGCAGTCTGGATCCACCAAGATGTTTTTGCTACGAATACACAGAAGTGATGTTACCTCAGGTCCAAAGGAAGTAGGGCAGAAGTGTCACCTGGAGTCTTGTCTTGATGGGTGAGTGCTGACATCTCACTGTGGCCTGAGATCCAGGTTAGCAGCAGCTGCAGGACGGACAAGCTGCCAACAGCTCAAGACCGAAAAAACAGAACAAATAAGGTCATAAAACATAATCAATTTAGGATCAACTAAGAATTTGACTGTTGAATGATGTTAAAGGAATTCACTGACTCATAGTCTCCTGGACTAAAAATGAATTCATGAACCAAACGACAACAAACAGCAAAGCTATAAAACCGAGAGCTAATATCCTGGACTGTAAAGGTTTCATAGTAATGCCAATAATGTGACTGTGGTGTTCACCTCCCTATTATACCACTTCCATCCTGTAATCCAACACACCTCAAGTGTTTTTCAGCTGTCATCCTTCTATTTAACATCCACATCATTTCTGTTCATCCATCTGATGCCCCATTAGCTGCACTGCCCTTGAGCTGCCCCACCCAGTCTCCTTAAGGAAGCTTTACCAGCATCACCCTCTTCACTAATCGTCCTTCCATCTAATTACCTATTTAAATCTTATCTGCTGTTCAGGCAACACCAGACAGGTCAACTGTTTCAGCTTAACATTTTATGTCATCACCTGCACCTGTCTTCCTGCTCTGAGCAGCACAGGAGAAACTATGTTATGCGTCAGGTGATTTCAGCTTGGGCGTAATGCAACATGACATTGTTCTTCCTCGATCTGAAGTTCAGTGCTGGCTCTGATGTGCCCACTGCACAATAAGTGTTTTGGAAAGGTGAAGGTCACCAAAGGCTCTGTGTGCACGTTTGTGCACGTTTGAGTTCTCATTCTGACCCAGATTGACCAGTGCAGGGGGGGCACTGTGCCAACAGTTCATGGGCCCACACACACTCGTGTTGGTGCAGCAGGGCGTCCCTGTGCAGGACGGTCGTGTGTGAGGCCTAAAGACTGTTCATCTCTGAGCCTGACACCTGTAACCACAGCACAGTTTTAATCTCGTCCAGGCTTCTAACACTTTGACGATCTCTTCCTCCATCCCGTCCCACTACACACTGTCCACACACATTAGTAAGTAAAGTGTTTTTCATCCAAACATCACAAAACACGTTTTTGTGCATGTTCTGCTTGTTTCTTGTGAGTCTTCATATTAACCCTTTCTGGTTGGGATCCACTGCCCTCATGGGGTCTTGCTATGCAGGTGGTTTTAGTTTTAGTTGTTCAGGCCTGTTCCTTTCCCAGTGCAGGAAAGATGTATTGTCGCTGTGCATATTTCATTCAAGCTACTTTCCTTCATACAAAGATGTTGGCTCTGTGAATGATCCTTAGCAATCAGGGACCTGATTTTCTACAGAAGGGAACAAATATCAGAAATACTATAGCCCAGAGTTCGTAGTGAGAACCAGGGTGTTTCTAATTTTTGCTCAATTCCACTTTTACCAAGAACAATATGACAAAAAGGTGAAGTGACTCGTGTACTTTTGGCCGAGGGCAGTTCAAAAATAGCTCTTGAAGGCTTTTGTTTGGGGATATTGCCTTGCATTAAGATTAAATTCTTCTTTTAAATTTTATCCTCTTCATCTTTTCATAAAGCTCGCCTCGTTATTGCGACTCTAAAACAGTATTAGGGATCTAATATTGAGAAGCTTTGTGTCTTCGTATGAAAGTCAGTGGTCAATATATCCTTATCTCATTTTCATATATCGCTCCATTCCCTTAAGATCAGGCAGCGATATCACACAGAGCAGGGGAGTCAATGGAAATGTGTTATGAAAGAATCACTTTACCTTTAATAAAGATGAGAGGGAAGGAGATAGAGAACGATGGTCAATGAGAAGGAGAGACAGAAAGGGAAGGACAGGCGGACAGACAGTACATGTTTAGCATTGTAAATGAGCGGCCAACAGGCGGCAAATTTATGGAGGGTCAGGTGTGGCTGTTCAGCAGTGCAACCATGCACGTCCAGAGACCGGCAGGACGTGGTCGACGTGCTGGAACTCCCAAGCCCAACATTAGAGCAGGAACGTGGCATGATCGGTGTTACGGTACAGCTGTTTCAGACAGCGTTGTGTGTTTCTGCATGTGTTGGTGCTGATAAATACTCAGGCTGGATCGTTCTCCGCGTAGACGCACCAGGTCACCTCAGGTCATGAGGCACGCTCCTTCTCAGATGGTGTCTTTCTCCGAGGTACAATGCGTCTTCCGTTCTCAGTCTCTGCCTGTCACTTTCAATTCAGTTTTCAATCTGCAAACATTTGGCAAAAATCAAATTCATCGGATATCAAATCATCAGATTCTGCACATTTCTCTGTAATGTAAATTTATATTAGCATAGAGACGAAAATTGCAATTTCTCTCTCTTGATGTCTTTAGATCAATTGAATCTAAAGTTGCTTTTGGCATGAAAGTAGAAAAGAACTGCAGCTTAGCCAAAGTTCATTAAGGGAGTGTGTGTGTGTGTGTGTGTGTGTGTATACGTGTGTGCACAGTATAAAATGTCATGCATGAATATCATTGTAAAAGCTTAAATATCCACAAATAATTGTTGCTGCTTCTTCACAGGTCACATTTCCTCCTCACTAATACCTAGATTTTTTAGATTTTGATCATTTTTCATGCTTTTCCATCTATTTGAATTTTCATGCATTAGCCAGTTTCTGCAATTCCATTATCACCTCCCTCCCCCCACCACTCAACCTCTTTTTCTAAATCTAATCCTCTGTCCACCCAAGACACCATCAGCAAGCCTACCCTAATTGCAAGGAGCAGGTTCTTTATGAGAATGGCGATTCTGCTGAGAGGAGGAAAAACAATGGAGGCAAATGCTGTTTCTATTGATCAGCCAGTGTCTCCGTCCTCCCTCCAGCCGACTGTGTTTACTGTTCCTGTGCAGAAGTCTGATATGTCATAAGATTTAGTGGCCTGGCTGCAAATATTAGCCTCTGTAGGAAGAATTTCAGTAGCTGTAAATACAGACTGCTCTCTTAGGCAGAGGCACATAGCTTCAAACGTTGTCTGGAGAAGCGTCAAACATGGCCATTAACTTCTGGCCCATACAGTACGGACAAGACGCAGGGCAGAATAAATTTATGGCTCTTCTCCAAACACGGAGAATGAGCCTCCAGCAAACCAGCGTATATCATATGATTCAGATTAACATGTGAGGTAACAAGGGACAACGAGTGGAGAAGAGGAGCAAAAGGTCTGTTGCAAGTTCAACCTAATAAAATGACTCATTTTTAGTGAGTGTACCATGACTCATACGTGTTTTCTTTTATACCTGCTCTTTTTTATTAACAGGCGCTGTGACAGATCGCCTCACCTCCAGTGACAGCTGATCTATAGGTGTAAATTAGAAGGGGGCTGAGGCCAAAGGACAGCTGGTCTGGACTGAAGGTACTGCTCTGTAGTCTACTTGCCCTCACATGCTCTCCTCAGCCTATCAATAACGGCCGATGATGATGATGGAAGCCCGTTTAGATTAACTTTCCACGCCGTTACCACGTCCTATCAGTCATGGAGGCCAGCAGGCTCGGGAAACAGATGTTAGCTTGTCAAAGGCTGGCATTAGCATAGGGGAAATTACAGACTGCTGATCGTTAAAAAAGAGGATCTTCTAGCTGTCCCCTGAGAAATTAGAGGTCAATCCAGGGCACGGAGCCCTAATCAATGGGAGTTAAGGTAGGAGTTATAGGTAGTGGCCATTATTTTGTATGTGTCTTCTCTTTCACTGTCTGACTGTGGGTGTGTAAAGCCGCACACTATGGTTGGTTTGGTTTTCTCCCTCCATCAGGATGACGGGTAGATGAGGTTGTGAATAAAGAGTCCCATCCTCTCATCAATAGTTACCAAGGTCAGGGTCAGAAAGACAGATAGGGAAGGTGATTTATTGCTGGAAGCAGAGGTGGAGCGTGAAAGAGGAATATTCCTGTAGAGGAATATTAGAAATCAAATAGAGCAAAATGACACAAGGACAGAAATTCAGCAACACGTGACACGGTAAGCTGAGAAATACAGCAGCTGCAATGCCAAGGTTTGGGTCAGGTGTGCGTTTGCTGTTTCTAGAGAGAAGTCACATGTGGATGATTTTAATTAAGTAACCACATGTGTTCAACATGTCCATCGGTCATTAATCAGTGTCTCCATTAAAGATTAGTTATGGTAGATAATGTGAGGATTTGGGGCTCGGATGACCAGACAAGGTTCAGCCCTGCTGATTAGTTCTGTTTTCATGTGGTTTTCTTTATTGCGTGACTGTTTGTAATTAACTTTAATCACTCGGTTTATTGATTGAAGACTTCTAATTAGCCTGCAGAACCTCGATACATTAATATCCTGTAGGTCACATGTTCCTTAGCTTGTAGTTTTTTTCTTGCAATCCCCTGCCACACATTACGAAAATGTCAGGCTGACATAGTTAATCCACTGCACTGTTCTCATGGGAATCCTCCACAGGCTAATCATGCTTCACAGAATAATTGCAGCCACTGAAAAGAAATGTGTGAGTGGCTTTTGATAATATGAGGTCATTTTCCCCATAGACTCCTACGTCCCAGTGATCCTCCCTACTTTCTGCCAGTTTGAAGGACTCAATGTGGGTCGTATGACTGCTGTATGACTGGGCCAGGCCTGTTTAGTCACATCTGTAAGGAAACCCATGTGATTTCGGATTATGAGGCATCAAAAGAAGAACGGAGAGCTGACACTGACTAAAATATAAGACAATGATATTAGTTTGCTTCTGCTTTGTTTGTTTGTAATTGTAATTGTTAGTTTGTGTTGTTCTATAGCTGTGCAACCTCATGAGGCTGGACTTAGGGCCAGTACGTATGGCCTCCACCATACATCACCAATGCTAACATCTGGATGGTATGGCCCAGTGTTTACCACTTTAGTTAGTGTGCGAACATCTGGATGGTATGGCACAGTCTTTACCTCTTTAGTTAGCGTGCTAGCATCTGGATGGTATGGCCCAAAGTTTACCACTTGTTAGTGTGCTAACATCTGGATGGTATGGCCCAATGTTTATCTCTTTAGTTAGTGTGTTAACACCTGGATGATATGGCCCAAAGTTTACCACTTGTTAGTGTGCTAACATCTGGATGGTATGGCACAATGTTTACCTCTTTAGTTAGCGTGTTAACATCTGGATGGTATGGCACAATGTTTACCTCTTTAGTTAGCGTGTTAACATCTGGATGGTATGGCCCCGGGGTGTTTACCTCTTTAGTTAGCGTGTTAACATCTGGATGGTATGGCCCAGTGTTTACCTCCTTAGTTAGCGTGCTAGCATCTGGATGGTATGGTCCAATGTTTACCACTTTAGTTAGCGTGTGAACATCTGGATGGTATGGCCCAATGTTTACCACTTTAGTTAGCGTGTTAACATCTGGATGGTATGGTCCAATGTTTACCACTTGTTAGTGTGCTAACATCTGGATGGTATGGCACAATGTTTACCTCTTTAGTTAGCGTGTTAACATCTGGATGGTATGGCCCAAAGTTTACCACTTGTTAGTGTGCTAACATCTGGATGGTATGGCACAATGTTTACCTCTTTAGTTAGCGTGTTAACATCTGGATGGTATGGCCCAAAGTTTACCACTTGTTAGTGTGCTAACATCTGGATGGTATGGCACAATGTTTACCTCTTTAGTTAGCGTGTTAACATCTGGATGGTATGGCCCAAAGTTTACCACTTGTTAGTGTGCTAACATCTGGATGGTATGGCCCAATGTTCGCCACTTTTGTTAGTGTGCTAACATCTGGATAGTATGGCCCAGTGTTTACCTCTTTAGTTAGCGTGTTAACATCTGGATGGTATGGCCCAAAGTTTACCACTTGTTAGTGTGCTAACATCTGGATGGTATGGCCCAATGTTCGCCACTTTTGTTAGTGTGCTAACATCTGGATAGTATGGCCCAGTGTTTACCTCTTTAGTTAGCGTGTTAACATCTGGATGGTATGGCCCAAAGTTTACCACTTGTTAGTGTGCTAACATCTGGATGGTATGGCCCAATGTTCGCCACTTTTGTTAGTGTGCTAACATCTGGATAGTATGGCCCAGTGTTTACCTCTTTAGTTAGCGTGTTAACATCTGGATGATATGGCCCAGTGTTTACCACTTTAGTTAGCGTGTTAACATCTGGATGATATGGCCCAGTGTTTACCACTTTAGTTAGCGTGTTAACATCTGGATGGTATGGTCCAATGTTTACCACTTTAGTTAGCGTGTTAACATCTGGATGGTATGGCCCAATGTTTACCACTTTAGTTAGCGTGTTAACATCTGGATGGTATGGCCCAATGTTTACCACTTTAGTTAGCGTGTTAACATCTGGATGATATGGCCCAATGTTTACCACTTTAGTTAGCGTGTTAACATCTGGATGATATGGCCCAATGTTTACCACTTTAGTTAGCGTGCTAACATCTGGATGGTATGGTCCAATGTTTACCACTTGTTAGTGTGCTAACATCTGGATGGTATGGCCCAATGTTTACCACTTTAGTTAGCGTGTTAACATCTGGATGATATGGCCCAATGTTTACCACTTTAGTTAGCGTGTTAACATCTGGATGATATGGCCCAGTGTTTACCACTTTAGTTAGCGTGTTAACATCTGGATGGTATGGCCCAATGTTTACCACTTTAGTTAGCGTGTTAACATCTGGATGATATGGCCCAATGTTTACCACTTTAGTTAGCGTGTTAACATCTGGATGATATGGCCCAGTGTTTACCACTTTAGTTAGCGTGTTAACATCTGGATGGTATGGCCCAGTGTTTACCTCTTTAGTTAGCGTGTTAACATCTGGATGATATGGCCCAATGTTTACCACTTTAGTTAGCGTGTTAACATCTGGATGGTATGGCCCAATGTTTACCACTTTAGTTAGCGTGCTAACATCTGGATGGTGTCACATATTTGTGACTATGTGGTAATAAACAAAAGTATTAGATAAAATAAAAAGACAATGGATTAATTTGTGGCACCACACCAAACTCATTAGTTTTCAACCACCTGGATTTTTGCTTGGATCTGCCCATATTTCAGGTTTTCTTTTTCCTCATTTTCCCACCCTAGCTCCCACTTTGTCCCTCTCTCTCTCACACCTCTCATGTATCCTCCTTTTCTCCTGTCTTAACATCCATCTATCTTTACAAAAAGCGTATCAGGTGACCAGAGAGATGTTTACTGAGGAACAGCTCATGGCTTTATAAAAGTTTTCACACAGAGTCAGAGCAGTCGGGCCTGGAGTGACAGATTGTACCAGGCCTGCCTGGCGGAATAAATAGAGGCATTAGCAGCTTTACAGCTGGCCCATGCTACTGCTGAGGCTTACTGGCCTATGAAATGTGCAGCATGGCAGTGTCCTGGGCTTCGCCACAGTGTGATAAATGGCTTATATTCTTCTGTAAAGCTTATTAAAGTCAGATTGCATGATAGATAGTGGGCAGTAGACATAAGGAAAGGAGGCTAGGTAGATGGGGGAGGGGGTTAAGGAAGGGGATGGGACGGATTTTGATAAAATATGTAAAGGGAGGAAATTAAATCCTAGACAAAAATATCAAAACGCCCTACCGCCCTCGCTCTTCTATATTCCATTTCTAGTCACTGATGAAGACAGCAGAGGCAATTTTGAATTTTTGATGAGTCCCCTTTAGGGGCTCTAGGCCCCAACACAGTGTCTGGTCTTTGTCTGCTTCTTAGCCTCAGCAGAAAAGTTCTTGTGCACATGCTTCACTTCAGATTCAGATTCTACACATGGCCCACAAATCTCTGAATGAATGCATCTCATTCACATCTTTCCCCAGGTCGCCATGCACCATTTGCCCTTTGGTGGACTTAACACCAACAGACCTTCATGTACCAGAGAAATGTTTCTAATCTACTCAAACTACACTGTTTTTATATGGGTTAAACTGGCCTGATACAACATGTTGCTTATTGTTTCTTCCTGTTTCCAGACTATGCTAATCTGACCAGCTGCTGGTTGTAGTGTAATATTGCATTAGTAGATCACAGTGTGCTGTCAATGCTCTAATCTCTTAGCAAGAAAGGAAACAAGCAAAGCTCCTAAAATATCAAAGCTGTGCTGAAAAGGCATGTCTGACATGAATCTCTGTAAAATTGCCTGAACATAAAATGAAGCTAAAACTGATTTTAAAATAAAACTGTGGTTTTAATTTAATAGTCATGTGAAGGACCAGTGGATGAATTAAATTAGCTATTGCATAATTACCATAAACTCTAATCCTTATGCATGTTCAGCTCTCCTCCATTACTCCATTGTTGAAAATGAACATAATTACATGGACATTTCCATTTTCATTAGTTAGCTGTCACAAGCTCAGTCCAGTAATAGGTTTTTCATGGTGCACGAAGCAGAGCAGTACTGGTGGCGATGGGATGCCAAAGCACACGTGCACGTGTCATTTCCTGAACAGATCCCCTTTCTGTTTCTGAGGAATCCTGCTCAGTGGGGATCAAGCAGTTGGCAGGAGGCCCCAGTGAAGAACTCAGTGTACGTGTCTCGAGTTGTACCATCAGAAGAGTCTGATCCTTGGTCATGTCTGTTTATCCCCAGGTAGGGAGACGGTACTGACTTATTCTGACTGAGAAAATACCAGAATATAAAAAAAAGTGTTGAAAAGAGTCATAAGTGTTTGTGTAGCAGCCTGGACCAGCATGTCTTGTATAAGATGCAAATAACAAACTTGAAAGTGATGCATTGCAGCAGCATGGCTGGTTGCCTTTCTGGCAAGGCTTATCGCTCATTTGTTATTAATATATTTATTATTTGTTTCATTAATTTATAGGAAAGATCAATCATTTTAAATGTAACCAGAATTAATCCTCCCGTGATGCTAATCGTGTGCAGAAAATCTGAAACTGTGCATCATCAGTCACCTGGCTCCATCAGACGCTGCTATCAGAACCAAGTGTCCTCTCATTTTAATTTACTTCAGCCCCCCCCTTCTCTCTTCTGCTGCCTCTTGTTCTCTGAGCAGGAAAATTACACCATGAGAAGCAGGACAAAATGATTTTGGCAGCCTGCTCTGACAAACTCCTCCCATCACTGTCTGCTTCAGCGTGATCAGACTTTTACAGCTTTACGCTTAATTTCCAAAGCTGATATCAAACTGTCATCAGTCATTTTGGAGTAATAGACTCAAAGTATCACATGAAGTAGTTAAAACATCTTTCACAGGGGGAACCTGTTTTCTCACTCTGCACAGAGATTGTTTACTACTGTTGAATGGCTATGCATAATTAAAGCTCTTATGAATAAAAGAGCACGCATTTAACCGTGGCACACTCAGGACAGGAAATAAATCCTCAGAAAGCTCTTACCAAGGTCAGAGGTTTCGCTAATGTCTCATTAAAAGCTCATTTTCCCATCATGGATGGACAGGGAGTGACAGCCTCAAGGTATTGATCTACAGTTGTTACACTTAAAAACAATGGAGAAAATCAGTGGACAGCATGTGAATGCAGACACACACACACACACACACAAACAAACACCTTCTCACACTTTATCCGTCTCCAAGCAGCTTCTCTTTAGTGATCTACACATTACAGGCCGTTTAATATTCTATTTTTGTTTAATTACTCTAAAGTGTCTGCCCAGGTAGCTTCAAGGTCTTAGCATTTTCTGTCTGTGTGTCTGTGTGCCTGTGTGTGTGTGTGCCTGGTATTGCTCACATTGTGGGGACATTCACAATATGGTGACGTCACTTTCCTCATGGGGACCAGCTGTGAATCATGAAACGTTCGGGTGATGATCTAAAGTCGGCTTGAGGTTAAGGTAGGGTTGGTCATGTTATGACTGAAGTCAGAGCGAGAGTCCATGTAAGTCAATGTAAAGTCCCCATAAGGAATAGAAACACACAAACAGGTTTGTGTTTGTGTGTGTTCGTGTGGGTGGGTGTGTGAGCGTGCACGGTGCTGGCAGTGAGACAATCCAGGGTGAAGTGAAACTGTGATGAATGTCGCCCCACACTCAGGATTGTAGGGGGAACCATTAAACTCTTTTCACTGATCACTTCCCTTGCAGCCTGAAAGAAATCACCAGGGACTTGCGGCCTCTGCTTTCAGCAGCTCCGACACTAGAGGACACACAGACACACACATTCAGCCGCTTGCCAATATTAGCGAACCATAACCGCACAGGAAATAAAATTATTCTGGCAAACTCCCTGAGTTTGTGGAAAAGTGTAATCAGGCTAATCTTTGGCTCGTTTGTTAAACGTGTCCGTGCATGCTGGGAAAATGTGCTGATCCAGCTCTGTATTCTGATCTGTTCCTTCTGGTTACAGGACAGTGTCGCTGGACTTCATTTAGAAAACGACCTAATCAGCCAAACCCCCACAGTAGAACACACACACACACACACACACACACACACGGACAAACACATCACAGGGGAACTGACATGGCTCTGAAGGTCACCGGCTACAAAACAGCTCCAGAGGTTTTAATGACTTTCACACACCCTGTTCACTTTCAGTCTGAAAACAGAGGCCACTGGTTTTTCTGCATATTATTCTGATAATCCACGAGCTGCTGTTGGGGACGGATTAGTGCCATGTCGGACAGCAGGGTTCAGGGAAGGGGAGAAGATTGTCATGCTTGGCATGAAAAGCCTCCTCAAACATGGTTTATCACCCCAGCTGCTCAGTTTGCTCCTTGTCAAAATGTGTCTCCATATGATGTAATGCCTGGTTGAATTTATACTGTAAATCTAAACATTATTCAGTTGTGCAGGGTTTATTTTGGTGGGACGGTGGGTCTGAATGCTTGAATTGTCAGGAAGTAATTTTCACTCCTGTCAGCCAAAAATGCCAACTCTGAGCCTGTCGACTACATTGACGTATAGTGTGGATTTTACCCTCTAAATTCATGGATATGCTGCTCATTATGTTGTACACAGTGAAACCTCAGTCCAAACGTTGTTTTTTCACACACAAAGTAAAGGGAACTTGAAAAAAGTTCAGTCCACTGCTGCACTTGGATGCCACACTTCTCAACATGTACCCGCCATATTAATCACGACTGGGTATCTAAACCTTTGCTTATTCTCTTGTCGTGTGAACACCTGCTGCTCGACCCTGGAGTCCACCCGTGGTCTCTGGGTCTGGCGTCTCCCTGGGGAGAAGTTGGTATCGTCGCTCCCCATCCCTGCTTAGCTCAGCTGTAGAAGCCTCCTTGGGAGGAACGACACTTAGGGCCAGAGCCTATTATATATAACATATTGTTAATCTGGATAATAACCCGGCTGACTGCTGCCAAAACATAATGCAGAATCAGACAGAGGAACTCTTTGAGACCAATTACAGTATCATGAGCAAACAGCAAAACATGTTTTGGAAAAGTGAATGGCGTCTGGTCGTTGTTGTTTTGGCTCAAAAGGTTAATGAGCTGCGTGTTTGCACGAAGGACAAGAGACAACGATGCTCTTTATGGAAGAGGAGGCACTGCACGCCTCAGGGGCCACTATAATGACACCCCTCAGATCTCATTATCAGGCTTATTGATTGGTCATGGCCACCTGCCCCTCCACCCACACACCCACACACCCACACACACACACAATCAGGACACAAAATGTAAGAAAACAGTAACATGCAAGAGGATTATAGAGGCACAGACAAATTTATATACATATCGTTTTCAAATTAACAAGCCAGGAGAGTCTAGTCAATAAGCCAAGTATGGGCTATGGGCTCTACACACACACACACACACACACACTTGGGAAAATGACACACTCCACATTTGCACACAGGCCCTCCACAGGGGATGAACACACACACACACACACACACACACACACACATTTTAAACTACACGGACATTTTCAGCCCCTAATGTGAAGCTGCCATTTTGTTCCAGGAGAAAATTGCTTTAATTAAAATTAGCACTGTGAAAATAAATGTAGGTCTGACTGTTATCAAAAGGTTGATCTCTCCACCGTGTCAGCCCACACACCCTCATCTTCATGAGATGAACCAGCAGGGAATATGTGGAGCCATTTTTACACTTTATTTATTTATTTGTTAACTGTCCCATCAGTGGATGTTCAGAGTAGAAGCTGAGTCCTGACTTTTAATGGACCTGTGTGCTCTGTGTTTAGGCCACCCGGACTCTGGCTTGGACTGCAGCATGAAATGAAACGACGTCTGGGACTTTTGTGGCTTTAAGCTGATTTTATATGTTTTCACCACTTTGTGTTTAAAACGTGCACGAGCAACATGCACGTCTGTCAACCTGAGGCTGTGAGGAGAGATGCACGTGTGATAACCTGCATAAACAGCAACAGTTATGTTTGGACTGGTGCTTTAATGGAGGAGCTCTGCAGAAAGCAGCAGCAGAGGAGGAGGTGATAAAACAAGCTGCTTCCAAGAGCAAAATGGTTGAAGACAAAGACGGACACACACGGTGGGTTGATGCTGCATCTCTTTATGTCACACATATAAAGTCTCTTTTTATTATTGATGTTGACAAGGTTTCACAGACCTGCCCCAGAGGCATATTTTAGGCTTGCTGGGTTTGGATTTTACTCCAGTCTGGTCTGGATTTAGACACTTAAAGACATAAGGGTTTGCTTATTGTATAAAATAATGTCACCTACATGTCAGATAATGGCACCCCGGGGTTCAGTGGTTTGTCTTTTATACTGCATAGCTGTAAAACTCTCATTGGAAGGTGCTTGTGCTATGACAGACCAATATTTGTTTTTAAAGCCTTTTCCTCCAACCTCACCAAACATTACCAAAACCCCTGCGCAGCCGCTTCCCATCAGGACAGGTGTCACTCGTGTGTTGTGCATGCTTCCATGTCTGTGTGGTGTATGTGTTAGAGCTACCTTTGTGATTGGCTGTGCGCCCTGGGGGAGGCCGGAGTGGGTGGGGAGCTTTAAGAGACTGTGTCTGTTTCCCGTCGTGTCTCCGAGCGAAGCGACGTCCAGCAGCAGCAGCAGCAGCATCGGAGGAGCAGGAGGAGCAGGAGATGCAGGAGGAGCAGGAGACGAGCTGTGCGCATCACAAAGTTTGAGGCTGCGTCTGTCCGGACACAGGGACTGCCTTATTTGGAATCAGGTTGGTGCAGTGTGCTGCAGATATCTGCTAACACTCCTTGCAATGCGATTCTTTCCAAAAAAAAAATCTGCACAATTAAACCTGGACCGGCTTTATGGCAGATGCGATGTGGACTATGACTTGCATGTCTCTCGGCGGCGTCTGCGATTCTGTTGACAAGTTTAAAACTCTGTCGTCGATTATAATTTGCGTCAAACTTCATAAGTTATTTCGACAAAGATGCTCTATTCTTCATCTCACTCCGACAGATCAATATTAGCTGATCACTAAATTTAGAAAAAACAGCAGTGATGTCCCTGTTGGTCTGTAAATGATGGAGATCAGGGCTCGATGAGGAAAAGTGCCGAAAAGTAGCATTTTTACCGAAGTAACACGAACGACAGAAATTGATTGATGGCTGCTTTGACAGCTGCATTGATCTGATCTGATCTGATCTGATCTGATCAACGCATTAGCAACTGTGGGTATAGTCCAGAGAATAACACAACTTTGACTTATTGGAAACCACAAAACCACCACACACTGGACCAATGTGCCATGAAATTACTATGATAATTCCTGTGCAACAAGACCAAGTTCCTTCTCCCCTTTTAGCCCCGAACAAGGCACCTTCAGACAGGTGGACTGAGTTATCATGCTGAGATCAGGTGATTGTTATTTTTCTTTGACCCTCCTCCCATAGGCACAGATCCTTAACAACCAGCAGCATGCAAGTAAATGTCATTTAGAAAAACGACCTTATAATGTGTTATGGGTTTATTTCGCTCCTTCAGGTTTGCAGTTGATACTGAAGGAAGTGTATAAGGACTGTGTTTCCAGTGCATTACTGTCTGTCTGTGGCTGACCCTCATTAGTTCTCCTGCAATCTGATCCACTTCCTGCCCATTCAGATCATTTACCCACAGATCTGAAATCTGTGCCAGGCGTTTGATGCACCACAGCCTTCCTGGTTTCTTCCATCCCTATTGCCTCATGTTACAGTGTCACCTGCTTAATAATTCACTGGGTCCTACAGTGATGAGTAATCTGAGTATTTCTGGGAGCTGGAAGCTGATGGAGGTCGTCGGGCAGAGAACCGAGGTCCGGTGCTCCTCTGCAACCAGCTGGAGCTCAAAGATTAAAATGTAAGGGATACCCAAAGTGAAGAGCCGGTCAGAGCTCTCAGCTTAAATGAAAAATAATAGGAATGCTCAGCCAAGTACGTAGTGTGCACTGTGCTGCTGAAGGCTAAACGTCAACAAGCTACTGTATGCTCTCACTTTATTGAAACAACACTGCAACGGTCTGACCTTTGTTTGATCCCAATTAATGTGACTTGAAATGCCTCGACGAGCCTTTGCAAACTCCCGACTCCATAAAATCAAGCAAACGATGTTTAACCCTGCAGAACTAAACTGAGAGGCTGCATCTTAGGGAGCATTAAACCAAAGCTCTGTGTTAGTTGAAAATATTGAAAATAAAAACTGAAAGACAAACTCTACCTGACTTTATCGACCACTCTCAGTCGGCCAGTCGTGATAAACAGTAAAGCTGACTGGCAGGAAGCTGTCACCGTCATCCTGTAATGACCCGTAATGAGAGAATTAACCACAGACAGTCCCCAGTCAGGACACACTGATTTACATGATGAATCGGGTTCTTCAGCACACAGCTGTCTCACTGCTGGGCCGTGTTACTTGGTGTGATATCTTATATATTCAGTTGTCTCTTGCTCACCAAGGTGCTTGTTTTATTAGACTCTTTAAAAGCAGCTGAGGGAAGATAAATTTACTGAAGGGACTTTGCTGCATTGCTCCGACAGCCGTAGTTTAAATTTCACAGGGTTTTGTTGTGAAGAGGCTCTTCAGTGCAGAACAAACGAGACATCACCTGTACCTTGGGTGGTGCTTCAGCATATTGCCTCTGAAATAATAGCACTGAGCCTGATTCGATTTGGCTTCATATGATGTGGTAACGTAGCACGAAGGGTCGTAAACATCTCATTTGCTGTCCCACATCGAGGACACAGACCCAGCAGGAAGGTGGAGCAGCTTCAGAAAATGACTTGTGCAGCAGAGTCATCACGAGTCGTCAGCCATGACAAGTGAGAGCGAGGCGATCCTCATGTAGAGGTTTGATATCGTGTTGAAAGATCGCTCATCAAATATTCATTAACTGTATAATGCATAGCCCTTTGATAACTGACACGGCTGCAGGATTTACTGTCTCTCTGTTCTGTCTCTGAGCTGAGATGGAACCGAGAGACCCCAGGGCAGTTCTCAGCACCACTATATTAACTCACCTGCAAAGAAGGAAAGAGGTGAGGCCAGTTCCTTTACTGGGACCTGACAGTGCAGATAAGATCCCCTTTCTAGGGTTCGGCCTCACGTCGTCTCTGCCTCCCTGACTGTAAACTCCGACTGATCGAATCAGCTGAACAGAGCACGCTAACTTCAGCTTGGTGATATGTCTTTGTGCTGACTTCTCTTCTGTGTTTAATCTGTGCCGTGGAGTCCAACTGGTGGCTTCTATTGTCGGTGGGGATCAGAGCAGTCAGCAGCCCCCTGCAGAGCAAAGTTATTTCAGCTTCACTGTTTGAATCAGCACTTTGCCAGCGTTGAGTATTTAAAGCTGCTCTTTTCCTAAAAGGTGGAACAGATTTACTGGGAATTGCACCCTGACATTTTATTTTCGCACCCGGGAGGGGGGCGTAGCCTGTCTGTCACCAGTGCTGTTTCTGCATGGCTGAGTAAAAAGCATTGTTTTACATCCTGTTCACGGTGGCTGTGATGCCTCAGGTCATTTTTCTCTGATCATCTACAACAAAGTTTCAGACTCATTTAATGCTGACTCTCAGCTCTGCCACCTTGGTTTTGAGCAAGTGTTGTGTGGGCAGGGCATGTAATATATATGGCCTTCATCGTGGGCCGGTTGACTGGCTGGCACAGACTCTGTTCTGTCCCGGTGGACTTGACAGAGTGACTGCCTGATGGAAGGAAAGTGCTGTCTTCTGACTTTAAGAGTGCTGACATCTCCATATTGCCTCACCCCACACACAGCACACCCACCCCAAATCTCATCTCTCTTTTTCTTTCTTTCGCCTCCCTGATTTTTTTCTCTTCCTGTTAAATCCAGATGTATCTGATTGATGCGGCTGGACCCGCTGTGCTCCCTGGATAGCTACGGACCTCTGCTCTGTCTGAGTGCAGGCGTGAATCATAAGGATTACTATTCTGCTCTCCACCTTTCTTCCCTGCTTCTTTTCTTTCTCTCGCTCCTGCTTTCCCTCCTGCTCATTCTCATTCATCGCCTTTCTAATCTTTTCTCTGACATCCTCTCAGCTCACCACTGGGTTTTTCCTCGTGCTGCGTTGCACCGTTAGCTGTCGCAACCGTTTCCTTGAGAGCAGCAGGGGGTCTTTCAAGGTGAACTATTAGGTTCGATTGGATATGTCAGCTGTCTTCACGCTCACTTGCACCCTCTTTCTGTCACTGCTTCTGCATTTTCTCTGAATTAATGCAGAATAATCTTTTCCTTGACAATATCCCTGCTCTCCTTTATCACCGTCTCTTCTTAAACACTACTGTACTCACCTGTCCACATATCATCCTGCTCCCTGCTGACCTGCCACCAGTTGTGGACTGGTCTTTCTTCGTCCTCATATTTCATGCCTGTGATTTGTGAGTTAAATATAGGATGGAGGTCGACATGACTGGGCTGACGTTTATTCATCCTGACTGGTGGGACAGAGGGGAGTTTTGGAGAAGGCAGGAGGGTAAAGGGGAGATGATTTCTAAAAGTGAGTGTTGCGAGGAATTGATGGAAATGATGGTGTGACAGAACTGATTAAGGTGGTGGTGGTGGTGGTGGCGGCATTACGAAGGTGGTTTCTTCCCGCCTGTCAACATGCCAGCATCGGTGAGGCAGATGCCTGGAAGTGACAAATGAATTTCAGGACTCTTGCCTTTGAGTCAGGCCCTAAGGGCTTCGTAATAGAGGAAATCACATTTCGAGCTTGATAGTCATGACTGGGTGAAATAGGTTTGCACAGTAAGTGTGTGCATTTAGTCATTTTTATTGTTTTTTTTTATAGCTGTTAATATTTTCTTTGACATATCTGCATTATTAAACAGGGCACAACAGACCCAGAGAGTAGTAGGCGTCATATTATTCATACTTTGAGACCTGGAAAAGAAAGATTTTTTTAAGTGCATAAATTTTAACGCAACATATTTGTTTTATTTCTCCAGCGAGAATCTTTTTGCGGGTCTTGAGCATATTTTGTTTTTATCAAAATGACTCAAGCATGCAGGAAAATGAGGAACTATTGTTATATATGTGTCAACACTAAGCAGACTGTGCACTGTACAGAATTCACATATACATAAAATGTAAATGATTACATTACAATCCAGTGTTGATTCCAGGAGTCATGCATTCACACACACTGAACTATCAATGAAAATACAATGGGAGTAAAATGTCTAATGGATCATTGGAAACACAACATGGTGGGGGTGGGAGCCAAAGACAGGAAGCTGTGAGACACATCTTAGGATTAAGGATTCACCACATTATGAGTCAGGGATCTGCACTTTAGTCTGTTGGGACACTCATCAATACACACTATAACCAATCACAAGATGCATGTGGGGCTTATGTCAGTACATCTTTCTATTTATGTGTCTCTGTAGGTGTTCTGCTTGCCAGCAAATTAGTTCTGTGTCCATACATTGTATTGCACTATTCACCCAGTAAATCACAAAGCTTTTACAGCTTTTAATAGCCCCGATCAGCAGAACTATGTCCCCATTCATCCACAGGGATACAGGCTCGACTCCCTCTGAGCATCGGGCGCTCCGACCGTCAGGGAGACTGACACAAGCAACCAGAAGAGAGGACAAACTAAAGCGGGGGGCTAAACAGAGGGGAGCAGCCCAACAGGCCTCCGGGCTGTCCGGTGATCTGGCTTTTAATTTTTTCCCAGAAACGTGCAGTCCTGCAGACGACCCTGTCAGGCTTCCAGCCCTAAATCAGAGCTTGTGTTTAGGTAGAACAGAAAGCTTGTCTTGTACAAAATGAATGCTGATCTGGAATCTGGAATACTTTGAATGTTGGTGCCGGAGTGACCTTGAAGAACCCTAAATATGCTGATAGAGAAAATAGACTGCATGTTCATCTGGGCTGGTGATAAAATGATAGATTGTAGGCAGCTTCAAAGATGGAATTGCTTAGCTGAGAATCACAAAGGGCTTGTTTTTCCCCCTTTGCTCCTTCGTCTGTGTACAACTCCATTTGTCTTTCCCTCCATATTGCCATCCCTTGTTCATTTCTCCTGGTTCACTACATTATAAGCTCTGAGGGCTGATGTGAACCCTTTCTTATAGCAGCGAGCTAATTTTTCTCTTTAGGGACACCTGACAGTGGGATCCATACTTCAAACTGATGAAGAGTGACCAGTGGGAAAGTATGCATGTTGATGACCATGGGCAGGTTCCTGAAGAGTGCACCAGTGTAAAGTGTATTGCTCTCTCTGTTGTGGTGCTGTACCTTTTTGTTTTAAAAGGTACAGCAGTCTTCAGTGATTTCTACTCACAGCACTGCCTGCTCATTTGCATGAGTAGTTAGTAAAAGAACAGGGTGCTCTCTCTCTCTCTCTCTCTCTCCCTCTCTCTCTTGATGTGTCTTTATATCTGTCTCTCACAGACAAATACAAACCTTTTAGTACACATCTGAGTGTGTATGCAGAGGCGAATGGCTGACTGCGTTTGAGCAGCAGAATATTTAATTGCCCAACTTTATCACCATTACTGTAGCTACTGACTGTCTGCCAACCTAATTATGATGGGGGCTATCCGAGGAGCTGGCTGGTCGTGAGCTGAGCTGCTAGCCAAGTGTAAAGAGAAACAGCTCCACAGATGCTTTGTCTCTCTCAGGTGCTAAAAATACCTGGAAGGCGACGATGTTTTGGTCTGTAAATTTGAGTGTGCTTGTGTACATGTGTGTATGTGCGAGTGTGTCCCTCAGAGGCTAGCAGAGGACGTGTGAACTGCAGCTTCAGCTGCGGTGCCGGTGCTGAAGTTGGATCAGGTTTGTGTTTGGAGAATGTTTGTTGTGCACAGCTCAAGGTGACCTGGTGCCTATTGTCCTGGTGAAAGACACACAACAGGTGTCATTTCCCTGAGGTGATGAATGAGCCCAGACAACTACCCACCACTCTCCACAAAAAGAAAATCGAACATATCAATAAGACTTGATGTATGGTATCAATACATTCTCTCAGGGGCCTCCTGCTGTTTGACCTTATATATGTGTGTGTGTGTGTGTGTGTGTGTGTGTGTGTGCGCAGCCTATGTGTCCTCTGAATGCTGCATGTCTGTTTTGTCAATGCTATTACTTTTATAGTGCTGTGAAAGGGGGATAACCACCAGGGCGGTGGCTCTCACGTAGCCCCCCATTCCCTTTTCTTCAGGTCCACTTTATCTTTATAAACAGCAAATTGGAAACAGTTAATTCAGTCCCCAGCAGGCTGTGGCTGAGCCTGGCAACGTTTACCTTCGCTCTTCCTTTCTTTGGCTCTTGCCACTTGATCTCCCTCCCTTTTCTCCTTTTCTCCTGGTTTCTAAAGTCCAATTATTTTTAGGGAGTGGCTTTACTTCGGGCATAAGCAATGACAACCCAGGCCTTGGCTGACTGTCTGCAGGCTTGATGTGAGAGGACAGTGGTGGTTTGTGATCCACTTCCACAGTTTTCACACCCTAACAAAGGAAAACATGATCTTTTTAACAAGATCATGTTTTCCTTTGAAAACTGTGGAAGTGGTTGTAGTGGTGGTGCATAAGAGAGAGAGGAACAAGAGCAGGCCGACAACCAGCAAAGCAAATAATGGCTGTTGCAAAGACAATTTCACATTTTGTGGTGGGAGCCCCATAAGAAAGTTTATTCTGCAGCTTCCTGCTTAGTTTTTATTAGCAATGTCTAAACATGAAATGTGGCTTACAATCACTGTGAAATGGCCATAAACAGGTATAAGCATTTATTAAAGCGTCCATTAGTGACCAAACGTTAAAACACAGTCTTAATGATAATCTCTGTCTTCATAGATGTTGTGATTCAGTAATATATGAATCTGTAAGTGTTTATATGCTGCTTATCATTTTATTTGAGTTTGAGTCATCGCTCTGTGAGGACGTGACGACAGGGGGACTGAGTGTGTGTGAGCGGTTTGTTTCAGCACATCTAGGTTTCCATATGAGGAGCCAGTGTGTATGTTTGTGTGTGTTTATGAATGTGAATGAGTTACTGCTGGTGCACTTCAGTGTGTGTGTGTGTGTGTGTGTGTGTTTATGCATGTGTGAGAGAGCCGTCCATTTAAGGCCTATATGATGAAGACTGATGAGGCTCCGCTTCACTGCCCTTTATCTCAGGGGTCTCGTTGGTGCTACGGGGAAGTGTCCTGGAGGAGAAATAGAGTGGCCAAGAAATAAGGCGAGTCGAGCGAGACGATGCTCATGGACGACAGCATGTGCATGTTTGTGTGTGTGTGTGTGTGTGTGTGTGTGTGTGTGTGTGTGTGTGTGTATGAGGCTGATGGAGGGTGATGTTGAGAGCAAGACTTAACGAGGAGGAAAATAAGCTGAGCAATCTCTGTCTGTCCTCCCTTTACCTGCCAATGACTTATTCACGCACACACATATAGATATATATATACACACACACACACACACACACAATCAACCATTCTGCATACAATATGTTCTATACTCATGGCTTTTAATTGCTACAGTCTGTTGCTTAAATAAAACCAATAGTATACAATGATAAATTTCACTATTTACAGAGAGAACAAATACTTTTCCTCGCTCTTCATCTTCAAGCCCGTTCCCTCTCTCCCTCATTCTATTTGTCATCGTCTCTGTCAGCGCTGAGTTAGTTTAGTGAGAGATAATGGCGAAGCTGCCACTAAATAATTACAGGCTCAGATGATGTTTGGACCTTTTAGCTGCTACTCCCACGTTCAAAATGATCTTAGTGTGTGGGTTTTGTCAGCAATGTCCTGTTTTCTGTGATTACGCTCCCACTTGTGTTTCAAGTGTGTGTGTTTGAATACCTGCTTATGTTTTAATGCCACTGTGTGTGTGTGTGTGTGTGTGTGTGTGTGTGTGTGTGTGTGTGTGTGTGTGTGTGTGTGTGTGTGTGTGTATGTGTGCGTGTGAGTGGGTAGTCTCACAGTAGGATTACACAACCTGACACTGTTATAGGTAGAGGTGACTGTTGGAGTCAGTATTTTTTAATACAGATTAAAAAGTGTGTCCATGTGTGAAAGCACTAAAAGCATCAATGAAACATCAATGGTTGGCCCAGTGCACCAACCACTGCTGCACTGGGCCGCCGGGGATCAGACATCTCCTGATCTACTTTTAAAGGCCAAACAATGGAGATTTCACTTGATAACTGTTTGGCTCTGCTCTGACTGATTGGCTGCTCCCTCACTCCACGATTATTTTCACAGCATATGTTTGGGCAATAGAAATAATATCATTCTTATTGGCTCCCAGTAAGACACAGCAAGACATTGTGTAATGAAATGTATGCACTGTCCAATAAACATAGACATACCAAGGAATGAAAACTAGTAGTGTACTGCTGAGGATATCAAGATGCTGAGGCCAGTGCACTGAACTTCACGGTGAGATTTCCAAGGTCAGCTTTACAAAGGCTGGTCTTATTTTAAACAAACCTCACGACAGCTCGGCAGACAGGAGATCATTCTGCTGCCGGTGCTGTCAGAACGGTAAGACCATAAAGGAGCAGTGATACAGCAGCAGTTACCCGAGGAAGCCGGAGAATAAGATTATAATCTTTAAGGTCTCACAGCAGTTTTGTTGCTGGTCTGCAGCTGCAGATGTGTGACACTGTGACAGTTCTGATAGTGTCCTTGGAAACTGTTTCAAGGTTTTCTGATCTATTTTTAGGTTTTGCAACTCATATCACTCAGAGGCAGTGACGAGCTGGAACGGCTTTAATGCACGCGCGCACACACACACACACACACACACACAGCAGGCGTCTATGTACATGTGTAGAAGTGCACACTTATTCACGGTGCGTCATCCTGCTGAGTCCGGTGCACCGAGCTCCCTGGAGACTGATGAAGTAGCAGATAGAAAAGCTCTGAAGTGAACACAACACAAAGCGACACAGAGTGTGTGGAAAAGGCATTTTGTCGTGGTCATGCAGAGGAGAGTCAGTCCAGTTAGTGCCAGCAAACGTCTCCTCTCTCCTCTGTGCCTGGTCACTACAGAAACTTCTGCTCTATCCCTCCATCCTTCCCTCCTCTGGCAGTCTCCACCTCTTTTCGTCCTGCAGTTTCTTTATAGAACAAAAAACTGTGAACTTGTTTCATCTTTGCACCTCAATTTATTTTCTCTCCTTATACATTAACTAAACAACTAACAGCACTTGGTATTAATAACTCTTTCTGTTTTAGCCTTTTCTCTTTCTCCCTGTGTTGTTAACATCTGCATCTGCTTGTCTTAAGTACCCCCCCAACACACACACACACACACACACACACACACGAGGCTTTCCACAGCTCTCCCTATCACATTTGTTTAAGTAAATGGCTCGGTCCCCGCTCTAATCAGACGGCCGAGCAGGTAAAAATGGTTTGTGTATAATGTTTCCTCCATCATTGAAATGTGATTTTCGATTATTAATGAGGCTCCACAACATTTTGTCTTTCCCCTGATCATGTGAGCGAATGAAGGAAGAGGGTCAACAAGTGAACAAATGGCCTGAGCGAGCAGGGCACTGACAGATGAGGGTGATGTAATGCAGTATCAGTGTTTATAATCATGTGTTCATTACCGCTAATGTAGCTGTAATGACATCATAATCAGCTTACTAATTGAGTGTCATTACAGGGGATGCTGGGGCTGTGTTCTTCCCACAGATGGCTAATGTCACTGTCACTGTTACTTATTGGGTAGAGGGTCATAATAATCACATTGTGTGATGAAACGGGGAAGGAATGACTTAATCTTCTCCTTATGCTCCACATTACAAACAGTCAGTCCTAATGGAAAAGCTGTGCAATGTGTACTGATGTTGCCCAGATGAAATGTCCTCGTTACAGGTTTATTAGTGGGATTTCTGAGCCGCTCTCCCCAGGCTTTTCTAACCAGGTGCCTCTTCACTTGCAGGTGGTGAGTTAGAAGCAGCTGCAAGTGAGTCTTCACCTCAACCAGGAGCATCTGAGGACAATAAGTCAGTTAACATCCCTCCTGCTGAATGAAGACTGTTGGCAGACGCCCACAAACAGGTTCTTTGTGAACTAGACTGACGATCAAACTGGATGAAGCCACTTCTCATTTGTGCCTGTGACTTGTGTGTTTCTCCACTTGTCAAGAGAGATCATCCCAACGGGAAAGAGTGAAGGGACTTATCTGAACACTTGACAGTGCTGACCCACTTATCACGCTTCAACTAGCCCAGCAGAAGAAAAACTTTCCATTTCGGAGGCAACGCCAGCAAAGGTGATGTACTGTTTTATACTGAGGACAAACGATCCACTGACCTCCTGATCTAATTAGCCACCAAACGCCCAGAAGCAGCTACACTGACCTTGACTGTGACCAGACACATGTTGGTGTGTTTGTAAGAGAAAGAGGCGGAGTCACGTCCCGTCTGTTCCGAGGGAAAGTCAGAATGAGATCTGATGTGTCCTTGATAAACACTAAAAAAATACTGCCTGAGGGTCGACCACTGAAATAAGAAAGGCAGAGAACGCCGTTAGACTGTCTGCTTGGTTCCTCAAAATGTGTGACGCTGAAAACTAGTCCATGTTAATTGGAAAGTAAGTGTGTGTGTGTGTGTGTGTGTGTGTGTGTGTGTGTGTGTCTGTCACACTGTCAGAGCAGATTAGGGCCAGGCCTCACAGCCACGTCATTTTGACAACCCTACATTTGACCTGTGGTGATTCAAATACACATAATCTGAGACAAATATATCGCTGCTGTTTGAACTGGAGGCCGTTGTGCGGTTTTCTCACTTGTTACCCACTAACTTAAGTTACCTGACTTGTTTATGCCACATGGCCTTCACCCAACAGACAGAGTGTACAGCATAAAACCTGTAAACTGCATTTCTTTTTTCTTTAGCACCCAGTCTCTAGTTTGGCCAGTCTCTCTGCGCTGTCCCTCATGAACACCTTCCCGTCCTTCTCCGCTCCTCCTCCCAACACACCAACCATCCAGTCAGTGTGTAAGCCCTGTCTTCGGGCCCCGTGGAGGATGAACGATGTTCCCACACTTGACTACGAGTTGCTGCTGTCCCCGGCCAGCTCCTCTCTCCCTGGCAGCCCTGGCGGTGGCAGCAGCAGCCCCCCTTTAGCCTTGGTTGGGGTAGACACTGAGCAGCGCACCGCCTTGGCCTTTGTAGGCCTTCTCATGCTTTTCCTGGTCTTCCTGCTGGTCAGGTGCTTCAGGATCCTGCTGGACCCCTACAGCCGAATGCCCGCATCGTCCTGGACTGACCACAAGGAGGGGCTGGAGAGGGGTCAGTTTGATTATGCACTGGTGTAGGGTGACGTGTGGTGAGGGTGTCAAAAGGGGAACATTTAATTGCACACTGACAGGATCTCTTACAGTATGTACAGTATTGTGAATGCACTCTGGGACGGGGTTTACCTGGTGTTGGACTCTACCTGGTTTATATCACAAAATAGTGTAAATATGAAGCTGCAGGACCCTGTGTAACCGTAACTGATCCGGTTCAACAAGAGGCCCTGCACCCGGCAACTCAAAGCACGATGTTTGACCATGAAGGACAGAAATAATGAGCTGCACAGCTGCCTTAACCTGACCTACTGTACCAGGCTAACATGCCTCCACACCACATCCTCACTTTAGGGCTAGGTTTCCCAAATCTGACTGCGTTTCACGCCACCTTGACTCGCGACATAGTTTAGAAGTTCAACGCTACATTTTTGACACAGGCAGAAATTAAACAAAGGAGTTTACACTTAAGCAGTCGCCCCTTTAAAAAAAAAAAAAACAACAAGGTCCATCACAGAAGTGATCTAAGTGTTGAGTGCTGATCAAGAAGGAGAAATCTGCAAATCAGTTGCTTTGATTTGGGACACAGATCCATGAGCAGCACTGCAGATCCAGATGCTTTTTAAGGCCCAATAGTTTATGTCTCCATTAAATCATGTCTGTGTATGTTTTGTGTGCTACCGTGTCTATAACTGAGAAGCCATATTGAAACTATATAATCTCTTATTACTGCAAGTAGAGTTTATGTTCACTGGTTGTGTCCTCTGCTTTAGTCGGCCTGCCAAGTGTGGTGATGACGCAAACAGCAACCTTTAGGCAGGAGAAAGCTTTATTTTTCTATTCTTGACTCAACTTTTGGAGTCTCCTTTTTGCTATCTCTCTGCCCTCGTCCTCTTCCTGTATTGATCTTTAGACTGTGGATTTTAAGGTAGTCATGCAGCCACGTCCTAGAAGGAGGCAAAGCAGGTTGCTTTGCTTTTTTGTGCTTTGTAATTACATATTTTTCTGACTCTGCTTGTTTTTGATACACTGTGTTGAATCAGTGAGAATAACAAATTAATTCCTCTTCAATTACTCTTCTCTAATTCCCACTGATATCTGGACTGTGTGGAGGTTCCACATTGTCCGTGTTGGAAGTTAAATAAAGTGATTCCTACTTGTCATCATGTGTCTTGTGTTTATTAGCTATGGGCATTTAACACACAAGCCACAGAGCAAAGAAGAACTCAGGACACAAATTAAAAATATAACCCACAATATTTTATTGCCATTTATGTCACTGGACAAAAGTTTACAGTATCATGTGAATCATTCTTTGGTTTTTCATCATTTAGGATATGAAAGGCTCAGCCCTCAGTGACAGCTGATTGATTTATTGATCCTTACAAAGGAGATGTGGAGAGACCGGACGATTGTCGTTTCAGCTTTCAGTAAGTGAGACGCTGGTACCAACAGGCCTGTGATGAACGTTGGAACTGCTGAGAGTTCAGGCTCTTTTTCTGCATTAAAAAGCACATGATGCAAAGTGATGATGCTGATTGTACTGTTTTCAAGTTTGACACTGAAGCTGAGACACACACACACACACACACACACACACACACTTACATACACACACAAAAACACAGCGCCAAATAAAAGAAAAAATACAAACTGGAAATAAAAGATACAACAACGTATACAAAGGTTCCCATGTTAGAATAAAAATGGTTATGTATTATAGACAATGGCTAGGCTGCGTGGCAGTGCTGCAGACTGGACTGGTAAGAGAAAAAGGGTTTTTAGCACCATAGATCCAAGCTGGTCAGGTTTGCATTGATCCTTATGGCTTTGTACAGACAGTGTAAGCTGCATCTCTGAGTCTGACGTGTTTTAATTGATTAATTGATTTAATTTGACTGGTGACTTTTCAGTCATTAACATTTTTTTTGGTTCTTTTTTTCTTAACAAAACAAAGTCAACAGCACTAAGGACCATCAGCCTGGGGTTTACTGGGTTTGTGTTGTCAGCCTTGACATTAAAAAAACATCTACATTTCATTTAAAAATATACACTTTAATTTTCAAGAAGCAAGTTTGATACTATTGGTTTTCAGCACTGAGACAATGCAAAAGACAAACACCACAATAATAAAACATAGCAAAAAAAAAAAAAAGTCACTTTCGCAATCCAGATTCGAGACTGCACTTTCCTAGTTCAGCGTAAGAGATGGTATTATCTAGCACCTTTTTTCTCTTTGCGAGAAAAAAAACGAGAAATTAAAGATGACCTGATGGATGTTTGGTTTTTTTTGTCTTGTGAGGTTTTGCATTCACCTGTGTGTGCCCTTACACTGTAAAGCGCTACCCTCAGTTACAGCTTAGGTAATGTGAATGTGTCATGTACCTATGAGACTGCTGCCGCATTCAGCTGTGTGTCTCTTTGGGTTGTAAACAAGGCTCAGCCCTCAGACGTCGAGGTAAAGACATCACTGTAAAGTCAAAGAAGTCAGAAGCAGTCAGCTTATTGTCAAGTTCAGCCTCCCAACACCGGCTGTCAGCTAAACCTCGGCCCTCCTGAAGCATTTATGTTGTGGTAAAACTGCTGAACCAGGAGAAGCTACGAGCCTTTGACAGCCAACGAGGGAAAAAGACTTTGGACTTAATGAAAAAGCTGGCTTTCAGGTCCAGAATCAGTGCAAGTCTTGATCCCTTAAAGGGTAAATATAAACGTGACCTGGGCTATCTTCTTTATGAGCTACATACTGGTGAATTCCCTGCTCATGATGGATGCTGAGGGACACTAGCACCCTCTTTTGTTTTAAAGTCAGCATCACAGAATGGTGTCCATACTCGGTGAGGAGCACTGAGGTAACCAACCATGACAGCGCACACACGCAAACACGCTAATCCCTGCATGACGCTGCCAGCGGGCAGGGCAGACGTCAGTCACCACAGAGCAGAAGGCAGCTTGTTGTTTCTTATCTGAAAACTGGTTGGCATCAAGCTATAAAACAGACCGTTAGACTAAAGAACCTGAAATGCTGTGTAAATGTTGCAGTCCTTCGTGTTAACATTTTTCAAACAGCACAGATACATTAAATGGAACACTACAATACCGATAGGGGCAGACTAGGGGCAAACCTAGTTCCCCAGTGTTGTGGTTTTTAGCATGATTGCAGAGAGGTGACCTAGTCCTTGGACACCTTATGTTTAGGGTTAATCACTTCTATAACGCGCTAAATGAAAGAGAGAGATCCCTTTATATTCTGCACTGTGAATTAAATACAACCATACATGTTGCCTTAAAACTACCTTTGGCCACTTTCACTACTTAATCTCTAAGAAAACCCCCTTTTTGTGGACCACTGGTCAGCTGCTCTGTGTTTATTTGGCTCTGTGGTCTAAGGACAAAGGCTCCTCTCTGCCATCTTCTCCACTGGATCTCTCAGTGGGGCACGAGTGCTGGGTCAGGTAGCGCAGGGGTGCAAGAGGGGGCAAATGGGAAAAAACACACAAAACATGAACAAATAATAACATGAACAGTAACAAAGTGGTGGTAGAGTTGGGCTTGACTCAGTCTTTCTAAGCCCCTTGTTGACCCCCTGCTGGAGGAAATGGGGGTTGGAGGACTTATTAGATGAAAAGGCAGGTTAAAACTCAAAGGCTTTAGGAAACAGTCCCGGGCAGTGGACTCTGAGCTCAGTGCAGGTGGATGTGGAGCTTGATGCGCAGGGCGTCTCCTATTTCCCCTTGTAGGTAGTCAATGTCATGCTGCTCCCTCAGCTGGTGTAGTCTTCGGGGCCCAAACAGTGGCAGGCCGGCGATCTCCAGCCTGTAGGATCCCAGAGAAGGTGGCTTTTTGCCGAGTCGGAGCACGCTCTTTCCGTCACGGCGTTCCAGCAGGCGGAAGTGTTCGTTAGCGTTGCCGTGGGTGATGACGTAGCGTACGTGGTGCTCCAGAGGCTGCAGGGCTGGCAGAAGCTCTAGCAGAGGCTCCTTGTTAAGCAGGGAGGCCAGAGAGATGTTCAGGGGGATGGAGGCCTGGGTGTCCACACTGGCCATACTCACTGCTGCCTCCTGTAGTGAGCACGAGAACAGAGGGGGGACTTTGAATTCTTACGCAAATCAGACATGAACCAGACCTTATGATGAAACTGAGAAATGAACAGAGGCAACTCCGACAGGCTCTGCGACACACATACCTGGTTAAGCTCATTTTCATCAGTGTTGCGCTTTTGTCGTCCCTTCTTTCCTCCTCCATTGACCTTACACTCGTAGCAGGCCTCAGGAGACAGACTGTCATCTTCCTCCCCCTCTGCAAACTGGCCTGGGAATCCTGAGCCTGTTATACAATGACTGGATGGAGGAAGACAGCAGGAAGAGAAAGTTCACGTCAAATCCAATACTCCTAGCAAACGAAATAAGGTCAAACGTGTTGTTGTGGAAAGATGTGACATCACTTGGGAAATATCAGCTGCTAAATTCAATCTCTGCTTCATATTTCCTCACCCCTGCCCGGCTCTGTAGAAGCCTCCAGGGCAGCCACACAGGTAGCCTCCATCGGTATTGGAGCAGCCGTAGATACAGGGGTTGGTGCCTGTGCTGCATTCATTCACGTCCTGACAGCCACCACTGGTCTGCTCAAAGTCAAAGCCAGAGGGACACACACACTTGAAGCTGCCCAGTGTGTTGTAGCAGGAGGCCGAGCCACACACTGTTCCTGCCTGACACTCATTTTCATCTGCGTGGGAAAGAGAAGAATGTGCAGACACAGCATGAGAAGGTGAATATGGTAAGAGAGCCGTAATGCTAGTAATCTAGTCCACAACACTAACGTTGGCAGTTATCAATTAGACTAAAACTGTGAGGATAAGTTTAACCAGACTTTGACCTGATACAAATGTGGGATAATACTTGCAGATAACATGCTGTCACTGTATTATGAGAAGCTTCGATTCCCAGCTCCTCTGAACTATCCAGTAAGTTTTCATTACTGTCACGACTGACAGACTGAGTCAGAGCAGCTCACCCACACACTGGTTCCACTGGTAGTGCTGCACGTAGCCCTGAGGACAGCCACAGCGGTAACCTCCCAGCATGTTCTGACAGCCGTGCTGACAGCGGTGGTTGCTGCTACATTCATCCACATCTGAAGAACATTGAAAAAAGACTTTGACTCCCTTATTAACGGCTAATAAAACTCAGTACTAGGTGTCACTGCTGGCAGAGCCCTCAGCAGAATTATTTTATATTTTGGAATTTGAAAGGACACCGAGTCTCTGAACTATATTTAGCTACGTGGGGTTATTGGGTCTGCTCACCTTCACACTCCAGGCCTGTGCTGTCCAAGGAGAAACCTTTAGTGCATTCACAGTTGAAGCTACCAGGCGTGTTGACACAAGAGGCCCGGGAACCACAGGCACTGTTCTGAGCTGAGCACTCATTGTTGTCTGCAAAGAAACAAAGGCGCCGTTCCTGTGAGAATGTGTTTGAATTAAAGGTCCCTGCTAAGGACAGGGCACTGAGGCGCTAATCGTCCCCTGTCGCCCACTCACCGATGCAGGCGGTCTGGTGCTGGGTGAAGCCAGAAGGACACTTGCACGTGAAGCCTCCAATGGTGTTGACGCAAAGGAACTGGCAGTTATGCTGCTTGGTTGAACACTCATCCAGATCTTACAGGAAAAGAAAGCAATTACTGTAAGTACCACAATAAAGAAATCACTGGCTGAAGGCCATGAAGCATAAATATTACAGCAATATTTAAATATTTTATTTATAGTAAATTAAGTATTGTTGATTATGATTATAATTATCAATTACAGTAAAAGAAACTGACCCAGACTGACATTACTTAACATAACTGACTATTAAAAAGAAATGGAAATGGTATCTCATGTTTTTACTCCACAAATGCTAATTTAATACTTAGAGACGGGTCCAAACAGATGGAGGGTCCATGTACCTTTGCAGGTCTTTCCATCAGGCTGAAGGGTGTATCCTCTGGGGCAGGAGCACAGGTAGCTGCCTTCTGTGTTCTTACACAGGAAATTACACGGCTTGGGAGACAGAGCGCACTCATCCATATCTGAAATGTGCAGACAGAGAAAATTCACTGCTGACATGCTGCAGAATATAGTCCGGTCCAAGTCCTGAGAACTGACTGTGGTGAGTAGCAATAACACACAGGAACAATAATACTCACAGTGATGTTGTTTTGACAGTTATTAAGATTTATTTTTTGTTTTTTGTGCTTTGGGAACGCTAACATTACAGCGAACTCATTACTGTGGCAGGGACAATGTCGCAGCACTTTATAAGATGCTGTGACTGTTGTGCATCTACAGCGTGTGAACATAAATGAGACTTAGTGGTAGTAACACCAAAGACGTGATGTTAGCACTTTGTTTCTACACATTTGTATTCAAAAACAAGATCTTTTGTCAGATCAGTAACCCTGGCCTAAGAATGTGGGCTAAATTATTTGTAGACTTATATTAGTGTTATCAATAAAATGCTAATATCACATATCTAGAAAATCCAAAACCTTGTAAACCAGACTGATAATGAGTCAGAGAGCAGTGAGCAGCCATACCAACGCAGGAGGTTGCTGTGAAGTCGGTTTTATATCCCATATTGCAGTGGCAGCGGAAGGATCCAATGGTGTTGATGCACTGACCGTTTTGACACAGGTTCGGCATCACCTGGCACTCGTTGATGTCTGAAAGTACAAAAACATTTTAGGGTGTGATCTGGATCAGCTGTGGAAACCACATCATTTAAAGAGCTTTGCGTCTCTTTAAGCTTCCTGAGGCTGCGTTAGAGCCTCTGCTATTGCTGATATTATCACTCGGTGCTGTCACTGAGCTCCTCACCTCTACCGTCCGTGGTGTAGCCGGGTCCAAGTGGGCACATCTTCTTGTACTGTACGGTGCCGGGCAGCGGGCAGAGCTCACACTGTAACCCCCAGCCTCGGCCAGCGTTGCAGCAGCACTCGGACTTGGTCACGCTGTTCCTGTTGGTGGACGACTGCTGGCACATTGTCTGCAGAACCTCAGTGTAGCAGTAGCCCTTTCTGTTGTCTGAAGGAAAACGAGAAGACGAGCGTTTGAAATGTCAGAAAGACATATTTCTGATTTGTTCTCGTGAGACTTTGGGATGTCACAGCAACACCTGCGTGCAGTTCTTCAGCTGAATTTAAAATGGCCTTGCAAGCACAATTTCAATTATGACCCTCCAGTTGACAGCAGGTTCTGTGGCAGAAGTGAACTTACCTATACATTCGGTTCCAGTGGAGCTCGACTCGAAACCCTCGTTGCACTCGCAGCGATAGCTTCCCTCTGTGTTGACACAGCGCCCATTCTTACAGATGCCAGGCTTGGCGCGGCATTCGTTCAGGTCTGGACGTACAAAGAGAAAACAGAGGGAGGATGAAGAGAGCGAAGCAGTTCGTGTACTAACAGTATATAACGCACGAGGAGTCTCATCTACTCACCCATGCATCCCTCTCCGTCTGGCCGGCGCTGCATGCCAGGAGGACAGATACACATGAAGGTACCAATCAGGTTCTTGCAAGTCATACCCTTGGAGTCACAGTCATCCAGACCCTCCGAACACTCGTCCTGGTCTGGCAGGACACAGCAAGAGATATAAAGTACAGCTGCAGCAGCCAAACCTGAAAACTCTTAAATCCTGTTGTGATGTCAAAGACAAAAGTGAGACTTTGCACAAACTAAATCTACTGTGCTCTAACTCACCTCTGCACATGCGCTGGTCATCTCGCAGCACGTAGCCCGCAGGACACATGCACTCATAGGAACCAAAGGTGTTGACACAACGGAAAGCACAGAGCAGAGGATTGTGGGAGCACTCATTGATGTCTGAAACCAAGAAGAGGAAAGAGCACTTCCATTTAATTTTGAAGGATGTGGATGAAAAAATGAATGTGCATAAATATGAAATATAAGAGTGTGTGTGTGACTGACCTTCACAAGTCATCATGGGTCCGGGTTCGAAACCCTCCTGGCACGAACACTCAAAACCTCCCACCACGTTGGTGCAGGTTCCATTTCCACATGGGTTTCCTATGGAGCACTCATCAGTGTCTGGAGAAGTCAGAGAGCAGGGATAAATAGAGGAGGCAATTAAAACCAGTGAAACATTTGTCCTCTTGATTTTAAACACGGTCGTTGGCAGCTTAAAATGTTAGCCCAAAAATAGATCGGGCTGTAATGCAGAAAAAAGCGCTCTGCTGCTTGGAAAATGCCATCAGACCTCAGTGCTAATATTGATTTTGCTGATACATTCTGTGACACGACGATAAAGCTCAGAGGAACCCTGCAGCCATTGATTTCCCTTTGTCTGCAGCAGCTGCTTCATGATAAATACTCAAAATAGCTCTTCTAAACAACATTACGTCATCTGGTGACAAAGCTTTCATTACTGGCATTTGCAGATTGCACACTTTAATTGCAGACCCCGACTTACCGATGCAGTTAACGCCAGTATAATCCAGGTTGTATCCAAAGGGGCATTCACACCGGAAGGAACCGTCTGTGTTAATGCAGATACCGTTCTGGCAGATGTCCGGATTATCCAGACACTCATTCATATCTAGAGGGAGAAAGTTGACGTATTTTAAAAATACATAAAATACCTCCCCTAAGTGTTTCTGTTGGATTCAAGGGATCGGACCACTGTTGCAGCACTCACCTTCACGAGCGTCACCTGGTCCGGGCAGAGCTCCGTGACCGTAAGGACACAGCGTGTTAAACGCAGCTGGAGACACACAAAAAAGCTCAGCTTGAATATTTTACAAAAGCCACTGTTTGCATGTGCAAGTCCTAATTACAACATGTGTGTGGTTGTGTTACATACCATTGCTCTCTCGTGGGCACAGCTCGCAGGGGAGACCCCAGCCCTCTCCAGGCATTTTGCTGCAGCAGCACTTGGCCTTGGTGGTGTTGAAGGCTTTGGGCACGGAGCATTTGCCTGCTTCAAATTTGGTGAAGCAGAAACTCTCTCTGGTGTCTGACAAAGGAAAAGCAAAGTTCCAGGAAGTCCAGGATTGAGCTAATCTGACATCCATCCCCTAAGTCAAGGGGCCAAAATATATCAGAACACCTCTAGATCTTTAACACTGTCTGCTGAAGCCTAATCGCTTCTCTCACCGTGACAACGCCGTTTGTTGTCGGAGAGGACAAAGCCTGGCGGGCACGAGCACTGGAAGCTGCCGGGGGTGTTGGTGCAGGTGCCAAACTCGCAGATGTTGGAGTCCACCTCACACTCGTTGATGTCTGGCAGGAAAGAATGCAGGCAGGAGGAGGAGGAGAGGTCAGACCCTGGGTGAAGGCTCAGTGTGTACGTCTGACGTGTTGCTAATGTCTCTGACTCTCTGATGTTTTCGTCTACTTTGCAGTTCATATTCTTATACGGGCGTGTTTGCTTCCTACCTATACACTGGTCATTTTGCACCTCATAGCCAGGAGGACAGATACATCTGAAGGATCCGTTCAGATTCTGACAGGTTCCTGGAGAACAAGTGCCAGGCAGACTCGCACATTCGTTGATATCTGAGGAAAACAGGACATTGTACAAATCAGGAAATGTATGTTTGTCAGACCAAATGCAGAGTATTACCAACACTTACCAACACAGTTCTTCCCATCCGGTGTATTTTCAAACCCTTCATGGCAGAGACACTGAAAGGAGCCGAGTCCGTTGATACACTGTCCGTTCAAGCACACTTGGCTCTGAGAGACGCTGCACTCATCTATGTCTGTAAGAACACGAACATCAAGAGGGTCAGTGCTCTGAAGACCTTCCTCTGATTTGTCCATCACCAACCACTCCAGAAACTTCATGCTTTTCCTGGCACCATCATTTTCTAAATGTCTTTGTTATACTGCCAAAGGCCAAAGATAAAGGTTTAAATTCAGTTTGATATATTTCCCTATAAAGCCAAAGAAAATTCAAAACACACCCAAATTCTATGTCTATATTTTTTTCACGCCCTTCCAACAGTGACACTCCTGCAGAAAAGGGCAACGTGTTTTCACTGGAAATCAGAGCTGTAATCTTTAATCTTTGACCTTTGAAGGAAAGCACTAAATGCTGCTGCCCTTTAAAGAGAAGAACAGGAAATGATCCGTACCCATGCAGTCGTTGTTGTGTGTGAGCTCAAAGCCGGGGAAGCAGAGACAGTTGTAAGACCCCACCGTGTTTTTACAGGTACCGTTTCCACAGGGCTGCCTGTCACACTCATCAATGTCTACAACAAACATACAGCACAACGTTTCAGGTTTCACATTTAGACACTAGGTTTGTTATAATATGCGACAGTAGCTCTCAGCATAGTGACTCTGCAGAATTACATTGAACAGATCTGTGTGCACTAGTGTGGTGTTAGTTATTCTCACCCATGCACATGGTCTGGTCAGCGCTGGCCTTGAAGCCGTTGTGGCAGAGACAGCGATAACTGCCGTGTGTGTCAATACAATTTCCATGACTGCACACATTAGGGATCTCCTGGCACTCATCACGGTCTGGGAGGAAAATGAATGTATTACAGCGCTGCAACCAACAACTACTGCAGAAATCAATTAATCGCCTTCCTGTTGAGTAATTATTTAGCCTGAAGGTTATCAACTGAACTTCTGACCCACAAATAAACTATTTACAATGATGCGATGACACAGAAGCAGCAAATTCAACAATAATTCAGCATTTGAAAAACTGAAACTTTCACTGTGCAAATCAAACTTTTCCTCAACTGGAGATCTTAGTGTTTTACATTGTCCTCACAGTCCCAACAGAATCAGCGTACGTGTCCAATCAGACCAGCTGGACTCACCCACACAGGCCCCGCTGGGCGACAGTTTGAAGCCCGGCGAGCACTCGCAGCGGTAGCTGCCGGGAATGTTGATACAGTTGGCGTTACGTTGGCACAGGTTGTCCCCGCTGTTACACTCATCAATATCTATGCAGGAGGATGAAAGAGAGAAACAGTGGCATCAATCACGGGCTCTATAACTGTCTGCTCAGAGCAAACTGTCAGCTTGTGGACAGCAGGAGAGAAAACACAACAACACCATTCTGGCTCTGGTACAAAGGCGGGTTCTGAATAACTGAAGATCCTGGCAACTGCTCTCCTTCAGAGCCGTTACACTTGTCTATACAAAGACATAATTCATGTGGGACAAGGCAGCATTAGCTCCAATCACTGGACTGTTTGTAAAAGTGCCTCTTACAGTTAGTTGGTGTAGTTGCATCAATGTGTACGTGTCTTATTGTGACCGGTGGTGTTACTTAGTGTGGAAATGGTAGTTAGTGTTTGTCAGATGCAAGTACACACAGTTTTACTCCCAGAACCCGGTTTCTGTCCTGTTCATCAAGCTCTTAATCATGTATTGCTCTGTGAGCTCTTTGTAACACCACACAGAAACATGAAGCATTAAATGGCTGCATGACGTCACCAAAGAGAGTTGTGACCTCAGGCTCACTCACCTTGTGCCACAGGTGTAAAAACCCGCTGAGACGAAGCGCACAGGGATTCAGCAGGGTACAGTAAGTGTGTGCATATGTATTTGTGTGTGTTGAGACTGTGACAAGAATCAGAAAAGGCAAAATAGCAAGAAATCTATGATTCCCCGCTACACACACACATTGTCTTATTTTAAATGTGTGGGGGGAAAAAACGCCCTTTCAACTCCCACAATCTATTTTTGTTACAGGAGACACAAGGAACCAAACAGTGGAAAAGTTTTAGGTTTTACCTTCACAGATGAGCAGTATGTTGTTGTAGCTGAAGCCCATCGGACATTCGCAGCGGAAACTCCCAATTTGGTTGATACACACCCCATTGGCACAGATACCTGGGATCTCTCTACACTCATCAATGTCTGCACCAGAAAATGTTAAAAATGCAATTAAAATGCTGCATAAGGTGCATCCCTGGGTTGAATGTGCACGTTGTAATGAGCTCACCAATTGGTTTGCCAGTGTGGATGTCAATGATGAATCCAGGAGCCTGGTTTCCACACAGTAACTGGTACTCAGCTGAAACAGTCAGGACCAAAGAGGCTCAGTTACAGGAGTCATACAGTTCAGACTGTGGCTGTGCAGAGGTGTCAACACTCACAGGTAGCAGGAGTAGGACAGGCCTCACACGGCTTATTCCAGGCCTTTCCCACATTGTAGGCGCAGCAGCACATCTTCTTCGTCATGTTGAAGGACAGCTCGTTCTCACATGTGTCGTTGAAGTTACGGTAACACACGCTCTTCCTCATATCTGTATTCGAAGGAAGGCCAGACGACAGATGTCAGTCCAAAAACCTTTAAACTTTTAACTTTTAAAAGAAGACCTGCCTCCCACTCACCCATGCAGTTGTTTCCTCCATTGACCTGCATGTATTCTGGTGGACACACACAGGTGTAGTTGCCCAGAGTGTTGTAGCAGGTGCCAGGTCCACAGATCCCAGAGTGAAGTGTGCACTCATCAATATCTGCACATAAAGACACAGTATAATTATAGATGAGGCAAAAATACAGTAAAGCCACGGTGACAGCACGTTTGAGTCCACACGGTTTGAATTAGTCGAGTATTCAGCGTTTTGTCTTTCAGTCCTTACCCTCACAGATGCGAGTGTCCTCATTGAGATAGTAGCCTGCTGGACACTCACACTGGAAACTGCCAAAGGTGTTAACACAGTTTCCGCCCTGGCAGAGACCTGGCAGCTCCTGACACTCATCGATATCTGCAGAATAATTCAAATTGTTATGTTCAAAGATGATTTCGTGGTAAATCTGAACTAGAAGCCAAAGTTTTGTGTTTTGCTGTGACATTCACCAAAGCTGCAGTTTGTAGAAGACTAGTAAAGAGAGAAAATGGTTTACCTTCCAAGATAACAGTGATGGGGTTGGGCCTGAATCCCTCACCGCCTGGACAGAGAGTCTTATATTCCGCTACAGACAAGACAAGGACGGACAGAAGTTAGTGGGACTTTGTTCAGTCCGAACTCAATAATAAACAACCTTTTAGCTACGGTGCATCAGTCCTGAGGTACATACTGGAGTTGGAGGCGGGGCACAGTTCACAGGGGTTACCCCAAGCTGCTCCCAGAGAACAGCAACAGGACGCTCGGGTCACGCCCACCCCGATCTCTGCGCTGCAGGAGATTCCTCCATCACCACGTGCGAGGATGTCCAGGAAGCAGTTTCCAACCCGGGTGTCTGAGAAAGGCACATATGCTCATGAACACATTCACACTGCTAACGGTGCCGCTATAGGGACGACACTCCGAAGTTCTACTAAGGTGAGACGTCATTAAAAAGCTTCTGGCAGCTCAGCTCACTCACCCACGCAGCCCACTCCTGTCGGGTTGAGCTCAAAGTCAGCCGGGCAGTTGCACAGGTAGCTCCCTGGTATGTTCACACACAGTCCGTTGATGCAGTTCACAGGGTCCGCACACTCGTTGATGTCTGCAGCGTAAAGGCCCAGAAACACACACCAGATGAGACGCACTGAACTTATCATCAGTAAGTGGTTCTAAATATAAATAGTGATCATTAAAACTCTGGTTATCCCTGTTCATTCACTGTCTCTCACTTCCTCCCACTGTTTTCCCACGGACCCTCAGCTTTGGTCAAGGAGCTCTGAATGGATAATGTGATCCACTAATAAATGCTAATATTGTTTCAAGAAAATCTCAGTCTGTTATGTCTCTGTGCTGGGCTCAGAGTTACAGGAGCACGACACTGACCTGTGCAGTTTCCTCCGCTGCGATCCAGTTCGTATCCATCATCACAAACACAGCGGAACATCCCTGGAAGGTTCTGGCACGTTCCCAACACACAAATGTTCTGGAAATTACACTCATCAATATCTGTGGCCAAGACAACAGAGCAAAACGTTAGTAACGTGAATGAAAAGAAGAACAGCAGAGGAGATGGAAAGCGAGGGCAGCACCTTGACAGGCTTTGTTGTCTTCTGTCGGCGTGAAGCCCATCTCACACTCGCAGCGGTAGCCACCCGGAGCGTTCAGACACTGGCCGTTCTCGCACAGGTTCACGTTGTCTGCACACTCATCCATGTCTGAAACACATCAGCTCAGTCTGTGCTGGGAGCTCAGTGCACACACAGTAGCATCAGCATCCATTTCAGTAACAACCTTACCAGAGCATGAAAAGCCATCTCCATTAAAGCCCTCTTTGCACGTGCACCTGTAGGATCCTGGTGTGTTGACACAGTCTGCATTGGGGTTACAGTTGTGGTCCTCGGCAGAGCACTCATCCTGATCTACACAGTCAGAGATAGAAAGGTGGCAGGGTCTTAACATCTAAATATGCCTTTTAACCAGCCTTACTCCTGCATCTCTAGTCCACACCACAGGAACAGACTCTGAATAAGTACTCACCCACACACTTGATGCCGTCTCCCGCCCAGCCGTCTCGACAGCGACATTTAAAGCTTCCAGGAACATTGATGCAGGCAGCGTGCATGTCACAGTTATGAGCCCCGATTTCACACTCGTCAATATCTGGAGGGACGTGCAGATCAATTAGCCAATAAACAGACATTCAAATTGAATTGGACCTTTATTTAGTGACATGACAGCTTCCATTTTTAATTGTGTGAGCGGTGAGGCTGGTGTCTGGGTCTCCAGCTGTGCTAGGATGTAAAGAAACCTAGACCCAGGCCAGTGTGTGTGTGTGTCTGTGTGTGCGTGTGCGTGTGTGTGTGTGTGTGCATGTGTGTGTGTGTGTGTGTGCGTGTGCGTGTGTGTGTGTGTGTGTGTGTGTGTGTGCATGTGTGTGTGTGTGTGTGTGTGCGTGTGCGTGTGTGTGTGTGTGTGTGTGTGTGTGCATGTGTGTGTGTGTACCTGTGCAGCCTGTGGACCCCTTCTTGACAAAGTATCCCAGCTGACAGTGACAGATGAAAGAGCCTTTGGTGTTCTCACAGTCGCCGTGGAGACAGATGTTTGGGTTCAAATCACACTCATTCACATCTGGGCAGGCAGGCATGGACAGACATGAATAGTGTGTTAGAGATTAGACTGACAGCCACATGAGCAGAAAACGACCAGGTCAGAGACGAGATGGATAAATTCAGCTGGCAGATAAATGAACACAGGCAAATTTAAAAGAGATAAAAATGTCAGCATGTGTTGTTCCTCTCACCAATGCAGCTCCTCATGTCCATGGAGGCCATGAAGCCATCGTAACACAGACAGCGATATTCCCCGGGAATGTTGGTGCACTGGCCTCCGTCACAGATGTCTGGAGTCTCCTCACACTCATCAATATCTAACAGGAACAGCAGAAATACAGGTCAGTGTGTCTGAGGGAGCAGGTCAAATGGAGACTATCACAAAGTGACAGCTGCATTTGTTTTTCTGAGTAAACACGTCACTGAAATACAACTAGAACTGTATGTGCCCCGTGTTTTATTACCTGAGCAGGTCCTGAGATCAGGCATGAGAGCGTAGCCCTCGCTACAGCTGCACTCATAGCTGCCTTCTGAATTGGTACAGTGGGTCTCACAGCCTCCGTTCATAATGGTGCATTCATCAATGTCTGCAAAGAGGGGTCACATTTACACGTTACACAGTCAGACCTCAGACCATACAACGTATAACTCCATTACTCTCCTGTGTGACCAAATCTACTAGACATCCAAAGTCAAAGTGCGTTTCAGGGACAAACTCACCAACGCAGCCCTGTCGGTCTGGTGTGGCCTGGTAACCAGTGTCACAGGAGCACTGGTAGGTTCCTGGCATGTTAACACACTGCCCATTTCTGCACAAGTTATCACTCAGCTGGCACTCATTCACATCTGCAGCAGCAGACAAAGACAGAGACTTATAAGATATATTGTTCGTCAGGGTGATGATTCAAAAGGACTCCACTGATGTTACAAGTGCACGAGCTTGAGGACGGTGCAGTTTATACTTTATTATTTATTTATAGCCTGTGTGAATGTGCTGATGTTAGCATGCTGGATGAATTATGACCCACCTTCACAGGCAGAACCATCAGAGCTGAGCGAGTGTCCGGTGGGACAGTCACACTCATAACTTCCTTCTGTGTTCATACAGGTTCCCCCTTGGCACAACAGGGGGTTTCTCTCGCACTCATCAATGTCTGTCAGCAGAGAGGGAGGAGAAAGTAAACGAAATGATAAAAAGGAAGAAGAGAAGAAAGAAAGAAGCGAGCCGTGAAAATGTGTGTGTGCATTTGTTTCCATCTCACCCATGCAGTTCTTCATCATCATGAAACCGCTCTCATAGCCCTCAAAGCATTCGCATTCAAAGCTGCCCGGTGTGTTGACACAAGTACCGTGACCACACAAGTCAGGAGAGATGCGGCACTCGTCGATGTCTGAAACACAGCGGCGTTAAGAAAGCACAGTGTGACAGAAACACCACGTTTGATTCAGCTTCATTTCACTCCCTCTCTCATACCTGTGCAGTTCCTCTCTTCGGCCGTAAGAGCAAAGCCGCTGTTGCACCTGCACTTGAAGCTGCCAATGGTGTTTCGGCAGGTTCCGTAAGTGCACAGACCCTGGAACACCTTGCACTCGTTCACGTCTGAGAGAAAGACCGTCGTTAGCACTCACATTGCAAAGATGCTGCACTTTATATCGACTACTGCTTTAAACATCCGCTGACTCCACTGAGATAAACTGGTATCACAAACTGTTGGCCAGTAAAAGCTACAAACAACTGTGATGTTCAAAATAACACAGTTTTCAAATAGTTTACGTTATTGATGATCATTGCAAATACTAATAATGCAGCATTGAAAACTGGAGCACAGTGAGTCTGGGCTCATAAATGCATCCTGCTTGGATGTTAAGCTGAGAAACTGGTACCTTTGTAGAAGGGCCTGCCGGTCAGAATATCTCCTCTGTTGGCAAAGCCGGGCCCTCTGGGGCAGATGGTTCGGTACTCAGGCGTGCCCGTTTTGGGACACTCATCACAGTCGGTGCCCCAGGCAGCACCCACTGAACAGCAGCACATGTCCACACGGTATCTGCCTGGCAGCGGCTCACCGCACTCATCCTCGTGCCACCTCATGTAGCAGTGCTCACTACGCATATCTAGAAAGGTTGGTTTGTTTAAGCCTCGTGGGAAAGACTTTGGATGGAGCTGCACATGACTGTTCCATAAGCTACGTCTGATTTTGGTTTTTCGTGCGTCCTCTTACCCACACATGTACGTCCAGTGCTGTCCAAGGTGAGGCCCTCTGCACACTCGCAGCGGAAAGAGCCCTGGGTGTTCACACACCGGCCATTTGTACACACTCCAGGAAACACCTCGCACTCGTTAATATCTACAGGGAGAGGCACGTGTGAAGAACCATGACTACAAGGTGAAACACACTGAAACAGAGTTAAATCTACAGGGAGAACATTAGAAGGACAAAAAGATAGAAGGACTTCATGGCTGAGGCTGTTTGAACGGCACACTGCACATTAATTCATCCCAGGTTCTCACCTTCACAGACAAGGCCCTTCATGCGAGCAAATCCTCGAGAGCAGGCGGTGTCTGAGGAGACATGAGACGACACGAGGTGTAATGACGTTGCAGGCGTGAGCACTGTATGTCAGGCACGTGTGGTGCCCAGTAATGTTTGATTTTTTATTCTCTTGATTACTGATTAATAATGTATTGATGATAAACTCAATATCAGTAATTGTAATATAGGTCTTAATTTGAAATCAGTAATAATTCAGAGTTCTTCAATTGGATTGAATCGCACATAGAAGGAAAAATGTTTATTCCCTGAAGGAATTCAACTTTTTTCATAAGGAATTTGACTTTTACACCCCGAATCCTGCTGTGGCACAAAATATACGTAGCTTTAATTAGCATTAACACCTTTATCAACCTCGAAGAGAAACTATTGTACGAACGTGTCTGTGTGTTTGAACTGACCGATCTCGCAGGGTTCACAGGGGCTGCCCCAGGCAGCTCCCAGCGTGGAGCAGCACTCGGACTTCAGTGTGGCTCCGTTGATGTTGACCTCACAGCGGTTGTCCTGGATGGTCAGCCAGCATGTGCTTTTCATACTATCTGTGGAGCCAAAGTAACAACGGAGAAGCTTTGATTAAAGCTGTCCTGTGGAGATTTCACTCACAAACAACACTCACAATTATGTTTTTATTCCCACCTCACCTGATTTTGTGCCTCACAAATGTCCTGAGTGTCTTAACTTACACACAAAACATTTGAAAAGCACATTTGTGGATATTTTACCTGTTAATTGTGTTAATAGAGAACAAGATAGAAACAAGGACTCATCAATACTTTGCTCCATAGCACCATGAGTGGTCACAGGATCATTTAAAGAACAATCAACATGCAACCTTCACCTCTGCCGACTGTCACAAATAGTGTCTCTGGCTAAAGGCCGAGCTGAGTGAAGCCTATTCAACATTACATGTACCCTAATAAAATGAAAGACTGTGCAGACAGCAGCACCTTTTCTCCCAATCGCCAAGACCACCCACACTGAAAACCACCATTTACTTTCTCTTTCCGCCCCTATTGACTGATGGGCTCTAAAACCTAAAACAGAAATGAACCAGACCAGAGGAATTTGTGGACCTCTAGCTGAGCCAGCTCATGCAATATGCATGAGTATTTGTCTAATGACTCATTTTCTCTTCCAGCTACAGTCACATCTGCATTGTGTATTAGCGTGTGGCTTCCTCAGAATGATTTCCCAAAAGTAACAAACAAATGGAATATCTACCCTCAGAAGAGTCTTACATACCACATGTCATTCAGAGTCTGTGGAGGATCCCTATGAAGCAGAGCAGTCTTCATGTGAACCAAGGCCGTGCGTGCAAGTATTTATCTATTAAATTATCTGTGTGTGTCATTTTTCTCAACGTCTGAGGATGATAATGTCTGAGGGTGGTGCCCGAAACCCTGCGCCACCTTAGTGTTTGTTTACAGACGTGGAGAATAAAACTTTCACCAGTTATTTCCCGGTGACACGACAGTGTGGAATCATTATCTGACAGAAGCCCTGACTATTCCCATCAGGCTTTCGGGGGGACGGGTGTCTTACCCACGCAGATGGTGTTGGTGGAGTCCAGTTTACTGCCGTGGGAACATTCGCAGTTGAAGGACCCGACCACGTTGCGACACACACCGTTGATGCACGGGCTCGAATCGCATTCATTGACATCTGAAACGTGCAAACACACATGTAAGTTCAGGGCCAATTCAGGCCGTTTGGCAGGTACAAACGCGATACATGCGTCTGTGCATCAGCCACATGTTTACCTGAAACTAATTACAGCACATCTGGTAATAATGTCACCCCACAGTGACCTTGACTGTCGGTAAAAATGACAAAACAGATGTGAATGGGAAGCAGCACAAACACACGAGTGAGTTGGTGTGTCAGAAAGAATGTGTGTGGGTTTGAGCGCTCACCTTCACATGTCTCAGAGTCGGGCTTGAAGACAAATCCTTTAGGACAGGAGCAGGTGTAGGAGCCAGGAGTGTTTCTGCAGAAGCCGTTGTCACAGAGCAGACGGTTCACCACACACTCATTGATGTCTGAGGGGAGGAAAGAAGCATCAATTTAAGAGCGTCAGGAGCAGTGCTTCACTTTAATGCAGTGCTATGTTGGTGCAAAAGGAAACAACACAGTCACAGCTCACAGGTGGATCCATTTACAACAAAGAGCGTGAGGCTGTTCTCTAAAACGTGACTACGCCGACTCACCAACACAGGTCTTGCCACTGGTGTCGGACTCATAGCCGCTGTTACAGATACAGCGGTAGCTACCTCGCAGGTTCTCACACATGCCATTCTGGCAGATGTCTGGGTCCAGAGCACACTCATTGATGTCTAGGGACAAAAGGCTCATGTCAAGTAGATGCAGAGAAATACAGATAGATTATGAGTGATTCTTAGCAACAGTCTGAGAAAGCTCGTGCACACCTCTGCCATCAGCCGTGATGCCAATACCGCTGCTGCACACAGCCTGGAACTCCGCTGAAAGACACGTGGGAAGAAAAAAAGTCCAGAGTCTAAATTTGTTTTTCTTTTCATTTTAACGCACGTCAAGAAAGAATCATTTTAATCTATTCCATGATGCTACCTGAGTTTATGGAGGGACAGGGTTGGCAGGGCTCTCCGAAGCCATGTTCAGGGTTGGCACAGCAGCACTCCGACTTGGTCACTGCACCAGGGAACGGGCGCGAGCAGGTGCCCATCTTTATGGCCCCATAGCAAGTGGTCCTCATGTGTGTGTCCACACACACTCTCCCGTCCAAATCAGTAGCCAGGCCCGGCGGGCACTCGCAGCGGAAAGATCCCTCCGAGTTGATGCAGCGACCGTTCATGCAAATGCCCGGTGTCTGACACTCATTAATATCTGAAGAGAGGGCACATAACGCACGTCAGCCCTCAGACGTGTTCACAGAATGGTCCATATGCAACAGGAGATGAACGAATGTCTCGCAGCACTGAGAGGTTTTTATTATTCTACACGTTTAACAAAACACTTGTACAAGAAATCAACTATAAAACAACATCTTGAATTATTCAAGTCGGTATTTTCAAAGGATTATGTTTTCATTTCTCTATCATCTAACTCATGAGCACATTACAAAATCAGAGCTCACAGTGTTTTAGAATAAGAGTCATACTTTACTCCTAGTCCATCCGTAAATTGTCTCGTGTGTATTCATTTTTAATAAAAGAAGGAAACACACATTAAAAACCATGAAAATCACAGAGAAGAGGAATCAGCTCATAAGGAGTTAGAAACATCCAGACTATGTTTATTTGGGTTATGCACTATGTTATGGCATGACAGCTACTCTCGAATCTTCCAGACAAAATCTCTCAACAGAAACTCATAAATTCATCTAATCTGTTTATTCCTGGATTGTCTGTAATAGCACTTTGGAGATGTTTCAAAAATTCTGACATCTGAAACCAAACTGTGCACAAAAGATTTCACAAAGGGATCTGCAGGATGTCACACAACAGCAAATCTGTCAACATTGTTTTGAAGCAGCCTGTTTGACTCTGGCCCAAGTTTTGAGGTCCGTTCATAAATTACACGTACCGGTGCAGTAGCGTCCGTTCGGTGCTAGTGCAAAGCCTGGTTTGCAGATACACTTGAAGCTGCCGTCCTCATTGATACACATGCCGTTCAGACACATGTTTGTGGTGGCACATTCGTTGTGATCTGTTTGGGGAAGGCGAACAGGAATTATGTCAAGTTTCTAAGTTCACGTGAAGTTCAGCCTGTTTTTGTGTTTTCCGTACCAATGCAATTCTTTCCGTCGGGAGTCAGCTCAAAGCCAGCGTTGCAGATACACTGAAAGCTTCCCTCCGTGTTGACACAGCGGCCGTTGCGGCACATTACTCCATTCACAATACACTCGTCAATATCTAGAGAGAGGTTTACGCATCAGAGCTCAAGTTCCAACATTTTAAACCATGTCATGTGTGTGATTCCTTTGTGTTGGACAAACATCTTGATACAGTAATACAGTCTGAAAGGCAGACATACCAATACAGGCCTGTTTGGTGGGGGTTCCCTGGTAGCCCTCATGGCACTTGCAGTGATACGATCCAGGTGTGTTGACACAGTCTCCGTTGATACATGGGTTACTCACACACTCATCCACATCTGGAGAGAAAGAAAATAAAAGAAACAAAAACCGATGACCTATCCTGACTGTTGGAGTGACTGGACTGAACATAGGTCATGCTTTGGCAAAATTATCCTCTTTCTCCTGCAAACATCAGCCTGCAGTTGAATTAAGTTCCTTTAAATTGGCAGAAGATGGCAGTGCAGTGCATACTATTACATCTGCAGGTATGTCTGCCTATATGGCTCATTACTGACAGCTGGCTGAAGTGTGTGTGTGGATGCGTGTCCTTACCGATACACTCTCCACGGACATCCTGCTTGTAGCCCATGTTGCACTCACATCGGTAGCTGGTGGGTGTGGGGATGCAGCGTCCATTCAGGCACAGGTTGGTGAAATGTTTGCAGACATCAATGCTTTCGTTCACAGAAACGGTGCCTGAGGATGCACGTAGCAAATACATAGTTAACACAGTTAAATGCTTCAGTTTCCTTTTAGTTTAATTTAACAGATTTATTCAGACCCAAGGAAAGACTCTACCTATCTGTTGGTTGTTCCCTCCGAAGCTTCCTCCCCCGTTGACACCAAAGCCGCCATTGCCATTCCCGTTAGGCACACCGGGGAGCTTTCCATTGTAGAACCCATTACCATTAGGAACGTGCCCATTGGGATAGACACTGGGGAAGCCGTGTCCCTGAGGAACACCCACAATACACAGACGCCTAAACTCGTCTACGGGAGAGAACAGAGAACAAGTCAGTGGATGCAAAGAGCTGCAGGTTATTTTTCAGTTATTACAGGTTGTTCTCGAGTTGCTCTCGAGTTGTGTCAAAGAGTTTGCGTTTGAATGACTCGTTCGAACTCAAGTTCAAAAGTACTTTGGATCAGTCCATGACCACCTGAAGCTGGACAGGTAATTAGATGAAACTGTGCACCCGTGGAGATCGGCTCTGTGTGTGTTACTCTACGTGCAGTACATATATAGGCACACCGTGCTTGTGTTTGTTTACATATGTTTGGTATAGGTGTATAGTTTGTTTGCATGTGAATATACCTTGAACTTACTTTGACAGTCTCAATAAAACAAACAAGCACAAACATCTTATTTGACCCAAGCAGCGCATCCTGTAACAGATCAGTTATGGATCACACAGTCTCACGCAGAGGAAGAATTTTCCAAATTCCAGCCTGAGAAATGAGCGGTCATTATCTTCACCCAAATCCTTTCCATCTTTCTTTCTCTGGCCTGTGCTCATGACATCATGAGTCGATGCTCTTACCTCCCTGTCATGTGCTCACAAACTCAAAGCAGCCTTTCAATAACAGCGTCATTCTTGTCTGGTTTAATATTACTCTGTTAAATTAATCTTGGGTTGGAAACTATTTACACTGTCATGGTTTTATTTACTGCGTGTTCTCATTCCAAATCAAAGACAATCTCTTGTGGACACTGCCAGCTTTTTGTCAGCGGAGGAAGAAAGTGATGGATGTTCTGTGCGAATCCAAGTTCATTTTTGTCTTTTTGTTTGGGACCAGCTAACATAGATGTTGTTAAAACCATGTGTGGCTGTCAACAACTGAAACGCAGGATTTGCATCCATCTCCTGTGTTGTCTGTCTTGTTTTGGTGCGTACTCACCAGAGCCTCTGACGGGGCACATCTCAGGGAGCTGTCCCAAAGCCCAGCAGCGTCCCGCTTCACAGCAACACTGCATCTTGGTGTACTGGCCGCTCAGCTCGGCAGCACAGCGGCCGTTCGTCAGAGCAGAGAAACAGGTGCCGACGCGCTGATCTGCAGGAGGACCAGGCCCACGGACAGAGTTACACGACCACTACTCACTTTGTGGCAGGAGTCACATTAAAAAACATGGCTGCTATGTTTTCATTTCTATTTCTCTGTGATATTAAGTTACTTTTCAAACACTGGACTTCAGGTAACAACATTTTTTACTGCTGACACTATTAATATTATATGTGAGAATGGGTTGCAGGTAATAGCCAGACTCTAAACAGCCGTGCTGTGTGTTTGAAGGCTGTGCTGCTATTTCCATGGTGGCTGGGGAGGAAGCTTCTTTATTGGCTAGCAGTGGGAAAGGTCCCCGGGGGTCTCAACTAAGTGCAGGCGTTTCAAGGGCCTCCAGAAAGGGGTCTTATGTGTTACAGTTTGTCGGGTCGGGGTCAGTGGGACTTGAGAGGAAGCTGGTGTTGAAAGAGTGTACGTAAGGAGTAAACATAGGAAGGAAAATACCAAAAGAGGCAAGAAGACAGAGTATAAGAGACAGAAGGCACGCGTACTAATTTAGAAAGCAAACGACATACTGTATGTGAATGAAACTTTTAATTGCATGTACAGAAAGAACAGGGGAGGAAAGTGTGGGGGAAGGGCTGGTGCGGGAGGGCACAAGTCGATTAACTCACTAATGATCCAGCAGTCTGGAATTAATCAGCTCCATGTGGAGCAATTCGTGCCAATTAGACAGAACACGAGGGGCGCTGCTGTGTTTGGGAGCCCACAGACAGTACTGACGCAGCCAGATGTGCACTTCCATACATTACCACAGCACAAAACATGAAATAAATACACACATGTATGTTGTGTGCACACACACACACACACACACACACACACACATAAACAGAGACAAACACAAACCCAAAAAACATCCCACTGGAATGACAGAGGTGGCGGCACGTTGGAGGAGAAACTGGCGTAGGGGAAAGGGGGGTGTTGGCTGATGAGGATGATGTTGACTCAAATTGGACCCAGACCGAGCTTTGCTCACGGTGCTGCTCCACTCCACAAGCATATGCTTTCATTTGTGAGGTGTTTTTACAGACTGACTGACCGGACAGGTCTGCTGGTTTTTTTCAAGCTTCGACCAGTGACGGAGCATTAGGCTGTGATTACTGTCTGGGCCCCCAACAGCTGGCCTATTTTCACCGTGGTACAGTACAGGCCACAAACCACAGCCCGGAACACCTACAGTTACATAGTCAAGCCTCCAGACCAGCACAGGCGTCCTACATCTAAAACATGCGTGAAGCAAAAAGAAATCAGCGGCACTAAAGCTATTTACTCACGTTTATTCACTTGATGTTCTGACCACACAAAAACAATGAGATCACTCAGTAAATGGGAAATGTAACCAAAGTCAGTAACATAAACATGCACAGTTTATTAAATCCCTTTTTCCATGCTTGGGTTTCTGTTTAAGTGTGACTTTGGATCGCTGGTCTGGTTCCAAAATACGGTTTGGACCTGTTCCAGCCTCCTCTGGTTTTGTTTGGGTTTACTTATCTGTGCCTACGTCTCTTTCCGAACTAGTCTTATCCATTCTGGTTGAGGGACAGATATGGAGGCAGGATATGGGTCTGGCACCTGTTTGCTCTCCTCTTTTAATTTTTCCCTTCAGAAGAGCAACAGGGAACCAAAGTGAGGTGTCGGATCCAGATGTCAGGGGACAGGAAGAAAAAGGGACCGGTAAAATTGATAAGAAAGACACTGAGTGCGTGAAAACTTCAGAATGCATCTTTTAGAGACAGAGTTTAGAAAAAAGAGGGATGGAAATGTGCACAGGTCCAGAGTAAGCACAGGAGCTTTCTACTGTAAATCACAGAGCTGTTAGCTGAAGGAATGAGCTTTGGTACGATCCTTGCTGCTTTATAAGGAAGAGCGATAGACTGCAAGTGAGAAAGATAACAAAGAAGGGTGATATATCACTTCAGGCAAAGAAGAAGAAAGGGGATGACAGTAGAGAGAAAAGAAAAATATGGACATGCATAAAAACAGACAGATGGAGAAACTTTTGGGTTTGGATGATTGGAGACTGTGTCCAAACCACTTTTATCAACACACACACACCAGGACAAATGCTTCTTCATATTCTGATGATTGTGATTAGCTTTCACTCCTCCCTCCAATGCCGCACCTGTTTGTTTAGGACAACAAACCCAAACAGAGTGAATACTTGGATCACCTCTTCATCCTCTGCTTCCTCTGCTCCTTCCACATGTTGTGGCCTCCATCACAAATGTCTGTTTTCTTTTCTTTCTTCTCATGTGTTCCTTCATTTTGTCCAGAGCTTACAAATAAACCACATGGCCAAAGGCACCTGAGTTTCGATGATGGAAAATCTTAATGGTTCATTTTTGTTTTAACAATGTCCCTTTGCACAGTTCACCAAGAAAGGTTTCCTGAGCCTAAAGGACTCGGGTGAGTCCTGAGCTTATCGGACATCAGTACCTGAAGTCACTAATGCTGTTGAATGGGAGCCAGGTCCCAACATCTTGACAAAAGTGTCAGAGAAGAGAAAAGGGTTTCAAGCAGCCTGTGACTTCATGTGGATTTGAAATGAGATGTTCAGTCTGGCAAAGGCCTAGTGGTTCGTGTGTTTGCATACCTGGTCTTAGCAGCCTTATAGCGTCATACTGCTTTGACTATGTTGAGGTTAGTGGTGCCATGGTTTGTTTTTCTTGTTCCTCTCTTACCCCTTTGTTTTCACATTAAACAACAACCATGTGGAAACACACTAACACACACTGACTTCGAGACCAGTCTCCTGGTTTCTGTGTGTGCACGTGTGGGCACATGTGAGTCTCTTGCTCCTTTTAGTGTTTTGAACCCATTTCCTCTCACACTTTTTGCAAAACAAAAACAGGGAAGTTTATTGTTTTCCACAGATGATGGAGGACGGATCGCATTAAAACTAGAAAATAAATGGGGAGAATAAAATTCATACTGAAAGAAGGGACACAGCAGAAACATGTATTTTCAATTACGGCAAGATGGTGGTTTTACTTTGCTAAAGAAGCTTTAATTGGAGTAGAGCTGAGCAGGGCCCCTGATGCTGACAGGGTGAAACGCAAAGACCCTGAGCTGTCTGTTTTGGGACTAAATCTTGAAAAATGAAATAATATAGTAACACCTGGTTGTGTTTCACTGTGGCTGCCATGACAGCTGAGGACTGCAGGAATAGATTAACACCTGGTAGTGTTTCATGGGACATGTCAGTAAATTATGCACCGAATGTGTGTCAGAGAGTGTGTGGATGACTCAGAGGAACTCCAACATTAACGCAGATTAATGCTGTCAAGACCAAATGTGGCAAACGGTGACCACAGGTCTGTCGGCCACCTTGACTCATCAGAAGTGAGGAAGTGGTCGTAGAGGGAGGGAAGGTACCAGCCAGATGTGAAGCTCTTAGCCAGCCAGGGGCTGACGAGATGCACGAACAAGAGCTAGAAATGCAGGAAGTGTGTGTGCATGAGACTCACCCACACATCTGGAGCCATCTGTGCTGGAGATGTAGCCTCGCGGACAGGTGCAGACGTAGCTGCCAGCAGTGTTAGTGCATTCTCCTCCGTCACACACACCAGGAATGGTGCTGCATTCATCAATATCTGAAACATGCACAGTAACGTCATAAATAGCTCCAATTATCACATAATGGGACACATCTGTCGAGCGCTCACACCCAACGGCAGCTCCTGAGCTTTTTTTTTTAATTCTTAAAACTTCTTCGTTTGGAAAGATGCAGTAGCTTGGTGCAGTAAAAGTTTATTGTACTGGAACATCAGCTTCTCCCTCAGAGAAAACCAGGCAACCCAGACTCCGCTTTGCCAAAGTGGTATTACTTCATTTCTGGTGTTTTGTGTTCGGGCTGACACTCGACCCATGAGCCACGAGGTGCAAACGACAGAAACGATCCAACAGTGTGAACTGTAAAGCTCAGTGAAATATGAAGAGCAGCAGTGAATGATTCCTGCTATAAAACTGTTGATGATGTATCATACAATAACCAAGCTAATTACAAGTGACGTTAACAGAAGGGACCAAACATTTATAACTGACATGAGGTTTCTAGCAAACTCAGAGTAAAGTTATTTTACTAAGCCAAAGACAATCTGCTGTTTTTGATTACATCAAATTTGTCATTTGAAACAAACAGACTGTAGTTTGGCTTCTTTGGTTACATGAAAAACAATGTTCTGCAGACAGCTGTTCATACTCCTCCAAGAGGGCACTGAGAAACTATTGTTTTAGAATTGACGAAAATAAACATCAGTCCTCACTTTGTCAATTTAACGTGTGTTAGATTGACAAAGTGATATTTACTGACTGATGTTAAATATTTGTGCAGGTAAATATTTCCATCAGCAGGCTGCAGTGTTACAGTGGTATAACTACGTGCCATGGTCGCTCCATTAAACTGAACAGGGTATCCAGATTGATCATTGAAAGAAAAGTCTGGAAGAAACAAAACGGCTCAGGTTACAGGTAATAAGCTAATCCTATTTAAATATGCTGTGGTTTGTCTGAGTACCTGGGCCCGGTGCTTGGCAGGGCCCACCTTGGTGCGGCACGCTTTATGACAGCATTCAACTGTTATTTGGTCGGGGGGGGGGCCTCATTGCTCCATGACGGGAGAACCCAAAGTGAAGGTCCAGCAGTTACTGGGCTTTTATGATGTGTCAGACTTACTTATGCACATACGTAGTTGCTGCACCACTGCAGGGTATAATTACAACATTAGTGCAGAGGTTGTGTGTGTGGTAATGTCCTATATGTCCTATATGCATTTGCTTGCAAAAGTGAAGGTGTGTTAGCGTTTGTCCTAGGAATAAAGAGAGTGTGTCTTTCTGCATGTCCCTCTGTGTGTGCGTGTGTGTGCGTGTGTGTGTGTGTGTGTGCGCGCGCGCGCGCGTGTGTGTGTGTGTGTGTGTGTGTGTGTGTGTGTGTGTGTGTGTGTGTGTGTGTGTGTGTGTGTGTGTGTGTGTGTGTGTGTGTGTGTGTGTGTGTGTGTGTGTGTGTGTGTGTGGGGTAATGCCTGCAGCTGAGAGGCTGTCCTTCCCCGGCTGACTCCTGTCAGACAGCAGTGGCAGAAGGACTAGGTGAGGCTGTAAAAGCCCAGACATTACACCACACCGAGCGCAGCACAGTGGGACTGACTGTGTGTGTGGAGGGAAACGTATGTCACCCGGATAAATGTGTGTGTACGTGTCTGTAACACCCATCAACATGTGAAAACCTTTAGGTAAAATATATATGTAGTTTAACCAGTTTTTGTTTTCTTTCCATCTAATCTCAGATCTGACGTGTGAAACGGTCTGTGTGTGCGTGACAGCGTCAGGGGGAGGTCTGAGTGTGTAAGAAGAAATTCTCCCAGAGCTGTAAGTGTTTCTTTGTTCAGTACCAACAGCTGGTTTGGAGCCAGGGGACTATATTTATGGAAGGAAAATGGAAGGACAAGCACAAAAAGCAGAAAGAGGAGGAGGAGGAGGAGAAGGAGAGACTGTTAAGCACAGTCTGAGCTAAAAGCCGGTCATAAAACTAGGTGCCTTGTTGTGTCCAAAATGATCAGACACCCATGACATTTTAACTGCTCCAAAACCTCACTCACTCCTGCTGTTTGTGCATTATCTAGAAGGGCATTTCAATAAAAGTCGTCCCCAGAGGACACGCGCTGATTGTTTGTGAGATTTCACTAAACATGAGTTTCCTGCAGATCCACGGCTTCGATACACGTCACAACTGTTCCTTTGTTTTTACAAGCTTTGCAAACAATGAACTCTTTATCCTTTCGCTCGGCATGGGTCAAATGAATAAATAGCACAATAAATCCTACGATCACCAAATCAACACCAGAGCTGACATCAGTTCCTGAAACACAACATGCGTCATTTTGAATACCAGCTTGCTGAGTTCAACAACGTAAATGTTTGAATGTATTCCAATAGTTGTTTACTTGGTTTGTCAAGCTTTTATTTCCTCCAGCACCATAATGCAAGTGTTCACAGCTTCGCCTCCATACATGGAGCTATTTTCTGACAAAATGTTGATTTTGTGTGTGGCAAAGCAGCTCAGCTCTCTCTGGTACCAGCTGGGTTGTGGCTAAAACGTCCACACCCAAATATCTGCGAGCAATGCTCAGCATCTCCGGAAGTGCTCGTTCTGTTACTGTAAGTCCTGTATCACGGTGGCGTTCACCCAAAGCCACAACTGAAACTGGGTGAACGAGTGAAGTCAGTGTTGTTCCCTCTGCATTCACTGAGACAGAAATTGTTTTGTGTGTGTGTCAGTAAATGCTTCTCGTGAATCTGGAGGTGGACTCGCTGATTTACAGCAAATGTCTCCAACACTTTCAGTATTTGTCCTGTTTCTGCTTCAGCTCTGAGTCATGCTGCAGGTTAATAAAAGGAGAGTTTAGATGGTAGTTCATAAGCTGATACGCTACAAAAGCCAGTGCCACCTCGGTCTTGTTGGGCTGAATCGATGCCATCTGACTGAAACAGTTTACAAGCTTCCTGTAATCCTCCCTGAAGACTAACAATCCGCTTCAGTCCCTGCCCGGCTAACTATCAGACCGTTTGGGTCTGGGCATTACTCGAATTCCATCCAATCAACACGTTGTAATGTGAATCCACTCTGCTGTGTGCGCGCACGTTTCCATGTGTGTGTCTTTGTGCACGTGCCCAGACTGCTTACTGCTTCTGCACACGCCGTCACTTTTTAAATCATTTGTCCACTGATCCCAGCGAACGCACAGTTTTAAACTTTTTAATGTGCATTCAGACAAACTTGGTGCTTGGTTTCTTTGGTGACTATTATCATTTTTCAAATTAGCTCATAGCTGTTGTCTAAGTTAATGATAATAAAGTTACAGTGATGTTCAACTAACCAGCAGTCAACTCAAAGTCCTTCTCAGATCAAACTCACCTTCACATTTGTGGCTGGTCTCACTCTGGCGGTGGCCCGCGGGGCATTTACACTCGTAGGAACCCACAGTGTTGATGCAGTTACCTCCAGAGCACAGACCTGGCACTGCCTCACACTCGTCCACATCTAAGAGAGGGAAGGAAAATCAGTTAAATGTGGTTGAAATGATTTAGAGATTGATATTCTGTCACTAGCACACTGTTCACTTTCCTCCAAAAAAAAGGTAAAGACAAGTAGTAACTTGGAACCGGCTGTGATGTCTAAGACCACTTCCAGAAAGACCTTCAGTTCTTGTTCAAACAGGAAATGGCTTTTTAAATGTATTTTTCCCAGCATTTCATGAGTGAGTCACTTTTACCAGTATTGGGGATATGTCAGGGGTGGGTTCCTGTAAAACTGTTGATACTGGTGATCACGTCTACACGAGAACAGACACACACTCAAACTTATACACATGAAGTGGATTTATATTCACTTCAGTCCAGCGCCAGCCACTGAACAGGATCCATGCATTGTGAATGTGTGACCTATGTTCTAAAAAACAAAACATCCTGAACGTACGTGCACACCTGCAGGCTCATGCACCCACAACCGCACGTATGTAGATATAAACAGACTGTTTCTAATCATCTGAACGCGTCCATTCTCTCCTCCCTTTAAAGGAAGGCTGAAAACACTGTCTAGCATCAAGTGGAACTCTATATGCCAAAGGCTGCGAGAGAGAAAGAGAGCAGCTACCAGCCAACATCCTGATGTGGCGCCTGGAGTGCAATCCTTACATTTGGATTCATGGTCATGGTGTGCTTTGTACTACTGCCAGCAAGACGCTGCTCCAGGCTCTCTGGCGATTAGGTGTCTTTGGTGTGTATGTGCACGAGAGAGAGTGCGGAGAGTTTAGAAAGGGGAGAAAAGACAGAAACGGAGAATCGGAGAGAGGAGGTACAGACAGACTGTGAAAGACAGAGTTAGAGACGACGTATGTGAGTCACAAAGAGCTGAACGGTCGTCTCACGCTGGCATATTTCTAACATATGAGCAGTCTGGTAAGAATATCCAAAAGACAGGAAGTTGTGGTGAAATATACAAACCAGTCACTGATCCCAGATGTAGTGCCTTTTTGAATTCCCCTCATAAATGATGCATAGTCTGACGCATATAGCTGTTACTACATCTTAGAAGACTGTTGTGCGCTACTAACTTTGGTAGATGTACTTTATATTCTGAAATCTCTAAAAAGTTTTCCCTGATCAAAAGTTACTGAATCTGTAAAATGTTAGACTGAACTGATATGTCATCCACTTCCTCTACATACTTTCCCAACAGAAAGAACAAATAGAGCCCCGAAAATGCAGCCAATGAAATGATTCATATTTCTTTGGTTAGGTTTCTGTCTGTGCCTTCACGAGATCTAAACCCGTGCCTGCACAAAGAACGAGGCCGATGTCTCTAGAAAACAACTGAAATGCCATTTTATTTAACCTCATTTGTTTTTTACTCCAAACGGAAAATTGTAGATATGTGTGGCAACTGTTGTCACCAGAAAAATGATATTAATCAAGGCCACATCTGTCGTTGCATACATGACCAAAGCACTTGCAATGGGCCTTTAAGTGTCAAATAAAATCAGGGGATATGAGGGATTTAGGGATATGGGTCCCAGTATGTGTAACGTTCCTCTTTTGTAATGGAAAGACCACTTTAGTTTGCTGTAATTCCCAGAATAAATCTACTTTTTGCCTTTAGCTTGATGCTGCTGCAGCGCCAGAAGGTGCTATGAACATCTGTACCAAAATACTTTGGATAAAAACAGTCTCCATCTGCTTTCAGCTCAACATCAGCATGCAGTACTGACATAAATAAAGTGCCCAGATCTATTCACTGTTGAGCGAGTTTGCAGAGTACACACTGATAAACACACACGTGTGCACAGCTTCTGCTCAGTAAGACCTTAACTGGAAAACACAAGCGAGTACCTGGTCTACTGTGTACATGTAAACACCCTCGGTGTTGTTAACACTCGTTCAAGGATGTTTGGAAGTGCAGCTGAGATGATGATGGATAAAGTAGGGGTTAGAGTGTTTATTGTGGTGATCGTGTGTGGCTGTGTCAGTATTATGTGTGTCCTCCTCCGTCACTGATCTGCCAGGTGTGTGTACAAGAAAGAGAGTCAGGAGAGTTTGGTACGTGTTTCAATCTGACCTTGGCAGGCCCCAGTGCGGATGTTTGGGATGAAGCCTCGTCTGCATGGGTGGGGCTGAGCAGGGCATTGCTCGCAGGGGTGGCCCCACGCTCGCCCAATGGTAGCACAGCAGAGGGTTTTGGTGCAGACGATTCCGCTGAGTTGTCCCTGGCACATCTGGTTGTTCACCTGGGTAAAACATGGCCCGGTCCTGTAGTCTGAGATAGGAGAGAGGCATGTATCCATTGTTAGCTCGTGACTGATTCAACATCTCGTTCATTAAATGATAAAACACTCATTCATTTCCTTAAACACACATCAGCGGTAAGTGAAACCAGATAAGAAATACAAATGAGAAATGTCTTCTTTATAGAGACCTCAAATTTCCTGTAATAACTAACTGACTAATTTCCCTCAAACAACAAATGGAGGAATGAATATGGGGAAAAAAACTGGAGCCACATTAGAGGATGATTTCAAATGGATGAGTCGCTAGACCCTTAAGCACATTCTCACAGTTAAATTGTTTCTAGTGTTTAGCCTTTGGATCAACAGTTGGCTTACACAGAGGAGTATTTACAAGTAGCAGGCTTTACCAGGACTTAAGAAGAACAATATGAGACTTGGTAGCAGCTTAATGAATCAGGTCAGACCCCATGATTTCAGTCAAGAGTTAAACCTGCTCAGATTAAACTGACACGTCCACATTGTTTCTTTCAGTTGGATCTTAGGATCAGACCCACTGCTGTGCATTTAGTCCGGAGTGGACTGAACAGTGCTGGTTTCTGTTTCCATCGATATGAGGGTATTAGGCTGCAGGGTCGTCAATAACAATGACCTCATGTCATCCCATGTGACATTTTAACACATCTGTATGTCATGTTGGGAACAATGCTCTTCTGTGTGACTGCAAAACCACACTTGCCACCATCAAACTACCTAATGCAAGTGCTGGTGTTGTGCTAATGTCTCACAGAAGTTCGGCAGATGTGCTCAAATTGCCCCCCGTACCTCTGGGGAAAGGATGACACAACAGTGGTGAAGTAAATATTCAGACTGATGTAAACAAAGGCTGCATGGAAACAAATGATGAAAACAAAATGTCCCTGACTGCAGCAGTCACCTCGTGTTTTTACTGCGCTGCTGTTTGGCCTGATCCTGCTAAATGCACTTCACAAACCAAACACAATGACCTCATGCTGGAACAATTACAACAATATAATGTTCATTCTTTCAATAGCACAGAGCCTGACGATGGCTTCCCTTGTGGGACAAATCCTAAAGTTTTCTGGCGCCAAACTTAATGTAGCCTCCATTTAAAAAGCAGATTGTGAGATTGTCACAGTGGAAATGAAAGACAAAGTGCACGGTTGGCTAACCAAGGCTGTGAAAGTGAGAGCAGCCTGTCCGGCTCTGAAGGACACAATGAGATTGAAAGATAGTGATCGGTATTGGTGTCTGGTGGGAGTCCTTTTCGAGACATAGTACCCTTATTGGTTCCTTGTGCTACATGAAAGAGGGCAAAGGGTAGGAGCCGGACAGTAAAACAAAACAAGAGGGGAAAGTAAAGTAGGTCAAATAGAGCATGTAGGCTCACATACCAGCTCTCCCTCTCATCCATCTGTCTTTACTTCACATTCCCACTTCAGGCCTTCCTGACTATTTTTCTTCAACTGCTTGTCAGCCACTGTTTGATCGTCCATGTGCTCTGGTCGGAGCAATAGACTGAAACACCAAATATATTTACTCATGTCCTTAGGCCTAACTATCTGCTTAGACGACTGTCTCCATATACACAATCAATACAGTCCCTGTTTCCTCTGCTTAAACTGTTAAATTTAATACGACACTAAACCCAAACCAGTCTCTTAATATTGTCCCCGTCTCTACCTTGTCTGTGGCACTCAGCCCTGATTGTTGCCATGTTTGAAAACAGGTCCCAGATAAATAGTTTTAATTAAAAAAAATTAATGACTGTCTTGCTGGTTTGAGCAAACTTCACTCTCGCCAAAAGTAAATATTTGATTTACTCTGTCTGGAATGTAGGTCGCTGATGTGTTTTTAATAGTTTTTGGGAACCAGTGACATAGAGAAAAAATTATTTCAGCCTTTGACTATTCAGGTGACACTTGTTTGTCAGTTTCTAATTAGTTTTTACCTTTTTGTGTTTGCATTAATGTATAAAATATTGCTAGTCTTGCCCTTAAATAAAGCACTTAACTATACCGAATGAATATTACTGCTAATACTGTTTATTGCACGTTTCCATTCAAACAATCTGCTGTTTTAACCAGTTGAAGTGAAAAGAGTTGAAATGGGCAGTGAAGAAGAAAAAAGTAAGAAATAAGAAGAAAAACAAAAAGACAAAAAAAAAAAAAATCGTGGTGCTTCCAGCCTCCAGCTTTTGTTCCCCAATAAGAGGAAACTGGACTCTCCCACCAACACTAGACAGCCACACGCTGCAGCCAGGTTCAGCAGAGTGTGCATGTGTACTTAATTTTATATGCACACGAGAAAGCACATTCTTGTCTGTGTACATACACATGCCAGAAGAAAAACACGGCATTTGTCTGAGCATCGGGCCAAACAAAAGACGGAGCGGCTTTCTTTAAAAGCACAAAATAACACAAAGAGTGAAAAGCTGCCTGTCTCGCTCTGTCCCAGTATGACATGTGTTCATGCTTTTATTTGTCCTGAGCATAAATGTGTGTGTGAAAAAGCCAATCATGAGTAGGTTTTATCACAGAGGTCAACACCTGTGTAGGAAAAACGATGGTATGCACGTCTATATGTCATGTATGTAAATTGAGTGGGACACGTGCAGGTTAGGACGAGAGCACGATCCAACGTCCTGACGCAGCCTGACAACATTCGGAAGCAATTTTGTCTAATTACTGTTCAAATTTCTCAACAGATCAAAAACATTCACCCGATCCTCTCTTCTAACCCTCAAATCCACTTTTAGCAAACTCTGCCTGTCATCCAGACATTTCTGGTTTCAATCATAACCTCTGTGCTTATGGACGACACCCAACATACCTCGCAATGAATTGGGTTCTTTCCCTCTGATAATAAGAACTCGTTCATTTGTTCCACTTAATGGATTCTTCTCATTCTTACAAATTTAGAACAGTTTTATTTTATAAACACGGGCACTCTCCAGGAATCGGTGCCTATTGTAACACAAAACACAGAGTTTGCTAGAAGCTGCTGATGCTCTTGTAACCTTTCACCCGGATCAGTCCAGATTAGCCGACATTAAATGACCAGACTCTTCATATATGAGGATGTTTTGTAGTCTAGCCAAACACATGAGAATCTGATATTAGAGAAAAATGTGATCGCTCATCAAAGCCGATTACTCTGATGAAAGTCGGCTTGCAAAACGATGAAATGCTATAAAGACTCGAGTGAGAAAATATTTAATCCCGTCTGGAACGCAAACTCTTCTAGGAAAACGTTTTCCCATCAACCCTGTGCAGCTATGGGATCAGCTATGGGATTGGAGCACTGACCTGAGCATTTGAAGCAAAAGCAAAATGGCACAGGAAGAGGAAAAAAATCTCATCTCAGACTCATTAATAACTCCTGAAGTATTTATACAAGTCCCACAGGGAAAAGTCTGGGAAGATAAGGAACTTGAAATATGAGTTGATTACATGAAAATGAACCCATTATCATTTATAGATATCTTCCTTTGACAGGAGGTCAACAAGTCAAACGAATAAAGAGAAGAAATATATGTGTACACAACCCTCTGTGTGTGTGTGTGTGTGTGTGTGCGTGCACGTATGTAAGCAAGTGTGTGTTTTTTTCAAACCTGATGGCCTCTCTAGACTTTATACAGCTGGAAGGTTTACTCAGAGCCTAAATATCCTGCTGCTACTTACCTCTGTGTGTGTGTGTGTGTGTGTGTGTGTGTGTGTGTGTGTGTTGATGTCTGGTTGGTGTGTGCAGACTGAGCACATGTCTAGTTTGGGCCTTATAGAATTTCTAATTGCATTGTGTTTGTGCCCATGTGCTCTCTTGCTGATGTGGATATAAATAAATAATTAATGTGTGTGGGCTTGTTTGTTTGTTTGTGTGTGTGTGTGTGTGTGTGTGTGTGTGTGTGTCCACGGGTCAGGGTGGTTTATCCCCATCCTGTCCAGCCACAGCCGTCTGTGTTAGTCTAATCAGAGCCATTATCAACAGGCTTGAAATCTGTCTTTTCCTTTGGTCCTAATCGTCCCTCAAGGAGCCTGTGCCTTTCATTTCTTCCACGCCAAAAGCAGTCGGTCAAACATAACTAAACGTTTAGCACAGTAATAACACACACACACACACACACACACACACACACACACACACACAAGGACCAACAACTGTGGAAGAATGGCAATGACAGAGATAGATTAGAAAGACTAAATGCACAGGCAAAATCTGTGTGTGACGTTATACACAGGACACAGAGAACTACACAATAAAACTGCATAATATAGTTTCAATAATTATCAGGCTTTTTAACAAACTACTCTGCAAATTCCTCTGTCACTGTTTCTACGTCTCAGTTGTTGTATCTAAACTACATCTTGAACTTCTGCTGTTGTTTTTTTGTCTCTACTGAATGCAGCCTCTGAGGCTAAAGGCTCCAGGACCCATCAACCACTACCGTTCACACAGGGCACGTTTCTTACTCAATGAAAGGAAAGTCTTTGCAGTGTTTTCCAAAGTTCAGTAAATCAGCCCATTTTTCAGATCAAACATACACTTCATCGCCGTCCCATGGGGCCACAGTCCTCCAAAGCCTATAAATTTACTAATTTCCTAAACTCTTTCTTTAAGAGCTGGATCATGAAAATTTACTGTGCCCCCGAAAAGCAGACACTAGAAACAACTTGTGAAATAACTAATTACTCTTAATATTGAACATGATCATTTAAGTCAGAACATTCGTTCAGTGTGATACTTTTCCAGACTCAGGTAAAAACACAGTTTCATTTAAATCGCTCAGCTATGACTGAGTTGATATTTGCTCCTTTATGGGTTAATAGTGTTTATTTTGTAGGAGAAATAGACGGTTTTAGAAAACATCCATATGGGCTCTCCACTATAGAGCGATATCATTCTGCACTGGTACTGTATATAATTTATAGACTTACTCCAGATCAAATTTGGTGGGGCTCTGAACTGGCTGACTCACACTTGATTGTCACTGGGTATATTTTCCACAGGGTGACCTGTGCCTGCCCTGGTGTCCCACCCAGCTGCCAGCGCAGTCTTCCTTTCCGGGATTGTTCTGTCCGCTCTAATCCAGAGTCAACAGAGGAGAAATAGCACAACATCCTACAGTTCGTTTCCAACACCCCAAAATGCCCTTGACATCATCGCCTGCTCGAGGGAAAAGTTCCCCCCTGCGACTATTGGTTTTTTTGGCTGTTTGGCCTGGACTGGACACAGTCTGGAGGGGTCCACTCAGACAGATGGTCTGAGCAGTAAATGATGAATGGTCATATATTTCCATGGCACTTTTCTAAAGTGCTTTTAAAACACTTTACACTATTTTCCCACTCACCTATTTGCCACGCAAGGCACTGACGTGGCCACTGGGATCCTACATACAATCACTCATACACTGATACAGCCACGGGAGGAAGTTGGGTTCAAAGGCACTTCGACATGTGGACTAGAGAAGCTGGGGGTCAAACCACTGACCTTTTGGTTACTGGACAGCCTGCGTTAGCTCCTGAGCAGAGCTCCAGTACAGAGGACTGGTCATCATTTTAGTTTGGTGGGTTACCAAGATAATATTTGATTACTAAACTGTTATGAAGTGAGAGGTGAAGGAGGAGAGGTAGGACCCAAATGCAGAACAAGTCGGCTCAGGCACAAACAGGAGAAAAACTGAACAGGCAAAACAAATACAAGCTCGGACTAGAAACATGAATGCTCCGACGCTGAACAAAGGAAAATGGGAGATATAAATACATCCCGAACAAAGGACTAATTAAACGCAGGTGAAAGTAATTTAGCTAACAAACATAAAGCTATCTGCGGCTAACCTAGGGGGCAACAGGAAGCAAGGCACCAAAACAAAAGACAAACAGGAAACGGAAACCCAAGATCACAACACTAAACACAGCTGACGCTTCTGGTAACGTCATTAGTTCTTGTATTTAGATTCAAACCCTAGTATCAGACCGTCCATTTGAATCTGGATCAAAGTGGTTGGCTGAGTACAGACCATCACTGCTGTTACCATCCCTAGAGACACACTAGCTAAAAAACATGAAGCTGACATGTACAGAAACACTGACAGGCACGTATAGCTGCTGCATAATGACAGGGTAGCCACGGCGGAGACGGTGAGGAGTGTTTTTACTTTAAGGAGGAATGACTAACTCCAAGGCAGCATGTCTAAGGCGCACGCACGCACGCACACGCTGCTTAAACCCAGCTCCACATGCACACACACCACACACACAAACAGGGGTTTCCCAGGACTCCATCCCAGACGCCCAGTTCACCCATACTGGTTGACTTTCACTGGCTTCATAATCACAGTTCGTCAGCAGCGTCTCACTGAATCACACAATAAATCTACTGACTCATGGCCGCCACTCCACAAACTCTCCAACCACAATTTACATTTGTAAGAACACCAAACATTACACTGGGGATTCTCCAGGCGTTTCAGGCCAAACCCATTATTAGAGAAATTTACTAGTCGTTTATCAATCAGAGTCCATAAATTCTTTTAGGGTGGGAGAGATGGTGCTACCACTTCTATTGAACTAAAGGTCAAAGGTCCAATTTCTCAAGTGTAAATGAAATTCAGAAATCCCAAACTTAAAATATTTTGGAGGTTGCCTAATGCACAGTGGCTCTTTTTTTGTCACTAATATGATTCTTTAGGAATTACACAACTAATTGTCAAATTAAGAGTTATCCATGCTGCCCCTGTGACTACCTGCAGATTCAGCGTTCCACCAACTCCTCCAGCACCAGGGCTGTTTGTACACCCTCCACCAGGCTTTGTGTACACAGCTGGGGAGACCATTTTCATTTTCACCCTGTCCCACCCTTCTCTCTCTCTCTCTGCGCCTCTCTACCTTACTCCACTCCTCATCAGGAAATGTCCATGACCACTCCACAAAGAAAGTCTATGTGGTCAGTCCTGTGGGGATGTTGGGGAGGGAAGGCTGGGGTGTTTTTTTGCCAGATGTCTGCAAGGCTCCCTCAGACAAATGTAACCGCCCAACCGTTTATTCCAAGAAAACAAGACGCTGCAGTTTCATGGGGAAATACAGAATGACGAAGGTTGAAGAGTGATAAAGAAGCTAGAAATGAATTTTATTAAGTGAAATGCACCAGGAAAACAAGAAAACATAACAGTGGACGACTGGAGAAAGGAAATGTAGGGCAACAAGGGAGGATAGTGCTTAAAGGAGTTTGTAGCTGTTACACAGCTCGTATCAGTGGGTAGGAGAAAGAAACCTGAAGACAGGCTGAGATGAATGAGGTGGGTGAAATTAAAGGCCAACTTCATCTGCCTGAGTGTTTGTAACAGCAGAAGGAGAGGGGCTGGAATTTGGGGGTCAGGGCGTAAAGGTACAAGTCCTTCTGGGAAAAGGTGAACTGAGGTGAGCAAAAATAAGTGCAGCCATAAATTCAGAGACTTTTTTTTTTAACCACTACGGGACTGTAACACCTACGTCCAACAGCCTGCTATCACTTCCTGCCACATACATACCACAGGCCTGTGTTCAAAGCCCAGGAGATGAACGCCTACTGTCTACTGTCTGCTCTGACTCTGTGAAGTCATCCACATTAGAAGAGCCTGCCCACTCTGAAGTAACAAATAAACAGAGCACATCAGGACTGATAGGAACATGCATTACTGAACACCCACATCAAAGTTTCATGGGCTGATACTTTCCATAACACATGTATCGTATGTGGGGTTAAAAAGTGAACTGATAACAGGCAGTGTCGCATTTAATCCGACTGCTTGGGCTTCCTCTTCTATGCAGCCAGATCTTGAGTGCGTTGACTCCCAAACGAGATAAAGCCTATTTCAGGTTTCACTCAGAGGAACCTTCTGAATACAGTTTTTGTCGTCATTACTCACCATGCTAGTGTAATTGTTGAGAATCAAACTGGACGAAACATCCAGAGTATAAACAAATCCCAGGCTCACCCGTACTATCTAAACCACATGTTGAGGAGTAAACCAAAGGTTTCTACACCCCAGAACGTCCGTTTAAGCCTCATTGGATAAAAACTGTAAATGGAAAATTTAAAACTAATAAATTATAAATCATCTTGTGTGGCTCTACTGATAGTGAGGTCACCATACCCTGAAATATGAGCAATGAATGTGCTTAGTACGAAGTGAATGTTAAACCTACAACAATAAAAGCCTAACAGGACATATCTGTCCAAGACGAGTGGACAATCATAACGTGACAACGACAATGAGCGCTCACCTCTCTCGCACTGCGGGCCAGTGAAGCCGTAGACACAGGCACATCTGTTGGGTCCGATGCAGCGTCCCCCGTTCTGGCAGCCGTTCTCACACACAGCTAAGGAGAGGAAACAAAATCCACACTGTGTCTTTCCCTCACTGATCTTTCATTAAGCTTCAGATGACTTCATTTTAGAATCACTTGCATCAGGTATAAACACATGTCGTATTGTGTATTTGAAATATAAACATATGTGAGGATTTTCGTTGATGACATCGATCCTGTAGACAGGAACATCAACTCTGTTCACATCGTGTCTCAATTTAAACATTGCTTTAATAAAAAAAAACAAGATTTGCTTGTGCTGGTCCAAATATATGACGAAGTGAGGACAATTTGTAGGATTTGAGCCACTACTTATCTCTCTGAAGACAGTCAGTGTTTTAACTATACGTGTGCACTAAAGCCCAGTGCGCACACACATTCACACACACATGCTGTGTCTGCAGCAGCTGTCACTCACGCTGTCCACAGTGGCTGCCGGTGTAGCCCTTGGGGCAGGAGCACAGGTCCTCTGCACAGCTGCCTCCATTCATGCACCTGATGTTACAGGACTGAACTGTGGGAGGGACAATCGGGACGATGGGACGGGTTGTGGAGTGGAAAGACAAAAAAACAGAAGAATAAACAAGTGAGGGCAGAAACTTTAAGAATGAAAATTAGGCAGCCTGTGTTTTATGAAGTGCCCCAAGCTGCAACATTTATCAGAAGATCGATAAAAGATTTTACCATTTAAAACCTGCTATTATCAATCAAATGTTAATTAATTGATCAGTCACAGTTGACTTCTTGGTTAAATTATTACCCACCAAAAATCACATTAGGAGTTGTTTCTCAGCCTCTGAACATTAAAAAAAACAATGGTAAATATAACTTTCACTTGAGTTGGTGATTTTTTGGCAGCTTTAGATCAACAGACTGGGCTCAATGGACCCCAGGCCACAAAGCTAATCAAGCAGACTGGGAATAGGCAATAAGTCAAGCCAGCTGTAGTCTACAGTCAGTCAGTAAGTCAGGAATTTGCTGAGAGGTGAGGGAAACAGGGTAAGAGGGCTGAGAAAGAAAGAGTGGGAGAAGATAAAAAAATCCAAACATAGCAGGATGCACAGAGGAGAGAGAAAAGGTGTTAACGTTAAAAAGTCGGTAAAGAGGCCAGACGTGCTGCAGTGGTATTAGCTGTTATGATATGAAGCAGGGCCCTGTAATGGCTGCCAGATTACCCTGCCAGAGTGTGAGGGGGCCACGCTGACAGTCTCCAACATGTAGCTGCAGCTTTTATAAAAGAATCTAATTGGTCTTTTTGGCCGACAGGCAGCTTTCTGCTGAGCCAGCCTTTTAATAAACATGAGAGGACAAGAGACACCAACAGTTCTGGGCTGTAATCTCCCACTGTTTCCTTGTATTCCCTTTTTCTTTCATCCCAGCGCCAGAGAATATTTTATTCTTTAGATGTCCTTTCATTTTTCTTCCATTTTTCCAACATTCTATCAGTGTCATTTATGCTCTTCTCTCTAAACCTAATCACAAGTTCAACGTTAATTTCCTCTGTCTATCTGGCCCTCTCTCTCCATCCATCTGTTTATGTCTCTTTCTCTCTTTAACATTTCTGGCATGTGGAGCTGTGCAGCCGAGGGGAAATGACTGAGCTTCCTCATAGCTCAGTTTGTCTAATGAGACCTTCTGAGTTCGCACACTTGCCAACACGGGATATTTCAGCCGCTACAGTCCACCCACCTATTCTGACTGTACCCAAACAAACTAAATACGACTTGTGTGAGTCAGGACTGAATATACTTTAAGGCAGCTTTTCATTGTGATCACCCACGCCTGCCTTACTGGCAGCTTACACTGCATACAGTAGACTTCAGTTAGATGAGTCAAAGCACAATAGCACAAATCTTGGACGTAGACCCTGTTGAGTTACAGTAAATGCTGAGCAGAGATGGAATTTGCTGAAACTGTCAACAAAGCTTTCATTTGCTCTATATATTTAATGCATCTAAAGTCCAGAAGGAGTTCCACTTAACATTTTCATGTGCAGACTCCTGGCGGTCTCTATGAACACATTTGGCAGAAATTATTTTTCGTCTGGATTGCGCCTCACGGCAACATATGGCGATAAATTAAAACTAATAGTATGGGACACTGGGTCAGGCTGTGATTATAGGTTAGTTTACTGATGCAGTGTCTCCCTCTTCTCATTCACTCACACAGGAGATGGGTCTGGTCTTCCTCTCAGGTTTCAACCTCAGCTCTGTTTTAGACATGAGGTTAATGCTATACACTCACCGGACTCTCTTTTTTCACTCATGCCAACAATTGGAGCAGTGATGTGAAACATGCATAATGATTGGACTGAGTGAGTACAGTTTTCCCTCCGGTGAAACAAACCGTGAAGAAAACTGTTCCAATATGCTGCAACCCGGACTCCCCCAAAGCTGAGGGCATCTTGGGTGAACTGGTTCATTTCTCAAGTCCTCCTCCCCTCAAAAATGTATTTCTAAATAGGTCAAGGAAGCATGTGGAAAGACTTTGGTGAAGGTAGGCGCAGACATGGCTGCAACTGCCTCTCTGACCACGTCTCTGCCCTCGACAGCAGAGCATGACGGCACAGGTGCTGGAAAGATGGAGAGAGATTGGAGGCATACAAGTGACAGTCAGTTCATGTCATGTGTTTTCTCTATAACAGGAATTAGATGGAGGAAGGAGGAGGAGGAAGCAAACAAGTACATTTGGAGGCAGGAGGAGATGATCTCACTGGTTAACTTCGCTCCATCTCATGCAGGTGGAGACAGAGGGTTTGCCCCAGTGACCTGTGCCTGGGAAGCTGCACATGCAGAGCAGCAAGATGGGGTGTGTGTGTGTGTGTGTGTGTATGTGTGTGTGCGTGTGTGTGTGTGTGTGTCTGAACCCTCCACACACAGAGTGAAAGAAGCTCGGTGTGGCTTCACGCCGCCACAATGCACCTTTGTATTCTGGTAGTGTCATCGGTGAGCTGCACACGTCTGGGTGTTTTTTTTTTAATGAGAAATACAGGAAGTCCAGGCTTGTGTGCTGAGTGTGTGTGTGTGTGTGTGTGTGTGTGTGTGTGTGTGGGTACACGTGTGTCTCATGGAAAACTGATGAACTTTATAGCTGTGTGTTGTCCTGATTTACACACACCCTGGGGACCAATGAGAAGTCAGCCACGGTTTCAATACGAATGAGAAATGTAGTGAAATAGGAAGCTGAATAAAATGCTGTCAAAGCCAAATGCAAACAATCCTGCAGTGTGATTTCAGTGGAGTTAACTCTGTACCTCGTTCACCAATATATTAAAGTCAGGAGATACTTTCCCAGTGAAAAGAATGAGAAAGTGTGTCCAAACCTGTGATTGGTAGTGTACATACAACAGCACAGAGCATTACTTTCCTGCATTACTGAAGCACCATGGCTCATAATTAAAAATACTTTTCTCCGCTTTCCCAGAACTCACCAGTCAAGAGCCAGTAGAAACCCGTCAATCTAGAGACAGCTGTTTCTCAGCATTAGGAGAGAATGTCCGTCATTACCCTATGCAATCCTCAACACAGCTGCTCTGCTATAAACTGTGAGTGTGTTTATTACAAAGGTGACTTACAAGGCCGGCCCTTGTTGTCTAGGAAGTCACATGGAGCTCCAGGTATTAGAGAGTAGATACGACTCATGCTGCACCAATTGTGCTTTTCTCTTTCTGGAGATCTGTAAATGTATAAAGCTCTGCAGGCTATCCACACAAATGCATGCTTGTATTGTTTATGGTAGACAGCAAAAAAATTACAGGAAGACCCATAAATACGAATCGATGACCATCTGTGTGGACACAACAATAATCACAAACATAGATTATAAGAAGAAAGTGACGAATGTGTTATAGATTTATGGAAAACCTCTGCATTCCACAGGCAAGTTGCAAGACATAAAGATGCTATCTATAACCTTCTCAAGCGGGGTGCTCGAATCAGGCTGTATAATTAAGGCAGAGGAATCTCCATAGAGCTGCAATTTGTTTCCAACTGCACTAAATTATCCTGTTAAACAGTGGACTCTCTCCAAAAGCTGAATTTGGGAGTTAGCACATTTGGGTAGACAAGATCTACGATGAGGAGTGTTTGCCTTCTCTTGAAATTGCCTAAAGCCTCAGAGACAAATAACGTTGTGAAAACATTTTTCAACTTAGTAATTTGTTAAACACCTAAAACAGTTAGGATGACTCTGTAGGGCCTCAAATCAAAACAAGGCTTCAGAACCAAAACAGAGACAGTGACAAAGACAGTGGAAACATCCCACTACAACAGAGGAGGAGGTCAGCAGTATTTAATCGTAAGACAGCAAATAAGGTGACCTCCACGCTCACGTGGGGTCATTCAGAAGCCTTCAGTAAACTGCCAGGGTGTGAGACTATCCAAGGTCATACAGCTATTTGACCTCTGGCATTCATTAAAGTTCCCAGAGAGGCCAGAGGAAAGTCTTTCTCTGTAATACACACCACTCTAACAGAGCATTCAAATGTCCTCCCCTCTACTAATGAAATGCTGCATGAGTAAGCTGATTAAATTGTGTGATTAAACTTATCGTACAATATCTCAGTAGCTTCTTTTGCCTGCCTGCAAACCTGAAGAAAAGCCAACATAAATCATAAATCAGTTTGATCTGGGTTTGCTGTGCACTCACTTAAAGTTATCACATTACTTTCTTCCATTCCTGCCCCTAAGGGACATGACTTCATAGCTTTTGCCAAAGCACTGACTGTGCAGGAGATCTGTGTGTGTCCTGCCATACAGGTCAGAGGCTGTTTTTCTCTACCCCACCTGATGGCCGGAACAAATCCTGTTTAAAACCTCTGGGTCACAGCCACGTGATGCTCACTGTGTGTATTCTTGTGTAGTTGCATGTTTCCTGTTTGTGTGAAGAGGAGTGTGAGTGTCTCTGTGCAGCTGAGCTGTGTGTTGAAGGCCATAGTGGAATGTGTCCCACTGGGACCGAAGAGTCGACTTTGACCTACTAACACAGTGAAGCTCAACACACTGCATGCTCCTTACTACACACATCAACACATAGTTTGCTAAAATACCACTTAATGGCATATCCTGTGAATATTAAACTCCTTTTAAATCCTGCACACAATGTACTAATCTCACTAACTCTGGGTGTGCAGCACAACACCGCGCTCTCCTCGGTCCACTCCAAACACACACATCCTGGTCTGGAGGCCCCGCAGACTAAGCTGGGGCAGCCCCTCTCTGCTTTAATCCTGACAAACCCTGTGACCTGCAGGCTGTCATGCAGGTCTGGGACTCTTTACACCAGTGTTAGACTGGCTGCAGCACTATTCTGGCTCTTGCGAGAGAAAAATGGAAACAATACCTTTGGAAAATAGAAAAGCATTTGATTGAGTAGGAGCTGAAGCCGCTCAGTGTAACAGGCAACATAATTTAACCACTAGTTTAAAGTGAATCACTTGGTTTCTTTGCCAATCCTCATGTTCGCTAAGGAATGAGACCCTGTAAGGTGACCAGTCGGCTAAATGCTCTCCATGAAGAGGCTTTCATCTGGAAACTTGGCTGAAAGAAGCTGCAAACTGCAAAGTAATCCTGCTGTTTCAGTTGTATTTTTTAAAAAAGCTGACAGTGAAGGAAAAAGTTTGAATTTTGTGCAATAAAAGTTGAACAGCTAAATGATTAGATCAACACAACATTTCTATCTGTCATAACTGTCAATTAAATATTAAGGCCATGCCCAGCGGCTGGTTCACTGATGCGGCTTTTCCACCGTGGCACTACTCGGCTCGACTCGGCTCTGCTCGGCTGTTCGGCCGAGGTGCCGAGCGAGCTTAGCCGATACTAAAATGTGACGTCAGCAAACTGCGGGCCACTGATTGGACAGGGAGCGACGTAATTTGAAGAGTCATGAGCGCGACGTCGGACGCGAGAATCAAAAACGCGCCATTTTTAAAAACCGGCAACAGCGACCGGTTGATTTCCGTTTCCCCGTGTTTAACAGGCTAACGGCTAACGCTGCTCCGAGACCACACCGGGATCTCACCGGAGGTGCGTATGTTTCAGTTTGTGCTATGACGGCCCGGCCCAGGTTGAGGTGGCACGGTTGTAAAGGAAAACGACCTAAACCGAGTAGGGCCGAGTCGAGCCGAATCGAGCTAAAACTGTGTAATGGAAAAGGAGCATTAGCTTCACACTGTTCATATATTGCACTGGTTTTGTTTGCTAAGCTGCTATTTGTACTTGTTTATCTTTTGACTTTATTTATCTAAGTTTATTTTGCATGGCCTTATTTGTAGTTTTTTCCACTGCACTATTTAGTGTTTAGAGTTTCTCTGTGTGCACCGAGTGTCTGAGAGTAACATGTCGATTCTCTGTAATGTGCTCTACATGTCACACGCTTCCTGTTTGTTTAGCTAGTCCGCGTAAAAACAACAACTTTGTGCAGGGTTTGCATCCTGCAGCATTTTAGCTCAGGGCAGGTCCCAGTCGGGTTGATGTGCTGCAGACTTTCTATCTTTGGATTGAATGTCTGTTACCACTTTATGATGGGGTTTAGTACTGTAGGTGAAGATTAGGTTGCTCTATGTGTGTGTAATGACTGGTACCGGTACTGGTACTGGTACTGACCTCCTGCTCCTGCTCCACAGCTGGGAGACAGCTGGCCGTTGGAGCAGGTACATATGTTGGGCCTGGAGCAGAAGCCATCACCACAAGAATTCCTGCAAATTGCTGGAGAGCAGGAAAGCAAGAGGAAGAGAGGAGAGGAAAAGAGAGTGAATTTAATTGGTCCATTAATTTTTCATGTATTCAACAGACAGATAAGATAAGATAAGATGATAAGGTAAGATAAATAAAACTTTATTCTTCCCCAAAGGGAAATTCAGGATGACATAAATTCAGTAATGACATAAGCAGAATATTGCCATGTTATCTTTTCCACTAGGATTTATTGCATCACATTAAAGATGATTTAAAGATGCCATAACTTACGAACAATACACTGGTTCCCTCCAGGCAGAGTCTTCCAGCCGGGACAGCAGTATGAATGGAAGCGAGAGCCGCACACATTGGGCCTGACCAAGACCAAAAGAAAGAACAAACACACTCACTACTCACCCAGACCTCCAGAACATATTTTAGTGAAAGCCCTAAACAAACACACACAGCTATGAGGCTTGTATGACCTCTGCTTTCAGAATAAACAAAACAAACTTTGGCACAAAGTCTCCTCAAGTGATTGATGGAGGCATTTTCAAATATCAGTGGAAGGGAAAGGCATTCAGGGGGCCTACGAGGTTAGGAAAAGCATTTTGTTTTCATTCAAGCCTGAGTTTAAACGTGTAAGGACAGAATGTATAAAAACCTCCTTTCTCCAGTCCTGGCTGTCCTGACAAATAGCAGCATTACTCTCTGCTTCCGTCTCAGTCTGCCCTGATTATTACTGGTGGAGAGGCTGCAGTGAACCTTGACTCAGCCTGACAGATGTAAGAGCCACCACAGCTTATAGAGCGATTCATTGGCCTGACAGGTTAACCACAGAGTTTTTCCTCTGAGGAAACGGCTAAACCATTTCTCGATCTGAGCGGCTCTGCTGACACACACATAAACATGCAGTAGTAGTAAAGTCTCTAGATGCCTTACAAGATTCTGTGAAGAACCGTTTAAATTTTTATCAACCATGAATAATTACACACCAACTTTAGTGCTCAGTTTATTCAGAAACAGAGTAACAATCCCAACTTGCATGGATCCCAAAACCCAAATTTATGTACTATAAGGAAGTGTGCATGAGTCAGTGTGGCCACTCAAGCAAAACATCCCAGGACACTGCATGAAGCTGTTTAACACGCTGAAGGGATTCCAACACTGTGGTTCTACTAATGATATCCTCTGTAACCTTGAGAACATATAATGATGGGTATATCTGTGGTCATCTGCGTTGGTGGTTAGTTGTTTGCATTTGCTAATGGCATGCCGGAGAATCGAGGGACCGCAGCTTGGTACATTGGGAATAAGCCTGATCCAGATGCTCATGGCGAAGTACTTTACCACAGAGATCATATCTCCTTAGTCTAGACAATTTTTGACCTGACCTGACCTGATTTATGACAGTTTAAAACAATGTTAGATTACCTGCTTTACTCTGACACTGACCAAGGACTTGTGAAACTAGACTCCTCCAGCTTTCAGAGATTTACTGTTGCACATCTGTGAAGATGAGGGACAGGTTTTTTAAAAACGTCCCAGCTGGTAGAGCTACAGCAGAGACTGAGATATTCTGACTTTCACTATAGTATGAGTCAAGCTTATGAACTACCCATAATGCAATCCGGTCATAAATATCCTTTTTTCTGCTTGTTGTAAACTCAGTGTCCCTGATCGATAATACAGCTTTGCTGTTAAATATTTACATTTGTAAGCAAATCTATTTTACAGTAACCCTGATGACATCCTGCCCTTCAGCCAGTTTTTCCCAGTGGCCACTCCCAGTACTGCAACAAAAAAATCCCTCAAGTCCCAAAAGCGTTTTCTCTACAGAACAAAATGACGTCTGTAAAACTGTTGATAGGACACTTTGAGCTACACACCAGGTTAATTAGGAGGTTTTATGTTTCTAACACTTTTCCAAAGCCTAGAAAACTCAATGTAATTTTTGCTATGTCATTCCAAAGTAAAGTCTGTGGGCCTAGTGGAAGTCTGTTGGCAGGGGCTGTGCTAATCACATATGCCACACTACATGGAAGCAAATCCAACAGCCTTCAGTGGGAAGAATGGGCCCCATCTTGTAAACCAGTACCCACCACTCACAATGAATCTTAGCTCAAATCCGAATAAGCAGAACTATGCCGTAAAACACCTTACCTGCTGCTAAAATAGTTTTTATGGATTGGCTATTTGACATTAAAGCAGTAAACGTGACAGTAACATGAGACATGACAGTAACACGACAGTTTGAGGTTTGAGTGGGAAATTAAGTGTTAACTCTGAAGTTCCTCCTCCTCCGTTCCTGACCTCTCACTCTTCTTCACCTGACAGTATCGTGATAACCCCAGGAGATGGCAGCTGGGGTTTGAATCTGACGGACGGATAGGAGAGCCCACCTCCAACCACATTAACAGATGGCAAGGGGGACAGCGGAGCAGACAAACAGGTGGGCAAACACACGAGAGATGTTTATGTACATAGAGTGAGTGGAAGTTAAAAGTAAAAGAGCAAAGAGAGAAAAGACAGAAGTGAAGTTTTCAAGAAACTGACATGTGAGGGTTGGTTTTGGAGCAAAAGTGTAAAGGGAGCGAGAGGAACGGTGGTTTGGAGGAGGAAGACAGGACGGTGGGAAAGGAAAAGGGGATCAGTGGGAGGGAAAACAAAACAAGTTTATTTTGTGAAGAGGAGGAAGCAGCAGCAGCAGGAGGAGGAGGAGTGGGAGCGGAAAACAGAGATATGGAAACGAAGGAGAGAGCAGCATAAGCACAAAGAGGCCAGACCGGCGGTGGGGGCTGAATTTCTGGGGCAAACACACAAAACAAACAGGCCTTTGAAAAAATGTCAGAAATGCAAGGAGATGAGACATCAGTGGTCTAACACTTTGGGAGTTTTGAACCTGACTTTTTTACTGTTACAGAAATGGGGGGTGTCAATATATGAGGATTATAGGGTCCAGGTCAGTGCCCGGTCTCCTGTTACAAAGAGGAGGCTTTAAATAGTGAAGTTAAGTAAAACAGAATGAAAGACAACCATAAAAAGGGAGTTTAAGCCACAGGAGCTCTCCTCAATATTGAAAACTCCTCCTGTTCTTAGGGCTCAATCTAAAGCAGATTAACTCTTCAGTGGCCATGTCACAGCCTTTGAAGGTGCCTCCCAGCCCTAAATCCGCCTTATCCAGGGGGATTTATAAAGATACTGTACTACAATATCCATTTTTCAGAGTTCAAAGTCAGAGGCCAGAGGAAATCCTAGAAAATGTTGGATTTGGAGTAGGCAAAAAAAAAAACTAATAATAATATTCATATAAATCAACCTATAAAATGCCTTTTTATGTACACAGTCTGATTAATATTGTCTGATTTCAGCTTTTCAAGTGTGAGTGTGAATTTTTCATATATGACAGCAACCAAATATCTTTGGATTTTGGACCTCTGGTGAAAAAAACAGGCAGTTTGAATAAACGATAATTGGCATGTTTCATTTCTCCTCCACATTGCTGTATTTTTCCACGTTCTTCTTCTATCAACTTTGGCCCCGGGGGCTTCTTCCCATGTAGCAATCCTAAGGGGGGTAAGGGTAAGGCAGTTCAGACCAGCTGGCCTCCACTGACCTAAGCACTAGTTAGGTATAGAGAATGACTACAATCTGTTTCATACGTAGACAGTGACCAGAAGTTCACAGTTGCCAGGGTTCCAGATCAGGTGTCTGAGTTGTGTATGTGTGTGTGTGTCAGTGTACTGGTCAGAGGTCAGAGGTCACCTGCCTGTTATCTGAGCCCCCTCAGGAAAACTGTTATTGTTATTGCAGCCTCTAGCAACGCCTGTTTTCGTTGATGAAGGAATGTTGTGTATATAGACAACAACCCGACTACAAACAGTGATAAGAGTGATGAGTATTAATCAGTGGTGGAAGCTAAGTAACCTTTAACCTCAACACATGTCATAAAAACATTACTGGTACTGTAAACAAAACTGTCAGAGGTAAAGTTCTAGATCACAGTGGTCGACCATTAACCCTGATGAAATGATCATGTTTCCAAGAAAAAGAAATGTCATCACCCAAAACATTTCTTAACTCAAAGCTCATGTTTCTTTGTGATCAGCTATAACGATGTGTCATTTCACGAGAAATGAGTGTAAATCAAACACAGCTCTGTACATAAATAAGCTCATGCCTTTCTGTCTGTGAATGCATCTATGTGTGAGGCAATATCGAGTCAGGGAAATACTTTCAGTTAAACCTCTTTATGGTCTGATGTTAAGCAGCGACCACTTTACTCACAGACCACATGTCAGTCAGCTGTCTCAGATAATCCTGTCCTTAGCCTGCACATACAGTAAACGTAAAGTGGAGACACAATAAAACCTGAAATGGAATCTAATGTGCATAAAACAGAAAGAGAATTTTTTCTGTCACCCCAAATATATATGTTTTTCTCTCTCGTGGTTCATTTTTCCCAGTGTTCTATAAACACTCGGAGAGCTCTGAGGTAAAGAGGTTTGCCCTGAGATGTCCAAAACTGGGAAATTCTTTTATTTCCCTTTATGCCAAGGCAGACTCTAAATAGAGGACCCCGTCCAGGCCATCATGGTGGTACTGACATTATCCTGGAAGGGACGTGAGTAACTGACTTCGGGGCTGACTGTCTGCCAAGCCAGCCAGAGACCAAAGCGTCTCTCTCCCCAGTCATGTTTGGCCAGGCTAGACTAAGTTAATAAGGTGGATGGCTGCAAAAAAAAAACTTGGCTGGTTTTTCATCTATAACATGCGAGAGAGTTTATTAAGTACCGAACATTTAATGCTTAGCAACATTACAAAGAAAGCCAGAACACAAAAGCAAAAACTCTCTTTGCCTCATTCTTGTCTTGTCCTACCAGCCAGACAGTCAGTCACCCACTGAGCAAAGGGAGCCAGTCGGGCAGCCAGGAAGCCTGATCTGATGCCGCCCTTAAGTGGCCTGATGACAGACTGCAGGGTGCAGCGTGCTCTGGCAGCCAACAAATCAGAGCCAGTCAGCAACAGATCCAGCGCTACCAGATACAGACCAGGGGATATGGAGCTCTAGCCAGGAAATAAACACTGTACCCCAGCACAAGCCCAGTGTAATGAGCTCCATTAAAGAAACCTCCCTCCATCTCCCACGCAGAGAATCTATAACACCCATACTGAGGCAGTCCACTGCGACTGATGCAACCCCGAGATAAACGTATCACGGTCGGCACGAGTGAGAACTTGCATGTATTGTAGTTTGTTGGGGTGAATGGGTTCAACAGCTCCTGTGTAGAAAACATTTGGCCCACACAACACAAATCTGTACCAACAGCCAAGAGACTCACTCACTCATCACATGACTGCCTGGATTTCTTCACTCTCAAGTTGTGCTTCGATGCAGTCTGCTCAGATGCACGCAGGGCGAACCGTGATCCTTTGCAGCCAAAGACACTCAAACAGTAATCGAAAATAAATTTAACACCGTATTTTTATCTGCTTTGGCCACGACTCATCACCTGTTTACTTCGGTCCAGAAAATTACCACCGCATGAGCATTTTGTTTTTACACAGGACAAACACAGTAGTGTTTCCAGAGCTTAGCAATGTAATGGAAAAAGTCTGCAGGCTGTTGTCACTTGTTCTCATGAAACTACTCACTACTTGATGGGAATAATATGTTATTGTGCAAGGTCATGTTTCCTCACTCTCTCCACTGGCCACTTAATTTGACAAACTGTGTGTGTGAATCATCGTTCACTCAGATCGTATATTACTGTTTTGAGTTCCATGCCAATTCGGTCATTTATAGTTTACTGAACACAGAAAACGTGTCAGGATAAGTCTGCGACACAGGACAGCAGAGTAGAAACGTTAAAGGACGATGCTGCTCGCTGTCTGAGATTTACTCCGGCATTAATAAGACCCACATGAGGATATTTATTCTGTCGCCGTTACTCCCAATTTCATCTCTCGTTTCCTAATGTGCTCTGCTCTCTTTCATACCTTCCATGTTCTCTGCTGTTCCCTCTACAGCTTTGTCACCTACAGCACTGAAACAAATGCTATTTTCATACCCCGCTGCTCCCCCCTGGGTGCTACTAATACCTCACTTCCTGTGGCTTAGCACTGGGGGACCATAATGGGACAGATGGGAGTCAGATTGATACAATTGATGCAGACACCGCAAACGGACCTCAACAAACCATCCTTTGTATTTTGAGAACTGGCAAAAATACAGTGAAAGCTCTCTGCTATGCTGACATACATGCCAGACCCAAAATTCTGGTGTTTGGATAACAGTGAGAGATTTGAACTGCAGGATGGCGAAGGGACAGAGGGGAGAGGGTGGGGGTTGCAGCTGGCACAATTTATCACACACTCAAACAAACAACACCTTTAAAAACACACACACGTACGTTCATATGTACACACATCTGCCCACATCAGTCCTGAACTACCTTCTCAGGTCCCGCTTTTCACTCCTCATCGTATCATGTGATGTACAGAAAGCTGCTTCTTCCCATGAAATAGCTGTAAATGCACTGGCAGATTTGGGAGCTGCCTGTTAAGGTCGAACATGTACAGTTTTTTTGTTATTTTTATTGAAAACAATGTGGTAGTATTCAGCAGCATAATTTGGTAGGCGGACTTGGCTTTAATCTAGAAAGCACAGCAGCTGAAAAAGAGCTTCTAGGAAAGCAGAGAGGGGAGAGTCATTTATATTTTAAACCTGCTCCAGACACAAATGTTCTGAGTTGTATATGCAAAACCAAACATAATGCACTCTTCAGTGAATGTTTCTCCAGTGTAACATTCAAAAACAATAATGAACTGAACACACACACATAGACTCTTATTCTTACCCTCTCAGAGACTCCTGCCCACGACGTCGAACCCGCTGAACCTCTCTCTGGTCTGTTGTGCTGGTGAAGCGGCTAGCTTGGTACGGTCCATTCCCAGTTTCGCCAAACGCTACATGGACCGCCGCAAAGCACACCACCACCGCCCATCCCAGCAGCACCTGAGCCAGCTTCCCTGCCCCCATTGGTTGGTTGGGCTATCCCTCCAGCAGCTGCACCTCCGGGTTACCGCTCACTCTCTGACTTTCTTTTCACAGTATGGACCCAGGCGGAGCAGAGGGATCGAGATCTGGACCCAGACCAAATCCTGTTGTGCACTCCAGAGCAGGAGCTAGACAGGTGAAGAAAGTAGATGAAGGCTAAACCCAGAGGTACTTACCAAACTTACACTGTGGAAGTGGATCAGCTCAAAGGTTTTGTCAGTCAAGTACATCTTGAGTCATCAGCACCATCCATCATGTTCCTGATGTGCTGATGCAGGGTTGCTGTTTTGTGTAGGTCACTTTGGTCAACTTTTTATTGATACTGTGGGTTTATTGTATCCATTATTTTAGATAGTTCTGTTGTTTATCAATTACATTAAGCTACATTAAGTTTCACCTGGTTACTTTTTCTTCCTACCCATGATTTGCAACCGATGATATTTGACCATTAAACATTATCAGCTTCTCTGTTTAATTGGTGAGTAGTTTTGAACTGCTGAGTCTTACCAGCTATTGTTGTCTTACTTCAACTACTTAGTTGAGCTTTGGCAGATGCAGAGGTGCCCCCTGAGTACAAATACATCATTAATTCACCAGATGAAATCAATTTTTACCCCATGTCCTAACTTTAAAAACCTTGTTAACAGGACGCCCTGCAATTCTCCTATAAAATGATTTGCAATTTAATTAGCCAATGATTAGATTTTTTTGTTTGTGACATGTTTAGTGGTTATTTTGAGAAAAGAGGAAACATATGAGTTGCATGGGGGGGTTGGTGAATAAAGAAGAACATGCAAGGAAATAGAAAAGACATTTAAATCCTGACTGCCAGAAATCTGTTTTCACTAAAGTGCACTTCAAAAGCAGTCACATGAGTGGTTTATCACTCTGCAGACACACAATGCTTTATGTACTGACAACAGACTACAAAGAGAAGAACCACAAAGTGATTTTGCAACTGAATATTGTATTGTTTGCTGTTATTAAGGGGCAATTAATAGGGATACTAATCATAGAAAATCAAAGAAGCTGCATTAAACAAACACTAAATAGTGAGATTGTTATTGCCTAACAAAGAAGTCTCCTGTAGTCTGCTGTAATATATGGATAACATGATGTTTTAAGCATCTTAGCTGTATGTCAGGAATCTTATTTTCAAGCCTCCATTTATCAGCCAAACCTTCAAACTAGTGTTTTCCTAAATCTGTGGTTCCCCAACTCTCCAAAAGGTTGTCAGATACTTTTAAAGAATCATGAGATTATTTGAAAAGATAACTTTAAAAAGAAAAAACTGCATATGTCAAGGTCTGTGATAAGTTGTCATCAGGAGCACTTTGATTAAATGGGTCACGAGCAAAACGAAAAAGTCGGTCATCAGAGGCCTAAAGTGCGTTCGTGTGCCTAGAGGGAGCCAGAGAGACGGGGGAGGTGGTGTAAAAGGACTGTGGCTAGTTAAGAGTTAAATGGTGACATAAAGGTGCCTCTGTCCATCACACATCCCATAATAAGAATGAAGAGTGGTGATGCTTCATCGTTAATGGAAACCAATTACCCCTTCTCATAAAGATGTAAAATTAAATGTCTCCAATTACTGCTCATTATAGTCTGGATCTCTAGATCTAATCATTTCACATTTACTAACTCCATACTTGGCCTCTGTCGTGTTATGACCCTGTCCCAACAGCATTAGGGTATATTAAATTAAAAAACCATCCAGAGTCCAACTGGATTGGACTGCCATGAGGTTTGTTTTCTCTTCTCCACCTCATTATAGACCAGAGGTTTCAGAGTGAAATGTGGGCCCCTGGTGATATATAACGTCAGCGGACCAGCTTCCAGCCCTCCAGCCATAGGTCCAACCGCAGGCTGGACGGAGAAATGAAATATGGCCCCACATCCCACAGATTATTTTAATGGAGGATGCGAGACAGACGAGCAGTGAACTCACTCAAGCATCCAGACAAAAACTTAGAAAAGTTTGGCAACGCAACGGGACATGGTGGGAAATATGTGAATATCTTAGAACTGTCCATGATGTCCCACATCTTTTAAAACATCTCTGAGGTGCCCAGGTTTGTCTCTTCAACGCATCTGCTTTTCTTAAAAACGTTTCCACTCAAACACAAGAGCTGCGGCTTTAGCTGCAAGTGTATGGAGGCGGGATCAATGCTGAACAAAAGAAATGCCTGATCAATTACCGAGCTCTGGGGTCTGCTGAGCGTTTCTCCACCCGTGCTGTCAAAGTAAAGCAGGTAAAGCATCCACCCTGCATTACCAACTAACCATCCAACCACTGCATCCGGCTCTGGGACAAGTTATTCACTGGACTCGTGGTTGATTTGACAAGTAGTTTAAGAATAAGACCAAATGCATAAAGCCGCATTTTGACTTTTCACTATTTCACCGACAGTCTCCAATACCCAAACACCACAGGTCCCATCTGCTGCAGGGGGGAAGTGTAAAACAGCAGTTTGAACAGTTTGTTGAACGACGGATTAGAGTTTTTCCGCGATATCTGAGCTCTTGGGTTCTCTAGTTCTGCGCGTCACCACAACTTTATGAATGGAGGAAAACGCACATCAGCCCCCACACGCTAAACCACGAGTTAATCCCTGATGGGAAACTACTTTACTGCTGCTTTTTAAAATCCACTTCACCCGCCAGGAAAGTCGGACTCCAACGAGGCGAGCAATCAAATGAACAACGTGACTACCTGCCGTTATTTTCCTGAAAAGCCGGTTAAAGAAACATCCAACTTCCACGCGTCTCCCGCAGATGTTTAAGGGTTTTTTTATCCACCTTTGAGCGTCTTACCGTGATGTGCAACCACCTCGCTACTTAACACACATGCATAAACACACAACGGGCTTCACAAACAAAAGTCACTATCAAAGCAAGTGATAACTTGGAGGTCGTGTCGTCGACACATCCCTAACGCACAACGGTACCTTGCAGCAGTTGGAGTGCCTTGGCGACGAGGAGCCCAGAGTCGGAATCTGAGACGGGATATGTGGCCCGGAGTGGAATATTGAACCACAGCCTTGTGAGAAAAGGAGAAAAGTTAGGGAATTGCCCTGTTTGGGATAGGGGAGGGGACACAGGCAGAGGCAGAGAGGGGGTAGTAACGGACTGCAGGACAAACCCACATTCCTCAAGACTCCTAGAGTTGTTATAACAGGGGCCAGGCAGCTAAGCCTTCTCACTGTGGCTGACCTGGCTTCACTATCATCAGCCTGCAAGAAACAGTCCTTCAGGCTACCTGGGTGATGAGATAAGAGTCACACCAGAGAAAACGGTCTTTGATGGCTGCTGAGCAGAGTTTGCATTAACCCCAGGCTCTGGAAAGTGAGTCAGCAAAGACATTAATAGGTTAAACTGAGAGGGGGATAGGTGAGAAAATCAAAGCATATAAGAAAAGACTGGGGGCAGTTACCACATGTATGTAGACGTCAAAAGATTAACACTTGCTATTCAAACAGCGCTGCTGTTTACTGGTGTTTGAGAGTGACACATCGTCGTGCGTTGATAGGAAGCTAACATGGAGAGAGTGGCCATCTGGGCAGTACATTGGTGAGCACAGCTGAGCACATCTCACATGTTGCTACCCACTGTGCTGATTTCACCACTGCCAACAAAACTGGATCAGGAGGGTGTGCTTTTGTTTTTTGCTGGCTGAAATCAAGGTGGCTCAGAGGCGTCTGTTCCCAATGCAAAAGCTAAGGTTAGTTTCAAACCTTAAGCCGACCGTGACCACAGCTAAATTGCTGTTTTGTCATGGTTCAGTGTTACATCTGCAAATATTAGTCATGTTGCTAAAAAAGAGTCAGGTACTTTTCACAGGACATAAAAGTCGGATTTTTGTAGGCTTTGCTGTAGGTTGTGGTTCTCAACTACTGGTTTGTTGGTCCTTCCTGCAAAGTTTAGTTGCTTTCTGAACTGATAATCAGGCACCCACTTCATCCTCTCTCTTCTTTTCCCATTCTTTACACAACTGCTTCCCTTTTCTTATGTACGACAATTTGTGCCTTCCAGGAGAAAATGTCTATTTGAGCGTGTCCATTTGCAGCTTGGTCAGAGAGCACATGGTCCATGTGGCGCTTACGTTCTTCAACTGGCTGTAAGAGCCTTTTCTTTAAAAACACATATTATAGGGAACCAATGCTAATCCTGCCAGATAAAGAAGTTTCTGAAAGTCCAATCGGTTCTGCAGACGGACACCATTAAGCCTACAAAGGACCCCTGGAGAACCACTGTTTGTGAAAGGGACCTCGTTTGTCACCGGAAGCGTCTTTGTGGACGACAACCAGAGTCAGTGTTTGCAGGGGACAGGGACCCCTGAATGGTCTCCTCAGTCTGTTCACACGTTCCATAAGGGCCATAAATACTTTTTACACAACAGGGTTTTATGTAGACTGAAAATACTTGTCTCTGGCCAGTTTTCAAGAGAAAGATTAACAAAGTTGGTTAATTATAACCATGTTGCTGCTGATTGTCTCTGCAGGACTGATCTAAATTTACCAGGCCGAGTGTGGGGGGAATAGGATTTCCGGAGCGGAGATGATGCAAAAGTACTTTTAAACATCAGGGGATGTATTTAACCTTTACTTGAAAACATGAACATTTCTCCATTGTGTTCACTGATAAATGAATGTCCAGGTTTGTATCCACAGTGTACCTGATCAGTGGAACATCATTACTGGTACGTTCTGCTTCCAGACACTGTGGGTTTGTACCCTCATGCACTTTTCCAGCTGAACATGACAATTCGTTCTAATTGGGAACATGCAACACATTGTCAGACCAACCTTCAACATACAGCATGAAGGATGATTTGTGATGTGCTGCAGAAGCTCTTAGTGATTCTCACAGTGTGACAGTGACACCACGAAGAACTGGGATAGATGGGAACAAAGACTGAGACCATCAAGGAGTTTTCATCTCATTTATGTGTGTGTGTCTGTGTGTGTGTGTGTGTGTGTGTGTGTGTGTGTCCTTTGTCTGTCTTTCATCCCTCTCTCTCCCAGCAGTCCCTCCATCTCTGCTCTAAACAGAACCACATTTCGCCAACAGTGATCTGGCCACAGTGAAAACACACCACTGTCTCTGTGTGTGTGTGTTGTGCTTTTGGAGCCGGGGGAATAAACTCAGCTTTCCCTTCTTCTCTCTCTCTGTCTCTCTTTTACTTGTATCTCATGTCTTTCTTTCTTCACATACACCAGCATACCCCAACCTGAGCTGAGGCACAGGGAGCAGGCTCTCATATTAGCACCGATTAGTCCGACAGCGGGCGTTAAAGTAGAAGAGGTGTTTTGTTTGAGCACTGGATCCAAACATGAACATGTGTTTTTAAGGTGTGAAGTTGTATTGTCAGGTTTAATACGTGTCCTTCAGTGAAACACAAACAGTCCTAGTGAGACCCTGTTGTGGTGACTCAGTGGGTTCACATTGACAAAAGCAAGCAATTTGTTTTACATGCACCAGACTGCTTTGGTATTGCATATGCCTGATCCAGTAGGAGCTGGAATGTGGGGGCTTAGTTGTTGTGGTGGTGCCGTGCTTGGGGTCCGTGTGCGGCTGATATAGTATCAAAGATGACAAGTCAGTACAGAAACCAGACAAGGACTGGATTGGCCTCGCGTGACTCTTTAGTTACAACCTTTTCCTTTTACGTGGATGCACCAAGCCTTTAAAATCCACCTCTAACCCACAGTCTGTGTTTGTCAGCCCTAAATCCCAGTAGCATTCATCACTATTAGGATGCGTCCTCATACAACAGTGTCTTTCTGTCTTTGTGTGAGTGTACACAGCCTAAACTGATCTGTACTTTAGTCTGCATTTAGACTCGTGAATTAGCTGAATTCTTGAAGTGACGCCCAATCCCTCCCAGTGCTGAAAGAAAGTACTAGAAACGACCACCAGAGCCTGATGGGGGCTTTCAGACTCCCTTTAGCCCAGCCAGGAGAGACATCACTGAGCCAAATCACTTCCATGACAGCCTCTGAGCAGAGAGAGATTCATGGCCAGAATTAGTCATACTGTACTGCTGCCCGTAGGGGTCAGCCAGTGCGTGTATGGATCATGAGAGGCAGGACTTCATCTTAAATGATCAGTCAATGAAATTTGTTTGGATATATATTTGTGTGTGTGTGTGTGTGTGTGTATACACAAGATATGTATATTACAACCCTTTATTCATCTTGACATTTTGGCTGTTGTAGAAATGTTGTAAAATTATATGGATCCAAAGAAAACAGGCACTTTTATCAGTAACTCTAAAACGCCTTGCCTCGGCTCTTGAGGTAAAGATTGTTTAAATGTGCAGGCTTAAAGAAAGAAACTTTGGAGAGCCAAGTTTTTCCATGGTAGGCAATTGAAATGAGGCACTAATGAGGCTCAATGAAGCTTTAAAGCTGAATCTAATGGAAGAAACCCAATAAGCTGCAGCTTGTGCACATCACTGACTGTAGCTCGCAGTGTGTTTTGGCAGCGAGTTGTCTTAAAGTCGTGGGAGCATGGAGGTGTGTGCACACGCAGTGTGTGTGTGTGTGTGTGTGCATGGTAAGGTGGGGCTGAGGGATTGGAGGTTGGCTTTGTAGTGTCATCATGGTCTTGGGGTTTATGGTTGGAGCCTGTGGGGTCAGGGTGGAGTGTGGCTGGGTCTCAAGAGGATCCCACTGGAAATCTTGTGGTCTCCTGGTGGTTTTTCCCTGGGTGGATGAAAATATGATCTCTGTATGATCTCTGATAGATAGATAGATAAATAGACAGATAGATAGTTACAGCCCCAACTCCTCCTTTTTCTCAGCCTCCTTTCTCCTTTGTTCGACCTCATCTCCTTTCTCCCCCTCTCCCTCTGTCACCCTGCCTATACCTTACCCACTGCTCTCTTTGACTCTGTAGAGACTTGGCCTTGTGCAGCTGGGCTGCCCCGGTGATGCAGCGGGAGAGGAATGTGGGACTTCAAAGTATAACATGAGCGGAGACAAAGAATGGCAGTGTTTAGAAGGGATGAGAATATGTGATCTCATAAAACAGCACACAAACACATTGGTCCATTTATCTGAAGTTAGGCTGCAGAGAACGAGGAGGAGGAGGGAAGACCTGTCTCACATGTCCCCTGCCTGTTTGTGGGAAGCAGAGGAGGAAGAGGCGGGTATACACGTGATGTTGCTCCCCAGTGATAGAGCACATTGGAGCCCTGCGCAGCCCATTCAGCCATGGTTAAATGACTGATAAAACATACAGTGGGATGAGCGATGCAGAGAGCTTAATGTGTGTGATACTGCTGAAGTTTGGAAGAGTCTGGTTTTAGTGAGCCATGCAGTGGGACTTTCTGGGTGAGACTTCTGGAAATATATGTCCCTTGTACTGTAACGGCAAAACACAGAGGTTGCAGTCCCTGAAAAAAGAAAGAAATGAAAAGTGAAAAGAGGCAAAGAGAGGAGTTTAGTGAGATTCCAAGAGAGCGGAAAGAATCCTCAGACTGCTTGCTAACAGTTTGAGGAGCTAATGGCTTTCAGATGTTCGCAACGTCTTTTGTATTTTCAAAGGAGCATAAAACATTCCCTCTCAGAGGAATCCAAACAGCGACTGGAATTCGCAGAGCGAAAACTCACAACAGCAGTTAGAGCTAAATGTTCATCTCGTGTTCAGTCGTGTTACAAGCATTTTATGTTTCACATCTACAGAGAGGCCTGTATTTTTTTTAATCACTTTTATTTTTAGAGTCCATACTTGTGTGTAGTGTTGATGTTATCTGTTTGGGAGTGCTGTAATGGGTGCGAGGGGCTGGACGGGGGTGGTGTTCTCCCTGTTTCCTGTTCAAGCCTTGGGGGAGCTGTGACTTGGAGGGGCTGAGGTCATTGCTCATTCCAACTGTAAAGTCGAACGCAGAGTACGGAGACAGCAGAGCGCTGCAGCTCTGTCCCTGTCCACTTTCACACCTGTACGTCTTGGCTAGTCCCATTCCCATGATCAGTTTATACCATTATTACCTTCATGTTCCACCCTGGTTATGGTGAAGACAGTAGCAGCCATAAGTTCATTAAAGTTGGTGTTACGTTATGGAGTTGTGTCAGGATTGCTTTGGGGTGTCATGTAAACCATAAAATACTGTTCAAAATCTAAGCTCAAGTGACGTTTTCTGACATTTCTGGTAAAACCCTCCTCTGTGGTGTCTCCGACGCTGCCTATACTGAGGTGTGGTCCTACAAAACCACTTATGTCACTGAGCTGAAAATGAAGCCTAGCCCCCGTCTCTTGTTTGCTCTCGGGTGTTGGGGGTTGGGCAGTCACGCCATGGAAAATGATGTATGGATTTTGGAACAAGCGGAACCGGAGTCGTTCGATGTGTCCTTTCTATCGTCCTATTAAAGTGTTTGCAGTGTAGCATGCCCTACGCCTTTCTATTCCAGTGGAGCCATAATTTGCCCAAGATGACACTTGGTTTAAGATCCAAATTTAAAAAGTCAAGATTTTCTTAAGGAGGATTCAGTATGTAAACTAGTTTTAGTCCAGGTACTAGTACATCCTCTGACTACTGCACTCAGCTTGTCTGTGATGAGGTCTTGGATTTCACACGGCACCTTTTAGCCCAGGCTTATCCTAAAACTCTCCATCTAGAAGGTTCTTCGTGGTCTCGGGTGAGGGTCTTACTGGGGCCATTCATGTTCAACAATAAATTCACCCTAATACACTACAACCATCAAATATCCTCAAACTATGACTATATTTCGTGATGAAATGCAGTGATTTAACTTTATTGTGTTATGACCTTTACACATATGTGCCTCATTCACTTCTTCAATTACTGATTTGCTACAGTTTCCACAACGCCTTTTGACAGTCCCCCAGAGAACATGGCTCAGCTTCTTCCATTCAGCTGCCAATTGCTGCTATGTGTAACAACACACTGTAATAACATTAGCAATAAAAATGGCCTGATTTCTTCATTTCAGAAAGAAACAAGTCATTCCACACTTTCAGTATGACAGTGAGTCAGCAAAAGGACATTGTAGTGTAAGGTAATATCTGAATTTATTTATTAGCATAAGCTGTCTATTATGCTGTCTGGTGAAAGATGATGGAATAAAAGTTAGACGCCGTGAACAGAAAGTATCTTCTCAGACAAATATCTGAGATGTGCCCTGGTATCTAATAAGAGGCTGTTTTTCCAGTTTTCCCAGTTCCTTCTGTCTCTGTGCTTGTTGACCCAGCTGGTATGATGCTGCTAAGACCTTTCAGCCTGTAGCACACACTCAGAATCGCTTTAACTCCAACCCCCCACTTTGATACAAATAAATCAAATGTCAAAAATATCAAAACTGGAACTGGCACCTCAACCCATCAGGTGCAAATACTCTAGCAAATAATAGCATTTCAGCGTGAACACATCACCGTTACAATAAGTGCAGTGCAGCTTGACAAATCTGCTCCATCTGGAGATGTCTGGATGTCTTCCATTATGAACACGTTTTCATCTTTGTCAGCTTAGAATAACTGTTTATCCGTTAGTGCTAGCTCATTCTATGTATGTATGAAAGATATGCAGCACCAAGCATCTGTACATCCACCTGTGTTTGTGTCGGAGTACGCTTTTATGTGTGTTGGGTATGTGGGTTGGAAAGGCCACAAAACGCCTTTTATGAGTCTGAAACTCTGGTAAAGCAGGTGGACGTGGGACCAATGGGAGAGCAGGAGGTCCAGGTAGCAGCCAACCTGCTGCTGCCGCTGCACTGTGATCATGAGAGGTTTGGACAGCAGAAGATACTTGGATCAGCCTCTTAAGCTGCCTGCCCATCAGCACCACCACCTTCCAGCTTTCACATCCAGCCCTCAGATCGTTTCTGTGACTGTTTCCACTGGGAATCACAGGTGAAGGTGGGGGGCACATGTGTAATGTAAGATCGGTCAGTAATAATAAACTAAAACAACAGGGAGAATTAGGGAAGTGAAGGGACGGAAAATATGCAAAGAAACTGCTGATATTGTCACTTTTTTTGCAATAAAATATTCATTGTATACGCTTTAAAAAATAAACCAGTAAAATGCCTCTTTTATCCTCTTTATGGGAAAGTGAAGTCGTGTCCCTCTATCAACACAAACAGATCCTCTTGTTCCCTGCGACTGTCTGTGACACATTTGTTTAGGGTCAAACCTCCACTGCTGTAAGACACACATATGCTCAGAGGCCTATTACAGGCACATATCAAGGGACCACCCAGGGGTTTTACAGAACCCAAAATAAAGCAAAGGAGAGTGGGCACAAACACTGAGTAGAACATATGTAATCACAAAGACCTAAAAGTTAAGAAGTCCACTTAAATGCGGCTATTATATAGAAATGATTCCATGACATAAGTTTGCAGGCACCAAACCAAACATGCACAATCAATCCCATAGTGTTTTTGTTTGTTTTGTTTTCAGTGTGGGCTAAAAGCATCAGGTAGCATCCACCTATCGATCCATATCCATCTATACGCCTGTAGAGGGTCTTGGTATCTGGTGACTTGGTTAAAATCATATTGCACTAATCCATTATGGCATTAATTGACCTGTTGTTAGTTAAGTTTTATTCCTATTGGCAATAAAAAGTTCTACATAATCAATACAAAGAACGATGAAAAGGCAGATATATGACGTCTTTGTCATTCACTTCAGTTCAAACCAGAAGACACTCACACTCAGCCTTCAACATGTGTTTGCTTGCCATTCACAAGTGTGATCCGGCTCAGCTGGGCTGTGACTGCTCGTCACCCCACTGGAGCTCCCACCCGGGGCACTTTGAAGTGTCGAGGGCCCCCCACATGGAGAAAGCAGTGCCGTAGGTGTGGCCGTGGCTGTGGATGGATGCCTGAGGGTGTGGGGGTTTGTCAGGATGAAAGGCGGTGCAGTCCAGCTGTTTGCTCAGCCAGGACAACACCAAGTGAAGACACAGGATCTGGAAGAGTCAATATTTGTTGCTTTGTGTGTCTGGCTGAGTCAGTGACAGACTCGATGAACTCTTCATAAAGCCTGTGAGGTCGCTGAGCAGCCAGTTCATCATTTTTGTGGGTCTTTGAATTCCTGCTTCTCCAAAACTGTGAAGCGAACTTTTAAAATGGATCCTTAAGACACAGGAAACTTGGCCATCCTTTCACCATGACACCCTGTAATGTTAGTGCGAAGCAAAAGGAGGCGAGATGTGATTGTGGAGGTGTGTGGTCTCACTGAGGAAGTGTGTGTAAGCATTTCTAAAACATGGTCTCCAGCATCTGGTACGAGTTGGAGGCTGGTGTTTTAATTGTGCTCTGGATAGTTTTAACAGCCTTTCACTTCATCACGGCACCGTTTGCCTCGACAAGCATCGAATTTACATTCCCAAATAAAATAAAGGCTCCACAGCTTCCACCTTTTAGTTTTCCAAGATTCAGAGAGAAGCAGCTTCGGGAAGAGAAAGCTGATCATTCCCCACATGTTCGTGATGAGCACACACCCTGAACACTGAAATGTGTTTCTGTGTCTTTGTGTGGAAAGGGAAAAGTTTGGAGTGAGACTTGTGACTTCACTTTGAGATCCACCCCACAAGGATTGTAGTTAGGAATAAGATTGTGGAGCTATTATTATTTTAGGGTTATGTTTGGGAGTAACATGGTATAGTGATCTAAGAATGTGTGGATGTGCATGTGTGAGATTACAGTAATTGGAGGACCAACCTTAGGAATGTGACTCCCACTGTCAGCTCCCTCGCCAGCCCGTCCATCTTCATTACGACTGTTCCTACATACTGGTCATGTGATTTGCAGCTATGGGCCCCAGCTCCTGTGATATAGGGCAAATTCCTGACCGGGATCATACAGACAGCAGGGGGTCAGGAGCCACGAAGACAGGAGGAAGGGATCAAGGAAAGGGGAGAGGAGATGAGGGCATGAACCGGAACTGCTGCAAAACAAGTGAAAGAAAGGAAAAATATAGATGCAGGAGATATTTTTAAAGAAATAATGCCAGTCAGCTACATTATTGGTTTAGGAAATATAGTAGAAAGTGATGGGAGGTTAACAGAATGAGACAGGGGGAAACTATAAAGAACCATTTCCAAGTCCAAGGTTTCTCTGAGAGGTGTGAGGTTTTAGAGTGTTTAAAATCTCCACAGCTTTGTTGACTTAAGACCTCAGCAGAGAGCACAGTCCAGTTGAGGATCCTGCCAGCCGAGCACCTCTGCTTTACACTGTGGTGGCAGTGATCAGGCTGAAATATAACACATGTCAATTATTTAGCCATCTGGCTTTTATCCTTGATGTAGATTTGTCACCATGGGAGTCAAGGTCAGTGCCAGACTTGAACCATTATACAGATTTCCAGAAGTTAAACACAACAGTAATCATACAAATGGATTATTATATGAAGGCGTCGCGGCCCGACTCCCCCTGCTCACATAATGTAGGACAGGCCCATAAAAACAATGTAAAAGCGTCTGTATCAGCTACAACACATGGCTGGATGTCAGTGCTGATGCTAGGGGAGAGTACTGCTGTGGGATGACTGGTCCTATCGTTGCACAGCTCATTGCAACAACAGCACAGTCATTACCTGCTTGAACTAAGCACCAGACTTGTTCTACGTTTGATAGACTAGAAGACGTTTTACACTGTGTAACTGCTTCAGAACCACAAAGGTAAATAAGTGAGGTGGTGGAGGGAAAAACCAAAGCAACAGCTGCTAATAACAGATGGTAAAAGTGGCTAAAGGTTATTATTTATGGGGTAATGATAAGGGAAGGCCAAGTACAATAAATAACCATGATCTTTAGGTGGGACATGCTGCTCGGAGATACCGCTGTTTAGCAGCAGCAATAGGCTCCAACATTTTTCCATCGTCTTCCAAAACATGCCTCCTCGGCCCCACTACGGCTTCGTCCGCCGCCACCTCGACCTCACTTGTCTCGACGCCACCCAAACCCTGCAGCTCCTCCTCTCGTCATGGTGTCCCCAGAGTTTTTTTTTTCCTTCTGACTGTGAAGCAGTTCAGCCAAACATGATGCAGTGGAGAGGCCTTAATGTTGGTATGATAATGATAATCATTACAGAAGTGATGATGAAAGATGTTGCTGTGAGCAATTCAGTGATGTCACTGGAAGACAATGAGAAGCCGAGGTGGTAGAGGCAGATGTGCATATCAAGCCCCGCGAAGCAAAAGGGACGAGCCTGGAGGCAGCTGGGATAAAAGACTAAACAAGAACTCCAGTTTATTAATTAAAGGGCGTATCTATGCCAGTCTGAAATAATATTAAACCTCCAGCCCTGTCATTGGTGGACATCTTACAGTCTGGAAACATACAACAGTGCACTGATGGTTCCCATTTGCATTTGTCATAGTCTTAGTGGATTTGAGGCAGCATTTTTCTACATTGTTATCTATATATCTGTATCTAAATAAGCTAATGCTATAGTGTGACAAAAGTATAAATTACTATAAATGAAAACAAAACCCTCTCTTTAAATTAAGGGGTCAGACAAGCCACAGTTCATAAAAGACAGCCACCTGTCACTTTAGGCAGAGTGTCACAAAACAGAGCAATACCTGTGACCTTTAACCCGCGACCTCAGTCGTAATAGCAGGTCACTGGTGAGGCACGACAATAGCTGGGAGAGGAGGCGGTGGCTGATAGCAATGATTTTACCACTTAGCTTCACCTGGTTTCTCTTTCCTGCAAACAGGTTAAGTATGAAGGTGAGAGAGTCCGGCTCCGAACGGTTGTTATCCAGAATTCCAGACTCAGGTAAAGTCCCATTTGGTTGAGCACACGATAGCAAGGAGTAAGTCGTGTTTATAGAATAGTGTTTTACAAGCCTATGGGATGTTCAGCTTGTCTAGAGTTTGTGTTGTTGTTCTGAAACCTTTCTGTTTCATGCTTCTTTAAAAAAAACAACATGCCACACACTGGGTATATGCAAATGAAATCCATTTTGTTTTCCATTTCATTTTGTTCAAAAAATATGCTTCAAAAACAGAAATTTGGGTCAAGTTGAATATTGTTTAATTTGAATTGTCCCGTGTTGTTTCATGGTTTTGTATTTTTGGATTGAGGCTTGTTTTTCTCAACCACTTTCCTGTTGTTTGTTTCGGTGGGTGATGTTTTTTCAATTCACTCTGGCATGAAGAACGCACCTGCAAATATAGTTAAAATGAACAATTTGACCTTTAGAAACATTTTAATTCAATTAAAGAAAATTAAATTGGTATGCTGTTTCTTTGGCTTTACCTCCTCTGTTTTTCCATTTATAAGAACATTAACTTCTGAAACTGTGTCCCATTATTGTCAAACAATGATGCCAGTTCTCAGCGTTGGTTGGGCTCTGGGAGGTTATATCTTATGACCTCAGGGGCGTTTAAATACTTGCAGAGTGAAGCTATGAGAGGCTAACCCCAGCCCGACACGACTGATGACATAGCCGCCATCTGACGTGAAGTTTGCCTGTTAATTAAAGCTGTAAACAGGTGGGTGAGAGGAGCTTTGTAGCCGACTTTAGACTTGACGATCAAACTTCTTCAAGGGAAGTTTAATGATGTTTACCTCTTCAGGTCCCCTTGAAGGATGGAAATGCACCTTGGCACACAAATACACACAAACACACGCAAACACACGCAACGTGAGGAATACCCATACATCTGTGTGTTGTATTAGATCACGTTTTCCTTCCTTCATTCCTTCATTGCTTCTGTAGCAGGGACTCATTAAGGAAATAGTCCCATTACTCTTTGGCATGCAAATAAAACAGCATGTGGTGCAGAGACTAGAGGTGCGTTGGAAATGAATTCAAGAGTAAGAGGAATATTCTGTTCAAAGCAAATGTAATAAACAACAATGAATATCACACATCATATTACTCATCTTCAAAATATATGAAATGACCAAACTTTCTTATTTGGGTTTTTACTGTATTTTCTGATCACGAGAATAAAACACTCGTACATATGTCAGTTTACTGTGAGCTGCTGTCGATGTAAATTATGTGTAGACATTTTAACAGTGTGTTTAAACAGCTTCAGGTTCATATGAGTTTATAGTTTGACAAGGTTTTGCCCATCAGTTAAATGTTAGAGCTTCAAAACTGCAGTTTTTATGAGTTAGACCTTTGCTCTGTGAGACAGAGGAGGCTTGTGGGAACTTTTTTCTGTATGACTGTGGTTACTGTGGGACTGAGAAGAGTTTCCAAATGTCTTTCTGTCCTAATAACTGCAGCTTATCAGTCTAATGCTCCACTCTCACCTCCCCAAAGACGTTGGAGAGAAAAAAATGAAACGTATATGAAGTTTGAAAAAAGCTCACATTTTCTTGATGTCGGCCATTAAAAGGTTGAATGAAGGTAAAAGTAGATGAGACTATATGTGCACAAGAAGGAAGTTTGCCTCCGTGACAAGAGCAGACTGATCACAAAGCTCTAACGGTTTAACCCACATGTGACGTCTGTGGATGCGGCGATATCTGGCGCTCTCTGCTGGAATAAAGTAGCATCACTGCTTAGTGCAGAGCTAGAATGAGGTCAAACCGTTTCCAGGAGGGAGACTTCCACAATTACCCCCGGAGCACAGTTTTTACTGTATGTTTCCAGTTGTTGTGATAGCCTGGTCCAAAATAACATGTGTTAAAAAGGACTAGCTCTGTTTTCTGGAGAGCACGGCTTTACTCAGGGGTCAGAGGGGGAGCTGGTGCCAAAAACAACAGACAAAAGAATGATAAACAGTGGAGCGCTTGAGGAACTCTCCAAGAAAGAATGAATAGAGAGAGCAACGGAAAGAAATGGAAAAAGAGAGGAAACAGAGAGCGTGCACGTGAGAGCAGTGCTCCACCGGGAGACGACAACAGAGGCCCTGCTGTGCTTGCAGTCATGGGGTGTCAGTACCACAGAGAGATGGCAAAAGGTGAAGAGGATGACAGGTAGTGTCAAAGCTCACAGAGACCAGAGAGGTAAACAGAACCTGCACTGGTGTGATGATGTGGGTGATGTGTCTGTGTGTCTGGACAAACAGTTAATGTGCAGAAGTGAGATGGCAGTATGGGTCTGTGTGTGTGTGTGTGTGTGTGTGTGTGTGTGTGTTTACTGGAGGAGCCCACCCTGGCCCTGACTGAAACGTGATCACACTCCAGCCAGATTGTGAGGGGCTCCGCTCGGCTCAGCCAGGCTCAGAGCCACCGCTGCTGCTGTGAAATGCTGGTTTCCTGTGCACATTCCCCACCTCCCCGGCTCTGTTGTTGCTGGCCCGGACAAAGGGGTACACAGCTAAGAACCAGGGGCCTTCAGAGGCTTCCGCTGTCTCTACTACTCAAGAGACTCGGCTTTCAGAGAGAGATAAAAACATATCAGACCTGGAGCAGCACATTGACAACTTGCTGGTGCGCATCATGGAAGAGAAACCAAGTGTTCTCATGTGTGTGAGCTCTGCAAAAACAGCTCTCTGGGCGGCTGCACTGCTGACTACACGCTAGCTGGTCAATTCAAACCCAATCTGAAGGGGACAGAGCCACCACAGAAACCTGATCTGATCCAATAACTGGAGTAAAAGCTTTACCAAAAAAAATCTATCAAATATGTTAGAGCACAAAATATTATTGTTCTACAAAATGAGTAACATTTGTTGACACGTTCCTGCAGTGTGTACATGTTGAAACAGTCTCATGTGCAGTAGATTCCTCTGGAAATTCTCTAACGAGTCAGACATCCAGAGTCCAGTCTCAGATCAACCTCAACAGCTTGACTGAATATGGGTTTGCCGATAGTTTGATTAGAATTAGCGAAGCCAGAAGATCGTTTAAATGTTAAACAAGGTAAATACCATCTGAATTGGTAATTCTAGGATTCATTTTAAACTACAGGATTTAAGGAAACTCTGACTCACCTTCACTGCTTTTCAATAAGTTCATATGAAGGTGAATGATAACCCTGATTGGCTAAATTGGCTCCTGGGTCCTGAGGTTTTACTAATTGAGAACTCCTCATTATGTTCACTATGTATTTGTGGGTTCATCATGTTCTGTGTTCTGTTGCATTGTCTTATTTTGTGAAGCTGATGCATATAGTCACTTAGGAACAGTAACAGATCTTCAATAAAAATGGATGGATGATGCTGCAAGCCCCAACGTGTCGCCGTCTAATATTGGCCTCTCAACATGGGATGTCCATCAAATGTACAGAACTAACGAGAGTGTGCTAAAGTTCACGACCTTTAGACACAGGAAGCACTAATTGCTGACTTGCCACACGGTGGCGCTATGTCAGTCGGCCGTGTTGTGCAGATGTGCGGTAAATTTTGTGAGTTTTCGCCCATGGAAACCAGTTCAAAAATGGCTTCACACCTTTGGCCCTAACGAAGAGGCTGCGAACCCGTAGCTTAGCACGTTCAGAGACCACACTGTTTATATTCACACTCATAGTTAGTTTTTTATCCAAATAGTGTTTTGTAATCCCCTTGTGATGGCAGGCGACACCAAACCAAACTGCAAACCAGAAGAAGCTTTAATCAGACAGGAAGTGAATGTAACAGGTTAACAAAGTAAAAGCTGTGAAGGTCCATAGGACTCGAAAAACCCAGTCAGAGTTTCTAACGATGTGCATCAGTTTCTAACGATGTGCATCAGTTTCTAACGATGTGCATCAGTTTCTAACGATGTGCATCAGTTCACTGAATAATTTGGCCTCGATGTGACACGACTTCCCATGTAAGAAACACACATGTTCTCGTTTCTAAACCCTGAGGTGGATTATTTAAATCCATTTGGTGTCTTTCTGTCTCCATAGCCTGTGTGTGTTTGGGTGTGTGTGTCTCTCTGTGTCGTACTCTTTATCAGTGAGCGTAGACTGTTCTTACTCCAGACAGCCCACATTCCTGCTGCAGTGTTAATAACATGTCTCACTGATTTGTTGGTTGACTTGAAGGAAAAAGGGACTGTGCACTGGCACAGTGGACGTGCACACTCATGTGATCAGTGCATGTCAGCAGACGCCTGTAGGTATGTGTGTAGGTCATCCCACAGGTATGAGGACACAAAAAGCATTAGCTCTCACATGTTAGATATAACAATGGCAGGACCCGTGCTGTCGTCATTTTAGAGATACTGTCATGGCTGGACCATTGCAGCTGTCAGTCAAAGGCCTTATCACAGTTTCTGTGGCATAACTCTGGTATGCAGTGGCCTCAGATAATCTTAACATATTTTTCTGCTAAAGGTACCCCTTCTCTGCTACACACTGTGTGTATTTGTGTGTATACAGCATATTCTCCTGTAAACTGGGTTTAATGGAAGTGCAGACTCACACAGAGAGTCGAGCTTTCTTACACATTTTAATTAAAGCATTTTACACATGGAGCTCTTCACTCCTCAGGGTTGCCCATGTGCACCGCTACACTACACTGCACTTAAGGTTGATTTTGCTGTTTGGTGAGTGGGACTCAAATGAATCTGTCTGCACTCACAGATCTTGGGTTACGGTGAGTGTCATAGCTTTAATTTCAGGCTTTGCAGTCTGGCCCCAGTGCAGAGTGGAAAGTAACGCAGAGACCCACCTAACAGGACTTTAACCCCAGGGATACAATGATCGTCCTGTGATGGACTGGGGACCTGTCCAGGGTGGACCCCTGCCTTTCACCCAGAGAGAGCTGGGATAGGCTCCAGCAGGTCCCTGGGACCCTGGTTAGGACTAAGGGGGTCTAGATGATGGATGGATGGACGTGTTCAACTTTATGTGACACCTGATTATTTTCTCTTTGTGCCAGTGTATCCTACGGTCATGACTGATACCAACCCTGCTGATATTGATGCTACTGTGAATCTGTGATAAAACTGTGTGAAGTGCCATGTTCGGCTGCACAACAATCAGGATTTACTTTGAGGAGTCACAAATAAGCTCTAACAAAAAACCTCCTTTTCATCTTTGAGCGCCAGTGTCTCTTTCCTCTTCAGGAAGGAGGAAGAAGACGTAGGTCATAAATCACTAACACACCAACAGCAGAATATACATGAACTGAAATGAGTTTTTAAAAAGACATGCCAAATGCAAAGGTATACAGATTCATTAAATTATGAAATTTAAGGGACTATTTATTAAATCAAATTACAAAGACACATGTCCAGCGTATATCGTGCAGCAGACCTGAGGCTGAATATGACCTGCACTGATTTGCTTGCTGTGGGTTTTGTACGTTGATGCAAATAACAAGCTGCTGTCCTGTATTTGTCACTATTAGGCTGAAACGCCCGTATATTCTCCGGTATGTGCAGTTGGCTGAGGCGTTATCGACGATCGGCTGATTGGATGTGCGCTGCGCGGTGTGCGATGACGACCGAAGGCTGATCTCTCGCAGGCTGTGACATAAAACCCGCTGAGATGCAGATGGTGATGGTGATGACTCTCTCCGCCCTCAGCAGGACCAGGCTGCGTCAACACGCTCCTCCTCGCCCATTTGCCGCTGTACCCATCACCGTCGAGAGCGCCGTCACAGGTAACCACAGTGTCGCATTAATATTTTGTTATGGATCAATACAACGAGCTGTATCAATGAGCTGTTCGGGTTTCTGCCGTTTAAAATAGACTGATGTGTGTGTGTGTGTGTGTGTGTGTGTTGGCTGGTTGAGGCTGTAGCGGGATGTGAGAGGTGGATTCCCTCCCTGCGCGCTGCCGGACTCCCTGCGCGCTGCCGGACTCCCTGCGCGCTGCCGGACTGTTATTAACGAGCTGCGTGTTTTTCATATATGAGCGCGTTTGTTTGTCTGTGGTGAGCGCGAGCGTGTGTTGGGCAGCTCGTGGTGTGTTGTCCTGTCAGCAGGCTGCGTGTGCGCTTTGCCAAACCCCGCCATGCTGCACCGGCTATAATTAATATGTCAGTCAGAACGAGGCCATGTGAGGCCGCCTCAGTGAAGACTGAGGAGAGGACTGAACCCGATCCGCTTTGAGCATGTGATTTCATAATCACAAAAGAAGTGTGTGTTCACGTGTTTGTGTGTGTGTGCGTGCGTGTGTGCGTGCGTGTGCAGCCTTGCATGCATCATGGCTGAGGCTGCCTTGTTCAGGTTTGGTGGGGTGCATGCAGAGACTCATGCTTGGATCAGGGCCCACAAGGATTGGCAGGTGGATTCTGCAGGTTGCTCAGTGTTGTGTTGTAACGGAGCATGCGGCACAGCCGTTTCAGTCATGATGTACAGAGAGTTCAGGGTTTTTCATGCAGAGATGCCAAATATCTGCTGTTTCAGCTGCGTTAACTGGTTCCCCACCTCGGGCAGGGGAATTAAAATATCACTTGCTTGTGTTTTCTGATGTTTTGTATAGCAACAATTAATCCTTCAGGTCACAGTAATCTGTAAGAAGAATGATCATAACCTGCACGTTGGAGCAGCTGATTTAAATCCCACTCACATGAAACCCTGCTCTCCTTCCTCTCCTCAGGATGGAAGCCCTGGTCAATGAGTGGCTGTGGCAGGAGGAGTACTGGCTTCCTCCTGGTGTCGGCTGGCGGGACATTGAAATGAAGGAAGATGAAGGCCGCTTTCCTCTGCCCAAGGATCTGATCTACACTTTGCCACTGGCCTTTGCTTTCATAGCCGTCAGATATGTCTTTGAGAGGTGAGACCATGCAGTAGTAAGATGTGATGACATAAATGTTACAGCATTTATCCATGATGGTGCTTAATGTGGATCTGTCATCAAGTGAAATGTTTAAAAACGCCGTGTGGGTTTGTCTTTGTCTTGCTCCGCTTTACTCTTCATTAGTGCTCCCAGTAGATGGAGGATGTAGATCAGGCATCATGAGTGGACAGTTTTAGCTGCTGACAATGTGAAAGCCCTTCCTCCTCCCAGAGGGACTGGATCCAGCCTTACAACCAATGGGATGTGTGTGTGTTTGAGGAAAGGAAGAAGTTTAATAGGTGTGATATGGCAGTGATGGCAGTAGTTTCCTTATAGCTGATGACAAGGTTAAGCTGAACTTTCTACTGTTGGAGGTTGATTCACTGATTCACTTAACAGCCTCTAGAGATTTACCAGCCCCTGGGTGCTCCCGAGATAAACAGGGACAGGCGCCAGAGGGGAAAACATTAAGGATCTCTGTGATGTTTAGACGCTGAAAAGAAAACCTTACTGTGTTCTTTCCCCCTCCACCGTGTTCAATCTGCAATCATCATCTTATATTGACATTAATCCACATACCAAGTCAAATCGATATTGTGTATATATAGCACTTTACACACAACGTCGAGTTTACCCAAAGTGCTTTGCAAAACCTCAAACAGGCCTGAAACAAAGCCTGTTAAAAGCTGTACAAGGCAGCAAAGACACAACAGAGACGTACGAGAGTCGAATGAACGATGTGAAAACTAATTAGGAAGTTGGTCACAGTCTCCTGGAGCTGAAAGCCAAGTTGAGAAGATACGAAGAGGCAAAGAGCAGGTGCTCAGTCCCCCATCGTGTCTGGGTTCTTTGGTCTTCTAGGAGAATCTGGATGGAAGCTCGTGGAAGCATGTTGGTCTTGCAGATGTGAAGATGCTCGATAAGATACTCAGGCACTAAACCGTATAAAACTTTAAAGGAAGGAAGTGGAGAGGAAACATAGATTAAAGAAACATCCTTGCACCACTGGTTTTATGTGCTTATCAAATTTTAAGATGCCATACAAAGTGCCCCCCCCCCACATTTATAACAGATCCTTTAACATCCAGGTCTAAGGGAATTGCAGGGAATAGGCCACGTTACAAAGATTTAGGGACATACATCCCAATTTCAGAATATGTTTATCGGGTATTTTAAACAATTAGGGAGTAAATATCATACATTATTTAAACGTTAATGTTTCAGACCTTCAGAAGCTCATGACTGTAAATCGATGCCTAAAAACAAGGCTGCTGTAAAAGGTGATGACACATTCGGTCTTCCTCTGCTTTAAACTCGTTCTGCGAGGAGCAGGATAGGAATCGAGAATGATGGAGACAAACTGTGCAGACGCCAACAGATAGGCTCCTTTTGTACGTCTCCTATTATCAGCTGCTACTTTATCTGTTCAAAAATGCATGAGCTGAGTTGGCGGAAGATTAATGCCACTGTTTGGCATAAAGTCTCGACCGTAGCTTCAGGTAATTATTAGTTTAGTATTAGAGTAGCAGCACTGATGTGTTAGTAGCAGTGAGGGGTGAGAGGATAATAACACAAGCTGAAGACCTGCATGCTCCTGGGGTTGTGTCTTCATGCAGTGATGAGCGTCTGTTTGTTCTGTAGTCCCACTGTGTGTTAGTTGTTGTGGAGGACAGTGAAGTTTCATGGTGTCGCTTCGGAGCCGTCGGTCATTTCTGTCTGACTGTCGTGGGCCACAGCTGTTTCACACGTTAAGGTGGGGAGTGTGTTTGTTTGTGTGCGTTCTGTAACCAGAGAATTTGTGTGTCTGTGTGTGGAGCTGTCCTGACCTTCTCATTCTCTCTGATCTCGCCATCCATGCCCACTTCAGGATAATTATCTCAGAGATAGAGTTACACACACACACACACACACCATTTATCAAAACATCTCTGCGGTGCATTCACGTTTGCCCTCTTCCTCTCTGGTGCTTTGTTCATCCTTATCTCTAGTAGCAAACACACACGCAGCTCAAATGTCTCCTGATGCCATATCAGCTAATGACAAAAGCTCTGGCCAGTGTCACAGGACCCCGGTGGGTGCGGCACCACAGGCTGTCAGGAGTACCGTAATGAGCTATCGTGTTGCCGGCACTACGTTCTGTATTGTGGTGGGATCACGCTGGACAGCTGTTGATGTCAGCTCTCTGAAGTTCAGGAGCAGCACCACCTCCGATCGTCTCTGGTCTTACAGGGAAGGAGCCTCGGAAATGAAAGGAGCTAAATTGGATCAGAATTGGGTCACTGATAAAGGAAAATTAAGTCCTGAGTAATTAATTGGTTAATTGGCTCCAGTGTCCAAGATACAGCTCCAGGTCAAAATTGCATCAAAATATCAAAATAATTCAGAATTAGGAGGAGGTGGTGTTTAATTATGCTCCTTAACTTTTCTGTAAAATGTGATGTAGCAATGAGAACAGTGCCACACCAATCATTATACATTTATCCTTTTATTGATTCCATCAACTTTCAATTCATGTATTGTTTTTTTATGGAACATTTTCACTGACTGAGTTGTGGGGGGGTTGGTCCCATTGTTGTGTCCAACCCTAACCCTGCATCATCATCATCATCATCATCATCATCAGACGCCTCGTAGGCAAATATACTCACCTGTGTACAGATAATTATAAAACTCTATCATGAAATATCTTGAAAACCTCAACCAACCAGCACCTTTACCACCTGTCTTCTAATTCATCTCATCAAAATATGTAAGAATTGGCACATTTTCTCTCAGAGGTCGATAATAAAATTTGTAGACCAGTGTCACAGGCCTGTATCTACCACTTCCTCTTCTCACAGATCCCCTTTGTTTCTTTGTACCATCGTCCAGTCCATCCTACTTTCCAGGGAATTAAAACTGTCTGATTTCCATGAAGCTGTGGTACGATCAAAACCTAAGAGCTGTAGAAAATGCATTTTATTTTTTTTGTCTTCTCAGGGTTATTGCTGTCCCATTAAGCAGACACTTAGGCGTGAAGGATCGGATTCGGATTCGCGCTGCCGCCGTCCCGAAGCTGGAGACCTTCTACAAACAGAGCAGTCGCCAACCAACACAAGTTTGTATTTGTTTGCTTCCTTGTATGTTTTCGTAAAACTCCTCTTGTTGCAGCCAATAATTTCCAGAACCTGTTTTTGTTCTTCCCAATTTTACAACTTCAGTTTGGAAAACTCACCAAAATTCTCCTGTTTGTTAAAATACTTTTCAGGATCACCTGCAGCTAATTCGTTGTACACACAGTAAAAGAAACATCATACTGGGTAATATTATATTTGTACATGGGACTGGAAGTATTTTTGGTGCACAAGCAATACAGCAGTTCGTGCATAACTTCTAATGGTTTAAAATTACCATTATAGTCACAAAAACAAAGTGTTTTTTAATATAATTTAATATAAATGTAGAAATGCATTTTATCCCCCACATGGCTCCAAACCTAATGTGTCTGTAATAGTCAGGAACATTAAAGGGAAAAACAAGGAAAAGGAGAATATGATCTAATACAGACATGATGAAATTTACATACATTTGCAAGCGGAAAGGTTTGAAGACGTGTGTGCTGTTAACACGTCGTAGTTGTGTTGCATGCTGGGTGTGGTTACGTCACGGCTGAAGAGCATGACTGTTCGGCGGCTTTATTTGGATGAGCTGACCACTGCCTGTATAAACAAAAGAAAAACACCAGAGAGATATATCTGATTCACGTGAGTCACTGAGTGTTAGATGTGTTACAACGGCAACAGCACAATGATTAGTCACGACACACACACTGTACATGTGTGGTGTTAGGTGTGTTCCCTCTGCAGTGTGAGAAGATGTCACTCTTCTTCTCTGTTGCAATTATCACCTTTAAGTTACTTCAAGTAACTTCAGCAGCTGCTAATTAGAAATGGTTGGTAATGTCTGCGTCACAGCACAGAAGCACAGCAGCTGAATAGGTACAACTGTTCGTTTATTCAGAGCTGTGATGCAGCAGGTGCAGACAGGTAACTGTTCGTGGGAAAAATTCTACCTTCTATTGCGAAACTGATGATCCTGGGAAGACAAGGAAAGTCGTGAACCTGACGGGACAAGACATGACTTGACACGGCAAATGGAAACGCATCGCCTGATGAAAACTGTAGTAATCTGTGTGTGTGTGTGTGTGTGTGTGTGTGTGTGTGTGTGTGTGTGTGTGAATGCATGAACTTTTATGCACATACTTCCAGTTCTGTCTGAGTGCCCTGCCCCTGATTTGCTTGCAAGTCTTCTGTTTCCATGTGACCTGGACAAGCAGCAGGACCTGTTTGTTGTTTTTGTTGTCCGGCCATGTAACACAGACACGTGAGAGAGTGGACAAAATACTCTGACTTTAACTTGTAAGATGAGGTCAGGAGAAAAATATTGCTCCATCAGCATTAATCAATCCTGTAATACAGAGCTACTGTAGCTAAATGAAAATGTGTGTTGTTGTTTTAGTAAAATTACAAACTCTTGTAACCAGGTTTCACTCAATAAAAGGCCCTTTGAACACAACCCTGAGTAAAGTATCATCACCACAGAACAAACAGTCTTTGTAGGCCTCTTCAGGACAACAGGTGGGATATGCAGCAGATCTCCATTTTAATACAGGGAGGCAGGAATACAGCTGCGAATAAGGCTGTCAGGCCTGTGACATGTTAAAATATCACATCAACACAGTGACAGAACAGCTTGATATCAAAATACAGGAGTAGTGTGAGTAAAGTGCAAATCCAGTCTAACCTTGAACGTGTGCACCCACACTGTATATGTAAATATGCACCTGTCTTTGTTTGTGTGTGTGTGTGTGTGTGTGTGTGTGTTCAGACTGAGGTGGCAAGCTTGGTGAAGCAGTGTGGACTCTCACAAAGGAAAATCCAGACCTGGTTCCGACACAGAAGGAACCAGGATCGCCCCAGCAATACCAAAAAGTTCTGCGAGGCCTCGTGAGTGTTTCTTCATTAATGCAGTTTTGCACGTGAATTAAAGACGCAGTAGGTTCATCAATGTTATGTGTCTGAAAAACAATGATCTCAGCAGAACAGCAGGAAGTGAGTGTTTGTGCACAGTTTGCTGATGTCACCTCTGAAATGGTGAAATGCTCATTCATGTCTGTGTGAACATGCAGCTTCTCTGGGCTGTCACATATAATCATTGATTGTTTCTCCTGCTGGTCCAGCTAAGTGTGTCCCTCTATCAGATGATCATGATGTTTATTTTTATCTGTGCAGTTGGAGGTTTGTCTTCTACCTCGTATCGTTCACAGCAGGACTTGGCTCTTTAATAAATGTAAGTTCATTTTTCACTTGTTTTCCTTTAACAGCTAATTTTGTCACTGCGCTAATGCTGGATTTATTTTTGTGTGTGAGTACGATGGATTTAGTTTAGTACATATAGTGTGAGTGTCAGAAACGCTCCAGGAATGACATCTAGGCTGGAGCTTGTCTCATGTGACCCGTGAATAATTGTTTTCTGGGTTACTTCCAGACTCCGTGGTTCTGGGATCACAAAGAGTGTTGGAGGGGATATCCCAAACAGGTGAGAATGTGAACAACATGATTTGGAATGAAAGTTTTGTGAGATTGTTTCTGCTTTTGCTGTTGATAAATTGTCTGCTGTCAGTTTTTGTTCAGGCGGTATTTAAAGAAAAACCCAGACTCAAATCAGAGTTTTTGATTCTTCTATAATTCAGGCGGTTTGTGATTCTCTTGAATTCAGAATCAGAATCTTCACAGAGAAAGTGAGAAATAAATGACAGAATCAAAAATTCGCCCTTGCACAACTGGAGCATAAACAAATGTGAGCGATTAAAAAAGTTGTTGGAAGTTGGAAGTGACCCAACAAAACAAAGTCCTTGGCCTGGGTGGAAGGATTTGGCCTCAGCACAGCGGATTTATAGCATAAATGAATCAGGACACTCCACCCACCCACTAATTTCCACCTTCATAGCTTTAATTCCTTAATTATTTCTTATTGGCCAGAATGCTTTTGTGTTCCTGGACGTTCTCCTGCATGACTATGAAAAGCTAATATCTCTGCTGTGTTGATGACAGTTGCGTCTGCCTGCAGGTCGACATTCCTTCAGGGAACTTTCCTCACGGGGTCATGACCACGAAAAGAAAGCACAAGAAAAAATGCAAAGCCGCAGATCTGTCTATCTGCAGTCTGACTGATTAGAGCTCCTTTTTTCCTTTTACTGAGGTCTAGTGGCCCCTGACAGAGAGAGGGGATGTGTTTCTAGAGGTTAAAGGCCTCAGTCAGCTTCCTTTCATTGTTCTGCTGCAGACTTTGAGCACCGTGTGCTCTGCAAGAGCTCTGTTGTTTGCTTTAAGATAGTGCACCAACACTTTCTGTGAATCAAAACACAGGCTGGCTGTTGATTCACATGTTCTATATGCCTATATGTGAAGTTTTATATTAGCATCAAGCCAAGACTTCTAGCTGTGTGTTTGTGTCACCGATTGCAGACACACGTGACCGTCCAGACAGGTGGAGGTGCTGTAGGTGCTCAGCACTGTGGAATCCCACATATGTTTAAGACAAAGGTCCCATTACCTCCATCTCCCAACCCTCCGGACTACACAGATCAGCAGGATGATGGGAATGTTTCTGTTCAGCCACATGTAAATTTTGATTCAGTGTTTGTGTCTTGTTCTGTTTCTCTTTAGCCCGTGGCTGCGGCTCATTACTGGTACTACATCCTGGAAATGGGCTTCTATTTGTCGCTGGTGCTGTGTGTCTCTGTGGATGTCAAGAGAAAAGTGAGTGTGTTTTCATGAATCCCCACTCCCACACCCACAACTACATCCTGTTGCTCCTCAGGTGGTTTCCTCTGAACTTCCGTTTTATTTTGTGCCTGAAATTTGAACTTTCAGTCAAATGGTCAAAACCAGTGAATGTTTTTTTTTTTTTTAATTTGTTTTCACTGTGTAATTCAAATGTTAATTTTCTCGTGTGATTATAATTAACAGGGCTCATGCTTTGGATTAGCTGCTATTACGTCACAACTCTGTACTTCGCATTTGCTCTTTTCTTTAAACCGAGTGTAGGTTTTAAAATACGTAATATAAGATTCATGTATTTACCTCAGACCACAGCCAATGAATTCAACGACGTTTTGTTCTCAGTTGCAATTCTTGGTTCTGCTTCAGCTTCTTCAGGCAAAGTTTTTCTGAAAAACACTAAAGTGGTTTTGGATGATTCAGAGTTTCCAAGTTGCTGATCAATGATATTTGAGCTTCAAACACAGCAACAAACTGCTCCCGACAACATGTAAAACTTTGGCTCGGCCGATGCACAAGACCACAGATGGAGAGCTGCTGTAGTCGTCTCATTCACATGTGTCTGTGTGTGTGGTCTCTGCCTGTTCGTGTGTGTTCTAGGACTTTAAGGAGCAGGTGATTCATCACTTCGCCACCATATTCCTCATTGGTTTCTCCTACTGTGCCAACTATGTGAGGGTTGGCACGCTGGTGATGCTGGTGCATGACTCTTCTGACTTTCTTCTTGAGGTAAAACCCAACACACCTTCATTTCCGTGTGTGGCACTTGAGACTACTAAGGAAGACTTTTACAAGAACTGCCTTTTCTGCACTGTACGTTTTCTCTAACGCTGTGATATGGGGAGGAACAATGAGGTGGAAAATGTCACGCCTATTCTCATGCACTGTTAAACTGGCGCAAAAGGAAGAAGGAAGTTTTGTTAAACTATGTTCAGTGATTTGAAATGCGATTGCACAAAGCAGACCTGACCTGAATGCAAAGATTGTTTATTTATGGTGGAGCTTTCCGTATCCTTACACCTCAACACGTTCTACCTACTCTACTCTAGTATATAAACAGTATGAGTATAAGCACAAAGTAAACAGTGCAAGGAAAATCATTATAGTCAATAGTAAATATAAAAATACATATTCCTAAGTTAAAAAATAGGCCCATTGTCCTCTGGCTTGTGTGTGTCACATTTCACTGATTATATCTGAACATCAGTTCTGTCACAGACATGAGATATGTAGAACTGGTAACATCACCTCATTCCCCACTGGGTGCCATTTAATAAAGGGACAGTAATATGGGTCATACTATAGACCAATTTGGAAACACCAGGTTTCTGAGACAGTTTGGGAGATTTAAAATGTGTGACCTTAATATATTGAAGAATTAGTCCGCACTGACTGTTATCATCCTTTTTCTCATGAAAGTCTGCCAAGATGTTTCACTACGCCGGCTGGACGAGGACATGTGACTCATTATTTGTCATCTTCTCTCTGGTCTTCCTGGTCACAAGACTGCTGGTGTTTCCTGGCAGGTAAGACATTGTATACACTGATTTCAGCATACTGTGTATTTGTTCATACTGTCACTGCCAAGTTGTGAAAATTGCTTTAGTAATCTCTGCAGTCTGTACTGGTGTTTGGTTCAAACCCACAAGGACCTGCTTTGTGGTTCTGGAGCACCAAGCTGCGTCACGACTCTTTTATCTCTCTCCCATCAAACCGACGTCTGTGGCTCTTTATTTGAGAGCTGAAGGTTTAAAAGGGTTGAAAAGCGCTAAACCTTTCAGGAGTGCCGTGTTAGTACCATCTGTCTTCTCTGATTTACAGGGTGATCCACACAACCCTGGTGGTGTCGCTTGAATTCTTCCCCCCTTTCTTTGGTTATTATTTCTTCAATGCCCTGCTGTTAGTGCTGCAAGCCCTGCACATCTTCTGGGCTTATCTCATCCTGCGCATGGTCTACAAGTTTGTGTTCCTGGGCAAGGTGAGAGAAGTGCGGTGTTCAGTGAGCAAACGATGGATCTGGGATTACAAGATGTATCATTGCTTTTTACGTCCGTCCACAGGTGGAGCGTGATGAACGCAGTGATGAGGAGAGTGAGGTGGAAGAGGAGGAACCAGAGGAAGAAGGGGATGAGAGCAGCTGGGAGGAAAGAAAGGGAGCAATTAATTCCAAACTGGCATCACTTGCTAACAACTGTGTCCTGAACAACCTGACCAACCAGAGGAATATAAACAGCAGACTGCCCAAAACCAGATAGTGGAGCAGAGACCTTCCTCGTCTACCGCGCCTCGTTGGAAAAGTAGGAGATGGAGACGAACATCTTTCTGACATATGATACAAACACGTGGATTGTGTGCATCTAACAAGGTCCATAGATGATTTCAGATCAGGGTAGTTTCTTCATCCTGCTTGTTTACAAAAAGGAGAGTGAAGAAGCACAAATGATTGTAAATCTGCACATCCAGTGTGAAATTAGTAAGAAACATTACCGTCACCTCTACCACTGCAAAATCTTACATCGAATCATATGTGTTGTTTTACCAGGTTTTATATAACGACCCATTTGGAAATACCTAAGGATAGAAATTCTGCTATAAGTCATTTGTCCATCCAAAATGTTTTTATACAAAACCAAACTTGGTTCAATGTATTTTAAACACTGCACAGAAGCAAGAGCTAGAACACAATGGTAACTTAGTCCTGTAACTTTATATTCATATACCCACTATGGCTTATTGTACATAGACTAGTAAAATATTGTAGTTCATCTGTTAACAAAACACTTTATAGACTATTTTTATGAAGCCTTCTCTCTACAGGTCATTTTAATGTCGTTACACATAGAAAGGCAACTACAGATTTCTCATAGGTCTGAGTTTTATTTTTCTGTGAGAGGTTTGATTCAGTTACGTTACAGCTCAATTCTCTTGGGGAAATATGGCGCCACCTGGTGCACAAAGAAGAACATGTCTCAGACAAAATGATGCTCTTAGGAAAAAAGTACTGTTCCTAGAAATATGGGCTGAAATGAGATATTTATATGTGTGTGTTTGCCTTTTTGACCACGCTGAATATTACTGTGAGAGGCAGCATGATTTCTCATGGGGTTTTTGTTAAGTTTTGCTCTGCTGGACGTTAGTGCCCTGGCTGCTGTCTTTACACTATTTTGTGACCAGCACTTGAAGTTCTGTGTGGTAGTAGAATTACTTTGCCTGGTGTTTGCTGAGGCACGAGGCACCTGGGTAAGCCATACAAAGTGTGCACACAGATAGGTATTGATTATTTTGCAAAGGGTCAGAGCTTTGTGGCTCAGATGAAGTTAGTCTTATTGAAAAGTAATGATTCGTGATTTAATGAAAGAGAAGTCGGTGCGATATGACGAGACACGGGCTGCAGGTGGTCAGTACAGTACAACATAGAGATATTTTTGATAAACTGTCCTAAAATACACCACACTCATGCACAATATGTCATACTCTACCAAGAACCGCAGTCATATTCTCATAGTTTAGTAAGGGCAGCTCTTTAGGTGGTCATTCTCTCTACTGACTTAATTGTCTTATATATTAAGATCAGTGTGAACAACAGCACTGTAACCCACAATACGAAGCGGGGTTCAAACAGATCACATTGTAGAGCATAAAAGGGCTGAAAAATACACACTAGAACATCATTTTTATTAAAAATAGATAGGAAGTAGATAATTGCCACATAGCAGGAGACGTGTGGTGTTTCCATTAGACGTGACTGTTCTGAGTACACACAGATGCCAAGTTGATTGTGTGGCCAGTGGAAAGTTTTAATAAATTACTTATATTGAATAAATGTGCACTATTGTCATATTTTAAGTAAGAAATGTTGTGTGTTCATTTTAAGGCAGACATGTCACTCCTACCAAACATGAAGAGGAGATTGTGTTTGATTCAGTCACATGACACATTATCATGTGATCATTTTCATGGTGACACACCCCCTGATGGGCACGGGACAAGGTATGGCATCATCCACCTCGATGCAAGTGTCTGTGTAAGGGTCCAGTAGCATCATGTTTGGGAAAGCTTTGTTAACCTTCCTCTCACTGACCAGATATATCTGGCCACCGACCGTGGTGCAGCCACAGAAGAACTTCCTGTCCAGACATTCCTCCTCCAGCACAGTCCACTCATCTGTGTCCACATCAAAACGCAGGGCTTGTCCTCCGAACAGGAAGAGGGCGCCGTTGAGCTCTGTGGCGACCAAGTCGTACCTGGGAAAGGGTTAACAAACGTTACGTATCTGTTTCCATCTACGGCTAAAAGGAGAATGTTGAAATGCATTTTGAAAAATTCACTCACCTTGGAAATGGAGAATAGGACACCACATCCCACTGATCCTCACTGGCCACATACCTCTGAAGTCCACCATACACCTCCCCATTTTCATCCAGGCCACACGCAACATAAATACAAGACCCAAGAGCAGCCGTGGCCGCCCTCTCTACAGCCCGGATCATGGAGCTGACCCCCTCCCAACCCTCGTCTGATCCTAGGACCAGCCTCTCTACATCAGCCACTAGTCCTTCATCCATACTGCCACCCAGGACATAGAGTACCGAGTCCAACCCTACAGAGCAGTGGCTGTGTCTGGACTTCCTCAGAGCCGGCCCGTCCACCCAGCGCTGGTTCCCACATTCATAAATCCTGACCCAGTCAACACTGAACCACAGCACGTCCCGAAAGTATCCACCTGTCACAACCACAGTGTCTCCTAAAGAAAGAGAAGACAAACAAAATGTTTAAGTTACATCACAGTCCCAGTGTCTCATATATTATATTATGTTAATGTAAGAATGAACCCTAATAACTAATGAGACCCTGCATTTACACACTGTACATAGACATTAATACAGATCCACATCCTCACTCATTTGTCTGCTACCCTGGTCTCCAGTTCCCCAACGTTACCTACTGCTGCGACTGAGTACTGTGTGAGGTTCTTCCTCTGCAGAGGAGCACAGCTCTGCCATCTTCCACTGAGCGGGTGAAACTGGTACAGTGGCTGCTGCTCCTGATCATGGGGCCCACCCAGGACAAAGAGGGTCTCTCCGGCCCTGGTCCTTCTCAGTGACCTGCCCGTGGACCATGATACTGGGAAATGTTCGTTCAGCACACAGATGAGCTTGGCTCTGGGGTCAGAGCTTTTCATTCTGGTCAAAAGTTCAGTGATGAACGGTAAAGAGAGAGACTCGGGCCTCACCAGCTCAACGAGCTCCAGAAAGTGCTCTTCTCGTTTTGGGTCAAATGACACCCAGCGAAGAATGGCCTCTAGAGCCAGATCGTCCTTGTGGATGGCCAGCTCATCGCTGGCGAGGAGATCTGCTATGGTTTCCTTAGACAGTGACAGGAAGTCCTCTTCAGCAGAAATGGCCGAGAAGTGTGTGAGCGCTACCTGTCGCGCTGCGGTGTAGAGCTGAGAGCAGCCCAGCCGCCAGGCATACGCCATCATTCCCAGACAGTTACTGAGGTGCAGCTCACGCTCCAAGAACTTGCAGCACAGCAGCCTGGCTCGCTCCAGCTGGAGGAAGTCTGCAGTCTCAAGGATCCCCAGAACATTTTCTCTGTCCAGAGCTAAACTGGATGTCCTGCTGTATTGCATCAAGACCCTGAAATGCCGCAGGCCCACACCTCTGATCTCCACTTTCCTCCTGCTGCTCTCTACGCCACAGCCGAAGAACAGAGCCCTGAAGTAGGGACTCTGGAGGGCCAGGTGTTGACGACTGACATAAAACTTTTCTCCCTCTACTTGTAGAACGGCGTCAGGGATCAAATCAGGCTCAGAGTCTGTGACCTGTGAAGTAGATTCATCCTCCTCCAGTTTGTTTCCCTGCTCAGCCAGAACTGCTAACGTGAAGCTCTGAGGTTTGAGCTCAGTGTCAGCTCTACAGGCCATGTCACCAGCAACACGAACACCAGCTGCCCTCAGCCCGCTGGTATTAATAGACTTGGCTCACTGCTCATGGAGAACACATGCTAATTATAACAGGGGCCTGTTGTTGACTTATACTTTCACAGTTTTATTATTAAACTCTGATCATTTTTCTTTGTTCAGCCAATTAATAACAGTCACAAGTCTGTGACGTCAGCGACGTGCGCGCAAGGATTTGATTGGCGGATCGTTTCTGGGGTCAAGGTTTAACTTCCGTGTCACACAGCTAACATGGCGGTGAGTTCCTTTGGTTTTATTCAAGTTTGTTTTCAACTTTTACCCGCTGACGCTCTGACGTTTGTTTTTAGCCAGTTGTCATTTGTTTTGAACGTGGCCTGAGGTGGAGAGCAGCTGTTTCAGGGGAACATATGCGGTGTTTAGGTTAGCCGGGCGGAGCTAAGCCCGGGCACGCTACACTCTGAAACAAACCAACCCCCTTTTGTCTGTGCAGGACAAAGACAAGAAGAAAAAGGAGAGCATCTTCGACTTGTCAAAATACATCGACAAGCCGATTCGTGTCAAGTTTCAAGGAGGACGCGAGGGTTGGTGGCTCGTCCGTGCTAACATGCTAATGCTAATGCTAATCGATGTGACCACTGACTAACGCAGCTTGTTCCCTCTCAGCCAGCGGGGTCCTCAAAGGTTTCGACCCTCTGTTGAACCTGGTGCTGGACGGCACGATCGAGTACATGCGTGGTAAGTGGGTTTGGACTCCCCCTGGTCAGACTCTGGTTCAAACTGGACCGAGTTTGTGTCGTGTCCCATACAAACTCTCAGCTCTGCAGGGCCCGACTCAGTTAATAGTTAATACTGCAGCAATAATAACTTTAATAGGGAGGCAATAATGAAAGAAGTGCAGTGTCTGATCCAAAGTGCCTGGTTTTGAATCAAGTGACCACAAATGTGTTTTGACATTTCATCTGAAATTTAGTGAGAGCCGACAGATGTCATGAAAGTGACGCTTTAAACTCGTGTTTGTGTCTCCAGATCCAGACGACCAGCTAAAGTTGACAGAAGACACCAGGCAGCTGGGGCTGGTGGTCTGCAGAGGAACCTCCGTAGTGCTAATATGTCCTCAGGATGGCATGGAGGCGATACCAAACCCGTTCATTCAGCAGCAGGATGGCTAACACACAGCTTGTTGCCTGCTGAGTTGCAGACACACACACACAACCACACACACTCTCAAATATTTTGTTTTTTTTGTTTTTTTAATTTCTTTTATTCACAGCAGTAACAAAAGATTCAACATAGCAAATTTCTGTTACCAACAAAAGGACATTTGTAAGCCCTTCACTTTTGTTTCTGTCTGTGTGAATTTGGGCAGATTTGAGTTGTAAAGAGCCCAAGTGTTGGGAAGTGTTGACAGTACAGTTTTTCGTTTTAGCCGGAATAACTATTTACTATTCTGTTTGTTTTTGATAAGAAAATAAAATGAAAATATATCTTGGTCTTGTAAGTTTTGTTCTATTAGATTTTGTAATTGCTACCTAACTAGGACCGCCCACAATCTGCTGCTTATTTATAGGCTGATGTAACAAATACAAGTTGGCTACTGCTAATTTCTATATACAGGCCCTAGATGAGCATATCAGACAAGGGAGAATCTCACCAACTGCTTGAGGGACCTCTCACAACGACCGATCCATGTGACGGAGCTCTGCATTATAGATACAGCTCTGACTCTTAACATGGCAACAGAAGAATTTGTGATCTGTAAAATATTTGAAGGAATAAATGCAGTTTGTGCTGTGTGTGTGAGGAGAAGCCACCCATGCCGTTCACGAGGATAAAGACGGATTTGAAGTTTTAACTGCTTTGAGCAGGGTGGGGAAATGACTTTAAGTAAACCATCTTATCTTTGTTTGTTTAGGGGTTGGCAGGAGGGATAGTATGTAGACGATGCATTACATAACCAGCATGTCAGTGTGGTTTGTAGGTTTACAATGAGAAGTTGCTATTTAACGTAATGACACTAATATTTATATAGTGTGTAGGATTGTGAACTTAAAAAACTTAAAGATGACCTTTGTTTAACTTCACTTCCTCTCACAGTGTCTGACTGAGAGAGGAAGTGAACATAATGAAGTTATGACCTGATCAGAGACACTAGTGATAATTTCCCAGGTTGGTCAGGGGGATTTCAGCTACATTTAAAAAGGCACAACTCGCCCCTCCCGTGCTGCTCATTCATAGAGTCCATGAAGAGCACAGGCAGCATCTAGAGGGAATATTGAGCTGCACCGAAAAGCAGTGTAGATTTCTGTTTGTCTTGTTTCTGGCATCACGTTTCTCCCGCTTTGTTTAATGTAAAGGAGCACGGGATGCTTATTATTTACCTGGAGATAATTTCAGCTCTAAGGTGACAGGAGAAAAGCTTTCTGCACGCTGGGTGTAACTAAAGGGATCAAGAGCGATGGAAGGGATTTCTGAAGCCCTTTTCCTAAAGTAAACCGTAGGTAAGTTACCAGCAGGGCGGACGCGGAACGCCCCTTGGCAGGTGGAACAAATAGCAGACCCCTGGATCCTGTCCTTTGTCCTTTGTACTGTCCATCCATGTACCTGTTCGTGTGTGGCCCAAGTCATGCACTGTGAACTGCGGGGTATCGTGGACGTCCAGAGGAACGGGAGAAGGAAGAGGTGAGTGGGTTTACTTCACAACATAAAGCCTGTATTGTTAGTGTCTGGAGCCACTGTGCGTAATTTGCTGGCGCAGTGAATATCTGACGCGTCGGTTCATTTTAGTCTTAACTCTGAACTGTAGTTCCTAAGATTTCTTGTTTTTATTCAGTGGTTTTTACTTTCTCCACATCTGATTTATGAAAAGCAACATGGCCACTCCGATCTCTTGGACACGCTCAGCCAGGCCTGCTCTGCTGGATCATGTTAGTGCGTTTCTGAGATGATAAGAGTTTTTCTTCACACAACTGTTGAAGCTTTGGCCTCATTTGGCCACAACACCATTGTTTTGTTATTTCACATGCAGTTAAGACTCGTTTACCGTTTGGAACTCATACCATTGTTGTGGAATATTGTTCGCATGAATTGTACTATAGTGGAGACGCATCGTTAAATGTTAGTCTTAATTAACGTGTATCGCTTTTCAGATGATGACGTGCTGCGGTTTCTCACAAGACTGACGTTCAAAGTAACGTCTCCAAGCTGCTTAGTCAAATTAACTAAAGTATTTTAAAATGTGTTTCACAGGCTTGAACAGTTTTGTCTGATGTATTTTATATTTTGTAGAGTGCAACTTTTTTTTGCATAAAATATTATTTTATGAAATTGATTTCAATCGCACAGTAAAACCTCAGTCTAATTTTATAATAATACAGTATCTTCTGGGATTTAACAGTAACTGTAAACAATACTCTATTATTTACACAGTAGCTGTAAACGGTATACTCTATTATTTACACAGTAGCTGTAAACGGTATACTCTATTATTTACACAGTAGCTGTATTCTTTCCAGGCCTGGATCGTTTATCTCGTTTGTTGGGCATGATGATGCTGGAGAGACTGGTATGTGAGTTGTGAGACTGGTGGTGTGAATCCAACATGGAGGAGAGGAAGGATGGGGGAGGAGGAGGACAGTGGTCTTCCTCGCCTTCCTGCTACAGGAGCACCTTCATAGCTTTGCTCTTCTTCGTCCTCACTGTAGGAGTCTTTGTGGGCCTTCTCATAGGTGAGTACTGGTGTGACATAGTAGGAATCATTTAGATAGTAAACGGTTTCATGCATGTCCTTTAATTGCAGATATGATGTGATCTTTAACTTTTCTACTATATGTCTCCAGCGTACCTGGTGGAGGAGGAGCATTACTTCATGGAAACAGTGGAGCTGAAAGGTCTCAAGTATGACCCAGTTTTGCAGGATGAGAGCTCTAATTTCTCCATTGTACTGTCTTCAGTTTTAAAGTATAAGGTTAGTCCTGACTGTCACCATGATGAGAGGCCAGTACTTCCTTTGAAATGTGTTAAACTTTTCATTTTCACATTTTTACAGATCAGAAATATATTTGCCTCCTCATCAGTATCGCGTCACTACGTGGGCTGTAATATTATTGCCTATGGGTAAGTGAAAGCTGAGCTGAAAAATCTACTCCAAGCAAAAATCCTCTGGAAGATTTAAAAAAAAAACATCACCTATTTCTCCTTTCTTCCCAGTAACATTCATGGGGACGTGATGGCAACGTTCAGGCTGGCCTTCATGGTGTCTAAGGTCCAGCAGTATTCAGACATCTTCATTCAGGAACTGCTGAGAGCAGGGCTCAGCTCAGCGTTGCACAAGAAGCCGCTAGAAGTGGCACAGTTTGGACAGATCAACACTATCGTCTTACTGGGTAGTAAAACTACTCTGTCATCGGTTGGCTGTCTGGGTGCAGTTGTTTTTGTGCATTTGCTTCAACACTGATCTGAGGATCTAATGTTTTGATTTCTGCTACTTCCTAGGAGCCAGTGGGAAGTCGTTCTATACCATTGGAGACGACAGAGCCGGTGAGTTAAATGGCACCTTAAATGTGTGTGTTTGTCATATTGGGGCAAATCATTGAGATAACTTACTAACTGCGTACAAATGTTAAATGTCATCTTTCTATGACTCGTCTCCCTCCTGTCCTGTAAAAACTATATAAGTTCAACTTTTCATGAGCCTTGTGTTTTTTAGATTTTGTGACTGTTTGTGTAACTAATCACATTTGTTTTTAAATTGCTGGAAATACGTATTTTATTTGGACCTTATCTATATTTCAGTCATTGCAAATATCACATATCATTTGATACTGATCTGGAGTTTCCTTTAGAAAGAGTGCTGTAACTGCTGAAATGGACTTTTACATGTTTTCTCTTATGTGCATCATCCCATTTTCTATTGTCTGGCCTCTCCAGCCGGGTGTCCTAACAACACTTTCACTTGTGGCAACGGAGAATGTATCACCAAGCTAAATCCTGAGTGTGACTCCATCACGGACTGTGCAGATGGATCTGATGAAGCTCATTGTGGTGAATGACACCTAAATATTTTAAAGCTCTTTATTTGGTTTTCTTTTTCAGTTGTTATTGTTATTATGGGACTTGAGGTTGCTGATATAATCTACCTGTAAGACAAACCTGCTGCTCAGCATCCATGTCAATCACATCCTCCCTCTCTCTCCTTCAGCCTGCGGCACACGTCCCGCCATGGGCATTCGTGTTGTGGGGGGTGAGGATGCTCAACAAGGGGAGCTGCCTTGGCAGGTCAGTCTGAGGCTCCATGGACAGCATACCTGTGGAGCCTCCATCGTCAACAAGCGCTGGCTGGTCAGTGCGGCGCACTGCTTTGAGAGGCAAGCAGCAATACATTTCCAATAATCTGCCTACAGCAGCAATAATTTGGAAGTTTGTGAGGAGGTATTTATAAAAACTCAAGCAGTGACATTAGTACACTTGGGTTCATTTTATTTGGTGTTATTAGTCTGTCACTAAATCAGTTTCCAATCATGTGTTATCAAGTGACTTGCATGTAGTATATTTTTAAAACCTCTGCCACCTCTTTCCTGTCTTTAGCGACACTAACCCCAGAGACTGGACTGCCCTGGTAGGAGCCAGATTGGTTAGCGGTCAGGAGACACAGTCCAGAACGGTTAAGATCAAGTCGTTGATCGTGTCTCCAGACTATGACCCCGTGACCAATGACAATGATGTCACTGTGCTGGAGATGGAGACCGCTCTCACCTTCAACTCCTACATCCAGCCCATCTGCTTGCCTTCTCCGGCCCACGTCTTTGCTCCTGGCCAGAGCTGTGTGGTGTCAGGGTGGGGTGCACTGAGCGAGTTTAACTGTGAGTCTGCCTGCAGGATTACACCTCAACACAACATGAGATGGGGAATTAGCACGAAAAGGAATTAACTGAAATATCTGACAGAGCTATTTTACATTTTTGCTTCCTCCAAGAAAAATGGCATCAAAAAAACATGAATCATTTCTCAAGATAATTCTGAGCTGCAGATCATTAATAAAAATCAGCTAAAACAAAATTGTATCATCCTATATGCAAACTTTAAAACTATAAAAGATAACTTATGTCCCATCACATCTGGTCTCAGTTCAGTGTGACATCAGTCAGCTCTACATGTACAGTAATTAAACCCCTATATTCTCTGAAACTCTTTATATTCATCTCGACCATTTCCATGGCTGATGGAATATGATCAGCGTGGGTCATGTGTGATTCATTTGTCTTGTGCTATACTGTTGTTCAGTTAAGTTGCCCAATACGCTGCAGAAGGCGGTGGTGAGAATCATAGACTCCGGGGAGTGCAATAAGTCCTCTATGTACAGAGGTGCTATTACTCCCAACATGATGTGTGCTGGATTCCTGCAGGGCAAGGTGGACTCATGTCAGGTCAGTGCTTTTTCTGCAGCTGTATGGAAAATACAGACCCTAGAATAGCATGAGCTATTATCTTACATTTTCTTACAATAGCTTTTTGTCCTGGGGCACAGTTTGTATACATATCTGATCTCCCTTTTCTATCTTGAAAAGTAGAAGTGCGACAAAAACTGTATTTTAACACTGGGCCCACCCTAAAATCAGAGGCCTGGAGGCTGTTTTTGTTATTGTCCTCTCAGCATTACCTGTTGACGTGTTGGTAATATGACAAGGACAAAGATCCTTTCAGTACAATAGAAAAAAAGAAATCAATACAGCTCAATCAGTTAAATTCACCCAGACTGTTTTGAGATTGAACTCAAAACCCAAATTTAAATGATGAGAAAGTAGAACATAACTGACCTCAGCACAGGAATGTCCCTTACACACTAACTGAATGAAGACTTGAGGCTTCCTCATTTGTTTGACCACCACATAGCAGAATATTTTCTAAAAATCCAGCTCATTCATTCAGGGGTCATGTGTTTTCCCTGCAGGGTGACTCTGGAGGGCCCTTGGTATGCGAGGCGGCCCCAGGGAGGTTCTTCCTGGCTGGGGTGGTGAGCTGGGGTGTGGGCTGTGCCCAGGTCAACAAGCCTGGGGTTTATACTCGGGTCACCAGGCTCCGCAACTGGATCCTAAGTCACGCAGATCCCAGCTTGGTCCAAGATTACATCCAGAATGTTCCCACAGTTCCAGCTACTGTGAAAGGAGGGCGCTCTGACCACCCACCAGTCCCTGTGACCGTACCTATGGATGTGCTGTCTGCACCAACAGTGTCTGGTAATGTCAAGCTACCTGTTTACTGCACCAAAAGATGGACAGATATTGATCATGTGTTATTGATGTCTATTGTAGACTAATGTCCACACATCATCATGTATTTCAGTCTTGAATTGCAGTGGAAACTTCCAGTGCAGCTCCACCTCCTGCATCAACAAGATCAACCCAGAGTGTGATGGAGTCCCTGACTGCACCAACCAGGCAGATGAAAAAAACTGTGGTGAGTTAATATCCATGAAGGGCAGCCTACGCTGGGTTTTACAGGACGTACCTCTGAGATGCACTTTTGTCGCAGACTGTGGTCGGCGTCCTGCTCTGGACTCGCAGAGGATAGTGGGTGGAGTATCGGCTCGGAGGGGGGAGTGGCCTTGGACTGGCAGCCTCCAGTACCAGGCACTTCATCGCTGTGGCGCCACACTCATTCACAGGAAATGGTTACTCACAGCAGCACACTGCTTAAAAAGGTAATTTGCATTAACCAGGTTTCAAAAGATTCTCAGTTTCTGAATATCAGCCCACACAAATTATGCTGTTGTGTAAAGCTGTGCAGCTAATGAAAGTTTATACACAGTTACATAAAAAATCAAAAACCTACTGGAATATCATCTTCTTTTACAACCCACGTGTAGTGATCCTAGCCCCCGGAACTGGGCTGTGAGCCTGGGCTCTGTGCTGCGCTCTGGGCTAGGAGCCCTGGTCATTCCCATCCAGAGGGTTGTCATCCACCCGGCTTTCAATGGCACCACCATGGACCATGACGTGGCTCTGCTGGAGCTTGCGGTCCCGGCCCCCGTGTCCTACACCATCCAGTCCGTCTGTCTCCCCTCACCGGCCCACCGCTTCCTGAAGAACGCAGAGTGCTACATCACGGGCTGGGGATCCGTGAGGGAAGGAGGTGAGAGAGGAAGACGCCTGCATCAGGCTCAGAGAGAGAAATGCAGACTGTGTATAATCATAACGCGACAGACTGGACGATTCAAAATCTAGACCTGCATGAAATATGTTTGAAGTGTTTCACAAACAGAGAAGCAAAAACATTATGACCCTAAAGTTATTCAGGAAAATCGATTTGTAAACTTTGTGGAAACGTATAAACCGACTAATGTAATTGTTACTTTCCACAGGTTCTTTGACCAACCTGCTGCAGAAAGCTGCAGTAAATGTCATTGACCAGGCAGACTGCCAGCAGGCATATGGAAAACTGCTTACTCCGAACATGATGTGTGCTGGTTACATGGAGGGAGGCAGAGATACCTGTTTGGTAAGACTGAACAGTGTATGACATAAACACTGTCTTCTCAACCTGACAATGGGCCAGACATCTGGGTGGGTTCAGCTTTAGCATCATCTGAGCAGTTTATAGAAGAGCAAGAGTGGTTAGCAGTGTTGCCTCACATCAAGAAGGTTCCTGGTCTGAAACCCATCAGGGACCTTTCTGTGTGGAGTCTGCATGTTCTCCCTGTGCTTGTGTGGGTTTTCTCCAGGTACTCTGGTTTCCTCCCACAGTCCAAAAACATGTATGTCAGGTTGATTGGTGACTCTAAATTGCCCATAGGAGTGAGTGTGAGTGTGTGAGGTTGTTTGTCTCTATGTGGCCCTGTGATGGACTGGGGACCTGTCCAGGGTGGACCCCTGCCTTTCACCCAAAGAGAGCTGGGATAGGCTCCAGCAGGTCCCTGGGACCCTGGTTAGGACTAAGGGGGTCTAGATTATGGGTGGATGGGTTTGACTGTTACTCTGTAGAGGTTTCTAAGACTTTTCTCATGATGGAGAAAAACCTTCTTGTTGCCTTCTGAGGAACATTGCAGCACTCCAGTGAGATCTGCTTATCTGATGGGAGAGTAGAGTTTCCTTACTAAAAATACAGAGCCCCTCTTCTCACCCACTCCCTCTCTGTAATCTTCTTATGTAAGGAAACCCACATGCATTCCTGCCTCGGTCAAAGCACCCACCATCTCAGCGGTGATCTGACTGACATTCTTTTAGTGCCGGATGCAACTTTTTTCTCTTCTTCACTCCTTCCTAGTCGACGGTTTCTTATAGTGGAAACCTATGAGAGCTGAATCCATTTTACGTAGACATTGGACTTAACAGCACTGCTGATCTTCTCTCCTCCTCTCATCTCCATCCAGGGAGACTCTGGAGGGCCGCTGGCTTGTCGTCAGCTCTCTGGCCAGTGGTTTATTGCTGGAGTGACGAGCTGGGGACACGGATGTGGGCGAAATGGTTTTCCAGGGGTTTATACTCGTGTCACATCTGTCAGGAAGTGGATATCTACGTACCTGCCTTTCTGAAGAGGCAGACAATGGATTTTTCTGATTTTTCTCCACAAAGTTGTACTGTACTGTACTGTCCTGTGTACACATACACACATGCTGTTGACCTGGATGACCTGCTGGTCTTAGGTGTTGTTTATAATACTGTGCAATCAAATGGGACCAATTTCTTTCAACACATACAGAAGAAATAAGGACAAACCTAAACTGTGGCTTAAAGATATTCTAATAGCCTCAGGCATGATTGAAAATATTTATTTCACTTATTTATTCTTGGGCTGGTTGATTGGTTTTATTATTTTGTGTGGGGTTCAGAATATACAGTATGTGGGTCATGTATTAGGACATTTTCTTGTTTTTTATATCTATTCTTAAAAAGATAAAACAGTGATATAACAGCTGTTACTTAAAGGTCGGGGAAATATAGCTCTGTATGAAAAACTGGGACTGGGATCAGGTTTTGGCTTGAGGTTGGCAAAGGCAATGATTTCATGATGGTGTTTCACTGATAAATAAGATAAAACCTGATTGACAAGATTGATTTATTTCTGATTAAAATCAATCATTTGGTTACAATCACACCTCCAGTCCTACTGCAAATAATGTTCACGGGTGTTTCTGACTTTCTGCCCTACACAAACTTAGCAGGATAGAAAATAAGAAGCTGTGTGTTGGGTAACAAACTGCGCACACACACACAGACACACACACACACACAGACACACACACACACAGCAGTCTCAGTACAGGTTCTGTCTACAGCAAGGCAGACCCTGCTGAAACAAACCCGCTACTGTGGAGGGCGGCAGATAGAGTGACAACTAGGAAACAGGTCAGACAAAACAGTTTTGTTCTCCAGGCAAACTTTTATATAGGACTGTTTGAATTTCAAGTTCACAGCTGTGAAAACGCCACAACCCTGCTCAGTTCTTCCTGCTGATCTTGAGGAGCTCTTTCAATGTAAGAGTAAGTTGTTGTCCTTACGGACTCCATGTGTGTTGCCTGTTTTCTGTCCAGTGTCTACAAGTGTTGGGTCCCTCTCTGAAAAGATTCACAATGAAATGAATGAAAGAAACTTAGGAGCACAGCTGACTGTTTAAGGAGGAAGGGTAGTGGACGAAAGACCTTTGTCCTGTTTAGACTCCCTGGTATCACATGCCCTAATTATACAATCATAAAACTATACTTACTGGTATATAATTTACTGCTGCTAATGTATAGCTGCCACTCAACATCACATGTTTATTTTCTAAAACGCTTATTTTAATCAAGAATGGGGGAAACATGGAGCAGAACATATCCCAGCGTGCAATGTGTGAAAGGCAGGGTGCACCCTATAAGATCTGCAGGGCTGACGTGTATAGATTCACACTCAATCCCCCCCAAAGAGGAATTTAGAGATGAGATCTTCTAAGAATTATCTATCACATATAAACACGATCTCACTTTGATACCAGACTGTCCCTCAGAGCACAATCAAAATGTCCTGGAGATGCTGTTGTGGCTCGAGTCCACAGGCTCCGCTCGTCTTTCTGTGAGGTATAAGGACAGTAAGTTGATGGTGCGATGCTGCTGCTGCAGTGACGCACCTGTGCACAGCTCGTGACCTCTACCAGGTGCACTGTGCTCCTCCCCGCTGTAAGAGAGAGATGTTCACATGCGAGCTCTTTCCCTCTGCAGCCTGGAGTTGTATGTTCGGGACACAATGTTCCAGGAATCCATGTATCGGTCCATACACATGGCAATACATTTCTGTAAGGAAGACGGCAGTGAGGTTAACAGTCTTAACGTTGGATCCATGGCCTTTTCTTAGAGCTGGATTATAGTCATCATCAATTAATGTGGACGTTATTTGAATAACTGCTTTAATGTTTAGAAGAAACTATGTCCAACAAACAAACCCCAAAAATACTAATAATGTAAGAAACCACAACACCTTACAGGTAGGAGGCAAAAAGTGGAATGTTGGTTGAATTGAAATGACATAATTAGAAAAATATAAAAAATTATTAATTATTTTTGCATCTGGTCCTTCAGCTCAGCTTACCTGCTCAGAGTTGTCCAGCGAGCTCCCAGGTTTACTTATGCACTTCCTGAAGCATTTGTCCGTCATCCTCTGCGACAAGAACGAAATGTTGAATGTTAGAGTTCACTACTGACTCCGACCTGCAGCTCACAGCATCATCCAGAGACTCACGTTAAAATAATAATAATAATACTAATAATAATAATAATAGTAATAACCAGTCAGCTCAGGGTAACTACAGTTAAGACAATCAGCAGCCCCGTCAGGGCTCAGGGGGTCTCGTTAGCTTAGCCGCTCGGTCCAGTACCTGCAGCAGCTCCTGAGCGTTGGCCACAGCGATCTGGACCTTGACCTGCTCCATGATGGTGCCGGTGTCCATTTTACCGCCTGATCCTCCTGCGGAGAAGTCAGAACCGAACCCGTCCATTTCCAGAAAAACCGTTACCGAGCTCCTTTAACATCCACGTGCGAGCAGCTGCTGCTCACTTCGGCTAACGTCGGCATTCAATGCCCTTGACAGTACCGGAAGGCTTGAGACGTCATTTCCGCCTATTGGGAAATGTAGTTTTTGGTGAGTGCACATGGCGGAGCGATGTAATAAACAACACACCGCTGCTAAAACCCCTTTTTATTGGTAAATATACATATTTGACCGTGTTTATAGAGCAAAGTTTAACCTTGTGCTCTCTCTCTCTCCCTCTCTCTCTGTTCTCTCTGGACCTTCTGCAGGTGTCCCTGGTCCTGGAGCTGTATATCGCTGATGTGCAGTTACTGGTCCCACCAACCTGCAGTGTCTATTTGTTGTTGCTCATAAGGGATTTGTTGGGTTTTTAGTTTTAGTTTTTGTAAAGTGCCTTGAGATGATTTGTATTGTGATTTGGCGCTATACAAATAAATTTGAATTGAATTGAATTGAAAGTACAGCCGGTACATGTGCGGTACCTTGATCAAAAACACGTGGCAGCCTGTTGTCCACACGGGGGCGATAGAGTCCACTCAATCACTTTGACCTTTCTCCAGTAACAACACATTTCTGAACTGATGCAGCAGATTTATATACCATGAAATATTTGATGTGTCCTGCAGTGTGGGACCTTAACATAAAGTATGTAATAATGGATATAAAACCAATATGATAGTAGTTATTATAAATAATGCAATAACTGATATGACATACTTTGTGTTGTCATGTTTGTTTCAACTGTTTTTTATATATATGTCCTATATTTATTCTCCAGAATGAAAGATATTAATTCCACTGTGCATCATTTTAAGTAATATTGTCAGTATCCATTTCATAATCATGTCTGTCATGTCAGTCGTTCATTCCAAGGCTGTTGTAAAATTGTTCTGCCTACTTGCATATGTTTGTAAACTTCGCTGGGTAAATAGGTGAATAAATAAATACTTAGCTTCAGGTTTACACTATGTAGAAAGCAGCTAACTCCAGAAATAGAAAGTCTGCACTTGTTTGGTGTCGAGGCGTGGGCTCGAAGGAGACCCCCACCAGGGACCCCTCAGACCACCTGCCCAGAGCGAACAGACCCTGTGGTACAGTGAGTCTGCTGGCAAACAACTGAGTGACCGTTACTGTCAACTAAACCATTTTGTTGTGATGCTGGGGGGCACTGAGGAATAATTGTGGGGGGTCCGATTAGTGGCGCGTCTGCCTAAGAGGAATGAATGACTAATTACAAAATGCTTGTACACACACACACACACACACACACATAAATATATAAATCCTCAGACCAGTATGGCTTCAAGCCATGGGGGTGAGTAGGGGCTTGGGTTAAGGTGCAGCAAAATGAATTAATCCTAGATTACAATCATGAGTTCATTAATCTAATCTGCTTAAATTCTTAATCCCCCTTAGGCACACTTGTATGTACGGAAGCATTTGGAGCAGTCAGATGGAAGCGAGGGCTCAACAAGCACCAGTGAGAATGTGAGTAACCAACGAGTGTGTTTATTGATGTCAGACTTCGAGGTTACACAAGGTTGTTAGTGGTTACTTTGGGACTTTGAAGTGTAAAAAAAGACGTTTGGTAATTTGAGAAATGAGCGGCACTCACATTTTAATCCCCTGCAGAGAAACAACGGGAACAGTGAATAAAAGGAAAACTGGCTCTGTGTCCTTTTCTCTTCAAACACACATTCACATAAACAGTCGAGAAACAGCTTTTAATCTTCAAAAGCAGCTGCTGAGTGACAGCAAAGGGAGAGGGAGGAAACCTGAGCGTCGGCTCTGCTGTTCCTGATCAGGCCTCTCCTGCTCTGTCACTTTATAGGGGGAGGACTCATGCTCTGAACCTCCTGTTTCAGTATTATAAGTATTATTATAATACACTTTAGACAACAAACATTCTAAACATTCTGGATCCTGTTCTGTTTTCGAATAGATGTGTGTTTATTTTGATTTCTAACTTCCATTCTTTCTCCTTTGCTGTCAGAGAGTTTCTTAATTAACAGCAGGGATTTTGTGCACAGTTGTAGTGGCACTCCTCAAAGAGACTGAGTCATTGTTAATGTTTTTAATTACACCTGCAGACATGTCGGGGCATGTGCTGAAGGATGATGGTGTGAGACATCTATTCTGTATTTACTGATTTAAATCCATTTTTAAAACCTTTGTGGCACTATTGAAACTGAAGTTGGGCTGTATTCACCTGTAACTGTACTTTATACAATATAAAGGTACTGCAATTTATTATAGTTTGTCTGTCTGTAATCACAATTATCATAAAGCCAAGAATGAAATAATAGTTTAGCACAGAACGATTTAGCACAACCAGTGAAAAGTATGAAAAGTAAGAACTAAAATACTAAAGATACACAGACACGTGACCACACTAGGGGCCACACTAGGGGCCAACATACTCTCGTCACATCAAACTGTTTATAAACCGCCTGGATGATGGTGGCGGGTTAGGGATCGTCTCTGAGGTGCTGCTGAAAATGTTGTGGTGTCTGACAGTAACGATGCGGAGCCCGGAGACAGGAAGAATAAAGGGGCCCTTGGGTGCAGACCTCCAACCCAGTGGGCGGAGGCGGCAGGAGGAGGAGGAGCCTGCGGGAACAGCAGCTCGGTCTCGGCTCGGGCTCTGAGCTCAGCTCGCTGTCTGGCTTCCGGAGGACACGCGCTTTGTTTGTTTCTGCACTTTGGTTTATTTTTTTAAAAAAAGACTCTTGCGACCAAACAAATGGCTCGACCATCCCCTCACACCTCAGGACACGGGTCAGGTCTTCACTCTCAAAGCGGATTTGTCTAAACTCAGCCCCAACTTCAAACCGGCGACGGACCCAAGTTGTAGCCGAGATAAAGGAGCCGGATCAGCCCAACGAGGTGAGACACTCGGCCGGTCCCGCACAGATCCACATATCGCGATCATACGTTTGTCTCACGTTTCTCCAACTTCACACAGGAAAATAGTTTAATTCCAGGCCGGAACATCTGCTGCTTTGTCGTCGGCTGGTTGTGGCAGGCTGCGTGTTTGCTTGCAGGCTGCTGCTGCTAACTTAGGAAGCAAGTTGCTGAAGTGCAGACCGGACTTTCAGTCTCACATTGTGTACAGGCTGTTTTTATAAGGAGGGTATATATTTACCACAATACATTCAGCGCATTTTACCCTGAAGCCTGTTTAAGCCCGGTGAGCTTCAGTGGTTGCACAGTGGTTGCATAATTTGTAGTGAAGGAGCTGGACTGAGGTGCCACAGCTCATGTGGGCTTGAAGCTTTGACTTTGGCACCATCTTGTATGTGAGTCAGTTTGGAGGATCAGAAGCAGCTGGAAGGAGCTTGTTGGACCCCTGAAGCGTTTACATGTGGAAAGTGGAGTAAAGGTGTCGCTTCTTTACCTGAGATGAAATACTGGTGTCGGATGTTTGAAAAAGAAAAAAAAACTGAGGTGTGTTTCATAGTGTGAATGTGTGTGGCGGCGCTGTGTGCACACAGTGGTGTTTTTGTGGGAGTGCTCCTTATCTGAGCTCCTTTCATGTCTTTAAAGTCTGAAGTTCATTTCCGCTGTAAGGCAGCGGAGGAGTGTTTCATTCATTCATCAGCTGTTGGCAGAGAGTCTTGTCTAATCATAAAATGGGAGCAGTGTTTAAAGTGCTCTACATCCGTAACACCGTCGGTGACATTTCATAATTCCTCCATAAATTATTGAATGAAACAAGTGCACTGCAGTGACTTATGTTCTGCTCTTCCTCCAGATCTAAGTCAAGATGTCTGTCAGTAACCACGAAAACAGGAAATCTCGCTCTAGTTCCGGCTCCATGAATATCCAACTCTTCCACAAGACGTCCCACGCCGACAGCCTGTTGACTCAGCTCAACCTGTTGCGCAAACGGAGAGTCTTCACGGATGTTGTCCTGAAGGCCGGAAACCGATCTTTCCCTTGTCACCGGGCCGTCTTGGCGTCCTGTAGCCGCTACTTTGAGGCCATGTTCAGCGGCGGGCTCAGAGAGAGCCGCGATGCTGACGTCAACTTCCACGACTCGCTCCATCCGGAGGTGCTGGAGCTCCTGCTTGACTACGCCTACTCAGCCCGAGTCATCATCAACGAGGAGAACGCAGAGTCGCTCCTGGAAGCCGGAGACATGCTTCAGTTTCATGACATCAGGGACGCGGCGGCGGAGTTTCTAGAAAAGAACCTCCACCAATCCAACTGCCTGGGGATGATGCTGCTGTCAGATGCCCACCAGTGTCAGAGACTGTACGAACTGTCGTGGAGGATGTGCCTCGCAAACTTTGCTACTCTCTTCAGGACAGAAGACTTCCTGAACCTGCCCAAAGACAAAGTCCAGGAGCTGATCCTCAGTGAGGAACTGGAGGTGGAGGATGAGAGCCTGGTGTACGAGGCCGTTATTGACTGGGTTAAAGCCGACATGGAGCGGAGGCATAGTGAGCTGCCGGAGCTGCTGCGCTGTGTCCGCCTGGCACTGCTCCCCGAAACCTACCTACTGAATAACGTTGCCTCAGAGGAGCTGGTCATGTGCCACAAGGTGGGTCGGGAGATCGTCGAAGACGCCGTGCGGTGTAAGATGCGGATCCTCCAGAACGACGGTATCGTGACGGGATTCTGTGCCCGGCCAAGGAAGGTCAGCCAAGCCCTGCTGCTGCTGGGAGGTCAGACCTTCATGTGTGATAAGGTCTACATGATCGACAACAAGACGAAGGAGATCATGCCCAAAACAGATATCCCCAGCCCCAGGAAAGAGTGCAGTGCTTGTGCTATTGGTTGCAAGGTGTGTACGTGATCTCTGCTGCAAAGGTGCGTTTTCATTCATTGTTACGTAGATTTATTCATAACGTGAACTCTTCCTCTTCTCAGGTGTATGTTACTGGAGGACGAGGCTCTGAGAATGGGGCGTCAAAAGATGTCTGGGTCTACGACACATTACATGACGAGTGGTCCAAAGCAGCCCCCATGTTGGTCGCCAGATTTGGACATGGTTCTGCAGAACTCGACCACATGTTGTACGTGGTGGGAGGGCACACTTCTCTGGCAGGATCCTTCCCTGCTTCTCCATCTGTGTCTCTGAAACAAGTAGAACAGTACGACCCTCAGAACAATAAATGGACTCTGGTGGCTCCGCTCAGAGAAGGGGTGAGCAACGCTGCTGTCGTCGGCGCCAAAAACAAACTCTTTGCCTTTGGGGGAACCAGCGTAAACAGAGACAAGTATCCCAAGGTGCAGTGCTTTGACCCCTGCCAGAACCGGTGGTCAGTACCGGCCACTTGTCCGCAGCTGTGGCGATACACAGCGGCGGCTGTAGTTGGCAACCACGTTGTTGTGATCGGCGGCGATACCGAATTCTCTGCCAGCTCAGCTTACCGGTTCAACAGTGAGACATACCAGTGGTCAAAGTTCGGGGATGTGACGGCCAAACGGATCAGCTGTCATGCAGTGGCATCAGGAAACAGACTGTATGTGGTTGGGGGGTACTTTGGTGCTCAGAGGTGTAAGACACTAGACTGTTACGACCCATCATCGGACTCCTGGGACAGCGTGACCAGTGTGCCCTACTCGCTCATTCCCACTGCCTTTGTCAGCACATGGAAATACCTCTCAGCATAGACGGGCGCCCGACTGAGGTTTCTACGGTGAGTAATTGCACTTTCCCTAACCTGACCCAAACAAACAGGATGTCTATTATATGTGCTGCATCCCTGTTGCCAAGATAACACAAGAGAACCCACTTTACAGAATCATTTTTGTTTAACACACATTGTCACCTATTGAACAGACCCAGGTGAACGTAGGTTTGAAACGGGTAGGGCCAGTTTAAAACCCTTCACTGTTTTCAGGGTTGCTCGTGGTTACAAGTTACACATTATCTAGCTGCCGCGATGGCTGGGTGTTGGATGAACATGGTGGAGTCCTGGTTTAGAGACCAGGAGGAATGTCAGCGGTGCTGGTAATTACAGAGCGAGAGCTACAACGCAAGACCTCAGTCAGTAACGGGAGCGAGGCAGGGATCAGGTCTGTGCTCCACATAGAAAAATACTTTACTTTGAATACGAGTTACAAATGACTCTGCAAGGATAAAGAGAAAACACCATATGTGGTGACAGAACATGGGCCAACCTGTGCCGGTGAAAGTAAAATATTGGTAATATTGTCTGGGATAGGAAGCGAACAGGAGGTAAATTGAGAGGATCCATTTCAAGAATATGAAGATTGACGGAAATGGAACGTACCATATGAGCAAAGAAGCGTTCGCCCTGTTCTGCTTGAAGCAACAACAGGTGGCAGTTTTCACAGCTTTATGTGAGATAAGAGAGAGGAGGCAGTTTTCCTGAGTAGTCCTGGTTTTTTGCACAGGGTGAGGTGGGAGGGATGAAGGGCTGGTAATTAAAGAAGACGAAGAGCGACAGTGATATTTGATGATATTTGATAAGATCTGTAAGATGGTTTATCATGTGGCCTGTGTAGTTCAGGTTTCATAACATCGGGCCTGTCCTGTGATCTTATTTTAGCCTAGGAGTCATTAGATTTTGTTTGAAAATCCTATCAATACTAAACTTACCAAAATCGAAACAAAAATCTAATTCACTCGAAGTCGAAATCTCTAGCAAAGTAGTTGGGAATGGCAAAGGTGGGAGAATAGCTCTCTCGAACAGCAGTCCGTGGGCTTCTTATCTTCCTTCCGGGAAGTGTTGGACCAATCCCGGAAGTCCAATCCACGGTCCTCGAGTCCACGCCCACTCCAGCATCCGTCACACACACATACACACACACATAATGACCCTAGGGTCATAACAATTTGCATGTTGGTTGATTGGTTTTTTGGCTTCGTCTTTACTGTGTGTAATAATATTTTAAAGTTGAGACAAAGGGCTTCATCACAGGAGCTCTATGCTAACCACCCAGATATAAGGCGACAAACTATTGCTCTAGAGCAGGTGAGAACAACCTGCTGTTGTTTTCTAAAACTTCAGCTGAGATCAACATGACGGCGGCTCATGAATGTGAACCAGTATGTAGTAAAATGAAATATCCAAGTGGTGAATACACATTTAGTTCATGAACATAGTGTGAAAACCTATTTTTCATCTTTTTCAAATGCCCCTGTAGCAGCAACTTTAACGTCTTTGTGTTTGTTGTCACGGGACAAAAAAATGACTTAGTGCGACTAAATAGGTCACACTGTGATTGAAGTTTAGTTGAATCATACATCACATCTGCAAAGCAACAGCTTTTTTCTGTCAGTAAAATGTGAGAGTGATCCCAAACAAGCTCCTTTTTGCTGCCAAGGAATTTCAAAGTAAAGCTAAGCAAGTGAGAAGCAGAGGGCTTATGTGCGACTTATGTCTGCAGTAAACAGCTGGATATAATGGAGCCGGGGGCTTAGTGTTATGGGGCTGCTGATATGAACCACTTTCTCCATGGCAGGCAAGGTTTTTTGGGCCAAGGATGGAGACAGACAGGCTGGCTGTGAAGAACAAGGCACCGCATCCTTATGAGCTCAGTTACACAGTTACCGTAGATACCGTCCCACTGCCGACCGCCTTACTGTTTAATTACAGCAGACATGGAAAAGCTCAAATTTCCAGCTCGGAGTTAAGTGGCAAGAATGTCGAGAACAACAAAGTGGCAGAGCAGGATGCTTTTACACACACACACACACACACATATATACGCACACACAAGCACACACATAAGCACACAAATACCCAGAGGAGGAGATGAAGTGAGGAGCAAGTAAGACCAGGAGAAGCCAAGCTATATTTTGTGCCATTTGGCAGCCGAGACTAACGCCTGCCTAAAAATACTTTGCTCCAGAGGCTGTCAACTTTCAGCTGGGGTCAGGGAGAAAAATAATTGTGCGTGTGTGTGTGTGTGTGTGTGTGTGTGTGTGTGTGTGTGTGTGTGTGTGTGTGTGTGTGTGTGTGTGTGTGTGTGTTCCTTTCATGTTTACGATGGGTCCGAAGCCCACAAATCAGCTGTTCAAGTATTCACTAGTAGTATTTGGAGTTTTATTTTTACATTGTTGTGCAACCATTCGTTTTCCATGCATACTACTGTTTAATACACACAGAGACAAGCGGTCTCATTGCTGGCGTTGCCTGTCCTTTAAAAAGCCAGCCATCCTTACGCTAATCTGGGAGGAATGAAGGAGTGGCCTGCATTCCCATTAGTAAAGAATTGTTAATGTTGCTTTGTGGTTCAGGCCTTTCAGTGGTGCTGGCAGTTTGCGTGGCCTGTATGGGATCACCAGCCTTTCTGCTCTGTTTGTCACCACCTACTGTAGTTTGTTGGCCCTTTGCATTTTCACCAGATGTGACTAACCACAGACTCCAGGGCCAAACCAGAGCCCACTGTTGATGGAAAAGTGTTTGTAAAAGTTAAAGCATTATGTTGCACATTTGTTATTGTCTAGACAGGAGAAACATATCGGTTAGCGTCCTCACAGAACAATAAGAACAAATGGTTAATGTTTTTGACGTGTTCCTCTACAGGGTTCAAATTGTTTATTCAGCATATATTTTGGAGGTAGTACGTCACGTAGCGTCACTGTGTGATCTGCTCACTTCTTAGAACCAGACTACAGGCAAACAGGATGTAACTGGAGATCCCTGCACAAAGTTCAGCACAGTCCAGACCACTGATCTATAACGGCACCAGAAATGGCTGAATCTTTCTATGCCTGATCCTTTGTTTTCTTACCCTCCAATCTCTCCGCACCAAAAAAAACTCAGCTTTTAACGCCTTGAGCTGCAGCCCTTATGAGGTGGGCACGGCTCTGTGTGATAGGTTACACCTGGAGAGGTCAGGGGCCACATGGAGAGTCCTCGGCGGGCTCTCGCATCCCCAGACAGCTGCTATAAAATGGAAAGGTCACAGTGGGATCAGGGAGGAGGAGCGCAGAGGTCCCAGCCAGTCAATACTAATGTTTTATTAATGTCTCACTGTGAGGGCCACCAGGAACACAAGCTGAATGAGGCTTTTATTGTGACATCTGTGTACAACAACGATTCCCCTCCGTTCTCTCAGACACATACACATGCACAGTTAAAGTTAGCACGTGCACACACACTTCATCTCTGCTCCTTTGAGTAATCAGTCCTCCACATCATGGCCCCCGGCATGGCTGCTTAAATTTGCATAAACCTAATGAAGTTTATATTGGTCTTTTCTCCACACTTCGAGTAACAAAAAGGGAAAGAGATGCTGAAAATGGCTGAATAATCACCCAGACTAATTTGATTATGGCCTTAAAAAGAGATGGGCTGTCATACAGTTACAGAGGCCTCCTCAGAAAGCCAGCTGGAATGGGACAGTGTGTGTCTGCTGGGTAATTAATCTGAATTACGTAATATTTGAGCCTCTAAAGTAGTGCTGAAGTGGCGCGTATTCAGTCAGAGAGACTCTTTGTTCGCGTCTTAAATTGGAGTTTCTGCAAAGACACTGCTCATTAGACTTTGCAGCTGTACCGAGATGCTTGAGCCTCTGAGCTCAGACTCCTTTAGCTCTCCCTGAAAACAAACTCATGTAAATGAAGTTTTTCATACGTCTGTCAATACAGTAGAATTCTAGGTGGTCATTAGTAAACATGGTGCAGGCCTTGTTGGACACAGGGGACAGATAAAGACAGAGGACTCAGCTTTGGTTTGGTGCATCATGGGTAATTTGGCTTCAAGAAAGCACAGATGGAGTCTGAGGCGTAATAAATAACTTAATTTAAAAAAAAAAAAAAAAAAAGCAGCATACTAATGCAATGTTGCATGTTTATTTGATAAATGTGACCTAGTCCTCTGGCGTACACGTGTGTGCTCTTTTAACCAGGCGCTTTGTAACTTAAAGTCATAGAAATGCTTGAGATCGGTCATTATTTCTTTTGTCGAACTCAGTCTGGCCGTATTCCCATGTGGTGGATGGAGATAAGTGATGGGAGCAGACGGACTGAGTCGGGTTAAACCTCAGTGTGCCAGAGCCGATCACTTCAAACTGTCCACGTCCATCTGTTTGCTGAAGGACACAGGGACTCCCTCCATCCCTCACACCAAAGGAGCGCACAGGGGGCATATGGGTAATTTCTGGGTTACAGTTATTAATTCAGCCACCTGTTGGCATCTCAAGATACCTTACTCCCTGTTAGAAGAAGGAATCGATGTCTTTGAAGGTTTATCTTTTTTATTTACTCATTTCATTCCCAGTGAGAAGATGAGGACAGGATGAATTTGTCTATGCAAACCTGTAGTTTTACATGTCGGAGGAGAAGAGTGTTGCTGATACAGCCCAGCCTCGTATATAATTGATGTGACTCTGAAACAGACTGGAGCTCATTTCATCTGTGTCTCAGTGTGAGCAGCACATTGTTGATCATACTTGGCTTCACTTAATGCAGTGGAGACGCAGATGACTAAAAATAAACCTGCTGCTCGTATGAAACGGTGATATTGTCATAGTTGGAGAAGACCAGAGCAGCAGAGTATTTAAGATGCAGGAGCATGCTCTTCATCATCTGCACTTCAGAGAGATTAGACCAGCACCAGCAGCAGCGACAGCACTCAAGAAATGCAGGCAGTGACCCATGCAAATGCACAGAGGGAGAGAGCAGCAGTGGAAACTTCCATCAGCGTCGTATGGACTAAGAGCTGCTGTCGTTTCTTTACTTAGGCTTTGATTAGAAGGCTTTTTTTTTTTTTTTTGGCAAATTTCTTTATTCTGGTTCTGATTTAAATCCTGATTTTTCAGTTTTATACAGTACTTTTGTAGCATGCAAAGTACTTGTATTTCAGAACATTCAACATTTCTGCACCTTCTGCTTCTTTCAAATTAAGTTAAAAGCATTTAGGGGAACCGTTATTCACTCTCTTTTCAAGGCCTCCTGGAGTCTTCTGTAGTTGCCTGGCACCCTCATTGTGACAGCAAGACTCCAGGAAGTCCCTGGACCAAACCAAGAACCCGTTTAACACATAACACCCCAAAAATGCTTTGCAAAGTGTAGCTGAAAAGGTTTTTATATATCTCAAAGCAAGGTATTATGCTGCACTAAAACTTTGATATTGTTTAGGCAGTAAAATAAATAGTTTTAAATGTCACCCTGCCCCAGCTCACTTCTGCTCAGAGGCCATTCAATAGACAGAAATCAGTTTTGTTTGTGTTTTTGTTGTGTGGACACATCAGTTTTTTGAGTTCTCATTGAGGTTGTTGTAACCTCTTGTTGTTGTTCCAGTAGTACAGTCCTACTGTTACGCTGCAGGCGATGTAGTCACAACCGTGACAGGTGCGTATGGATCAGCAGAGGCTTCTGTAGCATCAGCCGGCTTTGTTGGCCATGGAAATGAGGGCTCATTAGGTTATCCAAACAAGCCCCCAGCAGCGCCTGCCTGTAACTGTCAGCCCTCCTCCTCCTGCAACACAGAGCACACACAGATCCTTCATCTGTTCCTGCAGAGCTGTTACCCTCAAAAATATGCAAATGAGATGTAAACGTCATTTTGCCCAGCAAACATGTTCAGTGGAGCATTCCTTCATAACAGCAGGGGAGGAAAATGAGACACTCCGGTACCTGAGGCTGTGGAAATAGATTCTTGGTGCTTAACTACATGCAGGAATTTGAAAATTGAACTAAATAAAGACATTTTTCACTATAAGTTATATTCAGAGCAGATGGTTTGTGGATGTTTTTTACAGAGTAGGGTCCACTCTGCCGCCATCCTCAGATATTTATTACCCAGGGACATAAATGGCATGAGCAGCTTAGTCCCACATGCCAGGGGACTTTGGTTAAATAATGCCTGTCCTGAGGCATTATTAACGCAGTGTGGGTAAGCCTGATAAAATGGCATGGTGATAAGCTGGTGTGTAGCCCTGAGGACCAAGGTCTCTGCATTCCTGCCTGCTCCCTGAGAATGTCTAGGTCGCCCTGTGGTCATGTGATCGGATCTCTTACAACGGCAGCTCCTCTCAGTTCACAGGACCTAAACATTAATCTCCCTCTGTCTGTTTCCTCAGATCAGCCATGGTGTCTGGTATGCAGTCTCCCTCCGCTGGCTGCAGAGAGGACGAAGAGGAGGGTTTTGTGTATTCCTGCTGCGACTCCATGCAGCCTGATTCACATTAACTTCACATGCAGAGGAGCGAAGGCCTGAGTCCTGGAAACGGCCCAGAGACTGGAAGCCCTCTGGCGTCTTCCCACCTGAACCATTGACTCATCCTTATTGTGTAACTTTCTCATGCAGCCTTAGCTGGACTCGTTGCCATGTATACTTCACAGCCGTTTCTATATAACATGCAAAGCACAGCTCGGAAACGGACCAACAGCGTAGACCTGTCTCGGATCTCCGAGCTTTCCTCTTCCTCGAGGCGAATAAGCTACTCGGACTGCAACAGCCCTGCACTGCTCAGCTGACTCCCTCCGTCATCAAACATGTGTCATCTCACCAGTAGAATACCAGTTTAACGGGCATGTTGTTTAGCTGTGAACTAAAAAAAGAAGTTTAGCTGTGCTTCATTGTGGTTTCTCTCCCATCGTGACACTTGGCGTCTCCTCAGGTGTAATTTATTTGGACTGCTGATGGACTGAATTAGACCTTTGCTCTGCTGGGCCAATGGGGAGGCACACAAGACATTTGGGGAAATGTATGATTTTGTGCACAGAAACAATCTTTCTGTCTGTATTTTTAGGCTTTGGACTTGGGCTTCCCTCAATTTTGGCGAGCTAAATTTGTATCTTTCTCCTCAACTTAAAATACGAGCTCACAAGAGAGAATGTGGCCCATCGTTGTTGAAGAAGATGCTTTTCTATTTCACGATGTTCTTTCAAACTAAGGTTTTTCTCTTTTTTTGTCCTTTGTTTTTGTCTCAGGGGTATGTATAGGTTTGCTGTGTTTGTTGAAGGAAGGGTAGCTGTTTTGTTTTATCTATTCTGTTCTGAAAACTTTGTGAATGTACTGTTCTCGTTTTCTAATACGTTCTTACATTGTTTTGCCAGGTGAAAATATGATTAATAGCGGTGATCATATTAAACACATAAATATTGCCAAAATCTGAGTAACTAACATTAGTGTTATTCTGGGTTTAAATAACAAAAGCTATGTATGTCCTAGGTAGTTAACTCTGTAGCTATAATATTATTTTTTCATGTCTTATTTGTAACTTTGATGGAAGTCTTTTGCGTGTATAGTTTGTATTTTTGCTTTGTAATGAATTTGTAGAAGTTGTTGATTTGCACAATTTGTACAAAATAATCTCTTAATGGTCTTAATTTTATTTCTGTCTTAACCCAGTTTGGGTAGTGTGAATAATTGAAGCCTTTTTTGTAGCACGTAATTGAATTATTCTCTTTCAACACTCTTCATTTGTGTGCAAATCTGCAGTTTCCCAGTATATCAAAGTATATATTAAGTATACTGGTATATTAAGCTATTACTTATAACACCCTCTATTACTTCATGTTCTACAGTTCATAACTTGTCATTAAACATAATCTTGTTGGAAACATATTTGGTTGTTGGTGCTGTTTCCCAGGGAATGATTTGGATTCAACAGCTCTGTCATTAAAACATCATGAGCAGCCATATAATTACACAGGTACACTTAACGTGCCTCAAATAGTTTCCAAACACAGGTTAGAAGTGGTTTTGGTATTTACTGGCAACACCCGTCTCCTTTCTCCTCCGTCTGTCACTAAAGATCCAGTGAGACAAACAGCCCGTGCTCTCTCTTGTAATGATCTCACATTCTGGTTATGTGGTATGTGAGCACCAAACAGGACTTTGCTGCTCTCCATGTAAAATGTGCATTATTGCATTATAATCCTCAAACCCTGAAGAATGTGCACTAATTCTGCACCGGGTCAAGTCATGTGATGCCTCCATACCTCTCGCTCCGCAGAGGCCAGGTTAACGTGACAGGACGGTGCAGTCCAGACTGGGCGTTGGGTGGGAAGAAGGTCTGGCTGGTGTGTTTTTGCAGAGCGGCAGGGAGGAGGAGCAGAGAGGAATGTACCCACAGTAAATGTGCAGCCTGCAGGCTCAGAGTTTTAAAATGTCTGAGATGTGTTTGCTTCTACTGTGCAACCAGGCGTCACTTGTTTTCAGTAGCTGGTGATATACTTCTCCTTTCACATTATTGTAGAGCAAACTGCTGTCTTGCTGGTCAGAGCATCTGTGCCTCAGAAGACCTGGCAACACAGAATTTAAACACCAAATGGGAAAAGTTCATGCTTTAGTGGAGTGGTTTTTATTTTATTTTCACAAATCAATAAACAAGGATATAAATCACAAATTATTACTTTAAAATAACCTGTGTTGGAATCAGTTCTATGGAGCTGCCAATTACCAGACTGGGTTTCTCCAAACCGGTGAGAAACTCTTAACAGGCCGGTGATGAGCCGTGGGCTTTTGCAGCAGGATGTTTCCATCAGACAGCTAACAGGGCTAGGCTTAGCTGGCTTTGGTTCGAAGGGTCGGAGCTTCCAGATCAGTGATCCTTGTCTCCAAAGCTGCCAGGAGCTTCCACTTATTCCAGGTCTCATTGTGACTAAAGGAGGCAGAGGAGAAACTAAACGTGGCACCAAGCGGGACAGACAGGGAGAGGCAATGCTAGCAGCTAGCTGAGCTAACTGTAGGCTAATGAGCACTAAGTCTGGAAATAGTAAGAAGTATTGGACAAAAACGACGGTACTTGACTAGTCCAGGACTATGTGACAGGTTATGAGCTGTTGTACAGAGAATCTGGTTCGTTTTAACCTGTAAACGAGCTGTACAGAAACACACAGCACAACGTGTTAGCAACAGGAAGTGAACTCAGTTACCTAAAATGTCTCTGCCGACGCCACAGGTGATACATGTCTGGCTGGATGGAGGACCCCCGTCTATACCGGAAGAGGCAGAAGTTGGTGTAACCAAACCTCTACCGACCTGCTGTGGGGTATTTGTGCATCCCAGCATCATCTGTTCCCTGATAATTGGTTTTTTCCAAAGCCGGAGAACTCATTTGGAAAAGGAGGAATCACTTAAACCCCGACATTGTTGAACAAATAGTGTTTTTAAATAAAAATGTATTTATTTGTCATTATCCCTGAGCCCAAACTCTGCTAGACATCTGCCCGTATTACAGCCTTTGGCCAGCAGGGGGACTGTGTCCGCATGAGGCCTCGAGTAATGATCCGTTTTGAACCAACTACAACACTAAAGAAGGTGTAGAGTCTGTTTTCTTCTTCTTCTGTTGTTTGCAAGGCAACTAGGGTGCATTACCGCCACCCATTGAGCCGGAACGGGGACAGAGACTGGGTCCAAAGAAACCTGATCCCCTTTAGATTCTATCTGTCATTCGAGTTTCCTTCGGAAATCGAACAACAATCAGTTTTATTTTCTTCCAGCCTTAGAATTTATTGATAACGTGATAGCATAATTAGCAGCAGAACCGGAAATGAGCTATGAATAAGAGTGAGCCAATCACCAACCAGGAGCCGTGCGCAGTGGGCGTGGCCGCGTCAAATCACGGCCTTTTAAACGCTGAGCGCCAGCTCAGGTGCTCAGCAGGTGTTAAGGTGTTAGCCGAGTCCGCCACAGAATCACACAGCGACACTAAACCAGAACCTTTGCTCCCTCGTCGGCCCAAACTCGTTGGTTTGGAGCCGGATAACGAACAAACAGCGCCTTGACGTCCTAACCTACCTGCCCTTAAACACGAAGAAGAAGAACTGAGCGACCAGGTGTGGAGGCAGAAACGAGGGAAACCTGCAGATAAAACGTCATATTTACCGGAACAGAGCGCTGGGTCTGCAGGACCATGGACTCAAAGTCTGTCAAAGGTGAGACACTGAGCGTTTGTTTAGCAAAGACACTTTGTTGGTTCGAGCCTCCCTCATCGTTTGTCTGTACCTGCTACAGGTGCGTCAGGCCCGAACACGCAGAGCAGCGTGGCCTCATGGCGGACTGAGCTTCAAGGCCTTTAGGCCTTAACTGCCTCCTTAAAACCACGTCGGACCAAGACCAGACCTCGGGTCTGCAACGTGTGGATCCATAAGGGCCCTGAAACCTGATTGACCAAGGTGAGCTTGTCCTTTTCGATCAGTCAGGTGTAAAAACCTGTGGCGGCTCAGTGTGACGCAGTTTTAGCCATGAGCCTTGTTAGCAGGCCCACCGACGGTCGGTTGCCCTGGGCCCACCATGACCCACTAACCTTTATATAACCTGCTGGACTCATTAGTCACAATCCAACTTTTAGTAGCCTGGTTTTTATCTTTGGATTAAAACACTATGGAAGCCAGCAGGTGTTCAGACCCAGTCTGAGGCCTTTCTCACTCTTAGTAAGAAAGGATAAAAATAAATCAGGATCCTCTGGCTCTTCAGGTCAACTCCAATGAAAGGTGGCCAGGCTTTTTCAGTGGCTGCTCCCAGACTCTGATCAGTCTGTTTATTAGATCTTCTCCTTCTGTTTCTACTTTTAAATCTTCTTTAAAAACTTATTTGTTCTTCATGTTTTAATTGAGGGTGTTTTATTTTCTTACATGTCTTAAAGGTTTTAATTTTGTTTTAATCCTTCAGCACTGTGGTTGCACTTCTTAGAAATGTGCTTTTTACATTAACTAAACTAAATGAACCAAACTGCTTGACCCCATGAGACCAGACTGACTGTTGTCCTTTCTCTTTCCAGATCCCTGTCCACTGTGAGGTCTGCCAAATAGTAAGGACGTTGTTTTCTAGTCATACTTGGCCGCCATGACTCTGTCTCTGTCCTGTCCTGGCCCCTGGGCCAAAGTGAAGCCTGTAGTGGTTGTTTTAGTGGTCTCTGTGCAGGGCTTAGGGTCAGGGTCTTTCTCTCCCATCATGAGGCCTGTGTTCAGGTTCTTGGTGCTACAGGTCAAAGGTCGAACATGGCCATGGTGCCATAGGTGCTCCCTCCCTCCCTCCCTCCCCCACTTTCCAGTCATGGCGGCCTTGTATCATCCTTAAAATCCTCTCTGTGCGATCTAGCACCTGTCCTTAACTCTATCCTTATTTTTTATTTTTGCCACCAAGCCCATGAGCCGCCAACATCCAGTCTGTCCCATCAAATGGCTGCCCATAGTCAGGTGAGAGCAGCCGTCTGTGGTTTGTCGTCAGACCAGTGGCAGATGTTTGGATGTTTGTCTCAGCCTGTTGTTTGGAAGGTGTTGTGTCATTGAGGGCTGAGCTTAGTGTGACCTCTGTCTCTTTCTGCCCCAAGATGGCCCCTAAAAAATACTAAAATAAAGAACTAAACAGAAACACAAACAGCTTTTAAAAAACAAGTCTAGATAACCAGTGTGGCCATTAGAACAATGCGTCGTTACTAAAAGGCTCCTTTAGGCCACAACACCCAGCCGGTCAGCTCTCCGTCCTCCTCGTCGTCTGTTGCCTGACTGGCCGGCTCTCGTCTGGACACACACTCTCCGTCTCCACAATAATAATCTGTTATGACGACAATGATAATAACAAACAATAACAATATTAATAACGTTGTGAACTGTGCCTCTCTCTCTCTCTCTCTCTTCCTGTTGTTGGTTGTGTAGTGAAGGTGTTTGGTCTTGGCTGTTGTGGCTGAGGGTTGTTGTTGTTGTGGTAGTCGGCCTCCTTTTTCTCTTCTCTCTCTCCAACATAGTTTTTTATATATATAATATATAGTCTGTGCAGTTTGAATCAATGTTTGTGGACTAACTGTTATAGTTTGGTTCCATCTGCTCTAAAACAAAGGCATGATGCCAAAATAAAATAAAAACAATTATAAAATAATAAAGGGTGTGGTTGTGCTTCTGGTTCTAGTGTGTCCCAACACTTATCGGTTCCACACATCTCTCTCTCTCTCTTTCTTCCTCTCGCGTTACCGTGTTTTCGTTTCAGCCTCCAGCGGATCTTCAGCCTGGGTCTACATGAGGTAAGGGTGACAAGGTCACACGGTAAGTGGTTCTGTGATGTGGTTTGTGATGTTTGCGGGCACTGTGCTGTAATTCACGTCGAATAACCGCCTGCTGTCAAAAAGGGCCGAGAGCGGAGGGTTGTTCGATCTGGTTTGCAGTCACGGTGCCACGGTTCGTGTCCAGTGACCCCCTGCTGTTCTACAGCCGAGGGCTGTTGGACAATCCTCCCCTTCGGTCAGTAACTTTAGCATAGCGTGGCCACCGGTCGCTCCGATAGACCGACTTAGGTCAGTGTTTTAAGGACTTAAAGCAGTGACCTAAGCATGAGAGGTTTGTTCTGTGCTTTCTCATGTGGAGGCACGAAACAAACAAGAACATTAGCTCTAAATATGTTAGTCAGTGTAGATACGTCATAATAACACAAACTAAAAAGATCCCCGACCTGTCCTTTGTTATTTTGACTGCCTTGTCATTTCATCTGTCACGTTAGAAATAATTAGTAGTTTGTGATTTTGATGCCTTAGTTATTTATTATGTGTCTCTACCAATAATGAGTTATTTTTACTGCCCTGTCACTTATTTGTGTCTCCATTTCTGTCTAATCTATAATTCATCTTTATTTCCATTAAGCGGCTGGGCTGGTGGTGCCAAGAGAACCGACCTGTCGGTTTTGGCTCAGATAGGTCTGTCAGTTGTTGATCTAGAGTCAGTGGTGCTAGAAGTCCTGTTGTCTGTTGTGGTGTCAGAAGATCTGACTGGATTATTTTAGCTCCAACAGGCCTGGTGGTTGTTGAGTGTTAGTGGTCTGGTCTGTTGCCTGTTGTGGAGCTTAGAGGTCTGACCTGTGTGTTCTGGCTCCAATAGGCCTGTAGGTGCACTGGTGGTTGGGTGGGTGTTGGTCCAGCTCTGTCTCAATACAGCTCTTTCCTCCTCTCACTGTGTGTTTGAACTTTGACCTCAATGTCTACATGTGTGTCTGTCCAAGTTCAGTTCAGTTTTGTGTGTATAGCTCCAAATCACAACACAATCATCTCAAGACACTTTACAAAAACAGAAACCCCAACAAATCCCTTATGAGCAGCACTTGGTGACAGTGGGTGCATTGGTTTATGTTAGCAAGTCTGTCCCCGCATGTCCGTCCGTCTGCGTCAACGTGTCCGTCTCTACGTTTGTGTTTGTTGGAACCGGCTGGAACGTGAAGCCCCAGGAGTCTCTGACATTGGTAAGGCACTGACCCTTTAAAGGAACTTTGTTCTTCCAAATGTCTGTAAATCCTTTGATGCATCTTTTGGTCCCTTGTTCTTCTGCAGGTGCATCACATGAGATGCTCAGACACAATTGGGCCATATTGGCTGCTGGATGGTGTGACAGAGATCCACAACCTTTGTTCCTGAAAAGCTGCCTCCTGTAAAGAAAACTGGAGAAAGATACCAAGCCACATCTAGATTCAGAAGGACCTTGGAAACTGATCCAGGAAGGTGAGTGACAGCCTGAACTATAACTTATCCAGCCATGTGTTAGTTGTTGGCTCTGACGGGTCTGGGAAGCAGTTTTAGTCCAACATTAACCCTGTTAATCAATGTTTTGGATCAGATTCCAGATTAGAAAATGTTGTTGCACTAAATATTGAACAGATCTTCTTGGTGCAGTGATGAGTAGCAGGCACATCTGGAGTCTGGCTTCCTTGAGACTGAAGAACCTGGCCTCCAAGAAGCCTCACCATCTGATCAGGGACCCAGAGTCTGTCAAAGGTGAGACACCAAGTGTTTGTTTAATCAAACACTTTGTTGGTTCAACCCTCCCTCATCGTTTGTCTGGACCTGCTACAGGTGCATCAGGTGTGTGACGCCCCAACACGTAGAGCTGGACTGAGCTTCAAGGCATTTAGGCCTTAACTGCCTCCATAAAACCACGTCGGACCAAGACCAGATCTCGGGTCTGCAACTTGTGGATCCATAAGGGCCCTGAACACTGATTGACCAAGGTGAGTTTGTCCTTTACATCATCATTAGTCACAATCCAACTTTATTTAGTTGCCTGCTCATAAAAGCTGCTTTTTATCTTTGATGTTTCTGGATAAAACAGTTTTACTTTCTCTCCCTAAAATACAAAAAAGGAGACTAGAAAAAGTCAAAGCAGAAAGTGACAGTGAAGATGTTGAAGCAATAAATGAACCACACTGCTTGACCCCATGTGACCAGACTGACTGTTGTCCTTTCTCTTTCCAGATCCCTGTCCACTGAGGTCTGCCAAATAGTAAGGACGTTGTTTTCTAGTCATACTTGGCCGCCATGACTCTGTCTCTGTCCTGTCCTGGCCCCTGGGCCAAAGTGAAGCCTGTAGTGGTTGTTTTAGTGGTCTCTGTGCAGGGCTTAGGGTCAGGGTCTTTCTCTCCCATCATGAAGCCTGTGTTCAGGTTCTTGGTGCTATAGGCCAAAGGTCGAACATGGCCATGGTGCCATGGGTGCTCTCTCCCTCCCTCCCTCCCTCCCCCACTTTCCAGTCATGGCGGCCTTGTATCATCTTTAAAATCCTCTCTGTGCGATCTAGCACCTGTCCTTAACTCTATCCTTATTTTTTATTTTTGCCACCAAGCCCATGAGCCGCCAACATCCAGTCTGTCCCATCAAATGGCTGCCCATAGTCAGGTGAGAGCAGCCGTCTGTGGTTTGTCGTCAGACCAGTGGCAGATGTTTGGATGTTTGTCTCAGCCTGTTGTTTGGAAGGTGTTGTGTCATTGAGGGCTGAGCTTAGTGTGACCTCTGTCTCTTTCTGCCCCAAGATGGCCCCTAAAAAATACTAAAATAAAAAACTAAACAGAAACACAAACAGCTTTTAAAAAACAAGTCTAGATAACCAGTGTGGCCATTAGAACAATGCGTCGTTACTAAAAGGCTCCTTTAGGCCACAACACCCAGCCGGTCAGCTCTCCGTCCTCCTCGTCGTCTGTTGCCTGACTGGCCGGCTCTCGTCTGGACACACACTCTCCGTCTCCACAATAATAATCTGTTATGACGACAATGATAATAACAAACAATAACAATATTAATAACGTTGTGAACTGTGCCTCTCTCTCTCTCTCTCTCTCTCTCTCTCTTCCTGTTGTTGGTTGTGTAGTGAAGGTGTTTGGTCTTGGCTGTTGTGGCTGAGGGTTGTTGTTGTTGTGGTAGTCAGCCTCCTCTTTCTCTTCTCTCTCCAACATAGTTTTTTATATATATAATATATAGTCTGTGCAGTTTGAATCAATGTTTGTGGACTAACTGTTATAGTTTGGTTCCATCTGCTCTAAAACCAAAGGCATGATGCCAAAATAAAAAAACATAAATAAAAATAATAAAGGGTGTGGTTGTGCTTCTGGTTCTAGTGTGTCCCAACACTTATCGGTTCCACACATCTCTCTCTCTCTCTTTCTTCGTCTCGCGTTACCGTTTACTTTTCATCCTCCAGCGGATCTTCAGCCTGGGTCTACATGAGGTAAGGGTGACAAGGTCACACGGTAAGTGGTTCTGTGATGTGGTTTGTGATGTTTGCGGGCACTGTGCTGTAATTCACGTCGAATAACCGCCTGCTGACAAAGAGCCCAGAGCAGAGGGTTGTTCGATCTGGTCTGCGGTCACGGTGCCAAGGTTCCCGTCCAGTGACCCCCTGCTGTTCTACAGCCGAGGGCTGTTGGACAATCCTCCCCTTCGGTCAGTAACTTTAGCATAGCGTGGCCACCGGTCGCTCCGATAGACCGACTTAGGTCAGTGTTTTAAGGACTTAAAGCAGTGACCTAAGCATGAGAGGTTTGTTCTGTGCTTTCTCATGTGGAGGCACGAAACAAACAAGAACATTAGCTCTAAATATGTTAGTCAGTGTAGATACGTCATAATAACACAAACTAAAAAGATCCCCGACCTGTCCTTTGTTATTTTGACTGCCTTGGCATTTCATCTGTCACGTTAGAAATAATTAGTAGTTTGTGATTTTGATGCCTTAGTTATTTATTATGTGTCTCTACCAATAATGAGTTATTTTTACTGCCCTGTCACTTATTTGTGTCTCCATTTCTGTCTAATCTATAATTCATCTTTATTTCCATTAAGCGGCTGGGCTGGTGGTGCCAAGAGAACCGACCTGTCGGTTTTGGCTCAGATAGGTCTGTCAGTTGTTGATCTAGAGTCAGTGGTGCTAGAAGTCCTGTTGTCTGTTGTGGTGTCAGAAGATCTGACTGGATTATTTTAGCTCCAACAGGCCTGGTGGTTGTTGAGTGTTAGTGGTCTGGTCTGTTGCCTGTTGTGGAGCTTAGAGGTCTGACCTGTGTGTTCTGGCTCCAGTAGGCCTGTAGGTGCACTGGTGGTTGGGTGGGTGTTGGTCCAGCTCTGTCTCAATGAAACTCTTTCCTCTTCTCACTGTTTGAACTTTGACCTCAATGTCTACATGTGTGTCTGTCCAAGTTCAGTTTTGTGTGTATAGCACCAAATCCCAACAGAATCATCTCAGGGCACTTTACAAAACCAAAAACCCAACAAATCCCTTATGAGCAGCACTTGGTGACAGTGGGTGGTTTATATGTTAGCAGGTCTGTCTGCATGTCCGTCCGTCTGCGTAAACGTGTCCGTCTCCGTTTGTCTGTTGGAACCGGCTGGAACGTGAAGCCCCAGAAGTCTCTGACATTGGTAAGGCACTGACCCTTTAAAGGAACTTTGTTCTTCCAAATGTCTGTAAATCGTTTGATGCATCTTTCGGTCCCTTGTTCTTCTGCAGGTGCATCACATGAGATGCTCAGACACAATTGGGCCATATTGGCTGCTGGATGGTGTGACAGAGATCCACAACCTTTGTTCCTGAAAAGCTGCCTCCTGTAAAGAAAACTGGAGAAAGATACCAAACCACATCTAGATTCAGAAGGACCTTGGAAACTGATCCAGGAAGGTGAGTGACAGCCTGAACTATAACTTATCCAGCCATGTGTTAGTTGTTGGCTCTGACGGGTCTGGGAAGTACAGTTTTAGTCCAACATTAACCCTGTTAATCAATGTTTTGGATCAGATTCCAGATTAGAAAATGTTGCACTAAATATTGAACAGATCGTCTGGGTGCAGTGATGAGTAGCAGGCACAGCTGGAGTCTGGCGTCCTTGAGACTGAAGAACCTGGCCTCCAAGAAGCACCACCATCCCTCAGCTTGTTGCCATCTGATGTTCTACAGGGGCTGCAGTTTAGCTGCTAACCATCGGACCACCATCTTCTGCCACTGGATCATGGTCAGGCCTCAGGGAAGTATTGTAGAGTCTGTCTTGTGTTGTAGAAAGTCAGGAGCCTAGTCCTGAACTAGTCCAAATTAGCATATTCGGCCTAAGTCAGGATTGTGATAGTCTTGGGTTTCATGATTCTGTCTAAGATTGGTTTGAAACTGGTTTTTTGCCTGTTAGATTTTTAACTGTTCAACCATTAATTTGGCTGTGATAATTATTTGCTCATTATAGAGTGATGACCAGGGAAGTCTTGACCTGGTCAGACTGGGATTGTCTGAAGCAGGAAGTTACTATGTTTTGATGTTAAGAGTAAGTGTCTTGTTGATCATCACCACCCAAATTTTAATAGAAATATAATGTTGGTTGTACCTGAGGGTTCAGTCTCTGGGTTGTCTCTCTGCCAAGCTTCACCCCAAACAGAACCTCCAGTCCTGGTGAGGTCCAACTTTGCATTTCGTTTCCGGTCCCGTGGGGAGGCCTCCCAGCAGGGGATCGTATCCCACCCCTGTAAAGCGTTCTGTCGCTGGGATATATCAGACGGTTTCGTACGTGTCGGTTGGTCGGCGTGGCACCAGCCAGGACTCGGGTTTCTGTTTTGGGGGGTAGCGAGCTTGGCAGTCAGACAATTCAGACAACTGGATTGAAGCTGTTGGACACTTGGTTTGTGTCTTAGTTGAATTTTCCATCTACTGGTGATGACAGCAATGGCCCTGAAGAACTGATTATTTCAGGATGACATGTTGAAATATTATCAGGGTTGATGTTACTAAATTCAGAAATGTTACTTCCAAAAGTTGAGCTGAGACCAGTTAGTCTCACAGGTTTTATCCACAGGTGTGAATCAGAGAAATCAGGGTCAGGCTACTGGAGGTCTAGTTGTTGATCAACACAGGATGTAGGCACATAATGTAGACTCCTGGTTTGGAGCTAAGTGCCATGGTTGTGCAGTTTCCAAAACCAGACCTGGATCCCTCTGGTTTTGTGAATCAGCTGACTGTGGTGCTGCTGTGATCCTGCTTAGACAGAAAGTGATGCTGACATGTTTCAGGGAAGGAAGCTTCAGCTGTCCCACATCAGCCTGATGCAGAGCAGACTACATGAAGGCAGCCTGGGTCAGTAGGTTGTTGTGCTGTTGAACAGTAAGGGGAGGTCGGTGAAGAGGGCGGCACTCGTCTCTCACCTCCACTCGTGTTAGAGCTGCTTTTCAAACCATAGAAATTAACTAGTCTTTACTTCCTGTTCTGAACCGACTCAATTGGACTCTGTTGTTTCTGTTGAAGTTTTTCTGAACAGACCAGATGGTTTGTGGCGTCTGCTGCTTTCAAACGCTTCACTAGTATCAGAGAAAATTAGGAGTTTGAGATAGTGAACAGGTTTACAGCTCAGATGGACTCAGTCTTTCTGATCTCACTGTTTGAGGTCTTTGTCTCTGGCCAGTGTTGGACAGACAGAAGGGGGGGGGGTTCTTGTGTGGCCTCAGTGTGTTTGCTAACATGCAGCTCACTGCAAAACTGACAGTCAGATCTTGTAGTTGCTGACGGATGTTATTAACCGGCCTGACTGTGGTCACACATTTAGTTGGTAGAAAGTCTAGATGAGATCTTGTGTTCTTGTAGAATTACCCCCTGCACCTGATGACCCAAAGCCAGGACTTGAAGATTTGTTAAATGGTTAAAAGGAAACATCTAATTGTGCTTCCTATTTGAAAAGTTGCAGTGCATCCAGAAACCATAAGGAGACGGAGGCTGAAGCAGGTCAGCAGGTTCCTCTGGCACTGGAAAAACCAACTTGTGGCTCTGTGACCATATCTGTCCTGGATGAGGGTGAAGACGACCATTGTGGACCAAACCATCCTCTGATGGCGTCTCTGCATCTGTTGACCCACTGATGTGTTCAGGTACATCATCTACTTCTGTTAAACCTTCACTTGTTTGTATTGATCAGGATTATTGACGGTTTCTTTCTGCTTTGCCCAACTTTAGGGAAACCTGTTGTCACCAAGCCCTGCCCTCCACCTTCATCTCCCATCAGACCTGTTGGTATAAAATGCTGCTCCAGGGGACTGAGCTCAGTAAAGACAGGACTTGAACTGGCTGCTTGTGGGATGGAGTTCTAACTCACCTGTTGACTTCTGTATGTGTGCTGATGCTGTTGTGTGGACTCTCTCAGCTCCACAGGACAGAGTTAATGTTTGTTAGTCCATGGTGGAGGTCTCAGGGCAGTGTTGATATGATCAGACTGATTCTCCAAAGCAGGAGTAAAATTATGTTGTAATGTTAAGAGTAGGTGTCTTGTTGATCATCACCACCCAAATTTTAATAGAAATATAATCTTGGTGTTATACTTGAGGGTTCAGACTCTGAGTTGTCTCTCTGCCAAGTTTCAGCCAAAACAGAACCTCCAATCCTGGCGAGGGTCGACTTTGCGTTTCGTTTCCGGTCCCGTAGGGAGGCCTCCCAGCAGGGGATCGTATCCCACCCCTGTAAACCGTCGTGTCGCTGACGTGGGGATATGTCAGTTTCGTACGTATGTGTCGGTCGATCCTCATGGTACCAGCCAGGACTGGGTTTCTGTGTTGGGGCAGCAAGCCTGGCAGAGTCAGACAATTCAGACAACTGGACAGTAGCTGTTGGACACTCGGTTTGGGTGTGTTGGTTTAATTTTCCATTTACTGGTGATGACAGCAATGGCTCTGAAGAACTGATTAGTGTCAAATGTTCAGGCAGAAACATTTTAAATATTTGAAATGGTGCCATTATGTTGACGACTGAATACTTGTGAATTGTCTAGTTCAGTAATAAACATGTAACTTCAGTTCAGAATATTTGGGTTTTTTTTGGTTCACAATTCTGTCACACACTTGTAGGTTCTTATTTACTGTTCTGATCTCCACAAGAGAAGTTCTAGTTTAGCTCTTGGCCTCCAAGAAGCAAGTTCATGAAGTGGATTTTTGTTTCACTATTTGAAGTTGGGTCTTGGGTTTCTGAAAATCAATAAGTAGAAGTTTCAAGATTCATTACTGCCTCTTGAACCCAGACTCGGAGCTGGTTCCACAGGAGAGGAGCTTGATAGCTTAAGGCTCTGTCTCCCAATATACTTTTATAAACTCTGGGAACCACAAGTCTTTAAGGTATGAAGGAGCTTGATCATGAAGGGATTTGTATGTGAGGAGAAGGATTTTAAATTCTATTCTGGATTTTACAGGGAGCCAATGAAGAGAAGCTAATATAGGAGAAATATGATCTCTTGCTAGTTCCTGTCAGGACTCTGGCTGCAGCATTCTGGATTAACTGGAGGTTTTTTTATGGAGATACTGGGACATCCAGAGAGTAATGACTTAGAGTAATCTAGCCTTGAGGTAACAAATGCATGGACTAGTTTTTCTGTCATTTTGAGACAGGATGTTCCCAATTTTGGAAATGTTGCACAAGTGAAAGAAGGCAGATACTTATTTTGTGAGTTAAAGGACATGTCCTGGTCAAAAATGACTCCAGAGTTTTTCACAGTAGTGCTGTAGGCTGGGGCTATGTGTAGCTATCTTGTTAGAAAAACTATGCTGAATGTCATCTGCATAGCAGCGGTAATTAATTAAGAGTGCTTTCTAATAACATTGCCTAAAGGAAGCATGTATAAGGTGAAGAGAATTGGTCCTAGTACAGAACCTTGTGGAACTTCATAACTAAGAAACTCAGTCATCACTGCTGAGAGCTAAGGGAACACTGGGTTCAGCAGACCTGTGACTTTTTGTCAGCCTGGCTATTGTGCTGAAAAGAAACCTGGGGTTCTTATTTTCCTCAGTGATGAATAGTCTGCAGTTCTGGCCTTGTGGAGAGCTTTTTTTTTTTTTTAATGTCATTTGATATTACATTTTTCCAGGCTAGATAAAATTATAAGTTTGTGGAGCGCCTCCTCCTCTCCAGCCTTCGTGCTGCTTTAAGGGTACGGATGTGAGAGCTGTACCATGGACCTAATCTGATTCGCTCAGTTCAGAGTGGTGCTGTACTAATATGCCTGAAAACTTTGGTTTTGTCAACATTTAATCTTGCAATATGTGAAAACGTGTTAGTTACAATGCATGGCTGTTTTGACTAACATACACTTAACTAAACTAAGTTATACGATCTCTGTTTAGACCATTTGTTCTATCTTCATTTTCAGTTCCTTCCTGATCATTTGTCTCCGTTTCTGCTTGTTATTCTGCCTCAGTGGAGACGACTTCCCTTATACATCATAACAATGTGTGTCAGGTTGTATGAAGGAAGAAAATGACACCATGGAAACAGCCAACCAGATATTTTGCAAGTTGTTTGCACGTAGTAAGATAAATACCAAATGTGCTGATCACCTTGGTGTCATTTTGAAAACACGGTTTAGTTAACAGAAAATATTCCTCTGAAACGGCTGATTTGCCTATAATTTGCAAGATTTATCTTCAGGCGATGCCTTCAAACAAATTACTTGAATGACATAATGCGAAATTATTAAATCTTCTTAAAGTGAACAAAAAATAAAGCTGAACACATGCTGTTCTTCGGATATTAGCTCCAAAAAAAGGAAATGCTCTTCCTGTGTGACATCTTGTCTGTAACAGACTATGTTCAGTAACGAACGTGAGCATCTTTGTGTCATTATAGCTACAGGGGCTCATCACTTTAATTTATGGACTATAAAACGCAATGCAGATGTCCATAAAAAGATGAAAAGGGGATCTGGTATTGGACAGCAGGATGTGCTGACCGGTCAGTGCCTCCTATTATCATGCAAAATGTGCAAACCAAGCGATTTCAAACAGATCTTGCCGACAACACAATTAGACCACAGCGAATAAATTGGACTCTTTGAAAGTCGGCTGGAGACAAAGGAAGCTCACAGACCGCCAAAACAAAAACGAAGAGGAGGAGGGAGTGGTGACAATAAAGGGAGAGAAAGAGGACGAACTGCAATAACAATCTGGATTCTGGACTGAAAGATATGTGGGGTCTCCATAATTGTGTGTGCATGAGTTTGTGCTTAATGTGTCTGGGTTGTGTGTGTGTGTGTGTAAAGTGGGGGGTTCTTGTTATGGGTTCCTGTTAATCCATAAGAAAAGAGGCAGCGAGGTGGAACAGACGGGCACCGTGCACTCTGCCTCTCCATCCTCATATCGGCGTGTGTCTGCTGGACTGAGACCCCCAGCTGGGGCCTCCGCCTGCACTGACCAGGGACAAAGACGCCTTGATGAGGCCAGAATCGACCTCCTCTCACCTTCCCCAGGCCCCCGGAGGATATCCCTGCGGGCAGGCTCAGGAAGTCCTACTGTAGACGGCCAGATCAATATTCACCTTCTGTCCGCACCAGACCTGATCTGACTGATCTGCAAAAAACTGCCTGAGTTATTGTGTTCAACGTGCCCTGGTGGGGTTATCTCTGTTTACTGTAGCTACATACACAACATTTTATTGATGTTGAAGCATCTTTTAGTCTGCCAGGTTATAATTAAGATATTTGGATTGCATCCACCAGGTAGGAAGATGAAAAATAATGTGTTTTCTGGTCTGTGGCTGCAGATAGACAGTCAGTGTGTGTGTGTGTGTGGTGTGTGTGTGTGTGTGTGTGTGTGTGTGTGTGTGTGTGTGCGTGCGCGTGTGTGTGTCCTCTTACATAAGCGTTCATGGCAAATCAAAACATCAATCTTCCTCTCTCATATCCTCCTCCTCCTCCTCTGTGTCTCATTTTCAAATTAAGTTTTTCACTGTACTTCATTGGCACAGAGGAAGACACCCCAAGCCTGTCCAAGTCTCCAGGAGTAAATAATTACTGTACAATGTTGTCCCCCTTCTCTGTGTCTGTCCTGGTGGTGGAGCACAATGTGTCTCCACATCCTCCTGTCTCTCTCTCTCTCTCTCTCTCTCTGGCTTTGGGCATCTCATCTGGCAGCAGCTCTGAGGTTTCTGTGCTCACTGTGTAAGCAAATGAGGAGTAAACAAAGTGTGAGACAGCAAGTCAGGCAGTCTAACCACTGGAGCAAATGCAGAGGTTGACTTGTCTCTTGCTGTGTGAGCGTGAGGTGTGTGCATGTGTGTGTGTGCGTGTGCACATGTGCACGTGTGTGTGCGGGGGCACACAGGAGACAGGTGGGCTAACACCAACGGGAATGAGGGACCTGCAGCTGCAGAACAAAATCTGCTCTCATTTTCACAACCTCCTCTGCGGACTGAGCTGAATTACAGGGACGTGCCACTGAGAGACACTGGTACGTGTCTGGAAACGTTCACCTGCTGCCGATACGTCGTCTCTTTAGCTCACCAACATGTTGAGAAACAAGATAAAGCCATTAACTTTCATCAGGTGAAGAGGTTTTTGATTTTCTGATCCTAAAACAGACTTAAATCTAAAGTGTAAACCCACTTTCCTCTTGATACAGTTGTTGCTTTTGCTGGTCTTTCTGTTTCACTTTGAATTGAAGCTGTTTAAATGTGTGCGGTCATGTGACCCAGCAGCCAGCTATGGAGACCGTGCACCTCCTGAATGTAAACGCTTTGTGCGCTGGAAAAAGCCGTGTGGTTTTCAGGCATGTGGCAGTGCGTGTTTCTGATAATCCTGTGGCTTTGAAACGGCTTTTTAAACGTTCTGAATCCATGAAAAAACATAATCCTTCAGTTTATCTGAAAAATTCAATTTCACCAAAATTGGAGACACATGGTTTTCACTGGACGCTGATAATATGAAAGTGTCCGTTTTATTCGGTGGGCACGTACAGTCTAGCGCCTTTGTTTTGCCATGAAGTTTGATTGTATGTGTGTCTAATATAACGGCACATTTATTACAGTATCATTGTTCTATTGTTGGGTTCTACAGGAATACAGAGGCTGCAGGCTCAGCCCAGCTCACACTGTGTGTCCCTACGAAATGTTTTGTCACTGTACGTGGGACAGTTTGATACCATGACCTTAAATAAAGAGCACGGTGCATTTGCCAAATGTTTTAACCATAATCATTTAAAATGCAGGTAAATAGGTGATGAGCATGTGAGCTAAAGAGCTAAATAATCTCTAAGGTACGAAAAATCTCTCAAAAGTACAAATGGTCCTTTAAAGAGTTTATTGCCCTTGTAAAGGTGTGAAATTACAGTCGGTGTGAAACGCCTGTTGTTCCAACATTTGACTTCTCTCTCTCTGCCAGATTCATTTCACAGCTTCTATTTTTGTGAGTCTGTGCAGTGAAGACCTGTGGCTGACAGAGAGAGAGCGATGGGAGCCTGCGACAGGCGAGCTCTGTCAGACCTGCCAGTATCCCCCTCAGCAGTCACTGTCTACACAATGGAACAATTACCCAGCAAACTGCAGAGGGAAGGAGAGAAACTTTATGGTTCTGGCATGGACACAATGGATTTGACAGCCAGAGAGTTGATTGTTCAGCGTTCAAGCCTTTGATGATCTGAGTTCTGTGTGTTTGCTGCCTTACACACACACACACACACACACACACACACACACACACACACACACACACTGAAGCATAAACATGTAAATACACGTCGAGCCGTTTTACTGTGATTTGCCTGCAGAGTCAAATTCCAAGTTGCCCATAATTAAAACAGGAAAAGTTTCTCTTCCTGTTGATGGAGCCAGCTGTCAGTGGTGGAAAGTAAATTACATGTACTCCAGTACTGTATTTAAGTACAATTATGAGCTATTTTCTGCTACTTTTTAATTCTGCTTCAGTAAATCTGAGGGAAATATTTGACTTTTTACTCCTCATTTGTTTGGCAGACGCAGGTTGTAGTTTCTCTTCAGATCGAGGTCTGAGCGTTTACGCTCGTGACCCTGTTAGCAGAACCAGCCAACTGGACTAAATGTTATTTTTCTTTAGTAAAGGATGTGATTTCATGAATGTGTATTTGCATTTTTAGGATTTCTGTCCCTCCCCGTGCCTTCGCCCCCGTCCAGACAGAGGTGGGAGGCCCATCTAGAATATCCAGTTTGGGAGAAGATCCTTTGTGAGGAGCCGTCACGTCACAACGTCAACACGAGGGCATTCACAGGAAAAGCACACAATGACTGTGACTCTGACCGTAGCCCATGAGCAACAACTGTGGGCAGAGCAGAGCCAGCGGAGATTCCAGACAATCCTGGCATAGTTGTGGTACAAAGACTCATTTCGCTTCCTTTTGGTCACAGACACAGCGAAGCCTTTTGTTCTCACATCCTTTTTGTTTTTACAATTGACACTTCCTCTGACTCTCATTAATAGGCAGAGATTAATTCCCAGTTGGGCTGGAGTGAGGCTCGGGGAGGAGGGTTGATGAAGGCTGGTTTGATATGTTGCCTGAAGCGACACATTTATACACACACACACACACACACACACACACACACACGTTGCTGCAAAACCCTCTAGATTCTCCAGTCAAAAGCCCCTTTCTGCTCAGAGAGGACGACATCAAAAGCATCATCCAGAGCCTGATGAGGACTTTGAGCTTGTGTGTGTGTGTGTGTATGTGTGTCTGTGTGTGTGTGTGTGTGTGTGTGTGTGTGTGTGTGTGGCGACCCCTTCTGTTGCACCGTGTCCAGCTGACCACTTCAGATGAGATGTGACACTGAGGATGAATAATACAATAGAAGGATCCTCTGACGTGTCGGCAGCATCTGTCTCTGTCTGGGCTGACGTGCGTCGTCCTCCTCCTCGTTCAGGGCCGTGCACGGGGGCTTTTACAAAACCAACGAAGCAGCAGACGCTTGATGTACTAACCCACATTAGCACGCTCCCTGTCATGCATGCAGGCAAACATATAGACAGACAAATAAGAGCAGCTGTGATTGAACGAGTGCAGGTCTCGTCTCATCAAAGGCTCGGTAGTGTTGGGTCACTAGAAATACAAGCGAGATCAAAACACGTGAGATTTATGACGGCATAATTCAGAATGGCCAATGAACTGAAGGGGGGTTTGCTCTTATTTTAGAAAAAATTCTTGATCGGTCCCTTTTCCCAGCGGCCTGAAGGATAATTAGAAGACAGACAGGGAGGTGGGGTAATGAACAGAGATGGAGAAAAGGAGGCAGGAAGAGATTTGGTGTATTTGAACAATAGCACAGTCTTCCTTTGTTTGTGGTGGAACAGGTTCTTGTGCAAACCACAGCAGATGACAGAGCTTTCATTGCAGCTTGTGCCACATTGTCATATTATCCCACCTAATGCACTTCAACCCTGTGCCAAGAATCTTTGACATGTTAATGGTCTGAAGTGAGACCCATGAATTAAAAAAGGCAAACATGCTGTATGTGTATTTGGCTGGGTGTATTTACAGTGTGTGCACGTTTCACTGGGCTGGCAAAGCTGCTCTGTTGCATAACCTCAGTGGCTTCCTCAGAGGTGATGCCGACCTCAGCACATGACTGAAGCCTTTTAACCGTGCGTGGCGTGTGTTTGGTATCTTCGTCTGTCAGAGCGGAAACAAACATCTGTCCTCCAGCTGCTCGTCACGCTCAGTTTTCTTTCTCTCTGTGTTTTTCTTTTCTCAGTTGTTCATTTTACGACACAGCTCTAAACTAAATTCAGTATCATCTGAAATCCAACATTAATACACACATCTATTAATTTGCTCCACCCTAGTCAGCTCCAACAGTAAAATGTGGATTGTGTGTTAATGTGTCAGTATTAATGATGATAAAACTTACATTACATAACAAGGACACATTTTATTGAGCATATCTACAAAGCTGTAAATTGTTGGACGTTCTATATTTGCGTTGCTGTTTTTGTCCCACCCAGCTTTGTCTGACTCTGGTGTTTGATGTTCCAGCAGTTAGTGGCCTTTTGCTCTTTTGGCAACGTCTTCCCATGTCCACCTCCCCCCCTCCTCCCTCGTCCCTCCTCCACCCCATCAGCAGCAGCCAGACAGCCACCCAAGCCTGCCAGCTCTGGTGGGAGGCTGGCGGCTGCTCCGTTCCAGTTCCTAAATCAGAGGCTGTGTCTAGATCCCCCCTGTAGAGCGGCAGTGCACTTGTGATGAGTTCTGCCGCTCTTCCAAGATGAAAAAAGGGGCGTGCTGAGGAGCTGTACGTCGTTGTTTTGTATGCTGGACACCGTTATGTCCATTTATGCTGAGCTTGTCTAAATTTGCCCCTTGATCAGTTGATGCTACTTTAAAAAAGCCCATCAGGGACAAAGACTGTGGTGGATTTTATGTGCAGAAGCACTTAAGGAACCAAACCACACAGACAGACAGACAATGCAACTTAAATCTGCTTTTGATGCTGAAAGGGTCGTGCTGGAGTGAAGTGCACCACCTCGGGCTGATACAAGTGCACACAACAAAAGAGCATATCTTGCACCTGATTGAGAGCCTGCAGCTTATTGTTTACTCATTTTAGATTCATTTCATATTGCTGTCTGGGTTTAAGGCTTTCCTCTAGGCCTTTCTACTCTAGATATAAATGTATTTTCTTGAAAGCCGTGCACATATGCTCCGGTGTTTGGCACAGACTGTCAGAAACAAAAAAAACTTTTACACAAAGCTCCTATTGGGCCTTTCCAGGAAGAAGCTTAGCAGCTTAAATTGCCCACATCTTCACATTCTGACATGGAGAGGCTTTTCCATGCTGGCTGCCAGGATGGTATTTTACTTGGCACCACTAGCATTTGACTTTAGGTACTAAAAATGTGCATGAGTGTGCGTTCGTGTGTGTACGAAGGAAGTTGTTTCTGCTTCTTTGAAAATGCCACAGAGACCTCCCACACTGAACAATACTGCATCGTGGAAAATGCTCCAAGGTCCTGAACGTGTCAGACAATGGTGGTTAATATGCAGAGAGTCAGCTTAGAAAATGTTAAGTGCTGGTTATTGGTCTTCAAACTACTGGAGAACAGACGACAGGCTTTATCTGCAGCAGCTGTGGCTACGTGGTGGTAGATGTGTCTGACCTGTCACGGTGGTGGTCTGATGCCTGGTGATCAGTGCACACACTGGGGAATGAAACTGGACTGACCAGCCTGTCACCAGGACACAGCTGAGGAGATAAATGCAAATCCTGTGAACACAAAGGGCGAGTCAGCACAGAGCGCACTTCCTCTTCAATTCACCTGCAGCGTCTCTTCCGGCAGAACAATACCTGTCCACCTGATCTGACATATGCTGCCATAACCTTCCTCTTTAGAGGCCCTCTAACACACACACACACACACACACACACACACACACACACACACACACACACTGAGAGGTGCTGATAAAAGATCAGTTGAGCAGCAGGTTGGAGGAACAATACTGAAGCACAACTATGAGCATGAAATCACTCCAAGTTTACTTCTCACACTTCATAACCCATGGGAAATATCTGGTGTCCAAGGAGACGCATACTGGTGTAAACACACACACTGCTCTTTATCTGTCACTGATAACAGCTACAGCCTGAAAAAGATCAAAACGTCTTATCGAGCGTCTCTTTTACCAGAATGTATTTTCCACAGCCTGCCATGGAGGTTGTGTAAGCAGGTTTGGCTGAGAGATGTTTTACTGCTGACTATCTTCCTGTAATCACCTCGGGTGTTAGCAATAAGATATGAAAGAGTCCACTTTGTGTCTCGACAACAAAAGGCTCTTTGTGTCGGCCAAGAACAATGAAACACTCAGCACATGCTTGTATGATAAAACAGCAAGCTGAGGTTGCAGAGGTTGTAGTTACTGGAGGAAAGAAACCGAGTACATTTACTGTACTTACATAAGTACAATTTGCCTCTTCTAGTTTTATGATACTTTATGTCGTGTTGCACATTTTACTGCCCATTTATCTGACAGATGTCGCTTTTACATCAGAAATGCAATACAAAAGCTCTTAGAGTACGAAAGAGTCTAACTGGGGCTCCTTGTCTCAGGCGTCACGTCTGTGATATCAACCAATAACCATTTCCCCCCAAACTCTTCAGATTCTTCCATTTAAGAAACGATCGAAGCCAAAATACATTTTGCAAAAACTGAGGATTTAAGGAAAGTATCTTTTTTCTTTGTTGCTCTTCATATTGTCTCTTTTATTAATTACTGAATTTTACTTCAGACCCACTAAGAGGATTCTGTACTAAACTGGCACAACCAATAACCCACAAGTGTCACAGGAAGCCGTTGCTTTACTCCGAGGTTGCGAACCCCTAAGTTTCAACTGTTTTAACGGCCCAGCGGCTTATTCCAACCTGGATGGTGCCAAACTACCAGGAAGCTGTTAGATGTGAATGTAAGAGCCAAACAGATGAAAGCCAAGTGCTGACACTGAGTCTAGCGTTAAGATTTGTTGGTTAAGTGTTTATGTGTCTACGGGGAGGTTCGTCTGCACGTGTCTCTGCGGAGCATCTGTTTGTTTGACTTTGTGGCGAGACCAGTCTCTGACACAGAATAACAACAGACAAGACTCCTGACTTCCTGCAAACAGCATTAAATAAAACGCCTCCAAGCTGTGAAAGCGGTTGAGCTGAGGCCTGGAGACGTTCGATGAGAGGGGGAGAGACGGGGCGACATGCAAAGGGCAGAGCAGTGAAAGGAACGAGACAGACAGAAACAGTCCAATGCTGCTTCCCTCCACAGGGGGAAGCAGCCTGGAAAATTAACTGTTGAGAGGAGACAGAGGGAAGCCACTAATGACAGCAGACAATGAAAACTGGCCACTACAGCAGCATCTTCCCACCAGAATGACAATAACACAGGAACCAGCAGGCCTGCTGTTAGCGAGGTCTACGGAGGGATTGAAGAGCCACAACCACGGCACCTGAAAATAGTGCTTTGTCTGGGAGCAGACTGTTATTAGGTCGTCTAAACACGGGCTCAATAACACGGTTACTGCGCCTCCTAGACAGGCGGCTGGCTAATTGGGTGGTCAGGATCATTTGGACGAGCAGTGAATATAAATCTACATAATGACAGAGAGTGATATGATACGTGTCCATGTGGTGGTTACTGAGAGTTCACATTTACAACAATGACAATTATTCATTTAGCTTTTCCTGAACACCAATGAGCAAAACATGCACCAACCCAAACAACAAGCTGGTGTTTGTCAAGTTAAAAGAAAAGTCTGTTTATTACTAAAGTCTGTTTATTACTAAAGTCTCTCTAAGGCAGCAGTTTGTGTCCACAGGTTGTTCTAATGTCTTGCAGTGAATGAAATAAAATGGTACAAAAATCAGTTCTGTGCTACAAATGTCATTAGACAGCTCATGGTAAAGAAAAGTCCACAGGCAATAACAACAAGCATCATAAACATTCGTCTGATTCAGTTTCCCCTTCAAGTATGCTACTATCCAAAGTGACTAGTGTAAAATTGGCAGAGGAAATAAAACATGATCAAGATTATTTACATATTACAGGTCCAACATGTGTGTGAGTGTGTGTTTAAAAAAAAAAAAAGAGACTAGAAACAGCTTTCCACTGTTTCTTGTGGCAAATACACACACACACACACACGCACACACACACGCACACGCACACACAGTGACTGACTGACTGAAAGAAAGGTTAAAGAGCTCAGAAACAGCAAAACAACATTTAAGACTTGAGTTCAGGATCAGATCCAAACAGGCAGCTCTCCGCTGAGGTCCATGACAGTCCACAGATTAAAGTCTCGTACCTGGAGCAGAACTAAAGGGCTCTTGCACCATTTTTACTATTAGTTATCAGTTAAAAAGAAACACTTGGTACCAGGAAAACAGACGAACATGGAAATGAACACTTGGAAACAATCCCAACTCGAGGTTAATTTGCTGGTTTCGTCCGAAGCTTTTAACTAAATCACATGATCTTTATCAGCAGATGGAGCTTCCACATAGTAGCATGAAAGCTCAGCAGCTGTTGTGTCATAGTAAGACTTCTCACTTTTTAAGCACTGGCTTGGCTCAGCTGACGGCGACTGGACGACGGTTGAAAATAAGGAAACTTGACTTGGGATTGTTTCATTTTTATGGGTTTGTCACCACTAAAAATCACCGTGTACGTTCACATGCACATTAATAGCCCGCGGTGCTTTGTGATGATCAAGAGTTGGTGTGTTTACAGTAAATACAGTGGTAGATGAGCTCATATAGGACAGGAGGGGCCACTATAAGCAAATATACCCGTTTGCCTTTTACTGTCTGTACTTTCAAGATGTCTCTCGAAATAATCCCCTTCCTCTGTCTATAATGAGTCACTGGTGAACATGATCTGGCCAAGCAGGAAATTTAAGACCTTGAGCAGGATGGGAGCTGGACGACAACGTGCTGTAAACACACGTTACACAAGTACTGACACTTTGTGGACGACCACACAACCAGCACAGGGTCATTTATCCTTCATACACAAGCACAGGAAGGAGCCCAGTCGGATGAATGTCTCTTTGGTTAAACCGACTGATGCACAATATTTTTTACGCCTGCTGCGTGATCTTGATGGGTCGCAGGAGAGAGACGGCAGACAGTGCACCTCGGCTTCAATGCTACATCGATACGCATCAGGAGATTAAATGGCAAACCTTCAGGTTCACTTCACTGAATTAGGTCAAAGATCTAAGAGGAGAAAGTGTAGGAAGAGGGCAGCCGGTGCAGAACAGATCCCATACAGTACTTACAACAATATCCAGAATATACACAAACCTCACAGCCCAGCTTATTTGGACAAAGACAAAAAGCTCTTCTGTTAACTACTCAACTACTTTGTGATTTTAAAGGGATCTTCTGTATATACATAAAAAATACATGGGATAAACATCTCCATCTGTCTTCTGTAAGGAAAATAAAGACTACGATCTTTGAGAAAAGCTGATGGTCCTTTTTGCTGCAGAACCACTGCACCTTTTAAACTCGGAGCTTTGAGTACCAGCTAATGAAACGTCATCAGCAAATCAATAAAACACACTGTCACCTATTCTGACAGACATCCAAACTGCAGTGACACACTCTTCACCTTGTCAATCACATGAACCTTTACATTTGGGATTCACATTAGGACCAAACCCTTCGTTTTTCCATAGCGCCCTGGCTTTTATGTTCAGACAGTCTCTAGAAGACTGAACATGTCCACACTGGTTATGAAGGTTCCGGAGGAAGAAAGAAGCCATTTCAGAAGAACCAATACTGAGGGATATGAAACAGTGTCATCCCAGTGATCCATTACACATGTTTAGACCTTGTTGTCTGACAGTTTATGTTTGGAATAACTAAGAGGCCTTAATTCTACTGGAGCAACAAGTGCAAAATCCCAAATTCTACCAGCATGATGATAATGATTCAATTAGTGCATCTTAGCTCTGTGTTAAATAGTTGTGATTATTACTTGTGCTGTCCTGTGAACCCACATGTTCTATTGTCTCTGCTCTGTACTGATGCTTAAATCATGCAGAGTGAAATGCCATGAATGCTACTGTGCTCTATGGTCCAGACTCAAATGTTTCTCTAGAGGTTTTGGAAAATGAAACCCAGGCTGTGTCAAATTCATCGAGGCCCTTTGAGGTCTACGAGTTGATCGGTTTAACAAATTTCTTGGGTGTTGAACGGGCTCAATAGCAGCAGCTATGAGAGACATACCTTTAACCTTCACACACTGAAGGCTAATTATATAGTATCACATAGTACTGCTGACCTACTTGCTCCGTTTTCATCAAATTTTGCCACAGTCAAAACAATAAAAAATTAAAATGCAATTGTATGTTCTTATTGGAAATGTTAGGAAATAATGTCAGTCCTTAGGGAGTACACATTATTTACCCCCTGTGCTTCTGAGATGCAGGAACAGACCTGAAGTATGCATTACTGACATTCCTGCTGACATAAGACATAAGAAAGGTATCGTTGAGTTTGCCTCAGCCTGGGTGAGCTGCAAAAAGCACAATTTGCCAAAAGCTGAATTCTCCCTTAACTGAAATGGAGCTTTGTTACACAACAGCCTGGGAAACGTGACGACCAAATCCAGCCGAGGTCACGAGCAGTGACAAACATTAACCATGTGATGCACAACGTTAGCCAAGAATAACGAAAAAGCAAAACTAAACTAAACGAACCTTCACGATTTTAACTGTACAACAAAACTTCCCACACTTTGTCCATAAAAGTTCATCCCTAAATGGGGAATGACATATTTACACTGTGCAAATGGAATATCAAGCAGAGTCTTCATGTGTTAAGAGCTGGGTCACCTCTGAGTCCCCATTGAGTCACTTCATGTGGTTCCAGGTCCAGTAGAAACAGACTGTTAAGGCCAAAGCTTCATATCAAGTTTCAGGCTTCGCTATCGAGCCTGATCAGAGTCTCCTACAACGAACCAGATCATTTTTCACATCTGCCACTTTGTTCCTTTCAGTCAATTTGCCTTCACTTCCTACAGCTAATGTCTTTGGATTGGTGTAACTTCATTTAAACCTTTTTTTCACACATGTTACAAAAAGCCTTTGTTTTGCCAAAGGTTCCCTCTTCAAACAGGTCGGCCAGCTGAGATATTAAATTAAATAAAAAGAAACTTTCCTCTTTTTTGAATAAAATGTTCTGATTTTTTTTCTTTCTGAGCCACTGCAGCTCCTACATCACGTTACTGTGTGTACGTGGCTCCTGATAATGGGTCTTGTGGTCAGTTGGGGATATCCCATAATTAATTATAGTCTTAACTGTTTCCTGTTTTTGTCATCAGGGCTCGATTTGAGGACAGCAAACTGGGAGTCTAGAAGAAGATGACATCCTCCTTAGTGGTGTCTTCTGAGGTGGCGTTGTACGGGGGTGGTATGCCGTGGCTGTGTCCATGGTTTACCTGGGTGTTCAGGACCTGGGGCTGCACATGGACAGATCCAGCACTCTGTGAGTGGGGAGGCAGGGTGGGGGGCTGCATGGAGGCCTGAGGAAGAGGCTGCGCGGGAGGCATGGGGGGCTTCTGAACATTTGCTGGGTGGGCGGTGATGACGGAGGAGGTGGTTTGGGTGTCTGGTCCAGCGCTATCTGGAGGACTGAGTAGATCTATCAGACACATAAAGAAGAGACCATTAGAGGTATAACAAGGTTCCAAACTCTAAAAATAGCGTACGAACCACAGGCACTGGGTAATACAGATGGGCTTACTCATCCAAAGTGCGGTGTATCTCATGAAACCCTGCCAGTGATTTCTGTCAGTGGTAATTGTGAAGACAGGATTTAAGTATTAAAACGTCTGTGTCAGCAGTACACCCTGCCATTAATCACAGTGAGGCATGTGGAAGTGATAGGTGTTTACACAGGGTGAGGCTGCCATGAATGCAGCTTTAGAGGGGAACATGACGGGTGGGGTTGGGTTTGCCCAGATTGAGAATGTGTATCCTTTATGTCTGTGAGAACCAAGTTTAATAATGCAGTAGGTAAAGACAGACAGTGTTGGGTTTGTCCAGGCAGAGTGAAGGAGGAAGTGTGTGTGTGTGTGTGTGTGTGTGTGTGTGTGTGTGCGCGCGCACACAAAAGTACCAGCGTGGTGATGCAGGGAGAGAGGCTGAGAAGGCGCTGACAGCGGGGGCTGTTGGTGGGGGCTGACAGAGCGCTTGGCCTTGAGGGCATTGTTATCGTCTCGGGCGGACAGCTTCAGCGACAGCATCTGCTTCGTATCCACTGAGGCTGAGAGATGGACAAAGAGGAGGAGGAGAGAGAGAAAGAGGGAGAAAAGAAAACAAGAGACAAAGACAGAAGGGGATTTCATTGTCAAGTTTGACTTTGCATTTGCAATTTGGAACTGCCTCACCTCGCTCGGCCCAATATTTGATGTGCCAGGGGGCTGACCCAGTTTAATGTGATTCTAATGAGTCACTTAAAAGATGCTGATCGGATCAAAATCCCATCAGGCACAGATGGCTTTAACGTCAGGGACAGCGGGCAAGAAAAATGCATTTTAAAACTTAATCCTACACTGATGAACATCACCTACAACAGTAAGTAGGAAACATCAAGGCAAAGTTCAAACAGGCTGCACTATTTTAATATTAGCGTCAATGAACAGTAAGTTTAAATTATTTCACTGGTAGACAGACGTGAACACACTCCACCTTGTCTTTGCTGTGACACTCCTCTCTCACAAATGTGACCACAGACAAGCACAGACAAGTACCAGGACACCACACATCAAACTGTATCACATATCCTCTAAAGAGCGACACACTCTCATGTGTCAGGGTTCAGCGTTTAGTTATTCTGATATATGTGGAATAAACCTGTGACTATTTAGCATCAGAGTTTTCCTGATCACGTGGCTGGGTGACAACTCCTCACCTGTGCTGTCGGTGCGTTGTGAAGCCTTGCCACTTTTGCCTCCTTTCCCTTTCCCGCTGCTGAAAGCTGCCAGTTTGGTGGGAATCTGCTGCTGTACCCCGACCGCTTTGTGCTGCTGGTTGGTGGTGCTGAAAAGATGGAGCGGCACCTCGGTCTTCAGCGGCAAAGTGGAAGAGCCCGTCTCCCGCCTCAACACTTCGGGGCGCTCTGGATAGTCTGCCGGTGCTACGGACAGACTGGCACGCACCAGGGCCTTCTGGGGCAGGGGCAGGTCGGAGACACTGGTGGAGCTGGTGAGGCCGGAGGACATGAGGAAATCCCCATTCAGACTCCCAGACAGAGGGGCCACCTGCAGGGGGAAGAAGAATCTATGTCACTTCCTGTTGCAAATATCATAACATAAGAATCAAAATTCAGTTTTCAAGTTCACAGAGGACTGTTTCCCAACTGCACTGCACTGTAATTATCCACATCTGTGCCCAGATTCAGTTTGTGGAACGTCATGTTTGCATGTGTGTGAGAGCTGCCTGCACTGTGGTTTGTTTACATGAAGGAAATAAACATGTTTGTGTGTATCCCTCAGGAAATATACACCGACTTACAGTCATTGCCCAGAGACTAGCTTTAACCATAACCCGTTAACCAACCTCACCTTCACATCAAACCAGGTCGTCACTTCTAAAATTCAAATGACCAGCATCAGGTCCTCACAGGGCAGGCTAAGTCCCCACAATGTAACTGTAAACACATTTTGTAAACACATTTTGGTCCCCACAGTCTTAGTAATATTAGGCCTGCGTGCGCACACACATAAACATGTTTTAGATACACACTGAAAATCATGTGTGACACCATGTCATTAGGGAAACACAATCTGCAGAGGAGCCGGGTATTTATGGGCTAAAGAGGGAATCAGAAACACATGCCACTCTTTCTGCTGAGCACACACTTTGGCAAGTTTGGTAAACGGCTTTTGATGTGCTCCGAGAGGCTCGAGGACAATGCACGCACACACACACACACACACACACGCACACGCACGCACGCACACACACACACACACACACACACACACACGCTGAGAAACATAAAACCCTTAAGAGTCTCTGTGCACATCAAGGTGTGTCTAACAAAACTGGCCTGTCAGACAAGCAGCAGAACAAGAAAATGGCTCAGATGACATCAGTAGGTAAATACACTGACTGCATTGTCCACCTGATTACTCGACTGAAGGAGGGATGATCTAGACGCAGAGTCAACATCATCTCATCTGCATTCAGTGAACCACAGCAGGAGGATTTCTACAACAATAGAAGTGTTTGTATGCATTAGTAATCCCTCATGTACTATAAAAAGCACCTCTTCACTGCTCTATTGGAAGATTTACTGTACCTCCAGCTTTCCCAGCTTAAGCCTGACAACACTGTGGCACAATGTGTTACAGAAGACCATTAGTCAAAAGTTACAAACACAATCTGAAGTGTAAAAATGTCAATGATTTTTGGTTGTGCATTGTTCCACGGCCACACAATAATATGCGATGAGGCTTTTGACATTTTCTGCAGAAGACTTCCTGAGGTGATGGAGACGCTCGATGACTTGTTTTTGTTATGAGGCATGAAGAGCAGACTCATGTGACCGTGACCATGTGTGTGTGTTTGGAGACTAACCCTAACCCTGCTGTAACAGCAGAGCATGACGACCTGAGGCAGAGAGGGGCCCTGCGGTGGGAAAGCCTCCATACCTCTTCCCCTATATCCCCCTATCTTTTTCCCCCTCCAGCACTCACTCATCTCAGCACACAGATGCTCTATTGTTTCCAGAACAAGGTGATCAGCTTTAACGGCTTAAACAGCAGGTTTCCAGGGCAGTAAACCGTGAGGAAGCAGCACAGCACAAAGAGCCTTAACTGACAGCACATAAACAATTAGCACTGGCTCCCTACCAGAGGCTTCTGTTAATGACAGGCTTGGACTAGCTAATTATACAGCCAGGTTCCTCTCATCCACAAAACTGCCTGGATACTCCCACAATCATACATATCTCCACTACCACCGCACAATGTGTTCCCTTGTACCCAATGGAAAACACTGGGAAAAGAGATGCTGGTTGTTGAATCTTGTCTGGCCTAGTTACCCTCGAGCTGCAATAATTAGTTTGTGATTTTATCAGTGTAGATGTGCAATTATTCAGCAACTATTTCAATAAGTTAGAAATGAAGATTATCTATAAAGTACTGTACATGATTCAGCTCCTTGAATGTGAGAATTTCCTGTTTATCTTTGGAGTAAACTGAACATGGTTCCGGTTTAAAACGTTTGGTTTGGACATGTGATGTTTTGAAATTGTGTCAGTTTTCTTTCAGACCCAACAACTGATCCATAATCAGCAGATTATAGATCAACAGCACTAATAATCAATATAATCGTGGAGCCTTAAAACACTTAATTCATTAATTATAAACAGAACAGACTTTATAATGAAAAGCATTATGTAAATATACATCATAAAAACCGTATCAGTCCCAAGTGCAACATGCAGCCTGCATGCAAATGCCTTTTTTCTAGACTGATTAACTTTGACTAAGTAATCTGACAATAATTTGGTTCAAAGCAAACTGAACACAGTCTGTGACTGAGGTGGAAATAGCTACACTGACAGATGGCACAGAGAACATCTGCCCTGCAGCTCAGTGTTGTGTCTTCGCTCTCAACTAATGGCTGATCGTAGAAGAAGCAAATCACAGACAGGTGTGTGAGTACATGGTGAGGGTGTTGATGGGTAAGGATTTATGTTTGGGGGTCTCTACAGACCACAGGACCAAACTCATAAATCGGCTTTGAAACTTTGAAACTTGGGCCATGGATGTGGTTTTTCATCACTGAATTTCCCTCTGAAGACTTTCCCAGCAGTCATAAACCCAGTTTCTATGTATGTATTTATTCATTCCTCCCTGTCTCTCGCTCTATTGTGCAGTTCTTCTTTCTATTGTTAACTGCCACCCAGGCCTCCATTGCGTTCACGCTTTATGACTTTACAGTGTCAGAACTATTGTGCAAGTGCATCCGAGGCACCGTCTTGGGTCAGAGCCAATACAAACTGAGCCCAGTGCATTCCTTATCAAAGGGCCAACTCTGATCAGGTGAGACAGCACATGAAAGAAAAGTCTTCTAAAGTCAAGACATGCTGCAGCAAGCTCTGCTCTTGCTCAAACACTTGCACATTAAGAAAGCATACACAAACATGGGCACATGGAGGCCTGTCTTTTTTCTTTTATGAGGTCTAATCATAGCTCTCTGGGTTTGCTGATGAGTCTTAATGTTGGGTGCTGGTGATTAAATGTCTGCTGATATCAGGTTGGCCTGAGGTTTGGAACGGATCCCGAGGTCACAGCTGATGAAAAGATCGTTTGATGTGTCTGATTCAGACGTGGGGAACAAACCACTTCCAAATCTCCCAGAACATCAGCCAAGAAAGTCTCACGGCAGAGCCAACTGTTTATCTGCAACTCATACAGTACATCTGCATGTGTGCAAAACACACAAGCACCCTGCTTAACTGATCTAAAACAAACATTCTGGGCAGGAGTTAGAGGGGTGCTGATGTGGTCCACATCTGACCTGCTTCAGGTTTTATCTTGTAGCTCATGTAGCAAAACAACAACCTGAAGCAACTTCATCCACCACAGTGTTTCCAGTTAAGGTCTGTGCATTACTCATCAGAGCAACTGCACGACTCTACCAGAGGTTTGTTTGCATCTAAAGACCAGAGGCTGTGGTTTTCTCACAGTCGCTGCTGTGCTCTAGGTGCAACTCAGTCAAAACCCTGCTTTCTGCACCCTATAATCACATGATAAGAGCAATAACTCATGTCAGTCGGTCGCGTTTGTGAGCTGGAGCCTTGACTAAAGACATACAAGCATGTCTAAAGATCTTCCTAGCAGGAAATGTTTGGAATGACACAGAAAAATGAATGGAAGATAAGCAGCCAGACTGTCTGAAGATGATATGGAAACGTAAAGCAGATGGATAACTATGAAAAATGGAAAGAATGAAAAAAAAAAAAAAAAAGAGAAGATTTTTGTAGATTTTTTAGGACATGACAGGACCTGAATGGACAGCATTGTGTCATCTGTCAGTTACTCAGCTTGGTATGCAGGTAAAGTGGCTCTGGCCAATCAGAGATAACTGAAGCACCAACCAGGAAGTAATGGGAGCAGAAAGGGACTAATGGCGTCACTGAAATCAGTCTCAGTCAGAAACAAACACTGTGTATGGGAGCATGTGTATCAGCAGTTCAGTCCTGGTAGACTGCTCCCCGTGTGATTTCTCACAGTCCTTGGAAAATGCCAATCCGGTTTGTGCATATACTTTAAATCTACTTCCTCTTTCTTAACCCGCAGAAAAAAGAAAAAAAGACAATGACTCATTGAGATGAAACGCTGTGGCTTTTTCATACATGGGAACATTAGTCAGAGAGAACATTCCCACTGTTAGGCGTGTCAGATAGTAGAGCCCATATTAACGGTCATTACACTCTCGTGGTTTTCAAGTCCAGTTTACTTGTTTAAAAAATTACCCAAAAGCTGTTGCTTTTGGGCAAAAGCCACAAAAACAGAAATTTGTGTCACGTTTCAGCCAATAAACTGACTTTCCAGCAAATACTCTATATTGATATTGTGACATAAAATTCACTTCACTGTGACAGAGAAATGTTTCCTCATGACCCACCATCTGATAAACATACCAAAACTGGCAGCAGTATCTTCTTGGTTTGTCAGATACAAGTTACAACCTCCCATGGTGCAGCTTCCCTGAACTCACCTCAGCTTCCACAGACAATGTCAATCAACCAAAACTGGGACGACACGGGCCTTTGAATCCACTCAAGTCTGATATTAAGTAACTTTACTGTAGATCCTTAACAGGTCTTTTGGCAGCGAGCATGAAATTACAGCCGGTGGATCTTTCTCTAAGCTTCTCTCCCATGAAACTCAAACAATGACACGCATTGTACTGTGGGGGACAGAAGAAAGGAGAGGTGAAGAGAAAGACTGATCCCTGTGCACCTTTTGGGTCGAGGGGTTAGAGATGCAGTCAGCTGGATGTATGTTTATCGTTACGCCCATCTACGAAACAGGTTGAAGGAGCGGAAACCAGTAAGAAGACCTAAATCCAGGAACCAATAGTCGTTTAGCAGCATAGGTATGTTTCCACTGCAACAGTATTTAGACCAATGAACAATCTGAGATGTTATTTCTGCACATGATGAGACAGGAAAACCACCGTGAGGAGATTTGATTAGGAGAAGAGAGGCCAAGGCGTGACATAAAGAAAACTGACGTAATTTGGAGCTGCTAAGACTGTCTGCATGCTGAGGCTGAAATTTGCAACTGCAAATGAAATCAGTATGAAAACACCTCAGTATGAAAGTGAGTGCACAGATTCCTTCAGCAGTATCAATGTGCTGTGTATTCAGTAGTTCAGTGACAACCCAGTCGCTTAAAAGGGCAGGTACAGAATTCATGTCCAGAGAACAGGATGGAAAGAAAAAGAAGCTATGAGGGAGTGAAGAAGACAAAGAAAGAAAGAGGTAAAGTTAAATATTCTTCTCTTAACTACAACGTTTTTATAAAATCACATTTACATTTCATTTAAACTACATCTCTTTTTTTAACTTTAGTGAATCATCACAATATCCCACCTCGATTGTCTTTCTCTTGATCTTCCTCTGGTGTTCCAGACGTTCCTTCTCCTTCTCCACAGCTCTGGTGGACTCTCTCAGCCTCTCCAGGTCCTGCTGGTACATCTCCCTCTGCCTGTCCAGCTCCTCCCGCTCTTTCACCAGATGGTCCTATTAAAAAAAAAAAAAAAAAAAAAAAAAAAAAAGGAATGAGCAAATGAGGAATAGACTAAAGGAGACACATGAAGAACTGTACAGGAAGTTGCACTTCACCTCCAGTCGCTTGCACTCGTCCTCCCGTTGTCTGAGCTTGGCCTCTGTGGCCTCAAGTTGCTGGCGGTGCCTCTCCCTCTCCTTCTCCCAGCGCTGCTGCTCCAGCCGGTGCTGCGACTGCAGCTTGTGGAAACTGGCCTGCTCCTCTCTCTGCAGGGCCAGATTCCGCTTTTTCTCCTGCTCCAGGAGCACGTTCCCTCGGTGGCGGCCGGGCAGGCCGGCACGCTCCGCCAGCGACACCCGCTGCAGCTCGATGTGGCTGTCCTGCTGGGATATGATGGCCTGGAGACAGAGGCAGGGCAGGGAGGAAAATAACATGAAAATGAAGCAATTAATCTTCAAATACACAAAACACTGTATACCACATGTTTCAAATAGACTTTGACTGACTGCTTATGTTGGCATTTACACAGAGAACATAAACAGCGGACGGGCATTATTACCTGCAGACTATAAAGCCTTTGGGAGAGCATCAGCACCCTGTCAAAAAACTGGAACAGGGACACAGATAAAGGCACCAGAACAATGAAACAATTGACTTTATTAGAAAACTTCTTATGTGTCCATCTTTATAGTTCAGCAGCCATGGCTGTGACTATCACACACAGCACAAGGTGACAGATCAGAGGAGGAGAGTGTACCTCAGCCTCCGGGAAGGAGCTGGACCAGATGTGGTTCCATCTGGCAGGAGAGTAGCAGCTCTCATCAACCTGAGCAACAACAGGAACACACACAGGAAGTCATACCATCATACATAACATCACAAAACCCCTGCAAGCACAGTTTTATAATTATTTATATTTTGATCCATAACATTATCTAATACATACTTTAGAATTAATTTCTGTCCATCCTACAAAATAAAATCCAAGTGAGATTCCAGTGAGTGGTAGTTCTTCGCTATGGTGGTGGAAAATGTTAAACCCTTACTATTCCATATGGAAAATAATGTTTAAAGATGGTTTGAGCAACATAAGATGACAAACAGTGATCAAATATACAGCATGTTAGTTATTTATTCTTTAGAACAATAAAGAAAACAATTTAGCATGGCTTTAATATTAGCGATAAAACAACCTGACTGTGATCCCGTGACAGAGAGTAAAACTGGCTTTGTCACACACTGTTTACTGTCAGCAACCTGTCCTGATTTTGTGTCTGCCTGATCATCCTCCAGCACCAGGATTTACTGGAAGGTAAATCGGAGTCCAGTGTTTTATCACGGCTTTATCTGTTTATAAACAAATGAAGTGACCTACACCAGCAGAGCTACAGTAAACACAGGGACATGGAAACTTCCCAGATGACTTGGTCATTGCTATTTACAGGAAATAACACTGACTCAACCATGACATACTGTATGACTGTGTGTGTGTGTGTGTGTGTGTGTGTTTGTGTTTGTGTTTGTGTGTTGAGCCCCTACCGTCTGCTCCAGGGTGTGGTCGCCACAGAGGTCTTTGAGCTGAGGGTCGGAGCTGGCTCTCTGGCTTCTGTCTCTGTTTCTGGACTCACCAGAAAAGTTCCTCTTCATACTGCCATCTGGCAGACACACATAGACAAACACACACCAGTAATTAAACCAACGACACACGGAAATATTCCAAATAAACACATATAGAAATGTAAACTGTGCCCATAGCTGCATTCAAATACTAGCACTAACAATTTAGTTCTCAGGAATCCCCAAACTTTGACAGAATTAATGTCAAATTCATTATTAATGACCTTAAGGCCCCTGAAATACAACTACAAATCCGTTATATGGTAGAATTTCCTCAGGACACAATATGTGCTTGACTCACTCTTACTCAGGGTGGGGCTGCTGTCATAGCCCCCAAAGGTGCCCGCTCGCCTGGGCAACAACCCAGACCCACTCCCTTCCTCCAGCCGTGACACCGGAGCCTCCTCCCTCACTCCGGACTGCAGCAGGTTCTGGAGGTTTTCCACTGAAGTGAAAGGGACAGTAAGTTATAGTGGTACCCATCAGTTCTTTCTGAGCTACAGTGAGCAGAATATGAACATAACATTATAGATTTTGGGTGTAACAATACACAACACCATGGCGTCTCTGTATCTAAAGCAGACACACATCATGCAGCCTCGTCCTACCCTCAGTGATTGCTCCTTTGAGCAGCACCTCCCCCTGCTGGAGGTCTGAGGCATCTCCTCGAAGCAGCAGCTTAGAACGTGAAACTGCATCCTCCAGACCTCCCACAGACTCTGCCATGTCTGCAAACAGCTGCAGCTTCTCTGTAAGAGCCTGCACGATCACCGCATCTTTCTGGCTTAGTCGCTCTACGACAGGAAACATGAAATAGAAGAAAAGAAGAGAAAAAAAAAAAGAGATAAACAATGTTTAATAATATGTCACAAGCTTCTTTCTGGAGGATTTTGCATAAACTTTCATTTTAAGACAAATATATTGAAACACCTGAGCTCTAAAATGTATAAACATGTTTTGATCCACAGAGATGAGATGTAGAGAACAACATAAAATTAGCTTCTAACAATTTAACATCAGTGCCTCCTTGTGGCCCACTGTATCTGAATTCTACATTTCTATCAGTTCTCACTCGATCCCGAGGTACCTTGAAATTCTTTCAACTTGGATGCTCGTGCCTCTTCTTCCTCGCTGACGAGCCTCTCCTCCGTGTGAGGACAGCTGAGATGGAGCAGGACCGAAGCCAGTACAGGTGGGCAGGTGCAAAGAACAAAAAGCAAAGTGATCAAGGCTGCAACACACACTCTGATTCACCTGGGTTAACTTTGCAGTTCCATATTATTACAACGATGTTCTGTCTACACTTTCCATTACATTTAAATCATTAAGCCAATTTTACATAAAAAGGGAGACCAGCAGACTGACTTTGGATAAGGCTGAGATAGAATAATAAATGGATGTGTTGTAAAATCTTCTCTCTGTAACTGCAGCTACCTCTCGACGGCTTGTCGTATGTGTGTCATCCACGTGTTGCGCTCCTCCTTGGAGGTGGTGTGGATCTCGTACATCTCTGGCTCATTGGAGGAGGCACAGATAAGAAACATTGCTTTCTCCTCATGGGCCACTTCCCTCACTATCAGCTTCTGGAGAGAGATCACTGACGGCTTGTTGTCCTAGGTGGACCACAAAAAAAAAACAGGGACGTGAAAAAGAAGGAAAAAGGAGACGAGCTGGAAGTTTCTTGATCGCTGGTCCCTAAATTATGTGTCACTGACTAAATCTTGCTCATTTTATTACTCAATATTTACCTTTGATACACTTACTGTTGTTGTGCCGAGCTGAAAATGAATATAAATCACTCACCACTGTGGCAAATACATATCTCTGGTCTTTCTCTTGTAGCAACAGCAAAACATCAGACAGGAGCACTGCAAGAATATCTGTCAGGAGAACAAATCAGAAAGAAGGCAGATGGTGAGACCTCTGTGAGCCAATTTCAAAAGGGACCAGCATAAAGCAAACACATTACTAGACATCATCGATGTATCTTGTGTCATATACCTTTGAGCCTGCCAGAAGCAGCTCTCCAGTTGACCATGCCCTCATGAAGCAGCCGTCTCCTGTCCGGTGCCAGGTCCTCCCTGCGAAACACTCGGCCATCTTTGATTTTTCCCGATGCCTTTGCCTCCATCTTGTTGTGAATGTCTCTGAGGCGAGATGTCTTCTCATGCAGATTAACCAGGGTGTCCACCTGAACGATGGTGTGTTTAATCAGACCCAGCGCCCGAGTCAGATCCTCATGTTCTTCTGTAGCCACTAGAGACAAGAAAAACCAGAACTATAATGAGTGAAGTCAGTTCTCATTAAATATAATGGGGCAATCACCTGAGCTGCAGTGGAGGTTTATTTAGCAGAAAAAATAATTTGAACTGCTGGACCTTCAGTGTTCTGCAGAACGCGCTCCACTAGAACTGGGTACTTGGTAATGCGTTGTGTCACCAGCAGAATACACTCAGTAACTCCTAACCTGCGTACAATGGACAGGTTGCTGATTTTCTGAGGAGAAAAAAAAAAACATTATTTGATTAAACGTTTCTCAGACTCCATTAATATATTGTACTGGGATTTGATCTGAAGAATGCTAATGTGTCTTACCCGTATGATATTTTGGAACTTCTTATTGTTTTGCAGCTGTTCTTTGTAGTAGTTGACAGCCTCATTGTGGCGGCTGCAGAAATCACCATAGCTGTCCTTCATTCTCTCTCCAATTTCACCTGAGAACTGGAGAACAAAGGAAACTGTCATCTGTTCTGCTCTATTTGGTGCATCACACTGTCCAAGTGTTTTTTGTGCTGTATTCAAGACAAATTGATGCTGTGCGTTAGGAGCTATGTGTTTTTCTATGCGTCACCTCCCTACCTGTGCAATAAGAATGTCTGCCACTCTGTTGATCGTGTAGTTCCTGTCGCTGGGCAAAACAAGGCTTTCATGCCGCCGCTCTTTGAGGCGTGACAGGAAATGTGTGTGAAGCTCGAGGAGGTTTTCTAAGCAGGGGAAGAGACAGTCTAACCTCCCAGAGTCCATCTGCAGGTTCTCCTTCAGCTCTCGGACGTACACGCGCTGCATTATCTTCAGTGTTCGCACATGATGCATCTCTGTCTGCATCAGCTCTGTACAGAACGTTAGATGTTTGTTTTCTGTCATACATGTATAATGCAATGCAATGTTATGGTCTGGTTCAGTGAATGAGCTACCAGTCAGTCACTTCACAGTACAGCTGACCCATTCACTGAACACACTTACCATATATCACATCCTGCCTCTTCACCATTTCTTTACAGTGCTTCTTAACAAACTGCGGGTCTACTGCCAAACTCCATGACTCCGCCTCCAGATCCTGGGCATCAGACTCCAGATCAGCCCGGACTGCTGCATAATGAGCATCTGAGGACAGGAGCAGGGGCTTCAAAAACCATCACCTCATAACCGCAAAAAACTTTATATTTACTCCTGATGTGGTGGGAAACAGCACAATTTTGTGGGCTCATATTTAGGGCAGTGATTTTACAGGAAGGTCAAAGGTCAAGGTCAGCAGAACAGCATCCCTGGACAGGGACCCCTGACAGGTTTCATCAAATCAAATTTAAGGCTTTCCAAGACTTCTTTAGATCACTCTGTGGTGTTTCATATATATACTAGCAAAATGAAGGACATGAAGAAAAATCACAGTGAATATGAACAAGCCACTTTGCAGGTAATTCCTGGACTGATGTACAGTAAATACAGATTTGAGACTTTTTAAGGACCAGGGCTGTGGAAACGCTCTGGTTGTGCAGCTGACTGTCTGTGTCCTCATCACTAAGGTCAGTTTGCTCTAATGGACAACGGTTAGTGCATGTCCTCAGACACGTTTTTAAAGACATGATTCCCTTAGAAAAGGTTTTCAGTTACTAATTGTAAAGTATAACTTTAAGAAAAGCTTCATGCCTTGTCTTTGCGTGTTTATGGCTAAAAATGATACCTAGACAAGCAAACACTAGTTTGTCCAAACAACCTGAAAAAAAAGGCTTTACCGAGCCCCAAGCTGAGATGAGGGAAAGCGAACGAGTGATTATATCAACGGTGCACAGCCTTTTCATGGTAAGGGTGTGTCTGATAAAACAATAAACCCTGGAACATGGCAGCTGGGAAAAAAGGTGCAGAGTTAATAAAGTTAGCCTGTCTCTCTCCCACACTCCGGCTTAATGAGACAGGGTGAGGTCACACACACTCCTCTTTCCTGGATTTAAGAAAACTCCCTGAAGTCAAACTATCACTTTGCACTAAAGCAAAGGCATAGATCTTAGAGGACTGAACAGGCTGAGAAGCAGCAGTCTCAGGAAAAACCGTCTCAATGGAATTTCAACAGAAGTGGAATTGCTAAAAGTCACGTTTAGTCCCCGACTCACCCTCTACGATGATGGACTCGGTGGTGGAGGGAGCGAGGGAAATGGCGTCGTCATTGCAGCGTTTGGAGCGGAGAGCATCTGTCTCATCCATCTCCCCAGGCAGGGATCTGACGGATGACAGCCACAGGTCTAAGGATGCATACATGCTGACACTGATGCACCTTAATCCCACTAGCCGGCGATAGTGTAAATAAACTATCAGCCACCATGTGCATTTAAAGGTGCGCAGTAACAATGACATAAGACACAAAAGAAAAAGACTGCAAAGTTGTTCTTTCTTCCTTCTTTAGTTATTGTAAGGCTTCCTGTCGTCTGCTCTTGTTTATATTTTCCTCGTGTTTTTGTGTGTTTCCCTCTCTCTCTCTTTCTCTCTCTGTCCAAAACCAGTTTACTTCTGAGAACTACCTAGATTCAGTTACCAAATTCTGTTATATCAGAACTTGCCTTCATATGTCAACTATAAATACACATGTTACGATATCACAGAAAAAATAGTATGTCAGCAGCACTAATCTAAAAATAATAAGGCTTAACATAGAGCGGGCAAACATCTACGGCACTATAGATTTCACAAAAAGATAACTCATTGTTGTGGTGGTTGCTGTTGAACTTCTCATTTCTAAGCACAAATGATTCCTGTAATTCTGGTGCTTTCTGTTTTAAAAAAGGAACAAATTTGAAACATAAAAAGTTCATAGACATTTACCCTGAGCTGCTGTGGTGATGGAGGCTGTGGCCAAGGCTGGAGGCAGGTGCTGCAGGGGAGCTGGTAGAATGGGCGGCAGTCGGCTGAGTGTTAGGTCCCCACTGACTAATGGTCATGCCTGGGACGCTGAGAAAACCTGGGTGTCCATCCAGGGTCTGCGATGAGCCTGGGCCCGACTGCTCCCACTCTCTGTCCCGATCTTTTAGCGCTGGGGAGAAAGGATGAGAGACAGGTGAACAGAGGAAACGAGAAGGGACACATGAGGAGAAGCGAGGAGAGGAGAGACAGGAAGGAGAAGATGACCAGCAAAGAGGAGATGCAGACGAGGAGGCGAAAAGGTGCTCGTTCGACTCCCGCCCGAAACGATCCCAGTATTTTTTCAGCCAAGACCGAGGTGGAGAACGGAAGAATCGGCAGGTGATGAGATCATGGTGCATCAACACTCGCACCCCGACTCGTCCAGATAAACCCCACGACGAGGCGGAGGAAGAGGAGGACGGTTTAGCAATTCTGGGACGGGTTTTGGAGGCTCCCATTGTTTGGTTAGTGCCTTTGGTTACGGCTAGCTCCATTGCAAACGTCTGAAACTACAAGGAGTGGCAGACGGAGGAGTGTAATAACACTAATTCTAAAGTAAGGTTCACCAGACACTGTTGCAGTATCAGAAGATGTTTTAAAAGCAGTGAGCAATGTGCCGTCTCTAACATAAACCAGGAGAAGCAGACAGCGCCAGAAAGACGGATTTTATACGCAACCCAGTCGGATCCTTCATGCCTGATGAAGCAACTTCTGGAAAGAGGCACACCCTTTTATATTTCTCACACTTTCTGATCTTCAGTTTTCCCCAGTTCCTGCCTTTGCTTCTCGTCTTCCCGACCCCCTGCACAAGCTACTGATTGGTCAGAGCTGGACATGAGAGGAAATCAGGTGTGGCTGACAGGTCTCCAGCTGTTCAGACGAGAATAACAACTGCTACAGGAGATTAACTTAGGCTGCTACAGCAGCCGCTCGTGTCTCCTGGGGGTTTGAACACATGTAACAGGAGCTACTGAATGTTACAGCCAGCACCGACTGAAGCTTCCTGGGATGGACTACTTCACGATAATGATCGAAAGCAGACCGCACATTCATTCTGAGGCAATTTAACAAGTGAACTGACCGTGTAGTGAACCCTTTACAAAAGAAGAACACCAAAGAACCTGACAATTTTCAAAGATCTAATTGTTTTAGTGTTGTTTTCCTCTTTGCACATTGATATAAATTTGCCCTCTGTGCATTAGCCAGCCTGTGCTGGGTTTGGCCATGAACTGAAACTGAAATAAATCACCTGACTGTTCTTAACAATGGCTAATCATCACCTTTACCTAGAGCCTGTTGGAGGCCAATCTCCCCCCTGTATACTCAGTGTGTAGACACACACACAGACACACACAGACACACAGACACAGAGACACACACAGAGACACACACACACACACAGACACAGAGACACACACAGAGACACACACACAGACACACACACAGACACAGAGACACACACAGACACACACACACAGACACAGACACACACACACAGAGACACACACAGAGACACACAGACACACACACACACAGACACACACACAGACACACACACAGACACACACACAGACACACAGACACAGACACAGAGACACACACAGAGACACACACACAGACACAGAGACACACACACAGACACACACACACAGACAGAGACACACACACAGACAGAGACACACACACAGACACAGAGACACACACACAGACACAGAGACACACACACAGACACACACACACAGACACAGAGACACACACACAGACACAGAGACACACACAGACACAGACACACACACAGACACACACACACAGACACAGAGACACACACACAGACACAGAGACACACACACAGACACAGAGACACACACACAGACACACACACACAGACAGAGACACACACACAGACACAGAGACACACACACAGACACAGAGACACACACACAGACACAGAGACACACACACAGACACAGAGACACACACACAGACACACACACAGACACAGAGACACACACAGACACACACACACAGACACAGAGACACACACACAGACACAGAGACACACACACAGACACAGAGACACACACACAGACACACACACAGACACAGACACACACACAGACACACACACAGACACAGAGACACACAGACACACACACACAGACACAGACACACACACACAGAGACACACACAGAGACACACAGACACACACACAGACACACACACAGACACACACACAGACACACACACAGACACACAGACAGACAGAGACACACACACAGACACACACACAGACACAGACACACACACACAGACAGAGACACACAGACAGAGACACACACACAGACAGAGACACACACACAGACACAGAGACACACACACAGACACACACACACAGACACAGAGACACACACACAGACACAGAGACACACACACAGACACAGACACACACACAGACACACACACAGACACAGAGACACACACACAGACACAGAGACACACACACAGACACAGAGACACACACACAGACACACACACACAGACAGAGACACACACACAGAGACACACACACAGACACAGAGACACACACACAGACACAGAGACACACACACAGACACACACACACAGACAGAGACACACACACAGACACAGAGACACACACACAGACACACAGACACACACACAGACACACACACAGACACAGAGACACACACACACAGACAGAGACACACACAGAGTAGGAAAAACATTTACAAACTGAAGAGATGGGCTGAGTCTGGCCAGCTCTCTTTAATTTCACAAGGACAGTAAAGTGTCCTTAACATCTGCACATGCATAACTCACCACGGTGAGGAGATCCCAATGAGCCGCTCTTTGGTGGACAATCTCTCTGTGTATATAAACAAAGACAGCATTTTTTCCCCCAAGGTCATTGTCACAAGTTTCAGATTATAAACATTACTATTTGCACATGAATAAATTAACCCATTACTTCCTCTCTGATTTTCACTTGGGTTTGTGCCATTTAATGTCAGTCATTGGACTGATCAAAGTGTTTAATGTACACACAAAATGATGGGACACAGTTTAGGTACTGGGCCACCTCCCCTGTAGGCCAAGTTTTTCTATCCTGCAGTGCAGTTGGTAGCGTTTACCTTGTTCTTGCTGCTGGTGCACTCACCCAGCAGAGACTTGCAGCTCTTGTGAACGTTCACATTACAATCTGAAAAACAGAAACACAGGAAGGCAGATTCAGTGGTTGCACTCGTCTAGCTAGACCAGTTTGGAACAGCATGCAGAGGCAATGGTAGTGGCTTTGGGGTTGAATATGACTGGGAACAATGTACCAGGAAGACAGAGCTCACAGTAGAAAGCTGTGATTCAAACAAGACACCGAAACAAAAGTCTGGAGGCTCAGCTTTTTCTGCTGCTGCTACAATCACAATGTCATGTATTTGTTTTTCTCAGTAATATATTTGAGTTTTTGTTCACTTTTCTCAATGTATGGAAAACAAAGCTCCTGCTAGCAGGTGTACAGAGAACAACTGATTGTATCTCTGCTGATTAATACAGATACAAATCAGAGCTGTTTTGGAAAAACATACTGCAGGTAGGATGCTCTCTCCTTAAATAGTGGAAACATAAAACACTGGCAAAACAAAACAATTCAATCTTTCGCCTCGTCTACATAATGTATAACCCCAGCAGCAGAAGCCCTTCCTGAGGGACTAGGCTGGCCAAGCAAATTAACTTATCACTATGCAAACTCTGCTCCCATCCCAGCCAGGTAAAACCAGGCTGACTTGGACATGAAACACATGGCCTATGCAAACCATTTGCGCACATGCTAAAATGGAAGCTGCTTCTCTGTGTAGAGGGAGAGCAGTGGGAAAGGGGTTGATGAGTTTAAGAAACTGATCTAATGCATGATGAGTGCGAAGCAGACCTCAGCTGGGTGCCTCAAATGGGGCACATAATACTGGGGTCATTAAATGAAAGCCTCCCCTAGCACCGCCCAATTTACATTCACCTTATTACATGAGGCAGTGTGGCGATCGTTTGAGTCTGATTGCATGATTGTCCTTCTGTTAACAGTGTAAACATGAGCCACACAACGCTGGAGTATCCCTCTAACTGCAGCCCAGACCACTGTAAAGGCTTCTAGGGCTTATTTCTCTACAATTAACACAATGACAAACATACTACACAGTGTGTAAAGTAAAAGCATGAAACAGCCTGAGGATGACATAAAGAACAGATGTATCGTTAACATTGTCTTTATTTGCCCTTTTACATTTTTAGATCTAGTCCTAATCAAGCTATCATTTTAACTTCATTCACAATCTTTAACCCAAACCCCCCCTCTCTGGTAATAAATGAACAATTGCTGGCTTCTGAATAATCTGAGTTGGATCCAGCTCAGTGCCAATGCAGATATAGACACAACACATTTTAAGATCTTAATGCTTCAGATCAGCTCTTCATATAACACTCAAGTCTTACAGCCAGTGAAAACCTTTTTTTTTTTTTTTTAAAGAGGGAGAGAAATGGACGCTGAAGTCAGTAAGTCAACAAACTGATCGGGAGTCACCGCAGCCAAGAGATAATTTTCCCTCACGCTTGAACTAACATGTGAAATTCCAATCTCTCTGCCAACCAGACAAAAGCACAACAAAGAAGCACAACATACCATCAATATGTACCAGGCCAGTAAAACACACCGACTAGACTGAATAAAAATATTATATATATATATATATATATATATTATATTATATTATAACATCACCTCAAGTCATAGCTGAAGAACCAGGAGTAAGCTGCTTCTGTCATCTCTGCAGCTGAGATGATTCTGCTCAAACTGCATTTCAGAGAGTTTTGCTTAAATAAAGCAAAAAAAGTCATAAAGTCATGCTAAGATAAGCAAGAACACAGTGTTTTCTGTTTACTGATATTACAGAGCTTATCTGTAGTGACTCACTGTTGCTAAAAGACCACCTTGATGGTGGAAAAAAACAAACATGTTAAAAATGCACCAAGTCACAACCACTATGTATGTGTATATTCAAGTATAAGCTTTTACATCAGACCAGAATATACTGACATAATGTGCATCATCAAGTGTGCATCACTTCTGCCATTTTTGAGCAACATAAAAAAGTTGCAGTCACTCCACCATGTCAGCAGCACTGCGGCGTGCAGCTGATCCACGGGACACTCAGCCCTGATCAAAAACCACCACCACACCCAACATCTGCTGACTGTAAGTACCCTGTCACACAAGAAGAACAGTTGGTTGTGGTGTACAGCTCACACTTCAGTGAATTAGAAACACAAATAAGACCTGGGGCTCAGGGATTGGTGCAATGATAAATGTGCAGCTCTTTTTTTGTTCGAGGTGGGGTTAAAAAAAAAAAAAAAAAAGGAAGCTAACCAACACAACGACAGATTAGTAAAATAAAATCTGTAAAGGTTATACTCACACAAGCTACGGCTTTAAACAGGGAATGTGTTGCCTTGTGTTATCTAATGAGAAGGGGCTGGAATCAGCTGAGCTCCAGATAGCAATGGGTGGGTTTCTGAAGGAAAATGTTACCTCATAGATCAGGACAGGCAGGACTTAAAAGCTGTTTCATCATACAGTCTGTAAACACAGTCAAAGTGAAGTGAAGTCGACTCAGATTGTGAAGGTGCAGTTTCTACTTGATTGCACAGTGTTATCACACTAACTAAGAGGTGTGTACGTTTATATTACCGACGACCTTTCTGCTAAAGCACGGTGCAGCTTTTTAAGACCCTGGTCCTGATTCAATCGACTATGACATGAACCCTTGCAGAGACTCTTTTAAAGAGACCCTTAAAGACACCGTCTGCTTTGGCTTTCAGTTTTTTGTTTCTCCAAAAATGCTCCAGACTGAACTACAGTTTTGAAAAGGATTAAAGGCCAGTGTAAATATGCAGGACTTGTATGAGGCATGTGAGTTTAGATAACGTGGTGCTCCACTATTTACACTCCAGTTTAAGTGCATGAGGAGTGTTAAACAGCATGTCTCCTCTGCCCCTAAACTAAGCCAATACATATTAACCTTACATGGTGTAACTATGCATAATCCAGTACCACCATTTTGACGTAAATTCAAAAGTAGGTTAGGCTAATGTTGCCTGTGGTTTCCTTATTCTATTCTCGGCACAAAATAAAGTCATGCTAAAACCACATGTTGTTACTATCAGCCCCTTCACAGAAAAACCCTGCAACCACAAATGGTTAAGACCAACCTAGAAGAAAATGGGTCATGGCAGCTATTTTCAAGGTATTTCTCTCACAGCGGCAAAAACCCAAATCTCGTCTAATCATGCATGATGCATGCGTGTAATTTGTAAGGGGTTCCCTTTAATTTCCTAAGACAGATCAACACCCGGGACAACCTGTGAAGTAGGAAGGCAGCCAGTGACATCACCGAGTGAAGCAGGACAAAAAAGGGGTCAGGGAGCAGTTTTCTGTGAACATCTCCACCAGTCACTTTTATTGCCAAGACTAAAGGTCATGACTACAATTAAAGACCTGCAGCACAGAGACAGTAATTCAAGAGGGAGATAGAAGAATATCTGGGGATAAATACACGTCACTCCCAGTTAGTGCTATTATAAGCAGCTATTTTTCTCAAACTCTACTAACAAATATATTAAAAATGTTATAGGTTTCAAAATGCAAGGATCTGTGGGCAAATATTCATAAAAATCTACTGGGAAGGACTCACAGAGGCAACCAAAACCTTAAATCCAGACTGAGGCAATGCAGTGATGCATGGAGGAGCTGACAGAGTGAGACCCAGACCCAGACCCAGAGGACTGGCAGACTCAATTAGCAGCATGTGACCCAGTCAGAGACAAATGAGGGGACAGGTCAGCCCACTGGTTGAGGGGGTCACCTGCTTGGCTGAGGAATGACAAGAATCTGACACTGAAGAAAAACACGATTTAACACATGGAGGATTATACAATTTAATGCATCAGTCAGACGTCCTGGTCTCTGGGGCCCAGAAGCTTTGCCTTGCTGTAAATGTAATGAAGTGTCTTTGACTAGACCTTGATGTTAGGACCCAGATCTGAGCAGATGTTTACCAGCACATCTCGGCTAAAACTGGTCCTGCTGGAAGCTAGCGTTAGCCACGTTAGCAATCACCTGTTGAGCTTCACGCAAAGTGTACAACCAGAGGACATAATGGGAAGGAGTTATAAAATAAATATAAGGAATTGATGTGGTTAAACCAATAAACATAATGAAGGTGGAGAAAAGCGGTGCAGCATCCAGACACGACTAAAACCCCTTTACAGCCAACTGCCCACCGAGCTAATAATGTTTTTATAGTAGAAGCGACAGGCAGGCTAACAGCGCTAGCATTACGTGGCTAACTGTTAGCCTGCCGTTGGACTGACTGGAACCTAAAGTGGGTCGGAGTGTGAAAAACCACTATAGGAGCTTTCGAAGCGGGTTCCCCTTGTTGAACACACGGACCCACATCTGACAGAGCACCAACCCCCAGAAGGAAAACTCAACAAGCGGTTGTTTGGGTCTGGTTAGCCTTTAGCTAGCTAAGTTAGCTGGCGGCCAGCGCGTCTCAAAAGTCCATTGAGCCGAACCAACGGGAGTTTCCCCCCGATCCCGTCGCTTCTTACCGGGTTTATCTGAGTCCGCTGCACCCGAAAGGAAACGCAGTCTGCCCGTAAATGTGTTGGACCGCTGGGATCAGGAGCAACGAGCGTCCCACATTGTCGGTTTGTCCAGTTTGTGTCCTGCTCCGCACCGGGAACAATATCTGGCACACGAGCCGCATACCACAGGCTGGGTCTCCAATTAAAGGGACACTCACTTGTTTTTTGATTTCACGCCTGTGTGGACCAACAACACAACAACAACAACAACAACACAACAACTAGTGTCAACACGCAGGATGTGCAACCCTCCACAGCCACGGACGATGACTGGAGAACCAGCTTAGACCAATAAAGAGATGAATGTGGTCTCTGCTGAGCCAGACTGGGGTTTATAAAGGCTCTGGGAATACTATCATTGATTACTGATTGATTACTGAATGTGCATCATTCTGATGTGTCTGTACTTTATTACAGTATTTCTGCTACTCAGAACCGGATTTTATTTCAGATGCAAATATTCTTTTTTTCATTGCGTGTATTTTCTTACCGGATAAGAATAGTAGTACAAATTATTTACAAAGTAATTATAGTACAATCAAAAAACTTTATTGATCCCCAGTGGGAAATTAAAAAACTACCCAGAAGTTTGTAAAGTATTTGTAAAGTACTTCAAATTGTATTTTATAATCTCCACCTTTACTATTGTGATGTGCACAATAATGCAGCTGTAATATAAATGTGAAATGTCCTATAAAGTACTTTTCGTTTTTGGGCATTAAGTTTGTTTTGTAACTTAGTTTTTACTGATAACAGGATATTTACACTGTGATATTTCTACTTTTACTAAATGCTGCCTCCACCCCTCCTTATTATAGTTTCTGTCTCCCTCAGAACAGAAGGAGCAATAAAATATATTGTGTTGCAGCAATGAAATAAATCAAGTGGGAGCACAGAGCAGCTTAGCAACTGCCCATCTCCTCACTATGGTCCAGTTTAAAGAAAATCACATGGCACTAATAGTGAGAGCGGTTGTTTCCTTGTTGGAAACTCTATTTTGTGATGTGAAATTCTCCACCGTCAGACCACATGATTTATGAGAAGACTGAATTACAGAAATGTCAACAAATATGCGCATGAAGCTTATTAGACATCAGTTTGGCTGATAATACCCTGTGGGAGTTTAAAAGAATCACTAAAATCAGCATCTATAAACTTGAATGTGGTACATGAAGGATCAATATCTGCCTTTAACTACAGTTTAGACTTTAACCACATCACAGTAAGAGCACGTTAATTATAACTCCCATGTATAATAAAGAAGGAAACTACATTGTTTGATTTAGTATTTATCTCCTGAGAATGAATAAGGGACAAGGAGAACGTGTAAGAAACCTATTCACTTTGTGTTTGTGTGTTTTATATATATATATATATATATATAGCTTTGATGCAATGATACATGATTAGGTTTAGCCAGGCTGTGACCAGTCTGTCCTGCAGTCTGACATCTTGGCATCTCAGGTTTTTTATCTCTACATACCAAGCAAATAGTTCTACATGTCTTTCACTGGGTATTAGAGGCTTATCAGTCGACCGATAGGTTGTATAGGCGTGGCACCACCGCGACAGACAGGGCAGGGTGTTGAAATGTGCTGTACAGGTCTACTTGATGAATGGACGCACAACAAGACAAAACAGGGACTACTTTCTCAGCCAACACACAAAAGATACAGGAAATGTGAAGAGAATTACAAGTCTGAAGAAAAAGACAAGACATGCTGCAGAACTATAAGAAGGTGGTTATAATGCATCAAATAACAAATCTAGACAAGTGAGCTGAGATGTGCAGCAAGATCCACAGTAGTTCTGCAGTGTGAAGCAGTGTTTTAACATAAAATACCTAATATTTAAAGAGGAACTGAAACGTGACAGGGGAACAGAAACTTCTTTTCCACTAATGCTGTAATCTGCTGCATAACACGTCTACAAGTGTATTAAAAATAACATTTGAATGGTCAATAAAAGGTAATTTGGGGTTTATTTCAGTTTTAGGTTGTGTGTGTATGCATGATTATGTGTGTGTGTGTGTGTGTGTGTGTGTGTGTGTGTGTGTGTGTGTGTGTGTGTGTGTGTGTGTGTGTGTGTGTGTGTGTGTGTGTGTCGTTGGACTTGGATTTGAGCGTGTGCTGGAGTGACATGATTTGGTAACGGGGTGTGTGAACATGCACACAGTAGCATAAGCATAAATAGATGCGAGTTTGTGTATGAATGCAGCACTTGTGTGTAAATCTGAGAACAAGCGTGGGTGTGTGTTACTCACTCATGCACTGCAGGCTGTGCTTTTTTTGCAGGGTCTTGCTGCACAGTGAGCAGGTGGCACAGCTGGAAAAAGCACATGGTGTCAAACAATGCCCATTGCTGCCGCTGCTGCTGCTTTTGCGGGCACACACTTTCTCTTTGGTCTCCCTCTCTTTCTCCTTCCCCTTCTCCTTCTGCTGTTCTTTTTCTCGGTTCTTACCCTGCAGAGGAACACAAGAAGCAAGACTATGACTGCATATGACATCACATAACTGGGTCAGAGGCAGGATATATAACAGGGTTATGTGTAAGTAGATTAGGGTGTCGCATGTGCAACAGCATGTGCACCACTGAAGTGTTTACACCTAGATAGTTTTTCTATCGCAAAAAAACATGAGACAGGGCAGCCGCTGAGTTCACTCTTTGCATTTTGCATTAAACTGTGATGGAGTATTTCTTCCCAGGATGCTTAGCTCCTAAACAAATTGTAATGTTTGTTTTGTTTTTAAGTCATAAGTGTCGTTTCGGCTCAGATGGCACCGTGCATTGCGCTCTGAGTTAAAAGTGACAACATGCAGCATTTGTCTGTGCTGTAGTTTACCTTATCTTTATTGAAGGAGCCAGTCATCCTGTTCCTCAGGGAACTGAGAGTCCTCTTCACCTTGGTGCCTTTCTCCACCTTGTCTGTCCGGTCCTCTTCTTCCTCGTTCCTGGCACAGAACAAAACACACACCACTATTTAAAGGAAACACTTACACACAGCGGCTTTGTGTATTTTATCATCTATTTTATCATATATGTATATGGCAGATGTGTGTATCATAATTGTTATACTGCTACGCGATTATCAAAGAAAAACATCCATCCATCATCTAGACCCCCTTAGCCCTAACCAGGGTCCCAGGGACCTGCTGGAGCCTATCCCAGCTCTCTTTGGGTGAAAGGCAGGGGTCCACCCTGGACAGGTCCCCAGTCCATCACAGGACAATGAAAAACAACATGTCTTAAATAATTGAAAAGAAATTTGCCGACTACTTAGAGCAGCAGTGAAAATGAAGTGGATTGTTGCCACATTATTGCAGATCCACAAGCATCTTTCGCTGCATGACATTTCATGGTTCACCCCTTTTTGGTTTTATCCATTAACTGTTGTTGATGGATAATAAAACTACTCCATGCAAATGGTTTTTGAAAATATCTGCGTCTTCATAAGGGAACAACGATAAGGACAGTACTTACTCATTAGAGAGGAACTCGTACCAAGTGACATTTCCTGAATCTCTGGTGTCTGATCTGGTGTTTCTCTGCTTTGCTCTGTGGCCGATGACCAGAAATAATAAGCTTTTAAACTTCTAAAAACAACAAGCTGAAGTATCACATTAGACGTTTATGCCTGTGTGAGTGAACAAAGTTGAGAAGACAGTCTGAGAGTATAACAGTGAACTTTTGACAGGTGGTTTTACTCAGTCAGCTGGGCTTCGTTGTCAGGTGACTTCAAAATCAGCTGCTAATTGGGTGAAACAAAAGAAATGTATAGTGCTCCACAGATCATTTGCAGGGATAATGGTATATTGCGTTAGTGCACATGCAAACACACATGCTCAAAACATACAGATACACACAATATTGTATTGCACACACATCCAAACAGTGCAGTGCCCACACGACTCATAATGTGTCCTGCCCTGCTGCTGATGGTCTTTGAAACAGCAGTAGGACAAAGCAGACCTCCCTCTCCTGTTTACTTACCCATGGTACAACTTTAGCTCCTGCAGAACTTTCTGTACCATCAGCCTAAGACAAACAAGACACTGAAACTGAGTAGGGGCTGCAGAGGGAAGAGGAGAGGAAGCAGAAGTAAAGAGAGGAGAGGACAAGACTGCTGGGCGCTGGGTGTCAAAGCGTGATTTAGAGGAGAATCCTCCCTGGTCTGCAGAGTCCACACAATCACCAGACACACTCAGAGCCACTTAAGCACACATACGTACACTGTACACACACACACACACACACACACACACACACACACACTAAGGGGCCATCTAAGGAGCTAGAGGAGACAAGTGTGGGGGGAGGAGGTTGTAGACATATGACAGGGAGCAGAAATGTCAGAAGGGAATGGGGAAAGCCCCTCGGTTACGTGTCAGTTAGCTGAACTTAGAACAGTATGTACACTACTGTACTGCGCCATTCAAAAGCTGCAGGTACATTTTACATCCACAGTTTCCTCCAGTCAATCAAACTACAGGACGACATCGTTTTTTTCTTTCTTAAACCTGAGCTGCCAGTCAAACTAAAGCATTTGCTCAAAATTCCACCACATCTTCCAGGTCATAGAGGATTCTGTACCTTTGCAGCTCCAGGTGAAGACATGAGTGCTGAAGGCACAGACTCAGACTTACATATGGCTTTGTCTTTCAGTAGAATGTAGATTCTCTTCAGGGTCGAACTCCTCCGCTACAGGAGAGGAAGCAGGAAAGGTCAGAGATGATGATGCTGCCCTGCTGAGTCACAAACACACCACACACATGTAGTCAAGCACTGAGACCGACCTCCTGCTGCCCTTGCAGCCTGTTTGGATGTTTGGACAACAAGAGAGATGTGTGCAGCGCGGGAACATTCGTCTGTGGCAAGGATCTCTGAGCGGGAGTACAGCTGCCTGCCAGGCACCGCACCGGCCTGGAAACAGGGAGGAATAAAGGCATTTGAACTGATGACTCTCACTTAGAGTGGAGCTTCGCTTTGGTGAAGTTATGGTCATTTTTCAATAGATCGTCGTAACAAATGATAAACATTGATCAGTGTCAAGTTTCCAAATCGTTGCCAATCATCAGCCTTATTCCTTTAAATGGCTGCTGATGTTTTGCAGCTTTTGCAAAGAGCACAACAAAAACAATGCATCGGTTGTTATTTCTATAGACAAAGTACAATTGACTTTGGTCTTCAGGCTGATTCATGAAAATAATATTTTTCAAGTATAATGTGTCACTGCTCCTTCTTACCATTCTAGTGACACTGGCTCTGGGACAGGGGGTCCTCACCAGGGGACCGTCTGTCTCCTCCACAGGACTGGCTGTGCAGCTCCATGTCTCCTGCTGACTGGACAGGAAGCTACTGTTCAGTCTGTCTTCCTCATCCTCTCTCTCTCCATCGCTGTCCATGGCCATGGCATCAAGGCTCAGTCTGGCAGCAGCAAACACACATGAGAAGAGTCAACATCACTGAAATGCTGGTTGGACAAAGCATCTGAATGAGACACTGTGGGACAGGTTTATTTTTGTACTCTTTCTGTGTGTGTGTGTGTGTGTGTGTGTATTGTTTCCTATAGCATATTTTGGTGCATGGTTTATGTTCACACCTCAGAGTTGTCTTGACTGACTTATTCAAGAACAGGAAACCATAAAATAGCAGTGTTGGCTAAAACTTTCTCTTAAGTTCACTGGTTTAATTCCAGTTTTTGGCTTTATATTATTTTTCTCATCCATCTTTAACAACCTTCCACCCAGTCATGCATCATCCATCTTACCTTCTCCCCAGATTAATGGGAGACAGGGGGACACCCCAGCTGTGCCTTCGAGACGTGGACATGGATCTGACCAGGATAGGAAAGCTGTCCTGGTCTAGCTCTCCATCTAAATCCATTGTGTTTTTCTCTTCTACACCTTCTGATCCTGTTAGTCCTTTTGCTGCTTCCAATGATCCCAGTAGTCCATTCAGATTTATGGTCACACTGAGCCCGACTGCAGGGCCTGAGGTGTCTCCACTGTCAATGAAGCAACCTGGCAAAATCTTCGGACTAAGTGGTGTGACCAAAAATCTGCAGGGAGGTTCCCCTGCAGACTGTGTACAGTCGGGCGGTGACGGTGCGTTGATCTGAGGGGACTGTGCGGTCAGAGCAGTCTGTACGGCTCGGTCAGTGTTTAGAGACACCGGTAGACCAACATTTAAGGTGTTGCTCTCTGGGACTGTGGTTACTGTGGATCCACTGGACTGTGAAGCTGGAAGCCCTTCTTCCAAGTCCCTGAAGTACTCAGAGTTTCTGAGAGAGGAGTTGACGCCCAGCAGGTCCTCCACACTGCTGTTCGCCTCCCCACCAAGACAGTCGTAGTCACTGACTACTGAAGACGCATCCTGCAGGAAGGGAGGAAGCAAAATGGAGGCATTTTGTATTTTTAAATGAGATAACACAAAGAGAAGAAAAGAAGATGGACACGGACGAGTTAACAGCTATGTCAGGCTAAACAGCATAACAGTGGTGTTGGGTGGGGCCAAAGTAATAAGATACTTCTAAGTATTTTGATATCTGCAGTAAATGTAACTTTGACTCTCTTAAATTTGACTCTCAGACTGTAAATGTTGACGTCCTGGTGGCTCTAGAAGAAAACTTAAAGAGTCCCCAAAGTCATGAGGACACATGAACAAAAAGCAAAAACAGAAAATAAAGATGATCCAAATAAAGAATTTAGAGCTTCACCTGGTCGTCATTGGTGCTGCCGAAGAAGACGTCCTCCACAATAGAGGCAGGGGACAGTGAGGACGAAGACCCTTTCCCAGTGGGAGCATGAGGCTGGGTGCTCGCTTGGGCACTGGAAGGCCCACAGACCCCACTACATGGCTTGCACTCTGATGCTGCGAGATAACAGATGTGATGTTTGGCAGTTATAAACATTTCTTTAAAGTGCCACGAGTTTGACAGTGTCAACAGAGGATCACAAAGAAAAGCAGACAGAGCAGGTTTTAACAGCAGCACAGGTTTTGTGTGTGATGGCAGAAAAGCTCAGCGCTGAAAGCTCCTTTACATTTCCACTGCATAAACAGATTCCTCGATTCGCATGATGCCACAAACCGCCGTCACCACCGGCAACTGCTCAGCGAGCCAGCATTCGTCTCTGTGTCGGTGGTGGAAAGCCGGAGATTATTCCCTCGCATGAGAAGCTGCTTCCTTGTGGTAAACAACATGCTACGGTACGTGTGCACATGTATTAAATGAGCTGCATCAGTGACACGTGTTTTAGGTTAATAAAAGTAGCTGTAAGGACATTTCTTGGATTTCTCACATCACAAAACAAACCTGGCAGTGGTGTTTGAACGTTCTGTCTAGGCGCCTCAGTATGTGGTGGACTCTGTTAGAGTTTCAGCCACATAATGCCCATCTGAGGCAGAGCCAGCCACAGCTATGACAGGTTACATAATCCTCATGTCATATAGCCTGTAAGCCAGCCTGGCTCCACAGGGCCTGACTCAGGTCTCAGTGAAGATTCATTTTCTGATTCCTCAGAGTTGTTTCTGTTTGAACTGCTTCTCTACAGTAGCTGCTGTTTCAGTAAGAGGAAGCGTGAGTCCAGGCTGGATCCTTCTCAGAAGTGAATAAATAAACATGTTAGGAACAACAAAGAGTAGAACCGGACGGTCATGCAGAAGGCAGAAGTGATTTGACATTATTTACTTATGTTCAGAGCTGATATGTGTCACAAATGGCATCAGAGGACACATTAGCTTCGTTGTACCAAGGCTGGAAACATTATTTCTGTGGCACACTCTTCTTATCTTACTGTGAGCAGGTAATTCGCTCTTTCTGGTATAAAAACCACAAGAATTAGCTAAGTAACTGTTAAAGCACCCAAGGGCTCGTGTCCATCTATGACATTAGTAACAATCAGATCTCAAATGATGTTGTACAGTGAGATAATGCAGACGGGCCACACTCTGAGTCTCACTTCACAATGTGCATTTAACCAGCAGCATCCAGTCCTCAGCCGACAGCCAGAGATGCTCTCACATAAACACACAGACAGACACACTGTAGGTCTATTTTCTATTTTACTAAATCACTGGCTGGAGCTGTGGATGGCAGCTTCCCTTCTGCAGGGACAATTTGTTTGCATCCAAGTCCACTCGTGTGAAGTGTAAACTTAGACACTGCAGTGGCTTCTTGATGCTGTCCTGTAGAGCTGCTGTAGCCTTTTATGGTTGGCCTCTCAAATCTGCTCATTCATCATGCAGGGAGGAAACATCAGTGTGTCCGTCTGTGCACGTGAGTGGCTCCATAACGGTGTTGGTGCTGTCATTGTCAGCTGTTTTCCCACTGTTTGGCTCAGGTAACAACAGGTGGTCTGCTACTAAAACTAATGACTATTATCCATCCATCCATCATCTAGACCCCCTTAGTCCTAACCAGGGTCCCAGGGACCTGCTGGAGCCCATCCCAGCTCTCTCTGGGTGAAAGGCAGGGGTCCACCCTGGACAGGTCCCCAGTCCATCACAGGGCCACATAGAGACAAGCAACCTCACACACTCACACTCACTCCTATGGGCAATTTAGAGTCACCAATCAACCTGACATACATGTTTTTGGACTGTGGGAGGAAACCAGAGTACCTGGAGAAAACCCACACAAGCACAGGGAGAACATGCAGACTCCACACAGAAAGGCCCCTGATGGGTTTCAGACCAGGAACCTTCTTGATGTGAGGCAACAGTGCTAACCACTAACCCACCGTGCTGTCTTAATGACTATTATCAACTATTAAATCATCAAATAACTTTTTAAGATTTTAAATGAAGTGCTCAAATTAAATACTGTAACTTCGGTCTACATGTGGAACACAACACAGCCGTCACTTTCTGTTTCTGTTTCTTCTTTAGGAGCCTCATTATTTTTCCTGTTGTATAGTTTTTATGGTCCAAACTCAAATCAAGGGTTAAAGATTGAAGGATCTGTTGCCTGTTGCCCTGATTAAAGTTGTAATTTTGGCTGTAGAAATAAGTTTCACTTTGTTTGACTACCATGACCTACATCAGTGAACACCATGAGAGTGTTAAGCTTTTAATCTAGTTTTCTGACTTAAGACTTATGATGTATTTTTAACTGGACAGTGGATGACAAAGTTTTGCATGACATTTGACATTTGAGCAAGTGAGACAAAAAGGAAATGAGGGCACATGTTTGTCACAAACCTGCTGCACACGTGTGCAAAGCTACATGACAATCACAAGAGGAACTCTGGCATCATATGCTATGGTCAGTTGGTCATTGACAATGTACATGATGGTTTATTACAATGCACACACTTTTAGGGAGGTAGACTTGACTAGAGTTGGGTTCTCTCTCAGAAAAGTTAACATCCTTTTGCTGACACACACACACACACACACACACACACACACACACACACACACACACACACACACACACACACACACACACACAGAGTCAACCCAACAGCACAAGCCACAACGATAAATCACACCTGTATGACAATAAACGTGTTATTCAGAGTTTCAAAAATATTTAATGTTTATTTAACTTTGTCTCTGGCACGGAGTGTTTGGATTAAGGTGACTGTGATCCCTCAGTACCTGGACTGGTGCTGAGTTTGTTGTCTGTGATGGTGAGTGTAGGTGCAAACAGAACACAGAGCCTGTTAGATCGGAGGTCGAGCACACATCAAAACAACTGTCACCCTGCAGATCCTCTTTGATCAGAAATTCGCCCGACTACCGTTTCACAGCGCTGAGCTGCACAGACCATGCAACTGAAGCAAAGCGAAAGCAGCCCACACGGCTCCGTAACGTCTAAAATGTCTTTTACCTCTGAAGGAAACAGCGTGAAACCACTCAGATGTGTGTGTTGTTGGGCCACGAGTGTAAAATGAACAGAAACATTCAGGTTTGTGAAAATCTTTTCCTCAGTGGACACGTGATTTTTTTTTTACTGTACAAATGACACACCGACACTACACCAAAGACTTTAGAGAAACTTTTCATTTAAATCTCCACTATAAAAATCTATGAAGCAGCCAGAGGTTTGTTTTTAAAGTCAGACACATTGTGACACTTGTACAGTCCCACATTTTAGTCAGTGCACCAGAGTTAGAAATGGTTCACTGAAACCGTGCAACCGTCATTGACCACAAACCCCAATCAGGTCAGAACAAACAACAACTTCATGAAAAGAACTGAATGAAGTTAAGAAGGAAAGAAATGAAGAGAGAGAGCCCAGAGACACATCACACACAACATGCTGGGTCACATCTAGTCTTCTGGGTGACACCAGGCTCTTCTCTCTATCTGCCTGAAACACAACCTCAATCCAAAACCTGATCCAACTCCATACCTCTCTTGAAGGACCATCTCTTCATCCAGAGTTTGGAGAAGGAGGGCCAGGAGTTGTTAAGAGGAGAGTCCGCCATAGGAGCAGCGTAGTGGGGAGGCCAGCTGGAACTGGAGCTGGCTCACACTGGAGCTCTGGCACCCAGTGAAAGGAGGGAGGGGAGTCGAGAGAGAGAGAGAGAGAGAGAGAGAGTGCACAACTCGGACCAGGGAGCTGCCGGTCGGGGATTACCTCCCCAGAGAGAGGAGAGAAATCAGAGGTGGCAGCAGAGGATGAAGCAGGAAGGGAAGGAAAGGTGTAAAAAATGACGCGTTCTGCTTTAGACACTGTTGAACCTACTGAATTCTCTATGACGAGGCCACAGTGACTGTATCACTCCAACACATGAAACACATGACAGAGGCTTGTCAAAGACGTATGAGAAGCATTTTAACTATATATATATATATATATATATATATATATATATATATATATATGAGGCCTCAATCAATGAGCCCAGAGTGAGCAGAGCAGAGAGGACGCTGTTTTTGGGAAACAGGCCAGGAACAGAAAAAGAGAAGGAACTACATGCAATAAAAGGGTAGAGCAGTGACACATGCAGCTTTTTTCTTTTTCTCGTTCTGAGTCACGGAGGAACGAACTCTGACGTTTTCTATCGAGGCTTTAAAAAGCAAAATGGTGTTTTTTAAACCGCTAAAAGAAAATGGCATGTGCACAGAGGAGACAACAAACTAGACGCCGTGTCACTAGACACAGAGCACGTCACTGTGCTGCTCAGTTCGTGAGTGTAGCTCTGGATGACTGTCAAGTGCAGCTCAGCGAACATCAAACAGAACAGGCTCCCTGCTTTCCCACAGGCAGGGAGAGCAGCAACGCTGGCACAGAGAAGGGAAGTAGAAACATTCGATGCAGAGTTCTACTCTAGAAAAACAGTTCACAGTAAACGCACGGCCCGAAGACAAGCAAAGACTGAAGTGGATCCGAGGCAGAGGGCAACTGAAACCTAAAAAGGTTTATGACCAAACTCAGAGCAGCAAACAGAGGCTCTACTCACATTTGATGATGGGTGAGAGGTGGAAACATCAATCCTTTGTGTTCTTCCACAGAAAGAGGGACAGATGGGTCACAGGTCCTTCAGGTCTGAGTGTGTTCTATGAGAACGTCAGGTTTGCCCTCCCGTCGAGCGCAGAGAGCCAGCCGCAGAACCTCAACCCTGCTTCCTCTTTTTTCTCAGTAGGATGTGCAGCTGAATGGCCCACATACCGTTTCATACATGACTGTTAGTGAAACACGCTGTGGTTGCTCATGCTCTCTGGCAGCAAAGCACCTATAGCTGAAGTGCGACAACAGTTTTGAAGCAAAGTCTCCTGTTGACGTGGAGCAACCGGTTTTATTGTCAGGACTCACAGACTGATACAAACATGGTCCACAGCTCGGGCGGATCAGATCATGCACTAACTGGAAACCTGTAGTGTCGTCTCTTGATTCTCAGCCGTGTGACCGTGTTCATCTTTTGCGGCTTCACGTTCTCCTGCACAAGCTTGAGAAACAGGGTGAGGCAGAACTAGTCGTGTTTCTGGTGGTTTCAATCAGAGGATAACGTCATCAGTCTTGCAACACCGTGCACACTGCGCCACTGCTCCCCAGCTGTAAGATCTTTGGCATGTAAATGAATAGAGCTGGTGTTTGACATCTAAAACAGAGACAAGAGCTGGTATTGTCTTACTCAACACAGCAGCGTGATATTCTGCTGCCGTCCTTGGTTTTACAACACAAACTACTAAATATTGATCTATGTCTGTTACATAATGATTGAATTCAACAGATGGAAGTTTTTGGCAGCCACAGCACAAACGTTTTCTAGCTAACCAGCCCCAAACACTTTGTCCTATAAAGACCATCCAAACATCAAACTGTGTAGTTTATTCAGGAGCAGGTTTGTTAGTTGCACATTTCTGAGATTCTATATTCATTTTTAAAGATCATTATTTCACACCACTAATCCATCTGCATATATGATCTGACTCTCAGTCTTCAGAAGGATGCAGCTGCAGCTACAGACACGGTTTCAGTCTTCACACTGTCGCTGCTGTATCTGTGTTTATCGGTGCTGCTACGACTGTACAAATCCATGTTATGGCAGGAAACAGAAAAGAGGAACAGCATCATCACTTTAAGAAATGAAGCTCAGTCAGTCCGAAAAATCTGAAGGACTTTGAATGCAGCCCCAAGTGCTGTCCCCAAAACCTTAAACCGCTATGATGAAACTGGCTCTCATGAGGGCCGTTCCAGGAAAGGAAGACCAAGAGCTACCTCCTCTGCAGAGGGTGAGTTTATTAGAATTACCATCTGATTTCTAGCACCTCAGATCAGAGCAGACACATTTCAACATCCACTGCTCAGAGGCGACCGCGTGAGTCAGGCCTTCGTGCTCCATGATTGCAGCAAGAAACCAATAGCTCAGAAAAACATCAGTAGAAGAAACACAAGGACGTGACATCAGATCAGGGGAAAACTGTCCTTTGGTCTGATGAGTCCAAATTTGAGATTTTTTGGTTCTAACCACGTCTTTAGTCATAGAGTGGGTGGACGGACGGTTCCTGAACGTGGTTCCCACAGTGAAGCCTGAAAGAGGAGCTGTCATCAAAGCAAGAGGCAGAATCTGAAACATAAAACATGTTGGTGGTGATTTAACATGTTTTTGTTGATAATTCCATATTTGTTCTTTCATCATTTCAGAGTATTAATAGAATAATATTTGAAAAGACTTTTTTTTGCCTCCTCCTACATATTTTCTCTCCCTACCAAACCTGGTACTTCCCATATCTGGATGACCCTGAAAACCACACATGCCTTTGATTCATCCTCTACATTTAGTCTGAGTGAATCTATTAACTATAATGTAAATGAACTGAAGGATTCATCCAACTGAAACCAAATCGGGCTCATGTGAACAGAACAGGATGTTTAATGTCTGTTCGGTGTCATTCTGGTTCACCACTAGAGGGCGCTACAGCAAAAACAAATGTAAGAAAAACATATACATACATATATAATAACTTACCCACCCTTCGTCTGCAGGCAGGAGTTGTAATTGTACTACATCTCCCACATACTTACATGTAGACATGACAACATGAATTTGGCTTGGTCCAATTAATTAGTTCCTGCAAACAAACTCCTGCACGATTTCAGCTGGAAATGTGCTTCACTTCCACCGTGGAGATAATTTACCTCCTTTGTATATAGTTTTTCTTTGCGAAGCAACACGTCACAGTATCTGTGGTACATGTACACGAGCAGCTGTCAAACAGATTTGGACTGAGAGCAGCATAAAAAGATGAGGGCAAATCGACTCTGCAGTGAAATGATTAAAAAAACTAAAGGTGAATTGTGTTGTCACATAATTTCGACCTGCCTCAGTCCATAGTTAAGAAGAGCAAGAGACACATTTTCTCCAATAATTTTATTCATAATTTTAATATAAACAGTTAATTGTTGAATAATTTACACACAGCAAGATTTTAATTTTCATATCATTGCAACATTTTCTGTACATTTTCTGTGACTACTTGGCTCTCCTTTGAAAACATAGAAAAAATAAATTGTCAAGCGTTCATTTAGTCATGGCACATTTTTGATCCTGTACAATATGCATGAATTTCTGTCTGTGTGTGTTCAATATGTCGATATACGTGATACATAAAGATAATGGCACATTTGGATCCAGTGTGAGGGATGAAGCAATCTCTGTGGGTTGGGGTTTGGACTGTACAGACACACACATACACCCGCTGTCTGCACACGCATCGATGTCTCAACATAAAGTATACACAACATATCCCAAAATTAACACATCAGCATATTCATTGGCAATAAAATGACATTAATAAAGAGGTATCCTGCAGGACTACACAAAGCATTCTGGGGCCACCTATGTGCACCGAGGAGAGAAAGACACTTTGAGGAACCAGAGCGGGAGAGGCGTCAAAGAAAGACGTGAACCGAGGACAACACAGACAACTCCAGTATTGTAGACTGCACTCAGCACACAAGACGGACATAAGGTACTGACGTGTAAACTGGAGCAGACCACTGGACCGACAGATGACTCCTACAAGTCAAGAAGAGGCTGCGTTACCTCACATTTATCTAGTCATCTCACATACAGGCTCACTGCACCTGCACCCCACCCCCCCCCCCCCACTCCCCGTCGGCCTTTAAGACAGTCTCAAGCTCATCAATAACACAATTCATCATCACAGGGATGACAGACAATCAGCCTTCTTGAAGAATAGTTTGACCTTCTGGAAAATAAGCTTGGATTTGTTTGTTAAATGTAAGTCGCAGCCCAGAAGCAACAAAAATCAGTTCAAATAAAAGTGAGTCTAAAGGTCATAAATCAATTAATTGTTTAATCCATTTTTTAAAATCGTTAGGGGCCAAACTATTTCTGGACCACGAGCAGGTTGGAGGATGGTCCAACCAGCCTTTTTCATACTGATGAACCAAATCAAATCTAATGTTTAACCCAGAACGTCCCACAGAAAACAAATGGCTGCATTTCCAGAAACAGACTGTTCTTCTATCACCTCCAGCTCTACAGTCTCAATAACATCTTTAAAGTTTCACTTTTAGCTTATTCAGGATCGTATCATTGCTGCTACCTCTTCTTCAAAACGATGTGCAGTGGTCTTTTCCAGTCTTTCACAAAAAAAACAAAAAAAAACAAAAAAAAAAAAACACTTGCAAACTAAACACACATCTGGAGTCAGAAACAATACATACAACATCTGGTATTGGTATTTGTGAAACAAGAAAGGCTTTGTTGGTGACATGCTGCTGCGGCTGGGTGGGGGTGGGGGGTGGGTTCAAATGCATGACCTCTTGTCGGCCAACATTCAGAACATGCATCGGCTTAAATGCAGGTTTGCTGCGAAACGCTTCAGGCCACGAGCTGTTGAACAGTGTGTTAGGGTTAGGGTTAGCTAAGGCTAAGCCCTCAGACCGGAGTTGTGCTGCTCCTCTTAAATACGTCCACGGACTGGACTCTGCTCTTTCCTGGGTAGTGGGTTGTGTCACAAACAAAAACAAAACAAACAAAAAAAAAAATCAAAGAAAAGAAAAAAACAAAACTATTTTTTTCAATTTAGAAAAAAGTTATATACACATTGATAATGTTAAATTCATAATGTATGAGAGTAGTAAGTTTACAGTGAAAAAAGTAAATTATATTTGCCCTCCCTACTTTGGCTAAAAAAAAAAGAAAAAGAAATCAACATCTCTAAAGTGTAATACTTTTTTCTTTTCTTTAAAACAAAACAATAATACATACAATACTTTGTTCTCACCCTGCACGTGCTCTGTCCAGGCGCCTCTTAGACCAGAGTTCAATGAAACAAACCTAAACTTCCTTAAAATCAAGTGCTTTCGTTTTTCAAGGGCCAAGGGGGTCTGCCGCTATTTACAGTTTAGAGCTTATTTAATCAGTTCGGGTTTTGAAAATAATGGAAAAGCTGAATGCGTTTCCAGTGGGAATCCCCAGATGTAACGCAAACACTGGGTTTTTGGGGCTGATGAGAAGCTAAATCAGTAAGCGTCAAATTATCAAGCTATCCACTGGCATAGCTGATTCCGTATACATGCACAAAGCAAGCCAGAGCCTTAGCAGAGTAGAGACACAAGTCCAACATTGTTTTGGTAAAAATCAGTCATATAATTCCAAATTACTGTATTTTCTCTCCAAGCAGTTTCAATGTTTTTGTCTGCAGTTACAGCTAAAAAAAGAAAATGCATAAAAACATAATTCAGGTGTTTTCCTTTCATGTTTGGAGGTGGAAGATCCTCTTTAGTGATTAGTGGAGACACAGTCGGTGGAGGTTCTGCTCAGTGGTGAGTGGCCTGGGTGGGACGGGTCAGGGGGGCCGTCAGTCTGAGCAAGGCACTATGGGTCAGAGGCCCTGTTTGCTTTGCCACCCCTGACCTGTAACGCTCCCTTCCAACCACTAGAGGGCAGTCCAAACCACATCACATCACAGAGGGAGGATTCGTGATTATCTTCGAAGAGGGAGAAAACGTTAAAAGATTCTGGTGCTGTGATGGTTGAAAACATGTCCACGGACTTGTCATCTCCATTTTGCTTTTTGCAAGGATGCTGAGAACTTGCGCTTCAGTCAGAGTTGATAAAAGGTAAGTAGGTAGCTCTTCTTCCTCCTCATCCTCTTAATCCTCCAACCTCAAAGCATCAGGCCGCCTCCCTGAGACGAAAAGTTACAATCTAGATTTCATGTTAATAGTTCTTATGGCACACAGGATTGTCCCAGTCCAGGTTGTTTTGCTTTGCAGAGAGGGTAGACGTGGTCCTCCCCTTTAAAACTTTTTAACCAGCCCAGACATCAGTGTCCTGATCAGCCATAACAGAAACAATCCATGGCACTGACAGAAGATGAAGGTCTTCTCTTGATATTCACAGTACAAAAGAAAGATACACAGAAAACAAACAAAAGAAAAAAAAATCATAACACAGAAACTGACAATTGGAGGAGATGTGGGGTTTAAATGCTGTTTTGACCACAAAGAGACTGACAGACTGAGAGGAAGTAGGGCTTTCTGCCAGGCAGCAGCAGGAGATGCATAGCTGAGCGTGGTGAGTCTTGGCGGCATGTAGGTGATCACAGATATGCACTGAGAGTCGCAAGACTTTCTTTTTCCTGGCTCATGCTAATATCACATCCCCAGAAACCAGTTGAGGTGCTGCTACATACAATCCGTAGGGTTGAGGAACATGGAGATACAAACAATAAAGCTACACTGCTCCTTCCATCGACCAGGGGAAGCAGCACCGACCCAAACGGTGTCTGACCGCTCAAAGACCAATACGCTTCCTCTCTTGTACCATATTCAACAGGTGCTACTTTTTAAAAACACAAGCTAATACTTGTATAACCTGACAGCTCGTCTACACTAAGGACTGCAAATGAGCTCTAAAATCAAGACGTTTAAAACAGAACCGGGCCGAGTTGTATCAGCCGACAATATCCACACGCAGCTGGAGCCGATGAGAGCTTCCCCTGGGACAGACGAAGAAGCGAAAACTGCCTAACAAGGAGGGAGCTGTAATTCATCAGCAGTGATGATTAATGTACGATAAAGGTGATACTGAGTCACTGATGAGGTGATTTAGAGTCTTTAGACTGATTCCTCCACATGCACTGAGGTAGACTGGCCAAACATAAAGACGACAACAATCACTGACTGACTACGCTGCTGCTGCTGCTGCTGCTCGCCACCGGCTACTCCACCCATGCAACTACAAACCACCGCCAACAAGTAAAAAATGCTCACCTCAAAATCTGTGTTTTGTCTTACACAATGACGATGACCAATATAAAATAAACATCTGATATTTCAAAGATATGGGCATCATCTTAATTAAAAATTGCATATGAGATAAGCAACCTAGGTCAAGGTGGAGAGCAGAGCCATGACCCAGTGCCACACCACATACCGACCCCAAGCCCTGAGTGTGTGCTGTGTTTACACTGGAGAAGTAAGCACACTCGAAGGTTTACCATAAGGGCGTAGTTTAATAGTAAGTATGTAGTGTGGAACTACGACACATCTGTCTTCTACATGCAAACTACGGGTATCAGATTTTTTTAAAATATTATTTTATTTCTGCTTTTATTTTCCAAACTATATTTTAGACTATTTACAAAGTACAAAAGCCAAAGAATCAAATCCTCAGAATAATGAACTCAAACCTACATCATAACCTCAGGAGACTGAGCTGACTCTCACCAATCCACAGTGTCAGAAGCACGAGGTGCTCAAACCTCACGCCAAACAAAAAAACAGCTCTGCACACTTTCCCTCCCCCAGCAGAAACACAAACCTAGATGCACGGTGTGTGTGTGTGCGTGTGTGTGTTACAATAGCCAATATAACCAGCCTGGACGTGGCTCTGGTTTTAAGAAGGCACTGGTAAAATATGGAGGCAGCTTCTCTGCTTTCTCCAGTTCCGTGGGTTCAGAAAGCTGCCAACACTTTGGCTATACTGTAAGTGCTGAATGCTGTTTGGCTCGATTGGCACCACACTGGTCTGTGTGTTCAAGGAAAAAAAAAGAAAAGTCCCGTTTCTACTCATCTGATATCGCTTTCCCACGTCACCGACTGACGTGGTTAGAGGGCGAGAGAGACGGGAGTGTTTATGTAGGACCGGCTGTGAATTATTGATCTGAGAGAAACAGTGAGCACACCTATCTGGTCTTTGTGTAAGGGGGGAGTTGAAAGGAATGTTTTTCCCAACAGGAGAAGGAAACTTCTGAAAAATTCACCATTTCTTTATGAGCGAACTATTCCTGCCAGTGTGTCACAGTACGATTATCAAGAGTTTAAAAAAGAAAGCAAAGCCTTCAGTGAGCGTGCACTGATGGGTGATGGGGTCAGGGGGGATGAGGGAACCAGCAGTTCCAACTAAATCCTGGAATAGCAGACCTGAGTGAAATAGCTGCTGCACAGTGTGTCCTGACTGTCTCACTGCATGTGACAGCAGAGAGAAAAACAGGATCCAAAAAAAAAAAAGAAAATCCCTCGCTCCGCCTCTCTCAGACATACAGAAACACATATTTCTCTCCAGCCCTCAACCGCAAAACGTGGAAATTTCCACCAGCCTGATTTTGAGCAGTGAGTTCAGCACCTCTCAACAGGAAGCCCCTGGAAGACCGAGGAGGACGAGAGCGAGCGCAGGAGGTGTGTGTGTGGTTCAGAGCAGAAAGGGCGACAATGAGGCGACTGTACCGTGTGAATCTGACAAAACCTACACTGTGACATCGAAGGGGATGCTGCTGCACTTGGATTCTGGAGGTAAATGCGAAGGCTTCTAGTGGCGTCTGTAGATCGGACAGAAACATTAAAATCCTAGAAATCATGGTTCGCCCTGCACCGATCGAAGCGGCACGGCACTCATCTGAAAACCACTAAGCCTGGACAAGCTCTCAGCGCAGTCTCTAACCTCACGGGTTGACTCGGACAACCAGCGCAGGCACATGAAAGACATCCCAACCTGTGATACCGGACGAATGCAGGCCTGAACCGCAGCGTGGTGCGACCAGAGAAAAACAGCAGACACAAAGAAAAACACACATCAGGTGGATTTCGACCTAGAAAGACCTCAGTCCCCTTTCATGTAAAGCTTTTTTGGTTATCTGTTTCGTTTTTGTTGTTTTTTTTGTTTTTTGTGAGTGTTTTCCGTAGTAAAGATGCCTCAAAATATTGACAGCTCTTGGTGGGAACAAGGGTTATAAAAAAAACACATGATGCAGTGAGTTGACAATATTTCAGGGCTTTCCTCTTTCCCATCCAGATGAACAGAGACTCGAAGGGAGGGTCTAGAGGCCTAAGACACAGAGAGCACTGACGGTGGATTAGTGGGATTTCTGGGGTATGAAAATAAGAAACAAACACAAAAAGGAAAAGAAAAACAAAATACTAGCAAAGCTTCTGATGAAAAAAATATTACAAATATGAACTATTTACAAAAACATCAACATGTCATATATAATATATAAAATATTGGTATGTAAACACCAATATTCCATATATACTATATATATTATATATATATATATATTTATATATTTCTATACCCACTAAAATATATCAAAGCAGCAGCTATTGGTCAGTCTGAGGAACTTTTTTTGTCCAACTCCTTAACTGTTTAAATATCCTTCAGCCACATAGTGAGGACACAGAAATAAAACAGACAGAAAGGAAGAGAGAGAAAAACAACAATAACAGCAAATAAATTAAAACTATTCACCAAACACCAGATGAATCTGTGTGTAGTTTGGAATTCTGCAGAACCAAAAAAAAGAAAGAAAATCATTCCTCTAGGAATATACGTTTTGTTCTAGGATCAAGTCCTTGCAAGTCATGCCACCGTTCCAAACTGATTAAGTCATTGTTCAAAAGGAAATGAGCATAAGCGCTGAGAGACACTTATCTTTGTTTATAGGCCACGCAGAAAAAGGCCACTATCTCAGTAAAAAAATTTCACTTGGAGAGAAAAATAAACAATGCAAAGGAAATTTTGGAAATGCAGATTTGGAGGGGAGCGAACGACGGGTCTGGAGGAGGGTGAGCGTAAGCAGCCTTCTTGGTTGTCTAAGGTTTGTTGTGTTCACAGTTTTTTTGTTTTTTCTGTTTCCATCATGATGAGTCCTGGAAACGGTGCAAAGGTGAAAAACAAAAGATAGGTAACCTGGGAGTACAAAGTCCAATGAGTTGTGAGAGGAAGTTAAAAAAGGGTCACACCATGTTTGCATCCCTTCGCCTGCCTGTGTTTGGCAGCCACGAGGAAGCAAAAAAAATGGTCCTGAGATCTGTGTCTTTTTCTGAAGGGCTTCTCCAAGAATAGGAAAAACATTAGAAAATGATGAGAGGAACATGGAGGATACAGAAAAAATGGACTGGAAGAGGAAGAAGGATGAGAGAGGAGGAGGGAAGGCTTAATAAGTTCTTTTTGGAAACAGGAAATGTTAGGAAGGACTGGATCTCGGCAACGATAAAATTCGTCCGTTTTTCTTGCCACCGTTCATGTGTGTGTAGGGGACATGCTCCTCGTAGCTCCCTCTGAGGGCCACCGAGGGCCCACTGTCCCTGCCTAAGCTCTCCTCTCTCTGTGAATATGAAGACGGGTCCAGAGGGATGCTCTCCATGTTGTCCAGGTCCAAGTCAAAGTCCTCTGTCTCAGGGATTTTGTTCTCCTCACTGTAGAAGAAGGAGACCTCCTGGAAAGAGGGGTGCAGGTCCTCCCGCAGCATCTCGATGATCTCGTGGAACGTCGGCCGCATCTTGGGGTTGTACTGCCAGCACATCTGCATTAGATTGTGCCTGGGAATCAAATCGAAATTGATTTGTATGGCGCTTTCAGACAGTAGACAGTAAAACATCTTTACAGCAAATAAGAATCACAGGACAGTTGAACACTAAAACACTAAAGCAGATTGTGTATATGAGAAACAACAAACACCTGATACAGAGAGAAGCTTTGGAGTTTACAGTGTGTTAACACCAGGCTGCATGGTCACCACACCACCTATAACAGGTTCTGGGAACCTCGACCATTGACGGAGGAGACATGAGTAATAGTCTTGATGTTTTACATAAAGCACATCGGTCAGATAAGTTAGAGTGAGGCTGTGTAAAGCTTTAAAAACTAAAGTTAGCATCTTGAATTTGATCCTAGAAAGAATTAGAAGCCAAAGTACGAAATGCAAAATAGCAGTAACATGCAGAAAGTGATGGAGCTGGATTCTGGACCAACTGTAAACGCCCCATTTGGGAGCGTTTGAAGCCTAAACAAGAGCTTATGAAGACATGAGCTGCCTTACTTGATGAATTCATGCTGCAGGGTCAGAACGAGTCTGTGATCACTTACATCCTCTCAGGGCAGTTGTCTGGCCGGTCCAGGTATCCTCCATCCATGACGAACTTCAGAACCTGTTCGTTGGATAAACCCTGGTAGGGCTGCTCCGCCAGTGTACTGATCTCCCACAGCACAACACCAAATGACCTACGGAAACACACACGAACGCAGAAGTGATCACATGCAGCAGGAACGTAATCAGGACTGCAAGTGCTGCGAAACACCTGCTGAGCCATGTGACCTACCAGCAGTCAGAGTGGGCAGTGAAGACTCCATCCTTCAGAGACTCTGGAGCCATCCACCTGACAGGAAGCAGACCCTTCCCTCCTTTACGGTAATAGTCAGTCTCATAGATGTCTCGCGTCATGCCGAAGTCTACGAGAGAGAGGGAGCGAGCACACATCATCATCACTCTTCATAAACAGACTGTACCAGCTGACTCAGCTCAGCCATCACACAGAACTAAGATCAACTGGAAATGTGATATGAAAAGAAGAAAACAAAAACAAGACACAGCACCTCCAATCTTGACTGTGAAGTCTTCTGCCACCATGCAGTTCCTGGCTGCCAGGTCTCTGTGGACAAACTTCTTGGCGTTGAGGTAGGCCATGCCGTCTGCAATTTCTGCAGCCATCTGGATCATCTCCTTCAGCGTAGGTGGCGGCCGGCCCGACGGGTTGTTCTACAAAACAAACACACAAAAGACATGAGGACTGAGCTTCGTCTAGTTTTAATGATTCATTCCATTTTGAAAACACAGACTGAAGTTCTGTGACACCTCAGAGTCGGGCCTGAGACTCCGCAGGTAGCTCTTCAGGTCACCATGGGTCATCAGCTCCATCACCACCAGGGTGGGTTGACCTTTGGACACCACCCCTAACAGACGCACCTGCAGAGAGGGACAAACAAGGAAAGACACACAACGATCACACAACTAGAATGAGACTTTTCCTTTACACAGACAAGAAGTTGCCCTGAACAACAGACTCTCTGGGAGGTAAAGATGTTAAACCAATCTGCAGAGTTTTCTATGCATAAGGTTTGTAATGTAGCCTCATGTGTACACTTCACAACTTAATGGGCAGGAGTACAGACCAGTATTTGGTTTGAGTAGAGTAAGGTGTCCTGTTAATCAGACAGCAGACAAGTCACCACCTTCATGAATCATTGCCACAGTGCTCATTTTCTCACACATGGGAGTTTGGAAACAGCACAGACTTTCCCTCACATGTCAACATGGAGCTGACAGCACGATGCTAAATCACTGGTGTTTGGTATATTGTCTAATAAAACAGTGACAGTAAACTGTAATAGCTGCTTCAGCGTCTTTGAGGTCAGTCATCTAGCAAGAGGAAAAGGTCTCAAAGGTGTTTTTGCGTCATACCACATGGTGACAGCTGAACGCCTTCATGACCGAGGCCTCGTTGAGGAACTCGATCCTCTCCCGCAGGCTGGCCGATTCATTGACCGTCTTGATGGCTACGCGTGTCTCTGGGTCTCCTTTGACGATGTCTTTGGCGATTCCCTCGTACACCATGCCGAAGGAGCCCTGACCCAGCTCCCTGAGCACCGAGATCTTCTCCCGAGGCACCTCCCACTCATCAGGAACATACACTACATGCAAACACACAAATTACCATTGTGTATATATATAATATAGCTGCAATGGCTTAACGCTGGACACGCATCCAGTAATACGCAGACATGTTGTTTTTAATGTGCGCTATTTTGTTCTGAAGCTCTTCTCACCATCGTTGGCGCTGATGTACTCAGGGTTTGAGGAGGCGATCAGAGGTCCTGTCGGACCTTCTGTTTGCCTTCAAGACACAACCAAAGAAAATACGTCAAACACTGGAAACTGTAATAAGATGTGACCTTCATACTTCATATATAACCCATTGGTGTTTTCACCCTGTCATGTGATCCTGATAGATACTGTGCTCAAGCATTGAAACCTCTAACTCCACTATAAAAACATAAATGAATATGAAAAACACCCTCTTTGAGATTCATGTATATTTGGGGTGTAAACAGCAGTTTGTGGATCACTCTGATGGGCAGCATGTGGTCAAAGAACTACCCACCTCTTCTTATAGAACAAAAAGACTCCCCCGCCCACAAACAGCAACAGGATGAAGCAGATGACTGGACCGATCACGATCCAAATTAAACCTGGATCCGCTGCAATAAACACAGAAGTCATCGGTCAGGGAACTTAGGTAAGATTGCAGATTGACCAGATAGATTTGCATTAAAGAATAATAATAATAATAATAATGAATAAAAAACCTGAAACAAAAGTCTAAAATAAATTTTAGAGCTCTGAGACAACACGAGTCCAGGTGACAGAGATATATCGCCTGCAGTCTTACGGTTGGGCATGAAGAAGTAAGTGGTTTCTGTAAAAGAGCCATTTCCTGCCAGTGAGGTGGCGCGGACTCTGACGCTGTAGTTTCCAGGCTGCACAAGCGAAAGCTTGGTACCGCCTGTCTTGAGGTAGGCCGGCCTCGACACACAAACTGTGTGAACCTGGAGGAGAAAACAATGGCAGCATTAGGGAACCGTGATTATTATCATAACTTTGTTTACTGAAACCACAAGAGAGAGCGTTCCCTGAAAAAACAACAACTAAAAACTTAACTCTGGGTGATAATGAGACACAATATATTTTCCAGTTCAGTTAATGTAACTTCATTCATCTCCCTGAACACGATTTGTATAAGTAAAAACCAATTTACCAGAGATCTGACCGTATCAGTGCAGACCTGCAGTTTCCTGTTGAATTATCTGAAACCTCTGGTTGTTAAGCAGCAGGAATGTTCAGTGTTTTTGCCTCTAAAATCAAAAAAATCATCTACACTCACTCCTGTCACCAACTGTGTGTTTAAAACGTAAATGAAAACAATGTAAATTACAACCACACTGATAAAGATGCAGCAGGACGGATAAAACGACTTATGTCCATGTGTCTGTTGCCCCGGTGCATGCTGGGAGGCATCCCTACTCACTAAAGTCTAAAGTCTACTATTAGATACCTAAGATAAACTACTTATCTTAGGCTGATGCCAGTGCAATTTTATTTAATTTCATTTTAACTTAATTTAACTAAACTCTAAATGAAAAAAACGTTCACCACAGGAAGAAAAATAAAAATAATAGTCTATGAAAAAAGATTCTTAGAGTATTAGACTTTACAAAAACTACAAAACACAAATTGAATAACATCAAATTTGTGTTAGTGCAGTTAATTCTGAAATGGTTTACACACGGTTTAGTTGAAATATTGAATCATGAGTGGCACGTGTGTTTTAATATCCAGTCCTCATAAACATGGTAAAATCAGGCTGCATGCACCACTGTGCAATAAACCAAATCATTAGGCTGCTGCACTTTAAACAGCTATGGACATAAACCCAGCTGCTGTGCTTTCAGCGCAGTGCACTGGGGGTGTCGTCTGAGATGCCAGTCCATCCCTGCCACTGCATGCTAGTCTTCCTGTCTGCCTCTGTCACTATGGTAACAGAGCAGCTCCTGGCTCCTCGGGTCAGGCAGTGCAGCAGTGAATAGCAATGAGAGACGAATTTACACATTTAAGGTAAGTAAACAACAAGAACAACATTGCACACGCACTGTCGCAGCTATGCACACAATCACTCTGAATTAACAAGATGCAAACACGCAGAGGACGACGTCAACACACATGGTGGCAACACTGGGAGCTTGTAAAATATTTTTGTTGTACCTGTCTTCATGGTGGATTTTGAGTGTATATAGCAAACCCTTCCTTTCTTGGCTGCCTCCTCTCTCCAGAGTCTACCCAGATCCCTCCTCCTTCTCTCTGCTCACCTACATCCACGTTTTCTGGTGCACCTGTCTCCCTTTAACCCTCGTATTCCTCCTGTCTATGGAGTATTTCATGATTATTTCAGCTGGGCCTTTCCCTCCCTCACCTCTGTCTCCTTCAGTCTGATAAAAAAAACGAATAAAATACAACCTCCGGCTGACTTCTCTCCCTGTATACCTCTGTGTCTCCAGCCTTCCTGTAGAAGACCTCATACAGGATGATGAGGCCGTTGGGAGACTGCGGCGCGTTCCATTTAATCAACACATAGGGAGGCTCGGCCAACACTATCTCATGGGTCACGGGGCCTGGGATGTCATCTGCTTTCTCTGCGGCCAGAGAACATAAAGAGAAACATGTTAAAAACAAAGCATGTAATCATCTACAACCTGCAGCATTGACCACACAGTGGAACGAAAAGTAAACCTTCGTGAAGCTGGGATTTATAGCTATTAGCCTGCACCTGTCTTAAGTTACTAGTAACAGAGTGTACCTAAGATTTGTCTTAGTTCTTACCCTCTGGCATAGTTCGGGCACTGACATAAGTAGCCATGCTGCAGCGTTTCAGCTCGGTCGGATGGTTGCAGGCCATGATCTCGATCTTATAGCTGGTGAAGTGGTGCAGGCTGGAGATGACTGTGGACTCTTTTGTGAAAACCTTCAACTCCACCTGCGCAGAAAAAAAAGAGAGAAATCTAAATACTCCAGCATCACCGATTTACTGTTACACTGAATTCATATTCAACTCAAAAACTAGCTGGTGTTACAACTTCAGTGCTTCTGCCTCAAAGTGGAACGTCCAATGTCTATTGCACTGCAGTCACAATCTTTTCATGAGGTAAAGAACCACATGGAACCATCCTGTGTCGCGCTCCGTTCTGGCAGTGATAGTATTTCAGACAAATTAGCAGCAATGACACAAAGAAAATAGTTTGTATGGAAGTCAAAATATAAAGACCTTAGATTCCTCCTCGTCCTCGTCTTCATTGGTGGCTGCTGTGGAGCCAAGTGCCGGCCCGGGAGCTGTGGTAAGGAAGTGAGGGGTTTGGGTGGCGTTTGCAATTCCCACTGAGCGTCGCCGACGAGATGGCCTGGAGAAACAGTTAGCACAGGTTAGGGAGGCTACCACTGAAAACAGTATAAAGACAGGCACACTATGACTGGCTGAAGGAATGAATGGGTGATGGAAAGGCAGTTCAGGAGAAATGAAAGTCTGAAAGTTAATTTCATGTTTGTTTGTTTATCCAGTCACAACAGTATGATGGAGATCTATGAATAATAAAAGTCAGAAGCATTTCATGTGAACTAGAGGAGCACAGTGAAAATCTCTATTCACACTAACCTCTGCAGTCTGTAGCAAATACCACCTAGTGTCCTGCTGGACGTGCTACTGACCTTCACCACTGGGTGGTGCCAGTGAGCAACGTCCCACTTTGTGTCTGTGGTTATTAGGGTAAACTCAGGACATGAACTCGGCCACAGTGGTGCAAGGGCTGGTAGAATCCCATTTTAAAAGAGGGTTTAGGTGTGAGTGTACTAAGTGACGCCTCTGCTCAACGGTACAGGGAAGTAAAGGAATGAGTCCATTTTGAGCCAGTACTTGCTCAGGTAGGAAAAAACAATAAAAGCGTGACGGAAAAAGAGAGCACGAGGAGCTCTGTGTGTACTTCCGAGCATGGCGCTGACCTTGGCCAACTCAATGGCATGAGTTCAAAATGCAGCTGAGGTGTGTGTGAGGTTGGGTGTTTGTGTGTGTGCGTGTGTGTGTGTGTGCCCGTCCAAATGGCAGCCTGCATGACTGCACTCTTGACTGGCGTGAATGATAATGGTCACAGTAATCACTCCTCTGGGGAAGCAGACTCTCTGTGTGTGTGTGTGTGTGTGTGTGTGTGTGTGTGTGTGTGTGTGTGTGTCAGAGAAGAGGGTAGGCGTCCAGACAAGCAGCACCAACGACGCTGAAACACAACATTTCAAAGTATAAACTGTTCAGATTCCTGGCATCAGTAGTGAAACTTTGAATCATTTGTTGATGCTCCACGAGGCTGATTCTGACTAAAACAGAGACTTGAACATTTTCCATGAACTTTGAGGGGAAACCAGAGGGACTTAAGTTTTTAGTGATCTCAGCAAAAATGACACAGATCCAACAAAAAGTAAAGTAAACAAGTAAAGAGTGAAATAAAATGCATCACAAAGTATTTAGATGTAACAGCTGTGCACCTGCTCTCGAAGACTTCATTGTGGAGGTAGTTCTCAAAGGTCTTGCGGTACTCTATCTCCTGCTGCTCCTTCTTCAGCTGGCTGTCTGTCTTAGGGCAGGCACAGCACCTGCCACCTGAGGTGGGCTCGTCCGTGTGGTTCCACTTCTGCTCATCCTCACTGTCCAGGTGGGTCGGAGTACGGGATGGCAGCTTCATCCCTGGGCGGGAAGAGAAGTGTGAGGGAAGGCCCGACAAACAAACGTGGAATGAGCCGCATCTGATCCGTGTGGGTCCCACGGGGGAACACTAACCTTGTAGGCAGTAGTCGAACTTGTAGAGGTCGCTGTCTTCAGCCTGCTTACGACAGATGACCCGGTAGTGGGTGATGTTGCCGTTGGGACTGGTGGGAGGCTTCCACTTCAGGATGATCTGAGAGGAGGAGTTGGAGGAGGAGATGGGGTCCAGAGGCACTGAAGGCTCTGAAGAGGGTGGAGGAAGTGAGACAGTGAGACAACAGTCCAGACTGTATGATAATGGTTTGACCTTAGGCTGCTGTCAGACTGACTTTAGCCTCCTCACTCACTGAAAAAACTAAAAACTAAAAAGGACCAAGCACAAAAGCTGAACCTGGCTCACACATGTGAAGTTTCCTCTGTCGTTTGGAAATGACCGTGGTAAAAAAAAAAAAAAAAAAAAATCACACATTTGCCACAAGTTATGTTGCAACACCACACAAATGGTGGAAACACATCAAATTTGTTGCACCTCCCCAAAGTCCCAGCATAAGAGGAAGAACAGACATTGTGTAGGGGGAACACGGTGACAAACGCTACACCGATAACAAGGAAACAAACAGTGACAGATTATGTTTCTGCCTTTTCCACTGAAATGATGCCAAATCAAGTTCTTCTTCTTCTCCTTTGGGCTGCTCCCTTCAGGGGTCTCCACAGCCAATCATCTGCCTCCATTTAACCCTATCCTCTGTATCCTCCTCACCCACACCAACTATCCTCATGTTGTTGGAAAGAGCCAGGAGACAAGAGATGGTACATCTTCACTACATCCAAGAACCTCCTCTTTGGTCTTCCTCTAGGCCTCCTTCCTGGCAGCTCTAACCTCAGCATCCTTTTACCAATGTATTCACTGTCCCTCCTCTGAACATGTCCAAACCATCTCAATCTGGCTTCCCTGGCTTTTTCTCCAAACCATCTAACATGAGCTGTCCCTCTGATGTCCTCATTCCTGATCCTATCCATCCTCGTCACTCCCAGAGAGAACCTCAACATCTTCAGCTCTGCTACCTCCAGCTCTGCCTCCTGTCTTTGTCTCAGTGCCACTGTCTCTAAACCAGACAACATTGCTGGTCTCACCACTGTCTTGTCCACCTTTCCTTTCATTCTTGCTGACACTCTTTTGCTCTGGACTGTTGACCCAGGTACTTAAAGTCCTCCACCTTCTTCACCTCTACTTCCTGTAACCTCACCGGTCTACTTGAGTCCCTCTCATTTACACACATGTACTGATGCCAAATCAAGTTGTTAACTAATAAAATGAATGTTTTTAGTCGTTTTAATGTTTTAGTTGTGATTTTGCTGAAGTGTGAGCATTTTTCAGAGGTAGAACTCACTGGAGGCTTCGGTGCGGACATAGATGATCTCGCTCTTGGCTCCGTGAACCTCGTGCTCGTCAGATGAAGACAGTTGGGTTTTGACCATGATGGCGTACTGGGTCCAGGGCTTCAGCGACCTTATGAGGTACCCTGGTTCCTCTGCCTTCTTGCCTTCCGTGGGACGAGACGGAGGATCAACGTCGGCGATCGCCCAGCTGTTAGAGCCACAAGCGTCCTGTCCATCGAATTCTGTCACATTCTTATATGGCCTGGAGCAGACGGAAAGAAAAGCATCACAAACAAATGAGCCAATAACTCTCAGTCATACATATGAGAATATCTGACAATATCAGAGGCTACAGTCAGTAACTACTAATTTAATTCTTGGTGCCATGAAACAGAAAAATCCCAAGATTTTTGTCTGACACTTACGCCTCTTTGTAGAGAACCATGAATCCCAGCAGGTCCCTAAAATCTGACGGCCAGAAGGGCTCCCACTTCAGCATAATCAGATTTGATGAGGTCTTGATCAGGGTGAATTTCAGCAGCTTGGTCTCACCTTCGGGGTGAAAGAGAAAACACTCAGCACGTCTTGGATAAAAGAGAAAAACGGTCAAACCTGATTCTGCTTTGAGATACAGTAAAAATCAAAAACAGGACGTGTAAGGTTTCCTGTTTTAAATAAATACAATCACCATGAGAGAGAAAATAAACACTGTCTATAAACGTTAAGTGAGAATTTGAACTCTGACATCCTGATTGTCTTACAGGAGGCTTGGTCCCCGTTGTTTCGTATGGCAATGTCATTCTTTTGGTTACGCTCCTTGGTTCCTGTTATCAATTCCATCTTCCGGATTTCAGACATACAAAGCTTGGAGTTGTAGTGGAAGAATGTGCGACCTTGCTGTATGGTCAAGTTGTGCTTGGACCAATCCCACAGTTCACGCAGGTTCTGGTTGTCCAAGGCATAGAAGGCGTAAACACTGAGGGAGACAAATAGAAAACATACAGAAATTAAACACAATATGGAACAGACTGTTTAAATTTACACACCTGAGAGCAAGTGGGAGGAGAGGACTTACTCCGTGTCAAGGTGTTCGCCCCTGATGATGCGCAGTTTGCGGAGGAAGGACAGGGAGACCAGGGCGTAGGCTCTGCGCACAGTCAGGTAGCCTGTAATTTCCTCAATCTGGCCCAAACTAGCCTCCAACTCAGTAGCTATGTTATCTACAAGGACACAGAGAGAGACTTGATGATGGTCGAAGGCACGAAAGATGAATCCTGAAATGAATCCTGATAAAGTTTAAGAAACTTTAGCACTGAAGGAAGGAGGCAGAGACATCAAGAGAACCAGAGCCTCTACAGGAGGTCCAGCAGGTGTAGTAGTAGCAGCAGCAGCAGTAGTAGCAGCAGTAGTAGTAGTAGTAGTAGTAGTAGTAGTAGTAGTAGTAGTAGTAGTAGTAGTAGTAGTAGTAGTAGTAGTAGTAGTAGTAGTAGTAGTAGTAGTAGTAGTAGTAGTAGTAGTAGTAGTAGTAGTAGTAGTAGTAGTAGTAGTAGTAGTAGTAGTAGTAGTAGTAGTAGTAGTAGTAGTAGTAGTAGTAGTAGTAGTAGTAGTAGTAGTAGTAGTAGTAGTAGTAGCAGCAGCAGCAGTAGTAGCAGTAGTAGTAGCAGTAGTAGTAGTAGTAGTAGTAGTAGTAGTACTCACTCCCTCCTCGGATCTTGATGATCATGTTGCCTTGGAGAACAGTGCAGCCTCTCAGAGCCTGGGCTGAAGTTACAGAGTCAATCGTCTTATTTCCCACACACAGTTTAGGACACCGGCCTTCACATGGAGAACAGGTCAACCTACACACACACACAGAGACATGCACAACATCCTAATGAATGGTGTGTGTGTGTGTGTGTGTGTGTCTTTTGTCTAAGCAGTAATTACTGGCAGACAACCTTAGTTATGCAAATCAATGCAGAGAAGCAACAATATAATATGCATTTATTCAGAATGGGGTCGATGTGCTCGATACGTGTGGGAACATCACAGTAGTGCCTTCAGTAGAAAACCGGTTTCTGAGAACAACAACAAATACCAAGCATGTCTCCATGTGCAGATATCACCAATGTTTCAGAGCAGGACTGAACGCTATGAAGCAGGAATGCTGCGTGACATACGACAGGGCGATTTCAAACAACACGACTGATCCTGCTCCAACTCCCTGACTCTACTCACTGTGGTCTGAATCTTATATACACCTGTTGTGTGTCTGGCTTTATTTGGATTTAACACGTGTTTATTGTTTATTCTTCTAATTTTTAGTCGTGTTCTCTGCCTTTCCTGTAACCGTCATAAATATTCTTATTAAAATCGTAAACTTTATTTGACTTTTGACAACAAACTGTGCAAGACTTCCCAAATCTTCAGGTGAGAGACGACGACACAGAACTGACTGAATGAGCAGGTGTACTGTCCTCTGGTGGCTCTCACCTGATTTGATAAGTCGTAACGAATCCATAGGCTTTTAGCTGTAGAATTAGATCATGCAATCGCTCATCCTCATCTGAGCCTCCTTCATTTTTATTAGCACTGGGGGATAGAGCGGCGAGCGTTCTCATCCTCTGCTTCAATTACTTCACTTGCACACACAACACACCCACAAACACACAAAGCACCATCACAGACAACAAAAGCAACGTGACCGAAACACCAGCTGCACTTCCCAACAGGCATTCCTCTGTTTCTCTCTCACTCTCAGCTCAATGAGCGGCTTCTCTCGCTGCAAACATGTCCTTATGCACGTAATAATACACACACACACACGCACACATGCACGCACACACACACACACACAGAGCAGCGAAGCCTTGATAGTGCTGCCTTTCAGGGCGTTCATTCACAAAAGGCAGTCCTTGTCTAGCGAGCAGCCGGGTACACGTCAAACCCGACACTTCATTCACAAACGAGGACTATTATTTTTTGAAGCCTTCTTGAAAAAAACAAAAACAAAAACAAACAAACATAATTCAAACATAAACCTTTAATTTCATTTAGAGCCTTGACATCCTCCTTAGCCGCAGAGATATGCTGTGTTTTTCGTTGGTGGGCAGCTAGGGAAGGGTTCTGAGAGCCGGTGCCTTTCTTAAGCTCTGCAGTAAAACAAATCCCTTATGGACTCAGAATAGTAGCTGCGTTAATCACATGACAACTCAGCAATGCAGTCACTTGTAAACAAATACCTGTCAGATTGTGTGACCTGAAGCAACATTGATTCACGTAACATTAAGCATAAGAAACACAAGCAACTGGTTTGATATTTACTGAAGGATCAAGTGGAAAAAACATATTTTCACAGTGTTTTTACTTTATAGAACAGTACTGCAACCCTGCACAGCAAAATCTCCACGGTTTATATTTGATAGTTAATTAAAACTGTTTCGACAGTGTCAGTGTCCTACTTGTCTGGTGATTGATCCTTAAATCCCAATTAAAATTACCAACTGTGTCATTAATGTAATTAGAAAAAGCTAGATTGTGAAATATTAAGTTAGATCCTACACAATACGGTTTCAGTTTGTTGGTTAAATAAAATCTATGTTCAGATTTGCTCATTCCCTAAGGGCTGAAATACCAAAATACCAAAATGACAGTGAATCACAGCTTTCCCCATTCAGCAGCATTTATTTGGGGCACTGATGTGAGGTGGCCTTAGGACAAAGTAATTTGAAAAACACATCTACGAATCAGAGGAAGGACAATGGATGACAACAAAACCAACAAACAACAGCTTTAACAGGCACATTTTCAAAGCACTAAGGGTGGGATTGGTCCAACTACGGACGGTGCTGCATGAGGCTTCTACATTTATGCAATTGTTATAATTCTCCTCTCCAGGAAGCACACACACATAAATACAAATACTTTTTTTCTGATTAGTCCCTACTTTTCACCCCGTACAACCAGGCCATATTATTCATGCCATTCACCATGTTGACATGCAACACCAACTCCCACATGTGCTGTTTTGGCCCTGTCCACCCTGAGTGAGCCTAATTACACACATGGCTTCTCCTAGTATCCAAGTTCTTTATAATTTACAACAATCAGAGGTCAATTCATTGTTTCCCCCTCTCTGGAGTCAGAGTGAGTGGAAACCTACTGTAACGATGTCTCCAGAACAAAAGTAAGAAGAAAAAAACTTAAGGATATTTTCTCCCACATGGAAAATCGTATATTCAGCTTCTCAAACGTAATGCTCTAGTTGTAGTGCAGAAGAAGAGAACGTTTTGAGCCACTGAACTGAAAAACACAGGCACCCAGGCCGCGTCCAAAAACTGCTCTGACAGGGCCAGGGTTTTATCTGTCTGACTGAACTCTGTGACTCGGGCTGCAGTCTCTGCTAGAACCATCTAGAACTGAGGCTGCAGCTGATGCTTTGGTTTTGGGCCCAGAGCAACCGCACACAAACACACAAACACACACTGCAGCACTGCTGTGATGTCGTAGTGTCAGGACAGATGAAGGTGACAGTTAAATCCTCGTTACAAACACATATCGATAACTTCACATGCTGTATATCCAAACCGCCATTAGAAGAGACACTTTGCGTAGTGCTACTGAAGGATGCCAAAGGGTGGAAGGATATTATTATACAGCAGTTAGCTGGCATCGCAGAAAAACCATGATGCAAACGCACTAGCTCTTCGTTTCTCCGACTGTGGAACATCACCACTCTGTGTCGAACTTTATGCGAATATATAATAATTGTATGAACTGTGTCGTCTGGCTTTCTGTTGCAGTTTGTGTGCGTCTCTCTGTCTGTAGCTTCTGCCAAGCTAAACTACTATGTTTGTTAGAGCCTTGCTTAACCATACTTAACTTAACCATAACTGCCACCTGCTTAACCCCAAACTTAACCTAACGACTCTCTCTAAAATTCAGCGATTTACATGGTGGGGACCCGGATATCGTCCCCACGAGGTAGGCAAGTCCCCACAACAGGTTTCAGTCCCCAAAATGTAGCAAAAACATGGTGCACACACACACACACACACACACACACACACACACACACACACACACACACACACACACACACGCGCACACAGGCCCTGATGTTGCAACAGAATCCCAATGGAAAAGAAGTCTTGTTTATCACAATGTGGCGCGCGCGCACACACACGCACGCACACACACACACACACACACACACACACACACACAAAAGGATGCCATTCTGCCTTATGCCTCAGGGTGTGTAAGTGAGACTTTAAGCAATGTTTTTTTCTGTCTAAGCACCTGATAATCCCTGCAGTCTGGCAGCATGGAAGGGAAAGTCAATATCTCCCTTACATACATTTAGAGAAAGTCATGTTGTGTCTAAATGTTCTTACCAGTTCTGCTAAACCCGTGTGCACTGTATCATATGTTATTTACCTAATAAAAATAACCACGCAGCTTACACCTCCATCTAGACACTGTGGACACTTCCCACAGCGTGCACCTGGAATAAGTAACCCAACCAAATGCTAATGGTATCACAGATACATAAACACTCAAATGAAATGCATTTATAGAACACATCACACACACACACACACACACACCACACACGACACACACACACAGCTATTCCAGAACCACATAAACGCCATCAATCATCCAGCCACCTGTGGCTTTAAGAGATGCCGACAGCTCCAACATCTGGTCCTATCAGAACAACCCCAGAGAAATGCACCTCTGCTTGTTCACTCTTCATCCATCTCCCCTCTACACAAACTCTCTGAGATTTCTATCTGGAATAAAAAGTGGTGCTCTCAGACTAGTTAAGATTTCTTAAATTAAATTAAATTCACAAAGCAACTTGTTCTTGTTATGTGACTTCACCTGATAATGTTTTTTTTTTTTTTTTAATTAAGACTTAAGGCTGTTATGTCAGATTTTCCTAGCCCCAGACAGACGACAGGAGTATTTCACCCATCGTGTTTCTACTGGAAAATGTTTTATTCTCATCGCCCAGACTGATGTATGTGTTTTGAAAGTATGCAAACAGGAGCGGTTTCAAAACACAACTTGGCCTCAAAGCAAATACATGTCCTCATCATTTAGCAACAGTTACTGACGCTAAACGAGGAAGCAAGTAAGAATGCTAAATATGGTCATATGCCCTGGCTTATTGCACATGCAGACAAAGCTGTGAGCTGCACAGGACCAGGTGAGGTCTTTTTGAGGCTGATTTTACATTCAAGGCACTTGGCTGACGCTTTTATCCAGTCCAATTTAAGGTGAATAAGAGGTTCAATGTACTTAAGGACAAGAATTGGATCTTTGATCTTTGATGTGTGACCCTGGAGATGCACAACATCCTTGAAACTGTAACTATCTTGAAATACACCCACCAAACCCTCACTATTCATCAATAGTTATTATTAATTTACTACTATTTCATACAAAATCATCTCATGTCAGCCCCTCAACCAAACTAAGTAGGTTCCAGACAGACTGTGAAGTTGAGCTGAGGTCTCTAATGAATAACCCTTTCCAAAGGGAAATAATTAGCTATTGGGTGCGTAAAGGTCCAGTGCTGACAAGTGTTTCTGTATGTGAATAAGTCAAATCTATGTTTAGAATCTACATATTTACATGTTTTTAGAAACTGCTGTGGACAAGTATTTGCTGTTCAGTGTCAGGCTTGGACGTGATGCAACTGTGGTGGTTGTGAAAACACCAGGGACTCATTTACTGAGATTTCAGGAGTTATTTGCATATGAAATTATGTAGTTTCATGTCACCAGTGCTGTATCTGGTGTTTGATAAGCAGCACTGCTCACAGTCGACTGAAAGCGTCCGAGGAGCAGGTGAGTTCTGTCCTTTTCTTTGTCTCTACACAATCAAAACAGGTAAAAAAGACAGGAAGTATATAAACACCTTTCTGACTGATCAGCTTCCAAGTGACATCATCTCTTGTGTGTAAATGTTACCGAGTGTCTTCACTGACGACACTTGTTCTGCTGAAGGCACATTAGGATCATTTCATGCGGGTGATAGTTACATCTCCGGTCATGTAATGATGGACCAGCATCAATAACTCGGCTGTGTTGATGGTGGCATTAAAGGGTGCGTATGTGCATGTGTGTGTGTGTGTGTGTGTGTGTGTTGGGCAGACGTACGTAGTGGAGTTTATAGTGGTGTAACCAGAAGGACACTCTGGAATACAGGCTCCGTCATGGATGACGTATTCATGGCATGACTCCTGGTTGTACTTTAACTTCTGCTTACACATGTTGGGGAGTTCCTGGATTAAAAAAACAAACAAACACACAAGCACACATACACACACATATATAAAAGATATCTGCTTACACTAGTGCATGTGTGCAAAATATTATATGAAGTCTGCATAAGAATTCCAGGTATTACCAACCTGGCAGAAGGAGAAGCTGACGCAGCGCCAGCCCCTGTAGACATAATACCCAGGGGGACATTTCTCTACACAGGTGTTCCCATGCTGGAGTTTCCTGCAGGCCACGCAGCTACTTGCATTACCTGGCTCAGAACAGCCGCCCAGGCACTGGTCATGGCAGCACTGGCCCTGGAGGCTGCATGCACCATGCTTACAGTTGTCCAAGCACACTGAGGAGAAAAGGAACACAGCAAGTTACTATCAAGTTCACCCCTGGTGGACTCATGTTTGCTTATGCCTTGATGATGAGTTTCTAACCACTCTTTACTTTTTGGGAATGAGCGGAGGAGCAGTGGGACAAGTCCAAAGTAAAAAAAAAAAAAAAAAAAAAAAAAAAAAAGAGAGAGAGAATACGCTGTAAAAGCTAAATAAAATTAAAATAGTGCACTAAACATAAAAGAGCAAGAGGCTGTAAAACAGGAAGGGGTGGAGAGAGAAAAACCCTGTGGTCAAAAAGGCCAGGGCGCCGGGAGGGAACCACATGAGTTTACATACCCTCACATGAACGTAGCTGCAGGTATTATAAACAGGTATTCTCAGCAGGGCCTGGTTCCCTTGTTGCCTTTCTAACGTCTTATTTCTATAGCTGCTCAAAGAGAAATGGGAATGTGGGGTTGTGCTGCCATCAGAAGGAATACACTTTAAAACTTTTGACCCTGATGAAAAGGTCAGATCACTTTCAAAAATAAAACAGAAAAAAACACCAGGGATTTCACTGGTGGGTGCTGGGACATTTACCTCACTAAAGCCCTTTTCAGACATACGCTGCAGCAGAAAATACCTGGAGGAGTTTTATGTGCGAACTTCAATGTCTGAATCAGTCGGGCTGGACATTAAACGGGCCTCAGCCCTGCCAGCTCCAACCCATGCAGCCAAAGACCTGGTGATGCTGTGTTGTATCAACAGACCGAATACAGGCTACAACTGAGGGACCTTTGCTCACTGTGAGGTGGTTATGTGTTAGACTGAAAACGTCGCTGCCGACTGAAGAGGTTGGCTAAATATTTCAACCTAATTTGCACAAAACATGCAAGATTAGACGAGCACTAATTAAGTTTGAAGAACGCAGACATCAGACAAACTGCAGCTATAATTTGCCAAAGAACGAAACAAGCATCAACAAGAGAGTGAGTCACCACAATTTACGCCTGATCCTGCACATCCATGGAAACACCTTCAACTGCTAATGAGCTGAACATTATATGTCAGGTTTCATTTGGCCTACTGGGAGACGGCGTTTGGCCCAAGAGCCAATGTGTCAATTGTGATTGGATTAGCAGTCAGGTTTGACCTGTGCTTTGTAATGATCTAATAAACTATTGCTGTGAGTCTGTGAGCCAGCAGACACAGACTTTACCTTACACTTGATGTACCAACACTAATCAGTAAACACTTAAATATTTAGGCCTCATACCTCCAACTACAAACTGCAAACATTTCTAAGATTATCCCACTCTGCTTTGAAGGATGAAGGATGAAATTTTACAGCGACAACAAAAGGAAGGTTCTGAATTAGTGTATTTTGATCCATCTCCACGGTAATTGGGTTTTCTTTACTGGATACAGGGCCAACATCAGAAAGATGAACAACAGTCCCGTCAGCATTTGTGGGATGCCACCTATGTGAGGACATCGCAAGAGCTCTCAGTGCCAAGGATACGCTAGGACCCCCCCCCCCGCATGACAGGGCTGCCCAGTGTGCTGCCTGAGTACAAGCAGAGAGGATGTATGAGGTTGTAGCAGGGGGAGCGAAGGGATAATGGGGTTAGAGGAAAGAGCAAAGATGAAAGGGAGAAGGCGTCTGAAGGGCGGGAGAATGAGGGATATAGAAAACATCTTGTGCGGCAGTTCATGATTGGCTTGCTCCACTGCATTTTCCTTACTATGAGCCATTCAACCTAAAACTGCACACAGTTGTTTCTGAGTCACAGAGAAAAATGCATAGCTCTTCTTGAGTCCTCCCCCTCTCGTCTGTCTGCTGTGTGCGCACATGCTGCGACCATGGCATCGCACAACAGAGCCGGTCGGGCTGAGACGCCTCCCCAATCCAGCTCCGGCTGAGGATCCATGCCGCGATGCTGCTCCAGCCCCAGATCCACCCTCAGCTTCAGCCAATGTGTTGGCTGGCTGGGGGAGGCAGCCATTCAATCGCCTCTTCCATGTTGGGGAGGAGAGACGCCCAGGGTTAACCCTGGCCTCGCCAGTGCAGACAGGGCAGACGCAGCTAAGGAGCCAGCATGCCATGGAGATAAATCTACTGCTGCTGCTTAGCGTGAATTACAACAAGCTTAAGACTGGAGTCAGACCAAAACAGAGGTGGAGCTAGTAAATCAGCTTTACATTAAATCCATTCAATACATGGACATGTTGTTTACATTCCCCTGTTTTATGAACAGAGATGTGAAATAAATGCAGTGCTCTGCTATTTGACTACTTTGACTTCATCTTTCTAAAATTCGTGTCAGGTATATTTACCTTAATTATTTTTTTATTTTCTCAGTATGTTTACTCTTTTCCTCCCGTGTTTTTATCTGATCCCAGCAGGGAGTGCAACAGTAGAGCATTATTCCTCATTGTGCTCACGGCAAGCTAAGCTAAGCGAGCTAGCTGCTACACCAAACATCCTCAGGCCACACCACTCATTCATTCATCCCCTCCTCCTCATCATCCTCCACAGTCCTCATCCTCACCCTGTCCTGCACCACTATCTATGGCTGTATCTGCCTGCATTTCTAGGCCACTGAGTCACTCCCACTTTCATTCATACAACGCCTGGTTTTGTTTTCATGCTGCCTGGACGGGGGGACGGAGGGAAGGAGGCATGGATGGAGGGATGATTCCACACATGCTTCAATAACAAGAGGAAGAGGAGGCAGCCATAGCATCCTGCAGAGCTTATCTCTTGTTTATCTGAACACACACACACACACACACACACACACACAAACCTCACAGTGTCATTCAGTAACTTACTTGCCACTTCCCTGCACACACAACCACAAAGATCCAGTAAGGGTTGTAAATGCAAAGCCTGATCAAAGGTGTGCTGTGTTCACCTTACATTTAGCCGTGGCAGTAAAGAGCCCTGGCCGCTCAGTCCCCAGGGAAGGGACATGGGAGAAGCTGGGCGGCCAATAGTGTGCAGCCACACATGACAACACTTCCTGCTCTTATCACATAAACCTCCCCTTTAATTGGCAGTGTTGTCTACAGGCAAAGCGCTGGGAACAATAACAAACACGTTTTTTCCCCAGAGCCTTGTACTCAGGAGAACACACATGTATGCGCGCACACACAGCTGCTGGATTCACATTTACTATATTTGGCCACGGTGGGAGTCCTAAGCCTCGAAAGCTTTGCTATAAATGCTTCGAGTGATCTGATGTAAGACATTCACCCTGAGAGAGTAAAGGAGAGAGACAGGGGGAGGGGAAGAAGAGTGTAAACAAAAACACTGATTGCTGCGAGGGAGACGGCGATAGTGTCATCACAAGCGTCAGGATTACATGCAAGCGAGCACGCGCACGCACATGCACGGACACAAACACACACGCTGAGTAAGGCAAAGGTCTGTTTGTGTTCACTGCGAGGGCCCAAAGGAGAGTAACAAAGGAGGGCGAGCACAGAGGTGGACTGAAAACAGAGAGGGAGAGAAAGATAAAAGAGCAAAGCAGAGTGAGGTCACAGACAATAAAGAGGAGTAACGGTCTCATAATCAGACTGATGAATTTTCCACAGCTTTGCCACACCGTTATGTAAGAGACTGGTCTGATTCCACCTGCACTCTCACCATAACCCGTCCTGTCTGTTGTTACGAGTGTTCAGCTTGTGCGCGGCGCAGAAAAGGCCCTCTGGATGAAAAGGGTAAACAGTCATAGCCCTCCTTTCACTCTGCAGCAGCCACTCCCTCTCAGGGTTATTGACACGCAGATAAAGAGCAGCCATTATGCAACCTGAGAGGTTTCTACTTGCAAATATCGAGATATTTCGACGCCGTGTGAGGCGATACACACGAGTCCTGCAGGTACGTGCGGTGGCCTACAAATGACTACATTTGTGTAATTTTTCTTAACATGCGTATACAAATCTATCTGTGTGGATGTAAATATCAAAACAGGCATCGGCGACAAGACTGTTATCCAAAGTCTTCTCTCCTACTGAGATTGGCTTCAAATATCGAGTCAGGCTCGAGAGCATCCCGATGGCAACGTGACATTTAGGCTGTGATTTTGTTGAAGGTTTCCTGGGAACAAGCCTGCACCCTGTGGTGAAAGCAGCACCACTGAAATCAGTGCTCAGGAATTGTCAACGATCAGCGTTTCCACAAAAGTGGTGGTTATTAATAAATTAATAATCACCACTCACAACAGTCAGGCCACACCTCTTTCCATTTTATCAGCTCCAGTTGCAATGAAGCTGCCAAGAAGACAATGACAACCATGACACTCTGCAGTGTCTCTCCACAGAGCGTGCATTGCTCACACCGAAGCTCAAATCCAAAATGGTAAATGTTTGGACAAGCTTGGACATTTATGCCAGGTCCATAAGGTCTAATGCAGACCAGCTTCTCTGCGCGCACGCACACGCACGCACGCACGCACACACGCGCACACACACACACACACACACACACACACACACACACACACACACACACACACACACACACACACACACACCACTCAGTAATGAGACTGGATGGTTAACCATGCTAAAATGTTTGCAGTTCTGCTTCATGTCACTGGGTCACAATGGCTTCATCCAGCATGTTGTAGACTGCAGGTGGTTAACACAGACACACACAGACACACACAGACACACACAGACACACACAGACACACACAGACACACACAGACACACACAGACACACACAGACACACACAGACACACTCCATAAATGTCAAAAACTGTAGGCTGGTGGCACAATTTGAAAACAAACATGTTTTTTTGCAAAGTTCAGGTCACGGCGGATGTGATGCACCACAGGAGGCTGACAGACAATCACAAACATGCTCATTCATTATGCAGCTTCACCAAGTGAATGTTTAGTCTTGATGGAAAATGTACAATTACTAAGATCAGCATTCAGTTTGACTGCTAGTGTTAACACACTCAGGTCGTCCATTTGGTTTTCCATGTCACTGTTTACAGTATAATTCATCAAGATAATCACAAAGCACAGGATTGTTTGTCTTTCGGTCACATATGTGGAAGGGGGCATGACGGTGTGTGTATCTGCATATCTGCCTCGACACGTCTCATTACATAAACAGCAGCATTCAGTCTGCTGTTAAAGAACGAAAGCCTGTTGATGTTGGTAAGAAGGCTCTAATACGTACACAGTCCAAAATGAAATCTAATAACTAATAATAACAGCAGTACCTGGACGTTTGTTATGAGCACAATATGTCCATGGCGGAATGAACACACATGCTCTTTATCAGTAGGGTCACGTTATAGAGCAGGGGATAGTCGGAGAGCAGGGTAGTGGCCCTCGAGGACCAGAACTGCCCACCCCCTGTTGTCGAGTCTCATCTAACGGCGTTACCACCTCCCAAAGCTGCAGCTTCTGGCCCCTGAAAATCTTCATCGGAGCAATTACAGGTTTCTTGCTTTGCTCAAGGACAATTCAACAGTAGCTGCTGAGGAAGCAAAGACCTTTTATATCCACTTAGGGAGGCCAAACTGTTCTGACTGCGCATGTTTCAAACAAGCAACAACCAGATCACAACCACCTCTCTGATCTCAGGCCTGCTGTCGCCCTGCCCAGCCAAACCTCTTTTATATGTAAAGTTAGCTGCACTAGCAATGAATACTAAAGCGCAGCTCAACGCAGGGTCGGCGAGCAAGACTGAACCGATGTACCTGGACACACACACGTCAATGCCACAACATGAAAATGGGAATCTGACCTAACAAGCAGAGTTTTGCTTCCTGCTTTGTCTGTTCATCGATTTTCTCGTCTGTGTCTTCCTGTGTGCTGGCCAGCCCCGCTGGCCCATCCTGTTACCATGGAGATGAGTCCAGACATAGACTGTCTGCAGTAATTAGGTGGATGTTCCCAACAGGCATTTTCTTAGATTCCCCTCTAGTCATCATTTGCGTATTGTCTTTTTATCACTTTTTATCAAGTCACACATTCCCTCCATCTCTCTGTTCCCTGAAGCTCTGCCCTCTTCTCTGTCTGTTCCCGTCCCGGCCCCGTCCCGGCCCCGTCCCGGCCCCGTCCCGGCCCCGTCCCGGCCCCGTCCCGGCCCCGTCCCGGGGTAGTGTCTGTCCTGAAGTGACAAATCTGCTCCTGAAGAAAGCCACAGCCACTAGATCTCATTACGGACGCTCAGGATGGAGCTAAAATCAATACGTCTCACTGATGGCCCTCCTCAACAATACTTTATTCCTCTCTCCTCCAACACAGCCACTGTTACTCCCCACCCCGCTCGTCTTTCCTTCCTAACCCGTCTCCTGTTACCTCCCTGTCTTCACTGCCACATTTGTGCCGTCGCCGCCTCTCACCCTCGGATCCTTCTTCTCTTTCATTTTCGGTGCAACATCTTTAATTTTTGTCACACCGCCACCAGCCGCAGTGTTTGCTACCGACTGCAGTTTTCTGACATCCAGACACAAGCATGAAATACACACGCACAAACAAAGACAAGCTGGGACCCCAAACACACACACACAGACACACACACACATTTATGCTGCAGTCAACACATATTTCTTCTCTCTCATACGAAGTGTGAGACAGAGATGTGCATACAGCCCCTCTGAGTTGCAGCAGGTGTTGCTGACTGGACAGTTTGCTCCCAGTGTAAAATGTAAAGAGGCGGCAGGTCAGATCCATCTAAAGACACCTGCATCACCAGCTTCATGATTTTCCATCACTACCACAAAGAATCGCTCGCACACACACACACACACACACACACACACACACACACACACACACACACACACACACGCCACAGCAAAAAGCCTCTCCATAATAAAACATCAGTCAAAAACAATAAATAGCATGATATCAGGTTAAGTGCTTTTACAGGCACATGCATCAAACAATGTGGACCAGACTGGGAGACGATCAGTGTTAATCTTTCTTTTGTGCCTCCATGCTGACTCAAATGATGTTTGATTATGTATTGACCAGTAACCACATGCTCAGTTCCTCACAGTCAAACTCAAGCCAGTAAACAGACGGGGAAATGACCAGCAACCCGTCACCGAGACTGGTTCAAGGTAACGGATCGCTGAGTCCCCCCTACAGTCGTGCTCAACCACCTGCCCAAGACAAAAAAAAAAAGCTCTGGCTACTGAAAACACTACAGTCACATTGGAAATTAAACGCCTGAATAAATGAAATGACACTAAACACTATTTTCTGACTGCAGCATTTCAGCCCTACACACACACACACACACACACACACTGCACAGACAACTACAAAGAGTTGCAGACAGTGATTTGACATCTTTAACTGGGCACTCCTAAGTGCAGTTTTATGGATTGTAGTTGTGCTTAGATAAATACCCTGCTTCATCTAGGTAATTTAATCAGTGGTGCTGAGTGGCGGCCCAGTCATGACTAAGGTGTTTTTAAGACTTCCCTTTCTGCCTCAATGGGCCATTATCTGCTCATATTAGCCACTGAAAGGGAGGGAGCAGAAGGCAGAGAGACAACTCAAATTGCTCTCTCTCTCTCTCTCTCTCTGTCTCTCTCCAGGTCTCCCTCATTGTGCCCTCAGTTGACACAGAGAAAATGTTTATCAAAGGGCTGATTGTCACAGACTCCATCTCTTCCTTCTCTCCTTTTTCCTGACTCACTCTTTCCTCTCCTGCCTGTCTTCTATTTCAGCATTTCAGAGTTCAGGTATCCCTCATGGCAGGACTAAGAATTTGACGTTGTCGGGGAAGCCAAATATTATCTAACAAGTGACCCAGGATTGGACCAGGAGTAATCGCACAGAACTTATATAAATAACTAGTCAATGAATTCCTTAATGAGCTTAGCTGGTAACAATTGACATATTTGATTTATTTATTTTCCGGCTTCCATAACGTGAACCACACTGCTGTCACTTGTTTTGTATAATAGCAAATAGATGGGTTCACATTTGACAAGCCAAGCCATTTTGACACCGTCACCTTAGGCCATTGTCATTATTTGCTGCCAAAGAATAAACATTTATTTAGGAAATGAATCAGTAGATAAATACACAATGAAAATAATAGTTGACTATTTGCAAAGTTTGCTCAGAGACTAAATGTTTTGGGAATATTTAGGGAGCGACATTATAAAAACTAGATAAGAGAGGGTGATGCACAGATGCACAGGGGGAGATAAATGCATTACAAAGCATATGCAAATGTGAAACAAAACGTGCATAGAAGATACACAGACTATAACAGAAGAGCACAGAGAGCAGAAATTAATCTCACATACAAACAGAAGTAAAGCTGTAGGCAGGAAAAACAGAGAGATGAGCCTACACAAACAATAGTACAGACACAAATAAACTAAACCCTCTTCCTCTTCAATAAGCACACACGAGCTCTGTGCTCTGTGCTCCTGCAGGCTGGCCAGCTGCACAGCAATAGACAGTGTGGTGTAGGGCCAGGGCGGGACGGCTGCAGTGCAGATGCTAGGTGCCCTATTTCATATTCATGGCATAGCGCTAAGCAGAGCTACGGTACACAGGCAGGTACACACAAACATATAAATGTGCACACACAGGCATCCTGCACACAGAGCAAAGCAGTTGAGGGCCGGAGGGGGAAAAGGCACCACCCAACAGTACAGTGTGCCTTTTTTTGAAGTTTCCGGACAGACGATAAAGGTTCACAATGCCGGGAGACTGATATAGAGAACACAAAGATGAAAATGACAGAAATATCGACTGTGCGGCCTCGGCTTTTGTTTTACTGAGTCTTTGAGATAAAAAAACAGCTTTTCAAAAATATAGCCTGGTGTCATTTCAAGTACCATTACTGCTCTGAGTGTCAGACAAATCTGAATACTCCCATCCCCTCTGCATTCAGAGCCCACTAGACCTCAGGAAGGCTATTTATTCCAGGAGGAAGGAGGGAAACTCTCCATCAATACTAAGAGAAACAGGGGGTCAAACACACAACTTCCCTCATCTTTTCAAAGCACACACACAAAACAAAGCACTCTCACATTGCAGACAAATGAAGTTCTAGCATTCTTGAATTGTTTTGGGAAGAAAGACCTATGCATATAAAACGTACTCTGGTCATAAAATCTGAAATCTACAAATAGTGAAGTCATGGAGCTGTTTCAGCAGCATCCCTCACAACCTCACTGCAAGTTGTCGAAGCCCTCAGTCTGACCTCTCCATCAGCAGAGCGAGCGGCCAAAGAAAACAGCCGAAAAGACCGAGCAGTGGTCTCCTGAGCCGGTGTGCAGGGACGGATTATGGAGAGTGTTAGTCAGACGCAAACCACCATAAACTCAGATTCAGGCTCGAATGTGTCAAAGGAATCTGGGGAAAATTTGGGAAAACCTTTGCTTCTGTGCTCTAGTTTTTGGTTCACCATACAGCATATTTGATTATATGGCCTGTTCTTTTTGTCCTGGACTGGGAAGGTTGTGTGGAGTTGGTAGAAAGACCAAGGACTTGAAACAGCATTAAGTTCTGCTTCAAGTCTACAAGTGTGTTAGATGTTCTTAACCAAAAGAAACATGATATACAACAAGTTTTCAGAAATCATTACAGCTTTAAACGGCCTTGCAAAGCTTAGTTTGCATCTAGTGTGTGTAATCAGGCAAGTCCACCAATGCAAATTTAACAAATATCCTGCATGCAAGTGCAGAAACATCAACTCCCTTACTGGACTATGCAGAAATATGCATTTACACTATTGTCTGTGCTCTTTATTTGACAGGACTGATATGTCTGCTGGTTAGGATGAAGGCTCACTGCCTGCCACTCTGGACCTCAAACATGCCCCTGTTGCAATGCTAATGCAGCGTGCAGCGCTCTAAAAACCTCCCCTAATTAAAATCTTAGTTCCAATAACTGCCAGACTAAAGAGATTTGCCTTAAGCACACACTATTAACTGCAGAGGACAGAGTGAAGGCAGCTTACGTGCACATGTTCCTGTGTGTGTGTATGAGCGTGCATTCACATGCCAGTGACGAGCTTCAGTTGGACTATGGCAAGTTACAGCAAACATCAGCAGCCTGGCATGCGAGCAGTTCAAAATCTACACGCATGGATGTCATGACATGTGGAGAGAGTAGGATTTGCAACCGAATGCACAGGAGATGGAGGACGTGACAAAAAAAAGACATTGGAGCTCAAAGTGAAAGCGAGAAAAAAAGAAAAACCTTGGGACGAGACTGAGGGTGAAAGACAACGGGTCAAGAGCTCTCTCCCATTTCTGTCCTCTTAGTCCCCCCCCCCCAGGCTTGTTTTCCTCCCCTGGTCAAAGAATTCGTCTCCTCAAAAAACAAGATTATACCGTGGACACGTCAATTAGCTAAGGGGGGGCAGTGTGCCTACGAGTTACAATCACACATAAGATTTTTTGATTGTTTATGATTTTCATATGCCTGACGAATGAAGATCCATATTTACTTCTGTTTTTTCCTGGTTTCACTTTCTCATTAGCACATTAATGCACCACATGACCAAAGCATTTCTCACCTGCGTCACACACAATGCAAACAGGAATAACAGAGCACAACACAAATAAAACAAGACGGATATTTCCTTCACTAATTCGATGGTGACACTCTGAAAAGACGGGATATAGGACCTTGTAAAGGGGAGGCCAATACTTCAGTAGGTTAAACTCAACATTACTGCCAACCCAGTTTTCTCACTTCTCTGTCTTTCACTACATGTTTCTGTCTGTAAAGTGTGAGACTGTGAGTAAGAAGGAGGAGCTGTTCTTCACTGTGGGGCGCAGCGGAGAGCGGAACGAGATTCAACATATGTACATTTCATTTTATTGGAATTCACAGAATAAGCAGAAGCGACTGACGCTGTTCACAAAATGTCTTGGCAGAGTGAAGGACTGCAGCGATAAAGCCAACATGCAGGTGCATCTGACTCGACACCACGCAGAGATGAACAGCCTGTGTCGACCCTTAAGAGACATACAGGCGGTGAGAAAACACTTCCTCTCTTATCAGATACTGTGATATCAAAGACACAATCGGAGTCGGGTCCTTGTTCAGCGCTATAACTGGTCTCTGCTGATTTCAGTTACTAAAGGACAATATGCACATGCAAATTCCAGATCGCAACGATATAGAAAAGGAAAAAATAAATAAATCCAGGAGGTTCCTCCAGCTGCAGCAGGTTTAGATGAGTCTGTCCTGGTGTTTAATACTTATATCCATGAGCTGACATTTTATTCTGAAAACATTGGAAAGACTTGCAGCTTTTGACATAATGTGGATATCTCAGGCAGAAAGTGCAGAGGAGCTGCCTCAGATTCATGCCAGTCACATGGGGTCCCTTTAGGGGCATGACTGAAAAACAAAACCCCAGCTGAGGGATTTTTACATTGAAGTGAGTGCTAAATGTACATGCACCAGGGCACAGGACAAAAATAATAAGGATCACAACACATACATTAGAAAGGGGGAAAGGGTGTCAGGGGACTGCAGAGGCCCTGCTTATTTGAGGGGGTGCAGGTGCTGTCAACAGAGGCCCCTGCAGCAGTAAGGCAGCCGGGGTGAATGGGTGGGTGGCACACAAAGAGCAAAGCCTTTCTGAGAGGTAAACAGGGAGAAAAACAAACTGACAGACACTACCTGTGCCTCTCGGCAAACTTCACCTCTGCCAAAGCTAATGAAACATGAAAAATCACAAAGATGGTTGGAAAAAGTAGAATGTTCCAAAACCTTTAGCCTTGCAGTTTAAATATCTTGATTTTCTGTGTCTGTAACTAACACTGTGTCCATTTCTGGGTGCCCTGTGATCCTCCAGGGGCCAATAATAAATATGGGATGTTCACAAACCAACAGTTTTATGCAGCTCAAACAGTTAATTTATTGTACAGAAATCAATGACATTTTATTGTAAAGCACAGCCTGGCCTGTGTAGACACACCGTCAGCACTAATATAGCATAGCGTTATAGTTTAGGCAGATATAAGGCCAATTTGGAACTATAACTTTTTTAATCACTGTGGCTGTACACTTCCATACTTGCATTTGGCTTAGCTATTTATTTTAGGTGCTGTGGTTAATGGGAAGAGTGATTTGTTGGCTCAGGGAAGGTTCTGACCAACCCACCCTAACACAAGTGCACTGCGTACTGGAAGGCAAACATTGTGAACTTATTCGTAATCTGTTTGCCTGATTTGGTGAAGGGCACATGTGTAACATCGTCATTGACCCAGGCCAGACGGACACAAAGGCACCCAGAGGTGATGTACGCACATCTAGCAGACAATGACAGACAGTGCGAGAATCTTATCTCCAGGATGCTGCCAAAGCAAACACGCTGCGTCCGGCTCAGCAGGCCAGTGGACGGCTGCTGCATATCTAAGAAACGCTGCACAGAACAGTGTGTGCATGAGGGGACAAAGCTTCAATATGTGATGAAAAGGGAGCAGCTTGTGGAACAGTGGCACTTACACACTTGCACAAAGACGTTAGCAGGTGGGTCCCTGTATATCTCATGTGCTTTGTGATGAGATCGAAAAAGCCTGATGAAGTATGGAACATATTGATCCCCCACTGTTTTTATCCACTGGGATCATTGAATAACCAGGCAGGAACAAACTCCTCAATGAGTCTTTTGGTGTGTGGCCAACCCGTATGTCTGTGGTCAGCTTCTAAAAATGACACTTGCCTCAGCACCAGCAAGCAAAGCATAACAGATGTGATTCTCTGACAGAGGCAGCAGCAAACAGCCGCCTGTATGTGAGACTCCGATAAGACTTTAACGAGTCAAATGAGGGCTAGTTTAAAACAGGATGGACGGTCTGGGACGTCGGGGGACGAGCTGCTAACCGGAGATAGTAAACAGGTATTGGTGTGTGATGAGCAGCTTAAAGGGTAAGGAAGTATTCGCCGGCAGCAGTGTGTGCAGAGCAAATACTCATTCATAAAGGAGGAAGCCAAAGTAGTACTCAGTTTTAATTAGGACACTTGCACATTAGATCAGTTATTTTCACACCATGTGATCTTGAAAGTAAATTAAAGAGAGGTTCGCTGTGAGCAGACTACTTAAATCAGTCACTCATAGAAGCAGGAAGGCACATCGCATCAAAAAGAGACAATCAGGAAACTGGTGACCCCGAGATACACATTCGTTTGAATGTGTATCTGACCAATACATGACAAATTTCAACAAATAAGGTGTTCCCTCCAAAAATACCATGGAACCACTGGCAGCAGCACAACCACAGCTCCAGATCTAAATGGCCCACACAGCTGAGCGGGGACTGAACTATATTAGGAGAACCATTAGGCGCAGGTCAAGATGTTCAGAAGCACAGTGCTGGACATTCATGCCCTCATTCATATTTCCAAACTCCCACGCTCAATTAGATCCAGTCATATGCATCAGTACGTTGATTCAGCAAAATATTCATTTCTGTGGTCATTTCCTCTGCTGGGATGAGGACGGCATGACATTTTTGGAAATGCCTTTCTAAATACCAAACAGCCTCCTAAACGACTGTGGATATGAATTAATGCGTCAATGTCCTGAACTCAACAAAACTGAAATATGATGAGCTTCATAGAGGAGTTATTGCAGAGCAGCTGTAATGGATAAATTACAATTAGCTCGGTTCACATGATGAAGCAGCAACGTTTTCTGTTCCGATTGTGTGATGTGGTTCACCAGATCACATTATAAATAGCTTTGATTACAATCTCAGCATAGTTCTAAGTGGAACCAGCAACAATAATCAGCAAGCATTTTTGCGGTACTAACTCCGCCACATCCTTTTATTAATTCTGACCTCACCCATTCGGGCATGTCCCCTCTCTGCTAATGGTAACCCCTCCAGCTAAAGCACCGCCCAGTTCCTCCATTGATGTTCCCACTGCTGCTCAGGGTGGAACGGAGGATAAACACACAAACGCATTACAGACGACCGAGCTCTGGCCTACCTCCATGCACACGTCTGCACAGGCACGCATGCACTGATATTTACCTCTGAGTCCTTCCTACCCACAAGACCTTGCAATTAGTTCAGGAAAGTTGGTCAGAGGGGCGCCCCCGGCTGGACCGGTCGAGGCAGACAGCAGGGGAGAGATGGTGGGCGATAAGGGTATCACTCCTGAGGGCACATATTTTACGGTAATGACAATAAACGCTATTAGTTTGTCAGAAACTGTTTTATAAGCTTCCCATTCATATTTCTATTGTGTACTAGGTTAGTTGGCCAGATGGAATGGTGTCCCTGATTGGATGAACAGTGGGTCACATGCTTGCTAGTCCCTGTACGGGGAATACCGTGCGGTCTTGTTGATCTCATGAACTTATCTGGAGCTGTGCACGTCAGATGCTGGAAAGAAACACACAGGCAGCAAAATTTCTTCTGATTTAAAAACAAAATCCTCAGTCCGCTATCTCTGTTAATAAACGAACCACACAGTCAGACGATATATGGATCTGCACAGCACACAGAGAGAAAACAGGTGCACCGGAGTTCATCCAAAATACCAGCAAACATTTCTGGGAGAGTCATCTGTGTCATGGGTGCAGAACAGAGTATGTCTGGCTGACAGGCTGTGAACAGAGCACCAGAGCAGAACCTTTTTTAGTTGCAACAATGCCGTCCCAAGGCCCAGTGGAGCAGACAGGGCCGAGAGGAAGCAATAGCCAAGGCATGCTAACTATTATCCGTGTTGGACGTCACTCACGGTCAAACATACGAGTCGTAAGAGACTAACTCACTGGATCACAGTCTATATTAAGGACTGGCTCTTAGTCTTACTCAATATATATATATAAGGAAGTGCCAATAATAGAAGTTGAAGTTCTGACTTGAGTGCAGGTTCCACAAAGGTCTGACATGATCCCATATGAAATATCCAATCTATTCTATTTTTTCTAAATACTTTATTACATGCCAACTTAACCACACGCTGCTGGATGATTCCATGTTGACCTAAACACGTGTGGTAGTCATCTCAGACGCAGCGCAGGCTCTTAATCTTACTTTAGTCTTTGTTTTAAACTTCGCGAGCTGAAGTATGTGGCTGTGTATTTGTCATGAGCTCCATCAGAAACTGTCCAGTGCCCAACAGACATGTTCCTAAACGGAAGCTCAGGGAACCCAGCGAGGACATGGTAAATGGCCTTATTGCACCGTATATTGCCCTTTTTACACTCGAGGGCACTCAAAGCGCTTTTACACTACTTGTCCATTCACCCAATCGCTCACACATTCATACACCGCTGGAACAGCCACCAGGGGCAACTTGTTTGACCTGTGGACCAGGGAAGCCAAGGGTCGAACCAACAACCCTGTGGTTCATGGTCGACCCGCTGTACCTCCATGTTGTTAGTTGATTTTCTGCTGATGCAGAAAAGTGTGGAGACTTTGAATCTGCTCTGGGGATACTGAGCTACACAGCCTGTGCTCGTCCTTTCCTTGTGTTCCTGACACTCCGACCCGATTCCATCAGTGGACGACAGAGGCCGTACGGGTCTTGCAGTTACGGCCAAAGAGCAGATCCTGACCTGCACAGCTGACAAAGTCACATGACCTCACAGAGAGGATAGCTGGTGCCTTTTATTTGTTTTGCTATTTAAGACTCAAAACCTAACACATATCATATGATATTTATTTAATATCAGTGCAGATCATCATCATGTCTGTTCATGTAAAAATGCCAAATATTACCTAACCAGTCATAAATCACAGATAGAAAATCTCTTTTTTACTTTTACAACATTCACACTTGCCAACGACACACGAACTGCGGACAAACATGTTACGACCAATCGCAGGGGAAGTAACTCAGACGTTCACCAATCACAGGCACCCACACTGCCAAGGCGGCCATCTTTAGCAACAGGAGTCAGGGCTGACAAGTTCGGTCTATCATTTCGAGCCCCAGAAATTCCTGCATGTCTGCATACCACAGCGTGCAGGGGGTGGGAGCACAAAGCAAAGGAACAGAGGGACAGAGAGGGAAAAAAAGGAGGAGGGAGGGAGGGAGAGCAGAGAGAGGAGGAGCGACAGAAGCAGGGAGGAGAAATGAGGAGAGGAAAAAGTAAAACTTCTTTTTCACCGTGCTGTTTTAGCGCCGTCTGACACTTTCCAGGCTTTTCCACACACAACCTGACGACGAGACCTGCAGACCATTTTGGCAGAGTAACAACTGCATTTATCCTTCAGGAGGGCATCATCAGGGTCTAGTGAAGGCAGACGGGGAAGGCACAGGGAATGCATACTATGAACAGGAGTGCTACAGTTTTCTATTACTCTATAATAAAGACACTGTACAGGGAGAGATGACAACAGCAGCTATTTTTTACTGCAGCCTTAAAACCCCGTCACCACTCTGGTATTGTCAGGAGAAGCATTTAAGCAAAGAGAGAAGGATTATCATAGCATTTCTATATATGTCTATATCACTGCTCAAGCTACCAAGAACAGCCTAGGGAACCTCATTTTAATAACACAGGACTCTTACGGGGTGATCAAGACAGAAGTGGCAAGATACAAGAAAACTGCAGCTTTAAAACACCAACAGGGGTGAGGTCAGGTGTTCGACAGACATAGGAGAAGAAACAGGTTCATGCTCAGCACAGAAGGTGGACTTTAGTATTACAGGATCAATCATGAGCTACACATTCAGTAAACAACTCATTTTATGGAGGGGATGACATGAGATGAAAGCTGTTGGCTTCAACACTGACATGCTCATCCTGTGACCCTGTGCCCTTGTCCAGCACATAAACTGGGATTATCAACTTCACATGCTGCGTGACAACACATGATACTCAAACATAAACGCACACAGCTGGCACCGAGATTTATGGAGCCATTATCTTCTTACTCAGTCACACATGATTCATAAACATTTCTTATCATTTTTCCACAACACAGTGCAAAGATTTCTCAAACTGGTTAAACTGAGTACGTGTCAGTAAGTAAAGCTCCTGAGGCAAATGTGTGATTTGTGATATTGGCCTGTACAAATAAATTTGCCTTGGCTCAATACAAATGCCACAACACGTACCACAAAGTGCAGGTCCGAGGAGAGTACTTGCTTTGCAAATTGGAGGGATTCCAATCTGTGCTCTGATGCCAGCGGTGCAGCGGTGACACAACCACTGATCCATTTAGGAAAACAGAGGGATTTAGACAGAGCCGCCTTTCAGCATCAACAAAATGTTTCCTGACACTATTTCCTTTTCAGATGAGATACTCTATTTCCTAATGAGACATCTTACTACTACAGACTCTATTATTCCACGATATAAACAATAACACACACACACACACACACACACACACGTACACACACAGCCCAAAATAATTACTTTATTACTTTTCTACGTACAAGTTAATCACTTTATTAATTACTATTAATTAATATAATTTAACCATTTAATCTTCTTCTTCTTGGCAAACTTGCTCCATGCAAACCTGGAGATAAACTGAGGATGGAATTTGACATTTATGAAAACTTCATGATGAGACTATTAAACAACGAGTCAGAACTTGAGGTGGAGGTTTTGATTAACTGTTTTATTTCCATTGACCTGGATAAATATGTTTTTGTATTGAGATGCTCTCAGGACAACTGGTCCCTCCTGAGCCGACCTTCCACCCTCTGGAGCCTGGTGTCACTTTCATCATCTTAAACAGACTAAGCTTATCTGGACTGCAACATTAAAGGGGTGGTAGCCATAATCAAAGCCCCCATTTCCTGAGACTTAAGCTCCTGTTGCAGACACTACATGCTCTGGGTTGGGCCAGACTCCCGATAGGGTACTGTGTGGTTTTTGTGCGTTGAGAGAACCCATTAAATGGTTCAAGGAAAACAGCCATTTCTTGAAAGGCAAGGACATGACATTCGGTGAAGTGATTGAGCTGGGTCTGGACAGAACTACGTGGAAAGAGTTGGGTTTGGAAGCAACTCCAGGGATGTGGAGGTCATTTGAGGATAAACAAGTTCAGTTGGGGAAAAGCAAGTTCAGAAACAAAGCCGATTTCCAGCGCCAACTTCTTGAGGGTTTCCTGTAGTACATGTTTGGACTGTTCTTGCTCAACCAAACCAACGTGTACACGACCAAAACAGCAGAAAATAAATATATGAAACCATAATAATAATTTGTGCAGTCTGAGGTATCAGACGAGCATGAACCCCACAGCCCACACATCACCGCTAATACCTTCTCAACCTGTGGGAAAAACTGCTTTCCCAAGGTTGGAAAAACAACAAAATTCTTGAGAATTTCTAATGTCCAAACACCCTTCCCAACGCGTCAGTCTATCGCCTCAAAGCCCCGATGAAATTCCAGGTATCTGGTGGAGCATAAGCGTCACATACTCCAAATGCAGCACGTACTAGTAGTTGTGGTTACAGACTATGTTAATCTGCTCACACGTGGTTTCTGAGATCATGTATGCATGAACATAGACAGCGCTGCCCTACCCCACTGAATGAGCAGAGTTGTTCACTCTACAGTGAGTTAATGATGTACAGGCAGGAACTGTATGTGCTTTGAGCTACAAAACATCCTCATCCTCTTTGGCAGATGTGTGTTTATGGAGAACATAACAAATACCTGTCACTTCCTCGCATTCACACGACCGATTTGTTCTTCGATGGCACATGAGGACTCTTTGCATTTGTCAATTGACTGAGCTAGGATGGTGTTTTTCACCTGGGGGTCTTCAGTTGTGATGGCTAAGGGTTAGGGTGAGGGGGCCAGGGATTGTGTGTTAGTGTCCTTACAATGACAGAAGAATGTGTTTGTGTGTGAAAAGGTCTTCATGTTTAGATTAGAGCTTGTTAGGACACTGACATTGTGAGGATGCTTTGGCCTCACAAGGGGCTTTTCAGGCTCAAGACTTGGCTTCACATTAAGTAGTAAGTAAGTTTACATTATGAGGAATCATCCTCAACCAGATGCTGATCGCCACCTCATACATTTTAGGGTGACGACTTGGTTTAAAGTTAGGGTGAGGTTGGGTTTAGGTCTCCAGGAAATCAATGTAAATTCACCATGAGGTACAGAAACAAAGATTTGTGTCTGTGTGTGTGCACACCTGGTAGCACTAACATTGTGGGATCCGAAACCTGCATACGACACACTGTGGGGACTCATGAGGATTACATGCTGGTCCCCATCAAGGAAATAACTGAATCTGATGAGGACTTGGAGTAAGATTAGAGAACGGTCAGGGTGAGGGTTAGGCAAATAAAGGTTTGGTTAACTCTTCAGGATATAAATCTATGCCAATGTACAGTCCCCACAAGGGACAGAAACAAACATTTTTGTGTGTGTGCGTAGGGCTGATGTCAGAACTGGAAGCAGGCAGCTATCTGATCCGGGCAAACACCTGAAAACAATCCCATTCCCTCAACCAGAGGGAGAGCCATGTTATTTCCTCTTCACACTCGAGAACACGTCATGCTTCTCCTCTCTCCGCTCGTCGTCTAATTTCTGACATACTGGTTCACAACCTGGGGGTTTGCAAACTGATGAATGAAATAAACATTTGCAGGACTGTCAGATCTTGGCATTTCTGTCAAAGGTTTGCAGACCTGGAGAGCTGTGAACTATTCATCTAACTTTCCTTCCTTTTATTTTCTCCCACATGTAAATCATATTCCCCCACCCTGCTCTCGATCCCTGCCAGCCTTTCCCCCAGGGCCCAGTAGAAGCTCAGCTGCAGGAAGCACTTTGGACAAAGGCGGGAAGTAATGAGGAAGTCCTTTCAGACAGCTCAGGCTGTAACAACCACTCGCCTGCCAACATGCTCTTCTCACACAGAAACACTCATCAAACCCCACATGAAGAGAGGAAATCAAACTATTCCACTGATTAGGAAGGAATATCAGGTACGCCCTCAATTTCTACTTGTCTACTAAAAGTGCAAGGAGAGTGAACAGATGCATAACCCTTGACAAAAAACCAAAAACTGTGGAGCAACAGTAATCATTCATCTTGTTCCAGCTTGTCCTCAGAAGCATCCACATTACAGGCTGCACTTTTACTAGCAGCACCTATTAGCACAGTGGGCAGCAGCGTCAGCCTGCTCCGCTTAGCCTTACATGCATGTTTGTGCTCCATTTGGCTGTGTATACAAGTGTGTACATGTTGTGCATGTGCGTAAGTGAAAGTGCATTTTAATATACGCATGTGTACTTTGTGTGTGTGTGTGTGAGTGTGCAGAGCAGGATGTGGGAGTGCCAGTCCATTGATGAGCTGGAGAAGAGAGGAGAGGAGTTTTCCAGATCCCCTGGGGGGCTCAGCTTGCACCGCCTGCCTGCTACTGCACCCGCTGCACGAATGGAGCGAGCACGCACGTACATAACCGATGCCAGATTATCAAAGTTAATTTGGATTCGTTAACCAGAATGAAAGCTCCCAGGAAGGAAAGAGCAAGATTACTACGTCTCCCTCTCCATCTGTCTGTTTCTCTTCTTCCTTCCCTTTTGTGTTGCCCTCTCTTACAGTTTCTGTCTCTTCCTCTCTGCCCCTTATAAGATATGCTTGGTAATTCAAACACCAGCGAGTGAGCGAGCATGTGCCCGTGTGTTGATGTGACACAGAAAAGCTTTAACTCTCACAGAAGAGCCTGCCTCTGTCTGTCGCAGCGTTTCAGACGAAGTTGAAAACAAATGGGAGCAGCTCTCTCTTTTGTATGTGAGAGTGTATCAGTATCAGGTTCACATCGATAGTAATTGACTTTACTGAGAAATGGAGAACAATTCAAATGCTGTCCTAATTAAGTGTGTGTACTTTTCCCTGTTTGAATGACAAATAAGGGACCAGGAAGACAAAGAGTTCACATTTGCCAAAAAACCAACATCAGTTGTTTGCATTCATAAATCATTACAACTTCATTTTTAATATCTGTTCAAACAACTATGCAGCGTAGCATATTATCTCCAATTATGACTATAAATAATATATTTTAGCTGTAATCAGTAACCTCAGCGCTAGTGTGAACTCCTGCTGTGTTCGATTATGGAAGCAAAGAGTATTTGAATCCAGGAACCCTCCTATGCACTTTCAAAATGATGCATGCACTGCACGTGTTCAGTACTTTGATTCTTAATGTGTGAGCTCCCACCTTCAGGCAGCCAAGTTAATTCTTTGGGGGAGAAGACTATCAGATTGTATTTCTAGCTTCAAGTCCCCTCTCACTGAAAACGCATCTGGGTCAAAGTTCAAGTGGCCTCAGGCCTCCAGACTGTGATCATTTGGTTGCACTTTGTTTAGACATAGTGAGATTAACTGCAATCTTTTCTCTCTACCTTTATGTCATTGGTATTTTATTGAGGAAAACAACAGGTCTTCTTCAACACATGGGAGCAGGGACTCGGAAAGGAAAAGGAAAAACCTGAATGTTTGATCCCGACAGAGAAGGGATCCACTGGTGGCATGGTTTGGGTTTGCTTCTCCCTACAGAGGGAAGGGTCACTGCAAATAGGTTGAGTGATCAGCTTCATCCCATGATGATTAAGTTCTCTCCTGATGGTAGAGGTCTCTACCAGGATGACAATGTCTCCATCCACAGGGCACGAGGCCTCACTGAATTTAAAGTCTCCAGTCTATAGACATCATACGAAACAGTGAAATGAACGAGGACGCACAGACTAACACAAAAACAAAGAAAGCATGAAGGGACAGTTGAACACCACTTAAAAAAAGGTTAGGAGTCCTGCACACAGGACGTCAGCTCGTCTCTTTGTGTTTATGTCCTTGTGTTCCCTGTGTCACTGAGCACTAAGTGGCTAATTAAGCTAACAGCAGCTTCAGGAAAACTCATCCACTTAACTCTCGTTAGAAACAACCAGCAGCCTGAGCGTAGTCACTTTTTCACACCAGTTAAGAGGCCAGCTAAGTGTTTCTGTTTGGTTGTGGGCGCAGGCCAACAGCACACTTCACTGAGTGCCTCCTTCCCTAATACTGTTATTTTCTGTCTCTCCTTAGCCTCCTCTAGCTTGGCCCCTTGCCCCTCTGGCAAGTGTGTGTGTGTGTGTGTGTGTGTGTGTGTGTGTGTGTGTGTGTGTGTGTGTGTGTGTGTGTGTGTGTGTGTGTGTGTGTGTGTGTGTGTGTGTGTGTGTGCGTGTGCGTGTGCGTGCGTACCTGGAGCTACACTTAAAAAGCCATACCATTGTTTACTTGGCTTTGCCCAGGCCCTTCCTGTCCCGTCCTGGCCTCATCTTATCCACACTCAGTGTCCAGTTTCATTTGATAGCCTGAGAAATAAAACACTAATGGAAACGACACTGAGGATAATTTTCATTAGCGAGGAGCCAGTGAATAAAAGCCGAGACGACAGCGTGAGCATTTATTAAATGGTCGATACGAAGCTGGTATATACAGCTTAAATTACAATCACCTCACAGAAGCTCTGAGACAATTTAATGACACATAAACGGACAGTAAAGGAATAGCTCAAAGTTTTGCTTGTTTGCTTTTTTTCAGAATAAGATGAGAAAGTTGACAACACTCTCACATCTGTTACTTATAAAGCTATAGCCAGGACAACATTACCTTGCAAAGGCTCTGTACAGACTGAAAAAATAAATAAATAAATAAATAAATCTGCCTACCTGCATTTCTGAACAGTGACTTTCTGGAGTGTTTACATTGTCTTAAGTACAAAACTTCCTTTCAGTGTTTCCTTCCTGAGCGTGGACTAAATTAATTTCACGTAGGTCTGTTGCTGTAACAGATACCAGTTTCAGATGGCTAACTGAGGTTGCTGAGGCCTCATATTTGCTCCTGCACAGAAGGAAGATATATAAGTGTAGATACATTTGATTAAATCTAGCCCATATGGACTTGAGCATTTATTACAGTGAGCAACAATCCTCTCGACGTAGACATGGGTGTTGTTTTATAAGACTTCAAAACTCCCAATCAACCATTTATCAAACTTTTTACATGATGTAAAGTCTCAACCTGCTTTTTCCTGCACTCCCAGGGAATAAAAAGGTCCATTCCATCATTTTCATTTTCAGCTCTCCCTACAGTCTCTATCAGCTGCTCCTGCAGTCTCTCTCTGGGTTAATACAAAAGCAGTTTTCTTAAATGTCCTTCAAATGTCCATGTCAAAAAATTTAATTCCTATCCCTGCTGCTGACGCTGTGATCACCTCTGACCGTGAGGAGGGTCACTAAGCCATTTGGGATGACACACACTGGCCCTTTTATATCACCCACCGTCTGAGGTTCAGCCTGGGTGACTGTGACAGAGGGAAAGAGGTGCAGGTCATGGAGGGAGGCAACTTTCCCTGTGTGGCTTTTGTCACTGAGGTGAAGCTGTGACTCTGTTTGTGCGGTGCCTGAAAACAATGGCAGAAAACAACAAAGCATGTAGGCAAAGTGAACTTCGACCTGAAAAGATTTCTCTCCTTTGCTTGTGTGTGTATGTTTTTGCGTGTGTGAGTTGTACAAACACAGTGCTGGCTGGCGTGTGTCAGGCTGAACACAGTGTGCCAGGCCTCAGCGACAGGCAGAGCCTTATCTAAACAGGAGATCGACTGTTTGTTCCCATTCCCTCATTCTCTCATCTGTGAGTATTACCCTGACTTCCTTCCTATCTGTACTTTTCTCTCTTTACCGCTCATTTAAAAATCCAGTCCTCAGCCCTGTGTGCAAGCTTTCTACTTGCAATCTGCCTGAGTATGTGTCTGCCATCTGTAAATATAACCCTGTACCATCTATACATGTACTCTCTCTCACTTTCTTAATTTATTCTCCTATGTTTGTAACACTGGCAAATTTAACCTGCCGTCATTTTCTGCTTTCCAGGGGGGCGTCCACGAGCAGGGTCCACTGAAGAATGACATGTAGGCCTGGCAGCAATTCACTCTGATGTCCTGCTCCATACCATAATACAGTGATAGCAAAGAATACTACCACCCTTCATCGAATATGCTAATAAACTACTTATAGTAGTCCCTCTATATAGTAAACAGCTTATAGTTCAAGTTCATTTTTTTACTAGTTGCTGTTTCCTGCTTTGATTTTTTGCATATGTACTTTAACTTGTCTTGTATTTCTGCACTTTGAATTACTCTGTGCTAGATAAATAAACTTGGCTTTCCTCATACAAGCTTAGAAAACTGCAGTACAGGTGAGCTTGACCAAAGCCAGGTTGGACACATGTTAATAGGGAGTAATACATGACAAGTCTTGGTGCACAGGTGCTTGTATGTGCACAGAGTGATCTTCCTGCTTGTAAGGAACACGTGGAAGATCAGAAGGAATGCAGGTTCTTCCCTGGCACTTAGCTAAGGCAACTGGAACTCTATAAAAACACAAACAATCCCACAATTTCCACTCTCATAAACTTTAATGTGCTATCTAATGTTACTCCATTATGCACGATAACACACGCACACAACTGTACTTCGATCTTTGTGAGGAAACTCACTGACATAATCCAGTTCCTGAGCCTTACCATGACAACTAAATGTCTAATCTCAAGCCTGACCTAACCCTATTTCTAACCTCTACCCCAAAACCAAGTGTTAACCCTCGGTTACTTCGTGTTGGGCCTCAGTAACTGGGGGAAACAACAAATTTCTCTTCTTTTAAGTTCACATTGCACCTGCTCTTTATTTCAGGTTTCTGTTGCGTGACTATAATTTTAAGATGCATAATAAATTTATACTAAAGACACAAAACTCACTGTTAATATTCCTGTACTGTTGTTATTTTTACAATTGCTTTTAGAAAACTGTATAATTGTGTATTATTCTCTATTGAGAAGAACACAGTTTTTAGGTATCAGGTTTGGTTGCTGTCTGCTAAAAAGGTGTCAATCTGGCAAAGTGGAACTGCAACTCTCATCAAGAGTGGGGACACACTTTGGTACCATTATATCCAATAGACACTCAAACAGGTGGACTCAACCTGTGTGTATCCCTGTGCGTAGGCCACACACACTCCCCCCGGCTGCAGGGGCAGAAAGCCGTTGCATCATTTTCTAGAAATGGTTCCTTCTGTGACACACAGATCTTAACTGGTGCATGTCACATGACGCAGAGCAAAGTGCCATACCTGTTCCTCTGTCCGAAGCAGAAGGAGACCTGAGCGCACAGGAGCAGGGTCTTTGACACACACACTCCTGTTTATCAGTCAGCAATCCTCTCCCTAATGCTCAGGGCTGTTCATCTGAAACCAAGTCCACGCTATGTATTTATCAATATTTGACAAATAACTGAAAAGTAAAATCATATTTCTATGTTTAATATAATGTCTCACCTCTCTGCTCTGTGGTAATCTTAAGATCTAAGATTTAAACAACGTAGAGCTCTCTTAAATTCAGGATAACTATTAGTTTTAAGCAGAAAGACTTAAAATTGTCACTAAAAACATGGAAGAGCTAAAACACAGATAATGTCCACTTCATTAAAGTAAAACGTCTGCGGCAATGTGTTTGTACAGATGGAGCCCGAGACACAAAGAGAACCATTTCCTGTAAGACTCTCCTGACAGAAGGAGCCAACATTATATGTGGGCTGCAGCAGTCGATGTTCGAAGTATAAACATGGCAGAGGTCATTACGCTTTGAACACTGGGCTTTCTTTCAGACACGGGGAAGAGAAAAAACAACACAAGCTATAATCACCTTAACAAAACCTAAAATAAAACAACCATTCTGTGTGTGTCTTACAATAGAAGCCGTTCTGTGTTTATGGGAGGTGAGGAAAGACAGACTGACTGGCAACTGGCTGCAGCAGCAAGCAAACAGCTTTTTATCCTGCTAACAATGAGAGGAAATCTGTAGCATTTCTAACAAGCATGTGTACTATACTCTTTTCCCTGTCACTCTTACCTCATCACTTCAGTGCATTTGCTTCCCATAATGCCAACCTCTGACTGTGCAGTTCCCTGACTCCACAATCCAGTTGAGTCATTTTACACATTAAGTAGATCCCAAGCCTGTAATTACAGATCGCTTGCCCACAATGCACCAGTCAATGAGTGCTCATCAGAGGGCGTGCTGTGTCCACGACCCCTGGTTGCTGATATTAGGAGCAGCCGCCCCCCCCCCCCGCCATAGAAATCACTACATAAACCATTTGGGAAGAAAACATCTGTTGCCTCAACTGATGCTGAAGTGGAAAAAGTTCGACAGCAAAATGTGACAATGGGCAACAAAAACAGACCCAGCACAGGAATTATGATATACACAGGACTTAATGTGACCAAAACAGGCCAGTGAGGAGTGATGCAAAGAGAAATTCCTTGTTTTATCATGTTGAAGTGTGATGAATGCTCTTATAATGAAACCATCTTGTGATGGAGCATAGAGGATTCTGGAAAGGTGCTAAACTATCATGTGTGCACACAACAACCAATCAATACCAAACTTTTTCCACTGCTTCATGTATAAAGTCAATCAGTCTTTTCTAATTTGGGGAGTGTCAGGCTGGTTTTAATACCTGACGGTGTTTATGTTCCCCATCTGGTGTAAGGGGACCAACACATCAACACACATATACACTTACTTCTCTGGCAGTGGTTCTGGGACCAGCAGCGCCCTCTGAAGTGTCCGTTGATGGTGTTCTGCTGGCAGATGGTCTGACCCTGGGCTGTGCCCGGACACACGTCTCCACATTCCCTCTCATTCTTATTTTGCATGATGAAGTTGTCCTCCACAGAGTCCAGGATCTTGGACCAGTCTAGGGTGGCCAGGTAGCACAGGTCTGGATTCTTCTCAATCCTCACGGCGCCCCGGGTTATATTCATCAGACTATGAAGGCCCACCTCCTTCAGCTGCAACATCTCGTAAATCACAAGAGCGTAGTTGAAGAAGAGGTTGTTACCACGGATCACCGTCAGGTTTGGGAAAAGATTGCTGAGGGTCTCAAGGCCATAGACCCTAAACAGCAACACGTAGTCGGTCACAACTCGCAGCTTTGGGTAGCTGAGGCCTCGGAAGTCCTCGGTCTTGGTCTTAAACATCAGCAGAATCTTCAGGTGGCCCTCTATGATGGTGCAGTTATCCAAAAGCTGGAAGTTGGTCACGTTGTTCCGGATGTCCATGCTCTGGCAGACTGGAAGGACAGACGGGAGCACAACAAGTTGTTAGTTATTTTATTATGTTTTAAACAAACATTTCATTAAAGGTTACTATACATCAATAACCTTTACCTGAAAGCTGCCAAATAAACACATAGATAGAGCGATAAAAAAACTTTACTCATCAACATAGATCGTCTGAAACTGTTTAAGTTGATTTAGGTACAAGAAGCTAAAACTAATAGCCCAGTAATAAATTCTGACTCAGTGTTGATTCACTGTATGGATCATTCTGGAGACTTTAGCAAACGATGCTCATGATTTGTAACATGCAACAAGTTGAGCTGTAACAAGTGATTATATTCATCATCTATAATCCAAAAACAGTTTATTGTCGTCCTCAGAAGATAAAGCAGCAAATCCACAGACCTGAGAAACAGGATATTTTCTTTATATTTTTAAATAAACAGATTGACTGTTTTAGTATATCTGGTCTACACTCCCTAATGGAAATGCAGTACATGTAAATTTGTGTTTAATTGCGTGTATGTAGTGAGCTTTGCTGTGGCTTAGAGCAATGGACCAAACAGCCAAAAGGTTCATCCTTGTTTTGCAACAGTTTTAAAACAACTGGATACAAACATGAACAGAAACTGTTTTTCTCAATTAAGCCATGAAACCACCAGTATCGTGCATTAAGTGGAGCACCGCCATTCATGAAACCGCCTCACTCAAGCCCCCTCTTCAGTGTGACTGGCTGTAGACACGCACGCACACGCACGCACGCACACGCACGCACACGCACACACACGCACGCACACGCACGCACACACACGCACACACACGCACACACACGCACACACAGTGTCTTCTGCAGAGAGAAAATTACTGTAAGGCAGCGTCTGATGTGAATGAAGCCGACATGAAGGGGTTAACTGAAATTTAACCTCGAAGCAAAATGCTTATCCATGCTCATTCATACTCTTTAGCTGTTGCACACTAGCACGTATACACACACACACACACACACACACACACACACACACACACACACACACACACACACACACACACACACACTTGGAGCAGCAGATGCATGCGCACAAAGACACATCAGAGGAGCGGAGAATTCTTTAGGGAGGATAAGATGAGAGACAAACACTACGCTGCTGCTGCTGCTTGTTACAAAGAATAAGAAGCTGAGTCCTGAAATATTTTACAGCAGGTAAAGTAAAAACAGCGAAAGCAACATTTCCACTACTATGTTGTTTCAGATCAAAAAGCTAAATGATGTTTTTGGTTAGTTTTTTTCCAAAGCCTGTGTTTACAGAGTTACCAAGGGGACAACACTTCCCCATCAAACATGGCTGCCAAAGCCACAACAGGAACTCTCTTTATATTTATATGTGGGTAATACTGAAATGCTTTGTAAGAGGTCTGACACACACTGCTCTCTCCAAGGCTACCAATCAACATAGAAACACACCTCTACCTGATTACTCTAAAATTTGACCAGACAAACACCGAGTCAAAGAAGTGTCAGCCTCGCTGTTTAAAATGGCACAGATATGATTTTCTGCTCGACACAGTGAGGCAACGGAAGATGTTTGAACATGGTGTTAAAAACGAGAGAATCATTTGCAGAAATGCACACAGGGAGTCTGCAGTGCCGACAGAGCTATTTACATTCACACTCATTAAACACACCGGCAGTGAGGAAGACATAAAACACTCATTTGTGGCTTAACCACTCATGTACCAAATAAACCATACAGGCAGCCATTGGAGCCGTTATGGAAGGCAACTAACGTGCTTGGATTGAAATCCAAGGTTTTAATGCAATGTTACAAAATCATTTCCACTACAAGAAACAAATATTCCTCTACTTTCTCCGATGCAAGTGATCCGACACCTGGTCAATCAATGATACTGACATACACCTGCCAGTCCAACTCTGTATATTTATTGCACCTTAACAGTAAAAACCAACTTTTGCTTCCCCATTTATCACCTTTAATTCCCCACTACCACGCTGCACATACGCTGAAGAGAACACGCATTTCAAAATAGAAAACCAGTCACGTTTATTGCAGTGGACTGCATAGATTCTTTTAGCTCTTATTGGCCCTGGTCCTTTCCCCAAATGTAAGCTACCTATTAACTTCCCTTTCTGTTAATGGTTAGCAGGACTGAACATGTCAACAATCCACACTCTGACCAGCAGCACATCAATGGAATGGTTTCAGTGACTTTGTATGATGGATAGCCACCAGTGAAGCCTGTCATCAGCACGCTGTCAAATAAAACCATGTTGTATACTTTAACTGCATGCTGGCATTTTGTGGACTAAATGGTCACCTCTTGTCCTCTTAGGAAGAAACTATCAGGCTCTGAGCAGAAAAACTAAAACTGAAACATCCATGTAAATGATCACAGCGTGTCTCATTGTATTAAGGATGTTTGGGTCTACACTGGCACTCGTCTTATTAAAAGAGAAAAATACAGGAAACATATAAATGTGAAAACTGTACCTCTGTAGGAGAGTATGTTGATTAGTTCTTACATGACACGGTAAGAAAAGTTTTAATTAATTTAACTGCACAGGTGAGACAGTAGCTGTATTTCTCTGTACATTATGGAAAGTGGTCGGTCAGTATCAGCCTGAATATCCAAATGAGTTCTTCTACAAAACTGAGATCTAAAGGTCAGACCACAACGTGTCCCTACACACAGAGGCACCAGACTCCAGGAGGAAGAAGCTCCGAGTCTGAATCCAAAAACAACAAAGACGTAATGTTTCTTCACGAGGGAGAACTTAAAAAAAAAAAAAAGAATGAAAAAAGTACCATGACATTTACAATTATGATGAAATGATCACAAATACATGAGAAGTAATAAGAGACTTGACTTCACACTCATCTTGGGGTCCGTCCTCCCAAACCGACTGACAACATGTGGCGGTAAACTACATGGAAGATGAAGCTATGGCAGCAGTGTGTAAATCTAAAGAATTATTGTAATGAAGTCGTAAAATAAATGATAATAAATTAGGGGGCTGCACAGTGCACCAATTCGTACGAGCACGTGTTGACTGTGTTCCCTGCGTCATGTGAAGTTCATTTCGGGGCGTAGTATTATTTTCCACTAAAGTCTTAAATATTCAACCGTCCGCTATCGAATTGGTCAGACAGCCACAAGGAGGCCACAGCACTGTGTCTGTGTATCATTCACTATGTAGCAGGACTACTAAGGCAAACTGAGCACCTGGCCCAGTACTCAAAACCAAAGCCTGTAAATACAGTACTCAAGTGTATCCACATCAGCGGGATCCAAGACTGCTCAACTTTAGCTTTACAGGCAGCCAAAAACAACCAATAAAATAAGTCTATAAATCTATTTCAGCTGTTTAGCATCTCATCAGATAACGCAAAGTTTGAAACAACAACAATTTATTCAGGCACTCGAGCCAACTCGCCTTGGCCACACCCTCTTTATTGGACACAGAGTGTAACAGAAACTAAAAACACAAAAACATGCGACTTCTTCCGCTGTGTGGCTGTTGGTGTTACTCCCTGTGATAACAGCAGCTTTACACCTCTGTGCCCCTCCTGCCTTATCTCCTGGACACATCTATCAGGTCTACAGGCCAACCACCTGTGGCCGGCCTGCAGCACAAACCAGATACCTGTTGTGCAACACAACAACATAACAAACTAGATTGCGCAACACCAGCAGGGCCAGAGTGCAACAACTCACCTCTGCCCACGACGATCATCAAGACACATAAAGAGGACACGAGAGTGAGCTTTTTTTTACATGCATGCACTTTCCCACTGCTCATGAGAAATAATAAGGAGGGCACCTATCGCTGACACAAAGAAATGATAGTTGGCCATGAGAAGAAGCAGCAGACCATGCTGCTGGGAGCCCTCTCTGCAAAATGGAGTCTTGTTTTCAACTGACAGGAGGAGGAAGACGTGTGCACGGGGCGAGGGGGAGGGCGTGGGTCATCAGGGCGGTAGATGGTGAAGAGGGGAGAGTGAAGGAGTGAAGGAGTGGAGGAGTGGAGGAAGGGCTGTTATGTAGTCCGGGGCTGGCTGCAACAACCACTTTGCCTTTTAAAATAACGAGCCATCTCCTCCCAGGTTTTGGAGCAGCCTGGGGACACAGGGGAGGCAAAGAGAGCGAACAGGGAGAACAGAGACTGAGAGGGAAACGGGTCGTCAGGAAAAAAAAAAAAGGGGTGAAGAGCGGTGGGCAGAAAAATGAGGGGAGGCGAGTGAAAGTGTAACTTGAGCCGAGGCTGGACCGCAGGGTGACGTAAGGGACCTACAGGACGGTTGGAGATCACATGCATGAATGGAGGCCTGCTAGGGACCCCGTTACATGACAAGCAACACACACCCACAGCCCACTCAAACAAACGGAGCCTTTGACCGTGCACGGAAAAACACCTGCTGCATAGTTTCTCATTTCTGCGACGAGAAAGGAAACCGTCAAACAAAAGGCTCTGATGGCCAGACTACACCACGTTAACTTGCATTTTAACTTACTCCAGGTTGAAGCTTCATATATAGTCTTGAAGAAATAAACTCAGACACTGTGTGTACGGGTGGACAATGACTGTGACCCCTTTATAGCCCACCCTCCCACTGAGGACCACCCATAAAGACACAGCGTGGTGCTTTCACTGGCTGTGCAGGAGCTCTTAATTACAATAACAAGGCGGGAATGAAGGCTTGTGTCAGAGGAGCAGAGAAAGGAATAAGAGAGCACAGACTGGAACGTACTGTACCACAGGGCAAAGCTCTGTAGGAGAGATGTGGGCCGTCCACCCGCCTCCCCTCTCTGTTTGACACTTAATTTGGCAGCAGGAACGACAAAATGAGGAGGCAGAGGGAGGTATAGTGGGGTGTCAGACAAACAAAAACAGCAACGGAAACAGCTTGGAGACGGAGCACGTCAACAAATTAATGGTTCAGAATTAAAAACAAGATTTCTGATGCGTGTGCAGCTGCATTCTCAGAAATGTCAGCTCTCTTGATGAAAACACGTCAGGAAGATGCCGTCTAGACAGTCGTCCCCATGCATGCTGCTTGAATAGTGGTGAGGGCTTTTCACACATTCACGCTGTGGCATTAACTGAATTAATTGCCCAAACTGCTCAAGTGAAGGAAGCAGCTTCTGTTGTTCACACAATGCTTTAATGTTATTTTACACAAGATGCGTATGAATAATATCTTAATATTTCAAACAATACCAGAGCACAAGGCAATATGCCAGCATGGGAATAGACTTAATGCTGAATTAAACAAGACTGTAATTTATATTTCTCAAACTTTTCAACAGATGAATGCACTTTTTACAAGCCCACGAGCAGCTTTGTTTTTTGGCTTTATAGCTTTTAATATAACGATTATTTCTCTCATTTGTTCTCTCATTGAAAAGTCTGAAGCTAAATTAAGGCCCTTTACTTTCTGCATTAGTGTTGAAAAGTGAATTTTATTAGCTTTATTTTCCATCACCGAGCGTCGCTCATTCTTGGCTGATTGCTTTGTGAAGTGAATGCTGTTTTTCCGCCGTTCACCTCAGGATCATCACAGCAAATGATAAAAGAGTAGCCACCGCAATAACTTTCCAGAGTCTTAAGAACATTTCTATGATTACTGCAAACCACTGTGCTGTGTTTTGGCATCTAATGAGCTTTGAACACATGAATCTGTTCCTCCAACTGGACGTCCTGGACGGGATTTCGGTGTCTCTCATGAAACAACACGCCCTCACTGATGCAGCCTCATCTGTTGTTAAAACCCAGGGCAAATATTTGTGTGAACCCAGTCTTACTTTGCATCCCCAGCAAATGTGAACATCGCAATGTTGATGCTCAAACTAAATATCCTGTTCTGCCCTGACGCAGAACGTCTGTACTGTCAATGCGACCTGTGCAGCCTGGCTGCTGTAACTGATGCTGGGCTCCTTCTTCATGGACCCATTGAATACAGCTACTATTGAGAGTGAAGGCTGCATCCAAGACATGGGATTTAATTAATGCATGCGGTGTAATGACACAGTATCATATGTATAATGGTCAACATCTCTCTCCCATCAATGTCTGAAGAAATTCCAGCACTTTCCATCTCCTTGATAACAGAACAGATCTCAGTTATAAGCCTCGATCCCTGGTTCAGACGCGTCCAGGCTCACAGTTACTACCTGTTGTAGACAGTCCAGCCACAGTGTGAAGAAGCTATATGCTGAGAAATGAGAAAAAAAACATCATCACAGACTCTGGAATAGAAGACTGAGGTTTATCTAGTGTGTTTGCAACGCTGCGATCTGGGGAAAAAGAAAACCCTGTGTCCTTATTTCTGTCTCCTTCTAGCAGATATTGCTTAGATCATAAAAATACTGGCAACCATTCATCATCAATAATGTGTGATCAGAAAAATTTCATGTGATCAGCACCCATGATTTACCTGCAGAATTTGCTCACAGAATAAGCTCAGTGTAATTTCTGCTCAGAATTTACCTGAGCATGACCCGTGCAACTGAGGTCAGATCGGTGAATCCGCTATCCCCGACAGTAAGTGCCATCCCCACTGTTCAGTGAGCACCCACAGCTGCAGCCTCACTTATAGTGCAGCTACCATTTCAGACAGATTCTTCTCTTATTTTTAGAGTTGTGCTCCCTGCAGAGAATTTAATATGCATCGACTAACAGTAGCTGGCTGGCAGTGAGCAAGTGGATCGCTGGCAGTTTTAGAAGGTGAGAGTGGAGCCTTCTGTGGCTCGCGGACCGGCCTGCCTCTGCCTTTTACTGTAGCAGCGGGCAGCCGCATGTTAGCTTAGCGTGAAACCAGACCTGTCCAGCATGAAACCAGGTGGCAGCTAACTCTGGACTGTGAGAAGTTTCCTCTCCCTGTCAGCTTAGGAGCACATTGCCCCCGATGAGGTGATCGGCTGATTATAAATTTGTCAACAGCTAAGATCCCGAACAAACCCCAGGAGAGAGGAAATGCAGCCGTGGTGCCAAGTGGACTGCCAGTGGAAAAATGCATTTGTTTGTTAATATAGTCGTGGAAAGTCCTGAGAAGTAAAGCCAGCTCCCTGTGAGCCCACTGCCAAGCTGTGGCTTCTACAATGAAAAATGATGCTGAGAAATTGCATGAGAGGCATTTTGATTAACATGTACCAACTTGTACCTCAAAAACAAAGAGAGCTGAGGACCAAAGTAACACGATGTGAGCCAGGGAAAGACAGAGAGCGGAGCAGCCTGAAGGGTGGAAATAGGCTCTGGGCGCCAAGATATTAAACCACACGGGAAATACTTTTTTAAATCGTGTGCACAGTAAGAGTGGACAGCGACTGTGTGATATAACAGGTAATCACAGCTAACACATGCATCGCGGCTGACCTGTACTTCCATATTTGAGGACATCAGATAAAGGTTGGGGGGTGGGGGTTAGGAGGGGAGACGGAGCAGTGGGAGAGGGAGTGTGTGTTGGAGCACCTGTTCCTCCATTGCCTCAGCCTCCCATTGAGGAGCATGGCAAGGGAAGCTGCCCGAGCCTATTTATATACAACGCTGGGTCCTGTTACAGCTGTGGCGCAGGGCCAGGCTGTGGCAGATTGAAGCGGGTAGAAAAGAGCAGCACGCAGGCCCCGCTCTGTCAGACGGCCAAGAGAAGAGAGAGGCCTAAATCAGATCACACTGGTGACTTTGGCTCGCCTCCTTATTTCTACCTTCCGGTACTGGCAAAGGAGCGAGGGGGGGGGAGAAGGGAAGGAGAAGGGAAGGAGAAGGGAAGGAGAAGGGAAGGAGAAGGGAGGGAGAAGGGAAGGAGAAGGGAAGGATAGGTACAGACAGAGGGAGACAGAGTAACAAACCATAAGCTGAGAGAAAGAATGAGGAAAAAGAAGTGGAGAGGGCAGACGAGGCGCCAGGTCACTGTTGCTTGTTTTTAAAAAACAATGACTCACTATTTTCTTGATCCGGTGAGCTTGGTTCAACCTTGGACTCAAGGCTGCCAGGAGGTAGGGGTGGAGCGGAAGAGTAGAATGTGTGTGGACAGAGTGACAGGGTCCCTGATAGAAACCGATCCCTGGAGTCCAGGTCAACCAAGCCCATCACCAAATAAATACCCGCTACGTGAAACATGTCTCACATGTGAGGCCGATGAGCTAAGACACGCCTTTTTGGACACCCACGTTCAAACTCAAATGACAGAACAAGGGGTTTAAAGGAAGGTAATTTTGCAGATTGACACACACACACACACACACACACACACACACACCTGTTCTGACTATATGCTTGAAAAAGGAAGAGGACAAGACCCAAATCCCAAGATTTGAAAATCCTCAGTCCATGAAAAATTGCAACAGACGTGGTTCCTGTCTTTAATAAACTGATCAAGTGAAGGCCTCAGTTGGACAGCTGGTAATTCACAAACCAAATAAAAAAAAAAACAAACAAACAAAAAAATAAAAAACACTAAAACCTTCTGGCCACACCTTAGAAAACGGCTGAACCAGGTGGTGCTCCAAACAAATGTTGGGGGGAGCAGCATTCCTGACATACTTGAAGCATTTGGGAACAGACAGAGACCATGAAAACAGAAGCAGGTAATCAACTGCGGCTGGACTGTGCAGAAGACAGACAGACAGACGGACGGACGGACAGACAGGCAGACAGGCAGGCAGGCAGACAGACAGACAGACAGACAGGCAGGCAGGCAGGCAGGCAGGCAGGCAGACAGGCAGACAGGCAGACAGGCAGGCAGGCAGGCAGGCAGGCAGGCAGGCAGACAGACAGACAGACAGACAGGCAGGCAGGCAGGCAGACAGACAGACAGACAGACAGACAGACAGACAGACAGACAGACAGACAGGCAGGCAGGCAGGCAGGCAGGCAGGCAGGCAGGCAGGCAGGCAGACAGACAGACAGACAGACAGACAGACAGATAGGTAGACAGGCAGACAGACAGACAGACAGACAGACAGACAGGCAGGCAGGCAGGCAGACACACACACACACACACACACACACACACACACACACACACACACACACACACACACACAGAGTGAGTAATACTAAAAACATCTGATGTTCCTTTTCATCTTCCCACGTTAGTGAGTGCAGTGCGGTGAGGCGTCTTGGTGTGGTGAGCCTCGGCCTGGGAGGGAGGCAGCCGGGGCCCGGTTCCCCTGCTTGACTTGCAGCCACACGGCAGCAGCTGCAGGGCCCGGCCCCACCACCGCTCCGTCCCACAAACCAGAGCTACAGATGAAGCTGGATGAGCTACGCCTGTCTGATGGCTCTGCTAAATCAGCTTCTGCAATCCTTCTTCCTTCCTCCTTCCAGAGTCTGCCTTCCTAATGCCTCTACAACGGTGGCCGTGAAGACACATTTTCCAGTCCTGCTCCTTGTAGTACTGCGGTGTGGGCTTCAGCACTAAGCTCGGAATGGAAAAATGAAGACCAAGAGGGAGTCGGGCAGGACAGCAAGAGCACAACGGCAGTGATGGGAAAGCTGCCCAGACCGTAGCTTTTTCTGACAATGCAGCGTTAACCTCCAGCTGTAACAGTTTAGGAGTTTAGCAGAGGTATTCCCCGTGTGGTGAATGGACAAGTGAGCTCATCCCAAGCATAGCAAATCCTATTGATTTGACCGGATCGCTGCAAGGCTGCCAACTATGAGCTACAGCTGAATCCAAAATTTCATGCAAACGAAGAGAAACACCCAGAGGGGAAATAATTTCATTGCCTTGAAACGAGACTCCAATTGTTTGTGCGATGTGTATGTATATAATATATGTGTGTGTGTGTGTGTGGGGGTCAGAGACTTTAAAGAGGAATCAAGAGTTTACAAGTTTACGAGCATGGAAGATGGGAAAGCAAGCGAGAAAGTGTGGTGGTACGGAGAGATGGGCGGATTTGATGCTGGGAGTGTTGACAAACCAAGACGGGAAAGAGGGAGAAGCAGAGGGGAATCTGGAGGGACGAGGAGCAGCGGAGCCAGGTCAGTTTAATGGCCCGTTTGTCTGCGCTGTTAGACCACCAGCTCTTACTGGCTGCTGCAGGAAAACCACACACACACACACACACACACACACACACACACACACACACACACAGCTTCTCTGCTCGCTTCTTTCCATATCTCTCCCTCCCTCTACCTTTTCCATTGCTCAGGCCTGTACCCACAGCTCCAGTGGCTCCGTCCCAGAACACAGAAGTGTTATGAATCTCCACAGAAACCCCTTTTCACTGCTCTGTCTTTCAACGCCACTCTACTGTTAGATTTGATATTATTAAGCACTGACATCATTCTGGACGTGCTATCAAGAACCACACATGCACAAATACTCCCTGCTCTGCTGTTTGTTTTTCCACAAAAACCCTCTGCAGATTCCAAAAGATTGTCAATACTGACATCACGCTAACGTTCAAAGGGCTTCTGGCTGTTACCTCACCCCTGCCCCTCCCTGGACCACTGTGGTCCTGTACGCTGTCATTTAGGACCGAGGCATGATTAAATAAACCCCCACCTGTAATCGGAGGTGAACGGGAATGCTTCGTAAACTGTGGGTGCAAGCTCTTCATTTTGACTCTGCCACAGCGGGACACTCTGTTCATTCCAGTCTGTTCTGATGGTTGTTTTCTTCCTGTTTAGCATGACATGGCCAGTTACACATTGTTACAGCAGCAAAGAGCACGTGAGGCGCACACACACACACACACACACACACTAACAACTATCCAATAACATTTATCTACTTTGTGCCGTAACTGATGTTCATGCTTCTGCTCACGTGCTTTTCTTTCCCAGAACGTACGACGTGTAGAGCTGGATGAACCTCACACCATCACTGATTTTGTTCAGCTTTGAAAGTTTAAGCCTCCACTATTTCCACACCAATTCTAAAGTCATATCAGTATCCAATACTACAACTTTGTTCTGTGAGCGGCACCAATCAATAAAATGCAATTATCCCTTTAGTTAAGTGTGAAGAAATCAGCCAATTCAGCAGTTATAGACTGTTCCATACCAACATTTCCATGCTCATTTCTGTAAAGCCCTGCTGTTTTTTTGGCCAGAAAACTGATTCACATAAACTACAATCTGCTGTGCAGTTTGGTAAAAGTTTCCAATTTGCTTGTCTGAGGATTATTTTTGCAAAATGCTTGGGGAATTCTGTGTTAGCCAATGATTTTCAAAATACACTGACATAGCTCAGAAAAACAATGTTAATATAATGTAATTGAATGTTCCTTCAGGGATTAATTAAGTCTCTTATGTTGCATATTTTAACATCCTGTTAAACTGGATAGTAAAATCAGTTCCTGTATACATTTTAGCATGTGCCTTTGCACAATCATGCTTCTGTCTATATCTACAAAGTTTGCCTTTCCATTGTTCACTGCTTGGTTGACTGGTTGGTCCCGATGTTGGTTAGCATAAATATTAGAGGTGTCTTTTTTAAACAGATTTAACAAGAATAGCCAGCATGTACCAGGCTAGGTGTTAGTGGGTGTTTTATGCAGGAATCAACGCCAAGGATGAAACGGTCCTGTTCAACAGATAAATCTCCCTGCACTCCTGAAGTAAAGAAACAAACAAGTTCATAAAAACAGTCAACAGTTAATAAAAGCTGTGATAAAATCATACAAAGCATATTCGAAGACTAAAAGTCTACATTTGCTGCTCAGCCAGCTCATTTCATGACCGGTGGCTCTATGGCGACTATGGCAGGCAAAAGAGGAATTAAGAGGTGAGGCGCTTTCTGTAAAGCAGGTGGTTTCCACCTTCCCCTCTGTCGACTGTGACGCAGGTGAGGATGAAGCGAAGCGTGTGGCGCTACATGTTGTGAAAGTGGGAGAAGTGGGAGTGCAGTGTTTGTGGTGGTGAGCAGTTTGCCAGACTCGTGCAGGACTCTTGTGGGTGTCTGATCCCTAATCAGTGATAGTGGTTTGGTTACGGGGGGAGACCGCTCTGAAGGGTTTGGGCGAGTGAAAATCCAGTGGTAACACAAGCGCATCACCACTAGCAACAGCAGCTCAGTAACATCACTCTAGGCTGTAGTAAGACGAGACAACCGTGCCAACCACAATTACCCTACTTTTTGTCGTCACACATTAAAAAGGCAAAGTCAAACGCGAGTTAAATGCAGTGAGGCTAAAAGTGTGTTTGAACACGGGAGGTGGGGGAGCAACGCTGCCAGCACAGCCAGCACTGTCACCATAGTAACCCATCTCAGACTGGTTCATCAGGACAAAAACAGACCCCCCCACCCATCCCTCCAAACTGCACGACACACACCATCACTGAACACATACAAGCATGAGTGCTCATTAAAGGACACACACACACACACACACACACACACACACACACACACACACACACACACACACACACACACACACACACACACACACACACACACACACACACACACACACACACACACACACACACACACACACACACACACACACACAGCAGCAAACATAATCAGAGAGGGCCATGTGACTCGATGATGTGCAGGTGGAAAGCATCACTAAGGCCTTCTCTTATTAGCAGGTAGGTCTAATGAAAGAGGAGAAAACAACAAGGGACAGGTAGAGGTGTCAAATGGATGGTGTTCACACCTTTAAGAGGTCTGAAAGAGGAGGCTTTCCCAACGCACAGAGAGTGGGATTAGGTGTGTGTGTGTGTGTGTGTGTGCAGAAGACAGATCTGCAGGATGTGTGCATCTGTAGAGTGAAAGAAAAACAAACCAGTGGATGAAGGCAGATCAATCTTAGCCCTGAATGTAAAAGCCTATGAAGGGAGGGCGGGAGAGTAGGAGATGCACACGGGCAGAAAGTGCGCTCCAGCGTAAAAAGGGAGAGAAAAGTATGAAAAGGCATAAACACAGGAGGGAACGAGGGAGAAGCTGTTATGGCTCAAACAGCCTCGCCTCCTGTAGGTTACTGATGTGAACATTTTGCTGCATTCCCTCTAAAAGCAGCTGATTGATGCATTAAAATGTAAAGAAAATGGCAAAACGCATATTGCTCACATGCATGTCAGCATTATGTCTTTTCTGATGACTTTCTGTCGAGGGTCCCGATTATCCAAATTATTTTATGCACTAATGTTTGCCAATTAATAAAATGCATATTTTATTCTAAATTGTAATTGGTGCACTATAATTCTGCAAACTACTTCCACCACTGCGTGGATTGGCCTGAACTGGATTTACTGTGCATATTGAAAAGCGTCAACAATACTAAACTATAATGTGCAAATTAATTTGATATCATTCCTCGTAGGCTAATATCCTTGATTTCTTGCCCTTTGTAACACATTCATTCATTGTTTGTGGCTTATATTCCTTCATTATGTAACTTCGTACATATTCAATCCTCTGCTCAATAGCAGTGATCGACATTACAATCCAGCGAATGCTTGTTGTAATTAACTGCTGAGAGACTCACTGGGCTGCGTGTCGAATGGCCACTTCTCAGTCATACGCCAGGCCTCAAAATAAATTTAACCCATAAGGTTCAGTTGCTTAGTCTGTCCTGCCAAACAAACAACAACGAACCATACACACCTGGAGACGACTCTACAAATATAAAGCTCCTGCCATTTACAGAAAGTCGTACATGCAAACTATAAATTTACAATTAAAAATGCAATTTTAAATGGTGATCAGTGAACAAATCCTAACATATAAAATCAGATATAAATAAATTAAATAAGTGAAAATAAAATGTTCATTTCTAATACTTGGTTGAAAACCCATTGCTGGCACTGACAGCCTGAGGTCTTGAACTCATGGACATCACCAGATGATGGGTTTCCTCCTTTGTAATGCTCTGCCAGGCCTTTACTGCAGCGGCTTTCAGTTGTCGTTCGTTTGTGGGCCTCTCTGTCCGAAGTTTAGTCTTCGACAAGTGAAATGCATGTTCAACTGGGTTAAGATCAGGTGACCGACTTGGCCATTCAAGAATATTCCACTTCTTTGCTTTAATAAACTCCTGGGTTGCTTTGGCTGTATGTTTTGGGTCACTGTCCATCTGTATTATGAAACGCCACCCAATCAATTTGACTGCATTTAGCTGGATCTGAGCAGACAGTCCGACTCTGAACACCTCAGAATTCATTCGGCTGCTTCTGTCCTGCGTCACATCATCAATAAACACCAGTGTCCCAGTGCCACTGGCAGCCATGCACACCCAGGCCCTCACACTGCCTCCGCAGTGTTTTACAGATGATGTGGTGTGCTTTGGATCATGAGCTGTTCCTCAAGCTTCAGGATGGCTTGTTTCACCTGCATGGAGAGCTCCTTTGACCGCATGGTGCCTGTTCACATCAAAATCTGTAAGCACCACACCTTAAATCAACTGCAGGCCTTTTATCTGCTTCATTGATAATCATATAATGAAGGAGTTGCCCACAGCTGCCCATGCAATAGCCTTCGAGTCAATTGTTCAATTACTTTTGGCCCCTTTATAAAGAGGGTGGCACATGTTAATGTTAATGTTAACCCTCAAATGAAAGCAGAGAGTCCACACATTATGTCCATGTCCATTATATAACTATAATTGGAATATGTTTCAGTAAACAGGTAAAAAAAACAAAACTTGTGTCAGTGTCCAAATATTTATGGACCTAACTGTATTTAAAAAGGATGGGTTGAAAATTCTGCACATATAAACTGCACATGCACAAAAATGACTCAGGTTGATTTTCCAGTGTAAAACCGTTCAACTTTATGATACATCTTTTCAGCCACTCTAAACAGGAAGCAGTTTTTCAACATTTCCTTGTATGACACATTATATACATTTGCCAGCGGAGTCAGAGTGTGGAGGAAGTCTGAAGGACAACCATTAAACGGCTTTAGGACGTGTGTTTCACAGAGATGGACACGTTGAATGGCCAAACGTGTGACCTTCACATTAATGGGTGGTTTTCTAAACTGTAACAGGATACAGGTTCTCATCCTGAAAACAATTCAGCCTTCATACTAGTGGAGATAGATCTCGAAACACTGCTCACAATGTCACAGGCTTTTTGTCTACACAGTTGCTCACACAAGGTCTGCCGTCCATTGAAATGCCAAAACAACAGAAAAACACTTGTATCTCTTGTACTGGCTGGGTAGAGGCCAATTGAGCCAGAAGCTTTGCATCATATCTACCAAACAGATTTCCACTGTTTTCGAATGGCTGATTACAAAGTGTGGGTGCACAAGTAGGGAGGGAGTCATTTTGAAGTTTAGGTTTTCCTCATTACAATCAGACCAAGACAGTCACCAAATTATTCAGCAGTAGCTTTGATGTTCTAAAACATCAGGGTCCTGTGGAAGGCAAAAAGATAAACTTTCCAATTTACTCACATTAACACAAGGACACGGCCTCAGCCTGTGTCTGACCACGCTGGCGAATGGCCCCCAAAAGGTCCCGTTGCTGATCCCTGTATTACAGGGCTGGCTCAACTTGGATTTTACACTGTGGAGTCACCAACGGTTAAAATAGGGCAGATCCAAACAGCAACAAGGACTATCAAATCAGATTGTTGCAGCATGGCGTAATGGCACTGTGTGTGTGTGTGTGTGTGTGTGTGTGTGTGTGAGAGAGAGAGAGAGACCCCCACAGCCCGTCCATCCCCTCCCAGTTCGACCACATTTCTGTGCAGTGAGCAGAGGTTTACATAAACAGTCGCAACTCTCCATCTACGACTGGGAGTCAGAGAGGAGGGCATCAGCTCAGCTCCAGACTAAAAGAGCAACCCTGTAAAGACCAGAACACATATTCCAACTGTTTACTTCATTTACTGCCTGACCATCTCAGGACTAAATGGCAAACTAGAGACAAATTAGCTGCTTCCATTTTTTTGCATTTCCCCTGTGTTTTCTAAAGAAAACTACAGCTATGATCACATTGTTCAATTGTAAATATAAAGATTTGGCTCTAAATGCAGTCTGTCTAATCTTAACTTATAAGTGTGCCAATATGTTTTACTTTGATGTGTGATGCATTCAGGTTTAGTTTTAAAGAACTAAGTAGCTTCAATCCGTTATTCGCAGATTGTGAATCAAAGATTTCAGAACATGAATGAGTGGACTGGTGTTCTCTTCATAGCAATGGCTACTGAGGATGATGGGTCATCCAGTATTGATCACAGAATGCTGTTTGATTTTGTTAAATGATCCAGACAACAGAATCAATAAAATGGAATGGATAGTCTTTCTTTTGTATTAACTTGTTTACAGACTAAAAATACAGTGAAAGACAACCTGGCAACAACTGATTAAAAGTTTTATTGTATTATCTGTAAAGCACTTTAATCAACCTTCAAGTTGTGTAACTTGCACTACGGAAATAAAGGTTTATTATTATTATTATTTGTAGTAGTAGTAATAGTAGTAGTAGTAGTAGTAGTAGTAGGAATGAATTTCAAGTTCAAACTGTGAGTTGTGGAAATCAAAAGCTCAGGTTGCACTTTTCATCTGCTGCTTGTTCTGCACAGATGCAAAGATGAAAAAAGTAACATACTAGTTAGGAAGGAATATGTGGGAAGATAAGAGCAGAGAAGGAAGCTCTTAGGAAAGGCGCCAACAGTTAATTTCCTATAGCAGTACATATTGCCTTCCGGACCAACTCTCAAAATGCAACACACAGCAGGTGGAGCGCCAGGTTCATGGCCTACATTGTCTGCTGCCTCTGTGAACATGAACTAGCCAAACATACGATGACAATGAGCAATCAGCTGCAGGGCCCCACTGTATGTAGTACATTAAACATACAGTACAGTCCGTTCTAATAGCAAAGCCCAAGAGCTGCAGTTAAAACAGCCATTACTGACGCAAACATGCGGCACACAATACTATCACCTCTGCAACAGGAAATTGTGAATGTTCCTTATTAGCATTGGCCAATGTTTTCTCTATCATTCACAGTCAGTATAATACATGAGATGTGTGTGTGGAGGGTCAAGGAGCCACCCAAGGCTCAGCGGCTCTTTATGTACCCTGTTCTCGTGCATGTCCACCTCCTACGGACGGTTACAGACTGTTTATACAAAGAAAACATACATCGACTGCAAGTGGGCACGTCAGGAGCTGGGAGATGAGATGCTGAGACAGTGCACACGTGCGCACACACACACAGACACACACACACACACAGACACAGACACACACCTAGATGGTGGACCACTTCAAACACATTCCACAACATGCAGAGCATTGTTGGAAAATGCCATGAGGCGCTGCAGCAAAGAGAGCCAGGGTGTCCAAATGGGCTACAGACAAACTCAAGCACAAACGGAGCACATCTCTAGTCGCCCTAATTTTATAAACATGTTAGTCCATTAACAGGGTTGGAATAACAACTGCTCAACCTATTCACCTCCTGAATAAATGAGAAGTCAGACTGTAAGAGTTGGGCGGTGATGCAGTCGGTACGGCAGCTGGTTAAAACCGTGCAGAAATGTGGAAAGTACATATATAACTAACAATTTCTAACACTACATTAGGGCTGCACCAAATACTGGAGTAAATCGATGAATTTGATTACAAAAAAATCGTCGAGGCAAAGACTATTTGTTTAATTACTATCACTTGTGTATTGGACCTGCTCCGCCTAGGGATCATTGTTCCACACAGACCATAATCACTGTCGCACAACGCGTTTCCCTACCAAAAGTTGGCGCTATGGCAGAGAGCGAAAACCGTCCGTAAAAGGTCCAAAGTTTGGGTAAAATAAATTATTTAAAAAGATGACAACCACAACAGCACTTAGTCAATACTTCAACATCTGAACAGAAAACATCCGGTTGTGAAGAGACCGGCTCATCCAGAGGAGCCGACACAAGGTAACGTCATTTTAAAATAACGTTTACACAATAGTATTATTGCTTAAAAACGCAAAAGTCAAATTTATCCGATTACTCGAGTACTCCCTGAAATATTCTGTGGGATACTCGACTCCAAAAGTGATCGACAGCTACACTACATAAAGTATAAACAAAACTGAACGTGTCCCTGTGAGCTGAATGAAAACTGTACCAGCTTCCAGATTCTGGACTGTTTTTTAGTTCTGGGGTATCTCATCTTATTTATAACTATCAAACAGATTAGGAAGACTACATTGGGAATATAGGTGCCAAAGCACAACTTCCATGCACAATTCCCTGTTCACATAACCTTGCTAAGAAAAACAGCAACTTCTGACTTAGCACAAAGTCGATCTGTGAAAACTGGTGTTTCAGTAGCTGATCAGACAGTGTGAAGGACAATTCATCGTCTTCTTTCAGAAAGAAACCATCGCTCACAAAACAGCAGAAAACTGCAAGTTTGCCAAAGAACCTGAGAAGAAACCTGATGAACACTATCAGCACATTCTTAGGTCAAATAAAATAAAAAGAAGATTGGTTTGGATCAGATGGGGTCTAGCATGGACCTGGCACGGCCTGGAACAGTATCTGCATACCAACTGTGAAACATGGAGGTGAGAGTGCTCTGATACAGAGGAGGCTGCATGGCTCCAATCACAATAAATCAATAAAATTAAATTATGAAATCTCACTAGTATTTTGTGGTTTGTAAACGTGAACTTTAATATTTAATTTAATCACATACTTTTGTAATTAATCTGCTTTTTTTGTTTTTGTTTGTTTTGTTTTGGCTAAACGGAGAGGATTTGCAATCACTCAGACATTTTATTAATACTGACCGGGGGTGTGCTTAGTCTTGTTGTGGACCGTACGCACACATGCACACTACCCAGCAACAGAGCTGTGCTTACAAGCCTGAGAGGTACAAGAAGGGGGCAAGGCCCCCAGTTGCACAACTTGTTTTCCACGAGTTACACCAGGAGACAGCTCAGCGGTTACTTCAGAAAAATGTTTGCTGATAAATTTGACAAACAGCCTCACTAACAACAGCCTCTAAAAACCACTTTATTACGTTCTCCAGAGTGCAGTCAACAGATCACAGTCGCAGCACGATTAATATATCGATACTGCTTTCACTTTCCCATAATTGAGGTGGAGATGTCAGGCAGCATGTGGATTCAGAATGAAGTATTCTAAGTATTTTGGTCCCCCCCGCCCCCCCAGCCTACGACTCCTTAGGCATAAACATTTCCAGAGTGCCAAACATGGTCACTTCCCAGAGAACTGAGTAAATCAGGAACCAGAAACAGCCAATAATAAGTGAGACAGACACAGAAACAGAGAGAAAGGTGGGTCTCCAGCAGACCTGTCCCCCTCTCGGGGCCTCTGCTTTGTCTGCATACGTGACCTGTGTGAAGCAGCCGGAACATTTCCTTTGAACCGGGCCGCTGGGAGCCATTTCTGAGGAACGCAACTTAACGTGTGAAGTAAAAACAACATCAGCAAATGAAACATGGGGAAGAGCAACAACGGTCATATTATCAAATGTCAATAAAACGCTTCGACGCCCCACGTTGATCTGGTCTATGTGCGAACTCCACCTGTGCACTTGGACACATCTAAATCACAACACAAAGGACCTCACAAGGACCAACATAAACCAACAACATGTGTCTGATTTAATCTCATTACAGTTGACACGTCCACTCAAAACACTAACAAAGTCACCACATGATGCAGCTTTACCTGCTTACACACAACAACACTCAGCTCTGTCCTCCTGACTATCATTCTCCTAATATGACAACGTGCCTTAACTTCTACCTGATGCTGTTTCCCTACAGGCTTATGATCAAATGCATCATCCCAGAGGTTTAGTCTGGAGGATCTGACTGGGCTCACTACACAAGATCTGGCCACTGATATTAGGACGAGGTCATTAGGCAATTTACAGAAGGATCATTATCTCCAGCTGTCTGGAGGAGCATCACTGTTTAGATTACTGTGTTACATCAGTACGATCCAAACCCCAATTCAGTGATAAATACAGACAAAAGACCTCGTCTCGGACGGAGACGCCCGCACTCCGGCCCGATCCCCAGCTACAGAGAACCGCAGCTGGTCCTCCAACTACAGAGACTTATCAGCGCCGTTTGTTTACGCTCGGGCTGCAGCAGCTCGTGTTGTTTGTGCGCGTCTCTGTCGCCATGAGAGGCCTGGCTGCGCGCACGGGGCCAATCCGGCTACTCCCAGTTTAGACTCGCTGCAGCAGACCACCCTCGTCCAGTTACAGGGACTAATCTGGCCCTGGGGCTGGAGGATCCGACGCGGGCCGCTCAAACGTGCACCTTTAGGAGACGGCACCGCGGGGGGGGGGGAGCGGGGATCTTCCCCGGTAACATCTTTGATTGGCGCGCGCAGCAACCGAAATTACTAGCCCCCTTAATTAGACCATCCAGGGACTTTACGCATGCGCCAAAACCCAAGGCGAAAGTCCCGTGACTGAAGTTACCAAAACAATTAAAACAGTCAAGTAATTTTCTCAGGTCTCAGTTTATTCCGGTCACCCAACCCGAGACTTGGCCCCTCGTTATTTTACATCCTCTGGACTCTCTGTTGCTGTGACTGTGTCCTTATCAAACCTTTAATTTATTAATTATTAATTATTATCATTGATTATTACTAGTGTCCTCATCGCACCGCGACAGGTCGTTTCTAACCAAAACGCTTGACTTCAACCATATAAATGTAAAAACATTTTATTATTAAATTTAAAAAAAAATGAATGAATGAGTTACTCACTTTCTCCGTTGATCAGTCCGCACTGGCAGATGATGCAGGTGCAGAAGATTAAAAACACCATTTGTGTTTTCAGCGTCCACCGCCTCATTTTGACTGGGGGGAAGTGGTGCTCCTCAAAAACACTCCGGTCGTGAGTTTGTGTTTCAAAAATCAAAAGTAATAAATTCTTCAAACTTAAGGTCCGACACAACAAAAGCGGTTCAACACTAAATAACGTGATCTTGTGTTCTGGCAACACATGCACGAGCAAAAACCTTCATTTTCCACGTTCATCTGTTTAATGTGGCTGCTTCGATGAACCAAGAGAGAATTATTGATTATCAGTATTGATTATTAATTCCCCACAGCACAGGGCTAGTTCAGAGGTGCCCAGAGGAGGTCCAGTGGCCCCGGGCTCATTTCTGTGTACTGCAGGTCCAGTGAGGGAAAAGACCCACTTTTCAAAAACTACTTCTAAAAACACACACAGTCCCGAACCTGCTGTCGGTGTCTCCACAGTACAGAATCCAGCTGGCGGGGTTTGGGTCTCTTCTTCTAGGGTCGGTCGGCAGGTTTTGACGGCAGTCCCGTGTGGAGCTCAGTCTTTTTAAGACGGAGGGGAGCTCAGCCCAGGAAACTCCGGCTACGTGCAGGAGAAACGTGCCTGCAGCTTTTCCCCACGACGACCTTCCCCTGAACTCCCTCACCCCGGCTGACCACCGGCCGCAAACGGCGAAACGACAGAAGGAAAACAAATAAGGGAAACTTGGGAGGCGAAGGCCGACGGGTGTTTGTTTCCCACCCACCGCGGGACTGGGTCCGACCAGAAACAGGGTCCTGTGAGCGGAGAAAACTCCACCACGCCGCCCGTTTTTTCCTCGGATTAACGTCGGCTGGTGGGAAAAACAGCTAACGCTAGCTAGCTAACCCACAACAAACCGAGGATTGAAGGGAAGCGAGACACGCGAAGTCAGGACCCGGAGTCCGCCGGGCAAAGCGCGGACCAGGTAAACAAACGTTTTAAAAAAAACACTTGAACACACGGGACAAGTGTAAAAACTTGGGTTCCCGATCCATTTACCGACCGCTCTCCCTCAGGTTCCCCCTCGCTCCGTGTCGCTTTCTGCGAGTCTCCGCCAGTAAACAAGTCCTGCCAGTCACCTCCGCGGGCCGCGGCAAAACACGGACCGGACCCCTCCTGCGGATCCGGACTGTCTGAGCGGTGGGGCTCTTTGTCAGGGTGGAGGTGAGAACCCGCCGCCTCTGTTTGGAAAACACAGTAAAATAAATTATTTTAAAAATTATCCTGTCTGATAATGTGAATTGTCATAGACGTCCATCATCTAGACCCTCTTAGTCCTAACCAGGGTCCCAGGGATCAACTGGAGCCTATCCCAGCTCTCTTTGGGTGAAAGGCAGGGGTCCACCCTGGACAGGTCCCCAGTCCATCACAGGGCCACATAGAGACAAACAACCTCACACACTCACACTCACTCCTATGGGCAATTTAGAGTCACCAATCAACCTGACATACATGTTTTTGGACTGTGGGAGGAAACCAGAGGACCTGGAGAAAACCCACACAAGCACAGGGAGAACATGCAGACTCCACACAGAAAGGCCCCTGATGGGTTTCAAACCAGGAACCTTCTTGATGTGAGGCAACAGTGCTGCCCTATCGTAGACATTTTCTGATGAATATTCACCACAGTGGACTGTACGTTTCTAGTAATTTTCCAGTTTCTATTCATGAATACAAAACATAACAGACCTGCAGCAATTAGCAGGATTAGGGATGCAACTAACAGTTTATTTTGCTTATCATTTAAGCTTCTAATTGTTTTCTTGCTTAATTGTTTTGCCAATAAAATGTCAGTGGAAAACCCCAGGTCTAGAACTGTACACAGTCATGTATGACAAAAAAAGAAAAGCTGATAATCAGAGAATCCTCGAAAAATGACAGTAATTATAGAAAACAGCTGAGGATTCAGTCAATTAACTCATTCATTGTTTGTATGTTGTGCCTAATTATTGATTTCCTCCACATACTGTTACTGATATTCCTGCCTGTTTCTACCCCGCTAATACAGACGGGGGTAGGTAGGTCCAGTATTGCCTCAGCTGAAATACAAAGAAGTATTTTTCTAAAATGAGATGCTCATTTTTATGAATGTATGTCAATGTCCCCTTTGGTCTGCCAGTGTGAAAGATACGTGTTATCAGTTACTGCTGAAGATGGGATTTTGCTAATTCCTCTAACTATTGATCCGGAGCATTTTGCAGTCAAACCCTAAGAAAGTGAAAAGGCTTCATTTATTAAAGCCTCAGGTGAAGCAAAGATGATCCAATCTCTTTCTTTCCAACTATTTTAAAATCATTTTATATGTATATATCAGATTTTCTTTCTTGCGTTGTCATAGACCAGTGAGACTGTGTGCAAAACAAAGTTGATCTCTATCGTAGAGCTGTGTAAACATTAGATACTGCCTTGGCCTTGCAGCCAGGAAATAAAATACCTGCCTGCAGTAGGGAAGGTTCACCTCAGATTTGCATAGCAAATATTCTTATAATGAAACAGGTCCTGCACATAAAAGTTAACTGTGCACAATACCTGGAAGGTCTTCTTTGAAAAACTGTCAGGGGGGCCTGAATCAGACCATAATTTCTACCTAGACCTTCTGACGTAGAAGAGAATAGAATAAATCTAAATAGAACATTTGCTTCCTGTTTGTCACAGGGGTGCACTCTGTGCTTGGATGGGTACACCCAGCTCTGCTCCGCTAAAGGCTTGTTGTTAATCTGAGGAATGCTGTTACCCAGTGAACAGAGTAAATGAGTTCATAGTGAGATTAAATGTCACAGGTCTGAAGGACTGAGGGTGGTGGTGGAATCTACAGTCAAAACAGATCTCTGCCAGCTGGAGCCACACACATGCAGTCTATCTTCGCTTCTCGCACTTATCCCACTTCCTCTTAGGTACTGCACATAACACCCAGTTCCTTTTTTTCAGTGGGAGTTGAGTGAACAGCTTTTCATCCCACTAACCTACCTAGAGTGCTGCTACACGAGTCTGCACATGCAGCACTTGTGCAGCACTAAAGCCCTGCTCATTCTCTGTTGTACTATGGCTTCATTTCAGTAGGTGGCACTAAAAATAACTCCAGCCAATCCATTTAGTCCAAATGTCAAATGGTGGCAAAGGGATAAAACGCTGTGAATAAAGAAGAATAAATGTAAGTGTAGGGAGCTTTGGGCTATGGTAAATAAATCAAATCTGATTCTGTCAGCAAGTGTTCTGCAGCCCTAGGAATTATTTGGTAAAGGTTGCTTTGAGTAATATCTGCAAATGAAGAATTTTAACTCAAGCAGCATTTTATGAACAATTTCTTTTCCTTCTACAGAGTTCACCTGTCACTCACAAACACAGGCTTCTCCACTGGGAACACAGATAGGTGCCTGTCATGAGTGTTTTGACGCCTCTCCTTTCATTAGGTGCTCCGGGGCAGAACTGCGATGTTTCCACCTGACGTTTAGTAGTTTATTCAGACTGGAGGATATGCAGTGAATGACACTCAGAGAGAGTTGTAATTCAGCTGTTGAGGAAAAAGCTGCAGGGTCAGTGAAAGCACTAACTCTTGTCCCCGAATGTCCCAGTTTCTATTCTTTTTATTCTTTTTTTTTATTATTCTGGTAAAAAAACAAAAACATATAAACTTGGCAGCAATAAAATATATGCTTTTCCTTTCACAGAGGTCTCTAGTGCTCCCTCAGATCCAGCAAAGCATAAAGAAAATAAAGAATCAAGTCCAAGATAGCGGCGAGTTTCCAGTCATACAGAATCTACATCCTAATGTGGAGTTCACTGCCTCTAAATTTACAGCTGTTCTGTTCACTTAAAAAGCCCTTTGCTAGTGGGATATGGATGACAAATTAAATGAATAACCTGAATCAATGAGTGAAGAAACTTAACAAACGCAGATGTTTCCAGAAACGGGTCAATAAATGGTTAGATTAGGGATCCACTAATCAGCCTTTTATCTCCTGACACAAATTAAACCACAGCTCAAAGCATCTGCAGAGCCAGTCAGTAACTAATATGCTGTTTATCCCAGATGATGGACATGACAGTGAGATTAATCATGTGCTCTGGCCTCAGCACCTATTGGAGACTACGTAGGACAGATAAGCAGCTCTCCATGTCACCATCATAAAACCACCAGATGAACTCATACATTTTAAAAGATTCGTGTTTGTCTGTGCAAAAGTCCAGAGGTCTGGAGATAAGGAGCACTGAAGCTGATCTGGTAGCTCGTGGTGTCCCATCGTGTCCACACTGCAGGTAAGTCTTGATGCTACTTGTAGGCTTTAGGTCCAAATATCACCTTGGTATCAGCTTCATCAACCAAAGCACACTCAGGTGATGGAGCCTACAGCAGCACTCATTAGCACAGTTGGCATCCAACACACGCATACAAGTAAATGCCCATGTTTGAATTTCCTCCTCCTGCCTGACAACATAACCTTCTGCAACATTAACTCCTGCCACATACTACACCACTCTCTGGCAGAAGGCAAAACAAACTCCTGCACATTCCCTCTGCATTTGCCTCTGCTGCAGCCTGTAAGTGGGGGGGGGGGGGGATTAATATGTTTGAATGGAGAGAATCTCTTTCCTTTGTTGGTGTGGAAGGCTCAGTAATTAGCTGCCCGGGGAGCCAGGAAGCAGGAGCCATGTCCAGCCTTTATGCCTGTGTGTGAGCATGCATGAGGGCATCTGCGTATATGTGTGTGTAAGACAGACGATGTGCACCAAGGAGAGGGTCATGAGCTTAAACAGACTAAGCGTTCCTGGATTATCCTCTTCAAATGGCTCCCTGTGCTGGTGATTTACGCTTTTAGCACTTGCTGTTCCTGCACTTTAGGCCCTGTAGCCTGACAAACAACAGGCCCTCGTTCATTCTCCGCTCACCTTGTTGTCTCTCAATCGCACAAGAACAATGCAATCACACATAATGTCATTCAAGCAAGAGGTTTAATCCACTTCTGTTTATATAGAGTCAAAGCAGAATAAAAAATGATCTAGACAGGTGAACAACACACGTATTCCTCTCGGGGAGAAACTGTATATCACACATATGGCAAAGCTTCTGCACACAGGTCACACAGGAAAGAAGGATTTACAAAACCCTAAAGTATAACAGTAAATAAACAGGATTCATGGTATGTTCATGTATGCACCATTTCCCAGGCTCTGGGGGGAGCAGTCCAGAACAGGGGAAAGCTGATTGGATTAAACTGGCCCTTGATGATCCAGGTGAAGGGAAGGGACAGCCCACCTTTGAGGAAGATGAGGAGACCTGCTGACTCTGACAGCAGATGTCAGACTCTGCCATCAGTGAGGAAGACTGCGGGCGGCTCAGCACTCCGTCTCCTACCACATAAAACCTCACGTTAATAATCCAAGTTAGTAAAATAACAGCTGCCTTTCAGGTGATCCACTGGAGCTTGTTTCTGTCTGGTCATCACTAAATTGATCTACAACCAAGGGGACATTCTGGCGTCTTTGAGGCAGCCTGATATGCATTACAAGGGATTTCTAAATCACAGGCCAGATACTGTGTGTCAGGCAGCCTTTCAGACAGGGAGGATCTCAGTGAGCAAGTCATGCATGCACATGTTTCGAGATATTTCAAGCACATTTCCCATTGCCTGTCCACATTCATCCTCCTCAAGGATTAACAGCCAGTGATTTATTACCATGGTGAGCTGATAAATACTCTGCAAAAACAGCATAATTGAATGAAGCACATCACCAAGTTATATTATAGTGTGCTAGGGGAGGGAAAAACATGCCATTTGATAAGGGTTAGAACACAATTGAATGATTTATACTCTATATTTACATTTTTATTTAGGTAGTGTGTTTTAGTTCAAACTACTTATGCACAATATGTAATAGAAAGAATACATTTAGTTTAGCTTTTAGTTTGTTTTCCTCATTTTCTGAAACATTTATTTTATTAGTCAGTCCATGGGAATTCAACCTGCAATAACTTTAACATGAATATTCTGCAGGGTTTGGACAATTGCCTGGAAAAACACAAGATAATGATAAACTGTAATCAATATATCTCATTTTATAACCCGATCATCTAAATGACTTATCCAAAATATTCAGTGTTGAATATTAAATATATATCAGAATCTTCTTTTGTAAGACAGCTCTCTGTCACAGTCATGAGCTGTAGGAACCTTCAGTAAACCGATGCTCCATCATGTCTTCTGTGTCCCTGCTGTGTCCCTGCTGTGTCCCCGTTCATTCTGTGTGGACTGTGTGTGAAAGACACTTAGCCCCGGGTCACACACACACACTTCCCAAAGAGCCTTGTTTTCCCACACATGGACACACACACTTATCTATAAACAGATTAGACTGTCAAGGTTACCTCTGCTGTCCACTCCTCACTTTCCATGTACACCGTCTCATTCAGCTGTCCTTTTCCTTCACACTTTCAAGACTCAACTCACCTTCTTCATTTTCATCCTCCTAATTTATGCCTCCACCCTTCTTTTGCTGTCTTCTCTCCATTTTTGTCTCCTCCCTCTCCCTTGGCTCCTGTCTTACCTTCTTGTTTGTTCTTTTTCTCACACTGGAGGATGAGGTAGTGGATCAGGTAGCCATGAGACCATGTCAAAGGCTAAAGGATTAGTTTTATTGCTGATAAGGAATTCGAGGGGGGAGTGTGTTACATTGCAAGCTTGAACCTCAATCCCCTTCCTGAGAGGATGTGTCATTGACAGCTTTATCCACATATTGTCAGTGTGAAAAGAGCAACACATTCAGAGCGAGAGGCCCAGTAAATACAGAGGACAGTCAAGGTCAGAGCGACGCCGCCGGTGTGTTGTCTTTAAGGAGATAATGTGCACTGCACAACATCAACGTATGGCTCTTGTGCTTCCCCTCACACTGGGAATATGGAGGACACTGTTGTTTTGTTGCTTCTCTTTGCACGTAAACATGGACACGTGCACGCACACATGCAGGACAGAGGGGATGCAAACGAGAGAGTGTAGTGTGGACAGACCACACTGCAGCGACAAAGCTGTCAACATTTACTGGACACATATTTTGCATTAACCATGTCCCAGCAATTTAACAGCTGCAAATGTTTTCCTGGCCTCTGACCTGAGCAGAAAATTGTTTGAGAATATGTGGATGAAACTTTCTGTCTCGTACAATAACAAGTACGCAATAGGAATTCATTTATTTAACAACAACCTATTAATATTGTAGAGCAGAGATGTGTCCTAAGGTGGGTGGGGATAAATAACAAAGATGTTTTTCTCTAAAATGCTTATACAAAAATAAACCAGAGAGGCGTGTGCAGGTCAGAGTGCAGAACAGTCTGGCACACACACTGACTGAGACCAAATAAGAGAAAGGGGAAACACTTAATTACTTCCAGAGAGCGAGACATGGTTCTGGGATAAATGTAACGGCATTGTATTGGAGGAAACAGGCCCAGCCACGCACCGCCCATCCTGGATGTTGCAAACACCACATTCAAGGTGAGAACTACTTCTTCTGAGGGCATCAAAGACGGACTACGGCGTTTATGACACCGTCAATTACAGAGGAGCAAGAGACTAAAAGCTACTCCTGATAGTAACCTGGTCCAGTGTCTGCAAAGCTTGTTCCCCCAGTGAATCGTCTCCTCCCCAGACAGAATCAGATGTAACACGGTTTCCAAACAAACCGCCAAAATCCTTGATTAGTTTCCTCTTCCGTCAGTCTTTTACCATTGTTGTTGACCCTGTGGTACGAAGCTAAGCAGCCCTTGTCAGTTGTTTGACAGAGAGGTTTGCGTGAGTGTGTGTGGCCTGTTCTTTTCTGTCCCAGAGGAGCAGGAGCACGCAAACCAGGCATGAAGGCTTTAACTCTTTGCTCTTCCCAAGTCCTATTTCCAGCCACAGCCCTGAGGCGTGAGACTTCAACATCCTGCAACTCAGGCATGACTGACCACAGCGCTGCCCTGTGACCCCGGGGCCAGTGCTCTGCAAACTGAGAACTGGAGGAACTGGGGGGCTGCGATTCTGTCTTGAAATTTCCCAGAATGACAATAATAAAAGTGTTTGTTTATGTTCTCACAAGGAGAGGGACAGGGAAGCTGGGGATCAGGGAAGTGGGTTGAGTGTAAAAGTTCAGTGGGAGGTCTGGGAGTCAACAAACTGCAGTTATTAAAATGTAATGTAATTGACTTGACATAGTCAAACTGTTTGTCTGTGTGCGATGACTGTGTTCCTGAAAGAGGCCAGCTGTCAGCGTGTCTAGTCACTATAAATAACCACCGATTAAAAATAGGGGAAAAATTAGGACAACAATATCCCAGAGTGTTTACAAAAATAACTAGTTAAACATGATAAATGACTAAACAACAGGACACGTCTGTGTAGGTTCGTCTGCTTAAACATCCAGGTTAAAAAAACAAAACAAAGACGTGAAAGTTTATCTGTTGATGTGCAGGATATAATTTCATCAGACAAGTTGCTCAATAAAAGCTCTAATTGCCTCTAGCCTCCTGAGAACCAATAATAAATAAGTGTCTTCCAATTTCTTGTTTTTGTAATTTCCTACCTATTTCTGGTTAAAAAAAACATGTTACAATTTAGACTTTTTTTAATTTATTTTTATTTTTAATTTTATAGCATGTCCACTGTAGTGGACCATAGGACCATTTGGATGTGAACAAACTGTCCATTACAAGGGACACAAGTCAGTGGGCTGGGTCTCAGGAGGCTAGAACGTTTCCTTTTTATGTTTCCCACTGACCTGACCAAAGAAAAGATTTCTAGGCTGCTAAATAAAAAATGCTCCAACGTTGAACATCAGCACTGAGACTGCAGGTCAGTGTTTTAGTCAGCTGTAACATTTCTCTCCGTGTTGTGCTGCAGGTACAAGTACAGTTTGGAGGTAAAAGTACAGTTTGGAGGTAGAAGAAGTACAGTTTGGAGGTAGAAGTACAGTTTGGAGGTAGAAGAAGTACAGTTTGGAGGTAGAAGTACAGTTTGGAGGTAAAAGTACAGTTTGGAGGTAGAAGAAGTACAGTTTGGAGGTAGAAGTACAGTTTGGAGGTAGAAGTACAGTTTGGAGGTAGAAGTATAGTTTGGAGGTAGAAGAAGTACAGTTTGGAGGTAAAAGTACAGTTTGGAGGTAAAAGTACAGTTTGGAGGTAAAAGTACAGTTTGGAGGTAGAAGAAGTACAGTTTGGAGGTAGAAGTACAGTTTGGAGGTAAAAGTACAGTTTGGAGGTAGAAGAAGTACAGTTTGGAGGTAAAAGTACAGTTTGGAGGTAGAAGAAGTACAGTTTGGAGGTAGAAGTACAGTTTGGAGGTGGAAGTACAGTTTGGAGGTAGAAGTATAGTTTGGAGGTAGAAGAAGTACAGTTTGGAGGTAGAAGTACAGTTTGGAGGTAGAAGTACAGTTTGGAGGTAGAAGTACAGTTTGGAGGTAGAAGAAGTACAGTTTGGAGGTAGAAGTACAGTTTGGAGGTAGAAGTATAGTTTGGAGGTAGAAGTACAGTTTGGAGGTAGAAGTACAGTTTGGAGGTAGAAGTACAGTTTGGAGGTAGAAGAAGTACAGTTTGGAGGTAGAAGTACAGTTTGGAGGTAGAAGTACAGTTTGGAGGTAGAAGTACATGCAGTCCTTTAACAAGGCGGAGGAGTACGCAGTATTACAGCAGACACAGCATATTATATACGAACATGATACATTAAACTGACGAAAATGATCATTTTTGAAAAAAGAAGAATCCCTGTTTTTGAAATCACGGCCCTGAGTGTCTGGTCTGCATTTTCTCTGAGAAAACAATAAAACCTTGAAGAATAATTTTGCCAGAATGTAGAAGTTTTGTGTCTGTATTTGATGGAGAGTATCTGATTGGCCTTGATGGATCAAAACATCTGCAGAGTGACGCTGAAACTATCCTTGAAATGAACCTTGGTGTCAAACTTTCTCACAAATAACAGCTCGGCCAAGGATACACACCTTCAATCAGCGCAGCATTTCACACACACACACAAGAATTTGATTATTTTCATGTCAAATTTAAAATTTAAAAGCAGTTTCACATGTTTTTGCTTCGTTTTGTGGCTGAAATCGGTTTCAGGGCTTTGGCGATTTGTATTTTTAATAAAATGAGTCAAATGGAAAAACTTGAGAGAGAGAGAGAGCCCAGTAGATGAAAGCAAAACAGAAAGATATTACAAACACACACACCACTAATCTGCTACCCTGAGGAGCTCCCATTGTTCCAGGAGGGGCTCTGCACCTGCTGTGGTGGCTTGGGGCCTCTTGGAGGGAAACGTTGAGGGGGCCCAGGAGAGGTGTGCCTGGTTCCAACTTATCACTTTTGTTAACATTATTCCTGGGATGAAACCCCCACCCACCTCGATCTCCCACCCTCATCCCAGTTTTGGTCGTAGCCTCAGGCGGAGCCCAGAGCCTCTCAACTGCCGGGCCCCGCTCCTGCTTCATACTGTCCACAGGACCCTAACGTCCTCGACAGTTTAGACCCTCAAGGCCTCCTCCCTGTCTGCGCAGCAATTTACAGCCCAAGGCTTAGACTAAGTGCTGCATCCAAGCCACCTGCGACTTCTTACCTCAGCCCCAGTTCTACTTGAAATACTATCTTAAAGGGACAGTTCAACGTTTTGGGAAATATGTGTATTGTTTTCTTCCTGAGATTCGGATGAGAAGATCTGGCCAACTGGTTTTTATATAACTCACAGGAAAGCAGCAACTTTTGACATATAAACAATAAATATTAACATGTTTTCTCTTGGACTATTTTTGGACAGGGGTTATCCATCCTGTTTCCAGTCTTTACTCTGAGCTAAGCTGGCTGGGCACCGGCCCCAGCTACATAATTAACCTACAGTAATCTAACTCTAAACTCCTGTAGCTCTTGGCAAAGAACCAAATTAGCATATTTCCTAACACTGGGGGCCAAGTAAGATAAGCTTGTCTTCCCAGCATCAAGCTGCAGTGTCTCATGTAGACCCAGCACAAGTCGTAAGTCCTGTCTGCTCAGAGATCCTCGATCACACAAAGGCCAAAGAAGCAGAACTGAAGCCTCTCAGCAGCAGCAGCAGCAGCAGCAGCAGCAGCAGCAGCAGCAGCAGCAGCAGCAGCAGCACTACCTGGGCTCTGTGCATCAGAGGCTCAGCAGAAAACAACAAGGCTTATTAGACTAGAAAGTTCAGGGCATTAACCCACATGCTGACATGTGAACGTGGAGCGGGGCTGCAGGGAATGACATATGGCTCAGGTCTTTAGGGTGCAATAAACATACATGCACACACAGGTAAAAAGATGCAGGCATGTACAGACAGACACACAGTTAAGGAACTACTGTCACGGCTGAGAGGTTCATCTGTGCTTCACACCTTTGATGGCTATTGTCTTAAACCAGGCTGGACCCTCGGCTGTGGCAGGTACTGGAAGAGAAGTGAAAGTGGCTCTTCTATGTGCTTTAGCTGCCACAACACAGCCATAGATGTGTGTGTGTGAGAGAGCTTTGAGAGGAGCCCTCATTAGGGGGTTAAGACTGAGGAAGAGCCACAGACACAACACAACCACAGACACAGACAGATACAGAAGCACAGCCTCTCACAGGCCCTGCTCAGGGAAACAGTAACGGCAAAACGACAACAAAGAAACTTACACAACACCTGTGTGGACCAGAGAGATCGGGAGGTTGAGATAAGCCGGTGATGCCTTCTGAGCTACTGCTCTGCAAAAAACTGCACCAAAACTGGCCTGGAGGGGGGGACGATAAAACCTGGCTTTATGTCCATCACTATCTTTGGTATTTTAACAGCTCATCAACCTGTAACAAGGCGTAGACAGGACGTCCATGCCTGACCTATTGCAGTACAAATTATTCAGTAAATACACAGTGTCAGTGTAGAACATATTGTACTATCCTGTGCAAATCTGGCTGATGAATCATAAATACCTGCACAAGAAGGAGAAGAAAAAAACAGAAAAGCCCAATTTAAAAAAGACTAAAAGAAAAATCTCGTTTCTCTGTAGGCGACTCAGATCGTCACTGCTGCTCCAGGTGAGAATTAAATTAGAAAGACTGTCGGGCTGTTTAACAGGCACAGCCCTGACAGTCTGTTCATCTGCTCTGTGCTGTTTAGAAGGATCAGGGCAGTGATCAGTGTTATGCTTTTATAACACTAAATTTGTCTAATCTGTAACAGTGGATCACATTTTCTAAAGTGATCATATGTTAAAGTCATTAAATAAATTAACTACTTCAAACTGTGTTCATTTATTTTTTCACCAGTCAAGTCTTAAACAGGAGACTCCCAGTCAGACCACAGTTGTAGGAAAAGGCACTGAGGTTTAAAATTCACAATTAATGATCCTCACAGAGAAGAATCTGCTGACAACAGGAATTCCTACTTAAGATATCCCAGACCATAGGGAACATTAGAAAAGGCCTGAGACGAGGCACAAACAGTTAAACTGTGGGTTGATGATCCTCCGCTGTGACACAGCCTCATTTGGTCTCCTGTTGGCCTGCATACCTCGGCTTCCAACAGGCAAAACTCCCCCAGGGGATCCTAAAATACACGGTGGGCCAGGCCACGGCCCAGCCAGTCAGCCGACCGCGAGGTGAGGCAGCAGCCGTGGAGAGGGGAGACAGGAAGGGCCCGGGGTAGAGCTGCAAGCCTGGGCAGGCTCGTCAGCACCACAGGCCTCCAACAAGAGTCAGACTGGAAGCAACGGGAGGAGCGTTGATCTGTGAGAAGCTGTGTCCTCCGTCAGCTAAAAAAGTCTTAAATCAGTCACATCCAACTTTTATCAGATGAAATAAAAACTGACAAACGCACAGATGACACGGTCACATAAAGTTGCTGCGTGATTTTTTTATGGCAACTGCCTTTATTTAGCCATACTTCAGCCCTCAGATCACTTCTAAAGGAGTGGCGGGGTTAAATTAGGTTTTATGGCTGGATCAGGTCATCAGGGTCATGGTGGTCATTACCAGTCATCATTCTGAGGACAGCACTGACACACAGTGGCCATTTGAAGTTACTGCAACAGGTCTCACTACAGAGGGTGGGATTTGGTTTTCGAGCCTATAAGGTCATACACAGTTTCCACAACACACGCACGCACGCACACACACACACACACACACACACACACACACAGTGCATTGAAACAGTTAAAGTACTTGAATTATTTCTTTTTTTTGACCATACACACACACACACACACACACACAACAGTTCTATGATCTGTGAACGCTAAACAGGAGGTTAGTTCTTTTATGATGACAAAACTTTATCAACAGCAGTCGTCACCAAACAACACAACAAATCATCATCAGTCATTTTTTAAAACATACAGTCTCTTGAACAGTGAACAGGGCTGAGGACATTAAAAGTATCTGGAATGATGAAATAAATTCAATTTAACGGCACAAAGATATAAAACATAAGGTTGTAAATGAACGAGGAATAATATTTGCATTTTAGTGAAACTACTGGAGTTCAATTATTTATTATAGGAACAACATAAACATTTGATCGATGTTCACACTGTAATGTCGTTATAAGGAGATAATGACTAAAACAAAATGTCTTCATAGATTCTGTTTTCATAAGTTACTACAGTCGACGCACAGGAATCAGCACAAATGTCCTTCTGGCTGCTCACATCTACATTACAGTGTAATAATCTTGATTAAATGTCTATGTGCTTTATAAATCCTAAGTAGACAGTTGGAGGCTGTAGCTCATCCAAGCTACTGATGAGTCAGGTTTTCTTTAGACTCAGTTTCCAATCAATTCCATCAAACGGTGTAACGTCTGCTGATGGAGGGGGCTTAACGTGCTCTTACCGTGCTCTTTTCCATGTCTGCATGGTGGAAAATGAAGTTCTAAACAAACTGACTTGGCCGTTAGACCCACTTAGTGAAAAAGTGCATACATGCATTGAATGGCTAGTTGCCTCCCTGATAGGGGGTTCAAATAATTAAGGCTAAGTCTGTGCTGTACAGGTATTAAGACTATGTTGTCGCTCCCAAAGGCCTTCCACACAAATGTTGTAGCTCTTACCTGGACTCATTGTCTGTCCTGTTTCAAAAAACGAATACTGACCACTGTCTGTAATTTTTCTCATCAGCGCATTTAGAGGATGTATTTCAGCTGCAGAGGCGCAAGTGTTTCAGCTCGGCTGTTTTGGTTCTGACGACTATCGATCTGTATCGCACCTACAGACATGCTGTGTAGCTCGATGGAGGCCTGTGTAGTTGCATGTAGCTCCTATAAACACAGCAGGATGTAGGACTAAAGAGTTCAGGACTGTGCAGTCATCATCTGAGTCTGGGGAAGATTCTGATGAAGAGGATCATGCTGATGAAGGTGAAAGAGACCAGGATGAGCATCAGCCACAGCAGCCAGTTGACAGACTTCTTGGTGTGCTGCTCTAGTCGCTCCGACTCCGTCTTCAGCTTCTCAAAGTTCAGGTCTGCCTGACGCATGGACTGGCTCAGAGTCTGGGAGGGAAAGGAAGCACAGCTGGTGTAAATGCCAAGATAAATATTTAGTAGCCAGAACTACACGTCGGTATTTTCTGTTCTGAGCTCTTGTTCTGGTAAAACCTCTGTGGTTCCTTGCTTCAAGCTTTACCTGCTCTGACCAGCTCCCACTAGATACACCTGCCTGCCTGTCACCATGCCATCCAGTATTAAAGACAACATTCACTTTCTGCTAAACTCTCAACTGAGAAACTGTGTCAGTGATGCTCCAGCTCCAGCAATGTCTCTTCCTGTTCCTGCCAAAGGGTCGACTGGAGCCATGGACCAGCCTGTTTCGGTCCAAAACTGTTGCCAAGCCTGCCCCTATTTCTGTTCCCAGGTCAGCTGTTGCTGACACGCAGCTCCTGACTCTGTTCCTGTTTCCGGCTTGTCCATAAGTCTTTTACAACACACGGTTCCTGTTCCTGTTCCCATTCCCGATTCAACCTCCACAGTCGACAGCCTTTAAGATTTCAGGTCCCATTCCAGGTTCCTTGGAATGAGCTCTTGTTTTGGTATATTTTCACCCTTATCCTGGTTCTTTGTTTTCAGCTCGAGCGTTTCCTGCCCATTACGGCAGCCAGTATTTAAACCCACAGAAACATCTTCTCCCTGCTACACTGTGAGAAAGTCAGGGACTTTCCACTGCCTCACTCTCCCTGTAACATCAGCCTGCTTATCGTCTAACTGTATAACTGATAGAGTAGTTCTGGATGGAGCCACAGTCTGGCTGTGAATGTTTTTCTGTCTTATAGCGCCCACTTGTGGACCGAATCGGCCCACAACACTACACTAGCAAAGACTACCTGACAGACCGTTTACTCTTCTCGATGTTGTTCAGTAAAAGCTTCTGTGGGACCAGTGAAAATCTATTCACAAAACAATCCATATTAACATCATATGTTTATGTGTCATCGTGCTTTTTTAAACACTTGATTTGGATCAATCAAACAAAAGCACAGCCATGTGCATTCATTCCTCACTAGCTCCATGTTACACTGGGTAAGACTAAGACTGTTTCTCTGCTGCTTGGATCAGACATTACATGAACAGTCTGCTTTTCTCAAAAACAAGTCTGAACTTTAATTAATACTGTTTTCTCTCTGGGCCTGGGTTTAGAAATGAAACTGTATTGAACACGACATGATGACACATTAGATATAAATATTTGTTTGGTCATAATTTGGCTGGGGACATTTATCTATTTTATATTCCAGATGTGACTCCACTGTGATTATGGCAGAACTATTAACACCAGAGTGATAGTGTCTGTGATAGTGTCCGTTACCTGATTGTCCTGCCTGATGATGTTCTGTGCTGCCAGAGTGTTGTTCTTCAAATTTCTGGCCAGGTGCAGCATGTCCTCTGCCAGTTTCTCCTGCAGGTTGTGGTGGTGCTGCAGAACAGCATCCAGCTCTGCAGCAGACTGACGCTCATCCAGGAGAAGACCCCTGCACGAGGAGGGGCGGTCTCATTAACATTTTTATTTTAGTGACGCTCCCAGTCACAACAAGGAGCTCAGAGAAAACATGACTTAGGATGCCCAGGTTTCCATCCATAAGAGGATTTAACAGTGATTATTAACAGAGCAAATACAACAGTGTTCTAAATAAACAGTTTCTCTCAGGACCATCAATGGACTTTCATACAGTACGTCAATAAAGAGGAATATATTTAACATTAATCCCTAAGTTCAGAAATACAATTTAAAGCTTTACCTTCTGTTTCGTAAGTCCGTCTCCGACGTGCCTATAGAGAGGAAAGACATTAAAGCCACCAGCTTTGATTTCCCTGTGTAGATACAGAATCCAGGAGGCCTCTTGAATTGTAAAATGACTCTTACCTTTGCCTGACAAGGCCTGTAATGACACAAAAGAATAACACTTATCAGTTTTGTTTCTTTAAATGTAATATTTCCACCAGGTTTTCTAACTGCGTCACATGGAATGTCCAACCTTTATAGCCAAGTGTGAATATAAATGTCTTAAAAAGAGTTTTAGGACCACAGACACTTGTATTCTCTAACTACCGTGCCAAGCAGCTCGTCCCTCATCTCCCCTGTGCATCGGGCCTTGGTCTGCATGTGGACAGTTTTAGTGGCGGGCATCCTTTCGTTGGCTATTGTGGGGGTTCGCCCGGGTGCGAGCAGCTGGTTAGCTAAAGCTTTTTCTGTAGGTGAAGACTGAACGGGAACAGGGAACACATGAGATCAGAAACCTGCACCAAAAAACTACACACACACACACACACACACACACACACACTCACAAAAACAAAAAAAACTATGCAAACATTGCTATGAACATTAAAGTAACAATAAAACAACCAGCACATAATGTGAAGAATGAACACAACCTCAAAAGAGATTAATTGTAAATTACTGCCACCGACCAGTTTCTCTGCCTCTAAGAGTCCTTTCAGAAAATCGACTTTTCTTGTGTATTCAGTCAGAACCTCTGATGTGGGTTTGCTAGATGAAGACACAATGAGAAGCTCAGGTGTTTATAAGAGTTGAAAGTCTTTATGTAGGTGACCCAACTGTCATGTGATCATTCAGCAACAGAGACACATATATAGGTGTGTTATGCATGAGCCATTACAAACATACTAACACACTAAAGACGGTGGTGTTACCTTGGGCTTTTCCTCAGAGCTACTAGCATCTCCTCCAGGGCACCGACATACTAGAGGAAGATGAAAAATAAAAACACTGAGTGGACACCTCAGCATTTCCAGCCTCACATTTTCAAAAGCTGATGCTAATTAGAAACAGACAAACAGACTCTGCTGTGCCTCAGTGTGTTTGGGTTAAACTGATCATTCAAAAATAAAAAACACACAGATTGTAAAAAAAGGAATCACCTCAGGATAACTGGCCAACTTTCAGCAGATCACATTTATCTAACATTTAACTAATATTGGCAAACTAGACAAAACTATAGACTCTTTTGTAACGATGCTGATTAAGCATATAGGCTTAGTACGATTAATGTCATCAGCCCGTAAAATAAATAACTCAGGAAAATCCTGACAGTGTAGAGAGGTGGTGTATCTGAGCTGAGGAGGAGTTGTTTATTTTTATTTATTTATTGCCATACAAGAAAGAAACCTGAGGCATCTAAAAACACATCTTCACTGTTGCTTCCTGGGCTTTTATTGAGAAAACAACGAGTCATGAGGCCAGTGATTCATCATCATGGTGAACTGAAGCGTTTGTAGTATTTTGTTCACACTGTTAAGATCAATGTCAATAATTTCTGTTGCTCAGACACTGAAAAATGGTCTGATGCAGCAATTCATAAATACAGGGGCATTGTGGGAGTTGTAGTTTTATACTGACAGACAGTTTGAACGTCGTCTCCTGCAGCTCAGTTAATTAGTGACCTGTGCTAAAACTAATTTTACAAAGTTGGCCCATGACGAACAGATCTCCTGTACGTTATTTAAGCTGTTCCTCTGTTATTTTTTATTGTGAAATAAAAACGGGAGCTCCAGTTTTTTCTGTGACGACGTGGCTCACAGCAGCAGCTAACAACAACAGCTATGCTAACCTTAGCTGCTAAAACAACAACTTTCCTCCGTGTTTCCCGCGTCTTACCTTTTCTAACCTCCACTCTGCCTCCCCTCGTTTCTCCGAAGCGATAGATTCACAGCGAGACAACAACCGGACAAAATTTATCTCTAACCTGGACGCCATGTCTGAAGCCCACAGACCGTCGCAGCACTATGACGTAACAGCTAAGGCCAGATGTGGGCGGGGCCTAAATATATAAATAAACAAAGCCAAGAATTAAAGTTCAGTCTGTATCAGTAATATTTAACACAGAGCTGTATATGTTTATATGTGAAGCTTATTGGATAAATGAGTTATGAGCTTTTTATTTGCTGGACTCAAAACTTCCTACTAGAGGCTGTGGATCAGCGGTGAAGCAGGTCGACCATAAATTAAAGGGTTAATGGTTCGATCCCTGTCGACACTATTCCAGTGCGATTGTGTCTTAATGACTAAATAGTGTGAAAAGTGCCTTGGATAAAGTATCAAGCACCTGGCCAGACAAGTATCAAATCATTGGTCAACAGAAGGTTAATTAAAATGCTGATATTGGATCAATATATATCACATATAGATTTTAAAGTGCTCCTATACAGGAATAAATGAGGTTACAGACTAAAAAGGCTGTTAACTATTGGTTTAATCATTAACTGTTTAAATGTTTTTTCCTATTATTGTGGTTTATATTGATAATTTTATTCTGAAAAGTATTAACTATGCTCCCTTTGGCACATTTTTAAATTCAGAAAATTGCCCAAATATCATGTTTGTCCTTTGATCTACACTGAATAATCCACCATAACAAAACACTTTTTGACAATTTTTGAAAATGTTGCAATTTCTTGAATAAATAAGTGCAGTCTCTTTTACAATCAGGCAATCAGACCCTTAATTCACTACCTTGTTGAAGCAGTTGTGTAAATCTCTTACACACCTGGATTTGAGCAGCTCTTCACCCTTTCTTCCTGGCAGATCCTCCGTCAGTCTGGATGGGAATCATCCCTGGACTGTCTTCAGGTCTCTCCACAGATCTTCAGGGTTTAGGTTTGGTATTTTCCTGGGCCACTCATGGAAACTTGTCCCGAACCCAAACTCCAAATAAACAATATAAAATCTTCCTATTTTTAACATAAATACTTTGATATGAGTTGAACTTTTATACGGACGACGAAGACACTTAAACTTTACCACAGACTGAATGTCAACGTTAGTGGAGAAGAGTTTTCAACACAGAGAAAATACTTAAGTCCTGAGGTTATTACACCTGATTCCTCTGTGCGTGTACATAATGTAATAAAGAAAAAAATGAAAGGAGCCAATCAGTGTTTTGTGTTTTCAGGAGACAGAAATCAGTTTTTCTTTTTTACACAACATCTAAAACAGTTTACTAGACAGGACAGATATATGTGACACTGATTATTTGTCTTGATTTAGAATCACCATTAATATTTTCTTAACTCCAATCCACAGATCATTATCTGTATAACAGAGCAAGTGAGCAAACGTCTCCCAAATGAAAGAGAGGAAACACAGAGACAGCAAGACTTAAGGTACTTCTTTGTAACGAATGGCCTGGAAGAACAAATCTGAACACATCTGAACACATGGTGACTTAAGAATTAATTTGTCTATATATCACTTACTTTATTATTACTAATGAAAAAGTCAATCTGTTCATTCGTTTTAGAAGAGACCTGAATATTCCTCCCTTAAACTGACCTTTTCTATTTCAACACTGAAAAACTGAGTGTGCCTGACTGAAACACACGACAGTAGATGTTAGAAGCATCACGTTCTGTATTATGTTAATACTAACCAGTAAAAGTCATTCAGTCCCAATCACACGCTCTGTGTTACACATTACAAATCTTTCTCATAATCCAGACAAACTAGCAGACATCATTCAACAGCAGTCAACATTAGTATTACATTTCATACAAAGTTGGCCAAAGCAGAGCTTCAGCAGAACCTGTTCATTGAGGGACTTTTCCAGACATCTTGGCATGGCTGTTGTTTTTGTTTTGTTTGATGTTTCAAAGAAAAATGTGGCTTGTGCTACACCCATTTCCCCTGATTGACTTGTGATCTGGTTATGCGGCAGGTAAAAGGTGAAGTCGGACAGATCGTTGTCCCTTGTACAACAGTCTCAATGTAGATGTTTAGGTCCTTGCTTTGAGTGTGTCTTCTCTCGGTTCAGTACAACAAACAGAAATCATAGAAAAAGTACCCTCTTTTTATCCCAAATACCCTCTACAAGGACTGCTCCACAACAACAACATGAGAAATGAGTTTCTTAATCAACTTACTGTACATTATCAAGGCACTAGCTAACATGTAAGTGAGCAGCTCTTGCTCAGTAGGAGAACTAAGAAATGAAAAGTGCAGCTGGACTTGTATTATTTCCTTGAATTAGCACAGATGAGTTAAAAAAAAAAAAAAAAAACCCAAGAGGAAAATTTGCTGGTCCATCATTATGAGACAACATGGCCTCTGTCCCAAGTGAAGTCATCGAATGTAACCACAATATATTAAAATGACTGAGAAGGTGCTTGTCCAGTTACTTGTACTGTCATTAGGACAACAAGGCTTTAAACATATCTGCAGTTCTTGATGAGTTTCCCTCTGATAACACAACTGGAACAGCCTTCACTGTGTTCCACTGCTCAGCTTAGTAGATCCACTGTGGGCTACCGCTCATCTCATCACATTCAATGATCTGTTCACGTGTGATTCCTGACTCTCATCGTCTCCTGGCTTTCTACATCCATCAGTCTTTTATGGCATTTCCTTTTGTCTGCTCAGAGCTTGTTGACCTGAACTCCTTTTCCTTCTTCCATCTTTTCTGTTCCGTCCTGGTCAGACACCCTCATCCATGAAAGTTAAGTCTGGGTCAGAAAAACGTCTCTGGCCCTTCGAGGCTTGAGCCTCGTGGTGCTGCTGCTGAGGAGAGCGTGTCTCCGTAGAAACAGAGGAAGAAGAGGAGGAAGCAGAGGGAGGGCAGGAGGAAAAATGCAACAACAGGTCACACTGAGGGCTGTCGATGTACAGGGACTGGGTGCTGTCTTTACGGCGGCCTGGCTGCTCTCTTTTCCTAATCAAGTATTTAAATGGTCGGTGTACAGGAGGAGTGTAAGTCTGGGAGACTCTGTGAGAGTGGGAGAGGACGCCTGTGGGGAGTCTAACTGTGTCCGGGATGATGGGGTTGCGGCGTTGCAGCAGAGGTCTAAAGGAAGCGCTGGAGGATTCTGTGGTTGAAGAAGCACAGCTGGACACAGAGGATATGGAGCTAGCGGGGGTGAGGCCGGGCACGGCGCCGCGTGCACCGGACACATTCGCTCGCTGTGCCAGTTCAGATGATTTGGGGAGACAAGCAGGCCTCTGTTTCTTCAGCTGGGAGTCACCTCGTCCTGGAAAAGACGGAGGAAAAGAAAGAAGAGTTGTAAAGACGGACGACTCTCTCAAAGTAACTCACAGAGTGAAGGCCAGTGGAAGATCATGCAACCATGTTATCTACCAAAAATGACTGTGAGGCAAACATTTGGTTTGATATGTTGTGCCAAATGTTTCGTTAATTCATTTGGACAATGTTTGAGCATGCTTCTGTGCCACACATGCATTTACATGCATATAGTGCCTATAAAAAGTATCCACCCCCTTGGATGTTTCACCCTTTTATTGATCCAATGAATCAGTCATGGTCAAAATAATCATTTGGCTTTTTTGACAATAACAAATCACTGATTTCACATTGTATATTTTTATTTAATGGTCATTACTTTGTAAAAGCCCTTTTTGTATTTGTCAAAAAAAGCCAAATTATATTGACCATGATCGATTTATAAAACCAATAAAACATCCAACAGGGTGGATACTTTTCACAGGCACTGCACATGGGTGTGCAGACGTATGCACTCAGACACACACACAAACACACAAACACGGTTGCTGTTCCTCCAACCTGCTTTGTTACAGAGTAGACGTCCCCGCCCCAATCACCATCACTGGTCCAGACCTGCACCACAAAGAGACAGGAAGGGCCCAACCCAGTGGCCCCGTGGTCTGGTCAGAAACTCACAGCCGAGCGAGAAACAGGTAGAAGGAAAGTCCAGACTGTACCTTAATACTGACCGTCAAGCTCGGAGCTGTGTGCAGAAGAGCGCTGCTGCTCGTCCAAAAGACTCTCAGAGCTCAGCGAGGCTTCAGAATCCAAGTTCTCCTGGTCCGAACCGGGCTGCTCCATCTCTGGCAGTCGACATGCCAAGTCCTCTCTGGAGAGGAACAGAAGAAAAAGACGTCAGAGAAACGACAGACCGGAGACGCAGCGGCAGAAATAATAACCTGAGCGCATCTTTACTTCTCTTGTTTGATGGACTTGATGCGTTCCACTAGGTTCTTCTCTGCCTCTGTGTCAGAGTCCAGTGGTTCGTCCTCAGGAACCACACTGAGATCAGAACTGGGCTTCTCATGCATCTGCAGAAGACAAAGCGTCACACACTAAAAAAAGCCTGTTTTGTGATCATACACATACTATTATTGAATAAATACACATGTGGCTTTGACCCAAATCTGAAACTAATTCTAAAGTTTGTTAGTAAAGAGAGCAGGGTGGATGGTGCCTGTGGTTTCCATGCATCTACACATTATTCTTAAAACACTGGGAAAAGAAATGGGTTAACACTTTACTTAAAAAGGAAAACGCCAAAAACACATCCCCAGAGTCCAGAAATGTCTATCCACTTCCAGAGCTTTGTGGTCTTTTCATCTCTAACGTGGACATATGTCAGGAAGATGTCGGAATAGCACAAAGACATTTATGCATCATTACCATCATGCTTTGCAAGTTAAGTCAATGTCTCTAAAGAGGGCAATTATGACACCAACCCAAAACCGTCTTGTTTGCTCATAAAGACAAGAAGAATGATGGAAAATGGCACATTCTTCACATCACAAGAAGGATCCAACCCAAAGTAAGAGCCACATGCAATCTGCTACCAGATAGTATGGAAAAGTAAAAAGTATAAGGAAAAGATGGATGGAAAAACAAAAACAGAGCATCAAAAGTCACCCACATCTAAAACATGCCATGCACGGGTGCTTCTACATGGCACATTCAAACTACTAGATCTAATGTACCAGGAGAACTCAGTGATACATACCACCACTCCTTTGTAAGGAGCTGAGAACCTGAGAGGTAAGTGCCAGTAGTGCTAAAGAGAGACAAGGAACATTGACTGTGATACCCATGTCACCTTAGTACAACAGTCTGTGACACTGGAGCTGTTTGGTCATTTTGCTGCTGCTCCGTGAATCTTAGTGCATGGCAACAGATGGATAATTCAAGTGCAAAATGTTTCTGGTTAAGCGCTGAGATCGCTCTAAATATGGCAGTGATCCAGAGCGATCAGGTCTCGTTCCTCACCGTGTTTTGTCTCTTGAGTTTGAGCTGGTTAACAGCCAGAGTCTCAGCATATTCCAGCTGCACGATCTCATCCATCTTCTCATTGTAGCGTCTGATCTGCTCGTTGATGAGCATCTCCACACAGCTGCAGTGGGCGGAGGGAGCACAGGGTAAATGGTGAGAGTATGTTCACTAGGTTAAAGCTCTTTTGGGGATATGTATGGTTTGGGCGTGGAATACAAGGAGTGACACAGAAAGGGCACATTCCTATACAGATTCTGTTATGGTCTTTCCCTGGCCGCCTTACGTGGTGGTCTTGGCGACATCCTTCATGCTGAGCAGGGGGTCAGCGCTGTCCGGGCAGCGCAGGATACACGGGGCAAACACTATGGCCAACGAGTTGGGAGACATGCGGTTGTGAGCCTCCTCTTTACACACCCTGCAGAAGAAAACACAGGGTATATTTCAGTAACATCTAAGGTGTACATGTGTGATTTCCTTTTTAAAACATAAAGAATATTCCTACCTGACGAGGTGGAAGATGAGTCTCTCCAATGTGTTGAAGTTCGCTGTAGGAAGCTCCTCCACCACTTTGTAGATGGCGTGAAGCTGCTCCTGCTTGTCTGGCAGCTCTACAGGAAGGACAAAAGCCACAATAAACCACAACCCATAACTCCTCACGGCCACAAGAGGTCCATTACATTTTTATAAATGTCTCCGTTTCATGTTTAATCATGTGTGATTAACCTTTCCACCTTAACGTCAAATCGTGGCCTCGACTAACTACTAGCCATAAACAGAAAAAGGCTCATAAACACCTTCAAGTGTCTGCAAAGGAAAAGAGAAGAAAAGGCCAGTGAACAGCTCTCATTGTAAAATGCTGCTCCCTGGTGGGGAATGTCCTCCTCACCCACTGCATGCAGGAAGTCAGTGTAATGTGTGAACGTCATGAGCGGCTCTGGCAGCTCCCTCAACCACTGCTTCACCAGGCCCGTCACTGTGTGGATGTGGTAGTCCTCAAGGCAGACCATGTGGAAGTCTAAACGCATCAACGGCACAAAACCCAACGATGGTGAAATGAGCAGAGTTAGAAATGAAGTAAACATCTGTGAACATCACGTATATGGGGTCTAACCAGTCTCTAGTCGCTGGTGCAGCTCTTTCATGCGGTTGGCAGAGCCAGACTTGCGGTAGATGCCCTCAGTGTAGAGTCCGTGCATCTCCACGTGTTCCAGCAGCATCTCTAGCACGATGGGCACTGGGTTCTTATCGCTGACCAGGTGACACACGCGCACGCCGAAATGCTGACCGCCTGGCTCATCGTCGCTCTGTGGATTCAGCAGGCAGAAAACAGCCGACCAGTAAGAAGCCTATTTGTCCAGTCCACCCACACAGCTGGTCTCTACAACATCCACGTAAATAACAGTCTTCTCTCTGAATTTAACTTCTCTACCTGGCAGTGAAACTCAGATCTCATAACTAAAGGTCTTTACGTTTTAGGATTGAACAAAAATCTACAGCTACTTGTTAATTTATCTGACAAACAGAAAACTCCACATATCAAAGTGTGTAACAGAGATGAGCATAAATCCACATCATTAATCCAGGCCTGGGTTTTCTAACGATACCAACATACCTTTTTGGCACAGAAGGTGTAGCAGTCGATGGCTATTTTGCAGATGCACTTCTTGTGGCAGACCATTTTACAATCTGTAAGACAAGATTTAAACAGGTGTTTAATTCTTAAGGTGGGGCTGCAAATCTCATTCTCAAGAATTAGTCCGAGTCTGAGGTGCTGACTCACAGCTGCACATGAAGGCCTTCTCCATGCCCCAGATGTAAGAAGTACACTGGTCACATGACTGCATAATGTTGACCTGATAGTTGACCAGAACATGATCCAGGGGGCTCTCCATCTAACAAAACGGTCATAAATCATAAGATGTATACGACAATAAAATTATTATGGTGGACACAAATCAGACGTCATAAAAACTTACACTCTCGTTTTTTTTCCTCCTCTTCTTCCGAGCTTTAGCAGGCTGGAAAACGAGCAGAGGTCACAAGTGTGAGCACCTTTTGTTTCCATATTTGGACTAAAACGACCGAATGATAATGAGCGTCAGTGTTTCACCTTCGCAGGTTCCGCCTCCACCTTCTTCATCTCTCCTCTAATGAAGCCGTCCAGCACCGACTGGAACAGGTTGACCACTAGCTGGACTTCTCCTTTCTGCTTGTCCCCTGCCAGGTGGATCACTTTGTTCTGGTAGCTTGTCATCAGGCCTTTGTAGCCAATGGTGGGTTTCTGGGAAGGTTTAGGGCACAGGATAAACACTGAGGAAGACCTTTGATCACTTAAGCCTTGGGTGTGTTTACCTGCCTGCAGACAGACTTACTGGGAGGGAATACATGGCTTTTATATTCTCTCTGAACTGCATGGTGGCTGTTACGAAGATGCTTTCTGTGGCTGACAGCGATTTCCCTCTGGAGCGGAAATCGTTGACCTGAAGACGAACACAAACGTTTTTTTTTTTTGGGTAAGTCATAAAAGCTGTTTCCTAGTAAACTAATTAAGCTCCAGTCGTCTTTCATTTACCTGGTTGCCCAGAAACTCATCAAGGTGACGCAGCTCATTGGCGTTGGTGATTTCCCGATCCAGAGAGGCGTTCCACTGCTCGGAGACCCGGGTGGCACGGCTGATCTTTATGGACGGGTTGCGGCCTAAACCTTTACCAGCACGGTCGCCGTGTGGCTGTGAAACAGGCCGAGATGGATGTCCAGGGAAAGCAGCTGAGGAGGAGAATATTTTTTCAGTAAAATCCACTAGATGAATTCATAATAAACTCAAAGCCTAATGCAGAATGTGCAGTAAGTACAGGGGATCAGACTAAATCCTGAGTAACGTTGTTCTCTGATCGTGGAGTGTGAGCCTGCACGGGTCAGTGTTTTCTCAGAAAGCAAACAGCAGGATTAGTTCAGGCGTGGGAATAATAACTGATATTACACCTGTGTTTTATTTCCATGTCAAATTCAGCAGTCCAGTGGTTTTAAATGCAGTTTGATAAGAAAATGTTAATGATCTCACTGAGCATGATATCTTTGCTCTTGAGCATGAAATATAAACTGTTTTTACAGGCCTATAGGCCAATTACTCCCCTTTCTCTCAGCTTTGGCCAAAAGACCCAAACAATTTAAAGGAATAAACTTAATCCTCTTGCACCGGCAAATCCTATTCTTCTTTGAGAACAGAGTCAGACTCCAGTAGTCCTGTTTGTATTTACCTTCCCCTCCTGTCGGCTTCTCATTGAGCATCTGGGAAAGTGTCAGCTCTCCATTGTCCGGAGTCTGGGCCTCCTTGTGGGTTCGCTTTTTCAAAATCTTGCTGAAGAAACCACCTGACCTGCGGGGTACAGAAACACACAAAGCTCTAAGGAATATTCACACACATCCATATCATATCGCACAACTCATTCCTAACAGCAGAGCAGCTTCTTTGGTGTTTGACTCCATAGATTGTTTCTTGGCAACAGACGAATAAATAAATAATCCGTCCAGTTTTGAAAACACAAATCAAAGCTGAGTGTTTTTAAAACTTCCACAGACTCGAGCTCTGCCCTAACAACATCAACACAGCAACAACACAAATGAAAGACGAGACGATCCAGCTGATAAAACTCAGCGGCCCAGCGACTGAGATTTAAATGTTCATTTGTGGCAGTTAAATTGACTCAGAGGAAATTAAGGAATCAGGGACTTCTGGCTGTGAATGTGAACATGTTTCCGTTCAATGAGTCTGATTCAGGCAGACACTCAAATGGGCTTAGTGGAAAGTGAGAATGAGTTACAGTGACTTTGCCCTTGGAGCTGCTGTGTTTAACCATCTCAATCCAGCCCCAGCCCCATGATCACAGCCCGTTTCCTCGGGTCAGGGCAGTGCAGTACCTGTCTGGTGTGGAAGGGGTGGAGTGGGCTAAATCTTGGTGACCAGGACCATCTTGAGTTTTCTTTCTGATGGAGGATCCCTTTGAGCCATCCCCATGGCCTTCTGAGGGGGACAGCTGCTGGACACAACCAAAACATAAGTGGACAATGAAGACTGTGCAGGTCCAACTAGCGTTGTGGCAGATTTTACAGGTAGATTTGAAATGTGTTCATCTGAACCTTCCAGACAAGGAGCCTCAGCATATAAAATACCTCTCTGACTGATACAGGGCCAGAAGCCTCAAAGCCTGGAGACAAACTGTCGATCGATGATGATGCTGTATCACTCCTGCAAATGGGCAGAGAAATATGTGTTTGTACCCACTGCTGGTATTTGCAATATAAATAATGTATAATACATAAATGTTGAAATGTTATGAGAAGCAAAAGGAAGCAGAGGTTTGTCCTTTAAATGTTGCAGTGATATTCTATATTTGTTAATGTCAACAAATCCCATGAAAAGACCAACAGTGCATCAACCTCCCTGACGTTCCCCGTCTGCCTGTGGCAGCTCCAAGCCCATTTATTTCTGCTGCAGATCTTAATCTTCAGACATACAGCAGCAACACATATCTTTTCATTTTTTAGGAGCTACATCATTTCCTAAAACGGCTGGGGACTGTAATTTCTAGCTAATCTTACTCAAACAGCAGTAGGACAATATCTTCAAATGAAACCACAGTGTCTACGTTTGTGTAGGGAAACGACACCTGGTGGAACTACAGAGCTTTAGCACAACAATGGAGGTTGAGAAGCTTTTCCAGGTTTTGGTTACATGGGTATTATCGACTCATCGTTGGTATGAAAATACAGAATAACACCAGACTCTAACATGACGAGAGAATATGAGCAGGAGACATACGCCAGCTGTTTCTTCCTCTTTTCCTCCCTGTTGGGCGAAGGAGGGCTGCTGCTCTCAGCCTGTTCTCCCTCAGCCCTCTTCCCCCTCCACTTGTGTGGCTTCTCCTTCATCCCCCCAGGACGGCGCTGCAGGCTCACTGCTCCTCCGCCCTCCCCTAGGCCGTTTCTCTCAAGCCCAGGGTCCACAGGCTGCAGGGGGAGCGTAGATGGACGGACAGGACTAGAAGAAGGAGGAGAACTTTTTACCTCCTTCTTCCCTCCCTTGTCTTCCTTCATTTTCCATGCCACAAAAGTGTACTGGTCCAGCTCTTTGCTGTCTGACCGCTCTTTTAGCTTAGCAGGCTCCTGGCTTTTGGTCTTGGGTGGGGATGTGTGGTCTGTGCTGATCCCTGAAGAGGAGGAGGAGGCGGCTCGTTCAGTCTCTCTCTGGTTGTGTTCCATCCCTCTTCTTCTCCTCTGCTCTCTCTTCTCCTGGCTCCTGGAGGACAGGCTCCTGGTAATGCCTGGAGGTTGTCCTGTGTTCTGCTCAGCACCGGGAGGTGTGGAGGTGGTCCCGGGAGCCTGTGTATCTGGAGACCTGGGTGTATGGCCAGGTTTTGAATCGGACCATGCTAGTGTTTGATTTTCCATATTCTCCTCTTGTTTCTCATGTAGCCGGGGTCCAGCCTCAGCCAGGGTACCGTTGGTTTTCAAATCCAGTTCCTGGTCCTCATCATCCTGCTCTTCTTCTGTGTGTGATCTTGTATTAATCATGCGTCTCTTATTTCTACTCTCCTCCTGGAGAAGGAGGTTGTGGTCCAGCATTTCCTCTGTGACCAGCTCTATGTCTGGGTCCTCTCTTGTCTGGGGCTCTCTGGCCAGTCGTTTCTCCTCTTCCTCTCTCTTTTTCTGTGCTTCCTGTGCTTTCCTGGCAGCCTCTTCTTCCTGTGCTCTCCTTCTTGCTTCCTCCTCCTGTGCCTTTCTCCTTGCTTCTTCTTCTATCCTCCTCCTTTCCTCCTCCGCTTTTCTCCTTGCCTCTTCCTCCTGTTCCCTCCTCCTCCTCTCCTCTTCTTCTGCCCTCCTCTGAGCTTCTTTTTCCTCTTCCTCCTTCCTCTGTTTCTCCTCACGTATAGACTGGCACCTGACAACATTAAATAAACATAAATACGACAGGAACTGGTTTAAGAAAAACTGACGTTCATCAGAGGTCCGGCAGACCATAGTATTGTCACTGTGTTGTTACCTCCTGCGAGCTGAGTGGCCTCTGACCAGGGCCTGTATTTTGGTAGCACCTCGTAGTCGTCGGTGGTAGTCTATTCTCTGCCTGTGTCCTCTCCACACAGCCTGGATCAGAGTGGCTGCCTGTCGCCTTTGCTCGTCTCTGCAGTACCTACGCCATGAACGCTGAAAGGAAGGACAGGCACAGTAATATTAGGGTTTCAGAAACACTTTAATTCTCCCTTAAGCATCAAGAAACGATGTAAACATTAAAAATGAATTAAGAATAATGTCTGTTTACCTGGATCAAGATGGCTGCCTGTTTCATGTCCACAAACTCCTTCCTCACCAAGCGAGCTCTGAACCAGCGCTGAAGGAAGACGATCTTGCGCATTACATCCTTGTGCAGTGTGTCCTGCAGCTGCTGTCGCTCCAGCTCCTTTAAGAACACCTGAGGAGAGACAGCGCACCAGAAGTTAGATGAAATTTAAAATCAAACGCAGACAGGAACAGGGGTCTGCAAGCTGAGCTTAAAGTGGGAAATCCAGGAGCACCTTAGTTTTCCCTATCTGATACGTGGTGGGGTCTAGGCCCATCTTCTTCCCGAGCAGCGCTGAGATGTCCTCTTTACGGCCACTGGCGTTCTTTGGCAGCAAAACCCCAAACTGCTCTATGAACTCCTGCAGACACAAGAAGCCAAAGTTAGCACATATGAAAAACAGATCATTAGAGACGTCATCATAAAGGTGACGATCAAAAACAAATGCCCAGTAGTAAAAAGTGCACACATTCAATACATTATGGGCACAGTAACACAGGAAAAGACATGAGAGCAGCAACTATGAGTGACCAACTTTGTCTTTGAATTATATCATGACACTGAATTCATCAAATGTTCAAATACTACATCGTCGGTGCCTAGTGAGGCATCATTTGGTGTGCGACTGAGCAGTTTTGCAGTACCTGGAATGTGTACTTGGCTCCGTAGCCTGACCTCCTGATACGAACAGTTTCCAACATTCCTGTGTATCGCAGCTGCTGAACCACCAAGGCCTCATCCAGATACATCTCCTTCTGCTCATAGACAAGGACGCAAGAAGCATATGTGGGTGTTCTGTATGTTCAATATACAGGCTTTATACAGTATTTAACAATTAAACAAGGTTCGTCTTTACCATGATCGTTTACTGGGGCTAAAAAATTCAGATTTTAAAATCCTGCTTAATAAAACCTTGGCTCATTATTTAACAGATCAGAGATTTGTTCGGTATGAGGTTTGCAATGCAGGGAAACGAGGCACACTCTAGATTTCTTTGTATAATGCCTTTAAGCTGGAAGAAAACTTCAGGATTTGAGCGTAAGACGGTGCAGAACAAAATACAGGACGATGTTTTACCTTCTCAGCGTTGGAGCGGATACAGCGGATGAAGAACGGCTCAGCTCTGTTCAGAGTCTCCAACAGTTTGGTCAAAGAAGTCTGAAATAAACAGCGAAGGGGGTTTACTAGATGTTCAGGACGGCTCCTGGAGTGTGTGTTTAACGAGCATACTGCTGGGCTTTATGGGTGACGTACCTGGAACTGGGCGCTGATGCTCGGAGGCTTCTTCTTCTTGTGCAGGTGGAGCAGAGACTTGGTCGTGCGGTCTTGCAGCGTCAGGCTCACGATGAACTTCAGAGACCGAGAATCCAGCAAATTCTGCACAGCAGTGATGAAACGAATAAACCTCCTACTTGTACTCTGGTTATGGTTCTAACAAGTTAATGTCAAACTAACGAAAATCAACTGTTTTATAGCACCATGTTCTTTCTATGTGACTGTAAAAACTTAGGGCTCCACTCAGGTTTACCTTGGGAATGACCTGCTTCTGTTTGGTGCTCTTGCTTTTCCTGTGAAAAAATGAGAAATAAAAATGCAAGGTGAGTGAGACGGACTGAAGGGTTAGGAGTTGAGCCAGGAGGATGGAGTGCATGGAGTGTGAGAAGCCAGGTTAGTACGGGCGGGTGACGTCTTCATGCACGGTCAGTCAGTGATGAAATTTAGGTTGCACCTAGAAGACGGGATGAATGACGAGCAGAGGCGAAGAATGAAAGGATGAGGGGAAGTTTTCTGCAGCAGATGAGAAGTCAGCCCAGCAGAGACTCCCCACATTAACAGAAATGCTCACTTGTTTTCATTACTTCATAAACGGCCCAAGATTTATATGTTTTGTGGTCCGCTCGTCTACACGTATCAGACTGCAGTCCTTGCTGTAAATGTGAACATGCTTCGAGGCAGCTGGGACATATTTCACAAGATGCTCCAAAATACCTCACATGCCAGCACAGTCTTCGGATGATTTTCATGCAGCCTCCAAAGAAAACCACATACAATCGACAAATGGAGCTACCAATGTCATGTCTGCTGCTGACGCAGAGCGTGCTGCTGTTTTTATTTTAGATCACGTGTAACATTAAAGGTTCAATGAAGTGACTGTAAATGTGGCTACTGTTTGCCACGAACGTTGAAGTGGTTGGAGGAGCTGAACAAAGATAGTCAAAATGCGTCGAGGACAGTCTACGTTTGTAAAAGACATAAAAAGCTGTGATAGGAGCATGTGCTGCCTGAGTCGACTAGACTGGACTGATCGGGAGCAGAGCTGACAGAAGGCCTGTCTGCAGACTCACTGGAGGACGTGTCGCGGGAAGCGGAGGCGACCCCAGGACTGCAGCAGCTTGCGAGGGTCCTCACCATCCAACTGCAAGTTCTTAATGGAGCTGATGATCTCTGCATGCATGTCTCTGATCACGCCACAAAACACACACCCAGGAAAGGAAAGAGTAGTACAGGAGGCAGGAGGAAGAAGGGGGAATAACAAGAGAGAGATCGGGGGAAAAATGAATAATATAAGGACTGAAAAGAAAAAAAAAACAAAAAACCATAAGGTGGGGCATGATAGGACACCACTGTTAGGAAACCCACTACCACAGTTACCCAAAACAAGAACACAAAGTGCAGGATAGTTGGGGTCTAATATCAAGAGGAACTTCAGCTTACACACACACTGCTCATCTGTGAAGAATAAGCCACAAAATATTTTCTCCCCCTGCTCATGTTTATATACATGGAAACCACAAGACACACTAGACCACCCAACCATACTGCCAATTCCCTTTGAAGAACAGACGACACACACACACACACACACACACACAATGAGAGAGTGGGGCATGTAGGAGCTGTATTCCCCTGTCACTGTGGTAGTTAACATGCAGAGCTGAACTGACATTCAGAGAGGTCGGCCATCCGTTTCCATGCTGGGCCTGTTACTGGCTGAGTGACTAAGCTGTTACTGGTGAGGTTTTTGGATTTGTGCTCCTTTAATCGGGGCTGGTGTTACACTGGACACCAGGTCCGGTGAGGTTAATACGGAGGCTTTTCTGTGTCCCAGAGCTAGTCCATGCAATGCTCTTAAATACTTACCATGAAAGACCATGAAAACATAGCAGGCCAGGCAGCGAAGGAATGGTCAACTGTACAGGGAATCTGACCTCTGTACCTCAGTTACTGCAGGTCTGGATGACACTGGCTGATCTAATAAGGGGATCAATCTGCTAGAAGGTTCAACTCAGGGTAGACGCTCAGCCTTAAATAAAGTAGCCCAGTCATTTCAGAACCTGCAGTAGGAGGTAACATGTCAAGGTTCAGAGGACCCAACCAACCAAAAATCATCTGTGGGTTTGTTTCATTCTGAGCACGCTCTCCCAATCCCTTTATCTACTTGACTAAGGGTCTCTGTACTTGTGTGCATTCAGCAGTCCAGAGCCGATGTAAATAATCTCTGTGGCTAATCAGTGGACCAGTAAAAGGTTAACTTTTCTCTACTGTGCTATTCTGGTGTTCTGAGCTTCGTCTTAGAGAATATTTGACTTTCCACTTTCACATTTAAAAGAGCAGACCTAGAAACATTTTTACAAGCCTGTCCTGTTTGACTTTATCTACCGCTCCATCAAACAGCTTTTTAGATGGGAGCAAACTCAGAAAAAGAAGCAAACTGGTATCTATTACCTAAAACAAAACACATATCCTTCCTGCTTGGCCTCATGTGTTCATTCCTTTTTCCTGTCCACCAAATTCACTTACTTCTTATTCTCATAGCTAGCAAAGATGTCTTCAAAGGCCTCTAGAGGGCGCTCTTCTGAGTGATCAAAGTAGAAATCGAGCATAGAAGCCCGTCTGTGAAGGGAAGAGGAGAGAACCGCACACACATGGGGGTCACCAAAAGGTGGAGAGGATTGAGGTGAGATGAGGTGAAGGAGGATTCATCTGTCAGGGTGATGGCAAAATCTGTATTTTTGTGGATTTCGTTCAAATGGGATTTAAGCAATTCAGCTAAAGAGAAGAGTTTAGGTGTCTGACATTGTCCTTCCTCATCTCATCCAGTGCCACAGGACCAACAGGAAGGTCCACAGTTCACCGACCATGTAAAGATTTCCTTCACCATCAAACTGGAAACATGTTGCTGTGTAGTTTTCTTTTGATGAAGGAAATGATGCAGCTAAAATAACCATCCTGGGTTTGATGAAAGTGAAAAGGAGAAGTCATTAACCACAAACTAAACAGGGAGATCCACAGCTACTGTGGCAGACAGATTCCACCGAGAAAACAGACCTGACAGATAGAGAACCAGTCCAAACACAACGAGGATGAAATGAAACGGCACAGCTCCATATTCAGTTAAGCACATTACTTACTTGTACATTCTTTCTATTGTTGTATTGGACCGCTGTAGCTCTCCTAAAGGAGTTCTGGAGACTGGACGGACAACACCTTAAGCAGAAACACACATTATTAACATGTATTAACCATAAGCAGACTAGTTACATGGCTGCAGTGGTTTTTGTTGCTTTTGGCTGAACTTTATTTAATCTTGTTGATGTGCAAGTCTTCTAGGTCAACGGGCTATGACGACAACTCACAAATAGCTTGAGAAATATAGAGAAACTGTCAAATCTCCTAAAGCCAGATGTTTGTGAACTCTGTCCTGAAAGGCTAATTAGACACTGGGGCAGCTGCAGAACCACAACTGACAAATGCTCTACTACATGACGCTTTTCTGTAAATTCTTAGAAGCAAAGCTTCGATGACTGTAATTAACTATGTGCAGTTTTTACCATTAACAAAAGACGTCGAAAATGAGTACCTGAAGTTTTGGCGGCCCAGGAGCGACCGGCTTCATTGAAAGCAGCGATGCCTCTGATGGTTGCGCGCAGGATGCCCCACCGGAACATGGCCACCGGGTCCATGCCGATGAGCTGCCGCACATATGCTCGGTCACTGCTCCGCAGAAGAGCCACAATGTCAGGACGCATGTGGTCTGTGTTCTTCTCCCGGAAATCCTGGTCAGGTCGAATATAGCATTAAAAAAAAAACCCCCACAACATTCAACATGTTTGATTGTAACTTCACACATTTCTCTTTCTGCTGACCTTGATCTGATACTTGACTTTTCCAGCAAAGTGCTGAATGACAAAGGCAGGCTCCATGACTGGTGTGGGCACAAAGTATTTGTTCCCCTGGTGCTGCTGCTTGAATTTGGCTAATAAGGTCTCATCAGTGGCGTGGGGGAAGCTGACACAGAGAGGAAAGGAAAATATGGATAAAGCTTTAACAAACTCAAATCCATCTTCAATCGTACCAGCAACATGTGGTGGACATGTGGTAGCAGCTCTTACTTGCTCTCTTCATCCAACAGGTAGAACAGCCCAGTGGGTTTCTTGCTGATGAGGTGGATACAGCCCACGTTGTCCGTGTAGTCGATGTTGTGCCAGGTGATTCCCTCTGCTTGATACTCCTCCTGAACGAGGAAAGTACATTTCAGTGACGCAGCTCATTGGTTCATGCCACGCTAGGAGGTTTGACAGTTTCACCGCTCAACCTAAATCATTTAATTATTCTCAAACAAAAGTCAAACTGTATCCACGACAGATGCAATTAATATTTTTTTCAATGTGTATGCCAAAAATGGTGCATTGGACATTGTTATCCAAGTCAGGCTTGACTAAATATTATGGTAACTTTGATTTGTATTCCTGTCAGTGCCCTGAACTGTGAAGGCTAAGACAAACAAGCATGAACTAGCACGTAACTGTTCTGCCCTCAGAGATTGGGAAATGTTTACATGAGTCATCATCATCATCATCATCATCATCATAAACACAGAGCGGAGAGCAGAGCTGTGTGTTTGAATCAGCAGATACTTCGGTGCTTTGTCACACTGAAAAACTTCTCACCTGCTCCAGAGTGAAGATGTGATTGTTGAAGTAATACTGCAGCTGCTCGTTTGCATAGTTGATACAGAACTGCTCAAAGCTGTTGTTCTCAAAGTCCTCGAACCCAAAAATGTCCAGGACGCCAATGGACAAGCACTGGAAAACAGCAGCATCAACACTAGTGAGGAGTGCATGGTAATCAACAGCATCATCATCTGTGGAGTCTCATATGCAGACGCATCAGTGCACATGTGTTTTACGTGTCTCACCGGGACAGATTCCTCCATGTCTTTCTTGTTGAGCAGTGCATGATTGATGCGCAGGACAATCCAGTCAAACAAGGCGCTGTACAGAGATTTGGCCATGGAGTCTCTGGCTGTGATCGCCTGATGGGAGCAAGGAGGCATGATGCATATTGTGACAGAAACTCTACAGTGTTCTTCAGAAACACACGATGTTACGGCAAAGGTCGGACACAAAACAAACATGTATAAAGGTTTAAACTGAGGACAAGAGAAAAAACAGAAGAGTAGCACAAGAAGAAATCTACAGTAGGTGTGGCTGTAATGACAGGTTGCAGACTTGTCTCTGGGGCTGGTGCTGACCTCAGAGTGACTATAGGGCAGGATCAGCTTGTCGTTGACTGTCACTGTTTTCCTCTTTGTCAGTGCCTCAACCAGCAACTCTTCTTTAACCTGGGGGACACACACACAGGTTAATGCCGACAGTCACACACAACCTGCCAGGTACAGTAAAGTGTGGAGTCATGAAGACGGACCCAAATCTACGTTACCTTCAGCAGGTCAGATAGGGTGGCCAGGACCTCTGGTGGTCCCACATCTAACCCCTCATCCCGGCCTGTGGACTTCCTCCGGTAGGTCACGTTTCCCAGATACAAGATGGCCGAGAGCACAGAAAAGATCCTACAGGGCAGAAATTTAAATGACATCAGCGTAAAGCTTTAGCAGCAACATTGACACACGACATGTAGTATCTATGTTACAGTATAAAGTTGGCGTGTCATCATTTAATCTATACTGAACAGAGGTTTGTGCTGGGCCGTATCAAATGCAGCTGCTGTGCTGCTGCTGCTCCGCTTTGCTTTCATTTATATTTCTGTTAATGTGACTTCATGTTCAGACCAAAATGAATTCAGTTTCTAGGACTGAGTGGAAAAAGGGCTTTTGGCACAATAAACCTCTTCAGATTACACACGCTCAATATTAACATATTAACATCGACCAGCGATTCGCTTACTGTTTCTTGGTGGAAGGAAGGAAGCCAACCATCTCCATTGCCTGCTGGAGCCTTTCGAAATCATGACGCAGGTCTTCCTCATCTTCTATCTTAAAGTTTTGCTATGAAGAAACACAGTTAGTTAGAAGGAGTGCATTATGACGGGGGAATAAAAGCAGAAGCAGAAAAGAGAAACAGGTGAAGAACAGATATGAATAAAAAACGAGGGTGAGAAGAGGAGGGAGAAAACAAAGGCGGAGTCATTAACATGCAGCACACGTTCAGGCAGTAAGACGGGGGAGTAGACAGCAGCTCATTGAAAAGCCGGACAGGTCCGCTCAGGGTGAATTACAGTGTTACGTTAAAGGTCAGCTCTCAAACAAAACACCAGGTTGGAGGGCATGAACAAGGCTGAAAGTGATTCAGGGCAGAACGATATTACATCAAGTGACAATTCAGGATTGTTTGCTGTTCATTGCAAATGGATTGGATCTAAACTGCAGTTTGTGAGGTGTCAGCTGGGCAGCGCTGTACCTGCTTGAGGTAGAAGTAGTCTTCAGGTGGGAGCAACTTAAACTCCTTCCTCTCCTCCTCTGAAGCTCCCAACAACAGGTAGTAAAACACGTGGTAGTTCCTGGAAAAACAGCACACAGGATGGACTTCAAACACACTTATTGCTGCAAAAGTTTCCTTCACACTGATTAAACAAGTCCAAGAGTGGAGAGGTTTCATTTATTCTTATTTACATCGACCATTTGTTTGTTTTATCTGAACAGTTATCAGTGGATATGAGCTTCATGTTTACACTCACAAATAGGGGTCAGCGCTTATTGTAAAAAGCTGAAAGAAGCCGTGACCTTGCTGATGTAGATATCAGTTTTCCACTCGTGTTATCAGTTGACATGTTGTCGTAAAAAGCACAAGGGAGTAATGAGTTTCCACACTTATCGACAAGAAACAATGACATCACAGAGCAGGCACACTCCCTAACCAGACAGGCAGGATGCACTGTCAATATCCAGCGTAGGCCGAGTGATTAGCACCACGCCGTGCAGGCTGGTTGTAAGCCTGAAGGTGACTAGAAAGTGACTTCATTTTCCAAACATAGCTGGGAAAGTCTGGACAGCAAAGTGCTAAATGAGTAATGCTGTTCCACCTCAAAACCACCAGAGTATGTTTTTACACAGGGCATCGACTCCTGCTCTATGACTCTGACATGGAAAGGTAAAGCACGACTTCATGAGTCAGAAGCCATGAAATTACCACCTCACACCCGAGGCTTTACTTTATCTACATCCAGTAGCTTAACTACTGTATAGAAAAATCCCTTTTTGTTGGATCCACCAATGTAACACTGTCTTCTTCTGACTATTAGATGAACACATACCAAATGAACCAAGAACCATTTGCTCATTCCCCTAACACTATGACTACATTTCTCAATTACCAAACTCAAATATCTGTTTGCATATTAGTCACACAAGTAGCAACAGACTGACAGTCTGGTTGGTAGCAAACATCACAGTGAGTAACAAAGGTTTGCATGACATGAAGAAAGAGTGAGCGATAAACGAGGCTGTCTGAGGACTGACAGAAGAAACACGTTCTCTTTTCTTTTCTGTGTTTGTATAGCAACAGTTATTATAACTCACTGAAGGCCTCAATAAAATTAGGCCAGCTCAAACAATATTATTATTATCTATCAATCCAGCATTGACTACATAAGCCCTACCAAGAGTATGTAGAATTAACATAAATAATCAAGTACTTAGGTGGATAATATTTCAATTTTCAGTAGCTGCTTGAATGACTATGTATGTGGATGGGTAAGTAATAAAGCAGACGTGTAGCTAAAGATTGATGTTTTCAGCTGAACTTCATATCCAACCATCTGTGGCAGCTGGTGCAAACAATGTTTGTACAGAGGGCCCCATGAAGGTCAGTGGGAAAACACTGCATATCCCCGCTCACCTCTCGTTCTTCTCTCTGGAGACCAGACGAGACTTCTCCAGGAGGTACTTCTCCACCACAGCGCTAAGAAAGGCAGAGGGGAAGATGAGAGGGATGAGAGGAAGGACGAGGAAGGGAAAGAAGAAAAACAGGATAAATCATTTAACAATGAAGGTCACTCAGCTGTGTGTGTGTGTGTGTGTGTGTGTGTGTGTGTGTGTGTGTGTGTGTGTGTGTTTAAGGCCTATATGAGAGTGAGCTGGTAATAAAAATGAGTGGAGGGGCTGGAGGGGGAAAGTAAGGGCAGATGGTCCACACAACCAAAGACTGAACAAGCATTCGGATGGTTAGACAGATCATAGCATATCACACACCACATAACAACAGCCACCAGACAACTTTGGCATTTATTTTACTTGACTGTGTGGGAGAGTGAGACGGGAGACGCCGGAAGGCTACTAGTGGATTCAGAAAGTAGAGTCATGCTTTCAGAGCCAAGGCCAAAAAGTTGTCCGACCCAGGTTTTATAAGTCAGAGTTGTTTTTCTATAGCCATGCAAAGCAACACTGACGCCAGTCGTCTTGACACGCTAAGAATAGAGCTATCCTGTGAGAAGCACATTGGTGTCCATCTGATAACGGTGCAGCCACAGCTACTGCACGGACAGATGATAAATCATTGTGAAGGGCCAGCTCAGGGAACAACATGCAGGTGTGACAGCTACCTCACAACAGTGCACATCTGCATGAACATGGACAGGAGCCTCTTTTCAGAAACTACGACTGTACAACATATCTGTCGGGACATATATCAAAAGGGGAAAGAAAAGTCTTGTAACACACACACAGAGTGCACACCAACTCTCAGACATCCACCCACACACCCCCTTTTTCACATTTCAGCATTTTAGATGCACTTTCTTGCAGAGAGAGACAGAGAGAGAGCTTAAACCCTCCTGTCTGTCAGTTAGTGAGTCAGAGCAGAACAGCAGCCTTTCCCTTGTTCAAATTGTCTATTGACTGACTGAATGGCTCCCACTGGAGATATAGACAGCCAGCCTTTGTTAAGTCAACAGAGCAGAGCTGTGACGGCCTCTGAATACTTCATTGATGTGAAGCAGAAGGTTTCACTACCACACAGGGCGGCGCTAACTAAGTGAGGTGATTCTGGTTTTAGCTTTCATTGCATTTCCTCGTCTAAGTGGATTCACACTGTAGCAGAGAAAAGCCAACTAAAAATCACCTCTACTGATTGGATCACAAACCTGGTGCCATTAAGGGTTAAGCAGGTTAAGGATGGTCACTCACCGTGCAGCTGAGCAGCTGTCATTATATGATATGCATATTCTATTCTATTCTATTTTATTTTAATTCTTTATTCTTCTTTCTAGTTTATTATAAAACTATGTACATGTCTTTTTTTAGGCCACTATATTGATCAGCTGTTCCCCTCTCCTGATGAGAAAAGGAGGAAGTGGAACAGCCGACCAGACTTTGCTGCACCTCCTAAACAGATACTGCTGAGAAAAAGGAAGGACATGGTGGTGGTTGAAAGTTTCAGTCCATACACACACTGTAAAGAAGAGGAACCACGTGGCAGCCATCAAAAGACCAAAGAGGAAGATATTAAGTTAAAGAGGGGAGAGAAGAAGAGCCTTCAGATGAGCACGGAGGATACGAAACATAAAGCAAACATTCAAACGGTTGTGTAGATCAGATCAGAACGACAAAAACATTCATTAACACAGAGACGTGTGCAGTTGGTGTTAATTACTCACCCTCTGACCACTCCACTGTCCAGATAATTGACCTGGATGAATTTACCAAAGCGGCTCGAGTTGTTGTTGTGAGCTGTCTTGGCATTCCCGAAGGCCTGACAAGAATCAGACAAGGAGAGGGGACAGAAACACAAAATAAGTTTAAGGGGAAAAAGTCAAACATACACAGTACACAGGTCGAACAAACCAAAACTTGTGTTGTGTTTTCTATTAATGTGCCTAAATCATTTTGCCAACTCAGTCAGTGTGGGAGGCAGCTGAAGAAGAAACAAAAGACAGGAAACAAAATAAAAGCTGCTATAATTTCAGAGCAGAGTGATGGAGAGAACATCAGGCCCGTCACACAACACACACACACACTAACAGCTTCATGTCTGAGCCCAACTGAGTCTTATAAAGGACTGCAGAGAACAACAACAACAACAACACTGGGGATGGGAGGGACACTTTCAGGTTAGCACCCTAACCGAAGTCCCCAACAACAAAAATCACCATGACAACCAACAAACTGGATGGTGCAAAGATTACACCTAATTTTTGAAGTGCAGCTTCAGAAGAGGTGAGACTGTGTGTGTGTAAGTGCATGTTTGTAGGGGGGGTCTATTGCATCTGCAACTCATTGCTGCCTCTTGCCCTCCTCTCACTTTTGTTTCTGTTTTTCTTGCTTACAATGTGTGTGTGTGTGTGTGTGTGTGAGAAAGTAAAAGCGAGAGCGTAGGTCAGTGATGACAGATAAATGCAGGTTGGTTGTCTCTATATCAGTATCGGAGTCCAGCCACCAGCCCTCACTGAGGGGCCCTGTTTAATGGACTGATACAGAAACAGAGCAAGACTCTTTTCTTCAGGATGCACATGATCAGGTTGTTACAGACACACACACTCACTGAGAGGCCACTACACAGGGAGCTGACTCTGCATGTTAATTAGGAGCCACATTGTGTCTTCAAAAGCAGTTGCAGGGTGAATTTGACACAGACGTGTTGAGGCACACACACACACACACACACACACACACACACACACACACACACACACACACACACACACACAGACACACACACAGACACACACACACACACAGACAGACACACACACAGACACAGACACACACACAGACACAGACACACACACACACACAGACACACACACACACACAGACACAGACACACACACAGACACACAGACACACACACAGACACACACACACACACAGACACACACACACACACAGACACAGACACAGACACACACACAGACACACCTATAATTTCTGATTGAGATTCCTTAGGATGATCCAGTGACATATTTCTATTTCCTTTGCATCAGAAAACTGGTTTTACATTTGCCCTCTGGTGTGATGACATTTTTTCGTTGCTTTCACCCGTTTTCCCCCAAACAACTTGACTTTAAAAGGTTTTTGGAGACTTGGGAGAAGTAACAGGCAGCAGCTGTTGCTTGATGCTGACAAAAGGAAAGCTTGACTTTCTCTTATCCATGACCAGTATCGTCCCTGTTCAGTTTAACCTGAACTTGCTCAGACAAGCCTCCCACCCACCCACTCAGCTGATTTTTTCACCACATGATATTCTGCGTCGTACAGTCAGTTCATCAGGTTCACTCGGCTAAAACTAACAGAGTTCTGTAATAAAGCCTCTCAGCAAAGATTATAACGTTGGGTTTTTGTAGAGGCTGATTTAAAAAGCATAACACAGATGGACATGAGTTATTTAGGGGTTGCTCACTATATAAGTGTAGTGCTATCACTTCTGCTCCAGGTTTTTAGGGTCAGTTAAGTGTGTTCTGGCACTAATATCCCAAAGTGTCTCACCACCCATTGTGCCATTCACCCCCCTTCACAATCCTTGCAGACAAGACCACAAAACCCTGGGAAATCTCTACAAAAACCAGGCGGCTGCACCATGGAGGGAATGCTAAACATGTCACAGCATTAATCGTATTCGAACATGCCCATCAGCAGACGATCTGATTGGCTGGAAGGCTCAGCAGGTATGAGAAAGAGGACTGACAGCTCTGCCAAACTGTGTCCGCGGAAAGACGTGGTCTAATCTGCATTCTTACGAAATACAGCTTGCACTCACGGGGATTATGGGAGAAAAAGAAGGAAGAGAGTGTGGAAATAGAGAAACATGCACATGTTACAGGTGTGCATGTCCAACACACACGGTGTCCAACTCTGTCTGAACAGTGTCCTTTCTGTGCTGAGCAGTCTTCTCTGACAGTCTGCCCCCTTGTACATTTCCACTTCCACAGAGCCAAACCAACCAGAATCTCACATCCCTATTCGGGCCTCTCACGTATACGTGCACTTCTCCTTACAAAACAAGCTCACTGTCACTTAAGTGAACAAGCAGGCACAGAGATGTAAAATTAGAAATGAGTGTATATAAGTTCTATATGCAACAACATCTATGTCCTGGGTTGCTTTACTTCCCCCTAGATTTGTGCAGTTTCCTCTGTGGTTGGCTCTGTGATCATCTGAGAACATTACAGTTACAGGCATTTCTTTACATTATTTCAACATGTCAACTAATACCAAAACTGAAAGACAAGGAAAAAAAACCCCTTTGTCAACATCAATTCACAGGTGCTGCATCTTAAGGGGCCTTGCTGCTGTAATACTGAGGCACTGCTGCATCCTTTAAAAGTCCGACTGCTCAAAGGAGCAGACACCTCACTACAGCATGGACGCTCTCACAAAGGGCTCTGAACCGCCCAACTGCCAGAAGGACAGTTCCCACAATCCCACAGCAGGAGCGCTACCTTATTCAATGGCACGTGCACGCGCACGCACACACACACACACACCAAACTGTCCAAATTAAATTTCTACACTCGTCTATTGTTAACTGGAGGAATAACCTATATAATCAATGCTGAGGTAAAACACCGCTCGTACTTAGTGGTTGTAGTCTTCAATGCAAAAAACTATTTTGCTGAGGTCACATGATGTTGGCGGTGACTGAATGCAACCATGTCTCTACACAGTTCCTCCCCTATGCTCGGCTTTGCCACACGCCGCCACTATACGGTGTCTTACAGCGACCCTGAAGCATAACTCAGCCCAACGATTAACAAAGAATTGATTCATTGAGGCATAATGACGGCGTCACAAGTGCTCAGCTTGGGGCTAGTGATCCGACTCATTAACAGTGAATGCTCCAATGAATGCAATTATTCTGAAACACTTCACTTCAGTTACTGTGTGAGTGCAATATATATATGTACAAACAATATTTTATTCATTTCTGGTCCTCAATGGGCTGATGTGCCAGTACCTTTGGACTTTCAGCGGAAATGACTGTTGGTGACCAGATGTTGTTGGATCAAATATCTAATTATCAAATACACAAATGTGAAGATTTGCTGCCTTTCTCGGTGAAAGCTGAGCGCGTGGGCTGCTGGTTGGACAAATCAAGCGACGATTACATAGATTATTACAAACATGCAACATGTCTGGAACCAGACTCAAACCACAGACCCTGCAACGTGACATAACCACTCACTTATGGGTGTTTGTGGTACTTCTCTATGAATCTAGTTCAACACATTCCACTTTTTAAAATGCATTTAGTCTGTGAATCGTATGTCTGCAAATTACTAATATACTTTTATGTGTGGTGTCCTAATTGACTTCTGCAGCCTACAGCGACAATTTAACCAATACATGACTCAAATTAAAATGTTTCTCCACCATCAGCATTTTGGGCTTTTGATGAAATTCACTCTTAGCACCCAGTAGGTGACTTGACTCTTCTAGAGGCGCCTACAGGATCCATACCTTCTCCTGTGTGGATAACAAAACCTCTTTTTCATTATTGCATACACAAATATTAGTTCAGGGCTACGCTGATTCAGTTGATTTAAAGGTTTTCTACTGTGTCTTGTTGACGTGTTTTGCCAGACTGGAGGCAATTCAAGCATGATGTCTAGATGGGTACCACATCAAGTCGCAGCACGTGGTGTGGTCATGGTACCATGAATAGATCCCGAAGTGGCCTGTAGCTGCATGTAAGCTCTACTGGCCTGTAAAGAACAGCATGTACTACTCTTCAACATGATTCTGAGTGATTTAATTAGGGTGAGGCCTTCGTACTTACTATGTGTGAGCATGACACAGAGACTTAGTAGAGTCGGACACAACACCACCCAGTCTGACCAAATATAACTGAGCAACGAAGAGGTGCAACCCAGAGCTAGGAGACAAACAAAAGAACAACAGGCCGCACTTCCTGAAGAACAATACAATACTCTGCTCTAACCACACCCCTCAAGGTCCCTGAGCTCAGGCAGAGAGAACCACTGCTGTTACATCCTGTGTCGTAGATGCTTCCTGTTAAAGAGGGTTCCGGATGATAGGAGCTTCCTGTCTGAAGCTAGGAGACGGGGAATTAGAGTGGTTTAACGGGACTGCAGCACCTCACAGGTTAGTGTTCTGATCAAAGCAGCTTCCTCAAATTGCACTTTCCTGCTGTGAGAGACCAGGACAAGCAGCCATAATGTCTGTCTACTAATAATTTATCTGGTGCAAATATTTACATTTATTTCAGGATTTTTTTTTTGTTTATTCATTCACTGCCTTCACCCATCCACCAATTCAAAGACTAGAGCAGCATCTTTTAAACCTGATGCACATGGACCATCAAAGCTAAACCATTTCAAACCTGTTCATAAACATTTCAAAAGGAATATTAGTTTTAAAGCCTTCCTAGAAATACAACGAGACAAGAAAAACATCTGTGTTTCCCTGTTGCTGACACATCCATCCATCCTTTATGTGCTGCTTATCCTTCAGGGTTGGGGGAGTGATGCTGGAGCCATTCCCCGGCCAACATTGTGTGAGGAGCGGTGTACAGCCTGGATAGCTCCCCAGTCCATCTCAGGACAAAGACTCACATTCAACAATTTAGAAAATCCAAACAGATGCAGGGAGAACATGCAAACTGCACTTTGAATGGGATTCGAACCTGTTCAAACCACCGCAACACCGACTGCTGACAAATAATGCCAATATAGTTTGTAATGTGTGTCTGCAAGAGGCATAAGGACCAAATATGCTTCAAAGTCGAGCAAAAGAAAACACCAAAAGAGCCACGTCACAGAGGATCAACCAGTTGGACCAGTTCAGAAATGAATCACTCATTTAGAGGTGGAGAGCTGTGCTACAGGAAGGAGCCCTGTTTCCAAAAGCACAGAAGACATCAAAAGACAATCAACAAAGGTCGAGTAAAAAGAAGTGCTATAAGGCACTGAACTGTGACGGAGGCTGAGGTGGTTCAGGTTTTAATATGCCAGCAACAGCCAAGAGCTAGAGGCCAGCACCACAAACGATGATCTCATCTCCTCAAAATGTGACCCGGGCCTGGAGACCTCCCTTATAGCATGAGGAGGTCCCACACACACACACACACACACACACACACACACACACACACACACACACACACACACACACACACACACACACACACACACACACACACACACACACACACACACACACACACACACACACACACACACACACACACACACACACACTCTTTGAATTTTCCACTCCTGTAACCTGATCAGCAACAAAAAGTGAACCAAATAAATATCTGTCAATATAAAAATTCCTCACTTTGGCAGAGTCGTCTAAAAATAGAAACCTACAGCCCATATATACACTACACTCACTACAGAGTCAGGAAGAACTGACAGAGTTGGACCGATTGTGTGGAGAGAAGCTGGAGGGGTCATCATTTCAGCGTTATTGCTTTCTCTGCAATGTTTGCTTCATGTCAGCCATCTTATGAGCAAAAACTTGGCGAGTGTTATCTAAACAGGCTGTTTGACATAAACTAACCAAAAGGGTCTGTTTGCACGTATCAGCGTGGGAAACGTTAAAGCACCTAAATCTTTTTGAGTAAAATCCAAGTTAAAGAGTAAAAATGCTTAATGGGACTGAACACAGCTATTCCATTTCCAGGATGACTGACAGTCTGGGTCCAGATGGAATCTTATCTCCACTTCCTCTGCTGAACAGGCCAGCACAGACCAAAACCGTCTCCCTGTCTGCCCATGCAACCACAGCTCTGAACTGGGCTAACACACGCACACACACAACCACACACGTGCATTGCATTCTGGTAGTGAATGGTAGAACGGCTCCGGGCCTGCCAAAGGGACCAGAACTCTGCTGATGGAGGGGAAAATCTCTGCATCACCTCCCCCTCCTTCCCTCCGTCAGCGGCCCGGAACCAAAGACTCTGACAGACTGACACACATCGAGGGACCAACGCTGCACTTATTCAAAGGCATATGAAGGACGCAGCAGCTCTGCAAGTAAAACCTCCAGTGATAAGTCAGAGAGTATGTGGATGGATGATAAGGGTTTGACAGAAGGTGGGATACCTGTTCATTACTGTAGCTCCCCATATGGTGTTTTTGACCTTAATGTTCAAGTGTGGGCGATTCCCATGAAGCTTCTGTTTAATTTCACATCACTGCGTTTTCCAATAAATCTACTTTCACATATCAATGGGATTTTTTTCTACTCTGAATAAAACACATTCCAAAACAGCTTTTCTGGGTAAACGGTTTATTTTTAGCTACAATCCTGTTAAATACTGTGAAACAGAAAAATAAGTAGAGGAGATTTACCTCCAGATCAGGAGTGAGAGTAATTAGTTCCCCACTCCACAGAAGTCTATTAAAGGAAACCAAGTTCCGGCAGTTCTGCTTTTTGTCTACTTGTCAGTCAGGTGACTGTGCAGCGATAGGGGATTTCTCACTCTGACATTTTCTCTGCAGCCTCAGGGAGCAGTACTTCATTTTATTTTTCCCATTTCTAACAATTCTTCCATCTAGGTCAAGTCACAGAAATGGATCCAAGCAGCACTGCTCACAGGAATCAGTCTAAAAGCAATATCACCCCATAATGCAGAGTACCCTGTGAGACAACACTCACAATGGGCTGCTGCTTATTAGAGGCCAAAGCTGAAAATGACTTCACAATAATAACCCTGCATAAGGCCCGACCAGGGGTAAATCCTTCCATATGTGAAAGTGGAAGAAACCCCACTTCTGATTACAGGAATGAAAAATAAAATAAAGTCAACTCTGTTCTTTACCAACATAACTGGGGATTAAACTCTAACCAAAACAATACATTGCAGTATTTCACCTTTTGTGACGCATCCAACGACCTAAAAGCTAACAGATGTCTACCTCGGCTTGTACGTGCCTTTTCGTCTCCAGACACAGGGGGCTGTAGTTTGCAGTAGGATCTGAATGAACAACTGCAGCACATACACAGGCCCGGTGGCCTTGCAGACAGAAGCCCTCCCTTGTCACACCCTGTGGAGTCTCTGTTTTCTAAATGCCTGCAAAGTCTAAACTGTTCACGGGATGAAAAAAATAAACATTAACATTTCACAGGCCGTCTGAAAATATGGATGCATGGGTGAGAATATGGTGGTGTTTTATCTGATTAACATGCTTTGTGAGATAGTTTCTCATGCTGATTAACCAGATATCTAAGAGCCCAAATGACTCAGTTGAACAGGCTGTTGGTCAGTCTGTTCACAGTCAGGCCTGAAAAATGTGCACCAGCTATTCTTAAACAAATATTCAACACTGCCTTGATTTTTAGGGGGGAAAAAAATCACTTATTGAGTTTTCAGAATTCATGGACAGAGCATTAGCTATGAGTAATTCACACAACTGTTTTAGTCTGGCTGTTGCTTTGGTTGATTCTGTCCTGTCAGAGGTTGAAGAGAACAAGTCAGCACAAGCACCTAATTTCTCAGGCAAGAGAAAGCAGGAAGAGGAGCACAGTCACCTGACCGAAACACAGATATACTCTGGTCTTGGTAAAAAATAGCTCCTAATGAAATTCAGGCTGTTCGTATTTCCACCCAGAAAATGTTGCTGAACAAAGCTTAGCACGTGCATCCAGTCACAAACACGTAACCAAAGTCACAGCATTAGGCAGAGACAGAAGACAGACGACCAACAAACAGCCCATGTCTCACGCAGATTTCCACAGCATTTCTAAAGGGCTCACATCGAAGGGTTACTGGAGCAACTTCCCATCCTCTTTTTCAATTCTTCTTTCTGTGTCAACCATAGTTTTGGGTCAGTTGGTGTTTTGCACTATGCACAGACGACCATATGCCCCACTACCTCATCCCACGCACAGAGTATGTTGAAGTCACAGCCTGAAAATACATTACATCTCAGTACTGAAGGGGATTTGATGTAACATCACATGATGTTATATGTTCGTAGCTATAGATCTAGAGACAAATGAAAGACTCATGAGTCACTTGTAAGGAATCATTGTCATTGCTGGATGTGACTTTTTGAAAGCTGGGGATTAAATTTCTACCTCAACACAGAAAAAAAAGGATGTTTTCATGATAATCTGAATAATTATACCTTATTACCATGTGACTGATGAGACGACAGATGAAAAGCTCAGAGCTTATGAGAAACCACCAGACTCACCGTCTTTCACTATGTGTTTGTTGTGTCCTTATATACAGAGAGACACCAGCGTCTCATCACCATCTCTCATCCCTTCACAAGCATCACCAGCTCACTACACCTTGAGCCACCGGCCCAAACTCACTGGGTTATTGTAATTCACCAGTTATATCATACAACGAAAATACCTCAGGATGAGCTGGTTGTCAGTCAAAATCACTGGTAAACAGAAAAAAAGCATCTTACCTCCAGCACTGGTCCAGCCCCCAGTATGGTCCGTTCCACCCCACTGGCATAGCCCTTCTGGCTGAGTGCCGTCAGACAGTGGATCAGGAAGTTGGTACTCTGGGTCTTGCCTGAGCCACTTTCCCCAGAGATGACGATGCACTGGTTGACCCTCTTCCTGAGCATGGCGTAGTAGGCCACATCTGCGATAGCAAAAATATGAGGTTCCAGTTTGCCCAGCTGGTGGTTCTCGTACATCTTGACGTACTTCGGGTTGTAGATGGGCAGGAACTTAAAGGGGTTAATAGCGATGAGGATGCTGCCTGCATAGGTGTAGATCTTCTTCTTGCAAAAGCGTGTGCGCAGGTTGTTTAATATGCTGTCCTCATTGAGGACGGGGAGGTTACAGAGGTCTGCAAAGTCATCTTGTGGAGGGGGAAGGAAACCCCTAGCTGCTAGCCGCTGTGCTTCCTGCTCCTTGGACACAGGCGGGAGGTGAACATAACGGATAGAGCCATCACGATTCCTTTCCTGGATGATGCAAATGAAAAGAACAAAAGCCTGTAAAACTCATTGTTTTTCATTAGTATATTCTGCACCGCCTGAATTTCACAGGTCCAAATGCATCGAGCTCATTGGTGTTCCTGTTGCACTTTGTACTGGAAACATTCTGCATGTGGCCAATTCGTCTGTGTTTATTTGTTTCCCATCACTGGTGCGCAACCTGTTACCTAGGCTGACTTGTTTTTCTTTCTCATTGCAAACGCAACAGAGGAAGAGAGAGAAGGAAGCAAAATGCAACATGCAAACAGAAATAGGTCTTTTTTTTTTTTTTAGCAGCTCTACTCGGTGTGAGAACAGAGAACTGTGCTGTCAGGTTTACCTGTAGTAAGAAGTAAAAGCCAAGGCTCTGAGGGTGCTGCTCCTGGGCTTTCCGAGGCCACAGGAGAAACCTCTGCACTGGCAGATCTCCGGCCTCTAGCACCCACTCCTCGCCTCCACATTCCTTCACCTCTGCCAGAACGTACAGGCGGCCGGGGTCCAGCCCCAGAGCCGAGGCAGCGTCCGCGATCACAGAGGCTGCTGTGGCGTCCTTCTGTACTCTGATGAGCAGATGAAGTGATTATTCATCTTGATCACTGCTGAGTTGTACTAAATCCTTCCATGAGTCCTCATATCTTTAAAAGCTGCAGACAATACTGTCGATAGTGTGTTTTCTAGCTGTGACACCGTAACACACTCACCTAAGGTTGCAGCAGGTGGAGGGATGGGCGGCCAGCCGCGGGTAGATCTGAAGCACGTATAAGCGGTCATCCTGGTCAATGGGGTTAGCTGGCCCACCTCCTCCTCCTCCTCCACCTGTATTCATCGCTATGGTGGCAGCGCCATCTCTGACACTCATCCTGAGGCAGGGGGAGTGGCCTCAGCATGCCGCACACACAGCTTCCCTCTCACCACGCTGCACCTGAAATGAACAGGTCGACTGATTAGTTCTTTTTACTTTTTAAACACCCATAAGTCTGTTCATCATTTGAGCACGTGGGAGGACCAACAAGCCAACAAGCACCTGTCTGGTTCTAATAAACACTCAACACTTTAGTTCTGCCAGTGAACACACAGCAGATAGAAAACTGTTTAAAAAGCAAACAGAAGAGTGTCCAAGCTCCTCCTTGGTATCTGACCCTCCTGAAACGTTTCTGCACATAAGCAACTCTACTACAGACACATGTCTCTGATTAGCCTAGAAAAGAGCCTGAGCAAGTCAATGGAACTGTTGTGAAAGGGCACAGGCTTCATAAATATGCAACAAATAGTCATTCTTGAAAACCTTGATACACCAAGGAACATCTAGAAATAAGCTAAAATGTGTGTGCATACCAAAGAGACCAACACATACGTAACTGTGGTCCACTGTGCATCATTTTAACAACACTAACAGACAAAGGAGACATGCAAACAACTTCAGTAACTGTATTTAATGTGATGATATTTGACTAAAAGAAGACTTAGTGAATGCAATGTATCAGCAAGGACTTGATTAATTTAAAAAGTGAAGTACATTCTTATCATATCACACGTAAACAGCTGTAGCCACTGAAACTTTACCACAAGTTGCAACTGCAGACGTTGCACAGAAATTGAACCCTTCCGCTAAGAGATAGCAATCAAGACACAAAAACAGAATACACTTAGTGTAAACCACAAATGGCGTAATTCCTGCCTGCACACACGCACACACACACACACACACACACACACACACGCACACGCGCGACACCTACAGTGAGAACGTATGACATAGACCTTCACTGGCAGGACGAAGTTTTTAACCCTCCACCTCAACAACATATCTCTCCATCCATAACTCAAATCTTCTCTGCGTCAAACCAACATCGCAGAGCCCTGAGAAGACCACACTGAGAACCAGTTTCTTCAGTCCTTAACGCTGAGTCTCTGATTTCCTTAAAGGGTCTGGTACAAAAGCAGCTTGAAGAAGATATAAGTGATATCGCTCTATGATGCTTCCATGAACATGTGGCTATCTGCAGGATGCACGCAGAACTAAAAGTTAGGTTCAGTCGGGTTCAGCCACATGAGTAACGACTTTCCACGCCACCGTCCACTGTACAGTGGGTAGCACCAGTACAGAACTACTCTGTAATCACCAGTGCAACCATTGTACAATCAGACCTCTTCATACAACTGCAGGTTCACGTCACCACCTCACACCCAAATTGCTGACAAGGTCAGACTGACATGATGACAGCGTCACCCTGTCACAGCTGAACAAACACTACTGGCAGGAATTAAACTCAACTCTTCAAAGCAGCATTGAGGTTTTCCAGGACTGATTCAGTTCAACACCCAACTGGACCACAGCCAAAGGAATCTGATCCACATTAATGCTGTCTGGAACAAAAACGATCGCAGAATCTTGATCTAAAGTTGAGTTTGAATCACACAGACAGCAGCTGGGTAAAGAGTGTTCTAATGATGCATCATGTAGTGTGGCTTTCCATCAGTAATGCATGCTATGTAACGTGCACCCCCAACCCCTTGGGAAAACAAGAACCTGGTTTAAATCACTGTATGACTGTCAGACTGCACTGCTTTGGAAACTTGAACCAGGGTTCTGCAGCCCACAGTATATCACTTTTATCATTCAAGCAGAGACGGTTTATTTTCTCAACCTGACAAATAAGAAATCTTATAGTCTGAGATATGCCCAAAATAAGCAGGCCTAGGGAAAAGAGAGTCTCACAGATGTTTCCACACATTATGAAATCAAGTTCTCCATTTCTCCATTAATAGATTTGTTTTCCCTAAAGCTTTTCAGTAACTGTGCCAATGTGTTCTGTTATAAGTAGTCATTTCATAAATTAGCCATAAGAGGATCATTTCAATCATGTGCGAAAATATCAAGGTGAGCAACAGTAGCAAAGATGATACTGTCTGTTTCTCTACTGTATAACCAAAGGAGCTTTTGTTGATTTCATCCAACTGTTTCTCTCATTAGAAGGAATAAATCCCTCCACATGGAGCTGCAGATAATTGGATGCATACTGTGTCTTCCTGAATACATCTATATGTGAGTTATTTATCCTTTTACTTTTGCAAGGTCCAGACCTTCTGCATAGACGTTTCTGTATGTAAATAATAATTAAAAGCAATGACAGGAATTTATTTTGTAACACACACACACACACAAAAGCATATAACACAAATGTACAAACCAAAAATGGATCAAATACAAAGTGCATGACAAAGGCCTCTTAACAAGGCCAACTCTGGAATCATTTAGGTCACAGTAGGGAATTAGAGGAAAAAGTAGAGCAACGTGAGACTCATGAGTTTGTGCCTCTGCCAGGCTAGCTGACCACAGTCCCAAAAAACATAAAACTGTAAAACGCAGAGGCATGCGAAACTGCAGAGACCACAAAAGACAGCATCATCATTATCCTTCATCATGGGCCCTGTCTGGTTTAAATCTGTCCCTTTAACTCCTGATTTGCTCTCAACTAGTTTCAAAAGAGCAAACAAAGCTGGAGTATCTGTGTGCAAGATGTAAGGTATTTCATTTCAGTTGGTGTGGCTGTGCAGAGGGAAAAGGGCAGTGGCAGTAAAGTGAACAAAGAAAAAGACAGGAAGGCAGAGGGAAACAGGGAAAGAGGGAGAGAGAAGTGGTAAACATCAGAAAGTGAGACAGAAGAGGGAGACGTCCCAGGGGACCGTCAAATGAGACAAGAGGCTTTGAGATAATACAGCTTCCTGCTGCACTGGAGATCCTCTGTGGGGAATCCTAGCATTCCCAGATAAAACCCCAGGCTGGCACTTTAGCTGCTTACATAGCTCTGATGGGAAGACACCAGGGTACAGGACTGCAGCTGAGGGTACAGAGGGACTCTTTAGCTGCTTACAGAGGACAGGAAGAGGCAATAACCAAGCTGAAAGGAGGAGGTATCACTCACCCAACCTCATTATCCAAACAGAATAGGTTTGCAGTACATTTGTTCCACTGCAGTCATCATTAAGATGGATGTGAGACTGGAAGCTGAATCACTGGACTTTTCAGATAAGGTTCCTCTTTCTTCATGACCCCACATGTTCATGCCTGGACTATTGCAACAGCTTCCAATCCATCAGACACAGTCATCTGGGGGTTAATATTTCTCTGAGCTATAAAAAGAGCAGCACTGTATGTCACTGAAATAAATTGTGTTGCACAGAGATAGCTATAGTGTAAGACCACAGACCATTCAAGACCATTCAAGCCATCAGTGACCCCCTCAAGCCCCAGGAATAGAGGCAAGGTCGTCCTGGAAGAGACCGGTCCCTGATCACTCAGAACAACTCTACTGATTTGCAGTGACCCTTCCCTCTAATGGGACAACTGGACCCAAACCATTTATAGATACACAGTAAATACTAAATACTGCACCATCGAATTAGGAGGAGAAAGACATACATCACTCTTCTAAGTCCGTTCTAGCAGAAGCTGGAATGGCTGTAAGTGACAGAGTTATCTGAGATAATCCAACCAGGTCTCACTGCCTGTCTGCTCTCTTTAACTCCTACCATGTCACCCACCTTCAAAGAATTAGCAAGAAGCTCCACCCAGGAAAGAAGGAGGAAGAGGAGGAGCAATGCAAAGACTACAGTGCCAATTAGTGAGGAGAGAAAATAAATATTTTGCCTTTATATGGCCAATTGTTGTAGTGTTTATGATCTCACCGGGTGATGTGGAAGAGCCTTAAGTGCTATGCTTTTAGTCTGTGCTGCAAACAGTAAATTGTCTTCCTGATGGGCGTCCTGAGCATGGCGCACACACTCGCTGACACTCATAAATATAGACTTCATAAACAGAGCAGGCAGTGAGTGCTGAGGCACCACCGTCCCACTCCGTCATCTGGCAGGAAGTGAACCTGGTTACACATATTAGGTCAAACAGAATAGTCTCTGTCTATCTGTCACAACTCTTTTTTCCACTCCCCTGACTGTATGTGTCACCCTCTGATGCACACACACACACACGCACACGCACACACACACACACACACACACACACACACACACACACACACACACACACACACACACACACACACACACACACAAAGGATGTTACAGTGTCAGCGGCGTGTGAAAGATCTGGAGACTCCCCTCATTCCAGTCCAGCGTCACAGGGCTCCTGATGAAGTTCATGAGTCAGGACACAGGCAGCTCCATCAAGGATGTAACATGATGAGAGCAGTTAAGCACTTTCACTGGTTTCTGACACTTTATAGACCAAACTACTCATCAATAACTGCTAGATTAATCAATAATGACAAGCACCAGTTGCATTTGTATGCATGAAACAGCTTTTTCTACCTAATTAATCATTATACTACATTAAAACTAGAGTTAGTGACACTTTCCAGAAGCATTTTTGTCACATTTCGTGATTTTCTCTTTTCATCCCCAACAGCAATGAATAAATTAAATTCTCTGACAAAGAAAAAAAAAAAAACAAAAAACAAAACAAAAAAAAAAAAAACACACCATCTGTGTTAGCAGCAGGGCTAAAAGACCATTGGATGGCCTACCTGCCTGTCAACCTACTTCCCAGCATGCACTGCCCTCGCACTCAATCCGTGAGCCAAGAGTCTCTGACACGGCAGTGCAGGCAGACGTGTTACTGCTCTGTTTTTACAGCTACAGCTAGTGAGCTAAGGCAGAGGAGGTGAACACAGACAGAAAAGACTGTACCAGAGAAGAAACACCACCCAAACTAAACCAAACCTGTAATGTTAGCCAGCATGTCTGTAATGTATAAATTCTCCCAGAGACAGATGTTTTCAACTCTCCCTCTCTCTCTCTCATGGAAAAACAAATAAAAACATGTTCATGTGTTCTGGAGAAGCACAACGAGACCTGGGGATTTTTTTTTTTCAGCTGTCTACTTTTAAAACTGAGCTTCCTCTTGCTGGTTTTTCCAGGATCACCAACTATCCCTTTGGCAGATTTGTCGGCTTACATTTCTTTCCCCTTCATACACACCCTCTTGAAACTATCAACATCACACCTATAATTAACCATCAACCACCTGAGCAACATTCATGCAGGTGACAAGCTTTAAAAAAAAAAAAAAACTTATGAGGACTCAAATAATCATAACATGAAATGTTTTCAAAGACAAATGTCCAGACTCCTGCACTGACAGGAAAAGTAAATATAAGGCCACACTACTCATTATGTGAATCTTGTAATGGAGACATCATCTGGATCTGACTCAGAGTCATGACTAGGTGGAACCGAAGAGACCAGCACTAGAAGAATGTGTCAAATGTGTTAACACCAATCTCTTGCCACTGGTTCTAACCAACTCAGCACCAAAGGTACCAACAGTCTCAAACTAAGACAGAAATGTTTTCCACATGTGTGGACAAACATTACAATCACACTGTGTTCAGCTTGCTCCAGGGCTTTGTTCGAGCTGTTCACTTGGAATGAATGAATGACTGAAGCCTGCCAACCTTCCTCTAATTCTTATATCTTTGGAAATCTCAAGACCTTGACTAGAATTTAAATAAAGCTCTGTGGGTTTAAACTGTTCTTGTTCCAGCAACATGTGCTTGCAATGATGGACCGGCCGAAAGCTCTGTGGGGTTGAGGAGGTTAACTTTTTGAACATCTGTGTTCCAGTTAAATATAATCATTTTGTTTAATACTGAATTTCAAACATTTTGAAACCCACAGATTCCAGGGTCCATCTATGGACCTGGCTACGACGCTGTAGACCTGGCTCTTTTCCTGTCCCCAGGCAAAGTGGAGCTGGGGCCAGTGAGGTATCCATCACCACTACAACTCTCTCTGCATGACCTAATGCAGATGAGAGGGGGGTGGTTCATTGCCAAAGCTGGCTGCATTGTCCTCTGGGTACAATGAGAAACAGAAGGGAAGTACATATTCACTCTGTGTGTGTGTGTGTGTGTGTGTGTGTGTGTGTGTGTGTGTGTGTGTGTGTGTGTATTCTCATAGGAATTCATAAATGTACTCGAGTTGTGAGGCAGAAGGACGGAACCTGTTGCTGCTGAGTGGTGGCAAATCAGCCTCAGGCCTGCGGCTCTACAGGAAATGCAGATGCACCCAAAATGGCCGTGAACGGATCAGAGCCGGGCCAACAGGGCTGTGTGGCCCATTCAAAGAGGCGGCCTTTTGTTTCAAAGGGACCAATAACCTCAATCGGGGAATTAACTCATCCAGCAGACACCAAATGGGCTCGACAGGACAAACGGTGAAGAGAGAAGGAAAAAGAAGAGCAAGAAAAAAAGTGGGCACAAAAACTGATCTCCTCCCCCATGTCTTTACGTGAGCGCCACAAACAATGAAACCAGAGCTGAGGAGCATCTGCTGCCTCCGTCTGAAGAAGAGGATAAAGGAGAGAGGAAGCCTTTGGCTTGTTGATATTATTATATGGAGCTGAGGCTCAGGGTCAAATCCTTCGTCTCTGACACAAATAAGCTGCTAGAAAAGGAAAATAACGGAGCAGAGAAAGTCATCAGCAGAAATCCTAAAGGGAAACCAGTCTGTGTTGAACTAAACCAGGTCATTGCGACTGCTTAGTTTGCCGAGCCAAAACTAAACTCGGGCTGTCTGTCACAATAAATTATGGGCAAAGCTAATCAATTACAGCATGGTCATCTAAGTGCACTGCATTGATTTGCCACTCCCAATATCATGTGTCTAGGTCACGTATTGACAAGCTGAAGCGAACTGCTGTTCATTTGACATCGCTCAGAGGTAAGAATGACCCCACGTCGCACGCACACGTCGCGCACACACGTCGCACACACACGTCGCGCACACGTCGCGCACACGTCGCGCACACACATCGCGCACACACGTCGCACACACGTCGCACACACGTCGCACACACGTCGCACACACGTCGCACACACGTCGCACACGCGTCATTGCAGGTCAAGTGAAAGGGGTAGACGTCATCAGCACAGCCTGGCTGCAAACAGACCTCACGACCTAATTTAAAGGCCCTGACATCCAGGCTGTATCGTGCCTCCATGGCCTGCACGTGTCAGCACACTGTGCTGTGTCTGGAGGCAAACCAACATCAGCGTCAGCCACAGCTTTATGAACTCCAACTTTATGTAGATTTCACAGCAGGTCAGTAATACTTGAGGCCCACGTACAGCCTCACGCCCCCGGTAAAGCTGTAAGTTGGCCTGTTTGGCACCATTGTGTTTTCAACCGCTGCCTTAATGGTGCCTCTTTCCCTCCAACCTCCAGTTCCCCTGTCATCTCACTGCCTTTCACAGAATCTCCCCCCTCGGCCCCCCGCTGGTCAACGCCTTCTGCTCCCCACTGCCTAACGTTTTGGCACTGCTCCTTTAACTCGGTCCAGATGCTAAACCACAGCGAGTAGAGGCGGGTGGAGGAGTCTTGAGGGAACTCTGCTTACTTTAAAAACACGTGCCCTAGTTTCGTTTACATATAATGCCCGTTACATTCTGCCGCCCAGTGAATCAGATCTCAGGACAAGGCCCAGTGAGCAGAGCAGCATGGCCAAAATAAGCACATCGGAATAAACCAGAAAATATTAGGAGTACCTAAATTCTTCTCCAAAAATATTCCAGCCATGAATGTCTACCTTGCACAGACTCAGGTCCAAGGATGATTCACCCAGAGGTTAACATGGATAAGATGATGCACAGCATCAAAGATGGTGAAGGGCAAACTATGTTTTTAATCATCGTAATGAGCTGAAACTCCACATTCAAAGCAGCTGCATCCACATGAAATACACCAGACCAGTGAGGCCATAGCACGTCTGACTTAATGCAACCCAGAAGGCTCCACTCAGGCCGTTTTGGGATTCCTCACCGACTGGTGGTGACAGGGGATTCCGGACAGTTTCCTGGACCACTCATCTGAGCCACGCTGAACTAATAGAGCAGCGTGAACCAGTGTTGGATTTCACAGAATAGTGAAAACATGCAGAACACATGTATGTTCTTCCTCAGTACCATGAAAGATGGTCCATGAATTTAGTGTTTGATCAGACTGTGTCAGAGAGCAAATACTCATGTTCTTGTGTCCACCCTCTGCATCTGCAAAGATGTTTGTTCCTCCTAGTGTCACTAGAGATACAGATAAACACATCGATCTAAACAAATGTGAGTAGTTGTACAATGTGCTCATTTTATTCAGGTGCATATCAGATGAACAGTGGCTCCCCAGGATGGTCTAAGGTTGCAGAAACATTTCCTTCCATTTCAGCTGATAAACTACATGTAAAAAACACAGACAAACACACTGTCCACCATCTGGAGATGTGGGGGGGGGGGCAGCTGCAGGCAGAAATCAGGAAGAGGGCAGAAAAAAAAAGAGGAAGTGACAAAAAGGGGCCAGACAGAAGGGATTATTGTATACGCTCACTCATGTGGGCTACCCTGCTCGAAAACACGACTCCATTGTGGGACCAGAATAGTCCTGCACCAAGATGACACTTATTTAAGATCCCTTAGCACATAGCACACACAGATGCACACTTCTCTTTGTTCCTTAGGGAGAACAAACCCAGGCCGTGAGTTAGAACAGAGATATAACCTAACTAACACAGACTAAAGCTTGTCACACCTCAGTGCTAATAATATCACTCATCGTACTTTAGACACGCTCTGACCTCACTTTGAACCCAACAGCAGGATGAAAAGGAGTCAAAAAGCTGCAGGAGAGATAAAAATAATGAGCTGGTGTAATGAAATAATAATAATTTAACATGCAATAGATTATATGTAGTGCAGCTGCTATAATGTATTGAGAACATGTGTTAGGGGGCCTGGCATGTGGATGATAAGTATGTTAGAAAGGATAACACTGTTCAAACATCTAGACCTACAGTGACTTTTCTCTAACTCTCCCCATCTCTATTATTAAAAGAAGCAGACTAGACAGCAGCTGGGGAGAAGAAGAAACCTCATGCTGTGAAACGTCATATGCAGACCATAAAAAACCCAATCTAGAGCAGAACGATTACCCCTCTAGAGTTATTTTCCAAAAGGCTCGACTTTTGCTTCCACTGTGCCTTTGTGTCTGCTAACTCTCCCCCTGTCCCACCTGAGCCAGACATCACGAGCGATTTCTCAGAGGTGAAATGTAACTTACATATGGAGGCATTCATCAGTGACCAGAGTCAGACTGCACGGTAAAAATAGAGCAAAAACAAACAGACCAGAGCAGAGCCGAGCCAACGGAGAGCCACGATCTCTTGTTCCTGCTCCGTCTCTCTCTCTCTCTCTCTCTCTCTGCTTCTATGCTCGGCTTGTCTATTTCTTTCCATCTCTTACCCCGTCTGTGCCTCCCTCGTCTGTACTCTGGTCCCTGATTTTTTGGTCCCTCTCTACAGTCTTCAGACATCCAGTGGTGAAACTGAACTGCAGCCTGTGAACATAATTCATTCACGCCTGTTTCATAGATACAACTGCAGAGGAAATTCCAACATACATCCTAATTACAGCAAAACAGAAAAACGGTTTGAGGCACATCTGAGGCAATGAACTAACTGAACTAAGTTGTAGACTAAGTCGTCCAACACCACTGGCCTGTCTCTGCCCTGGCATGTGTCATGGGAACGACCTGTCACCTCTAAAGCCTTTCACAGCTGAAACTATTCACTTTTTCCTCCAGTCATTTCAGGAAGAGTGAGTAAGGAAGTAGACTTGACCATAACGCTCGAACCAAGATGTAAACGACTTCAGTCTAATTTAGTGCCAACACACCTACGCCTTTCAAACAAAGGACCAGAGTGCTGGACTGAGGATTAAGCACTTTCTCATTCCTTTTAATGGAAACATCCTTTTTCATTTAGAACTGAATCACAATTTTCTCTCATGATTATTGGCTTGCGATAATGAAATCTAAATACAAAACACAAAATAAGGTTGCAGATATTTTCTCCTCCTTCACTTCAAGGCTCTTGTGAAGCCTTTGACTACTGGAGCCTGCCCCTTCACCACGTCAAAAACCTGTTGGATTTGTTTTTGAGTCAGTCTTCCTGTGTACACTTTGTCACATGATAAAACGCAGTCCTGCTATTGGTTAACGTGGCTTAGCAAGAAAAAAGGAAGCACTGGGTTTAATGCAATGGATGTTCGTACTAATGCAAAGAATAGATGAGGGTGCCGAGGAGTCTGAATCGAGACGGAGATCAAATAAGGAATAATTGTGCAGCCCTAGCTGTACACTTTGGTCTGACCATGGCCGAGATGGAGTAAATGAGGGCTGTTTCAAATCTGCTTGTGTGTTTTATTTAACATAGTGTTATGATCAAGTGCTGCTCAGCCTAAAACCAGATAACAAAATGTTTTGTTTATTTTTATTTGACACCATCTTCTTTGGTAGTTACTGCTCGTTTCTGTCTTTTTAGACCCTTGGAGGAGGACCTCCTTCATAATGATATACGTTAAGGTAAATAATACTCAGACACTCTCAACCAAGTGCATCTGTCAGGCTCTTTGTAGTTTTCCCTAATGGTAGCTGGACTATGGTGCAGTGCAAAACCAAACAGAGCCTCAGGGTGTGCCCTCTGTCTGCCTGTAATCCAGAGCCAAGGGACAGGATCAGTGACCGCAGAGAGGCTGGAGGGGGAGGTTATGACACTCAGCCATCAACCGGCCAATCTGCATCCACACACACACACACAGGCCCCTCTTCCGGAGGTGACCACTGCAGCTGAGGGGGTGGGTAGCGTGGAAGAGAAAGGGTCCAATATGTCAGACCTGAAGCACAGACTGGATTTTAAATGTTCTGCAAAAGGCTGAGTGAGTCATTGATGGGGAGCAAACAATTACGTTTCCAAACAGGTCTTAGAAAAAAGCTCCAGGCGCTCACTGGGAGATCATTGATTTCATACTCATGTCAAGAGACAATAACTAGCTGCACATTGCACAGCAAGGTATCTCTCACTTTACACTGCATCATCTGAAGCTACTACTCAAAACAACAAGCTACAAATGATGCACCGAGTAGATTTTAACCAAAACCCCAGATGAGATCAGTGTGCTAAAATCGTCTTCCATGATGTTGATAGACCACTTTTCATTTCACAGTGGAAAATTTTTGAGTTGTATGTTTTGGTTAAAATGTTTGCTTGGCTTATAACTGCGACTATAATCAGAATCTAAATATTCTGATTTGGCATAATCATCACAATCAAGCTTTGATCCCAGTCATCTGGACTTGATATGTTTGGCGTAACGGCTGAGTGAAGACAAAGGCACAACAAACAAACGCACTGTAAGTAGGCCATCCTTAAACAGTTGGCCTCCCTCTTCCTCACTTATACCCTATCATTACAGCTGGGTCTATTTATAAAGCCCATAAATTCAGCTCGCCACTCCTGAAAGAGCCAAGTTACCAAGGAGCTTGTGGAATTGATGACTTTAAAACTCTCCCTCTCTTTGCATCTCCCTGCCTGTTCACACACACAACCATCTCGCACAGTAACTTTCCTTCGCTTTGCTCTCTCCATCTGGTCCAGCCTACAGAATACAGGTCACTGCAAATCCACAATGCAACACTTGGTTAGCAGCTTTCTGCAGATCGTAAAGCTATTTTCTGGCTAGAGAAAGGCAGACGGTGGAGCATTCCTGTCACATTATTGGACTGAGTGGTGACACGCCGTGTGTTTTGATGCATGGCTGATATGTGATTTTGGATTCTGTTATGCTGACTTTAAAAATTTGGCACCAGAACCAGCCTACAGGTTTATAAGAGAAAGAATGAAACCTAGCCCAGCCTGTCCTAGTGAGGTTGAGTCGCAGTGCAAGAAATAGGAGTGATACAGACAACTTCCTGATGATCCCACAAATAAATAGACACAAGCCTCTACATGTCTGACTGTTCTTCTCAAGCTCTTGGCAATGATACCTTTACTTTACCCCAGTTAATGTAGTTAGCAACAACAAGCTGACATTTGGTCACTTAGCAGCTTGTCCTTAAATGTCTACATGGCCTGCTCCTCTTAAAAGAGTGTAGGAAAATCTAAAGTATATCATAATCAACTTTTCACTCATATTCAGCAATGAATTCTGCAGGGCCATGGGACTGCAGGTGTCTGCGTCATTCCACAGGTAAGGCCAGTGCTGTACACCAGCTGCACATGGAGACGAGGCATGCTGCAGGGACACCTGTGCCTGAGTCGCCACAGCTCGGCCCGTTCTCTTGTCCTTGTTCTGTCAGAGTCCAAAATTAGTCACATACTGAGGAAAAGCGTAAGAAGGAACAACGCTGTACTTTGAACTAGGCCAACGGACAAAATACAGCAAGGCATTTTCACCTTTTCATGATGATTTGAAACAAGAGAAAGTCAACCAAGCCCACATGTTCTGAAAACAGTGGGCTGAAACCAGACTAAACGCTAGTGAGTATTAGAATTGCATAATTCTGCAGCCAGCAGCACAACCTAAATTACCTCGCTAATCATGATTCATCAAGCACTTGTGAGAAACCAAAATTGAGTTTCCAAGCAAGTGTAGAGAAAGAAACCTCAAAAGATACAAGACAGACAGTAGACGGAGCCTTTGTCGAAAACATCACCTCCACAAAGATGCAGAAACAGCCCCCACACTCCTTAAGGCCAAAAACCCAATGCATATATATGGGTATATGGAAATCATCACAAGGCACCTGAGACCACGACACTTCCTGCCATCGATGTAAATATAAGCCAATGCAATCACCTACTTCAGTGCTGTTACTTCTAAACACATTCACCATTTATAGTTTTACTGTTTATGAATTATCTTGCTGGCAGTTTTTGTGGAGGCCGACAGAGCAGAGAGCAGCTTCCTTTACAAGTGTCCTATCAGGAGACAACAGGCCTTCCAAAGTGATGCAGGTTAATAATCCGAACCAGCCACACACACACACACACACACACACACACACACACACATATTAATAGCACTGCCATACTACACCCAGCAGAACGCTGACTTAAACAAACAGCTCTGTGGAAACGTACAACACACAAAACTTAGAATAAGACTGATTTACAATGTCTATATTATGACACACTGGATAAGAATCAGAGGGTGAAAATATAACAAATGAAATAAAAACCTGGTCTGGGGAAAGCCTTGAATATATCCTCGGGTCTCCTTGGAGCAATAAGGGCAGAGCTATGATTGAGCCAATTATCTTTTCACACACTTGCATCCGCCAGGATACACAGACCAATTACGACTCAAGGCTGCGCTGGAGACGTAATTGGTCCTCCTACCACCTCCCCCTTCCCATCCTCAACCGCTGTCAGCTCTGCAGTGGGGTCTGGGTAAAAACCATTAGCAGGGGCCATATGGCTCTTTTCTTTCAGAGACACCAGAGAGCCTGGAGTGCCTGTGTTTAGAAACCCTTTACAGATCTATGGGATAAAATGGGCTGAACTGCAACTTATGCTTGTTTGCAATTGCTTGAAAATCATTTGTTCAGAGGAAGAAAACACATTTTGTTGAATATTACACCTACAGTTGTGATGCTGGTTTAGACACTATTGTGTGTTAAAACATAAACAACATCTTCCCACTTACATTTCTAAACAGTTGCTTTAATTGGGATTGTGACAACAGAAGCATTTTAATAAAGTGAAATCTGACTCTTAAGCTTTCTCTGAGGGACGGGGATGTTAATTGGATTTTGAATATGACAGATGGAGACTATCGCTGCATTGAATATGCTTGATCCACAGCACAGTGGAGTCAGTCGGCCAGAAAGAGAGACACACACACACACACACACACACACACACGCCCACACACCTCCTGTGCTTCACTTTCCCCATGATGGTTATCGATGTTTCAGCCAAATCATCTTTACTGTCATCAATAACATTACAGACTCTGTTTACATGGTATCACTGTTACGCTGTAACTGACTGACTGTGGTGTGTTTTCTAATAAAAAAACCTTCTGATGAAAATTTTACCGATCGCCTCGATTAACTGTCCATGGTGCGGAAAAGACACTGTCAAGGTTAACGACTTAAATAAAAATCATATTCGTCAAAATCTGAGCAAACACAAAATAAAGCAATCCAAACCTAACTGATCTATTGAGAATAATAATAATAATAATAATAATAATAATCAGTGCTTGATCCAAAGCTCAAAAACACCAAGTTATTACTATTTTTTCCCAAACTGATAAGGAAAGAAAACCGACACGTGCCTGTAACATAGCATCATATACCATGTTCATAGTTCCCCACTTTAGTTTGACGGCTTATTGGAATCCATTCACGAAGGCCTGAGCTGCAACGTGGATGATGTGGTCATGGAGGTTCCTGTGTGATGGAAGGAGCTGCAAATAAAATAAACGAGTTCCTCTGTAGGCCCCTGGAGGAACACAACACAGGAAGGGAAACTTTCAAGTGAGCTGTGTATGTGAAACCTTAATGTTCCTGCATATCATTAACTGTTCCACCAAGCAGGTGTGAGTTGTGTTGTACTGCGGATTGTGTGGAAGACTTGGTCCATCATTGCAAACATTGTATAGGCGATTCAAAATACATTAGCCCTGTGGTGCTACTAATCAGCAAATATCATGATACTGCTTTTAACTACCTAGATTTACTTTTATGTCCATTTCCTGTGTTTTTATCATCATTTTTGCAGCACTTGGATTGTTTTCACACTCTTTTTAGTCACTGTTTGTTTTTGATGGTGTTGTATCTCTGCATTTTTCTCTGCCTGTTGTTGGTGTTTGTAGACTTTCCAATAGAGACGTGAACAGTCCCTTCACAGTTCTGTTCTAGTACCCCCTGACCCCCTGGGCGCTCTGGGCCCTCTGGGCCTGTGTCTGCTATGGGCCCGTTCAGTAACCCATCCATGGGGTCTTTCTGTTCTCACAGATCTTCAGAGATGGACAGCGAGGGCCTTCCCAAAACCTTCAGTTTGTGGTGGGGTCATTATCCTGTTTTAGAAACAAGCCTCTTTTCATGTTTCACTATTTTGGACTGGCAGCCAAACCCCCCCGAGCAGAATATTTCCACCCCCATGCCGAACAGTGTCAGGACGGTCTTTTTTCCATTTTCATTCTACGTAACGTTGACGACTGAATTCATCACATCTCCGAACATTTGACCTCTACATCACCGAGGAGACAGTAGTTTCACATAGTGTTAAAAAACCAGGAGTGGGTGACAGCGTGAACTGCCAGGAAGAGTAGGCAGACGCAGCCACTGCTGCTATTACTCAGCCCAAAAGTCACAAAAGTCCAATTATTTAATAAGCAACAGTGACGTGTTAATGATATGAGAGATAACTAAGGAGATCTGTTGTTTCATCACTGCTGTATTTTGGCCCATCATCTAGACCCCCTTAGTCCTAACCAGGGTCCCAGGGATCTGCTGGAGCCTATCCCAGCTCTCTCTGGGTGAAAGGCAGGGGTCCACCCTGGACAGGTCCCCAGTCCATCACAGGGCCACATAGAGACAAACAACCTCACACACTCACACTCACTCCTATGGGCAATTTAGAGTCACCAATCAACCTGACATACATGTTTTTGGACTGTGGGAGGAAACCAGAGGACCTGGAGAAAACCCACACAAGCACAGGGAGAACATGCAGACTCCACACAGAAAGGCCCCTGATGGGTTTCAAACCAGGAACCTTCTTGATGTGAGGCAACACTGCTAACCACTACTCCACCATGCCGCCCATGGACACATATCATGTGCATATAATTGGTGCCCTGTGGAGGAACATAATAATAGTCAGGGCTCCGCAATAATCTGGCTCGCTGGACCTTCTAGTCTGCAGCACCAAACCCAACACTCGGCAGAACCAATGGGATCCAGCAAAGTCCCACTGAGCCGGTCTCATTATCGGCACCAGGCCTGGATGTCACCGAGCAAACAGGAAGAAACAGGCTGCCAAGTCTCACACACTAATTATCTGCACGTTTGTCCCAAAGCGACACATCAAACAATGAAACACCACAGTCGGTCCCGGAAGCCACGAAGACAAAACACGTTTGGACAGAAAGACCATCTGAGCAGAACCCGCTCATTTGAACGATAGTCCGGACTCACCTTTCCCCGCCGGTCTTCTCATTGTCCCGGTGCGATCCCCAGCTGCATTCCCCGCGATGCGACCAAACGGTGGGAAAACAAACAGACAGACAAAGGGTGACCAAGCCGCGGCTTTTCCAGTCTCTGGTCCGTCCTGGTCTTCGATTAAACCCGGTCTGTCCCGTGCGAACAAAGCTCAGAGCTGAGTCCGTTTCAAGGTCTGAACCCGGGGCGGAACAAAAAAAAAAACCATGAAACCACCCGACAAAAAACCCGCAGCTTACGTACCCGCTTATTTGGAACCAAGAAGAGCGGTCCTCGAGACAAACCGGGTCCTAAAAACCAGTTCCTAGCAGACGGACTGCCTTCAGCCCGGCTAACGAGCTAGTTAGCCTGGCGCTACTTCCTTTCTCCGCCTCAACAGCCGCCTGCGAGCGGTGCAGGAAAAAGTTGAGGGAAGAGGCAGAGACCAGATTCTGCTCAGACCCTGTTGCTCCGGCCCAAGTCCTGGAGAACAGCGCCCCCTGCCGGACCGAGGCCCCGGGACACGCATCCAGGGGCGGAGCCAGATTTTTCACAGGGGTGGCCAGACTGTTCACCCTGGGGTGGCACAGAAACTAGGTCCATTTTACAAAATGTTATGTTTTTACATGCAGCTGTACAATAAGGACTATTACGCTTTGTACTTTCTGGATGGATTACTGAATGTTCCTACAGGACACAGGACCAGGGGCCCAGGAGGTCAGGGGGCCCTAGACCAGAAAACCCTGAAGGGACAGTTAACCTGTCTGTTGGAAGGGCAAACAAATGACCTTCAAGTGACTGCACAAAGCCTTAAAATAAGAAAAACAGAAACGAAATTATACTAAATGAGGGAAAAGTGACACAAAATAAGAAAAACAGAAAAAAGCACCACATGGGAAGAAAACTAGAGAAATATACAAGAAACACAAAGGAAGTCAAGAGAAAAGGAAATGACCACAAAACAAGTGAGATTTGACCTAAATCAGACACAAAGGAGTAGCAGTAGTAAGGCAAGTTTATTTATACAGCACAATTCATACACAGAGTAATTCAAAGTGCTTTACAGAAATAAAAGAGGTTAAAAATACATAAGCAAGAATAAAAATGAAAAGGCATGCCACCGCTTTGTCACCATATTTGCCCCTCATGATATCGACTGTCGGACCACGCTGACCCATATTTGTGGGCCCCCTACTTTCAGTTTGTCCCATCCCTGATGGACTAAAAGTACCTCAACACAGACGATCTGCGGAGACGATCCTGAGTCCCGGACTCTTACGTCTAGAATCGAGTAGACTACAGCTGGAGGTTCCAAACCCCTTATTTAAGTCTACAGCTGTTTAGACCCGTATTCTAAGGATAACACTAAAGCGCCTGGGTTCCTAACCCCTGAGTCCCTGACCCAATTGGCTTTAGATCGAAGGTTCCCAACCTAATCAACTTAGAGTACTGACCGTGAGTCCGATTGTCTCCCCCAACTGGACAAAAGTAGTGACAAGACAGTTTAAAAATAAATACATAAATAAATAATAATAAAAAGTTAACATTAATTAAAAATTAATATTAGAGGAAACTGAGTGCAGATAGATCGGTTTGGATAAAACACTGTCAGGTCTAGTCAGGTCATATATTATAGGCCACACTAAAAAGAAAGGTTTTTAGCTTGGACTTAAACATTGCCAGAGATGAGGCTTGTCTAACATCATCAGGAAGACTATTCCAGGTTTTAGGTAAATAATCCCCAGCAGCCAGATATCACACCATCACAAGTGTCTTTCATGGACAGATCATGTGAAGTTGGGCACAAATATGTAAAAGGCGTCTATATCTCCTACTAGTGCCCCCTGACCCCTTGGGCCCCTGGGCCTGTGTCTGCTATGGGCCCGTTCAGGAATCCATCCATGGGGTCCTTCTGTTCTCACGTCTTGCAGATCACGTCAACTTCTGGGATATTTTTCAGCAGACGTACCCCCAGATCTTCAGAGATGGACTGTGAGGGAGTTAGAATCAGTTCATGGTTCATTTATCATTTATCAGCAGCTGATGGTACCTAGTGACAATTCTTCACCTTACAAGTCCCAATGCTTCAACTGAGGCCTCCCACTAAGTTAATAAAATGAATATTTTTAATTAACAAAGTTAATAAAATGAATATTTTCAATTAACAAAGTTAATAATATGAATATTTACAAGCAACCAAGTTAATAATATGAATATTTATAACCAACCAAGTTAATAACATAAATATGCATAATCAACAAAAGTAATAATATGAATATTTATAATTAACCACTTAATAATATGAATATTTATAATTAACAAAGTTAATAATATGAATATTTCTAATTAACAAACTTAATAATATGAATATTTTTAATTAACAAAGTTAATAATATGAATATTTATAACTAACAAACTTAATAATATGAATATTTTTAATTAACAAAGTTAATAATATGAATATTTACAAGCAACCAAGTTAATAATATGAATATTTATAACCAACCAAGTTAATAACATAAATATGCATAATTAACAACAGTAATAATATGAATATTTATAATTAACCACTTAATAATATGAATATTTATAATTAACCACTTAATAATATGAATATTTATAATTAGCTGCGCTAATAATATGAATATTTATAATTAACCACTTAATAATATGAATATTTATAATTAACAAAGTTAATAATATGAATATTTATAATTAACAAACTTAATAATATGAATATTTTTAATTAACAAAGTTAATAATATGAATATTTACAAGCAACCAAGTTAATAATATGAATATTTATAACCAACCAAGTTAATAACATAAATATGCATAATTAACAAAAGTAATAATATGAATATTTATAATTAACCACTTAATAATATGAATATTTATAATTAACAAAGTTAATAATATGAATATTTATAATTAACAAACTTAATAATATGAATATTTTTAATTAACAAAGTTCATAACATGAATATTTACAAGCAACCAAGTTAATAATATGAATATTTATAATTAGCTACGCTAATAATATGAATATTTATAATTAACCAACTTAATAATATGAACATTTATAATTAACAAACTTAATAATATGAATATTTTTAATTAATAATAATCTTCTGAGTGATTTACGAGACCTTTGTCCATGCCACAATTACTGTTTCAGTAAATAACGTTCATGAAATAAAAAGCAACTTGTTTTTGTAAGTCAAGAAAATAAGGACTTTGTCCAGCGTGTCCAAACGTTTGTGTCCAACTGTGGCTGCTCTTGGTGTTACAGCTGTTTAATGTTGATTTAGGGCTAATGTGTTGTTACAATAAGTCAATATTAAACTACTGTTGGGCTAATTGTAAGACATTTACTCTTTACTCTTGTTTGTTTGGACTAGTTTAGATTGATTAGTGTTATGTACTGAAACGTTTATGGGAAAGTGTAACTAATAGGACTGCTAATAGTTGATGAGTCAGTGAATTGTATTAGTGGGAGCTAGAAATTCCTTTTACATTAAAAAACCAAGAATTTAAAATGCCTAGTGTGTGAAATGCAGAGTCAACAGTCCAAATACATCGAGGTGAAATCAGCATTTACAATTAAATTTATATTAATTTAAATTAATGACTTGTAAACGCTGCTTTATTCCAACTTTTCTTGCATAATATTGTCTATCATCTATAGTTACCATTAATGTAATTCTGTAAAGGTGAAAATTACGTGGCATCTTATGGTTTCCAATCTTTCGGGCCCCTCAGTGATGCTACGTGTTTTAATGTAATACTGCTTTGTGGCCACTAGATGTTGACTGCTCAACACCGTTTAAGTCAGTACTGGTTAAGTCAGGGACGGGAAGCATCGACTCAAGTAACACACATTAGTCAGAAACAGGTTGTTTGGCCAGATTATGTCACAGTAATTATAAACTTTGTATTTTGACCAATTAGTTCTCAGCCGTGACACTGGATTTGTTTTCCCTTCACGCTATTTGGGCCTGGTGCCACCATCAAACCAGATTTTTATAGAGTTCGGATGTTTCTAGCTGTTTGCCCACAATGCACAATGTGAGTTGACGTCAAACACCCACAACAGGAAGGGAGGTGGCTTCCCCAAATCCTAAATTAGTTGATCTAAAGCTCCAATATAATCAATAACAGTGAATCAAGCAGCTGGCTCTAAGATTAAAGGGCTGGTGATACAATGGATGGTTATATAGGTCAGTGTTTGCTGATATATGCAATAGCTCCAACAGTCTGCAGCCTTAGCTCTTTCCCTCTGTTTAAAGATGCTGAGAAATATCATGTAGATTATTTTTAAAACACTGCTGATAGTTATGTCATTTTAAAACCAAGTGCACTGGCAGCTGAACGGTTATAGTGCATGTCACATACCTGCAACATCCACAGCTCAGTTCCAGCTGTGCACACACGTTCGTGACACACACTGCTCCTTTTCCTGTCTACCTACCTGTTTTTAATGTGAGTGTATTGATCTGCTTGAGGTTCTGCAAATTCTCTTATTAAGTGTTCAAACATAATATCATGTTTTTGGACACAGGGAGGAAATTTAATCAGAAATAAGAAAGTGATAGTTTTGAAATATGAAGGTTATGCATTAAGGACAGCTGCCAAAAAGCATGAGTCCTCAGTGTGTTACAGTGAAACAGGACCAAGGATCTGTGATGGTCTGGGAGTGTTTGGTTGCAGGCCAAGTTGGACATCTCCTCCAAATCCAGGGAGTACTCAACCAGCATGGCTATCAGTCCATCTTGCAGTGTTATGCTATACCTTCAGGAAGTGGCCTGATTGGCACTAATTTTATCCTGCAGCCAGACATCGACCCCAGACACAAATCCAGTTGTGCACAAATTAGAGAAGGATGGCGTGCTATCAATCATGATATGCCCTCAGTCACACAGCCTCAATCCCACAGAGCTTCTTTGGAACAAACTGGACTGTAGGGTTCAAAGCATGCTCCTAACAAATGCACAACTCTTGCAATGTCTGCAGAATCATAGCTCTAATGACTGTAGCATTAAAACTTACGTTGTTTTGTCTTGTTATATTAATTAATATTAATGTTGTATTCCAAATAGTATCGTATGAAACCAAACCCACATTGTAAAACCTGAAGATTATTGAGGAGTATTCATGTCTTTGGAAGGCAGTGTAGGTGCTAGCCCCTTACCCAAAACCAGTGCATGCTTCAATGAGCATCAGCCCACAGGAAAAACAGGATAAACAAACTCAGCATCGTCAGACTAGTGGTTCAAGAGCAAGTAACTGGACAGACTCAGGGGCTCAACCTTGTTTAAAGCCCTTAGAGTAAAGGCACACAAGGCCAGCCCTGTCAGCAACAAACAGACATGTGCTTGTGGTTTTTGATACACACTTTGTGGTTACAATGCCGTTTGAAGTCAAGGCTTCAAAATAAGGGCGTTTTCAACAGTTGTGGGTGTAGTTAGCACCATTAGTTAATGCATGTTGTTTTTTAAAGTAGAATTTTCCTTCTTCCTCATGTCATTGGAAAATAAAATTAAAAAAACAGTGTTACAACATATTTATTAGATATAGTAACATCCTCGCTATATTTAAATCTTTACTATATGGTTAGTAATGCATCTTTACTTTTCTTTTACACCTGAGGGCAAAAAGGGGAAGTTAAAAATTTGTTTTCTTAGGTTTCATGAGGGAGGCAGATAAATGTTATGCCTCATTACAGATAGAGAATGTAGGTCAATAGTGTCTCAGTTACGTTTGCATTGTTTCTATATTTGCCTGCACGGCTTTGTCTAAAACACATTTGTGACAGACAAAGATCGAAGATGACAGATAATACCCAATTGTAATTTTTCTTAATACTAAAATAATATTTGCTGTGAGCAACAATATTTTCTTATGAAAACATTTGGGGTATTGGTATGGTTATAAGGTTTTACATGACCTTTTAGAGCGTTTGGTAAATGATAATTATAGTGTAGTTATACAATTAGAGTGCAGTTTGCTTAAAACTTGAAATATATAATCATAGCTCTTTGAAAACTGCACTCTGAAGAGCCAGTATATATTTAACCACAAGCTCTGGTGTTGCTCATATTTGAACAGTGGTTTGTTGATTTTGAGGCCTGGCATTGCTTTCTGGTGCACACAGGATGCCTCATGTGCTGGATCTCAACATGTTGTGTGTTTATGGTTGACTTAAAGTGATCATGACCCTAAAGACACTGCAGGTCTTATGCTATGTGGTTTGAGTCTGCTGGCACATGGTTAGTCCTGAAGTCAAGTGTGCCATGCACGCTGACAATAAGAGCGTGGACTGAACAGAGTCACTGTGGTCGTCTACCCTAACCAGCAACCACAGCTGTGTGATGCGACGTATGAAACCCTCTATCTACAGGGAGTGGCACCTTTCCATCTGATTGGGAGTTCCTGTTTTTCTCGTACTTTTTGAGAAATACTGAAAAAGAGTAGATTATAATTTGAAGCTTTTGTAATAATGCCTGGACTAGGTATGGTCTTGTAAGTGCAAGTGAAATTCTTGCTCCATTTCCTTCAAAAATATTGAGTCATGTTGCTTGAGAAAAACATTTACAACTGGTTTAGTGTGGCACGTGTTTTGAAAGAGCTTTTCCCGTATAAGTTATTATAGGCCAGCTTGAGCAATACCCATTTGATCTGCACTCGTAAGTCTAATAAAATCTGTGCTGTCCTGAGAACGCATGATGATCTCCATGCACCACAAACGTGATGGGAAATTGCGTACTATCAGCTAGAGCACGAGCAGATCTTCTAAAATAAGAAGCAGATAATCATCCAGTAACATTTGACCTCTACTACTGTGAAATTTTAAAACTGCTGGCAGCTGGGAAATTCTCTCAGTTACTTTTTCTCTTGATAGAACAAACATGATGGCAATCACTGTGTTGCACACTGCATGTGTGTGTGTGTAATGTGTTCTGGGTGTGGTGTGTGTGACTACCTAACCTTCTCTGACTTACTTCCCCATCAAAATGTGCTGCAAAAACCTGTAGTCAGCTACTATCTTCTCACACACTCAGCATCACCAGCAGCAGCCAGAGTAAGTACCCTCCACAGCACAGCGCTCACTTCCCTCTCTGATCGTTACCAGTAATGCACTTTATTAGCATATCATGGGATAAAATTAGAATAAAATGGAAAATATTTAGATTTTTAAAAAGATCTTATTTTTTTTACTCAACAGTTTTGGTATGTAAATGTTTTTATTTGAAGCCGTTGTTAAAAAGCTTTATATTTATATATTAGTCCTTAGTCAGCAGTCAATCATTTTGACTGATTTCACTGAGGAGGGCTTAAGGAGGATAAAGAAAATGCATTTGCTGTTTGGTAGTTATTTCTCATTATAGTGCAGTAGCTCAACACAGCAGGCTGAGAACTTTAAAGACGCGTGTTTTCTGTGTGTGTTTTTTGCTGTGTGGTGATTTAAATGACCTTGGCAGCTGCTCACTCATCCTGTGTTAACCACAGTTAGGAGGAGTGTGGGGCACATAGGGGAGGTAAACGCTGCCTTTTAAACTCTTTGAGGCTCCAAAAAGAAGATGCACACGGTGCAGTTCTGAGAAGAAAGGACTTTTTTTTAAACTTTTACTGAGATGCCATGCCAGTTATTTTTTCCTCTGTCTCCTCAGGTGTGTGTCGAGGACAGGCAGACAGCTCCAGTGGTTAGAGTGTGATGATAGCCTGTTGCGTCACAGGAGTGCCACACTAATTCCCAAGTAGCTCGTACCAGCTGGGTCTAGCCTGTTCGCACCGACAAGCCTTGATCCTGACCAGCCAAGCAGTCGCCATGAACATCTTCTCCTCCCTCACCTCGCCCTCCTCCTGCCCTCATTTGTACCACTCGCCCAGGTACCCCAGCAACGCCACCGTGTCCGATGCCACGACAGCCACAGAGATCAGCCATGTGATTCTGCTGCATTACAACCACACGGGCCGCCTGCAGAACAGGACCATCTCAAACACCCAGAACCCCATCAGCGTCTCCATAGCCGTCTTCCTCTTCTTCAGTGTCTTTATCATTGTGGAAAATTTCCTGGTGCTGGTGGCCGTCATCTCCCGCATCCGCCACAGCCGACGATGGGTTTACGTCTGCATTGCCAACATCACACTCAGTGATCTCCTCACTGGTACGGCCTACCTGGTCAACATCTGCATGTCTGGCAGCAAGACATTCCACCTGACCCCCGCTCTGTGGCTCTTCAGGGAAGGGATGTTGTTTGTGGCCCTGGCAGCCTCTATTTTCAGTTTGCTGCTGATTGCTATGGAGCGTTACACCACAATGATGAAGCCACTGCCCCAGAAGTCAGCCAGGAAGACCTACTACAGGATCTATGGCTTGGTGGCCCTCTGCTGGGTTTTGGCGCTGGTGATTGGCTTTCTGCCCTTGCTGGGTTGGAACTGTGTGTGCAGCCTGGATGGATGCTCCACGCTCCTCCCTCTCTACTCCAAGAGCTACATCTTTTTCTCTCTCTTCATCTTCTTCCTCATCCTTCTGGCTATCGGCGTGCTCTATGGTGCCATCTACTGCCATGTGCAGAAGAGTGCACGGCTGGGCCCGCAGCGCAGCCGCAAGCGCTCCATAGCTCTGCTCAAAACTGTGATCACCATCGTCGGGGTCTTTATGCTTTGCTGGGGGCCACTTTTCCTGCTGTTGCTGGTGGATTTCTTCTGCGGCTCCCGCCAGTGTGCACTGCTGTTCAGCGCTGACTACTTCATCTCACTGGCTGTTCTCAACTCTGGCCTGAACCCCATCATCTACGCCCTGGGCAGCAGTGAGATGAGGAAGGCTATTGCTGAGTTGTTGTGTTGCTGCTGCCTGAAGGCCGGCCTCTGTAACCCAGACACATTCACATCCAAGGAGACCAGCAGCACCTCCGAGACCAGGAGGGACAGTCTGAGGAACAGCTTTAACAAGGTCAGGAATCTGAGTGTGGCCTCCCCACCATCAACTCCAAGCAAGTCTCGCAGGGGACACAAAAAATGCAGGCTGAGCTCCACAACCAGCTGCCTGTCAGTTTCAAGTGGTTAAACCACAACGTGCTCCCCTCCCAAACAAACAAGACCTGTGTGCAATGATACACATCTAACCATTTCCTTTGAGTTTTGGTTTGAATGTTCACTGTTTTACCACCAAGTACTTGCACTGATTACACACTGTAAAACTATAATGTGTGTATATATATATATATATGTATATAAATGAATATCATTATGCTATGTCTATATATCCTTTACAAGTTTCTAGTTTTAATTTAGTAGTTTCAGAAAATAGCATAATGACATAATGTGTTTTACATTGATCAGTTGATTTGTACTGATCTGGATGATGTTTTCACTTTTATGAGAAAATGTATATTTTTTCAACTGAATTTATTATCTGCATAATAGTTAACACAGCACTGTGAATGTATGAGTTGCACTGTATTGTAAGATTTGCTGAGCCTGATGTTTTACTGTATATGGACAACTGATAAAAATAGAAATAAAGATTATTTTGCTTTATACATGAGTGCATGTGGTTTTCAGTGGGAGTACCTCTTCTTTCCTTTGGAGGGAGACACATCGGTGAAACCCCGAGTCCCTCCTGTGGGCAGATCAGACGACTCAAAATTACTATTAGTGTTTAATTGTTATTTAGATTTTACATATCACACAACACTGAAATATCTGTTTTCTCTACTGAAATCAGGATCTTTGTTTCTGCATCAGCTTCATGCAGAACAGTTTCAGGTGCAATTGTACACGAGGAGAGATGTTTGGTTTTATGGACACTTCGTCTTCATCGTTACACTGAACACACTTCTTAAAAGGCCTTTTCCTCACTGCGCTCCCTTTGCTGCTGCTCTGACAGGAAGACGGATTGACGTTCAGTGCACAGGAGGTGAGGGCTGGGCCTGCAGCCCCAAGGGCACACACAGCTAATTGATAAATTCATTATGACTGTCTGGTGTAGCAGATAGATAAGCTTTAGCAGATAACGTGCACCTGTAAGCTATACGGGCTACTGTACGGCATACCGTGTACTGTGCTGCCTCATACTGGAACAACTTGCTTTGTCTTGAACAAAGGCAGGAGGTATTTTCCCAAAAGCATGAGTATGCAAAGCATGATTCTTTGACAGTTTCACTAAGTATTTCACTGTTAAACAGTGATTGAAATAGATCGTAGGTGGAAAGTGGGTGCAGTCCCTCTATGTGAGAACTCTATAGTAAATGCTATTTAAAGCGTGAAAATTTGAAGTTCCCACTTTCAGAATCGTGTGTTTGCTGCATCTGTCCTGGAGTAGCCCAGTTCTCGCGTCATATTGTGAAACAATGACAATTTATTTATTCTAAATTAAAGCATTTATAAAATCTAATTTATCCAAATATTTATCAAGGGTATTTCTAAATATTCATGACTAAACAAGCAAGAAACTGCGCTGAAGCTCAGGAAAAAAAATCTAGTTTGTTATTACTAGTTATCCAAAGTTGTTATGTAACACTGAAAACCTCAGGCTGTTGGTTGCAGTGCGGTTTAGTGTGGTTTGATCAGATTTACAGTGACTATGTCAGAAAACAACCACCAACGGTCATCGGATTCAGATTCAGTCACTGCTAATTGCTGATTGGTGTTCAGAAGCTCTTGACATCACATTTTTTCAATTAAGCCCCACCCCCAAAATTGTGGTCAAGTAGTGCCAAATGATTCAGGACTAAGAAAATACTGTGCAGGATTTATTTCTGTGCTTGGTGTTACTAGAGTTTAAGTGAAGCCTAATTAGTTTGCTGAAGTGCATTTTTAAAAACGTCTGTGTTTTGAGGTTTTGTGTGTATTTTATAAAATATATCCCATGAGCCTTGAAAGAAAGCAACTGCATTTGAGTGTATGAAAGAAAGAACAGAAGCTAATGTAGAAGTTAGGTAGGACTTTAACTGCACAATGAGATGTCAACAATGAAATGGAGTTGTTGGGCATTTATCAGAAACACTGCATACTGTTCAGCTTAACCACACTGCAAGTGATCCTGTCTTGAAAAACAACTTACCTGCTTATCAATACTGACTTCAGAGGTGTTCCAGTATCCTGGCAGCCCGTCATGCAGCCATTCCTGTTCGTGACGTGTGCGAGCTCCTCGGTGATGACTGGAAGAAGGAAATGAAGCGTTGAGGTGAGAAAGGAAGAGCTCTGCATTTATCATTTCATCTGAAACAGCCTCCCACTCAGCGTCTAAGGTGATTGTGCTCAGGAAAGCACACACACAAACACACAGATGTATTATTTATTTAACCTAACCCTATATATTTATTATTCACTATTTTCATCTGAGAGTGAAGCACATACACAAGCCACACATACCTACACATGTATTTTTTAGATGCATGTGCACACACTCATAGACAAACATGCTCAAAACCACACGTACTCTCGATTTCAGCGGTTCTTTGTCAGGTTCCTTAGAAGTCAGGACTACTGAGGCCTGCTCTTCTCACAATCTTTTCCTGTTTTTTTGTGACTGTGGCAGCAAACACGTCATTGCTGGTTGTGTGTTTGTGTTTGTGTGAGTTCCCCTCTCGTAAATTCCTGCATCTTTACAGTAAAGACGGGGGGATAAGCTTCACTCATCCTTGGTCCTGGCTCGGCTCCAGGTCTGGTGCCTGATGAAAAAGCAACAGCAAATTCCAGGCTTTATTAGCTCTAAGCTCAGAGACATTTGTTGTATGCTATTTGACATGTGAGGAGCCAATCACAGATCCACCCCTGTACCCCCCCCCTCCTCTTACAACAACAAGGCCTTTACTCTAAACAAGCCACGATGGCTTAACGATGGTTGCGTGCAGACATGGTTATGCCCTAAATAATTACCTTGCTGGCTTTGCCTCCAGGTGTTCAGCAGACAGCGAATGATGCATAATGTCTGTGGAGGGGAAGGCGCAGAGAAGCTCCACGGGGGGGAGAGTGTGATACTTTGCCATCTACTCAGTGACACACGTGCCGCTCAGGTACAGCAGCGGAACAGCCAGGACACTCACAAATGTTAAAGTCACTGAGCAGTCATCATGGATAAGTGATATTGTTGCTGTCTGCTGTGATCCATCCTAAACATTTCTTCTTTGGTAAAGGAACATCAGTTCTGAAAAGGTTTTCCTGACGTCATAGCTGAGATATGGGGCTTGCACCTTTACAGCAGACTCCATGTGGCATTGCTCACAGATGCAGCAATCTATTCAATCAAAATCCCATTTTGCCAGTATTAAACACAACCCATATATAGCTCAAGGGCGGTTTTAAGAAGTTTGTTGCCTGTTTTTTCAAGGTGGAGGTCCACATGTTTCAGTCACAATATGACATAGTTTCTTAGAGATCAAAATCTCTACAGAAAGCCACTCCTGCACTCTGCTTCTCTTCAGCACAACCACATGCCTGTGACTTTCTACAACAACATTTAGTTTTGTGCAAATCTGACTACATGACCAGCTTTTGGTCTCAATAGTCCTACACAGCCATCCCTGGAACCATCCAGCCAATGTTCATGTCCTTACTGAAGAGCTTCAGCAGCTCTGCCATGAGAGAAAAACACTATATGTGGAACGAAGATGGATCACTTATGGATCCACATGGATCCCAAGTCATTAAAGAGGACATTAAAAGCAGCTAAAGAAAAGGGTCAAGCCGACTTAATCATGACATGGACAACGGTTTGACAACAAAACCCTGCTCTCGTTAAAACGTCTCCTCTGTTAGCTCTCGCCTGAGTTGATTTGGGATTTAACCATAGAAAAGTTAAAGAACTAAAGTCCAAGTTCTTTCTTAGCCATAAATTTATTCCAGTAAACAGCCCAGAATACATGTTACAATAAAATATGTATTAGTCAGTTTTACCAGCAGAGAAGCCTTTTGGATAAGCGTCTATGTCACTTACTATTAAATCAGCTGCTCAGATTGACGAAGAAAATGATACGGTATTTCTCTTGGACTCAAATGTTTCCAGCATTGTGTCTATGGCTGTTAGGTCATTGTGGAAACTGTGATTGCAGACCACTTCACTCTATTATGGGAAAATCTTGCTGCAGCACCACAGAAGCAGCAGAACGTTTTTCTGCAGCTCCAGAGAAATAATTTCATTAGGGCCCCAGAAAAGAAAAGACATGACATCTTCAATCACAGATAAGGTATGAACCTCGATGCTATAGGTTCCCTAACCATGAGTGACACTCCAGAATCAGATTAGCAGTGATGAAGGACAGAACTCCCACTACTGACAGAAATGAGAAAAATGCATGTGCTGAGGTAAAGAAAACACTGCTGCGTTGTGGCAAATGTTCGATACGACAGGAGAGCGTTGTTTAGCAGGGTAAAGATTAGCATTCCTGTTCTGCTGACGTGTAGTCACACATACTGTTCATGCTCATCACATAGGGAGGCCAAAACTGAAAACGTGAGTGTCCCTGACAGCTAAACAAACACAGAGATGATTTAATGATTGACTGAATGATTTAAGAGACTTAGACTGTTTTTATTACATGAAAACATCAACGTTCAGTTTAGTTCAGGTATAAATATCTACAACTGTAAATACAAATAGTATATAATGGGAGTATTTCAGGTTTCTGCACAATACTGAACTAAATCTAATAAAAATACGTTTTGTTTGCATCTCTGACATGTTGTATCAGTCGTAACTGATACGACACAAGAGTTGCCTCATATTTAGTTTGCACAACACAGGACACAGTACAGTGAAGCCTTGTGGGTGCGATTGAGTGAACGTGTTCAAGGTGCAGTGAGTTTTTCATGTATCAAACCATATGTGAGTCTATGCATCTAAATATTCAAATGTGCATGTGGTTGTGCAACGTGCGTATAATCTGGGTACATTCACAGACACACGGGCCTACAGTAAACGCTCTTCGGCAGCAGAGCGGATACAACCCAGGCAGAAACAGCCAGGTGTCTGCTGGGGCATTCACTTGTCATCTGGTCTTTCTCAGTCACACAGAAGATGAGTTCATGAGTTGGCAACATCAGGGAACTCTCTCTCCCAAAGAAAAACTACCAACGTAGGTTTGTTTGGCTACCTTACAGCGTCTCATTCCACCTTCAGACATCAATAACGGTTGTGCAAATATTCCCCGGTGTGGTTATAATTACACCCAATCAGTCAATCGTTGCCATTTTTCTTTGGGCAGCTGACATCAGACTCTGCCAACGAGGAGAACAAAGGAGCAGGAAGGGCGTACTCTGCATGTCCACGCGAAAAAATAAACATTTGCCCACAAGACCTTTTCTTCATCACGTGTCAGCTATTGTCTGAGTGCACCTGGCTGAGCAGTGCTGACTGCAGCAGCCAGCAGTGCTACTGGATCTTATGTAGGATTTATGCACTTTGTGCAACAGTTTAAACTTATGCATGTCTCTCTGTTGTAACACATAAACTTATCCAGCATGCCTACTATGGCCCACGCACACAAGTCGTCTCTAGTCCGAAGAAAATAAGGAGAGAAGAGCTTAAGGCGGAAAGTGAAGGATGAGAGAACAGGGCAAGACAAGTTCTGTTCAGTGTTTCCTAGTTAAAGGGGAAAGTCTTACCACACTGTCCTCATTCTGCTTTTTCTCTCTCCATCTTAACAGAACAATAGCTCAGAGGTAGACATAAGAGCCCATTCTGAAGAGGTTTTCTCCGATGCCAGTTTGAGTACATGTGGAGGAGGCAGGGCTCTTCAAATCTACACCATCTCCGGGCCCAGCTGTTTCCTCTTTATTCGTCTTTATCAGATTCTAGATATTGGGACGGCAGATACAAAAGAGAACAGGCCAGAGGTTATGAGACACAGACGTGCTGTCAACACAAATTCTGTTAAGTTGTTTTTTTAATCAAAAATAAATAAGTAACATGTTCCAAAAAGATGAAAAATTGTCATAAGAATAGCAAAGTGCTTTTTCTTTCCACTCATAGCGAGTATAGAAGACAATTACCAAAGACAACACAAGTTTCCTCTTGAGGGCTGGACGTCAGCCATCTGCAGTGACTTTGCTCTCAACCTTGGGAATGTATGTGAGCATGTTTTCTCGCTTTTCTTAATCCGCTCTCTCATTCTTGCTGTGCTTTGGCTGAACACCGTGACCACTTAACTAATTGTGTTGTGAAAGATGTTCCAAGGGTGATGATTCGGCTCTGGTTTCCAAAAGTCTCCTCAGAGAGGACACAGGTTTTCTTCAAGAAGAGCTCTGCAGGGGACTCCTTCAGAGACAAGGCTAAGAATCTACAGCCATGCTAGAAGTCCGGGGAACTAAATGCTAACATCAGCATGTCAACATGTTCACAGCCAGAGGTGGAAAAAGCTCCTTTACTTAAGTAAAAGTAGAAATACCACAGTATAACAATACTATGTTACTAGTAAAAGTCTGCATTCAGTACAAAAGTATTAGCAGATAAATACACTAAAGTACCAAAAGGACTTAAAGGCACATTTCACATATTTGATATTATTGGATCATATTTATTGATGAGTTATTGTGTTCATCTCTTTAATGTTGCAGCTGGTAAAAGTGGAGCAAATGTTAACTAACAGTTAATTTGAGTTACTTTACATTCTTCTGAATTTCCTACTGAGGATCAATAAAGTTCTATATTTATAGTGTATTTTGTATCATAGGTCAGATTTTTTAAAAACTAAGTTGTCAGATAAATGTAATGAGGGAAAAGTTTGATATTTTACTCTGAAAAGTTAAAGTCACAGTGTGAAGTAGAAGAAAATGGAAATACTCGCACAAAGATACTTTAAAATTATACTTAAGTGCAGTACTTGAGTATAACTTTCCACTCAGTTTTACTCCTGTGACAATGTTTATTTTCTTACTTTGGCATGTTAGCATTTAACACGTACAGCTGAGGCTCATGGGAATGTCAAAATAATCATTTAATAATCATTTGTTTTTTCAAGTATTTAACCGTAAACTAAAAGTATTGGAGATGTTGAAATTCAGGTATGATGATGATGATGATGATGATGATGATGAAGGTGATGGGCTTCGATGAAAAGTCAATACATTTTCACAGTTTATATGATGAGGAACATGAGCCTGACATAGTTTGTCTCTGTTTGTTTGGAACAGAGAGTGGTATCGACTTCTAATCTGACCTTGGCGAGAAAGGAAATAAGCACGTTGCTCTAAATGTCAAACTATTTCTTAACATGCTAAAACGGCTCGAAAGGCTTCGGGATCTTTGCATCCAGATCTTTAACCAAATAATAATCATACCTCAGTGTTTTCATATTTGGAATAAAATGATTGTCATACAGGATGAGAGAACACGACTAATATTGATGGCATAACTTCACACAGCCTGTGTTCACAAGTTAAATCTGTTCCATGTGAGCGACTGAATAAATGAATCACTCTCGAAGTTGTAAACCTTCTAACACATGAAAGGAATAAAGCATATTTTCAATCACTGTCAGTCGAGCTATGAATCTCAGATGACTTCACACATTTGAAGCTTAGCTCTTCTCTCGTTGCTGGGATTAGTCTCAGGAGGGACTCGAAGTTGACTCACAGGTTTGCAGGTCCCATGTTGCACCAGCAGCGTTTTCCATGAGGCCCGAGGAACGGAAGGAGCTGAAGCTTTGGCGAACAGATGTTCCCGCTCAGCTCTAAACCAAATTACGCAGTCAAGCTCAGAGCCATAGGCCAGGACCGCAAGGATGCTGATTGAACGGTGGAGGGGGCAGCAAAAGCAGATCGGCCTCGGCAAAGCAGCCACATCGTGAAATCTGGTCGGTCTTTGAGGCCCGAAGATGAAAGGGCTCTTGAAATTACTATGGAGACTAAAAGAAAAGCTGGAGGCTTTGGTCTGGGTACCGTCTCTGGCCGTGTGTAGGTCTACGTGTCTACGAGTCTTTATGAAAACTCAAGAATGTGTATTGTCACGTGTTTGTATGAAACAGGCAGCGAGCGCCTGAATATAACAAATATAGCACAAACAGAAAGTTGACCCTTTGACCTTTCTAGCAAACAGCAGAAAATCAGCAGCTCCAATGTTATTTTTTTGAATTGAGTTTAACAATTAGATGCATTGTCGGCTTTATTTCTCACCACAAGGTTCCAGTGAATTTATATATATTTTATATATTTTCTTAAGTGCAATGTGATTTAAATTGTTTATGTTGAAGGAAAAACCTGGACATTACAGAAGTGCAATCCTAAACACCCTTAGAGGTTCATCTGTAAAATTTAAAATCCACCAAAATGTTGATAAACAGCTGAGAATAAAATTCAGACTGGGAAGTAAAAAGTTCTTTATTTTTTTTCTGTTGGTTTAAAAAGTGAATCCAGTACATTTAGACAAAAAAAGAAAAACTAAAAGAATCCTCTTCCATATTCCCAAATTACAAATATAAACTCAGCCCACGCTCCTAAAACCTCAAAATTGACTTCATGACCTCAGATTCCTCAATGATAAACACATGGCAACCAAAGCTGCAACAATAGCGTAATTACATGTAATTAAACCCATCTTTTATAATTTCTCAGCACCACGGAGATGCTCTTGCATGGATTTTTTTTCCTCCACATATCTTGATTTCAATCTTTCATGTCACATCGTGCATTTTTGATGAACTTTTTTATTCTTTCCTGATGCAACATGTTGGTCCCTGAGGGATAAACGATCTTATCTCATGATAGTGAATAAAAACAAAACAATGCTAGAATTCTTTCTCAGGCTCATTTAAACTTCACTGCATTAAATCACAGCTGGATTAGTAATGAGATTAAGCCGTCCCTGCACCTGTAACAAAGAAATTACATTATTGAAAGCAGTTAGAAACGTACTGACATTTAGAATAATGCACTTCATGCACTGTTGTTGGATTACATAGTTACACAAATCACAGCTAACACGTCAGTGGTACCAGCTGCATGGAACAATGCCCTGGAGATAATATCACACTGCTGACATGATGAAAAAACAACTTTCTAACCTTTCGTTGGTGATCTCCTCAAGGTTTGCATGGAACATTTATCCGCAGAAATTCAAAGTTACAGAAATATAATTTTATGGTGCCAACCACAATCAGCGGAGTTGCTGGATAAGAGCAGATTCATCATGCCTGCTAATGAGTTTCCATTTTCCTGTGGGTATGAAATCTTCAAGATGAAGCACTTTTCCTTTGGTAGCTGCGAGTTATCTGGAGAGTGGAGAGGAAGCAGCACTGCACACATTCCCAGTCACTCATAATGGGGACAGCAGGGTGACATCAATTACACAGGCATAGCAGACATTTTACTGGGATTACCTCACAGTGAACTCCAGCCTCAGTCCGGCCTTTGTCAGGACAGAAAGACAGATAAAGGATAGAGAGAGAGAGGGAAAAGGTGAGGACTGAGAGAGGAGTTTGCAGCATTGTCAGGGGAAGATTGCTGAAATAAACATGAAGGTTGAGCTGACGGCATCAGTATGTAACAGTATTCACACGATGGCTCAGGACGCCAGTACCGAGCCTAAAATGGTAAATCTGCTTATGAAAGTTTCATGTTTTAGCAAAGAACAGGGCGGTCGTTAAACTCAAGCTACACACACATCGGGCTTCACTGTCGACGTCTGACAGGTTGGAAAGCTCTGGTTTGATGACTCAAAGCAAACTTCCCATGTGGGTTTGAGGTAGGCGTTGTCATGAACACAGCAACTGAAATGTTTAATCTGGGCTAGGCTGTCCTGCTAGTAAGAGGGCTTCACTCCTGTTCCTGCTGAACTGAGCCAGTTTTTGGGTAAAACACTGATACCAGTTCAGTAGGCACGGGAGGGCGCAGCCCAGACGGTGACGGTTGACGGTGCAGGAAGTAGTGTGTTTTCTATAAAGAAACACTTTTAATGCAGCAAAAAAGAAGGTGAGTTGATGTGAGACATGCACTGCAGCAAACGAGCTCTGAGTCCCTCCTTTAGTTACTTCTGCTCTGCCTGTCGAGCTCTTTGTTATTGCGGGCCGTGACGACAAAGGTACCAATTAAAATTCATAGTCATTTTTGTGATGGTGGGTCCTCGATTCCAGACAGAGAAAGACAACTACTGATGTTCATGCCTGAAATGATCATTGTGATTTTATCAACAATAGCTGCCTCACTAATTAAAGGTTCAATGTGTAATTAGATAGTGTTCATAAATATGTTGTCATTAGTGTGTGATCACCACAAAATACCAGTGTTTCTATCTTCTTACTTTTACAATGAGCCCTTTAAATCGACACAGGGAGCGGGTCTCCTTTCACGGAGGCAGCCATGTTGCCATCATATTACTACAGTAGCCCAGAATGGACAAACCAAACTCGGGCTCTAAACAGGGAATCACATTTGTTTTTTTGTTTTTTTTTAAGTGATGGCCACCAGACCCTTCTGAAATCAGGGTGAGCTGTGAGCAGGTGAAACGCTAGCAGTACCCAGTATAAACCTAGAAAAGACCAGGACAGAGGTTTTACCATTAGCCTACAGGCTGATAGCATTTACACAGTAGGGAAGTAACGTACGGCTAAAGCCATTTTGAACTAGCCTCAGGTTTAAAAAAGGTGTAAAAAGACATTTGTCTCCAAACCCACAGGTTTAGCATGTGGTAAATTATGCGCGTTTGTTCACCAACACAGTACAGGCTGCCATGTGGCACCAGAATACTGGCATGCTGGTCCCGACCTAACCCTGCTGGACATGAACTGGGCATGCCCAGGCGTTTCTGACATTTAACACCACATTCCTGAAATCTCAGTGCAACCTGTGGCATTTTCAAGTCCACATTAAACCTGAGTCAAACTGTCTCACTGAGAAGCTTTCAAATATATTTGGCATGCATGATGATTCTTGCCAGATGCGTAAGGTAAGATAAAACAGCTGCTTCAGGCAAACACAATAAAAAAATAATAAAATTAAGATAAAAAAACCCAGTACAGACCATATTGCACAACCAATACCTGTATTTGGGCCACAGAAACATATTTAACCCCACACAGGACCTTGAATCTTTGTGTGTTTTCCCAGCCTCCCTCCTTCCTTCTGCACCTAATCTCTCGCCACTCTCCTCCTCCCTTCTTTCTTCATATCCCAGATCATCAAGTTCTTTCCATTCACTGGAACAAATCCCCTCCGTCGAATCAACTATTTCACCTCAGGCACTGAACTTAGCCACTGTGAACAACACATAGCAGGGATCAATGCTCACCAATTAGCTAAGCTCTGTGCCTTTAGCAAGTGGGTGGCTGGCTTTTGAGGGAGCAGAGACACACGCAGACATTTACGTGACTGCTCAGTGGTAAAGTCTCCAAAGCTTATGAGGTTCAGGTTTGCTTCACCTTCATTCGTTCTGGGTTTCAGGGTGTGCTGCCAGCACAGGATCCTAGTTTTCATTTCATACCTCAGAATTATCTTATTTATAAATCTAGAATCCGAGAGCTGGAATGTAATCTGCCTCCAAAAACTTGTTCTATCGTGTAAAGCTCTATGGCTTTCCTATGCATTTACATCAACTGGCAGACTGATTTGAAAGGGGAGTACAGTGGAGGCAGATTACATTTCAGACAGCTGCACATATAACTGCACCCCTAAACGCATTTACATGCTTTTTAAGGGAGACGCGTTTTCTTTTGCAGTTTTCTGCGTGACAATCTTATTCCACAAGTTAATCTCCTGAAGTCCGTCGAGAGAGTTGATCACGAGCTTCTCCGGTGTTTATTCCTCTGACTCCATAGCAACATCCTGTGTCAGATACCGAGCATAAAAACAGAGCAGTGGAGGGGAGTAGACTAAAGCATCCCACAGTGGAAATACAGCGACGTGGTCAGGTCACCTGCTGAGCTGTGAAGGAGTGGAAATCCCTGGCAATGTGATTTTTATTTCTCTTTGTTCATCAAATCACGGTGCCAGGAACCCTCCCCACCACAGCCGGGGCAGAGGTTGGATCCGCTCTGCATCTCTCTGCCCTTCCCTGCCCTCTGTATCTTCTCCTCCTGCTGCCTGGGCTCCAGATGCTTCCCCCCACAGCAGCTGTGGTGCACCTGTGACCTGAAAGGAGCAGAAAGAAAAAGAGATGTGGGATACATTACTCTTTGCAGAGTCTCAACTAAAGTTTTCAATAGAACTTGATTTGATTTGATGATAATATACGATGCACTTCAAACTGCTTATGCAACCCTGGGATGAAAGCTCCAACTTATCTCTGTAACAAGAAAGTTTCCCATTTAGAGGATGTGAGCAATGACTCTGCAGACCTTTCTGTTGCACGGATCAGCAAAACGTGACGTCTGGTTGGAACATGCCGAGCCAGCTACCTGGTCAGTTTGTTTAAAGCAACTCCAAGGCAAAAGAAAATCTACGCTGTTTGAAATGGCAAGGTAAATGCAAACGGCCTGGTGCTGCTGGACGTCAGTACTCTCACTATAAAACGTCAGACGAGGAGAACTTGCACCAGACGTAGATCTGCGCCTCGTTTTGGCAAAGAAAACAATAAACAAACTAGGAAACATCATCTTGGCTCTGTTTTGTTTCTGTCTTTCATTAAACAAGAGACTTTCAGGTCAGTGAGAACAGTTGGATTTGTTTTCCTATTGGAGATGGCTTGACTTTGCTGGGTGGGTCCACAAGGGGAGACATAAAAAACCCCCCAAAAAAACACACTCCAGCTCTTTTTACACACTTCCTTCTTACGACGTTAGAATGTCACCATGTATTATTATCTTTTGTTGTTGTTGTTTATGCTGTTTTGCAGGGAAAATTCCAGGCCCACCCTGGTAGGCAAAGAATAATGGCAGGATTGTTGAGCAGTGAGGAGGAGGTTAGGGCTGAGGCTCAACAGTCTCTCCTTGATTATTTTTCACCTCAGCGTCTCCCTTAGTCAAAACCACTGGAAAACCATATCTGCAAATATAATAAACAAGAAATTTTGGAAAAACTTTGGAATCATTCTATTAGAAAATGTCAAAATATTATGATAAGGTGTACTCATGCTAGTTGTACTTGGACTTAAAGGCATAGTTCAACATTTTTGGAAAATAGTGTTAGAAGATTGTTATTGTTACTGTTTGTTAAATGCATTATAAAGCTGCAGGTACAAAGAGAACATGATCCATGTACCAGCACATCTAAATCTCACAGTGCATGTTTCATCTTGTTTGTTTAATCCATAAAAACTGTGTCAAACTACGTCTTTGCTGGAAACAGTCATTTCTCCACACTCTTCCCCCAGAACATGATGAATTTCCATTTGTACAATTCAGATTATGACCAATCAAAAAAATAAAGAAACAAACAACCAAACTATGAACTATGTGCTATGTGTATTTGATTTAGTCTAATTTCTTATGGTGTGATTTACTGACAGCAACAACATTTGTGCCACTTCCAGTAAGAATTTGAGGAGTGAGCGTGGACTATCCTATCTGAAAGTTCTAATCACATTTCAAAATCTTGATTAATTACAAAGAAAGTACATGGACTTCTTTTTCAAGTTGCAGCTCTACTCTTGTCCGTACTTGTACTTGTACTTGTACTTAAAAACATTACAAGGAACAGCATTTTATAAAGGAACAGTGTGTCATCCACAACCCTGGTATTTATGTGCCAGGGTACATGAGCCACCGTACATGGTGTACAACCTAACACGGACGTGCCGAATCTTTGCAGACAGAGAAATATGTCTATCCTGTCAAGCAGCATTAGCCGCCCGCCCCTCCCTGCACAGGAATCATGAATAAATATGTTTGTCTAGGTTGTGAAATCTAGGAATGCGAAGTTGTGCTTCACTGAACAGTTGCAGGGAAGTGGCGTGAGGGATTGCCTGCCTGTGTGCACCTATTCTGGTGCGTCTGTGTGTGTCCATAGTGGTGTGTGCATTGTTCATCTGCATGCATGGGCCGGTGTGTGTGTTGTGTGTGAAAGCAAAGAAGAAAGTGGTGAGAATGAATCAAAGGGAGTGGTCGTGTCCTCTGACATGTGTGAGTCAGTGTTTATTTAAAGGGTGCGAAGGCTCAGTATGGGAAATAACTGATTGTTAAGATGGTTGATGATTTCAGAAGAGCATATAAACTGGATTAATTTAAATTAAAATGTCACAAAAAAAAAAAACATTACACACATCCAAGAAAATCTTTCTGGTGCAACAGATTAGAACCTCAACAGTTATTGGATTCATCTTCAGATTTTTTAATGAATAGTTGTTGTTTTTTTTTATTTAAAATATCAGACAATTGTAAAAAAAATTAAAACTGTTGAACTGGAAAAAAAAACTGTGTTTATCCTAAAAGTGAAAGACATTCATTTTGTTATCAAACAGCAGAAAGAAGCAGAAAATTAGATATTAGAGAAGCAACTGCTAATATTTTTACTTGAAAAGCAACTGAAACTGTGAATCAGTTACACAAATCGTTGAAAATTAATTTTCTGATCGATTGATCGTTTCAGCTACAGCAGATAAATAATCCACTGCAGAATCAAAATGAAACTTTTATTGGAAAAATGACATTGACAGCGTTACGAGTCTGAAGTGTTCGGTCTGACATCACGTTCATGCGTCCATGGTAACGATATATAACTGTCGTTTATCTGTGGTTTGTAAACACATGAAGTTATGTCTCCGGCTAGTTTGAGTCCAAATTAAGATCATTTACAGCCTGGTGGATTTTATTGTACATGAGGCCGAAGGTGTGAACAAGTCACTGTATTTAGAAAGCGCAAGCTTTGCACTCTCGTCTGAACAAAATGACCTCATTCACGCAGCCAAGAGGAACTGCTTGTTGGGCAAAGGACTGAAGCAGAACCTGGAAATAAGAATCAGGACTGTAAAAACACAAAAAGCTGCCACAAAACAAACCGTTCGTAACGTTTATGTACAGATAAAAATCCTCAGACGTGTCGCAACAACTGCCTCTGACTCCATTTTCCTTCAGAGGTGACAGCTACCACACACCATTTGCTGATAAACACTTTCTCATGTAACGCTACTCTGGCAGTTGGCCTGTTCACACGGGAGATGTTGTGATATATGTTGTGGCGACCGCGGGCATTAAACTCACATCTGAACCCAGCTGTACAGCTCTGACGTCACCCTGCACCTCACACGTCGGTGCCACTGTGATTTGTCACCCTGTTCTCACAGAACACAGGCAAGGTGCTGAGAGGGAGAAGGAGAAAGAAGAGGCAGAGAGAAAATATGTGAGAACGAGTTTGTGTGAGAAAGAGAGTGACAGCCAGCGGAAAATGACTGGTGTGTTGATGCCGTGCTGGCACAAAGCCCCTGCACCAAACCTTAGGACGGAGCAATTCAAATGTTTGTCTGATACGAGTCCATGTCCTGTGAGTTCTCTGACTTTACGACAGTCGTACCTGGAGTTTGGCCAGGTTTGCTTTTATTCTTTCTTCTTCACACAGCTGTCAGTTTGACAGCTCAGTGGATCACTGCGAGTCCCTTATGGGCACCGTTATCTGCCTGCTACAACAACATCACACCCTGCTGTTCAGAGCAGCTTTACCTGCTGCCACAGGACCCCGGTTACCACCTTCTCAAAGGTGTTGGTGCGCCTCAGGCCTAGTAACTGTCAAAACTAAAACTCCCTCCGCTGTACACTTCACTGACATTCAAATCCACCACGTGCCCCGACCGTGCAGCTGTGAAGAGGCAAGAACGGAGCGAAGGCTTGAACTTCTGTCTTTTTTTTTATTTGTTCTAGTGTGGAAACGAGCAGAACGCCACGAGAACAGAAGGTATCATCTGACCTTTACGCTCTGCCCAACAACGCCTGGAGAGACTATAGACAACCATTATCTACAGATACGACACAGTTGATCGGAGAGATAATACAAGATCCTGGTCTCAACCAATCACACCTCTGCAGGTAACTAAAGACCCCATGAGCATTAAAATGCCATTACCAGTCTTGGTTGCATCTGGCCTTCATTATTTAGCTCATTAGATCACTCACTGTAGATAAACCAACCCTCACACATGACTGATGAAGAGAGCAGCCATCAGGCAGGAGCTTTTTCACATGTCCCATTAACAATAATCCACTTAGCATTGTGTTAATGCAGTTTGGTGGAGATGTAATTTCATGCCTAATCAATCATTACCAGCCTTTTCTTAGAAAAGAAACATAAGACGAGAAACTAAACGGTTTGGGGGAATTTCAGGTGAAAAACCAGTTGATGTCGAATCACTGAACATTGTCTCTGTATACAGTCAGTGACTCATCTCTTAACAATGGGGGAACGATGGAGAAAGTAGAAACTGATCTGGCTCTACGCTCTGACAGGAGTGTGATCGATTATAATGCATGAGGGGAAATGGCACAGCTGCACTAAAGCCTCGCACAGGCTATCTCTGAATCTGATAGTAGCAGCTATCTCAGCTATTAGCTAATAGCTGCGGCTACGCTGATAACATTTTGACCAGAAGGGAGAGACTCTCGACAGGAAGAGAAGAGCCGAGGAACAGGGAGGTGCAGTGCTGAGTGGAAAAGACTGGGAAAGTGATGCAGAGAAGAGGGTAAGCATGGGATTGACTGACGGAGGAAATAAACTCAAGACACAACAATGTTAGATTGCCGGGTTCATTTGAGGACACAGGGATGTAATAGCTCGGCTGCTATTGGTAAAGCCTCATACCAGACTCAACTAAACCAACTGCTTTTGTGGCACACCCTGAACACAGCTTTTCTGCAGTATTAGACACCACCTATAAGAACAAAAGCCCCATAAGGCATTTCCTGATTGCATATTCTTCAGGTTGTAAAAATATAAAAATAGCCGGTGAGATCTGCAGCAGAGGCTGGGATACACAAATCAGACTGAGGTGAGGAGGGACTGAAAGAGGACTGGGAGGGATTCCTGACTGACTGTTGAGATGCATCTGTCAGCATGGCGTGTGAGAAGGCCAAGAGGAGTTGGTGTGTTTGGATTGTGACCTCTGTAACCGTCAGCCTCCCTCCCACTCCAAGCATGCAATCTCCCCGCAAACCGAGGCCTGTTTTTCCACCACACATGGCTTCAATTGGAGGCTACTGCTGCTGCTGCTGCTGTGTCTGCACCTCTAAAAAAAACCAAATAAAACAACCAGGCTTGAGAAACCTGATTACAAAATCAGCGACTGGCAAACAGATCGAGCTGGCAGTGTCACTAAGTCATGTAAATGTCTTTGATGTTTGCTGAACCAGGAGAAAAAGAAACCAACTTTTCTCTTGAGAGGTCTTTGTCTATTTGTGTGTGTGTGCGCATGTGCACGTGTTTATTTGTGTGTGAACAAGCCTGTATTTAAAGTCTTGCTCCAGCGCCAACAGGGCAAAGCTGTTTATTACTTGGTTGCTCGTAAAAAGTAAATAGGCATCAATCGGGGTCTATCAAAGGCTCCTTCATTTGGTTCCCGGCTAAGATCCCTTTGGATGTGTGCTGTAATTGCCATGGCTCAGACAGAAATTCTCTGTGGTGGACGCATGGCTGGGCTGAAAGAGCTGAGGGAAACCGTGCTGTCCTGCACACTTAAAAACTCTGCAGCTGATCTGAGGGGAAGCAGCGAACACACAAAGTGCAGGGAAACCATGAGAGAGGAGGAGGCCATGTGGCTGCACACAGGACACAAGCAAACACAACAAACTACTGTGGAGCCACTCAGGTGCACTTACTGCAGGAAAACACTCAGGCCCGCGCTCACACTCAGGCATGTGCTCACTATCACGTAAACTATCGACGGCAGAGAAATTAGCAGCCGAAACCAAATAACAAACATCTGTTGACTGCGCTCGAGACAACGCCCATGTCAACATCTGCTGCAGACGGTCTGCAGTGTTTGGCTCTTTGGAGCAGAGTTTAGGTTTAAAGCCGAATTACATGATAACCGACCACTAGGGGGCGCTCCGGAGAGAACATGCACTATGTCTTTATCTATCTAGCTGCCATTTGTGGTGTCAGCTTGTCTAAGTGCGTTTTCTGTAAATGGCTGCTCATGGGTTTATAATCGGGTGGATGAGAGCTTAAAGCTGACAGGAAAACCAAAATAAAAAAAGCAGCAGGAAGAAGCTCAAAGATTTATCGAACTGCAGAGTTGAGCCCTGATTATCTGGTCTGCTTGTCATTGCACGCTTTTATTGTGAAAATACCAAAATATCAGTAAATGTAGCTTGAAGTGGGCTTATAGAGTCCACTATACGTTGACACTATAAAAACCTAATATTCCCAGCTATCACTTGAACACCCTATCTCCTCGTGTACTATAAAAGCCAAGTCCATTAGCCTGCCCTTGTATACCATAGCTCTTGCACATGGGAACAAGTCACTGGTTTAACAGAGCCAGATAAAGCCTTGGAGCACGTTCAAATATTTGAACTATTTCTCCAAAAATGTTTATCAAATCAAACTCCTTTTCCAAACAGTGGTGAGATTATGGCGCCCTGCAAAAAACCCCCACAGTCATGAGTTTGCTGAGAAAAAGTGCTGGTACAACAGCCGAAAGTTATGCAGGTGTGTGTGTGTGTGTGTGTGTGTGTATATGTGTGTGTGTGTGTGTGTGAGAAAGGCTGCTGTACTGTTTTACTGTTCACAGAGATCAAAATCAGATACAGGTTCATTCTACTTTTATGAGAGTTTTATTGGTTTGGGCATTAGACAATCTACCATGTTACGCGTCGAAGTAGCCTTGAGAAAATAAAGGTTTGATTTCTTTTGTTCGACCTCAGTAAAAGAGATTAAACCACCCGTGTGAAACGTGTTTGATGAGCCAGTGATGGCTGTAAAAGCAGTGAGTTGTTTGTCACATAAACAGACGCACTGTCTTCCCATCACTGAAAGATCAAAGAAAGAGCATGACAACCGCAGAAAAATCCCACTGAAGCTTTGATCAAATCTCATCTTGTGTTTTTGATAAATCAGCTTCCAAAGGGATGAAGGCACCACAGAGCAAAGTTAATAAGATTTGGAAATGGAAAAGGAAAAAGAGTGTGTGGGAGACAGAGAGGGGTGTTTGCCACTCACCATGCCCACAGGTCCGCTTTTTCTACTCGGTAAGTCTGAGTCACCTCAGAGTTCAGACGAGGATATGCACAAAGTAGACGAGCTGACCCTTTGGGAAGGACCCCGGTGACTGTTTTACTGGCTGACTAACAGAACATCTGACCGCCTAATGACTGACTAGACAACTGCACGGCTGCCTCGCTGACAGCCCGACTGTGCCAACTGTGCCATTTCAGATCCAGGAATCAGCCGGCGGCACAATCCTCAGAGCCCGGGTCTCCCGTTGATGTCTCGCCGCCAAAGCTCTTCCTGTCATGTCCCGCTCTGTTCCCTGAGCTCGACAGCCCGGTGAGAAGCAAAGGTAAAAAAGGAGGATCTGTCCACCCTCGCTCTAACAGTCTGTCAAGAGGAGGGGAGAGGTGTGGAAGCTGCTCTGCTCCCATAGAGGTCAGATGTGGAGTTAACACACCCAGCCAGCTGGCTGTTAACTGCTGCCCGCCTGCTACCAGAGGTCTGTCCTCCCTGCAAACCTGATAAATCACTGTGGAGACACAGCAGAGCACAGACCCACTCAGCCACTCACACAGACAGAAGTAACAGTAGAGACAGACAGAGACTTTCAACCAGTTGTCCCAAGAGATCCACTGTCCATATGAGAGCTGGAGTCAGAGCTGCCAGTCCTCCTCCCTCCCTCCCTTCCTCCCTCCCTCCCTCCCTCCTCTCTCTATCCCTCCCTCCATTCTTCCCTCCCTCTCTGCCTCTCCTCTTTCATTCCCCTGTAGTTTTTTTACAGCCTCCGCTGAGACTCTATTGTGGCAATTGCATTAGCCTTTAGCAAGCGGGGAATGGCTCTTAGTGCCTAATGCAATGTTGTGTCTCTTTGTCTTTGTCTCTCCTTATCGCTCTTTGCTCTCTCTCTCTCTTTCTCTGTCTTTCTCCCAAGTGTCTGTCAGTTTGACATGTACACGTACACATACACACCTCTCCTTCCTTCTTTGCAGCTTTTCTTCTTCCTCTATGAGTTATCCCTTAAAGGGACACTGTCTCCCTTTTTGCTCTTTCACGAAGGTGCTGAGGTGCTTTGTAGAGTCCAGGTGCAGGATCATATTTCTGGAGGCTGGGAGGCACTGATTGTGTTTCTCTGTTTGCTTTGTGATTGTCTCCAATGTTTCCCTGCTGTTACTGAGCTAATGGTCTATTGTGCCACTGCAGTACATGTGTGAGTAGAATCAATGAAACAACAATGGGCAGAAAACACCACTTCATTTATGGTCACAAGCATATTGCTTCACTAAATCATTCTGGAAACTTCAGTTTTCCACATGCAGGCTGTTTATTCTTACACATAATATATAGCCTATATTAAACCTCATGCTTTTAAATACAAGGTGTATTTGACCCCAGCACCATTGTTGAGCCATTGCTGCCTGTCAAGCTCTCCTTCCTTGCAGGGCAGTACATTCAGAGCATTGCAGTAATAATGGCTGCAGATTACCACTGAAATCCTTGGGTGGGTTCTTGATTTCAGACACAGGCAGAGAAGAGAAAGCTACAGTCAGTCTGAAAGCTACAATGACAACTGGTAGAAGCAGATTTTGTTGATAAAGTCGACTGAAAATGTCTCCACATGATTTAACGTTGTGATTGTCCAATGTCATGCAATGCAGGTAACATTTGCTGGGACTCCTGGGGTGTAGGTTTCTCTAAACCCAGTAAAGAGCTGAACATTTGCATCTGAATGGTGGGGAGGCAATACTCAAGTCCATATTATGAAACTTAAAGAAGCGCTTAGATGTAATCCATCTTACAAAAATAGTAGCACAGAAATATATGAAAGAGTAAATGTTAAAGATTACAAAGTCATATCCACTGCCGTCTCAAAAGCCCAGGCATCAATATGTTCAACCCAGAAAATCACTCTGTCAACAAAGCCGGAGGACGTGTGGCCGTGTTTCATCAGCAGGCACGATGCAGCAGTTTTGGACTTGGCCTTTAAGTCTGACACTGGAGAGTGACAGCGGGCCCAGAGGAGAGAGCCTCCTGTAAGCACCAATTTTACAACACTGTGTCCAAAACAGCTGTTCTGTCCTGCTGAAATGTCTTTCAAGACCCTCGTACGCGTCGCACAGAAGGTCAGGCTGTGTGAAATGACTCCAGTTTGTTAAGAGATAGAATTCAACGTGCTGCACATGTGAGTAAAAAGTAAAAAACACTCACCAGGGACATCCACACGATGCCCCTCTGAGGGGGAGCCATGGCTCCCTGCTCCCCGCTCTAAATCTAAAATGATTAGAGAGCTGCAGCAGAGATTAAACTGTATTTCACAGAGTATTACATGTCCAGACATAACATTCATTAATTAAACTCTTGTGTTCTCTTTGAAGTTAGATAATATCTTACAAAAGCAGTTTGGGGGACAAGAATTGCAGCCCCTGCAATGTTCTTGGAGCTGTGTGGCCGTCTCATAACTCACAGCTACTACACAGCTATCGGTGCGATCTATCATTTCAGCGCACAAAATTAGACTTCAGTGTCTTTTTCCAGGCTTGGTTTTCTCTGTTTCTGAGCTAACAGCAAAGGAGGCTGCTGATGCACTGACTTTCTCCTTAACAAATGATCTGGGTGTAATAGGCACCGCAAATTACCAAAAAGCCTCTTCTCACTTACCTCTGATGGCACCTCTCACGCAGACAGTTTAGGTCTTATTGTCCAGGCTCTCAGATCTCTGTCTCTCAGATTACTGCACCCATGTAAAGGAGATGAGTTATTGTTTGCGACGCTTAAAGCTGCATTCATTCATATCTTTATATTTCTGTAACACTGGCTCAGATGAACGTGTGAAGGCTCCGTTGTAGTGAAATTATCATCCCTTAGTGTGAGCTCTTGTTTTAGGTTTTCAGCTCACTACTGCTCTCGTCCACCGCAGGGAAGGATATTTCCCTCCAAAGTTGGTGGAGACCAATTATTATTGCAAATGATCAATAATGTTGCTCCATAAAGTCTAAAACCATTGAAACTTAACATACCTGTCAAGGAGAAGAATCCATTTGCATGGTCCACACGCAAAAAAAACATGAAACTAATTTTTAAATGCTTTGAGCGTCACAAATAAAATTCCATTCACCTCCATTGTAAAGGAGGCAGGAACCCCAGAGACTGAAGTCTCAAACCCTCGGGAAATAAAATCTGATTGCAAGAAAATACTACCCACTCTGAAAACTGCAGAAAATTAATCAGCACTGATGAAAGAAAAGCTTCACAGGATGAAAACTGATGTGGCATCATAGCATTAATCATGGATCATATAGGTGATGCTGTCTCAGCACAAAACAAGTCATCTTTCATTGCAGCGATCATTCCTCATGCCAAGGTGCTGATGTCTGTCTGTATTTCTCATATCGTCCCTCTGAGGTTATTTGTTTGTTTAAACTAGTCTGAAGCACTCAGACTTTCCAGCAGACTGAGCCAGGATAAGGCAAAGAGGCAGGGTGACCGACTGGGATCCTAACCTCATTTTCAGTGACTAAAACCAAACATTCACTCACATACTGAGCAGAGTGGCTTTTCACTGCACGCAATGAGTTTCACTCTGTTACACATTTCTGCGTTCGAGCATAAACACAATGTCACACAGTGTTTGTATGATGTGGTCTTGTTTGCAGAAAGAAAATACTTGACTCTACTTCATCCTGGAGAACGGGTCTTCCTTTTTACAGGCAAGGTCACATGGCTGAGAATTACAATCCAGCAGATCTGTTTTCATGCCACCCAGGGCAGATCCCAGCCTTGTCAAGTCAAGTCTAAAGTCTGATCCTCTGAGGTGAGACTTGACTCCAAATCCAAGTTTGATGACAAAATATGTAAAGTATTTGATGCACTTATCAAAGACTGACAACAGAGAGATAACAGGAAATGAAAAAGGGTGTGGGATGGTTGGAAAACATGCAACAAATGGCCCGAGTGACCTTAAACATTGTGATTCAAAGTCTTTAACCTGTAACACAAGACGGACATGAAGTGAAAGACACTTGTCAAAGGAGCAGCAGCTTCAGTCCTCTGTCTGCACACGACGTGTCCAGGTTCAGGACTGAGCGTAGACCACCCACATTTTGGCAGCACTGGAAAACCCAACACACAGACTTGTGTGTTGGGTTTTCTTTAAAATGGAAGAATAACAGGCTTAAAACGTGAAAACACATTCCTGGTCACATAAGTACATGAGTAGAGCAAATGAGCCGTCTGCTCGTCAGGTGCACGTTAAACGGACGACTGGAATACCTCCCATGTGGACAAGCAGAAGGCCACAGGGGCAGCCGTAGCTCACAAGTACTCAGCAAATAGCTGAGAAAAGGGGAAAGGTTTGAAAAACTGTTTTGGACTTCAACTCTCAAATAAACCTCAACAGTCAAGGCTCATGTTGAAACTTTTGTGGCTCGAGGATGACCCAGTTCTGCAAGATTTATTCTCTCTTAAGGGTAAATGTTTTTGCTGCATGTTGCTCGTGTCCCGACCGTCTTCGTGATCTCAGACTGAAGTGCACGCTGTCAGGGCGGAGAGATCGAGGGGTGAGGTTGATGACAGACTGAGGGAGGCCGACAGCCTGGCTGCCTGTCTTTGACTTTTCCAGGGTGGGCTGAAGACGGTGCCAGCAGGGATGCCATGCATGGTGCTGTGCCGGGAAAAGGAGCCTACGCAAGAAAAGGGAGGAGGGACGACATTCAAACACACAGGCATGTTTTTATGCACTCGCACTCACACACACACGCACACATATGTACACACTTGTTATATAAAAGGGCTTCACTAAACAGGAACCCAACATTTGCAAGCATACACACACACATAAACTGACAATAACACAGACACACATGCACAGGAATTCAGAGAACACCCAGCTACAAACAAAACTCTTTTACACACACACACACACACACACACACACACACACATAACCTATGCAAATGAGCTCCAGAGGCTCCATGGCATGTGGCAGATACCCAGTCCTCCTGCCCACATCCTGTTTCCAGACCGAACCAGCACTCGCCTCTTCACACAGCAGCATGGTTGCAGATGAAAAATGACACTGATGAAAGAGTTTTCTTATGTTTATCACTTCTGTTTTTCTCTCTAAATATAAAATCAAACAAATCAAACCCCTCCCAATTCTTTGTCTTTTATCTGCAGCTCTGTGCATCTGAATGCAGTTGTCAAGGCTATTTGGCTCCATTCATTTTGCTGATCAGAGGGCACTTCGAGCACTGCAGACGCTTGCAGAGACGGGGACCTGGACTCTGATCACGTAGCTGAACGTCACATTATACAGCAGGTCCAGTTTTTCCAGCTTCTTTGCGGCATCGGTAACTTCAGTGGCTTCAGTTTGAACACCTTCTCCACAGCTGCCCTCAAATGTTCGCCAGTTACAATAAGAAAAAGTAATAAATACAAGCCAACACACACGCACACACACACACACACACAAACGGTAGATGAAGTGAAAATAGACACATATGTTGTCTAAAGCTCAGGGACTTTTTCGCTGTAAGCCGTTAAAGAGAGGGATTGTGTGTGATGCAGGCTGCCTGCAGGGCTCTCTGTTAGCATTTTCACTCATTCCTTTCCCATACTTTCCGAGCATAGGTCATCTGCAGCTCCGCTTATAACAAACTTCACAGCCACAAGTGCTCATTTTCAATACTTCTCACTTCTCAGTCCAACGCACAGGACTGCACACCTTATTTTTATTTTAGGAGAACATTCAGTGTTTCACTCAGTCTGCTGTTCCCACACCAGACATTTTGATCGACCTTAGCAGGAGAAGCACAGGTGTAACAAATAACATGAACAATGACTCAGTTACATTCTATTGTCTCAGTGAACCGTGACACCGAGGCGGTGTGCACAATATTAGAGCCCGGAGCATTATGAATGTTATTAATTATACCTGTGCTGTTCCTGATATGACACAGTGAGTTATTGAGAAATGGCAGCATATAAAAGTGAACTTCAAAGCTGAACATAAAGTAGGAAACACAGATGGAGACTGTGAAGTGAAGCAAATTAACCACAGGAGGGAATCCCAAAGGTTTTATTACCCTTAATCCAGTACACAGCAAATCTCTGTGGGATTACCTTAATCAAAAGAGGATGTCAAAAATCAGCAGCGGGTGGAGGATGGAAAAAGAAAAGAAGGTGAAGCAGAGAGAGGGAGGAAACAGCAAATAGAGTAGAGTGGCAGTGGAAGAACACTTGAAAACAAGACGGTGAAGAGAGATGGAAGAGTGGGAAGTAAAGATCCAGACACCACACAGCAGGTCAGGTTCTTCTCAGTGGTCCTGCCTGTGTCTCCCCAGGGACAAACAGAAGCCTTCACATCTGGATGACACACCAGCAACCGGCATCGAAGGAAAGGCGACCGTGGAGGATCAGACAGGTGGGCACACATAGACACAAGAAATAAAACATATACACTGGTCTACACATGTGGGCCGACATGCACACACAAAAACAGGCTTTTTAAACCACTGCTTTACACTTACTGAGATCAGCACCACAAACGTGCAGTTTGCCCTCCAAAGAGGTGGATCCTTGATATACACTAGTTTGTGTGATGTACCTTTCTCCTTGTGAGACAACATTATTAGATGCTGCAACTGCTTCCTAGTTGTTTTTCTTCATCTCTCACCTCCAACAGTGCAGTGCACTACAGGCAGCTCTCAGGAGCACATGTTGGACCGTGCACCCAGTGGGGCACGCGGAGCAGAGGGCTCCCCAGATGCTCCTGGATTCTCAATCAGCCTAACACTGCCGCAGGTGATGGACGACCTGTGAGGGATGATGAATCGACCGCTGTCAGGTTCTCGTCACGTCCTCATCTGGAATTCAGCCATAAGGAGAGAGGAGTGTGTTGTACTTTAAAAATACAACTCACATCTCCTGAGGCTAGATGATTATTACAGTAACACCGAGTATAATTACAGCATGTGGTATTAACGAAGTGCGGTGTGAATGTTGTGAGACTGTCACTGATGAGTAATGTTAGCGGCCTTCACTTTGAGATGACAGGATGTACGTTCGCCCTTATGAAAATAGAAAAACTACAGGTGGTGAAAATATTTTAAAATCTAGTAAAAAGACAGAGTGGACAATGAATATGTCTGAATCAAACTAAAACATAAATAGACTCTAGTTAAACTATTTTGACTATGAACATACTAAGATAATGTTATTGGGCACATTAGGGGCTCACATGTGGATTTTAATACAAGCATTTTTTTGTCAAATATCGTATCTGTGGAGTTTAGAGACGGTGCACTTTAAAACTCAGCCAGTACAGTGCTCCTTTCAACCAGCTGGGTATAGGTCCCATACATGAATCAACAGCTCCATAAACAAAACACCAGCAGCACCATAAACGATGCAGAGTGAGAGATGCAGATTTTCCTGTTTCTACTCCCCATTAGCAGTCGATCATTATCGATACCGTGAAATCCTGTGCAGATGTTTTTATTTCTATGTGTTGAGTGCTGTGAGTGGGGTGTTCTCTAGAAGAGGCAGTGTTTCAATTGATTTTAACCAAAGTCGTTGGTTGTACCGAAACATTTTCGACCGTAACCGACCAGCAAACCTTCATAAACTGTAGATTCACTGTGAAATCCAAATAAGTCATCACTCTCAGTCAACAGCTGACAAAAACCTCCACTCAGAATGGATCAGCTGTGGTTTGACCTTCACACTCTGCTCTGCTCACTCATTTCATCACGTTTTTCCTCCGTCTCCTGCATGCAGCAAGCAGATGGATCTGAGTTCTTGGCTAAGGCCTGAGTGTTATCTGTGCTGAGCGAGAGAAACGCTTCCTGGTAGCTTCAAAGCCAGCACATTCTGTGCACTTCAACCCAAAGAGCCTCTCTGCTATCACGAATACCATGAGGTTCTCACTGAGGTAGCCGGCCTGCTTTATGAGGATCAGGAGCACAGATGTTTCGTGTTTGTGTGGAGAGATCAGGTTAACGCCCCGTGCTGATACTGTGTAAGCACATAGATCGATAAGGTGAGCGTCCGAACTGAGATATCCACGGAGAAGTCTGTGGGTCATCTCGCACAAATCTCAGGGCAAGTGCAAACAGAAGCAGACGGAAACCATTCCCTCTGTCCTGTGTGCCTCAGTCCAGATTACTTCCTGAAAGTTCACTAGAATTTCAATCACGTCCCCTCCTCCTTCCTCCCTCAATCGAGTACATCTGGCAAACGGCAGCGATATTTATATTCATAACAGACAATGAGCCCACAAGGAAAAGAGAGAATGATACAGAATAACTCAGGCAGTGTGTCTCAGGAAGCAGATACTACGCTGAAACAACCGTACGGTCATGAGTTGCTGGCAGACATTGGACTTCTCTCATAAACCTCCACCGGCAGGCTGCATAGAAGACAGCAAAGCCTCCGACCGTCTGCTCAGGCCTCTGCATCATCCCCACAGCAGCATGGTCAATTACAAACCAGATGTGGCGAAAGCCTGAGGATCAGGGCTTCCTGACCGAACCAGATCAGCATCTCACATTTGAATCTAGCTCCTGATTTGACTGAATCCAAGGCCCCCGAGAGAGAGAGAGAGAGAGAGAGAGAGAGAGAGAGAGAGCATCTCTGTAACTGTCATCCTGTAAACACACTCTCTTATGGTGGTCATTAACATGCTGAAGGAATTTGTTCAACATTTTGGCAAAAGCACTGATTCGCTTTGTTGCAGAGAGTGAAACAAGGAGATTGATATCATCCTCGTATCAGACCAGAACTGATGAATCTATAGCCAGGAGTTAGCTAGCTTAGTTTAGCTCATGGACTAGGAACAAGCAGAAAGCCTGGCTCTATTCGCAGGTAACACAATATTCCCTTCAGTAGATGTAGTGCAACCTCACAGTGACAAGACTGTGCCCAGTCAATGAATTGTTCCCTATAAAGCCATCACCATTTTAAAATAAGTTTAAAGAAGCTGGACAGAGCAAAGGTGGTTTAAAGTCTAAGCATCTGTTGGCTCAGGCTTTATTCTGAATGGTCAAACAGTTTGAGCAGCACTGACATTCAGGCTGGATCATTCAGGGAAAAATCATGTTTCCCAAAATGTCAAACTGTTCCTTTAAGTGGCATCATGAGGTTGAAAAATACTTTGTAAATGTCAGAAGTTTGAACAGTGAAATGTTTTAAGTTCTGATCCAAACCCTGGAGGTAACTGTGTCTTGGAAAATCCCCAAACTTTGCCCTGTGCACGCCTTTACCCTGCACGATATTTTGAACTGGTCAGTGTACAGTAAAAGTGAATATATTTTGGGATGTTGGGTAATTTTCTTGTTTATACATTTCCCTTAACTAACCTGTTTTACTCCTTAAAGTGACGTACTACATTTCCCACAATGCATAAAGGGGCTGAATTTGTCTCAATTAACTGTGGGTTTTGTGACCAGTTTTAAACAGCAAAGGGAACAGTGATGGGGGAAACTGGTGTTTGCTAGAAGAGCCAACAGCCTCTAGTGTTATTAACAAATTCAGCTCTAAATGCACAAACACAGACGATACTAAATCTCCTGTTTCTCTCTCGCTCATCCGTCCTAAACCTGGCTGGCAATCAGTCAGCAATCAGACCAATCAGACTGGCAAATAACCAAAACAAACTGCAGGAGGGTGAGCGATGGTCGGACGGTGCTCCCATAGGCCCGATACGACCTCTGGACGAGGCGGCCTCATGACTAATTGGTGTTTAAGCTCAATCACAGTCAGCACACTTCCTACTCCTGTGGCCTGCTAAATGGCTCTATTCTCTGTGTCAACCCCCCATCTCTCTCCCTCTCTCTTAGCTCCCTGCTCTCTTTCTTCCTCTCTCTCCCTCCAGGGTCTCTAACAACCCCCCTCCCACCCCTTCAGTCTGTCTGTCTGGACCAGAGGGAGGCACCGTGGGAGTTTAATTGCCTCGTTTTTCCATGAAGCCAAGTTCATTACATTAACAGCTACGGCCCACGCTGCATACTTCCAACCTGCTGCAATTTGTTTTCGTATTTATTAGGCTGACAGAGAGGCAGCTTCCCGCTCAGCCGGGGGAGAGAGAGCGATCTCTGCTGGGTGAGGGAGAAGGTCAGAGGAAGCTCGGCAGGCACAGGCGGCCATTGGGATGCGCCAGCGGGGCAGAGGAAGCCATGACAGGGAGGCACGGGCGAGGAAGGCCAGGCCTACTCGCACTAGGAGAAACCAGGGTCACTCATCTGAGGATGCAATGAGGCGGTGAAGGAACTAAGACAGCAAGGTCAGAGGAAGTGTTGATGCAAGAAGTTAGCATCACTTTTGGAAGGATGGAGGAAACTTTTAGAATAAATTGATACCAGTATCTCTAGTTAGGACAAAATATGTTAGTATATGTTTAGTATGATTATTTGTGCTTTACCAGAAACAGCAAGCACACGTCGCCTTAATGTGTTATCAGCCACAGAGTCTTAAAGCTGCAACACTCAGTATTTATATATCAGCAATGAACCAAATGATTGTGTTGCAGTGTGGAGGATGACACACGTAGTGGCAAACCCACAAAGAACTGTCCAGTACACTCTGCATCTTACTGCGTATTTGTTCATTTCTGTTTCAAGTCATGCTCACCGAGTAGCAGCAGCGTACTCAGCACCAAATGCCAAACAGATCTAGTTAGCACCTTGCCACAAAGTCACATTTAAAGCAAAAAGGCATCAAAAAGTCATCCTTTAAAGCAAATCTAAAGGATCAGTCAATGATGGACTTATATTCACCTGGTGACCACAACACAACAGTTTGTTGCAAGTGTGTCTGCTGGTTGTGAAAATGTTTGCTAACATGTTCTCAATAAATATTTTCTATTGCCTCATATTTTTAAGAAACCATGTGTGTTTACGGCTTATTCTGCTGCCTCCACATGGCCAGACATATATTAACGCTGCTTTTTCATAGGTAAAAATCTGTCATGTTGCCTGTTGAACACGTGAAGACACATTAACCACTGGAGACCACCTCTCTGCTATTTCTGCCTGTTTTCTGGAATATGCATCATAATGCACCACAATGGAAACTGAAATAATAAAGGTCTTAAAACACAGATCTGCTCTATAAAGCCAGGCCACAAAATCAGCTGGCATTATGCTTGATTTCATATTGTGCTTTAGTGAACGTCGTTTCCCAAGATTGCACTAAATCAGATTAACAAAGACCACCTGACATGCAGTGAATCTGCTGGAAGTATGTGCGCAGTTGCTTTGCCCAGTTGGTAATCCAGGTTTAATAGGCGGACAGAAAGACATACAGGAAAGCATTAGACAACATCGTGTTGCTTATGTTCCCAGCATGATGCAGAAAGTGGTTGCCACATACACAAACACACACACATGTCTCCATTCATGAATTTCTGTGTCCCACCCTATAGTTCACGCAGTACTCACGGGCTGTCATGACACATGCATCTTTCACCAGCCTGGACTTCCCACTTCGCCACACATGCTGCACAGACATGCTCGTATGGGCGAAGCACACAGGTTTAAAAATAAGCTTCTAAGATTTCTGTATTGCAAAAGTGTGAATCCTCCACAAATCCCTCGGCATAGTAATTCAGAGACAACATGTACCCTTTATTGTTGTGCAATGACTGTGTAGACACCACCAGCTAATCTAAAACAGCAGCACTAAGTGGATCTACTCAAAACCTCCCAAGAACCACGGCGAGAAGGCAGAGGGGAAAAACAGATAGAGTGAGGCAGCAAGACAGAAAAGACGTGGTAAAGAAATAAATGGAAAAGAGAAATTAACAGGAGAAAACAAGACAATAGAGAGAACAAAAGGAAGCAGGAGAGAGACAGGCTAAATCCACTGGCCAGCATGAGTGAGCGCCTCTGAAAGTGGATATGAAGGCGGATGAGCCACGCCAGCCTCCTCTGACCGCATTAACAAAACCTAATGGAACGGCTGGCTCCAAGAGGCCTCGTCATCCATTATCTGACTGTTGCCCCGCGCAACCGAGGAGGTTCAATGTCTCAGCGGCTGCAGCTCAGCTGTCATGCACTGTGCTCTCCCTTTGTCTTATTTTCACTGTCCTTAATGAAAATGACTGGTAAAGCAGTTGCCCAGTATGTAAAGAAGCCATGGAGATATTGCTTCCACTAGGGCTGTGCCCGCAAATCACTGTAAATTGGCATGAGGAGGAAGGAAAAGGATGGTCATAATTGTCATTGAGGGGCAGCTGTCATCTCAGGAAACCCACTAGATCCATCATTACCAGGTCCTGTTGAAAACCTCAGACTGGATCTGGGTGTGATTTAGGAGGAATAATTTTTCTGTTATCTTGTATTTTTCTTTCATAAAATTATCTACTCAGCTTTCTAGCTCAACATATTGAATTAACTAACTAGTATTCTTTCTTTTGGCAGTGCGATACATGTTTGGATGTTAAATCATGATAAAATGACATGAAAATGCCACAGCTGTTGTATTTGTTGTTATAATGTTTTAACCACTGGGCGAAGATGATGTGTGGGGACCTGGTATTTTTACAGGTTTTTGTTGGAGTCTAGAGAACAACATTTACAGGATTATTGGAACAAAGTGAATCGCCTGTACAGGTGCAGGACAAACAAATTAAAAACAAAAGGAAAAGGAAAAGCTGCCCACAGCTGACATTTCCAGGTTTCCACGTTTCAAGTTTCAACACAACACAGGCCACATACATGGACTAAATGGGGTTGGGATCCAATGACCGTTTAATTAATCATTGACTAAAATGATTCAGACATATTCTCCTCATTCCATGGACCTCCTCACTCAGGTTTATCAGGCAGTTCATTGTTGTTGTTTCATTAAGAGGAGGACTGCAGTGGGTGGTGTTCTAGGACGTGCATGACTCAGAAGATCTGCTCCATAGGTCTTAGTTTGAAAGACCACCATTGTGTGCCGACAGCGGTGTCTGTGTGAGGAGCTCGGGCCAGAGAACACGCCCTCTTACAGTACACCTTTGGTATTCTGTGATTCTGACCTTGTCGTTGAGTAATTTAAGCACTTTGGTGTAGCTGGTGTCTGAGCAGCCTGGCAGTGTGGTGAGAAAATGACAGCATCCTCTGAGAATGGGAAGGCACAATAAAACAAGGGGCTACTTACATAGACATGCTATACAGAAATTACTTACTTACTGCTGGGTAGCTAATCTCATTAATCTGGTACTTACGCACGCACACACACACACGCACGCACACACACACACACACACACACACTGACTGCACCTTTTGTGTGGTCGCACAGAGAAAGTGTTTTTCTGTGGTCGGGGGTCCGGAGAGAAGGCTAGTCTGATTCAGGACATTCCCAGGAGCACTGGAAAGAAATGAGGACACTGAACAGCTCATGCATTGTGTGTGTGTGTGTGTGTGTGTGTGTGTGTGTGAGAGCTTTCGAGTCCTCCCTGCGGTGTGCACTGTTGGGAACAAATGTTTACGTTTTGCACAAGGCGACATCAAGAGAAAATGTGACGTCATACATTTCTGTGAGCCACTGTGCACGTTAACCCTGTGAACACAGGATGTTGTGAATTTTGAGGAATTAGAGTCACTGGACATGACTCACACACCATCCACACACCAACATTATTTTCCTGTTGAAACAATTGTTTCTTTCTGCTTTTGGCTTCAGCGGCTTCTGTTCGCCCAGACAGCCGGTCGTCTGAGCCGACCCCATATGATAATTTCTCAGTAAGGTGAAATCATTACAGTGACTTTCACCGTCTATGCTAAATTAGTTTTGTGCTTTGTTTGCTGCCTGCCCTCTCACTAGCCTGGGCATGGACTACTCATACAACAGGAAATAATGACGCCAAGGTCCATTAAGTGGGATGGCAGGACATCATATCAGCATTAATCTCCCACTTAGCAGAGCAGCCCCAGGAGAGCGAGGGAGGGAGAGAGGAGAGAGAGAATATGATTTTCAGCTCTTCCCAACTGGACTCAGGCTTTCAATTTTTATTACTGGTTTCTGTTATAATAAAACTTTGGGCAGAAGGTCTGGTGGAGACATTGATTTTGGTGATCCCATGATCTTTTGTCTAGTGCCACAATCAGGCCACAGTTTCCGTCTTCAAATCTCTTCACCTGTTATCATAAACAAACAAAGTGTCCAGTGCACGTTGATGGTGCCAGTGTGAAGAACCTTTTGGATCTTTTTAGAACCTTATTACCTTTCTCTCCAAGTCACACTGATATTAATTTCATCTAGTTTGCCTTCAGCTCAGTGAAAGACGTGTCAGCAAATATAACTATTTTAACAATTCACAGTAAGATAGTTTTTTCTTATATAAAACCTAAAATTGATTAATGCTAATTTTGCTGCACGTAACTTCCATACACCAGGAGTCTTGTTTGCCACTTGTTCTACTGTCATATCTCATTCACTAACCCCATTCATTCAAGATCAGGATCAACAGTATAGGACACAGAGCCAGGGCTGCAAGTGATGATTTATTTCATGTGCCAGGTATTTTTCTGAAGATTATCTTTGAAAATAAAAAAAAGAGTAGAAACAGAAATAAATAAATAAATAAACTTAGTTCTGTCAACTGCAAAACCAAATATATTCAGTTTATTGTTGAGAAAACCATCAACTCCTCCTATTTAAGAAGCTGACATCAGAATTTTTAGCTATTTTTGTCCAGAACAATGGTTCACTGTTCTATTTGATTTTCAAATGATTTTTAAATTCATTTTCTGTCAATCAACCAGTTGATTAACTGATTAATATTTACAATTGTTATAATTGGAAGAAAATGGCTACAGACACTATATCGATTGACAAGATAAAAACTGCTCTTAACATCCTACATTTCAACAACAGTGTCACTTCAGGGGCTCAGTTTTTTATTTTTTTTTCTGCACTGCTTTTAATTTAAATGATATATTTTTGTATCCAATATTGTCCAGTCTAATTCCACATTCATAAATAATAAAACGAATACTACTACTAATAATAATAATAAAAAATGCATTATTATTATTATTACTATTATTTTATTCTAACAATAGAGATGTTTCTGTGGTGTACAGCGCCACCTGATGACGTTAAATAATACGCGGCCTATAATTACAGCTGCCCCTGGCGATCCCTGAAGGACCCTTCACTCCACTCAGTTTCAAATGTGTAAATTCACAGCAGGTGTATTATTTTTACCGTAACGTATTTTAACGCGTGTTTTTATCGCTCACTCCACTACAGTGTATGATTTACTTTTATTTTTATTTATATTTATTGGACGTCCCGGTCCACGGCAGCGGGTCGTCCAACTATTCGCCTGATCAGAATTCGGGTCCCCGGCTGTCGGTTCCGGAGCGACAGCTGAGATTATCGTCCCGTCCTTGTGTGTGCGCTCGGTTTACTCGCCACGATGTTTGAGGAGGCAAGCGAAGTGTTTGATAACATGTTGAAGGCGTCGTTTCCCTTCACCTTCATCGTGTTTATCCCCGCGGTCCTGATCCTGGTGTCCCCGCTCCCGGCGGAGGCTGCGCATGAGTTCGCGGTGTACCGCATGCAGCAGTACGACCTGCAGGGACAGCCTTACGGTCAGTCGGCCCGTTCTCCGCTCTGCACCCGGGGACACATCAGAGAATCTGTGCCTCGACTCGGCCAGAACCGGCTGGGTCGGCAACCAGCTGTTTCCGGCTGTTAGCACCCAGTGACAGGGTCGCTAGCTGGATGCTAATGTAGCTTAGCATTGCTAGCAGGCAAAACCAGCTCAAGTCCAGATCGCTGCTCCTTTAATATTAAAGCTGAAACTCGTCTGGGTGATAATCCAACAGGACACCCGTCGGTTTTGACGTGAGCTGAAGTTTATTAGGGCTGTGGTCCCCAATCCTGGTCCTCAAAGACCCCTGCCCTGCTTGTTTTCCAACTCTCCTTGCCCTACTCCCTGCTCATTACCTGGATGAGGTGTGTTCAGCCAATCAGAAGTGGGGAGGGCAGGGGTCCCCGAGGACCAGGATTGGGGACCCACTGTATCAGGGGATGAAGGATTTTTAAACCCTCTCATGACTCTCATTAAACGGATCTAGTGATCTGGATCAGGATCGGCAGGCACACATTTGCTCTTTCTTTTTGGCATGAAGACAGAGGAGTGCACGTGTTTTTGTTGATCATCTGTGCACGTGGTCTCCCCAGGTACCAGGAACGCCATCCTGAACACAGAGGCCCGGACTGTGGAGGCAGAGGTACTAAGTCGTCGCTGTGTCATCATGCGACTGGCGGACTTCTCCTATGACAAGTACCAGAAAGCCCTGCGCCAGTCGGCGGGGGCCGTGGTCATCATCCTGCCCAAGAACATGTCTGCTATGCCCCAGGACATAGTCCAGGTAACATCACACCTCAGAAACCGTAGCTCGGGCTCTTTCGCCTGTTTCCACTGTGTGTTCGTGTAAAATGCAAAATGATGCAAAAAGCCGAACTGAGGATGCTCCTTTCCTTTCCTGTCTTCATCCGAGAGAAAGTAGTTCCTCTTTAGCCGAGGGCTAAATGTGACACATGCATTTAGAGCAAAATGTCCAAAAGAGGCTGGTGAGGAGACTTTACAGTAAACGTGATCTACAGATTTAAATATTGGGAGAAGTAAAAGCTTCAGTCAGTTTATTTGGATCACGTGTGTTTTTCAAGGTCAAACCAACCTTGGTAAGAAAATGGTAGTTTCCCAGTTTATAACTGGTTTTACAGGACCTGCTGTGCACTGAGTAAGCCTGGTGTGACTAACAACAACATGAGGCTTTAAGCGGAGAAATGTGAAAAAGCCTGTGTGGCCCGTTGCAGCAGCTGAATATTATTAGTATCACTTTAGGTGCAGTTTGATTACATAACCATTTATGGTGAGTTATCACAGGCTGGTTTTTCTGTCCCTGTAAATGTGTGTGTTCTTGCTTCCTCGCGTCCATGCGTTCCTCCCAAAACGTCATTTTCTTCAGATCGTTCAGGGTTGAAGGAAATTTATCCGATTTTTTTTTTCTTTCAGTTTTGACCCAACAGTTTCTCACTGTGACAATCCGAGTCGAGGGTCTGAGTTTCTCACACAGTCCGTTTCCTTGTGTCTGTCCTGTGCAGCAGTTCATGGAGCTGGAGCCGGAGATGCTGGCTACTGAGACCATCGTCCCCGTCTACTTCGCCATGGAGGACGATGAGCTGCTGTCCATCTACACCCAAACCCTGACCTCGTCCTCGTCCCAGGGCTCTTTGTCGGCGGCTGAAGGTCCATACTCGTTCCCTCCAGCCTCAACCTGCTTGTGTCACATGCTCATCACCGTGCTCATCGACGCTGATCATTTGTCTTTCCCTTTCATTCTCTTTTCTTTCTGTTTGTTTTCTGTCTTTGTTGTTACTGCAGTGCTGCTGCACACGGCCACAGCCAACGGTTTCCAGATGGTCACGAGTGGAGCTCAGAGTAAAGCCATCAGTGACTGGGCCATCACCAGTTTAGAGGTGAGAGATTCCATGAAGGAAACTGGGCTGAAACAGACCATGAGAAATTGTTACCGTTACTCTTTTGTTCCAGAAGTATAAGAGACTGGAAAGGTTTTCCAGTTTGTCATAACAAATCACTACCACAGTAAAGTCACTAAAGTACTCATGCTTTGATTCTTCATCTTATGGGTTTTATTTAAAAGAACTGGTTTAAAATAGAAGAAACTGTTTGTACAAGCTGTTCTCTGGAGCTCAGAGCTGCACAATAATGTTGCTTGGTGGTTGGGTCTGCTGACTCCCAGCAAAACTGCCCTGGAATATACCTCAGTCCTTTTAGTGTTCGTTTTAGTTGGCGTAGATTTTCTCTGAGTGTGCGGTTCAGTTTCCACCCACACTGAAGAGGCGTTCAGCTCAGATAAACTAAAGGTTTGGCATGAAATAAAAGATGTTTTATTAAAATAAAGGTGTGTTTTGAGAAGTTAGATAAATGAATTCAGGTGGACGGTATGGGCTCTAGGAAATTAGGAAGCAGTCGTCAGCCGACATCTGCATCTGTAGCCTGAAGTCTGTAGTCTGTAGCTCGAAGTCTGTAGTCTGTAGCCCGAAGTCTGTAGTCTGTAGCCCGAAGTCTGTAGTCTGTAGCCCGAAGTCTGTAGCCTGTAGCCCGAAGTCTGTAGCCCGAAGTCTGTAGCCTGTAGCCCGAAGTCTGTAGCCTGTAGCCCGAAGTCTGTAGCCTGTAGCCCGAAGTCTGTAGCCCGAAGTCTGTAGCCCGAAGTCTGTAGCCCGAAGTCTGTAGCCCGAAGTCTGTAGCCTGTAGCCCGAAGCCTGTAGCCCGAAGCCTGTAGCCCGAAGTCTGTAGCCCGAAGTCTGTAGCCCGAAGTCTGTAGCCCGAAGTCTGTATCCTGACGTCTGTAGCCTGAAGTCTGTAGCGTGCAGCCTCTACTGCTGCAGTTTGCACGTGAAGCTTGGCTGAAGAAACATCCTGTTGTATGTTTGACAAAGGTTTAAAAGGTTGGGTCACTTGAATGTGGGGCCTTTGTCTGTTGCCAAGACGATGTTTACTGAGGAATTGATAACTAAACCTCCAGCCTTGTCCTGTGGCTTTTAGCCTCAGTTCTATGTGTTTTTAACTTACAAGAACCTATTTACGAAACCTTTTGGACTGAACAAAAGCTCTTCATAAACCACCAGTGCAGTGCTCAGTGCTCAGTGTGTGTGTGGTCTGAAACACCACTAAACTGTGTGGACTGAATCCCTGCGATGTTTAAATCAAAGGACAGGTTTAATCCAAGGAGTTTAACTTTATCAGTGTGTGTTGTTACAGTGATAAATAAAGTCTGTTTCAGTGTGACTGTTTACATGTACACACATTCTGTAGTCTGATCACTGGCAGTGCTGATTATTAAGTGTAGAAACTCCAGCAGCAGAGAAGTGTTAGTCCAAGACGTTCTAATCTGAGCTTTGTGTTAAAATCAGTAGGATAAAGTGGTTTAGTCTCACTGTGGGGGATTAGGACACACGCAGAGGTTTTTCCCAGAGGTCTGCAGTCAGGAAGTTGCAACAGTGCACAGCCTTGCTTCTGTCTTGACAGTTTAACACACACACACACACACACACACACACACACACACACACAGGGTCACTTGTTTAGTTCAATTCAAAGCTGCAGGTTTGATTCTCACCCAGTCTAACGCCTCTGATGCTGTTTACCAGGGTCGCCTGGCTGGAGTTGGAGGAGAGGACCTGCCCACTATTGTCGTGGTGGCTCACTACGACTCTTTTGGTGTTGCCCCGGTAGGTTCACTGCTTCCTTCTTCAAATCATCCCTGACGCCCTGAAAACATTAAGGAAATATTTTCTCTGCAAATATCTGTTGAATTAGAATAAGTCATCTAGCTTCCAAGTCTTAATATGGTAATAGTTCAGGAAATAACAGTAATTCATCACAGCTGCCAGTGAAAAAAGAGCAGGCCAGGAAAGTAATCTGGCCCTGTGTGTGTGTCTGTGTGTGTGTGTGTCTCTGTGTGTGTGTCTCTGTGTGTGTGTCTCTGTGTGTGTGTGTGTGTGTGTGTGTGTGTGTGTCTGTGTGTGTGTCTGTCTGTGTGTGTGTCTGTGTGTGTGTGTGTCTGTGTGTGTGTGTGTGTGTGTGTGTCTGTGTGTGTGTGTGTGTGTTATGTCCAGTGGCTGTCGTACGGGGCAGACTCCAACGGTAGCGGTGTGTCCATGTTGCTGGAGCTGGCTCGTCTCTTCTCCAAACTGTACACCTACAAGAGGACACACGCAGGGTGAGCGATGACACCGAGACCATGTCACCACATTCAGATTGTTTCTCCGTTTTTAGCTCCACTAAAAGAACAATTTTCTATCACACCAACAACTCAGACACTCTGCACACTGACTTTAGGTGTGTGTATATGAGGAAACTGTAGTAGACCTACTGACCAGATAAAGGCTGTTTGTTTTTAGCATATTGGTTAAGGTTGATGTTGTAGCTCTGAATACTTTTTGACAACATCTGTGCCCTCCTTCCTCCAGCTGTGAGACTGAACATAATATGATCTGAGCTCTGAGCTTGTGTCTAAATGTGCTTCACTGAAGAATCATGTCAAGGAATCTTCTTCTTCTTCTCCTTTGGGCTGCTCCCTTCAGGGGTCTCCACAGCCAATCATCTGCCTCCATTTAACCCTATCCCCTGTATCCTCCTCACCCACACCAACTATCCTCATGTCCTCCTTCACTACATCCAAGAACCTCCTCTTTGGTCTTCCTCTAGGCCTCCTTCCTGGCAGCTCTAACCTCAGCATCCTTTTACCAATGTATTCACTGTCCCTCCTCTGAACATGTCCAAACCATCTCAATCTGGCTTCCCTGGCTTTTTCTCCAAAACATCTAACATGAGCTGTCCCTCTGATGTCCTCATTCCTGATCCTATCCATCCTCGTCACTCCCAGAGAGAACCTCAACATCTTCAGCTCTGCTACCTCCAGCTCTGCCTCCTGTCTTTGTCTCAGTGCCACTGTCTCTAAACCAGACAACATTGCTGGTCTCACCACTGTCTTGTCCACCTTTCCTTTCATTCTTGCTGACACTCTTTTGTCACACATCACACCTGACACTTTCCTCCACCCGTTCCAACCTGCTTGAACACGTCAAAGAATCATGTCAAGGAATAACAGACTTTTATGACACTGCATAACCCAAAGCTCCTTATGTTGAATCAAAGTCAACACATGTCCCTTGACACTGTAGTCAGTTTAAAGTATGCTCTATGGTTTATTGTCTAGTACTCATATATTCTAGTATCACACACCATCTGGTTCTTGCAGGGTGTTAAGTTGTCGGGTCGACCTGTGTGTGAATCCTGTTGTGTTTCCAGGTACAACCTGCTGTTCTTTGTGTCTGGCGGAGGGAAGTTTAACTACCAGGGTACCAAACGTTGGCTGGAGGACAATCTGGACCATACAGGTACTGTTCAGTATTCTTTAGTCAGTTAGCAGTAAAAATGACAGGACAAATGTAATGATTCATTATATTTATTACGTGGCCCGTGGTTCACTTACCATTTAAAACATCCTGTGCCTCTCGCTCCCTTCGTCAATAGACTCCAGTCTGCTGCAGGACAACGTGGCCTTTGTGTTGTGTCTGGACACTCTGGGGAACGGAGACTCTCTGCACCTCCATGTGTCCAAACCTCCTAAAGAGGGAACCCCCCAGTTTTCTCTGCTCAAGGAGCTGGAGTCGGTGAGTACTGAGGCCTGGTGCACCTCAGCCCGCAGCCTTTCATAAAACAGGTAAACATGCAGATGTTGCCAGTTGCTGCAGATACAGTGGGGAAAAAAAGGTTAGTGAAGCCTGTGGAACGATCTCACATGTAAAACTTCAAGATGAGCAGCTTTTTTATTTACGTTTCACTTAGAACCAAGCAGTCTGTGTTTCAGTGCTAGCACAGAAATCACCGTATTGTTGTTGTCCACACTGAAGACATCACTCAGACATTCACAGTGTTGGCTGGACAAAGTGACATCATCAAAGGCCGACTGGAGTCAGGTGTTGGCAAACCTGGAGTCCAGTTTCTTTGACTTATGAAAAACACAGACATGTAACGTTTGCTCCTCACCACCTGCTGACGTGAGCCCTGGCTCTTAGAACTCTGTTATTAACTTAAGCACATCGTGTCTGCCAACACAACTACAATCTGTAATACTCACCGTGTTTTTCTGTTCCTCTGGCTCCCCTCAGGTGGTTACGAGTCAGTACCCCGAGGTCAAGTTCTCCATGGTGCACAAGAAGATCAACCTGGCTGACGACATGCTGGCCTGGGAGCACGAGCGCTTTGGGATCCGCCGGCTGCCCGCCTTCACTCTGTCCCACCTGCCGTCACACCGCCTGGCTCAACGCTCCAGCATCATGGACGTGCGGTCAGTGTCCCTCTCCTCTCGCCACGGAGCGGGAGAGCCCCCTGCTGGGTGGGTTCATTACTGCAAGTCTCTGAATCTCCAAAAGACAATAGCGTCTATCGTAGCTGCTTCCATTTGTGACTTAGCTGTTCTAGACCCATGTTCTCTCACCTCACCTTAACTCCTTATGTCACATCATGTGAAGTCTCTTTTTTTAAACCCCTTCAGTGGCAAGATGGGAGCGTTACAGGATCCGATCATGCGTCTTCCATGGCTGTAGATGCAGATGTGCAATGAGCATATGTTGTCTTCCACTCAGTTTCTGAATTGTCTTCTGCTCCTGTAGCCATCCATCTCCTTAGTGTTCTTCTCACAAACGTCTAAGTGTCTGCAACTGTGTGCTTGTGTCTTACAGGCCTCATGTAGACGTGAAAAAGCTCAGCAGGAACACCAAGGTGGTAGCAGAGGCACTGGCCAGGGTCATCTACAACCTCACAGAGAAGGTATGAAAATATGGGGAAGTCTAATCCAGGCTCTACATGCTCCAGCTGTTTCCTTCCTGTGGTGTGATTATTTTTGTTGTTCTTGTGTCCTGCTGCACAGGGGGCCCCTGGAGACCTGCAGATCTTCACTGAACAAATGGTAAGCCTCTAATCGTACACGTACGAGCCTGACATCCCGTTTAGATCGACTCTGACGCGGGTAATTACACAAATCTATGGTTCAACAGTGTAGAGACACATTAATAGTACGAACTTTACATGAAGGATGACGGCCACATTTGACATCTCATTGTGTTAACCATATTTGTTCTAAATCACAGACTCATCATAGTATCAGTCTGAAACAGACTGAAACTCATTTCCTGCCAACACAGGAAATAACTCATCCCTGATGTGTTTCTTATGAGACCACAGACGTCTGATAAAAGAAAATCACTATGAACATTTAGCTTTTTATGTATTCAGTTGTTACTTATCCAAATAATTTGCTAAAATGGTCGTTTTAGTTGAAAGTGAAACAGTCCATTCCTAATGTATTGGTCATTTGATTATTGTGTAAGTAGCACATGGTTTGCGTCACACCAGCAGGTGCAAGAGGAGCAGCTGTCAGCGGTGGTGGACTGGCTCACGGCGCAGCCCCGAGCCGCCCAGCTGGTGGACAAAGACAGCAGCGTGGTGTCCACTCTGGAGTATCACCTCGGACGCTACCTCAAAGACGTCAAGAGACACTACGTTAAAGCTGACAAAAGGTAGAGACCAGTGGGCACGAACATGAAATACCGACGCTCTTTGTCAGTATCAGCCAAAGTACGAGGAGTCCTAAGGGTTTCTGCCTTTGTATCTTTTCACTCGTGGTAAATGAGGCACCAGTGCACTAGACCTTAGCTGAATGCAGAAGATATCATGTCACTTTAAAGTCACCAGCCTGTTTTCTGTCATCACTAATGAAAGTGTTTCACTTTCTCTTCCTCAGGGATCCAGAGTTCGTGTTCTACGACCAGCTGAAGCAGACTATGAATGCTTACAGGTACGCTGTAGGGATCTCCTCTTAATCCTCTATTTGGTCCACACTAACATCCACCAGTCAAAACCCTCCATCACCGTGTGTCTCACTGGTTCTTCTCTGGTGACCCTCAGAGTGAAGCCTGCGATTTTTGACCTGCTGCTGGCCGTGTGCATCGCAGCCTACTTAGGGATGATGTACCTGGCTATCCAGGTAAGTGGCCCGTCGCTCCTTTGGCACATGCACCACGTTACATAAGTGCAACACATCAGTGTCACGTGAAGTGTAGACTGTACACTAAAACTGTCACGCAGCATGTGGATAAATCAGTATTAAGAGTCACAGCCTTAATTTTGGACATTATTCTTGAAGTTGATTTTAAACTTTGGTCTCTTTAATGGTCCTGTTGTCTTTGAATGAAGACGAATTAACATCTTTGAGAGTGAGAGTTGTTTGTAAATGTTTTGTGGGGAATGTCAAATGACCATCTCTGGTCTTGTGGTCTCTTTACAGAACTTCGGAGTCCTGTACAGCGTTGTCCGTAGAATCACCCAACCCAAGGCGAAGACCCACTAAGCCCCACCTTCTTCTTCCCCGCCCCACCTTTTTCCTGAAATCCAGAAACTCTAGCCAGTAAGAACACAGACGCTGGGCCAAGCTGCTGTTGTCTTTTGGTTTTTAAACCAGCAGAATCACTTCCATCTCTTTTATCCTGATCCTCAACTATGATGTCAGATCCTGTCCTGCTGCCAGCTTAATCTGTTTGGTCTCATGGACCAAAATAATCAGGAATGATTTTTCTCTCCACTGATGTCTTGTCATTCATTTCAGATACTCTCTTGCATTGGGATGTTTCATATTTGACTGTTTTGTGAGATGTAAACCGTTTGTCCACACCTCAGATAGGTGCAGATGAGGCTGAGAGAGAGAGCGTGTGTTGTGGTACCACTGATCACTCTTCATGCCTGTCCCCAGTACAGTGATCATTCTGCCAAACTGACGTCAGAGAAACCCAACACAGGCTTTAACTTAAGAGTTTGGTTGTTAAAGGAGAAGTTCACACTTTTTTTTTTCAGCTCCGTCTTAACCCTGTACGCACATTCCCATAAAGGCCATGTCGCTTGCTGTGATCATTCCTTTCTATGCAACAAAATAAATAGTTCAATTATCTGAAAAATGAATTGATTATTAAAATACAAAAGGTTTATCAATTGAGGCTTCAGCCCTATTCTTCATACAATTGGACTGATCACAGCAGCCACTAATTGTTTCAGTGTAAATGTGTGTGAGTACTGAGTTAAGAGATGTACATGTATATGTATATGAAAGGTGAACTTATCTTTTAAATTCTCAGAGAAAATGACTCCTGTCGAACTCAATGTTTACGAAAAAACGAGTTTTCTACAGTAAATATAATGTGAAGTGTTTTGATGATCCTGATCGCCGTGACTTTATTCAGTCAACTGAACAGGGAAAATCTTAAGAGTGAATCGCTTCCCAATATTCAGTTGCACATTTTAAGCTTTTGACACCATTTTCTGTAGGTTCAGGTTTGTTTCATGTGATTGTCTTATTTGCCTTTTTGAAAAATACTCAACAAACTGCAACAAACTTTCACTTTCTTTGTCCGATCTGCAAACCTGTGTAATAGTACGAGTCCAGTGCATCACGGGATGAAAGTCTCTTTTAACCAGAAGAAAACTGGTCGTGCTGAGCGGGAACCTTTGCTGACTGACTACAATGTGAATTAATCTGAATTTTTTAAAGCCAGGTTAGGATTCTGGTAAAGTCGGCACAGAAATAGTTATTCGTTAGGACACTAGCACAATATTTGTGTGATTAAATGGGATAAATATATAAACATATGTGTGTATAAGTTCAACAATACTGAAGCGTTTGACCTCGTCTCTGCCCTGGTCTTGCCTGGTTATGGGGGAATCTTTTTTTTATTTTGTATTTTCCACGTGTTACTGCATGGCCTGTGAACCCACATGAAATCATCACAACAATAACAGGATTTTATTTTTACCTACCACCCCAAGGGAAATACTGCGTAGTACATTTTTAATTTATTGAAGTAATCAGTTTTTATGTGTGCACTGAAATGAAACTCTCCTTTGACCTGAACTCTGCTTCACCTCATCCACGACACTTGATCTTTGCAATGATGATTAAAAATAAATGACAGAAATATATCTCAAGCAACACGTGTGTTGTTTACTGATATGTTTTATTTTATGGGAAAAAAAAGAAAAGGTAGAATGGTATTACAATTTTATTACAAAAGAGTAAGTACATGCCTTTCTTTATCAAGTGGTCAGATTTGAACTTGTTTGACAAAAATGGGGCAATTTCTATAACTTACACTGTATCAATGGTCCAAAAACATTTATCATTAAAATACACTTTTGATTTGTTAAAATATTTGATTCTTCCTAGAAGGTCATAAAAATTCCCAGATTATCCCTTTTCAAATTGTGATCTACTAGTGAAAATTAAAAATACTAATAAGTTACAGTGCAATTTCTAAGAAATACCTGCAGGGCCTTTGTGCCCATCGCTCTCTACTCACCACCTCCCGCTAACACTCGCCTCAGAGTATGGCTGAGCATTTTTGGCACAGTTGAGGCTTTAGCGGAGATCATTTGTGTCGTGACGCAGTTCGGACAGATAAGTTGTCACGTTCGAAACAACAAACTGCAAACGCTGCCTCTGTTCACGGCGTCACTCGCTGCTCCAACTGTGCCGAGATCTTTGTCATCACCCCCTTATTCTCTGGCCCAACTGAGCTTCACATGCAAAAGAAACGTTTCCAAAAACCTGAAAGGCGACTAAGCCAGCATCATATTGGATATATAAATAAGAACCTTCTTCTTTAATTAAGGATAGTTTTGAGTAGTAATTTGGGGTGGACGACTAAAATTGATGACTAAAATTGACACTACAGTGTCAACAGTGTTATGTTTACAGTATATTTGGTCATATCCGTATCGCCCACCCCGAGTAGCATTCAGTCGTTCACGCATCACATCACAACACTGTTGTAGTAGAGCGACAGGTACATCTTTTCCACAAGTACAGTATCAGTCATACCTAATCAGATCACAGGTCTTTGTGGGTTTACTGCAAACTTCACTCACATCTCATCGAATAACAGAAACTAACTCTGGACACTGTCGTTGAGCAGGCGGGAGCCGTGGGGCTCTGAGTGGTTAATATTTTACACAGTAACATGTTTGATAAACCATGTTACAGTACTGATGTGTAATGATGGCAGGAAAATATGCTGATCTGGCTTTTAGATTAAAAGGAAGAGATCTCAGATAAAATCCATGAACTAAACGACTCTTCCCTGGTCCCTGGAAATATCTGCTGTCACCAACTCGTACACAGCAGAAACACCTGGGACACAAATGGCGCTCTCATAAAATGCAGCAGCAACTCCAAAACAAACCACCAATTATAAATTAAACTACAGCAACCACAGTGACAGCTAAATGCAAATGAAACGTTAGCTTTTACTCCCGACGTGGGGATTGAGGAAGACAAACTGAAACAGATGCTTCTTGCACAGACGGACGACATCTGCGGCTGCTCCTGCAGCACAACATGCTGTTCACTGAAACAAGAGCTTGACTTTCACTGGCGGAGGTAGGGAGAAGAGAAAAATCCCTCATTTTCTACAGATACAGCAGCTGTTCGCACTGAACAGACACACAGTAAACCAGGGAGATGAGGGAAACCAAAGTCAAATGAAACAGTTACCTTGAAACTAAACATCTTCCCATCAACACCAGCTGCTTTGTATGTGTTTGTCTACTAACAGTATGTGTGTTCAGTCTGGCTTCAAAATATCACTTTTAGAATTTTAAACATGAATAAATACATTTTGATTAAATAGCTAGAGGATTTTTCCCTCAATTATTTGTTTCTAAGACAATTTCATAGCTGTTTCCAAAATCATTCCCATGTCATGCATTCTTAAATACCATAACTGCATACGTAATGTTTCGAAAGCAGGAATGCCTAGTTAATATTCCCAGTGCTGGATGATTATCAGAACAAACGACAAGCTGAGAGGTGAAATATTGTGAAACAGCACCAGCTGCAGCCATGAGGTCTAGCTAACAACATCACCTTCATCATCTGAATCCTGTATTTAAGTCAGAGGGTGGACGGAGTTTGAAGAGGGGACAGGTAGAAATGAATTTATTGGGAAACATAATTCAGAGCTCCCCTCTCATGTAGAATCACGCCGCTCGTTCCCCAAAGATACACCAACAGTTAGAACCAGAACTCCGACCTAAGGCCTAAACCTTTCCCTGTGCAGCTCTGTTAAGGGTGAGAGCGACCACTATACCCTGTTCTACTGTACAAAATCACAGTCACTCCAAGTCATTTACTGAATCTATCAAATGTTAGCAACGATAAGACAAAAAGTCACCTGAATAACATTCACAGTGCCCTAATAAAAACAAAACTGTAAGTGAAGAAATAAAATGCTCTAAAACAAACAAACAAAAAGAATAGAACTTATTGGGCCCTATTTTCCTTCCCTTTCCTTTTGTGTCACTAATGTTCAGCCATGGTCGTCCCAGGAGGGCGTCTCGCTTGTACTTGGACCTTCGTGCCAGGTGGTGGCGGCGGAGAGCCTGTTATAGATGCTTCTCCTTGGCGACTCCGTTCTGCACGTGCTTCCTGCAAAGACACCAAGACGACAGAGACTAAAGTGAACCGGTGCTGGGAATGAAGAGAGAACGAGCTCGTCGAGTGAGGCGATGAGAAGATGGAGGAATCAGCAGTGTTGAGTGTTAAGGACTTCCACACAGTCACATCTTCAGATGGTCTCAGGCTCTTGGATCCTATCCATCTATGGATCTATAAACCTAAGACACCTTAGACCCTGTAAGTGGTTTCTGAACTCATAGGAGTGGCTGTGTTGTGTCAGCAGTAGTCTTGGTGTCAAAGATGATAACACATGACAGGCAGCTCCACAGATGAACAACAACATCTGCTGAATCCATAACTTCAGATAAAAACACAAACAGGTTGACGCTGGTTTGAATCAAGTGAGCAGGGGCTGAGTGTTCACTTCCACACAGAAGACGCCATCATGTCGAAACAATGGCTTCTTTGGAAAGAGAAACAGTTCAAAGGAATAAACCTACTGCTCCTTAGTATTAAACTGCATCTCCTGTTACAGAGCAAAGATAATTCAATTCAGCAACATAACATTTAACAAACTCACTTTTTAACCTGCCAAAACTGGCTCTTCCCCACACTGTGCAGACTGTGGTCCAACGTACATATATGGTGGTAACACTGGTCTCAAACCAGTGGCACTAAAATATGTTTGTCCACACTTATGAGGCCCCAGTGTCACAGCAGAGTCAGTTATCACTGGTGTGGAAACCTGTTTTTACTCATGTCTACTTATTCATGACCCGTCTTTAAACAAATGATTTACTGGAAATTCCACAAATAGAACATTTGGTTTCCTGCCAAACCCTCTGCTCTTAAAAACATTTACAGTGACAACCTGCCAACAGATGGCTGGTGTTTTTTTTTCCACTCTGAACTGAGGTCTCTCTGTCAGACTAAACAAATGAGAGGAACTGAAGGTGCAGCTCACCCCTGGGCAGACCTGTGACGTGCAGCATCGTCATCAAGCTTTTCTTGATGCAGGTCAGCGGCTGCCTTGCTGCTGTCCTCTTCCTCGTACTCCCTGACGTCATTCACCTCCTTCATCTTTAGCACCTTCACTACAAAAAACACGATGAACTACAAGACACAAGAGAGGAAAACGTATCAGGTGATGACATCGTTGTGCCGGTTTTCTAGCTTTGAATTACAAAACCAGGCACCCCCATGATTCATACCAGCAAAATCCTGAAACCATAAAGCACATACAGTAAAGGCCTCTCAGTGTCAGTATGTGTGTCCTCACCAAAAACCAGTAGATGTTCATGAGCAGCAACGCAAAGAGAAGCGCGTTGAAGAAGAAGTAGAAGGGGATGTTGGGCACAGTCTGCAGGCTGGTCACACACGTGGCCCACAGCACTTTCAGAGGGAACCAGTAGAGACGGAACCAGAACCTGACAGGAACGGTAATGTTCATGTTCATCTTCAGTGTCTTTGTGAGTCAAAATGATGACGCTGACAAGACCACAAAACATTTAACTGTGATAGAGAGCAGGTGATGCACGAAGAGAGGAGGGGGACACAGACAATGAGTCGCACCAACTCTGGGTGTGTGTGCGTGCGTGTGCGCTGACGCTCACCAACTGACGCTGAAGCCGAGAGAGGCCAAGTTGGACAGAATGTCGTTGAGAAGGTGATAACTTCCACCTCTGGGCTTCAGGTAGATGTTGAGTTTGGTGAACTCCAGCTGGACGTCATTGATGTCGTGGAGGAACAACACCAGGATCCCTACGTTGTGGTATCTGAGGGGCAGGGAACATGTGTTACAGCTGAGGTTAATACAGTCCAAAAACAGGAATACTGTAACTGTGAATAGGATACTGTACAGATGGAGTCGGCAAAAGACAGAAAAGCAGTTTTTTAAAAATGATATAGCTGTTCCCTGGTGTCAGCATCTCTATTTCTGACTGTATGGGTTTACCTGTTCTTGCTGAACTGTTTCATGTGACTGTGAACCAAATAATTAAATTTGTAGGCAGAAGGTCAAAATCCTCGTGTGCATGCAGGATTCTATTATGTCCATGTTTCAGTGCTAATGTTCGGGTCGTCCAAAGGTAAAAATGAAAATCAACCGACCAGGTTCCTGGTGCCATGATGCATTAGACAGCTGAGTGCTCAAAGTGCACAAAAATACCTGAAGGCATAGGAGAAGCTAATGAGTGCCAGTGTGATGATGTGGTGCACCACCATGACAGCAGAGTCCTTCCTCCATGCGTCCATGTAGACTGTAGCATAAATGGAGTGGCCATAGAAGCTGCCCTGGATCAGGTAGGCTATGGCGATGTCTGTAGGCACTGACATACCACTCCTCCAATCTGCAGCAACAGGTGGGAGAGAGAGAGCTCAGGGAACGATACACAACATGAAGTGTTTTTTATTCTAAAGACATGTATCTTAGACGCTTCACAGAGCTGATTTATCTGGTGCAGATAATGAAGATGTTGTTTAACCAGCTCTGTATCATTAAAACCAAGGTAAAGCAGATCTTGTCGTATTCATTCACACGTTCATTTCTTCCAGACTGGACTAGTCATGTTTTCCGATCTGCCAAAATCTCACCTTCAGGGCCTCCAGGTGGTCTGAAATGCCAGTCTCATGTTAATAACCAACAGTCGATCACATTTTCTCCCAGCTAAGAATCAACTAAAAAGCACTTTAAATAATTTAAAGTTCAGCATATACACTTGAACCCATTTGGCCAGCTAGTGGAGTTTGAACAGATCATTGATTAGGGCTAAGTCAAATATCTGAACAGAAACCTCCTGAGATGTTTGAGTAAGGTTGGTCTCTCGTGGAATGAGGTTGCATTCTGGTCTTGTCTAATATTCGTTGATTGGACCTTCCGTCATTAAACAGAAGAACTGCTGCTAGATGGGTCACAACAGGTGGGGGCACCGAACCGGAGCCCGTATTTTCTCCTGGCGACTTAAATCTTCTTTTCTTCAGAATCTCTCACACACACACACACACACACACACACACACACACACACACACACACACACACACACACACACACACACACACACACACACACACACACACACACCACCCTCTGTTGCTCCTACCACTCTGTTATTGAGATTTCTCTTCAGTTTCCAAATTCTCACCTTTTTTTTTTGTAGCTTGATATCTCTCTCCCTCCTGCTTCCTCAACACTTCCAGCCACAATTCAACGTTACTGCACATATATCAGGCTGCCAACTATAAGAGGCGGTGCAGCTATTAAAAATGAACCTGGCACCATTAACCAGCTTTCGCTAGCTCCACTCAGAGCAAAGGAACTGGACGGCATCCACACCTCCTCCATGTCTGATGGAAGAGGCTGAGCGACTGTAACAGACATTGCTGGGTCGTAAGTGGAATTCTCATTGCACATCTATCCTCCATTGTCAGTGCAGTGACGATCATTGTCCTGGTCTCTAACCATGATTCTGTTTTCTATTAGGCACAATTATGCAGATAATTTTTTTTTAATGGTGAAATATGTATTATATTATAAATATCTCGAGGTGTTACCTGAACACCTGAAGTGGTATTTTACCCCACACATAATCTCTATAGGATGTTCACACTGTCGTGTATCTTACTGTAAAAGACAGAGGGCGGGTCATGGAAAAAGGAGTAGGAACTGAAGAAGAGCAGGTAGGTGCTGTATGACCACGACATGGTGTAGAAGGCCAGTTTCCACGCGCTCTCCGGCATCTTTGCAGCATCTTTGGGCATGAGGTTGCACCACTGTGCTAGAGGCTGCAGAGAGAGAGCACAGAGACGTCAGGCAGACACATGACAGGAAGTGTGAAAAAGTAGTGCTGAAAAAAATCTGTTTCTTTGGTCAAGCAGCCTGGTAACAGCTTGTAAACCGATAGTTGTATATACATTCAGACACACACTCTCTTTCTTTCCATATGTTGTTCTTTACACATGCAGCGTCCAAAGCAAGACAGAAGCAGTCCGCTCATGGTTTCTAACACTAGCAGAAATAGAAGAAGTCAGAGAGAAAGACAACCAAAAAAAGCAATTATGAAAATCGCAGCATGCAACATTGATCATTTCTGTCAAACATGTAAAGGAAGCACACACACACACACACACACACACACACACACACACACACACTTTTTCAATGCAATAGTGTAACTGGAGGCAGCAAAGTGAAAGCTGCTTCTGTCAGCGATACAGTACATCTCAAACTACTGTTACCATGATTCAACACCCAGTGACCGATTACACAGGAAGCTGTAGTTAGATGCAGTGTCTATTTGTTGTTTATTGTTGCTGTTCTTTTCTCTCTCCTCTATCCACTCACCCCAACCGGTCGAGGCAGATGGCCGCCCAAACCGAGCCCGGTTCTGCTGGAGGTTTTTTTCTTCCGTTAAAGGGAGTTTTTTCCTCTCCACTGTCGCCAAGTGCTTGCTCATAAGGGAATTGTTGGGTTTTTAGTTTTAGTTTTTGTAAAGTGCCTTGAGATGATTTGTATTGTGATTTGGCGCTATACAAATAAAAAAAAAAAAAAAAAAAATAGATGAAACCATGTGGTCTTAGAAAACCATTTTCACATAAATTCTTTTTACCAATCTTTTATCTGTTGTTTCAATTTCTTTTTCATCCATTTCTTCCTTTTCTCCCCACTTGTCTTCTCAGCCTATCTCCATTTACTGCATTTAATGGGTTACTTCCTCACAAAAGAGCCGGGAACAGGGAAGTTAGCTGACACTGATGTGAGATAAAATGTAATAGCATTAGTGATTCTCATCACACACACACACACACACACACACACACACACACTCCGATCAGAGGCTGCTAATCGCTGTGGAGCACAGGGCACTCACCACATTCTTTTCAGTCTCAGTACATCTGTATCAGCTCCCTGTCATTTATTCCTTATTCCTCTCATGTCCCGCCTTCCTCCTTCCTCTCTCCACTTCTGTCCCCCCCGCCTGCGACATTTATTTATAGAGGCCAGCTGTCAGCATACAGTATACCCCCGTCTTCCACCTCCACCCCTCAAAACGCTAAATGACTGTATGTTACTGCAAACAAACACCAGCCCCTTAACATTCTTGTTGCTGTTACGTTTCTTATTAATGCTCACATTTGCACGTCCTGTCTGTTCTAGTTACTTCTCTATTCTCTATTTCATTCATCTTACATCCCAGGAAGTTTTAGCAAAGCTGAAAAAGACTTGAGAGCAGAGAGGATAGTTAATAATAATAATAATAATACATTTTATTTCATGGCGCCTTTCAAAGTCTCAAGGTCACCTTACAGATAGAAAAGGAAGCATACAGCATGATATACATAGAGTGCATTAAAACAACAGTAACAAGAATACATAAACGGCGGGAGAGAATGTAAAGGCAAAAGCGTGGATTATCTAGGAAGTGGGCGAAGTACAGTAAAAGTAAATTGAAATACAGAAACCCAGATGACAGAACAACAAATATGAAACAGTATGAGACAATATGAAATAGGCAGAGGGTGGTAGGACATCACGGGCTGCTTTGAGAAGTTAAGAGAGTTAGGTGGAAAACGCTATACGGAACAGATATGTTTTGAGTGATGATTTAAAAGTTGATAAGTCCGGAGACGACCGGATGCGATGAGGGAGAATGTTCCAAAGGCGGGGCGCAGTGTGGCTGAAGGATCTAGCGCCCATGGTGGCCAGGCGCGCTGTAGGGGTGCAGAGGAGAGTGGAACTGGAGGAGCGGAGAGGACGAGGCGGAGAATAGATATGAAGTAGATCAGTGATGTATGGTGGGGCAATAGAGTGGAGGGCTTTGTAGGTGAGAAGGAGGATTTTATAGTTTATACGGAAGGACACAGGGAGCCAGTGAAGTTGTTTAAGGACAGGGGTGATATGATGTGAGGATGGAGTTCTGGTGATGATTCGGGCAGCAGAGTTCTGGACAAGTTGAAGTTTGCGAAGTGATTTGAGAGGTAGACCAGTGAGGAGTGAGTTACAGTAATCCAAACGAGAGGTGACAAAGGCGTTAATGAGTATTGCCGTGCTATCGGTGGTGAGTGAGGAACGGATGCGGTTTATGTTACGGAGATGGGAGTAGGCCGACCGGGTAGTGGTATTGATATGCTGAGTGAAGGAGAGAGTACCGTCTAGGATGACACCCAGGCTTTTAACTTGGGGGGAGGGGGGGACAGTATTGTTGTCAATTTGAATGGAGAAGGTGCTGGTTTTAGAAAGGGTGGATCTGGTGCCCACGAGGAGAATTTCAGTTTTGTCAGGGTTGAGTTTCAAAAAGTTATGGGTGAACCAGGATTTGATATTATGTAAGCAGGTAAGGAGGGAGGGAGGGGGGGGGGGTAGAAGATGGAGCAGCAGAGAGGTAGAGCTGGGTGTCGTCTGCATAACAGTGGAAATTGATGTTATGTTACCTAAGGATATTTCCGAGAGGAAGGAGATAAATAATAAAGAGGAGGGGCCCCAGGACAGAGCCCTGAGGCACGCCACAACTGACAGTAGTTGTTATTGCTGTTATGGTAACATCAATTATTCATGGTGAGCTGCATGTTTAGACAAACTCACTGTGTTTATGTACCTAGGTGTTGGTCTTGCAGCTGGTATTGATATTGAGAAATGTTTTTGTTTTTTTGGCTCTACATATAGAAGGTGGCCAGAATAAACACACCTGAATATGATGCAGCTGAGTAAAATATCAGTATAACCTCAATATAAACAAAAACACTGGACCCTATAGGGATCTTAAAATAGAATAGCTCCATTGTACAGTTTACATTACATAGTACAGTTTCACCTAAAAACATGGCCACATGTTCAAACACACTGGAAGTGTAAAGACTGTGGTGATGGACGACACCTTAACTGCCAGGAAAACCTTTTTAAGTCTAAAATCCCTCCTTGTCGTACTGTAACACGGTGTCAGTGGCTAAACCAGTCCCCTGCTACTGGCTGGGCTTCCTTACAAGGTGTGGTCATACTGGGTACAAGAAGATGTCATGCGTCAGAAACAAGGTTTATCTGAAAGCAGATTTCCATTTGAGGTATTTATTGATGCTCTGGGGAAGAGCTGGTCTCTCTATATTCCCAATCAGGACTCTGTGTGTGCTACCCAGACCACCAGCTGACCAGGTCCTATCCACCCACGGCAAACACGTACTTTTTAGTTTTCTATGTCAACCTGCAGACTAGGGGCTTTGTGGGTCAAGGACACTGAGATAATCCACTTGTCCTCTGTTGGACAGAGGACAGTGCCTTGAATTACACTCAGCTGGGATCTATGACACCCCCCCCCCCCCCCTTCCTGTGACACAGAACTTGTTCTGTAGCTCAGAACATCATTTCACTGCCTCATATTTCCTGCTAAAGAGAGAAGAAGGCTTGAGCTGAAGAGGAAGAGGAAATAGAAGAAAAACCAAGAAGAAATTACACAGGCAGAGTGTGTATGAAAAGATAAGAGTCAGGCTGAATGAGACTTGATGACAAATGACTGGTTTACTTGGAGACCATGCAGGGATGCTGGCTAAGTGAAAATCCCTCCATTTCTGCTTCACTCCAGTCCTCCTTCATCCGTCTCTTTCCCTACTTATCTACAAGTGCACCATTATGGTTCTCCTGTTCTCTAGAAGTTTTCCGTCCCACCTCTCTGCCCTTCCTGAAAGCGACGACAGAAAAGAGAGGGTGAATAGACTCCACTGGCCTGTTGCATAAGAAGATAAACTGAGCCAGCGAGTCAGGATGTTGGCTGTGATGTGAATCTGTTCAAAAAGGCTTGCTAGCCCACTCACTCTCTTTCACTACTTTTAGCTCTGTCTAGCTTCGTTCTCTTTCTTTGGCCTTGACGTTGGTTTGTCCATCTCAGTGTCACTTTTAAACTCAGTTCTCTCAATGATCTCTGCCCACTTAACGTCTTAGTCCAGGCTCGGGGCAAATAGGATTTAAGGCTAATCCAATGGGTGGACAGAGTTTTAGACTATATATATATACACATAAACAAATAAACATAGTCTATTCATCTGCGATTAACGACAACATCTCTAAGTAGTTTGTGATCCATTGATTTTAATGTAGTTTGCTTTATTATTATCCTCTGCTCATCAAATATTTCCTTCATTACACATCTATCACACCTCACACCACTCATCTAAATTAACCTCAGTGCCTACCTCCCCCTTTGGGTTCCTCACAAGGTGATGAGTGGACAGCTGGCAGGGGGATAAAGCTTTTGACCCACATGAGGGCAGAATAATCCAGAACGTACATTTATACATCCAGTCACTAAGGTTATCCTCAGAAGCCTTCAAGTAGTTAGTTCCCTAGTGGAAGGCTTTTAATGTGAAACAGCAACAAGCAATGTAAACATAATGTAAGAGTGATGTCATTTCAATAAGTGTTAAACCCAGTAGGTTAAGGTGCAGATCACATTAAAGACCATGTTGAACTGATTCACGTTAGGGTCGTTTGCTGCACATCACACTGCCCTCTCTCATGTTTCCTTCGCCCTGTACAGACTGTGGGCACTGGCTGTCCTGTTTTTAAGTCTCTCTCTCTCTCATAACCTCTCATGCTCACTATTTGAGAAATAATCCTAAATAAACTGGTCATGAGGGTTTACTTTTATTTATTAATATATTTATCATTAGTTTTTAATTAGTCTGATGTTTGATTTGATTTTATTGTTCTGTTGATTTGTGGCTAATCATGTTGGTCAGCTGTCTGGTTGTTGTTTTGACCTGTTTCTGAAGGTCAATGCAACATAGCTGGAATATTGATCCTGAACATTTGGACATCACTTGACTAAAAGCAGACGTTCAGATGCCAAACTGTCAACACTGAGCAACATAATCTGCACATAAGTACAGGACTGGGCAAGAACTGAGGACCCACCAAGCATCCATCAATGAGTAAGTGACCCCTGTTTATGACTGGCAGTCTACTGCAGTAGTCTGTACGGTGGAAAAAGACCTTATGAAACATCTGTCCTTGCATTAATGCACCGGTTACCTCTGAACATTAAAGTATGAGAACATTATCAGGGACACTGGCGGCTTTGTCTTACAAAAATATCCAAACTATGTACTCAACAAATCTAAAGTGCATGAAGATCATGAAGAAAAAATTCTGACCGCTACTCATTTGTTTACCTGAACTAAGGTTCTCAAAACATTTAAGCATTTCTATGAATATGTTTCTTATATGTCAATATCTGACATTCACAGCATGGTCACCAAATTACAAATCATACCTGCAACACTTTCAGTTCCTGTGGCATAAAAACACCAGATCTAGTCAAATTAGGAATCACTTTGATGCATTTATGTCTCGCATGTGTAAGCATGCGTATTATTTCCAGCACGTGTGTGTTAGACATTTGTTTTGTGTGTGTGTATATGCAACAGACACATCCAGCAGCTGCACATGGCAGATGATTAAGTTTAAACATACTTATATTTCTACTACCACATTATTTGTAATGCAGCGTCATGTTTTCTTAATATTACAGATTAATGGGACTGGATAATAAAAACTATTCAATTAATCATAATATTTGAAAGATTCAATAAATGCAAATTCTTAAAAACTGCCAGAACAATGTTTTTACATTTTTAAGTACACATATAAATCTGCACTAAATGTCACTGATATACGCAGTGGTTGCTTTGAAGTGGTTCATGAGTGAAAGACGTGTAAAGGTTTACAGTAGTGTAGTGACTGTGGTGACTCTGGATTATTAGCCGACTCTGGCTGCATCTACATGACGATCTGAGCCCTGTTGCTGTTTGATGGAGAGATATTATCTCTGGCTTACAAACCTTGAGGCTGTACACGTTGACTGAACAGGGTGTAAACTAAGACCAGGGAGCTACTGTCCACAAAATGAGGTCAGATTGACATTCCGTCAATACAAACATGCAAATGAATTAATAAGCAAATGTTCGGTTTGTGTTTGAAGTGCAACAGTGGCATTAATCTGCTCTAACTGTTCCCTCAAGAATCAAAATAAACCGATTCTGGACCTTATGACTCAAAATTGAATGACACAGAAACTAGTGCTAACATATCGATTTGAGTCAATTATGATTTTCCATTAAAAGTTAATGACTTGGTTACAAATTCTGAATTTGACATCTTCTGCCTTTGTGAACAAAACATAAATTCACTTATATCTGGAATTAGGTAAAACCAACAAAAAGTGAGTAGAAAGACAGAAAGACAGAAGAGAAACCAAGAAGAAATTACACAGGCAGAGTGTGTATGAAAAGACAAGAGTCAGGCTGAATGAGACTTGATGACAAATGACTGGTTTACTTGGAGACCATGCAGGGATGCTGGCTAAGTGAAAATCCCTCCATTTCCGCTTCACTCCAGTCCTCCTTCATCCATCTCTTTCCCTACCTATCTACAAGTGCACCATTATGGTTCTCCTGTTCTGTAGAAGTTTTCTCTCCCACCTCTCTGCCCTTCCTGAAACCAAGTGAAGACAGAAAAGAGAGGCCTGTTGCATAAGCAGATAAACTGAGCCAGCGACTCAGGATGTAAACATATATGTCAATATGGTTTCAAATTTACTTCTATCTGGAATAAGCTAAAACCAACACACACACACGCTGAAATATTAAGACCAAGCTGCTCCCTGTACAGCTACAAGACATATGGCGTCTTTCATAATGCAGCATCCATGCCACTGGTCACAAACAGGGACTCCCTGTGTAATGCATGTGTGTGTGTGTTCAGCTTCTTCAGTTAGAGTTCCTCTGTAGAAGGCTGACCTCATTACACTGACAGTCTAAGAGAGAGTTAAATAATGATCCAATGTCTGAGGTGGTTCAGGTATGGATTACAGCTGGATTAAGGCAGGTCACACAGCACTTGGCTCGGTGCTTTAGCTTCACAAAGACCTTTGCAGTTAATCTGAAACTGTAATCCTGTATCTTTTCTAGCTTTTTCCTTTTTTAGGCTCTTTGAATCCCCAAATCATACAGCAATATACAAGATATATAATATAATGCAGATGCCCCTGAATTTAAATAAATCAATTTCAAAGTCTGCAGAATTTAAATTTTGACACTGTTAAAAAGGTTAGACATTTAATCGTCTCCACTGGGAGATATCAGCCATGCGTTGCCAAAACATATGTTTGAAAGGGACTTTGAAGGGTGACAAGAATGGTCTGTGTTGTCTACTAGGGAGTCACGCCATGACTGCAGTCACTTCATTAGACCCATCTCTATAATTGCTGTCAGATGCCAGTGAGTTCCCCAGCTTGAACTAACTAGCTCTGCAGCTATGCAAATGTTATAGCGCATGGTGGGTGGGGATGAGACAGAGAAGAAGAAACGTGAGGGGAAAGTACATCAGCCGGCAAGATCAGGAGTAAAGAAAGACTACAAGGCTACAAGGCCTTGAAGGCTACAAGGCTACAAGGCTACAAGGGAAACTAAGAAAGAAAGCTGAGCCAAAGTGAATTTTGGTTAGAGAGGAAGATGAAGAAATATGTCACAGACAACACAGACATCATATTAACATAATTAAGTGTACCCTTTGTGATCGTGAAACCATGTGAATGTGTCAGCCACTTCCACAGACACAGAGAGTGACACACGCGCTCTGGACAGCCATAGTACAGTAAAAACACATAAATACACAATCTTTTCAGATTCAAAATGACTCCTCTGACCACTACACTAACACATTTACATAGCGGCCTTGATGGAAGAGACGCCTACAGTCGCAGTGTGTTCCTTTCTAATTAAATCTGTCTATCTGGAGGAAAATAAGGGAGACAGGCAGGAGGAAAAACACAGAGGCTGGCAGCTGCCCTGTATCAAGGCTTCACAGCACATGCCAGGAGAAGAGAGTCCACAAACAGAGCTGATTCATGATCCTGCTTTGTTGCTGTATGTGGCTGCTTTGGCTATAACACTCCCCCCTTTTCTTCTTCATGTAGAAGCTTTGATAAACCTGCTGTCTGTTTTCTGTTCAGATTACAGCAACTCCAGGTTAATACTAGATTTTGATGTGCGAAAGATTCTTCTATAAACCGTCTCATTGAATTAGGAGTCAAACGAGAATTTCAGTTGTCTGTCCTGATGGAGAACATAAAGATGAGGAGAACAACAAACTATATACTTTAATTAAATATGTGACCCATACTCAGAATTTGTGCTCTGCATTTAACCCATCTCAAAGTGCACACACACACACACACACACACACACACACACACACACACACACACACACACACACACACACACACACACACACACACACACACACACACACACACACACACACACACACACACACACACACACACACCATGAACACACACCCGGAGCAGTGGGCAGCCATTGCTGCGGCGCCCGGGGAGCAGCTGGGGGTCCGGGTTACTGACTATGATAGTCAGTGTCCAATAGGATCACTAAATCTAAATTACTCTATTAGTGATCATTTTCTGCTGATTCATCAGTCAATTAATAGAATAAGCCAGGGGTGTCCAACCCTGGTCCTGCAGGTTTTCTAACTATCCCTGCCCTTCCAGGTTCTGATTGGCTGAACACACCTGATCCAGATAATCAGCAGTGAGTAGGTCGAGGTAACCTTTATTATTCCCGAGGGGCAATTTGTTTTGCGGGGCAGGGGTATCTGGAAAACCAGCAGGACAGTAGTGCTCAAGGACCAGGGTTGGACTAAGCCCTTCAGCCCTGGGCAGGTATACCAGCAGCTGAACTTTAAAAGCAAGCCACTAAACATAAGCAGAAGCAAATAAATATGAAGGCTAGATCTAAACATACAGCCGCATCTATCACAGTTACAAATTATGATTAACTGCTGCACAACCTCTGTGTGGCAAACAGTGGGGATGACAGATTTGTGAACCTGTGAGTGCTTTGTATTTATTATGTATGACACACTGAAGCACAAAGGGCAATAGATCTCATTTCAGGCAGTGGCAAAAGAGCTGCTCTCCCAATGCGATGTGAAGATGAATTAGCTAACTGAGTCACAAGCGGAGAGAAGAAGAGGGCCGGATGTGACATAATAACCAAACATCAGGACAACTGCTTGCAATTACTGTCAAAATTACGAGCAGTTCCATGTGAATGGGCAGTCTTGGCTGAATGGATAGCACTTCCACTTAATCACTTATTCAATATTGGATTTCTCTCTGTGGCTCTAATGCACAGTAATGAGCAGAAGCTTAGTGGAAGGTGATATGGCTTCTGTGGTTGGGGACCTTGTCAAACCCCGGACTGCTTTCACATTTAGAACAACAGCGGGGGATAAGGTGCCACTCAGCTATATGCAGGGAGATAAGCTCTGCAACAAAGCTGGAGCTGGCAGCCACAGTGCTGCTCTCCTTTTTGGATGACAGTTTGAGTGTGAGTGTGAGTGTGTGTGTGTGTGTGTGTGTGTGTGTGTGTGTGTGTGTGTGTGTGTGTGTGTGTTTGAGGGGCTATGAGAGGCATTTATGAGAGTGCTCATAAACGGCTGCAGCTGAGAAGGTTTGACCACAGCCTGGCCTATTTGTCTGCGCTCAGCTACGACTGTTATGCCTATTACTAAATATTACACATGCCCTGATTCTGCTGGATAGAAAAACACGTGAGAAATCATAAGTTCTTTTATCTATATAGAGAAATATGTCAGGATGTATTTGTGCAACTGTGGTAACGACTGCCTGCTGTATGCTGAGTCAGCAGGCTTGGCCCCAGATACATAACCCCTCGGCCCAATTCCTTCCTACCCCTGGCTCCCTCTTCGCTATTTGTTCATTCTTCCTCTCTAACTGCATTCTCTCCACCTTTCTACTCTCACCCCAGCACCATAATTGTGCCCACTTTTTTCGTTTTATTAGCTCTTCACTATATCCCTAGCTTCTCCTCCACCGACTGTACTGTGCTGCGTCAGCACACAAGTGACACATGCATGTGTTGGGCTGGAAATATATGCAAACACAGACATATGTATCTGAAACCTCACGTGCTTGACCACAGGCAGACTCACGCATATAAATGTGATGCACAATCTAATAAGATATCAGATGAACACCTGTTTAAACTGTGCAAAAGAACAAGGACAAAACCCTGCCCACGCATATGTGAAGCGTGAACACAAAAAAAAAAGAGGAAGGCATATCTCCTTTCACGTTAGTCAGATATTCAATTATGAGGCACCCTTTTCTCACGAAAACTTTCTGCAGCATATGTGTCACACTCCACACATCTTGCACACTGGCAGTGATATGTTGAATTTAGCTTTGAATTGCTTTTTTTTTTTTCCCTCTGCGTAAATGTCAGCTACGTAAATACTCAAACCACGACTGTGAGGATGATGGTTGACTCACTCTTCCGTTTGTCAGCATTACGTGAAAACACGACAGCATCTTCTGCAAGTACAGCTTGATTTTGTTCAAGTCAGTGTCATACTCTGAGCTCAAGAAACTATAATAACCTCAAATAATGCAGTCGACTGTTTCTGACAACGCCCCTCAGCCTTCGTGAAGTAAGTTCTACTGTCACTCACACACAAACAACCCAGACACAAGGCAAAGGCAGGCCAAAGTGTTTTGCATTATCGTGCCACATCGAGCTTCCCCCCTCGTCTACAGTATACCGCTATAGCACCATCATCATCATCAGAACGTTTATGACATGAAAATACTCCACTCGCAGCTATAATGATGGCAGAATCTACACAAGGGCCATCCACAGGCTGTCTGTGGAGAGAGGGGCCCGTCCCCTGGAAGCACCAACAGGGCGGGATCCTCAGGACTGGAATGGGTTAATAAAAACTGACAGAAATACAGGAGGGCCAATCTGTCAGAGCATGAGCACTTTGCCTCTGTGTGTCGGTGACAAATTGCGGTTAGAAACTATAATGATCCTGCTGATCTTCTGCTCCGTGGTGGCAGCATGCATTTGCGTTGGCCTTGTTTCAAAAAGCCATTATGCAGCTGCATTAGTTCCTATCGTGACAGCATTAGGTGATATTATCATAATCAAGGCAGTTTTTAGAAACAAATGTTGACCAGAGTGCTTTTCAGAGAGATGAGATTAAGAAGATGTTTTTTATAGTTAAGTATATCCAATGACGTGAAGCCAAAAGAAGCCCTTAGGAGGATTTTAAAGCAGCAGGTACAACAAAACCCTGAGAGCAGCTCAAACACAGGTTTCAGGGTTATGGTTAGATTTAGATTCAGGTCAGGTGAGGCCAATGGTTAGACTTTCAGCTGTGTTGTGTTCAAGGTTTGATAAGAAGCTAGGGAATGCATAATGTCAATGACTATCCCACAACATGTGAGCGTGCAGGTCTTTCTCTGGTTGTGTTGACACACTGTGGTTGGGCCATTCTTCACAAAGACAGCGCACACTACTAAATACATACATGACTTTAAGGTCAGGCAGAGACAGGACTAGACCTGTTCCTATATCGTCAATGAGTTGTGCTGTGTTTTAGGCAGATTGTGGGTCAGGTTCATATTTTCTGATAAATTGAGCAGGGTTTTGGTCTTTCTGTTCCTCCTGACCTGTTATCCCAAACCTACAAGTTGATCAAGTACTTGCTAAAATCAGTTATAGTCTGCTTACACCCTGCCCCACATTCAGGATCAACTCCAGTCCAGACCGCCTAGTTTCTGGGCTGCTAACCCGGTTGAGTAGAGTATGTAGGGGGACCGTGGAGATGGTGGATCAGCATGTGTCACCCACCTTAAACAGACATCTTGTCAGTCCCCGCCTGGCCTGCGTCCACAAAAAGGCGGAGAAGAAGAACAGGGCGACTTCGGTCCAGGTAATGTGTGCGTTTTCCAGGAGAGTCCGTCTGGAGAGCTCCACGCCGCAGCTGCTACAGTCCCTCCATGCGCCCCGCATGACGGACGAGGCTCCGCTGATGAGGTCCAAGTATCCCGGCATGGGCTCCACCTCAGCCGGCCCGGCGTCCCCGGTTCGACCGCTCATCGTGGTGCGGCGCAAAGCGAACAAAACCGTGGGAAATTATTCCAACTTAAGGACCGAAGGAGTCAAATGAAGTTCAGGTCGAAGCGTTTCTGATGCGGTCTCAGCGCCAAGTGCAGTCCGGACTGTGGCTAAACCGGCAACGTACCGTCACCTAAAAACGCCCCGAGCAGCTCAACTGTCTAACAATCTTCAGCTGCCTAATTCTTTGTTTCCCATTTTTAGACTTAGTTGTTTTTACTAACGATATCAGGTTTAATAACAGAGAGTGAGCACTAAACAAGATTCCGACAGTTAATTTGGGTCTTGTTTCTTCTCATCATCTTTCCTCTACGCTCAGCGGCGGCAGCGCGTCCCGGTTAGCCGCCTAGCTCAGCTAACACAACACAACACAACACAATAGTGGACGGACCCGCATCGGCAGCAGCTACCGAGTCGACTCGCTGGTCGAATAAATTAACTTAAACCGTGATGGCGCATATACACACACCCACATGTACAATTCAACTTGACGTCTGAGCGTTTTCCGTGTCAGCGTCAAGCAAAGCAGCCGCGCGCGGTTTCTGCCGCTACACCGCGAGGCGTTTGACCGTTATGCGATAACGGCTCTTTGCTTCGCGAGGGAACTCGGCAGCCTGACAAACCGGCACAGGAAGACAAGTTATTGGAGCGAGAAGAAAACAATGATTAAGAATATTATCACGTGTTTTCCCTTCTCCTCCTCCTGTGCCGCCGCTCCTGCCTGGTCAGCGTGTCCGCCGCGCAGCACAAGCCGCGCTCTGCCGGGGGCAGCGAACATTTACGAGAAACGTCGAAAAAGACCGAGGGGGCGTGAACAAAACTAGGACGCGCAATCTTCATTTAAAGAGACAGCGCAGGCAATGACTGACTGACACACACACACACACACACACACACACACACGCACACACACACACACACACACACACACACACACACACACACACACCAGTTGGCTAAACTGTGGTCTCATTATGATGTAAAGAGGCTCTGAAGCACATGTAGTTTATTCTCCAGAAACGACCAATAAAGTATAAAGTGAGTAGCACAAAAAAAGTCCATACCTGTGATAAATTTACAAATACATTGTTGTCAACTGAAATGTGAAACACCTGATGAAGGTTGCTTGACCAAAACATATTTAAACTATTTAATACATCCATCATCTAGACCCCCTTAGTCCTAACCAGGGTCCCAGGGACCTGCTGGAGCCTATCCCAGCTCTCTTTGGGTGAAAGGCAGGGGTCCACCCTGGACAGGTCCCCAGTCCATCACAGGGCCACATAGAGACAAACAACCTCACACACTCACACTCACTCCTATGGGCAATTTAGAGTCACCAATCAACCTGACATACATGTTTTTGGACTGTGGGACGAAACCAGAGGACCTGGAGAAAACCCACACAAGCACAGGGAGAACATGCAGACTCCACACAGAAAGGCCCCTGATGGGTTTCAAACCAGGAACCTTCTTGCTGTGAGGCAACAGGGCTAACCATGCTGCCCTTATTTAATACACTTACCACAAATATTGGTAATGTGTGTATTGCCAATATGTGGATACTGATCATCTGAGATATTGATAATATTTGGTGGTTGCAGCCTTACATTTCTATGATTAATTATTTTATTGTAGGTTTTCTGTGTAAATTACTCGGCAAATAGAAAAATGAAGAAATTAGAAATAGGTTTTTTTCTGATGGAGGAGCTAATATAAATATAGCTAATATAAATATGAAAATAAGTATTTTTTTAACTTCAGTCAGTGGTGAAAAATTTTTTTTTTTAAATTATGTAGTAGTAACCTTCCAACTTTTAGGGTTCCTGGACATTAGTCAGTTACGCCCGTTTATCAACTCTTGGCTTAAATTCATGGCGTCTGCATGTACAGATGCCTGTTTATTCACAAAACTGCATGTTTTCACAGAGTGTGAACGTTAAACATTTATTGTTATTTCAGAGGAATGCTTACATTAAAAGGTGTGCTAACTTCCATAAGAGAAATGCAAACTCAAAGGATGAATACCAAGACAGTCAGGTTTCAATGACTTTTCATCCAATTTAAATAATACAGGCAACATTTGACTTAAACACTTTTTTTCTTGCTAGTAAAAATATCTAAACAATTACAGGTACATATGTAACCACCGCAGTGTGTTATCCTCATGGTGTAAAAGTGAAGTCTGTTTTTGAGGTGTCTCAACAAAAACAGATGCCTTATGCTGTGGCAGTGGGAGCGTACTGCATCGTTAGTCTGTCGAACTCGTTCTCCTGCAGAAAAACAAATAACGGAACAGTTAAATACCAGGAAACAACATTTGACCATAGGAACAGCTGTGTATCTCATAGTTTGGCAATGGTATCATCCAGTTTTATCACATATGTGTACATCTGCATTCTTGTGGAATTGCGACATTATGTGTTACAAAGGCTAAAGATTCAGTCAAATGCTCTCATTGGCTTTGCTCCAAGGACACAAACTGCTTGGCTCTCAAAACAACCAAGTCAGGCAATTCAATTATAATAGAGTAAAGGTTCTGAAGGCTGGCTAACAACTGTGAATGAGGAAGCCAAAATAGCCCTGGCCACAGGTTAGAGACGTCCCTCCTTGTGATGAGTTTTCAATAAGTTCAAAAACAATCACATAAGTAATTAAAATTAAATACAATACAAATTCTACCACAGTTTTAACATAACATCACTAAGTAACATCTGGACATAAACAATTTACCTTGGCTAAATAGTCCTTGAGGAATGGGTGTGTTCTGTGTGCATCTTTCAGTTGAGAGAGGTACCGACTGGTTACCTGAGGGTGGAAGAGAATAGATCACATAAAAGTTAGTCAAGTAACAGTAAAATGGGCTCTGAAGGTTTTCAAAGTAAACATGTAAAATTAAGTAACTGTTATGAAGGCAACGACAGAACTGGGCTCAACAACGTTCTTCTCTGCCAAAACATTTTTTTGTCCACACGAGATACTTCTGCTTTTTTTTTTTTGGTGTTGTTGTTTGTAATCCTCACGACGTTTGTTGTAAAAATGTGAATTTTAACTGAAAACCTAGAAATAGTTGTTGGCTTGTTTGTGGATGTTTCCAGACCACTTTTAATCACATACGATCCAATTGCCACTAAACCGTCATGTGTCAACCTCTGGCCAAGGCCACATTGAACTTCAAATATTGTTGATCTTCGTACAGTTGTGTTCAAAAGTGCTCGTGTAACTTAGTCTTCCTGTGGGATTTTAAGACCTGAGATCTTCACCGGAGCAGATGAGCGACACAGTTAATAATAAAGAACTTCTATCATTGTTCGGGCCCATAAGGCACAAAGACTGATGAACTTTGACCCCATTCAAAGGTTACACTCAGCTATACTATTAAAACTGTCCATAATTCCAGCTAACCTTGAGTGAGATGAGCCAACCAGTGGTTATCACAGCTTTTAATGACGGCTGTGAGTCCATGGTCAGCGTTCTATTGCATTACTATCAAGTTCATCAAACACAGAGAAGATAATTGAGTCTTTATCACATGTACTCTGACTCCCAAGGTGTATAGCTGACACATACTAGATATGCTTAGGGGACATTTTTCATAACACAAGACAAAAACAATTGAGAAGGTTTGTTGGTTAAATGCTTTGGCCTGGTTTGATCCAAGCAAACACATAACACTATTAAGAAGTGCATTTTGGGTTCGTAAGCATAGAATGTTATTCTACAAAAATACTCTAAATTCTCCATTTGTCTTTAGGAAAGTGTAAAACTGATGGCTGCTAACAGCTCTGGGTCCAAAGTCTCACCTCTGGAGCTTTGCCCAGGTGCTGAGTCAGTACTATGAGGTTGATCAGTGTCTCAGGGTGGCTGCTGTCCTGTAAGGGGGAGAGAAAAAAATACACAGACAAACAAAAAACTGAGAAAGTTACTCTCACAAAGTTTGGACAAAGCTGACAAGTGGAAACTAGACAGTGAAAAAAAACAGTATAGTCCGTTTTACACCTTTTTCTTCTGTGTTATCGAGAAATGAACTTAATTTTCTGCAACACCAGAGGTAAACCAGAAAGCAAGGCTGTGCACACAGCTCTTGTGAACTGACTCAGTCTAATGTTACCATGTGCCATGAAAAGGGGAAGTATTGCTCAGTGTATATTTCTACATACAAGCCTGAAACTTTAAAACTACTGTTTATTTATTCCATTCATCACCGTAAAATCATCTGTGAAGTCACACTTAAATTCTGTTAAATTAACTTAATATCAGTGGATTGGAGTTGTAGTTGTATATTTTGTACTTAGAATGAACTGTTTATAAAGTAAAATGATAAAAATGTGTTTGGCACCATCTGCTGACACAAAACAGGAAGTTCATTTTTGCTGATGTAAAGAGAAGCATATAAAAATAGGACATGGTTCATTTGCCCATAACATGCATAATATATAATACATAGCTTGATTTAAACAGGCTTCTTATTAAACTATTATAATAATGACATACCTAATTAATGTCTATTCTGATTGGCTGACAAAACTGTCAATTCCAACGATATTTCAAGACCATATCCAGCATTATATAAACCCAATTCACTCACAAATTTCAAGTTTCATAATGAATGTCCTTAATTTCAGTTCATCAATAAGTTCAGCTTAGCTTAGTGTGATTTGTCATTGTTAAAAAAGCTGGAGAAGCCGTGAGAATTGTCATGTTCAAGGTTGAATTAACATAAGACAGTTCTTGTTTCAGAAACACCACATATTTTATCTTTGCTTACTCTAAAACAATGAATGCACCTTTGAATGCTAAACTTAATTATAATAGATGTCAATCTAAAACCAACCTCATAAACAACCCATTAAGAGCTTTAGCTGAATAAACAACTCTCTCTAAATGTTCCCCACGGTGTGTTCAGTGTGTAAGCGAGGAAGAAATGAAACAACACAGACAAAAACAAATCATCTAACCTTGTCAAGCGCCTCCTGAAGCACTCCCTCTGCCTCCTCCCACTTATTCTGAGCCATGTAACAGGCCGCCTGCCCGTTGAGGAGCAGCAGTGTAGATGAGTACTTGTCTGACATCTCTTGGAAAATGTAATAGGCATCCTGCAGCTTCTCTCCGCCCTGAAAAAAAACATCACAATGCGATAAAATGTAAGCAAGAAATAATATACTGTAATCTTAGTGTTAGTCAGCGATCATGGCGTAAAGCAAATAATAAGCACATGCACCCCTAATGTTGGATTGTTTCTGTAATTTTGTCAGGGGCACCCTACTGCTTCATACTCCTCTGCCTACTAGCTATTCCAAAGCTGACTAAAGTTTCAGTCGGTCACAACATGGCTTCTATGATAATGTGAGAAACAGAGCCTTTATTTAGTTGGTTGGTTAATTAGACGATTAGGTCTATTATGCAAAGAGGTTTTAGAAGACATTTATTTATAAATCAGCTATATATGTTGGTGATGTTACACAAACGGCTCCTCACCACAGCAATATTAACCCAGGCTGTAGCTAGTTGGGTTAGAGTAGCATCCTCATCCTGCTCCTGCATCTTCTTCAGCTCTTTCCTGTTAAATTAAAAGAGTAATGGCAGAATTTTTAGAGGACCGGTTCAAACAGAATATATATCCTTATCTGCGTTTTATGTTATACGTCTCCAGGGCTCCTTTCAATATTGTACAAATAAACAGTCTTAACCAGCCGCAGAGTTGATTTTATGAAGCAGACAAATGACAAATGTCACAGGACATTAGTAAACACATGAGCCTTCACTTACAAAGCTGACCTAACAGTTCAATGCAAAGCATCTACTGTTCATGTTTACTGTACAAAGACATTAAATTACTCCATACCGTGCAAGGTCAACGCGATCCAGACTCAGCAACACCTGAATGGTCATGGCCATGCTGAAAAACAGATAAATGATGGGCATCAGTTTGGTCTTTTTTAATGCATCAAAAACAAAGTAAACTTATTAATCACTGACACGTCACAGGCAAAACCTGAATTTACCACCAAGTCGTGGAAGCCATAGAGTGTTGAGTGATTTTGACAGCACTTAAACTACCTATGCAGTTCGAGGCAGTCATTTCAGCTGTTTTTATATTGATGTACACATTACCAGGGTGGTTGATGAAGTTTTAATGCAAGAAGCAAGGCTAAAAATAATTTGCGCTCTTTGTTGTAGTTCCGATGGAAACTACAAAGTACGAGATGTATATTTATTTGAAATTAGTTTGGATCATGAGTAAAATCTTTCTTTAACCCTTGTGAAGTAAAATCTTGATCCCTTCTTACCACTCCAGGCTTTCCCCTTGGTGCAAAGTCCTGAGGGCAGCGTCCGTGTTCATCTCGTGGTAGTAGATGGAGGCAGCCATGAGGAGGAAGGTGGTGTTGGTGGCATCCACGCTCTTTGCCATCTTCTTGTCCAGATCAGCAACAATAGCATCCCTGCTCAAACAAATGGGAGTAAATAATGAGTATTTATGAGACACATACAGTATAATATAGAATTTTGTTGAGCATAATTAAATATATTGCAGTAATTCCACGGAAATGTTCAAATCTCAGAGCCAATATAGTGAAATATTAATACCGGTACAAAGATCCCATTGATGAAAATGGGAATCAACATGCTGAATTGAAATCTATACCTCAGACTGACAAAGTGTATATGCTGAGCTAAATGTAAAAGCTCTCACCGTTTGTCTTCACTGGACAAATACTCAGCAAACATCTTGACGGCCTGAAGCTCAGGTGGAGAGTTGCCCTTGATGTCATCCAGGACAACAGCATATTTCCGCTGCAGTAACACAGAACACAACAGATCAGGTGAGCAGGTGAGCGCCCACAGGAGCACCTAGTACACATTAGGGTTAGGGGTCTCCAACCCTGGTCCTCGAGAGTTAATGTCTTGCTTGTTTTCCAGGTATCCCTGCCCTACACCCTGTTGATTACCTGGATCAGGTGTGTTCAGCCAATCAGGAACAGGAAGGACAGGGATACCTGGAAAACCTGCATTAGGTTTTCTGTCTGACAACAAACTGAGCTCGGTGTTTTTTTGACGTTTAATGAGACAACAGCAGGAGCTCACCTGAGCAATGTATGCTCTGTACAGAAACATGTCCCTTTCGATCTCCTTCTCCGGTGATGACGGCTACAAAGACAAACGACAGGCTGTTAGTTACCGAGCTGAATTTACTAACATCAGCTAACACACTTAGCGCTGCTGTAGTTAGTTAGTTAGCTGCTGTAGTTAGTTAGTTAGCTGCTGTCAGCCAAGAGGGGCACGGTGAACAAAACGAGCCCCTTCGGAACATTTCACCTTTTCCACGCGTCACCCACCTTCACCTTCTGCGCCTCGTTGATACATTGTTGGTAACTGCCGATATAATACGCGTTTTTCACATCGAACAGCTCATCAACGTCGCCCTGCTGCGCCGCCATGTTGACTGGACAACTTCCGGACACGTAGCGAAAATACGTCACCTGACGGCCCTGTCGGGGCTTCTGAGATGCGTCTCTCCCGCCGCCATATTGGTACGGGCTGTGTGGCCGTGGTGACGTGTCAAATCGTAGTAAACACCAGACTTTGTGCTGCTTTAATCAAATAAAAGTCAAAACCAAACAACAGGGACTAACATTTCATAACTAAGATGCCCCTTAACAATATGTTACTGTTAGGAACAGGTTGAATTAGATTTATTACAGTAACTGAATAATTCTCTTAAGTGATTGTTGATGCTAAGTTAAGATAACTAACTATCAGGTGAACTGAAATGTGCTATATCTAGGGGTTATTAATAACATGACGGAAATTACATCAATCAGGTGTGTCACTGTATGAGTTACTGTGTTACCTAGCATTCAGCTAGTTAAGTGTTTAAAACAGTTTCATGCCTTTATCATGGATATCACTTGTGTCGCTGTCAAAAGGAATTTATATATTTATTTATATTCTATGTTCCGCTTCAACCACTTCAATTTTTCTCTAGATGTTCACTGAAGAACTACACCTGTCTTAGTGATATCCACACCCATGGTAACTGTACACAACAAAGATGACGAGAGGCGGAGCCTTAAAATATCACACATTAAAAATGCAGGGAAAATTAGACTAAAATATCTTTAAAAACTTTGACTAAAATTAGATGAGAACATGGGAATGAGATAGTATCTCGTGGCCACACATTAATTATTGTCAGTCATGTTGAATAGTGTCTTGTTCAGTAAAAAATAAATATAATTTATCACTAAATATAATAAACTCAACTTTACAACAACAACTATTACAACTATGGGCAATTTAGAGTCACCAATCAACCTGACATACATGTTTTTGGACTGTGGGAGGAAACCAGAGTACCTGGAGAAAACCCACACAAGCACAGGGAGAACATGCAGACTCCACACAGAAAGGCCCCTGATGGGTTTCAAACCGGGAACCTTCTTGCTGTGAGGCAACACTGCTAACCACTACTCCACCGTGCCGCCCTATTTACATACATACATACTCATACTCATATTATATATATAATTGAAAATACTACGAGCTATATTTTTGTGCTTGTTTTTATCTTTTGATAAAGGCAGATTTCCGTTTTTTTTTTCACGAGGCCACTAATTGATCCTTCGATTCACATATTTCTGCTACTGATCACAACAAACCGATAGAGGGCGCGCCACGTCAACTTCAGCACCACAGGTGTCCCTCGGTACTTATTACTGTGACACAAACCTCCAGCAACACGCAGACACATTAAATATTGATAGGCTGAGTTTAAGGGGGTGGTGACTGACTTGAGACTGAAGCTCATCAATAGAATAAACTTCCATCAGCGTCAAAATAACAACACGACGCTGTTTTGACTTCGGGAATTCCTGTGTCCTCATTAGAGAAGAAAAACTTCCCCATGTCCTGAAAACATCCGCTAACAACATCTCTCTGTCTCTCTCACACGCACGCGCACCGATATGTAGTATTAGCCAATGCGCATCGTGTGATTTTTTTAATATGGTGCAAGTTCAATTCTAAGCTTGATATCATATGAGTTTAAAAACAAAAAGAAAAAAAAAAACACAGCTCTCCACAGTTCCTGCTCATTGTTCCCTTCACACCATTTCCTCTGGGAAATTCTCAGCCTTGGGACTGGGAACCGGTCAAGGATAATTACTGGAAACCCTAATGGGGGCAGGGAGGGTGCTGGCTGTAAAAGGTCCTTTCTTTAGGTTTGATTGGGCTGGTCCACTCCGCTGCTTAGTCCTCCATTGGCCCAGGCTGCCATCAATCTGTTCATGTCCTGGTCCACAAGTTTGAAACTTTTTTATGAGGGGGAGGGATCGAGTTACAACAAACTCCTGTAACCGATCTCGGCGAGAAGAAAACAGGCTTTCAATAATTTACACATCTGTACCTGATACTCGGTCAGACAACAGAAGGGAGCTACGAAAGGAGGACGCCCTTCCCCGCACCAACAGCGGAGACCCAATCCAACCAGCAGAGAAACAGCGACCAAAACATGCTGTGAGACTTTCCCTGCAGCTGCCAGGATGAAGACCTGAGAGATCTTGCTGGGTTTGACTAGTCTTGTTGACTGACCACGGAGCCGAGGGAGAGGTGAGTCCGACATGTCGACAAAGCCACAGGCGCATCTGTCGCCTCAGGCCTGATCCCGAATCATTAGTCCTTAAAAATCAACTTATGCCAATTTCAGCAGTTTTTTTCACGCCCAGCAGATGAAGACCAACCCAATAAGTCTCGGTTCTGTTTGTCAGGACACTTGTTTTTCTTTGACAGCGGTTTCTTTAAGGAGGAAATTAGCGGAAGTATTGGTTAATCAGTTCGGACCTGATTCAAATATCTGACAATAAAGCTCAAAGCATCTGGCAACACATTTTTTGACCAACTATGGTTCTTATTGATTAGCAGGCTAATATTACAGAAAAGCTCAGCATATTTAGGCTGGTGGATCTTTTAATAGTATTTTGTCAGACCCCAATCTCACAGCAAAGCTTCAGCAGGGCTTTGGACTGTGTTTGCTGAATTTAATTAGGACCCGACTAATGTGGACGTGCTTTGATTGGACTGTTTGCCATTATTCCCCAAATACGTGGACTCTGGATCCGTTTGTTTTTAGAGCATTATTTAGAAAAATGCTGATAATGTGGTGAGTGAAGACATTATTTCACAGCAACATCATGTTTTGAATTAGTGATGAAGGTTCACCACCTCACAGAGGAGATGTGGAAAAACAAGAAACAATGATCAATACAGAAATGGGCCTTATCCCTGCTGATTTAAACACACTATAAACCTTTCTGATGCAGTGAAGACATATGTTTTGCAAACACTGGCCTGTTTTGTAACACATTGCAGTGTTTATGTTGTAAAGCTGCTCTCAGAACAAGGCTCGAGTGAGGATGAATAGTTTCACTGTGCAGCCGGGGCTCTGGCAGGTATAGCACCCCACATTATCACAGCACCGCCTCAACAGACATGTCAGATGAATTATGGCCCAGGATTAGGACTTGGAGTTGCCTCTCTCCTTGCAGTAGCTGTGTCAGCGGTGAAATGAATCGCCATTTGTCAACCGACTCTGTTTTAGTTTCCAGGGCTTCCTTTGTGTCTTTGTTGTTGGTCGATGCTGCTGACAACCGGTGAGCTGAGCCAGGGCCAAAATAAATATCACAGGATAATTCTAGGACTAAATTTCAACATTTTCCAAACTTTGGCTAGAGAAAGTTTTTAGATCCCTTTGATTTTTCTGTTGTAGATTTCATTTTTAATGGATAAATTGCCAATTTGTACTCAGTAACTCACAATGACAAAATGCCAAAAAGCGCTTTGCTTTGGCACTGCAGACAGTGATCAGGCTGAAACCTTTCTGAGATGTGATTTTCTGTGATTGGAGTCCACCTGTGGTAAATAATTGGAAACAGTTTAGAAAAACACACACCTGTGTATAATAAAAACCTCCACAATTCACATTAAATGTCTGGACATAAACCAGGCCATGAAGTCCAAGGGACTCTCTGTAGACCAGCATAAATGGGAGAAATGGGAAAACCTGCTAGAAGAACGACCATCTCGGCAGCTCTCAGTCAGGATCTCAATCAGGCCTTCATGTAGAGCAGGTTAGACGAAGCCACTTTGAAGCTGGACCCTCTGGTCCGCACTCCAGGCCCCACATGTGGTGAACACTAGACACCCCTCACCTCCCGGGACACCGTCCCCACAGTGAAGCACGGTCGTGGCAGCTTTGTGCTGTGGAGATGATTCTCTGCAGCAGGAACAGGGTGACTGGCCAGATTTCAGGGAATGAAATATGGATGCACAGTGCACGTGACCTGACACTGGGGCAGCGGTTCACCTTTCAACATGATAATGAGATGACGCATACAACAAAGACAAGACTGTCTGTGTTTCCACTCAGAGCCCAGACCTAAACCCCATAACATCAGTTCACAGAGATTGTCTGGACTAAAAGAGGGAAACTGCACAAGCTTGTTGAGTCATTTCTGCCAAACAAAGTTCGATGTAAGAGATAAGTCAGTTCTGCTTTAAAATAGTCACTAAATAATCAATTAATTGTAAGAACGCTTCGCATTTATGATGATTCTTCACAGAATTTCACAGGATAAAACTGGTTTTCAGCCTTTTGGGCACACGACCCCCTTAAAAAGAGTAAACATCCACCCATCATCTGTACCCACTTAGTCCTAACCAGGGTCCCAGGGACCTGCTGGAGCCTATCCCAGCTCTCTTTGGGTGAAAGGCAGGGGTCCACCCTGGACAGGTCCCCAGTCCATCACAGGGCCACATAGAGACCAACAACCTCACACACTCACACTCACTCCTATGGGCAATTTAGAGTCACCAATCAACCTGACATACATGTTTTTGGACTGTGGGAGGAAACCAGAGGACCTGGAGAAAACCCACACAAGCACAGGGAGAACATGCAGACTCCACACAGAAAGGCCCCTGATGGGTTTCAAACCGGGAACCTTCTTGATGTGAGGCAACACTGCTAACCACTAATGCACTGTGCTGCCCTAAAAAGAGTAAACATCTTCATTGATGATGGAATATCTTTGGTTTTTGGACTACTGGTCAAACGAAATAATCACAAGGCACCACCCAAAGCTTTAGTAAACTGCTTTGTTTTTGACTATTTTCTGGTGTTTGGTTAAACAAAAGTTTAATTGGTTAATCAATATAATATTTGCTAACAGAAATAATCATTAGTTTCAGCTCTAAAATAATCACATTGTTGTCTATTGCCCTGGGCAGCAGGCAGGAGCACTACAGTGCCACCAAAGTACAATTAAAGTCCATTTGTTTTAGATTTCATCCATGACTGGTTTTAATGGGTATTTGCTTTTCTTCATTAATCATAGCTTTGTACTTCACCACAGCTTTATCACTGCTTCAGCACAATATGATACTAGAAGACAATAAATAATAATATACAGTAATTGCCCAGCAGGATTAAGCAGAGGCTGGGGGTGTGTGTATATTACAGTGTAACTGTATCTGTGCAGATCCCCCTCCTTCCTCCCAGTGTGTTTTAGAACAGGACAGTACAGTCACGTTGCCAGACACTCTCCATGCAGCGTTATTGAGGCCAGAGCTCCAAACTGCAGCAGTAATGCTCGCGACACTTGTTCCCGCTGAGGAGAATCCATGGCAACTCATTGAGAAGACAAGAGAGGTGTTTGACCTGCTTTTACTAGACGGCAAAGTTCAGTCGAGCTCGCAGGTGGCCTCCAGTTTCCCTGGAAACCCGAAACACTCGGAGTATCTGGCCTTTCCTGAAAGAGCAGAGCCGCACGATGACCTGCAAATATAATGAGGTAGTTTGAGATGGAGAGGATGAGGGGTAGGGTTATCTGTCACTAGACTGGACTCATCCGAGATCTGAACTCGAGTGATGTTTTTAGTCTGAGTTCTGTCCTCCCAGAGTGGTTCTCCTGTGTTTTCACCGACCTCCATCCCTGCTGTGCAGCCATGCACACCGGTATTTGCCACTCCATTAACATACTGAGTTAACAAATTGTGCTCTCTGGGCTTGAGGTGAGGAAAATTAGTCATAATGCGCCTTGCTCTTATGGTGGCCTTAATTAAAATGTCATAGGCCCAGACATCAGTCATAGCTCAAGCACCAGTTAGCACCTTAATTATGTCTTGCATTATTTGCAGCGCTGTTAAGATGCTAATTATATTGTAAATAATATGTAATTAAAACCTGGACATGGCAGTCGAGTTGCAGTCATGTAAGAGTGGATTTGTCTTGTTTTCTTTCTTCTTCTTTCACTTTCCCCAGAAATGTTTGGTTCGGTTGTAACGCCTCAAACGACGACGCACTAATGAATTTTAATGCTAGAGCAAATGTTGTCAGTGAGTGTTGTGTTGGCCCCCGGGCAGTGCAGCAGCTACTGCATTCCCAGCCTTATTATACATGTATAGCACTTACTGATGTTCCTAAATTACTACCAGCAGCTCACAGTCACTGTCTCTTACTCCATATGCCTTTATCCCTGTCCCACATCTCTGCGCTAACCTGTTGCACCGTAGCATATTCCTCTTAGCCTCCGGTCTATTTTAGTCCAAATCGGTGGGCCTGAATTATTAATCCCTGATCCATTATACGCTGTTGTGTTAATTATTAATTGTTCAGTGGGCTCTGGCAGATTTGAGAAAACTGTTAAGGGTAGGATGAGGCCTGGCGTCTGAGGAAAGGCACTGATTGCCACCTTTCTCAGCGGTTCTGCACCAGCGTTCACAGATGATGACAGTGTGGGAGGATGAGAAAGTCACAGTATATAACCGTCATTCAACACATGCATGTAACGTGCACGTTGCTGTTCTGTTCTGTGTGGCTCTCATGTGTCGCAGCCAGTGAACGACGTGTGTGTGTGTGTGTGTGTGTGTGTGTACGAGGAGAGATATATACAGTTGTTAGCATGCACAGTGTTCCCAGCACTGGCTCTCTTATTAGCAGTCTGCACGTCCTGTGTTACGCAACATCTCAGGAGAAGAGTGAGACAAACACTACAAAACTTGATGAAAGCTGAAATCACAGCGATCGGCTGTCCTGAAACCCTGCTGTTGATTCACTAACAGTGCAGTATAGCTCATTTGAGTGGTTGTCCTCTGAACACAAAGCACGGATGTACCTTATATAACAACCAGGATTGTCTATTGTTTCTGAAATCAGAGGCAGATTATGTCATACTGTGGAGAAAGAAGTTTTCTCATTCAGGTTTTTTTTTTTTTTTTTTTTTTCTGGTAACTCATTACAATGATCCTCTTGGCCATGTTCAAGGTTTTTTTTGTTGTTTTTGTCTTTCAAGCTCTCAGACGTCCACAGTTTGTCTTGTCGCCTTGTTTTTTCTGGCATCTTGTGCACATATTGTGAGGCTTTTATTTTAATTGGCATTGGGAAAGGTGTGAAAGTCGTCCGGTACGCTCTCCATTTTCACAGTTTGGGGGTTCTTATTTATGTTTTCTTTGTGGGAGTTCAAAGGAAAAGCACCGAATTAAATTTAATATGTCCAGACTGTGCAGACAGTACAATATCATCCAATCTGGGTCAATAGCTCTGCAGTAAATACTACTTTTGTGATACTTATGGTGTTAGGTTTTTATTGGCACCTCATCGGAGACGGTATTGATTCAACTCTGTATGTTATTGCTTGTACTTGAACAATTTTGAAAAGTACAGATATCATTTTGCTGCCCAGCCCTGAGCAGGAGGATTATAACGCAATAAAAAAAAAAAAACAGCCAAAAGACAAAAACACTATGACCTTGACTAGAGCTGCAATGACCGACGGGTAAGCGCTAACTCTCGTTTTTTGATGATCAATTAAGGAAGTTTGAAAGCAAAGGGAAAAAAAATCGAATAGTTTCATCTTCTAAAATGTGATGATTTACTGCTTCTTGTCTTCTGTCATTGCAAAGCTGAATATCTTCTGTTTTTTAGCTCTTGCTCTAACACAGTTTGTTCACCTGGTCTCTGGGATATGAGATTTTCTGACATTTTGAGGACCAGCAAAAAGGATTCATCCAGAAAAGTTTGTTTCGTACAGGATTGCATTAAAGGTCCACGTGTTTTAGGCATTTTTTTAAAATGTGCTTTCAGTCGATTTAGGCCTGAAATGATTAGTTGATTCATTATTAGTCTGACGGAAAATTAATCTGCAGCGGTTTTAATGATTGATTAGTTAAGTCATTTCATAGTGAAAACAGTACTCTTCAGAAATGTGAATATTTGATGGTTTTCTTGGACTTAGGTCTTAGGACTTGGTCTTTGGCTTTTTGCATTTATTGGGTTGATCAGCTGCAGGAAATGGCAGGAGAGAGGGATGTGGGGAGGGAGAGACGCAGGAGGACAAACTGGAAAGAAGGAATAAACTGGAGTCAAACAGGGGACATCTCAGTTTTGTGTCATTGGTGCAGTTGTAGTGTAGCATGGGGTCACCCAGGTTTATATTTGAGAAGGACTAGAAACAAGAAGGAATCTTGTTTTATTGCAGACATCTGGAAAATGAAGGCTCTAAGTACTGGCATAATATTTTGAATACACAGCAGAAACGGGCTACTGTCAGATATTAGGGGTAATTATCTATACACATTATGCTGAGAGCAGATTATAGGGTTGTTTGTGTTGTGGATGTTTCTGCTATGATTTATGTCGGCTTAGACGGTTCGGGTAAACTGCAAATCCCTAATACGGAGCAGTTCTCAGTTATCGGTTTCATCTAAAAGCAGTGGAGAGTTTTACTCATGGAGTCATCGCTTTCAGGGTCACACTCCCCCAATCCATGTGACTAGTGATCCCTGAAGAGCATAAAAGTCGTGACATTTTCTGCTGCCATCAACCAATCACTTGTAAGATGAAGTGTCATGGAAAGTTCTGCAGTTTCTGCCAGAGCTTTTTTTGCAACTTGTGGTGGCCCAGCACTGTAAAAAACACATTCTTTATTGGTTTCCTCTTTGTGCTGGCTGTTATCAGTACCCACCAAGCTGTCGAGATTGGCAGCAGGAATTACAGCTGTGATATTTTGGGTGCTGTGTCCTCTTCTTCTTCCTGAGCCATGATGGCATGTGTTGAGGTGGGTGGAAGCTACAGGTGTATATCCAATTTCTGTCCATTGTCTCACCTGTCACACCTCAGCTTTAGTTTGATTGATAAGTGACTACAGTCGATGCAGAGGCTGCATCCTGGATCCTACTCAGTGCCCCTCTGGAAAGCCAGTGCCAGCATGAGCCGCCAAAAGGCAAAAAACATGAACATCCTTCTGGTGAATACAATGCAGGAGATAAATACTGCAGCAAGTTGAGCATAAACAAACTTAAATAGTACTGAAACAGTTAATAAATGAGTGATCATTTTAATTATTTTAATAAAAATAATTCAGATTCAGGCAGAATTCCTGTAAGATGTAAACGGTTTGTTTTGTTTTGTTTACTCGTTTTTTTTTTCAGACCTTATTTGCAGCATCAGTCTCGGAGGTGTTGGCATCGGCCATGTTACAGACACAGTAAATGAAAATGACATCCCACTCCATGCACAAAGTTAGAAAAAGCCTTTGACCAAAGTGTTCCCAACGTAAACATCAGCTTTAACTGCCCTGGAACCCAGAGCGGCAGAGCAAATGAAACCTGGATAGTAAAGAGCCTATCCAGTTTCATCTGACCCTGCTTCAACAATCCTCCAAGGACTAGAGAGGACATGTAAGCTATTTCTTCATCATCACAGCCTCTTTTTATCTCAGCCAGGCTGTCACACAGGCTTGACAGGGCTGTCTACACCTGCAATAGGGTGAATGAGCCCCTGGGTACATTACCCAGACTCCCTCACTGTCACAAGACATCCATCCAACACTGCGTAGGGTCTGCTTTTATTTCCATGAGTCATGTTTGCTGAGCTTATGCATATTGTCTTTGTGAGCGAATGGTTGCTGGCTTGTTCTGAGCGGGTTGATGACTTTGTAGCTTGTCTAACTGCTGCAATTATGCCGAGGAGCTGCTGGCTGCTGCAGCCCGTCTTTGTTTTTCATCTCATTTTCTGCTGCTCTGAAACCCCGGCCGATCGGTAATGTGTGTGCATACATGTGCGCAGGTGTTTGTGTGATCTCTGTGGGTCGTGTATTTCACAGCAACACTCGGCGCTGTTTGCTGCCGTCTTGTCTCGTCCCGCCTTAAATCCATTAAAGTTTTGTCCCTATGGAGACAATAGAAATGCTGTGCCAGGCTTTCCTTGGGCACCGGACGTCACAGGCCATTTAGGTTTGGCACCAACTGCTCTCGTGCTGCAAAGTCACCAGAAAATAAAGGATTCCTTGGCTGAAAGGCTTTTCATCACTCTGAGCACTTGTCTCCTGAGGACCTTTTTTTGTGAAGTCTTTAGTTTACTCGCCTTGGAGAAATGGAGGGGGTGGGGGAGTGAGGATCCCTGTCCACCCTGAAGAGTTTATGTCACTCCTCAGCTGTGAGTGAAACCTCAGACAGACACTCCTAAGTGTTTGTATGAAAGACAAACACTCCACGCCTTTTTATTTCCTGTTGATCAAGAGTTGACAGCCACGATGGCTCAGGCGTCTGGCGAGAGTGGAATCTAATGAGGCCTATGAAGTCGCCCTCCTGCCTCAGACGGCAGGAGCGTTTTCTTAATGTACCTGTTACCTGTTCACACTCCTCTAAACCTCTGAGCATCCACCAGCAGGGACACAGCGTCAAAAAGTGCGGAGTAAATGTGTTGTGATAAGTGATTGTCCCCTTGAGGCTGACCATTGAGATTAGATGGTGACAGCAGGACTGATGACTTTCATTCGCCGCTGACATAGAAATAAATATCTCAAGTTCCATTTTTTTTCCCCACTGTGATCATTAGTGTCTTTCTCATTGTTAGCCATTTCACACACATTGCATCAGAGCAGGCTTTTCTGTTACAAGGGAAGTTTGGCATCTTTAGAGTTACAATCGGGGAGAAAAGGTCGACGGGGATCTGCCTTGATGAGCACGGCAGGAGGCCAGATTAAATGTCCAGAAACTGCAACATAAGAGGGAGCAAAACCAGACTGAGCACTGGAGACTATATAACTGGCCTCTCGTTCAACACCTACATTTCCCCGATGTTTCAGGATTGATATATAACACACCCCCACCGTATTTTCGCTCAATCTCCCTGCCTCTGTCTTGGCTCTCTCTCCTCATGTGTCTCTTGCCTGGGAAGCATCCTGCCGACTCTCTCTCCAAGGAGTCTTATTGATATTCTTGAAGAGGCATTGCAGAGAGAGAGAGCAATGAAAGTCGCACTGTAGCAGCAGACACACAGCCTTCTGGTCCCAACAACAGTAAAAATTACAAGTCACCCGGCAGGGATATGTCACTGCTCATTTTGTCTGCAGCACTAAGAGCAGCTCTCCTGCTTTGGATTTTTATTATCCTGCGTGTGGATAGGCAATTTGCCAGTCATACGAATTTCCAGCCAAGGTTTAGGGTTACTTTCATGTAGGGGGACATTGAACAAAGATTGATCCCCTATTGTGATGTGAATGGGACACTCTGCTTAAATATATTTATGTATTTTCCACTGTGGCAGTCACCGATTAGACAACATTTAGCATATCGGTGACAGGGAGATGTATCAAGGCAATAAGATCAGACTGCTGAGCCTGTTTTTATGTGTATTTTTTTTCTCCAGGGCTGAAGAAAAGTTTTACTCATTTGCATATGTATTTCTTGGATTCCTATAAATCTTCACACCAGAGCTAGGTATGTATATATATATATATATTTTTTTTTTTCATATTTGTGCCTATGAGTTTGGGTCCCAACAACCAAGGAATATCCATCTGATATCTTACATGTTTATCTTCAGAAACCTATTTTCATCTAACAAATGAAGCAGAACTTTGGCTCTGTCAGTTTTTGGTGCTGGGCAGTTTTCAGTACATGATGCAATGGACACCAAGGCCTGCAGGTATTATATGCATTAGATGTTCATATCTGCATCATTGCAGGTGTTTGGTCATGAACTAAAGTATTGGACACTTTAAAAATATGATCTGACTGTAATGAAACCCCAGGATATGGAGGGTAATACTAGGGAGCAAAAACATGTGAACCAAATCTTACAGCAGTCCATCCAACAGTCAAGCTATTTCAATAAAAAAAAAAAAAGAGGCAAAGGACAGATTTAGTTTTGTGCCAGGTTCTCCAGCAGATGTGCAAACATCCCCAGATAAGTGAAAACTTTGACCTGTGGGGGCTAGGGACCGTGAATATCTGTTGGAAGTTTCATGGAGTCCATCACAAAGTTGTTTAAATATTTCAGTCTGGAGAGTCTGTTCATCAGGGAGCATCCTTGTGTTCAGTTCCTCAGATATGAGAAACAATACAGATAATCTGAAGGCAGCACCTTGGGCTCTGGAAACACCTAAATATTCCATCGACGTTTAGTTTTGAGCTTTATTTAAAATAAAACTACATTTACTGGGTGGTTTGCTGTAATTTGGGGTGAAAAACCACATGTGAATTTGTGGCCATATAACATCAAATTTAAACTCTTATATTACTCCCCCCTCCTCGCGTTTATTCATTTCGTCGTGCTGCTCTTGTGAGACAGATGAGGAAAACAGCTTTTTGTTGGTTGTTTACGCTCCTGCACTCCCAGGTTATCCGTAGAGAGTTGTGAAGGTTAGAGAGGAGCGGAACAGGAAAATAGCTTCATTTTATTTTTCAAAAAAAAAAAAAAACCTGCCAAAGTGACCTGCAGGATCCATCGAGGAGCGATTGCTGAAATGATGTGGCGTGCTGCCGACCTGCCTCATTTGATACGGGAGAAGGGAAGGGATGTGAAAGCCAGTGGCCCCTGTGACCCCCACTATTTATGAACCTCCATCATGTACAAAGCTTTTCACTGAGTCACCCCCGCACTGGCACAGAAACAGCAACATACACAAGCCAAGCAACAGGCATGTGATGCATGTGAACAGGGAGTTGCCACTGTCTCCTGCTTACCTTCAGGCACACACACACACATGCAAACTCTGTGAATGCATTGGACGGATGAGAAACCAAATTGCATTGTCTCCTTTGCATGATCACGCTGTAACTGATTTACTCCTACACATGTAATGACACATTCTTCCTAACTACCTTGTAGGAACCTAGCCACAGGGTTATCTGGGACTAATTTGACAGCTGCCACAGCTCGTTATCTGATAAGGGGGACAGTTCTTGGCTCTGCAGTGTAAACAGTATTAGTGTAAATGCAATAACCAGGCACATTGCAGGCTGTCACTGTAATTTGTTTGGCCCAGTGTGCTTTCAAGTTGAGAAGGTGAGAAACATGTGAGCGGCTGTCTAAGGAAAAGTTCCTCTCGTGTTTCATGTCAAACATTCGGTTTTTGCAGAAAGGAAGCGTGCCCTGCTGTCATGCATACCTGTTAAACTAGGCTGTCTCTCTCCTGTCCTCTCTGTGTTGACCCAGACTTGAACATGGACACCTTCAGCACCAAGAACTTAGCCATGCAGGCGCAGAAGAAGCTGATGAGCAAGATGGCCACCAAGAGCATCGCCAACCTCTTTATCGACGACACCAGCAGCGAAGTGCTTGATGAGCTGTACCGCGTCACCAAGGAGTACACCCGCAACCGCAAAGAGTCCCAGAAGATCATCAAGAACTTGATCAAGATGGTGGTGAAGCTCGGAGTGCTCTACAGAAACAATCAGTTCAACACCGAGGAGCTGATCCTGGTGGAGAACTTCAGGTAGGCAGAATGTCATTAAAGCAGAAGTCTGTTTTCTTATATTACATTATTTGACAGGACTCACTCCACCTGGAACAGGTCGTCGAGGGCCACTGCCCTGCTCGTTTCCCTGCCCTTTAGCTTCTGATTGACTCAGCACACCTGATCCAGGTGATCAGCGGTGGGCAGGGCAGGGACAGTGGACCTCAAAGACCAGAGTTGGCTGCCTCTGACTTAGTTTGTTTAGTTTGGCCATGGTTGTATTATGGGAACCGAGTACTGGACTCAAAGATGATCCCCAGTCATGTGAGGGACTCTTCGTCTGGCACGTGATCCAAAAGCATTTTCTAACTTCGGGTTTGTGTCTGCGTTCTGTGGTCCGCTGCTGCTGGGAGCAACTTAAGGGATTTTTACATCAGTTTATATATTGTGCACAGTAATAGTCCAGCTCAGCTTGGAGGCATGTGAAGCTGACATAAGTGCACAGTACGGATCGTGGTGATTATATGAGCATGGAGATGTATTGTTGTGAAGGGCAGTGCTGTAACTGATATAGGGGGTAGTGAAACTATTCTAAGGAAATCATAAGACAGCAATTTCTATTTTTACTTACTTCTGCTGCCCCAGCCAGAAATAGGAACTGACAGCTCCTCCACTCTCCTCCCGTCTCCCAGGAAGAAAGTCCACACTCTGGCCATGACGGCGGTCAGTTTCCACCAGATCGAGTTCACCTTTGACCGCCGCGTCATGAGCGCCATTTTGAACGAGTGCCGTGAACTGCTGCACCAGGCCATCAAACGTCATCTGACAGCCAAGAGCCACTCGAGAGTCAACCACGTCTTCAATCACTTCGCCGACTGTGACTTCCTGGCAGCTCTGTACGGGCCCTCTGAGGTTTATCGTGCTCACCTGCAGAGGATCTGCAACGGGGTCAACAAGATGCTCGATGACGGGAACCTCTGACCTCCGTTTGCCTCGTCATCGGGCACTTTAACCTCTAGTCACCCCACATAACGTCTTGCAGGATTTCTTTTTTCACTGTGACAATCACAAACTCTTTTAAGTTGCAGTTGTTGGTTTGTGTTTGTATGTGGCCTTCAGATATTACTGTCACATTGATGTTCTCTTGGCTAGTTAGTCCAAAGTCTGCTTCTTCTCCACTCTGACCTTTCTGCTAAATCACAGTGAACAAACCCAGCAGATGTTTTTGTTTTAAATGAATGTAAAACTTCATGCTCTTATCAGTATATTCGTGGTAGCAGCCTTGACAGCTCTGCCTTTAAAAAAATGTATTGTTGTTTTAATTCCACAGGCACTGTGCTTACCTTCTTACTTAATCAAACAGACATGAATCAGTTATCGCTGTTGCCTTTTTCCTGGTTCTGGGAGCACCAGGAGAGGAAAGAAAGTCTATTCCATCTTTCCCAAACACTCAAGGACATTAAAAAGTGATTTTCTTTATTTTGTATTATTTGCACTCAATCTGAAACCAGCGCTGTACTGTACTTTCCTGCACCGGTGACACCAAGCAGAACACGGCAGTTGAATAATCTGCTTAGCCTGCATTTTACAGCTCTCACCATTGTGCACTGAACTCCACTTTGTAGAGAGGCCAGGCTTTTGTTTAAAAGGCATCCATAAACCCAGTTTTGCTTTTAAGAGTCTTGTTTATAGGCACCATAACAAAGATGAAGCATTTGGGTCATAGAGGGATCATAAACGTAAAGGAATTTGACTGAATGTCTCTGGCTGTACGCCTGTCTGCTCACGAAAATGTTTAACTTTGTCTATAAATGTCATAATCACAGCAGGGGGTGTAACAATGAGGCGCCAGGTGCAAAGACTGCTCTGGCATTTTATCAGAGGGGAATAAAGCACTAGAGCAGGCAAACTATTCGTCATAATAGATGTCGGAGCCCAGGGTCAGTTGTGTTTCAGATTTATCTGCGTTGCCTCGGGTTTATCCTAAAAGCACTAAAACTCTGGTTGAAATTCTGACAGATCTGAACTAAAAAGACTCCCCATGAGCAGTCGGATGAAAGGCTGGACCAAACTGCAGCTCTGCGTCTATGAAAGGATCCAGGCAGGGTATAGAGATTAGAGCAGAGACAAACACGGTACCTGATTGTACTCTCCCACTGCAATTATAGCTCCCTGCTCTGGGGTGGTATAATGACCTGGTGCCTGCCTCTGGTGAGCAGCCACTCAATTTCACCACGCAGCAGCCTCATGTAATGTGATGGAGATAACATCTCTGTTTGTGCGATGCAAGTCCTTTAATGGAGTGAAAGATGTTGTTGTGTCTCTTCCTTATAAAGAGGCATATGAATACTTACTAGCATCCCTCTCCAACCTCACATAATAGCTGTCTTTCCTTTTTGTCTATGTGTGTTTTGTATCACTGAGCCTGTCAGGGAGATTGTTTTGTGCTGCGGCCTCATTTTGTATTCTCTGTGTGCGTGCGTGTGTGTGTGTGTGTGTGTGTTTGTTTGTGTGCGTACCTGTGAGAGAATTGGAAATTGAGCCGTGTAATAAGCGCTGTGCTTTTCCAGATAGGATTGCTGAAACTTTAACTTCATCCACAGCAGCTCTGCCAAAGAAAAGAAGACTGATGTTACTCAAAGTCTTTCTCCAGAGGAAAACTTCAGAAAAAAGGCTGCACTGGTGATAATGAAGACAAAGGTGGTGGCTGTTGTGTGTTGTTTTTGTTTTTTTTTATTCACCCTTTTAATTCTTCTATGACTTCTGTGAGTATATTCTCATTATTTAGACCCATTTGCCTCTGACAGCATTGTTTTGGGAGGCTTTGAAGTAAATCCTTTTCTCTAAGTCCCCCAAAACAGTTGACTTTAATTGTCTTTAGATGCCATTTTCTCCAATCCACCCACATCTCAGGGTTGGTTTAAATCTCCCTCGGTTTAAGAACCATGCCGATAGAAAGATTAGGAACCTCTGCAGCAGCCCCACTTATTTCACTTAAGCTCTCGAAGTGAAGCATACTTATCGCATTGCATTTTTACTATTACGACTTGTGAAATGTTTCACTTATGTACATATGATTGTTTTTGTGTCTTTTTATTGTATCCTGACACAACAAATATAATACAGTTTACTTTTTTAAAAGAATAAATTTCCTGTCTTAACCAAGTGTGCTGTCTTTCCATTAATGTGTTGGAATTGTGCGGCCAGATCAGGAGGGTAATCTGAGTGTGTCTGGCCAGGATTTAGTCAGCCAAATCCCTTCCTCTTTCTCCTGCATTGTTATGAAGCAATGAAAGCAAACACAAGCCATTCTGACTGACAAACAATTCAACTTCGGGTCATTTCTTTCCACTTCCTACAGACCTGTGCAGCGGTGAAAGACAGAACAGGAAATTAGTAAGACGGAAAGACGTCTTGCGTCTGTTTTTGGAAACCGAAACATTCAGCTCAGCTGCATGTGGCATGAGTAAGAGTCTGTCATTGACTTTGCTGCTTCTCAGACTTTGGAATAATAATTTGGCCTGTAGCTCGTCTGCAGAGTCTCCCAGCAGCACGCTTGAAAGGCTACTGCATTACCAAGTGCCCAATTATCCTCTAATGGTCATTATAACAGCATGCATTTGTTTTAGTTTAGGTTTTAGTTTTTTTTTTTTTTTTGTTAAAGCGCCCCTGAGTGCAGACATTTATGACTAAACTGAGATGTGAGTACTGTGCAGACATGAACTTCCTCCTCTTGTTTTCTCACTTAGGTCAGCTCGAGTAAAAACATCCTGACGTCGACTTTAGAGATTTGTTTCAGTTTGGCTTATGTGTTAAAGTGTAAGTGGTAAAAGTGTTGGGAGGGGAAAAAGTGGAGAATTAGTTTTGTTTATTTTTTATTTATTTTACATGTTTGTGTCTCAAACACTGTTTGAAAATGAAAATTTCAACGTGACAGTCACGACTTGATGATCAGTGGATGTGAGTGAGGGCTGTAATATATTTTGGTGAAGTTAGCCTCCACTGGGGCATAATTATCATTTCTACATAATGAAATGACTACAAAGGAGCTGTCCTGCATCCTAAGAAGGAGGGAACTGAAATGATGAAGCATGCGGAGGAACCATTACTCTTTCCGCCTGTGTTCAAGTGCAGATTACTTAGTTATGATTTGTGGTGCAGACTCCTAACCTGAACTAAACAAAGCAGAGCAGGCCAGTTGTAGTGTCATATTTTTCTCCAGCATCGAACAGGACACAGGAACGACTCTCCCGTTGGGCGGCGTGCACATACAGCCCAAGCCAAGCTGGACTTTCATGGTCCATCCCTGCAAGGATACAGTTAGTTTTGGCACAACACTGCAAAGTCTGACTCCCTGTCAATATGGGCACAAACACCCTAATGTTTGTGTTCTGGGTGGTGCAGCAAAACAAACCACAGGACACCGTGTTCAAACAGGAGGCAGTGCAGTGTCACACAACATCACAGGGTCATGTTTCTACATTTTCTTTCAGCATCAGTGCCAGTGAAAATGCCTTTCAGGACGGCAACTGCAGTTAAAGATGAGTGGCACATTAGACAGAAGCTGCAAAATAATCGTTTTTTTCCTGTATGATGGTGGCCATGTACAAACACAACCAGCAGGGAAATAGATATTTGTTGAGTGGTATTATATCTTCAGTTGCAGAGAACAGAAGCAGGAACAAAATATAGCTGAGGTTACATACAGTGTATAAAACATTTTGTCGTGTTTTGATTTAGATTGTCGTTCCTCATTTCAATGGAAACGAATGTTCCGAGGCAGACGTCTCCATCTGACAGAGACGTGGAGGCTTCCTAGACCTTGTTGCAGTGTGTGTGGAGTGTGAAGAGAAGCCCTTTTTACACAGGGCCTTTGCTGGCCTTTTGAACACTTCCACATTTTTTCTCATCTCATGTAGGTTAGTTGGCAGAGCAGAGCAGAGTGAGCGCCGCTTATTATGTATTAACTTTGCTTTTGTAGTCCCTCCACATTGTTACTCATCCAGTATGCTTAAAGGTGCTCTCCCCTCTGGCAAGCACAGCTATGACAGTCAGCTTGGAAGTTAGAAGTCTTTCAAAACTCTTTTTTCCGCCCGTCTATCCTCCCCTTTTCTCTCTCTCTTTTACTCGTTCTTGGTGTCCCCGCACGTCTCTCTCTTCCTCACTCGCTCTAGTCCACAGAGAGCACCTGACTGACGTGTTGTTCAAGGATGAAAAGCACAGCAGAGGGGAATCCAAAAGCAAACAACACAAAAATATACATGAGAGGACGGGAAAGACAGTGCCGTGCACACGCAGGCAGGAATCAGTGCCGAAACCCTGAGGATTATCACCAACACAACACCGGACACTTCAGGGAAGACAGCAGCTGTTCACTTCCATATTTAATACCCCAAAAAGATGAACAGTGTGTTCTCAGAAGCTCCTCTTTTTCACTTTGTGTAAATGCGACGTCAGGCTCATGAAGACGTGTTACCCCGTGAACACATTTCTGCTGTCCAGGTGGCTATAGAAAGTTCCCCGAGTGCCCTGCGACATTCGCACTGTGACTAAAAGGCATTTTGCACAGAGAATTCTGACAGACACGGTGCCTTTTTGCTTTCAAAGCACTCCTTTCACGTTTATCTTTTCCACCAAGTTATGTAAGGTCTTCAGTGCTGTGCTCTCTGTCTGCCTGTGTCTCTGCTTGAAGAAATTTAACCAGGAAACAGTATCTGCAGTGGCAATAAGGTTCAGCAACCACACACACACACACACACACACACACGTGACACCCGGCGTGCAGCTGAAGTGTCCCAGCACACACACTCTGCTGCTTCTCGATGGGTGAGTTGGGTGAGATGGGCCTGTTACACGACTCAAAACAAGCGAGGCAGCGCTGCGGGAGGCAGCGGACAAGGTTACAAGGAGGCCATATGCCCTGCCCGTCTTCCTGCGCTCTCCAACTGCTCCCATTTATTCTCATGGTGACACAAAGTCCTCCTGTTTAAAATGGAGAGTTTGCATAGAAAGTGGACATGTGACACTGAAAAGGACAAATTTCCCCTGTTCCACACCTCTTTCCATCACTCACACACATACTCAGCACATTAATATAATGGATGGAGTAGAGGCAACCAGACTCTAGAGGCTGCCCAGCAAGCCTTAAATGGACAGCGACTGTGACAGCTACTTATTATTCCACATTGACTTTAAAATGAGCAATGATTGTGTGTTTCGCTGCCACGTTATTTATGGAGCTCACAAAGTGGGTGGCTGATTGGAGGAAAACTGAGACTCTTTAGAAACATTAATTTGAGGCACACACACCGTTTTGTTTATTTATTTGTTTTTAATCAACAATTGCTTCTTCAATGGAAGGTTATTGAAATATGTAATCACTGAGGATTATTTCTTCATTGCCCAGTGCATGTTGACGTTCTGTTGGAAGGAATGAGTCATTTGGAACCTCATATTTGTGTGTGTTTCTGGATCTATGTTTTATTTAGGTTTTATCACTCTGTGCAGAGTTTTGAATGACTTTCGTACGAGAGTGACCTGAAGCTGAATTTGAATTCTTACCAAGTAAAACATTTCAAACGTTAACACGCAGACACATTCAGATCTTGATTTAGACCCAAACTTAAAGTATAAAATGAAAGAAGCCGAGACAGACCGTATGTCGTGAGGAACAAGAAGATCTAAAGGATTAATAGTTCTGTTGCGTCTGCTCTTTATTGGTTTTTCTCATCCAGCCTAATGGTCATTACAGGAAACTTCTTAACTTGCAGATTACACCAAGCCTGTGTCTGCTTCCTCTGGCCCGGCGTAGCTGTATAGTAGAACATGTCAGTGATGAATGAAGTGAGTGAAGTCATATTTGCAGGGCACTACCAGAGGAACAGAATGACAGATGCTTTGAGTGTCTCTCTGCTGAGTGACAGCAAACTTTTTAGAGCTTTTGTGTAGCTCTGCTTCTGTCTTTTCATTTTGGATGTTGCCAGAGAGGGAAGGACCCGACCAGACAGACGCAGCTGAGTGAAAAAGCACCTAGGAGGCATCTTTGGGCTTGTCAGACACAAGAAATCTAATCCAGACAGCCAAGAACCGGAATTTGAATGAGAGCCCCAGAAATAGCAGCTGTCTCTGCATAATTGGAACAAATGAAAGTTGGATATGCGGCAGAAAATAAAACAAGAAAACAACTGGGATGTAACATGACACGATTTGCTGACAGTTACAGTAAGCTGGGGAGAGCCACACCACAGGCAGGCTGTTGTTTGTACCCGGGCAGCTTATAGTTTCTGTCAAACTGGTGCTGATCCTGATCTCGTAGGTCGCAATTATGCGCCCCCCTACTATTCCTTACTATCCCTTCCTGCTGTCATCCTCCCCTACTCCTTTAAACCCCCTCTGGTATCCTAAGCAGCATTTAATTTGAAGGGCTGAGCCAGGGAAGGGGTAATCAGATGAGAACAGAGGCAGAATCACGTGGGCGTGCACTGGTTAACGGGGGATTAATAACATTGGTGCCTTGATTGAAGTTTAGCCTCTGTCCCTGGTGAATGGGAAGTGGGGAGAGAAAGAGAGTGACAAAAAGAGGAGGAGAAGAGGGAAAGCGAGAGTTGCAAAGAGAGGACGATAAGGGGTTCTCTGATGAGGGAACAGAGAAGAGAAGCGATGGGGAGAGAAATAGAGAACGAGAGTTAGAGCAGTGAGAGGGAGTGGGAGGCAGAAAGAGCGAGGATAGGAGGCAGCGCAGCGCAGTGCGGGGGGGAGAGAGAGACAGGAAGGGAGAGAGATGTAGACAGAAAACCTCCACCGCTACTGAGCCAGTGAGACGCAGGCAGGCAGAGCGAGAAGACGGAGAGAAAGAGGCCCTCGGCATCTCCAAGGCTGGCCCAGTGAGGGGGTGAGGGGCTCAGGAGCACCACAACGGAGAACATAGTGGGAGGAGAATCACAAACGGAGGGAGAAGAAGAGGGAAAACAGCTGGGCGATAAAATCAGAAACAGGCTTCAGCAGGAAAAGGGGAGTGGGCGGGTGGGATCTGAGCTGAAGACGGAAAAAGCAGAAAAAAGTTTTGGAGACAGAGTGGGAGAGGGAGAGTCGAGAGGAAAAGAGACTGAAGACAGAGCAGATTGAGTCTACGTTAATGGCAAAGGTAGGAGGGGATTCATGGAAAAAGAGGAGGAAGCTCTCTGAGTCTCAGGAGTCTTCCTGTTCCTCTTCTGCTTCTCCTTCTTTCTGTGAGGCTGCTGGACATCATCCATCACCATGTTCTCTGACGGCAGGGCTTCAGCACCTGGGGAGCAGAAAGGCTTCAGGCCCCACGCCCCTCACTTCATCCCTTGGCTGCGCAATAGTCTGAAGCCCCACCACAGCAGTGACCTGGGGCTCAACGGACCATGCAAGTCCGGCTCCGAGGCCCGCAACAACCTGACCCCTCTGGAGAGAGCCAGAGGGATTGGTTTCTTCTCCATCCCCAGAAAGGGCCGGGCGAAGAAGGGCGAAATTCAGTTCAATGGCGTGGGGATGGCAAGGATGCTGCCGGTGGTGCTGAGGGGGCACCACATCCTGCCAGGGAGTCTGGGGAAGCAAAGGGAGGACAGGTGTAGCCAGCCTGCAGAGCTGGACCCAGACCCCACCACGCGGAGCCCAGGGGATGGACCGGAGGGTCTGGTCAACAGCTCCACCTCTGCTCAGGACAACTACAGCTTTGTTAGGAGCAATAACAGCCACCTGAGCCTCCTGCAGTCCCAGAATGACGGAGTTAGCACCTCAGTGAGGAAATATGAGCCACTAGTGGGACCCCCTCCTGTTCCTGTTCCAGCACTGCCCACTGAGGAGTCAAACTGTAAGGTTCCAGTGTGCATGGAGGTCAGGGGGGGGAAGCTGTGGGACTACACCAGCCAAACCAGCTACCGTCAAAGAGACCGCCATTCATCCAGCTGGCTCTGCTCAGACACTCAGGGACTAGTAGAGAGGCAGCATGGATTCTACATCAGACAACAGAGCAGCAGCTTCCAGAGCCAGAGAGACCTGACGGCACCGACGGAACCACCTGTGGAAGTTTTCAACGGGCCCCTCAATGGCGTCATCTTCTCCACGGAGATCCCTCAGAGACACTGCTCCACAACTCTACAAAGGCCGAGGAAACCCAGGCCAGGCTCAGAACGCATCTCAGTCCTGGGTCAGAACCAGACATGGGTCCAGCACAGACCAAACAGTGAAGAGGAGACACAGAGGAAGGAGGCTGGCTGCAGCAGGAAAGTGGTTCGAAACCAGATTAAACGTGTGGTGGACAATCTGGAGCAGGTTCTAACAGCACTGAGGGACGTTCACCAGGAAATGAAAGAGGTGAGATGACAGATTTTTGTTGATCCTGCAGAGCTCACAAGAAAGAATATAGTCACGATTAAACAAAGTTAACACCCTCTAACATTAATTTAGACATTTTTCTCATGCAGGAAATGTTCCGGCTTATGCTCCAAAACCCGGAGGGCTCGTACCGCTACAGATAACAATGCAGGCTACAAATGCACGTTCTCAGCAGAATTTAAAATGCATTAAAAAGTCAGCAGGAGGGCTGCATAAATCCACTACAGTCTGCACAGTGTTTTTCCAACTCTCGAGCTGTCATCCATCTCCAAACATATACAACACTCGGGCTCAGTCCGTGTGCACATTTTCATAACAGCAAATGATACAGTAGTTATGCCCCATTTGTCTGATGCATTCAGAGGTTGCTGAGATGATGTTGTGTGACATTAGGCAAAGCTTTCCTCACTGCATCTCTCTGTCCCTCCTCCTCTAACATCCTCTCTCATCTCTCCCTCCACTCTCCCTCCTTATGGACAGATGCTGCTCCAGGCACAACTGGGTAGCATCCGACGTTTTTTTTATAATCCATTTACGTCCCAGTGTCTCTGCCTCATACACCCCATCCAGTACAAGTCACACGTAAATCGTCCTTCTTGGCATTTGATCTGCATCTGCAGGGTCACAGCTAAACCCGAGATACTAATCCCATCATTTGTGTGACTGTATTAATACAACACTGATGAAAGAGCATATAGGCTTTACAAAAAGAGGGTAGGGAGGAGCAGACACTGTAATAGAAAATCCCAAATTTTCACAACAGAGACGACAGATCAAAGGAGGATAAGGCACCAGAGGAGACTTTGGTTGCATATTTATTTCAAAGCACTGTTTTATCATTCTGTTACATGAGATGCAACCCTGAGTTTTATTTAATAATCAATCAAAAGAATCTGAGTGAGCCTCTTAGCAGCTAAGGTAGAGGCTACACAAATATTACAACACATAAGACCTCCATTTCATAGAGCAAGAGAAAAAGAGAAGCTCACACATGAATACGAAAGTGATCCTCTGCTGAGGCACTTTGGTAGATCAAAAACTGCACCATGACTCAGAACTTCAAGCAAAACAACAAGGTTAAAGCAAAAGACGTAAAATGACGCTGAAGAGAAATCAACATCACTCAGCACTTGTCAGCACCAAGCCTGAGAAGCTGAGGGGTCAGAAAACATTGTTTTTAATAATAAACACTCTTGGGAGAAGCACATGGAAACCAGGGTTCAGGACCCTCTTTTATCTACTCTGATTCCTGACACTAACAAGCAGCACCTGCCCAGAGTCACTGGATGTGCATACACACACACACACACACACACACACACACACCGTACTTCAAAGTAATATGAAAATCCTTGCTAAAAAAGCTACAGCATTAAAAAAAAAAAAAAAAAAAAAGACAAATCAGGTCATCGTTTGACATCAGCAAGGATGAACAAAACAATAATTCATCTGTTCCAGCAGGGGCCCAGGATTTATCTGCGCACAGACTAGGTGGAGAGATAGGTCAAACATTTTCCCCTGTGCAATTTTCCCCAATCTCTCAAGCTTTTGTCATTTTTCATGTGTGTGTGTGTTTGTGTGTCCAACAACATGACTGTGTCTTTGTGCTAAGCCTGTATGTACATGGGTGCATACACTAATGCACTCTGCACTCAGTCTTTGAAATACATCGTGTGCTTTTCACTCGGTTAGTGATCTCAGAGTAATACACCAAGATTCTGTTTACACGTTTCCCATAATAATCTTTTCTTTCTTTCGAGGTTGAGATAAACATTTTTGCTCAGTAATAAAAACTTACAGATTAGAGCCAAATATCTGTCAAGAGTCTCTGTCTGAAATATTCCAAATACAAACACAGCCTAGTGCAGAAGAACTTGATCACTTTAGACACTGTGACTATGTAATGGATACGGAGCTAGTCCAGTGATTTTACCTACAATGCACGATGTCTCTGACCTGTTTATTAATAATAAAGTCATCAGTCAATTATTAGATCAGCTGCAAATGAACTGTCAGCAGTTTTGATAATTGAGTCATTTATCATGTAAGAAGACTCATATTCTCTGGTTCCACCTTTTCAAATATGATGATTTGTCATTGTAAACTGAATATCTTCACTTATTAGATACTTGAAGATCAAACAACAATCAAAATAGTAATATTCATAAAGCTGAGACAGCACGGTGGAGTAGTGGTTAGCATTGTGTTGCCTCACAGCAAGAAGGTTCCTGGTTTGAAACCCATCAGGGGCCTTTCTGTGTGGAGTCTGCATGTTCTCCCTGTGCTTGTGTGGGTTTTCTCCAGGTCCTCTGGTTTCCTCCCACAGTCCAAAAACATGTATGTCAGGTTGACTGGTGACTCTAAATTGCCCATAGGAGTGAGTGTGAGTGTGTGAGGTTGTTTGTCTCTATGTGGCCCTGTGATGGACTGGGGACCTGTCCAGGGTGGACCCCTGCCTTTCACCCAGAGAGAGCTGGGATAGGCTCCAGCAGATCCCTGGGACCCTGGTTAGGACTAAGGGGGTCTAGATGATGGATGGATGGATAAAGCTGATTGACTCAGTAAAGACAGATTATTAAAAAAAAGTCCACATAGGTCGAGAAATCCTAATCCCCGCTCTGGGTCACGCTCCAGAAATGCTGGATCCTACATTTCCCATAAGGCAATACAATGACCAAACCCAGAACCACAGAGAATACTAGTAGTACTAGTAATAATACTAGTAATAATAATACTGGTAGTAGTTTTTTCATATGTCACTGTGTGCATTTTCCAGGTGGTGCAGCAGATTGACTATCTGACCTCATCTATTGACCTGTATGAGGAGGAGCAGCAGGGGCCTGGAGGAGACGGCAGCACCAAGCCTCTCAGTGACAGCAGCTCCACTTCAGGGTCCAGCTCCAGCGAGGTGACAGTGGGCAGCACCCATCAGAGACCCTCAGAGCCTGAAGACCAGCCAGGAACCACAGACTCATCCAGCACCCTCAGGAGAGATCATCGTAGCAGGAGCCGCCCTGAGAGCTCCGGGTTTTCATCAGAGACAAGTCAAACTCTTAAGTTCACTTGTAGTCTAGGGTCTTCTCCCAGAGAAGGTGGACCACTGCCATACAACAATAATACCCCTTCATCCAATCCACGTGAACCTCAGAACCCAACCCCCCATGACTTTACTTTGTCCCCCCAGAGAAACCTCCCTGCTCGGCCTCCTACTCCCGGTCTCTCACCTCTAACAGTAAACCTCCATCCACCCAACAGCCCTGACTCTCAGCCTCACTCCCCTGTGTTTTCCACCTGCATCAGGGTCAGCCCTGTCTCCCCCCCCTCACCCCTGTCTCTGGAGCATCACCCACCCCCCGCCCTTAGCCCTTCTGTCATCATAAAGACCAAAGTCAGGTCTTACCACACGCCAAAAAGCAACACCCTATCTGCCGGCCCCCTCTCTCCATCACCCTCCGAGCCTCCGTCTGTCAGCAGCCCACCCACTGACTCAGAAACTCAGACTGTTTCCAACACTGACAGACAGAGGCCAGCACCATCAGCAGGGCCTGGCCACAGGGCTCCACAGGGGCACACAGTCACTGCAGCCACAGCTCAACCACCTACAGTGCAAGGCCGCAGAGGTCGCAAACCACCACCTTACCCCCACCACAGACTCTCTGAACATACAAAGAAAGTGAAGGAGACTCGCAAAGCTCCTCCATACCCAGAGAAAAGAAGGCTGCTCTCGACCACAGTGTGAGACAATGCAGCAGGAGGGGGAGGCCGATCGAACAGAGCCATATTCACAGCACCAGCCACGAGTCTGCAAGAGTGCAGAGAGATTTAAGACTTGCCAAGTTGAGCTGAGACCAAGTTTCCACGGTGACAGGACGTAGACGCAACTTGGGGTGAGTATGTCTGGAAGAACAGCTTGGCTCTGCAATCGCCCTGTTCCCTCTCTCCTACTAGACAAATCTCTTGAGTACGTGTGCTGAACGTGCACAGGGCATCGCAACATCTGTCTGAGTAACAAGAGCCACTATACAGATGCTCACTTTGCCCCCCAGCCTCCAGACTCCCACCGTTAAAGGGCAAAGGTGAAAGCCCGGATAGATAGAAATATGTGAGAAATGGGAATGATTGCGAGACGACAAGATGAAGTAAGAACCGATCATTGCATATCAAGCCATGCAGCTAAACATATCCACTCAAATGGATCAGTGCTGTCTGGATTAGACAATTGCTGTCAGGAGTCATTATGGTATGATGAGAACTCGGGTCTCCTTGCCAAAGCTCTGACTGCTTCGGTTCCGCGGTGTGAAGAAAACATGCAGGCCATGCAAGGTCAGAGATTTGTGATGAATGTGGGCAAAGAAAAGCTCTCGTGTTGTGAGAACCTTAGCAAGGCCAGAGAAAAAGCAAAGAGGGCAAGTGGCTCTGGAGCGCGACAAGGGGCAGCTGGCCATTCGTCGTACCTTTCACTGGGCCCCTGGTGTCACAGAAATCCCATCTCCTTTGCTGCCTCCGGCTTGACCGACCCGGCCACAATCTCCATCTGTTCCCCTCCGAATGTCAGGAGATGCAGAAAGGAAAGAAATATGGGCAAATGTGTGTGAGAGATGAAAGAGAGGGGAGACCGACACTGGAATACCAGCCAGGCTGACTAAATAAATGCAGCACAGCAAACCAATTGCTTATGTTTGGGTCGTCTGAAGTTGTCCTCTGTGAATTTTACTGAGGTGTATTTCAGTTGGGGATGTGCACGGTGGTGTGGTGGTGAGCCCAGGTTGCCTAATGCCAAGAAGTTTCTGGGTCTGAAACCCATTTGACCCATATCCTTCCTCTATGGCGTTTGCATGTTCAAAAAACATGTTTAGTCCACATAAAGCCATGGTTATTGTTTTTAAACTTGCCACCAACATTTACTTTGTGAGCTTAGTTTGTCTATTCTGGACGTCAGGAAGGAAATTATTCTAATAAAAGGAGGAGGAAGACTGGTTGAACTGGTTAGAGTTGATCGCCTGACCAGCAACATGTCGCTGCCATGGCTGAAGATGATCCTGCTCACATGAATCTAAACCAATGCTCTGCATATATTTTCCTGAGGGTTGCACTTTGAGAGGAGAAGTTCAAAGTAAACATCTTTACTAGTGCCGGATGGTGAACAGTGATGATGTATGTTTAGGGTTTGGATGACAGCATAGCAGCAGCTTTGAGACTCAGATAGTCTGAACTGATGATAAACAAAGACCTATTGTGCTACAGAGACGTATTAAGTCTCTCTAGCACAATAATTTATTTTCCACAAGGCCACAAAACTGGAAGTGAAAGTCTGAAACAGTCGCAGCTTTGCCATAACAAGCTCTAATTACAAGCAGGTGAGTCGGTGGGAGTTTATCACCTCAGCTTGTTGTGACCTTGTGATCTGCAAAAGTGCTACTATGTGAAATTCAGATGTTTCAGTCACGGCTGAATTTGGCTAAACTGAGTGAAGTTCTTATATCATAGAATTTAAACCGCCACCAGTTTGAGAACAATTAGGATTGCTCATTTTCTCTTAGTTTTTAATATAAGATGCATAAATCCCTATTGATTCTGTATCTTTATAAACCCACAAAGATCAACGCTCTATGCATTCCCATATGTGCCTCTGGATTTAATAGATCCTCCTCGCAAAGCCTTTCTCCCCCAGAATTAAAGAAACAATGGAAGTCCTTTATCTCATGGAAACATTTATCCGAGGACAATATATGTTAATTAAGTACGCTTGCAGAATACGTTTTGTAGCAAAATTTTCATAATGCTTATTTGAAGTTTCATGTGAAGTCTCATTTGTATGCTAGGAAACCCTTTTTCCTGTTCTGCACACAAACTCAGTTGAAATTAGGAATACATTAGTTCTGGGACCAAAATTACTGTTATTTCCGACAGATATGACGAGGCTATAAAAACGCTCTCCACCATGTTCGCTGTGGCCCAGCTCTGACAGTGATCAGAATATTCAATGCCGCTGTGCTGGCACTCAAATTTCTCCTGTCTCTTCATGTTTACCCTTTAACGAGGCTGTGGGAGGTTAAATTAGATCAAGACTGACATAACGAGACAAAAACCACAGGGTTACCTCCAGAACGGTGACAACATGTCTTTATTGAAACATCCATCACATTTCATCATGAATCAGAACAATCAAGGAGTAGAAAATAACATGTACAAAATAAGTAACATCTTTGTGTGTGTGTTTAATTCTGGGTCAGGGCCCGGATGTGGTTACTTCCTGATGTGACCCTGGAGACAGACAAAGGGACACATAACCATCCCTGCTGAGCAATTCCTCAACTCCAGAAGATCATCTCTACACGGGCGAGAGACAACAAACCCAGACCAAACAAGGTACAAAAAAACGATCAGAAAATAATCAGACCACAAATTCAAATCAGTGCAGTCCTGAAATCTGAAATCAATCTGCAGAACTCCTCCACTGAGCATCTGTGTGGATCTAACAGATGGATCAATGGAAAGAAGAGAAAGGCAATCCTGCTGGCTGCATAAGAGAGCAGACAGAGGAGAGGGACCTAAAATAATGATGTACTTCTGAATCCTGCACAATATCCTGGCTGATCCACACATGTGCTACTGAAGGATGAAAGCAAAAGGTTTAAGAAAGGCTCAGAAACGTGATTGCATCTCCTTGCCATATTCACTACACACTCAAGTTTAGCTTCTTCGTTAAATGATACATGATGCAATCGAAGGTTCACTCAAATGATCTAAAATTAAAAGTGTATGTTAGAAGTAGGAGAATTAAGGAGTGAACAATAGTGTTGACGTATCATAGTGCCCCGAACAATAATACACATATTTTTAATCTTTATCTTATATTTTCGATAAATCTGAATCTACATTCTTTGAGATTTAGCCGAGACCCATGGCCAAAAAAAGGAAAAAAGAAAAGTCATTAATAGTACTGCTCTGCGATTTGGGGCCCATTATATGTGGCGCTGGATCAACAGACAGAGACTAGAAGCTCAGAACAGAACGATACTAAGAAAAATGTTATTTGTGTATTTGTGTGTGTATGTGCGATGACACTATTGGGGATTACTCAGTTTCCTCTCAGGATTATAGAAGACGGATAAATCCTTCACTAATCTAAATGTGTTATCTACTGTACACTCCACAAGCCCTCAGACACCAGTCCTCCATACATTCACACACAGCCTCAGTGGATCAGAGCAGATTTATTCTCTCTAAATCTTAGATCCTCAGAAACAACTACAGAACCACTTTACCTTATGGCAGAATTTTAATTAGGACATTAAGTTTAAAAAAAAAAATGGACACCTTGCTGTTTTATTATTTTTGTCCCAAGTAGCATAAATCCTTTGTGGTAGGAAAATACCAGATAATTAATGTACTGACACACAAAGTGCAATATCAATATCCATCCGTCACTGTCTACTGAGCTGAAACACTCGAGTCAGAGCTCACCAAGTTGCTCTGATCGGTCAGAACGTGACCAAAGCTGATGCAGACTCGTGACCAGTTACAGCTCATCGTGTCGTGTCCGTCCAATGGCGGTCAGTTTTGAGAGCTGAGCTTTGAACTTTCCGTCGTTGTGGGTCACTAGAAACCAGAACAGAGAACACATTTCTGTCATGGATATATATATATTTTTAAAAAAAACAGAAAACCAGGACACACAGTGTGTGAGTGATGCAAAGTATCACCCGCCAGCATCATCTAATCACAGAGCTGCAGAGGCAGCAGTTTGAGACCCGCAGGTCCAGTCCAGCCTGCACTGCCTACTGGCAAGTAAAGCAACAGCAGCAGGAGTTTAGACCTGCAGAGATCAACGTTCATTCACAGACGAGGCCAACAACAGCTGCTGCATTTTGACACTTATGCCACCTGTAGGCAGTAAGTGCTAAAACTGCATCTGTTTCCTTTTAAGAACTGCTGTTAGTGTTTGTGTTGCATGTCTTACACACTCAGCCTGAAAAATGCACTGGTGATAGTTTTCTTCATTTTTCTGCTGAATAATTAACACTTGTTCATTCTGCTCATCACATTATTTCAGACCTCGGGCTGGGAGTCCAAACCAGTTTTTGTTTGTGCAAAGGAAATGAAACATAGGCTGGCCATGTTTTCCTTACTGCTTACTATCTGAATATGATCATGAGTGTTACCTTATTAATTCATATACATCTGTTGTTTACTAGTGGAACTGAATACTCAGTCCTGGAGGGATGGTTATTTCTGCAGTCCAACAACACCTCTCTCCTACTCACTTGTCTGAAAATATTAATGAGCAGTTCAGCATTTTAGGAGATGAAAGTGGGTGAAATGAGAAAAATGACATCAATTGCATGACAGTGTACTAAATACAGAGCTGGAGTCAGACTGTGGTTAGCCGATCTTAGCATATGTCCAGTGGTAAACTAACCTAACGACTCATCTGAAGCCTAATGATTAGCAGCAGGTGATTTCATGGGGAGTTATTTGGTGTTATTTATTTATTCAGCTCACATGAACAAAAAGGGCAAATAATAACAGATATTGCTGGTTCCATGTTTAGAAGTGGTCTGTCAGTCGTTGCACAGCTCGCCCTGGTAGACAGCCTACTAAACATGAACAGAATTTAGTTATAAGTCAGTTTGTTGTTGTAATTTGCATCTAGAGAAGCCACTTAGCTACTGTACTACCGTTAAGGAGCCTGTGAGACTCAAAGTGCCTTCCAGATATGAGATTATCCTCAAGTCTGTCATCACTGGTGAGTTTGGGGTCTGTACACCTCTGTACTGCAGCGTCTAATCTGCTCAAAATGCCAGTTGCATTAAATTGCTGTTCAGTGTGACTTGTCAAATTCTGCTAATCACAGTCTGGAACTAAAGCAACATTGGGGATTTGTGCAGAAACGGAATAACAACAAGTAATGCTACAGGGACAAATGGCAACCCACTCACATCTGGAGCTTATGCTTTAAAGGGAAATCAGCAGGGAACTCGCAACAAGATGAAGACGGGGAGGGAGGCAGAAAGTGATAGAGAGAGAGTGAGGGATTGGCGTGACAAACACAGGGAGTTGATTGTGTGACAGAAAGTTGCGAACACTTGAAAATATAATCAATTTCTCACCTGTTGAGTCTCCTACGGTAAATTCCTCCGGCTTCAAAGGCAGGTCACTCTGTCCTGCTGTTGCTGCCTGAGACTGCAGACAAATACAACAACAGTGATGAAGATGAGGAGGAGAGAGGAAAATAAACAAAACAGGATGAGAGGCAGAACAGGAGATTGCAGTTTTTTTGGCAACAGATGGGCCGGGGAAGTAGGAGGATGTGACGACAAGGTCAAGGAGATGCTGTGTGGGGGTGTCAGGTGTGTTGTTTGTGTATGCAAGGTTATTCTTCTGTTTGGTTATTTTCTGTGTGGTTTCTTCTACTTGTAGGGCAAGGAGCCAAAACAGGAGGAGGAAACGAGCGCTCTCACTAATGACAGAGTGTCAGGACTGTCCTTGCTGGGGGAAGGAAGCGTGTCAAGGTGTGCTTCACTTCACCGACGGCCACATCAGACAGGGCAGACCTCCACTAAGTGACTGAGCTCAGACAGAGTCTAGACATTAACCTTCCATGACACATGCGCAAAGACACTTTGACTTCCACAGAGAAATAAAGTTTTTATGTTAATTTGACTGTCGCTGCCTGTGTTTGTTTGCCAAAGTTGGCACTAGCTTGGATGTAGCTCAAACCATCATTAGAGGACAATGGATCTAAAAATGTACAGGGACATGAGGAGCACATGATGTGTTTCCATGGAGACATAAGTATTAGGGGATGGGATGTGCAGTTAAGCAAAAGTCAGGCCCAAAGTGTAAATGTAATAAAACTGCCAACCCTCATTGCTTTTCCCCACCAGTAACAGCGCTTAAATTTAGAGCTGCAATAACTAATGAGCGAATGTGATTATTTTCTGCTCTTTGTCTGTTTTACAGCATCGTAAACTGAACACCTCTGGGTTTTTGTACTTTTGATCACACAAACTGAGAGGTGTACCTGGCCTCTGGGAAAGTGAAGACACATTTTTCAAACTCAGCTAGTACCTGATAAATAAAATGATGTTGATGACCAACATGTAGCCGTAAATCCCTCCAGCTCTCAGTCAGCTTGATGAGGTCAGGCTAAAACCCACTTATACATGTTAAATGTACCTACACACAAACAGCAGAGAGGTCCAAAGAGGCAAAACAACATTAGATGTGACACTGGTCCTTGTTGTATCATCAAGAAAACACAATGTTTCCGTCTCACACCAGCTTTGCAACCTCACGAGGCAAAGTTAAGACACTGCAGGACAGAACATGCTGCTTTAAATTTTATCCCTTACTCTGACAAATGTTTTGCTGTGTTGCTGGTGCATAAGTGGGTGGTTTTTCACTTGCAGGCTATGCAAAAATGTTTGTCAACTATATTTTGCTTTCATTTTCCGACAATTGTGCCAACACCGTAAGTTCTACCCTCTAAAATTATTTGGGCTCAGAATGAACAGCTTTCATCTTTTTACTGACAAGGGACCTGAAACAGCGAGGTAATGTGGAGGAAAACCTCTTTACTGCAGTTTGTCTTTGTTAGCTAGTAAACTGTGAGCTTTTTGCTGTCCCATACGAGCTACACTCCAACTAATCACACAGTACGAGAAAAACTGAGGAGCAAGAACCGAGGAGAAGCTTTTTTTATGTGCTGCAACAACAGTATTACAACTATAGTGTTTGGTTCAATTTGGCTTCCAGTAAATTATGACACTGAAGACCAAAGACGATCTCAACAACACTTCCTCTCACACTGACAGGTTCAATCCAACTGACAAGTCATGTTACATGTTGTACAATCACCTCAATTTCTGTGGTGGACGTTTCATTTCCATTATTTAATGACCTAATTATTCATTTGTCATATTATACTAAATATACTTATCCAAACAAATATCGAGCATCAAAAGTCAAAGTAGCACTAGCTTGTTTTTGAGGGCAGGACCAGTTCAAAATAAACGGACGTGAACAGGACATTTGCATACAGCTGTAATTCCATATACTTACATATGCATTGGCATATTCAATTTTGGCTCCCTTCAGTTCAGCTTTGAACTGAGTGAAAAACAGGTATGATTTCCCCTGAGGCCTGGTAGAAATGAAAAAGAAATACAAATAAATATATAAAAAAATAGTTATTAGCTTGAACTCATTTGCATAATTTCATCCACTAATTAGTTTAGACAGAAATACATAAAAACAGCAGAAACCTTAGTGATTTAATTCTCTTCTCATGGCCTGAGTGACTGTCACAATGAACTAAAATCAGACATCAACCAGTGGAGACAGAGAGAAACGGGACCAATTCTTGGTGATGACACGCTGAACATTAGGGTCACGAAGCCCAAGAAGAGCCTCATAAAAAATAAAATAAATCTGTTTCCTCTGACTCACCTCCACACAGAGCAGGAAAACAGTCTGTCATCATCACTCAGGCCTACACTCATCAGCCATTGCTGTTTGGCACAAAGACAGAAAAACATTTCTGCTTCAAATCTACTGTAATAAAAAAAAAAAACATCAATAATATAAATTAGTGATAGATTTTCAAAGAGAGAAACTCACCTCATTGGTTCCCCCTTGTGAAGCATAAGTGAACGAGCATTCATACTCCCCCTGTAACAGCAGTGGGTAACAAAATGCCATTTAGTTTCCTTTAACCTGCTAATAATTTGTGCCAAACAGGTGTTTCTGAATTGGAGGGGAAATGCAGATGCTCCCAAAGGTAAAACTTCAGCTTAGTTTTATCTCACAGAGGTTTAGACGTGCTCTAGTGGAACACACACAGTCATTACATGTCACTGTATTTCATTAAAGTGCACCACTTTTACTGGTACGGTACATAAGAAATCATGGCTAAGCTGGGGCTGGGCACTAAAACAACATTATTACCACTTGACTTTTTAGCAGATTGGAATGATACAACTCATGTTAGCGAATGTCTGATGTCTACATTAATGTTTTGATGAAAAAACTGTAATTAAGTACATGAAAATTAGTGACAGTCTCCATGTATAAATACTAGAAATACAAAACAGTTACGCATTTTGGCGATTTGTTTCCTATTCATCATATAACCCCATGAAGGAGGTATCTGAGTAGTTTCAAATTGCTTCTGCAACATAACAATGACTCCAAACATGCAGCCCGAGTCATAAAACACTATATTCAGTGCCAAGATGAACTAGGGGCCTTGATGCAGATGGTGTGGGCCCCACAGAGCCCTGATCAACACTGTAGAGTCTGGGATTATATGAAGACAGAAAAGACAGTGAGACAACCTAAATCCACAGAAGAACAGTTCTCCAATCTGCTTGGAGCAACCTGGAAAAACTGCAAACAACTGCATCAAGGAGAATACTGGTGCTGTTTCCCCATTTTAATGCATTTAATGCACGAGTTTGTATGAAGTGACATAAAAACAAACAAATTAAAACTATTACTAACATTAACTTTTCAATTTTAATTTTAGTAGTTAAGGTTTTGCATAGCAATGTTACTGTGATTTAACATTTTTTCACCTGATGTGTGCAAGGATGAGTACTGCTAATAATGTTTTCATTATGGCTTCAACATTATTGTGCAGCCACAATAATTGTAATTGACTCTACACGTTTACTTTACTTTCTTTTCCTGCTGTGGAAAAGTCCTGCTGCTGTGACAATGAACGTTTCTTATTGTTTTAGAATATTTTATGCAGAAATGCAGAGACTTGATTCTGACGCACAAACGTATGAACTTTACTTTTTAAGCCGATGTGACGGCGCCTCAGCTCTCAGCCAATCACAGGAGGCGGCGTGGCAGCGACGTGTCAGCGTCCCACGGGCTGTGACGTCATCGCGCTACGACTACAACCGACCATCGAAATGTAGTTTTTTACACTTACGCGAGTTAAAAATGTTTATTGGATCAAATATGACGGTTCGGTGAAAGAAAACCTGCTGTTACGCGCACAATAAAACTAACGATGTGCTTAAGCACATTAATATTCTCTCAATAACGGACATTTTATAACAGCGGAGCCAACGACAACAACGTCAATACAGTGAATTGGGATAACGTCACATTTAAACGTTTAGATTTAGGAGAACCCATGTGTCTGAAACGTAACCTAACTATGCAGAATAATTAATAATAATAATGTCACTCACAACCCCCTCGGTGAAAGTGTGCACCACTCCTCCCGGTTTGACGTTAAACTCCACCGTCTTCGTCTGCTCGGGAGTGTCAGCGCGGACAAACGAGGAGATGCCGAAGAAAAGCAAAAAAACCAAGTTAGCGGCACCAAACTGCTTTAAAGCCGCCATCTCTCCCGGCTCCTGTGTGTTTATTTGGGTTTATTTGTATTTATATCTGTGTGTCGCTGTGAGTCGCAGCCCGGGGTACCTGGTGTCCCGTCGACTGAGAATGTCGTCACTTCCTACGTCACACACGGAGTATTGACAAAAACAAAACAAAAACAGGACTATCGTGCACATGGTGAGAGAACATTAAACTGCTTTGAATGATGGCAAACAATTTTTAAATATTATAAATATATTAACTTTATAACTATGTAGCTGTTATTACCGCACATGGCCACACTGTGTCGCCCTCGTTCAAACTGTGATTTTATATTGTGTAGTTTTTTTAATGCTTTTTACAGGTGGGACTGTTAATAAAACACCTACATTTGCACGCACAGGTCTTGGAAACTGTCAAAACTATCAGAAATACATGTACTTAATACATGTACATGTACATGTACATGTATTAAGTTATTCCTCCTCATACCTAATGAATGCAACAATCAAGAAAGAAAAAATACAGAAAGCAGAACTGCACTAAAACTGTGTTAAAAGCCAATGAGTAAAAGTAGTTCTTTAACATAGTTTTATCCCACATGTGTGACTCTGGATACTGCTTACATTCAGGTAAACTGTAATTCTCTCACACAAGTTCCCCTCTAACTACACACCAGCCAAATGTCTAGTTTCAATAACATCTACTGTAGAGGTACGTTCCTCTTGTTTTCACAGTAGAACAACATTTTGTGTTACAGGAGACAAAAACAGTCTCACGTCTGCTCCTGCATGTCTGCATATATGTGTTTGTGTGGTTCTATACGTATGTCTCCGGAGTCATACAGCGGCGTCATCGTGAAGTGGGACAGATGGGCAGATGTTTAGCACGAGAAGAGACACCTTGGTATCGTCTGACACTCATATGTAAAACCCATGAAGCAAAATGAGAATTTAGAGCTAAATTCAAGGCAAGAATAACTGGAGGGTTTCAGTGGAATAACCTGTCCGCCCCCCGGTCTCTCCTGCTCCCCCCCCGTCCTACGTCACACCCTCATCTCCTCTTCCCCATTTGCAGCCTCATCCTGACTACATGCCCACTCAATCCCACATCGCAGCCTAAACGTAATACAATGACAGGATTAATAACAGCAGGCATTCACTCAGACAACCTGCGGAGTGTTTTGTTATTTACACAGCAGCTCCAGGAGGAAAAGTACAGAGGCCATAAGGCACACATTCTTGTTTTAGACAGGGAACGCTCTCAAATCTATAATGATGTGTAAATGGTCAGAGTCAGGGAGTCCTTGTCCTGCCCAGGTAAACACCATTTCCTGTTTCAGGATGTCAGAGACTTGGCTGTGTAAAAACATTCATTTCCACTGTGTTCACACAAATAGCTTCTTCTATTTGCTACAAACAAACAGTTCTGTAAAAAGTACACAGAGACCACGAATCCAGACAGAAACAAAACACAAGTACTGATTATTCACTTCAGGTTCATATGCCACACATACACGTCACACGGAGCATTAGCAATCAACACTTTAGTGTGTCAGGGGTTATATATGTACAGATTCATATACGTCAGAGTTAAAAAGCCTTAGTAGTTTTGAGCAGCTGCTACAGAAGTGAATCATGGTAAAATAACTTCCAGTCTGTTCTCCACAAATCAAAATCAAAAATCAACACTGGAAACTCACTCTCTATCTGATGGTTTGTTTGATTACCACCATGACTTGACATCAGTGGCATCAATGGATCAGTCATAGTTTCTAAATGTCATAAATGTATTGTTATTTATTTATTCATGTTTAGTTCATACTCGTATAATGGATGGATGTAGTTTCATAAAAGATACTGTTACGGTGTTGATTATTTTTCCCCGTGTCTCTGGCTTCCTCAGTTTGGGGTTGGGCTAATGGGTGAGTCTAAATTGCCTGTGGATGTAAATGTGAGTCAATGTCTTTCCCTATGTGTCACCCTGTTATAGACTGGTGATCTATGGAGCATTTGTTTGGGCTTTATGGTCCTTCACTTGGTTTTGGGTCTCGTTTCACATTTCTTCTGAAGTGTTTAGCAACTACAGACATAGTTACATCCCTCAGACTGACTGGACAGCAAAAAAGAGAGTGAATATTGGATTCACATTCAGCAATTGGCCAGAAAGTTGCCTTCAAACTAGCACAGTGCGCTAATGTGCGAATAGGAAATTGTTTGATAAGTGTGACGTCACTGTGGTGAAGTGCAAGAATACACAAGTACAGAACATTAGGACAACTGTATGTGAAAATAAGGAATAAAAGACAAACAGTAAAAAATACCAAATGTAAGAGGAAAATCAGGAGCATAAAGGTTGAAGTGATGGGTATTGACAGTTTTGCAGTGTGTGTCTGCATGAGGAACGGACCACCGTCATGTGTCACTGCAGTCTAGCCTGTTGGCTCTAACATTTGTTGACTGGGAGGTTCAGGCGGTTTTGGCACAGCCTCACAGACGGTCAGCCCATGATAAGCATGGTTTAGCTGTGGTGCTGCTGATGTCAGCAGTTTGCAGTCAGGTTTTCCTGGCCGTCTGTGGATCTGTGGAATTTCACTCCTCCTTGCCATCCCAGCTCTGCCCATCCCGCACGCCCTGCAGGCTGTGCACGTTGGCCTGCCCTGAGCAAACAGCACCTGGACTAGCTGAGGAGGTTCTGCCCTGACCCTCTGTCACACTCGCATTCACATCAGGAGCTCGCTCACCAAACGTGGTGTGGACTCAGCAGAGAGGCTGCTGTATGTTTGAACAAGAGGACAAGAATTTTATTTATGCAGGAAATCTATCTATCTATCTATCTGTCTGTCTGTCTGTCTGTCTGTCCGTCTGTCTGTCCGTCTGTCCGTCTGTCCGTCTGTCTGTCTGTCTGTCTGTCTATCTATCTACTGGGATTTATCATCCTGTGCAAAAAGGGCATAGTTAAGGTTCCTCATGTTTCAGGTGTTTTTGAGTTTTTAGCAGAGCAGTTCCAGCAGAAACATTTCTTCATTTCTTTTCTAAAGTTCTCAGTTGGTTTAATTTAAATAATGCCAAAATTATCCACTCTTTCACAAAAATGCAATAATAAAGAAAACAAATACAAGACTGTGTCAAAGTGCATTTTGTTGATAATCTGCATATTCACCTCAGTAACGTTGCAAATACTGGACTTTTATTTGTACTTTTACATTATGGTAATTTCAGGACAGGAACATTTCACTCCATCACTGTGAAGGTGTTTCAGTGCTCACATGCACTCTGTGCTCATTACCCAGTTCTCTAAAACTTTCTTATGGATGCCTTCATAAACGGAAAAAACAAAAGTTGGTCTACGCCCACGTGTGTTTACAGAAAACAGACGTAAAACAGCATTTAAGAAGCAAATATTGCCAAACCCCAGCTGGAGCAGCAGTGCAGTGAGCAGCAAGTGGAGACGCTGGTGCCTCCCTGTGACATGCTGATCAGGCCTGTGTTTGTAGTTAGAGCTTAATCCAGACTGTGCAAACAGAACAGTGCTCAGAGTACTAACAGATGCTGTAGAGCAGTAGACTGAAAATTCATCTAATAAACATCCTGAAAGTGTTTCCTTTCCTCATCAGGGCTTGCAGCCTTTACAAAGCCCACAAAAGGGTTTCTGTTGAGGCACAGATCGTTCCAGCTGTTATGTTTAATTTCTACAGCGCCGCCACGACAGCCGTGCAGATTTACTTTGTGGAATAAATTAGAGGAGGGAAAGGGGAAGATAAATGTGCGTCTGTAACAAACGAGTCCATATGGTCAGACACAGTAAAACCTCTTATTTGGTGTTACATAAGGAACACTGCAAGAGTACGAGACAACATGTTTACGCTGGACAGCAAGCAGCAATGTCAGAAAAGAATGTACTGTGGTAAGAATAGTTTGGTTGATGTTTACATATTTTCACACAACGTCCCAAAATAAATCTCGTGACATGGTGTAAACAGAGTCTCAGACACCTCACATGGAGTTATTACCAGGCGAATAAACGTTTCCCCGTCACTCATTCGCTGCAACACAATGTGACAAACACACAACAGCAACAGACTCATGGTGTGACGCTGTGTGTGTGCTAGGTGTAAGCTGTTCACATAAAGTGTGTTATTCCAAAAGCACTGAAGAAAGTGACCGCTCCACACTCTAATGGGCCTCAGTAAATGGGCAGCAGAATGACATCATGTGGTTAAATATTTGTTCAAATTATCCCATTACCAGGGACCATCTGAATCCGGTTCAGTTCTCTAGTGTGTCCAGAGAAAAGGGAAAGTGTCTGGCTTCTGTGGTACATTCGTATCCAAAGGTTAAAAACAAATTTATCATAACTCAATATAACATTCATTCAGAACACCTTTCAAACATGACAGAGTGACGTGTACCAGGGTTCACAATCCATGTTCGATTATTATTAAATAGAACTTTTATTATTAAATAGAACTTTCTTTAAATTAGCACCTCTGTTCTCATCAAAATAGGCACCAATTCAATCATACAGTACATGTCAAAGCATTTAGGGCTTTTGTTAAGGTACATGAACAACTAGCCAGCATTTCTGTAGCTGCAACAGATGTTATAAATACAAACAGACACATTAGGGATAATAGTAAACATTAAACCGTAAAACAGCTGCATGACACAACAGCAACATTAAGAGCAATAAGTAGGTATTAAAAGTATATTTCTGTGGGAGTGTTTTTGCCTTCAGTCAGGTCAGCTTCTGTCAAAACAAAGAATAGGGAAGAGTTTTTATTTCTGTTTCTTGGTTATATGGTTAGAAGGAATGAGAAGACTGGGGGTCTTTTACTTACACAGTAATCCTGCAGTTTCTTGCCTGGACGTAACTTCCTGTGTACCTGATGTCGCACTGCACCTCGTTGTTGGAAAAGTCAGACTCCTGGACGAGGTGAGAGGGGTTCACTGTCACCTGAAAAAACAGGACAGTCAGCGAGGATGTCATTTGCCTCCAGGCTTATGAACACAAACTGCTGTGAATTCTCTAAAGTATTAGTTGTCATTGTTACTGATTGGATTTATCATTAGTTATTTATTCTGTTCTTTTTGTAAAGCGGTTCTACACCCCTACCTTGAGTATGTAGTTTCCAGGTGGCACGTCAGTGATGTCGATCCACTGGCAGTCGATGTTTGCATGATATGTGTCGTAACAACCAGGACCGAGCCCCTGAGGAAAATCCAACCTTACGTTACTTCTTCTGTTGACTCAAGGAAAAAGTTCACTTTCATGTCTAAATTTGTGAGGTACATAAAAATGAAGAAAAATAAAACAATCCGGATGAATAAATAAATCATAAAAAGCTGCAGACTGACCTGTGTGTGAGCGGTGCAGGCGTAGCGTCTGCGTATTCCTGGGTCGCATGATGTGTCCTCCAGACAGAAACTGGCCTTGTGTCCCTCAGCCACCTTCTGTCCAGTGGAGACGTCCAGGAGGTCATAGTTACTAAAAGCCTCCATGCTGTGGTAGTGCCTGGACAGAGGCAGAGACGGATCCAGCTCACAGCTCCAGCACAGTTACATTCTGCAAATGCTTTTATTGTCTGACCAAAACGATTAAACTGTCTCTTCTGAACTAAGTTGTACAGTCAGTTTCTCACATCTACAATATTGTTTGATACATGTTGTCTTCTGATAATCACCCATTCTTTGCTGAGTGCATGAAACTTGGATTTATTTCACTGAGCAGGTGCTGAGCAATGACACGGCTCTGAGTCAGGACCAGTTTTCAGGTCTAAGAGTTAACCAGCATGTGACTGGGATCCTGTTAGTGAAGCTGCAGGGAGGCTGTGTAATAGCAACCGTGTGATTGTCTGCACATTTTAAATACGTCTTTTTAATCTCTGATTCTGGTCAGTGTGGTAGATTAAACACCAGTGTCCACACCGCTCATTAGGGCGTGTTGCACATTTATTACATTTATTCTAACTCACTGGTGACAGCTGTGCCATTCCCACTCGTGTCTGGGCCTCACTGGGAGGAAGTCGGCCGTTCCTTGATTCTTCACTCGCTGTGGGAATCGCAGCAGGACTCTGTATTCGAGGTCGCTCACACTCGGGTGATACGCAGACCTGAAGGAAACGGAAACAGGGAAGAAATCTAAACCACAAGGTGCTGGTCTTGTATCACATTGTTGTTTGTGACATGTACATCACATTATACATGCAGTGCGTACGTCACCGCACACTGAGCTCCCTCTCATCCTCACATACTGTGACTGTGATTTAATGTGGAAGTGACAGAGGTGGTTTCTGGTCTGGCCTCAGTCGTTCTCGTATTCACCTCAGAAAGCCTTCGCCTTTCATTTCAGAGCATATTTCACTTGGCAAAGTGGCTGCGCAGATCAGAGAATCTCGTGTGGTTGCCAGGTTTGTGTCCAGTCGCTCGGCCAACATACATCCTAATGTGGCGGCCTCAAAGAAATCCTGAACGGTAATATTTCTTCTGCATTTCCACATGCATACCCCACTGACTAAAAACATGGTTTAGTACACAACAGGAAACTGCTGCACACGGACGAAGTGCAGAACGAGAGACAACAGATTGTGTAATAACTGTTTTAGCTTGACTGACGGGTTAATGCAGTGTATAAAATAAATAAAGATGTGCACCTGGAAAGACAGTTCTCTTCAGCGGCACAGCGCAGCGCATACATCTGCACTCTCTGGATGTAAGAGGCAGCTTGGATGTAATAAGGGTCAGGAACCAAGTCTGGCAGACCTGCAGAAAAACATCAATCCATGACTTGAAATCACTGATCTACACAGACCAACATTAGGGCTTCGGTTTCTTTAAAACCTGCCATGCTGTGTCAATAAATAGATCCAGGGACATGATGGTGTGGTATAATTAACAGAGATGTGTGGATCTTACCTGGATCTTTTTGGTTAAGTAGAAGAAATACCTGTCTACTGCTTTGATTCAGAGGGCAGGACACATTTGATATGAAAAATAATAATCAACTTCTACAACTCATTTTATTTTAATGCCTCAGAAAATAGAAAACTTATATTTTATAGCATCATGACTTGCAGGTGTAATTTAACCATCACTGCTGGTTAAGTACTAATGACTAATGCTCCTAGTTTATCAGTCAACCGTTTCATTTGAACTTTGCTCAGAGGCCTTCACACTGGAGACAGTAGTTTTGTCATTAAGGGGCATTAAGTCTCATTAAAGATTCATTACAATGTGCTTTAGAAAAAGGGGGGCTGACATTTTAAAATGAATCTGGTCCCTGAGAAGTCTGTTTTTATTTGTGCAAGCTGTGACTTTTTACACTTCTTATGTGTCTGCCTCACCATTGTGGAAGAACCTGGTGCCATAGCCCGGTCCTGGAGGGCGCGCAGAGATCCTGTTTCTGCGGTCTGGAGGGTAAATGTTATAGAAAACCGAGTTCCTGTGGTGAATACTGTGGGGGTCTCGTGGGTCACTCATGACCGTACTCTGTGGTGCGTCCGGTCTTGGACGAGGGAAGAGTATTTCTACGGCGTTACTGGACAGCGCTGTGGGAGAAACCCTTGACGCCGGGGTGACTCTAATCAGTGGGTGCGCTCTGTGCACACTGCGAGCAACTAAACTGGTTTGTTGTGGGATGCCACGCGCGTTCCCGCTGTCCTCGTCCACGGTGACCCATGACCGGGCAGTTGAATCCGAGTTTTCTGGTCTTATCTGGTCGTCTCTGCTGTGCGTAAAGTCCGGTGCTCCTACCGGTGAGACCGCGGCTTGTAGCGCACCTGCGTCATCTCCAGGTGTGCTCCGGCCTCCTCGTGGGACTCCGGTCCCGGAGAACTCCTGGAAATAGCTGCCGTTAGACGGAGACGCTTCTGAACGGTATCCCAAAGCCGCAGCCTGTCTGTTAGGAGCAAAGCGCGGTGGGGACTGAGTGGCTCTCCTCGAGGCGGATAGATACTGACCCGCATCAGCACCAAGAACCACCGCGTCCATTTGATTGAGATCGTTTCGCTGAGAGTAGCCTCCGGTTGTGTCCTCTAGATCTCCAGATCTGGTTCTGGTCGATCCACTGTGCCCAGGAGGGTTCACTCGGTTAAAACCGTTCGTGGTTGTTAGTAAGAGCTGGGTGCGTCTTCTGGTCTGTGCAGGTGAGCGATACTGAGTCCCCGTGCTCAGTAAACTGTACAGCTGGCCGTTATTCTCCCACTGAAACCGCTGCCTCCACGGTCCAACATGTGCGTTTAAATGTTGAGCGTCACCCAAACACACCAGAACCTCAAGCAGACCGATCAGTGTAATAGCAAATGTCTCCATCGCTCCAGTTGATGGTGTCTCTAACTGAAGCAATGAGACATTAACGACGAACCTTTGGGTCTGACATGGGTGATGAGGTGGTGTTGTCAGTGCACTTGCCTCCGTCACGCAGTTGCGCACAACGTCACTTGGAGTTCAGCTCAGGGCGACGTCTAGAGTCTGTAAAGTAGACTCTAGACTCTCTGCGGTCACATTAAACTGGCTAACTTTTACTACATGATGAGAAATAATGAATTAGCTTATTTACTTTCGATAATAAGCTTCTGATTTTACACATTTTTGTTCACATGAAAGTTTGTGCGTCATGACGCGCGGGCTTATTGAACTCACCGATCACGCATCATTCATTCCTCGAGATGTTTGAACATGAGGTATAACTTCTCCAACAGGAAACATCCGTGTAGGTGCCATCACACTGTGAACCCACAGGAGACGTGTTGTACATTACACTTTGTGTTTTCCTGCAGTTCAGTCACAATAGTGTTTCCAGGAGCGCCCCCACAAGGTGGTCAGGATTGGGGTAATGTTAGGTCCAGGTTATGGTAACTGCAGAGAAACACAAATCAGGGGGAAACATACCCACAACACTGGTCCCCAAGGAAATTATTATTATTTTCTACTTGGTACCACTGCTAGTGTTTAGTACAATAGGCTGCATTCAACCTGTTGAACAGTCAGGGCCTCTTCACCACATGATGGCAGTGGATCCTCACAGACAGAGCTGCTGCAGAGCTTCAGACTATTTTCTATCAGTCTCATGACTTTTCCAAGCTTTGAGCATGAATGAAGATACGACAAAGACGAAGTGACTGGAAGTTTCTGCTCTGAAACTTCAGATAAACATCTACTAAAAAAGACTCTTCACGTCACATCTTATTATCACATCATGGTGACCTCGTTCCTTGTTCGGCTTCCACACACTGACCAAAATCAAGGACTCTTAAGGTCTTTAAAGGTCATGGAACCATCAAAGACCATAAAAATGAAGGACAGCTTCATCCATCAGGCTGTCAGGAAGCTGAACTTTCACTTTGCCGCCCCTGCCCCCTTCTGCCCCCTGAACCACAAACTCTGACCTCCAACCCCCCCAGGACACACACTGACTGCACCAGTCACTTTATGCAGAGTTTGGGCTGCTCTCTGTGCATCACAGTCACTTTATCAAGACTGATAAGCTCATTGAACTGCACAGTACATCTGAACTGTTCCTATATTGCACTGGTTTTGTTTGCTAAGCTGCTATTTGTACTTGTTTATTTATCATGGCCTTATTTGTAATGTTTCCATTGCACTAGTTAGTGTTTAGAGTTTCTCTGTGTGCACCGAGTGTCTGAGAGTAACGACGTTTGACAATAAATCAGACTTTGACTTTGACTTGACACTGACTGATATTCATATGTCAGGCTTAAATCCTCTTGGACCATAAAGACGTTCAGAGGGCTGAGAAACACTGAGAATAAAACCAAATACTACCAGTTAAGTATATTATTTAAAAGAAAATAACATCTCATAAAAAAATCCTGCATAACCCAGAAAACTACTTCCTTTAGTGAGCAGACACTGGCATTTCAGGCTCTTGCAGCACATCTGTCTATGTCTATGCCCACTGTTACACACACACACACTTGGTGAGAGGTTTACAATTGCTGTGAAGTGGGCCCTCACCTTTGTCCTCATTTATCACATTCATCCTCTGTCACTGTGGGACGTGCTGACAGACTGGTAGCCAGAAGGGTGGCGCCAGTCCTGGGGGCGTGGTGATGTAGACCGAGGATTACGGGAGGCCAGAGTCTGTAAAACCTTCTACACCAACACAACAAGGACCCCACTTTGAACATACCCAGACAGCCTGGCAAACACTCAGAGACTTTCAGCAATGTCTATGAGTGTAAATCGATGAGTGAGTGTGAGAAGCAGGAGCAGGGGTGAGTGCATGTGGATGTGCCTGCAGGTAAGCTGGGAGGCTGTAATCATGGGGTCCCGGTCTGGTCGGGTGATGAAGGCCGTAACCAGACGGGTGTCATTCCTGCAGCATGTCAGGTGGGTGGACTGTGACTGTGTAGGCAGGTAGCAACTCCATCGCCAACATGTTGATACACATGAAATAAATCAATCAATCAAATAAACCACAACCTCATCTGGCACTAACGTCTCTGCATCTGATAACGTCAGTGAACACTGGCTGCAGTGTCCATTTGAATATGTTTGAATTTAAAGAGTCAGTCTGTCTGCTGTCATGATCAAATAAATGTGTTTTCATGAGTTTAATCAAACAACTTTAAACTAAGCTGCACATAAAATGAGCTGGAACGTTAAAATGCTATTTACACCTTTGACCTACTACCCAGCCAGTTACGTTTGCTACTCTGAGTACTTTTGTTTCTTTACAGCTACTTGAATACAGGAATTTTACTTGGAATTAAGTATTTTAGGTGTTATAATACTTTCCCTAAACTGAACATGTCCGTCGTTGCTTTGGTGTAAACTTCTTCTTCTCCTTTGGGCTGCTCCCTTCAGGGGTCTCCACAGCCAATCATCTGCCTCCATTTAACCCTATCCCCTGTATCCTCCTCACCCACACCAACTATCCTCATGTCCTCCTTCACTACATCCAAGAACCTCCTCTTTGGTCTTCCTCTAGGCCTCCTTCCTGGCAGCTCTAACCTCAGCATCCTTTTACCAATGTATTCACTGTCCCTCCTCTGAACATGTCCAAACCATCTCAATCTGGCTTCCCTGGCTTTTTCTCCAAAACATCTAACATGAGCTGTCCCTCTGATGTCCTCATTCCTGATCCTATCCATCCTCGTCACTCCCAGAGAGAACCTCAACATCTTCAGCTCTGCCTCCTGTCTTTGTCTCAGTGCCACTGTCTCTAAACCAGACAACATTGCTGGTCTCACCACTGTCTTGTCCACCTTTCCTTTCATTCTTGCTGACACTCTTTTGTCACACATCACACCTGACACTTTCCTCCACCCGTTCCAACCTGCTTGCACACGTCTCTTCACTTCTTTTCCCCACTCTCCGTTGCTCTGGACTGTTGACCCTAGGTCCTTAAAATCCTCCACCTTCTTCACCTCTGCTCCCTGTAACCTCACCGTTCTACTTGAGTCCCTCTCATTTACACACATGTACTCTGTTTTACTGCGGCTAACCTTCATTCCTCTCCTTTCCAGATCAAACCTCCACCTCTCTAGATTTCCCTCCACTGCTCCCTGCTCTCACTACAGATGACAATGTCGTCTGCAAACATCATGGTGCTGCTTTGGTCTAAACTGTGGTGGGAAAATGTAATAAGAGACTAAAGGTAGCAACGATGAAGAAATAAGTAAAAATTCCTGCATTTAAACTTGAGATTTCATGCCACAACACTGACACTGAGTTTTTCCATGCAGGTCATAAACCTCAATGCTGCTCACTGTAAAACAGGGTTGAACAAATGCCAGACACTAATTCATTTAAACATAAAAACATAAATCAATAAGCTGTTTTGTAAAGCTTAAATAACATTTACACAGGTTTATTCTTCTCCTTGGAAATTAAAAACTAATTTTAAAAATCTCAACAAACCAACGAACCTGCTTATTTCTTCTTTCTAAGGTTTTTGAATATATTTGTGTTTGGTTTCAGTGCTGAGTCATTTTTTTTGTCCTATTTATTGTACATTATTTAAGTGCCATGTGATGAACCATCCATCCTGGTAATGCATTAGAGAGATTCAGCAGAAGAACTAAACTATACACTGTAGTGTCCTTTCTCTATGTGCATAGTGTTTCTGTGTCATCTTAGTGCTAACATGCAAAGAGGAACTCTATATATATATATACGTTTTTAGAAACGCATCCAAAATAGTGACCAATTATGTTTTAATCTCTGGTGGTTTCTCTGGTTCATGTTTGTCCTTGGTGAACACATTTACAGGAGTGTGTGGTTTGGTAGCCATCACACATACTGCTGTCATTTTTAGCACCGGGCGTCAAGGCCAGCATGGTTTAGTCCACGTCCACCTGTTAGTGCGTCACCTTGTCTCTCTATTTCCACATGACATGCATATGACAGGTTGCATGTACCTACAGTTGATGTCATGAGGAACATAGAATACGGGTATGTTATGGTTATTACAGTTACAGCCTCAGTGGACCCTTATTTACCAAACTACCAGGATCCTAAAGTTATTGGCTGCTGTAATTTTAAGTTTTTTCGTCAAATGAGACTCAAAATGACCCAAATCACTCCTGTTGTCCCAGTCCAACAAACATATAAACACACAGAACACTGTTCCTCCAGTGAAGGTATTAGTAGACTCCCATCCACTGTTCATTCTCAGTCGGTGGAATAAGGTTCTCATAGTACTTGAGCAGTGAATAAGGTTTTACCTCAGGTGAAAGGAGAATGTACTCTGGTCTTTTCATATGTGTGTAAACAGATAATCTTAGCACGTGCCTTGGGCCTCATGTGCTGTAAATCCGGTGCTAATAGTCAAAATCTTTTGCTTGGTCTGTGACCTACTCAGGCGTCTATTTAAGTCGAGCAAGGAGAGCTATTTCAGAGCTACAGTGGTGGAGAACCGCAGGAGGAGATACTGTAGGTGATTGACAGTTTCCTGCTTCTAAATTAGGTGCATGTTTAACCTGGAGTCAGTTCCTATGGATTATTTCTATACAATATCTGGAAAATGACTAAGCTGTTCCATTTCACAGCAGTTAGATCATTTTGGCTTGTCCCTCTTTAAAGCTCTGTAAAACCTGACTCACGACCCCTCTTCAAAGATAACAGGTCTGTAAGTCACAGGCAGTTTAACCCAAGACTGATCCCCCTTATCAGATCCAGGGGCTGAAGAGGTAAATCAAGTGCTGAACTTTAGACACTCCTTTATTTCTAAAGGTTCACTGTCTAAAGTTCTTGGTCATAAGGGATTTGTTGCTTTTTGTTAAGGGTGTTGAGATGATTGTGTTGTGATTTGGCGATATACAAATAAAACTAAATTGAATTATTTTTGGCCCACTGTAAAATAATCAATTTACAGCTGCACAGGTGTGACAGTGTTATCAGACATAATGGAGTCAGACAGGTATGTTATTGGTACAACACCAACTTTAGCCCAGCTGATCAAATGCTATATTCCTTGTGACAGAGACACAAAACAAATATTTGAAGTATCTTAAAAACATCTAATGTATTTATTTGTAGGACAATGAGCGGCAGACAAATGGTCCAGTACAAGTTGGTTGTTTTAACAAGAGAATAGTAGCAACAACAAATAATCATGTTGTGAAGATGATAAAAAAGACAATGATAAGTTAACATTGCTTTGCTATGCTATTTACAAAAAACATTTGAAAAGGTCACATTTAAAAAATGCTTGGGACTATTTACAGATTCTGTACAGGGGCAGTGAGGCCTCTTCCTGCTGCAAGAAACAAAAACAAAAAGGTTAGCCAATGTTGTGCACATAGCCTACAATCCTATACATTTTAATTTTAAATGCATTCTTTATTAAATGTTTAAGTTCTGCAAAAGCAAAATATTTAGGCTGCAAGACAAGACACACCACTCCACAACTGTGGCACTGTAATTAAACTAGGATATACAGTATGTATCCTAGCTTGTGTAGTAAGCCTTAAACCTAATTTCTATCAAAGTGATGGATTCTGTCAGCTGTCTTACCTATAAATGATTCAGCAGGTTGTTCTGAATATCCTCATACACCTGGTTGTAGATCTCCTCTCTGGTTTTCAAACCGTCCAGGGACTCTGCAACATACAAACAGTTGACTAATTCACCAGGTGTTTGAAAATCACCTTTAAAAATAAAATTTAAAATGCAGTGACAGAAAGTGTATTAAACATCCCAACATACCAATGGTCAATCCACTTTCTACCATCTCTTTCCTGTGCTTCAGGTACATGGGCCACACATGGCCATCAAACAGGCCCGGAGGGTCAGGGACAGTGTACTGCCTTGTACTGAAAATAACAAACACTGTTAGAGAATGTACACTTATAAAAAAAAAAGTCTCTATGAGAAGGAAAACTTAAAAATAAATAAATACCACTCACCTTCTTCTTCTCTTGCACTCTTCATAGGGAAGCGTGATGTAATAGCTTTTATTGAAAACATCCAGCAGGGGCCTAAAGAGAAAATGCGAGACGTGACGAACAAGATCAACAATGACACATAATGTCTTCGACCAGACCATAGTATAGTTATGCAACCGGTTGTACTTCCTCTTATCTCTGGCTCTGCAGTGTGCATGACATTCATCTACAGTACACAGAGTACCCATCACCCAGCAGCCAGCTTCAAGCTCAGTTCAAAGAGCCTCTTTCTGTGGTACCCCTTATCACTAACCACAGGACCTGCCCATGCCTGCACACAGAGGTCTGTGCACATGTGCCACTGGCAGACGTGCAAAACCACCATGTGCTTACACGGAAACTACAAGCAAGAAACAGAACAGTCTGTTTTCTTCCTCTGCAAATTCCTCAGTGCTGCGGTGATAAACAAAACGAACAGAATAACTTCTGCACACTCATGTGGAATAATTAACCACATCTCTTACTAGTCAAACTAGTTATGTCAATCAGCATTACAGGCCCATACAGGTTGACTGTTCAGCGGAGTGCAAACAAGGCAAGGAGTCGTTGACTAAACTCCTTTACTCAGGTTTTCCAAGCTAATAAACAAGTCACACTGCTAACTAAACTGTGCAAATTTAAGAATCAGCTTACAAGTAATTGTAGAGCAGGAATCCTTCCACAATCAGGATGTGGATCTGCTCATCGGGATTGGTCAGATCAGAGGCAGAGGACAGCGTGACACCATGGGATCTGGCAAACTTGACTGGGTTCTCAATCCAGCCTTTAATTGTGTTGGTCATGGCCTCCATATCCAAAGCTGTGATCACTGTAGAGGAAGATTGACATAAATGAGGATGATGGACAGCACAGAGAGAAGCATAGAATAGACTCAAGCAAAGTATGTAAACTAATTAGAATCAGTTTGTTGTATCCACAGATGACTGGAGGTTATTGTCATCTTAATGCTATTATAACAGTGTGCATGTTGAATGGCTATAATGTATGTAATCTCAGAGAGTGGGGATATATTACAGGTATGTGAATATAAAAGGTAAACGATTCGTTGGCAGTCTTCAGTGAAATCTTACCATCCCACTGTTTAAAGCCGTCCTCCCCGACTTCTATCTGATCGGGTTTCTGAAATAACAGTCACCAATAAAACATTGCTGCAACCTCACTGCTCCAAACACTTGCAGATCCCACTCACATGCCAGAGCACGGCCAAACGACAGCACACACACACAGAAGAAACAGGAAAAACGCACACAGCAAAGGATGAAGCCAGCAAAAAGAATTACGGCGCTATTAGCTTAAATATACAGTATAATGTGAATGTACTGAGGGAGATGAAATGAAGAAATAAGGACGAAGCACAGGGAGACACAGTGCAGCGTGGTTAAAGGGGGACAGGACAGCAGTCTGTATTATTAAAGAATGAAAAAGGACAGAGTAGAGGAAAAACATGACTCGGAGAGGGAGAAGAGAAAATCAAGTAAAGAACCCATTCGGAAAGAAAGGCCGTTTCCATATGTAATGTTTAGAACTGAGTGTGGGGGATGGGGTGCTGCTCTGGGTAGCACCCACTGTTTTGCTTAGTTGCTCGTGCAGTGTTCACTTAAGAGCAAAAGGGAGACAAACTGCGACAAAACCAGTAAAACAAAGTTCCTGTTCACTCTCCACAACTCACCTTGAAAAAGTCATCCTGGTGCACAACACAGCAGTTGGGCAGAGTCTTGACCAACTTATTAGTCAGGGTGGTTTTGCCACCATTGGTGACTCTAAACAGAAAAACAGAGAAAAGCACAAATTAAGTACAAATCAATGAAATGTTCGGTCAGATGTTGTTATCACTGGAAACCTGATTATTCCATCAGACATACAGCAGCTGTGCAGACTAAAGATGAGATGCGCTTTGTTTACATTTCCTATTTAGTTTGTTATCTGGTTATGAAGGACAAAAAGACCCATGTGACAAAAACAGTTGATAAAAACCCAGTTAAATGTGAGAAATAGTGTCAGTGTGAGCAAAGGTTTTAGTAAACAAGCTTCACTGCTGAAGTCAAATCTCCCTCCACTTTTCAGCTGAGACTGGCGCTAAATTTTCAAATGTCCCGCTCGATTTATGACAACAAGAGTCACACCGGATCAAGACCTTAAACCGGTTTAGCCCAGCTGTGCCACTTTCTGGCGGGCAGCTAACAACCAGAAACCAGTCGGTGTTAAAATAAACACATCTTTATCCAAAATACCAGACGGATTTAACGACACACTGGTTTCAAGACGCTTAATTCAGTTTTAGTCTGCACTGATTCATTACAGTTACCAGGCGGTTCAGACAAAATAAACAGCAGACGTTAGCTAGCAAACATTCAAACACGTTATCAAATGATAAAACAATAATAATAAAATACAAACACGTACCCTCCGATTCCTATGATATATTTCATCCTTACGTTGCGTCCCTACACTTCTCCTTATGTCCGCTGAATAAATCACAGAGAGCACTTTTACCCAGAAAGTGAAAACCTGGCGACTCAAACGATTCAAAAAGTTTGAAATTAAAGTTTCAAAATCTCCGCGTTTGTCTCCAACTGCGGCTCCATTGACTCTGAGCGCCAGCCACTTTCCCTTATATGCGCTTGCGTATTACGTCACCTGTCACGTAGTTACGCGACGTCCCGTGCTCGGACGTGCTCGTACGACTTTTCCACTACGTGCTACGTTCCCATGGCAGCGACCAATCAGATCCCGCCGGGGTCCGGGCGCCAGCCAATCACAGCTCCTGAACCTTGAGGTATTTGCATACTATCGAGCAGCTGATCGGTTCGTCGTGTTCCCTTCAGCAGCTGATCCGGCTTCTCTGGAAAACTGGGTGTTACAGGTTCTTTAAACGGCACCTGCACCTCTTAGCTGCATGTCTGGTAACAGCAGGAAGCAGGGGGATAGTAACAGAACACGTTATTTAAGTTATTTAAGTTAGCAAACTCACTTCCTGTACAGAAGTAATCCTTACTGTGTTCTGCTGTTCTTGCAAAATATGAAAATTCATATTTTGATCAGTCAATGCTTATTCAGTGAACAGTTTGTTTACATTTAATATCTATCTATCTATCTATCTATCTATCTATCTATCTATCTATCTATCTATCTATCTATCTATATACACAGCTGTAAACAGCAAAAAATACAGAAATGATCATTAAGATTTGGGATTTAACAGAGTAATATTTTAGCCATGTCCAAATATTTAAGTCAATACTGCCTTATCATTGCATTTCTAACAAGCCCTTATCTCCACACTATATCCTCCCATCCCAGATATGTGTTTGTGTGTCAGGGGAATGAGGGCAGCGTTAGCGTCGTTGTGAGTCAGTAAGTGGTAGACTAAATTTAAAAGGAAGCAGTCTAATCAGGACAGATGTCATGGGGTCAGATGATAACCAGAACAATGTACACTGTGCTTGATGCTTTATTTTCTGTCACACTGTGGGATTGCCTTGGCATAAATCTGTAGTGTGTTCATAAATTCTGCTGTTTTTTCACAGCGTTGCTCTCTTTTCCCGTCTGTGTGTGGCGTGCGTTACTACACAGACCTGTGTGAAACCTGTTACAAAATTAGTGTGTAAATGAGAACTTATGGTGGTGACATCAGAGAACTCCCTTCATCCAAGAAAAGCCAGAAACATTTCTTGGGAGTCTTATCTGGCCTTTGAGCAGTCTGATGAAAGGATGATCACAGCCTTGTCCAGGCATCTCTTGAAGTGGCAGATAAAAGGTAGAGTCTAAAATAACCTTAATCGTCCTTTCTGTCTGACATCAAAATCATTCAGTAGAGTCAATGTGTATCTGAACCTGCAGACCACATAGAACATATGGAAACAAAAAACTAAAGAGATTTTTGGAAGAACGATTTATTCAGTCACATTTACAAGGCAGAAACAATCATGGCAATCTGAAGAACTTCAGAGTCATGAGTGATAGACCATTTTTACCATTTACATCTGAGCAAACATTATACAGCAGACAAATGACAGGCAAGGAATTTGCAACAATATTGATATTGTGCTTTTGTATTCCAAATGATAATGATTTTCTTACAATATTAGCTGTAATTTGATGTAGTATATGTATAAATCCAAATAACTAAAAATGTAAATGCTACACTTTACATTCTTTCATTTTATTTCTAGATGTCCTTTAAACATTTGGTTCAGAAATAGGCACTCTGAGTATCCAAGCTAAAAACAGAAGAACCTTCCCCCAAAGAAGAAGATGAAGAAGAAAAAAATAAACACACACACAAGCTGCAGTCACTGATGATAACATTAATTCATCATCTACTCTCTACGCTGCTGAGTCCAATTCAGGGTCACAGGTGGGCTGGAGCCAAAACCAGCTAACATCACAGAGCTGACAACAAATTAACCTAAGCCCATTGTGTATTGTCTTGTCTTTGGACTGTGGGAGGAAGCCAGAGTACCTGGAGAAAACCCACACAGACATGGGGAGAACATTCAAACCCAGAACCATCTTACTGTGAGGCAACAGTGCTAACCACTGCTCCATCATACTGCCCCTGAGCCTAGCAATGACCAATGCAAACGCTCAGGCTTGATTTATTGTTGTCAAATTGTCCTAAAGGACTGAAAAGAATTGAAAAGTTATTCATCTTCCATAACATTCCTGCATCACAAAATCAACAGAAGAGAAAACATCATCCTAATTTTTTAAACCAAAGAATCAAAAGGAGCATAAGGATGTGTGCTAACAGCTGCCACCTAACAACAACACAAAATACAGTTTGAGAGGTCTCATAACCTCCTAAACATAAATCTATCACATTGTACAATCACAGGTTATGTGACAATATCAACAGTATACAGGCAATACTAGTATGTATTAAGTACATTTTTAAAAAAATAAATTTCTAATTTCTTCCTGCTCCCCTGCTACCGTAAGTGACTACTGAACAAATGGAAGACATGAGAGAAAATCAAGTACTTCCCAGAAAATGTCCAAATCATTGCTCATTAAGATGTTTAATAAATGTATCTAAGCTGCTGACACCAAAAAAGACTAAACTACATTAACCTTATTACACTGAGACTCAGAATTTCTCACTTGTGTCCTTCCTTTCCTTCCTATTTATTATCTTATATTGACAACAAATGTATGTTTGTTTGAAAATGATTTAAAAGAAAAATGGCAAAATGTACACTTTGTGTGTCTAATGCACAGAAAAATGAAATCATGCAAAAATAAAGTGTTGAAATCCCATTTTAGAAATTGTTTAGTCTTTTTAAAATGTACCTTCTGAAACTTAAACCACAGGGGTTGTTTATTTTTCTTTATGATTTTTCTCACTATTATACAGATTTCACACATCCCTATTTAGTATGTCTGTATTTGGTGGGTTAGTATTTATTATATGTTGAATATATGGTCTATATAATATGTGATTAAATGATCATATACAAAGCATGTCAGTGTAATGTGTGAAATCTGTGCGGCCACAATCATGTGTGGCATAAAATAGACGAGCGACAAGAGATTTAACAACATATATAATTCTATTCTATGATTTTCTCATATCTCAGCAAATGGAAATGTCTCTGCATTTTACGCACAGGACGACTGAGGCACATCATATCACGTGATATAGCAGAGGCCGAAGGGCACAGAGGAAACTACCACAGAGCAGATGGGATCAGAAACCATTTTAAATGGTCCCTGCTTCAGTAAATGTTTTGTCGTAATGTCAGTACAGCAGAGAGCCGGTATAGGGCTTATGATACAGATGTTATGAGGCAAAAATAAATATGAAGGCATCTGATAAATAACAAAACTATTGTCATTTACATCTGGCACACACGTAAACATCAACCAGTACGACCATAAATGTGTGTGATAGATCTCACACAGACCCAAGCCTTAGCTTTTGTCTCATCTGTGATGTTCCTGTTTAATATCTCTGTTGACGCTCACCTACGTCTGTCTGTCAGATTGTCTCTTGTTGTTTTCTCTGTTATTAATAATCTGCTAAATGAATCATCTGTAAACTGATATTGTGGCATCTCTTGTGACATTTCACCTAATGTTGCAAAAATGCATTGCTCTTCTTTCAACTGTGTCATTTCAAAGCACAGGTCTCTGTCACTGTCCTGGTCTGACACAGCCCCGTGATGAGTTTAAATATGAGCTGTAAACAGCAGGTTAATGAATCAGTGAACTCAGCAACACCTTTCTTTGAGAAATCCTTCTTTAAACTGAGTCAAGCCCAACAGAGCAGTATCTTTCCTTCAAACATCTTTAAGTTGCCATATAAAACCCTCTGGGTGAGAGGGAAAGAGGGTTCCCGATTGGGGGACTATGAGAAGGAGCAGTCACCATTTTGACTGAGAAATGACAGCACAGCTGGATGTTAATAAAACAGTCTGTAGACTCACTGAACGTCTGCTTCTTATTTACGTAAATCAAAGGTTTCATGCTCCAATCTTCACACCCTGCACAAAGAAAAGGTAATGATAAAGATGATAATAGCAAAGTGACAGAATATAAACACAATATCAACCTTATAATCTCCAGAAATATTTTAAAAGCTCTGCATTTTTTCTAAAAAAGTGTTTTGTGTGCTGGAGATTTCAGGAAAATCTGACTTTCTGCTTTGTTATTGAAACCAAACCCTGAGCTCATGTTTGGTGATGGGGCAGATACAGATACAGGGTCAGTCTGTTTATTCTAACATGTAAACGTGAACTGTTGCCATCCTGAGTTTAAACCTAAAGCCATATGGAGGCTGGACACGTCGTCGTTGGTGTTTCAGGCTTATGATCGTCATGTGCGTGACCAGACAGTGATGTGTATTTACACTTGGGCCAGCTGCTTTCAACCAGCTCACACAGTTTGTACCTCATTAACACGCTGCCTCTGGAGTGTGTGGGTCATATTACTTACATATGGAAGTTGTTTATTCTATTCTAAGTATATCATTGATATATATATTTACTTTGATCTGCTTTTGTTTGACCAAATGTACAGTATACTGTCATTAAGTATCAGCTTTTGTTGGGTATTTGCACCATCACCTGAATAAACACTGTTAAAATGAACTGTGTTAACTGTTTTTGATCCTGAATGGTAAATACCATAAACTACTACATATTAAGAAGAGCTGCCAGTGTAGCTCAGCTCACACAGAAGATTTAATCTAGATGCAAAATAAGATGACAAACCTAAGACTGTTGAGAAGCGAAACCAAGAGTATTTTTCTCCAGTCATTCTGCTTATGAAAATAATTATCACCCCCTTTGCAAGCAATTTGTTTTATGCACAATAGATGCACATAGTTTTTTCCATTATTGTGAAAAAATGACAATAATATATTCATACATCTGAAATATTCAGTTTCTCTAATTAAAACTAAACCTCAACTTAAATTGCTGCACTGATTTTTTTAATAAGATGAACCCCGTCTTACTTACAATCTGAAGTAGCACTGAACATTCAGGTTAAATGTTTCTGCTTTTAATGTGGGTGCTGTTCAAAACACTGAGCCACTTTGTTGGTAATTAAAAAAAAATGCAAAAGCTGTGTATATTACCTTCACCTGCAAAGCTGTGTCCTTCTCATTGATTGACAATCACTGACTTCGGTCTAGGAAACGAGAGAAAAAAGATGCAATCAGAACCAAATTAAATGTCTATGGTGAAAACCTTTTTAAATCCAGGGACAACCAGACCTCTCAGACTTTTTAATTGGGTCCTGTGGGGCTGACTGCTGCTGCTGCTCCTGCTGCCTCTGCTCTTGCTCCATCCTGCAGACACACACACACACACACACACACACACAGTTACTGTGCTGTTTTTTTTTTTGAGAAGTATCAAATTAGCACATTTATTGATATCAGTTATCAATATTATCTAAATGAATACAGAAAAGATGGATGTATCTTACCTTTCCCTCCTGGCTTTAATCCTCTCCTCATCAAATCTGAAAACGAGCAACACTTGTCACTTTTTACAAAGAAGAGTTATGATCTAGTTTTACATTTATCTAAATTTAAAGCAGTAATATTATGTCAAAGGCAACTGGAGGTTGGGAGTCTCTGCTGCAGCTCATTTCTCCACCTGGTGGTGAGAGATACTTACTGCACCACACACTCGGGGACATGGACGTGCTCCATGGGCACGATCTCTGCCAGTTCATCCAGGCTGTGCACATACTGGATCTTATTCATGAACTTCACACTGTTCAGGACAAGGGGAAAACAACACAAGCACAGTTATGGATGATACGTTGCAAATGTCAGAGTTATAAAATAATACTATATAGTACAGTCTTTCTATTTTAAAATCAAACTGTCACTCTGTTGCCAACAACGCATTAATAGCATGATCTCTCGTTCCTCTGTATTTTAACAAATTTTGTGGATTCATTACTTTGAAACCGATTTGTTTAGGTATTGGTTAGTGTGTGTTACCTGATGAAGGGCCTAGATATAGCCAGGACAGTGCGTATGAACCATGTGGGATGAGCGATGACCAGAGACTTCAGGTTCTTCCTCAGTCTGCCAACACAAATAACAAGTCCAGTCAGTTAGCAAAGCATTTGGTCTGAGTTCTGGTCATTTTTTCTAAATGAACATAGTTTAACACCAGACATCAAATATTTTGCAGCGCTTTTTTAAAGCCTGACCCACGAGTTAAAAAGGAGTCCTCTCAAAATAGAGACCCACTGTAAATACACTCTCTGAGTCATCCTTCCGACTGACAGCTAATAACAACTTCCATTAGTCTTAGTCTGTGCCTCTCAGGAACAGTATCAGTGTCATGGATTTCTGTGTGTTGACAGCAGTGCTCAGCAGCTACTAATACCAGGGTTGGCCTCATTAAATTACAACATCAGTATTTAGAAATGTGTCTGTACACAGGGTCTCAATCAGTATTCTAGAATATACTGTATTTTTCTTTGTTATATGTTTTTCTTTTCCCTGTACCTTCTGTCAATCATCTGGTAGCATTTCTTGAGCCAGCTGATCCCAGGCATCTTACTCCGAGGCGTGGCTCCATTCATGTAAATAATCAGGTAATCTTCAGCCACGAGCATCTCCAGGCTGCTCACCACATACCTGGAGGAGCAGGGGTGCATGGGTGATATTAAAACGTAGCATAATGCATAATGACGTAGCGTCATAGACATATTGTGAGACAATGGGAACGCCAGTACAAAATAAAACTGCAGGTCTGGATTTGACCAAGCATTCTGACTTTGCCCAGTGTGTATGCTCGGTCATCTAACCATTTCTGGCATCAACCCCTGCATTTGAAAAGCAAGAGTCAGTCACGGCGACTCACAGGAAGAGGTTTTCCATGATGTAGTGGTAGTCTGCACAGCTGCTGTCAGGCAGGTAACAGGCAGAGAACACAATGATGGCATTAAGGCCTTCTCCATAATAACCTGACAGACAGAACCATAACAACGTTTGCATGTTTAACAGTAACTTTTGTATGTTTAACATCACATCATTCCTTGAGTTATCAAACTGATTTCCGCCCTCGCACTCACCCCCATGTGTGATGACTCGGACATAAGGCCTGATGACCTGCATGTCGATGCGATGCTCCTGTTCTCCAATGATCACTGTTCTCCAGAGGCGTCCGTTGTTGGTGTTGCCGTCCTCGTCCACGTCTCCTGAGCCGTTAGCAGGACCCGCTTTGGCCGAGGCCACTGGTGTGTCATCTACACGTATAGCCAAAGCTGGTTTGAGATTTAATCATGTACCAGGCTGCACAGGGTTGTTTTACATGAATAAACAATAAGATCTGATTGAAAAATCGCATACACAAAAATGACAGATAAATCATATTAGATCTGGAAAATAAAATGACATGCTATTGATCCTTCAAGCTTCAGTATCAGAATCTGATATTCCAGTAGATGTTACATCAGGATTCACTAGTTTAGCATTAGAAAGTCAGTTATTTTGGATGCGGTCTTATACTGTGTTGAGATGGTAAAAGGGACTAAAACAGCAGACAGTCAACAGGCATGCGTGTGCATTTTTAACCTCTGACCTTCCCACTCCAGGTCGTTGCCATTGGTGATGAACTCCAACGAGTCTGTCTCGTCTGGCGTATCAATATCATCAACATTAATGTCCAGGTCGTCCGACGTGTCCAGGAAGTCATCTGACAGCAGAGAGCCCTCACTCTGATCCAGGGACAGGTTCATCTCTGGGGCGACCAACGTTCGGCGTTTACGGTGGGATGAGGACACGCCACCTCCTCCACCAGCTGGGCTCACAATTAGGGAGCTAGGAGGAGCTAGAAGAGGAGCAAAGAGACACATGAGGAAATGTCAGTGATGCCCTAAAGCAGGGATAAGGTGGGCTTACCATTAATGACACAGTAATCACTCACTGTAGAGTGTCACTTACAGGCTCTGTTGTCTGTGAGACCACAAGAGGAATCCATGTCTCCGTACTCTGGCAGTGGTCTGGAGGGAAACACAGACACATGTTAGCGACCGGTCCTGTGCTTACTGTAAACTAAATCACAATGCTACTGAGAACTGAGAGCAGTTTGGCCATTGAGTAGATTTATTTGAAACTTTGCCATTTCTCTGATCTCTGGTCACCACTATGCAATCATCTATAGCCTCGCAGCAAAATGTGACATTATGATGAAGGAGATGTTCAGTGGACCACTCCAACCATGTTGTTACTAATTTGGCAAAGCACTAAAAAGAGGATAGAGAGGTAATTAACTTCTCTCTGGGGAGAAGATTACAGGCACTGCCAGGCAGTCAAGTGGATGGGGAGGAGAAAAGGGGAGGAATAGAAGAAAGATAGTGAGTGGAAGAGATGGGAGAGGAAGGAGGAACCTCCCTGTGTGTCACTGCACACAGAGAATGTCACACCAGCTTTGTTTTGTCTTTACGCTGTGTGTTATTTACTGTTGACACCCCACAGAGAAGGAGGAGCAGACAGGAGGTCAGACTGTGCATATGTTTGGATCTGTGCAGCAGCACCCATATCCATGTTTATTTAAGAGTAACTATGCACAATGGGGAGGCGGGTGGGCCTAGACATGCACGTGAAGTTTTGTGCACAGAAAACTGCACCGTACAGCTAAACAGTTAAAACCCAAACTGCAGAGAGCTATAGCGCAGTGTCACTCAGCAGAGAGGGTCTGTTCCTGTGAAAGTCCCCCATTTCATCGTCCTGTTTGCAGGAGGACAGTGTGTGATGGTGTGAACCAACAAAGCTGGATTTAGCCCTGAGAAACAGGCAGTGCTGAACGGCTCTGAATCTGGTCCCTGGGGATCCCTGCGGTGATTAACAGTCCGACCGTTCCTTTGTCAGTAATGACAAAACATTTAAAGGATTTCTTCCTTTAACTAAAGCCTGATAATCTGCGGCATTGTCAGCCACAAACACCAAAATGAGGATGAGCCGATGGTGCTTACCTTCTGAAGAGACCACAGAGCTGCTTTTGCCAAAGCTGCTTAGCTTTTCAACCTCACACACCTTTATATTTGGTTTGCGTACTCATCCCCTGTCTTCTCAGCTGACAATAGACAGTCTAGTGCAGAGCATCTGTCAGAGGATACCTTAATAATCCCTTTGCTGTTGGCTATTCCTCCGTCTCTGCCTTAACCAAAACCTGCCACCATTTTCCTGGCGATGCTGTGTTGTTGATCAGTGACTGCTGTTGCGTCACATGACGTAGCCTGAGACCATTTACAGACAGAGCTGCACCTGCTCCCTGGCTTCCTGCCTCCCATCTGACAAAGGGAGGAGGAAGGAGGGAGGAGGACGGAGGGAGGAGGGAGCCCAGCACCGACTGTCATCACACACTCCTCCACTGCTCTTTTTTCCTGCACATCAAATTTTGCATTTAACCCTCTGAGCATCCAATGCCCACACTTTCTGAACCCTTCTACGGTTAACTTTAGAGTGCATTAAGAATAAAGGTGTTTTTATTTATCTTTCTCTTTGTGTCTTCTTCTTCTGTGGCAGCCGTGTCATCAACCATGTCTTATTTCAGAGCCTCTCTCTGTGAACATGAGATATCACAGCGGGTACAAATAACAACATTTGACATCAATGTGAAAGATGAATAGACAATGACCAGGAAAAATAAAGGGATCCCACCTAGGGAAGTCTTCATCCTGCCACTCGTCTTTCACCTCCATGTTCTCCATTCGTAGAGTTGCCTCTGTGGTGCCCATCCTTCAGACAGGAGAGCAGGGGCCTGCAGGCGTAAGGAGGAATATTATCATTTACAGTCTCAGAGGAAAACTGTCACATAAAATGAGTGTACTAACAGCTGCACTGCAGGAACATGCATTTGTCTTACAAAGACAAAAGTCAGTATTGTAGGAGGATTTTATTCAAATAATTTACTCTCTTTCATTGCAGGGGAACCAGTGGTGGTCACATGGGTTTTATCCCCCTGCCTGCAGGAGCATAAGTGAGAGGCATGTGACTCTGACAGAGGCAGTTTCCTAAGATCAGCTCTCCTCAAATATTACATACAAATTTGCTGTTGGGTGGAATTTGAGAGGCCAGTGTGGAGAACAACATTTACTCACTGCTGCCTATATGTATTCACTGTGAGGCTTTCTCGCACGAATAGTGTTATTTCAAATATATTCATTAGTTTGTGCTTAACAGCTTGCAGGGGCTTTACATACACATACATAATGAATACTTTGGACAACACAGTGAGCACACACTGACTGATTTACTGAGCTAGAGCAATCCAGAAGCATCATCACAGCACAGTAGTGGCAGGAAAAAACAGGAGCTCTGTTCTGTTTTGGCCCATGAAAGCTGCACTGTGGCTGTTTCAACTGTTTTAATTGGACTTAAAGTCATGACATCCACTTGTGTATGAAATCGATAGTGACTGAGCAGGTTCTGCTGGGTGACAGAGGAAACCCTCTTTGTGCTGGAGGTTATTTTTAGAAACAAAGAAATTGAGTAGATGGACTTTATATTCACAAAATACTGTGGTGGGAAAACATGGCACAGTATGACCCCGACAACCAGCACGTACATAATGAAGATGGAAATGAGAAGTGATGTATAGTAGATTCCAATGATCCGTTAGTAAAAGTGGTTTTAGCAGCAGCAGCACTCGTGGCTGAGCATAAACTGGAAAACAGCCTGTCAGACAAAAGAAATAATTCATATCTGCAGGAGCAACAAAGCAAAGACAAGCAAGTTCAGCATATGTGTTAACCACTAACACACCACACACTCTTATTTTAGCAGGTCAAAACCACCATCTATGGCAACACTCCAAACAGGCAGTGAGTGGCACAGTCACAGTTTCAGTTCAGCAACAGTAGAAATGAGAAAATAGGGTAAAACATTATTTAACTTTCTTTTTCTTTGTGTTTGATATGTTTGATATGTTTGGTATGTTTGGGCATTTTGGAAATCATGAATGTAACTGTGGAAATATTCATATAACCATTTAAAATGTCTACACTTTGTGTTACATCTGCCATTTAAAGACTTTTTCCTGTAAAAAACATTGTGCTACACATGTTAGCCTAATGCATGGACGTTGCAATAAATAAATAAAATTATTATATTTAAATGTGCAGCACATTCCAGTCATGGAATAAAATGGCCCCACAGTATTTCTAGGTCATCAACAAAACAAAACAGCCAGTGTTAGAAAAAAGACAACAACAAATAGATTTCATGTGTTTACAATGGACAATCTAACGTTCCTGAGGTCAGACTGAGACGCCTGCCCTGTGCAGTGAGAAGAACAGAAATGTAAGGATGCTAAGTTGATGATTATACTCACATGAGTGATGCAAGATCCCCTTCAAACCTCTTGCTGGTCTGTGCCTGCGTCTCCTCCCTCCTCCTCAGTCACAGATGCAGATATTCTCGGGAAGAAACTCCTGATCCTCCGCACCAGCAGAAAGTCATGGGTCAGGCTGAATGATCTCCTCTCCCTCTCTGTCTCTGACTAATTCACATGCACACAAACACTCATGCACAGACACAGACGTACAGTGTCCTAAATGTCCACCTCCAGCCAGCAGCAGGTGTCTGAAGACAGGGGGGATCTCTGTGTTCGCCTCCCCCTCCTCTTCTCTCTCCGACTCTGGCCACCTTTGTTGGGAAAAGACTGGCCGTTAAGTGCGAGTCGACAGGCTGCCCCTCAGCTCCTACGTCCACAGCACCGAGACACAAAATTCCTTTAATGAAAATGCATCTGCTCTGGCATCGTGATCCAGCCAACCCACATGATCTATCTCTCTCTCTCTCTCTATCTCCCCCTTTTTGTCTGCTTGTGGCTGGAGTATCTTTCCCCTCACTTCAGAATAAGTTCAGATCCCTCCATGGGAGCAGCTTATTTATCCCTGCAGCAACAAGGGGGAAATGAGCACCAGTCTCTGTGTCCCATCACTCCATTAGATAATCCTGCTGTTGTTTCCAGTGGTCCTCTATGTAGCTGCTATTCCCTGGCAACAGCATCTCTCTCTCTCTCTCTCTCTCTCTCTCCCCATCCACAGCCTCTCTGCTCCCTCTCTGCCTCCTCAGTCTGTTTCATGGCTACTTCACCCCAACATTATTGATTCATTCCCTTACTTCACTCAGAGCCCAACCAATTATATCATTCCTACAGCTTCTCTGCGTGTTATGTTGCATGTTCAAGCCTCTTTCTAATTTAGCCTTTTTGTGTGCCTAGTGGTGATAGTAGTAATCCTATAAGTCTGGGTGGTAATTATATTTGGATGCTTTGTGTTTTAATCAGGTATTTTAAAAATCTTTTTTATTTATAGCAGCAATTTCTTTTCTGTCTCAGTGTTCGTACTGCTGAGCTAAACCCTGTAAAGCCCAGGTCATCGTTTGTTTGTTAGTTATTTATTAGACTAGGTCATAATTATCAGGGAGTTTAATCAAATATTGACTGTGCTAATTTATTGGGTTCACCCCAGTTTCTTTATCAGTGGTGACTGACATTCAGATGCCGCAGGAGACGATACAAGCAAAGCGAGAGGACTCACCTCAATCTACTTCCGTCTTCGCCTGAACCAACGTTTTAAACCAAAGAGGAGAAATTGAGGAACAGAGTTCAGATTCGTACTTTTTCGTTACCAGGCTCAAATGCATTAGATAAACGTTTTTTGTTGTCTATTTAGTTTTGTTAATGGAGTTGAGCCGTACAAAGTGAGTTGTAACGTAATATCGAAAAGCTTTGAGAGAAGACCTTCAGATTTAAATTATCAAATTTGGTTTGATTAATTAATTAATTTTCTATTTTTTATTTTAAAATGCAATAGATGCCACTTGTGCTTTAACTAATAACCTCACAAATAGGAGGCTGATTTTCTTTTATTTATTGTTTTTTTTTTTACTGAAGAGTTAAATTTTGTGAAGCGTTTTAATTTTTGCTTTGTTTCTCAGTCTAGAAATTAAAATCGTCAAAACGGATGTGGCTTCAGATTTTTCACAGTAAAAGCCCCGCCGTGTCCGCGCTGACCTGACCGGTGGTTTTGTTTTTTTGTTGTTTGTTTTGTTTGTTTAGCAAAACGCTAGTACGTGCCCGTGCATGCGCGTGTCTTTGCGCTTTGTCATTGTCTTTGGCTGATACAGCAGCTTTAGGCTCATGAGAAAAAAACGAACTCTGCATTGATTATAACGTTTTTCGCGCTGTAACAGAAATAAGCGGTTTTTAGACAGTAACTGAAGAAAGTCTGTTGTTATAACGCGAACGTTTTTAAATATATGAATATTATTGACTCGGCAGTCAGTCAGATATTGACGTCTTACGCAGTTCCGGTGTTTCAGAGCCGTGTTCGGGTGGACGAGGGGGGGAACTATCTTGCCGATCCGGTCAGCTCCGCTGCTGTGTCCCATTACTGTACGCCAAGATGGCTGCGAGCAATTACTTCGGCTTCACACATGGTGCCGGTCCGCAGTACAGGTAATGGAAGTCGGTGTCAGCGTGTCTGTTGGGTGTCGTTTTGGGGTCGGGGTCTGAAGGGACACGGTCCCCGGGGGGACTTCGCCGCGTGGCGGTGCAGGGGCCGCTAGCTTGACCCGCTACTGATGTGGGCTAACAGCAGCTAGCCGACTCCGCAGGCCAGAGCCTCACGGGAACAGGGGCACCCCGGTACGGTTTTGTCAGCTAGGGAAGCTGCTGCTGATGGTCCAGACCTTTTACACTCGGTGTACGTTAATTAAAAACCGGGCACAGCGGAAGTGTCGGGCTGTGGGTTCAGAGAGTCTGTGGCGGCGACAGGGGAGAGTTTGGCCGGTGTTTGGGATTAGGAGGGCTAAACCTGGCCCGGTGTCCTGAACGTCCTGGGTCTGACGTGCTGTGCATTAGTTGTGTCATATGGTCAGCACACAGGAAAAACGCTGGTTAGCAGCCAAACCAGCAGCACGGACTGGTGTTCGGCAGGTTTACCTGACAGGTGAACCATCACACGTGATGAGCATTAAAGGTCATTAACCTGTGAGGCTTTTCTGCTCCGTTTCTTTGTTAGTGACCAGCACAAGATGATTCTCTGCAGATCTCCTCATGTGAAGCTTCACCTTCTGTTGGTTTATTCCCAGTGAGGTTTTATTTAGGGACCGTTTTCAGTATCTGTTGAATCTTCATGTTGTTTTCTCAACATATTTATCATTTCACTCAAATATATAAATGTCATCCATGATCCATCCAAACACAAATATATTCGATTCAGATTTGTCTGTTAGATTTTCTGATTAATCAACTCATCATCATCATCATCATCATCATCAGTTTTAGTTTCCATGTGATGCTTCAGTAAGTGAAGAATTGTAGTTTCTGTCCTCAACATTTGGGCAACATGGATAAAGTCATGTTTTGTGATGTGATGTGTGATGTTGACTTGTATCTGCCCATTGTAGCGCCTGTTCTTTGTTTTAACTACATGTATGTTTCAAAGCAAAGTTATTTATTCAGAGGCGAAGCTGAAGTGATTATTAAATGTTGATCAATTGACTGTAATTCAACTATTTTTTCAGTCGGCTTTGGAAAGCTGGGATGGACGTTTTAGACAAATATGTTGAATAATTGAGAAAATACTTTGAGCAGCTATGAATTCAGTACTTCGTTGGATTACTGTCGTGACGTGGGATTTAAAACTGCTTAGTTGCAGTAAAACTATTCTGTAACAAAAATTGGATGAATAATGAAAATGAATTGAGAAAGTTGTCACAACATTGTCTGGGCTTGCATTTTGCATGGTCATCCAGCCTCGCTGTTGATTAGACATCAGGGTTAGTTCTGGTTTAAAGAGATATCATCTAACAATCAGTGTTTTTCTGTTGGTGCTTAACAGATTGCATTATCTGTGATCATTAAACAAACACGCGAACAAAACTGTTTTGGGCAGACCTTGTGTTTAACGTGTGGGTTGTGTTGGGTTTTAAAACTCCTGCGATAAAAGCCAGATAACGTAATTTTGAAGTTTACGTCCTTGCTTCACCTATTTCCCCTCCCTCTGCTCTCCTTCAGTACTCAGCCTCCCCCGGCCTACTCCCATCCCTCCACAGCCAGTTACAGTGTCCAGCAGGCTCCAGCTGTGGCTCATGCAGTCACTGCGTCCTACTCTCCAGCTCCAGTCCAGGCAGCCAGGCCTGTGGTCTCTGCCTCCTACCCTGCCTATCAGAGCCACCAAGCCCCCCCAGACTACGCCTACAGACAACCAGACCCCCCGGCCCCCCCGCAGCCCACCACCACCCCGCAGACGTACCAGGTATACACGGACATGGTCAGTTTCTTTCCACTTCTCTTATCAGCTTGTTGTTGTTTTATAATCTGCTCTTATCGGATATTATGTGCTGGTGTTTAATTTGGGTCATTTCATGAGGGCAGACTCAGCTTTTACATCTGCTTTCAACCAAACAATCTCATGTTTGACATCGAAGAACTGAATTTTAAATATGCTCATTTCTGTGCTTACTTTAATACGCTGCTTTGCTGTGGAATTAAATGTTCTCTTGTTAAATACCTTCAGGACAGCTATAGTTACGGACGCCCTGCTGCTGTGACTTCTTATGACAATAAACAGTATTACCAGACAAGTATAGCTTCAGCTCAGAGGACACCTACAGAGAATTACTACCAGACTGGTGAGTCAGTTGATTTTTATTCTCATGCGTCCACAGATTCAATCACAGTGATTATTCAGTGGTGTTTTGACAATATATCAACATGGAATATGATTTTTACTTATTGTTGTGATACATATGGAATAAAAAGTAATGAGAAATTACAGTACAGACCGGATTACACTCGTTTTAAATTCTCCGTCGCAGTAACACACATTGAAAACTCCTGTTGGTTGGACATTATCTAATACAACCTGCTTTTTGTTTTCCACAAATATCTTCTATCTTATATTCAGTCCAATATATGAGATATATGCCTTGAGATGATTTGTATTGTGATTTGGCGCTATACAAATAAAATTGAATTGAATTAAAGGTAATTAGTTATGTGTTCAATTAGTAATTAATTTATTACTTAGTAGTGCCGCCAACATTATTGCCACATATTTAACTTCCAGTTAAATCAACGTCTTCAGATCTTATGTCTGCTTTGATTGGACAGATGAAAGTGCCAGGTGAACAAACCATGTGCATGAATTTTCATACCAGTTTCACATAAATTATTGTTGACTGTTACATAACTAGTCTTTCAGGTTTGATTAACAGTCACTGCTCTGTGGTTTACAGTATGTGAAACGTATCTGCTGTTCATTTGCTAGTGAGGTGAGGGTGCTGCCTCAAACTCTGACAGGAATTCCCAGAGGATGCGATGGATGTTTCAGTTCTGCTTTGCTTTCGTCCTCTCCCTGTCCTCCCTTACCGCCTCCACATCCTCCCCGGGTGCCCCCCTGCCCCTCGCTCTCTTTCTGTATCAGTAGGAGTGAAGAGTGCCTACAGTCCTGCACCCTCCACTGTGTACAACCAGCCTCCCCCTCCTCAGAGGCAGGTGACGGCCCTCAAACCTCTGGCCCCCTGCAGCTCTGTGTCCACCAGCTACAACATCTACCCAGTGTCCACCAGTGTGCAGCACCCTCCAACGCCCATTTCATCCTACACCCTCGGCTCCTCCTTCAGTTCCACGGTTTCAACCAACTCCTACTCAGGTAACGTAACAGGCCAAGAAGATAAGGAGCAAGTTTATTCATCCCCAAGGAAACTGTTGTGCTCTGATGTCTGTATGTAAGTCATCCAACAGACTTTCAGTAGAAAATGCAGGAAAATGTACTGAATCAGAGAACTGTTTACTGTAGCACAGTTATTTTTACGTAACAGCTGATGCACATATTCTTTGCTTTAATTGGGCTGGTTGATTCTTGAGAGTTTTCAAGTGAAGAGTCTGTGCAGGTGAACAAAGGTGTGTAGCTGATTCCATGTGGCTCAGAGAGACATATACAAACTCTGGTATGACACCACTTAAAAGTTAAAGCTGGAGTTTCTCGTTCCATCCTCGATACTCGTCTGAGCAGATTTGGGGATTGTCTTTGTCCTGCCTGGTCTTGGATGCTGCCCCTGGTGAAATAAAGTGCAGCTTATTGCTACATGAGTGTCTTCTGTTCATATCTGACCCATATAATGCATCCTTTCCTCCTTTCTCTCTGTCTCTACTTTCCTCCCTCAGGCCTCAACTACTCTAGTTACGATTCAAGTGGCTACACCTCAACATCCACCCCCTCCTATTACCAGCCGACCCAGCAGACTCTGGCTCAGCCGCAGCCTCCACCCCAGCAGCCCCAGCAGCCCCAGCAGCCTCAACAGCCCCAACAGCCTCCGCCTCCCATCCAGCCGCCACCCAAGCAACTGACAAGCTCATCCTGGAGCAACTCAGGCAGCAACATGGTGACAGCTACAGCGGGAAACACTTACAAAAAGCCGACGTTTCACCAGAGCAAGCTGCCGAAGCCCAAGGGGCCTCCCAAGCAGCCGCAGCTCCATTACTGTGACATGTGCAAGATCAGCTGTGCAGGCCCTCAGGTAGGAGGTTATATAAATTATATAAACATAGGTTATATAAACTGTGCAAAAATCTCTTAAGCATTAGTTGGTTGACATTTTTAAATGTCATTAGTTGTCTCATGTTATTATAATATGTTATTGAATTTGTTTCATCAACAAAATAAAAACATCATTGTGGCCATTTTAATCCTGGAACATGTTTGAATCCTTAATGTTAACTGCTTCACTCCAGACGTACCGGGAGCATCTCGAGGGCCAGAAGCATAAGAAAAAAGAGGCGGCCCTGAAGTCTGCTGGACAGACGGGGACCAGCAATGGCCCCAGGGGGGTCCAGACTCAGTTACGCTGTGAGCTATGTGATGTCTCTTGCACTGGAGTTGACGCCTACGCCGCCCATATCCGTGGGGCCAAACACCAGAAGGTTGGTATTTTAATTAGTGTTTAAGGAAACAGGCAGCTGTGGAAGATGCCAACATGCTGGACATGACTAGTGTATTTGTGATGTTCCATGTGAGCTGCTAAGTCTTGGAACAAACCTTTCCAGAGGGATTTGGGATGGGATGAAGTATCACTTCTGTTTTGTTTTTGTTTTTCCGACCTTGGGAAGGTGGTGAAACTTCACACCAAGCTGGGCAAACCTATACCATCCACTGAGCCTGTGTTGGTGAATTCTCCTCCTGTTGTCACCACCTCGACAGCTGGGAAACCGCCAGTCTCCACCTCCGCTCCTTCCTCCGTTCCAACCACTACACCTCCCAGTGTGACACCCAAACAGGTGGCTGTAAACAGCACGGCTAAAACAGCACCGCCGGTCAAGAAACTTGCTTCTTCTAAGACAATGGTCCTCTGTAAGTTTCTTGATTTTGTTTTATAGATAATTAACTAATAATTAACCTAATTTGACCTAATCGGTGTTAAATACTTGCAGATCCAAACTGGCATCTTTTGTCTCTTTAATATAGCTACACTTTGTACCTTTGTTTTTGTTTAATAATCATAAAACGAGGAGTGATGGTCTTAAAAACCAGTGCCACAAAACAGGCAGGTTAGACCCTCATCATCCTCGGCACGGACAAATTACTGAAGTTCAGATGCAATTTTCTAAAATCAGAACATACTGTAAGTTAATTCGTTTTTCAACAACTACCATTAAAAGTCTGTAGGTTACTGTTTACCTCGTGGGTTCACGCAGCATTCGGGCTTGTTATCAATTGACACTGTGATAAAATGGAGTTTCTGTAATCTGAAGACCTTAAATGAGAAATGAGACCTGTGTAAAGCTGTAACGTGTTGCCTGCCCCACAGCCAGTAAGCCAGCCAGCACTCCAGCAGCTCCAGCAGCTGCAGCACCGACAGCACCGGCGGTGGTGGTAGCACCCAGGGTGGAGGAGCCCATGCAACAGTCACTTCAGAAGATGGACCCTCAGAGTGAGGATGAGGACGACAGAGCTGGAGGACAGGGTGACATCCAGCCAGTCGGACACGACTATGTAGAGGAGGTGGGCAGAGAACGAGAAGAGAACTGATTCAACATATTCAGCATAAATATACAGTTTCAAGCTAATTTTGAAAACCATTTAATTATATACTTGGTTTTTAGTAATTAACTTTAAACAGAAAGACATTGCGTAAAAATATGCGTTGCCTCTGTTGATGATTTTAATAACTCTTGCATTTCCTTATCAGTTAAATCTTTCCTGTAATTATTCTGTGTGTTCTCCTGAACCGTCTGTTTGTTTTTAGGTCCGAAACAGTGATGGCAAAGTGATTCGGTTCCACTGTAAACTATGTGAGTGCAGCTTCAATGATCCCAATGCTAAAGACATGCACCTGAAGGGAAGAAGGCACAGGCTGCAATACAAGGTAGGAAACGTCCTCTCTGAGTGTTTATCCAGAGATCTAATGTGAAATGTTTCTTAGTTATGAGCAAGATTGAGGTATCTGGTTTTAAACACTCTGTTCCTCTTCTTCTTCTTTTGTTAAACAATGTATTTCCGTTATTATCTGTTAAGGAGCAGGGTTCAATGGTTGGGCTGGTTTGCCAGCAAGTTCCACACACTTTCACTTGGCAGCTGTTTATTTCTCCCCTGTGTGTTTCTGTAATTATTTCAGGACAGATTTGCTACGGTCAAATACACAATGCAGGTGTCTTCACTGATGAATTCCTCTCGGTTAAATGAGAAAGGATTTAATTCAGCGGGGAGCTCAGTGAGTTAGGGGATAAGTGTCAAAGAAAAGCCCAAAATGCAGAGACAAAGACTCTAGTGTCGCCCGAGCACTGACGATCATTAATTTCACGTTACATTTCCCTCATGTACGATCTGTCGATAATTCTCTGTCTCTGTAGAAGAAAGTGAACCCAGAGCTTCCAGTGGAGATTAAGCCAAGTAACCGTGCCAGGAAGCTGCAGGAGAGCAAGATGAAGAAGCAGAAGCAGAAGGCGGTGCTGAAGAGACAGAGAGACGACGAGCAGCGCTGGCACATGGAGATGAGGTCAGAGTCGTGGCCAAAGATCTTAGTCAGAAAACCAAACTCAGTCCCACTCTGACGTAAATTACACCTCCCTGGTTTCCACAGGAGGGACTAAGAAGGAAGATGCCTTCATGCAAGTAATAATAATAATAGTAGTAAAGGGAAGTCCTGACGTTGATCAGCTGACTGTTAGACTGATGCATGTCCACATGGGAAAAAGGGATTTTTTTTATTTTATGCAACATTTTCTAGATTATACATTCCCACTTTCTTCACTCAGACACTGGTCTAACACACAACCTTCTCGATCCTATAATGAAATGCAGTCTGTCATCAGTTCAGGGGAAAGTCGTCAATTGAATTAGATGTTGACCAGATCAGCGGTTATTGTTTTTAGTAAATTTCCTGTAGGAACTACATTTGGTCATATCAGGGTTCTGCTTTATTCTTCTGTTAGTGGAGCTGATTCTGTAGGAATCTCTTGAACTAGCAAACAAACCTCTCTACAGTAATCGCTTTATATGATCAAAGGTAGATTAGAGGAAATGTTCAGGTAACCTGCTCTTTTATCAACTAGTGACCACAGACTTAAGCTTCTCCTAATGAATGGCATTAAAAACCTCCTCCTCCTCCCCGTCAGGCGCTATGAGGAGGACATGTACTGGAGGAGAATGGAGGAGGAGCAGATGTACTGGGGGGAGCAGAGACGCAGGATGGTTCCCCCACCACTGATGAGCCGTCCTGGTATGCCAGTGCCCCCTCTACTGGTGAGCTTCACAGTTGCAGTTCTTTCTGCCCGTTTTGTGTCGTACAGAATAACTTTCAATAGGAGTCGATGCCAAGTGTGACCAGTCACTTTAACCTCTGTCCATTAAGACGTGTGTGCGTCGGCCCGACTCTCCTGATGACCGGCACATCATGGCTAAACACTCCACCATTTATCCAGTGGAAGAGGAGCTGCAGGCTGTTCAGAGGATCGTCTCCCACTCTGAACGAGCCCTAAAACTGGTGTCGGACTCCCTGCTGGAGAAGGAGACTCCAGCTGTTGCTAGTGCTGCTGCTGAGGGAGAAGATGAGAAAGGGTAAGAAGTGACGTCTGGGAGATAATTCACGTTTTTTTTTGTTTTTTTGTTTTTTTGTCTGGACATCTTGGTGAAAAGGATGATTATGGTTTTTGACGCCTAAAAACACTTTTATTGATTTGGCAACTGAAGAGCTTCTGGAGATGCAGCGGTATCAAATGTGAAATGAAAATAGAAACCATCCATGTCCGTCTAAAAGTAGTGAGTAATACGCTGAGGTTGTATCAGCTTCAACAAACAGAACAGGCTCGTACCGGAGACCTGCCCAGAACGTATCTCCAGGCTTGTGAGTTTGTAATTTGGCCTCTTCTCTCTCGACAGTAGTGAGAATTCAGCCCGGCTGCTAAAAGGTGTGATGAGGGTGGGCATCCTGGCCAAGGGCCTGCTGCTTCGTGGGGACAGAAATGTGGAGCTCATCTTGCTAACTGCTAAGAAACCCACTGTCTCTTTACTCAAGAACATTGCCAAGCAGCTGCCCAACGAACTGGAGGTAAGAAAACCTTCCTGTAAAGTGAAAGAAAATGTTTTGGACTTCCCCTGCTCTGTGTTAGGTCGCGGGAGGGAGGGATTGTGGTAAATTGGGAATTTACAACACTAATATTTTCACATTTAAAGTTTGAACTTGTAATGTTTGTTGGCAAACAAAGCAAAGTATCGTGCAGTCAGGTGCAGTAGACACTGGAAAAGAGGGAAGTTGTTTGTTGTCATCCACTGCCTTATGACTTGTGTCATAAGAGCAGGACACACAGGGACTGAAAAATATTAGAGTTGTGTAACAAACAGAATGGGAACCAGAAACGTTACATGGAAGAGCAACTTAAATGTATTAGCTGATTGTTGTAATGTAGCGACTGCAGCACTCCTGCATGTTTTAGCACCAAAATACAAACCCATTCCCTTACAGAGACTCACTTCACACTAGTTGGCTTTATTCCATGTGCTAGAGCAGTTTATTTCTCATTCGTGAACATGTGCAAGTCCTCCACAGGCAGAGATAAGACACATCTGTTATTGACTCTAATTATCAATCTCTAGAGTTGAATCTTAGTCTTTTCTGCAGATATCAAGTAGATATTTGTAAAACTAAATTTTAACCTGCCCGTCTGTCTGTTCTCTAATCGCTGTTGTTGGTTTTGATGATTTTTAGGCCTTGTGGCAAACGCACTCAGTCTTAGACTGTGTAGGTTAAAGGTCTGGGAGATTTTTCCATGTTCACAAATGACTGAACTGCACCAGGAGAAAAACCATGTGAATCTGTAAACTGACTGGTCCACAACACGGAGGTTTGGTGCCAGATACGAGGTTGTGATGTGTTGTAACTCCTCACTCTTCCTCCCTCCTGCTTTAGCTGTAATGAGTGTTGCTTTTCACTGATCTTTAGATTTACTGCCTGGTTATGACACCTGAATCCTACAGAGTGAGATGGGACTTTTCGTCCTTCCTGGGACTTCTTCCCTTACTATTACAACAACTTTGTTGAGAAATGCTTCTGTTCCTGTCACTGACCCTGTTTAATTAGCGGAACTAAAATCCCAATAAAAAAAAAATACACAGGGTTTTAAATAAAAAATCAACATTACTGCCCTGTAACCTCGACACGCGAGGCTCTTCTTTGCCCCCACAGCCCTCCTCCTCCTCTGTAGTGAGTAATCCCAAGTGTCCTTTTAACCGGCAGACATTTTCTGAAGATCAGTATGAGGTGCAGGCTCACCCCGAGGAGGCGAACATCGTGATAGTTTCAAGCAAGGAGCCCAAAATGCAGGTGACCATTTCTCTCACCTCGCCGCTGATGAGGGAGGACCCTGCTGCTGAGAAGGACAAGCAGGCAGGAGGAAAAGCGGCTGAGAAAGGTTAGAGAAGCCAAAGCTTTCAGTACCAGACTACCAAATGTTAGCAGTGTGTGTAATACATTTATATACACCCCGTGCTCCACCTTTCCACCCAATAGTAGCCTGAAATTTAGGCTCTTAAATTACAGAGATCTACAGGTGGGACTTTAACAAGCCCACGTTTTAAGATTTTTTTCTTTAACCCCTAAAGTAAGAATGAACTCGCACATTCTTTTGTCCCACTATTTTCATTTCCCCGTTTTTGTTACACAAGACCCCAATTTCTTTATTTCCTTTCCACAACATGGGAATCAAAAGCCGGGCTCTCCGACCTTTCTGTGCCACTAGGGTGTGTGTTTATTTTCTGAACACATGCTCAGACAAAACCTTTGGAAGACTGTAAGAGTGGACTGCAGTGAACATCAGTGTTCAGATAATGCCCAGGGATGGAAATGCCACAAGTGGTCAACTATTTTACAAGTAAACTATATTATATTTTTTTCTTTTTTTCACTTAGAAGCAAATTTGCAGTTTGTTGCATTTTTGGCAAAGGGGATTTTGATGTCCAGTGACTTCCCATTGCCTTGTATCTCATCCCTGCACCGTAATGTGGCATTATCAGCGACAAGGTGTTGGAGTGTCATTTTATCGCCTCACAATGATCGGTACTCAAATAATTAGATTGCATTAGTTAATCCATTGTCATCATTCTTCCCCCATTTAGGTGATTGTCAAGATCATTGTGTTGCAAACACTCCTCTGCCTGCTCCAGTTACTGTCAGCATTTGAATGTGCTTTTCCCATTTGGAAAACATGGTAGAAATGTTTTCTGAAGCCGTTGTCTTTTATTTATTTTTTTAAAATTTTGTTTGGGTTTGTTGATCAGTGCCCCCAATTCTGTATCAGCAGACCTAGGCAAGCCAAAGACTACTCTGAAGACCACACTTGTACACATACCACTAAGAACAGTAGACAACAAAACAGGTTGCCCATGTTTATTGAGCTTTCCAGAGTAGGAAAACCCTCTTGCTCAGTGTCATCAGAGGGGCTGAGATGCTGCTAAAACAAAACTCCCAGCTCCAAGAGGCGTGATAAATATGGGTCTTTGATTCTAAGTGGTATGGTAGTGTAGACTTCAAACCAGTGGCTCTGTTTTTCTTATGTATTGACTTTTGTTGTTGCTACTGTTGTAGTGAACGTGGAAGTCTGGAAAGCCCCAGGACTTATCTCAAGAAATATGAGTTCATCACAGTCACTAGTAACCACAAAGAATGTTTTGTCATTTGCTGTTTTTAGGTCACCAGTCCTATAATTGTGTCTTAAGCACGGCCATACACCTAAAGTATGAAGTTGATCTTTGGCTTTGTCAATTTCTTTTGGATAGATTTTACGTGGCTGTAAATATTTTTGCAATTCTATTGCTTTAAAGGAAAAGTTCACCATCTTTTAAGCTTGTAGTCATCAAAGCAGGGTTTGGAGTTTGTTACAGGCACCTGACTGTTGTTTTATAACGGACTTGAAAAATGGTGAAACTTTCCTTTGAATATGGAGCCATGTAGGTTGATACTTGCTGTTATCTGCTTGGGAGGTTTACTAAAATAATTGCAGAGGAGTAACAGAATCCATTACTGTCTATGTCTATTACAACTATGAGCACTTAAAAAGATGTGTGATAGAAAAGGGGGACGCAACACCTCGTTCCAAAAACCTGAATTTGATGAGTATTCGCCAAAGAGATTAAGTCCATGTATCCGTTTTTACATACTTGGAAGATTAGACGTTTTTGGATCTGCTGTCTGTGAACGTTGGACAAAGCAGATGATGAAATGCAACGAAGAGGAAATCCAAAGCTCAGTAAACTGAAACTGTTTCTTCTTCAAAAAGAGATAATTCTACATATTACACACAGTGAGAACTGTGGCAGAACAAAAAGCCAATTTCAACATTTGTTTTTTTTTGTTTGTTTTTTTTAATGAGATGTTCATTTACCTGAATGGAATCACTTTTCTAACATGAAGTGATGAAACGTCTTTGTGAGCAGTGAGGAAATGTGTGTTTAGTCAGAAGGAAACATGGGCTTAAAATAGCTTGGTGGAAGAAAACCTGTCAATACACCTTTCTTTAAAAGAGATTTTGACTTGTCATAGCCGAGAAAACATGTGTAACTAGTAACTTTAACGTTGGATTGCTCTGTTGTTAGTGCGTCTGAAATGAGACACAAAAGGACATTTTTGGACGTTTTTTAGATGCTGTTTACGCCTGTGTTTGACAAGCCAAAAGGTCTTTCTAGAGAAGGGGGTAGACAGACAGACAGACAGCAGTAGGACCCAGTTTTGAAGTAACTTTAAATCTGGGTGCTGGACAGAAAGTCTGCGAAAAGGAATAAAGCAGATTAGTCACTTTAAACTAAAGACGACACCTGAAACACAACTGTTGTCTCTGAATGCACAGGAGTTCCTTCTTTCTGCATGCACCTATACCCCTCCAGTCCAGACAACACACTATTTCACTGCTTTATTTTGTAATGTTTCCAACAGGCTATATCTGGAACATAAAGACACTCTAGTCTACTTATTTGACAGTCACATCATTTCCTTTTTCTTTCATACCTTCCCCCCATATTTTTCTCACCACACAAACTGAAACAAACATTAGATAAACATGAGCATCCACTTTGTTTCTTGTTTTGCTTTTTAAACTCATCCCTGATCAGCGACTCTACATCAACACTAAACACAATTAACTATGTACTGCAGTCATCATATGGGTTTTTCTTTAGTTTGATGTAAGTCTTGAGCCGGTGCATGTTATCTCCACCAGGTGTAGCTGACACGGACCCTCTCGATCTTTTGAATAAGGCGAAGTGTCTGGAATACCTGGCTGCTCTTCGTCACGCCAAATGGTTTCAGGTAAATGCGTCACAAGGGCTTGAGCTCTGTCTCTGCTGTTGTGTGAAACTAACGGAGGTTAAGAAATGAGTGTCGTTTGAGTCGCCATCAGTGTCATAAGTTGTTTGTCCTGCTCTCAGAATGTCCTAGAAAATAATCTCTGGTGATGAGATATTTATGTGTCTTATGTTATATTGCACTTCCTTCTAGGATAAAAACAGATGGCAGTGTCTGTATGTAAGAAATATGCTCCTAAACCAAATTTCACGAACACTTACGTCACATTTGTAAAAAAACATTTCCTCCAATGTATGTTGTGTCATTAAAATGACGTAACGGCTCCTCCCAGACCTGGATCCAGGGCGTCACTACACACTCTGGCCACACGAGGCCAGGTACTCTCCCCTGATAACCACATATAGACCAGATTAAGATCTGGCTGTGACACTGAGGTCTGTGCCTCCCCCAGACCATCACTGACTCACTGTCTGATGTTTCCAGTGGTGACGAGGACAATAGCGAAACAGGGACGAGGAGGAGAGAGCATTTGTCTGTTGGACCCTTCCCTTCTAAGGCTTATCCTGCTTTTGCCTCTCCCTTGGCACTGTTGTCACTTTTATTTGCACCAGGTGAAACTGATTCGCCAACACTTGTGCTTCCTAGATGGACAGTTTGATGACCCTGATGTTTAACCGACTCGGCGTTAAAACATGAAGATAAAACGTGACGGATGTGTCGTTTTTCAGAAGAAAAACCACTTGGTTTAATGTGAAATTCAAGATTGTTCCTACTTCCTTTTTTATTTGGGAGCTGCTTGTTCAACTGTGTTTTGTTCTGCTGAATCTAGAGTCGTCACTGTAGATTTCAAAATATTTCATAATCAGAAGACCTTACTACAAGAATGAGAAAACGTCCTTAGAAAAGACGCTTCTGTTTCTAAAAGTCACAGCAAAAATCAGTTTTATGTGTCGGGATTCAAAGAAAATGACTCAGAACTGGTTGAATTCAATATAATTTTCCATTAATACGTTTTTGAGCTCACCGGTTTATTGTTTTCAAAGGGGTTTTGAGAAGGTCTAGAGCTTCTGTTTTATCTGGAATAAAATGCCCCTTGAATGTTTTTATTGATGTGAGTGCTTTCGTTCTGCGTGTCTGAAGGCTCGGGCCAATGGGCTGCAGTCCTGTGTCATCATCATCCGGGTGCTGAGAGATTTGTGTCAGCGGGTGCCAACCTGGGGAAAGATGCCTGGATGGGTCAGTGGCTACCTGTTCTATTTTTTTTATCATGAACGTGATCTGTGTCTGTGCTGTATTAAATATGTCAAGAATACGTTTAGAAAACATGAAAACCATCAGCAAATTGTGTGAGAAGTTATCAAATGTCAAATCACCAGATGACGACAAATGTTCTCAAGGCTGTGGAGGACAAAGATTGAACCCTTCTCTTAGGGAAGTTACATTTTGTCTGTTCATCTTCCTCAGTTTTCAGTGTGTGTGTTTCTCCCTTTGCATGTTTGTCACACCAGGCGATGGAGCTGCTGGTGGAGAAGGTGATCAGCTCTGCTACAGGTCCGCTCAGCCCAGGCGAGGCCATGCGCAGAGTCCTGGAGTGCATCTCCACAGGCATCCTGCTGCCAGGTCAGACGACTATATTGGGACAGAACCACGTACATCAAATTATCTAGTGTTTGCTTAAACATTTCCAAGGTGTTTTATGAACAGACGAACAAGTTTTTCATCACAGAGAAAATGTTTGAACACTGAAATGACTCGGGGACTTAGTTATTATTACATGTGTGTTGGTTTCACTGCTAAGACTCAGAAATAATCAGACAGGGAGGTGGAAGCTTTAGCACAAAGATGTAATGCCTAATCATGCCACTACATGCACAACATGACGCTGCGTGACACTTTAAACTGCCCAACAAAGAACTTCAAGATGACTTTATACCAGCGACCCAGTGTAGAGGTGAGAGGACTGACACACACACACACACCCGCACCCACACACACACCCGCACCCACACACACACCCACACCCACACACACCATCTGTGGTTTAAATAGATGTCTTCAACTTTAAGTTCCAGATTTCAGCTTTTGAGAGACCGATCCCACTGGGCTTAGTGTTTGCACGTCTTCCATCCTCTGTACTTTTACCACATATGTACAGTTGTCAGAGTTATCATTATATATATATTGTTTATAAGTGCATTCCTCTAAAATGTAGATATAAACAATACACACTGACTGTGAACCTTTATTTCAGTCAAACATGAGTTTTTGGCTCCACACGTTGTCGTCCTACTTATATAATTCAGTTGTTTTATTGTCCTCAACTCATAAAAACTCATTTTCCCACAGCTGGTTCTAAAACAGCAGCTCCCATGGGCAGAAAGTCGTACAACACTGCATTGCATTCAAAAAAAAAAACAAAAAAACATTTGAGCATCAAAGGCTCATAAAAAAATCACTGGAGCGTTTAGCAGAAGGAAAAAAGTTTTGTTTTATATTATTTTGTATTTTGAGGAACTTCTTTTAATCTCTGGTCGCACATGTTGAGCTTGTGTCAAACCTGAAACTGTTACTGAATTAATCTTCATATTTTTTCTTGGTTTTTTTTCCTCCCATTATTCAGATGGACCAGGGTTGATGGACCCGTGCGAGAAGGAGCCCACAGATGCTTTGGAAAGTATGATGCTTCAAGCGAGAGAGGACATTACTGCCAGTGCACAGGTGAGGGGGGGGAGAGAGCGCCAGGTAACCTCATCCGCACTGGACACAGTTTCAATAACATCATGTAGCATCTCTGTATTTCTGAGGTCGACAGCCGTCAGCACAGATCTGGTTTGAAACCTTTTGGCTCCTGAGTCCTCTCCTGTTCTGTGCAGCGCTGCCATTAACACAAACTGCAAGAATTCTAGGGCTCAGGAACAATATTTTATAGTGTTTATAATAGAAAAGTGTGATGATAAATTAAATTTACTGGCCTAGTGACTCTGGTATAAGCAAAAATATTAAAACAAAAACTTTTGTATCTGCTCAAGAAAATATTTTCATCAGAAAAAGTGGCAGCTGTACGAACGTGCCTTTCTCTCTCTCGTTTTCTCTGTTCCCAGCATGCACTGCGGCTGCTTGCCTTCCGTCAGATCCATAAGGTTCTGGGTATGGAGTCCCTCCCGGCATCCAAGGCCAGCGCTCGCAACCGCAAACGTCGACGGGACGTCAGCGACACGGGGGAGGGAGAGGGGGAGGGCAAAAAAGACAAGAAAGAAGAAGCAGGGAGTGCGTGACCTCTGCCTGCAGGACGTTTGCTAGTTTAGAGACTGGTAGAATGTCACAAATTTCAAACTTTCTTATGAAAACATTCTTAACAAGCAGCTATACAGCTATGAATATAACTGACTTTACATGTTACATGTGTGCCCTGAAATCAAGAGGATCAATGTGTTTGTAGGAGAGAGTCTGCACGGCCGGGTAGTGATTCCCTGCAGATGTAATATCTTTTAAAGGGTACAGAGAAAATTGTCTTCAAAAAAAAAACAAAAAAAAAAAATCAGGAAAATGACAGATTGCATTATTCCGTTTCAGTACGTTTGCACACTAATAACAGACCATCACTCCCTTGTTTCTTCACAATAGTTAAACCATCCCAGTCATCTACATTTGAGTTGTTTCCTCTCTTATTGGAGCCCCACGTCATCAGCACTTTAAGATTTTTTTTCCCAGCTTTTCTCTTTGAGGAGCAGTTTGAACTCTACTGCTTTTCAGGGCATTTCATGTCTAAAGTCGGACTCACTGAACTGAGGTCGGTGCATGGCGTTCGCAGACTGAAAACTGCTTTTCAGTCAGCGTGGACATAAAAACAATCTGGGTTTAAGTTTTAAGAATCTTTGAAACTGCGAGAGAGCTCAGAGGAGACGGGCTGTGCTTAGGGTGTCCACACATACAGTACTGTGATGTTCTCTGTGCCTGAAATGACACGTTAATAATCCAATATAGTGTGAAGCTGCTGAGCAGAACTGAAATGTTTTTTTTTTTTACTCTCTTTGCTCCCTCTAAAGCCACTTTAACATTTTCTCCTGAAACAGGCCTGTGAAAACAAAACCTAACAAAGACCATCCTAAAAATAACTTCCCTCTGAAAATAACATCATTAGGTTTTTGGTTTTTGGTTGTTTTTTTTTTTGTCTACAAGGAAGCTGTGCTTAGTTTCACATCTACTATTTAGTTTTCTGTAGACGTCGCACTGGAAAGTAAACCTGTGTTGTGTTGCACAGGCTGTAGCATGCTGATGATACGAAGCACTTACTGTCTGCAGCCAGAACCTTCAGATCATTTCAACAATATGCGTAGTTTTTATTCCAGAAGACAGACACTTTAATGAGTAACTACTGTAAAGATCAAATGGTTGTACTCCTTTGACCTTCTTCCTCGTGCCTGCATCATGTTGTGCATTTCTGAAATCTGAGCAAGGGGAACATGTGTGAGTTGTTTTTTGTGTGGTTAATATCGTAATGACATTGTGTCACAAAGATGTAGGACCGGGAAGGGACGGTTGCACAAGTCTTTGGCTTAAAAGAGAATTATTGTGGACTTCTAGTTTTCATTTCCCAAGAGCACCATATATAAGCATTTGCATATTTTATTTCAGAAGGACTTTGCGATATATTTTGTATTGTTTAAACGTGAAGTGTGAGCGTTGCTGTCCTATTATTTGAATGTCTTTGTAGTGTGGCATCAAATTAAGGAGAGATATTAAACCACTTTTAAGCCATTTCGCCTCCAGAGTGTGTTTCGGTCTGGGTGGACCAGGTAAACGGGGCGCAGATTTACGCGCACGCATGCACGCGCACACGCACGCACAGCGTCTGTTTTTGCGCCGCCCTGATGCGTTTTCCTAAAAACTGAGGAAGTGGCTTGAATTGAGTGCACGACAGTCGTGTCTGGACACAGACGGGACCTGCTGAGTTACTGGATGAGACGACGCAGAGGAGCAGCCGTTGAGGATCCGAGCTCGTCCTGCTGTTTTGGTTTGGTTTGGTTTTTCATCCAGTTTTCCGACCTGGTCCGGACGCGTCTGCCCACTGAGCCTCAGGTACTGAAACCAGACCAGCTTTTGTATTTCCAGCTGCTTTGTGTCCGAATGGTTAGTTTGCTGACCGTATCTTTTAACTGAGCCTTTTCTCTTTGACAGGTTAACAGCAGGTTAACAGCAGGTTAACAGCAGGTTTACCCAGCGCTCCTGTCCGGCTCATGGCAAAGGTGATGCGCCTCCTTTATTAGCGGCTGTGCAAGTTGTTTGGCTCAAACAGAGACATATTACAGTCATATTCGAATATAAGTATAGAAAATCTAAAAATCTGTTGTTAAAGTCAGATTTCTGTTCTTTTATGGATTTTTTTTTTTTTTTTTTTTGGTTATTCTGAGGGTCCATCATTTCTAGGAAGGTTCCTGGAAGAAAATAATGATTTGGCACTAAGTCCAGGTGCAACAGAGATGGTTTAAGACGGTGTTTAAACTGAAAACACTGAAACTAAACTACCATCAGTTACTTTGCTTTCTGTATAAATAGTATAAATGACTACTTCCTTTAAGGAATGATTAGGTAATAACAGCCCAGTAAGTCAAAAGACCAGTTTTCACCATATGTCCATAATAAGGTCTCTCACTCTGGTGTCTCTGCTCCTGTAGATGAGTTGGGCTGCTGGTACACAGTGTGTCGCTAAGGGGGACCATAGGAAACCCAAACCTGGAGAACTGGTGTACCACAAAGGAGACATCCTCACCATAGTTGACACAAGCACGGTACTGTGCTGATGAAGCTATACAGCTGAAGTGTTTTCCTCTTAATGCGACGTTCTCACGTACTAACACTCGTGCACTTTCTTTATTCAACCCCCTGACACGAGGCGTTTTTGTTTTTTTGCTCCCTTGCAGAGAAAGGGGTATTACAAGGCCAGACACAACAACACGGGAGAGGAAGGACTCATAAACTCCAGCGGTGTTCGTGAACGAGAGGCTCTCCGTGTGGACCCGAGCCTCAGCCTCATGCCGTACGTCTCCTCTACCTCTGATTGTTAAACTCCTTAGAGCCAGAGTCCTGTTGAGCTCATGTAGATTAACACTCGCAGTGTGAGTGTGACAGGGAGGCCCCTGATGTGCAAACAACCACTATGTTGAGATTAATCATTTCCTTTTTTGATGTGTTAGCTGCCTAACATAGCTCTCCTTTGTGCATCCACATCCTGCCTGTTAAAAATAAAAAGATATTTGAGTCTTATTGAAGACCCCGACCTGATAACGTGCCAACACGATCTGCTGACAGACGTTTTATGTGGTTCTCCCTGTGCTGTGTTTCATCAGCTGGTTTCATGGGAAGATCTCTGGTCCAGAAGCCGTGAGTAAGCTGCAGCCGGCCGAGGATGGCCTGTTCCTGGTGCGAGAGTCTATTCGCCACCCAGGCGACTACGTCCTGTGCGTCAGTGTCGCCGGAGAGGTCATCCACTACCGGGTGATTTATCAGGACAACAAGCTCACCATCGACAACGCACAGTATTTCTACAACCTCATTGACATGATAGAGGTGAGAGGAACTGGACTGACTGGGCGTTTTGTTCCTGGACTCGGCGTAGAGCCAAATAAAAACAGAAAGGGATCAGCCAAAATTCATCATAACAACCTGTGTAGCAAATTTCACAATGATCTGTGTCAACCAGTGTCATTCTCTGGGGACCAGGAAGCTCTGCACCAAATTGTCAATGCGTCCGATTGTCCTCAGTCTGTCTGCACAGACATTGTCACCCACAGAGCCTAAAGGTCATGTCCACACTAAGGACGAGGCTCTGACGAGGGGTCACAAGACAAAAAGCCTGAGCCGCTGGGTCATGAGTTGGCATAGAGTGAAAATGATGAAACTCTTTCCACTGTTTGTTTGCTGCCCCACACGCCTTCAGTTTAACTGACAGCAGAGTAAAAATACGCACAGTTGAACGTGAAAGAGGAGAAGGCATGAAGATCAGCCCTTTTATGGTTAATCTGTAGTTTGCCTGTTTGAGAGAGGATGCGTCGAAAGCTTTGCAGCACTGATGATTGGAGATAGACTCCAGAGAGACGGCAGCTCTCGCTCTGCAGCCTCTTTATCAGGCGGCCACACATGGCTCCAGGCCTGAGTCACACTGACTTAGTCCTGCGAGGAAGCTGAGGGAGGATAGACCAGATGAATATTTGCACCGAATCATTGTTTAAGACGCGTAGAACCAGACTTTAATGTGCTCCTTGTTTACTGCTGCAAGCCCCTCATGCAAGACAGAGACACTGAACTTTGTCTCTACTTGTCTGTTGTGTCTCGATGGTTTCTGAAGGTACATGTAGATCTATATTATTCTCCAGTGACACCACAGTCCTCACCGCAGTATTCAAAGGGTTTCCTGTGTACTGAGGGGGTGTTCTTGCAGAGTTCTCTCAAATTTTGATTGAGCTCATTATTCTTTCCACAGCAAGAGACTAAAATTAGATGTACAGTTCTTTAATAAACCTAAACCGATGCGTATGTCAGTTTTCAGAAATGACACCTATTAGAGATACTAATATTTACTATGAATAATATTTTTTGGTGGTGATGTTTTAATCTGTGCAGTTCTACTCCAACAACAAAGGCTCCATTGCTACGACTCTTCTGAAACCCAAACAAAAGCACGGAACCAAGTCAGCTGAGTTGGAGCTGTCGAAGAGTAAGTCTGATGTTCGAAGAAGCTGTGTGTCTTTGGCAGGACTGGAAGACGAGTTAAACTAAACCAGCTTTTCTTTGTAAAATGATAAAACATAATTAGCGGTGGGCAGTGTTACTTTGTCAGACATCATTAATAATAATAATAATACCCATGAATGCATGTTAAGGTGCTGTTGCTGTCTCTTTCCTCCTCAGCTGGATGGCTGCTGGACATTACAAAGCTCACCCTGGGAAAGAACATTGGAGAGGGGGAGTTTGGTGGTGAGCTTCCTCTTCCTCTTTTTATCAGCCTACTCTCACGCTGCACATTTACAGGACACCAAAGACACTAGAGTCCCTGTTTGTCAAGATGTTCTCTGATCATCTCGTGTGTGTGCTGCCTAACTCCAGCTGTGTATGAAGGAGAGTACATGGGCCAGAGGGTGGCAGTAAAAACCATTAAATGTGATGTCACGGCCCAGGCCTTCCTGCAGGAGACTACAGTTATGACGTGAGTCTGAAGGTTTCATCATTTTCTTCTGTCAAAACTCCTTTCAAGCGTGTGAGAAATCAGTGGATTAACAGCCACTTTCGGTGTGTTCGCTCTGTGGTGGATGATCGTGTCTAAATGTTGTGTTTCACTTCTTCCAGGAAGCTCCAGCACAAAAACCTGGTGCGGTTGTTGGGCGTCATTCTTCACAAAGGCCTTCATATCGTCACAGAGCTCATGAGTAAGGTACAGTAAACGCATCATTCATCAATGGAAAGAACCTCATGATGAGAAAAGGTACAAAGGCAGCTGTGTGATGAACTGCTCTAGTGGGTGTAGTGACACCTAACCCCTCTGAGCACAGAGTTGAATTCACCAGCTATGAATAGCTCAGCTTTTCTCTACAGGTTCACCACCGGTGGCTAGGGAGGAAAGCGTTTATGCAGATTTTAGTAACTTATTAAATTAACTATCGGTAAAATTATTCCTGCCTGGAGCTGCCAAAATAAATGAAAAAATGAAGCCAAAATTCAGACACTCACCCATAAGTCCTTGTTAAGCACTTTAGGTTTCTGCTGATTGTGAGTTTCTGTTGCACCAGAAGTGAAATGTATTATTCCTGGCACTAATGGAGAAATCCTCTTACAGAACCTGAATAATGACTTTTTCCTTCTGCTCGTGTGCTGCAGGGAAATCTGGTTAACTTCCTCAGGACAAGGGGACGTTCAGTTGTAAACTCAGATCAGCTGCTTCGCTTTGCACTGTGAGTTCAAGACAACCTGTAGTCAGGTTACCGTCTGTGCAGCACTAATGTGGAGCACAGCTGGTAAAACAGGTGCAACAAGCACATCTGCAGTACACGTTGCTTGACTTCAGACAGTGACTGTCGTTGTGTCGTGTGTGTTTGCGTGTTCGTGAGCAGCGACGTGTGTGACGGGATGGAGTACCTGGAGTCTAAGAAACTGGTTCACAGAGATTTGGCAGCCCGTAACGTCCTGCTGTCAGACGACAACGTGGCCAAGATCAGCGACTTTGGCCTGACCAAGGTCGACTCTAAGGCGTCGGATAACGCCAAGCTGCCGGTTAAATGGACCGCCCCCGAAGCTCTGAAGAAAGAGGTTGGTTCAAACAGCTGGTGTGTCACTTTTCATTTTCCCTGTGAACGTACGCTTTAACCTTCATTACTCCGAGGCATCTATACAGTTTATTATTTACTGAGTAGACATAATTATTAATCCGTACTGTGGCAGTTCAGTGTAATGTTGTTAATGTTTGTGTTAACTAGTCAACACATTTAGTTTAGCATTTTAATCAATGTGCAGGCATCACATGGAAATGGCAGCAGGCACATAACTAATAAAACAATACCCATTAACTAAGACCCATGTTGGCGTGAGAACCTGATGTCTTTTTATTTAGATCTTGAATCAGTCAGTTTCTTTATATGTACATTTGTTCCCATGATGCAGAAATTCTCCACAAAGTCTGATGTTTGGAGTTACGGCGTTCTTCTTTGGGAGATCTTCTCGTACGGTCGTCAGCCTTACCCTAAGATGGTAGGTAGCACCAGTGTGTCATTGTGTGTGTGTGTGTGTTGTGCATCATAGACAGTCACAGTAAAAACTGAAGAATTAGATGGGAAGACTGATGCTCTGCTCACTGACTGATGTTTGTCTCATTTGAATGAAAATTAAAATGATGACCAGATGTGTTTTCTCACACTGTTCCTTTAATTTGTGGTTCTTGTGTGATTTTCTCATCTGGGTTCTAATACTCACAGTTCTTTCCACTTCAGGTTTGATTACATGTTTGACACTTTACCTTGTCAAACTGCTGCATTCATTCATTGCCGCACAAAGTGCACATCCCCATCTTGTCCTCGGCTCTGTCCGTTATCATGAGCAGTCACCATTTCAATGAGTCTCCAAGGTTTTACTTCTTATCAGTCCTTCGTCATCCTTCAACTTCCCTCCCAGCCCCAGCTGTCAGGGATGAGTGTCGAGCCAGTTACGTAAAGCTGTTACCGCGTCACGTCAGGAGTCACAGCTCCAGTAGAGGCGTCCACAGAGGAGCTGCCAGGCCTAGAGGTCAGATTAGTCATCGTGGATCGAGCTACTGCCTCTGAAACCACTTCAGGTTACACACAGAGAGTAGCAGCTCATAGCGGTCTATGGCTGTTCACTGTGAAAGGACAATATGTAGAAATCAACGTCTCGTTCTCAGTGTGAAGCCTCAGTGTTGACAGGCAGGGAAAGGGACTCTGTACCTGAGCCGCAGGCCGGAAAGCAGGTGGTGACGTGTGGAAACAGATGAAGCAGAGGCTGACGTCACGTGAGCTCGTTGATGGTGTAATGGACGGACTCCGCAAAGGAGGAAATTACGCTACTTAAACAGAGCTGTGCTTGTCACACTGGCCTCCTTCAGGTAATCCCTGCTGCCTGACCGCTGAGCCGTCTTGGTCGGTGGTTCGGTGATGACAGCAGGATCAGGCAGCTTTAAACAGAGGGACAGTTAGTGCTGCACGGCCTCGATGTGTCATTCGCACCTCACGTCAGGTGGTGTCCCTTTAAATGCAGATAATTACCTACTAATTACAGCCTGTTTAACATATACACAGCCTGGTGTATTGGGCTCAAGTTTATTTCCCCCTGAATTAAGTTCTGCTCCAGCTAATTTACTACCTGCTGACACACGGAGCAAACTGACGTGTGTCATTAATGTCTGTTTTTAACATGTGTTGAGTAAGATCATATCACTGATTTCAGCCAATCTGAAGAAACGCTGATCACAGTTTGATTGATTGATTTTTTTTTTTTTTGACTTTATTCACATCCATGTCAAGCAACAAGAAATCACAGTATAAGTTTGTCCACGACTTTATTTTTACTGCAAACTAATGTCTCACACGTCACTTCTGTTCACGTAGTCTCTGAATGAGGTGAAGGAGCGAGTGGAAGGGGGCTATCGCATGGAGGCTCCAGAGGACTGTCCTCCTGGTGTTTACGCCCTCATGAGGATTTGCTGGGAGCAGGACCCCCGCAGAAGACCTGCCTTCCACAAACTGAGGGAGAAACTTGAGAGAGACATGGGAAAACTCAGCCCGCGCCATGAGTCGCTGCGTCAGGATGGGATCAGGTCTGGATCTGGATGTTGATCTTGGCTGTGAATCAGGATGGTGGAAACAGAGTGCTGGCCCCAGCTGATGCACACACTGTTATACTCCCTCCTGTGGGGTATTTATCACATAAGATGAACAAGTGGGGCCATGTGTTCGTACAGTTCGAGCTGGATCACTTTAACGTAGCAGATGGGCCGAGACAATAATCATGCAGCCTTCAGGGAGTACAAGTCGCAAAAGGTTTATTTAACTAAATTTAGCTTTAGTGGGTGTCAGCCAAGGAAAATAGCTGAACCTAATCATTTCCACTGAGGATGGCAGTGATAGTGTGTTTGGCCCGAATCGATGTCTCTCCACTGCTTAGATTGGCATGAAAACACAGCACGAATGCTACAGACTCATGTGGAAAACTGTTTTTTAGTGTTTGTTTATTTGAATGTCATGCCTGTAATGATCAAAATCTGATGACTGACTATGAAGAGTCGATGCAGGTTGTATTTAATGTCAGGAAAGAGGATGGAGGAGATGGAAAATGCATCTGTATCGTGGATTTAACCAGAGATCACTGGAATCTGCTCGTATTTGACATTAATGCTCAGCAGTTTGCCGTCGACTCAGAAATATCTCATTTTATTGCTGGTAGAGTAAGTGAAGAGTTTTACCTCTGTATTTTACAAAACAGTTAACGTTCTGCTGGTGTGCAGAGAATATTAGAACATATTTACTTACTGCAGGAGCTTTATGACTTTTATGAGCGTCAGAGGCCAAACTTGGACTTTTACTTTCTTTCTGTTTTTACAAAACCAAGCCTGACACCTTTTTTCCGTATTGTCCATCAAACTCCACTGGTCAACGTACGTGCATTTGTTTTCTAAGGCGTGACTCTATGGAAAACACAACATATAATACTACCCCTCCATATGATTCTGCTATCATTTTGAGATAATAGATAATAGATAGATAGATACTAATCCACAGTCCTCTTGGGAACTCTTGGGCTGTTCACAGGTACTGAAGGTTTTCTAATCTTGGGGATGCAGATTTTTATTATTCATAGGCAGTTACATATTTATTGCAGTGCTCATACATTCCTTTCTACAGCATGTGATTGTCCTGTGCCTTTTAATAGAGGTTGTTCAGTGTGATGATACTAAAACACGCAGCTTATAAAACTCACCACAAAATGAAGCATCGTTTTGTTTTTTTTGTTTTTTTGGTTTGTTCTCACATCACAGGACCAAATTACAGATGTTGTTTGACTTAAGTCTGTGTAAGCCCGGGGTTTGTCTCTGTCCCAGGACACCCACCCCAAATTGAGGCTTGATCCTCTGTCCCGTGTTATCATGCAGCGTGAGCGAGGGTCTTCCATGACTTGTTCAATCTGCTCTGTGTTTTCCTGCAGGCCTCTAAAGGGATGAGCACCAATTTTCTGCAGAAGGATTTATAAAGGAACCGAATGTAAAAAAAAAGATAAAAGATTTGCTGTCATCGATGGGGACGGGTTTTACATTACTGAGTGAAGGATTTTGATAATCAGCGGGTGTTTCCTTGTGTAGTTTTGTGAGGCCGACGTACGAGCAGGTCACACATGTTAATGTGGGAGCTGAGAGGTTTTACTTCGAGGGTCTAACGTGAAGAGCTAATCTGCTGCAGCAGTGACATCGACTCACAGACAATGAGCTGTTGCTAAAGAGAGAAAAGACAAAGCAGAGACTGAGTGGAGTCTATAAGTAGTGGGACAGTAAGACAGTAGTCCACATCAGCAGATCTTCATCCCTGGTGATGCTTTTCCAGGTCCGTTACTGTAAATGCCACGTTGTCCATCACACCTTCCCCAGTCAGCACAGTTGCAAAGGGCTTTGGTTTGATTCATTTAAATTGAATTCGTTGTCTATGGGAAAATATGACATTTATTACTACTTTCTTTTCCATTTTTACTGGGATTTTGAGATTATGTGTAATGACTTTGTGTTATCCACCATCCACTTGGGAACTCATGGGCTATTTTCAGATGCAACATGCTTTTTACTTTCCTAATCTTATGGCACAGTTTGATGTTTATTATACATACACAGTTACGTCTGCTATTTATTACATCTATTTATTATATCACTCATTCCACAACCAGCTGCATTTTAAGTGAAATGTTTATATTCACGTTCAGATATTTTCAGTTTCTCACCACAAAACGAAGCCTCTTTTTCACCGTCGTCATGTCGAGACTAAATAAAAGATGTCATTTGATTTAAGCTGAAGCAAACTTGGTATTTGTCACTGCAGTGCAGTTTATAAGCAGTAGGACAGTAAGACAACAGACCAGGATTGTTCCTCTAGCCGCCTTTGTCTTTGGCCTCTTTTTAAATCTTTTTGCCTCAGCAACAATAGGCCACATTCTGAAGTACAACAACAAATATTTTGCCGTTGACAGTCATTATATCAACTAACAGGATGAACGTGAACGTGCTGCCACTGTGTGAAAGCTTACTGGTCTGTAATTCAATTAGGAAAATAAGGCCTGGTAGTATAGGTGCTTGTGTGAATGACTGGGAAAACAATAATGCACAGACTTACGAAAAAGAAAGATGCTTTAATTTTGAAATAATTTACTGTTTTTGTTTTTTCTTTATTATTATTATTATTATTTTTTGCTTCACTTACTAAAAACCACTTGAAATGCAGGCAGCAGAAGTGGCTAATTTAGGCTAATTGAGTCATGTGATCACAACATAAAAACCAGAAGATAATGGAAGGAAGTTGAGGTGTGAAGGTTAAACCTATAGTGGAAATCAAACACGTCAACAGTCTAAATACGTTTCTTCTGTTGCATTAAACACTGGTATTACTCTATTACCGAGAGAAGCCAGACGTAAACAATGTACAGGTCCTGTGTTAATGCTGACGATCAGACGTGACATACTTGTGAATGAAAGGCTGACAAGAAACAGGAGATACCTGTGTTTGTTTAACAGAAACATAGAGAATCACATGAATTCACCTTCCCTCACTCTTCTCTCCACCTCACCCTTTCTCTCTCAATCCCTCTCTACACCCCCTCAATAAGCTGGCACTGCGCATTTACACGTTAGCTGCTTTTACCTCTAATAGGATCAGGGGGACTTAGGTTGTCATCTGATAAATCTAAGCAGCTTGACAGCTACATTGCTCCCTCTTAACTAATTTATGCTCAATTAGGATAACACAGAAACAGTGGAAAGACAAAAATGTATTAACAAATCATAAGGGGATAAACGAGCATCTTAGACCGTCACTGTTCCATAAGCTTGTTGGCAGTGAGAGTCATTTTGCCAACACACTAATGACCAGTGAGCATGAAGGATTGTTGGGTAACTCAGCGTCGTCATGTCACACTGTAGTTTTCTGGGTTTCGACTTAGTGTTTGTCAATAAAGACAACAATGTGGAGAATTTGTGGTGTCGTATGCCACTGAGACTGGAAATATATTTTCCATTATTTGTTCTTGCATGTATAAGGAGCAGAGGTTTGGTGTGTTAGGTCACTAGCACCAGGCAAAGGGGAGGAGCACAGGGCACAGGACTTTTTCTTTCACCACATCCCCAGATTTAAACTTGTAGTCGGGCAGACCTGCCTCACATTAGGGGGTTTATTATTTTCACACACATTAGTGGAGTTCCCCTTTAAATATCAGCTATAGGTGGATGTGGTTATTTAGTGATTCCCAATCAATCAATACATGTTCATGTCCCATGATTTAATTACTGATAATCTGACTGAATTGTGACTATTTCCAGTTGAATCACTGACAAACCCGGAGGTGTGGACACAGACTCCCAGCTCTGACAGGTAATAATGTCAAACTGAACATTAAACTGACTCTGTGGCTCGTAGCCTGTAATCACAGCCGTGACGTCCCTCTCAAAATTCTCGATTGGAAAATCTTTATTGCTCTGCGGTGTTGATGACAGAGCTCTGTGTTAATGGTCTGATGGTCAGTTTGCAGAGGTGGAGACTCGGACTCAAGTCCCATTCACAGTGACCTGAGACTTGAGCCTTGTCCTCAGAAGACTTGAGACTTTGACTCCACATTGGGGTTTCAACTGATTTCCACAAACTGGGCACGTATTCACAGTTGACCTCTACATATATGGAATAAAATCAATGAAATGACTCATGTACATCATTTAACTGATATTGCAGCTTCGTATTGCTTGGTTTGAAATAATCATCTCCCTCTCTTTGATGAAAGAGTGATGACATTGCAGTACATTCTTTGAATTCCTCAGATATATCAGTGCAGCTTTCTAGGCAGGGTGATGCAGTATGTTTAGCTGAGGCTGTTACTGCATAACTGCATGAAGTGGTTTCACATTATGTCTCCAATTACACGTAAGAAAACCATCTGTGCAGCCGTAATCCAGTAGGATCTGCACCATGGAACCTGCATTACTCAGGTAGTGGATTTAATTTGAACGCACCGCCACGACGCTGCACCTAAACCAAACGTTTTAAGCTGATTGAACACCAGTGCACCTACTGGCCTTGATCTGTCTAACTTGAACCTGCAACTCAAGGGTCGCACATACATTTAGATAATAAAAATAGATGCATTTTTATGTACGAGCCTTTTGCTCTAACCCGACTTTACAGATCATTTCATATTCTCCCAGTTAAATCTGATTCAATTGTCTGTTTTTAAATTGATCTTTCTGTATCTTTATCTTTAGATATGTTTGAGGTCACCGGAAATCTCTTTAGCGTCTTTAGAGTCATGGCTGATTTCTGTGACACTAAGCCAGGGTCAACTTTGAACTCTGCAGCCTCCAGTGCTTTAAAGCTGCTACACTAGCGGACACTTTAGTGCCCCAGTACACAAAGAAACAACAGAGAAGTGTCTGTTTATTATGGTCATATCACAGTGTCATCTCACTGTCAACAGCAGATCACTTCAGGATGAACAGTGCCATAAAATATTAGTGCTCACTGATCTGATTCTAAACTAAGTCACTGATGCTAAAAGCAAAATATTATATTCGTTTAAACCACTGAAGCCAATTTCCTCTACCAGGAATTAGAGCCAGTAGGTTAGAAAAGACAATAAGACGATGGGATTTAAAAGTCAAGAAAGAAATGCTTTTTTTAAATTGATCTTAAATTCTTTCTTTTATATTAAGAAAATGACAAAAAATAGGTTTGTTTACAGTTAATTAAACAAGTAGATGTACATGCACATGAGCTTCAGATTAGACAGAGACAGATAGAAATCTTACCTACATCATGTCATTTACACTTTATGGTGTTTTTCTGTGATACTTGTTTATTTCTCACCAACATGTTGATGAGAAACATTGTTCAAGTCTAAATAAACAGACCAACATCAGGTTTTTACTTCATGTATTAACATTTCAAAGTTTCCTCTTTCACAGAACAGGGGTGGGTGTACTTAGTGAAAACTTTCATTGGTTCTTCCATTTACGAAAGAAAGTCCTGTCCAGGCTCCATTAAACTGGGGCTCCTCATGTGGGGCTGAATGGAAACGGCATTTAAAACAATCATTTGAAGAGAAAACATCTGCCAGTCACTCTTAAAGGGGAAGGATTCCAATTAATAACCCTCTCCTAATCCCCTCGTTTCACCTCCTACGCCCCCTCAAGCTTTGTCCACCTCTCCCTCGCCGTCTCTCTGCTCTTCCACTCTCCTGTCTGAGCTGGAGTGCATGGCGTCTCATCTCAGTCAGTGAGCACTCTTGGCTCTGTGTGGCTTTATTTACGTGCGCTTCATTGAAGTCTGTGCCAGGACGGTGTGTCATACAAAGAGAAATTATTCAGAGAGATGCAAGCTGGGCTGAGTGACTGTAAGCGGAGCACATAGCGGAGCTGTGAGACGGTGAAGTTGGAGCTGCTGAGAGGAACAGGTGGAGCACTGGCATCAGGAACTTCAAGAGTTCAACGTATTTGCTGACGTATTTACAGGTAGACGCACACTGGTGCCTGAAACTGCAGAAATGTGGGTGCAGGAGGTGAATCTTGTCATGCACTGAACAAACAAACGATTTCTGCTGCTCTGAGAGTTTTTAAACTTTGGTCTTTGCTGTTTTCTTCAGATGTGCTGATGCTTTTAATAATGTACTAAATGTTGCAGATTACTTTGCATGCGTTACTTGATTCTAATATTATAAAGTAAAGTATAAATATAAAGTATAACCCGTAAATGGAACAGTCATCCCCGTTGTAGGTACTAAAGTCTTCGATCTTCCCTACAGCTCCTCAGTGTGTCGTGTGTTTGGTTAGTCCACAGTATAAAAAGCAATATAAACGGAAAATATGTCACGACAAATGTGTTTTTTGTTCTAGAAAAGCTGTAAATGTGATTCATATTAATAATCAACACTATGGCAGCAAAAGAAGTTGAAAGGATGGATCATGAAGTGATATTAGTTTCTTTCATCACGCACTGTGGATCTCTGTGGTCTGTGTAGACTCTGGGCCCCCTGTGCACAGGATAATCAGGTTTTGATGGATGAACAAACAGACAATTGTAGGGTTAACAGATGACCTTTGACCTGTTGCTGTACCGTTAGTGCTTCACTTTCCTCTGACCGCAGGCCCGGCTGAGTGCCCAGACGCTCGAATGCATTTATCACTGGATACCATGAGCATGGTGGACGACAGCTGCCTCTCACCCAGCAACTTCCACGAAATGGGAAAAGGTGGGGGCATCGCTGCGGGGGGCCGCGTCCACAGCATCGATGTCATCCTAGGTTTCAGTAAAGACCAGGACCCCCTGCTCAGTCCCGCCGGGGCCCCGGAGCCCCATAAAGTGGACATAGATGGCCTGGCAGAGCCTGGGAAGCAGCAGGAGCCCTCGTCACACCCGTCGTACAGTGGGCACCTTTCTGCTCTGAGGAACGGCAGCACAGAGCCGCAGCAGTATCATGGTGAGTCAACCTGCTGGTGTCGGGGATACGCCCTTTAAGCAAACGCTTGTTTCACACCACAAGGTATTAATCTTGATCAATTGCATCAGAGTCTGAGTTTGTTATTGAGGGTAAAGACTAGAAATCATCTCATTTTGTGACTGAAATCACATGAGATGGACGAGGATATTGATCATCCAGCTGCGCCTCTGGTCTTAAAAGGCCGGACTGGTATGAGCTGTGGGTTCAGAGTTTCACAGCTTTGAATTAAATCAGGTAGAATTGAAGTTAAAATATTGATGCCTCTAAGCAAACGTAATAAATCTTAACTTGAGCGCTGAACACAAGTTTGTGTGGCCACAGACACAGCTTCAGTCTTTCATCGTCCAAACGAGTATTTTTCAAGAAATGTAATGAATTGGTCACGTTATATAAACTAGTCACATCATGCACCAAATATTTTCAGTGCAGGTTGCACCTTAAAAAGTCTAGTTTCTGACAGAAATATCCACTAGATCGTAGATTATAGTTATTCACTTATGTGTCTGTTTGTTTGTAGGTCTACTGTTTTACTTGAATTTAGGGATTTGAATCTATTTCCACAGAGAAAACAGTCTAACCCAACAATGAGCAGAATTTTACTATAAAATAGCACATTTTTTTATTTTACATTCTCAAATCAAGAGAAAAATCACTAGTTAACATTTTAATTAATTGGATCATGGCAACCAATAAATTAGAAATACGTCCAACATTTTAAAGTGGTCGTTTTACATTTCATGTGTTTTTTTTTTTTTGTGCAGCATTTTAAAACGGGCGGATTTCGAACCAGTGTGTCTCATGTTGAGCCTGTTGCATTAACTGTGAACTGTATGGTCTGAGACTGAGAGATGAATCACTGAATAAGATGGTATAGGCTGAGTGTGCCCCCAAGCCCAATCCCATCTCCTTGTGGAATTCCCCTAATCTTCTCAGATTAGATTGTACAGCAGTCCGTTCGGGTGATATTGTTATCTTTCAGTCTCAGAATCAAATTTAGCACATTTAATCTGAAGCTATGTTCACATGCAGGATCTGGCAGGTGGTTGGCGATTTAGCAGCAGAGGCAACAAACCCCGAGCAGAAAAATAATAATAAACACACTGTGTGATTCACGTTCAGTGGCTGAAACCAGGAAGAAATTGTGTTTTTTTCTTGCTTGAAGTACATCAACACTAATGACATCACCCTTTTGTACGTGACTGTCCTGTGAAGTCAGCCCAGTTCCTCCTGGATGAGCAACGTCCAGTGTTCGGTGTCAGTGAGAGATGTTCTGCTGGCTGATAAACAGTGGGCAGCCTTCAGACTTGTGATGGGCTGACAGGCCAAGAGCTGGTCACTGAACCAGACCTGACCTCTGCCTTTGTCACAGCCCGGCCTTTGTCATAGCTGCTTAATGAGAGGTGGATAAACGAACCCTAAAAATCCCACTTTGCCTTTGCCTCTGCTCCCGTTTGCCAGTTGAAAGGCCACTGAGGCCTCCTCCTTTATCTCCATCGACACGTCCTGTTAGCAAACCAAACTCACATTTACACACGTTTTCTGTCAGGCAGTGAAAGGACGGTGAAGTTTTGGGAATCATTTAGTCCAAACACTGTAACTTCACAAACTACTGCATCAAGAAAATGAACATTCAAACCTCGGAGGTTTGTTTTGACTAAAAACAGTAATTACATATAAAAACTATAACTTAAAGCTGCTTTAGGTTTATAATAGGAGTGCATCAAATGTGAAAGGTGTCACCTGAACCTGCAGCTTCCTTCAGCTTTGCAGAGCTTCCAACTGAGTTGCAGCTCATTGTTTATTTGTCTAACCAGTCTCACAGCCTTATTCCGGTCACAGCTCTAAAACCCAGCTGCTCAGCATCAACAGCAGAGAGACACATTTATCAACTAGCAGGTTGTGGAGCAGCTAGAGAGCCAGATATTAGAGTTACATTCATCAGGTGGACAAAACGTGACTCTAACTGAGTGAGCCTGGTGATTCTTAGCTGTTCAGTGTGTATTTTAAAAACCAATTCACCGTCTCACTTTAGACTTGATGATATGTCAGTGTCCAGACTTTTTCTGCACAGCTGTAGTTATTATATTAACTTAACAAACCAAAGAAAACCACCATAGATTTACCATTTCCAGTCAAATTGTGGATTATTCCACTAGTATTTATGAGCCTTTCTCTGGAACTGTGCTGGTGATGAGCTTTTAACTTCTCATAGATTTCTTTATTTCTCAGTAAACAGTAACTTCAGCACTCTGCACATGTTTTGAATGTATTTTGGAGGGTTTCTTTCTTTCCGTGGCTACAGCTTTAATCATTATTACAACTACATGTGGGAATAAATTAAGACCTGCAGTTATTTGTTGACGATAAATACTGTTACAAATTGTACGTGCTGCAATGAAAACAATGTGATTTACACTTGAGTCCATAAAAAGAAGGGAAATGCTTCAATTGCCAAGACAGTTTACCTGTGAGGAAGCAACTTCTCTAAATCCGATTAGGAATGTTTTCCAGCTTCACTGAGGCTCAGGCCTCGCTTGCTTCACTGACCTACAGTAGCCTATTGTTGCAGGTGTCAAATTAATGTCTGCTCTACTGGAAAGTGGGCTCTGCATTTCTCTTTTCAACTACTCATTCTGTGTATTTCCCCCTCTGAACTGTACTGTGAAAACATAACAAACTGCTTTTTAAAGATCCTATGCAGAGAATGCACAGTGATTTATTGTTCCTGTTTGCACAACAGATACTGGCTTATTCCCAAACAAGTGTGACGAGGACCTGAGCGATCTGAGGAAGAGCGTAGACAGCGACGAAAGCAAGTCTCCGGAGCCATGCAAGGACGATCAGCCCAAGAAGAAACACAGGCGCAACCGCACCACCTTCACCACCTACCAGCTGCACGAGCTGGAGCGTGCCTTCGAGAAGTCCCACTACCCAGACGTGTACAGCCGAGAGGAGCTGGCCATGAAGGTGAACCTCCCTGAAGTCCGAGTTCAGGTAGGAGGAACTAGGGAAACACGCCCCTATTCAAAAATATCTGTAGTTACAACAGTCGACATCACAGACTGACATGAAATGTATATCCACCTTGAACGGGTGACCTCATTAATAAAACCCCAAGTATTTTCTCAGTTCACATAAATAAATATCTTTTGTTTAGTTTATTTTAAGTGTTGAAACTGCAGGTATCAATACCTGTGGCTCACACACTGACAGGACGGTCTGAAGAGTTAAACTGCTCTGGTTCTGCTCGTAAGCGTAGCACTAACACGCCGAGCCTTTGACCTTTGGCTTGGCAGTGTTCAGGGTGTACCAAACAGTTACGCAAGCAGGATGTGTACTTCCAAGTGCTGAAACATACTATGTCAAGGTCTTATAGAGTCATGACAGCACGGAGGTGCAGTCCTAAGCTGTGCCTTCTTTAGAGAAACAAAAAGACTAAGTTTAAGACTGGACAGCATCTTTAGGTTGAAAACCAACTGAAACTGATAATAAAGACATGAGACAAATGGGAAAAAATAAAAGTTTGTAAGGAATTAGTGTTTTCGCTGCCGGTTGTGTATTATTTATTATTAACAACTTTATCATCAGCACTTTGAGCTAATTCAGATCTTTGTCACTATTTTTATGGTTGACACTTCATTACTGACTTCATTAGATTCTGTATTTCTCCTTCATGTTGAGGTTCATTCTTTGATTTCGTCCTTCAGGTCTGGTTTCAGAACCGCAGGGCCAAATGGCGCCGGCAGGAAAAAATGGATGCAAGCACCATGAAACTCCACGACTCGCCCATGCTGTCCTTCAACCGCCCGCCACCAGTTCACACCAGCATGGGTCCAATGACCAACTCCCTCCCCTTGGACCCCTGGCTGACTTCTCCCCTGTCCAGTGCCACACCAGTCCACAGCATCCCAGGTTTCATGGGTCCAGCTCAAAGCCTCCAGCCCAGCTACCACAGCCACGGCTTCCTCAACTCCGCTCCTCCTCATCCTCATCCTCATCCTCATCCATCCATGGGCCAAGGGATGCAGAGTATGGCTCCTCCTCCTTACCAGTGCCCAGCGCCGTATCCTGATAAATACCCTCTGGAGGACGTGGACCAGCGAAGCTCTAGTATCGCTGCGCTGAGGATGAAAGCCAAGGAACACATCCAGTCTATGGACAAGACCTGGCAACTCATGTGACTATCAAAGCTGGCAGTTTATGTGGGTAACACAGGTAAAGGGAGATGCTGACGTTGCTTCTTGGGTTTCAGGGTAACAGACACTGAGTACAGTGGTGGCAAAGACTGCTGAGACGAGAAAGGAAGTGGAGTTTGAACTGTGAAATTGAGGACTTTTACTTTGGATTTTCTTTTTCTTTTTTCCAGTTTTTCTCATCTCAAGAAAAGAGAAGCAGACAAGTGAACTCTCCAACATTGTTGACACCTGTTCTCCCTCCAGTCTGTAGGCGTCTAACGTTGCATTAGCTACTCTGAGCTCTGATGTCTTCGTGGTGACACATTCTTCTCATTACAGTCTAGACCCAGTTTTTATAACAAACCACTTTTCAATTCACTGACATTCAGTTAAATTCCTACACAGTTTCATCAACAGCATCGCAAACAGCAGATCCACTGATACAGTTACATGTCACACATGTATCGCTAATGGAAACTAATCAATCCATTACTGCTCATGTCAAGGAGAGATGTTCAGGAACACCTAATGAAGGCACACTAAGATAAAAATCACCTAAATGTTGGAATCGTTTTTCTCCTCAACACCTTTTTCCTTTATTTGTGTCAGGATTGAGGTCAGACAACATGTTACATTCTGTTGTTCTTTCTTTCTTTTTCTTCATTTTCTATCTGCAAAGTTGTGTTTTTACTAATTAATCCAATTATCAAATTTTCATGGGTCAGTGTCAGAGTATGGTTTAGGCTGCTACATACTGGCAGCCCAGTTCAGATATTAGATTATATATATCCGGGTATGACTGAAGGAAGGTGACAGCCGAGGTCCAGAGAGACCTACTGTCATGGTTTTCAATTTAGAGGGAAGAAGACTCTCACCTATGGGGTCACCATGTGTAAAATAGATGATTATCTAGGTGGGAGTGCTAGAGACAGAGATATTTTGGAGCCGTGCTGAATAAAAATACCAAAAATAATCCTGCACATTTATAACCTTCTCCTGATTTGTGCTGAGATGCTTTAAAGATAGAAGTGAGGGCAGAAAAGGAAAAGATGAAGGCCGGTGAGCAGAGTAACCCTCTTCTTGCTTGAGTGACTGCTGGAGGAGAAAACCTGTTGGCAGCTCGGGGCTGGGTGGCTGCGTGTACGTGCAGGGCAGCAGAAAGAGCCCTGTGTGATGCGTCACCCCACATAGTTTTGTCTTTGTTTGGCACAATTGATCCAAGTGTATCCTCTTTGTCTGAAACTAAAGGAGGGGGAAACGGTCTCAGGCTGCTCTAAATAGGCCCCTGTAACCATTTTGTCATGGAGGCTTTTTTCTTTCTCAATCAAAGGAGGAGAAACATGGATTGTAGCTGCTATGGTCATTAGTGACACAATATTGGTCTTTTACCATCTGTTACTGAGTTAAGCTCTAATTGTCTTAAAGGTAGAAAAGATCAGGCCTAACCACCTTATGTTTTATATGGACACTAGTGCTAAATAGGTTAGTATTTGTTATTGAGGTAGTTTAGCATCTCACAAAACTGATAATGCACAGACAGAAAAGTTTTATGGCGACTTTTTTCGACTTGATTACGGAGCAAGTGGGAGAGAAAATCCTTCATCTTAAAGTGCAATTTCAGAATCCTTTTTATTTTTTATATTTTTCTAAAAAGCGAGACTAATCTTCTCCTAGCTGCCCGTTATGGTTGTGATATTTCACTTTAGCACGACGGGAAGGTTGTGCTGACAGCAGATACAACAGCAGCAAGAACAACAGAGTTCAGTCGTTTCTCATTCATTTTATAATCCATTGGCTTTGCTCATGTAGATTTTTGAATTTTGATGGTTAGTGAAGTGTAGACTCCCCGTTGGACGATGCCAGGACCTCCCACCACAGAGGACATAAGGATTACCTTGCACGTTAACAGCTTCTTTAGGATGCTACATAAATGTGATTTTGGATCAAGAACAAGCCAAAGGTTAGATCATGAAAACAACAGCATTAGATGTTTGGTACTTTTAGTTTTTTTTTTAATGTGAAAATACACAGGATAATATTTCCTGTGTGGCTGTTTTGTTTCTTACATGTTGTAGTTACAGTATCTCTGTCTTAGTGATATTATGTTTTCCCCTTATGATTTTGTCTGGATCTTTGATGTTCTTATGGAAAGAATGAAAATATACTGAAAATAAATATAGTTTGATAGAAAATGTCTCTCTGCTTTCAGGTTGACCTGTGCACTCATTCCCACGGTCACTGTATTGTAAGACTGAAGGTTACTATAGTATAATCATTATCATCTGACATTTTTCTTTCTTTTCCACTAAACTCTGCTCTGTCTCTGTCATATAAGTGCTCTTTCTCTCTTTCTTTACCCCTCCCAATCCTCTCTGCTGTTCCACAGTGTGGTGGCAGGGAGCCAGCCAGTTAGGAAGATGAGACTCCAATCAATCAGGGCTTCCCAGGGGGCCCTCTGACCGCAGGGCCCGAATCCCTAATTGCCCCTGGGCTGGCTGGCCGGCAGGTTCAGCCGCTGCAACACATGTCCAGAGAGGGACCGGTGCTGCCGTGCTACTGTAGCTGTGAATCACTTTAGTGGACAGATGGAGGCCTGGTTGGACCTCACTTCAAGGTTCACATGGATAAACCAGTGGTAGAGTGGTTTTTTTGTTTCCACGTGTCCTGAAGTGATTGCACAACAGTGGGAAGTCAAGCATCCAGATCCAGGTTTCACAAAACAACGGCCTGGTGATGTTTGAGAAATACAGAATGCATATACTGCTGATCAATTTAGTATTTGGTCTAATTGGTATATATTAATGTTTATTTCTAATATTTAACCTTTTATACCAAATAACATGTTTTGCAACAGCAAATCCAGCAATCTGCTTTAGAAATATATAATTACAACCTGAGAAATCTTTTTTTTGTCCTGCAGTGAACCAAATATTGTTTCATTCAGGTGGTTAAAAGAGTCTTTTAGGAGTCAGAGCAGTTTTTAAATCTTCATGGTCATAGAAATAATAATATACCTCACTCAGGTGAGACTAGAGAGACTCGTAGCACTTTTACTACTTTCACATGTTGGTTTTTTTGTTAATGAGGTCATACATTAATGGTGTTCCCAAAGATGTGAATCAACTTTATACTGCGTGGATGAAAAAGCTTAAGGACAAGAAAAGATGAAAGGAAAAACAGAATGTGAGGAAGTCGGAGTGGGAGAAAGGAAAAAAAAACATTAAGAAAGAGATTAAGCTGCAGAAAAGTGTGGGAGTAAGTCAGAGAGAGAGAAAAGCAGTAAGTGTGGAGAGGAAGAGAGAGAACGGAGGGAGGGTGGGGTGGCTGCTCATCAGAGCTAATGATGTAGAAAATCCCCCAATTAGAGCATTTTCCTGTGTGGCAGGATGAGTTCAGAGCAGGGTCCTCTGACAGCTCAGGGATTAGTACCCAGGCCGGGCTGGGCCGGGCTGAGCTGGGCCTGAACAGTCACTAACTGCTGGACAGCTTGGCACTGCTCAGCTGGGGCCGGGTCGGGGTTATAGCCGCAGCCAGAGGCCAGGGTAAGCATGCGTTGAGCCGCAGTGGCACAAAGAAAAGCATGGGAAAAAGCAGATCGAGATGAAAAACAATTCTGCTGGAGAGTTTCTCTCTATACACAATTCAAAAGTGATTCACAAATTATTAAACCTTAAATGCTACTTTTGCTTACGTATCGTGTATATCATACATATACTTTTGTCTCTTACCTCGTCCCTGAACTTCTCAGAAACGTTACCTATTTTTTAAAACGATTAAACTTAGTGGCTGCAAGTAAAAACAAATGTCATAATTTCTTCAGCAGTTTCTTCAACCCCACTGTGTTAACATTGTGTCAGTTCTGTGTTTCCAGCTAATGCATCAGTTTTTACTAAAGCATTACATTTGTGCTCATCCGATACATACCCTAATCTAATCTGGGCATCTGGATTGTACAGAAAATTAATCTGTACAAATATTGCTTGATGTTAAACAATAAATCACAAGATGGCAAAAATACTGAACAGCACACAGCCATTAATCCTCCTGACCTGATACATGGACAATAAATCTGCCTTGGGGAGCAAAGCAACAGCATAAGAAAGCGTTTTTAATCAGAATTAGCAATAATAAGAAAACTGACAAAAGGTGATTTCTATTTTCTGTGTAGTAAAGGTCATAGACCTAAAAATTCCAGTTTTGACAGTTGTTGTTGCCTAAATTATGAAAAGAGAAGACAAGTGATTCAGAGGAAGCTGTAATTCACCTCTGCTACAGTTACTATATTCATTAAGAATAACCAAGCCCATAATGACTAATTGATTAATTGTGCGCTCTATTATTTCGCTCCTGCACCCCAGTAGATCTGAAAGGGCCACGGCTGGAGTTAACAGTCTTATTGGAAAGACGCGTTCCTTGCAAAGGATAATAAGGGAAAATAGCAGAATTAATTGGGTTTGATTAAGAGAGCTTTTCAATGGGACACAGCTTTTTCGCATGACATAATTGGAGGTCAGTTAAGGGGGGGGGGGGGGATTTGGTTGTTGGCGCCAGTGTTGTGTGGGTGTGTGTGTGTGTGAGAGCGACAGATAGGCAGAAAGACAGATAGAGTGTGTGTATGTTTCACACTTTCAGAACTATGTTGTGTGGCTGATGTGGTACATTTCTATAGGCTCACTCATCAGAAAACACAGTGAAGGTTGCGGGGGTGGAGGTTGTGCACTCAGTGTGTGATTATTATCTCTGCACCTGATTGCATTAATGACACAGTACTTATCTTCTATTATAGCTGCTTGGTTGTTAGTGCATTTTAGAGACTGTGTTTCTATAGAGGAGGGGAGTGACAAAAGAGTACATTTAGCAGTGTTTCTTTTCCTGAACACAAACAAACTCAAAACATTTACAGACACACACACAATGAATTTATAATCCCGTTACAGTATAATCTAAAATAAGAGGGAGGGCATGCAAGCCATCAGATCTAAAAATACACTTAAAACTGCCACAAACCAAAACCAGGCTTCACATTTGATTAGATTACAAAATATTTCATCACAGGTCTGAAGCTTTTCTTCAGCTCTTCACCCAGGAGAACAGGTTTGATGTCATAATTACTGTTACTCTTTCAATGGGATTTTTTTCTAATTTCTACACATATATTTTAACAACATACAACACAATTATTGTTATTACACTTCAATTTCCCTGCACAGAGTCAATAAAGGTTATGCTATTTCATCTTATGTATCTTTTTTTTAATATATGCTGGCGTCGATGGTGTCGCCCTGAAAACACACTGTGGCTCATGGTCTTTTAAGGCCTGTGTTTACAGAGTGCAGGCAATGGGTGATTTAAATAAACTGTAACCGTAACTTTATTTATATAGCACATTTAAAACAACATCATACAACACAATATACACACAATTAAAATGCTGATTTAAAAGCCAAGGAGTTTAAATGTGTTTTCAACTGGGATTTATAAACAGGTAGGCTAGAAGTTTGCCTAACCTGAGGAGGCAGTTTGTTCCAGAGTCTGGGGCTGCTGCAGAGAAGGCTCTGGTTAGGGTTAAGACCTACGCTCAGGACTGTGGAACTAAAGTACAGGCTACGCCATGTGTGACTGGTCCAAAGATAGAATAAGTACGCCCCCTATGTTTGGAACTTTGACTTGTAGAGAACCTCACCCATTTCTCCCCTGTTTTTCATAGTTTCAAGGGACAATTGAAAGCATTGAGAAATAACTGAAAAACAAAACACAGAAAATAGAAGAAAATGAATAAAGATAAAAATAATTTAAAAAACAAAATAGACAAATAAATCGAGAATCTATTGAAATACAAACTGAAATCATTACAGAAATTAACAGCAATATCTTGCCAAAATGTACTGGTTGAGAACAAATTCAAAATAAATAAGTTTGAGTCTGTGATTTACAAAATGAACAATTAATATCAATGTCAGGTTTCAACATTTCCATGTACTTCTTAACCTGGTAACACCTGATCTGATAAAAAGCTGTTATATTTTATTTAATAGGTCGATATTTTTAGTGTGAGTTCCTTTTAGTGTGTAGTTAAATTACTTTCAATTAACTACAACATTAACACCCTCAAATTTCTACTGCAGTCTGATAATCTGCGGTCACGTAAGGTCACTCCTCACTGTCTTTGAAATCTCCCACTGCACCCAAACGCAACATTTCCGTGTTTTGATTTGACAGCCGTACGTCACGAGGAAACGGAAATCCCAGAATGCAATGCAGTTTTGCCTGCGCCGAAATGCAGCACATCTGACAGCGAATATCTTTAAATCTATCGTCTTACTTCATCTCACAGCTTCGGCCACGGCTGTTCCTGCTGTTTGGTGTTTGGTGGTTTGTGTCCGGGGACCGGCTGGCTGCTGTAAGTGACGTTAAGGTTGTGGTTAATGCAAATGTTTTATTAGCCAACAGCTAAGTTAGCTAACTAAGCTAGCTTTTCTGGTTTTGGTACCTGACCATAAATATATGAGAGCTGTTTTTACGAGGCGTGATTTAAAGGGTAACTGATCACATGGACACATAGATCAGTGCATGCATGAGCACAATATGAACACAGAGTACAAATTAATACGAGGCATGTACAGGTAGGTAACTACATGGATGCCATATGTAAACACATGAATGCCCAACAGAGACTTGGATAAAATATCATTTAATATTGATAGTTTTGTATTTATCAGGTCTTTATTCCCTCAGTCTGCAGCCCAGGGATCTGGAATTTAATCTAGGATGGATCCAGAATATGAACATCGCCTCCTCCGTCAGATCAATATTCAAAATGACAACTTGAGTCCTGTTGTGAGTCTTATTCTTTCTGTCCTATTGTGTATGAATGGATGCTGTTTCTGTTGTCCCTAATGATGTGAAAATTACGCACCTACTCTGAACTTAGGTTCTTAATTCTTTAGTTTTAGTTTTTAGTTTTTTATTTAAATCTTGTACATGCACATCACCACATTTAATATAACTAATTGTCCTTTCTTTATCTTTTTTGCAGAAAATGACACAGAATCTGCAGGTGTGGACATCCACTGGTTCTCCGCTATCCTCACCCAGTAAACTTGGAGACAGGTTCATTCCAACCAGAGCAGGGGCCAACTGGAATATCAACTTCCACAGGATCAACGTATGAACCGGTTGTGGATAAATATGTTGAGGAGTGTGCCAGTGCCTTGACAGATAAAAGTAGTACTGAGGTGTATTAAGAAATGAAAAATGTTACAGTACATGTGGGTGAAGTTGTTTGTTGAATGGTCTGTGTGAGAAGAGAGGTTTCTGTCTCAAATAATTAAAGTATCTTTGTGATTTTAAATTAGGAAAATGAGAAATCGCCAACTCATAACAGAAAACCAAAGGATGCCTCCTCTGATAATACCAAAGGTAAATATGTTTTTGCTCTTTTTTGGCAATTCTGTCACTTGATTATGTGTAATCAGGAATGCAGTTTTGTGCTTGTGTATTAATTATATCTTTGTGCACGTAGCAGATGGGCTTGCCTACTCAGCTTTGCTGAAGAATGAGCTGCTGGGAGCTGGAATAGAAAAGATCCAGGACCCCCAGACAGAGGACAGACGTCTACAGCTATCCACCCCTGAGAAGAGGAGTCTCTTCAATGTATGAACATTACATCTTCTCATTCCTTACATTATATGGCACATGTACACAGTATCAGAACAGAGGGACATACAGTAGTACATTACTTAGTGGAGGCAAAAAAACAAAACAAACAGAAGGTAGATGAGACTGTTTAGTCAGTGGTTTATGTTACTTTAGTAAAGCTGGTAGAGAACATGATGGAGTTTGTCTGTGTTCTTCACAGTACTCGCTCAATACCAAGAGGTCGTCTCCAGAGGATGGCACCAGCATCTCCCCCTACTCTCTATCACCTGTCAGCAGCAAAAGGTAGAAGCTCTTTTTTTTAAATGTTTGTTTTTTGATCTCAGTGATTGTTACCAGGTTTGTTCAAAAGATGATGATATCACAGAAAAACTGCCAGCTCCCTGCCAAAGAAGTAAATATGCTCCACAAATTTAGATATTTGCCCTGTGACTCTTTTTGCACATGGAATAAATTACCTCCTTTGCATCTGTAGTGTCTTTCCTTCTTTTTCAGTGTGCTGGTAGTGTGTTTTAATTGCACTGGTGGAACTGCGAAGAAGCCCATTTTTGCATCAGCGTATCATAATGTCCAAACTTTCTTGTTGCAGTCAGAAATTGTTGCGCTCACCAAGAAAGCCAACTCGCAAAATCTCAAAAATTCCCTTTAAAGTCCTTGATGCTCCAGAGCTGCAGGATGACTTTTACCTCAACCTGGTGGACTGGTCATCTCTCAATGTGCTCAGTGTCGGTCTGGGAACTTGTGTTTACCTGTGGAGTGCCTGTACTAGTCAGGTACTGCACTATCTGTCTGTGCATCTGTTTTTGTGGTCTTTGAAATATTAAAACATGGCTTTAAACTGTTTGTGTATGTATGTTTGATGTTTCTAGGAAGTAATGTCACAGTGAATTATTTGCTGACTTTCCTTTTCCTCAGGTAACGAGGTTGTGTGATCTGTCAGTGGAGGGAGACTCAGTCACATCAGTTGGGTGGTCTGAAAGGGTAGGTACACAGAGACCACTGCCTTAAGGAAACTGTTGTCATGGTTATTTTTGGTTGAACCACTGTTTGCTAAGAGAATTGTTCATATTATTAGGGAAACTTGGTGGCAGTAGGGACTCACAAAGGATATGTCCAGATCTGGGATGCTGGTGCTGGAAAAAAGCTCTTTGCATTGGAAGGACACACAGCAAGAGTTGGTGAGAACATCTCTGTGGTTAAACGCTGAACATGGGTTATGAAGTGGCTTGACAAGAATCATTCATATAAATGAACTGAAAACTAGACACAGACAGGACTAAGTGCAAGACATTTTTGAAAGAAAAAAATATTACAATAATACATTTCAGTTGCAGTGTTAAGCATTACCAAGCATGTTTTAAACTATCTACAGGGGCGTTAGCATGGAATGCAGACCAGTTGTCTTCAGGAAGCCGCGATCGTATGATTCTTCAAAGAGATGTAAGGACACCTCCACTGCAGTCAGAGAGACGGCTGCAGGGACACAGACAAGAAGTGTGTGGCTTAAAGTGGAGCACTGACCATCAGCTTCTTGCTTCTGGTGGCAACGACAACAAGGTACATTTATGTTTTTTAACCTGCCTTTATCTTTGTGCATATACTTGGATTCAGTGATTTTTCAGGGTTTGATTTGTCTTGACAGCTGCTGGTTTGGAACCACTCCTCGATGAGCCCAATGCAGACATACACGGATCACCTGGCTGCAGTTAAAGCCATTGCCTGGTCCCCTCACCAGCACGGCCTGCTGGCCTCTGGAGGGGGCACTGCTGACCGCTGTATTCGATTCTGGAACACCCTGACGTCACAGCCGCTGCAGTGCATGGACACTGGCTCTCAGGTCTGCAACCTAGCCTGGTCCAAACATGCTAATGAGTTGGTGAGTGACTGCAGATTATCCCTGTAAACTATTAGTTTCAATTCTATATTTTATAAGCTTATAAAAAAAAAAGTTAGGGTAACACAAGAAACTGGAAAATGTACTGTACCTGTTACCAGTTATATACTGTTTCTGTGGCATACAGTGTAAAATATTCATTGACACTGGTAAAACTGTCTGTACAAACAAGACCACTGCTGAAAAGATGACCTTGTTTGTTTCCAAGTATATGAATGTGTAGTTCAACTTGATAAAATGTATTAGTGTAAAAATGGAATAAAATGTAATAGTCATTTACTCAGAGTTAGTTATAATATTTTTTCGTCCAGGTAAGCACCCATGGCTACTCTCAGAACCAGATCTTGGTGTGGAAATATCCAGCTCTCACTCAGGTAGCCAAGCTCACAGGACACTCCTACAGAGTCCTTTACCTGGTTAGTATCTGTTTTCTTTCTGGTGATAATGTAATTTTGCTGTTGGTCAGGCTAATGGAAGAGATGACTGTAACTCCCATTTTATTTATATATATATTTTTAGGCCATGTCCCCAGATGGCGAGGCGATAGTGACAGGAGCTGGAGATGAGACTCTACGCTTCTGGAATGTATTCAGCAAAACACGGTCAACAAAGGTGAGAAACATTTTCCGCCAACAGCTTTTTGTCATTACAGACACCATCATATATGCAGAACAGTTAACCATGTTTCTTTGTCTCATGTTTTAGGAATCTGTATCGGTTTTAAACCTCTTCACTAGGATACGGTAACTTAAGCAAGTATTAAAAAAAAGTAGCTCATGGATCCTGGTGTCATCACTGGACAGCTCATAAACACGGTGCTAAGGACATACACTACATCACAAGCCATCACGTTTTTTCACAAAGGAAACAGCAAACAGGTTTTTGTTCCTAATGTGAATGTCCTATTTTTTTACTTTTTAAAAAAATGTATAATGTAGGCTAATTTCCATTCATTTTGTATTTACAACAAGAAATCATAGACCTTACTAAAAGAATTCGTTTTGCCATTTTCATTGTGGAATCTAAAATGTGGAGAGAACATTTTTACTTTTTGTTTGACTCAGGTCTAATTTATTTAATGCACTTGTTATAAAACACTGAGAGAATGAATAGAGAATCATCCGTCAGGGAGAAATTGAGATTCAGTTTACCATGGCTAAAACATAAAAATGAAACATAATCACCTATGAAGCCCTCTATGTTATGTATTTGGTTTTTACTGTGATCTTTAAAAGACAACAAATGAAGAGTGGTTGGCTGAAATACTGTTTTGATTTCTGTGGACAGAAAGTCTAATGCTGTGCATCTAGACATATACTACATGGTCAATTCTTTGTAGTAAATCAAGGAATAAAAGAAGTTGGAACCAAATAATCTGTATCCATATGTTTTGAGATTAAAAATACTATTACCATTAGTTTTTTATTTTTTTTTGGACTAGTTTGGATTTTATTTTCAGGTTGTTTTTCAGTTAGATTTTACATTGCTGCATCTTGACATTGCAGTTGGTTTTCAGCAAACAAACATTGGTTTGATTTAATATTATTTGACTGTTCACAGCTTCTGATGTCAAAATCGAATTTATTATATTTATATACCATATACTAGCAAAATAATCAATGTGAGCACCATCAGTTACCAGTTTAGTTAGTAGCTATATTGAGCTAAAACTAATATAGTCCGATATCAGTCCTGCCTTAAATCTTACACTCTTAATGTTCAAATTTAGTTAAAAGTGGTGTAAACTGAACTGATGTGTTTTGATATAATATGTATATTTTATGATAAATAAGGGCAGACAGAATAACAAACTGCAGCTTCCAGAATGACCATAAACATGAATTCATCAATCTTTCCAAAACATCCCATTCATAAATGAAGACGAACTGTCTTTGTGTTTGTGTGAGCAGATACGTCCACAAGTGTGTTGTTATTTCGTGGTGTCATGTTCAAGGTGAGAAGGTTCCTGGTCTGAAACCCATCAGGGGCCTTTCTGTGTGGAGTCTGCATGTTCCCCCTGTGCTTGTGTGGGTTTTCTCCAGGTACTCTGGTTTCCTCCCACAGTCCAAAAACATGTATGTCAAGTTGATTGGTGACTCTAAATTGCCCATAGGAGTGAGTGTGAGTGTGTGAGGTTGTTTGTCTCTATGTGGCCCTGTGATGGACTGGGGACCTGTCCAGGGTGGACCCCTGCCTTTCACCCAGAGAGAGCTGGGATAGGCTCCAGCAGGTCCCTGGGACCCTGGTTAGGACTAAGGGGGTCTAGATGATGGATGGATGGATGGATGTTCAAGGTGTTCAACGTGGAGTCGGTCCATCCGGTGTAATTCTTTGCAGCAACCAGCGGCGGCGCTGCTGCAACGGATATACTGACCGGAAACACCGGCAACGGGCGGGAAGTTTGATAATTTTAGATAAAAACAATTGATGTGACGAAGATAATTTACGTGTATTAAAGAACAAACAAAAGCTACTTTCACACGAGCGGATTAAGTTAAAGGGCTGTAATTAGATGAATGCGGTTAATGAGTGAAGCAAACGTCGCTAGTTAACGGGAATATTAACCTAGCATTAGCATTAGCTCTCTAGCTAGTCTAGTTGTGTGTCGGGATGGCGGACAGAAATCTGGTCCAGGAGTTGAAACGTTGGGCGACAGAGGAGTTCAGTCTGCCCCCGGACAGCCTGCCGAACGACAGCTATTTTAAAACGTGGGTACCCGCTTGTTTATAATGTTCCTGCTAGTACAGTTAATAGTCAAACGTAACGTTAGAGGTGAATTAACGCTGAGCGTCTGTTTTCCAGGCTCTGTGTTGGGACTGGGAAGTCAATATGGAAATATGTCATCCAACACGTCTTTCACCAGAGGTCAGTCTCAGAAAGAGGGCTCGGTGTATAAAACTGTCCGTAACTCCGGACACTGTGACAGTAATGGACTACAGCTTTTTAACTGTCTCTGTTCTTCCAGGAATGTGAGGATCATGCGTGGAAATCTGCAGTGGTATCCTTTTCATTCTGGCCCTGAGAGAAAGTTTCAAGGCCTCCACCTTTTACTGGAGCCAAGCCTTTATATCAGTTTGGCTCATATGTTGATCAGTTATTAGCTGCCTGCAGATATATTGGCAAAGACATGTTTTGAAACAACGGACCATTCCTCAATAATGGATTTTCTAAACTCAAAGTCATCATTGGTTTAACCCTACAAAATCCTGCATCAGTCATGCTCTAGTGTACATTTCATTTCAGCAAGATATCACCTAAGGAAACATGTGATGGGACTATGCACTAATTTCCTCATGTCTTCTTTCTTAAGTTATTAGTATAAACAGAATTTCTTCATCCACCATGTTCAATATTTGTGTGTTCATTTCTTTAACACCGTGATTGTCCAGGTACAAGGTTTTTCAAGACAAAGAGGTAGCGTACAGCTGATTTCCTTACCTTGAGTGATCGCACCAGTGATATACAATATGGAATATTTTATTTTATTGAGACACTGATTAAATAAAATATGTGTTTAATCTGCTGGTGTTCTTGCATGCACAGTTGAAGCAGGCTGAGGCCCAGAGTGAGGCTTCCAAGCAGAAAGAGCTTCAGAGGAAGATAGAGCAGCTGAGAGCAGAGATCAGTCAGCTGGACTCTCAGATCAGTGCAACAGAGGAACAGATGGCCATGCAAGGTTAGTCCATTATGCACAGTGTGTGCTGGGCATCATTTTGTGTAGTTATACTGTTAAATATGAAGCAAGTACCTACCTATTGTGCTTTGCTCCTTTGTGTAAATGCTGACTTTAAAAGGTGTAGTGACTGGCAAAGAGAAGAGAACGAACATATGTCTATTATTTTTATTATTACCTTGACCAGATTATTCTATTCATAGGCAGCACAGTGCAGGCATTCACTGCTTCCATAGCGGTTCTAATAAACTCTTACATTAGACTTTTCTGTTGCCGTTACAGAGCAGTCTATCAGCTGTACCTGGGCCAAGGTAGAGGACAGCCAGTGCAGAGAGCTGCTTCTGCAGGCCTTCAGGCAGCGCTGCGTCTTGGACCGCAAGTCGCTATCTGATGACACACAAAAGATCAGTGGGCACAGCCAAGCACTGGAACTGATAACCAGGTAAGATGGAAAAATTGAGGTTCACGTGAAGAGGAAATTAATGAGTTTAGATTATTTATACACAGATACTAATCACGAAACATAATTTAGAAAATAAGAACTACGTCGTGTGTTACAGGAAAGCAGAGGTTCAAGTGGTGTTTGATGGCAAAGCCTCTAACAGCAGTGATGCTGACAACCTGAGCTCCAAATCCATAACAGAGCCACAAGTCCTGGTAAGAAAATAAAGAAATAAACTAAAGATCTAAGAGGGCAAAAATGCATGTCTGTGTGGATAAAATGGACACACGAGCTTATGGAATTAATAATGATATTTGGTGAGAAGCAGCAATGAATTACTGCAGATATTTTCATTGTTTAATCTTTGTGTGGCAACTTGAGAGTATTTTCATAGTAATACAGCTGGTAGAGACACTGATTTGACTTTCTGGTGAAATCTGAAAATTTGGAAGAAACTATACGATTTGATTATGCTGTCTAGGAGGCATCAGCCGTCAATTGAAAGACGTCATTTCTTTTGTTTTCTCGTTAGCGTGAAGTTAGAGAGCTGTGTGACGACAGGGTCCACTTCTATCAGTCTTTACAAGAGAGTGAAATGAAAACACAGAACTCTGCAGCCCGACAGTAAGTACTAAAGTAGACGCAGCATTAAAGAGGTCAGTTACAATGTTCACAAACTGCCTTCCACAATATTGCCTACATTGTTTACTTAATCATTTCTATGCTTTTCCCTCTCAGTATGACTCGTGAACAGAGAACTGCTGTATTTCAGTATTGGTTGAGTGCTGTGGAGGTTAGTTTATTCTGTTCAAATTTAATGCTTTGGTACTTGTATATGTACTTTCTTTAGTTGTCACTTTAAATTAACATGTTGCTTGTGTGACATCAGAACCTGTGGAGTGGCTATCCTCCAAACCACATCCTCTCAGCATTAGAGTATTTAGCTTCAAGAGAACAGAAAGAACTAGAGGACAAACTGGCTGCTCTGGATGTGACACGGGACGTGACAGCTCTGCGGTATGACAGTGTTCAGTATTATCAAAATGTTCTCTCTTTGAGACTGTTAAATCTCTTAACAATTTTAGTGTTAGGGTTAGTTAGTATTTGTATGTTAGTATTTATCTGTCTTTTAATTGCAGGTTCCGCTATGAAAGCAATCACCTGCTGGACACATCAATAAATGAAGATAATGATTTGCCACCAGTTAAGACACTCTTACAGGTGCTAGACATACACTGTATTTTAATATTTCTGAAGTTCACAGTAGACAAAAACTTGTTTTTCTTTCCTGACACTCTATATTAATGATTATGTCTGACATTACATATTTGGGTTGTTCCAGGCTGCTTGGGAGGAGGTTGAACAGAGTTTGGTGGAACTAGCCCAGACTCGCTACAGAGTCCAGCAGCTCAAAAACCAACTGTGGGCCTGCAAGAAGGAGACTGAGAAGCAGGTGTCTGGTATTGCAGATGAGGTCCACAATGACGCCTTGGCACTGTAAGTCCACTCACTGTAGAGTTCAAAGAGAAGAAGTCAAAATTTCTGGTAGATCATGAAATCTGGAAAATGGCATGTTTGGAAACAAAGTAACTCATCAGAAGCATTTTCTATACTGTAGCATCAACACCATCAACACCCCAGTCCATCACAGGGCCACATAGAGACGGTAGCATCAACACCTTCAAACACGTTACCATATAAATGAATAATATTCATTTCCAAGGAGGCTAAACAATTTGGAACAATAATTGGATAATTTTTTGTTACTGACAACCAAAGTCTGGACCTCTGACTTATTTTAAGAGTAAGACCTTGGTATCAGACATTTTTAACAGAAGTATGAATGTTTAAAGTTTTTTTTCTTAGCTCTATTTAGTCTCTTTCTATGCTTGTCAAATGTATTTAGTTGATGATTTTTTGTGTTTGCAGTTGCATTAAGTCGCTGCAAACACAACATGCCTGATTTGATCTGGGAAAACGCACTTGTGTTTTATTCCTTGAACGCTTTGTGCATTGATGTCAGGTCTGCTCTAGAGGTGGAACTCCAGTGCGTGATGCAGGCGGCAGCCAGAGATCAAATAAGAGACTGGTGTTTCCAACTAGACCAACATGCCAGAAGCCGACAGGAGGCGCTCCGAAACCTTCGCAGCCAGTGGCACAGCATCCTTGACTTCAGACAACTAGTGGTGAGTGTGACTTGGCAATATTGGGTCTGTCATTGTTTATGTCTGTCTTGGATCAAACATTTTACTCAAGTTTCAAATTATTATCAGTAATTAGAAAACTATGGTCTAGGGGATTTGGTTAAATAAATGTGGCATTAACTGTTGGAAGATAAACACCTTGATTTGATAAACCTTCATGATCTGAGGTGTCAATATTTCTGGAACATGTATCATTAGAAGTGTTTTGTTGTTGTCTGCAGGTTCTCAGGCAGGAGCAGATCAGAGGTCTGATTAAGGGGAACTCCCTAGCCAAGACAGAGCTGATCCGTCATCACAGAGAAGTGAGCATGTTCTCCATCTGTGACACAGAAGTAGAGAGGTTATTCACACTATCAGCCAAATGTTTGCCCTGGAACTGAAATGTTTCCAGTCTTTTTTGTTAGTAAGATATACTTCATTTGCTGTTGTGGAAGAAATGTTTTGTTCTTTTTTTTGAAAAAAAAAAAAAAAAAGTGAAACAACCTCTGCTCCAAAGGAGCAAATTTTTGGACATCTCTTGAGGATTACTATCCCTCTGCCTTGTTTCAGTTGCAGGAATTCATCGAGGGTAAGCTGGTGCCACAGTTTGATCATGTCACCAAAGCTGCCAACAGTTTAAGGAACTCTGTTTCCAAGGAGGCTAAACAATTTGGAACAATTTCGCTTCCTGCTCTAGACCGCAGGACTGTTGATGGGTAAGTGTTTTCTGGTACTCAAAGAGTACATCAGGTTAGTTAGGTTAAAATAGGTACATTTATTTTTGTACCATATTAAATTCATATTTGGCAATAAATCCACAAGGGTTACACAGAACAGTGTTTTGCTTGTGCCAGATTTATTTTTACTGTCTTACAAATGCACAAATGGAGGGACAAGAAGAGACAGAACTTTTTTTTTTTTTCTTCAAGAAAAGGCATTTAAATTATATTTATGATCAAGTGGTGACAGATGATGAACACAAAGAAGAAAAGCGACATTGCTTCTGTTTCAGAATGCAAAGAATCCCAGCATCGTGGTTGTCCATCCGTCGCTTGCAGTCCCCGACCTTCAGCAGCTTATGTAAGAGCCTGGCTTTCCCACTGTACAGGGTGAGTGTCGACACAATAAGTGAGTTCTTCCCCTTCTTTGTAATCACTATATAGTCCCTGTTTTGGGTCGAACAAGTTGTATATAATCATGTTTTTGTTTTTACTGTGCACAGGGCTCTGTCTTTATGAGACAACTTGTTCATCTACCTTAGATTAATTTAGATATGATTGTAAAAAATATCTATCCCCTATAATCCTTAAACTATTAAATCTAAATTTTATATGGTAAAAATATCATAGCTGAGTAATTATGAGTGTATGCATAAACAATCTAAAACTTGCAAGAAAGGTCAAATTACTTTACAAAACCATAAACTAAAAGTAATACAAGTATTAATTAAATTTTGGAGTGTAACTTTGCATGTGAAGCTTACCTGTGGATATTGACTAAAGGTTGTGCTGTCAGTTCCCACAGTCCACACTGCTCCTCAAACTCCACATGGCTGGAATAGTTTTGATTAACTAGCTGTCACTGCCATTGCTTGACTCCAGTCTGCTTACTAGCAGAGATGATAATATCTGTGAAAATCAGTTTTACCTTCAAGACAACAGTTAGGCTAATTTATGGAATTTTTCTAGTTTTACAAACACTCACTGTATTCATTCCTTTCCCTCTCTTTGACTTTAACTAATTTTCCTCCTCCTTACACTTTAGGCTCCAGAGGAGTTGTGCTCCCAGGTGCGCTCTCAGAAACTTGAGTTATGTTTTCTCCATCACTTAGTGCAACTTCAGTCTGCTACTCTGCAGAAAATACAGAAGGAAGCAGAGCAGCTGCATGCATCTGATCAAAAAGGTAAGTAGGGAACTGGTCCAGAGTCGAGCTTTTATCAGGATTAAAATACACAATTACAAGTGCTGCATTTGGCTGCTTGGACACATACTGTGTAAAATAAAGAACTGATCTCATTTTTTTAAAACTATAATTTTAGTAAAAAACAGCTACTGTTTGCCCGCACTGTGCTTTTCAGCCTTGCTGTCCAAGGTTATGGAGGAAGATCAGAAGCTTCTGAAGTCTCTGGTACCAAGAGTCAGAAGTCTCACCCAGCGTTCTGCACAGGGCCTTACTTATGGAAAACAAGTCAAAACTGCCATCTCTCACTGGTGAGTAGTTGACTCATTTGATTTCTTAGTTTTTTTTTTTTTTTATTCTTACAGTTTCAGTATCATTCCTATCACTTCATTCATTCTTGATCCAGTTTTACAGGCGTGAAAGCAAAACAAGCCACCATGCAGGTTTGAAATCATCTTACCTAAACCACGTCTGCATTTGAAAATGAAAGTGAATGTGACAAGTTATCACTCATCTGGTTCTGAACATGTATTAGTTTGAAATAGTGCAGCAGTTGTTATATGATTTTTTTAAAATAATATATTTATTATATAAATATATATATATGAAACATTTTGACAACAAAATATACATCTAAACACTTTGCCCAGTCCCATGCTCAGTAAGGGACATAAATTATGACCAAAACTATCAAAATAGGACCCTTTTTTTTTTTTTTTTTTTTACTTTATCATGTAAAGTTAAATGGATGGATTGTGAATTTCTACCTCCACTCAGGAGTAAAGCTTTGATAAATTGTTGTGTGTGTCTTCATGCATGTAGGTGGGATCAACCAGCACAGCACGTCCTTCCTGAGGTTAGTAAAGGAGGCCTGACGTTTCAGCAGTGGCTACAGAGGTGGAAACTCGCTGCCAAAGCCTCTTAAGAGATGCCCCATAGTATAAAAATATAAAGGAGATTCTTTTCAGCACCATTCATTAGCAAAATGACCATGCTACTGTGAAGGCTATATTACTAACTGGGTAAAGTGAGCAACTTCCATACGGAAAGAGTTTTCTGGCTGTATTCGTTCCTCCTGTTTATAGTGGTCATTAAAAGATCTGATCCTGATGCAATATCAGTAGAAGTGATTGGGGAACAGAAATCACAGCACTTGTTTTGTGCAAAAATACATACAAAGTTTATATGTCTAATCTGTGTTAGACAGACTTCCTCCTTCACTTCCACTGAAGCGCATTAGGAAAGAATCTTAGTTGATCTTAACAGGGCGAATTATTACAGTTAGCAAAACCTGTTTTGAACTTATTGGCACCCCAAAGGAGCAATATCAACTAAAGTGGGCTCTGCATTATTAGCTGATTATCTGCCCTGTCTTGTGGTGCTGCCTTAATTATTTTGTTTACAATATCTTCAAATTGAGCATATATCTAAATAAAGATGTTTAATCAAATCACCACAAACTGTTGTATTGTTTTACCATAGGAGGTTTGATTGTACAGAACTTAATGGAAACCTTATCTGTCCACGGCTGAAGTGGTTAGGAAACACACACACACATGCTGTGAAGCAGAGCTGCAGTGGTTAGTCAAATAATCGATTAGTCAATTGAAAGAAACTTAATTACCAGCTAGTTTGATTATTGATTGTTTCGGGCATTTTCAAGCAACAATGCCACAAATTTTACAGTTCCCGCTTCTCAAATGTGAGAATTTGCTGCTTTTTAACCTAACATAAATAATTTTTAGGTTTTGGACTGATGGTTAGAGATGTTACATCACACATGGTTTTCACAGTTATCCGTCTGTGTTTTGTTTTATAGACCAAACAATAACTCCACAATGAAAATAGCTGTTATACTTCTGTTTCTAAGCTGTTTATTTCGCCTTTACCCAGCTTGATGTTTTTCCGTGTGTAGTCTGTCTAATAAATAAACCGTTTTAAATCTCAGCCGTGTTCCTGTCGTCCTTGAAAAATCCCTCGACCCATGAACGATGTCGCACATCAGTCCAGGTGTGGAGTTTGTTGGAGTAACATTGTTCCTTTGTAGCACTGACGGGGGGGCGGGGCGAACTGGTTCTTGTGAACTCGGCTCCTCCCCTCGTCGCGCCTGCGCAGTTGAAGTTTTCACTCTTCTTTTTTTCAGCTTTTCGCTCCTACTCTGGCTTCCGGACGCCAAGACAGACCGCTGCCGCCGAATTTAAAGAGACAGGCGATAGTTATTTTAAATACGTGAAACGGCGACCATTGTCCCTTAGCTTGTTTTCCGACGGTCCTCGGTTTTCTCGGTGGCGATGTTTAGTCCAAGTCCCAGCGACTAGCAGCTTGTCTGTCATCACCCGTCACTCCGCTGCGTTTTCCGTCCAGCCAGGCGAAGTAGGGCTGCTCGCTGGCAGGCTGGCTTCCCGACAGAGAGGAAGGTTTGTCGGCTAGCCAACAACTGGAGGTAACCCCGAAGCTTCCCTCTCAAGTTGTGGTAGCGGCTCTCAAGCCTCCTGTCGCCGGGGATAATGGCGAAGATTCAGACCCACAGCACCGCGAAGCAGATAAACCAAATTCAGGACAAGCCTTTCGTTATAACGCAAAAGCAAGTGCAGCAGCAGCACTTCCAGAAGCTGAAGGTAAGAGGACAGCGGGGAAAAGTCCCTCAGAGTCACAACCATTTTGTTCGTTGCATTGGAGGCTTTTCTCTCTCTGCCCTGACGTCGAGAGTGCCGAGAGGAGCGCTAGCCCGAGTTAGCTCCCGGCCTGTTAAAAGTAATTCCCTGCTAAACAGCCCAACACTGACATTTGGGGTTAGCTTGCATGTGTGAGCCGTGTTTCGTTAATCACTGTGTGGCGGTCCAGCAGCGCAGTTAGCGCTGGGTTCTCATTTACGGTGCCAGTGAGAGCTAACCGTGAGCCAGCGTTAACTCGGCTGCCCTGGGCTGTGGGAAGTTCCTCCTTGTTGGTTTTTTTTTCAGCCGCCCAGAACAAAGTGGAGGACGGCAGCCAGGCTAGCCGGGCTCGGCTAACTCGGTCCATTAGCTGCTCCGTCTTACATGTCTTTGTTACCGCACTGTTCCGGTGTTATCACACTGTTTGTACTGACACGGCACCGTTGGCAGGACCAGCAGTGACTAAACGTATTGTATAAACGCGTGTGTGTATGTGTGTTTTCGTGTGTGTGTGTGTGTGTGTGTAGGTGTTTGTGTTAGTGGAGTTGTTGTCGTCAGTTGACTGTTGGCTAACGTTAGCTACAGCAGCCTCTTTGCACGGGCTTTGTGTGGACACATTTTATCGTAATAAAACCTCCAGCCTGGTTGTTGTTGTTGTCGTTGTCTAAGGGAAGCCGTGGTCCAGCGAACAAAAGCTGCCTGTTTGTTGTATTCGCACCGTTTGTTTGTTTATTTATTTATTTCGCGGTAACGTTACTTGTGGAGCTAACTAGTGCATTTGTTGATACGGCACTTCAGCTGACATTGACCGACGAACACATTTCTATGAAAATGATCCACATAGACCATCGATAATTTTCTGCAATATAAACATATTTCGGCTTTTAGAGTAGCACCCCACTGACACCTGATAGTAGTAGTGCTTGACAGTATGTATTTATTAATGATACACAATGTGCAGACGAGCCATTGTCTTGTTAAAAAGCTATTTGGCAGCTCTGTCTGTGCAGGATCCTGCTCCATCCACAGCACAGCAGGATGTTTATCAGCTCCAGGTCATGCTGCTTGTGGTTTGAGCTCCATTGATGATGCTTTTTTTATTTTAAAATTCATTTTCTTTCTCCACTCTCTGTGTTTAGGTCGAAGATGCCTTGTCATATTTGGACCAAGTGAAAATTCGTTTTGCGAACGAGCCTGGCATATACAACAAGTTTCTGGACATCATGAAAGAGTTCAAGTCTCAGAGGTATTTTGTTTTTGGTAATATTTGCAAAGAAAACATAGACACGTTATCAAGAGAAGCATGGCAGTGGATGTTACTTGTCTACTATCAAACCCCGGAGTAATAATGAGATAGAGTGTTTTAGTTATACATTTTTAATGAGGTGGATTCTCATACAGACGCTTCAGATGATGATAGTGGGGCTTATGTGTTGAATTTGATTACTTTGCAAAACATCACTCCCCGGGGATTAACCACACGTTGTAAGGCTGTTATCAATAAGTAAGAAATTGCAGATAGCATCCTAAATAATTACGCAAGAGTTCATATTATCTTGAAATGTAAGTGTGGGGTGACAGAATTTAGAAGTAGTGAATTAATGATTCAGCTGTGCTCCTTTTTCAGATAAACTGTAAAACTGATTAGTGGGTGGTTGCCTTCGTGCAGCACGTGAGGGAGGAGGCTAATCTTTATTCACCTCTGTTAACTAGATTGTGAAAATGTCTCTGTTCTCCTGATTAGCATTGACACACCAGGCGTGATAAACCGTGTGTCACAACTCTTCCATGGACACCCTGATCTAGTCTTGGGCTTCAATGCCTTCCTGCCGCCAGGCTATCGGATAGAGGTCCCCAAGAATGGAATGGCTTTTCTCCAGTCTCCGTTCGCAGCACAGGTCGGTCTCTCTCCTCGCAGCTAAAACTACTACTTTCAAAACTACTTCAGAGTTTTATTAGTGTTCCAACCTCTGAACATTTCTGCAAGGTTATTATTACAAACTCATGGTGTGCTGAAGTGTACTGTAGGTTTAAGCCTAGAACTTCTCGAAAGGAAGCAGGTGCGTTTTTTTCGGCACTGAATTAGAGTCGAGTACTCTGCCTCAAAATATTGCACTGTTCTATTTCATAAGTTTGAAAACAAGAAAAAGTCAAGGCTAGACACGATTCTTTCTCTTTATAGTCACAAGAGTGCCTGTCCTTCCTCAAATTGTTTTGAAGAAACAAACACATGGAAACCTTTGAAACATTTTAGTAAAGATCTCAGTTTGCTCTGACATCACCCTGGACTCTGCATATACTGTATGTAATGTAGATAAATGAATTCCTGCGGTCAGGTATCCCTCTTAGTTTGATACATATCAACATTGTCTTCAATTCAATACAGAAATTATTGCAACCAAAAGTTTGTAATGATTCGATGCACTGCAAATAAAACTGATTGTGTAATTTGCTTCAACTCAAATTCTGTTTCACTTTGTGAATGATTTGATCGTTTGTTTCTACATCAAAGTGTTGCATGCCTTGGCTGACAGTTGCAGAGTAAGAATGCAGAGGCCAGTGTCTGTCACTTTCACACGCAGTACAAATTTGTGATTTTTATTTCGAGCGCTGACTGAGAACTAAATGCAAGTGACGTTCTCATCTGTGAGGTCTTCTTTTTTGGAGAAGTGGAACGTATACAATTGGGCAACCTGAGGAACAGGGGAGGTATTTTTCACCAAAACCATTTTCAACAGACATATTGATTTTAGAATATATTTCAGATGTACGTTTTTGTATTGCAATAGCTGCACCTCTGAATCTTATATTGATTTTTTTGTTCCATGCAATAGTGTAGCCTTTAAGAATTGTGTTGTACATGTGAACCTTATACTTTGTAAGTGTGATACTTTACTTTAAATTTAGTTTGTAATGTCAGTGTGAAAACAGTTTGTATAAGCTCCTTAATAAGATTTTTAAAAATTAGTTTCCTATACATATCTGCAACATTTTCTATTTGCCACTTCAGTGTACAAATTCTGTGTGAAAAAATTTATCTCCATGGGATTGACATTTTTCTGCGAACAATCCCAGAAGGCAATGCGGTGCGTTTTCTAGTCAACTGACAAGTTATTTATTTATTTAAGGTACTGAGAATTTTAGTTTCATTTCCATCCTGTTCTACCTCAAAGAATATGACTGAACGTTATTCCAGGGTTTTTAGGAGAAGGGTTGGAAATCACTGATGTGGGAATGCTGTCAGTGATAATGTGACAAATTAAAAATGTCAGAAATTTACTGCTAAGTACAGAGTCTGTTCTATAGAGAGTAGGAGTGAATGATTGGGGACACAGTAGGTTTATATGTAACAAATATATATACACCAACCCAAATGTTTTTTTCCCTAAAATGAAGTAAACATTTCTTCAGTGAATGTACATATGATCATTTAACTCCTGCCTTTTATGTCTCCAGGTGTCCCCAGGCCAGCAGGGGAAGAATCTCACCACCTCTGCGGTGCCCACAACCTCAGGTAGTGCCTCTGCCACCCACATAGAGGCTGGACCTGCCCAGACCAGTGAAGGCAAGGCGGCCCCATCGGAGTCCCTATCTTCCTCAGCCTCAACAGGACCTCCAGATCCTCCCAGCAGACTTTCTCTTCCCCTGGCTAGCAGAGAGAGCCAGAACCAGGCAACCACCTCATCCGTATCCCCCCCTGCCTCAGAAACGAGCCCAGTAGAGTTTGACAGTGCCATCAGTTACGTAAACAAGATCAAGAACCGTTTCTTGGACCATCCAGAGATCTACAGAGCCTTCCTGGAGATTCTTCATACATATCAGGTACTATGAACATATGATACGCTGTAAAAAATCAACTTCAATGATCCTATTTTAATGCAGACATTGTGGTCTTTTTTTTCCATTTGCTGAGTTGTTGTTTTTTAATATCCTCCTGTTCCACCTCACAGGTTTTCAGTGTTAATGTAACATTTCACCACAGCAGGCCTGAGTGTCCATAGGTATATGAGAGTCTGAATTGCTTCATGGTGCTTTTTTAGGAAAAATTGACCAAGTAAATAAAGGTCATAGTTTAAACGTTACTGGCCAGTATCAAATTTCCACCATGACAGTGTCTATTGCAGCAAGACTGATCAAATGTAACCAGACCACGAATTTCAACTTGACTGTAATTTATTATTTTTTTTCCTAAATTGAGATTGACTCGTCACCTCTCTGCCATTTTCCTTTCATTACCCTTCAGAAGGAGCAGCTGGAGGTGAAGGAGAGTCGAGGCAGCCGAGGGAGCAGCGGGATGACAGAGGACGAGGTGTTTTCTAAAGTTGCAAGTCTCTTTAAGGGACAAGAAGACCTGCTGGCTGAGTTTGGACAATTCCTGCCTGATGCCAAGCGATCACTGGTCAGTGAAACATCAAGACAGCTAATGATTTTTAGAACTGCTGAATGTAACTTAATTTTCTCACTTTAACAAAACAGAAAATAATTGATCAGTTGAGAAAAGATTTAAAGTCATTTCAGAATCTAACTTTTCCTGTCCTTCCTCTATGCTTTGTCTTGTGTAGTTCACAGGGAGCTCTCTGACAGGGGGGAAGGAGCAGCTGAAGAGGCCGGAGGAAGAGGACACGATAACCAAACAAAATAAAAAGAGGCCCAGGCCCATATTATTGCAGCACATGTCCCCACTCCTCAAGGTAAATTCTCTGTTTAGTGTAATTAGCACAAGCAACACACCGGTGTTTGTTGATGTGTTAAAATGCTTCTACCTGAACATGAGTAACGATTATATATTTTTATATGTCTTATATATTTTTTTTTATTTTTTTAGAAGAAAATGAAGTATTCCTGTACCAAAGATCAGTCCTTTGCTTCAGTTAGCAAACATGGAGTTTTAAGAGAATTCTCCTTCTTTGATAAGGTGAAGCCATCTGTTTCCACTGTAACCGTGTTGATTCATACAGTTTCCTTGACCAATTGCCACTGTTCTTTCTTTTCCCTCTTTTCCTTTATTGCTTCTATATGGCTTTTGTTCTGCGATTGGTCTAATTTCAACCCACCCGTCTTTCAGGTTCGTCGCCTGTTTAAAAGCCAGGAAGTGTACGAGAACTTTCTACGCTGCATCGCCTTGTTTAACCAAGAAGTCGTTTCAGCAGCAGAGCTGCTGCAGCTAGTCACTCCTTTTCTAGGGTGAGTGGAGGGACAGATGATTGAGCTGGATAAATGTGTGAAATGGCTAGACGAAATGTGTAGAGCGGACATACCAGTGGCTGGATACAGTGGCTGCAGGGAGCCTGTGAAAAGTGTAGAGTCTAATGTCTAGTAGAAGAGGATTTTTGGTACTTCTGTGCAAGAAATTGTTATTTATATAATCCACATGGTACTGATATGACCTTTACAGTAGCATCATATAACACAGATTTGTATCCATAGCACGTTCACATTGTCAGTGTTGCTCTGATGACTTCAGTCAGCTGTTCTTCTCCTGGTTTATCTGTCATTATCGATTTCATCATCTCCTTCCAGGAAGTTCCCCGAACTGTACACACAGTTCAAGTCATTTCTGGGGGACAAAGAACTCTCTCATGCCGTGTCAGGGCTGTCAGATCGCTACATGGAAGGGGGAGGAGGCAGGGAGGTAGACTATGCCTCCTGCAAGCGCCTGGGATCCAGCTACAGAGCACTGCCCAAGACCTACCAGCAGCCTAAATGCAGTGGGCGCACTGCCTTATGCAAGGAGGTACCTCCACTTACACCGTTTGAAAAAGATGTCGCTAAATCAGTGCTTTGTTTAAAGGTTCTGTGCGTGTTCTTGAGGTCTGACAAACATGTTGGATGGATAAAAACAATCTGCTAATTTTTTAAAATTTTATTTTATTGAATATAGTCAGTAATAGACTAGTAATAGAGTTTCCCATTGGTAATAAGTATGTGTGTGTGTTTGTGATGTAGGTGTTGAACGACACCTGGGTGTCATTCCCCTCCTGGTCAGAGGACTCCACCTTTGTCAGCTCAAAGAAGACTCCTTATGAGGAGCAGCTGCATCGCTGTGAGGATGAAAGATTTGAGGTCTGTCCTAGCAAGGCTTCTATTTACACTTCTTATAAACATCACAGCTTACTCAGGCTTTCTTTGTCTGTGCCACTCTGCTTTGTCAAACAGGTGTTAATAACCTTTAGCACATGCAGCACTTGGCACTATGTTATAGTTGATGTCTGACTTCGAAACGCTTTTTGCAACTCTCCACTCAACAGCTGGACGTGGTTCTGGAGACAAACTTGGCCACCATCAGGGTGCTAGAGAGCGTCCAAAAGAAGCTGTCCCGCCTTTCGCCAGAGGACCAGGACCGGTTCAGATTAGACGACTGCCTGGGCGGCACCTCTGAGGTCATCCAGCGCCGTGCTGTGTATCGTATCTATGGAGACAAAGCCCCCGAGATCATTGAGGGACTGAAGAGGAGTCCCGCCACCGCTGTGCCTGTGGTGCTCAAGAGGTCACGACCGTCTTTTTCTTTGTTTTGGGCGTTATGTCAAATGTGCTCACTGGTTGGGCATTTAATGAAAGTTCATTATTGTCTGTGGTGACTTCTGAAATGTCTGGAAATTTTCAACCTATAGCCAGTTAATGCTTGTGTTATACTTTATGAGCATAAATGATTATTAACGCATCATGCTCCACTTTTCTTCTATAGCAACACAGAATATGGAAATAAGACTGTTGCTTGCAGTGAGAGAAGACATTTCATTTACATTAGCAGCAGGAAGATTTAACTGACAGTACGATGAAAATGTTGTTTTGCTGGCAGCAGGAGAGAATCCTTGTATCAACAGACAGTGATGTTTGTGTGTGAACCATACCACGAACAGTTGGTGCGAACTAACAGCTGTGCTAAATGGTTTGTTTATTCACTGGGCTGTATGTCGGACCATGATTGTAAACATTAAAGTATCTGGGGAAAGTAACATGGGATTTTCACAATCCAGACTATGATGTGCATCAGCGCCGACATTCACGTTAACATGGTTGTGTTTCACGTCATGTATCTGCAATAAGGATGTCTCATTCTCTCCAGGTTGAAAGCCAAGGAGGAGGAGTGGAGAGAGGCCCAGCAGGGTTTCAATAAGATCTGGAGGGAGCAGTACGAGAAGGCGTACCTGAAGTCCCTCGATCACCAAGGCGTCAACTTCAAACAGAATGACATGAAGGCTCTGCGGTCAAAGAGTCTTCTCAATGAGATTGAAAGTGTCTATGATGAGGTAAACCCTCTCTACGTATTCCCCAACTTTAGACTTTCATAACAAGGAAAGATACTTCAGTATAATTCCTGTCACAGTGGATTGTAGATCCATACTGGAGGTTGGACCCAGTGAGACTCAGTAAAGTTGTTCATAATGTTGTTAAAATGACGAGCAGCAGCTTGGAACTTCCTTCCTTCACGTTTTTGAAGAGAAGCTGCCTCATTGTGTTGGTCAGTCATGTGTGATTGGATTGACACCACTAATCACTTAGACAAATATGTTTTCTCTTTATTTTCTATAAAGAACAAGGGAGCAAGTAAAATGAGCTGAGCTTGTTTTCATCATAGTTTGGTGCTGCTGTTGAAGCGACTGTCACATCAGTCATATATTTTCCTTATGGTTCATAAAAAAGGTTATTTACCTGTTGGGAGAAATAACTTTCATTAGTCAGCGAAGCCTGTTACAGTGTCTAATCTCTGCGTTTCTGTGTGTGCCTCAGCGTCAGGAGCAAAGCACAGAAGAAGGTGGAGTTGGCCAGCAGGGCCGTAACGGCTCGGGTTCGGCCTCATCCAGCGAGCCCCACATGGTGTTTACATATGAGGACAAGCAGATCTTAGAGGACGCTGCCTCGCTCATCATCTACCACGTCAAGCGACAGCCCACCATCCACAAAGACGACAAGGACCACATCAAGCGCATCATCCAGCATTTTGTCCCCGACCTGTTCTTCTCCCGCCGCGGTGAGCTCAGTGACACTGAAGAATGGACAGACGAGGAGCCTGAGCCTGAGGAGGGAGGAGAGAGAGGAGGAGGAGAGAGAGGAGGAGGAGAGAGAGGAGGAGAGAGAGGAGGAGGAGGAGAGAGAGGAGGAGGAGGAGGAGAGAGAGGAGGAGGAGAGAGAGGAGGAGAGAGAGGAGGAGGAGAGAGAGGAGGAGGAGAGAGAGGAGGAGGAGAGAGAGGAGGAGCTGCGGCACCGGTGGCAGGAGGAAACGGTAGCTCTAATAATGCATCAGGAGCAGCCACGGGTGGTCAGTCCCAACCCCAGCTTGCCCAGTCACAGTCGCAGAACCAGTCCCAACCCCAGCAGCAGCTGAATGGTGAGTCCAGACGGAGGCGCTGCAGCCCATCTCAACCTGCAGACACAGAGGCCTCCACCACCTCCAGCAGCACGAGCCAGCCTGCAGGGACCGCCGCGTCCACCCCTGTGTCGACACCTATGGAGACGGGTTCAGGGGCGGCAGGGGAGAAAGTGGACCTGCGTGACCCTGAAGCAGAGCACCAGAAGGAGATGGACGGTGTCTACAACCTTTTCTTTGTCAACAACAACTGGTATTTCTTCCTGCGGCTGCACCAGACTCTCTGTTTGCGGCTGCTGCGGGTTTACCGACAGGCCGAGCGGCAGCTGCTGGAGCACCGGGCCGAGCAGAGCCGAGAGAGGCTGCTGATGGCCGAGGGGAGGAGGGAGAAGGCGTGCGACCTCGCCATGGAGCTGCGCCTCAAACAGCCCAGTAAGTTCAGCTGTTGGAAATGGTCAGATTAATGGGTTTAACCAGTCGTCATTGTGACTCATACTGGACAAAAAAGGTCAGTCGGAATCAGAAAGATGAGTTACATGTTTTATTTAGTGAAACTAGATGTCAGTTAAATTGATTTACAGTCACTAGTCGATGATTAATTGATTAAAGATTTATTTTTCTGTGGCTTGTCAACATTTGAAAGAGTAGTGAACAAACTCATTAGTCCAAACTGGACTGGCCCCTGTTTTAAAATGGCAAGATTAGTTGTAGGGCAGTGTGGTTATACTTCGTAAACCGAACTGTTGGCAGTTTGTGACTGATTGCAAACAAACATATTCCAAACAAGAGAAGCAGAGAGAAGAACTGCAGCTAAACACATTCATCAGTTCAACATTTGCTCTATTAAGCATTAGAGAAACATTTACTCACAAGCACAAGAATTTCAATGACTCTTCAGGTTAGAGGTGAAGTTGAGCCTTTTCGTCACAGCAGCTCGACACATGATTGAATTCCAGTATAACGACACGGTGACGTCCCTTTTTTCCACAGGTGAGGTGGAGTTGGAGGAGTATTACCCGGCCTTCCTGGACATGGTCCGCAGTCTGCTGGACGGCAACCTGGACTCCACGCAGTATGAAGACACACTGAGAGAGATGTTCACCATTCATGCCTACATTGGCTTCACCATCGACAAGGTCATCCACAACATCATCCGGCAGGTAAGAGAGCTCTCTTTAGTCTGCCGTCCTCCACCTTTCTCTGCAGTCGCTTTCTAACCCTCCACTCTTCCCCTCCAGCTGCAGCACCTGGTGAGCGACGAGGTGTGTCTGCAGGTGGTTGATCTGTACCTGGCCGAGAGGAAGCGGGGGGCAGCGGGGGGGAACCTGTCCTCGCAGTGCGTCCGAGCCGCTTGGGAGACGAGCTACCAGTGGAAAGCTGAGAGAGTTATGGCCGAGGAGAACTGCTTCAAGGTGAGCACCGAGGATTGCAGCGAGTCCACGTTTGAGGTAGTGAAAGCATTTTCTCAACCTCATTTTTCCTGCAGTATAATAACTTTTTACACTTGCTCAGTATTTGGATGTAAAGTTCATTTGAGCCTGCTTTTATTCCCATTGGAATAATGTCAGTGTACATTTCTATCAGGTGATGTTTATCCAAGACAAGGGTCATGTGACAATGACCATCGAGTTGTTGGACACTGAGGAGGCCCAGGCTGACGACCCGCTGGATGTACAGGTAAACACGTGTTCATGAGCAGCTTCAAGCATTTTTGTTTCCACACAGAACAGTCTGGAGTTAAACGTCTGCTCCTTCCTCCCTCAGTGCCTGTCCAGCTACATGGAGCAGTTTGTGGGGACAGAGTCCAGTCTGTGTTCTCAGGCAGAGGGCTACTTCTTCAAGCCCGTGTTTCTGCCCAGGTATGACGGTTTAAAGAAAAAGGCCGGTCATTTTCTGTAATAACACAATTTAACACTCCCTGTACTCAGCGATAACGTCTGTCAGTCTGTGTCAGTCTGTGACCTGGATTAGCTGGTTCTTGCCTGTGGCTGACCTGTGCTGAGAATAGAATTAATATAGAAACTGACTGGCCTTATCCTTTCACATTAGTCTCTATTTTAACATCTCACTTCTCATTTTAATCTGTGCATATACAAATCCTACAGCGACCTGTCTTATCGTTTAAATAATAAATGGGACCACTCAGCTCACAGCAGATCCCTTTAGGATTTTTGATGCTTTATCACTTTTGTTTCAGATGTTTTGTCTATAGTTAGTGCAGAGCATTTGGTAAAAGAGAGTCTGTCCTTCTGCAACTCTTCATGTTGCATTTTCTGTTTTAAGTGATGACATGACATGTGTATTAGACAAGACAACATTTGAAGATTACCATATTTCCTGGACTGTGTCACTTTACTCCTCTGGCAACTTATATATAAAGTGACTTATATGTATATTTACAGTCATTTTGTTGAGTAGTCACTAGTGTTGACTCAACTGAAGATAATACTATACCTCATTTATATTCAGGCTAAACTCTTAACTCCTGGTGTAACAAGTGAAACTGCCCAAAACAAAGAGCTAAGCTACAGGTAATAAAGTTAAACACTGAAGTGACTTACGTTTTTTTTTTTTCCTGATCAATGAGGCTGTTTTTTGCTAAAAGCGACTTATAGTCCAGAAAATACGGTAATACAACCCCAATGATGGCCACCAAAACACCACAGAGCTGAACCAACATAATATGTTGGTGTTGAAAGTTTTTAACTTCAGTGTGATTTAGATGAACCTGCTCTGTTTGATATGTCAGCAGTGTAATCCAACTGGAAGGTCTAACAAATGTCTGTTGTCGTAGGAACCTGCGGCGATTCCGTCGGTGGCAGGTGCGGCAGGTGGAGGCGATGCGCTGCAGGAGGGAGTGGCACCGCCAGCTGGGGGTGGAGAACGCCGGGAGCCTGGACTGTCGATTTAAACTCAACACTCACAAGATGGTGTTTGTTATGAACTCGGAGGACTACATGTATCGCAGAGGAGCGCTGGTCAAGGCTAGGAAGGTAGGGTGGAGTCATCTGCTTCCTAACAGGTTCCACCTGTGGTGTGCTTGGACTTGATGATGTGTGGGGGAAAATCCAACTGGGCTTGTAGATTTTCTGCTCGGTAAATCCTGTCTGGTGTGTCCCAGATGAGGCCCTGACACTTTTTCTTCTTCCTCCACAGTCTCAGCACAGAGTGGCGGCGAACCAGCACGAACGCTTCGACAAGTGGCACCAGGGCTGGCAGGCCAATCACGTCACGGCCTCCGCAGAACGCTCTGTGCAAAACTGGCTAATGGGCGAGGAGGAAGAAGACATGATCCCCTGCAAGACCACCTGCCTGTCGACTAAGGTGAAAGGGCAGACGGTCAACAGATACCAAGTCCATTACAGTGGTAGCAAAGCCCCGGCCTCGCCTTAGACCTGGACATGCAGTATGCACGCACACACACACACACACATACACCACACACACTGACAAAGAGACACACGCAAACAGGAAATGCATGGACTTCCCAAACACTCATACACTAAACACAGACACAAACAGCTGCAGTCCCACTTCTCCACAACAAGGTCCACTCATTCACTGTCACTCATGGAAGAAGAAACTGGCAGAAAGGCAGTGAGTGAGTGAGCGCACAGTGACAGGAGTGATGGGGGGAGCGGCGCCGGCACAGACGGAGCTCGTCGTCCTCATCGCCATCGTTCTAGCACCTCTGTTGGCACTAAACATCGCTAAGACTATGGACAGACACGGTTAATCAGGTGAGAAGTTATGAGATCATGGAATTTGTTTCAGAAATGTGAATGTGTTTTGTTTTTTTTTTTGTTTTTTTAAGTCAAGTGTAGTTTTTAGCTTCTAAAGCCAGAGAGCCTTCTGCTTGCTTGTTGGTTGGTTTATGCGTGTTCATTTGGAGAGATAATGGTAAACGTGTGTATGTATGTGTATCCTGCTCTCTTCATTTCGTCTGTTTGTATGCCCCGTACAGCCTCTACAACTCTAGTAACTGCATAACTGTATGTGCATATATACAACAGGGATCCTGTAGTTTTTATATATGCGTCTACTCGAGTTGATTAATACATCTAAAGATCACGTGGTTCTTACAGTGTTTGCTGTCAGCCAACTCTTGATGTTTGCATTTCTTTTTCTTTTTTTTTTTTTCTGGTATTTTTTCACCCTTTTTTGTGTTGCAGCTAAAGACGTTATCACCAGGGCACCAATGAGTCCTTACAATGAATTGGTTTAATATTGATCAAACTGTCAAATTATTTTCATGATTTCACCAAATGTTTACTTTGCATTGTCTTTTTTTTTGCATACTGGCATTGAAAATAAAAGCAAAATATCAGTGTTAAAATAGAATGTATAACATTTATCCTGTATCATTTACCATAAAAATAAACAACCTAGTTGTGACCTTCTTAGATGTTGACTGACAGGCTGTTTGTTGTCAGCACATGGTTTGAACCACACAGCCCCTTAAGTATCAGGTGGAAATTATTGTTTAGAGTTTGTTTTGCATTGTGTGCATTACATTGTTTTTACTGAGCCCTTGAACGCAGCACGCAGGACACATTCACTAACGTCACATTTTGAATGGTAGCTATTGAGGGGCCACTTCCAGCTAAACCGGCTGGTATGAAACCAAAAATATAATTAGAGAAAGACGAAGCCAGTTTAAAGTCGATGTGTGACCTCAGTGTTAAATTACATTTTCATCTTGTTGAAATCAACGGAGCCAACAAAACAGTCTACCCAGGCAAAATGTGACGATGAGCAATGGGTCGTAATGGGACACATTTAGCAAGTGGCTAATTAACGTTCTTAATGTAGTGTTAGCTAAGCTAATATAATGCACGCCATGCAAAACAAACTAAAAGAAATCATTTCCACCTGATACTTAAGGAGCTACGTATAGAACAACATCCCTGAAGCAAAAAGTAAATCACAGCTGAAAGATTTAGTTAAGATGATTGTTAAATGGAAGAATTTTCTGATTCTAGCTCCTTAAATCTGAGGGTTTGTTGTTGTTCTGTTCTATTTAACTGTAAACTGAATATATTTGTGTTTTGGTCATTAGGAGACAATGAAAATTGCCCAGTTGTCATGGAAGTATGATTTCCTGACCTCTCGTCCACGTCCGTCTAAATGTGGAGATTAGATTAAATTTAGGCAAACTCCATCTGCTGAGAAACTAAATGATCCTTTTAATGTTTGAACTTCTCGGCTGACAACTATTTGTTTTCTTTTTCTAACTGAAGGGAGGCGATTGTTGTGACTTTGACTGTGAGGGAGTTTGGATGAGGAGCCGTAGGCCCTAACGGCGTCCTCCCTTGAGATTTGTGGCTGTTTCTTTTTGCCAAGAAGTGAGATTTTCAGGCTTTTCAGGATGATTCATTTCTTCGCAGGTTGGCACACTGAACCCCACAGCGTCAGGCTCAGTCTGCCCACCAGGAGCGAGGGAAAAAATACATCAAATCCCTTAATGCTGCCAGAGCTTTTGGATGAGTTCCTTAACCTCCTTTTGGGTGGAGGTGTCAGCCTTATCAAGAACTAAATCTTATCAGGACGTGCAACTCTGCATTTCAGGCTGCACGTTCACTTAAAGACGAAGGTGTATCAATATACACGACTGTAATCTGTAGTGCACTATAAGGCACTGACACCACATTAAGCATATGTGAAACAAAAAAAACCCAATCAAAGCAGAGTAGCTGCAGGTCCTGATGATTTTAAAGAGCAAGTCTGATTCTCAAAAGCATCCTAAGGTTTTTAAAAAGGCTGTGATCTAAGTGTTTTTCTTGCATGCTGCAGATAGTTAGGTTAAACAAATTTATCATCTTCAATGCATTAGTCTATCTAGACGCTGCTGATCTGTGGCCAGGTTGCATTAGTTTAATTGTATCGGTAATTAAATTGCTAGGAAATGCAAAGTAGGCCAACAATAGTGAAATAGAGTTTGAAATAAGAACAGCCTCAGATTTGTGCAGAAACCGTGCAGAAGAAGAAACACAAATATCAAGTGCTCAAGAAACAGGTCAGTGTCTTTGCGTTAATGTGTGTCTACCAATACTCAGAGACGTGTGTCAAAACCACACCAAAGAGAAAGATACTCACTCAGCAAAGCTGCTCGTGTCACCAGGAAGGACAGAAACGTCGACTAAAACCAGTCTGCTCGGAGGCTGGAAGAAACCAACAGGTCAGAGTAGGCGGCAACAATTAAAACATGAGGAGTGAGAGGGCAGAAAAGAGTCGAGAGGCAGAGCGAGTTTTAAAAATAATCGTGGTTTATAAAACCCAGATAGAACAGGATCACCAAAGTGTATACAGCAATACAAATACCATCAGGAAAACCATCATAGAACAGTGTTATACACTCGACATGTACAGACTACTCTGTAAAAGGGACCTGGGGAGGATGGTTCAGACTGTAAGACATTTTCCTTTCTTTATGTATCTTAAAATCACATTTAGCCACAACATATTTATTCTATTATCTTTTTTTGTATCTTATCAAAGTAGAGCATCCATCTACCAAACTACTAAAGGTACTATCACGTTTATCTAGATTAGTGAGGGTACGAACAACATCGAGAGAGGGAGGCAGAGGGGAGGATGCACACATATCCATCACTTTAACGTTACAGGGGTTTCGGCAAGCAGTGGAAACGAAAATCTGTGGCTGTCACAGAAAAATGGGAGATCAGGGCTTTTCACCATCATCATCATCATCATCTCGGCGAACACAAACTGTACAAAGCAACCCTGTTTTTGTTTTGGCCAGTGGGTTACACATACTGAACATCTGTGAACGGACACACTAAAACATTTGTTTTCTCACAGAGAAGCATCTCCAAATGCTTCCAGCGAGAAAGTAATGATCCAAGACGTGTTTATGAGATAGGCTCATGCAGGTCTGGGATCAGTTTAACAGTTTCTTGTTATGATGTGGGTCCTCTCTGGACTGGGGTCTGTTCCTGCGCCCTGCTATAGTGTCAAAGTACTTCACTCTGCAGAGCAGTTCACAACAACAGATCTAACATCCACAATTTTTATGTCATGCACATTCACAAATGTACAAACAGAATTACAGCTTCAGGACACAGGATCAACCCCCATCGCTTCCACCTCCACAGGCCCTGGACGTAACCCCCGCCCCCCCAAAAAAAGACAATCACCAACAAGATACAACCGACCACGTCTCCATTTCTATGGATTTCTTTCTATTTTTATACAAACACATTTTCAACAGATTTACACATGAAAAAGTGCAGGACTGGGAACAAACAGCTCCTTATCACCTAGAAAATACTGCCTGTGTTTAAGCAAAAATGGCAACGTGAAATCAATCATTGCCACAGTGGCCACAATGATTGGTCAGATACACATCAGGTCGAATAAATTAAGATCTATGTACAATGTAAAACAAAAGCAGCATGCAGGCAAGACAGTGGAGCCTTTTTACAAAACTATCTGCTGTGATGTTGTGCTCTCTGACGCAAGAGAGAGGCAATGTAGGCTGTGTGTGTGTGTGTGTGTGTGTGTGTGTGTGTGTGTGTGAGTGAGAGAGAGAGAGAGTGAGAGGGGTGTTGCACAGCTGTATGCCTGTGTCCAGTGTATTTAAATGGGCAGGGAAGCTACCTGTCCTCTAAACCTTAGCAGATGCAACATACTGTTCTACTCTCCAGCTTTCCAGGAAACGTTTAGCTCATAGCACAAACCAGCTTTTTGGCCTTTCAGGCGCTACAGGAAAAAACAGAAGTAGATGTTTCTGTTAAACATGTGTCTTACAGTTCTCTGGGCTTTGTCCTGTGATTGGCTGATGGTGACGCGGTGCAGCCACAGGGAGGAAGAGCAGAGCAGAATAACGAGGTCAAACAGGAAGAAGCACAAACGGTGTCTCTGAAAACCTGCAGCAACACACATTAAAATTACAACCAAGAGCTTTTTAAGTTTGAGCTGCTGGTTTGAGAATAAGACAAAGGGGGGGGGGGGGGGGTCATAGTGAATATGAGACATACAGCATATTGTTTCTGTTTGTTGTAGCTCATTCTATAATTGACCTAAGCAAATGAAACCACTAGAAAAGGGCTACAAGTTGCATGAAGCATTTCCAGGCCCAGAGCTGGACAGGAGCTGTGAAACCTGCAGGGATTATATATATTTACTGTTAAAGGCCAATAAATCAGCTTAGGCCGTGTTGCCTAAATGATCATATAAGTAGTTCAGATTTTGGAGTTTTTCATTCTGTTTTATAATTTTGTGAACCCAAATAAGAATTGGCAGATTTAACTTTTTGTTGAGAAGCAAAAGATGGCCCAAACAATTAGAGCATCAGGGCGGGAATCTGCCCAGTCTGTCAGGAGGCCTGGAACAGGACACAGTGTCACAATGCACCTGTTGTACCAGCAGCTCTCACTTTCTACATTTTTCTAAACAAACACTAATAAAACTATTTCAATCAGGACAAAATGAGCCAATCTGATCTGGAACTGGGACCAAAATTTGTCTTTTCTTTTCACAAATGTTTCTCCTGAGTTGCGGTTCTGGTCTGCACGTGAAGAATCAGAGTTAGACTTTGCCCAAACTGCCGGAGTTTTTCTACACAAAAGACAAGAATTAAACGTGAGCGTTAACTAATGTGCCTGATCGATAAACACAAACATCTGCTGATCTACTACTTTACCCGTCGTCCGTCTAGCTGACTCAGATTCAGACATTTACAGGACAACATATGGCGTCTACACTCATGGCTTGGACTCATCATATACAAACAATGACAGTCTACCGCTAGTTCTGCTCATATCACTGGGACCTCCAACAAGACCGAGCCCACGTATCAAAACAGCCCAATAAATCATGGAAACGACAGCGTAAGCTTTTGGTTAGCTTCAGCTCAGGCAGGTCGGATGGACAAAGCTCCTGTAGCTGCAGACACATTCAGGAATTAAGAAGCACATACACATGCTGTAGCTAACAGGCCACTTTGAGATCACATGACCCCACATATGTGATGATTCACAAGTCATTTTTGCACTAACGTGGGGTCGGGCTCTAACTATGAGCTTATTAAAAGTTTAAACCAAGAAAAAACATTCCAAATATTATAAAATACAATAACAATCGTTGCGTGGATCCTCAAACTAGTCTCACTAGTATAAACAACACAGGTCGAAGTACCGAACAGCTATAATAGAGTAATAATGCACATCAAAATATATGAAATATATTACAAAGCAACTTCGCAAACTAGAAATGTTTGAATCAAAACATCCCTTTTGTGTACAAGAAGGTTTCGTGTATTAAATGCACTTTTCCTGCAAGTGCCTCCAGGCGTCTTGAGATTTGTACACTGTTATTACAACTCAATCAAAAAAAAGATGGAGTATAAAAAGAATCAACAAGTTGAAACAGGTTGATTTGTTCTGATATGCTGTGGTGTGTGTAGAGTCCTTCCTCTGGCTTCTACTGAGTGATATTTAGTCTTTTGATTGGCTTTGTCTTCTCCCTGTTGATCCTAGAGTAGTTAGAAATGCATGTAAACAGTTGTCTGCAGCCTGTGAAGCTTCTCTACATAAATCCAGAAAAACAGTGAAGTAAAATCTAAAGAAACAGATCTCAAAGTAAACAACACAAAGTGAAAAGCCTGCTTAACGAAGAGAAGAGGACAATCCCAGGGCAGTGTGGTCTGTGTTGCAGAAGATTTCCCTTGTTGTCTGTCCATCTGTCTGTCTGTCTCCCCACCGGTACCAATATTACATTATGTTTGTGCTTCAGCAGGTTTATCTGTGTGTGTGTGTGTGTGTGTGTGTGTGTCTGTACATTATAATGTGTACTTCTATACTTATAAAGAGCAAATATATTTGCAAACAAGTAGAGATGAGGTAAATTCTCCAAAGTGAGGGCAGACTGACAGTCCTCACTGATTAAAGGTTTAGACTGAGGGTCAGGGTTACTACACATACAAGACAGAGGGCTGAGGCTGTGTGTTAGTGAGTGAGGTCCTTATAAGTATAGTATGTCTGTGTGTATTTGTGTGAGTGTGATGTTGTGAACTCAGGTGAAGGCCTCATCGTCCGTGTCTTCAATTAGCACCTTTGTGTCCTTTTTCAACCTACGAAGAATAAAAATATATATATTATCTGGCAAAATGCTTTAAACTCCGACACCAACAATTATAACAACATAAAGTCCAGATGTTTAATTTTTCCACATGTTGTTTTTCGAACCTAGAGGTCAGTATGTGCTGCTGCAGGAGAAAGAAAATGGAAAACCTCCGTCAGGTTTTTTATACTGTGATAATCATTTAGTCAGAGACATGTTTTTGTTCCTCTTTAGTCTTCAGATCAAACTGAAATAGAAATGAGTCTGACTTCAGGCTCTGTATTGTTCCTTACTGTGTGGAGGACAGTAGGGGGCGTCGCAGCGACAGGCTGTAGGACCTCTTCCAGGTCTTCTTGCCCGAGCGGTTCCGGACACCGTCCTCCTGGTCCATCATCTGCTCCAGCAGCGTCTGGTCGTCAGCGTTGAGCGGTGCCACAGAGATATCCCTCACTGCACGAAACTCACCACAGTTATTCAGGTGCTCGTTCTCCAGGCGGAAGAAGTTCCACACAAAACGCCTGCAGGGAGACGGGGGAACAGTGGGGTTTGTATTAGAAATCACTGTTGGGGAAGCTATAACATCTAGAAGGAGGCATCTCCATCATCTGATATTACAGCGGCTTGAGAAAGTCTTCAGATCCGTCACATTTTGACACCTGTGTTAAACATTTCATTTCAAATGTGTCGTCCATCAGTGAGTTTCTCTGAAGACTTTCCAAAGTCAGGTAGTTTTGACTTTTGAAAGGATTTCATTCACAGAGGGTCATACAAATTCCTTGTCATGCTCATCAGTATGTTTTGGAGCAACAGGAAGCACGTTCTCCCGAGACCCACCTGAAGACCTCGAGAGGAGCCAGCACAGTGGCCATGATGTCGCCCACAGAGTAGCTGCTGGTCATTGTAGCCAGAGAGATTTGGATTGTCCAGGCAAAACGCAGGATCACATCTTCTATAATGGCACAGTAGTAATAGGCCTGCACATAGGGAGACAGGATTAGAGTAACTGTGTGTGTGTGTGTGTGTGTGTGTGTGTGTGTGTGTGTGTGTGTGTGATCAGTCTGTACCTTGTGTGGGTAAACAATTTCTTCTCGGAGGAAAGTGTTTTCTCCGGCTCCACGATCAAACAGACCCCAGTCCATGCGCAGATCCCAGATCAGTGTGTACAGGGAGCTGATGGTCGAGAACACGATCAGCAGGTAGAAGAACATGTTGGCGTCTGTATGTTGTTGTTCTGAAACAAACACGTAAACACAACAAACGTCCGGTGGCTGCATTCGAGGTTTGTTCAGATTTGACACAAAAGGAAATTATGCAATAAAAAGCAGCACAACTTCTCATTAACAGTTTGGCCACTAGAGGGAGGCCTCCTGTCATAAATACACTGATTTAAAGAGATGTGGCAGCTACAATTCCCACCGTCATACATCCACACCATAACACCTTCATCACCCAGCATCAGTTTTACAAAGGACTGTGGTCGAACATCGGTCTCTCACTCTGTTGTTCCCTTAGTGAATGTGAACCCAGCAGGAGTCCAGGGGACTAAACCAACAGGTGGAGCCATAGATTATTGTTTCTTAATAAGTTATTGACTAATTATTGACTATATATTTTGGATTTGGTTTTTCTGCTCATTGACAACTTGTATAACTAACCTGTGTAAAATGTAAAGTATTACTAACAGTAGTTTGTATCTTCGCTGTGTTTCAGTGCTGATGATGCAGCCACGTCCACCTGCAGCCTAAAGTGTGTGTTACGTCTGTTCTCCAAGTACGGACTGAGGGCATGTTTATAGGAGCAAGTACCTACAGTGAAGGTACTTGAGCCTTTCTAACTGCTGCTCCATGGGAACATCATGTTTTCTAAACAGGGTCTGCACCATCTTTGGTGCACGTGTTGCTGTTGATATGATGCAGACTGTGCTTGTTGCTGGCTGCGATGGTGACTATTATTTTGAGCATCTAACAAGCTCCCAGTTCGTTTTAGGTGTTTGATGTACTGCATAACGTCAGTGAGCGATCAGCTGAGCGCAGCAGGATCACTGAGGATGTGACTGTCTCGCTCCTCAGTGGGCGCTGATGTATAAATCGGCACCCGGTGGCCTCACACGGTGACTCACACCGACACCAGACACACACCGGGCCTGCCCCCATTTGTCATAGTCACTGCTTCCTCCTGCTCCCAGCCAACGAGACGCAGGGGAGCAGTGCAGGGACATTTGGAACAAGTTAACTGCTGTGCTGCTCCGTTAACGGCTGCATCTATTGTGCTGTTTGCTTCTTCAGCTGAGCGATGGGAGGGAAGGAGTCCCTGCGGCCTCAGTGAGATCTCCCACTCGTAGATTAAACTCAGTCGTGGACAATAGACTCTTTTCACTGGAGCTGAAGTATTTAACCCTTCAGTTCCTGTGAAGGCTGGTCAGCCACGGGGATGCTGAGAGGTTGAACATGGTGAGACGGACAGTGATTGGACGCTCAGTAGAGGCTAACACTGGTCACTGGCTCATGTCACACACACTGCTTGTAATGTGTCACACACAGACACACACACAGACACGTGGTTGCTATTGTTGTTCCCAGGCACCCAAGAGGTTAAACGCTATTAAAGATAGTGCACTTCAGCAGGCTCATTTTATGCTAAAAGACCCTCCTCCCACTGATGGAAACAGGTTCAGAGCAAAAACCATCAGTCCCTGCTATTAGAGTCACATCTGTTGCTGTGGCAACCAACCAACCATCACAGAAAAGCAGTGTGTAGTTGGGGCCCCGCCAAACGTTTCAGGTGTTTCAACAGTTACAGAACGCAGTGATTTCCCCTCTGTGATTTGGATAAATAAGAGTTTAAGGTCCAGATGGTTAAAAAGGAAAGGAAAAAAAAAAAAGAACCAAATTAGTGTAACAGAACTTCAGCTGTTCTCTGGGTCCAGGGTCCTAGTTTGGGAACAACTGGACTAAACTACTCAACTGTATGTACAGTGTCAAGAAAAGTATGTGAGCCCCTTGGTATTAACTGGTTTTCTGCATTAATTTGCCTTAAAATAAAATAGACGGACACAATGTGCTGAAGCTGATCAGCACAAACACTTTGTCGTCTTAATGAACTCACCCATTGAACATAAAGCATGAAGCACTTAACGCCAAGGGGGGCACAGACGTTTTCTTGCCACTGTACATTAATTAAAACTCAATCCAATAATCTATAATAATAATAATAATAGATATTAGACCGCAAGCAGCATTTTAAATGCTCCAGTAAAATATCTGAATACTTCCTCCATCCACCCTCCTCCAATCAAGTATGTTAGATTTGATAATAACTAGCCTTCGACACGTCACTGACATGCACAGAGAACGCTCCTCTGTCACTGACGGCAGCTCAGCCTGCGTCTGTCTCCTGGTGTGAATATATGAGTCTGTGTAGCAGGAGTCTGTTTGGCCGTAGTGGGGGGTGGATTAGAGTTCACCATGTTTTATCGTCATCACTTAGTCTGTGTGTGTGTGTGTGTGTGTGTGTGTGTGTCAGTGTGCGTGTGTGGGTGTGTGTGTGTGGGTGGGTGTGTCAGTGTGTGTGTGGGTGTGTCAGTGTGTGTGTGGGCGGGTGTGTCAGTGTGTGTGTGTGTGGTGCTGCTCCTCTCGTGATAATGAATGAGGGATCAGGACATGAAATAATATTCTGAAAGCTGTCAGCTCTGGACTCGTCTCTATTCTGGCAGAGTCCAGCAGACGTGCTCAGCTCTGGGTCAGTAATTAAACATTTTTCCCTCTTCTCATCCTGCCACCATCTATTAAATCTGAGAATCTCTTTCATGTTGATCTTCCTTTCCTGTTTCTCTGCTCTCTCTTTCCTCCCTCCATCTAACCTTTCACCTTTACCTCGCCCTCTGTACTCCATATGCTCTAAATTTACTCATCCTTCACTGCAGGTTGACTCCATTCATTTCCACAGTCCAGCAGGACTAATGGTCTTTGGTCAGATTATTTTAATGCTGACGCCACAGCTAAAGAACTGACTTTAAAACCTTCTGGATTCTTGACAAATATCTGCATCTTTCCTCATTCATGATCTCTGACTTTGTAAATTACCCTGTGCATCTTTGGATGTCTTCTCTTCTCTATTATAGCTATTCTTGCCATGCAACTTCCTGTTCTCCAAACATTGATCGCCCAATCCTCTGGATCAAAATCAGCATTAGGCCGATTACCCCCCTGCATCTAAAACTGGAATAAGTCTTAACTCCTTTTACACAAAAATGAGTCTGTATTGATCCCAAGTAAAGTATCTCCTTTATTCAAAGGCCTCAAACTGAACATTGAGGCAAATCCTCCTCCATCTCTCTGGTTATCGGCCTCTGAGCATCTGCTTTTACAGATTACAGTTTCATGACACAATCATTTATTCACAGCACTGAAGTGAACACTTCTCCGAGGGCAGAAATCTGCCCCGTTTGCTGCACCACATCAATAATTATTCAAAAAGTTTTGTACTTTCTTACTTTAAACTCCCAGACTGACCCACATACAGCCGAGGGGAGACTGTGGCTGGACACTGAAAACCTCTCAGGCCTCGACAGGGAAACACATGATTTATTTGTTACAATAATTAAGCATTTTGTTTTCCCAGAACTAAATGTGGGCTGTTCCAGGAATGAGTGAGGTGGAGAGGTGGTGAGGTCACACAGCAGCCATCAGTGCTGTGATCGGGTTATCGTCTGCACTCAGGCGCTGGGAGCTAGGCCAGATACTGACAGTCCAGCCATCTTTTACAGATGGACCCAGCGGTGTGAACACAACACCGGCCGGCCGTCTTCTCTGGCAGATGCTGAGTGATGCGGGGAGATGAAGCATCATCTGTCCTGTCTGCACTAAGACTGCAACAACTATTAGACGTGTGGTTTGTTTATACCCATACTTTCTTCTTCTATTGCTTCAGAGGCTGCTTATGCATCATTACCATATTTGGATGCAGGATATTGCGACACCAATTCCAGTATTCATTCAAAATTTACCAGAACAACACTTTCTTTTGGAGATGTATCAGATATCCCCATAATCGGCAGTTTCCTTAACCATCCGTTCACAGTCCACATCTGTGTGTTAGTGTGTGTGTGTGAGTGTGTGTGTGTGTGTGTGTGTGTGTGTGTGTCCTCCCACCCTCCTCCTCCACTTAACCAGCGATCAGTCTCAGCCTCCATTATCATGCGGGATGAGAGACGGCTTCATACAGAATAACACATGAAGACAGGCCATTAGTCTACGGGTCCACAGGCTTCAAACCAGAGGAAGGAGGATATGGTTTAATGGACGCCTTCCCTCCTGAGCTGTGGAAGGGGAGAGAGGCCTGTCCATCTGTACGCCTGTCTGTCTCGCTTCCTGATTCATTCACTATCAGATCACTGGTGGTCAGCTGAGCAGGCAAGTTTATTGATTTGAATTTATATCAGAGAAGAACAAAGTCAAGCTGGGAAATAACATTTAGCGTTATAAAGGTTAGAATTGGAGTCTGGTCACTGGCATTTTGCTGGAAAATAAATACATAAACTGGCGTTTGAGAGGAATTTAAATATATGAGTAGCTGAAAAAACTGCTTTGAAATGATGTGTGTGGATGGAGAACTGAAATACATCGGCTGGAGGTTGAGAGGTTTTTTATCTTGGGTGCTGAAGCTTTGAGCATAGACTCCTTTGTGATATGGCGTCTGAATCTGAATAATTGCAGGCTAATTGTGAAACTGTCAGAGGGAGAATGACTTTTTATGTTAACCACTCTCTTTTCTGTTCTTTCTCTCCTTCCAATCGTCTTTCTGATGGATCTATTTTCCTGTTCTGCTACTTCCCCGGTGCTCCTGCCTTCAGACTGCTCGCCCCACTGTGAAAGCAAAACCTTGTTTTCTGTTTTCCATCAGAAAGCTCAAGGCACTGGCAAAGAAACCAAGGCCAACTTCTACCATTTGCACCGAAGGTCATTTCTGCTTTCTGAGCACACACGACTTAAAAAACACACACACACACACACACACACACACACACACACACACAAAAGCCTCAAAAGGCTGTGTGTTGTTGGTGTGCACCTGTAACACAGCCTTGCTTCGGCTGCTGCAGCTTGGAGATCTTTAGCTTTATAAAATGATATTTCTGTCCTTTTTGGATCCTTTGATTCAAATCTGGATCTTACAACAAATAAGGAGAAAATGTGTGATCATGTCTACGTCCTCAGGCCGAACCTTCTACCTGAGGTGACACTGGAAATAAAATAGTCATCTGTCTTGTGCCCTACCGCTGTGTGTGGCGTAGAGCGCGGCGAAGGTGACGACGAAGAACGTGGTGGAATATTTCCCAGCATTCACCAGGTGTGGGAACGCCCTCTTGGTGTCACGGTAACGCCGCAGGCATTGGATGAAGCGGAACCAGGCAGGCAGACACTGGATGATGGCACGCAGACCGTACGAGTAGCTGTGGCACATATGGTCACCAGGGGCTAAAACAGAAGAACAAACAAAAGACAATGTAATAATCTCACACCGCTGCTGTTTCTTTTTTCTCCGTTATCTAACACAACGTCCTCCCCACCATCCCCTCTGGACGGAAAACCTCATCATTCTGTTTGACCTCTGTGTGGCCGAACGTTTCTGTTCCATTAGCTCTGTGCTAATTGGCTTCATAAAGGCCGAGGTGTCACAGTTGGAGGAGGAGAGGGAAAGAAATTAAAAAGATATTCATATTTAAACTGAATATTTAAGTGTGTTCAGGTATTTCAGGGCGTTAGCATAATCTCCTAGCATTAACCCAGAGAGATTAATGTCTCACCTTTAAACTTGGGCAGCAGGCCCTTGCTGTTGCTCCACTCCAGCTCAAAAACGTAGAAACAGATTAAATACTCCAGGTCCATCAGAACAAACACCAGAGAGTTCAGTTGATCAGCCAGCCAAAAGTCTGCAAACTCCACACGGTGAAACGGTGCAGTGAACACACGGAACTGGAAAAGAGTGGGAGGAGGTAAAAGTTAGGACTTTATGCTGTAATAACCTTCATTTGTATAAATCAGCAATAACATGTAAAAACACTAACAGACAAACACCTTAGACGACCTCCCTGCTACAAAAACCTTATGTCGGATGTTGCTTTAAACACAGAATCAGTCAACTATTATTAATCAGCGTTTAGCAGTTGCAGCACCTCAGTAACGAAGTGCAAAGCAGCAAAAAACCTCTTCATGATGTGAAAACAGAAGAATACAGCCTCCAGATGACCTTATCAACCCACCGCAGACTGTCCCAATGAGCCACGCTCTGTGTGACTGTGCATTCATTTCTTTATTTGTGTCACTGCAACATCAAACAACCTGGCAGCATTTTGAGGCATGTATTGACGTCTGTGTGCATGTAATTTGGAATATGACTTTTTGGTTATTGACCACACTTTGTAAGCTGATACTGCCCCCCCCAGGCCAGATGTGACATTCAGGGGTGCCTGTACAGTTCCCCCCATGCTGTCTCAGAAACAAAACCCTCACACACTCTGCCTCCACTGCAAATGTCAAAGAATATTGATCTTTTTTCTTTTTCACTCATATCAGCTCATTACATATTTCTCTTAACCCGTCAGTCAAAGTCAGTATTGATCAGGTGGCCATCTTACTTCTATCTGCACCATGTGGATGTCTCAAGGTTAAGCCTGCTGCAGTCATGTGGTTGGGTTTTCATTTCTTGAGCAAACACTAGTTATCCAGGTGCTAGCTCTGCAGTTTGTCCCATAATCAAACCTTTGTCCTCTGGCATTTATCGTCTGATAAAAACTGGCACACCTGACACGGGTAAATTCCATAGCACTGTTAGGGAGAAGAAAACAGCTTGTTTGCTCTAAAAACTACAGTTTTCAGAAATGTAATTATAATATTTTCATATGGCTCTATTACATGAGTCTACACGCCTGCCAATCATGAAAAATGAAATGAAATGCATGTCATGAAAAATAGCTAATTTCAGCTCTCATTCAATGGAGGATGATACGACTGTGCGGGACTAATCAAGACTGAGCCTGATTATGGAGGAGGGCTGGGAAGTATTGTTGAAGACTGTGGGGAGCTGTGAAGAAAAGGATGAGAACATGAGGAGGGGTCTGCAGGGAGGGAGGGTGTGAGGAGAAGAGGAGGTGGGACCAAGGAGCTCAGGGCATCAGCATACTGATAGATCTACGCCTGTAATGATTGCACAGTCACAGCCTCCACGTCCCCTGGGACAAGGCTGCATCCTATTATCCCTCAACCCTCTGCCCTCAGTCTCGCTACACCCCCCTCCATACACACACACACGCGCACACACACACCACCCTCCCTCCTGCAGCCCTGTAGCGATGTAGACAAAGAACACAGTATCTTAGGAGGGTTTTGTAAACATGAGACTTAAGATAGATATCTGAGGAGAACATGGATTCATTGTGCCAGAAATACACACATAATTGTACTTCTATATTTGTGGGGACACTCACTTACACTAACCTTAACATAAAGATCTAAAATGCCTAGAAGTCAAAAACGTAACCCTAAGCTGAACCCTAAAACCAACTCTTAACCCTCAAAGTGAAGAAGAATGTGGCCCTTTTCCCAAAATATCCTCACTCCGATTATATATTTGTATTTTGCTTAAAATGGTCCAGAAGAACAAGTGAAATGAACAATGAAAAAAATGAAGAACGAATCTGACCAGCACCTCGTTCTATACTTTGAATATAACAACATACATTTTGGGAGGAGACCGAAGTGTCTAGCTAAGGCTGATGTAAACATCTGGTTTAGCTTCGTCATGTAACAGCAAATGACTGGTTGAATCCATGTGCTCTGTCATTTTGTCAAAGTCCACATTAGCCCTGGCTCTGGCACACTTTGCTGCTAGACAACTTTCTTTTCCTTCAATACCAAACTCAGTCCTCAGTGCCCCACACTGAAAAGGTCCCTTGGCCGACAGTCAACACATGTCTGTGACACATGAACTTTCAATTCGAATCACAGTTTAGCTCCTGACAAAACATACCACAGCCAGACACATTTTATTAGTGTGTACGATTAATGGGCGTCAATTGAAGCAGCAGACTGAGAAATACGCCATTAGATAAATGAGCAGACTAACCAGCAGTTTGAGGAGCCAGAAACGTGATTTGTAGTAACAGGTCTTGAAGGGGTTGATGAGGAAAAGCACCATGAAGCCATAAAGGATGAGCGGGTTGATCTGCATGGGGAGGTAGGTGTAGTCTGAGTAGAGACAGGAGAGGATGCTGAGGCACCACAACACACCCAGGAAACCAGCAATCTGCAGCAGAGGGAGGAAACAGGAGCCTGGCGTTAAAAGAAGGCTCCTTTGACACATCACAGTTAACAAGCTAATCTGAATAAATCAGAGCAAACTACTTTGTGTTTTGTGATTTACAGAGCAGAAATAAAACCCTGTGGATATTAGATATTCATTGTCTCTGCTGAATGATATCACCTTGTTTTACATTTTAATGTTTTTCCTGAATCTGGATTACCCTTATGACCAAACGGTAAAATCCTCTCCCATTGCATATCTTAATATGACATGATTAGCAGTCAGTTGCTTTCATAATAGAGAGAAAGTTTATTTTCCGAAGACTCTAGACTTTTATTCAGTAACAGAAATAACTGCTCACTCTGACCTCAAACAAGTGCTGGTGAGATAAGTTGTTTCGTGGATTGATCTCAAAGATGAGGACGTGATTGACTCCGGCCTGTCTCCATCCATAGGTGTTAATGCCCAACAGGAAGAGGAACTGGATTAACAGGAAACCACCTCTATAGATCCGCACCAGAGGCCACACGTTCTTGAGGCGGATGAACACAGCACCTGATAAAACCACAGTTGATTTCCTGCTTTTGAACTTTGAATTGATTGGAAACAAATCTTTGGGAATAAAAACTATAAAAGCCTAGTCTCCCAGTCGTGGTCCCTCTTAAAAAGTTTATTAAAACCACAATATATAAGGGCTTAAAAAATAAAAAAGCATGAAATCCAAATGTTTATGCAACTTACCAGAGAGGATGAAGGAGGTGGCAAGAATTATAAAGAAGCCGCAGAAAAGGCCGACACGAAAGGTTGTCCAGGCTAAAGCAGGCTGAACCAAGTGAAGAGCAACACAAAGGGTTAATGCTGTATAGATTTACAGTTCCTATACCTCTAAAAGACAGACACTATTAATATATACTGTATATATTAATATATCATTCCATGTAAGGCTAGAGGCAGATGGAGAGCTTAACAGCCATGTAGTAAAATTAAAAGTCAGACATTACAGTAATTAATGCAGTACATGTACTACAGGGGGCAAAGTGCCACTAGCCTCATCATCATTTTTGAAAAATGTCCTGTCTGTGTGCAACAATGGAAAGGCACTTATAAAATCAATAGTGAAACCTCTCATAGGTTCTCTTGCTTTCTCTCATCTCCTTCCCCTCTTTGTATCTCCCTTCACACCTTATTGTTTTTAATCCAGCGTCAGCATGACCAGAATAAGATAAACACAAGGAGGCACAGATGTCAAATTCTAAATAATAAATAAGAAGAACGCATTTCGGTCTGACTGAGGTTGCATGAATCAGAATATGACGAGGTCTAGGACCACATAGGAGAGGGCCAATAATCTGATAAGACAAAATCTGGTTTCCCTTCCCATGAGAAAAAATAAATAAGTAAATAAAAATAATGATGATGATGATGATGTGAGTGCAGCCTAAGAGATATCTGCATGTCTGACCTGAGCCGCCCCCAGCGGAGGAACTCTCAACCTCTTCATGGCCTTTTGACGATCTCCTCCCTCCAGCTCTGTGGTCACCAGAGTCTGTGCACACAAACAACAACAATTAGACATTTTTGACCTTCAGGTCACATGTTCTGTCTCCACCAACATCTCTGTGTCCAGCACCTCTGTCTCTGTAATGAGCTGTGTGATCTTCTTGCAGGTGTAGAAAGGTGCCACCTCCACGTGAGCCACACGCCAGTCAGCCCCGCGAGGAGTGTCCAGGATCTTGTCATGTTTCTTCAGGATCTTGCGGAACCCAGTGAAGTTCAGGTTCTGTTGACAGGTTCATTTATTTAATGTAAGATTTCCCTGAGAAGATTTATTCTGTGGAATCAATGTATGCCTGTGTGTGCTGAAACCTGGTAGTTCTGGAGCAGAATGAGGCTGAGGTAGAACTCGCTGAAGGCTAGCTTCAGGTCCTTGATGTTATGGTGTTTGCATCGCTCCTCCTGCGACAGGTGGAACATTGTCTTGCGTTTCCGCAGGCTGGGCGGCGCCTTGCTCTCACGCTGTGCATCCAGTGAAGACTGCAGCTCATTTTGCAGCGTGGCAAAACGTCTCTGGGCTTCAGCAAGCTTTTCTACAACGGGAAGGGTGACAGGTAAATAGGTGGTTCAGGTATTTTGTGTAGCTCATTATTGCCCATACTGCACCTCGTTTATATTAAAATGAGCACATCCACCCTTAGAGGTTGTGCAACACAAACTGAAGTCCTCTACACCATAGACTGACTACTCCGTAGTTAAAGTGCACTGTTATCCTACATAGTTTTAGTACTAATGATTTCAATTTGATTAAATATTGTTAAAGTGCATAAACATGAGCTCTGCATTAACAGACACATAAACTAAAAACAAACTGTGCCTTGTGTTTTCTATACATTATGCCTGAAGGAGGAAATAAAGAACCTTCACTTCGTCTGCTGCCTGACAAAGGACATCAACCAGCTGATCCCAGTAGAGGACTGGTTCCTGTAATGAGCTACAAAAGAAGGTGCCAGCTTTAAAAATAAAGAAAAAGCTTTCTATGCAGCCCCTCCTCTCATTCTTCTCTCCTCTCCTGTCTTTTCCAGGAAGCAACATCATGGAGACTATTAGGCTGAACAGACTGTGTCTACTCGCTGCCAAGCGAAGAACCATAATCTGGGTCAGACATAGGTTAATACAGTACAACCAGAGGCAACGAGGCAGAAAGAGGGAGTGCAGGGTCAGCAGTCTGAATTTCATCAACTTTTCAGAAATATTAAACCTCAGTCATCACTCCCAATATACAGTTGCTTTGATTAGCAGTTACCAATGCTACGGCTGGTTATTGGGCATATTGTCAGGCTCAACTAATATTAGATAACTATGGAAACAAACTGTGTTTTTAAATTCCACTGTACATATTTGGTACTGCCAGCCTGAACGTCTGGGGAGCAGGGGCTTCATCAGTCTGCTTCTCCTGTCTTACAGTGGGAAAAGCAGCTCTGTGATGTGGACGGCTCCATGGTGGCTTTCATGCTTTGTTGTCTGAGCACACACATCCTCCAAATACGACGCTACCTGTCCTCACAAGAATGCCAAAGCTCTTCTTGGACATCTAAATTCACGGTCGTCCTTCTACTGGACTCGTACTGTCTGTCTGAACAGACACTCTGAACCCATGAGAGCAGCAGGACAAGACCTCCACTGTCTGCCACAGGTAGGTCCAGATTAAATCTGAAAATATGGGAGTGCAGTGGTAGCTCACATCAGAAAACATGGTTGGACGGTTCATCTGTGTGGGGTTAATGAAGCTGAAAGAAGCAGGTGTTGCTGGTTTAGATTTCCACTGGTGTAGGTTTAGTGGGTCATTTTTTCCCCCTTAGCTTTCACAGAAAGGCAGCGTGAAAGGACATTATCTGATGATAGATCTCAGACATGGCCAGGACCCTTTTTCAGACAGAGATACTGACGAGCGTCTTATGAAAAGTCAGCACAATTCACCTCCATCTCTTCCCTCACTCTGACAAACTAACCAGCTTTTTCAAATCACTGTTGTACACAGCACATGCACGCACACCAGCATCAGATAGAGCTTACTGCATCCTCCCATGAGCAGAGAATAAATAATCTGCTGAGGAGACTCACTGTAACACTGATGTCATGTGGCTGCTGTCAATATCACATCATATTTAGCACTGGACATATCAGACATCACACTAAGTGCTTGTTTGATTCACTGTCCTTTAATCATAATGACAGAAGCATGCATGATTGGACTATTATGATTAGAATAGACCCCAATCTTCACCTACTGTTCTCTCCTGAGCAAATTAATTGATGAATAACTTGATGTGCAGCTGTTCATTTTTGTGTCTATAGTAAATAGTCATCACCTATTAGATGACTTAACCAGCTCTACCAATCTTCCACCACCTCGGCGTGTTCCTTTAAGGTTCCTCAGCAGTGAGGCGAACAGACGTCCATTCAGACTTACAATTAGATCAACAGCTTCCTTCTGTCTCTCTCCTGTCTGACAAAACCTGACAAAAATACATAGTTAGTTGTAGTCCAACTTAGAGGACTGGTTACCTGCATAAGACAGATCCCATTCCAGGTTGCTTTGAAAAACTGGCACAAAAATAATATGGATTACTTGATCCTGGACAAATTCTGATCCAGATTATATTATTTGAACAATTGGCCCAAGCAGCAAATGGATCAGGACAATGAAGGATGATTTAACAAGATACAGGGTTTAGAGCTGTTGGCATGTGTCAGTAACCCAATGATACCCTGACACTCCATGAACAACCAGGATTTACAGGTTCTTGGCCACAAGCTGCTAAGTCACTTGATTATTTGTTAGGATCTGTTGTGCTCACAGCTGTAGGTCTTCCCCACAGAGGTACTGTGCTACCAATACCCACAGGGAACCTGCCTAACATGCACTAAACGTCCTTACCAGGTCGCCTGCAGGAAAGCAGCCCCTTGAATTTAACATCAGTGTATTTGTAGCTGAGGAGGTTCACAGTTTCCTAGTTCAATAAATCAGCCTCGTAGTGATACACAGTTTATTTGCTGCTCCAGCCATCTTTCTGACAGCAGTGTCTCATAATTATGAGCTGAGACAATCTTGCCAGTCAACCTTGGCCCTCTGTTGACCTACAGTCTGCAGTTTCAGAAACACCCTCTAGAGGAAGCACTGCCTGACTTCAGGTTCACAATCTCCCCCTGGAGCTGACGAAGACTAGAAGGCAGCCTTCTGGTACCAGAATACCACAACATATATCACATTACGTGGCACACATACTCCCTTGTGCCCTGAAATACACACAGGCAGCCCTGCTCGCCTGAACGTGCCTGCTACTGGCCAAGTGACCAAGATTAAACACAATGCACACAAGTAGGCAGCTCAATACAAATGAAATACCCTGTGAGCAAAACACTGTACAACACTCGATAACAGTGTTTTCTGCAAGAATTATTATACACCGCACCCAAATCATTGAGATCACACTGTAACACTGAGTTTTAGTTACTGTGATTACTGTGATTTTACAGTCTGTATTGATCAATGCTCAGCCGGAAAAAGAAATACCTGAATAGAACGTGTTGATTTTCAGAAGCTCCTTCTCACAGGTCTGGAAAAACCTCTCTTCAAACTTAGCGTAGTACCTCTTCACTGTGTCTTCATCTGTGACTGGAGAAAAACAGACGTGATTAGCTGGGTGCTAAAGGAAACCTGTACTGCTGCACATTTTAATCCTTGGTCTATGCATCAAAGACTGTGGTTCACATTCATACAGATGTGCACACTGCTGAGAAGAAATGACTCAGCAGAGTTTATACTTGGGTGACAATCAATAGTTTTTTTCCTCTATGATATGTCTTAACTATAATTTGTTAGATGATAACATTTGATATAAATCCCCAAACTGTTGTTTTCCTGTTGTCTTCAGGTTGTGGTACGAGTCTCCTTGAAGTTCTTGAGGTTGTGTTGTGGGTGAAAGTGTTTGTTAAAGTGTAGACGGTGCATTCAGAGGCACCGACCAAAACAAAGTGCTTGCAAACATGACTCGATGTGCAGCTGTTCATTTTTGTGTCTACAGTAAATAGTCATCACCTGTTAGATGACTTAACCAGCTCTACCGATCTTCCACCACCTCGGTGTGTTCCTTTAAGGTTCCTCAGCAGCGAGGCGAACAGACGTCCATTCAGACTTACAATTAGATCAACAGCTTCCTTCTGTCTCTCTCCTGTCTGACAAAACCCTGCATGTCTTTTTCAGGACCAGCCAATTCAATCAGCATTGATGCTCTGTCTCAAATAATCTTCCACCTCATTTAAACTCTGTCAGGTATCAGGTAGCCTGCTGCCACTGGTCAGTTAGCTCCACATACCTTGTACACACACAGACACCCACAGTCTTGCTGTTATACTCACTTAGATATGCACTAAATATGTCTGATACATTCATCAAAGATCATAATGATTTAAAAACAGTGTGCCTTTTTTCTTCTTCCCACAGGAATGGAAATATTGTCCACATTTGGAGCTGCTGGATGACCAGTAACCAAATGTCAAATGACAACGTTCCTTCAAAGCAAAAACAACAGCAGTGTGGGTTCTGCTGGTTAAAGGTGATACAGTGTCTGATCCAATGTTTATACACATTATATTATATAAAGTGAGCCCAGATAGCAAGTGCTGGATGTAGAGCTTTTCTATCTCACACAGTAATAGGAAAAAGACGCCCCAGGCAGCAGCCTGTCAATATCACCGCTCTATTCACACGTACGCACACACACGCACACGCACACACACACGCACACACACACACACACACACATGCACACACACGCACACGCACACACACACACACACACACACAAGCCTACATTTTCAGCATGGGTGCCTGTAATGAAAAGGTGAAAAAATGTTCAACAGCAGATTTGAAGTCAAACAGCTTCACAGGAAAAAGAAATGAGAAACTGCCTCCACAAGTGTTGAGATAATCAATTATAAGTTAATTAAACAGCGAAATAGCCACAAAGTATAGTGTTGAAGGGTAAATACTATAGTGCATAAGTAATGACCACTGCCTTTAGTAGGTGTATGAGAACTGTAAGAAACACACACTGGTTGTCAAAGTCCTAGTAGCTTATTAAATGTCCAAAACATAATAACAGCATTGTGGGTTTTGGTGGTTAAAGTAATCACAAGAGTGGAAAAATAGGACAACATGTAGTTAACTTTGTAAACTAGGATGTACCAAACATCCATTTAGGATCAACATCGACTTTATTTGGGTCCAGTGTTAGAAAAGGTGAAAATACCACATATAAATGAAACAGAGCATCCAATGTGGATTCATAGAAGGGAGAGATAAAGCAACTAAGACAAAGCAGGAGGAGGTGATTAAACTACTAAAACAAAAAGCAGAATAAGAGACAGGAAATAAAGCAGATGGTCTCCAGTCTGCCTCGCAGCTCCAGTCAATGTCCGAGCCGAGCTGCAGTCACAGCTCTCTCAGCCCTACAGGACAACCATGAAGAGCCCAACAACCTCAGCACCTGCAGCTGGATGACTGAGCACCTTCTAGTCAGCGTGCCATGGCACAATGACTAATGGTCTATCATATTCTATTAGTTAGACCTGAGGGCAAGGCTCAGACTGAGTCTTCATGTAATCTGCTAATGAACATCCCACTGAAGGATACAGATGCAGAGTAACAGGAAAGGAAGCAGATGTTGAATTCTGGGTGATTTAATATCTATTGTGTGTGTCCTGTCCACCTGACACTACCTTTAAAATAAATCTGATGTGTCCAAGAAATAACTGTCAGTTACTAAAATGCTTTAATATGAATAACTATTTTGGATAATTGAGGATTTATGAGAGTCCAACAGACAGTTTAAACAGCTGTGTGTGATTGAAACTGCTGGAATTATACAAACCACCTAATGTCATTTAATCAGGCACAAAAATCACATTTTTAACATTTTCTTTTTGGAAAATATCAGGTTTTAGATTTAAATTAAATTAAATTAGATTTAATTTAATCCAAAACTCTTGTAGCTCAAAAAACAGAAACAGGAAAATGTCATTACCTGTAATTTTTGTTCTTAAAACACTGTACGATCAATCAGTAACTCACACGTACAGAGAGATTTTAGAGGAATATATATAAATTTAGTATATTTCACCTGGATACTCTCTAACGTTGGGAGGAGCAGACTTTTGCAGGATTAAAGTGAGTGTGTGAGGGCAGTTTGCAGGGAGAAGAGAGGTTATGAAATGATACTGCCCACCTGTGTCTTTGTTTCCTGCTGACCTGGTGCACAGTGTAGGTGTGTGTGTGTGAATGCACACAGCTGCACAGTTCATAGATGTATGTGTGTGAGGCGTGTGATGTGTAGGAACAAAGGTAGAGGCAGTTCATCTCTGAATTCCTCCTCACAGTTTTACTGAAGCTTGGATGCTGCTGCTGAAACGGTTCAGTCAACCTGCCACACATTTTACCCATAACCAGCATTAGCACAAATGAGCATCATTAACATCTCACAGTTACATCGTCTTAACGTATCATCTGCCTCCTAAGATAAACTGTACTGCAGCATGAATGTAATTATGAAAAAACATAGCCAGAAAAATACTGTGCAATTTACTGTCTTTAATTTAATATACGGTGCCAGAGTTCACGTAAAGCCGACAGCTTCTTTTTCAGCGACACAGTGTGGATTCTCATTATTGCTAGTCTGGATGGGTGACAACAGAGACGGCGTCCTAGAGTCCAACGAAGGGATGTGAAGGTAGATAAAAGTTTGGACATCATGAGAAATGAGAGAGATTCAATGGAAATCAGGTCCATGAGAAACTCAAGTGCAGAACTCCTGGGAAGTCCCTACCACTGCAGCGCATGTCACGCCCACTAAGCATTGTGGGAATCTCGCAAAAACTGCAATCCAGATATCGGATCCATCTTTTACGACAGTACAAGACGTTCGGGCTGCCTCTTTCCACGACTTATTAGCCATTTGTGTGTCTTTACGTGCCTTCAAGACGTGTTGGAAAGATTTTCATACTTCCTCACCTGCCGGCTCAAAACTATCCACTGCTATGACAACCGCCAGCGGAAAAATGACAACATTTCCGCCATTAACCACGCCCACTTCAAATTTCTGACCAATCACACAATAGTTGTCAGACACTGCACAAGGAAAAAAGTTCTGCCCGGATGATGTGTAGCTTTTCAGAGCCCTTCCTCGTCAACAATGTGTTTCACTGGTGTTCTGGTATCTGTAGCATCTTAAGACAAGTGGGAAAATTGGTGGATTGGAAGAGGAGAAGTTTTTTAATCACTTTATGGCTGTTATCATCTTAATGGATGATAGAAAATGTGACTGACAAATGGACCAAGCACAGAAACACATGAGAAAGAGGAGGAGCAGCTGAACATACGGAAGCTATGACGCCTTTTGAATTTGACCTGCTCTGGAAAGTGGATTCAGAAAAGTCTTGTGGAAAAATCCTGAGTTTAACCTCTAAACGGTAATGATTGACATGCTGAAGACATGTGATTCGCCCTGTTACAGTATTACAGTCATTTATTTCTTCTGTAATGTTCAGTGATGGTGTGTGTCCTAAAAAAACAATTTGTTGGAGAATTTTCTTGATCACTAACGAGCAGTGTCTAAGACAGGTATTCTTTTTTCCATCATTTGTATATTTGCAGACACCTTCAAACCTGGGAAGAAGGTCCCTCTAGTAGAAACCTTCCCAAGAGTTTCTTCACTTTCTTCTTATGAAAAGGATTTGTTGGAGATTTGTAAAATTGGCTTAAATTCAACAACTATGACAACGGCACTGTTTGTTTGCTCCGTTTCATTTTTAGCAGTGAAACCAAAATGAACATGAGACGTCTGCTCAAACAGGATGGAAAACTGAGCCATCGCGAAGGTCAGCAACAGTCTTAGACATAACATAACTACTTGTTAAATGAATGTCACTGCAGGGAGTTCACTGTTACTCAAACATGATTATATCATTGCATTTACAAGCAGTGAGAACAAAGTGTGTGCGTGTGTGTGTGTGTGTGTGTGTGTGTGTGTGTGCGTGTGCGTGTGCGTGTGCGTGTGTGCGTGTGTGTGTGTGTGTGTGTGTGTGTGTGTGTGTGTGTGTGTGTGTGTGTGTGTGTGTGTGTGAGAGAGGTCAAGCCAAAGAGGAGATGAGAGCTGCTCCTCAGGAGGGGATAATGGTTCTGTCCCTGTAGGGCTGTGTGGTGATATATGGCCTCGTTTACTCTGTGTGTATTTCAACGACATACTTTGTACTTAGCACTTACACTTCAAGTGTCACTCTTACCCTTTGCCTTATGAGAAATACACAGACCTGTGTGTGAGAGTGTTCAGACTGTTTAGATTTCCATCCAACACGAGCTGAGAGATCAGAGCAGCAGAGAGGTTTTGATTTGAATCGTGTCATAACTACTTTTAAGGATATAATTGATTGAAAGGCAGTGAAAAATCAATAGATGATTTCATTAGATTTAGGAACATTTAACTACAATAAATCCCATTAAGAAACTGAATAACTGCCAGCAGCACTGAGGTTTTCTCACACCTCAACTACTTGATAAACAAATGATCTGATTTGTCATTTATCTAATATGAACTAATACAAAATATTTGCTGGTTAGAGCTCTACAAAAATGAATTCTCCCCCGACATTCCCTCTGCTACCACTTTCCAATAAAGTCATTCTGAGCTCGTTAGACATAAATGAGCCAAAATTAGTCATTAGCCAAGTCATTCTAAAATCAGCCTCTTCAATTTAAATTAAAAGCCAAAACTCAAACTGTTTATTTTGTCTGACTATTGGTCAAACAACAAAACAATGGAAATATATTCAACTTGGTATACAATAAAAAAGAGCAAGCACATTTTATCTAGTAATTAATTCAGTAAATTCAATATTAACATTAAAATACAAAAGATGCAGGTGCATCATGGGTTACCAGGGGGGTTTGTATTCGAGATAACAAGACATACTTTGGTGCATCAAGCTATAAGACGACAAGATCCAGTGCAGTATGTTTGTGCTTTAGCTTCGCTTTTCCAGACAAAGAACTGTGCTGGTAGCTAGAAAAACAACTCTTGACCTGCAGTATTCCCAGGGCAGCTTGTAGGAGGCCGCCCCCTCTCTCTGATAACCCCTTCTTCTGTAGATTGTATAAATAAATGATGAGAAAGCTTCCCCAGAACCCAACTACCATCATCCCTGAAACCCTACACACACACACACACACACTCCCCACCCCCCAACTTCCTATATTCCCATACAGGCGTGCTATGATGCGACCCCATAAACCCAGTAGATAAATCCCTCACACAGACAGAGCCCTCTGACACAAACACATACATGTCACCCTGTTTTCAGTTGTTTGCAAGTAACAGATTTATCTGGTTAAGTTTTCAATTAACAAAATTTCTATTTGTTGTTGTGATCCACTTTTATTATATTCTGCTAATACCACCTGTTCTATGCTGAAAAACCTGTTAAATTTGTCGAGACAAAAAAGGTGCAAAGACACCGAGATGAGAGAAAGCAACAGTTTCCTGTTTGTAAGCAGCTCAGATATCATCTGTCATTACAGTGAAGGCAGGAGAAAGAGGAGGATGCACCATCTATCTGCTCACAGTCCAATAAAACAGCCCCACACAAGTAGAAACAAGCCCCGGCACACAAAAACAAATTGAGTGTCCTTGTTTTTAAACTGCGCGGATCCCATTTAATGACACCTCCCTGCAGGAAATAAACTACGCTCTGATATTGTCACTGTCAGGGGAGCTGTGGAGGCCATTACATTAGGATTGTTGCAGTATTAGCTTTGCTTATCTCTTCCTGCAAGCACACAGGTGTAAATCACAAAGAGAAAGACAACCTGAGCTATAAAACAGAATAGGTTTGACTTAACTCTGGGCTAATATTAATCTAGAGAGACAAAAAGAGTGAGTGTATAAAACAAGCTAAATATCCTCCAGTGCCAGGCTCTGAGGAAAGTAACACCACACTAAAACCAGCCAGACAACCCCCTCCATTTCTCCATCTCGCCTTTTTTTTTTTCACACTTATTCCCATTCGACCCTCCAGCCACAATTAATTCTACCAATCATCTCTCTCATCGAGGCCAGGGGAGCATTATGAATGCACACTCACTGGGCTAGACTGCCAGCCTGGAAGGACCGCAGGCAGGATGAGGAACTACTGTAGCTCCCAATCCATTGTGCACTATTTTTACTTTCAGACTGCAAGCTAAGCAGATAAAGTACACCAGTTATTACTTTACCCCATATCATGGATAGAAGCACATATTTGACACATTCTGAGAAGTATCTGCTGTGTGTGTGTGTGTGTGTGTGTGCGTGTGTGTGTGTGGGACAGAGAGGAGGTGATAGAAAGCGAGAGGCACATGTGATACGAGCATTAGCAGCAGCCAAGTGAATACTTGATGAGATGAGAAGAGTAAATGTAAGAGGCCAGACAGGGTGTGAAATGATCCTGGGGACCAGATGAAAAGCACATAACACCCCGATACACTGGAATATACACTGGAGTTCATCATGACAGGCACGCTGAGGGAAAACCAAGGATAAAGAGGGGGAAACGTCAGGAAACAGTGACACAGGAAAGGTCAAAAGAGCGAGGAGTGAAAATACAGTTTTGAACACTGCCTACAATTTGAAATCACTGAAATAGCTAATTTTCCGATCAATCAAAGATCAATAGCACACAGTGACAGAGTGAAAACATTTTTTGAAAATCTAGTTAAATAATCAACTTTAAAAGTAGAAAACAACACAACACTAAATAACAACAACACTGGGCTGGAGATCTGTGCAATGTACTGAAATCATACAACTAATTGCTCACAGTAGTGACAGTCTTTTTCTTTAAAGATATTTTGACGTGTCACAACAGTAAAATATCTTTGCAGTGAAAGTAACTTCACCACTAAGTAGGTACTTTTCACTGTGCGGCCTGTCCAGTAATTGAGTGAACCCTTAAACCAGACTTTCAGTAAGTTGCTGAAGCATCAGGCTGTGGAACCATCTAATAGGCAAAGTTTCACTGGACGCACATGAAGTAGTCCACGTTTGTTGTTGCACAGACTCAATGTCTTGTCTATAATCTCTGTAAAACAACAAAAACAAAAAGAGGGAGTGTGTGTGTGTGTGAGAATGTGCCCATGTCCAAAAAACTGTGTCCTGTATGTCAAGACTTCGATGTGTTTATCATGCTCAACATGTCTGTATTAAGACATAACAGTTCACACATCCATGTTAGATGTAAGACACACACACACACACACACACACACACCCTCACACACACACACACACACACACACACACACACACACACACACACACACACACACACACACACACACACACACACACACACACACACACACACACCTGGGACAGCAAACAGCTGAAACTAAAGGCACTATAGTGAGTCAAAGTGCAGTTCAGTGCAGGGATAAATGGCCATGGTTCAAAGCACAGATCAGACTAAATGAGAATAAGGCAGAGGAGGGAAGAAGTCAGACGAGGTGGAATTGACCAAGAGGAGAAACAGGCCACAGATTCTTCCAGGTGGACAAACAGGACGTCCACAGAATGCATTAGTGCTGACCAGGGGGATGATGGGAAAGTTAATTAGTCCTGATGTTTTTTCTAAAGAGGTCAGTAGAAAAGTCAGTGTCTGTGCAATTCTCCCCATCATCCTCTGTCTTTATCATTTCTCTCTTTCCTTCTCGCTCCTTTCTTCCCAGCCTCCGCTCATTTTACTAAGCTGCAGCTGTGAAGCGTTATCTCTGAGAGTCAGAGTGAAGGAAAGCTTTGGCCTAGACCTCGCTCGCTCTCTCGCTCTCTCCTCACAGCGCCACACAGGGCCTTGAAGATCAGGATAGTTTCTCAGCCAGTGTCACAGGCTTCCTGCGTCTTTCTGCAGGTAGATAAAGACCGAGGGAAAAGACAAACCGATAACAGTGTGAAATAAGAGCTGTCTGATTCATCTAAGCAGGGAAAATGTTCGTCTGGACTGTGCAGCTTCAATCACGTCTCTCAAACTCTGTCAGACATCTTAAGCCCTTTGAGATCCAGAGCTACAGTCAGAAATTTCATAAACTAAAATGAAACACACATTAAGCCTGTTCTCTGAGCTGAGCAAACTTTGTTCTGATCAACATGTTATAGACTGTGCTCTTCATTCCAAGCAATTTCAATGGAAGCTTTTTAATGTGATATTTATTATTAATATCACATTTCTATACGCAGCCTTCAGTGTCTCGGATAATGCAGACTTTATTCCTGTGGCAGCAGTCCAATAAAGGATGTGGACATGTAACACTGTCTCAGTATGCAAACCATGTGCAGGTTTGCACGCCGCACAAATCACTTACACAACATTAATTGAAGCAAATCTAATCTTAAGAGAGATCAGGTCTGATTTCACCGGGAACAGTCGGTGTGGAGCCTGCAAGGTGAGTGTAACATGACTCCTCTAAGAGTCTCCAGTATAGATTTATACATTTAAATGAAAAATAGGCTAATGTGAAATATCCATTAAACCAAAACCCTTTTTGTGTACTAATATTTCCTGTTTGATAACAGCCCAATAACATCCACTGCCTTTTTACCTAATTTCTAACCAACTAGTTACCTATACAACCAAAAGACTGTAGTTACTGTCAGGTGAAAATATTAAAGGTATAATACAAGCAATTATCCTGTGCACTATACATGAAGTGGATCAAGGGTGTCACCGCTTGAATCTTCTCTGAAACACGTGATATCTGCATGTTAAAATGCCTGTCAATGTGATTTATCACAATTAACAAATGGCCAGTGAGTCTGTTATGTAAATAAACCTCTGAATCTGAAGGAACAGTCCGTGTACAAATGCAGTGTATTAGTTTTTCCTGTGGTGCCACTGTAGCACTAAACTTAGAGTACAGTCACAGTACTCTAAAATACCACAGTATGGCAACACAGAGCTCGGAGACGAAAAACGCTAGACCTCTGTAAAAGTGTTCATTTAGTCAGTGAGCTGGAAAAATGAAGGTTATATCAAGTGGAACCTAATTAAAAATTAGAAAAGGCAGAAAAGACAAACGATGAGGAGTATCAAGGAAAGAGGGGAATGAAGGGGTAGAAAACACCAGGTATCATCACCACAGTGTAAACTGGCAGCACATGCTAAGAGCCTGAAGGGAATTTATCTACTTGTGTATTATAATGTTAAACTTCATCTTAACTGAGGAAAGAGAGTGAATCCTTATATGTTTATGGTACTAAAGATACAGGTGGGGACACAAAGGGAGAGTGATGATAAAAACTACAAGTTTCTCCATGTGATAATCAATTCTCTTAATCTTGTCCTGCTTTAAAGCTTTTTTCCTCTAGAGGATAAAAAAAAAAAAATCATAAACTTTTCAGGATCCTTTAAACCCATTAGTCAGGGATGCTCTGTACGGTCACGGCCTATTAAGTTAACAATGAGGTTGATGTTCTGCAGTCAGAGTAAAGCAAACTGATATTAATCATCATCCAATCTGTCCACTGATGTCTTACTTTACCGTTATGCTACAGTGGGACGGAGGAATGGACCTTCTCATCTCTTGCTTCATTGATTCTTTTTGCCACCTTAGGTGTCTGATCATCGTTTCTTCCTCTCTAAGAATACATCTCCCTCTCATCTCCCAGCCTTTCTTCTTCACTAAGCCTGTTCTGTTTATCACTGTGCAACCAAGCGGAAGGAATAAGGGCAGCGTCCTAGACTCACGACATACATACAGAAACTAACAGAGCCCTGTGTGCACTGGGAGGCCACAGGCGACGCCATCAGGAGCCAGTTTGTGGCTGCTCTGCACTACAAACAACAACAGTAATGTACTGTCAGAAAGAGCAGCTGTAAAGTCAAACTGGGTCCTATTTCCTAAAGGTTTACATTTTTAGGTTAATATGCACTTCAGCAGCTGAACAAGGGGAATAAGAAATGTTACGACACATTAATAAATAAAGCATGTTGGTTAGAGATTGGCAAGGAATTTGCTTTGTCTCAATCCATTTAATGACATTTGGCATTTAACATTTTATCCTGTGTCTACAAGCACAATCTGAACAGCAGAGCTGATTAGGTCCTGTAGGCTTTGCATGACCTTACGTCATCTACATCAGCACCACTGTAATCTGGTCCTGCTGTTACATTGGAAATATGCAGAGTGTTGTCAGAGGAGCTCTCTGGCCAGTGTAGCTGATAGTGTGCTAAAAATATCACAGCAGCAAAATGAGGCACCTGCACTTAAAGGTCCATCTACCCTTTCTCTATATCGCTTAGTCCAATTCAGGGTCGTAGCGGAGACTGGAGCCAATCCCAGCTGACACTGGGTGAGAGGCGGGGTGCACCCTGGACAGATCACTGATCTATCACACTCACTCTCACATTCACACCTACAGGCAATTTAGAGTCACCAATCAACCTAACCCCAACCTGCACGTGTTCGGACTGTGGGAGGAAGCCAGGTACTGAGAGACAACCCCCCCCCCGCCGGCCACTGCACAGCCCACATGTAAAGTGGAAATTCAAATTGTGTAAAGGTAGTTCTAAGGAAACAAAGAAGCTGTTGTGGAAAATGGAATGACACATGCCACCACTGCTGATGGGAAATTAACTGTCTCACAAGCAAAGCAGACGCAATACACTGGAGGACAAGCTAGCCTCAATAAAAAGAGCAGGTTCTCACAGCCAAGACAACAGGATCCAAAACAATGGCATAGTGTAATAAAAGCTAAAGACAAAGGCGTGTTTGAAAAGATAGGAGGCAATTTGTTGACAGAAAGCAGGCAGCAGAAGTCATTACTAGTTTCTGCTGAAAGAAAATTTTAGAGAAATCATATGTTGACTCCAGTATGTGCAGTGCAAAATAGGAGAGCAAATCCTTTATTCACACAGGACCTGAGCTGAGTGACTTTTGACTGCTATAATAACACACAGCCACCTGGTTGTAAGAAAATTGTTCTTCCATTTCAGTGCCTGGGTGGGTGTGTACGTGCCTATCTGAACTATACATGCACCAATAGACATGCATTTGCGTTTGAGTATGTGTGTGTGTGTGTGTGTCCTGTCCCATTTTAGAGAGCTGGTTGGCTGGGAGTGACATTGTCATTATCGACATCTCTCCCCGCTCCCCTGGATCCTGTAGCCATTAGCAACCAACTCCGGGAGTTGGCCTCTCCTCTGTTACAGCCAATTGCTTTCACATCTCTGTGCAGCTCAGTGCATGCATGTGAATGAGCAGGTGTTCCTTTTTCGCTTGCGCACGTTTGCATGTGCATGCACTCATGTCTGGATATGCCCCTATGATAGCACCATGATTGATAACGTGTTCATTATTTCATCAGATCTAACGTCACCGTTACTCTTTCATAGTAATTTTATTCCTTTATTTAAGAGAACACACACACACACACACACACACACACGTACATCAAACCTTAACCTTAAACCCTAATATGCAGTGCCAGTCCCTACAAGGGAGGCCGAGTCCTCACAATGCGAGTCTGTAAACAGTTTGTGGTCCCCACAGTGTCCCCACAACACCAGTTATGCACAGCCACGTTTCACAGGCTGAACAGAAACTACACACCAGAAGGAAGCGGTCAGTGAAAAATAATCAATAGGCGTTGATTAGGCCTACTCAGTACCTTTGTATTGCATGGCAAGCAACAGCCCTTTTCTGTGTGCCTGGAAATCAATACACTGATCTCTGTTTAGGCCAGGCTGCACTGAGCAGAGGAAAGAGGCAGTACACGCCAACTGTCCATGATAGATGGTCACATAAAACAGCATTGCAGGCCTAGTTTTCCAGAAAACAAATTAAGCTGAATGTATGTTCCTAAACGGGAGCAGAGGAAATCATTACAAAGCATTACATATACGTACTCAGCATCTAACATGAAAAGGCAGCAAATGCACAGCTACACGTTTATTATTTTCCAAGAATTAAATTACATACAGCCATAGCTCTGGGCTCTCTAGAAGAGCAGAATAAAATGCCTTGCTCAAAAACAGCTGGGACAGGATTCATTTCCCATGTCCAGACTCCCACAGACAGACCACGGATTTGATAATATTCAACCTTTAGATTGACACAAACCCTTTACATCGTGGAATCGACACTCCAGGCACTTGTTGGCACAGCAACATGAAAAGCCTTTTACACTGAAGGCCCCACTGGGAGTGAGAGTGTATAAAAAAACACCTCTACCTCCTGTCTGGCCTGAAATTTCTGGCTGTACTTGAGGAAATATCAGAGATGTGGGAGAAAGAAAAATAACTTCAGATTCTGTCTGTGTTTTCTGATTTGATGAGAAGGTTACCAAAATAAATCCAGTAAATACTAAAAGTGCAACAAACGTTATCCATCAAAAAAGGCCTATAAACCTAACACATCAGACTCGAGAGGTGCTATTTGTGGAGTAGAGAAGCAAATGTTCACAAATATTGACTGATTCCCTTAAACTCTGTATGTTAACATCCAGATTAAATGATCAAAACTATGCTAATATAAAGCCCATTGTTTGATTGTAGATATTTGTACAGTAGATATACGGTACGTATCAACTATGCTAATAAGTCTTTGTCTCTGTTTCCATGGGAGCTGGTCATGTGACAGATCACAGGGGGTGTGACCATATGGATCTAAGAATACCTGTGGGAAGTGTGTGTGTGTGTGTGTGTGTGTGTGTGTGTGTGTGTGACTTTAATCAGGGCTGTATTAAAAGCGAGGAGGCTGATGGAGTAGGGTCCTCTGGGAGTGCTTTGTGTCTTTCAAACCCCTCTGGACCAGGACAACCTCTCCCTGTCACACCCACACCACCATCTTCCCACCCCTCAGTGACATTCCTATTCCCATATTTCACTCATCTCTCCCTACTTCTTCCTTCGTTTGTTCATTACTCGTTTTCTACTTCTTAAAATTAAATATTTAATAAGTAGTCAAACCTGGTTCTAACCCCAGGGTTAGTAGATTCTAGCAGGACCTTCAAAAACAGGACGCCTTCTTTGTGGATACACACCTGTACCCCAATCCTTTGGCTAAGCAGCCCTCCCCCTTCGTGCCGAGCGGCCCTCCGAGCAGATGATGGATGTGACAGGGAGGGCCCGTGTGGCGGCTGGGTGCCGCAGCCTAGCTGATGGGTTATTCATTACGGCAAGCTTGAGCTGTCCTTTAAGGCCCCTAAAATGCCACCGAGCCGGGCTGTGCTCAACACAAACACCCGTACGGTGATGGATGTGGCAGCAACAGTCCTGCTGGGTCTACAACCCTGCTGCTGGCTGTGCTCCAGGGTTACATGGGCTTTTATTTAAGCAGCAGAGGTCTCACTAAAGGTTTAGAGAAATTATTTACACTTAATTACAGTTATCCAGTTAGTAGCATGATCATATCAGACTAGTGACAACACACAGTCAATGAAAGAAATACCACACAATGGAATGAAGTAATGGATGCACACAATTTAACAACACAGTCTATTGGCTGTACACAGTAAATTACACAATATATCTATGCTAGTAAAAACATGTCTTTTAAAATACACAAGTAAGTGTTGATTTTCTATCTGTACACTAATAAAGTTAATAGCCTGCTACCAAACGAACATCTGATTATGTTAAAGACAAATCCACAGACGGCTCAGTGTTTCACTGACGGGGCTTCATGTGCTTTTAGCTACTCATCAGGTGTGTGATCAGCAACATGTCACTGAGCTTGTGTGAAGCTCTGAGCTTGTGTGAAGCTGCCTGTATGATGCTTCAGGCAAACACAGACTTCAGGGAAGAAGCACTTGTGACTTTATTTAAGAGCAGGTTCAGTCTCTAGTATATTAGCGTCCACATCAGCAAATATTTAAATCTCCTATAAAAATGACCCTGCAAAGAAACCCAAAGTTCTGCGGAGCTTCTACAGGCTGATCGGTAACCCTGACAGTCCAGAGGTCCTCTGTGGGTGGGAGGCTAAAGAGGAGTGATTATAGCTGAGTGAACTTTAGCCTTGGGGCCAGCGGGAGATGGATAGAGGCCAGGAAACAAAGCAAGTGACAAACAAGGCGTCTGCTCAGAGAAGGATGATACAATATTGAGAAAAAGAAAACTGCTGGGAATTTAAGACAATTCCTCAATGAATTAAAATGTCAGACGAAGGTCATTTGTCCCTTAAATGACCTCTGGCATTCTACAACAAAACAATAAATTACATGCTATGAAAAAAAAAAAAAAAGCATCTTAAATCCCTATTAAATGTATTTACCACTAAAAGGACCCTTGTCGTGCACTATCACAGGAAATGACCAGAGCGCTTTGGTTTTTAATGTTCACTGTCTGTCCAACCACCTTTCATCTCATTTCTCTTCTGTTCAGCTCATGAAGGGGGAGGGTCTGGTCCCTCCTCTGCAATTCCTAATGAGGCTGCGTGTGTGTTTTTGTGTGTGGTACACATGTATGTGCGCATTACTGAATGCACTGGCCCCGTAATGGGTACGGTTACGTATTGTATTACCATCAATACAGCTGGATGTCAATCTAAGGAATTCTATTATGTTCTGCTTCTCCCCCTGGAAAATCCTTAACAAGAAATCCTTAGGCCGATTTCACGTCCAATTACACACATCAACATAAGATGAAAAAAAAAAAGAACACAATCTCTTCCTTTGTCTTAACAATTTTGAGTTTTTCAGCCTATCTGGAATACGCATTTAAAGGGCTGATGCTGGCAATAATTTCAGTTTGCATCTAAACATTATACAGTTTATATATTTATTATCTTGTCCAGCCTGCTCCTTAAAATCCTGATATATCAAACTGACAATGGTATTAAACAGAAAAGCATTTGAAAAGCTACAACCATTTAATTTGTTCCTTTAAAAAAATACTTACATTATTTTGTTATTTTTAGTGTGAATAAGAAAAACTTTCTCTTGATGAATAAATTTGTTTTTTAGTCTATTCACCGCCAGAAAATTGTGAAAAATGTCTTTCCAAGTGTTTCATAGATTATATGTTCAGATGTGTTTGTCCAACAGCCCCAAATCCAAAGGTTATATAAAACATTCACATTTGAGAAGCTGAACACAGAGAAATTAAAATTATTTTTTAAAATGCATCTCAAAAGTATTTCTCAATCATTTTCTAACAGGCATAGCTCTAAAAAATTGTCTGCATTTTTCTTTCTCTCATTAAGTTCTAACCTTTTATTACAACAAAAATATTGATTTTTTTTCACTTGGTGATTAAAAAGTTGGAGGAAAACCTCAGATGTAGTCAAGCACTGTGTTTTGTGATGCTACCTCTCAATACTGATATTTCATCGGCAGGGACCTCTCTGACTGATATTGGGGTTATTAGTATTCTAATGTCATTCTAATGCCAATTAGAGGGACACCAGGGGCCAAACTGATCTCACTCAGCTCTAGAGCACGTCCCACCGTTTTTGTCTGCAGCAGAAATAATGTGAACATGGTGGTCCAGTCACTATTACAACACAGAAGGTGAAAAGTTGCTGATGATGTTCGTATTTCTGCTGCTGTTCATCCCCTGTGGTGACCTTCACACACACACACACACACACACACACACACACACACACACACACACACACACACACACACACACACACACACAGAAGACTGATACAAACAGGGACACACACATCCTCCGTTCCTCATCCAACAGAGCAGATGAAAGAGCCTGCAGCTGTGGTTGGAGGATGGGTGATGAGGAGGGAGGTGATGGGAGGGTGCTGGGTGAGTGAGAGGGTGTGTGTGTGTGTGTGTGTGTGTGTGTGTGTGTGTGTGTGAGTGGGGTGACAGAGACAACAAAAGACGAGCACTGCCCCAAAGTTCAAACGAGCCCTTTCAACCAAGCTTCTACCAATGTGCACATAAGCACAAATGCCGACACCAGCAAACATGGTCCCACAGAATCCGTGTGGGTCCTTGAGGACAATGAGGACATGTTGCACAAATAAACACACACTAATGTATAATAACACAAACCTAACAACATCTATTCCCTGCTCTTTGTCTAAACGGAGATTTAAATATTCCTCATTTCTATAATCTAGACATGGGTTCAGGCACTTTGTAAAGTAAAGTTTGTCATTCCTTAATTACATACTCATTACACACACACAACCTATGACGTAGGTGTGTTTAAAACGTAGGTGGGTGATCATGTGATGATGTGTGCAGTGGCCACAGTTTTGTCAGATGTCTCCCCAGAAAAACTATAACAGAATAATGACAACAATGTCCAACACCTCTGAAACTTCCATGTCTCTCCAGTGACCCACAACTGATGCGAACCTAGGACCACGAATGGAAGTGGCCCAGATCTCATTTAATCTGGGTAGATGTGCTTTCTGCAACAATAAGACAATTCTCTAATAGAATTTACTATTTAGCTTTAATCCAAGATATATAAAAAGGTTTACATTACTTAGAGTTACATTTGTTTTCTTTATTTCTTTATTAGGGGGATGAAGCTGCAGAGACAACTGAGAGAAGAAAGACAACACACTGACAGGCCAGGATCCAAGTCTTAGCTCTCCAGGGATACACGCTAAGCCTTGTAACAGCAGAGGCCCATACCAAAGCCAAACCCTGCTGCAGCAGTACTGGTGTAACTGTGTCAGCCCTTGAGAGTCTGTCTCCTAGGGACAGGTTTAGGTTTGTTACTGAAAGGAAGAACAAGATTTCTCTCAAAATGCAAACAAGCACATGCACAGACAGCTGTAACTAAAGCACCGCTAACTGGATTGTGGAAACAACGCAGTCTGGTTGTGAACAGATTATATGACAGAGCAGAGGGTGAATGAGAATAGAGAACGTGTGTTACTCTAACACTAGGTTTAGGCAACATTACCAAGATAACACTGCAAAACTCAATAATTTCTTTTTTCATTTAGGAAGTAGCATCATAGCCAATCAAAAAAGTCAAATACACAAATATGGATTCATTTATTACTGCCCTTAATAGCCCATATTTGAGATTACGGACTAAAATGCGTGTGTGTGCATATAAAAACTACGTCGCTATCACAAAGTAGCATCTAAAAATAAAGCCTTAAGAGCTGAAGCCATGGAGCAGAAAGGTTTTCAGCTAGTTATGTTTAATCTGCAAAAACACTTTGAACAGAATTTACATAATTGTGACACTCAACGCGCCATCACTGAGGAAGTGAGCGGGGCCCCGCCCAGTGAGACAACGGTTGTCAAGGCAACTGAGGCGAGGGTTCAACGGGAGCATGTCACTGGCCTCGACAGGCAGCGAAGGAGGGGCTGATGTAGCTACGGCGAACACCGAGACCTGACGGCGTTTTGTCTGTGAAGAGTGCACTGCAGTGCAGGTAGATGAGGTCAGATAAAATTATTTCACAGAAGGAAAAAAACAAAAAACAAAAAAAAGCACAGAAACTTGATGTTTCTGCCGCCGAGGAGCGGACGTATACAACTCACTGCAGATGATTAAGCAGGTTGAGGGAAATCGTAATGGTCCAATTTAACTACAGTCCAGTTGTGGAGAACCATCTGTAGGTCTGTTTATGCTCTGCTGGTCACTCAACTGACCACTGAGCCCATTAAGTTTAAAGAGTTAATCTACTTTGTGCGTCCACAGATAAATGACTGCAGAGCGACGTCATAAATCTCTCTCTCTCCTCTCTCTCTGCTTGTTTCCTGCAAACATTTACCTCTTTCTAATCTCCGGTACGTCTTTATCTCACTTTTCTATTCTCCCCCTGCCCCTTTTTTCTTAATATTAGACATGGCTGCTAAGGTTAACGGGGTGTCTTGTGCTTCTTAAAGTAAAATACAGCATGTATTTATATATATATATATATATATATATGTGTGTGTGTGTGTGTGCATGATTAACACTGTGCCAGAAATACAAATCAGCAGCAAAGGACGTTCACACGATGGCGGCAATCTGTGGCCAAGCTCCCAGAGAGACAAGACGGAGCCACCTCTGGCAAACTCTCAAACACACAGACAAACAGACCACAAGTGTCCAGGAGAATGTGTGGTCATGGAGCCCTGTGTCTTTCCACCGAGAGAAACAAATTAGCAGGCAGTCTGCTGACCCCAGTGTCTGGACTGCAGCCAGAGGATGCAGCACTGAAGAAAGAACCACATGGTGCAGCTACTGGCCGCAGGGCCAACAGAAGTACAGTGTCTACCCAAAGGCTTTCAGTCTTAAAAACCGAAGTGACAAATCTCATGTATTACACACACATTTATGAGATTATATCCAGTTAGTTGGCTTTTGCAGCTAAATATGCCCCTCAAAGGTTTGAAATTGCCAGGGTTTATTCTCTGAGAAACATGAATATGGGATGACACAAATGATTAGACATCATCCTCAGAGAATTATGGATATCCATGCAAAATACCGTTTGACAAGATGAACCGAAGCGATGGACTGACAGATATCAGATGAATATCACTGTCCTCGAGCTCCAGCAGTGGAAAAAAAGACATTATAGGAAACTGCTGTTTGAATTAATATCATAAGAATTTGAGAAACAGCTCTTTGTGCATTAGCCCGTGTATTTGTAAAGCGTGATGGGTCACTGCAATGACAAATGCATATGGTAATGGAAGACAAGACGACATACAGTGAAACCGAGCGATAACGGATCTGTTTCACACAGCGATAAAGACGTTCTCAGAAGAACCCACAGACTGACAAATTCCTCTGCAGAGCACTTATGCTGTCCGTCACTTTGCCAAGGCCACTAACACAGTGAAGAATGGCTGTAGCTAGGCAACCGGGCGGCCAGCATCAGCAGTCTGTATCTAACCGCCATCGACCAATAGCGAGCATCAACTCCCACCTTAGCCAATCATGACTGATGTCAAGCAGCTGCTGTTCAATGGGGAGCTATTATCGCAGCCAACCAGTCAGATTGTCTGGGCACCATTTCTAGATCTAAGAGGTTAAAGCCCAACTACTCCTGTGCAGCACAGTATATCTACCTGAACTGATATTAGAACAAGTAGGTGTAGTCTGTTCTTCTTGATACTGCTATAAGCTCTGGGCCAGATATTCAAACAGCTGATCGTCACAGAAATTAAATCATAGAAGAACCTTGTTTTCCGTTTTGTTTGCTGCCCCATAAGGCCATCGGCATTTCACCTTAATACCGTAATGTTCAGCAATATGCTGATGTTATATTGAACTCTCAAACTATTTTATCAGCAGGGAGTATTTGTGCTTTTCTCAGTCCCATCTCACCATTTATCCCTCACACTGTGACAAATACCATTTAAAATAACCGACTCCTGTGGAAAAACATGGCCTGACGTTCCGAGGTGTAGAAGTGCATGACACAGAACATGCTCAATTTATAAAAACACAATGAGATTTTGGAATATTTCCACTTCAGTCTGGTCACAACAGCCTGCAATGAAAGCTATCTCAATTTCACAGGTGAGAACACATTTCTATTAAAGAGCATAAGTACTGCCACCTATACTCAGACCAGTGTGTGTGTATCAGCGGTCACCTGCCAACACAGGTAAGGCTGTGAAAGGTTGCATGTGGTGTAAGTGTAATAGTTTGTATTGCCCCAGTTCCTCTCCTTTCATCACAATAACTCTCACACACACACACACACACAAACACATATCACCCCCCTCACTTTGACAGGAATAAGTTTAGACAAGGTGATCTGTTAGTTTAGCTGTGGCTGACACTTCCTGTGATACTCTGTGTTTGATCCTCCAGGTACAGAGGAAGCAGAGTCTACAGGGACACCTCATCCGCTCATTCACATTCTCTCTCTCTGATCTGCAGCTAAGCTGCATAACAATACAAACATTAGCTGTACACAGTCCCTGGTATAGCTTCTCTAATTGTATTGGATCTATCCAATCCAATTGGATTTTATTGTGTGGATCTTTCTCTGCATTTGTTTCCATCCAGGGGAAATTCTAAATTTTATTTATTGATTTAATTAATTTATGAATTAATTTATCTAAAAAATGCCATCCTAAATGAAGCAGGAGAGTAGCCTCCTCTAACAAGATGCCTCTGAGTAAGAGAAGTCCTTACGTTACAATCAAATTTCACAAACAGACCACCTCAAATGCTCAGATCTAAAAGCAGCAGGAGGAGGACGCCCTTCTTTCTGTACAGAAAGCTGAACTTTTGGAAGAAGCCCAAGGTTCAGAGAAGACCGGAGAAAAAGCAAAAACTTCCTGAGTTTAAGGAAGAAGCAGGAGATAGGGTCGACACTCCAAAGTTTGAAAAAGTCAACAAAAACAATTAAATTGAAAAAATAGCCGTGGTATCTTTCAGGTGTTGAGTGATTAGAGATAATTGCATAATTAGCACATGTTACTTGGGAACAGGTTTGAAGAGAAAAACAAGATAATTGTACATAGTGCTTTAAAACTGTACTGTTCAGAGTTAAAGCATTTTTAGGAAAAGAGAGAGACGTGTCTTTTTAAAAACAAAATACTGACATGCAATTTAGCATCTTACAAACAGAACAGTGGTGCCATCCCTAGAGTCATGCCACTACATTATTGCTTAAAAAAAGGTTTTATTTTATGTGAACCTTCACCTCTGTCAAATATGTCTTACTCTACAGTCAGACATGATGATGGGTGTAGTGCGTAAAACACCAGCTCAGCTTTTCACTTTATCTTGAGGTCAGAGCCATCAGGATGGGGCTGGAAACATCAATTGAGTTCAATGAGTAAATGAAATATATTGTACTGACCTGTAATGTGAATTGTGTGTCTTTGTGTGCAGCCCTGTGTGAGTGTCTTTGTACGTGTATCCAAGGTTTATAGATAGAAGTCGCTGGAGTCATAAGAACAAGATAAGTGTTGTGCCAATAGTCCAAACTGGAGCCATTAATCTAAGCCACTAATCTAAGAGCCCAGGCTCCACTACGGTAACCATTGCACACACAGCAAGGCCGTGCTTTAGAGGTGGAGGAGGTTCACTATCCATTAACCCACACCACTAACAGAGGGGATCAGATAGGCAATGTTGAGGTAACAAAAAGCCAGCAGTTCTCCATGCTATTTTGGCACAGACACTGTAGCTCCTAAAACATCAGGTATGATGCTAATGTTGTGTTAAAAACACTACTGATCACTGTTAAACCCTTACTGATTGATGATTGACGACCCCTGATGCTCAGTGCAGTGAACATCATCATCCAGACGCACAAATAAAAAATGGCGTGACTAGTAGCAGAAGAATATGAACAGAAATATCAACTCACCTGCTTTTAGCAGCATGGAACCTAATTAGTAAACAACTGACATGCTCATTCTCGTGACAAACATCCAGGTATATCACATTTAAAAATTAACAGCAGGTTATTATTCGTGCTCGTTAAAGAGTGTGTAACTGAGTCACCTTGGTGTGTGCAAACCAAGGTAGGTCTGTGCATGTCAGGCTGCTGTAGTATTGTCACAACAGCAGCTGCAGTTTCTTGATAAGAGTCACACTAAACAGCTTTGCTTTGAGGACAAAATGAACTGAAATGCAGGGAGAAAACGACACACACACACACACACACACACACACACACATATTCCTGTAACACGGGAGGCCTTTTGAAGACGCCAACATGAAACAAGGACTTTCACTCATAGGGGGATAACAAATGTTGAAGTGTCTGGAAACTCCCTATACAGAAACATGTGGACATCATTACCAGGAACACTAATGCATCTTATAAATAGCACAATACCAGATCCACACAGCATTCTGTAATGTTAATTCTATATGGATGGATGCACTGAAGGAAACAGGACAAGAAATGAAACAGACAGAATATGAGTTAGGTGGCAGATGGAATAAAAGCTGAGGATGCAGTATAAGAAACAAAGCAAAGATGAAGGATGTGAAGGCATTTGAGAATTCAAAGCATGTAAAAGGTATTAGGTGTAGAATAAAAGTATGAAGATGAAACATGGAATCAAAGTACAACAAAGAAAATAGCTAATTAGAAGAGAGATTGTAGAAAACATACAATGCAATGAGACGGAGAGGAACCTGCTGTTGCTAAGTGGAGGCTTTAACTGGATGTTACAGTATGGTAGGTAGCTGATAGTTCAGCTTTTCCATTAAACTGTGTAACACAAAGAAACAGTTTTTTGGCTGCTTTTGTTACGGAGGACAGCTTTAACACCTCTTGGGCTGACTGCACATTTATGAGCCATTCTGGGCCCAGTTTGTCCCCTCCAGCCATCTTGGGGGTGTGGAACCAATTTGAGGCTTATCACAAACAATTATTTGTCTAAATAAGTGTTTGTTGTCAATACCATTAGTTTTTCTGCTCCTGATTGAGTCAAAGCCTCGATCGTAAACATCACGTTTGATATTTACAGGGAGGCTCTGATGAAATACCTACAATAGCCAATGAGAGCCAGACCAACCGGATGTTTTACAGCTCACAAACATGGCAGCACATCATAACAGAAGCCAAATGAAACAGAAGATAAATAAGGCAAAAACACAAATGTCTTTTTAAAATAACCTGCAAGACGTATCACAACAGGGCAGACAGTGAAAAGCTGTAGGTCACAAAGTTATATTTGATAAACTGTCCTTATGGCTTTTACCTTAGTCCATCTCAAACCTTTCCTTTGTTTTCCATCATATCAGCTCTGTAGGATGAATGAATGTCTCATTGTTGTACTGTAACTCTAACTTATGAATGAGCCATCATGCAGCCCATTCTACCTTTGCCATGCAGGCAGGAGGGGAGGAATCCAATACTTCACGCTATTAGATTAGAAGCAATTTCCTGACCCAATCGTATTAGAAGCAAACTGACCTTGTGGTGCTTGAGCATCTTATCATTAACGTGAATTACATGAGCAGGAAGCATCCTGTTTTTAACAAAGCACTTTAGAAGAACAGAACAAAAACAGATTTAAATATTTCTAGGCATTCATGAGCAATTAAATATTTTTCATCAGCAATTGTGAGACTCAAAAAAGCAGGAGGGAGAATTATTACAGCTGAATTTTTACTGATGAGAATTAGCGTCTTTCTATTGCTGACTTGATTTCAATCTGTGAAGTATTGATCAATATTTCTCAGAAACAACTGGAACAATTTGACAATGAATTAGAAGAGAGAAAGAGCAGCCCCAGTCTGTCAGCCACCAGCGAGCACTGGGACTCCAAATTCTCATTCATCCCCTTCTTCTGGCCTCAGTACAAATCAGTGCCACATATTTCTGAGGACTCTGAGAATAGACCAACTAAATAGATTTTTCTTTGCATATATCTCAAAACAATTCACAATGAAAATCATCGTGAACATACCAACTACATTATATTTTGTAAAGCCTGACATTCTACTTCACAGATACGAGCCACAAAAGACATTTCTGTTGTGATTATAAAGTTTCTATCATACTGAAAAGAATATATTCTGTTTATTTCACATATTTGCTTGTGTTCTCCAGAGATATCAGCATGTTTTCACAGGACAGTATTAGAATTCAACTAAACACCTCGGCCCTTAGTTCTACATGTTTGGGTCCTGAATGTCACAGGAACAAAACAAGACTCGAGGGACTCGGGTCTCTTTCTTTGATGCCATGGTAACAGTGATGGAGAAAGCTCGGCTCAGCTTTATGGGACAGCTGAAAGGGTACACCGAAAATAAGGCTGCAATCCGTCAGTAAAATAAACTCTGAAACACAGTGACACTCTTCCAAAACTACTAGTCTACTCTTTCATAAATATCACTACTCAGCCTAACAGAGGATTTATCACCGCTGCTATAATTTTGCAAACTGACTTCTTGGCTTCATTAAAAACAAATGCTTCTGAGATTAACAATGGAACAATTTAAGTCATTATGCCTATGATTCATTCTCATAAAACCCCTAACAAGAAATCTACAATAACCCTCCTTTAAATGGCTACTGCTCATGCCCAGGGAACAATACACTGTTCTCTGCTCAATTGAGCTGCATACTAATAGGGTGATTATGACGCCTAATTATCAGATGGCACTTGTCAAGAAGAAGCAGTGCAGTTTGCCCCAAGGGTAAAATGCAAAACAGAGACAAACTGTTGTTTCTACTGAAAAGCCACTAAGGAGTGTCTCTCATTTATGATATAGCTGGTTATAAGTCAAGACACTGCTTCTTTAAGTGGCAGAGGGGGAAGCCAGAGGATGTACCATCCATCACAAACACATCAAAATACAATGTAGATACAGGATTCAACCTTAACACGAGTCAACTCCACCAGCACGGAGGTAATTATTATTATTATTATTATTATTAACGCACATCATGAATACGTTAGTCACTTGTTGAGGAGCATATGAAATATGCATATTTCCCGAGGCCAGCATATGGCAGCAGGGACGGTTAAGAGAATTGTTAAGAACGATGAACACCAACAATCGTCACATGTTGAAGCTTTAGACACCGAATGACGGAGGGTCAGCCAGAGCCAACACACAGTGGATCTTCCCACTTTGCTTCTAATATACCACAAGATCCCAAATAGCTCTCATGCTACTTTAATTTACACTGTATTTAATCAACTACTTGTTTTTGTGCCATTTTGGCTGCTAGTGAGTGACGGGGCAGTTTCTGAAGACTTATGTGCATCAGGAGGAAGATTTGCCATATTTCCAATTTCACACACTGTTAATAATTCAACATTTAATATAAAAACAGACAGGCAGTCCAGAAGGGAACAATAGCTGTGAATTATTGATAACTCTCTCTCTCCTCCTGACTCTAGATTAAAAGAAGATTTTATGGTGTAAATAAAAGAAGGAAGTATATCTGGACCAATATTCGTCTGCCCCCTGACCTTAAATGTATTCAACGTAAATTATGACTAGTTGTTGCTGCCATTTTTGGAAAGATGTTAAAAAGTGCACTGAATCCAAAATTATTGAAAAAGCAAATGAAAGAGCTTTAGCCAGGTTCCCATGTCTTCTCTGCCTCCAGTTATTTTTATTTTCACACACCCTTTATGCAAGTTAATAGTAACGTTTGGGAAAAGAGGCTCCCTGAGGCTTTAGCTTCCTTTTCTCCAATTACCACCAATGTCACCCCTCTTTTTTTCTTTTATGCCACTGCTCTCATTTTATTGTTTATTCCCAGCCCTCACCTTTTCTCTATATACACTGCCACTTTCTCTCTCTCTCTCTCTCTCCCTCTCATTTTGCCCATGGGCAGAACCAAGATGAAATATACAGAACCACACCGAACACAACTATACACCACCTCTGCATATTCACATGCGCCGTCATGCACACCGGCATTGGCCCTCATGGGGCAAGACTCAATTTAAATTCTGCTGCTAGAGAAATGTTTCTATCAAATATCAGATCTGAAATTGATCCGTCTGCTGCCAGGTGTAGTGCTGAGGACTGTAATTGTGTTGACAATCAGTCGAGAGTCAATACAGCAACAAAGAGATGAGGAGACAGTCTCATATTAGCTTCATGTGACTGCTACATTTTCACCACGTTTTCTAGGGTCTGAGCCAACCTGAGCCAAGTTCTGGCCGTTTCTCCAGAGAGACGATGAGGCACATTGGTACAAGTGAAGGACACTCTGTCTTTTTCAATGCCCTACTCCCCACTAACACATACAGCCACCATGTATCACATGACCATGTAAATGCTCATCCAACATGACACATCCACAACAAAATAATCATAATAAGTGCGTGCATTGCAGTTCCAGCGCTGAGAGATCGTGTGTAATACTTAATATTTGGATAGAACTGCAGGTTTTCTAAGGGCTGTTTACAGCAGAGATTAAAGTGGACACTGTGGAACATTTCATTGGCTGTGCTCTAATTGCGGTACTAAAAAAATAGAAATACATCAGCATATGGCCCCACTGTCATCGCCTATAGCTCACAATCACACCCACACCCACTTTAGCACACAGCTCCTTATGTGGCTGTGTGAGTGTCTCTGCATGTGCATGTCTGTGTGTGTGTGTGTGTGTGTGTGTGTGTGTGTGTGTGTGTGTGTGTGTGTGTGTGTTGGCAACCTCTCTGCAGTAAGTTGTGTGTGAGTGCAGCACAGAGCGGCCGTGCAAGAAGATAAAAACATCAGAACACATAAAGCAAAGGAGAAGGTCACATGCATTTATTTGTTTCTCTGTTGTCCATCGTCACATTCCTCCTTCGCATTGTCTCATTGCTCGGAATGATGATCATCCATTTCTATGGCATCAAATCTGCAGTTTGCAATTTACAGGTAAGTTTGTTTTTTCAGCCCAGCAATGCACTCGATAAAGAAAAACATTCAGTCTAGTCTGCCAGAAAAGCCCCGCGTGAGCCTGTGCTAGATAAATGCCATGTGGTCAGCTCTGACTGACTGGTTACACTCAGCCTGGCTGATCTGCTGGCAGACATGCAAAGCTGTTGATTGGGCTTCTCATCAAGAACTCGCCTCATAACCAAGATAAGATTATGGTTTGGAAGCCCTGCTAATGCTAAACAAAAACAACAAACCCCTGAGACCCTGACAGCTGATTCCTAATCCTGTCTCCCATGTTTGAGATTGTTGAGGTTCTGCTGCTGATCTCCAGTTGTTCCCCTGGCAAACAGCTGGATCCTATGGCCTGTGCTCTCTATCTGAGGAATATAGTTAGTGGTCATTTGGTGAATCAGTATTTAAATCAATCTGTCATCTTCACTTGAGTAACAACACACACACACAAACACACACACACACACACAGACACAGTAATGAAAGTTGTTGACTACAGCACGTGACCATGACCTCAAATCCTCTGAGCTCCACTAACCTCTCCTTCCACCTTCTCCCCTCCCTGAAACACACAAACATATCATCTCTCCTACCCCTAGTCACTGCACCTACCACCTCCACATGCCCTCTTTTATCTACATCTCATCACATTTTGTACCAGTGGAAACCTTATCCTTTCTGAATCCTGTCAAATGCCCCAAATCTGAAAATCCCACCTCCTCCAGAGTCACATCCTCATCTGAAGCCCTTACCATTTCCTAACAACATAACAGCTGCCTTCCAGATCCGTCCTCCTCTAAACCCTTCCCATACCTTTCTCACTTTTGTTATCTGCCCCTTTTCCTCTTCTCCTCCACTTCATTCAGGCGAGATCTAATTCGACGATGAATAATGGATGTATGGACAGAAGACTTTCATCTATCAAGATTCTCTTTCTCTCAGAGTCTTTTACTTGCGGGATGGCTGTAGTGCTAATGCAGGGCACCATGCATTGGAGATGAGCCCAGGGACCTCCCACTCTGTCTGTCTGTCTGCTGCCTGAAGGATCTCTTGCTCTCTGTTTCTCTTTCTTTTTCAGAGTGGTCACTGACATTTCAATCCAGTCCATTTATTACTGTTACTATTACTGCCCTCTTTCCTGTTCTTCTTTCTGTCATAATCATCGAGCATCCCTTCCTTTTTACCCCTGTATTCATCAATTACCTTCTAACTGTTCATTACCTCAGTTCGATCAGTCCCTGACCTTGGAAGAGTAATCCTAGGTTTGTATTGACCCTGACCCCCCTGCTCCCGTCCTCATCAAAGAGCCAATCTTACAATCCACACCACCTGATTCCTGCACTGCTTTGTAGGACTGAGGCTGATTTAAATGCACCATGAAAGCTAAACCTGCCTAGATGAGGAAAAAGCATTTCATTATGGATACAACTGAGCAAGCTCAAGAAAATGTTCTGGTCTAGAATTATTATGTCAATGCCGTAATAGTTTACTGTGGACTACAATCTCCACTGTATTAAGCCTCAGGCCTCTTCCCCTGTCCTGGAGTCACTGAAGTATGGAGCAGAGAAACACAGATTGACTTAACTCCCATAAATTTAACATAAATATGATTTTGACTAAAAGAAGCAACAGTCTAATTTCTCAGCCTCAGAGCTCTACATGTTCTCACTCAGTTTGGGGGCACTAGAGTCTTTCTACTCAGTTTTAGTCATATGTCAGTGTTGCTCCATTTAGCTTAGTGTGACTTGGATTTTCTTCACCTCTACTTTCAGGGCAACCCCAAGATGAGGACAAAGCAAGAACCAGCCCCCACAAAAATCCAACAATTAGCGCTTGGAACTGAGCAGAAGCAGCAGCTTGTCAAAGAGCCCATCAATAATGCAGAGTGGTGGGAGACCTTGGCTGTCCTGCTGAACCCTGCTGCCTGTCTACCTGTTTTGTCTGCCTGCCTGTCCATCTGTCTTCCTTCCTTTCCACTGCTTCTCTCACCTTCTGAGTGCCTGCCATTGTGTGTCTTAGTAACTACACACACAGATGTATATGTTTTCTGTCTGGCTCCCCTTGGTGTGTGTTGCATGGACTCCTGGGTTACAGTAGTTAGGGAACCTCGATACACAGAGTCCTGCCAGTCATTGTGTTGTAGATTTAGTTTAAAATGGATAAAAATGCCAAATTCAATCTATGCTCAATGCATACTGGCAAATTGAAAACATGATTTTAGAAACATTTGGGAAATTTATTTCTAAAAATCAAATTGATTGAAAAATATTTAGACCTGTAACTCAGTACTTTGCACATACGATACTGCTCCTTGTGGGGGGCGAGAAAATACTAAGGGGAGGAGCAACAACAGTAATAACAGCAACTGTTCCATCATATGCGCCAGCAGAATAACAATCAGCAATGAATTACACAGGCGGGCAGCCTTCAACTAACCTCTTATGTTCGGCAACAGCAGCAGACAAAATGGTGGAAAGCTATTGGCATGGACGACAATAGAAAGTATCAGAATAAATACTGGCTGAGATGATTTGTGGCAGTGATTCATGTTGCTGCTTTCATTAAGCAGACTCGGGATGATGGCTCACACACAGACACAGATATATTCATCAGAAGATGGTTAAAGCTAAAAGGAGTGCAGGCAGAGGTGAAAAAGGTGCATGGAAACAAAAGTCTGACAGGATATAAAGTAGAGAACAAGAAGCTGGGATAGTACAGGTGTCAGGGATGAAATAAACCATTCAGCCTTGCTCCGTCTTAGCTGATTGGACTGTTTTCTTTCATTTCTGTCAAAAATGACAAGGGAAATTTGAGTGATGATTTTAAAATGACGTTCTCCATCCTCCATCTCACAGCAACTCAGCATCTCTAGACCACTTCAACACAAACGTGGTCTGGTCCGAGACTGGCAAGGCCCCAGGATGAGTTCAAACACAGCAACAATCTGCCTGTGAAGTCTGCATATCCAGTACACATGAGCAAATACATGCACATTCAACCAAAGGGCATTAATCCCTAAACATCACTGTCTCAGCAGTTTTGTGGTCAGCAAAATATGTAGAGTCTGCAACATATTTTCAATCCAGTCTACTGAATACTGAGACTGTCACTGGAGCATGATTAGAATAATATACACAGAAGTTTGTTCATTCATAGGACAAGCTGGGAATCCTTAAATAAAGACGGATGCTTATTTGAGGAGTAAAACAAATGACTGCTGCGTTTTAATAAAATATGACAGGCTCCATAAACCTCTGGTAAATATAACCCGCATTTCTTTTTGATAAAAACAGCAATAACAATTCACAGCAACAAAACACACACTGCTGCCTTTAAACCATTACTTATTTTTACTCCATAAAACCCTAAATGGACACAAAACAGTAGTCAAAAAATACAGAGGACACTTACTGAATCGATGATAAATAAATTAGTGCAACAAGAAATCAGCCATTAATTACATATTTTTCTAATAGGAGTCATTCATTTCCGAAATTACTTTCTCTGGTCCCCTGAAATGTAAGTCACCCCATTCTCTTCCTCAGACAGTGTGATTTCTGTGCTCATGGCATGTACACACAAGCCCCATCCATACTCCTTGTGTGAATCTAACAGTGCCATCACTGCCATCATCCCACAGCTTCCCAGTGTCCCAGCCCCACAGAAATACCATCACAGTAATAGACCATGGAGTCCACGGAGTAGTACAATGAATGACATAATGAATGAATGAATGAATGAATGAATGAATGAATGAGATGGCAAATGAATGACTCGCATGTGAAAACTCTCCTCACTGTAGGATTCTAAAATATTTCACATATTGTATGGTATGAACAGAATATGAACAGATATACTATAAAATACACACACAGAGCCTTGGTAAAGCTGTGTGTTTATTATCCCGGGCCATTGTTTACAGATCTCTGCAATAATCAGAAGGCTAATTGAATAAGACTGAGGCATAACTCATTCTAACTGTGGGAACAGAGAAGCCCTGCAATCCAACCAGCTGTTCTCTCTGTTGTTTTCTACTGGGCCTCCACAGCACAGAGACAGGTGGGTTTTAATTACAGTTACACAAGGACCAATGAGAGACGGGGACTGAGAACAAAAGGATCTTAATATGGGGTTAAAGGTCATATGCAGCAGCAGAGCTACCATAATGTGCTGTATTAGTGCATGTCTGTTTATAACAAGCTCTCTTAATTACTGTACATCTATCTTGATTAAACTGAATTCATTTAGCTAAGGATTGTGCATTTCCCATGGAATGGCTCTCTGCAGCGGAGGTGCTGATTGGCTAATATTGGAATAAACACGAAAAGCACAGCAACACATAACATGGAAAATTTCTGGCTGAGAGAGAGATCAAACCATAAATATTTAAAATATTTAGTGACAGTCTCACAATATGACAACAGTAGATATGCAGAAGCCCTGACAGAGGCTGCCTGTTCAGTTTTGTGTCCACTGCCTACACAGCTCAATCAGGTAGAACGGGGTGTGTGGGAGAGCAAGTAGTTCTAATGCAGTAAACTGTCTCCCTCAGGCAAGGAAAACATCTTCTGAATACCAAAAACCTTCCTTTCTTGTGAAGCGAGCAAGGAAGGGAGGGCAGGGGGAGCACCCTTTGATCAAATCCTCATTATTAGTTTTTTTTCCTGAAGGAAAAGATAAAATTAAATAATTAAATGAAATATTGTATTGTTTCAGCATTCACGTCACAATGTATCACACACACACACTCACAATATTCTGAGGCATGTTCTGACCCAGTTTAAATTCAATCAAATCGACAGATTTGGTCAGTGGTTATAAAGAAAAAGTGCAGTAAGTTTGAAGTTTATTATATCTGCTAATCCAGTTTCTCTTATGAAGAGTCAGCAAATCTCCGCCACAGGAGAATGTGCTTCACAATAACAGTCTGCCCCTGCTGCTGTTTGTTTCCCATACAGAAACCAAAAGGGACAAACAGCTGTCTGATACATTAAAAGACGTCTTTGCTCCCAAACAACAAACTCCACTGCTGATACTTTCTTTGTATTTGTGTTTTGGTAAAAAAAAAGAAAGAGAGAAGTATGAAAAAGCACACAAATCAATTTGATTGAGTGAGGAATGTCAGAACATCACAAAACCACCAGATGATTTTCTACCAGGTGATTGATTCTGTCTCTTTTCATAAGACACACATTCACATATCTTGCCACTAGCTGACAGAGGCAGAGCAGTGACCCATGAGCACAGCTCAGACCTGAGACAGAAACTGATTTATCATCCACACTGAGCTCACCTAGCCTGGCTAATAGCCCCTGGAGACAGTGCTCAAAGGAGAGAGACAGCCCATATGTTATCACTGAACAAGACGTGCTGTATAGAAGTATTCAATGTACTATTTGGAAACAAGCAGAAACAAACATACAGACTTAAATCACACTTGATGGAATATTTTACAGGATAAATGCTGAGGGTCTCCTGAAGTCACCCACACATTCATCCACACTGTGTTAGGTTTTTATGGATAGAAGCACATCATTCCCATGATTCCCGTTCCCATCAAGCCTGCTCAGCCGGAACTGAGCTCTGGGACTCACAGCTCTCTGAGGGGCATGTTGCACAACACCAAAATAAATCTATCCTTGCATACACAAGAGCACAGGTTTGGGCATGAACACACACACACACACACACACACACACACACACACACACACACACACACACACACACACACACACACACACACACACACCCTATCACAACACAGACATGCAGTCCTTGTAGAGGGCATATTTCAGGACAAGCCCTGTTTGTTCAACTCCAACACAGACTCTATGGACACAGAGACAGAGCTTCACATCATAAACTATTTCTCAAGCCTGCAACTAAAGACAGTTGTTTACTTCTGCAAACAGGTATCTAAAATAAAAACAAATGATTTACATTCTTTCCCTCATTACACATCAATTGCAGCCTAATGCCAAAGATTAATTATAGCTAGCGGCCTTCCGTATCTCTGCTGGGTTGAGGAGCACAGCTCTGCACTGCCAGCCTGTGCACTCAGCCTCTGATCTGTTACTGTCCACGTCCAGGACACTGCTGCTTTAAGACATTATCGTTTCAACCCAGAGTTTACTGTTTGTTTTCCATCCTGCAAGACATACGTTTAGCCACTGTGATTATGCAACAAACAGAAAACATTTTCCTCTTTCACTTCAGTAATATTTCACATTTCTTTCTCAGCACTGTTCTACTCACATGTACTGTCTAGGACTTGAAGTAGTTTAGCTAAGATAATGTAGAAAGTCATGATTTAGTAATTGTATTTGGTCTGGTTGAGTCAGACTGTGGACTGAGTGGCAGCATGTTAGCAATGCTTATTTTTAGCAGATGAAGGGCTGTTATTCTGGGGATGCCCAAACAGGCCCAGAAGGGGGGGCAGTGAGTACAGAAGTGTGTATCTAGGGGTGTATGGGAGTTTGTTTATCCAAACTGGGAGCCTCCTTACCTTCAACAGATGGAGCTTGGTCCTGGGCAGCATACAGCATATCCTTGAATGCCTGACAGAGAAATGAGCAAAAAAAAGTACTGGTCAGATCTTAGGCAACTGAACTGTTTGCAAACAGTATCAACTTTTCTGTTGTGAACATTCATAAAGAATTAAACGACGTTCATTCATGCAGGAAGTAAATGTGGGGACCATGAGCCCAGAGTGAGTTCCAGGTCAAGACAAGAAGGAGCAAGTACACACAGTAAAATTAGTGAAAAGTAATTGGAGTGGACCATGAAGCATTAAACCAATGCTGCTTTAAAAGTAGAGTTTAGACCATCTAAAGCCATTGACAGGCATTTACTACGCTTGTTCCACACCAGAGGATGAAACCAATGGCCCCACAGCTGTTAACATAATAAACAATGTACAAACTCTGGTATTTTAATTATCTAATTTACTTCATGTTATAACAGTACTAGCTACACAAATGAAGGAAAAACAAAATCACAGACTCTCAATTATTTGGTTGGAAACATAAAGTGGCTGCAAACAACCTGTATTTCAATTATGATGAGAAAAGGAGAACAGTGATTATTGTTTGAGTAAGGATAGCAGTAGCTTGAGTTAAAGATTAAACTTTGAGGAGTACAATGTAGAAATGGTTTATTAAATCATATGTCTTCTAATTAAAGCAGCCAATTGGGGAAAGCGGAAGAGACACAAGAGAGAATAAATAGGAGACTGAGAAGAGAAAAAGAAAAAGTGAGCGTGAAAGTGAGAAAGCTGCCGTGTTTAAATGAGGTTATTCTCTGCAATAAGACTGACTGATGTTGAAGATAATGGAAACTGACAGATAATTGCACGTTGGACCATCTGAGCATATCAGAGGTAATCAGAGCAAACACTGGAGCTAAATACCGTTTCTCAATAAAGATGTCTTTGTAGGTAAACTGCCCCAGCAAAATAGGAAAACCTGTTTTATTAAAGTCTATCAGGTCTTACTAAGTACCGGATCATTAGGTTAGTGTGTTCACAAGGCTCAGAGTGCCAAATTCAACTCTTTCTTTTCCTAAATGTGTTCTGCCAGCCAATTCTGACAACCTGCATGTTTCCTGCTCTCTGTTCAGGTTCCTATAGAACCTACTGCTTTTATAACATGACAGCAGGAGAGCAATATGAGTAATACTGTGTGTGGGAGGAGACCACTCAGAAAGCCTTCATTAGCAGCAGCCTGAATAGCTGATACTTAAGTTCCTCTTTGAAATGCACACATGCAGTGACGCTCGGACAAACCAATCCAAGAGGCAGCACCGTCTCTGTCTAGTCTGATATGCAACTGTGGATACAGAGCATTTCAGCAGGGCTTGGTCTAACCTCTGGTGACTAGTGAGGAAGTATGAGGTATTCATTTTCAGACAGGGGGTGTTCAATAAGATGGAGTCATTCCCAAGGTGTGCTGGGTCGCCCTTTGGGAGACAACAAAATGGCACCATTCGAATGACCATGCATTAACATGATGATGACGATTCACTCAGTATTAGACTTGTGTCCTTATGTCAGACTGAGCTTACACATTGTCCAGTCAACTAAATGCCGTCAACAGAATTCAATCCTTTAATAGCTGTGTTTAGTGTTTAGTGGACACTACCTAAAATATCTGAGTGCTTGACAGCCAAATTCTTCCTCTGTGATACTTGAGATCTTATCCCTGTGCTTAAGGCGACTGCACAATGTGCATTAACAGCCGAAAGATATCTGTGGCTCAAAGAGAAAGCCAGTGGTCGATCACCTGAATCTCTTGCCCTGTGTTTAAGTGGATCCCTGCATGTAGGAAAAAGGAAAGAGGATGGGCGGAGAAGCTGCAGGGAGGGGAGGATGGGAGCAGAGGGCAGGTCTGGTTGGGGACCAGATGTCCTCCCAGTGGGGGAGGAACGCTGAGGTGAGGTTGGAAGGACGGAGGTATAGAAAGGGGGGGTTCTCAGCAGCTACCATGCCATGCCTGCTGTATACATAATGTTCATAGTGAAGAGCACGCTGATAGGGTGCAGTTTCATTTCGTACAGAACAGTGATGTTCTACATACATTTATGTATGTCGCATTACGAAGTTCACTGTGCTGGTTTAGACATTTAAAAATACATTACTCAGGGTGCACAGGCTGCACCACTGAACAAACAAAAATCCCCCACTGAAATCACACAGGCACCTGCTTTTCATCTACATACTGTAAAATCACTTCGCTAGTTTGAATTGTAAATGTAGTTTCCAAATGTACTCTCCTCCTCCTCATCTAAGCTTAGACGAGTGATTAGACTGCAGAGGTAAACGCATAAGTAGCCTTGTTCTCTCGCCCACACACACACACACACACACACACACACACACACACACACACACACACACCTCCATACCAAACATCTGTTTAGCATATAGGTTTATAAGTAGTACACCTAATTACATGATCATTCAATTGCCTTGTCAACACCTCTATGTTCAAATGAAGGCAGTATTTGCTGGAACAGCCACTTTGCCGCATAGAAACTGGCTGACCAATCTGAACAGGCAGTGCAGTTTTCCACACAATAACAGGCTCTAAAAAAGGAGGAGAGTGAAAACTGGGCTGCAGGTTAATTAACTCAGCAAGCACACAAAGGCAGGAATATCACTTCCTACCTCAGTCAATTTGGAAATGGGCTGCTAAAATGTTGTGTACACCACAGATCAAGCCAGTGAAGAAGTATTAAACTGTGCTCCAGAGAACTCTAGATAAACTGGATTACAATACAGCAACTGTGTTGTCTGCTGCTGCGACACATAAAGCTGAACACAAGGTGCACATGAGGGATGTTTCTGATGGTAACAACCAAATGTTTATTGAATGCACTTCGAGGTGTCTGCACAAGCCCTGAACTGCTTGAGTTGTCCTGTATAACAGCAGCATACATATTTTTAAGTCTAATGATGAACAGCCAACTTCACTAAGTGAATTCAATCCTTAAATATAACCTTGTTTGTCTTTGTGGCTTCATTTCCAGTAATCGTAAAAGTCTTGTCCATCACTTGTAGGTGTGAGTTTACTCGCTGATCTCTCCAGGTCCAGCCCACTCAAGTGGTAATAGTGTTTACAGAGGTCAGACAAAGACTGAAGGCAGCTGCGATAACACAAATACACACAAATGTGCCGCAAGCCCCATAAAGCCTGTGGTCACGCTCCCTCCTAATTTAGCAATGTCTACATATACGTCAACAACATGTTTGTATAAGCTGGGGTTTGGGGTGATTATGAGAGAAAAACAGTCCAGTTTCATATCAGTTATTACAGATCATAAATATATATCAATCTCAGATCACAAATGCCTTTGCACTGTATTTGCTGTTTTACTTTCAGTTAACCTAGAAATTAAATCCACTATGTTATGAGCAAATATAAATTTGATGAAGCTCATGAATTCCCCCTATCGAGATTCTCAATACCTAAGAATTATTATGCACAGTCCTAGCAAATGAAAAATCTAAAATTGAATATAATTGCCCCTATTGACGGTTACCAGTGTAAATAGATAGCTAATATGCAATAGGGTTAATATCCAATTCATTATTATTACATCTATTAAAGCAGTTACTAAAAAAATACTAATACACAGATGACAGAGAAAATCTATCATCATCCATCTCAAGTCAGTGAGTGCCGAGGCAAAGACTGGAGGTGTAAAATGGCTGGTATGGCCATGCATCTGTCCCTGGGCTGACTGTGCAGCAGTCTGCACATACAAAGACCCACAAAGGTTATGCATCTATGTCTATAATCAATTAAAATTAAATTCTACCAATTCTTCCCAGTGTGGTCAATGCATATTGGATATATCGTCACATTTTTTTTTTCCAACTTAAATTATGTTTCCTTAATATGTTTTTATTATACGATTATGACAGCACGTCATTCAAGTGAGGATGGACAGTCAAATGTCTGTTGCAGCAGTTATCTAACCTGATGATAATATTCAAGTCACACTTCCAAAATGAAACCAGTGCAGTAAGCTCTTGAGTCTGGCATGAGAGCTGTGGCTGAAGAGAACAGGGTCTTTGTCTATAATTCATAGAGTCAAATGGAACGAAGCCGTCTGTTCTGTCACTGCATGTCTGCACTGAAGCTCTTAATGCAGACGCTGCAAGAAGTGGGGTGTGAAAATAAAAATACTCAAGTACTGTATGCCACACAACTCTCTTAAGTCCTCAGATATCAGAAACCAGACAGAAAATCCTGTCAATCGAAGTCCTGCAGGGTGATTCTGAAAAACAACCATTCCCATTTATAATATATGAAGAACTATATTTTGATATAACAAAACACTATATGTGCATGAAGGGTTTTTTTTTTCAAAACTCTGGTCAAAAAGAAGAAGAATCATTTTAGAAAATTTGATTAATATGATTTTTTTTTTTTTACAACTGAATGCAATAAGTTAAAATGCATTTGTTTTCCCTATAGACAGAAGAATCCCCTCAGTCATATGAGGAAAACACTAAAGAAGAAAACAAAACATTTAAAACATGAATTAAATTGATAGAAATCAGTGAAATCTTTCAATATATTCATATTTGGTTTGCAAAGAAAAACATACAACAAACACAAATGAATTATTTATATAACATCCTGAAATATTTATACTGCGAATTGCTCAAATAAAAATAAATATATGTTTCTTTATTCCAATAGGAAAGAAGTTCAGTAAACTGGTGTTTCTGTTCATTTTTAAGTGTTGTAATGTCAGCAAGCAGCGATAGTAAACACTGAATGCTCCCTATGGCTCTTAACAACCGCAGTCAATTTCCCCTCCATAAACAAAAGGACATCCCTTATCTTTCCCGTCGTTTATTGCTCTCAGGAGTGGGCAATACTGAAACTGAAAAAAAGAAATAAAACTATTTAAAAGCTTTTTCCTTCTTTCATAGTTTCTATTGACTCTTATCTCGCAGTTTCCGGAAATACTTTACTGAAAATCTGATGTATTTGAACGACTTTCGTGAATAGGCACATCCACAGGGCATTTATTTCAAATTTCACTTTACCTCATACTGAAGATACTGCTTCCTCCACTCGGGAGTGATGTGCGACGAAAGATGCTCCGCGAATTTCATTTTGCCGGAACAACTGTCCTCTCAAGCCTCCGGTAAATCCAAGCGCGGCTGTCCCCTTCCCGGTCGACGCGACTTTTGTTGTTTCAATCAACTTGCTGGCTCAACGTGCGGCGCGTCAGCCCGGCGCGCTCCGCTGCTCTTCACTCCACTTCTGGTTCGTCCCGGTCAGTGCACTTCGAGCAGATCCCGTCCCACATACTATTTCTCGGGAGGAACGACAACGGCAGCGGCCTCTCGCGAACAGGTGTCCAGACGGTAGTATAACGGGGGCCGGTGAGAGTGGCTCAGTGACTTTGGTCCGTCCCTCCCTGGGCAGGTCTGGGGACACTGCGGTCCGCCATCGCATTGAGCCACAGCGACGTGGTTGCGTCAGCAGAGCGCGCAGTGGCACCGGGCGTTGTTGGGACCTCCTGTGAAGACTAGTTGGCGAAGCGTCCTGGGATCCCCTGGGCTGCACACAGACAATTCAGACCTCAGACCTCAGACCACAGACCTCCGCTTCATTGGGGGTGTTTTCGGCCTGTGAAGCCTCTTGCTGCTGCTGTTGTGTGTCTGAAATCGAAGAAGGGATCATGTTAAAACCCACACTCTAAATGCATTTTCTGACATATCTGACATCGTCTTTCTCTTCTAGCATTTCTAACATTTTGTATTAAGTTTCGGACATGATGATCTCGGCTCAGATTCCTGCTGGTTTCTATGGTCCCTCTATTACCATGGTTCATTTGACGCAGAAGCCTCTAGAAAAGTCCTGGATAATAAGACTCCCATCACTTACAGGATATTCCAGGTGTATCTAATCATGTTGCTGGGACACCTGTCCAAAACAAATCTGCACTGTGCCAATAGCGTCACCTGCTGGACATTCTGTGCTAATGCACCAGCCAGCAACTATTGCATTTGTACAGCTGTCACCAAAAAAAACTTTCACACTTTTGATTTAAATAAATGTCTCGTAAAAAAACAAAAAACAAAAAAACATCAGAATCTGATTAAAGTTTCGAATAAAAGCCTAAAATTAGTAGAGGACAGTCACAGTGGACAGAAAAGCTTCTATAGTATCGTATTACCGAGGTAATTAACTTCAAATTAAATCCACCTGCGTGATTAGACTGTACATTGGGGCTGTTGGCTAACTATGCTAAGCTAACGTGTATTAAAACAGGCTGTGCGCTTTAGACACGACATAAGTGACCGTGTCTGTCAGCTACGTGTCAAAGTGAAAATAACTCATATCCAGACAGAACCATATTTGCTGAGCTCACATTATAAATAAAGATGGCTAACGTTAACTAACAGCCAGCTGTAACTAGGGTTAGGGTTAACGTTAACTGAGCTGTTTGTTGAGCGTTTCCTTAAACATAAATAACAACAATGTCCCAAAATATTTCCCCTTTGTGGTCAACTTATCTAGTTTAACTAATCCGCGTTCAAATAAACTGGCTGTGTCATAACTTTGTTTGTTTATTGTTAGTTTGTCCCGGACTGTTTTCTTACCGAACAAGTGTCGTCAAACCCCACGCAAAAGTACAGCCGGAACCTTTTCTCACTAGCATAAGGGCTAGCCGGAGCTTTTAGCTGATAGTACCAAAGACGGACCAACGGCAGCAACACATCCGCCTGTCGCGGATTCTCATCGATAACGGATTAAAAACAAAATCTCCGCTGAAATACGTTACACATCTGGATCGGACAGCTGTTCCGTCTCAGGCTGCGTCATTTCTCGGAACCACAGCGCTCGTCGTGTCTGACGCTACGCTACACATAATAATAACAATGGCTTCTGGGTCGCCGTCGTCCTCTCCGGACACTGCGACTGGCTCAGGGACGGACCCAGCTCGGCCCGACACAGGGGAACCACTCGGTGGGGCAGGCTCAGACTCCGACTCGGACCTGGGTTTGAGTAAATTTGATTGCGGCGCCATGGAGATGACGGACCGGCTGGAGGGCGAGGAGCTGGAGCGGGAGTTTGAGTCTGCAGCCGACCGCGTACGAGACCTGGTTCAGACCGCCAGCAGGGACCAGCTGCTGTACCTGTATGCTCGCTACAAACAGGTGAGAGTCTGTTGATGGGGCACTGACCTGAGTGGACCCAGTTTATTTAAGCTTCCCAGTGGTGCAGCAACAGTCTTTAGATGGAAACAACATATACTGACATTAACACTGACTTAGGCCCAGAGCTTCATGTTGGGATCTACCTGGTCAGCACTGACCAATAATAATCGTTTGCACTTGTTCTGGTCACAGGTCAAAGCGGGAAAGTGCAATACACCAAAGCCTGGTTTCTTTGACTTTGAAGGACAGAGGAAATGGTATGTTACCTAAAGCTGGTGATCAGGCTTTTGCAAACATTTGTTACAGTGTAGTATGTGTGTGTTCTGTGGTACAAACAGCACTATGTGTGTTTGTATGAGACAAAGAGAGTATTTGCTTGTCTACTCTTTATATGTTGCAAATGAATGCTAGAAAAAAAGTTTCTTGTTGTTTACAATGAGCTGAATTTATTAATATGTTCCATTATCCAAAACAAACCTCATTCAATAAATTTAACGTAAAAAAAAAGAAACCTAAACAAGAAATACTCTTAAATGCTGTTTTCAGTTTCGGTGTGATCTCATATTGACATGTCTTTGTGTCCACTTTACTAAGCATTACAGTGTAACTGATGGTAGTGATCGTGATAAAAGCTGTCATATCTTTACAGGCAGGCCTGGAAACAGCTTGGAGACATGGATGCAGATCAAGCAATGCAGGAGTACATTTCCTGTGTTAATAAGTTAGACCCTGAAGGCAGCACAAAGGTAATAACAACCACATCTGAGAAAATAAAGTCGAGTGCCACATATAATCTCAATTGTAAGATACTGTCTAGAGCATACAATACTGTTTTATTCTCACTCTTATTTGTAGTGGATTCTACATTTAGCATTAAATAAATCATTGTAACAAAAACATAGTGTGAAAGGCCTGTTATTACAGAAGGAATGAGGAGGTTCAATAAAACCCCTGTGTAAGTGGATGACCAAAGTAGTGACTTGGTTAAAACACGTCTTCTTTGCTGCACTCATTTTTTTCCTGCTTGAGGGTCAGCGTTAGTGAGGTTTTTCATTTGATTTTAAATGCCTCCAATCAGAGAATAATGTCTGGAAGCTCCAGACTTCTACTCTTAGGTTGTATCTTCCTCATCAGATGACAAGTTTGGCAAAATGGCAAATATATACTTAAACATGTCTTTAGATAAAGTTTGAATACACATAAATTGTATTCACCTCAGCTCTGCAGCATAGTGAGAAGAAAATGAGAACAAATATGGAAATATCCAGTGTCATTTTTGCCATTTTAAAATGCAGTAAAGTGTTTTGACCAGAAGAGGTCAGTGTCACCGTGTCATTTTGTCTCAGGCCTTTTTTGTGGCATTTCTTTCTATTCACACAGCAAGAAAAATACATGAACAGATTTTGTTGTCTTCTTAAATAAATGACATTTTGGGAGATGAATAATGCAAGAAAAGGTTATAGTGTGGCTGTTTTGAGTGTTTTGAGATACGCATGTGTGTATGGTGGCATAAGAGAGTGTTTACATCTTTCCACCCTCCTGTGGCGTGTCGCCCAGCTGTGTCAGGAGGCCTGTGTTGCCATGGACTGGCTGTCCTTTGGGCCAGCAGAAGAAGCATTTGGTTACAACAACAGCTTTGTATTCTCTGCTGATTAGGGAAGAGTATTGTTATTGGAACACTGTGAAGAGCAAACATGTCATGTGTGATGTTAATATGAAAATCTGTGGAAATAAATACGATTGCACTGAGCAAGGCAGACCCACTGCTCTGCATGATAACAAGGAAATTACTGGTCATTCTTTAAAAAGTGTCATTTTTAAAGGCGTCATTCTCAGAGGATGCTCTAAAACTAATTACTATAGCAATTACAGCAGCTGGCAACTATACAGAAACTGGGCTGCAGTCTTGAAATGTAAGGCAGATAGGCAAGAAGTATTCTTGAAAATATGCCGCTAGAGCTGACATATCGATTTACACATTGAGTATTTTACATAAATAATGTACAATTGAAATGATTGTTGCCAAAATTTCTAAGTTTACGTAGTTAAGCAAAACATGACCGTGATAAATTTTAATGTTGATAATTAAAATTAAAGTTATTACTATGAATCAACTGATGTTATGTTATGTTATGTTGCTAAACACAGTCACTTCAGTCTGGGCTTTGGCTGGGACGCTCACAGACAGTCAGAGGCTGAACTCACTCCACTCACTGTCTTGGTTTTATGATTCAGGTCACTCATACTGAACCGTCTTCCCAGTATCAGGCCACAAAGCACCCCTTTAGTCCCAGTATATATAAGTTAAAGGTTTGATGCATGATATGATTTATTTTTATTGATGTATTTTTGTATACCTACCCTTAATGGTAGGGACCACCAAAATGTTAATGTCAAATGTTAATTTTCTGAAAATGATTTTGAAATTGGAAGTATTGATTTATTAGATGGGCTTAATGCTGCCTGCCACAGGTGTAAATGTCATCACGGAAACTAAAAGCCTGACAGCTCCCAGTGTTTGCCATTTCCTTTACAACTGTGGTACGCTCCCCAAACAGGAGGCTGGATTCAGGGTCACATAATACTCATGTCCCCTTGCAAGTGCAGCCCAAAAAAGATGGATGATTAGGTTGTTTTTTATTTGAAAAGTGAAGGAGAACATTTAGCGGTGCATTAAAAGGCATGTTGTGTGCTGTGACCTATTATACTGTAGTCACTGATTGCTCCAACTTTTTTTGTCCACCCTCTCTCTGGTTCCTATCATCTCTTCACTACTGCTCCTTTTCCTCCCTCTTCATTGTTCTGCATCTTCATGGTATCTGCTGTTCCTCTATTAATCTTCCCATCTTCTTTAGCTCTTCACTGTTTTGTCCGTATTCGTCCCCTTTCTTTGATTTCCTTCCATATTTATATTACTTTAACAGCATCGCTGTCCACCACATGTCCAATCCTGACACATTCTTTTCTTTTCCGCCATGCTGCAGGGCAGCACTTGCTGACTCTGCCCCCCCAGCTGCACAATGCCAGGACAGAGGCCAGCAGACAGGCCAGCAAACAGACAAATGCCCCCCTGAAAAGAAGCTGATTGTATTAGTGGTAACAAAGCGCCATAGCATGGCAGCAGCTATTCTTTTGGAAGCACAGTTAAAATGGTGTAAGTAGGAGTGCATTGATGGTGAGGCAGGGGAGAGAATAATAGCCAGAACTTGACCTCTGTTCCTATCTCAATTGTTGAGCAGACACTGGCTTTATATTACATTATACTGTAGAGGAGCAGGACCAGTGCATCAGCGAATATTCTGAGTTTCTGAAGTGAATTACGTTGTCCCAAAAGTGCATGCACAGTTGTTTTGCCTCGCTTGTCATGTTCTCCCCCACTTTCCCCCTTTTCTGAAATCAGATTTGTGTGGGTTCTTTTGTGAGTCAAGGTTGATCAGAAAAGAATAAGGTGGATAATAAAGTCTTGGCTGAACTGGACGTAATATTGACTTCCACAAAAACACAGAACATTAACGAGATTCGCAAATAAAGGCGCAATACAGTTTTTACTGTTGTCGTGCATGTGGTTGGTCATTTATTGCCAATGAGGTCATGTCTAAAGTCCCCAGAGACTTGTGTCTGAAAATTAGACATTTTCAAGTTTCTCTCTGTCACCCATTAGCTTTAAAAAGCCTATAGGTGAAGCCTATAGAGACAACCATCCATCCATACAGCCCTGTTTATTATTATTATTATTACACTGAGTACACACGACTGTAAGGTCGAGCTGTGCAATTAAGCCAAACTACAAGAAGCTTAACAGTGAACAGGATCTGTATTGTAAATATGACATTTATATACAAGGTGGATAAAGTGTGTGTTTTTTGTTTGACAGGAAAGACAAGGAGCAGAAAGGAGAACAGGCTTCGGAGGAGCAGCGGTCAGCTCTCTATATCAGGAGGAGGAGAAGATCAGGTATTTTCATCAGAAGTAGCACAAACATATGTTCAGCCACAGATATCCACACATTGTCTATTGCATTGAGCTTATGTTTTCAGATGCAACTTCCCGACTCATCATGGTGCTGTGACAGACACACCTTTGTCCTGCAGCTGTGAATCAACATTTATTTTATGCTCAGGTCAAATCAGAGTCTGGCATTGTTCACCGCGGGTCTTGAAGCTGTGTCTGATTATATTCAACAGACCGTAACTGCAGTAAGGGCCCAGAGACGTCATACAGTTCTGATTATGTTAATGAAATATATTCTCCATTTACTGCTGCCTGGCAGACTTACTCAAGCTTAAAAAACTCATCTTCATTTCAATGAAAAACGGGCTCTTTTTGGTGATGAAAATGAGATCTGTGAATCCTGCAGGTTTTCCTCCTAAATGGCTGCATGCGATTAGTATGCACAGTCCTGAGGAGAGGCAGCCAGGATCTCCCCTTTTTAATTATGTTACGGTTCGGGGACGTAGCTGGGAGGGTTGTGATGAAGACGTGTCGGGCACACCAGAGGGAGGCAAGTACAGCAGGTTTCCCAGAACAACGCTCCCCTCGGTGATATCCCATAGCAACGATGCCCATAAGGAAACCAGGGAGGAAGAAGTAATTAACATGGCATGTAACCACACCTATGCACATGTGTGCACGAATAAACATACACTTACCTCTATACGTCGACACAATCGCATCCTAATCCATGCATAACTTGCCGGAGCTGTCACGCTCACTGCTCTGCTGCATTTCAATTTCCTCTTTCTCGCACACACAGACACTCCATATTAAACAGCTAAGCACCTGTTAACCAGGCAGAGAGTTAATTGCATTGCTCACTGCTCATCTCGATCCCAGTGTGTGTATGTATGTGTGTGGAGCACGTATCGACAAAAAGCAGGATTGATTAGCAATATCCCAGGGCTACTGAGCTGATCAGTGTGTGATTGAGGACACATTGAATGTTACAGTTGTAATCCCCTCAAACACCTTGAGATAAAAGGATAAACACTCAAAGCTTCATTGTCCAGATACTTCGCTGGAAGCCAGTGCTGAGTTATTTGAGTTCTCATTGTTTCTCATACTTCCATGGAGTTCAGCCATGTTGAGAGGGCCCAACAGGGGGTGTGATGACAGGTCTCGTATGTGTGTGAGAGAGAGAGATAGATGGTGGGGCTGTGATGTTGATTGGTGAAGCCCAGGCCAGGTATATGAGTGCTCTGCACCACTGTGAGCAGTTTAGCCTGATGGATGAAGGACGTACATGAGACTGGGCACACACACATGTGAGCGCACTCTCTCACACACACACACACACACTCACACATACATACATACCCACCCCAGTTATGATGACAGTGTGTGACCTTCCCTGCATGCCTTCCATCGCTGTTGGAGTCACGTCATTTATAGGACTTACATTAATCATCTGTTTGTTTATAGCCTGTGTGTGTGTGTGTGTGTGTGTGTGTGTGTTGTTTCAGGCTACATACAAGTAGTTTTGTGTGTACATTATTATATGAGCTTATTTTAGCCATAGCATTTATTATATAAACTTACACCACATACTTATTGGCGTGTGTGTGTGTGTGTGTGTGTGTGTGTGTGCACTAGCTCTTTATATACATGAGCATGTTTCACACACCCATCAGGCGAGCCCTGTCTGACCATCGCTGAAAGACTGATGAGCTGACCTATTGATTAGTTGCCGGGGGAGACGGATGGCGGCCACACTTCAGGGACACTTGGGGTCACCGTGGCCAACAGACAAGGAAGTGGGTGTGGCCCGGCCTGGAAACTCATGAATAAACATAGAGCTGGTAATCAGGGGTATGTAAATGAATGTGCTCATACATAACCTAGCTGTGATAAAAAGTGTAATGAGTTATTCATAATTCATCACAGGCTGATGAGGGGAGACTGCAGGGTGAGGGAGGGAACGAGGCGAGAGAAAGTGTTTAGATGAAAAGACGAAGAAAGGGAAGTCCTAAGGTTCATTAAAGACAAAACTTGGCTGGTATGTAGTGTGAGTTTGTCTCCCCTGGGTGCAGGGCTAAAGTCAGTGTGCTGAGGAACTCAAATTGTTAGGGTTGGTATTAAAAACATAGCCAGTGATTGTGTTATGAAAAGCATGCATCCCATCCACTCACAGCATGTGTAAAACACCGGGTCCTACACATTCTCATAAGGCAAAAGGTAAATAAACCCATAGTCTCCAAATCTAACCCAAGACAATCCCAATGACATCACCACAACAACATATTTTGTATGCAAATGACCTATATTATTGTTTTTGTTCATTCTAGGAGCGTTGCTCATGAAATAAATAAGAAAGAAAACATGAGAATATTTGTGTCATTTTGGAAATGATGTGCTTCCCAAATTCATTGATGGAAAGAGACTTTTACCTGCTTAAAGTTTGTCAGCTACAGGATTTGTATTTACAGTTTCTGAGCATAAACCTTGGGATGAAGACATTTTTGGATGGCATATGAATATTATTTGGTTGCCATGGTTCAGCTGTGGGATTAGCTGTAACCAGAGGGTAACTTTATTGGTTGAAAGTACAGCGACAGACCCGTGTAAGTGTTTTACAACATCCTGGCTCCTGTGCGGCTGGAGCCAGGTGTCGGATGTGGGCCTTGTCGTCCCACTGCGGCAGAGCTAGCAGGCGTCACAGGCAGGAACTGAGGGATTTGGCCTTGGCGGATGGCTGACTTACTGTGTGGGAGGGTTAAGCAGCGGGTATGCAGGGTTTCTGTCATACAATAGAGCGCTAAATTCAATTATCTGAATGGCCGACATGGGTAAGAGGGAGGGGAAGGCGTAAAGCTCTAAATGAGATTTCACCCCTTCTCTCCCCATCACCCAACAGCCCTCCACCACCACCACCACCACCACCTCTGCACCATTCCTCCTTCCCAGCACTCACACTTGTCCCCAGTGCCAGGAGGTGATTAGAGAGGCAGAGATATCATCTGAGGTGGGATGGTGCCGCTGTACATGCCAGCGTTCCCTTGGGACGAGGCACGTGTGGCTGCTGCTTGTGTGTGGTGTGAAACAGGGGGAGAAGTGATGTGTCTGAATTATCTGCTGGGTCCTTGATGACTAAATACTGAAGCAACATGGTGTTTTCTTTCCTCCATGTGTACGCACTTAACACGTGAAGCAGTGTGCGCAGAAAGCAGCGTCAATGTCATTAGTCTCACAAACACACTAAACTTAAAACATCAAGCCAAAAATGAAGCATCTGATTCTTTAACTGCCTGCAATGGTCTGAAAAATAACGCTGTCTGTATATTTTCCCTTTTCTCTCTTTGTTTCTGTTTCTGCGTCGCTCTCAGGGAAGAGGATAAGAACATCTTTGACTACTGCAGAGAAAATAACATTGAACACATCAGCAAGGCCATCGGCTCCCAAAAAGTGGATGTGAACACTAAAGATGAAGAGGTAACTACAAAACACAGTGTCAAAAAATATGTCCTGGTAGCAGGTGCCAGTTGCAGATCAGGGAACTATTTGAATGGATTATTACCATGTCAATACTAGACGTAAGGAAATCAGCCTTTCACCTGTCCATTCCCATTGTAAGGAAGCATTTACCTGAATTTGTCTTCTAGCAATGCAGGGGATTCTTAACAGCTGCAAGGCGACCTGTGCTCTGACCTGTTGTGCACAAGGTCTCATGAAAATGATCAGTGGAATAAAATACAGGTCACTGGGGGGATGGTTCATGCAGGTCTTTTTGCTGTCGTTACATAATGGCTTCAATGATCTGCAGCCGCAAACACATGGGAACCACTCCTCAGGCTGAGGTGCGGAAATTGTGTGAGCAGCTATTACCATCGCGAGGTGTTTTCTGGCCTGACCCTGAAATCCATTCATGTCTTTGATTCATTATCAGCCAGACCAAATGGCCCAGTCCCTGCCTCTCTTCCATCACAGCCTTCAGGCAGGCGGCTGGTGCAGTTCCCAGTCAAAGGCCAGATGGTGGTGAGCCCTCGGCAGCAGGGAAAGCTTTGTCTGTCCTCTACCATTGTTGTAGCTTGGTCACCTGCAGTGCAGCTTGCTCAACAGCAGAGGGCAGTGGTGAAGTTTCTCATCTGCCAGGGGCATGATCTGCCTCTGCAGCTCAGAGTGATGGGGGCAGACAGAGGGTACTGTTTGCGTTTGGGTTGAGGGATGCCAGACTTCACATGTTCCTTAGATGTGACAAATAAAATGCCAGTAAACAGCCAACATCTGTCAGTTCCTTTGATTAAGACTCAACTTTTTAATTTTCACTTTAATTTTTAAAATGTCATTGAACTTTGATATAGCAGGTATTAAACTGCCTTCTTCAGATAAGTGTGACACTTGCACTGCATGGCTACTGTTGTGCACTGACCCAGTTCTGTAAAACCAGTGAGTGTGGGTGCGATAGATGAGGGGTGAGGTATTTGTATACTGACCAGGATGGGAATGTTGTGTCCATCTGTACATGTTGTTAAAGCTGTCCTTATTTTTACTATGTTTAAGTAACTGCTCATCTTTTTATAGAGAGTACCCTGTCCTCCACAGTAAGTAGTAGTTTGCTTTTCCTTTTCACCTGAGTGGAGTGTTTAACATTCGTTACCTGTGGTTTGCATTGCTGGATTGGGCCATTTCAGCCCTTTTAAAGCTCTTATGTAAAATCAAGTCTTGCCCACACTCTAAATGTTTCTCTAAAGTTAATGTTCTCAACTTTGAAAACATGTTTCCTTAAACCCACTACATGCTGAGTTTGTGCAGTGTCCTGGAGGAAGTAGGAAGCTCTAGTCTTCTGTGAAAATGTGGCCAACAGTGAGCAGCAGCACACCTGAAAGAGAGCAGGAAGAAAGAGCACGGGACTGAGACTAACTTATTGGTATTCTGGCCTGGCGTATAACTATCCATTTTAACATGCAGCCATGGTGATCAATATGATTTAAGCAAGAGAATTGGACTTGGAGAGTTTGCTTTACCTAATTGGCCTCACTGAAAAATGAGCTTGCGGGGCTTTATTAGAACAAGGATCTTAGACCTAAGGAGTGGATGGTGTGTAGATGTCTGCACGTGTGTGTGTGTGTGTGTGTGTGTGTGTGTGTGTGTGTGTGTGATGAAGTAAGGGGGCTCTTGTTTTGTGCACAGTCTCCCATCAATCAAGTGTTACAGACACAGGTTCTGTGATTTGTCCTCGAACCTTGTGCTTGGACTACCTACTGCTCTTCCTGGCACACACACACACACACACACACACACACACACACACACACACACACACACACACACACACACACACACACACACACACAGCAGTCTGCATATCTCGTCACTCTGTCGGCAGGTCATTATGGAGCTGAGGTCCAAAGGCTCCAAGTTCTGAATGGTGGTGCATAATTTATTTTGTCTGGAAGCAAAGAAAGTGATTGAAGTTTAGTTAAGGCACAAGAAGCGGAGGAGGAGGAGGAGGAGGAGGAGGAGGAGGAGGCCCTGTGTGTTGGTTCATCACAGATGAAATGACAACCCAAACCAACGTCACACTGCTGCATGCACTAAAGAAAATGTAGACACACCAATGCTGTTAAATGTTTAGTCAAACCTTCACACTTGTGTACGTGCCCTTAAGCATTGGTCTGTGTTTGCAGGGCCGGGCTCTCCTGCACTGGGCCTGTGACAGAGGACATAAGGAGCTGGTGTCTGTATTACTGCAGCACAAAGCAGACATCAACAGTCAGGTGAGCTCCACATCTGTCTCTCTCTCTCAGTGCTATTCTTGGTTTTTAGTTTCTGACACAGCATTAACCATTTAAGACACACTGTCAACGTGTTGGCAGCCAGTTAGTGCCAGTTGCATCTGCTAAGTAGAGACTTATTTATTCTCTCTTGCTGTGGATTGTATGAAGACTGCTATTAAGGCTGTTCTATTTGTGTGGAATGATTCATTTGAAGCCAGAGTCTCCCATCAGCTTCAGCCTGTTTTACCTTCTAGTTTTTATTTTTCATTTCTCATCTTTAACAAAGGTATAACAATGGGGTTTTTTTGTTAGCATTCAACTGCTACAGCTCCCTGAAGTGTTAGATGTATGGTATATGGAAAGAAAAGCCCAGAGTATTTTCTTTTAGCTCTTTTAAAGATCAATGAAAGAAATCCTCTACGGGAAAGTATATTGTGCAGCAGAGGCAAGTGGATCAGCAGCTCCCCCAGAACTGGAGCTGCACTTCACGTCTCTATTAGATTCTACCTCTATAACTGAATAAAATACTTAATTTGAGAGCTGGACTCAGGGACGTTTTTTCTGGTGGAAGAGCATAAGTTTCATGCACATGCAGCAGTGATTGACATAATAGAAATGATTTGTGTTCACCCTCTCAGACATCCGTAATGTGTCTGTTGACATCCAGTGGCTATGCTTTGTTTTAAGAAGTCACTAAGAAGCGTTGAGGTGTGTTTGAATGTGAATGAGCAGCAGATATCAGAGCCTGAAACAAATGAAATTAGGGCAGAGACGAAAGGAAATTGGCAGGAGCCTTATGAGCCTTTTGCACGCATGCGAACCCAAGGCAAACGGTGCCATCTTCAGCATCCCCATTGCCCTCCTCTTTTTTCTCTCCATCATCTCCGTCCCTTCGACAAGGTCATATTTAATTCACTTTGTACCACTGACAAATCCCCCAGGGCTTTAGCAGACAGAGTTAGCCGTAGCTAGCCTGGTGTCTAGCCCCTCCAAGGTTTAGCTGCCTCCAGGAGGTTTTAGCTTCGGCTGTAAGCTGGCTCAGCTGTACATCGGTGAAATTACTCCTCTTCTCTGCACAGCGGCACGACCAAGTGCGTTTCACACAGAGGCTTTAACAGTTGGGCCGAATCAATTGGAAGTAATCAGGCAAATTGTTTTACGTTGCACAACCGACATAATCAGGACATTTCACAAATGACTTTCTCTTTTGTGGTCATGCGTGGCCTCTTTTGTTCCGAGTGCAGCGGGGAGGGGGTGGATTTGTGGCAAATGGCTCATAAAAGACTTAACAGTGGGATAACTATGAAACACTTCGCTGATGATTTAAAGCCATTTCAAGATAATGACGACAGAGGAGGATTGATGTATAGATAGTCATTGTCTTTTTGTAAGTTGCAGCGTGTTTACAGTCATGTATCTATCATTAAAGTATAAATAGATACCTCCAGCTGCCAAGAATTTTCAGCAGTCAAAATAACATAAATCTTTTCCCAGGTAGTGTAATTGCTTTACCGAGTTTGAACGGACTCTTAATTTATTTCCCGCTGACTTTGTCAAGTTCAACGTCATTTCAACGCAACCCAATATTCCTTGTTCCTCTTGGTAGAAATTTCAGATTCATTTTAATGGTTTCAAACCATGTTCTGCTTTACTGTGTGCCTTGTTTACTCGACGGACGGGAAAGTTCAAATGATGTTTTAGAGGCAGGGTTTTTGAAGCACAGACAGCACCTGAATTCATGCATTCAAGCCATCAGGACTTTTTCCAGCTGCCAGTCTCTCAGGTGTCAGAGGAAGCCGGCTGAATATTAAAGGAACTGGACCTGTGCAGCAGAGTTACTGGTAGCAGATTTATGAGGTGGCAAAGAGGTGGCTGAGAGAAAAATATAGTCAGCTAAATCATACCACTCTGTCGCAATGCCAAATTATCTCACTATGTAAAGCTTACAGAACGATATGCTTCCCATTAGAACCTGCTCATAACATCCTTTTGTGTTTTCTTCTTGGGGTTTAATCAATGAGAAAAGTAATTAAGGAGGAAGAGGACAGTAGCAATTTTTCTGTATTGGAGAATGATTTAAACAAACAAAAACAAAAAAAAGCTGATGATGGTTTTATGTTTCTGTTCTTTTTGTTCGAAGCCACACGGAACAAAGACTGTGGGAGGTGGTGTCCGTTCATGAGGGCAAATAGAGGAATGTTTGGGTTTGCTGGCTATTAGAGCGACCAGTAATCTCTCATGACCTCTACCAACTGCCGAGCAACCAGTAAATAAAGATCAAACATGATTTATGCTTAATTTGTTGATTAAAAAAGGGGAGGGGGACTTGAGAGTTAAAACAAAAAGTATTATTATTTGCTTGGCAGAGGAGGAAAATCGTTTGAAATTAATCAACTGATTGTTTTAGTGAATTGTTCCCAAACCCTGATAACCTGCATTAGGGGCTTCTTTGATAGTTAATCCTGGATCAAGGCAGGGAAGGACTACATTAGGTAGTTGTGAGTGTTTGAATACACAGATCACAGCTCTGCCACCTGCCAACTGTAGATTGGGCCCTGGTGTTGGCACTGTACACGCAGCCCCCATCCTCCCTATCCTCAACGTATCACTGCTCCCGCAGCTAATGAGAGAAAGTAGGGCAGGCAGCACAAACTGTGGGACAGACGACAAGAAAACCTCACTTAATGTAATAATGGGACCCTGTGATGGACTGGGGACCTGTCCAGGGTGGACTCCTGCCTTTCACCCAAAGAGAGCTGGGATAGGCTCCAGCTGATCCCTGGGACCCTGGTTAGGACTAAGGGGGTCTAGATGATGGATAATTGAAATTAGGACTTAAACACTTGACTTAAAAATCTGTGTGCTTGAAAATGTTTAAGAGCATTAATGAGGAATACACTTATGTTTAGGACATTTCCTCATATCAGCACATGAATGTTTTGCCTAAACAGAAGAATAAAACCATTTCAAGACATGACGTGGTCAAAATGTGCTCCAGTGAGCGAGATTTCATCAAATTCTTGGACAGATCCTGTGTCTGCTTTACTTTTTCTTTAGTGAAATACTTTGTGATTCAACGCATTATGTTGCTGTTGAGAAAACAGTCTAATATTCAGTGGCAGTTCTGGAGCTTTGGCTCATAGAGCATGATCTTCCTTAGCTAATTGTCTTTGCCAAGCTGCCAAGGAAGTGTAGATGTTTTGTGAGAACCTTCCAAAGGTCAAGAATTAACTTTAAATAACTTTTCATAGGCTGTAATTTGTAGAGGTTCCTCTACAGCTGCACTGTGTTGAGATAAAAACACTGCTGCATTTGAGACGTTTGGTTTATTTTGCCTGAACGGTGTGTGGTGGTTAGCATTGTTGCCTCACAGCTAGAAGGCCCCAGGTTTGAATCCCACTTAAACCCGTGGTCGTTCTGTGTGGAGTTTGTATGTTCCCCCAGTGTGTCTGTGGGTTTTCTCTGGACGCTCCAGTTTCCTCCCACAGTCCAAACATATGCAGGTTGTGGTTTTGGTTAATTAGTGCCCACAGGTGTGAATGTGAGTGCTTGGTTTATTGTAAGATTGAATGTGTCTGCAGGAGATACAAGAGAAAAGAAAGTAATTTTTGTTCCCACCCTGAACGCTTTAGTGGTCTGAGTAAACACCAGTGACAATAGAAACAAATAATACTCTGACATCAGTGTATTTGGTGATCAAGAGGAAATTGAGAGAAATTGAAGATGTGTCATTGAGAATCAGGGAAAGTCTCAGAAATGTAGTTATTTTATTTGGTGATGTGGTTTTATTTTGTTGGACCGAAGGTTAGGGAGTTGGTTGAGTCGTTTGTGTGTGTGTGTGTGTGTGCGTGTGTGTGCGTGTGCGTGTGTGTGTGTGTTTTTGTGCTGTCCGTGTGGTCATTTTCTGTCCAGACGCTGTAATCCCACACCCACAGCTAAGCCTCATCCCACCCACACACAACTTTTGTTTTTCAGGTGGGAATCCCTAACCCTCCTCTGACCCTCCCAACAAGCTCTCCGGTTGCCATGGAAACGTGCATTACTAGAAAGGACGTGTCCGTTCGTGGACATTGGCGTTGAAAAGAAAGGGCTTTTGGTTCAGGGGTGCCTGAGACTACAACAAAGGTCAGGAATGGCCCAAAGTAGATTTACACAATATCGGACTTAGAGTGATTACTGACAGGGAAGGCAGGATTAGACGGCTAAGAGGGAGGACAGGTGAGAGGTAGGTTGACACAATGCCAGGAAGGAAACACCTCAAAAAGCCTCACATGCTTTTACTTGACTCATTCCTGCATTTTTTTTTTTTTTTCCGTTTACATCTCTTCTTCCCTTCTCCTCATCAGTCTCAAACCCCCACCCCCAGCTCCCGTCCTGTTCATCCGCCTCTACATTGTATTAAAACAACATGATCCATGAGGAGGGGAGGGCGACTCGCAGCACCGCTAATTCTAATTAATCCAGCGTGGTAGCACGGCCACGGCAGGCCCCAAGCGCTCCCAGTCTATCAGATAGAAATTCATAACTTAATTGAGGTCAGAGCCTCGAGCCGACTGAACAAAAGTCCCCAGCCAGGACTAGCTAGATCAATAGTAATAAATATCTGACTGGGAGGCCTGCAATTGGTGGCTAGAGAGTGCACAACAAGTCTCATAGTCTGGATGTGGACCCTGCAGGGATCACTGTGCAGAGGTTGTTTACCTTCAAGACTGGCAGCCTGGTATAGATTTTGACTCAGCTGGTATGAGGAGTTTGTGTTTGGGACAAAGGGAGCTGTGTCTGGTAATGGTCCAGTCTCTGTCAGAGGGTTAGATCCATTGATTTGATATTGATGTGAGTGGTATGGGTGGACCTGGACTGCTGATTTATTTATATAATGAAGCCAAACAGTGAATCCATGACTGCCAGTGAAAGTTCTTTTACTGGTATAAAGGGATATTCACACTTATTTCATATTCTCCACTGTAAAACGCTCGACTCAAAAATAATGTTGCATTCTGAATGTGTATTGCTTTATAAATTAAAAATATGATTTTACACAAACATTTTAACATGAAAGAGTAAGGTGACTTAAAAGATAACACACTAAGGTAAATATACCAATCAGGGCTACAGCTCATAATTAGTTTGTTTATTAATCTGTTTTCTTTTTCAACAAATCTGAGTTATTCATCCTAGAAAATATCAATGTGCAGTATTATAATACTGATTATTATAAATCTTACATTTGAGAAGGTGAAGTCAGAGATTATGTCACATTTGATTTAAATCACAAATCAATGGTGAATCAACACCAGAGGTTTGTATCAGTAGTGGCTTTTTTATGTTGATAAAATCATTGACAGTTTGGTCAGATGTGCACAGGTAACACCTCTCTTAGATAAAAATGTAGTATCTTGCTAATTAGTTTTATTTAGTTTATATAAAGTGACCTTGAGTGTTGTGAAAGGGACATGTAAATAAAATGTATTAATATTATTATTATAATTATAATCCACTGGTGTTGTGGCGTAGTGTAAGGTACTGCATGTTAAAATAATGGAAAAAATATAAAAAGTCATACTGCTTTGTAAATATGGGCTTTTGCAATTACCAAATAGCAAAGGGCTATAATTTTTTTTCTCAAAAAGAAAACAAGACATAGACAAATAAGATAATTTTAGTTTGTGCCAAAACCTTCGCCCACAAATCAAGAAGCGTGTCAGAGAAAATATTTCATTTTAATCAAACTAAATAAATCGTAAGCATTAGCATCTGTTCACGTGCATTTTTTAAAGAAGAAATAAATAAATAAAACATAGCAAACCTGCAGCTGTATTTATTGCATTTCTTACTGAATTTGCAACATTCAGCAAAAATTAAGCATCAGAGCCTTTTTTTTTTTTTTTTTATATATGTGTGGAATTATGCAGCTCCACCGTGGCATTTTCAGAGATTTCTACAAACAGAAGGCTGAACCCTCATATCCGTGTCCTCTACTGTGGTGTAAACTACTTGTGTGATCAAAGTGGCGAACAAACACACACATGCACTCAAACACACACACACACACACACACGGTGGCTGATTGAAATTCTATGGTGGAGGCATTATTACACGTTTGTATCCCGCCCCTTTCCCAGCACTGCCTCCTATAACTAATGGCTCAGTCAGCCCAGTCATAACAAATATCCAGCAAGATTCGTCATAATTGTGTGTGTGAGTGTGTGTGTGTGTGCGTGTGTGTGTAACTCTGCATCCTATCCCCCAGAATACATAGGGTCTTTAAGAAGGAAAAGGCATCAAGGTGGGAAAGTAAGCAGAAGGAATTTATGGAGAATTCAGGGAACAACACTGGAGAATAAAATAAGATGGAAGGAGAAATCGAGCAGAGTAAACAAAGATGCAATAAATGGACATGCTGCTTATACCATATATTTGTCCCTTGGTTGGTTATGTTACAATTCATCACAATCAATCTTCTTCTATAGTCGTATAGTGTAATTTCTGCATCCCTGTATTAAAATCCCTTTTGTTTGCAATAAACTGTTCAACATTTCTAGAAATGATATCACTGTAGATACAGTAGACACCAAACATAAATGTGTGTATATATATATCGAGATATAAAGGATTTTATCTCATCTGTAGAAACTCACGGAGAAGGAGCAAGAGGCTGCTCCTGGTGTCTATGAATGGTAGACGTAAGGCTGCAAATGATTACTCTCAGTTAAAACATAAAATATTCACTTTACAGTCGTAATAAATAGAGAAAAGATTCAGAAACTACAGAATATTTGATATTTTTCATTAAGATGTTATTTGATTGTTGAAGTAGTTGGTATTAATTCTCTTTAAATTAACTGACACATCTCTGAGACGCTGCTGCTGAACAGATAATACAGATGTTTCCTCTCTTTAATATTCACATCAGTACATGCCAGTATAGCTGTGTGCATCTGTTTTGTTTTGTTTTGGAGGATTACAGCCTGTTAAAAGAATAGAGGAGAGTCTGTCACACTGGTCTTTTTAAAAAGTTTTCCATTTTCAAGCAAATGAATCAAAGTGCACCTTGGCATAGGGAAAAAAAGGCAGCACATGAGGTTTTATAGGCCACACTGTAAGCTGCTCTTATAGGATTCATATTTAGTACTTGCTGCACATTAGCTGGACTCGATGAAATGAAAGCTGTTGCCGTGCTGTGTTAAAAGGGCCTATCGGACACAGATACAGTTATGAATCTATAATATGAGCACTCAGAAAAGAGCCAGTGACTTGACAGTAATAGTGCTGCCTAAAGAGCCATTCCAGCAGGTAACAGTCCTCTTTGCCATCATCAGCTGTTGTTTCTTTCTTATTGGCCACTCACTGGGCCTTGCCTACACTCAACTATTTGATTTCCATCGTTCTTAACCGTCCACATAAATTGTCAGGAGCATTAAAGCTGTCCTCAACCGTTTCAGACGGAGGGGTGGGGGGGTCGGAGAGAGTAAGAGCGTGAGAGCTGGATACAGACAGCGAAGGGAGGGGACGGGTGAGGAGAGAGAATAAACAAAGTAAGTGTTTTGCCTTCCATCAGTCTCCCGCAGTACTCAGCTTTATGAGTCCCTCACTCCAAATGCCTCAGCCGCGGCCCCCACTGCCTGGCCATTGATTTTCATATTACACTCTTTTATGTATTTATTTATTTCATATATTTCTTTTTAAACATCATCGATGAGCCACGGGAGGACAGACGGGGCCTCTAGCGATGTTAATTCTTAGGCTCAACCTTATCCTCCTCTCTGATGGCCTTAATGGAGGCTAAGGTGTCCCATGGGAACAAGCAAGCTGGGCAAGGTGGGGAGGGGGGGACAAGAGAAGTGTGGAGGGGAAGAAGATGTGCTTGAACTGAGCATGGTCAGACATGGAGATGTTAGAGAAAGAAACAGAGTCAGTGAGGCTCTGAGAGAAAAAAGGCTTCTGGTGTGACAGAAAAGGCAAGAAAATCTGATTGATCTTATTACCCTCTGTCTCGGACCTGCTGGGGTTGTGTTCAGATGGAGGAGTACCACAGTTTTGGGCGTCCTCCAACTCAATAACTGACACAGTGAATATCTATAATCTTTGGCATCTTTTAGGACCCTTGAATAATTCAGGGTTTTCCCTTCAAACTGTGATGTGAGAGGGAAGGCGGATCACCCGGGCACTGAAGGACGCTTCAGGAGGAGGCGTGAAGGGCAGCCGGTTTGTCGTCAGGCTAATTTGACTGTGGGTGGCAGTGCTCACATGCTGAGTGGTGAGGTTACTTCTCCTTGCTCAGAGAGGAGACCCGAGGTTCATTTAGGGCTGGCTCTAGTGCAGTCGTTCCATATTTCGTTCACAGTACAAGCTACTAATTTCTAAATCATACAATCTATTGGTTTCCGTTTGAAGTCCTGCATGTTTGTTGCTTTGCAGATCCAAGCTAGTGGCACCATCATACTGCAGCCTGCTCTTAAATGCAACATTAGTGGCTGCAAAGATTTCCAAGAAATATGTGCCCACCTTTCCAACACATTTGCTGCTGTCCTGCATTGTTTGCAGCGTGACACACTGTAATTCATGCATCGCCAAATCAATTAGGGACTTGCTGGAGATGGGCAATCCATCACAATGAACACTTATCCTGCTTTGTTATGTTATCAGTTAGATTCCTGCTGCTGCATGTAATAAAACTTGGAAATCTGCTTTGTAGTGAGGAAAATAATCTCATAGGATCATGTAAAAAGCAAACATGGATGTGTCTCAGATCAAAAACCTTGGACGTTAGTTTTGTGAACCCACTAATAAAAGAGAGTACGGTATGTCTGCTTCATAATAAATGTTCCAAAAGTGAAAAAAGACTTTTACTTGCAGGTTGTGCAGGTCTGCTCTGAGTTGTTGGTGCCGCAGTAGCTGCTCTGGCTATAGGATTACGAGACCTAGTGAGGGAAGGTCTTCCTGTCCTCTGTCTTGCTCAGATCTGTGTTCTGCTTTCTGATTAATGGCACCTGCTCATCATAATGCTATCTGCTGGAATCTGCATCCCAATGATCCCACTAGTCTATCGATTCACCCCTCATCTTCCCAACACACACACTTGAGAGTGATCCATATGCACACACACACACACACACACACACACACACACACACACACACACACATCCACTCTCCCCGCACTCCCTCCCCCCGACCACTGTCATTATAAAAGTCAGCAGCTGCTGCATGCATTGATCATAAATCATAATTGCTTGTCCATTTTTCTCCACTTGTTTAATGTTGCTGTCATGGGCGGTAGGGGGAAGAAAAGGGGGAGGCGGATAAAGGAAGAGGAGAAGAAAAGTCCAAAGAAAGTTTACTGCCACAGAGGAAGATGATAAATAAAAGGAGCTGACTGAGAAGTGGAGAAATAAAAGAGTAGGGTAATAGAAAGGTGATGCTGGGAAAATACATGTAGTAAAGTATCAGTTAAAACCAAAGCACTGCTCCTGCCTCTCCAAGAATCTGTTGGGGTTTTCATTTAAATGAAGATGGGACTTCACCTTCAGACATTATGCCTAAGGCTGCATTCACATTACCACTTAAAGTTAAAGTTGCTGTTATTACTGAAGGAAAGACTCCACTCTCCTCAGTATTATACAGACACATTGGACCAGAAAGGACTTGATGTAGCGGCAATAAAGAAATTTGCGTTAAGGAAATAAAATCCTAAAAATGACCTACAGATCAAAGCTGCCAGGTGGATTGGCATGAAAACATAAGCTTTTATGGTCCTTTGGGAACACACACACACACACACACACACACACACACACACAGAGGGCTCTTTGCAGCAGACTCCAAAGCTGGTGGTGGATTTGACAGACTTTTAATCTCTACCCACAATCTCTTCTCTGGTTGAGACACAGACAAACAGAATTGAAGTGAAGACTCAAGAGACCAGTTTGTGTCCATGGCTGAGGGAGGTTTCCGTCCCCGATATGTCCTTGATCCCTCCACTTAATTCTGGTGTAAACGGCTTGTGTTGAACATGTGGAGCATCCTTGACCTGTTAAGTCTGAGCTCTGTGAAGGCAGAATGATGCAGAAAACAAGTTAAATTGCTTCCCAGAAATGAACACAACATCTGTGACAGTCCCTGTGAGTGTTTGTTGCTCAACCTTATCACAAGAATAAGACAAGAACTGTATTTGTTCCTGGTTTGCCTCAGTCTGTCTTCCCACACTCTATTTTAACATCATCTGACCTGAAAAAAGAAGGAGTGTATCTTTTCACCCAAACATATATATACACAACCAGTCTGTTTCTTTCTTTGGACCAGTTTGCGACTAGTTACGGTGCTGCAGTGATCCGTTAAGGCATAAAACTAAAGAAATGAGGCAGCATGTCATATATCCGTGATTCATTCTCTTTTTCTTCCATCCATCTTGCTTCACATCATTTGTGTGGTAGAAATGATAGATTGGTGTGACTTAAATTCAGCAAAACTGCAATTGTACTAATAGATCAATCCCTATCCATGGTGCTTCTAAGCATATTGCTGCACCCCATTAGGGTGATACACTACACAGTGCTGGATCTCAGTGCTGGTATTGTGCAGGCAGCTGCTTTATTGAGCACTCTGCTGACATCCAGCCCAGCATTTCTGCACCGCAAGGGGAAACTTTGGATGACATGTAAAAGCAGGGGTTTGGTGCGACATGCCTCCGTAATGGGATGGGAACAGGGGTGCACCAGAGAGGGGGGGAAATGCTACGGTAGCTAACTGCAGGTATTGGGGTGGGTGGAGGGCTGGGGAGGGAGGACTGTCTCTCAAAGCAAATGGAAGACAATCCAATTTCCTGTGATTCCATCAAGTCTCCGTCCTGGATCCAGGGGCATTAGGGAACGCTGAGAGGACAGGCCGGTGACCCCTCACATGAACATGCTAAAAGCATATTAATTCTCTGGTCGGACTGTCCATTTTTAAGAACTTCATGTCCAGTATTTATTTATTTTCGACTTCTCAAGATGTATTCAAGGTTCTCCATATGTTAGCATTCACTGCACATCAGAGCTTAAACCTGTTACAGTTTCATTTAACTGTATGTGTGTATGATGATGGTAGTGATTATTATTATTACTAGTGGTGGTAAAATCATTGTCATTTTTTTACCATCTCCCTTTTATCTCTACAGAAAAATCCCCGGATGGTAAAAATGTTAAACTCCAGCGGGTGCAGAGTCTAAATGTGGCAGTTTTAGCTCAGTCCTGCCCGATGCATCAACATCACCGAGAGAGACAGTCGCAGTACATCACAGGTTGCAATTCAACTCGCAGACAGACAGCATTGTTGTCTTGGGTTAGCTACGGCACGCTTTCCACGCTGGTGGTGATTTGCATCTGTGCTCTGTGATCCACCCAGAGGGAATAGAAAGCTCTAATCCAATCAGCGGGTCCCTGAAGTGCTGCCCCTGAGAGGGAGAGAGAGAGAGAGAGAGAGAGACAACAATAAGATCACTCTGCACAGGGCCCGTTCAGAGAGGGAAGACAGGAAAGAGATGGAGGAGGAGAGGGTAAAGGAAAGGAGGGATTGAGAGGAGAGAGATTAAGATTGAAGAGGAGACTGAACAGAAAAGAGCAAGAAAGGTGGTTGTGATAATGAAAGGAGAGAGAGGAGAAAGGAGAGGAGTCACTGGTAAAAGAGGGAGGTGGTAATGAAAGAAATGAAATAAAGGAGGTGTGGTTGGAGGAAGAGAGGTCAGAAGACGAAGGATTGGGAGAAAACAGGGGAAGACATGGAAGCAACCAAAGCAAGAAGGTCCACAAGAGGATCTGCTGTTAGAAGAGCAAAGGTGCAAAGTCTAATGAATAATTTCACTCTCTAACAGTTCCACTGCAGCGGCGTTTTACGGCAGGTAGGGAAATGCCGCTGCGTCTGCTGGCTTTTAATCTGCCTCAGGGCCTTTGAAACCATTGTACTTGGCTCAACTACTACTCTTCTCAGACTGCAAGCAACAGTTTGACCATTTATCATCATTATGAGGTGCAAAGGCATGCTGGAGCAGTGATTAAGAGTTGGAGCTCCTGTCATATATTGTTTCTTATTACACCTGCACACACACACAACCCCACGTTTCCATCCCTGTCCCCCAATCCAGCAGTTCTTCCATGAATTATATCGCAGCCATTGACCCCACGTATCAGTTTTACCGTCCAAAGGACACGCACCAGCGTATATATGTGTGCACACACATGCAGACAAGACACCACTGAGTCTTTTCCCTGAGTTGAGACATTGTTGTGAACAAATCCCACGAAACGACCCCAACCGTGAATTTATCGTCCCAGCCCAATGCGAACACCAAACGAATCAATTCGGGTCATTTGAATAAAGTCCTGCACTCATCACACAAAGCAATCTGCCTTTAGTTGTTGTTGAATTGCTACAAATACACAGATGAAGGAGCTGGTTTAGTCTAATCTGATTAAGCTGACACTTTCCATCTGGTTCCAGTCGTCGTTGCAGCAGGTGTTGTGATGTGCTGAAATTGTTTGGGGTTCTGGTGCTTTGACTGGTCTGGTTTTGGGTGGTCAGGTAGGGTGGGGGCCTCTCTGCTGTAATATGTCGGGTTGATTGGAGCTGGACGTCACCTGCAAGTTGAAAGGTTTGATTTGCAGGTCGTGTGTTTCCAAATCAATATCTCATCTTTTCATGATCCCCTTCCAGTACGACGAATACGCGACCCCCTCTGTCCACAGCAAACACGTACATGCACGAGTTAGTTGAAGGTTTTTGAGTTGACTCTCGGGAAGTTTGATCAAAGTAATTTGCAGTTTCTCTCACACCAAATGTTGGCAATATTAATGTTTTATTTGACAACAGGTCTGTAGAATTAAAGACTTGTTTTTGCCTTTTACAGGATAACGAAGGACAGACGGCGCTGCATTATGGTAAGGAGGCCTCTATATTAATCTCTGCGGTGCAAAAAAAGCAGAATTTATTTTCTTTTTCTACAATAAAGTTTTCTTCTAAGTGTATGTGTCTATTTTTCAAACAGTGGATATCTCCTTTTGGACCAAAACTCTTCACATTAATCACACCCTGACATCATTATGTTGTCTGCGTGTGCACTCTATATACGGCGGCTTGCTTTCCGTGCACGCTCACTGTTTGCCCACTCTTCCTCCCACTCTCTTCCATTCCTCATCTTTACTTTCCACAGTTGTTTTTTGCCCAGTTTCTCTCATTCCTCGCTTGTTTCCTGAGTGTGTGTGTGTGTGTGTGTGTGTGTGTGTGTGTGTAATAATCCCCAGACCTCCCAAAGGAAATCAGCAGTGGTCCTTAGACTCCCCTGACCCTTCAGTGCCCCAACACACATGTCCCTGATGGGCGGTTCCCCTGTCCTCTGAGCCTGTGTGTGTGTGTGTGTGTGTGCGTGTGTGTGTGTTTGTGTGTGCGTGTGCGTGTGTGTGTGTGTGTGTGTGTCTGCACCATCTGTCCCCTGGCCTGGTGGTGTTGATGTGGGCATGTTGCGTCACCCACTGGAGATCTGCACACACACACACACACACACACACACACAGTCACCAGAGGAAGCCCCGAGGATGGGGCATAAAAAGATGACTAATAAACATAAGCGATGAACTCCAAGAGACAAATAGCAGAGAATGAAAATTCATTCCCACCTCTCTTTGCACAGGGCCACAGTGGCTGGCAAGTGATTAATTGAGGGTTTACTGCTCACTATAAATTGTTCTCCTCCTCTACGGCTCCCATGAGGGCCAGCCACTTTTTACAGCTCAAGGCCCGGTCGAGACACCCGCCGCCACGTGCACACAAACACACTGACTAAATAAAACGGTGTTTAGAGCAACAAGAGGAGGACTGCGTGCGTGGCTAGAAAAATAAGCCAAGCTTTGTTAGCCTGATTTGGCTGAAAGATAAATGATTCTTGTGGTGTTTCAGACTTAAACGTCTCATTCTATGCAGAGACACAACTAAAGCACACACACACTCATGTTTTGCCATATCTCTCTCACACACACACACACACACACACTCCTGCCAGCCAGCCACCCCTGGGCAGGAGGTTAAAAGGCCTGGCTGTCAGTCACTGCGGCTGCTGACATCAGCGATCATGGCTCAGCACAGGCTCTGCTGTTTAAAAGGAGTGAGCGATTGACACAGACACAAGAGCACTCAAGAGAGGAAGAGTGGAGAAATCGTGGGGGGGGGGTATTGTCAGTGTGGGAGACAAGGTGCACTGGGACTAGTATGAATCTGCTAAATGGGTTAAGAAAATGCAAGCTCGCCTCTCCTTCCCCCTGTACAGGGAGACGAGACCCTTTCACTGGGGCACAAATCGCCAATGGGACGAAAGTGATGTGTTTGAAGGAAGCACAGTAACAGGTCAGGCACAGTGCTGGACCCACAGATGGGTGTTGCATGAACTGCAGCACTGTATTAAAAGTATATAGAGGCAAATGTAGTCAGGTCTGGTGGAGACAACCAGAATATTCTGAGTTCTCCAGTTCTGTCAGGCTGTTTAAAGCTAAATGCTAACACTTCAGCATCCACAGCAACTCACAGTGACAGAGCTGACATGCTGATGATTAGCAGCTGTTACATTTACCATGTTTACTGTGTTTGTTTAGTGTGTTACCTTTGCAGAAAGTTGGTCGTAATTTACCTTGAGGGCAGGATGAATGTACCAAATTTCATTTAGTCCTTAAAGCTGTTGATGAGACATTTTACTTAAAGGTGCAGTGTGTAAAATGTGAAACTAAAACAAAACGCAATTCCCTGTCTAGAGCCAGAGTTTGGTTTGTCCTTTCTGGGCTACTGTAGAAACATGACGGCACAACATGGCTGCCTCTGTGAAAGGAGACCTGCTCCCTGTGTCGATTTAATAGGCTCATTCTAACATTAAGAAAATGCAGCGGCGGGTATTTGCCAAAACAAATCACATAATAATATATTTATAGATTCTATCTTCCATTTCTGCTAATACATCGCTCTAAAAATTACACATTGTACCTTTAAAATCACACATGAAAGACGTGGTAGCACGAAATGAAGTGAAAGGCTCGACAGAGATTTATCAACTGGGAACATCTGTGGCCAGTTTGGTGGAAACCAGTTAGTAAATGTTTGTTCTCTGTTGTATTACTTTCCTCCCAACTCTTCCTTTATGTTTCTCTTTTCTTTGCGTAGCGTCAGCATGCGAGTTCGCCGACATCGTGGAGCTCCTGCTCAACGCTGGTGCCGACCCTTTCATCAAAGACATGGAGGGCTCTCTCCCTGAGGAGGTCACTGAATCAAGTGCCATCTCCTCTCTCCTGCGTCAGTACACCGCTCCAAAAGGCTAAATTACCCACCTACCACCACCCGGTGCCCACCCTTGTCCCAGTCCCATCCCAGTTCCACTCATTCTTCCTGCCTCCCTACCATCCATCCTTCAGAACTGAAGAGACTCAACAGTTAGTAGACCAAGATTACGAAACTTTTATTTCCAAGTACCTGAGGTGAGTTTGATTACACTGGTTTAGCTTGTTACCCTTCAGCTGGGTAAGAGACACACAGTTAAACCCACCACGTGTATTTAAATTCATCTACTGTATAGTGACTTTATTAGCCCAGTAGGCTTGGGTGATATGATGGTTACTGTAAGACTATAAAGGTCCGTTAACCGGTTGAACCTTAGCAATACTGAGGAGGTGACACATTAAATATATCTTGTAAAAGATTTGCCTGGAAACTGCAAATCAGTGAGCAGGACTCCTTATTGAATGCTGGGACTTGTGGGTCAATATGATGTTGTATCTGGATTTTTCAAGTATTTTAGTCATTCCCATCCGCTCATGTTATCCATAACCAGTACAAAAATCCACTAAAGATTTTATACATATCACCCACCCCTACTATCCAGGTCTTCTAACCAGCCAGACCTTTTAGTCTGGCTCAGTCCTCTGTTACCATTTACACGAGTCCAGGTTTGCTCATGGTTCAGTTGTCTTACGTTCCAAGGAATGCTTTGATTATTTGGCAAATGTCATCATTAAAGTGCTTGACCAGTCTGAATGTTGTTGACTTCTGTCATGATGTAAATGAATGTGTGTGTATATACTGGTGCAGTGGTAACTCCCATCTCACCAAAATAAACCTGAGCTCCACATTATCCACCCGGATTAAATCAACTTACTCAAGTTTATTTCCATCAGCCGCCAAAACAAAACGCAGTGAAAACGGAGTATTCTGATATTTATTTTACAGTAAATACAGTTTGGACATACTGATTTATCATAAGCTCTGTCAGGTGTGAGTAAAAACAAAAAAACCTAACACATGAGGTGAATCACTGCTTACAAGCAGAGGTGGTATAATGGCAAAATATCCCAGCAGAACAAAGACTCAATAGGCTAATTAAGTGTAATCCACCTTTACAAATAAACACTGACGTTAGAGTCCACTGGGGCCTTTCATACCTACAAGAACTCATACGTGTGTCTCTGCATATATGCATGCCTCACCACAAAGTGCCTCTGCATTATTATGTCATGCTGGAAACATCTGGATGTTTCGAAACACGATCGAAGTCCAAATCCACCTCACTTGTCTTTGAGACCGTCTCATCAGCACATGTCCTGTGCACACACGTGCACTCTACCTGATGAGAATACACTAAGTCTGGACCCTGCTTCTTAACTACAGCTCCATGAAGATACATGTTCTGCATGACTGTTAAAGCTCCGTTCTTTTCTGACACCTCGCTCTATGCCTGCCAGCTTTTGACATAACTGGAAGTCCGCCCTGACACAAGGCGTTAGATTACAGTCTCAGCGTGTCTGGTTGCACTCTGTCAGTCAGTCACAGGTCTGTGACAGCAGTAGATGGTGTACCCAGCATTGGCAGTCATCACCGGAGGCACTACTTCAAATTCAATTTTTGTCTTCACAGCTGTTGTACAGTGTTGGTAGTGAATTGAGATGCAAGTGAGCTGTGCTTCACATGAGGTGAGTTGAAATCTCTCCATGCGATGTCTGTGTTTGCATCTGTCCCGTCCTTCTCTCCATCACGGTTCACGGTGGGAAAGGAGGGCTGGGGATTCTGTCCCTCAAAAGTATAAACATTCGCTTTTAAAATCTTGAGCCGCAGAGCCTGGCCCAATGAAATCTTCAGCATCTCTCCTTATGAATTTTGAGGAGGAGTCCTGCGTGAGTCGAGAGGAAGCCTTTTGAGTATTCAACATGAGTCTGAGACATGATGTGCTACGATCCCACAAAGAGACAACCAGCGACCATCTCACTGTTATGAATTCCACCCACATCCAGCCATTAGGCTGTTGGTGTATCACTAAAGCCTGTTTGGGGCCCGGTGTTGTCTCCTTTTTGCTTCCTAAACCCCGTAATACTGGCTTGAGGTAAGAGAGGGTGACGGCAGTCGTACTTCCCCCCCGACTCGTCTGCAAGACTCTGACACTAAGCCCATTATGCTTCCATTATGGGGCTTCAATTTTCCTCTGAGCTCTTCACTTTTGACACTGCAGCTTCCTCCCTCTCCAAACCGCAGACTCACACACCCCCCAGGCCCCAGTATCGTACAGCCATTCTAAATATTTATGCATTTCTCATAGGTGAAAAGTAATAAACTACATTTACTAAAGTAGTAAACCAAAGTACAGTCTTGAGGAACCAGTACTTTGCTTGAGTGCTGCAATATTATGCAACTTTCTACTTTTAGGGCACTTTATTTTGGGAAGAAATTTTGGTGAGGCTTTTTACTTGCCAGCAGCTGTTTACAGTGGCCCTATAAGCAATACTACATCTCAACTAAAGGCACTTTAGCAAGGGTTTATACACCACATAAGAGCAGGACCCTGAAACTACATGGAATGCAGCCATTTTTTAATGTTCCTCATTATATCTGTGCTTTTCCTGCTATCACAAGCCAAAATGTCTGCAGAGAGAAAAAAATGTATTGATGGCCAACCCATTTTCCACCTGAGCTACAGCCGTGCAAATTTAAAATCACAGCACCCATCAGCTTCCTGTTACATAGGTATTTAAGGATCTGCATGTGTTCTCAGTCTGAAGCATGTTGCAGTGTCTTGGGGAACCATTTAGTAAATCAAGTACCGAAGTTGATGCATAATGATCTAATTAGCAGACAGATACATGTTTTATCACTTACTGTTTTCATTTTCACTGTTACCTAACAAAACGTGTTCATGCTAAAACTCAAGCAAAAGGACTGAGAGCATTTTAAAGCAGTTTTCAGTCTGTGTGGATCCTGGCCAACACCTGTGAGGTATTTGTAGATGTGTGTGCACCTCTCAAACAATTCCTCCAGTAATCTTTCCTCCATCTCTCCTCTTTACCACTCTCATCACTCTTCTCTTTGTCTTTCTCTCACCATTGGCCCTCACACTGGTCCTCTCTCTCTGCTATAAAAGCCATGCCGTGTCGTTGCTTTGGCCAGCTCTTAATGCAGCCACCCCCTATCCACCCCCCAAACACACACACACACACACACACACACACACACTTCTCCACCTCCTTCATCTTCTCTTTACGCTGCAGCACACACACACACACACACACACACACATTGAACAGCATGGCTGGGAACCCAACAGTAAGCAGAAATCCCTCTGCTACTGAAACGCTGCCCACCAATATCACAGAGGCTCATTCACCTGTGTGTGTGTGTGTGTGTGTGAGAGACATTAATGCTTTTTATAGTTTATGGCTATGAACAAGCGTTTCTGCTATTCACCAGCACTACCACAGCTGTTGAACTTCAGATACACATCCGGACCATGAGAGAACTACAATGGAGACTGGGGTTCAGTACAGTTCTTGTCATGGTTCCTTCAGGTTCATGAAGCCCCGACACACACACACACACACACACACACACACTCCCCCTCTTACCTGTCATCTGTCTGATCTCTGTAGCAGGATGATTATTGAGTGGAAAAGGCCCAGTTTCACATTAAAACAGCACTGAGCTCTCAACCTTGAGGATGTCATTGAGAGGCCTCTGTTTGACTCCAGCTCCTCTTTGAGACTCACTCCGTCATCCTGCGGATCATTGTTCACTGCAGGCAGCGTGGAGTCATTTGGGGAGAAAAATGCCCTGTCTTGATGCTGCAAGATTGACTTTCAGGCCAACACAAATCCTATCTATTTTGCATGTTAATTTATTCCCTTTAGCTTCAAACAAAAAAAAACAGTTTCCTTCAGGAAGTTTGTAATAAAAGCCTTGCGATCGATGATAATAGCATTTGTGCTTGTGTTTGTCATCTTCGCAAAAGCAACAGTGGTGGAGTTTCCACAGATTTATTTGTATACTAGTGCTGTAAGTGGCGTGTAAATTATCCTAACTGTCTGTGTGGCTCTTTATCTTTGTAAGGCACTACTATTAGAGCCTATCCATTAATGCCCGTAGTCCAGCCAATCAATGCTTAAATAAAAATCAGTTCAATTTGTAGCGTTTTATGCAAACGTGCTAACTCCAACCAGGCTGACTCTTTGCTTTTTGTTTTTATAATGCAACAGGAATAGCTAAAACACAAAGGAATCAATAACACTTAAGTTTGGGTTAGGTTGGCCCGCTCTCAGACAAATGCTGCACGTTGCTGCATACAAATGAGTTTGATACAGATGTACACTGTGGTGTAATTTCATTATAATTCTATACAGACTTAGCCAACACCATAGTTACTGGGAATAAATCCACTGAAACCTGAGAGATTTTAGCAAAGCATCAGCCAGGAGCCGTACCAACATGTGAACAGCTTCGGTCAGGGCCGGAGCCATCGTTAAGGACGGTGGGGTCACGTCCTCAGAGAGAATCTATAGATCTGAAAAACACGTTCAGGAGGTTAAATTCTACAAAAACATTGGAAACTCCTGCTCATGTTGGGGAGGTGTATTTTTTTATTATTATTTTCAGGGTGTTTTATGCCTTTATTAGTAGGGAGACATTCAGATATGACCATGTTAGGGATGGCAGCGTCAGTCTGACCACCTGACCACCTTGGTTAAGAAATAGCTCGGCGAATGTTGGATGCATTCACACACTCACGGCCTCCTGGGGATAGATGGTAATTACACTGGTGATCCCTGAACGCCACAGTCAGATCAGACTTTCTGTTAGACTAGCACTTGAGTTTATGACCCTATAAACAAATAACAGAACAAATTCCCATCAGCCTCTGCTGTCGCTTGTGTTCAGTGCTAATTAGCATGTTAGCATGACAACAAAGCTGGTGAGGATTTCCTGCCAACATCACCATGTTAGGGTCGTCCTTATGAGCACCTTGGGAAGCTAATTCTGATTTTTAAAAAATCAACAAAAACAACTGAAAAAGATTTAGTGTTCTCACCTCAGAATTACAAACATGTGACATGTTTAATGACAACCAGTTTTCATCCGCTTTGACATTTGGTCATGTTAGTTTTTTTTATGAGCTGAGTGGCTGGAAATCCTGGCTACAGACCTGCATGTGGTCTATTTACCAGCCTGACATATTGACATACAAGCTAACTCCCTGCATATGGGCCACATTCCCTGACCACAAAGCATATTTGCCAATATTTCACAAAGCACTCTACAATTAGTTAACAGCACAGGGATTAAGGATAGATTTGACAGTGCAGCGCTGCAATCTGCTGCCGTGTCTCTTCAGCACTGAGAGGATCAGAGAAACAGTCAGTCTGGCATCTGTTTCTCCACTTGTTTTCTCTCTCTCCTCTTTTTTTCTTTTCTCTCTTCATGCATCTTTCTTGTCACCCCCCACCCTCGGGCGAGGGAGGAAAGCAGCATCAATCACTGTTAACTGACTGACCACTGTCTGTTGGTGGTACTAAATGGATCTCCACAATTGAATAGAGGCCTAAGTGTGTGGTAAATGCTCTCAATGGGTAAATGAATTTGCGGGTTAACTCGCTCTAAGAGCGTTTAGATAAGGCAAAATAATAAAAACACCTACAGCAGATATTTTTCTTTTGATATATTGAAAACAAAGTTCAGCTGAAAATCTTAAGCCTCACATTCATCACCGCAGGCCTGGTGTATTAAAGACAAAAGCACCCGAGGGTAACCCAAAGACATTTCAGCTTTATTTTCCTCATATAGATTTGACTGTACACGGTTCATACCATTACACAGAAGGCATAAATGAATAAATTCAGTGCTCTCTTTTACATCTTTTTCAAAGACACATGGCAATAATAAATAGCGCTCATGAAACAAGACGATCAACACGTTTTTCAAACTGTACAAAATTTACAACAATTAAGATGCAAACTTCTGAGGCAACACAGACTTGAGAAAACTGTAGTGGTAATGGGTTTTTATATGATTTTCACTTAGCACTATAGATTACACCCTCTACTTTACACCATAAATATTTTTAAAATATGGGGTAGCAATGAAGCACTTACTGGCTATCTGCTGGGACGCTGGGACGAATACAGGGAATAAGCAAGGTAGCAATTTCTCATTTAAGAGGGATATAAACCATTGAATTAGGTGATTTGTTTTAATTAGCTGGTACATATGAAATAACCATAGTACAGGAGATCAACAGGCTTGATCTGTATGACCTTTTAAAAGATAATGCTAATTTTAAAAGATAATTTTATTATTTCCCAAATGTATTTTAATTTTAAAATAAATTATACTACAACTAACAACTGTCAGATATATGAAGTAGCAACACTTTACTAATTTCTCCTGATTTGTTATCCCAATAATAAAATTACTACAGTGTGTAATTGTTAAAGTGTCCTCAGTAATCAAACCAGTTTAATTGAAGTAATAGAAGGAAGTTGTTACCCCTTGTTGCCCAAGCTTTGCCTTCCTCCCCTGTACCCACACAACAATCCCAGCCCAGTTTCACAGTGTTTCATTGATACCATGTATTTAGAAATAATCACACTGTAATTTATGGGCTATAATCTGTTAACTGAGTTAGTTTCTGTTTACTGATTCGCTTTCTTGCTCTTCAATAGGATGCTCTGGTAGAAAAAGGACGTGACAATCAAAAGGGCGAACACGTGGATGAGATTTCTTATCTTAAATAGGCAAATAGAAACAAGAATGAAGATCTCAGTGATGTGTTTGAAGCAAATGTAGGTCAAAACGGCCGCTGTTTTTAACATGCTCGACAGGTCAAATCAAACTATTAGTTGCTTTTACGGCTCAAAAGCATTTTGAAACGATGACAAACAGGGGATCTACTTTTCTCGGTTGTTGTGGGGGCCTTTGAGAGGCGGCTGATGTGGCCTGGGCTGCAATAAACATCACCCCAGTGGATTCTACAGTAGAGTATCTGCGCTGTATGTGGCCGTCTCCGTGGTAATCCCTCTGACATGGAGGCCAGGCAGTGGGGGAACAGGCTGACAACATATCTGGGATCAGTAAGTAGGTTGATAGCAGGCAAAGCTAGAGCTCTGCTGGACTGAGTAGATTACCAAGAGAAGCCTGGATCAGACAAGGAAACAGACGCACCAACACAACGGGGAATTTTCCTCAGTGTTCCTGCTAATACTTACTGGTGTTTTGAATGTCGAAGAAATGTTTTGCATTCCTCCTCATCGTACAGCTGTGTGAACAAATTAAAATATTGGATGTGTGATATATTAATAGATCCTCCAGCTCGTACGCTCTGCTTCCTGGTAAGTCTGGAAAGAGATAATTTAACACTGACAGACGTCCGCTCTCAGACAGCTTTTACACAGACAAGAACAAGTCGAGCACCTATAAATATAGAAGAGAGACCTGCTGCAGAGCAAACGGTGTTCGCCCTCATTCAAACAGAGGAGACATCGGCTTCTACGGACGGACGGACGGACGGACGGACAGACCAATGGCCATCTACTTCCTAATAACTTGTAAGCTTCAGCAATACATTAAAAAACATTTGCATGGTTCAAAATTCACACTTGTGCCACTGTTTTTGTAAATTTCTCTTCCAATGAAACACTGTGTTTTTTGCCTTGTGCATATGTCTCTCACCCTTTTTCTCTTTTGCCTCTGCATTCCTGTCCATGTGTGTAGAAAGACGAGAGGAGAGTAAAGTGCATTGCCAATGGAAAGGCTTCGATATGGCCGGACAGCGGTCCTACTCACTTTGAATCAGAAGCATGCAGGTGCCTCTTGGGTCTCACAAGGACTTTGATCTAGACTGTAGCCCTAACATTAGACAGGGATGGTTTCTTTTGGGGGACGAGACAATATTACCTCCCCTGTGAGCATAATCCACCAACATATTAGAAATCCAGTCTCATTTTTAGCAAGATACGAACAAAATAAACTCAGGTGATAACGAAAATCATATGATACAGCGTTGAGATCGAACATTCAGTGGTGCGGAGGTGTTCTGCAAACTGCCTCAGACTCCAGACTGCCTCACCCATACCACAGCTGAGAGTCACACTTCTCCTCTTCCCTCTGCTCCTCATCCACCATCATGGAACATAATACCAGTCTTAGAGGGTGATATGTAAAAAGCCTTGTGAGTCTGTTTTGCCGTATCCCCACAGAGACTCAAAACTGGGAATGGTCCATCTCGTCCAGCCATGAGGCGGGACTGGTGGGGAAGTCTGGGTATCCCGTACTGCTGCCTGTGGAGAGATCTGAGGTGGGGCCCCCTGCCATGGCCCTCAGAGCCTGTCCCACACCACCGGGTCCCCCTTGCGACACCAGACTGTCCATGTTGAAGCCCAGGTTGTTGAGGAGAGGGGTGTGGCCGGGCAGAGAGGCGATGGAGGAGGGCGACTGGGGGAGGCCGTAGGGGCTCGCTGCTCGGATGTCATGGTAGGGTTGTCCTGCTGCGTCAACTGAGAAGCCGCCGTTCAGCACCTGGCTGCTAGTCACGTCCCCGACACTCCCATAAAGCCCATTGGTGTGACCCAGATCTGATAGGACTTGGTCGTCTGTGGAGGAGACAGCATCACTCAGCATGAGAGGTGGAAAAACCGACACACCAGGGGATTCAGGAAGTGGACCGGCCACGTTTTGTTGGTAAGAAAGGAAATGCCTTATGTTCTTCTCTAAGAAAAGAGGTCTAGATGTGTGCAATTACCGCAGCACAGAATATTTGTTTCCATCTCATTCCCTCCCCTGGGTGGCTTCAATAACAACACAGCCTCACAGCGCTTTCTCTCTAATTGACTAAAAGCCTCACATGCTTTATAGAGTTTCTGTCACCATGTTTTCATTTCTCATAAAAACTGCCTTCTTTTTAAAAGTGGCTTGAAGACTTTTATGACTACCCAAAACAGGGATTGCAAACATTAAATAACATAGGGATGTCTAAAGTGTCATTTGCGTCACACTCAGGACCCTCCCTCTTTTCCAATGAGCCACATCACGTCGAGAAGAGGAGGCAGGAGGACGCGTCAGCCGTAGGGAGGTGTGAGGGGAATGGGAAATGAGAATGCCATTTTGAATTTGCCTGAGAATGACACCGTGCATTGAACAGCACAAGGAAACAAATGAGTTGCCACAAAGACACATTCAATTGCTGCTGCACTTGTGTCATTTAGCAGCTTGTAGGCTTCCCTCCCTAATCTCATTAGCACGACTGACAATTCTCTGTCAGGGCTCGCTGTCTTAAGCAATACCAAACATGCGCTCAGTTAAAGTTATCACACAACAGGTACCTCTGAAGCTCAGTTCACTGTCGCTGAGTCCCGCGTCGTCAGCTGAGCTTTCCTTCTCCACTTTAGTTCCTCCTCGGCTGCGTTTGACGCTTTTATAAAACTGAGTCCAGCGATGCCGACCCGCATCCTTCTTCAGTCGCTTTTCCTTTGCTCGCCTGTTCTGGAACCAAACCTGGCAGAGATAGTAAGAGACAAAACAACAGCTAGTGTAATCACTTCAAACCAATGAACTGTGTTGGTTGAACCAAATCAGTGTGTGTTTTTACTGAATAGTTTGATTAATACATGCAGATGCAAATGACTGAGGTCCTCACATTAAATATAAGTTGTAAAGCTATTTGTGTCATGTCAAACCATCTATTTATCTCTTCAGCTCTTCAGGAAAAGTCGCTTCATAGTCTGAAATCCCTGATAACAAAGGCCATGATCCACATTTTAAAACACACAGGTGGAACCTGCATTAGGACCTTAGCCTGTAATCAGGAGCTAAAATAATTGTGATAAAGTTGAATTATTTAGAAAATAGTCGTTTAAAGATGCTCTGATCAGGAGGAGATTCTGTGGCGTTTTTGATTTAATGAGAAACCAGCCTGGAGATAATGTGGAGTCTTTTGCAGAAACGTAGACGTCTACAACATGAGAACAGGCAGAATCCTCTACCTGCACTACTCTCATGTCCAGGCCCGTCTCTGAGGAAAGCTGCTCTCTGACGTGGCGTGCCGGCTTCGGCGAGTTTTTGTAGGCACTTTTTAGGGTCTCCAACTGCTTGGCGGTGATGGTGGTCCTTGGTCGCTTGGTCCCTGCCTCTGAATCATCTGAAAACAACGTTACAAATGTGAACGATTCTTCTTACGTCTGTCCCGTCACCCAGCCGGTGCCCCTTTTCCTGGAGTGTATGTATGTTAGATGATGTGAATGAGAATGTATGGGAGTGTATTATTGTCCTTATGCATCTGTCCCATTCCCACAGCGAGGGCATAAATCTATTCTGGACCAGTGGATCAGAGCTGCTGGGGCTGCACCATATAAGAGTGTTACTTTACTTTACATAATCAATCAGAGATGCATGGAAATGTTATAAGAGAGGGAGGGAGAGAGACAGCATACACACCCAGACGACAAACAATATAGATCCACCGTCAGTAGTCATTTCACTGCATTACACAGTGTATATACTGCAGCTTTAGCTTTCAGCACTGAAGCACAGACAACTGTTTCAGGATCTAATGATTAAATGAATCTTAACACAAATCTGTTTTGTTTTTTTTTTCGTTAAGTCTTAACTCAATGTTTTTTAATTCATGCACTCATACCATTTTGTTTTGCAGTCTCATAATCCACCTTGCACACCAGCCTCCCATCTTCCATGAGATAAAACTCGTCCCCGGTGGCTAGCTGCCGGCTGCACATGATGCAGGCAAAGCAGTGTAGGTGATACACAAAGTCCTGTGCCTTCCGAACAACCTGCGTCGGAGGGATCCCCTGTTGGCATGATGCACATTTTGTTCCAAAACGCCTGCAGGAAAACATGAAGAGAGAGCTGCCATTAGAAATTTTAATGCGAAACACCAGATGATGGAGGTGGCACAGGCTGATGGAGATGAGTGAGTCCAACTGAGATTAAAATTTCAGATACTAGTCGGATATTTCTTCAATTGCAGCCCAGAATGATGACACAGTGTCTGTATTAATAGAAGCTCCAGCTATGGTGGGGGGAAATATCAGCACTGGAATGTATTTGTGTTAACGATAGACCTGTCTGCAGGCTGATGGATAGAGAGGATCAATGCACTGTGTGGGGCGTGTGTGTGTGTGTGTGTGTGTGTGTGTGTGTGTTTGCATGTTTATGTTTTTGCAGATGAAGTACTGAGAGCTAAAGAGGAAGAGGAGGTGGAGGCGAAGGAAAAAGGGGAAAAAGAAAAGAGGAAGAGGAGGAGGAGGAGGAAGGGTACTCACAGTAAACAGACCCTGAGGAAAACCAATAAAACACTGACTCAGGAGAGGCTTTAAATCATACAGCCAGCCCACAGAAATAAAAAAGAGCAAGGTGAAGCCTCCAAATCACTACTGGGAAACACACACAAGTAATACTGGTGTGTATGTGTACTTTTATGTATGTGTGTGTTCTCCAGTCACAGTTTGAACATGCAAACGCCCCCTGCTACTGTCCCCTGGGTCAGCTAACACAGTTAGCTCTCAGTGAGACTCCAGAGCTCTTTAGGTCTCATTCAAGCTCTGAGCATTAAACCCTTTCAAACATGATTTAGTAAAAAGCTCAGATCTGCTGATCCTGTTGTGGATAAAAGTCAAACTCAATTTTCTTCTGTAATGTCCCAGAAATCCAATAGTTGATTGAAAGAAAGAAAGAAAGAAAAAGCAGTTTTTGAGCATTTCTTTTAATTTTTCCCTCTCTCTCCTGATGTTATCAAAACAGAATAGCCACTAAATGTGAATCAAAGAACATAAAGACAAATTATTATCAATATAGTCTGCGCAATATATATATATATAAGCTATAATAAATTATAATTTGAATATTCCAGCATGGTGCCTTAAACTGGGCTAAATAATAGTATTTGTAGGTTTAATAAAATCCTACAAAATTTGTAATTCAATTAAAAATGATAATTCCATTAACCCAAGTTATAAAATCAATATGTTACCAGTGTTATCAATTTATCAGCTTTCATTATCAATGTTTTGCTGCAGAAAGTTCACACATTTTACTGCCTCAAACTCAATTAGCTCACGTTAGCTAACTTAGCCTCAGCTTGTTAATAATGCAGCACTTTCTAAAGACTAAAGCACGATTCATAAATAATCTAATAATCTAAAAAACAATAACAACAGAAACTTTACATTATAAAGGAAAAACCTTTAACGCTAAGTTACTTTCATATAGAAACAAGTGGGCTAGTCAGGCTAATAACTGAAGCTAGGCTAACATTAATGTTGTTCTCTACATATCAAATCAAATGGAGAAGATGTTTAATAATTTGCCATGTTTCAATTAAAAGCTGATATTTTTTATTCTCTTATCAAACCAGTTATTGGACAAAATGTTATGTCCTTAATAAAAAGAGTCAGAGTTTTCTCACAGTTTTTAAAAGAACATCTCTGTAATAAGTGAAGATAAATCATAATAAGACAATGAGCTGTAGGAAAGTGTACTGACTTGAAGAAGTCCTCCTTGCAGTAGACGCTCCCTGCCCTGGAGAAGCATTTGTCGGCCAGAGGAGTCTGGCAGTCTGCGCACTTGAGGCACTTGGAGTGCCAGTGTCGGTCCAGCACCTTCAGGATGAACTTGTCCAGGATGTGCTGACTGCAGCCCGCACACTGCGGGATTTCTGCGGGGGAAGCACAGTCACGCACTGAGTCAAAACACGCTCAGCATTTTACATCGTTCATTTTGCAGAAGCCCACAGAGGCGAGGAGGGTAAATGAAAATAAATATTAATAATAAATAAATAATAGATCCCACTCAGAAGGTTTCAAAACTCTCTAAACTGAGAGTAACTGCACCTTTACCCGACAACGTTTTATTGTCCCTGTTGTTATTGTAGAATATAATAATTACTGATTGGAAACCTTGGTACAAATACAAATATTTAGTCAAACAATCTCCTCATCCAGTGACAGGAGGCGAAAAGTTTGATGCTGTTTTTGTAGTTTACAGATGATGGTTTGTGTTTTCACCCTGTGATAGTTTATATTTACATCCTGTTTCTTTATGCTGCTCTAATAGCCAACTCTACTTTGGGCTCGTTTTTATTTTTTATTTTTAGGTCTGCTGTCATCGTTGGATAAGGATCAATGTCATGGCTAAAAACTAAAAAGTGCCCATTTACTTTTCTATTTGAAGTATCTGCCCCTGTCCAAGGTGCTGAACTGTGAGTGTTACCCATCGGTGCACACGTTTTATTTTGTCATATCAATGTTTCTTTATTTCGTTAATCGCCTTTGTTCTAGATCTTGGTCTTAATTCGCCTTTTAATGTGTTCTGGACGATTATTTCAGTCTTGGATGGGGGCAGTCAGTGTCAGTGGGCGAGGCGGGATCCAGATGTAAATCAGGGTCAAAGGCGAGATTAAATTTAATTACCTTTTCCTTTTTTCTTTCTTTCTTCTCTTTTTTTCTTTTTGTTATAAAAAGCACAGAAAAAGGTAAATTACCTTCCGATTCCCTAATATTACCAAAATGTGTGGTGCGCATCGAAGATTAACTAAGATTTTAAAAAAGTAAAATAAATATGCACGAATCAATGCGAAAGTCTGTTGTTGGCCCACATTTACGCTCAAATCCTGACCTTTAAATAAACACCAAACCCCATAATTTAGTTTATTTATTCAATGTCAAAACCAGATGTGTTCACCGCTTTTACTCCACAGCGACGTTTAATTAAATGTAGTTTTCCCATTATCTCTAACAGAGATGTAACGCGTGATTAATGTGACAAAGGCCTCGTCCTATCATCTATAAATGATCAATACTGATGATTTCCTTATGCCTTTAATCTTCCTCACTTATTCTCTGGAGCCAGATTTACAGGATTTTCTTAGGGAAACATCCGCTCATGAAAAAATCAGACACAAACGTCAGAAAACAGCAGCAGAAACACAGACACACCTTTTCTTAGCTGAGACATGACAATGACCGTGTAGCTGCAAACAGCATTTTATGGACGTTTAAAGTACAAGTGCAGGTCCTTAAATAATAGACTGTAATATTTTTGTGATTTTTTTCTCTCCATAATTTTTAATTTATGTCACAGCACATGCGTTTAAATGCCAAATACCTCGGTGGAAATATGCTGATCTGTTCGCCTTTTTCTGAATAGGAAGAAATAATTTAAAAAATAATAGTAAAAAATAATAATAATAATTTGCAGGAAATATTCAGTCTGGCTTGAATCTGCGGATGAACACAGGAAATACAGAGCGGCATTCCTGCACAGGCTCGGGTCTTTGTTTCCTTTAAGACAAAGACGATGAGATGTGGAGAAAATATCTGCAGAGGAGCTTTTTGTTTTTTAAATGAGGCATTTTAAGTGTCCTGACGTTAAGTGGTGGACGGAGCTGAGCGTCTCGTGGAGAGAGAAGTGGTGCTGAAAGGAGAGCTGCACGATTCTTGGCACAGACAGAGCGTGCACCGTCCAGCTCCAGCGTGCGTGTGTGTGTGTGTGTGTGTGTGTGTGTGAGAGAGAGAGAGAGGGACCTCGTGCATTCAGGAAGTATTCTTATCTTAGTATCTGTTGCCGCCACATTCAGCCTCATCGCCTCCATCATGTCACCCAACACACTATAAAAGATATTTTTACGCCGCTTTTTTTCCATTTGGCAGCCTCCTGTTTTCAATTGTCTAATGATTTGTGCTAATTAAAGGTGAGGTAAACACTTTATATCCCAGACTAACAGCCTGCAGGTTGAGGTCTGGGGGTAATTGCCCTGAGTCAGCAGAGGACTCTGTCTCTGCTATGAAAAATGTTTCTCTCAGTTTTCTGCTGCTTTGATTCCCGGAATAATCCAGGTTTATTTCCAGGGTGGATGCTGGCGCTGCAGGGGGGTGAGTGGCAGGATCTTTTCCCAATCTTTTAATCTGCATTTATAAAATTAAAGAGCATAAGCCGGGCACATATAGGCTGTTTCTCTTTGGTCAGGTTTAAATACTTCACCGAACAGGCTGCGAGGCTTTTTTTTATTCCACCTGACGTGTTTTTTGGGATATGGGACTAAACAGGTGACAATAATCTGGTTTTTCTTTATTTCTGGTTTTTTCTTTTGGATTATTTGGAAGCCAATTTTAAGATTTAGGGAAAACGAGATATTTAGAGCTAGAAAATGAATAATTTTGATATTTATTATTTGATCATCAGTGTTTTGAAACCAAAGACCAGTCTAGTGGTTTTGCTGCGGCCTATTAGACTCGGTCCATCTGGACATTTTATTAACTCGCTTATAAATAATTAGGTCAGAGCAGAAATGTACCTTCTATCTATTGTAGGAGCAGATTATAAAAGGCCTGGCACAGATTAACACACCGAGACGACCAGATGTGAGGAATTTATCGCCTTTAAAAATAAAAGTGTGTGATCAATGTTTGGTTTTAGGCTCAATTAATAATGGCCTAAAGGAATTAATCAGCTTTAAAGCTCCACTGACTGTGGAGCATAAACACTGAAACCAACACTTGGGCCTTGCAGAGAGAAAACAAGGTGTCTCAGGTATTTTTTCATTTAACAGTAATGAGCGTCAGTCAAAGTCAGTGTGTGTTTGTCTGATGGGTGATGACAACTGCGTCTGATCTCTTGACCATGCAGGCTCGTTTACAAATTAACAGCTGCCTGGGAGTCTCACGGCGTAAGAGCAGCTTCCTGATGTCGGATGCAGCAAAGTTTGAAGCCAAACTGCAGAATTAAATACCATTATTTTAAAAGATGAAGGTGGAATCATCTTTGAGGGTGATAATAACCAAAGTGCCATCCTTTGCACTGAAAAACTGTTGCAGCCTATTGCACAATTCAGCCTGTAGCCCTGCGAGGCTGCAGATTAATGGGATATGCGGGATTCACATCGCTTTCCTTTGAGGTCATGGAAATGTAACGCATCATCTAAGGCCTATTTTTGTAATAAGAGCACATCATCGGCCTGTACGTGCCGATCTAAGACAGAGAGGTTCCGTCGCCTCTTCTTCGGTCGAGTTACTGCGATAAACCCCATCTCCCTACAGCGAAATCCTGCAGCGCGCCAGCCGCTTCCCAGATGAACCGCCTGCTCGCCACAAACAGGAAGGTAAAGAAAAGGTCTTACGTTGCAGTGGCACTCCGAGAATCTCCGGTAAACTCTTTACAGGACTCTCTGTCGGTAGGACCGCCGCACTTTGCATCATCGTGATCCAACCCGGGAGACAAACGCACGCATATACACCCGCAACACGGTGGGCGCACTCCCCAGTCCTGTCTTGTGGAGAAAAAAAAAAGTATGATGCTGGGGCCTTTCTCCGCTCTGCAGGGGGGTGGGGGGTCTCCCTCGCTGTCCCGTCAAGCCTCTATCCCTCCTATGTGTCTATTCCCGGGCTGATGTCCGTGCCGTGCTGTGCTGAGCTGTTTTGGAGTGGATCAGACAGGCTGCTCGGTCCATTCAGCGCTGCAGGGGCGGCGGGGCCTGACGTCACCGCAGCAGAAGCTCGCCCGGGGCCAATGGGAGCTCAGGAGGAGGAAGCCCCCTCCGGCCCGGAAAGCATCCTTCATAGGTGAACAAGAGAGGAGGAGAAAGGAGAGGAGGAGAGGCGTCTGACAGGGGATGTGAAAATGTCTCCGGAGAGGCGGGACTTCGCTCCTGTGGAGACCATAAATAGCTCACTGCAGTGGCTCCCGGAGGGGCCCCGGGCCAGCAGGGCTCCTTCAGGGACGTCCCAAGAAGCCAGGAGGATCTGAAACAGTTTCATTTCGATTTCATTGATCCTCTTAAAAATGAACAACGTGGCACTTTAGACAGGAAGACGAGTGTTTCTCAATATAAACAAGTGTCTAAATGCAGGTGAGGCGGTGACACTGAACTGTTCCACCCACTTACCTGCACTTTTATTGGGCTGGAAGAACATCCAGGCTACATGCTTGTGTATTTTTATGTGACAAAATGTCCACAGAAAGAAAACCAATGATATTTTCCTTAATAAGAATGATAAGAATAATTCAAACGCCTATCTCTTGAAAAGCAGGCCTGATATAAACATCTGTTTACCGTGAGAAAATGCCAACCTGGCTTGTTACAAACAGCCACAAAGCGCATGACAGAGGAGCTGGTAGTGGCCACAAGTCTGAGTCAAATTCACAAACACCTCCAGCCGCACATCTGCCCTCGGCACCCTGGCAGCGCCCATGCAGCCGCATCTCTGTCAGTGACAGGTGGGATTAGGAGTCCGGGCGCCGTCCTCCTGACACTGTTCATTTCAGAGCCCGTCGTCTGAGACCGCTCTCCCGGATAAGATATTCCCCCGGAGGGCTGCTAGTTCAAGCTAGATGAACTCAATCTTCGCTTCCAATTTACCTCAAGCGTGGAGAGAAAAGCAGCTTCCCCAGCGGCCCGCCTCCAAAGCAAAACAGGTTGTGCAGATCAGCGCTGAGTCGGTGTGTAGACGAAGGTCTGCACATCTGCTCCCGCACATCTGTATATACACGGTGAAGTCCAGGAAAACAGCTGAGCTCGACTCAAGCAAATTTAACTTTTATTTTAAGTTTATTATTATTGCTGTTGTTGCTGTTGTTGTTGTTGATATTGACCATAAACTTGAATATTTAAGAAAAAAAATGTGTCCTTTAATTAAAAATGAAAATATGCATCGATCAAACTGTTTGGCTAAAAATTACAAAAATGAACGCGATTAAAATTTTTGTTTCTGTTAAAAAATTAGATTTTGTTTGTGTCCAATTTAAATAAAGTCCCAGCCACATTATACTGATTTGTCCTTGTTTCTTTTCCAGTGTTACACATTTCAAACTTCGGGCTGTTTATTAAATTGTTTATACTGTTTATGTACAGTATGGACCCACAATCCCATAAGCCTCTGGGGTTAATGTTTGGAATGTAATTTAGTAAAACGAGAACGCGCATCAAGCTGATTAAAAATAGGGCTGGGTTATTACAGGAACTTTATCCAACCGATACAAAGCTGCAGTCTCCGGGTCAGGTGTGCCCTCCATCCATCCATCCATCCATCCATCCATCCATCCATCCATCCATCCATCCATCCATCCATCCATCCAATCATCTATCCCTCCATCCAATCATCTATCCCTCCATCCAATCATCCATCCATCCATCCATCCATCCATCCATCCATCCATCCATCCATCCATCCATCCATCCATCCATCCATCCCTCCATCCATCCATCCATCCAATCATCTATCCCTCCCTCCATCCATCCATCCAATCATCTATCCCTCATCCATCCATCCATCCATCCATCCCTCCATCCATCCTATCATCCATCCATCCATCCATCCATCCATCCATCCATCCATCCATCCATCCATCCATCCATCCATCCATCCATCCATCCATCCAATCATCTATCCCTCATCCATCCATCCATCCATCCATCCATCCCTCCATCCATCCTATCATCCATCCATCCATCCATCCCTCCATCCATTCATCCATCCTATCATCCATCCATCCATCCCTCCATCCATCCATGGCGCACGTGTGGCAGGAGAATCATCTGGGCTTACTTTATTTTCATTATACACTTTTCCCCTCAAGATCATTCAATATATTCACCTATTCAATTACTGTGATTGTTGGTATTGAGACCCTTTAGCTGCCCTGGAAAACAATGCAGATAAAAATGCTCTTAACCTGTCAGCAAAGTGCAGCACAATTAGAATAATTGACGGATGCAAAATACAGAAAGAGAAAAGATGTGCGCCTACACATCTGCTTTAGTGGGACACTAAATAACGTGATGCGTTTTTCAGCGTTGGACTCGGAATGACTGAATTCATTTCTAGATAGTACAAATAAAATTCTGCAGCAGTTATGCCAGGCTGCACTCAAGCACAGGAATGAAAAGCACAAATTTAACGGTATTATAATAATGAACGAATAAATGATGAATTGTAAAATAATAATTATAATGCGGATTGTGAGAGGTGAGGGTGGACTGAGACGCCACAGGAAAAAAAAAGCAGTAGAGCAGTAGAAGCAGCTCTCGGGCAATAACTCAAGAGGAAAGAGAGGAGGGCGACTCCTTTGCCACCGCCGCTGACCCAGCCACCTCTAATTAGATCTAATATTTCAGTGGACCAGTTCATTGACATCTGCGTTTCACGGATCCACCTTCCCGAGCAGGGAGTCAGAAACACAGAAACACGTCCATCCACACAGGGTGAGGAGGTTAGAGACTGTGACATATACACTGAGGTCCACGCAACAGGCCTGGTTCACAATGAGCCAACACAGCAAACATTTATTATTCTTCTGTGCGTAAAATACAGAATTTTAAAAAATCATCTTTTGCACATGGTCAGGTTTTACAGAGAACAATCTCGTCCACACAAAGAAAATTAAAATGTCAAAAGGGCAAATGTGCCAGTAGTGACGACACTAACATTAACTGTGTGTGCACATGTGCACATGTTTGCAGCCCTTAAATTTCATATTTGCCAGAGATAAAAACAAATATTGAACCTCAGCGACTTCACCTCAGGGAAGATGCATATTTAAGAAAAGCGTAAATGTCCTCACCAGTTGAGTGTGGAGCGTCACCGTGCAGACCTACCTAGTCACCGCGCTGATCTCTGAGGTCTCCCCTTCCTCTCCTGCTCCTCCGAGCCGCTGAGCGCTGTTTCTGCAGGACGACGCGGAGCTTTGCAGAGAGACGCCAGAAGGACGCTCCGCACTTTCCTCCGACATCCACTGACATTAGGCGGCGGTGGCACCGCGTCCTGACCGTTTGGTCCGACAGCAGGAGGGGAACAGAGAGAGGGAGCGAGGCGGAAACCTTAGGAGAGAGCACGGGGGAGAAAATTAAATTGCACTTCGGGGGCAAATTCTATTAGGGAATAGTTATTGTCTCCTGACAGCTCCTGTCCATTTGGGTAATTAGTAGAAGAGATTGGTGGAACAAACGGAATCTATTCCCGTCAGAAATGATATTTTTCAATTCTCTGATTGAACCTGACCTTGTCGTGCTAAGACGAGGCGGTAATAGGCTCATTTGACTGCTAGTAACACGGCTGAGCCAAAAATAACAACAACAACAACAACAATAATAATGATGATGGCGATAAAAATAAATAATAATGATGATAATAATAATAATAATAATAATAATAATAATAATATAGGTCAAATGCTTATTCTGGCAGAGATTTAAATATTTCAATTCTTTTTTCTCCACTAAATGCATCAGATTTCAGGAGCCAAACAATCATTGAGGCTAAAATCAGGACTGACAAACTCAGGGTGTGTGTTTTTTTGTAGAAACCTCAGTGAACAGCAAAGACATAATCCAGGTATATTATCCAGTTTAACATGAAGCCCTGTGCTCCAGTGGAGCCTGCCCAAGGTGGTGCCCTGTTTGTTTGCTGCCCCAGTAAGATGCAGCAACGATTTAATGAAACGTTCTGACACTGAGTCCTACTCATCAGTCCAAATGTTATGGTGGTTATTTCCGCTGTGCACAACAAGCTGACAAACACAGATAATGCAAAGCCTCATTGTTCTTTACTATGAGGAGTGTACGCTCCTCAAAACGATTGTCTCTGTGTTTTTGTGGGATGTGAGGGATGTGAGGCGTGTTGCCTTCAGGGTCCTGGGTTGAGGGTCTCTCCCATTTAATTCAGTTTGCATTACAATCCTCAGAGGATTGATGGAGGTAAAAATGCTGTTATACAGTAAATCTTCATGAAAAGTTGTCTGCCATCAATTATTTCATCAACTTTATTGCTATGAAATCAAATTATTTGGACAACTAAAGATGTTAAAACATTATATGTTTAATATATATATATATATATATATATATATATATAAATTTACATTTAAGATAAACCCTTTTTATTACTAACAAATGGCATTAAAAAAAAAAAAAACTATTAAAGCCTTTTTTGTAACCGTAGGATTTCCACAGAAAACAAAGAGTGACTCTCCCCAGTTAAATGACTGGAGCAGCTTCAGCAGAGTGAATTAAGACAATGTGCCTGACAAGCGTTGGATCTTCTCCAGCTTCATTACCTGAAGACTTCCTGTAAGCAATATATGCTAACTCTAAAAGGGGGTGGGGCTGAGACCAGAACGGAGCAGCAACAGAACAGAACAGAGGAAGTAAAGGTCAGGTTTGTGTTGAAATTAAAGAAGTGCAGTCGAGCATATTATCAAGGCCTAAATGCAGTTGATAGTAGGAGGTTATTGATTGTCTGGGTTTCCCCTCCCTCCTCTCCACGCTTCCACACTCTCTGCTGGGCACAGATGAACTGCGAGGACTTCCAGTTGGCTAAAACCAGAGATACTTCTCTTTCAGCCACGTGGGGGCCAAACAGTAACCACAAGCCAACATCAGAGAGCAAACAATTACGCCAGCAGACAGAGAGTGATTGCACAGGATCACCCAGACACAAATAAACACAGCATTCCCAGTGGTGCAGCACAGAGCGGGACAACCCCCCTTCCTGTCCCCGTTGGTGCAGAGAAGCCACAGCAGCCCGACACGCTGATGCTGCGAGGCCGTTCAGCAGATGTGTAGATGTAGATGAGCGTCCATGTGAAAGATGGAGGAACAGCAGCAGTAAAATGAGATGGATCTGACCCTGCTTGACTCCTGCCTTTCAAAAGCTGAATGTTTAAAAGCAAAAGGGGATCTGGCTTAGTTTGGCTGTGATATATACCAATACCATATATTAACCTCTTTTTCATAATTTATTCACCTTCCCCCTCCCTCGTTCTGCCTGTGTCCACAGCGGGAAGCTTTATAGTATTATTAAAGTCAGAAAGAGAGATGACAGAAAAATGCATCAAGCCCCTCCTGCATTTTAATATCAATACTGGAGGGTAATAAACATCAAGGCAGAGAGCACACAGGAGAGGAGCGACTATAAAACCCTACAATGTCTAATTTATGGAAGACAACAAGAGGGCAGCAGGGTGAGGTTTTTACCCTTCAGTCTGTGCTCTCATCACACAACAAAGGCTCAACGCTGCTTTTCAACAACCAGCACACATGAAAAAGTTGAGAAGAAGGAAACAAGGTGAGTATTGGCTCCAATCTTACCTGTAGGAGCGATGAGGATTTGGACGACGTCTCTAACAGGTGACGCTATAATCACATGACCTGATCGTCGTCATGACATTAAGGCTTTTCATCAAATTGCATGTGTTTCTGTTTCTTTTAAGAAGAGAGCACGTTGGCTTCAGACTTCAGACTTTAATCTGTAACTAGCTTTATGTTGTATGTGCCGTTTTACTCTTTTGAGCCTCTATATTTTATTAGATTCATTTATTCATAATAACTCATCATTCATATGACTGTACTTATTAACTTATTAACACTGCTGTGTCACTACTTTTCCTCCTGGCAAAATAATAAAATAAGATTTTAAAACTTTAAAACTTTATTTATCCCCAAAAGGAAATTCAGGACGAATGTAACTAGTTTTGAAAAATATTGTAAATAATATATAATTTTTTATTATTTGTTGCCGTCATTGAATTTATTGTCTTTTGTCCAACTGAGGTCTCACAATTTCATCATTGCTTCCGGTAAAAGTTTGGAGCCAGCCGCCGTCTGCAGCCTTTATTGAACGCACAGCCGTGCACCTACATGCATAATGAGGGTGTAATGAGCGACCGAGCACCTTCCCCAGACTCATTACGTTGGTTCTTCCTTTAAACACTGATCTGTCTTTCTAACGTTTGAACTAGTTTTCGTGCTCTAATTAATTTCCTTGCGCAACGTGATGGCACTTCCCTTGTTTGTGCGCTGAGAAACGCAAAGAGCACAAACGGCTCTGGATGTGGTTTGATTTAGGTTTGAAGCCTGTGTCCTCAGAATGAACCGTACACCGGGGCCTTGGCAGGGCTGCGAGCAGAGAGCCTGTCGCTGCCAACTTCCTCATTAACCATTATTCGTCCTAACCAGCGAAACACTTGCAGCTCACTGAAGCTCACGACACCTGATAAAGGGCTTCAGTGGAGTGAGCACCGTGAAGCACAGCTGACTCCATTCCAGTAACAGACACAGGTAAACGGTTAAATAGATTAACAGACCAGGTGAGTGGGAGAAAGGTACATAAAGTACAAGACAATTATCGACTCAGAACAAAATATAAGTGGCTCACATTTCCCTGATCCATAGCAAAGAAAACAGCAGCACTAGAGACAAAACAAAACACTTACTAACCACACAAAAAAGTTTGAGAAGGGCACATAATTCCTCCTTCAGTTTGACACTTTCCCAACTAAGAAAAACAGAGCAGCTATTAAAATTTGTCAGATGATATATTGGATAATGTTTGAAAAGAGCATAAATAACATGCAGAGACTTCCCTGTGACAAACGGTGCTTTTCTCAGTCCATTCTGGCAATCATAATGTGTCACTGAGGGTCTAATTCAAAGTATCTGAGAGTTTGATTAAGTCACACAACCACAGCTGCTCAGCCTTGATGCTCCTCTGCTTTAATGTAAGGCTATTAATCAGCCTATTGTCCCACTGTGTGTGAGTGTGTGTGTGTGTGTGAGGAATCGACTGCCTTAACTCTACTATTTCACCATCAAAAACTGTCATAATGCTGATGCTGAAAATGTGATTTGGATAAAGAGGCCGAGTGGGGTTTGGGATGAGGTGTGTGTGTGTGTGTGTGTGTGTGTGTGTGTGTGTGTGTGTGTGTGTGTGTGAGAGACCCAGAGGATGGTTGGATGTAAAAGGGCAGGAGTCAAGGGAATTCAAGCCAATGTTCCAGGAAACGCTCAAGATCAAGCATTGGTTGTCCTTCAGATGGGATTGTTGTAATCCAGATGTCATCAAACCCTTGTCCTCCACCCATCCATCTAACCATCACCCTCACTGCTGCCTCTTTCATCCACCCTTACTGCCCCTGCTGCTGCTGCCACCTCCTACTGTGTGAGGAGGGAAGAAGCCCCACGAAAGCCGATTGCGTTTTAATAAAGTTTATTATCTGCAGGGAGCTAATCCTCAAGGGTAATCTCTCCCTCTAGTCCTAAAGGAAAGCTGGATTACTCACTTGCTATAATCCCAATGAAATTGTTAGGATTTAGCTTGCGCTGCACAGCAGATGGCAACAGGCTTTTTCCTTCAACCTTGGACGCTTTAACCTCCCGTTTCTACATGCACCACCCTGCTGGTACTTGCCTCACGTCCTGGTAGTCTTGATCAAAACAAAGGCACAAAAACAGAAACATGTTCTTCCCATATCTGGAATGAATGAGTGGTTCTGTCAACATATTCTGACAGATTAGACACAATACAGATGGTGTTAAGGTTCAGACCTTCTCTGCAAACTCTCTGTTACATGGATAAAAACATGTGTGGCCTATTTGATCAATACTGAGCAAACACCTCTTATCAAAAATAATTTTATTGATTTAAGCAGAAGCAAAGAAGTAAACAGAAAAACATTTTTTTTTTAGATGACCAGCAGAAGCTTTACATCACGGACGACAGGCAAAAACAAACGCCGCCTATTGTTAAACCGTGTCCAGTGTGAACATGTGCATCTGTGGACCTGCTGGTCCTGTCACAGTGTCCAACAATAAGCTGCAACTGTCAGTCCCACACCAGCTTTTAAAAATCCTCTAAAGACTTTAAGGGTTGAGATTCATAGAAATGCAACAAACAAAGAAAAAAAAAAATCCCAGTGCAATTGCAGAGACAAAAGAGCTCATCTGTCATTAAAGACACATATTTGGTTCAACTGATTCAAATGGTTTGTGATGCAAACACACCAAAAACACACCAAAGTGATAATTAGGTCATAGCACACAGGAATGTTCTGTAGGAGGACTTAGTCCTGCTGCTACAGTAAAACTGAAGAAATCACAATGTTAAAACTCAATAAAAACTCAAATAAACCACAACTTATTCAATTCAATTCAAAGCTTGTTGCATTAATTTCATATAAATTAAAATAAACTCAATTCATCTAATGATGGGTTTAAATTCATAAGTGGTAAAACAGAATCAAAAACAATTGTTTATCCTTAGACAGACACCCACTTATGGAAATGTCTACAGTACATGCACAGATCTTCCACAGGTCAGACGCTGCATGAGAAGTTCTGGAGGCCAGAAGACTCTTTGGTTCAGGGCAGGGCTAACTTAGCTCGCCGTAGTCTGAGGCGGTTTTTGAAGAAAAGGTACATGGCAAGAAGACACATAGAGGACAGAAAATAAAGAACGACACACAGGCTGATGTCCACTTTGGAGAACCCGATGCTCAGTACAGACATCCAGCGTCCCCTGTGGCTCAGCTCCTCGTCAGAGGTGTACTGGCCTGTCAGTTCTCTCTTTTGTAGCCTCTTTCTCTGCTGCCCTATGTCCAGCTCAAAGTCTGCATCCAACGGCTGCAGGCCCAGCATCCTGAGTCCTGGGTCCGGCTCCTGCTCCTCCTTCCTCTGCAGGGTGCGCGGTTTGACCCGGCTTGAGGAGGCCACCTGCAGCACCTTGGCCTTGTAGTGTTGGTTGACGAAAGAGTCGAGATCCACGATGTCCTCCTGCACATCCCGCATCCGCATCCCCACGATGCTCGGCTTCCTGTGGGCCCGCCACCGTCCCCGATCCACCTTAATTTCCGGTTTGACCCAGGGCGTCGGCTCAGATGTCTTACCACCTAACTCATCCGCCGCTGCTGCTGCTCCCTCCCCACCTTCCTCTTCATCATCTGCCACTGCTTCATCCAGCAACTCCTCCTGATCTTCCTCTGCAGGTTGTGACGTTAGAGGACGCATCACGTGCTCCGAGGTCTCCTTAGTTTCCCTTTCTACCCGTTTCTGAGCTGCCACAGCTACCTGCTGGCGGCCATGTTTTTCCCTCTGCTTTGCTAGGACCTGACTTTCATCTTCAAGGTAGTCTGACAGGAAAAGGAAAAGAAAGACAGGCTCAATTTAGCGTGTCAGCCCTCAAAGGCAGGTAGAAAGATCCAAAAATATATTTCTCCATTTTGGTGAAATCATCTAAGCAGCTTGAGAAACATATGGATTGAAAGCCTGTGGGCACCTGTGAGGATGCTGCTGGAGGAGAAGTAGGAGAGGACGAAGGGGAGAACCTCTTTCTGAATCCAACTGTGATCCCCGTTCGCCTTCACCGCGTGGCAGGCTGGACACATTTCTGGTGAAGGCCACTGGATCTTTGGGAAGTTGGGGTCTTCACTCAGTGCACCTGGACAGATAAACACAAACAGGTTTTACTGCATTGGACAGCGCCATAATTCAGCAGAGGGTAGATCAAGCAGACAGTAATACAGGAGCAAAAAGAATAATGCCCTGATGCTTTACAAGGTGATGAATCGCTCCACACTAACCACCCTAAACACACCGTGTACAGTATAAAGTACTTTCTTTCCCGGATCCCTTAGCAAATATTTGGACCGGCTTTGTCCTGGAAACAGTGAGTTGCTGTGGGTTTACAGACGTTTGGTGCGTTCACAGACATCAAGTAGATTTATTCTTCGGTTGTTGAGATTATCTTCGATCTGTTTTGTCCAGATTTTCACTGGATGTTCCACGAGACAAATAGCACCATGAGAACTGGACTTTTGTTTTGAATGCAGGAATGAAGACAATAATGTTCAGTACTATACAGGACCTAAACAGGCCTCCTTCTTTCACTGGTACGACTCTGTCAAAGTCTTTCTCACTATTGAATCCTTCGCTAACTTACAGTAACTACTATAAAAGGTCAGAGTATGTCGAATGGGCCAGGATTCAGAGCAGGTACAGTAACCACACAGCCTGAAGCTTCCAGTCAGTTGCTTCATCTATTGTTGTTTCTTTTATTATCCGTGTTGCTGCATTGACTTGAGGATGTAAGTGCTTTGAGGACTGGATGCAATCTGCGTTGAACCCATTTGATCTTGTCACAGTGCTCGTAAAAGCTAAGTGCCTATATGCATATGTGTATGTATGTGTTTAAGTGTGTATATGTAAATCATCTGTGTTTGTGTGCATGTAATCTACGGATTGATATTATTGTGTGTGTGTGTGTGTGTGTGTGTGTGTGTGTGTGTGTGAGTGAGTGTATGACAGGGTCTAACAATGATCAATGGGCTTCTGGGATGTCCCAGTGGGAGGGGTGGTGAGATAATAGATGTGGCTAAAGTGGACAGCCCCCCCCCTCCACACACACACACACACACACACACGCACACACACACACACACACACACACACACACACACACACACACACACACACAGTTTTCAGGGAGTGGACCTCGGTGCACTGGGCCACCTGTCTTGTCCCCCTCAAACACCTTTGAAAGCAAAGTCCAATCTCCAAATTGAACATGACAGCAACAGAAACCTCAGAGGGGTTCTGCCTTTTTAATGAATTAAAAACTTTCTCCTTTAACGTGTTTTCTTTTATGTAGCCGCTGCCTGCTAACACCCTCTCACACCCTCTCATCACTCTCACACCCTCTCACACCCTCTCACACACTCTCACACCCTCTCACACCCTCTCACACCCTCTCATCACTCTCACACCCTCTCACACCCTCTCACACCCTCTCACACCCTCTCACACCCTCTCACACACTCTCACACACTCTCACACACTCTCACACACTCTCACACACTCTCACACACTCTCACACACTCTCACACACTCTCACACACTCTCCATCCATGCAAACCCGAATGGCAGAGAAATGCCAACACAAAAAATACAGGTTTAGATGGACACACTTTGCAAGGACACACACAGGGCAGCATCTAGTAATAAATTGCTTGTTGTCACCCAACAGGCTATTGTGTATGTGTGTGTGTGTGTGTGTGTGTGTGTGTGTGTGTGTGTGTGTGTGTGTGTGTGTGAGAGAGAGGAAAACAGAGGAAAAAACGCAGAGCAGCAGCCGGTCTGTCACTTTACAGCACTGTCAATTTACATCCTCCATCACCTCCATCCCCACTCCCTGCTACTTCTCCCCGCCACTCAAGATTAATCTCAGTCATATGCATGTGTGTACGTACTCTGCATGCAGTACTTTACATAAAGGCTGCATCCATTTATCGTGCGGCTTTTCCACATCTCAGCAGGTGAGAGCGCACGCTCACTGGCCTTACTATAGTTGAGAGGACACTCAGTGGCATAAAGCATTTCACCATAACTGAACCAACCAAACCCCCAGACCCGACCCAGAGCCAAACTCCAAGCCCAACCCTGAAACTAAGTCAGAACCCTCAGAGTTGAAGTTGTACCAGCCAAAAACACACACACACACACACACACACATACACAACACACACACACACGTCTTACATGTCTTTCAATATTCTAATCAGCTCGCCACGTTTTTGCATCCAGGGTGACATTAGCCACAGCAGCCATATTGAGATTGCCACAATGGCCTGTCACAGAGATGTCATCACCGCTGTGCATACATATTCATCAAGTATAAATATGTATCGTTCAGCACGTCAAACTAGCCTCCTCAGCGCTAATTCTCTAAGTGAGGATCACCTACACTGTGCGGCCTATGGAGTCATCACGACTGCTGATGTGCAGCTGATGTCAGACGTGTGCTCATTTTAATAATTGAGACAAAAGCTAATGCAGGAGTTTATGTTGTTTATTGTATGACAGGATTAATGTTGAGTTTTTGATGCTCACATCAAAATATAAAAGGCCAGACATCCAATCGGTCATTATTTTGGTTAGATCTTCTTCGATCAGTTAAATCCTGATATAAATCAACATTTTGCCAATCTGATATATTTTATTTAACTAAAGGCTGGGAGTGTGTTTAGACAACAGTTATAGTAATAACCTCTTTGGAGATAAATGTCACAGCAGATTATATTGCTCAGTGCTGGTATTATTTTTAAATGCAATGAGAATTTAAGATATTTTGATGTATTTTCACTGTCCATATGTAAAGAAGAATTACAAGGAGTTTCCCTCCAGCTCTTCCCTTTATATTCAGTCCTATATCTTTATATTTTTAACTGGACTTTTTAAACTGGATGTGTCTGTGGCAGCCAGGACACTTGTCCTTTCCATGGTCTATATGAAATAATGGAAAGTGGAGTCTGTGTTAATGATTCTCAGATCCAGCCCCCAGTTTAGTACAAAGACTGCACACCAGACTTATTATAAGGTCTTAATAATAGAAGGACACAAGCAAAACTGGTGCAACCTCCAAATAATGTTGATTAATTCATTACAGAAACAATAACACATTGTTTCTGTAATATTTATACTGTATATATACTGCTCACAAAAAAAACCTATATTATCCCAATATTTTTTTATATCAACATCCTATTTAATATTTGTACCACGGTCCAGCAACTGTATCTGCAGTAATAATGAAAATGTTCAAATGAGCCCAATAAATTCCACTTCACCGCTAAAAGCACAGCCCATGTGAGCAGAGTCCTGAAGGCACCAGGCCTGCTGCAGCTGTGCCGATTTGTCTGTAGAAATGTGACTCAGTCTCGGCTTGTTGACAAGCAGCAACAGGACTGAGCTGCCACCAGTCTTAATTCTGCCGCCGTGAGAGGTCCAGGGCCCTGGGGCCTTTTTGTTGCCAGCTAAATTAATTGTTCGTCCGCTTTACAAATAGCTGCTCTTTCATGCACGGCTGCTCCTGAAAGGAGGGGCGGGGAGGCCTGCTAAAGAGCTCCACTTCAGGCAAAGGGGAGAGGAGGGGTTGAGTGGATGCAGGGATGGAGTGTGCTCTCCTCAGGGACATGCTGCCACTCATTGCTACAAACACAGTCAAACCCTCAGCGCCGCCCTCTCTACCCCTCCGAGTCACCCGCCCCCATCCCCTGAGAGACCCCACTCACCCTCCACCATGACTAACTCCTTGCCACACGCCACAACTTGACCCACGCTTGGAAAATCTGTGTGTGTGTGTGTGTGTGTGTGTGTGTGTTGGGGAGGGGTGAAAGAAGGGGAGGCGTGTGCGGCTTGTGTCGCGGTGTTGGACCACCTGCTGTCACACAATACCTTGGGAATAGAGTGTGCTTGTGTGTGGGCTGGCTCCCGGGGGACCCATCCTGCGAGGATCCCTCACTATTAATTGTCAAGCAGAGGACATGAGTCCCAGGGGACGGTGAGTGGAAAGAGAAAGAGACAGACACAGGAAGAGAGGGAAGGGGGACGGATGACGAGAGTGTTTAAGTGTTTGGGGAGCAGGCACATGCAGGGATGGGCGTCCTTCTGGCCCCTGCTGTTCTGGGCACAATCTGTCCCCGAGACAGATGAGGGGCCAGTCAACACAAACAAAACAGTGATTTAACAAAGTGGACTGATAATGACAGCGCTGTGCCTAATAAAATCATATGAATACAGACAAGGGAGAGGGGACGCTTAGGAGCTATTTAGCACAGCCGTGACTGATGTGAAGAAATGTGATATGCTGATACAGCACAGAGAGAAGAGAAAAAAACAATAATTAATATGCAGAACAAGAAAAGACAGCAGCTGGGAATGAGCAGAATAAATAGAAATGCCAGAAAAATAATCTCGCACAAAATCAAAAATGTAAAGATTCTTGTTTCTGGTCAAACCTGAGAATTATTAAACGGGTGAATATGCAGAATTAGTCCCATTTCAATGGATGAGCTAAGGGACAGGTTAAGATTCACGGAAGAAACAAATCCTGAAGCCGAGGGCTGGATTTAGGGGTACAGGACTCAAAGGAGGCAGGATCTGGGGTAACAAGTGAGGGCAGATAAATAAGAAATTGGTGATAGTGGGGGGACAACAGGGTAATGGGGGGGATCAAAATACGGGTGTGAGAAGAACCGAAAATGGTAAAGGGGGCTCAGGAGAAAATGGGCGAGTCAGAAGCAGACTAAGACTGGGGGAACAGCTGGTGTCTGATCTGAGGATACATCCTTCCTCACCCCCTGATAACGTCTTAGTCATATTATGGGACTAAGTGTCCACGAGGAACCGCTTCCTTCACACCTTTCACATTCATCACACACTGAATAAAATGAAATACGTCCGTTATCATTTCTCAGAGACCGAGGTGACATTTTTAAGGTGCTTATTCTCTTATACTGATGCTTCAGTTATCTCTTGCCATAAACCAAAGAAGCTTATACTCTGGGTGATGTGATTAGGGGGGTCTAGTTAAGCATATACAGGGACTAACCTGTCAATCAGAATGACTAGCAGAGTGGTATCATGGGTCAGGGGTGTGTTTATTATTAATTTAACCCGTGTCCTCCTCCTCCACGCCTAACATCACAGGTGAGGGAGGTGTAGGTGGAGGTCGGCAGGCAGCTCTACGTTTCAGCTTTGCCCACACCGACGTGATCCAATCACATGTGACAGATTTGATTTAAATCCCGCCCACATACAGTAGTTTGCTTCATTGAGAAATACATCACACTGTGGAAGCTAATGATGCTAAAACAGCTGCTACGCTGGAATCTGAAAGACACCTCTTTAGAAACAAGCGCACCCCAGAAAGGACCATTCAAAGAAATGATGTAACGGTGGTGATGTGGTAGGTAACGGTGCCGGTGTTGCCCACTACAATACCTGCCAGTCTGTTGTTGACTAGATTGTGCCTGGACCACAGCCACAGGACAGCTGATGAAAACGTGTCCACCTCCATCAGACTCTCCATCGCCATGTTCTCAAAGTGCTCAGCACATGACCTGCAGCCAAAGAAGCTGTGGACGTAGTTTCTCATCGCCATGAGCACCTCCTTAGGATCTGCAGGAGAAGGAAATGACGTTTGTTCAGCTGTGACCACGATGAAAAGTGTGTTTTGTACACCACAATAAAATCAATAACACCAAGTCCTTCCTGAGGTGACCAGGCACACACGTCGATCTTTGCCCCGATTTGACCAATTTAGTCCGATTCAGAACATTAAAGGAACAGTTTGCACATTTTTAAAGTTGATGTTAGAACAATATTGAAGTATCTATATGTGCATGAGAACGGGACTTGAATGTCTGCACTGTAAAAAAATGAGGCATAAACTGCACAACTTTTCTGTCTGGTGCTCAAATGCAGCTTCTGTCGTCCTAACAAGCTGATTCAAGCCTTTATCTTCTGCAGCTGTGGTGTATTTAAGAGCAATGAGCACCTTTGGGTGCCGCTGTTTTCATCAGAACGGATGTTACTGCACATTATAAAGTACTGGAAACCTGAACTGCAGCCTGAACGCTCACTCACAGCAGCGCAGGTCCACAGCCTCCTGGATTCCCACGGTGATGTGGGCTGGGAGCTGCAGGGAGCTGCAGGGAGCTGGGTTAACCCCATACTGAGATGAATTATCTATGTCAAGGGGATAACCCAATCTGGAGATTAAAGCCAGTTAACACACTGTGTGAATGGTGGCCAGGCTGTTATCTCAGGACGTCCAACAGTCCACAAACTCAACTCAGCAGGACCTTCAGATGAACCGCACTGACAGTGTGTGCGGTTTATGTAAACAAGGATGGGCGTGTGTTGGTCTGTAGACAAACCTTTACTAATGTGTTAACATCTCTAATAATATACACAATGAGAGAATGGGAATTAATGGACGTCTATGTTCTGGTCAGTACTGTAACGTGTGTGTATCCACCCATTACCCTGGTGGTCTGTGGGGGGCCAGATGGACGTCCCTTTTTTTGGCCAGTCCATCTGCAGGTCACATGATGGTCCATAAACCTCAGGATTAACCTCTGTGTGTGTGTGTGTGTGTGTGTGTGTGTGTGTGTGTGTGTGTGTGTGTGTGTGTGTGTGTGTGTGTGTTTCTGTTGGTGGGAGATTAACGTCCCTGCCAGTACAGGAGCCTCTGGTCATCTGCCTGTTTTATTAACCACTCACATTCCACTAATCTAACATAATCCCTTTTCACACAGTCACAATTAGGCTCAGGTTTAATTGTGACAAAGTGACGAGACACTGAAGAAAAACTCCAAGTGTTCTGGTGAAAACTCGACTGTTCCAGATATTTGTGTTTCTGAGCGTGTGTTACAACTTTTCCCTGTTCGCTGGTAGATCGGTGAAAACATTCCTCTGATAATTTGTTTACAAATCCTGACAAAGCCCCTCAATGGCCTTTTCATTCGCAGCAATACAAACCCTGTATATCTGTGTGTGTGTGTGTGTGTGTGTGTGTGTGTGTGTGTGTGTGTACCTGTGCCTCTGGTGTTCTTGGCCTGGACAGTGAGAACATGGAAGAGAGTCCACACCCCACAGGGGTAGCGTCTGAGGTGGGGTTGTGAGCCCTGACAGCCCACCCACCTCACCCCTTCGGGCAGAGCAGCATCTGGAGACTGAAATAAAAACAAGCACAAATTACAGTTTTATTAAAAAATAAAACTTCAGACAATCGTGTTGGTGATATTCTCCGACAGCAGCGTCAGGACGATATTCTTCACGCCGTCTCTCAGAAATGTGCTGCTCAGCCACAGAAGCACATTCAGCCAGAGACTCATTCCCCCACGATGCACCACAGGCCACAGGAAGTCGTTACTGCCCAACCTGTTCAGCGCCTCTTTCTGAGAATCGATCTGTCTATTGATTGATGCTGCACATAATTTCAATCTGTACTATTCATTATAAATATGTATATTTTGAGTAGGTATCTAGCATGTATTAGAGTTAGGATGGGTTTTTTTTTCCAGATTTCTTATTTCTTTCTTTCTTATTTTGAAAGGAGAAGGTTTCTTTTCATTATCTTCTTCTTAGAGGCTGACTCAGTGTGTTTATTTTGAAAATTAATTCAGGCACCAACACTCTTTCTTCACAACGTTCCCCCTGGAAGGCAAAGAAGTTCTGTGTAGTTTTCTGTCTTCAGTAGGGATGAATGGGCTCGAGGTGAAAAGAGAAGCTGGACTTTTCATGGTATTTATTGGAAATAATAACACGACAGAAAAACACCAGCTTTACTCTTTAATGAAACTATTAAAAAAAAAAAAAGAAACTTCTCTAAAAAGTCGAGTCAAGTCTCTTGAGTGTCTCAACCTGTTTAACTTAATGAAAGCTGTTTCATGTAGTTTTCCTGATCAATATGAAGTCAATCTCAGGTTAATGGCTGAGCCCTCCGCTAATGAACAGAAGCTATCCAGACCTCAAACCACGAGCCTCACTTGAATCCAACAACATATTTTCTCTGACATAAAGTCGTTTCTCTCGCCGCACTGTGTTGCCATCACTGCCGTGATTGACAGGGTTACTCACATGTCAATAGTAGAGATTCAGGGTGTGTGTGTGTGTGTGTGTGTGTGTGTTTCTGCACAGTCCATTTCCTCCGAGGCAAAGTCTATTCATACCTTCCCATTGATTCATTGATCCATTGATTTCTCTGCTAAAAGCTAATGATGTAAGTAAGTGACTCTTTCAATTTGCCGTACACTGGAGGCATGCAGGCTTCAATCCAAAGACAACAGCACGGAGATTTTCAGCTGTATGTTCTGGCACAGGGACAAGAACAAAGTACACACTCAAATGTCGAGATTTTTACCTTGTACTCACACTGTGTATATTTTCAAGGTCATACTTCATCACAGCGTTGCCTTTGGGCTTTTTTTTTTTGGTCAGATGACGAGCTTTGTCCTTTTTTTAAAAATTTGCATTAATGTACTTCTCAATGCAGAACTAATGGACATCGCGTTTCTGGAACCCACGTATGGAGGACAGGCAAAAACTGAGTTTGTTGTTGGTTTGACAGACGAGAGCGAACAGCAGGTGAACTGCAATATCAATACACAAGGTCAAAGTGTGTGTGCGTGTGTGTGTGTCTCTGCCTTGACTCACCTGTGCCGAGTTATCCAGTATGTCTTTGAACGCCTCATAGGAAATCTCATCTCTAGTCTGGTTCTGCAGCCAGGAGTCGACAGACTTCAACAGGTTCCTCACCACAGGGCGTCCTGGAAAGTACTGCAGACAGAAAACAGCAGAGCAGAAGGAAAAGATCTTAACTTGCTTATGGTGCAGACCAGGTGTAATAAAAAAAAAACTGAAACTGAAGATTCATGATTCATTTTTCAGTCATTTTCTCAATTATCAGTTTTTTTCCATCCTTCGGTTACAGTTTGTGGAATGAGATGAAAAAACGTTCACTGGTTCAGAGACAAACGAGAGAAAGAACTGAAAGACAAACACCCAAGGACGACTGGTAAAGTATGTAACGTACCACAGACAATATAAAATAAGCTGCACTCATCACACTGGAGGCTCCGTCCTCCCTTTAGCTGAAACAGGAGCTGAAGATGATTTTTCTGATCACTGACTATTAATTTTTGGCATTTTTTGCTAAGGTTTCAGGTTTAAATCTGTCACTCCAGTAAGTGCTTAACGAATAAATCACCTCAGCTCCAGGTGAAGTTTACTGAAAAGAAACCGCAGATTGTTATAATGATGATGATGCACCAGTGACCCACTTGTGTGAGAGAGTTGGGGTTTGTTCTGTAAATATGATTTATGAAGTGGACTAAAGTACTGGCTCACTCAGCATATGAAACTATTAGTATCTTCTGTTTCCAAGATTTTATTTCTAATATTGATGTCCAGACACAATTTAACAGCCAAAATCGTTGAACCAAATCAAATCACTGTCTTGCATCACTATTTGTTTTGTCCCAGTCAATAATAACACCACACTGTATCAAGCCAGAAAACCTAAAGCCCGGATTAGCAGTTGCCATCCCTGACAATGTTGTGCACATGCGGCTCAAACGTTGTGGTCTGAGTGTTTTTCCTTCTCAGCACTTTCAAAGAATCTCAGAAAACGTGACAACAGCCGAGCTTAAGCCTCCTCCTCCATTAGGATCCATTTCCTAACCCGCCAACAACCAGCGTCTACACTTAAGCTCTCTCCTGTTGTGTGTTTACGTCTTTTCAGACTAGCATCGCCATGGCAACACCCACCGCCGCGAGGAAACACGATAGAGGGGGAACGACCAGAGGCAGGTACACGGAGGGAAAGAGGAAATCCAGCTGATGGGCGTCTGAGACCAGTGATGACAGACACAGACAAACGTGTCGTTACACAGACAGAACTGACAAAAGACACAGCTGATGCCTTGGGTGAACTGACGGGTCGAGGCTTTAAAACGTTTCTGTGAAACGTGCTTCCTGTTCTTACAGTAAGCCTCTCTGTGGAACAGTTCATGATAATGGTCCTGTTTCTCAGAAATAGACACATTACAGGGATCAGGACTTTTTCCAAGACTCAAACAGCAGGACAAACAGATCACTTCCTTGGTAACTTCACTCCTCTGTTTGTCAGAGAAACACGGAGGTAAAATGTGCTGAATGTGAGAGAGAGCAGAGCTACAGCCACGTCTTTCTAACATGTGGATCTCTTTTGAACTGCAGTGCTGAGTCGTTTTAATTTGGCCTCCACCATCTGTTCAGCTAAAAACACCTGCGCACGCTGGCGCTCAAACACACGCCGGCCTTTCCGGCCCAGCTGCTTATTCATCACCTTCTAACAGGATCTGTGTGTTAAACTTAACCAAAGCCCAGTCATGTGACCCAGGCCAACCCTGGGCCGGGTCCTTCCTCCCACACCAGAACATTTGGACCATCTGCAGCTTCTGCTTTCACTCTTCTCTCCAGTTTTCTACTAAACAGCTCAAAATGTTTTGCTCAGAGATTATTTGTCACAACATTGCTGCCCCGGTGAAACCAGCTCATCTCCAAATGTGGTTTTAAAGTTTCTTTAAAGTTCCTAGATTTAGCATATATAGACTATAGTTCTTAGATTAAATCTAAATATCAATTAGTCTCATATAACAATTACAAGTATGATAATCATTACAAGTAAATAATAAAAGTGAATACCATTTACAGTATAACACAAGTTAAACACAGATACCATAGGTGGCCTGTGGCGAGCAGCCAGAGGCCTCTGGTGTATCTGCTCAGGCTGATTTACTGTAACAGGTTTAGGTTTGGATCTGGAGTCTGAATGCTACCCAGTCCCAAAAGCTCATTAAACAGCCACATGAATTTAACCAGAAGAGAAAACACAGGTGTTCCCCATTAATGGGCTTAGTCTAACACTATTCATGAGCTCTGTGTGTGTGTGTGTGTGTGTGTGTGTGTGTGTGTGTGTGTGTGTGTGTGTGTGTGGTAGCTGTGGAGCAACACAAAGAGGTTCAACTTTTAAAATAAATCATCAAAGGTGCAGACATTATCTGTAATTATGTTCTGCATCTTTCTTTAACCCTCCTGGTCCTGGTCATCACTGCTGCCCAGTAAATCCGTCACTTTATTTACAACATATCAAACATATCAGACATTAATCGCTTCAAAACGTTAGAAACGATGCCCCATTTATTGTGCTGATACGATGCTGCGTTATGTGCCACACAACAGCAGGTCAGCCTGTCAGCCGGCGTGACAATTAGACATTTCCTCAGCAGATTAAATAATGTTGAATAGTATAAAGCCAAAATAAATGTTATGTGCATTTGATATGAAACTAAAACTGCAGTGTTTAATAACAGCAAGAGAAAAATCAGCTAAATATGACACTGACCACCTCTACATTTCTTTTTCCCCGGCTTAAGAAACACACACGTCCCCCTCGTACCCCTACTGCCCCAATCCCACTTGGACCATGACAATCTCCTTCACCTCGGCAATATGTCATCCCCGATCCGATTAGTATCAGCAGCACTTGAGAAACCACAAGCTTCTTGTGGCGAGGGTCCCGAGAGGGAAGCATCTGTTGGCTGCAACGGGGCAGACCAGGCCAGGCCCGGAGAGAAGACAGGGGTGAAGCCCCCTGGTAATAACTTCAATCAACCGGGGGGGGGGATGGTGCACCGGGAAAACCTCATGTTAACACACACGTTAACACACACGCGCACACACACACACACACACACACACACACACACACTGACTTGTTTTTAGCTGCCACTGAAGAGAAAGAAAGAACAAAAAGAAGAAATCAACCAAACAAGACAACTGACGCCGTGGGAGTCGCTTATTAAAACAGCAATATGGTCTGTAATTACACAAACAGGGGGCATCTTTGGTTTAAAAAAACTGTTTGTGTACATCATGTCCCCACCCCCCAGTAATTCTTTGTCAATGTATGTCCCCTGCCCCCTTTGTCCCCTTTGGGCTGAAGGGCTTCTTTCAAGAAAAGCAGGATAGAGGTTTAATCCTTCCAAACCTCACTTTAATGCTCTCATGCTTCCCAAGATCCACGTTTTTAATCCTCACATACATGTAGGAGATTCATTAATCCGACATCACCCTGACAAGACAGCACATCTAGCAAAATTATGACTGTGTGTAGAAAATAAAAACTGCATGTTTACATGTTTGACTGGGGTCAAAAGCAAAGAAACAATTTATGGACAATTTTTAAAAACTAAATGATTGATCACATCATCAAACTGACACATCGATAATTACACATTAGTTTGTTCCGACCACACACACTGCGAGGCTCATACACACACCCTCATGGACGTAAACACACTGCACTAACTCTGAGGTGCAGTAAAACTGAAGAAGTGCCTCATGGCTGAGGAAACGTGTGACCAGCATCAAACGCCGAGTCACTTTCACTCTGATCTAATCACATGACTCACGTGTGACGTTCAGGTGTCAGAGTTAGTGATTCAGACGACAGGACGGTTTAACAGTGAGGTCAGTTCTGCAGCTAATCACCAATAATGTGATCCCCCTCATATATGACATCACATAAAGCTAAATGCAAACACACAGCGTTAATCATCCTTTGTATTACACCTATTTACACCTGACAGGACTCAAGAGGATCTCCATCCACTCTCGTCACCCAGTTTCACAAACTACTTCCTGGCGTTACATTAACTGCTCCTAACAAGCCGACTGACTGAAAAGACTCGACCTCTCGGTAGAGGAAGCGCACACGTCAATAAGGACGGTCACGAGTCGTGGTCAGCTCTAACAATGACGCCTCCTCAGCTGCACAAAGCCCCGCTGAGCGCCTGCTCCATTCTGGTGTAGGGGGACAGGCTAAAAATACCACTGGGACCTGCTGCTATTGACTAAACAAACTGGAGCTAATGGGAGGCCACGGTGCTCACACACACGCCCCTCACACACACACGCCCCTCACACACACACACACACACACACGTGCACGGACACACACTAGGCTGCTACAATGCCTCCCTAGAGAGTGAGATATAATCAGAGAGATTGGTGGCAGACTGGGCCAGTGAGACAGCCTGGTGCACAGCCAATGTGGACGGGTCTGGCAGGTCAGGCCTCATCATCACAACATGTTTGCCTGGCTGGCACACAGCGAGCATGTCATCGCTGATGAAAAACGCAAACAAAGGAAAAAAAGATTTATTATTACACACGGATCAGACAGAAAAAAACGGAAAAAGTTATCACACCCATGAAGGTGGGAGAGAGTTTCTGGAACAGGGGAGAGAATAAAGGGAGCATGTGAAGAAAGAATAATAGACACGGGAGAGGATGAGCGAGAACAGTGAGGAGAAGATGTAAAGGGGCAGCTGGAAAACCCAGAGGGTGGGGGTGTTTTTGGTGAGCCACAGAAGTCTGGCACAGCCACAGGTATTTATCCAGACACTTGTGTAAAACCAAAAGCAGGGAAACAGCATGAGGAGGAAGAGGAGGAAGAGGAGGAGCAGTGTCTCAGGTATCTGTGAGGTTTGGTGGGTGACGAGTGGGGGGGGGGCACGAGCACGCCCATGAGCAGGTTTGTGCTTTAGTATCCACTTCTGCTTTCAACAGTGTGCACGTGTTGGTGGGTAAATACAACCAGCTCATTCGGACAATTTGGGGAATAATCTAATGGACAACAGGAATAAAAACATCTCAGGCCAAACAAGCATTCTGCTGTCTCACTCTCCATCTAGTGGTGACAGGCGGTAACAACACCTTCCTGATGCTCTTCATAACATGGAGTTATTTAATAACATGTTTGTTATTTGACCCGTTTTTTGTTTTTTAAAGGGCAGATCGATTTCTGCTGTTTCTCCACTTTAGGCCCCTAAACATCCAAAACTTGTTGTCTTTCTTGATCGTCACAGTTTACAGGGAACAGTGTCCTCTGGTGACAAGGACAGCTCAGACCGAGCGTCTAATAACATTCAGAGAGGAGTAAAATGGGGAGGAAATGTAAACGAGATGCTTATTATGCACCGAAGCGCCTTGAAATAAGAAGAGAATATAGAGTTTAAAATACAATGTGCTCACACTGCACATTTCTCTCCCACGGATTTTTTTAACATTTGATTTCACCTTGTTTAATATTCATAACCAAAACAATGAACCTTAATCCAGGTATATCCTTTGGTTTCACATTTTGTGCATGTGTGTTCATGGATGGTCTCTCTCATGACTTTACCTTTGCCAGGACAGCAACATATTTCTTGAGTGAGATCAGGGCTTCTCCTTTGACGACGGTGTGAGCGGCCACCTCTACACGTAGAGAGTAATGCAGTGCTGACTCCAGGTCTGCCATATACACCCTGGACCTGGACACACACACACACACACACTATTAAACTTACACACAGCAAAGTAAAGAAACGATAAAGAAAACAGCATTAAGCTTTAGCTGTTAGTGCCTTGTATCTTGCTCATACCTGTTGAAGGGTCTCCAGGGCTCCTCCGAGTTGCCAGTGAGCACAGGTGTGGAGACCGGTGGAGGCTTCCCTGAACGCACCACCCCCGGCAGCCTCTGGAGGGCGTAAGAGTAGAAACTACGAGCCTCAATTTTGCTGTGGGAGAGAAGCACAGGTAAGACTGACAGTTACAAATATAACTGAGAATATAAATATAAATATACTTCTGGTCTAGGGTGCAGTTTGGGCACACTCTAATGTTACAGACAATAATATGCATCCAACTTTGGATAAGGGCCCATTGTTCTTTCACTGTGACAATTCTCCCTTTGGTTCCAGGTTTGATGTTACATACATTGACAAATACATTCAGCACCTTTGGGTGAGCTGGAGAATCACCAGACGTCAGTGGTCGACTTGACTAATGCACATGTGGGTGAATGGGAGCAGAGCCCTGCAGTGAAGTCCTGACACCTGGGGGGGAGGCTTTCAGCAGCGTATAAATTCCTGCAGTTTTGGATGGATTTCCAAAAGGATTCTGAGGTCCAGTTTCATGTCCAGGTGTCCCCACAGGTTTGGTCATGTAACAGCAATATGTTAAGAGCATTGCTCCAATCCTGCAAAGAACTTGTGCTGTTCTGTTCCCCCCCCATCTTTTGTTTCAGCAGTCCACTGCCATTAAAGATGTTTTATGAGCTGTGTTTTTTGTGGCCATATATTTTACACACTTACGGAAAGGCATTTTAAATACTGGGCAGCTGGTGCCAGAGTAGTGTGGAACAGAGAGAGAGGGAGAGAGAGAGAGAGGGAGAGATTGCTGATCATTTAGCCATGTGATAACCCTGCGACTGCAACCATTAATGCGCTCTCTCTCCCTCTCTCTCTCTCTCCACCACTCACACCCTCCTCTTATTTGCTTTCTGTCACAGACGGAGAGAGGGTAAGGGGGGGAGAGAGAGAGGGAGAGAGAGAGAGAGAGAGGGCATTGTGAAACTGGAGCAGGATGGTAATAAGGAGGATGGATACTCAGAGCCCACGCTCACTCACACCAGCCAGGGACTCAATTACACCTGCGTGTCTGGTGGGAGTGTACAGATGTGGAGGGAGAGCCATTCATCCAGAGATCCCCCAGGGCCGGCAGGCAGGCGTCAGGGTGGGCTGGGAGGGAATGCATTCACCTGGGACCAGTACACATTACATGTATGACGGATGTGATACGCCCCCGCATGCTTTCTCTCTCTCTCTCTCTCTCACTCACTGACACTCTCACACACTCACACACACACACACACACACACACTCACACACACACTCACAGGCACACTGTGCTCTCCCAGGATCAATCAGACATTCAGTGATGATGGGAGGCCATCTGTCGCCGTGTGCGGCTGGGGCTTGTTTGGCAGGTGAAGCCAGAAAAGCAATGGCATTGTTTTCATGCAAGAAATTAAAAAACCTCCCTCTGTACAGTGATGGAGATGAGGGGGGTTGGAAGGGGAGAGATGGAGGGTGAATAAATAAATCAGCAATAAATCATTTCCTTTTTGCATTTGTCATCTAAAAAGAGTCCTCTTTGCATGCCAAGTTATTGAAACAGCCAAACAAAGAGGCACAAACAGGAGATGAATTTGCAGGGTGAGGAATGATCAGCGTCGCTTTATGATAGTGAATAATGGGAGCGATTTCGATGCTCTGATCCCATTAAGAGGCCAGATGTTTAAAAGTATTCTCATGAATAGGGTTCAGATAATGAGCACTCGATGAAGCTTCACGCCAGAAAAGCAAAGTTGTTGTGTGTGGAACAATAGGAACCTGAGGAGAATAAACTTGGTGTTTGTGCATCTCGGATCAAAATCAATGAAAAGTTTGAGACCTTACACACATATACAAATACATCTGTATGCGGCACACACAAGAAACATAGAAAAAGAAACCTCCCAATCACATTCACCCTCTTGCTTTTACAAATATTAGCTGCCTAATAGACAAGCAGTTAGAAAACAGATGTTTCTGTAGTTCACAGGTGTTTTGGTGCTCTACTTTAAATGTTTCTGCTGAGGATGGAGATGTACTGCAGTACATGTTGTGTTAATGAACACAGGCCACGGTGAATGTAGAGACATGACCAACGGCAACTATATTGTTTTTCTTTCCGACACTGAGCTGAGTACGTGAGCGTGGCTGCATCGTTGGTTATATCCTGGAAGAGGTGACTCATGTTTAGCCATGGTTACTCTAACAGCTTGGTCCTGTTTGCGTAGCAGGGTTGTCATTTTAAGGGCGAAAGGAAGTGGACAATGAAACCTTCAGAAAGTGAGTCTGTGCCAGTGCTGGTGTTTTATACACCTGTAGCCCTCAGAGCCAACACAACACTGAAGAACAGGAAAAACACTGTGGGTAGGTCACTAGATAATATTATTTTGGACACGCACATAACCCAACGCTGTCTTCATAAAACATGGCCATAATTATAATAAAAGACATGACACACTCCTTCAAATTAGTCCCAACTAAACTTAATAAATAGCCATATATTTATCAGTACTACCTGTACTAGTACTATGGTGTAATGCAGTTTTTAAACACTGCACAGACGCCATATATTTATCAGTACTACCTGTACTAGTACTATGGTGTAATGCAGTTTTTAAACACTGCACAGATGCCATATATTTATCAGTACTACCTGTACTAGTACTATGGTGTAATGCAGTTTTTAAACACTGCACAGACGCCATATATTTATCAGTACTACCTGTACTAGTACTATGGTGTAATGCAGTTTTTAAACACTGCACAGACGCCATATATTTATCAGTACTACCTGTACCAGTACTATGGTGTAATGCAGTTTTTAAACACTGCACAGACGCCATATATTTATCAGTACTACCTGTACCAGTACTATGGTGTAATGCAGTTTTTAAACACTGCACAGACGCCATATATTTATCAGTACTACCTGTACCAGTACTATGGTGTAATGCAGTTTTTAAACACTGCACAGACGCCATATATTTATCAGTACTACCTGTACTAGTACTATGGTGTAATGCAGTTTTTAAACACTGCACAGACGCCATATATTTATCAGTACTACCTGTACCAGTACTATGGTGTAATGCAGTTTTTAAACACTGCACAGACGCCATATATTTATCAATACTACCTGTACCAGTACTATGGTGTAATGCAGTTTTTAAACACTGCACAGACGCCATATATTTATCAGTACTACCTGTACTAGTACTATGGTGTAATGCAGTTTTTAAACACTCACACGCTGAGTCTGGTGAAGTTGCCTCCTGGATAATAAAGGTAGCAGGACGGAAACTCAGTCACGCCCAGCCTGGCCACCAGACCCTCCTCAGTGTTCAAGACTCTCCGCACTGCGATGTTCTCAAACTGCAGAAGGTCCAGAGTTACCTGAAGAACACAGCAGACGCACTTACACGCAGAACAGAGACTTAGAAAGAGAATTAAGTCATATTATCTGTGTGGAACGAACAGCTCAGGCTGACGGAAACACAAGCCGTTACCTCTCGGCCGATGTAGGATTTAGCTTCCTCGAAGATCAAGGCCAAGTGTTGAACATTGTTCGTGTCAAAGAAGCTGTCGATCTCCGCTTGGCTGGAGGGAGAGGAACCAAACAAAACTCATAACACACATAACTGGATTCTCAGACAAGAGTGAATCAGACTAGAAGAGACTCCACACATCATCGATAAATCTTAAAGCGATCAGCTATCAATCTACTACAGATCAAACAAACAATTTAATGGACATATTTTATCTTAAAAAAGTGATAATGAAATGGAATTACTCCTTTTGGTCAATATTTTATGCATAATCTCCACTTTAAAATTATTGTTTGGGTTGATAAAACAAAACAAAACAAAAGTCATAATTAGGAATTTCTGTCTTACATAATAAAATCACTGAATAAGAATGAAAGAAGAAAATTCATGAGTTGCAACGGTACTTTCTCTTTAAAGCTAAAACAAAAATAAACTTCACTTCCTGTTTCCTTTTCCTGCACCATAATTAACTGATGTATGTGGTGGAAATGTCTGGGTGGCCCAGTAGTGACGACTTAATAAAGACTTAGTGGAAACATGTTGGTGCCTCAGGCTTTAATTAAGGACCTTTAACTTACATCAGACTCTTTCTTTCAGACTTTACTTTAGTAAACTGGTTAATTCTTAGTGTTTTCTAAAAACCACTAAAAAAATAACATGCGGCTTCCTGCAGCAGTTTCTGACGAGACCAGATGAAATGAAGGGAACATGTTTCTGTAGCAGCAAGACAAGGACACAAGAGAAGACTAGAATAATATGTCATTACTGAAAAGCAAACAGCGTGCTGTGCAGGTCAGCACATTTACACTCCAGGATATCTAACCACAAACATCTGACTAATCTGCTAAACTCAAACTGAAAGTCAGTTCAGTACTTCTGCTTCTAGACTGCAACACTGTGAAAACAACATATGCAAAATGCACTTATTTATATTGATAGTGCACGGACTGAGCAAAACATACACATTCAACATCTGTCACTGAATGAAAAGCACTTTTTGTGAACTGGGTCTTTGTGTTAACCTGGTGGGCTCCAGCGGGGGGCAGGCAGGAGCCCAGGGCTCCTTGTGTGTTTCCAGTTTGTCTATGATCGAGCGGCGAAGACCTTGAACATCCCGTGGAAAACCTGCAGGTCGAGAGACGTTTTATTTCTCTGTTTGTTCTCATGCTGGAATATCATTCACTGAAGCTAATCGGCGACTGCCTAAGCAAACACACAGGCTACTGAGATATTTGGTGGACGTGAAAGCCGTAAATAAAAGAAATGAGAAATGCATGACTATCAGTTTGATGATACATTACATAGCTAGTGTGCATCTTCCTCATGACACCTGTTAAAGCTGCACATTTGCTCTCAAAGACTCTTTGAGGCAGAGTCTGTAAGTGAACAACATGAAGGCGTCTTTAACTGAGTGTGCACTGATACCTGCAAAATCCTCTCCTTCGGAATCAGCCTTGGAATAGGCATGGAAGAACTGGGAAGTGAGAGAAAAAGAGGTTTTTGGGTGAGGAAATAGCGAGAGAGAAGTGAGATCAGATGAGACGGGCCTCACACTGATGTGAGAGCAAAGCAAATCAGCGTTGTGTAATGTTTGGTTTGTGGTGGCAGCCTTTCCCCCTCTGCCCGCTCTGACCCCCGAATCCTTCCTGGTTAGAAATGAGCCGCAGATGTTAAACCTCCATTGTGAGTTCAAACAAGAAGGAGCTCTTTGTTGTGTTGGCTTTCAGCGGGTGACGGAGGAACAGGAGCAGCACTGAGAGCACAGGCTTAAACAAACACTGCTGCTTGTCAAATATGCTCCAAATGTAAATGTTTGACATGGGGTGTTCCTGCAGCGCGGCTGCTGATCACGCAACCAGGGGACACACAGTGCAGCATCTACAGTATCTGCCACACGAGCACATAGATAACACAAAAAGAACCAGAACAACCGCTTCACTAAGTTTATCTTAGAGGTTTAGAAGATATTAAATAAAATGTCAGTTTTGCACATAATATGTTTTTCAAAAAATTCAGTGATTCAATATTTTGTCAGTGATGTTTTTGGTTACTCATCTGTGAAACTCAAACAATAGTGAAAATGCTCATCACAAAGAACATAACATGCTAATGGAAACCACAGCACAGCAGTGACACCAGCTGTGACCAATATTTAACTGTTTTCTTTGTGACAGGACTAAGACTAGTCGTGTGTTCTAACTTCCCAGATATTTATTGCAGCGCATATAATCTGTGACCGAACAACATCAGCCCTGAGGCCGTAATCCGACACGGGCCTGCACAAACACCTCGTACATGAGACTTTACCTTTATAGACGGATACCCCCTGATGCCGTAGCTGATGCAGACCTTCCTGTTCTCCTCTGCAGCACAGTCCATGGCTGCCAGGTCCACAGCTGGCTTCCACTCTGATGAACACACGTTAAATAAAGACAGTAAATATTTAGTCTGCTGATCTGAGTACAGTCTGTTAACACTGGAGGGGGGGGGCTAGTTTGTCCTGATACCATGTAAGCCAACGGGCATTTCAGTATTTCAACATAAAGGAATGAACTGTGGTAACGTGGAGAAAAAAACCCTCCATAGTTAATGAGCGTTTTTAATTGATGAAGGAACACACCCTCATTTATTTATAACAAAAAAGTAAGCCAACGTGTAAGTGTTGCTGCCTGGTTTGTGCAGGCTGTTTCTGCTGCAAACACACTGATCCTCATTTTACTTCCCACTAAGCTGGTTTGTTGTAGTTCATACACACACACATGCTCATGGTGTCATCTGCATACACTCTCTCCTGGAGTCTAATCACAAGCTCAGCAGGGTCCCAGAACCGAACCCCTCCACCCCCCTCACTGCTGGCTGACTGACAGTGGAACACAGGACTGAAATACCCCAGGACTGTGCCAGGCCTCCCTGCCATCAGCTCTCAGCAGAAGGATGTTGATTCTCAGGGCTCTGAGAGATTTCTTTTGGTCGGTGAGCTGCAGAAACAAACCTCCAGAGGATGTGACGGAGTGAGAGTGAAAACACTTTCATTAGATCACATGCTCTAATTAGCACAAGCAGCCTGCTGCTCTCCCTGTTGACAGCCAGACACCAGTCAGTCCTAAAACACAACCACCCCGGCTGGTTTTGTTTGGTTCGCTGTGTAAATAACACGAGCTCGGGAGTGCAAAAGTTAAAGTGTGTGGAAATTAGGCAGGATCACCGCCCGTGACTGATCATAGTGACTAAACAGCTGCAGCTACGTGACTCGCTGCAGGGCCGTACCAACCTTTTATGTCTCTGGCCAAACTTTTGAAAATCGGAGAAAAGGCGATGCAGTGGCCGCACCAGGACGCGTAAAACTCCACGAACACAGCCGCGGAAGAGTTCACCAAAACCGAATCCACATTCTCCGGAGTTAATAAGACGATCTGGTCAGTAGCGGTGTACAGTCCGGCCTCTGCAGCGGAAGGAAAAAGCAGACACAAACACAAGCAAACGGCAGAAGCTGCTGACTTTCTGGGAAATATTTGTATTTCTTCAGTCAACCGAGACGTGGCACGGCCGCAGCGCCGCGCCATCTTCTGCTGCTGGAGCTGGAGGAGGTGGAGGAGGTGGAGGAGGAGGAGGAGGTCAGTGTGAGCGCAGCAACTTTCCACTTCACTGTCAACTTCACACAACTTTTCCTCCCACCGTGTGTCTGCCCCTCCAGGCTTCAGGGTCCTGCCCCCGGGGAGCTCCGGTTCCCTAAAACCAGCATTCCAGCCAAAGCAACACCCCCAGTCCCCCATTAGTCTCTTAAATAATCTGAGACCTGATAGGAATATGACGTGGACTGAATATACATGAGGTTCATACAGGAAGTGAGTTTTAATCTGATCGGCACTTACAGGGCTTAAAATAAAGATATTCACCTTTTTTAACCTTTACATCAGAAGCTTTAATGATCAGAAATGAATATCGTCAATAAATAAATAAATGTTATTGGCTGTTATTGGACTTTTATTTTGAAACACAAACATAAGTTTATTGATTGACTTTTATTTTTTTATGGTTCTATGAATAATTCAGAGACGTACCTGTCTTATTAAAAAAAACCAAAACAAATAAAATGCGATTGGAAAAGGCAACTGATGGCTTTTATTGATTTTCAGAATAAAAGCCGAGTTACCAACTTCCATATCTGTAGTCCTTGTTGCTTCACTGTAAAAATTAGGACATGAATCTCTATATTAATTTCTATCAATGTTAATGTATTAATTTTATTTTATTATGTTTCATTTGGTGTTTTCCAAAATAGTTATAAAAACCTTTAATATAATCTGTATGAGTTTAGCACAAACTGCAGTTTTGGAGTAAATGGCCTACCAGTGTTTGGATGAACTGGTCCCTGAGCCTTAACGAGGAAACTGTCCTGCTGCTGCAGCTCTGAGCAAACCGGCCGACAAACCTCAACATGAGATTTTGGTCAGGTACCTAAACATTAGCGTGGGGGGGAAGAGGAGAGTGCCCGGCCTGCTGTCAGCACTGCAACAACAACGAAAACCAGAAAACCTTTGCAGCTCCACATATTCATTTAGAAACAACAAAAGCTTTATTTACAATTTCAGTTAACAAATATATACTATGTACATATTTGCAAAGTAAACCATGTTAATTTACAACAATCGCTCTGGTTACAGTAACAGTGGGTCAGACTGGATAGATATTTACACCCATAAAAGAATTGTACAAGTCTTCAAGTGCACTTAGCGCACACTAACAGCACATTATTATAAATATTCATACACATTTCCAAAGATGAAAAGGGGGAAACTAACCTGACTAAGTTAAATTTGATAATCAGACCTCTTGTGCCTACATATTAGATTCGGTTATTACGCTCAAACTCAAAGTTGCTCCACCTCCCTAAAAAAAACAAAAGCAACTCCACCCTACACCAATCAGCTTCTAGCTTCCTGAATATCTAATTTATCTACAGACTAACAGCAGAAGTCTGAGCTTTTTGGTCCATGCATATAAAACAATGCATAAGACCAGGTACTGCATAGTTACAGAGAAGACCTGAGCCTCCTCCAACATACAATCAATCCGAGAGGGTCTGCATAAAGCCTTACACAACGTGTTTCTAACACACTAATCAAGTCACCATTACAGTTACAGACCAGACCTACAAGTCATACAGCATGGACAGATTGGTATCAAATGTTTTTGGTGTTTTTCTATATTATATAATGTACACTTTGAACATACAACCTAGTAACTGTTAAAAAAAAAAAAAAAAGAAAAAGCATGAAGAACTCAGTTTAAGGTCACTTCAGCTCCAAACTGTCAGTGACTTCGTACACAGTTTGCTGGATCAGAGCAGAGCTGACAGCCATGACCACAACAAGCCCTTGGGTAGCGTCCTACGTGCTCAGCCTCATCAGCGTCAGTGCCTCACACTGTGTGCAGTGTCCACAAACCAGCTCCTAATACAGTTATCAATAAAACGCCCCAGCTGTGTCTGTATGCACAGGTGTCGGGTTAGTGCGGATAAGAAGCAGGTAACTTTCCGAATGAGTCAGTGATTCCGATTAGCATTACAAACATATCTTCGGGCTCAGGCACAGGAAAATGACAAGGTTAAAGGTTTCAGCACAAAAAGACTGATGAGGCAGAAACTGGAGCACTCACTTAGGGAACATTCTCACTTAGGGAACATTCTCACTTAGGGAACATTCTCACTTAGGGAACATTTGCAAAATGGTAGAACTGTAGTTGAACGAAAACAGGGCCAGAGGATGAAGTTTGTTACCGCCAACTGAAAGAGGCACTTAAACTGAACACAGAGAAAGACAAAGTTAGCACAGTCATGCTGCAACATGACTATATACACATATATTGGTTTTTTAGGTGACATTAATGATGTGTTTTCTCAGCTGGTAGAAAGTTAATGAACTCTGGGATAAATAAGGCTCAAATTCAGCATTTCAGTACTATCCTGTAATGTTATTCTAAAAAAAACCCAAAAAACATCTTCAGCCAGTCCGTGTCCCACTTTCATACTATGTACTAATGTGTGTTTTGAATATAGTGTTTCCACACAGACAAAAAGGATCTTAGCATTAACACTGACTCCTGCTTGAATTGTGAAAGTGATGCAGGAGCTAAAACAAAAAAAACAAACAAAAAAACTGAGGAGCTACTGGCAGTGAAAACAGATAAACCCTGTTAAAGCTACAGAAAATAAGTACAAGTTCTTTCCTTGGTACCTGTATGAGATTCGTTCGATCTGATAACATCGGTACATACTGAATGCTTCGACATATTAACACATAGTACAGACGTGGGAGACAGTGCTTGTGTTGACTGGACAGTTGAGACCAGAAAAACAAACGAATCAAACAAACACCTGTTAAATATTAAAACAGATTTGCACATTTTCTTTTCCTTGTTTCCTTAAACCTCCTAAATAATGCTCTGCCATATTCACATTTCATTTTGTGCTTTTACAATTTCAGATTTTTTTTACACAATGTTACAAATATCTTTCATATGTTGACAAATCATTTACAATTCTCTGTTCATTTCTCCTCTACAATAAATAATATCGGAATTCAGTGAGTTTCCATTACAGCACAGTCTGGAAGTGTTTTATCAGTGACAAGGCTTCTCTCAGCTTTAAGGGAGTGTGAATGTTTTCATTTCATCATTGGGTGAACAGTGCTGGATATATATATATATATATATATATATATATATATATATATATATATATATATATATATATATATATATATATATATATACACACACACACACAGTCCCCTATTATTGTACCCCAGGTCAATAATGCTAAACATGCTGTCACAACAAATAAGCAGCTGTCAGGGCCAAAGTCTAATACTCTTCTAAACTGAGGCCAACTCAGCATGTACAGTTTTATCCTTAGTGAAGAGCAGACTGAAGGCAAACGCCCCACAGACCAGAAATGAAGATGACCGTGTTTGTGTGCGGCTCATCGACATGTTTAAGGCAAGTTGACACTACAACAGGGGACGATGAATAAAAGACGACACTTCTACACAGATCAATACCCAATATGGATCATATAACCTCCTCAAATCAAAGCTAAACGCTGGAGCTGGACCCTGGTATGGTTCAGTTTCAACGTGCAGGGTTTCAAACTCAAAACCTTAATGTGTCACTGTCAAATCACTTACAAACCACACTGTGTACACTTTACCTGGGGTTCCATGACAGTCTTTGAATTAAAGTTCAGTACAAATATAACAACCTATTCTTGTCCCAGGTACATTTTATGTTTCAGTCCCCTACGGAACAATCAACTTAGCAGCATTGATGTTCTTTAAATGCTAACAACAGGCACAGTCTGTGCCATCAGAACATCTTCTCATTCTTAAAATGGCATTTACAAAAGGACCAGCCCAGGAGGTCAGAACTGGGACTAATGGTGTTAGGGTTTAAAAAAGGCTGGATCGCTCACAAGGCGTTTTGTGTGTAAAGCAAACGGTTGAGCCACTATGGGTAGCTGAAGCAAATAACTCACAGGGAAAAGGTAGGAGTTGTTTAGCTGAGAGGTAATGCTGGGACTGAAGGCATCTGAAGGTTGCTGTTGGCACTTCAGCTGGTGGAAGACAGAGCAGCAGTGGGTTGTCTGGAGTTAACCGGTGCTGAGGAAAGACTGAGGATGAGCCGGAGGTCGTGCTTTAAAATCTAAGCAGGAGAGCTGTCAGGAGAGGCCGTCTCTTCTGGCCTTCTTGTCATAGATCAGCGTCAGCGTGTTTGCCGTGTCCTTCAGCAAAGCATCAAAGATGCTGTCTGCCAGCTGCATCTTGACGAATAACTCATCTTCGTCGTAGTTGACCCACTGTGCCTCCTCCTCATGGAGTTCCTGAACCTGAGAGAAAAAAAAAACAACAAAAAAAAACAGGGTTTACCTCTGTTGTCCAGTGACTAACATCTGTTTGAGTGTAAATGCCAACTTTCTGTATTAGACATAAACCACCCAATTACAGTTTTCCTATAATCAACTCCTAAAACCAGGGAATCACCTGTACATTCCTCTAGTGGTCACCACTTAGCAGCAACATTATGCTAACCTCATGCTGGTTAAACATGTAGTTAGCTGGAGAATGCAGAGATATTTTAAGACAAGTGACAGTAAAAGTAGAGCTGATGGCAGCTCTGCAGCAACTCTCCCTGTGAAGATGGAGGAGACAGTCACACTGTGGAGCAGACAAGAGACACTAGACGCCGACGCTCAAAATGTGCAAGACAATCCAGCAGAAAACGAAATATGACAAGTAATTTCTCAAACTCCTGCTAAACGAGCAGAACACAAACTTCTAAAAATGTCTTCACTCTCCAACCATCGGCTCGTTGTGCTAACTGCAGTGAACTGCTGTAAATGAGAAGAAAATAGAGTCTAAAGTTATGTCGGTAACGGGTGAGTCTCATAACATCTGTATATAAAAATTTGTTGAATTCCTGCGGAGGCGGAGGCTGAGACCAAGATGAGGCTGTTGTTCTCAGCAGCTGGAAAGAGGATTGTGCTGCAGACAGTTGACCAGTTTTATGTTGGGCTCACACCCTTCTTTAATTACCATTTGAAATGGCTCACTGTGTCAGACTTTGGTGTTCTGGGCCCAGATGGGTGGGGTATGGGAGACAAAATATTTTCATGCCACAGTCTTATAGCCAAGGTTTTACTTCCTATAAACTGATAAAGCATTAAAGACTGTAATCTTATATTTAAACATGTCAGCATTACAATGTCAAAACAGAAACATATTGGTTCAGACATTATTTAATAGAAAGAACCCAAATCATCTTTAAAGTCATGTCCTAAGAGGTATTGAATCTGAGGACCTACCAGGATGTGATCGACTCTGTCCCGCTTCTTTCTGCCAAATTTCAGCATCTTCTGCCAGTCAGTTTTCTGGCTCTGGTCTCTTGCCAGACCGTACAGTTTCAAAACCTCTGCTGTGATGAATTCCTGTTCAGCAACGCACGCACGCACGCACGCACACACGCACACAAAATAAAAAAATAACATGTCAGCACACATGGAAAAGGTGTGTCACTGCATTTGTGACGTGAGAGTAAAAACCCAAATTAATCAAATAAGTTTCAGTTTTAAAGATGAAGACAAAAGTTTCTGATGAGCAGTTGTGAGGTGTGTTTACACTGTTTGTTTGTTTGGCGGTGATGGTCCTGCAGTGTTATACCTGGATTTTGGTGAGGTCTCCTGCGGTCTTTACTCTGTGGAAGAAAGAGGACTTGACCCGCTGTGGTTTGACCCACTGAGGCTGATCAGCGTTGGGATCTTCGGCAAAAATCTCCTGGATGATCTCCCACGTCAGGTCGAACACAGCCTGGGGAACAACAGGGAGTAATATTACACAACTGGCTATAAAACCGCTTCTCGGAGATGAAAGTGTAATTTATTGCTGAGCAGCTGTAGTATCTGTCTTCAAAGTATTTGATCATCTGCAGCATGCCGGACGTTTCTCAGTTCAATAAGCACAGGCCTATCTCACAGTTGGACGCCAACGGCAACTGAAATAGCTGTCTAGTCTTGAAAACTCATCCAAGAAGAATGTGCTGAATAATGGGAACTGGCCTGGCATTTAACCTCAATGGGCCCATTTAGAGTAAGTGCTGTCTTTTAGACTACAGCTGCCTTAGTTCTACTGAAGCAGGACAGCTTGTGTGCTGATTTTTACTGGTTTCATCCGTAGGGGAGAGAACAGGAGACTTAAGTGCCCTTGTTTCCTGTTACTCCATTTTACATAATGTGGTTTTATATTTCACATGGTAAACGGTGGGATATCTGTGCACATCTGATATCTGTTTTTGTCTTTTTTGATGTCTCTCGACTTCTCATTTTCACCTTTCTGTAGCTGCGGATGGCCAAGGCCTCCTGGTCCTGGCCGCTGGCCTCTTTACCCAGGTACTCTTGTGAAGGATTGGGGTTTGTTGGCAGTTGTGTGAGGGGCAGTGTTCCCTCATTCGCGAGGCCACAGCTCTCCCAGATCTCCTGAGTGGCAGCATGAACCATTTTCTCCACCTCGGTGGCTGAATGGGGCACGACCATAGCGGGCTGCTCAGGCAGCTTAGGAGGCAGGGGGAGGGGCAGCTCGGGTCTAGGTGGAGTCTTCGCCTGCTGTTCTCCACCCGGTGATGAACTAAGCCCCCCCATAGTTGTTGCAGCCGAAGGGCCTGACCTCCCCAGTCCTCCTCCTCCTCCCAGCCTCGCCTCCTGCTCCTCCTCTCTCTGTTTTTGTTTAAGCCTCTGCTGTTCCCTACGGGAGCTGAGGCCAAAGTCCTCATCAAACCAGTCCTGGTCGTCACCAAGCTCATCCAGCAGCTCCCGACTCAGTTCCAGCTCTGCTAGGCGCTTGGCGAGCTCCTCCTGACCGCTGGCCCCAAACACTGGACTCTCCTGTTGTCAAGGAAGGGAAAAGTTCATTTCATGCCTCATACATATGAATATTTAACTGCACTGTCACAGAACAAGTCCTAAAATCATGGTTTTACTCCTTTGATCAAGTCTTCATCTTCTGAGTTACAGACACAAAAGGCTGTCAGCAAAGAGCACCCAAGTCAATAAAGTCTGTCAACATCAAGGTGGACTTTGGCTGAACACATCCTCAAAACAAGGGCTGCCCAGGTCAAATCAACAAGTGGTTCATCAGTACATTTATTTACATTGCTGGTGTTTACATACAGACAATTTGCCTGTTCAATGGCTTTACAATATAGTATTAGCACTGTGTCAGGACTTATTCTGTCACTGGCATTACTATTCATACATAAATCACCAGGGTGTGCAGACACAATGTTATTTTCAAGTGAGAGCTTTGATTAACACAGGACTGAAGAGGCAGACTCACCGGTCGGTTACACAGCTCTGGAGAAGACAGCTCCTCTTTTTCTGGGGGTAGGAAGAAGGGAAGACCATCTTTTTGCTCCACCGAAGAGACCCACTCTTCATCTTCAACGTGTTCACCACACAGGTCTCCACTCTCCTGGTTGGCTGCTTCTATCTTCTGCTCTTTAGCCATTTTAATTTCAGTCAACTGCTTCATTGTGTCTGTGATGAAGTTGTTAAAGAGCTTGTCTGAAAGTGTGTCTAGGAAGTCTGTTTCCTTCTTCTGTTCCTTATCGTCCCTGATATCTGTGGTCAGATCTTCAGGAGGGAACTGCTGCTGTGAGTCTACGTCTTCTCTCTCTACAAGGTCGGTAATCTCCTTCTGACTTGGCTTCACCGAACCGGTCTGGTCCATGTCAGAGATGAGGAGAGTGGCTGGTGCGTCTTCAAAATCCAATATTACGTGTGTACTGCTGCCATTAGGAATCAGATGCTTGGACTCTTTGTGATGCAGTGAATTAAGGTGTGACCCGGCCTTCAGCGCGGCCTGGCTCTTGTTAACAGAATCATCTGTAACCTTATTATCTTCAGGCTCAAAGTCCTTCAGAGATGTCTGTTCATCGCCGCTCTTCAGATTTCCTTGTTTTTGCGATTCGTCCTCATCTGGTTTGCGTTTATGCCCACCTTTACCTGACAAGTCATCAAAGAACGAGTCCTCGTCCTCTGTGATGTCTGTGTCCATTTCAAACTTATCTGGCAGGTGTGTGATCTTCTCTGGAGGAGCAAAGATACCGTGGCTCTCATTACACTCAAAATAAACCACCCCATCATAAGTGCCGTTGTTGCTCCCTTCAGACTTGTCCAACTCCACACCAGCCCAGAAGCCGTTAGCAAAGCTGGTTGGGCCTTTGAATCTCAGAGTGCCGGGCTGAACGCCACCAACAAGAACCCGATCACCGATGTTGAAGTCTGGCATTACATCTGTAACAGCAGTCAGAGCGGTCTGCAAAGGAGAGATGGGTGGTGAGAGGCTGGAATTAATACTCTGATGATCATGTTTGGAGTCTTCTGTCTGCTTATGGAGATCCAACAGTCTGAAAGACCGCTGGCTAGGTTCACTGGCCTCAGAATGGTCACTCAGCTCCTCAGCTATTTCCTCCTCTACCTTCCCCTCTTGGCTGTCATAAGGAAGGTTTCTGACAGGGGAGTCCTTAATTAATCCCCTGATTTCAGTTGTGGAAACTGAGATTTGAGATTCAGCCTTGGAACTATGATGCTCCTCCCTGGGTGACAAATCAACCGATGACTCGAAGTCATCATGATAACCATCTGCCAAGAGAGATGAGGCTTCAGCATCCTTTATGGGTGGCTCTTTCTGGGAAGAGAAGGCCCCAGAGTGAGGTGAGCAGGAGGGATCGGTGCTGCGGCTTGGATGTGCTGACGTTTTGAAGTCTATTTCAGCTGAATGAGACTTAGTTGTAGGTTTTACAACATCCTCCGCTTCAGATCTAGAGTATCCATGTTCTTCACTCATGGAAGAGGAAGCATGTTTAGACGTCGACAACTTCTCCTGGGAGTCTAGTCTGTCTTCTAGTTTGAAAACGTGTTCCGAGTGTCGATGGTCCAACCCGGAGCTTGCTTCTACCTCCAGCTCTTCCTGAATGTCAGCTCTTTTATCAGGTATAAGAATTTCAGCCCCAGATTCAATAATCTGTGCCTCGGCTTCATGGGAGGAAGGTCTTAAAAGAGCCTCTGCGGACTGAAGGCTCTGGAGACCCGACAATGGATAGTCGGGGCTGCCGTGTACGAGAGATGGAGTGACTGTTGGCGGATCTTCATCAGATAATTCTTCAGGCACTGAGGTGGATGCGCTATGATCGAGCTGAGGAGAGGCATCTAACACAATAGGACAGAGTCACGTTATTATTGGAACATCTTTATATTAACACTGTATGTCATGTACACTTCAGTTATTATCAATAGCGATCACTCACAGTGGTGTAATGAAGCATCAGTGCATGTTCTTTCAGAGAGTTTGCTGTTTTCAGATCTGTGAAGTATATTGTAGAATGAATATATATTATAGAATTATAAAATATAGTCTCAAATAGTCTTATAAAATATATCTCAAGTGTCAAGTTTGTATCTGTTTATTTACCTGTGAACAGCTGATTTAATAGTGGAGTCCTCTGCGGCTGAGGTGGATTTGTTATCAGGTGCTGAGTCTGGCTCCTTGTTCAGTTCTGCCTTCGTTTTCTCAATGATGTTGTTATAGGTCTGAAAAAGGGAAAATAACAGTTAATGTCTGTACTTATACTTACATAAATGCACACACAATGTAGTTTAAACATAAAACAACCATTGGGACCCACTGCCACCACACACATTTACCTCCAGCTGTTTCAGTAGGCTGGCCTCCTGTGCCTTCAGGCGCTCCTTGTGCCTCTTCTTCTGCTCTTTCTTCAGCTGGTAGGCCATGAACTTTCGTTTTCTGAGCTCTTCCTTCAGAGCCTTGATACGAGACTCTATGTCACTCTGGTCTGAAATGGGCTCTGTAGGCAAATGTCGATGATAAATCACAGTTAGAATGTGAAACCAGTGCCAAACTTCTGATTAGCAAAGGTGGTAATCCAACCTAGTGCCATTCCGAACCCAGACCCATTTCTTTGGGGGATTACTGTACATTTTCTTTACCAGGAATGTGTGAGATTCATTTTTTGTGTGTGTTGTTTTGACTTGTAAACAATGAACAAAGAGTTAGAAAGATTAAAGGTTTAAACAGTGGCCTGAAAACCAATAACACACAGCTATTCAGCTACAATACCACGCCAGCAAAACTGTCCTTGTGTAATAACTAAGTGCAATGCAAAGTGTTTTCTCATCCCATCACACAGCCAAGCAGGTTAGGTATCAAGTGCTTTCATAATGTATTCCTGGCAGCACCATATTATGTCTGACTACACAGTGCCAACAATACAGCTGCATTATGTCCTCCCTCTTCTACCTTCTCTGAGAGCTATCGGGAACTACTACGCACTCTACAAATACTATATATATATATATTCAGTGTGTGTGTGCGTTGAGTGACGGGTAACTCACCAGTTTGTGAGGCCATGGGGGAGTCGGTTTGTTGAGAGTGGGCCTGGTTGGAGGTCCGGGCAGAGGAGTGAAGCTGCATCTTAGTTTTGCTGCTGCCATCTGAAGGAGAGCCAGCAGGGCTGTGGCTGCCTTTACATAAAGACGCCTGGAAAGTCCAACCAGGAGATGAAGGGGGAAGACACAGGAATATTACAATCCAGAAGAACTATTATCAGAGGTATGCCTGGATTAATATTTTGATCAATATTAATCTGTTACATTAAGTTAAAAATTCAAAAGTGTAACAGCTAAAAAGCAGTGAAATACAAAATGGGAATAAAACTGTACGTGTCTGCTGGGTGACTGGGGAGCTGAAGTGAAGTCCTGGGTGTAATTTGCAGGGCTGCTCTGGACGGAGGCCAAAGGTGTTTCAGGAGCCGACTCTGGTTGTACTGAGGATGGGCTGCCTGGTTGCTGGGACCCCAGTGCCTCTGTGTGTATACTGGACTCAGGTGTTGCTGAAGTACAGCTGCCCTCACTCACATACTCTGGAATTAAAACAGTCCATGTGAACTCATCTTTATTTGTCCAGATTGTTTCTAACCTCAGCCCCAAATCACATTCCTGCTAGAAACAATCCATCTGGAAATCTAAGAATCACCTTTCTCACTGTCAGTTCTGGGCTCTGAGCTTTGATGGTGCCTAGGGCTGGAGCTCATATCAGAGCACTCCTTTTCCTGGCTCTCTGGAACATTAAATTCTTTGTTCCCAGGTGTCTCTCTGTCCCATACAGCCAGGGCCTCTTTCTCCATCCGACGGACCTCTGCCTCCTCTTGATCCAGCCGCTGTTTCCACTGCAGCAGCTCCTCAGCATGGCGACGCCTCTGCATCAGCTGCTGCTCTCGCTTGGTCAGGAACCTGGGGAAGTGGATGGTAAAGATGAAGGGAGGAAAAGAAAAATGATGGCAGAAGAGTGGAAGACATTGGAGTTGATGGTGAGAAGTGTAGAAACCAAGATGAGTGAAAGAGGATGAATTAAGGTTAAAGCGGGAAAAGAGGCAGTGATGAGGGAAAGAAGTCGGACAAAGGCCATTTAGCATAAGGGTTAAACATCACCTTGCAGAAGCAAGCAGACCCAAATCACCTCGACATCCAGTTACCACTGCAAACTCACCACAAACCAGTCAAAATATCTGTCTGACACACACACACACACACACACACACACCCATTCCATGCCTAAAATAGACATCCATAATATATATCGATGTGTACAAGCACCCATCGAACTGAAGAAATAAAAAAAAGAAAGTGATGACATGACACTTGGGAGAAAGGAAGAGCAGGAAAAGAATAGGGAAGATGTTAGATTCATGCATCAGGTTAAAACCCAGAGGATCAATTTTGATAGGATGCAGTCACACACCCATACACACACACACCAAACACTTTTAGCAGTTACAGGATAAAAACAAAGCATCGACAGTCACATCTGTATATGTGTATCTTTAGTTTGGCCTCATCCACTTTCTGTACTGTCTCAGTTACACTAAAACACCAAGGTTTCTATTACCCTGCAAAAGTAAAATAACTGAAACCTGAAATACAAGTTGAACATACAGAACATACCTCTGTAGATTTAGAAGTGCAGTCAGGTATAATGTGGTCTCCCACAGCTATGGGTGCCATTACAGTGCAGTATTATTTAGCCTTGATCTAATTTAGAGGCCTTTGTCTTGACTTAATGTATACTGATGACAGGCCAGATACTGAAGAACCAGACTGGGGGCTTCTTTTAGTGCCTTCCCAAACATTATTATAGCCAATGACCATCTGTACTTATTATCCCATCCTATGCTACAGTTACCTAATAAAGAGGCCTAGTTAAGATATACTGGACTCGTTAAAGAGACAGAGCACTCCATCCCCATTTTAGTGCGGTTTAACCTCAGAACATTTTATATCCATAACTGGCCTGAAGCTAACCAGCCAGCAGCCAGAATCTGATAGGGAATGGATTTGTCATTCATTCCAAGAGGCAAAAACGAAAGAGAGCACAGAAAATATTGAAATGCCAGCTCTTAGTCTGAGATTCCAATGCAACAAGGAAGGCTCCTGCTAAATGAACTTAACCTTTGACCTTTACAAAACACTTTTCAACTCAATTATCTCAGGTTTTGATTATTTTAAACTCAACCAGTATGCTGTAGATATTAAAATATCTACAGTGGGGATACTACATTCTTTGCACAAAACTAGCATGCTAGTCAGCCAGCATAAAAAAAAAAATATATATCAATTTTATGTGAAGTTGTCAAAAGGTAAGCTTATTTCAGCAAAGCAGCTTTCCTTGGGCACACAGAGCCTTCACTCAAATTCCTTCAACACACAAATTCCATCCTGGAAGTTAAAAAGGTCTCACAAAAAAACAAAAAAACAAAATCAAACATCCAAATCACTCATCATTCACCATCCCAAGCCCACAATGTCCCAGTGCCAGTGGATGAACACAAGCATGTTCCATGGAGTGGGAGGTGAGGCAGGACAGAGCTAGGTGAAGGTGCTGGGGAAGAGGCAGAGATCACTGTACAGTACCTGACCAACTGGTTGTAGATAAAGAGCTGGAATTTAGGGTGGAGGGTGGGAAGACAGACACTGAGGGAGGCCCAGTGGTGGGCCGTGAACATTGAGAAGAAGTAGTGGACAGGAGAACAGTGTCTACAACACACAGGCACGCAACAGAGTCAAACAAGTCAAAGAAACACAGTCACAGACATGTACGACACACACATGTAGGAGACGGGAAACATAAAGACGACAAAAGACACAGAGGGAAAAGACAAGTAGAGAGAAAGGGAGAGAGAAGAGTGATGTGAGCAAGTGTGGTTTTATCGCCATGATGTCAGTCTGTCAGGTTTCTGGAAACGGCAGCATGTTGGCGTTAAGCATGGGGGTTGGCTGGGATATCATTGCTAACAAATCTGCTTATAGAGGGAATTAAATGATAGATTGATCAATAATCCTGATATTGAAACAAATTAGAGTGAGGTAACAGTTATAACCTTACACAAAGTGATTACAACTTTGTTAGCGTGTTACATCGAGCCGAATATGTAATCTTAAATTGATTTAGCTGTGCAGGGCAGTGGCAATAAAGAATGACACACTTGAGAAACTCTTATAATGCATTAAAGTTAACAGGAAAACAAGCAAAGCTGTGCTGATAAGTGTGCTACTGACAATACATTTAAAGAAATCTGGCACTGCTGAAGTGTTACCATAGCACAGAAGTTTAACCAGCCAAGTTATAAACCCTAAGCCCTAGAACAACTAACCCACTTGGTGGAGCTACCCAATCACAGGAGGCCCTAAAAATAAAATCACACGATTAAGGATGTTGGCAAAGCATAAAACCTTCAGAGGAACTACAGGAAGAGATACGATTACATTAAAAGACATCGGAGTGGAGGACATTAGCTTGTCTTAGTTTCAAAGAAATTATGCCTCTATATTTTAAACTTTCACTATTACATAGTGTACTGTTAATACTATTGGACAATGCAACATCTTAAGCTAAGGAGGTGTATTGTAACCAAGAGTGTGGATGCTAATCTAGTTTAGAAGGGGAACAACATGGAGCATGCTTAGATTCATATCCACACATTCACACAGCACTTCAGCAGCACGACAAAGATTTTATTGTTAGTTTCTATTGGGTTAGTTGTTAGTTTCTGACTTTTATCAGATCATAATGTTAGAAAAGATTTTTTTTTTTAAAAAGCCACTGCCACAAACAGCACAGTGCAGCACTTATTCTAGAGCTATTCAGCGGTCAAACTGCTTTATCAGTTTTAATTCAGTGCTACTCATACCAAGGCTATAGGCTAAGTGTGCACTGTGCAGGCCAGTGTTTTGCTGGATCAAAGTCTGTGTCAGCACTGTGTGGTTAAAACTAGAATAAATAAAAAAATGAGGAAAAAAAAGGGTTATCAGGGAATTCCTACTATTGAAAATAAAAAGATCAGAGAAGCAAATCACAAGGGGAATATCAGTATTAGGTAGTGTTAAACACAAATAAGGGAACATGAGGTGTGATATTTTGATGGGAAAGTTAATAACAATAGCTCAATTAACATACGACAAACGAAATGAAAGTTTTTACTTCTCGTCCATGTGAGAGTGCATCTTCTTGAGCTTCTGCATGATGCTGCTGGTCTCACTCCCAGAGACGGAGAGGGAGGGAGAGGGGCTGCGGTTATCGTTAGCATGTGTCATGCTGGGGAAGGCTGGTTCTGACACTGGTGTTTCTGATACAGGAGTCTCCTGGAAAATGGTTGAATGGACACATGCAGACAGGCCAGTAATTAGAAAACTGTAGGATGAACATGGCAGCATGATCTTAAAAAGTCGTGTGTACATTTGCTTACTTTGTTACATTAAGAGTCCATTTCTGTGGCACACTACCTGTTCCCCTGTACAAGCTCTGAAGGTGATCAGTAACTGCACTACTTACAGGTGGCGCTTCACCGCCAGCACTCTTGAGGCGCTCCTTGAGTCTAAGTGTTGAGTTTCTCATCCGCTCAATCTCCTCCTGCTGCTTCAGCAACAGCTGCCTTTCCTTCATTGCTGCTTTATTGGCCTCCTGAAGCCGCTTGATCTCAGCCTGTGAACACGAGGAACATGAGTGACGATCACATTATACTCCAAAGCTCAACTGTCCTTTAATGTCATCATGCTTTAACTCTAAAATACCTGCTCCTGCTGTAGTTTCATCAGAAGGCCCCTCTGCTTCTTCCTGATTGGTGGCATTTTGTCATCTTCTCCCTTGTCCCTCAGCCTCTTTTTCTGGTGCTCCAGCCAGGCCAGCTCAGTCCTGGTCTTCTCTTTCAGAGCTTTCTGGCGAAGGCGAAGCAGAGCGCTCTGGTGCTGCAGTCTAACCTCCTCGTCCTTCATGTACTGACGCACCATGTCCATAGTGAACTGGGAAAAGCTGTCCTGTCCACTGGAAAAAGCCATGCTCACGTCCTGAGACAGCAAGAGAACAAAGGTCAAAAGGTTAGACACCTCTGAGAGACACATTAGCAAAGTTAGTAAGTAACACAAATCAAATCTAGGTTGGGGGGGGGGGGATCAGAACAATCATACGTCTGATGGGATAAATCAGGCAGTCAGTGGTCAATTGCTGACATATCACCTTCAAGATATTGTGTGCTCCTGAAACCAGTCTTGTGTTGTGGTTGGCTCCATCATCTTCTGATTCTTCGTGGGTGCGAGGCTTTTTCTCCATTGTTCCACGGCGGTGAGCCTCGGACGGCAGCAGAGAACGGAAGGATCGTTCTTCTATCTCATCCTCAGTCATGGACTCGTCAAACTTGAGAGAGTACTCAGTTGCCACTGATGTACTGTCGCCTGGTGTCCAGAAACAAAAAAGCTCAGTGTGCACTCTAACCTTCATATCTACAAAACATTTCAGATGTCTGTACATATACACACTTTCATCTTCAGTACACATCAAATAATGGCAATAAGGTTTTCTAACCACTCACCATCTAATTAAAACAAGAAGCGTATATACAGTATATACTGTATGAGCAGTTATTTTCTGTCTTCGATTTGTGTTTGCTATTTAGTACCTTTCTCTTCTACGACTGAGGGGATGCTGTCACTGCAGAGGGAGTCGTTTGCTGCTGTAGGAACTTCCTCCTCTATGGAGCTGCTGCCTGCTTCCCTGTCCAGCCTCCCTTCAGGTCCCCTCTTACCCCGTCTACCCTCATCTTCTTCTTTTTTCGTCTGGTCTCTCTGGTGTGAGGAGACACGCGAGGAACTGTGGCAACTGCTGGAATCTGCTCCACTGAGGAACAGAGAAAAAGACAGTTTTAGTGTCTCTTTTTCTTTCTCCACTAAATGTACAACTGTGAAATCACTGCCACATGAGACGTCTTAATGATACCTGATGTTGGGTCTTCTGAAGGACAGAGAGTCAGAGTGACTGAGGCTGTTCAGTGAAGACAGGGGTTCGTCTGGCTTGTTCCTTCTGCTTGAGACCTCACTATGGAAGCTGTAGGAATGTATGAACATTTAGGGCAGATACTTAATGATAATATAATGTAATAATAATAATAATATTAATGTTTTGTCCGGTTTAAATGACTATAATAAAAGAAAACATACAAGTCTTGTGTCCTGGCATGGATTTACAAAACAAATATATCTTAAAGTTAAGATAAATTCACAAAAGAAGAAGTCTGGGTGCCAGAATTGCTAAAAATTCCTCGTTCTCACAAAAAGTGTTTTGAATTCACCTGTCAGATTCAGTTTCCTCCTGTCGCTTCTTCATGTAGAAACTGTTCTTTTCCTCCGGCTGTTCCAACACAGAGGATTTTGTGGCAACAGGGGGAATCACCAAAGCTCCTGCTATCTGCGTCCGTGCCAATTCTGTCATCTGATAGATGAGAAAACGTTCAGTTCAAATATCTGATTTGGTCTTACACTCAATATTACGCTTTCCTCCTCTGCATTTATGGTAATTTCTTTACTGTCAACAATCAATCAGCTTTCGTTATAAAATGAAGACACGGGCTGTTTTCCAGGCAGAGAGTGAGGCAGTGATTGCTAACCTCCTTGATGTGTCGGGCAGCGTCGGCCGTGTACTGTGCTGCCTCAGCCTGTTGACTCATCATCTTAGTAGTTGCCTCCTGGACGCCATCCAGAGCTTCTTTCTGACTTGCCACCAAATTCCCCTGCAGTTCTATATGAGCCTGGACAAAGCCATACAATTAAAATATAAAATGCATTCACAGCTTGTAATTCATAAGGTGAAAAAACAATGGATGTATCATCTACAAAAATACATATTGTTGGTAAAAGTAAACTACTGTGTGTGTGTGTGTGTGTGTGTGTGTGTGTGGGTGGGGGGGATAAGGATTAGGCAAATAATGGCTATGGTTAGGATATGTCTCAAGAAACCTAACCTAACTCATTGAAATGCCCTCTGAAGTGATGAGAATAAAACAAAGTGCCTCAGTGTGTGTGTGTGTATGTGTGTGTGTGGTTGTACCCTGGCTACCCGCTGCCTGTTTTCCTCCAGTTGTAGCTTTGTCTCCAGAGCTTCTCTTTCAGCCTTGATCTTCAGCTCATAGAGGTCGCGTTCATGTTGCTGCTGCTTGGCCTGTGGTGTCAAAGTTTGCAAAGCAGCTCAACAAGCACATTGATGCAAAACCATTACAGTGAGATGATAAGTCTCAGAAACTTACAGAGACCAGAAAAGCTCCTAAATGTCTATTTTGTAAATGTTATGCAGACAAAACAATGAAAGCTCCTAATAAACAGGATGGGTGGAAATTACTAGGTGGTTAATTATATGACAGTTACTGTATAATCCCAGTCATTTCAGATATATATAAATAATGTACATGGTTCATATCACTTTACTATGGTACATACATTAATACTAAACGAATATGTTACCCACTAATATTAACCACTGTGAGCAGGTAATGCTGTAACATAAAAACACAACTTAGAACATGCGTAGTCCTACAGTCAGAAAAGGATTAATATTAAATAACAGGTGTGGCATCAGTGAGAAAGATGAATATAGAAGTTTGATGTAATTCAGTTGATTTTGTTTAAAAACACAACTTCCGACATGAAAGTCCTGCAGACACATCTAAATATACAACATAGCTTCATTGTTGAAGTTACCACTACTACTCTTACACCCACTCCTACAGTATTACACCAAAATCTTCTTGTACCTTGAGCATTTGAGCCAATGATGCACTCTCCTGCTGAGCCATAGATAGACCCATCAGCTTCTCCATGTTGTCCAGCTGTCGGACGGACTCCTCAATGGACTCCAGGTACTGTAGCTCTGCTGCCATACGCTGCTGCAGGACAGCAGGTGAATACTGTAGTTCACCTGAGAGAAACATGAAGGGTGGATAGAGTGAGAAAGACGCAGCGGTAGAAGGGTGGAGTTGGCCGACTGCAGCGCTAACATGAGTCACAAATAAGCCTGGGGAGTACATAAACAACTGTTAAGTATGTGTTTGCTCAGCCAGGTCTTTGTAGTTGTGTCGCATCTTTTTTGTCTTTTATCAGCAGCAGCAAAGTGTGTGTCACGTTACATCTGTTGATCATCATACAAACTTTGAAATGAGTTTTATTTACCTGTGGTCCTGGTGTCTGATCTGGCACTGCGAGCTGTGGTGCCTGTGTTCATGATATTTGCACCCAGAGATCCACTGGGAGACTCTGCTCTTGGAGTAAAACCAGGGTCTGGAGAGCCGCAAGGAGAAGCCCACTTGGGCCGGACCGCTCTAGACTTCTTATCGTCCAGCCCTAAACTAGAAATGCCATAAAAAAAAGTAATGAAATGTTTATTATAGCTGTGACTTTATTACCCTTTTCCCCCTAAGGTATTTCCCAGGCTGGTTCAGAGCCAGTGCCTAATTCTGACCCATTTCTTTTAATTTGGACAGCCAAAGACTGTGCTAACTTGGCCACAACTCTCTCCTGGTCTAGAATTAAGAACTGCTTATGTCTGGAGCTGGGGATGGGATTATCACAACCAACAAGAGTTTAATCTGAAACGGTATTTGGCACAGCATAAACAGTGAGTTTTATTTTGAAAAACAGTGTTAAAATGATTTGTTTTGGGGAAGGAATAAAGTCCATAAATAGCTGTGAGCATGGATTCATATGTCTGTCGATGTGCAAGAAGACGAGGGGAGAGGGGAGAGAAATAAAACGATAATATAAGTAAAACAACCTATTTTGCTACAACACTACTTTGTTGTGATCAGGTTATTTTTCTGGTAACTAGTTTATTGAAGTAGTTTATTATAACATTGTCTTTTGTTTTCCTGTTAGACCTGCAACATGTGAAGCAGTTTCTGTTGACTGGGAGGAGATTAAACTCCTTTCCTGAGAGTGTAGTTACTAACATCAACATTAGCTCGTTCACCTACACACGCTCACTGTCAGTCAATCTACCTGACACGCAGTTCTGGGTATCACGCTGGAAAAATGGAGTGCTATTTAGAACTATTCTAATAAAATTGCAGAGCCACCATTTTATTTTAGAAGATGCAGCAAAGCTTTTTTGACTGGGGCCTATACAAGGACGTACTTACAAGGCTCTGCAATGGCTCTGTAGCCTGGGGAAACACAAACTGATTATTAAGGTTTGCAAGTTGAGCCAGCTCTGAAATGGCTCTAGCACCAGCTCCAAACTAGCACTTAGTTCATGTTGGCTGGAAATGGGTATAAATTTAAAAGATCTCTTCCAAAGCTTGTAACTTCATGGTGGATGTGTTTCAGTTTACAGGTTTAGAGGGTGTGTAGATATAAGAGGTGAATTAAAAAGATATTTTTGAAATCTAACATATTATTGACTAACAAAGCTGTGAAATGCCACTGACATTTGAGATGTAAAAAACACTAACTGGTGTAATTTATGTATTTAAAACGTTCTTTAAATCCTGCACAGCCCAGTGACATGCTGCAAACTGTAGAGTTGGCTGAACATTTCAGAAAAAGAAACCACATGACCACATGATAAAAGAAAAACTGAGCTCCTGGCACTGCAAACGGCAGAGCTGACAGAGGAAGAACACCCTCGCTGTGAGAGGCCCAGACTATAAATGGCTACACTGTGCTGCTCAGAGGGAACCAGAGGCCACGACAATAGCTGAAGAGATCCGGATACTCTCTACTTCCCAATTAAAGAGACTAGACAGTGGCAACATCACTAAATAGATATATAATAATACAGCAATGTTACATGACGTCAATGCTAAATCTGTCAGCTGTCATATAAACAGAAACTAATAAAGACAACCTGACAAATGCCTAAAAAAGGTCACTGGGACTTATAATGATAGATGTGTTGTCCCTAAAGAATTGTTTTTAAGACTGTCACACTTAATGAACCCTAAGTAACCACCAGAGAAAAACAACAACCTGCTTTGTAAATGGCACTAAGGATAAAATCCTGTCTAAATGACGTGCCTCTACGACAAAGTGGCCCCACACAATGGTAGGAATCTGTTACATGGGCTTCAGAGTACCATTAGAGAGCTCAAATGTCACTAGTGGCTACTAGGATTAAATGGGGGAAGAAAAAAAAACAAAACACACTCTTCTTTCCTTTGGCAGCAGGCCTGATCTGTGGTGCAGCTGGCTGGCCCAGCCAACCTCCCCACAGGGCCCCAAAACAAAATAACCACTGTTTTCTACCCTGGGCCGACCTGCAGCCTCCTCCTGTTGCTGGGCACTGCACAGCTGCTTAAACCCTCAGGCCCTCAACAGAAGAACAACCCACAAGACTGTTTAGACTGGCAAGCTCAACTTGGGCTCTCTTAGGTTAGTAATTGGCTGTGCCCAGATAAATTAACCTTTGGATCATTACTGTAATGGAGTGGAGGTTTTTGAGAGGTTGGAACAGGAACAACAGTTTAAACAAACAAAACAGCAACACTAAACCGTATCAGTAAGCACCAAGAAATAAAGAAACAGCCTGAAATACATTTTCAACATACCTTACCCAGCGCAGTATAAAAACAATGTAAGCCAATAGTAGTAACAGACTACTCACTGAAAGTTACCAAAAACTAGATGAATGAATACCTGAGACAATCACATGGGCAGGTAATTCAAACTTGTGAAAACACCAGTTACTTTTACATGTATGTATATTTATTTATTCATATTTTTATTATTTGTATTTTGCTAATGATCATTACCTCTGGGGGGAATGCCCTGATGTTTCCCCTAAAGTGTCACTGGAGTGAACACTCTTGTCTTGGCTGTGAGCAGAGCTTTTGTCTGAGCCTCTCTTCCTGGAGTCAGAAGATAATGCCTCTGAGGGGGGTGAGCAGGAGCTTCTCTGCTCTTCTACCAAAGTGGCATCACTCTGGTCTGATGCTGTGCCTGCAGAGGAGCGGAGTTTTATTGTTATACTGTGCAAAACACAACATACAACCCACTATTTTATTTCCATTTTAATAAAAAAAAAAAGAAGTCTCAATGAGACATTATGCAAAATATTAATTCTCACCTCTTTTCCTACTAGAGTGTTTGGACAGGGGTGAGGAGCCAGATGTTGAACCAGAGGAAGGATGTGATGATTGGACAGATGAGTGAAAGGATGAATGGTGAGAACTGATACCTCCTGTATTTTTCTCATAAGGAGACCTCCTCATCAGCTCCTCAAAGTGACTGTTGACACTGAGAGAGGAGAAAGACATATGATCAAATCACTTTTTGTCAAAGTGAGGCTCTTTGACCGCACAAAAGCTAAACATGCGGGAACAGTGTGCCTAAGGACTGTAAAAGTTACTGCTCATCCAAGGACAAATCTCATCAAGAATACAGAGGATTGCTGTCTGGAGGTTTTTATCTATGTGACATGAATGCCACCAAGTGGACACTTTAAAGAATGCATTCTGTTTTAAATTTCCTTTACCTAGGTGAATTAGAGGACTTCCTCAACTGGCCACTCATTCTGCTGCTATTTGATGACACAAAATCATCTTCATATATTGCAGCTTCTCCAGGGCCATTTCCAGAGTGCACAGAATGGGCAGAGGGAGAGTTCCTCTCACTCACTGCAGGACAAAGACACAAATGAAAAAGAGGAGTATAGTACTATTACACGTGTAGTAGTACAGACAACTTGACTGACATATTTACATCTGATTGATAAGGTACTCATATGTAAGCTAACCTTTAACATGGCCTTGAAGGTTCTTAGTGAAAATGTTGATTACACTTAGAGGACTTCCTCTGTTCAGCTCATCCCAGGCTGCTTTACTGTTGTCCTGTTGAACAAACGGAGATTTAAGGGTCGAGCACTTCTCTGCCTCCCTCTGGAACTCGGACAGACGCAGGTAGTCTGTTCTTTGACCGGCACAGTATTCCACTGCCCCCAGCCGATCTGCTGCTCTGGGTGCATGATTCATGAAGGGGTGAGGAGGGCTTGCCTCGTCCTCAGAAAGACTCCCTTCACTGAGTATGGGACCCTCACTGATGGAACCTGCACTTGAGTCATGGAGATCCGCCTGGTTGTCCTCCTTGTCATATCCGCTCCTTGCTGCCATATTATCCATTCCCTCTACCTCTTCCAAGCCATTGACTAGCTTTCTTCTTGCTTGTGTATCACTGTTAAAAATAGGTCCTGTTAAATAAGAAGTTGTTTGTGCATTGGTAACATTGATGTCCACAGCCTTCTTTTCTTTCTGTCCCCTGAGGGTGTGCGGGCTGCCTGCTCCTGAGAGAGCTGCACCATTGTATGAACTTTGACCTGTACTAGTCAAAACCCTCTGGAGCCTCAAGTCCATGTCATTATTTTGTGTGGCAGCTGCCTCTGCCCAGCATCCATCAAGATAAGTGTGAGAGGGCCCAGGAGCCAAAACAGTATCTATGTCCATTGAAGTCGCTGTACCGTAGTTTACTCCCTCGCCAACAAGCTTCCGAGCCTCACTCTCTATACGGTTGGAGAGGGATGCTGCTGTGGCCTTGAGGGCCTCAATGCGGGACATCTTGGAATGCGACCTGTTGGAAGGAGCTGTAGCTGGTCGATGGGTGTGCTTGATGTCATCGGTTGGCACAGCCGTGTCCAGCTTGAAAAGTTGAGAGAGGAAATGTTCACCAAAAGGGGCTAGCCCGCTGCTACTTGGACCAGCCGCTGGTCGAGCAGCTGGGCTCAGATGGTCAGGCTGAAGCAAAGAGGCAACTCCAATATCCAGATCACCCCTGTAACAGTGAGAGCAAGCAAGAATGGGGAGGTTAAAATGACAGCAGAACTACATATACACGTATAAAAACAAATAAATCTACAATATTACACCTTAACATGATGAAGCATTATATCCCTTATCTTTAATATCAGTCAAATATCTAAGATACTGCATGCATCTAAAATTAAAGCAGTGACTAAAAGTGTTTTTGTTTAATCCTCTACAAAAACACAGAGAAAATAAAGGCTTCAGGGGAACATGGAAGGAAACAAGCATCTGAGAACAAACATCTTCTCTGTTTGGTGCAGTCAAGTGATTCCCTGTTTATTATCATCTGAAAATAGTACTTCCAGTAGATGCACAAATGTGTGGACTTGCAGGCAGCAGTTTGTTGTTCATCTGGGTCAATAAAAAAAGAACGTAGGGAACTTCTTGTTCTGGAGAACTAGCGAAGAAGACGGGCACTGTGTGTACCTGCGTAACGGAGGAGGTAGATGATCATTCAAAGACCTGTCACTGCTTGAGGGGCTCTGTGCTGCCTCTAGTCTTTTATTCTCTTTGTCCGACTCTCCTGAGGGCTGGTATATCGGTCTCTGCGGCAGAACACATCAACACACATAAGAAATTCATGTTCTTAATTATGTAATAAGTTAATTTTTGGTTATTCATTCTATACCATTTGACTAGAAGGAGGGGCAGGTTGTGTCTGTGGGGCTTTGTCACCCAGCTGGGCCTCCTCCAGGAGCAGCTTGGTGTAGGTCTCTTGTAGTCGCTTTTGCACAGGGGCCACAGGGACCTCACTGGGAAGGGTCACTGTTTTGGCAACTTCTCTTTGCCTCTTGTAGAGCTCCTGCAATCTCTGGTTTCTTCTCTCCACCTCCTCCCTCAGCGCTCTCTTCTCTTCTGCCTGACGCCTCTTTCTCTCCTCCTGCTGCCGAGCAATGTACTGCCGCACGGTATCTGCATCATAGTGCCGCTTTTTGTGCCTGGCGTCAGCTATGTCGGCAGTCTCTGGTCGACGCGTAGTGGGGCTGGCGCTGCGGCAACCTCTTGAAGATCTGCCTGTTGCCACAGTGGTTGCCCAAGAAGAGACCGGAGTCCTCGTTCGTGACCCTGATCCTCCTCTCCCTCTCCTACCGCTGCTCCCGCCCCGGGACCTTTGCCGGGCCCTCTCCTCCTCCTCCTCTGATGCTTTGCACTCCAGCTGAAGGTCATCAAGAATCCCCTGAATGTCTGCTGACAACAGGCCTGTGCTTATACCCACTGGGCCCTTGTCCTGTGCTCCAGATGAGGGGGTAGATGTGTTCCTAGAGTGGCTTTTGGATTGAAATCCACCGCGAGGCTGTTCGGTGCCATTAAGGTGAGATTGTCGGTTTGACTCTGGATGTGGGTGTGAACTGGAGCGACCACAGGAAGCTGGTGACATTAACATAAAGGAAAGACATTATTTGAAATTTGCCATGACTCTATAATAAACATACACAATATAACATGGAACAAACTGTTAAACTGCTCCAACAAAGCCTACGTAGAAATTACGCTGATAAAACACAAAAAAGGTCTTGCCATCATGATCCACATTTTATCCAAAATATAGGAAAGTAGCCAGTCTTTCCTTAACTATTAAATCTGTAATAGGAACGTTACAGTTTGGAAAACACTGGACAGCAGCAGATTTTTTTAAAAATCCAACTCTAAAGCACTAGACCCAGGCAGAATACAAATATTTTTCCATACATGGCTACAGTGAGTTTTATTGTGTCGCCCTGCCCCCCACAGTCTCCAGAAAGCGTGCCGCCTGCACCAGGAGCAAGCTCTAGAAATAAGGTCACATCTAATTGTGCATCCAACCATAAAAGCCAGTCGATCTCTATTCTTTCCGGTCAGTGGTACCAAGTTCAGACAGAGCTAAAACAAAAACAGGTAGATATGGATAGTGTGTGAGTGTGTGTGAGCTTGAAGGTGTGATATGGACAATGAGAACAGCTGCAGCCACAGACTCTTTATTTATTGATAGTACTTTGGCTGGATTGTTATTGTGAGTCCCAGACATGTAAAACTCCTATAAGATACTGGGATGATTTATTTTATCAAAACTTCCAATTACATGGATAAGCACCATTTCAGATAATAGTATGCAGTGCTTCATTTCACAGAAAGATCAACTGAGACAGACAGAGTGAGAAAACAGAATCAAATGAAATCAGAATAGTAGAAAGTCTAGAGTAAAGCTTAATTTACACTTCAGTGATTAAGTCTGGTCTTATACCCCACTGGACCTAAATAATGCATTTTGACATCAAACTGATATGTTCTCAGAGGCTCTTTAAATTCAAGAAAGCTCAGTGTTTAATCGACCTTTTTTTTTTTTTTTGTCTTCACTTCCTTCAACCTGCCTCCTCTCCTTCGCTGAGCGTGCAGCATGAATAAGTGAAAGCATGAGGTCTCCAGGTTCTACCTGTTTTACTTTGTCTGTCAGCTGAATGAGGCTGGTCCTCCTCCCCATGCAGCTTGGGAATTGGACCAAGGACCATCTTTACCAGTTTCTGACCCTCTCGCCATGATGCTGGACTAATCACTGCAGAGAAACAGAAAATTAACATCTTAGATCCTGCCAATGAAGAGCAATGCAGTTCATTACAGTTCAAGCTGACTACATGTGTAAGCATACATGCAGACATGCATCCTATACAGCAGACCTAAACAGAAAAACAAATACAGGACAACAGAAGAAATAAAAAGAAAAGCACTCGATAAACAACGTGTACAGCTGTAGTAAGACCAATGCAAGCAGGTAATAAAAATGATTGAGGCTTTATTTAGGTTTTGAAATGTGTGTACAGCATGGACAGGTGTTTGGGAGAGATGACAACAAAAAGAAGTTGTATTTTACCCAAATCCCCCCAGCATGCTTCTAGAACCAATCCAGCATATAAATTAGCTTTTAGTGCAGACAAGTTTCTCTGCTTGACCCAGCTGCTCAGTTGTCTACCACCAGCTTAGTACAGTCTGGATGAGTAGAACCTAAATTGTGGCCAACACAGCACCGGAAAATTATATTTCAAAAACAGTCTTTTTACTTGGAATAATCTCTAGAGTATAGGTCACCATGACTGTGATATATTAAAGAGCAGTTCCTGGTAATGAAGCTTTACATCCACTAACCAAGCAGCTGCGTCCACTGGGTGGAAGAGCTAACTGAACCTGGCCACAGATTTTAGAGGGTTATTTATAGTACTGTGCCTGCATGAAACAGAGACCAGCCAAGCTCCAGAGGCAATACAGGAGTTGGAAGGAACATAAGACGACAGTGAGCACTGTCAGCTTTCACCTTTTGAATCAGTATTTTCTATTTCAACTGTGTTTTACCAGTAACACTAAATTGCTCACTGGGATGATCTTATATATCTAACATGTCTTTCCTTGTCTCCAAGTCTACGCTGACACCAAAATGAACATAGCCTTCAAACATGTTTGCATGTGGGAATGAAAGAATATGTGAATGGGGAGGTGGGGGGGAGTTTTCTCAGCTGTCAGAGGTCTGCTATGACCAAGTCATCACAGTACGTGGCTCTGATACTACTTGCTGGGCACAAACTGCATGTCAAACATACTGGACATTTCTTCAGGGATTAAAGTCTTAACACAGCCTCAAAGGCCTGCAGTGGCTCTTGTTCATGTCCTGGAACACACATACATGCCTGGTATGGGATAGCGGAGTACATGGGGGAGTAAACTGAAAGAGTTTAGATTTGTCAAATCATTCCTGACCTGTCATTAGTAAAAGCCTATGTGCACAGTAAACTATTAAAAAATAAACAGGAAAAAAACAAATAAATAAAGAGAGGTCAGAAATACAGAACACAGCTTAAAGGGCATGGACATTAGAGAAGCAAAGCTAAACACAGAGATGGTTCAGTATTTAAGACAAAGTCTTGGAGCATATGCACTGACCCATGACAAAATCCTGCCAGACTGACCCACATTCTTATTTTCCTACTGTCACTAATTAAAAATACATCAGAGGGTGGGTTGGCTCTGATACATAAAAGAAGATTATTATACCTGGTTTTGCATTTAGGTCAGAGGCAGGGGCAGCTCTGTGGACCTTCCTGACAGGCTTTGGAGGCCTTCTCTCCTTGGATCTGTCTGCTCTCTGTTCTCTCTGCTGTTGATGTCTGGTGCTCTCTGTGGACAAACGACATATGCAGAGAATAAGCCACAAAGCACAACAAACAAACAGACAGACCTAATTTAAAATAAAAGATGAGAGTTGTCTGAAAAGGAACATGTCTGAGCTGACCGATCATATGCAGGTCTATGTATCCCAGTTCATAGTCACTGTTAACAAGCTCAGGTATAAAAACAAAAAATGCAACATCCTAGCCACAGCAGAAAATGTTAGAATTAAAGAATGATAGCAGGGGGAAGAAAACAGCTGCAGTCTATGCTTACCTGCAAACTGCCGTGTCAGATCTCTATATATTTCTCTACTGAGGTTATGAAACTCCTCCTCCTTCCAAACTTTCCCATCAGGAGTCCGGATCTTCGTTTCGGTACTGTTGAAACCTGAGAGTGAAAGAATTAAAATGTAAATGACTTAAATCTACATTCTCAAAACACTGAGCTAATACTACACATGTGAAATAAGTGAGTAAGACAAAAACATGAGATGAATCCAAAAGTCAAGATACCCTTGTATATTGGTGCAGGCGGTGCAGCAGCTACTTTTCGTATTTTGGCTGTGGGCATGTTACTGGTACCAGTATAGCTACTCCCCACAGCTGTCATAACGGGCTGTTCCAGATTACCCAGCAGCTTCTCTCTCTCTGCAGCCTCCTCCAGATGTTGCCTCTGCCTTCGGATACGTTCTTTGAGTTTCTCCAGTTTGTCATCAGGCTGATGTCGCCTTAGATTCTCCAGCCGCTGGGAAGCTGAGCCAGGGCTGGTGGAGGGAGTGCTCTCCCCTCGACACATGGTGGCTGAGGCTGAAGCTGAAGCTAGACATGGGCTTGTCTCTTGGCTGTCCATGACAAATTGTGCTTTGGGACTGCTGTCTTCCCCAGCCCCCTCCCTTGCAGGCTCTCTTACTCCTGTGAGATGTGAATGGTTTCCAAAAGTCCTCAGGGTGTCCAGGACTGGCTGGTCATTGAGGTAGCGGACCTCGGTGCTCTCCAGAGCCGAGGAGTGTGTGCTGTCCAGATCCCTGTCCGTCTGTTTGTCTCTAGTGTCCCTCTGGTAGACCAGCCGGCTGAGCAGGGGATCTGAGGGAGGTGGAGAGGATGGGTACAAAGACCCTGGCGCTGAGTGCAGACTGTAGGCCTCCAGCTGAGAGGATGGAGGGGTGGCCTCTCTGGACACAAACCAGATTACATGGGATCAGAAAGATCAAGATTTACTCTTAATTTACTGAGTGCACAGAAGAACATGTTTATGGATGGTCTAAGGGTATTGAAGAAGAGAGCAACATATTTACACAAGATGTCACATTTAATTAAAATGTGGAACATTAAAACTATGGTAATGCAAATCTTACACTGCCCTCGGTGGTTGGCAACACCATGAAAATGATCTGAATGGAACATTGTAAAAATTTGCTTTTAGTAAAACAAAACAGAAATTCTAAAATTTGATTTCAAGAACTTGTCTGACAATCATTAAATTATGAATATGAATATTGCTGGCAATAAAACAATTGTTACATATAGTTACTCTAAATGTGCAACACATTCATATTCGAAATGTCTGATTAAAGACAAAACTTCAAGGTCTGCAGTATCAATGCAAACACAGGAGCCTGGAGCTACTGAAGAGCCTGAACTATTCAGCTACAAGCTATTCAAAGGAGACGTCAGGAACATATGGACATGAAGAGACGATCAAAGAGCACTGGGGCCTGGCATCTGTCTGGGTGAAAGGGCTCTTCTGATGTATGAGATTTAAACAAAGAGCGACTAGAGTAATTAAAATGGCTAACATACTCAACTGTCGATAACACTATAAGGTATGACTACATTTTCATGTAACTGAACATAGTTTTAATATGCAGGCTTATTAAAAATGTTACACTTTTTGTTTTCATTGAAGATTTATAAAAATTACAATATTCATGATGCAGTTTGGCCAAGACTCAAACGCACTAACCACAGATTCCTGAGTACACACTTCTAAATACACCAAGGTACCCGGACAGAGGTTACTTAAGACTTTTCGAAGAATATGTTATTGTGCACTATTTGTACCTGTATGACACCAATGGTTCCCTGAAGTCTACACTGTTGTTCCTGCGGACATTGCTGTCCTGGGTAGTATTTCTCAGTGGGCTGCGTGAACTGCTCTTTTCTGGACTTTGTTGACTACGCCCCCTACGTTTTGAAGAGCCTCCACTGTTATCAGCTTGTTGTCCATCTAATGGAGATAGAAAGATTCAAATAATTGTACACATCATATAGAATTTAACTAACCATAATGCTATTTTGCATAATATAGTTTTAAAATTTTGGAATAACCTACCTTTGCAGCATACCATCCTGGAGGATTTCTTTTTAGGGGGGTCCATGACAGATTCCAGGAGAACCCCTGTCCCTGGAGCCGCCTCTAAGCGGTTTTCTATATGCCGCAACTAAACAGAAAAAAATAAATATATTACATTAAAATGAAAGGGAGTCATGTTTAGCATCATTAGCTATCGCTGACTGCATGTTATTACTTTTATGAAATGGCAGTTCTTTCTGAGAGACTCTGTTGAAGGTGTACTCACAGCAGCTTTGGACTGAGCCAAACTTTTCCATGCAGCTGTCAGCTCTGACAGAGAGGGGGAGAAAAATAAGACAACTAAATACAACTCATAGATGTGAACTTCAAATTATCATCATCGTCATCATCATACATACCTGTGCCAATATTATGATCAGTAAGCTGCTGAGCAGGATTTTTAAGAGACACCTCAGTTCTCCTGGTGCTCCTCATCTCTCCCAGTCACCTGTCACCAAGATAAGACATAGACAAATCATGAACACTAATGCAAGACCAATACTAAGCAAATTTGGAAGTGATACGATCAACACAACTAAACTCTGCCCCCCACAACTAAACTAAACAGGCCTATAAAAACAAAAAATGTTAACTGAAACCAAAACGAGGAATAGCCAAGAGAAACAAAAAGTACCAAGCACAAACAAGTTGATGATTCAGACAGAAAGACGCCTTAGAGACAATAGCTGAGTTATCAAAATGCAATCCATAACGAACACATGAACAAATTAAAACACACAATGAGCACTATGTGGCATGGCCAAGGTAACTGAACATATAACAAACGAAACCCTTATGAGGTGTATCTGACAGCACATTAATCTCACACTGACATTTAAAACAGGTTTTACAGCAGCACATTCCTCAAACGACTTCCATGAGGTAAGACAAGCACAGCTGAAGTTTGCTACGTGTCACGTGATGTTTACTTAAAACACCTGTAATACCACAGTGCAGGTGGCTGGTTTTAACTAGATCAGCTACACTGTTATATTGAACCGATCTGCTATAATTAAGGAACTCGTGTCTCCAAGCAAATATGACCTAACTAGTTAAGTCACTATGAGTGTTTGGATCTTGGAGTCATAAGGAGTCATGTCTCTGACACCCAACAATCACGTGACACAGCCCTGAGCCGGTCACGTCGGACTAAACTAAATCCATCACTGCCTCTACATAAACTGAAATTCTTATCAACAGCCCCGCCCGCTAACATTTGTCCATATACATTTGACCACGATCACTACAGAGAGTGGACTGACTGAATTAAAATATGTTTGCTGCCCTTCTTGTAATATAAATCCAGACAGCACCGAACCCAAAAACTTCTACCAGAAGACCGAAAGCAGCTAAAATGATGTACCATACGACTACAGAAGCTTTATACAGGGATTATAATCATGACCGCCGAGACAAGCTGACCTTAGCTACTTCTGGCACAAGTCAACGTTATGAACTGAACTGAAACTGCACACGCAAGCATAATATACAACTCTGGTCCGTTTAAAGTCAAATTAACGTTAATAACCAAGTTTGTAAGGTAAAGAACCAGCCGATCGTAACCGCCGTAACATCACCTGACATCGGCAGTGACTGTCGGACCTGGCTCCCTAAAGTCAACAACCAGAGAGTCTACAAACGAAGGGCTTGGTCCAGGACGGTAGTACCGAATACTGGTCCTGAGTTATGCTGGGACGGAACCTGCCCAATTCAAGCATAAAATGTTCATAAGCTGCATTTACAAAAGCACAGTGAAAACACAAACTCATTTGAGATAAGGTGAACACGTCAGAGACCTATCACCGATGCCGGTCGAGCGGTGAGGGATAAAAACACATTTTTCCCGGTGGACTTCGGGAAACAAACACAAGCCGTGTCAAATCCAAGATGGCGCAAGCTTTCTTCTTCGCTCACCAATTGGAGCGTCGCTCAGCATCAGCAGCAGCTCGGTGTCGCCACCTACAGGTGAACGCAGCATTTTCAATACCCCCATAGGAAGAACACAGTGTACTGCATTATAGCTTCCGACCACTAGAGGCACTACTGGGCAAAAAGCTGCATTTAAGGACGGGGAGAGGAAGACATGATGTGCCATATTTGACTTTATATGAGTTGTACTGACTTTACCGTCAACCACTCACTTCATCGTAGTAAGGTGTGTCTTAATTACTTTACATCCACCTAGCGTCACTTTCTGTGGCCCGATAGGTCATTGGGAATCTGAATTTATAGTCCATTATTTCTTATTCTTGAGATTATTCTATCTAACACCGGAAAGACTAATAATACGTCGGTTTACATCGATGAAACGTTTAGACCTAGACAAGACATACGCGGCCGCTAACTTTTATTGTAAAGTAAACAAAAACTATTATAATATTTATTGAAACATCAAGTAGTTGCTATTTAACTGTAAATGTCAAAAGTCGAGAAATTAAATAACTTGTGTCAAGAGTTATGACAAAAATGCCCTGCCCAGGAACTACTCGCAAAGTCCATGGTTACTATAAACTAACTACTTTTACTTTTGTAAAAGTATTATACTTATTATAAATAAGTACTATCTCAAGTTTCAGTCACCAGGTTAATGGTAGAATCGATGTAACATTTCACCCACGGTCTCAAAGTTTTCGTAACATCTGTCTTTTAAATTACTTATTTTGGAAAGTCTTCGATCCAGGGAATAGTCGGAGCCGCGAACTCGAGAGAGTTAATATTAACTAGCTAGCTGACAGGAAAGTCAGGAGTTAACTTAGCTAAACACCTTATTTGACGACACATACCTTTAGGGAAACGCTCCGAGGTGTCTAGATATTCAGGATCATACTGACGTCCTCTTGATCGGAAAATCCTTCCTGTTATTTCTCCGGACTTCGTCAGTTTCGTTCGGCTTTCTGTTTGCTAACGTTAGCGTTAGCCGGCTACGTTAGTAAACCAGCGTTAGCTAGCAGTTGTGCCAACTAAGCCAGCAACTTTTCCTAACGACATGCGTCCATTACTGTTGTGCCGGCGATGGTGTCCACAACCAAATATTCGGATCAGCTGTGAGGTCCCCGGAAAGAAAAGTCGCTACCCGCCTCAGATGTTGCCTTTCCCGGGTTACTATGTTGATGTTTCTCAACAGTGAAACTGGAGTATCCAGGACGGTGGTAACCCGGACCGAAATATCGCGAGAGTCACGTCAAACGTGGAGAAAGCCCCACCCCCGCTGACACACACGTTTGTTTTTATTACCTCGTGGGGACTTTGCATTGATTTGCATTAATTTCCTTAACCATAACCACTACTCGCTATAATCCTTAATCTAAACCCAATCTAACCTTCAAGATTAGTGTGCCACACGAAGAATGTTTAAGAATTATTTGCTATATATTACAGAGTTCATCCATCCATCCTCTATACCCCCTTATTCCTAACCAGGGTCCCAGGGATCAGCTGGAGCCTATCCCAGCTCTCTTTGGGTGAAAGGCAGGGGTCCACCCTGGACAGGTCCCCAGTCCATCACAGGGCCACATAGAGACAAACAACCTCACACACTCACACTCACTCCTATGGGCAATTTAGAGTCACCAATCAACCTGACATGCATGTTTTTGGACTGTGGGAGGAAACCAGAGTACCTGGAGAAAACCCACACAAGCACAGGGAGAACATGCAGACTCCACACAGAAAGGCCCCTGATGGGTTTCAAACCAGCAACCTTCTTGCTGTGAGGCAACAGTGCTAACCACTACGCCACTGTGCTGTCATATTATAGAGACTACAAAGAAAATAGTTTACAGTCAGACAGCGCAGCCAAAGCAGTGGTTGCTTTATCAATACATTTTATATGCATTTAGTGCCACCGAGTGGCCTGAGTGTGTATCACACGAGCAGACACACACTCATGGAAACACTCCTTACATATTGCATAGCATCACTTTGAATGCTCTACTAATTCAAAAAACTACACTAACCCTGAGTCCAGTCAGTTAAAGTTATTTTTCATCACAAGATATTGGTTTTCTTTGTCCCTTTGACGATTATGTGTCGAGTTTGGATTTTCTTTTATTTGTCCCTATGGCAACAAATGGAGTGCACATTGTAAAAAGGGGTGAAACAGTTTGATGTTGGCGCGTGTGTGTTCAATGTTAACAGGTGAGTCATAAATATACAAACTGCAGTGCAGCCTCTTACGACCATGAAGCCAGAGAAGTAGGTTATGGAAAGAAGGCAACAAGTAGCCCAGGTCCCCTGTACTGTGCTGTAATTATGAGCAGTCCATAGCTAATACCAGTTTGGAACTAAACAAATGCTTGGATGTAATATGTCACATAACAGCAGCTGTTATTGTTTTTTTTGTTTTTTTTCAATAAAAGGTGCTGTAACTGGCAACTGCTCCTATTCCCTCTGGCGAAACACTCCTCTCTCTCCCTTTCTCTCGCTCTCTCTCTCATTCTCCATCCTCACTCCTTCTGTCTCTACCAGTACTGGCAGGGGACAGTGCAGCGGACGTGGTCGTCTCTGCTTCCACATCTTCATTTTCTGTGGAAAGGTGAACGAAATGGAAAGGAGTTTTCTCTTTCTAGGTAAGAGATCCTCTGTAGTCTACATATTTCCAAACAGGTGCTAAGCCGTTTTGTGATTGCACTGATCTTTTTATGCATCTAAAAACTAAAGATTTTTTTGGCAGAGGGTATGTTTGTGTGTAGCCCAGAAGATCAGTGTGCGGCGCATGAAGGAGCAGTATTTCTTCAGTCTTCACTGATAGCACTGATCAGTGACATAGGTGCACAGTTTTAGAGCTTTTATGTGTCCTGTAATATAACAGCCTGTAGTTTTGCTGATATAAAAACATGTTTTTTGATGCTTCAGTGTCACAGGAATGACATTTATTTTAAATGAAATGCTATAACATATTACTTTTTGCCATTAAGATGACTCCTCTGTGTGCAGGAGACTGTGGAGGACACATACATGTTTGTTTTTCCTGAAGGTTCAGTCCTAACAGGAGGCTCGTCGCATACCCTCCAAAACATGACCAACATTAATATGACGGAGCACTAATCTCCCTCACTTTAGCTTTAACTACTGCAACAAGATGAGAGAACAGGAGAGTGAGTCACTGGACTGATTGCTGATACAAGAAGATTCAAATCTTCATATCATAGAGTTGCTCAGAGTGCCTGAGCAGGTGTCACATTGAAGACGGACTTGTGTTAAGTCTTGTTAATTACTAAGTGGGCCTAAAACTGATAATGATTAAAGTCCAGGAAAAAAAAAATCTCCCCTGTTTGGAGGAAGGCAGCAATCATTACTTTAAAGGGGGAGGAATTAATTAAAGAGGAGAAAATCAAGAGAACATTTGCAGCAGGGAATTAAAAGCAAATCTGTGGTGGGTAAGTTGTTAATGGGATTTCAGATGCTAAAGTGTCATGAGTCGCTTGTATCAGCCACCTGTTAATATAATTGTTTGTCTCTGCTCTTGTTTTTTTATGATTTGGGAAATTATTTGCTGTTATCTTCTTGGAAAATGAACCCTAGTTAAGGCCTATAAGTGACGTATTTAGCTATGTGTTTTCTTAAGTCACAAGATTTTGACTACTAAGGAAGAGGCTGTTCACTAGTCAGAGTGTGTGTTATAGACAACTGGCTGCTGGAGGCAAACACTGCATGTTACCAGCTGACTTCATCATTTCACAGCTCTCATTTTTCTGAAGTAGAGCCTTAAAATTGCAGTCATGCAGTCTCCTACAATAGCGAGCTGCTGTTCGGCGAGTTAATCGACAGTGTGCTCAGCTGTCTGCTAGAATTGATCTTTTTCATATGAGAGCAAATAGGCCATTGCTTGTATGAATCCTGCCTCTCTGGACTGTCTTGTTTATTATTTAATCGCATTAACGCTTATCACTTACCACCCTCAATCCAGCTAGTTTCCTGTTGTGGCTTTTTGTTCATCTTTTCTTGTCAACACAATGATTGACCTCACTGAATAACACCAGTCTCTGTGCAAGGGGTGAAAATTGGTTTTCATGGTGTATAGAACAGAGTCTGTTTTTAGCAGAAAGCTAAATTTTACTGTACCTCTTAAAGAGAGTAGAAGACAAACATAATCCTTTTTTAAATAAATATCTTACATCTATATCGTTTAGATTCCCAAGATGCAACTTAAATTCATGTTAAGTTGCCACACACTCTCAGTCATTTGTGAAATGCATATACAACTAAAGCCTGTATAAAATCGATTGCACTGAATAAAAACAAATTTAATGATTATTAACATCAGAGCTGAGAGCCCTGTAAAATGCCTAATGTGCAGTCAGTGGTCTAAGTGGAACTGAAGCTACTGACTGATAACAGTTCACCAAGGACAGTCAATTAGCCACAACACAGAACCGTTAGAAAGGAGACACTAGTTCATATTGTTAAACTGTGATATTAAGTTTTGCTTATAGTTTGTTTGGGATCCAGAGACTGGTAGTGACTGTAGACTAAATCACAATCACTGCTTATTTGTTTTCATTTATAAGCCTTTGAGTGCACAGTGGTTATTTCAATGAATTAACAGAATTTTCAATATCTGAGTCACTCGGTATAAACAGATGCATTTATGTTATTTCTGCTGCTACCAAGACCAAGTGATTAGACTTGTCTCACATGTTTTTCACAAAGCTACTTCACATATCAGCCAATACGTAGTTGGGAGTACATTTTCCAAGTGTTGTGGTAGTTCCTCCTACCACTTTGCTGTGTTTTGTTCAGAATTCTTCATTGTTTATGGCACAAAATATACTCAGTCAGCCAAGAAAGTCATACTTTTACAGATTAGTTAGTTGCCTTAGAGGAGAGAGAATAACAATATGGACATTAAGAGGAGACACAAGGCTGCTACCATATATTAAAACGAAATGTTAGGACTCTAGTTGTATTTTATTCAACAGAAAGACATGCACGTCCCAGACAATAAATTTACATGGGTGGATTATCATTACAGTGATTTCATTCAGTAACACTATGCACTGTGTTGCAGCAGCTTCCTGAACTTCCTGAGGAGTCTAATATTGGATCTGAGTGATGAGTCGAACAGATAGTTATTTGCAGCTCACAGGTTGGTGCACAACAACCTTACATGCATATACTACATATATTCTTACTAACTTACGTATTCTTACTAATAGCATACATATCGTATAAAAATGAAATGATATAATTCTGCAGACATTATGTACTAAAAGCTTTTTTTTTTTTTTTTCAATTTTATGCTCTTTGATTCATTTGATTACGCTGTTGGTAGCAGCCCAGAAAAAAAATTATTATTTAATCAATCAATGTATTATTCAATTTACTTTGCACAAAAGTGAGACTGTTAATAAAAATGCAACGAAATCCATTAAAATGTGCGCTGCACGTTCCAGAGAGGGTCATGAGTATCTGGCAGTAATGCAAACCTTTTAATGATCTCTAATACATTTTAGGGCTGATTCATAACTGCACTGAGACAAACATACACATGCAGCCATGTTTAGAGAAACCACTGCCAAAACAAACTGCTCCTCTAAATCCCACTGTGAGCTGCAAGCTGTGAAGTCTTATTCATATCTAATGGTTTGCACATCCATCATGTTCAGATCGTTATGTTATTCATTGGTCCTGCTTTGTTCTATGACAACCAAAGTATACTACACTGTTTACAAGACTTTGGGCTCTGGGTTTTGCTAAACAATTTCAATAGTGATTTCATGAATATCAGATTGAAGTCAGACATCTTCTTTGGTCTTTGTGTTTGCTAAACACCTAAACATCATTGAAAATGTATGAGACATTCACATGTACAGTACGTTTCCATTGCTTTGTTCTACCCAAAGTATTCGAGAATTTCCTATTTTAAAAACAGTCCAATATTTCAGGACCTGGAAAACAAAACCTGATGCGTTTTGCTGGGAGTGGTTTTACCCTGCTGTGTAATTTTCACCTTTTTAATTTGGTTGCATTATTTGCTCATATCTACATTCTCAAACAAGTTTAGTTTTCCAGTCTAATGTCTAAAATGTAATTATAATCACATCACACAGCTGTGGAGATGCATCATATGACAGTTCCTCACACCATAGGCCTTTCCCATGAGTCTAGCTCACCTCCAAATGATACAGCCATAATAGTAGGTGGACCTATTAGTAATGGTGATCATTACTGATCTGATGTGCTGGTGGGTTGTGTAATGGTCTTTCCAGTAAGGTCATCTCAGCAGTAGAAACACTTTTAGAGGCATCTTTTCATCATCTGAATGTCAGGGCATACCTGGCTGCAGTCAAAGACAAAAACAAAAACAGAGACTGTCTAATAAAAAGAACATAAGCACCAAATAGAGAAAGTAAAGAGCCAGTTCATTGTAATAAAAAAATAATATACTATGTTGTTTGATAATGCTCATTTCACACATGTCCACAAAAAAACAAAATGCAAGTAATCACAGTAAAAACTTACCGTTTATATTCAATGTCACATGTTTGCTGCTCAGACTTTACACTAACTGTTCATTCAACTGCAGTTACTCAGGGTTTATGGCACATTACCATGATGATATGAAACTTTAATAAAGCCTGCAGGGAAACTGGCCTGATCTCGTCACAGCATAAACTATCACAGTCACAGTGACTAACAAAGAGCAACAAGTATGAAACAGAGTTATGAACGTCATGAATGACCAGTATGGAAATATGTGTACAAGATATGCAAAATGAAATCAAACCTACTTACAAAGATAACTGCTCAAATACAAGAAGATAAAGTAACAGTGCGGAGACAACTATAGATGCAGAGGCAGTGGGTGGAATAGACTCTGCTGACAAGGTGCAGTGGAAAACTTTTTAGTTTAGTTATTGTCTTTGTATCCTTCATCATTTATTATTGTCTCACTGGGGATGGATGCTCAACTGGAAAAGCTAAATGCATTTTGAAAGAGGGCCTTATAATTGTGGTTGATAATCAGAGGACAGTGAAAAGGAAACTAGAATTCAATCACATGTATATTTGCTTCTCCAGTTTGCTTAATTAAATGCTCCACAGTGTGTTATAGAAAGTTAGAAATTGCAGGCTCTGCCTAATGCACTCTGCATGAGACACAATAGTAACTTGAAGTGGCTGGATATTAAAAAAAGATGCTCGATGTCAGACGCTTGGTGAGCTTCATAAAATCAGGCTTATAATTAATACCCATTAATATAATGTGTGTCCCTAGGCTGCCGTACGTACATCACAAAAGTGCTCTCTTACTTATTCTTAGCTCAGGTGTGTGTTGAGTTCAATTGGTCTTTGGTGTTTGCACGAGGCAAACAAAGCTGTAAGATTACCCAGCAACAGTGTGATCAGAAATGACTGACACGGTTGGAGTCATATGAACAGACTGTACAGCACAGTGGGTGCAGAATATTGTTCTGTGCCCTCTGTTCCCACAGCAGTGTGACAGAAAAATCCTAAAGGTCTTGGTCTGACTATAAATTCCTGTTCTGACTCTAGATGCGTCACTCAGAGGCAAGATTTCTTAAACTGAAAGCCTTTCTTTGCAATATCTTTAAAGCTGCAGTGTTATTGACCTGTTCTTCTACTATGTGACAAAGTACATTTAGGGAACTTGATCCTTTTAGGATCTGGCCCCATTTTTGTCAGTGAAGGTGACTGATATTGTCAGGTCTCATGGAAAGTACTTCCTTGCTATGTCTTTGCAGTTTTCAGGATTTCTTAACGTTGTGGTTAATATCTCCTGCTACGACGGTTGTTTTCAGCGAGCTGAAATTCTTTGCCCGATTTCCTTTGCGAACACATCGCCCATTAGAGGAGGTGATATAATGCTTCCTGACACACGTTTGGCCACTCACAAGGTTGACATCCAGGGTGAGGTGGAGGATGTGGTTAAATAGGAAGCGTAATTAGCCAGTTGCATGAGTCCGTGTGGACAGCAGGTGTGAGCGGGTTCCTCGCCTGCCACAGCCTCCGCTTCACTCCTCATTTGTACCCTGGCAGAACAGAGCACCTCCTTTTATTCAACCACACAGTAACACATTAGATGTTTATGATTTGTCTGAAGCTCAGTGACTAAAGCTAATTAACAACCAACCTCTTAAAAGTCACTATCAACTTTCTCATCAGTGTGTTTTTGATAATTGTGTGGAGCAGCAGGGCCTTGATGTTTGAGTCTGGGCATTGCAGTGTGGGTGCCTTTCAGAGCTTTGTGGTCCAGGTGCTGTTGGTCTACTGGTCTGGCAATAAGGGTCCTAATAATGGTGACATGAGAGATTAGAATAAATGTTTTATCGGACAGCACATATACCATTTTCTCCATTTCTGCCCACAAAACATTCCTTTCAACTATTTCAAATGATTATTTCTTTTATTTTATGATGATAAAAGATTTGCCAACACATCTTTGGAAACACACTTACTCCTTTTTTGCAGTTTTCCAAAGAAAAACAAATCCTGCCTTCAAACACAATAAAACACACCGAACTCAAAGAAGAAATCTGGTGTTAATTTGTGAAAATAAATTAGATACGAGACATTAGTGAGCTACCTGAGTTACCCTTGGACAGAGCCAGACTGGCGGTTTCCCTTGTTTCCAGTTTTTATGCTGTATATATTATTTACAGTACAGACTAACTCATCAAGAAAACATTTTGAATTATCCCTAAAACATCACATAAGGGATTTCTTAACAAATCTGTCCTTTGTACGTGCCCCAATAATGAATATACTGTAGGTTAAAAACACCATGTACGGATAAAGCCACATGTAATTGCACTATGTTGAGTAGTTATTCTCGTGGCAATACATAATAAAGTGTCTATTGTCATATGTACTTTCTTTCCAGCCTCGTCTGTTTTTCATTTTCTGGAAGATTCTTCTTCATCCTTCAACCCTCTATGGATCATCACTGTGTAGAAAGTTTACTTGTGTTTACCTTTCAGGTCTGGCAAACAGATTCGGGCTTTAAATATTTATACCAGTAAATTTTATTTATATTGATTAGAAATATTACAACTTTCTGAATCATTTTATTTGGTCTTTGTTGCATTTTCCTGTTCATAGCTTGTGATTTCTGGGAAAATCATACCCGTCCACAACTGTCCAAACTCAAATATCCATATATAGATATATATATATATATATATATATATATATATATATTGTGCTGACATTCCCATTCAGGCAATTTGAAAAGATAATTTGCTAAATGGATTTGGTAAACACCAGATCAATGAAACTTTTCAAACTAGCTCCCCCTGCCAGGAACCACATATACACACATCACTGGCCCTTTTTAAAAGAGTGTTACTCTGTGCACATCATTTAGATCCCTCAGTAGCAGCCGGGGCAGAGGGCGAAACACTCGGCAGCACCGGACATCTTCTGTCTCTGTTGGAAGCTTAGCTCATATTCATTAAGCAGCCACAATTAAAACCAGATCAGCTATGGGCCCGTTGGTCTCTGGTTCCAGAGCTGCAGTATTAACCCCACAGACAGCATGAAATACGAGGAGTCAGAGGCGACGGGCCCTCTGTCAGAAACATTACTGAATGTTTGCCTTTAAAACAACAACTATAAATATGTGCTTTTGTAATTTCTTTAAAAGTCATAAGCCGTTCTGATTCCAGTCAGAAAGACCTTTAATTTCACTTTATTGCTGTTTAAAAAAGCAGTGGTCACAGTGCGTCCAGTTGGAGCGGCCATTAATCTGCTTCTGCTTCACTTCCTTCCTCAGGTCCTCAGGTCTGCGGTGTGTATTTCTATAGCAGGGCCAGAGGTGTGGGAGGAAGGTGGAGGTTTAGAGACTTTAAAGTAGAAAGTGTAAACATCTACTGTGTCACTGTTTGTGCGCCTCTGATTGTTATGGCTGTGATAAATTCCATTAGCTCAGAGAGTAACCAGAGAAGGCGCTGAGGTAAGCCGTACTTACCTGTACCATGAAATTCAAAACTCCACTGGTTTCCTTGGCAAAGCTGCTTTTTGAAATATAATGTTTTACTGCTTTTTAAGGGGAATATAAGTTAAAAACCAACGCATTTGTTATTTTTGGCCACATGGGGGCAGCACAACAACCTTCAAACAATTTTTTTTTGTTGCCCCATTAAATTCAGGTGTGTTTGTAGCCAACAGGCAGCTGTTCACATACACAGCCAGCGTCTTACCGTTTATTTGGAGTCACGTGTAAGTAATATTCACGCTCCTTTTAGCTTCGTTTCCACCAGCTCCTCAGGGAAATACCTGGCTCTCTGGCTGGTAGCTCACAGCTAACATTAAAACAAGACGCAGGATTGGTCTAAGGACAGCTCAAGTTACTAAAAGACGCTAAAAGAGACTGTAAGATGGGACTGGTCGTTACCGACGCGTTACCTTCTGCCTCATGATGTCAAAACATCACATTTTGCAGATTCCTCTGTGCTGTTGTAAAACAAACCCAGAAAAGAAGGTTTTTGTTTTGCTGCTGCTCATCCTGAGGGGTGTGGTTATTCTTCATCCTCTCCAGTACGCACAGAAAATGCGCAATCGAGCAGTGTGTTTGGATCTGGGGGATGATGGATATCTCAGGGTACCACCATCATCCACTACACTGTCTGCTGATCAGCACTTCATCCACAGCAGTGCGTCCACTTATGGCAACAGCCTAATAAATGGCTCTCAAGGTGCTTCAGGAGTCTGGTAATAGATTCAGTCCTTTCTCCTGTCTGCTCTCCACAACCTCTAACAGCATCTTCATTTTGCTGTTCGGTGTCTTCTAAAGTTCTGCAGCAGAAGTGAGGGGCTTCATAAAGCCTGAGCAGCAGTGCAGAAGGTTTTACAGCACATGGGGCATTAAGATGTATATGTGCAGGGTTTAGTTCTAACTGTTCCTACAAGATAAAGAAGATGGTAAAGTTACTCTCCCTCTTCTTATTTGATGCACTGCACTGGCAGTAACACATGATCGTTGTTGTTATGGCTGCCGTACCGCCTCTCTAATTGGTTCTGATGCTCAGAGGACTTGTGATATTTTAAACTGACTGGGTACAACATATTGGGCTACTGGCAAACTGCCCCAGAGAGTTAGATGAATAGAGGCACAGTAACTTGGAAGCTGGATCTTTTCAGGTTATATAATATTCACCCAATAATCAAGCAGAGGTTGTTTGTGTTTTCATTTATACCTGGACATGATGTTGTTCTGTGCATCAAATTTATCAACTCACATTTTAATCTAATTAAACAATAAAGCATGAAACGTTATGTGTTTCTAACCTTTTCTTTTTCTCTCTTCTGTTTCCTTTCTGGGCCATTTTTCTGCAGCACTATGCTGAGGTGCTGGGCTACTTTCCCACCATGCTGGAACTTGGCTCCTGTTCGGTCAGCTCTCAGTCTCTGACAGGGGACCACAATGCTTTGGGGCTACCTAGAGCCTCAGCAGGACCAGAGAGTCCAGTGGATGCTGTGGGTCTGGGCGTGGGGGCGACATGTGGTAGTAGCACCCCCAGGCACCACATCCTCAACCCGTCCCCAGTGGACAGTGAGAGCTGGCAGAAGCATCGTGCAGGACTGGCTGGAGGGTCCAGGTTGTACTCTGAGTCCCAATCGCTCCTGGAGCCCCAGAGTCTGTCGACCAGCTATGACACCGTCTACCTCCCAGCTGACCATGCTCCCCCTGTGCACCCAAACCGCCTGACACTCACTCTGGACGTGGCCTCAACTTTTGACGTGGGAGGGGGAATATTGGGGACAGATGGAGATTTGGTGGTCAGTCCAAATGTGATCAAGAGACGTCGGGGTGGCTTGATCGAACAGAGGGACATTGTGAAAGCCCACCAGGCTCATAAGATACACAGCACTCCACAGGCACGGCGCAAGGAGTGGGAGTGAGTATTTGGTTTACAGTCAATGTATCTCATGCACTACATTACTCTATTTATTCTACTTATCTCACCAACGTTTTCCTCAGGGCTGGTTGGTTTTATTCTGGGCAGGGGAGTTAAGGTGTGAGGACAGTTCACTAACACAACCCAGACGTATAGTTTTCATATACTTTTGATTGGAGCAGAACTTAACAAACATCACTGTAAACATTAATAGTCATTTCTGTTGCATCAGTTCAACGTTTATTTAACATAAACGCCAATTAATGTTCAGATTTGTTGCATTGGAAGCACTTTATTTATTTATATTATTTCTTTCTTTATTTATTTGTATATTTTTTATTTGTGTCATCCAATGACAGCATTCAGCCTGGGGTGGTTCTAATAATATATAATAAAGAATATAGCCATTAGACTTTTTAACATCTGTCTGTCTGTCTGTCTGTCTGTCTGTCTGTCTGTCTCTGTCTGTCTGTCTGTCTGTCTGTCTGTCTGTCTGTCTGTCTGTCTGTCTGTCTGTCTGTCTGTCTGTCTGTCTGTCTGTCTGTCTGTCTGTCTGTCTGTCTGCCTGCATTCATTGTGAATTGCACATTTTCTGGGCTTCCAGTTAAAAGATTGGGAACATTTTCACATGTTTTCTCCTCAGTAATGTCAAACACAAATAAAAGCAGCGTGTGTTTACGGGAGTTACACTTAATGAAATATTCAGTGCGTGGTGTGGGAGTGTTCACTACACTGTTTAGTGGGCTGTGATTGCAGGCTTAGAGGATCTGTGTGACATTTTGGGGAATCGGCTCTGCTGTTTGCGTTTTGTCTGGAAGACAGATCAGATGAGATGAGACAGATTCTCGTGTGTGTAGACAACCAGCAGCCCTTTAACTCAGTATGAGGACTGGACAAAGGAAGACAGTGAGCCTGGCTCTGTCCGATGATACCTCTAAAGCTCATTAGCTAATATTATAGCATGTATCTTCAGTATGTATAGAAGCTACGGCGTTAAAACTGTTTCCAGAAAGTTCATTCACATGCCCCTGGTAGCTGTAGACGTGTGAATGTGAAAGTGCTGTGCCTTGTCTGTATTAACTGGTTTCCTGCCCTGCGGTGCTGTGGAATTTCTAGCTGATTATAGTGGTGACACCCACCGCTGTTTCACCTAAAGTGGTGGTGGCACCCTCTGTTCCCCCCTTCCTTCCTCTCCACAGGTACAGGAAGTCATATCCCATGCTGAGTTATGTCTATCCTGAAGAGTCAGAGGCTTCATCTCCACAGTGTTGGAGAGAGACGGATGATGTACAGTGCAGGCGAGGGCACAAAATGTGATTTAAAAAAAAAAAAAAGAGGCTTAACTTTAAATGAGACGTTTTCCTATTTTATCTTGCGTTTGATATTCAAGTCCATTTGACAATCGAACTGATGTGGCTGATTTCTGGATCATCGGCCTGTAGAGGTGGTCGGTCATGGGCTAGATATTATTCTCTGGCCTGCCTAATCTAATTACTATAACATGACATGGCAGATCTGCATTTCTACCAGCGACAGATCAATGACTGGGCTGAGACAGGATGCGTTACAGCCGTGAACATCCACCTCTCAGGACCAGTTAATGACAAACCCACAGCCACCTGACAGGAGGATGGAAATGAGAAGATGCACCTGAGCCACGGCGCTTTTGTTTTTTTTTAAAGCAAATTAGTCTTTTGGAATAGATTAGATTAGATTTCAGACCAAGTGGGAGCTCTGTGTTATTAAAAACACAGTTTATGTGAGTTTTCTTTTCCCCAGCTATGAGCATGGCGTATCATACAGCCCATCATACAGTTTCTCCCTCAGTTCACATTCACGTACATTATAGTAAGATGCTTCAATAACTGCTGCCATTGGCTACTTCTAGTTCCCAGACAACTATTTCTAAAATTGCAGTCAGCACCTAACTTTTATAAAGCACCACGGTCAGATTTAATTTCAAGGTATCTTTAAAGCTAATAGGCGGATTGCCTCTAAATCCTCTGTATCTATTCATGGCTCCCACAAGGTGATTCTTAATGTTGTAGTGATTTCCTTTATGTTTCCTCCAGTGTCATCATTAGGCCTAAATTAGCAGAATTGCCTCTGGCCAATTTGAACCTTATATGTTCTTCCCTGTAGCACACCCCCGCTCCATACTGTCAGCTGGCTAGTATGCCACTGAATTTGTGACCCTGTGTCCTTTTGCTTTTGCAGCTACCTCACACTGAAAATCCACTTGTATGTTGACTCAGTGCCATCCATTCGCTGAGTATATTCATGCTCCCAAAAGAAGGAATCTGTTAACGACCACGTTTTAGATGTTGTCAGTGTTGTTTCCTTCTGAACACTTTGTGTTGCAGGCGACGAGCAGTGTGACCGCTGACGTAATCGTTAGTCTTGTTCTTTTACGTATTTTCGAAAGTGAAATTCTGAAACATTTGCACGTCACATAGAGGTCTACTACAGGCAAACAGTTGTTTGTGAGTGAGTAAGGAAACTAAGCCAATAATTCTGGCATGTTGTTCTGCTTTCAGCAGAGGTTGGACAGTATTTTGTATGTTTGGCTCTATATTTAGATGCATCTGTGTGTACGTAAGAATATGTGGCAGTCAGCATTTGATACGTGGCAGTCTGTATAAAGATGTGCTTTCGGAAGTGCTTGGTGAAATAACAGTGTTTAGAGCGGCCTTTAGCGTAACCCTAATGATGGTAATCAGACTGAATCAATCTGGCATTTCAACTGCAACAGGAGTAGATGTTGGTCACAAATAGAGGAGAGCACTGCACTGCTTTGGTCGGTTTCTGGTTTGAACTTGATGCCGTGTGTGATTATGAGTTTCATTTATGTGTGTTTCCATTTTTGAAAGAGCTCATGGCATAAAGGAGAGAAGACGGTGTTCATTGTACATTATTTTTATGGTTGCACCAGGGAAATGATTGCTAGGTTGAAGTGCTGACAACATTTACATCTGAAATGTGACAACAGGTCTGACTAAACACAATTTTGGAACCACTGGTATAATTTTTAATAATGCAGTTTTAAAAACTCTTTAAAGGTGCAGTGGGTAAAATGTGAAAGATTTAGCAGCATCTAGTGGTGAGATTGAACATAGCAACCTTCTCAGCAGCCCCTCATACCCCACGCTCCATTTCCAGGCACAAGGGAGATCGTCCCTTTTAAAGCAAAATGTGATTCTGTGTCTAAAGCCAGTGTCTGGTGTGTCCAGTCTGGGCTACTGTCGAAACATGGCTACCTCCGTGAAAGGAGACCTGCTCCCTATGTACAGTGGTGTGAAAAAGTGTTGGCCCCCTAAACCTAATAACTGGTTGGGCCACCCTTAGCAGCAACAACTGCAATCAAGCGTTTGCGATAACTTGCAATGAGTCTGTTACAGCGCTGTGGAGGAATTTTGGCCACTCATCTTTGCAGAATTGTTGTAATTCAGCCATATTGGAGGGTTTTCAAGCATGAACCGCCTTTTTAAGGTCATGCCACAGCATCTCAATCAGATTCAAGTCAGGACTTTGACTAGGCCACTCCAAAGTCTTCATTTTGTTTTTCTTCAGCCATTCAGAGGTGGACTTGCTGGTGTGTTTTGGATCATTGTCCTGCTGCAGGACCCAAGTTCGCTTCAGCTTGAGGTCACGAACAGATGGCCGGATTTTTTGGTAGACAGCAGAATTCATGGTTCCACTTATCACAGCAAGTCTTCCAGGTCCTGAAGCAGCAAAACAGCCCCAGACCATCACACTACCACCACCATATTTTCCTGTTGATGATGTTCTTTTTCGAAATGCGGTGTTACTTTTACGCCAGACGTAATGGGACACACACCTTCCAAAAAGTTCAAATTTTGTCTCGTCAGTCCACTGAGTATTTTCCCAAAAGTCTTGGGGATCATCAAGATGTTTTCTGGCAAAACTGAGATGAGCCTTTATGTTCTTTTTGCCCAGCAGCGGTTTTCGTCTTGGAACTCTGCCATGCAGACCATTTTTGCCCAGTCTCTTTCTTATGGTGGAGTCATGAACAGTGACCTTAACTGAGGCAAGTGAGGCCTGCAGTTCTTTGGATGTTGTTGTGGGGTCTTTTGTGACCTCTTGGATGAGTCGTCGCTGTGCTCTTGGGGTAATTTTGGTCGGCCGGCCACTCCTGGGAAGGTTCTCCGCTGTTCCATGGTTCGCTGCAGTCCCAAAGCTTTAGAAATGGCTTTATAACCTTTTCCAGACTGAAAGATCTCAATTACTTTCTTTCTCATTTGTTTTTGAATGTCTTTGGATCTCAGCATGACGTCTAGCTTCTGAGGATCTTTTGGTCTACTTCACTTTGTCAGGCAGGTCCTATTTAAGTGATTTCTTGATTGCGAACAGGTGTGGCAGTAATCAGGCCTGGGTGTGGCTAGAGGAATTGAACTCAGGTGTGATAAACTGCAGTTAAGTTATGTTTTAACAGGGGGAGCAAACACTTTTTCACACAGGGTCATGTAGTTTTGGATTTTGTTTTCCCTTAATAATAAAAACCTTCATTTAAAAACTGCATGAAGTGTTTACTTGTGTTATCTTTGACTAATATTTAAATTTGTTTGATCTGAAACATTAAAGTGACAAACATGCAAAAAAACAAGAAATCAGGAAGGGGGCCAGCACTTTTTCACACCACTGTAGATTTAAAAGACTCATTCTAAGATTAATAAAATGCAGCAGTTGGTATTTTCCAGTGATTACCCACCAAAGACAATATATTTATGAGTACTATATATTCCATTTCTGCTAAATATTAAACATTTAACCTTTAAAATGTGGTGGAGTAGAAGTACATAGATGCCCTAAATGCAAATACTCACATAAGATTCATGTATGTCAAAATTAATTTGACCCTTTAATGAATGTTCTTAGTCACTTCAACTACTATTGTTTCTGCTTTCCACATACATCAGGAGCTACAGACCGAAGTCCACCTTTTACAGCATGGTCTCACAGAAGACAGAAGCAGCGAGCTGCCGACTGTTTGGGAGTAAATACTTCATTTAATTGTTGCAAGCCAAAGCAGAGTTGTTAAACTAATGTCAGCATATGCTAAATTCATGAGTCATTAAGTTGAACTTGGAAATCGAGCCAGAGCAAATTTGTGAAAGACTGGCTGACTAACATAAGCACAAGGCCAGATTCTGAGTGACAGCTCGTTCAATGAGACTCAGAGGATAAGTTTTAATTCTGGCAGCAACTACTAGTCATCTTGTGATGAACAGATTGTGAGTGTGTGTAGTCGGAGTAGGCCTGATGTCCAGGTTTGAAGTGCTCTCTTGATTTGCTTTGATTTCCATTCGTCTGGATCTAGTGCCTCGCCTGCATTTGTGAGGTTATCATCTTTGTTCTCCTTCGTCTGATGGGTTCTCACACACTCCTCAGCTCCACCAGCACGTCTGCGGCCGTGTCCGGTGCTCACAGAATAGATGGATGATTGAAATGGACGGCGTTTACTGCAGCATCTTTACAACATTGTTAAAATGGACATTTATTTTTTCATTTCACAAACAAAAAAAGCGAACACATATAGCGTGAACATCTGTTGTCATCTGTACAAAATTCCAACACACACACACACAGGAAGTCTAGACCATCTTCATTTATTAAATACAACACAGCCACACATATGAGAGCAACTCACTGTAGCTTCGTCAGACTCGCTCGAGTTGATGGACGAGCAATCGGCTATTATTTATCAGTCTGTTATCAATCACTCCAGATCCTGTTTAAATGTTATCTTGATTTATTTTAATCATGAAGGAAACAAATCTAAGCATTCGTAAATGCACTGTTTAATTAGCAGTTTGTTTAACTTTGCTAACCCTGTTACTGATACTGAGCTGGAACCACCAAAGACCATCACTAAAACATTTTCAGCATGGAGCTTTTCCAAAGAAATCATTATCACACCACAGCAGAAACAGCAGAGTCCTACCAATTAAAACAGGAACAACTTTGTTGTGTCTTTCCTCAGTTGATCATTTTGGTTTTCAGAGAAAATATGTTACTCCTTCACCCGTCATGTGTTCCCATGTGTCCACAGACTCAGCGTTTTTAATGATCGGACATGAAACAGGATGTTGTCATGGTCTCTTCACTGCTCTGCTGACGGGCAGCACATGCAGCTATATAGGAATGTGCACACTGAGGGACGTCAAATTAACAATTCATGTTATACTTCACAGGTGATGAGTTGTGGGTGCAGGCTGCAGACCTCAGCTCATGCATGAAAGATGAAGATATCAGCAGATTGTCATTGCCACGTTGTGTATGTTTGTGTGTATGTTTGTGTGTATGTTTGTGTGTGTGTGTGTGGACATGGTTTGTGTTATCAATAGTTATCTGGGCTGTGTGTTCAGTCTTTGTTGGGTTTATTCTCAGCAGGGGTGTTTACAGACTCTGACACACTGTGTGTGTGTGTGTGTGTGTGTGTGAGGGTGTGTGTGTGTGTGTGTGTGTGTGTGTGTGTGTGTGTGTGTGTGAGAGTGAGTGAGTGATCCTCAGTTCTTCTGATCACAGCCTGATTGGGCCACAGTAGCTGTATCTCTGGCCATCCATAAAGCGTCGACCCAACTTCATTGCTCACAGCTGCAGTTGGAAAATTGCTGGTTTATGGTGGTGTCAGGGTTTGGATTCTATACACAGTTCAGATTCATACTCAGTCCCAGCCTCATTACTTATCCAGGAGTACAAAGCACAGAGAGATTCTTTGGTTTGTGTTTCAGGGTTTAGTTGTAGTACAGGGTGCAGCAAGGTTATAACCAAATTACTTAGTCTTTAGCCAGGCTAATAGCAGGGCTGTAGTGATGGGGATCGCAATGTCAGTCTGCTGGTCAGGATTTCAGTCTGCATCACTTTGGTCCAGGTTAACTTATCTCAACAACCACTGGTTGGCTTGACACTGAAATTTTGTACAGTGATCCATGGTCCTCAAAGGATGAATCCTGCTGAATTCAGTTCTCACGTGAACTTGACAGTTGTAGTTTTGAGTGAATTGTTTTAAGGATTGCCATGAAATTTGCCACACACATTCATGGCCTCCCTAGGATGAACTGTGACGGTCCCCTGACTTCATCTCGCACCAGCATCAGGTCCAAAACATGAATTTGTCTAACACATTCACGACCAAATGCAAATGTAATGACAGTTCCAACATCCCCAGCTGTACCTTGTATTTAGTGCTAATTTGCAAATATTAGCAAACAAAAGAAGATATGTGTAAATCTAAATACCACTGTATCTAGGTACAGTCTAATAGAGCTGCTAGCTAACTGTAGAGCCAGCTGTTTCATGAAAATACTTTGGCCAGAGTTGAATTATACTAGAATAGTTATATTATAATGGCCCCTATCTTGTTTTTCATTTCTTTCTTTTTATGATTTTAGTTTTGTTTTCATTCTTCCTTGGAGGAAACACCTTATACACCTTAAACACAGGCATAGTTGGACAGTCTAAATCTAAATGTTATGAAACTGTGTTTGCTCGTTGATTAGATTTGCTTAAGGAGCCTCGAGGTTAATGTTTAGGTTAATGCCATGTTCAGTTTCGTTCTAAGTCTCATTGTTCTTCGAGCTACAGTAACTCACTTAAGCTCCAGTTGATATCAATAAATGATTTCTGTAAAGGTTATCACAGCTTCTTCCATCAATATTATGCTAGTGAAGCTTTGACACTTTATTAGGCTTGACCCCTTCTAATTTCATCAGTTTGCAACTGAGAGCGAATCTGCATCCGCCTGTATCCGTCTCCTCCTCCATTATTGTCTCCCTGTCAGTGTCAGACAGACACCCAGTGCAGAGTAAATGTCAGGGCTGTTTGTCATAAATGAATTATTAATGATGTCACGCTGAAAAGCCATTTTCTGCACCACAAAACGATGTGTCTGTCAAACAATATGCAGAATGGAGAAGCGAGAGGCTGTGTCGAGGGAAAATTGTGGAAATGTTTGTTCTTTCATACACTCTATGATAATGTTTGTTTCATTTAATCCAGGCTACTGTATTTGCTTTGTGAAAAAGGATGTCTTTGTGTGTGTGTTGTGTTTAGGGTGGAGAGCTTGTCATTAACTGAGAAAATGATGTACTGGTGCATTCGTTATATCGCTCAGCCTCCCTTCTTTGCTCCGCCTCTGTTTGGATGGCGAAATGTTGCAGACTGACACTGCTGATGACCATCACAGAGATGGAGAGAGATCATGAAGTTCCTGAGATGTGTGATCTGTCAGAAGATGATAGCGTCTGAGTTTGACTAAACGTTGCTTGAGGGTGTAAAGTGACATAGCCCTTACAAAGTCCTCTCATTTGTGCTAATACTGTATAGATAACTGATGTTTTATTCTTTTATTTATTGCAGCAGACACAGGGAAACATGCAGAGTCCACAAAGAAAGGCCTCAGGGTCAAACAGGATTCAAACCTGGAACTGCGAAGGCTTTTAAAGATGTATTCAAATGTCTAAGAATGATTTGGGTGATACCGTAATCCCTAGTTTTAATGACAGCTAGAGACCGCTGTTGCTTGTTATCTCTCTTTCTTTCCCCATGTTCCTGTTAGTCTCTATTGTCATTGTCAGTAAAGGTGGAAACACCATAAGATGCTGTGGATGTGATTGTGCTATATGAACCATCAGAGTTAGTAAAGTCATCCTGGATGATACAGGAATGTTTGTACCTGATTTCATGTTGACAATAGTTGTTGTCACATTTATTTACATATTTCAGTCAAAGTCATCAACCAACAGACCGTCACCATGTTCTGATCCAGTCCTAGAGTGATGTTAGTTCAGAAAACAACAAACTATGTTTTCCCTCGTCACAGAGACTCGTCCTCAATCTCCTGTAACCCACATCATCACAGCCTTGAATGTTAGTACCATGCACATCTGGGCTCATGCCCTCCTTTACTATGTCTCCTGGGTAACTTTCCATGAAATATGGCCTCTGCTCCTCCCATTCAGCATCACTTGACAGCAGCATGCTACCTCATTGCACACAGTGCACACACAAAGTGGTTCTAGGTTGGAGTCCAAATGCATATGGTTTGCAGAGACTTGTACTTGTACCAACATTTAGGATTAAAAATGAAAGATTAGTGATGTGCTAAGATATGAGTAATATCTTAAAATAATGTTTAACACTTGGCTGGATGGAAATTTCTAATGGAATTGTAAATTTAGGTCTTTATTCTTGAAGAGGTGCCTGTGGAATATTAAACATCTGAACACTAAGACACTTTTATATTATGACATAAGCTTCTGTCTTCAAATAATGAATATAATGATGCACATGCAGTTTGTCTCTCAGCAAGGCTTACTTAATGAAGAGGCCTTTCAGCTCATTTGTTGTGCAGGAAAATAAAGCAGCACTTTGTGTTGACCCCTAACACTGCTCTGTGATATAAAACCATTTAGCGCAGGAAGCACTGTGACCTGTCAGCCTCCTGCACACGGACAAACGCAGCACGCTACTGTAATGATGTTTGCCTAGAACACTGACACATTTGACCCTTGTTTTAAAACCGGAGCAGCATGTGGGCTAACAGGCAGAAGGAGGTGATTTGGGTCTCGGGTTTAGAAATCCGATCAAATCACACCTTCCAGAAACATTTCTATCTAAGAATCACCCTATGCCGGGATTTAGTTTGTGTAACTTCACCGATATGTGCCTGCAGTCATCTATGCTGATTTATTTTATGCCTATAATCTTCCTTCAGGTTGATTTCAGCATTTTATAAAAAAAGCTTGAATAGACTTTAGCAGCTGTGTGTACAAGGGGAATCAGTGTTTATATGCTGCGTGCAGTCAGAGCGACAGATTGAAATAAGATGTTTGTCCTCTGCTCTGAGAGTTGAAGCTGTTAGTTTATTGAAGCAAATAATACCTTTGTAGTGCAACAGGATTTATTTCAGCCAAAATGGGCTTTTCAGGGTGTCTTTGTTTTTTGGTTTTTTTTTTGTCCCTATTTTGAGATTTCATTTCACTGATGGGCTGGGTAGTATGTGGTCTGCATCCAGATCTACACATTAGCTGTTGTTTGAAGCTGATATAGAGAGAAAGAAGCCAGGGACACGCCTGAGGTGCATGCAGGAGATATTCATCACATCCACTTGCCCCCAAAACCAAAGTGTCCCCAAACAGTTGCAGCTGTGTGACTTATGCTGCTCCAGGAGGGAGTAGCTCTGATAAATGGTGGAGAAGGATGCTGGGTAAGCAAACTGAGCTGTCATCAATATCCAGCAAACTGAGACTTCAGCGTCATGTCTGCGACCTCTAGTGGAGCTGCTGAGGACTCCTCGGTGCCCTAGCGTGGTTCATGCATGCATTCATGAGACGAACAGTTGGTGTTTAGCCTGTGCAGTAATGTCTGCTAAGCTTGTCTGGGTTGTGGTCTCAGTTCAAATTAATGGATATATTGTTTGAAAGTCATAACAGTGAGAACGTGAAAGTGACACTTTACGTAGTTAAGACTGTTAAACTCTTTTTGAGGTTTGACTTGGTTCAGTCCTCACACTTTGCACCCTCACACACTGATAAAGAGGAGCTGTGGCTGAGACTGCAAACACACAGGACTGATGAATCATTCTTCCATCTTTTTCATCTCAAGCCAAAGTTTGATTTGATTCCTGTGAGTGTTGAATTATTGCTGCTGAGGCCGCCAGAGGGCTTTTACAATCCACAGTCTGGAGTGAATCACTGCAGCTTCAGCTTGTCTGCACAATACGTTTTGCAAATCAGAGCAGCTGCCACTTAAGAAGCCATTTGGTAATGATGTGGGGAAATACTGTCATGTGGAGTGAAAAATCAGGCGTAGCTCTTCTGTAGCTGCTGGGACTGTGTCAGTGATGTGTGTGTGTGTGAAGCCACGAACACACACACAAAATCTAAACAGTCACCTTGAATTGAGGGTTTTGTGAAACTTATTTCCAGTAGTTTTGTCCTAAGACTGAACGTCGATGCAGCGTTTCATTGATGAGGTGAGCAGGATATAATCGTAATCTAATAATAATAATCGTAATCACTGAGCGTCTGTTTGTTCTTGGGTGGATCGGAGGTGAGAAGAGGTCAAGGCTGCCTGCTTCATTCGCACACACACCGTACTACCCACCTTTTCCCAGTATTCCACCATGAACCAGCTGCCTTCACACACTTTAGCGGTAAATACACAGCCGCCAGTTGACAATATTGATCTGTCGGGCAGCCAGTTTCTTTATTAACACTCTTTTTATTCACTCTCATTCTGGGCCGGAGAGATATATGGACTGGGTAGTTTAATTTAAAAAACAAATGACTGCAGCACCAAGCAGCCACTGTGAATTCCTCATTCATGGGTTTTTTTTTATTAGCCCACCACCTGCTACATTTCCACTGTATATTATTATGGATTTCCATCATTAGGATTTAATGGTTTTTTTTTTTCCTTTGGTTTTTGAAATGGCTATGAACCCCTGGCCATCAATATTGGGTAATATCATTTTCTAAACTATCCAAATGTATTACTCTCAATGTGCAAGCAAATTAGATTTTACTGTTTATTCTGCAAACCTACAATATTTTGCCCAGCCCTTCTCGACCTACTTTATGGGCTGTTACATCAGTTTATAAGGATGAAATGCGTTGCAGAAGTCTGAATGAATAAATTAAAATGTTCTCACATTTATAAAGCCATGAGAAACTATATCTCGTGTGGTGTTATTGAAGATTTAGCAACATAAGTAAATATCACAGGATTTAGTTTTTCATTTCACTCCACTTTGAAAAGCTTCTCCAGAAAATTGCACTTCACCTCTGCTAAAAACAAAATCATGAAAGGTTGTTAAAAATAATAAAGACCCTGTGATGTAGAATAACAGTTTGTTTGAGATTCTCTTAATTTGCTACCTCTTACTCTGTTGACATATAGCTGCACTGCATTCTGGGGATTTTAAAATTATATCAACAGAACATTAAAATGTATTAGCTTCATATCTTTTTATATAGCGTCATACTTCTGTCCGTCACTAGATGGGGATAATCTCACAGTGATCCAGTAATGTCCCAACATTTCTGACTTTAATCAGGAGAAGGGTTGTTTCTTTTTGTGGGACGCACTAGTGACTAATGTCAGTACACACAGTGACATTCAGTTTTGATAAATTATGGTTTTCATGACTGAAAACTTCATTTAAAGATGAAATGTTTTTCAGAGTTTTATCATCATTGGTTTTGTCACCTGGAGTAAACAAAAGAGAAAGTCAATTTAAAATCACTCCCATATGGATTCACAGGTAGTAAAATAGGCTTAAATCTTGTGATGGGTTGAGAATTTTTCAATGACGACACTATAGTGTTCAATCAGAATTGCACATGTGAATATGGACGCTCAATTTAAAAGGTGAAATTACACATTGTGTTTGATCAATAGTTGAGCTTTGAGATTTAGATATATCTAAATAGTGTTCTGGAGGTTTCCACCCCCGTCAGCTGAGTACTGTGCTCATCTTCACATGTGCAGTGTGGTGCCATGGACTGCATTGCAGTGTTTTCATGAGCTGCTCAACTTCCCCAGGCCTCGTATTGTGTGTTTGGCCTGTATGAATGGATTTCTCTAAGATGTTGGGTCAGTGTGAGGCTAATCCTCAGATCCAGTTATTCCTCAGATTCAATGCACCTTGGAAATTTCTTCTTCTTCTTCTTCTTCTTCCACAACTCGTATCACATGATCCTATAAAACACTCATCTTTCTAAATCCAGCCAGTTAAACCACCGGAGCGTCTTAGACAGCTGTTTGTTTTCTTACGTGGTCGATGCAGCAGAGGTTTCGCTGCCCAGCTGATGCTTTGACCACTCTAAACCTGCAAAACCAGGTTAACAACATGTTTGTGGACGGAGTCGTGTGTCTGGAGACAATGACCATAACTCAGCTCCCTGCGGGGGGCGGTGATTTATACGGGTTATTCCATAAAATCTGGGGTTATGGTGACAGACTCATGGGGCTGAGAATAGGGGCCATGTCAGTTCAGTTGCTAGGAAACAAGTAGAGGAGGAAGACAACAGTGTAAGGCAGAAATCTGGGTTGGGTGGAGAGAGAGGGTGAGACAGGCAGAGAAATTATGCCACGGGGTAAATGTGTTTCATCATATTTCTTCTGGGCGCTGATCAAGGCCAGGAAAGAAAGCAGCAGTGCTGCTATTTCGATGCTGTATTATTACACTGATGGCTATTGATTCTGCCCACTTGTAATTATTCCTGTTTCTATGATCAAAAACAAGCCCAGAAATTCAAATGGGGGATCTTGTGCAGCTCAACAGTAACACACACAAACACACACAATAGTCCTCTCATGTTCCAACCATTACCATCTCAATGAAGCTAAATATAGTCCAATCCCCCTGCCCCTTCATCTCACCAACATCAATAGGTCTGGCTTTGTCGTCCGTCTGTGCTCCTGTGTTTGCACTGAGCTTTTCTGTGTCGTGTTGAAATCGGGGCTCAGGCCGATGGCACACTGACCCGCCGCAGTTATTTTAGGGAGCTTGGTTGAATATGTGTTTTTGGAGATGTCACCCCGTATAGTTAACGTTGTTACTGCTTGTTGACACTCAGCACTCGACACATGTTGACACCACGTTGTGTCATTTTCACAGTGTTGTGTTTTTAGTAGTAAAAGTGTATTTAAAACTTTAATTCAGCGGTGGCTCAAACGTGTTCGTCCACATCTCCAGTTTAGCAGCTTTCTAATTTCTATTGGAAAGGAGGAAAACAGTCCCTCGGCGTGTTTTCACTCATATTAATTAGTTTGTCACACATTCAGCTGCAGGTGCTGACAGACTGTGCGAACAGATTGTTTTTGTGCTGATGCTGTGTGATATTTTCCACCAGTTTGTGAGTATTGCTTTCAGCCATGTCCACAGGATGGAGTAACAAGCAAAACAGCCTTGATTTCAGGCTAAACATCATAGTATCTCTACAAGCTCAAAGGCTTATTAACTTTGACTGACCGATGTTACGTCTTCAGGTATCAGCGAGTGCAACAGCTCAGAATCTGCTTATGTTTTCACACCTTTCGCAGCTTGTTCTTCACACCAAAACACACACAGTAGGAGTGTGTGTTTTGTATTTTAGGAAGAATTATGCAAATAATGACAAACAACAGGAAGAAATGCGTGTGTGTGTGTGTGTGTGTGTGTGTGTGTGTAATTGCTGCAAGAGACGACTGGCAGGGAACAAAAAATTTAATCGAGCAGTATTCTTCAGAGGGCTACACTGGGAGCAAGAGAGCAGTAGCTCATAATAAATGAACACAATATCTGACTGTGTTAAAACACCAAACAAAGAGCGGACAGGGAGTTATTGCTCTGTGGTCATTAATCCTCAGCTTCAAGTTGAAATTGATGTTCACTGAGCTGTTGCCTCACTGTGTTGATGGTAAGTCCACTCTAAGGACACGTATGATGTATTTTTAAAAGCAAGTAATCACTCACGGTGCATTAGATTGGAAGTCAACTTGAAGCTGTAAACTCACTACCAAATAAACCTTCTTTGTTTGGTGAGACATCCTGCGAATGTGTATTTCCACAAAACAGTTTTTGTTACGTGCCGACCCCACGACCTTCCTGTTTTAACACTGGACTCGTCCTGTTTACTGTTCCTTGCAAACTGTTTGAAGTAAAGCCAGTGAATCCAGCAGAACAAGCAACGTCCCCCCATTTTTATCTGTCTGGTCCTAATATAGACGAATGTGCATAGGGTCACATGAAACCTCCACCTCAGACACTAAACTCATGTTTCTTCCCATGACCTAAATTCCTCAGGCTCCTTCTGTTTAAATGTTTGTCCTGTTAACGTTGATTGTGAATAACGAGTTACTGTGAATGTCAGGATGCCTCCAAATGGACAGCAGCTCTTCATGGATGCGTTGTTGCTATGGAAACTGTCAAGACGTAAACGTCCGACCATGAAGGTCCTCGAGTGCACAGCTTGAAACAATCCCGCCCATATGTTGTACTGGTCCAGTCAGAGGCTTCAAGCTCACGGTTGACGTTTAAACGATTATACAACTTTTACAGAATATTGACAGATGTTGTTGATCATGTTGCCTGAGTGTGTTTGTGACCTGCTCTTTTATACCCACACCGTTAAAGCCCCTCCCATGGCGGTCAACAGGCGCTTTCTCCCCACTGATGAGAATGTGTTGACACATTTAGACAGGCAGACAGATTCCTTATCTGTGTGTGTCACAGCGCCGTGTAAATAACGTGTCTCTGTGCTGTTCACTACATTAGCTGCCAGCACTTACACTCCTCCAGTTACACTACTCGTCACTGAGAAAATGATTCTTTTTTATTTTTCCTTCCACGTCACCTTCCTGGGTTTGAACCCCATTTGACCCAGGTGTGGAGGCTTTCTGTGCGGAGTTGTTTTCCAAGGATCTGCATGTTTTTTGTTTTTTTTTCTTTAGCGTCCTCCCACAGCTCAAAGACGAGCAGTTTAGGTTGAGAGGTGACTTTAAATTGCCTGTAGGGATGAGTGACAACGTGCATGTTTATCTGTCAATGTGTCGACGGTGTACCCCGAGTCGGCTGGGTTTGGCTCTAGGCAAAAATAAAAGCAGTGTAGATAATGACTCCAAGTTGTAAAAGCTTGATCTTACCGTCACCTGTTTGTTTTTGTTTTTCTTGTATTAATACAGGAAGTGCTGAATGATAACAGTGAATGTAAATAAGATAGAGTGAGCCAAACAGAGCTAAGCTGTTGGTTCTGCCTCTCAAATGTGTCATCTTCTTACTTTTCAGCTACAAATCAATGTTGGACCTAATTTCAGAAACTCAAAAGTTCCTAATCTGGAGTTTAGTGTTTTGTTGGGGAAAAGATGTCGGCAACAAAAACACTGCTTTGCTTTTATTTATCCCAGAGTGGACACAGATGTGTTCAATTCAACCCACAGGCGGTTGGTGAAAATATGTTGGCAGCTGCCAAAAGACCCTGTTCAACATGTTGACAACCAAACTTGTTAAGTAAACGTGTGCAGAATTCATATGTAGATTTTCCTGCAGGGTGTAGTGAGACTGTTAAAGGAAGCATCGTGATAATAATAAGCTACATGTATCTCCGTTCACACAGTCACAGTCTATTTTTGAGTTGAAATCTCTGCTCACACCTTCAGCCCTGTTCCACAAAGTCCCATTACCAGAGCAGGGACTGTCAACCTGCTGTCACAACAGCAGCTAAGATGTTAACCCTGAACTAGTTGGCTAGATTTTTGCAAACTAGACATTTCTCACAGCCTGGAGACTTTCCAGCTCTGACAACGTGTCTACAGTGTCAAATTAGATGTCAGCTCTCAGCAGGTTTAGCCTGCTAAAGTATAAATGCTGTTATAGTTGTTCTTAGTCCTTTTAAATCTGTCTACGCAATCTGCTGTTTTTTATTCTTTACTTTACTCTAAAGGTCTCTAAAGGTTTACACAGGTCAGTGTTTTAGGATTTCTGTTTCTTTTGGATTCCTCACAGCTCCATGAGCCCTTTTTAAAAATATTAATTTATTCTTCAAATATCTTCTTCTTTGTTAAACAGGAGAGTTTTACTTATTTAAAACATAACGTGCTTCAAATCATTGAGATTACAGAGGTAAAGCTGTTGTACACACAGTTTATTAGGTACATTATTACTAATCCATAATAAATTCAATATAGCAAGAACAGTTTTTATTGAAACATTTCTACAGAGGTGTTGATTGAGCTGTAGGATTGTTTTGGAGAATGTACTTGAAGTGTATTACAGTTTGCAGAGAGGTGTTGATTGGAATAAATGCTAAGATGTAATAAAAGGATAAGAAACCAATCTAAGAGTCTAAAAATGTCCTGGTTAATGATGTATGATGATGTGGACTGTGGGCTGATCAAAGCTGGGAATTATTGGTCTGAAGTCCTCAAACAATCATAATAAAGTCATATTCAACAAAATAGCTACTAGTTTGTTTTAAAATGATACATTATTTAAACAAAGAGACTAGAAATGCTCCCTGCTGCGCTCACCAAATTACCATAATTCACCTCTCAGCTCTGTTGTGGCTAGAAAGTGTGACGGCATCACTCACTGCTTACAGCTATCACACACATATCGCACTGAAATAACAACAGCATGTGAAAGGCAGTTTTCCTGTTTAACTTCACAGCTTTATAATGAGAAGGTGTCATAAATCTGCCTGTTACTTCTTCTATTTTTAATGCCCATAATGTGTTGGAGGCCACACGCTCTGGGCTGATCACTGCCTTCATCATAGCACAGTCACTATATCAACGTCGTGTTTAAGTCTCCTGTGATTCCTCTAGCTGCTGTCGTCTGCTCTCATCACTATCCCTTTTTGCTAGTTCAGTGTTTAATGGTCGCTGGAGAATTTTCTCAGTAGTGTTTTGTTTTTTCGTCAAAGGAAAAGCCTGGTGTGATCCTACATTCATGGTATTATCAAGAGACCCCATCAAAAGACCAAAACTGACAAAGCGTTTATCCATCTTGATACTTTCTGACTTTCAGGTCTCTGCGCAGATTTTTTTGTGGAGTTTAAGTCTGGGTCATTGTCCGACTGAAAAGGGAGCTGTTGTACAAGTTGCAGGTTTTGTGCACATTGGGGCAGGTTTTCTTAAAGCACCTTTATGTATTTGGCTGCATTCATCCTTCCCTCAGTTCTCCATCTCCTCCATAACCGATGAGCGGTGCCTGCTTTAAACCAGGCATCGTGCAGGACCTCTGACCTGAGGCTTCACTGTTGAGCTTCCACCGTCCAGGTGGTAAGGTGCAGTTATTAGAAGAAATGGTAACAGGCAGACAGGTAACAAGCAACAGGTAGTAAATAACTCAGAACATGTGATGTGGCTATAACGGGTCCACAGCTAGGATGGTGTTCATGTCTTTGCTCTTATCTCATTATGAAAGTCTAAATGGAAACAAACTGAGCTGAAGAGAACAGGAAGAAGCGACAGTACGTCAGGCTTTGACCAAACCTATTGGCAACAATCAGTTTGGGATTTAAAGATTTATCTTGGTGATTCCTTTACCTTCTGGCTCTGTGTATATGTCGTTCCATACCTGACAACATGCATCCTCCCTCCCCTTCACTGTGAAACCCTCACCTCCTCATGGGACTGGAGCCAGCACACGGGAGCACGACTCTGCCTCACCGTCGTGAACCCTGTAATTAGCTGCAGGTACTTGCTGCTGTCCCGCTGTTACTGCTGGGCTTTTTTCACAACAGGTGTTTACTCCCATACAAACGTGATGCGTGACCAGCTTTCGGTCTGCTCGCCCTGAGGCGTGACCATGTCGGTGAGCTCAAAACGAAAATCACAGCGTGGCTCCTCTTCAGATTGTAAAGGACCAGCCACACAGAAGGCTGTGGTGATCCTACAGTCCACCTTTATGGTGTTATACTGGACTTATACAGCGAAGTGTAGTGTGGTGTTTAGAGGAGGCTGATTTTAAACATAACTGGTTTGCATATAATCTCTGTCTCTAATCATTGTTTTCATTTAGCCTGTGAATTCATTAACTCCATGCACGACTGGTTTCCTTTCCTTGTTCAGTGTCAACAAACGTTTTCCAGCTGATCCTAGATCAGGCACAGGGAGCTGCATGGACACTGGACAGAGGTTATTAGAGGTGTGTTGATCCTGTCGCATCAGGAGACACTGGTCTTCTCTCCTCCTTCTCCTACAGTGCAGGGAAGAGGGAGATGCTTCCCCTCACTATCTCACTGCAGACGAGGCGGATTGTGGGTTTTCTTTCCTCTGACTGACACGTTGTTGACCTGTTGTTTTTCTTCGCTTGTTTCGCGAAAAATGTGATGGAAAACGCCAAAGTTTTTCTTTTCTTTGTTTTTTCTCGTCGTGCTCTTACGCATTCAGTAAAGATAACGTTCCTGCTTTAGGTAGTCAGCACCCAGGAGTGAAGAGACAGGAGCGATGTGCTGTGAATTAGTCAGTGGACTGTTGCTGGTTCATGAAAACCCATGGACCAAGCTGTTTTCGCTCAGGGCACCGCGGAGAGCTGAAGACGTGACCTGTTGCAGCTTTTAGTGTTAGGATGGATGAGCCAGTTTTCACTGCTTCATGTAAGACGACGGATTCGTTAAATGAAGAGGGATTGAATTACTTTTTGGATTGGTGTCCTTTTTTACGCAGAGCGCACTTGGTCAAGGGACGAACGACGTGCTGCTCTGACCGGGCTCCTCGCTGGACCGCCTGAATAAAAATCCGTCAACGCTCTGAACTGATCTAACGGCAGCGAAAACGGTGTTTTGCGATTAAACGCGACGATGGACTAAAAGTGGTCACGCACCGCGCCCTGCTTTCCAGGAGAGTATAACCTCCTTTCCCTCCGCTGTCTTCCCTCCCGTGTGGTTTGCTTTTCACAGGATGGCCCGCTTTGGGGACGACGTACCGGGCTTGTTGAGCTCAGGGGATGGAGGGTCCGAGCGCAACCGCAACCGCGATGGCGCGGCCGTGTCCACAGGTGGCATCTCCCCAGCCTTCAAGCAGACCAAAGCGCAGCGCGCCCGCACCATGGCCCTGTACAACCCCATCCCGGTCAGGGAGAACTGCTTCACCGTCAACAGGTCCCTCTTCATCTTCGGCGAGGACAACGTGGTGAGGAAGTACGCCAAGAAAATCATCGAGTGGCCATATCCTTTTCTGCTTCATAGTGAAATGAAGCGAGTAAAGTGTGAAATATAGTTACAGAAAGTGGGTAAAGGGTGTAGCAGCTGGTCCACGAGCAACCATAGACACTGATTTAATGATATGGATGCAGCCATTTCCTGTCTAGTCCACAATAACACAGAATTACACATAATCTTTCAAACAAATTCTGTTTAGAGCTTCAGCACCATGGACAGCGCACACGCACCGTGCATGAGATACTCAACTACTATGATCTGAGTTCATCTAAGCGATTCATTAAAAGAGTCTTTACTTGAAGCAGAGTCCGATCCAATGAAATAGCAGGAAATTAGGAATTAACAAAGTAGAATCGGTCACTGTTAGAAGACCAGTCCGGGATTGGGCTGAAGTATCATGTAGTGCTGACACAGTTTACAACAGTAGTTAGATCTGCATACAGTAGAAAGTGGGTTAGAGCCATATAGGAGACTTTCTGACTGTGAATCTGTACAAATCTGTGAAACTGACCTGACAAAACAAGACATTTAATGATAGCTGTAAACTGTGAGAGGCGTCTTTTGGACTGTTTTATGTTGAGGTGCGACCCTTAAATTGTATTTCAGCTTGTCATCATCATCAAATCAGTTTTATTTATTGTAAAAATGTCACTTATGCTGTTACACTGATGATTATTTGGCTGAAATGTCATGACTGTCATTGTCATTGCTGTTACTGAAAGGAGAGAGATGGTTTTTCCTGTTGCTGAGGAGGACGACCACAACACACACACACACACACACACACACACACACACACACACACACACACACGCGTCCATTGGTGACGTGTTTATGCTGCTCACCAGGTGCCCTGGCCAGGTGTGGCCTCTTCACTGCCATTGTTCAGTTCCATTCAACAGCTTCCTGACTGACTGGCCTGCTGCTGATTTTAAAAAACACCCAGCAAATAGAGTGAATATGCTTTTATTGTTGATCGCTGTGCGTTGTTGTTGTTCTCTGGATTTGTCCATCCACTGAGGTGATTAAAAATAGAAACGGGATGAAATTCAATCACCAGCCAAGGAATAATGGTTGACGTGTGTGTGTGTGTGTGTGTGTGTGTGTGTGTGTGTGTGTGTGTTGGTTATTGAGTTGCATATGTTTCAGCCCACCAACAATGATATGTTTACATATAGCCCGACTGACTGGCCTACTGACAGTAAGACAATTGGCTTTAAATCGAAATATTGTGAGCAGAAGGAAAACAGTGAGTCTGAATAACCTCCAGGTTAATGTGCTGCTGTGGAGGGAGTGTCTCATTACATCTAATGAGCTCCACTGTATCTGATTAACAGACATTAACAGGAATTATATGTAATGATGTCTGATCGCTGTGTCATGTGCTATTACAACCAGTCATTACTCACTGAGTCATGCTGTATTATATTGTTTGTAATATGGTTTTGCAGGGAGTGATACTGAGCTGAGTGATTTCTCTTCTGGTCAGTATCGACTGTGGCCGCGATGAGTGTGTCGGTCAACCCGTGAGTCCCGTTTAGATTCACACACGTCAAACACACAAGGCAGCACAAATGTGAGCGCACAGTGAACAGGTAAAGATGTATCAGCACATAAACGTAGACACATGCACGTTGGTGTTAGCCCTCATCCTTAGGTTCACCAGCTCCAGCGATTAATGAAGTGTGCACATGTTGTCTAGATCTAGGAGCATATACTCCACAACCTACAGAGATATTACGACTAAACTGCACTTTAAGGAGTATTTCTACAATCTGGGAAATACGCCTCTCTGCGACTGAGACATAGACTGAGTTGCCTACACAGGTGCCATAGTGGCCTTTCTTGCCTGAGGTCAGTTTTCCTGCTTTACTGGTGTAAGCACAGTGATTATGTAGCTGAACACCTCCTGTGTAGACTCACACGTAGCACATGAGCTGCTGCTCTTCTGACGTGTTGCTAACACTTCACCTTCTGTGTAGACACGGTGATAAATATGAAGCTAGAACCAGCAGCCAACTAGATTAGTTAACAGACTGGAAGCGGGAGCAGTGGGGCTCCAGCCACAAAACAGTGTGATTTCCTAAAGCTGAGGTTGCAATTTCAACACAGTTCTTCCACACCGTGAACTTTTGGATCGTTTAGATTTGACTGACTTGTTAAACTACGCATGTAAACGATGGGCAGTGCAGTGTGGAGGATTATTTCTTTTCGTTCCATCATCATGAGTTTGGAAACTGAACTTTTTAAAGTTTTGCTGTGAAAAACAATATTTTCTGACTTTTTCTAAACAAAACAATTAAGTGAGACATTAATTGTCATTAATCTATAATGAAAACAGCCCTTAAGAAATTTGGTGGCCACAAGACCCAAGTACAGGAGCGCACACACACACACACACACACACACACACACACTCACGCAGCGCACACACTCTGCAGGACTTCTCGTAAAGGTCAGCTTTGTGTTCGGAGCACAACTTGCTGCTGTCACTTTGCTGTTAGAGGCTCTTTTTTTTCCTCTGAGGGCTCAATTAACCGCAGATGATCGATTCAGGACTTATCCGGAGGCTTTCATGTTTGGGAGTGTAATGCTGGGCCCAGAGTGGTGTGTGTGGCTCTTCCAGATCATGTTACAATTTGTTTTGAGAGTTTTTTTGAGTAAATATATATAACGTTAGTAAAAGGATTATGTGAACGTGTTGCTTGAGTCTGATTCTCGGCCTGAGGTTTCACTCGACGGAGGCCGGTGGAGGCCTGGCGGGGAGGCAGAGGGAGGGCTAATGAAGCACACAGGCTGAGTTTAGTGTGGAGGGCCTGGTGGGGGCCGGCAGCTGCTCCTCCTGTCTGATCCCCACTGGGATCCCCCGTGGAGGGAAGTTTCCCATTGAGAAGGTACACCTCTTAATAATTGATCATTGGATTTAAAAGAGTTTATTTCATCGGGGCCCACAGAAATAGCTATATGAGGAAAAGACACGCTTGATGGTTGTGAGATTAAAATTTTAAAAGAAGTTACACGATTTAGTGATCAGCAGGGAATGTCCAAACTACGTGCTCAGGCTTTAAACAGCTTTAGTCTCAGTCAGAGGAGGGTTTAAACAGTCACCGATTGGTAATTTGAGTTTGCAGATTCTGTGCATGTGCCTCTGGAGTCAGTGAAAAATTAGAAAAGATTGTTAATTTTCAACTTAGTTGGATCCTGGCATGAAAAATGGAAATAGAAAATTATCAAGGAAATGACCCATGTGTCCAAATTGTACTTACCGTCCTTCTCTCATTAATTTCTAATTACAAAGAACAGTTTTTCTGCTTATTGCTTGTCTTTTTACTTAATTAGAGCAGATGCTATAGGTTAAGTGACAGGAGCAGCAGGAGAATATGTAACTTATATACGTAGTAGCTATGCACACTTTTGCATTTGCAGTGATTGACAGGAAGTTCATATAACCAATCTATAAACAGACATGGGGTGAGGTGCATCTCCCCCTCCTACTGTTGTTTACCTCGAAGCCACTGTCATTGCGTCTGCGTGTGCACTTAGTTTTATTTTTCCTGACGCAGACGTTTTAGAATAAAGCCCGTGGATCCCAGTTCATGTGGATTACTTGCAATGCTTTTGTGTTTAAACCAAACTCTGGTTGCATTTATCCTCCAGATTGATCAGCTGGTCAAGCAGCGAGAGATATGGAGGCGACGTGGTGATCGTGTATTGATTGATTATGTTTGTTTCTGCACTCAGTTAAATCTACTCAGCTGATAATGGCCACGTGCATTCAGGCTGAATTCTCAATAGAAAGTTTAAGGTGTTTGTGTATCAGTGTTTTCATTCCCTTAGCTTGATTTTAGTCCAAATGGATATTACACCCTGGCTTTCCTCTGTGTTAATGAGCGTGTGCATATAACACACATGCTGCAGATAATTCATAGATTTTCAATAAGCCCCACTCAGATGCCTGTAATTACACAGATGCACCAGGGCATCACACTCTTGCCGGCGCGTCTATTTTTACACGCATGTTTGAGGATTCGAGGCAGAGCGCCAGCGTCACTGTGACTCACAGGACCGCTCACGAGATACCTCGCTGCTAACGCCAGCACACGAGCCATGATCCACGTTACACCAGCTGACATCCAGAGCGGCACAGAGAGGCTGGAAATGTTCTTTGGTAAAGATGCTTGTTGAGTCTAATGGTGAACTCAACATTATACCAGTTGTACAGTACGAGGTCTGGTTTATTTATTATGTGATGGTACTTGGGCGTACTTGTTAAACACCTATGACTATAAACTATAGACTACACTGTATGAGTGAATCCATAAGGAGGCAAAATGCTCTATCAATAACAAATGACCTATTATATAAAATAACTATGGATGTATGAAGGGGGTGACTCACTGTGATAAACCAAACCAAAGCAGAGAATTAGGTTCTCCTCTGGTCCCTCAGCTCCTTAGCATCTTTCAGCTCAATGACTTGGTGTCTCTGCCCTGAACTTCACTCTTTCGGTTCACTGTCACCGCTCTCATAGTCTAGTTTGGCTGTAACAGGAAGCTATTTCCAGCAAAACAACAACTCTAAAATCCCATTGTACACTGCAGTGTACACACCTAATATTAGACAGACACAGTAAACAGCTTGAGCAGCAGGAGCTGGTGAAGCTAGAGGAGTAAATACCAGGCTTACATTAGAAAACATGACTTGATTGTTGCTCTCTGGCTGCTGGATGTCTAAATAAGCAAAAATCTGATCATTTCCCACATCAGCAGACGACCAACAGCGCACAGATAACAACCATATTGAAATATTCATAAACAGATCGATGTAGTGAAAATATATGAAACTAAATTAGACCATAGCGATTATAATTAGCCTGATAGCATCAGGCTGTGTGTGTGTGTGTATGCGTGTGTGTGTGTGTGTAACCACAGGTACCCAGTAGCCATCTCATAGCAGTGACTTTTGGCTTGAAGAGGAGCCTGTTGCCGTGGATACCACTCTCTGTCTTCATTTTCTCTCTTTTCTCCCCCTTCTTAAGTCTCCCTCTGTCTCTCCCCTGCTCCTGTTTGTTGTGTGTCTTTGAGGGGATACAGGGTGTGGCGAGTGGCTGCTGCTGAGCGCTGCGAGTGAGGCTAAATCGATGCCAGTTATCGTCGGGAACTGCATCAAAAGAAGCGCTTCTCTTCTTCAAAAGATGGAAGCGAACTTGAAAACAGTCTCACTTGAGACAGACATTATGTCAGAAAGCCACTTTCTGCAGTTAGTCTTCATCCTCGTCATCTATTCGTGGCTGATCGGCTGCTATGATTTCGTGTTTCCCAAAGCTCTCGGCGATTAACTTGCAGCCACTCAGTCAATACGCGGCGCGGCCGAGGTTTAAGTTAGAACCCCTGTGGACCGGTGGGAGTAAGATTGTATTTGCTCTGTTTATTTAGTACTGCGTTGCTCACATGTCTCTGAGTAACCTGCTGGGTACAGCTGCCAGCACAACATCGATCTGTCCAGTGTCAGTCTGATTTGTTCTCATTGCCTCCTCCTCACCCACCTGTTTTACAAGCTCCTCACTCTCTTTATAACCATCATCCTCTCCTCCTCTGATCTCCCTTCATCCTCCTTATCACTGTTCTCTTCTCCTGTGCTATTCGTTATCTCCTATTCGCTCTGCCTCCCCTTTTCTTTCCGCTCTCCTTCTCTGTCTTTTCTCTGCAGAGTTAAGCTCCCTTCCTACCTCTTCAGCACATAACCAAGAGAGAGGGGACTGCCCACGCGAGGCATTAGATAGATAGAGTACATACAGTAGCTGCTGAGCTCAACCCCAGAGCCGCAGGAATTGAACCAATGACCAGCCCAGGTCCCATCGAACAGGCTGTAAAGCTTGTAGTAAGAATGACCCTGTTTATAGGATCATGTCTCAGGCCCACCCACTCGATCCTCCTCGTTAAGCCTTCTGATGCCCTTGTGTGTGTGTGTGTGTGTGTGTGTGTGTGTGGCTGTCTGCTGCAGCTGACCTCATATAAGGTTCAGCCACTATGGCCCCAGTGTTTATGACATACCGGGTTAATTCTGTTTCATACAGAGAAATTAATGTCAGTCTGTGTATCGCTGCTTACCTGACATCGTAATTGGAGGACTGCTGCTGGGCTTGATTTACTGCAATTACCTGAATTTTATTTTCCAGTCCTGTACAATATCAGAATATTATTCTACATAGGAGAATCGGTGCTTTCTGTGCAGACATCATAGTAGGATATTTAGTTTTATTACACTGCACACATTTCCTGTACTGTTGTTTTAGACTGCATTGTGTTCCTGTTTTAACTGTGACCTAGAAACCTGTTTAGAGCTTTTACCTTCTACGAATAATCCACAACACTTAAATATGTGACTTTAAGATGTTCCTGGTATTATATTCCATGTCTTTCTTGTTGTTAACAAATCCCATGAAAAGACCAAAACCATCAATGAACTGATCCTATTAAGGTACAGTGAAATGCACATCATCATATTGGAATTACTGATTACTGCACCAAAGCTGCAGCTTAAGAATAATATATAAATATAAATCAGTCTGTGTTACATGCACTATTTGTTTGTTTGTTCAATAAGAACAAACAGACTTGAGGAAGAAAGACCCTGAGCAGACAGAGAGAGTAGCTTACACACTTCATCAACATCAGGTCAGTTCAAAGTTTGCCAAGTTCCTTAACGTGATTCCTCCACTCCATTCGAGTACATGATTCTCACCACCATCATCGCCAACTGTATCGTCTTGGCTCTGGAGCAGCATCTTCCTGGAGAGGACAAAACACCCATGTCCAAGAGACTGGTGAGACACGCACGGAAACATCTGCACACACACACACACACACACACACACACACACACACACACACACCCAAACCCAAACCCAAACCAAATGTCTTTTGTCAAGTTGATGAAAATAAAAAAATATGTTAAATATTTTTGAAACCCATCAGGGGCCTTTCTGTGTGGAGTCTGCATGTTCTCCCTGTGCTTGTGTGGGTTTTCTCCAGGTACTCTGGTTTCCTCCCACAGTCCAAAAACATGTATGTCAGGTTGATTGGTGACTCTAAATTGCCCATAGGAGTGAGTGTGAGTGTGTGAGGTTGTTTGTCTCTATGTGGCCCTGTGATGGACTGGGGACCTGTCCAGGGTGGACCCCTGCCTTTCACTCAAAGAAAGCTGGGATAGGCTCCAGCAGGTCCCTGGGACCCTGGTTAGGACTAAGGGGGTATAGATGATGGATGGATGAACTTGGTCTGATGGAGCCTACAGAAAAACTAAAGCCAACATGCAAAGAGCTTTCATGCCAGTTAGTGTGAGCTATAAATCACTCTGGTTACCTCACTGCACTCTTGCTTCACGCCAACAGGAGAAGACAGAGCCGTACTTCATCGGGATGTTCTGTTTTGAGGCTGGGATAAAGATCATTGCCCTGGGCTTTGTATTTCATAAAGGCTCCTACCTCAGGAATGGGTGGAACGTCATGGACTTCATTGTGGTCCTCAGTGGGTGAGTTGAACAGCATGTGTATATATTTAAAAGCGTATCTCGTTTGTGGTGCTAATCATATTATCACTGTAGTGTTCAGTGTTCTCTAGTAGCTGAGTTTATTTCACCTCACCTTATTCTGATGGTTGATGTTGTTGAGTATGAATCTTCTTATAGCAGAAACCTTCAGAACACATCACGGTGTGTTTCTGAGCCTACAGAAGTGTTTTACATTCGCCCAAATGATGTTCCAGTGTTGAATAATGCATCAGTGGTGTTAACATAATAAGATACATTGCTCTCCCTCAAGTTTTCCTTTATTTTCTTCGTTATTGGGAAGAAAATGTCGTACAAGTAGTACAACAAAAATATGTTGTCGCTTCGGTGTGTTATGGAGTAATGGTAATTTACAGTACAATCAAGGATAAGACATTGTGTTGTGGAATATTTGGCAAAATAACATATATTGTTTGTTTCACTGAACTAAGACAGAAAATAAATATGATCTTGGTCAGAAATAAAAAGGAGTTTTGGGCAAAGTCTAGAACATCGACCTGCAGCTACCTGAGCGACATGCTGGACTAACCTGAACATGGAAGGTGTTGTGGATTAGGTTAAAGTGATTACAGCTTGTAAACATAATCATCTCGCTCTGTGCACTTACGGTACATTAATTACATCACAGTTAGGAGCCCAGGGGAGGCTCATGTTGACCGGTTCTGTTGTCTGTCCAGTGGGGGAAAGGTGTTAGAGCGTTTCACAGCAGTCACCTTCACCGTCAGAGCAGAGGGGGGAAATGTTTATGTTTCAGAGGAGGAGCCTGATGAGTGAGACAGCAGATTTACCTCAGGATCTCTCAAACACACAGACACGGATGAAACATTAATCGATTCACAGCGCAGACGTACGAGGGGTGGAGGACAGGGTTCTTAGAGAATTCTACATGATTCTGTTCAATTATTGATGAACCCAGCTCAGGCTCCTTAATGATAGCCCACTCGCTGTTGGAGACAGGAAGGGCGCCGGTTCGGAGGAGAAGGGGGATGGAGTAAAGAAGAAGTAGAAGTTATAGTCAGAGTCCGTCCTGCTTCTCTATCCTGTCGACCAGTTGGCGAGGACACTCAACCCCAGGGCGAGTTACTGAAATTAGTTAGAGTTTAATTAAAGCACAGTGACACAGACACACAGTAATGGATTGTTCTAATCTCACCTGGACTGTGGAGGCTCTGCCAACAGTGACACATGCTGCAATCAGACTTCACCTTTCACTGAGCTCTGTGTATATAACAGGTGGTAATTAATGATGTGCTGCTTTTGTCTAGCACACAGGTAAGTGTGTGTCGAGGATGAAGTCATTCGACTCACCCTGATACATCTGCGTACTTCCCTAAACACACACACATTTTTTCCTCTGTAAGTTGCTGAGTCATTATTTACGCCCCAAAAGCAAAAATGAAAACAGCAAAGTTACTCATTCCTGTATGTGTTGAGTCTGAGCTGCCAGCAGTGACACAGGCAGGAGACGAGCGCGATCCAGACGAAAAAGGCTTCCAGGTCGTATTTTATTAATATTCAACATGATGAAGTGAGCTGCAGATAGGTCCCTCTCTAAATTCTGGCCACAGTAAAGATAAATTAATGAAAATGTTCTCACTGTGTCTCGCTCTCTTTTCGCCCCCCCTTCTTTGTCTGGAACACACACACACACCATGTAACACACACACACTCACATAGACACTCCACTCACCTGTAGGCCATCATCCAAGGTTTGCAACCCTATTAAAGGCTGAGTGAAGATTATGAGATCTGCTGGTAATATTAGATGAGTCACCATCTATCAGTTAGTAATTAGGAGGCCTCTGCAGTCAGGAGGGGTCATAGTCTGGGTAACAAACTCAGGCCCCTCACGGGCTCCTAGCTAGAACCAATATCAGCATCATTTAATTTATATTTAGAATATTATATATATATATACAGGGGTTGGACAATGAAACTGAAACGCCTGGTTTTAGACCCGGACATCCCTTTCAGACAGCTTCCTCTTGCATCCACAGTTACTCCTGTTGGATGTGGTTCGTCCTTCTTGGTGGTATGCTGACATTACACCTGGATACCGTGGCTCTTGATACATCACTGAGACTTGCTGTCTTGGTCACAGATGCACCAACAATTTGTCCTCTCTTGAACTCTGACATGTCTGACATGCAATATTTTAAGCAAAACTCTGCTATTACTCTGTTAATTAAACCTTCATACTCTGCTCTTACTGGTGGAATGTGCAATCAATGAAGACTGGCCACCAGGCTGGTCAAATTTAGCCATGAAACCTCCAACACTAAACTGGCCAGTGTTTCAGTTTCATTGTCCAACCCCTGTAAATGTGTGTGTGTTCAGATTTAAATATTTTTATGCTTCTTATTTATTGTTGCAATTCTTCTGGCATTATTCACTTTCAGGTACTCCTACAATATTCTAGAGCTTTTATTTTGTCTTGAGCGTGTTGTCAAAGTAAATTTAGATTAGAATAAAAATGCAATGTCTTATTCAGCCATATAACACTGAGACACACTGTGGTGCATAACAAGTGGAGCATCTGCTCTGCATAGACTGCAAATGAGAATGTTGGTTACATAAAGATGACAGAGTTTTTAATGGAGACATAATTAATATAAATTAAAGTGCAAATCATGCAGGAAAAGAATATTGATCAGAGAAGATGTTATTTATTATCACAGCCAGTCAATTCAAATACTTGATGTGTTAATACTGCGAACGGCGAGATGTGTTTAAATTGTTTAGAGAGGTTGAAGCCATCAAACACAGTGGTGCCTGGTGATTATGTGCCGGGCAATGAAAGCCTCTGGTTAAACACACAGGTGCAACGTGAACCTAATGTGCACTATATATATATATATCGAAGTTGGATTGAAACTTGTCTGTGCTTCTTTTTTTCTTTGCTGATTGTTGATTGGCCTTGTAACATGTGGCACGTGTGTACGACTACGGCTTGTTGGAAACAGCTTTTATTAGTTGTAATTAGTTGTGAGGTGTTGTCCCAGTTCACATGGCTCTAATGAGCTGACTTTGATTGAAGACTGTGGAGTCATTGTGGCTGCTAATTGTAGAAGATTTTGCTTATGGAAGCACGAGTGTTAATTCAGACTGCAAAGCAACGAGAACCTTTCCTCAGTGGATACCCCTGACTCACTGAACATTATGTGTTAACATGTGTAATTATGGAAGCATTTGCTAACAGTGTCAACGCTGGAGGCCATGATTACCTCAGCAAGCTGCCTTGGTGTTTGGAGATGGCCTGTATTACTCAGAGAGTGTGAGTGGGAGGGAGGTATGAAAAACCAGATGGCGCTTGCTGCTTCCTTAAAGGCGGCTATAATGTGGCTGAGGACTGTTGTGATTGAAATTCGAATGGGAGGCTGTGGGTTTTCTCAGGCCATCGCACATGCTTTCCCAGTCTGCTAAAACGGCACGCTGTGGGGGAGAGTCAGAAGACAGAGGAGGTGAGAAGCAGGAAAAATATGACAGGAAGGGAAAGTAAAGAATAGAGAGGAGTGAAGACAAAGAGAGCGCAGAGATAGAGCTGGAGGAAATAAGAAGGATGCCTCTATGCGTAATTGTACGTACTAATTGGCACCTTGGCAGTCTCATTCGCTGGCAAGCCCTCCATTACACTGGCAACATTTGGCAGAGGATAACGCCCACCAAGGGTTTATGTCACCACTATGTGCCAGACACTTAGGGGGGATGGGAGAGATGGAGAGAGCTAAAGATGAGGAGACTGGAGATAAGAGCGTTTCAACCTTTTCCACATGGCTGTCGTGTACGAGGTCGTTTAGGGATGTACGTTCCTGCTAAGTCAAGATGATTCAGGGTTTTTTTTTATTGCTTCCTTCAAGTTAAAGCTTATTTTACTGCACAGCTGAAATATAAATGAAAAACTCTGAAAAACAAATAAGTGGAAAAAGAGGACAGATACCACGTGGATGTTAGATTGTAAATGAAATGTAAAAGAAATTCAAATGTGAAACATCGATTTAATGTCACTTTAACTTGAGTCTCTTCTGGACTCAAACCAGGAAATGTTGTGATCACTGTTGGTATCAGTCATGAGCAACTGTTACTTAAAGTTGTGGATGTTTAGTTTTGATTGGTACCTCGTCATGTGACTGAAATAAGAGGATTATTACAGGCTACTGGTGTTAAACAGAGAGAGTGTCTCCTTTGCTGTGTGAACAGATGGATGTCAACACTGTACTGTTCCTGCTCTGTTTCCACTGTTGGGCAGGAGGGAGAGCTGACACTGCTTCACACTGAGCAAACCATCCTTTATATCTTCCAGCAGGTTCAGAGTATTTGGGGTTTCTTAGCTTGTTTATATCTACATTTAGATGAACTCAAGCCCTCTCCTACCGTCCTCTCTCCTCTCCAGTCCATTATTCCTTTTCCTTTTCTGTCTTTCCTTCTGCTGCTGTTGCTGAAGCTGATCTGCGTCGTTTGCACGATATTATTAGCTCAGAGAAGTTGTCGGGGTGTGAACACACTGTCACTGTACCTGACTCACTGAAAGCTGAAACCACAACCTGCCTGTTGTCTGTGTGTGTGTGTCTGTGTGTGTGTGTGTGTGTGTGTGTGTGTGTGTGTGTGTGTGTGTGTGTGTGTGTGTGTGTGCATCCATGTGTATGTGCCACTACTGCATGTATTTCAGCCAAAAACACCTTCTGTCAGTTTGGCCGTCCTACACCTGTTAGAACTGGCCGTGTCAAACCGTCACAAACACCCAAATACAGACACACAGACAGACCCGTCGTATCCGATCTTATTTTCCATCTGCTGTCTGATCGATTGATGAGTTCAGACGCAGCAGGGGTGGAAATGTCCCCCTGAGCTGTTACCGTGGCGACCGAGGATCCCGCCCCAGGTCAGGCTGTCACTGGCTCCCGTCCTTCTGGTTCTCTGGTCAATGTCTCTACAATTAGAACGGGTCGGGGACAGATCTGTCGGAGTCTTTTCTGGGAGTTTGCGGGGGAATGTGCTTCCACACCTGCTCTTTGAGTTTACGTGTGTGTGTGTACGACACAAGAAAAGGATCAGACAGGGCTCTGGCAACACTTTTCTTTCACTGTTCAACAAGTCTTTGTTTCGCAAATCAAGCAAAGTGAAACGTGAACGTGTATGTAAATACAGCGAAGAAAGGGTGCATGTGCTTAGCGACGTTCAAACGACATCCTCAGGGTAAAAGTGGTGTTTTAGCTGTGATCCTGAATTAAGTCAGTGAATAATGATGATGGTGTTGAGGAAACTGACAGTCTAACAAGCCCACTCTCTGTCCCTGTATGCTCTCCACCGTCTCTCTCCTTCCAGCCATTATAAAGGGCTGAGTGGGACGTGAAACAAAGCCTTTATGCGGTGCAGCCTGGTATTTGATCAGAGAAGATGAGGTGCTACGCTGAGATGAAAGCCGCACTGATGCTAACTGCAACTCAGGTCTAATTAAATCCAGTTCAGTTACCAGTTAAAGTAAAACTGCAATTCACTAAACTGAAACATTTCTCAGCTGAAACTGACAGTTTCTCTGTGCAAATTGAATTTCAGGCAGACGACCTTTTTGCAAGAATGTAATTTCTACATGCTGTGTATCAGGTTTCGTTCTGACAATTGTTCCTGTGCGGGCGCTGGTGAAAGACTTGGCTTAACAAAACACAAGGGGAACGCAGTCTGACTTCAGTTATTATTGAATCTCCTCAGGCCCAGTACAGAATGAAATTGCAGAGATGGAAGTGCAGAGATGTCTGCACACCGAGCACGAGTGTGTTGAGTTCACACTGAGAGAGCTCGACATACACGCACTGCAGCAGAGTCAATACAGCTTCTACACTGTGTATTTCTAGAGCTGGTAAACCATAAAACAGTGGCAGACAAATAGAGGCACGGAGGCCAAATCTGACAAGACGTAGTCCAGCACAGACCTTCATCCTACATTAAAGGTGAACTGAATCAAAGTACTTTAGAAACTAGATAACCTGGTCAGTGGATTTTATTGTTTATGAGCCTGGTTAGCTGTTTCTCCAGATGTGAAGCTGAACTGACCAGTTGTTGGCATGTTTCTCACATGGACATGAGATTGGTATCGATCTTCTCATCTAAGTTGCAGCAAAAGCTTTTCCTTCATATCCAACTAAATGTTTCCTCATAACATCCAATAATAATCAAAACCACCACATGCTGTGAGTTGGTGCCTCATGCTGCACCGGGCTGTTTAAATGGAGCAGATTTATTATTACAAAGACAAATAATAAAACTCATTTACTTGAAAGTCATTTTAAATTTCATTCATTCTTCATGTCAAGCTCTTCACACAACGTCTTCATTAGCTGTTAACAGCATGATCTGTTGGTAAAACACATTGAAACAATGCAATGTAATGTAATTCAGTTGTTAGATTAATTTAGCTGTAATTGTTTGTTTGATTAATTTCTTTGTTTTATTGATTATTAGATATATGAATATATGCTGTGCTTCAAAAACTACTGAACTAGACTGGAAAAATCATCCCCCATGATTGAACCCAGTTGTTCAACCATAGACTCGTGTTTTAAATCTGGTTCTAAAATCCTTAACCTCAGATAATTTCAGATAAATTTTTGTTCATTCAACAAAATTACATTTGTTGGTGTTTATTTTAAGAGAATATGAAATCTAATAACATCATCATCATCATCATCCTCATTGTTGGCAAGAGAAGATGGTGTGCTCTACTAGAGCTACAGTTTCTCTGCAAATGTTGTTTCATTAAAAAGACCACAGGGGACTCATTTAGAGAAACTGTTTCTGGAGTTCTTTTGTGATTCCAAGTAACACACGTCCCATTTCTTTACCTGCTTACTGGCCATGGAAAGTTGAATTATTGAAGCGAGTGATTCTGACAAGCAGCTCGACTGTATGGATGAGGGTCCAGAGGGTCCAGAGGGTTCAGAGGGTTCAGAGGGGAGGCAGAGGGTTCATAGGGTTCAGAGGGTTCATGGGGTTCAGAGGGTTCATAGGGTTCAGAGGGGAGGCAGAGGGTTCAGAGGGTTCATGGGGTTCAGAGGGTTCATAGGGTTCAGAGGGGAGGCAGAGGGTTCATAGGGTTCAGAGGGGAGGCAGAGGGTTCATAGGGTTCAGAGGGTTCAGAGGGTTCAGAGGGTTCATGGGGTTCAGAGGGTTCATAGGGTTCAGAGGGTTCAGAGGGTTCAGAGGGTTCATACACTTTATATTGGGTTAAAATGGCCCTGAACGAAAACAGGATTAAATTAAGCCCCTAGCCTGAATTCAGAGCCTGTGAATGATGGTGAATACAGGAGCTCCAGTAGGTACCTTCAAAGACTATGACCTGTGGTGTAGAAAATCCTGTTTGGAGAAAATACACCATGAATAATGGGTGTTCCCATAAATAAACCATAGATTAGCATCATGTATGGATTCAATGACAGGCCTTCTGCCTGGTTTTCTGAGGACCTCCTGTTTTGTGAGCGTCATGACGGAGTAGCAGCTTCTTGAGCTGTGTCACTGTCAGCTGCCATCATCAGTGTGTTCAGTGTGTCCACAAGATAAAGAACAGAGCTCGATGCCAAAGTTTTTCACCTTCATCTTTCTAATGGATTATTGCACATATGTGATAATGAACTGTGTATTCTGTAGGTGTTTATCTTGTGTAACCAGTTTAGTGCTGCTAAGAATCAAGAGTTTGAACCCTGAGGTCTAAAAATGCCATATTTAACAACCAGAGAACATTATATTTTATTATTTTGAGATGTTTCACTGTATCTTCAGTTTGCTTCAGGACAGTTAACATCAGTAGAACCTAATTTTAAATTCTACTTTTAAAGATACCAAAGATGTTTTGGGATCGTTTAATTAGATGTCAAGGTGCACATGGACTCTTTTAGTCTTAAGCAAAGTTCAAATAAAGAGGCCAAACTGGTGTAATGTGCTGTCTGCAGTTCATTTTAGTAACAGTTTCAGTGGTCCAGGTGAGAAGACACAAAAGTGAGGATTAGTTTTTTAGCATAATCAAAAGAGTGAATATGTCTAATCAGAAAACATGGTTGCACATGCATCTTAATATGAACAGAGAAAAATAAAAGTTAAATAATAAATTGTCCATATTTTTAATGTGAGATTGATCGTTTGCAGACAAAGGTCCCAGATAGTGTTTCTAATTTGAGGACTTTCAGGGGGATGACCTCAGTTTTCTCCTCATTTAATTATAAAACATTTTGGACATCCAGCATTTCATTTACTGTAATTGATCCTCAGTTAGAGGTAGAGTCCGGTATCATCTGCATAAAATGATAACATATATTAAAAGCCCACAGTTAATACATGAACAGAGAACAAAGTCGTTTATGAACTAAAATTCCTAGACGGTACTCTCTCCTTTACTCAGCATATCAATACCACTACCCGGTCGGCCTACTCCCATCTCCGTAACATAAACCGCATCCGTTCCTCACTCACCACGGCAATACTCATTAACGCCTTTGTCACCTCTCGTTTGGATTACTGTAGCTCACTCCTCACTGGTCTACCTCTCAAATCACTTCGCAAACTTCAACTTGTCCAGAACTCTGCTGCCCGAATCATCACCAGAACTCCATCCTCACATCATATCACCCCTGTCCTTAAACAACTTCACTGGCTCCCTGTGTCCTTCCGTATAAACTATAAAATCCTCCTTCTCACCTACAAAGCCCTCCACTCTATTGCCCCACCATACATCACTGAACTACTTCATATCTATTCTCCGCCTTGTCCTCTCCGCTCCTCCAGTTCCACTCTCCTCTGCACCCCTACAGCGCGCCTGGCCACCATGGGCGCTAGATCCTTCAGTCACACTGCGCCCCGCCTTTGGAACATTCTCCCTCATCGCATCCGGTCGTCTCCGGACTTATCAACTTTTAAATCATCACTCAAAACATATCTGTTCCGTATAGCGTTTTCCACCTAACTCTCTTAACTTCTCAAAGCAGCCCGTGATGTCCTACCACCCTCTGCCTATTTCATATTGTCTCATACTGTTTCATATTTGTTGTTCTGTCATCTGGGTTTCTGTATTTCAATTTACTTTTACTGTACTTCGCCCACTTCCTAGATAATCCACGCTTTTGCCTTTACATTCTCTCCCGCCGTTTATGTATTCTTGTTACTGTTGTTTTAATGCACTCTATGTATATCATGCTGTATGCTTCCTTTTCTATCTGTAAGGTGACCTTGAGACTTTGAAAGGCGCCATGAAATAAAATGTATTATTATTATTATTATTATTATTATTAAAAAGAGTTGGGGTGGCGATGTACATACTTAACATCTCTCTGTCACTTAGACTCTCTCTCCTCCAGCAGATGGCTAATTAATCATTTAGCCAAATTAATTATTCATTCTGGCCAAAGAGCAAACATTTAGCTAAGTGACACATAAAACCAATATGTAGACTGATACTCAACTGGTAACTGATTCACATCCTGTAAACCCAGGTCATTATCTCAGGCTGGTGATGTAGCAGTAACATTTGATTTTGTGTGACAACATGAATATGTGTGTGTGTGTGTGTGTGTGTGTCTGTGTGTGTGTGTGTGTGTGTGTTTCATAGAGGAAAAGACAGAGGGAAAGGACAGATGAGGGTGGAGATAAAGAACGAGAGCGCACACTGTGGGTGGCAGAAAGGCTTATATCAACTGAACCAACCACAGCAGCACTGTAGGAGTCGCTCCACACAGTTCTTTATTCTGTCATGACAATCTGCTGTACACACACCACCCACTATTCTGTAGAATCAGAGGTCGTCATGAAGTGGAAATGGGCCTTATTTTAATCCCCTGAAGATTAATCTTCTCTTTCCTTGTAAACACAAGCGTGATCACTGTGGAGGTGAAAGTCTGTGAAGAAAGAAAAGCTTGAAAAGAGAAACTGAATCAATAATTAAAAAAAAGGTTGTTGAAATTAGTTTTTATTATAAAAATAATCAAATTCCCTTTCAGATTTCTAACCTATCCGCGAATAATGTGTCACCAGGTGGAAAACTGGTGGGAGGAGCCTGTGAGTGGCAGATTCAGATGAAAGTCAGAATCAAAACAAACCAAACATTTACCAAAATGATTTTAAAAAACTCAACAGCTGGATGGAAACCTGCTGTCAAACATTTCCCAGTGAGTGAGAAAGAGTAGAGGTGAACGATTTAGGCTTTTCGGCTGCATCGTGACGACAGCAGGGGATGTCGAGCTGCACCCGACACTTTAAACAGAATATTGTTGATGAAAGGTCCAGTCAGTTACTCGGTGCACAGATAACACAGATTGTGTTTATTAACAGCAGGGCTGTTGTCAGTTTACAGTAATATTATAATATGTGTAAAATCCTAAAACCTTTAGTTAATTTAAAATTTCTCTTGAGTAGTAGACGATACCGTCTGAGACACTAATGATCCAGTGGTGTAAATAACACATGCTGCACAATTAATATCATTACAATCATTAGGTGCATTCATATGAGTTAGCAGCTCGACAGTGACATGGAGCATAAGTCACAACGTTATCGGTATCACAGCGTAACGGTTGTCACGACAGATTTGTCACGCAGCGGGGAACTGTCAGTTCTGCAGGATATGTCACTGTTACTCATTTATCACAGCTGACAAGTCTGACCAGGGCATCAGCTCGGTTCACGCCGGTGTCTTCCTCACATGACGCCTGCAGGTACATGCAGGACAAACAAAGATATTTTTCAGAGTGACTAAAAGTGACTTTATTAAATTGTAGATACACCAGGCGCCTGTCAAATGTGAGCTGTCTCTGAGATCGGCTGTGGTGTTCATAAAGTGACCACCAGGATTCACCTAATCCGTCTGTTTCATCAGATAAGTCCCCACTGTAACAGACTGTCCTGTGCCTGCTTTTTGTGCCTCTTCTCCTTTAGTTGTGACAAAGCAGAGAGAGGTTGGGATCGACCTGGGAACTATTTCACCGAAGCATCTCAAGGCTCCTATAAAATCTGTCACTTTAAATTTGAGGGTTGTATTTCCCTTTAACTGGACTGTAACAAATATCTCTGTGCACTAATGGAAAAGAAAACTGCACCTGCAGTCTTATATTTGTTATGTGTTTCAGTGTTGAATACAACATGAATAATAATTTGATAATAACTTTATATAACACCTAATACAAACAGCAACCACATATCCTGCAACAAGGAAAAGGCAAACTACATGGAGGAAACCAATATTCTGCCAAATTGTTCGTTTGTGCCAGATCGGCCATGTGTTGTGGTTCCCTCGGCTGATTTAAATCTGCCACTTTCTGTCACCAGCCTTCACCTCCCTCCTGTCTGTCACACAGGGGATGCCAGTATCCAGACGGCAGGAGTATGAAGCATAGCTGTCACAGTTTTAAGTGCAGGGCATCATGATGTAGTGAGGATTTGCAAGCAGAGAATCTGGCATCTCATGTTGTAGATTGGCAGCTCACACTGCCAATAAGGTTTTTTTTTTCATTTAAACCTTTCACAGGGTTTAGCTTTTTAATGACAATAGGAGGGTGAAGAACCACAGACTAGGAACCAGAGGCAGGTGTTATCTTTGTAGATTCTATTTCTAATGAAGCATGAACAGTATCTTGTCATGATTCCCCTTTGGGACTTCCTGCCGGGGACCTTTACTCTGAAGAGACTTCCTCTTTCCCTCGCACTGGTCCCCAGCAGCTTCACACTATCAACCAGATTGATTTCACCTGTCTCTCATCATGTTTTGTTCTTCCCTGCTTCCCTTTGATGGAAGCATTGTATTTTGCAGATAAATTGCAAATGTTCTATGTGTTCTGGGTTGTCGCTACCTTCAACCGTTTCATTCGGTCGTTATCTGCTTTGTTTTTGAGCCCTGGTTATTTCCAGGAGAAATCAACTTTTTCTCGTCCAGCATTTGGGTCCTACCTCTCCTCTTTCTCTCCAGCACCACCGAACACGTAACATATCTTGTGTTACACCTTTGCCTAAACTGAAAAAGGTAAATTCAAAATTATGTCGACCAAATAATGTCTATCTATAAAAAGGGATTAGTTGTGTAACTTTGTTTGGGCTGTGGGAGCATCTTAGAAAACACTCTTAACCTCTACAAGCTCTCATTATTATAGAGCGGGACCCAGGACGTCCACTGACTAACAGCAGACAAAATCGAGAAGCCATTTTTAGATCCTCCATCCCCCGGTCTCCATAACAACTAAAGAGAAACCAGGAGTGACTAATGGTCTGAAGAAAGATGGAGAAATGGAAGAAGTGGGGGATGAAGTGAAAGGAGAAAAATAAGGATGAAGGAAACGGAAAGAAGCCGAGTGTTGGTGAAACGATGGGACGGAGGTGGGAAAGTGTGTAAAAAAACACAAAGGGGAATACTTAGAGGTGTGAAACTCATGAGGATGATTCTATTTCTGCAGTTGTGTGGATGATAGTGAGTTATTTCAGTCTTTCTCTCCTCTCTCTTCACCTTTCTCTTTTTTTTCATCTCCTAATTAAATCAGATGACGTTCTGTGTCTGCTAGAGTTATAGACAGGACTAATTCTCACCGCTCTGTCACAGAAACGTAATTGGGCCTGTGCTGCTGTTCGTTTAGTTGTATGATGATCAAGTATGGAGCCGCTGCAGGACAGATTACTGCACATAAAGACGGACGTTTGACGCTGAAGTGTCCATAAATCTCGAGCTGCGTCTTTTCTCCACAATCACAATCGTTTCCCTGAGAAATTATTCTTATTCTCAGTATAATTATTGGGCAATCCTTGGTTTTATATATAGATATATATATATATATACTTATATATTTATATATATATCACATGGATCTATTTGAATCGAATGTCTGCCATCCCTGCACTTTCTTTGTTTTTACTTCACTTCTCCATCTGTGCCTTTCCCTCAGTAGGCATCCAGCTGAAAACAGAAAGAGTCACATCACATGTAACTGGGGAGGGGGTGGAAAAAGTGGTAGAGGAAGAGAGAGATGAAGGGATGAAGAGGAACATATGAGGGCGAAGAGGCGAAAAAGGGAGCAAAGGAAAGTAGCAGGGCAGGCTAATGAGGAAGGAAGGTGGAAACGTAGCACACACTGCTTTTCTTTTCCTCATCAGTCCGAGCTGAAGGTCGAGGTGCAAACAGGGCTCGGGGAATCGAGGACACAAAACAAGAAACACTAAAAAGGGAACTTCTGAAGGACTTGGGCTTTGTGTAGCAGGATAAAGGGTCGATGTGTTTGTGTCATGCATGTGTGTCCACGCACGTATTTGTTCGTGAGCGTCGTGCCTCTCCAGCCTAAAGGTGTCCTGCCTTCCCTTGATGGAGCTGCTTTCTTTCTTCTCCTCCTAAATAGCAGTTGTCACAGCCGTCCTCCCACACACAGGGGAACGGCCAAAAGCCCCAAAAACATTCATGTTGTTTTCTCTGCCTGCTGCAGACCCTCACGTCCTCGTGCTCTGTATCTAAACGCTGCAGCAGTGATGGCCTTAGAGTGGCGGGGCTGCTTTTCTGACACAACTGATAAAGCCCACAATCATAGTGTCCGTCTACAGAACGCTGAATGTGGGTTTTCATGTGAATATTTGTGTGTGTCAATGTGTTTAGGATCCTGGCTGCAGCAGGGACACACCTGAACATCTCACTGGACCTGAGGACTCTGAGGGCGGTCCGAGTACTTCGACCCCTCAAACTGGTCTCGGGCATCCCCAGTGAGTAACACAAATGCTGGATCCATTTTATTCTCTGGCAATAGTGTCCAAAGTTTTCTCTTTTTTCCTAAATCTAATGACAAAAGATAGTTGTTATATATATTTTCATTAATCATATTCGAAAAGTCAGGAGAATACATCAACATTTCAGTTTATATATATTTCTGATTTCTGTCCCTTCAGGTCTGCAGATAGTCTTGAAGTCTATAATGAAGGCCATGGTTCCTCTTCTGCAGATCGGCCTCCTCCTGTTTTTTGCCATCCTAATGTTCGCCATCATCGGCCTGGAGTTTTACAGCGGCAAACTGCACTACACCTGCACGCCACAGCCTGGAATACGCGGTATGGGGACACACCATGACACACAGCACCTATGGGTGCAAGTGTGCAAAACTGGCCAGTGGCTGCAATAGGTTTCAGTTTTAAGATGCTCCCTGTAATCTGCACATGTAGAGTGTGAGTACACATGCACAGACCTGGACTGATGTTTCACACAGAACAGGAGATGAAAATATAATGATGTTTGTTATCTGGGAGTCTCTTTGTTAAGTCTGTGTAGACATACACACACAGATACACACATGCAATGAATCACACTGCTTCATTTATGGTGACGGTCAACAGACATATCCTGTCATTTCTCTTATTCAGATATTTTATTCATCTTAACCTCAGGTCTAAATTGAATCGCATTACAAAACCGGAAACTGTCTCAACACCTCAGCCACACACTGATGGCATGGATGAGACAAAGGGGGCGATTTGTAGAAAGGACCTGAAATGGTTGTGAATAATGAATAAACTGAACAGATAAACCATTTCTGACAACAAACAGAACATAAAAGCAGAGAGTCAGGACTGAGCTCGTTCTCTTGCTGGTGACCGTGTTATATGTGCGGCTGAGTGTCGTGTGTGTTTACGTAATCACGAATGCATACACACACACATACACACACACGTATACACAATGGCATCCCAGGCTGCACCTGGAGACTTGATCAAACCAAACTGGCAGTGCCGTCCTGTATAATTAAAGCCAACAATGCGGTGCACTACAATGGTGCATTGTGCGTTCACAGCTGTCATTAACCTCCAAGCTGTGTCTGTCACACTGAAGGTGAATGGACAGCTAGATAGCACAGAGTGAAGTGAGGATGGTCACGTTACTGTTCAAAAAGTCTGTTCCACTGTTTTATTCCTTTTACTCACTAATTCATTCTTAAAGTGGCTTTATTAACAGCTTTACTGACGTTATAATTCACTGTCACACAACTGAAATGTACAGCTATGATGAAGGGCGTTGTTGCTCAGTACTTTGAAATTTGAAAAGGATAAATCTGTTGTTCAGACTCTTTGCTCTTATGAATCACATGTGACTAATTGTTCCCTGTTTTTCTCTGTTTACCCACATTTCTGTTCAGAAAATGAGACAGTGGACTCTTCAGAGTTTGAGTTCCCGTGTGGTGTGCGCCAGTGTCCGCCCAAATACACGTGTTCCGATACCTGGATTGGCCCAAATGATGGCATCACCCAGTTTGACAACATCCTGTTTGCTGTTCTCACTGTCTTCCAGTGCATCACCATGGAGGGATGGACCACCGTGCTCTATAATGTAATAGGGAGGGTTGTGATTGTAATGTTGAAACTGCCCTGTCGGTTCCTGTTTCGCTCATAGCTTGTCATTTTGATTCCATCTATTCTGAGAAATAACCTCCTACAACGTGCTGCACAGCCACCCACCACCAGAAATATGATCTAGAATTATTAGCCATGTAAACATCTGCTATGTATGAATAGGAGGAATAGGAGTAGGAGAATATGAATATGAGTAAAAATCGGTCCTTTTGCTTCTGTTAGTCCTGACGGTCCATCTCAAATACTGACTAAACAAGAGCTGAATCAGAAATGCTGTTGCTTTGTAGCACCGACTGGGAGAATGGATTGATGCAAGTTACAGAAACGTAACGTTGTTATGCTCTAAGCTCAGGAGATGTTTTGACATCCCCTAGACTTAAACAGACGTAAACAGGTTCGCACTGTACAGTATCTCCTGCTACATCTCACAGAGACGTGCTTAAATAAAACCAGCGATAACGACATTTCCTGCTGTAGAACAATGGTCACACAGGGATGTGTCAGAGTGAAAGATGCAGACGGGCACACACTGAAATTATGTAGACAGAAAGGCTGGCAGTGGCACCGTCTGCTAATTTGATGCCGCTGTTGCCTGCATGACCATCCAACAAATCAAGTCCGATCATGTCCACCCCTGGATGCAGCGAAGAGAACCGTAAAATCCTGCCGCTATAAAACCCATCAGCATAGCATATTGAAAAAATACATTTCTTCAAATCTTGGCAATATGTTAAATTTAAGCTGCCTAATGAAACGTTACCAAAACTGGAAAAGAATCGATTGTTCTCTAAACATTTTTCTGTAATTTATTCTTTGTCTGTAATAATGAATTGCAGGCAGTTCTGACCAAACAGGTGGCATTACCTCAACTCTGACAGGAATGTTTCAAAAAGCTTTTACAGCCACACAGTTTTAAGTGTTTCAGGCTCGAATGTGGCGTCATTTTCATGCCAACCTGGACAAGTCCCCCTTCTAGGTGGAGACACGCTTTAAATAAAAAAGCTTTATATGATTAAACACAGGCAGCACTTCCTCAAGGCCAGAACTGCTGAATTTATTTAAAAATCTAAAACAAAAGCTTTCTGTGTAGTGTCCTTCATCCGACACCAGTGTAGTACGTTCAATATCATCTCTGTGCTTATTTTGTCCCAAAATAACAATTACCAGCCTCTAAAGTCTCTGAAAACTGAACAACAATCCCAGAATTAATTAAAGACCATCTGTCAGTGTTCATTTCTTGTTTTCCCATTGTATTTTTCTCCTGTTACCTCAGATTGTCTCAGTAAAGCACACAACGCAAACTGCTGTGCCTCGGTGTAATTTGTGGTCAACTGCCTGCACTTTCAGTCTTTATTGAGATGGATGAAGTGGCCGGTTTGCCAGAATGACTGTTATGTTTTCTAGAGTGATGCTGAATAAGCTTTACTGATGAACGAGGACGGACTGTTTGCCTTTACTGTGCTGCTGAAACAGGACTGCTGACCCTACAGACATATATACAACCTTAACACTTACGTATTTCTTTCTCATCATCATGAGTCTGAAACTTATTTTATGTTCCAGGCTGATGATGCCTTGGGTCCCAGCTGGAACTGGCTCTACTTCATCCCCCTCATCATCATCGGCTCCTTTTTTGTCTTGAACCTGGTTCTGGGTGTCCTCTCTGGGTAGGTTCTCTCTTTTGGCAAAGTTCAGTCCAAGCTCGTGTTGAACTGTGTGTTGTAGAGGTTATGTTCATTTCTGAGGCTTAGTGATGCAGTCAAACGTTAGACCTTATGGCTTGATATGCCTGAAATCCTGTCATGGAGGCTTGAGAGCTGAGCTGGTGGGACTTTAAGATCCTAGCATGTTCAGCCAAGCAGGACTATATGGTCCTAGATTTGATTGTGTCAGGCCAAACCCAGTTGTTTCAGGATGTGATGTCAAAGTCTATATAAGTTAATTAGGTTTACCTATAGGCTAATTTGGGATCCACTGCCATTATCTCCACTCCTCTCCTCTCGTCTGTTCATCCCTGTGTTCGCTGAGAGTCAAAACATGTTTTTGTGGTTTGGTTTGATTCCACAGGGAATTTGCCAAGGAGAGAGAGAGGGTGGAAAACCGCAGGGCCTTCATGAAGCTGAGACGCCAACAGCAAATTGAGAGAGAGCTCAACGGCTACCGGGCCTGGATCGACAGAGCAGGTGGCTGCAGTCTGAGTCCGAGCCCAGGGAGAAGCAAGCGTTGGCTCTTGATGGGAAAAGAAAAATCAATATTTCACTTTAAGCTTTAAGACTAATCCTCTCAGTAGTTTATTGTGTCACAATTGAGACAGAAATATAGTAACAGAAGAGCCCGGTTTTGCTTTCAGTATCTCTCTCCATCTGAGCCATCATCTGCTGCTCATTTCTGATCATGCTGTGATTTTTCTTTGCTTTCCAGAGGAGGTGATGCTTGCTGAGGAGAACAAGAACCCAGGACCTTCTGCTCTTGATGGTAAGAGGTTTTATTTTTCACAGATTTATTATATTATTTTTATTTAATTCTGCTTTACATTCTGTCTCAGTCTTAAGCTGCCAGCTGAGTTTTATAAAGTCCATTTGCTGTTTATGTGTCTGTGAGTTTTAGGGATGGTAGATTATTTGAAGATGCACACACAGGAATAAAAACTCCTTTATAACATTCCAGTCTGGTTTATTTTGAGCCATGCTAGTGGGATGGCAATGTCATTTGCTTAGTCAGTGCACCACTTTGGTCCGAACTGGATGATCCGAACTGGAAAAACCATTACATCTTGTACAGACTTCCATGGTTCTCAGGCAAAGTGTCACAATGACCATTTGGAGATGTCTCCACAACCACTGGATGTATTATTATGAAATTTAGGACATATTTTCATGCTGCCAGTCATATGAAGCCTTATAATTTTGGTACTCCTCGGATTTTTTCATCTAACCATCACGTCAAATTCACGTCAAATTCTTTAATTTGTGCAGTATTTTAGTTTTTGACCAAACTCATGACATTCCCATCAGCCTCAACTGAAATATGTGGTTAAAAATAACAAGCTGGTGTTAGCACGCTGAGCATGACCTCTTTAGTGTTGTTATTGTGAATAAATCAGTCACTAGTCACTATTAGGGTTAGTCACAAAGTCATTTTGCCTCCATACAGCAACACTGGTGATCTCCAGGCTTTTTATTTAGCGCCATCATCAGTCATACATTGATTTATGACCAAACTCCTGACCTCCATGTTGGCAGCTGTAACTAACTGATTAGTGCTAATTGACAAATGTCAACATGCAAAACTTGAGATGGTGAAATTTATGCTGTGAGGTCCTGCAGTGGGTATCAGGCTGTGCTGTCATAAATCTGTAGCACGTTAACGCGAGTGTTTTAGCATTTAGCTCAAAGCGCCATTGTCTCAACAGGGAAACCCTAACAGAGGCACTAGCATGGCTCTACACTTTCTTCTTAACGTTTCACTGCTGAGCTGAAAACTCAATTTGAACTTTGACTTCAACAGTCTCTCAGCTGAAGATGTGAGCTGCCCTTGTTGCTGTTGTGGTGCATTTGCACAGATCACAGAGCAGACCTTACATCTCTGTATACAACTGTCATTAGCATTAGCATTAGCAATGATACAGATAACCTGCCATTAGACACAGTGCACACACACACACTGCTAAGTGCCTGCTCTGACCCTCTCAACTCTACTTTGACCTTTCCTCCTCCATAAACCAGCAGGGCTTTTATTAAATGTTGATTGATTGGCAGCTCTCAGGAGTTTCCCAGAGTGGAGTACAGGCGGTGCCTATGGTGAGAACCGTCCTCACTTCTGCTCTTTCTCTCACCGATTTCACCGCCCTTTGTTCCACCATCCAACTACACGGATACGAACACTTTGACATACTGTAGACGAGCACAGGAAATGCTTGTTGAAGAATATTTGTTGTGCAGCATGTTTCTGTCACCCTGACAAAGTAAAAAAATAAACCTTGTGATGCAAATCTATAGTAAAAACTGATTGTGGCTGCAGCTGTTGTGATGGAAATGAATGCGGAAGCTTTGATTTTGATTTGATTAAAAAGAAAGGTGGTGCACTGCAGTTGCCTGAGCGACCACTGATCTGAAGAGGCCGCAGCATGCATGTGCTGGTTGTGTGTGTGAGTGTGTGTGTGTGCGCACAAGGTTTGGCTTATATCATATGGGCTTGGCCATCCTGGTGGGGACCCATCATGTAGATTTAAGATTAGCGTTAGGTAAGTAGAGAAAATGAATGTAAGTCAATGTAAAGTCCCTGTGAGGAATGAAAACAATTGTGTGTGTGTGTGTTGACAGAACTCCGTGTGCTTGCCTTTAGCAAACACACCAACGTGTATGAAATGTGGCAGCAATATTATTGTATACGTGTGTGTGTGTGTGTGTGTGTGTGTGTGTGTGTGTGAGGGAGAAAGAGATCAGTGGCATATTAAAAAACAGTCCCTCAAGCAAATATTGACAGCAAGTAGATTCAGAAATCACAAGGTAGCGTGAAGGTGTGAGTGAGTCAAGATGAAAAGGTAATCATAAACACATCCGTCAGCGAAAAGGTCAAAACACACTCATCACACTCACTTCGGCATGTGCACACTGCACGCGTGTCTCCTGATACTGGATGGCAGCACGCGAACACGACTCGGATGTAATAGATGCATGGATCGTCACATCGCCGCGGAGCATGGTTTGCTATGACGGAGAGCATTAAAAAGCTGCAGAAGGTTTGCGTTTCAGTTGTTTGGATCATTACACTGACATCAGATGATCATTTTTATCTCATTCAGACACTGCATTAATGAGCGCAGGCATTAGTTTGTCCTCACTGTGATTTCTGCTCATTATTTGCTTCATCATTACCTTCTCATTGCATTATCAGGCGCCACACTTTGCACATTGCCTGAGTCTGGGTGTCTTTAAAATCTAAGGGTGGTCATGCACAAGGCAGGTTTTTGGGCCATTTTGAAATGCAGCCAGTAGAAAGTCAAAAATCTATTTAGTGGGTTAACACGACGTGATCAAGGCAAAAATTTAACCGTGCTGCTCAATCATGTCGCCAAAAAGTCAGCCTTGTGTCACTGCCCTCCCAGTGGGTTCCTGCACAGAACGTAGTTAGATTGTTCTGCTTGTTCTGGTTCTTTTAAAGTCCACCATGCTTTGTCCACAGTGTTGAAGAGAGCCACCACCATCAAGAGGAGAGGTGTGGATGTGGTGCACCGAGGTCAACCAGGGGAGGAACAATATGGCGACGTCTCCTCTGTGGGTGAGTGACAGGCTCATGAGTACAGGCACGTGGAGTGTAAAGCACTGAGCTCTGCTGAAGTCCTGGAAATGTTGCTGTAAACATCACACAGTTCAGACTCACCTCTCCCTTCCCCAAGGCATCCCCATGGCCAGAGCAAGCATCCGCAGTGCCAAACGGGGTCCTACAGCCTATTTTCGCCGGAAGGAGCGTCTGCTACGAATCTCCATCCGCCGCATTGTGAAGACCCACACTTTCTACTGGACAGTGCTCGGCCTAGTGGCTCTCAACACGCTGTGTGTGGCCATTGTTCACCACAACCAGCCCCTCTGGCTGTCCACCTTCCTCTGTGAGTCGCACTTCACTGAAGTAGCTTCATCGATCTAAGGGAAAGCTGGTATGCAGTCTCAAATTTATCCGTAGGTTGGTTTCACTCCGCCCTTAGGCCAATGGGCTCATTAGCTGAACTATGGGAGCTCCATTTAAAGGAAACAGGACCCTCATTTGAAGACAGTGATGTACATATTTTGGACAGAGAACACTGGGGGTTTGAGAGAGGGGTCAGAGAAGCTGTTCAAGTGGAAAAACCCTCCCTGAACAGGGGTGGAGGGCTCAGACATAACTTATCTTCAATCTACCAATTTAGGCTCGACCTAAAAACTAGAAGTCCAGTCGTCTTGACTCCACCTGTAGATAACTTCACCTGGAGGACTGAGAATGTTCACTGAAGCAGAAGCTCGACATATGAGAGATGCTCAGTGTTGATACTCCTTTTTGTCACATCTGTAAAGGTAACGACCTGTTTTTCCTTCTGTTCCAGACTATGCAGAGTTCCTGTTCCTCGCTCTGTTCCTGACTGAGATGTTCCTGAAGATGTACAGCTTGGGACCGCGCCTTTACTTCCACTCTTCCTTTAACTGCTTTGACTGCAGCGTCAGTACTCTCTCTCTCTCTCTCTCTCTCTCTCTCTCTCTCTCTACTGTTTTGTTTCTCACAGCATCTCTGTCACAGTTTCATCTCTGTTTCACTGATTTCCTCTCCTCTCTGTCATAGTGTTTTCTTACTGTGAGCATTAATTGAAGCTGTAATTCCTTATAAATGTCTTTAGGTGATTGTAGGCAGCATCTTTGAGGTGCTGTGGGGTTTCTTCAGGCCTGGCACTTCCTTTGGTATCAGTGTCCTGCGTGCGCTCCGTCTCCTGAGAATCTTCAAGATCACTAAGTTAGTGCTTTCCTCCCTCTTTGCCATCTCTTGAAATATTTACGAGACAGAAAGCTGTTGGAAAGTGATAGTGTTGTCTGTGTAAACGTTGAGACTGTTTTTCACACGTCAGACTAATAAAACATGTTGTGTTGAAGGTTCATTTAATCCGAGCTGTTTACAAACCAAATCAAATGCACCAAATAATAACAAAATTTAACCAAGAAACCAAAAAAAGAATGACAGGAACCTAAATCTAGAGGTATATCCCCAGAACATTCACATTTGTCTAAATTCTAAGAAAGTCAAACGCTTTTAAGCTTAACTGATCCAAAATCTTACGATATCAGAGCCTTTCTCTTCCACCCACACTGTATTTTGTGACTGCCAAGGTACTGGGCGTCTCTGAGAAACCTGGTCGTCTCTCTGATGAACTCCATGAAGTCTATCATCTCCCTCATTTTCCTTCTCTTCCTCTTCATCGTTGTCTTCGCACTCCTCGGCATGCAACTCTTCGGGGGCAGGTAACGATAAATACTCACAGTGTACAGGCCCAGTTCTGTGCAGCACACCTTGTGAGTCCATAAAGAAGGAGAGAGAGACAAATCTAATCAATATGGCAGAAAATATAGACTATTTTTCCATCCTACTCAGCTGAGTGGACATTTGCTACAGCTCCTGTAAATACACACTCAGAAACATAAAAAAAAACTGGGCTTCAAGCTTCAATAGATTCCTCTTTGTTAAATTCACAAAGTTGAGAAAACAATAGATTGTCCTAACAAGACTATTCACTTGTTTCCACTACACCAGGAGACTTTGTGAGCTTAGTAGAGATTTAAGAGTTTAAACCTTTGCCCCACACACACACACACACACAGATTTATTGTTGCTTTGTTTCCCTCTGAGTCGAAGGGCATTTTCCACAAGCTGCCACTTCAGCGTCGAGTAGCTGAGGTGGACGAGCGTGGCCTTTAAAATACAAAGCACATAGAGAAAAACATTAGTTATTAGAAATAACTGTTCACAATAACAGCTCTGCTTTTCCCAGACCTAAACATATCACGTCTTTTCCACAGGTTTATCTTTGAAGACTACACCCCGACAAACTTTGACACCTTTCCTGCAGCCATCATGACTGTCTTTCAGGTTTGACTGCAAATTTATTGCTCTAGCGACTTTGCAAATGTGGAGTTTCTGACTATGCTCAACAGGGATGCTCGGTGTAGGTCTGTGGATGGTAACTGGGTGGGTGTGTTTTCTCAGATCCTGACTGGAGAGGACTGGAACGAGGTGATGTACAACGGCATTCGCTCCCAAGGAGGAGTCAAGTACGGCATGTGGTCGTCCATCTACTTTATAGTGCTCACTCTGTTTGGAAACTGTATCCTTCATTCCTTTTCCTGTTATTACTTAAATAAAATGTAATCATTTATCAATCATTTGATCAACTTTATTATAGGGTATTTATTGTACACCCTAATGTGTAATGTGTTATTTATTGTATGTGTTTTTTTATGCATTGCCTAAGGGAAAGTTTTCATCATGTTTCTACCAGTCTGTTATGAAATGACATGTAAATATTATCTCATCTTCGTCCCGCAGCTCCTGAGGGAAGTACTTGGGTCTCTCTGCCGAGTTTCATCACCTTTTCATGCCAAACGTACATTAGAATACAATGTGCTTCCTTCAGCTTGTGTGCTGAGTGTGTATGAGTTGCCTCTGCTCTGATTTTATATTTGGATTGTATCATACAAACTAGTTGGACTGTAGGTGGAGCCTGGATTGATGATTTTCAGTGATGATTTGTCTCTTGTAAGTTCTTAACTCTGCTGTGACCAGACACGCTGCTAAACGTCTTCTTGGCCATTGCTGTGGATAACCTCGCCAACGCACAAGAACTCACCAAGGTAATAACCATCTCCATTATTGTCGTATCTGTTTTTATTCGTGTCGTTCGTGTCTGTTAGAGCTAAATGGTCTTTGATCCTTCCAGCACTTTGATTCTGTTTGAATGATTTAGGGTCACAGTTGTTCAGCTTCCTTTTCCTCTTTTGATCAGGATGAAGAGGAAGCAGAGGCGGCGTTCAACCAGAAGCACGCCCTCCAGAAGGCGAAGGAGGTCGGACCATTGTCCTCCTTCATGTCATCAGAGTAAGTGCTGTATGCAACCCCTCTCCTTGCCTGACCCGCTCCTCTCCTCCCTCTGTCTCCTTCCTGTCTATATTAGACTAACCCACCATGCCAACACTTAACAAGAGCCGCTGCAGCCTCTATCATTTGGTGCTGTAAATATGGATTAGTAAAGGAACGTGCAGAACAGGGACACTAAGGGTCGTCAGCACGGGGCCTCAAGTTGTTCTGCTGTGTGAGTCTTGGCTTGTAGCACGTAAACATCACTTGGGGCCAGTTTAGAGAATCAGTATTTGGTTCTGTCCCGCTACAGATTTACTGATATGTCTTCACTATCTATCCTCTGCCTGCTCCCAGCACTGTAATTTGCTCCAGCTTGAAGTCTCCATGGTTACCAGTCCCACACCAGGGTGGGAGGTGCTTATATTGTCGTCATGGAGACGGGGTTACTTGTGTGTCCATTACAGTAAAACACTTCCGTACTTAACGAAGTGGATGTCGTTGCTGGGAGTCGTGTAATCAAGTGTGTGAAAGTTTTCGTTTGTTGAAGTGTTTACACACAATTTGATTCATGAAGTCATGTGACCTTGTTTTCTCAATGCCCAGGTTTCCTGCTGCAGAATAGATTGTTTTTTTTTCTCAGGGAGTGATTGCACAGTGCTTTGTTGGAGGTGCTGGAAGTGCATGTGCATGCACAAGAGTGGGGACCCCTGGTCCAGTATGCACGCTGTGTATTGAGAAACAAGCACTTTGTTGCATGGGCATGTGGAAAATTTCACAAGATAGCATTTTATTAACCTAGCTTTTTTATGCACCTTCTTCTTTCTTGCTTTCTGTCCTTCTTTCTTTCTTACTTTGGGCCTTGCCATTTTCATAAAGCTCTAATTAAATTTGAATAAAAACAGAAAGAAAGGTAGAGATGTGTATTAGTGTCAGATGAGCCAGCTGAGGGTCAGGCTCTTGTCAGAGCCCAGAGAAAGGACATAGAGAAGAGAATACCACAGGGTCGTCTGGTCTGGTATCTGCATTCAGAGGGTACACTGTGAACTTTTCCTGCTACCGGGGTTTCTGGTAGCGTCTCTGTTGTCAGCTATTAAATCCTGGCAGTACCTGCCCCCCGCTGACCTTGGAGAAAGTTGCATGACAGTATTTGCTCACTAAAACAAAGATGAGAGACATGCAGCATGTTGGAGGCTGATGATGGTTTGACCTTGGGAATGCATGTGTCTAGTCAGCATGATCTAAGGAAGAAAAACAGAAATTGCAACCACACACTCACTGAGAATGCTTTTCACACAGCGCAAGTGATACTGAGACTTTAGTATTTGGATAGTGTTTTCAGTGTGTGTACAGTTTTTCTTCCGTTGTGAAGTCTTTAATCCCTAACCCAAATGCTCTTCACTACTCTGAATATTTTAAGCTAATATTTTTGAAGCTGCGCACATGAATTTCCTCGGTTGGCTCTACGAGCATGCCCCAGCAGAATGCTAATGTGTGAGTGCTCTGAGGTGGCGATGGTGTTCAAAGCTGCATCCCAGTGTGGTGGTTTTGTTCCAAGGGTACTTAAAGATGTGCTGTGTTTGGTGACGGAGCCCATCTATGTGTTTTCATACTGTAGCTCAGACTGTGCAACATCTCAATGTACTTACAATGTCTTCTTATCAATGTTGCGCTTACTGTTGATGTTTATGAATGTTGTTTACTTGTTTTTAATACTGCTGCCATCTTGTTTGTCAATGTGCCGCTTGGCTCCAATGGAGACACACACCAAAGTGTTAAGAGTCCAGACAATGGTCCTTTATTCATTGTGAACATGTAAGAAAAGCATGCAGAGTTCTGTTGCAAAGAGAATACACGATACAGAAATGAAATCTGCGTAGATAGTTTTTAAAATAGCTGTTTTCTTTGGTCTTCGTGTGAAAGGCCAGTCTCTCACCTTTGAGGATTGTTTGCTGTGTGTCTCCTGGCCTGTTTTGTCTCTGCTCACAAAAGCACTAATGTCTTGTTTTCAACCAATCGCTCATTGATAACACGGACCACACAAGAGTCCACACTCCAGTAAGTAAAACTGTCTGTTCAGCTCTCTGAATCTCTCACAAACGCCTGCCTGATTTTCTTAAATGGGCATCCTGTATAGTGTAATGTTCATGCTCTGTCCTGTACCTCCAAAGTCTTCAACCTTATTTGACTCCACATTTTTTGTATCTGTTCCACCGATTTCATTCTGCATCTTACTCTTTTTGTTGTTAAAGTCACACACACTCCTGGCTTTGGTTAATTTATCACCTGACATCATCATTGAACCAGTAAATTGCTTCATGTGGATATGAAATTGCTCTTTATGGTTGATAAATTGCACGAAAATCAGACCCAAGCACTTGCTATGTACTGTGATAAACACTTTGACTGCTGACTTACATTTATTTAACAAAGACAAAGGCACATAAAAGCACAGAAATCTGATTTGGCTTTTGGTGAATGCACAGCATGCAGACCAAATTATTTCAGACCAGGATCAATAAATAACATTACAAGCTAAAAAATAAATCTAATCTAAATCTACTGTATATACAATATGGTGCTGCAAGTGATACATTTTCTCTTTCTATATTGACGTGTTGTGTTTTCTTTGTTTTCTCAGGGGAAGCCGAAGGAGGCGGCCCTACCTGTACAGGAAAAGAGCCATTCACCGCAGCCGGCCGACCTACTCCTGCTCCCTGGAGGAGGCCCAGGGCAGCATCAGGGAGGGCCGCCCACTCCCACCACTCAACCCCTCTAACTCTTTCATGTCTAGGAGAGAGAGAAGAAAAAGGATGACCATGTCAGTGTGGGAGCAGAGGACCAGCCAGCTGCGGAGACACCGCCAGATGTCCGGCCGAGAGATCCTGTTCAGCAACCCCAGCGAGGAGAAGGACAGGCCTCCTGCTGCAGCCCAGGCCCAGCATGGACGTCCGCTGTCGCTGCAGCGCAAAGCCATGCCGCACCCACCGTCCGGCAGTGTGAAGCAGCTGACGGACCCCGTTGCCTCCCCAGCCAAGAACCAGGCTTCAGGCTCCGCCATGTCTATGGACATGCCCCTGAATCCCGTGATATCTGGAGACATACCTGAACCCCCGATGTCATCGGTTCCAGAGTCTCTGAATCCTAAAAACGCGTCTTTTTCTGATGCTTCTGGGTCGATGACCATACCAGAGCCTCCTGAATCAGAACCCGACAGCAGAAAACTGGGTGTTAATCAGACTGACAGCACCGTCGGTGAGCGTCGCAGCCCCAGGTTGAACGACGAGCGTCAACACAGGGCAGTGAAGAAGTTCAGACCACCAGATGACGTTGACACACTGGCTCCTGAGATGGGTGGTCATAGTGCGATCAGGGGCAGAAGGGTTTTGCATCACTGTGACCATCAGAGCGGAGCCAGCAGTCAGGGGCCGTCTCCCGGGAATGGAAACCACTCGGCGAGTCGTTCTGTCAGCAGAGAAGCGAAGAGAAACCCTGGGAATTTAGGGGAGATGGAAGTGGAACCCACAAAGGACGAAGACGTGTCCAAACCTGAGGAGAGCAGGTGAGACAAACCAACATCCCTTCAGCTTGTTTTTTTCAGTAGACGAGTTTGTTTGGCAGCATGTTTTAACGTTTACTAAGTCCAGAGAGACAGAAATGATTTGGAGAAGGGAGGGAAAGAGATAAAACAGCACAGGTTTTGGTTCCTCCTATGGCTGATCCAGCAGCCTTTAAGCACATGACTGGGTTCATCATTCTGCATGTACTAGCTTCACATTATTAATAAGGAAAACATCATGCAGTTAATTGCAGATTAGTTAGTATTTATTTCTTTACAATGTTGACTCCCCGACCGTACCAGTTATACTCCAAGTATATATCACTGTCCTCTGCCTCTACAGACAGGGGGCCCGGAGTAAGGGAGGGGACACTAACACGCCAGACAACCAGATCCATGCTGGTGACCAACGTCCTCAAAAGCAGGAAGGGCCTCTTCATCAATCAGACTCAGCTCACACTATACCAGAGGACAATGAAGAAGAGGGGGAGCAGCAGCAGGATAAATCTCAGCTCAGCTCCAGCGTGATCATCGAGGTTCCCAATGTTCAGTCATCTTTGGAGCTCTCCACAATCACAGGTATTAATACGACCTCTGACCTTCTCATACTGTGGCTCCACTGTATCATCATATGTGATATTACTACCTTTACTCTAGTCCACAGCTGTGAGGGTCAGTCCTTCCTACAGCTCATCAGTGGCTGGTTTTCCAGCTGGAAATAGTAAACACCTATTTTGGAAATGTCAAATTTACCCTAAACTCTTGAGCGAATGTTGTTTCTTAATAAATCTGTGAAGAGAGAAAGACCACACAGCCATGCTTCATTTCATATGTAGTACATCTACCAGGATGTCAGCTTCTTCTTCTCCTGTCCTTGTCTAGTCAACAGTAAGGACCCTGAAACCTGTAAGTCAGAGAAGGAGGAACCAGAAGACACAAATCCTGCCAACACTGTGACCCCAAACAGCATGTTCATCTTCAAACCTGACAACCCGTAAGCTGCCACCACTCGCTTCCCACAGGAAACATCAAAAACAACATGTGCTTAAATTGCCATCACTGGAACCTGTTCAGAAGTTGATCTTTTTTAGATTTTAGATTTGTTTTAATCCTGCATCCAGCTTCAGACATGGTACCAGACCTCTTGGATCGCTTCTCCACTCTGATATCTGCTCTCCCTCAGGGTGCGTCGAGCTTGTCACTACGTGGTGAACCTCAGGTACTTTGAAATGTCCATCCTGTTGGTCATAGCTGCTAGTAGCATAGCACTGGCTGCTGAGGATCCTGTGGCCACCTCCTCCGACTGGAATAAGGTTTGTGTCTACGTGCACGTATTCGTTGTCTTTCTCACGCAGGGACAGCTGTACAGCTGTACAGTTAATAACTTAGGAGAAACCAGCATCTTCTGCTACTGCAACAAACAACAACTCCATCACCTGAGATATGATTTCAATCACTTTTTATCTGTGCATTGGGTCTCATTCGTGCTTTCAGCCACGCTAAGCAGCTGAAGTACCAGGAAGGAGAAAAAAAGACATTTGTAAAAAACATTTCTTAAATTGTTCTGCAAAAGGCCACTAAAGCGACTTGGTGGGAGGCAGTTAAATCATAGATGAGTGAGCCTGATGAAGCCTGAGACCCCAGACCTGGTGTTTGAAACTCGTTATACTGAGCCGTTTCCTACCAGACCACAAGCTGCGAGAAGTAAAACAGCTATAAACCAGATATTAATGTTATAAATGTTGTTGCACTTATTTACTTACGTCTTAATCACAAAATATTTTGGTGCACTTGTGTTGTAGTCTTTCTGTTTGACGATTCTTCTGTCTCACACTCTGACTTCACAGGTTCTGCGTTACTTTGATTATGTGTTCACCGGAGTCTTCACATTTGAAATGATTATAAAGGTAAATGAGTAAAGATGCAATAATGAGATGTGACTGTGGTGAGTGGTTGTAAAACATGGAGGAAAAACATAGAATTGTACTTTTTTTGGCTTCAAATTAAGGAGCCTCAAGATCTAAATTGGGACTAAAAGTCTTTTTTGTGCATTTTTTGCTTTTTTGTGTTTTTTTGTTTTAATTTGTTCAATAACAACAATTCAATAAATCTAAATTAACAAATTTGACATATGACAAAAGAATGATCAAGTCCTGTCCCCTTAAAAAAAAAAAGCTACCGTATTTTTCAGGACTATAAGTCGAACTATTTTACTCCTATGGCTTATATGTGTATAATTACCAATCTTTGTTTTGGCATTTTCACTTGTGTTACACCAGGACTTAGAGTTTAATGTACTGTGCTGCAGATTTGAAGCTGCAGGTAATAAAGTCTGCAGGTGAAAGTTTGGACTGAGTGTCGACATTCAGACAACCTGAGAGGAGGAGGAGACGCTGCTTCATTCGTTACTTGACACAGATGAATGAATTTCATAATGCACTTCTGCTTGTTGTTATGGCTAGCCTACATTCTGCATAGGATAATTTAGACTATAACTAGAAATGTGACTTAAACACAGAAGAAACTTTTATATATATACATATATATATATATATATATAGATATATCTTTTATGTCTTTTTTCTGTTCAATAATGTAGTTTTTGCTAAAAGGGACTAGTTACAGTCCAGAAAATATGGTATGTCTTCCTGTTGCCCTTCATCTCTAACTGATCCCCAGACTGGGAGCTACTGTGTTAGCCCAGAGTAACAAACTGCGTCTATGTGACTTGCTTTCATACTCTCGTCATGTCTTCAGATGATTGACCAGGGTCTGATCCTCCATGATGGCTCCTACTTCAGAGACCTGTGGAACATCCTAGACTTCATCGTTGTGGTGGGAGCACTGGTGGCCTTCGCCCTCACGTCAGTGTTTCGTGAATTGCTGTTTTTTCTTTTTGCTCACATTTCCTAAAACATGCTGTATGTCCACGTACTGTGGAAATCAACTGTAAATGAGCGTTTCGTTTGATGTATTTGGACATAATGAAATCATCTCTCCCATTGTTGTTTATAACTGTTGATATACATGTCCCTCTCTCCTGTTTCTCTCCGTCTGTGGATGGTGCCCCTTTGGGAATGACCAGCAGCAATGTGATGGGGTAAACACCACCAGTCTATCTCTCTTAGATACTGTCATCTGTAAATCAGCCTTAGGTAGCGTATGTCAGATTAAACCTCTTTTAAAGATGGAGGGATCAGGTGAAAACAGTTCAGCAGACTGAACATCTAGAAATGTGACATCTGCTGTGATACTGACACTGTGTGTGTGTTCTCCTGTACAGAAACAACAAAGGACGGGACATTAAAACCATCAAATCTCTGAGAGTGTTGCGTGTCCTCAGACCACTGAAGACCATCAAGAGACTTCCTAAACTTAAGGTCAGAGATGCTCCGTCCTCGATATCTCGTTTTCATACCTGTTTGGTGTATTTATGTCAACATATGTTGTTATCGGCTAATAAAGACAAGAACTAGATCAACTGATCGTGACGTCATCAAAGTGGGTAAAAACCAAACACCCATCTAAGCTGAAAATGCGTATTAGGCCTTTAAGTAGAGCTTCCACATCAGTGTTTCCATCCAGGCGCTGATAGAAACAAACCATATAGCTTAAAAATACTTCCACTTTCATCTCTCGTAACTGTGAAAGACAGAGTTACGCAGACAGGAGAGGTGATAAACCATGAGCCGTGGCAAACCGTGAGCATCACGGCATAAATGTTGTCATGTTGTCACGGCTGGGGTCCCTGAACCTCAAGCGTAGTCTGTCAACAGGAGGGAAACAAGGAGGAGGAGCAGGAGATAAGCCAGCACGGAAAAAGACACGGGTATAGAAGGATGCCTGAAAATATTAAAGACACAAATTATTGTCCACGGTAAAGAAGAAGAAGAAGAATACCTGGTTAATAAAATAGGACAGGGGAGAGCTCACCGGTCTGATAAGGAGGTGGAGTAAAACACTGAGCGTACAGAACGAACAGGTCAGAAGTATGAATAAAAAACACACACATGTAATTCAGTTCACTAAGAGGAGCAATAAATATATGTGGCTTCATTTCTTCAGCATCGTTTATTATCTTTCAAGCAAATGTTGACTCTGACAATAAGATAAGATTTTTTTTGGGGGGGTATTTTCTTGCATTAAGTTGATTGTAGCTGAAAACAATTTGACAAACGTTTCTCACTCAGCTGGGCACACAGTATCACTTAATGAATCAATATATTATCGGATACGAAACGCTGCAGATTGTGCAGATGAAACATCTTAGTACTGGTTTGACTTCCCTTCTTGCTTCCTGCAGTATCTTAATAGCTGCTAACGCCCCAGTCCTGCCTCTCATTCCTGTTTTATTTTTCTCATGTGGCCTTCTCTTCCAGGCGGTTTTCGACTGCGTGGTGACATCTCTGAAAAATGTTTTCAACATCCTGATTGTCTACAAACTTTTTATGTTCATCTTCGCCGTCATCGCGGTGCAGCTCTTCAAGGGGAAGTTTTTCTACTGCACCGACAGTTCAAAGGACACAGAGAAGGACTGCCAGTAATGCTGATTTATTCTTCCAGTTCTTTAATCCTGCCACTTTTACATTTATACCCATCTTCCATTCTCCTCGTTTCAAACCAAACCAAAACTAAAAATCACTTTAGGGGCTTCATTGACAAAAAGACACATTCAAAGCAACAACAGTCTCAACAACACACACGAGCACCAACACGTGAACAACAAAACGCTGTGACAGGCAAAGCACGTCGATACAGTATAATAAATAAATGACTGTATGGGAAATTAGAAGATTAAGAAGATTTGTTTATTCTTCTTCTCCTGTTCTTCTGTCCTTCTTGTCTTTCATCTCTCCACTGAGTCATTGTCTTTTTGGGTTAGTTAATTAATTGTTGATTAATTGTTAAAATGTTCGATTTTTCTTGTGCCTTTCTTCTCTGGTGCAGGGGTTATTACATCGACTACGGGAAGGATAAGAAGGAGGTGAAGAGAAGAGACTGGAAGCGACACGAGTTTCACTATGACAATGTGATTTGGGCTCTGCTCACCCTCTTCACTGTTTCCACTGGAGAGGGATGGCCTCAGTGAGTCTGCCTGGAATCAGTGTTTGTGCTCGTGCTGGGAGGGGAAATTCGAGAAAAGCTTTCCCGCATATCGTTTTCCGTTCTTAGACGGCTCATTAGTTTTCATGAGCATCATGACCTTTTAACATCTGGCTTGTTCTTTGGTAATGGTCAAATCTAACCTTTGATGACGGAAATATAATATATGTGGGATTCATTTAACAAAGACTTTGCAGTTGATTGTCTCATGATGAGGTTACATCCATATTTTCACTGACAATCCTGCTGTTGTTGACGTATTTTATTTATCAAATAGTAAATTGACATTTGAGCCACCCAGCTGAACACGCAAACAGAAACTGGCATAACTTAATTATTAGTTCTTCCAGGATTAATAACTTACAATAGAATAATTTCCTACATTTTGAAATATGCTCTAACCCTTGAAAATGTGAGTATTTCCTACATATAATGTTTTATTTTTTTCTTGACCTAAGTATACAAGATGATGCAGTTCAATGTGCATTAGTGTATTAGCAGTGTGTCTTTGTTCTCCCAGGGTTCTGCAGCACTCAGTAGACGTGACGGAGGAGGACAGAGGTCCGAGCCACGGCAACAGGATGGAGATGTCGATTTTCTACGTGATCTACTTTGTCGTCTTCCCTTTCTTCTTTGTCAACATCTTCGTGGCTCTCATCATCATCACCTTCCAGGAACAAGGAGATAAGATGATGGAGGAGTGCAGCCTGGAGAAGAATGAGGTGAGAGAAGAGAGAACACTCTCTCTTTTCTTTTGTCTTTACGTGTGACTGAAACAAAACATCAGCGGTGCTGGTTCAGATGGTGAGGTGGTGAGACATGCAAACATCGGGGTTGGTGCAACCCAGAGATCTGATCAGCCAGATGTAATTGAATATGCTCTTTGTGATGATGGTGGTTTCTTCTAACAGTGATGTGGAGGAGCTGGATTGATAAATAAAATCCCTGATCGATAAATAAAATCACATAATGCTTTATGTGATTGTTGTGCCCATAATGATGCTCCATCATAAGTTTGGTCACAATTTAATTTCTCACTTATGCCAGGTATAGGGTCGAGTCTGGTCTGTGAAGCCCATATCGATGAAATGTACTGTCTTTAAAAATGAATATTTGTTCCTGCAGAAATCTTGAAAGAAACAGAGGGAAGATTGTGGATTCAGGCTTTGTCCTTTCTCACCCCCTGTCCTTTGTATTTCAGAGGGCGTGCATAGACTTTGCCATCAGCGCCAAGCCGCTGACCCGCTATATGCCCCAGAACCGACACACCTTCCAGTACCGACTGTGGCATTTTGTGGTGTCGCCCTCTTTTGAGTACACCGTCTTGGCCATGATCGCTCTCAACACCATTGTTCTGATGATGAAGGTGAGAACAATGAAGAGGGAAAAACAACGCAGTGAGCGTTGGTACTATAATTTACATCTGTCTCCTCTGTCCTCTCTCCTCAAAATGACTAGGAACAACACACCTCGTGTTACTTCTCAGACGTATGTTGTGTGATGAACAATTTACACAGTTAACACCTTGGTTTAAAAATAGATGTGTCGCTCCTAACTATGGATGTGTAGAAACTGCTAGCTCCTTTTTAGCCACCACCACAGCAGCACCTCCACACGCTGTGATGTACCGACGTTTCCATCCTTCCTCCATCGCTCTCTCTGCTATTTGTTTTCTGAATTGGCCTTTCCTTGAGCTGCGGGTCATTCAGACAGACAGACAGAGGCAGGTGACTCAGCCTGTATTAAATATTGATCTATAATATCCAGGGGATGCTATTTAGCATGACCTCATTTACTGCGGCTGCTGCCCCTAGAGGATTGACTCCTTTTATAGTGCGACAGATGAGAGGTGCAGAGACTGAGGCACTATTTATGGGTCTGGAGGAATCTTCCATCAACCCGTAGCTCTGCAGGATGTTCCTACTGATACCACACTACTACCATGAGGTGTTATGTTCCACTTTTTAATCCTGCCCAAACCACAGACTTGTTGTAGTTTGACCCCTGCTGCCTTTTTCTTGTTTTCAGTATTACTCTGCCCCGCCAGCGTACGAGGCCGTACTGAAGCACCTGAACACGGCCTTCACTGTTCTCTTCTCTGTGGAGTGTGTCCTCAAGATCATGGCCTTTGGCTTTCTGGTGAGAGAACAGAGGAAGGCGCGGCCCGCATGTCCATTCAAGCTGCTCTTTAACAATGACTCTAAGCGTCTTTTTTGTTCCTACAGAACTACTTTCGAGACACGTGGAACATTTTTGACTTCATCACTGTCCTGGGCAGCATCACGGAGATTGTGGTAGACCTGCAGGTAATAAGAAAAACACAGTGTGCCCTTTGCGGATGGGCAGAAAGCTGAGTCACAACATCAGTCAGATAGTTTTTTACAGTATATGGATCTTAACGCCGTGTTGCTCTCCTTCTGCCAGTTTGTTGACACGTTCAACATGAGTTTCTTGAAGCTGTTCCGAGCTGCTCGTCTGATCAAACTGCTGAGACAAGGTTACACCATCCGGATTCTTCTGTGGACCTTTGTGCAATCCTTCAAGGCCTTGCCCTACGTCTGCCTGCTCATAGCCATGCTCTTCTTCATCTACGCCATCATCGGCATGCAGGTCAGAAGCAGTAAATTAAGACACTTGATGAGTCTTTTTTATGTAGTGTCCCTCAGCAACACAAGTGTATTTGTTTAATGGTGAAAGCTATTGCACGTTTGGTTTGTTTTGTGCATATGTGTGTGTGTATATGTGTGTGAATCAGGTTTTTGGGAACATCAAGCTGAACGAGGAGACTCATATTAACCAGCACAACAACTTTAAGACCTTCTCTGGGGCGCTGATGTTGCTATTCAGGTAGGACATCTTGGCATTTGTAGACGCGTTCTTGAAAAGTCTGAAACTCAACCCTTTGTCACTCTGTTGTATTTAATCCAGTGTCTTAGCTGCAGGACTGAGGAGTCATTAGTGTATTTGTTCAATTGAGACTAGCTCTGATCCAATATACACTTGGTTCATTAAAAAAGAAACCCTTTCTTTAAAGCAGTCTGAACGATGGGTCTAGGTTACAGTGATTTTGCTCCCAGGGGGTGACACATGCTGCAGTGCAGAGTCTAAGTTGGCACATTGAGAGTTTTGCTGCTAAAATAATGTCTATCTAGGCTGAAGTGTTGAATTTTGACTTTGTGCTTCATTCTTCACATTGAAGTGAAGCTAGTTCTCATTATGGCACGAATAAAAACATGCACATGTCGAACCGTATTGCTGTATTTTCAGCGCATCTCAAGTTCAGGGCATCTGAACGCTGTCTCTGAGTGGGTGGTGTGAGTCTTGATGCTTTGATTGCACCTTCCAAATGGCAGACGTAACTGTGAATAAACTGTGAACTGGACGGCTCGAGTCCTAACCAGCTCCTCCTCCTCCTCCTATTTAATGCGTGTGTGACCAGGAGTGCAACGGGGGAGTCGTGGCAGGAGATCATGTTGTCGTGTCTGGGCGGGCAGCAGTGTGAGCTGGATCCTTCTCTTACGTCTGACCAGGAAGGGGGATGTGGCTCCGACTTTGCCTACTTCTACTTTGTCTCTTTCATCTTCTTCAGCTCCTTCCTGGTAAGAGGAAGAGACTAGAAAAAGGACAATTATGTCTGATCTGCAGCAGGAATGCCTCTTTAACTTGTTATTAAAGGGCGAACCTGCTGTTCAACAGGCTGAATTTAGTTGCATGTTATGTAAATTCACTGGGTAGAGCAGCCATTCTTTACATTCGGACCTCTCACCTTTATTTAAGTCAATGTCAAGGCTTCTCTTCCTCTGATGTTCGTCTTCTGTCCAGATGCTGAACCTGTTTGTGGCTGTGATCATGGATAACTTTGAATATCTCACGAGAGACTCGTCCATCCTTGGTCCCCACCACCTGGATGAGTTTGTCCGGATCTGGGGGGAGTATGATCGTGCCGCCTGGTCAGTGTTTCAGCACCAGCACATCCCTTTAAAAGTGCAGTCCAATTTTTGCTCACATTAAAATATTAAGCTGCTGATTTGATAAAACGTTAATATTAAGATGGTACAATACCAACATTACAGTTCTTCTTATATTTCTTGACACTTCAGCATCACTCAAGGCACCAACACATCACAGGACAGACTCTGTTATAAATGTGACGTCATTAGAAAACTGTTGTTTTAATAATCAACATGAACTGTAGTTAAACTGATTTACATTTATCATCTGTTTGTTGGTGAGACAAACACTCAGCCTCATATATTCATAAAAGACAGACTGGGGTTGTGATTCCAGTATAACCCTGCCCAAAGTCAGTTTGATGTGAAATGTTGATATGTGTGTTCACCACAGATTCAAACTGTAGATGGATGTTAACATGTCCTAAAGCTGCTGTTTTGACCTCTTTGTTTTTACATAGAAGGCCTGAGTTGTTCCCTTTGAACAGTCTGTAATGATACACAACTGAAGACATGTGCTGTATGTCCTTTCCAGTGGTAGGATCCATTATAAGGAGATGTACAAAGTTGTACGCACTATCTCACCACCCCTGGGCTTTGGAAAGAACTGCCCCCACAGGGTGGCCTGCAAGGTTTGGTTCCCCAATGTCCACAACAACGCCCCCTCCCACCCTTGCCTCCTCCGTGTAGGATCCTCCCTTACTTCCTCCCTCCTATCCTTCCTTCCCTTCACCAACTTTCACTGCCTGCTTGATCTTTAGGGGTGTGTTACTCAGGTCAAAGAATGACGACAGTCCGGTCTCGGGGTACTAAGGCACAGGGCAGCCCTCGTTCAGCCAAACAGATGTATTTTTAATTACATCCCAGCGCTTTTGTGCACAAACACTTGCTGTTGATGCAATTGTGAAGCGGTCTGGGGGTTGCCTGTCTCTTTCTACCTCTTGGATCTGGTTTAGAGATGATGTTACACTCTGACAAACATGGAGCACTTCCCAGTGTAAGTATTTAGTCCCAGATCCAGTTTGGCTGTCGTTCCTTTGCTCATCCTGTCTGAGGTTGTTTCTGCTCCCAGATTTCTATGCCCTGTTGGCAGCATAGAAAGAACAGTCTGTTTTATTTCTCCTACTTGCTCTCTCCTCCTGTGTGATGCCTTAGAATAATCCTTTCTTTCTTGTATCTCCTCCATTCTTTTACCCATCACCCCCCTCCTGTGCTCTATCCCTCCTCCATCCCTTGGGAACGCACTCCCCAACGCCTCCACCGTTATTCAATTTCTCCTCTGCCACCACCATCCTCCCCCTCCCTCTTCTTCTCCCTCCTTTTTTCATCTCCATCTTCATGGCTCCCTGGCGCCCCCCAGTGGTCGTATCCATTACACTGACATGTATGAGATGTTGACCAACATGTCGCCACCTCTAGGCCTTGGCAAGAAATGCCCGTCCAAGGTGGCATATAAGGTAGACTAAACACCGGAGACTAACAGGCACTGCCTTCATATTCTAACCAGTGGGGTTAAGCACTTGTTAAAGCTTATTTAATTTGTCATACGTCGCAACAGCCAGGCATTTGTTTCTGTTGATCACATGACTCAGTATTGCTTGTTAAAACACCTACTCCCATTCCAGTATTGCTCACTGGCAGATACACACTTTTGCTTTGCATCTTGGCAGAGAAATAAAACTTCATTCTTATCTTTATCTGTTTGCTGTTACCTGGTGAAAGAGTTTATTTCCCTAAGACAGTCAGAAGCCTTTAATGAGAAAGTTGCTAAACATCTACATGCTAGATCTCGTCCATCGTAGAAGTCTGCTGCGAAATGTTCTCATGTCCTTCCTACTTACTTCTCTGTTTCTTACATAGTCCTGCCTGCATGTACGTGTAAGTGTGGAAGTTGTTTGTGAGCATGCTCCATCTCACATGTCGTGTTTTATCCTCTTTTTAAAAAAGCAAAGCAGCACATAGCATTAACACCTCCCTGTACAGAAGGACAGAAGGACAGACGGGACTTGATGAATGTTTTTATAATATTCAGCTTTTTTATGATCTTGTGAGGTTGCAAACAAACACTTCTCAGTCTTGGCATGCGGTGATAAATTGTCAAAACAGCTTCCTCGTGTTCATCAAATAATTATCTTGTGTCTAATAACAAGACAGCAAACGATTACATGCCTGTCCTCTCTGTCTTTCTGAAATTAGTGTAGTCCTAATTTAATGAAGTCCTACAGTGTATGAGCTGTGTGCAGTGTCAGCTGCTTGATTTGATTTTTAAACACTCTTATCTTCTTACCGTTGTTATTTTGTGCTGCTGCCCAGAAAGGTCGTGGTTGCTCATAAAAATAATCGTTTCATTATCTCACCAACAGATTAATGGGTGAGCTGGCAAACATAACGTTTTAGCCATTTGGCCTTCTGTAGCAACAATTTAAATGATATAATTCATAATTTAGTAACACAACAGCATCCCTGCCTTGATCTGTTATTTAGTCATAAATTAAATTGCAATCTCAGGATAGAAGTCTCTAATAAATTTCATAATCAGAAAATATTATGAGCCTCTACAGCAGTTCTGGGCTTCCTGCTGCTGCAGTTTGATTAGTTGTGTTGTTGTGATTGATTTTGGTGCTTTCTGCGCTGCCATCAGCGACTAGTCCTGATGAACATGCCTGTAGACGACGACATGTCCGTCCACTTCACCTCCACCCTCATGGCCCTTATCCGCACAGCCCTCGAGGTCAAGATAGCCCGAGGTTAGACCGGTCGTTCAAAACCTTACACATGCACGCATTTACTGTGATGACTATCATTTATTATTATCTCAGCATGCACGTGTCCCTCTGTGTCTGATTATTTCTGTGTTTGTCTGTCTTGTGTATATTTATTTCCAGGAGGGGAAGATAGAAATCAGATGGACCTGGACCTGCAGAAGGAGATTAGTGTCATCTGGCCTCATCTTTCTCAGAAGACACTGGACCTGCTGGTTCCCATCCACAAAGGTGACAGCACCATTGCACCTGCAGCTTAACAGTACAACAATTCACGTATTATAGAAAAAAGATATAGTTATAGTAGTATCATTTCATTTCTTTTGAGAATCTAGCCTTGATGGTTCCTGTTTGTTTTGTCCTTCTCAGCCAGTGACATGACTATAGGGAAGATCTACGCCGCCATGATGATTATGGACTACTACAAACAGAACAAGGCCAAGAAGCTCAGACAGCAGCTGGAGGAACAGGTGCCTTGTATTCTCATATTTCATTTGTTTTCAGTTTGTAAGTGTATTCTGAGCGATTGGTTTTATTCTCACAGAGCGTCACCCCCTGAACTGAACTGATGTACAGTTAAGGTCTTTTCATCCTGGCCACTATGAATCTTCCACTTTCTTTAAAAAAAAACAAATTGTCTACTATACAGAATCTTTTCAAGATTCCTTCAGTGATATTTTGATTGCAGTGTTTATATTAAATGATCCTGTCGTCTCTTCCTTTCTCCGTAGAAACATGCTCCCATGTTCCAGCGTATGGATGCCTCCTCCCTGCCTCAAGAAATCCTATGCAATGCCAAATCCTTGTCATTCCTTAGGCACAGTGCTGGATCTGCCCTGTAAATATCAAACTTCTAGTTTCTTCACACAGTCATTTGCTGGTTTGCAGATATTTTGTGGTTTGTCTGAATCTGATCACGTTGTATGATCTATGAGTCTTTGATGTGTCACTTCAGCACCAGAGGTGGTTTCGTGGCGCTCAGCCCCATCTCTCCCCAAGAGATGTTCCTGCAGCCGCTGTCTCGCTCCAGAGAGGAGAAGGAAGAGCAGGAGGAGGAGGAGGAAGACGACGAGTATCGTTCACCCTACCAACCCTACCACCCCCCACATCATCACCACCATTTACACACACTGGTAAATGAAGCACAGGCAAAGGTGTCTCTTGTATAGTATCAAAGAAATGTCTGAAACAGAGTAAAATGAATTTATTAAAAATAAAAACTGCACACAATAACTGTATTAAAACTGTACTGAAGTGAATACACCCACACATACACATCCTTTCCCTCTGTGGTTATTTGTGCAGGTGCCGGACGTAGTGGATTATAACCAAGTGATGCAAAAGGCCAGGCAGGACCCAGCAGATATTAAATCACCTCAGCGGACAGCGTCTATCAGAGCGTCCTCCATGCCTAGACTGGCTGTGGATCCACAGGTAAAAAAAGGAATAATCAAACCTATATTCATTATTTAATAGAATTTGCATTAGAAAGTGATGTTAAAATCAATAAACAATTACAATTTGCGAGGTGCATTCAGAACACTCACCTTTTGCATTGGATTTAAACTGCCTGCCTGCACTTCTTAAATCTACCACGTGTGTTTGCTCAGCACATAATACGATCACTATGGGTGTTTTCTGATGAGGTGGGGTCCATGGTTATTTAAAGCATATCTGTGTGTGTGTGTGTGTGTGTGTGTGTGTAGCCTGGGATGTCAACAGACAGTCAGCTGATGAAGCGCTCCTTCTCCACCATCGGAGATCAGTGCGTGAACGGGCTCTGGCAGGAGCAGCACTCCCTGGAGAGAATCAGTCCTGACAGCACATACAGGCCTCGTCAAAGGAGCTTCAGAGGTCACATCCAAAATCCACTGAAAAGCCTCAGATTCAGCCCCTTTTCAACCACAGCTGACTCTGATCTAAATATTTTTCCACCAACACAGTTTAGCTGCAAACACCTCAGGGACTGTATGAAAAGTCATTAAATATTAATTCTTCATTTATTTTCCTTCAGTAACAACCAGTGTTATTGATCACTGCTGAATTCAATAACTAATTAATACTTTTCTGCTTATCACCATATTTGGCATGAATTGATGTTGTTGGGTGAAATTCCTGCACTTTGCATCAACTATATATCTGAACCTGTAGCTTATGTAGTGAGAACTATTTTGATTTAGTTCCAGGATCTTTACCCAGGGTTACAGGGAGATGTTTTCTTCTTTCTGACCTGAAACTTTTTTTATTTCCTTGACTTTTTTTTCTACCCAACTCTCAGGCCCAAGAATCAACCACAGAGAACCATGTAGTCATGAGAGAGGGCGGTCTAAGGAACGGCGCCACTTGCTGTCTCCCGACGTGTCCCGCTGTAACTCTGAGGAGCGAAGCCGGGATCCTTCATGTGAGGGGAAAGGCTCCCGCTCGCCTAGCGAAGGACGCGCACACACCTCACAGAGACAGGTGAGAGTCCAAGGGGCTAAAAGTATTTACCTCTTATAGTTTGGGACTTTAGACCAAAAATAGCTCTACTCTGCCTCTGCTGCAGAGAACAGCTAAAACTGTAGTAGAAGAAGTGTGTAACTGTGCTTTAGCTACTTTGTGCTCATGATACTTGCAGGTGAACACATCAGGCAGCCCTGCTCACTCAGCCTCAGAGTCCGGTACTCCTCGCAATCGGCGGCAGCTACCCCAGACACCGTCTCGCCCGCGGCCTTACATCTCCTACTCTCCTCTGGTCTGCCGAGCCGACACCTCTACCACACCAGCAATCTCCTCTGAGGGACAGGCCCAGCCTCAAGATGACCCCGGTGGCCCCACAGACTCCTCGTGGAAGGCTGACAAGGAATGCGGGCCCCTGATTGCAGGTCAGGTTTCATCCGGAGGTCAGGTTTCTGGACCGGGCCACCCCTCTCCTCATCGCTACATCTCAGAGCCCTACCTCCCATTCCATGAGGACGTCAGCGGGGGCGAGGCAGGCGATAGGCAGGAGACCCTTACCTTTGAGACTGCCATGGCAACCAGCCTGGGACGGGCCAACGCCATAAGCTCTGCCCCTCAGCTCAGACACTCCTGGCAAGTTCCTAACGGGCATTTCCGGAAGCACTTGGGCCGGGCGAGTCCAGCTGGAGCCAGTGAGCTGCCGAGTGACACGGACGAGGACGACCGCTGCTAAAACCCGAGGGGAAAGAGGGAGATGACGATGCACAGGGCGACCTGGTCTCTCAGAGCAGCTCCACATGGCACCACAAGGCTGTAGCCCCTTTGTGGCTCTGAGAGCTCGTGTTCTCAGCAGCAGTAGCATAACAGACAGGACTGAACGCCACGGCCATTTATCTGCAACGTGTCCTCGTGTGATTGTTGTAGCTGGAGCGAGGCTGCGTGTGTGAATCATGGGTGTGTGTTTACATGTCTGTGTCATCAATAGAGAACATTTGCCAAATCAAAAGAACAGCTGACAGTACAATAAGTAGCTCACTGCAGGCAAATCCACGTGTTACCATGCCTTCCCTCACAAGTTCATGTTTTGATAGTTGTTGGAACAAAATATGGTGAGATGTCGATCCAAGGTGTCCAGTCCTGTTGTTGAATCCACGAAAGTGTTTTAAGTGCATTTTGTGACGAACATTGAGGTAGCATGTAAAAACGTACCACGATGAATGTATTTTAGCTTCTGGTTCTTACGTTCAGGCCACTGGAGAAGGTCATTGTTATAAACTTCACTGTGTTTAGTTTTAAGACTAACGATGAAACAGATTTTGCCAGTTTCCTGGCAACCAGCCCCTTCCAACAGTTCCCATTTACAGAGCCCACATGTTTGATGGCCATTCTGCAGTCACCGATCAATAAGCAGTGAATGCAGGAAGTAAGGTTGCAGACCTTAAAGTGAGCTAAACCTCTTCCAGCGGTTATTATTCCCCATTCGTCTGCAACGGTACAGGTTTATGTTGGCTCTGTCGCATGAAAAGACGTGGAAGCCTGAACAGGCTACAGAATAAGAGATGTGTTGTCTCAGGATATTAGACCATTGGTTTTGTAATATATTGTCTTCTGAACCCTTACGTTGTTCTTCAAAGTCATGGACCGTAAATGAGTCTTTTAATCTCACGCGTCAGGCAACGTGACGTCCAGTGAAGAGATTCCCACAAGAGCTGGACCCCTGGTGACTTTAACACAGGCCCCATGGTCCACGTCTGCTGTGTTTATGGACCTCGGTGACCTTGTCAAATGTATGTTCGGTGTGCGTCACGTCCGAGAGGCGACTAAAGCCATTTCCTTCCTGTACATAGAACCGAGGATGTGTCTTCTTCAGGACGCGCTGCCTTCTTTCACATGGAAATGATGAGAAATCAAATATCCTTTACACGTGCTGATGCAAACAATTTGAACCACATGGACACTTTTACAAAAGAGGAATCAAAGGCACAGTCTCCTCATTAGCTGCCATGTTTTGCTCAGTAGAAACAAGCATCAGTGCATTTTTCTGTGTTCCAGTCAGAGGACGATAATAATGAAAGACGTGTGTTAGAGCCGCCCTGTTGTTCTTACTTTAACCCGTTCACGATATCACATCAGATTTATTTGCCAACAAAAGATCATGAAACATCAGAGGAGTGTTTATGCTTTTTTTGTTCCAGCTAACACTTTCAAACATTTATTGCCCCCCGTAAATAAGATGTATATTTATATTGCGTGCTGCTGTGTTGTTCTAATATGTTGAGTTTGACATATTTCTGAAATGTGAACACAGGATGTGTCTGGACCGAGGCGCCTCAGGTCAGAAGAGATCACACCAACCTGCTGGAGGCCCGGACAGAAAGTCCTGGACTGAAAAGACGTATTTTAGCACAGAAACCTTGTTCGAAGTGTGTTGACCACAAGGCTCATACACAGGTTAGGTTAAGGTTTCAGCCTGTACTTTATAAAACCATGCTTATCCTGTACAGTGCAGCCTAGGACTTATACTTGATGTCCGTCTGTACAGAACAGCCTAATCTGTGCCTGGGTGAACTCGCCCGCAGAGTTCCCTATCAAGCCTGGGTTTCCTAGATAGAGAAGCTTTCTGGTAAATATGTAGTATAAACAAATCCATGTTTAATTTATTGCACTGTTTCTATTTCATTTGAATCATGATGCCTGTCTTTGTCTTTAACAAGAAGAAGTGTTTACACATCTGTTACACAGACCATTAAAGAAAAAGCTCACTTGTCTTATTTGTACTGGGTGATGTTACATTAGAAACTGTTCAGCTGTCTGTCGTTGACATATCGGGATACTGTGAAACGCTTCGCTCATCAATATTTGACATCTCAAATATTCCTAAAATAACCAGGTGGGAAGGATTTGTTGGACTTGGAGCTGAGCAGAGACAGGGGTGATATTTCTAGCTTGTTTATTTTTTTTCAGAGCTCAGTCTCTAAGCTTTGACATCAGGGGGTGCAGGTCAGGCACAACCCTGTGGGCCATGTCCAACAGCAGCTCCTCTTTGCTATTAGGCTCATGGGAGGATCAAAGGAAGTGTAAAGGGTAAGCTGTGTGTGGAAACATAGGCTTGTTGGTGATACACAAACACTTTGGGTCACTGACAAGAAACTGGCCCATTATGGTTTTCACAGAACAGGGACCAGGCAGGGTCAGAGACCATTATTTGCCCACTTTGGACTCAGCAGCACAAACAGGAGGCAGGAGTCCAGTTGATGAATGACCAATACAAGAGGCAGGCAAAGAATATTCTAAATCAAGCTGAGGTTGGTAACGACAGTGTGTCAGGTGGTCAGAAACATCTGGAACCACTGGAGAAGCAGGGTCTGAAAAATAAACACCTGAAGGCAAAGAATGAAACAATATGCAAAACAGGAAGGACAAAATGTTTTAGGCTTTTTTCTTCACTGGATTTATTGATGCTGCTTCAGTTTTAAGCCACATTCACATTTTATTTATGTTATTTCACTTTTATTTGTTCACTGATCTGCATTACTGTTCATCACAATATGATTTATTAAGTGGTTCCGCATAATGGAGGACTGGAGAACAGCAGGAGGTCCGGCTCACCAGGACCCTCCTAACTGCTGCTGCTTAGTCCTGGTTTGTTTTGGGGGTTTTTTTGGACACGAAGCCAAGACGTGTCCATTTTGGCCGCAGTAGATGCACAGGTTGTTCCTGAGCCGCCGCTGTCTTTCCTGGGGACTCAGGCGAGTAACCTGCAGAGGTGCGGGGTCAGGAGCTGGACTCGGAGCTCTGTGAGGTCCTGGATGTTGACGAGCCGCGGCTCTTCTGTCTCTCTGACGCAGTCGCTGGTCGACGCGGATGGTGAGGTCGATCAACTCGTCCAGGCTCCCGGGCAGGTCCCGGGTCACCAGCTCGTCTTTAATGTTGTCTGACAAGCCGTGATAGTAAACATCACGTAAAGCCACGTCATTCCACCTGGTCCTCGCTGCCAGCGTCCTAAAGTCTATGGAGTAATCCACCACCGTGCGCGCACCTTGCTGCAGCCGGAGCAAGGCGCGGCCCGCCTCGCTGGCTGTCGGTGTCCGGTCGAAGAGCTTCCTCAGCTCCGCGGAGAACAGCTCGAAGGAGGAGCAGATGGCGGAGCCGCGGTTCCACTTAGCGACCGCCCACTGCAACGCCCGGCCGGTCAGCAGCAGGAAGGCGTAGGCCACTTTGGAGCGCTCAGTGGGAAAAGCCGAGGGCTGCAGCTCGAAGCGCAGCGAGCACTGCGTGAGGAAGGGCCCGCAACTCTCCGAGTCACCTGAAAAGCGTTCCGGGGGGTGCAGGCGAGGTTCGGGGACCGGGTCCCTAGGAGCGACCTGGACGGACGGGGCTGGAGTAGCTGGAGGCTGGGTGTTCAGGGAGACCTCAAGGTGAGCATGACGAGCGGAAACCTTATGGAAACCCCCGTCAGTGAAGAGTGATCCTAACTCCTCACACCTGAGCAGCTGATCCTGAATCGTGCTTGGTTTCATTCTTACTTGCACTGTGCTGTCAGTCACACAGGACAACCTGGACTGTTTTCCAACTATTTCTGTTCTAGCCACTAATGATACCTGGATCAGGTGTGTTCAGTCAATCAGAAGCTGGAAGATACCACTTATGATTGGGCCGGGGGGCGGGGTTAATGTATATTGTGTTTTCCAGCTTCAGTGACTGAACACACCCGATCCAGGTAATCAGCAGTGGGTAGGACAGAGGATGGAACTGGAAAACAAGCCGGGCAGTGACCCTCGTTAATCAGTAGTCTACAGAAAAGACTGGTGAGAGAATGGGTCAATATTTTGTCAGACCAGAACCCTAAGATGAAGGACAAACCAAAACTCTAATTTCTGCTCTAAGAGCTGGAGGCTCCTGAGGATCTCTAATTGAGGAAGTTCATCCTTTGTTACAGATTGATTGATCCTTCATTGGGAATCAGTTTGTGATTGGCCCGTGCACTCTTTAAGTATTAACAGTGACTTTCACCTTTGGTTATTTTTTTGTAAATGTTGTGTTTTATTGCAAACAAGTTTAGTGTTAGTCACACCTGCAGCCCCAACACCAAAGGGCTCAACAAGAAGAATTGCCAGTCCAGAGCCACTAGACACTGATCCAAACCCGTTTCACTGATTTCTCCTCTGAGGGAGACTATTGAAAGTCTTTAGCTCCAGGCTTTGGCGTCAAACTTGACCTTGAGCACTAACGGCGTCTGAATCTGACAGCTTTGAGATATAGTGTGAGCAAAGTCCTTACTCTGTGTGAGAGACCACAACACTGGGTTCTCAGTCTCTATTCTCCTGTGTGGACCTTTGACAACTGAAGTAAACTTGAGGTAAACACTCACAAATAACATGAGATTTGATGGAGTCTCTGCACTTTCCTGTACGTTTATTTATGAATGTGCTGAGTGTGATGATGTGACACAGGATGAAGAGGAGCTTTTCCTCATATATATATATATATATATATAAATTCCCGTCTCACCCCTATGGGTGGTGTGTCTTCCTCAGTCTGGTCCTCTACCAGAGGCCTGGGAGTTTGAGGGTTCTTCGCAGTATCTTAGCTGTTCCTAGCACTGCACTCTTCTGGACTGAGATCTCTGATGTTGTTCCTGGGATCTGTTGGAGCCACTCTCCCAGTTTGGGGGTCACAGCCCCGAGGGTGCCGATTACCACGGGGACCACTGTTGCCTTCACCTTCCACATCTTTTCTAGCTCTTCTTTAAGCCCTTGGTATTTCTCCAGCTTCTGATGTTCCTTCTTCCTTATGCTGCTGTCACTGCTGTTGCTATATATATATATATATATATATATATATTATTATTTAAAGTTACTGAAAAACTACTACTACTAAACTACTAAAAAAGACTCTTGGAGTCGTACAGTAATAAGTTTGTCAAAGCAGCTTTGAAGAGATTTCAACACCATTTGAATCAAAATTCATTCAGTTGTGGGATTTAATTTATTTTTACAAGACGGTGTCAATCTGATCTGTCCAAACCACATCAACACAGTCAGAATGAAACAGAACATTTCAGTGTTGAGTAAATAATAACACAGTTTGAACTAGTTGCTACTCTTAAATTATCAGTGAAGGTTATAAAAAAAAGAGACTTTTTAAGAGGCAGTAAAGATCTGCTTTCTTTATTATCAATAGAATGTAATCAATAGGTGATCGGTGGGAGTGATAACTGCAATAAGATAACTGTTTCCTCTGAGATTCCAAAACCGCTGAAAGCAAATTGAATTAAAGGGCACTGAAAGGGCCTAAGTTATGTTGACCAGCAACATATGACCTCTGAATGAAACACAGATGTTAGAAATTTATCATTGACCTACAGAAGCTGCTTGACCCCAGACTCCTCACTGAAGCCTGACAGCAGCATAACAGCTCACTTTAAAGTTACTGTGTGGGGCATATTGCTATCAATTTAACATCATTATGTTATTTTAAGGCAGAGAATAACTATTTTGGAGAAAATGAGATTTATTTATCTACCACATTAGGAAGATTATCAGAAATACAGGGTCACTGGTTATATGTTATATGTTACATGCTGCTTCTTCAGGAGTTGTACTGTACCTGGACTGCTGTCTGCAGGAGAGCACCCCCTGGTGTCACAGCCTCGAGCTGCAGATCAGCAGTTTTGGCCTGAAGTCACTGGGAGGATTTACACATCCCCACCACTCGGCCCTTACCGTAAGCCCCAACCTCGGCCCTCGCTCTTCTGATCCTTGTGCCACATTCCTCATCTGGGCCACAGCCCTCCCAAGTGCAAAGTGAAGTTCAATGTGGTGGAAAATCAACCACCATCAGTTGATGAATTTATTACTGAAGTCTATGATTTAAATGTCTAGGAGCTAAGGATCTAAACAGCAAAATATTCCTCTCTAAACATTTATGAAAACCACTGGAGACATTAGGCCTATTTTATTTAATATGTCTCACCTTTATATGAAAATCCACATCTGTATATTTAGGGTTTCTCTCTGTAGATAAGATGGAAATACTAAAAATGAGGAGAGCTCACTTCTCACCCCAGGCCCAAATCAGTGACATCAGTGTTTTCTATAAAGTCTCACCTTCGCCATCTTCCACTGTCCATCAGCCTGGATTTACTGCAACAGTCTAAACCGCATGGGAAGCAAACAACCTGCTGCTGGGTCTTTTGGCCTGTGTGTGTGTTTGTGTGAGACTTGAAACGTCTGGCTCGGTCTGTTGATTTTATCGTCTCTCTGGGCTGTCGACATGTGGTCAGCCTGTCCAGCGCTGGGCTCAGTCCTTTAGGGAGGGGTGTGTGTTTTTGAAGTGCTGCTCCTGGAGGAGTGTGTGAGGCGGGCAGGAGCTTTGACTCACAGACACTAACGTGAGCGTCAGAAGAGTCTGTGAGTTACTTCTGTCAGAAGCCATGGAGGACGCTGCTGTCCTGCTGCTGCTGCTGCTGCTGAGCTGTGTAAGTTTATATTTGTCTCTGTTGAAATATTGTTGATGGATTCATAACACTTATGGAGCTTGTTGACAACATTTGGCAGAGGAGTTGTATCTCTTTAGATCTGAAACCACTGAGGTGTTGAAGAGTTTCAGAGTGTTTTATAAAGCTGAAGAGTTGTTCTGTAAATGTGTGTTTTTTCTGTTCTTGTGCATGTGAAAGGATGTGAAACAGAAGAATATTTGATGTCTCCGAGTAAATCTAATAAATGGAAATATCTTATTCAACTCGGCAAATCTGAGCACTGGATCAAAATGGTGGCACTGCATAAAGAAGTATTTTCCCACAGAAACTGTTGGATTAGTCTCAAATTTCAAATGCAGACAGTGAGATGCCAGACAGTAAAATGAACAAGATGGAAGGATGTTTTTTTTTTTCCCAGCATACCCCATGCCAATTAATGATGGCTGGCATTTTTTATTGCTGCTAAGTTCTAATGTTCATATTTCGAGGTCCAGTGTTCCCTACGTTTCATCTCTGCAGTTTTTATTTTTCTCTCCCAATTTACTGGATGAAACAAGCTAAGAAATGGCAGCAGTATGTGACCAATGAGAGCAGAGGGCAAGTAAACACACCGTATGGAGGGCTCAGTCTATTTTTATTCATACTTCAAGCTCTAGTTTGTGTCTCTAGTTTCTAATTTAGTTGTGGTCATCCTGAATTTAATCAATCTTATCTTATGTAAATGTGTGTATCACTATCACACCACAGTCATGGAGTTTTAAAGGTTAGGTACAACCTCTAAGTCCTACGGTATGTTTCAGATGTTAGTCCTTACTTTGGTGCACCCTAGTGGTAATATCAAAAGCAGGCAGTGTAGGTGACACATAAAAACTCTTCCTGTGTGTTTATGGTGCGTTCAGGGCTCCATCCAGCAGACGAGCTTTGTGTTGGGAGATCCGACAGCAGCTGAGCAGCAGTGTCGAGATTCCCGCAGCACATGCTCAGCTCTGACAGATACACAGGTACAAGCAACTCAGACACTCAACTGTGGGGTTTTGCTCACAGGGCAAAGTATAACAGTAGTAAAGACTGTTGAATTAGTTATGACTGCTGTTTTACAGAGGCAAAAATGCTCCAGGCTGCTCACACTGAACAGGTTTGAATCAGCCTGGAGCCGTGCAGGATTACAGATGCACAGACCTTTAATAGTCTCTCCCAGCCAAACTGCATCCTGTGTCTGCAGCTCTCAAAACGATATCTGCTCTTCCTAAAAGTGTGTGTGCTTTTCACTGATCTTTTTTTGCGTGTTAGTGTGAATATATAGTCCGTCATAATATTTATCCACAGTACTCTGCTGGTCAAGGCGCCCGTGGCAGCAGCATCTGTATGGAAAATCCACACAGGCCACGTTTGTCTCAAGAGGCTTAAGGTGGTAAAAATTAGATTTGTTTTGGACACCGACTGCAGGTTATACCTGTGTGTGATCTCTTTGAGACTGTTTACATTGCTCAATACAGTATACTTTCTCCACATCATCACAGAGAGCCCAGGGTTCATGTTAATACAGTACATATGTCAGTGTTTCTCTTTATTTAACCTTTTCCAGGAGGCTGGAGCTGTAGATGAGAAGATCACTCAGCCTGGGATTAGAGTTTTGTCAAGACCAGAAAGTCCGTCACAAGACTTATCTCAGTCCAGCCTCGCTCTGATGACACCAAGACTGGATCCACTGGGCAGCACCGTCCCCCTGAAGTCACATCCTGCTACAAACCTGCAGGATGGAGACACCAAAGCTGTCATAAAAACAAACACCAACTCTACGGGCTCAGCCCACAGCAACAAAGTTAAACCAAAGACTGGGAATAAAGACGTGGTTCAAGGTGGAGCTAAGCAACCACAGCCTCTCTCCCTGACTGGAAACGAGGAGATTTCTAATTCACACACTGACGCATTAGGGACAGTGAACAAGTCATGGCCTCCAGCAGGAAGTACCATAACCAGGCCGCCCTCTGTCCACACACGTGACCCTGCTCTGCACCCAGGACATCAGCCTTTCGATGCAGACAAAGAGAGTTCCAAAGGAAAAGACACACCCGTCCTGGAAAAGGCTGAAATGACCATTTCACGCCCTAACACTCAACCTGAGAGGCCCACAGCTCCAGGGCTCCTGCAATATGCCTTTGAGTTTACTACCAGATCTACTCTGATCTCAGGCTCCACCACAGAGTCAGGATTTGTCCCTTCTAGCAGTTATTCTTCATCTGAAGAGGGAGGACAGGAGGAATCATCACTACTGAGCACGCCTCCGGTTTCAGCAGCTCCATTAGCTACAGCTTCAGTAAAAGCATCTGAAACGACAGAAGAAAACATATCACTGAAGAAAGCAGCAACAGAGGACTTTCCTGCACCTCAGCAAAATCCAGCCCCTGACCCGACTGTTTCACCTCCTGCACTACCTGGTGGAGAAATACTCAGTAATAGGGAGTTGGGGGTTGAGATAAGTAGTGAGATAAAAACAAAAAAGGAATTTTCTGTGCAAGACGAGGTGGAAACCATGTCACCCAAAACAGAAACATCAGCTCAACAACACTTTCCAGGTGGAGAGAAGGGGAGAGGGACACCTGAAGATGAGATGATCAGATCAGAGGTGGAGGGGAGAGTTGAAGGAGACACGAGGGAATATAATCAGTCTTTGTTTGACCAGACTTCCCAGTTAAGCACCAAAGACTCCATAGTCCAACGAGAGACGGAAAGTCCACAGCAGACTGTTAAAGTGGGCAGTCAGCCACCGACATACACAGTCAGACCTCATGGGGGAAAACTAAAACCTGGGACCAGAGGCCAAAGGGTAAGACATTCAGCAGGGTCCGTTTAGGTCTTGGTGTGTTAATGACAATATCAATTCATCATCAACAAACCACACAGGAAAATTCTTTCATATCTGTCTCATTTTCAATTTATGGTTTTTGTTGAACCAATGAAATAGAGTTTGACTGAAACAGTTGTGTCCTTCTATCTTTGTTAGGACCATTTCACCATAATTGCATCTGAGTGAGGACTTTTTGGACAAATTAGGTTTAGATTATGGTCAGGGTAAGGGTCTAGGGACTCCATTATGTCTATGGGTGTCCTAATAAAGATAGAAATATGAGTGTGTGTGTGTGTGTGTGTGTGTGTGTGTGTGTGTGTGTGTGTGTGTGTGCGTGTGTGTGTGTGCGTGTGTGTGTGTGCGTGTGTGTGTGTGCGTGTGTGTGTGCGTGTGTGTGCGTGTGTGTGTGTGCGTGTGCGTGTGTGTGTGTGCGCGCGCGCGCCCTCCTCTGGCTAAACTCTGAATGTGAATAGTTTCCAGCATCTTCCTCTACAGACTGAACAGTATTTTTCTACAGGACATTTAATTTGATTATTGCAAAAACAAAAGAACAAAAAAACACTAGATTCATCAGAATTCAGACATAATAACTTGAGATATCAACATTTCTCCAGTTTCAGTGTCTTTTGTAATTAATTTCGTAATTAAGATCATTTTAATGATAATTTGATTGATTTAGTTGGTCCTGTTCTGCTTCTATCCATAAATATTAATGGATTATTGTACATTATTTCAGTGGATGATTATCCAAATCTAACTGTTCTACATCTCTCTTTCTTCAGGGACTTCAGGGTCCACCAGGGCCACGGGGGCCACGGGGACCACCAGGATCTAAAGGAGACAAAGTATGTGTTAAATTAAAAATAATGATTTTTTTAAATGACAATTAAAAGCTCTGGCTATGTGTAATTTCAAAGTTTTGCTCAGACACTTAGTGCCTAACATACTATCCAACTCCACAACCTCGTGCAACTTGTAACTGTTTTTGCTTCTTTTAGCATGTTGTTTCGGTTTACACTCTCCTGTAAGTCTCAAGTAAAACAGACAGCTGTGGACAAAGTGGATAAAAAAATGGCCAAACTAAGAATGTAAGAAGAATGTAAGAATGTCTTAGACACTGGTCAACCAAACCACAAGAAGGCTGTAGAAGAAAATCAGTTAAATCAAATGACGTCAATAGGTCTGCTGTGATGTTGCTCTGTCCTTTAGCATTGTAGTAGCTTAGCAGTAGCTCTGTGCTAAGTTCAGTAGGAGCTTCATGAAAACAAACCACAACTTAAATGCAGCTTAATCAGATTTGCCACTGTTAGATGAACTTCATCTTTTACATCATCCTGTATATCAACGTCTCTTTTTGTCACTTTTAGGCAGCTTTCACCTGAAATCGCACAAATGTCTATTAATGTCAATGGTCTATACATTTACTACACTGTAAATGAACACAGATTCTTTAATTTCCTATATACTGTAAAACAATAAATGCCATTTTAAATGCTGTCTCTATATGACCTGTGGTGTCATGTGGTTCTCACACACCACAACTGGGTTTTAAAGACTTTGTAAAATTTTCTATAAACTTCAGGCTCCATGTCCCTGATTGACAGTTGACATGTATTTTCAGTTACACATACAACTTTGACTAATGTAATGTAATACATCCATCATCTAGACCCCCTTAGTCCTTAGGCAGGGTCCCAGGGACCTGCTGGAGCCTATCCCAGCTCTCTCTGGGTGAAAGGCAGGGGTCCACCCTGGACAGGTCCCCAGTCCATCACAGGGCCACATAGAGACAAACAACCTCACACACTCACACTCACTCCTATGGGCAATTTAGAGTCACCAATCAACCTGACATACATGTTTTTGGACTGTGGGAGGAAACCAGAGTACCTGGAGAAAACCCACACAAGCACAGGGAGAACATGCAGACTCCACACAGAAAGACCCCTGATGGGTTTCAGACCAGGAACCTTCTTGCTGTGAGGCAACAGTGCTAACCCCTAACCCACCGTGCTGCCTTCTCTAATGTAATCAAAGATTCCTATTCTTTCTTTTTCAGGGCTATCAAGGTGTTATGGGTAGAACTGGGTGGCCAGGATACAGAGGTCCAGTTGGTCCTCCTGGGATGCCGGCTATTGTTGTATATAAAACATCTGAAGAAGAATGGGAGGTTTTCAAGGTAAACAGCTGCTGTGGCTCTGCACCTGAAACCATATTCCCCTTGTGCTTCTTTCTCAAATTTATGCTTTGAGTTTAACTAGATATAAATATATTTCATACATTCACAAATATCAGCACACTTTCCTAAGGCTCTCTAATAAAATCAGAGCACAAACCTATAACTTGCACTTAATTTTGATCTACAAGTGTTTTCTAATGTTTTTTTCTGTATTTCACATACACATATTGCATTGTTATACAGTACATACTGTATATTAATTTGTATTTCAGTATGTTGGACCCCATGAAATACCAAATTATTATCACTGAGAAACAGAAGGGTGTTAAAATGTGTATATATATATATATATATATATAGTTTGTGTAACACACCACTAACAATTTAAATATTTGCATTTAATTACATTTCTACTTTTTGGATTATTGATCAGAATTGTGTGTGTTTTCACTGAAAGTTTGATTCTAAATCATTTGTTTTATTTTTACAGTGATAATTTTGTTGCTTCTTTGCAGAAACAGAAAATTTACAAGACCCTGGTGTCTTCCTGGCCTGTGAGTGTGGAAAAACGTATTATAGTACTACATTTTATTACAATCAGTGTAAAAATACTAGAATTGAACATGATATTGTGTTTTTTGCTTCAGAAACTTAAGGGGCCTCTGGGTCCTCCTGGACCTCCAGGAGATAATGGACCAATTGTAAGTAAACAGAAGTGTTATGGATAAATATGTGAAGTTCAATAAACATAAATAAATCCTGTGCCTAATTCTGTCTTCCAGGGGCCGCCGGGAATCACCGGGAAACAAGGACGAAAAGGAGTTCAAGGGAAAATTGTTGGTATCTCTATTTGCATCTGATCATGAATCTGTTTTGTTTGCTAGCACATGTGCTGACTTCATCACACATCACCTTAGAATTATTTTTATTTTTATTTACAACTCTTCAGTTGGGATTTTGGGTGGTAGCTAGGGTTAGGGTTACTAGTTTACTATTTAAAGTGAGCAAGGTGAACAACAAGGGTCTGAATATACAGTACTGGTAAATGAAGAGGAGGAAAAGAATGACCTAATACAAAATCAATTTCACCCCTAAACACACTAGGTATAATATTGCACATCAATAATACCATAAAACATAATGCAGTGAGACGAACCACACAACAATACAGTTGTCTAAATGGGGGGGTACACAATCCTGCTCATCAAGAGCCATTGCCACTAAGTCTACCCTAACCCACAGCTGATTACTTCCTCTAGGTTTTCGGGCTTCTGATTGGTCCAGGTAATCAGCATTGGGCAGGGTAGTGATACAGTACTCGGAGGCGAGCAGGGCAGTGGCCCTTGAAGAACAGGGTTGGGCACCCCTGATCAGTATCATTTAAAAGACATTAGCTAATTAATGTACTCCAGGGCATTCCAGGACCCCAAGGTATGCCAGGTCCCCAAGGCCAACCTGGAAGAGACGGGACCCCGGGAGAGGACGCTGACCCAGGTCCGCCAGGCTTACCTGGAGAAAAAGTAAATCCATTTGTGCACATGTAAACGATGTGGCGTTTTTATATAGTTGTAACGCAGTGAATAGGTGCTTAACACCATGTTGTATGTACTTTGCTTTCAAATGGCCAGTCATATTGCAGCTTGGTAAGTTCACTCCATGCTTGTCCCAACAGGGTCCCCAGGGCTACAGAGGAGAGAAGGGCAATAAAGGGGAGCTGGGTGAGTGGGTAAGAGTGGCCTGGACTTCTAACGTCATGGGGGTTTAAATTATACCAGTCCAAGTATATGTGTGTTCCTCTTTGTCAAAAGTACTGTTGTGTTCAGCTTTTTGGAACCACCTCACACTTTTGTCATTTCCATTTTCGGACTGTTAGTTTGGGTTATTAGAGAAGTGCTGCATAAATTCTTTCATTTTCAGTTGTCAGTCTGCAGAACACTGGAGCATTGTAATGTGTTTGTATCTACTGCTCAAGTCCCATTTTTCTGCTGTCAGGGATATCAGGGAGAGCCTGGACCACAGGGAAACAGAGGACAAAAAGGAAACAAGGTCAGACGCAGCATCCAAAACACACACACACACACACACACACACACACACATTTTCTGCAGTAAAATCTGGTATATTTTATTCAGATGTCTATGTGTGTAAACAGGGACATAAAGGAGACAGAGGCCTTGCTGGGTTTCCTGGATACATAGTAAGTGAGGATGATCATCTGTCAATACTTTCTAATACATAAATATGTTTTTTCTTGTGCTGATAATGATCATTGCAACATCTGAACTGTTCTGTGTTTACAGGGAATGCTCGGACCCAGGGGTCCTCCTGGTTTTCCAGGCCCATCAGGACCTCTGGTCAGTGCCACACCGGTCCAGATAAATAACAATAAGATTGTAAATATAATACATCTTGATCACTGTCATTATTACTTTCCACTGTTGTCAGGGAGAGACTGGAGCTCTGGGCTTTAGTGGCCCACCAGGTCCACCTGTAAGTCACATACCACAATATACTGGATTACTACAAAACACATTATACTAGATCCAATATGTTGTTGTTGGTTTTTTTTTTGATTGAATAATGAAAAAGCATCTGTTATAATTTGTCTCTTCAGGGCAAAATGGGGCCTAGAGGAGTAAAAGGTGTTTTAGGAGTTAAAGGGCCCCCAGTAAGTAAACACCTAGTCGATCAAGTTGTGAATCAAATTCAATGCAAAAAAAAAATTGTAAAGCAGTATTTCATGGTACCAGGGTCATCAAGGTGAGGTGGGCACCAGAGGAGCAGCTGGACCACAGGTGACAGGACTCTTACAGATGTACCCTTTCTCACAGAGACTGAATAATGAGAAGCCCATGACATTTACTTAGCTCAGGATTTGTCTAACCTGGACCTGTGTTGGTTCAGGGAGAGCCAGGGCCTGATGGAACAATTGGATTTCCGGGGGTCCGTGGCCCACAGGTACAACAAGACCATTTGAAGCATTTTATTCTGGTCTGGTTCATGTGTAGGCCATGAATATGAGACAACGATGATAAAGTTGTGCATAAAAGAAGCTTAGAGGAAAATTAGGTAGGGACATATTTTACTAAATTTCTTTTATTGTGAGCAATAACATTTTTTACTTGTATGGAAGTTGTCATCTTCATATTTTTATGTATAGATTTTTTATATAACATATATACATATTAAGACAAAGTCATACTTCCCTAATTTATCACCTGTTAACAGTCGATACTTAATGATAATTTTTATTATTATTATATATATATATTTATTATTAATATATATTCTTTTGCAGGGAAACCCAGGACCTGATGGAGCTCCGGGTCCTAAAGGTGACGTAGTGAGTATATTTTTAAAATGGGAATAAAATTTATAATGCAGCATTGGATGGCAGTTATAATTTCTTGGTTACTCTGTCATCTCTGCCTTCTGTGTGTTTCACCAGGGTGATACAGGAGATGAAGGAGAAATAGGAGAACCTGGACCTCCTGGACTTAATGTGAGACACTGACAGAGACAAAAGCACAACAATGTTAATAAGCAGGGAAGAAATAAAATACGCTGTAGTGAGTTTGTCATAGCAGAACTTATGGAGTATATGGGTTCTCTTTCTTGTTACAGGGAGCCAATGGGAACCCAGGAAAGCCCGGACCCTCAGGTGATCCCGTAAGATTACGTAAAGCAATTTCAGTATTTACATCATCTTAATCATATCTAGCTGTTATATTGTCGTTTGTTTACTAACTACTGAACTAAATGTGCAGTTCTTTGCTTGTGTGTGTGTGTGTGTGTGTGTGTGTGTACCTTTTCTATCAGGGGGCTAAAGCCAAACGAGGTGACAAAGGTGCTTCAGGGTTTAAGGGAGATCTGGTGGGTTTGACCATTCTGGTTTATTGGTTCAGTTGAATGTTGATCAGGTTTTTGACCAAATCAGTGAATCAGTTGAATGTCTTTTTGTGGTTGTGCACAGGGACCTCCAGGGCCTCCAGGTAAAATGGGTTTTAAGGGGCGCCAGGGCCCATCAGGTCTTGAGGGACTTGGAGGACCACCGGGACCTCCAGGACCTCCTGGATCCAGTGTGAGTAAAATCAATTCCATGAACGTGCAACACATTATTCCTTAATGATGCTGTAGTTGCTGTAATGATGAGGTTTTCTGTTCTACCTGCCTCCATGATCGTAGGGCGTTGATGGCATCATGGGCGAGCAAGGGAAGCAGGGAAAGGATGGACCTAAAGTAGGTTTGGGAAAGTTGTTGAAATCATGTCTAGAAAAGTTTTCTCTCTCTGTTGAAAAGTATATTTTGTACAATTGGTGTGTACATGTGTGTTTTCATAGGGAGATCGAGGACCAACAGGTATTCAAGGAGTCTCTGGGCCTCGAGGCAACAAGGTAGATGCAAAGATGAATAATCAAAGCACATTAATTAATTAGTGATGTTAAATGAAACAAGGGGCGGGGCGAGAGGGGCTTAGGGTTTGATTTGATGAAAATGGGAAAGTCCAACATGGAGTCAGTCTGTCCTTTCGGTTTGCAGCCTCTCAGCTGATGCTGTTTGTCTTGGCGCTATTTTCTATTTTCCTCTACTCATAATAAGTTATGGTCATTCTTCTTGTCACAGGGTAGAAAAGGTCGAGCAGGGTTTTCTGGATTGCCCGGCCCTGTTGTAAGTATGAAAGAGTGGAGTATAACTTCAATAAAGATATCAATCAAGGGATAAATCCATACTAAACATGTCGTGTTTCCTGTTTGCAGGGAGAGATGGGAAAATCTGGAGAGACGGGACATGAAGGAGAACCTGGTATTAAGGTTCTTATGTGATTAAACTTCTTATTCTGTACTTGTACTGTTACATTTTCCAAAATGTTTGTAAAGTAAAGACTTGAATGTGTTAAAAATATCTTTATTATCATATTTGTCAATTGTTGGGTCAGTTTGTGACACTGAGACAAACGGTCTTTCTAACATGAACATTAACAGCGTAAACTGTTTGTGTAGGGGATGCCTGGAGTCCCAGGGGTGACTGGACCTAAAGGCCTTAAGGTCATCATATTTAAGCATTCATACTACACATCAGAGTAAATTACATGTACTATATTGTTCATTTTCAAGCACTCACAACTAAATGATATTATCTGTGTCCCCCATTAGGGATTTCAGGGTCATTTGGGAGACAGGGGGCAGGACGGAGCTGTTGGATCCCCAGTAAGGCCAACAACTAAAGTCATATTTCATCACCTCAGAGTTTCCAAAGCCCATGTTTATGTAGATGTTGTATAAACTGGACCATGACAGCAGTGTGTAAATTATGTTTGTAAGTGCATAAAAGCTATAGAAGTGTCACTACGGTAAATACATAGATGACTAGACCAAAATTAGGAAGCTCAGTCAGGTCAGCCTATAAGTTATATCCTATTAGTTTCCTATTGGCTTATTAAAGGAGTAAACAAGACAGGGACAAATATGTCATAAACCAATATGTTTCCATCAGGGACACATTGGCAAAAATGGAATAAATGGGGACACTGGATCTCCAGGACCTAAAGTGAGTTGATACCTTTATATTAAACAACAAATAAATACATTTGCTTGCTTTTAGATTGTCAGAAATGGATATCTGATGGTTTAGCTGGTGAATATCTTCCACAGGGATTACCTGGAAAGACGGGAGCACCTGGCCTGCAAGGACCTGTAGGAAAGAGTGTGAGTATTAATCATCTTTGCTCCATGATGATGTTTATTTTAACTTTTATTTAAGAAGCAGCAGCTGTTCCTGCAGCTTTACATTTGTGTTCATTTTCCAGGGAGAAACTGGCAGCAGAGCAGTGAAGGGGACACCAGGAAAACCAGGAGCAAGAGTAAGTTGAACATCTTCATCACTTGGATGGTACAATGCAAAGTATTTAGAAAAAAAAAAACACACATTAAAGTTTTGTGTTGGTTTCTTTTAGGGGGTTAAAGGTAAAGAAGGTTCCAGTGGAAAACCTGGAGGTGAAGGACTAAAGGTACGTGCTATTTCATATTTAGTCAGTGTTTTCACATGAATCTGTATGTTCATCAGTCACAATGACACACTGGTCAAATTCTTTAACTTGGTTGCTCATGATCTGTATTGAACATATCGATTGTATCTGGTGTTGACCTTGTGAAGGGTCACAGGGGTGAGAAAGGACCAAAGGGAAAGCAAGGCCCCTCAGTAAGTAAATAGTTTTATGTTTTCAGTTTCACTGAGGTTACACAGTATCAGTGATACTTTATATTATATTATTTATTGATGCATTGTGTATCAGATGCAGTAAGTAGTGTTTTTTTGAGCTCTTTACTAGCACTGTACTTCATTTCAGGGTGAGAGGGGCATGCCTGGACCACGAGGATACAGAGGACCTCCTGTAAGATGATTTCATTCCTTCCAAACACCACTATAGCCTTTTTGCAGTTACATTTCATTCCTCTTCTATGCAGATGATACTCAGCTGTGTGTAATGTCACTGTCTAGACCTCTACAAGTTTATCTTACTGCTTTATGTGGACTCACTTTGGTTGTGAATCGTTGTTTACGGGCCTGTAAGACCAAAGGAGACATTGTTTAACTATGTAAATAATCCTGTCAGACAGTCAAAACACACAAAAAACACCTTTTTATCTTGTTTGTTTTCTGAATACACTATTCTTCCTCAGGGTGTCCAGGGTAACATTGGACCATGGGGTGATGTTGGGGCCCGTGGACTTCCTGGTGACCAAGGTCCACAAGGTCCAATTGGCTCTCGCGGAGTTTTAGGTTTCCCAGTAAGTGTTTTTTTTTATGCTTTATTTTGTTGTGACGGAAACTCTTCAGTTCCTGAATAGTATGTATGGTCAGTTTTGTTTTGTCTAATTTCTGCTTTCATACATGGACTTAAAATAGAGAATGAGTGTTCATGGTCACCACCTGTCTGTCAGGCTAACTAACATCACTGTTAATATCAGGATAGAGGACAAATAGTAAAGATGTGGTTCCTAACTGCTTTGACACTTTAAAATAGCAGCTGACTCCACATGAGGCCCCTGTTAGAGCCTTGTTTTCTCTGTGCAAAGCACATAGATACTGCAGACGCCACTGATGGCTACGTAACAGTCATCTGTTCCAGTAAACCCTGAGTCACTATGTCGTAGAACTGGTCCAAACAGCCTGTTGTTAGTCACACTTTCGTTCAACAAGTCACATCGGCCTTGAATAAAGCAAAATATTTCCAGCACTGATATCCGACTGATAGCAGCAGTCCCATGACAACTGCTGTTTGGTCTGAAGTGAACAGAACGTTTCATTCTTTACAGTTTGGCAGAGGTTTCCAGATGTCATTGGGATTTTGGGGGATATTTCACCATCATGCTTATGTAGGCAGATGACTCACCATATTTCAAAATCTGTTTTAGAGAATACATTAGAGGCTGCTAAGCTTGTTTCTGCTGATCAGTGTCAGTTTTTGATGTTGTATTCCTTGAACTTATATTGTGTCGTGGATCATTACGACATCATTCATCTGCATGAATGATGTCTGCTGAAATTTACACACAGACGTCTGGATAATACAGTTAATTTTAGAGTTTTTTTGTATATGATGGGTACATAAACAAAATAAATGCCCTTACATTTCAAGATGCAATAAACCCACCAAGATGATTCAGCATTGTTTGAGCATCAGATGGTCCTTTGGGGCAGTTTAAGAGAAGGTTGTAGGGCAGGTATGTAAAACAGATCAGTTTTGTGCTGTGTGTGTATATATATATATATGTATTTATTTTCTCCTGCTCAGGGTAGAGATGGAGCTCAAGGACCAAGTGGATCAGCTGGTGTCAAAGGAGATAAGGTAGAACGTTTTTACTGCTGATTTATTCTGTTTAAATGGACCGTTCCTATGTTGTATACAGCAGCAGCATAGAAACAGAGTTCGCTGTGAATTAATTCCAGAACTAATCGATTCAGTGATTCATCACTCAGGGATTTCTGTTCGTCTCTATCCGCAGGGGTCAACAGGGGCGATGGGGGAGAAGGGAGTTGCTGGTCTCGATGGTGAGGAGGTAGATTGATTAGACTGTGTTGGTCATATATTTAATTAGTATGAATATTTTCGTTCATTTAAGTGTGTAGTCAGCCTGTTCGACTGTACGAAAACAGTGTTCATCTTGATTGTGTGTTAGTGTAAATGCAGTAATTTTGTTTTTAGGGCCTAGTTGGAATGAGAGGACCCGAGGGGCCAGTTGGACAAAAAGGCACATCTGTGAGTAAATGTCAATTTATATAATTATTAATATTATTTATATATATTAATGCGTCATTTCATTTATAATCAGTATCAAAACGAGATTATTCTATTGCACATTTGAGTTTATTACATCCTCTGAAGACCTGAAAGATGCAGCATACAATTACACACGTACCTTGCATGTAGATCGAACATAATTACTTTCAATAAAACATAAAATTGTTTGTTTTACTTACATTGCAGGGTGACAAGGGAAGCACAGGACCTCCTGGACAGAAAGGCCCAAAGGGAACTGAAGGTGACAGAGGCAATAAAGGACCACAGGGAACAAAGGGGCCACCAGGGAAACAGGTAAGTTAAGAGTTATATGATTGTTATTAAGATTATAATACCAGTTTCATTGTACATGTTTAGATCTTTGAGTCTCTTTCTGTCTGAAAAGTGCAGATTCCAAACGTCTCATCTGATCCCTAAAATATCCCTGTGAAGACCTACTGCTGGTTGACTAAAAGAGGACATTGTGTTTTCTCTGCTCCTTTTTTCTGTCCACAATCTTTTGCAGGGACACAATGGTGCATCAGGGGACAGAGGAAAACAGGGGGTTCCAGGGCTTAAGGTCAGTCATGCAGCCTTAAAACTGGCAAAAGCAATGATGGAGGACTTTAAATGACTTTATGGTGGTTTTTAATGTCAAGTGCAAAATTTGTGAAGATGACAAAAAAACCCTTATTTGACAGGGTGAGCCAGGCGTCAGAGGTCCATCAGGCATGCCTGGACGGTTCGGACCAGGCGGCAACACCGGGACAGCAGGAGTCAAAGGCCCGAAGGGTTTCCAGGGACAAACTGTTAGTAAGAGAGTTGGATTCACGGATTGTAAAAGAAAAATTCTGTATTTACATCATGAAAACATCACCGGCTAAACATGTGAGCTCTATAATGTTATTATAAGATGCGTATGAATGTCTGGCCTTGTTTGAATATTACATATCTGGAAATACACACTGTAGATTTATTTCCTTTCATTTCAGGGGCCCCCTGGTAGCAGTGGCCCTGCTGGAGAAATTGGACCATCAACACCAGTATGTTTTTATGTGACCTGATATGGGATTTATGTATTTGCCAGATACACGTTTAGAAAACCTCCACACCAAATATTATATGATACCATGTGTTGTCCACTTGACTTATGTTCAGGTTTATCTTTTCTTATCATTTTAAGCTACATAAGACAAATGATCATGCGGTTGAATGAAAACCTCTTTAAAACAGGATAAAACTGAACATACGCTGCCAACTGAGTGCACTTAAATGTCAAATAAAGCCATGCAGGTCTGTGTTTGCTGTGCAAAGCTGCTACTTTATCTGGAAGGAGAATTTAACTGGGTAGAAGGGTCAAAGAGCTAATTGGCTTCATTAGGCCGTTTAACAGGCAAATTTTGTACCAATAAACTTTTTAAAAACTAAAGGTAAAAACACAATATACATTTCTGTGAATTTTCAGGGGTTGCCAGGTATCAGAGGTTCGGTTGGCAAAACTGGAATCCCTGGGCCAAAGGTGTAATGTACCATTCATTCATTCATTCATTCATTCATTCATTCACAATGAAATGCTCTGTGATGTGATCTATCCAGTTATATTTGACTGGTGTTTAATTCTGTCTCTGCTGTCTGTTTGTGAAATTCAGGGCAGCCATGGTGAGAAGGGCAAGCTTGGTCTCCCTGGAATCAAAGGAGACATGGTAAGATCATCATAATGTGCTGGTCAAATGATCTGGTCATGTGTATTTAATTGTGTGTGAAGACATAACCACCGTGATGCAAACTGATTTTATAACCCGTTGTATTTTGCCAGGGCATACGAGGTCAAAAAGGCACACAAGGGAAACCTGGGACACAAGGGACACTGGTAACTATCGACTTATTTATTTGTACTGTGAAGACTTGGAAGCATTTAACCTTATTGAACGCTGGTAAATTTGAAATCAGAGTTATCTGTAAATAGTGGCTGTATTTTTACTTTAGGGTACGGTGGGGAAGATGGGTTTCATTGGGTCTTCTGGTGCTAAAGGTCGACCTGGACCTGCTGGTCTTCCTGGGCTTCCAGGAGCTAAAGGAGTTCAGGGGCCAAAGGTAAAGCCAAAGCAGAGTTCAGCTCAAATAAAAAGCTAAAGCAAAAAAAGTACGTCTTCGTTTTAAAAATACATTTGTCCCTTTGGACAGATTAGGTTTCCAGCATGTTCACATTCAACTGGCAGCATATGAGTAAATGAGCAGCTGAATTGTGAGGTTTAGCTCCTATCTCTGTCTTTATAAAGGGAAAAAGAGGCCAGCCTGGAAGGAAAGGGACCAAAGGGGCCGCTGGGAATATTGTAAGTTTTATTTAAATGTGAAATTTAAAAACCTCATCCTAAAGTTGATGCTTTGTGTCTGTCAGTGAGCTCCCGCTGGTTGGCAGCCTAGAGTTTTGTAGAGTACTTTGTCTACAAGCTATCTCAATCTCTGTCACTGGTTTCTGAAAAACCAAATTCGAGACAGGATTGAATTATCTAAGTTTGCTTCAGTTCTCTCAAGGTCTAAATAAACGTGTTTTGTAGGGAGCTGAAGGCCCCCCGGCGAGACCAGGACCTGCTGGAAGACCTGGAAAACCTGTAAGTATCCCTTCTGACATAAAATACACACATTCAGTATGTTACCAAATCTATTACTGCTGTGTGAAATCACTGATTATCTGAGTTATTGAAAGGAAAATGATGTGCAGTTTATTCTGTTATCATGTAGAGGGAGGGATGTTTTAATGATTGTTGCTCCCCTGCTTTGTGATTGTTTTCTCAGGGCCTGAACGGTTTGGACGGGTTACTAGGGGTTCAGGGTAATGAAGGCGACCCGGTAAGAAAAACTGTTCATCCTCTGGTTTATTCTCTTGTTCAACACATGAGACTAATTAAAGCCTCGGTCCTGCTCACTGCAAAGGGTGACGATGGTTTCAGAGGAGCTCCTGGAACACCTGGCAGGCCTGGTGAGAGGGTAAGTTCAAAAACAGACAACAAATAATATAAACCTGTGTGCCATGTTCTCCCCTTCATAAATATCTGGTTTAGTTTTACTTCAAGATGCATTTTGTGGTATTAAATACAATCATTTTCTTCTAGGGGAAGCCTGGTCCTCCAGGGATCAGAGGAAACACTGGAACACAAGGGTTTAAGGTAAGGCAGCATTATTGTCAATAATATAAATATCAGTTTTATGTAGTTTACTGCACTGGGGAAATGCATCATACTGATCTCATGTTGTATCTCAGGGTAAAACTGGGCCAAAAGGAACACGTGGACCTCCTGGACCATCTGGGCCAAAGGTTTTCAAGTTTGTTTAACCACATTATATAAAGTAATTTGTTTCACTAATGTTCATGTGAGTGTTTGTGTCATTGAAACAGGGTATTCCAGGCCTGAGAGGAGAGACGGGTGAACCTGGTGGTCGAGGTATGAAGGTAAAGACATATAGTGACACATGCTTCTTGAACATATACATTCACAATATTCAAGGTATATATACTGACTTGTTTAATTCATGTGTTTTATAGCTTCAGTGCTTTTACTCCATGAAACCACTCAGAACAATCAGAAAACTTTTAAAGGAATAGTTTGTAAATCCTGCTTCTTTTTCTAATGCAGGGTCTCCCAGGTGACATGGGGATACTGGGACCAGTTGGGCCACCAGGGCTAAAAGTTGGTTCATATTATTTTATATATATGTAATTTAAATACTTAAACATGATTTTGTTTTCATTCTATTTTTATTTTTAATTCTAGGGAAATCCAGGTTTGCTGGGGCTGAAAGGTCAAACGGGTGAAAAGGGGAAGCAGGTAAGTTCCATAGTACTTTGCATTGTTTTCATGTTCTGTAGCCATTGAACAATGAACTGTCTTATTTCACAGGGACATCCAGGCAACCGTGGTCCACCTGGGCGAAAAGGCTTCCTTGGGCACGCTGTATGTTGTTTTTAGATGCTGCTATTTAAAAGAGATTACTGTAATATTTCACTCAGGTACTTTCCAATTGTCTTTTTTTACAGGGCCAGCATGGAAAAATGGTGAGAGACTGTTCGTTGCTTTCTGTTAATGTATGACTTTGCAGTTCTCAGTCTGTGTTTGTTGAGATAGCATTGCAGGATAGTTGCCTCTATCATTACCACGGGTGCACATGCTGATGCATTCATGATGCAGAAAGAGCCTGACTATGTCTGGGCCTTTACAGGGGATGAAAGGTTTCCAAGGCCACAGAGGACCAAAGGGGGTGAAGGGAAAACGTGGACCTCCAGTAAGACCTTCTGCACATATAACAAGAGTTCTCAAAACTTTGTACAGTGCTCTGAAAGCAAAGTCATTTCTGTTACAGGGAAAACCAGGTGCACCAGGTCAAAGAACTACTGAGCCAAGGCCCAGAACAAGATCTCAGCTGAAAAGGTCCAGACCAACAATCAGCCTCCTAAAGCAAACAGGACAACAAAAAGTTGGTACAAACCTTCTTCTCACATACACATTGTGCCCAGTTTGCTTTAGGGTTATGTTTTACATTCAATTGTAATCGATAGTTGGCTGACTGGTTGAATGTGTGGTTGTGTGATTGAATGCCTGAATGATGGATTGCTCTGTAGCACCCCAGGGCGGTCTCCAGGAGATGGTTTCAAGGGGATGAAGCTGAGGAGTCCTTCAGCTGGCCCCAGGGGACCAAAGAGGACCCCGCCACCACCTGCTACGAGCTGGGACTGATACACCCACACCTGAATGACGGTGAGAGTCTGAAGGGGCTGATGACCATCACATCACTGACAATCTGTGACTGATGATACACTCTTTGCCTAATGTCCATGATCTTTCAGGATACTTCTACATGGATCCCAACCAGGGCTGTCCCTGTGATGCTGTTAAGGTTTTCTGTAACTTCACAGCCGGAGGAACAACCTGTATTAACCCTTTAATGTCACAGGTACACTAATTTTCATCTTCAAGGGTTAAGATTAGCTGTATTTTATTAACCGTAAGAACAAAGAAAACATTTGAGCTTTTATTTTCAACAACATGATGTGACCTTATGGTTTTACATTGTGATATAGTTATAGAGTAGACCCTATAACGTTGTGGATCAGACGTGATTGCTTGTGAATCATGTTTGAAATTATAATTCATTTTTCAGAAGCAGCATATACAAAGATTTTTAATATTAAAATACACAAAAAAAGGATGTATTTAGTTTTACCTACACTAATAAAGTGATGCAATTAATGAACTTAGAAAATAGTAATAATGCTCTATTCAGTATTTAATCTCTTTTTAGATTACATTTAGACTGGAACCAGAGAAGCAAAAATCAAGCCAGTCTGTCCAGTGGTTTATTCAGCAACATGGTGGAAACAAAGTAAGACTAACGCATTTGTTGATCGATCGATTGATTATCAATATTATAAGAACAGTGAGACTTAAAATGAACGCTTTCTGTCTGAAATAGTTTGAGTACGCTGGTATGGATGTTGTCCAGCTGAGGTTTCTGCGATTACACAGCCACACATCTTCCCAGCACATGACTGTCAGCTGTACAGCGAGCGACTCCAACAGGTTTATCCATTTCCTGGGAGACTCCGGGAAAGAAATTGATTCACATTTTATCACAGTGTCCAGAAAAGGCTGTGAGGTAAGAAAAAGAGATATTTTTTTATTTTTATATCAATCACAGTTTTTGTCACTTTAGCAGCTTCATTTAACTGTAGAAATCCAAAACAAATATCTTAATGTTGGCATCCCAAGGAAAGAAACTGAAGGACAAAAATGTTTGTGTGCTGTAGACGAAACTGGTGTTTTTGTATCAGATGTATAAAATGAAAGAGTGTGCAGGAGACTCACAAGGCTTTTGGGTTCACATTAGTTAGAAGAAATAGAAGAAAGAATAATAGTGTGAGTGAAAGACTATCTGAATATCTTGCATTGTCACCAATGTTCCCAAATAAATCACCGATGTAATGTGTTTATAATATAAATAATAATAATAATAAGAAGAAGAAGAATCAGTAGATTTGACATTGCTTGCAAATGTTTTTGGTCACAAAAACCCACCCACCCACCCGAGCCACCACCTCTTCCAGCTCTTACCCTCTGGCCGGCGCTTCAGAGCTCCAAACATCAAGACAGCCCGACACAAAGGAAGCTTCTTCCCTCAGGCCATCCAACTCTTAAACTCGTAGCTCTCCACCATTCCCTTCCACCCCCTGCACTATGACACTGGCACCTTTTTGCTCTTTGCACACCAATTAGTTCCCCTTTCATCCTGTTTTTCAGGTTATCTGTGCATTTTTCTTTTAGTTTTTTGTAGCATTAATGTTTACTGTTTGACCCTTGTAGCATTTGTATTTATGTCTGTTTGCACTGGAGTACCCCCCCCTGTACCTAAACAAATTCCTTGTGTGTGTGTGTGTGTGTGTGTGTGTGTGTGTGTGTGTGTGTGTGTGTGTGTGTGTGTGTGTGTGTGTGCACACTCACTTGGCAATAAAGCTCATTCTGATTCTGATTCTGATTCCGATTCTGAAAATCATTTCCTAGTCTGTCATAAAAAGGTTCAGTGGCTGGATTAAGGTAAAAAAACAATACAAGCTACACATGTTCTCCTCATTGCTCTTTGTCTGATCATTTTACAGGTGGAGGTGGTTGTGAAGGTTCGGGGGAGTACAGAGATACACCGAGGTGATATGGAGTTACTTCCTGTCAGAGATCTGGGCGTGGAGTTGAAGGGACTATCTCCTCTCATCCCTCAGGTCACTGTTGTTTTGGGACCTCTCTGTTTCTTGTGACCTTTAAGCTTTTTCTGTGTTTCTATTTGTGCGTTTTTGTGTGTGTGTGATGAAATTCTGTAAATATCTGTTTCATACATAAAGCAGGGCTATCTGATGTCTGGGTGATTTACATGTTGCAGCACTACAAATCTTCACTCAGTGCAGTTCTGTTTTTTTTTTTTTTTTTTTGTATATTTATTGAAAACAACATTTTATAAACTGTTGTTAAATGTTTGTGTAGAATTAAATGATGAAAATTAATTTAAAGTGTTTGTTTCCGCAAGTATTCGGTTTCACATCCTCACAGTAATAGGGATGTGCAGCACTACCTAAATAAATCATCACTTCTAACATGTGGAATGAAACTGAGCCATGTGCATCTGTTTTATTTACTTCATACTGAATCTGCCTGTGCTGAAATATAATGGTTAAAGCTAAAATATTTAGATTTATAGTAATTTTTAGTTATAATGTAGTTTTATTTAATTTGGGGGGACATTAGGAACATATTACAAAAGCACAATGTCAGCTAATTTTTTTTTTTTTTTACCTTACTTTTCACATTATTTAAGGAAATAGGCTGTGGCTTAATTTGTCAAATTACAACACAGCCGGAGTATGAATATCTTCCTTCTTTTAAAGTGATAAAACATGATACAAAATGCAATGATCACAAGGAGATATGTAACAACCGAGACAAACAGAGACAAAACTACCAAAAGGAGAAATAATGCCGCCACAAAAGTGCTTTACAGAAATAAAAGACAAGTTAAAAGTACATCATGAAAAATTAAAATAAAGACGACAAAGAGTAGAAATTAACTTGAAATAAAATGAAAGGAGAACGAGCGCAGATAAAACACTTTCAGTTGTCGTATTCAGAGCTAAAGAGAGAGGTTTTAACATTTTCAGAGATGAGGCCTGTCTACCATCATCAGGAAGATTTTATCTGCATAAAACTGAAACGCTGCTTCTCCCTGTTTAGTCCTGACTCTGGGCCTGAGCAGAAGGCCTGTCCCTGATGGTCTCAGAGTCCGAGCTGGTTCATATGGCACCAAAGTGTCAGAGATGTATTCAGTGCTCCAGCAGGTCAATTTGTCAGTGTGCAGGACAATAAATAACTAAATAATTAATTTCCTATACATGGTGACTTTATGTTGCATATTTGCTCAAAAATGTTTAATTTCAGATTTGACTCGAATTTAACTTAATTTTCCAAGCAACAAGTGCAGAAGGTTTATTTTTATTTCCTTAAGTTTACAGGAAGCTTTTTAAAAATGTATTAATAATACAGTAATGATGACTGGGTGACGATCCATCCATCATCTAGACCCCCTTAGTCCTAACCAGGGTCCCAGGGACCTGCTGGAGCCTATCCCAGCTCTCTCTGGGTGAAAGGCAGGGGTCCACCCTGGACAGGTCCCCAGTCCATCACAGGGCCACATAGAGACAAACAACCTCACACACTCACACTCACTCCTATGGGCAATTTAGAGTCACCAATCAACCTGACATACATGTTTTTGGACTGTGGGAGGAAACCAGAGTACCTGGAGAAAACCCACACAAGCACAGGGGGAACATGCAGACTCCACACAGAAAGGCCCCTGATGGGTTTCAAACCAGGAACCTTCTTGATGTGAGGCAACACTGCTAACCCCTAACCCACCATGCTGGAGGGTCAACACCATGACGTCAGAAGGAGGAGAGAAGCTCGACCAATCAGCGTCGACTGTCCGGCTCATCGTCAGGGCTGCAGCGATCAGACGAGGAACAGAGACTGAGTTTGTCGGAGGAAGAGACGCTCAGAGCGACTGAGTATCCACGAAGTCTTCAGACAGCGGTTTTCCGTGTCCCCCTTTTGATCTCGGACGAGGTTTCAGTCCACCTGTCCGGAGCGAAGGACAGACGTCAACAAGTCGGCTAATTGGACTAGCGCTAACTAGCTGCACACATCGACAGTAAGTGACGCTGGGCTGAGGCTTTAGCTGCCTGGTTGTTTAGAGACCTTTGCTTTTGTCGGTCAGTCCACATGTGTGGAGGGACGAGATCACCTTAGGTACTGTTTCTGTTGTACTTAACACAGATTACCTGTTTCTGCAGGATGGAGAGTCCGGAAGACGGCGTCCTCCGGTCCCGCTGCAGACCCGCTCCTAAGATGCCCACCTTCCCTGACCTGGATGGGAAATGTAGTCCAGGAGGACATCCCCAGGGAAATGGAGACAACCACGTTATCACTAATGGTAAAAATCTCAGCTCCCACATCAACAGGAACAGGACACTGACCTCTCAATCCTGGTCCTCAAGACCCCAAACTACCCCTGCGCTTCCTGCTTCTGATTGACACCTGATCCAGGTAATCGGCTGTGGGTACGGCGGGGACAGCTGGAAAACAAGCAGGACAAGGGGCCCTGAGGACCAGGATTGGGAACCACATGCACTACAGTAACATTTTCAATGAACTTGCATGTTGGCTCCACCCTGACCTACATCACTCACTGAGTAAACCTCCATGACTGTGTTACTCACTGGCTGCAGCCGTTTCATGTGATGTTGTGTGACCTGTGGTACGGTTGGTGTGGTTAACCGTGGTGAGAACATGAGAACGAGAAGGACTGAGGCTCCTGACTGCTCAGGGATCCATCCAACATTCATACAGGAAGAAGTGACGAGCCGCTCATGAAAAATGTGAAACGCTGGTGTGATTGTAGTGAAAGAGGTTTGGGAAGGAGAAGAATAAGGAGTTGCTGTAACTGAAATGTGATTTTCTGCTGAAGTGCTATTGTTGCATGATGCCTCACCCCAACTGGACAAACGTGTCTGTCGTCACAGCTGTTAAGTCCCATGACCCATAGTAACCTTGATTACAAGAAGTCAAATGTGCTTAGCTAGTGATACGCTAGACTGTACTTTCTACACAGTCAGAGGTGTGTCCACGTTTGGGCCATGTTGCATCTGACACCGATGTCATTTCACTTCTGTTTTCCAAACTAATACACTTGTACTGTACATTGTCCATCCTGAAAATGTCAGTCTGAAAATAAAGTGTTTTGGTAATGAAACAGATTTGGGTTCTGCGGGTAGGATAAGACCACAGTGATTTCCTTGTGAGCACCATGTCTTTGAATGGCCCATGAATCTGAGGGTCATTTATTAAAATACATAACATGGTGTGACTCTGTGTTTACATTTGTCTAATCAAAGTCCTTGTGAGACAAGGTAACTCGGTCGGCTCTGTGGTTGATTGGGGTGTGTCCGAAGCACAGAACTTTATTTTGAAATTGGAAGACTGCAGATCTGTATGCTTTTATTTCATCATATGACTGACGCTTACGTGTTCTCTTTCCAATTTCAGGAAAAATTGAAGTGGAACATTTGATCAGCAAAAAGTTACAACTGAAAAGGAAAGCAGAGGTTAGTACGTCAGTAGTTCAGGTTAAGAAAAGGTTCCGTTTTCCTTCTTGGCTCCCCTCTAAAGAGGAAGAAACATCTTCATTTGGAGTGATCATGGGTTTCCTGTTGGTGATATGTTATTTTGTCATCCTGCTGTAAATCAGTCATTTAGCTCAGATTGATACTTTTGTTTTTGTCTTTGCTCATCACACGTTTAGCAGCGTTAGAACAGTGACTTTACTGTTGTTTACAGAAAACCATCTGCAGACATCCTGGTCGACAATTGAGCCCCACACACACACACACACACACACACACGAGGTCATTAGGTTCATCAGTGCAGACAATATGTCGTCAGTCCTACCTACTGAATGTCAGCTGCAGTGTGAACATGACAGTTATAGTGTCATCACAATGCTAGGATGCTGTTGGCCTGAGAGAAGGGCAGCTTGGTGTTGACTGTAAACAGATGCTGTAAACAGAAATATAAATGTATTTTGTCTGTTATGGAGGCTTACACACAAAGTGTGTGAAGATGTGTATTATCCAGAGCAACTGCTGATGAAAAGCTGGTTCACTTGATTAGGAGCCTTGGTCCGACCGTTATTCTTCCATGAGCAAATTAAAAGCAGTGTAACTGTGTAAATATCACACACTTGTCACAAGTGTTTGCAGATTTTGTCCTTTTCTGTTGCTCAGTACTTGAAGAGTGACCTGATGCGCCGGTTTGACAGTCAGGTCAATGATTTCATGGACAGTCTTATCGAAGAGTCAGCTAAGCTGGAGCCGGCGCCTGTGTCTGCTGTCTTCTCACCTCCGCTGTCGGACCACGAGAGGAGCAAACTCAGGTATCGTAACTGATGATGCTTTAAATGTATGTATGTGTGGGATTACAGCAAATGTGGATCAGCACATGCTATTGCTCCTACAAAGAAAAACACGTCTGGTCACTGTTGTCACTCTGTTTTCTTTTAGCCATTTTCGGCCTCCTCATGGCCAAGGAAAACTGTTCGTCAGCCGCAGGTCTCTCCTGGAGTAAGTTGACACTTGATGTTAAGGTTATACTGATTTCAGTGCAGCTTTATGGAGGCTAATTTCCTGTTGACTGTTTTTCACAGTGAGCTTTTTGAGGTGAATCACATCAGGACCATCTACCACATGTTCATTGCCCTGCTCATTCTCTTCATCTTCAGTACACTTGTGGTAGATTTCATTGATGAAGGCAGGTAATAGAAGAGTACTGTGAATTATGCTTTTCATTATTTTTTTGGACAGTTGTTTTTGTGAAATATCTTTCCTAAATTGATATTAACTTTTGAACTTGCTAACTTAAAACTGTCCTGATCAGACCATTCTCTTGTTTTTCCTTTTTCTCCTTTACGTCCAGGCTGGTGCTGGACTTTGACCTGCTGGTCTATGCGTTTGGACAGTTCCCCCTGGTGGTGTGCACATGGATTTGCATGTTCCTGTCTGTCTTGGTGGTTCCCTACACCCTGTTTCACCTGTGGTCACACACCCAGTCTGGGTCTTTTGCCCACCCCAACTTGTACAGTGTCTTGTTTGGCTCTGTGTTCCTGCTCTACCAAGCTCTGGGTTTGGGATTCCTGCCTACGTATGTGGTGGTCACCAACAGTTTGCCGCCAGCGTCGTGCTCCGTCGTCATCATGGAGCAGGTAGATTAATCAGCAGCATGTCATTTTATGCCATATTGTCCTGCTTTATAAACTCACCCTCCCTTCCTGAATCTGATCTGTGATAAAAGTTGTAATTGCTGCTTTTTCAGTTTTGATTATTTCTGTACTGCAGGTGCGTCTAATGATGAAAGCCCACTCCTTTGTCAGGGAGAATGTGCCAAGATTTCTAGCGTGGTCTAAAGACAAGACCAGTATGTCTATTTTTAATTTTTTCTTTTTCCCTCCTGCGTGTGCATCTTCAGCACATACAGTGGGTACGGAAAGTATTCAGACCCCTTTAAATTTTTCACTCTTTGTGTCATTGCAGCCATTTGTCAAAATCAAAAAAGTTCATTTTATTTCTCATTAATGTACACTCAGCACCCCATCTTGACAGAAAAAACAGAAATGTAGAAATTTTTGCAAATTTATTAAAAAAGAAAAACTGAAATATCACATGGTCATAAGTATTCAGACCCTGTGCTCAGTATTGAGTAGAAGCACCTTTTGAGCTAGTACAGCCATGAGTCTTCTTGGGAATGATGCAACAGGTTTATCACACCTGGATTTGGGGATCCTCTGCCATTCTTCCTTGCAGATCCTCTCCAGTTCTGTCAGGTTGGATGGTGAACGTTGGTGGACAGCCATTTTCAGGTCTCTCCAGAGATGCTCAATTGGGTGTAGGTCAGGGCTCTGGCTGGGCCAGTCAAGAACGGTCACAGAGTTGTTCCGAAGCCACTCCTTTGTTATTTTAGCTGTGTGCTTAGGGTCATTGTCCTGTTGAAAGGTGAACCTTCGGCCCAGTCTGAGGTCCTGAGCACTCTGGAAGAGGTTTTCTTCCAGGATATCTCTGTACTTGGCCGCATTCATCTTTCCTTCAATTGCAACCAGTCGTCCTGTCCCTGCAGCTGAAAAACACCCCCACAACATGATGCTCCCACCACCATGTTTCACTGTAGGGATTGTATTGGGCAGGTGATGAGCAGTGCCTGGTTTTCTCCACACATACCGCTTAGAATTAACGCCAAAAAGTTCAATCTTGGTCTCATCAGACCAGAGAATCTTATTTCTCATAGTCTGGGAGTCCTTCATGTGTTTTTTGGCAAACTCTATGCAGGCTTTCATGTGTCTTGCACTGAGGAGAGGCTTCCGTCGGGCCACTCTGCCATAAAGCCCCGACTGGTGGAGGGCTGCAGTGATAGTTGACTCTGTGGAACTTTCTCCCATCTCCCTACTGCATCTCTGGAGCTCAGCCACAGTGATCTTTGGGTTCTTCTTTACCTCTCTCACCAAGGCTCTTCTCCCACGATTGCTCAGTTTGGCTGGACGGCCAGGTCTAGGAAGAGTTCTGGTCGTCCCAAACTTTTTCCATTTGAGGATTATGGAGGCCACTGTGCTCTTAGGAACCTTGAGTGCTGCAGAAATTCTTTTGTAACCTTGGCCAGATCTGTGCCTTGCCACAATTCTGTCTCTGAGCTCCTTGGGCAGTTCCATCGACCTCATGATTCTCATTTGCTCTGACATGCACTGTGAGCTGTAAAGTCTTATATAGACAGGTGTGTGCCTTTCCTAATCAAGTCCAATCAGTTTAATTAAACACAGCTGGACTCCAATGAAGGAGCAGAACCATCTCAAGGAGGATCAGAAGAAATGGACAGCATGTGAGTTAAATATGAGTGTCACTGCAAAGGGTCTGAATACTTATGACTATGTGATATTTCAGTTTTTATTTTTTAATAAATTTGCAAAAATTTCTACATTTCTGTTTTTCCTGTCAAGATGGGGTGCTGAGTGTACATTAATGAGAAATAAAATGAACTTTTTTGATTTTGGCAAATGGCTGCAATGACACAAAGAGTGAAAAATTTAAAGGGGTCTGAATACTTTCCGTACCCACTGTATTTTCACTTTATCTAGTTTCCTCTTCCTCCAAGCATTGTGTTCTGATTTATAAGCAATCTGTCCTGACATCTATAGGTCCTGGCCCTGTGGTTCCCCAAGTTTCTCACTATCTCTACTTCCTGTTTGCTCCCACACTCATCTACAGAGACAAGTACCCTAGGTAAACAGACCGTCTCTTCATCTTTTGGCTTTTTTGATATCCTCTTCAGATCTTAACACAGAATGAAGGTCTCTCAAAGAAGAGAAATAAAGAACTCCTTTCTAATCAACCCTTTGTTCTGCAGGAACCCAGTGATCAGATGGGGCTATGTGGCCACAAAGTTCCTTCAGGTACCAACATTTTTCATATTTTAGGGCTGTACCTATTTAAGATTGCAGGCAAATGTTTTTTCTTTTTCTTTTTGACAGTCCTAACTGTTCCCATTACGCAGGTATTGGGCTGTCTGTTTTATGCCTATTACGTGTTTGTACGGCTGTGCATCCCTCAGTTCCGTAGCGTCAGTCTACAGCTCTTTGACCTGAAGGCCATGGTCCTCTGTGTTTTTAACTCCATCCTGCCAGGTAAGATCAATTTGTGGACCCTAACAAAAAGGTTTTTTTTTTTTAAATGAAGATCATAGTTGTATTGAATGGTTTTAAATGCCACATTCATCAGAAAATTTCTTTTGTTCCTTTGCAGGAGTACTGGTTCTTTTCCTGGGGTTCTTTGCCTTCCTCCACTGTTGGCACAATGCATTTGCTGAGATGCTTCGCTTTGCTGATAGGATGTTTTACAAGGTAAGAGTTATTTTAATTGCGTTGGATTTTAATTTACCTTCACTGATTAGAGTTTGACACGATATAATTGTAATTACAAACCACAGGACTGGTGGAATTCAACCTCTTTCGCCAATTACTATCGCACTTGGAACGTGGTGGTCCATGACTGGCTGTACTACTACGTGTACCGGGATTTCTTGTGGGTGAGTCCAGAACAACAACAACAACAACGATGTTCATTTTTACAGCTATTTATTTAATTTGCTGTTTTCTATTGACAGCTCCTACAACTTCTGTAGCTGTTTTTAAATGACGTTAAATACGTTTTTCAAGTTAGTTCTAGTGTGAAAACACACAGATCAGATTAAACCTGTATGCTACTAATGTTTTGACTTTTCTTGTCATTGTTATCATTCCAGATGTCTCAGAAGCGGTTCAGACCAGCAGCCATGCTGTTTGTATTTACAGTGTCCGCTGTAGTTCACGAGTACATCCTTGCCATCTGCTTTGGTTTCTTCTATCCCGTCCTCTTCTGTCTTTTTATGTGCTTCGGAAGTAAGAAAAAAAGACCACTACTATTCTCACACCTCAGTTCTTTTTAACGGTGTCTCATGCACATGCAGACCCAAAATAACTGTCAGTAAGAATAATAATAATACATTACTTTAAAACTAATAAAAATGTGGAATTGTCACTCACAGACTTCTTATCTGTGTGTTTCTTTACATTTATCTTTTCATCATGCGTCCACCCTTGTCTTCTCTCTTCATTGTCTCACAGTGATGTTTAACTTCATCCTCCATGACCAAAGGAAAGGTCCCATCTGGAATATTATCATGTGGACGTCCCTCTTCCTGGGTCAGGGGGTCATTATCTGTTTATATTCCCATGAGTGGTATGCTCAGCGCTACTGCCCCCTGAAAGAGGTAATACCTGCAGCACTGCTTTGTCCGACTTGTTGATATTCTGTCTTTGAAACGTGTTATGTATTTTCCTCTGTTGACACTGTGGAAGTCATCTAAAAGTTAGTTGTTTTTAATTTAATTTGAAGACATAATATGAGCTTAATTATTATTATTATTATTGTTTTTTTTTTTTTTTAGCCTTCCTTCCTAGAGTTACTGAAGCCGCGCTCGTGGAGCTGTCAGAGAGGCCTGGTGGTAGAATCTGATAACCTCTGACCTGTGTTTGGACTAAACCAAGGGCAACTGCTGATCTGAATAACTTGACCGGCCTTTCTGCTTCTGTGTCTTTAATAACTTTTGTCTTTGTTTTGTTTTTTTTTTTTATTTATTGCATTAAGGTTGTGACTGAGACTGTGTATGAATGTAGGGAAGAGGTCTGATGCGATGTCCAAATGCCAAAATGTCATTTACTCTAACAGCAAAGTCACACTGATGCCTTATTCATATTTTATGTTTTCAAAGGCAACCCCATGACAAAATTACAAGTTCACTTAAAACCACAGGTGAACTCTAATTTGTATGTACTATTTATTTTTCAGATGTGTTCCCACTTCTTTTGTCTTGATCAACTGTGAAACTACTATAGAAACTATAAACTCAGCAATAATGACGGCAGCTGAAAACAAACATTAAATAATACAAACAATATTTATATATGTAGTAATAATTGATATTTAACAAAGTTTGCAACTGCTATTTTGTGCTACACCACATGCAGTATGTTTCTTTAAAAAATATATTTTCACTGCCAACAAGATTTATTTTGAAAAATGACTACTTTTTGGTGTTTTATATAACTTTGACTCTGTAGTGGGGTCTGTGATGTAACTTGAAGATTGTGGTCACCTCCTTGAAGTTAGGAAAATGAAGGAGACATTTAATAACGGTCTGAAATTATCCATAGTAAACTATGAAACTGAAACTATGATAATTCAAATATTATATATATATATACACACACCTCAATTCTTTTATTTCCCAAATGCCATATATTTTTCTCTGCTGTCAAGCCACAGGATGGGGATTCAGACACTCATCAGTCATGACACCCAACATAAAACAAATGTTGAACATAACACAGATGCTGTGTATAGTTAATATGTGCTGTGACTGCTGAATGTATTCTTCCTTATCCAGTTAAGCTGGTTTGAACATGTGTTTTGTGCCACAGCGAAAGCTTCTTATGAACCTAAATGACGTTTATTATGTTCAAGATCAGTTTTGTAAAGTGGAAGGAAATAACTACGATGTTAACCTGCTGCAGCTGGCTGCTAGTATGTTACAACCCTCAGAGATTAATGATTCTTGATTAGCACTAAGGGCTTGCTTTGTCAGATGGGACAGTATTTTGTTATTTAAATCATGCTACTATTATTTACAGATCATGCCAAACTAATCATGCCCTAAGTCATTAACTGTTAAATGTGCTTTTGTGATTTTGAAATAATATGTTTACACATTTGTATTTACAGTACAAATAGCTAAATCAAGCATTGCACCGTTAAAGTTTCTAGCTCTTGATATTTAATGCAGGAAGACTGTATTTATACTTTTAAATAATGAGATGCATTAAGTCAAATCCTGCAATGAAAAACTAAGCACTTCTAAAAACGAAGTGACCACAAGGGGGCACTGTATTAATGGGTTTTAGTTTGGATCCTTTTCGCTGCTCATTTTGGCAACAGAGGATCCCAAAGAATAAGATTAGCAAACACAAGAACCAATATCTTTTTAATTCTCTTCAATGTGTAAAGATAAGAGTGGAAATATCGGAATTATGTGAATAGCACTAAATTTAAATTTGAACCTATGATTTCTGAGAGCTGAGCTTTTCCTGCTTGCTGTCATACTTGTGCTCTTTGTGATAAAATCTATTCTGGCCTTGAATAGTCTTTTGTGTCTGCTGAATCAGTGTGATCTATTTTTGGATGCAGATAAATGTCTGATACGTTGCTTAAAGACAAATTATGGGGTCTATTAAGAATTGACCTCATTCAACTGTATCTTTTATAAATGTGTTATTTATAGTAAATGTTGTATAAGAGATTGTGCCAATTAAATTATAATAAAATTCTTATGTAGAGTCGATTTACAGAGGTATAGACAGAATGGCTGAGATAAGTACTTTTTAAGCTGTGTGATCTACCGAGAGAAGGATAAAACGTATAATTTTAAAAATCAGGTTTTCCCATTATAAAAAATGTCATATTGTCCTACACACAGATTTTTCTTCTAAAGAACTTTAATTCATTTCTGTAGCTTTATATTGTAAAACAATTACACCTCTATAGGCAATAATATCTTATAGCTTTATTTATTATTATTGTTTTATACTAAAAGACTTATTATTTGTCACTACGCTGTATTTGCTTCATAAAACAATGGCCGGTAGTGATTTTTTAAAATTATTACTGCCGTTTTCTCCAGAACCTGAGTATCACACTGCCCACATGGGCCCCCCCCCCCGCTGGAACCGGTGCTCGGGAACTGTCGGGACCCGGTGGGTCGGAGCTGAGCCGGTGACAGGGGGCCGCGGCGAACCCCCCGCCTTGTTCTGCGGTAAAGATGGCGGCGGCAGAGGGGGCGCGCAGCGGCCGGACAACGGTGACACGGTTCTGAAAAGCTCCACATTTGACCGAATCTCGCTCGTCGGGTTCCGTTAATTTCTGCCGAGACACCGTGTGGATCAACGGAACAGAGGCAATCGCTGACACACGCCGGGGCTGCGGTTTTATTGTTAAAGAGAGGGTGGGTGGGTTTCACTGTTAGCCGCTAACGGGCTAGCCTCACGAGCTAACGCGGCGGGCTAGTTACCGTTAGCTCGGTGGAGAGGAGCGGGGAGGGGGTCGAGGAAGACGGTTCGGGATAGGGCCGCTCAGAATCGGGGGGAATGTGAGCCAGAGGTGCGCAGGGGGTTTGCTCGCTTCGTCCCAAACGTCCTTACACCAAATTACCGGGATGGGACAGCAGGTAGGCCGCGTCGGTGAGGGCACAGCGACCGGACTCCAGCCGCCACAGCCACACGCGTCCCAACCGCACCAAGGGAAGGGGAACCGGGGGAGCGGCGCCGGGAGGAGACCCCGAGAACCCGGCAGTAGCACCGGGACACCGCCTGGCAGGGCTGCTGCAGTCACCGTGCCCGATCCGGGGATCAACATATTCACGCAACATTCAGGTAAGGAAAGAAATATTGGGTGAAACGGGCGGTGGGAGACGATGGAGGAGTTTGTTGATGCTAGCTGACGCGTTAGCGGAAATAGCCATGAAACCAACATTAGCTTTCCATTTCTCATCAGATTTCCTGTTTAATCTGCCTGTTGTCTTTTTGTAGGCAGCAGGCAGTTTACTCAGTAGTTGTCCAGATTACACACAGACCAGTGTAGCTGTCTGGTGAAGCATCTGTACATGCCCTACAGATCCCAAAAGGAGACAGTGCTGGGTCCTAGGTGGTCTGCCTAAGGGTCATTACTGGAGGTGAGCTGCCTAGTTTGGTCCTCTAAGACCCCTCTGTGTGGTGCAGTGATTTTCTTTTTCCTCCTGGATGACGAGGAGCATTTCACACCACAGATTAGCATTACAATACCTGGTGGTTCTTACATGCTTAGTTACACTCCCTGTCTTAAAATGTCTACTGTTACAACACCCTCAGCAAACTGACTGCACCTCTGGGTCCACCCGGAACTCTGTGTGAATCATTTAAGTCACCTTCTGTCATTATATGTAACACGACCTTTGTGCAACTAGTATTTAATACACTAACGTCAGTCCTAGGGCAGCCCGGTGGGTTAGTGGTTAGCGCTGTTGCCTCACAGCAAGAAGGTTCCTGGTTTGAAACCCATCAGGGGCCTTTCTGTGTGGAGTCTGCATGTTCTCCCTGTGCTTGTGTGGGTTTTCTCCAGGTACTCTGGTTTCCTCCCACAGTCCAAAAACATGTATGTCAGGTTGATTGGTGACTCTAAATTGCCCATAGGAGTGAGTGTGAGTGTGTGAGGTTGTTTGTCTCTATGTGGCCCTGTGATGGACTGGGGACCTGTCCAGGGTGGACCCCTGCCTTTCACCCAAAGAGAGCTGGGATAGGCTCCAGCTGATCCCTGGGACCCTGGTTAGGACTAAGGGGGTCTAGATGATGGATGGATGTCTGTCCTCTCCTCTCACGTGATCAGTGAAGTCATTTGATAACAGGAATAATGGAGGTTAGCGTTCATATAAAAAACAAATGGCACTAGCAAGTCAAATATAGTGACAGCCACTCCTCTCATCATTGTACCTCCCACCACCTGTGTTACTGCCTTCAAGCAATAACTCTCCATTGATACTCTTATCTGCTGTGAGTCATGGAGAACAGCACTGATGTCCTCCATGCCCCAGATAGACTGCCTCCTTCATTCAAGCCTTCTGGCCTTGGTCAGGGTCTCTCAGGGGGGACATCCATAATACTTTCATTTGTTACCATGCATTTTATTCATACACGGCTTTTCCTAATACTCTGTTGTGTTTTATAAGATAATCGAAAAAGCACCCACACATTATTGACTCTCCCTGTGTGTTTGTGACACCCTGACTTTATTTTACACTCTGAATGTAAACCTGATGGAATATTTCATGTTTGTTGACCCGCAGCGAGCTCCATTTCTAACATATGCTGCATAGATATAAAACTGCTGGCGTAACTTGCCTAGTTTCTGCTGATGTCCCAGACCAACTTCCTCTTACCATTAACAGTGAGCAGGAGTGCAGGCAGAACTTGCAAGCCTTCGGGAATGGAAAGCATTTTCACTTCCTGGCTGTCACATCTCCAAAGTAACCCTTCTGGACTTGAAATACATGTAGAGTCAGATCTGCTAAGTGCAGCACCACTCACTGCGCACGCTGTTCGGTCCTCTCCGATGTTGGGGCAGGAGTGGCCTTTTTATAGCAGCCAGGATGCAGTTACACAGCCACTATGCAGCGAGACTGCTTCTCTTCAAAGCACACAATAATAGAACAAAGACTCTTAAGTGAGGAAGCTTGGGACTGTGCACTCGGTTCTCCGCTGACTATCAAAGCGCCTTTTTCTGCTAGTCCATTTGTGTTGTGCAAGTGATGCAGCATTATCTTACATTTCTGTGAAGTTCTGTGAAGTTTGGACTTTTGATGATTATCATTACACCTTTATTATGTGTCAATCTGGCTTTTTTCCATAATCTGCTTCATCATTTGATTTGTGAAACAAATGTCCACAAATCACAAATGTTCTTTGGAAATAAACAAGCAGCTAAACACATTAATGTGATAAATGATTAAATATTTTTTGTGATGTTATTAATCTAGTCAGCAGCAATGTTGATTCAGTTGACAGGATACTTGGATTTGAGTTCTGGTCAAACTGTGGATTGAAGTGTTAAGTTTGACAGCAGATCTGATTTAATGTCAACATTTTCTATCTGATTCCAGAAATGTTCCTACAGAGAGGTCAGTGTATCAGAGATCAACATGTGGGAAGGCTGTATCAATTCAACTTCATAACCACTTCATAACAGACTAGCATACTCCTTAGGTTAAGTTATGCCCTCTTGCAGTCTAATTGAAAGGTGCCAGTCTATGAGGAATGTGTGTGTGTCTCTTGAACTCATGTCTGTCTGACTTGCCAGTGAGAGTCGGGGGGCATTTTATGTGCACATGCTTCTGCTGGAGTTTCTATCGGCACGCCCGACACCAGTGAGTCATTTTACAGGGACAGGCAAAGAGACTGGAGGCCACTGGTGTAAATTGGCTGTTGTTTCACCGTCTCGCTTCACGTCTCCCTCCCCAGTAGCTGTGAATTTTTCAGCGTCTTTGTCTTTCTCCACTTTAGACAAGGTGAGTCAGCTTCTGTTCTGTGCTCAGGTGGGCAGCATTTGCCCTCAGGCCATCGCTAATTTAGTATCCCAGGCTTCCGACATACCCCACCAGTCAGGCCAGCTAGAAAACACAAAGCTACACAAGGACAGGCAGAGTGTGGACCAGCTGTGTGCTGATTCAAAGGAAGCTGTCCAGACAGCCCCCTCTAAGATGTATTGGTTGACATGCAGAATTGGTGAATCAGTGGCTACAGATTATCGATGGTTCCACCCCTTTAGCCCCATCAGGAGATCAGATAGGAGATCCATCTCTGCAGTGGGTTCATCTGATACACACACTGCAGTAGGGAAGTGTCCTTTGCTGTGGAGCCGGTCTCAGTCATTGCAAGGTTGCACTGCAGTTTGTCATTTTTCATGAGTTGACACTTCATGTCAAGTTAAATTTAGATATTTCCTGTGAAGAATCTGAGTGAGATTTGACTGGTTTTTGGAAAGAAGCAGTACTTTTGTCGGTTCTTTTTATAAACTCAACAAAGCGATAAGCTAATCTATTTTTGCTCTAAACAGATTGTTGTAATTGGGGCAGATGAGAGGATTGGAATATTTTTTGGCATCAGTAATGACAGTGAAAGTAGAGCCAGCTGCACCTAAAGTGCCACACTGTTAAAGCTGCCCACAGGAGAACACAGAGATGCCTGAATCCAGGATCGGAGGTCTTAAGCTGATTTGCATCACGAGTGAAATTAGATTAGAGACAAATCCACTTTTCTGTGGACTCTATGTGCTAAAACCCCAACAACAACAAGAAGTCACACTGCAGCCACTGCTATATCTAGGGAAAATCAAGTTTCAGATGCCTCATTGACTACATGTGAGGTTTTAATAGGCTTTAAAAGATAATATCCTGGAGCAAAGATGATTTGTTGATTTAAAAACTAGTAATCAGTCCTGGTGACTGCTGCTAACCACTAGGAGGAGCCATGGCCACAGTTCCTCCAGGTGATGCTGGCTAGAAATTGGGGCAAAACTTCTAAGTTGGTCTCCGGGGTAGCAATAAATGTGATTCGATGGATGTGTTTGTAGAAACAGAGTGTGTCTGTGTTGAAGCCTTTAACACAGTCTAACATGGTTTATGTCTGAAGACTGCAACTGCTCTGTAATGGTTGTATGTTAAATAATTGATGTTTTTCTGAGCCTTCATCCTGATCCCAAGCCTGCCCTGCACTCATACTGAGTACCAAGCCTCTATCCCCCAGCCTGAGCCTTTGCAGTTGATCAGCTCTGCTGTCTCTCTTTTGTTGAACCCTGACTATTTACCGGGCCTCAATCCTAAATCTATTTTAGGAGATTTAAAGCCATAAAACTGCAATGCCCGTTGGTTATTAATTCTTCAGGACAGTTTTGAGATTTATCTAATTCACATGTAGTCAAATTGTAAAAAAATGAACAAATTATTATTGGAGACTTCAAAACATTTATTATCCCAAGAGCTCAGTTATTTTGTTTTCCCCAAGCTTTATGTGCTGTTATGACTGCTTTTTTGTTTTTTTTTGTACCCGACTCCCAGCGGTAGCCTTGAGCCTCTGCATCTGCTACCAGTCAACCTTGTTTAGTTCCCAAACCACAGTCCTAGATTTTATTCCTTGGCCTCGTTTCTCCTGCAGCTTATATCATTAAACAGTGTGGATTAATCAAAACACTGAGTGATTGGTGTGCAGATGGTTAAATCATCCCTTCCATCTGTCTGCTTAAAACACCAAATGTTTTCAACTTTGTGAAGGGGGGTAGGCAAATTGTTGTAGTGGCTCTTGGTTAAATTGCAGTTTTCAGATATCTTCACTCTTAAGCTTCAGTAGTGCAGTAGGGAAAAAATTAGATGTGAGTTAGGAAAGAGGGGCAGTCTCTGTGCCAAGCCTGTTAAGCATTGATTTGCTTCCAGGATCAGTCGTCTGTTGCTGGCATCATCACTGCTGCTTATCTTCTGGGTTGCAGGCTGGAGACTTGGCTGGGAATGCATGCTTGCACACACTCACTGGAAACACTCACACATAAGTGCATAGGCGTAAACCAATTCACACATACCTTCTCTGGCTTGCTCCCAGTTTTTGTCAGTGAAACAGCCGGAGAGATTTGTTCAATTCAGGATCAGATTTCGAATCATTAATAATTCTGTCACGCTGCTGCTTTGCTGTCATGTTATGTGTTATCATTACATTAGGTAAATAATTCAGTCAGTTCTGTTTGAGAGGACGTAGTTGGAGGAATAGAGGTGTCACGGTGTAGACAATGACTTTGGTTGCTCCACTCGGCTGCTTTGGAGATAAGGGGCATCCCAACTATCTGACTTAGAGCACTGTGGAAGTAAAAGCTTCAGTCTGAGCTGCAGTCGGGAATTTAAACTTAGTCATTAAATATGAGCTTAAATTTACACCCGAGCACAACTTAGTAACCACATACAGGTTAGCTGTTCAGGCATGCAGCTCTGTGGGACTTATGTAAAATGTCATTAAATGAAAGACAAGAAGCAAGGAGTCTGCAACATGAGACATCAGACTGTCTTTCTTTAGGCTTTGGAGAGATTTGCTATGGTGGACACACCCCTATACCTGTACACACCGCTGGTGGTGGTTGGCCACATAAACACACCTAACATAATGAAGTACATTGCATAACGCATTTGACAAGAGCAGGCAGGTCTGTAGTGACGTTGGTGCCCTCTCATGCACCACAGTCATGGCAGTCTAATGTTTCCATTCTGTGTAATTCTGTGGAAACATGTGTGCTCTGCTGAACAGATGTAAACACTTCGTCAATGAGCAAGACTGGATTTGAAACACTTCTTAAGAATATAAAGTTTGTTTTATGTACGTCACAAGGACTGAATGGTGTTTTTAAGTACAGCCACCATGTGTTCTGCATCAGACAGGCCAGAGAGCCTGGAGGATTTCAGGTTAATTCTATTAAAATGTATAATTGGCCTCCGCTTGTCAGGCCATATTTGTCCCGTGTGTGAAACAGACCACTGCAGCATAGATCAGGAGTTAGTTTCAAGTCATAATATGGCACTCGTCCTCTCTGCTGTCACTTAAAAGCAGCACTTAGATCCATTGCCAGCCCACCTAGAGGAAAGCACTTAAAGCCCATTATTAACCCGTAACAAGCCCTGAGAGGGGCGAGGCAAGGCCGGGCAGGACAGAGTGAGCTGTGGGTTAGGCCTTTATTCTTGTTCTTTCCATGATGATGTACTGCCCTTAGGTCCTGACTGGTGTTTGTCCACTCCCTCATGTGCGTAGTCCCATGTAGGCAGTAGGCACGATGGCCGTATAGATGGAGCTGCATAGAGAACATTCACAGGCCTGCATGGCAGCAGCCAGCATGTATACATGTTTACTATGGGACACCACAGTGTGTTGAAGATGAGGATCTGACTGAGACATTAATCCGCCATTGTCATGAACTGTGTGCACGCAAGACGAGCACATACGTGTATGTGGGTATAAAACATAGGTATGCAATGGCTGCACTGCTGATGAACCGATCAAGACTTTTCAGTAAACAGAAGTGCTGTATTTTCAGAAGGGTCCTCAGAAACAAGCTAGTATCCTCCTCGGCCAGTTCACACACACACACACACACACACACACACACTTGTAATGTGGCATTAATGAGGCTATTGTCCTTTGTCCAATCCTCATGAACAACAAGTGACTCTCCCCTCCTCTTGAGACATGGAGACTCTATGGACTGCTTCACAATCTGTACACGAATTGCTCAGAACTCTTGTTAGTGACACTTGACTAATTTTGATTAATACTCCAAAATAAAAAATGTCTCTCATAAATTGATCCTGCTGCCCAGTTATCCATTTCTGTTTTCCTTATTTTGCAATCGCCCTGTCATACACACTTTTAGAAGAAATACTGTTTGACTAACAAATGATTAACATTACCATAATATAGATGAAGCACAGAGCATATTAAACCCACACTCGTTCGTCCCTGTTTAATAACTCAATAAGTTTCTCTTCCTGCTGTACCATCCAGCTGACTCGTTTTGACCTTTTCCCTGAGGTGGTTTTTGCGTCATCAGGTTCAGCGCTCCTATAGGTTCTTGGTTTGACGGTCATCACAGGAGAAGTCCCACTGCAGGAAAGTGTCTGAAATCTTCCGACACTGCCAGAATTTCATCGGAGGAAAAAATTGATCGCCACCACCATTAATCATTAAAGATTTAAGCCTAGGATTATAGGAATCTTTCAGGATTTTCGAAATTAGTCTCAGATGACCAAGTTGTGGCCAACATCACATAGTATGTGCCTGGCTTAAGTGTTGGAAACTTAAAATTGCACTTTCTTTTCTGTATCTGTGTTGCGTCAGATTTTGCTGCTGACTGTGTCGGCCGCCTGTTGAATATGTTCCCTGGAAGAGGGATTTCTCGTTTGTTGTTCTGTTGCTCTCTTCCTGTTTTTTTTCTCTTCTCTTGTTCCCTGTGTTCAGGGGTGAGGCTGGGTTAGAGGATGTCCTATACAGTACAAACCCATGTGATCGTTCAAGCACACACTGAAGAAGGAATAGCCAAAACATTTATTTATTTACACCTGGCTTGATTTTGTGTTTGCATAACTTTATAATTTCCCTTCAGTTCTCCACTGGTAATGTCACATATGGTATAGAGCTGTCACTACATGATTTTATGAGCTTCAGTGTGATTCAGTGAACATCAGAAGACAAACGGATGTAAACCAGTCTCTCAGGCTTCCTCCTTCTTGTAGATGTCTATGACTGTCCTTTCTCCGCCACAGGATCTGATCTGGCCTCTCCTATAGGCTGATGTAATGTCTTATGTATTTGGGTCTCATCCGCAGCATTGTCTCACGTTTTTGTTAGGGCTTCCTGCAGGCAGCCAGCCCTCAGTCTCCGCACCACCATCACTATGTGCTCTGCAGAGTTATTTCTAGATGTCATGCTGTTATGTTTTGTTCTCCAGCAGCTAAAAATACACCCTTACCTCGCTGGTCACGGGCTTCAGATACGAACTGTATTGTTTTCGATGAGGGTGTGCAAATGATGTTATTGCGCTGTTTAATACTTTGGCAGAAGGTGCTTGGTTGGTGAAGTGAAAACTTTATGGACACATGGAGGCACAGACAGCTGCGGGGGGGAGGAGGGGAACAGCAGGGTCCTAGGACAGCCAAGTAGAGAGTGTGATGTGGACGTGTGTCTGTGTTTTATGTGTGCTCTGGGACCAGGGTCACCTCTGTCCCAGCTGTCTTAGGAGATGCAGGCTTGGCATGCCCCTCAGATTTGCAAAATACCCTCTCAGCTCCCCTCAACACAAAGCCACAGTTTCTTCACAACCCACACGCACGCACATTGAGGCAGCCAGGCGGACACACGACATGCCCCACGCAGGCCAACTGCTCCCTCAATCACACGGTGCAGCACAGCAGGTTTCAGCTTGGCCAAGCAAAACAGCATCTTGCTGTTGGTCTGGTTTAAAGACTTCAGATTGATTTGATACAGTCAACTTAATGGCACTTCACCATGCTATGAAGACAGTTACAATTGGTTTGGTTACGCAAGTTGAGCCTTAGAATGCTTGACTCATTGCTGATTGTCTTTCATTTTTTTGAGACCTGCTGTCGAGGACGACTGGGATGGAGATTCCTCAGATCGAGACCTTTGGCAAATGTGTATGTCATAATATCACTATGTCATTAAAAACATTCCTGGGAAGCATGATGTGATATGCAGCTATGTAAGAGGAGCAGCTCTGACAGTTGGCTCAGCCTGGCTATGGCAGTTGCGGTCATGCACATTTACGCACACACACCCACACAGAATGAAAAGTGAGCGTCTGTCAACGGGACCTCTCCTCCCTCTGAGGGAACAAGAGCAGCCATCTGCTGCCGGCCCCAGCGCTGCTCCAGGCCTCGCACACTCAACGCTGACCCCCCCCCCCCCAACTTCTGTATTCACCACACGCCTTCCTTGCTCCCTTACCCTTACATTGCGTTAAACCACAGCGAGCATCAGTCGTGGACATCAGGGCTCTCTAGATGGACCTTGGAAATCTTGACTCCATCTAGGCCACATCAAAGCTAGTAGGGAGTCCTCAGCAGCAGGCGGCTGCTCACTACTGTAACTTCAGAGGTTCAGGTGGTTTTCTTCAAGGACCACATAGCTAAATCCTTAGTCTGGGGGGTCTCCCTCTCTTGTACAGCATTTGTACTCTGCTGTGAAGGAGATGGTTTTGAGAACGAGCTTGTGCTTCTTATTCCTTGCCCGGAGAATGTACACTTGTGCTTTTCAATCTGCACCGTCTGAGTCAACGTAGCCGCGGTCAAGCTTTTCACCAACTGCTCAGAGTCAGCTCAGAGGAAAAGAACAGCGTTTCTTATACTGGAACTGGTCGCTGACCAGAAGAGAGGAGAAGATGTACTGGGAGCTGTGGTTGAGCCAGGTCACTGCCAGTGCTGCGCTACAGTACATGCTGGTCCAGAATAAAGGTGGGCAAGCCTGTGTGTAGGTGATATGGGATAGTGGGTGGGATGGATAATACAGAGTTTGATAAATGAGAAATAGATTTTGTTTTACATTATTTCACTGTGTAGATGACACATCGTAGAAAATCTTTCTTCTCTTATGGTTGACGTGTGTGTGCCACATGTTGGTAGACTGCTCATGGTGTTTTTGATAAACCTTTTGATTCATGAGTTTGCATAGACCAGCCATGTGTTTAACCACATAAAGCAATGCAAAGAGTGAAAATCCAGCATTGTTCTCGCCGTCACGCTCAATCTGACCCGATAACGAAACATTGTCTGGCATCTAACATTATCAGGTTTGTTTTGGGACTAAATGTTTAACAGCTGTAACTGCAATCACAGAATCAGTTCAGGATGAAAATGAGATGTGGCAGGATGATGTTCTTACTTAGTAATGCTTATTTTTACTGGCACAATTAATGACATCCAGAAAGGGAGTAGTTTTTCTGTTAGTTTCTGAATGCAGTTCATCCTCTGAAAGAGAAAGAAACTGTGCAATGAATCAGCGTCTCCTCTTTAAACTTTTGCCTGATGGTGGATACAGGATAGCACCTTAACAAAATCTTAGCACCTTTTCAAATGTAGGGTTTATTGCAGGACTGATGCTTTGGATTCCATTTCTGTTGTTGAGGAACAACCATGCTAACATGCTGATGAAATTGCTCAAAGTGCTCCTCCATTTCGACGTTTTTTTCCCCCCTTCCACTTGTTCAGCAGCTGTTCAGACATGCAGAGACTTTGGCGGCAGCTGTTGAGTGTAACACATATTAGCTACGCATGTACTGCCACATAATCGTGTGTCTGTGGGTGTGTTTTATGTAGTCACTGCATCTGGCATAGAGAATATCCTGGTGATGTTCCTCCCTCATGCTCACCATATAAACACTTTGGAAACACTCCCACCACTCTACTTACCTGACAGCCAGACAGCGTTAACACTGCTCTATAGAGACTGGACTCATCTGAGGAATGCTTTTGAGGTGCCTGCAGGCTAGCAGCAGCTTTGAGGAAGAGTGGACAGCTCTGAGCGGCCGACATCGCCGCACAGGGTTCAGACAGGGCACCAAGGCTGGACAGACAGGTAGCCGACCTGCAGGATGGACTTATAGGATGATGGGGATAAAAGCTGTTTTGTTTAGAGGGCATCAGTCCTGCCACTCAACTGTCCTGAGAGCTCAAATATTGCTTGTTCTAGGATTCATTTGGAGGTGGATAATTAATCAGCAAAACTACTTTAATGCTTTATTGTGAACCGTTTTTTTCTCTCTGCCATTGTAGCTGTGCTTCACATTAAACTGTTGTTTGTACACTAGTCTTATAGTTAATCGTCCCTGTCTCTTGCTCCTCCCCTCCCTCCAGAAGCTCTACACCGGCCTTTCGGCCTGGACTCGGCTGCACTCACGGAAGCGGTACGCTGGAGCTCCAAGGAGAACCTGCTGGGGGCGGCTGAGAGCGACCCGAACCTCTTCGTTGCACTTTATGACTTCGTCGCCAGCGGAGACAACACACTCAGCATCACTAAAGGTAAACAGTGCTGTGGTATTATGTGCTGTGGTAACTCCTTGCAGTGGCCAACAGTCTGTAAATGTTCTTTACCTATTAACTGTCTCAGTGTAAAATCCTGATTTCTCCAAGAAGATTTTGTCATGTCATGTGATGACACTTGAAACACCTGTTCTTCAGCGCTTGTAGATATGATTTCTGTGCATCATTACTTGATTGTTCTAAACCACACCTTCCGACATGACAGATTTCCTGAGGAGTAGCAACAAGTTTTACAAGTAAAAGTCTAGTTTTGCCAGAGAAATGTATGTCATTCGAGCAAACCCAGCCTTGACTCTAAGGTCACCTTGTAGTGATATCAGCAGGTATCTGACCCCCAGCTCTGGCTTTCTCTGTTCTCCATCTGCACACATCACATTCCTTTTTTGTGTGTGTGTTTCTTAATATCTTGTACAACAGCATATGGAAGGCGTATACCTGTGAGTGACATATTTTATCATTTTTAATAATCCACAAGTACAGCAGTTTAAAAATAATATTAAATCTTGCACCAGGGGAATGGTATCTGAAACCTGTGTCCACAGCATGACTGACATGGCATGTCTAAATCTTTTTACAGTTCTCTTATTCTTTGTTTTTTTTTCTGTTTCACACATCGTTCCTTCAGTCCAGGCCTCCCCTGTCAACCAGGAACAGTTAACCAGTGAACCAGCTCTCTCCTGAGTAATGAGCTTAAAATATCCTTATAATATTATCCAGACAATTTTGTGTTTACAGCCCAAAGCAAAACAAAAGAAACAATGTGGTACAATGTGCTAGTTACCCATCAGGCTTTTCAGGCTTCCACATCGGCTGCCCGGGATGGAAATGATGTTTAGATCCTGACTCATGAATCTGACATTCTTGCCTACATGTGAGCACATCTGTACTGCCAGGCTTCACTGCACTCATCAGTCCCACTCCCCGCTGTGTCACATGGATAAACCCCAGCATACTTCTAATATTATGTTAACATGGAATTTGTTCAACTGTGATAATAACAGGTGGATAACAGAGCAGGCAGAGGCTGATCACACAGAAGGATTTAGCAGAGCCATGTCTGGGGCTAATCACTGAATCCTCCCTGTGCCAGGCCAAACCAGGCTAGGCCAGACCAGAGCCCCACTTCAAGCACACATGGCTCTGAGTGTGAGACATGGAGACAGTCAGTCTTTCCATTCACACAAATTTTAGAGACACAGAAGACAGACACAGAGGAGACTGGTGGGCTGATGAGCTGGATGTGGGTAACTCTCTGTTTAAAGTAGCTCTGTGCTGTGTGGAGTTGTAAGAGCTAGACCTTCAGCTCTGGTTAGGGGTTACGTGCTAGGGAGCTATGGATGTCTCACTGACCTCCATGGCTCCTCAAGTTAAATGTTTACTGCATTGAATTGCTCAATTACGACCCAATGCTTCTAACTGCTGTATCTCACATTTTAAGGTATTATTCAACGGGGTAATGGTAGTGCAGGGCTGTTTTCAATGTAAACGCTGACGAAACGGTCAGAGCTGCTGAGAGAATTGAACGTGTCTGAGTGCAGGAGCAGATAAAGACGTGTTTAGACAAGACGAAATGCTGGTAGAGATAGTATGATGAAGTACTGAGGTGGAGTTATACATCCCTCTGGCTGGCAGGATGAATCGCTGCTCTATTCAGTGTTTGTTGCATTGATGGTTCCCACCCTCCTCCAGTTTCCAACACATCATCCTTTCAATTCTCCCATGTTTCCGCTGCTGACGTCAGAGACAACACACCAAGTCCCTACATGCCTGGTTTTGCCTAGCCCTCTGACAGATATGCACTTTACCCAACCCTGTCATTGTTCTGTATGTTTTGATGTAGTCTCAAAGAGAGGTGAGCTGTATCATGTGACCTGGTGTCAAGGCATGTGACCATCCTGGTGAACTAATGAAAACAATTAGCTGTGTATTTGAAGAAAATGGAAAAAATTATTTTATAATTTTAAGAGATTAATTTATGAGGCTGCGATCGAAGCTGCTGCCCTTCTGCCACCATGTGGTTTTGTCTTTACAAGTTTCCTCTGCTGTGTCTAGGTGAGAAGCTGTGTGTGCTGGGCTACAACCAGAATGGGGAGTGGAGTGAAGTGCGCTCTAAAAACGGCCAGGGTTGGGTGCCCTCCAACTACATCACACCGGTCAACAGTTTAGAAAAGCATAGCTGGTACCATGGGCCCGTGTCTCGCAGCGCTGCAGAGTACCTGCTGTCATCCCTCATCAATGGAAGTTTTCTGGTCCGGGAGAGCGAGAGCAGCCCAGGACAGCTGTCCATATCTCTGCGCTATGAGGGGCGAGTCTACCACTACAGGATCAACACTTCCTCTGATGGAAAGGTACACCCATGATCAGTTTAGGGTGACTGGCAATTTGGTCGTGTTTAAGTTTAAATTGGCTGAATTATGTGTATCATCTTCTTGTCTTCTCCTTTGTCTCTGTGCACCAACTTGCTCCCTACTTCCCCTACCCCTCAGGTGTATGTGACGTCCGAGAGCCGATTTGCCACCCTGGCCGAGCTGGTCCACCACCACTCCACTGTAGCAGATGGCCTCGTCACCACACTTCACTATCCAGCACCCAAATGTAACAAGCCCACAGTGTACGGCGTGTCGCCCATCCATGACAAGTGGGAGATGGAGCGCACCGACATCACCATGAAGCACAAGCTGGGAGGAGGCCAGTATGGGGAGGTCTACGTGGGGGTGTGGAAAAAGTACAACCTTACAGTGGCTGTGAAAACACTCAAGGTTAGAAGACTCCCTTGATTTCTATTCCCTGAGCTCTGTTAGAAACATAGAAACATAGAAACTTGAATTGATGGATATTCTCACACCAGCTTTAGAACTGTAAATGACAGTAGTTATAGAGCACCATCTGCAGGTGGAGTTTGGTACTACAGGTGCATATCATGTTTGTCCTGCTAACGTTCCTCATTGTTTGCAATTCTTCCTTTTCCTGTCATATCAGGAGGACACCATGGAAGTTGAAGAGTTCCTGAAAGAGGCAGCAGTTATGAAGGAGGTTAAACATCCAAACCTCGTTCAGCTACTGGGTCTGTATTTATAAACGTCTCTGATTTGTTTCCATTTTATGTATAAATTATAAAATGTCAGTTCTTTTACTTTATGTTAAGACCTGTTTACTTTCTGTTGCTGACATATTCATGCTGTTGTTGTCACCTGTATTCTTACACAGGTGTGTGTACATTGGAGCCTCCCTTCTACATTGTAACTGAGTACATGCCACATGGCAACCTACTGGACTACTTGAGAGAGTGTGACAAGGAGGAGGTGAACGCTGTGGTGCTGCTCTACATGGCCACACAGATCTCCTCTGCCATGGAATACTTGGAAAAGAAGAACTTCATACACAGGTGAGGGGATAGTCTAGGTGTGTTTGTGTCTATGTGCATGTGCCTCGATTTGCATGTGCCCACGTAGGTGAGAGTAGTATCACTTCTCCCACCTCTCCACCTTTGTCACATCCCTCTCTTCTTGCTTCATGCCTCAGGGACCTCGCAGCAAGGAACTGCCTAGTTGGGGAGAACCATGTTGTGAAGGTTGCAGACTTTGGCCTGAGCAGGTTGATGACTGGTGACACTTACCTTGCCCATGCTGGGGCCAAGTTCCCCATCAAATGGACTGCGCCCGAGAGCCTCGCATACAACACTTTCTCCATCAAGTCTGATGTCTGGGGTGGGTGAGCAATACATGTGCATACATTCTCTGCTGAGTCTTCTTTTAGTTACTTACCTTGTTTCCACCGTACTCATGTCTGATCCTCTAAAATCTTCTTCATTACAGCATTTGGGGTGCTGCTGTGGGAAATTGCTACCTATGGAATGTCTCCATACCCTGGCATTGATCTGTCTCAGGTCTATGACCTCCTGGAAAAAGGCTATCGCATGGAGCAGCCTGAGGGCTGTCCACCCAAAGTCTACGAACTCATGAGAGCATGTGAGTAGCAGCTGTTTTTCCTGCCTCTTACTTGTTTACCAAGTTGCTCTTCTCTCAGAAGACATAAATAAAGTTTGACAACATGCGTTTTAAAAGTTGGGTTTGCTCATTTATCTTTTTTACATATATTTTTGGGTCAAGCTTCATTCCATTCCCTTTCATACTAACTGAAAGGCTCCCCCCTCTGTGTATAGATACGTTCTGTATACAAATGTTCTACCCTAAGTGATTATTTTAAAACCCATTCTGAGTGACATGTCATTGTACTAATATGCCCTTTGTCTGCCTGTCTCTGCCAGGCTGGCAGTGGAGCCCATTAGACCGGCCTTCGTTTGCAGAGATCCACCAGGCCTTCGAAACAATGTTCCATGACTCCAGCATCTCTGAAGGTACAGTCACATGTAGCTTATTCTTAGTCGTCACGTAGTTTAACTGTCTTTTATGGGGCTAACAACCTGCTTTTATTTACTATACTTTTTTTTTTTTTTTACCGTTCAGCTTGTCTTGTCTTGTCTAGGAGCAAACTGAAAAGTCTTAGAGGCTTTATTGATTCCTACATATGCTGTTGGATATCAATAGTAGCTGTCCCACAACTGAGTATTTTCTTCTTTGTTTCCAGAGGTAGCAGAGGAGCTGTGTAAGACGGCCTCCTCTGGTCACGGCGGACCGTTGCAGTCTTTCAGTCATGACATGCCCCAGTTGCCTTCCAAATCTCGCACACCCCACAAGCACACAGAAAACAAGGAAAACATCGAGGGTGGAGTGGACGGGCGCACCGAGCACGCCACGCACGGCCACTCAGGTACAGCCAGGCACGCCCACTTCACTACCAACCAGTCAGGTGCAGCACATTATCATTCTGCAGGTACGCCAGAGGGGACCGATTCTGACACTGAACTGCAGCGTCGACAAGCCCTCCGTCTGAAGAGGAGAGCCGTCATTTTCCTTAACTGACCACCCGTCAGTCGAGCAGTGCTGTCTCACAGCAAGCACCGATTTATTACAACATTATTTCAGCACATAGGGATTTTCATAGAAGGTATTTAGTTTCTAAGGTTCAGGGTTCTAGTTATTTATCACTGACATGTCATTTTGGTCTGCCAGCAGCAACTATAATATACCCCTAATATTATTAATCACAAAATAAAGATGAAAACCACAAAAACCAAAATAATCATTCTACAACAATTAAAACAGTAAATTCACCCAATCTTTATTATTTTGTAGCATTGGAGAGAAAATCCTGTTGTGACTGTTCCACAGTATTCAGGCTAACCTTTGTCCTCCATGATTTCAAAGAACAAGTTTGACTTTATTTATGCAGTATAATGAGTTTTACTGACATTTCACCCTTTCCTAGAATAAACTATTCCTCCTGCTTCTGCATGTAGAAATAACATTTTACCATTAGGTATTTTCAGCTTCTTCAACAATTGTCAGTGTGGTTTCAGCTCACCGATCATGTGATCCACATTGTCATATCAAGTCTTTCACGTACTCCTGAGTACATTAATAAATAATGTCCATTTTTATCTATCTGACTAGATAGGAGGGTCTGCTCTCTGTGATTTAACATAGTAACACCATGTATTCATATTTGCTGACCCTAATATTAAATTTGGATTACATTGTTTGTTTGTCTTAAGTTATTACGTATTTATTGATTGTTGAAAATAAAATTCAGTGTATTTGTGTGTTTATGTAAAGACTTTCACTTTTCATCACTGTGACCATTTTGTTCATCTTTTATGTTTTTATCCTTAAACATAAAACCACAAACTTCATGAAATCACAAATTCCAGTTACGACTGAGAACATGCAGAAAGTTTTGCATGAAGCACAATTGTTGTCACCTAAAAACACATTTGTTCATGATAGTTCTACATTACAAAATAACAAAAGATTAGCACAAAGCTTATTTAATGTTCTGATGGGGTGGTAGAACAGGTTGTCCATTAATGACAGGTTGGTCATTTGATACCCAGCTCCTGCAGTCACTGCCATCTGTGTGTGTGTGTGTGTGTGTGTGTGTGTGTGCGTGCGTGTGCGTGTGGGAATGGGAGGCATAGGTTAAACTGCATTGTTTTTTATTAAAATGTACATACAGAAAGAGAACGACCCATTTATTAACTTTGTCACACAACAATCGGTAGATATAATCAAGTGTTTGTTTGTTTTTTTTTAATAACTTATTTCATTAACTGATTTGATGAAGATTCGGCCCCACTCCACATTTACAGGCCCAGACTCTCGTACAAATGTATTTTCTTAAGTAACGAAACACAACAGGCGTCTTTGTGTCACTGGTTGGGCAGTGTCTGTTTGCAGTTATCATAAAGCCCCAGAGGTGTATTCATCATCCCCTCTTGTACTGTTAAGTCATTGTAGTAGATTGTGCATGACTGGCATCAGAACTTTCCACCCTCTTTTCTGAAATGTGTTTTCCTCACTTATGAGTCCCCAAGGAAGAAAGAACAGCTTTTAGAGAGAAGGGAAATGGTCCAGTGTTTTTACGACAACACACAGCTGTCTCACAGAGTGACCGACATTAATGTACAGCCAAGCGCATTAGGAAGTTAAAAAGTTCAGAACAGTCCCCGTCAAGATATTAAGGAATGTTTCTGCTGAGTTCAGCCCAGCTTTGTTATATTGTTTTAATCCCTTCGTCTCTTCTCTTCCCAGGCTGGGCTTCTGCACTGCTGGGAGGCGACAGCCGATCAGGCAGCTCACCAGCTCTGCCCAGGAAACAGCAGCCACGAGATAAATCTCCCAGCAGCCTTTTAGACGATGCACAGGATATGGGCACATTTACACGAGACCGCAAGACTGGCTTCTTTAGCTCCTTCATAAAGAAGAAATCTTCCTCTTCATCTTCCTCAACCTCCTCTCAGCTCCAGCAGAACCTCCCGACACCACCCAAGAGGAGCAGTTCCTTTCGGGAGATGGAAACACAACCTCACAAGAAATATGAGCCCACTGCTGATTTTAGTGCTCCTCCACCTTTGCCCCAGTCGGACAGTATAGGGGGCTTCTCTGCTTCTCCTTCCCACTCTCATGGAGAAACCACCCAGGCTCAGTCACGCTGCTGTGGGGCTACTTTTGGACAGAAACCCTCTGGCGGGGGTCTTGGTTCACAAGTGACAAGTGGCAGCAGTTGGAGTGGGTTGGCGGGTTTTTTCACACCTAGACTCATCAAAAAGACCCTGGGGCTACGGACAGGAAAGACAGCTTCTTCTGAGGAGGGCGGAAGTATTGTTGGAGGGCCTAAACCCTTCCCTAGGTCCAATTCTACCTCCTCTATGTCAGCTGGGCTGCCAGACCTGGAGCGCATGGCTCTGACTTTACCCAGGAACCGCAGTGCTAAACCCCCCCTGGAAAGGACTGCCTCCACAACCTCCCAGCCAGAGAACGGGGGTGTGCGGCCCTCGGAAACTCTGGTGAGGAGGATGGATGAGGGGACAGCACAGATCAGGGAAAGGCCCAAAGCCAAGCTGCTACCCCGGGGCACTGCTGTAGGGGTGAGCAGGGCACCGGGGGTTGGGGGGGAGCTGGGGGAGTTGGACGGTCTGTCCCGGGTCAGGGAGGGTAGAGAGGAAACTGCGGGAGGCCTGGACAGGCAGCAGAGTTGGTCGTCTCCTTCCAAGTCTAGCAGTTTGAGTGCTTCATCCGCTGCAGCACCAACCCACAACCACAAAGTTCCAGTCCTAATCTCACCCACACTGAAGCCCAGCCCAGCTGATGTGCACCTGGTCGGGCTAGACTCTCAGGGGAACCGTTTCAAACTGCTGTCAGAGCACCAAGCAGACCGAGACAGGCCACGACTTGTAAAACCTAAGTGTGCTCCTCCTCCCCCTCCCACACTGCGGAGCCTGCAACACTCCTACAGTGGTGACGGAGAGGAGCAAGTAGGAGGAGCACCCCTAGAAGTGAACAGAGAAACGTCAAAAGGTCACAGGTCAGGGCGAATGTCAGGAGGAGCGACGACGGGCAGACCGTCAGTGCCACCACCACAAGTGCCTCCTGCATCTTCCTCCTCTTTTTCTGCCACCACCAACACGACTCCCAGCAAAATGGCCAATGGAGCCGCCACTACTCCCTCCTTCTCACACACAGCGCCCCCTGCCAGCTCCAAAGTGGCGCTGCGGAGAACTAGGCAGCAGGCGGAGAGGGCGCCCCTGGAGCGGGTCAGCCGTGAGGCCCTGCTGGAGTGTGCCGAGTGCCTGAGCAGCGTCCTCCACGCCAGCTCCGAAAGCCCTTCCAGCAGCCAGGTGCTGGACGCTGGCCACCAGCTGCTAGACTGCTGCTCAGGTTACGTGGACTGCATCCCTCAAATGAGGAACAAATTTGCCTTCCGAGAGGCAGTGGGGAAGCTGGAGCTCAGCCTGCAGGAACTGAGGGCCTCGTCTTCAGGAGGTGGAGGGTTGAGCGGCGTGGGGCCCAACACTGTACTGGACAACCTGCACAGCTGTATTAAAGAGATTAGTGACGTAGTACAGAGGTAGCCACTGTGACGACTCCAACCGTCACCCCTAACTACCCCACAGGTCGCTTCTATTCCCTTTGTCATGTGTCTGATCCTATTGAGAGCTCTTTGGGGCACGAAATGAGATGAATCTCCAAAGTACCTCAGAGAAAGCACCACGACATGTAATCTTTGTTTACAAACGAGAGTTTCATTAAATGCCGTTGCATTGGCTGACTTTGCTCTGACCTGTAGATATTGGGAAATGTTTCTACTAAACTAAACGTGGTTTAAGTCGCACCATCAAATGTTTCACCTGGCCGTGATGGTAAAGGCCTCTGTGTCAACTGAATGTGGAGTGTATCAGCTGTGTGTAGGCGGCCCAGAGAGTAGGTAAAGCTCACTCTGCTTATCTGTCACATCACATGCTCAGCCTTACTGAGAATACCAGACAACTGTTTCACCGACTTGTGGTCAAGCAGTGTTTTGCAAATGTGTGAATCATGGACATTTTGTTCAGTGTCTCTGGAATTAAGTGACCATAAGCCATTTTTCTAAGGAATAGGAAACAGAATCAGCGTCAGGATTCAATGTGATTTAAGGTTTTGCGGTCTCAATTTGACATTGTTCTCTTGTGTGCAGATGTTTTTTTTTTCCTTTGATTTGTTTTTATAGATTCAGCCACTTCAGTAGTTGGACAAAGGCCATACAATTATAAATTTCTCCAACCTGCTTTTGTTGATATGGGATTAAAGCTTTGTTTTTGAGAATAATCTGTATTAAATAATTAGCTAGTTTGGCAGTGACATTCCCACAAGGTGAGACCATTGAACACAACCATAGGGATCACTTACAGCATTGACATTAGCATTAGCATTAGAAATAAGCTCCCGTGAAACGTCCAGTTTACGTTTCAGTAAAACCAAATCCAGGCTTATCAAATCTAAAAAGAAAACCCTGACTGATAAACGGATTTATATTTTGCTTTCCCCACAACACTGGAATGAATGTGAGGTGTCTTACCATACGCACAGCATTTGTCTTCACTTCAGTGACGTGACTGCTGTTCACACTTTAACACAGTGCCACGTAAACGGGGAAAACCCTCCAGTGCCCTGAAGCATTTTCAATGTTTATGTCCGGTTATGTCATTGCACACTACATTTCTTCCTTACATGATGGAGAGGGGGAGAGCACAGGGTAGCATGGGAGCAGCAGAACTGGGGCAGTATTTCTGTAAGTGTCCTTCTGAGTATGGACAGTGCTGGATTCCCTGTAGCCTTGTCGTGGCCTCAGTGCCTCAAATTATTTCAATGTATGAACACTGCGAAAATGCAGAGACCTACTTTACACTAATCACACAGTACTGATCTCTCAGCAAACAAACTGCAGTATGTCTTTAGCACATGAGCGATTTGTACATTACTTGGTTCAGAGAAAAATACTTTTTAGAATGTCTATGTATGAACTTGAATTTTAAATTATTCTTTTTTTTTTTTTTATTAAAAGCACAGACCTATTTTGAGAAAAAAAATGTTATGTAAATATTTGATTTATTTCATATCCAGGAAACAAAAGATATATGTGTGGTCACAGCATAAATAGCAATGTTTTTGACTGAAGAGATGTATTGCAAGACTGAAGCCCATCCACCCAGATCTTACTATCTGCTTTATGAATGTATTATTCTTCAGTTCTGAATCTGGTCAAATGTTCATCTGCATGATTCTTTCATCTCTCAATGTGCCATTTTTTTTTATTTATTTTATTTTATTTTTTATTTTTTTTCATCCTTTTGGCCCATAATTCTGTTTTGGTCACACTAAATCCAGAAACAGCTGCTGTTTTTGTGTACAGCACACACACACACACACAAATTGCATCTTATTTTTCTTTCACATCTTAATGTACACTGGATATGGCCTCAGACACGTTGCTTCATTCACACTTGTTGCATACAAATACTACAAACTCTAATCTGTAAACACTGCAGGTGCGTTAACACTTTCAGAATGTCTGTTAATGACACTAGATGGATCGCCAGGTAAAAAGTCTTTGTCAACTTATTTTGTGGTGCATTTCATGTCATTGTGTGTCAGTTTAAATGTCCAATTTCTTGCCAAACAGGATGTTTTGAGACAAACTGGTGGTTCATTTCTATTCACTGTGAGTTTCAAGGATGAAAAATTATCTTTTTTTTTTTTTAATCATTATTCTCGGTGCCTTTTGGTGAACAAATGATTTATGTACAGCAAACTACCACTGCATAATTACACTATGGCAATGTTTAAGCCCATCATTAAAACTTCTGTGTTATCTTTCCTTGACCATGTGATTGTGATAGATTATCACTGCCACATGCAGGTTTATCATTTGGAGGTTAATGATCTAATGATCTAAATGATCTGCTTCACACTGTTGTCTCAACTAATGGCATCAAATATTTCATCTAAAAAAAATAATATCTTCTTTTGCCTCACTAGTCACCGGTCCGGCCTGTTTGTTTCTGACACTGACCTTTAGTGCATCTCTGTCAAACTGATTTTCTGAAAACAAAAAAAAAGCCTTATCAAAGAGTGAAAGAACAAATGGAACTCACACACATTTCCAGTCTGGATATTTTTATGAAATAAAACATGTAAATGATAAATCAGTGATGTCTGTGCCAATGAAATGTATGAGTCCCAGTTTTGTTCAGCATTTGAACTGATCACAACATTTTTGCTCATTCTCCTCATCAGTCTTCTGCATTGTCTCCATTTATGTTGTCAACATTTATTCTATATATCTTTTCTTCTTCTGTTTCCCTATTTCGGAGAACCGCTTTGGAGATTGTGTACAAATCATTATACCAAAGGCCACGTCTTCAGTTGTATGAGTGCAATGTCAGCCAACACACACAGACACCATAATGGAATATGTGAATCTAAACAGGGATGAAAAATGGCAGATATGTTAACAATAACTTTTTTATTGTACAAATATATATATTTTGTGTTTGTTTTTTTTTTTTATTTAAAGCTCACGTTATATTACTGTGAAGTTCTGCTTATCAGTGTTAAGCCTATTGTAAATAATAAAGATATTGATGAATATGGTTTTGTTTTTGGTTGTTTATCTTCCTTTAACGGTTTTGTCTATTTACACAATTATCCATGATCTAGATTAGATATTATATTTGTAGGTGACACAATGCTTTCAGGTCATTAAAAGAATAATAACTGTCTATCTTAAATATCTGTACACCGTGTCATATTTTGAGATTATTGATCGAATTACATTTACAATGGTATAAATAACCTTTAATACATCTCCAGTCCTTTATGCATCAAAGTGCCTGAAGACTTTTATTCACTAATCAATCTGCTGATTGATTTTTGATAATCATTTGATTTTTCAGAAATTAGAAAATGAACATAAATGCTCATCACATTTTCCCAAAGCTCAAGTTGAGCAGGCGTCAAAAAATCTAATATTTACAACCGACAGTCGGAAGCTATAGGTTGTTTTGGCATTTTGCACTAAAAGTGATGTTAATAATCATTTATCAGATGTGTTCTGTTTCAATTTCTGCTATAGAAGCTATTTAAGGGGAAATGCTTGGAATAATTTGGGTCTGTGGTTAATGAATATTTAACTAAACATACCGGCACAGAGAATTTAAAAAAAAAAAAAAAAGGATGGGAACGTTTAACCATTCATCATAATTTATCCTCCAGTCAGATGTGAAGTGAAGCGAACCTGGTGGATAAATTTTGAGATCTCTAACCAACTTCACTTTCATCAGAGTCGTGAAACGTTTCGACTCAAGACGTCGTCCAGTTGCCAGGACTCAGCTCCTACATGACGGGATGGGAAATTACCTGCAGCTTACACATCTAGTGGTACGAAGCAGCTGCGTTTATTTTCCCAGGTACTGTATTTAAGGGCACTTCTAGGATACATGTACTCAAATATTTAAATTTGATGCAATTTTATACTTCTCTTTCACCACATGTTCAGGGAAATATTGTACTTTTAAACTGCATTTTACTCACAGGTGTAATAGATGTAGTTGTACTCTTAGCACAGATGTGTTCAAACTTTAAATACAGAACAATTAATAAATATAATTTATTATTAACTACATAGCAGGTAGCAAAATTTTAGCATGGTCAAACACTGATTACTTGTTTATGCATAGATAATGAGTAACCATTCATATAATAACTGGGAAGGAGAGTAATTTTACTTAAGAAAGTCTATTTTGTTTGTTGTGATGATTTAATTTGTTGTGTTAGTGCTACTTTAATTAGTTAAAGAATGTGATTCATCCTATTAATCAGTGAATTAATCAATATTCCTGTTGCCACTTTACTGTACTGCTGGGAGTTTTGCCTGGCTGGTCTAATTTTAAATTTGTTTTTATTATTACTTTTATTGGTGGCTTAGTGGTTAGCACTGTTGCCTCACAGCAAGAAGGTTCCCGGTTTGAAACCCATCAGGGGCCTTTCTGTGTGGAGTCTGCATGTTCTCCCTGTGCTTGTGTGGGTTTTCTCCAGGTACTCTGGTTTCCTCCCACAGTCCAAAAACATGTATGTCAGGTTGATTGGTGACTCTAAATTGCCCATAGGAGTGAGTGTGAGTGTGTGAGGTTGTTTGTCTCTATGTGGCCCTGTGATGGACTGGGGACCTGTCCAGGGTGGACCCCTGCCTTTCACCCAGAGAGAGCTGGGATAGGCTCCAGCAGGTCCCTGGGACCCTGGTTAGGACTAAGGGGGTATAGATGATGGATGGGTGGTATTACTTCTATTATTATTAATTTAAACCTGTTCTTTTTAAGTTCATGTTATTGATTGTTTCATGTTTTTTAATTGTAGGAGCCACCTTGTGCATGTCTGTACTATCTGGAAAACACTCTGGGTCAACTTCTGTAGTTTCTAAATGTGCTATATAATTAAAATTGACTTGGCTCATCCTCATCATCCTCGTCCCCGTGACGTCACCCCACACCATATCCGACCCCTCCCCAACCGTAGCTATTGTAAAGATGGCGTCCATCATGGAGGGGCCGCTGAGCAAGTGGACTAACGTCATGAAGGGTTGGCAGTATCGTTGGTTCGTCCTGGACTACAATGCTGGTTTACTGTCATATTACACGGTACGTGTGTTCCCGTGGCCTATTAACCCCAAACCGGGGTCAGACGGTGTAGAAGTTGCTGTTTGTCAAAGTGGATCAGGGCCCAGTGTTTGTCAGGACCTGGGAGTCTCAGCTGGCCAAAGAGGCGGGGCTCCGTGATGACAGACCCGTGCGTTGACCAATAGCAACGATGCTCGCAGGCCAACTGCCCAATCAAGTGACGGTGTTTTTTTTTCACCACTTCCGCTAACGCAGCTAGCTAGAAAAGCTAACAGTAGAAATACACACGTCTCGTTGTTGTATTTAAAGTTTTAGGGGAGAGAAAGGCAGAATTATTTATGTTGACGATACGACATTTATTCCCGCTGGTTAGATAAGAGTCCCACACCCGCTGGTTTGTTAGCAACGTAGCTAACAAGACTCCGCGATAGGAGACACAGCTGCTAGTTTGCTAGTTAGTTTCTTTTAAGTTACTCCGATTAACTAGTAAAGTCGAGAATAAGTATTAGCGATACTCTTAGTTAAACAAGTTGAGGTAGGAGCTGCCCACTGTCTGAAACATGCCTAAGAGTATTTATTCATATCTTAGTCACTTGTGGAGCAGTCAGCAACGTTGTTATTGATATATTGATAGAAAACAAAAGTTATGGCTATTTGTCTGGATACCTGTCTGAAAGGTGAGATGTGAGAATTAAAGTGTAGGTTTTAGGGCCAAACCCCACAGAGAAGTCTGATAAGATAAGATGAACCTTTGTTTATTTGTGTTACATCAGCAAAGGGAAACGTTAGGGCACAGGATAGAAATAAATATAGTTTGAAGAGTCAAATCGAATCAAAACAAAACAAATATGAATCCAGTAACAGTTTTAAACAACATGACATTTAGAGGCAGCTTAGCAACTGTTTTGGTAATCAATTACTCATGTGAGTCAAAGATACCAACCATTTGCTAGTTTCAACCTCTCAAATGTAAGGATCTGTTGTGTTTTTGGTTTTTCTGTCTTATGTGACAATAAGCTGTTATCAACACACACTTCATTAAATGTGCCAAAATGTGATGTGAGCATTCACACACTGTAATTAAATACATGTAACTGTCTTTGTGTGGGACACAAACATACATCTCATGCTAGATTTTGGCGTATTGTGGTAGGTGATTTTGATTTTCTATAAGTTATGTGAAAAGACAAGATATTAATCGCTGGCTATTGAAGGCATTGTCAAAATTGTCTTAATGTATAAGCCCTCCCTCAGATATTTATCATCCTTAGCTGAGGTCAGAGTTCATAACCAGGACTCCAGATCACAGGAGAGACTGGTTTTAAAAGTTCGTTATATCATACTGCCATGACCTGAAACACATCTGGAAATGATGCTCATTCCTCTGAGACTCTAAAACATCGCTTGCAAGAATTGTGATTGTTTTAATTAGTGTTGATGTGTATGTGTTTTATACAGCCGTTGAATTTGAATAGGAGAAAAAAAAGTTTCAATTTTTGGTAACGTGTTATAATAAAGCATGCAGTGAGTCAGATTTCACATAGCCCCCTTGTCTTCATCCATTATGGCATTTTAGTCCAGACTGTCTTTATTTTCTGAATTTAAAAAAGATGCACTCGTCTGGATAAAGTACTTTTAAAAATCACCGATTTGTTCTGTTCATGGTTTACAGTCAAAGGACAAGATGATGCGAGGATCCAGAAGAGGCTGTGTGCGACTCAGGGTAAGATTTTCTGGGTGACAGTTGACTTTTAACAAATGAAATACATATCTTTTCTGCATGCTTGCCTGAATTGCTGGCTTGCTTTACCAGTATTTGGAAGAGCTTCCATTATTGCAGTCCAACTTTCTTTTTCTGACAGTTTTATACAGAGCTGCACTAGGAGACAGCCTCCCTCTCTCTGACAAGATTTGCTTTGTCAAATTAATCAATTTGGACCATAAATAGATTGTTGGACTATGGTGAAGTCTTTATCTGATTTTCTAGGGATAGATCCTGACTTAATCTGCCTGGTCCCAGAACTAAATTTAATGTCAGATTTGTTGGCCTCATTTAGCAGCATTTCTGCAGCCATATCAGCTGTACGGCTTTATTGCTGCATTGCTTGTGCTTTTCCAGTGAAGGTGTTTGCCTTAAAATGTGTTTGAAATGATCAGTATTGATGTGTCCACTAGATGGCAGTAGTTGTCACACAATCATATTACTACCTCTTATAAAGAGAGGAAGCAAAGATTCCCAATGCAGTAGGGGACTGGACCTACCCTAGTGCTGAAAGAATGAAGAGTGTTTTGAAAATATAAGGTGTTAAAGAGAGAAGCCAACAAAGGGCCAGGTCTAAAAGGTAGGGTTGACCTCTTTTAAAACACTGGATATCATTTGTTTCTCTTACCTTATTTAGGCATTTGTGAGTTGAGTGTGTGTGTGTTGCTGCTGCTTTGAGGATCTGAGATCCCGTGTTGGTCCTATCTTCTGTCTGAGCCAGTAGATATCACTCAGCAGTGGATATCTCATGGCTGTTTGCAAAAGCCAGAAGAAACTGCTTGTCCTTGTCATTTACTGCATTTGTGTTTGTGTTTTTTAGTGACTGCGACTAAAGGTTGAATCTATCAGCTTTGCATATCATCACAGGGTGTAGTATAAGACAATGGTCAACACAACTTTTGTGGGTAGTTAATGCTTTGAACCGTTGTCTGAATCCAAGAACTAGCTTCTCCTTAAACGTGGTAGTAGTAGATTTAATCTAAATTTCCAAATTTATACAATGTTAGCTGATAGACCCCCAGCAGCATTCACATGCCACAACCTGTATCTGCCCGACCTCATCCTGTCCCCCACATATCGAGTGTCTCTCATGTGATTTGTCAGATTGTCAGTTATGAGACCAAAGAGTGTTTAATTTTTTAACAAAAGCAGCAGTGAAAGCCACATTTTATGCCACCACACCTGTTTGTGGACAAAAGGCATTGCCAAACGCCCTGACAGTGTTACCTCGATTTTACTGAAGGGAGGAAGTAGCTCTTGAAACTACCTAAAATGAGGATCCAGTATAATTTATGGACACAAATTCATGGGTCAGAGGTTTCAGTTCGTGCTTGATCAACATGATACGATTCATTGTGATGTAGTAATGTGATGACATGTATCATCAAGCTGAAATATCCATCCCAATTACAATTGTATGCCCCCTTTGGGCATGTATTGCTTTGTTTTACAACTTTGAATCATAATGTTTTTTGGAACTAATCAATATTAGTATTCTTGTGAAAATATCCCCACAAATATAAGTCCTAATACAGATTCTCAGGTTAGACACAAAAAATATCCACGTGTTTCCTTCTTTTTATTTGTTTCTGTTGTATTGTACTGTGTAGGTTTCTTACAAAGCATCGTTCCCACAGGCTCTTTCTGCCCCGTTAAACCTACCCATGCCTGGTCTTGTTTAAAATAACAGTTTACCCATAACCTCTACAGCAGTTTTATACTGGCTGTGATGATTTTCATGCACCACAAGCCAACTGTTATTTATTGAGTCAAATCGAGTTAAATATATGTCTTTGCAATAAGAGTTGTTTCATGTCCAAAAACGATGTAGAAAATAGCACACTCAACTGCAATATCCATGAGGTGATTCATTATTATTGTGTGTCAGTTGTCGGTGCCCCGTTATCAAAGGTGTGTTGATCTTTTATAGTAATTTATGAATCCAAGAAGAAACGTATTTCAGCCTCATGGTTTGTGATATCAGTGATTTAAAATGCTGAGTGGTGTAACCATAACAGGGTCTTCTCTTAGCTGTCTCATGGAGTTGACTTTGTTTTTTTTTTTAGGGTTTGTTTGAATAAAAAGGCAAATGTGGCTGCCTGGTTGTACTGTACTTGTACCTGTACTTCTTATTTTTATTGTTTGCAGTTTTTTTTCTGTATGAGGAAGCTCTGAGTCACACACCTTGTTTCTGTTGCTAGGAGCTAATGCCCCAGCTAGCCAACGGGCCGTTTCCCTGCAGTTGGCTGCTAGCTGCTGGTCCCCGGTGTCTTTCTCTCAACCCTTCCCTGGTTTTCTCCTCCTTCACTCTCCCAAATCCCGCCTCCTCCCCTCCCTTCTTCTTCTGTTCTATGTTCCAAAAGGCTGCACTTGTGTGTGTATATGTATGTATGTGTGTGTGTGTGTGTGTGTGTGTGTGTGTGTGTGTGTGTGTGTGTGTGTGTGTGTGTGTGTGTGTGTGTGTGTGTGTGTGTGTGTGTGTGTGTGAGGGAGTCAGTGTGACAAAGACATGATAAGGCAAGATGAGACTGAGCTGTTGGAGAGAGTGAGCTGCTGAGCTGGACTGCGGGTAATAGACAAAAGAGTCTCAGTCAGAGGGCTGCAGGAACATGTGGAGGGCCTGAGGATAGAAATGGAAACTGGAGTATGACGTGTCCCGCTGTCTGACTGCATGTTTTTTTTTTTCCCCTCTCTCTCTCTCTCTCTTTGCCCAGGGTGCTGTGATCGGCATAGATGACGAGGACGACAGCACATTCACCATCACCGTGGACCAGAAGACTTTCCATTTCCAAGGTGAGATGTTCCCCGTTTTTATTTTAGTTCTCTTTATGCTTCTCCTGCTCTCCTCTCTGTTATCGTCACTGGCTTTCTTTCTCCGTGTTTTCTTTTGCATCCATCCCTGCTGTTCATTTGCTCCCCTCTCTCACTCTCTCCCTCACTCCTCTTTCCCTCCCCACCTTTTAAAGACTTGGATTGGTCTGCTGTAATACCAGGAAACACATGCACACAGGCATCTACACAATGTCAAAGCCTTTTCTCCCTTCCTGTGGAAGCTCTGCAAGCTCTGTGAAGTTGGAATGACGTGCATTTTTGTAGATAAACAAGGCTTGTTCCACTGCGAGCTAGACAGATTCCTCTGGAACAGAACGAGCAAGTAAGGTTTTTGGTTTTTTTCCCCTTCAACCCTCCCGTCTGTGGCTGAGGAGGAAGATTTCTGCTTGTGTGTCTCTGCAGTTGAGCCTCTGGGAATAATAAGGGAATACTGCTGAGCTAGAAGCTGAGCTCAGGTCTCTTCTGGTTGCTGCCTCTGCTCACCCTTCGCTACACCGGTGTTGCCGCTTGCTATCTAACAACCAGTCACTCCATAGGGACAGGATTGGCTCCCAACAGCAGCATCAGCCCCCTCCCGTCCAGTCAACCCTTTTCCTCCTTTTTTGACAGGGAGCTGTCCAGTCCAGTACACCGCAGACACCCTTTTTTACGCTCTTACTCCACCAGGTCTTTAACTAACCTTCTCCACCTTTCCTTCACCTCTGTCCTTCCATCTGTTGATTTGTATCCATTTTGCCAACACCAATCCCTTCACATCCCTCCTTCACCTCCCTGTTGAGGGTAACCAGCCACAGTCCATGGGCCCACCGCCCCTCTCATCACCTCCATGCCCTCTCCCATGTCTGTGTTCCGAAGCTGTATGCTGTGGTTCTACAAACGCAAGGGTAAGAAGAAAACCGTGCACGTCTCATGGTCCGCATGCATGCCAGTCCTAGGGGAGAGGATGGAGAGGAGGCGTTTGTTTGTTTGACATCTGGGATGCACAGTCAGGGTGGAGCAGTAGACTCTGTAGCGCTCGGGTGTAGTGGTTTGTTGTCGAGCTTCAAGGACAGGTCAGTGCGGTGTGAGGTAGACCGTTTAGCAAATATCAGCGGTGAGAAATTCAGAAAGAAGATTCAGTGTCTTAGTCAAATATTTGCACAGACAAATTTAACTTTTACTAAAGTGTCTTTGCAACTGGTGTTTGTTTTGTTCTTCACTGGTTTTGCCGGTTTGGCTGAGCAATGATGTAATCTCTGTCTTAATCTTTGGTCATGTGCTCTAGTCCTCCTTTTTGTATGTCCAGACCTAAGTCTGAGAGAGTTTGGTCCTAAGGAGAGATCAGTGCAACATAAACAATGTATGCAGATGCTGTTTGAATGCACAAAGGCAACATAGACAAGAGATACAGCAGCGTAACAAATGCCATGAGGCAAGTTATCATAATTTGTAAAGGTCATATTAAATTGAACTGTTTGTTGACTAGTGATGAATAAATATCTCCGCTGCCTGTTTCTTTAAAAGCAGCATATCCTTGCAGAGGACGCTGACCCTGTGAATCACACTGTGACAACACGATCATCTTTTTGTTTGAGAGAAAACAATGAAATGTCACCGAGACACATCTGCTCTCCAGATACCCGAGAGGAGCATCGGAGGACTAGGCTGAGAATGTGCACTAAACATGTGCCGAACGTGAGATTCTGGATACGTCTGGTTTTAGCTTGGATATGAAGAGATGCCCTGGATGTTTGGCATATGCACTGTGGGATTAGTAGAGTGTCATTGCTAAAGTTAAAAAAAAAAAAAAAAAAAAAAAAAAAAGGGACACAGTTAGTGATGGTATTTGTTGAAATTTCCATTATCACAGTGTTGTTTTGCATTGTGGTGAACAAAAATTATAATTCGCCATGATGGGTCCTCTTCAGGACAGTCCAGCCCACAGGTTGAAGTGTAGTTTTGAGCCAGCCGGCCACTGTGCTGCCTGGAGTGCAGCTCTGTGCTGCCTTTTTTCTATTTAGAGTAGCATCCATTATTCATCAACCTCTCTCCCCCGGCGGTGCATCAGAGTTTCCTGAGACCCCTTTAGGTTCCCCTTTTCCTTTTCCCCCATCTGCTCTCGTTCGCTGGCTCTTATCTGCAGTAGCTGATCTTCTCCTCCCTCTCTGTCAAGCTTCCCAGCTTGCCGAGGGCATCGGTCCAGGATGAGAGACCCCCCTCATGCTCTTTCTCTTGTCTTCCCCCTCAATGATTCTCCCTTGTCTCATATAAAACTGTCTGGGCTTTTTTCACATTCCCCACCTGGGGGTTTCTTTTTGGACCACTGTGTTCTCTCTGGACACAGTTGGAGCTAAGTCATAGATTAAATAATAAACAGCTAGTTATCCCTCGAGACCATTTTCCTTCAGTAACCTCGGATCATATTCGCCGCGAACTGCATTTTCTTTGCTGGTCATGTGAGTAACTACATCATCATGCTATTGACAGGTAGCGGTCCAAACCAGCCGACCTTCCATATTCCCATTGCACCCTGTACTAGGACATTTCGTCAGCTTGTCTGAAGATGACAGGAGAAGGAAGAGCAGGGGAGAGATCAATTATTCGCAGGGCCTTTTTTAGAGAAAGCAGAAGCAGCATTATGGGAAGAGGCTGAGCATTATAAAGGGAAATCTTTGAGATGGATTCCCTGACCAGTGAGATGAGAGGACAATCTTTTGATTAGAAAAACACCGCTGCTGCTGTTAGATTACTGTGTTCATTTGTCTGTTTATCCAGACAGATACCAGGACCATTTGTCTTTGTGTACTTGTTTGTTATAGCTTTGTCCTTAGTCTAGACAGCTGTAACTACCAGTACCATCATTCATGAACATTTGCTTCCCAAACTTGAGCTGATATCCAATGCAATCTGTCTGATGTACTAAGTTAGAGACAAAAGTCAATCTGCAGGTACATATAGTCACAGCAGGCAACAGACAGTTGGGTGGTTAATACGATGCCACAGGAACAATAACAGAAGAAGAAAGATGCATTCAGGTGAAAAACAGTTATTGGTTTTAATTCATGTCTGGATAAAGTTCATTAAATAAAAGGCCATAGCGATTTTATTCTGTGACTAATTTGTCAGAGAAATGACGTTAAAAAAATAGGAGCTGATGCCAATATATTCATTCATGCATTCACAAGGGAAAAATTCAGTGGAAAGACGGCTAACACTGAAGAGCTATTGAGTCACTGGCTACTCAACATTGAGCAAAGTGTGTGTTTTTAGACTTTTCAAGCCTAAAGAGGAGAGGATCAAATGAATCCCTGAGGTTTAATGAGAAACTTGTAATCCTGGGTCCAAAACCTGGATAAATAATTGCAGTTTTGTGTTCGGTTTGTCATATTTTTTTTACTAATGGACTCTGATTACCTTCCAAATGTCCTCTGTATGATGGCTTACTTTACTTCAATGCTGTCACTCAGATCTGTTTGCAATAGGATTAACACAGTAGTGAAAGTAGCTGTACCACAGGGAAACTTCTAAAAATTACATCAGCGGGTTTGTGTGGTACACCTTCCTCTTGTGACGCTATTTAGCAGCTGTGGGGTGAGATTGTTACCCATTTACAGAGTTGAAACGGCATAAAAAAAACTCAAGAATGGGTTGTTGTTGTCAGATTTGTGTGGAGTTATAGGAGAAAAATTGAACTTTTGTCATTTTTGGACGTTTGTCCCCTTTGTAGTTGTATTAAATTTGATAATTGCTTCAAAACAGTACATAACGACTCCTTTTACATCGTTTGCAGTGTAAAGGATTCAAAATATTTTTCTCTGTGAAGTCAGAAAGCAGGAAAATTGCTACTATACTATAGTGTGGCCATTTATTATATTATATTTTTCTAATCCTGCTAGTTCTGTTCTTTTAACTTTGTCTTGTCCTTCTCCCCTTTTCTCTATCATCATGACAAGTACATGTTTATAGGACAAATAACTTTTGTAACTAACTCTGGAGATTAGCGCTGGAGGTTTCATGCCAGATGGTAGGAGGCAGTGCCATAACCTGAGGTCTTTGACCTCATGCGACTGGCTTAATAGCTAACTGACTGGCTGACACTATAGATTTGTTGAGCGGACTACCACCTCACACCTACCTGGTGAGGTAAGTTGTGTGACAAATCTGAGTTCATGCAGTCACAGTATTTGTTTTTGTTGAATGGCACCGCTCCCTTCTCTCTTCTGTTGTGAATAGAGTTGAGCAACATTAGCTGCAGCGAGCTGTTTCTCTGGAGAGTCTGTTTGGCTGAGGGGAAAGTGAGAGGGCAGCGAGGCGCTGTCTGAGTGGATTGCCCTGAGCGTTGGCTGCCTTTTAATGTCTTTAAAAGCTTTCTCTGCTGTAGTACTGCTCAGCCTCTGTGTTGGCACAGCCATTCATCTGCTGCACTGTGTAGTTTCCCGCTCAATGAAAAATGACTCTTTTGCAGGATATAGTTTGCCAGCTTATTCAGTGCTATATATCTTATTAAGGTTTTCTTTCCCAGCTTTTAGAGTTACAGTATCTTCACAGTGGTGGCCACCATCCACATGCACAGTAAAGCGAGGGAGCGCTGCTTGTAACACAAGACCTGCAAAGCTTTAATACGGCCTATGAATGTATGCATCATTTGCTCGCACCTGACTCCCTGGTGTCCAGTCCAGTCCAGTTCAGTCTGAATGTTTTACTGCTGTATGCCACTAGCACCAGAGAGCATGCAGGTACCTGTGCAGTCTGTGTGTGTGTGTGTTGCACACTGGGTCACTGTTTAATGATGCTGGCAGTCCATTTTTCTGTTTTTTTTTTTTTTTTGTTCAGCTTCACCCTGCTCCATTTTGCACTTCAACCCTAAAAACTTTGTGTGGTAAGAAAACAGGCACAAACCATTATGCTCTTACACACAGGCGGAGTTTTAACCCTGTGGTTTTTAAAAAAAATTATCATAGAAGTATTTACTGTTTTCACCTATATTATTATACCTTAGGGTAGATATCAAAGCTCACTGCTCTCTAAACAGAGTGAATAGTCATATTCTGAGTGTTTATTTATTTGACCAGATAACTGTCTTATCAAGCTTCACTTAAAGATAATCTGATTGAAATGTATGTTTAGTTTTATCATGTGAAAGCTAACCTTCTTTGGTGCACAGCTCTGATGAACCAACCTTATTCATCACTCTTAAAGGTTTGACATTTTGGCTAACAAGCTGGTTTGTTTTCTTGATGAGGTTTAGATGAGCCGCTGGCTGTAGCTTCATATTTAATGGACAAATATGAGAGGTCATCTCAGTCTCGGTAAAGAATATTTCCCATATTCATATTTCCCAAAGTGCCAAACCGTTCTATAAAGCATTTTAAGGGCACAAGGAGTTAATGCCCGATGTGAAATCTCTGGACATCGTTCCATATTTGACTTGCAGCCAGAATGCTATTACATACTGGCTAAATGGGTTTCTTTTTATTGTCGCTTTTTATTTTATTGTTTACTTTTACTGTAAAGCAAATTGCTTCTCTAGTGTACTAAATGGGCCATGCAAAAAGTTTATAGGTATCGTCATATTTGTGAAACTGCACATGCATATAGTATCATTCTGCATATGACACGAGGTCAGGAAGGTATTTTAGCAAAGTGTCTCATCAGGACAAATGTGTAGTTTTCATCACCGTCACTCATGTCATTAGTCTGTAATACGAGTGTGATACACTGATGGTATCTGTACGGAAATCATGGCTCACTGGGTGTGTCTGTGTGCTTCTGCCCTCAGCCCGAGATGCAGACGAGAGGGAGAAGTGGATCCACGCCTTAGAGGGAACCATCCTCCGTCACACCCTCCAGCTCCGGGTAAAGAAATAATTTCTGTATGTATGTGGGTTTGTATGTGTCTGATCCATTCGCTAAGAAGAAGTTGCTTTGTTAGGGATGACAGATCATCTGCATGTGTGGTTTTACTCTGTCATAAATTTTTTTCTCAGCAAACATGCAGTTTTTTTGTGACGCCTGAAGAATATAGTGGTGCAGACACTGACATTTCATTTGGGTACGCTGTAAATCCTGTGCTGTGCTTCCGCCCATATCGTGATGCTGAAGGGACTTTGCATCTCAGGTGTCATCAGCACTTCTAAGTCTCTAGGTTGTACCTGATGTTTTTTATTTGTGCTGAGTCAGTGATGATTCTTGGTGATAGAAATAGAAATAACTCATGGAGGCTGGTTTGGACTGCTGTGGACCCCAGTGTTGACTGTTTAGTTTCATGTTTAGTTTGTGAAATGCTGCCATTCTTTTTTGTGTTGCTGTGTTGAGACCCAGAGTTGTCTTTCCGTCTTCCCTTGCCTTCCAGTTGTTTAGATGTTTCTCTGCACAATCCTTCTTTTCTGCTCTGCTTCTCTAAACCAAACCTTTCTCCTCGTCTCCTCCCATCTACGTGCAGTTCTTTCCACCCGTCTCCTCCTTTTCCACCAACCTTTTCATTTGCTATGTTCTTTCTTTTTCTGCCTTCCTTCCCTCCCTGGCAAATCCTTCCAATGTGCTACGTGTGCCTGCTTACGCAGAGCGCACACACGCTTATGCAGTGTTAATGCATTACTGTCGTGTCATGTGATCCAGCAGCAGCCAATCCAAGACCTGCTTGCTTGATGAACCAAACATCTGCCCCAGCTGTCTCAGCCAATCACTAAAGCTGTTAGTGTCCGTCCCTGTCAGCCCTTGGTGCTGCTTTGTGCGTTTTCTCTTCTACATGTGTGAGAGGAAGTGTGGCTTTCCTGCCAGGGGAGGGTCCTGGATTAACTCAGCTGTGTCTCATACCGAACTGCTGCCGAAGGATATGCGGTAGCCCGACAGGCTGCCCAGCTAATACACAGTCTGAAGGTTGCTGTAGTTTATATTGGCAGACTGCAGTGGAGAGAGCAGCAGCAGCAGCAGCAGCAGGAGGAGGAGGAGGAGGAGGAGGAGGAGGAGATTGTTTTCTGTTTCTGTGTGGCGGAGGAGAGGGGAGGAGGGAGAAAGAACGCTAACTTTACCAGAGCTGGTGGTATGTTGCTGTAGAGAGGGAAAAACAGAATAACGGAGGCTCAGACAGACGGACCAGTCTTCTGTCAGGGTAGATGGGCTCATGGGAGAGATGTGCAAGATTTAAAGCAGCATGTCCATTGGAGCGAGGCACCCAGTAAGTAAAACACACACACAAACACTACTGCACCATAGCAGGGGAGAAGTTTAAGGGCTGCAGTGCACTGCTGGGGCAGCAGCATTTCAAAGTGGGTCACACTGCGTGGAAAGACAAACAGAAAGGGGAGGGAGGGTGCGAGGGCTGTGTTGACTCTGGAGTCTTGAGTGGTTTGGTGGGATTGTAATTATGTGGAAGACGCTGCAGCCTGCTGTACAATGTTCCCACTATGTCACCGTCACAAACACAGGTATCCACAGTTAGTATGTCTGGAGTGGAGGTGGAGATGTCTGGAAAGATTTGAGGAGCAGTGCAGAAGTCAGTACTGTGGCACAGGGACAGTTTACAAACCACTTCCACACTCATCAGCTTTGCCTGTTTAAAACACTTCCCTTAAAACATGAGATTTTCTTTGTGACGTTTGGTTTTCACAATGTCAGCTTCATTTTCCTTTCTTACTGCCTGTAGTAACTACTAGCTATCATTTTACCTCTTTTAGTGTGCTGGTGTTGTAAGATTAACAAAGCTGCTCTTTATTTGAAATAAGTTATGATCAGTTGTGTTTTATATGTGTTTAAAGGTCTTTATAATCCACTTCCTGTTAGCACATAGGTGCCTGTAGTTTGCCTGTAGTAATTTCACTTAGTTTAGTTGCCAGCTTCAAATAGATGATAACATCTTTTCCTGATCATCTGAGCCAATAGTGTATAATAGTGTGTAATATAAATAAGTAACAAGACGGGACATGTTGTTGGCACTTTAATGACTGTGCCAATGCAGCAGTGGGCACACAGGTACATTCATGCATTGTACAAATGTTCAGGTCTGAATAAACTCAATTGTTTTTGGCTTTGATTTTTGCTCAGGCCCTCTTATGAGCTGCTATATTTTTTTTGACCACACTAAAGAGAAAGGACCTTTGATCCTTTGAGGAAGTTTTGCAAGTTAACTTCAGGCTTCATGGCTGCTGAGTTAACTCAGACTTTGTTCTCTGTCCAGCAAATATGTTTTCACAGGTTAAGTTTTAGCAGGTCTTAGGCTGGGGCAGCTTCCTACGGCGTCACTCTGTTAATGGCTTTTCTTCACGTCCCTATGAGATCATCTGTACCAGGAAGAAACACCCCCTTCAGCTCAGGACGCAACAGGAATTTGTGCAGCGATTCTAAAGCAGCGGTAGCAGCCAGCACAGTTTGATAAGTGCTTGATTTACTAAAAAGCATTTCTGTTTGATGCTATCAGTGAAGAGCAGTTTTACTATCTCTCTCCCCGTTTTTATGTGAGAGGTGTTTTTTCTGTGTTTTTCCATGTCAGGACAAATGTCAGGAGGTTGCTGTTGTTCTGTGTGCTGAAATATTGCTGTGACACACGCTGTGTTTAGTCATCTTACTGATGCGCCTGGCATGACGTGGACTGGTAATTGTGTTGTAGCTGGTGTGGATTGTCCCTGCCATTGACAGGCGCCAGCATTAAATAGTGGACGATTTATTTTTAGTTTTATTTTATTTCCTTTTTTATATACGAAGGAAGTCATGTCTGTGCTTACATACATCTGCCTCTTTTTGATTCTGTGTTCTGGGTCCTTAGGTGGTCACGTCTGTTCGGCCAGTAGTCTAGTAATTACCTTTTAATAGATATTATGTAATGAGATTGTCTCTGCTAGTGTGTGTGTGTGTGTGTGTGTGTGTGTGTGTGTGTGTGTGTGTGTGTGTGTGTGTGTGTGTGTGTGTGTGTGTGTGTGTGTGTGTGTGTGTGTGTGTGTGTGTGTGTTTCTGCAGGGGCCATTAAGGTGAACTAATTAAAAAACAATGGGTTTGAGTGCACCCCAGCCCATTTACACACACGCTTCTCTGTCAGTAGCTAAATTCTTTCCTGATTGAGTTTTGTTGAGACCTGAAATCTGTGGACTCCAGGCCCAGCAGGCAGCACCAGACCTGATGCCTGAAACAAAAACATTCATATCTCACTACATTTAGTTTCTGAGAGATTCTCCTGACCTGTTTATGTTTCTGTCCACCATTTTGTGTAACGGTTTACAAAGCCAACCTGGCCAGGGGGTGACAGAGTCAAACATTTTATTAAATGGAGAGTGAATGTGAATACATGGCCTGGGTTACTGGTTATAGTTATAGTGTTTGTGTATTATGTAGCTACTAGCTTGGCACTTGACTCAATTTGTTTCTTCATCCTTCAGGAGGCCGAGACAGGACTCGTTCCAAGTGTTCAAGACTTTGATAAGAAGCTAGCCGAAGCTGATGCCTACCTGCAGATACTGATTGACCAGTTAAAGGTGAGATTCAGTTCACGTGAGATATTTTGCACATTCATGTAGGTATTATATGGCAAAGCATGCATGTAAATCTTTGTCATGACCTTGCTCTCATTTTGTTTTGTTGCTGGTCTCGTTCTCGTCTTTGACCGAGCAGAAGTTATTAAAAACAGGATTTGTATAATAAAGGAGGAAGCTGTTTATATAAAGAAACTGCACATGTACAGGAAACACTTAGCGTGTCTTTCCTTGTTGAGAGGTGCATGATACTTACAATCACATCGTCCGTGCAGATTCATTTCAAAGCTCGTTTTACTGCGGGTCCATCCCTCTTTCCTCCTTTTCATCCGTGTTGTTCTCTGTCGCTCTCACACAGCTGTTTGATGAGAAGATCAAGGACTGCAAAGAGGATGAATCACGCAGAGTGAGTACCACCAGCGTGAGATTATTCTGTCCTTGTGTCTGGCCTTTCAGGTCTGCTGTGGTTGCCGTCATTATAGTTGTGGCTACCAGCAGGGGAAGTAGGTCGACACACAGCGTTGGGAATGGAAAAACTATCTGAGTGCGGCACAGAGAATGTGATATGAGTTGTCTGTCTGTAATCAGAGACTGGGCAGAGTGTAGGGCTGCAAATGCTGATTATTTGTATGATCGATGATTTTATAGATTTTATTTTTGGTTTATTGATCTCTGAGTTGGTCTGTACAGTGTCACAAGATAGTGAAGTTTCAGTTCTCACAGTCCCAACAGGCTGTCTTCAGATGTCAGCTCTCAAAAACACAGATATATTTACTGTGATATAAAAAAGAGACAATGCAGAAAATCCACATAGAACATACTGACTGTTGTTAGAATCTATATACTTTAATTACAGTTTTTAGTTTTCAGGACCTTGTGATCAACAAAACCAGATGATTATCTCGTAACCAAGCAATTCTTTTGGTTCAATTAAAAAGATAGAGGTGTTTGGAAGAAACAGCTCAGGCTCAGGGTGAAATAACAAGTAGCCTCTTGTTTTCTGCGTGAATCACTTCCTCTTCGAGTTTAAGGCTGACTTTTGGTCACGGTGACTTCACCAAACTCTGGAAAATTGCCTCGTAGATTTTCCAAAGAACAAAAAATGCTGCTGCTGTTGTAGAGTCTGGGTTTTGTTTTAGTATCATCTGCACCTCTTGTGTTTCAAATTGTGTTTGCTTTTTTAAATTGCTCTTGGATTTCACAGCATGTTTTTTCCTTTTTTACAGAAAATTGAAAATTTGAAAGAGACTACATGTGTAAGTCAGAACCGAGCACATATTCCTTGCTGTGTTTTGGTTTGGCTGGAAGGTCCTGTTCACTAAATTCCCATCTGTTCTTCTCTTTCAGAGTATGGTAGAGTCCATCAAGCACTGTATTGTGCTTCTGCAGATCGCCAAGGTAAACCCAGTATGAGGGCACGTTTGATTCACCTCTCTTTGGTTTGTTCTGCCGTTTCACCATCACTGTCATTGTTCTTGTGAGACCACATCTGTGTGTGTGTGTGTGTGTGTGTGCGTGCGTGCGTGCGTGCGTGCGTGTGTGTGTGTGTGTCTCTCTGGGGTAGTTCCCTGCTTACAGTTGCTATCTGGGTCGGGTCGGTTGTTCATGAGGGCGTAGCCCAGTAGTCGTTTCATCACATGTTCCATTCAGCCCTTTGAAAAGAAGTGGAGCAATCATTACTGCTTCATGTGGCTGTTAGGTGAGGTGTGCAGCTTTCTTAAAACTCAGAAAACTTCTACTCATAAATAAGATTGTTGGTAGAAACTAGTGTGACAGAGTAGTCCTGTCCATATTGAAACTAAGAAATGACAGGATTCTCCTCATGTGATGAAGCGATTACTGTTTTTAGAAATTTGGTGAATAATTTGAAGCTCTGTGTGATGAGACGTGATAGCTGTCCTTGCCGTCTACACCACAGGTGCTCATGATGCTTTATGAAATGACCTTCCTACATAAATAGTCTAACATTGTCTTCTCAAAATTTTAAGGACCAAAGTAACGAACAGCAACACGCAAACGGACTTATAGTAAGTTTGACATTCTCTGTCCATGACAACAATTTGAATCAAACAAACTGCTAACTTTCCTTTCTTGCTTAATTTACTCTCCACCGTAGAAAAGCTGATAAATCAGATCTCTTTAGTGCATGCCGTCTAATTTGGAGGCTCTGTCTCGATATCCTTCCCTTATGTCTTTTGTCTTTCGCCGCTTTAATTTCCTGATTCCATCTGATATTTAACTGGTTTTTTTTTTTTTTTTTTTTTTTTTTGGTGGTTGGGAGAGATTCTCTTCTTTGTCACGGCACAAAATGTGTTTGTGTGTGTGTGTGTGTGCAAATGTTGACATAGAATACACTCGGTTGTAGAATATTCTACAGTACATGTATGTTTGCATGCATGTGCAGGGGAAAATGTTGCACCTCACGCATTAAGAGTCAACTAATTCACTATTGATTTGTGGTGTTCACACTGCCTGCTTATTGAACCGCTGATCACTAATGGCTGGATGGTGATTCAGAGAGCATTCCAGTGGCTCTGCCGCTGTCCTGTCTTTATGTCGAAGGCCATACCAGAGGTTTAGAGCATGTTTTAACTACAGTACATATTCTTTACATTACTGCTAACTGTTTTCCAAAGCATTTGCTGCAGGTTTTTAGATTGAACTCTTGACCTTTGAGGCAGCTATTGATTTAATTCCTTTCCACTTGAAACACTGATTAACATCTGTTTAATCACAGTAAACTAAATCACATTCAGTCATTTTTTTGTCTTAAGTGTTATTATAGTCCTGTAGTATCAGCAATGACTCTCATTACAATAAACCTTCAAACTGGGGTGGAAACAGAGTTAAATAATCTTTCATGCACGTCCATGTTTGTGCATCTCTTGCCTTTGAGGTTTAGTTGGCGCATCCTGCAACTCCACACAGGGTTTTTTTTTCCCGCAGAGTTCTGGCTCACAGCTGAATTTCCATTTAACAGAATGACAGTTTTATAAAATGTGGAAAGTGGGGTTATATATTTACTGCACTGTGATGAATATCACATTTCTATGAAGTTGAGTGAGAGGTGCAGTAGAAGTGAAAGGACTGGATGTGGAAAATGGCAAATGGGGAAAATGGAAGACTGTTGGGCAAATGAAACATATGCACCCTACAATGAACATAAATCAGTAGCTGCCTGGAAGGTAGAAAATCCATCTAAACCTTTTCTGTGAACAGTCTATAGGTAATGGACTAACACACGGACGATCTTTTGTGTGGTCTTTGAAGCAAGATTCCCACAGGGCCCGTACAGCTCATAGGCCGCACTGCTCTTATAGACGACTTATTGTCACGGTCATTAAGTGTAGCATCACGGAGTAAAAATAGCACAGCATAAATTTACACCGCAACTTCTGTCTGGACGTCTAACTGCACGTTTAATCTGCCATGAGCTTCGTGCCGAAGGCCGCTTCGCCGTGTGTAGATGCCTGTCACTTGCCTCTGTGCCTGTAACTGGAGCAGCCGGTAAATGCACTGCAGACCTTTGTTTAGAAATACTTGTTTGATTGACTTGGTCAGGTGCTGTACTGCCAGGGGAATTGCTCTGAAGTGCAGGAATCATTTAAACTCAATAATAATGAAATAATTTATGTGCACAGCAACTTGAGCCACCTGCTCCATAAGAGTGTGTGTGTGTGTGTGTGTGTGTATTTACACACACACAAACCCCCAAAAATAGATAATTACTTTATTACTTTTCTACATACAAGTTAATTGCTTTATTAAGTACTATTCATTTAAATAATATTACATTTAGTAACTTTAAATGAGAATAACTGCTGTAACAATTTAATTTCCCCTTGGGGATTAATAAAGTACTTCTTCTTCTTCTGTATATATATGTTACCTGCTTTTGCCCACAACAGACCATTTTGTTATTTGCTCTTATTAGCAGTCGTGGTTTCTCTTTCACAGAGACATGTGGCCAAGTCGAGCATCAGGCAGTGGAAACTAGAGATAATAGAGGAATAAATGTAAAAGGCTTGAAGATGAGAAGCAGGTGTAGGCATGAGGGCAGATGGAGCTGAGATCTTAGACTAGATTTTTCTCTATGGCTTTTTCTTCCAATCACAACTGTCCTTCATTTTATAAACTGGACATAAAACAACATTGAAAAAACAAATCAGCAGCATTTTATAACCAAAAACAACCATGAGATCACATCACACCTCTTTCACTGTGATCTGTCCTGCATCTTGTGTGTTGTGTCCTGGGTTTGCAGAGTCATGTGGTCCACTTTAAGGCACTGCAGTCGAGCCTTAGCTGCTGTATTTTCACCTTTACAGCTTAATGTCAGGGGACAGCCATTTTACTGGCTCATCGTGCCTCTTCCTATTGATTTCAAATGACTTTCATAAGAAAAATAGCTGTGATACGACCAGCTGCACTTCAGGTTTGAATAATAGGATAATGTATCATGCTGACTAGCTGTAACTTCAGTGCTACCACGAGCCCTGAGGGTACGTTGGTATGGTTTTGCTATGGTTTTGGTTTAGCCCGTGTTGTTGCTGTTGTTGCTGTCATTTGGGTCATTTGGAGCCAGTGACCCTGCTACACAGAGAAAACACTCTGCTTCCTGTGTGCGCACATGTGCCTATATGTAGAGGGACACATGAGGTGGCACTGATGAGGGCAGGCCACTGCAGATAATAATGTCCCCACAGATATTTACACCAGGGAAATCAAGAGTCAGGGATTCTAAACATGTTAGAGATGGAGTCTGCAGCCCAGTGGAGTTAATTAACTCCACTGGGCTGTAGGAAGGTTCCTCAGGTCAAAAGGTGCCGGTTCTTATTGTGTGAAGCTGCTGCGAGGGTTTGGACTTCAGGCTGTGTTCTTAGTTTCATATTGATTAGATTAATGAAACATGGTAACGCCACTCTCCCCAGGAAATGGAGCGAAAGGAAATTGATCTGCCCATGCTGGGTGGTGCATATATCATTTTACTGTTCTCATACGGAACCCCAGAGTGTTCAAAATTAAATATAAATAAATAGGATTCAATTATGAAATAACTAATTACTTGAATAAAAATACACATAAATGATATTTCATAATAATGAGCATATTTCTAAAACATGAGAATCATTTCATAATAATGAGCTGAATGTAAAAGTTTTAAACTGTTCATTATTTCACTATTATACAAATGTGTATATTTGTATTTTTATTCAAATATTTAGTTATTTCATCATGTCCTAGTTATTTAATTTTGAACTCTCTTATGTTCCATGTTCCATATTCCTGTTCTGTAGCTCTTGCACTAAGCTGATCTATTGTACAACCGACCAGCCTGCGAAGCCGCTGCCCAGTGATGAGTGAGAGCTCACTTTGTCAAGTGGGTTGGATGTTAAAGGAAACGGTGCTTCACTGTGGTTGACAGGAAGGTACCATTGGTTTAAATGTTAAAGCGGCTGAGTCATATTGTGCCTGGATATTGAAAAATAGCTCGACTGTTTGTTTGACTGTAAACAGTTTAGAAGCCAAGGCTGAAGCTGAATTGTGTACGTTCTGACGGTGGTTTAGTCTGTTAGCACTTTAAATTAGGCAGCAGGCAGTGGTATGGGTGTGCAGTTGTTGTCTGGTGTCACTTCAACTTGGTTATTTGTGTTGTTGATGGCCTTGCTGTTTCTTGTTTTTTTGTTTTGTTTTGTTTTGATCTTTCCTGCAGAGCACCATCAACCCAGTGGATGGAATCTACCAGCCCCCTCTGGACACTCCTGTAGTCAACACCACAATGCCCACGCAGACCACACTACCCACAGGTATTACACATCTGCAGTGCCACCGTCTCTTGGACACATGTTCATGTATGAGTGTAGATGATGGTGACAACAGCTCCCCCTGGTGTTCACATCTGTCACTGGTGTTTCTGCTGTGTGCAATGCAGCTGTTGTTCAAATTGCCTGACATTCTTTCTTACAAATGCTTTGTTTTTTGAAATTTCATCAACAAAGACAGTTGATAATGTTCTGTGTTGAAGTGTAAATATGTTCTAAAACACTAGCAAATGAAAATGAATGCTGCAAAGTCGGCCCTTCTAACTTTGGTCTCTATATAGCCTGTGTATCCCCCTCACGGTTGAAGTCTCTGTCTGCAGCAGCATCTCAAATCGTTTTCTCAGAGTTTTGGCACCAGGGATAAGATGCTGGTTTTAATGCGATTAGGCTTCATGTTAATGCTTCTCTGCTAACTCTTCTGCTTTCTCCTTTCGCTAAAGACGCTTCACAGGTGTGTAAATCAGACCAGCGACCCTCCACATTACCTGTTGGTCCCGTCGTCACAGTGATGGGCAGCCTGCAGACTCCAACTCCCAACAGCACAGGTGAAGGTTCATTCCAGTAGCTGGTTTTTCTAGTAGCACTAGAAGATTATTTGTTGTTGTGGGTGATAACTGATAGTAAATAATATTTTTAAGGGAGAACTACAGTTATTTTTCCTGGTTTGGTGTACAGACTTTTCATCCATGTTGGCCTCAAAGTTAACCTTCAAGGGAAACGGCCACTGATCTAAAAACAAATATATCACGTCAAGGTCCGTTTAGGGCTTTGTCTGCAGTTGGTGCTTTAATTTATATCACATGATGAGGGGAGATTGTTTCCAATTACCAGTGAATTTCAAACCTCATGTCTAGCTGTATCGATTATTCTCTATTCAAAAACATAAAACAGCACTTTGTGTGTGTGTGTGTGTGTGTGTGTTTTTGCTCTTATTTTGTAGCTTACATGAAGATAATGGACCGTTATTAAAAGTAGTACTACTGTATTAATTATTACTGTACTCTAAGCCAAAGTGCTGTGTCCATGAAGATGAAGTAAATTAAAAACCCAAGTGCAAAACCTGGGAAAGCTGAGGTTCCTGCCTGTTTGCCTCTCGTGCTGAGGCAGCAGTATTAAAACGCTGTGCTGAGCACTAAGGAGACAGGCTGCATGCTCGAGAGCACTGTCAATATGCTCTGCAGAGGCAGCCGTCACTGTGCTGAAGACAGCTTGATGTAACTCTATACAGACTGCTGCACTGAGCTCAGAGAGAAATGAGGGCTCCTCTTAGGTAGATTTTGATCGTGTTGACCTGTGTCCAGATTTAAAGGAAACTAACATGATACGTGTTGTTCTGTTTCTTTGTCAGGGAGTGGCCCATCAGGCCCCAGCAGCGGCGTTGCTTCCCCATCTCACATTCCCCTGCCCTCGCACTCTGTGCCAGACTTCTCCTATTCCTCCAGCGAGGATGAGTTCTACGATGCTGATGAGTTTTACCAGAGCAGCACTTCCCCCAAGCACTGCATAGAGTGAGTATAGTGTTTCCCTCCCTCCCTGCGCCACACAGGGTGAATCTGTTGCTTCAGGACTTAACAGCAACACTGTTAGATATAACATGCAGCTGTTTAGGTTGTCTTTGAAATCCTACCTGTTCTTTACCTCCTCATCACTCCTGCTTCCTGCCCCAGTCCCTCAGGGCCTCCAGCTGCCTCGCCCCTCACTAATGAAGGAGCAGCACTGAAACGACCAGACACCACCGAGTCTCTCAACTCCTCCATGTCCAATGGTACCACAGACGCAGGTAAAAAGGGAAAGCTCACAAGACGCAGTAGTTTTTCGCCCACTGCTGTTGGGAACTTCACGCATTAAACACTGAGCTGTATCTAACTTCATCTTGTCAAATGTTAAAACATAATTGATGATGAATGTGAAAAGGCAGGGAACTTGATGTGATTAAAGCTACATAAGATCTGTCCTCTGTCGTCAGATCAGTTTGATAGCCACGATGACCGTGACGACGAAGGCGAGGGCGAGTCTGTGGAGGAGCACAAGAGCGTCATCATGCATCTGCTGTCTCAAGTTCGTTTGGGCATGGACCTCACCAAGGTAAAGACCTCGGAGCAGTCGTAGCATCTCCTTTTGTTCCGGTTGCCTTTTTCTTTCTGCAGTGCAGGCCGTCGACCACACGCAGCCACAGTCGTTGTCCTTCGTTATCTTTCACAGGTGGTACTGCCTACCTTCATCCTCGAGAGGAGATCTTTGCTAGAAATGTACGCTGACTTTTTTGCACATCCTGACTTGTTTGTGAGGTATGTACAGGTTTAACAAATCTTCTACTCTGTATAAGCTGTTGTCTCAACATCATTTTCAAATGTTAGTGATGAGGAGCTGTAAACAACCTGACTCTTTAATGTGGCTTCCACCAGTATCGCTGAGCAGTCAGACCCCAGGGAGCGCATGGTTCACGTGGTGAAATGGTACCTGTCGGCCTTCCACGCAGGGAGGAAAGGCTCAGTGGCCAAGAAACCTTACAACCCAATACTGGGAGAAGTCTTCTACTGCCACTGGGACCTGCCCAGCGAGGCAGAGGAGCCCTCCCCACACATGGTGAGACCACACGCCGCTGCAGTCAAGGCCGTCAGCTGGCAGAATTCCTGACTGCTGAAACATTACGTCTAATCTTTAAACATTCATGTTGAAAATCATGCTTAGTTTATTGCTGTTCAAACTTGTATCTGTTAAATCTATGGTCTGTCGGTAGTCAATCCTTAATCACTTTTTTTTTTTTATCCTCCACCCTCCAGGAGACTGTTTCAGATGGTCCCGTTCCCTGGTCTTCACCCAACAGTGTGTGTTTTGTGGCAGAGCAGGTCTCTCACCACCCACCCAGTGAGTGATTACACAGCACGGCCCAACATTTAGTTTGGGAAACGTTTAGTTTCACTTGTAGGCTCAAGAAAACTTTGATGGAGGCTGACAATTTTTGAAAAGTGACTAAAGCAACAACTGGATTTTTATTCTATTTGTCGTGACACTTTAAAGGCCAGAAAACAGGCAAAGTCAAACACAAGCTAGTGATCGCGTGTTGAATTAGGATGTCTTCACAACACAAATGAAATGTTACACACTTTAAAGATACAGTTTTGCTTCTTCTTGTACAAACCTCGTTATTTCCACTCTTCTTTCCGTAGTCTCTGCTTTCTATGCAGAGTGTTTAAGAAAGAAGATCCAGTTCAACGCTCACATCTGGACTAAGTCTAAGTTCTTAGGCATGTCCATAGGCGTCCACAACATTGGCCAAGGTACGAAAGAAAAGTTCCTCATACACTTCAAAATACACATTTTTAACAGACTCTTACAACTTTGTGTGGTTGTAAAAATCATTTTCCTGTTTTTGTTTGTTTTTTGTATTTTAGGTTGTGTGTCATGTTTGGAGCATGATGAACATTACATCCTCACCTTCCCTAATGGTTATGGCAGGTGTGTGTTACTGCGTCGCTGTGTTTGTCTGTGTCAGCTCCAAATCACTGACTGGTAGTTACTGTCTGTGCTTCACTGACCTGAGCCCTGCCTGTGTGTCCAGGTCGATACTCACCGTGCCCTGGGTGGAGCTGGGCGGCGAGTGCAGCATCTCCTGCTCCAAGTCGGGCTACAGCGCCAACATCGTGTTCCACACCAAACCCTTCTATGGAGGAAAGAAGCACAGGATCACTGCTGAGATTTTGTAAGATGAAAATGGTCACACGATACACTTTAGTTCAGCTGACGGGTTATGGATTAAAAGCCTTAGAATTCAATGCAACACTTGTTTTCTGTTTCGTCTTCAGTGCACCTAATGATAAGAAGTCTTTCTGCTCCATTGAAGGAGAATGGAACGGAGTGATGTATGCCAAGTGGGCAACTGGAGTGAGTGTTTTAATTATTGGCTCAATCAAAACAAAATGTGGGCACTGGGATAAACGTTCTAAAGAGAACAGTTGTGCAGCAAATAAAACATTATATAGCACCAATGAATGGTTTGTGTCGTGGGTTTCTAGGAGAACACAGTGTTCACAGATACTAAGAGGATAGGAATCATCAAGAAGAAAGTCAGAAAGCTGGAAGACCAGCTGGAGTACGAGTCCCGAAGGTGAGAAGTGAAACAAAACGCTTTTCACTGTGTTTGTGTATTAGACTTTAACCCCTTTGGTTCTTCAGATTGTGGAAAGATGTGACACTGAACCTGAAGCTGAAAGACATCGACGCAGCAACAGAAGCCAAACACAGGCTGGAGGAGAAACAAAGAGCCGAAGCGAGACAGAGGAAGGAGAACGAACAGCAGTGGGAGACCAGGGTGAGGCTCTGTCCATGTTTCTCACCCCCCCAGAAATAAAAGACCACATTTAACATTCATGTTTTCCTTTGTAAACAATGTGTGTCTTACTTTTTTGAATGGGTAAGAGTCAAAACACTGTAGGTGACATTAAGAGAAAAACATGTTCATTGAAATTACATTCAGAATAATAGAACAGTGGAGGTAAAATTGAAGAAAGACTTGAAATACACACCGATCCAGCTCCTCCTTTTCTGAGATCAATGTTAACAATGTCTGATAATACTGTAGTTTTATTTTGAGACCTGTTCTATTTTCAGATAATGATAATTAATAAGAATTAAATGTAATAACTGTTATTGCTTGTGTGTTTCTGCAGCTATTCCACGAAGACGGGGAGTGCTGGGTCTACGATGAGCCTCTATTAAAGAGATTAGCCTCTCAGAGGCACTGAGAAGACTACCCATGCTCTGCCACACACACACACACACACACACACACACACACACACACACATACACACACACATACATATGCATAAAGAAATGCACACACCGCAGAGTCTTCATAAGAACTCTTATCCAGGCCTTGGAATGACTGGTGATCCAAAATGTACACAGCTTTGCATTGGACTGAAAAAACAACAATATGGAAATGAATGAAGTCGAATGGAAACTCATCAAAGGTGTAACCTGAAAAGTAAAGTCACTCCTCTCCCTATTTGGGCAATCTCACTGTCCCACCACCACCGATCTCTGCCACCTGCCCACATGGGACTGGGCAGCACCGAGAGGAGATAGAGGGATTCGAAGCGTCTCGTGTGTCGACCCTTACCTGTCAGCCTCACAGCCACACCCTTCATCGGCTCCACAGGACGAGCAAGAGCGGCGCTCGTTCCCCTGCACACATGGATTTTTTTGGGGGGGCGTGGGGGGTTGTGGTTGATGGTGTTCAAATCAAATCAAATAAATCTTGACAAATACAACATCGCTGTACATCTCAGGGAATCTGGTGTCAAAGGAAAGAAAGCTGCTGCCCCCTCAGAGAGTCTGACAGCCTTACAACGGTGGAACGGATGAATCTTAAAAGGGGCGAGGGAGAAATTCTCTGTTTGCCTGCAACTAGTTATAACTTGTTTATATATAAATATACATATGACGGATATAAAAATATATATTCTTTTTTTATTTCCAATGCTCTTTTTGTTTATTTTTCTTTCTGGCAACTGTGTAAAATATTGGAGGATATGAACTTGATGGCTTTACATCTTTAAGGGTCATTCCATTTTTCCCATCTACACGTTCTGTTCTCATTTACAAGCCAACTTGCCGCCTCTCTGGTCCTTCACATTGTTCTGTGTCTCAAGTATTATCCAGAAGCAAAGCTCTACGTAAGCCATAGCATCTGAGCTCACTGGCTGGTAGACGGAATATATGCAATACAGAAATAATTTGCCTGTCAAACTTCGGACGTCCATTATGCCAAAAAGGTTTAGAGAAAAGGCTAAAGGCACTTTGATCTGAAGAGAGGACAAACAATCCTTACCTGAAGGCATTTATGAACAAATGATTGTTTACTTCTTTGTTTTTTTTTTTGTCTTTCTGTATCGATGATCCCTGATGGGGGCAACAAGGCTCTGACTGATCCTGTTAAGTCACGCTGTTGTTCTGCACATCACCCTTCCTCGCCTCCCTGCTGAGCGGATCAGCTTGATACTGGGTTCTCAGAGGGTGAGGAGAGTAAAAACGGAAAACCGGCGTAGACTTTTGAAACACTGCTGTTGTTTCATTGTGCTGCTAGAGCCCAGACCACTTTGCACCAGTGCATTTTCTTGTGAACTTCTAATTTTTTTTTGTTTTTCCAAAATAAGAACCACATAGAGGGCAATATTTATCCTACTGTTTGCCTCTGCTACTTTTAGCCATCGATCATTCTCATATTTATAGCTGCATAGGTTGGATCTAAATGCAATGGTGTTGGATGAGATACAGAATAATAATAATTTTCACCTGAAAATGCCCCAGGACATCCATCACTGCTGTAGTGAGTCCACAACAGTCCCAATAGTTTCTCTATGATCTGATTATTGTCTCCTAGATATTTTGCTATTTAGGAAAGCGATGGGTTGAGATGAATAGTAAAATAAATACCTTGAGTCTTAGTTTCATTTAATCTGGTGAAGGGATCAATAAAGTCTAATATATTCCTGATGCCGATGTATGCTCATCAGTCGACATACCATCTGAAAATCTCAATTCCTCTAGTTGCAGCAGTTGAATTAAATCCTCGTTGAAGCAGAAAAACTGATTCCGAGTCCAAGCAAAATTTGCAGTGATTTTATTTTTTCCTTTTTTTTTTTTTTTTTGTCTTGGTAGATTATTTTGAATCGGGGGCCTTGCTATACATTTGGATATGACTCAATATTGCCTGATAGTGAGCGATCAAACAAATGTATTTTTATTTCTTTATGATCATAACCATTGATTGTATCAGATTCTCCTGTTTATTGATGCATAATATTAAATCTCCATGGGTTTATTCCTGTGTGACTTTGTCGTCGTTCCTTCACATCAACATCATGTCGTAATACTCAGGACGACGCGGATCAGATCATCTCTGTTTATGGCTGGATTAACTTCTTGCTGTATTGTACAGTTTAATACACAGAGGCAATTCAAAGTGATTTACATTATGCAAAAAATAAAAAGACTAAAGATAGAAGAGATAAACTATAAAATAAAAAACAAAACAAAATACAGTAGGGGTTCAATGCCACGCAGCCACAGAGGAATCAGATAGTGATACAGAACCTGCCTTATTGTGCTTTTGTGCTTTTGTCAGCCAAATTTGTAATTTAGAGGCAATGAAACTGTCAAGATAAATAAATTCACAATGACCCTGTGGCTTCTGGGACAATTCTAGTCTGGAAACAGAAGATAATATAACACCTTTAGGGAATCTGATGTATACCAAGATTAGATTTAGCATATGCCGAATAAATATTTTATAGAAGCTGCATTTCTCTATAAAACATTGTGTTGTGTGCTGGACGATATGCTGCTATATAGGATGCTACTATACCATGTACACAAGCATAGTTAAAATGTTAAAATATTTATTATATTAGCCCATCATGGGCAGGACTGATTGTTTTATGCCACTGTGGGATTTTTTAAGATGCTGCATTAATTAGTTTTATATGCCAGGTTTTTAAAGTGCCCCTCCACCCAAAAATGTCTTTTGGTCAATGTTACTTGGATGTTATTTTGGATGTTTAAGCACCTTTCTGTGTGGAGTTTGCATGTTCCCCCTGTGCTTGTGTGGGTTTTCTCCAGGTACTCTGGTTTCCTCCCACAGTCCAAAAACATGTATGTCAGGTTGATTGGTGACTCTAAATTGCCCATAGGAGTGAGTGTGAGTGTGTGAGGTTGTTTGTCTCTATGTGGCCCTGTGATGGACTGGGGACCTGTCCAGGGTGGACCCCTGCCTTTCACCCAAAGAGAGCTGGGATAGGCTCCAGCTGATCCCTGGGACCCTGGTTAGGAATAAGGGGGTATAGATGATGGATGGATGAATTTTCTTATGGAGAATCTTTGATGTTGATCTAAATTTAAAGGGAAATACAACCGTGTTCACAGATAGATGCTATGATCCTGGTTAGATTTTAAATGTCCAGCAGTGAATTTTACAAAGAGCTGCAGGAGCTTTCAGTGAGGAGGATGATGAGGATGATGATGATGATGATGATGAGGATGATGATGATGAGGATGATGAGGATGATGATGATGATGATGATGATTTCTTAATCCCTTAAAGAACGACGCAGTTTTGGTTAGGGTTATTTACCACACACACACAGCTGACACTTTAAGATGGAGTGATACTGACTCACTTAGAAAACAGTTTCCTGTGACCCTGTTTAGGAATAAGCAGGTCTAGATGATGGACGTTGTCAGGTAATTGCCGCCACCTAGCGGACAGACGTGGAACTGCACCGACACAAAAACCCCCATCCAGTGATCCGGTCCTGTTTCACGGCCTGGTACTCCGCCTCTTCTTGACCGGGTTTTACAGAACCGTGGCCGACACCTCCATGTGGGCGTCACCGACCGGTCTGCCTCCATAGCAGCCACCAAACTAGCAAACCAGTCGAAAGTGCGAGTCATCTCGGGGTCACGTTGTTGTTTGCCGGTGTCCAGCTGTTAGCACGCAGGCGGTCGGTGCTAACGTTAGCTCTCTGCCCAAAACCACATGGATCCCGAAAACACCGGGGCCAAGATCATGCTGAACCACGCCAAGACCCTCAGGCTGCACACCGGGAATTTAGTGAACCGGAGTCGTCTGAAAAAGAAATGTCCGTGCTCCCCCAGCGAGGAGGTAAAATTAACCGGTATATTTGTTAGCTTCTTAGCTTAGCTTAGCTTAGCTTAGCTTCAGGCTAACGACACCATAACTTGTAATAAAAAACACTTTTGACTCAGAGTTGGAGGCTTTTAAAGAGGAAACACAGACAGGAAGAGCTTTGTGTTAAGTGTTATTTCAGTTTAGGTGGAGCAGCCCGACAGGTTCAGCGAGTCTTCATCCGGTTATGGAGCTAACAGTTTTACAGACAAGCCGAGAAAAGTGTAAACAACCATCGAGTCTGTCAGCACCTGTAAGCCAGGGCTCAGTTTTATGAATTAGTTAAACCCAGGTACAAATGTGCTGAGAGTCTTTACCAATAATTAAACACATTTATTGTGATTTGATGCTTTTTATTTTGTAGTTATATGTAGATTTTTAAAATATCTTAGTAATTGTTCAGTCTAAGCTCAGATAGTTAGTTTTATCCAGTCACTGCTCCAGAAGATTTCTACATGAAGGAGCAGGAGCTTTTAAATTATTGACATGTTTCTTAATTGACTCTGGTATTGATTGTCAGAATAGTTGAAAATTAGTTTTCTCTACATTGATTAATCCAGTATAGACCAAAGTACCAGTTATTGTATTTCAGTTTTAACTCTCACTTTTCCTCCAACGTGTGGTTGTAATTTTCTGTTGTGATTATGAAGAAACATGATAATACATGTAATTAAGGGCTAATCTTGGCTGTGGTTAGTATTTTAAAAGTATTTAAGTATTTAGGACACAGAAAATACTATTTGACCTTGGCTGAAATATCAGACTTGATCACAGATGATTTTAAAGAGACAACACAGTGTATTGGCCTGTGGTCGCTGATATTTTTGTGACATTCCTCCATTTCTCCCTGCAACAATTTCACCTACCGTCTGTTTCAGAAATCCTGAAGTTATAAGCCAATAAGCTACACAGGGGACAAATCATCATTCAAGCTATTTAAATCTTACTTTAACAGAGATCTTCTAAATTCACAGCATTTTTAACCATCACAGACCGAACGTTCTGCCACTACACGCTGTTATCTTGTTTTAAAAATGAAATATTTATTGATGCTCGAACTTCTCCGCTTTCCATGTTCCACACTTGGTTCGTGAAACTGTTAAATTATGACGTTTGTGTAGTCGATTCTGTTGTCGATGTGTGCAGCTTAGAAATTGTTAAAATAATGTGTGTTAAATTGTTCAGTCTGTTTCAGCGTGTGCTAAGATTTGAAATACGTTCTAGTGTTCTAGTTCTTTAACCATGTTTGTTTTCTGCTTGATGTTTCAGCTCAAAGACTGCATTCAGGCTACGCTGAGCGAATGGTGTTCCACCATAAAGCTGACATCCAAGGTGGGGAGATGTTTGCAGCTTTCTTAATGTTTTCATGGAGAGTTTTTGAGAGTATACTTCACCTGATTCCAGTCTCTCCTACGTGCTGGTTGTACACGTATTTAGTGACACAGCAGTATTTGCGTTGACGGTCAGTTTGCCGCTGGGCAGCAGGATTTCAGTGCTCGGGGAAAGTAAAATAACCGTAAGTGACAGACATCAAAGGACGCCTGGAGGCGTGCTGAAAAGAAGCTGTCAGGATGAATGTTCATGCAGTGGTGGCTGCCAAAAGAGCTGTTCCAAATGTGTGTCTCTGTTGGGGTGGTGGGGGCACAAAAACCTCTTTCATAATGTTTGATCATTATCTGCTCTTCTACAAAAGTAGTCATCACTGGACGAGCTTGTGTGTGTCCTAAAGCCAAAAGGTTGCAGGATCCATCCTCATTCCTCATGACCACTGCTCTGCTCTGGCTGTTTCGCTCAGCTCAGCTAATCTGCAGCTTTTGTCACCGTGCCCGCTGGGCTCACATACAAATGGGGGAAGTTTGATAGAGTTGGTCTGATGGGCTCTTAAATGCTTGCAACTCCAAAGCTTATTACACATACGCCCTGCAGGGAAATGTGAAGAATGTTTGAGTCAGGGGTTTGTAGTCATCTTCAAGTTTAGTTTTGTTTCTCATCATCATTTACAAGCAGAAAAACTAAACAGGATTTGTTACATGTCCATGTTTTAAAGCCTGACTTTTATTCTAATGTCATGTAAATGTGGTTCGACCACACGTGATGTTGGTGTATGACTGACTGAGCCTTATAGTAAAGAGTAACTTCAAATGCATAAACAACTTTCAGCTTTCAGTTCTGCTTTCTGCAGTGTTTAAAAAGCAAATTTAATATGAGGGAAATCTGATATGTCTCATTTTTGTCTTTGAGTTGAGTCAAAGTCTGGATTAGTTCTTTTTTTTTTTAGTGTGCAGACATTTATCACTTTTTGAACTTTATCACGTCTGAGTCTAGATAATTAAATTGTGATGATCTATATCAACAGATTCTAATGATTTCTCAAAAAAACAGCATTGTCACATCTGAAGTCACAATTAGAAAAAGCATCAGCAGATTCACTCAAATGTCTGTTATGATGGGCAGTAATTGAGCAAATGTAGAAAAACTTTCTTCTTATCAGAAATCTGGTTCTCAGTGGTGCAGTTACTGTCTGGTGCATCAGATGCTAAAATATTGCACAGATGTTTCTGCCTGTAAGAACCTCAGTTAAATTAAAAAAACAATGTGTCCAAGGCACGTATGAGCAGCAGCATCAGGAGAACCAAGACATTTTTAGATAAAAACTATATAAATAAAAGAATAAAGCAGAATGAACCTTTATGTAACAGACCCGTGTTTGAATGGCAGAGTGGTGTAGAAAATAAGGTTATGTCTTCACTCTATTTAATAACACTGCGTCTAAAGTGCTTTTGTTTTCTTACAGGACTTGCCAGACACACTGGACTGCTCCATTCCCCAGGAAACGGATGCGATCACACCTGAAGAGAGGGAGGAGGTGAAGGTTTCAGGTCTGTACGTGTTTTCTCATCTGCAAGAGCATTAAATCTATAATGTCCCACCTGCAGCGGGTTTCAGGTTAGGGTTTTAATAGAGAAACATTTGATACACACAGTCAAACACTTCTTTGTACTGCATAAACGTCTCTTCTTCTCTGACTGTAGTACAGTCTGGTTAAAGGCTTCCAATTAAGTCGTTTGTGCCGAAGTTGATGGCTGATCGTAGCATCTATAGTTACTGAATGGCCGAATAAAGAACAAATAAATGAGTAAATCGTAGAACGAGGAAGAAGTGGTACCAGTGATTTAGAGCCATCAGACAATATGAAGCAGCTACAGTGGGAGATGATGTTTGTGGTCGCCCTGTGTTTGCAGTGAAACTGTTCCTGTGTGAGTCGGTCCAGTCCTCTATCAGAGACGCAGTGGAGATGGGTGAGTTTTAATATGCCTTGAACATGACACAGAATTGATATGAGCCTTTTTTTAAAATAAAGAAATAAAAATCTAACCTCGATCCATGACACTAACTTGTTTGGTGCTCAATCTCTAGCCTGCCAGACATTGGCAGTGTCTCAGCTGGACTCTGTTATCATAGCGCCGCCTGGGCCCTTGGAGGGTGACAGCCAAACTTTGGCTCATCTTCAGCCAGCCTGGGAGGAGCTGGAGGCTCTGGTCAGGAGCCAGCGGATCGCTGCCATCGGTACCTCTGACCTGGACAAAGATCTGCTGGAACAGCTTTACAACTGGGCTCAGGTCGGTGGGAATCCTGTACATGTGACATGTTTGGACAGTCAGACAGTCCAGTCCATGTGAGAGTCCCTGAGCTGAGCCGCTTATTGAGCACTTCTCCTCTCTAGGTGAAGCCAAGCAGTAACCAGGTCAACCTGGCCTCCTGCTGCGTGATGCCTCCTGACCTGACAGCCTTCGCTAAAGAGTTTGACATCCAGCTGCTCACACACAATGATCCCAAAGGTGAAAGGTTTTTCCTTCTTCCTGTTGTTCAGATGTTTTTGTCTTATTTTTGTTACCCAGTCTGATCTGTGCCATTTTTAGGATTAAACATAGTGAAGTTTACAGATGAAGGTGTTTTTAGAGAATTTGCTCTTGGTCATTTAAACAGTACGCCGCCGTTTATATGTGCATGTTTTACCTTATTGCAATAACTTTGAGCATCGTCTTTGATTTTGACTCATCCTACACTGTCCAGCTGCTATAACCACTAAGAAGCATTTCAGAGGCGTATTATCGACGACTGCTACTGATTATTTGCTCCTGTTTTAATTGCATTTGGTAAAAGATGCAGTAGTTTGTGATCACAGACAGACGATGAAACTGAGAAATTGATAGATGGACTAACACGTTGTTGCTTTTGTTTTTTTTTTCTGTAAGATCTGCCGACTAGTCTTTGTGTGTTTTGCATAGTATACACTGCGTACCTTATCTCACGTTTGTGTCCTCAGAGCTGATGTCAGCGGCCACCTTCCAGGAGGCGATGCAGGAGGGAACGCAGGAGCTGAATATCGCTGACTGGAGGCTGGAGTGGGTCCTGCGCTACTCCGTTATTGTCAAGAGCAGGGGCATCATCAAGTCTAAGGGATACCTTGTCAGTGCGAGGAAGGCCAGCCCCTAGCACGCCCCACCAGGGAAGAAGAAGCAGGGATGAAGCCATTTTCCTCCTTTTTCATTCGTGTACACAAACAACATGCAAAGAACGAGCTCTGAATAGTAGATGCTGATAATCACCATGAGTCATTTTATCTTATGACAAGGTTCCATCTATGATTTCTTCAGTTTAATAGATGCAGGTATTTATTACCGTCATCTTATTGAGATCAAATATGGGAGAGGAACAAGCCTGATCAACTCCAGTGATAGTTCTGGGAGAAAAGACTGAAAGTGGGTGTCTCACAGATGGTGGGTGTCACCAGGTCTGGTACACTGACAGAAGCTGTTTAATTGGTGGAAAATTAACTTGGATCCAAGATGAGGGTTCCTCAGTTTTGTTCAGATATGAAGTGCCTCATATCTTTTGCTCCGTCTGTCTTCATGCCTACATTGTCTCCAGTGTCTAAGTAAATCGAGCTTTAAATATAACAGTCTCAATGAAAAGATTGAGTAGCAACACAAAAATGAGAAAATGGTTTTAGCACAGAATGATTCCAAACCGATGGAACGGTGCATCGAGTATGTAGAACAAGCCTGATTTTATTCATGCAGCTGTGATTTTTCCTGCTGTGTAACAGCGTTGGCATTCCTTTGAGAAGAACGATGCACTATTGGAACCCAGCTCCGCATGAGATTTATATTTTATGATGTAGAATGACTGAGAAAACTGTGGGTATATGTCACATTTTGATGCTTTTTTTTCTAACCAGGGCATTTCATTGAAATGTTTAGCCTACATGCTAATGAGATTAATTGGGTGGTGGGGAATACAGCAGCGTTATGAGTTTGACAGTGAATAGCAGGCTGTGTCCTCTGTGTTGTTACTAAACAGTTAACTCTTGAGGGAAAAGTTATTTTTTATAAATCATGGTTGTTTTTTCAGACAGGGTCCAGTCAGTGTGATGAAGAAAAATTCTCTGTTGTATAACAAACATTTCATGTTGACATATCTGTATATGGTGAATTGGCTTTATTAAAATTATGTTTGTGAAATTAACACGTGAAATATTTAAGAGCTTATGATTTGTTTGATAAAGTAGTTTTACTGAAAGTGTCCAGTTGCCTTTGTTGGGTAGTTTCACACTATGATTCAGGCTTTTGAATCACATATAATGAGCTCATCAGCCCCTGACGAAGTTAAACCAAAGACAGAAATCTTTAATAAGCAGCACTGCACATTAGTGGTTAGCACTGTTGCCTCACAGCAAGAAGGTTCCTGGTTTGAAACCCATCTGGGGCCTTTCTGTGTGGAGTCTGCATGTTCTCCCTGTGCTTGCGTGGGTTTTCTCCAGGTACTCTGGTTTCCTCCCACAGTCCAAAAACATGTATGTCAGGTTGATTGGTGACTCTAAATTGCCCATAGGAGTGAGTGTGAGTGTGTGAGGTTGTTTGTCTCTATGTGGCCCTGTGATGGACTGGGGACCTGTCCAGGGTGGACCCCTGCCTTTCACCCAGAGAGAGCTGGGATAGGCTCCAGCTGATCCCTGGGACCCTGGTTAGGACTAAGGGGGTCTAGATGTTGGATGGATGAATTTTCTTATGGAGAATCTTTGATGTTGATCTAAATTTAAAGGGAAATACAAGCGTGTTCACAGATAGATGCTATGACCCTGGTTAGATTTTAAATGTCCAACAGTGAATTTTACAAAGAGCTGCAGGAGCTTTTAGTGAGGATGATGATGATGATTGAACGACAAAGTTTTGGTTACGGTTATTGTGTTTCTGCCTGTAAGAACCTCTTAAGGGGTTATGGTAACAGAGTCCAGCTGAGACACTGCCAATGTTAGGGTTATTATGCTCTGCATTTTGGGTAAAAGTATATCATTACTATACAAAAACAGCTGACACATTAAGATGGAGTGAGTTTGCTCCATCCCAATCAGGGACAGGATTAAAACACATTCATACAATATTGGTGCTTTTAGTTTTTAACTTCATTTGGCTTTATCTGAACACCAACACTCACCTCTTTGGCAGAATGAGACCAGACCCTATTATAAGACCTGAGTACACACCAAACCACAATACTGGACTCAACAGGTGTATATTGTGTTGCAGCTCTGCGATCGTCTGCTCTACCTGGCGTTCATCGATTGGTCGGGTCTGGACCTCACGTGATCGGAAGTGAGGCCGCAGCGTGAAGATGGTGGCCACCAGGAGAGGAGGACGCGTGGAGTCTCCGACTAAAACAAACCCTGAGCAGCCCTCGGATGTCCAGGTAGGTGTGGAAAAGTAAAGTCACTGAAGCCGGTCTCCATCCAGAGACCAGGTGTAGGTTTAGTCCGGTTCGGATGAAGCCTGTCGCGGCTCAGCTACTCGACCCACGTGGTCACCATCGGTCGAGTTTGTGGATGTTTGGATGTTTGTGGAAGAAGCTATAAATAAAAACAAACAAACAAAACCCTCTGGATACATTAGTCCCAGTGAGATTAACGTTAGTTTTCAAAGCAGCTTCCTGTGGTTGGTCTTTAGCTGCTCGATGACGCCAAGTTGGTCTGGACCTTAAGTTTCTCTTTTAGCATAAAGAAGAATCTGTTTATCTAAACGCTCATTCATCCATCCAGTCTTTGTTTTTACACAGAGGAGTTTCCCAAAACATAGACGACACATTTAGACTCTTAAACCTCTGAGCTGCAGGTATGAGATGAGAAAATAAGGCAAAATAACAACAAGCATCTTCCCAACAATAGATATTAATGGACATGTATTGGCTGCAAATAAGAGATAAGAGCTGGGCCAAAAAGCCAAAATAACCTGATTAACTGTCTTTTTCCTGCTACACAGGCCACTCCTTCCACCGGTCGGATAACCAGGAGGACTGCTAAACTAGCAGAGAGTCCTGCTCAGCACACCCTTGTGGAGACCAGTAAGCAGCTTGCCAAAAAAGAGGCATCTTCACCACTACCATCAGTGAGAAGATGCACCAGAGCTTCCAGACTCCACAGTCCAGAGCAGCCCTCCACACCAGTGGGCTCCACTCACGAAGCGGACGTGTCAGACCTGGAGTCTTGCTGCTCTGTGGTGTCGGATATCGAACTACCGGTGACCCGGTCCAGCAGGAGGAGGCAGCCCCTTGGAGTGAGACGGGAAGAAGAGGAGATATCAGAGGTGGAGTCGTGCTCGTCCGCAGTGTCCGTATCAAAACCTGGCCGAGTTAGCCGGCGGAGCACAAGGATTAAGACGGTTCCTGAAACCTCTGACCCTAAAGCGGAAGATGTCAAAGTCAACCAGGTGCTGGAGACCGAGTCCTGTAGCTCTGTGGCGTCAGAATCCAAGAGGGTCACACGAAGTCAGAGAAAAACTGCTTGTACCAGATCATCTGCCAAACAGCAAACCGAAGACTCAGAGGTCTCAGATGCAGACAGCTGCATGTCCGGTGTCTCAGGAGCTGACGTTTCTAAGTCGACCACCCGCAGAACCACGAGATCCGTTAGGCGAACAGGTCCCATTCCCATGTACCTGGATGAGGCCTCAGAAAGCCCTCACTCCCCTGCCTCGACAGGTCGTCCTTCCAGAGCAGCAAGAGGGAAGGCGGCAGTTGGTGCAGATACCAGTGAGCCACAGTCCTGTGAATCTGATGGGTTTGAGTCTGGGCCTGCTAACAGTATGACCACTCCCAGACAGGGCAAGACACAGTCCAGAGCTCCCAAATCCATGTATTCAGACTCTGAGCTGATGGACACGCATTCCCAGAAGGGCAGCCCCTGCTCCACCCGAGACACAGGGACCCCCTGCAGCAGCCGGACGGGCTCGGGTAACAGTCACTCAGTCAAAGATCTCAGTGTGGTTGAAGAAAAAGTTGGAGAGGCCACTAAAGACGACAGTTCATTAAGTGACTCTAGGTTAGAAAGTACAGTGATCGCTGAGGATGCAGACTGCACGCTGTTGGAGGAAGATGGAAGCCAAACACCGAATCTTGTACCAGACGAGGGCGACACAAAACAAGCTGAAAAGGCAGTAAACGTCATCTCAGAAGAAGACTCCCATGTTTCAGTGTCAGACGGTCCCGAGTGTGCTGAAAGCAGCGTTAGTGAGCCTGCAGTGAGCACCACAGTCCAGCAGGAGGAGCCATCAGCTGAAAATAAAGACGGGGACACCCTGGAGATGGAAGAGATGCAGGAAATGATCCCATCATCTGAGCCGTTAGAGCCTTGCCAATCAGTTATTGCAACAACAAATGACAGGGCTTCTGAAATCATGAAAGAGGAGGACAAAGGCATGGAAGTAGCTGATGTGGACACCCCCTCATCACAGGCAAGTGAGGCTGTGGGTGAGGATGCAGTTGTAGAAACCAGGCCCAGTGTGGTGGAGAAAATGGAAGTCAGCACATTGAGCACAGATGCTCAGCAGGTGGTCGACACATGTGAGAACCAAGTTACAGCCATTCAGGTAACATCTAGCCAGCGGATCACAGCAGATTCTGACTCTGACGAGAAACCTAGAGACATCATTGTCCAGAATAGAAAAGGAATCAGCCTGTTGGAGAGTAGTGATGATGAAGATGAGTATGCTGAGGAGGAGGAGGAGGAGGGTGAAAGCTCTGGGGCTGAGGAAGAGGAGGATTTGGGAGACATGGAAGAGGAGAGGGCAGGACCTTCCAAAAAGTCAGGAATAGCAGGAACATCAGTTGAAGGACTCTTTGTGATTGACACGCGGCCCGGACAGGAGGCTGATGAACATTACTACAAGGAGGCGCCGACAGAGGAGGCCGAGCAGGAGGAGCAGGATGAGGAGTTTGTGGATGAGGAGGGGGATGAAGATGATGATGACGAAGATGCGCAAATCCTCTTCTCAAGTAGAAATCCTCAATTGTAAGTATGTGGTTAGTCACAGACTCTGGCTCGTTCACTTAGGAATCCATACATAAATTCATATTATCAGCATTATCCTGTTAAAGCAATAGACATTTTAGAAAATCTCTTGCTTTCTTTCCAAAAGTTCGCTGAGATCAATGCTGTTCTCACTCAGTGAATATACCAGCAGCTGAGCAGCTTAGCATAAGATTGGAAACAGGAAACTGCTGACTTGACTCTGTCCAGAGAGGCAGGGAAACATCCATCAGCAGCTCTGAAGCTCATTAACACTGTCATGTCCTGAAGTCTTCACTCTTGGCATTTAATTGGCTGTAAAGCCAAAAATTATTTTTGTATGTTAATATTTGTATGGCTTAAAGGTTCAGGGTGTAATATTATTTAGTGATCTATTAGCAGAAATGCTGTATAATATCAGTAAATATTGTCATTAGTGTGGAATCACTGGAAAATACCAACTGCTGCTTTTTATTTAATCTTAGAATGAACCTTTTAAAATTAACACAGTGGCGGGTCTCCTTTCACAGAGGCGGCCATTTTGTGCCGTCAGGTTTCTACCGTAACCCAGAAAGGACAAACCAAACACTGGCTCTAGACAGGGAATTGGGTTTTGTTTTAAAGATGACAGCCAGTGTACCCTCCCTCGATGGGAAGCCTAGAAGGTTAAATTCTGTTATCTCACCACTAGATTTGATAGATTTTTATACGCTTTAAAACAAGATACTGCATGTTAACTGCTAAGCTACAGAGCTGCTGCTCAGTGGATTATTATTATTTTACTGTAGGACAGAGCAAAACTAGTCGTTTCCACTCTTTAAATAAGATTAAAAAGATTAGTGCTGGGCTTTTTATTTTATCTCTGATCTCCTTGTTTTGACAGAAAGTGATTTAAATGTATTTCCTAAAATGTGGATCTGTTTCCCTTTAAAGACTAAAACCAAGTTTCTCTCTCAGTACTTTGCATCCATCCTGTTCGTTTCACTCTGCACCAAAATTGTTTGCACCTGGTTAAGACCTAAATCTTAGAGAGAGGAGGGTTTACAAATATGTAGTTTAATTTCTTAAAACTACAGACAAAAATCATTAGTCAGATTGATGTTAAATGAACTTATTGTTGGCGTTTCATTGGATTTGTTGGCAAAAAGACAAAAAAAATGCTGTATTTTAAATGCAGGGCGCATAGAGACGGTACAACCACGCTCTTCAGACTCATCACTGTTGTTATTATAACTGTGTGTTGAGGTGAGAAATGAGACATGACTGCTCCTCCTGAGGAATTTGTGTCAATTTGTTTCAGGAAAGAGTTGTCCAGCCGTATTGACCCCGGCATCAGAGTAAAGGAGCTCGGGGGTTTATACATCAATTTTGATGGCAGCAAATCAAAACCTGTCTCCAGTTCGCTGCAAAAACTAAAGGAAAAGAAGATCCAAGATGAGGTAAATAAGTGATTGATTTTTCCCTTCTGAAGGTGATCTGTGATGCAGAATGAGTAATGAACTTTAAAGTTATGCAAGGCTGAATAAATCCAATAATGCCTGAGAAGGTGTTATTCGTGGTTTCTCTCCAATTCTTTTTGACTTTGGCCTTTTATCTCCGGGTAGCCGAGTGTTGACAGAGGATGGTGCTTTGCGGTGTTGAGGTGTTTGTTGTGGTTCACAGGTTATGAAGAAAAGTGTGATTGGACCAGACTTTGAAAAGAAGGATGCTGTGCCTCCATACAGTGAATCCAAACAAGCCTTAAAACTGAAACGCAAAGTAAGTTTTCCAAAGTGGTTTAGAGAGTTTGTGGGTTAGTACCATGAAGTTCTATGACTTGTGAAGTCACTTATGACAACCGAAATCACTGAAAATGTAACTGTAGTCATCATATCTTAATAGTTTGGTTCAAAGTGTTTCCCAATTGCTTTTGAAATAACCAAAGTCATTGTGATTCCCAGGCGGAGAGAGAGAAGTCAACAGGAGATGGTTGGTTTAATATGAAAGCCCCAGAGCTCACTCAGGAGCTTAAAGGGGACCTCCAAGTCCTAAAGATGAGAGGCTCCATGGATTCCAAGCGCTTCTATAAGAAGAACGACAGAGACGGCTTTCCCAAATATTTTCAAGTCAGTAAAGTCGCTTGTTTATCAAATAACGCACAACTCTTTATCTTAATTAGAAACATGGTTAGAAAACTTTTTATTCAACTTTAAACAGTTTCAAATGTTTATAGAGTGAATGAGCTATAGTTTGTAATACTCACTGGAATTTAAGACCATTTTTAGACCATTAACATCATAGCGTGTACTGCATATAAGTGGATTTTTTATTGTATGTCTGTGTATATGTGATACAGATCGGTACAGTGGAGGACAGTGCAGTCGACTTCTATCATTCCCGTATTCCCAAAAAGCAGAGGAAGAGAACCATGGTGGAGGAGCTGCTAGCTGACGCCGAGTTCAGGCAGTAAGTTAAAACCCACAGTCACAAAAACAAACAGTGTCATCTGATGCAGCTGATTTTATCACCTCTCTGGTGTGGTTTCAGTAGCCTGGCCAGCCAAACGAACTCTTTACTATATAATATACAAAGAGATGATTTCCAATCAGAGAAATGAAGGATATGATGCGTGCAGCGGTGTAGAGATGTTAGTGAATGACTGTTTTTGTTGTAAAAACGTAGGAATGCACATTTTTGTGCAAAAGCCAGTTGTAGATAGATTAGTGGATTTGGGACTGGGATTGAGAAACGTATGTGCAAGACTTGTTTAAATGTGATTGGACGACTGGAGCGTAAAGCCCGTCCCATTGCAGATAAACAGCTGTGATTGGCTCATTTGAGGCTGGAGGAAAAGACTTTCTGTGGCAGGGACCCACATTCTTTTGCTAAGAAAGGACTGGGACTGGCTGGCATAGGTTTCAGGAGAAAATGTGTCTTCAAGTAGCAGCCTCTTAATTTCTCCCTTTCTTGAGATGAAATCTTTTATCTGTGGGAGTTTTTGCCAAATATGTTTGTACATTGACATTACGTGGGCATACAGAAGATAAAAACAGTTATGACTGAGCTCATGTAGTGGAGACACTTTGGTAATTATGCTGATATTGTGGGTAGATTCCTGAATAATAATAATAATCAGTAGCTGAAGTCAGTGTCCAGTCATAGCTGGTGATACAACTGTGAAATGACAAAAATATTGACAGGTAAGATGTTGCTGTTTTACAGACAGGTCTAAACTCTCACCACCGCCTGCTGATACATCTAACGTTATTGACTGTACTCAGATAGGATCAGATATGAAACCAAACCTTTGCTTTGTAAATATAGCTGAAGTTCTCACCATGGCCCAGACATACACATAGCTTAGAGACACGCAGCTTTAACACCTCAGCAGCTTTCCCTAACCCTGAATAGTTTTGTGCAGTACACAAAGTATGCGATACATGCACTGGTTCTTTTTGTACAGGTTAATACTAGGTTGTTCAGTATTTTGTCAGGTGTATGTATTGTGCATCACCACTGAAACAAACACTTCTTCTCCCAGCAACAACAAGAAGAAGTACCAGCACATTTTGATGGAGAAGGCAGCACAGAAAGCTGGCAAGAAGAGCAAGAAGAATCAATTCCATAAGAAGTGAATCTGAAAACTTGGTCCGACACCGAGTGGATTTTCATCGATACTAACATTGTCACCTCCAGTTGCCGGGGTTTGAAGCATAAACCCTATTTTTGGACTTGGATCCTGCTCGTTCAGGATACTGTATCTGCAACAAACAGGTCAATTCAGTGAGTATATTAAAAAGTCTTTACTTTGCCCAGTTTCCAGTAAATATGGTGAACATTCTTACATTTACAAGTGAAACAATTTTTCATGTAAATGGACCAGCGTTTTCCAAACATTTTATTGTGCAGTAATCACAATGATTAAAAATGCATTTATCAAAAGAAAGATTAAATATTTCCTTTGGACTGAAACTAGAGGATAAGACTTTCCACTTTCCGCTAATGGTATTTTCAACACTACCCGTATAGCCAGAGAAACAATGAATTGCTACATACTCACAGTAAATGTCTGTCTCCAACCTGGATTAGTTTGACTGACTTTTACAGACCTCTGTTGTTCAAATAAAAACATCAGCAACTCAGATGCTTTTGGAGACATGTTTCTTCATTACAAACCCCAGATCTGAATATTTAAAAAAATATATAATACATATATTTTTAGACAATGTTCTGCATGACATCCTGTAAATGTCACCATGATCAAAACAGAAACACAAATGTTAAATTACTGTTTGTTTAGTACTCTTTATTTTTAGAATTATCAAATTGTTTAAGGTCTTTTGGGTCCTTTAACAAAAACTCATTTTATGTAATTTGAAAATGCATTTTGTAATTGGCATTTCAGTGTTCAATTAAATGATGTTGAGTCAGAATTTAATTGAAAGTTAAACCAGTTTTTTTTTTTTTGGTCTTTATTTAAATGTGCCAGTACATCAGTGCCCCCAGCCCAGTGCACTGACATTAACTTGTCACCATGCTCCTTTTCCCAATAGTCCTCACCTGTGGTTTGGTTAACTCTAACCTAACCAACCTATCCACAAAGGTAATGAGTATCAGCCAGTCGGATGCAGAGTAACCATTTGCAGCACAGAGAGTGAAGTAAACAAAGTAGATAATGTGTTATATAGCAATACCACCTGTAGTTCAATACAAAGTTCATGTATAGCGATGCTGCCAATTTACTCAGCCTCTGATTGGCTGATATAATATAATACTGTCGACATAATGTTTAAAATGGAATAGTTTAAAATTACTTTGTACACACATATACAAATAAACAATGTGCAAACCATTTCAAATGAAAGATATTTACTATAGATGTACAGTCAAGTTAGTTAGACTCTACCTACCACAATAAAGAAAACCAGCTGACCACTCACTGTAACCTAATGTCTCCTGTAAAGTATGAAACATTTTCTATATTTAGTCGCATTAAGCTGTGAATATACATGTAAGCTAACAGCTCATTAGCACCTCATTTTACTAGCAATAATAAATGACGTAATTCAGCTACTGTAGATTAAATGTAGTTAGTCCATGTCGGTAAACCCTGAAATTTGTGGGGGTTACGTTCCTGGAGCACCCAGGAACCGTGAATGTTGGATGTGGTCAAAAAAAAAAAAAAAGCCTATAAATGCCTATTTTTATAGTTTAATCCTTAAATATGCAAAACACTTTTAATTTCAACCTCAGCTTAGTACATTAGTAAATAAATTAGTGAGCTAGTCATTTATATAGTTCTTAACTTAGCGTTAAAACGCACTAAGAATTATTTATTGCCACAGAAAAGTCATAACAAAATTGCAGAGGATATTTGTGGTTTCTGCGAACAGTTATTAGTAAGATCCACGAACGACTGAGGCCCCGAACTCTAAACATGTACAGTGAAAGTCGCAGTTCAAACTCAAACAGTTTAGATTTAAACCCTTTATTTATTTTAGATTTAGCTACAGATCTGAATGTCTTAACTTATATTAAGGCCAAATTTCTTTGTGTCTCTGTTTCTTTCATTCAGGATTTTACTTTTGTTCTTCCTCTCTCTTTTAAATCTCTACAGTCTCCTGTCGCTGCTGGCTCCCAGCGGTGGCTCTTGGCTACTTTCATGTCTCTCTTTTGTGTTTTGAGGGATGAGCTCTTAACAGACGCACATTATATCCACCATGTCTCCCTTCCCACATGCACACAAAATGCTGCTTCTTTATAGTTGAGCCAATTTCACATGTGGCTTTAGAGAAATTAAAGGGCGCCTCAGTTTGGTTTCACCACCACCATTTCCTGCCTTTTCAGAGAAGCACACAATAACATTCACTGTTCGACAGGTGTTGGGTTGAAATTTAAATCTACATCAAAAGGAGATAAATTTGTGTGAGATTGTTTGGCTCACTGAACCATAAAGTCTTGAGGTTAAGAAGTCGAGGTGGTATCTGTGTTTAGCGCAGCTTCTCTTATTTTAACTGGTTTTGATCTAAGCATTTTTAAGACGTAATGGATAAAGAGTAAAAAGTCTATGCATTGTAACTGCAAATATTTGGTCCCAGATATTTAGTCAGATCAGACAGGTTAAAGGTCAAAGCTCACTTGGTGGTCCCAGGTGCTTCTGTGTGTCCGCAGAATCCTCTGGACTCGGCTATGGATCTCTTCCCAATGAGATGGACTGGGCTGACTGGTCTGCAGCCTTAGGAAAACAAGCAGAAAGAAGTCACATCACAAACAATATACAAATTAACTAACTGAGCAGTGACACCTGCATCAAGCTGGTGAGGCAAAACCTTGTGTTCATTCAAAATAATACTGTGATCATATTAAGGCTGCAACTTACTTTTTGGTAAATTGGTGGATATTTTTATAATATGAGTATTTTTGTTTGAAGAATGACTGAACAGACTTCATGGTTTCGACTCTAAATTGTATTATGTACAAACAAACCAGGCCTGCCTTCTTATCAGGCTGTTGTGACAGATATTCCTTTTCTCCACTAGTCTGTGCTGTAACCTAACATGAGACGGTGATGCTACAAAGCCATAACTACCTAGACAACCAACTCAACACTCGCTCAACTGTGTACTGTGCTCATCAGCAAACTTTAAACATATTGTTTCCCCATCTACAGATTGGTTCCTCTACATGCAGCCCTTTATGCAAAACAACTGTCAGTAACAACAGTGCATTTGATGTGGAGGCAGAAATGTGTCCACAGGCAGTTGTGAAATAACAGATTGCACTGACAGACAGACGCAAACAGTAATAAATGCCACTATTGCCTCTCATCCGGGTCTATTTGTTGGGAGTGGAACGGTGATGACTGACTGACGGACTGACTGACTGACTGACTGATGGTGCCTTGGCCTGGCTCGCTGAGCTTTTCATCTGTAATCACATAAACTCACTACCTGCTTCAAAAAGTCATCAAGGACAAATCATCCAGAGACATGAATAGACTGAGACTCCAGGGCTTAGGGGGCAAACATTGCCACTGGCATCTGTCATTTTCTTTATAGATCAGAGATTCGTGGTAAGACGTGCCTCTCTCCCTGTCGGAGGGAATCTACAAAGGCCCGCTCAAATCTCCCACCCTGCAACTTGTGTCGCGTTTTCAATTGAGGGAAAAGTATCATTCATTTCCTACAATTTACTTTGCAGTTTAGGATTATCTATTGATTTTAATGTTTACTTCTGGACTGAGCAGAAGGGAAGGGAAAAGGAGAGCATCAACAAACAAACAAACCCGAATACTGGTCCCATCGGTGTGTTTAACTCACAGCTGCCTTGATCGATGACAAGGTCTCTCTGAATGTATTAAAGCATGCATCGGGTCAAATGCATCAGACTCGAGCTGAAACACAAATCAATACCATTTTCCTCTTTGTTTTCCCTTCTCTCTGCCTCCTCTCTCAGTAATGAACAAACATGACAAGACATCAGCTTCTGTAATTTAAGAGGTGGAGGGGAATTCATCCTGCCTGTCGTGTGTGATCAAAGCAAAAGACTGAATGTGCGCGCACACAAACACAACGCAGTGGCAGTGTATGACTAACGTCTCACGGGATTGCCATATATTTGCTGTACACTGTAATTGGAAACTCATACAGGTGTCGCTTTTGCTTTTAAGATCTTTTGAGCAAACACCAATGATTTGCACAGATGGGTCGGGATAAATTCAGGACAAACACCACAAAAAAACAGGATTATGTTTGCTCCTGCATTGGCGTGAGCATGAAGAAATTCACTTCGTTTTGTGGCTGGAAAAGCCAAACTCAGGCCCCAGAGGTGATCCTGTGCTGCACTAACGCTCACCTGAAGATATAAGTCAAAACACAAAACTACAGCATCTCCCTTCAAACTGTTAGCGTGTAAAGATAAGGTCTTATGATTGGTATTCTCCATGACGACAAAACCACCCTTCGAATTTCTAACATTTTAAAGATTTAAACAAAATTGCATTTTCGAGGTCAGGTTCAAGGGAAGGGCTTTACCTTTCACTCTGGGAATAGTTGCTGAGATTCACAGGACCTCTGATAGATCGAGCAGAGGCAGCGCCCTTCACAGGGCCCTTCTGAGCTTCATGTCTGGACTGTGTCTCTGGAGAGGACTGGACCTTAACAGAAGCCGACTTCACCTGGAAGACGTCAAAGGGCAACAGGGTTTAAATGAGAGATTTTTGATGGAATTCTGCCAATAATGGTCATAAGGAATTCATTAACGTCAGAATATCAGTGCATGAAAGCTTCCCTGATGTTGGCTGAGTGAAATACTGCCATACTGGGTTCATTTTATTTTCAGCCATCAGACTATAATTATATATAAAAAAAACAAAACAAGATTTGTCATTTTAAACTCACCTTTTCTATAATTACATTATTCCATGCACATCACAACCCTAATATGTTTTGGAAATAAAACAGGATTGATGTATTGCAGGGTACCTGTCATGATCCTTATGTCTGTTGACAGACCCTGCTGTAATTCAAAGGGCCACAGTCTAAGAATATGCGTAAACAAACAATATGTGCAACAAGTCATTTGCATGTGAAAGTAGAAACGCTTATCCTGCGTGTTTTAACGAGAATATTCGTTAAATTTCACACGTTTCTACTTTCACATTAGTTGAACACATGACGGTCAGCGTCAATTCTAATACGCTAAAATGTAATTACGCGTTGTAAACGAAAGGTTGTCCCCTGCCATCATTAGCTGAAGCCGTGTGTGTGTGTGGACTATAATCATTTAGCCGCTGGGCTTGTTAGCATGTTTTGGTACCTGTGCCTACAGCCTGAACTACAGCTCGCCAACAATACAGACCAGACAGTCGCTCTCCAAAAGTAGCTTCACATTCAACCAATGAAATGTATAAGGCTAAATTAAAAACGAAAGATAAGTACTTTCTTACGGTTCTGGACGCTTGTCAGCTCACTAAACACCGGTGGTGACAACCTGCTTGTCGCAACACGTCTTCACGTGTTCCACAACAACGCTTAGCTGGTCGCAGATGTGCCTGCCTGTAAATCGGCCTAACGTGCAGTGAAATGGGCCGATAGATCGGTCGACCTCTAAAAAGAACCCATTGCGTAAAGATGCTAATTTCTAAGTCTAACTTTTATGATGTAGTGATTTGTCTGACACTGTAATGGAACCAAAGCAAATTACAGTACAGTTTGTTTTGAAATGTTACTGCCCAGACTTACGTTGGACGTTCTTGGTCGGTAACTCCCTAGAAGGGAAGAATCTGCAATGACAAAGACAAGTTGTGCTTATTATATGCAGTTCTTCCTTTGAATTGAAACAACACTGGGCCATATACAAATCTGTGTGTGCTTGCAGTAGCTTTGAACTCCATATCAAACTACCACTAGGTACGACAATGACTACAGATATAGATGTATATCAGAGTAAATAACAGAACTCAGAAGCCACTTGCTCAGACACACAATATTTAAAGATACCCCCACACTGAACAAGCCAAAGCTAGAAACTATTTAAAAGCCTTATATGATGTTACCACAAGACTATATAAAACCATGAGACATTAGACCATCTGTCAGACTTGTGTGCAAATAATTCAGCTAGTCAATCAGACTTTCGGCCATAAAACCCTGCCAAAAAAAATATTTCTGCAGCAAGCATAGCATGGTATGGTATTTGGTCCATGTATTAGCTTTGCATGTGAGTGATAACGCCTACAGTACCTGTGTGATCTGCTAAGAAGCTGACAGAGCGTCGATGTATGACACCAGTCTGTGGAGAGGAGGAAGGAGTTTCCATCCCAGACACACTGCTGCAACGGGAGACCTGGCATAACCCACGAGAGAAAAATAAATTGCTGTTTAGCCGTATAATGAACTTACACTGTCATGGTTTAAACTGATTTATATACACAGTAAAACACCTGCACATAGAGGCTGTTTGGAGTTCAGCCCTCAGTGAGGAGTATTTTTTTTTCCTGACTTAAAAACTGTATCCTAAAATTCGGTATGGGCAATACAAAAACAAACGAAACAAAAAAAAACATTACCAACAAGGTTTTTTTTTTCCTTGTTCACATATTGTAAGCATTTTAATGAAAAAACTAAGGACAGCTATGCAACAAAAACAAAAAGTCATCACTATCAAATTGTTTTAAATGAAATAATACACCAATCGTGGTTATTGAGTTGAAAAAGCTATGTGAAACAAATTTAAGAGCTTGCTAAACTGAAACAGGTTTGTTGTGCTGCCATTGTTAGTTCTGATTGAGTTTTAACAAACTTCACACCGTGTGGTGTTGTGGGCCTCATAAGACCTAATGATTTAACATGACTAACGTCGCCTTTCAATCAAATCAATCCATTTTATCAACCAGCCCTACTTGAAACAATTAAGCAAACTATTTAGCTGTTTCAAATATCAAATGTTTGGCCTGCCATATAGCGTAAATCAAGAACAGCACACATTTCTGTCTGTGCAGAATAAAGAAAAAGCTGCCAAAAAACTGCTATGCAACTTCAAAGTATCTCAAACCAAACACATTTCATTAGGAAGGTCATAATAAGGCATAAAGGAGTCGGACTGTAAAAGATTTTTCATCCAGTAACCAGCTACAGTATCTTAAGCAACACAATTCAAGTTACAGAACTGTACAAACCACTAAACCAGCAGGCTCTGAAACATGTACTGATAATGCATTCACCATGGGGCTAAGCTACTTCATTAGGTATCTATTCGTTAATTGGAGCTTGACTCTCAATTACCAGGGTTAATTGTCGACAGAAGATTCCCCCAGGAAAACCAGAGTGGGAAAAGTATACCGGTTGTATTCTAGTAAATTCCACTCATGTGTGTGACAAAAACAAACAGCTCGGTACCTAATCATTTCTTTAATAACAGTGTGGATTTTGATATTCATACCTCAGGATTAGATTTGATGAAAATGAAGAAGCATAAATACAGTGGGGAGCAGAGGGAGGGAGTGGCAGAGGACTGGATGCTGTGCTGCTCTTGTTCATGGACTGTATATTATTCCCCACGGCTGTGTGATCAGAAATCACCCCCTTTGAAACACACATCTCTCACAGCGGTGATATGGTCATAATTAAAGTGTTAAAAAATAACTCTGTACCAGCCTAAATGCAGAAGCGTTCTCTTAAAACACGCAAGCCCCTCTGTGAGTATAACAGGCCATATTACATGTGCACATAGTGAAACATGATGTCAAAATCCATTAACGGATTACTATGCCTTCCACTTAATCTCCCTATTAGATTAAGTACAGTTTTAGGAAGCACCCGCTGAGGTTTAAACTACATCAATTTAGGATCCCATTAATGTTTACAATCCCCGTTCACTAAACACATGTACGGTTGGCATTAAATAAACCATCATGCCACTTTTTCATCAGTTAGCTTCATTTTGGGGGGGAATATATATTATTTTACTAACCAAGAAGGGCGGCTGGCTCTCGGTTTCCTTCCGGAAGTAGTGGGGGCCCAGCTGGAGGTGGCTGAGCCTCTGCCTGGCATCTTCTGAAAGCTGGCACATCTTACGGTGAGTGTACGGGGACAGGGCTCTTGTCCTTGAGGAAACCGTGGGCTGCTGGTAGCCAGAGTTCACAGAAACTATAGGAGAAGCTTGTTTTCTTTCCTTCTTGCTTTTCCGAGGACTTTGGGCACATGCAAATGAAGCAGGAGAGCGTCTGGATGATGGAGGTGTTGGAGACTTTGTAACTCTAGCCTCAAAATGTTGTATTTTCTTGCCATCTTTCAAAAAGACACAGTTCCCATCAGATGTTTTTGCTGAACTCTGCTTGGATGTGGCTAAAGATGGCCTCACTGGAGAAAGGCTGATGTTCTGGGCTGATGAAAGGCTGATGTTCTGGGTGTGCAGGGACAGAATGAGAGAAAAACAGAAAAATAAAAATGTTGATATCATGTCAAACTACTCTTACAGTTCTCCATAGGTGACACACAATATTTGTCTCTGCAGGGTAGAATTCTCTGCAGATGGCAATAACGTTCTTTTACAAAAGCACAAAACCATCAGCCACTTTAGCCATTAAGGCAGCTGCTCTCACTCTCTACACAGACTTGTTCTCCCTGGACAAAACCATTAAACCATTAGCTAAATCATTCAGCTTAAGTGTTACAACAACAGCTCTCGCAGTCAGCACTGCCATGGAGACAACCTCTGCAGAATTACTTCAATAACTCTAATGGCCACTAACATCATTCTCCGATGCAATATCCCACTTCCTGCGGGTAATGCCAACCGGGGATAAATAAGTTAAGATAAAATGTTAATTGCATTTGATGGCCATCTCCAGTTTAATATGATAAAGAGGCATTACCTGGCTGTAAAACAAAGATAATCTAAATGCTAATTAGGGAAATCACACAACATTAAAACTATTTTTAAGAGAAACTAAATGTGAATAAATCTTCATTGAGATTGCCATTTGAGACTGTGCTGATTTAATGGATTTAAGAAAAGTACGCCCTTCGCTCCACACATCCATCGTGGACTTCCTCAGCTCCTCATTCTTTACCACACCAGTGGATGAGGAGTCAGTCACTTTTCCTGAATGGTGAAGGCTTGTCTGATATGATTAACAGCTATTTCCACTGTTCAACATGCCGGGGGCTCGGATAAATAATGAAAATAACTCTGGGATTAAAAACTAGCTATTTAAATGAGAACAACAATTCCCTGTAGACAGAAGCGTAGTACATTGGGCGAGACAGTGAGACATTGCTAAAACTGGATGTATGTTCATCATTACAGTTTCAGAGGTTTCTTTGGAAGTTGCTGTCCTACTAAATCTATTAAAACAGGACATGGTTTGTCAACTGGGTGGGCAGGCAGTCAGGGAAATGCCTATGCTGAGGAGCCATTAGGAGAGAGAAAATGGAGAAATTCTACTGTCTGACAGCCACAGCGGTACTCTGATCCAGACATCCCCTCCCCCCCGAGGGGCCAGGAGAATACTCTGACAATCTGCTTCACTGTCAATGACATCCAATTTAAACAAATAGCTTAGCTTAGGTTACGGCACCTGGGAAATGCATGGTAGTGTTTTTGGCGTACCATACCGAGTTATGGTTCATGTGTTACTAATAGAACTGTTTTATGAAAGACAAACATTCATTTGTTTTTTAAAGTAACACTCTTTCAGTCCATTTGACCAATATCCAGCTCCCCAAATGCCTCCTGAGATAACATACATCTCACATATATATGCAAGTGTAAATGTAACTATCAATTATGTTGTAGAGCTAAAACTAAAGACTATTTTCCATCAGTCACTTTCTCAAATGAGCCTAAAAATAGCGAAAAGGCCTATCCCAATTTCCTAAAGTCATCAGATCCCTTTCTTTGTCTGATTAACGGTGCAAAACATTAAAAACATCAATTTACCGTTACATAACAGAAAGAAAAGCAATAAATTATCACAACCGAGACCGAGAACAGAGAATGTTTGGCATTTTTGCTAAAAAAAAAAAAAGAAAAAAGAAAGATTTAAACCATTAATAATTAGTCTAAAATCTTGTATCGTTTTTCATGTTGATTGACTCATTGAATAATCAAGTAATCATTTCAGCAATTTACTGAAAACACTGGGAACATGAAAACAAAAGTGGCATGAAAAGAGAGACAGAGGAATAGTCAGAATTAAATAGATCTCTCTGTGATTTTATACAGCTGACAAGAGTTATCCTTTAAAATACACAAGGATGTAGCAGAAGAGATAAAGGTGGCACTGAGCCTGGACAGTTAATGTGAAAAACTAACTGACTGGTTCTGTGACAAAAATTGTGTCAACTCCCAGCTAGTCGGAAACGTAAAAGAAGCCTTGCTATCAGCATCATAGATCTGCCTCTTCGTAATTACATTCACAAGGAGAGTACAGATACCCTTGAAACACTGCCAGTATGGATAGATGGATGCAGTAGCCATGGCAACAATAGAAGGTGGGTATGTATAGTGGAAACAGACAAATCTGATGGCAAGCAACAGCACTTGTTAAAGCCCTCTAAAGATGAATCACCACTGTAGCGGTGGTCAACACTTGAGCAGAGCTGTGACCAAACTCCAGACATTAAACTGTCAGGCAGCATGATAAACACACTGTTTACGTCACTTATGAGTGGCACTTTGATGGATTTTAACTGTTTAAAGCTGTTCTGAAAGGCTACACATATTTTTATATAAAAGACAAGCTTGTTTAGAACAACCAGCTCAGATAAACCAGGAGGTACAACAAAGACAAAAGCACAACAAATGTGGAAACCTGGACAAACAGTGTGTGTGTGTGTGTAGTTATGAGCAGACCTATGGGATGTAATAAAAGGACACACTTACAGGTGATGCAGGCCAGCTGTCTCTCCCATGACTCTCTTCAATGACTGATGTCGTGGCAAACTCCACTTTGGGGGAGATTCCCTAGTGGGAGAGGGAAAATAGGAACAAACAACACCTTCAACACGGAGATAGAGACAAAAGGGTAGATAACGGCACTGCTTGAACACCAATTTACAACCGCAAATCTTCAATCTTCGTCTGGCTTGAGAAAAACCAATTGCAGAAAAGAGAAAGGCTCCAGTGATGTTTAAATAATATGGCATTTTGAGAGAGACATCTAAATTGCTATGTAAGCCTCAAACACAAACACATAAAAGCAACGGTGAGGGAAATGGTGTTTAAACACATTCAAATATGCGAGTTGGTGCGTCAGAAGATGAGGGGAGCAACCCGCAGCCACTGAGAGATGAAGGAATGAAAGAGGGAGAGGTAGAGAAAGTGATAATATGAGAGGAGGTGGAAAACAAAACAGACAAGGTGAGGAGTGACTGAACAGAGGAACTTCTCAGCTTAGTTTTTCTGTCCGTTAGCAAAGATAGATGACAGCCGCATCAGAAAAATGCTATATTTTCTGAAGAAAACAGACAGTGCTACCTGTCATGTGCACAGACATTAAAGCCACTGAGATTAGGAAGAAATTCACTTACAGGAAGCAACAATCCTCTCTGGTCTATGACTGACACTTATTTGTGTCAATCAATCTGGAGAATATAGTGAGCACAAATCGCTGTGACATGGGAAATACATTTAACTGCATGAACCTCTTTATGAGCAGAAGACTTCTGATTTTGGCTACTAAAGACAAAAACCTTATTGTGAAGGTTACATGTTGGAGATATTTCTCAAAAACATAATGGGACTCATAACACTTTAAAGAACAATGTGTACCTTCTCTTAGCATACACAAAATCAATCAAGTGATCTCTTCAGAGATTCTCTTAAAAGATAATTCTATACTTTGCTGTAAGGAGAAGTCACTTGACAAAGGTGTCTTTTTACTTCACAGAATAACTTTTCTACTCCTTTGTTGATTTTTTAAAAATATCCTTGTGTAATTCTGCAGATCTGATAAATACTGTCCTAGGTGTTATGAGGAGGAATAAGAAAGATATAAAGAGAAGAGATGGGAGATGGAAAGCAGCCTACAGGAAAGGAGGAGGACCTCTTCAACAGTATTTCTCTCTCTGAAGCTCCTTCTCTGCAGCTTAGTCTTGGACCAGGGTACAGGAAATCTCTGCTGCTTTCCTCCATCGAAGCTAAGATCTCACCCTCTAACAGACAGGAAACAGGAACACAAACACACACAAAGCACTTTAGAGCCCTGTTTTTGCAGTGTAATGACTGGATACATAGGGGACTTACTGTGCCCATATGGCATCATCAGAAAGCATACCTGGAGGTACCAACTGAATCAGCTCAAAAGATGTTGTGTCAGCTAAGAGGAAGGAAAGCACAAACAGACTGTAAGCTAATGATCAGTATCACAGCTAATAGCCTATAAGCTTGCAAGGCAGAAGATTCAGGCCTAAGAGATGAGAAAGCAAATCCCAGATGGCCGTTTACCTTCAAGGAGGTCAGCTACATCAGCAGGGTCAACAACGCCAGGGAACGTCTGGTAAAACAGACAAAGTACAGACAAATCAATACTTATAACAAGATGAGACAGGCAGCCCGGTATCTAACTCTGCTATTCTCCCCAGGGCCTGTTTTATCAGGAGCTGGAGCTATAATGTATAAACTGGAGGGCTGCTGATTTGAATCTGCAGCCCTAATGCAAAAATCTGCTCAGTGGCTTTAGCAGCTTCTTACTACCTCAAAAAGGACTAATTATGAATAAAAAGCTGCCCCAGTTGAAAGTGTGTGCAACTAAGCAAACACAAACAGCTAAAAATATATATATATATCTAAAGAATCAAATAGAAAAAACAGAAAACATTGGGATGGAGATTTTTTTTTTTAACCATTAATCCAGTGTATTTAATGTTACGGTAAATATACTGTATGTTACTCTCCCAGAAAGCCAACTCATTTGTCACCTGAAGATAAAGAATAATGTGAATTCCTTTTTGACATTTTAAAACATATGCCACTTCGCATATCTCTCACCAAATCTGAACAAAGCAGCCACAGACAGATGGTAGTCCGACAGCTCGTGTCCCAGACAGGGAGGCGCCCCTTATTTCTGTAATAAAATGTTATTATTCTCACCTTGACAAAGACCATTTTGTGGTGGAAGAGTAAAGGGAAGATGGGGGGCAAACAGGGAGTCTTCCTGTACTGGCCCATGATACACACACTGAGGTAGATGTCGTTCTTTCTAGACAGAAGAACTCCTGGGCATGTGACCTGCAGACACATGGTCTAACCGTCAGTCACGTTAAGCATCGTGCCTGTGTACGTTACTGTTCGCTTTCTATGACTTATTTTACACAAACATGCTACAGTTTAGAGAAAAGTTGAAGCCAGTCCGGTGTGTTTCATAACTTGACACTTGAAAACTTGATGTTACATTAACCCTTTAAAACTGAACATTTCTTTAACATCATTTAATATAAGTGAGCAACAGGTGTGGCTGAGGAATCCATACCAGCAGGACCTTTAAACTACTACTGGATAATAAAGATTTTTGTGTTAAAATCCATTTAGCTAATGTGAATTAGAATTAAGACATTTAAAGGCATGTCTAATGGTTGGGGAGTAAAAGGAAAAAACTAACTGGCTGCAGCTAATATCTCTGCTGGATGTGTTTTTGTGGAGAAATACAAATACTATAACATGCAATAAAAATTAGCTGTCACATAATTACTGAAAGTATCAGCAAATACGTGACAGCATTGTAGGGGTAAAGAGTTTAAAAGTTCAGGTTATACTTTAGCTCCTGTCATCTCTGGCTGGTTATATTGATGCAGTGGATCAAAACAACAAACACGTTAGCTATAGCTATATTATCACATTTACGGTAAAGGGCACGTAGAAAACTTTTGGTAAACGTTTCGTTTGTGAACTGAAGTAAGTTACGCGAAATAGTGAATTACTTTCTAGGACATTTAACCGCATTTATCAGGATAACTCCAGCTCTACAGGTACAGGATATGACCTGGTTAGTTCAAGGTTAACTAGTTAAAGAAAGCCGGGGAAAGATTTGCAAAGGGCGGAGGGTGAACGCTTTGCTAGCTAAGTTAGATTAGTTAGCTTAACCTCAATGAAGCGGGCTCCGGCGCGCGTGTGTGTGTGTGTATGTTTATCGAAGCCTGAAGCCTGAAGAAGCACTTACGGCCTGAACGTCCAGGTGTACGGTACATTTAAGACACTTCTGACGGACTTTGGAGGAGGAAAACTTCTTCTCAGAGGCCATTTGCCCAACTTTCAAATGTTGTCATGGCTGCAGAGCTGCAACAGACCGGACGTGGAGTCACGTGGCACCGAAGCAGCGAATCAGAAGCTCTGTCTCAGACACACGTGTTTGTGAGCACAATCACTGTTCAGTCACACAAACATTTAAATACTTTTACTTTTTAATGCCAGAATATCTAAGTTGTGCTGTGCTGAAGCTATGGTGCATGTTCAGTGCACACCACATTTGCAATCTACGGATTATAAAGAGAGTCACATGTAAATAATGATGTTCTTCATGTATTTGTCCTTTTGTGTAAGCTATATTATGTGTCTTTGCCATTTTCACTTTACTTCATTTTTTTGTCTCTTAATGTTAATGCGTGTTTTATGGTTGTGCGACTTTTCTGCATCTTTGTCTTCACTTTCCATCTATCCTGCATCTGTTGTTGTGTTGCATCTTGTGTCTATTTATAGAAATAAATTTTGCGTCTCTCTTCCACTATTGTGCCTTTTAAACAGAGCACAGACTTTCAAAACAAGAAGGAAGAAACAGTCACTTCATACACAGGCCTCTCCCCAGAGGTCCCAAATCTGCCACCTGGGCCCGATTTGATAATCATATGTGACTGTAGGTCTCATTTACATGTACAAATTCACATTCTTAGCATTGTTACAAAAAAGCAGATAAAACAACATAATTAAGTGATTAAGTGTTTAATGACTAATTATACTACCAACAGAGATAATAACACCAGTGAATGAAGTCATAAAAAAATCCTCATGCAGCGGGGAAGCATGCACTTATTTACAACTATAAACAAAAAGGAGCTGTTGAATGAAGGTCCCATATGGATAACCAGTCTCCCCTTGGCACTGAATAGTCCATATTTTATCGTCATTTAATAACCTAGGAGGACTCTTGTTCTGATCTTTATCCTGCAAGTACCGGTCCTCCCACTGTTACAAATCTGTGAAAATAAGTCTTTATAGCCAGGGAGATGTGGAGCTTCTAAAGGCAATGAAGTGTGAAGGATCCTCCTGCCACGGTGCTTTGCATTTTATACATGCTCAGTCTGTGTCCGTCTGTCTGTCTAGTGCCTGACACTCTGGCTCTTCTCCCTCTCTCTGTCTGCTCCGTCTCTGCCAACACAATTGCCCTTTTCATCACCTGTCTGGGACGTCACCTCAGAACTGGAGACAAAAACATATTAAAATGAATCCATGAGATGACAGCGTCAATGGCAAAACAAAGAAATTATATTTTAAAATATGCAAATAGAGGAAAACATTTAGGTATTTTGGACCGTTTCTATTAAGTCATTATGCAATACATAATTTACCTTTGAATGTGAGTTGGCCTGTTGTCTTTGATGAGGTTGTTGAGTTTGTAGTAATCCAGGAAGGTTCGAGCAACATTCCTGCCCAGCTTCATATCTGAGGGTAGGGAGTCAAAGCCAGTTGTCTTTGGATGAGCTACAGGTTAAAGCAGCTGTGGAAGAAATATCCAGATCCTTTACCTGATATGTTATTTATGTTATATGTTATTGACTGGGTGCCTTTATCTGTTTATTATATTTAATAGTGAAATTTTTATGTTTATCTGTTTATCAATCTGAATTTCATCTATCTATCTATCTATCTATCTATCTATCTATCTATCTATCTATCTATCTATCTTAAGTAAAAGTACTCATGCCACACTGTGAAAATACTCCAGTACTGAGCAAAAGTGTCTAAGTATTATTAGTTAAATGTACTAAAAGTACACTTTCATAATGAAAAGTAAAAGTATTTACTCTAGAGAAAACTGGTCCCTCTCAGTGTTGGACTGTTACATATTTATGGATTTATATCATATTTATATTTTGGATTAATATTGCTGCTGCACTGATGTACATGTTGAACTACTATTGCAGTTGTTGAAGTACTTCATGTACTATGTTCTACAAGATATCAGATGTTTTCATTGGACTGTAAAGGTGTGAAGAAGTGTAGGACCCACAGACCTAAACAAGTTCTGCAGAGTAAGCTGAAGTTTCCAACTGTCTAGGAAAAAGATAAACATTTAATAAAAATTTAAGACATACAGAATCTTTAATATTTATGATGCATGACCCATACAAACCACTAAATCTCTCTGTACCTGCTGATGAAGATGTAATATTTTTTTTACTCCCTTTTTGTATCATGCGGTGAAGAAGATATTTCTCCCTCTTGGGAGTGGTTTTATTAAACGCTTGTGTGGATTCACCTGTTTTGTTATTGGACACAAAGTGTGTAACATAAAGTAACATAAATAAACCCTCAGAATGTCTCCTCAATCATCACAATCAAGAGACTTGGTGGGCTGCAGTAAATAACTAGGGACTAGTGCCTGGAGAAATGAGCAGTATATATCCTCAGGGTACAACACGCTGTGTTTGGAAATGAGCGAGACTAAATCAACTGCATTTTACTCACGTCAGCCAAATGCATGATGCTGGTATGAATCACACAAAAGTAATTACTTATACACTGAGGCCTAATTTAAATTCAGAGGTGAGCACACACATCATCCTCATGCCCAAATGTCCCTCACTACATTAGGGACAATATCAATAACTTCACCGCTTTTATAAAACACCTTAGCGTATATGAATGCTGTTGCTAAGCCTCTGATCATTAGACCAACAGGGCAAGTAATGATGACAATCAGGTTCAGATAATGAAAAAGTAGAGAAGCAGGATGCCAACAACATTCCCAATCACTAAGAGTGAGGATACACTATAGTAAGTGCAGTTAATAAGAACAATGTCACTAACAGAAGTAAATTTCCTCTGGTCACTGAGGCGAGTGGACTGAAAAACACCATCAATATCAGCTGCTAATCCATTCACTGTTTCAGACAAATGGTTTCTTCAGGAAGTATTCGGACGCCCTTCACTTCTTTTTATTGTTTTGTAGATTTAATATCAAAGGTACTCTACCTAATGCCTTGGCAGCCACTACAGGGTCTAGTGAAACTCAAAGAAAGACACCATAAACTGCTCCTTACCATCCCGTGCCCCTCCCAGCCCGTCCTGGTTCTGCTCTGGTTGCGACAAACTGTACAAAAGGCAGCTTCCAGTCCATAGACAGTGTTAGTTATTTAAGCTACAGTTAATGTGACACAAAGCACTGATGTTACATCCTGGGTTCTTTGTCATCTACCCGACCTAAGCTCTATTTGTCCGGTTTCTCAGTTTGTCTGAAGTCCTGCTGGTTCCAGACTTCATCCATCTCACAATTACTGAGGTCACTGTGTTCTTGGGAACTCTCAGAGCTTTAGAAACTGTTTTTTATACTCCTGCATTGATCTGTGCCTTACACTTTTATCATGAGGGTCTACAGGGAGTTTCCTAGCCTTGGCTTGGATTTTCTCCTGACATGCAGTGTCAGTCGTGGGACCGTGTATACACACCAGCACATGCTTTTCTAAACTCTGTCCTATTAATTCAATTTGCTATGGATGAACTCCAATAAAGTTCTAGACAAACCTGAAGAACGATTAAAGCAAATAGGAAGCACCTGAACAAGATTTTAGATATTGAATCAAAAGTTTCTAAAAGATGTTTTAACTTTATCATTAAGTTCTACTGAGTCTAGATTGATGAGGGTGGATTAAACGTTTATCCACTTAAAAATAATAATAAAACTACAAAACAATAAAGAGTTCATAAAGTGAACGGTCTGAATACTTTCAGCAGCGACTGTATGTTTATCCCAACTGCAGCGTCTGTACAGAATACATGTTGTCTACCTTCTTGAAGCACTAATGTTAAGCTATCTCCATTCTTCACCATGATGGAGCAACACAGCGACATAATCACTCACCTTTTCTTGTCATTACCTTGTTGGTGCTCAGAATCAGTCATTGCTGGACAGTCTATCTGTCACAACCATGTGCTTGAAACAACTGGCACACAAAGATTAAAAAGAGATTCAGTCATTTTCATTCTTCTTTTCCAGTTTCTAATAATGATAAAAAAATGACCTATGCCGTATAAATCCTGGTTACTACAAAGGTGCAACGCAATTGTCGAAAGCCATTAACTTCTAAACCATCCATCCTGGATTTGAACAGGCGTCCGGGGGCGTACACTTCAGGCTCTGTAGTTTGTCATATCTGAATCAACAGTCAAATGCACACGCATACACAGTCACAGGGTCTGTGCTGGGGAATATGCAGGGAAAACCCCTCTGTACTTAGTGTTTCACCTTGGTTTTTGAGAATATGTTCAAGAACCTGCACAGGCCTTCATTCTTCACCCGCCAGGGTGATGGCAACACTCTCCGCATGACTCCAGAGTCTATGTTTATACCCCATCTGGCTGTCTATCTGCGATTCCTGCATCAGGCCAGACTTGCTGAGAGACAGTGTGTGTGTGCGTATGTGAACAGTCTGTCTCATTAGAGTGGATGCTGATGATGCTGATTAGGCTGAGGTAAAACTATAGACAAACAAAGTAAGGTTATGTCCTTTTGAATCTTGCTTTTATGCTAATTTGAATGCATAATCATTCTGGACTAGTAGCAACAAATCTGTAGCCGTGCCAGTGTCACAGCTGTGCTCTGAGCTCAACGCTCACATCAGCATCGATGCTAACAAGCTAACGTTCAGCAGCAATAATGTTGACCTGACCTGAGGATGGCAGTGATCGCCAGCGTTGTTACAGTTCATCCTGGAGAGGATATGAACATGTGTAGCAAATGTCATGGCATTTTATCCAGTAGATATCGAGCTGTGTCGCAAGACGAGTGAAAACTTCGACCTGTTTAAACCACTAGAGGAAAAGTCGGGGGATCATCAAAGTCATTAGCATTTAACCACTGGGGATCATGCACGTCAATACAAAATATCATCAGTGTTCGACAGACAAACATGCAAACACACACACACACAGAAGTAAACACGCCCATGTACCTTTATACTGTATGTACAACCATACACCCTCTCTGTATCCTTGTTATCTTTACTTTGACCTCAGGAAAGTTTCTGGTGTTTTCCTTCAGTCTCCTTCATCAGCAGAGCTTGTTGCCAGTCCTGAGCTCTTTGGCCAGGCATGCTCAGTGACAAAAATATCTTCCAGACCCCACCGCGCGCAGATGGCCTCTCAGCTTGGCTTGTCACGACTCACCGTCTATTACAGGAGGTTTTGTGATGGACGGTGAGTTTCTGAACAAGAACTTCCTCCATGGTGCGAACGGAGGATGTCCTGACTGCTGTCTGGCCCACTGCCGAGGGAAAACGTAGGGTCTGGAGCAAAGCTGCTGCTGCAGCATGAAGTGATACACATGCGAGCCAGGAAACAGGCTGTAGTTTGGATTACAGAGGCAGGTGGTAGTGGAGATGTGCAAAAAACCTCAGTTGCTTTAGGCAACATCAAAGCAGCCACATGTGAGGTAACACATGGACGAATATTCATATTATATCGTTTAAACTGCCTGTTCAGCTTTAGTGGCTTTTAAAGCCTGTTCATTATTGTCCTAAAATCATTATCTAGCTGGAGGGAGGTCAGAGAGGTGTGTGTGTGCAGCCCATCAACATCTCACCTGCCTGTCACTGAGGTGTGTAAGGTATATTCTTTAACATTTCAGTACATATAACAGTCTTGTCTAATCAATAGCAGTTCATTGTCATGACTCAAGGACATGCCAGCGTAGGCGCTGATGAGATATGGATGAGACAAAGGGGACGGGGACGTCACGATTGTTTACCGCAGCTGTTTACTGCCAGCACGGCATTTAGTGGCTTTCACCGTCATGTCCCTCGTGCCTGGTTCTGGCAGACAGACAGACAAGGTGATGATCAGACAACAAGGCCCCCAGTGGTAAAATGGGCAAGACAGGCGAAGAATGCTGTCCAGATCGGACGAGAGTTAACAAGGAGACGAGCAAAGGGACATTCAAGCCATCAATACAGGGCCACTGACAGGCCCTGTCACCACACTGACACATCGAGAACTAATTATCAATGCTAATTAAGAGGCTAGTCAACAACAGCAATACAGAAAGGGACGTTTTTGTTCCCAATAGTGAATCAACAGATTGAAAGACCTCACGTCTCATTGCCCAATGGGACAAACAGTCTGATTTAAATCCATGACTGTCAGTGTCAAGGAGACAAACTATGAAAGTTCAGCAATAAAATGAAAGTACAGAAAAGTTTTTTTGTACAGTGTACACTAACAGGAACATAAAACTCTTCTGATCTATGCTGCTCTGAGAATGGAATATAGGTACTATTTTTATATTCCAGTTATTATATTTCTTTACAAGAGTTCTGCTCATTTGTTGGCGTCGCTTTGTCTATAAAAGCTAAAGAAGGAAAAGCACAGATGAACAAAAACACTGCACAATAAAGTGTATACAGACACACACACACGTGTCTTATGTGGGTAACTGTGGTTTACGGCTTCAAACCTCTCTTTATGTCTTTCCTTATTACTGTCATTAATCCTTATGGTGCTCATTTCTATGTTGCTACAATCCGATGACAGTCGGGATATAAATAACGAAACGAAAACAATAAGATTTAAAAAAATATGTACCTCAAAATCAAAGGATTTACTTCACTACTGACTGTGATGATCCTGTGGTTTGGGACATTTTGGTTGTAATTTAAAAACACTTTGACAGTTTTAACCTTCTAGTCTTTGACAATTCAGCTGCTTTCATCTCTGATTGTTTAACTGGAGGGTTAATTTACTTACATTTCAGTGGGTCCTTCCAGCCCAGTCACACCCAGATTATTTCAGTTTCTCTCAGTACTTGACCTTCAACTGCAACTTTAATGTCTTTCAGTATTTCAAGTGCTTGAACTGCAAATTTCCAAACTTTCTCACACTTTCTGTCGTCAACATTTTCAGCATAACCAAAACCTATCACCACAGAACTGGAGGTGCGTGTTTGTGCATCTTTGTGAGAACTCATGTGAGGACACCTGTTCATCTGAGCATAGCGACAATATTTGCGCAATCAACTGTGTGTATGAATGTGTGCGAGGCCATGTGTGTCTACTGGTTTCTGTGTGTGAGCACCTATCCATTTGTGCATGTCTGTGTGATATGATGTGTATGATGTGTGGTAGTGAAGCATATTTGCCTCCAAGCTATATCATTTGCATACTTGTCACAGCCTGTCCATTGGGTGTCAGGTTCACTGATGCATAGTGTGGCAGCTCTGGTGTTCATGGAGTCCCTCTGTTGGAGAGGTGCACGCTGAGGTGTAGCTGCTTTTGGCAGATAGACATCACACACTCGTGAAAAGAATGCCAGTCAAAGCCCGTGGCCCTGGCTGTCTAACCATGTTAGAGTGAAGCATCTTCTCGTTAGCCAACAGCACAAAAGCCCGTTGGAGAATCCAACATTGATGCACTTGATGATGGATGTGGGTGATCTGAGAGAAAATCTAAAAAAAAGAGGACTACCATTTTCAGAAGCCTCTGCACGTCTTTCTTTACTGAAGGATCTTTCTCTCAGAGTTGGAAATCTGAAAATCTTAAAAATCCCCACCTCTTTACTCTGACAGAAACAAGCTGCAAGAGCAAACTCTTTCTAGGAAACATTACAGACTGAATTGCTTTTAAAGTTTTAAAATAATTCTTCAAAGTCACAGAGGCACAAAGTCTCTTCACAACACACCAAAAGCACACGCACACACACCTGGGTGAGTACGCCCCCTAACTCACATTAATACACATACCGCACACACACATCGGAAAGTGTCAAGCTGACTTTTGAACGAGGTCCCAGATTCTCTCGACCTTGATCACTTTCCAGTTTAAACTTTACAGCTCCATCACAAAACACAGTCGTACTATGAAAATAGAAAAACCCACAGACCTAAATGTTTAATTAGAGAAGGGGATAGTAGGACGTCAGAGACACTGGAATATCCCTCGCTGAAATAAATTTCACTGCTGTCAGTAAACACAATAAAGTGACAATAAAGTGTCATATAAATGACGTTTTTTTTCATTACTTGTGAGGACTTTACATTGACTTAGATTTACTTCCTGGAGACACATCCTAACCTTAACCATCATCACTACTTGCCTGACGCCGATCCTGACCCCAACATTAAATCAAAGTCGTCATCCTAATGGTGGGGACCGAACACCTCGCCCATTAAGGAAAGCTAAATCCTCACAATGTGAATGTTTCCGTCCTCACCGTGCACTGTAATTCCAAACCAAGTGCTAAATGATTAGAGGACAAAGACAAGACAGACGCACGATAGAGTTTGTCCCTGCTGTGTTCAGAGAAGAGGATTCTCAGCTTGACTAGATGATATAATGAGCTGTTATGTTCTGGATGATGAGATGAGAGGAAAGGACAGAGCAGAGGAGAGAGGAGGACATGAGAAGAAAAGGAGAAGAGAGATCAGAAAATAAACACAGACACTGCCTTACACCTTTTTCTGAGCACTTTCAAACTGTGACAAAAGTCTCGGCAGTGAGAAAGGTTAAGATTTCAATTTTGGTGGCTACAGGGCACAGCGGTGGAGAAGGAGAGTCGAGAAAGATGAAAACGTAAGGGCAGCATGTTTGGAAGGTGGTAGGAGTTAGAGGCGTAGGTTATTATTTATTTGTCACGAATTAGTTTAGAGGGCTGTGCGTGCGTGTCTGTGTGTGTGTGTGCGTCAGGTGAGAAAGGTGGAAGGAGGGGGCGTTGAGATGCTAAAGGTCTCTGTTGATGATTTGCACGCTCCATCGAGTTGACTGCTGGGGCGTAAAAAGCGACATGGTTGGTTCCTTCAACCTGCCTGACCCCAATCTCCAGTCTACACCAGGTCCCTGTGCCACCTACACACCCTGTGGAGCCCCTCCTCCTTGTCCCTCCCCACCTTTTCACAAAGAAACACACACACACTCCTGGAGAATGAAAAAGATCAACCAAGCCCTCCCACCAGAGCTGAGCTCTCTCCGATTTGACCTTCAGGAGAAACGTCCCCTGTGCACACACACGGAGCCAGACACTCAAAACCCTGAGTGGAAATTATTATGGGCTTTTTTTTTTTTTTAGCATAACAGCTGGACACTTTTCAATGTAAACCTGACTGATTGTGGCTGTTATGGCGGCGTGCGTGAAGGGATAAAGTGATGAGAGGACGTAAGGAACACACACACACACACACATCAGACAGTCCTCACGGTGACGACCAGACATGCTTTTCCAGCCTCTTCAAAAGTTCTGACTGTTGACAGGACGCATGGTCATCTCTCAATAAATGACATTTATAAAATCATGGCATTAGAGATGTTCAGTAATCTATGTATGGAACAGATCTCTTTATCACTAACTTTTTATGTACTGGTGAATCACAAACTGCCTTCTTCTATGAGGGGTAAAATTGTGCCAGGTCTTGGCACTAGAGGGCACTAGGGCTTCGTCTATGTCCACCCTCCCCTCCACCTGCAGAAAACGTGTAGGGGAGCACATACCGTTCATATGTAGGGTCCTTATCACTCTCTAAATCTCTCATGCTCCCTCTTCTCACTCACTCTGTTAGTGAGAGCAGACCACCGTCAGCCAGCTCTCTGGAGCTCTTCAGCCCTGAGAAGGTCGGCTGATGGAAAACTTCCTCCCATCTGGCTCCATCAAGGTACCTGTGACCTTCGGTTCCCGTGATGAATGTGTGCGGGCACTTGTACTTGTGTGTGTGTGTGCATAATTCCAGCTGACAGGAATCATGTTTGTTCCATTGTTTATCGCAATCAAAGCCTCAACTGCGCAGCCACAGCACTACATATGCCAACACAAGCCCCTTTCTCTTCTCGCCTTTGTAAATGAAATCAATAGATGCAGCTATCACATCCCTATTCTGTCACTGCACATCTGTCGCAACAAGAGGCAACAAAAGAGCAACACGTTTTTCTAGCTAGCACGCATGACCCGACGCACAGACGCATTTTTAATGCACGCATGCACACACACTCACCACCAAGAGCACGCACACGTTAAAAAAATGACTCCAGTTATTACAAGATCAATTGGCTTGATTTCATTCAGAGGCTGTTACTGTGAAACGCGTGTTTGTGGGAGACAAAGAGAAGAAATTAAGACTCTAGAGACTGTTGTTGTCTAAACTCTGAGCAGCATCTTTTTCTGCACACACACACACACACACACACACAGATCACGACCGTTGAAGGATACATGTCTCCTCGGTGTAGGGCACGGGCGCTGTGCTGCCAGCTGTCATGTAGCTGTAGAAGGACACCTCTAGAGTGTAGCAGTAGGACGTGTCATCAAGGAGACCACCGAGGAACCGTCTACCGGTACCGGCCTTCACGACGTCCCGGTTAAAGGACGTGTTGGACTGGAGGAACACACAGGACAACATGTTGAGACATCAAGGTGGTTTAATGTTTAGAGAGACGACACTTCAGTGAAAAGATCAGGTCTCAAGTCTTAGTGTCAGCAAACATCCACCCTGCTAAAGCATCTTTGAGCTGTGAGAATTTCCCTGTGGAGATCATTAACCCTAACTATGACATACAACCCTAACTACCTCGACAGATCCTGAGCACCTCTATAGAAATTGATTTGAGCTTCTTTTCAAAGTGTACCAGGAGCTGGCCAGTGTTTACCTGCTCAATCTTGTTGTCCTTGAAAACCTCAATGACAGATTATTTCTCAAACACAGACACATTCACTAAAAACATATTGCTTTGTGCTTTTGTGTCCCACTTTACACACCATTGAGAGCCTACTTGTGATTCAGCCTCTGCAAAATAAGAGATGGTGAGATGTTATCTCATAAGAACGGCTTATTTTCACTTGCCACAAGAGCTCCACTTGGCACCTCATTAGTGTTGTTTTCACTAAAAAGCACTTAAATAAATGATCCCCACCCAACACCAAAGGGCCAACAGCCAGAGACAGCAACTACCTGGTGAACCTGATGGAACATTTAGCACCTAAAGAGCCAGATATTTCCCCCTGGAGTCAGTAAAAACCAAAAAACAGCTAAAAGAAGCGTGACTGTTGGACCTACACTCAACTTAAGGTAAATGGTTGTGTTCACTGTATTTCTGAACACATTCAGTATGAAAGTTCATATGAATCGACTACTAACCTTCCTATAAATGAAGTTATAACCATCTACACTACTGACCGTTCTGTGGTGTGTTTAGTGTCAAACGTGAGCAGTCCCAAGGTCACTGATGTGTCATGTTTTTGTTTATTACTGGGGGGGGTTGGTGAGCATAAATCTAAAACTCTAAACTACCTAAAGTTTATTACTTTTACTACCTAACTAATTGCGTACTGAGGGTCAAATGAAAACTGAATCAACTATTAGTAAATTAATTTGCATTTGACAAGCTAAATTAAAACAAACCTCTTGCTGCATTATTAATAATAATATGTCCATTAATATCTGCACAGAAACCATTTGTATCATTAATATTTGACTCAGGTTGATTTGACTCAGTCTGGTGGTGCTGGAGTGGCAGCCATTAGAAAATATCTGCTTGGTGATAAATGACGAGATGTGGGTACGGTCAGTGTCGGCCGACGTGTTTCGTCTGTGAAAACATATTAACAACCAATGATTTGTTTCTCAGACACTTTCGGTGCTAAGCCAGGACAAATTAAGAAGGGTAGCTTGTTTTTACCAGATTCACTTCATCCAATGTCACTACAAAGATGGCTGTAAATGGATATAGCAGGGGGGGAAAAAAAAAAACAGGCTATTTTGGGTTTGAGCGCGTCAGCGATACTACACAAACATAATGATGTCCTGGGAAGAGTGTGGAAAAAGTTTCCATTCACTGTCACTCCACTCTGCTGCAGTGAGAGTTGCCTTGCTGAAATGCAGACTTGGCGGCCACCAGTGGGAGTTTGCTATGATTGTGTTGTGCTGCTGCTGCTGCTGCTGCTGCTGCTGCTGCTGCTCTGGGCTTTAGGTAGTGCTGAATGGGCAGAGGGACAAAAGCACAGTAAGGGAGATGACCCCTGGGCCAGCTGTCACACAAGAAATACAGAGCAAGAGAAATTCTCCTGAAACTGCATTTTACTCATCCTTTGTAACCCAGCAAACTGTATAGACACTGACAATGAGTGACATTTCCATACATTTGTGGTCAAACATCTGCTTGTCTGGCTTCTCTCTGTATCCAGGTTTGGCACTGAGTGGCAATGGGAAATAAAGGTTACTCTTTATGATGTGTGAGTGTGACGCTGCTATAAAATGTCATTGGGAAAATGAAGGTCAGTGGAAGTGACATAGTGCTGGGAGGAAACGGTTTGGTGGATAATGTACTGTACCTCTATGAAAGGTGTGATTACACTAGTTTATGCATGCATGACTGGTGGAGGTTGGTGAATGACCACAGAGCTGTGCTCTGCTTCGTCATGACCTGCTGTAAATGCCATTTTCTATCTGCGTTTTGCACATAGACACAGTGTAGACGCACGTTCGCACTAATGGTTACACGTCTGAGAAACAAGTACAGTATTTTATTTCTCTCAACTGTTTTACATTTGATTAAGTATATTTTTATACTTAATTTTGACAGTAGTTTTAACATCACCTATGTGCATGTCAATGTGAAAGTTTCCCAATGGAGATTAGCCCCAGCCCCCAACCTTACCTACCCCTGTTGTGAGTTATTTTCTCTAAATGTACCAGTGTTTTTCTGCTCAGTCTTTCAGCTGTTTGTTGAAAACCTGAATGACAGATCATTTCTCAACCGTAGACACTTTCAGAGTTAAACACACTCAGCAAAAACATATTGCTTTAGTCTGTTTGTGTGTTAACAGATTGACTAGAGAGCTAGTCTATTCAAAATAAGCGATGAGCTGTCAACACTAAAACAAAGTGATATGTAAACATCGGCTTTGTTTAATATACCGTCACAAAAATGATTTGCCGCAAAGCAGGTATGATGAAATTTTTCTAATAACAGAAATGAAGTGACAGAATGTAATGTGAAAGGTGTGGCTTGGAGTGACGACCCCACAGAAAATTATCACCAAAATCCACAGTTTTCCTCAACTCAACAGTGTTTTCAGGTGCTTTGTTTCACTCTCACCAAAACCAACTTCAACTAGCAACTAGCCAGTAAACCTACTGGATCATGTAGGTAATTAAATGGGCAGATATTTGGTAAAGACCAAAACCAGAGCTAAAAGAGAGTAAATATTGGACATGGATGTTAATATCGTGATCGTGGCAGATCATAAGTAGGATGGTCCAATAAAATATGCCTAAAGTTTGTTTGTGTCTGTTTTTCATAACCTAAAATCAACTAAGCAGATGGTTTTTGTTTCCAACACCAGTTACACACATTTACACATGGGAGGTGCCCAGTGCAGTCCAGACCTTCACTTGTGCCACTAACTGTGCAGCAGTGTTTGGCTGAACAGCACCTCAGCAGCAGCTGCTGAGATAGAGCTATTTCATGTTCTCTTTTAGAGCGAGCTTTGGGGTTTAAGCTGCTGACATCCTGCTCCAGAGCCCGCCTCACTGCTGTGTCTGTGTGCATTTGTTTGTGTGACTTACAAAGGAAAAGTCGGGTGCGTTTTGGCACAACAGTCTGGGGAAGACAGCCTGTCTCTGGACACGCTCCTCGTCCTCGAACACGTTGCCGTACATGAAGCCATTCAGCATGGTGGAGTGGGCATGAACATCAATGTAGAACTCCAAACTCACCCTCTGATGGTGGAAAAAAAAGAGAGAGGACGCAGAGAATGGACAGAGAAACAGAAGATAAAAAACAGCAAGTTAGGAGGTTTGAATATTTTTCCAACACTGTGAGCACCACAGAATCTCCACTGGGAGAAAGTACTTTTTCTGTGCTGTCACCCATGGGACCCTTACAAACCAACCCGACACCGTGACTGGAAAAGGTGTTCATACCTGAAAGAAGCCAACCACTCACACATAACTTCAATCAGGCTGTCCTTCTGAAGGGCACACCTACAATAAACACATGGACAGTGAGCTGAGAGGACACACACATACACTCTCTCTCATCTGGATGCCACAGATTCATCACACACCCAGTGCCTATTTATCAGGTTAATACTGACTTCATATTGAGTGTGTAATGTCTTTTCTCTCCTGCATACACTGTGTAAAATCGATTTGATAAGATCTGTTTCTCTTGCTTGAATCTGTTATCACTCAGTCTGCAAACACAAACACACACACACACACACACACACACACACACACACACACACAGACCTTTATCTTGTAATACAAAACCATAGCTTCCAACAACTTGACTTATTCTCTAACCTCTAACTCGAACCCTTACTGGATGTAGGACAATCATACTGTTTTGCACAGTTTGGGGTGGCTGCTTGAGTGAAGCACCAGTTTCAGCAGTTTAATGCTGTTAAAGATCAACACTGGGCAAATGCTGACGCTACAAATCCACCGGAGGGGAGGTGAACTTTCTTTGAGATTTAACGTCATTGTCAGACATTCATAAAGTAACAAAAACGCTATGTGCGCTGATAGTGTGAAGGTGAAATCCATTAAGCTCATCAGTTAATGTAAAATCTCGTTGCCATATCCTGCACTCGGCCATTGGATTGTTGCCCGGCAGCACTGCACTGCACAACCAATTTCTTACCAACCCCATATTAGAAACGCATTTCATCTGTCTTTTTTATTTGGGAATTAGTTTTTATTTATGCCACAATTTTCTGCCTTATCTTTTCCACCAAAAAGACACAAAACAAAAGAACATAATATATAGTAAAGAAGAAAATATGTAAATCGATAAAGATGATGATGAAGATCTAAAAATATCTGTAAAGGTCAGAATTACAGTAACATCACCAATATCACCACATATATCATCTTAGCAGTCATTGTGATTTTGAAGCAGCATGTTATTTCCAATAGCATCGTTATATACTCTCACATAGGAATAGTTTATCTCACTTTTGTCTCCACTTATAAATCCACACAGTCTACTGTATGCTAATGTGTATGCTAACTAACATCCCTGCTAATTAACGTCTTTATCTCCACAAATCTCCCGAACCCTAAACCAGGATATGAAGACCAGTAAAATGAGCCTGTTTGCCAAAAACATCTTCACTTCAATTGTCTGAAACTGGTTCTGAAAAGCCCCACACACACAAACGCACCCTCCAACCCTTAACTCGAGCAGCACCGACCATCATCCCTCCAGCATCTTATCACTCCACTCTCCTTCTCCTGGTTTTCATCCCTCCCCTCGTCGTCTTCTTCCTGCTCTTTATCTCTCTCCCTCCGCTCATTACACATGCAGCACCACACCTTGCTCCCTGCGGGTCGTAAAGAGGAGGAGGAGAGAAAGGGAAGAACGAGGGGATGGAAGGGGAGAGGGAGAGATAGTGGAAGAAAAAAGAGGAGCAGCACAGAGAGGGAACAACAAAGATAGACAAAAGACAAATAGAGAAAATGTGCCTATGGTTGTGTGAATGCGTGTGTGTGAAGATACAGGAGGACAGGGAGGCCCAAACAAAAAAACATATAGAGATGGGGGTGCAAGGAGAGAGAAGGGGAGGAAATAACTACATAAAGATGAAGGAAAAAAGAGAGAAAGAGAAAGATGTGTGTAGAGAAGTGTAGAGAGATTGACAGGAGAGAGAGAGAGATAGAAAGAGAGATGGAAGCGGTGCTTGGGCGGCCCGGGCGACGCAGTGTGCCTGTGTTTGAAATTCCGCTCACAGCCAAAGCAATTTCCTGGCGGTGGCTGTGCTGTCAGCTGCTTGGCTGGCTGGCGGTGAAATATGGTGGCTGAGAGTCGGCCGCTAGCAGCCCCCGACAACCTGATGGATGGAGCCCCAGAGGAGAGGAACAGCAGCAAGAGGAGGTGGGGGAGGAGGAGGAAGGGAAGAAGAGGACAGTGGGAGAGAGGAGGGAGGGAGAAACAACAGAAAAACAGCACAGGGGGAAAAAGCCAAATGCAGCCAGCTGAACAGTAGTGGTGTTGGGAGGTAGACAGAGGGAGAAATATGTATAGATAGAGACATAAAGAGGGAGTTAGATAAAGGATGGAAACAACAGTGGGTGGGAGAGAAGGCAGGTGGGGGAGCACAGACAGAAAGGGAGGCAGTGAGAGAGGCAGAGCCAGCTCTGGCTGACGAAGGCCACGATCTGGAGCGAGAAAACCAGTCTAATAATCACAAGGGTCTCCACCCTCGGGAGGGGGTGGATATAAAGGCAGGAGAGAACAGGGGGTGGTTCATAATTTACCCCGTTTTACACCCTGAATTACAGTTTTACAATTGTTTTAGTCCTCAACAATCCTACACACAGTCTTTGACTGAAAGTACACTAGTCTACAACACACTGTATGTATGTATGCTTTCAGACCGTAGGCTTGCTTTTCCAGCCTAAGCCATGGAAACACCACTTTGGCCGTACACTATTTGTGTTTACAGAGCTGGGTCACTGAGGGGCAAACACATATTTAATTGCGTTTACGAGCAGAGTATTCATTTAGATTTGACGACGTGTCTTCATGAATTGAAAAGAAAGCATTGCCTCTGGAAGAAACACACAAACACAGACTGAGGATCAGCAGAAAGCAGCAATAAAATCTAATTTCATTTAGCCTGTTCTTGTCCTGCTTCTGACCCAGAAGGTCCCTCCTTCACCGGACCATGTGAAGGACAGCGGAGGAGCAGCGGTTACAGTCATAATAGCCATGAAGGCCTCACAATGTCATGTCCAGGCTTACTACAATACTCAGTTAATGCCCTGTCAATCAAGCTGAGATGGCTCTGAAGGCCCCACCACTGTGATTGATGCTTCAATTAACAACCCGCTCTGGCCTCCAGAATTGTTCATTTGAAATTGTAATTAAGCAATTAGGGGCAATTAAGAAACAGAGACTGCCGAATGAAAGTCATAAGACAATTTGAGAGATTGTCAGAGAGAAGCAGAGAGGGAGAGCGAGCCGTCCAAATTAAACCTCTCACAGAGAAACAAAAGCCCCATCTCGCTGCAGAAACTCCAGGGAACTCTCAACTTGTGGTGAACTGCAGCGGCCGCAAACAGTTTAGTGTAAAACCTAGAAGGTCAAATGAATGAATTTTGTCAGACAAGTACTTATCTCCTGCATATTAATTAGCGCAGGGTGTGGGGGTGTGGTTTAGGGCCCTAAATGCAGGGCTTATCTTTACACAGAAAGGAAAAGGAGCTGATTGAAGCAGGATTACAAGCTCCTGAATAAAGCTCCTGGCATCAGCAGCAAAACTTTTGAGGAGAGGGGAAACTGCTGCTTGTTCATGAGAGGAAAGTCAAACTTAATACCCACAAATGCATATTATCCAACGTGAAAACATTCGCTGAATCCCAGTTCAACTAATTACATCCATGTTTTCCTCACCTGTGTCTCAGCCCAGCCCATGACAGATGCAGGACAAAGAAGGACAGAGGAGCTGGGAAACATGTTTTAAGAGACGTGAGACACCTTATCCTCTAATCCTTAATGTGAAACGTCCAATCACAAACTGACTTCTAACAAAGGGGCATGTCGAAGGATGTGTCCATGGGTATATCTCTTCCAGGCATCTTTTCTTGGCTCCCTGCTGCTTAGAGGAGAAATAAGAGTTTTGGGACGTCCTTCATTATGGTGGACCAAGGACCGATAAAATAAGGGAACTGAGATTCAATCATTGTCAATAAAACCTGTGGCAAGAGAGACAGTGGTTTTTCTATGTGTAAGCACAGTAAGACGCAAGGAAACAAACGCCTGACTCCGGTCATCAGTTATTTTAACTTCAGGGTGCAGCTCATTGCTTATCATCATAGGCTTTCGTCTGTTAAAATCACTGCTACATGATTGGAGGTGAGGGCACACCTACGCACACAGCATCATTTTGAATTATCTCAGTGTGCGTCACATTTTAATGTTTCCGTGAAACACCAGTAACCCGGTTACTCAAATCTGATTCTCAGTCGTGTGAGCAAATGAGCCACATAGTCAGAAAATAAGCAGCAGCCACCAGGTTAATGATGTTAGAGTGAGTGTGAACCCACAGCAGAGCCTGTATTCTGTGTTCTTCCCTCAGTGTCAGGTGTTTAGTGTAGCGCAGTGTGAGGAGTGCTTTCTTCTTCACAATGTAAGGGGGCCATTAGACAACTATGATGAAGTATTAAAGAGAACATGGAGCATCTGAAATGAATTTCACTATATTTATTTCCCTTCCAGCTGGTGTTGCAGCAGAGGCCTATATGTCCAAAAACAGACAAACAAACAAACAATAAACAACAACATGCAACCACCATAATTACCATAATTACCAAAAGTGGAAAAATTCAAAGCTGAAATTGTCTCCTGGCGTGCCGGGTTATCAAACTACGACTGGACAATTGCTGTCAGTCGAGAAGAGGGATTCACTGAACTGTCAACTCCAACCTCAAGTCAGCTGATACAATCTCATTTTCCTATGCGTTGACTGAGGAAGAGCCCTTGAGCAAGGTTAAAAGATATTCCCCAAGTGGAGCTACAGCAGAGTGAATTTGTGCATCAGCATGGAAAATATCCATACTGATTCAAACTCTCCCACATGAATAGGATGGAGAGCACAACTGTCATATCACTTATACACTGTAAAACTCCATCCAACATTTCATTAGTTAGAGAAGCCAATTCAGGTCACAAGGGCACATGATCACTGACCCTCTAATGATGTAGCAGTGACAGAACATGGCAGATGGCATGACACAAAACTCTCTCTCCGTCTGTCTCTATGACTTTCTCCCCCCCCACCCCTTCCTCCAGCTCTCGCTCTCAGTCTGAATCACGCTCTCAAATTGATGGCGATATTTGTCTGTTTATGAACACAGAGGTGACTTGTAATCAGGCTGAACGGGCACAGGCAGCCCTCTGTTTTCGGGCCTGTTAGTGCCACAGAAGCTACCACAGCTGTCGGGAGGGCCTGCCAAGAGTACAGCACAAGAGAAGGAGTTTAATAGGTACAGAGAAAAAGATGTGACGTGAAAAAGTTAGCAAAGGAGAGCACGAGGGCAGGTTTTGAATTAGAATTGCATAAATAAATAAATAAAAGAAGGGTAAGCCTGTGAACTAAGTTGAGAAAAAAGTGTAAAAGTGAGTGTGAGAAGCTGCATCTGTATCTTTTTGTGTAATGCAGACAATTTAGCTTCCAACTGATGGAGTCTGAAGAGAGGTGCATCGGAGGGATTGACATGACCCAGGGTTGATGGGAAAAATTGGTCGTAAATCTCAGAAATGGATAAGAAATACTTGGCAGACACCAGAGCGACGACAGGGATGGAAAGAAACACACACAGAGAGATCCCCGGGTTCACACACAAAGCAAATCTGACCATCAAACAAAGACAGAGAGAGTCAGAGACTTTGGCGTGAGGCTGTAAATGTCATAGAAGGACGGCATTAGAGAAGATTTCAAGGTGCAAAATTCATCTAGGTGCTGTGACAGGACCTAATACGGTTGTTTCAGATAGAAAATTAATTTTCTAATATTAAAAAGGTCAAAAAGAAGCCAAGGCAACAATGACCTCTTTGTCATCCTTAACAAATTATCCAAAATGGCAGTGTCAAATTGGTGGGGATACGTTGGCCAGTGATGAATGCTTCTGGTAATCAGCCAATCAAAAAGAATTCTTCTTCTGCTTTTGATAAATGAGCTGGAAAAACAACGCTTTAGGAAAGAGATGGGTCCATTTGTTTCTGTGGTCTCTTTTCCTTTTTTTCCCTCCCTCTCCATTTCTCTCTTTTCAAAACAAACAACAGGGTAGCTTGGGAACAGATTATAGCTCCTTGCATCACTGACTCTTTCAGCCATTTTCCCTGCTGACCAATGTTCAGCTGCAGATGGTAAATGATGGAATTTTATGAAACAGCTTGAGCAAGCTTACCTTCAGATGGATGGAGAGGAAGTTTACAGCCAGCTTCTAAACTAATACTTCATTGTCATTTACACAATGGCTGGACTTAATGACATTTCTATTATACGTTTCACATTGTACTTATTGTGTGTATAATAGGTCCAAATCATCCTCAGGCTGGATTGGGCAATTCTGGACCACTGCAGTCAGAAAAATTAACAATCCTACCGACAAAACTTGGATTTACTATCAGCTTAACATCTGTTCCTATTGCCAACATGGTCGCACATCTTTTTCCTTATTACATAACCAGCAGACACAGACATCCTGACAAATCTAAGCCCAACATTACCTCCATCAGCCGCCCTATTAACTCCTCTGATGAGACTAAAATATAAAAATATATAATCAGATATCAATTTAATCCAATCCTGTCCTTTTAAGCATTGTTTGTAGTTAGTCTGAAATGATTCATGCCTCAGTGGCAAATAACCACCATTGATCAAAACACAGGAAAAAGACTACTGTGACGTTATCCACACAAGTCGACGCCGCTCAGCTTAATAAAACTAGCAACATGACGTCTGATTGAAAAGGAGCTACTTCCACAAATCAAAAACACAGTGTTGGAGAAGGCTCGGGATGAACTGTTATTGCAGGGATTTTGTTGTTGGCCTAGAATTATTGCTAATAACGTGAAAATGCCAAAATAACATCAAGCTTGACCTTTAATATATGAAAATGTCAACAGTTACTTAACAGAAAAACTAATTTAATCTTCAGTCATTAACACTCATTTTGTGGCAGCAGGTCAGGTATAATCAGCGTGTGAAATCTCAAGGCTATGATTTTATATCAGGAGGATGGTGAGAGACGGTGACATTTAACCCTGCAGACAAACAGATGTGAGAGCTGAGGGTGTCGATTCTTAGCGGTGACCTTGGAGTATGATAGTATTACACATAGCATTTTAAATCTGAGTTAGAGTTAAAAAACTGAGCAAAGTCTTTAATCACCTCAGGTAATTTGGCTTGTGACAGACACCACTGTCTGTAATGCATCTCAAACACACTCTTTGTAACTTGGTGGTCTACTGTATTTAAAGGATGGAGCCGACACTTCTCTGTAACTTCTTTTTTACTGTCAACAAATCCCATCAACTGACAAAAACATCAATAATTCATTAGTCTTAGTCTCCCTCTAAATGGGTTTTACCACCAAAGCTATTGATTTCACAAATATATAGTTTTGTCTTTCAAAGACTGGCCACCATGGGCGCTAGATCCTTCAGCCACACTGCGCCCCGCCTTTGGAACATTCTCCCTCATCGCATCCGGTCGTCTCCGGACTTATCAACTTTTAAATCATCACTCAAAACATATCTGTTCCGTATAGCGTTTTCCACCTAACTCTCTTAACTTCTCAAAGCAGCCCGTGATGTCCTACCACCCTCTGCCTATTTCATATTGTCTCATACTGTTTCATATTTGTTGTTCTGTCGTCTGGGTTTCTGTATTTCAATTTACTTTTACTGTACTTCGCCCACTTCCTAGATAATCCACGCTTTTGCCTTTACATTCTCTCCCGCCGTTTATGTATTCTTGTTACTGTTGTTTTAATGCACTCTATGTATATCATGCTGTATGCTTCCTTTTCTATCTGTAAGGTGACCTTGAGACTTTGAAAGGCGCCATGAAATAAAATGTATTATTATTATTATTATTATTATCATTAAAGAGGCTAAGTCATTCTCTTAATGCAGGAAACTGCAATTTTTAACCAAATACTGCTGTAAAATGGGTAGACTGTATTTAGTGGCCTGAATATACGCAGTACTTACTCAAATGGTACATTTGTTAGGGACACATTTGGTGACCAGGACCAACCAGTAGGATTTGCTGTCATTTCCTCTGAAGAGGGAATATTTATCATCATATCCCAATCGCTCTGCAGGAAGTGTGTTACTGGGAGTGACAAACTCGTAGCCTTGATGGCAAACTAACTGTACATATTCTGTTTTCACATTTTAATATAACTGTTCCAAGTGAGCGGGCTGATGGGACTTTAAGTCATAGATGTTAAAACATAATTTCCTTTCTAGGTCACAGTTAGCATAAACACTGTTGGATGCAAATGTTCTGAGCAGTGTTGAATTTATATACAAATATTGGCAAATAAAAGTTTCCAGCTATTAATACCAATACAGCATAGACTGCTCCTGCTACAAGCTTTGATTTAAATGGCACTTGTCTGGGAACCCGCACCCAGTTATTGAAGTTATTGCCTGAATAGAAGAAGGAAGCTATTTTCCCAGTAGAAAAAAAAAGGACTGCTGAATTCACAATGATAGAGAATTGCTTCGGAGTGACGAGGGTGTCCATCACAAGAACAGTTGATGGGGTTTCAAACCGAATGGGCTCCTTTGTGAAATGGAGGGCAATGTGACTTTGAATTATGATGCCTTATACACAGAACTGTGAGTATCTGAAGGAGTCACGATGGCAGACAAAAACTCAAGACTCACATTTGTGTACATGAGGGGGCTCGATAAATTTGCAATAAACCTTTAATTAACAATCCACAGTCTCTAGGCCATCAAAACACTTTTAAAGACTAGACTACAAACCTACAGGGCTAAATTCTGTAGCTCACAGGGCAGAACAACACAGAGGTTTCTGGAATCTCTACATTTGTAAAGAAGACGTATTTAATGATGAAGTAAGTATGAAGGACAACACAAACTGAATGTGAACAGCCAATCACCCAACTCACAATATCATGCTAAGACCTCAGTTCCTTTGAGGCACTTTACGATGAACTGCAGAGGAAACTAAAAGTTGAAGATGCATCTTCCTACCAACTGCAATATTAATATTCTATGAACCCTGATGTTGGAGTTTGTTGTTGTTGAGGTGGAAAAGACAAAGAGTCATTACCAATTAAACTGTGCTTAACAAGAACAGCCCATTACAATTTACTGTGGCCTACAGACACCATTAACATTTACTGTATTTGTCCTGCATTCTTTACAGGCCTTTTTAAAGTTAACAGCAGGTAGCAGCATTGACAGCATGACAAAACAGCACTTCTCTATCAGAGATAGCACTGTAGCTGGCTTTTTAAATGCTGACTTCCAGCCTCCTGTCACCCAGCGACTCACTGAATCTCAGCAACGCAGAAATGTGAATATCATTTTAAAGTGCACGAACTGGAGTGTATGTAGTATTTCTCCAACAAATGATTATTTGATTAATGCTTGATTCAGATGTTACACCTTGCAAAGTTCGAACAGAATTACTATAATTTATGACCAGGGCCATGCAGATCGTGCTGATTAATGCCAGTCACTCAACTGATACTGGAGATTTCAGATTTTACCAGCACTGTGTGTGACTTTTCAAATGAATACTCCAAAGGCCCCACTCTTCCAAGCAACACACCCCATACTTAGCCAACGCAGGTTAGGTACAGCATGCTTAATAATCTGAATGTTGAAAAGCACCTCCTGTTCTAGCTTCCTCTCAGTCTCTTGGTTTTTAAACAAATGACCACACTGAGTTAGCAGCTAGGAAATGGGCCACATATCCTAGCTTAGCCCGGCTGTTCTGCTGTAGCTGCTGCTGAGCTCCTGTTAATGGAGTTTTCCAGCAGAGCCCTCCAACCCTGGTAGCCTCATTAGAGTCCATGCCCGCTGTGTGAGATGAGTATGAATGCAGGGCAGCGCCACAGGGTCTCCTGGCTGCAGAGTTGGCATTGGAACTGGCATTTGGGAACCCCAGACATGAGTAGTGTGTCTGATGGGATTAACTGGCTGTGGCAAGAGGGACAGAGAAAAGGAGAGTTTGCCCAAGCCTCCAAATTAACTCTGCAAGACTGAAGGCAATCATCGGGGGCTGGGGGGGTGGAGGATACAGGTTGGTTATCGGCACAGGGAAAGGCATCTGACCAGTAGGCGTGGGCTTACAAAACATATGGTACAACATGCAATATAGCAATACATAGCAAACATCTGGCACGAAGGTGTATCAGAATGAATAAATGCAAACCTACAGGCAATAACTGTACATCATGTTGTTATTGTGACCTCTTAATATAAACTTTTGAATAATTTTCAGTGGATGAAAGTGTTTAAATTATGCAGTATGTGATGACAGATGAGCAAAGACGGGTGCATATGATTTAGTGCTGCAGAATATCCGTCTTCGTTTTATTGTATTTTCTTTAGAGTCATCTCCAAAACCCCTTCAGGGCTGGAAACCAATGTTTAATACAATAGTAAGATAAAAGTTACAATTCATTTGCAAAAATAATCAACTGCATGAGAAACATACCCACACCGAGCTGTTTGTCTGTGCACTGCTGCGTTCAAGTGTTAGCGCGCGTGTGTGTTTCTTCAGCAGGAGTATGTGTGTGTGTGTGTTTGAGTGTGTTTGAGTTTGTGTGAATGACAGGCATGAGTGGATCACCCTGCCATGACAGAGTCTATCGATCAGTGTGTCAGAGCCAGGGGAAAAGGTTAATCTGCCCGATGTCAGCCCCGCGCCTCACCCCATCTCTGGCCTGCCCTACATCCCGGCCCAGCCCGCTACCTCTCTTATCAGGATTAGAGAAGTGTACAAAAGGGCAAAGTATTCCCAGGACACACACTGACCTTCAGTAATCCCACCAACCTGCCGCTCTGCTTATAATTAACAGCAGGAACAAAGACAAAAATCCCTGCCCTGCCAGTGTAGCATTCTTCTGATTGAAAGACTAAAACTGAGGAAGGGAAAAGTTACAGTACAGTTAGAGACTGAAAGCATAAAGACTCGCTTCAGTAATATGTTTTGAATAGCCAGGAGAGCCAGGCTGACATTCTAGAGATGCTGACTAGCCTGTCCATGCTCCCCCAGTGCACATACGCTAAACACAGATTGGAGAAACATGCTGAACCAAGCAGGGGGAAAGGAAACTGTTCTTGGGACCAGCAGACATTACTGTGGTGAAGCAAGTGCAGAATGGAGGACATCTGTGCATACTATATGTGTGTGTGTGTGTGTGTGTGTGTGTGTGTTCACTCACCGGGTCGTGATTCATCTGCACTATCAGTTGTTTAACAGCATGCAGAGTGGGGTGGGCCCATGGAGAGGGATCTTGCCAGTGGCGATTCAGATCGAAGCCCATCAGAGAGCACCTGTTCACCGACAAACATACAGTTGTCAGAAAACTGAAAAACATAAAATGAACATTATCAACTTCATAAAACCTCAGTTTTAGTTTTAGCTAGGTGTGCCTAATAAACTGCCAACTAAGTGTCTATTGTGGTGTAGTTATAGAATGTTTCCCTTATAAAAACATGTTGCAAGTGACTGAAGGTGCCATGTGGAGTCGTCTGTTGTTGTAGTGATTTGAACACAAGCTGCCGTAGCAGTGGAGCAGTGTTTTTAGGAGCTTTGTTTGGATCTTGTTTGGATCTTGTTCATACCAGTCGTGCCACTAGCTTCTCTCTTCTACTGATCGACACTTGCTCAGCAATTAACACAATAATAATTTGTTAAAATGGGATGCATTGCATTGTGGGGTTGTTAGCAGAAGTTAGCGTAACTTCCATGGGCCCAACTTTTTTTGTTCCATTGTGGGAATTTATGTGCATAGGTTTCACACTTTGGATGTAATTTGGATACTGAACTTACAGTTTCTCTCCCTCGCTTTGCTGCATTTCTCAGATCAGAATTGCATTTCTCAAAAGTTCTTGCTCAACCACCACATCCTGCACTTCCTTTTTCACATCATATGAGCAATTTCTCCTTGTTTTGAATTGCAATTGCTTTTGGACAAGGATGCAAATGATCACCTGAGACTGTCGGTTGTTTCTCACAGTTCCAGTTGCTTTTGTCATGCTGAGCATAATGACTTATACTGGTTCTCCTTCGAGTCGTCGCAACACCCAAAACAAATAGTCATTATTTCAGTTCAGAACTCTGTACTAGCCCATGCCAGTTTCTGAAGATGTTCTCATATGTCAAGAAAACAGTAATGTCTATACAGTATGTCTAGAAAAATGGTGAAAGTGTACATGTGAATCCTGTCCTTGTTATGGATCCCCTGCACACAGTAATTTGAAACTTTATATTGGTGAGCACGATCTGTGCTGCACTGAAAAAAGTGCAGGTTTGTGGATTTTCAAACACTGTCATCAAAACCTTGTATCTGAACATACTTTGACTACACTGGTCTATGGACAACATGACTAATCATTTTATATGTTGTGTGTTCGTAGTTCGATGCGACAAGGACTCGACCTTCTGATGGCACTGACTTGATCATTCATGTAAAAACTTGATTTTGTGCGACAGACGAAGCAAACTGAGCAAATGTACGAGTTGTTTTGAGAAATGAGAAAGTGTTGTGCACACTGCAAATCTGATCCCATTATTGCACCAAAGCAATTGAGTGAAACTGCAGCAGAAAGGAAAAACAATGCACTGTATAGTCAATTACGACAGAAACACAGAAATGGAGGCTCTAAATTCTTCCGAAGTCAGTTATGCTAGAAAGAAATGCACTGAACATTTTTATTAGACCTCAAGGATACACACCATACACCACCAAGGTACTTTTAAGTAAGGATAGATAGAGAGAGAGAGAGAGAGAGAGAGAGAGAGAGAGAGAGAGAGAGAGAGAGAGAGAGAGATAGATAGATAGATAGATAGATAGATAGATAGATAGATAGATAGATAGATAGATAGATAGATAGATAGATAGATAGATAGATAGATAGATAGATAGATAGATAGATAGATAGATACACAGATAGATGATAGATAGATAGATAGATAGATAGATAGATAGACAGATAGATGATGGATAGATATAGATAGATAGATGATAGATAGATAGATAGATAGATAGATAGATAGATAGATAGATAGATAGATAGATAGATAGATAGATAGATACACAGATAGATGATAGATAGATAGATAGATAGATAGATAGATAGATAGATAGATAGATAGATAGATAGATAGATAGATAGATAGATAGATAGATAGATAGATAGATAGATAGATAGATAACATGGTCTAAATGTTGTACCATGTAAACAGGTATTCTCTTGTGCAGATTACAACTCTAGCAACCTGCAATTGCCATAATAGGATGTTTGCAAGATGCTCGATGAGCTGCCCTGTTTGTTGTCTTGTGTATCTTTGACATTTACTGAAACCCTTGGTAATGATACAGGAGTTACTGTAGAGCAAGTAAGTAGAGCAGCCAGCCATGAACAAAATACTCATCCCAGGTTAACTGCCATTGATTCTTTGCTCTGCATGCTTCCTTTGCAGTCTGTTCTGCACTGTAACCCTGCTGGGATGGCTGTATGGTATCTGTGTCTGTGTGTGTGTGTGTGTGTGTGTGTGTGTGAGAGAGGGAGAGGGAGAGCATGTGTAGAAATGTGAATGTGTGATTGGTGAAGTGAGGACGTTCACTATTCACCTTCTGTCAATATGCTGCTCATCACCACTCAGTGTGAAAGCAAGCTAATGAAAACAGCCTTTAAGCAGTCAACAATCACAGTCAACAATATCAAAAGGATTTGGAGGCAGGGACAAGGTTCCACCACTAGATGGCACTCAGAAACACACTGGCTGCCTGCTGCTGATGCTCATCTCAGCGTGTATTAGTATTCCTGAGGCTGAGCCTATTAAGTAAAAGGCAATTATGAAGAAGGGAAAGAGAAGAGAGGAAAATAGAGGAGGGAGGATGCCCACAGAGCTGCTGCAACAGTGTTAAAGACAGAGAGGAGGAGAGGATGGACAGATAGATTGGCAGAGAGTACAGCCCTACGGCCAAACACTATCTTCTAACAAATGCACTGCTGTGAGCTATATGAATTCATTATGCTCCCTAAAGGTGGAGTTAAGAGGATATAATCCCACATAGCAGGATATAAAACCATGTAATGTGTTAATTCCATCTAATGTGGTGATGCATTCAAATGTGTGTACCTGTAGTTGCCCAGGTAGACTCCATCAGGATTTAGCATTGGGACTACCTTGAAGATCACATGATCTCTCAGGATCTGCGCCACAGGATGCTGGCTCACCAGGAAGTCGATGACACCTGTCACACACACACACACACAGACATAAATATGCACACAAACACACACACACACACACACAGGAGAACAGACTTGAAAAGGAAACCGAAGACGGGCTGGCAGTTAATTGAGTTTTGAGAAACAAAAGGAGAAGGAAGGACAGCGAGGGGGCATCATCAGAATCAGGGGGGGAATAAGAGATGTCAAGCCTAAATCGATACAAATGGAATAGAGCTGACGGCGCTGGAAAAACAGACAGCACACTGCGGGCTAGAAGCCAACTCATCTGATTCATGATGATGCTCACACAAACACTCTGAAACACACACTTATAAATAATCAGACATTGCAGGCACATTACACATCTACATTCCATATAGATAGATAGATAGATAGATAGATAGATAGATGATGGATAGATAGATAGATAGATGATGGATAGATAGATAGATAGATAGATAGATAGATAGATAGATAGATAGATAGATAGATGATGGATAGATAGATAGATAGATGATGGATAGATAGATAGATAGATAGATAGATAGATAGATGATAAATAGATAGATAGATAGATAGATAGATGATGGATAGATAGATAGATAGATGATGGATAGATAGATAGATAGATAGATAGATAGATAGATAGATAGATAGATGATAGATAGATAGATAGATAGATAGATAGATAGATGATAGATAGATAGATAGATAGATAGATAGATAGATAGATACACAGATAGATGATAGATAGATAGATAGATAGATAGATAGATAGATAGATAGATAGATAGATAGATAGATACACAGATAGATGATAGATAGATAGATAGATAGATAGATAGATAGATAGATAGATAGATAGATAGATAGATAGATAGATAGATAGATAGATAGATAGATAGATAGATATAGATAGATAGATAGATACACAGATAGATGATAGATAGATAGATAGATAGATAGATAGATAGATAGATAGATAGATAGATAGATAGATGATGGATAGATAGATAGATAGATAGATAGATAGATAGATAGATAGATAGATAGATACACAGATAGATGATAGATAGATAGATAGATAGATAGATAGATAGATAGATAGATAGATGATAGATAGATAGATAGATAGATAGATAGATAGATAGATAGATACACAGATAGATGATAGATAGATAGATAGATAGATAGATAGATAGATGATAGATAGATAGATAGATAGATAGATAGATAGATGATAGATAGATAGATAGATAGATAGATAGATAGATAGATACACAGATAGATGATAGATAGATAGATAGATAGATAGATAGATAGATAGATAGATAGATAGATAGATAGATAGATAGATACACAGATAGATGATAGATAGATAGATAGATAGATAGATAGATAGATAGATAGATAGATGATAGATAGATAGATAGATAGATGATAGATAGATAGATAGATAGATAGATAGATAGATAGATAGATACACAGATAGATGATAGATAGATAGATAGATAGATAGATAGATAGATAGATAGATAGATAGATAGATAGATAGATAGATAGATAGATAGATAGATAGATAGATAGATAGATGATAGATAGATAGATAGATAGATAGATAGATAGATAGATAGATACACAGATAGATGATAGATAGATAGATAGATAGATAGATAGATAGACAGATAGATGATGGATAGATATAGATAGATAGATGATAGATAGATAGATAGACACACAGATAGATGATGGATAGATATAGATAGATAGATGATAGATAGATAGATATATACACAGATAGATAGATAGATAGATAGATAGATAGATAGATAGATAGATACAAATAGATGATAGATAGATAGATAGATGATAGACAGATAGACAGATACACAGATAGATAGATAGATAGATAGATAGATAGATAGATAGATAGATAGATAGATGATAGATAGATAATAGATGATAGATAGTAGATGATAGATAGATAGATACACAGGTAGATAGAAAGATAAATAGATAGATAGATAGATAGATAGATAGATGATAGATAGTAGATGATAGATAGATACACAGATAGATAGATAGATAGATAGATAGATAGATAGATAGACATAGATACACAGACAGATAGATAGATAGATGATAGATAGATAGATAGATAGATAGATAGATAGATAGATAGATAGATAGATAGATGATAGATAGACACAGATAGATAGATAGATAGATAGATAGATAGATAGATAGATAGATAGATACACAGATAGATAGATAGATAGATGATAGATAGACACACAGATAGATAGATAGATAGATAGATAGATGATAGATAGACACACAGATAGATAGATAGATAGATAGATACACAGATAGATAGATAGATAGATGATAGATAGACACACAGATAGATAGATAGATAGATAGATAGATAGATAGATAGATAGATAGATAGATAGATAGATACACAGAAAAATGATAGATAGATAGATAGATAGATAGATAGATAGATAGATACACAGATAGATAGATAGATAGATAGATAGATAGATAGACACACACACAGATAGATAGATAGATAGATAGATAGATGATAGACACACACACAGATAGATAGATAGATAGATAGATAGATAGATAGATAGATAGATACACAGATAGATAGATAGATAGATAGATAGATAGATGATAGATAGACACACAGATAGATAGATAGATAGATAGATAGATAGATACACAGATAGATAGATAGATAGATAGATAGATAGATAGATACACAGATAGATGATAGATAGATAGATAGATAGATAGATAGATAGATAGATAGATAGATAGATAGATAGATAGATAGATAGATAGATAGATAGACAGATACACAGATAGATAGATACACAGATAGATGATAGATAGATAGATAGATAGATAGACAGATACACAGATAGATAGATAGATAGATAGATAGATAGATAGATAGATAGATAGATAGACAGATACACAGATAGATAGATACACAGATAGATGATAGATAGATAGATAGATAGATACACAGATAGATAGATAGATACACAGATAGATAGATAGATAGATAGATAGACACAGATAGATAGATAGATAGATAGATACACAGATAGATAGATACATAGATAGATAGATACACAGATAGATGATAGATAGATAGATAGATAGATAGATAGATAGATACACAGATAGATAGATAGATAAATATATAGATAGATAATAGATAGATAGATAGATAGATAGATAGATAGATGATAGATAGATAGATAGATAGATAGATAGATAGATAGATAGATAGATAGATGATAGATAGATAGATAGATAGATAGATAGATAGATAGATAGATAGATAGATCCATAGATAGATAGATAGATAGATAGATAGATAGATAGATAGATCCATAGATAGATATAATAAATAACACCATCTCTACGCCTCTTAAACATTAATAGATTTCCCTCAGACTGTCTGTCTTACTGTCAAAGTACTAGAGAGGGACCACTGGTACCAGTAAGGCCCTGCCCTCCGCTCCCATATCACGCCACCCCTAACCCCTATAAAAGAGGAAGTGGAAACCAGAAGGAGTGGACCTGCCTGCTCACCTCAGTCTGAGCAGGAGGAAGGAAGCAAAGCATCATTACATCCTGATAAAATGGTCTTTTAGGCTGCTGTACTGTGGAAGGAGACCATTTCCCAAAGGTTCCCAGTTTTTCAAGCTATTTGGTTAGTTCTGAGTTAGTGGAGCTCAGGGGTGAAAACAATACAACTTCTATGATATCCTCTGATTGCACTTCCTGAGATATGCTCTAGAAAAATAGGAATAATTGTATTTACTCCTGTCACTTTCAGACATCCTAGGTTCAGGTTTGACATTTGTTTAGTTTTATTTTGTTTGTGCCCCTTTAATCCCCTGTGCAGCCCAGGCTTTGTGGTTAAAATATACAGGAAATAAAATGCCTCTTGTTCTGTATTGTCCTTTATAGGAGAAGCTGAGAAACAAGATATTTAGCAGAATTCTAAAAATCTGATTAGGAATTGACTGAATAAATGACAAAACTGTAACACAGAAATGTTTGTATGTCATGACATGGGCACTAAGCAAATGTGTCAGGGAGGTGTATATTTTATTGTTTCATGTTCTATCTGTGTGTGAAACACATAATCTTCTGATTAGATACAATACTCTTTGAGGTATGTGTCATTCTTGTGAAAGTGAAGTGTGTGTACAGGTGTTGTCCAGTCTTCAGCTTCAGCCTGGTTTGGTATCATTGTGTGTCATGTAGAAAGAAAGTTCAGTCTCTTCTAAATAAACAAGTTTCAGAAAATATATTGAAAAACACACCATGTAAATACTGACCATGTATCTTATGAATATATAAGATGTAGTTGTTCACTACCCAACAGCGCGCACGCACACACACACACACACACACACACACACACACACACACACACACACACACACACACACACACACACACACACACACACACACACACACACACACACGTCGGTGGTGCAGCATCTGAATCAATCCAATGAAACAAGGCAGCGAGTCGACATTAAAACTTTACCTTGACAGACAAAGGAGGCGGGAGACTCTCCAGGGTGAACTCGAGCTGTAAGAAAGACCAGCTTCTTCTCCCTCTCTGGACTCAGGTGGTCTGTGGGGACGAGGGGAGAGAGGAGTCAAAAGGCGGAAGGGAGAGAAAGGTGAGAGGGGAAAGGTGTAAAGAAACACAAAGACAGTGTCAAAGGAAGAAAGGCATAGTGTTGTTACTGTTACTGTAGACTGTTGTAGACAGCAATCCTGAAAAACACCCAGTCTGAGAAAGATTCAGATTTGACTATTTTGAGTTGGTACCAGATTCAGCCTGTCACAGAGCAGCGTGAGGGTCAAAACACATGCTAACCTGACTATCCATTTTCAGCCAGACGCACATGAATCAAACATCAAACCAACACATGAGACTGAATATTCAACAGGTATTGGTGAATTATACATCTACAGAGGTCGAGATCCGCCAGCACCCGGTGTGACCCGAGACAGGGCTCTTTTTCTTTTGAGTTCAGGTCTGGCTGGAGCCTTCTCTCTGGCTATACACTTCACTCCTCCTCCCCTCTAACTCTGCTTTGGAGAGTATGTTGGACGGATGAATTGGACCTTGGAGACTTGTCTCGAGCATTTTCAGTCACTTACTAGTGGATGTTTCATAAATAAAGGTTAATGAACCTTCAACACACTTGTCAAACCTGAGAATGTTGAACAGAGAGTGAAAACAGAGTAAGGGGACTTGGATTGTCCTCTCAATTCAGAGCTCGGGTGTTATTTTCTGTATGCTCTGTAATGTGAATCAGATCTTGGACCCTGAGTGTTTAGGTTTCATCGGATACCTGCTTTAAAGTGTTAGAGGGGAAATTCCAGAGATGGTTGATCATATATCTGAAGTCAGGATCAAAAATAAAACAAACTCTCAAAGCCAAATTAGCCTTCAGTTATTATATTAACCTCATACGTTTAGATTCATTCCCGTTACAAGAGAAAGTCTAAATAACTGAACACAAGCAGTCTTTTAAAACCAGAGGTCAAAATTTTGCTGTTTTCTTGGCTAGTGTTTCTCTTCTAATTTGCTGCTGCTAATGGATGAAAGTGATTGTGTGCTTCATTGCTATACACAAACTTAATATCTTATTGATTCTTCAACCTGCTTCTGCTGAGCAGAGAAAATGCTAATTAGCAACAGGCTATGCACTTTTCCTTCTCTTTAATTCCAATTTAGCCCTAGAGTGGAGCACGTGTGTGTGTACATGTGTGTCTGTTTGAGTGGGTAGGCGTAGTAAACAAAAAAAGTGTTGTTCCATTTAAGTACTCTCCTTCTGATTTTATTTCGCTTTTCTCTCCCTCTGCCCTTCACAGAGACAAATGGCTTTGCCATTCAAGAGTCTCCGTGGAGCGGGGCGGGCCGTTTGTTGTAAATGTGAGTGCCTGCGGTTTGGCCGGCCGCTGGGTGCTCGGTGGCTGTGAAATTCCATCACTTAGAAATTCTACTTTGGCCTCGACCCCAGGCCACCACGCAGGCTCATGATACAAGAGCACGACTGTAACACACTCACACTCACACACACACACAGATACTCACACACACATTGTATAGTGCGACGCTGCAATCGAGGGAGAAGAAAAGGCAGAGACGTACACACAGAGCCATTCTCACTATAGTAAAACCAAGAACCCAGAAAGTTGTGAGCCAAACCAGAGGCAGCTGCCAAGGTCCTCACTGTCGGGAATTCAACCATCGTGGCCATGCTACATTTAGTCTCAGTGTTAGTGCCCTTGCTGCTTCATCAAAACAATCTCTTCCAGCAGGCTCCTGGAGCTTACAATGGATCCACTGTTTATCCCACACTGTTGTGTGCGAATGTGTGTTTGTGTGTGCGTGACTACGTCTCCTCGGGGCTCTCACAAACACTCCCCAAGTAGTTGTTGTGTTTATGTGCCTGTATCTCTGCATTCCTCTGTATCTGGCTGTGCTCAGCCAACCATTGTAGCACAAAATTAAGTCCTGCTTATTCCATAGGCACTCCGACACCCAGAGGGAACCTGGGGGAGCCAAGGACCAGAGCTCGGCTATATGTAAAGGAAAATCAAATTCGGGTACGGTGACATTTAACATGAAGGTAAGGGTCAAATTATGGATTAGCTTGAAGAGTACAGCCCTGCAGCACTAGCTCCTGACCTCAAGGTGTCAGTAGAGATCAGCAGGCAGGGGGGTTGTCATGAGAAGCAGAGGGAGAGGGAGAGAGAGAGAGAGATAGAGAGAGGGAAACAAAAGAGAAAGAGAAAGCAAAGTATTTGACTGAAAAGACAGATTCATACACACACACACACACACACACACACACACACACACACACACACACACGGCCTCAAACTCTCTTTCCTGGAAAACCATTTTTCTTTCTTACAGTTTTTAGAAATTGTGGTAGGAGGGAATAATAACAGACACCAACAGTGCTTCAAATAAAACTGCCCTCCAGGAAGCCCAATGTCAAACCAAGTTCAAAAGTTTTGTTTTTAATTTCATTCATCTGGTTTGCTTAATTTACTTCATTTTTTTGAGATGTGACACATTTTCCTCTTTCCACATCAGTGGACGTGCATTATGTGTGTTCATTAGGTGTTTAACAGACAGTTATTTTAAATGTTAAATGTTATCTGCAGATTGAAATTTCAATTTGAATTGAATTTTTAATTAATTGACTAGTAATTTAGTGTGTAAAACGACAGTAGTTAAGTATATCAAGTGCAATTTCCCACGGCCAACACTGACATCTTTCAATTACTAGTGAAGTTCAGCTGATAAGTCAAAACCTATGGATATCCAGTCAGTGCTTCTTGTTTTAGATAAACATGATTAATAGATTATCAAAATTGTTCCAGAGTTCTTCTCGGACTATTGACTAATTATTAATTATTAACTAGTTTTATATTCATTGTAGCTGAGCAAGAAATAAATTTGCCACTTTCTGTGTGCATGTTTTTGGTGCATCGCTTTAGACTTTTAGAATAAAAGCTGAGGATGCAGAGGAATGAAGCAAGTATCCTACTAATTTATCGCCTGCTGTGTTTATGTCGCACCAATGGAGCAGCCATTACATTACATTACATTACATTACATTACATACTGGAAAGGAGGATGCAAGGATCTTCTGTTGTTTTGGATGTGAACTTCTGCACTTGGTTCAGCTGAAGTGCACAAGTGCAAATACTGTGACATGGAAAGACAAGTTCTTAATTAAAATATACTATTATTTGTCCTTAATTAAATATATACTATTATTTTCATCACACAAGCTATTACGAGTAATGCAATATACATGATGTGGATTCTACTTTTAATGTACACACATGCTAAGCTTCCATTTGCTTTTGTGACTTTAATTCTTCACTGCAGCCACTCTGGTGTGGCAGTACCTGCTCCTGAGAGGCCATGTCTCTCATTTATGAACCTCTGTAACTTCACATCAGCGCAGGCCTCCATGGGCTTGTCACAGCAGCTCAGAGAACATGACTGAAAAAATACGAATTAGGAAGCGAGGGATAAAGAGAAAAGAAAATAGGTGAGAGAGGGAATGTACATTTAAAAAAAACTACAGTGAGAGGATGGAGGCTGAGCGGTGGTGGAGGGGGATATGACAATGAGTGAGTGAAAGCAGCAGAGGCAAAATTTATGCCCACACTTTAAAATCAAAGTGCTCCCTCAGCATATTTCTCTCCTGCCAAAGTCATGCGCCGCACTGTACGGCACATTACTGCTCGTTCCTCTGCACCTCCCTGAGATGAAATAAAAAATTAAAGGATGTCAAACTACTATCAGCTCCGATAAATATGTAAATTACAAGAGAGAAGAAAAGTGGCTGTGAAAAACAACATAAATCTAATGGATTCTGAAGGTCAGTCCTGATTGTGCCGGTCAGCTCTTTCTGTGGCAGCAGTCACAGGAACTTTGGGCTCAGACTCATAAGTTGTGACATGATATAATTAACTGAGCTCTTCTTCATCATTCTTGTTCAGCAGGTACAAAAGAAGCCCTGTCAAGACCTTCTGGAAGCGTCATCAATATATTTAAATACCCTTATCCACTTTAACACTAGATTTGATTTGAGAAGTTCGAAGCAGATTTTGCCTTTTTTAATCTCATTGGTGTCCAAACTTTCTAACATGGAAGGCTGAGGGACAATTTTAAGACTGGCACTAAACTGTATGACTACAGTTATCTTATTGGACACTAAACAGCGTCTTAGGTTTGGTATTAAACCAGATGAAATATGGATATCTAAAGTCTTTGGTGCACAAGTATGGGGAAAGTATACTCCAGTATATAGTCACAGCCTGCTCCATCCTACACAGTGATACAGTAATATAAAAAAAACAATGACATACTGTCCACAGCTTTAAAGCACATTATACCACACGACTCAGGCCACTCTACATCACTGTCTCTCTCCTCTCTCTGCTGTGTGGGTTTTACACTGTAATAAATTAGCCTCAGTTTGGTGAGATGGCAACAAGACACGCTTGGCGCCCTGCTCAGTGCATCATATCGAGGATGGGCGCGAGCTGTAAATTGTCACCGCTGTGGAATTTATACCGAGCCTTGGGACGAGATGCAGCCCCGTGCACCGTCCAGTTGAGTGAGCCCCCAACAAGCGTTTGAAGCTCTGCACCTCCCCACACCCACCTCGCTCCACCTGCTGACACCGCCCACCCTGCCACCTCAAGGACAAACAGACAGACGCAAAGAAGAAAAAGAGACAGACAGGAAAGGGATGTGTGTTCAAGTGCGGAGGGCTCTAAAGTGATAAGACTTTTATGATGCTGTTTGCTTCCCCAGGATTTGACCAGGTCCCTGACTAAACTTTTTTTTTTTTTGTATGTGCAGGTGTGTAGGTGCTACAGACCCTGTGGCGTGTCTCAGATTTATTCAGCTCATCTTAGTGTGGGGAGGGAGGTGCACCACCAAGGCCTCCTCACACACTCACACACCACACATTACAAAGATAAACTCTCACAGATGCGAAGAGGGGAGAGAAAGAGAGAGATATATGCTGTTGTTATTGTTTTGCAATTATTTCTATTTCTATCAATACAGTATAGCACTAAAAAGGCCTGTAGCTTATTTATGACATAAAAGAATCTAGAGGTTGAGTCGTGGCAACTGGACTTCACTTTAACACCACTGGGTAGGATGGAGCGGGGTGTGACTATATACTGGAGTATATTTTCCCCATACTTAGTGCACCAAAGAGTTTAGATATCCATATTTCATCTGGTTTAATACCAAACCTAAGACGCTGTTTAGTGTCAAATAAGATAACTGTAGTCATACATAAAAGAACTGCATAAATTTTCATTGAATTTTTTTTTTTTCTTGTAAGAAAATACTGAATATTACTTGAAAACTGAAGGTTTTGAATATAAAACTGTTCCCATCTGGACAAAAGAGAGAAAGAGACAAAGAAAGTGAGACAAAGGTGGATGACACCACTCTGAGGTATCTGCTGGATTAAGTCACTTCTGCCTCTGAAGCAGTTACACCTTCATCCTGTCATCTTCTCATCTCCACAGTCCATCGCCTCTGTACCCGCCTCCCCTTTTCACATCTATATAGGATGAGTGTGTCGCTGAAGAGAGCAATCAAACGCAGAGAGGTGGTGGTCAGAGCTGTGTCTGCATCACCGTGTGTGTGTGTGTGTGTGTGTGTGTGTGTGCGTGCGCACTATTGTGTTTACACAGTGACATGTGGGTACTCAGCTTCCTGGGGGGACAAAAATCCAGATCCCCACTATGTAAATAATTGAATTTTATGGAGTCGACTCGGTTTAAAGTTAGGGTAAGCGTTAAGGTTAGGCTAAGCCTGTGGGAAATAAATGTAAGTCGATGAAGAGTCCCGATGAGAAATTGAAACAAGAAAGTGTGTGTTTCCATGTGTAGGTGTGTGTGTCCGTGTGTGTGTGTGTGTGTGTGTGTGTATAACAGAGCGAGACAGTGAGAGCCCAGGGAGGGGATTACAATGGCCGTGTCGAGACGCTCCGATTGGCATCACACGCAGACAGAAAGGGGAGGGACAGAAAAGAAAATTGGCAGAGTCATAAGGAAGATGAAGGGTAGAGAGAAGACAGAAAAACAAAGAACAAACTGCAGAAAGGAAAAAAAGAGACAAAGAGAAGGGCGGGAGCAGAGGAAACCCTTGAGAAGACAGCATGTGAATACGCCAACGGCAGGCCTCTTAAGTGGAGATGAAGAGGCGGCAGGATAAAACGCTCTGAGCGCTGTGTGATTATGGATCAATTTGCTGCAATCAAGCCCCCTTATGGCTGGTCCCTGTGAAATGGAGAGATTTCTTCTCCTCAAGGGCAGCCGTGATGACAGCGGAGGTCACAGGCGACAGGACTGACAGAGAGACTGACAGAGATGAGACGAGCGTCCGAGGGACAGGAAGGAGAGGAACCGCTCCGTCCTAAACAAGGTGCTGGACGTCAGCATTGAATCCCGAGCTTAAGGGCTTTCTAATTATGTTAATGTAGAGAAGTGGTGCTGAGATGGAGGCCTTTGGCCACCACTGACCATGGAGTACGCTGCTGCTACTGTCAGCTCTGGTCCTGTTAGAGTCACCGAATACTACTCAAGTGGATACGCAATGACATAAGGAATATCCCATTTTAGAAATCATTCAAATATCTGAGATGATGCTGAATTAAAGCAGCAATTTTTATGTGTCACCAACATAAACACAGCAAATCCTAAACCTAACACACACCGAGCTGAAAAGCAGCTTCACTGCCGTCTCTGACTAAATGTATGAAATGTGTTTCACCTCCAGTGTGTGTGTGTTTAGGTGTGTGGTGTGTGTTTAGGTGTGTGTGTGTGATAACCACAGTGATGTGACAACATACTGACACAACCTGAAGTAGACTTTGACACAACTGCAGCATTCACGAGAGGTTAAACCACTGGAGGTCAGGAAAAACAGGATTCCCAGTTAAGCTGTTCTTTAATAGTTTAGTGGCCTAAGGGCATGAAAAACAATCAAAGACTGTATGTTTGTCAATACGCTAAAAAAAAAAAAGGTCAGCAATATTAGGATATTAATGTTTCATTACCCAATAGGGAGCTTCACTGCCCTTCACTTAATCAAAACCTATAACAGCCAAGGTTGAATGAACCATCATCATTTTTACGCGTCAATTCATCAATATGACCTTGTCAGACATGGTTACTGGAGGTCATTAAGATAAATCTATTTTTTAAATATATCCTAATATAAAAAAACATTTCACTGGTCTGAAATATGGTGAAACTTGAAGCTACATCAATGCTTTCAAAAGCATATATGCTCATTACAGTGAGCCAGAAAAGGCCCCGACTGTTCACCACTGTCTATTTATGTGAACCTCTGTTCTTTGTCTGGTCTACACATCCAACAACAAGCTTCTCTCCATGCCTTTCAGAAGCTGCCCACATCTCTTACAGTCACGCAGCCCTGTGACTGTTGAGAATGAGCGTTATAGACAGTTGGCTTGGAGGGCGAGACGGAGATGCACTGAAGAAGAGACAAAGAGGGGAGAGCTCTGTCAAGTATCAAAACCAACAGGCGATATGAGCATGAGGCTCAAAGTCGGAGGCAGCGACTGCTTAGAGTTTGAAGGCGTTGGTCACAGGCCTTTCTGAAACACTGACTTCTCCTCTCTTGCCTTCAGAAAATGATGACAGAAGGAGAGGAGCATAAAAAGGAGGCACGGCTGGTCTGTGCTCGGCATGATACAGAATCAGAGGCAGCCAGTAATGGCCTTTTTTGAAGAATGCGCCACTGAACTTTAAGGGCCGTCTTGCTTGAAAGGACAAGTTACAAATAGGAAGAAAGGAGAGAGAGAAACGATATCCCAGGGATATACCCCCTACTGCGCCGCCCTATCGCCGCCCCACAGTGTAGGAGTGTATATGTGTGTGTGTGTACTGTACATGACTGTGTATCTGGAGACTGTAACACACTGCAGGAAAAACAGGTGCAGATGAACAAGCAGAAATACAGCATATGGACGACAGAGTCTTTCTGTAGCGCCGCTCGAACCACCGCTTCTTTTCAAATAGAAGCTGTGAGTCTATCTAACAAGCAGAACAGTCAGACAGAAGTGATGTGCGGTTCTATATTACATCGCCTCTTCCTACCTATCAATAATTTCTGAGCTACAACGATACAGCTGGGCCGAGGTAAACAACACAAGTGCATCCCAGCTTTAATAACTACTGCCACACCTCCCAGTTATATCTTTCAGACAATTTGTCTTCCTTTCAGTTCTGTTTTCCTGCCTCTCATCTCTTTTTTTCCGCCTCACATTTTTACAGTTACCGTAGACCAGTGAGTCTGCAGCCACATACAGGAGCTGTATTTGCTGTGCGTAGGCTCACGTGCGCGTCGCGGGCATCAGCTCGGCTCAGCGGCGGCGACAATGTCATTCGGCGGTTTAGTAACAGGCCATTAACTTGTTAATACCAGCATAATGGGCGGTCTGCTATTTTAAAACCACAGTCATGTTTGTGCCATTAACAACCACTTAGTGCGTCATTCAAACCAACAGGCCACCGGGACACACAGAAACCATAATAGAATAACAAAGACAATGTGATAATACGCCCTGTCTTCTTATTAACACCAAGCACAGGTTCACAGCAAGAGACTGTTTCCAGGATAACAAACAGGAAACATGACAAGTCCATCCAGGGACCAGTGGAGTTTAAACTGACAGGTTAAGCAGACTAACCAAGCTAGTTTACCCAGTTCTGCAAGACAAACCAAATCAGAAGAGAGCAGTTTACCTATGCAAACACTATGTGAGCTGTAGTCCCACAGACCAGTAAATAATTTGACACCCATTGGAAGCATGTTATGGTTGGATAAAAAGTTAAATCTGTCCTATTTAAGGATTAAATAAAAACACAGTACATTAAAGTACGTTAAAAGTGCATAGGATTTTTCAATCGAGTTATTTAAATGAATACAGAAGACATGACACGCTATAGCCTAAAGGGCTTTCTAATTCCATTTAAGCATCTCAAAGAGAATCAGCTTTCTATCAGAATCAGCAGCTTCTCTCTGAAGTCTGAGCGGAAACGCTGGGCAAGAAGTCCTGCAAGTCCATTTCGGTGCATCAATCGCTTACACAGACTTTGAACTCGGTTGTGGGTATGTTCAGCTCTTTAGTGATTTCCAAAGCTTTCAGCTGAATATCAGCTCTATTAACAGGCATTTCTCCAATCTGTTAGTCAGTCAGTCAGTCACACACTCCCTTGTCAAGCTTGTGAAAGCAGCCAGATTTAGGAAGCTGGAAAGATTCTGTTTTGACTCTTAGTATTTTTAAAACCGTCATTTTGCACAACCATTTGACGAGTCAGGCTCATTGATCACCGTGATCGGACGGTTTGATTGATTCATTACACTTCCCTTTCCAAACAAACGGCACGTCCTCCTGTCGTTCCTGGTTGGGAAGTGAATTTAGCAGGTTAATGTAAAAAAAAACAAAAAAACATAACTTTAACTGGCACTATCTGATATAATGACGACAGTAACTTGTCACTGTCACATGAGTATTTTTCCAGCCTGGGTTGGTCCTTAGTCGGTTTGACAGACTGATACAGCACAGTGTTGACAAACCTGCACAGGCTAAAAACTATTTATTCACTGATTGCCTTTTTTTTTTTTTTTTTTACAAATGAAGAGTAAAGCTGTTACCATTAACAAGAGAATCCAAACTAGAGGAAAGAATTCACAACAGAATAATCAAAGCACCATCACTGTACAAAGGAGACCTACTGCTTTCACAAACTAAATATCACCTCAGTTAATTGGTATTGCCTTCTAGCCTAAAGTATATGCATATTAAAATGAAACAACTGATTTCATTCCAGCCACAGGGTAAATAGATAGTTTTTTAGTTTTGTTTATGTGATTAAAAAAGGTAAAAATTCTAAGAGTTATCCATCTCACTAATCTCTCTGTAAGTTGACTTGAAAGGATTTAAATGCAGTGTAACACCTGCTGTTAATACGACCCCCTGATAAAGCCGACATCAAATGTCTCCGATAACATCACTGCTTATCTCTGGAAATTAAACGACTTCTGGAATAGCTCAAAAAATGAATTTTAGGTTGTTGTACTGCTGCTAGAAGAAGGAAAAACTGGTGGAGGAGAGCTGGAGAGGAGGAGATGACGTTTTCTGAATTTCAATGAAAACCCTCATCTTTTAATGATTCAAACATCCAGGGCGAAGACTGACACGTGTAGCTACACCGCAGCCCTCACAGCATAAGCAGTGGAAATAAACTTCTGCATCTGAACTTAACCGAGCAGCAAAAAACAGTAATTGAGCTCATGACTCCTGTTTGTCTCTTTCTCCTCCCACTCCTGATTGGCTCGCCTGACGCAACAACTGCATGCTGGTTGGTTTAGGATTAACGTGGTTGCCATGACAACGTGCCGGACGTAGAGCTGTGTTGGAATGGATGCTTGTGTGTGTGTGTGTGTGTGTGTGTGTGTGTGTGTATACTTTGTTTGAAGTGGCAGGCCTTTTCAGCAGCTTTGATCAGGGAAATGTTTGTAGTGGGGGCAAACCTGGAGAACAAACAGGACTTCAGAGAGATTAGCAATCTGTGGAACACACACACATACACACACACGTGCATACACAAATAAATGCTGTCTAGAAGTCAGCTTTTTGAATAAAATCATCCACACAGAGACAGGCAGCTCCATCCACTCTCCAGTTTTCTGATGTGATGAAGCAAAGACACGGAGAAGGTGGTGCGATGTAAGGATGCTGGCTGACATTGCTCTGTTCTTTCCCTCTCCTCCACACCCGCTAGGCGCATGGTTTTGAAGAAACACACCAAGAACAAGTCATCTAATGTACAATCTGTGTGTGTGTGTGTGTGTGTGTGTGTGTGTGTGCTCATGCAATCCCTTCAGGGCCGGTGTAAATCCATCAGTACTGAGGAGAGTGCTTTAGCAGCCGAGGTGTGACACATGGCCCCCACACTCCTCCATCAAGCCATACTGAGCAGCAGCATGTGTATCTGTAGATCAGCAAACTGTGTGTGTGTGTGTATATGTGTGTATATATATATATATATATATATATATATATATATATATATATATAAATATGAGAGGGCGAGTCAGCTGTGTGAGCAAGGAGCTTTGATTCAGACAAATACGCCACAGCGCCTGGGCTGCTCCCGACCCCAACCTGGATGGAAAACATTGCTGCTATTCTCAGAGCCACAAGCACATTACTCAGTCCCCAAGGAAGGAGGATAAGTCATCCACTAAGGTCGCAGGAGGTGTTATGTCTCTCACTGCAAGTAGTTCAGAGTTTGAAGAATGGCAGTACAAGGCTGAAACAAAATGCAGTGTGCTCCTCATCTCAGTCCGAACGATCAAACAGAGGGGTAAGTTATGCCCCCAGCTCCCAAACCAACACGGGGCATCACAATGACAAAATGTGTCAACATCATGAAGAAAAGGCTTAAATAATCTCCCTCAGACACGTCTGTCCTAAGATTCACATGTCGGACAGAAATGGATTGTGCTTCATTTCACTTCCAACACAAACTTAGTGGTTTCGGAGACCTAGCTGGGTTTCATTTACATAAATTCATTTTTAAAAATCTGTTACAGTTTCAAAGTTAGAGATGATGGCACTACTTCCTTTCCTTAAGGGCCTAATCCTGAAGTTGGATTTCTTTATATGAAAATATACCTAAAACTAACTAAAACTCAATATATAGCAGCTGTTTGTGTTACTTCTCTTAAATATAAAATATATGACATGTAATCTAAACAATCAATAGAACTAAAATGAACCAAATAAAAGCAACAACATGAGTCAATGTCCTAACTTTCCTTTTAGGCTTGCAGGTATAACATTTATCTTGTTCATGTTTGCTAAGCATGTCTGAGACCAGGAACAAATGTCACTGTTTTGGCAGCTATTTGACCTTAAAGAATCACCAAAGGTATTATGGTTCATTTTGTGGCACCTCCATTCAATAACTGAAATATTTCACTCAAAACCGTAAAAGTCAGCCTCTGGTGGTGCTAGAGAAAATGTCAGGGGATCACCGAAAACTGCAGGACACACTGTACCCTTCAGTTCTGAAAGAGCAAAAGACACAATGGATCCGTGTGCACAAAAAGCTACACTAAGCACATCCACACTAACGTCTGGTCACTCCGAGCTGAGAATTTAAACAAGACAGGATTATACAGAGGCATTTAAAATAAAAAAAAACATCTACAAGGAAAATAACTCAACAACAGAGAACAATGCTGACGATGGGTGCCACATATAGTGTAATTGTTGGGGGGAGGCTGAGAAGCAGAGAGGCGAGGTGGCCTGATCACACCCTGAGAAGTTGGCCCTGAGGGAGGAGATTAGAAAATGGTGATGCAATATTAATTGGTGATGGTGCGTGCCAGGGATGGCAGGGTTGTCCGGGGCTTATCTCCCTGAGGAAAGGCTGTCAAGGAGCTGCGAAAGACAGGTGGGATGAGTCCCTGACCTTGTCTGTCAGCCGGTCGAGAAGAGGGCTGGGGAAAGAGACCTCCAGTCCCACTGACACTTAGATCAACACTCTGCCAGTCTACAGCAAGCCTACTGGGACATAGCCCAAAAACAAGACAGACAGAATGACACAGCGAGGGAGGACGAGAGAATGAATGTGATCTCCATATATACATAAAAACAAAACATATGCTAAACTTTGCGTGTATTGGACAGAGGAGCCTATAGTATGATACAACACTGTGGGACGAGATATGTAGCGTCACGCATCCTGACAAGCTGAGCACAGGAAGAAAACCACAATAATAATTTGATGCTGTTTCTTGTTCGATATTATTTTGCACTTGTTTAACCCAAAGAAATTCTATAAAGGTGAATTTCAAGAAGTGATGTGACATGGAGGCAGAAGGCATCAACATATCCATCAACAATCTGGAACATGAGACCACTAGAGGGTCCTCGCCTAAGGTTCTCACTTCCTGGCTTGTATAGGTTTCAATGGCTGGTGGTATAGGAAGGGTGAGTAAACCAGTCTAGACCTGACCAGTCTAAGGGAACATACACCTGCACCCCCAGTGATCACCAAAGCATCACAGACGGACTCTCCAGTATTTTGGATATTTTCCTGTCATGGTGTGAAAACGTCATTTCTGACAGTGGCACGGCTTGAAGAAAGGGAGCGAACGAGGCCAAACAAGCATGTGGGCGAGAGCCGCACGTCATCTGGGGGCACACAAACCCTGGACTTATGTCAGCTTCGATTAACCCTTTCCCATCTGTCTCTGTCTTTTTCTTTCATTCTCACTTCCGCTGCCATGATCTCAACTGGGTCAGGCGCTGCAGTAAATCCCTACATACAATTACGGTGCAACATAAGAAGAAAAAAAAAACAAATCTCACACCTGCAATAGACAAGAAACGTGTCGTGTCCTCCCCCTCACTCGTGTCACACCAAATGCAGCCCAGTTTTTTGTTTTTTTTTTTCGATTTGCTTGAACCATCCCCTGTCAAAAGAGATCTTGCGTATTAAATTATCAATGCTATGGGCCTCAATAATTCAGGCTACCTAGCAGAGTGTTATTCTGACAGTGCCATGGAGCACCCTGACATAACACTGACTGTCCCTCCACAGATCTCGTCTGAGTTTATCTGCTCAGTGGCAAAATCACCACCAATACCAGAAGGCTAACAGCAGCCAATGCCGACCGAGAGATATAAACAGACAAAAAGACAGGTAACAGGTAGACACAGAAGGTAAACACACACTCTTCCCCTCTGCTTTTGTCTTTTAAACCCTAATTAAATTCAACGGCAGAATACAGTAGCATCAGGAGCATCAGGGCACACGTCCTCCCATTTAGAGGAACAGGGCGGCTGATGTGTGTGTGTGCCAGAGACAGAGTGAAAAGTCACGCTGCAACGCTATTTCCTTGAGTCTGACAAATGAGGCCCCGGCTGCGCTCTGGTGTTGGCAGTTACCTATGAAAGAATGCATCAATCCAATTGACTGTCCTGTTCTGCCTGTCACACAGCTCCACATATTCCCTCCACACACACACACACACACACACACACACACACACACACACACACACACACACACACACACACACACACACACACACACACACACACACACACACACACACACACACACACACGTGTACATACAAAAAACACATAATCAGAAATGATATGTCACAGCCACGCCACCTCTCAGAGTTCCTATCCTCCGTTCTACACCAGTCCTTCCTCATCCGCCCCAACACATCGTGTCGGATCCCTTCCTCTCCTTCTCCCTCTGCCTGTCCTCTCCTCTTCCCCCCGATCTGAGATCAACACCTAGCTGTGTGCAGGTGCAAGACTGCTGGCAAACTGTCAGCTCGCGTCTCCTTTACATAACACACACCTCATGTTTGTGCAGCTATCTCTGTGAGGGCACTGAGGACATAATGCATTCTCCTATCTCCTTTCTTTACCTTTGTCTAACCCCACTTTCCCAAAATGTCCTCACTCCGGTGGTATAAAACTCAAACCAGTCCCCGCTTTCTAAACACACACACACACACACACACACACACACACTCACACACACACACTCACAGCTTGGCGCCAACACAAGCGCTTCTCACTCTGTGAATTGGTCTCCACACAGCCAGCGAGATCACACTCTCACTGTCAACACACAAAGGAAGACTAACAGCGAGTGTGCTAAAGGTTGGAAAACACTGAGGACACAGGCAGAATAAGAAAAAAAGACAAAGTGGAATATTTTGGGGCAAAACATGAAAAGGCCGTCATCGCATTTAAAAAGGACCCATCCTATGTGAACTGAAGCCACACAGACAACCTCATTATTGGGCTGGTATTTGATGCAAAAGACACAAAACACACTATCGCGCTGTGTGAAGGCTCGTATGTCAGGTAGGTTTATGAATTTTCCTCAAACAAAAAAAGGGTTTAAAGAAAAATTAAATCGCATTACTGGTCCTCGTGTTCTTACACCACTCAAACCTCCGTTGTCATGGTTACAGCAGTAACACACCGTATCGCACTGAAACTACTTTTCGGACACGTTTGGTAAAATAAACACTGAACGTTATAGAGACTTCATCATTACAATAATCAACACATGGCTGATCGTGAAAGGTCATGTTTTACCCATCGATCCCAACGTTTTTCCAAATGTGGACTTTGTCACTTTACATCAGGGGTCTCCAGTTCCAGTCCTCGGCTATTAGCTGGATCAGGTGTGTTCAGCCAGGGAAAAGATATTTAGAAAACAAGCAGGACAGTGGACCCCGAGGACTGGAGTTGGAGACCCCTGCTCTACATCCACCCATCATCTAGACTCCCTTAGTCCTAACCAGGGTCCCCAGGGACCTGCTGGAGCCTATCCCAGCTCTCTTTGGGTGAAAGGCAGGGGTCCACCCTGGACAGGTCCCCAGTCCATCACAGGGCCACATAGAGACAAACAACCTCACACACTCACACTCACTCCTATGGGCAATTTAGAGTCACCAATCAACCTGACATACATGTTTTTGGACTGTGGGAGGAAACCAGAGGACCTGGAGAAAACCCACACAAGCACAGGGAGAACATGCAGACTCCACACAGAAAGACCCCTGATGGGTTTCAAACCAGGAACCTTCTTGCTGTGAGGCAACAGTGCTAACCACTAATGCACCGTGCTGCCCTCCCTGCTCTACATATTAACCTTATTCCTCCCCTGCCTGTCATTACTGCTATAGCCACTAGAGGCTTCTACTTTTACAACACGTCAATGAAAAGCACCTACTTACCTGCCAGTAGATTCAGTTTGCCCCTACTGAACCATAATTTTGGGTGTGATAACTGAAATCAGCATTTTTTTTATGAGCAACTCCTTTAACTTTTCTCTGTCCATCCTTATAGATGGGCTAGTTTTTAGTGTTTGTTATGAATATCGTTATCTGTCCACCAAAAAAACAATACTGGTTCTAATAAGTGTTGTGTTATTATGAAATGGCCACTTCAAATATAAAACAGCCACCGGGGGCAACTTGGGGTCCAGTGTCTTGCCCAAGGACACTGACATGTGGACTAGTGAGGCCAAGGTCCGAACCACCAACTGGTTCATGGTCACCCTGCTCTACTTCCTGAGCCACAATGTTCTTTTTAATTTATTAATCCTTTCATGGTGTCGCGAGAATAAATTCACTTATAAGCCTGTGTCTTTTTAGAACACTGATATGTTATCTAGCTTCAGGCACCGACAGATCACTCACAGTATGGTACAGAACAAGAGCACACACACACACACACACACACTGAAAATGACCCTTTCCTGTGACTGTGAGAACAGACTGAATAGATAAGATTTATTGAGATTAATACCAATGTAACTGATTGAAAATTAAACTACCAAAGATTAAAGATATTTTGATAAAGTGTTAATGTTCTGGCTAGAAAGGTAATTGGGTATAATAAATTAGTCTCTGTTTAGCACCAACACACACACACACACACACACACACACACATAGACCATGTTGTGACCTCTAGAGCTGTGAACATGGAGTTGGTGTCAGCCTGCATAGCCCAGGGTCATCTGCCAGCTCTAAACAAGACTCTCATTAACACCAGGTCATTAAAAGCTCCTGCTGCCAATGTGTTTCTGTGTGTGTGTTTCTGTGTGTGTGTGTGTGTTTCAGTCATGGACGCGGGGTCCAGGCTGACACTGACGAGGGCAGACAAGTGACCGATTTGTCTTTGGCTATGAATCCCATCAGATATCAGGGCTTTAAACGCTGCTCATAGGTTGGAAGGTGTTTGTTGAAAAAGTTAGACTTTCTCTCTGCATCTCACCGCAGATACAAACGAGTTCAAAGCTTAACCTTCCTATTGTTTTTAAAAACTACATCTGAATTTAAGTTACACTGCTGCATGAACACACTAAACTGAGGGACGACCGAGTTTACAGTGTTTTTTATCTTGTGGCATTTCTGGCATATGCAGTAGGAGTGTATGACCTCACCTGTATAGAAAAAGAGAGAGAGAGTGCACACGCATTTGAGTGTGTCTGCACGTGTGCATGCTGCCAGGGTTCGCTAGAAACAGCATAATTTATCACACCTAATTAATTATACTCCAACACTGAGAGGAGTTGTCGCTCAATCAGCTTCCTGCTCTGTCACACAACAGCAGGAAAGACCCAGATAAACTCTCGGGGCCTGAAACACCACAGCTTTTTATTCGTTTTTTCTGAAGTCTCCCTCTTTTCCCAGGCTGATTCGCCATGCCAGTTTAGCAGGCTTCACATTACCATTTAAATAAAGAGGCTAGCTAAATGACCACTGGTATAGCATAAAAAGAGAAATTAAATTCTCTTTCTTCCTCCTGGCACTTTATTCTTTTCTCTTTCTAGCTCAAGCTCCTCATTGTTTTTAATTTGTTTATTCTGGAGGGATGGATGATAAAAAAAAAATATGCAGAAGTATCCACATGCAAAATGAACTATTTGATTACAAGGTATGTCTAATCTCTTTAATGCATAACAATGGCTCACAAAGCTAAGCAGACTTGAAACAACTCAGGTGTGTTAACTTTTCGTAGGTGAACTGATTATGATAAACGAAACCAACATCAAACAAGAAAATGGCATTAACAAAGTTTGTTTCAAGACAAAGCACATAATCATATTAAACTACAGCTGCACTTTGGAGCCCACAGTGCATGTACAGTTAAAGTCACCTGCTAACAATCATTACCTACAGTGACAGATTCACTGACAGAGGTCACGCTAACACACATGCAGGCTACATGTGATTCATGTTTCCAGACATGGAGCAAATGATATTTACTAGTTTTTTTAAATGATGAGGGGCTAATGTGTAAACACCGACACACTGAGTGTAGACGGTGCTGTATTTTTATGACTCTATGGATGTTGACGTGAATTTAGTCAGACCCAGAACGTGCGGTTTCAATGGAGGTGAGCAGATTGTACGAGACGCAGATTGATTGCACTGGAAATCGAACAATATTGCTTAGCTGTAACAAGCTTTATTTACTACATTAAATTATCATTAAAATGCTATTAGTGCAATTAGTTGATTTCCACTTTAAACAAAACATCTATGGAAAGAGAGGCTCAGAGGAAGAGGGGGAGGGGGAGGGACTGGTGTATGGTGGACACTGCAGAAGGGAGAAAAGTTAAATTATAAGAGGAAAGGAGCAAGGAGCAAGGGAAGGGGGGTGAGAAAAGAAGATATGTGAGGGGAGGTGAGGTGAATCAGGAAGGAGAGAGGCGACAAGTGAGCAGTGGGAGATGAATATTAAGCAGCTGTAGTGATTAGGGTGGTGCTGTGACAGTGACATTAGCTGCCATTGGCAGCCTCTGCCGTGGTGATTCACTGGAACCTGCTTCATTTGGACCATAATTTGCTTAAATGCTCAGAGAATAAAAAATTCATCATCACTTTGAATCTTATTAATTGGGGGAGCCGTCTGCATTAATAGAGGGCATTTTGGTAGCTATATTTAAGTATGCATGTGTGCGCGCCTGTACATGTGTGTGTGTGTGTATTTAGACTAAGCTCAGTTTTGCATCCATTTACTAAAGGAGCTGATGGATTCCAAACTTTAGCAGTTTTTTATCAATGAAGCAGCCAAATAAGCTTCTTAAAAGCGATAAGGACCTCTGACTGACGCCGGCAGCAGAAAAAAAAAAATTAGAAGCCAGTCAAGACATACCAGCATATCTTATCATACATGCATTTAAAACTGACAATGCAGAGACGTGTAGCTGAATCAGGCTATGGGTGAATAAAATGATGGCATGTAAGGAGCATGGGAAGCCACTGAGAGCTCATCAGTGTGTGTGTGTGAAGACCAAAAACCAGAATTAATTTGCCTGTTAATCCTGCAGCCATTAAAAAAAAAAAAAAAACAGCAGCAGAGATATATGAGCAAATAATACATGATTTGATCCATTACTGGCAATGATATAATGAACAGACTTCTTGCATGTTTTGTGTACAGATGTGTTATCTTTAATGTAAATGAATGCTGTGTAGATTGTGCAAAACTGCTTAGAATTCAAAACAAAAACACATCTCCAAGAAATTATACAACCACAGTAATGAGTAGAAGAGTATAAGCTCAACCCTTTTGTTACTTTCTAATTATTTACAGTAATGAGAAAGACTGCCATAGTTTCCTGGGAGAAATATTGTGGGATGGGCAAACAAAGTGGGTGAAATGGAGATAAAGTGAGTGAAAAATTCCCCAAAAGCAAAGAGAGACACATCGATAAACAAAGCCCAAAATGAAAATGTTGTTTTAACATTGCAACTGGTGTGAAATATCCTGAGCACCTGACTAATACATACTGCTGGTGTGTACTCCAGTGCAGGGATAAACCACCATGTGTTAATACAGTGTGTTACTAGAGAGGTTAAGAGCCGCAGTGATGGAGGCCAGTCGCTGCTGCAAACGGTAAGAAATTAAGACCGATGTCCATTTATTTCCTTGCAGTGAGTCAGGAGCTGAGTGTTGGATTTAGACCCTTAGTTGGTACGCAGTATGACGCTGATTAGTTTAGATCACCCTTGGGTGGCTGTGTTATATGCAGGGCGCTTCCTATTTCATAATAAAACGTGCCACAGTGTGTCCTCACTACAAACCCTTTGTGTGCGACCTTGTTGCACCGAGGTAACATATGCACCCGGCTCGCCCTCTCTGAACTGCTCCTTTCAGCAGGCAACCAAAGCGGTTATATTTTCACATTCAATACAGTAACGATGTCATAAAGAGAAAGCATTACTGCGACCTATTATGCGCCGCCGCTGTGTACACGGTGTCCGTGGACAGGATGAATCAGACAATGTTCCAAGAAGTTCCATAAAAGCACTGAAACGGCCATATTCATTAGGTTGTGTGTGTGACATAAATATAATACGACTCCCTCTAGACTGCAGTGTGTGAGGAGGACACAGTCTTAATGTGACAGACAGTGAGGCTGCAGAGCCCAGCCCAGTCTGGACCGAGTCAGCCCAACCCAACTCGACCCAGCCGGCACTAATCCATCATCACCACCACTGAATCATCGTGCTGCCAATAAAACCAGGCGGCAATACATTACAGGCATGTGGCAGGCTTTAGCGATAATGACATTGAAAAGTCCCCTTGGGCTGTAGGAGAAGCCTGGGTGCACGACACACTTGCTTACAGAGGCAATAATATATGGAAATGAACCAGTGCTCCAGACAAGGGAAGAGGAAAGGGGAGTGGGTGACACTCAGACTCTTTATAAGATGAAAAGAAGCAAACGGCCTCTGCAGTGACCACTTCCTCTCCACAATGCTCAACGCTGGGGCTCGTTTCGGATTCAAGGCTCTCCAAACAAGCCATCTTACAAGCAATCTGATATGTCAACACATCGTTCCTGCCTTATCTTGCTCTCATGCAGCTGAGCTGATACTGCAATACGGTCTGGGCATGGGACACGTTAGATACAGTGCTGCCAATCATCAGCGTGCTGTGTGGCACAGAGGAGGGCTAGCAGCATGAGAACTGAACGGATGCTGAATACAAGACAGCACAGTGAACACCGGGCTCTGCCGTTTTGAAAACAATCTGACAATAACTCACCCGCACTGCAGATGCACTCGAACACACGGCAAACTTGACACAGATTTAACATCGTGTTTCAACCGGATGTGAAGGGAACTAAACTTTGTGGTGACAAGTTGGCTACAGAGCCTGCGACAATGGAAAGCTGGTGTCAGATGCAGTGAGAAAAGATACGGCTGCACACTGATCTGTGTATGGTGGAATGAGTTTTCAGAGAAATAACACCAGAGCTCATCTGCCTCTGCCTGAAAATCTATTTTCCATGGTTTCAGACTCTTGGGTGACACCTTTTAAAAGCAAATCTCTGCTATTGTACGTCACACTCAAACTCCAATTTTAATTTTTACATTTAAATTAAAAGTGTACTGGGGTCACCGTGGGCTGAGAAATTTGCATTAGCCTAGGGGTCACTAAGGTTTTATGAAACCCATTCAGTACATGGCCATCCGTTGGAAAATAAAAAATAAATCCTGTTCCATCAGTTAAATGGTGTCCCAGTGTAAAAATAACACATTGAAGTCCTGAAGTTGGTTTGTGCTCCAAGTTATTGGTAGATTTAACCCTGATTTAGTGGTTTTAACATAAACAGATTGAGGTGAGAATATCATCAGTGGAAATTAAGTCACTGCTCACGCAAAAGCCGCCTCCAACATCCTTCATTTTTTCTAACGCTGAACAATATTGAAAGGACAACACTGATGTGTCGTCCGCCGCAGTTTGTCCTGGAGTTCCTTTGTTACTGGGGATGTAATTAAAGCAGTTGTTTGACATTTTGGAGAATATGCCTATTCACTACATCACATCTGTCCATGTGTAGCTCTTAGCATAACAATGAATCTGACAAAGGGAGGAAATGGCTGTTGCAGTCTCATTAAGTGACCTTACTCATGCAAAGGAAAACACACAACTCGTCAGTATTTCTTGAACGTCACACACCTGCTCTGTTCCCCCTAATGTTCAGGCTAACTCGCCTTATCTGGGTGATGTCGTGTGGTCGTTGCGGTTTCCAGTTTCCTTATATACAGTCATGTGACCGACATGTCATAGATACCATACATCCAAACTGGTCTGCACATGGCTGTATGTTCAAACAAAGAAGCAAATGAAAAGAAAAACTGGCAAGTGATTAAAACAAAGGAACAGGCCCAGTGTGGTGGTAACATTTCAGTTTCTTTGGTAAAAGATCATGAGGCAGGAAATGACAAAAAAAAGACAACAAGAGGTTGTGCTGATAGAATAAAAGTCTGGATTTATTTCTGTTATCTATACATTAAACAGGTGTTCCTGAATGCAGCAAGAGAAAACACAGAACAGGATGCTAAGCATCAAAGAGTTGCTCGCATAGCAGAGGTGTGGCCGGTTTAGCAGAGACATGTACACTCTCTATCGCATATAACATTTCTGTAGATGTGGGGTTGTGCCTCTGGGAGGCTGAAGTAGGGTGAGGGAGTGTTAACTGCAATAGTCTTGAAATTCTTTTCACATTATCATACCAGGTCAAAATACTCCATACAGTAAGAACCCTGTCTCTCCCTAATGATCATTGCAATGCGGTTACAACTATTGCAAACAGGTGCATACCCAAGCAGCCCTGTATAGCTCAGTTTAATCGAACTCCATGAGTATGAAAAATGTCGTCATAGTTCTGTACAGATTTGTCATGTCGCCATTGTCCCCTTTGACTCAATCTCAAGGCTGTGCAGAAACATTCAAGAAGGTTTAAACACGCTCCAGTCATCTCTCCCTGATAGGCCCTCCACCCAACAGTGATGTGGTACCAGGTGATTACAACGTACACCTGCATAGAAATTCAATTACACACAAAGCTCTCTGGGTCAATTCCCTGGACCAGAGCAAAGCTTTCAATTGAACCATTTTGAAACAGTCCAACAAATGGCTTAAGAGCTTCCATGAAACCAACCGCAGTGTGAACACACACACCGCTCACAGCAGAGAGGAATTCCCCAGCAACTTTTCACGTTCACAGATCAGCAGAAAAATCACATGAACACAAATACATACATACTGACAGCTGGAGCAAACCACTTCCAGAAAAACATACTGCAGACATTTTGGTGCAGAAAAGATTCCACTGGTGTCACTGTGCATGGCAAAAGAAAATATAATGCACTTTTTTGAGTAATTATGTCCCCCAGACATGATGCTCTAGCTAAGACTTAAGCACACAGTCAACCACATACAAACTGCTACACTGAGTTCCTATTCTTAACATTGAAAATTAGATCTAAAATATTTAAGCAACACTGAGGGGACAAAACATTAGACCTGGGGACCTGAAGTGTAAATTAGTTAAAACAAATCATCCCAAAACTGAAGGGCAGGAACTGCCCAAAACAGTCAGTTCACGAAGACGCCATGAAGTGATTGCCATACACGTCTCCGGCCAAGGTCGAGGCTTTTATTCTCTTCTTCTTCTACTTTCTTCTAAAATCACTTCCACTAACCAACTGTTTCCACAGTAAAAATAAAAAACTACCAATGGAATCTCGCTTCTCTAAAACTGAAAGAGGATATAATGTGCTGGCTGAGGACATCTTCTACTGTAACGTACACCGACTAGTCCGACCGAGACTTCCTTTACGACAACCTGACATGCGACCAGTGAACAGTGGCATCCTTTAAATGTCATGGTCAAATATTTATAATGTAACCTGATCTAACCATTAAAAATGCATATTTCTGGAAAACACACTGCAACAAAACAATGTTGGAGGACAACAGGTGCTAGAAGCAGACGCATCCACTGAAAATCAGCAAGTTCTGAGGTACTTGTGAAACTCACAGCTGAGGATATAATCACTACCTACAATATTTGGACGGATAGCATATAGTTGATACAGTAATAGCAGGGTTATCGATTTTGCGAAATATTTTGGCTTAAACTTTGATTAGTTGAGGGGATAGTGGCGGTTGACACACCTGAATAAAACATAGCTGTATGAGGATAAAAACATAGAAAAACAGCACCATTTGAGGTCCGATACACAGATCAGTTTTTGAACTGTTTGCTGGTAGCACCGTCAACCAGAAAAAATCTCAGAATGCAATACAGAGACAGAACACAACCACCGATCAACTGCACAACATAGCAAAGAGCGAAGATATATATATTCAGAGACACACAGACACCCCCCTTTACAGCAGCATCTTTAAGCAGGTAATAAATCTGATTTCTCCTAAGAATGATATTTGTGTACTGAGGTGTTTTACAAGTTTTATACGCTGTACATGTTGAGAGTAACCAGGTATACCTTTTTCTATAGATTTTTTAATATACACACATAGTTTACAGTCACTGACAAACAAACACCAGAGTAACAATGAGGTAGGACGGTGAATTTAGATGAAGTAGAACCGGTTTGTGGATTGTGTACAAAGTTACTGATATCTTAAAAAAAATATAGGCCTAATAACGTGTTCCTCCCGTTTTCGTCATTTGAAACAAGTTTGACATTGTATCTGAGGCTCAAACACTAATGTGTTTTGTGTACACTAAGCTGTGAAAACTGTGAGATGAAGCCATTTATCTTGTTCCACACAGTGAAGCTAGAAACTGATCTCTTTCTCCCTCAATCAAACTGTCAAAAAGCAAAATAAGGCTCCCTCATTCCCGAAGCCTTGACAGGCGTTCGCGGCATAAGCCAGAACACCAAGCGAGGACAGGATTTGCTATTGTCCCGATACATGTGCATTTTTAAATCCAGTCCACATGAACGTCAGGAAAGGAAGGAATTAACGGTGGCACAGGAAGAGGATCACGGAGCCGGAGAGGTTACGTTTCATCACTATCACGACTTGAGCGTGACAGTGACAGTACTGGAAGGTCTGGTGTTGTGTTACTGAGACAAACAAGCCTATAGCATCCTTGCCAGGTTATGCAGTGGGGTATGTTACTTATATGCTGCTAAAACCCAAACTGCTCTTTAGCAAGTCACTTAGAATATTTGATCAAGATTGGCCAGATTAAGCCAAATCTGGGTTAAAAACATACAGTACTTCCAACCAGCTTTCATCCACCACAGACGGTATTAGGAAAAAGATTAGGCTTAATCTCGCTCCAAGAAAGCTGTCCTTGAAAACAAGTTTAACATTTCAGATGATGTGATAGCTCTATAAATGCTCTATCTTAAAGCAACATTTTAACCACACCCCCTTTTGGCATCAAACAACAAAGAAACAAACACAAACACAATACACAACAATGTGTCAGAATTTCAGCAAGGTTGTTTTGCACAGCAGAAATATTTTCTTTCTTTTAAACTGCGTGTATTTTCAATACACGCTTGAGCACATAAACCTCACTTGTCGCTTTGTACAGGGAAATTTTCAGTGAAAAAAAAAAAAAAAAACATGTCCATAATGTGTAATGGTTTTGGTGGCTTAAGAGTCACTAAGCTGTTTTCACCCCAGCGTGGGTCAATTTTGTGCAAACCCTGCTGAAGCCTCAGCCACCGTCATCCCCTTTCTTGAGCTTGATCTCGGCATTCAATACTTTGGCTTACAATTATCACTACCATTTGTGAAACTACACAATTGTCTCTATACAAATCATATTTATACATAGCCAGTATCTTGACACATCAAGTTAAAGCACATATTCAAGTCAGCTTTCATAGGTAAATGTCTTCGCGTTGGTGAATCATGTTTTGCGCATGAAAACCAAGCAGGTTCGTTAAACAGTTGCTGACTTTTTCTAGACAATTTGCCAAAGTAAGCCGTTTATTGTTCATGAGGCCGTGACGGAGATATAGAATCCAGTTTCAACACAATATGACTTGTGAAAATCTATGTTTCTAAGCTCTGAGATTAAATCTCCAAAGACTGAAATATTAATTTCAGATGCATTAAATCTAGCAAGCTTGTTATGAAGCATTGGCAAGTCAGGGGCATATCTGACTGAGAAAAAAAAAAATAGACTATATCCCATAATTAATTTTTGCCATAAAGAAAGAGATAATAAACTATAATGTTCTAAGGTGCTACACAATAATATAATGTTTGTTAGGCCTTAATCTAAATCGACATTTAAAAAAGGACAAATACCACAAATACATTTCCTTAAGATTGAAGAAATTGCCCAGAAGTTTAAAGTGCATTCAATGCAAATGATTTGTATTGATCTAACTACTGCATCTCAGTTGCTAGAGTATAATGGTTTAACAACACAGATTCTCACCTTAGATCATCAGAAGGTAGATTCTAAGTGAGGCTCATCAAATATCACATTTTCTGAGTGTAGCTTAATGTTTGGGCTCTGTCATGATCGGATGTTAAAGGAAACCTCGACTCTCCTGTTCTCCAGAGATCACTTTGGCTAAGAAAGGGAGATATTTTTTTCATTTGTAGATCCCACTGATCTACGTTTGGATACAATATCAAGCTTAAAGCCAACAATTCATATGAAAAAACAAAAAATACACGTGTAAAAAGAAACAAGAAATTGTCAGGTAACATGGAATTACAACATCGATTAGATGAACCAAAACTTGACCAGAACTTTTGAAACTATAACATGAAAAATGACTGAAATAAACTGAAATATCCATGTCCGGTGGAAAAACAAAAATAAAAAGCTGCATTTTATGTACACTAAAATATATCCAAAACATAAGGTAGCTTAACAAAAGGCTGATCTGAACTCTTGAAATAACAAAAACCAAGACAGACAAAATGAAAGAGAGAAATAAACGAACCGACAAACAAGAACCCAGAGCGTGAAGAGGAGAAAGGCTTGATGGGCAGCTCTGCAGCAGATTCACAGTTAGCCACAGCTAGGTCACAGTTGAGATTTCAATCTGCAGCATTTAGTTCCAGCCTGCAGACAGCCACACAAACCATTTTGGATCAAAACAACAAAAAAAAACAACTGGAAATAAAAACAAAACAAAAAAAACACATACAAGAAAAAGAGGACAATTTTAAAGTTCTGATGGCATAGTTCAGAGGAAACTGTCACTGGAGCGACCTTACTTTGTTCCCCAGTGGCGTGGCTTAAAAAATAAAAAAAAAAAAAAAAAAAAATAAAGGAGGGTGCTATTATGGGGTTCAGCAGGCCCAGGCAACTTCAACAGCAGAATAGTATTTCAGACAGCTTTACCCACCGTTAACACTGCTTCCACAAAGAGACGACGTGAACCATACAGAGCTGTGCCCTGATTTTCTTCCCCACATCGTCCCGTTCAACCCAGCATCATTTCACAGGGGGGTGGGGGTTGAAATAAACCCGGCTCAGCTCAATTTAATGGTGTAAATCAGACAGAAAATAGTACCTAGCCTCTTACATTCTCACAGCAAAGTGCAGGGGAAGCTTCGTCGCTTCATCTTACTATACATTTACAATCACAGCTTACTAGAAAACACATGGGCATACCAGTCCCTGATGATTGCCAAAACCATTTAAGACCTTTCCAGGCATCAGCATACCCGTACCACCACAGAACAGTCCAACGATCCGGAAAGTGGCGTGTCAGATTAAGGGTAACACAGAACTATCCCATCAAACTCTCTGCTTGTGCTCTCTCTGCGATGGTAAAGGTTCATAACTAAAAAGCCGACATAAAAAACAAAACAGATATAGCGCTCTACATTAGAGTCATACGTCCCATTAAACCTCTACAAGCCCTCTTTCAAAATAAAGTGATGCTTTGTTGTTGTTGACCTAAAGTTAAGGTTGAGCACACACTCATAATCTCTTGGAACAAAATCTCTGTCGCAATGTGTAATATGGCTGTTACCAATTAAGACTTGTGCATCCCATTCACTGCAGTCGGTACCAACAGGAAAGACCCCAGCAACCAAAACATCCGACTGTTCACACATCTAAGATCTAATGCGAGCTAGAATAAACATCTTTATTCGAAGTAAACTCTGTTTAGGGAAATAACCTCTTTTACTTTTTAAAAGTTTAAAGACTCAAAATTATGTTCTGACACAGAACAATAAATGAATTTAATCACATCTAATCTCTGCTTTGACACAAACGGACACATCACAATAAACCATGTTTCTGTACCAATTCCACTGTGAAGCTTATAAAAACAGTCATACCCGCTCACATCAAACTACACGTCGTCAACTTCTGACTGGTGGTTAAAGCTGTCTGTCAGCCAATGAGGAGACTGGGCGCTGAAAAGGGTGATGCCAGGATGGGGTCTATATTTGTTTAAACATTTCACATAATAAATTCAGTGTGTCGAAGGACAAGAACCGCTCCTGAAACTGTGACAAATATCCCCCAGCCACCCATTTCAAGTCCCCTCGGTATCCTGCAAACCACGGTGGACGGGGGAAGGGGGGCAGAAGGCGCTGGCATGACAATAGCTGATCACTACATGCCATCATAGGTGAAGTTCTCCATCTTGACTGTCTGTCTGATGAGCAGTTTGGACTCCCGTCGCTCCTCATTCTTGATGGACTTGTTGATGTCCATTATCTTTTCACAAATGTACTTGTTCACTTTGGACAATCTCTGTGTAATCTCTGCACTGTCGGCTGTCTCTTGAGACACTCTGTCGTAGAGACACTCTGAGGAAGGAGTGAGTGTGAGCAGTCAGACCACATCAAACTAATAACGGCTGATATTATCTTTGTCTGGTAATTATTCAACATCATTTGATAACTGAAAGGCAAAATAAGCAAAGAAAGTAATTAGCTCTGTACCTGGTGATGTCCAATTTGTCACAGATTACAAGAGGTCTATCAGAACAGGTCTTCATCTTTCTCACAATTTGATTTTATTGGTTTAAAGCTGAAGTACAAGAGAGGATCTTTACCTCTGACGATTTTCAACTTGCTGGGTGACAGTGGAGGTTTGGGCAGGGCGTCTTTCTTCTTTTTGGTGGCCACTCCTGTGACACTGCGGTTTTTGAGAGTTTCTGTGCCCCAGATCATTACAGCCAGGTTCTTTGTGAACTTGGAGTCTCCCTGGGTCCGCTGCAGCTGGTGCCACTTCTCCTCCTCCACCCAAATCCCACCACCGAGGTGTACCTGCACAGAAGACAGGTGTAAACGCCACCCTGAACGCTGCATTTCAAAACGTGAATCTATATTCTGCTTAAGGTAAAAAAGATATTTATATATAGCAAGTTTAGTCTAAGAAATTGTGACCACAATTAGTTTAATTTTAAAGAAGAGATTTAGTAAACTGACAGATTTAAACACAACGCTCGGTGCTGCCTTATCTACTCCGCACTGACACTGACACTGCAGCCCAACTCTTTCACTACTAAGACATATTTGAAAAACAAGCTTTAATAAATGTCTTTAGAAACAAAAGGAAAAAGACAAACCTTGACAGGGTGTTTCTCTGCTAGTTCATGTTTTTTCAGCCAGACAACAGATGCAAGAACATCATAGGTTACAACAGTAAACAGCACAGTATTACTGTTTACAGATCAGACTGGAGTGGGGATGGCAGTTTCGTTAAATACCACTGATGCTAAAACAAAATGTAAGTAACCGTCCAGAAACAAACTAAATGCACAGGATTGCACCAGAAAACAGCCCATTTATATGAACCCAAACTCAAATACACATTTTTCCCTTGGGTGCTATGCTGATCACACACACACACACACACACACACACACACACACAGATGTGGGTTAGGTGATGTGGAATGCCAATCCAGTTTCACCGAGCTCAAATGCTCCATGCAGGTGTAAAACCGTCTAAATCTAAATAGACTAGGCTCATCGTAGTCATGGAGGAAAACATCTCGACTATCTCCTGCTCAGACCAAATTACAAATCCCAAAAAGCACCGCTTTTACCAACTAGGTTTCAAAAATAAGCTCAGGCCACTGGCTGCATGTAGGCTGGATTACCTCCACTATGAACTTAGCCTGTAGCTCTTTACACACAGGCGCTGCATGTTGCATAAGCCTGCACCAAACACTCCAAGCCGATTTCCAGCCTAGGCAGGCTGCCCTGGTCTTCTAGGTGAGCTAATGCAGCAGGGGGCATATGTGACACTCCTTCCCTTCTCCACTCTGTTATCACTGTAAAGTCTTTAGGCTAGCATCCAAAAGGCTTTCCCCTGTGCGGCTAATGTGCTTTAGGCCCCCAGCCAGCAGACAAGCTTTTTACTGCCCTCAAGTTAGACCAGACTGTTTTCATCCTCCCTCCTAGTTGCTCTCGTTCATCTCTCTTTGTCTATCTCCCCTCCTCCTTTTCTACCCCTTTCCCCATCTCGTGTTCTCACTAGGGCTAACCTGTCAGTCACTTTAAATTCCTCGCGTGCAAATAATTAATATGGAGTCCCTGATGTAGGAGAGTTCTAATTTGCAAGTGTTCTTCACGCTTGAAGCAGCTGCAGGCCCCACAGCTTGTAGTACCAATTCCCCCCCTGTCATCAGAGACAGGACGCTGGTTGAGTTACAGCAGTGTGGGGAGTAAAGAACCCTAACAGGCTAATAAACACTGATGATGCTGGCTCGGCTTGCAGGAACAATAATAATCTTCTCAACCTTGTTTACCTGCTAGGGTAGGGGCAGCCAGGGGGAAAGGACTGATCAACTATGACAGCATGTTCCCAGGTTCATAGGTGTTAAGAGGAAATACAGCATTTCCTACAAAATCAGGCTACTTCCCACGGTCACCCACAGGCAGAGAGCCAGGGATACAGAGAAAGGGAACTGGAGGGTTTAGGCTTTTCAAAGGGCGACTGAGGTTAATTGGGATTATCACCAATAAAGCTTTAAACACCCTCTCAGCAGTGTTAGGTTTTCCAATATAAATTAGAAATATATTGAAACGCACAGCTACAGATGTAAATGAAAAACAAGATTTGCAGATATTTCTGAATTGATCACTGAAGACAAAGGCCTTTTCACTGCTGACAGATACAACACTACAAACAAGCCTTAACATCGTCTGAAAAATATCAGATTAATTTGTTGTCTGTTGAACTATGTTAAAGGCCTGTCAATCAAGGTTTGAGTGATGGCATCTCTTAGTCCTGTCTTTTAAATTTCAAGGCTGGGGCACTTATGTTTACATCTGGATGAGTGACTTTGCCTTCAAGAATAAATGTCAAAAAAAAAAAAAACGATGAGGGAAATGAGAACAGACAGGAATCGCAAATCACAAATACAGATGAGCAGTGAACAGTCACATGAGGCTAGGAAAAGCAAGGCAGTTAAGGTGGTCAAGGATTTGACGACATCAGTGGCATACAAGGATTATGTGAGACTGACCTTCCCATCGTTGCAGGTGTATACTGTCCTGGGTGAGGGTGAGTAGCTGGAACTGGTGTTGGCTTCTTCTCTGCACGTCTCCTGGGCCTCAACAATAGGTTCAACCACTTCGGCCTTGATTGTCTGAGTTCCATTGTCATGCATAGGCTCTGATAAAGCAAACAAAAAGATGCTGCTTTATGGAGGATACAGTCAATAAAAACACCTGGTAACACTTTACTTGATGTAGAGGAGAGGTTTCAAAGCCATTCATCAATGGCTGCTCAACTTTAAAGAAAAACTGATGGCCAGTTGATCAATAATCTCACCGGTATATAGTAGCATGTGGTTCACCACCGGAACAAGACCTACCTGCTTGTTTGCCTGCTTACTTCCTGCCCTGGGCCTAGATGTCTGTGCGTCGAGATGGACGTTTGTTTTAGCCCAGTGACTAAGCTGGCTTGGTGGCTGGCCTCACTAAGCTCCAGTGTTGTTGATGAGTTTTAATATTGGTCAGTGCATCACATCCCCTGCCTCACAGTGCCCCAGGGTGCTCTAATCTTTAGCCTGTCCATTAGATGGTGGAGCCAGTAGCCAGCGTCTCCGTCCAGATGTACAGGGGTGGGGGTTGGGGGTAGGGCTGAGGTTTACACCAGCATCTGGCAAAGCTGGAGTTTGTACGCTGCTGCACACTGAATGACACCACTTTTAATCACACTCACGGCCTGTGTATGATTTACTACTTAAATATCAGGTCATTTTCACATCTACAGATCTACCTGTACTCTCGACTGCAAGGAAAGCAAGGCAGGGGATCTCTGGTTAAACTTCCTCTCCCCTCATATCCTAAACCTTCTGAGGGAGGTTGGCCTGGACAAGGAACCATTGCTGTTGTGAAACTATCAAGACTGTACAAGGCTATACAATATACAGTGAACGTAAGGGCAGGCTTACTGCACAATAGCAAAATTGATCTACACTTGAGTCACACTGCTACATGCAGTCTTCAAAATACGCTCCTATTTAGAGAAGCTTATTTATTTAGTGATTTACTTTCTGTGTGGTTACTGTGTTTCTGAAAAGTTACTATAACCACTGGTCTAACCTGCCACCTAATAAGCTAATGTTAGCTCAACTTTGGACATTGTTTAGTTCCACTTGTAACTGTGTCTCTGGTCCAAGCCAAATATTAACTTTGAATCTCAGGTCTTGAGCCAAAACACACAAGAATTCCTTAAAACTCTACAAAGAGCACAGTGGGCTATGATGCAAAAGCCAGAATCGGTTACTCAATGGATCTTCTAGAGACACTGTTTGCTCAGTCACATGATCTAAAATCACTGGACTGTGTGGAAATAATTCATAATTCAGTAAACACCTGAACTGAACTGTCCACATACCTACTTCCCCAGCGCCTTTCACTGTACCTGTCACCTGATGTTACAGTTTAAAGTTCTCAGACTAAATGTTCTGTGCCTGGACAGCTGTTTTACTTTCACCCTTTCAGCACATACCAACTGAATTGTTTTTGGCAGGCATTTTCTCAATGTGACTGTTCACTATTAACCTCTGGCATGAGAGATTTGCGTGTTGGTGTGCATGCTACGGGTTTCTCACCACTGCCCAGTCTCATGAGAAGTACATCTTGCAGCCTCCTGTTGAAGTCCCTCAGTTCTTTGACTTCTGTCAACAAGCTGCCATATTCCTTCAGCTTCTTGGCCTGCTGCACCAGCTGCCTACGGGTTCTCTCCAGCTCCTGCTGGAGCCTCCTCATCTCCTCCTCCTGTTGCCTGTAGCTGTGAACTAGCTCCTCGTACAACACTCTAGGAACCACGGCTGCAGCTACCTCATTCACACAATCAGCGTCCACCTCCAAATGCTGCTGCTGTTGCTGGTGATGATGTTGCTGATGCTCTGCCTCCATATCTTCATCTTCGTCGTCTGCATCCTCACCCTCCTCAGCCAGCCGGTCCTCATCCAGGTCCTCTTCGCCCTCCAGGCATGAGCTGGCTGCATTTCTCTCCAGGCGGGCCACTACTGCTGCCAGACTCTTGGAGGAGTTGGAAAGGGGGCGGCCATGGTCCTGAGACAGGGCCTGAACAAATTAGCGAATAAAGTGTCAAATTAGGGAACAAACAGGTGAGAGTCGAGGTAAATTTGAATTGTAACGACTGGAAACTTGAGGATTTGACCATAATAAAAAAGAAGCCATGTGTTTGGGGACTAGACTGTTTTACACATTTTCACAAAAGACTTTGCTGCTCCAGTAACAAAATGCACTTAAAAGGGGACTTAAGGTGATTCCACTCAATACAAAAAGCAACTGTAGAAACCACACATCCCCCTAAAAATGACACGACAGACGGCAAACAGTTTGTTTTGACTGTGTGAATCTCAATATGAACTGGGAGGAGAGGAGTCACTGAGTTCTTGGATGAGCCGCTCAGAGGATTTGTCTGTGAAAGGGAAGCTGTCCAGAGTGCTGAATTTGTGTTAATCCAGCATATGGTAAAAATAGCATCTCGGATTTTGGGTGTCATCCAAGTTTAAGGAAAAGTGACATTCCCTGATCAATAGATAGATATTTAAATATGACTATTGCTGATTGTGCTTCGAATTGACCCATGCCATCATGGTTGTCCACATTTACAGTTGGTAAAATAATTGAAGGGCCACAATCACACAGCACAAACACTGTGGATGTAAATGATTTGAACGGGATAGAATTAATTACTGGCAATACTCTCTCTACCCACACATAAAACCATGTACTGTGATGGCATTGTAAACCGCATTTAAATGGAGCTATGTAAATACAGACATCACACGCATGATCAGTCAAGGGGCCTGATTCTGGTGTCACTGTTAGTATGAGCACAGAATAGAAGAGAAGTACATTCAGGTGTATTATATATTTGTGACGCCCTGTTCCATGTAAAATAACACAACTACAGTCTAATTTGCATGAGCCTACCTTTTTATGCCTGAGCGGCATCCTCTCCTCTCCAAAACTGTTCTCAATAGAGTTTCCTGAATTCTTGATGGACATCTTGGGAATTTTCATCTTCTTCTGCATTATACTGTCTTCAAACTCCTCTATTGTGTCTGCAAGGTTCAGAAATACAACCAAGGAGAATCTCATAAAGTTTCAAACACGTCTGACAGAACTCACGATGGGTTTGTGTTGTTATTGTGTGAGGTTAAACTTTAGCACACTTAGCCTCTAGGAGCTGAAGGCAGTTTAATTGTACTAACTATACAAACGGTGCAGTAACATGCGTGATGCTGTCAAACGGGACCCGGTCCAGACGGCTCAGGTTCGGGGCTCTAGTGATGCAGCTCGTTAAAGGTCGAGCATAGAAAACGACACCGGGCGAACGTGAACAGCTAAGGCCGAGAAAATATCACATCCCGGCTGTCACGGACCGTGACAGGTTGATATCACGTTGACGACACGGTGACTGCAGCACCGCATCCCCACAGATTAGACTGCTAGCATGCTAACCCGCTAAAAACTCTTGGGCTAACGTGTCGACTAACGCCAGAGTCTCACTCCTGTACCCTACACCCCCCCATAAAAACCCCAAAACGCCAGGTGAATCTTCTCAGGTGGATGTCAGGTGTGTTGTTCATGCACTGACAGCTCCGTACGTGCTCGCAGTGAACCAGGCGCTAACGTGCTAACGAGGAGCGAGCGCACAGCGAGCTAGCAGGCGTTAGCTTCGTGTTGTAAACAACGGCTGTGACTGGCTAACGCTGCCTGCCACGTATTTAGCGAAACAACCAGCACCGCTCCGTCGGGACGAGACAGCTAGCTGTTGGGAGACGACACTCCGATTGCGAACACACGCACACAAAACCTTTAAAGCACCGACGACAACGTGCAACTACCTGCCAAAGTTACCGTAGCGGATCTAACTAGTTAGCATGGCTAGCTAGCCACAGCCGAGGACGCTGTTGTGGCTCTCGGTGTCAGACTCCAGCTGATCACGTCTTGACAGATCGGACAAAAGGACCCGCTTTGACACATCTCCGGCTTTCACGCACATCGACGTTACTCGGTCAGGCAGAGAAAAACACGGTAAAAAGAGGCGATCCGGTGAATTAGGATGGAAAACTTACCTGCAAGGGCAAGGATCTGTGCTTCGCACGGCTGGCCTGCGCTGCCATTCTCTTCAGTTCTGTGAACCAGATACACCTTCTGATTATCAAAATCTGTTTTGTGCAGAGGTCTGAAATCTTCGACATTTGAAATGGGTAACGCGTAGCACATATCGTCTTCAAAGAACCTAACAAAAGCATACATTATTTACTTCTCTTTGGTCCTGCACTTTGGATATGGTTGACAGTTTTTCCTCACAAAGTATTAAAAAAATATACACATAGGGGGGGATCGGGGATGAAGTCTGCGCTCGGCTACTCTTGCCTGGTCCACATCACCAGGGCTGATCATCAAGGCATAAATAATAGACATGATAATAACATCACTGCTCAAAACATTCAGATTTGTTTGTATCAGGAACATGTGAAACACGTTCTGCACTTGTACTTTACTGAACGTACCCATACTAACATATTGTACACACTTATAGTTTTGGTAGCTTTATAGTTTTATTCCACTTAGTATTTTTTAATATTTTTAATTTCTTATTTATCTTATATCTTTGCTACTTCTGGCACTCTGCTGTGTACTTGTACCTCGCTGTTGCTACAGTGCAATGTCCCCATTGTGGGACAAATAAAGGTTTTCTTATCTTATCAGAATTAAATAAAAAATATCCCAATCTTTGAGTGTTTAATGTTTACATGGCAAATAACGTCTTTATTTCTTCGGGTTTAGGCTACTTTAATTGTTTAGTACATTTCAATCTTCCTGAGCCATTGCCCTTATCAGCTTAGACACCCACTCCCTCCCACTCTGTCTTCTGAGGAATTGTTTCAAGGACCTAACGTGAGAAAAACCATCCAGATGATTAGCTGCCTGGTCAGATTTCACTGGTGTCTGCGTGCTTTTATGTGTTTCCTGCTGTGCACGTCTCCTCTGTTGCTTGTATCACACCAGAAAGACGTTAAGGCCAAGTGACAGAAATTAACTCTTTGTTATTGTAAGACAGCCGGGTGGTTATACAACAGGATGGATTTCTCTCAGTTGTTATTCTAATGGAGAGGACCCCAGTCGATAAATGACACTAACAATTGCGTTCTGCTTGGGCTGCTGTAATTGAAAAGTAACTGATGCAGAACTATAGTGGGCCTTTTTTCTTCTCTGATATTTTGTTTCATAGTTTCAGGCATTTCGTTAGTTATGATGAGGCCCGTTTCAAATGCCAGCCTCCCCATGATGTTTGTTCACTGTACTGTGTGACCAGCCCCGGAGTCTGTTAAGATGTATACAAGAGAATTTAAAAACAAACAAACAAACAAGTGATGATAGTGAGTCTCAGAACATAACCCAAGTCCTTTGCAGCTATTGCTGTGGTAGTTTAGGCTGTTCTCAATACAAGTGAATGGATGTATCTTCTAGCTACTGTAGGTTGAAGTATCAAAACTAAACACATTCCAATACGTTTACAGTTGTTCAATACCACTTTTAAATAAAGAGAAGTATAGAGGTGAGGCCTCTTTGTTTTGATGGTCACATCACATATCTGTGTGCAGCTACTTTGGCTGACCCCACAGACTGGAACAGGAAGAGTGACAGGCAAGAGATTTGAGCTTCTGACAAGTAAAACAGAGGATTACTGTTAACCTACGCTTCTGTTCGATGGCTGGGCAAGGCTGGACTTGTCAGCACAAGGCTGCTCAATTTCTGCAGCTTTCTGTCTTTGACGTGGCCCGTGTTTAAAGGCGAGCACTGCTCCATTTCAAAGTTTCATCATGTTGTTCCTGCAGCCTATTTGAGACTTCAACAGCAACTTTCACTTCATAGAGATGCACCAAAGATGGAAGTCTGTTTAGAGACAACAAAAGTAGAACTCCACTTTCATCTAACGTTTTTCAGATCAACTCTCAGTTTTGCTTCAATGAACACACTGTTTGTGTGCATGTTTTGTATAATACATAAAAAACGGTATAATTTCATATCTGAGCTGTAAGGTTAATTAGTCCCAGTGCCATTTATTCCCCTAATTATTCTTATATTTTATTAAAAGTTGAGTGATGATCTGAATATAATATATCATTGGTTTAGTAAAGACCACACACAGTTGTGTCACACTGTCATGATGTCCTGCGGCACTTGAATCAGATGAAGCCACCAGTTTTATTGTTACTGTAACAGCTTTTCCAACCGTGACTAATTCTAATGTATACTAATGTATAATGATTGCATTAGTGTACTGTTTTTGCAGCTAGCATACAAACAATCAACCTACTGAAGCTGCACATCAAGGCATCATGAGAAAATAGTGTCCATAAGTATCACTTTTAAAAATCGAACATTTCTTTAATATGCATTTACTGTTTTGGCTGATTAAATGTATAATAATATGGAAGCGGGATGCAGGTTTAGCTGTGCTGGATGAAAATCGACCTCCAGTTATTCCAGAAAAGCTCCACCCAGCTGATCTCTGATCAGTCAGAATAAGGTTGAAACACCACTGTTTTTACAGCTGCACTTTTTGCCCTAATGAAATTGAAACTACATAAAGTTTTCTTTATAAATTGAAGTCTTAGGTATTTTCTACCACATTCATAGGTTTTACTGTAATGTCTATTTGATTTTGAAACAAACAGGTCTAAAAGCAAAAGCATAAAGGAAAAAAAAACTACCAAAAGGTAGATTATCATACAGTTTCATGCTTTTTGATTCTGTCTTATTAGCATAAGAGAACTGGAAAAGAATAAAATAATATATTTAAATTATTGCTACAAAGGACAGAGAAAATGGAATATTAATCAAAAAAAGATTTTTAAAGCACTGAAAAACTAAACTTTAGCATTTATTATTATGAATTGCAATCTCTCTCTCTCTCTCTCATGCACAGACACACTTTTATATATAGGACTATACACATATTCAGAGTGGGTGGAACCACTTTCAGTCAGGCTGAAATGACCTTTACACATCCAAAATCCTTTTAAATTACAACACTTTGAATATTAGGTGCATGCTGTTTGCCTGTTGCCATGTGTTGACTATTAATCATTATGACAAATAAAAGTAGGGCTGTAATTTATTTAATAAATTCATAAGCTTTTTAAAAAAAGAGTTACTTATGTACAAATCCTCTGTGATTTGTCCTAAACTGTTGGCGTGCCACACGGCTGATGGCAGAGCGATACGTTACAGCTGAAGGAACAACTCTAGATGATAGTTTAGCTGTTTTTTCTGAGGGGGCAGCTGATTGGGCAAAGTCTGGAGTCAGGACAGAAGCCAGACATCATGTCCTGCCTATTAGCTCTACACTGCCAGGCTCATCTATCTTTATTGGTTATCCATTAGCCTGCATTAAAGGGAGACACGGGATAATAGCAGTAATGATGCTGATGATGGAATTAGACTGCGGGTACACACGTCATCGTTGCAGCGTTGCGCATGGAATCATAAAGAGTTTGCATTGACAAACCGACAGATGGAAGGAGAGATGTGATGAACAACTCCTTTATGCTTATGATCAGAGTGTATGCAAATTAATGTGAAGCAAAAAAAAAACATATAGAGAGAAAGAGAACAAAATGAAGTCTTGCAATCTAGTTGAAAAATGTCTATGGTAATTTGAGGTGTATACACTAACTGTACAGCACGTAGACAGTCAATTTAAAGGCAGCACCTGTGCCAATCTGAAGGAAGGACAACAGATGCTGGTACAGGTGTGTGATGATGGTTGGCAGGGGTGAGCACCAGCCTGAGAAAGAGCATACACACACCGGATCCTGCAAAGTGACTCTGCCAGGCATTAGACAGCCTGGACAGGGGGATCATTAGGCCAACTTTCTGGAAAGATGCTCTAAGATCAGGGAAGCACAGAGCACAATAAAGATACGGGTGTCGAGTCTCAAGGTGACAGATTCAGAGAAGCAGAAATGCCTTTTGTAGGCAGCACGCTATTATGATCAATCACAACTGTTTACAGTCCAGGGTAATGCTGTTTTCCTATTTTGGTTGGAGGCATCTCACCAGTCTTTCTCTTATTATGCCTCTTAATTAGCTCCGCATGAATTACTAATCAACCATGAAGAAGGCATTCACCAATTTAAAAAGTGATAGCCCATGAAATGAACAGCACAGCCTAATAGAAGCGCATCACTTACTAATGCTGCAGGGCCTGAAAACAGACCTTTGACTGGAAGACAGACACACAAAGAGAGAAAGAAAGAAAGAAAGAAAAAGATGGACAAGTGGCTCACACATAGAGACGAACCTTAATGTGAATAAAGCTTTCATTAAGTATTTATAATGGTATCAGCTCTGGCTCTGCCATCATGCTGTGTATACTCAGTGATCCACCCAGGAGACATTGATCTTCTTCAAAAGGAACATAATGACCACCAGAGAAATACTGATCATATTTCAGCAGCAGTCAATTCAGTTCATTAGGGCCGTTCTACCTCCTGCTGTGGACCTGTATTGATCTCGCCAGTGTCACCAGACTGTTATTCTCCACTAACTAGATAGGGAACTCACAAAACTGTAATTTATACAGTGGCAGCAGCCAGTCGAACAATAGACTTCAGGGAACAAACAAGCAGAAATACATAAAAGAGCAAAGATTTCCGCATCTCTGCAAGATCAGCGTGGACTGTCTGTGTCTATGCCCTTTCTGCGTCTGCATCAAATGTCAGACATGACACAAGAAATCCTAAAAGTATCAAGGCTGTCCCCGGGTTTCAGAGAGAATTTTTCTTATGCCTCTAATACCTTTTCCACCATCTCCTCTCCTCTAATCTCCACTTATCTGGCAGCCAGGTGAGCCGCTGCACATGGCTGGTGGGCAGGCTTTGGTCTGTGGGACTACAGCTCATCTTAATGGTATTTCTCCCCCTTTTCCTTCTCTTCCCTTTGCTACTCTTCCCCTTTCCTCCAGGGCGGCTGTGAGACAGAGACGGAGGCAGCCGGCGAACTTCTCGACGCTGCTGCAGCCGACAGCAGGGAGCCGCTGGGATTGGCCGAGCGACCGCGGCAGCCCGTCACGAGGAGGGGCAGCCAGGCTCACGGGCGCGCAGCATTTGACAGATAATAACAGATAAAACCCAGGCCAACCAGCAGCTCGCTCTTCACCGGGGGACGGGGAAACCTGTGGTGGAGGCGTGAGGGGGGGGCAGGGGCATGTAGAGGGGCAAAGTGCTCTGACAACTACAGGCTTTCACTTAACCACCAGATACAGACACAGACACAGACCTCCACCCACCCACAAACACACACACCGTGGTCAAGGACAGACAAGGTCACGGAGCTTCAATCCTACTGTACACTTGGAGGAGGTTAACACTGATTCTGAGCCTAAGAAAAAATGTTGGCACAGCTGCTTTGTCTGAAAAAGCAGATCAAAACCCAACTGCCTTCTTGTTAGTGTTTTTCAGTCATTACTCGCTGTTCTTTTATTACTTGTGTTCTAATTTCTGTTAAAAGAGCTGTGAGTCTCTGAAGTACAATAAAATTCATTTATACCAGAAAGCTTTTTCCCTTCTATCATTTACTCATTTATTTCATGTTTTTATTCAAATCCGAAACAGTTTTTCATCAAATCTAAACTCCAGCGTGCAAATTACAAGCACATTTTTGTGAGTTTAAGCTAAAATAATGCTGATCTGCACATATTTTATTTTTTGTATTTGTTTGTAATCCTATGTGTGAGTGGAATCTACCTGCCTGTTCGCTGTCTTTTGAGCAATGGCTTTCTGTGCATGGAAAACAAATACGAACAAATATCTCTCCATCTGTATCCTTCGGTCGGGACAAACACTTCTAAGGATTCCTGCTTTGACTGTAAAGAAGTATGGCACATGTCACACAGCTCCTCTGCTGTCCACACACAGGATGCCACCTGGTGCGACAATGGGAAATGCAGTCTATCTTTCCCCGCTGAGACACATTTAGTTCAGTGCAGGAGAAAACAGTCAAGACGAATCTGGCATTCAGTTCCTGCGTGGCCTGAGACACATAACCTGACAAATGTCTGCCTCTGTTCTCACTGAGGTGCTGCCACTGAGGAACAGGGACAGCACACTTTAAAGGTGCACTGTACACAACTCTTATTGTCCTATAAACCAAATGACTACATCTGCAAGGGTTTGATGCCTTTGAAGGTCAATATCCTGAGTTGATTTTTTTTTTTCAAACCTCCTTTTTTGCTTTGGTGACAGTTTCTTTTTATCAAATCAAAGAAAAAAAACCCGGCCATGCACCACTGGATTAGCATTTCACTCAACGTTTCTGTCGAAGCTCTGTTCACTCGGACTGGCCTGTATCATTCCATTGGATTCCCATAGAGGTCAGTACAAAGTCACACATCCACACACTGGGTGTAATGGTGTAATGAGGAGGAGATTTTTGTTTCCAGTCTAAGTCTAAACATCTGCTGGGTTGAAATTCCTAGAATAAAAGATTGAGGTTGTTGTTCTGTAGCTTAAGCTAATGGCTGACACACCTGTGGAAGTAGGGCAATTAAAACCAGACTTTCCCCATGGAAATCAATAATATATAGATTTTTTATTTATACATACAGCATCCTACATACACACCTACTGGGTGATCCACACACAGATCTGTCAGACGGACTGAGGTGCAGACTGAGATAAGGCTGCTAATGACCTTGACCATGGCAAAGTATCTCCTGGTGATATATATATATATATATATATATATATATATATATATATATTACCTGTTATAAACAATTTCACAGAGTGACAGGTTATCAGATTAACAATTCAGCTTTGCGGAAAAGCCTCACCATTAGTAACAGTCCAAGTATCCATAATGTTAGTAAATTGCCCATATGCTCTGATATTCAGCATCTATATGCTGTGAGGCAGAGCAGATGTAATAGGTTGTGAATAACAGTGATATAGTGGTTTTTAGAGAGACAAGGTCTGGGTTAGACACACACACACACATACACACATACACACACACAAAGCTAAGTCCCCTTAATGTGATGTGTTCACAGGTTTCAGTCCCCACAGTGTTGGTAATACAAGGAGCACACACACACAGTCCAAAAACTCAATCCACCAGCCATAACACAGAGACAGAGTGGCATCAACCTCTATTATCTAGTCCCTATGCTGCTAACACAAAAGGCTCCCTGGAACAAAAATCCAATCAGTCCTCTCTAGGAGGATTTGCTCCACAGCAGTGCTCAGCAACACTGGTGGCTCTGCTGGTGACAAAGAAATAATCTCAGAGCCTACAGCCTGTTCACAGCCTGTTTACTGCCTTCATCACATTGCCCTTTTAGAAAGAGGACAGAGTCTACGCTTCTTCTGTTGTCATTTACTGTCCTCTGAGTTTAGCACTCTCCCTCTCTCTCCTTTTCTGTATGCAGAAACATGAAACACATGGCTGGCTGTGTGTACAGTGTGTGAAATTACCATATTTGTGACACAGGGAATATTTACTCTAAGCATTAGTAATACGGACTTGACAAAAAAACAAAAAAACAAAGAACCTTCAGGCATATTGGCTCGAGACAGGTTTTAAATACTTGTTTGATGACAAATATTTTCCAAATATTTTCAATACTTTGTGGCCCCTAACCCTCCTCCTCCTCCTCCTCCTCCTCCTCCTCCTCCTCCTCCTCCTCCTCCCCATCCCTTTGGCTCCAATCTCACGCAGTCCTCAATTCTTTGTCTGGTAAATTATCACACTCGTTCTCCATTCATTAGCATGCTGCTGCAGCTTTAGCTACGCTGGTGAGAAGCCTTCAGCAAAATCAGCTGGAAAATACTCAAGATGAGGCGGCCAGCGCAGCCCTCTCCTCTCCTCCCTCCCGTCTTCATCTCCGTCTTTGTTTGTCTTATGTGTTTTTTTTTTTTAACCACATCAAAATGGAAGCATAGGCCCACATAATGAAGAGGAGGGAGATAAAATATGCTAATTCACAGAGAAAGGATATAATTAGGGCAATAATAGGAACTGTTGTTTTCACAGCTGCTCATTTACACAAAGGCCTGATAGTATTTTTTTATATATAAATAATGTTCTTCTGTTTTTCTTCTGTCCTCCCCATCTCTCAAGATGCTAAGTCTTATGCTCCACTAAGAACAAATCTCTGCAGTTCTACCACCTGAGAGCCAGTCAACCTTGCAGTCACCCAGAGATTTCCATCAGTGCAGGTATGTACCACAGACCAGGACAGCAAGCAGAAGGCTCGGGTTATGTGAGGCCTGTCTTTCCACCTGCCTGGGGTCACTTCAGGCTGGAGAGAAACACAGTCTCCAGGCCTGCAGTCAGCAAAATGGACTTTTCTTAGAGTGGAAACCACAGGCCTAAAAGACTATTCCAGTGCAATTCAACCCACTTTTTTTTCTTTCCATCCTACTGCACTAGGTGTGAGGAGGCAGAAAACATTCACACAAGTATTAAGCACAGCCCAAAATCTCCTAAAGCTGTGCTTTTTGACCTACCACCTTAATAGTTTCTGTTTGTTCAAACACAGATATATTCCTGCCACTAGTGGTTCTTGTAAAAATCACAGTAGTCCTGCTGGGGTTTTACCACTTGGAGCGGAAAATGCAATTTAAAGTCTTTCTGTATTTTGAATGAGTGACAAGTTACAAAGAAAGTTTCTGAAAAAGTGAGTGAGCACGGTTAAAAGGTGCATAAGACTGATGCACACAGAGAAAGGGGTGTCCAACTCCAGGCATCAGGGGCCACTGTCCTGCTCGTCTTCCAACTATCCCTGACCTACCCCACTGCTGATCACCTGGATCAGGTGTGTTCGGGTCAATTGCCCTCGAGGAACATTGACTGGGCTCTCCAAGATGCGTGTGAGGGGAGATGAGAGCTTAATGACTGAAGGATTGTTTCATGTTCATTTTAAATTAAAGGGGTCTGGCAGATAAAGATCGACCGGTGAAAGTCTGTACACAAATAGGTTCAGGTTTCTTTATCTGCAACAAGCAAGAAAGATTTCTGTTCTGACAGAAACATGTTGTTTCATAGCAAAATTGAACTGGTACCAACACAAAGATTTAAATAATCCTCCTGCGTATCATGAAGCAAGCATTTCATAAGATTTAGAGGCAGCAGGAAACTCTTAGTACACCACTATCACAACAACACTCCATGAGTGCAATTTGCACTTTAAGGGCCAAGAAAAAGAGATTATATTCAAAACAATGGCACCTCAACAACAAAGACATAAATACATGATATATCAGTATATTGTTTGGATGGCTGCCCAGAGAGTTTCATCTAAAATAATGTAAGCTATTAAATAGCTGAGGGAAGGCTAGGATGCTATATTGTGTAAATTAGAAAAAACTCTGTTGACCTTACATTCACACTGCAGACAATTTAGTTTGAAGTGATCCCCAACTTGCTCTCACACTTTGTGACACATGTTATGCAAATGGAAAAAGCTGGCACTTCCTAGAAGAGAAAGCAACACCCAGGGGAGACTAAGGACTTAAACAAAAAAGAGAACTAAAAGAGCACTTCCTGTCATGTTGAGCAAAAAATAAGGAAGTCTGGTCTTTATTTTTTGTCAACTTTACTATCCTCCACCCACTTTCATTTCAGTTCATGAGGCCTGAGGCTTCTTGTGGTTTAGTTGACCATAGTAAGTCTGATAGGCAGACGACAGCTTTTTGCAATAACTAGCTATTAGCAGCCAAACCAATTTCCAATGCTCCTTATTTTCCTTATTTTCTTAACTGAAGCAACTCTAATCTGATATACAGCGGATCTCAAAATGTCACTATGTTAGTGTGAATTTCAGTCGTTAGTGTAGTTTAAGAATGTGAAGTATTTTTTTATCTCTAAATTCCAGCTGATTATCAGGCTTTGTAGAACATTTGCTGAGCCGTCATGTCCTGTAGAGCTTTTCTTTCAAATGAATATCTATGTCATTATTGTCCACTGCATCTCTACCTGTGATGTGTGAGTTAAAAATGTTTACTCTGTTAATTCATCCACACTCATTATAACTGCAGCTATACTTTATACAGTATACTCTATCTGTTAGAACAAAAACTAGATGTCACCTTTTGTTTCAAAAGCATAAGTTGAAATGTGTTGATGTGCGTTGGAGTTGCTCCTCACATGTCCTGATCGAAACACAAGGCAAAAATCATGATGGTTTGGACTTTTGTAGGAACGATCAGCTTCATGCCCAATAATTTTGGTCATGTCCAACATATACTTATGCCTCTCGCAGGCTTCCTAACTATTACTACAGTGTCTACAATGAGAGATTCAGACACAGATTTTAAATATGAGTAGTTCGCTGTGAAAATGTGACCTGTGACCTCAGAGATATGTACAGTGGTTTTGTCTGGAGACAGCAAAGCAGAAAACACAAAGAATATCTGTACAAAGAGACGCTCTAATAAAGAACATTTCTATCCTGCTCTGACAGAAACAGCAGGGAAATGGAGATACAGCCAAAGAAGTGATGGAGTGAAGAAGAAGAAAGTGAGAGGAGATCTGAGAACTGCCTATTATCTCTATGCTGCTTCATCGCTTTACACACACACACGCATGCATCTGTGCACAATACTAAAAGTGTGTGCACAAGTACACACACAACCACCCTCTCAAATCTGCCCAGATCTCATGAATATGATTGACCTTTTTTCCACTGTAATGCTGAGAGCGCATAAAGGGAAAAGGAGAAACTAAACAGAGGCAAGCAGAGTTAATTTAGAACAACACATTATTGGGTGCTGACGGCAGATATGGAAAAGGACAATCTAATCGATAAGCCAAAATGGCCTCTCAAATCAATGTCTGCACCCCATTTTCTCACTGTGAAAAGACAAAGCCTTCAATGCAGGTGTTTTGTTGTTGTGTTTTGAGCCGTTTTCACCTGTGTGTGAATCCGTATTGAATGTGTAGATGCTCATGTGCATGTGTGCGTACCTGGCTGCTGCTGCGGTGGAACAGTTGCCAGGACTAATCATTATTTAGTTGTGGTGGGGCTGGAAAGGTCAGCAGTCTGAAATGTCAGGCTGTGTTCAACAGGAGCCAGATGCAGCCGTGCGCTGCTCAAGTGTCCAATTAAAGAGGGCCGAGTGAGGTTTGAGTGGGTCTGTGTGTGGGAGCGAGCGTGCATGTGTGTGTGAGTGAAATTAGAAAGACGCTGTAGAGACTTACTGTGTGTTCTTGCTGATTTTTCTCCAGTGTGTACATATATTGCTGCTATATGTTTAAAGGATCTCTTCAGTTGCAGCCAGTTCCATGTGCAGACAGATCATTCTTCAGAGAAGGTAACGAATGCCATGAGAAACCGAGGGCAGCAAGGCGGCAGAGACAGAATCCTCATCAAATATCTTTCTCTCTCACACGGTGTGTTATGTGGTGATTTGACACTATTAGTTCCTTCACACATTTAGTGATTCCCCCTGCTGTCCACGATATGAGGATGAGATGAAAAGGCATGAATGAAGGGTGGAGAATGGAGGAGATAATACAACACGAAAGGGCAGGAACAAGACTGCACAGGCAACGTGATGAATCTAGATTCACAATAAATAACAGTTAACAAGTGTTGCACAATTGAGTAGAGGAAAAAAAAAAGTGCCAACAGCAGAAGTGGTTGAGAGGAGGACAAGGAGAAAGGGAGAGAAGGAACGGAAACTCTTTTAATCTGCAGGGAGGATGAGGGTGTCCTGCCTGTGCTTCCCTATCAGAGTCATTCATCTGAAAGCCTCACCTGTTCTTCATACAGCCATCGTAATAACCTTCACAATGCTCAGTGTGTGTGTGTGTGTGTGTGTGTGTGTGTGTGCATGTCCACTCACCTACTGTGAATAGTAATAAGCAGCAGGATAAGATAAAATACATCTGCCAAGTTAAGAATATAATAGACTTCCCTTCAAGGCCACACATAACAACAGTCTGAATAATGACCAGCAATAACACACACACACACACACACACACACTGAGCTCTACTCTGGTCAGGGGAAGAACCTCAGTGAAAAATAATTGAAAGCTATTTCAGCCAATTTAGTGCCTCTCCATGGGTTCAAACTAAACCCTAACACAGGGCTAACCTGATTCATAGAGGTAGCTGTAAAGTCAGAGCAAAACCTTGAGTTCCAAGGTGTTTTAATTTGATGGGTTGTAACAGTGACTGTTTAATAGTAGCATTTGAAAACGACATCTCACTAACACCTGACAAACACCACGAAGCCAAAGAAACGACGTCTCGTCAGATTGCTGTGCCATTTTAACACACTTATGAGACCACATGAGCTGGATGCTCCGTACTGGCTAACCAACAAAAAAGTGAAAGAGGAAAAGAGCTTCGCAGAGCGTTCAGTAACCTCCTCTGTTATTATTTTGTTTTGTAAAATGTATAAACTGAAATTCCATTAATGTTTTCTGGCATCTGGAGGCCCCACACAGACTGGCTGCCCGCTTTGCACATGATAGTAAAAGTCAGAGTTATAATCAGTACTTCAGTTTTTTGTGGTGGTAGTTTAAAGAAAGAAATTCCTAAGTGTTTCTCAAGCTGTTTCAAATCAGAAGGCGAATTATAACAGTGAGGTATGACGTGAGGGAAAAGGTGTGACGTCAGTAACTCATATCAAGGTAAAAAAGTCTTATTGACCCACACTCTGCTACAATAAAGTGAAAACTGTGGTTATTACCAGGCTATAGTAAACATAAAAAGAAAATTAAAATAACTATTTTGAGACTGACGCAGTTTGGAATCACTTAAATTGTAAACAGACCAAAATCCACTGATCAATCTAAAAGAGCTTCCATTTTTCTAAAGAACCCAGCAGAGAAACAAACAAAAAACACAGAACTTTCACTGACTAGATGAGAGAAAGTTCTGAGTAAAACCCAAATGACTGCCCATCTGCAAACATATTCCTTATGGTGAGAAATGGTTGACTGAGGATTGACAGAATAGCGTCCTTCCAGAACAGGACGGATCTACTTTAACCTAAAGCGTCTTCCTGGAGCCCAACTAAACCCTGGAAATATGCAATTCTGCTAAGACTCAACAACTGATCTGACAAACCTGCAACGAACAGCAGAAGCTATAACAGGTTCAACAATACTGAACATCATCGCCACACACTGGTTTCCCCTCTGTCACACTGATAAGGCCTAGTGTGAGTCTATCTGCCCAGGACCTAAGGAACAGCTGCAATGTAAACCTGCTAAATTAACACAGTCGCCATGAGACTCACATCAGCATTGTTCTAATCAAAGCACATTAGATCATCCAGACACTTTAGACATATGGATCTCAGTATCTTCCTTGCCGTCCCCATCTGTTTCTCCTCCCCTATTTTTTTTTTATTTCTCCTTGTTCTCCATCTCAGTGGAACCCTCATTCTCACAGCTGCCTCTAAGAGACGGACAGATCTTCCTAAGGATGCCACTACTTTGTGACACATTTCTGCATCCTGCTAAACCTGCAACCTCCAACTGTTACACGTTAAGAGTCTGAGGTGCATATTGAACACAATCAAACTGTTTTGCAGAACGTAGACATGTTTTATATGGTATTCCTGTTCTTACTCAAACATGTGGTTCTGTAACGCATGTAATGTGTTATGACGGTGGGGTGGAAGGATTGGACTCTGAGAACACTCTCAGCACACGGGACACACAAAACACAGCCGTGAACCCAGGAGCAACACACTCAAACATTAATCCTCCAACAAGGAACAAAGGGATCGGGAGGTATGTATATATATACAAAGGGACACTGAAACACAGGTGATACTTATCAAGATAATGAAACGTGAAGCTACCTGATAACATAACCAGGCGAGGCAGGAACAGAGATTCCAAAATAAAAGTCCACACAGGAAACAAAACACCAGACCATAACAGTAATGGTTCATGTAAGATATCACATAATATACATATATAATTGTAAAAACAGTTGCAGATTCATTTTCTTTCATCTGACCAACTATTTAAACAACCTAACACTGCATCTATATAGTCACAAATGCATATAAAAAGGTAGAACAGTGTGTGTGGAGTGTGAGTCAGAGCATTTCAGTCGTGTTTACTCTGCGAAAGCTTTTCAGATGTGCAAGTGTTTCCACATTTGGATGTTTAAGCATCTTGTAAACGCGTATGAGTACAAGTATGTGTTAACATGCACTATAACGTCTGCCTCATATGCCATTTAGCAACACACAATCCAACAAAGAGGCACACACTTATTGACACACATGCGTGCAGATAATATACATACGGCCACACAGTTTCTCAATCGTGTGGATATACACACAGCACAGGTAAACACACACCTATAATAACACACTTAGATCAAGTGCCTCACATACAAGCCGCCTCATAATACACAGATAATAAGAAATTTAATGTAAATTAAACTCAATCAGATGAAAATGAACACAAACTGGGTTTGATGTGTTCATCACTGTGGCTGATAAGTTGAAATACCATCTGAAGATGATCATTTAAGTAAATGTATCCACAAATCTCATGGTAAGAGTGACACAAAGGTAAAAGTATCTGACCCGTTTACTAGTCTCTCAACATCATCTCCCATATGCTGTCCAAGATCTCTCACCACACACACACACACACACACACACACACACACACACACACACACACACACACACACACACACACACGGGAGGATGATTACATAGTGAACCTACACTTGGGGGCACATGCTTGCCCTTGTGACTTTTCTGAATACAACTGAATTCATGAATTTCTATATTATCCCATTAAAAAAGCTTCAAGGGAATAGTTTTTTGACATTTAATACATCACATCATAAGACAACGTCCTTTAACTCATGTCCAAGTTACTGCTAAATCAACTGCAGCCCTGCCACAGGGTTTTCAACTGCACAGGTACTATTTTCTATGTGCTTGCAATTATGTGTTTGTGTAGGAAAGCAGAAAACAGCATGCTCACACTTTCAGCCTCTAGTTTACTGCATATTTTGGTGTTTCAGAAAACACAAAGAAGAATGAAACCAAGCTGAAATGAAACAGCACAGTTTCTTATCAGTGGGGGAAAATTTGGACTGTGGGTGAGAGTGAAGTCAGAGGATCTCAGGGACTTACCAGAGTTGGTGATGGTTAACAGGTCTAGACGCCGTTGTTGCTGGAGCAAAAAAGAAATGAGAAGAAAGTTAATAAATGTAATAAAACTGGAATCAATCATCAATCATCAGATCTCATACAACAACCTTGCACAAAGTCTATTAGTCAGTATCAAAAGTCTATTAGTCAGTATCAAAAATCACAAATTGGTTTTGCATGCTCAGAAAGTAGTAAACAGTAATAGTAATTTATCTTTTACAGGAGCTTCTTGGTAGTTCAGATAAATTCACACATGAATATTAGGTTTGAGTTTGCGTCCTTACAGTTGATTAAAGGTGCTATGTGTAAAATGTGAAAGATTTAGTGGCATCTGGTGGCTTGACAGAATAGAATGCAGAATCCAAAACTTAATAGCAACCCTCACACGGTGGTGTTCCTGACATTTAAAACAAAATGTGATTCCCTGTCTAGAGCCTGTCTTGGATTTGTCCATTCTGGGCTACTGTAGAGACATGGCAGCACAAACATGGCTGCCTCCATGAAAGGAGACCCGCTCCCTATTTAGATTTAAAAGGCTCATTCTGAGATTAAGAAAAACAAATAATATTTAATAAATTAATCATTAATATAATATTTATGTAAATATTACACATTGAACACATTGAACTTCTTAACATTTGATTCAGTAACATCAATCATACAAAGTAATAGAGATGCAGTATAATTTTTTTTGTTTTACAAAAGATTGTACAACTTTCAAAACTGTGTGTGTGTGTGTGTGACCTTTGAAAGACTGTGCAATTTTACACTTGATTTATCCAGCAGCTGAGGACTAGTCTAGAGGTGGTGCAAGCTGGCTACCCCTCTCTTTAAACTACAGCCTTCCCACACACACACACACACACACACACACACACACACACACACACACACACACACACACACACACACACACACACACACACACACACACACACACACACACACACACACACACACACACACACACACTTGACTGCCAAGTACTGCAGTAATCAACACCCCAGCCCTCCTCATCTACCAGTCCCTCAGGAAAGCAGATCTTCACCTCCTAGGAAAGGATGAAGGGTATAGATGTATGTGTGCCACACATATGTGTGTGTGTGTGTGTGTGTGTGTGTGTGAAAGAGAGAGAGAGAGACACACACACACACACACACACACACACACTGTATGGCTGGGTCATAGTCAACGCCAGCTTTTAAGACCACACCATTAATATTCAAGCATCAGTCCAACCAGTTGCTGAGAGGCATAAGCAGAGAGACTCTCAGGATACTTGAGTCCTTCTCTCCCATCATACAGTTCTGCCTGGAGTGGAGCTCTATGATCAGCCACTAAACACTTATTTTACTTTTTAGTAGGCGCTCTTACTTAGAGTGACTTATAATAAACAATATGAGTGGGAAGAGGTCCACTGAGTGCAAATATGGACCAACGTTAATGATAAGTAGCAAAGATGGCAACTTTAGGAGAGATACTACTTTTTCTTTGTGTTTTTAAGAAATAATTTTGTAAGAGAAAAGTTGTTTGGTGAGTGTTGCTTTTCCATAAGTTGTAGGGATTTTATAAAGACAAAGAGTTGGACGATGTTCAAAACACATTTACAACAACATGTTGTTGACCTGTTAGAAAGGCGTGGTGGCCCTGAAGATGCTCAATCACTCACTTTATTTTACTTTACATTTTGAATGTACGGCATTTTCTTCTAAACGTTTAGCATTACAAAGAACATATTTTTTTCTGAGTGAAACACAGGTCATAAAATATCTGCCAGTACAAAAAACTTAAAATGAAGATGAAGCTTAACAAGGGAGTCAAAAGGTCTTCTTTTTTCTTTTTAGAGAAAATTGAGTTGATGAGGACTGATGGAAATATCTGCTGTGGAGGGAATGTTGAGAGAGGCTTTGTAGAGATTTGAGATTTCAGTCTTATACAAAAAAAAAAAAAAAAAAAAGACAGATGCTTGTGTTTGAACTGAACAAGGGAGGTCATTCCAGCACTGGGGAGCCAGAAAAAGTGTTTTATTAGCAGTCTTAAAAGAACAATGCTCCACTAACATGCAAAGAGATTGAGGCTGAAGCCAAAGTGCACTCATATCCCCACACACAAGCACAGCACGGACTGTAAGTTAAGTGTAAAGATTCGCTTTTCTGTGTTGTGTTATGTGGTTTGGATGCTGAAGTGGGTGACCATGTAAGCAGTAGAGGTCACTGTGACAACACGAGACACAGGCAGGCTGACATCACACACTTCACCACTACACATACAGTACACACAGATGTACGTGCACATAGACGCCACCTCCAATCTAGGCGTGACACACACACACACACACACACACACACACACACACACACACACACACACACACACACACACACACCATTACTACCACCTGTGGAGACTGTTGACTCTCCTCAGTCAGTCAGCTATTGAGCTGCAGCAGGAATCAATAACAACAGAGAAACATTTACACCTCTAGTTCTTCTCACTGTTTTTGAACAGAGGATGAGGATTGGATCAGAACAACCACACCAGGATCACAATCCTAACCACACAAGAACGTGCTCTATCACATGCAACATGTTTGTGTGTTTTTGTTCACTACGCTGCAGATCATTCAGTAACTAACATAACTAGCACCTTTTTCAGCTAGCTACCAGAACTATGCTACATATATGTATACAAATACATGAGAATAAATACTTTAATCAGGTCCAAATCAGTACTATGAAAATGTTCTGGAGATAGTAGTTGATATTAGCAAAGAGGTTGATTAGATTTTCACTTGGATTGTGTAGCACCCTCTATTGGGTCTCCAAGGTTCTGCAGGTGAACCTATGGTACACCGAATACTAAAGCATCATTGGAAATGAATTATTCTCATTTTCATTTTGTGTGAATATTTATGATTGAAGGATGTATTGAATTATTTGAAAAATCTCTTCTCAAAATCCTAACACAGGCAAACACTCACACAGTCTGTAACCAACCAAACTGATGATGACTCCATGGCAGAGAATTACAACACAGTACCACTGCTCTCTCTTGCTGCTGCTTTTGTTAGTCCTTAACATGGATAAGGTGCTTAGTGTTGCTTAGGAGGGAGAGACAGGCAGATAGTCAAACACACAAAGAGAGACAGAGGGTGAGGGGTTGGGGATCTGACACAGACAGAATTACATTAGCAAAAGCATTTTAGGGCAGAAAACAGGATTGAATTAATCTTTATCAAATACAGCCAAGAGCTGAGGGATCACACCCTGGCTGAAGCCAGCCCAGCCTCAGAGTGGCTGGTCACTGCTCTCTTACTGCCGTAATAAACACACACACACACACACACACACACACACACACACACACTGTAAGATTAAAGCAAATGCAGTGGGTATTTAAAATCGACTACATGATTGATTTTATCCCTGGTGCCTGTTTACTACCGGGTTGATGGAGTTTACTACACAGGGCAATAAAATAACTATTAGTGGTATTTGAACGGCACAGAGATACTTCTTTAGGGTTGACAGCTTTAACAGATACTCATTGGACACAACTAATGCAGTAAGAGCCCCGAGAAGGTTTAATAATTATTGGCAAAAAAAAACAACAAAAAAAAAAAAAAAAACTGACTGGACCAAGTCCACAGATGTTGACCACAGGTGACTGTAGACTGGACCTGCCAGTTAAAGTGTTAGCAGGTCAGAAAACAAGGAAGCAGCTGGGAGCCAGAGGTGACGGCCACTCCAGCTGTCACAGCGGTCTATCCAGCCAGCATGAACTCTGGGGCTCTGTGGCTATCAACACAGAACACCAGGACACCAAGAGGCTGGAGTCACAAATGATCTAAAAATAGCCACAGAAAGCCCACATCGGTGTTTCTGTTCTTGGATGTTTTATGAGAGCGGACTCTGATAAATCTTCACCTCCGTAAGTGGAAAGATGGAGTTTTGCAAAGATATTAAACCACTGAAAAATTTATATCCTGAATAAAAAGCACACTGCCCACTCTCTCTTTTAATGTCTACATCAGATTTTCTTGTTTTTAAGTTTCTTTTAGTCCCTCTTGATTTGCCACTACTGTACAGTACCACTGTAGAAAAACCTTTTTAAATTTAATAAATAGTCTCCTAATATGATTCTGACAACCACCACCCGCCTGAAGAAATCTATAATGCTCTAATCAGTATAAATATGTTCATTAACAAAACCAATCAGCAGCCCAGATAGCGGACTGTGCCACCACACTAATCTGGGTGGGAAGAGGAAAAGGAGGGGGTTCAAATGACGTGACAGCAGTGGAAAAACTATTAATACACTAAACCCCTACTTTATGACTAAATTAAATATTCATGCACAATCTACCCAAAACCCATTTGCCAACATTTCCTCCAGAATTTACTTTTCATATTTGCTGATTGTTATCACACAGAAATGAGCCCGTGTGGAAGTAGAGGCAGAGGACAGGCTGAGCCAGACCATTTGGGACAGAGGGCGGTGGGTAACTAAAATCCCAGCCATCATTTTGTAGCTCATTTCAAATTAATTCAAAGTCAATATGGCTAAATGACACTGCCGTCATCCAACTACTTGCACGCTTTTCAGTTTAAAAAAATATTTCGATTTGAAATATAATTTAAGTGAACCTCCAAATATTATATATCAAATGCACTATTATTGCTATGATTACTATTTGTTGCTGCATTTATTTATTAAGTTATTTTACATTCATGATATTTATTGCAATATGATAACTAATAAAATATATGCAAATCAAATCCAACAGTGAAAGTTTGTAATAAAACTTTGTGAAGCTTTTCCACTTTCAGCTTTTAAGTTGCAAACTTGTTAGCAAAATGCTGCCTACATGCACAAGCAGCTGACTCGCTACAACATTTATTTGTCTTGCTGGCCCTTTGTTAAATATTAACTGCCCTTTTAGCTCTGCTTTTGGTGTCTTACAACTCCTGAGAGAATTTTCTGGCTCCACTATGTTCAGCAGCCAGTCACTAACTGTGTGTGTCTGCTGTTAGGAGGTGGACAAAGTGTGTTTTGAAGCTTTCCTGGGAACAGCTGCCTGCTTTTGGAAAAACGTGAAAAGCCAAAACAACGAGCTGAAAGATGCAAAAACATCTTCTAGAACTGCAGGTGAACAATCATATATAATCAATATAAAAGTAATTATTATAGTCCCATTAGGAAATAAACATTGCTTAATATTAGCATGTTGACAACTAGTCTTTTGCATACAATATTAACTCAGCTTTTTAAATGCATTCATTATTGCTGTGTGCTGTGACTCTGCTATCTTGATGAGGTCACCTGAGGAAAACCAGCATCTGCATCCTGTTGTGCCCTGTGGCCTATAAACACACACACACACACACACACACACACACACACACACACACACACACACACACACACACACACACACACACACACACACACACACAGAGAAACATGCCCTGTATCATGTGTCTGGGGTCACGGTAATGGTCGACGGTTGATGGGATTGTGAGTAACAGCAACAGTGTGACTCATCGTCTGTCTTCTTCTGGTCCTCTCATCTCATCGCTGCCCTCCCTGACCTCATCTAGCAAAAGAGCCCAATCACATCATCTGAGTCAGTACTTTTACGTTTGTGTATGTTCATGCAGCTAAAACCCAACCACAAACACAAAGCCCAAAATGATCTGTAGCTCTCCAGAAGTAAAGGGGAACCTGCTGTATTTCCCCATCTGTGCGTCTGACTCTTAGTCATCGTCCCTCAGTAACAGAGGGAGGGGAGGTGAGGTAAGAATGAGCTAATGGGATGAGCATTTGAGGTTATGTTAGGGTGTGGCTGTCTGGATCACTAAACCTCAGCACACTGTAATGTCAGAGGAATTCAAGCCTCCTAAAACATTATACTTTTCATATACTGACACTTTTCCATATGAATGCAATGGTGGCTTCAATGCATGTGTGTAAAAAACTTAAAAGATTAGATGTGGAGATAATATTTGTAGGCATGTTTTTTTTCACTAAAGGAAGAAAAAATACAAACAATTTTTGTAGGAAAATGGCTACTTGTCAGTAGAAATGTCGTCATGTCTCCACTTGCATCACCTGACAGGTAACGTGTTATGGTGCTGAGGAGAGGAGAGAGGGAGGATGGAAGCAGAGGGGAAGGAGAGCGGGGCTTTGTTGCGTGACCAGGAGCCTTTGGTTAAAAATACAACAAACCAAATAAAAGATTTATTCCTTCTGAGGGTGTAGAGTCGCTTCCTCTCGAGTGGAGAGTGAGAACAGCCACAGACACCTGCACAGGGCTAACGGTCCTTCCTGCTGCTGCTGTTCCTGCAGACCAGTGTGGGAATTTCACAGCAGACATGAACAGATCAAACACGGGTGATGCTGACAAGGGAACGTGCAAGTATGTAGACAAACATACCTTTACACATATATTCATGTAGATCCATGCTCAAATAATTTCACACCACAACACTGCCTTTACTGATAGAGGTTAAAAAGCCTAATTCAATTCCAATTAGATTTCCTAAAATATTAATGAAGACCATTTAATAGAGCGGTGAGGACGACTATGAGGACCCTTTCCTCCATGTTTCTTTCTTAGACGATCTTTTAGGTCACCTGCTTTTAGAACAAGAAGCCCCATGGGTCTAGGCTGTATGCAAAACACATCTCATTATTTCTTTTAAATTAATCACACTGTCACATTGGAATCAATGCGAGTGTACGCTATCCAGTACAATGTGCCCTTAAAACCAACACTCTAAGACCAGGGTGGCCTTGGGTGTGGCCTCATTTATATGGGTGTGTTATCAATATTCAAGCTAGTGCATTACCCCCCTGTGACAGACAACTGGAGAACAAGCAGGCTGTAGATATGTTGCAGCTAAAGAAAAAGTAATACATGGAGATGCTGTGTAAGGTCCTCTGCATAGTAGCTATTGCCTGGTACGTGCTTTGTGATGCACTGGGTTGCAAAACAGAGTTAATGTACATAATATTTGTGTTGACAAAAAAAAAAAAAAAAAAAATGTACCTGCCATGAGAATGTGGGACTGAAAGTCCTGCTTTATCCCTAACAGGGACTTTCATGCTGGGAGACAAGGGAATGTGAGTCATATACAGAGGGGAACATGAAAAACATCCCTCAGTACATGGCATACAAAGCAGGAGGTCTAATGTGGACCTAAAGTGAGCCAGTATGCTGAATTTGTTTTGCAGCAGATTTGCCTCAGGCTTGATCGCATAGGTGCCCAGCACATCTCCAGCTCAAGACTCTGCCTCCCTCTCCTCCAGGGCACGTATCAGCCTGTAGCCTGGACTATTTGTTGCATAAAAACAGGTGAAAAAGCAACTCAACAGTGACAGTGTGGGTTTCAGAGTGCTCAAGGTCTGTGCAGATCGGATCTGGGTGGTGCCCCCCGATACAGCCATCCATATCTACTACTTAACCTGGCACATGCACAGTTGCGGGGGGCTGGAGCCAATCCCAGCTGACACTGGGTGAGAGGCGGGGTACACCCTGGACGGATCCTGACAGAGCAGTCTATCACAGGACTCACATTCACACCTACGGGGAATTTAGTTACCAGTTAACCTAACCCCAACCTGCAGGTCTTTGGACTGTGTGAGGATGTTGGAGTAACTGGAGAAAACACTCACAGGCATGGGGAGAACATGCAAACACCAAACAGAAAGATTCCAGGTTCAGGTTCGAACCCAGAACCTTCTTTCTGTGTGGCACCATATCACCATGTGGCCCTTTACAAACAAAGTGAACTAGTGTCCCAGACCAGTGACTTTCTCAAACCACAGTGCCTGCAAAATGTGACCAGGACTGCATATATCGAATGGTGGTGCTCCTTAGGGGACTGTCCTAGCTCTCTTTCTTCTCATCTTCTCCACATCACAAATCTGTCACAGTACTTGTGAGCTACCAGCAGCACTCAAGGGAGTGAAGATATCCTTTGGCTGCCCAAGTCCTTACGGACTCTCTCTTTTACTGACAGTTCTCTGTTTACCTTTCTAAAACAACCCTGATGGTAGGGGCCTGAAGTATTCTCCAAACATGGTAGGGTTTCCAAACAATCACTGACCCCCTCAAAGAGTCCTGAAGACTGCTGCTTGGCACATAGGAACAAGCAAAATCCAGTCAACCTGAGAAGAGTTTCTCTCGGTGGACAAAGTCCATCACATTGGTTCCCAGCTAGAGACTTGTGAGGATCTCCACACTGCTATCCAACTGTCCTGTGTCTCTGACCATGGCAAACTCTAAAAGGACAGAGTCTCATCGCTGTCAAAGTGGACCATGAACCATGAAGTCACAGGTGTGGTCAACTATCAGGTCTGGCTCCAGAAGAAGACCTGTGTCTCCCTGGTCAGCCTTCTAGACTTGACTGTTGGTGCTCTCTTTACCTTCTACTTTGAAAAGTTGTCATATCTCCTGTTCACCATATCTATGACCAAAGAACAAAATTTTTAAACTAATTGTTGACTGTGCATTTGTGCGTGTGTGAGTGTGTGTGTGTGCATGCACAAGTGGGTAACCTTAGAGCCCCTGCTGAGCCAAGAGTTTCCTCTATGACCTGGCAAAGAATCAATGACAGCGTCTTGACACTGAGAATCAATCAATGACTTGAGGACACTGATAGAATTCTTGATAGCTCAACACACACACACACACACACACACACACACACACACACACACACACACACACACACACACACACACACACACACACACACACACACACACACACACACACACACACACACACACACACACACACACACACAGAGAAGGACTCTGTCCTATCATCATTTCCCCATTGGGCTGTGATTGACCCCTGCCTGATGGAGTGCAGGTGTACTGACCTGGTATTTACCAAAGAACACTGAATCAATGTCCTGCCAGTAGCAGATCCACACTTATGGTAACGCTGCAGCACAACTGAGCAGAGATCAAGGCCTGGCTCCTGCAGCATCAATGGGTCAGATTAACGTGGGAGAACATTACTCATTTAAAACATGTCATACTCAACATATCTGTTACTGTTGGTAAGTCTGCGAGGTTGGTTGTACTAGAGCTTCTTTATTTTTTACACGGAATGACGTAAGGAAAACTAATCCATATGTTTTAGCCCATGTTAGTGTATTGTCTGTGGAACAAATGCATGAATGGAGACTTTCCTGAATCAGAAAAGATCAGAAAAACAGACAGAAACCACATTGCCCTTCATCCTAGTTAAGGACAGCAGCCACACATGATATTACAGCGTGTGGGCTTCGCTGTTGTGTGTTAAAAAGTTTTATCTTTAGGAAATAGTAGTATAGTGGAAATCCACCTTGGTGTTATAGTGCTGTATAATCGCTATTTTCTGTTAGGGGTTTTCAATCATCTGTGAGAGATGGAAAATGGAACCGAGATTCTTCCATATGAGACTTGAGGTTCCTTTCAGAGACGTCAACAAAGGACTAAAGTTTTCCAATGAAACTGAAACTTGTGCTCCTGCACAACATCGAGGTAAAACACTGACATGCTGATCTCCCGCTCTTCAGTCCAACCCTATTGGACTATGAATAGACAAGATGGTAGGTTGAAAAGTTCACCCATCTCTCCTCGGGGCCTAATTGGTGCTGAAGGTCAGGAGGCATGTATGTTCCTATTGCTTTATTGTCTTTATGGATCCAAGAGTGGTGAATGTGTATGTGTGCAAGCTGTGAAACAATTCTCCACTCGTGTTTTGTTGCCTTTTTCCATTTCAAATTGTTATTTTTATTTTTTTATGATATCCCCCCAAACAAATTCAAATGTCTGTTATCTTCAAGCAACCAGACAGTGGGAGACATATTAGAAAAGAAATGAAACAAAATGTTGTGTGACTAAAGCGTTTTCTTCAGCACAACTTTTCCATTTAGCTGAGTTCAATCAGGTATCGGAATGGAGTGCTGAATAGTTCTTTAAAGCTGAAGCAAGCTGGACTGCTGTGCTGCTGGTAATTAAGCGGGACAATAATTAGCTGCTAGTGGAGGAGAGAAAGGGAGGGTAAAAATAGTTTGAGGGAGATGCACTGAAACAAAAACGCAAGCAAACAAACAAGCACACGCACACACTCACATCTAAACTGCAATATGCCAGAGATATGCGTGTGTCTTCCCCATGTCAAAACAGCCAGCACCCTCTCCAGATGTTGATGAGAGGACCAGATGGATGCACTGCTTGGTGTCTGGTAGCTTCTAATCACAGCTTAGATCGAGAGTAGAGAGCTGAGAAAAAATATGGAGGATGAAAAGCAAGAAGAGAGTGGATATGAAATGAAACAAAATGAAAAGAAGGCAGGGCAGGACTACAATCAGAGGACACTCATCTGATCAGGACAAAGTCACGAGAGGAAAGTCAAATGCAGCGACGAGTGAACGTTAGGCTGAACGGTAAGTTCGTCAGCCTGCTGTTAATGCCAGTGACTTGTAACCTAAAAATCTAGTCAACATCATAGCTAAGCAAAGCTACACTGACCATCTCAGACACGTGACGTATGGCCTCTTCCGTTAACAGCGTGAGCACGTGTGTTTCCGTCAACAGGGTTGGTCAAGAGATTGAGTGGCGCTGTTGTGGATCATGTCTGATCTACTCCCATATAACCCGCCTGTGTAGGAATACAGCACGACAGGGATAGAAGCCAGAATGAGATCTAATACGCAGCCTGCCTTTCTGCTGACTGCTGGGAATCTTTAGGCCTGTGTGTTTCCCAAGGCGCCAAACAACCAAGCTCACAGTTCATTTAGACGAGAAAAGCAGGCAGACAGGATGAAGATAGGTAGCAATCGCAAAAACGAGAGTGTACCCACAACATAAATGCAGCACACTGTAAAATTTCCATGTAATGACTAATATCATAATAATATAACTACTGCCATTTTTTGGACATTACAGGATATTGTCACACTCTTAGCTTAACTTGTTGAACGAAATCTGTCTCTAGACCCGTGTTTTACGACTTATCTGGTATGAGGTCTAATTAGAGACATTCTTCTCTACAGACCATTGACTCGATTCTCCTGGGGCTCACAACAGATTCCCTGGCCAGGTTAACCCATCCATGTACTCTGCCTGCCCCAGGTCTTTTTCTCCTTGGATATACCCAGAAATACATCCAGCTATAAAGATTCATACTATTGCATATACTGGACATTCATCTACATATAATTCCTGGATATTTCTTATTTTTGCACATTCATATATATATATATATATATATATATATATCTAGCTTTTATTTATATCCTTTTACTGTATATCTGTATATATGTTCATATTGCACTGCTAACTTGCCTTGACAATAAAGTTGACTCTCTCTAAACTCTCAATCTGAGGCTTTCTAGTGGTTTCCTGTTCAGGTGGATGAACTGTCTCAAATGGCTCCTCAAAGGAGCCTCTAAATATCTTCTCTCGATCTGTTCTGCTGCTTGTTCGCATGCTCTTGTTCTTTTAGTCACTATTTAGGGGTTGTGACTGCACGGGGGGGGGGGGCTGGACAGTAAAGCTATTGGTTACTGGAGAACTTCACTTCGAGGCTCAGATCGTGTTTCATTATGAAAACCTGTTAGAGTGTCTGCATTAGATTAGATTAGATTAGATAAACTTTATTGGTCCACAAGGGAAATTCCTTGGTCACAGTAGCTCAGTTACATACAGACAATCTTGAAAACTATTAAATAATAAAATTGAAAATTACTGCACACCACTCAACCCGTTGAGTAGCAAACTACTCTCAACCTAAAACCCCAGCCTTCGTGCCACACTGGAGCCATGAGGCTTCAGCACTTCAGGCCAAATCTCATTCACCTGGTACATTGTGGAACCTTTTCACTACTTCAGTTACCTCTCAGGAGGTTTCCCACCTGGGGAAAACATCTTGGCCACCTACTCCACAATGGAGGGCATGTCAGTTGGGCAGTCCCTCCTGGTGACCATGCCTGAACCCATGAGGGTCCAGATGTTTTTGCCCCATTGACTGCCATTATAACGACATTTTTTGACTGCACAGCCATGACACTATATAATCATACATTCTTGATGGTTGGTGGTTTCCCCTGTTGGGAAGAGATAAAATTTGTGGTCTGTACTGTTGACAACCAAGTGGCCCCATTAACCTTTTACACAAGCCTGTGCAGAGAAAGCTTAGTTTCTGGCTTTTATACAGAGTTTTATATGGACTATATCAGCATAGTGCAGGGTTTGTTGGGTGTTGCCAGTCTGCACCGGTTAGTACCAACCAAACGCTGTGTTAAGTTGTGTTAGGAAGGACAAACAGTGAACTGGTGACAGGGTCATGGTCTTTCTAAGGCTGACTGATGACGAGGTTGACCTACTGTAGATTAAAGTTTTAAATATCATTCATCCTTTTCTAAAGACTCCATCCATTTTGTTGGATTCTTTGTTCTACTAGCTGAAAATGAGACATGAGTGCCAACTAAACAAAGCTTTTCTGGAGAAGACTTAAATATAAGTATTCACTGTACATGTGTTGGAGTGGTGTATCTACACTCTGTTGTTGTTAATGGGTAGTGGTGCCTCCCTGTGGCAAAGGTTGCTCTAACACCAACCTTGCCAACAGCCCCTCTCCTCTACCATTATCTTGCCAGGCCGAGTTTCCCCGCCCCTGCAGTTACAGATCTTACACTGCCCAGGCACCTCAGTCAAGGTCGCACCCCCCCACCCCCCCGACCTTCTCAGGAGTCTCTTTTCCTCTCCTGAGATAAAACAAACAAGAAAACAGTCGTTTGACGCATCTGTAATCACCTTAGCTATATCCGCTGGAACTGAGGGCTTTTAATTTGCCGTGCTTTTAATTTGTTTTCACAGCAGTTTCGAGCAAATTGAATTTGTTAATTAAAGCAGCAAAATGAAATGCTGAGCATTATTGACGAGATGCTAATTGGGTTAGTGTTGGAAATTGGAAGTGGGGGTGAAGTGGGTTCGGTGCGGGCTAACGAGAGGGTTAAGGGGGGAGAGTGGAGCGTTTTGGGGTATCAATAGTCACGACAAATCACATTACAGAACAGTGCAAGAAAGGCTAGATGCCAACAGGCCCCATGCCGACTGTGTTACGGTCTGAGTGTGTCTGTCTGCACTAACAGTACACCTCCCCAGGCCTTTTTTGGCAATCATACACAAACACAGACTGCTGTACAGTACTTCCTCCTGATTTCTTTGCAGCATAAATAATTACAAATGCACACACATACAGAGTAGCATCTGTCTTATCCATTAACAGCTCCTAAAAATACCGTAATACACGGTATATTTTTTTACATATTACTGCTGGATACATATGGCAGCTTGAATTCATACCTAACTAAAAAAGATCTTATCGGGGCAAATCAAATCGGCTGCTCTTCCCCTCAAAAGCAGTGGAATCACAGACATGATGTACATGATGGGCTGGAAGGAGACTAGACTAGAAGGAGAGTCCAGTCTAGTTGATCTGGGAAACACAAACTGCAGCATCTTAAACACAATGACAATATACAGCGATCCCAATAGGCTTTCAGAGGCAGATGATGAGCACTATTTAAATCTCTATGGCTATACTTTGACAATCTAACAGTGTGAGATAATAAACATGATTTTGTGTTGTTTTAGTTATATTTGTTATATTTGGATACTAATAGTCGTGATTACGTAAAACTGGGGTTTGGGAGTTTGATAAAACTATCACCACATGTTATAAGACATTTGCCTTGCCCTGGCAGAGCTCAGTTTTTAGCATCTTATCTCCTCTGTGGTAATGTAGTGTAGCTTGTTTACACTGTCAGTGCAGCTCTTTTTGCTTTGTGCACGACAAAGTTTGACTGTAAGGATGGAAAAAAAGCATCTTATACCTCATCGGGTCTGTGCATTTAAGCATTCCTCAAGCACTGTGACATTACTGCAAACTAATCCTAAATCCTTCAGAAAAGCTCGAAAGAGAAGGAATCACAAAATTAAAAATGAATATGATATTTTGTATACACTGACTGAGGACTGCTGGGAATGGGCCGCCCTGAAGAAGTTCTGTGAAGTGGAGTGGATAGAGGTAATTTAGGAATTCTCTTTTGGTTTTAATAAGTTAAGTAATTTATTCACTCTTTCAAGAATTTCTTAACTTTGTTTGCAGAAGTGCTGGTAAAATAAAGTCATTAACATCATTAAATTCTTGCAACTTCGTGTGTGTGTGTGCGCGAGGAAATTCCCACTTGCGCCAACTGTACGCACGTCGTGCACAAGTGAAGGAAAATATAAACTGCCACGCCACACATGGACTAACAGTGCGGTATTAAACATCACTCCTAAACTGGCTCATTAACCCCTCAGAGCTCTGCTGAGCTGTTCAGCACTAAGATCACCTTGTCTCCCTCCAGGCGCACTGGCCGAATGCACTACTAATGAGAAGAATTCACTCATTTAACTTGAGGTTTACACGGGTGAAGGACGGAGTGGTTGGGCTGGAAGAAGAGAGGAGTGTGGGGAGAAAGGGATAAAGCTGAATGAGAGAAGGCGAAACGTATGAGAAGAGCGAGGGAAGAAGGAAAAAGCAGAGAGGAGGAGGAGAGAGGAGTGGGAGTGGAGCAGCAAGATGGGTGAGGTGCTGAGCAGTGGTTGAATTAGGGAGGTGATTATAGGACTAATTACCGACTGAGCCGCTTCATTGATAAGGTCCCAGCCTACACCTGACAACGCTTACTGCCCTTTTCTCCATAATGCTGGAAACACTCAAATGCACTCAAACTGTTAGAAATACTCTGCATGTACTATCCTTGTTTAATCAACACACAGCTCCAGTATATAGCAATGCTATAATGGCTCACGTGCCTCAGATTTCCTGCTTAAATCATTCAGGTTCTGTAATTTGTTATTATACTAACAGAGGCTCACAGACAGTGTTTCCATTTGCAGAGGGACAGCAACTGCATTGTGATTATGAGGTGTAAATTAAATCTGGATAGAAAATGCAAGCTGCATCATTTTCACATCTCCTGTCAAAGGCAGTATCGATTCTGTTTCCACTTTAGATGTTTTGGCTCGGTCATTAACAAAGCTAAGTGTTTTGTGGTTGTGTTTAGATCGGTATTGGTAATTTGTTTCTTAACCAATTGATTTTATCCACCACAGCCCAGGTTATCCTAAGGTTATGGCTCCGTCTGTGACCGCCCTGACAAACAAACTGAGCATCATTTCTACAAGGTCTCCATTTCTACCGATTCGTTCATATAATACTCTATTTGGAAAGGGTAAATTTGAATTCTATTCATGATCCCTGTTACCAAATGTCCTCATCTAAGAGAGTGCACTCAGCTACAGGAATCAACCTGAAAGGGAATGAATTGTTGGGTGCCACTGTATTTTATGCTGCCAGTAAATATATCTATCTTGTTCATAACAATTTGCGGCTCTGTGTTTTGTAATCATAAAAAGGATAAGTTTGGGGGAGATACGAGAGCTGTTCTTTTGAGAGTGCTGATTACAGCAGGCACCATCTGCGTAGAGCATACAGCTGCCTGCCTCATCAGAATACCTAATATTCCAATGGAGGGGCTCTAAGTACCTGGCAAACCCGAGTAGATAGATAACAAAGAGCCTATTAAATAACGGACAAAGTGGCCTGTGAAGGTAGGGGTGGGGGATGTGGAAGTGTGTGGTGGGAATTAGTCTTTTTGCTCCACACACTCTCTGAGATGAGATAGCCCCAAGTTCTAATTAAAATTCTCATTCCCATCTAAGGTGGTAATTTTGATCTGAGGACGGGTGGAAAGTTTGATGTCTTGCAGACAGCCTGCTCCTGCCCCCGCCCCTCTTGCTGTGTATTCCTCTTCCCTCAGTCTTCAACAAAATCAATGTTATCTGGCCAACCTACTAACTCTCCCTTGCCCTTGCTCACCCTCAAAGTCATGTTGAAGCCATCTAATTTACACAAACACACTCCAACATAGTGCTAAGGAGTGATCCAGATTAAAAAACGTGTGAAACGAATATGGTATGCTGACACACACACACACACACACACACACGAGCATATGAGGATGTTTGAGATGTGTGTCTACTGCAGATGTAAGAGAAGACCATTATTACTGTCGGCAGACCACACAGACAGAAGGAGCTACTAGAAGGAGTGAGGCCGTAATTACAATGCATGCTTCCAGACTGCAGCTTGTTTTGTCAGTCATGTTTACTGTAGTGTGTTTTGTCTTTCTCTCTAATGTCTCCAAGCTTTCTCTTGCTCTCTCTCTCTCTCTCTTTCTTTCTTTTCCCCTTTTCTCTGTCCTTTTTTTCCAGCTCATTACTCCTAAACAATTATATCTTGGTAGAAAACCTCTTAGTTGCAGCCTGCTGCTGGCTAGAATGAAAACAGTCAGTGTGGAGGCAAAACGATGAATCACAGTGTCGACGCCAAAGTTATCATCACCTTCCTTGATTTATATTTCTTCTGCGCTTTTGTCAGTGCACTTTGAGAACGTGTGCGTGCGCGCACACACACACACACACAAACTTTTCTCAGATGAGCACTCTGCCTGGGGTGGTGTTAGGAGGCTAACTGAATGGCCATCATTCTGATAGAGCGCCTTCATTGAGGCTGTAAAATTAAACAGCCAATTTCACCTGGTAATTGGATAGTGAAATATTCGTGGTCAAACCCCCCCGTCTTGAGACGGTCCCATAATGTGGTGAACAGAGTGAAAACATGGGGGAGATCATCACATTTAACTGTCACAACAGTGTAAAACCACCAACTTTGTATGACGCCATGTTACTGACTCTCAGTCTGCTATTGGAGAGTAAAAGCAGCACAGCAGTACATCCAGAAAACAGATCTAGATCCAGAAACAGCCACAGTTGTTTAAAGATATGGTTTAAACTGAGGATAATGTTGGTATTCACAGCAGCAAGTGTTAAACGTTGCATATCTCAGGGTGGGACATTAAGAATTCTTTCAGTTGGTCTCTCCCAGGCCGCAACAGCAGAAGCTTTAATTGCCATAAATACACTCTAATTAACACGCTGGAGTTCCTGCACTGTTTTTCACCCTGCCCACACATTAGGGCAAAAATAAGATTTACAGTACGCCGTGGTTTTTGTTAATTATCAGCGTCTGATGCAGGGAGTATGGGGCTATACACCAGCAGATGGCAATTCTTTAGGGGTTAAACTTCCTCTTTTTCACCATACTGTGTTTGCCAATATAAGCTACGGAGACGCCACCCCTGGGTAGTATGAGCTCTGCGTCAAAGAGTGAGTGCCTTTCCTAGGATCAAACACTCAAATGAGCCGTGATGATGGGCCCAGTGATACATGCTGCTGTCTACGAGCCCTGGCCACAGAGAGAGTCCTGCATCATCCTATTCCTCCATCTCCTTACTTTCCTCGCCCTTCACCTCAGGCTCCATCGTTTGAACTTAACTTCAGAAGACCTTTAAAAATTTTTTGTTAAATTTTTATTTTGCTGGTTCACAAACTGCTGGTTAATTTGTCCTTTTCCTTATTAACCAATGTGGAGGTTCCTATTGTACTAGAGTCCTAGATAACAGCAACGGTAATTTATTCATATTCATAAGAAAAGGTCCTTCCCCTCTTGTGTGAAAAGCAAAAGGTGGAAGTAGCATTATTAATGATGGAAAACCTGGGGTGAACAGTTTGATCAGCAAAGTTTTCTTATGGGAGACACATTTTTTACCGACCTGAAAATGTTTTTTTTTTTTTAACCACTACAGCAATTATTCATGCCGAAACTCCACCGAAGCCTAACCACAGTGCTGGTAGATCAGAAAACAGTCATAGGAATCATCTTTGATCAGTTATTTGAAACGCTGTTTGAAGGCACTGAGATCAACAGAGGTGGCAAAAGTACTCACATTCTATACCTAAGTATTAGTACAGATACTTGTGTGAGAAAACTGGTAAAAGTAGAAGTACTGACTCGACTTACGTCTTTTACGTCGTGTCGTCAACTGTGGAGGTTGAAAAAGAAACAAGCCCGTTTTAATAACATAAGGAGTAGAAAGTACTGATATTTGTGTTTAAGTGAAAGGGAGCAAAAGTAAAACGTCGTCAGGAAAATAAATACTCAAAGTACAGATCGCTGAAAAATCTACTTAAGTACAGTAACAAAGTATTTGTACTTCGTTACTTCCCACCTCTGCTGATCAATGATGCACACTCATTTGTCACCTACATAACACGTTTGCACTCTGATACAACAGTCCTGCAATAAAAACATTCATGAAGGTGATAATGTTCAGGTATTGTTTTGCAGAGGTGCTGATTCAGCTGTACAATCATTATGGAGGATGTAGCTCGTGGTGCTTTTAAACTGTGTTGTATCAGAACGACAGGTGGTTAAATGTTTCCGTCTGTGCCATTTATACAAGTCCAGAAACCTTCCACTGTATAATGCAGTGGAAGTTCAACAGCACCACAAATGACATCGTCCAAAATCCCACAGGTGAATCAACAGTTTTAGTAAAAACTTTTTTTTGTAATGGAAGAAGGATATTTATTGCAGAGCTGTAATCTAGACTGGATCAGTTTTAGCTACAGTACGTGTACCTGATCAACAGGCTGCTTAGTGGATGTTGGTGGGACCGGATCAGAACATGCTAATATGAATAGTTGGACATTTCCACAGCTGGAAATGGAACCTGGCAGGTCGCGTTTGCATTAGCTGCTCAGCTGCTTGGGTACCAGCTGACTAGTAACGTCCAATCACGTTCAGGCAGGGGTTCAGCCTGAATCATCGCTGATACACTTATGCCAGTGTAGTTTCACCTTAAGGGTGAATTATCACTGTTTGGCAGAATCCTTGCGCCTTACAGCACAACCGGCTGCTCAAATGATCATTATCGTGATTCAAAGTTAGATACAAGGCAAAGGGGTTTGTTTGAGTAAGGCACACTGAAACATACACGCAGTGAACACTAAGCACTATGGGAAAAACACCAGCCAATAACAATTCAAGCTGTTTAACCTATGCATCAACAGTCTAGTCAGTCAGCCAGCCAGGCAGTCAGTGTCAGGGATGAGACAAGGCCATAATCCAATTCTAGTTTTTACACGGCGTCATGCCTTTACCTCTGACAGCATGATTGATGTGTATGTAAATGTGTTTTGAGGAGGGTTGTGAGCAGCTAGTTAAAGCAGACATTTAAGCCTGCCCTGTCAAAGATGAATGGGGGGAAGTAGAGAGAAAGGAGAAGAAGAAGAAGGAGGAATCCAAAATACAGACAACTATTGATCCATGAATGAAAGGAGATGGACATTGGAGGAGCCCTAGACAAGGCGTTATGTATCTCTCGTGCGTCACTCTGAATTCATAGAGATGCAGTTTGACAGCTCCACAAAGGCACTCTCTATGGGGAGTCTCTATCGGACACGCGGCAAGCAGAAAAAGGTTACTGCCTTTTTAAGTGTACTCTATTGTCCCCTCTCACCCCTGCTCCTCCTTTTCCCTTCACTATTCCTTAAGTCAATAGAGAAAAGGCACTGAACATTGAGGTCAGGACACTAAATACAAGGCAGATTTCTCTCAAGACCCTACCCGTGTGTGTGTGTGTGTGTGTGTCTCGATGTACATGTGTGTGTCACTGTGAGCATGCGTGTGCTTGTGTGCATGGCGTCTCTTTTGATGCTCTCACGTGTCCCGGTGAGAGTGTCATGTGGGCTCTAAAGTTTAACAACTTCAGGGGAACAATATGTCTCAGGAACCTCAAATCTCCCCGCCTGTTTCCACAGCAACCAGGGAAGGAGGAGGAAAAAGGAGGGAGGGAGGAGGCAAAGAGTCTCGTCTCCATCACTCATCCACACATCCGCTGCTATTTGAAGTCATCATTCACCGGAGTCAAACCTTTCCCTTACAACTTTGCATGCAGGCACCAGCCTGTTTAACTGGCACCAGTAATCTGTCTGGGTATTGTCAATCCGTTATCCTAAGCAGCTGTGTGAATGCATCCATCCTTCATAATTGACAAACAGGCTGAAGTAAACAATAGATTGTTTTGACTTGTTTGTCAGAAATGTGTCTTCTCGTGCTCCTAACTTTTTAAGAATGCTTTCCTTGAACACTGACTTAATTAGCTCACATTAGTAGACGCTGATGTGATTTGTTAAGACTGTAATTGGAGCTGAGATTCTTAATGCCCATGTTGTGTTGTAATAAGTTATGAACTGATGACGTAACATTGTCTGAATAAGAAATGTGCAAAACCAAATGTATGCAGAATACATTCATTCTAGGAACACCACTAGGAACTTCAAGTTATTGATTCTTTCAGGCCTAATCAGTAATGCTCTGACGGTATTAATGGATTTGTGGTTAATTTGTTTCAGCTCCATTAATAACGTTAAGAGTGTCTGTATTTGTATTTGAATGAGCTTAAGTTTCTCAGCTATTCTTTGCCTAGCATGGCTGCATATTTGTGTGTCTGTCTGCCAATCCACTGACATAACAAGCTGCGAGTATATGTACAGTAAGTGTTGCTTACTCATTAAAGCGGATACAGAGGAATTTCACACTAGAGAGACGGGTCCTTTCAAATTCTGTCTTCCACAAAAGAACTGAAGATGCGAACTTGAAAAGAAAAGGCTCACATACATGGCATGATTCAAAAGTAGGAGGCAAACAAACAGAAAATGGAGACATTTTTCTTTCACGCCGCTGCTGATTTTTCTTTCTCCCTCGCTATCAATACGAACTCCTGCATGGAAATGGAGAAATGGATTGATGGGAAATAGAATACTCATTTCCCACAAAATGTTTCCACAGCTATAAGATGGCATCAAACAATGAGACGCAAAAAGAGAGGGAGAGAGTACAACACGAGGGAGAAATTCTGAGGGAAAAAGGTACAACAGAAAAAGAAGGGACCCCCACAAACCTCCTTCATGCCCCTTTGTGCCCTATGGACCCTGCACCCTGTTCTGCTGTGACTCTGATGAAAAGCAGGCCACAATCCCTTTCAATTTGGCCGGTGTGCCCCAGTCCTGTTAAAGGCAATCGACTGGCTGAACAGAGGCACTATATCACAATATGCAGGTGCAGACAAGCTCGAGAGTAGAGAGAGGAGAGACATGGCGCCTTAGGAGAGAGAAAGGGACTCAGGCATCCATCTCGCTCACACTTAGGCTGACGTTCAACCATGGGGGAGAAACACACACTCACCCACACACAAACACTGGCTGGAGCTGGGCAGCAGTGGGAGAGCAAGAAAACGGGAGGTGAGAGAGAATAGAAAAGTGAAGGAAAAATGGGACCCGTCACTTCCTTCATCTTTTTTTCTCGCATTGGGTTAAAAAAAAAAAACAAAAAAAAACCGCACAGAATAAAAGAGAAAAGAAAATGTATTTTGTGCAACTGGGGAGTGGGACGGTGAGAGAGGGGGTTGGGGGGGAGACCTGTCTTGAATAAGAGCAAGGTGTTTGTTTGTGGTGGGTAAATGCCTGTGTAGGCGTGGGGAGACCAGCGGCTTGGTTAGAGCTGTTTGTTATCGGGTGTCTCCAGGCGCCTCAGGCGTGCTGAGCTGCTGGCCTGAGTCAGAGGGGCTGAGCCTGGGGGAGGGTGAGGAGTCAGAACCCTTGCCCAAGGATGGGTGAGAGGCCGTTAGACTGGAGAGAGTGAAAACGGGGCCTCAACAGGGCTGGAAATACCACATGAAATGATTTTATCCTACAATTGTTCAGTTCATTGACATTCCCTGCCGTTTTCTGCCTAGAGAGTAATTAAACATCTCATGCCTAAGTGCTCCAACAAAGCCACGTAGTCAATGTACTGCACTAGACCTGATACATGCTTGGAGCGTTCATACCTTCTCATGCAGTAGAGGGGCTGGAATGGCCTGTTTCATAGAGAATTCTTAGCAAAAGGAAACTGAAGCGGTTTACAGGTTTACAGTTGAGGGCAAGGATAAAACTGCAGCACTTCTGAAGTCGTGCTGTTTAATCATGACCTGTTAGTCATCCTTCGCTCTCCGTTCCAGTTTCTAACTAAACATATGGGGTGTGATCAGCTTGCAGCCCATTTGGTTGCATGTGGGCTCAGTAATATGAGGCTGTTTACTACAGCACAAATGCAATCACTTAGAAAAAATGAAGCTAAAAAATATAAATATTTTTTGTACCTTTCATGAGATTACAATCAGCTGGAACATTTAGTGAATGATGATTACCAACAGGCAAAAATAACAAACACCTATTTGTATGATACACCCTTCAAAATGATGATACAGTGCCATTGTGTTAGACTGCTTTAGTTTCAGATAGCACTACCTCATAAACTAGCACCTGAGTGTACATTACACTGTGAAGGTGTTGGTTTCCCTGCAGCACAATATGCAGTATAGGTGGTAGGCAAGTCTCAGCTGATTTTTCTGCTAGTTTTATTTTGCATTTTTTCAGCAGCGAGCAGTGATCAGGAAACTGTCCTTCCTCTCAGTGGACTCCAAAACCTGGTCTGAGCCATTTGGGCGTGGTTTCCACTTCATTTTAAGCTGGCACACACTCCTTATGTCAAACTAAATGGATGGCCCTGGGCACCATGTGAATACAACATGCACCAGAAACATTATGAACAATTCTGACTAATAAAAACATATTTTGCATGACTTATATTTGCATAACCCAAATCATAAAAGCGCTTGTGCGGTGTCTATCAAAATTTTAAAAACTGTGAAAAGATTAAATTATAGTTTCCACAGCATCTCTACCACCTGCTGCTGTGTGATACCCGCTGTTTCATATGCCACCTGCACTCCATTTAAACAGGTTTCCCTGCACTCGCTGCCATGTAACAAGTGGAGCATTGGCACAGCTAACTATAGCACAGCCGCCCTCTCTCTCCCCTGTGGAGAACACCAGTGTAGTGTGGAGTTACGTGGAGTGATAAAAAACAGACACACCTAGCCAGGTGATCCTCTGTTGTGGCTAATATATTATAATCACGACTAGTTTTCACGCTGCCTGACATGAAACAGCATAGCATTAGGCGTCGTGAGTTAAGGTTGTTTACTCGCACCTTCCCAGTTCTCTGCTGGTTCTAATCACAACTCAGCATCACACCCCACAACACACGTTTTTGCTTCTGACTGTTATCTCTGCTCATCCTCGCTTGTTGCCAGGCTCCTGAAGGCTGTGGTGTCTCATATGCAGAGGTATGTTATTCACACTAGCAACATCATCCATATTTACTATTTTTAAACTCGACCTAGCTTGATTATGCACCCTTACATTCGTCCCGCCAGTTTCTACGTTCAAAAATGCGTGACAATGCAATTTCAGTCTATGATCGTTCAGTGCAAAAATAATTTGCTCTCCTTGCAGATGTTGATCTGTTCATAGCCAACTAAAGCATCCAAAATCCCTCTCCTAATATATAACACACAAATATGAGGTATGACAATACTGTTTTAAGACAGACTTAAGAACTGGACTGGTGGGCCCCTTTATCAGAAATCGGCTTGTGATTGGACACTGCACGTTAAGTGTCAGAGGAAACGACACCTCACGTCTCCTCCTGTATCTTCTGTGGGCAGAGAAGATGCAAGTGAGGGAAATGTGGACGCAATTAGTGGAACTGGGATTCACCCAGTTCGCTCAGACTCGTATGTAAACATACACACACACACCTTAAGTGAACGGGCCAAACTTTACTCCTGGCAAGTAACTTTTGACAACTTCTCCACATCCTGGAGTTGTATTCAGACGTGCTAGAAGGGAGAGCTGGAGAGCAGTCAAGTAGAAAGAGAATGCTGTTACTGGAGTTATTAACAGGCTCCTGTGTTTCTCTCCTCTCAGCTGAGCTATTCAGAGCATAGCGTCCTCATCTGCCACAAACACATGCCGACAAACAGACGCAGCAGACGGACACACAGCGCAGCCCCCTCTACGCGCTGCGCAGTAATATGTTTTTTGCCCATTTACAACAAATTAAGTTTCCCTCAAAGTGAATTTCAAGCTTGGCTGCCTTTGGAGGGCGAGCAACTCTCTTTTCATTAATTTTCATTCTTTCCCACCGAACAAATGATCTACTGTACAGCCTGCTCTGCATTACTCTCCTCTCCCTGTCTTTTTCTTTCTCTTGTCTTCTAACCTCTTTGCCTTCTTTTTCCCGCTTGCTGGTAAATTTGAGCCAGGCAATGGAAAGCAATTACACTGTCAGAAAGGTGTATACTGATTTATTAAATGCCTTGAATGCTATCTGTTTTTTTTCCCCCCTCCTTGTGTCCCCCTGGGGAACTGAGTCCTGACACCCAAATGAGACAGAGTGAGTGCTTCCTGCTCAGTGCTCCATCCTGAGTCATGTAGGAAGCCGTCAGGGTGAATATCCACTGGGACAATTCATGCAGGTAGAAACGGATGACTGTAAACAAGGACGGCTACAGATTTACCTCAGAAATCAAAGAGGTGGGAGGCATGGAAGACAAAAGAAAAGGCAGAGAGATAGAGATGTGTCTGCTATCTGCTGCCTAGATGACATTCTTCTTCCTCTTTAATTTTAAAAAGCAGGTCATCAACTACCCACCAACCACAGAACTTCAGTTCACGGAGTCGTCGGCCTGTAGACGACAACCTTTTCAGACGACTTTGCATTAGCTTAATTTTCAATCATTAAAAGACTGGAGAGAAGAGACAGAGGGGGAGAAAAGAAACACAGAGACAGTGAGCTAAGCTATTAAGGTGTGAATACGTTCCAATTTCCAAGATAAATATTATCTCTGTCTGAGTGACCCAAAATCTGTGTGCTTTTGTGCCAACATTATAATAAGGATCAACAAGGGGTCAGCGCCGCATGGAACATCACACCATCTGATTCAGAGTGTCCCCTTTGATACTTTAATCTATTTGCCGCCCATATTTCTCCACACACGTTATCCTGCACTGTGTGAAACTAAAGTTGAACACGTCACCAGCACAGACACATAATCTGCAGTAACAACAATGCCTAACACTCTAACCCACCTACTCCCAATCCTCAACACCTTTCCTCATTACTGTGCACTTGATCGCCACAGATCCAGGGCTGGGGATGCGTAATAAAGCATCCAGTATCCCGGGGGAACCATTGGTTGGAGATAAGAGGCCATACAGCACTATAACATAAGGACATAGATCATAAACCTGCTTATCGTCCGCTCCCTCTGGACCAGCCTTCCTATTCAGCTCTCTGGGCCAAGAGACAGCCACGGCTCAACCTTTCTCTCAGATTCCTGAAGTTGACTACAGATACCGTCACGTTGGTCTGAAGCGTCTGATAGAAAAAGGGTCACTCACTAATGAAGCCAAATAGAAAGCAGCAGAAAAACAAGAGTTGTTGCCAAGAAACCTGCAATGATACGATGATGACCTTTCCATCTTTGGGGAATTTCTTCAGAGTTATGATACTGAGGTGCTGTAGGCAGTGATTAACATATTATTAGACGATAACAAGTCTAGCTCTTTCATCCAGATACCTGTTAGCTGCTGCCAAGGAAAATGAGAAACTTCCTGAGGCCAGCAGAGAACAAATTATGCATAAACAGGGAAACAAAATGCCAAAGAGGTAATGCAAGAACCCATAAAGTTAACACCAGGCAGGAGACAAACACAAGAGAAACTTCGTCAGAACTCGCTTCCAGTAGAAAAAAAAAAAAACGGGGAGCGAAAATTAAATTATGACTCGTTGATACAGCTCTGTGCCTTGTCTTTTTCTTTTGCATTTTCCTTTTTAAAATGCCGTTTTCTTTTTTTCTCTTTTTGATGTTTAGGCCACAGCTAATGCATTCCTGAACAGTCTGCCACTAAAGGAAAAGACTCTGTTATCATGAGCTGTTTACCTCTCAGCTCGGGGAAAAGCAGTTTGCTTACTTGAGTGGTGCCAGCTTGCTCCACCGCTGAAGTGCTCGTGTCTGTCTTGAATATATGGTAACGAAACAACAGAACTATCTGCGTCTGGGGGGAATAAATAGCCAACGTTTCTAATCATCTGCCTGACTCCATCTGTCTCTGTCTACATGCGTGAACACGTTATTTTATGGTTTGCCTGTAAGGTTGAGCCTCATTCACACCAATCCAGCCTGGGACTTTCATCGCTGAACACAAAGTGGACGGTCACATCTACCATGTGGCTTCACAAATTCAGAATCACCTCATCCACATGATAAAGTGCTGATTGGCTATTCAGGTGTTGGCCTTTGAAGAAGGCAGTCAGTAGATGGAGGGCTCTCTTCATTACAAAGCAATCACAGAGCCATTCACAAAATAGCTCCTGTGTCAAGAACTCAGCTCTCAGACTCAGCTTTAGAGAAAGTTGGCATTAATTAGTCTCTGTAATTAAATCTGGCAATTTGTCACAATAGATGCTGTTATATTACTTGATGACAAAGTAATGTGCAGAGTCCTTGTTAAGAAGATATAAATGGTGTCAGTCATCTAAAAGGCAGAACTGTGCTGCGTCTCGTGCGTCAACTCATTTTTTAAAAAGTGGATTTGTTTTATTATTGTTTATTACTATTAGGTTAAGTTAGACTCAAGCACGGCTCTAAAAGACGCTGTACATTTATCTTGTCCAGGTGATGTAACATTGCAAACTGTCTCTCCACACTAGACAATGCTCATTTTATTACAATAGTCCTAGTTTCACGCCCAAACTACCTCCTGTTACGTGTCGAGGGATTCTGATACAACAAAGAGCCAATTTTTGCTGCAAGCGTTTTGCTTCCCTAATGTAATAAAACACCGATTTTAATTGGAGTGATTTTACAGTGTTGTGGGTCTTTGAGAGGCAGAAATCATGGGATCTCTCATTAACACCAAAAAAATCTGCTGCGTCTCCTCATCTCATCCTGTTCGGCCCAGTGGAAACATGCCTGGCCGCTGATGTGTTCCCGTCAGCTTGCCTGGCTTGGCTCTTCCAGTGTGGCTGCTGACCTTCTCCTCTCTCCACGGCTGGAGTGGCTATTGATTGGATCTTGGCACACAGTGTACAAACACAGAGATAAGGAGAGAGGGAGGCAGCCAGGCAGATATGGCTGCAGTGCCCACTCCACACCCCTCCTCTTGCTCCAGACACACACACACACACACACACACACACACACACAAAAAAACGCTCTCCGAGACTCCACTCCCACTGAGCAGACACCCAGACATGGTACCTGAACACTGATAGCAGACAGGATTAGGTCTAAAATTCAATCACAACAGTCTAAGTAATGTTAAGTCACTGCAGCTGACAGTGACCACTGCTTCTGTTCAACACAGTGCGAGCGATCTATCATAATCTGCTTTGATTTGTGAGATTTTAAAAAGAAAAACAAAGAACTGAGTGGATGTGGCATTTCTGCACTGTGATTCAGAGATCAATAGTTTCACTTGATGCGGGTATGTGAACAGAATCACAGGATAAGAGCGAGCGAGGACTCTAAGGTCTTCTAAGTTGCATGTAGACCGGGTCTCGGACAACCTTAAGGCTGGTCAGTGGCCTGTCCGCTCTCCCACCTTGAGATCTCTCATTTACACTTTCTTTCCATCTGGTCTACAGGCAGAGGCTGTGCTGTGTCAGAGGTGACTAATAGTGTCATAGCCCTGCCCTCCCCACCGGGGCCCGCAGAGGAAAAAACTCAAACTGCTGCCTCCGCAAAAACTCGCAGACAAACACTGCCCACTGGTGAAAAAATAAAAAAAAGCTTTGTCAACAGGCACGGTGGGCAAATAAGGCGCTTTCTATTCCAGATGGCCAGGGGACACTTGAGGACTGTGCAGAAATGAGGAAACGGTTTGGAAAATGGAATCAGTAGGCATATTTTCAAATCGGCTTTTTAGTATTGTAACAGGTCAAATGTGTGTTGTCTCTTCCTTTGTGTCTCTGTGGACGCAGACGCCTCAGGGGGAGACAGAGGGAGAGCTTTACTCAGATACTGTCAGGTTAGTCTACAAAAGGAAATGCTCAGACAGATGGGGACCAGAGGAACAAATGCAGGGCCATGAACCTGCATGAGAAGTGACAGGAAGGATCCAAAACCTTTTCTTCTGGGGAATAAGATACGCTTCTCTAGTGTTTGCCTTCATAATGTGTGTGTGTGTGTGTGTATGAGTCTATACATAAAGTACTATCAGCACAAAATGATCATCACTTTGGACAGAGCCAGGCTAGCTGTGGTTGTGCTAAGCTAAGCTAAATGACTGCCGGCTGTAGTCTTATGTTTAACAAACAACATAAATCTTCCCATCTGATGTTAAATCGTACCTTTAAAAGGAAATTTAACAGAAAATACAGTTTTATCAGGCCGTTCCAGAAAGGAAGTGCCGGCAGAAAAGGTTCGGCCCCATTAAATTTTACACTTCGACACAGGAACAGCGCACGGGTTCCTGCATGAGGACCTCAGACTGTGTGCAGCTTGGTAAGTAGTTCATGGATATAATGTAGAGCCAAGATATAAAGCACTTTAGATGTAATGTGTAAAATTTAAATGTTGTGTAATGAATGTAAATGGAACCAAAGCCATTTAAAGTGATATTATGTAGAAGCCGCCACATTTTGTTCACTTCGTAGTCTGTGATTTTATAATTTACTTGTGACTATTACAGCGACCTAAATGTGATTAAACGTACAATGCTATTGCAAGAAGATTATTTTTTTATAGATTCTTTTCTTTTTTACAAAAAGTCGAGATACCACTGACTGTGAAATGCATCGTACACTAGAGGGTTTACTGAACAGGGGAATTTCACTCTTATTGTCTTAATTGGCAGAGGAAAAACAAAGTGAAAGTGAAGGATTTGAGAACCGAGAGGCTGATTGGAAAATGATATTGCAATCCTCCTGACTTGCCCTTTTCATTCATGCCAGAGCTGTTACATCTCTCTGCCTGTATCTGTCTGTCTGCCTGCCTCTCTCAATTAACATCCTTCCAATGCAACTAAAGCGATTTCAGTCTGGTTCAATGTAATTTTCACATTAAATTCAATTCACTCTGCTTTAGTTAATCTTGCTTCAAGCGAGACAATAAAAAACACCTGCCTTATAAATCAGTAATCGCTATCTCAGTCATTATGATGAAGAGAGGTGCAGGTAAAAATTAAAGACAACCTTTTTTTTTTTTTTTTTTTTTTTTTTTTACAGTATCTGAGCCTACCCATGCAGGCTGGTGAGTAGAGATTTTGTTCAGAGGAATACATTACGGAAAACAAATTAGTCAGCAAGATAGAAGAAAGCCAATGCAAATGGCACTGGCTCTTATTTTCATCCTTCTGAGATAACTGTGCCCATTAGAAGGTTAAAGCTGTTGTGGTGTCCCTGCAAAGACTCCGCCGTGGAAATGGCAGCAATCCGTCTTTAAACTTTGATGCAGCCAGAAAGCTCTCCTCATCCCTTCTCATCCCTTCCCCTCTGACCTGTGTGTGTGTGTGTGTAGATGCATATGTGCATGAGATAGAGAGGAGGGGAAAGGGTAACAGCAAGAGAGGGAGCAAGCAAAGAAAGAGATATGAGAGGGTGGGGCCGGGCTGTCTGCCACACAGGCCCAGAGAACATAAAAAGAAAAATACGGCCATAAAACCTCTCTATGACTATGAATACTAATACTGACTCTGTGAGCCAAACCAACTGAGTCTGTCCTCTCTCTGTTCCCCTCTGTCTCACTCAGAGAAATGATGTGCCTTAAAAATAAAGCGAAAATAGTGTGCTGCACAGGCAGCATTGTACAGCTTAGAATTTACACTACGCTATGCAGCACAGTAATAGTTCAGATGGAGAGCGAAGATTAGTCAGCAGCAATGTGGGCACACACTACGCATTAATTCGCTGCTCTTCAAATCAAAAGTCCATTTTTAATTTTATTTTGCTGTGATGTTTTCCGTGGTGATTTTTTATTAATTTGGCTGTCGAGTGACAACAGCTTGTATAGTTGTAAGAATTAACAACAGAACAAGGAAACAGACTGGAAGCACCAACAGTAAACAAACATAATTGCTCTGCCCACAACTGTGGATTTTCATGGTTGGATTTCTCACCACAGTAAAGTTACCATCCTTAGGATTTAAGATGGACGGACAGATGTATTTCATTAATCCCAATAGCAAATTATATCAGCCAGGTCTCACAGGAACCACAAAACAAATGCTAAATTAAAAACAGAATACTAAAAACATACTGTTAGGAAAAACAGTGGGCAACAGTAATGAATAAATAAAATAATAATTTACTGTTATTTTCATTTTGCATGTTTATGGTCAGCTTTGGCTGTACTGTATTTAATACAGTACATAAAATAAGTACCTCCCTATGATAGTAGTTTTTATTGCTGCTGGTGGAATCTGCCACTCCAGGATTCACATTACACACAAACACACACATGAATCCAACTGCCTTACGGTTTGTAATTGGGCCTATTTGATGAAGGCAGTTCTGATAAGATGATAAGCTAAATTTAGTTTCAACTTTTTCTTTACATTAGGAGCAAAGCAGTCATTTCTGCCGATTCATGTCGGCCATTAGTTACTAGAAAAGTAGTGAAAGACGAAGGAACAGAAGAAGGAACATGAAAAGCCGTTGTTATGCTATGAAAGTCTTTTTACTATGCCTCGCTGCAGTGAGAAAATCTGCTCGCGCCTTTCACCACAATGGAAGAACAATAATTGATTCATCCATGTAAAAACATAAATGTGACAAACCTTCTCAGTGCAGATGGTGCGGCTGTATTTCTGACTGTAGCTGTGCAGAGCATGTTTTGCAGCAAGTGTTTGATACTTGTCTCATGTCCCAGTTTCAGACAGGGATTTTGGGCAGCATAGTAAAACACACTTTGTAAGAACAGGTGCATCCAATTCAACTAAAACACAAATCTTTTATATTATAACTTCAAAAGGCATTAACAGGTAAACTGACTGAATTAGCGCTGAACCTAGTTTTGACATATGACAGCAATCCAAATCAGTAATGACCAATTTTATTCGTGTTATTACTGTATCTGAATCTTGTATTTATGAAGCCAAGCTATATTCTTATGCCACGGTTCATGGAATCCTTTCAGTATTTTATGGGCAGGTGCTCCTTACAAATACCTGTAGTTTCTTGGTAGCCCCCTTGCAGCAAGCTTTCCCTGACAAATGTTGGAGGACAGAAGAAAAAGTCGTAATCTCTCAAGCATTTCTAATGAGTTTTTCTCCTACAATTATTTGATAAGAGCAGACAAGACTGGAGGCAGTGTGTATGATACACTGGCTCCTACTGCCGAGGTGAGAGCTCTGCTGATTACACACACAGCCATTTACACACACAAACACACACATACACACCCAGAGGCTTTCAGGCCGTCATCTCAGAGTGCAACAATCCTAATAATAACATGAGAGGCTGAAGTTATAACCAGCAGGCACACCTAAGTTACCAGTCTGAATCCACACACACACACACACACACGCACACACACACACACACACACACACACACACACACACTAAATATTACAACCTTTCAACTCCTAATCTTCACCACCATTCAACTTCTCTGCTCCAGCCATAACCATTACCACCCCCCACCCCCCAATTTCTTATGCACCTGCTGACAACACACTTCCCAACTCACCACACTGAGCCCCAGTTGCTCTCTCTGCAGGTAGGGCAGGTTCCTGCGCTCCAGGCTGGCCAGATAGTGCTGCAGTCTGGAGTAGGTGTATGGGTAACAGTAGGCAAACTGGTATACGTCGTCCTCTCGGTCGAAGCAGAAGGCAAAGGACATCACATAGTTGCGCCGGTGGTCAGGGCACCGGTAGTAGTAGACGTTTTTGGCTGGAAGCCTCTGCCTGCAACAGCAAAAATACACATTACAGAGGAATTACAGAGGGCAGTAGCAGGACAGGTCTTCAGATTTAAAGGCGTGAGGTCCAGAGGGGTAAGACCACATCAGGTGAAGATGTGAGCTACACTGAAAACAAATTGTGCAAATTTCAAAGACAATGGAAAAAGCGCAGAAACTGTAAAGACAGGAAACAGATACACATCATTTACAGAATAGTGAGAAATCATAACGCTAAAGTTGCATCAACTTTTCAGTTTGCCTCCTTCCAGAGGTGCTGAGTTCAGAACTGAAGGAAAAAGGGTAGAATCAGTAAACATCTGCTTAGAGGTTTTTAACCTACGATCGGCTAAAGAATTCCTTTTTTACTTTATTTGCTAACTATAAATTATTAAAAATTAAGAAGTAGAAGTGTTTTAATACCAGCACAATCATCACTAAACACCAGTGTGCGATTCATCATTTGTCATTTAAACAAAACAGTTGCAATTTATCATTTAAGGCAAATCCAAAACGCACAAACATAAAATCTAACGAGAGATTTCAAATGAAAATAAATGGGGATGCCAACAATCAAATTAAATTACAAACAGTGATAAATTGTTAATTAAGTTGATAAATTCAAAGACAAAATGGCTTCATTACTTGAGATTTGAAATATCAATCCCTTTCAGAACGTGCATCCTCAAGGTCAAGGATCTTATTCATTCAACTTTTCTATTTTTCTTTTGGCAAATCTGAGCAATGTTGTGTTTCCCTTTAAAACTGAAGGGGCAGATCAGTGTAAGAAAGAGTGATTAAACAACAGATCAGGTTGCTGACACAGAATGATAATCGACCTGAAGGCCAAGAAAACACCAGTTATATGTTCCTGCATCATGGGCGACCAAAACGACGTTAGGTCATTCCTGTGATCTCCTGATTCCCCTGTCATTTTAACCTCTCTCTTTACAGTCACACAATCACCTGTGGCCAACTGGGGTTTCCAGCTTTACATTTCAAACAGCAGCACTTTCCACACGAAGACCCGAGATTTTACTTATGACACTATTGTAACATATGATGTGTAACTCTGATTCACAGTCTGGGTGAAAAACAGAAAATGTGATTGCATTTTTGCAAAAAATTATTTATGGGCTTAGAGCGTGACTTTCATGTTTTATTCATTCTGTTTCAAGTGGTAATGCAAGTGCGTGAGCAATTTGGAAAAATTAAGTAGAGTGAGGAACGGGTAAGCATCTAATCTGTGTATCAGTATTTCATATAGTGCGTCTTTGGTGTTTGTCATTTTTTGCATGTTCAGTACTGTGTCTTTAAGTCGTGCACTTTGCTGGGCCCAGGGCTACATAAAGCTGACAGTCTTTGTGGTCCAGGACTGTAGTTCTGCAGTCCACAGGACTTCCCTGCTTACTAAACATGTTTTCCTTTCACAATCTGCATCTGTCTGTCTTCGCCTTCCTCTCGCTCCCCGTTCAGCCCCGACCACCGAGAGGACGGCGTTCTATTTTGTTTGACTTCTTTCTCTCTTCCTCTTCCTCCACTTTTCCTTTTCCCGATATTTTCTCCAAATATCTCCTGTCTCGTCCTGTCACTCACTGGCTCCACATCGACGGTTTAAGCGAAGAAGGCTGAGCGTGGGGAACAACAGTGCTGCCATAGGAGCTCTGGCAGACGCTCTGAGAGAAGGATAAAAAGGGGGAAGAAGATGAGGACGATGAGTCATTGGTGGGTTTGGGGTATTAGGAGCAGGGAGAAAGGTGGAATAAGGAGATAAGGAGAAGATGAGAGAGCAGGGTGATGGCAGATCTGGGACTGATATGGAGATATACGGGAAAGGGTGGTGGCTAACAGCATAGCAGCTGTGTGATGGCGGGGCTGGCTAGCGAGCTAGCATCTCTGGCGACAGATCAGATGAAGATGCTATCAGGGTGGTGATAAGAACAGGGCTTGATAATCAACAAACAGCACAGGCTGCTCTGCGCTAACTCTGCCAGAGTGAACTTCTCTCTGTGACTCACCCCTAAAGAGGGAGGACAGGAAGGAGACACATGAGAGTTTTATGTGTTTGCTCAGACACCTAATACATCAGGTTTGGCAATGGACTTGCATAGAAATGCATAGTGAACACACTTGCATGCATTTTCAAACACTTGAAGATGTCCCTGCAGGTACCCAGTAAAACAAAAAGCTAAATCATTCGGCCTCTCTGAGACAGAGGGGGAGAGGGGACAGAAAGGCAGGGCTGATTATTCCTTCAGAGAAGGAGAACGAAGAATCTATCTGCATGTGGCTATCTCAGCAGAATACTAATGCAGGCGGTGGCCAGCTACCACACCTTGCCTGCTCACAGGAGCCAGATTACAGACCCCGTCTTACAGCTTCTACAGCGGGGTGAAGAAGCTGAAGGAAAAAGTGGGAATTTCTGAAAAACCAGAGTAAATTCTTTTATTTTTCTTCCTGAGATGGAACATAAACAGGATTTATTATTTAAGACTGACCAAGAAGGACGACGTATATCTTCATACATATGACACATGTACGTACACACTACTCCCCCGCCAAAACACACATGCACACACAGTCCCCACGCACATACTCGCAGTACTGATGCATTAATGTGGTGCCAGCCCTCCAAGGTGCAGGTTAATTAAAATAAGATGACACCTCACCTCTTAACATATTTCCCTGTTTGGCTTTACTCATCCATGCAATCTTACTTCTGTTTCTCCTCCTTTTCCTCTCTGCTGGCCAGTGTGTGACCTTGCCGGAGAGCAGAAAAGTCCTGGCTATTGATTTTAATTACTGCTGCTTGTCCCTCCACAGCATTATAGTTATAGGCCACAGAAAATAGCTTTCTGACTTCTTAAGGAAAGAGACTGAGTGGAAAGGCTGAACTACAAACTCTACACACACACACACACACACACACACACACACACACACACACACACACACACACACACACACACACACACACACAGGTAAAAATGCTCAAAATGCTATTGCAAACAGTCCCTTTGGTTTTTATCTAAGCGGTGGCTGCTCCAGCTTGGCAGCTGGCAATTTGTTTTATCTAAATGGTACCTCCCTGTGCCCATCTCTTGACGTGGTACAGTGCCGTCGTTTCCCAAACAGAATTATCACTGCGTGGGATGAGGGAAAAAAAAAAAAGGTGAAGCTTTCCCCTGATGATAACACACTCACACATGGTTTTACAATTCAGTGATTACAGAGATGATGAAACACACACATGCACAGGAATATGCAAAGAGTCACACAGGGAAACGACACAGCTAACTCGAACCGTATGTGAGCTTCATCAAGGTCATCCCTTTGACAATGAGCTGAGGGACACGTTAACTTCCAAAGCGTCTCATCACAGCCTTAGAAAATAAAGAGAAAGAAGCAAAGCGAAGGGAAACACACAGACTGAAACATTAGACAAAGAGAATGGCTGAGTCATAGAAAATGAGAGAAGTTTAAAAAAAAAATAAATAAAAAAGCCTGAGAGAACGGGACAAAGAAAGACAGGGGAGAAGGTTTCACAGAGCTAGCAGGCAGCCCTTAGCGAGGTGTCACTTTGCTTGCCTGTGCTTTTCTACTTCTGAACCATTGGTAGCTACAAACTCCCGCTCTGATTTTGATGGCGCCGACATCTCTCTGAAGTTTCGAGATGAAGGCTTATAAATTGGTAGCTTTCACACGGGCGACATCTTGTCTATACTTTCAGATCAATCAAGCGTAGAGGACATGCCAATCACTGCTGCTCTGAGCACTTTCACAGACAAAGGCAAAAACATACAGGACAAAACTCACAAGGCCTGGATGCGCGCACACACACACACACACACACACACACACACACACACACACACACACACACACACACACACACACACACACACACACACACACACACACACACACACACACACACACACACAGATCCACTCCCTCTTATTTTCTGTTTCGCTGTTGTCTCTTTCAGCTTGTCAAATGTTCTTCCTGTCAACTGTTAGGAAGGTTATATGTCTTCCAATATGCCAGTACAGCTGTCAAGCTCCACTGATTCCCACCAGCTCATTTAGGGCAAACAGTTAGTCCGTTCGGCAAACATTTCATATTGAATGACATATTTCTTTACTACCTCTGTGTTACTACTCCAATAATTGTTGAGGCAATATTTCTTGGCACCCTAAAATGATGCCAGATGTTAGACGTGCTCATTGTTTTTAAAACACGGCCCCGTGTTCTTGTTTTGCATACTAAGTCAAGCAGAAAAACAGGCTGTGAATCATCTGAGGACTGTCAATCGTGCGGCTATGTATATTCATGTGTGAGGAAGTGAGCCCATGTGCATGTGTGTGTACACGACAGCATATATATTCTTGAAGCATCTGTCGTTTTTGGATGCAAATCAAGTTTCGACAAAGCTTTCTGGAGACACTGTTACTAGGCAACCTGTGCTTGCTTAGTAATTGTGTTGGCCTGCTGTATATTGTATTGTGCAGGTCCGGTATAGAGTATTTATTAGACTGCAGTGTGTCCCCCGATTGGAACCAACTCACACCAGAGAGACTCAGACGTACAATGCAGGGGGAAGTCGTCCTCTCAAGTGTGGCCGTGCTGAGGAGACACTTAGTCTGACATTCATTCGCACCACTCTAAGGGGTTAATCATAACTTTCTGCAGAAGTGTGTATGTAAGCATAAAGCTGGGAAGATCCACGTTACGACCGGGGCTGATGATGTGAAATAACCAGGATTAATGCTGCTGGTAGAGTCTTCCGGCTAGCAGCAGTAAGGTTTTGCAGGAAGCAATAACACTTGTGAATTATGGACTTTCCTGTAACGAGAGAGCTGAGAGTTGCACACCTGTGGAGACAACAGGCCGTTAGCCGCCTTCTCGGGTCAGAAACAGCCCACTGATGAGGCTGAAACATGACAGAATAAGATACTCTCCCCTTCCGGCTGCAGTGAAACACCCAGGAGGTGTGCAGTACGTCCATCAGATGGCCTTTTGCTCCCTGCTGGAGGCTTTGAACGGCTGTTACATCTCCAGTCTTCGGTGTTAGCGCTGATGTTCACATATTAGCAGTATGTTCAACGAGCTAATGTGTGGCAGGATTTTGCACCTCAGTGATACTCAGGGTGAGTTAGCCAAATCTAGCCAGTGTCAGATCATACCCACAGTGCTTCATCTGAGGTCAGATTATGTAGGGGCCATCAAACGTCATAAATCACTTTTCCCGCCTCTTGCAGTCCCTGCTGACTGGACTTTCTATATAAATGAGCCATTTCCTACATCCTCGTTGCTGGTTCGTAGCGTGTCCTCAGGTGGGCTGCGGTTATTTGGATCCTGGATTTGGGTCCTTCTTAGAACTCTAAGCTTTGTGTGTGGGTTGGTGCCTTGTTTTGTACATTTCTGCGTTTCTCAGCTGTCTAACCATTTGGGTACTGTTGTTCACTAGCCTGTGTATTGTTTGCCTCGGCCATTGTGTTTAATCTTCTCCTGCCACCTCTCTGGTTCATGATAAATCCCTGTTTTTCCACCATGCTGACTCTCCTGTAGTGTCTGCATTTAGGTCCACACCACAAACTTATTTAGAAACCCTGACAAGCCCAGTTTGTTCTGCTGATACAGGGGGAGTGTTTGTGTGCGGCTGTGTCATTATTTCTTTTTCCACATCACCCTCTCCGCACGGCTTCTCCCACTTCTCTAATTTACGAGTAAAAATAAATAAATAAAATAGAAAATCCTTCTGACTCATCCCTGTAATAACATAAAAACAATCAGGTTTAACTGTCAAAACATCACTGCAGAAACTTCACCCTGACTCAGTCGTCAGTGATTGAAACTCACCTACTGGTCAGAATAAAAGAATAAGCCACGTTTCTTATTATAGTAAATGTGACTGTGTGAGCCAGTATCGCAGTATCTAACTGTTAGCTGTACTAACTTTATGTACGCTGAGATTTTGTTAATGAGGAAAATATACAACGAATGTGTATTTCATTTTACTCCTTGTTTACTTTTTAAAAATTCTGTTGTCATTAAGTCTTAGTGAAGTTTTTCTCATCTTAAGACGTCTGCCTGATTATTTCCTGAGGAAATGTGATTTAAAAAGCTTCTCGGGCTGCTTTAATCAAAACTGCACAATGTGGTTCAGTAATTTTTCCTTTTTTAAAAAATAATATCTGCAATAAACCTAAGATGAAATCTTCAATTTGTTTTCTAATTTCTTTTCAGTAAAGATTCATATTATGTCGGTAGTGAGCAGGCTGACAGTGCCTGCATGGAGGACAACACCTACATTTCCAAATAGGGCTGTTCAAAAAACTGAATTACTTCTCTCTCTTTTGTTGACCAAAGACTTCTGTGGCTCCTCTCTTTCCGCCATCTTCACTCGTGCTTTATCTTTAAACGCCACCACATGTGCGACTTGTTTCGCCGACAGTATAGGCCGAGAGAGTTCGGACTTCCAGAGGGGCGAAAGACCGTATGCACGTCATTAAGAAATCAAAATCAAAATTTGATTGATTGCACAGCCCTATATCCAGATGACGTCAAACAGTGAACAACAGGCACTTTAAGCTGTGAGATGAGTCTTCATTCCCATAGACAAACTACAAAAACATAAACGTGACAGCCAAGCTGCCCAACAATGAATAAAGCGGTTCCTGTACTCTAACTCAGAGTGGAGGCAAAAAAAGACATTCTGTCATCGTATTAACCACTTTAAAAAGAGAGACGAAGCCAAATTTGCAATTTAGAGTCATCTGGCAGATGATATGTTTCATGGACAACCGTACAAAACTCTACAATGGACTAGGCTGTAAGTTTCTCCAAATCAATCCTCAATTGCACTTAAAAAGTAAAACATGCACTGTACGTCCCAGAGGGGTCTCGGCTAGATTGAGCATGCTGGGTCTGCTAGTAGCGAGCTCCCTCTGGGCCCAGTGGGGGCAGCAGGGCAATTAGCAGGAAGCAGATGATCACTGTGCCCTCGCCACTGTGGCGCCACTGGTCCCCTTTGGGGCAACAGGGCAGGTGCACATTTGTCTGGAATAATGGAGATACAGCGAATAGACACACAAGCAACCATTAAAAAAAAAAAAAAAAAAAAAAAAATCACACACACACACACACACACACACACACACACACACACACACACACACACACACACACACACACACACACACACACACACACACACACACACACACACACACACACACACACACACACACACAGATCTAATAAAATGATGATGTCAGTGTTAAGCCCCCGCTGAGTGGTGGTGGTGGTGTGTAAGCTAGTGGGAGTGGGAGGAGTGGGCTTGTTGAAGTGTGCATGTGTTTGGGAGACAGACGAGATCAGACGTCTATAATTGTGTGATGCAGCATTTCCCAAAGTGCAACATTATACTCCCATCACATTATCTATGTGTGTGTGTGTGTGTGTGTGTGTGTGAGATTATGAGTGCGGCCCAAATAGACAGACTGGCGCCAGACTAAGACATAATAATGATGCTCCAAGAGACAAGACATGTACAGACAAAGACAACAGACACATGCACACTGACTACCTTTCTATATGACGTACACATGTTGGACATATTGAAGGAAGTGATCATGATGATACAGTACATGTACCTGTAATGTATTACAGTATATAATGTACTATATGTAACCACAATGATGTGTTTTAATCCATTGAATAATCAAATTCACTGTGTATTTTAATTCAGTCAGACCAGGAACAGTGGGACAAGAGCTGAGATCGAGCATTAGCATCATTGCTCCTGTATCCTCTGTATATCTACAGTATATCCGTGTGTGTGTGTGTGTGTGTGTGTGTGTGTGTGTGTGTGTGTGTGTGTGTAATGAGGTCATAGAAAGTGATGAGATCATTCTCTCTGGAAATATACTCAGTGGAAGAAATGCAACACACACGACAGATTCTGAAATCACTTCGACTGAAATTCCACAAAGAGATGAGCTCAGCCCCTGAAGTCCAGATCAGAGTGACTTCATGTGGACTTGAATAATGCCACGACGGGCAGATACGTAAACAAACAGAGAAATATCTCATCGATGAGTCACAATCGGTGCTGCTGAATTTGCAGTATTAGTTCATTCACTCACCGTCGTCTTACGTACGTTAAACATCTGGCTGACAATATGATAGGAAATCTTGTTCAGAAAGGCAGATTGAGAACTGATCTACAAGAGTTCATGATAAAAAAGACTGTTAATGTGTCCAAACCTTTCTGCCTTGGAGAGAATTAAGCGATTGTATAGAAATCTCTGTGATACATACATCATGGGAGAGAGAAATACATGAATAGAAATATTTAAAAGCTGTAAAGTCCTTCAAGAGATGAGATACATTCACGAGTTTGGCCTTTTCTACAACGTGAAAACTAAGTCAGCACATGTGGCATCACTTGTGGCCTAATATCAATTTATAGGTGAAAGTGTGATCAGCGTCTGCTAATGGGGAAAACAGAAAACAAGCCATTAAACCAAACCAGCAAATTACAGTTGTTTCCTTTCTCATATTAAAAGTGATTTATGTGAAAATTATTTCTTTTCAAAAAAATAAATAAATAAATAAAACAAAAAAACCGAGTCAGGTCACTAACTGCTCCCACCTGCTCACCCAGAAAAGCTCTTTGGCTCTGAGTTTAAGGTCGTTGTCCCGCCGAATGATGAAATGTTGGCTAATGAGTTTTGATGCGTTCGGCTGAATCTGAGCACACAAAATATTTGTGTATATCTGTGCATTCATCCTGCTGCTGCCATCAGCAGGGAAATCATCAATAAATGTCAGCATGCCAATTCCACTGGCTGCCATCCAAACCAAGCCACAACACAACCAGCACAGTGTTTTACAGCTGAGGTGGATATACACTTATCATTTTAATGGAGGTTGATTTTTGTTTCATCAACCCATAAGCGGTTTCACATCAGAACCAGAAACACATTCGCTGTTTTCGAGGTTTTACCAGAAATGTGAATGTTGTGGTGAAACTCCTGAATTTACTGTCATTGTCATGTAAACGTTTCTCCAAGAGAGGACACTTGACCTGCTGTGTGCAGTCATCCTGCCTCAGCTTCCTCCACATACTGACGTCATCTCTCAGTCTAAAGAGCAACTCTCCACTTTCAGTCGAGTCTAAACCACGAGCTCTTTTTTTACAACATTAAAACGACACACAGACATTCAGTCACGTGCCCAAAGACTTCTGAAGCTTTGCCATTTGGGCATTATGTGTTAAAGGGTCTATATCTCTCACACAGTTCTTTTAGTATATAGATGCAGACCTACTTAGATAAATGGTCTTAAAAATAAATCTTTTTCTGTGATCATCATATCAAACGTTGAGAAATTATGATAATTTGATTGATACTGTTCCTATTGATGGCCTGACACTTGCATGACAAGACAGATCTGAGATTACGTACTGACATCCATGACAGTCACTCGTGACCAGGATGCAAAGCTCCATGTGGTGTTTGTGACAACATGACTAGAATTACACTCATCTAGTATCACTGTCTAATAGTGCCCCCCCCCCCCCCCGCCTCTGTGTCTCTTCTCCATCCTCTCCCAGGGCCCTGCTGGCCTTGGCACCAAGATGCCAGCCTGTCTGCCTGCATTTCCCTTGGCATGATGGTGGCAGCTGGGGGCCTGGTTGCCCTGTCTGACTCCATACTCCCCAGTATATCACACTCACACACACACACTCACACACACTCCACATTCACAGCTTGCAGCCAGACTGGTGTCACCATGTGTGGACCAGGGGAAGCAGTACCCACAGGACAGGAAGGCGGAGGGAAGGAGGCAGGAGAAGGAACAAGGTGGGGTGGAAAAAAGATGGTTGGTTGGGCGCTTGGGCTCTGGGAGAGCCAGATGCTGCCAATTAACTTCACCGGCCACAACAGGGCTGTAGGGGGACAGTCTGGCACCACTACCATCTTCTCGCCTCTTCTCCTCCCACCTTGAATCTCAACAGGTCAGCGGAAGCACAGGTCAATGTACAACGTGTGCCGACACACACGTCTGCCTATATGGTGACAGCTGTGCACAACTGGAAACTCATCCATATGAATTTGACTCGCTCCTCTAACTCACTTCCCCCTCACTCACTGTTTATGTATATAAGAGTGTGTGTTTGCACGTGTATGTGCGTGTTGGCAGGCCGTGTTAGTGATTATACTAGACACATGAAATTACAGGCTATTAAAGAAGAGAGCCTATGGTTGCAGCCTCCAGACCTTTACTGCCCTTAAACGCTCATGGCTGCCAAAAAGTTTGACTTTTATTCCCACCATAGCGTCCATCTGCCTGTCAGACGTCGGAGCTATAAATATGAAAAAGAAGCATGAATCTACTCTGCGATATAATATTATATTTTTATAGCTTCGTTTGAAAGAAAAGTAGAACACATTTCAAAAGAAAAAAGGCAAACAAAGGGTGGCCCTTCTCCACAGGACATGAGGCTGCCACACTGGACAAATTACCATTTGATAAACACAAAACATGAAGCCTGGCAGTTTTCTTTAATTTCCTTATTTTGGACAAATCAATTTACAAAGCACAACTAACAATACCCTGCTTCTCTGGACATGGACAGTATTGTAGGGAGAATATCCAGTCCAATACAGCACCTGAAGCATTATGCTCTGTTTGATTGCAGAAAAAATTTCCTCACCTTCTGTGCATTTCAACCAGATAACACAACAAAGCTGCTGCAGCTGGTTTCAAATAACTTGCTCTGCTGAATATGGCTTTCTGTGCAGAGAAGCCGCTTTGAAATGTCAAAAATATTAGTGGAACAACACACTAAACTATGATGAAAATGCTTAAGGCTAAAATATGTTGTTAACAGTATCAAAACATATTTTCCTCTGTGGCAGCAACATCAATTAGAGTGAATTTTACTCAGTGTTTGCCAGAGAACAGCCAACGTCTGCTTGTCTGCTCTGATTTGATGTAAAACATGATGAGTACGTATAGCCATTATATCTGAATAGAACGTGTCACCGATATCTCTGGGATGTTCTACCACAACATTTACTCTTAAGAGAACAGGATATTGAATGAGGGACATGTCAGCTTAACTTGTGTGGCTCCAGAGTGTCTGTACACTCAGAAAAATCATTTTCTTGCACAAAGTTAATTCTATAAAATTCAATATCTGGCATGGCTAAAGAAATAAAAACAACTCTCAAGACACAGAAGTAAGAAAGAAAGAGTCCGATTGCTCTGGGGTAGAGGATGGATGTGTAGCCCGGTTTTGTCAATATGAGGTTCACAAACTGACAGAAGATAAATAATCTGTTCATGAAGGTTTTTCTGTCTGCTTCTGGAAGAAGCTAATCTCATGCAAACTGCAGCTCTACTTTCTTAACTAAAGTAATCACTGCTTTGGTTGTAAGTTAATTACGTTACGATCAAATTAGAGAAGAAAAAACAAATCAACAACATAAAAAAACCGACGGCCTCAACATTCACAGGTCCACACTTCCACAGACACACTCAGTCACACACATAGATGGCCCCGTCCATCAGATGAGCCTGTTCCCTCGCTGTTCTGAGTGACAGATGACTTGTCACAGAGCTAAACGGGAGAATATTTTACTGCAGATTGAAAGGGGAGGAAAAGGAGAGATGGGGAATACAGGGGAAGAAGGGAGAGAAATTGCGCCATTACAGCGGAGAGGTAAATCATTCGATGTGCTGGATGGCATTTACATTCACACACATGTTCGCATGGGCCCACGTATGAACGTGACTCATTCCTGTCTCTTTCTGTGTTGTGCTAACATACATAATGAGAATCCAAGCTGGATCAGTGCTGGGCTCTGGTGATTAGCCTTAATTGAGGAAAAAGAACTATGGGAACAAAGAAACATTATGACCTTTTCCCTGTCTGCACACACTGCGTGCTAATAAGACACATTCATATAATATTACACTGACCAGACTCATCTAACTACATCAAACGCGCCTTCTCATAGGAACTGTATGCAAATGGATGGCACAGAGAGACAAACAAACCCCGTAGATAATTGACTATCCTTGCCATGTTTTTGTGTGTGAATGGCAATTTTCACTCTCCTGTCTAGTGCATGGTGATTATTCTATCAGACAAAAAAAAAAAAAAAAAAAAAGCCTCTGTGCGATGAAAAGATTGGCAGCGTTTCACATCCTGGTGCTCTGGAATGGCCTGTCTCTCTTTTTGTCTCTCATGCTCTCTTATTTCTCTTTCTTCCTACATCCCTTCTCTCTCTGCTGCTGCGTGTTGGTTTCTGACTGAGTCAAATACCACTTGTCAGGAGAGTGCTGTTTGGACTGACATGAGATAAGAACAGACCAGCTAGACAGTTATATGTTATTCTTCACTGCTGCTGGACTGAGAAATAAGACTCATGTACCAGTAATGTGTAGGCTAGTGGCAAAAATAATACTGAGCCCTGTAGTGTACTACTGATGAGTATATATGTACTTCTACATATACAAATTGTTGTTAAACAACAGAGTAAAATGGAATAATTGAAAATTTGTCTTTGGCTCACCCAATAACCATCAAACAGAAACGAACACAAACACACACAGCATCATATTAAACAGAAACGTGATTTACAGTGTCAATTTATTTCATGAATGAGGTTTGAATAAAATACTTATTAGTTCCTCACATGCTGGTCCATGTACAACAACATGTGGAATATGACAGTAACAAACGGACATTTTAGAGAAAAGGAAAACATATATTAAATGCTAATAAGCATTTTTGTAACTACTGGTTAGTGTACTGAGAAAATGTATGCATAGTATTCATGTAGAGTTTTTCACTAAAAGTATAGTTAGGCTAATATAACTAGCATTTACTTCATATTGTCCTTCATCTATGTTGTAGCTATAGAGTTGAGTCTCCAGTTTGGAGTTGAGCTCAACAACGCTCCACATACTTAAAAAAAAACCATGTGTGTCCAAGTTCATAATCCTGTTTGTGTTGTGTGTCCTGTCCACCCGTTAAAGTGCAGCACTTCTGAATGCACAGCACACGCTACATCACAGTCAGGTGTTGCCAGAAGTGCAATAAACTTGAACCCTTGGACCCACAGAGGTCGGTCTAAAAATGCTTTTCTTTGGTACAGATTTATGGTGGAGCTCTATAAAAGAATGACAAAGCTATAAACAGGCCTGGCACAACAGACACTCCAAAATAAAGTCTAATAAAGCAGTCGTGTTTCCAGACAGACTTGGACTCAATTAAAAGGTTGATGTTTTTCCTCATCTTTATCATGATACTCGCTAAATAACCACGATCATGTCGGTAAAGCATTGATGAAATGTCATTACGGTTTTTGACAATACAGATAACATTAAAAAAAAATGGTGGATGTATGAAATTGAGCCAGAACACAAATCCAATGTGAATTTGGTCGAAGACTTCAAATTCAAAACAAAAGAAAGTTGCCATGCGATATCTTCAGCAGCATCTCTTAAAACTTTACGTTCAATCATTATGAATGTGTACACCTAAACAAGCTCCCACATCCATAAATAGATAAAGTCATTAAAGTGTATGTGAACACGTGAAGCCATGTCTCCACATGTACGCTGGAACAACCTAAATGACTTTGTGCTCCCATTCCCACTTAGCTGGCTTCATTATCGCAGCTGTCTCCCTCTGTAAAGCCTCACAGGTCAAGTCTCTTTTCATCCCAAGCTATAAGGCTCACTGTCGTATGATGAGCTGAGAGCACAGCCACGGAGCAGAGCAGGTCGGGTGCAGACAGTGATGGAGGACTACGGCCGTGGTGTTGTGCTGCTGACGTGTTACTTTTAACACACAGCTGGTCCAAACAGGGAGATGTGCAGTATCGTGCGCACTCACTATACAGAAGGAAGCTGTCGACGGCCTGCCCTTAGTTTCCTTTCAAGGGCAGAAGAGCAAGTCTACTTCAGAATAACTACTGCAACATCTAGTATTGCTCCTTGTTTTTGAAACAGCCAATGAACCTCCTAATCCTATTCCAAAAAGATGGCGCCTTCAGAATAAAAACAAAACATCACTGACCTCTCCTCAGCTCTTGTTCCTACAGGGCTGACAGAAAACCAAACTAGATAGAGACAGAACATGATTGACTACATAGCACCACTCTAAAATATACATGAAAATCTCCTGCATATGGGTATAGATGGACCATAAAATGAAGCCAACTGAAGTTCACACACACAACAAGGCTCATTTTAATACAGACCCCAGTGAAAGTGGTGGCTCAGTGAAAAAACACATTAGAGCAGGGGCTGAATCTTTGAAGGTGAGATTGGTTCCTGCTTTAATCAGTTAGGCACCGCTGAGAAATGAAAAGGGTTAATGTGAATACACCCCTGCTCCACACACACACACACACACACACACACACACACACACACACACACACACACACACACACACACACACACACACACACACACACAGATTATCACCAAAGGTACGTATGCCTGCTTGTAGCTGCTCCCACAGGAAAACTAGCTGTACAACTTCTCCATTCTCATTTTTCATTGTCTGCTTATGATGCCCCACGTGTGCACACTGACTTTCATTTAACCCCTCACAACACACACACACACACACACACACTCGCATGCATGTATGATGTCAGCCCCTCCTCACTGTTTCCATCTCTTCCTTTCTCACACACTTTCACAGGCAGCTTCTCCCTGCACTCCTGTGTTTCATTGTGGCTAATAGGAAGCTGTATAGGCGTGTGCCCCCCCCCCCCCACGCTGCAGCTGCACAGTCAAGCTAACATGACTTTTTACAGCCCCTGCTCTTTGCTTGTTCAGTCACATTTAGATAATTTCATTTTTTTTTTTTCCTTTTCTAAAAATGCCCCAAGTTAAAATAAATGTTTTCACTTGCCCTGAGAAAAGGGTGCAGAGAAGCACCCATGAGACTGATAAGGACTCAGTCTTGCTCAAGGACACTACAGCAAAGTAAAACGCCTGCTAACACAAGGGGGGGGTCTGAGCTTAGACCACACTGCTGCTCTACATGTAGCACATACATTCATTTACTATAGCTCATGAAATCTGTGCACAGGGATGTTTCTGTTGCGTTTAAAACCTCAACATGTCTTTTTCTGCTTTAAAAGGCGCCAGGTGCTTATTAACACCACTCATTCCTCGTACAGTGGGTTAATGTGTCTAACGCGTCAACGCTGTTCACTTTTGGACAGCGCTTGTTTAATTCACGTGACTTTTCTTCCTTTCCTCACAGCTTTGATCTCAGTTGTTGCTGCTATTTCTGATCTAAACTACCGTATTTTCTGGACTATAAGTCACTTTTTGCAAAAACAGCCTTATCTTATCACGGTGGGGGGAGATTAAGCAGCGTCTCCTCCTCCTTCCTCTCAGGTTGTCTGAATGTCAACACTCAGTCCAAAACTGTTTCAGCTGCAGATTTTATTACGTGCACTTTGAAATCTGCAGTACAGCTCTTTGCTTTGTTTTGGGTGGCACTGTCACTTGTTACACCAGTTTAGCCTGAACATAAATGTTTTTACCTTTTCTGCAGTACATGTGTGCATATCTTCATTTGAGTCAACACCAGTGACTACTCGACAAAATGACTAAATACACACATATAAATCAGAGGAGTAAAAAAAAAACAAAAAAAAAAAACTGACAGTCAGGAAAGTACGGTAGTTAACTGAATTGTTTGAAGATGACTAAAGGCAAAAAAGAGACACAGTAACATTAGTGATAATGATCTAAACTGGACTGCTGGACATAAATTGAAGTACTGATACTGATGATGGCTAAAGGATAAACCTTACTGAGATCTCTATCACTAACAGGTCGTTGAGATTTTTGGTTTTAGTGACATTGCCGGACAACTGGATTACTTCTACTTTTCCGTTATGCCATCCTCAGAACTGGAAAAGTACGGATCAAAATGTCATTTACTCAGTAGGTAATGCCTTATTATTAATGCCTGATTACCAAATGTTTACATGCTAAGCTAACATGTTAGCATTAAACATTCAGCTCAAAGCTCAGGCCTGAGCAGAATTGCTAGCATGGCTCTAGATTAAGATTAGATAGTTGTGTTGCGTAAATATGAGTTTTTAAGCTGGTTTTTGTCCAACTACCCCAGTAAGACATATTTTATCGTGCTGCTTTTAGCCTCAACATGGTAGCAGACAATGCTTGGTTTGGTAAAAATCTATATTTTACTCTGTGATTCCTCTGTGTTGACGTATGCTGACACCTTTTCTTGTTGATGTTTGATGAGTGATGACACTTAGGACCAGTTTAAAGAACAGAACAGCCCTTTTCTTGCACAAGTCCTGGTAAGAAAGATGTCTCATAATAATCCTGTTCACTGGTAGCTAGGTTAGCATAGTAACACTGTTAACTTCCAAACATGTTTTACTGAAAAGTCTTACAAGGACAAAGGAATGAATTAAGACACTAATTGCAGGGTTGTAGACAGCCTAATGATACACTAGTTATTTGATAATTGGTACCTTGACATTGAAGTGTTACACACTGTATTGCTCACCTTTTGGTTTGAAATGATAAAGAGAGCGGGGACAAAAAGGTGATTTAAGAAATCTGAAAAACTCTTTCATGTGTATTCTTCTTATTTCTTTAGCATCCTTGTGGCAAATGGCCACAATTTTCTAAGTAGCAATGAATATGTGAAGTCCTTTGACCCCAACTAATGTTTAAACAAGTAAAAAACCAAATTAAAAACCTATATCTGAGTTAAAGTTTAGCATTTTGTCCCTGCAGCAGAGTACACTTACACGACAATTGCTCTGCTGCCCTTTTCCTGTCAGCATGAAGGAAACGTGCTAACATGTGGTGGTGGTGGTGTGTGTGTGTGTGGTGGTGGTGTGTGTGTGTGTGTGTGTGTGTGTGTGTGTGTGTGTGTGTACACACTGACTGATGCCTTCCAGGGCAGTCGTGTGATTGAAACACCTCCTCACCATAAAGCTGTTGTGTGCGTGATGGAGCCACAGGGTCATTTTATGCATCACACCTGTCCCCCTTCCTCTCCACGCTGACACCCAATCACACAGGAAAATGACCATATTTGTTTTTCCAGCCTTGAGAAAGATTGTGGGGGGTTGTATTTTTATAGATGCTCATGTGCGGGGGGGGGGGGGGGGGGGGGTGTTGCAGAGTAGGAGTATGAAATAAAGAAAGACAGAGAAAAGATCGACTATTAAGTTGTTAAAGATGGACTAGTTAAAAATATATAGCCTTTCCTGATACACCTGTTTTGCATTTCACAGCCCAAATAAAAAAACACAAAGTGGTGAGAAGAAAAAAAAACAACTATTGTAATTGTGTGAAATTTGTGACTTTCTACTTCACTACACATACTAATATAAACTCCAGTGAACTAGCATTAGTTCTATGAAGATTACTTTAAATACATCAGTTTATCAATTGATACATAGACATTTTAAAAGTTTTTTCACAAATAAATATTTCTTGCATAATCAGACAAAATACTGCACGTTACCTTTATTAAAATGTTTGCCAAGCTAGCAGAGCTACCCTGCCTGTGTTCAGTTACAGGCAGCCCTGGACGGTTATTTGTTAACCGTCCCTCAAAGTACAAGTAAAATGTGGAAGCCCTTTTAAAACCTGACAAAGTTTGTTTTTGGTTTAATGCATTATTAAACTTTATTGGCTTTTGACAACACATTATGTACTCTACACGGTTTCCTCTACAAATGACTCAGTAATTAAAAAATGTCACCCTCTACTTAAATTAAATGTTTAGTATGCTGTTATGAACGAGATGCCACTAAAGTAATAGAGGCTTGCGTACTTCCACCTACTGCCCATATTTATTTACCATAGTTTCTAGGGTGTTTCTTTTCAGACAGGGGTTGATAGTTTGCAGAGTCTGACTGAATAAATTCACACGCAACTCCAAATGACCTTTGAACCACAATCAGCTTCTATGAGTAAGACCTGTGCACTGGATGTGAATTCGTAGCTTTGGTAATATAGAGCAAACAACTTTAAAGCCAACTAATTCAAGGTGTCATTATTCGTAACTCACGCACGTTTGCTGCAGGCTGAAAACGCTTTGCGAATTTTTTTAACGTAATAATTAGCTCAACTTGAGAATGTACAATCAAACTCAATTAAAGATGGATTATTTTTTTCATTCTAGCATGTATAAAACACAACCGGTGCCATAATCATTTAATGCTAACATTTCTGTAACAAGTCATTTGACTGGTTATCTTATGACATTACACTACACTACTCACTCACGGAGGAATATAGCACACACCTTTGTGTTTAGAAACAGCTCGAGATCAGAAAACAACCAAGGAGAGCCTCTAAAATAATGACCCTGGCTGGCTGCCGTAGTGTCTAAAGCTGGCAAGACAAACGACATCCATTTCCACGCTGTGCCTTTAATCAGCTTGCGATAATTAACGCCACACTCCATTGGCCAAACAAATATCTTTGTCAAGGTGCTTGTTGCTGTACAAGTTCTTCTCCTGTTCACATAGACAAGATAACAAGCAGTCTTTAATTACCTTAATTTTACGTAGTAGTAGTAGTAGGATATTAGACTTTATGCTGTTGGCAGCTATAGTCACCCCCTCCATGCCTCCCCCCTCTTGCTTTCCTTTTCCCTTCTTCTCAACAAGTACATAAAATATTTCATCACGTCGGGCTGGTGGGCAGTGGTAGTGGCATCAGACTTTAATAAAGTGTACGACCTTGTGGGATTACAGAGGGGATAGATTAAGTTTGCCTTCCCTACTGGCAGAAGCAGCCACCTCTGTGGGGTCTCTTATCTGGAGCTTTACTTAATTACACGCTTTAATTCTAACATTCTCTAGAATGACCCCTCACCACAATGAGACAAGCTGTTTTAATTAAACAAATGAATACTACGCTTATCGGGTGGGATCCGAGCTCTCGTTTGTCACAGTAACGTTAAGGATGCCGCCGCCGATCACGTTATCTGGGCCCGGGTATCACCACACACAGCTGAAGGAGCAACCGATGCTATCTGGTTACTGTATGTGGTGCTACTGTAGAGACATGGGAGATTACAAACAGAACCATTAGATACTGCGCACCAGACGTCCACTTAGTCATACTGTAATCAGATGAGCTCCATAATGTAGCTATACGTTCCTTATTATAGTCGCAAGAAGGTTTATAGCTTAAAGGCTGGAAGCCCGAGAGATGAGATAAGTTGTAAAATAAATAAATAAACAAGGAAAAAAAGCAAAGAGTACAAAAAACTAAAAGAAAACCAAAAATAGTCTACCAGCTATTCCCAAAGTCACAGACACTGGCCAACTTGTTTATGGTAGTTATATAACAATATTTTAGAGTGTGTAGAGGGTTTCTGTGCAGCGCTGCCTGAGCAGATTTAATGGGAGAAGTGTCAAAGAAGCCATTATACCAGCAGGGGCAACCACAGCCCTATTACATATTGCTGCTGGCTGCTAATGTGTATTAGCAGGAGACAGAGGAAGCAAGGTGAAGATAAGTGATTTTGCAGTAGCTGGCTAAGTAGGACAAAGGAGGGAGGGAGGGAACATGTTAGGGAGGGCGACACAGAGAAAGGAGATCACGAGTGGACGCTACCAGGACCGAGGAGAGGGAACAATTTTGGAGTTACTCATTTGCTGGGTAAAGGCGTGTTAACAAGTACATGCTTAAATCCCCAAGCTAAGCTCCCAGGACTCCACTGTGAAACATTATCTTAACAGCTAGAGTCTTCCTGTAACATCCTGTATCCATCAACAGTTAAATATAATACTATACTAATACTATAGTTATCTTTTTAAAAAGCAAACTCATTTTAGAAATCAAAACAGGTCTACTGGAGCATCTTATAACTCCAACCACTAAAACAAGGTGACAGACTGTATTTTCTGTTGGTTAATAATTTAGTGAGGGCTGAAAGCTGCTCTTGGCAAAAAAAAAAAAGTGTGTGTTTGCTGTATTTGTGTCTGTCAGCAGCAAAAGTCCAAACACTGTATTTTTTCGACTGCACCTTGTCCAACCAAGGAATCCCAAATGCACAGAAAAAGAGAGAGTAGCACGCCTTACTTCCAAACACATGGGCTCGTGTTCTTCATTTAAGCCTTTGTCAGACTCTCTGTGGTACTTCACTCACACAGCCACTTTTTCCAAGGGCTCACTGGCCAGGTTTTGCCACTTGACACCAGCGGTGTAAGAGTGTGCTGGTATTAAAGGAGTGAGGAGGCTCCTCGGCTTGGTCTTTGACAGCCCCACTGAACTCTGTGGGCCCAGTGATAAAGTGGCTTGATGAGTGGGCAATCTCTGTCTGCCAGCTGCTGGTCTGGCTATGGGAGCTGGGAAGGTGCCAGAGTGACTGAAGACACACGCACACACAGATATATATATATATATATACACACACACACACTTCTATCTCTGTGAGGGTACTCGCTGACATAACGTATTCCCTAACCCTAACCTAATTCTCACCTTAACCCTGAGATGTGTGTTGACCATCAAACACGGTGTAAAAAGTGAAACATGTCCTCACTTTTCCAAAAATGATGTTTACAATGGTCGTCACAAAGGTAGAAGCACAACTAAACACACACACACACGCGGAGTAAAGCATGAACACACAGTCAGTACACACACTGTACAATATTAGGACATGAACAACCACATATGGCCACATTTGGTAAACCTTCACACAACACAGCTGAGATATACGTACTATTTTTAGGCAGATGAGAAAATGCTAATTAGCTCCATTTTAAAACCAGCTACCAGTCCATATTCCATTCTCACATGTCCTTAAGGAAAGACAGAGACAAGGGTCTTTAGTGCTGATTCCCTCTGGAGTAGTCACAGAGTGTGTGTGTGTGTGTGTGTGTGTGTGTGTGTGTGTGTGTGTGTGTGTGTGTGTGTGTGTGTGTGTGTGTGTGTGTGTGTGTGTGTGTGTGTGTGGCCTCATGGGTATGTGCATTTCAATATTTAAATCCCGTCCCATATCAAAAAATCATAACAAATTTGAACCCTGACCTGCCCAGTGAATACATCACATAACATTTCTATTTATATATTCATTCATTTTTTATAGCTGGCTGAACAGAATGCATCATTGGGTCCCTATGCCATGATTCTATAGACTCAGGATCTGTGCCTCACACTACACATCCAGCACACACATACTCAAAAAATGATGTAATAAACAAGCATTTACCAGAACAGAAGCTGAAATCCTACAAATAAACGTATTATTGTAAAAAGGCTTTTGTGTTGCACATTGTTTATACTGCACACACTCATTTTTAGCCATGCTAGCAGTGTGGCTAACGTGATTTGTCAGGTCTGCCACTTTAAGAAACAAAAACAAAACAAAAACATCTAGTTAACCCAGCTGTACTTGTGTTTAGTGATAATTAACAAGTTGCTAACTACGATGGTTAGCACTGTCCATGTTAGCAGTGCTAACCACAGTGCTAACATCTTGTGCATGTTTCCATGTTAGCACGAACATTTAGCTCAAGCCCTGCTGTTAAAATCTAGTTGGTAGAACTCATGTCATGTTAAAGTATGAACCTGAATCAGGGCGAGACATATTCTTCTACTGCACATTCGTCAGCCGGTTTCTAGAACAGAACCATCCAGAGCAGCTGTTTACATTGGTGATGTAACGCTGCAGGGCCGTTTTTGTAAATTAGACGCATTTATTCCCCTTACAAGCATATAGAGTCCAGTTATATAGCATTCTTTATCTTAAATTATTCAAGTCTTACATTATCAACCTCGCAAATTGCAAAACACACAGTACACAGAAAAAGAAACCCCATCATATGAATTTATCTCCACAAATAAATAAGAGACAATTCAAACGCACTTAATCTTTGACAGACTGATGACAGTGATTTACGGAGCAACATGAATCCTACTCTTTGCCCCATGCATATTCAAATGTCATCAACTTGTGGAACTTAACTAGATTAGAGGTTTGTGTGTTGACATTCGTAGCTTTTAGATGGAGCAAGGATCTTTCTGGCTGATTGCGCCGACATGTCAGCTGATAATTCAGGAAGTAGAATACACATGAGTAGATTGGATGGCATTGTTCACTAAATGACAAGATCTCTCTTCCTCTCCGCCTCTTTAATTATCTTCCTCGGTTATAATTACATGTGTGAAGGTCCAGAGGACAATCACCGTTGTGTTGTACTGTCTGCTAGCTGAAGCTAGATGAGATAGGCAGGAGATACTGAGAGAGCGACGCTGGCTGTTAATGATGGTTGCAGTCTGGTGTTTCAAAATCAGAGGCATTCATTATGAGAATAATGCGACATTTGCATAAATCCTTCTGAGTCAATTCATTTGATTTGCACTACGACTGAAACACTGTATACTGTAAAATGATACACAACACTAGGAAAACAGAGTAATAATATGAGGTAAATGCAGCATAGATGTCCTTTAGTTGACAGTAATTGTTCTTCAAAATCCACAATATTACCACCCATAAACAGCTGGCAGTTAGGACACACTGGAGGCTTTCATTAAGAATAGTGATGACTGAGAACTGTGAGTGACCTGGGGGGTCCTTAAGCAGCCTTGTAATTCTCTCTTAATGAAGCCGATGAATAAATGATTTGAGGCGCTGTGCATGAGGAGTCTGATCCCACGTCAGCATGTCTCCGCAGGGTTGGTAGAAACCTCAGGGGAGTCCTCCTCCTTCCTCCCCCCCTCCATCTCCTCCTCTATCCTTTCACCCCAGCTTTCTTGCAGCTATTCCCTCTCCTCCATTCGTGTCTCTCACCTTCCGCCCTTCTCTCTCCCCCTCCACCTCTTCCCCTCACCGTCTGTGAGCCTCATCTCCTCTACAACAGCTTTTCCTGAACTGTGGGAGTTGGCAGATAGTGAAGGCCAACGTCAGACTGACTCATCCCGTCATAAACAACTGGTGGGTGTCGGCATGCTGGCGGCCCTCCAGTTCCAGACACGCTCGTTTTGACAGGTAATTTTTTTATTATGCTGATTGTTATTTTCCCTGTTATTGTTTTTCTTCTCTATCACTTCAGATGGTGGGTAAGAGTGCAAGTCTCAGAGATCAGGCAATCGTACTCTCTGGGCCAGAAAACAAAGATGACAGTAATAAAAAGGAGAACCAATTGCTTTTTCATTTCATTTCCACTGGGAAATCAGGCTGAGGGAGAAATAAAGGAGCTATAATAATAAAGTTTAAGAAAAAGAGCCTATGGATTTCCTTGCCTAAGCAAACCACACGCAGTAGCCACTTGTGGACAGCAGAGCTGCTCAGGTTCATACACATTATTGAAGCGAATGTGCAGGGGGGAAACAGTGGAAACACATTAAAACTCTGGGTTGCACGGGAACGCCTAGTGACGAGAAACAGTATGGACGAAGCTTTTTGGAGAAGATGAAAGTCTTTCCGGTCAAAATAAAGAAACTGGTGGGAGTTTGTAGGCCAGTCACAAAGTTCAGGTAAGCCGGTAGGGTCGGAAACTGTTCTCAAAAGCTGAAGTAGTTAACATAATTCTACTTAACCAGAGTGTTTTTTTTTTTAACAGTGCATCATTGTATGCTGTGGCGTCGTTATATTGCTCATTACAGTCGCACACAGTGCAGCTATCTCCGCATGAACGTCCGAGTTAATGGGCCACAATAAAGACACCACTGTCTTCATTTTATGGCTCAGTTTTCTAATGGCCTACTTGGCTTTCTTGCCTGTTCTCTCAAAGGGGCCATCTAGGTCTTTTTAAGACCTCTGATATTCTCAGCACACTCTTTCCTCCTAGCTCATGTCTCCTTTATCCATTCTTCCACTCTTCCTCATTCTTATCCCCACCTCCCTACATTCCCGACAGCTAGAGGCAGCCTGTGGCAGCCCAGGGCCTTGTCCTGTGGCTTTAGTTTCATTAGTGGGCCCCAGATGCTTAGCTGCTTACAAAATTATGAAGGGCCAAAGCCAACTGCCTCCAGATGGGACCCATCTATATTCAGATGAGCTGTTTCCTCACATTCAGAGCAATCCCGCCCTGATGTCCTAGAGTGTCGTCAACAAACATGCTGACAAACACAGACACAAGCAAGTACAAACAGATGCAGACATTCACAGAGGAACCCACGTGCATGTTGTGCACACATACAGGGCCACCTAGGCAAAAACATACACACACAGCGCTTGGCTGGGTGGTATCATTCTCTCTATAGGAAAACAACAACTTAGCTACAGCCATTGTAGAAACTGATTGTGAGACTAAATGTAATGGTGACAGTCTATATTTCTCTGAATGCTCCCTTATAAGCTTGTTTTACAGTCCAAAGTGATATTTCTGATCACAAACTGTTCAGAATGATCAAAAATCAATAGCATTAACACAGCATGATAGCCCTTTGAGCTAGCACTGGTACTGGTATGTGCCCGACATGATAGTAAGCAGTTGAGTAGGCTCCTGGGGTCAGTCAACATGTCATCTTTCTAACTTCCTTTCATTTATCTTTTCCTGTTTTAACTTTAACTCTGCTTCAGTAATTAAATCACAGTCATGAGGTTTTAGACAGTGCAATCCCTAAACTTCACACTCCATTTCACCACTCACATCTCTGACGGCCAGGCGCATTCAAGCAGCACAGAGTCGAACGATTTCAATACAATCACACAAGCTACACACCAGTGGAAGTGCCTCGGCACAAAAAGCACAGTAAAGCACAGACTTAAACACGTCGACACGGTAATATAAGGGGGAACTTAAATGACAGCAAGCAAAGACAAAGGACTAGTTGAGAGATAATGGAGGTTGTACTTGCATCCATGTACTTGTTTTTGTCTCTACACACTCATCCTGAGCTGTAGGCTACACAGACAGGGGTTATGAATCAATGAGACCATAATGAGAAGGCCGGTGAGGAGAGGCACATACAATAGGGGACTACAAGGCTTTCCTTAAGGATCTATTTTCAAAGAGAGGAGAATGCTTTTGTGGGCCTGCCAGCTTCATGGACTGGCCATGCTGAAGCATCTGTTAAGCTGGAACCTGCTCCACACCACTGTTGACTTAGCTGAGCCATCTGAATTCATTACAGCGCCTGGCACTCACACACATCTTAGGCAGAATGCAGATTTCAACCAGTCCTACAGAGGGTCCTGATATGTCCAGTAAACACATGACAGCATCGCTTTGTGCAATTGCTGAGATACCCATAATCCTTTAGTTGCAGTCAGGGAGGTCAGGTCACCATCGTGCTGAGCACACCCAATGGGCTTCAAGCACCCTGTACCAAGCAGCACCCAAAAAGTCCTCACAGTATCCTGCACAGCATTCAGACTGTACATGCTGCTGTACATGCTTTTTAAATCCAGCACGCACTTAAAAATACTTTACAGCGTCACACTGGGCTTATGATGACAAAACTGAGACGTTCACGAGGTCGGGGGTTCCTCAACAGAGGAGGGTGAAGGTGAGGTCTTCAGCCCATGATGCTGAAAGCACCCTCTGACTTACAGTACAGTAATCAGGAGACTGTTGGCTGCAGAAAAACTGCAACGCCTCACCTAGTTCATTATAAGATGACACAACCAATTTGTACCTCTGCCTGCTGCAATCTACCAAATCTCCCCTGACAAAAGCATTTAGATTAGAGCGCTTTCAGGGAAGGCTGCGCTGACATGCGTACCCAACCTGTAAAAGGGGAAATGAAGTGCCTTTTTAATTCTCCTCCAGGCAAACATAAAACTGTCCAGGTAAGTCATTTGTGGGTTGAACAGAGAGCCAGAAGCAAGTTGCCTCTCTGTCACAAGGCCCCCCTCTCTTTCTCTGCAGGACTCTACACACTAACACATGGTACTATGCACATTTGCAGCACGCACACAAACTCATACATACCCTTATCCAAATGGAGATTATTAATCTATTTGTTACAGTTTGTCCCATTATTTCTCCCACATAATCCTCTTTTACTTCCTCTGGCAGCATGCTAATGAGTTTCTGTGAACAAGCAAGCTCCACGTGCTGCTGATTGTTCTGACTGATGCTTCTCTCTCCCTCTCTGGTTTGTCCTAGCCAGAAGGAAAAAAAAAAACAGAAACTCCCAAGTGGAGTAGAGAAGTGGAAACACAGAGAGGTCCCATTTCATCTAATGAGACAAGGCTTTGTGATCACTTTCCTCTCTCAAGTTTTAAAACATCACTGGATTGTGGTAACTGCCCTGAAACATGAACAACAATGCTCCAGTTTGGTAGAGTTGGGCTAGTTTTACCAAACCAACTGCAGCACCTCAGGTAGTCTGTTGTTCTTTTGCCAGATATTCACTCAGATTCATCCATCACTCCATTTCCTCGCTGTGCCCAAACCAGTGATAGATAATAATATGTGTGTGTGTGTGTGTGTGTGTGTGTCCGCCTCTCACTTTTTCACATGCTTGGTTTTTATTAAAAAATTGTGTCTGTCTCTCTTGTCACGCAGACAATGTTGACAGAGAGAAAACATCATATATGATTTTTTTTTTTTTTTTTTAATGCAAGAGTCTTATATGAAACCCATAGACTGTAAAATAATTGCTACAGATCCCACTGTAAAATGCGAAGCAGCAAACAGCACAGGATATACTCTGTTTTAAATTAAACACGCACAAAGTCATGTAGAGATGCAGGCTGCAGGCACAGTATATGCAATAAAAATTATGTTACAGTAAAACATCCCAGTAAAGACGTGAAACTCAGAAACAGACAGCAAAGCTGCACAGGTCTATTGAGGAAGACAGCAGATGTATAAAGCCTCGGCTGACAATCCATTTGTTTCCCTTTTCCTCAAGTCTAACAAGTGTGACCACAGGGAAAAGCACAAAGAGGGAAATAGGTGAGACACTCAAGTGCTAAATATCAGCATGAATTGGTTGCAATATAAGTAAACAACTAGACAGGGAATTTATTCATTTTAGGACATTGTGTTTTAAGACTGAACAAGCAACTCAGACGTCGTATCATGCCACTGAGACTCATGCTGCTGCAAATTGTCTTTGTCATTATGTACGTGCAGACACTATGTAGTTGTGCTAAGTCTTATTGCATCATATCTGATGGGAGTCACATGTAGGAAGGCAGGACATCCCTGTTTACATTTCCTCTGCCTATACTAACTTTATTCACGTGTGTCTATGTGACTGTGATCTGTGGATATGATGGTAAATGCTCGGACGGGGGCCGGCAAGCGTTTTCAAACAGCGAGCCAGAGGTCGCCTGATGTTTTTATGAAGCGGGTCTGTTTGGAAATGAATCGTTAGTCTCGGTTTTATTGTTCAAATTACCCGAGCCGGTCCTTGTCCTGTTTGCCCTTAATTAACAAGCGTTCAATTCCCCTATTAATTAGCACAAGCTATTAGCTATTTTACATCACTCTTCATTTGTCGACGATTAAAAGGTCTATTATTAAAGGGCATGCCACATGGTTAATTGTGCAAGTGGCTCAATGGCAGGGGAGGAGAGGGAAGAGAACGGCGACTCACAGAGCGTAGGGAGGAGTCAGCGATGTCTGCTGCAGTTCTGACACAACCTTTGCGGTCCGTCTGTCTTCAGCTCGCTGCCTGACACTCTGTCCTCGAGATGGAGACCGTGTCCCGCACCACTGTCACTCGCTTGATGTGTTTGGACCCAGGTGGCGGGGACAGCAGCACAGCAGTTACAGCATGGGATGTGTGAGTGGTTCTAAACAAGAAGGTTCTTTATAAAGCTGACGAGAGCTGTTTTCCTCCTACTGCAGGATGTACTGGTACGGAATAGGAGCTGCTCTACACTGCCTGCTGTAGAAGTTTGCTGTCATTTCTTGCTATATGCAAAGCTCTGTGTCAGTGAATCTGCAACCTGAGACTTATTTGTCTCCTCGTCGTTAGAGAACATAACAGCTTTAAGAGACAGAGCATTTAAGCAGCTGAAAGAAGGATGAATGCATACATCAAGTAAGGTGATAACATGCCAGTGCTGCTTTCTGCTGCAGATAACACGAAATATATGGTCAAAAGGAGATAACAAAACAACAAGGCTGTGAAGCCAAATAGAGTGAAGCTGAACTGAAACAAAGCAAAATACAAGAAAACATGAGAAATAAGGCAGAGAAGTGAGAAAACACTACAGACAGACACGTGAGCTGGGAAAAGTCACACAGAGCACTGGAGATATCCTTTCTCTTTCCCTCACCTTGGCTCACCTCTCCTCACCCCTCACCCTCTGCCGGGGCTTAACAAGTGGCAAGGGAAGCAGGCAGGCCAAACCTGTGCTGATTGACAGAACAATTACTTCTAACATGCAGCCTGATGGAGAGGCAGACATCTCCAAATAGAATTTCACTATGCTGTTGCATCACATGCTTACAGGAGGGATTTTCATAGAAAAGCAAAATTGCCCTGACTGACTGACTGACTGACTGACTGTCTGTCTGTCTGTCTGTCTGTCTGTCTGTCTGTCTGTCTGTCTGTCTGTCTGTCTGAGAGCTGAGCAGAACTACTTAAAAAGCACTCCTCTGTTTTCTTTGCCTCCTTTAAAAAAAAAAAAAAAACGAGGAAAAAGCATTTACCCTTGAGCAAGGTTGGCTGGTTCTAACTTTAGAAGCAATGTTTGGCAACCCATTTTCTCCAACTCTGACTGTTCATCTGTTTGCTCAGTTAGAGGTGTAGCTATTTTTATCCACACACCTACTGACTGACAAAGAAGTGGAAAGTTAATTAAAAGAGAAACATCATCATACACTACTAGAGCATTTCCAAATTTAATAATCCATATATTCTGCAAAGACGTGTTTTAGATTGGGAGGTTAAAATAACAATAATGTGTAAACTGTAATTATAAAAGTGTAAATCACATTTCACTTAGCTTTATTTTGCTTCCACAATAGACACATAAAGGAAAAATGGCAAAGTGGTTGCCATAAAGTCATTTAATTGCACTGTTTTATTTTAGCTGTTCTTTTAGTTAAATAAGTCATTTCAATCAAGCTCCAAATGTTCTTAAATTACAAATTTTACAATTATGAGCATTTTTTATCCTTGTAAACTGAATTTTTATTTTGTTTAAATGTTACACAGACTGAACAATCCAATGATTTAAAAACTGTCTGCAAATTGATCAATGAATCGTTTTTAGCTGCAGCCCTGATAACTAATCCTGAGAAACATCTTCCACTGTCCCTCTGCTTCGACTGAGCTCCACACAGGACTCTGTCTAAAGCATCTGTTGCTTGATGCAGTTGGTCTCATGAAGCCATCCTGGCCATTATTCCACCCTACTGCATTCTGGCCTCCAACAGCTGCATTACACCACACTCTCTGACTTTCTAATTAGCTTATCTCGGGAAATAAGGATGCTGGGCAATTCTTTGCTCTAGCAGTCAAACAACTACAGTAGCAGACCGCAGGGAGTGTGGTTGGCACCTAGTGTCACCAAGGGGGCTGTTGTCTTTGACAGACTAGTACAACAAAATATGGTTTTCTCTCTTCCAACTGACTCATAAACACTCACTCCTTTCTCACTTCTTTTTTTCCACTATGAAGTCAGTTACTAATCACAGGAGCCAATTTAAGTTTAAAGATTTTTATATTTTCCTCTGCCTTTCACGGTGTGTGATAAATATGATGTTTGCCATAATTGGCTGCTTCTCCTCTACACAGATCTGTGAACATGGGGAAGTTAATTAATATGTTTGTTGATTTTTTTTTTTTTTGCTTTTTATTATAATGATGTCCTCAACACAAAAACTGCAATAAGAAGCCTCATATACTGCACAGAGGATCATATCTACTAAAAATCCAGTTTTTGTTTTCTCCTCTGTTAGCTCTAAAGTCTCCTGGCTGGAAAAGTTGTGGAATAGGGGATGTAAGAAAAAAATGATAGAGGAAGAATTGATCCTTCCACCTGTAGCAGTGAACATCCTGCAGGACTGTAATCTGCCAGTTGTCTCTCACCGAGATGCCCAGCTTAGCCGAGGCCAGCCAAGCCCTGCAGCCTCCAGCACCAAAAGATGCTGGGGCCCCAGGACATAAGGCACCTGCACAGGGAGATAAAGGCTTCAACTCCTGGGCTAATGCTGACGATTCTTTTGATAAACACAGACGTGGGGCGGTGTGTGGGGGGTGCTGGGGGAACAATCTCTCCTGCTCACTCTCTCTCGTTCTCTCCTCCCTGCCTACCTGTCTGAGTAATCTCTCTTTCGTGTACTTTGTGTTTTTCTTCCTCCACCTTCTCTCTGTTTCTCTGCAAGTGTCTCCATCTCTCTGCACCTTCTTTATCCTGCCCTGTGTGAGTTAGACAGACGAAGCTCTCCACGCTCTGCCTTTTTATTTATTCCATATCTGTAACTGTCAAAAAGAAGATTGCTACTTTAGGAGCTGTCTGTGCTTTGTTGTGCTCAGGGAAAGTCAAATAGAGAAGGTTGTGTTAAAAGCATCTTGACCACTTTGCGGCGACACAAACGATGTCAGCTGCGGTCTTGGAAGCCCCAGACAGCTGAAAATGGCTCTAGAAGTGCATGAGACATGATGCCTCTTCGATGGCACAGTGGTTAAAACAGTATTAGACCGGGGAGGTAAGTGGAGTCGGGCCTCAGCACTGTTACCTCCCACTGTGTCTGTGACTTAAATACCTATTTATGAGAGATTACAGTAACACAAACATGGCCAGTGTTGCATGATTAGCGTATTAAGACTAGCTTTGCAACGTAAACGAATCTCCCGTGCAGATTAACGTCTCAGAAATTTAAGATCATGTCACAAGAGAAGTCAAGACCGTTCAAACGGTGGCATTCTGTATAACCTCGGACAATAATTACCTGGCATTAAATGTCAGTTAGATTACCACGTATGAAGAAACAGGGATACAGCCTTGGTTTATACTGTAGCACTGTCCACACAGTAATTAACTGAGAGCATAACTACTCACGCTTGAGAAATAAAACCAATTTTAAAGCTAACACTTCCCAACTTCTCTATAAATAAACAGCAGTGCCTCTGGCAGAGTGAAGAAACTGTATTTCCACAAGCACGACTGAGTGCAAAGCTGCAACAACTCCAGGTAGACTCAAAACTTAGAAAGCAAGGCAGCTGACCTGCGTTGCATCATGTTGCACTGTGCTGTATCACAGACAGCAGTTCATCTTTCCTATCTACCGTGTCGTGCCCAGTGTCTCTTCCCATTAGCCTGCGACCGGCGTGCTACGATATGGCCGGTAGGCCAGCAGACGCAGACAGCTCAGGGTGGCAGATGCCTGGCGTTTCTGCGGATGCCCTCCATCAACTGATGACAGATGTCAGGGCTCTTCTTGGACGGCAACACTTCATCACGCTACCCTGTTCTCCCTCCTCGCCCCACTGGATACACCAGCCTGCTTGGCAGACGCCGTGCCCAACCTCACTGCATCAGCCCCATTCCCTTCTGCCACACCTATTCATTCGCTGACACACACAAACACACACATAAACACACACACCTCTGCATCCATCAGTCAAGCGTTATTACATCAGACAGCCGTCATACTGGCAACCAATGGATCACATGCTAATGCACCCAGACGCATTGACTCTGGGAAAGTAAAGTATCAGTCTTTTAGAGTGTGTGTGCAAGAGAGAGAGAGGCAATGTGTGTGTCCACTGACGAGCAGAGAAGAAAAGTTTTCAAAGTTGCCACAAGTCTTTAAACACTTCATACACTGTCAGCTAAAATTTTACAAATGAACAGCGTGCAAACCCAGAGCTAATGTTGTTACTGTCTGCTTACCACTTGGGCCTGCTGGTCGACTTTACTACAGGAGACATCCCATCTCTGTACAGGCTCTTCGTCTTGGAGAAGTTGACGACATTGAAAATGACTCTCTGAAAGACAATGAAGCCACATTAATGTGGGTCAGCATTTTGCTTGTATTGACAGCACACAAACACACAAATACAGTGACGCACGCGCACGCACGCGCACGCACGCGCACGCACGCGCACACACACACACACACGCACACACACACACACACACACACACACACACACACACACACACACACACACTCCTGCCCTTGTTTCACTTTTTCACAAGTGAAAAACGTTTGTAAACAATGCAATTTATTCAGTTTCTGAAAAAGTTTGCTTTGCAAGTTTATCAGGCCTGAATTAAATACAGAATATGAGTAACACTGCATGTAAACATGTCTGTTTACATGTTGACCGTTACATACAGAAGTTTCCACCACCACCTTGTATATGACAGCAACAACACAAACTGATGGCACATCAACATTACAGTGGGGAGATAAGGCAGCTTTAAGGTCCTACAGATGTTGCAGTAACAAAGTTCCTGCTAAAACAAAACAAGAAAAACAGCTGCAGCTCAAAGGAGTGGAGGCCTCTAATCTCAGAGGACATTACGGTTCTCCCCAGAGGAACGCTGTCTGGCCCAAAACATTAAGCTCTGCCTGCAGTGCAGAGGACAGCCATCGTGTCTGGCGTTCCACCTCCTCTGGATTCTTCGCTCCGTCTTCCCACCTCCAGCATGCACGATTAGCATTGGGACAAGTGGAGGCAGTAGTGAAAAAATATCCATATAGATATATAGTTTTTTTTTTTTTTTTTTTTATTCAAATGAATGGTGACAGTATTACTGCAGTAAGGTAAATGAATCCTATTGATGGGGCATATCAAATTACCAACTAAGTCCAGGTAGTGGAAGTTAACTGGGTGCTACTGAAATCCTATTAAAGACTCCCCACCCTCCTCTCCCTCCTTTTCTTTCTCATCTGCCTCCCCCTCATCCATTTCTCCCTTTTTCTCCTGCCTAGCATCAGAGGAATGGGGATTGCGGATTGTGGCAGGCTGATTCAGACTTAGGTAAAATGACATCTAACTGATGTTGAGACTGGCAGCAGGCTCCTGTAGCAGGGAGATAAGACCATTGCTGCTGGCATTTCAATTACACTTTACTGCCCCGCACATCTGTTGCGAGAGCTACTTTTCAGCCTTTTCCCCTGAGGCAAATACAGCCTTACCCTGACTCCACTGGCTTTCTTTGACTGCACAGCCTCATTCCTCATTCTTTATCCACAACAAATTCAGATTGTCTTCCTCCTTAGCTTCACTCTACCCCGCTGTTTGTAATCTATTTGTTCGGCCTGTTTAACTCAGAGGGAGTCGAGCCTGGACCGATGACAGAGACACAGGCAAGGGGAAGGAAAAGAAGGCAGAATGAGACACAATACAAGGATGGGAGACAGTCAAGCAGAGAAAAGTGCTATTGCAAGGTGGAGACATAGAAACAGATACAGAGAGACAGGAAGATAATTGCACAGCAGAGATAGAATTGGGTGGGAGAAAGTTACTGAGGGTAGGGAAGGAAAATAAACTGGGCGGACGGTTGTAGAGACAGACAGGTGAGCTAGCAGGTAGAGAGGTAGCCTCTGACTTCACTGAAGCTAAACAGATTCAATTTAGAATCTCCTTGTCCTGTTAGCAAATATCAGATTTGAAAGTCAGTCTTTAACCTTAAGGACAAAAAAACTTCGGGAAGCTTCAAATCCGGGAAAACCCTGAACTCTTAAAAGCATCATCCGACATCCTGAGGAGATCTCTATTAATCAACACTGTCAAGAAACAGCTAAATAATGTTGGATTGTTCCTTTAGAGTAGTAGCTGCTGTCTGATCTAGTATAGTAACAGATTCATTACGGGTCTGTTTTCTGCAGGAGCTTCTGTTACTGTTCAATGGTTCATACAGCGTGTTAGTGTGTCATCTACCTGCACACATGTATTTCAACACACTAAATGTCTAAATGTATTAAATACTCCTCTTTCAGTAGATCAGCTGCAGCAGGACTGATGTGTGTATTCTGTCTTTAAAGTGCGGCACACAGGTGACCTTGTGTTGTTGCTATTCTGCACGTGTTTTCACAGTGCAGGTATGAAAACCGTGAGGACGTTCGCGTTGGCAAGCAGCAAACCTGAATCCTATTCTCTCTCTGTTATACACATGCAGAAATTTCACAGAATTAAAATCAAACAACCTGCTGTGGGGCCAATTCTCCAGATCATTAAAACTTACACACAACCAGGGCCAATTTAAGCCTCCACATGTGTGTGTGTGTGTATGTGTGTTTGTGCACATGTGTGCTGCCCTGGATGATTTAATTAGGCTGAGAGCAGTTAGAAGAGATTAACATCCATGCTGTCTGAGCTGTCATGTCGACGGAGCGTGTCAAAGCCCTGCGCCATCCCCATCACTTCTGAATGGCAGACTGGAACAGGTGTCTCTGTGGTGTCACAACAGACACACACAACACAATCGCACTACACAGACGACAATACACGTCCTAAAATACTGCATCCACTGGTACAACAAAGCCAGTTTGCTCCAGTTATACCAGAATCTCTTTTGGTGGAATCATACAACACGCAAAACTTTTCACCGTCTCGCAGACGTAAATAACTAAAGTATCAGACTTTGCTGTCTAATCCCAACCGCTTTGTTAACCTTTAAACAGACTCCACAGTCACAGTTCAAAATCACTAAAATAGCCTTGTTGATGCCACTCCAGGATAGGATTGCATTTGGGAGCAAACGCTGTCTTTTGATCTCCATCGACCCAGCATGTGGCCAGATAGCCTCGCTTCCTGGAAGAAGCCCACATTAATTATTAAACAATCCGTTCTAAATGTGTACACCCAGGCCGCTACAGAGAGAATGAGCACTTTGTCCTTTCAATGACGATGGCTGAGCAGGCTTTACTATGAATAATCAGGAAAATAATTACGCGTCCAGAACGTCGATAAAGTTTGAAGACTGCTTCAGTTTAACACTTGTAGGTTCGTTAAATCAACTAATTTAAGCATGAAATGCCAAACTAATAACGTTTGAGCAGATTTGACTTTCTTTTCTTTTCTTTAAAGTGAAGCATTTAGTTTCTCTTCAACACATACAGTAAGCACCGTGTTGCTTTCTTTCTCTTTGAATCACCTCGGCTCCACTGCGATTCCTCAGCATAATACAAGTGAGCAGAGCAGATCTGTGAGCCCTGTCCATAGCCATCAGAGGCAGGCGGGCTGATAGCTGCTGGCAGACCTGCCTGTTCCTCTCTTGTTGTCTTTGATCAGCCTGATCACTGACGCACAGCGTGCCAACTACCCACAGTACTCAGGACTACCTGACACCACGAGCACAACACACATGCACATTTGTACAGCGATCTTTGTGTGATGTAACGCATTCCCCTTTGCCCCTTAGCCCTAAAACTACGTCTCACCCCTCTACCCTTTGAAGGTGTGTCCAGAAGTGAGGACCAGTCAAAATGTCCTCACATCCATGGAATAAAACTCAAACTGATTATCACGCTGTTGTAAACACAGACACACAAGAGAAAAGTCAAAGAGTAGAGCACATGAAATAATGATGAAATTACCTAGTGATAAAGTGATGATTAATTATATATCACTTCTCACCTGAGCTACATTATTCTAATAATGACACACACATTGACTGCGTTAATATATAATATACAGTATGTCCGATGACCCAGCTGGCATCTTTTAGAAACCTCCATGATTGTTTGTTTGTGCACTGGCAGAAAGGCAAGAAGCCTTTTGAGTCAGTGTGGGTTGACTCCCCAGGGTGGCATTAGGGTGAAGGCCTGCTCAAGTAGGGCAACTCAGCTGTGGCTAAGCTCCTGTAAAGCCACAGCGAAGAAGGTCACAAGGCAGCAAGAGGTGAAGATAACACTATGACAGGGGAACACAGAGGGACAGCCCACAGCCCTGTGGACGAGGAGCAAGGTCGCGTACCTGTATGTGTAAGGTAGTACACGTGTGTGTGCGTGTGTGTGTTTGCGTATCAGGGAGACAGGGTTGACTCCTTTGGGAGCACATGCATGACCTTGAGTAAGTCTGCTATACATAACCTGACAGGCTGTTCACAAAGTCACATGCTGACAATGTCACCAAGTACAAGTAAATGTCAGCTATGTCACTAACACATGCACTCCGCCCACACACACACACACACACACACACACACACACACACACACACACACACACACACACACACACACACACACACACACACACACACACTTTGTTATTCCTGCTTTCTTTTACCTTCCCATCTTCTTTTCTCTCTCAGACTGATGTTGTTGCTGACAGTTTAGGTCCCCAATGACCAATGTCAAGTCAAGGTGCTGACACAAGGAAGAAGAAGAGGATGGGACCCTTTAAAAACAGGCACAAACACACACAAGCAGACAAAGAAACATACACCCCACTCCCATCTGCTATTCAGCCAACTGTCTCTCTCACACATCTGAAGGTAAACTGACACAACAACACAGTAATATTCCTACAGTAGTTTGGATCTGTTTGTACTTAGTCTGAGATGCCCCGTGGAAAAGTGAGCTAATATGAGGGGGAAGTTGTGAGATACCTAGCTATTGATCCTGGGGGCCACGAGTCCCAGCAGCCGCCTTTTAAATGTCAGCTTTTAATTTCCTTCTCCCTCCTTCACTGAAAAAGATTTATTCAAAGCATTGCTGATGCAGGAGATATCCGATAGCACGGCGACAGTCTTTTAAAGAGCTTTTGTTTGGTTTAGGCATTCATGGCTTTTTCTATCAGACTCTTTTATTCAACCAGAGGAGGAAGAAGTTTCTGCATTGGGCGCTGAGCTGAAAGGCAATCTCTCCCTTCCATTGAACGCAATGTACAACTGGAACTTCTTTAATTAGGGCTTCTCTCACACTGAGTGACAGCAGTGGCCAATACCCTCCAGACACTGATGGAGGTCACACACACACACACACACACACACACACACACAAACAAACAGAGAAATTGTCAAACATTAACCTTTTGTATTATGGATGAATATTTTACAGCTCAAACAATAAGCTGACTGTGAATACCCAGAGATAAACATTAGTTCAGCACTGCGGAAGTCTTTTATTGCTTTCATTTAATTAGACTGCACATATAGGACATGCTACAGAAACACTGTGCTACTATAATACGATCACACATCCATGTTATGTTTTTATGATTTGTACTGCAGGACTCTTTCACTGACGAGGTGTTTCCAGAGCTTACGGCCAATAATATGTTCTTTTTTTATAGTACATATAGTTAGTACATATAGTACCCAGCCCAAAGTACAGTCACATCAATGTGAAGTATGAAACTTAGTCCCATATGTGAGAGAGTATGTGCTCTAATACTCTCTGTCACTTAGGAAGCGGAAACAAAAAGCAATTATTATTTTACTAGAAGTAAAAAAGATAATATTTGAATGGAAACAATCTTTTGAAACAGGTCTGCTTAGAGTAATTACACGTATTTATTTTGCATTTGTTTTGGCAGGAACATTCCTAAGAGAACAGCTGGACCGTGTTCAGTGGCAAAGACCTGAGGTCAGACTTTACATGCTTCTGCAAATAGGCTCAAGTTAGGTTTAATTATGGTATGGCAACCAATATGAGACTGTGGTTTTGGTTAAATGTGAAATATAAATGTTAAGCACACACATGCTGTCAGTTGGCAGTGCAGGCACCCCATTACGGTCTAATCCGACACTCCTACAACAAAATCCTCCCATTGTGAGCTTCTGCTGAAACAGTTTTAGAGAGGTGGTTTCAACTGTGTGGTCATTTTGGAGGATGGAGTTTGTGCTTCCACTGAATTTCATTATACAGAGTTTCTGTTATTGAGTTTGGTCTCAAGATATTAACAGGTTGGACAAAATAACAGAGACACCTGTCACTAAAACACAATACGTCGCAAAAGGACAACAAACTATATCTCCCCTAAATTAGCACCTTTCAAATACGTTTTTCAAAAAAGTATCACCACCTTCATGACGGGAGAATTTTTACTGACTGCAATAACTTTTGCTGAGTGTATCTAACAAACTACCAGCTGAGTGTGTAATAAACCACTACAGCTGCGTCAAACACATTAACATGTTATTGATATTACTGTGCAGATATTTAACATAGATATGTTTTCAGTATTCACATGAACATGACAACACCTTACCATAAACATACATATATGAATCAGTTTACATCAGTGTGAAGAACGAAACAGAGAAAAAAATGACATACACTTACTAATATCCATAGAAGAAAGCAAAAAGTACATGAAGACAGTACGTTTGCACTTTTCGAGACTATGTGCCACGTTCTTGCTCTACTGCTGTGACGAGGACAGAGCTATAGTTCGAGCGAGTCCACCTCCACTCGCTCAGCAGCAGCACTGCCGCCGCCACAGGCGCTCAGTGAGGGATGAACAGAGCGGCTGTAACAGCCGACTGCTGCACCTCTCCTCTCTCTCCACACATTTGTCTTCTCACCTTCATATTCCCCTTTGCCTTCTGCTTTAAACATGGAAGAGTTAATTTGCTCAATCTGCAGGCAGCATCTCTTTCTATTTATCTTTCTTCTTGTGTTTTTTTTCCGTCTCTCTCTCAGGCAGGGTTGTGCTGTCAGGCCCTTCCAGAGCAGTGGGGTTGTCAGGAGTGATGGATGACTATCAACCTTCTGCTGTCTTCCTCTACGCTCCTGGGAGATTTAAAGGCTCGCTGACTACCAGGCATGAAAACCAATCTCTCTTTCTCATTCTTCCCTCCCTTGCTCCATCCATGCCTGCCTCGCTCCTTCCATCTCACTCCCTCTATTTCAACATCTCCGCCGTTTCATAATGGAGAGATGTGTGCAAAACAATGTTGAAATTTGTGTGTGGACAGAGGGAAGCAATTGCTCCTCTTGGGGGTTATTGTGGAAGTGTCAGAAGGGAATAGCATCCTCAGAGTGATATGCCTGGTCTTTGACAGCCTATCTTGCCCATCTTCGTCTTCATCTTCTCCGTTGCTTCCAGCGTCTTCACAGACTTGCAACACATGAGCTTCCATCTATGTTCATCTTGCTGGTGGTAATTATAACATCGGAAAAAGGTGCTGGGCTAATTGCTGTCTCAAAATAGTAATTGCTTTATTATCACGACCATTTTTGGTAATGATCGTTCAAAGGCATTATGTTAATGCAATTAAACGGTTTCATTATTATTCTTGCTTGCACTAGGTCGCTAAATAAAACTACTGAAAAAGTTTTTGCTGTGATGAGCAGACAGCACAAGAAGAAGGAAGTCAGAGACACAGACTTTATGCTAAACAAATCTGTTACCTGTTTACGGGTCTGCAGTCTGTGGTGTCAACATTACTGTCACAAACAAAAAGCGAAGCCAATCAGATGCAAATCCTTCGTGCCACATTCTCTACGATATCCTGTTTATAACTATATCAAGCAGCGGTGGTGGTGGAAAAATAACACAGATGACGATAAAACCATGGTCAGATATAAACATCTTACTCAGGGATATTTCTTTGATCAAAGAGCAAATCAAATAAGACATCTAACCACACATTATCAAATATCCATCAAAATTTCATAACCATTTCCTGTAACCACTACCTTTCAAAAAACTGTCTGGTGGGAAACCGATATTTGCATAAATGTGCAAATTCGGCAAAGGAACCATGCTGGCTAGTGGAATAAATATGCGCTTTAATATGCACACAGTGCTGACACCACTCCTCAAAAAGAAGGTAATAGACGTAAATGACATGTAAATGTTATTTAGATTGCTATCTAATAGCATGCAAAGCAGTGCTGTGTCTCGCCTTATCAAATATTTGAATTAGAAAATGTGGCCCAACCTCGATCTTGAGCTGCATATAGTAATGATACCTGTGAATATGTGTCTGTCTTACTCTTTCTGTGTATGTATGAGGGGGCATAAATCCACATATGTGATCTCTACTCCAAAGTGATGTGTTCTTGTCCGATCTGTCAGGACACCACATGGTTTATACAGTGGGAGCGGTAAACTTGTGGAATTCTTCCACCGACATGCGGCGGGCTCATTAAAAACAGATCACATCTCAGGAGGACAGCTTGAGGAGAATTCTTCTCCTCTTCCCTCTGCTTAGGCAACATAGCGTGCTGCTTAACTTTTGCTTGTACAGGTCTTGTTAGCTTTGTATCTATCAGGCCTTTCCTCATGCTGAGTGACAAGGCTGGACTGACAATGATACAGAAGAGTTCAGAGCTTCAGGTGAATCACAGCCACTGGTTTGAGATGCCGGGCTGATCTTAAGCCTGCCTGCCTCAGAACATTACACATTCTTGTGTAGTTGGGTTCATTTCTGTTGTAAAAGTTGATATTACACAAAAAAAAATAAAAATCACTTCACCAAAAAGAAAAGAGTAAAGATAGTGTATCTGATCTGTGCCCTGAATGCAAGCTACAGTCCTGAGCGTGCAGAGCTAGGTCAAAGACTAGAATTTGCCAGCAGCACTGTTTCACGCCTGCACTCCAGTAATATCACGGTAAATATGTTATTTTTGTTTTCTTGCACAATCTACATTAATTATAAAAAGCACCCCCCTTGGTCAGGCGCCACACTACTGCCAGGAGCCACAGGGTGAAAAATGAGTCATTTTGAAATGAATAATGGATTTGTGTCTGCAGAGAGAGTCGAGGATTCACTGAAGTCTCGGTGAGTGTGTGCCTGTGTGTGTGCATGCCTCTGTGTTGACTAGTATGAGAGTGTGTGGACCCCGCACTGAGTCAATAAATATGTCCTTGCTGGTCATTTCACTCAGCCAGCCCAGCGCCACACTCCTCCAGATGCTCTCTTGCTCTCTTGCTTCCTCAGTCATTTCGCAACCAGACGTGAATATGCAGATGTGAGAGCAGGACGGAGCACAGGGAGGGTGGAGCAATAAAATCATAAATAAACAGGAGCTTTGGGGGTTTTCCTGCCACAGTAACTGCTGCCATTTGACCTCAGGCGGTCTGTGGAGGGCAAGGATGATAGATCTGCCCTTCTCCGTCCTACAGCTGTTCACACATCAACAGCAGAAGTTCCAATTAAAATGTTGAAGTGACGGCATCTTTATCGCTACTGACACTCCAGAGGCCCATGTGTCACTTCAGGCCTGGATGAGCTGATGAAGGAGACTTGGTGGAGAGAAGAGGTTAATGAGAGTCCAGTACTACTGGCAGCACGTATTCTCTTCTCTGCACTGCTGCCAGAGGCCTTCAGTCTGACACACTCTGATATAACCCATTCAGACTAATTTAAAGGCTTGCTGAAAACAGTGAACAAAACAGAGGTCAAAGGCTGTGTGAAGGCTGTGTGCGTCTTTTCTCACAGCAGCTACATGACTGGGGGTGGATTAAGGTTGAAGGACACAGAGACTCATCTCTGACAGCCATGCTGTGTCAGCAGGAAGTGATGTCACAGGTCAATGTTGACTATACGGAGGTGGGTCTATGAGGGCGCGAACCCTACAGCCCTGCTGGATAAGCACAGACTGCTGAGAAAATAAATTCAGCATAAATGATGCGATTGGCAAATACTGCAGTATAATATCAAATATCAAGCGAAGGAATAACCTGGTACCTCTGTAGAGTGACAACTTCATGCTTTAGCGTTTTTATGGATCAAACCAACAGCAGCAGACCAAACATTGTCCAGTTAATAAAATGATCCCATTGGACAGGGTCAAAATAAAATACCTTAATAAAATATAATATGCACATGCTAAACAGTAACGATTGAAAAATAATAATCTGACTAGGGACGTCAAAATCAGCAGACTGGACTGTAAAAGTGCTGCTGCCGTGAATCTGCAACTACATGATATTGGCTGTGGCTCTTTGCAGGCGCTTCACACCCTTGACACCGTGTGTTCGTGCTCATGTAATTTGATCATTTATGCCTTGACATTTTTACAGGTTGTTGTGAGTAGAGGAACATAAATCAAAAGCTGACGTGAACATCATCATGACAGGGTAACACAGAGGACGTTGGATTTGGATGATCCTAACAGATGCAGTTTAAAACCATAAATCATGTGTATCCAGGAATACTGGGGGTTTTTTTCTGTCTACAGACAACACACCTCTTTTCTGCCCCCATGTTAAACAGCTTTTGCATAATGTCATATTTGGGGGGATATTTCCTGGCCTTTGTCAACCAGCAGCTGCATGTCTGCTTAATAGCCAATAACTGTTAAGTCTAGAAATATTCGAGCATATCTTTGCCTTTGTGTAGCTTCTGGTTGGCTCCTTGTGATTGAGAGGCTGTAAAAAAGCAATCTTCCCTACCTTCTGCTCATCAACATGCACAGGTGCGCGCACACGCACACACACACACACACACACACACACACACACACACACACACACACACACACAAGTAAACATACTTGCATGCTTCCCTCCAACAGTTACCGTTACAACATGGCATAGTATTTTATTTTTACTGCCATCCTCCTAGTCTGTTTCTTTGTCTGCAAATGAAGAAAAAAGATCAAAATGGACACCACTGCTGGATCTGCTGCTTCACTTCACCACGGATGACTGCAAGCACAAGACAAGAAAAAGAGAAGTAACAGGATGATGGTTCACAGTCGCAAGATGAACAATGGCCCGAGTCTCCTAATGGCTCAGGGGAACAGTGCTGCGGCTATTTCTACAAGGAAATGCATCATCGGTCCGGGACACGGAGAGCGGAAAAAGAAAGAGAAAGACAAAAAAATGTCTCCAATACCTATTAAATGCATGATGGAATTAATGTGTGGAGTAACCTTTGGAATGGCCCGTGTAACAAAAAGTGATAGTTTTCCTTCAGTTGACTGATTACAGTCTGATAAGCATGGAAAACACCACGCCCATCATCGATTGGCAGCAAAACAGATCAATAAAGCAGCACCAGCTCACACGCCAGATAAACTAGATCCAAATAATAAAGCACAAGGCATACTTAAAAACCAACACATACTTTCAACATTAGGTGCAGCCTGGTTAACATGTGAGGTATCGTTTAGCTAACAGAACTCAGGAAGAGAAAAGCTCGTTTGGATGTTGTCGAGGACAGTGACCCAAGCATGCCAACAACAGACAGGTTTCTACCATCATTCATTTTATTATTTACACCTGTGCTTCTCCTCTGACGTGTCAAATAGTTTTCAATGGAAAGGCCAATTGTATTAGAATAAACCAAAATTACATTATCCATCCATCATCTACCACTTATCCTGAAAGATCCAGGGTCGCAGTGAGGTGCTGGAGACAATCCCAGCTGACACTGGGTGATAGGCCGGGTGCACCCTGGACAGATCAGTCTATTACAGGGCTCACCCATAAAGACAGGCAAACACACATTCATACCTACAGGCAATTTATAGCCACCAATCAGCCCAGTACCAACCTGCAGGTGTTTGGACTGTAGGGAGGAAGCCAGAGTAAGTGGAGAAAACCCACACAGGCACTGGGGGAACATGCAAAGTCCACACAGAAAGGCCCCAGGTCTGAACCTTCTCACTGTGAGACATCAGTGTCGATCAAACTTGGGTTTTGAATGACCCAAAACAAGAAAAGGGGCATTCAGCTGTAAAACCAGGACCATGAAGTCCTCATCCAGATAGTTTGCTGGATGCTCAGTTTGACTCAATTATCTGAGGCTTTGTTTGGCTCAATTATCTTTTCTTGAAGAGACTCACTTTATGGGGCCACGTAAAAAGTAAATACAAGAATAAAACTGTTTTTAATTGTTGCCAATTTGTATTTTGCAAAAGAGTAAACAACATAAAAAAATAAAACAACACCTGCACAGTATTTTCACTTCTACTAGCTGATCAGACATCTGCTCAGGTTGAGGGGGAAGCTATTCTGGATGTGCGTGATAAATTAGGCCATCAAACGACAGTATAAGTACAGTACGGAAGGATGATAAAGGTGTAAGTAGCTGGACAAAAGTAATGGGACACTGTTTCAAATAGAATAATAATAATAATAGAGGAGACCAGGGCTTCTTGTCACATGGGCTAGAGTTAGTTAATAATTTCACTTCAACAGGGCACCACTTAAAAGTGGAATACTAGTTTTGTGCCTTTTCATATCCTGTCTGGGAAACCCAAAGTCCTTTTCATCAGATGAAGTTGTGTACCTGTGTCTGGTTTGTGTGGAGCCATTTGACAACAGCTGTCCAGGAGGGACTTGGGTCCAGTGCATCAAAAGCAAACAGTGGGCTCATGAAGGGTGCCCCCCCCCGGCAAAGTAGTTTATGTGAGCCACAACTGTGAGTCTGATGAGTCTGACTAGTCGGGTTTGACCCGGCTTGAGTCTTTGACAGGTTTGATTTGAAAGTTTGAAATTATTTTCCACTTCTAGCTGGAAGTGATTTAATGGCCACGTTCCAGGATTTATTTAAGTTCAATAATTAATCACCTTCTTCTGTAGCATAATTTCCTTTTTGAAGCTGAATATTAAAAACAAACACAAAAATAAATTGATTCTTGTTTAATCTGTTGCAAAATCCAACGCGCCTTCCTACCTGCCACATGGTGCGACATGTCACATGTTCACTCTCACTATTCAAATGTTTGGGAATCTGACCTGGATCAAGATATGAAAATGATATAAAGACAAAATATGTGCCTGAGATTGTCTTCTTTCAGGTGGTATGTAATTTTTAACAAAAGGATCCCAAGAAATATAAAAGTGTGAAAAGTGTGACAACATGTCCTGGTCTCTCCGACAATATATCTGTAAAACTCTGTTGTCTGTTATGCTGAATTGCAGAAGTAACATCGACTGACACGGCTATTCCTACCTTCTACTTCTTGTGTTGACAGAACTTTCATCTTTGCTTAGTTTTGCAGTTGTATCTGATTCCAGCAACTTTAGTAAATCCCTTGTGTACAGACGTATTAGCCTTTAGACATTATATTACATAAATCCTCCAAGCTAAACCTTAGCAGGTAGCTAGATTGACAGGACGTCACCAGGTACCTGAAACAAAGTCATCTAAGAGCTGCAGCATTTAGGACTGGTCAGTTGAATGACCCTGATTGGGCACCACTTACTAAAATATCAATAGATATCAACCAACTTGGAACTTCATTACTTCAAAAACCTGAAGTCAGACAGAACATTTGGTGTAGGACTGTGTGTGCTAGGGTCAGGTGGAAGCACAAGTATTTCAGGTGAGGTCGCGGGGCTATACGGGACACTCAGTCAAGCTCTAAATCCTCTGGAATTGGTGTAAGTCACCCAGTGCACCTCTAAAGCTTTGGTAGGAATGGGATTCGGAGGGCTAAGGTCACAGGTTTCACCCCAGAGCCCCAGGAAGAAAAGGTGGTCTGAAAAGAGCGGCGGCGAAAATGGACCTCAGCTTGATTAAATGGTCACTGAGTCGGAAAGCAGCTCTGATGTGATCTGTGACCTCACACTGCCCTGGGAAAAAAAATCTTTTTTTAAAGAAATGATTAAATGAAAGCACCTTGAAAAAGAGCCTGGAGGGACCGCGGTGAAGCTGATGGACTGGTGGAGGGTGCAAGGTCCCCACTTAGCACAAACACTGAAGAAGGGGGAAATGGGTCTGAGAGAGGGGTATGAGTAGGCTCAAACCGAATAACCACTTGCTCTGAACTAAGAAAAAGAAAGAAGAAGAGAAGGAGCCCGAGAAGGAGCCACAGAGAGCCTGAGTGATCCATTGCCAGTGGGGGAGCGAGGCAGTTACTGGGTCTGTTAGCTGGAGCCTGGGACCTGGGGCCGGACAGCAAACCTGAGACACAGAGCGTCGTGGACAGCATCACAGGGAACTCATTCCTTACGCTCTTTTCTCTCCATCCTCTCAAAACACTTAGAAAGGCAGTTCAAAGGGCTTCTCAGGGGACGAAACATTTCTGAAACTGAATTAAAGAGTAAGGACCTTTGAGAGCTGCTGGGAAATCCCCAGAGAAAAACACGGGGGTCTTCTAAAGGGAAATCTCAGTCAGTGTTAGATCTGAAGGCCACAGCTTTTACCAGAGAATGGAGCAGCGACTTTAAGTAATTCTCAAACTCACCTCGGATATTAGCTCGGGCTCGGTTTTTAGATGAGTCCAGATCACACAGTCCACATCCAAGGCAACATCATCTGCCATCTACATTACATTAGGTTACATCACAGTACACTGGCTCTACAGAGAAGAAGTATAGTTGGATTGCCATAATGCAACAGAGCCTTTTTGTTTGTTTGACAACTCAATGCTGGATTATGCAGACATGTATAATATATACCCACCTATAATATACAAATATAATATATTTTATACATATTCATGTTCATTTCATTATATGAAAATATGTGACAGCAGTCTCATTATTTAACCCGTTATATTTGCTGCTGGCACCACCTAATACACTGTAGTTTACTAGGAGCAAACCACTTCTGGACCCATAACATACACCGGCAACTTGCCTGCTAACAAGTTCTCATAGAAAACGGCTTCGCTTAGAAAAAACACTTCTCCAAATGGCTAAAATGTGAAAATGTCCTTCAAATGAGGTTCAGTCGTTGCACACTATGCTTTCATAATCTGAAGTTTGAGGATTAGCTGGAGATTTACTTTAAGGCTTCAGCTGTTTTTAAAACCACAATGTCCTTGAAATAAGTTATGCCACTTTTTTTTAATTTTTTTTTTTTTTTATTTGTACTCAAACATTCCCTACAACGGGAATATAAGTATTTACTGTCTGTAGGCAAACAGAGTAAGTTAAAAACCCTATTCAGAAAATATCTGTATTCCAGTTACTCTAGCCACTCTCACAAATACAACAATTTGTCACATTTGTCTTCAATTCTATGCAGATTATGACAGGTACAGCAACCAATTGGCACAAAAATGTCATTAAATTATAATATTTTTCTGTGCTTCTGCTCCCCGTTCCCTCCGCTTATGCTGGTTTATCACCAACAGAGAAAGACACGTAGGAAAGGCTTTCTCATTACTACAGTAACATTCATTTACTAATCTCACAGCGGTAACAATCTCATTCTGCAAATGTCATTATGGAGCTTAACACAGTTCATATTTATATTTCAGCAGAAAAGACTGCAGCATTCAGCAGAAATAAATGCAGAGACAGCCCATAAAAATACAATTATACAATAAAAAAGTATTTGTTGTCGAACCTCCTATTTTTCTGTCGAGACATGTTAGCAAACCCTGTTGCAGTATTTACTCAGTCAAATACCAACACAACAGCATAGAGTACAGTAATGCGGTGGTGGATCAAAACATACATGGACAAATATAATTTGTCAGTTACGTACTAGAAACCAACATGATTCATTATTTGGGCAAATTAGTTCTTCAATGATAAAAATGGAATAAAAACGTCAAATAGTTTAGTTTTTAGTCACACCACTGCTCAGAGTTCATTCAGTTTAATTAATACACATACTTATATCTCGGAGGCCACTTCATTTAGTCCCAATTTAATGTAGCTAAATACATAATTAAAGTCCAGTTTGTGTGCGTTGCTAATGTAAACCCCATTGCGCAGTGTGAAACTGGAACCGGAGTTTAAGTTTGTTTTTCCTCACTCTCTTCTTCTCTTTCACAAACACAAACAATATCAACTTGATTGTTTCCTCTTGGGGAATGCACAAGGAACAGAAACGGTTGGTGACAACACTTGTACAAAACCAAGTCAATTGTCCTGTTGCATTGTTGTGCAGAGACTGACACTTTTACGCAGCCACACTATCCCAATCAGAGTGCGTGTAATCACACAGGCATTTTCACAGCAATCAGACAGAGCAGAGGAGGGGGCTGAGGCTTCAGGCAGAGAGCCGTGTGCTGCCTCTGAACCAAAGATACTCAAATCATGTCTCTATGAAGCCTTGATTAAAACAAATTTAGAAAGTCTAACAGCCATGCCATGACAAACCATAGCGCTTTGAGTACAGCACAGAGAAAAAATAAAATAAAAAAATAAAAAAAATAAAAACGTGGAGATGTCAAAGTGTTTTGTCTGTGAAGGATTATCCTGAGGATTCTCGGCTCTCACAATAATCCATCCTTATCACTTGTCACGTTCAAAGAGGTAGAAATTGGAATGGACTCGGGGACAGAGTCTGGTAAATGGAGAGGTTTATGACCAAGGAGAGGCGTGCAGGAGACAAAGTGAAACAAAGTGAGCTTCAAGTGTCTCTCTCCCTGTTTAGGTGAGCTGTCTTCACAGAGCTCGTACCTCTGAGGATATTTGTGCTGCTTTGTTGCAAATTAGGTTCCCTCCCTTTACGAACAGAGAAATATCATTGGAGCGATCGTGGTTACTCCTTGATGTGAAAATATGAGGCAAAAACAACACTTTATTTACACCCTATTCTGTTCGTCTATCTGAGACCTGTTTTTTTCTGCGCCAGAGGAGATTTCAAGATCACTACGTTAGCGAGGTTATAAAAAGCCACAGTGCCCCCCCTGTCGAGCATTGTGGCATACACACACACACACACACGAGCCATTTCAGACACGTTCTGCAGTCTTGTGACTCACTCACATCTAACAAAGCAAATATATGCCACTATTTTAATCACTACAAAGGCTGAAACCTGCCTGTGTTCTTATTTATAAGTTTATTTTCTTATGTTTTATACACATAACTAGAATAATTGCACGCTGAGCTCTGAACACAGCCAAAACACAGGTGACCTGTGCTTAACACTGTGCCTGGAAGCATTCTGTGCAGACACTGTGAGAACCTGCTGCTGCTGCTCAGCTAATATGCTGCTTTTGCAGTGCAGCCTGTGCAGATATTGTGGAGAAACAGACGCACATTCTCGTACACAAAATCCATCCGGCCTGGTCCCTGTGGAGGAGCTAGGGAGCGTGAAGTGGGGAAAGAGAGATTTGATGGTCCTAGCAGGAGAGAAGAGAGTGAAAGTAGAGGAGGAGAAGAGCAGGTGCAAGGAAAGGGGGAAGGTGACTTTCATGGCACAGCAGAAGGCTGAGACAAGCAGTCGCAGGCTTAGGGAGGCCACAGGAGTCTCGTGCTAAAAGCATCAACGTGCAACTCCTTTAGCAGCACTCTCTGTCTTTCTGTTGGTCTGTCTGGAGCCTGTTCTGGGCCAGCTAGCAGCCAGATATCATTATCTCCTTGACTCAGGGCAGAGTAATCTGCCTGCCTGCTCGTGCTTTATTGAGTTGGATAAATATAATATGTGACTCACAGCCATTATCTACTACAGAACAGCCCTATTTATCCAGCAGGCAGAGGCCTTGGTGCATTCAAACTGGCCTCTTTCTACACTCAAGTGATGGAAGCCTTTGAGCATTCACAGGGTATGAACCAGTGGAGAATTTAATCTTTCACACAGACAAAGTATAAAACCAATTTTTTTTTTTTTTTTAAACATAGTTGTTAATGCTGTTTAAAAAGTAATTGGTCAGAAAAAATACTGAGTCAAGTGCCGTAAAGACAGGCATGGCAACTGCACACTGGAGTCTGCCCTCCCAGTAATTTCAACAAATGCCTGATAATGACAAGTTTACATTCAGCTGACAAAGCCCTATAGCGGCCGAAGGAGTTATGGCTCGACTGAACAAAACATGCCAGACCACAGTTTGTGTCTTGTTTCCGACCAACAGTCTTTGTTAGTATCATGATTATTCCTGATTTGTTAAACCATAAAATAAGGGTTCACTAACCTCAGAGGTGGAATAATCAATTAGGGGGCCTGGAACAAAAACCCTGTAAAGGGTTCCAGTTACCGCACACATCGAATTTATTTAGGAACATGCACAATATAATATAAACTAAATGAGTGTTATTTAAATCAGCACGATTGAACACACCTGCTTCCACTAGTGTTTTTACCTGCATCACGTTGTCTCCATCAGTGAATTTAGTTACAAAATAAAATGATATAAAATCACAACAGCAATCGAGTCCGCCTTTGTTCCATGTCCATGACAACTAATCAAACTCCATATTACGATGTGTGATAATGACTGAAAGCTAAGGAAAAAGGAGTTGTAAGTAAAGCTTAGGTTGGGATTGTGTTGTCAAACTAAAATAGACTAGACTTTGATAGATTTTGGTAATAAAACCCCTGCACAAAAACAAACCAACTGGCATCTGGAGGACTTTTACGTTATGATTAGTATTCCTCATATACTGTATAATACATTGGTCTTCTTCAAAGAAACTGATGCCCAGTCACATCTCACTTCATTTAAAGTGAGCTATTTTTTTAGGCACGTCTTTGTCAAAGGCAGCAATATGCCTGCTGTCATATAACATTCGATGCTGAGGAGCTTATGGATGCACGAAAAGAAAGACAGAAAGCGAGGGGGAGAGGTGAGGGAAAGGCTACCCTCCTTGTCTGAGTCTCTTTGAGGGGTTGACAGGCAGAGAAGTAGATCATTGGTCCATGACAGCTCAGAATGACCCCACGCTATCATGCAGCATGCTGTCTATGGAAGGAGCCAACTGATCCAAGTCATAGCCAGCTCATTCACACCCCAGCTACTTAACTGCAAATCCTCTGCTCCCTCCCGACAGAGTCACATACATTTTACCCCTGACGTCAGTGCACTGTCCTTGACTGCTGTTAATGTTAATGATGGGATATCATATGAAGAGTTATTTCAGAGGCTTAATCACAGGACAAGCACAGTACTGGTGCAAAAGATGTTTGTTGGCCTTGTGAAGGACTGACCCGCCTCCTGTCCAATTTATGTAAGGACAGACTCCAGTCCAGGTACCCCAGTGTCCCTGAACTGGAATAAGCAGGTCAAGACAACGAATGAACGGAATGAGTAATTGTTTTAAATGAAGATTAAGGGTATGGGGAGAAGAGTAGATGGTCTTGGCAGTATGTTGGTCTCAGCTGCCATGTGACTGCCAGATGAGTAAAACAGGGGATTAACCAGACTCCAAATATTCTCCTGTCTCCTATGTCCCCAATTCACCTCTATTCTAATCTCATATATTCTGTGTGATTTTATGTTGGGTTTTTTTTTTCTTTCTCAATTCTCCTTTGGTGTCTCCTCTCATCATTTTTTACTCTGTAATGTTCTTCACTCTGTCCTCCCCATCTCCTCTTATCTATCCATCCTCCCACACGGTGACCTAAAGTAGCCACCACCTGAGACAGGGTACTATATTACGTTCATCTAAAAAGTCATTTAAGTAGACAAAAATTGAAAAGGAAGTTGGTTCTTACATTCTTAGGGATTTATCTTTCATACAAATATAGTTCAGCATGTGGAATATGACTCCTATAGTGTATTGCACTCACAGAATAAGAGCTCCAAAAAGACAAAAATGAATTGACTAGTAGCATCTGCCATGCTGAATTCACAAATCCTAAGTTTTCACCCAGCCGTGAGGTAGAAGTCAAATGAAAGAGAGAAACAGAAGAATGTGGAGAAAAAAAAAAAAAAAACTTTGTCCCTGCTGTCAATGCAATGCATTACAGGGATACAAAGCAAGCCATTACTGCTTAGCATTTGTTGAATCTTCGAGTGTCCAAATAGTGACAGGTCTATTTCTCTACCGTTAGTGAGAGAGGCAGGCAGAGCAGAGGACACCTAATTACCCAGTATTGTGAGGCACAATAAAACTCTTGATATGGCTGGTGACAGAACAAGCTGTGTGTGTGTGTGTGATAGTCTTAGTGTGCGTGCATGCAGATTTATATGGATGTGTGCGCCACTATGTGTAGCCATGCCTGCATGTGTTAAGTGTTGTTTTTACGAGTGTGTGTTTGTGTGGGCTCACATCTCCACGGTTTCATTTTGTGCTGCAGCACCACAGTCTCCCTCCTTCCAGTGATTGAGGGGCCTGTCTCTGTGTTTGAGAGCCTGTATCTACGTAGCTGCAGCGCCAACAGACAGTGGCAAGAGTCAACTTAATGACTAATGTGCTCACTGAAGAAAAATTAATGATTTTTCTGGCCGGGGTTAATGGACATGTTAACACACCGAAATTATTTGCTAAAGAGGAAATGACCGCAATCTATATTTGGTCGTCTCTGTAGCACAGCCCTATAATCCAATACCATATGACAAGTCTCTCTCTGCCCCCTCCTCTCTCACACACACACACACACACACACACACACACACACACACACACACACACAGGTATTCACATTTTTGCATCACGTCTCATCCAGGAAAGTTGTGTCACTGAAATATTTGTGCAGGTTCGCAGACAGTTCTACTCATTTATGCATTTCATTTCACATAATCCACAGATAACCTCCCTTTAGGCTCAGACAAATACATAGCGTGTGCATATACACACACACACACAAACGGACACCAACGGAGAAGCCATTTCGAAAAGACACTGTAAAGTGAAAGGACTTAGTAGTAATCAAAGAGGTGACTGAGGGAGGAGGGGCGATGAGGGCAGATAGGGGAGGACATCAAGAACGAAACAAGAGACGGACCGATAAATTCTAGCTCTGGTGATGTTACCCATAAAATGCATAGCGGTTTTATCCATTTGAGGGCATAGATGTCTGTCTGAAGTAATGTAGTATTAATTAGAGGAGCGGTGGGAAAAATAACCTCTTGACAGACAGCCAACCGGGCCCATAAATCAAAGAGTCTGGAGGAAAACACCAAGAAAATGTCTAACAGTATGGTTACTGTACACTCCGGGGAGAAGCTGAGCTGTAATTGTCAGCAATGTCTCCTGACAATTCAGTGCAGTGTTATTTCAATCAGAGTGATGGTTTAGTTAAAAATGAAATAATCATGCTACACTACTGTAGTGGTGATGGTGTGAGTGCATGTGTACATGTGCATGTGTTTCGGTCCTAATCCAGAGAAGTTAGCCAAAGGTTATTTGGCATAAACAGTATTGTGCACTTTATTTTTTAGTGTTTAGTATGTCACTAATGCAGCCATATTAAATGAATACTGAAACATATTCACACAGTAAATTATTCAGTACATTTAAATTTTCTGCATTGAATGTGGACTATATCAGTTTAATGGATCATTACAACAAAAATCGCCATTTCCCACAACATGGATACATTGACAATTGGGTTAAACACAAGTCATCAGCTACAGTAGATGCTAAAATGTCTGAATACGTTCAGTTTTTTTAATTGAATTTGGCAGAAACACCTTGGACACTATTCTGGTGGCCTTTAGTGGTATTTTAAACATGTCCAGTTCAACTCCGCTGCCTTAACCATTTATTTGGACAATAAAACATCAATTGTAACTGACCAAAGCTCCATGCTAAAATCTTTGAATGCCCAATTACAATACAAAAAAAAAACAACTGATGAGATCCAAGTCAGGATGTACTTCTCAAAACAATGATGGACATTTACATTTAGACAGTTTAGGGTTTAATGTTCTGAAGGACTATGTGAGGATGAAGTCTGGACCTAAACCTAAAAACAGTGTGTACAGCAGTAGGTCTACTCTCCTGTGATGTGTGGGCTTATACTGAAAACAAAAGGAACAGGTGATTTCACACCCACTGTAACCACTTTGTGTTGCCCTTATGACTGAAATTAAGAAGCCAAGACACAAGAAGCTACTGGGCAGGCTCACTTGCAGACCAGTATAAGGATGAAGGGTAGGTCCCGACTATTGAGGACACACAATGGGACGTGCAACACTGAGGTCGTGGAAACTATTAAACACTCAGACTGTTGGCAGCCGCACAATGAGATACACAGAAGTAGAGGTCACAGGGATAAATGTCCTATTCTCCAAAGAATTATCTAAGGTGTACTCCCAGCTGCAGTGCAGTAACAGAGTAAGAGCAGATCAACCAACAGTAGATCATGTACAGTTCTGAGAACAGGACCTACGCACCTCCTAAAGGAGGTCAACGTCAAGTTGCAGAAACATCACCACATCAAAAACTAGCAACGAAGACTAGCCAGCTTCAGACATGAGGCTGGACACTGGAGGATGAAATAACTTACACCATCAACTTAGTTTTGTCAAAGGGTGATAAATTATCTGATCCCTGCAGTGGCCCTGAACACGAATGAGCGGCCAGCATCGTCTAGCACGAAATACACATGCAGCTGAACGAGAGGCCTAGTGTCTGCACCAAAGAGAGCCTACCTGCCTATGAATGTCTGTTCTTTGCAGTTATGTGCAGGACATCAGGTATTATCATGCGTTTTGATGGCAGGTGTCCTACTTAGCCAGGGACTAGGCTGTAAGTCAGAGCCATACGACGCTTGGGAGTAGGTTCATTAAAAACCTGGATGAATCGTTAATGGTAACAACCAATGCACACCTCGGAGAGTAAAGTTTACATGTCAACAATCGGATGTTATAGGCAAATAGTTAAGACTAGTAAGCCAATCCCTGCCTATTCAGCTTGAAACCACAGTTTTCTCATTCTCTGCTGGAGGGAAAGATTTGCCTTTGGGATGTGGGGAATTTCCAGCCAACCTCAGAAAAGATTCGAGCCATTTATTGCTCAAGTCCTTATCATTTTACTTTTCACTTCGAATTTCTCTAATTCTGCATTATTTTCTATCCCCACAGTGCAGCTTGCTGATGAAGCCGTAGAAGAACGAAGCAAATTAATTTGAAAAACAGGTTCTACTTTCTAAACCATAATTAATTGTCCACATTTATAAACACGTCACCTTTCGTTTGAGAGATTTTATCCTTATATCTTTTTAATATTTTATATGTCTGCCTTTTTTTCTTATAACAAACTCAATCTCATGCAAGTCCATGGAGAGATGCTCTGCCTGTTCTGAGTGTTCAAACATGCTGGACTCCATCTGATCCAAACAAATTAATTTTGGTTTCACCATAGAACATGCTGCCAAATACTCATCAAGTTTCTTACCATGTTCTTTGGCAAAGTTTTACCGTGCAGCATTGTGCCATTTTTTGGGTAATTGATTTATTCATGAATGCCATCAGTAGAGGGTGACTTCATACAATATGCTCAATAACCGTACTTACCTGTTCTTCAGTGCAAGCTTGCATGAATAGGGAACTTCGCACCATTTAACAATGACCACTTCAGGGTTGTTATTGGTAGTTTTGCACTTTCTATACATTAAATGCTGCTGCAACTGTATTTTGGCTCACGTTCAGATGTTTAATATCATTATAGACTGTCTGGTTCAGGCCAAAACAGAAAGCTTGCTATTCATTTATAATCCCCATGCAGTTAGCCTTGTTTGGAAATTACCTTTGTACTGAAGTTGCACTTTCGTTCCTGCATTTTCAATGTAGTTAATTTTACCTTATGTGTTTATAATAAATATTATCAAAAATCTAAAAATCAACTTATTGTAATAATCATTTAACAATTTAATGACATTGCACAGGGGTGTACTCAGCTTAGTTGTGTAAATATTGTTCTAGGGACAATTCACTGTCATTCGCACAGAAGTTTGAAACAAATAAGGATTAACATGGACTATTTGCACCTCTGCTTTCTTGTGAGGGTTGTCTTATCCTCTGTCTTTGGCTCCATCAAAATCTTCCTCCATTTACACTCTTACACTGACTCACTGCCTGGTGTGATAAAGGCACTAGCTACTGATGTTGACTGACACACAGTTAACGACCAACACACCAGCTTTGTGTGTGTGTGTGTGTGTGTGTGTGTGTGTGTGTGTGTGTGTGTGTGTGTGTGTGTGTGTGTGTGTCTGGTATTACACTGTGGAGTTTGGGTCTTAAAGTTAAGATAAGGTTAGGTTTAAGGTAAACTTAGGGTAAGGGTTAGCCTTAGGCAAATAATGGTCATGTTAAGGTCTCCAGGAAACCAATGTATGTCAATGTAAAGTTTCCACAAGAAATGAAAGCAAGTGTGTGTGTGTGTGTGTGTGTGTGTGTGAGAGAGAGAGAGAGGGATACCGATACCTAAGGGCACAAACAACAACCCAAGGTGCAGTTTGTGTTAGGCAGACATCTGTTGTTAGTAGTGGAAGGTAAGTGAGTTTGACAGAGCCGAGATTGAACAGGAGGCATTCTGCCAGCCAGGTGAGGACAGAAGCTTCAGCTCTCACCAAAAGAGACACACACACACACACACACACACACACTTGCACAGACATGCATAGTCACACAGTCCTGTACAATCATCATACACTTGTAGAGTAGAGTAGCAGGGCACACTTAAGACAAGGCATGCCCCCATGTGGTAAGATCCTTTTCCATACAGCACTAGACAGTACTGCACTGTACATACTGAACTATACGACTGAGTGTCTGTCCACACATGGAGAACGAGAATCTAAATACCTTATTTTGAAGAGCTTTATTGTTGCTGTAAAAGACTTTTGAAAGACATGTTCTTAAGTTTTATTGGATGAATGGAAACTGTGTGTGTGTGTGTGTGTGTGCGCGCGCGCGTGCGTGCGTGCGTGCGTGCGCCCACCGGCCTCTGCTTCAGGCTGGTCCACTGAGAGCATCTTCCACAACTCACTGACCTATAACATCAGTCACAGCATTACACACCATCAATGGGCTCCTCACACATCCAGCACCAGCCAGGAGGAGGCTTACATAAGCACTTTAATTCACAAAAACTCTACCTTCTCTGTGCGAGGATAAGGTCTGTGTGAAAAATGTGTGACAGGAACAAGCATTTTTCACCGATACTGTTGTCTTGACTGGTGTGATATTTGTTACTATAGTAAAACCTGATGCGTTGCTGCTAGACTATCCTGGCCATGTTGCTCCCGTTTAACTGGATGAAACGATTTCATATCCCAAAACCTGCAGCTTATCAACTCAAATCACAAAAATCTGCCAATGAATCTGTTTTATCAGTAGTTCAATACAGCAGAGGACAATAAGAGAGCGTTGATAATCTAGTAGAAAGTCTGTTGTGCTGAGCAGCCAGTGATGTGTTTTCTGTGCGGTGGCCACCGCTGCTATCTGCTGTGTGCCCGCAGCTACAGTGTGTTCCCTGTTTTATCATCCTCATCTAAATGAACCACACTCACAGCTGGAGAAAGGTGACCCGACTGCTAATCAACCACCAGTGCCACGGCGCACTACGTGCATCCCTGTGTGTGTATTTGTACTGCGGGACAGTTACCCAGTCGGGCAGATGCTCATATGTTCTGGTGTGTGAGGGTCCGTACAATCTGTCTCTGAACTGATCTCAAAGCTCCTCTCTAAAAGGAGGGAAATTTCCACCGTCCACTTTTCTGCCAGCCCCCTACTCCTTTTTTTTTCCCTGCCTCTCTCCAGCTGAGTATTAAATTCAGCAACTGAGAAGGTGACCTGTGTGCTCTGCCATAAAGAGCAGGGGAGCGGAGGAGGAGAGGGAGGGAGTGGGAGGTGGAGGGAAGGGAAGGGGAGCTGAGCGGAGGCTGCTGGATCAGCAGAATGTGAGCATTTAGAGACGCATACGTGTGTGTGTGTGTGTGTGTGCAGCCGCTTTCTCGTGAACACACACAAACACCCACCCACCCACACACGTACCGCACCATCCTCCTCAGTGGTGAGGCGTCTGGGGAGCCCAAGGCCGAGCGTTCGGCTGTCACCCTCCCCCACCTCCTCCTGCCATCCCTCATGTGAGCCGCACCCCAGAGCCACCACACACAGCAAGACACAGACCTGCTGCCAACTATCACTGCCACGCTATAACACACACATACACGTGTACACGGGCACACGAACACACAGGCGCGCACACACACACACACATACTAACACATCAACTCCCCATTTCACACAAAGCACTTTGATTCTAACACATAAATGTGCAAAAGCCCTCAGTCTCCCTCAGTCTCTCTCTCTCTCTCTCTCTGCCTCCACTCTGTCAAATCTCTGCTTTCACACTAAACAGCTCCGTGGGGATTGGCAGGCGGGCGGGCAGAAAGGAAATAAATATGTTTCCTGACGACAGCACAGTTTTCTGACAGTACTCTGGCACTGGGCTGGGCTGCTGTGCTCAGACCGAGGCAGAGAGAAGCATGAGCTGTAAGTGGATATTTGTTGTAACAATCTTCTACCCAGGCTGCTCGTTGACTATCCAGGGTGGGACTCTAATGTCTGTGCATCTGTAAAGCCTGTTTTACCTCCAGAGGAGAGTCCTCCGGCCGTGGGACTGCAGTTGATGAACTGATCCATTACCATTATAAACATCTCCAGGCGGCACAAAACAGCTATGGAACCAATGCATGCATTAAGATGTAGATCTATGAAACACTCCAGAGCCTTCCAAAACCATGAGCCCAGTAAAAACATGCAAATCAAATATCTAATCTGATCACAAGTCTGTAATTCAAGGCATCGCAGATTAACCGGCTTCTGAGACTGAGATGGGCTTAAAGATGGAGAGATGGGCAAATATATGGCAAATGTGTCACTGAACATTTGGGATAAAACAGCTTCATGAAGGTTGATGTGTGTATGTGGGTTTCACACAGGAAGGAAGTCCAAACAACTAGTGCAGTTTGCCCATCTAATCAGATCACACAGAGAGAGAGAGAGAGAGAGAGAGAGAGAGAGACGTCTGAAGAACAGATGTAATTTCAGAACACACACACACACACACAAAAAAAAAACAGCTTAAAATGCTCCTGATCACATTAGCTAGCCATCACAAAATAGGATTTCTGCACTGCCACAGTGAATGCCCATTACAAATTACTTAGGCACTGCAGACCTGTAACTCAATAGGCAGAGAAGGGTGGGGAGGGCGAGGAGGGCAAACAGAGGGGCAGAGATGGGGGATCGATACTTATCAGTAATAATTATATCCTTCCTCCCACCTCTTCATCCCCCCCCCGCCAGTTCTCACCGTCCGCCCATAGTAAAGCACATCTCTTACATTAATCACTGGGAGCTTTCTCTGCCCAATAAGATTATTAACATTACGGGGGGTGTAGGAAGTCCAGCTTATGTGAGGAAGTGGTCCAAAACTGTCTGCCAGGGACATCCCAGGCCGGAAGGTGCTGGAGGCAGCATCGACAGGCATAAAGCAGGCTGACTGTGAGTTACAGTAGAAGGCTAGAGAATTAAAAGGTGGAAAAAGGGAAAACACAAAGAAAGGAGACAGGGAAATAAAACAATTGCATGTTGTTCTTTCTATCAAAGACAAAAACCCTAAGAAATTTATCAGAGCAGTCTATTTGGACCGTGGAAATCAACATTATGTAAAGCGGTTGAAAGCACAGCGGGTAGATCCATGAAAAACAAATCAAGAGGAAGGAAAACAAGATTTTTTGTCCTGTCCTGTCCTTGTCTGTCCCTTTGTGCTCTCTACCTTGTTCTTCATATTTTTGTTGTTACTGTGAGTAACATCAGGTTGTAGGTTCACTCAATCAGCCACATTGTGCTGGAGACTGCAAAAAATAATTAGATTTCAGGATATTAAAATACTACTGTAAGCCAAGATCAAATAAAGGCTGCCTCAGGACTGAGGCATAAGCAGTCCACCAAGTGTACTCAAACAATAATGATGGTACACTAGAGCCTTTACAACAGGTACAGTTTCAGCCACCATTTAAATGTGATTATGCTACATACAACATTTCTACTATTATGGGAAGCAGTAAAAATCATATTTCAAGGAAAAAGCAGAAGATATAAACAGACAGTCGTTATATTAACGCTAAAAAGCCTAAAAATTGTTTATCTGTGGTGTTTAGACAAATATAAACCACTCCACAAACGTCACTGCAAAAATTCCAATGTTATTCATATGGTGCATAATTATGGCTCATGGTTTTGGGGTTTTGTATAGCGTTTCAACAAAAGCCTCCCTGATGGTACGTCCCCACAAGAGCAAAAGTGTTTCCTGCTGCAAGAACACACTGTGTACTATAGAAATTCCTGTTACGACGAAAACAGCTCAAAATCTGCTTCCAACAATACGGCAGAAAAAAAAAAACAAGAAAACTGGGGAGAAAAATGCAAATGAGCTGTAGAAAAAAACAATAAATGGTACTAATGAGTGTTTTCACTTCAAATGACATTTCATTATCTCATTGTACCTCTATTTGTATATGAATTTGTATAATTGATTTTCTAGACATTTAACTCATTACAAAAACACACACACACATATATATATATATATGTGTGTGTGTGTGTGTGTGTGTGTGTGTGTGTGTGTGTGTGTGTGTGTGTGTGTGTGTGTGTGTGTGTTCGTTTAATGGATCACTTTGTCAATATTCATTCTAACAGGTGAGAAAGTATTTAAAGTGAAAAGCAAATGTCTGCATCGTGTATTAAATCACTTTTGACTGATGTAGAGCCGATTTACAATATGGAAACAGAAGAGAAAGTGACAGCAACATACTGTAACAATAATGTACTAAAAATTAAACCTTGAAAAAGTTTTTCTTACCTCCAGTGCTGCATTGTTTGCTGCACTGCTATACATCTAAAGTCCAGCAACACTGCTGGTTGTGGTCAGAATATTTGTTTATAGCTTGACTAAAAAAACAAAGGAAGAAAATATATATGTTGAATTACTATATTTGTTTAAGGACCCCTTTGAGTGTGTGTACTTATACCTTAGCTAAAACCACTTAAAAAGGCAGCTCTGTAGCATGAAATGACAAAAGACTGGACCAATAGGCATCTGGAGTCAGTCCAGTAGCCCAAGATCCAGCTATTTGTCTGATTGGCACAGGAGGACGAGTCAGAGAAGGAAAGTGAAAAGGACAAATAGGAAAGAGAGCAGGACAAGGAGAACGAATAAATCAAACTCCAAAGTGCATTTCAACCTGACAAAAGCCACTTATATCTCCACTGGCACGTGCACCAAACACCCAAACCAACTTCTTTGCCTACACAACCACAAAAAGTGGATGTTTGCAACATTAGCACTGGACTTGTTTGAGGTTAATTAAGAGAAGTGGTTTGGAACTAACTTCCTGGTGTTAAGCATGCTGGAGCACTCAGTGTCTGCTGAATGACCCTGGGGTTTGCAATTTAAATCTTACTGAAGTCAAAACTGCCCCTCAGAGTTTTTCCAGAATTGCCTTTAATGACAGTGCATACATGGATAAAGATGTGATACTGGAAGGTCACTGGCTCAAGTGCTGCAACTGGCTGGGAATAGACGGATGAAAGAGGAAATGAAAAATACTGCACTCTGCCCCTACAACTGTTGTCAAGGTGCCCTTGAGCCAGGCTTTGTCTGAGCTGTCTCCATGTGTGAGGGGATGAGGAGAGAAGGAGAGGAGAGGAGAGGAGAGGAGGAGGTGAAGTAGTTTACATAAAAAGAAAGTAAGAAGAGTAGTAAGAAAGTGAAGGAAAGATGGATTAAGAGTACGAGGAAAGATTTAAAAAATGAGTAAGATCATATTTTATGGTGCAAGAAGGAGCCCTAGGTGGTTTAACTCCCCACTTCTTTCACAACCCTTTAATGGACAAGTGGTCAAATTAGCAGCTAGCTGCTCCACAGTGCAGAACTAGGCCAGCAGGGCCACCAGTTTGACTGACAGGACACAGACAGGATCCACCATTGATCTTCAAGTCAGATGTGGGACTTGGACTCTCAAGGCTAAATGGTAGCGACAGGGAAGTCATCCATTATATATTATCACTGCCTGAGGAAGATTAGTCTTCACATAGTTCAGAAGATAAAAGTGAACGCTGGATAGAGGCACTTCTAATTGTTCTGTTTGATGTAGACTTAGACAATGTAGAGAGGAACACTGGCGGTAGAGCAATACTTACAGAGACATACAGAGGTCATGACCTGTGGTTGGTATGAACAATAAGTAATGGCAAGGTAATGATGAACGAGCTTTTCAAATAAAAACTGCCTAGTGTGCACACACATATATTCATACACTTAGAGCTGGACATTACACACATACACACACACACACAGAGATATACAACCTCACATACACACATGAATACACAGAGGGCCTCACTAGAGAAGGTGTCTCCAATAGGTTCATTAGTCAGTGTGTTGTGGGATAATAGTGTGGGACAGGTGATGGAGCAGGGTGTGATGATGCATCAACAACATCAGCCCTGGGTGGTGCCACCTGCAGAGGTAACAGATGGCACAAATGACTGGAAAGGCGCCATACACACTCACAAACACACACAGCCTCACAGACCTACAAGCACAAACACTGAAACACACAAAAATGCACACATCTACAAGATTTTGATTTATAGTATATTTTATCTTCACTCTCAACTACGCAGACACAAACATGCAGTAATATTAAATACAGTACATGGCAATAAGAAATTAACTTTCTAGTAGAATGTGCACTTAATTTGTTCGTTGGATGTATTTTCAAGAGATGCATTTGTCCTTGTAAAAGATGCAGTGGTCATTCCTACCACATACACAGCTCTACCTCCCAGAATTTTCTTTTATAGTGCACTGTGCAGCAACATGGCACTCTTTCTTGAACTCAATTCCAGTTTTCACAAAGAATTTCATAAGGTCTCAGAGTTTAAATAGGCTGCTGTATCATTTCATACACAGCATAAATGCGACTGTAAAATTGCTATTACATAAGTTATCAATAGTCTTGTTCAAATGCACCACCATGCCTAGAGAGAGACACGATAGCAAAATCCAATATGGTCTATGTTTTGCACAAAGAATAAAGCAGTAATTGTTGAAAATCTCAATCAATTCTCGCTACCTGCCTCTCTTTCACTCCTGCTGGCTAAATGCTATCTTCAGCCATTTTTCCCCTGAACTAGTAATTTCATGTAATCACCAAACTGATCAGAAGAAGGTATGCCGGGGTTCAGTCAAATATCAGCTATCTCAATCACGGCAGCCACACAACGTTGCCTTTGGGAGAATAGGAAACGTGTGCCTGGAGGCCGGACATGACATTTGGTTGGCTAAAATTAGCATAATCACTGTGATGGGGAGCCAATCACGACAATTGCTTTAACAATACAACTGATTATTGCTGTGGGAAAAACCTCATTGTTACAATCAGGTTTCTGAGAACTACTGTGCTTTCTGTTTTTAATGCAAATACACCAACACACACACACACACTTCTTATGAACTCTTACTGTGTGGGTTTGAGCTAATCATGTGTTGCACTGCCATATTGCTCCAGGCGTGCTAAACACAGTCCACTTTATTTGCCCACATTCAAAATCTGTCTCAGATACATCTATGTATTGAATGCACAGTAGGTGCACAACGTGGAACACTTCACTAAAAAACACCTGAAAAATAAAAACATTTCAACAACAACCACCGCTGTGAACCACAGTCTCAGCTGAGAGTCTGGGTTTTATTCTGTTTTTTTTTTTTTTCCTAAATTAAAAACTGCACAGAAAAATAATGAAAAATATACAGGAATAAAAAGAGTATTTGTAGACTGGGTATATTGCACCAAAAAGAAACAACAAAGAGAAGCTAACCTAGTTTGTTTTTGCCAAACCTGTGGTGGCATGACCTTTTAACCACATCCATAATGATATAATGACCTTCACATTGCTGAGTGCCAGATCAAAGCCATGAGTGGCTCATCAGAAATGTATACTGCAGCAACTGGAGCTTAACCATCCACAGCAGAGGAGAGAGGGAGGGTGCAGTCAGCTCTGTGCGGTGCAGACCGCTTCATTTCTCCAGCACCTTCCCTTTGTTGTAAATAAAACATTATTTCAGATGTTCAATTAAGATAAGTACCCTTAATTTAAGACCTCAGTCAATGTGCTGCCATCATTATTCAGCCCACAGAGCGCCTGGGCCTCAGCTCCAGCTCCGGCCTAGCACACAATCAGTCAGAGGCCTTAGCAAGCAGGGGAAATCGCAGTCAATTTCTGAAGCACTCATTTGCTTAACAAGAAGGAAATCAGCAGGAACTGAGGCAAAGAGGAGAGGAGAGGAGAGGAGAGGAGAGGAGAGGAGAGGAGAGGAGAGGAGAGGAGAGGAGAGGAGAGGAGAGGAGAGGAGAGGAGAGGAGAGGAGAGGAGGAGAGGAGAGGAGAGGAGAGGAGAGGAGAGGAGAGGAGAGGAGAGGAGAGGAGAGGAGAGGAGAGGAGAGGAGAGGAGAGGAGAGGAGAGGAGAGGAGAGGAGAGGAGAGGAGAGGAGAGAGGAGAGGAGAGGAGAGGAGAGGAGAGGAGAGGAGGAGAGAGGAATGGCTCGACACGTGCCGTGTCCTACATGCAAGTCCACAGTTCCTTTTAAAGACTGGTATCTACTACTGTGAACACTGCTTGCAATTGCCAAACCCATGAACAACTTCCAGGTCAGATACATCAAGTCCTTGACAGGGTAAAAAGCTTCTGAGCTTTCATCTGAGTGTAAGAAGACTTTGTTTGTATTTCGTCACAGCGCCGATACAAGATTAGATAAACAATTTGCTATCTGTACCCTGCATCTGTTTGACTCTGCAAAGTGCACTTTCCAATTCCACTGACGACCTTCATAGAGGGCTGGCTGGCAGACAATAGAACTCAGAAAGAAGTCAAGGGAAGGACAAACCTATAGGAGAACATATGCATAAAGATATTCACGAACACATATCTGCTTATATTTATCTGCCAGACATTATCACCTAAAGTCAAATGGACCTCAGACCCTACAATGAAAATTCTATACATTATAACAACAAAGAGCCATAACAGAGAGGGGTGAGAATAAATAAAAAAGAGGTTAATTATTCAAAAAGACTCTGGAATAAATATATAGTTAATGTCAGACAGCAAAACAAAATAAGCAAAGACAAACCTAAAATTATACAGAATCTTATTTGTTAATGTGTTTCATTAAATACATGAAGGACTACAAGAGTCTGGTTCTCATTGAAATGCATTAACCATCAGTTTAATACCTCCCTGAAGGGTTACAGTAAGCTCTTGTACCTCTGGAGGCTGAACAAAAGTGTATGATGCACTGAGGGGCTGTAGTGAATCTAAGAGCCGTGGTCACCAAAGTGTCCTAAATATAGCTCTGCTCTGCTCGACCATGTACGTCTACTACCAAAGATATAAGGGCTGACGGTGTCTCCTGCCACCACAATGTCACACAGACAGACGACCTTGAGCTTGAGGTTATGGTGCCTTGATCTTGATCTCTGAATGCATGTGTGGCTGTTTGCTAATAGGCTCGTCTTGTTTTTAAGTTGACACCATTGTTGAAAATGTTTCTCAGGCAAATAAAGCGTTTTAGTTTCCCACATATGGTCAAATTAAAACAGATAACTTACACAAGTGCACTGTAGCACTGCAAAATCGAAACTTGCAAGACCTTGCACATCTATTCCTAGACAGAGCTTCTCACCTCCTCTACTCCAGCTAGTGTTAATTAACAACCTCATTAGCAAGAAGTCATGTGAATGTACTTTGTGCATTTATCTTTCACTAGTTCGCATTTTGTTGCAGTCAAGATGAACGAGGGGGAACAAATGAAAATCTCTTAAACGTTTTAAACTCGGGGACAAACGAAAATAATTATCTCAGGCCATGTTGGTGGAAGACTATCAGGTATTCATGGTGCACCACTCCTTTCTATTTAATGGGGGATGACGTCTGGATGGAACCTGTATTTCACATTAAATGATGATGGTGGGTCTGTTTACAACATTTTAAAGGGACTCCTTTGAATTCTTGAAACAAAACAAAAAAAGAGTTTGCTGGTGTGAAAGAACAGAAAGATGTGACAGAGGGAGAGAAACACGGAGAAAGACAAAGGGAAAGGCAGACACAGAGAGTGGGTGAGGGCACTGACAGGGATAGAAGCTGCCCTGGCCTATCCCCTGGTCTCCTGAGTGGCAGGGTCTGTAGCAGCCTGTCAGCCTGTCTGTCATCACGATTGCTTAGTATTCTCCTTAAGACCATCTGCCTGCTCATTATACACAGGCTCTTGTTCTGGACTGACATGTTTTCTTTACATCGATATTTTCATCGCAACTCAAACGTCTCCTTTTCCCCTTAGAACAGGGCAGCTCTGAGCTTAGCCATAAGACATATTTTGAGATCAAAAAATACTTCACGGGAAACTTTCTTTATCCAGGGTGTGATATGATATTGGGGGGGGGGGGCTGGACAAATGACCACAATGTGTTTTGTCACCCTGACAAAAAACAAGGCTGATACAGTAACACTACTACCAGCTAGCTGGGGCCATTCTTCTCATGTCTCAATTGCTTTCACAACCAACTTTAATTTCCTCTAAAAGATGACATTATCAGAAGCCAAGGTTAAAGGAACAAGCCAATTTAATAACAATCTTAGCGGTGCTATCTACTGGCTAGAGGATGAAGCAGCCAGCCAAAACAAAGTCAAGAAAAGGTGTTATTAGTACTGCAGTGTGTCTTTGGTAAAGAGATGTATAGCCTATAGGGAGAAAAAAATATGGGTAAAGAGGGAAAGAACACAAAATCATTTCATTCTGTCCCCAAAACAAGGATTTCAGAATTTAGACAAAGGGTCATGTAATGTTTTATACAAAATCTCACTCTTAATAAAGTAGCCGGAACAGAAATTCATCTCCTGTAATTGTGTCTCAACACTGTTTTCTGCAGTAATACACCATTGGCTGGCATTATTCCCACAGAGCATATGCCTTCATGCATCCTACTGCATGTTATCTGTCAACCTTTCAAAGAGACGAGGGCTGTCAGTGGTGTGAAAGACCCCAGTGCTCACTGTGTTACTCTCATTATAAGGCTAAAAAACAAGACAGATATTCAATTTAGATAAGCCTTGGCTACATGAGACATTGCTCTATTTCACTTGACTATGCTCCACGGAACATGGATGCTGCATTGTCCCTCACTCCAGCAGGGCTAGGCAGAGAAAATTTCCAATTATGGATGGTAAGGACAGGAAGTAAAAAAGTGATAGAGAGTGCATCAGCTTGAGAGCAAGAAAAGAAGACCATGGTGGTACCATTAAAAGGAGTCTCTCCCTTTGTTGGGCAGCCCTGTAGTTTTTTATATTTATCTAAACTGTGACAGAAAAGTTGATTTCCTTTGAGCATTGGGCTACTCACAGCAGCAAAGGAAAAAGCATCGGGGACCAAAAGACAAAAAACTGACAGTGTGCAAAATGAAAGGTATCAACAGCCAGAAAAAGAGAGGAATGCATCACAAGACCTGAATGCTTTCTCCATGCCTCCTGTGGAGAAGGATAATGATTATGCATGAGGAGAAACCCTCACTGTCTGCCTTCACAAAATCCAGTAATAGGCCAGTTACTGGCATCCAAGAAAATAAACAAATGTTCATTACTGTTCATGTGCTTATCATCTTTTGAGAACATTACGGCAACAACAGAATTTGAATGGAATTCAAAAGAACTGCCAATTAACGTTTATCTTACAGTCTGACTAAAAACAGCTATTGTGTGCTTCCTATGTATCGTTCTGCTGTGGACCCATTTGAGTTCGCCTGTACGTAAGGATTTCATATAGACTATATAGGCTTATTATCTTGTGCAGCTGATGGATAGCATGATTACAACTCTGCAAATTGTCAGAATATAAGCCTAGTGTAACAACATCTTTTTAGTTTATAAAACATTTTGCAAAACCACAGATCTTTCTGAATCTGTCTTCTTTGATAACAGCCTGCCAATCGTACAAACGCACGCACAGACAAAACATATCCTTTCCAAAACAAGCTGTTCAGCTTGCAGTAATGAAAAGGGAGTCGACTGCCTTCAGGTGCCGCTGTGCTGATGTGTGTTGGCAGGCGCTGCCTTCACCAGTGTAGAAAAACACAGAGAAATCTGCTCCGCTGTCCTGCCTCTCTCAAGCATGGAGGACAGCTGAGGCTGACTGACACGATTTGGAGCAGTGTCTGGGACCCTCTGCCAAGACCCAGACCACAGCAACCGGCATCTCTTTGAGAGACAGAGACAAACGGAGAGAGGTGGCTCTTCACACTCCACCAGGCCCAGATGAGCCACCGGATGTGTCAGCACCAGGTCCACACTTTGTGTAATTGTGCATATGTGTGTACATGTACTTTAAAAGTCTCATTTTTTAGATTTTGGTCTATACTGCATCCACCCTTTCAAAAACGATGACGGTCCTAATGCTTCAGTGATGTTGATGTAGGCTTCACAGCACAAGGGTTATACTCTAATCTCACCCTATCAATATAGGTGTCACATGAACTTTTTGGGGTGCCCCAGAACACTGGAACAGCCATGAATATTTCCTCAAGCTAACTGGGGTGTCAGTATTAATATTTACTCAGAGTGCTGTGATTTACAATGGGACAGACTATTGTAAATATATTCATTCATTGTGCAATATTCATCAGGGGGTGCCCAGTGTTCCCTCGGCAGACAAGCTAGGGCCTGCATTTCAGCACCTTGGACAGTTCGAAGGTCACAGTCAGGCCAGGACCAGACCTTAATATTAAAACCATCTAATCTACTGTACAGAACAAGCATGCAAGGGGCTTTTCCCACCTGCAGTCATAATCTTCATGAATATACAGCTATTATGCAAGGTCCGTGTAGCCGACTGACACAGGAGGAAGTGTGAAATATAGGGCACCAAACCTGCGTGGAGATTTTAGAGGCTCATGAGGGACCCTTCATTAATATTGATGAAGGATTCCTGGGCTTCCCTACTTTATGGAAAAGCTTGTTTTAATATTCATAAGGTTAGGATTTGGATCTGGCATGAGGCTGGAGAGCAACATGGGGAGGTCTCTGTTATTAAGCAATGACAGAAGACAGTTCTTTTTGTCTGTGTGTTTGTTATTATAGGCCCGAGGCCAATGAGACAAATACACGTGCAGATGAACCGGATAACATGGATGATTTAGAAGGTGAAGGGAAAGACACTTTACCAATCAAAAGAGGATGCACAAGATACAACTTTCTACCTTGCCCCTACTATGCAGAGACAAGATTAACAACATAAACACCATGCCCAAGATTTTTTTCTTTGTGTGTTCTGTCATCTTAAATTTGTCCCTTCACTCTAATATCTGTCCCAATATTCATCTTGTATATAATTTTAAGTAATTTCACCTCATTCTAAAAAGTGAAAGTAAAAAACTGCTTAGTACGCATTAGTTGACTCCAATTCAACTAACTAAACAAACTAACTAACAAATGACTAATTTCTGGCAGTTCTGAAAAGAAGCTGGGGGTGGCTTTTACTGCAATACATGGTTCCAACAAATAAAAGGGGAATTATTTGCAGCACTTGTGAAAACTCCTGCTATTTATGGTGGAGACATGTTGCTTTGGAGAGACACTTCTGAACTCTGTGAATGAAAAGCTTCAACACCTAGCTTGCAGATAGGGTGGGGAAACACTCAAAAACTTCTGTTTTTGTTTTTTAGGGGTTTTTTTTGTGTGAACTGAAAAAAGGAGAAGAGGATAAATGACACGTTAAATTCAAATACAAAAAACTAGGCTTATTATCATGTCATGCTTTTCTCAAATTTAAAAACGCCCTTTGAGATGGAGTTACTTTTCTTTCACAGAGTAAAGCCAACACTGTAATTACACAATCACTTACTAAAACAAAACTGTTTAACGGCTAAAAGAAAAACTGACGATTCTTAACGCACCGTAAAAAGTAAAACTAATTTGAAAAAGTATAAATAAATAAGTTTCATACTGATGCAGTATGTGTGCACACACACACACACACACACACACACACACACATTTTCCTCAGTGAATGTGACAATTTTACAAACTGTAAAATAAACACAGTTACAGTGCAATACCAGCAACAGCAGCAGCAAAAGAGGCTCAGCAGAGGGCAGATGTCCCAGTACATTGTAGAACACAGATAGCCTTATCAGGACATTAACAGAGCAGCATATAGCGCAGAAGCCAACAATATCAAGACAGCTAACAAGTGGGCCGAGTGCCCAAGAAGACAGCCAGAAAAGCAGACACAGCCTGTTGAGGGAGCCAAGCCCGAAGTCTAGAGCCACTTGGTCCTGTAAAGTTTGCGTGATCATACAACTATCATTCTTGTATCACAAAAAAAGCAGGTACGAGCAGGTACTGTACAAACTATCGAGTGCTCTAAACATAAAAACACGTTTGCATTTACTTAAGAGTTAAGCTCGGCATAGATGACTTTCCCATGTTCTGGTCTGAACTTGTTGCCTTAGTGATTTTGCTCCAAAAGACTATTCAGGCCCTCCTCTCATGCCAACACCCACACACTGCACATGACAACCACCCCACTGTCCCACCCCCTCACATGCACACATTCATATGTAAACACCCAGAGACAGGCTGTTCCCCTCTGAGTGAAAGCAGCAGAGCGCAAGCTGCTTAATAACTGGCAATGATGGGCTGCTCGGTCCCAGTCGGAGACCAACCTGCAGCGCTCTGCCCAGGATGTCAGCTCTACTCACATCAATTACCGCTGACTGCTAGCCTGCTTCACCACAGCACTGACTGACAACTAGATAGCTCTCTGACTACCATGGGCTATGGCGACTCTGGATTTACTGTAGGTTTGCGGTCGTCACAATGTCAAACACTTGCTCCCACAAGTGTCAAGTAGCCACTCAGCCTCATAGGCGACTCTCTAGAGTCTGTTTACTGTGGGTAAGATGTATGGGAGAAAGAGCTCTGAGGTTACAGAGGGACGCCGGATTTAGACAGGGAATTGTTTAACCCAGAAACAACTATGAAGAGAGGAGACAAGTTTAGAGGACAGAAACTGTGTACTGGTTCACTTTAAAGATGGAATACACATTTGTTGGCTCTCTCTCTTTTCTTGCCAGTTACCTGCAGGCCAACAGTAGTAAATTATTGGCCAGCCTTGTGTGTCACAACTATTCCTAGGCTACTAGACTTGCATTACTAACTTAATTACCCAATGCTTACTAGATCAATCCAGTACATAAGTAACTGTAAGTAACTGTAAGTAAGGAATATGACTTATAGTACCAACTCAGGCCAGTCCAGTACGGTATAAAAATCCATTGGGTTGCTAAACTTGGCATTAGCCAACATCAAACATTTTATTTTACTTCTGAATTTTCAGTCCGCCAGTAGCAGAGCTCTTAAAAACAACAGCAACAACATAAAAAGTGAATATGCCACCAAAGTAGTTTAGCTCCTATGTGCAAACATCAGCCCCTCCCTGAACCGCCTTTTTATCGTGGTGCAGGGGTCTGAGTACTCGAATGATCCCAGGAGCTATATTCCCCTGGCAGGGTCTCGCAAGGCAAACAGGTCCTAGGTGACGGACCAGAACAAGAGCGGTTCAAACACCCCTTATGAAGAGAACAGCAAGGACCGTGACACCGCCGGTATGGCCCCACTCTGGACCCAGGCCTGGGGTTGGGGCCCGTTGGCGAGTGCCCGGTGGCTGGGTCTCCCCTCATGGGGCCCAGCTGGGCAAAGCCCGAAAGAGTGACATGGGGTCACCCTTCTGTGGGCCCACCACTCGTAGGAGGATCCATAAGGGGCCAGTGCTTTGTGGATCGGGCAGTGGTCGAAGGCGGGGATCTCGAGGACCCGATCCTTGGACGCTTAAACTGGATCTAGGGACATGGAATGTCACCTCACTGGGGGGGAAGGAGCCTGAGCTTGTGCAGGAGGTTGAGCAGTACCGACTAGAGATAGTCGGGCTTGCCTCCACGCACAGCCTGGGCTCTGGAAGCCAACTCCTTGAGAGGGGCTGGACTCTCTTCTACTCTAGAGTTGCTCACAGTGAGAGGCAGAGAGCTCGCATGGGCTTGCTTATAGCTCTCCAGCTCAGCCGCCACGTGTTGGAGTTTTCCCCCCTGAAAGGGTCGTTTCCCTGTGCCTTCGGGTCGGGGACAGGTCTCTCACTGTTGTTTTGGCCTACGGACCGAACAGCAGTGCAGAGTAACCGACCTTTGTGGAGTCTCTTGGAGGGGGGGGGCGCTGAAAGGTGCTCCTACAAGGGACTCCATCATTGTATTGGGGGACTACAATGCTCACGTGGGCAGTGACAATGAAACCTGGAGGGGCGTGATTGGGAGGAATGGTCTCCCCGATCTGAATCCAAGGCTGGGGACATTGAGTCCAAATGGACTATGTTTTCCACCTCCATTGTCGACACAGCAGCTAGGAGCTGTGGCCAAGGTCTTGGGTGCCTGTTGTGGCGGCAATCCCCGAACCCGGTGGTGGACACCAGAGGTAAGGGATGCCGTCAAGCTGAAGAAGGAATCCTACCGAGCCTGGTTGGCTTGCGGGACTCCTGATGCAGCTGACCGGTACCGCCGGGCAAGCATGCTGCGGCCCAGGAGGTGACGGAGGCAAAAACTCGGGTATAGGAGGAGTTCAGTGAGACCATGGAGAAGGACTACTCGACTTCTTGTTGAGATTGACAGACGGATCGGGGCATCGGCAGCAGTAATGTGGCTGGTGTACCGGTCCGTCGTGGTGAAGAAGGAGCTGAGCCGAAAGGCGAAGCTCTCGATTTACCGGTCTACGCTCCTACTTTCACCTATGGTCATGACCCAAAGCTCATGACTGAAAGGACAAGGTCTCAGATACAAGCACTTCAAATGAGCTTCCTTCCCAGGATGGCCGGCACTCCCTTAGAGATAGGGTGAGGAGCTCAGTCACCTAGGTATCCCTGCTTAGCCTACTGCCCCCGTGACCTGGCCCTGGATAAGTGGAAGAAGATGGATGGATGGATAGTGCAACATCAGGACTTACATTTTCAGTCACATTGAAACCAATAAAAGATATCAACACAGTGCAGCCATCAAAAGGTCCAACAATACACAACCCAAAAGCTGTCTCTGCCAACTGCATATAATAATTCATAAATACTACCAAAGCAAATAAGCGTATATTAATAATACTGCATCACATACTACGTCAGTAATGTTGACAGACCTTTTCTAGAAAAAGGCACAATCAAGCCTGTTTGGCTGTTAGGGACACACAGAAATCGAGTTTCATCAGCAATTTAATCACAAATCATAACCTCAATATGACACAGGAATGCAAAAATGATCATCGTACTTTTATTGTATAAATTTGCTCTATAATTATTTTGTTTCCGAAAATCAGATCAAATTTTCCTGGCAGTGCCTCTTATCATGTCTCATTTTATCTTGTTTTAACTCACTGCAACAGCAAACAGTGTCTCCTTAAAAGGCCTAAAGTGATATTTGTTTCATGTTGAAAAAGTTTAAAAATTGTCAATTGCCAGAATCTCACAATGTCTACAAAAAAATAAAAATAAAAATAACAGGACTTTTGATTTCCAGACCCTGGAGATCTGAAAAACCTCCCTTCACTTTCTCACTCTAAATTGTGGCTTTGTCTCGTCACTGAAATTAACGTCAGTGCAATATTCTAATTTAGGGGATGTTAAATATTAATTTTAACAGTCAGTTCTGACTTACTGGCAAGTTGTACAGTTGTACAAGTGTACAGCCTTCCTAAATAAATATTCCAAGTATAGTTCTAGTGTTACTGTATTTAAAAATACTCTCAAGAAACCAAAACCTTTAGAAACAATACCAGGTATGCTAGCCAGGGACTAGAATACAGTACCTTCATCCATCCACCAATCATCTATACAACTGGACCCAATCCCAACCGGCTCTGGATAGAGGTGGTTATTAGACCTTAATATACCACTAACATTTCTTTTATATACTTTCCACACACACACACACACACACACACGTTATACCTGTTCAGTGCAATATTGAGGTTTGGCTAAATCCTGTTCTTTTCTTAGCTTATCAAAGGGATTCCTGTGGGTTTGTAAATAACGTTTAGAAACCCGAGGCCTTGGTCTGCATGTTCTGCTGCTATTGTTCTTGCAGCCCCTCAATAAGACAGTTCAGCTCAGCAGGGATTTCCACAAGGTCCATGTTGATCACATCTGGCCCTGCTCTGGCACGGGCCCTTTATGATGAGAGCATGAGGGTCTCCCATCTCTCCAGACTCTAATATACAAGACCTGCTCCTTTTGAAATTGACTGTGACCTGTGTCACACTTGCAATGGACTAGTGCTCTCCGCTGTATGGGATTTCTGATCTCACTCCGCTGTTCTCTCTGCTTTCTTATCAGCCACATTCTGTTTTTCTGCCGGGATATTAAAGTGACATCAGCACACTCATGAACACTTACTGCTTACACAGATGCACAACCGCACAACCGCATGGCTGCGAACGGGCACGAGACTAAACTACACAAATGCTGCGCTCAGACACAAAGTCATAAAAGAGACGAGCTTCTTCGTGGAAGGTCACAACTTAATTTTTTAACTTCCATCTTGTGTTTGTTTTCCTGGTTGCTCAGCCTGGGAAAACTCACATGAACATTGTGATTGTGACTAATTACAGAGCGCACACACAAAGGCCCACATGTGACAGCTCACATTCGAGCATATGGATTCATGTATTGCACACTCAAAGGTGTCATATTCTATTTTAGCCGTTGGTGTTTTTGAGTGTTCCCCTAAATGCCAGACATTGTGTGCGCGTGTGTGTCAATATCTTTGTGGCTAAAGGTGTGATTATGCACACAAGTGTGCTTGTTTTTGTGTGTGTGTGTGTGTGTGTGTGTGTGTGTGTGTGTGTGTGGTAAGGGTGTAATAAATCATGATCTGAATGTGGACATGGCTGGGTATGAAACCTCACGCTCTTGCTGCCCCCTCAGGCTACTGCTGCCCTATACCAGCCAACCACCGTCACATTTCACATGCGCTCTAATCAACAGGAGGAAGTGCAAACAGATTAATATGGTTAGATGGCTAATGCCACAGATTACGGTGCACAGCAGCCTAATATGAAATGTATGTGTTGCTGTGGGAACATGATTGGAAAAGCTGTTGTTAGATAGAACGCTCTATTAAAAACCAGGCAGTGCTAGCAAGTTGTATAGGCTGACAGAGGCCTAAACTATGATGCAGCTGTGCATAACCACACTGACACAAATTAAACACACAAATGCACACATCATGTCTGGCAGGTATGTAACAAGGAGAAGGTCTTTCTTTAACTGAGCACACATTGTGCACAAGTGTCACTGGTTTCTTTTTAATTCAAACTCTATGGCCTTCAGACCTGCCCTTGCTTTTATGTCTGCCCTGTGCATTTTTCTCTTGAAATGCAACAAGCAAACAAAGAAAAGAGTCCTCTGTTGTGTACCTGTTCTGCCTCTAGGAGACATGCAGATGCTTTGTGTAAAGAGCTGAGCAGATTAGCACTTCATTACCATGGTAGATTGTTTAACGAAGACACTCTGGGAACAGAGAGGCAGCTGGATTATGACCAAGCCATGTTTTCCATTTAAACAGGATTATTACTTCAGACTTCACACCTTGCACTGGGAATATGACTTAAAACTGAGGAAAACACCAAATCAGCCAATCAGTTCATGTTAACCTAACTCCCTTGTCTTATGAGGCCCAAACTGACAGAAAGCTTTGGCATCTCCCAATAACATGAAAGTTAAAAAAAAAACAAAAAACTTTTCTGTACTTTCAACTTTAGACAGCGACCTGAATGGTGTGCGTGTTTGGTATTTACTGTATTTAAAAGCCAACATACTATACGGCTTTGCTCTATGTCAGCATTCGTATTGAAGAGGACCTGGCTAGCCACAGTAGTGGTTTTCCAAAATGGCCATGGCACATATCTAAAAAGTAAGGGGCTATCTCTGGAAAAATACAGACTTTGCATTTGTCTTGAAGATTTTCTGACCATTGGAACGAAACAACTTGTAATCAGCAATTAAACATGTATGCTATATGTATTTAAAGCCTTAATAAAGTTCTTCCAAATAAGGAGACACAAACAAACGCCTCTTTAATGATGAAAAAGATTTCTCTGCTTATATACATGTTGGTCCTCGTCCAAACTACTCACATGCGTCACCTACAGATCCTGCAATTTACTGACAGCTCTGAACAATCTGTAAATTCTGATGCTGCAGATTTTTTTTTTTTTTGTTTTTGCCTTGTCAAAGGCTGTCTAAGTGCCGCCCTCTGAAAAGGACCCCAGAGCAAAAGTACATTAAGCAGCAACGTGCCTCTCTGGATACACCATAAAGTGGCATTATTGTATTCCGAGTAACGGGAGGAAATGAGAAAAGAGATGAGGTCCAAAGGCAGTGACAGGAAATGAGTTCTGTTTGTCCTTTGTGGCACAAGGTACTTCATCAAACCTGTGTATGTGAGAGATCTACTATATATGTTGCCGGGCCCTCGGGAAGCCTCTGCATAACTATGAGAAAACCTGACGTGACAGCAAAAGACACAGTCTAGTTAAATGCACACAAAGATGAGCATATAAATGTAGAAATAAATATGCACCATCACAGTTTGTGCACTTATCAACACAGACATAATATTCAGTCACTAAAATATATATAATTGCTACTGTTATACAGTACGAGTAGTGCAACCTTCAAGGAGTTTTCTGTTTCGACGATTGTATCAACTCATCCTGATGTTTTTTAGAAAAACTACAATATTCCACATTTTTCTTACTATTTTTTTTTAATGTGCGAGTGTATTTGTCAGCATGTGATACAGTATGTTTTTACTCTCCTTCCCATTCTCCTTTCATCCTCTGTGTCTCAGAGGACAAAAAAGGGAGAGGGAGACTGCAGTGTTTAAAGTGCGCCTTCACTCAGTCTCCCTGGAGTTTCCCATCCTGTAGGAATCTCATTATCAACAACCGCTGGCACATCACAGACAAGGGATGTTAGTGTGGTTTTTGTGTGCGTGTGTGTTTGTGTGTGCAAAAAAAAAAAAAGTGTGTATAACAAGGAAAGCGACACAAAGAAGGCAAGAGGGAAAGAGTATGTGCACACAACAGGCCATCATTTTGTAAAATCTAAAGTACTAACATGTCTGCAAGGAGCCATTTTACTCATAATGAACGCTGCTCTGCCTCAAAGCCCCTACTACTAAAGCACATAATATTATAGTCCATGTAGCCAACCCACTGTAATGCACAAAAACAGACTCTCTCTATATATAGTTACATAGCAGTAAACTGCACTGTGCATCACTTGTTAATCGCAAATCACTGACCACATAAATACTGTATGTTTGTTGTGCAACTTGTTTTTAGTTCTCTGGTCACCTGCAATATCGCACTGATGACCACTTTGTGTGCATTTACCCAAAGAGAGAAAAACAACACAAAAACAAAAGAAGACAGACCAAATAAATAATGGAAACATGTTTTCTCTGGGGTAATCCAACCCTGGTACGTACATTTGTCCAGTAGGGAAAAATTACATTTGTGATCACACCCTAATAAATGAACGAATAAATTAACTGCTCACACAATACAGAAACAATGTTGTGGACACAAAGTTATATCCAGTGTCTTCTATTGTGTCTGAACATAATCCCATCACAGTCATGTTGGTTAACGACTGGTTAATGTCATAACGGCTGCACGTTTATGAAAAATTCTTCTGTGCCAGCTTGGCTTGTTATTATTGCCTAAGCCATGACAATCTGTACAATCAGTGCATTTAAGTCTGGGAACATTTTGTCTGAGGTGTCACTGTGTTTTAAATTGTGTCGCTTCACTTAAATTACAAGCAACACAGGTAATTTCTCAGCAAATTATCCTAAATGTTTTTGTTTTTTTGCACTGGGCGAAGGCAAGACTGTAACATGCCCAAAAAATATCACAACAACAATGGCTATGGGCTAGATAAAAATGAATGCTACTATAATTGGTAAATTAATTAAAATTACCTGAGCACCACCACCATTAAGCGTGCCAACTTACCATTATCTGCAAATTGAGCACATACACATACACATGCACTGTGACAGGTTTAATGTGTAAGTTAACGGTTATAGATTCAAATGCAGTTTGATGTTAAGAGTGAGATGACCTTTTTCAGCCAATTGAGGAGACAAGAAATTGCCACCACTGTTGAATAAACTGAGAAAACCACTTTAACGCTTCTCCACCTGACAATCCTCCGTTTGCTCCTTTCTGCAATTCCCTTTATTAGACTGAAAAGTAAAGAGACCAACCTGTATCATAACCCTAATATGTTACTATCAACCCTGGAGCAGGCATGTGGCCATATAGCATACAAACACATCTTCTCCTCTGAGGTACAGGTCTGCACAGATGGGGGAGGCATTTTGACTGAAGTCAGCTTATCAGGCCTGTCTTATCTTCCACAGACAGTTCATAAAGCGCAAAGAAGGAAAGGAGAGACAGAGAGGCACAGGGAAACAGACAGAGAGAGAGTAAAGAACAACCACAGGCCAAAAGGCCACTGGACTATTGGTTGTGTCAGACTCTCAGTCCTTCAAGGGTCATCTTGTCACAAAACACACAGCTGGGGGACTCACCTTGATCGGAAGAACCAAAGTTCACTGAAACTTTCTTCTGCCTCTTTAACCTGATCAATTCTGAAGATTCTTCTGACGATCATTTCCCAGTAGAGGGATTTGCACATCAGCATAGTCCCATAGTTCTCATGTAGTCATAGTTTGTCTCATATTACTGATTATTTTTAAACTCTAAACTTTCATATTACACTATCATACAATGATACAAATTCAATATCAGTGAAACTTAATGATGAAAAGTCCAAATTTTATATATATATATATATATATATAAAAAAAAGAATGGTAATAAGAATGACTTCTAAAATTGCTGACTGTAGCTATTATATTGCATCCATATTTGGTTCATTAAACTGGGAAGGTGAGAGCTTGAGCTCAGGACTAGCACAATGAGCAAGCTGCCAAAGGTCACTCTCATAAAGCCACTGTGGGAGCTCATCCAGTGCTGCTGTGCTGGTGAAAGCAAAATCTCTTGCCTCTGTTATTAAGTATAAACAGAAACTTGCAGGGAAATCACAAAACAAGTCAAAAGCAGCATTAGGTGCCACATTTGAGCACAATGAAATAACATTTTATATTGAAGTGGTAGATTTTTACAAGAGACAAGTGAGTTATTCAAAAAATATATTTCTGATATGAATCAGATACGAAACCATCTTATGTTCGACCGATGAACAGATGAGAAGTCTGTGGGTATGTATTAAAGGTAAAACGTAAACTTAGGATTACAGATATGCATCATTACAAGGGATGTAGTGAGGCACAGGGTGCTGTTTGAGGGTTCTAGTTTGGATAACCTAAACTAATTATCGTGACCTGTGACTTGAGACAAGGTTGGGGACTCAGTTCGGCAGGTAACTAGTCACCTAAGGGCTGATTTATTTTCCAGAGGGCTGATTTATTTTGTGTTTATATCTGTAAAGAACCTTCCATCTGGCAGAGCACAAAACCATCAACACTGTAATTAAAATGCAATTACCACCTCTTTCCTCTTCCAGTTACACAGTAATCCCTGAGAAGTCTTTCCATCTGCACCGTACATACACACCCTCACACACACGTGCACAGACATAGCCAAACTCTCACATACACACGTGTATACACACACTGTGCTGCATCTCTCTCTTCATAATTCCTAAGCACACTTTCAGCTCTTGCCGCCCCTGTCAGCACTCCATGACAACACAACAGTGTCTTACAGCTTCCAAATCTGCTCTTCAACTCAGCTTGCAGAGCAAATCATATCTGTTTCTGCACAAATCACCTTCTCATCCATTTGCATTCTCCTCCCTCTCACCACGGTTCCTACATATCTTAGCCAAAACTCCTGTTGTGCCACAAAGCAGACAGGAAGAGGGGGCTGTCACTTGTGATACTGGATTGTGAATTCTGATAGGCTGACAGGGTATAATACAGTAAAACAAGTGACTAAAACCTTTCAACCATAATACGCAATAGTGAGCATTAAAAATGATTAAAGTATTTGGTCACATTCTTAGTCTGGTAGACCTGTGTTTTTATAAATGAAATCATAATTGTGTCAATTTCATTTTGGCTCCATTAATCAACTGTTTATATATAAAACTGATGCATTTCAAGATGATGATCATTTTGTGAAAGAAACTAATGTTGATACCATAAAGTCTGTGCTGGTATCTGTGCTGACACTCAAGTACACTATTGGCAAGACTACAGTGTTGGCTTTTGCAGAACTCATATGTGATGAAGTGCAGTTTGCCTTCAAACATGTACTTGAACTTATTTTTTAAATTGTCTTGCCAGTAAAACAAAAAGAGAAAAGCATCGAAACCAAATCTGTCGGAAATGAAGGAACAAAACATGAAAACATGTAGTGTGTTTTCTATATGCGTGTCAGTGTATGTGTGTGTGTGTGTGTGTGTGTGTGTGCAGGTTTTCTTTGTACATACACACGTGTGTGTTGGGGGATGGGTATTGAGCTGTCCCTGTAGATGTAAAACCCTAATTACTTCTGACTAAAACTGTAATTAAAATATATCACAGCTGCAGCCCTACCTGTGTGTGTGTGTTTCATATGTCTGCGATTGTGTGTGTGTGTGTGTGTGTGTGTGTGTGTGTGTGTGTGTGTGTGTGTCACTGCAATGGGACCTCAGTGAGTGCCACAGATAAATCACCTCAACACGCAGCTCTCCAGCACAGGGAGATGGGGAGAGGGGGTGGAAGAAAGATTAGAGATGGGTGCAGGGGAAAAGAGAGATGTGGTACAAAGTATAAAAGAGAACTTCGAAGGGACAGACAGATAACAGGACTTACATTTTCATTCCTGCCCTAACAAGGGAAAAACTACAGCAGTTTGCAGAAATAAACTTAGAACAGAAAAGAGATTTCAATTTCATAGAATATGGAAAAGCAGCTTCTCCATGTTGTCACCTAGAAGGAAACCTGTGCATCCTGAAAACTAAAAATCCTCATTTTATCTCAAACCTTGCACTTCACCAAATCTCAATAAGGCCTAATCAAATGCAGACCCAGATCCAGGAGCCATACCGTACAAAAGAGCAGACAGTTTGACCATTTCACAATCGTCTCCTCAGACTGGAGAAGGGAGATGATGTATGCACCACACAGGCATGAGCCATACTTTCAATGCTATTGCCCGTGTTTGTGAAGGCATGAAGGGAAGACAGGGAATGACAAACAGTGGCCAGCTGAATCCACCGGGGTTAAACACAATTGTTGTTGCAGAAAGAGGACATTATTGAAATGACACGGCCACTGTGGGAGACCCAGTTGAATAGGTTTTTCTCTTCTCCCAGGCTAGCAATGATTTCCCTCTGCTTCCTCTCCACATACATGCACATGCACTTAAATGGAGGGGGGAATCAGCAATAACCCATGTGAATTAAGTAGGTGTCACAGACACAGACGGAGCTCAGTGAATCAGGGTGCAGCAGGTGATGTAGCTAAGGAGTGAGGTGCTGATCACAATGTCGATGCAGGACAATGACAAAGCATAACTACAATGCCTGATCATCGCGTGGAAGTCTGTTCACCCTAGTAATCACCTCTCAGTGCGCCCCAGCCCACCTTATCAGCGCATTCTCAATAACAAGAAAGAAAGAGCGATTTGTTTCCTGACTCCATTCTACACCTGGCTCCGGGGACATGCTCCTCTATGTTACTGGCGAATGAGATAGCCTTTCACTGGGCTGTATAACCTTTACGAGCTTCCCTCACCGACAACACAATGTGCGCAATCAAATCTGATTCACTCAACTAAAAGACACTTTGAAACGAAAGAATGTTGTGGTGTTACACAAGATATGTCTGTGGCACGGAGTCTAGACGGAGCAGCTGAAGTTCATGAATCACAGAAATAAAACTAAATACTAAAACATTTCCCACTTATGTGGCACCTGCCCTGTTTGCTTTGATTTTACACAACATACAAAGCTTTTATCTGAGTGCGGGAGCAGGAAAAAAGGGTTTGATTTTGGGAGGGGGCAGACATATTGATTTTCTTGACATTGGGCTCTCCTTGGCACTAGAGGTGCTCTCTCCTCTCATCTCTGATTACCTATGTGCAGTGTTAGCTGCGATTTTTAATCTTATCTGTACAGATAAAATAATGGTAAGAACCCATCTGCTCCTATAATAGGAGAGCTCTAGCTAGCTATCACGTTCTTATCAGGGACCATGGAGAGTGCTGTACTGGAATGTCAGGCGGTCAATGGAACGACACAATATGCAAGGTGTTTTGCTTTTAACAAAGCTAGATTCCTCACTAGCTGTCAGGCTTAACAGATTAACATCTTGTCAAAAACAAAAATGCAAAATGAAGGACAGACCTCATATAATATAACAATACAGAAATTTAAAAATAAAATGAAGAGTATTTAAATATGTGTGAAGTAAAAAATAAAAGTCAGGGGTTTAAACATCAGCATCTTCACACACAGTCTACTCTGTTCTTGGCATCGTTTTAGAGCGATGTGTGGTGGTTGCTGCATTTGCAAGATAAACCTTCTCTGCTCTGTTTTTCTACGTCACGAGGGTGGAACCGACACCAGCGGGCTGCACCCGTGAAGATGACAACTTCTGTACAGTCCACAGCAGAAACATCCGCCTCAAAATAATGGCTGTGCGGTAAGATGTAGTGTGCAGTGCTCATCAGAGAGCAGGCTTTACTCTCCACAACCTTGTCACATAGGACTGAACTAGACACAGCAGCATCAGTCTTGATAACAATGCTTGGTAACTGTAGTATGAAGGGCTTTGCAGTTAGTCTGAGGCGTTGCGTGTTGGCTTATACGTCTACATGTATTTCCTACAACCAGATGGATAAAATCAAGCTGCAGCTACTTTTCTTCTGGCACTGCTTTTCCCAGCAGGGTTCCTGCCCGGCAGTCTAAATCAAGACAGAGCTGTTGTCAACCATGTGGAGGGGACAGGGAGCATGTTAGCTCGACCAGATTGAATTAAGCTGAATCCCCCAAAGATCCACATTCAGGCAGGATTCAGGTGAATGTTGAGATGACGAGCAGCACTGTATTGATTTCTCCTAGTTCCCAATCATATTACTCTTCTTCTGCCGGCTAATTCAATTCCCTTACAGACAGTTCACAATTCAGTTCATAATTACGGCAATACCAAATTACAATGTATCTTGCCAAAGGAATTGGATTAGGGGTTTCAAACTGCGCCGTTTGATTACATCAAATACCTATTGCTGGGTGGGTCGTGACACATTCGGGAGTGTCTGTGTATAGAGGCTTAATGTGTCGAACTAACCCAGTTGGGGTTGCAACTACAACTATTCTTACAAATTAGATTGATGCACTGATTTTCACAGAGGGATGAGTTTGTGCATTAAGATTCCTGCACATGTTTTCCAAATCCAATAATTTAATAAAAAAAAAAACCCTCATGACAAACTTTCGTTTTACTTTCTACGTGCATCTATTTTATCCTCAAGAGGCAGTATCATGTGTTATGTAGGTCCATGTCTGGCTTACACCTGAAAGTCACGGCAAAGGGCAGATGGCTCTGCACTGACAAAGAACTCAGCCTGCAGCATTGATTTGTTTACTAATAGCTGATGGAAACCCTAGAGTGCCTCTCTTCTTTACCACCAGCCATGGGGAGATGAATAATTAATGGCTTTTTTTTTTTTTTATCTATAGAAGGATTACTGAAAGTCCATTTAGTAATGTAATACAAACACTTTAAAAAGCATTTTCATGTCTGCTATAGTGCTAGTTCTGGAAATCAGCCTCTCCTTCTCCCGGTGTAAGGCTGTTCAGGCGTTGGAGTTTTGGCTGAGCTAAGATGGTGCATGAAGAAGCAGGTAATGACAGTGGTACTGTATGCTAATCTGCAACTTTAAAATGGCAAATGGACCTGGTCGTTGCTTAGTGGGTCTCTAAAATATGCCCTTTTCCAAATTTGATATTTAATGTTAAATGAAAAAAAATACCACTACAATATTTATTATGCTAAGTTTAACTGGTGAGCCAGGTATTTATTTATTTTTTTTTAAACGTAATGCAAAAAATAAAATATATCTTTCAGCATTGTTTGTAGTATAATAATAGCAACCACACTTAATGTCTGCCAAACATCACTTTGCTTACATACACTAAAAGACATACAACGGATGAGAGATAACGTAATCTTCAGATAAACCCAAAAAAGCAGAGACAACGATCTTGCACAGAAAACAGAACCTTTAATCTTTCTTCCCCTATGGCTTGAGGGAAAAGCGACAGGAAAATAGATAGATGGAGAAAGGGAGAGACACTGAGAACAGACAGACTGATAGAGACACTGATATAATTGAATGTGACTTATGCCCAGCACCCGCCCAGCCCTATGTCCATCTGTAGGTAGCCCTGGACCCACCACAAGCACCCACAACAACAGCCAAACCATCTCCCCTCCTCTCACTCACTCACTGCACATCGCACGCACGCATGCACACACGCACGCACACGCACACACGCACACACACACACAAAGAGAACATCTGGAGTATGTACCAGTGGACCTCGCCTTGTGCCAACCTGCCTAATAGCCTATGGAGTCAATTATAAGAGGGGAGAAATGTTCTGGCTTAATCGCTAATGGTGCCATCTGGATAATGGCAGATTTCAGAGAGGAACTTTTGCTTCTTCCTCTTACCTGGTCATCTGGGGATGTCTCATCTGATCACTGGCCTGTTTTTGGTGCAACGGAGTAGAACCAAACAGACTAAACAGTTTTTCATACTTTAATGAAGTTCCTTTTTTCAAAGCCCACCTAGCTAGTTGCAGTGATGTGGGGCTCTTCTCTGTGTATTTAAAGGAGCCACTGCATCTCTGTTTCTATATAAAAACAACTATGGTTGGGAAACAGTGAGTCTTATTTAATGGAAAGTGAACAAAACATTATCTTGCTGTTTGTTTTTGTGCTTGTATGACCCAACATTTCATTCATTCGAACAGCTTTTTGACAAGAGAGTAGTTGTGGAAAAAAAAAGTTGACAGAAACAACAACAGTTTTTTCTTTTCTGTTAAAATTCAGAACTTTCCAACTCTCTGTGTTGTGGCATTTTACCTCAACACAAAACTCCATTGCCCAGAGCACACTGCAGCAGTATCAATTTCCCCTCTACAGCAAGTGATATTTTAACAAATGTGCCAAGAGCCAGCAGAGCTGAGGGCCAGAAAGGTGCAGGGTTATTTATCGGGACCTGGGAGGATGGTGGTGGGGCAATGGACAGCCAGGTAGCAAGGCATGCAGGCAGGCAAGAGATGAGACGACACAGAGATTGTCCTAAAAACACAGGGGACTGGAGGGAGTTCAGAGGCAGACGGAGAAGGACGAAAGTGGGATGGTTGGGGAGCAGATAGATTGAAAAACACATTTACTTAGCGTCTGGCATAGCACCGCTCACAAATCCAGCTTGGCATGAAGGACAATTTGGAACCAAAACAGGCGGCTCTCTAAATGAAGGACAGCGAATAGGATGGAATAGAGAATGAATGAGAATTAACTGGCTGTGGAGGTGTAACTACAGTTCAGGTTAAAGAATATTATTAGACAATATTTAGACTGAATATAACAGCCTCCTTAAGTACCCTCACCTCTTTCGGCACAGCACACCAATATTTTAGGTACAGATAGTATAGCTTTAATAGCTTGTCATGTTAGGTTTTGGTTGACAGAACATCAGACTTGTCTTTGAGGCCATAGTCAACAATGGTATATTAAATTACTTTGTACTGAAAGGTGTTTTCACTACCATGTGCTCTATAAATAAAGGTGATGGCAAATGACATCTAAAAATTAAATTCTGCATAAGTATGTAAATGTAAACAAAACAGAACTCAGGCTGTTACTATGACAAGAAGATAAGACTGACTTGAACCTTGAGTCTGTCAGTCTATTATTAGTGCGATGCTACTTTCACATTTAAAAGAGTGCAGCACCATGACTAAGGAAAAGCAAATGCTTAATGGCATACAGTCAGGACTCCTTAACATCAGTGAGGTCTTGTCTTTTAAACCAGTCATTTACTGTATGAACAGGAGGTTCTCATGGAAATCAAAAAGCTAAAGTGGCCAGCTGGAGGCAGCACACAAGATTACATACATATATATATAATGACTGTGGTGATTTAGTATGAGACGTGAAGGAAGTATGTTCACAAGAAAGGGGGCTTAAATACGCCACGCTGCTTGTATCACTGGCTTATCGAACAGCTAATACACTGAAAACACAAAGCTAAGGCTCAAAGTTAAACGTGAAACACACAGTAATTAGGCAGCACAATATGAGAGAACAAGAAGTCAGACATTTGAAAAATCATGACAGACATGCAACATGTCCCAAGTCAGCATAGAACATGTGCCACCTCCTTAATTGAAAGCTCGACAGTTGCATGAGAGCTGTGACTCTTACATAAAACAAATGTGCATTTGATTTGTTATTATTTGTAAGGGAAGGGGTTAAAGAAATAAGCGTGGGGCCTAACGGCACTCTGACAAATGGAGAACAGGGTATATGAACCATGAAATGAACACTCTGGCAATTGGAAGGCAGAAGGCTTTCAGCACCATGGTCAGCAACAAAGTGCCTGCAACAGCTCACTGCTTGAGCGATGGTATTCACAAGGCTAAAGAGAGAGCTAGGGAGAACAACAGAGGACGACAGAAAAGGCAGAGAACTGTGGGAATGAAGGAAAGGTAGAGGAAGATCCAACCACGTGAAAAACAGAGGGCTATGATGACATGTGGGGGATAAAAATCCTGCATTTTCAGTAGAGTTATGCTTTTCATTGGCCAAAACAACATGGGGGATTGCACAGTGAACGAGATCAATAACTGCATTTGAACAAGGACACCGTGGCTGTACAGTTCATTTCAAGCCAGAATAGAATAGAACAGAACAGAACAGAACAGAATAGTTAAAAATAAGGTCAATTCAAGGTATGTATTTTCTTCTCCCAGAGTCTGTAAAAGCAGCTGTCCTTGCGTCTGTCAGCCTGTCTGTCTCCAGGTAAGGTGAGCGGGAGTTTATCAGGGTAGAGCAGAAGGCAGAGCTCAGATAAAGTAAGAAGGAGAAAATAACCTCCACCACCTTGCTCTCCTACTGCTTGTGAATGTGCCTTTTTCTCATTAATTGTTGTTGTGGTGGAGTATACAGCCATTAAACAGTAAATAAGTCATTAACTATGCTGGCTGCCAGGTTGCCCTGGGCCAGGACCTGTATTTGTTGCAGAGAAATGGAAGTGGTGGGCCCTGCAGGCACGGAGGCTGAGGTTAATGCAGCTAGGTTGATGACGGACAGCTGGGGCTCTACTGCACCGGCAGCTCGCCCAGACAATCACACCTATACAACCAGTATGACTGTTTGTCTCCATCAGATATAAAGAATGTGACACCTAGACAAACATGATTTGCTGATTTGAATGTACAAATTACTATATTATATCAAACATTGTTAATAATGTATTTGGCTAGCAGACAGGATAGGACCTGTGTTATCATGTGTGGTTAATTCCTGTAAGCACTAAATGTGGTGAGCCCCACTCTTGGATTAAAAAAAAATAAATACATTTATCACTACTCCTGTAGACCAACATAAGACCAACATAAACCAAGTACATATAAATAAATAAATGCTAATTCGAATGCTAATTTCTTTACAAAGCATTTTACGTTGTAGCCAAAAGAGTCCAACACAAATCAGAATAAAGAAGCAAATGCACCAATGTTAGCATCTGAAGCAAAAACACAACAGGGTTGAGGTGTAACACAAAAGAACAATTAGCTCTGGGGAGTTATTTAAATTAATTGAGAGCCCTTTGTGGTGCGCAGCTCCAACTGTATAAAGGCTGATCAGGTTCATTAAATTTGGATGTTTTTAAAAAAAAAAAAAAAAAAAAATCTGGTAATTTTATTGTCAACACTGCAATTTAACCATCTGTTATTGTTTTAGTTATACTTAGGGACTAGGCATTAACAGAAGTTCTTTGTGTTATCTCCTCACTCGTATTAATGCAAGTATATAGTAAACAGTCCTCACTGCAACAAATCACGATTTACAGCAAAACTTTGGAGAATAGTGTCTTTCTGGAAAAGGAAACATTACAATGGTTGGATGTATGGCACACAATATATCTGCTTTCTGTATTTTTAGTGGGAAATTTAAAAAAGAAAATGCTAAAACTGTGAGTTTGGGTGGTAATTAAAGCTGTTTAGCTCTACACCAAAATGCCAGCAGAACCTTGCCAGACCACAGTGAATAAAACCAAAATTGTAGGGAAGGTTTCCAAAGCTTGTGATCAACCATCTCTGCCATTACTGATAAAATGAGGAGTCAAAATAAATATCTTGTGTGTGTGTGGGCTGAAAAAAAAGAAATCTTTAAAATCCACATGTTCTGGCAGAAAAAATATGGTGTCAAATCAAAAAGACAAAAAAGGATTGACGCCAAAATGAAAACATCCCATCCTATCACTCAGTATCACTGAGCAATGGGGGCTGGTGTTATTCTAATAGCACTGTAATTAAAGCCTCCATCTCATCTCACTCTCACACTTGTATGTGCTTTCTCTCTCAAAAAAGCACACAAACACACACACTCTCAGACATATGCAGGGAAGCACAAAAATGCTTTGTTCCTCCCACCCACCTCTAGTCCATCAAGGGGTGAGTGTGCATGTGGGGGGGGGGGGGTTATAAAATCATTCTTAATTACACATTTGTCACATGAAAAGCATTCTGCCTACTTTGTATGAGCTCTAGCAGTCTGATTAATTCAGCAATCCTCACATTCCAACTGCTCATTATACCCCAAACTTCCACTCCTCTGCCTTTTTTTTTTTTAATCTAGGTCTTCTTCATTTTTTCCCCTCGTTCCTTTGGTCCTCGGCATTTCAGGGTTTTCATTTGAGTGTTGTGATGTACTTTCTGTTTGCCAGATCCAGGAGCCACAGAGGCGAGCTTTTCCTTTGGGATTCGGGGTTTGACAGCACACATAAGCTGTCAGCATTCCACTGTACAGTATGTTGGCTAATGATAATAGGACAATTAAAGTGGAGGGGAAGGCGGTTCCTTGCTATTTATGTCCCTCTCCAGATATCAGCTATATCGGCATCCCCACAGTGTGAGGAAAGAATAATTAAATGTGTCAGATAAAACTTTTCACACTGAGATTTGGTGCTACGGCTCAGTTTACCCTCACGCATAACACATGCCTTAAGTCAGCATGGTCCACTAAGTGTTAACGTGGCATATATGTGAGAAGAACAGATCTTATTTCAAACAACCATGACAACCACAAGACTACATTGCCCATGAGCACCGCAGTGTAAAAAAGAGACCCATGTTGTTGTGAAACAGTGTTCATCTGTATGAGCTATTTTCATCTCTAATTCCTTTGTGAGCTTACAGGAAAGCACAGGTCCACTGCATCCCTGGAGATACTAAATCTCGACATCAGAAAGACAAACAACATCTGTTTACTCTCAAACACTCGCTAGCAGAGCTGCTGCCACGGTGGAGATATCACACACGCAGGCTGAACAAAGCAGAAAGGTGCCTCTGTCACGCTGTGATCCCCAGTCTGAATCGTGTTTTAGGGAGAAGCGCTATAAAGTTTACTTAATGTGTCAGGGCATCTCTGGAAGAGCAGAATCAAGCTGTGCATTAACAGCCCCTTTCTTACAGTATGTCATTTCAAAGCACCAGACATAAGCCCACCTTCACGATCACATTTAGCTACTACATGTACCTTTGGAGTTTTTGTAACCCCTACACAAGTTGAAATGGATACCTGTAATCTAAGATGTATAATCTGGTTGTACTATACATACGTACATATACTCACTCATGAGTTGGGTTCTCCATATTTCTGCAGTTATTTAAATGGAGATCCAATGCTACTAGACAATGTATGTTGAATACCAACTGTATGGACAAACAATGGAAATTAAACTTTCGCAGGATAATGATAGTGATTACTCTGTGTGTTTGCTGCTGTGCCCACCCACAGGAGGTTACTACCAGCGACATATTAAACAATTATAGTAGATGTGAACAAGCCATCACAGAACAGGAAGTTAGATCCACAGGGGATCTGACACACACACACACACGCACACGCACAAATAAACATGTGAGCCAATCTGAATAACCAATACTTTGTTTTATTGACATTCAGCTTCTGAATATAAACCTGCAGGCACCAAAGACAGTCACAATGCACACACAGATCTGAGCCCACTGTCTTGATTTATGGTGGTGCACACTGCTGACACCACCTACCCCAGGTGCAACCAGGAGATAGAGCTCTGTGTGAGCAACCCATCACACGAACACACACACACTCCACTCCATTTCCAAGGCTGACACATTATATCATACTATGTGTATGTAGTGAGCATGTATGCACTTGGCACTAGAGTGGCTATAAATGTCTCTCGTCACAGCGAGATCCTCAGGCCGGCATGACACCGGCAGCTCGCACCCCCACCCAGTGTCACTGACAGTGCAATTAGTCCAACTGGCTTGACCTAACCACATGGGGTGTGGAGCACTGAGTCCGAAAGTGTCTCCCTCCAAAACAACCACAACATCAAATCAGCATTAAAACAACTCTCAACAGGCAACACTTCACCCTCCCTGCTTCTTGGCTTCCAGCCTCCCACGTTCAAAAAACAATAACCACTATAACACAGACACAATTTTACAAGCCCACCGTCTAGAATACATGATTATTTTTACAATATAAACACATCTATAATGTATTTGCAACAAGGAGCTTCTTTTCCTGTTTACCTTTCAGTCTCAATACAGCAACGTGTATAAAGGTACCATCATTTAAATGTCAACAGTGAACAGGACGGCAACATTACAACAGCAAAGTAGTGTTGTGCAGTTAAATGTCTGCTCTATAGGAAGGCTAAACACATTCATATTCCATTTTTGGGAATCATTACTAGGAAAAAAAATAATAATAATAAATCAGTCTATGTACATTAACTCAGCTGGCATGTTATTCCAAAACTAAAAGACAAAGGCATATTCATCCTTTGTACTGTGGGCTCAGATCATCATACAGCAGAGTCACACATACTAATCTAGTCTTCTGGTTGACTTGATTACAAGAACACTAATTACAGCCAGCACCACTGATGTCAGTTACACAACATGAAACCTTCAAGACAGAACAGGCAGTTGGTGTTAGTGATGACTGTTTATCCCGTAGAGCAGTGGTCGCCAACCCATCGATCGCAATCGAAAAAGAAGAACCTGGTTTTTCCTGCCATCAGTAGCTCATGCCTAGAGATGGGTACCGAGACCCGGTATCAAGCGAGCCGCAGGGCTAAACTTTGGAACCAACCACCAATAAGCTTAACGGGGCTGTTATCGGTTTTGAAGTAGTCAAGTTAAATGTGCACGTTTAGCCCATGTGGTCAAATATCCGTCAATATTTGTCATGAAAAGTGATCTTAGCTGTCAAAAGTTGGTGACCACTGCTGTAAAGGGTTAGAGGTCGCAAAGGTGCCAATCCTGCCTGACAATTGGTCAAGGGGAGGGGTACAACCTGGACAGATCACGTCTATCACAAGGCTGACACTTAGAGATCGTTCACGTTCACACTTACAGGCTAAACTGGGAAGAAGCTGGAATACCTGCAGAAAAACCCCATTGATACAGGGAAAACATGTAAAAAAAAAACAAAAAAAAAAAGCCCCAGGGTTCGACCCAGTTAAACGCACAGTTTTCCCTACAGTCCCTTGTACATACATAATCTTGTCTTATTAATATTTTAGTAGTAACAAAAAACGAACGTTACAGTGGAGCAAGAACACCAAATGCAAGCTGAAGCTCTGATCTTTTCAATGATGCAATGTGTCAGTTTAATGAAATGGCTGTTGAAGCCTGTAGCCAAGCTGGTAAGCAGTGTGATAATAGTGGCCCTGGTTAGACTTCAGGTTTTAAAATGCGTCTTGCATGACTGGATCACAAGTGGACAGCCAAGATACATCACTGTTTACAGCTGTCAATATACATGCATCTCCAAGTGGTCAGCTCGACACTTGCATTCATGCATACATGTGCTAAGGTCAAATTGCCAAGCACTAACTTGTCATCTGTTGCTGGGCAAGTTCTATTTGTATGGTACAGCTGAATGTTAAAACACTGTTTAAACAACTTTTGCACATGTCCGGGCAGTTTCAGCTTTTGAGGTTGACAGGACAATATCATTTGCAATATGCAAAACGATGTAAACTTAAACAATGGAGGAACATTATTAGAAAAATAAAAAATGGCTTTTGCTGCTGCTGTGGTAGCTACAACTTAGACCCACTTGTGTGTTTGGAGGATGTGTGTGCAACGCCACTTCCTAAGTCTGCTTAAAGGGGGAAAACTGCAGGAGGATGGTTTTCAAGATAAAATCTCTTAGCTCAAATGCAAAGGACTATTACAACTGTAAAAAAATCAGTAATTCGATGTAGGTGGTCATCTCTCTTGGGGAGCAGGCCTAATGTGTGCCAGGTAACGTTTCCCACACAATCCAAATCCTCCTGCTGTAAATATGAATCTGTCATTGTTTATTTGCTAATGTCCAGTGCTGAGGAAGCTACTTTGAAAGCATAGCTTTGCAAGCTACCAATCAAAAGTTGAACAATAACTAACCTGTCGTAGGGGGAAATCTAGTTAAGCTAGGTTAACTAAGTTACTCAGAAAAAGTTGTTATCTGTGGGCATGTCCCATCTTTTTATTTATTTAGCGGTGTCCACTTGTGATCCGATCACTCAGGATGCACTTAGACGCGTAAACGGGGTCAGTGATGCCACAAACATTTTGCGAGCGAATGTGACATACAGACTGGATCCTCTAGTTACTGAAGAAGAGCATCATTACCTTGCATGAAACATCTGTGAAGATTTAGAAGTAACGTTTATTGCTTTGCAATAAATTAGATAAAAATTTACTTAGTTTAAAGGATGTCTCTTTCTCCCTTCCACAGTGTAGAAGTAAAGTTAAGTAAAACAATAATACTTGCCAACAGTTTGTTTACTACTCCTCAATAATATAATCCCTACTACTGTAGTTTTGTAGTTTTCCAACAACCAATAATAATAAAATAAAACTGAGGGCTATGCAGTAATAACTTTCATAGATTAGCAAATGTTTGATCTTGTCTTAATGACAGGTAGATAGATAGATAGAAAAGAAAGACAATGCACAAGAACATTGCAGGCATTCTCATCAGATGGTGCATATTAGAATAGTAGCTCGTCAGCAGCATCCCACAACAATAAAACAGCAGTCGACAGACAGCTTAGCCCATCAGCACACTGTTAAATTACAGCCATCAGCACCCCCTCCCCCCCTCTGGATCTAAACTCTCATCTCCAGCACCAGGAGAACAATCTGCAAAGTAATTAGCCTCAACCAACAGACAGTTACAGAGAGAAGGAGGACGTTTGGCTTGATTAAATTATTAAACCACACAAACAAAAAAACAAAAGCAGTATCAAAGAGGCCCTGCGTCTCTCCTTCAAAGCTCCTCGCTGTTCCCTAAATACAGAATACAGAGAACGTGTTCTCCCAAGCCACTAGTTGGCATAATTAGCCAAATGTGTGCATTTGCGCATGAGTGTGTGTTTGTGTGTGTGTTTGCTGTGATTGGACCCATTCCTCCAACTGCTATCTAAAATAACCAAGTGGTTAACGACAACATGATGCCAGGGAGGCCCCCACTCCCCCACCTCCACACCAGCATACACACACACACACACACACACACACACACACACACACACACACATGTCTACACACACATACACATTAAACAATACTCTAATTACAACATTTATAACTCCCCCTTGCCTCCTGCATCTCTCCAACCCCCAACCCACAAATCTGCGAATCTGGAATTGAATTTAGCCCAAGTTGAGGGCTGCGCTGGCATGAAAAGACTATTTGATTAGAACGGCAGTTGTTTCATTTGTGGTGCAGCAGATTGCAGAGCCTCTCTATCCGGTGTGCAATCTGTATTCATTACTCGGTGTAAAAGGATGATCCATGTCCTGACACCAGGCTCATCATTTCATGCAGATGCACAGCAGCTCAGCAAGGCCCTTAGCAAGCCACCACACCATTCCTCCCCCTGAAACCTCAGCAAAACTCCCCTTATTTCCCCCTGTTCACTATTCCCTCTCTTTCCTCATTTCCTTTCTCATTGCTGGCTTCTGATCCTGTCTCTGATGACTCTTTGGCATAAAATAAGTTGGTTTACATATTTACACCGAAGGTGCAGTCAATTAATGTAAATCAGCAATAATTAAAAATAGCACTAAATGATTTTTCAATTTAATTCATTCATGTACCAGTAAATGTTAAAAGAAAAACAGTTTTCTCCATATATAGACTAACACCCTCTTTCTATAGATCTCTCAAAAGTGCAGTTTTGACACCTCACTCTTCTCTCTTGCTTCCTTTCTCCCTGCATTCACTGCCCTCACCCTGTTTTTCTGATTCCATGCTGTGGACCCATCAAAAGATGCTCAGCATTGGGCCCTTTACTTTAGTGTGTATGGATAAATTCCATGTGCAGTTCTTTAGGCGTGCATGTGTGTAGAGTTAATGGTAAATTTATTGAGTGCCTTAAAGTGTGTCTTAATCCACTGACCTATGTTAGGCAGATTTTGTGATATGATTAGAGACAGGGTGAGAGTTTTCTTAGCTTGCACTTGAAAGTACAGACTCACCATTCGCCACAGTCGACAAAGAGACAAAACAAGGAGAGTGTGACTGGCTATGCAGTGGTAGATTGAAATTTTAGGTCAGATTTTAGTTTTAAGATATACTGCATATCAAACACCTTTTTTAAACACATTTTTATAATAAAGAGCCAAATATATATATATAGTCACTAAAACTTTAGGAACCTGACTGCTCTTTGCACTCTGCACCTTGAATTTCAAAATTAATGCTTTGTGTCCACTTCGGCAGTGTCTCACTGTGCCATGATGCCAGGCTCCGAACGGACGGCCCACTGATGAACACACACAGCAACGGACCTACAGATGTTCCCATGCCAGCTGCTCCAAGCTGTTTCATGACATATCAAACATAAACCGAAGCAGAGGTCTCAAACTCTGGGATAAATTAAGAAAGAGTGAATATCTGTAGTAATAGGTATATGGATTGTATTTTTATTTTTAGCCCTACAAGTCCCCCGGAGAACTGTGAGGTAAGAGCTATGTATGAGTCTCAGCTGTTTGAATAAAGACAATCCAAATACGCAATAAAATGGGTGTCTGCTTTATTTCAAAACATGCCCTTAAGCTCTGTGCCTCCTTTTAAAAAGTGAATCAAGCTAAAAATAGGGCAATGAATTTTGATAAGGAACCTTGCGTCAGCAGAGATAACCCAGGGAGAAGTCATTTTACTATCAGGGAGACAATTTGAAAATTCATTCTGTGCTGTTGTCATATCCTTTTGTCCATGTCATTATGAAGTGATCTGGGGAGCATCAGCCTCGAGAATAAGGAAGAATGGCCTTAGTTCACCTTAACAGAACAAGGTCACTTATGATATCCTATGCTCCCTGACACAACTGTCTGATGTCTTGTATGTCTTTTAAAACTACACAAATCTTTCCAAAACTTCCTTCCAGGGTTTGAAACTCGGACCGCTCTAAACTTTCTGGGCATATGTGTAGTATAATGAAATAATCCCTTTGGCAAAGTTACAGGAAAAACCAATGTCTCTCCTTTGGAGAACATAGAGAGGAGAAAAATGAACTTTCAAAGAAAGGGAAGACCACAAGCACCAGAGTACACACATATCTACCTTGTGCTATATGGTGCAAAGGCAGAAGGGCAAGAAAAAGGTAAGGCAAAAGGACTACAAATAAGTCTTTTAGAAAGACAGGGCAAGAAGGTAAACAGACCTGTTGACAAACACATAACTGACTTTGTGTATTGTATGGGTGAGTTTGAGAGTATGGATCTTTGCGAGTGTGCATGAGCCTTTGCCCTTGTGTTTTCACACCATGGCAAGTGTCTATGAGGGAGTAGGACTTTATTCCTACACCTGTGTATCCAGCAAAGCTAAATGCAGTGCCACATAAATAACCAGCACCGAATAGCTGTCTGCAGTGCACGCTCATGGCCACACTACACCAACAGTGATTAGACCACATTCATCCAGTGGTGCTTGCTAGACACCTGCCTTTCTACTCCCCCCGTCTGTCACTGCCAAAGATCATCACAACAGACATGCGGAGACGCAGAAAGCACAGAGGGGAGAAAGGAGAAAGAAGTGCAGTAGACAAACACATTTCTGCAAACATGAGTAGACAGAGAGGAACATGGATGACTGCAGCGTGTTGATGCCCAAGGGCATGGCCAAGACAGGCTCGCACACTAACACACATATCGTCCAGAGTTCACGAAGCCACAAGCGCAGATAAAAACTTCTACTTTACAGGCTGTCACTGACGGTACATGCCACAACTAGTAGCTGCCTTCCCATCACTGCTGCTAACATGCTCTATTTAGGATGGGAGGGAAATGTGTTGTATACACGAACAAGTCATTTCTCATAAATGCACCACTCCTTTTCCTCCTCCAATATCCTCTCTTCCTGCTTCTATCTCTTGTGAATAAAAAATAAATAAATAAAAAAATAAATCAATGTGCATCACATCCGTTACCCTGCTCTTGTGTTGCTCTCTCCATCTTTCGCTCTGTATCTTACTCATTTTCTTTTACTTGTTTTTTTTCCCCCGCCCTCCGCATTAGCATAAGACAGAATATCAATGACGCATCTTTCAACATTAAAAAAATGACACAGAGCAGTTTCTAATTTATAGAATTGGTTCTGGCTTGTTCATATTCCGTGTGCATAAAAGTAGGACTGGTTGATTAGTGTCACCAAGACATGATCCATAATGGTTCTGTGATAGTTTTAAAATCCTATTTAATGTTACACTTAATGTGCCATCCAACTTATTCCCCACGACAAATTGCATAACATCACTGATGATGAATTTAAATAGGTGAGCATCACCTGAAAGAGTAATGATGGTTCTTCAGGGATCCTAGGTGGCTTATTCTGCTCCAGTTTGTCCTCTTTCCTGATTATGGCGAGCAACCACCCTGCACTGTGCTTTCCCTGGACAAGTGAGGCTTACAAATCACCCCTGCAGCAGTTGGAGGAGTTGAAGGCACTCTGTGCAAGGTTTTACTGCCTGTCTTCTATGAATGGCTCCCTGAAGGCTCCTATGATAATAGCTGCCAGCCGTGCCCTTCACGGAGCCTGACATCAAGCACACCCCTACAGCAGAATGGAATGGCATATCAACTTACCCAATAGGGTGTCATATCAACTTATCCACTGGTGTCTGGTCATAGCATAGACAGACGCTGAAATGAAATAGCGGTAGCTAGACTATCACGGCAAGTTGAAATTCAATCAATGTGGACACAGGACACAAAACTTTTTAAAAGGCCCAGTATACTGAGTTCTTGTAATTTTACTCAGAGCAAATGAGATATATTCTTGGTGGATTCAAGTTTGTTCAACACCATCTTTGCAAGACAACTCGCAATACAAGTAGACCAGACACAGTAATATGTCTGTTGCCATAAAGCTAGATTATCAGCCACAATGACGCAAAAGTGCACCCACAAATGAAAACAGTTCATTTTCATCTCTCCTGTTACAGTATTGTACATCTGCACATTTCTGTTCTGATGACTGAAACAGAAATTACTGAAAACTAACTCACCAACACCAAACTGTGGTATCTCCGACGTATTCAGATATAAACCTTGTAGTCAATTCAAATATTCCTGCGCTAGATTCACAGCCCTCTAAAACACTACAGAAAATACTATCATGCCGACATCACTACTCTATTAATAAATTCATTAACAGTTGTGACGACTAATTGATTGTCATTTATCAAGTAATAAGACTAAGTGTACAGCCACACCAGGTGCTTTCTGAGGCAGAGTGATGGTTTTAGTCAAATGCTAATGTCAGTATAATAATAATATGGATGCAATGTTTACCATTTCAGTTTAGCATGTAAGCACAGTAACATTCAACTACTTTTGCCAAAAAAAAAAAAAGAAAAGAAAAGAAACAAAAAGTAAAACCTCAAACACGATGACCCTGATCACTGTAAGCAACGTAACCAGAATTGATGTGGTCTTTTTGAGGTAAGTGAGTGGTTTGAAAAACACACAAAAAAAGAAAGGACATACAAAAAAAAAACAAAAAAAAAACGAGACATTCATCCATCCAGCCAGCCATCATAACCGGTGCTACGGTGAAGCCAATTTCCACAAAGCTCCTAAGCTGATTGAGGCAGACCAAATCTGTTTCACCAGCTTACATTCCTTCAAAATGGCCATCTCACTTCCAATATCACGGGCTTTTACTGTTCCCCATTCCCCTGGCTCAGGCTGAGAGTTAGCAAGGCTTAGCTGGATGAAACACTCCAACAGCCCAGTTCTCCCCTGGAACCCACTGATATCTCTATAGCACAGCCTCTCCCCACATAGCTACCCTTAGCTGGTTTATTTACTCATGCTATTATTCGCTGTCTCTTTAATTTCTCAACTTTATGTTTTTTGCTTCTTATCAGCATTATATTAAAACCATTAGGACGTATGAAGATTTATGGGAATTCTGATGACTACAGGCACACAGACACAATCTAATCAGAGTGTGTGTTCACACATGCGCACACTTTGGCAAAATGCACAAGCAGCACTTAACCACAACACCTTCTACTGAAGTACAACAAACACAGACAGGCGCCTTTGAAGAAGAAAACTGGACAGATAAGAAACCGAGAGCCAGAGTTTTAAGTGGGTGATGGTCTTTTTTTGTTTCACTTGCTCTTGCATGTGCCACTGTACATAGTTTGTTCTTTTATCGGATATTTACTAATCCTTTGTCATTTACAGTGTTGTATTGCCCTCCCCAGTCACATTCTCTCTGTCTCTCACACTTTCTCTGTCATTTTGCCACAACAGCAAATATCCTGTTGGCCCAGGCTGTAGGCTGCTGGTCTATCTGGCCCTGGGATCGATCCGGCTCCAAGCCGAGGCCTCCCATTCATCTCAGAGCCATAAAATGTGATTAGTGCTGACTACAGCACTGCAGGGAGATGGCCTGATAGGCCTGATAGCTTCAGATAGGCTGGGTTGGACATTACAGGAAGACAGCAGCAAGAGCATGCTGTGGATTCATCCTCGCTTTTCCTGCCCCTTCTTTCCTTTTTATCTCTAAGTCTGTTTTTTCTCACTCATCTTTGTCAATCTTGTTCTCCCTCACACTTTTATTATTAATATGAATGTTAATATACTCCTTTTGCATTTTATTTGACTTCCTTCAAATTTTCCCCAGCTATACTTTATCTCTTATTTTCCTGACACTGCACACAATGCACAGAAACTTCACAGCAGCAAACTTAAAATGCTAAAATGCTAATTACCCTGCAAAGTTATATTTAAATGGTAGAACAAGCCTCCATCCTCCTGAAGCCACACATACAGTTTATCTCTGTGGCATGTGACCACCTCTGTCAGCCAATCACAGAGCTCTGAGATCACTAGAATCAAGCTTGGAGGCTGCCTCAGTTCTGAGGGGACACAGTTTGGAGAACATTCACTTCGTCTCCTCCAATTGTCTTAATTTGATTGTGTGCAATTTTAGCACTTTGTTGTGAAATACAGAAATGAAGTGATTTAGGGAAACACTATAAAGACCACAGCAAACTGACCTGTGTCTCACGGACGTTCTCCACCGTGAAGTTGAACCACACTCTGAATCGGGGGTTGCAGGTGTCAGGTCGGATGAAGAGGTCAAACTCAAACTCGCTGATATAGTCAACACGGCCAAGGTTGCCTAGAGAGACGGGAAAACAGCTCACATTAGCATTCAGGAGAACCGAGTCACAGTGAACCACTTCCTCTGTATTCCTGAAAGTTCCCACACAAGACATTGCTTATAAAGACACGTGTTTTAAATCAATATATCAAAGCCAAGTGTCTTTTAATAGTAGTGTCTTTTCACTGTAGGTCTGCACATGATTTACAGTCTATATTGGTAATCAAACCAAACTACAGAGAACACCAACTATGAGGAGCAGAAAGGCAGACAGGACTGTTCCAGCCATCCATATCTGACACACAACATCCTATCCACAGCAAAAAGATCCAGATGATCAGTGGAAGTATAATTAATCCAATGGGAACTGTTTCCCTGCTTCCAATTCTCAAAAATGTCTATAAAATGACAGGGTGATCATTCTAAATATAGGCCTCATCTGTATCTTCTGTTTTATGTGTGGACACACATAGTGAAGACTCGTGTGAAACATGAACGATTTAATGATTATGAGAGTCAAAAGTAAAAAGACGCAGAAAAAAGTTCAATGCGTTAGGCTTCTCATCGTAATGGCATGGAAAAATGACAAACTGACAGCTTATGTTAATGAAATGCTGTGCTTAACCCAATACATGAGATCAGTCAACCCTGTCATTTTAAATGCAGAACTGAAACGCTGTGTAGGACCAGCAGCTGTTCAAAAATTAAGTTCGCTGGCAAAATGGGCAGATCACAACACTCAATGTGCCTCACAAGTCCACATCAGGGAAATGTTGGCCACCTGGTGGCAGGTAGCACCACAGTTGCAGCACACAGACACGGCCGATTATAGACAGATGGGCTAACTACCACACTGTCAAAATAGATCCCTCTCCTTCTGCCATCGGACAGAGCTAATCCACTAGTCAGCTTGCAACAGACACACACACTTCTCCTCTGCTCCTCTGAAACTATCCACAGAAGTGTTATCTTTAGTTTATATGGGAATGCAGAAAACTACTAGGTGCTCTGAAATATAAACATCAGGGTCCGATGTATTCATTAACATTTCTAGTGACAAAATTTGAAGAAAACTCAAATTCTGAGCATGTCCCTTCAAATTTCAGTGACGATCCTAGTAAAGATAAAAGTTATTTATTATTCCCAATGCTTAAAAGAGCTTGTAGGCAATCAAATGTTATAGATCATAGTGTGCAGGAATGACATTTATGGGTGATTTTATTACAGATGCCCTCATATCTGTTACTCACTACTTATTACTTACACTGTTAAGACTACCTGCATTTCTTTCCAGGGATGAATAAAGTTTATCTTATCTCCTACCCTACGTTTTCAAAGTAAAGGTGTATAATTTATGATGCACCTTTGTTTTTTTTTGACAACCCCACCTACTCTCTGAAATAAGAGTCTTGTTCTTCTTGCTCAGAGTTGCTCTAAGATTAGTAACAAATCACTTTTAGATTGAGACTTCTAGCTAAAAGTTTTTAGGTTAGGAGCTCTCTGAGGGTATTGCAGTTTTAAACTTTAAGTGAAAAGTGGTATTTTCATTTACAACACAGTATGCAACAACAAAGCACTGAGAAAGAGACTGGAAGACGTTTGATCTGTATTTACATTAGAAGCCCATCCACTAACATCTTCCTCAGCTAGTACTAATGGTGAGTGGCGTCTCATTCCACCACAGTGGTGCCTGGAAAAATCCCTCTCGTCTGCAGACGACTACTGTGACTGATGAGAGAGTGGCTGGGTAAGACTAAAGCATATAACCGTTGTACATCATCTATTCATTCATCCGGACTCTGCTTATTATACATTCAAGAAGCATACACAACATAGGAAAGTAAGCAATGACAAAACGGTAGAGATATGGGCTGCAGCAGGGAGAGAAAGCCAAAAAGTATCTATGCTGGAAAATGACCTTCGCCATAAATAAATTAAATTTGCTAAGGAACTGACTGTCTTCAGCTCTATGTGTGTGCATGTTCCTGCTCGTCAGTAAAAAACAGGTCAGAAGAAGCTTACTCCTGTAGAGTTTGGGACACAACAGCCATGAAAACAATTTCACAATAACAGTGAAATTAATCACATGACCTGCCTATTTAGGTTTGCATTTCTTACATGTAGGCCAGGCACACTTTAGTGAGTCCAAGTGATCACAACAAAGCAACTCTGTACCTGAGGTCTATCTGCAGTTGATGCTGCATTTATGACAAAAAACATTATCTGTGACATAATTTCATACATTCAACATCATATCATTTCACATTCGGTTAGATATTTCATCAATTTTCACTCATTCCAGTGCATTTTAACAACAATATATCGATGAGAGCACCTGCCCAAAGAGAAAGATGATGAACAATAATATTGAGTTACCATCCAGCCCTTGTTTGTTTTGCACAGTGGCTGGCTAGCTAAGAAGCACTGGGGCATGCATGGTCTAGGTTTTTGGCTGGTCGGCTCTGCATTCCCGAGCCACTAAGAGCTGATAAAGCCAAGAGCAGGCAGAGAGTTGAACCAGACCCAGCTGCACCTAGCAAGCACCGACAAAAAGAGGAGATAGACAGCAGAGCAGCATCTGTTCCAGACAGATGTGATATTGAATCGATCATCTTTCATACCAACATCACCGCCACGCACAGTGCTGACCCTGCCAAATACAGCCTATGAGACCAAGTTGATAATGGCCCCCAAAGGTCATCTCTCAATCAGCCTTAATAACACTATTCAATGATGAAAACACAGTCAGCCTCTGAGGCCACACTCATTTATTTGCAGTGCATTGTTTGTTTTTTTTTAGGCTTTAAAGTGACAATGTTCATAAACCATTATTAGAAATCAATACATTGATTTGTGAATCTCGACTGTGAAAGTCACCCTCGTATCATTTCACTACACAATTAAATCGGAAATAAACTGAAAATATGGCTAATCAGTTTTTTTCTCCCTGCCAGAAGAAATTTATTAGGTGCGTCGAAATGCTGACGGAAACAATGTTCAGGAACTAGCAGAACTAAGTATTAGTCATATAATAGATAATGAATTGTCTACTGTGGTTTTCTTTCTCACCTGAATGGAATTCATTCCCAATCTATACAGAAAGTGTCACCAAAGGCTAACGAGGTTCACTGAGTGGTCGCTGCCCTCTCAATACCTGTAGCTGCAGTCACTGACATGATAAATGCACAGAAATGTCTCACTTTAAACTTCCATACAAAATGCGTGCTTATATAAACAAATAGGTATACGATTATGATGCCAATGTCTGGCCAAACTGCTGTGGAAGAGGCTTACGGTTAGACAGAGACCAAGCTAATATCTGCCTGCTCCTGCTTGAGAATACTGTGGCATGGGTAGCAATAGACAGCAGCCGTGGGCGACTGGGTTATTGAACCTGACGCTCGAAGGCCTGACGTGAGAGATGGCTGCAGCCTCAAGGTTAGAATTACATGTTCAGCCTGCGGAGCAGCAGGGATATGACACGCCATTGATCCCCGTTTTAATTTTATGGTGGCTAGCTCCAGATTCAAACACTTTGGTAGGCGGGTGGCTTGACCCTTTTAATCAATCCCATATCATTTAGTATTTAACTCAAATAAACGCTATCTGATTTTTCTGAAATGCCTCGAGGAAGCATTAGAAATCAAATGGATAAAACAAAGATAAGCTGCGTTGAGCCTGTATGATGTTGAGAAGTGATTCACATTACACCAGATTTGTCAAAAATTATAATAAGTTTAATAAGTGGAACAGGCAGACTGTATTTGTGCAAGTTAAGCTAATGAACTACAGACAGAAACAGGATGAGAAAGAGGCAAAAAGACAATTTCTAGTCCTTGAAATCTCTTGCATAATTCCTCTCGAGTATCATTGCTCTCCATATTCTTCTTCAATGGTGCCTTGGCAAGTTATGCTGAATATCAATCTTCATCCTTGAGGGAAAACTGGTGCAGCGTTTAGGCATTAACAAATTGGTTTTCAACGAACAGCTTACCCTGGTGGTACGGCCCAACAAAACACAATTGCTGGTTCTGAACAAGATTTTACACATGACAGCCTCTCCTAGAGGAAAACCCTGAACAAAACCCTCTGTCTCCCTCATTGTCTGTCTCTGATTCTTCCTCTTCCTTTGTCTCCCTCTCTCTCAAACACAACCATGAAAATAAACAGGAAAAAGGTGAAATAGTTTTCAAGAAAATTGGAAATCGCACAAAAGTGTCACTAAAATTTGTTTAAAATCTGCACCATTTCACACAGACATAAGTAAGCAAACAGGGTGTAAACCAAGAGATCGCCAAGTGGACAGTCATTCACACATGGGTTTCCAGAGTGTGTGTGTGTGTGTGCGTGTGCGATAGGGGAGGAAGAGAGCGCTGAAGAGCTAACGGAAGAACCTGCCTAATGTAATCCCATTATGGAGGTAGAAGAGGGAGCAGTCACAGTGCTCAGCCCACACAATGGACCGGCCTGCAGCCTGTCACTCTCCACTGGATGGATGGTTTCTGCCATGCAGATGGATCATCACGCAGCGACAGCAGGCCGGCCGAAGGTCTGAGGTGGAACTCGCTCACACGACCAGCCGTTAGAAAGGTAATAGCCAATTGTTTCTAGATGACTGTGTGATGACAGTGAGACATACGAACCATCATGTTCTTGCACTAAATATTTTCACCCACAAGTTTAATCACATGGATTTTTCCGTAACATGTACTGTACAATATTACATATACTATCCTACAAGTATAGCAATTAGTTTTGCTATCCTGAAATTAACTGTGTTTGTATCTACAACGAACGCCTACAACGAAGTCCTCCAATCCACAGACCACACTGGACCAGAGATTAAAACTGTGCTGTACAGCTGGTGGAGACCATCCAGGCACCTTTTTAAACTTATATTTTGCTGTGTTCCATTTCATTATTGGAAAACACATCAGTTTTCCCTGCGGCTGCTCTGCGGCGTGAGGAGGATTCCTGGACGCAGAAGAGGGGGACTTGATAAAGACAGAATTGATTTCAGCCAGCAGCAGCGGCAGCTGTAGTGAAGGGGTCTCACTTTAGACCTTCAGCTAAACGTCTGGTTTTTCTCTGTCTCTCTCTCCCTCTTGTCTAAAGCCAAGCTGTCACCAGGGCAACATCAATCTCCTGCCTCATGACTTCTTAAAGCCTGCCTTCTCCCCTGATACTTTATCACTTCATCTGCAGGCAAGATTAAAGAGGTCACCTCCAAGTTTCCACAATCTAACTATCTAACAGGTGTACCGAACTGCAGGGTATCTTTTAAACCTGTTTAGTCCATCTTCAATCAACATTTTGGAAAATTCAACGTATAGATTTTTTTTTACTATTCCCATGGTAAATATAACTACAGCTAGCAGCTATAATCATAACATAACAAATAATAGAAACAGCAAAAAAACGGATAGCTCGGAAACAACCTACCTATTAGCACCACTAAGTCTCACTAATTAACACGTTATATCTTACCTGTTCAATCTAAATAAAACAAATGTGAGTGTAAACCTACAAACTAGTTGGATATTGATTCACACAAAAAGGTATTTCATGGCAGGGCACAGGGACTTCCTGCAGTCTCTGCTTGCTGTCTGCCAATCTCAAACTGCTGAAAACACAGCTTTAATACAATCCTCATACGCCGTACGTAAACTCAAAGACAAATGGCTTGTAGCGGTTATTTCTCCTGCCCAGCTGTAAGTGTTACGAGACAGCTTGTAGTGCAAGTTTGCAACTACTCAGCTGCAGCCAACTCTGATTGACAGCGACAAACCCATGTATGATAAGACATATCCTTCTGCCACAGCTCAGCAACAACACACTGTGGAAACACAGAGGTAACACCTTGACTTAGGGAGATGCTATGGCTGACTAATGTACATGCTCCATAAGAAAACTGAAAACTTTAATATCCTGTCAGTAAGTTGACTTTGACAGTGTGATTACAACGTAAAAACACAAGAATCAAATCATAAAAATTACCCTAAAATATTTATATTGTTTATAGGGAAGTCCATAAGAACAAACAGCCCATTCCACAAACAGAGACAGACTGATGATACTTTAAGTTTGAAACGAAGCTGCATTTTCATTAACCTTTTCTTTTTTTTTTTTCATTTAAATGTACAATAGGTGATTATTTATTTGTAAACATTATGTGTAAATTGTCGTGGAAAAAAATCTTAATAACAAAAGCAGGATAAGAGCAATAAGAGAGGACAATAAAGGGGGGGGGGGGGATCATATTGTTATGAGTCCATCTATGCTCCAGTGAGCTCCTCGTTTCAATATAGATGAAGAAAGCTGGGCCCGAGGACAGCAGTGAGATATGCAGGCAGCCCGCACATATCTGATGATGTACAGGCCTGCCTGCACATTCTAAAGAGAACACATTTTCTAGCTAGCCTTTTATAATTGTATTTTTTTTCTTTCCAAAAGGCCCTAGAGCTAGACTGGTATGCTCCATCTGAAGCGGCTGGTGTAGTAATGGGTCATAGTGATGCATTCATACTGGGCTTGGCTTAATTGTATTATCAATCTCATCCAGACAGTGCTTTAGCTCCACAGCTCTGGACATGCTAGTGTCAGGCACTCTCCATTAGTATTGGGAGTGAACCCTTAGGAACTGCAATCTTTACTTCCATCTGTTTCTCAAGCCTTAAATGCTACGTTAGCTGGTCGGATGATGTTTTTCAACCAGAATCTGGACATCTCTTGCATTTCACCTACAGTAGCTACCACTTACTTCCTATCTACCCATTCCTCTCTCTAATCTTATGTTTTGCTTCTGGTGTGTCCTGTGTGTTCTGTGTGCTGTTGGAATTTCATGATATGTTCAATATTTTAAGCCTCAGAAGACTGAGGACAGAGAGAGGAGAGGAGGTAGAGGCACTACGGACAACTGGCCAGGTCAGTTCCTCGTTGTTCTTTGTTGTTCTATGTGGTTTTATATCTTTCTTCTCCAAGCGCCCTCCCTCATCTTTTCTCTGTATTCTCTTGGCGTAAGTCCCGCCTTCCTTTCCCGTCTTCCTCAGTAGTGATCTTTCCAGCAGCTCAAGTGGTGGAGAAGAGTTTGGAGATAAAAGCACAGAGAACTGTGGAGTCCTTGGCAAGCCTAAGGCAAGGAGAAGGTCAACAGGCCTGCTAAGAAGGGCTGTTATCTTCTTGGTAACATGTTATCGGAGAGCCTGCAGTAGTGTTTATTTACAGTTATTGCTCCCCCTGGGTGCACACTTCAACGCCCGGGGCTGATTGCTCTGTAATGAGTTCAGGAACACAGGGAGCCGATACAAGAAAAGAAGAGAAACATGGGAGGCAAGAAATCACTGGCCAATAACCAATAGGTCAGCAAGAGAAAAAAAAACAAAAAAATCAAGGAAGTACAGAAAACGTCAGTCACTGAAAATAGAGGAGAACTAGACCCAAAGAAAGTGCATTCTTCTAACCAACATCGTTCCTCTTCTCAATGCCTATGTCCTGCCATTTGAGAGCAAGAAATCACCCCAAATTGGACAGCGGTTTCTCAAATGAGGGACAGCCGGGTTCATCCAGTATAGCAGTAAATGGCTCTTGACCTGGAGTTGGCTGTTCTTGCTTTAAGGAAGGACCACTGCTCTGGCTTAAAACACTTGACTTTCATCTCAAATGTCCAGAAGCACTCTAGTAATTTACCTTACCAGTGGTGCTTTTTCTGTATTTATTTGCTTGAGCAGTTCACATTGTGTGCGCTAATCGGATTGGTCCATATTTAACGGGCTGAAAGGTGAAGAGGCAGGATTGAACTCAGGAGTTGGGCAAATCAGCAGAGAGGATGTCTGTAAATCCCAGGGTGGGTTTTTCAACAGCTAGGAGCAATGCAGAGGAAATCTGTCATTGTGGAGCAGCTTTTCAATCTAGGGAATTACACTAAGTGCTGCTACTGTCAATGCAATGCCAGCTTTTCAGAAAGAAAAAAAAAGAAAACCAGGAAAAGTACTGAACGCCATTCAAAAGGCTCAAAAGCCTTGGCAGTAGATCAAGGAGTTTTTCAGCAATCATTTTGCCAGGCACTGCACTGGAGGGGGACACGGCAGGACATGTATATATAAAATCAGATATTGGAGCGATTAAGAGACATTATTTGGTAATTCAATTTGACATAATTCATTAGAGAAGAAATTGAAGATGAAGCTTTTTAGTATGAAACGATAAATACATCGCTGCATGAGGTTGTAGTCGATGCTAAATTAAAGAACTGGAGTTTGGTTACCTCCAGTTCTCTTTACTTTGTACCTTTAGCAAAGATGTATATCTCTTTTTAATGCAATTTTTGCTTTTTCTTAAGGTTCAGGATTTCTGCCCACTGCATCTGACTTCTTATTCCTTGTATTACATTATATATCGTTCTAATTCAAAAAAATCTAACAAGTCATAGCCCTCGGATTAAAATGTTTTCAAATAAGACTAAATTAGCATCTGAACACTGTAACAACTACAATATATACTGTGATAGTCTCTCTAAAAACTAGAGCACAGCTCAACATTTCTGTGAAACGTCCTCAGAAAAAATAATCCTGATAAGAGTATTTGCCCTCAAGGAGTGAATTTCAATACTGTTTACTTGCAGTATACCTACAAGACAGCTGCCTGGCTTCAGACCGAAATGTATTCTATCAAAATTCTGCTCCTGTCAGTATTTCACCCTTCACTGTATAAGCATATTCTGTACATGAATTTGTGTTATCAAACAAACCCCGGCACATCAATGAAGCTCATCTCAGAGAGAGGTTTTCTAAATAAATCAGCAGAATAAACACAGGCCGCTTGAAAAACATGAACTGGTAAAGCATTACAAATCCTTGCCATTTTCCCCAAACTGTACAATCTTGCCTGGGATGAAAAATGAGACGTCTGCTCTGAAACTGTGTTTATGGCGTCAGGAATTGCTTGGAAATGAATTACTGGATGAATCACTGGAGCCTTGTGCGCAAGCACCACTTTTGCAATTCAGAAATCTGGTTGCAGTAATTTTCACTTACGACACCCTTGTATCAAGATGCTAGAGGCAGGCCCAGAGCCAATGAACAGAGATGTTCCAAAGTACATTTAGAACACAAAACAGCCTAAAGCTAGAATTTAAAATCAACAAAGTTGATGTCACACCACATTCTTCAGTAGCAATGAAATTACAAAAAATGCCAAATTTTATGTTACAAATAGGCTATTTTTTAAATAATATCCAGTATCTTAACAGTCCTTCCCTCAACCTTTCCAAATCTCACAGCCACACTGTGTATACAATTGATAATCAAATCCTTTCATTGCTCCAAATTTCCAAAACAGCTCACTGCTTCTAGAATTTGGTGACATTTTGAGAAGATGAGGTGCTGGCTGGGTCGCCTATGTATAACTCATATCAGAGCCATCAACAATTAACTTACAAAACACAGAGGTTGTTTGTACTACTTCCTGGCAGAGGAGGCATCTCCAACCGGCGCATCTGAGCCAATGTGTTCACTCAGTGATTAGACGTGACCATATACAACAGGCCCGAATGTCAGACAGGATTATCGCTCTGTTTCATTTGCTCTGCATTTCATGCAGTCCAGTACTGATATCTCTTCTCACCTTGCATGGAAAAGCACTCTGTGAAGCCCCTATGAAGCCATGTGATAAAGGCTGATAGTTGTGGTCTGTAGTTACTATGATTCTTAGACTGACCACATTTGGAGTGTTTGTTCTGATCAGACATGCAAATTAAGTTGGTCAAGAAACACCAAACATGTTGCTTAAATGTAAATTGATGAATTGAGACACTTTCTTAAGCACTGCATGTGTGTTTTGTATGATGCTCCCCTCAGGGTCAAGCCAGCCCCCCAAACTCGCAAGACATGGTAGGGCACGAAAAAGGACATAAACCTGACAAAATATGCCTGAAGAAAGTGAAAGATAGGAGACGGCGATAATAAAAAACACAATAATAATAAAGAGTAATCTCTTATGGATACAAATCGCCAATAAATAGCATAAATCAAACGCAAATGTGTTGACAGCAGTCCCCCGACAACACAGATTTATCTCCATACTCTGCCCCTGACTTAAAAGAAAGAGGAGAGAAAACTGCTAAAAGGGAAAACTGGAGAGGCCATTTAGTGATTTGAGCAGTGAAGCTTCTCTGCTGCCAAGGACATGTAAGAGAGACAGAGAGACTGGGAGTGCCTCTCAATACATCAGATGTCAGGAGTGCTTGCTCCCACTCAGACGAATGGATCTTCTTTTGCCCATAAGAGTAAGTGCAATCTGAGGTTGGTGAGCTACACAAGAAATACAATAAAAGTCATGAATTGAACTATCAAAAGGCCATATGACTGCACAGCCTACAATACTGACTGAAAGAAAATGAATGCCACTAAATTTGTAAATGAGTTGCATTTTATTTAAAAAATAAAAAAAAAAAAAAAAAAAGACTGACAAAAACATGTATTTCTATCCTTGGGCTGTCTCTCCCTCTGGGTTGTTTCACCAAACAGGAAGGCGAGGCAGAGAGCTGTGTACTGCAGCAAGCTCAGGCCTCTCCAAGCCACTCATTCTGAGCATCTGGCTTGATTGTAAAAACGTTTTCCCTGTTCTTTAATCAATGGAAACTCAACTATCCTGATTCATGGGGCACTCTGGAGTACATAAATATCTTCTGACAAGCCTGAGTGCACTCTCCCCTCACTATCACCAGACCACCAGCCACCCTTCCCCCCTGTGATCATAATATTCTTATCCTCTGTACTTCCTTATTTCTTTTCCTTTTCTCAGCCACGTCTCTCTAACTCTCTGTTTCGATGTCTCTGTTGTTGCTCTGTAAATTTTACTTTGGCTATGACTCTAATCAGTCATCCTTTAGAGGATCTGTGCAACTGCAACGTGACAATTTGTGCAAGAAGATAAGGCGGGACAGATTAAATAAACTGTTGGTAGAAAAGGAAAAAGAAAATTAAAGGAAAAGCGAAAAGGGAAAAACAATAAAACCTTCATCAGCAGTGAACAGTGAAAACATTTTCTTCCACATTTATCCTCATTACTTAGCTCCTGACAATCGTTTCTCTTTATTTTTTTCTTTTTCTCAACAATACAGAAAATATTTCTTTATCAATTATCATAACAGAGAGTTGGCCGTACTGCCCAATTTTACATTTTACTACTAGTGAAGAAAGCACATCCGACTGTGAATTAGTGACTGCTTTTCACACAGATCTATAGACGTAACGTACAATCAAGATATCCCTCATTCAATGCATATTTTCTCGATGTTTATCTAATTCCCGATTTCTTTCAGTTTAACATACGCTGGGACAGGAAGTTAATAAAGTATGCGGATCTCAAAATATGAAACCACCTTTATTAATTTGGTGCTAGCTGACAGAAATCGTGGCAGGAATCAGTTCTCCAGTCTGCCCGATAAGTTGGATTTTATTGAGTGAATTGATCGTTAAGCTAGATGAGTCTATGAGTTGTGCTTATCAATGGACCCCATTAAACACTTGTCACCCTTGGGGAATTTCTTTGACCATGACCATGCAAGTCTTTGTCAGCAGGCAGCAGTCTGACTAATCAATGAGTGCTTAATTACATCTGCTGCACGGCCCAGAGGTGCAGTAAAACAATATGCCCGCACTGTCACTGTCATCCTTTGTAGAGACAGATGGCACTTTAGTCAGCGACATTGCGAGGATGCATTCACAAAAGAATTTGGGACTTAGCTAAAATGTCACGAGTTGGAGCGTGTGAAGAAACAAATGTGACAAGACAAGATAAGGATGCCATTAGGATTTTGCTCTAAAAAAACAATTAGGCTTCCTTTATCACTTTCATGAATCTCTTAGCCTCTTCACACAATACACAACAATTGGCCTAAACTAAATGTTTACAAAACCTTATATTTTCTACTTTGCACTGCCCTACAAGGCATGAGAACAAAAAGGAAAAAAAAAAAACTACCTCAATAGGAAAAATTAGTATATTGCTGTTGACACAGCCCACAAAAGCAATTACTAAGGTTTGCAATAATGTCTTGTATATACAGTACAGTGCAAATATTGACGTTCTACTGTACCTGTGTTTTGTCTAAGCTTCGTGATCCAAAAGGCTTTTAATGCTTTAGAATAACTGTGTCAGAGGACCTGTTGGCTGAGACACCTACTTTATGTAAATCTGTAGGCCATCACTGACTTGATCAGCATAGGGCTGACAACAAAGTGAATTAAGCCTCATCTAAATGTAAATGAGGTTTTATACCTTTGGCAAACAGCTCACATAACCAGTGTCTATTTTAATAAACCAATTAGATTTTATTCTGTGCTCTACTAACGCAACAAAATAAAATCTGTGCTTTATGAAAACGTACATAGCCGCCATCCAAAGGAAGTAAAGGCCAAGACACACAACCTCACTGAGTTATAGGCCTGCATAAATTTCAAATGAACATGCCTGCTTGAAACACCATATTTCGGCTATTCAATCTGTTTTGAGAGGAACAAAATAGACATAAGCTGTCATGAAAGGCCATTTCAATAGCTTTGAAAAATATACATGCCTGTTTAACAAGCAATACATGTGGAAGGAGCTTACACGCTAGTCTCCAATTTCCTTCCTGTCATTGCTATCACAGATATCAGACTGAATACACTGTATGAAAAACAGCAGCCCGTTTTATAAGCTACACTGATACTTTGGGTATGCATACTGTCTTATGAAGTGTGAGGATGGGAAATAAATCTATTGTAAACACAATACGACAAGCTCGTGGTTTGGTGAACCTAGAAATCTTATGTTGTTTAAACTCCTCGACCTCTCATAAAACTTAACGAGGGAAAAATCTTCTACAGTTTAAGTAAAGCTATTTTGTGTGGATCAGCATACATCAGACTTTTTTTTTTTCCTTTCATCAAAGTACAGTTTGGAAAATATCTAGTACTCTCAAGTTCACCACCCACATAAACAATCATAAACAAACACTCAAACTCAATAATTATTCCTAATTCTACCAACTTGGAACTATTGCTGTACATAACATCAATGCAGTCTCTAAAGTCTTTTTTTTTTTTTTTTTAATTCGACACTCAAAAGGCACTAAATAATTTCAATGAGGTCACTTCAAACCAGAATATTTCCTTCTTAATGAAGACAAGGTATGGAGAACATAATTCAGCCTTTGTTTTAATGGGAAATCAATAGTGAATTAAAACAAGTGCTATTTCTCTTTGCGAAAATTCTTGTTGATATTATTGTTTGATGAGATCTTCACGAATCTAATAAAATACCTTGGTTTATTAAAGCACCAACCAACATAATACAACCAGACAAACTAATGTTAAGACTCACTTTGAGCTAAGCCTGACAAAATCACTGATGCTTAAATGAAACAGCAACATTAGATGGCAAACTTCAATTTATCCCCATTCTAACTTTAGTAATGCATTTACTGGAAAGAGATTAATATCAATTCCATAAATCATTCAGGAGATACATCCGGAGCCAGAGACACTGGTATGTTAGTTGATCTCAGTGTGGGTGCTCAGCACCTATTAATCAATGTCTGAGCTCCTCTGGCCATATCATCTGGGAAAAAGGCAAATTTATAAAAAGGACAATCAGAACGTTGTTATCAGTACAATTCTCTTGAAATAACTTGCTCAGATCTATGCAGCAGTGCTGTATTTTTTTGCATTAATCTTCATGTGTTTATTGCCTACTCTGCACGAAACTGTAGATTAGGTTTCCTATTTCCTTATTAATCCCTTTATATTTCCTCTTGTAAATTAATTTGTGTTGTGGCCTCTCCCCGTTCCAGCTCTCTAGCTGGGTCAGCTGCGCAAGATGGCTGGTCTTCTGACTTCGGAGGAGCATGTAAGTGTAGACCAGGATATGCACCTGGTGTGCCCTGTTCCAAGAATACCAAGAAGGAGCCAATGTGTTTAATGGGCAGTTATTATCATGGGTTTCTTCACTAACTGATCTGTTAAAAGCTAAAGCTAATGTTGGCTGGACATCCCATACTGAGGAGACTTGTGAAGATATTAAAACCTTGCACTGATTTGCTCCTTTACTAGCTACACCAGTTTTTGATTGGCCATTTAAGTTGCAGGTGAATGCCAACTAAGTGAGCACTGAAGCTGCACTGTTGCAAAAAAAAAAATAAGGAGGGGGTGGATTGCCCTGTGAGTTACTTCTCAAGAAAGTTTAATAAACATCATCTTAATTACTCAGTGGTTGAGAAGGAGGCACTGGCATTGGTGTGGGCGTTGCAGCATTTTGATGTTTATGTTGGCTCCGCCGTGACTCCTTTGGTCATCTATACACACAATATTCCTCTCACTTTTCTTGGGTCCCTGCAAAATTTGTTTCTTTACCCTTATAATTTAGACATCTGCCATATTAAAGGTTCAGATAACATTATTGCAGATGCCCTATCACGTGTGCCAATGGAGAAGTAGTTTAATTTGTTGTTTCATTTCCATGCTCCCCTCTGTTCTCCCTCTAATCCCTTAAAGTTGCTCCTTTGGTATCAAGATTTGGTAACGGAGAGTGGGAGGATGGAGAAATGCGCTGTCGAATATAGCAGGAGAGGAGAACAAGAGTACAATCGGATGATGGTAATGTTCAAATGCATTATAAACTATGGGAAACATTAAGTGATGGTGGAAAGGCAAAGCTAAAAACAAACATATTTTAACATATGGATATTTGTCTATCTTTAATTGTTAATGCTTAAGTTCAAGGTTCATAGTAAGACCTTGTTTTTATGGAAGCGGGTGTTACTGCATCTCCGCCTTTCCAGCTCTCAAGCTAAAGCTGGCCTGTAGGGAGGGCGTTAGTAAGAGTAGTTACACCTGTACAGCCTATCCTATGGGTATACCAAGCAGTTCTAACCCAGTGCCTGCTCTGTCCCTCTTAGGATCCACATCTCCTAGTTTGGTTTATTTTTGGTTGAGTGCTGCCAATACACATGGACACACTCTCTTCACTCAGCCAAGCATTACAAACATTACTGACGAAGTTATTTCTTGCTTGTCCCTTCCGTGAGGCCTCATGTGATATTTGCATTGGGCATAAGACGTGATTAACTGTAATGTAAGTAAACGTCATTTATTTGCATGTGACCAGCTGGCCTCTAACCCCAACACCAAGTGCATCAGTAACATAATAGTTAAAATAAACTTTGAAGAACAACGACAATGACACTGAAGCCACACATCAAAAAGTAAACAGACTGAAGTTAAAGCTCATCTCAGGCCGCAGAAAGCAAAATGAGCTTGTCTGTGGAAATATGAAATCTGAGTGCCATCTGAACCTAATCTCCACACGGAGATTTAGTCCTGGAGAGAACCGCTGATTCACTGATTTACTCTTCCTACTTGTGTGCGAGCCTGTATGTATGTTGGTCTAGCCACCTGACCTTGTCAGCGCTGAGAAAATACTTTATTTTTATTGTATTGCCATTCACCTGTCAGAAAAAGTGACAAAGACCATTAATAAAAGACTCCAGAGCCTATCATGCCCACTTCTAACAACAAGATGGACAACATGTCAGTCACCCTTTCAAGTGTACTTAAGTATCCATTTATTCATGAAGACAATGAATAAATGAACAGCATTACTATATCCTGTACATGCCCAAATACAGACACATGCCTAGAGGTACATGCATTTACATCCAATAGAGCAAACAAAGGTTATCAGTTAAATATATACGTAAACAAGCACATAACCTTACAGAATGATATTTGCTTATTAGATCAGATTAGGCCATGGCACAAGAGAGAATGTACAGGTAGGTAGAAAAGATGCTTCAACAAAATAGCTCAAACAACACCAGCTCTAAAGTTTCTGTGCTGACTTCTACTTATTGACTACGCCACTGCACTGGGGCAGTTGGAGTTAAGACCTCAGTGGAGCTGTTGAGGGATGAGCAATCACTGCTTTTTTTTTTATTTTTATTTTTTTTGCTTGTGCTAGTAGGCTAGTCCTAGTACTAAAAAATACAAAGAGCTTGGTATGAAGAAGATCTACTTTCAACTGATTTTTTGTTTGTTCTACACTTTATAAAAACACCACATCTAATGAAAGATATTGTGGGCAGGGACATCTAAGTGTGGATAAATAAGATGGTGATAATCCATGGAAAGATTTCAAAAGAAGGACCTTAACGTTGGCTGTAGTTAGAACAAACAGCCAATTCAATGCTAGAATTTGTTTACTGCGGTCAACTTTACTTGATCTATCTGAAATAAGAATTCTAGCTGAGGTATTATGAAAAAGCTTAAGGTGTTTAGTAGAAACTTTAGGCTGGACTAGGTGGCATTAAAATAATCTTGTTTTTAATACACAAAACAGTGTGTCAGCGTTTCTATATCAGCTACTGATAGCATCAGATGGATTCTAGTTGTGCAAAAGATGCATTATGTAAAGCACATAGAAGACAGATTCTGCAAAACAGTAGGATTTAAAATTATGGTTAATGTGCAAAAACAACTGTATGTGTCTGACTGAAGGAACAGTTAAGGTGCATCTCAGGGATATGGAATCACTTTTTTAGCCTATTTCACATGGGGTCAAATGTGCCACATCAGACTTGTCACAATACATGCTACATATAACAAAGTGATGACAATACTGTTAAACAGTAGAAGCCTTCCTAGAATAGCTTGGCATTGACTTCTTCAATATTGTCAGATTCTGAGACATGTACAGGAATGTTTGCAGCTAGGTTAAATGATGTGTTTTTTGTGTCTGACAGGGAAAAGCGTGATCTTTTAAGATAAGATATGGTAAGAAAACCTTTATTTGTCCCACAATGGGGAAATTGCACTGTTGCAACAGTAAGTACAGTACACAGCAGAGTGCCAGAAGTAGCAAGATGTAAGATAAATAAGAAATTAAAAATATTAAGTCAGATACTACTAAATACTAAGTGGAATAAAACTATGAAGCTACAAAAACTATGTGTAGCGTGTAGGTATGTGCCTATGGGTATGTTCAGTATATGGACATCTATGGATAAATAAATAAATACCGGGTAAAGTTTTATCAGTATATTGCACTGATACGATTTACCTTATACTACAGTATTGTACAGGAGGTGGATGACAAATATACAGTTAGTAGTGATCAATGGAGAGTCTGACATATACTTTGTGAAATATGAATCTCTGTAGTGTGTTTGCGGTCTCAAATTGAGGGAGCACCCATACAAAATCTTGCACTGAAGTTTGTAATTATTGGCAGCTACCACAGATTACGCCAGTGGCATTAGATATCAAACAAGGACGTCGCAAACAGGAAAAGAATATATATATTTTTAAACAGTAATGGATTACTTAAATCCCACCTTACTTTTCTGAAATTGTTTTTCCTCAAGATCCCAAGTACTACTTACCACTCTCAAAGCAAGCATCAAAAACCAGATGTCCTTTTCGTGGAGCTCCCGAGTACCCTGGGGGGCTCACCATCAGTTTGTTCACGTTCCCCACCAAAGCATCCTCTCCTCCAGTTTCACTGCCTTAAAAACAAGTGTAATATGCATAAAAAAAGTTAAGTCTCACTTTATTCAAAGGTGCTATGTAAAAATGTATTATATAAGCATTTTAAATTATGTAGCACTCAGCTTGGAGACAATGCATACAAAAATAACAATCCTACAGTAGTTTGTTGACCTATAATTTAGATAACCACTAAGCACAAATTATGACAAAATTGTATACAAATTATTTCCAAGTTGGGTTGCTCTTTATAGAAGTACTGACATTTGTGTCATACCAATCTGATTGTGTTGACAGTTTTAAACTAAATAAAACAACAGTGCACAACAGAATAACAAAAGTACTGTATAAAGATCTGAGAACATCAACAAATACCTGAGGCTTATAAGCAATGCTGCTCTAAACGCATAGTATGTTCGCTGCTTTGGCATATTAGGAAAATAACAACGTTTTTGTTATCTGAACCTCGGGATACACGCATATTAAAAACCCATTTACATTTTTTATATTGAGGCACAGCATAGTGGACACATTTTGGATAACAGTCTATGTACTAGATAAAAACAATTTAGACCTCGTCTCGTATTAGTCCCTGTACTTCAACACCTGGAAGTTAATTTTAGCTTCAAACCCGTGTTGTGTTTTTGAAGAAGGCGGTGGTTTTAACCTGTTAGCATTTGGTCCCAGATCACGGCTTGAATTGTGGAGGGTTAGCAAAAGCAAGTTCAGGTACCGACAGCTAGCTAATTACTGAATGAGCTTCACCTGCCTTAATCAGGTGACACAGATAGCTAGTTAGCCTGTAACGTTACACCTGCACACGCCAGCAGTTAACGTTGTGCAAACACTTTCCGTGGGGCACATGTGCGGATAAAGTTAGACAGTTAGCCTGTAGCAGCGACGCTAGCTCATAACCAGCTAGTGACCTGACTCTTGTTTACATCTTTGCACCTGTTAGCTTGGTTAGCACAGCACACGTTAGCCTCAATAAAGACGAGACACAAGCCCGAAGCATGCGCAGCCTAACCCGTCGGAAAACAGGACACCCCGTGCTTCCTTTTGCCGCTATGGAAATGAAGAGGAAAGCAGGCATGGCTCATCTTTACACACCAGCATCAGCGTCTCTAGCAGCGCTCTCCTCCATCTTCCTCTGCGCTGCTCGGCAGCCGACGCTCTCTTTCTGTTGCCCCGGCAACGGCGCAGGCAGGACTTCCGCTTCAACTTATAGTAAATTATTTAAAATTAAAATCATAATATTATATAAAGTGAATATAATATTAATATAATTGTATTATTACATTATTATTTTTAATTAATTAATTCGGCGATATGCATCAAACCACCACAACAGAGGACCCTGACTTCTGCATTTAGACAAATAAGTTGCATTTTCTATTAAGCGATATATTATCTGCTCAGAAAGAAAAACAACACACATGCTGAATAAGGTCATTTTCTGTACTGATAACGCCAAGTCTCCAGCTGTCATTGTGGTTTGGACAGTGCACATCTTGTGTCATTCCCAAAACCCACTGAATTAGCAGTAATGATATTGTTAGTAGTATTATAATTAGGGTGCAGAACAAATTTTTGACATTTACAACATTTACAATTTAAAAAAAACAACAAAAAAACAGTACCACTACTATGCTTGCAAATTATAATCAGTACATTGCGCACACCTCAGTTTTATTGCAACTACACCTGCTTTTTTTAATGATATTTTCAAGTCAATCATTGCAGGCAGCAGCCAGAGATTGTGAATTATCCTGCAGATTGATTAAAGCTGGAGGTTTTCTAGACAATTGGAGCATAGATGTCATCAAGGCCAATCAAGCCAGGCCCTATTCCTTTCCCATTACAAAGGCTGCACCTGATTAAGTACATCAAATGAGCAGCCGCACAACCCCTGGAGCAAGAGGCATACAGGCTGCTGCTAATTTTCAGGTTATAAACTGTGTGTAACAGGGCCAAATGAATAAGACCAGGGAGAGGGCAATGATTTTTCTCTGTGTGTGCTCTGTATTTGATGACAAGCATCAACAGGCTGCTGAGTAGATAGGTCGGACTGATTATTTCTCAGATGACAGGAAGAGAATACAGAGCTGCAGTGTAATATTTCGTTAAAACTGAAAATTGAATACCTGTCCTCTATGCTATGTCATTCTTTAATGCCAATTAAAGAGCTCTGTGGTGCTACAATCATTCATTTTCAAGAGAGAGACTGAAATTGAATTATGGATCATGAGAAAATTAATTAGATATGCTACATGTTTCCCTTGTTTCTCGGCTCTTATCAAATCGAGACACTGCATAGGAGTAGTTGAATTTACTGCAACATGCTGGCTTGTATCTGCAAGATTTGGACACTCTATCTTGATAATATTGCCAAAACTCACATTTGGTAGTTAACTCTAATAAATACTAAGAATTAGATGTGATATGGCTGTGATATGATACAATTTGGTGTCCCATGTTGAAAATGGAGCTACTTAACTTAATTATGATAAAGTGTTGCATGAAATATTTCTTCTTTCTTTTTTCTAAAGCTTCATGTTCTGTATTGGTGTGCCCTCCCTAAGACACGAGTGAAGGAAAAAATATATATATACCTGCATGCAGTGTGTTTGTTGTCATGATGTGTGGAAAGTGCAGCATTGATTTAATGAACACATTCATCACGGGAAAACAGAAAACAAGAGAATTATAATCCATGCCACGGTCTCCCAGATTTTAATTATGCTTGCAAAAGAATATGTATCTTCATGCTTATTGAAATGTTTGACTTCTAATGATTTCTGCCCATATTAATGTGCTTCACATGTAAACATACCTATCATGGTCGCATACACAACAATCATTTTAAGAAAATGTAGCTACTTTATATATTAACTCTACACCGTCACAACCCTTTCCAGAAATCCCAGTAGCTCAGGTGCAGCGAGTCTTGCTTTTCATTCTTTCATAAAAATACTTCCTTTGTAACTTTAAAATGAACATATAAGTGAATGTGTGTAGCTCAGAAAACGTAGATATACAGAATAATGTGTATTGTGTATGTAACGGGGCAGCAAATCTGTGTTTATGGTTTTTATTTTTATTCCAGCAAGTACAGGAAAGCCCTTCTCATTCTGGTCAGCTAAGGACTTCCACACATAAAGTCAATCACCAGTGAGTAAGTCATGCAAAAATGAAAACCCAGGGCTCAAGTGGCAGCGACTTGGAGACTGGTGGTTGTGGGAGGAAGGATGGGGGATGTTAGGGGCTGTTGCAGACTGCAGACAGCAGTACACAGAGAATCACTATGGTGACAGCAATCAGGGGGCTCAGGGGAGGCAGTCTGGGTCAGAGAGGAAGACTTGAGAGGCAGCTGACTGAGGAATCAGCCCTCACTCTGGATGATTCAACTGACAGCTCCCCCCTAGGGCTCTGACGGAACAGCCGTCCCCAGAGACCACAGGCCTTACAGAAGAGGGATGTGGCTAGCAGCCTTTTTCTGAAGGAAAAAATAAATAAACCGAAAGGAAGCCAAAACATTACAACAGTGTCATAACGGGGTGACGTTGTTGATGATACCGTCACATATCCTGTTACTGAAAATGTAAAAAGAGAAAATGTGCTAATTTAAAACAGTATTATATGTCACATCTTTGATAAGTGTGAGTCTCTATGCATAAACATCAGTTAAAACAGTTTGCTAACACTCCCTGTGCTCTGTACCTTGCCTTTACCTCTACTCTTACTGAATCATGATCACCCACTCTTCTCTCTTTATCACTTCCTCTGTCTCTCTGTCCTTCTCTCCCTCCTCTTTCCACTGTGCTGGACAGCGTCCACCTAAACAGATGGTCCAGTGTCAATAGGCTGCTATTAACTGGCCGTTTTCCCTGCTCTGATCTAAGACAGCAAAAAGCACATTCAGAGCACTTGGATTAAATCCTTGCCACAGTGATGGAGCTTCGAGTTGGACGCCGCTAAGATCAGCATTAATGAAGATGATCACGATGCCAGTCACTTTAAGAGGATTACTTTCATATAATGTTTTATTATCTATTATTCTTGTTTAAACGTGGCCTTAATTTTCATGAACAGTTAAAGTTTCCTTGGTCAGCAGATGCTGATAAAGTGCACTGAGTCATTATGCTTCCCCAGGTGTTGCTGACTGATTCCAGGAATGTAGTGAATCATATTCTTGGCTCCCTCATCTTTTTATTTTTTATTTTTTTGCTTGTTTGTTTGTTCAGGAGTTGGGATCTCCTGCCATGCCTGTGACTAGCTGCTTCGTCATCTCTGTGCCACACCCTGCTGAGGAAAAGGACAACCACCTGACCTTGATGCTCACATCAGCCCAGCCCTCACTATTTTTTTTTCCTCTGGTAGCTAATACTGAGAAGCACCCTTCATTTCCACTCTCTAGACGTCTCTTAGTAGTGTACAGGTTTTATTGCATTCCATTACTTTACATGTACCTGTCACAAAAACACTTCTAAACGTCTTTGATGCCCCTTGTCTATAGCTGAACACATCCTGTTTATGTAAAGCCCATAATTAATAACAGAAACCAAACAATATTAGCCCTCACATCCGCAAACAATCATTTATTTGGCTGCATGTTTGATCTGATCAGGGAGCGAGAGCTACTATTAGTGCAAACGGTCCTTTTACCATCTTTACCTGTGTCTTCTACACCCACATGAAAAGAGAAGAAGACAGAAAAACAATAAAACATAGGAGTGGCAGGGAAACGAAGGGGATGTGGTGGTGGTGATGGTGTCGCTGTTGCTAGAACAGTCTTCCCACCTTGTGGTAGCACGGTGAACTGTAGCTGCATCAATGCGTGAGCAATGGGGGGAGCGAGAGAGTGATGCAGAGAGAGATGGAGTGAGAGGGATAGAGCAAGAGGGAGGGAGAGCAAAGGAGAGAGCCAGAGGGAGTCATACAGAGAGAGAGAGAGAGAGCAAAAGGGAGGGGAGTTTAAACTAAGTGCTATGTTTTGGGACAGGCTAATCTGCTAGCGAGCAGTGTGAGGATCGGAGCGTATTGTGTGATCCAGTGTGCGGGGGACAGATAAGGGAGCCAGCCAGCCCGCCAGCCCGGCCCACCGACCCACCGACTGCCTGACTGCCTGACTGCCTGACTGCCTGTTTTAATGTGCCGACTCTTGGGAGATTAAAAAAAACAGCATATTGACTCCTTAGACGTGTGCGGAGACCCTGGGCAAAAACAAAAACTACAGCCACAGCCAGCAGAGGTGCATCAACAGACAGGGGAGATAGAGAAAACACAGAGGACTGAAAAACCACAACTTCAAAATCTGAAAATTAAAGAGGATTTTTGTATTTCCCTCTTTTTTTTTTCCAATTGATTTCATTTTTTCTTTCTTTTTTTGTGTTGCCGGGACTGACTCCCATCCGCAGAAAAGAAAAAGGGGAGCAAAGAACTGAGGAGAACCTGAAAATAAAAGGACAGAACGAAAAAAAAAAAGCACCGCATCTGAACATGTTCGAAATAAGCCGAACACTCAACGCCGCTTTGTTGAGCAATGAGGTAAAGAGATTTGGATTTGCTTCTTTTTCCACACCTCACCTGTGTATGTCTGCTGCCAACCATTCTGTCATGTGTGTTACCGTATGTCCGTGTGTGTGCATGTCTCTACACTTTTGTATGCTCATAGCCAGAAGACAGATGGGATGATTGATAACAGCAGCTGTTTATTATATTTCCCCGGCACGAAGGTCGGTACGGAGAAATCGGGACCGCTACTCTTCTCACACTGATCCTGGCTTGTAATAATAAATGGAGAGCGAGTGCCTAGACTTTGTTTTCCCTTATTGTAAGACAGCCAAGGTAGCTATCAAACCCATCAAGCATAGGCTTGCTTGTGAAATTGCCCACCTGGGGCTAAAATTGTATGTGTGCCTTCATGTGCACATACAGTATGTTTGTGAGCGCAAGTGTGTAGGCTATGTGTGTGTGTGTGTGTGTGTGTGTGTTCACACATGCATTTGTGTGAGAGCAAAAGTGTTTTGTAATCCCCCTCTACCCTCCTCTTTCTTCATGTCCCCCCCCCCCCCCCACTCCCTCTTCTTTCCCTTACCATTCTCACCATCTTTCCTACCTGCTGTTATCTGTTCCCCTTCCCTTCCCTTCTCCCACACCCCTTCCCTCTCTCTTTTTTTCCTCTCTCTCCCTCCACCCCTCTCCTCCCGTGTCTCTGTATGAGTGTGTGTGTTCTGTGAGCAGCATCTCAAGATGATGGCGAGGTACGGGCAGCTCTCGGGACTAGCAGCCAGTGGCGTGGGCTCCGTCCCCGAGACGCACTCGCCGCTATTTCCCAGGGATCTCCTGTCATCGTCAGCCCAGATGGGCTACAGGTCACCCCTGGTAAGGAGATAGATAGACCAATATATGTATATCCATCTCTTTAATGAACACGGGCGAGTATATAATGCCAAGGGAAAAAAAGAAGAGAGCGGTAGTTCGTACAAGTGTGAACCTGTGTGTGTTGTGGGAGAGAGCAAACGAGCAAAAACAGAGCAAATCAATTGTGGGGCTCCGCCTGTATCCCCAATGGGTACTATTAGTAAATATTTACATTGTTATGTTTGTTCAATTACGGACGCCTACTCTGTTTTTAGCCTATGCCAGTCAGACTGTTATCAAGGGAATATGAGGTGTGGGTGCGTGCATGCATGTGTGAGTGAGTGGGTAATATATTTTGTGTTTTGTTGTATTATGGGAATTCTGTTGGCATCTGCAGTATTTCATTTGATGTCTGTATATACCGCTTAATAATGAATTAACCTAAATAGTAAATTGATAAGCAGACACTAGCAGTGCACCCACATTTCAAAAATGTTAAAACTACACATAAAAACTTTGGAAAGTTTTTTTTTTTTTGAGATGTAGCAAATCAGAACTATCAATTCAATTCTGAAGAACATCTGAAAAGTCCCAGGAACGCTGTAGTTAGATGGGATATTCTGCACTGGAGTCAACACTACTCTGACATTTACATAGAAAAAAAAAATCCTTCAAGGAGAAGGGAATGAGGGAGAAAAGGGGCCATGAGAAAACCCTAAGCATTTAGGCAAAAAGCGTTGTAAGAAAATCCCTGACTCGCCGCATTAAAGCGACACGAAGCTGTGGGTGTCTAATCCGCTGTGGGCTCTTCATTGGTTCGGCTCCCCTTCAAACTGGCTCAGATCCACACCTCAGAGCCTCCCAGAAGCCTTCGTAACCTACTGTCATGCTGCTGACTGTACCCAGGGGTTTCCGTCAACTGTATGCAAATGCACGATGAGGATAAGCAGTGAAATTCGTCCGTGAGGAGTTGGGCTTCAAAAAAAAAAATTAAATCCTTTTCGGTTTTTCCTTTGAATTCGTGAATACACGAGTTCAAAGATGTCTGTCCGGTGTTTTGTTGCTAATGCAGACCACATAAAATTAACGTGTTGCTCGCTGCCCATTTAGACTCACAACAGTCAGCTCTCTGCATAAAGCCACTGGACCAGAAATTATTAGTTGCAAACCTGTGGAACTAATTAGCTGAATTTATTATATACATACAATTGACATGCTAAGATACTTTGATGGATCTTATCACAATCATTTTAGATGAAATTTGAGGTTATTGCTTAACCAGTCAGTTCCAGGGTGGAACATGATCAGATGACTGACTGCACTATACATTAAATTCAACTGCAGTATAAATAAAGGGAGGGGGGGGGGGGGCACAGGAGGACAAAATTACAGTAAGTGAGTGACTATGAGGTCCTCATCAAACACAGCTGCATTTCTAGTAAAAAGGGTTTAATGATGGTAAAATCAGAAATTTTGCACATTTGTCACGAATGTGTTGCTGGTGATGAGGCGTGTTCCTGTGTTTGTGTGTGTGCAAGTGCATATCCGTGTGTATGCGCATGTGTGTGCGCATTATTACCCTGGTTAAAAAAAGACCATCGTTATAGTGATTAATGGTGCCTTCATTAAGCACAGCAAGATCATTTGCATACATTAGATAAATGTGCTGGAAGATTCTGTTAGCTTTGTTGTGTAAAGACTCAAAAGCAGCATCACATTCTTTACACTGGTGCCATTGAAAGGAAATACGATTTTCTAATAGCAGCAAAACATTGCTGTGTATATCGAAAACGGTGCCAACGAATCGTCTCATAAAACATTCAGTTATTTTACAGATTAATCACTGAAACGTTTGCATAACATTATTATTCAAAAACAAGCAAACAGTGCGTTTCCATTTAATGCACCACTGCATTAAATGAGTCCTTTGATAAATGAATAAGTACCTAAATGGTTTTTGTCCTCCAGCACACTACTCACCTGCAGCCAAGTTTACCATTACTTCCCCTGGCAACACTGTACGTTTGGTTTGTTCACAGTATTTGTGTGTGTGTGTGTGTGTTCGTGCTGCATCAGTGTGTGCTCATGTTCTCAGGCATGCATTTAAAAAGACCATTCAAAGAATTAAATTCTGAACCCATCAAAACCCAGGCACACAGAGAAGGGATCCAGCATGCAATTAATAAAATTTAAACCGATTTTCACAATGAGCCTCCACGGTGCCAGTTTACAGGGTTAAAATGACCGGGAAATCTCAGCCATGTCACCTTAGACAAAGCAGATGAAATTGAAAGAACATGTGAGCAAAAACTGAACTGCTACTTATTCCGTATTTCAGTCACTGAGATCTAATTTTCAAAAGCCCACATCTAAAAACCTGCAGTGCGCCGTGCTTCAGAGCTGAATGTTGTTAATTTGTAGAAAGCTCCACTGATTACCCACTGCAGGCAGCTGCCGTTCTCTATGTGACACAAGGCTTTGTTTGACAACTCCAATCTTTTTCTGTTTCAACACTAAAAAAGGAGGTTGCATTTCAGACCTGCCAGAATAGATTTATCATCACCACAACAATAAACTGGCAAATAAGGAAGGAGAGAGGAGGCACATGGCATAGTAGCTGGTAAACATGTGTAGCTATGGTATATTAGCAGCCAGGAGATAGTTAGAGGTCATCTCTATTTCACAATGATTAGCTCCTTCCATCTGCCGCTCACGGCATTACCCCTTTCCTTGATTGCAGTGTTCTCTATATCCAGGAAATTAGTTCATTTATGCTCCACAACCCTGCCGTCAGCGAGGCACAAACAGGTGCAGCAGACAGAACAGCCGCACACAGGGAAAAGAGACAAACAGAGATGAAGATATGTGCAAAACACGGCATCCAGAATAATAATCACGCCATAAATACAATGGTGGTTGATTAATACAGGGCTGACAAAAACAAATGTGGCTGTTTTTAGATATTTTACTAAGGTGAATTGATCTAAAATAAAAAGAACTATCTTAGGAATTCATAAGTGAAAACAGGAGAAAGCCAAAATATAACCATTACAAAATTTTATCCTTTTTAACTACTATTACTGCTTAATGGAATATGAAGGTTTGTAGTACTCTGTTCAGTGTTTTAGCTGTAGGGTACAGAAAGAAAGGCATGCTACTGGACCAGCAGGTATCAAAGCGAGTTATGACTGCACCATATCATACGATGTACAGGTAACATCACACGAGCACCGACTGTGCACCACGTCATGTCTGCACTTGATATGAGCACATGTGGTGTGTCAGTTACAGGGAACACAGAAAGGCTGTGAGGCACTACGGGGAAGGGGGGTGGGTTCACATTTGTTGAAAAAGCTGTGTGTGTGTGTGTGTGTGTGTGTGTGTGTGTGTGTGTGTGTGTGCTGGCCACCAGTGCTGCAGGGAGGGCCTAGTGATCAGCAGCTGAGCCTGTGTCCCGCTGGGAGCCATCACTGCAGAATGGAGCAGGTGTCTGCAGGCTCATGCACACACGCCCACACGCATAAACACACTGTAAAGTTAAGTGAACTGTCTCTCTTTCTCCTCACTGTCTCAGGCTTTTTTTGTGCACACCCAACATAGCGATTTAGCCCACCCGCAGTGTGCCTTTTACGGTGTATTTCATCACAGATCACCATATTTTGGATCATTAGCATTTTTTCCTACTCATCGTATTTGGAGACGAATCGTAGAACTGGGAATTTAGATGTGATCCATAAACCCCCAGAACAGCCTGCTGCACCCAACCGAACGCCCACGCTCAACCAAAGGTCACCTTTCCAGGTACTTTGACCTGGAAGTAACGACCTGTAATTTCACCTTTATGATGGCACATTGTAAGGCTCAGGGGTTCTGGGTAGTCTGTCCTTGACAATACAGCAACAACACACTGATCAAAAACTGCATGTTTTTTTTTTTTGTTTTTTTTTATAGAGCTGAGGGGAAGAGGCAACCCATAATCTAAATCTAATAATCTAAGAAACAGAAGGGCGGCTCCACTGCCAAAAACCAAAGCAGAAAATTTGAACCTGCTATTATTCCAGCACTGACTGACATTATTTTTTAATTACACCAATTAGTTTTCTGAGAATTTTTAAACACAACAACAGGCTGGTGTTTTTTTTTTTAATGTGCTGAGATGCACATGTCTCCAGTGATATACGTGAAAATTAAATAATAATAAAATGATTGTGCTAAAAAATAACCAGGGGAACTTTGTTAATACTGTGGTACTGGGGATTTCCCTTAAGTCAATGACTACATTTGTGCTGTTCTGTAGGTTGGATAAACCAAATAATCTCAATGATAATAATAATTCTTCATTTTTCCTATTTAATTCCAAAATATTCCCAGAGCTGCTTTTTTTTTTTTGTTGTTGCTTTTTCTTGCTATAAGAAAGCTTTTAATTTCAGACGAATTTGTTGTCTCTCTTGGACAATGTTTTCACCTCTGGTTGCAGTTATTTTATTCTGCTTAAAAGAATAAATAGAGTGGAGAGAAAGTTGTGTTTTCACATTTTGGTGAGTTCATTAAAAAAAAAATATAGAAAAATACCACATTTGTTATTATTTGATACTAGCTAAACCTTACCTGATGATAATATTACCTTAAGGAAGCAAAGCTTATGTGTATGTATTATATAATTGAGATACGCTGGATTCATTATGAAACCGACAGTGACATCAGCTTTATAAACCTCGACAAAAGAGGTATTAGACATGTGAGCCCTTCCATTGTCTGCATATGTGATAATCTTTCTCAGATGGCATCAGCTCAGCCATCTCCTGCACAATAGACATACAATGATAATGCCACATGTATCTAAGATAGATATTGTAGATAGTCGCTGAAACTATAAAATTAGCCTTTTGCAAGAATGATATTAAAAGACGATTCCTTTCGTTGACACCAGTTTGAGGTGTTATATGAAGCAGACCCATTTTATTTTTCTCCTGCCCAGAAAATATTTTGCAGCCATTTGAGATCACTGTTGTAAAGAAAGGTGTCGCCTCAGCGCCTGTTGATGCTGAGCTGACAAACTCTCCTGATACTTGACCGATTGTCTTCATCCAGGATCCTGGCATGTTGATGAACAACAGTATTATTTTCTCTCCCCTCTCAGAATTGATGGTTCCAAAGCCAATGGGTTTTTATTGATTTGCTAATTGCCAGGGATGAAGCAAAGTATCTGCTGTCACCATGAATAAATGATGTATGGCTGACTTGTGCATTAGTGCAGAGGCGGAGTGACCGTTGGAGTAGATGGCCACTGGCTCCACTGGGAGGTGTCTGGTAGCTGGGCCTGTGGGTGCAGTATGCTTAGAAAGGCCTTTTAAATGTGCGATAGATTTGTTTCCAATTGATTGGCTTAAGCAGGACAGCTGTTCTTGAAAGCTCGGCTAAATCAAGACAAGATATTGGAAACTGATGAAAATGCTACAGGTATTTTTTTGTCCAAAGGGAGGCCAACACTAAGTGTTTCCTCAACACAACCCAGAGATGCAACAACAGCATCATTATGCTGCCAACCCATACACTCCCATTAATAATAAATGCAGTCTAACAGCAGCATTCAGTTTTGCCATGGAGTTTGTCTTGAGCCTGTAAATTAGTGACTAGACTGTAAAGTGAGCTAAGTTACAGGAATATATAATATTAAACTTCCTCCTGTTGGAGGAATTGACCACGTATGTGTTTGCACCTTTGTGTATTGGCTAAATCTGCGTTGTTTGGTTGAAACACTTGAAAACACACATTTACTTAGAACATGACTAATGCCTTTTGTGCACATCTCGTCACTTCCTTAATTGAAGATCATTTTTGGGTGGGAGAGCTTGTTTTCTACTCGCAGCTGTTTTCATCTTCAATCAGTTAAATGTTTGAGCAACACAAAATAACAGAAAGATCCCCTCTAAGCAAGTAGTCATTTAAGGCGCTGGTGTTTTTCTCGCTGTTAGTTTGTTTTTCCTCTCGCGCATGAGAACGGGCAGTTAAGTATGAAGTGACATTTGGAGAGCTGGATTTGTGCAGCGTGGGCATGGTTTGTTCCGCAGTGCCGTAGGCCGGTCCGGTGAAGGAGTCTGGATGCGTCTCATTTTTAAAAGGTTACTCCTTATCGTGCAGTCATTTACGCCGATCAGATAGTGTGAGTTTTTTGATGTCATTACAGGTGGCAGGTGGGATTTCAGCGACTCATCGGAGTAGGGGATTTGGTCAAAGGCAAAAACCGGACTCGTTTCTGGAAATAAAAAGTCTGACTGTAAACAGAGGTCAAATCCAAACCTCAAGTGAGAGGCTCTATATGTGCTTCGTCTTTACTGTAGCACATGTTACTGTGTGTGTCTAAGCGGGGGGGCGGGGGAGTTGTGATTAAAGCCTTCACCAGATGGACCACAGCAGTCTCCCTGTGAGCCTGGATATACCCCGACCGGGATCAAACGTAAAACGAGCTGCTGTCCTCCCCCCCCCCAGCCTCAAAGCCCACTGCTATACCCATCACACAGCAGCACACCCACCGCCTCACCGCACACATCCGGTTTAGACTAGGAGATAAGAGAATAATAAAAGGCTGCGTGACATCATAGCCATCATACACATCTTTGAGACACCACACACTACACGCATGTACATAGATGCCATTACATGCAGTACGCAGCACTGACAGTTAACAGCATGACTAAACTTGATGATAAGTCATGAGAGCTGCTGGCCTGCTGAAGTTGAATGTCACCCCAAGCTGTGGACCACTCTGTTGTCCAAATGGACACTAATCCACCAGAGTCCTGTTGAGAATACACGCTCGGTGCCAGAACACGTGCCAGATCCAACAGCCAATGAATAACTAAGCTCCTCTGAGGACCTCCACAAACCTTCTCTCATTTGTGTGAGGCTACAGCGTCAAAGACACACTCTTATCACTTCTCCAGAAAACAAAGAAAGTGTCCGTGTGTTTTGCTTAATAGAAAGGTGTGAAATAAGTCAACCTGTTCTGGTATACACCTTCATTTATTTTAATTATACTGTTTAATTTAAAATGTGTTCCCTGTTGCTTTCTCTATAGAAAACACTAATTAATCAAAACACAGATAAAGTGGTTATCTGACTAGTATTCTGAATTAAATCTACAAGAGATGTGTGTGTGTGTGTGTGCGTGTGTGTGCGCAGAGTTTACACAGAGACTGAACAAGCCTTCACTCCCTATTCCACAGACTGAAACAGCCAGAGATTTCAAACAGGCCCCTGTCACATCTCTGCAGCGTGCAAAGCTCCAGCCATACCAAACAGCTTTGAGTTAAAGTGGAAGAAAGTGGCTGTGACAAATGCAGCACAGCCTTGTACCGGGATCAGCATGAAGAATTCATTTCTGATCTGAAGGGTTTTTACCAGGGAGACTGACGCTGCCAGGGGTTAAGCTGACTCTGTATCATGCCCACTGACACGGAGGGAAAAGGATGTAGGAGGAAAGCTTCAACTTGATTAGATCTATTTTACTGAAATACTCGTCTTTAACGTAGTAACTGTACACCATTCAAAGGATCCACTTTCTCTCACTGGAAATGTACATATTTGTAGAATGACAGTCCAATGTCGGAGTCGGTCGTTCATTTTTGCAAGTGAAAAGCTTATCCATCCATCTATTAGCTATGCTGCTTATTTTGTACAGAGACACAAGTGAAAAGCTTATCCAGAGCAACATGTCAGCTTTATATTCGTGCTCTCAATCAAAACCATGAACAATTACCTCAAACACTTTCAGTCTTGGCTCAAAATGTCTTTTGATATACATATATATATATTTTTTTAAACAATAGCTAATTACTATATTATCTTGATTAACTTAAGGCTTTGGGGTATCAGGTAATTAGTATGTTTATCTATTACAATGAAAGCAGCGCAGACAGAAACTTTACTACAGTTCCAGGGAACATTATTTTCAGCTTCAGGATATGACACTAAAGGTGGGATACAGGTAATGGTTTGTGCTCTCTAAACGCCTTCTAGGACTCTAGTTTGGAAAGGCTTTGCACCAATTCATTTTTTTCTTATCTTCACCCATTTAGAGCTGTGAACTTGTTTGTCCTCACAAGATAATTTGCTTTTAGCGGTTTAAATGGGGTGCTATTGTGGTGGTGAAGCTCCTCCTACTTACGGACATCAGTTTTCTCCTAGGATCAGCTTTTGTGGCAAACCTACTCTTCTCCATTACTAAATTGTCAGAGCACCATGGCCCAGAGTGCTGTGCTTTTCAGGAGAAAGAAAAGAGGTGATTGAATGTACAACAGCGGTGCAGGTGCACTGTGTGCCCCTGACCATGAAATTACCAAAACTCAGTATCCAAACTGCGTTCGCCAATGGCTCATGAAAATAAAACTTCTGGTCTTATAACTGAAAGCAAACAGCAAAAGTGCAAACTGCCCATTGTTGTCTGGATACAGCTGCATTGTGTTAATAGCGATCTGCTAACTGGGATTCAGTGATGGCGAGTTTGTCGCTGGGCAGGGAAACGGGCGAGTTGAAGGCTGTGAATCTCATTTGTTGATTGTTACTGGCAGAGGGTGGACACCTGCCAGGAAAGAGGCGATCATCAGTCTGAGTAGCGCAGCAAGATGCTACTACTGCCAGAACTTCAATGGAGCAACTAAATCTATCCTTGAAGGGCAAATCAAAAAGATCCTAAGTAAGCTGCTGCATACTGAGGAGTGTGTTCTGGTCTATTAAATGTATTAGGCTGTTTTATACTGCATAGACTGCTGGGATGGTCTGCACTGAAAACAACTGGGCCCGAAAAGCAATGCATTGTTGGTAGCTCTGTTTCCATTTTTGATTACAGTGCTGCTGCACATTGTAGGGGGATAACACAGCTTCCTTGGTTGCATTATAATTGGCCCTGAGCCTGACGAGCAATTGTGAAGATCAGTTTTGCTGCAAAACACAAGATTTCCTCCTCCTGTTAATAATCAAGGTATTTTCTTTCAACACTATGAGGTAACACCTCCGCTGGTATCGTCACTTATCCTCCTTTAAATAGAGCTCTTATTATGCAGATTGAAACATAAGACAGGTGTTGAAACAGTGCATCTGACAGATAACAAGACTCAAACCAAGAGCACCCACAATTATCAGCCTCCACTCTGCATATCCAAACCAGCTATACTGCATACATTATTCTTTATCTGCTCTTTCACACTTGTCATCAGAGCACAATGTGTTGGATAGAGTATACTGTATATGTATTTGTAGTATCAGCCTAAACCACTGCCACGCCCTGATGCTTTAGGTCGTGACAGAGCATCATGAGCTTGTGCGAGAGAACCAGAATGAGTAATAGAGAGTTAGAGGAACAACACAGCCTGCAGTTAATCCATTACGGTCTGTGACTGGGAGGAGTTTAGGGTGGAGAAGCAGGGCATCAGGAGTTCATGACAATTAGCCAGCTCTCTGTTTTTTTTTGTTTTTTTTTTAATTAGCAGGATAGAGTCATAGGCTGGAGCTAACTTCTGGGGTCCAATGCGTTTAGAAACCAAAATGTCATGGTTTGTTTTGGTTTTTTTTTTTTTTTGGTCTGTGTGGTGGCAGGTACCAGGATGTGAGCCCATGCATGCACGCCTGTGTGATTGTGCGTGATTATGGATGAGAGCCAGAGCCAATCAATGAGATGGGTTTTCACATTGCTGACGGTGCGGCTGGGCCTCTTGGGTTCAAGCCACAAAAGCTTTTTAACTTTCAAAACTTTACAAGAGGAAAGAAATATCATTTACCTTCTCAAACACTCTTTAGCATCAGTCATCATTTAAAAGCTCAAATACTGCATCCAATCAGCACGAGCCACTTTTTTTTGGGCATAGTCTAACAAAATTGGAATTCCATTAAAAAGAACGGACTTTTTAGCCATTACCTCTAATTACTTCTTGGACAATTTTACATTTATGTGCTGTATTGCATCTTATTCACACAGGGACATAAAATCAATGTGCAGAGAGGCCAGATCCACAAGAAAAGAGGCCAACCTGCAGCACCTCTAACATCCAGACAGTAAAACATCTCAGCATGGATGCCTTTGATAGAATATCTCAACCACTCCCTCCATCTGTCTGCACACATTATTACAATGCACAGTGTGTACCTTTAACTAGGACATGGCAGCAACATGGTTCCATCTTTGGGTATGTGTCTACACACACAGACACACACTGCAGAGAGCAGATTGTGTATATAGCTAATTTATTGAGTAGCGGCAGTCGCTTTCATTGCTTTATAAAACCATGGTCCTGTAGAGCAATTTAGTGAAATGACACACTGAGCACAACAACTGTGAGAGACTATTTTCACTTTCAAATCATAATCTCATTTAGAGAAAAGGTTATTTGGACCACATTACAGAAGGAGAGAACGACGTCAAAACACCGTCTTTTATAAAATAAGAAAATGATCACCCTTGATTTTCACTGCACATTTTACAGCGTCTGCACAGCTGAGAGTTGACAGAAAATAACAGAAAACACTTATAATTTGGGACTGAGATCTGACTTCCCATTCTTTACAATGTAAGAGTCCAAATGCAAGAAAGAAAACACGGTTAAACACGGGACGTTGTTAAAGACGAAGAGGCGCAGCATGTTCTATTTGTTTCTCCTGGTCCAGCTCAAAGGTCAGCACACAAGGATAAAGGATAGACGGGAAACTAGCCAGAGTTTTTTTGTCTGTACTATTCAGCTGCAGGTTTTTTTTCCCCTTTCTGCTCTTTGTAAGAAAACAGTCACATAACAAAGGAAACTAGACAAAGATCCACTACAGCTTTAATCCTTATTTTGTGTGTTACATTTCTACTGTACTCTCCCTGTGCTGCGTTGTGCAGAGTTTGATCACTACAAATCTCCAGACTCCCAGTGCCAGGACACTATATTCTATATGAAACAAAAGCTGCTGTAGCTTGTTCAGGCCATCTCTACTGTGTGTGTGTGTGTGTGTGTGTGTGTGTGTGTGTGTGTGTGTGTGTGTGTGTGTGTGTGTGTGTGACCTAATTGAAGGCGTGGTGAGGACTCATTAGTATTTCAGGCACATGGCTCCAGTGGGCAGGCCAGCTAGCTGTAGCTAAGCAGACAGGTGGAGAGGTCAGGGGTGAAGTGCAGAGACTGGGGAGCTTTAGTTCACAGATTTGTCTTCCAAACTGGCTTCATCAATTCTAGCTCTTTGTCTTCCTGTTCCTCCTCTTCCTTAACAACACTGTTTCACTGTTTTCATTTGGGAGTTCATTTACGTTTTGTACACGTAGCCTACTGTGAAGGTACTGTGTATATTTGTGCAGTACACACTGTATGTATGTATATATATATATATATATATATATATATATAGTATATCACACCCTATGTTGGATTGGAAATGAGGTTTCACCTCAGACCCTCATAAATTATACTGTTCCTGGTTTTCATGTGATGGTTTGCTAAAGACTTGGATATGATGTTGTACTATAGGGTGACTGTAAATGTTTTATAGTGTGAAACATGCAGACGATGTTGCAGTTTATTATTTGTCTATGAAAAGTCTATCTTTTTGTTATTTCATCAGTCAGTCTATAAAATGGGCAGCACAGTGGGTCACGTCTTGAATGGGTTTCATCTGGGTTCTCTGCCCCCCACCACAGCCCAAACACATGGAGGTTAGGGTTACGATAACTGGTGACTCTAATTTGCCCTTAGGTGTGAATGTGACCCTGAATGTTGGTCCGTCTGTGTCGGCCCAGTGATGCCCAGGTGTTCCCTGCTCCTCACAACATATCAGACAGGATTGGCTCCAGCTCAACCCTACCCTTGATAGGATAAGCAGTATAAATAATAGATGGAGGGATTTAGTCTACAAAACATCACAGAACTGAGAAAATTGCCCATCACAATTTTTCAGGGGCCGAGGTGCGTTCGTTTTATCTGACAGTCGATCTAAACCTCAATGAAAAGCAACAAATCTTCACGTTTGAGGTGCTGGAATCAGAGACTGTGTGTTTTTGCTTGAGAGTTGACTTTACAACAATTAATCAGTGATCACAATTACTAATGATTCATTTTCCACTGATTGACTACTCAATTATTTGACTAATTGTTTTAGTTCTACTTGTTAAATCTGTGCATTTACAGATCACGTAACTAACCATGACTATATTTTTAATTTTAAACTAAAAACCTAACTATAATAAGGAGTTTTTTTTTAATGTATTGGCTTTCACGTCGATGTAAATACTTACGTCTTTAATCTTTCAGTGGCAGAGATTATAGTCACACACAGATGATCCATCTAAACAGAGTGTGACTGTGTATGAGGATGTGTCTTACGCTTGAAGGAAAGGAGGAATCTCTGCGACCTGACGGATGTCTGCTACTCGCGTTAGCTCCGCCGGGCGTCACACAGCTGAATGCTAATGGAAACAAAACAGCATGAGGATAAGACTCGACTTGCTGACCACCTCTTTATTGCTCTGATGGGCACCAGGGAGACAGTCTGATCTTGTGTTAGAAAACTGATAATATCCTGATCTCCTGTCTGGCAACATGAGTCTATTACCATATCAGCCATATAAGGTGTTTCTATTGGCAGCATATGGTGTTTGTGTCAAAGCATTTCTCTGTGCACATGAATATGCTGATGTTATATAGTGATGAGAAAATGCATTTCTAAATGTGCATTCTGGGTACACGCACGTGTGTGAGGAAATATACGTACATGTGTGACGGCACAGCCGAGCACTGCTGTCTGCCAGTTCACTGTGTTAGAGGAAGCAATAGCTCCCTCTTCTTGTCTGCCTGAAATAGGGGCCAGCTGGACAAAATCAATCTAAGGCAGGTTTGCTGCTGGGCATAGAAATTTGCTTTTTATAAATATTCATAAACAATAAATAAACTCTGGTGAGGATTATAATTTGTCAGAGTAATTGGCGACAACATCAAACATGTCCTAATTTGATAGTAGCATTTCATTAAACAGGCTATAATTAGTCCTCAGAACAATAGACAGAACATTTTGGTGCCCTGGTACAGTTAAACATAAATCTCAGATGAGATCCTGGTTTTAAGGAGCGTGGTGAGGCGTGTGGGTCTAGGACCCAGAACAGACCCTGTTGTTGGGTTTTTGTTGAGCTTCTGGGTATTAGAGGTCTCCATGTGGCTTCACAACAGGTTTCGGACGCTGCAGCAGCAATGCTGGTACCTGGTAGGTGCTTGGTGACAAACCACAAGCGTGAGTTGAACCGAATATGAGGATCTACTGTCCTAAGTGTTAGTGTGAGGGAGAATTACGCACATGCACAAACAAAAGTCACCTTCATCATGTACCTGTCCCCATGATGCTCTGTTCCCCATGTGGACCACACGAGCCTGCCTCCTCCACGCGCATCCGTGAGCGCACCGCCCCGTCCGCGCCTCCCCAGCCAATGGGAGACCGCGCGCGAGGTGCCTGGGCACCCAATAAATGGCTTACTGGGGAAAGGTACAGGGGCTTTTTGCTCGGAATCTCCTGTTTTAAAGTGGAGTTTCTTTCTCTGGTCGCGTTGTTTAGTGTTTTTTATTCTCCTGCATGGGACCAGGCTGCAGCTCTTCCACAGCCACGGGTTCTCTTTGTTTAGTTTTTGGCTCGACCAGACTCGCTGTACCGGCTCCAGGAAGCTCCGCTGCTTCAGTTTCTCCTGACTGACTGACTTTTTACGGTTTGTCCAGCTGCCTCACACGAGAATGGTCATGGTGAGTAGATGTCGCAAGGCACCTTCTTCCTATTGCACCTGTTTGTTTGTCGCTTGCGCCTCCAGTGTGCAGCCAGCCGGGCGCAATGGAACCGCAGCAGGCAGACAGGTAGCAGCCGCACGGATTTCTTTCTCCTACGTATGAGCAGTCACCTCCTGCGTTTCATTTACTTGGGATAAATCATTTCAAGCGAATTTGGCTACACCTGTGCGCACAGGTACATACCCACTGAAGCGTTTGTTCTGATATTAGAAAAGAAATTAATAAATAAAGCAGACAGTTTTGGGTTTTTGTCAATCTCTGCTCCGTTTCGTTGCTGTTTGAAATCAAAATGATGACGAATGTCATTATTGTGTAAGATGAAAAAGTGTGTGAAAGCGAGAGAGAGAGAGACGGGGAGCGTGCACAGTCATGTACAGGGGACTTTAACATGCACCCAGTAATAGCTCATTTATATACACACAGTGCTGCGCAGGCATCCTATTACCATAGTGCCTGAGGCTGCAATCACTCTCCTAGAGCGCCGCTCTGCCCGGCTCGCTCAAGCACAGACCTCAGCAGCGATTGATTGCTTTGCTGGGATTCAGAAAGCCTTTTCTCTGCCAAACCAGGCTGAGCTTGGCGTGTGCCGACCAGGGCTCAGAGCCAGCCGGAGAGCGAAGGTGTTAACACTGTGGGCGGGGCAGGTGAGGCCAGAGGCTGACGGGCAAGCCAAGAAGCCAATCACAGACTCTAAGAGAGACTCTGGGAGGCGGTGGGGGGGGCGAGTGGGCGGACTTTGACCTTCCAGCTGAGCAGGCGACTGGGCGGGTGGCTGTGGGAAGGAGGGAGGGGAGGGGAGGGAGGCTTGCTGCAGCCCAGCACTCGCATCCAGCCTCATCATTCTCCTCCGAGCATCCGTGGAAGAAGGCGATGCTTGCTCCGTACGTCTCTAGCACGCTGCTCTCTGCTCGCCGCTAAGACTCAGGCAGAAACAGGAGGAGTGAGGAGAAGAGGAGAGGAAAACAAGGAGGCAGTGTCAGCAGGAGGGTGAGAGAGAGAGAGTAGGGCTTTTTCATTGCTGAGGCGTTGCTGTAGCTGTTGTGTGAGGACAGAAAGAGCGTGAGACAACGGCCGGCAGCATCTCCCAAATGGAGTGGAATGGGTTTAAGATGGTAAGGAAGAAGCCTACAGACAGCGTGCCACTGTACCACACTGTATAATCTTAGCCATCATGCAACTGTGGGCAGCCTGCAGTGACTACATAGGTTATGGTGTGTATATCCTCATAGCACAGGCAATGCAGTGGAACTGGTGAACTATTTGTTGTGCAGAATGTTAAGTTCCTCCATGCAGGAGAGCAGGTTCCAGCAGGGGGTGAGAAATAGAGGGGGACCGATGGAGGGACGGCGCCACATATGCAAATAGGAGAAGTGTGGAGGCAGGAGCAGAGCTAAGGAGGACAGAGGGAGAGAAGGGTTAAATCGGGGAACATCACCCATCTTATGTTTGAAGGCAGGGCTGGAGGTGCCCCCTACGCCCACCCCCACCCCCTTTTACTGCCTTTGCACCACTCTGACAAATCTACCTGCATATACTACTGCAGCAGAATGCACATTGTTGATGCCGAATGAACTGTAAGAGGGTAGGGAAACCTGGTCTTTGGCTTTAATATGCACGTAGGACTATACAAGTACTCCCTGTTAACAGTGTATGAGTGGAAATGCTTTCTGTCATGCTGCTCGTCTACATGGTGGAAGTGTGTGTGTCGCCCATGTGTTGTGCCAGAGCTGGAGAAGGATGGAGTAGGTGTGTTGGGGTTATGCGCATGCCTGAATTACTGTACACTGCAATACTATGCATTATCTAAGTTTTAAAGCCCACTGCTCCTGTGTGTGTGTGTGTGTGTGTGTGTGTGTGTGTGTGTGTCTATGCCTGTGTGTGCTCAATTCTGTGTTGGCGTGAGAGAATTTATTATAAGCTATCTCAGTATTTTGTTTTGCTCAGCTCCCAGAGACTTACTTTAACTTCATACACCTTATTCCATTCATCCATCACATCCAAGCACCAGAGTGAAAACGAACTGCCGTATTTTTCCCTCTGTCATCTACACACAGTCAGACAGTTTTATTTCATCGCCGATACTGCGTCACCACTCTGTCTACACAGTCGGTACCCATTATTTTGCATTCCCAGTGCATCCATCTGTTTTCAGAATGGTGCTCTTACCGTCCACAAAGTGGACTGACTCACTTTTGTATTTGCATGAGGAACAGCAGACGCATTATTCATCGGTCAGCAAGTAAATGTTTGATTGTGCGCATGCTGGCTGCTCTTCATTGGATACAATCAAATTGCTAAGTGACATGACGGCAACTCCCCCGTTTGATGACGTGGCCAGTGGCGCTGTCTGGACACTCCGCGTTAGCAACCCAGTGTAGCATAGATGGAAGGGCCTAGCAGGAACATGAGAAAATGGGTGTGAGCACAGAGCAGGAGTGTATGTTGTTTACAGTTTGTGTATGGATAGGGCTGGTGTTATCATCCATAGGGAGACGGAATGAAACGGAGAATGAAAAGGAAAAGGGAGAGAGGGAGTGCAGCGGTCGAACATTCGTCAGTATTGGAGGTATTAGATATGTGTGCACCATGGAGCCTCCTGATGGGAGCCAGCGGGGAACCTGGGCTAGACACAGGCCATCCTTTCACACGGATACACACACACACACACACACACACACACACACACACAGAGATTTATACAAGCATGCAGCCTCTTTATTACCCTCAGGCAGAACACCATGAGCTCCAAGGTTACACATCAATGCTAATAGGGTGGGGTGTGTGAGGAATTTATTAGCTACAGTGCCCCGACCGAAAGTGAGCTCAGTGATTTAAATGTAACTGGAGATCAGCGAATAAGGGGGATAAGGTGCTCGGGTATCTTACAGTTCCAAGAAAAACGAAGGTGATTCATAGACATCAAGAAACGGTGGTTGTTGAATTGTAACCTTAGAAATAAAAAAAAAAAAAGAAGCAGGAAATTAGAGGATTTAAATCCAATCACGACATAGCCTGTCCTGTGTTTTGTATGTCTGTGCGGTGTATTTGTGTGTGCCTGAGTGTGTGTTTGTGTGTGTGTGTGTGTGCATGAGAGAGGCAACTGACATGTGTCCAGATGCAGAGTGACATGGTTAACTACAGGCTGATTAAACACAAAGCAAATGGATGAAGTGAGAAATAGAAAGTCGTAGTGGTTCCGGCAGTGGAACAATTGCCTCTTAATCTTCTTTTCTGTGTTCCTGTGCTCAAACATTAGCTGCCTAGGATTTACCACAGATGGGTGTGCCGCATTATATACAGCATGCAGATAAACAAACCTTTCATCATTTCGCATGGTGTTTATGGAACCATCAGTCTGTCCTTAATGTTGTCATGATAAAGAAAAATGGAACTGTAATCTAGAACTGGTTTACTATTCTCCTCTTTTCTAAGAATGTGGTACCATAACCTATCACTGCTGTGATGCAAATTTCTCAAAATAACTGGCTCATCATTTGACCCTTTCTCACGATAAACTAACTGAGGCAGACGACCCAGGCCAGTGCTCTGGGGAGATAATCCTCACAGAATAAAACAGTTTTAGCATTCTGAGGTAAAACCTGCAGACAGTTTTATAATGGCCAGCTGAACAGTTTGTAAGACTTTTATAGAAAATATGCATTTAGGTGGAAGTGAACTCAGCATGCTGTGGATGATTTACTGCTTGTGTATTGTTTCTCAACACAAAGTGAAGGTCTTACATTGGGTTTCATGAAGTAAACTACATAGAAGGCCAAGAAAAAAAATAGCAAAGCTGAGGCCTTAATACAAAAATATTCAATGTTCTGCTTTGTGTTATGAGTGCACATGGTCGTAGCTGTGCTGCTGGTAATGCTGAGGATTCTGTTTTTCCACAATCAAGAGTTCACACTGCTGCTCATCCACAGTTATCATTCACAGAAATATGTCACATGATCACATTGTGGCTGTTAGTGTTCACGTATTTATAGTACAGTCCTTGGGTGTAGTTGTAGTAATGTGCTCGTCTGCGTGTACATGTGTGTGCGTCGTATGTCACAGTGATCATGTCTCCTCCATCGCCTTAGGTAAACGGCCAGGCCCAGTCAAGCGTGCACTGGGTGTGCCGCATGTAGATCAGTCACAAAGACACTAGTCAGTCAGTTATAATTAACTTTCTCCCCAGACTGTAACGAGGTTTAGAGTTGGGTTCTGTAGATACGCGGGTATGGGAGCATTTACTTGGCTTCCATTTGTTTAGTGGCTGCTCTTTTTCATTCACACTGAGAAGCACCTGCAAGATTGTACAGAGGCTTTTTCCTAAATTTTGATCTTGGTGGTTTTACCCAACTTGTAAAGCGACCTCAGAAAAATTCTGTCGAGGGCGTTAGGTCCTTCCAGTTATAGGAGGAAGGAGCTGCTCCACGATAATATTAAAACTATTAATCATTAAAGTCTTACACCTGCTTTAAGAAAAATAATGAAGGTGTGGTCAATTGGTGGTTAATGATATAACTGCTATTGCATAAGCTCTTAACTAAAGATTTGATCTGTGCACGACATGACACTACTGAGCTAAACAGCTGAAAAAGACAAAAATGATTTTGTTCCTCTTTGCCCTTAGGCTTGAGGTAAAAGGTTTTTGCCATTGCTTTGGTATTTACTATGTAAGTACATTATGCAGTCTGTCAGTATTTTGGTGGTACATTGTCTGTATAAATATCGCAAAATATTTTATTGTCTTTATATGTCTTCTCCACTTTCCTTTAAACAAAAGCTGGATGGAAACTGTTAATGAGCCAAAAGCCTGTTTGAATAAGAAGCTGCTGTAACAATCTCTGTCCCAATTAGCACGCTTTGGTTTTTAAATATTCCTTTTGTGTGAAGCCTAAACACACAAGAAGACTCACAAAACGGTCACGTTGAAAATTTAATAGGCTTCCACAGCGATTTCCTTCATTTATTTAAAATGCTTTTTTTTTTCCCTTTTTAAAAAGCTAGAAATCTGAGAGGCATGGCAAGGCATTCTGCTGTGAGGGGAACAGCATTCACAAATACTAGACCTAATTCCTTTGGCAGAAGCTCAAACTGCTACAGACAGACACATAATCAGCTGGGGAGTGTTAGCGCCTCAGCCCACTAGCAAACATAGGACCGAGCCCTTGTTGTGCATTGCTGCTTTTCAGAATAAATATCCCGATGGAAAATACAGTGGGAGGAAAGAGGTATTCATGTGTATATAGCTCTTTGTTCAGTCAAAGATACAGAAGGAGAGAGGAACACTGGATTTCTCAGCTACTTTACTGCTCATTCTTTCTCCATCTTCTCTCTTGCCTCTCGCTCTCTCTCCCCTTTCCTTCCTCCCCGTCTGTCTCTCATCCTTCACTGTACCCTGTGTGTTTTGGTATTCATACAGATGTTTGGATTTGAGTGGCAGTTTCTCCTGAGACCGTGCACAAGCGGCTGACTCGTCTCATCAGCATTTTGCATCCCAGGAAAAAAAAAAAAAAAAGAGAGAACAGAAAGCGGAAAGCATCAGCAGGCAGAAAGGCTGTGAGTGTGTGTGAGTGTGTGTGAGTGTGAGTGAGTGTGTGTTGCCTGTTGTTTGGCTTTGGCAGCTTAAACTGGCCCAGTATTGTTGCTGTGTGATGTTTAAAGGATGTTTCAAGGTCACGCTTTCGACAGGCCCCAGCTCCTCTGACATATTAAACATTTATGTATTTTTGTAACTACATGAATTATAGATTGGACATACGACTCAACACGCTACAAAACGCCACCATTGTGGTGGATAATAGACATATTAGGGCCTCCCACAACATCTTTAGCTTTAGCCTTCATCAATCATAGCACATATCAGGCACAGTTTGAGATAGTAAGTGTCATAGCAGCAGTGTTTGACCCAACAGGAACAGGAAGTCCTCACAGTCGATGCATTTTCCCTTCCAATGTATAGGAATGTTATTCTTCCTACACAAGACACCTACATGGACATGTAGGGAACACGATATCCATCATATCCTCAGACAGAGGGGAAAAAAGGAGGGAGAAACAGGAACGGCAGAGAGATCGATGTGTGCTCTCGAATGGATGCACAGCTCTGACACACGCTGTTGCAGAATTTTCTATGGCAAATCAGCCACCACCTTCTATATGTCGCCTCTCCGGCACACGTTACAGTATATGAGCAGAGATAGTTTCCTGTGGGCATTTTCAATTAGTCTGCACTGTACAGCAGTAGGGGGGATTAATCTGCTCGTTTGAATGCATGCCACACTTAATGGTTTAGCTGGTGTGCTGCGGGCCTCGCCTGGTAGCTGTGCTGCTATACATTTAGGCTTTTGTGCCTCACTCTCCTCTCTTCCTGCTGCAGCAGGAGCCATTTCTGATTGCACCACTCTCACATCAAGTTACACCGAGATTAGATTTGCACAGACGATGGGATCACTATAAATTCTCAAGTCAAGCTCCAAATTGGTTGTGTAATGACTAGTACAAAGCAACTTTGCAGCTTTGAAAGTGACTGAAACGGGTTAGCGGGCAGGTTAGAAGAGCATATTCAAAAAAGGGATTGTTTTCAAATACAAAGAAATCTGGTTTATGTAAATGATTAGTGCGGCTAAATATTCAGGGACAAACAAGGGCAGAGTATCTGTTCTATGAAACATGGACATAAAACGCAGCACACGGAAACGTTTGCCGATAGATTTCCAAAAGGATGTAGATGTGATGTAGATGTGCCTGCACGTCAACATGCAGTTTCAAGTTACTCACGGCCTCCATCAAGCTATTTACTCATTAAGACAGATGATGGACAGCTGTCCTTCTCCCTTACAGCTATTTGATTATATGAGCTCCGGTTCAGAGCTGAATCAATAACCAGATTAGCTCGGCGCACACACACACACACACACACACACACACACACTCAGACACACCCTACAGTACCCAAGGCTGTGGAATGAATTCTTGAGTACAATGGTCAGTCCATGCCTATGTGATTTAGCTCTATGCTGTTACCACAAGGCAACACACACACACACACACACACACACACACACACACACACACACACACACACACACACACAGGGCTGTGTCTGAGATGCAGCTGATGGGCGAAACAATGATTAGATTAGGAAGAGCTCTGACTCTGCTGAGCAGCCAGGCCAATGTTCCTGTCTCTCCCCTGCTCATTGTGCTGTGCTGCAGGTTTGTTCCTATATCTCCAGGCTGTTTATAGCTTTTTAAATACCTGCTCTTCAAAGCCAGTATTACCACTTTTTAGCCTCAGACCAATTTTAATTAGAACTCCTACTGTGAAGTTTACTAAAAACGGAGTTAAATCAGAGGAGTTTACATTTCTTATTCTGCTGCCTTAGGGAAGGCTGCTTTAGTAAGTTATCTCATATAGTCCTTCAAGGTCTTTCTCATACATACAACAAGCATGACTTTAGGCTTGAGCAAACAGAAAATGCACAGGTGTTTATGGTTGGTTGCAGCTTGCCACTGCTGAATTGCTTGTTTCTGACCCGATACGTGCAGGTGGGAACGGTACTAACGTATTGTTGGATGGTTGAGTTGAGTGAATGTCTGTGCATATGTTTATTTAGCTATAGGTCAGTGTATTTTAGTGTATTTGGCTAAAGATAGGAGACAGCATCACTGAAATGGCTCGTTGCCTGCACAGGTGCAAGGCTGCATTCACCTGCCAGCTACTTGTGGAGGTGGTGTCCTCGCTCATGACACATGGTGCTGACTCAGATGGTTCAGCCTGCCTGCTCTCCCTGCCTCACTGTCTCTGCGTACTCTATCCTCTCTCCCAGCCCCAGCTAACAGCATCTTCAGCTCGACACGGAAATGAGCGGTGCATGGAAACACAAGCTATTCGCCTGAAATGCAGTGCGGAGTAGTGCAGGGTTTTTCACATGGCAATGCTGTAGATTCTGTTACGGTGTGACTTGTATTCATTAAAGAGAACAGTCAAGAGTAAGTAAATGTAATCAGGTTAGATCGTAACATAGTCCTGGCAAATATGATTTCTGTGTTATGAAAAATGAAGACAGAGTGAAAAAAGGAGGGGACCTATTGGGAAGGTGTTGTCTCTCCTACATTGTTTTTCCTCTCAGATATTCTCAGTGTGTCTTTTGTGCTCACCACCCCCAGAAACATGGCTGATATTTTATGAATAGGCCCTATGTTAGATATAATCTCCACTTAAGTCTTTAACGACATTAATGACATTTAATTAAAGAGGGAATCCCATGTAGGAGATGATTATTTAGGATCTGTAATCCACCAAAATTTTGTAAGGGTTTCGACAGCGATCGCTCCCATCCGTCACACTCGGGGATTACAGCGGGACAGACCGCAAATGCACAGCAGAGACATCTTGCGGATTTGACTGAGCTGGAAACTGAGGTGCCGGATGCAGCGGCTAGAACTGGAACAAAGGTTGGCAAGCTGTTGATGGGGATTCAATGCTGTTCAAGGGAAGACTGCTATGGCACTGTATTGACTTGCAGCTGAAGATTAGATAGAGAAATAGGGGCCAGGGGCATCGGGCGAGAGACTGTTCCTGGCACAGAAGCGATACTAGGGGAACAGTGATGAGGACATGAGAGGCCAGGCCAGGGCTGGGGCAGAGAGACAGGGACTTGGTCTGACAGGCAAGGCCAGGGCTTCAATTCCAAGGCCCAGTCCCTGCGCTTCAAGCTTCAGCCAAACAGCTAGGCAGGTGTCCAGCTGATCTCACACCCCCACAAGGGAGGAACTAGAGAGCACCAGTCACTAGAGCTGCACAAATTGAAGTGTCATCTCCAGAGTCAAGATGTTCACCAATTTTCTGCATGCGCTGGTGCAGAGTTGGGATTCAGCCAGTGGACAAATGACTCCAATTCCGCCTACAGATTGGCTGAGCAAGGGAGACTGGTGTGTGTATGTGTGTGTGTGTGTTTATTTTGTTTGTGACTCTGTGTGTGTGTGTGTGTGTGTGTGTGTGTGTGTGTGTGTGTGTGTGTGTGTGTGTGGAGCACTGCAGGTCCTCAGAGTCACTGTCCTTTAAAGGACGTTCTGTCTTTTGCCTGCCCACATTTTAGCATGAAATACTTGTGAAGAAAAGTTTCCACATTAAAGTAATTAAGACGAATCTAAATAAAGTCCAACCTGTTACATCACATCAGGTTATAAATATTACATCTTTAGACTCATCCTGTTCGGCGTACGGATTCATCCTATAAGCAGCCTGTGAAATATAAATATTGCCGTTACTATATAGATCCTGTCGGACATACTCTTTGGCAGTTGGCCATATCCTGTCATCTCCTGACCTCTGACCTCAAAGCAGTATGTGGTGATTACCCAAGGGCAATGAGGGAGTGTGTGGGAAAGCTGCATCGATCTCAGAGAAGGACTGAAACATCACAAAAGAGAAGGAAGGAGAAAAAAGTCAAGCTAAAGTTAAATGAAAAATTGCTTATGTACATGTCTTACGCGTTATTATTCCGAGCCACACAGAGAGAAAAGGAGTGGAGGAGGATAAAAGAAAGAAGAATCCATTTGGTAAAGTAGATGCAGATCGATGAGACTGGAGGAAGGCGTGCCAGAGTGCAACAGGGGAGGGCTGTGTGTGTGTGTGTGTGTGTGCGTGCGTGTGTGTGCGTGTGTGTGTGTGTGTGCTTATGTGCATGACACATCCCAGATTATTTTTCCTGATTGATCCAGCCCAGCATCCGTCTGACCTGCAGGACTTTTCAGAGCTCGAAAGATGCTGGTGGAGGTGGAGAGATGGCGCGAGAGAAAGATCCAAGAAGAAAGGGAGCGGAGAAAAATAAAAATCAATAGCGCAGAGAGCATTACAGGGAACTTGACTGGCAGAGAAGCTGAAGAGATAGTAAAGTTGTATTAATCTCTGTGTCTCAGTCAGTTTTACAGGCACTCCAAATCAGTATCACTTTTAAGAGCTGGGAGGGAGTTTCAGTTTGAGTTTAGTCGTGTCTGGTGTAGCAGCTGGAGAACAAGACAAACTGTCAGTAGAGCATTTACGCACTTATTGTCTATTATATTTAGTCTCACAAGTAACCAAGTGATGTTAAAATAAGATGCATGAGGCATAAGGAATTCTCAAATGAGCTGAAGCAAGATGGTGAGGGGAAGTCTAACAAGTCAGATGGTTGCATGCTGGCTCCATTTTGTAGCTGCCAGGCAGTGTGTCTATCAGTGGAGAGATCCTACAGCATACTGTCTACTCCGCAGTCTCCATAGCCTCCATCTATCCTGGCCAAGTCAGGGTAAATTGATTGTCTAAGCTCTGTGAGAGAAGGGGGAGGGAGGCCTGCACCAGGACAGCGATCTAAAGTGGTGGTTTTATGGTGTAAAAGCAGCAGAGGAGCGACGAAGGTGAAAAGGGCGAAAAGTAAAAACGCACCGCTCATCCAAATCATAGCTCGTACCATTAGTGACACTAGGCTGTGTAGAAAGAGAGAGAGATAATGGTTGTGCACATTATGGAAGAATGCCTCGTACAATGGATTCACATACAGTATATCTAAAGGAAAACTGGCTGCGTTTGGTAGTTTTGAACGGTACTGGAAGACAAATGTATACGCTCCTTTCTTGCTGTGGGTGGATAAGGCTCATCCAATTTGACTGCAGCACCCAGACACCGCTGGCCGGGAGCCCAAGGAGACAGGAAGCACTTTTGTGGCATCAAATATTAATGGTGTTATAGAGTGTATTGATTATATAATACGTTTTCCCAGCATCTGAGCACTGACTGAAATGTATTCCCTCAATAATTAAAAATGTATCCATGAGCGGTTTTTCTTCTCAGTGGCTGGTGAATGTAATTGCGTTGCAACCTTATTCCACTGTTGTCTGAGATTTTATCGCAAGACGCACGTGTGTGTTCACGTGATAAATGCGAGAGCGACAGGAATATGACAAAAATTAAACTGTGAGCATGTGTGTTGCGGCTGACTGTTTGTTTTGTCGAATGGTTGAGCATCAAACACTGAGCACTGCATAGTATTTTAAAAACGGGAGATGCAGGAAGTTACACTCACCTCTGAGAAATGTAATATTTCTTGTGCCGACATTCTGCTCTCTTGCACTAAACATTAGCTGTTGAAATGGACTCTCATCTGCTTGCTGCTTCTTACATTTTTATCACCACATTTGTACATGCTACGATAACACTGCACTGTCTGCTTGCTGCGGCACACCATCCGCTTCCACACTGACGTACTGTGTAAAATGACGGCTTTGCAGGATGGGTGAAAAATGATTTTGATGTTTCACCTCTGCCTAACATTTCCTTTTTTCAGGGTAGCCTTTGCACTTTGCATTTAATGGCTGCGACAGGTTGTTTTAACATGCAGGTTATACAGTAGGTTGTCCTCCACTCTCTCTTGATGCTTTATATTTGGTGGCTTTAAACTGTAACTAGCGTGGGCACCTTAGGCCCTGGGGTGTATCTATCCCTGGCACTGTCCACTCTTGGCTCAATCACATGGTTATAAATACACACACCTGCATGAGGTTGACCCAACACAGCTAAAAGTTGGAAAACGTTATTATACAGTAGGAAATTTAAAAAAAAACCCAAAAAAAACACCTCTAACCAATTTGTTATAGACAGATCTACACAGTAGAAACTGTTATATATGTTCCACAGCCATTATAAGCAGCAACCCTTTGGTCCTCACCAGTCTAAAACAAAGATGGCTCTAAACAGGATATTCTATATGATCGGCCCAAATATATCCACACTTCATCATTACCTGTCAGCAGGTAGAAACTATTATTTTCTTTTTTCTACCCCGACCCCTCTGCCCCTGTGTATCTTCTTCTCCCTTTCAAGCTGACAGTTCACTCTCATTTAGACCTCCATTATGCATTTCTGCCTAAGTTTACAAGACACATTGACAACAGAACATGTACAGACTCTTGCTCCTCTCCCCCACCGCTGTCTCTCCCTTTCTTTGAAGGATTGGAACGGTCTTGCCCATTATTCAGCCCTTGCCTTTACTTCCTCCTCCCATCTGATCTCTCACTCCTTCTCTTCATCTCTCCAGTAGTAAATGAAGGCAGAGGTCATCCCTCCTCTCTTGCTCCTCTCCTGCTAAATTGGCTGCTTGTAGCATCTGTAGATAGCTGCAGGCATTAGAGTCCGGCTCTGGAGAGCTAGCGAACAGACTTCCTGCTCATTTGTGGCATTTCTGTCTCTTCAACCACAGGCTTGTTTACCCACAGAGAGCAAGAGGGAAACCCTCATTATAAACTCTGCCAAGGTCATTGCAGTCACCACACCAATCTGCCGGCTGCAGCACACAAACACGCACACACTCCTTATTCAGGAAGGTACTCGGATATTAAAATAGACTGAAACAACTGAAGATGTTTACCCTATTTCTGTCTTAGCAGAAATTGGAGCCATATCATTTCCCAAATATTAATCATCACTAATTCCTTCCCCAGTGACAAACCTCATCTTCATAACTCCCAAAAGTAAAAACTCCTGAGCCACCTGTCTTTGTTTTAGTCTGACTGGTGGACTGACTACAAAGGTTGTGTGTGGGTTTTGTTTTTTTGTTTTTTTTAAAATGAGCCACCATTTTCCCCAACACAATCCCAACCTCCCCCCTCCCTCAATCCTGCTACAAGTCTGTCGTTGTAAAGTGAGTGTTTGATGTTGACGGTGGGCTGTGCGTCCCCCCCTCCCTGTGCTCCGCTCCATAGGGGTCGACGGAGACACAGTGGCGTCAGGCAGAGCTCCCACAGCTCCAGGGCTGGGCAGAGAAGGGATTGCTGACACAGCCAAAGATGGTAAGGAGACTCCTGCTGCCAAATGGATGGCCCAGCCATTTTACACATCCATGAAGTGATATGACCTGATATTGTAATATGTTTAAAGAAATGCACACTGGTGGTGATGCTGCTGACTGAGACACTCGTAACTGGAGCAGACACTGATGGATGGGGCAGCAGACTGGGGGGAGGACTGGGGTTGCTGGGGTAGAGGAAGTTGTGCAGATACGAGTAAAAACGCAACGTTCAGCTGCCGACATGTTCGTCTTTTTACACCTGAGGTTTCCTCTTTTTCCTGTCTGTGCTGATGTTTTAGTATCGCAAATCAATCACATTGTTTAGCCTCCACTGACAAATGCAAACTGCAGCCATGGGCATTTCTAAAGGACCACTAACCTCATATCCAGAGTTACTCACGTTTCCTAATGTTCTAAACACACTTGCCTTTTTTAAGTATGAGTTTCCTCCCACGCACTTTGCTTAAACAACTGCAGCTTCGCTTGAGTCAAGCCAAATTTATTTATTATAGTCTTAATTAGGAATGACTGCCAGTTCTCTCTCTAATAGCACCGATTTATTCTGATTCCCAACACTGCACACTGTCTACATGTAATACTCTTAGTTCGGGGTGCAGCGTTGGCTCGGCTTCGAGTAACCTTGTAATTTGTGGATAAAGGAAGCCACATCTCGAGGCTGAGAGCCTGACGGGGACTGTGTGTGTTGTACCAAGTCAGGGGGACATGCAGCGAGTCCTGTCCACAGCACTAAGCTCCACAGTGAGAGAGCAGGGACAGCCCGAGTGTTCACAACATGAAGTGGACTCGTGAGCAGCACAAATGCTGGTGAGCAGGGACAAGGAGAGGAATATAATTGGCCGCTGGGACTCGGCAGGTCCCTGTTAATTAGAGGCAGCCATTTTCGTGTAAAAACTCCTCAGAAAACGTCCCATGGAGTTGAAAGTCTCTCCGACAGAATGGAGCCCAGCAGGGAATGTAAACAGATTTAATAAGGCCCTCTCCAATCAACTCTGTTATGGCTAGATATGCTCTCTCTTTCTCTCTCTCTCTCCCCCTCTGTCTTTCTCAGTCTGTCTCTGTATCTCTGTTGTGGTAGAGTGGTGAGTAAGTAGGGAAGGATACTGTCAAAAGAACAATTTGCATGCAGCTCTCATCTTAAGAGCTTTTAGATATCTCCCTGTCTGTTTGTTTTCTGCTGTAAGCTTGGGCCATTGTTCTCTCGCTGTACGTGTGTGTGTGTGTGTCTCAGTGCTCTTCCACTCACTGTAGACACCAGACTATGAATGCATAGCAGTGTGTGTGTGTAAAATAAGAAGATGGAAGGATTCTTGACTGACATTTCGTTGGCACGGCTCCTAAACACTTAAGGAAAAGGAAAACCAAATAATAAGAAATACAGCCTCATTATAAAGGTGCTCCTAAAGTCACGTATGAGTCCCATGACACTGTTAGTACAGTTACTAAGAGCTCAATAAAATCCCAGTTTTAAGTAGTTTGAAAAAAAAACAAGTCATCTTTTTAATGGAACCATCTAACCTGGGACCCAATTACAGTAAATTTACTCGACTTACCAATTTATTAATGTGGGTCTTGTCTGAACAATCTCTTATTAATGTGACTCAAAGTGACATCACGCAGATATTGTCTGACCACCAACAGTAAGAACCACCATAATGTGGATATTAACAGCAGTGCAGCCTTTGTTGGGCAACAGGAATAGAGCTATTTGTTTACCTGCTGTTTCACGTAGATTAAAGTGAACTGATTAAAGTCAAGTAGCTCACACACTGTAAACGTCTAAAATGGATATGAAAACTATTTCTGGAAAAACTGGGAATTTTTAAAATTCTGCTTTGAGATATATTATTAGCACACAGGTCCAGTCTTTTGATAATCCAGAAATAGAGCGAAATACAACTCGGGTGCCTTTTCTCCTTTGCTAAAACCAGCCCTGCTTCCAAGTGCAGCCCGCCTGCTTGTACTTCAGTTAAAAATAGTCAGAGCTGAATGGTTGAACAGGGGGACGGGAGAGATCTGAGCAGTGACTTTAAAACTTTGATGAAATCAGATTAAAGAATATTTGCATCTTAATTTGGGTTTCACCATGTTAGGTCATTTACGGAGCTCGTGCAGCAACAGGAGCTCGAGCACTGGACACGAACAGATCGTTTCCTGTGGACTTTCTCAAAGTTCTGGCAATAAATCAGTACATCAATGATGGCCTCCATGCCTTTCTAACAGCGCCCCCATACTCTCTTTGTTTTTTGTTTTTTCCCCTTCGGTTTTATCCTCCCACCATTTAGCAATTAGATTTTAGTTGTGTACTCTTCCCATGTGCAAAACACTGACACCTCCTTAACACACACACCCAAATACATATGCAACATAAGCCATTGATTTGATCAAACAAAAGTTTTTTATGCAAATGTATGAATAATTTCACATCTCACACTGTTTTCGTTAGAGGATAATATTCACTCCAAACAAGCATTTGAATTAAAAATGTATCAAAGTAGAAAAGCAAAGTGAAACCTACCTCCCTCCCTCCTCTGACAACTTCTGACTCTTACTCCTTCTCACCTTTTTTTGGCTCTTTTCTCACACTTAGACCGAGCTTGCGGTTTCTTTTCAAACACTTTGATCCTGAGATGCTCTGCAAAACTGGATGTGAAAACCCAAATTTCTCTGTCACAGCAGCAGCAGCAGCATCAGCAGTCAGATAAACTAGTGGAAGGGCTGCCCCCTCCCTCAGTATGAAGCTCAGCGACCATCAGACGACTACTTAGAGATGCCTCATACTGTCTGCATTAATATGTAGATGTTTATCGTCCCTGTGTCTAGTGTTTGTTGTATCTCTCAATGTTTAGAGACGTGGAATGTATAAAGTGTAAAGTGTGTTCACTATATGTTTAGCTTGTGATTCCATCTGAAGAATTAGTGATGCTTTGATTAAATGTTGATGGTGTATGAGCTAATTTGTTTTCCACCATTTTGATCATTTGCTGACCACATGACAGCCCACAGGTATAAAACTACTTCAGCATGTTTAAGTACTTGCTCTGGTAAGAGTCCATTTTAAATTCAATTCCTGAAAAATTCCTAATTATTTCATCAAGTTAATGCAACATCCTGCAAATCCAATATTAAAATAAACAATTACTGTTCGTTAACTTTCATCATTGCCCCCAGAGGCCTAATACAACCAAGATATTATATATGTATAATGTCTTAATATATGTGGGCAAATATCACAAATGCATAATATTAAAATGTACTGAGTAGTGGAATCGCACTGTTTTACTCTGGCGCTGTAACATACAACTATGTGCAAAGCGTCTTTTAAATTTTAAAGTATATAGAAATTGGTCTGTAGAGACCATTTGAATCCAGACTGCTGATCTGACTTAAAGCAACAGTGACACTTTTTGACCAAAATAACTATTCTGCCAGTCTGGTGTGGTTCTCTACACATTCATTGTTCCACACTGCTAAAAACAGCACAGAAACATTTATTAATGAAGGCCATCTCTCTCCTCCTCCTCCTCCTCCTCATCTCTCTCCCTCCTTCTTCCTGTGCTCCAGATCATCAGTAACATGGAGGCTCCAGTGACAAATGGCCCCAGTGGAGGAGGCACCACAGCCAACGGGCCGACCACCAACAGCCGCGGCTGCCCCTCACCCATGCAGACTGGTCCAACAAATGACGACAGCAAGACCAACCTCATTGTCAACTACCTGCCGCAGAACATGACCCAGGAGGAGTTTCGCAGCCTGTTTGGCAGCATCGGGGAGATTGAGTCCTGCAAGCTGGTTCGCGACAAGATCACAGGTACAGAACAGAAACTGTTGATATTGTTCTGAGTTACTGATACTTGTGTTTTGCAAAAACAAAATCGACTATGAATTAAGAAAATAATCTGCACAGAAATAATATAATCTGAAATCCTATAGGCTTCAAAGACAAATTGAATAATTCTGTCTCAACCCATACAATAAAGAAGACAAGGCCTTCCAGTAACAACGTGACACATAAATAGAAGTATTTATTTGTTAAATCATGATCTGGTACTGTAGTCCACCAAGGGCTGCTGTTATACCGAGGTCCCACAGAGCTAAACAGGATCTTTACAACTGGTCTTACTATTCTCCACAGCGCCGGGCTTTTAAAGTAAAATACCACGTCTGCATCCACAGTTACATATTCTCAGCAAAGTGGGACTGTTTGAATTTACAGTTAGATAAAGGTAAAAGGTCAGAATAATAAGACAGACAGATGTGATGCATGTTATCAGACAGCTAACGTGACTATTCACACTCGGCTAAAATATCAAAAGGTCGGTGTAGATACTGTCCTGCCATGTGCTGAGTGTAGGTGCACATAAAAACTAAAACATGATGAATAGTTCGTACGTGTATACACACCCCCAGATGAAAGAATCCAAGTGTTTAAGATGAATCTCTGTATGCATTGCCTTCTACAAGGAGAAATCCATCTCTGCCCATTGTGTGCTCAAGCGCTGCTATTCAGCAATGCAGCAAAGTGCCACATGTTCTCCAGAGGTGTTTAAATTAAGCAGCACTTCGCAGTGCTAATCATGGCTATAATCTGGGCGTAGTGGCTGTGTGGGTGGCCATACAGCAGATGGATGAGGGGGGCTGGGGTGGTGCAGCTCTGTGATAATGCTCCATAATGGCTTTCATTTTAGATCCTACTTACTGACACTCTTCTCCTGATAATCTCATTAAAGAGCACCAGGCAGGCAGGCAGGCAGTTGAGATCGCCAAGCCGTTCTCGGATAGCAGGCAGGCGTGCAAGGCGAGCACAGTAAACACACACACACACACACTTAGACATCAGCACAATCACAGGGTTAAGATTTTCTGTAATAGATTAAGTACAACCAAAAAGCAAATAGCGCTGACAATTGTAACTGTAAGCTAGAGACGGTCACTGGCTCAGCCACTCCTGCCTCCTCCTTCTTGTTCTTTGAAGCATATTTCTGCAGCTCGATGATTCCTCTTTAGGATCATCTTCCTCTTCCTCTATAATGGGCCACAAAATGGAGCCTGAGAGTCAGATACACCAGGATAATGGAGGATGGTGTGTACAAAAATAACACTGGGATACCACATGCTATCACCATCACCATGTTTTCTCCCCCGATTTTCCCCTTAAGTGTGATTTGCCAAGTAGCAGAGAGGAACCAAGCTAAGAGCAGATATTTGGAAAGAGTTTAAAAAGAACAGAACTGCTGTAAACCTGCTCAGGTCGGTAATGTTTGTTCGCTCACTTCTAAGCCATTTAGGATACTTCTCTGCTCTGCACTACAAGGTCTGTCTGATGACTTAGCATCAATGCAAAAATAAAGTTATAAATAAATCCTGCCCTCCTTCCATCCACCCCTGCAGTGTTTGCCTGTTTTGGTCTCCCATGGGTGCAATTTCCTCGTGCAAACTTTTAGGCTAACAAAGCACAGATCCCCTCTTCCAGCAGGGAACGCCAAGAGGCTTCATACTCTCTAACAGTCATCCAAATCATTAACAGACTAAGCCAGGTTTGGGAGGGGGAAAGAGAAGGATGGTGGAAAGACGAGCAGACAGCAACATTTTTCCAGGCTGTTTACACCTGTACTGGATATTTTCTCATCTGTCACAACTACCTGCACATTGGAAGGGTCTGCTTCTGCTATTTAGGCGTTTTGCTTTTTGAGTAAGTCACGACTAGGTAACTAAAAGATATTTCTTATGTGGGAATTGCTGAATACGATTTCAGCTCGTCTGAATTATAGCCAGTGTTCTGTAGCGACATGTTATTCATAGTGACGAGAATAATAAGGCCTCGCTGCTTCTGTATTCTGCTATGCTGTATGAAGAGCACACATAGTACAAAGTTTAAAACTAATTCTCCGTATCTGAAAAATGTATTTGGATAATAGTTTTTTTGTGTTTCCATCCCACTCACTTTTGGCAAGTACTTATCGATATTTGCTTGCTTGCATTTTCTGATGCGTTTCTCATTAGTGTTTACAACTTGAATAACCTGTGAGTGTTTGCTGAAGAGGTGTGAGCACACAAGTCTCTCAGAGGTGGGAGAGACAGACAGGTCCTCAGCGTCCTCTCGGCTTCCTGTGGACTTGCTCCTGTCAGCTCCAATGATGCCAGCGTGGCATGAGGCTCAGGCGGGTGTGGACAGGCGTAGATACTCCAGCTCCATCTGTCACCTTGGCTGACTTCAGCTGATAGAAAAGCCACCTCTGGGTGTCTTTCTTGCTCTCCGCACACCTGCCTACTTGCTTACCTTCCTGCTTGCACAGCTACCGCTGCCTGGTGCTCTCATAACACGCCAGGGACATGCAGGTTAATCTTTTATTTAAGGCTAGCTTACATGCACCTAGCATCAGCCCACACACACTTGCACATAAGCCCCAGGCCTCCACATGTGATTTCCCTGTTTGTCTGTGTAGACTTACAGATAAGTTGTTATGCATTTTGCTTTTTTGAATTAACTGTGTATTGCAGCTAGACAGGACACTACACACACAAGGGCACGCTGGTTTTCAGATGCTGTGGACTATAGATGGTTCCACTTTAAACATTCTCTGCAGCCATATGTATATTTAAGCTAAATAATCGCCCGCCTCAAAGCAACCACGCCTTACTGAGACATTAGCAAAAACACAACACCCTTGTGAGGAGCTTCGAAAAATTAATGTAGACGCAATATACCAAATCATCTACACATGCACACAGGAATGGAATTGACTGATCCTGGTCAGTAAGTCATTTTTTGGGGATAATTTTTCTGCATCAGTTGCATTTCAGCTGGAGAAATGACTGCATTTGTTTTCATAATGACATGGAGGAGAAGAAAATAGCTTTCTGTGCTGGAACGAGACCCGACTGCATAGGGGAGGGGAGTGAGGGAGATCTTATATTTTTATGGACAACCATTTTTTTTGCATCGTCACAATGCACCAATAATTAAAGCGCCCAAATCCCTCAGCATCCTTACTCTGTGGCGATAGCCAGGACATACATAGGATATTTTACTTGCCTGTTGAGTAAACAGTAAACGATGTTTACAAGCTGCTGTGTGTTTGCCCTGTTATTTTCTTTCTCAGGTGGGTCACAGTATTTGCCGGTTGCCAGTTTTTGGCAGCAAACTCACCTTTTAATAATGGAAACAGCATTTTCTTCAGTTTATGCACATGAAATAATTTGTTTCACTACATCAAACCCTGTAAAGCCATTATCCCTCAGCGCACCGACTGAAGCCTTTGGTGCACAATACTCTAGTCACCTTCCATGTGTTGGTTTTTTATACTTGGAATCTGGGGAGCTGATGCAAATCATAGTGACAATGCAGCAAGCCAAGCAGATGTTGGCTATGAAAAATAGATGGACTATGATGTCAGCTGTGGAGCGGTTCAAGCTGGAGCACCTCTGACAGACAGCAGCTTCAGCATCGTGAAAACCTTCCTGCGAGCCCAATTCTTACGTAAGGACGGGCTCGTCGTATACTGCAGGTGGAAAAGGCACCTCAGCTTTGCTGGATTTGGCTTCCTATGCACGCACAGCCCCTGTGGTTCAGCCAGCGCACTTCCATTAGTTTCATTGCCGTTCCATTTCTGTTCTGGAACATCAAGTGTACCCACAAGTATTGCAAACATAAAATATGCATCTAACCCTGATCTGCAAGGACAGATGGGTGGAGTTTATCTCATGCACACGGTCTGTCAGTCTAACAGGAAGCAGATCAAATATTCACCATATAAACCTCAGTTTACCCACATCTCTTTGTTGCCACTGAAATATACATCGACAACACACTCAGGAGCAAAGCCGACTCTCTTTGTACTGCAGACTGCGAGCTGAGCTGTTTTTCACATCGTTACTAGAGTGATGGGAACAAAACTCGCCATCATTCCTCTGTTTGTCTTATGGAGACACCCATTTCAGCATTCGTAAACACCGCGAACATGTTGTTCTGTGTGGTGACAAACTACTATACACATTTTTTAAATCCTAACTGGAATCAAGCGGAGGCAGATCAGGTGCCGTGCATATCGCTCATATAGGCAGCGTTTATCTAAACCTGAAATGGGCTGAAGATTGCGTGAACAAAGCTGACAGGGAAAGAGATGAGAAAAGGATTTGACATCGCCAAAGCCAGGTATTAGGAGAGCTGCTAGGCTCAGAAGTGCAGACACAAGCAGGCAGACGCACATTAAAGTTTCAGAGTCCTAGGTCCCAAGAATGTCCCGTCTCTCTCCTCATAGCACCTCCACCCCTCCTTCAGTCTCCTCCTCCCGCTGCTTAGAACCCAGAATTGGACATCCTCGCTCCTTCTCTGACCACTGGCTTCAGACTACCTTTGTCCTAGCTTGTTCTCACTCTGAGTGCCCTTTACATGGAACACAGAGGTTGTGACTGTCCCCTGTGTGGGTCTCAGATCAGGAGGCTGAATGAGCCTCAGGGCTGGTTCCTCACACTCTGACCTTCACTCTTAAGGGCACTGTACCTGGGAAGGAGTGAGCCAGACAGTCCCTTTGGTCTCGGCATGTGTGCTGCAGGGCTGAGGTCTTGTGGGTCTGTTCACTCTATGCGATCTCACACAGGTGCAGCAAGGTAAGCTCTGCAGACCTGACGTAACAGAGTTATCCAAGACTTACTGTCAGTCGCTCCGCCTCGTATTTCTCAGCTGCACAGACAGCCAAGCAGCCCACACGCTGCACGCTGCCGTCCACTGGCCCCAAGGCTCAAGGAGCCACCACAAGGGGGGGTGGTTTGTGTGTGTGTGTGTGTTTGTCCCTGAACCCAGAATTACATTTACGTGGGCAGGTACGTGTGTGTGTGTGTGTGTGTGTGTGTGTGTGTGTGTGTGTGTGTGTGTGTGTGTGGAAACAGGGCCTTGGGAACTGAGAGTGGGAGCCTCCTGACTCCAACAGTGGCTGCTACCTTGGCAACCCAGGAAGGAAAGATGTGTTGAATGAGTGAGTGGGAGAGGGATCTACAGTAGATGCATGTGTGCGGGGGACGTGGCTCTGTTTATGAATTTAGTTATTTAAACAGGCTCAACACAGGCCACATGATATGCTGGAACAGTACTGCTAGTATTCAAGGCACTTTTGTTCTTTCTTTGTGTATCTTTCTGCAAACTCACTCGACCCCCTCTCCCCGTTTCTTATGGGGCTGACCCGTTCTGAGGTAAGTGAAGCGTATTTTGACGTGAAGCTGGTGACACGGCACCTTTTCAAATGTTGTGGAACGCTGGCCCATCAAAAATAGCAATACCTCAAGTTGCTGCAGCAGCAAGGGGCAAAACGTCAGAGGGTGGAAGCAGTGAGTGTAACACATTTATTTTGACAAATTGAATTTTTTTTCCCTCCCCTCCGCCTCATGTTAAGATGTTGCTAAATTTAAGACTGAGGGAACAGATTTGCCTGTTTCTGGGGAGAGGGAACCTGTCCTCTCAAGGTGTGTTAGCATCACCAGCTCGTAGCTCTGATGATCCCTGCTCCAACTCTCCCTTTCCCCCCTTTTGTCGCTTCTGTCCTCCCATGACTCTGAGATGACAGACTCCGCTGCTGACAGGGTGCAGCACTGTGTGAACAGCTAGAAATGTTTTATAGATAGCCTTTAAAGGTCCCTTCACACAGATATATAGAATTTGTATAGAATTTTTTTTTAAATCTGATTTTTCATTTTGTTTTGTTATGGCTTCAAATTCATGCACAACTTTTTCCACTCACTGATTTTTATGGAAATATATAAACTACACACAACCAGAAGACAAAGAAGTGAATAATTTAAAACAGAATCGGGGGGAAAATAAAAAATAAAAAATTGGCAGATGTATCACCACTAGAGAATTTCTCTGCCCGAGCTAAAACACTAAAAAATTATAATATCTGTTTTGACAACAGTGTCAGCAGTCGATGTGAACTTTTCCATTAATAGCTACGCAACTTCTGAAATTATTAATAACAATAAACTGCAATGAAAAAAAAAGAAGATTTCTGCAGCTCTGTTTCATTTGATAGCTACCATTCCAGATCAAAGACTCCATAGTGCGTCGTATGAGTCTTTCCTGATAATAGCAGGAAATGAACACGCTTTCATGTCTGCAGTACAGGGCTCTTGGTCACATAATACAACAAAAGTCAGAAAATAATGGCAGGCAATATGCAACTGGAGCCTCTTAGTATGTACACCTCACAACATATGATTGCCTGCCTTACTCCTCAACTCGGTGTCTCACTCTGTGTGATTATAAGCCTATAAATTCGGTATCTGTTTTGCTTTGTTCCAGCCAATTTATGTAGCTGTATGTCATTTTGCATAAGTATATTGTGTGAATTCTCACTTGTGTGTGTGTGTGTGCACACGCACAGATGTGGGGGGAAAAAGTAGTGAAATTACATAGTGGGGCCAGCAGGCAGGACACCCGCTTGAAGTACATTCATTTTCTCATCTCACACATTGAGCAACCTGCTGCTCCTCAGGAAACAAATAATGGCTTAGTCATAACACCTCGCCAACACACCAAAGAGCTGCTCACTAGAAATAGCAGTGATTTTTACCTCTGAAAAACATGCCCACCTCCCTATACAATTTATGTCAGATTGTACAAAAAGTCTGCCAAAGGAGTGGAGGTGGGCCCAAATTAGCCCCCACCTCGTCACTTCACTCCCACACCTCATGTGGTTAGCCTGTTAGTGAGGCTGGACATGTGGCACTATGTGATAAAGCACTGCAGCACTAAAGAGCTACCACGAACTGCAATTAACAAACCACAGACCTTAGATTTATACACTTCATAGAAATCCAGTTTGGAGATGTGCTTTATTACAAGACCTCTACCATTATTACATTTACAGAATTTGTATTAGGAAGCCCCCCCCACTGTTTCCTGTGTGTGTGTGTGTGTGTTTTTGCTGCCAAGCATTTTCTTGAGTCTTTACAACTGTAAGGCAGCTGGCGAATCAAAAGTAAATGAAACCCCAGTACTAAGCTCATCAAAAGGCCATTATGAAGAGCAATGCATCATTTGGGTTCTTGGTTTAACTGACAATTAAAATATATAAGTTAATGTATCCATTAAGCTAATTGATCAGCACAAGGCTGATTTTTCTCTGAGATACAAACCCATTAGAGGCCATTTATCATGCATTTTTAATAGCTTCTCTATACTGTAGTAGAGTTTTCTCAAGTTATTTTTCTGTCACTGTAAAACACTAGTAGACCTCCTCTGTCTATAAAGTCTATGGTTTTCAATAAAACTGTGTGTATTTGAATTACTTTGACCTCATGCCGTATTAAGCAAAGTCCCCTACCCCTGTGTTGTTTAACAGCATCCTTGTAGATATGACAACATGCAGCATCAGTGAAGGAACTTTGGCAGATGAAATTATTACTTTCATAGCATGTGTGATCTTGAAAAACAAGTTGTGTCTAAAATCCACAAACAGATTTTAACAGTATAAAGTTTTGCTTCCTCTTTATTCAAATTTTATCTGGTGCTGAACCGTTTCAAACTGCACCTGAGCTAAGCTTAAACATGGTGGTGTGAGTGGAAACAGCAGAGCACCGTGATGGTGTGATCCAAATGCAGGCATCACGCTGGGCTGATCCCGCTGCGGAGCACTGAGAGGGACAGGGCAGGTGTTATGACAGGCTGAAGCCAACCACACTGCAGGCTATCTCTGCAGCAACACTGCGAGATACTGCTTAGAGTAATACCTTCGCCTAGATGACTCTGCACGTCTACATATAATAAAGGATTGAAAAATTCTTTGTTTTTTCAGTGCTGACACTCAGTAAGCGGTTTAGAAGCTACAATACCCTCTTCTCCACACACGCATTTACTGGTTAGCTGCCAGCTACACCACTTCTCACTATCCCGCTGTGAGAACATACTTTACTGCTTGTGTTTGTTTGTGTGCGCCTCTGTGATTGAGTGATTACATGTTTACTGACGTGTGTGTGCACATGTGTGTACATTTGCTAGTGCGTTGCGTTGGCGTTGCATCTCCCCTCCCATCCGTGCAGATTCCAGGCAGCCAGGCAATCTGCTGGTGGCTCCCTACTGTTAGCTTCTCAGTATCAAGCTGGAAGTGGTGGGTGGAATCCCCTCCTGGAGCTTTACTGATGCTGCAGGCAGATGTCTCCGTGTCCCCCCCCCCCCCCCCACTCCACTCACCTGAGGACTGATGCCAGCCAGTGAGCCTTGCTCCCACCCTCTTTCCTCCTGCCCAGGAGGCCCTCAGACTTGCCAAAGAGGGAGCGAAGACGCAAGTGGGGGTGGGCAGATATACGCCAATACCAGCCTGAGCTCCCTATGCATACAGCAAACACACTCAACACAAGTGCACACATACAAATATCATTTACATATAGCTGCTGCTGAACACCATATTCCTCTGGGCTATAATCAAATAAATACATTATTACGTTTGGTCTCAGACTGTAATCCAATGCTGACTCACTTGTGTGCATCCCGTCGGTTGCATAATAAATTGTGCACAAGTAGAACACACACATACATATACATATATATATATATATATATATATATATATATATATATATAGACACTTCTCACACAGAGGCTGTCCCCCTTACTACGGTACAGTGCTGTGGTATACGTGGCTGCCAGTTTGGCCCCATTTGGCTGCCTGGACAGCTCCACAAGTGCTAAGTGTCTCTGGTACCATTAAGTGGCAGCCAGTCCATCTCGATTGCCCCGTGTGAGTGCTCTTCGCCAGCACACTTCATTTTCAGCTAACCTTCTGGTAGCCACGCTCGTCAAACCTCATATTTCTTGTTGAAGATGAGGGAGATGGGTGAGGTAGGTGATGGGAAAGTGGGAGACAATGGTGGGAGAGATGGCAAACACCACAGAGGGGCGTTAAAAGAGCAGGCTCTCAGCCGTCGCACACAAATGAAACTGAAACTGTCAGAGCAAATTGAATACGTGTACCTATGAACAGTTCCCACTGGAGTTTTCTGCTATTTAACATTTTGATTTTGGGTGAAATACGAGACAGTGAGTAAATTAGAATACCGTTTACTGTTTATTATTTCACCCCATTCATGTAACAACTATTGCCAAATGATCCCCTTTGTCTTCATTATCATGGTCTCTAGTGCATGTTCACGCCTGAATAAATGGTCCCAAAATATTTTGAGAGTTGTATTTAAAAACTTCCAAAGTTAAGCGACGTCAGCTGAGAGTCAGTGAGGAAGAGGAGAGGGAAGCTAGGGCCTTCGTTATAAATAGCAGTAGTCTCTCCAGGATGGCAGGTTTTTAATTAACAATAGAGGGTCTGATAATCCACATTTAATCCAGAGGAGAACAGGGAGGAGAGTAGAGAAGTAGAGAAAATCATCAGCTGTTTGATGTTTGGACTACAAGTCCCTCCTGGCCCTTGCACTGCTCACTGCTGAGCTGTTCTGTGCTGTGATATCCATAGCCCAAACGTATTTATTCTGTGAAACAGCCATGCTCCATATTTTGTGATTCACTTTGTTTCTGACTAACCGCTGTCTGTTCCCATTAGCGTGAATATGTGCACGCTGCTCCTCTTAAACTGACTGGGGTTCTTTGTGCTTGTGTGTGGTGTTAGTGGATAGAGGCTGTTTGTTGAGAACTAGCCGACTGAAGGCCCTGATGGCTGGAGGCATCCGCTTAAAGTCCTACGCCTGCTGAAAAGCTTGATCTGTCGGGGAAACACTGGGAGATGTCAGGCCTGCTTTGCACTCAAAGGGAGTCTGCTAGACATTTTGAGCTTAGAGGGAAATGGGGGTGGATCTTTTTTTTTTCTCTTTTTACACAGCTACAAAGACCGTAACAAACAAGTTGTTTGTACTTATTGTGGTTATTTGCTGGGTTGATTCCCACTTTCATAATTCAGAAATTATTTGAGTTTAATTCACGGCACATTTGCGGTGTTCACTTGTGAACGCTAGCATTTCTTCATTTCTTCATCCATCCATCCTTCCATCATCTAGACCCCCTTAGTCCTAACCAGGGTCCCAGGGATCTGCTGGAGCCTATCCCAGCTCTCTTTGGGTGAAAGGCAGGGGTCCACCCTGGACAGGTCCCCAGTCCATCACAGGGCCACATAGAGACAAACAACCTCACACACTCACACTCACTCCTATGGGCAATTTAGAGTCACCAATCAACCTGACATACATGTTTTTGGACTGTGGGAGGAAACCAGAGTACCTGGAGAAAACCCACACAAGCACAGGGAGAACATGCAAACTCCACACAGAAAGGTCCCTGATGGGTTTCAAACCAGGAACCTTCTTGATGTGAGGCAACACTGCTAACCACTAAGTCACCGTGCTGCAGCATTTCTTCAACTTATGGCAAATCCATCAGAGATCACCAGAATAACAAGCAGTGCAGGGATCAGATATGCTGTGTAGACACAAACTTCCAGCTCAGGTTATTAAGACATGAAATATCTAAGTCAGTTTTATTATTATTTGGCTGCATTTATCTCTTGAATGATCATTTGCTGGTCTTTTTAGTTATTACTTTATTAGAGCTGTGAAAATAGTTGCTAAAGGTCAGTCATCACATTTTATACGGTGCAGATCTGAAGATTTGTGACAACAGGACGGGCTTCGCATGACACACGGTTGACAAAAGTCACACCAAGAGTCTTGGCGCCCGGAGCAGGAGTCACTGTGATCTTGTCAGTGGTGATGAAGAGACGCTATAAAAAAAAGGTTTCTCCATGAAAAGATGTATGATATCCAAAGTTTTGTCTGCAGATGGGACCCAGGGGTTGGGTTTTATTTTACAGTGTCAGTAGAGACAAACTCCGACCAACAAATCACACCGACATCTTACTGATCGGTCAAAACTCAGCACTAGCTTTTTCACCCAGACCACCAATGATTTAAAAAAATTACATGTCTGCAATTGTAGAACAGAGAATAAAATGACTTGCCAGTGTATAATACGGTACTGCATTAGAAGTTTAAACCTACAAACTGTTAAATCCTCTTATTACCCTGCAGATAACATGTTAACAGCTTTTCTTTCCCTCTTTCTGATATTTCAGGACAGAGTCTGGGCTATGGCTTTGTCAACTACATCGATCCAAAGGACGCAGAGAAAGCCATCAACACGTTAAATGGACTCAGACTTCAGACCAAAACGATCAAGGTAACAGACACTTCATACAAGTACAATTACAACCCGCCATAATTACATACATATATATATATATAGAATAGTATGTATTTTGTGGAGTAGTGAAGGTCATGGTGAACTTAAATTACAAAGCTGCTTTGTTCAGTTTCAAAGCCTTTTTTACATTGAAATGCTGTTACTGAAAGAACTGGAGAGCAAGATGGGATTAACATGCACGGGCCTCAGAAATAAAAAGACCATCTAAATCAAAGGGACATATTAAAAAGCATGTGACTATGGCTGATATGCTAATTAGTTTCTAAATGTCAAATTTTAAAGGTGAAATTATATAGATATCTCAGTGAAAAGGGGAGCAATACGTCAATCATCGCACATTTTCCTAAATAATTGAGGGCTCTGTTTGTATTTTAATGGCATGACTAATGTGCAGGCTCGGTGGTGGTTGTCACAGAGGTAAGACAGATAAATCGGTGCCAATGGTGTTCTGTCCTTCTTCCAAACAGATTTTGAAGACTTCAAATTATATCTTACAAGCAGTTGTTCCTGCAGATGTTTTAAATCAGCATAATCTTCCTGCTGATCTCGTTTTCACCGCTCAGCTCCTCTGCTAGCCTCCCTCTGCTCGGTGCCTGCTGATGTGTTTTAAGCTGGGCGGTAATCTGCTGCTCCCTGGTAATCCCTGGATTCTCACTTTCTGTCATTTGATCTGATCCGATCTAAATCTAACAGGGTGGGATTAAGCTCTATTGGTGAATGGGGGAATCCCACAGAGAATCCCTCCCTTCCCCTGACAGTGTATGGTGCCTTGGTTCAGCACAGTGTCCTGGCTCTCGTCTAAGTTATGCCTTAGAAAATTAGATTGAGAGTAGAGTCTGAATTGTGTGATATGTATTTTCTGGGTGTTTTGCATACGTACATGTGCATTTCTGTTTGTTTAACGTCAGATCTCTGGTGGTTTGATGGCTCATGTGTGTGTTATCCATCTGATTCAGTCAGTGAAACGGTTGTACAGGTACAGCATGTGAGTTATAATTCTTAATTATTGCTTCACTTGGAGTCTGTAGTATTAATCAACAGATTGTCACGTTTCACTCTTGTTTCAAAGTCGTCTAACGTGCTGCAGGACTAGTTTAGGAATAAAGACCTGCAATAGGCCAGAAGAAGACTAGAGTCTTCAGTCCAGTATTTGGGGTCAAATATAGAAAGAGGTATTTTTGTAATTTGTCTATTGAGAGTGCATAGGAACAATCCCTATACAAAGGATGTCTATATGATGAAAACAGGCGTTTAATACTGTACGTAGATAGGACTGAATGATTGGAGTTTATATTTCTCCTCTCACAACCTCGTGACACAAGAGGTTGCCTCAAGATAAAGGCAGTCTTCGTAATGACAGCAGACAACTCTGCATCTCTGTCTGGCACTATCGCTCTTTCACACTTCATTTCCTGCCTCCCACTACCCTCTTTCCTTGCTTTCTCTCTCCACAACAGACTGAAATACCCCGAAGGTAACAAGGTAAATTAAAAGGCAGCACGGTAATTTTAAAATTAAGTTTGTCGCTCTTTCATGTCAGACCCTTCCCCCTCTCTGCCACTACACTTGTGAGGACGCACTTGGCCCAGAGATTCACATGCTCTGGGGCGATGCGTCTGTCTGTGGTGTCTGTAGTTGGTTTCACTGCTGCGGTTTCCTCCACCATGACACCTCAGATTTTCTCAGCAATGGCTGCGATGCTGCTTTCCTACTGAGGTGTGAGGGGAAGCAGCATGCCAAAGGTGAGAGGAGCTCACAGTGACACGTATGCACATAATCTCAGACACATTTATACAGTGTGTGCTTGTGAACACTTTAATCTTCACACTTACAATTTTTCTAACTTTCCCGCACACACGCACACGCACACACACACACACACACACTCTCCTGTTTCACACATGCAGCACACCACACTTGTACACAATACTGCTCACAGCTTGAGGAGGTGTTGATGGATTAGACATCTGGAGTTGGCTGACAAGGAGAGAAAATGAGGGAGAGCTGCACAGAGAAGAAAAGAGGAGGGGAAAAAAAAAGATGTAGAATCTGGAAGAGAGAGAAAGGTTTAGTGAGGCAGCCCACAGGAAGGAAGTAGAGAAGCAGAAGTCGAAGACCCAGGCAGCAAAAAAAAAAAAAAAAAAAGGAGTGAGATTTGGAGAGGAAGACGATGCCAGTGGAGCTGAGCCGAGAGGCCGAAGAGGAAGATGTGTGAAAGAAAAGTGAGACATGGTGAAAGCCATCTGTTCCCAATCCCATTCTCCCACCGTTAGAGTTCAGCAGGATTTCTATGGTGTTGCTCAAGGATATGTCTGCATATCCACCATATTTGCTTGACTTTAACCTTATTTGATGGCTTATGTCTCCACATGTCAGAGGTAATGAAAGTACTGCAAGGAAAAGCTGCTCCAGTCAGCAGCAGCAGTAATGGGATTTACACAACTTTCATTGGAGCAAAATCGGGTCTACGCATGAATATGGTGGGGACAGCGTCTGACAATTGAACGTTCACTAGTGGGGAGCTACTGCTGTGAGCTGTGCAGCACAGTATAACCAGTTATTCAGTTCCTGCCTTTTGCACCATTAGACTTGACATTCACACGTAGTATTATCTGGGTAGAGTGAATAAAAAGAACTGAAAGCTGTGTGTGTTTACATATTCATGGACATGTGCTTGTTTATAAGTGAGAGAGCTGCGTGTGACAACGAGAAAGGAGGCAACACTGTACAGGAGAGTGGTAATGAAAGTATTTTCATTCCCTCTGTGAGGATGCTGCAAGAGTACAGATGTAATGGATTTTGTGTCTCTATAACTGATTAATATAACTAAACCGTGAAATCCGCTCTTTTAGAGCCTGCGAAGCTAAAAGGCACTTGGTGAGAAGTTAAAAGGCTTTTGGTTCGCAGCTCATTGTTAATTCACCTATTGAAAAAAACGACATTCCCCACAAACACAACATTCTTTCTTTATCCAGCCGTATTTTAACTCAAAGCAGCAGTTAAAATCAATAGGGTGTATGAAGACACTTTTTAATCCTGTTCCCCTGCCTACCTGAGTTGTCCTTTCAAAGTAAAACACCTGTGGTTTCCACTCAAGGGAACAAAGTTTCCTCTGCCTCCCCAGCAAACGACTTAAGTGTTATCTCTCCAGTGTTCTCGGTAGCTAAATCTTTTCCTGACAACAGTAATCTCCAAGGTAAGGTGTACTAAGAAAACACAGTCACATTTTCCTCCCCGTGGATCCGATGACCCACACACAAACTCCCTGTACCTCTTCACATTGTAATCTTGTTGAGATGTTAACCCCACTGGATTTTAAAGAGTAATAAAAGCACCGGAGCCCTAGTTTATTCATGCAAGCCCTACAACTATTTCTTCTCCCACAGGTGTCATATGCAAGACCCAGCTCAGCCTCCATACGTGATGCCAATCTGTATGTGAGCGGCCTGCCCAAGACTATGACCCAAAAGGAACTGGAGCAGCTTTTCTCCCAGTACGGACGCATCATCACCTCCCGCATCCTTGTCGACCAGGTCACAGGTATCAATGGGGCAGCGCCTTCTCTCTTTTTACACCGTCACATGGTAATGCACATTTACACTGACTGTTACTCACAAGCACACGTAGACTGATTTTCACATTCTGTTAACTTTGTTTCGTTAAATGTCGGTGTCATGTAACAATTTAAAGACATTTGAGTCAGAGATCCAAGAAACACAATCACAAAGTGTTTCCAGACTTCCTATATATAATGATGTCATATCTGAGTCACGACTGTGATCTGGATCATTAATGTGAATCTGACTGACAGTCAGTTCAAACTAAATGAACCATACCTTCCATCTTTCTTGACAAAAAGCCTCGTAAGTTGGTGAACAGTTTTTTCTGACCACAGAGAGATACAAGCTGGTTAATATACATGCTAAATTACACATTCCACTATATCCAAAACACATGAATGAATCACATCAGCCCATTGTAGTGCAGAAGAACCCCTCCAGCGTGTCTCTTAGATCCATTTCAGGGGTTGTGTGTGTGTGTGTGTGTGTGTGTGTGTGTGTGTGTGTGTGTGCCTTCAGGCTGCAACCTGCTCCAGTGTTATGTGCAATGTGTACTGATGAAGCAGAAAGGGAGCAGCATGCTGTAAGCCACACTCATTTGCCTAAGCAGAATAAATCACTGCTGGCAGTGAAATGCATGCCTGTCTATACACACAGAGCACAGGAGAGAGGGGAAAGCAAAGGAAAGGAAAACAAAGGAGAGGAGGAAAGGAGGCAGGGATGAGTTTAGACAAAAGAGGGGAGGCAGAAAAAAATGGAAAGAAAAGCAAGTAGAGTGCATGGATGGGCAAAGACGTGGGAAGAAAAGGAAATGAGATTAGAGAGGAAGCGAAGGGAGAGCTAGCAAGGGGGCAGCAGAAGGAGAGGGAAAAAATATAATGGGCCATTTCTACACTCATCAACACACCATCCATCCATCATCTATACCCCCTTAGTCCTAACCAGGGTCCCAGGGGTCTGATGGAGCCTATCCCAGCTCTCTTTGGGTGAAAGGCAGGGGTCCACCCTGGACAGGTCCCCAGTCCATCACAGGGCCACATAGAGACAAACAACCTCACACACTCACTCCTATGGGCAATTTAGAGTCACCAATCAACCTGACATACATGTTTTTGGACTGTGGGAGGAAACCAGAGTACCTGGAGAAAACCCACACAAGCACAGGGAGAACATGCAGACTCCACACAGAAAGGCCCCTGATGGGTTTCAGACCAGGAACCTTCTTGATGTGAGGCAACAGTGCTAACCACTAAGCCACCGTGCTGCCCCTCATCAACACACGTTTAGATGAAATAGGGAAATCTCCTGTCTAGCTGTTTTAAACTAAGACCTGTGGACTCGCCTATATACATAAAATGTCAAGACTAGAAAAAAAAAAACCCACAGTCAGTTTAACCACAGTCACATGCACATCTCTGATTTCAAGCTTGAATAAAACAATCAATACAGGCAGTACCGGTCGCAGGAAGGCAAAGTTTCGATGCATTATAGGATTGGCTGGGTTCACAAAAAGACTGAATAATTCATTGTGCTCAGTTTTAAAGTCGAGCTCGATCACAAGCACGTCCACATAAAGCACTGCAGAGATTCCTCTTCTCCACTGGGAATAAAATGAAGCCCCAGATCAAACAAAAACGCTCAACTGAGGGAATAAGTGGAGTTTCACATAATAGTGAATACTCACTAGGCCCCTAGTGAGTGATACTGTAAAGACAAGCTAACGCTTATTCTATATGAACACAATTTGATTCGTTTTAGGAATATGTTATTGCTTTTTTCTACAAACTGTATTTAGAAAAAAAAAAAGATAAAACAATTTTAAAAACAATGAAATTAAACATCATCTCCCCAACCTTTTATCTCATTGTGGTCAGAAAATCTGCTGCTCGCTTGTCACTGGTGCCAGATAAAACCACCAACTGTTGTATTTCACTGAAGGAGGCATTAATATCACTCGGCTTAGAGCTAATGGAACAGCTTAAGGCAGAAGAGATGATATTTGATTTTGTACACTACAACCATCACTTCTTGCCCTTATATCATGCAGGAGGTTCATATACTGCAGCTCTGGCAGACAGGAGAGTCTTACATGCACCAATGTAAAAAAACGATATTGGTCAGAACAGGCTCATATACTGAGCCGAGAGCAGGAGGTGTTTTTACACACCGAGCCTGCTCGACCTCCTGGCTACTAATTGCTGTCCTAATTGCCACCCTACCCACCTGCCTCAAAGCAGGAATGACTCACACACACACACTGTATGCACACACACACACACACACAGAAAGATAATGTGCGAGAGAGATGTTCAGCAAGGTGCCCCGAGAGGGTTAAGGATCAGCATGAGAAATGTTAATGATTAATTAGATGTTAGAGTTGCTGGTGATTAAAAACATGGAAGACTTTAGAAGGGCCTTGAGAGTAGTATGCTGGCATCATTGACTCATCTTTTTTTTTTGTCTCTGTTACTGTACAGGCGTACGCACTCAAGATATAACACACACACGCACACACACACACACACCCACACACACTCGCTGCCATTAAGAGAAATGTGCTGCAAATTAAAACTCTCCTGTGACTGCCAAAATGTAAGCACAGAATAAGAAAACAGAGACGGAGAAAGAGGCACAAACTGACTTGTGGAATATTTCAGAGCCGTTACTGCTCAGCCATCTGACGTCCTAATGGCAATATTGTTTCAGTGACTCCTTAGAAAACAGGCCATTCAAGAAGAAAGTGCAACCACTGCCACAGCTATATACATAATTAGCAGCTTATTCTCCTTCCTGACGTAAATTGTTGGTGTTTCATTATTATCATGTGGTGCCTTGAAGTCTTGTTACAGGTCATGACTCCTATTTATTGAATTTCATGCACTGATTCAGTCACTGATTCAATTGACTCTGTAATTCAGTCTTCCTGCTAAACTGGGCACAGCTTTGAGACACACCCTTCCATCGTCCATAGAAATCGAACAGGCTCTAGGGGAAGATGATGCACAGGCAGAAATACATAGAAACAGCAATGCTACATAAAGTTGATGAAGTAACGGATGTTCTCCAGCGACCAATGGCAGATGGGCTGATGATCCCCAGCTCCTGCTCCTCTAAATTGGGAACACGAAGTCTGTTCTCTAAATGACCTCCTCATCAAACAGGATGCTCCCCTGCAGTCGCTCTTCTGCTCATAAAGATGAGGAGGAACTTTAAAAACATCACCAGTAGCATCATTCCCATTCAGAGGCAGCTGAACCCAAATACACTAAAACTGCCAAATTCCCCCGGAGATGAACGGGGAATTGACTTGAGAAGGCTATCTCAGCAGCTCGCCCTCATCTCTACCGATCTCTTTTGAATGGATATTTATATTTTACCTCTTTATCAGTGTCAACCGTGCAGCCTGGATTTCCCTTCCCGTCTTTCTTTCTAACCTTCAGGAAAAGGCAGCCAGGCCGTGATCTTTTGATCTGACAGTTTGAAACAGATACTATATTGGAGGCAGCTTTGGACTGATAATAGCGATTCCTAGTTCTTCATCCCAGACCCGTATTGTAAGCAAAGGTCAGTGCTTACCGAATCAATGACTGCAAACACAATTGATCCACATACATTTGCCTTCTACAAATGGTGGCTCGGTTGTGAAGCTAGTTTTGCAGCTCAGTCTGTGTAAGTGAAAAGGCTGATTCCCCTCATGTGGAACATGGAGGTTAACATTTCCTACGGTGGCAGGTCACAAGCATCATTCTGCTCAAACCTGTACCAGGGGAAAAATTAAAAAAAAAACAAAAATAAAAAAAAAAGCTCAGACTGACGTCACCCTGACGAAAAATACATAAATAAATAAAACGGCCCTGTTGGAGAAGTTCAGTGTACAGAGAGGCAGCATTACAAGTACGCTGGTGAAAGCACACGATGTACTTTTTAAAAAGTTAAATTGTTCATGGAGGTATTGAAAGTCCAGCCGTGTCGTGTTCGGTGAGCAGAACTTTACACGTTTTTATTGGCGCTCAGCGATCAACAGAGGAGCTGTGCAGTTACTGACTCTGTTGGAGGCTATAAAAAATTTGATTATGTTTACATGCAGCAGTGATGTTACTGCTGCCAAAAGTGTCGGAAGATTACTTGCTTTGTGACTCACCCTTGTAACAGTTAACCAAAGCTGTTTTAGTTGTAACTGAAATATCATTTTTTCTGCCAGATAACTTGGGGAAAAAAGGCATAAAGCACACAGCTGCTGTGCCCTGTAATCTGTCAGCATGAAATGAGCAGAGGACCGACAGAATGAGAGGAGCATCCATGTTTTTATAGTCTCGATAATTGTGATCAGACTGTATTCAATAAGTCAAAACTGTCCCCAGGAAGTTGTGACTGACCAGTTTCTTGTGGGTAGACAGATATTATTATTATTATTATTATTATTCAGATAATCAGCCTGGTGTTGGTTGCACGGCACAAACGTGGCGCACACATTGTGTACAGCAGCTAATGGTCTAATAAGTCTTTCTCTCTATAGTTACACTCAACTTGTGCTTTTAGTATCAATGTCAGTCGGTTGGAATATGAAACTGTTTACTTGCTATTTACTGTTACTCTATGGCTGTGTTTCCATCGAGCACATAGCTCAGCCTTATTGCATTAAACCATCTAAATTATCATGTGTGACGTGGCACTGAAAACGGGGCATCACCAGCTCCAACAGGCTGTGGTGCCTCATCTGCATGGACCTGCTGCCTGGTTTTGCCCCTCCTTCCACCTTTGTGCCAGGCCTGCTGTGCTGGGTACAAAACACCAAAACAACATGCATTTCAAGGTCAGGGAAATGCCCCTTCAGAGTCCTGCTTGTGCTTTTAGACTTTCCGAAGCATCTCCTCACACAACAACATGGCTCTGCAGTTTGGCTAATTGTACAACATTCAAACATGAATAGTTACATAGTTTTACCCTTCCTCCGTACAGTTGGTATGTTCTCTCCTCTCTCTTGACTTGAATAATGGATGTTCCCCTTTAGACTGACACCACACTGAATCCCAGTTCTCCTCCTGTCCAGTAGCAGAGAACAGAACGGTCAAGGTAACACGAGCAGAGCAGTGCACCCTCTGGGTGGGATGACTGCAGCATCGACTCGAGTCTCTCCGCCTTCAGGCTGTTTTGTTTTGTTTCACTGTAATCTTTGGAGCGCATACCGTCTCTGCGGGAGCCGACACACATGCATACGGATGCGCACGTCGATACGGGCGCACACGGACAGATGGCTGAAACGCGGCTCTGACAGAGGCTAAAGCACAGGGCACCTCCACTCTTCAAAGTCCCTGCGTCTCTCCTCTTGCTGCTTTTTCAAACACCATCTGTACACAGGCACACTAATGTTACTTAAAACAAGGACACTGCATTTTCCCCCTCTAATTAGAAGGCAGCAGGAAAAGAGGGGTTTCTTTCTGCCTCTGCCATGTTATAAATCTTTTGGAAAGGCAACTCTAATCATTTCATACAGCTGCTCCTGAAATAAAAGATAAAAGGATGGCGGAGCACCTGAAAACATTTTAAGATTTTGGTGCATGTGTCTGTCCTGGTGAGTGTATGGGCCACTTACAAAGACACTGGAGCGTGCTAGATGGATGAAGTGTGCGTGCTTGAGAGAGAGAAAGAAAGTGTGTTTCATTACCCAGCAGTCGGGTTTCTCGACTTTCTCTGCTCTCCTCTGGTCTCTCAGAGGAGCAGTCATTTCGATGTCAGCCAGTCAGTGTTTGGGGAAATGATAGTGGGTTTTAGAGAAAGAGAGGCTTTGTTTGGGCAGGAGCAAGCAAGAATAGCACTGTTTCCTTTCATCATCATGCTTTTATTGTCACCTCTTAACATTTCCCTCTATCACCTTCTCTCCTTTTGTCCTTTCCTTTCCCTACTCCTCGCTCCCACTCTTTGCTTTTCTCCTATTCATTCCAGTCCTTGCCCATCCCCACCCCTAGCACTCGCTTTTCAGCCCCTAACCTCCCTCTCTCGCTCTCCCTGTTTCCCCCTCCCCAGATTGAGGCAGTGTGTTATTAGTAAGGCAGCCAATGTGCCTGTCGGTGTGTGTTAGGGAGAGATAAGCACAGGTAGAGAGAGTTACATAAGCCTCTGCTGATTACTGTGGAGGAGAGGGAGAGCAGAAAAGGACAGTGAGAAGAAGAGAGAGAGAGAGAGAGAGAGAGAGAGAGAGAGAGAGAGAGAGAAAGACAGATTGCTGTACCTTAGTAAGTACATTGTGCTCTGATGTTGCCTGTATGGCTGGCTGGCGGTTGATAAGTAGCTGAGGCTTCAGGGGCTGGTTGAAAAGACAGTCATTAGGTCGGACTCCCTAGTCTGGCAGCTTGCTTCACAGATTGCAAGTTTGTTTTTGTTATAATATTTAACAGGAGAAAAATAAAACCTTTATAAAGGTTTACTGCATTAATATGGCGCGACAGTGGTAATAAAATCTAAAGCTGCACACACGCTGAATATTGTGGATTCATGGAGCAGATTTTTCTTTTAAAACTTATTCATTTCATTTGCCATAGATAAATGCCTGGTTAATGTTTACGACGAACTGATCAGATGAATTGATCCCACTGACGGATCAGTGTTGCCTGTGTAGCAAACAGCCTGGAATAGTTTAGTTGTTTTTAGACCCAAATAAAAACCATTAAAACGCACCAGTGAGCCGTTTCATCATGATGAACATGAGCAGTGTCGTTTCCTCTGACACAGTTTTACAGACACTATTCAACGCTTCTTATTCCCTTTAATCCTGCAGCTAAAAGTTATGGTTCTGTGCTGTTGCAGGTAAACTATTTATCCAGTTTGAAAATAATCCAACTGCTTATTTGTGAGATTTACATCTTCAGTGGAAACAGAAGGGCTCAGCTCTCAGTTTCAAGTACTGAGAGCCAGACCATTGGTAGTTAGATGGGATTTGCTGAAAATAAATGAAATACAGATACTTACAAATACTTTTACCTTCGATAAAGCTGATTTTTACACAAACCGCTGCCGTAAAAGTAAAAATAATCGATCCTGTTGTGTCTTTCAGTGACTTTAAATTGTATCTGTGCTTTGATTTGATGTGACAGCTTCAGAACACATTAGACCAGAACACACTCGTGAAGTATTTGACACACTGATGTGATGTCTGGTCAACTTTATAATAAGATTTTCAGCATTAGATGTGAGGAGATATGAGGATCATGAGAACGATCTCTTTCCTGTAGGTTAGGACCAAACACAGAATGGGTTGGTCGGGTCAAACGGTCAGAGCAATGTCCACTAGGCTTTAGTTGGTGCCACAGAATAATAACAAACTTCATGTTATACAGATTCATAGATTCTTCACCTGCAAAGTCCCAGTGAGCCTGTACTGCTCTCTAGAAACTGAGTAGAGCCGGAGTGTTTCACAGCACAGCCTTGAACTGTGACTGAGCTAAAGAACATCCATTCTGCTCCACCACCTCAGTGTCACGCTCTTGATAGTTGCTTTCTCTTTTTCCAAGTTTCAAATCTTCGACGAACAGATTAACATTACTGCCCCAGATTACCATAATCTGCACTAGTTCCACTGACCTACAAGCACATACGTTCACTCTTTGTTACGGATGATGAGGTCAAATGCCACCTTAGCTCTCTCACCACCGAACGGTGCTATTGTACTTACTCAAGGACAAGAGCAGCTGTTACACACTAAAAACAAATGCACACACACACACAAAGTACACACACACACACACACAAAGTACACACACACACACACACACACAGTACACACACACACACACACACAGTACACACACACACACACACACAAAGTACACACACACACACACACACACAGTACACACTCTGCAATCGTCCATGACCGATCGCACGCGGTTATGGACACCTCTGCTCTTTTCACACTTCAATCTCAATAGCACCTCTTCAAGTCATCACTTAAGTATGTGCCTGCGTATGTGTTTGTGCCGTGCCTTCATCTGTATGCCAAACATTTGTCTAGACACCCTCCAGCCAAAACCAGCTTAGGAGCAGCTCAAGGCCAAACAAGTGAGAGGATTAAAGAACGAATAGAGTCCCATCTTTTCCTCTCGGCAGAAGAAGTGAACGAGCAATGCTCTCCTCTTCCTTAACTGCTGCTGAGTTGCTGTGCCCCAGAGCAAGGCTCTTGGAGTTGCTAAGTGCCTCAGTAGTAGATTGTTTTGAAAATAGGCAATTTCCAACCATCAAGATGAAACATGGTGTTGGAAGAAGTCTAATGCACACCGAAAACAGAAATGCTACACGTCCGTTACCGAATGGACTGTTGCTGATTATCGCTCAAAAACAGCCCTCCCCAAAGACTCAGCAGTGACCTCCATTTTAACTCGCATGCAAGACATTCACGGTGACTACAGTATTAAATATAGAAAATCATAGGAACAGCGTTGGATGTTGTTTGCACTGTGTAGATCCCATTAGTATTGTTATTTTTCTGCTTCTGACATGCTAATTAAAATGTACAGGTACAGAGTTGGCACAGAGGAAGTGAGGGAGGGGAAATTGTGAAAGCCTGTCAGGGGAGAGGGAGCCAGAAAGGTAAAAAAAAAAGAAAATTAAAACAGAATAATTTACACTGAATAGGAGTTAATGAAATCATCCAGCAGGCGTACGGAAAATGTAGTGGTTCTGGTTCGTGTATAGCAGCGTGTGGTCAGTGAAGACACTGAGTTCTTGGGTCTGACGACCTGATTTTGTACAAAAAAAAAAAAAAAAAAAAAAAAAGACCAAATGAGTTTAAACATTTGGTGTCTCCATTCCACACTGAAAATACTTTTGCTAAAACGAATAAAAACTAGTGTTTACGCTCAAATGTTATTAAAATCTCTCGTTCAGCCAGATTCGTCATTGCACTGTATAATGCAAATGAGGTTTATCTAGTTACATTTGATTTTACGTTATTGTTTTATTATTACTCCGTTTTATTAAATTGAATTCAGTTTAATTTTATGCCCAAACACCAGATTTGTAAGAAAATAGACATTTTTCCTGAATCGCTGGTTTTAGTGAGTTTTCATGTTGCAGCTCGGCTGCTAAGTAAATAACCTTGTGCTGCCTGTGTCCTGGAGGAGGAAAAAAGGTGCTTCTCTCCACATAAGAATTCAGGAAGCATCACGAAACAAGCCAACAGGAAGTATAAAAAAAAGATGGGGAGAGGGATGGCATGTACAAAAATGTGGAATAACAATAAGGAGGGCTTTTTATGTGTGAGAAAGAGACTGCACACAATGATGCTCAAACACAAAATTCCCCTCTTTCTTGCTTCCTCTCTTTTATTCAGTCTCAGTCACACAGACATGCCTGTGTGCACACAGTATTATGTAAATAGTCTTTTCAGCAGAGTGCTGCTGTCACTGAGTGAGCATCCTCTGGGCCATCTAGGCAGCCTCATTAAAACAAGGCACAGCATCCATTAATAGATACCAGTGCACGTGTATACACACACACACACACACACACACACACGTACGTATATATACGGTCCGTAATACGCACATAGCAGTCGCAGACATCAGTAGAGGACCTCTGAGGAAGCTCATCTCTAAATGTTCCTCTCAGGTGGCAGTCAAAAAACATCTCCAAGGAAACGGCTCAAATGTCACAGAGAACAATGCACAAAGTGTGTGTGTGTGTGTGTGTGTGTGTGTGTGCATGGCTGATGAGAGAGGAGACCGACTTTAAAGCCACCCAGGGCCAGTGCCCTGTATGCTACTGCTGGTGTGTGCTGGTGCTACAGTTACTCATCTGTTCTGTGTAGATCTTCATGTTTAGTGCAGCAACATTGGGTTTGGTGTCAAAACAGGGTGGGATGGATGGGCCCAGAGAAGCCAGGGTGGAACCAACTCAAATAAAAACGAAGAAGAACGATAAAAGAATCCGGATGTTCTCGTGTATACTGGTGTTTTTTTGTTTCCAAATTATACGATGATTCTCACACAGCAGTTATCGCACGGCCGAGCGATTGGCATTTTTGTTCTCTCTGCATCATAAGTAGAAATTTTACTATTAGTAGCCACTTTTAACTATTTCTATCAAGCTCCTTCTTTGCGTCCCCTTTAATTCCTGTACATTAACACATTTCTAAGTTGTTCGTTGGTTGTTTTTGTTTTTTACTTCATTAACTGTGATACTGTACATGTTCTACTTAAACCTTGCAAAGTAAAAGGGCTCCCCATCTGTTTGTGATCTGCTGGCCCCGCAGGTGGCTCCCGAGGTGTGGGCTTCATTCGCTTTGATAAGAGGATAGAGGCTGAGGAGGCCATCAAGGGCCTAAACGGACAGAAGCCATCGGGTGCTGCAGAGCCAATCACGGTCAAGTTCGCTAACAATCCCAGCCAAAAGACCAGCCAAGCCCTTCTGTCACAACTCTACCAGTCCCCCAATCGTCGATACCCAGGCCCCCTCCACCACCAGGCTCAGAGGTTCAGGTGAGTACAGGGGCGGTGCTGCAGGTGACCATAGAGAGGAGATAGGATGGGTTGGAGAAAGCTCTCAGGTAGTTTAGTCACAGCATGGAGATTTATGAAGTGACTTATTATTCTAAAGGTGTACAGTCAGTGTGGAGTTTCCCAACCTTGGCAGCTGACCCAGGATAAGGTCAATAACGTGAATTCTCAATAATGATTGGCTGCTCTGTGGAGTGAATCAGTGCGGCTCTTATCTCAGTGTCCGTCTGGGTTGTGGAGTGACAGGAGCTGCTTCAGGTGATCTTGGTTCTAGAGGCATTTTCTGCACAGACAACGTGAAGTGACCTGCGACGGGTTCTCTTTTAAGACTCAGACCGACACGATTCCAGTTGAATCATACTGTAAATACCGAAGGTGCATTATAACAACTAGCTCAGCAGCTAACGGAGGATACAAGAGATTACACTGTTATAAAAAGTGATAACACAATCTGCAACATAAATTAAATGACTTTCTGGTTCTTGGTGGATTTTGGAACCAAATTAATAATAGTGGCAACCATGACAAGTGCAGCAAAGAAAGGTGATAAATTTGCTGCAGCTGTTTCACACCTGACTTCTTTTCCAGTAATATTTAGAGCCACCATTGTAGAAAACAATTTTTCATGAACATAAAGCAAAAACCACATAATTCAGGAGCCTCTTGTGTTTCTGTGTTGAGGAACATTTAGAAGATCATTAAAGGAAAAAAAAAAAAAAAAAAAATCTGAATTCAGTTTGGGAAAGAAACTTCCCATAATTAGCAACTCCTTTTACTTCAGAGCTGCTATTAGGAAGCAAAATAAAACATAAAGTGTCCTAGACATAAGATGAATAGCAACCACTGGGTAATTCGATCCATCTGCAAAAAGGTTGGGAATCTCCAGTTTAATGTGTTTGGAATAACAGAAAGAAAGAAATGTGCATTTACATTTTTAGACCATGAGCTATTCTACATGTGGATATGATGGATTTAATGTCTGTAGAGTAAAAATACAGCTACAAGTCATCAGCTGTAAATCTGATAGCAATTATACCTGGTTAATGTGACGATAAATGCATTTAATCAAGGAAACGCATCTGTTCTAAACAACAGACCTGATTTAGAAAACATTTGCACCAAATGCAATTTACAGTGTTCAAACAAGGGATGTCACTCCTACACACAGAGCATGAGTCATGTCTATGTATCAACAATGATGCAACTTCTCTCCTGTGAACATTCATTTCGACAAATGAAATCCCCTTTTTTGAACAACAGGTGTGAGCTCTGCAGCTGGTGCAGGTGTCAGTAAATCAGGCCCTGTGAGTGCTCTGTGTGGGTCCACCCAGATCAGAGAGGAACTGTTCATAAGAGACTGTGGGGTTCTGTCGTTCACAACTGCGTATTTCCTCTCATTTCATCATGCTGCCATCATGCCAGCACGTTCCCAGAATATTCCCTGTGAGGCCTGGGCAAAAACATGTATTTGGATATAATTACTGTAAATGTTTATCAAACAAAAAAAAACAGCATCTCATTTAATTTGCATTCTTTGTCTTTTCTGAATTTAAAGCCCCGTATCGGCATGATATGGTCATATTGATAAATAAATAGACACGATACTGTGAACACACACAATTTACAACATTAAATACAGCACAAGTCCCTGCAATAAAAACCTAAAATGACTCAAGATCATCTTAAATGTCTTAAATCCAATAAATTAAAACAAATGCTGCCACAAGTGAAGGAAGAGATCAGGTTTAAACCTTGTTTTTAGGAAGTATTTTGCCCAGGTCAGTAAACACCACATCAACCCATCACTCACAGTAACTTTATATATATATATATACAGTGGGTACGGAAAGTATTCAGACCCCTTTAAATTTTTCACTCTGTGTCATTGCAGCCATTTGCCAAAATCAAAAAAGTTCATTTTATTTCTCATTAATGTACACTCAGCACCCCATCTTGACAGAAAAAAACAGAAATGTAGAACTTTTTGCAAATTTATTAAAAAAGAAAAACTGAAATATCACATGGTCATAAGTATTCAGACCCTGTGCTCAGTATTGAGTAGAAGCACCCTTTTGAGCTAGTACAGCCATGAGTCTTCTTGGGAATGATGCAACAAGTTTTTCACACCTGGATTTGGGGATCCTCTGCCATTCTTCCTTGCAGATCCTCTCCAGTTCTGTCAGGTTGGATGGTGAACGTTGGTGGACAGCCATTTTCAGGTCTCTCCAGAGATGCTCAATTGGGTTTAGGTCAGGGCTCTGGCTGGGCCAGTCAAGAACGGTCACAGAGTTGTTCCGAAGCCACTCCTTTGTTATTTTAGCTGTGTGCTTAGGGTCATTGTCCTGTTGAAAGGTGAACCTTCGGCCCAGTCTGAGGTCCTGAGCACTCTGGAAGAGGTTTTCTTCCAGGATATCTCTGTACTTGGCCACATTCATCTTTCCTTCAATTGCAACCAGTCGTCCTGTCCCTGCAGCTGAAAAACACCCCCACAACATGATGCTCCCACCACCATGTTTCACTGTAGGGATTGTATTGGGCAGGTGATGAGCAGTGCCTGGTTTTCTCCACACATACCGCTTAGAATTAACACCAAAAAGTTCAATCTTGGTCTCATCAGACCAGAGAATCTTATTTCTCATGGTCTGGGAGTCCTTCATGTGTTTTTGGCAAACTCTGTGCAGGCTTTCATGTGTCTTGCACTGAGGAGAGGCTTCCGTCGGGCCACTCTGCCATAAAGCCCCGACTGGTGAAGGGCTGCAGTGATAGTTGACTTTGTGGAACTTTCTCCCATCTCCCTACTGCATCTCTGGAGCTCAGCCACAGTGATCTTTGGGTTCTTCTTTACCTCTCTCACCAAGGCTCTTCTCCCACGATCTCTCAGTTTGGCTGGACGGCCAGGTCTAGGAAGAGTTCTGGTCGTCCCAAACTATTTCCATTGAGGATTATGGAGGCCACTGTGCTCTTAGGAACCTTGAGTGCTGCAGAAATTCTTTTGTAACCTTGGCCAGATCTGTGCCTTGCCACAATTCTGTCTCTGAGCTCCTTGGGCAGTTCCTTCGACCTCATGATTCTCATTTGCTCTGACATGCACTGTGAGCTGTAAGGTCTTATATAGACAGGTGTGTGCCTTTCCTAATCAAGTCCAATCAGTTTAATTAAACACAGCTGGACTCCAATGAAGGAGCAGAACCATCTCAAGGAGGATCAGAAGAAATGGACAGCATGTGAGTTAAATATGAGTGTCACTGCAAAGGGTCTGAATACTTATGACCATGTGATATTTCAGTTTTTCTTTTTTAAGAAATTTGCAAAAATTTCTACATTTCTGTTTGTTTCTGTCAAGATGGGGTGCTGAGTGTACATTAATGAGAAATAAAATGAACTTTTTTGATTTTGGCAAATGGCTGCAATGACACAAAGAGTGAAAAATTTAAAGGGGTCTGAATACTTTCCGTACCCACTGTGTGTGTGTGTGTGTGTGTGTATATATATATATATATATATATATATGGCAGACATGCTGTGTATATAGAACATAAGATCCTACCTGCTCATTTCCTGTCACTCCATAAAGTCATTTTTTATTTTTTTCAGTTTAAACACTAAACATGTTTAGGAGCCAGTCCTAGAGGTGACACTACCTTTCCAACTACAAAGCCAAGACAGAAACAGGTGATCGTATGATACTACGTTCCATCATCGCAGCCAACAAAAATGTTTCTGAATTGGAGAAAGAATGTGTGCTTATACAATTTTCCCTTTCTTTCAATAACACTAAGCCGGTCGTGCTGTTTACTCTCCATCAAAGTCAGTGCTTGGAAGGTATTTTTCTCGTGGAGCGGCTTCCCTGGTGTGACACCTGAGCGATGTAGCGTGGCTGTGTGTCTGTGATACGCCAAGCCAATTTACAGGCTCCGCAGGAGAGCTGTCGCTTCTCATCACAACTCACAACCACAGGACACTTCCTCACTGTGTCCCTGTGCTCCTACTCTCTGCTCCCAAGCCCTCCACTAAAGCCTCAGCACTTTGGAAGTTAGAAACGTGCTCCGTGTTCACAGTCTCCCCTTTTTAACTCGACCAAAAGTGCAGAAGGGCAATTTCTCTTTTTTCCTTATGCAACTTTATGTGCCTGTTCTATTATTAACCCCTTGACAAAGATTAATTAAGGTGGCAGCTAAAATATACGTTAGTGGTGGGAATGTTTCCAATTTTCATTTGCATCTGCAAAGCAAAACGAATGCACCGACTGTCCTTAACGTTAATTGACGATGAAAATGAAGTGTTAGATGATGTTAAATGTATACCTCCTTCACATAACGCCGTTTTTTAAGATATATATTTAAAAAAAAAAAAAGAAAAGAGATGAGATGAGGCAAAGTACAGTACAGTCAAACTACAGTTCGGTATAATAACAGTACATCCATCCTGTGGGCTTGCTGAAACACAAGTGAATGCATAATGTGCTTGTATGGTCCCTCTCCAAGACAGCAAACATAATCGACTCAAGCACAATACACCGAGCCCTGGATCCCCGCTCATTTCTGATCCTCTGTCGTTAACTAATGGTACTAATTAGCAAATTAGCCTTATTATATCCAAGGCAGGAGCCAGTTTTAATTGATTTTTGTTTCAAAAAAGGAAAGACAAAAACGCCCAGTCCTCCATTAACATGCATTGAGAGAAAGCACAAAAGCCCTATTGTTTATATCAAGCTTGAAGAGGCAGTGTGAAAAGCGTGTGTGTTTGCGGTGTGAGCGTGCACTGGTACACGTGTGAAAAAGGAAGAGCTGGAGAGAGGGAGAGGGAGAGAGGGAGAGGAGAGAGAGAGAGAGAGAGAGAGAGAGAGAGCAGTAGGTTGTTTTGTTGCGGCCCAACGGCCCAGCGGCCAGCAGATGTCTTCGTGCTCCTGGACCTGGAGCGCCTCTCTTCTGAGCATCCTCTCCAATTGACTCATTTACCCACAAAGCAGTCTGCTTGTTCCCTTCCCACATAATGGGCTAATTACTGCTTTAATGATTCTCTATATCCTTTTCTGCTGTTTTTCTTTGTTTTAGGGCTGCTCTCATACTTCTTGCTAATGATAGGAAAGAAAAATGCTCCAACGCAAACATACTCTTAACCCATTTTGTAATAAATAAGACTATGATGTATGCAAAAAGTTAAAATATAAAGATTATGGAAATTAACCCCCATTAGTGTATGATATATCTATATTTTAAAAACAATAAAGCACAGGATATTACAGCGCCTAACAGTCTTTATCCTTGATACTCAGAAATCTACAGGATTTCTAATTTTTAAGATACTTAACTACAATTACTGTCGTCATAGTGTTAAATTGTGCCCGATCAGAATACTGATCTGTTATTTTCATCATGCTAGGTAAATTTCATTTAAAATGGTTAATATAAATAGTTTTCTAATGATTACTATACACATTTATTTATCACAAGCCTTCAAACCTAATTGCTTTCTTAATTGCAATCAAATAATAATGAAGTTGTGTGTATTATCAAGAAGTACGACGGTGACAACAGCAGAACAGATGCCTGGATTAGAGTGTGCTAAAAACACTAACGTTCTCAGGAAGATTTTGGTACTTCCTACGAAGTTTCTTTGGTACATACGGTGAAGCGGTTGTGCTGCTTGTTGACAGAAAAAGACAAGGAGAAACAGCCCCGATAGCCGAGTCAAAGTCAGAGAGTTTGTTGTGTTTTCAAGAGGAACGAGGCGTCACTGGGCAGCTGTTGCTCAATAAGCCGTGGCCTCTGTCCATTAGGCCAGAGAAGTTAATAAGACATGAGACAGGCCAGACCCAAGTGAGAAATGAAGGTCATTGAGTCACCAAGCAGACTGCATCCATCCAAGAAGGCCAACATTTCATACAGCCCACGGGTTTTTGTAGAGCGGCTCACAGACCGACACAGATGCACACACACACACACACACACGCACACACACACACGCACGCACACACACACACACACGCACGCACGCACACACACACACACACACACACACACACGCACACACACGCAAACTGTATTTTACTAACTGCAATGCCCGTAGCCTGAGGGCTGAAATGATAATTAAGTCAGAACATTTCCCAAAAATTAACCCTTTAGACGAACGACATTGTCCAACTAACACTTCATTCCATCTAACCTGTTAGCGCTTAACAGGCTGACCCCCAGACATTCACCGTTTCATAGTTGGTTTGATGTTGAATTGTGATTTTTGTTGAGAACATACTAATCATCACTGCCTCTCTCGCTCACCATCATTCAAATACCAAACCATTACACTGACAGAACTCTGGATCATTTTCTGTCATCTCTCAGTTGATTTAGCACAAATTACAGACCACAGTTTATCCTTTAATAAACCTTCAGTGTGGTGGCATCAATTGTACGGAGACCCACCTGCAACTTCCTGCACATAACTTAAGGCAGTGGTTTTCCGTCGCATAGCACGATGGCTACCTTAGCATCTTAGCGTAGCTGAGAGCCGTGCTGTGCTCCTGGCCCTGCCACCATTAGTGTTCTGCATGCGACTTTAAATGCTGAACTGCTCTGGCCTCGTACTGACGGACTGTCGCTCCTACATTAAAGCAAGTGTGCCTGGCATTAGCTAGAGCAGGATAAATGCTGTAGTCTACGAAGCGGCACGGAGGTCGACCAGGCAAGTGGCGACTGTACTGATGTTACTGTAGGTTCATTATGATGATATCATTTTCTGGTGGGGCTCCTCAGTGTAATGGGCCAACCATAGATGGGTTTGTTTGCTCTTGAGTGAGGAGGACCATGCAGTTCCTACAGGGACTTAACATTAGTTCCATTGAGTGAGTCGACCATCTGCCCACCATTAACCCCAGAACCCTCCTTCTCTTTACAGGCTGGACAATTTGCTTAATATGGCCTATGGCGTAAAGAGGTAATTAAAAACTTCACCCAATGCCAGATGTCCATGTTGACTCAATGATTTTTCAATATCCTTTTTTTCCTCTTTTGTTTTTTGTTTTTTTAAGTTTCCCTTGTATTTTTGCAGTCACTTTGCGTTTGACAATTCGTTGAAGGTCAACTGCATTTTTTTGGTTCTTTGATTTGTTTGTTTTCCTTCTTCGTCAACTTGAGTTGGTTTTGAAACCCTACCTAAGGTGTAAAGAAACAGAAATCAATCAGTCTTTTTTTCAGTGGTGATGAATTTGCTTTGTTTTGATTATGACAAGTGCTGGTGTTGTCTGAATTATTTCTGTGTACTGAATGGATTTTGTTCTCTGATGTGTAAAATTTCTAGGTGTGTGTGTGTGTGTGTTTTTTTTTTTTCTACTGGATTCAGGTTCTCCTGCCTTGTCAGCTGCAGCTATAACTTGGGAACAGCCTGTATTTTTAAAAGGCAAAATTTTAAATGTGTCACATTGTTTTAATAGAGATTTCTTCACTGAATCATCAGGAGAAAACCTTTATGTGCACACTCCTCTGTGTTATATATGAATACCTGTATATATATATATATATATATATATATATAACTAATTATATACTGCCCTAATTTCTTGGCGGTGAAAGTTGAGATTACATAATGTTTAGCAAGGACATGGGATGAGGCTGGATGAACCTGGATCCCTGCAGGAAACAGGAAATGCTGTTTCACTGCAGACAGCTCCAGCTTTGGCACTGCTCTGCTCGAATTTCTGCCTTTCGCCTCCGTGTTTCATTTTGCTTTCTTGCTACCATAGGTGTTACATAACCCAGAGCAGCAGCCACTGTGGTGATAGATGTTTCATATGCTGACGGTGGCACCCTGCATGTTGCAAGCACAGAGGACACCATAAGAAGTCAGCTTAGCTACTCGAAGACAAACTAGGTTTTAGCTTGGGAGAAACGTTCTTTAAGCGGGTTCCACTAAAAACAGAACCAGAATCCAGATAACACACTGATAGTAGTGATGCGCTGTGGCATTCACAGGTTTAGTGTCTCCACTGCCCAGAAACCACAGCGCCCTCACTACGAGCATTAATAATCCCTCGAAGGTGAAAACAGTGTCAGATTCGGTTGCCCTGATTGCGTAGCATGCCATCAAGTTAAAAGTGCTTTTCGCTGATCTGAGGTTATAGTATAAAAAGAAAGATGGAAGGTGTTAAGAGCTGGAAGTGGTTGGATTTAGAAATGACAGAACAGATATCTGGTCAGCTACACTGTTGCTATGCAACCCCTGGTCTCGTCTGTACCATCGGTTAGCGTTTGGTCCCGCTCTGATGGGTACGCTCGCGTGCACATTTACACACGTACATACAAGCACACTCATCTCCACGTCCTCACAGCGTCAGCCAGCCTCCACATTGAATCTCCTCACAGACTCCAGCTTTTGCATTCACAAAGACACGGAGGCCATAAAAACACAATGGACTCGGAGGCTATTTTTAATAAAAAGTCCCTTATATCTTAATCGTATCGATTTATAATAATGAGTTTGCCACAGTCACACAAACAAATATAGAATATGTCTATCTTCAATGGGGCTTAACACAAAACAAAGTTGAATCTGTTCAGCCATCCTGAATTAGTGTCCACAGCAGCTACAAAGCAGATTCTGTATGACCAAAGTCATACAGGAAGGTCGTGGTGATTGCTGACCACATATAGCGTCTGGAGAGAGAGAGAGAGAGAGAGAGAGAGAGGGTTTGGCGCCCTGAGCAGCAAGCAGTGCTATCGATCAGTGCCACGAGCACTGGAATAGACCAGAACAGAACACCCTGCAGACCGGAGGAGTCGGAGGAATGCACTTTGTACCTAAATGCCACTGGGCTGTAAAGTGCTTCCATTTTCCATTTAGTTTGCGCCCTCTTCACTCCCTCCCTTTCCTTAGGAAAGCAGCCTTCTCCGAGACAGCTGCAGCAAAGCGGAAATCTCAATTAAAGCACACCCAATAATGCCTATAGTCGTTTCTTGGAGAGAGGTGGCATAAGAAATGAACCTTTTTATCTCATTTACCTTTTATTTAAAAGTAGGGGTATTTTTTCTCCTTTCCCTTTCCTTTTAGCGGAAAGGCAATTAAGTGAAGTCAACTGAGGATTCAAATCTCTTGCATCACAAGAAAAAGGAGAAGATTATGAGGCGAATGAGAACAGATTTAGCAGGCTGGTGCATGATCTTTGATGAATTTCTAGCAATGGTTTAATTCAACAACTTCCTGCAATTTAGCTCCTAAAGGAGCCACTCAAGGACTCAAAGACAGAACCTTCGTCTGCATCCCCTTCAGCAGAGATACAGCCCAGCGTGCAGCACTGTCGTCACCCCTGACAGGAGGCCTTTAGGAGTTTAGGGAGGATTTAGTGGTAGCTATACAGACTCGTGTACAAGCTCACGCATTTAGACGAAAACACACATACAACAGACATTCCTGCGTATGCATCCTGATTTATTTTGAATATCTCAATTTGGCTTGTTGATCGGTTGGTAAAGTGCAAATTCTTTGACAGGTTTCTAAATGTGTATGTTTGTGAGGTCAAAGCACGACATAGATAAGATTTTTCACCCATTTATGTCATTTCATGTGCAGTAGATACGATTTCACTCCCTGCACGTTCAATTAAAACATGCTTCTTTGTCTCCCCCTGTCTCTCCGATATCCCCCCCACGTTGTTTCCCGCTCTGCCTCTCCTCTCAGGTTCTCGCCCATCACCATTGACAGCATGACCAGCCTGGTTGGCATGAACATCCCAGGGCACACAGGCACTGGCTGGTGCATCTTCGTATACAACCTATCCCCAGATTCTGATGAGAGTGTGCTCTGGCAGCTGTTCGGGCCGTTCGGCGCCGTCAACAACGTCAAGGTGATCCGTGACTTCAACACCAACAAGTGCAAAGGCTTCGGTTTCGTCACCATGACGAATTACGACGAGGCCGCCATGGCTATTGCCAGCCTCAACGGCTACAGGTTGGGCGACCGCGTCTTGCAAGTCTCCTTCAAAACTAACAAGACACACAAGTCCTGAACTTTAACAGGTAGAAGCAGTTGCCTCGCGACTTTGTCTGCTCCAAAATTGCCCCCATCTTCTCCCCCACCCACCCCTCCCTTACCTCCACCAGTCCCCTTAGCCCCTTTAGTCACTACCACCCTACTACAGCCATCCAACACAGCAAACTCCAACCGGAACACAAAGCAACCAACAAACCATCAAACAAATTGAACTAGAAATGGCTTATATTATCACTTTGGACCTATAAGCCAACGTTGCCTAAGTATTACAAAAATGAAACGATGAAAAATGTTCATGGGTTTTTAGAAGCTCCTGTGATAATGCAGGCTTCTCTTTGTTGTATATTCTTTCTGTTTGTTGTGGTTGTTAAAATGATTTTTCTCTTCTGAGTAAACAGTAGCAAATCCCTGTATTCCCTTATTTCAGAGAAGAGAAAGTCCTTTTTAGATTGAAACCTTTTCTCTGTCTTGATTCAGGATTTGTTTTTCTTTTGTAAATCCGGATCCACTGTCGTTAGTATTCTACACCTCCCTGTCGGTGAAAGGGAGGGGGCTCTTTTTTAAATTGGTGAACCATTCATTCATTTTTAGTGTGTATTAAAAACTTCCCCTTATCAATTATAGATGGGATTCCACAATCCCAGCAAGTCTGACGTAGAAAAAAAAAAAAAAAAAAAAAAGACTTTCTAACATTGTTTTTGTTTTGTATCGTAAACAAAACATAACGTCTTTCCTCACAGGGGTTCAGGGAGATGGGGCGAGGGAGGGGAAGGGTTAGCTTTCATGATGACACGTTCAGTAATTTAAGAAAAAAAAAAAATAACACTGTTGCCAAAGAGAAGATCTCTTTGCTTGGAAAAAAACGCGTTTAGAAAAAGATAAAAATAAAGACAAGAGAAGATCTATTTTTATAAATGATAATTAAAATAATAATTATTGAAGAATTTTTACAAGAATCTGGATTTGAAAAAAGAGAAAAATATTTTGACTGGCTAACTATGGGGGGGCCGGGGCGGGAGGGAGGGGGCACCACCTTGTCTTGTCGTTCTGCTGTGGTACTTTATAGGATCAAAGGTTGTTTTTTGGGGAAACCAGGTTGGCAAGTGGTTTTGTAGATGGAAGGTTTTGTGAAAAAGGATGCAATCTAAGGCAGGTGATTTTGGTAATTTTTCACATATATACTTGTGCGTAATTATTCAACAGCGATACCCAAAAGGGAAGGGAGAGGGGTCTTTCCGAGGCCTAACCATCCTTATAGTCCAGAGCCCAAAGCAAGAAGACCCTTTGTCCAGTTGTTTTCCTGTTTTTGTCATTTCGCCAATATGGGATATCAGTAAATAGATATATAACACATCTATCCATTTAGAGAACATACTATACATTATCTATATCATTTTCTTCGCTCTGCGTTTGTGAACTTACATTTGAAAAGAACTTCCTTTAGCGATCAACAGTAGGTGCTATATTACATTATTCACATATCTTAAATATCCAAGTTTGTTGTTCTATGTGTTGTTTAAAGAAAAAAATACTTCGATGTTGGCATTGAATTGAGCTGCTGTTCTTCGTTTAATATTTGTTTATTGTGGGCCCAGAAATCTGGTGAGACTATTTCTTTGCTAAATAACCAGATAAATGGAATTTGGGCCTTGTTAAGAATCACTGGACAAATTTTATTTTATTTTTTAATTTATTTAATATGTTTTTGTTTTGTTTTCTGTTCTGTTTGTTTGGCTTGCTGACTTTTAGGTTACTCGCTGAGCGTGAAACGTTTGTCAAAACTTAATGATGATTAGCTAGTTCTGTTAGTCTAGATATTTGTTTCCTTAAAAAGGATCTATGACAACTGTGTCTTTATTTGCTGTGTACAAATAGATGATATATATATACATATATATATAGTCTACATTTGTTTTACAATATCTACTGTACTATCTGAGTTGTCACTGTTCTTTTGTTTGAGCTTGTCTTTTTCATATGACAACTTATTATGAAGTGGTGGTTCAGTTACTTAGAAAAACTTGTGAGGAAAATGTTCAATTGTTGTCATGTTACTTGTGGAGAAAAAAAAAAAGAAAAAAAAAGATTTGGATTAACTTTGAGTTACCTATCGCGGCAAAAGAAACCGAACAAAAAGCTTAGACTATACCTGTATTGTTTAGCGATTTATTTACATTTCTATTTTTTAAACTATTTATTTTTCTATTTATTTGTATTTATTATATATTTATTTATTTATTTATTTATTTATCTGTGTATTTACGTATTTATTTGTTTCATTGTCTGTGTATTTGCGTGATTCTGGTACAGGGAGGGGGGCGTTTCTGAGCAAAAGGGAACAAAGCGACTAGTGGAGAGGCTCTTCCAGTAGTCCACTGCACTGAGAGAACTTTTAGTACGTTTGTGCTTTGTACCAATATATCAAAATTATGATACAAAAAAATCTAAAAGTCAAGAAAACTGAAAAAAATGTCTGGAGGGTTGGGGGACGCTCTTCCCTTATTACTAGAAACAGTTACTCGCTATGCATAACCTAGTTAATAGTTAAATTTGCTATTGCTTTTTTCTTGTCTTGTTAAAATGAAATCTTTAGATCTTTTTCAATAAAGTTTAGTCTTACTAGAATGTTATAAACAGTCGTTCTGGTTCAATATAACCTGTGATAAGTTTGTGTAGTTCTAAAAGCCACTCCGTCCACACCCTCCCTCCACTTACTACCGCTTTGTGATGAAACCTTATGCAAAAATGTGGGTCTGAAAGCATAGTTTCAGTTTTCAGTAAACATTTTTATATAACATTCAGCTCTTGGAGGCTTGGGAAGATCCGTTTTTAAAAAAAAAAAAAAAAAAGGAGCAATTGCCCATTGTTGTTTGAGGGTCATTCATTGCACTGGACTAAATCAGTCGAAATCACAAAGAGTCAAAACTTATTTTTAAAAATAATAAAAAAAAAGATTCATCATGTTTTCAAATGACATACCAACAAATCTTTAAAAATGAGAAATTGTTACCATTGCACACCAACTGATATTTACAGCAGTTGTTGCTATACTTAAGAAGTACTCTGGAGGTATGAAAAGCGATTGTACCAATTCTATATTTTATATACTCTAATATGATATATATTATATATTTTGAAAGGTGAAAGGTAGGGGAATGGTTCCAGAAGTATAAATAAGAGGAATTGGATTTTTTTTTGTTTGTTGTTAAGACTTGAAAACATGAGGGAGGTGTGTGGAGAGCATTTTAAACACTCAGACGCATGCTCACATGAAGTCCATCCTTCTCTCTCACACCTCAGTCATCTGAAAGGCCGGGTCATCTCGAATCATCACCATTCTCCAGTCATCCCATCGTGTTGTAAGTGTCATGACAGCAACAAACCAACCAACCCACCAACTAACCAGACCCCTTCATGCTCCCCGCTGCTGTCGGGAGCTTGAATTATGCAACGACCCCAGTAGAATGTTGTTCTGACGTGTGAACTAATTTCCTACACTGTATGACTTTTGAACTCTTACAATGCGTGCCTGTGTTTCCGCCTAGACCCTGTGTGCACGTGTGTGTGTGTGTGTGTGCACGCGCGCGCACGTGTGCACCTCTGTACGCATGTTCCTTTACGTAACTGTGTGCGTGCCGTGCGTCTGTCCTCGTACGGTTGTCAGCGTGGAGTAGATCCAGGTGTGTGTATGTACAGTATATACCTATGTTAAGTGTTTGTGATTATGTTTGTGCGACTGTGCGTTTGCGTCTGTCCGGTGCGCACATATATGCGCAAACGTATATGTGTGTGTGTCTCCCAGAGTGCATGTGCGCGCGCGTGTGTGTGGCAGAGCATGACATGCGAACCTTGGAAATGTATGTGTGTGTGTGTGCGCGTGTGTGCGCGTGTGTGTGTGTGTGTGCATGTCAGGGTGTTTGAAACATGGGGCTGTGTCACCTCGCTCTATGCCCAACCCCTATGGCTCACACCATCCCCTGTAGCGCCTTATAGTGGCAGCCTGCCAGTAGGAACAACGCAGCCAGTAGTGGAGGTGGGAAGGTGAACAGAGGAACTAGGCTCTTCTTGTCAGTTTTCATTTTCCTCCTGAGACGTGTTTGTTTACTATCTGAAAAATCTATAAACGAAATCTTTAAAGACAAAAAAAGACGAAAAAATGTTCACAGGGCCCCATGACCGTGGCTCTCTCTACTCTCTCCTGCTTATGTTATTACTTAACAATTATCAATGATGATTATTATGATTATTATTGCTATTATTATTAGTATTCTTATTCTTATTATTAATCCAATTACTGCGATGAATGACTTCATGTTATCCTTGCTAGTTTAGGTCATTTCTGAAACTGGAAACAAAAAAATCTTGCTGTAAATGTTTGTTTTTTCTTTTTCATAAAACTGTTGTGTTTGAATTATTTGTACTTTTGAATGTTGGGACAATAAAATGAGGTGTTAAGAGCTCGGATGTTTCTTGTAATGAATGAAGCATTCAAGTCTTTCACACTTTGCACACTTCATATTATAAGGAACATCTTTTTCATAATATGAAAAAAACCCTCTCATCACATTTGTATTTTTAATTAGCCTCTCCTAATAATCTTTCATAATGGACAGTTCATCTCTGTGTTTAATGAAAGGAGCCCCTGCATTTGTAGTGTGTACTAATTGACAGAAATTTTGATTAAAAAAAAAAAAAATTGTTTGCTCGAGTCAAAAACAGCAAATTTGATCGTTCAAAGTCGAGATTTTTTTTTTTTCTTTTAGCAAATTTTCATTAAACTAAGTTTCAAAAACAATAAACTCAAAGACATTTTGGGATCAGAGAAATAGCAAATATCATATGATTAATTAAAAATTAGTTTCCGCTCCAGTATATTGCTGTTTTCTGTCAATACAAAGCAGAAGCACAGCTTTACTCTGCCTTCATGATGACCTCTCAGCTACTGCGGGACAGTCACGACTACAAGGCAGCAATGCTGCAGACAATAAAACGCAGTGCTGATCTCAGTCAGTCTGTGCTGCAGCTGTAGGACAGGAGGGAGGACTCAGGTAAGATAACACTGCCCCCTGTGTCTCCCCCGGAGCATCCGAGATCTTTTGCGGCACGATACAAGTGCTTTTACATCTCATCTCTGATCTCTCCGTTTCAAAAAATTCAACAATCAGCCCAGGTTAAAAAAATAAAAAAATAAAAAAAGAGTAAGAAGGTAATTGAAAGAGCGGATAATGCGACTTCATGCAGCTCATCTGTGCTCCAAGCCCCATCAGCCACGCTGTTCTCATTGTGCTCAGTCGTGTCCACTGATGTGAGGCTAGCTGTACACCTTCATAATGAAAATCACGCAGGACAGGATTACTGCAGATGATGGTTGTTAAGACTGCGATATGTCCAGCCACTCGTCCTTCCTCTCCTGTAGTTAGAAACTTAATGATCCTCCACTCTCATCAAGGCCAAAGGAGATGGGGAGGACATGAGTCAGCACTGTGCTCTCAAGTCTCCTTTGAATTGTGTCCTTGAAAGTTTAAAGAAGTCGCCGGTTCAATAAACAACTGTTGATGATTTCCACTTTAATGCTGTGTTTTTAAAAAGGAGTCAGACTTTTAATGTACTTTGACTCAGGCGTTAGTGAACCAAAACACAGTCCGACTGAAAAATGTCTAACGTAAACAAGAAAAGGGAAGTGAAAGTGGTCTCCTTACAGAGAGGAGCTGTGTTTAATAAGGCTCACTTCTCACCATATTCTGTCACCAGGTGCAACCATATGATACTCCCTCTCAGTTTCTATATAAACCACTTTTCATCTGCCTGGGTGAGAGCTGATCACACTCGCTCCATGGTGTGAATGTCAGCATCCTGCCGTGCTGTGATGCAAAAGGCAGTTCTGCCAAATGACAAGCAAGAGCCTCGCAGTTGGAAGCATATTATTTCATAAAGGAGCTACTTGTCTTTGACAAATCTTCGGTAGTAAAAATCTGTGCAGCGGGGGAGCTGTTGTTGCCCTCCAGCTCTCCTTGGTGCACACTGACATTATTGGGATACCTCAGCCCTTCGTCCACTTTAGAGATTTCACACCGACTAATCAAGAGACACTCAGCTTCACTGTGGGTTATTTATGAACTGAGCTGCACTGAGTGTGTGTGTGGTCCTCCTCATTCTCTGTCTGGGAATCAACACACTGATCAGACCGATTGGACCATCTGTTTAATTACAAACTTTGATTCGTGTGTTACCTCGTCTTGTAGAACGTGCACCATTTAATCTAGGAACCCAAATTTCTTTTGTGACAGAATATTCTTTTGATTATTATTGCACTTCAAAGAGATCAGACCAAGACTGCACCAGCTTTTTGCTCATAACGTTTCTCTTAACTTTCCCTACAACTGTACATGTGTGTCAGGAATGAATATACCTGTTTACTGTTAATGTCCCTTCTTTAATGTTGTGAAACATAAAAAAAAATAAATAAATAAAAATAAATCCCATAATATCTGTGCAGAAGCTTTGCCTGTTTTCATAAAGAATTTCCAAGTGGGATATTTAATCTCTAGTTAAATTAGCAGCTCAAAGTTCTTGTCGGGATAATTCAACATAAACCCATTAACAGTAGTTATGAATGTTTTAATTATTTTATGTCAATTTTACCTTAATCAAGTGTAAAACTAAGAAAATCTTATCTGCTAAGGTTTATCAAGTTACAAATAATGAGACCCAGCAGATCTCCATTTCTGAAAATTCACTATTACATTTATACAGAGAGTTTGATCTAGCAAACCCCGATACCAACACAACTAGTGATAAATTTTCTAAGAAGTGACTAAACAATCTAATATTTACAATTGTTATGTGCTTCATATGGGTAAAATCATCCTCCGTCATCATCCACACGACAGTAAAAAGATCTTTCGACACTTGCTAAAGAAACACTGGGAGATGTGCATCTCTGTTTACCAAGTTTCGCCAACATCCGTCGTGTGAACAGTGATGACACCGTCAATGCTCGTCCTTCCTGTGAGAGCAAGTGACACTCATAAAGACCTAATAACATGCTGCACCTCACTCAGCAGGTTTCAGTTCCTGAGGGTCCTGCTTGCAATCTGCTCCCCTGTGAAAGTCTCTTAATTTCAATGCAAGATTTCCAGCACCATGGGATCGCACTGCTCTTGCTTGGGAACAGAACTGTCACATACAATCTGGCGCCATGTTGTGACGTATGTCATGGCATCACAGCAATGCCCGACTCAGCAACGTCACGCCAAACTGAGATGCTGATGCTAAGAATTTCTTTCCAAAGCAATGGCCAAACAACAGCGGCACCATTTGGTCAAATATCCAAGTCAGTTCATGCACACTGCGTTTGACAATGGACCCTAATAAACTTTCTCATCAAGTTACAGTTAAACATAGTTAAAGTAAGATTTGACTTGCAGTCAACATGGGCTGTTAAGATGAAACAGGGCAAAATTACAAGTCATTAAGTCATTACAATTTAAAATACCAAGCTTGAAAAATATGCATCCATTAAAGAATCAAATAAATTAAATAAAGATTTAAATACTAATGCCACAAAAATAAAAGTCAAACATTTTAGCCCAGCCTGCCTTACTCTTCTCATTTGCATTCGCAAAATGGCAATGTCAAACTAACTAAGCTGTTTGTGCATTATGCAGAAGAGACAAACAGGACAGGACTTGATCCGCTGATGACTGGACCAGCAGATGGTGTGTAAATAATGTACGTGGTCTTGTGGGAACATCTAAGTCTGTCTCGTTTTGCTTTGATGCACCAGCTTTTCTCCCTCGCACAAAGTGACCCCTGCAATGGCAAAAACTGAACAACCGGGTTCATTTGACTGAAGGACTAATTTATAGCAGAGCACCATCTCCAAAAGAATAAGTAGCCTAGTGTTTTTACCCTGCATACTCTCACAACATACTCTCCCAGTCTGTAACCAGTTGGACAGACTGGTTACAGACTGACAAACTGGTGATGGCTAACCAACCGGACGTAGTAATGGTGGACAAACAGTAGAAGAAGGCCATAGTGGTAGATGTAGCAATCCCAAGTGACAGCAGCATAAGGAAGAAGGAACATGAGAAGCTTGAGAAATACCAAGGGCTGAAAGAAGAGCTAGAAAAGATGTGTAAGGTGAAGGCAACAGTGGTGTCCGTGGTAATCGGCACCCTCGGGGCTGTGACCCCCAAACTGGGAGAATGGGGCTCCAACAGATCCCAGGAACAACATCAGAGATCTCAGTCCAGAAGAGCACAGTGCTAGGAACAGCTAAGATACTGCGAAGAACCCTCAAACCCCCAGGCCTCTGGTAGAGGACCAGACTGAGGAAGACACACACACACCACCCATAGGGGTGAGATGGGAAGATGGGAATATATATATACACACACACACACATACCTAGTAGAACATCTCCCTTTTCATTCATCTGGTTCCAAAGGGAAGTCATGGACAGAGAGTAGCACTCCTGCTGCCTGAAGCTGGTGGGGATTCAACGCCTTTCTCAAGGGCACTTCATCGGGGTAGATTCTTGTCATCATGAGGTCATTCTCCAGTCACAGTGTGATTTTTCCAATAAAGCAAAGTGCCAAGGCTGATACTGGAAGTAGTAATGACAGCCTCAGCTCTTTCCTGCTAATGTTCTCTCTTTTTCACCAGTAAGTAGACACCACCAGTTCATTACAGATCATAGCCGCAGCAGTTAGGATCTCGTGTTAGATTGTGTTGTTTTAGCAAAAGCGCATGAGGATGTGAAGACGCTTCCTTTCAACAGCACTGACAATGACAACCATCAACAGCTTAGACGTCTGCTGAGGCAAAAATTACAACATATTCCAAATCAGTAATGATGATTGCAGTTGCTGGCAGTGTGCAAACGCAAAGGTATTGTTTTTTGGGGAGTTTGCTGATTGTTCTGGCAAATGCAATGCTTTTGTCTGTAACGATGACAACTGTGATAATGGTGGTGATGGCAGTGGCTGCAAAGATTAGATGATGGCACACTGGCCACTTTTCTGAGGCAGAAGGAGCCATATTGTCTTTAGCAGAGGAGACGACTGGCAAACAGGCTGAAATTACATCTGAACGCAGGATTACTGCATGAAGAGCAGCATCAAGAGCAGTATGCAACGTATTCCAACGTACACCCTGGACAGGTCCCCAGTCCATCACAGGGCCACATAGAGACAAACAACCTCACACACTCACACTCACTCCTATGGGCAATTTAGAGTCACCAATCAACCTGACATACATGTTTTTGGACTGTGGGAGGAAACCAGAGTACCTGGAGAAAACCCACACAAGCACAGGGAGAACATGCAGACTCCACACAGAAAGGCCCCTGATGGGTTTCAAACCAGGAACCTTCTTGATGTGAGGCAACAGTGCTAACCACAAAAGGCGCAGTGCTGTTCCCATTTGAAAACATAACAGGCCAAATAATTAACTGTATATAAATGTCATTCTAGGTGACTGGAACGGGGTCGCGGTGGGAATATGGTGCTGAGGCTACTGCTCTTGACTGGACCTTGTTTAATCGATGCCGCGTTCTTTTTAGTCAAGCATATTCTCTGTGGGTGTTGGGCTCCAGCACTGCTATGTTTTTGTCAGCAATTCTGGTTGTGATTTTCAGTGAGAGAATCTCTAGAGCTGCTCCTTTGAGGTTCAAATTGAGCCACCGCCCCTCAAAATATCTGTGAATGTCCCTGCCCTAGATACAGTATTTCTATGCTGCACCTCACAGCTACACGTGCCTGTGGTTGCTTTCACCAGGCCATGGCTGGATGCTTTGTTTTGGCATCGGTAATGGCGTGCACTTCTATGGCAAGCACAGTGGTGTTATTTGTTGCTACGACGCTGATGGCTGTGATGATGGTGGTGGTGACAGTGAGAGCAGTGTTGGCTAGCAGAAGCAGCAGGCACCGGATCCCCTCCTGTTTGTTCAGAGAGACACACAGCAAAGCTTTACTGTGTTCAACCCAAGGCTGCAAACCCCCAGTAAAACCAAAACACTGGCACTGGTTAGAACACATATTGTTTTCATGCCATTTTCCAAATTCATGTCCGTCTGCCTGAGTGTTTGTCTGTGCATCTGTCTTACTGTCAAGGCTGTGTCTATTTATTTGCCTGCCTCTGAGCGTCATTACTTCATGCTCATGTATTTGGAGGCTTTTGTAAATATACAATGTTCCTGATTGGCTTTTCTGTTATTACCAAAGACATGTATATAGATAAAGACCACAAATTCTCTTTGTACATGTTTTTAACAAGCGTGGAGTACATGTATGCTTTACAATGCATGTGTGGACATTTTGCAAGCCTTCCTGAACGTGTGTGTGTATGCGTGCGCAAGTCCACATATGTGTGAGTGGGTGATTTCGGTTCTGCGAGCCCAGCACCCAACCATCTGTCACAAAGGGGCCACCGTGTTCTGAAGCCAATCATCTCCTTCCAACAGCTTCTAGGATCCTCGCTCTGCTTTCCAACGATGGTCCAGCATGCCAAATACACATTCACACACAAACAATGACAACGGCTGCCACATGCTCCTATCAGCAAGCACATACACTCACACACACAAACTTAATCACACAGACGCTCGCCTTGAAAACTATTAAGGCCCTTTTCCTCATTGGAGAAAATCTGGCTTTTATCACAGTTCCAAGCAGTGACTGGTTTGTCTGGTAGAGTCACCGACTGGTTACTGTCGTCAGCTGAATAGTTTAGCTGCAGAGCTAATGTAGGTTACATGCTTTGGATTTTAACAATCAGATTAATTAAAAGGTTTTTATTTCAGGACCACCTATATCTGTAGACAGAAGCTGCTCAGGACTGGAAACAGCAGGACACTAGGCCTGGCTGTGTCCAGAAGCTCTAAGTGAAATCTTCTCTGCACTTTGTTTACAACCTGCATATTTGCCCGAATGCTCGTGTTTGTTTCCCCGTTAAACCTATTTTTAACTATTAGGTCACACTTCAGGATCTTCTGTTGAGAACTATGTTTCCGCAATTAACTTACTGCTGGAGCCGTGAATGCATCAGCTAAGATGTAATAAATCAGTCTTCCTCTAAAATGTTGCAGTAATGCAGCCTCTCTCATGCTCCACAGTCATTTTCAGAATGGATTAACTACAGGTTCAATATATATCTGAGTTGACTTAGTGTTCCCTTACAGAAACTTCAGTATATCCAAGCAGCAGACCGGATAGAGTTGACCAGAAATGGCAGCACCTGTCGAGAACCTACTGGCTGAACGCGAGCATAACCTACAACCTTCAATGGAATAAAACGTCAACATCATCTCGTATATACCTACAGTACCAAAACTCACTCATATAGTAATTCAATTTTACATCAGGGGTCCACTGATCCATAACAGAATTCATAATTCAATAACACTTTTTCTATAAAAGTATTTTTATTTTCACATCTGCAATGTTGGCTCAGCTTGCTATTCACTTTATAGACAGAGCTGTGTGGCTGGTACATTATTTTGTCAACATCTTTGCTCATCTCACTTGGGAAATGTATGTGTTGGCGAGTTTGAAATCATCTGTGAAGGTTTCTCAAGTGTCATCATCCCTGGGGAAACAATTGGCACTGTCCTGAAATCATTTCTTTCCTTGAGATTATTTGTCTTGGACAGTAGAAACAAGGTTTTCAGAAATGAAAACACAAGCAAATGAATATCTCAGCACAGCCGTGTGTGGTCTCTCTTATAGAGCTGTGCTCATAAATTTACCCCTCACTAGGGGTGGGAATCTTTAGGCATCGATTCGATTTGAATTCAATTTGGAGGCCCACGATTCGATTAAAAAAAACACAGATGCATCAGTCCTATAACTTGCTATCTGTTAAAATCCCACCGCCCGCGTTTGGGCCGGAAACTGTATTCTCAAAGATCATCAGCCTAATTTGAATAAAGTCCAAAAACTATATATAATGTGAAAGCAGGAAATCTCACAATTCAAATGGCATAAAGCATTTTAGGATTGAATTATCACAGTGACAACAGTTCCTTAATGTTTAACAAGAGTACAAACACAGCAAGACTAATTCTTACCTTTGCTGATGTGCACAGATCCACACGTGGACTGAAACGACAAAGTGAATGACGATGCATCGCAAAAAGAAGATCATTTTTAACCACCCCTACCCGCTCACACAACTTGAGAAATATTGGCCATTTTTTAGAAAACACAAGTGAATGCACAGAACATCCGTCTGCCTTTTGACCATCAAAATGACACCAATAGTTACTGAAGACACCGTCTGACCACTTTCCTAACAAAGAAAAGTTTTCTGCCTGATCATTTACATCTTCTTAAAATGGCCAGTATTTCTCATCAGTATTGTGCCGGGGGGGATGTAAATTTATGAGCACAACTGTATACACTCTCTAGACTAGGCCATTAAAAAAATATCGCTGTTTTGGAATAAATCATATTTTCAGGACACACTCAATTTTTTTTTTTTTTTTTTTTTAAACAGTTTTCATGAAGAGCTTTTGTAGAGGAACACAAAACATAAGGACAAAGATGGCTGTGACGTGGAACGAAGGTCGCCTGCTGGAAGTCGCACTATGAACATTATGTGATATGCACCTTAACCTTTTGGAGCATATGATGTTTCAGACTTTAAAACCGTTACTGTCAACATCTTTCTAAAAATATTCTGATCATTTGCTAAATGCACCAAAGTTTTTCAGACTTGTAAGACCTTGACTCCAGTGAAGACCTCAGGTGCTGCTCCACTAAACATCCATCATCTTAAATTTATACACTGCCTACAGAATATTGTATTTCTTTCCTTCCTGACTTCATATTCTTTGTTTTTCCTCACAGAAAGGAGTGCATTGACTTTAATAATGTATCCCTTTCTCCAAAGAGCATTAAACTGTTTAGAAAATATGGCCTGACAGATGGATGTGTATATTGCATCTGTGTGTAAAAGTTCCTGAATATCCAACCTAACCGCTCAAAGATAGATCCACCTGAGCTGTTAAAACACTCACTCATTGTCTTAATGCAGGTGGTGAGGAAACAATCTGTATCTGTCCGCACGTGACCACATGTCAGAAATGAGTCACCAAGCCTGAGCTGATCACATCCAAGGAGAGACCTTAAAGCACAATAAGGTTTAATGCAGTGAATCACTTTGACCCTGAGGTGTCCTTTGACCCGGAGACTTCCTTTCCCCAAATGTGCAGTCCTCTATGATGTGCACTTTTCTTTTAAAGGAGAAACACCTCTCAGCTCGGCACACTCCCTTTGTCATTTTTCCCAAGGACAATAGCACGTTACTCCTGCCACCGTTTCTATTTAAGGGACACTGAGCAGTCCAGGGTGGGACACAACATAGAGGAGAAATGACAGCATGACCCAGGAAACTTAAAGACCATAAATTTGATCCCTACAGTGCAGCACAGTGTCCTTTTGTGATGTCCCAAAGCACAAAATGGAACAATTACCTCACTGTCCATTGCAAATTCTTCTGACTAAGTGGCCTGTATTTATGATATTTAGAAGAAAACACTGCAAATTACACACAAAGTGAGCACACTGGTGTTTCCAGAGCTAGCGTGCACAGCTGATAAGGCACAGTGACCCAAACAGCTGAGGTTGCTCATATTTTATAAATTACAGAGGCTAAAATTACCTCACTCAAGGAGCAAATGCTACTGAAGTGGTTGAAACGACAATTCAGGACACTTTTGCAATCGTCTCCCTCCAGTAGACATTTCGGAGAAAAGTATCTACATGTAGGTTTTCTGTCAAAGTGGAAGTGTGAAGCACGTCCAAATATCCCAGAGTCTGAGAAACAGAATCGGTAAAACTTCTGCGTTCTGCTACAAGGACGACAACTGTGTTAGAAGGGTAATGGTCATCCTTCACTCTGTTCTCAACAAGCAGAAAATCGGGGTAAAGTGCGTTTACCTCGCATGGTTTAGGTCCACTGCTCTGTTGAAAGGACCAAAGATGTGACTAAATACAAAACCAATTGGAGTGGTCTAATCTGCAGGGCACGAATGCTCACTCGATGGTTTGATGAACATCAACATCCCAAGAGATTTGAAGGTCCAGACTACTTATTGATCTAGAGAGGTACTACACCGAAGCTGATCCAGTGAGCTCTGCTGGAACCATATCATCTTACACACTGCAAACACATGAAGTTTCCAAATTATGAGCCAATTTTAGTATTTGACATTTACAATTGAAGAAAAAGTCCAGCAAGCAAAATTTCAGCAGAAATTCATGCAAAGTTGACCAGGTCTTCCTGAAAACCAATAGTAGCAACAACATACAATCAAAAAAAGACCTGCCGGGTTTAAATGGTACTTATATTTTTATATAGTATAGAATCTCTAGAACCCGATTGAAGAAGAAACATTGAGATATTTCCCATTTCCTGAGAAGTTTCTATAAAAAAAACATTTTTCATCACAGTCAAATATGTGCAGACCAATTAACTAAATGACATGAAATTCAAAAGTAATGTTTACACTCAGTTTTAAACCATTTAAATCACTGTGGCTGTGAATTGAGGCACACAGTTAAAATACTGACTGGTTTTGTAAAGCGAGCAGATATTACAAGCTTTTGTTTTTATCATACTGTCTCACAGTAACTTCTATTTTGTGTATTTTTTCATAATGATATTTATGTTTGAATTTCTTTTGAAAAATACTTAAGTATAGTTTTATACAACAGGACTACAAAGGGAAACACTCAGTTTGTCACATTTTCGGCATCACGTCTTTGGTTTTTTATGTTTATTATGTTCCTGCAGTTGTAGTTAGTGTCGCTCTGAATGTTAATTATGTTCCTGCAATCCTACTCAGTGTTGCTCATCTGTTTCATTTCATGTGATAATTTTGTGATTTTATTTGTTTACGATTGTTTTGGACATGTGAGTAAAGATCACCATAAACAGAATATAGTTTCCCACCCCCCCCACTGGCAAGTTTGACAATTAATGGTTATTACTTTTCACTGGGAGAGGTCTAGCTTGTCCGCTCCTTTTACAGCAGGTCAATTAGAATCCAACTGAGTGGTGCACTTCACTGATGGAGCACACTAAAATCTTTGACCCTCCTGATTGCACTGTGTGTCCACTAACAGTATAATGGGCTAAGAGTGCTGAACTACTCATCTACTGTAAGTGCCGACCATTAAAAGTTAGAGGGGCCATATCTAAGTCAATATGATCTGTGAGAGACTTAATAGCCACTCAAAATTTAGATTCATTCACAGAACGGCTCTTGGGTAGATGTGGTGGTAATTGATTTTTACAAATTCTGGTGCAGCAAGAGGTATCCCTTTGCATCGATACTGTAATCTGTCAGATTTTTGTAGGCAATGTGAAAGCATCTTACAAGATCGGCAAAGTGCGGCACACATTACTGTGTATGCTGTAGATATATAGAAACAGACTGTATACAGGAGTAAAAAATAAATAGCAGCTATTTTTTTTTCTATACATCAACTCAGCAACAAAGTTCCTCCACCCTGACAGATGAAACGGACGTGCTGCCATTTTCAGGAGTCAGCTCTTCTGTCTGCTCTCAGCATGGTCAAATTCCTTTAACACATTCGCAAAGACAAGGCTTCCTCAGCAATCCAGCTGGATAGCAGAGCAGCTCAGCTCCTGGCCTCAGAGCTGTGCTGCTATATCGAACCGGTATCTGATTCACTGACCTTCTCGCTGCCTCATGCCTTGCTAATGTAATCTAGCACTGCTGCTGGCTCATGTCTCTGCCTGCAGCTCTCCGTCGTTCTCTCTCTCTCTCTCTCACCCATGTAAGACATAGACACACACACAGTCATAAACTCACAAACATTTGTCTGTTCCCAGAGTATGCATGTGTGTACAGCTGGGTGTTGGATTATTTTTCTGGACTACAGGACACTAAGAGTTTCAGAATAATGTTTGACAATTTGGGGCCGTGGTAAATTATGCTACACTCTTGTGCATCGATTGTGGACGCCCTTGTTTCTGGATTTTTTTGTTTGTCCTAAATGTGAACATGGAACATTTTGCACACAATCATTTGTGTACAAATTGTTTTACCCATACAGCAGGTTTCTTTTCTCTTCGTTCTCTGTGTTTAATAAAAAAGGTTTACAGAAAGTTCTGTAGTGTTTGAGTCCTACTTAAAATAAGCCTGCTTTAATCTGCTTTATATTTAGGTGGGTGACCAGCTGGTTTGTGGTTGTGATGCCACATCTCTCGCTCTCCTACTCCCTCTCATGCCTATCTGGGAAATATGTAGCTATTGAACAGTCCAATTTATGCGTAAGGCTAAAAATAGCAGAGATGTAAACTACTGGGTCCAAAGAGCATTTTAACTAGCTGCCCTGGCTGTCTTCCCTGGAGAGCCACACTGGACATGTTTACATCATAGGAATGAGGGAAGAAAGTGAGTGGAGTCCAAATAAGAAAAGGAAATTGGATTATTTGAGCTCAACTGCCACACTGTTAATAATAGTAATAGTTTTTGTTTTGGTCCCATAACAGTTCGTCTCTCAAACATCCACCTGATTGAAAAGGTGTAACATAACACTGATAGAAACATACTGACACTGAAAATATAGTGACGTGAGTGCACGCAAACACATGCACCTAAGCAGGTGGACTTTTGCATGCGCGGCTGTGTTTCCCTTAGCGGTGCCCACGGTTGCTAGGCTACAGGTGATTCCCATCTTTGGAGGGGACCTGACATTAGGGAAAGCAAATTGACCACAGCAGGCGAGAAGCAGCACATACACACCTCTGCAACACTGTACTTCAACATCAACTCCTCCCTATGATAAATACAAACCATGTAAATAGATACTATCCCAGCTTCTGTCTGTCTGCACACACACAGATTAATTGTTAGCAACTAACACACTGGACTAGCAGCCTTACTGTCACAGGACACATTTTCATAAATTCAGAGCTTACCTATGTTAGTGCATGTGCATGAAGGAACCTGTTCACATGCATCATAAGCAAATCAAATCAACTTAGTCTGCATGTGGACCACCCTCCTCCAACCTGCACTGATATTAGAAAATATGGGCACTGAGCAAAAGGATAAGCCATGCAACATTTGATATTTGTCTTAACTTCCATACAAACTTATTGTATTGTCTGTATAGAAAATAAATAAATACATAAAATATTCTGCAGTTTGTTATCCAAAACAGCATCCTGTGATTTGAGTCAATTCCACATATACCGCCCTGCTGTGACAAATACTCACTGGTGCACCAAACATATTTAATTCACAGCTGATTTAGTCCCTAATAAGAGCATAATTTACTCCTGCTTTAGACTAATTTGACTGAAACTCAGTATTTTGACCTGTTTTTCATGCTGAGTGCCAGCGCCAGACTTATCTGTTAAGTGAACAGGGTACAGTATCAAGTACACTGGGGTTGGCATCATTGTTATGGGCAAACCAGCTTCGACAGTGTCAAATCCCACATCCATCTTGTGCATTGACAAAAATCAACCTAATTAAATTGGATAAAATGTCTTCAGAGTCACAGGGCTTTGCCTGCTCCAGACAAGAGACACCACTTTTATAATGTTTTTAACGTATTCTTGCTCAAACTCTTAAATTTGCTGCAATCACCATGTATTTGACCATTTTCTTTATGCCCAAATTATCTAAAAGTCTCTTAAATGAACCTGTAATGCTATCTGATTTAATTGCCAGCACAGATGATTCTGCTTTATGAGCAATAACCCATTCACCCCAAGGGTATATCAATCCTAATGCATCTATTAAAGTCTGCCTATGACATTATTATGATTAGTCACTTTGTTTTTCCTGGGCAGGAACAGTACAAAATCTGAATATGAATAGAGAAATATTGATGTGATTATCTACTGTCACTGCACATTAATCACGACTAATCTCCATGACTGCAATATTAAACATATTCATGTGTCCTTTTTGGATGTTCTCACCTTGTTGTTGAGAACCAGATGGTATCAAGCATTGTTAAATAATTATTCCTGGGAGGATGTCAGGGCTGCTTCTTTGATGCAAAAACCTAATCATCATGAAAGGTTGTCATTTGGCTCTTGTGTCTGGGGATTTGTTGTAACCAAACTATTCAACAATGACAGCGTCTTGAATATTGACCCACTACTGGGAACTCCATCCACTGTTGGAGAACATGGAACATGTGTTTACAGTGTCTCTTACCTTTAACCACAACAATTTTATATCCACAAACTGGACAGCTACTATCCACAAAAAAAAAAACCCATAATGCCCTTTCACCTGCTGCAGGATAGCTGGACTAACAACCCCACCAAGTGGTCAGGTGTGTCATGTCCATAGCCAAACATCTCATGCTTCATTTAGTCTCCAAACAAATCAGCAACAATAGATGTTTAATAGTCATTAAGAGTCTGCATAAAACTGTGGAGAGAAACGGTCAGAACTTCACGCCCCACAAATCCCTGACAAAGTTTGTGAAGAAGCCTAAAAGTGTTACAACTCTAATGCGTACGACAGACACCATATTTCCAGTCCTTAGGGAAGGGGAGAACACTTTTAGTATCACATTCCCATTTTTATCTCATATCTTCTTCTGTGAAGAGCAATAGAGTTTGATGTGTTTTCATGCATTATTCATATAGGTGATTTACCTTCATACAAATGAAGGATCTCTGTGCAATCATAAAGGCAAAGTGAAAGTAAATTATTGACATTATACGCACATATGGAAAGAAAGTCCCCATATGCAGATGAATGTATGCAGAAAGTGTACAACGGTGACACAGATCAACACATTAGTCAGGATTTCTATTGCAAAAGATGCACTTTAAGTCTGCAGACTGCTATTTCTAAGTCTTTGCCAACTGTACACTGACCTATTCACACCAAACTAGAGCCATCTTTAAGACTCCCCCAAGCACCTTAACACAGCTGTTTATGAGCTGACACATAGGCACTCTTAAAAGTAGTACTGCACTTTCATAAAGTTGGGAACTCAAGGGACATATTTTTAAAAACGGTCAAAATCAAAGTCGGGGAGGACAAATATCCTGACTTTTGGTCACTAATAAAGCTCGAGTTCCAAAAAAAAATTGTTCATTTATCCATAACGCAATTATCTCTTCATTGGACCTTTATTACTTGTTCCAGTGTGTGATGGGGTTTCTGTTTGGCTTCAAGCTGAAATCAAAAATAATGCTGTCGTAATTTTAAAACAAAAACATACAACAATGAAATGGCCATAATAAACTGATGTCCAACAACAACTGAGCTGTTGTAACACGTACTGTGGAATTACCCGTTTCTAAAAGATTCAATACATTTACTGTGCATAAGTTCACAGTACACAGTAACAAAACCCTCTGTATAGTACGTATAAAATCCATGCAGTGAAACATGCTCATGTGAAACTGCTGCAGTGAAAGCTGTGAACTGAACAGCTCCACTCGGCATCTCAACACACACTCACACACACACACACTGTAACAGACTGCCGAGCAATCATACCAACCACCGAGAGCCAGAACACAACAAGGTGATGTGACGGTGTAAACAACAGTTTATGAAAAGTGTATCACACAGAACAGATGAACGCATAACAGCAATGATGTTAAACATCACAAGCTGTGCACACAGGCCAAACAAAACACACTGCCACTATAAACAAACACACAATCGTCAGACTGTATTAGACTGTACAGTTACAGTGATACAACATGAGTTTTACCATTGCAGGAATTTGTTCCTCGACTTTTCGTGTGCAAAATAAATAAATAAATAAATAAAAAATCCAAGTGCTCAGAGTCCATCGACCTCATCTAATGGGGCACAGCACCCGGCAGTTACAAAGCAGCAAGTTTCTGGGTCATGGCACTTTCATCTGGATGTTGTTACATTAAGCTGCAATAACGGCATAATGCAGCTGAATCTACTGATATGGAATAAATGCACAATTGTCTAGGCACAATCTGACTGTTCCAGAGGGATGGGGGCCCTATTCTGTGGGGCTGGGGGGGCCACGATAAACATTATCTGACCAAAAAAAATATATATATAACTTGTAGCTGCTTCTTGTGTTGAGAAAGAAAATGACACTGTGCCCTGACATGTCAATTAAACTGAAAGTTAGCAATGTCACTGCCAAGTAAAAATAAAATATATACAAGATTTAACATTCATTGTCTAAGATCTTAGTGGAGCTACCTCAACATCACCTTTAAATGCATTTTTTAATTTGTTAAGGTGTGAGCACTGGGCACTGTATTGTCTTACAGCACATTTAGAAGGTGTGTTTCAGTGTAAACACCCTTTACACACTTGAGATCTGTTCAGGATGTTTTATGGGTCTGGGAAACAATGTTATAAACGAGTTACACGAAGCGATTTAAAAGTCAATAATGAGGAGGCCTGTCTAATGCGGAGAGGCAATTCATTCCACAATTGTGGTGCTACCACCGTAAGAGCTCGGTCCCCTCTGAGCTTACGCTTGATTTTCGGTACACTCAGTAGCAGCTGGTCAGCTGACCAGAGAGGCCAAGTAGGAATGTAAGCATGCAGAAGCTTGGAGAGGTAAAGCGGGGCAGCATCACGTAAACATTTAAAAACAAAAAGTTTAAAATGGAACCACAAGCACAGCCAGTAGAGTGAGGATAAAACCAGGCTGACATGTTCACATTTGAGTGTGCCAGTTCTGAAGACGTGCTGCAGCGTGTTGTACAAGCTGCAGTCGAGAAATAGAGGACTGACTGACACCGAAATAAAGTGCATTACAGTAATCAAGTCGGGAGGTAACGAAGGTGACGATTACTGTTTCTAAAAGAGAAACCATCCGTCTTTTTAATTGGAACATAAATTTTGTCATCGTCGGCATAACGGTGGAAGGTAATGCCGTGTTTTCTGAGGTTGGAGCCCTGGGGCAACAAACATAAGAGGACAGGTCCTAAGATTGAACCCTATGGGACCCCATAAGAAAGAGCGGCAGAGGAGGATTCAGAGTGTCCAGTGCAAACACAGAAAGTTCTGTCAGGTAGGACCGAAACCAGTCCAGGGCTACACCTTCTATACCAGTCCAGCGTTCTAAATGAGAAATCAGAATATCATGGTCCACAGTATCAAACGCAGCAGTTAAGTCAAGTAGTACAAGAAACACAGTCACCAAAATCACAAGTGAAGAAGATGTCAGTGAAAATTCTCAAAAGAGCGCATTCAGTACTGTGCATTGCTTTAAAACCAGATTGAAAAACCTCCAAGATATTGTGTTCATTAAAAAAAAGAAAGAAAAAAAGACTAAGATCTGAGTATAAACAACTTTATCTAAAATCTTTGATAAAAAGGGTAATCTGGAGATTGGCAACAATATATGGATCAAGCCCAGGCTTTTTGATCAGTGGCTCTACCACTGCATGTTTAAAATTGCTAGGAACCACCCCTGAGATTAGACTGCAGACGGACCTAATGTAATAAAAACCTCTTTAAAAAGTCAGGGAGGGAACAGCATCACATGGAGAGCCAGAGGGCTTCAACAAACCAACAATCTCCTGCAAGTGAGACATATTGACAGGCTCAAACTGGTGGAAAGCAGCAGAGCAAGGGGCAGGTACTGATGGGTCAAAAACAGGAAGAAAGTTATCACAGTTTTCAAATGAGGCCTCAAGACAGGCAGTCTGAGCAGCATTAAGAAGTGTGTCAATAGTCTTAAACAATACAGGAGGTTTGGGATGGTTTAAAAGAATAACGTTTGAAAAGTGCCTCTTTTACTGCAGCCTGATAATGACTCTTAACAACTGAAAGGATACCTGCAATTTATCCTGCTTCCACTTGCGTTCAGCTCTACGGCCTCACAGCTCATTACTTAGCCAGGGCTCAGGTTTGATCTCGGGCTGCTGGAGAACGAGGAGGGTACTGAGAGCTGCACACATTGATACACATTCCTGTAAACAGCAGCTAACCCCCCCCCGGACTCACCGACACTTGCCCAAGTCTCCGTCAAACAGAAGCACCAGGAGGGAAAGAGGTGAAACACTCCATGATCGAGCTGAGAGCTACGGAAAGAAGCACAACACGGGCTTTCAGCCTTACCAGTCCACCCCTGCACTTACCCCGGCGGCAATAGTGCTTCTTCCGGGGAGATGGTGCAGGAACGTGGGAAAGGTGAGCAGGATACCCGATGGCAATGGGGACAACGTTTTATGTTCATCCTGAGTAAACCGCACAAGAGGGTTAGGGAGGGCTCAGATCCGCTACAGTTCGAGGATTATACACCAGCAGAGAGTCGACATATTGGCTGACAAGTGTCAAACAGTCAGAGTTGGGAGTGACAGACAGCAATTATATGAAAGTACCAGAGCTTAACTGTTTAAAACAGACACTGTATGTATGGCCAGGAACAAACCATCGTCATGTGACCATGTATTGGTTAACAATGTACACCAGACCCCCCCCCCCCAAAGTCCTGTGGACAGGAGATGCTACAGTTTATTGACTGCTCTCCTGTGAGCTCGGTCCACATCCTCAGGCACTACATCTTCTGCTGGTTCCTCCATCTGAATGAGACTAGCATCTTCATTATTAGCTTATTATAGTCAGAGAGGAGGAACAGTTTGTGTTTACTTTGTGACCATATGGCCCCATTAGTAGGGTAACGACCCCACAGTTCCCCTCAGGACACACACACACATTTCTGAATTTGTGTATGTGTAAATGTCTTTCTGTGGTTGTGTGACTAAATTTTGTTTGATGCCACCGTTGAGAGGACATTACTCATTTTGGCCAGTCCCTTGACAGCATTAGGTTTACAATTGAGGTATTGAAGTATTGAGAAGTTAAGGTTGGGCCAGGCTGGGAATGTGTTATGCCAATGAATGTAGAAAGTGTGTGTGTGTGTGTGTGTGTGTGTGAGAGAGAGAGATGACCTTGGAGACCCTCCAGGACACTTAACACTGTCCTCTACATATGAAGCCTTTCCAGGCACCACTGAGGTTAAAAAAAAAAAAAAAAAAAAATGTGGCAATAGATGAGCAGAACATCAGCTATGGATTTCAGAGTTTGGTAAATGAGTCACGTTGTGACGTTTGTTCTCTCGTCTCTGACTCTAGTTATTGCCCAATGAGGATCTATCTCAGGTTGTTCTCAATGTTTATTTCACTGCATTTCTGAAAAGGTGGAAACAACCCGATGATGAACATTAAAGGGCAAACCTAACCTTTTTGCTTCTGGCACCAACAACATCAATGATCCTTCAGCCATCTTGGCCTTTACTTCACCTGCACATCACCAGAATTAATTCTCTCATAGGCACATTTCACAGAGCTGACACCCACATGGTTTCCCTTGACCTGCAACTGGAAACTTTCCCTGATTTAACTTTGTAAATTAAAATACTGGGACAGTAGCAACAACTGAAGACTTATTGAAGTTGTGTGGATATTCAGTATATTTTACCTGTGGCTGTAGGAGTCTGAGGTTAGGTGTTCATGGTCCATGATAACTAATATACACAAAAAGTACAAAAATGAATTTGTGAGTCATCACTTTGATCCAGACATTTAAAAAATAAGATCAATAAACCAACAAGAGGCTTCTGTTGTGTTATTGTTTTAATATCTCAAACATTCTGCAGGGCATCCCACACATTCACATCATTAATTTAAATTTTTCCATTTTCCCTTCAATAAAATTCAACATTAAATCTGATTTTTTTTTGTACTTTATACTTTAAATAGCTGACCATCTGGTCTGTGTTTTTGTTTTGTCTCACTCTTTCTCTCCATCAAATCCTTCCAGGTACCAATTAGGGCTCAAAGCTGCTGTAAGTGTGTGTGCATAGATGTGTGTTTGTGTGTGTTTGTGTGTGTGTGTGTGTGTGTGTGTGTGATAATGGCAAATCAGACAACAAACCATAGGCTACCTGTCAACAGACACTTCAATGCTCACCATCTGCTCACACAGCACAATGGTCTTCGTTTACCCACAGCTCATAACCCAAAAACTACTGTCCACAAGGAATGTTTTTACAAAAGTCACGGTGCAGATTAAAAGAAATGTTATAACTGCCTGGTGATATTGGTGAATCTGAGAACAGCCTTTGGTACGACCACAATCACCATCTCAGTGTGATGTATGGACAGAAAGATGTTATTGTGTCCATAAAGAGGATGTTTCAGTGGCAGACTATATGTTTCATTCATATCACTGTTCTGCAGCTGCATTACAATAGTTTATTGTATATTGGTCATTTCATAATATCTTTTGCTAATCAGTTTGTTTTTTGGCAACGCTGCACATTAACACTCGCACTTTGAATGTGTTTGTGTAAATGTTTTGGACTTGAGAATAGTTTAGGTGAAAAAAAAAAAAAAAAAAAAGACTAAAGGACAAAGACAAATATAAAAATATACACACTATAAAATGTTTGTCCTTTCTGCCCTCATGCTGCCTCTCACACACATTTGTTTTCATTCCTTGTTGGGACTTTACATTGACTTATATTAAAATTTCCTGGAGACTTAACCTCAACTACTTAATCCCTAACACCAACTCTAACCTCTACCTCAAAACCGAGCCGTCACCCTAAAATGTGACGATTCACATGGAACCAGCATCTGGTCCCCACAATGTGAGTAATATGAGGCGCACACACCGTTTCCACCTCTATTTCTCTCTTCCTCTATAATGTCATGCAGACATACATTGCCGCCAGCCTTCAGGCCATGGGGATTGAATACAGCCTATATTTATAGAGGGGGCGATCTGTTCAAACATATGTTCTCCTTAACAAAGTTATCAATGTCAAACCCTGCTCTCAGGGGCTCCACTAATGCTACATTTAGCTTTGCATGCATAACATTAAAGACAGCTGCACACAAAGTCTTGGAGTTGAAGTGAAAGCTAATAAGCTACACTGTTGACCTTCCTGGGTCCCAATAATTACTTCAATTACAGGTGAAGTATACTTTGGAGAACGTGCATTTGTGTTGATGTGGTGAACTGGGACAGAACGTAGCGCAAAGACTGAAACAACTATTAGCCTGGACAAAATATTATTACCCCAGTGTGTACTAGATGGGTTCATTTTAATGTTAATACGCTGAGTATGCACATGCATTTTAAGATTCCATGTTAATACTTCAGTACATCTCAATCTGCTGAAGTTTAACTGAGTAAATATTTCACAAACACGCAGTAATTTCAAACGTTGCTTTGTGAATCAGGTGAATCAGCACAAAGAGCTTCAGGTATTAAAACCTGGTTCAGTATGGTCTCCAAGAAGGCTGCGACATCTAGTTGAGAATAAAATAAAATGTATACGATATGGACTATAAAGTTCAGAGATGGTTTATGGTTTAACTAGATGTCAGGGCCCAGGAATGACCTGGCAGGAGGAAAAACTTTTACTGCTCAGATTGAAGAAGAGCCTTGAGTTGAAGGTTCTGTTCAAAGCAAAAGAGTTCTCATTTAATCCTCTTGGAAAAACTGGAAATCTCTCTTAAGTCCCTTAAGGTGCAGGGGGAAATTTCCCAGATACCTCAGCAGAAGGAAAGACAGCTGGAGAGAAGAGCAGACTCGAGGCTGCCCTGGACCACACTAGACAGCAGATGAGCAACGAGACCTTCCACAATAGCACACAAGGTCTCTCCGAGTAACAACGGCCGAAGGTCAGAGTCAGGGTCCTGGTTCTGACCGGGCTGCACCTCCAGCAGGTCAAACTCAGCCACATAAAGGCAGCAGAGAATTGGAAAACACACGATGCCGCATAATTTACAGAATCAGACAAGTTACTGTTCAAGATTAAGATTAAAACAGAAAACTTAGGTGCAGACTGGACGTTTCCAAGGTGCATACAAAGCAGAGGTAGACGAAGCCAGACAAATAGACAGACATGCAGATGAATTAAACAAGATGACAGTTTTAATTGTGTGTGTGTGTGCGTGTGTGTGTGTGGAACCCCTACACACGTTTCCTAATGAAACCTCTGAAAAGCCTCTTCTTTTTATAAATGTTTGTTCTGGAAAACACCAGGAAAGCAGACATGCTGAGCCACATCATCACAGTGCCTTCACAGGTCTGACGAGCAGAAGGACGAGGACGTCATGAAATTAAATTAAAATCAAATCAAACAGCATGTTAACACTGGCCACATCTATAGTCCACTGCCCAGAAATGATCAAATTCTTCTAAATCCTTTCACGAGTCATCTCAGCCACTCCAACACATTTAACTTCTTAACATAATTATTCTTCCAGGGCATTAAAGATCTAGTTAGGACCTCGGGGATATTAAGTGTCACAGCAGTGAAAGTTAAAGAGCAACAGCTATAGGGTTGGATTTTATGCAGACATTTTAAGTCATGTTTATTCTGTGCATTTTCTGATAACAGACAGCTTTAATAGCAGGTAAAGTCAGAAAATCTTAGCTTGACTGCAGTTTTTTTTTTTTTTTTTTTAAAACCAGCATGCACCTTATTCCCTGCTAATGGCACTCTCTCACACTTTCATCTCTTTTAGTTCAAGCACTTAAGTGAAACTATTTACATATTCCCATCGGAGGACTCCTCTGTTAAAGAGCTGATGCTTTCATTCTGTCTATCCATCTCTGTTTCCATCCACTGCTCCATTTTTCTCCCATTAATATAGCCCCACTTAGATATTAATGGCATGAAGTAAATTATTCCTGTATATTTTGCAGTGAACACCTGTGGACACGAGCAGCGACTGGCCTCTTAAAAAAAAAAAAAAAAAAGCAGATTTAAAGATGGTTTTTGCAGTGGAGTCTCTTTTACATCCTCCTTTATCTTTCTCTGAGGCCACACAGAGCAATAATATAAAGCCTCACAACTTCAAAAGCTCTGTATATCAACCTGACATCCACAGCCCACAGGCCTTGCTCAAACTTATGTATCAGCATCCCACCACTTGATGACCAGATTCTCTCCAAGGACCCTCGCTCCATCTCTCGCTTTTTCTTCTAAGCCTCAGTTTAGCCATCCAGGCAAGACCATGCTGAGCAGGGGCCACTTTCTGCCTCGCATGCCCCATGGCAGCAATATGCATTATGTGTGCATCTCTCTGTGGATAATGTGCTCAAAAATGCCCCCTGCTCGCCCTTGTTATTCGAAGCCCTTTCACAATGAATAATGACAGACATCAAGGTGCCAAATGTGCCATGCAGGACACTGTAGGTATTTCTCTGCTAACGGGAGGGGAACTACATCTGTTTGGCTGCTGAACTCATCGCTGATTCATCAGTCTGCGAAACACACCGCATCTTAAAGGCACAGTTTTTAAAAAATAAAAAAATGCACTGAGGGGTGGGAATTATTTCATACCATCAAATGCAGTAAACTATAATGTTTAATCCAGATAAATAATCAAATAACAGCAACAGTAACAGGAAAGATAGTGTCGCTGTCACGCTGCTCAGCTGATGACTGTACCTTTAACCGTGATGAAACACAGGGCTATGACTAATCCAAAGGACACTCAACCTGATGCAAATTCTCCAGACGTTTCACCTTAATGCCTCAATACTCACACTAGAAACATGAAAGACAGAGGTGCTGGCAGTGTTCAAGCCTCTTCTGGTCATTCTAAAAGGAGCATGGAGGTTTAATGCATCAGCCTCTTTAGTCAGTACTAGTTGTTTACCCTGGTGTCTGACCAGTTAGTTGAGTGTAGGGTGAGCATGCTAACAGACTCCCTGCCCTGACACCTACTTGGTGGAAGACATTTTCACAAGATACATTTTGAATGAAGGTATTTAATACAAGTCTGAAGGATGAGAGGATTTCATTTCATGTTCCTGAATAAATCTGCAGGGGAAGGACTGTGGAGGGAGAGACTAACGTGAATAAAGAGATGAGAAAACGTTGGCCTGGAGAAAGTAGAGTGGAGAGAGAGAGTGACAGAGGATGTGGGGGTGAAAATAAGCATTAGTCATTTGGAGTAGCCATGCCTGTTTCAAAGGAACAATCTCTCTGACAGGTGATGATAGTGCTAGTTTCTCTTCTCACATGAGACGTTCCTTATTTTCCACTTCTTTCTTGTGTCTAACCAGGGTTCACTACAGAGGAAACCAATACAACCTTCGTGTGAGCTCAAACAAAGGAGGGAAAAGGCTTTTATAAAAAGCCAAAAACGAGGTTCTTAAAAACAAATTAATGAAAAATAAAATTACACCTTTAAGCTTAATAAAAAGACAAAACACAGATTTACTAAGAACAGTGGTGCAGTGCAGACTTGCTATGGTTACGTTCCTGCACCCTATTTATTTTCAGATAAATTACGTCTATAAAATACATTTTTACACCTGATTTACAGAAAGAGAGCTCCTATTGCATATTAGATGACCTTAGTCAACCCAGCAGACTATTCTGTAAAACAGTGTCTCTTACCTATTAAGTGCCCTGTGCAGTATATATGTGCAGTATGTTCCCTTGAGACCTAACAAATGTGTTGAATGTATTTTCTTTATAAAAACATGCAAAGTAAAATTTAATTACTTAAACTGTGTTAAAGTTTACATGAGTGACGTCGTATGAATATTACTGACACCATCTGTGCTACGGTGAAATAGTCTAAAATAAATGCAAGACAACACCTTGAACCTCTTAAACTCCACTAGGACACTGTCATCATCTTTCTCACATCACAGCCCTTGAAACAAATTCACAGTATGCAGGTGAAGCTCAACTCAAACCTGGGCTTTAAAACAGGTGCAAAAAGAGAAAGTCCTGAGTATCACAGTGGTATGAAGCTTGCTGCTGCTGCTGCAGCAGAGTAAAAATATATACACAGAGATAATTCAGGAAGGGACGTGACAGACAGCAGGAGGACAGGACAGGACAGGACAGGTGAGCAGGACATGTAGGCTTTAAACGAATGGTTCTCACTGCTGAATGTCACCTGGCTGAGAAATCTGCAAAGATCCTGTTATGACAACCATCTTTAAATATGCCAGTCTTCAAATGGATCAATGATACATCACACCACACATTAAAACTCCACCACTGAGTTTCTAAACCTCCGTTCACCACTTTATCCCTATAAAAGCTACCACTGCCCCTCTGGCTCAATTAATCACTGCAAACAGTTTGACGATGGGTAGATGTGGAGAACGTGGCACGCACATAATTGGAAATCCTGTACAACAGTGCTGTCTTTTTAATCCGTCTCTTTTTGCCTGTCTCTTTCGATCAGAAAATCATAACGCTCCGTCTCTCTCGTCTGCCTGCCTCCATCTCTGTTTCAGTCTGTCTCGTCCCTCAGGCCAGGATGCCTCTGTCCAGGGAACAGGCTGTTTATGAGCATCCTCACTGGAAACCCACTGATAAATGTCACTGTCTGCAGTGAAATTAAACATTTAGAGAGTCTTTGGAAATGGCTCAGGGAGAACAGTAAACTAGCATATCCTCGGGTTCTTTGGGTTTTCTTTGTTCTGTTGTCTTCTCATGTTTTTTAATTAAGGCCAGGTTTAACAGATCATCAGTGTCCACCACTGCTGGCTTGCATTTCCTCATCCTCCTCCTGAGTTTTGCTATGTTCAGCGAGAGAGAGAGAGACTGTGAGCCAACTGCATCCTACTTTCAAATAAAACCCATTAACTATGCAAAGTGACTTACTGCAGTTTTGAGCCCCCCCTCCCCCAAATGGTTTTCACTGACCATCTCTCATTCATGCCCCTTCATTTGAATTTGCATCACAAAGAATAAAACATTTTCATAGTGGTCTCCTCTCCTGTTGCCTACAGATCTGAGCGTTCGACTAATAGAAACTAGGAATGTTTCCATGCACTGAGCTGCAGATGCAGCCCAGCACCCACAGCAGCCATTTAATGGCTCAGTGTGCGCCTGGCTTTTATGGCCAAGAATCTTAAAGAGGCCCTTTCCCAGAATTACGGCACATCGAGGTGTGGCAGAGAGGCAGGATGAGAGCTCTCAGGCATTTTAGGGGACAGGTGTTTTATGTTCTGTGTGGGCATGCGCTCGCACACAAGTTTGTCAAGGAGTGTGTGTGTGTGTGTGTGTGTGTGTGTGTGTGTGTGTGTGTGTGTGTGTGTGTGTGTGTGTGTGTGTGTGTGTGTGTGTGTGGTCTGTTGAAGGCCTGACAGAGGTAATCACTCAGTGAGATGGAGGGACGGAGCAGCTTTAAACGCCGACACTGTTTTAGGCTTCACTGCATAACCAAATAACGCTCTATGTGTCGCGGAGGCTAATAAGGCGTATTCCTTTTCTGAGCAGCTCAAGGGGAAAATAGCCTTCCTGCTTTGAAAAAAAACTATTTTTCCGAGATAGACTTTTCCTTTTTTTTTTCTTTCTTCTAAGCTGACAAATAAATTGCATGCAATTTTAATGATTTTTCTTCCTTTGCGTGCAGTCGGGAGTGGAAATGACACATTTCACTGCCCCTGCTATGTCTTCATATGGGTATTTATCAGCCCCAGTGACTCCTGGCTGTGTTAATAATCCCACAGCACTGGTGTAATGGATTCAGCCAAACCCCTGCTTTATCCCAGGTATCCTCCCTTTCTCCCACTAAATCCAAAGATTATTACAGAAAATATTTTTTCTCTCTTATACTTGTTCTGTCAAATTAGCTCTTTTAGCATCCCGGCCCTTTGGAGGATTTGCAGGACTTTTTTGGTTTTTGCTGAATGCAGGATAATCACTGGTTCACTGTGGGGTTTTAGAAACAAAGCTCAATCTATCTCCGTTCTTTTCATTTGCAGTCTATCTCTCTGAGCATAAAGTCTCCCATTTTTATAGATAGAACCTATGACTAAAGGCTGAAGAGATAAAAACTTCATGTGGCTTAAAAAAAGGGGGTGTTTTATAGGTTTTTTATCTATTTTCACTGTATATATATATTTCTGTAAATCATTTAGTGAGGATCCTTACTGTTATATATATATATACACACATACACACCTTATAGTGTACAGCATGTGATGGACAGCAATAACAATGTTGGCCTAATCAGTTGTGGTAACTTACCTATGTAACTTGCCCTTTTTCCATTTGTGTCTAATTGTACTGTTTGTTTACTCTACTTCCCATCGTAGTGGCTTACCGGATCTAACTTATGTGATGTCTTGTTCAGTTGTATTTAAATTTATAATTTTCTGCACAACACGTAAATTATTTCTATTTACATTTTATTCGATTCTTGTGGTTCTCTAGATGATGTAAATAGGGTGATCTGTTTTTTTTGCCGTTTGTCTGTCCATAGATCTTTCTGCTCATTTGTTTTCAGTCCTTTTCTATTTTTTCCTACTCTATCCATCCACCAGTGCATTCATTTATCCCTGTATAGTGGTTTCTGATGACTAGCATCCAGCACAATGCCTTTTTCAGGCAGGCAAGGTCTATGGATGCGTGATGGAGTGCTCCGCTCAGCAACCTGGCAGCAACGTGAAGGAATTGATTTTCTGACAGATTAAAAAAGATTAAACCAGCCATAAAAACAAGCAGGAAAGTGCTTAATGGACCATATGTGCACAATAAGCTTTCATATGTATTCTTTTCCCGTTTCTCCTCAGGCCATCCATCCTATTTACACTGACAGGTCACAGGGCACGCTCACGTTACCGTCGTGACGGCTGGACTGTGTCCTTCATGTTATTTTATAAAAATGGGCATTTTCTCTAATAATTCAAAAAGCTGCAGGTAAGCTCATGCATGCTGTTTCTCATCTAGGCTCAGTGGTACATATCAGATTTTAAAGCAATCAATCTGACTGGTCAACAAAAACATTTCAAGCTTCAGGGTCCTAACACAACCAAGATGTGATGCCAGGTCTTGCATAAACTGCGTTGTCTGCACAGTGTGCAGGAGATACATTCACTACATGTACAAACAATCCAGATGTTATCTATTTAGCATCAGATCCAGAACGTGCTTCACCATAAAAGTCCTCTGATGTTCTGTTGGTGCAAAGGTTTTTCCATGTGAAGCAGAGTAGCAGGAAGAATTTAGCTTAGCTTTAGCACCTCACATTAACAGACTTGGTTCGCTGCTAGAGGGAATCAAAAACACGCCCGTGTCTCTCAGATAAAAGTCAACGCAGGTATAGAAATATAGTGAAACTTACAGTAATCAGGCGAACGAAACCTTGATTTCAACAACCATGATTTAAAAACATGCAACTCAAACTTCTCAGTTCGACAAAGTTGCAGCTGGGCTGAGTTTCTGTCAGCAGAGAAGAGCTTGTTTTAATATTTGACTCAGGCTGAATATGACCTCTTTCTTAAGATGTAATTAACCGGCAATTAGCAAAGCCCTGAGCCAGACTCTCTCATGATTGAGTTCACAGCAAGTTTACACAAGTCAGAGGGATTCTAGAGTTTATCCTGAACACATTCACATTTGGGGTTAGAAGGAAAATCAAGGACTTACATGTCCTTTTCAAACAAGTGTCTTTAAATTCCCCTGTTTTCTTGACACCAAGTGCATTAGACTCAAGACAGCACATGGATTATATGAAATTTAAGGTTTCATATTCTGTGATCTCTTCAACCTCTGAGCTTATCTGAACGTCCGACAGAACAAACATGAACGTCAGCAGGAACCACAACTTAAAAGCATTAAAACTCCCAATGTGTGGACTTTTTCTGTGCCCGTTTAATCACTGGATTTATTCTGAAAACACTGGATAAACAGCTCGCTCGGCCATTTTCTGTAATTGGAGCATCAAACGGCAGCACTACCACACAGCAGACACATGAAAGCGCCGCTTCTTTGACAAAGCAAGCAGAGCGATACAACATGTGACTGATCTCGAGGATGGGGCTTATGGGAACTTTGAGAAAACATCATTTCATGTAGTTTTTCCAAAACTTATTTCCAGTAAATGCACAAGGACAAACAAGAGGAGGAATACAAGCTCGTGGACAAATGGCATTTTTGTGAAATTACTGTGTATTTCAAGTAATATCCATAACCTCAACCACATAAAACTGTATATGATGAGTGTTATCAACTAACAAAATGAGTCCATATAGCAACTCTACAGGTAAATTGTAATATAATATATATTTTCAGTGGTAAACTATCTCACAATGCTGCCCCTTTAAAGCATCAGACACTCACCCATCGTAGACTTGACTGAAGCGTTGAGCCTGGTCTGAAACCTGATCATCACCACATGGACAAGAAAAACCTGAAAAAAAAATGTTTGAGGGATATTTTATTGCAGCATCTGAAAACACCACGTGCACTTTGCACCGGCTACGTGCACTAAGAGAAACCACTGCCAGTGCAAAGATTATAGACCATCTGATCTTTGCTTTTTTAATCCAAAATGATTTTGTCTTTTAGGTTTTACAATAGTACATGAGAATTTCTATTACAGATTTTTTTTTTTTTTGAAATATACATACTTTATTTAAAAAGATTCATTTGCAGTAAACGACCTAAACACACTGAACTGACACAAACCTATTTTTTCCTTTTTTTTTTACAGAAGTGTGAACAAACCAAATCAGATCTTTTCTAATCCGAACTGGACCACGATCTAATTCAGATCTGTGTCTATATCCTTATCTATGACTGGAACCCATGTGATGTTAAAAATAAGAGAGACAGACACAGACGAGAGCAACAACAGTGCCAGGAGTCTGTGACGGAGAGACAAGGCGGCTTTAGATTTGCTGGGTGTTTATGAGGAAGTGGCTGTTCAAGCCAAACTACAAGGAACTAACAGTAACTAAGCTGAACTTGAGGAAAATGCACACAGACCATGTCGTTTTTATCACAGATATGTAAACATAGATGCAAAATGAGCTGCAATTATGGGATGTTGGGACAATAATGCTGTGCCTCCTAATGCTCCTAATGTGTACAAAGGAAGAAGGTCTATTGACGATAACTTTGGTTTATTAAAAATGTCAGAAGTGTTTATGAAAAGGAAGATTTTAATATGAAAACACTAATATTTAGGATTTAAACTTCCTAAACAAACTTTGCATCTAATCACAAATGAAAACACACAATTAGAACAAAGACTAAGGAGCTAAATCCATTTTTGGCAGAGATAGTGTAGCTGCAGGCCTGTTAGAGGGACTGTGCAGAGCTGCAGTGTAACAATTAAACCAATCTCATACTTTTAGAGAATTAAATAAAAGCGCCTGTGAAATTGGTTTCTATAAAAACTGCATGTTTAAAGAAACGTTTTGTCAGCGACACTAATTTTACAAACATGGTGAGGGGATCAATCTGTCCAGACTCCAGCTACAGTCACCTGAACACTCACCTGGCTCAGGTGAGACCGTCTTAAACACTTCAGACCAACACCTTCATCCTAGTTTCAGAGAAGCACCAACTTTACAGTTCATGCTGCTTATAGCGATGAACACCAACCTTACCTGGTGATCCACGTGACCTGGTTTTGGCGACCTTCAAGAGCAGCGCACTGATATTTAGGACAGGCCGCAGAAAAGCTCAGCTGATGCTTTTACGTTCATGCATGAAGATTTTGACGAAGCTCGCGTTTCACTTAAAGCTGCACATGCTCGAATATCCGTCACATGTGACTTCACCCACAAATCTAAGTGTGTGAAACTGATCAGAGACTCTACAGGTCAATAAACCGAGTCTGTCTCTGAGGTGGATCACAGACTTTCATGAAACCGCGTCTCTGTGCGTTGCTGGTTAATGCCCGACTGAAAACAGGTGTGCAGGTGGGCCTGTAATCAGGTGAGGGCTGAGGAGACGTCAGTGAGGACCCCTAGCGGAGAGATGTGGTATAACAAGAACTGGGAGATAAAACCTGAGGACATAAAGTCTGAGCTAGAGGGAGACGACGGATAAATCAGTGTCACAGGATGAATAAGAATCGGTTTGATACCATCAGGGAAGGAAACAGTCTGTGTTGTGAGGTTTTTTATTCACAGTAAAATATGGTTTCATGGTTTTGGTGCAAGTCGCCTCTGCACACAGGAAGACTCTAACCAGGGTCCCAGGGGTCTGCTGGAGCCTATCCCAGCTCTCTTTGGGTGAAAGGCAGGGGTCCACCCTGGACAGGTCCCCAGTCCATCACAGGGCCACATAGAGACAAACAACCTCACACACTCACACTCACTCCTATGGGCAATTTAGAGTCACCAATCAACCTGACATACATGTTTTTGGACTGTGGGAGGAAACCAGAGTACCTGGAGAAAACCCACACAAGCACAGGGAGAACATGCAGACTCCACACAGAAAGGCCCCTGATGGGTTTCAAACCAGGAACCTTCTTTCACAGCCGACCAACAACAGCGACTGTTTCTAGATGTCATAGAAGTGACTTTGTGTATAAAAGGATTTTGGCATCAGCGACTGACCAGTGTTCTCTTTAACACTGACATATAGTCCTGTATTTGTGAAACCCCACCATTACGTCCAGTGGAAAGATGCTGGCTTGTATGTGTTGAAAATGGATTACATCCCGTCTACATCAGGTTGAACAGAGGAACAGGCATGTATCCATCTATTCAGATCCTATCACATCAGCCTAGAGCAGTGGTGCTGACTAGACAGGAGACAAGAAAGATTAGCAGACCTCAATTTAGCATACATTAAGGCTACAGACTGGGCCTGTAGCTACAGGATGATCTCCCAGCCTGTGTTCCTCTTTGAAATTTTGCCTCTTCACAGTGTTTTGCCTTTTTCTACGCTACTCTTTTTCTCTCCATCCTTCTTTCCTCCCCATTTCTCACACTCCCTGGGACTTTCTTCCTGACACAAGCCCAGCAGCTGCAGCCGGCGGAGCAGCCCAGCTCGCTTCTCGATTCAGTCACTTCTCCACAGATGCCTCCCTGGAACGCTGCGAACGGCTATTACATAAAAGCTGAGTGACTTACAGGCAAATCCTCTCTACCCGAAAACTGCCAGAGCATACTGCCAAACCACAGACACAGAGAGATAGAGAGAGGGTGAGAGAGAGAGAGATGGAGTATATTTGGCTGGTGAGAAAAGCAGAATGTCAGCATTTAATCCTCCTCAGCTCCACATTTTCTTTCTCTTACTTCCTTTTCTCTCTTTCACTCATCAGTCCTCAACCCCCCGCCCACTGTAACCCCCTGTAACAAGCACATATACATAGATGGGTGTGTGTGTTCTCATACAACACGAACACACACAAAGCAGCTTGTCAGACTAAGGATATCACATGTCGTTAAAGGTGTGTGTGTGTGTGTGTGTGTGTGTGTGTGTGTGTCACTGGTTAAGGTTAAGGTTAAGGTTAAGGTAAGTCTCCAGAAACTGAACGTAAGTCAAAGTAAAGTCTCCATGAGGGATGAAAAGAAACATGTGACTGTGTGTGTGTGTGTGTGTGTGTGTGTGAGAGAGAGAAATGGCTGCTTTAAAATCTGGCTTCCCAACTGACTCTGAATCTGTTTGTTACTTCGGCTTCTATGTTTCTCTGGATCTCTGTCAACTCTCACCAGTTCTGGGCAAACAGCTAAAAGTGCCGCGGTTGAGTATGAAGTCGTGTTCAAGCTGCTTTGTGTGCGTTTCCTGTGGCTTTATACTGGAACACACAAATTCACATCAAAATATTAACAACTGACCAGCGACGCACACACACACACACACACACACACACACACATAATCAAACAAATTCATGAAGGCAAACAAATGCACATGCATTTTGACACACACTCACACTGTGTCATTGAGCTCACACTCTGTCTGGCTGGGCTACGGTGTCATCACAGTGTGTTAGCGCCACACTCTGTCACTCTGCCTTCCTGGCAACCAGCCTATCAAAACGCAGCGACCGACACTTCCTGGTGTGATGGAATTGAACCTGTGCCTCTTTGTTTTGGTTTTTTCACATATATATATATATATATTTTATTTCCAACAGATCCAGCAGTTGTGGTGAGGAATAGTTGTGTCAGGTGTTTTCTACTGACACGAGATGCTACTATTCCAACACCTCGGTGGCTATTGACTCAGGTGGATTAAAAGTCATTAGAACAGTGCTGAGCTCATTTTCTGGCACGCATACATCAAAACAATGTAATAGGATTGTCTGACAGTGAAATGCTAATTTTGAAACTATTCCCTTTGAAGTGTTAATGGGTATAGGTAAATGCAATCCATATCACCGACAGTACATAAAGCCTGAACAGTTATAAACAGTAAGCTGCAACCTCTGATTCAGGCTGAAATCCTTCGGTGCTTTCAAACCTGGTTTCCGGTTTTTAATGTAGACCCTTGAATTGATCGTCTTGGTCAAGGAAATCCATTGGTTGCTGGTATGATTCCCCCAGCAGCTCATCTAACCCGTGTCAGCTGTTGGTCCAGTTAATAGGACAGTCTCCTTGAGCAGGTCATTTATTGTAGCTGCTCACCTACTGTACGGCACTCTGGATAATAACATCAGCTAAAGTGCCTAAAACGTAAAAACGCAATGTGTCTCTGATGATTTCATTAATTTCTGAGTGCTGGAGATTAGATTGAATGAAGTTCCTGCACTCCAAAACAGGTGCTGGATTTTACTGTAAGTGGTCTCTGAAGGTAACTGTGCCATTATCAGCTGATTCTGTTGGGACAAAATACAGTTTACGTTCATCAAGGTCGGCCCTCAAGACTAAAATAATTCTAATAATAAGGAATGCCGATGTCCTTGTCTGTGACTCTTTAAACAGATCACTCCTGGGCGCTTCTCATTTGACTGCTGACTCCATCAGTGACAATTAGCAATGTGGCTGTGAAGCCAGCTGGGGATCACATCTTTGTCTCCACACTAGCGGCTCCTACCGGTTGGTCATGCAGGGAGAGCAAACATATGGAGGTGGTACTCCATCTATGCTCATACCACAAGTTTGCGGTAAAGCTGTCAGTGTGAAAAGGAAACAGCTGGAGACGTCTGTGCCAGATGAGATATGTTGTTTTCAACACTTCAGGCCACCAAGGGGCAAAATGCTCAGGATGATTACTCCAGCACAGAATCATAAAGAATACTGGGCAAATGTGCAGTACACGTTTGTTTTTATTTACAGTATGCTACTGGGCAAACTTGGGAAAAAACTGTTCTGTACAGACGAGAAAACATTTCAAACCCTAGTGAGTAAGTGGAATAGGACACGTCTTCTCCTACTGGAGGGGACATTCATAATCAGTCACACCCCTGTTGTATTTGCAGCTGGGCAGTTGTTGTTTCCTGACCACAAAATGAAAGAGTAACTGATGAGCCACGCTGAAACAGATGACTGTGATTCCAAACCTGCTGAGGAGAAATGCATGGAAGCATTTTGGATTTGACACCGTAGTTTTTATGGACAAAGGTAAGTGTGTTTGAAGTGACCTGTCAGATGCACATCTGTTCTTTTTTTAGTCATTTCAAATTGGTGTATTTTTAAAGTAATGTTGCTATTTTCAATATGCAGTGCCAATGAGAGATAATTCATAATCAGATCATTTAAATATACTAAGGAAATAATATCAATACCATAATAATTATCCACAGTGGATACTGGGAGGGTGGGGGGGCTAATGAAGGTAGGTCACAACACACAGAGGCACTCTAAGCACTCATATACTCATATACTGTATACACAGTTATAGATTCAGATGCATTTACTGACACACACACACACACACACACACACACACACACACACACACACACACACACACACACACACACACAGTTACAGGCTTACATTCCCAAACAGGTTGGAGCACACTAACACTTTGTCACACACATCCGGCGTACAGCAGTCATGCCTTTCTGTGGGATTCTCCTCTGGGTGCTGCGTCCAAGGTGAGTGCGCTGGCTGGCAGCTCCTGAGGAGTTGGTAGGAAGAGATAGCCGAGCGAAGCTATTAAAATACGGGCAGGAATTTCCCTTATCTCTCCCACCGAGGCAGCTCGCGCCGCTTTGTGCTATTATGGAGATAAAATGCACAGAAGCTTCGAATGAGGGAGGGAAGGGGGGAGTGAGGAAGGGAGGGCGAGGTTGGGGAGGGAAGGCGTAAGAACGTCAGATTTATGGAGCTAGGCAAGCTTAAGGTTATTAAATCGGAAGATTACTCGACTGCGAAATTGTTGAAGTTTTTACGAGAAGTTGAGGGATTTAGGCCGGTATTAAACAGCAAAGCATTAGCAGGCCAGTAATATGCATTATTCACAATTTATTTTTACCCCTTTTCTTCTCTTCTGTTCACCCCTTTCTTTATTCCACCCAGTCTTTTGTTTCCATGAAGCTCACAGACAATATCGAGTTTTTTCTTTTTCCAAATTCTCATTCAGAGGAGCATCTGCACCTCCCATCTCTCTGCTCCCTCCCTCTATGGCAGCTGGATGTAGACAGGAGAGAAAGAAGAAACAGAGAAAGAGTCAAAGAGGAAAGAAATACAGCAAGAAAGACCAGGAGGCAGGTGAAGATGCTGTGACTGAGAGGATGGGCTTGTCATCGTGTCTTTCAGTGCTGACACTACTAACGGTGTCATGAGAAGCAAACGTCTGCGAACGCCATTTAAAGCTGTCAGCTTCTCAGAGATGGAGTCTGAGGGAGAGCTGGGTGTAGAAATCTGATACTGTGCATTAGGGTTTTAATGGTATTAGCTGAACTTCACAGACACCTACATGTTTTCCAAGGCTAAGAAGGAGTCTCTGATGTGTTGTGCAAATGCTCTCACGGTGGCGTGAGCTTTAAATGTTCTGTCATGGGGTGTATCTTTAAGGCAGATGTTCAGCAAAACGTTCCATTGTGTTTGCTGTGAAGGACAAGAACGTTTTATTCTATTGGAAACTCTATTAATGAAGGATTAATAAAAGCAAAGCTACTCATGCAGATATGTTCTTACACCTGCTCTACAAACATAACACATCCCAGTACCTCCAGCTATGTTTGTTGTTTAGTCTTGACATTTATAAATGGTGGAAAGATCAGACACATTTATCTGAGTCCTTGGTTTAAAAAAACAAAGTCACTTTTACTGAAGGGATCATCTATATTTTACAGAGATGCTGAATTATGAACTACAAGGTGAGACAGATTTTTTTTTTTTTTTTTTTCAAAATGGATGCAAATGTTTTTTGCTTTAGGACCGTGCACTTGTACAGAATTTATTTGTGAATCACTATTTGTATTCCTGACAATGTGTGTATGATGTATTTTTGAGGGACTGTTTGCCTCCAGTGTTTCCTGAAAAGAGAAAAAGCATTTTCATTTTCAGGCGGGTGGTTAAAACACAAGTCGAATATATAACGCGCCGAACCACAACACACATCAAACGCGGTCCACACACACACACACACACACACACACGCCACAGGTCTACAACCTACACTCTCCACCCCCTGATGGTTTTCCATGCACACACCTGTCCTGGCTGGTGGAGTCACACACAAACCAGTGGTTCTTCTAAGTTGTCTATCAGCATGTGCTCAGCTTCAAATGTTCTCCCTCTCTCTCTCTGCTTGTCTCTCAGTAAACATTAAAAAACACCTTCTGGAAAAAAAAAGGAGGAGAAAAGTGAATAAAATATTTCTTTCACAAGAAAATCTTTTTTGGTGGCACGTGACCCTAACCCTCCTGCGATGTCTCGTCACCCATACAACTTATACAACTTCCATACACATTTAAATCAATGGAAATTCAATCCATTTTAAATTAAAGGTGGGGAGATTCCCCCTGTGATTATTGAAGGGCTTTGCATGTGTGTGTCTGAGTTTGTGTGTGTGCGTTGTTGATGCTGGTAAGCTGGTAAACACACAGCTGGTCATGCTCTTTGATACACTAGGACGCCTTGAGGATATTTCGTACTTCTTTTATACTTGCAGTCTGCAGTGCATTTTCTCATCTTTTTCCTTTCTTTACCTCATTTGCACAATTTCCCTCCATCCCTCATTGACTGCAGTGACTCGTGGAGAATCTACGCACCCCCAGCTGTGATCTGAGGGACGGGGAACATTTTATAAGCCGGCCAGCTAAGTTATTTGTCTGCATTTATGAGTATGTGCGTGTTCGTGGTTGTGTAGCTGTATCCTGGAGAAACTTTTTCATGGGTTTTTATGTATGAATGTGTATTTGCACACACATTCCTTCTCATTTTTTCCACTCATTTGCTTGTGTGGTGAGGCTGATTATATATTCACTAAATACTGGTGAGACAGCAGCATAATAGAGCTAAATATGGCCAGCTACGTCTTGTCGTTCATGAAGGACTCCCCCACTGTTTGTTGACACGCAGGAAGAGAGCCAGCCATCGCTCGCTTCACTAGATAATTCTGCTCTGTGCCGTAGCAGAGAGAAACTTCATTAACCCCACTGCCACACAGCCAGTCCTGGAGATGTGCATGTGTAATGTGGCTGAAAGCAGCCTTTAAACGCTGTAAACACTAACTTGCTAAACGTCAGGATGCATTATACTCTCCAGCTAAATCATAAAGAGCTGTTGTGTTTGATGGGCCATGCATAAGTGCAAGAATTATGTAATAAATATTATATGAATGCAATGTATGAATGTAGTTTCGGCAACAATGCACTTACATCACACAGTCCCATGAACATATGTGTGTTGAGTTTATGTTCATATGACACTTTACACAGAACCAAAGTGAAGGTTAAGGAAATATCCATAACTGGTTCCTTGTAAACCTGGAACTGTCTGTCTCACTTGTCAACTCAGATCAGTCTCCAAGTCTTATTCTTTTGTTTGTTTGTTTGTTTGTTTGTTTGTTTGTTTGCTTGTTTGTTTGTTTTGGCCACTTGGAGGCAGCAGGAACAAGCTGCAAACAAACTTCTGACATATCACTCTGACATGGTAAAAACGTTCATCACTGTGATTAACCCAATGCAGTCAGTGCAGAGATTATGAAGGTAGCATCTTCACAATGCACATACACAATACCTAATTCAAGAATGTTCCTTCATCAAGCCTCCAGGGGCAAACGAAGAACTCCATCCTGCATCCATCCAGTCCTCCCGTGAAGATGGCCCCTCCTGGGACACCAACATCAACACAGAAGAAGAAAGAAGACAAGAATACACAATTAAAATCAGGGATCACGTAAACACAGTTATGTGTGAAATATTGTGAGCAGTTATTTAAAAGATGAATCTAATGATTTTACATTGAGAAATGACTTTGGGACACAGACAGTCGGAACTGCCATCAGTGATGGCACCCAGTGTAAACTCTGAGCTGGGCAGCTGTCTGCCTGTCATTTATTTCCTCCAGTATCTGCCTCCAGCACACTCACACGTAGCAGCCAACAGGCTCCTTCTGCTCCTTTATCATGCACGCCGATATTCACACACAGGAGTGCAAAGGGAGTAAATGAACACACACACACACACACACACACACACACAAATGCACACAGAGAAGATGAAAGGGACAGCGAGTGAGGGACAAAATAAGAGACAGACAGTGGAGATTGCAGCTTAACCTTTTGGCTCCACTGTAAAGCAGCACTCACTCTCTGGAGCCTTGCTGATAGCCATCTGTCTGCCAAAGAGAGACAGCTTCACCTTCCCACCACATCAGCACGCTCACAAACACTTAGGCAGGAAATCACACTTGACTAGCCTACACACGATTGTGATAAGTAGACAATGTAAAAAGATATTTTAGGCGTGAAACTTTCATTTATTCAAGTTTAAATGATTCTTTATCTGCAAAATAAATCACATGACCCCTTTAATTCAAACTGCGTGCCTCCTCGTCTCAACCTAAAGTTATTTTTCTTCATTCAGAAAAAGTTTGCTGCCTTTTAGATATGCAGTTGGTGCACCCATAGCAATGATTAACATCTATTTAATGTGAGCGTGGGATATTCATTGACAAAGAATGAGCTGTAACTTGAAAGACCTGAACAGAATCCAAAACACTTTAGAGTCCGACTATAAATCTGGAAGTTTGTCAATAACTCCTTCTCAAGGTGATGTGTGAGCTAAAGAAAACCTTTGCCATACCCAGACCCCTCCGCCTCGCTCCCTCTCCCCCACCACTCCTTTTCTCCTCATCCTGCCATCTTTAGGGCCACTCTTAAAACATAAATTCCTTGAAATCCTCCAACCCCCCCCCTCGACTGCTCCGTCTCTCCCCACTCCTCTGTGTCCTCTCCACCCCTCGATCCATCTCTGTCCACCTGATCAATAATCAATCTGCAGGGGCCGAGGCCACGGGCCCTGCACCATCTGTCTCCATTGGCAAACCTGGGAGGGAGAGAGAGAGGAGGCCATGAAAGAAAGTGAGAGAGAGGGGGGTGATAGAGTTCAATCTGTCTCCATCCATGGTCAGGTCCACTCTGCTGGTATAGATCATAATTTGGAGAGGTGTAATTGCTGGTCAGAGAGTGGGGGTGGACGCTAGAGGGGGGAGAAGGGAAGAAAGGGGGTGTCAATAATGTTTCTACAGTCCAGTCCTCCCCTCTGCCCCACCTCCTCACTCTCCTGCCTGACCCAGTTTCCTGCTTCTTCTCCTCTTCATCTCATCCTCTCTGTCTTCTTCTCACTTCTCTTCTCCTCTTCCCTTTTCTCGGTTCAATTTCAAAGATCCACAGACCAAAACAACATAATTTATCACTCTTCTTCTACTCTGTGTCGGTGTGTGTACTTCTGTGCTGCTTCATGTGTGCATGAAGTTTGTTTTGCTCTCAAATCCTGCAGGACCAGCACCAACAACGCCTACCCAGAGTCTGTTCTGCACTTAACATCCGTTTGAGCATTTGTGCGTCAGAGGAGGATGTGGTTACTTTGATAATGATCTACCTAGTAACACCTGCCTCGGAAAAAAATAACTCTTGGCTCCATAAATGAATTGTCAAATACACTTGAGAACGTTGCGCTGCACTTGCCAAGACCCGGAGGAGATTTTTTCCAACGGCCTAATTTGATCACACTATTACAAGCAAGTACAAGCCATGTGATAACAGCTGTGAAAGAAGCCTATCCAGCAGTAAAGTGTGCTCTGCTCATCATGGCTGTTTAAATCCTGCAGAGAACTGTTTCTTCTTTCATCCCTGTGGATATTATGCAAACAGATCTATACATTTTGCTTCATTTTTGCCAATTTGGCAGAAAACAAGTTACTTCATCAACAACTCAGGGACAAGTCGAATCAGCCAGAAGCAGGTTTTCTGTGATAAATATCATGATTTTCATACATTAAGACACAAAAGTCTATAACAATGCTAGCAGCTCTGTGACGCCGCACGGCTTGATGCAAACGTCTGCATGCTAACATGCGAGCTAATGCTACTGATAGCATGCTACAACACAAAGCACAGCAGAATGGCATCACTTCTGCAAGTATTTGGTCATAAAGCAAAGTACTGTAGAAACTAAAACTTCATCGTGATGATGGCACAAAGGAAATAGTTAGGGTTAAAGGTTAAAGGTTAGCATGAACGATTCTACCAAAGTTCACAGTTATCCGTCCAAGAGCTGACATTTTTCCAGATTAGATGATGTTTGTAGTTTCTGTTCTGCCCCACATTGGGGTGCACTCAGCACACAATGTAAATAGTCTAATGTTTTAGTCATTTGTGATTGACTAAATATACTGAAACAGCTGAGAACTTTGTCTTGTGGTCATGATTATCTGGCTGATGGATTTACAGTGTGTGTCTGTTTAATTTGGCTTGAAATGGCTCTTCATCTGTCTAAAGCCACAGACTCCATCATAAATCAATCTAAATCCAATGCAATCTTCAAGGTTCAGGCAGGTCGTGACTCATTGCCAGGCCCGTGTCAAATACTGCGTGGGTGTTGGAGGTAAAAAGCAATGCATGCTATTAACGCTGTGGTCCCCTTTGAGCTCTACAACACTAATCCTTTCACCACCAAGCTGCACTAACAATGCTGTTAACCTATCCCATCTCCCATCTTCAATTAAAACACTTGTAAGAAAGGATGTGCTAATTTGAGAGTCAGTGACTCATCAGTGCAGTGTGTGTGTGTGTGTGTGTGTGTGTGTGTGTTTGACTCACATTGCAGAGATGACTTTTAAAGTCTTATTCCACTTTCTTCATATCCCTGATGCACAACATAAATACAGTGACTATTCAGGTGTGTGTATGTGTGTGTGTGTGTGTGTGTGATGAGGAAAGGGGTCAAGACTCACCAGACCATTTAAAATGCATCCTACGAGAACCCAATATTCTCAGTACCTTCACACACTCACAGATGCGTGGGCACTGACTGAGAGGAGCTGGTCTGTGAAGGATCACCCAACGGGGAAACAAAGAACCTGTGAAACTCTAATGAGCTGGTCACGTATCAGCTGAAGCCTGCTGCAGCTGCAGCTGCACCGCTCGCTGTCTCTGCTTTGCTCTAAAGCCAAAAACTCCTCTCCACAATCACACCAATACTGGACCACTAAACCTCTCACACAAACACACTTGAAGTTGAGCAGATTCTGTTCTTCCGCTTCAGTCCTGCACTTGTCTTCGTAACTGGTCCCAAGAGATCATCTGTTGTGCCAGGCCAAGGACGTCTGAATGACACTACAGAGAATACGCCAGGAAGTGTTTAAATTGCCAGTATGCAGAACTGGACAAAGTAATAATTTCATGGTTTACATTAACCCTCCATGTGGTGAGATTTACTCAAGAACTCAGTGCCAGAAAGTGTCTACAACTGCATTAAATTCTCATTAAATTCTATATGTATTTCAAGCCTTTCTATGTTTATTATATGTTCTTTATTTAACAGCTGACTCTACCTACCTAACCGGGATGTCACGCAGATTAAAAAAGGATTAACATTAGCAAATATCTATTCTTGCTGTATGGTTAACTTCCCCATTCCCTCCACATCGTATAGTATACAGTACAATGTACATGTGGAGTACTATATGCAATATGCTAATAAATTCTGAACACACATTAGAATGATGCCGGTCTCTCCCAAAGCCCCCGTTCTCGTTGTTCCTCATCAATGCTTTCTGCTGAAACGTACAATTTGCAATATGCAGTTAATGAGTTGTTGAAGACTGAGAATGAATCCCATTCTAGCCGTAATTGTGCAAGGTTTTCCCAAGGGGGGGGGGGGGGGGGTGAATGTGTGTGTGTGTGTGTGTATATATACACGGGGGTTTTTTGCATATGTACTTCGGCGTGTACATGCGCATGTGTGTGTTTGCAGCTGAGTGCGTGTGTGTGCATGTGAATGTGAGTCACAGTGTACGCTTGTCAGAAACAGAAGTGTCTTTAATCTTCATTTGATGACTCTCCCTCAGAGCAGCGAGGCTGAAACTACACAAAGAAAAAGAAAAAGAGAGAACAACTGGTGAGCATTATGAAGGGCAGAGTCAGAGGAGAGAGGAGAGAGGAGAGAGGAGAGAGGAGAGAGGAGAGAGGAGTGAAAGAACTCACCACGGCTGTGAGAGAGGAGATGAGGAAAGATCACCAGGACCAGTGCAGTGGAGGCAAGAGCTCCTTTCACACAGACCTACTTCTGTCAGTCAGTCGCACGTCGCTGAAAATGTAGCTGCTGAGCTGCACCACTACTTGGCAAACAACAACAAACACAGGAAGAAAGAAAAACATTAAAACTGGAAGCTTTGTGTGTGGGAGTGGGGATCAAACAATTCCTGGAGAAAGTCTCTAAACTTAGCATTTTACACTTTAACAATGATGTACAGCATGACGGTCTCCGCTCGCATGTGTTTGTGTTTTGAGGTTTATATGACAGTGAAAGCTCATCAGGCTTTGACAAGAGAGACACGCTACATCTCCTGTACACACACAGCAAACGCAACATGCAAACAGTAATCACACACACACACACACACACACACACACACACACACACACACACTGTCACATTCCAACACACCTTATCTGCCCCAGCAGTGTTGACTGACACTCTCCACTTGAGGAGATTAAGTGTGCTCATGCTGTGTCGGCACAGCTTGACGTCCATTTATCCTTAAAACTCATATGAAGCCTCTCTGTGAGATCCGTGCCAACCACGTGCACGCACCACCCACCACATGCACATCACCCACTTTCACTGTACGCGCTGCTTTATGATCACCGCTGTCATTGGAGGGAAATAAACCTGGTTTTGCTTCTTCCCACTTCAGTTTCCATGGTCATTTGTGTGCTGAGATGATTTGGTGACCACTGGGACTGTGAAACTGTTGTAGACTTGCTCCTGAAAACATTTAGTAGGTATCCGTTTTTTTTTCATCCAACATCAGCTTTCTGCTGTTTTAATTGCCATGAAGAGAGACGGAGCCTGTGGCGTTTGTGGTTCCAACAGCAGCAGATTTAACTAACACACTATAAATACACACAGGCCATCTGGGTACTTGCAGGGTACAGATAACTCACTGGCAAGTGCTGCTGGTCTCTCTTTACGCCTGTTACCATTAGTATGTATATATTCATTTTTACCATTTTACAGACTGATGATGGGGCCAAGGTGGATTACAAGGACTGTCCCTACACCAGGTGTAATTGCATATAACAACTTCATTTATGTACTAATTGGTGAGATCACAGGCAGATAGCCAGGTTGGGCTATTTACTGCCGTATGTTTGCCACCAACGTTCTGGGGTCCACTGTGTCACTTGACCTGCACTGGTCCAGAAACACTGGTCTTTTCCTGCAGGTGCTTTGGGGAAAGCTTTAAAAAAAAAAAAAAAGAGGGTGAGTCGGGCGAGATGTGACGATAAGGGAACGTGGGCGTCATGTTGGTGTTTGTTGGTCCCAGGGGTGAATGATGAAGGAATGATGGGAAGGACATTTCCCAAATCAAGACCATGTGAGAGAGTTTGTTATAAACACACACACAGAGATGAGTCTACACTGCCTGGGTAGAGATGAACAACTACTGGAATAAGACTGTGTGTATTTGTGCTTTATCTCAATGCATGGAACAGTCGGGTTTAGTGTAGACGCACATAAAGTTTTAATTATTTCCAACACTGGTGTTTTTTATTATTCAGACAATACTAAGGCTGGTGATCTGGCAAAGCTGTAAAATTTTTGAACGCATAGTTTAGACCTATAAGACATTATTTATTTGCTTTGTTTATTTATTTATCTGTTTTACTGTGAGTTTACTGAGCTGTGAGACTCTAAATTCAGTCCAGAATGTGCACAATTGTTCTTGTCTCAATGTTGGTTTGTTTTGCTGTTATCTATTTGTTATTCTGACAGTAAACCAAACAGCAGCTCTGAAAATGAAAATGAGTTTTATGTATGGAGTAATAACCTAAATGGATTTCTCTCTCTCTCTCACTTTCTCTTGCTGCACCGCTCTGGGAGCCTGTGGCTATTTATCTGCCTGTGTCTAATTATTCATTAGTGAGCGCAGTGAAAGGAGCATGGAAAACATAGTTGTGCATTCACTGTAGCAGACCAGTGTTCCTCTACAAAACGCTGTTCCTGCCTCCTATACTTTCTATAGCTCTCACCTGCGTTTACTCCGGTTTGAGCTGAATTTCACACGAGGTCAACGATCTAATGTCTGTAAGTCTGCACTAGCTGCTAACAAAGACAGACACCCTAGTTACATCTGCTGCATCACTTATCTCTATGGACTAACAGCTCTTCAGGTCTGACACAGAGGCTGCAAGACTGGGTGCAGTGCACACAAGCGGCCAGCAGAGGACGCTGTGTGCACCGCAGCGTGGCAAACTTAGTCCAAGCCAGCACAAGCATCAAGAAAGCACCCAAAGAAAAATAAAACGTGCTTCTATTTTTCAAACTTTTGTCTAAACGCACTTAAAAACGGAAACACGTGACAACTTAAGCTCCGCTAAACTGTATATTTTAAATACACATAGAACCTGCACAGACTGTAGTTTTTCAATTTAGGTTCATCACCCTCAACTATGCGACACTAACCTATTAACGCCTGCAGCTACAGGTTCATCGCAAGCTGCTGGTCTCACAGATACCTGGCATGTGGAATATGTCAGCGGTGCAGGTGTCATTTGTTAGACAAGACTGCCATCTAGTGGTGCTGTCTGCGTTACACACGACAAACCAGAATATGAAGGAGCCAACAGCTTCCACACTTAGCGGCCTTTAGGGTTGTGGAAGTGTTTTGATGACTCGGTGTCTCTGTTTGAGCTGATGCAGTGCTGCAGCCGCATGTCGACACTTCCCTGAATGACGCAAAGAAAACGTTTCAAATAAGCCATTTCACATTTTTCTACCTTTCCGTGAAGTGGAAATGTTGTTGGTGCTCCTGTGCTTCACCAATGGGCAGAGGCTGCTCTTGTGTGCAGAGGATGGGGATTGTACCCAGAACAACGAATCACTGACCTGCGGAGTAAAGGAGAGCAGGAAGACACGTGATTTAAGGGATGTAATGTTGCTAGACTCATATTCGCTAGACCAGAGTCCAGCTGGAAAAACAATGAATTAGTGTTATTTCTGCATGTTTTTGACAGTTACATGACAAACTGTTATTTGATCCGCTTAATTTGTCAATATTCAATAACTCAGGTGTGATGTGTCGCTTCTACAGCTCAACCAATCAGAGCTAAGCTTGTAACAGGCTCTGGGCTGCACGGAAAAGCTGAGGTGTACTGACATGGGATAACCTGCAGGTGGCGCCACTGCTCTTTGGAAACGATCATCTTTCAGGTAAAGTATCAGCCCAATGAGTGAGCAGCATTTTCAGAATCACGTTGTTTAAAGTCTCCCTCAAAATCTTTAGGTTATTTCTTCGACCCTGACGCTGCAAAGTCTGATTATTCACTGGAGGCATTTAGTATAAAATATCAATAAAACATCAGTCCTGAAGGAAAATGTCGAGACTCCTTCATTTGTGTAAGACTGATGTGACTGAGCGGCTCTGGATGAACCTGCACGTGTTTTCTACAGTTAATTTATCTAACCCATAATTACCCATAATCATATAATATTCAGATTTAAACCAAAACGCTGATGCGCATTTGCGGCCTCACAAACTGCGCAGCGCTTTCATGTTTTTAGCCGCACAACAAACTGCAGGTTCATTTCAGAGCGACCTGAGTTAGTCCGGACCCTCAGATCTTCTAGAGCGCAGATTCAGTCCTTCTATATTAGAGTCTTTTCATTTTCGTGAAATGTATTTCTGTGAAAATATCTCAGACCTCAGCGGTTTGGTTTGGACTGTCACCTGCCAGAGGTTGTAATGCTCGACACATCTGGAGGGCGGTGCAGCTTTTTGGTGGGTCGCTTTAAAAATCAACCATAGTTGCCCCAGTCTCTTTTAAAATAACATTTATTTCCAGCATATTCATACAATGTGACAGCACAGCTTGTAACATCTGAAGAGGAACTGACTTGATCCAGCACTTTGTCACAAAATATTTGAGTTGACTAACAAATGAAAAGTCGAATATAGCGCAGCATTTCATATTACCAAATGCAATATATAATACAGGCAGCTGGAAACCAACTAAAAAGAGGTGAGATAAGTGAGATAATACAGAAGGACAACCAAGGAATGAATTTACACATCATTAGTTTAACTTTTACAACAGGAAACAGGGTTAAACTTGGGTAGGCTACATGTTTTAATAACTTAACTTTGCCCCAGTGTGTGAAGGCAAATGCATATTGATTAGCCTGAAAACCTCGATGAGCTTTATAAAAAGACGTAACTGTCCAATAAATTTCTTTTTTACTTTATTTGAAATGGTGCAGAATTAACATAGAAATTTCTAGTAAATGAATGTACCTGTAGTTTTAGCCTTTTGTTCAATTTTTTATTTTGGAAATGTATAAATGTCTTTGCTTTTCTTCTTCCTGTTATTTCATCTGTGGCATCCAAACTTTTGTAAACTAACATAGAAAATTATTTTTGAAAATTACACATAAGTGAGTTTAGTTTTTTTCCCCTCCCTCACACTCTCAGGCCATTTGACTACAAGCCCCATAATCCTATTATATACAGCAGCCCGTTGCCCAAACACATCACAGACTTTCGCCAGAGCATTCAACACTTGTGGCTAACAAATACAATGGAGTGTGTCTCTGTGGTCAGTCCTGCAGCCTCACTGTTTGTCCGGCGTGTTGTTCACCAGGGGCCCGTACAGGCCGCTGGCATAGCCCTGCTCCTTGTGTAGCATTGTCCTGTCTCTTATTAGGTCGCTGAAGGCATAGTCCATCGGGGGTCTGAAGCCCAGAGTGGGCATCAGCCCGGTGGTGGAGTAGGGCGTCATGAACGCCAGTCCCCGGCTGTGCGCAGAATAGGCCAGCCGCAGCGGGTTCAGTCCCAGGGGGGTGCCCAGAGGATAGGTGCCGGGGTCCGCGCCGAAGTGCGGGGCGTTTGGCTGGAGAGGTGAAAACGCAGAGCGGTTACTCAGCGTCATGGCTCCAGGTAACATGGGCCGCGTCGGAGTGGTCGTGGACGCGGTGGACGGCGGGGGCTGCTGTGCGTTTTGAAGCATTCTCTCTGCCGTCCACGTCTCCTCTGGTCCGGCCTTGTTGGGGCCCTGGGCACCGCTGTTGTTGAGGATCTGCTCGATGGCCTGCACCACGTCCTTACCACAGCCCTGCAGGACGAGCTCCAGGACGCTGCGCTTGTGGCTGGGGAACACTCGGGTCAGGATGTCGATGGCGTTCATGTGCCGGGAGGCCGCAGAAGACGGCGAGGGCTCCTGCTCGTCTTTGTCGGTCTCTGAACCGGAATCAGAACCGAGTGAGCTGACGGACCCAGGAGTCTCCTCTCCGTCTTTTATCGGCTTAGACACCGGTGAGCCGATAAACGACTCACTGTCTCCGTTCTCTGACCCCGAGCCTACATGCCGGCCATCCGGGGACGAGATGCCCGGGGCCGAATCACTCTCGGCGGACGCCGGTTTCCCCACAGACTGTTGAGGGGTGGCGGATCCAGACAGCTGACCCTTCGGAAACAGCTCGTACTTCTGGATACTTGAATCTGTTGAGACAAACAGAACATCAGTTTGTAGGATTTGAAACATGCTGAAGGATCATTGTTGCAATGGGCCGCGCGCAAAGACGAATAAGGAGATAAACCTTTATAGTCCACTTAGAACCGCAGCACACAGGCCCTTATTCTAACACTGGGCTCTCAACGTATAAATACACGGACCCTGACAGTATCTTATCCCGTCAGTTGTCCTGTTCAATATAAATGGACATAGTAATAAACCCAGTCTGGGCCTTTATTTATTGGTGCAGCCAATTTTAAATGAGCGCAGTTCATCATTATAGGACTCACTTGCGCCTTTAATCCGCATGTTTTAGGCCAAAGTGTAGTTTTCCGCCTCACTTCTTAACCTGTGTGCCAGAGTGTGTGTGCTGACTCACCTGAGTTGCTCTCGCTGCTGACGGAGCCGAACACCTCGTAGTTTGGACGCGGGGGGATGATGCCGTTGGCGGCGGCCAGGGCGAGTCCCTCCGCCGTGCCGTAGAGCAGCTGCAGCTCTCGGGCTTCGTTTTCCTCCTGAGCCTGCTGCCGCCGAAGCGCCACCTGCGCCGCCATCACTCGCTGCCTCTCGGCGATCAAGGTGCACTTGGCGCACATACAGTCCTTCCAGCGGCAGTACCGCTTGTGGCCCTTCAGCGCGGAGACCACGCCGTGGTTTCTGCAGCGGGCACACTTCGGGGTGCGCGGGTACTTGTCCGCGGCGCGCAGGAGGAGCGGAGGGCCGCGCAGCAGGTTGCCCGCCATGGACACCGGGATGGAGGCTGCTGCAGCCGCCGCCGCCGCTGCCGCCCCGGGGTGCACTTGAGAGGCAGAGGAGACTGTGGGGAGCTCCGGTCTCAGATCCATGTTCCTCACTGATGTAAATAAACTTTCAACTAGAGCGGCGTTATCTGAACGATCTGTTGGAGTTAAACGACGATCACATCTGCTCACTGGTTCTCACCATCTCTGGGCAACAGGTGAAGTCTATCGATTGTCGAAAATCTATGATCGAAACTCTGATGGAAACAGTCCGGGAGTCTGCAGAAGAAGAAGAATTTAAAAATCACGAGAAGATACAGTCGAGTTTAAATCCGAAAAGAGCAGGAGCGGAGAGGAGCGATCATTCCTCCCTGGTCTGAAGTTACAGCTGTCCAGGAGGAGCCGAGGTTGTTACTCGCCGCAGCCTGAGACACTAACTTCCTCCTGAGATTGTCAGTAGATACAGATCCCTCTCTCCCCTCTCTATTGTTGCTCCTACGTTTTCATTAGACAAATTTGACAACAATGTGGCGTCTGTCATTGGCCAAGGGGGAAAGGAGCAATCTGATTGGCTTGCCTCTTTTTTTCAACTGTGTCCACCTGAGTTCTTTTTTCCCAAATAAAAAGTGTTAAGAATCTGAAGGGAGTTCCCGGAAAGCTCAAATCGATGCTGTGTATTTCCAAAAAAAAAAAAAAAGAAAAAGAAAGAAAAAAAAAACGTATTTTATAGATTTAAAACAACAGCACGAGCTATTTCCACATACTGGAGTAAAGCAGCTTCACCACAGCGCAATTAATCGCCAAACATGACACTAAAAAGTGAAATGGCAGACATTAATCGAAGGAGCATCTTCATCCCTTCCTGTGTTATTTCTGACGAGAAATATTCTGTATCATTTGGCGACATGACTGTTGGGATGTGACATCTTCTTCAGTCTAGATGTGTTTAATCTGCTCATTTATTGCCTCAAAATAGATGACGCGTGACTGTAACGCCGCCAGCCTGGAAGGTAAGTATGGTTTATTTTATCGATCGATCCAAGCTCTGTATGTGCAGCGGGTAACTACAGGAAGTGAAGCTGAATAGTTCATTTGCTCACTCGGTTACAGAGAAACTAATGGAGAGTTTAACCCCGGGCAGACTCGTTATAATCACGTCTGCGCGTCGATCCAGTAAATGTAACGACGTCTATTTGACTTTTAATGAATAAATCAGCTCATAGTGTTTCTATTTAAGAGAAACAATGAATGCAGCCTTTCCAATCAGAACGAATGAGCATGGGCTCATGTATTAAATGTGCACGTCAAACCACAGTTTCTCTGTCTTTATTTCCTTTCCCCTTTCGATCCATCGTCACATCGAGGCTGAATCTGCACCATGAAAGTATCTGCTGATGAAAACCTGCTCTGTCTGATACACTTTCAAAACTGCGGAAAAAATTATTGTTGCACTTCCTTCAGTTTTACTCTCATCGGTCCACCGCGCCACGTAACGAAAAAAAAAACAATTACGCGCGTTAACCTTTTCCGTTAATTAGCCTTCGGCTGTTTAACAAACCTCAGATTTTTATGTTTCTCAGTCATTTTCCTCGAAAAAATAATTAACGATTGTTGCTGCGATGCCATCTATTATGAACGTTTATTTTCAGGCTACATGAACATTAAACAAACGGCTGGTTGGATAAACATTTAATATTATTTAGGAATTTCAATCTGATATTTATTCTTAACTCAAAATATGCTATTTTTCTATGTTAAATTATGCAGCATATACAAATGCTATAACCTACCTAAATGATGGATAATAATAATTATTGCTATAATTATACTCAATAACAAAAATGATAACTAATAATACTAATAATTATCACTATTATTATAAATAATAATTACTATTCTTATAGCTAAATAATGCTAATAAAAATAATACCATTTTAATGAAATCAATTAAATCAATAAACACTCTTTATAATGTCCTATTTACCTGAGACAGAAAAAGGTTTTCCCGCGTGTGTGTGTGTGTGTGTGTGTTCCAGCTTCTCATCTTCATTAATTACTTTTCATTCATTCATCAATTTCTGACTCTTAAACGTGAATGAGGTTGCAAAAAAAAACCATTTCCCAGCGTGTCTTCAACAAACTCCACAGTAAGTGTCTCCTTACCAGACTAACCATTACACTGTAATATTTCCACAGATTTAACGGGTCCGCGGCGCGCACGGCTACACCAGGACAACTCGTGCAAAACCACCTGCTTCCTCACCTGTTCACTCAGGAGAAATTTGACGCAGCTATTGGAATTCAGATTAAAAAGTTATAGATGTGTGTGTGTGTTTTTTAATCAACAATTGGCAGTCCCTTGGAGGATGACAACAACCGCCTCACTGAACAACAACTTCTAGGGAAGAAACGGCAGCTCGGTGCGCAGCAGCCCTGCCTCTCTCTCTCCTCCCAGGCTCATTGTTTACTTTCTGAATCACTGTAAGCAAATGCCATCTGTTTCCCTCGCCGCTGTCATCTGCACCTTAATTACCTAGCCAACAGGCTAATAGAGACGATATTAAAACTACATCTTTTTGACATTCAAAGTAATTATCTGCATGGGCGACGATCTCACTCGGATGGAAACTGGCCGCCCTGCGCGCTGGAGGGATAGTTGCAAACTGCAGAGAAGGCCCAGCGCTCAGTGCACAGATTAGGGCGTATGGGTGGATTCAAAATGAAACGCCTGGACTTCTCATTAGTCTGGTTCCTGAGCGCACCGGCCGAGACAAAACAGAGACGTAAAGAAAACATTTAAAGACAATTCAAGTTTCCCTACCGTCACTTCTCTTTACGCACATTTTCCCCAGTTCAGACTGAATGACAGTCACTTGGCCTCGACGTGTTTATTAAGCTATAATTGTCCGTGTGCTGCTTCATATTCATTCACTTTGAAGGGTTTTTATATTCATCTACACCGGCTCTGGTTAAACCATCACCGATTTAATCCGAGTCGCTGCAGGTTCGGGACTATTTATTTATCCGGTTTGGTTGAACCGATAAGTCCATTTATCAAAAATATGCATTATGACAGGGATTAAGTTGACTATTATTCCTCCTGGTCCAATTAAAACTGCCCCCCGCTCGATTAAAAGTGACTGTGAGCACTTAGAGAATCCAACATTCTTTTACCCACTTCATTAGGCCTATGCATCAAAAAAACCACGCCATGCTTTCATTTCTTTCAGGAAGGCTACAGACGAGTGGGTTTTTAACACCCTTTTAAGATCACAACAAAGGCCATGCTTGACCCAACATATGTAGCAGCATGTTTCCGCTGGCCCTGCACCCCCGGTGCGGCTTTCTAGCGGCCTCTCCCACCGCCGCTGCCCCGCCTGCAGCCCGGCTGGACCCGGATCCCCTCCCGCGCTCTCCCGCTGCAGCAGCCGGCTCCGTCACACAGAGGCAGAGGTTAGAGTAGCAGTTAGACAAGAGGCCGTGGAGAAAAGAAACGCACGGGGGTTTTTCACAGAAGTATTTACACGCTTGTCGGGCACACCGAGTAGACCCGGGCTCAGAGACAAGAGGCTGTTAACCTGCCACTTCACACCAGCGCCACTGCGCCGGGAAATGGATCAGGCCAAACGCATTCCTTTAAAGGCAGAGCGAGGGGAGACTTTCTAACCCGCCTTTCATGCTGCCATACAACAGTAACATGTACATTTAGAGTTTGAAATGAACCCCAGGACTTACAGCTTCATATATACGGCTGATTCTAATAATCTTTAAATCATTGATGATGATTTTCTTATGGGGGTCATGGTGTTAATTTATTACACTGCGCTTAAAGACCCACATACACACACACGAGGTTTGTCATTGCAAACATTTATCTTCGATTATACCGGAAGAAACATTCAGGACTAAACCTAAAAAGCAACAGCGACACTAAGACGTGAATTTAACGCACCCCATTAAAAAATAAAGGTCCCGTGTTCAGGTAAAATCACAGGACTATGTTCAGCAAATCGCACTAAACGTCTCAAACGTAAAACTAGTGATGCGTTCACGTGTTAACTCTGTTTTCTGGTTAGATTGGACTAACTTTAAACACTCTAGTGTCATTGGATGTATAATATAATATAATGTCCTGCAGCAGCAGCAGCAGCAGCAGCATTAAATGGCCCTGCACGTCTCTACTTAAAAACATCTCGCCACTGGAGAAGGAACCAAAATTAAATTTAAAAAAAAAAAAGTGTGACTGGTTTGTTTGCAGCCTTAAAGTCACCAAGACAAACATATGGGCTAAATTTCAGCAGAGCTGGAGAGGCACTTGGGCCGAGGAGGCAGAGACAGGTCCCTGAAGCACCACTCCAATAACTAGAATAACACTTATTTGTAAATGGGGGATAAACCTGCCATGGCGTATGAATATTTCAAAGATTTGAAGGGTCTCTCTGTGCCAAAGCTGTTGGCCCCCGCTCAGGCAATCTCTCTCTCTCTCTCTCACACACACACACACACACACACACTCACACTCACACACACACTGAGAAAGAGGGAGAGAAACGCCGTTTGTGTGCCCCTGAGGTAGGTTGGCAGGGATTATCTTTGTTTAATGAATGGGCTACAAGTATTCATCAACATGGCGAGATTATTGGGTTCTCTCACTCTCCCTTCTGCAAGACCTATAACTCCAGAGTGACTGCGTTTGTGTGTGTGTGTGTGAGTGTGTGAGTGTGAGGGAGACAGAGAGAAAAAAGACAGACACAGACCTACACACTGCATCCAATTAAAACGCACTCTCCCCTGCTCTATCCCTCCACATCTGCCTCCTTTTCTCCACCAACGAATGGCCCAGAAAAGAAGGAAGCTCATGAATAGGCGCTCATTGAGATCACAGATGGAGTATGGCTTTCTTTTTGCTAGAAATTTGAGAAACACCATTGTCCCCAATCAAAACTCAATGTGTTCGCCTACAATGGTGCCGGCTTTGAGCACCGCCGCTTCAATTGGCCTTGTTTTTGAAACTTGAAGTGTTCAGCACAAAGACTTGGCCCTCCTAGATGTCACCACCGCTTCCCTTCGGTGTGTGTGTGTGAGTGTGTGTGCGCTCAGAGAGAGAGAGAGAGAGAGAGAGAGAGAGAAACACAATTAATATGAAGCTGTAATTACTCCCCTTCACGCCACTGCACCCATTCAAGACCCCACCGGCCCATTTATTGCTTTATCCCATGCGGCTGATAATCCGAATACCACAGTTTTTTATGAGGCCTCGACGGCTCCGAAGGCTCCGAAGGAACCGGACCATAAATAAACTGAGCAACGAGCCCACAAAGGTTGCGGTGATAAGACATTTTCAGGCAGGAGAAGTCAGTCCAGGAACGAGTTTGGATCCTGTTTGTTTCCATCTGAAGACTCATATATTCATATTTCCGGTGTGTATCAGCACATTAATATTCACTCGTCACCAGGCCGAACAGCTGCGCACAGCTGTGCCAGCACCTCAGTCATTATCTTCGAATAAGGCACCAATTAACGAAAAGCAATAGGTGATTATTACCTATATCAGACCACACCAATATATTAATACGTATTAAAAACTGTACTCATCAACACGCTGATTATTTTTGCTTATTTTGTTTCCATTTCTACTTTATAAATAAAAAAAACGTACTTTTAAAATATTACTTTTTTTTTTTTTTTTTACACTCGATTAAATAGTTTTTTCTATTTTCCATCTGAAACATTATTTTGGAAACGCTGAATAGGATCAATACGTCGCTTATCTGCGGAATATTGATGGATAATTTATGGTTTTATTATGACCTGGTCGCAAAAACAGCGGAATCTGAAAGTTTTCTACTCACACAATATTTGTACGGAAATAAACAAAAATAAAAGTTGGATTTTTTTCTGAAATCATCATCACAGTTTGTTAAGTAACAACGGAACAAACCGCAGTGACGATTAAAAATCAAACTAAATCAAATCAAAATGTCACCACCGCTTCTAAACGCTTCTCGTAAATGTCGTGGCTTCAGTAAAAACATGATGTCAGTTTGTCAATAAATCCGGATTGTTTTAATTTATTTTTTAATCGAATGAGCTGACAACCCACAGGCCTCCTGCCTCCTCGGCAGCTCATCTCTTACTAAAAGAGTTAACCAAATAAAAGTGGATAATGGTGCTGACCTCCACAGGCCATGTGAACTTTGGCTCTTAGGGCCTGACACTCATGCTTATATCCTGTGGGCTATAAAGGGAATAATAAGGAACTAAGGAAGAATCAAATGGGTTGATGTTTTTCCTACTGTGCTGTGTGGGATTTTTCTGTTTGTTGATCGATTGAAGACTTTCTCAGCTTTGAATCTGCAGGGATTCAAACTGCAGCTCTCCTGAAAGTGCTGATGTGGGCGCGCACACACTCTGGCCTTTATAGAATTTAGACGCATTTTAAAACCAGATGTTTAAAATCAAATTCGTTACCAAACAGGTTTTGTTTCTCCGAGATAAAAACCAAAGACTTTCTCTGTCTATTGTGTGTCATTAACAAACAGTACTGTGAACACAGAGCGCCAGAGAGGGAGAGATGACCCTCCTTTTGTGCCCACCCAACAGTTTAAGCTGCATGGATTCTGTTTCTTTGGGCAGGCCCGGCAACTCTGAGAAAGTAAACTTGGATTGACCCTCCAGGTTAGGCCAGTCTGGGATACGAGCAGAGATCCTGTGACTCAGGGAGCCGCCGTGCTCTGAGATTTCAGCGGGTCCCACTTCAAAAGGAGGGAGGAGAGAGCATTTGTGTCAGGAATGTTGTTCCCTCGCTAGTGGGCTGCATTCTTGACCCCGGCGGAGCTGGTTAAACATCACGGACGCTTTCCTCTTTTGTCGTGAAAGAATCAGGAAAGCAACCTGATGTTGCCACCGCAGAATCTGTGTCAGGGCAGGCGGCGGAGTAAGCTCATTACCACACTGGCACTTTCTCATCCCCCTGTGTCAGATTTAAGAGGTGCTGCTCAGAAGACCCCGATGAAGATGTCCTGTCAAAGTCTGACTACTATGTCAAAGAACAGCTCATGTTACCCATCGACGACATCTTCTCCAACGTAAAACTAACATATATAATGTAGTCCAAAGGTTGTTTTTTAATGAAAACAATCTTTTCCAAAAACCCAGGTTAAAGTCCGCACTGTTTTTTTTTTTTTAAATAGTCTAACACCTAAAGAAGATGTCTAATTTATGATACAGTCTGAAAAGAGAAGCTGAAACTACAGAATATTTAACAGTTTTTCTTGAAAACAATGACCTGATTAACTAAACTGTCAGCGGCCTATTTAGATAAAATTAGCAAGAGGAATTTAAAGGGTGTTTGGTGCAATCTGAAACTCAGAATTCAATACATTTTGCTGTCCAGTTAGGCCTTTACATTTCATGTAGTAAATAAAGTATTAGTTTATCTAGTTCTTATCTAGTTCTAGACTCTGACAAAAACCCTGTTACACAACTGTGACGCTTCTCCCCTCACACAGTTAAAAAACCTGATTAGTTCTCCCGGTGAAACAAAAACAACTAATGACAAGTTTGATCAGGTATAAGAGAAGAACATCATCATGTCTCATTGACATTTCCAACCTGATCACCATCAGCAGCTGCAGCCCGATGAGGGAACATGCCCGTGCACATTAGATTCACAGAGCTGCATGATAGAAACTGTAATCTCACACTTGAGAGGAGCTGCACTATGTTCACTGTTCCCCTAGGAAGACACATTCTGACAGCACCGCCCTGTCTGTTGCATGAACGCACCCGGCTTCACACCCTGACCTCGCCCTCGCTCTGAGCTGCACGCCTCTGTGCAGCCAACACGCACACAGACACACACGTTTCTATCTTTGTTAGGACACTTCTTGACATAATGCATTCCCTAGACCAGGGGTGGTGAACTCTGGTGCTCCAGGGCCACTGTCCTGCTTGTTTTCCCAACTATCTCTGCCCTAACTGCTGCTAATGACCTAAATCAGGTGGGTTCAGTCAGAAGCTGGAAGGGCAGGGTTGGTGGGAAAACAAGCAGGACAGTGGCCCCTGAGGACCGTAACTGTCCCACCTCAACCCGAACGTGAAGTTAATTCCAACCCTAAAACCAAATCTTAACCCTCAAACAAGAGTCTGAAAAAGTAATGACCATCCAATGTCCTAACTTGACCAAAATGTCCTCATTTGCATGGGATTATGCTCTAAATGGTCCTAACCCGTTTACTTTTCTCGTGGCCACACTACATTTACTCACATCCATGTCCTGGAGACTGGCCCTGACCTTGACCTAACCCTAACTTTAAACCAGGTTGTCTTTTTAAAAATTAGTGATTCACATGGTTGGGACTTGGATTTTGTTCCCACCTGTCCCAGTGTAAACAGGTTTCAGGCCCCACAGTGTAGCAAAAACACAGTAAACACACATGGACACGATTGTTTTTCTTCCTCTTCTGACTTTACATTCAGGCTTGGCCTGAAAAGGCGTAACACTGAGCATCAGACAGTCAAAAGAAGGCTTCGCCATTGTATCGTATAAATTATCACGATCAAATCACTTAACATAAATATGATAACTAGGATTTTCATCAGGTTGGGAGGTGAGAGAGCGGTAAACACAAACACCTTTAGAGTTTCAGATTAGACTTTCAGTCAGACAGAAACTTACTTGAAGCTTTTCGTCACAGAAAATTCCTTCACCAAATTGGTCACTGTAGCTGCACTAATGTTACCGGTTATGTCTCAGCAGTGAGTGCAGGTTCATCCCTCCACAGTCGGGTCCACGTCTACAGCTTCTCAGTGCCGAGCTCGGAAAAGGCTGAAATTCATCACAATACACTGATTTAATGGACTTAGTCAATGGTATTTAGTGAACTTCTAAATATTAAAACACAGTATCTGCACTTTGCTTACTTGTGGTGCATTTCTTGATTGAAGTATTTTTCTAAAACCTTCACGGCCTGATTTGAAATGCTAGGGGCTTTTTGAGGCTCATGGAAACCTACATTTTATTCAGAAATAAAGTTTTAGGTTTCATGTAACAAATGGTTCGTCTTCACCTTTCATATTAACACATATGACATGTAGTAACCCACACCAGTGACTGAAAACCAGGAGATTTGTGTCACGTCTTGCTTGACAATGCTAGTTAAACAGTTTTTACTAAACGAGACACTGTCGGGATCTGTCCTGCAGCGTTTCTGTCTCTCTCTCAGTGCCTCCAGCAACATCTCTTGTCTGGTCAAACCCTGAGAAGTGCGGCTGGCTGAGCACATTAGGTCGACTCATTCCTCGCGTGAGAAACAAGACAGCCACAGAGAAACTGACGATCACACACTCGCACTCGAGCGTGCTTGTGTAATACACTCGTGTGTGTCACACACAAGGTTTTCGAGGCAGAAGTATAAGTTGCATTACCTGAGATGACTACATGGATCTGGATGAGTTCATATAGTTCATAAGATTATTTAATGACAAGAGATCATTTCACCCACAAGGATTATGTTGAAACCCATTTGGACCTGGACTAAGTCTAAATGAGGTCAAATCATTTAGTCTAGATTAATTTAATCCGGTTCATAATGAAGATTTTAATTACTACGGGGCTAAATTTAGGTCTGATGACCCTCTACCAAAAAGTCAGACTTCAATCCTGCTGTCAGGTAAAGTGATCAACTTCTTTAATCTAAAAAAAAAAAAATAAAAGAATCTGACGTTTATAATTTAATAATGAAACACTCATTTCAGTGTAGTAGGTGCTCAGGGTATAATAGAAGCGGCCCAAAGCTGAACTGTTATCTGTTTCTCCAGCATCACAGATGTCAGATGTCTTATGAAATTCAAATGTCTTCCTTCAAGTAACTAAAATCATTTGAATATTTCAGCATATCAGCTTTTACACCGATCAAAGAGAAAATGAAAACTATAAAAAGATCAACTGAAGGTTAGTAAACACTTGGCACAAATGGAGAGATCCATTAATCTTAGCATCTCTTCAGAAGCTCATTGCTAGAGGGCTGCTTTCTACAGAGCACACAAACACACAATTGTCGTAACGTAGCAGCTGAAAAGAAACTTCAGCGGGTGTTTAAATCTGTATTTAAAGTGGGAGATCACTATGAGAAGCAGAATATCGCATCCTGTCCCTCCCATCTCCGCGGTAAAAGAACAAATGTCAGACACATAATCGATGAAATGGCATTTTGGAGCATCTCATCGAACTAAATCTGTTCTTGGGCTGCTGTGATGTTTTTTCCTGAAGCAGTTTATTTCTGGTCCTTCGCTCTGCTGGGGTTCTCAAACTTTGCCTTTAGCTGACAGAGGAGACCCACTACAGATGGAGGGCTAAGCCTGAGTGATCTCTCCACTGAAGGAAGGAAATTAACTACAGTGTGGCTGAAATTACCAGGTGGCGTGCAAGCGACAATATTAAAACATTTGTTAAGTATGCAGAAGGTCTGATATTTGAAACAGATATGCGACGATTCACACCTCAACTTTTTGATTCTGAAAAAAGTGAAATGGGACAATATAAGCAAACTTGGCATCATATTCGGGTTATTGCGTTTGCACATCAAAATGTTATTTATGAACGTCTTGTTTTGCGCCCACAGCTCCAACATTAAGTACATCAACAGGAACACTGGACATTATGACCTTCAGCAGCCAGTGTTGCAGAACAAACATTATAATTTACTGCTTTTCACTCAGACTTTGGGCTCAGGCGTCTCGCCAGTTAATAGCAAACAACTCTCAAAGCTTATTAAAGACACAGATTTCATAGCTAATCAAATGGCGTCAGATTTTGAGGTTATATAAACCAAAAATGTCAAATACACACGTTTCTGAAGTTGAAGCAATAAACCCTCCTTTATCCCCTGATACTCCCCAGAGGACTGCTATGATAAAGAAATGAATACTGATTCCTTTGGAATAGACACAGGCCCTTCATAACACACATTCGCAGAACCGACGTTTAAGCCACTTTAACAGGGCAAAGGGTTTTTGTAAGTGCTGTGACGTTTTCCAAGAGATTTTCGGGAGAGACAAATTGATGTTCATATTCATATATTTTATATAATGTTTATCAAACTAAAACTAATAAAGCATCAAACTTAAGGAGGGTCAAAAGAAAAAAATAAAACTGAGCAACCCATTGGCCTGTGGAGCAGTAGATGTTAAAACCATGGGAGGGCGGAGCCTGAGGAGGCAGAGCAGATGCTGCAGGTGTTCCTCACGTCCCATCCCCAGCCAGGCAGACAGCGGATGGAGGGGTGCAGGGGTGGAAGATGGGGCAGGGTGGGGGTTAGAAGTGGAACATGGGGAAGGTTGAGGGGGTAAATACAGGTGGAGATGGAGCAGCCCAAACTTCTGCAGGGCAACATCTCTCTTCTTGCTGTTTATTTTATTTTTTAGCATTTTTTTAAATTTCAAACACAAAAACCATGTTCTAAAAAAAAGCAGCCTTGGTGTGATGAACGTGGAGACATAAGGGGAACAAGTCGATGTTTGTTTTTTTTTTGTTGTTTTTCCTGTGACAAACATTTGTCTGCTCAGTCTCTCAATGCTGCAACTGTACTGCGTTTGCGCTGTGGGGAAAAAAACATGACACAGCAGTTGGGGAAGTGAAGTTGAGACACGGCAGGTTTAGGGGGAGGTGAAGGTTTGGCTGTGTGCTTGTGATCGTCTTTACTCCTCTGTGCAACACGTGTACACCAGGCATTTATGTACCACGACCAGGCCGAGGGCAGAGAAGCTTACTTGCACTTGAGTGCCACTGGATGTGCATGCCAGTGTGTTTATGTACGTCTGTGTAGGTGTAGGTGTAGGTGTGTGTGTAGGTATGTGTGTGTACTGTAGGCCCAGACTGGGGGGAGGGGGAGGGGCATGATTGATTTCTGACTAGTGTGTGTCCAGCCAGTTCATCAGTCAGTCAGTCCTCTCTGCCATCAGAGGGCCAGTTCCTACTCTTTAGCCTCCAGGAAGAGCGTCTCCTGTGGAAACAGCTTGGCCTCCAGTAGAGTTGACCCTGGGTCCAACTGGGTGATCTTAGAGGAGACAGGGTCGGGGGACAACAGAAGGAAAGTGTTAGACCGTCACTGACAAAATCATGTAACGTTAGAAAGGCAGATAATGATTGTTTTCATTACCGGCTGATATGACTGTTCTTTCAATTAACTGATAAATCCTAGTAAAACTGTGGAAAATATTCATCACAATTTCCCAGATTGTAAAATGTCATCTTCAACTTGCTTTAGTCCAACTAACACGCCATTTCCTAGTAAACCTTCTGTCAGTGAAATTACATTTTTAGATTTATCCATATCAGTGGGAACATGGTCTCAGTCATACTGAAATCACACTCTGACCATCTTTCCGCCTGCTGCCTTTCCGTCATTAGTGCAGGGTTTAATGTGTACCTGTAGGAGAGTGTGTACGGTGTGTATTATTCTAACATCAGGTTTTAGAAGTCTAGGCTGTAATCTGAGCAGCTAGAGCTTTGTTTCCTTAAGAGGACCATCGGGTTTGTTTTCTTAAAAAGGATCCAATCGTGAGCAAAGTGATGAAGGTTACAGCACAGCAGAGACTGTGAATGTGTTATAAAGGTTTTGTGGGATCTGAGAATAGATGGTTAGAGAGGCGAACTGTGTGTTTTGATGGCTGGTAATCACTAAACTCAGCTGTGACAAAAGGTCAAAGAGGAGAGAAACATTTATCTGTGTTCATTACTCAGCACAACAGTTATTGTCTAAAAGCAGAGGAATAATTCAGTGCCACCCACAACGAAGCTGATTGAGTTAGGTTTTGTTTTTAAACAGGACAATCTGACTCACTCTCTGATACCCTCCACCCCTGTGGGCCTCTTAGCTTATGTGAGCTAATCACCAGAGGGGTTGTGTTACATTGGGCCAATCTAACACCTGGGCTGAATGGGTGAGGTGGTGTGACACCGAGATGTGTCCAGGGCTTATCTGATGACTGCTGCATCAGCCCTCTGATTAGAGCTCCTATTCTAACCTCACAGTGGGATAATTAAGCAGCTCCCCGTACCTCTGAAGAAGGTCGGAGGGCAAATCCAAGCGCAGTAAAGCTTTGACCTCACAACAAGCAGAGTGATGAGTCTGAGGGCGACTATTGCAGGGAGAGAAAGGTGAACTCTGACCATAAACTGGGCCTACCGTCACCCTTCTGCTGTATATAGGACAAGTGTCTCATTAGTCTTATCAGTGTCATAACATATAATCCTAATCCTTGAGCTATAAACAAGAGATAAGCTTCAACTTATAAACCTCTACTCTTGTATGCACTTTGAACAATCTCAAACCTGCATGCTAAGAAACACTGAGTCTATGCCAGCGAATTAGGAATTTCATTTGGAGACAGAAAACAGTGATATGAGTAACCCACAAAATACTTAAAACACACTATAAACCTGCGTTAGCTGCAAAATCTGCAAAACTACAGGGTGTTTGCGAATTCTCAGGAAACGGTGAGAAAAGAAGGCAAGTAAATTAGAGGAAGGCGAGGAGGCCATATCAGCATCAGACAACCTATCCATCTCCCAAGGGTGTTTGGAAATGTCACACCATGTGCACATCAGCGGTCTTTGACTCCACGTCTTTCATCTTCTTGTCCTCATTTCAACATGTCATTTAGACTCTTGACTTCTCAGCGGGGTCCTGTGGTGTTCGGCACAGGCAGGGAGGGGCTGCCACATCACCCTTATGCCCCTCACCTAGTCAGCCGCCTCATAGCACAGCGGGGAGCGAGACGCCATGAAGAGAGGTAAAATGGTATATGTGCGTTTTCACGAGTGTGTGTGTGTGTGTGTGTGTGTGTTTGCTGCAAACATATTCCATCCCAGCGGTGGAGAAAACGACCAACAGTGCTGCTGCCTTCTTTTTCCCACCTCGGGAGCAGCGTGTCGCAAATGGCTGCCATGCTAATGAACCTGACAGGCTGTTATGACACCACAGCATCAGGTAGGAGTAAATGAGGCTTTGGGGTGGAGCAGGTGTGTGTGTAGTTGTGTGTCTGTGGGCAACCTATAAGCGTGTGTGTGGATGTGCGTGCTCCAAAGGAAGGTGGGATGAGAGTCTGTGCTCGTAGTGCACCAGGGAGAGATGACAGGGGAGAGCAGCATCTGACTCTGAAAAAGAAAGTAGGGAAACAAGATGCCACACTGACACAGGAGACGGGCGCCATCGGTGATTGTTTACATTGTTATCCAATTAACAGACCATAAGCATGGAGGCATCTGTCAACAAACAAAGCTGTTGTTTTTCCTCTGCTCTGCCTAAGCCATATTCTCTCCTCCTGTGCCTACACAGCCTTGCATACATTCATACATACATACATACATAAGACAGACACAATCTAGCTCTCTGCTTTGCAGTTTGTTTTTAACCTTGAGTCAATATAATTTTTATCGGCCCATTTAGATCAAATCAATCAGCTGAATTAGAGAGCTGTCTGTCTAATTTATAAGACGAGATTAATTTCTAAAGGTTTTTATCCAACTAAATGTCATTTGTGGGAAAGCAGAGGTTTTCCAGTTGTTAATTAAAAACACATAAAGGAAGAGAATAAAAACTGAAGTGAACTCTGTCTGTCTGTCTGAAGCTAAATCTAAAGAGATAATACAATATCTGGAAGCTCATCGTTAAAAAGCCTAATTTTAAAACTGGACCAAACAAAAGACAGATGGTGCATCTCGGCAATCTTTGATATTTTATCTTTCTTTCCTTATGAAAAATTGTATGACAAAATAATCAGCTAATATCAACCCCATGTATTTGGCATTATCAAGCAGCAGATTTCACCATAGTTAAAAACCACATAATTAGCACTTAATGTGAAGTTTAAAATAAATACCACAATTGTAAGTCACTTGATTCAAATGAGAAAAAACCAAACACACTGATAACAGAGGAGGCGACACTAAGCAACGCTCAGCCGTGAAAGAAAAGAAAGGGAAAATAAACACAGGCCCTCAAGATGTCCGTTTCCAACATAATCAAACGTGCAGCTGAAATAACGCATTTTTAATGAAGCCATTACAGGCCCTACTATGTTAATTAAAACCAAATAACTTGTCTGTTTTAAACTAGTGTTGTCAAGTGTTTATTTGGCCAATTACAAAAGCAGTGGGAGATCATTATCTGCTGCCAGGAGCGTTGACAGCACGTAGCGCCGGGGCGTGAACAGAAAAGACGAGAGCAGAATACGGTCCTTCAAAGGGAGAAATACGCCGCACAGACTGGACCGAGGGCGGAGGGGGATGGAGTACTAAGGGGGAAAAAACAGAAAAATGTAGAATGGAGGAAAAAATAAATGGAAGGAAATCATGGGAGAGATATTAAAGACAGACTAGGGTAAAAAAAAAAAAAAAGAAAGGGATTGGGGCAAGTGAGGATGCAGATGCAGAAGGATACAAAGGCTGCAGAGCAAAACAAATGTGTAATTGCAAGGGACACGGACCATGTGAGCAGGGAGGTACAGAGACAGGGAGGGAAGGAAAGAGGAGGGAAAAGCGAGACAGAGGGAGGGAAAGCTGAAAGAAAGAGGAGAAGGAGGCTGAGATCCTTAGGGTAAAAGCCAAAGACACACTTTTAACGATTCCGTCTCTGCTTCAAGCAACAATCTGTGTTTGATATTCTTTTCCAGAAAATAGTTCAAAAGCCTAGTTAAATATCAAAAGACATGTAACAGTAAGAAAACACATTTGAAGAGGTGGACAGGGGGCTCGACTTTAAGACGACAGCAACACACTGTCCTGTGTATCATGTCTAGGTTCAGAGACGAAGCCACACAGCTCTAATGGGTTTAAGTGATCCAGACAGAACATTATAAGAACAGTCCTGAGGAACAAACTGAATGAAACTACTTTTAAAATAAACTCCTGCAGTTCCTCTGTCAGATAGCGGGAGAAGAAAAACAAATACACCAGCACAACAGATGTAAAATCTATTTTAGTCCAGCTCACAGCTTCTTCTGTGCCACTGTTTATTTTTTCTGCATCTCAGGTTTTGTCTAAGAATCATTTGGACAAAGCTCTGACAGAGCTGGAAGAAGGATTAAGAGAAGGTGAAAGAGACTACAGTATCACTGTGAGAAAAATAATAGCCTGGTTTGACAGTGTTTGGGTGTCTATGAGCGGCCAGGCAGGAAGACCGGATTGCCGATTATTATACCGGCAGTCTAAATACGTTCACCGTGAGCTGACAGAAGAAAACCTCATTCCTTTCAGCTGCGGTTCCTGCTCGGCATGTATCAGCGAAAAAGAAGGAAATTCTTGAATGAAAAGCTGAAAACTGAAACACTAAAAGTCTCCCCCCTTCCTCAAACTCGCTGACAGTCATAGAAATGGAGAAAGGGTTAGTTCCCTGAGCACGGCTAAGCCTAGTACAAATGATGCCAGTGTAAGGCCTGCTGTAGCGCTGAAGAGATAAGCCACTGATACCAAATGTTGAGGAAGAGACTGAGTCCAAAAATTGCAGACTAATAGACACTTATTGGCTAAGCTACAGGAAGGTGGAAACTGGTTCTGACGTTTTGTTTCGAGTGTCAAGAGATGATGAACAAATGGGAGTTTGTCACCAGATGTATAGATTGACAATACAGCCGTTTCTCCTGATCAATAGTGTTGCAGTTTTAGCCAAATATATTTGATACAACTTCAGTTAATGTTCTCAAGTTGGATTGAGTGGATCCACTAATTCATGTTACAGTGGAATGAATGGAAATTAAATAAAGCAGGCTGACGAGGAGGGAAATAGCAAAAGAAAGAGTGACACTGCACAAAGCCGCAGAAAACTAGAAAAGGGAAAGAAGGTTTCAACAGTTGTGCAGTATTACAAATGCAATAGTGGTCTATCCTCTATCCTCTGATCCTGGCAGAGCAACAGTGAGAGCGTCTGGACGGGATGGAGGCTTTCTATGCACCCTCTCATTTAATTACAACACAGAGCTGCAGGATTAGACAGGGGCCTGTGTTCACAGCCTCATACTGGCACTAACACTGAGCTGCTTCACTCCTCTCTTTCCTCAAATCTCTCGCCTTTCTGTTTTCTGGAATTATCTCCCATCTTCTTCTTTTTAATATCTTCCCCACTTGTCTTCTCTATCCTTTTCTCTTTCAGACTGTTTCTCTGAATAAATCTTTTCTTTGTTTAAGCTTTTGTCTTCTCTGTTCTCTTTTCGCCTACTTCTGCAGTCACCATCCTCTTCTCGCTTCTCTACCCCTCTAATCCTCCCATCCTGTTTTTGCCGGAATTTCATCTGCGATGCAGACACATCTTTATCTCTGTCTCAAACACATGTTTACTCTTGATTATAAAGAGACAACTGTGAATCCTTTAAGTGACAAAGTTGTGAGTGGGGCATGTGTTTGCTTGAAAATATTTGTGCATGTGTTGAAGTGTGTGATTGTGACGAAATGACGAGTGTGAGCTACGCGTTAATGTGTGTGTTAGTTTGAGGTGTTTGTGCCCCAGGAGTCTCTACAGACTACGATGGCACACTGCCTGGGCAAGCCTACACACACACACACACACACACACACACACACCTCTATACAACCACCACCACCCACCCACCCCTCCACATGCACTCCTCTCTTGATTAATGGAAATCTCATTTTTGTTTCCAGCAGCATGGCTAATTAAACTGGTAGTTAAAACAGTGCTCATTAGCTTGCTACTGCAGAGCATGGCGACCAAGCCCTCTAATGACTGGCTGTAGGTGACTGAGTGCTGCCGGGCGTCAGCAGAAGAGCCATAGAGAATAGTACAGTTAGTGCTGACAACTGTATCCTAACACAGTCATAGTGTACTGTAATCACAACGGACTGATACTAATTAATAATAATACGTGTGTGAGGGTGGATGGATAAACAGTCGGCTTAACTTGCCCCATCACAGGTACGGGTAAACAAAGGCAATGACGCTGCACTGGTGCTGTTGCAGCACACACTCAAGACAATAATGACAAAAAGCAAGAAAAACTAAATCATCAATCAGCTACAACAGACTGTCCCCGCTGCTCTCTGCTCACAGCTGTCGACTGAGCCTCAGCCCTGGCACAACAAAAGCCAATTACAGCTGTGGATATCTCCAGCAGAGATGTTAGCTGTGACTGAGAACATTTCATAACCTGCTGCTACTCTTCTGCAGTAAGGACAAATTTTGTGCTTGTTTGCGTGGGCAGACGGCTGTTTTGAAGGACAGCACAAAACCAAGACAACAGGACAGTAATATAATTTAACTCCCATCCTGGTAAAAAAATCTTTACCTCTCCACTTGTGAATTTAACAGATATCTTGGTCTGAGTATTTTCACTGCACTGGTAAATGTAGAAGAAGAGGAAGAATGTGCGTCTTCCTGTAGGAGAGGAGTACTCACATTTCTACGAGGGAAGGTGGTGAGGAGCTTGAACTCATCAGAGGGGTAACCCTTGGAGGCCACAAAATCAAAGAGAACCTGGAGCTTACAGCTGCCCAGAAAACGCCTTTCCAAAAACTCGCCACTCGGTGTGCGAATTCGCAGTTTGCTGATTTGCTCTCCTGACTCCTCGTCGGGCTCTGGAGGTAGAGCCTGCTCCAAAGACAAGCGAATAGCCTGAAAGAAAAGCGTGCAACAGCATTTTGGTCAGTAAAGCATATTCACAATTTGGGAAACACTTTATGTCTTGAAACAAGGCCAGATTTCCATTGTTCCATTGTTGATTTGCCTCAAGAAATCATATAAATCATTCCAAATACAACCTGAGGACTCCTCCAATTATTGTAAATATATACATTTTATTTTTTTCACAAAACGATGCAAATTATATTCTCCATCAGAACATACTACAACACAGATAATAGCCCTCAATATTTTAGGACATGAAGGACACCCGGGTACTCTTCCATCAAGTTTCAAAAGTGCAATTATTTCTCCCCTCAAAAAGCCTTGATCTGAGCTGCCCAGGTAATTTCAGACCCAGCACAAATTTATCCTTTCTTGCACTATCTGCTTGTCTACATCTAAATAGTCTATTTCAGCCTTTTCAATCTGCCTTTTGCAGCTCTCATTCCATGGAAACCGCTTTTACCAAGTCAACTAACCTGGACAGCAACAGTGCATCAGTCCTGCTAGACTTGAGCACAGCTTCTGACACAACTGATCATAAAGTAATCCTAACCTATCTTGAAAAAAACTTTATGGTACAAGGGGCCCTGCTCCATTACTTCACCAATTAAACTCTCATAACTCGAGACATTACATGGCATCCCACAGGGTTTGGTTCGAGGTCCTCTACACATTTCAGACATTGGCAAAGTTATGGAAATATAAACGGAGAGTTAAATACTGATTTTCATTGGTATGCTGATGACATTCAATAATACATACCACTTATAATTACTGATCTAAATTAAGTTTGTTAGAACTATGCTGAACTAAGTTTTCTACAACTGGTTGTATCTGCTAAGATTTATCTTCAGAACATTGCCTCTTTCAAACATGGCTGATTTTAAAGTCCTACTACTAGTTTATACGATCATAGACAGTATAGCTCTGTCTTATCTTTCTGACCATCTCTTCCCATATCAGCTACCTGTCCCCTTCACTCTTTAAATGCAAATCTCCTGGTTATTCCCCAGATAAAGAAAAAAAAAAAATCATCTGGGTTTGCACCTTCTCCTACCAAGACCCTTTGGAATGCACTCCATTTGGAAATCAGGACAGCCAACTCAACTGAGTCTTTTATATCTAAGCCTAAAACATATTTTTATTCTTATTTAATTAACTGGTTTTTATTACAACACTTCTTAAATCAGTAATTGCCTTTGTGCCTCTCGTCTAATATTGCCGTTTTAATTGTTTGTATTTTCATTCTTGCTAGATTTTTTAAAAACTGTAATGTATCTTGAGACATTTGTGAAACACTCTCTAAATAAAATGACTGGTGCGTTGTCTCATTTTCCAGGGTGCTCCACGATGCTGACTAAATGCAGAGATATTTCCATACAGGTGCAGATGAGATGCAGCTGTCTTTACTGGTTCTGCAGGTCTATCTGCGTTGCAGAATCCCTATTACTTATTTACCTGGATTTTCTATGATTATTTAAAAGTACATTCGTGAGCAGTTTACAAAAACCAGGAGTGCCTCTCTGACTAATAGATTTTCCTCATTTAGTATGCACATTTAAAGCAACATAATAATAAGAATTTTAAAAAGGTTATATAGGGTCCTCTACAATAAATGAAAAATCATTTAATAAAGTGTAATTATACAAACTTCAATTTCTGTTTGTATAGTAAATTTAAACCAAAGACTGGAAGTGATGAAGATACAGCACAGTATCCAAACATGTATGAAAGACAAGCCCAGAAGTTGCTCTCAGAGTCTGATTGCAGCACCGTGGCCTCACATTAATTAAAGGATTTTCTTGTCCTGAGAAAGTTATTAAATTAGTTGTCCTGTGTCTCACCCTGTTCCCTAAAGCCTGGAGTAGCTCAGAACGTTGCCAAGTAGCATTTCAGTACATTACAAACAGTCCCATGAATTCCTCTTTCATGCCGTCTTATTGTTGTTCAGCCAAAATTTGAGGCTGAGCCTGTTGACTGTCTATGACAGATAGTTTAAATCTTTGTTTTACGTGAGCAGATATGTTGTTCTTCAGACAGAACATTTGATAATATGATAACACAGAGTGAGTGTGACATCTAAAAACAAAGATAACCATCAACCTGTCATGTTGCGCAGCAAAGCTAATCAACTCTCCTGTGTTACAAAAAAAAAACAAAAAAAACACACTTCAGCCGCTCCCTCGAGCCTCCTTCTTCTTTCTGCTCCTGCCCCTGGCCCCCCCCCCAGCTTGTTGTTCCTGTTTGGCCAGTCGGGGAGCATATGCTGTGACAACACGCTCCGGCTTTATTTACACACCATAATGCAATTATATTTCATAAGAGTCTACAACAGTAGCTCATTAGCAGCTTCTGGTGTTGGGTGGGCAGGGTAGGGCGCGTGCCGCTCCGCCATCAGCTCCCTCAGGTATAAGAGGTGATGCTGACTGAGTTAAAGGGGCCCCCAGGGGCAAACCAACACATACACACACACACACAAATAACAGATAGGAGTGTGTGTGTTGGACATACAAATGCAGACAGACAGTCAACCACAAACACAAGCATAAACTCCCACAGAAGTGAGAGGTAGTATCCCGAAGGAAACCACAGGACACACGTCTGGTCGAGCCTCAGGCCCGGGCTGCTCCACACAAAGAAGAAGAAGCATCTATCCATTCATTTACCCACCTCTCCTGCCCGACTCAGCTAACCACAGAAAGCAAACAGATGACAGGTGGGGGTGGGGACCGGTGCACCTGACAGTCACACAACTGTATGCTAAGACCCCCTGAAGAAGGTAAATAGTAATGTCAACCGGCACATGCAGACGGAGAACATACACACTGCAGAGCTGCCCTCTGAATTCACCAGCACTTCTCATCTCCACCTCAGCTTCATCACCCAGTTCTTTGCACAATGGCACAAAATCTCAGAGAAAGCGTTCCCCCTAGCATTGTCCTCTCTCTGGTGGCAGCTTATGTTTTTGTTGTGTCTGTAGTTGCTGTCGTAGGCTGCATTAGGTTACTATCTCATAAGACTCAAGTGAAAATTGTAAACAACAAAAACAATAAAAAGTTATCAAGCAGTGAAAGGTGAAAACAAACATTGTGGGTTCTTGAGTTCCTCTTTAAAGCTGGAGTCCAGTGTGGCAAAGTTTAGATACCAAAACATTTGTTGCTCTGACAAATTAACTAATTAAAAGCAGTCGCATCTTTGCAGTGTGTTCACAATAACTGTGTGGATTAAAATCAGTCACTCCATATTAGAAGGGATAGTAAAGTAAATGGTAAATGACAGCAATAGAATAATCAATGAAGCACAATAATTGATCAACTTGAAACTGCTTAAGTATTTTCTTCCTGGCTTATTAGAGCAACATAAACATGAGAAGTAACTGAGCTGCTGTACCCATGTCCCATTTCAGGACCTGGTTAAAGAGTTAAGAAACTCAAGCTGCCATTGTCAGGATGCAGCAGCTGAATATCTAGATTGTAGCATAAGCACAACACTATTGTGTTTTTACAGGAGACACCATGGAAACGATGCTGCCTGGGCACAGAAAATTCATATAAGAAGGCGACTCAAGGCCCGAGTGGCTATTGTTGTTTAAAATACACAAGAGAGCATACAGTTTGGTTAGTGGACTACAGTGATATAATTAAGAAGGCCTGGCCCAGGGCTCTTTTGTTGTTGTCTGTTTAACTTAAGTGACAAATCACCTGAGCGGACCGGGTCACCCAATACCTCTCAGGGCCCTGAGGCTCACTGCTGTTGAGTAAACAACAATCAGCGAGGACTACACTATATTACAATAGACCGTATTACAACATTGGTGCCATCCTCACAGTCAATTATTGTTTTTCCTGCATGCGTGACAGTGTGTCTGCCTGTGTGTATGTCCCCTCTTCACATACAATAATTGTGCTCAAGTGAATATGCGTGTTTGCTTAGGTTGTGTGCGTTTGTGCACAAGCCTGTGTGCCTGACTTGTCTTTTGTTCGGTTAGGTTTTATTATGAGGTTGTATGCTATACCAATGTCAAGCAGTTAAACAGAACAATAACTGTGTGTATGTGAGGTGACATTAACAGGGAAAGGCTTCACTGTAATTAGGATATTTCATTTTTGCCTCTTCACCCACACTACACACGCTCCACTGACTGGCAGGCTTCCCCAAAACCACAATCTAATTGACTCATTATTCCAAAGTGAGAGCAAGATAGAGAGGGAAAAAAAAAAAAACAATGGCAAAACATATCAGTCATGCACAGATAATGATGAAATAATAATTTAAGTAATTTCCATAATGTGAATAAAATGTGTTCTTCTCACCTCCTTCTCCTCCTCCTGTTCCTTTCTTATCTGTTCAAGGCGAACTTGTTCAGCCTCTTCTCTCTCTTGGGCTTCTCTCTAAAAATGACAAAAGTAATAACATAAATAGTGAACTAACAACAGACCCCAAATCAAACCAAGTGACATACAACTTAATATTTGCAAAATGCGACTAAACTGAAGCACTGTTCTGTATAATTGCATACTAACTGGCTAACAAGGCTGTGTCAGGTCAACAGTGACTCGCAGCTACGACAGGCTGCTTTGTTTGCACACTGGATCAAAACTACAACACCAAGTGTGCATCCTTACGTAGAGCTGGATGATGAAATAATTATTAGCACAGCAAATATTATTTCGAATCTTGCAATAAGGAAACAAAGATGATGCATATTTCCATCCATCCATTATTTACTGCTTATCTTTCAGGGGTCGTGTGGGACTGGAGTTATAATCCCAGCTCTTACTGGGTGAGAGTTCGATGAATATTTAAAATAAAATTTAAAGAACAGAACTGGCGTGCTTGTGCTATTTTTGGTTAACTATATGTACTGTTTAATACACTACAGAGTATAGTACTACAGTAAGAGTGGAGTACTCCTAAAAGAAAAAAAAAAAAACAGTACAGGAAAATTCGCTGTTTCAAGCTCTTGGTTTTGATTAAAAACCATTGCCTGGAACTGGCATACACGTTAGGAAACTACAGAAATACCAGCATCACAAGAAGACCACTTGTTTTGTTTTATAGAGTACCTTCTTACGATCAGCCTCTAAAGACAGGCGGTAGGCCTCATCCTGTTCTCTCTTCACCATTTCTCTTGCCTCACGCTCGTCCTGCGTGGAGGGAAGGAGAAAGAAAGTGGAGCCCATTAAGTAACAACATAATACAGGTTACACAGGGATATAACATCGAAGCTGAGACGCCGGGTGTGGGAGCTGGAAAAAACAAACAAGCAAAGGAAAATGCAGCATGTCAAGTGTGGTTACGTACAAACACCAGGTATGAAAGAGTAGCATCAGAGGGGAATTCATTGTGACTGAGCTGTCATTTACCAGAGCCTGGGCCTCTTTTATGTTTCCTCATCTCAGTTTCACTGTCCCTTTCTCTTTCATTCGCTTAGCCTCTCTTTTCCTGTTTGTACAGAGGGAAGGGGACAGGAGGCCTTTCTCTTTCTACCTGCTGTGGCTACAAAGTGCTGTATAAAGACTGGGACTAAATACGAGTGTTCATTGTGTTAACGGTGTACTGCCATTAGTTTTGTGTTTTCTGAAGGCCCATGCTGGGTGCCAGCCTGGATATGGCAAAGTAAGCTTATTGTGATGATCAGCAGACTACTGTGCAGCTAAGCAAAGGATACATTTGTGCTTTGGGCCCACACAATAGAGGAACCTTGAAAAGAAACTGTAAAAGAATGGCAGACAGGGACAAAAACATCAAAAGTGGCTAGTATTAATAGACTGGCCCTGAGGCACGCAAACAAGTCACAGTGGTTCCTGTTTGACCACTCACATTTTGTACAGTCGTAACATGTCAAGTGCTTTGACTGCCCCAAAGTGCACCAGAGACAAGAAGCAAAATGTTAACTTGCCATCAATCAGCTCTAAAACAATGTGATTTCTAAAACCTTATCTTTGAAGGCATTTTACACATCTATATTGCCGCTACTGATCAAGTTGACTGGATATGTGCTGTCTTCTCCTGTGTTAGTGGCCAGAAGTCAGAAATACAAGCTACAGAACTTTGCTCACAGATAAACAACGGAAAGAGTTGCAAAAAGCAAGACAAGACAATTATGATTTTATATTTATGATTATTTATGTTGAGGCTGCACTGGGGCTCAGCAGCTCTCTGTCACCTCACAGCCAGAAGGCCAAGAACTCAATCTGAGAGTTGGGACATGTATGTGGGGTGACTGCCTGAAGTACTGGACTAAAAACTATGTTATTCCTCAAACAGAGTACTTTGCTGTTTACCCCAAAAAACTAAGCATTGGCTGTTCGTCACAAGAAATGCACGGGACATGAGCTGAAAAGCGGCCTGTCATGCTGACCAGAAAAACCTACACTGACTAATCAGTCAGTTACTAACTTCTGAATCACAAACAACCATAGGAACGACTGGTTGAAGTCACATTACTGCTGTCCAGCTGCTCCATTTCCAGACAGACACAAAAGTCACTGTCAAAGTGGAATGTCTGGGCTGGGTGGGTGTCTGTGTCTGTGTTAGTCTTTGGAGAGGTTCGGCGGGTAAAAGGAGAAAAGCACAAAAAATAGAGAGCGAAGGCAGCGAGGGAGAAAAGCAAATTCTCCAACACCTGAGAGACAATACAGTGAAGATGGGATTAGTGCAGTGTCAAGGTCGAGTTCACCCTGGAGATGAGATAAGCTGTGTCAGATACAGGATATAATAAAATCCTGTGGTTATTGGTACTAATCATGAATAATCACACTGAACATTATGCTTTCATCATGAGTTATAGTCTTTCCGCTAAGTTTTTTCCTTCTGGCAGGCACGCCTGGGTAATTATCACACTTTAATGCGATTTCACAACAGCCTTGCTGCACTTGGCAAATCTGAGATTTTATGTCTGAGAGAGAGCTCAATCCAATTGTCACAAAAAAAAAAGATAATAAGACAGTAATAAAATACATTTTTTGTGTATATGGCATAAAAAAACCAAGACAAAAAACAAGCCCCTGGTGCTTTCTAAGCAGAAAGTAAAGAATGGAAATATTTTAAATACTTTTGAAAACAAAACTATTTTAATTTGAACTATAAGGGAAGGATCGTTCATACTGTAACAGTTTCTATATTCAACAACATTATATCATGTACAGTATAAAACAGTGAACAACATGTTAAGAGTATCAGAAACTGTCATGCAGTGAAATCACGGCAATAAAATGTCTGCTCACATTCGGTTCCTCATTTAAATCTGAATTTTACTAATTTTAGATGCAAAGTTATGCATGCCAGCTTGTGTTCAGACAAGATCAAACATTTAACAACTTTGGCGTATTTGTCAAATTTAAGAAATGAGCTTTGTGGAAAATCTATCTAAGAAAAGGTTGCACAAAGTATAACGTTGGTATCTGTACTGAATCGCAGGTATCGTTTTGGAAGCAGTTTAAAAATGATCCAGCCTTAAGTGTGAAACTACAGCTTCAGCTTCGTGACTCACGGTCCAATCTGACACATGTACATACTCTAAATACCTCTCGTCTCTTCTTGTCATTAATGATTATTCAAAGTGTCAGATTCAAAATGAAGCCCGAGCACTGTAGCAATAATAGCAACATCGAGAGAGCAGCCGTCACTCAACAGTCACCAACTCACCTTAGGAAATCTAAGCCTCAGGGTGAGGGTGTGATAAGATTCATTCCTTAACCTGTTCACATCAGATGCTATGACTCTTACATTAACGCTGATGTGATTTGACATGTGTCATCTACAGAAACAGTAGTCAACGGGAAAGCACAATAATCTTAGAGAGAGGCTAAGAGGAACAAAAGATTTTACATTTAACACAGTTCAGACACTTATTCCCTTCAAGAAATCTTTTCATAATGCTGTTAGTCTACAGACGCTGTGTATTCTGTAAATTACTGGAAGAAAAAAAAAAAAACAGACCGCTGTAGAACTGATAGTCTACACAGTTGTTTGAAAGACCGCTGGACAAAAACACAGTTTCATTCATTGTCTTGTTTGATGTCACTGAGCAAACATATCAGCACCTTGTTAAGAGCGTCAGGTGAAAGTCTTTGACAGTGAGGGGAACTCCCTGTCATAGTGCCCCATATTCCTGCCTACTGCCCCTGTTTTTTTTGTATGGAGTGCATCCCTCAGTGGTGTTTGTCAACTTTCTATTGGAGTAAAAGACACAAAGCAGAGCAGCGTTACCTACTGCACACAATGAAGTCAATAGCAGTCTGAGTCCCGTACCTATTCAAAGACCAAAGGCTGTACTTGGCACAATAAACTACAGCTAAATGGGAATGATGGGACATGGTTCAATGCTTGCCATTACAAGTATGCCACAGTTTAACAGTGCAGTCTGAGATGTCATAATAAGTTGAGAGCAGGGTTTAGAAGCTGTTACTAGGTCTTGACGAGTCCAAAGCGAAACCTATCTGAACCTGATTTTTAAAAAAAGAGACCATAACCTAAAGGCACTCAAGTACAGTGAGGTCTGGTCTGGAGTTAAACCAAACTTCACATAATCCCAACAGACCCAAACAGACATGAACATTGAATATTTTAAAATTATTTTACTGCCAAAGACAGAACAGAAAAGGGATTTTAGATTCAACATAAAAGTCCTGGATTCCACCTCAGACAATCACATAATATCTGAGGGCTGACCCCCTCAGGGAAACATGGAGGAATATTCGTTTCATCTAATAACAGACTGGCTGGAACCATAAGTGGCTCTGAGAAAATGACGCTGCACTGTGCAGAAAAAAGTTGGTTCACTTGGTTCAGTTTTTTCTGCGATGTAGTGTGACGTCATCCAGAGCAGAAACACTTTGCAATGTAACTGCCTTTTACCTCATGATCACTTCAACCATGGCATTTGTCACAGTTGACAATTTTACAATGACAATATTAAGAAGTGCAAAGACCAAACAGCTGCTGTCAAGATAATTTTGCATCTTGTCTGAGTATTAAAAACCACCGTGCTGTGTTTTGGTGTCTAATTGGCTTTAAACACATAAATCCCTTCCTCGAACTGGACTTACCGGCTCATATTCAATTCTCTTAAAAGCAGATGAAACCACACACTCACACCAATGCAGCACTCACTTTTTTCCCCACAGAGGGTGCTGCAATAAAACAATCTCTGTGTGAATACAGCCTCAGTCAACAGGGGCAGGCTGCAGACATTTACCTGTCATCCATCCATCCATCCATCATCTAGACCCCCTTAGTCCTAACCAGGGTTCCAGGGACCTGCTTGGAGCCTATCCCAGCTCTCTTTGGGTGAAAGGCAGGGGTCCACCCTGGACAGGTCCCCAGTCCATCACAGGGCCACATAGAGACAAACAACCTCACACACTCACACTCACTCCTATGGGCAATTTAGAGTCACCAATCAACCTGACATACATGTTTTTGGACTGTGGGAGGAAACCAGAGTACCTGGAGAAAACCCACACAAGCACAGGGAGAACATGCAGACTCCACACAGAAAGGCCCCTGATGGGTTTCAAACCAGGAACCTTCTTGATGTGAGGCAACAGTGCTAACCACTAAACCACCGTGCTGCTTTTACCTGCTATTGCCATGCTCATTATTGTCATATTGACAGTCCTCACATCTTACCTCATCTTTAATGTCTTCTTGCTGTTGTGCTGTAAAGATCTCCATTGCCCCCATTAACCTCATCATCAGCTCATCCACTGTCGTATTGCCTGAAAAAAAATAAAATAAAGCAATCACAACCTGTGGTGTGTAATTTTTTTTACATTACCGATAAATATATCTATAGATATTATGGTTACTCATATTATTATTAAACGTAGGAATCACCTTGAATAACATTTAGAACTTCATTTGAGGTGCGTTTGCCCATGACTATAAGGAGCAGAGGGAACTGGTCTGTCTTGTATGTCCGTATAGTCTGTGTCACCACACTGCCAAAGTGCCTCGTACACATGGTGAGTAGTCTGGAAAACAACACAATTTTTAAAAATAACAGACGTATATGCGTAAAAGCACATCTACACACATCCACAAACAGGCAAACATTGTCACATCATATGGAAATGGCGACATATAGCCTACGCAGCTTTTCAGATTCCAGCAGAAAAGAGATAAATACACACAACTCGAGGCATTAAGGAATTTAAAACCAATTCTGCATTTTCTCATTCCATTAGAGTGACATGCTATCTCAATTGGAACCATGGATGAATTAGTATTCCTCACCAGACACCCAGAATTGATAGGGCAAGAGAGGATTTCTTATTCCATTACAAAGACAGAACTTTTTAAATTAACATTTCAGAGAGGGAAAAGGGTAGCAGGCAGCCGGGGCCCCGCCAAGCTCCCTGTAAATGTCATAATATTAATGAATTGCTATAGACTGAATGCAAATATAGATTAGCTTTTTCTCCTGCCTTTTAATAAGATCTACTTTAATAACTGGAGAAGTTATGGGATGCATGGAGGGACGGCGGGTCAGATGAAGAAGATAGATGGAAGGGAAGCTGTCTGAGGGGGGTGTAGCTCATTAAAACATGAAGAAAAAGCAAAGGCAGCTACTTGCAGACTTTTCAAACTGTGAAATTGAGTTGAGCTCATTGTGGTACTTTTGAAAGTAATAATAAAAATAAATGCTAAAAATACAAAACGGCTGAAAGTAGAATAGATGCATTCGGAATATGAATTAAACTAAACCTTTCCAACTTTGAACTTTGAGTGACCCACGTCAACAAGAAGTTGGGTACCCTAAATCCTACTGATCTTTTTGTCCTGACATTTGTCCCTGTTCAGACCTCTACCCAGACACACCATAACAATAGCCCAGAGGGAAACTCTAACCTGTAATGAAAGGCCAGGGAACAATGGACACTAACTTAAAGGTAACCCAATCTTAAATCTCCCATTAGGCACAGTTCGACCTGCTTTGGTTTCTACCTCAAAACTAAGGAAGTCAGTCCACCACAGCACAAATCATCATGATATAAGAACCGCTCAATCCGGAAACACAGCCTAGAACTACTGCTGTATGTATCCACTGTCATTCAGGATCAGAGAAATGCTGTAATCTAAATATGAAACACTTATGAATATACTCATGGAACAAGTCCCAACACGACACTGACAGCAGGAGGAAGTCGAGCTATTTCAGGAGCTGAGGTGAACAGTTCAGCGCAGTCTCGTTCAGCCATAGCATAACATGCTAAAGAATGCAGTCCATACCACACATACGGCCTTTAAAAGCCTTCAGGGGTAAATGGATGCAGAGGTAACACCTGCATGGAACTTGCAATTAATGTGAGTTAAGGTTTCTGCTTGAGTGGTTAATGTGATTGACACCATCTAATTTGTCACCCATCCCATCTCCATTTCTCACTGCACATCCAGACAGCTAAAAGAGTTAATGTTTCCCTGGACTGTCATGTCACATTTCTTCATGTCAGGCAGGTGCGTGACGAAATGTGAACAGATTGGTTAGATTTGACAGTTACTGGAGTGAGCAGCTGGTGAGTCAGGCTAGTACAGTAGCACCACAGGGAATATTTTTGCCAGCCACCTGTATGGGAGTATGTATGGGAACGGGATGCTCCGATAGCTCACTGTGGCATACACACTGTTTTTCAAGGCAAACATGGACATGTTTTGATTTGAGAATGACATTTTGCTCTCCGTCTAAACCAGTTATGCTTTCAGGTTGGATGATTTCAAAAGGAGAAGTCAAGCGTACAGAACAGGTTTGATGATGGTTTGTCCCAGCTTTTGGTGGTTAAGACCGATTTACGCTTATTAAGGAATAATATGACTTCTGTACAGGTGTTCATATTAGTGTCAGGACCTCGAAATAGTGTTGACGGTCCAAATCTATACAAAAGAATCAGCATGGAAACAAAGCAGCTTCACTTTTTAAAAATCTCTGCAAGCATGAAAAAAAAATATCTCTAATAGATCTGAGGAGGCATGACATACCGATGAAGTCAATGAGCTAATTTCAGTGCATTTATCCACTGATAGTTACAATATCTACCACGTGCATCGACAGTACTGCGCCTGTATGATATATCGGATTCATTTCCCAAGGGTGACAATTACACTGTCATCCAATCAGCGCAGCGGAAATGCATTTATGCATAATTAATCATGTAACTGGGAGGCCTGTGAGAATAGAGGACCAAAAAAAAAAAAAAAAACAGGCACATTCCAATATCAGCAGGTTCAACACACACACACACACACACACACACACACACACACACACACACACACACACACACCTTTCTAACAGGCTGTATGATTGATGCCAATCAGCAGTCAGTTTGGATCAACCAGAGAGCGTGAGAATGCAGAGAGCACTGTTTGTGTGAGTGGTGAGTGTGCACAAGTGCATGCATGCGTTAGCAGCAAAGCTGTGACTAGCTGGGTGCGTGAAAAGCTCCAGATGTTGCCTGCCTTTTAATGTGCAATAAAAAGGCTCAGCTGGGGCAAAAAGCAAAGGAGGCCAATGGGAAAGAAAGGGGAGTAGAATGAAGGAAGGAGGGAATGTTCTTAAAAGAAATAATGGACGGGTGAGGTCAGGGTGCGAGTCTTTCTTAAATGGCTCCTACCAGAGGGCAAGCTTAACTCTCGCGGTTTGGGGAAAGCGAGCGAGTTGAGGTGGGAGGATAAAAAGGGGAAATAAAAAAGATGAAAAGATCAGGACAGAGATGAGAGGAAAAAGAAAAGATGTCACAGAAAGATAAGGGCAAGTAGGAAAACAAACTGAGACTTGCACCCTCTACCTGTCCACCGCTCAACACCTGAACCTGCACAGGGTCTGGTCACCTGTCACACAAAGCAGACTAACTACACTTGTAGATTCACTCCCCATATTTTTCTACAAATTTCACTTCTCCATGAAAAATATCTATCTTGGTAGAAGGTCCTGTGTAAAAACAAATCCTTTCAATTACTAACAGACACTGCTTGAGCTACACGAGGACTCATAAATAGAGAGATAGAGATGTTTGGACTCCAAGGGAGTCCTTCATCTCCCGCTGACCCTCTATTCAGACAGCTTAGTCTAGATTGCCCATCAGGGGCCTCACCATGCAAACACAACGCCTTTTGTTAGCATGCAACCTGCAAGTTTCAAAAAGAGAATGAATTTGAAGAGAGAATGACAAGACAGATACAGGGTGCGCAGTGGAGTGAGAGGTGAATGCCAGCAATTAAGGACATGTCCACACTAAAGCCAATAGATTTTAAAACGCTCTTCATGTGTCAAACAGGCTTCCAACCACACTAGCAATTTTAGAATATTTTTTTAAAAAGCTTCTCAAAAAAAAAAAAAAAAATTTTTTGTCACTGAAGCCTCAGATTTGAAAAAAAACAACAACAACAAAAAAAACAAAACAAAAAACAATGCCACCATTTTGTAGCCTGATGGGGAAATGCTCTAAAGAAAAATACATAAACTATAAAACAATTTGAGATGTTCACCGTTGTTTGAATATTTATTTGATCTGAATTTGTTCAAACTAGACGTCTTTAAAGAATTTATCATAAATCATATAACAATAATTCCTCATGACCTGTAACTTTAAAGGTATCTAATGTTTGCATCGTCTTTTAATTTAATTTTTCTATACGAGACCAACAGTTTATTTTATTTATTAAGAAAAGGGAGAAAGAGACAGATCAGGGCACAAAATACAACACTGCTTAACTGATCTTGACTAAATCCCACCACTCTCTGACAAAATAAACAAATAAATAAATAATCACACCACCCTCTGGCTCACTCTTGTACCTGGCTTTGTTAGCTTCTTTAGTGACATCCCAGGCCCATGTGATGAAGTTCTGGCTCAGGTAGGAGACAATGGAGTCAGCACACATCATCTGGGAGCAGAAGACGTTGCTGAGGACACTGTCATCATTGTGGAGGTAGATGGCTAGCAGCTTTCTCTGTGGAGAGGAGCAGAAAACAGGAAAAGGAAATCAGAAGTAAAGAATGAAAAGACGTAATCACAATGTACTGTTGACTCCCTCAGGATTCTTGTCCTGCTAAAGTGCAAAAGCCAGCGCAACCGATTTGTTTCTTTTTGTGGATTGTTAGGGGAAACAAAACAAGAAATAGTAAAGTTAGCTGTTAATGGATGGATGCAAATCACTCTTGGACTTAACCCCCATTAATTGCAGATTACAGGTTTGATAGCTAGCACAAAAACACAAACACCACAGACAATAATGTCCCCTCAGATCTGTAATATTAAAAATTAAATTTAAAACACGCATTGCTCTGTGAGATCTCTCCGTCACGTGTGTGTGTCTCATCACTGGAGAGACATTTCCACATTATATGACCATCAGATGACAAGAGAGACCACCTGGGTGCAGAGCCAGCATGACTTCCTCAGACCGCAGCAAGGCCACAACTGGCAAAAAAGCAAATACCACGCAAAATCAAATGGAGGGCGGTGTAAATAAAACTTCTCTTGGAGGCGACGAAGATATGGAGAAAACAAAACAGACAAATCACTCTATTTATTTTACACCAAATGCCAGCAGCCTGTTCAGGTTAGTAGCGGCAGGGCCAGACAATATTGACGAAGCTCCAAATCCAAGGATATTGACACCATCATATAAGCCTGGCAGATTCTCCCTACTGACAATCTAATTAAAAAACAAACACACCCACAAACATAAAAGGTTCCAGGGGACAATGTTGGAAATAATGCTCTCTAAATTACATGTCACTTCTCTTGCTATAAAAGAACAAATAAGAAAAACTCTCTCAGTCTCTGCTTAGTTCATTTTTAACCATGGCTGCAAAGGGGGAGTCAAGGGGTCTGTTTCTCAGGAGCAGTAATCTAGGCTACGTACGCCAAAAAGCAAAAAATCTACACAGGGCGTAAAACGCAAAGAGAAGTGAAAGAAGAAGTTGTGCTATACTGTGGCCTGTGTAGAATAGGAATGGGAGAGCACTGCTGTGTTTGCTCAGCGATTAGTGCTTTAGAATAATCTCCAGGGCTCCTAGAGAGAAGGAGCTCGGGACTCATTCATTGGGCCAATTCAACGGCCTGAAAAGATTAAACACTCATGCTGAGAAGACAAGCAAATTCAGTCTTGAGAGAGAAATGAGTGTGAGGAGAGGGAGTTTTACAACATAAAAAAACCTGATACACGCTCAAACACTGACGTCCCAACGCACATGCACAGATGCACAAGCTTAACTGTGTGGTGCCCACAAGTGAACTAGGACTCTCACTCATACACATGCATGCTCAATTAGAGCAAGTGTAAAGACTAATCAAAGTTGGCATTTTGGCCAAGTGAACTCCTTCATCTTAGTTAAACTGTCCATACCCCTCTGTTCCCTCTCCACTTTCAAGTCAGATCTTTTGTATTGCCTGACTTAGCAGGGAGGAGCAAATCCCTCAGTTCAGCTAAATTACTAGGTCCAACCTGAGCTAGATAGCGACCCCATAGCCCTTCCTCACACCTGTTCACCTAAACCCAAGGTTGCTTTGTATGTGTATGTGTGTGTGTGTGTGTGTGTGAGGGTAAAGATTTCACACAGCAGAACAGCGTGTACACTGAGTGAGCTTGAGTCTGTTTCTTTGCTCTTATAGCACAGAGAGAGAGATGCAGGCAGGTCGAGAGGTCTGCGCATCAACCTATTTAAGAAAAATTTATATTTTTTCATCCAAATCTACGAAGCCGATTTTGTCTTGAATTGAATATTTGGTGTTGTGTTGCAGTGTCCCTCTAAACGATGAGTACGAGTTCACTAAGAGACACGATTTATTGAACGCATCATATTGTTGTTACCATCCTGGATTTTTATTTCCCTAATAATTATTACACACCACAGTAAAGCTAAGCTAAACTAGAGAGCCAACTGTAAAGTACGGTGCATAGTGTTCAATTCTATCAACGCAGTGATAGTCTGTTACAAAATTTGATTCCACACACAGATGCTCAAATTGATTAGCATCATTTTGCTTCTAATGATTCCTGTTCTCTGAGGCCAGTGGAGGTAACATGCCCAGCTGTCATCTATTGGGCTCTATGTAATAAAAAATAAATAAATAAAAATAATTAATTAATTAATTAATCAATCTACTTTAACACTCATAGGAACAATCTGAGATATAATATTTCTATATGGAAATTAATAGTATTAATAACAATAATAACTGCCGTTTGATTTCCCAGAGCATCTAATAAACAACTGACCAAAAACAGCAACATTAGCAAATGAAACATGCAGCGTGACAACATCTTACATACATTTAAGGGATAATCCATAATTAGACATGCAAAAGAACTGTGCAGTACAGATCCTATTAACCCCCTCTACGTTTTCCTGTGCTCTTCAGAGTGATTATCCCACTTATAGTACATCTTTCTCACCTTATTCAAGTAGCTGTAATATCTTTCTTTAAATGAAAACTTTAACCTTGCACTATATTTTTCAACAATAGAATACCCTCAATATGATTTGTAATTACTAATTGTTTGTCTAACAATTAGGAAGCTATATCTTTTTGAAGATCGAAAACGACCTCATGTTTCATCTCATCATTAGGGATATTTTACTGGGTTTGATCAAAAGCTGATTTTCACTGGATGCTATTTGTGCCATCCAGAAGAGACTTAAATTCCCATATACAGTGGAGTATTCTTAACAGGGCACAATAAGGTACAGAGCGATGGAAGGACAGAGAAGTCCAGATAGTGATTGTTTTACAGATGGCAGGATCAGTGTGGAAAAGCAAACACTTCAAAATGAAGAGCTCAAATGACTGATCTAATGACCTTACACACACGGTGGGAAAACACATTCAGATCGATGACTAACCACACAAGATTTTCCACAGGCTGCTGAAAACACCATAACTTTTTTTAATAAACATCAGCAGTTTAGACACTTTCTAAAGTGGAATTAAACTAATCAAATTACCTGTCAGTTTTAAATTACATACTTAAAGCTAAACAAGTATCTTCTGGATGTGCAAACTCTTAAAAATCAACTAAAAGTCGGTATAAGATTCAGATTGAATATAATCAAATATCTGAATATTTTTGCTTTACAGCTGTTGCTACTCAGATTTAACTATTTATGCATCAGAACAATAGATGTAAGAGATGTATGTGCATCAGTATGCCATTTGTCATTCACTGCTGTGTTTCCTCTTGACTCTGCAAGGCTATTGCTGGGGTTTTAAGCGGATACTTGGCAGTGATAAATCCCTGAACTCCCCTCTTCAGTAAGGCTATGAATTTTTATGTGTCTTTGTGTGTGGCAGACAGGAGAGACGAGTGGAGAGCGGAGGAGAGTGGGGTTAGAGTGATTAACCACTGCGTTGATGGGGATTTAGTGAGGATCGTGGTGTAGTGATGGGTGGCCTATCTCTCTGTACGCTTTGACTAACCACTGATCCCCAAGAGGGTTCAGCTCAGCTCAGCTCAGCTCTGCAGCCCAAAGCATTTTCATTAAGGATGGATTGAGTCTATCTCAACAGTCCCCCAACACACACCTTCAGAAACACTTCATCAAATGTAGTGTTTTGCTTAGTGATTAGCCTCTCCCAGGCTTTGAAAGAGTGAGACTGATTCTTCTGTTTAAAAACCCACTGAGTAGTCCCCGTTCAGTCAAATCTGCCCAATTCCAATATCCCCTTAATGAAGCAGGCTTTTGCTACGATGAGGACACAAAAAACTAGATTTCTGTTCAAATGGAAGCAAAGCGCAAAAGATGGGATGGGTGCAGAGATGGAATAAGGGACGGTGTAATCGTGCACATATGCTACTGTGTAATGAAACCATCAAAAGCAGCATGTTTTGGCCTGTTATCTAGGATGCTTGTGACAAAACAGGACAAACACAGACAAAACAGAGCAAATAGCTTCTGTTTTTATGCAAAATTCTTTGCACATATCCAGGTTCCCTAAAGCCATTCTAACCATGGCACAGTTGGCGGGCTAAATCGAGCTTGCCCAAAATAAAACAAAACACAGTGAAAATGAATACTATTTCGCCCCTGCACTGTGTAGAGCACAGTGGTACAGTACAGAGTGTGTGAACACCAGGGAGACATTGGCCATATTGTGCTGGCTTAGGAGAGGAGATCAGCTGGGAAACAGGCGAGATGCCAAGCTTCTCTTTAGGCTTTTTCCATCTCTGCTTATTTCACACTTGTACATCCCTTACCCTTATCCCACAAACTCATCTACTCTTATTCCTTTCTTTTATTTATTCAGTCTCTTCCTCCTACTTTACATTTTTGCACCCTCCGCTCCTTTCACGCCATCTTATGTGCTTTATGCCCCCACTATCCTCTATTCCACCATCCCTCCCTCTCTGTGTGCCTGGTGATCTGAACCCCCCAAACATCTTGCCGTGTCCTCATAGCCTAATAAGACTGTAATCCACACAAGCTGTCAGTTGATACAAGCATCCTTAAAAGGACAAAAGCTGAAAAACAAGGGGGACAGTGGACAGCTAAAAATAAATCCTCAGCTGTCAGGGTGAAAATTTGATGAGGGTTTTGATGAAGCGATATGACTGTGGCTGTAAAGCCATATCCACACAGCGAGACAAAGGGCGTAGACAAATAACATGACAAATAAAAGTAAACACTGTATGAATATGGACTTCAAATGACAGAAATCATTCATTTCAACACACGTCACCTAAAATTAAAGTTGAGGAAGGCAATTTTAGGTTGCATAAGAAGTAGCAATGATGAATAAACACAATATACCCAGTTAATGTCAAACATATTGCCAGTGGTGACACTTCATTCCCATTTGTCCGTCCCGTTGGTCTGACTTTGGCATGTGGTGCAATGATTTTCCAGACTGGACCCTTTAATATATTGTTTTACCTCTGAGGAGTTGTGTGCATCATATCACAGCTTAATGCAATATCAAAGAACCATGACCAGATTGGTGGAATAGTGTAGTCATGTGTTAGGCCTTGCCAGTATAAAAACTGCACTTTATTAAGATTGTAAACCGTGATGCTGTGTTTTGGCTTCTTATAAGCTCAGTGGTAAGTGTAACAACAAACCACAACAAATGCATTGTTAAAACAAAATGCTAATTTCTAAATCTCATAATATCTTTGCGGTCTCATCCTTTTAAGAAAGAAACCAAGAACCAAAACCTAAAAATTGTGAGCAGCACAGATTCTCCAGTGAGTAGTGAGAAAAGAACAGAGTACTAGTCCATCTTCACAGTGCGAGTGTTTACGTAGAGGTTTATAGAAGTAACATAATGAATTCTGTCTCTCTGGTATTGGCAGAGGGCAGACTATCTGCATATAGACACTGGTTATAATACTGACGACTGTTTTAAATTTCCACAAGCTCAGTAATGAAGGAGAAGATATGAGAAATTGAGTATCTCCCCTGACAGAAGGAGAATGATTTCCTGCAGGATCATTTCCTGCTCAGTCAGTGTTCCTTGTTCATGTTGTCTTAAGCAAAGAAAACTACAAAAAAAAAAAAAAAAAAAAAGCAGCGACTAGTCTACACACAGGGGGAATGACATCAGTGCTAAAGGACAAGCCAACATTAGCACCTTCTACCCCAGAACAAGATTTAAAGTGCTTGAAATACAAAGCAATAAAGGAAAACATGATTATGTTACACATTACAGTATCCCTGATAAATTAAAAACATTTCCTATGGATCTCCAAACAGTCCAATTGCTTACTTACATCTCTGGCTTTTCCATAGAAGGCCTCTTGAGACGCTGCCTCCAAAGACCCAATGAAGAACATTGGGTGGGTCTCTCCGTACCTACAGGAGACACACATACAAGAGAACAAAACATAAATACACTGATACATGCCTATGATTTCAAGATCCTCTGAATCACCCAATATAGGTCAAAGCTCACCTTGAGGAAAATTCGGCAGTAAAGTGCAGTAAGGCATCAGCTTCATTCTCACTATTTTCTGGCACTGTAAGGAGACAAGGATGACTTATTGTTTTGTAAAGCTCTGGATGTGTGTTCGTGTTATTTAATAGCCACGATACAATAAAATAAAAATCCTAATCTACCATCATTGAACCCCTGCAGCATACATACTCATTGGTGATTTCCGACAGCTTGAGGAGCCCACTCCAAACATCTCTGAATCATCAACACCAAACTCTGACGCATCCTCAAAATCATCCCCTTCACTGTCGCTGATCATATGGACATCTGCACACTGTGACACAACTTAGTCATTAATTTCATTTCATTTTATCTCATTTCAACTGCACTTTCTTAAAAGCCTTCAAATCAGTTAAGTTGTATTAGGAAAGGCAATATGCAATGCTGATTCTAAGAGAACTAGTGGCCTGTGTACCTCTTCTGTGGGCTCCTGGGCATTGGCTGGTGAAGACCTCTGACAAACACTGAGGTGATGGCAAGGATAGCTGATTCCAGAGACTGCTAGCGTCATCTAAAAACAGGAAACATAATAAAAATGTGATATTAAGTCTAATCAACTAAACAATTCGATTAGATGTGGTATGTGATTTATCTTTGGTTACTTAAAGTTGACAAGTAAAATTAAGTGCTACCTGTTTATCAGAGGGAGGGACTGATTGTAAATATCACACAATACTCATTCTTAAAAAAAAAAAAAAAAAAGATTTCAGTCCTTAAAAATTAAATAAAAAAAACAGACTGAAATCTACTCTGTACTTTCAAACAGAAGTTTGCTCATCTCCCTAATCAGGGGAGAACGCTGACGAGGTTTCTGTACACCTGGACTAGCAGTTAGTGCGATGGTGGTTTGTAGTAAGAGAAAACCTCACTAATGAGCTCCCAAATCCAAAGCTAGAACTGAAAATGTCAGCGTTCAGCAGGGACTCATTACAGTTTGCCTGTATTGTTGCTGTCCCAGGTGACATCAACAATACAGGGAAGGCTGCTGCGGCGTGTCGTGTGAAACGAAAGACACCTAATTTTTAAAAATTGTTGTTATATTGCAGAAATGAATCCAAAATCTGGCACAATGTGAGACAAAGTTAGAACATCAAATATTAAAAATGTCATTTTTTCCCCCTCACACCTTAGTTAATTCTTTCCACAATAACCAGTGCTTGCATAACTGTGCTCAATCCAGCCATGACTTATAGTCTGAATGCAATGATACTTTCTATTAACTGTTAAGCACAAGACAGAAAGACCCAATACAAAAACTTTTCTGGGAAAGTGAACTTCTAAACAACAGGACTGAGCCAGGCCAGGCAGGCTGGGTGTGATAAGAGGTAGAAAAGCTGCTCGTTCCCTGCAGAGGTCCTGTGATCTCCTCCATTGTCAGGTGCTAAGACACACAAAGAGCAGCTGGACATGGTTGAATCAAGAGACGATTACATGCAACGCCAACTGAGTCTGAAAAGGTTTCTCCGTCTCCCTTAAAGAGTGGTTTCTCATAATGGCCTCAGCTTCTATAGCACAAGAGAAAAGTGTAACCACTAGACCTTGTCAGCAACATGGACTTACTAGTGAGTATTGAAGTACACCTAGCACTGATAAGAACTAAAATATTTGACAAACCCTGTTTGCTATTGTCCATCTTTTCACACTACCTTATCTCTTCAGTGCTAGACAGTAAGTTAGTCACAGCCAAAAGAGCATTAATGTGATCGGGGTATCTTTAATCTTTCAGGTATTTACTGGATGTCATGGATCAAATTGAACAGGCACTCCTGTCCGGTTACTTTGTCCATTCACAGATTTTTGTTTTTCTAAAAAAAAAAAAAAAAAAAAAAAGACTATAAAAGACATGCAGTATATCTTGTATTTAAAACTGGGCTGAGTTTTTCAGGTAACGAACTGTAGCTCAGTGACCAGCGAGAGAGCAACAATCATTTTACAATTTACTGCAGCCTGCAAAAAAAAAAAAAACTAGACCTAAACTGAAACTGGTTATCATATTGACCCCTGTGTCTTAAATTCCCAGCAGCTCAGCAACCAAGGAGAAGACATCCAAGAAAAGCAGTTTCTCCCCTGATGTTTTGAGAATGAATAATAATCCTGATGAGTATTCCTCTTCAGTGTTGTCTTAAGCAAAGAAAACTCCCTAAAAGAAGCAGCTGCTAGACTGACATGCAGTCTTCAAACTGCACAAACCAAGAATGACGTCACAGCGAAAAAAGGACAAGCCAACACTGAAACACCAAGTGTACCTCACATCTTGCACACTATAACGACTAAATGTGTGAAATAAAAACAGAAGAGGAAATATATATATATATATATATATATATATATATATAGTATGGCAGTGAATTATGTGCCACAGCAAAGACAGAGGACTATTACATGAACACAGACAAACAACACTTAACTGAATTTCCTCATCTCTCCTCATGTAACTTAACTCTAAGTTAACGCTCTTGCACAGGACTATTCATATCAGAGAAGTGGAAAAAAATCTCCCAAACAGTAAAAATAAAGTAAGGTAGTGTTAGTCCTGGCAGAAGAGGGAAAAAAACCAACAGTGACTGAAAGAAAAACTATGCCATTTGAGACACGATGGGTGCCAGGGTGCCAGGCCTGAAGGCATGAAGGCTGAATTAGCACCGAAAGAGAGTTGCTAGTATTGAGCCAGACAAAGACTTTATGCATGTCAAGGAATGGCCCCAAATCTACTCTGCCTATTCCACAAACGAGTGGCAAACAAACGTGAGAATCTTAACTGTGGCTGGCGAGAGGATCCCCATAAACCCTTCACCCCTCACTACTCACAAATGAGAGGCTTTCGTCTGAGAGCCTAATAAGTGTATAAATAAAGTTGATCACTTCCCCTGTCACAGGGAGCCTGGAGGGTTTAGGCTGACATGGATGCAAGTAGGGGAACTGAAAAGGGAAAGAAAAAAAAAATAAGTTGAGTGCCACTCAATCTTCTTCCTCGCCTTGACCCGATGGCTTCTCCTGATGCTGAGGTACACAAGTGCAGCTTGGCAGCTCAGTGGTAAAACGTGGAAACAAGGCTGAAGCGCCGCAGGGCACGGGAGGTAGGGGGGATGAGGCTGACCCCCCTAAATGACCCTCTCCCACATCACCACACAAAGGAACTGGCTCCTCTTTTTTGGATTCTTTTAATTAACACTTGCATTGAGGCCCTAAGCATTCAGGGGCCGATACAGGGAAAGAATTTACTCTCTCCCTTACCCCCTCCCTCCTTTGCCTCTCCCCTTGAACCCTTTCTTCCCTTCTCTACCCTTCTTTTTCTCCCTTTCTCTCCCTTCATTCTTTCTGTGTGTCATTTTTTCTTTTCTAGTGTAGGCAGTGTTTGGATTAGGTGTCTGGCTGTGAGTGTGAGATAATTACTACTGACAGCTGCACTGACGGCAACCACAGCCACAGTACCACCTTACTCCACATTCTCTTTGATGGAGCAAGGGAAGAACAGTGAGAAGAAGAGAGGAAGAACAATGAGACCAGTAAAGGCAAAGGGGATGGACAGAGGAAAAAAAAAAAAAAAAAACGTGAAAAATAAAGAGTATAAAAACAAAAACTACAATTTAAGTGTGCCCCTCCCTTAACACCTGTTGGTTTCCTCGTACAGAGACCCACTGAGGGTCCCTGAAAATTAGTATCTTGTGGCCTGTACATTGTGTACTCTTCCATCTAGCATGGCGCTGAGCACGCAGAAGGGGGTCTAAAAGGTGACAAAGCTAATAGGTAAAGAACAGCCTTCTCCACAAATACAGACACAAATATGTCAGTGAGAGTGGGAGCTCCGTAGAAAGACAAAACAACAGAAAAGATAGAAAATGAGACAGACAGACTAACTCGGCGCTGAATGTCACCTGAAGGCAACCAATTGCACAAGGGATGGGGGCTCCGCCTGAGCTTACTGGTGAGCCTTGTTGCTACGGAAACCAGCTAGCACCCCTCAATAAAACCTCAGCTGCACGGGCCCCCATCAGGTAGAGGAGGATTCCATTAATGCCAGCTGGGAAATGGAGGGAGGTGCTGGCCTACAAGGCAAACCACCTCAGAGGCTCTGCAGCATTAATACATTAGCAAACACCATGAAACACTGCATAAATGTCAGCAATTACTGGCTGGAAGAGAGGGTGTGGGGGTGGTGAAGGGTAAAGAGAGGGGCGATGCAATAAGGATGTCCCACTGGCTGTCAATCACTCCAACAGGTGTGGAGGAAAGACTGCTAATCGAAACAGCTCCAATGAGATGAGGCCGGTAGAGGAGGAGGAGGAGGAGGAGGAGGAGGAGGAGGAGAAAGAGGAGGCTTGATCGGAGAGTATCGAACAGCACACAAAGTTAATGTCCTGTCTGTCTCTCGAATCAACTGTTGCCAAGACCTCCGTCGTCATCCTCAGTACTGCTCAGAACAGCTTTGCCAAAGCCACAAGAATCAGGAAGAATCTGAAGGCAGAGCTAGATCACAGTGTCTGAAAATAATGCCAGAGTATTTGTTTTAATCTACTTGGAGTAAATTGAATTCCATCAAGTGTTAACTATAGCAAAGTCCAATGAGTGTACTTTTCTCTGATGGAGGACTTTTCCAGTACTACTGAGACTGCTGAGATGCAATAAACCCAATGAAAATGAAAAGAAATGCCAAAACAAACAAAAAAATGACAGTGTGCTTCCTCACATGATCCACTACTTGGCTACTCTGACAAATACTGCAAAATGTCTTCTAATTAATCTGCGAGGACCTAAAACGTACAATAGAAAAATTCAAATTGCCGTCGAGTGACTGACAGGTGCACTGTCAAGATGTGCTTTGAATAAATGTTATACCAGCATCACAAAGCAAATTAAGTAAGCACGAAAACAAATAATAAAACTGGGACTGTGTTTGATGCCGACAACAGAAAAGTGTTCACATTGGCAGTACAAGTCAACAAAGAGTAAACAAAGAGTTGTAACCGAGGCGAAGCATTGTTGGAGTAATAGCTTTTTAGTTATAACCTCTACAAAAACAAAGAAGAAATATTTAAATTAGCACTGGACCCAAGTCAATACAATCTGCCTGCTAGAAATGAGCATCACCTCACGTTGCTACTGCTTCAACTAAACTTTGTGGCTTCCTTTTTACATTCAGCTTCCTTATTCTAACACCACATACAATTAACACAATGGCCTGAATAAACTGATATGTAGTTCGCTGCTATTTGAGCATTATTCATTGTGATCCAATTTCAACTGTCCATAAGGCCTTAACCAATTCAGACCACAATAAACAATGAAACACACCGAGTGGACAGTATCAGGGATGGTGACGTAACACAACTGCTAGTTTCCATGAAAGGTGAGAACTTCTTTCTAAACAAACTAATTTCCTAAGCTTCAACAATAGACTGTATAATTAAATTAACAATACATCAACTCAAATAACTTTCTCAGAACACACAAGAAACAGGTACTGTGAGCTAGTTGATCAATGAAGGAATGAATGAAGCCTTTACAAAAAAAAAAATATTCATTTTACAACTTATGATTGTATAATGGAGCAACTATCCAGGTTTAAGACCTGAGAAACTATAGAAACTCAGCTGGTGCAGCAGCTACACTGACCTGTCACAAGTGCTGGGCTATACAATACCTGAGTGTCTGTACAGACAGTACAATTGCATTTTCCCTGAAAAAAATGATTTTATATTACATTTAAATAAAATATCACTAAAAATATATGATACCAATATAAATCAGGAAGGAAAAACTAGTGAACAAGCCTAACAATTTGACCAATAGCAATTTTCACCACCAATGATATTTTTGAAATTGGTGCTATTTGCAAACACAAAAATGCAAATATATACACACAACACACTAAAGCATATATGCATGCAGGTGAACAGTTATATCACACACTTAAAAGCAAGGCAGACTTAAGCAGTAATCGATTCCACTGCAAGCGGGTTAGTGTGCAGAGCTAAACGTAATCTGGGGCCTCTGGCTGCCATGTTTATTGGCCCAAACCCCAAGAGATGAGACTGGGCTAATGAGCTAGACACTAACACTGGCTCCCTATCCGCCTGCTAGGCCAGCCAAGCCCCGGGTTTTCTCTGTTAATACCTTCAGACGTTTCAATAAGAGAGCTGTGGCTAGAGCAGAGGCCATTATTACACTTCTGTCTCTGTGCTTTTTAATATCTCTTCATCCAGGACGCTGCAGATGTGTGTTAGCAGGTGCCGACCAGGTCTGTGATGCCACAGTGAGTTTTGATCTATTCATGATCCTTCGTCGTCATATCCACAGCAACCTTAAGGGAAGGGCTGAGGTTCACCGATAACCAGAAAAGATTACAAAAATAAAAAGATAGAAACCACGATTATTTTACTTTATCCATACTGCACATTAAATTAATTGGAAGGGCTTGCTTGGTGACAAAATTCACAAACATGCATATATTTAGTTGTGAAGTCATATGAAACATCAGCATTCTTTAATATAACTAAATGTATAAAACCAATGTATTTATTTTACATATGTTTTTAAAAGGCGGTTGCTTTGGGGAAAATCTATAGATAAGATATTTCTCCTCCTAAATTATTTGAGATTACAATAAAATTAAATACAATGAATGAAATATCTCAAGGCTTCATGTTATGACACCGTTGATATGAGTAAGGTCAGTGTCTAAAGGTATCCCTTTAATTGTGTCCCTGGACACAATTTTTAAAAAAATGTCTGTGGTTAGTTCTCTTCGTCTGTTCATGTGAAAACGGAAAAGCCATAAAGCAAGAGCTGCATGACGGGGCTGCAAACTTCAACAGTAAGTAATTCGATCCATAATACATGAGCACACTCACTCAAAACTGAGGTCAGTCATAGCGCCACATGCCTATAATGTGCTTTTGGATTTGAATGAAGGTTTCTGTTGCCATCTCAGGATGTTTACTAATCACATACCTGGATGTCTGCTAAGATAATGCTGACAAACGTAAATATCCATCACAGCAGTACGGTTGGTTTGGTGGTTACCGGATTTATAATTGTCTGCTTTGAGCAGTAATGGAACAAAATAAAGCAAACAATCGCCCGTAGTGAAAAGATGCATAACCTTTTATCCGTTGCCCTTTTGGGCACATTAGTGGTATTTGCTTTCACTGCTGAATCTTAAAAGCTTTACTTTGAGTCGTAAAACAGGTGCAGTTATTCATTCACTTTGAGCTTTTGAAACAAGAATAATGGGTGACACATAGAATAGACTGTATCTACCAAAACACTGTACACAGGAACCGTCACATCATCACTGACCACAGATGTGCATCACCAATTAAAAATCAAACAGAAAGTCTCCAGGCTTGCTGCTACAGTAGGGTCAGTTCTGTTATATATGGTAACACTTTTGGGGGGGGGGTGAATAAACTAAACCAAACAAAATCATATAGATCTAAAAGAAAAATGTTAGCTAGGGGTTAACACAAGAATGTGTGCACAACAGCTTTTCAATGTAGCATAATAAACAGTCCCATACAATTAGCATGGGAACACATATGCTGTCAAAGAAGGGGTGAGACAAAAGGGGTCAGAGGTTCCTCAAGGTTCTGTATGAAGGCTGCTTCTGATCAGCTTGACTGTGTGCTGGGTGAATGGATGGGAAGAGCACCCTGGGATGGGAGAGGTCAGTTGGACTCAATGATGTGAGCTTTAATGTCCACAGATAGAGGGCACAGGATGGGAATCGTCTTTGACATCTTAATTAGCTTCAACATCTTACTCTCCGGCTTCTGACAGATGGTTTTGGCAGGGATTATAGAGCATGGAATAACTTGTATGGAAGTTTGCAAATATTAAAATAACGTTAATTACCTTTTAAATCATGGTTTTTAAGATGTGCTGACTTTTAACTACCTTTAAGACCATGGGTCATAAATCCAAACACCATTAAAGTGACATACTGTATAAGCAATATTTACAGTACAAGACAAAATGACAACAGATGAGATTTTTTTTTCCTGTTACACTGAATCAACAGTAGTTTTTGTGTGTTTCTCTGCGTGTGTGTCTTACAGAGTCATCGGATGCTGATGCAGGCCATCCCTCCCACTGTTGATGTCGGACTGGGATATTGGTCAGGTCTGAAATGTTCCTCTTCACCTGCAAACAAAGGGATGTTAAAATTATTGCTCTTGACGAAGGGATGGATTCTGATTTAAACTGAATTATTTCTTCCTAAACACAAAAACCATCACATTACATTACAATATTAGCCATTTGTACTGATAAAAAACACACCACAAATAGCTAAAAACTCGTCAATGCGTCAATAAGAATTGTTCTCTCTTTAGAATCCAGTAACTTCCTTATAATTGGATGTTAGTATAATATTCACACATCTACTTCATTATAGTAAATACAATGTTAGAAATCATCGCAAGGGCTACATCAAAGTTTCCTGCAGCATTATGAAAAAACTAGGATGGAGACAAAATAAATAAATAAATAAAAAGGAGATGAGTCAAAAGGAGGGAGAAGAAGAAAAAAAGACAACCAGTGTTATCAGCATTCTTCAGATGCCACAGCTAATGCCCAGCAACAACAGCCCCACGCTCTGAAATGAACAGTATTTCTCTTCTCCCATTCATGTGCAGACGCTGTATCTGCATCACTTAATAACATTCCATGGTTTTAAACATTTAGCAGCCAGCAGCCCGTCCCACCGAGTGCCGTGCTGCACCGTCCAGTAGGTTGTTGGTTTAAAGTCCTCACGCCAGCCTGATGTGCGCCAGCCGAAGCTGATCAAAGCACCATTGGCGTCGAACGGCCACGGATTCTAGTGCGTTTGTTGGGCAGGATTCTGCCCCTCGAGCCCACAGGGCTGGACACTGGAGCTGAGAAAACTATCCATTGTGGAGCTAAGATCCCTCCACACACGGGTCAAATCCTATCTTTGTAAAAAGCACTGAGGGGAGATGGATCCTCGGGCATATGCAGGGCTGCTGATCATAGAGGTGGAAAATTAAAGAATGCTACAAACACATGGTCAAAGAAGGAAAGCAGCAGCAAAACACTAAACTACAAAGAATGTGGGGTACTAGCACCTTAACACTGTACTACAGTTTGCATGCATATATGTACTTGTATGGGTATTAAACACCACAAGGGGCTACTGAAGAAATTATGTTTAAATTCATACTTTCATTGAGGCAACAGTAAATATTCTAACTAATCAAACTCTCAAAGAATTTATATTTTATTCGTGGTTTATTTGTGGGCCTGACACAGCAAAGCAATTTGCAGTACAAACAGGGTGAGAAAAAAAAAAGTACAATAATAAATGAGTGGCACAGTCCATCCTTTGTCTTTCTATCATAAATCCCACACCACACTGCTCGATGCCTATCCTTATGAAGAGAAGCTATGGCCAGGAGAGCAGCCTGGGGTCAGAGCGGGTGGCCAGTGTTATTACAGAGTGTAATATCTGTGTTTGACCAGCCGGACTACAGGGATTTGACTGACCGGCTGGCCGGCCGATGAATAGAGGGGAAAAGGGAGGAAAAGAAAGGCATAAACACTAGTAATGAAGAGACTGCAGTCAGAGGTTAAAGCAGCATCAGAGAAACAACAAACTAACGCCCACCACAGAGAGAGTGGAGGTGAGAGGTGGTGGAGGAGAGTAGAGACAGACAGAAAAAGGCACCTGGCAGAGGACAACCTTATCTCGACACAGAAAGAAATAACACAGCTATACAACAAGGCCCGCTCAGCTGAAACTGCACCAGAATCTGCAGGCAGTCATTCACGCTGGCATTGCTTGGCGATATGAAATGAATGCTGCTATTATAAGAATCTGTTGAAATCTTACTAAATAAAGACAAAGTAATTTGGAATATGTAGCAGCCAAACAAGCGAGGTTACACCGTGCCTTGCACTTGTTTCTCCGGGAAGATGAATTTTTGTTGCATCTGGCTACGGAGCAGCCATCACAGAGGGAGCTGTACTGTCTGATGCTGCCCCCTGTCTGCTACATCAACCATCTCACTAAGACTGCAACAAATGAAAACAATTATATTTAATGCTTTACTCTGCTAACTCATTTTACTCAGCAAAATCCTACATTTAATTAGCAACTAATATTTGTTTGACCTGAAACAATGGATTGGATTGGACTGACATTATGAGACGGGGGTGTGTGGTTTATTAAATACAACATGGGACTAATGGTGAAAGACTCATGGGAAGTTTCCATGAAACCTGATTTGTCCATGTATAGTTAATATGTTAAAAAGAACAGAAAAGCGTTATAATCAAAATTATAATAACAAAAATAGTGTTTTGATTTGTGTATTTTCATGTTCCGATGAGCCAGTTACACACATTAGCTAGACTGGCTGCGGTGCAGAGCTGCTGGGCAATCCGCCTCACGGCAAAATTAATGATCCAATCATTGTAAATGCCAATTGCATGTAATCCCTGGCTGGAAGCAAATCAAAGAGAAGGAAAGGTTTCCGTTAAACAGTCACAAGCTCTCTCTCTCTCTCTTTCTTAGTCTCCCCTAGGCACCAGATGCCTTTCTTTCATTCCTTTTTCGATCCAAGCTTCTTTTTCTCAGCTCTGTAGCCCCGTCTGCATTTGGTTCCTATATGTCTCCCAGCTGCGGACGGGGATGGGGCCCAGGCCCAGCCCCAGGGGCAGCTGAGGAGGGAAATCCCCAGGACAACTGGTTTGGTCACGGACAACTCAGGACCCAGCAGCCATCCCTATTCTACCCTCTACTTCCCTGGCAAACATTTGCTCTCCAGCTTAGCTCAGAAGCTAGCCAGCAACTTACCCCCACACTCTTGTCTGGTAATGCCAATCAGAATCTACACAGCCCTGCACTCTAGAGATGGAGAAGAAAGAAGGTAGAGAGGGGACACTGGGGGAGAGAGAGAGATTGAGAATGAAGGAATAAAAAAGGAGGGACAAGGGCAGTTCCCTAAGAGCCACAAGGCAAAGCCAGAGACTTTGGCAAAGACAAACAAGACGACAGGACTCTATCCCTATTGATATGCACAAGCAGGGACCATCAGCTAGTCTTCAGCTAAGACAAAAGGGAGAATGGGGAGAGAAAGGTGCACTGTAGTGGAGTCCATATGTGTCTGTGAGTGGACACAGTATGAGGAGAAAGGGGAGTCAGGCAGGCTGAATATGGTGTTACTTCTTTGTTGCATTCTTCTTGCAAGTCTTCTTATGACAACAGAAAAACACTCTCCCTCCTGTTTATGTCTTTTACATCGGTTTTAATCTTTTAATTTTACAGCCGATCACATAACTCTCCAAAGCACCTTTACTGAGGTCGAATACGACGACTGTACGTGCACCTGTGGTTATCCACATTGGTAACTGAACCTCTGAATTAAGTCCTTATATGGTTTTTATGGCATATTATCTTCTAACATTAAGAGCAATAAAAAAAAGAAAATGTCTGTTCCCTGGCTTGAGAGTAGATATATAAAGAGCGTGGTCAAACATGTGGCAAACATAGTCCAGGTCTATGCAGGTTAAAGTTCTAGGCCTCATTTTCACTGCAGGGGGCCTTGAGATGCCTAAAGACAAGCATGCGTAAGGAAAAGACTGTGACATGGAGGCCTGTTTAAGCCCACATTGTCCCTTCTCCATCCCCTATGGCCTCTTACAGCACCCCCACCAAGCCAACAGTCCTTTGCCTCCTTTCTGTGTCCATGGTTTCCCCCTCCCACACCGCAGGAACCCCTCGCCAGTGTTTGTAATCCCAGCAGAAACACTTAAGGTTCACAGTGGGTGCTCATCAAAACCATCTGTCTAAGAAGAGAGTGAGAGAGGAAGAGAGACGATGGAGGGAGGAGAGGAAGAAAAGAGCCAGGGAGGAGAGGAGAAAAAAAAAAAAACAGAGGCAAGCAGCCTCCTCGAGTTCAGATGTTGGTTATACTAATCTGTTCAATTAGCGCCACTACAAGCTCTGCTAGTAGCCTGGTTATTATTAGTGTAATCTCCATTGACACAGAGGAGCCAGGCCCAAGCCACAGTGGTTACAGAGGAAGAGGAACATCTTTCACTGCTAAAAACAAGAAACCAATCACCACAGGAGTGAATACAGCCAGAGACTCCAATGCCATAAAGAGTATTTGGTGCAAATGATGATTGCTTCATTTACATGTGAGGTAAGATCAATAGTGGCTCTTCTCTGTCCGACCTGATCTGTCTTTGGGGAGCTCATTGCCTCTCACCTCTGACAGCTGACTACCCATTGTGAATAATAAATGATGCCCGCTCAGGTCTCCCTCTGCATTATAGCACAGGGGTTACAGTACAGGTCAGTTAGTACGTGTGCCGGACAGCGCCGACCTGAGGTCCACATGGGTCCAAGCAAGCAGCAGATAGTAATTCTGATGGACAGAGAGGTGTACTGCCTCCACACTTAGTCCAGTATGAGGAAACTGAATATTTCATGGTATGCCAAATTTACTGTTTAATTCCAGATGAAAAAAAAAAAAGATGGATTTGGTCTTTTTCCACAGCTCCCACATGACTAGATCAAACAATGTTTAGTCATTTAAACTGCCTCCTAGACTGTTGAGACTGCTGAGAGAGAGGGAGAAAGAAGCAGCATGGGGAGAAAAAGTGGGGGTTGTACCAGACCGCAGCTGTGAGAGTAATTATCTGCTCGGAAATGTGATCATTTGTGATGAATAATGAATCGATGGCTGAGATAGACTAGCAATGTTTGGCAAATGGAATGAAAGCTGTGTTATGAGAAACTACAATCAGGTACAATAATATTATGTGTAAGAGTGTCTCTGAGCTACTAAAAGCCTTTGCATGTGTTTGTGCATGTAAAGTGAGCTTCTGATGTCCTGTATGGTCTATGTCTGCACGCATGATGGCGTCATACCTCCTGAATGGTTCTGGAGCCGGGGAAGTACAGGCTGTAGTCTTTCTGGGCCTCGCGGTGGCTGATGACCAGCAGGAAGTTCTGGTTTAGTGAGTCTTCGAGAGCACTAAATTGGGAGGGGGAAAAAATGAAAACAGTAAGAAATGGGCATGAAGACAGTTAAAAAAAAAAAAAAAACTAACTAGAAAGTGATGCAGAAAAAGATGAGGCAGAATCCTGACATGACAGGATGCAAAGGAGGGAGACAAAGAAAAACAGACATTATCACTAATAACAACAGAGTTAAATAAAGGGCAAGCTGAAACTTGTAAACTAGTGGTAGCCTCCTTGCCCACAGGGAGGCGGGTGCCTCCTTAGGGGGCTTCTTGCCCACTTCACTGGTTGTGTCTTAACACGCCTGGCCAGAGCTGTGCTCAGCGCAGCATGCTACCACAGCTATGACCTCCTGCACGGTAGCAGCGTGACGTCCACAAATCTGCCTTAAATCTTAAAAACATGAAGGCTATTATGAAAAATCCCAGAAGAACCTGCAGCTACTTCATCAAGGAACCCTAAAGATGCACCAGAATCAAGACTTTACTGCCTTAACCTGCAACTCCACAGTTAATTTCGCTAAATAGACTTCTGACTTCCAAAGCCTTTTTTGGAAACACAAGCAAACGCCCTAACAGTTCACAGAAAGTGGAAAACACTACAAGCGAGGGATCAGCACTGCAACTGCTTTTATTCTCAAGCCAAAAAGAGCTATAAAGAACTATTGTTGTGCATCATGACAGTTTACCTCTTCAGCAGATGCTACTGGATTACTGCAGTATTTAGCTACTTCACTTTCTTCCTCTCCTTTCTGTAGCTGAGGTAACAATAATGACTGGATATATAGATATATCAGTTTCAATTCATATCATATCACATCATTGGTAAGTTGCTGTAAAGCTGTGCCAGAGACCTGTTGATATACGTATGACTGATGTCTGTGTAAAGCACCTAAACAGTGAAAGATTCCTCCATGGTAACTGAAAATGACAGTATTACAACATGGATTCATCCGGACAGCATAAGCCATTTCCACAGGTGAGCACTGGCATGAGGTATTAATGGTCTCACCGTGGACGCCATGCACTTATCTCATTGTCAGCAGAGACCTGGCAGTTGAATCGTGGCCCGTCCGAGAGGCCTAAAAGAAAATAAGAGTTTCTGGACTGGCACGGTAGGACGCTCGGTAACAAACGGCGGCGACAGAGACACTGTCTGTGAATGATGCAAACGTAGATGCTGTGTGCTTCACGTAGAGAGGAGGAGGTGGGGGAATCAACTTTTGGAAGCTTCATTTACAATAAGCTGTGAGGTTAAGTAGCGTTTTGAGCAAACGCTGGGTCTGTGAGGCTGAATATCAATGGGAGGCTTAAGGGCCGAAGCAGGCACTTAATCAGGGCTCAGAACCCAAGGAGAGGAGGAAGAGTTGAGAGAAAGGGAGGAATGGGGGAATTAATATGTAGCACACACATTAATTATGCAATCACACCCTTAATCTGTGCAGATCTGGACGAGCTTATGTTAACAGAAGCTCAAATTTACTGTAATGACAGCATATTTACATTGACTAAAACTACGAAATCAATATGTAAATGTAATGTTTGTTGTAGCTAACTGGAGAAGATTGGAAATGTGTGGAGTGGGAAGGATGGGTGCATATGTAATAGGGTTGAGCAGAAGGATGAGAGAGATGTGTGTGCATGTGTGCGTGAGAGTGAAAGGAAGCAAGAGAGAGAGGAGAAATGGAAAGGGTAGGGACACATAAATAAGGATCTAGCTAATATCATGATTATGTTTGGACACAGTCCCGAGCTACTGCTGGCAGGCAACTAGACTCCTAAATAGACAGAGATAGAGGGTAAACTGACTGGAAGTGTTACTCTGTCCTTCCAAGCAAAGAAGGAACATCTCATCAGTCATTTATGGCAGACTGACAAGCCATTTGGTGCGTTTGGAGGTGGAGTTCTGTTCAAGATTTACTCGGAAAAATCACACCACTTACTGTGCTCTTTAGTACAAATATAGCTACTTAAAATATCAAACGCAAACAGAGACGAAAACTGTCATTCACAATGAGTCATTTCCTCATGATCTTCCTGCTGGTTCAATTATAAACAAAAGCTCCATGTGTCTAGTGCACTATCCCTCTGTCTGGACTGCTTTCACCTCTGATGTTGTCAGAGCTGTTGTCTTCTGATAGAAGCAGGCCCTCAAGCAGTATAGGGTTGAAACGCGGATTTCTCAGTGTTTGCTTCTGCCTTCAGAGGTCTCTTTCTCACTCAACACACACACTTGGTGACATCTAGGTCGGCCTGCAACATCTCTGGAGGTACTTGACATGGCATAAGGGTGCTGGGAGGAAAATGTCATTTAACTTTATGGACAGAGAAAATGGAGCGTTTTGCAGGGGAGGAGAGCAGGCTAAACAGATTGGTTTCATTCTGAGGTAAGCCCATCGCCTAAGCTGCGAGTCCCCACGGCACAGAGCAGACTCTAGACCTTATTAAACTAGCACTGCCAGACACAGACACGCACATGCATGCACAATGTGACATGTGCCTCCAAAACACAAATACCCATACACACATTTTGTCACATACACATTGCCCCAATCTCTCATACACACTCACAACAATAGTGCACTTAAACTGCTTAGAGATACATTTAGCCACATAAAAACACATTCGCCAGGCTAATACAGCTGCCTCTAAAACATACTGTACAGAGGAGGTTATGAAGCACACGCAGGGTCTTCTTACCTCCTCCATATTTTGCATCCACAACAAAGCAGAAGGATACGAAACCGTTCTGGCTCTGTTCTGTTTTGGTCTGCCATCTTGTCCCAAAGCAAATCAGCTTGCAAACTATTAGACACTCCCCATCCTGATGATTACTTTACCTAACCAGCCTAGCTGACATACATACCAAGACGTGGGGGGGGGGGAGACACACAAAGCAGCAAAGAAAAAAGAAAAAACAAAAACAAAACAAAACACATACACATACACACACAAAATCTAAAGAATCATTTTTGCTAGTTAAAATTTGAGTTCAAATTAAAATAACCTTTCATTGGTAAACATGCTTGCTGAGAGCTGCAGTTGAGAATAAATGAGGAAGGAAACAGGCTCCATTGAAATATTCATCAGGCCTTCATCATTTATGCAGGAGATTTGCTCCTCCTCAACACCCTCTTGTATTCAGAGGCAGTCATCAACATGGCCACAGAGAAAACCCTTCTTTAGACTGCAGTGCTAACTGCACATCCCATCACTAACTAAATAACTACCTGAGATAGATTGGTACTTAAAGGAAAATCTCCCCAAGCCTCCAGATTTATTTCTAATCAAACAAGACAACTAAGAGGAGTTTACTCAGCGGGATCATAATGACAGTGCAGCACTATTTAATCAGTCCGTTTGATTTAGGTGTGTGTGCTGCATGAGCCAAGCTCTACAAAGTAATTGCCAGGGATATTACAATTTTTAGGACATTTGCATTTTCACTCAGCAACAATTTGAAGCAAATAAACATTGTGAAATTAAATTTGGCTGGATAACTGTCTTTACAGAATACAAACTAGAAATATAGTTTATAAGATGGGTTTCATTAACCTCATCAAAAATATATAACTTATGATTACCTGAGGAAACTGATTAAAACAGTAGGAAATAAACATTTTCCTACCCTTTTAAATGTTCTTCTTGGTTTTATAGTACAGAATAGCAATCATATTCCTGCTGTGGGATTTCACTGCTGAACACCGAATCACACCACTTAACCTGTGCACTGTTAAATATGTAGATTACGCTCAATTAATCATAAACTGCCATAAAGCCATAATGTTATAATTATGCCACGAATGCTGCTGATACTACCAAGTGAAGAGAAAAGTCAAAATTTAACAATTTCCAACCAGTAAAAAATAATAAAGGATATCTTGATGTATTTATTTATTTTTTAAAAGGAGAAATGGAAGAAATTCATCTTTCTGATGGTAAAGAGACAATATAATATAAATAACCCTGCATGAGAGTTGTTTGGTCCTGACTGTCCTTTATTGGTTATTATCAATTTTATATGTGTGTATATATATATATATATATATATAGTGTTTTATCCATTTTATGGTTTTTTTATATTAATGTCTTATTTATTGATGTCATAATTTTTTATGGTGCTTTTCTCTGATCTTTGTGCAGCACTTTGGAGACTTTGTGTTGGTAAAATGTTCTATATAAATAAATAGATTGGCTATAACATAATACAAAGACCATGTTCAGGGGAATAGGGAACATTAAAATACTGCAAATATGAAATTGCTGTGGTTTGTAGGAGGAGGGAGACAACTATGCTTACTAATGGCTTTAATATTAATCAAGATAAGATAATTGTGCAATTGCAGGCGGTGGCACCAGTTCACATAAGAACCTTGGTGTTGGTATATTTTGATTAGAATGGGTGTTTGCCTGCCTGCAAACTTTAGGTGGAAGACTTTGCTAACTTAACTGAGCTGTGTCTACTGCAACATATTTGTGCACACTGCACACACTTTGTGCACACCGTGGAAATACGGTGTGAGCACGGTTTATTTTTACGGCAGGCTAACAGATTGTCTGGTCCCGCTACAGGGGACTGCTCCCCCCATTCTCTGTGATCTGTCACCTATCCGCTCCCAGTATGATAGCAGGATCACCATACACATACGCATTTATACACAAATTTATACACACAGGAGCCCACCCACTCCATTCAGCCCCAACTGTCCTCCACCAAAATAGCTGACACAGAATAATGAGCTCCCGACACCCAAAATGATATCGATAACACTTGGAGAAATGGCAACGGTGCTGCTAAAAAGACACAGCAGTTAGTGGAGGAGTGAGAAGATGAGGAGAGACACAGACAAGAGAGCAAAAGAAGGAGAACTGGGGAGATGAGGGTTATTAGCTGCCAACACAAGGCTACCACTTAGGCTAACTAGCAGGCAAAGCGGCAAATTGCCAAATGACTTCTTTGTCAAGTGCTCCAGTGACATGTGGATCCTTGTTTGGCTGCTAACATGAGGAAATGTGTGGAGAGCTACAGTGCAATTTTTCTTTTGAATTAACTATCAACAAACAAACCAGGGCCATTAGATGTAAGACTATAAACGGCTCCCTCTAACCAGCACCATGAAACACATTTATTTTAAAATAAAAGTAAATATGTTGTTACATTGTCATTTTCAAAAGTTCCATTATTATAATCAAATTAATGAATCCTTTTAATGATAATGTGCAATTCTATTAACTTAATGCATTACTGGTTATTCTTACTTCTTATTCTTATATAAACCAGATCTGAATCTGACCTTCAAAATCCAAATAAAACATTAATTTCAACAATATTCATTAAAATTAAGGGCACATAATTCAGTTCCTTAATAATTTTGCTTGTGATTTTAAAAATGGGTTAGTTCCCTCTTGATTTGATCTTTTTCTTTCCCACAGACACTACTGTCGTCAGAGTGAGGCAGATTAACAAGGAGCAACATGGGCTTCAAAAAATAAAATTTGCTTAATAATTACAGAAGCGTCAGAGTACATGTTCCTTTTCTTCGTTTGACCTAGAAATGTCTGTGATGCACACAATTAAAACCAACACAAGCTTCCAAGCATATGAGTAAAATCTAAGAAACTAATATGAAACAAAATCAACCGAATCATATGTGCACCTAAATATAAAAATACCTTAAACGAATACAAGCGTGGACACTCACGTATATATATCTGTTTTTGTGTGTCCAGTACTCTTCAAATTAAAACTAGAAATCATCTAGAATAAATTAAGGTGGAATGAAGGGTGAAACACGACTTCTTGGGACGATGTTTACCTGACGCTCACACGTTCAGCTGCCACCTGTGATTGTATTACTGCAATGACTTGACACTGAGCTGCCTGACATTTCACAAGGAAAGGTTGCTAATGCTGCAATGCATTCACTGAGATGAACAGAACATCTCTGAATGGAGAACACTGGCTTAATGACGGCTTCACATTAAATCTCTGTTGTCACTGGGCACTATCGCCAACGTGATTTTGGAAAAAGGAACAAATAACAGACATGAAGTGTGGATATAAAGACAGTCAGGTGTACCTGACAACAACCTTCGGCCAAGAAACAATATCGGGCTGAAAGATACAAAGATGGGAGAGAAAATTACTATTTACACAACACACAGAGATTGTGTAGGAAGAGATTCCTCTCAAAATGTCACAATGGACACGAGAAAATGAGTGTGCACTGGCAGGTCAAATGTCTGTTAATATACCAATGAAACTGGTATTTGCTGGCTGATTTCCACACACAACTTCAACTCCATAAGTGGACACAGAGTGCCACCTGGTGTTCACTATGAAATACTACACCCCTGCCAGTACCAGCAGTATTTCATAGTGGATGTGTTCTAAATATAAATGTACAAATGTTTTCACTTATTGAATGTAGGCTGATGGGCAAAAATAAAAATTGGATCCAAATTAAATCTACAACACAACTGAGTAGGCAAATATATTTTTTGAAGCCACTGAGTGTGCAACAGGACGTTGAGAGCAACATTATGAGATTAAAAAAACAAACAAAATTAAAATAGAGTGCTGCTTGGCTGAATACCTGTTTTTGCTGGTGCTGGCAGTGGGAGCGATGTCTGGGGTCAGGACATACAGGCTGTTGTTCTTGGGCAGGTGTAAACTTCTCAGCACCGTCTGAACGAACACACACAAATTCACCTTAAAAATGGTTCAGTTCAATGTTTAATACAAACTTAAAAAAAATGTTTTCAATACCATTGGTCAAATAAAGTCATGTACTCTACAAATAATAGACATGGACACTACAAAGAATGTGATCTACAGTGTACTGGACAAAATGGAAATAAATGGTAACGCCAAATAACTATGCACAGGATTTATGTTATAGGCTTTGCTGACATAAGAAGTGCTGTATTTCTCAAATCCAACGTGTATTTTCATTTGACTGTTTGTAACAGTCATCAGTAAAAGGTATTAACTCACACTATCAGATACATCTCCACTCTTCCATCCCTTCAGCTGCATTTTGGACACTGGAACCCCAAGCTCTGTCTCAAGGATTTGTTTGATTTCTCCTGTGAATTCGATTTACGCGGATCATTGCAGAGGAACATTTCAGCTTTACATTTACGTGCAAAAGTATTTGATGCAATGTTGAGTATTGTAGCTAGAACGTAAAATCGGTGCTTATGTGTGGAGTGCTCACCAACTGTGCGGCTCTCCTCCACTACCAACTCTACGGAGCGCTGCCGGTACTCCACCCTGAAGTTGAGCATCCGGGGCTGACGCTCTACAATGTGTCGGGAGGAGGGGCTGATGGGGCAAAAAGCTGAAGCCGAGGACGACGGGGGAGAGGAGGATGAAGATGAAGAGGAGAGGGGAGGAGCTGCACCTCCTGCTACTGCGTCTGCTGCTTCTGATTGGCTAGGTGGTCCGTACATGCTGGCCTGGGTCGCCTCACTGGAAAAGTTACTGTGCAGAGTTGAAGAGGTTACTGATGGTGCAGAGGGTTGAGTGCTGACTTTTAAAACAATATCGTAAAACTCTCAGGGTGAAAAGGACAAAAAGAAGGAAAAAGTTTGAATAAGAGCAAAAAATATAGAAACAAGACCCACAGACAAATGTGCTGCCTGTCCCACTTTCTCATGCAATAGCTGCTTATAGTGTTCTCTTCGCTGCTTGCTTTTCTATCATAATCACAGTGTGCCCTTTGTTCTTTTAGTTCTAAACACAACTGTCTTACTAGAACACAGTGCCACATTCAGGATATTCAACAAAGGCTGCATTTAATTTGTTCCACCACATTGATCCTGAGGCATAGGTCGACGGTCACTAGGCGGAAAAACCTGCACATCAAATTTGGCCCAGTAGAGTGAGAAATTAACTGCCCCCTCCATCAGCCACTTCACTAACAAAACAACTTTGGCAATAAACCAAATATTTCAATACTTGGTTTGTTTATACCAATAATAAACATTTAAAAAACTGGCAGTAGGTAGAATAGATAAGATTTGGATCAACATGTCACAACCACACAGAATTTAAAATTTGTAATAAATAATTTTATTTAAAATTGATGACTACTTCTCTAATATGCTACCATGTCTCAAATGTATTGAGAGGTCACAGAGTGCACGTTTACCTGAACATGCCACAATAAAAGCTGCTAAATTGTCCATTGTTGCTGCTTGGGCCTAAATTAAGACTGCCCCATGTCTACGGCAGATGGCACTGTTCCCCCATGCAACCCAAGAGGTGTCCTAAAAAAGACAAAACTGCTATGCCTTTCACCTACATGCAAACTGTCCAGACCAAAGAGTGAATTCAACAGACAATTTAGCCTTTCCACTGGGTCTATCAGCTAATAATTAATGAAACCCTGAGGAATTTTGGTTACTGATTAACAAGGCAAGCTTTTTCTTATTTAAGAGGACACCGAGGAGGGGGGAAATGCATTCTAGACAGGAGTGTTGGCATAGTCTCCAGCTGGCTCCAACTCAGGTCACATCATCACAGTCTGTTTACCGGGCAACGCCGGCTTACCGTACCAGTGCCAGCCACTTAGTAAATGTGTTGGCGGCTGGTCACACTGCCAGCCAGGCTCCATTCATAGCTGTGTGCGCCCTTGAGAAAGACCAGCAATATTCTCATGGCCCAAGGGCCTGAACTACACTAAAGCACATGCATGCACGCACACACATGCACACAAGTGTGTACACAAAATAAAACGGTGTAACAGACCGTCTTCAGTTTGAGTGGGTTCAGATCAGCTCACTGCATTCATGAGTATCAACTAACGGTTGAAGGAAAGTGAAGGACACAAAGCCTCTTAAAGAAACCGTTTCTATTCAGAAACTGTGTACAACCCCACACTTGGCAGAAAGCTTCCTTGCAGTTGCACTGTCTTTTATATTATTCCTCTATTGAACAGCAGAATAAAAACCAAAGCAGGGTGTATAAACCTATTTTAGGTACAAATTCATGGAAACATTAAGTCAGATACTGAAACTGCCTGGTCATCGCTGAGGTGAGGAGTTCAACTTCCTGTTAATACAATCAGGCTTTGGTTTCATATTTCCTGTGTTGCCAGAAAGCTGCTTTACTTGCTTATCTACATTATAGATGTGCAATGGTGTGACAAGCACACACAGATACATCTTCAAACCTCAGCATATCTTCACTGCCATACCAACTATCCACATTCCCTTAGCATCTGTCCACATTCCCTTAGCATCGTCTCATGCTTCTTTACAGTCATTATTTAAAAGAACAAGAACAGTGTCCAGTAAATGTGTGGCAACGTGATTATTACCTTTGTAAGATGCCGTTCTCCTGTGGTATCACTCCGTTGATGGCTGCCTGTAATGAAAGTGGTAGTAAATTACACAACATAACACATTTTCTTGTTTTAGTTGCAAACATTTTGCTGCTGAAAATAATAGACTCTGCTCTGGGTTCTGTAAAGTTCAAGCTCTCTCCCTAACTGCAAATAATTAGTCATGTTATTAGTGGGCACATGAGGAACCTGTTTCAGAGAGACTGGCAGTGGTTGCATCTTCTATTTCTACACAGGAATTTTGATCTGCACTGCATGACCCACAATGCATTTCCAAACTTCCTGGAAATTCTGTCAGGGAAATCTTTTTCTGTATGCAAGGCTCACCACTGTAAATTGTAAGTATACTGTAAGGTGTTTTGTTTTTTATTGTGCCTGAGCACCCATAAGTGGGGACTAGGTGGACCAACTAGCCCAGGGGTGCCAAATCTTGGTCCTCGAGGGCCACTGTCCTGCTTGTTTTCTAACTATCCCTGCCCTACCTACTGCTCAGGTATGTTCCGCCAATCAGAAGCTGGGGGGATACCATCTCAACTTGTTATATTTTGGTTGAATTTGCAATATCATGTTTGTCTAATTTTTTTTCTGGCTGAAACATTTCAGAGTAAACGTATTGACATGATTGCATATTGAAATACGGTGGCTGATGAAACCATGAGAGAAAGAGAAAGGACAGCCATGACAGTAACTGCTGTCAGGTTTGCACAGAGCTTCTGTTTGAATAGACAAACACACTCATTCTTCAGTGCAGAACAAGCAAACTAAAGTCAGCTGTTATGTCCTGGCCAAAACGCACCACCTGATCTCTCTGTATTGAATGTGTACTAATATGTAATGACAAAACAAACCTAAGGGGTCATATATTAGGTGGGAATGCACAGACACAAGCCGTGCTGCAGCTTCGCACTAGCTCCCTCTCAGATCAATAGTTTTTGTTACTTTTGATTCAGTGAATTTAATGACATGAACACAACAAACACCTTAATCTCACTACACTTTGTACGGCTGACCTCTAACGTACCATCAAGTCATTTTCAATCAACAATCATCATGTTTTAACACCGAGTCATTTAAACGTCAGGCTACAACAAACTGTCCATCTAGGAACTGCAAGTGTTTGTGAATCAGTTTCACCTGCTCTGGTGCAAATGGAAGTGACAACAGTGACAATGGAAAGGCAAAAGCAAGAAAAGCCCTAGAAGGGAACGGTCTAACGTGGTGGCCATAGACAAATGCTCTCTTCTCCTTCCTGAATGATTCTTCTCTAGTTTTGAGTTTCGTTATTGTTCTTGTCACCACTGGAAACATGAGGCAGTACCTGTGGCCCAATCAGGTTGCAGTTAGCCAAGTTACTGACCTTTAGGTTCCCCTCACCTAAATCCAATTAAGCACGTATGGGACCTTATGTTTCAATGCATCTGAGGCCACTGAAACAGACTGTCCAGGAACTCACAGATGCCCTAATCTAGGTCTGGAAAAAGACCACCCACGACACCATACACTGATTTATCAGGAGCATGTCCACACATGGCTGGGAATGCATACAGGCATGCTTTTGTAGTTTTTTTGTTTGTAGAGGAGTTAAAGGTTTGAACTGTGGGCTGGGAGCTTGTCATCAAACTAAACTACAACAGGAATTCAGTTTAAGTGGCAAAGGTGTATCCAGTCTTGCTGTGGCAAAAATATTGAAGCATACTGATCATACAGATGGACAGCAGAGGATTGGATTACACTGTGCGTGCGGTTTGGGAAGTTCTTTGTGTGGATTATTATTTTTATTTTGCATATTTTTGCCATGCATGAAATACTTTACCTCTGTTTTTTTATTAAACAATCATTCAGGGATCAGACCAAAGGCAGTGTGTTACATAGAAATTCCAATAATAAATAAATGAATCTATTGTTTTTAAACAATCCCACATCTCACGCTCTACCCAACTCCCAGCAAACACATGCACACACAAGCAAATTGTTTTGTCCATGTTTATAAAAACTAGCAGCTACTGAAGAGGAACTGCAAGTCATCAGATTTACAGTTGCAGTCAGTCCAGTCCCCAGTGTCTGTCCTGCCACTGTTTGGACTGCTGCTGCTGCTGTTGTTGCCTGCTTTGAACTCCTGCCAGCCTTGCTCTAAATATAGACTGAACCCCTCTAATATGCATTTGAACGTTAGAGGCTCTGTGTTTTTCAGACTCATCCTGAGTTGATACAAACCTGGCAGGACACATTTTTTCTCAGACTGAGTCGCACAAATTAACACTCACTCTACAACACCTCACAGTCTCTCACCAAACTGGAGAAAAGGAAGGTCCTACCAAGATGTTGTTTGCTTCACAAGACATACTGTATAAAATTAAAAAATAATAAGGCTTTAGCAACAACTACACAGAGCTTGTGTTATTGGATATCAACTGCCCTCTTGAACTTCTACTCAACTGTCAAAGAGCAAAGCCCAAAGCCTGGTGATAATGAACTTACCACTAAATCCCAGTTATTAAGCTCTAACAGAGTGATTGCCTCTGCAATGTTGTCAATTCCAGTGCAAGCCTGTGAGAGGGAGAAAAAATAAAGAAAAAGGATTAACAAGAGAGAGAAACCCATTAGATTCAGCTGCAGTTTGTTATATTAAATACTGTGCTTTTCCTTTTCATAAAAATACATTTCACAGCAAAACTGAAGAAGAAGAATGAAATCAGCAAAACCATTTTAACTGCTACACTACCACCCAAAATGCTCTTTGATAAATAAATAAACAACACTATTTAAAAGCTGTTGTCCCTCATTCAGGTGCAAAAGGCCCAGAGGCAGATAAACTGTTACAAAAATTGTTTAAATCACTTATTGGGCTATGTAGTTCACACCTCGAGGCATTTGTGTCTGTGCCAATGAAAAGAATACCCAAATGCCTGAGAGTACTAAACTTAAATTGTTTAGTAATGAAATGATGTAAGGTAAGATGCTGGGTGGTTTTCCAGGTTTGTGTTTTCATTTATAATGAATGCTGTAAAAGCAGGCATATCCTGCAATATCCAATATGCAAATGTTGACCTAGGGCTGATGTGGGTTTACAATGTTATCTCTGAGTTAGCCACAATTAAACATTTATTTAAACATAATTTATTTGTTTGGAAATTTATGAGCCATGACCTGTTTCCTGTATAAAGAATAGGATGTGTTTAGTGAAGGGACGAGATGAAACGTCAGTGGCTTCTGGGAAAACATTTGAAAGGGTGAAATGCAAGTAATGATCCATTAACGATGAACATCTTTTATTATAAATTCCTGTCAATTTTTAATCTAAATACATTTACCTGCACATCATCTGCACCAGGTAGCACAGCTCTATGACAATACTTAAACTGGAAGTGATGACATAAAATTTCAGGATACGTCACCACAAGTTTCCGATTATGTGCCTGAAACAGTTTCATGAAATGTAAACTGACAATTAGCTCAACTATTGTATTATTAAAAATATTCTTTAAGAATCTTGTACATATCATGTCTAATTTCTAGTCTTTTCTACTTTGCTGTCTTTTTAACTCATCTCTTCCTTTTATGTTAATTTTTGGGCACAGAAAGCTTAGCGAGCTGGAGTCAAATTCCTTGTTTGTGTGCACAAGCTTAGCCAATAAACCTGATTCTGTAATGGACAGAGTTCGAACCCTGTGGAAGTGTCAGTGGTCTAATTAAGCAACACATCTGTTGTTGCCTGTTCTGATCTGAGTGAATGATGCATTCATCCATCCATCATCTACACCCCCTTAGTCCTAACCAGGGTCCCAGGGATCTGCTGGAGCCTATTCCAGCGCTCTTTGGGTGAAAGGCAGGGGTCCACCCTGGACAGGTCATGAGTGATGAAATTACTTCACAGTGGAAAACCTGGACATTTGTACTGGTTAGGCCTGTTGCTGATTATCATTAAAGTGAACAAGGCCACAATAAGAAACTCACTACTGAAAACAGTTAGTTTGCCAAGTGTGTATTTCAAAGGGAGGTTGTTTATTATTTTAGCTCTGATGCTAACCAACTAGGCAGCACGGTGACTTAGTGGTTAGCCCTGTTGCCTCACAGCAAGAAGGTTCCTGGTCTGAAACCCATCAGGGGCCTTTCTGTGTGGAGTTTGCATGTTCTCCCTGTGCTTGTGTGGGTTTTCTCCAGGTACTCTGGTTTCCTCCCACAGTCCAGAAACATGTATGTCAGGTTGATTGGTGACTCTAAATTGCCCATAGGAGTGAGTGTGAGTGTGTGAGGTTGTTTGTCTCTATGTGGCCCTGTGATGGACTGGGGACCTGTCCAGGGTGGACCCCTGCCTTACACCCAAAGAGAGCTGGGATAGGCTCCAGCAGATCCCTGGGACCCTGGTTAGGACTAACCAGGTATAGATGATGGATGGATGGTGCCCTATTTGGAAGGGAAAACCACAATACAAGTCCCTGTCTGCACACTGAGCTAAAACCTCATATCTTCCATGGACCCTGTTCAGAAAACAACTAGAAACATGTAAACAGCCTGACAGTTACCGTCCCTTTTTTTATCCCGCTGAATCCTCGTTATCTGACGAGCAGACAAACCCTGACAGATGGTTTCAGCTCTAACCAGGGCAGGTCGGGGGCACCGTTATCTAGTTAGCGAGCTCACAGCTAACACCTGCCCTCAGCCAGCTAGTTAGCTCAGCGTGTTAGCCGCACCAACACATCGGCACGACGGCAGCTATTCCTCAGCGCGCACACACACACTCACACACACTTCCGACTACCGATAACAATATCTGGGACATACAAGAGACACACACCTGAAAGTCGGCCAGAATCATTTCTCTGTCCATGTTGCTGTCGCCGCTGTCGGAGGCCATGGCAATGACTGGCTAAAAGCGATTCTTCTTCCACTGGCTCTCGTCGCTTTCTCGCCTCAAAACAGAGACACCGAGTTTTAATAAAACACTTTGCTGAGACGTGGCGACGAGTGAGAGGTCGGAATATTGAAAATATCAAACTTTATCGGGATTTAAAAGCTCCAGACAGACACAATCTTATAAAGTAACGTTACAGTGCTTAGTTATCTCATATCATTATTGTCAGCTAGTCCATTGCTTTACGGCTGACGAAAAGCGGCAGAAACTGTCGTAAAAAAAAAAATTGGAAGCCTCTGTGCTCCAAGCAGATCCCCACTATTTTCCTCCTCCTGTGCATCTGGGTGACAGAGGACATGATGCAAACATTTAAAACAAACAAAAGCTTCCCCTAACTCCAAATTCATAAGCCCCAGTAGCATCAGCTGCCTGCTCTTAGCTGTTTTAGGGTTAGGGGCAATAATATACTTTCTACCCAGTTAGAGAAAGAAGGATCCAGTCTGTGATTATGATGCTGGAGGGAGAGAAAAGGCTCGGCACACAGTGCGATGGATTATAAATCTCATTATCTACCGTAGGGGATAGTTTTTTTTATTATTTAGAGTATCCCTATGGGAAATTCGAGGAGTGAGTTAACAGCTTTGAGTTAATAAATAATCTGCGAATAGCCTCACTAATGCGCTCTTCTGTCAGGCGATAGCGCAAAGAAACTACCAAGTAATTAGGACTTCCTATAGCGACAAGTGGCTGTTTGGATCCCAGCTAGATCCTTGGCACAGCTTTACGCACAGCCAGTGCGCACCATGTATTGGACACACTACTGACATAGTTGGTCAGACCAAGTCTTCTTAATAAACGTCTGCGTATTGATGTGCCAAAATAGTTTCTATGTGAAAAGTAGATTCATTAAGGGTCTGGGTTATCTCTGAGCACCTGACCTTCGGTCTGTTTAAACTGTCGTCACTAGAGGGCGGCATAAGGACAGGAAACTGAAAGATGTTGGCCATAGCTGATGACGCTATAAAATCCTCTCTTTCTCTTTCACTGGGAATTATAATGAAACATGGTGTAGGACACAGCGACTTGCATGTGTCCATATGGTGCAGTGTGACCTGGGTCCCTGGAGCCTGTTCTGTGCGTCACTGGAGCGAGTGCGGGCACCGTCATCCCCCCGTTACAGCATCATGGTGCCTTTTCCAAAGCTACGTTGACAGTGTCCCGCCTATCACATAGCTTTCTATCCAATCACACCATCTCATCTTTTTTGATAAGTATTTCAAATATTATTTACTCTGCCGGGCTATAAGGGCAAACATCTCGCTTCTTACAGCTCCATCCACGCGTCAAATGAACCTCCCGTGGCGTCAGCGGGGATTTTTCAGCAGCAGATTTGCTGTGTTTGGACGTTCAGCCCATGCCAGGTTTTGAAAGACTCAATCGGACATCGCTGTGATAGTGGTTCATGGAGGATCACCGACTTCGGTAGGAGTAGCCTTTGTTTGAAAATGAAAGAAAGCGACGTCTGAGCAGCTCGGCTCGCCTCTGCCCGTCCGCAGTCGCACGCAGCCATTGTAACAGAATAGCACCAAAGCAGACTATAGAAACGCACTTTTTATTTCTGGGCAAATTATTTTGAAAATGAGCGGGAAGTGTCCGTGAATGACATCACATCTTTTCACAATAAGCGTAGATGTAACTATTCATTTGTAGCTTTGATTATATGTTTATTTTACACATTTATTTTGTCGTTATTTTGTGTTGTTTTTTTCAGCTCTCGACTCGGTTGGAGAAAAAGATGGTACCCGCTGACGTGCTACACGGGGGAAGGCTCATGTTGTGTTTTTAATCTCAATTAGAGTAAGATTTTTTATTCTTGCTTGTTTTTTTTTTTTGCTTGTTTGTTTATTTACCCAATCTTACAAATGTATGCGTTGGTTACTAGTTATTATTGCTGCAGGTAGTTTAAATCCTATGTATTGAAAAATACGCATCCCTATTTTATATATAGATGTTGCTTCAGTCTCCTCTGGGCCTCTGGATTAAAAAATACATAAACAAATAAATCTATCTAATCGATACATTCGATCTGATCAGATCATAAGATGGTCAGAGGGGCTTAATAGTGCCTTAACAACACGTGGCAAAAGTAATTGTAGTGTTTGTAATGTGTTTTATTACTTATAATTCCTCAAACAACAAAAAAATAATAAATATGCCAGCCTCACAGAAATAATAGAGTGTGTGTTCTGGCTTGCAACACACTCTGCAGTAGTTTTCTGTGACTGGATACAAATCAAATTGAATTTGGAGTTAAAATTGTGTAAAAAAATATGGAATTAGATGTTTTTTTTATCTGTCAGGATACTTATTCCATATAAATGATTCTTCTAGAACTAGAATATGAGCAGTAAAAGTGAAAAAGTACCATATAAATATAGGCCCTGTGTTTTATTTTTTATAAAACATATAAAATTGTTCCCATACCTTCATAGTATTGTAATAAATTAAGCTTTTATTGATTATAGCCTACACAATAATCATTCTAATTAGACTAATTTAATGCATCTTTTTTAAAACATACTGAATTATTTTTTACAGTAAAAAATGCAAGTCAAACCCATGTGTGATGTAAGGTGGGAGGGAGGTGCTTGAGATACACATGACCACCACCTTCCATTTTGGATGAAAACAAATTTTCCAGACGGCCTGGCAGCAACCTTAACTCCTATTATCTATATTTTTTACAAGAATGGCTGAGAGGTCAGTATCCGACCAACTCTGCAGTGCTGCAGCCAATGGAAACCTCAGTGATGTGTTTATTTTGCTGCAAAATGGAGCAGATGTCAATGGATTTAATAGATTCGAGAGAACTGCACTACAGGTTGGTACAATCCTCCTTTAGATTAATTTGTGTAGACGTGAATTTAGCTGAACTCATTTGTTCATGGTTACTTATTGCTGACTGTAGTGTGACAAACAGGCTGTCTGACTTCCTTATCTTATTGTGCTGTTATACAGGACACATGGCTTAGTGATATTTTAACTTCAAATGTTTTAGGCTTTGTTAATCATAGGCTTATTGCGTGTTTAAATACATATAAGTCTTTTTTAAATGTAGAAATCTGTGAGCAGAGGGAAGAATTACATTGTGTAGCATATTTGGTGGAAATACAGAGGTCAAACTAGCTAAAATAACTTGCCAAAATGCTTTTAAAATTCATAGTTCTGCTATAGTTATTATTTAATGTGAGATTATAATAAAAATATCGTTAGATGTCATTAAATCTGGGTTTGATGGAACAGTAAGATCTTTTTTTTTCAGTTTCATAAAGGGCTGTGGTTCCAGCAAACAGTTTACACTTTATCCTGAGAAAGTTATTGAGATATAATGAAATTAGCCTCTTTGAGCATTATGGAAATAAAGGCCTGGCAAGCTAGAAAACACATTTAAATGAGAGAGTTACTGGTGAAATGTGAGACTGGAGTAACAAAATGGTGGCAAAGAGGAAATGGTTGAGGTCCTGCCAGTTTTTTTTTTTTTTTTTTTTTTTTTACATGCTGCACTTAAATCTTATACTCTACAGGCACAAACCAATAAAACTATTATTAACACTTAACCACTATTACTAATAAATGTAACAAAACCAATAGTAATGATAATAAAATAACATGAATATGTATATTGTATCTTTATAGTGCATTCAATTTAGCCTCTGATTTTTAAAACACATTTCATATTTAGTTCTAATTTTGTTGAAATGTTTAAAGAAAAAATCTGTCACCTCTTCCTGTTTTCTTGTATAGGCCAAAGTGTAATTCAGACTGTGAATAAGCCATTTTTGTTAGGCCATTATAGAACTAATACATTAACACTGATAGTGTGGGAGCATCTGTATAGTTACCGGTACAGTTTAAGCCTCCAGATGTTATTATCTCCTGTCTTTGTGCAGGTGGTGAAGTTAGGGAGCACCCCCGTGGTTGAGGTTCTTCTCAAAAAGGGGGCAAATCCCAACCTACGTGACCCGGTCCTCAACCTCACCGTGACCCACGACGCTGCGCGCGACGGATACGTTGATACCGTGAGCGCGTTGTTGCAGAACGGGGCGGACGCGAACCTCGTTGACGGACAGGGTAACCTGCCGCTGCACCTGGCCGCCAAGCAGGGTCACCTGGAGGTGGTGAAAGTGCTGATTGAACACACCGCGAACCTCCACGCATCCAACCAGCAGGGAGACACCGCCGCGCAGCTGGCGCGCCGCCACAACAGGATGGACGTCGCTGATTTTCTGAGCTCCAGTAAGTGAATTTCGTTAACTTTATATTTTTTAAATGTTCCTCAGTACATTAGATTTTTATTCATTCTTTATTATTCTTTATTCAGCCCTACTAAAATTACTATGACATCTTCAAAATGTCCAAATGGCTGCAGGCTTTGCCACCTGGTAGTTTAAAATGCGGTGTGGATGTGGTTCGGAACGTATTCTCACATTTTATCTTCACAGATAAAATGTGAGAATAAAGAATGTGAATGTTACCCCACCAGAACAAAACATGGCCTGTGTGACCGCCTGTGGACCTATGATGCTGCTGGGACAGGCGCTGCGTCTTGATACCACTAAAACAGGTCCATGTGGGGCCTGTGGATTTAAAGCAACAATAAAATATATTAGGATTTTTATGCTTCTCATGAGTTTTACCCTGAAGCGGCAGGTTTCAGACATGCTATATTAGATGTCATGATTTCTAGTCCTGTGAGGACTGTTTTCTTATATTCTAGGCCTATATGCTAAGATACAGCACAGGCTCCATCTCCAGCGAACTTGACAATATTATCCCACAGCCTACAATAAATAATAACAATCACCACCAGTTGTTTTTGTTTTGAATATATTGTCCCATGTTGCACATCATCTTTTCAGTCTGACTTTAAACTTGACTACATCTTGACTACAAAGAACTGAATCATTCAGATACTACCCGTGTCAAATTGTGGTTATGGCCACGATTTCATGTTAATGTTTTGATTTTTTTTTGAGTAGCCTATAGCTTGGCTGTCTGACTACACATTTCCAGTATGACAAGCATGTAGGCTTTGTCACAACTCGGCTACAGCCTGCACCAAAAGGGCGTAAAATTCGGCCTAAAAGCAGAACCTGCTGCATATTGAAGTTTTAGCCTCGACCTCGACAGCTGCAGCGGTATCGAAAGTGAAAGTCACTGTCATCTTGATGCTGCTTCTCCAGTCAGTCTGCAGGCCTACTGTATATTTCTCTCTCTCCGTGGCCATTAGGCTGCGTGGGTTATATGGGGACTTCCAAACGGAAGACATAGCGCTGGTTCACATTGAAAACATTCAGATGTTAGAAATTATTATAGACATTATTATAGACACAAGTGGATTAGCCATGAGGACTAGAGCTGTAATGAAATGTAATGCAATGTGTGTGTGTGTGTGTGTGTCTGTGTGGGGGCCATAGTTTTTAAGAAGTTATTTGATCTGGTTTATTCGGTCCACATGTTCCAGAATACAACCCTCTTCCATGCTTCATTATCTGGCCTACATTTATGTGGCTATTTGTGTTGAGACAAAAAGAGCGTGTTCAGACGTGTCACCCAGTCTTTATTCAACAGTTGCAACCGTCAAACTGCTGCTGCTTCCACAAGTTGTAGGCTAACTACACCCGAGAGAGAAATACATTTATTATTCGCACTGGAGATTTAAATAAAAAGATCCAAACACGCACATTTGAAGTGAGGCAGTAAAGCTAGTTCAGTAAAGTGCTGCTGTAATTTGAAAAACCTAATAAAGCTTTATTGTAATAGTTAATTAGTATTTTTATTTTTGCTTTGTCTAAAATTAGGCCTAATATAATACAACTATGTGAAAGAACTGGTCTGTTGAAGTGCAAGCTAACGTTGCTAAATTGTTTTCTCAGGCATTTCCCACAAGAAGATTAAAATGCTCTTATATTTCATCCATTTTGGTCTGGATGATTTTCAGGAACGCGATTATTCCCAGGATTGTGCGCCTCTTGGGCCTGTAGACTCTTTGTCCTTCCAGCTCAGGGCGTGACCTCGTAGTCACCATTTATTCAACCTACAGCCTCCTTCATTTGCTGCTATTTCAGAAACAGAGGCACAGTGTATAAAATTATATTTCATTGAGTTTGGAGTCTTTCATATGTATTCACACACTGAGTCTGATTCTGGCACATGCGGCGCATCTGGCTGATCTCCGGCCCCCCCCCTGTCTCACACCAGTCTGGGGTTGCACAACTGCACAATATTAATGCACGTGGGCGGGCTACGCTGCACATTGAATGGTCAGTTTCCACGGAGCCTCTAGGCCGCATTGCGGAGGGGGGGCAGTCGTGGCAGAAAGGGGGGCACATTATTCCGAGTATGGGTCGCCATACCTGGCCACAAAGTCACTTTCATTGCCATTCAGTTTTATTATAAAAGTTTTATTTATGTATTCACGAGGTCTTCGACATTTTTGTTGCGGAATAACTTTGATCCTCCTGCGTATGTGTGTGACTGCATGTGTGTGTGACTGCATGTGTGTGATTGAGTAATTTCACAGACGCGTAATTTTCCCGTTACTGTCACTGTCAGCTATACTTTTCTACACAGGAGCAAAGTCAAGCCTTCACTGCGTTGCCCCGGTGACGCACGGTGACCCGAGACTGCCCAAATTCCTCTGAATCGAAGGGGATGTTCTTGAGAACTAGACCATCGTTGTGTGCAGGCCCGTGGAGGTGGGCCGGGTATTTATTTTAATTAAGAGGGAAAAAAAGAGAAAGTCAAAGGAGGAGTCAAACCATATATGGACCTAAATCCGGTAGTGGTTCTGACGAGGATTCAACAGTGTGGAGTTGGGATTGGCTGCTGAGGAGGAGGTGACTGGTGTACAACATGATCTGAGCCAGTGAGCGGGTCTGTGCAGGATGTCATGCCTCAAAAATAAACCCATGCACAAAGGACTTTATGGTTTAGGTGGGGTTTTACCGAGGTTTCCTTTTTGAACTCATATTTGGATCCACAAAATCATCTGCGTTATTTTTAGGCTGTGGACCTACCTGCCTTGCTGTGGCCTATGTACTGCATTTATTTTTGCATTATTGTTTATGTGCTAATTCCTGTTTTCCTCTTGCACAGAGTAGAAGAGAGGAAGAATGAAGACGACGACTGAAGTTTCATTATTCCTCTGCTATTTCCTTTTAATTAGTTTTAAACATGCAATTATTTTCTGTTTTCTAAAACCCACAATTGTCCTGATAATGACAATTTTTAGACTCACAATGGGTGAAACAAAACATTGGACACAGCCCTCAATATAATGCAGCCCAGCTCGACATCACTGCAGCATTAATGAAAAATAACAGAAGTGAAAGTGGAAACGTACAGTTGTTTTAGGCTGCATTACATTGTACAGGTTCCAGTGGAAGAAGGAAAGTCACTAATAGCTAAGGACTCAGAGTCAAACTGCATGAGTTCTTTACCGTGTAATGTTTTCTTTTACTCCCTCTTTCTAATGTGAAATTACAATAGCACTACTTAACTTTATAATTTCATATGTTTTTTATATGAAGACATATTCATGCAACTAATTTTGCTCCCTCTGAGGAGACTGCATTTTATTGAGGAGAGTCTCAATCTGGTCACCCATTAAAAAAAAACATATACAAACACAAATCTTTAAAAATAATAATAATAAAAAAAACTCCCCTTCTCTCTTTCTTCCTCTGCTTAATGTGAATATAAACAATACAAATACTGCAACAGCATCCGGTGTCTTATTTTGAAAATATGGCATAATTGATTCCTGATTGTTGTAAATTTTATTTGTGTGTGTGCGTGTGTGTGTGTTATTGCCATTATTGTTAAGCTACTATAGAACATTAATAGTCTAGTTTGGTGCAAAAGTTAACAATATAGTTTAGGTGTTATATGTTTCGAGCCCATTAGTATAAATCGAGAACAAGGTGAGAATCCATCGAGCTGACCTCAACATGGACATCTGACCAACCTTTAAAGTCCCGGTTTTAACGCGTCCCCTGACAAAGCAGAGTCTGCAGATGGTTTCCTACAAGGACAGTTAAATATTAAACATGCTGCACAAACAGCAGCTTAAGACACTGGAAATACTGACATTATTTGAAAATGTCTTTCTGGTGCAGCAAAGATAAGGCCACAGTGGGTGGATGGAGCAAATAGAACCAGTAACCAGTTTCACGCATTGAAATTTGACAGACTGACGAAAAACAACTCTGAGTTATTAACGATAATGAATAGATTTATATTTTTATAATGTGTGGGCTCAGTGTTTTCTATGTAAAGTATGTGCCATTTAATTAGTTACTTCGTTACTACGCATCCTTAATAAGTTGACTGCATCAGTGTGTGTCTGTGCAAATGGAACATGCGCTGTGCGCGTTATGGCCAATCAGTGACCTGCTCGTAGTCTGGGGCAGGAACTGGAGCCGTTGGAGATCATCTTGACCCGGGCACGGCGAAGACCAGAACACTGCGGTCAAAAGAAAGAGTTGTCATTTGGTGAAATGCAGAAGATAAGTGTATTTACATTTTTGTTCTGTGCCTCCGAACATATTAAACCGGAGATTTGTTTTGCTGTTAACGCATACGGTGCCAGGCCAGGCCGTCATTTAGGCAGCCGCTTCGTTTAGCGTCAGATATCGAAGAAAAGAGATGGATTTGTGGTCTGTATGAAACCCGACGGGGATTCCCGTAAAATAGTGATCACCCGTGTCTAAACATAATCATATAGTTTTGTGTTCCCTGAACCGAGCCAGTATTTGACGCCTAAACCTTCCAACCTAGAGTTCGCGTCCTTAGAGCAAAGAAAGTTTTAGTGGCAGAAGCTAAACAGCAGTTTTGAGCTGCTTCTGTCGAGGTTTCATTTAGCTTTTCAGTCAAATGACGACACCTTCGTCAAGGTTTGTTCACTTGTTTCAATATGCGACGCACCGACACGAGAACGCGCCCACGAGAAACCTCCAAGTTTATTACAAGAAACTGGAAAAAATATAAAAACTATCCTCCATTAGGTTTTTACTAGTGCACCCATAGAAATAAATCCCAGCCTGTGACGGAGACTACATACATCTTTATGCTTAGAAACAAGGAAATGTCTAACAAGCACACACACACACACACACACGCCTCAGTCCTTACACAGCAAACACTTACCGTCCCTGTAGGTTCATTTTAAACAAATGATTATTCGACATTTTTTGCAGCTGCCCCACTTACCAAGAGTGCGTCACTTTCCGGGGATGTGAGCACAATGCCTCACTGGGAACCATTAGCACATTTCAGGAACCGGATTTTGTTCAGTGTCACATAACTTTGCGGTAGAGTCGGTCCACTGGAATCAGGGTGGAGGCCCAGTGTGTTCTTCTCTGATGGTTTTATTCAAACACAAACAGCTTGGTTTAACTTTGTTTATGGTCCCAGCGCGGAGGAATGAGACTCAGGCAGCTTTGATTATTTCCAGACTCCAAAGACCCAACGCGCTGAGTTCTGCTGAATAAGGAAGAAAACAGTGGGAACCAGGTGATGTCACAGAAATTCAGTCCAAGCACCACGACAAACTGACAATTTCTTCATTTATTATTTTATGACAATGTAGTGGGACATTTCTAACACACACGTTTTGTATTGTTCACGACATAACATGCACAACGCCTGCCGGCCAGGCAGCAGCACCTGCAGTCCAAACTGTGTCCCCCGATTCAGGGGCCGCATCCTCCGAAGGCCGCATTTGCAGGCCGACTGCGCTAAAGCAGCCAATGCGGCCTTCTTCCCCAGATAAGGCTCCAGCTGGTGGATCCATTTCGGCCCGACGTATCCCAAAGGGCGAAGTGAATTTGTGCGGATCCCTTGGATCAGTCCGAGCCCGAGGTTTGTTACAGCAATTGGTTTTAGCTTTAATCAGACAACGATACAAATGTTTCCGATCAAAGGGCCTCGAGAATATTAACATAAAAAATCAAATCCAAATTTCTGGCTCCGTCATTTCCCAGTACCGGTGTCCACCCGCAGCTGTCACTGCAAACAGGAAGTCCTCCGTACACCAGGCCGTCTCGGCCCGGTTTGGACCTATGTGGTCTAAGGTCGCGGCCTTTTAGACCGCGTCCCTCGAAAGATGCGGCCCCTGAATCTACAAGTTAACCGAACTCTGGTCCCCCAGTCACCAAGGCCATGAAGCTCCACCTTAATGACGGAGGGCAACCTACAACATAAAGAGTTTAGTACTGTGCAAAACCCCAGTCAGAAGCCACGAACCCTTGTACAAACCACACACACTGACACACACACACACAGACCATTGAAGGCATGTTGTAAAACTGTCTGATCTGTATCATGCTCCAATGATTACAAGTTCACTTGCATGCCAAAGATGTTTCTGGGATGTTTCTAATTCTTTGTGCTTTCATACTAAACTGGGTCTAACAGCTGTTAGACTGAGGCCTAATGTGAAGGAAGTGAAGAAAACAACAAGGATTCAAATGTAACAGTTAAGAACATCTATGCAGGACTGTATAACTAATTCTGATACCAGGTAAATTAACATCCTGTCATCCTCATAGACACTAAGACACCAGATACACAACCCATCATGACCAGTTCACCGTTTCCTGGCAGTTAAAACCGTTTCACCAGTGAATGTTTACTTTGGGTCTGGTTTTATGAATATTTCCATAGCAGGCCGCTGATTGAAGTGATACTTGATTTAACTTTACATATGCAAACCCAATAAATGAGCCTGATGTTGTAATTGCGTTGATGAAGATTATAGAGTTTAGACATTAAGAGGGGCAGCTAAATTAGCATTTACTCAGTAGTTTGGTTAATGTCACTAGAAATAAATTATGCATCCCTCTGGTCCACACAGTGGCTTTAACTGTCACACTATTTCAATGGTAATGGAAATGTAGGCAACGCAAATGACATACTTCACTTTGACATAATTACTGAATACATTCATATGTATCAGTAGTTTTTTTTTTTTTTTTTTTAAAACTGGTCTACTTGTGCTTTAGCCAGTAATCTGAGATATCACAGTGTCTTAGAAATTTGTGACAAGCCAAAGCTCGTCAGCATCAGCCGAGCAGCTTTCCATTACATTAGTGACTAAAGCATGCAGTGTCTTCTTTTGCCACATCTGTGTTAGTGTTAGTAAACAATGGAGCCCTTATACTGACTGACAAAAAAACAAACAAACACAGAGCCCCAGCATGTCAATCAATCAATCAATCAATCAATCTTACATTTCTTATGGAAGATCTGTACAAAGAGGCAACCTGTGGCCTGGGTGCTGTGCACATCTGACGATCACAGTCTTCATTTCTACCAACCTTGGTACCACATATCTGCATTGGTAGCAGTTTTTTGCAGCAGATATGCAGAGAGGTGCCTGGCAGATGTTTCTTTTCTTGTCTTGAAGTGTGAGATTATAGTAATCAGGCTTCAGCAGTCCAATAAATGCAATCTGATGGCTGTGATGTCCTTCCTTCTATCATGGTACAAGTTATTCATAGCAGGAAATTAAGGAAGTGTGTGACTGCGTGTACTTAAGTGTGTATTCACATTTATAAAAGCGGATCTTGGAAAGGTTTCTTAATCATATCAGTTAACTGTCATCCGTTCGTCTTGACTTCCCTTTACACTTTGTTTTCTCACATTCCTCCATTGTCAGCTTCCATCTTTTGCTTCTTTCCTTGAACCAGCACCTGTCTGCTCAGGCCTAACACCAAAGCTGTGCTAATTCCTCCAAAGCTATCCCAGATGCAATCCTGTCCAGCAGGCCAACTGAGGAAGTTCTGTGCACACAAACGCACACAAATGCACGCACGCACGCACACACACACACACACACTCAGGTACATACACATACAAACAAAGAGATCACTACAAATCTTTTACGTCACTACTCTGATATCACCACCTTACTAATCCAGGATACAGGTTAGTAAGATGAAAGTTGTGTGTCTGTCCATTTGTCTGCATAATGTGTGTGTGTGTGTGTATATGTGTGTGTGTCCAGTCTGGCCCACAGATGTTTGCGGACGTAGGTGTGTGTTTGTCAGTTGGTCTCATAGGAGGAAAGAAGCGCGGCGTCCACAGGCTCCATGCAGGAGGGGCAGGTGAAGGACCTCATCAGCCAGTCATCTATACAGTCCATGTGGTAGATGTGCATGCAGGGCAGGAACCGAATGGGGTCTCCGTACACAAAGTCCATCATACAAATGACACACCTGCAGACAGGAACATAAATATTGATTATTCCCCATCAACTCAATATTATGCTTTGAAAGGGATATTCTGCTCAGAAATGCAGAATATAATAAAAGAGAAATGAAAAGACACACATTTATGGCTTTCTACTCACTCTCTGATTTTCTTCTCTGAGCCGTCCCGCCCCGGGTCGTACACACCCTTCGGGAGATGCTGAATAAGTCCGATACGCTGGGCAATGCGAACCTGCTCCTCCTCTGTCAGCTGAGTGGCCAGTCGAGCTTGGCTCGGTGTCGGGTGGTAGACGGGCACATGGATCTGCTCCTGCAGAAAGACAGAAAGCAGAACACATTAAAAGTCAGACTACACACAGTAATTGCCTTGTGAATCTGTGCAACAAGCAACAGTTCTGCAACATGACAGTAGTAGATAAGTGAAAACTAGGCCTCGAGGGGGGGGTTACAGAGAAAAGCACAGGAGAAAAAACAAAGGCATGACTACTTACCACTTCACAAGAAAACCTGTATCTAAGTGTTCCAAGAAAGCTATGAGTCAGTGTCACTGTTTGTGGCAGAAAAGTGTTGAGAAGAGTCTAAAGACACAGTGGGAAGACTGCCACTTTGGTTTCATAGGACCTGCTTACTCTTAATTCTACCGCTGTGAGATCTTAAAAGCAGAAGATATTGTTCTTGTTTCGGTGGAAGTCAGACAGGTTGTACGGTGAGGGAAAAAACTATTTGATCCCCTGCAGATTTTTGCACGTTTGCCCACTGACAAAGAAACGATCAGTCTATAATTTTAATGGCAGGTTTATTGGAACATTGAGAGACAGAATAACAACAATAAAATCCAGAAAAACGCTTTTCAAAAAAGTTATAAATTGATTTGAATTTTAATGAGTGAAATAAGTATTTTTTTATTCTTGTAGTTGGCCACCAGGTTTGCACACATCTCAGGAGGGAGATGTCCCACTCCTCCTTGTAGATCCTCTCCAAGTCACTAAGTTTCGAGGCTGGTATTTGGCAACTTGAACCTTCAGTTCCCTCCACAGATTTTCTATGGGATTAAGGTCTGGCAGAAAAATACCCCCAGAGTATGTTTCCACCTCCATGTTTGACGGTGGGGATGGTGTTCTTGAGTTGATGCCAAAGAGCTAGATTTTGGGCTCATCTGACCACAACACTTTGACCCATTTCACCTCTGAATCATTCAGATGTTCAGTGGAAAACTTCAGACGGGCCTGTACCTGTGCTTTTTTGAGCACCTTTTTTGAAAAGCGTGTTTCTGGATTTTTTGTTGTTATTCTGTCTCTCAATGTTCCAATAAACCTGCCATTAAAATTATAGACTGACCGTTTCTTTGTCAGTGGTACATCAGTACAAAAATCAGCAGGGGATCAAATACTTTTTTCCCCTTCACTGTAGTAGGTGAAGCCTGTGAAACCTTCTTTTGATAATGGTTCACTGTGTGAACTGGGAAATCTGAGTTATTTTAATATTGAGAGGCAACATAATGTCACCAATTGACAATATAATACTAGTAGGCATTAGTTTGTAAATCCCTCAGCCTGAAGGGCAGATGTACTCCACAATGAAAGTGAAAGTAAGTTTCACAATGCAGCACTCAGTCTTAGTTTTAATAATTCATTTCTCCCTTAAATAATTATCTCTGTCAAAAACAAGGCCTGTAACACTGAAATGCTCACAGTAGCTACTGTCAGTTAATCCGTTATCAATTACATGTTGACAGTTTTTCTGGTTATGTGGTGTTGATATTACAATGTTGGACAGTAGGTGGTGGTCTTTCCTCACCACGTCTTCCAACAGCCATTACAACAGAAAGGTACGTGGCTGCTTTTACACGACTTAGACGTTTTCAAACTGCTACAGAGTGATAATTAAATTAACATTGTATGTGGATGTTTGTGGTGTGTCCTGATTCAATTAGATTCTCACTTTCACTTGAGTTTGATTTGGTCACACAGATGTTTACAGTTCAAATAGTAAGAGCAACATAACTGATGCTCGTAGCAGGACCAAATATCTTGTTACTCTTTCGACCTTTATGGGAATCCTTTTATCTGGTCTAGCCTAAAATTTCTCTCCTCCAAGTGTGGGAAGTTGGCACTGGCCTGCACTAAACTTCAAAGCAGCCAAGGCCCCCCAGTCCCTCTACACTTCAGTCAACAGGAATCTGCCTTTGGTTTGAACCAATTGAAGCCAAATGTGAAAAGTGATAGTCCAGGGTCTTTCATTATGTCTGTCACTAGTGTTTAAAACACTGGTGCATACAACCACATAATCAGAAGTTTAAAGTGAAATGAAAGTAACATCAAACTGAAGTGAATATGGAGTTTCGGTATCAGACTGTAATGACTCAAATAAAAAGTCATATTAACACACCCCAAAGCTATACTGTAACCTCCAAACATATATGGTCCTGTATATTAATAATAATAAAGCTATTTATTCAGAAATGATGACTAATTGACCATTTGAAACTTTATTGTTATCTATTTTAGCTAAAACATAAAATTTGGTTCAACTCCAGAAAAGACAAAACAGAAATAATAGCATATAACACACTATTGTTAAAACACAGAAAAGTCGTCAAAGTATTTTAATAGTTGATTAATAAAGTAATTTTACAAAAATAGCAAATATTTGCTACTTTCAAATTCAAAAATCTGGGGATTTGCTCTGAACACCTTTGGGTTTTGAACTGTTTGTTGAATAAAACAAGACACTTTAAAGGAAATTTTTAAGGAAAATGTCCATCATCTGAATTTCTCCAATGGGGATGAATAAAGTATCTATCTATTTATTTATCTATCTATCCATCTATCTATCTGTCTATCAGATTTTTAAATGTTTTATGTTTTTCATAGACAAAGAGCTGGCAGAATAAAATGGGCAGATTTAATGTCAAACGCTTTAATTTTCTAACAAATTACTAACATACATAGAGTTTACTCTGTATGTGAGACACATATTTTCATTGATCGATTACAATAGTAGTTAACTAGAAGTGAACATATAGCAAACTATATAATAAGGGAAAAAGGCTCACATAAGTTTTAGTTCTCTGTCTTCTGTACTTCCTTCCTCTCTAAGTGTCTTCCTCCTCCTCTAAACATAACTTTCTATTCACTCAATCCTCTCACTTTGCGGTCTGTGTCTCAGCCCCATCCACTTCCTTCCCTCGTAAATTGTATACACTCTTCATGTGTCTTGTGGTGTGTGCATTAGTTTGTCCTTTTCATCCCTGAGTGCACACTTGAGTTCACAGACTCTCTTCTGCTGTGGTTCTGAATTAGGCCAAGTCTACTCTGATCCCACTAAGTTACCTCCTTCATTACCCACTTGTATATCCACAGTGTAGAGATACCATTTTGTACCACACGCTTACAAGATGCTGGAGATTAAACCAGTGTTAGCAGGAAAAAAAACTGGTCTGAACCTTCCTAGAAATATTCATCAGATCATATTTTGTTAACTATACTGCTAAAACTTGGCCCGAGCGGCCGACATGAAACTCAAACCACTTTCTTTTTGGCTAAGTTCCTTGTGAGACAATCGACAAAAACATTCATCTGAGGAGGAAGGGTAGGAAGGGTAGTATGCATTATGTTAGTCTTCATATTTAAAGGCTACACATACAAAGTGTATCAGAGTCGGCACCAAGGAACCCTGTGCTTAGGGACGTCTTAGTTATGGGTCGGAATTTTTTTAACCAATGCTTTGTGTTAAAAAGTGGAGGTGTGACATGTTGGTGTTTATCAGGCATGAAGAGTCCAATAAAACATGCTAATTGAATGTTAGTGATCTTGGAGCCTGGCTCATACTAGGGACTAAAAGGCAGAATATTTTGGCCTTTGCTGCAGATATTTTTATAAATTTTCTCATAAATCTATCTCATTTATCTTTATGGAAATTCAAAACTAATTTGCCCAAGTACTCCTTGAAGCATAGCATGTAGTCTGTTCATTTATATTAAAGCTGACCATTGACCGAGTATCTAAGTACTAGTACTAGTACTCTATTTAGAAGCTGTAAATTACTATACTATTTTCACACATACATCTTCTTCTCCTTTGGGCTGCTCCCTTCAGGGGTCTCCACAGCCAATCATCTTCCTCCATTTAACCCTATCCTCTGTATCCTCCTCACCCACACCAACTATCCTCATGTCCTCCTTCACTACATCCAAGAACCTCCTCTTTGGTCTTCCTCTAGGCCTCCTTCCTGGCAGCTCTAACCTCAGCATCCTTTTACCAATGTATTCACTGTCCCTCCTCTGAACATGTCCAAACCATCTCAATCTGGCTTCCCTGGCTTTTTCTCCAAAACATCTAACATGAGCTGTCCCTCTGATGTCCTCATTCCTGATCCTATCCATCCTCCAGCTCTGCCTCCTGTCTTTTTCTCAGTGCCACTGTCTCTAAACCAGACAACATTGCTGGTCTCACCACTGTCTTGACCTTGAACTCCTCTGTCACCCCTACAGCACACCTCACCACTGTCTTCCAGCTCTCATACATGTCCTGCACCACTCGAACATACTTCTCTGCCACTCCAGACTTCCTCATACAAAACCACAGCTCCTCTCTCGGCACCCTGTCATACGCTTTTTCCAAATCTGCAAAGACACAATGCAGCTCCTTCTGGCCTTCTCGATACTTCTCCATCAGCATTCTCAAAGCAAATATTGCATCTGTGGTTCTCTTTCTTGGCATGAAACCATACTGCTGCTCCTAAATGCTCACTTCTCACCTCAGCCTAGCCTCCACTACTCTTTCCCATAACTTCATTGTGTGACTCATCAGCTTTATTCCTCTGTAGTTTCCACAACTCTGCACGTCTCCCTTGTTCTTAAAGATGGGCCCCAGTACACTTCCAGTACAATTCCTCAGGCATCCTCTCACTCTCCAAGATCTTGTTAAGTAGCCCAGTCAAAAACTCTACTGCCATCTTCCCATACACATAACAAAAGTTAAATGATGAAGTTAAATTAATGGCACAATACTAACATAGTAAAGCAGACAAATGTGATCTGAAAAAAAGTCTTATTTTTTTATTATAGAGTATGCAGAGCTATGTGCTTTCACTGATGAGATCATCCTGGATTTCCCCCTGTAAACAATAAATTTTATCTTCTTTATCTTGGCACAGATATTTATAGTCTTAGTCTATAGTCTACGTTTTGAAGTAGAAGGTTTTTTGATGGAAAAGATGCAGATGACCTAGCTAGCTAGCAGTCAAACTCTCAGCATTTTGAGCCATGAGTCAGCATATTTGTATTAGCCGAGGCCGTCTGCCGCTCCGGACAGTCACTCCTTTTAACTGCACTAAAAAAAACGGCAGCAGGCAGTATGAATAAGAGCTACAGACAGGGCCTCTGGGGACAGCAGCTGCACTCTGTGTTTGTGTGTGGTCGAATGTGCTGTGGTCAGCAGTGTAATTGTCGTCATATGACCAACTGTCCCTTCTTTCATATGTAGCCTGTCAGCTGGACTGTGACAGCTGTTCATTATGTGACCTCAGGTTGACCAGAAGGAAACAGAGATAAAAGTTAAGACACAGAGAGAAGGTAAGGGTGAAAGAGGCACTAAGAGGGGAGAGAGGGGGGCACGGTGGTGGCTAGCTGAGCCGAAGTGCAGACTTTGGTTTCCTTTCTGCAGGCTGCTGAGCCAGGCACACAGCAGTAGAAACTGTCAGCCGTCAGCCTGCCGGGCCCAGGCTGCTAATGGTGAGTGGGAAAGGAAGTGAAGATTACAGAGAGCAAAGACTGAGATCAGATGCACAAGAAGAAAGTAAATGACAAAGTGGGAAGGCAGTTAGCCTCTCTCTTTTATCATCCATCACAAGAAAGAAATTCTGAGGAAAGAGGAGTTAGAAAATGAAAGATTGAAGCACTCTCATCCCACAAGTTCACTAATAAGCAATAGCTTCTGCTCCAAGAGCTCAGTAAGGAAAGAAATCAGTAAGAAATCTGACCAGCTCTGTCTATAAAGCTTCTATGAAGCTGAAGGGCAAAAACACTGGATAAAAGTCATACTACTTGCAAGTTGTGTCCAACTAGATTATTTTGCAAACACGACAAACATGCAAATCATATGATGCATTTCCATTCAGAGGAAGAAGAAAAACACCCAGTTATAATGTTAGCTGCTGCTAACCAAAGGACCATCGAGCAAGCGATGTCAAACCTTCCACCAGCTCAGAAAGCGCAAAGCGAATTATAAACTTTTTTGTAACTTTTATTGCAAACAATTTGCATGTAAACCCTGAAGAAAGCTGGTGGAATAGCTGTAACAGGCACAATTGTCTTTCCCTATTGGTTCAACGCTGGCAAATGCAACTTTCCAGTTTTGCTACATCTCTTACATTTGTTTTATTAATTAGAAGAGGTTATTTAAAGGAAATTTACATTTATTATGGTATATTTATTTATTTATTATAGTACCACGTAGTTAAGAGTGAGAAACAAAACCTGTGTAGAAAAAAAAGATGCATCAATAATCATTTTACTATTGCATCACAGTCCTCAAATCAAATCGTGAGTTGCCTTGAGGATCCCACCCCGAAATGATAGTGTGTTTCACAGGTGACAGGTTTCACAACAGGAAGTCATCGCATCACACCACTCTTACAGCAAAACCCACTGCACCACAATTGAAGCTAACCACAGTGTTCTCTGTGAATGAGAAAACAGCTAATGTGTGACTGTTGCTATCGAGCCTACAGGAGGTTAGTATTTGGTCAATTTTGAGTCAGAACATTACATAAATAAAAACTGCTCAACAGTGTAGACTCTTTTTCTCCTGTGCTCTTCAAACATAGAACCTCTTACCTTGCAAAACTGCATCATGCAAAAACTTGACAACAACCTGTTGCTTTCTCTTCTCATCCTGTAGGCTTTCTGGCTTTATCCCCACTCAACTTGTGATGTAAGACAAAATTGGCCGTAAAGAGAGAAAATCATTTCAACCATGATGCCAACATACCAATACAGGCTAAGCATTTAACGGCTAATGTGTAGGTGAGAAAGGGTGGCAGACAGGCTGCATGACTCAAGGCCAACTGCATGACATAGTCCCTGTTTTGAAAACAGGCTTTGAGAACGTCATAGTAGAGACACTATAAATACACACACACACAAAAATTGCATCTGTAAAGTCACGTCAGAATGTTAAATTAAACAAATTAAATCAAACAGCAAAACATGTCTTTACCCTCTGTGCAAACTAAACAGTGTGAACTGCCACTATTTGCATTGCATGGAGCATTTGCAAGGCCTGAAATCATATCTCTCTGTCTACGGACTGCAGAGTAACAAAATCTTTGAACAAGACCTGCAGACACTGGCACACAATACAGGTGAGTATGCACTCAGGCAACAAGGACAACAATGGGAAGAGGAGAAGGATGAATATTACCATCGCATGATGTGTTTGTTGATGTGACAACAGGACAGTCTGGTGGTAATAATGGTTAGATGGGTTTTGCACTTCTCCAGCCTGGTGAAGCAGGAAGTTACAGCATTTATATATGTTAGGAATATTAACCCTAGTACTTCCACATAAATGACAAGCGAAGGCTTCACTGTAGAAACATAAAAAACTAAGGATGATAATGCAGATACATTAGGTGTAAAACTGAAAAGTTCATATTTTGAGGAAACTAAATAATAAATAATAAAAGGAGTAACATATTTAGGATCAATAACAATAAGGTGGGGGAATGATGACAGTCTGTACCATACTATATGGCACTACTTTTGCTACTTTTGGCACTGTAATATAATGACCAACCAAAACCACCTGGACCTTTCTGATCATATGAGCCAGGTCTGCCATCTGTTAGTCAAAGGAAGAGTAAAAAGACAAAAGAAGGCAGGGGCAGTCATTTGAGACCAGAACCCTGTGGTAAGCACATATTAGGACAAGACAGTAATTGGTCTCAAATAGTCCTGTGATGGGGCACGTCGCTGACTTACAAAGCTAAAAACAAACGCCACATCTTATCTAAGTGATTTAGTCACACCTGTGGGGAAGACAAATGCACTTTGGGTGAACTCATCTGCTGGACACATTATGATTATCTGAATAACAGGCTCACGCTCCTCTCCTGCCTTCCCTCTAACTATTAGCGGTGACGATTTGAATGAAAAAAAAACGAATAAAGCAGAATGAGATTTTGAGCTTGTCTTCGACTGTAGTTTGGGAAAAGATACTCATCGTACTAATAAAACAATATGATGATGTCTTATTGGCATTCTGCCATTCCTTGTTTCTTGATGTGTTTCTTGAACACAACGTTTCTTGTTCCAACCTACACTCACAGGTGCACTAAAAGAGGCACAAAGCCTAGTAACACTGGAGGTTTGTTTGTCATCTCATTTATCATCTCCTCTCCTCACTTCCTTCAGTCTCGTATGCTCTTTCCTGTCTACACTCCAGGTTTGACGGCTAATTAGACAAAAACCCTCCAAAGTAAACTTACCTCCCCCATGTCTTCTGACGAGACAGGATGCCACCTCATTGACTATGACTCTAAGCTCCTCAGCTGTTTGTGTCTATGCTACAGTCAGTGGTGTGCAGCCTCTGATCTAAAGAACCCCTAAAAAGGAGATTTGTTCCAGTCTTGGACTAGAGCAGGTGGTTACTTTGACATGTCTGAGATCAGCTTTTAGCACCTCATGCTCACACAAAACTGACAGAACCATTGAAAAGAATTAAAATAAAAGTCTACTAAGAAAGACCATGTTAAGCTACATGCAAACTCACAAAAACGGTGAATATTTGAAAGTTTTTAAAGTCTGCAAGATGGCACTAAGGTTTGGCCTTAAAGCTGGCTGACAGCAGCATAAAGGCTTTTGTGTCCGACTGAATGTGACCAGTAAAAACTCCTGTTACTGCTCCCATCTCTGAGGCTTACGGGGGAGATTACAAGCCATACCAGGGGAGCGAATGCAAACGCACACAAATGCAAACTTAGAGAGGTGCCTTATCTCCCAGAGCCGAGTCACACAGCGATGAGTCAGCACTCGTCTCACCAGCTGTTTTCCAAATCACACAACACACAAAGTGCTATAAGCAGCACACACACACACACACACACACACACACACACACACACACACACACACACACACACACACACACACACACACACACACACACACACACACACACACACACACACACACACACACACACACACACACACACAGGCTCACAATATTAGAACCAAACAGAAATGCACCCCTCTCTGCTTCGTATCTGCTCCACTTGCTACGGAAGAAACACTCAGACACTTTCTCACTTAAAAATCATTTAGACAAGGCATTCAAGCTCAGGGGACTGACCTCATCCACTTTCCTTTCAACATCCATCCATCACTTCACCATCATACGTCTATACAGTCCACGTCTACATGAACTATTCTGACATTAAGCTAATTTATGTTATTTTTATCAGAGTATCTCAAGGTTGTTGCCACTGTACACATATTAAGAAAGACTATTCCTGTTTGTGTCATGTCAAATGTTATCTTAGACATATATTATACACATTAGGCTGTGACTCAGTCAGTGTTATAAAGCCATATCGTAGCAAAATTAGTGCCTGACAATGCAGACCATGTTATCTGTTGCCAGGCTAGTTTCCAACTAAGCTAATGAAAACAAAAGGTTGGATGGTAAAAAATAAATATCAGGCAGCCTCACATTGAATTAGCTAAGCTTTTGGTTTACCAATATTTCAATTACTGGAGTCTGTCTAGTCTGAATTTGTGGGAACAGAGTCCACATACAAGCCTGTCTTTGTTTAACCTATGATTTAAGTTGGCCTTGAGCCTGGCTGTTGTCTGCGCTGCCTCTTTTGAGCCAGGAAATTATTCAACGGCACCAAATCCAGCCTTGGCCCAGGCAGTGGACACACCCATCTCCAGACACTGGAATTCACTCTCAGTGCTGCCTGTGGTGTAACAAGGAGACACATTCTGATCGATGTTAACATGACAGGCAAACTCAAGAAGGGACAGATGTCTGTAAACCTCGGGGAATCTCTGAAGAGTGACATGACGTTGGTCTGTTTTAAGTGCAGGGTACATGTGTTCAGATGATATACAACTTTATATATCTATACAACTTAATGACCTGTTTTATATTTACGACCACATTTTTTGTTACATGTATTATAAAAATTACCTTAAACTTAATAAGACCATAGACTGAACTACTCTTATTGAATAGTAGTTTTACTTCTGTACTTTTATACCTTTACTATTTAAATGAAAGCAAAATTACCATTTTCCCACTTAAAACAGATTTTTACTGAAGGAAATAAATATAATTCTGTGACTTTGTGCGATTGATTCTAAGAAAATACTAGTCTAGGTTCATGTTCTGTAACTTTAGTGCCACAGTCAGCTAATCATGTCTTAGTTTTGGATTTTACAGATGGGTGTTCTAGCACTGTGTTTTTCATCACGATTAGCAAACATCCCCCTCTGTATGAAGGACAGACGTGCAGTCAAAGTGAGTATACATACTGGCATCTGCACCCAGGGCCATACTCAACAGCTTTTTTGAACACACAAAATTCAGTTTCAAAAAAAGTATAGTGGAGCCTTTAGCCCCTTTTCTAAGATGCACAGCACTTCCAAAGTGTGCTAAGCCAAAGTGCAAGCACACACAAAATGTGTGCTGTGTTTTCAGACTGAGTTCAGATGGTGAAGGTACCGACTGCCATGGTCACCACAGAGAAGAGAGCTGGCAGGTTTGAAAGAGCCTTTAATAAGTAGGTATTAACTACTTAGTCAACCCTCTTGTGAAACTCTGTCAGTATAAACAAATTGCACACAGGCTTTCATAACACACATAACACTGCTTATTCAGAGCTTAAGAAAATTCAGCAATGTTTGTGTCACTTATTACAACATCTCTCACCAAAGCTGACTGCTTTGGCCTAATTACACACTGCTGTATGTCAGACATGACTCAGTTGTAGAAACTTGGACAGATGCATGTCAAGGACTCCCTGCCCTGCTCAGATATAATGTTTGATTAACTCTGGTACAGCCCGTCTGTGATAACGGACACAGATTATGAATCAGAAGTTGAAACTATCTTATAAACTGACTTTGGCCCAGTTTGTGTCTCACATGTATAAGCATATACATGTGAGTGACAGAGATCAGTTTCAAATTCATGGTCGATGTGTAAAAAACCCTGATGGTTGTTAAACAAAGGTGCTTTAACTAGTGGGTCATTCCTATCCAGTATGTGATGCTCAGGTACACAATGGAAAAAAAAAATTCAATTCACTAAAGACTTGAAGTTTGAACTACAGAATTATGTGATCTAGTGACTGGGAATTACAGTGCATTGTCAGAACTGCTTTTCTTCTATTTCCCACATCCTGTCAATGTGATTTCAGCTGTTATGACTGACTCACATATCACATAACAAAAACACAGACAAAGACCTTCGACATGTTCATTGTTGGTTTTGGTCTTTTAAAGAATTGTTATGATAATAACACCAGGCCAACGAAGCACTGACTGATGACAACTGTAGAGCCCAGTGACAGATCAAAACATCATCTAACATGAATACTGAGCTTATATATAATATAATATAATAATATAATATAATAATAATATGAACTGACACATTTAGCTGTGGACTGATAACTGCTTTTCAAATGCTGACCCCCTTTAATTTAATCTCTGTTTACAAGATAGTTTTACACTTGGCTACACTATACACTATACTAAAACATCCTACAATAAGAGCTCTCATGCTGTACTAACCTGAGATCACCTTGAGCTTCCCATGTTTTATAAACACTTATCTTAACTCAACAGATAAGGCTTGGCTTAACCTAGTAAGAGCCAAACTCTCTGCCAAGGCCTTACATAACGCATACCAGCTGCCTCCTAACAGGAAAAACTCACAGGAGAAGGGTAACACCATGCATCATATTTATAGGTTACAACATGGCCCAGTCTGTTTGTGGATGATCCAATTCAGAGAATAAGAACATAACACAAACAAAGTTGCCGCCCTGAGGGATGTGGGGGTTGTGAGAGTTGCTGCTTTTCCAAAATACAAAACTCCTTTAATGGAGAACATAGATCTGTTTCTAGTCCATTAAAATTACAGCTCATACTGTTCCAGTGAACTATAGGCCATAACAGTGTGGGTCTGTGTGGGTCTAACTTCATCTCAAAAATATATGAAAGCTACATGGTTCAGTGTGAGTAGTAAAGAAAGGGATGACATTGTGCTGCCATTATAGTCCAGGATGAATCATAATGTGACTCCAGGAAACTGTAGACAGAGGCAAGACCTTCAGATATAACAAAGAGGATTAGTGTCAAGGAGGGACAGGGTCAGTGGGCTGGGTTACTATCCCAGGGTGACGTTGGATTTGGGAACAGCTAATCTAGCCTCACATATTGTTTTGTCTAAAAACAATATGGTCGAAAAATATCAGTAAACCGGGCCAGACCCTTTACTGAACAAATCCACATGGTCGAAACTTCCATGTATTTAATAAATTGTGGCTAACCTTACAACAAAAACACGATGGCTAGGCTGGTCATACAGTGGTCCAAGTAGTTAGTCAAAGTTACCTGATAGGGCGGCGGTGGCTCCTGGTCTGGGTCAGCGCCGTCTCCGTAGCTGGCCCGGTCCGACTGAGATTCATGTAGCAAAGAAATATCATCCGAGGTCGGAGACTTGAGGCAGTTTCCCATCTCCTTCCTCTTCGGTCAAACTCTCCCCTCTCTCGGTGTGGCTTTAGTAACCGCGGGTTTCACGGATGATGTCAGTGGATGAGAAGGCGTCGAGGAGGCGTTTTTCCATACGCAGCTGATGAATCTCCTGTCCCAGATGACGGGAGGGCTGCTCCGTTCAACAACAACAACAACAACAACAATAACAACAACAACACATCCCTTGGCTAGCAGCTAGCCACACAAAGAGCTAGCCTGCTAACACCAGCTAGCACTCACAGGGAAGCATATAGTGTCCGGTGAGCTAATAAATGACGGGTGAGACTACCTTGCAGATTTTTCTATCCGCCGAGGCACCGGGGCGAAGCAAATATCAGTATCCGTCATTTAAATTAATTAAAACCACAGATTTGACTGACTGAAACCTCCCTGCCTGTCAGGGACTTTCCAGTTTGCAGCTGCCGAGCAACGACAAAGGTGGTGACGTAGCAACGCGAGGCCCCGCCCCCTCGAGCAGCGAACCAATTACCTTTCACCTGCGGCCAGGAAGCTCGTAGCTACAGCCAATGAGAGTCGTGGTCACATTGCCCTTCGCTAAAAACATAAACACAGAGATAAAACGATAAATAAGTCTTTGTCATTCAAATTTCAGGACAGTTTTGCACTGACTAGTGCTAGCCTTAATATATTACACGATCATGGATTATTCTGTTGTTTTACAGACGGTCAATTTAAATCCTTTGTGCATTTTAAATCAAATATAATGTGTATACTATTCAAATACCCCGTGTCTTCTTATCTGTGAATCCGTGTGTACCCAGTGGATTAAATCAACATTTTCTTTTTGGTCAGTAAATAATGTCACTTCGTACTGTGCACATATGCGAAAATGCCCCAAAAAAAGACACCACACCACAGGTGACATGAGTTAGTTGCTCATCATTATTTCATCTTAAATTATAATAGAAACACTCAGTATGTACAGGAATGTCATTCTGCTCAGTGGAGCCATGCCCAGTATAATATGCTGATTGTAAACATCACAATAATCTTATTTATTTCTATAATTAATTCATTAATGAAATATTCCAGAGTGACTGCTGTTAAAACAGTAATAGGAACGGATTTCCTCCACCATTATCTTCCACCAAAATCTCCCACAGACTCCTAGTCTCTGTCTTGAATCCCAAACCTTATGCTAATCATGAATAAATCAGAAGTGCTCCAATTCCAACACTTGACACACCATCTGAGTTTCTAGGTTTTGGACACGCTTGCTGGGACACAGCCGTTCAAATAATTAGAGGTGACTCTCATGTCATTACAAGTATTTGTTCATTTAGAAACTATTATTTGAAGCAATATTGTGGTTATGATAGCCAAGTCTTTCTATAGGTGGCTGTGGTCAAGCTTGTCTAAACAAAAGGAGAGGATGTTCACAAAGCAGGAAGACTGTGGTGGTTGCCGTTCAAAACTTCTTCACCCACTAAAGATGCAACAGGCGGAGAAGCACGCAGTCCTTTTCTGCTCGGCGTGAATGGCCTGTTTGTTCAAGCTCAAGTAGTTTTGGAGCCCGTCCCACACACCAGGAGGAGAAAAGAAGGGAGTTTGCCTTTCTAAAAGACACATTCATCTGTCCTCTTAAAACGGGACAATCTGTGTAAAAGGTGCCATTTACAGTATATAAATGTAAAGAACAACTCCCGCTGCAAGTCCAACTGGAGAGTCTACATGGGTGGCTGATTTACAAAGCTCTATCCAAAAGCCACTACATGTAACTGTAAATATCCTTGGAAGGAGAGTGAAAGAAATTATTTTACATGAATACATTTTTATCTTGTAGTATTTCCATAGGTTTCAAGGAAAGGAAGAACAGCCTACTTAAAATATACAATAAAATGTTCACTTACTCTGAAAAACAATGAACAAATGCTTATTATAACAAAAGTGAATCTAACATTCAGAAGTTATATCTATACTGGTCATATTGGTGATGAGAAATCTGAACACATGTGAAACCTGCCAACTAAAATGTTTCAAATGACACAGTTCAAAACAGTTTCATAATCCTAAAGGACTACATGGTGAGTTGCTTGATATGATATATATATATATATATATATATATATATATATATATATATATATACACACACTTTCTATCAAGCCATATCAACACATATGTATCAAGCAATTTTTATGTCTAATGTTTAATGTCTGAGAAATATTAAATTAAAAGAATGGTTTTGTAGGAACAAGGTCAAATTGTGTTGCTGGTAAGATTGAGTTAGTGTCAATTATTTATAGGGGCTGAGTGGTACTCTAGGTCCGTTAGGTCCAAACCTACTACCCTGAACTGAACAATTTACAGTATATGCTATACAAATGTGGCCTTGTTTCCTACCCTAGTGCGCCCCTTGTGGGTGGCCAGAGTGCTAGACAAACAAGCCTGCTAGAAGCATGTTTTATAAATATACTGTAGGTGCATTTCTCATTTCTCTGTGTTTCGTTTGAGGAAGTCAATTTCACCGTAACGTGTCCCTGACAGTGGGCGTTGCAAACCCATCTATGTCTTTCAGGGCCACATAGAGCTGGAATCTTCTGTAAGGGCAGCACATATGATAAAAAGCACATCTCTCTCCCTTTAGCCTAGTGATGTAAAAAACAAATCGCCCGCCTGAATGAGCGGGGCGGAGCGGGGCGGGGCGAGGCGGGGCGGGGCGAGGCGAGGCGGGACATGGCTGGGTAGAGTGTTGCATTGTGGGACTGCGGAAGCAGAACTGTAGTGCTGCTCTAGTGTGCCCTCCACTGCCTGTTATGGGCTGGAGGTAACATGGATGCCATTCTCCCCAGTGCCCTTGGCCTTGTGCAGAGCAGCCTGAATACGAAAGTGTGTCCTTGACTCCATAGAGTAGTTTTTGTAATTTTGCCTGAAACAGAGCAAGAACAGTAATTTACAGTCACATCAACATCAGTCTAACATCTTATTTCATGACTGGACATGGGAAAACAAACATAAATCATATGGTGATGGTTTAAGTTAAAACAAGCCCTGTCATTTAGTCTAACACTCACTACTAGTGAAATGGGTGTTGAATATTAAATTTACACATAACACGTTCATTTTCACCAGTGAAGGCTTGTAGTTATAGAGTACGTGAAAAATATGCTGCAAACATTTGAAGCAAGTGGACAATATTAACTTGAACAAGCTCTGCCTTGAGTACAGATGGCATGAATATGTCGTGGTGGTTAGAATACTTACTTTGCTGCTTCTAGGAGTTTGACAGCTTCACCTTTTCTGCCTTGCTCCAGACACAGCAGACCATGCTCCAGCAGGGCATTAGGAACCAGGTAGTGGTCATACTTGATCTGTGTCTCACTGCAGACAATGTTAAACACTATGGTTATGAGTGGAGGTGAACTCAGTATAAACAAATAGTTCCTTCAGTTCTTGCCCTGTGTTTTTTTTTTTCTAAACAGAACTCCCTTCCTTCACCTGAAGATGAACAACAATTATGATCAGGCTAACTGCTGATGACACGCTGGTTGGGCTATGTATGTACGTGCATTTTACTGAGAGAGGCTTACTTGCAGAGAACAAGAGTAAAGTAGTGCTCTGCTTCCTCTTGGCGCCCCAGGTGTTTGAGACAGAGTCCCTTCAACAGGCTCAGCAGACACTGATCATCTATGGAAAACTCAGTCTCTGAAAAACACACGAGAGGACAGCTGGGATCTAACAAGCAGTTTACAGATTACAAAATAGATACAGTACTTCCAGACAAACAGATTTTATAATGTATGTGTATAATGCAACATTAGTGTAGCATCTAAAATGAATGCAATCCAGATTAACATATGAATACTAAAAAAGCAAAATGAGGATTTGCATCAGTTGGAATTAACTTGGTAAATGATGTTGCATACTTGGGCTGCCGTCAAGCTTAGCCTGTGCATCATCCAGCGTTTTCAGCATGCCTTCAGTTAAGTCTTTGTGTTTACCGATGACTGTATAGCCATTCCAGATGTACATCATCTCCTAGACATAACACAAACAGACATGACTCATGCAAAAACAACAATTAGCACGTTTTCACAGACATAGATCATCACTGAAGGTAACTCAGCTCTCTCCATGGTTTGACTTCAACAAAGGGGATTTTTGTAACACTAGATCTATGAGTAAAGACAGACCCCAAACTGCACTCAAGTGTTATTGGTTCAGTCAATCAAGATAGCACCATCAACTCCTACAAGTACAGATTACAGCAAAGTATGTGGTAGTATTACTAGGCAGCTACGATATCAGCAATTCAAAGAGCAGCAAAAAGACAGTGTGCTCAGTTTACCCAGAGTAACCTTAATTTTATATCATGCAGGTTTCACCCTCTAATGAGCTTTGGGATCACAAAGCCTGCACCCATTGCCACGAGGCCAAACACACACATGACCCTAGACACAAAAGTGTGCATGGACACAATGCAACACACTGTAGTGTCAAAATATAGTTTTGCTACAAGACATGCAAAGTGGAGCTGTACTGACCAGTGGAGGAGCAGGAAGAGGAATGGGGTTTTCTGCGAGGTAGCGACGGGCTTTCCTTATAGCAAACTTCTCTGTTGGTAAAGATTTGCCAGCTATTTTCTGCTTTAGCGCTGGAACCTGCCTGAAATATAATAAAATATGCAATTTAATCACACACACGAGTGTCAGCAATAAAAAGAAATCAACTGCTGGAACAGTTGTACATTTGTTAATCTTCAATAAAAACACGTGTATAGCTCTGTGCCAGCAAAATCAAGCGTTAGGTTTTTGCTATAATATTCCACTGTGATAAAAATTGCATTTCTTAGATGAGTTCAGCCTTTTCTTGGAAGAAGAGGTTATGATATCATGGACACACGTCACACACTGTCACACTGAATCATCTCGGTTTTGCAGAGGTTGCTGTGAGCAGTTTCAGCTCTTAGTTCTTACCTGAACAGTGCCAGTGCAGTTTCCCCAAAGGTCAGACAATCATCTGGAGTCAACATGCTGAGGTAGGCTGCTTTCATATATGCATAAGTAGCCTGCCGGATGCAAAAAAAAAAAAACAAGGTTACGACTGCATTGCTGTCTTTCCCTTTTACATGAACTTAGCTGAGGAGAGAAAAAAAACTGCAGCTGTGTAGAGTCAGTTCAGGACACCAGGACTCAAATCCACTATTGGTCTTCAGTTTGTTTTCACAGCATGTTTTATTTTCAGCAACTAAAAAAATGTTGACTAGGCAAAGCATAAAATGCAATTCAGTCTCTTTTTCGCTATGACTGTCCAATACTTAATGGATTTTTCTTGTGTATTGTAGTTGCTAGATGAGAATTCTGCAACTTGCAATAAAGATGCAATGCTGAAATTAAACTTAAGGGGAAATTTCTCTTTGAGGCAGACGTGTGTCAATATGAAATTTTCAGCATCAAATTTTAGACATGACTAACTTCCCATTTCTAGTCATTAATTAGGACATTTTTGAAGGATGACTCACTTTGGACCATGAGTTCTCCTTGCTGAGGAGATCGGCGTAGAAGTAGGCCATCTTCCAGTGCCTCTGGTATGTGAAACACCACATCAGCTCCCAGTAACACATGTGGTGAAACTGCTTCCATTGTTGCTGAGCCTCACAACACTCCTCAAAACGCTTGATTGCCTGGGAACACACGCAAACACTGAGGATCTCGCATTCTTATACATATTGACGGACGATATTTTACAGGTAGTGACATGAGCAGCGACGTGGTGAAGATATGAGTCGCACTTACGGCATCCAAGTTGCCTTTGATCTCCTCTATTCGACCAGCGAAGAACAAGAAGATGGATCCCTGGGAGACACAAAACCCACAGAATGTTTGAAACCACGACACTTCAAATAATGTGAACATTAAAAAAAATACATAAAGCCTTCAATCACGGTAAACCTTTGGGTATTTTCTCAGATATGGCTGCAGCAGTTTCTCTGCATCTTCAACATCGCCTTCCCCAGTGCCTGCAAGACACAAAGGCGACAGAATCAGTTAAGATCCTTGCCTGTTTTTTGTGGTTGGCTGCAGCTGCATGCGTCTATGTGGCGTTGCTCACCTAGTATGAAGCTCATGAAGGTGTGATAACAGAGCAGCAGCATGTTACAAAGGAAAGACCTGAGTGTGCTTTCTGCAGAGCCCTCCTGAAGCTGCTGGAGACCAAACCCCTGTATGAACAGAAGCGGCACACATAAAGTTTCTTTTTACTCGTGTGTACTAGAGGACGAGCAGCATCTGTCTGTGTACCAGAGTACTTTTACCCATCCAGTCTGAACAGACATAAGTCAAGAGATAGCCACGTGTGCAAAATATACAAGTGACTTATGCAAGATATGCAGACTATTTTAACTCTTGAGACTTCAAATGTCAAAGATGATCAGTGATATCAGTTAAAAACATATTATCCAAAGTAATCTATGGTGTAACAAGAGTACAAGCCAGCAGCGATAAAAGTTAATAGGAAGTCATGATCCAGTGAAATGGTACAGTCATATGTCATTATGATCAAAGTGATTATTAAGTCATTCATCCATTACGCTGTGAGCTGTAAAGGTTTCGCCTTGTGCTTTTACTAAACATGTCAGGTTCATTGTCAACTCATACAGGGACATGAGAGTTTCACCATAAACCACAGGCTTTTAATCAAGTAACTAGTGAAACCAAAATCACAGATCCAGAGTTATCCACACTGTATTCAGTGTTTGTCAGCTAAACCTACCTTGTTACCAGAGAAACCAACAAATTCCAGCAGCTTCAGCGTCCGTGTGGGTAACATGGAAATCATCTGTAGCAGACAAGGCAGGATTATCTTTATCATTACAGCACCAGTGGATTTCTTTGAATTTTTTTTTTTAATCACATCCAGTGAAGCATCAGTAAACTAGTAGCTCTCCATCTTTTGTTTCACACTTAGACATTGTGAAAGTTCTGATTCCTCAGTAACTCAGTTCACGTGAGCAGTTATTCTTTGTCCCATGTCTGAGTACAAAGGAAAACGTACAGCCAGTTACTTACCAGGTTAAATGCTCCTACTCCCAGTTTAACACCACCCTCAAAATGGCCATGGTTGTCCCCGTGAGTGTATCCTGAAGACTGGAGGATGGTGTGAAGTTCTCTATCAGGTAAAGATAAAAGGAGAAATATAAGTAAAATAATGAAGAAGGCAGAAAAAAAGATGTAAAAAAAGAATCTAATGGGAAACAGAGACAAGAACAATGAAGGACATTCGTTCTCTTAGGTTCTCACTTGTATGTCTGGTAGCTGTTCCTCACTTTGATTCCCCCTTTGATGAAACTGATCATGTTCTCATCCTGGGAACAAGAGGAGAGAAAACAGCAGGAACAAAATGAGTCAGAAACAGTGAAAGTCAGTTTTGATCAAACCTAGATTTATGAATCGTGGAGAACATCAGTGCCGGGGCAGGCCTGCTTCCTGACCTGAAGGAAGGTGAGTGCTGCCCTCTGCAGGAGACACTCTGCGTAGCAAACCTCTGCGTGCAGTTCCTCTGAGGTGAAAATTACGTCACAGTTATCTTCAGTCACACAGCATGAAAGCTCAGCAGAGCTCACGGGCTGCAGCGTAACGGCCAAACGCACATACAAATATATACATACACACATAACACATGCACATGGTACTTTTAACATCAGTGCACATAAACGCGCCGTACGCAAAGGCTCAAACTAGTTTTCATTATTTCTAACACACGAGTTCACAGACATTCAAGTACCCAGACGTATTAAGCACAACTGAAACCACTGCCTACATGGTGAAAATAACAAACTAGCTGACAGTGCAGGGCTTTGCTCACCTTCTGTGAAGCTTCTGGAGAAGCTTGACCTCTTGCGGTGCCTGATGGAGACAACACAGAACGATCAGTGGCTTCAGGCCACTAGAAACCTTTTCTCTCAGCATTGTTTTTCAGCTTATCTTGTTTCAGAGCATCAGTGACTCAGCCTCTTTTCAATAAAGACAGGATGCTGAGCTGCTGCAGGATGAAGTTACCAAAAGGTGCTGACGTGCATTAAATTTCCTACCACTTGACTTTTTGTTTCACTGTGGCGACGAGTGCATTTTATCAGGGTGGGCTAATTAGATGTATTGTTAGTCCAGCTCTGTCTCACTGTCTCAATGTGGCCCCAGGACAAACTGTGACAGATGGCTGTGACATTTTTAGGGCCAATGAGTCGGGATGAGGTCAGCATTGTTTCAGAGATACAGCTTCATCTTTAATGTGCTCGAACGTCTAAATGTCTAAATGATCATCTTCACCTTCATCACCTTATATATTCAAAACAAACTCTGATTTTATTAAATCCTACGTTTTTGTCTCTAGACTGACTTGCTTTTAAAAGACCAAACTCACTTCTGCAGCTTATAAAACTTGTCCTGTCACAGTTTATCAGCTGGCCAACTAGCCGTTATTACAGCATAGCACTGTGGGAAAGTCTCACCGCTGACAAATAGCCTGAGCCTCCTTCATGGTGTTTCCTGCAGCCATGATGTGCTCGGGGTCAAAGGACATAATGGCCTGCATCTCCAGAATAGTGGCATAAGTCAGAGCGTGGTACATGCTGTCTTTGGTTCTGCAAAAAACACAAGAATATTTATTTCGAGCTGAACAGAATCTGATTGATATGACACAACATACTGGTTCAAATTAGTTGATGTGCTGTCTCTGGTGCGCTGACAGAAATGATGAAGAAAAACATTTTGTGCAATAAGGGAAGAGTTAAACCTACAATAAACAGTCAGGCAGTAGACATGAGAGATGGAAAATGTGGGCCCAGAACATGAAAAGCTGTAATCTGATAACCATTTCTTGCTAAAACTGTGGTGTGATTGAATGCATGGAAAACTAAAACCACACTAAGCAGAAAAAAAACAGTTTCTATTTATACATGTGGTTGTTGGTCCATGTCACACCCACTGTTTAACAATTGTTCCAGCTTTTCACGTGATAAAGGAGGAGTAAAAGTATATGACGCTACGAGCATTTTTCTAGTTGATGCACCTGTTTGTCCAGTTAGAGTTCTAAACATTATTAGTCCTAATTATTCAATTAACCTATTTAAAAGAAACAAGATGAAGAAATATTACTGATACTGTCCTAGTGCAGTCACAGCTGACAACACAAAAACCACCATATCCTCTGCATTCACCTACTGTATGTCGGTACATGTATTACACACACACACACACACACACACACACACAAACACACACACACACACGACAAAATCATTTTGGTAAAGCACCAAAGGTGTGTGGAGAAGAATGCTGTCAGTCTGCATACCTGACATTTCACTGCTCTATGCCACAGACTGACTCGTCTGACTCAACCCATCGTCTTTCACAGGGATGTAAGTTGCATAACCAGATGTAGGTAGAGCACAGCAACATGGGAAAAAACATTAATCGTGCTCAACTAGACTTTTAATAAATATATATTTGACATAAAAAGACTGATGGAAGCAGCACAGCGGTGCCAATGGTTAACACTGTGGCCTCACAGCAGAAAGGTTCGTGGTTTGAATCCCGTTTGAGCCTGGGGAGTTTGCATGTTGTGCCTGTGTCTGCGGTGAGATAAACTTTATTAATGCCCGAAGGGAAATCTTGTGTAGTCTTGTGGTGAAAGTAGTAAAGTAGTCAGCGACAGTCCAAATCATGTTGGTTAGTCATCTGCCATTGGTGGTGGTTAGGTTGTGGTCAGGTTAATTGGTGATCTGTCCAGGGTGTACCCTGCCTTGGCACCACCCCCCACTGTGAGCCTTGGAGGTTCCTACATAAGCAGAATGTTATTGATGGATGGATGAAAAGACTAATTGACACATGACAGACAAAGAAAGATGAAAGTAAAAGTCTTCCATTTGCACTGTGTCAGTCTTGTTTATCTGAGACAAACCTTTTAAGAAGGAGCTGTGAAGAATTTAACTGAATTTACTGTAGCTGTGTTTAAAGTGGCTGGGAATTCCAAATATTTCACAGCAAAACTTAGATATTTCTTAGTCGGCATCTTCTCAGGGGCCAGTAAAGTCTCTTGTCCTTGTGACAGGTCTCCCACAAAGTTTGACCCCAATGTTCCACAATGCAGGGGCAGAAACGTTTTGCACTTTCTCAAAAACACACTTGTGTTCATGCCTTATGTTCAGGTCTCTTCAATAAGGAAGTGCAGCAATGTTGAGAGCATCAACATACACAAACCAGTTTATTTCTTTCAAATACACCACTGGCTGCATTTGGTTTGATTTTAATAGGTTAATAAAACAGAGTTAATGTCCCAAAATTAGACACCAGCCTTTAATAAACTTTACAGACACACTGGCAACCACACGACCTCTCACCATGACACAAACAGCCAGGCGCTGTATTTTATACAGATGCCAGACATTTCTTACCCCATTTCCTGCTACAGCTGTGGGGGCGAAGAGAAAAGGTTTGGGCTGTTGTGGTCTGGTGGTATGTTTCAACAAATATCTGACAACCCTAAACCAGCTGTTGGATACCTCAAGAAGAAACACCCCTAAAACATGTGATTACTTAGCAGGAATGTTTCAACTAATGTCATAGATATGTCTCCAATTCCTTAACTATAACTTAGTTATCATCTTGTAAACAAACCCTAAGCCTGAAATTAACCACAGTAAATGTTAAAAAAACCCCTCAAAACTGTTTAAAACCCTGAACTATCTAAACTTTATGATAAAGGTGATTCAATATGTAACAGGAACAATGAATCAGGGTCATCATCCCCATAATGACAGTCCATGTGTCAGTTCTGCCTACAGTCAGAAAACATGTGGCTGTGTGACATTAGCATGACTGCATTTCCCATGTATCTCTGTGCTCCTCCGTGCTGTGACAGGCTCCAGCTGCATTCGACTATGAACAGGTACATGTGAGGGCAGAAGAAACACACGATTCATTAAAGTACAAAGCTGACTATGAAGGTATGTTGGCTTCAGTGTGTATGTGCGCTGCAGAGACTCTGGTAGAGCCTTCTCCTACCCGAGTGCCTCACACAAAACACACACACACACACACACATATTTGCAACTATTGTTTGTACTTGGGTGACTGGAAGAGAAACAGCCTACACAGAGCAGAGTGGGAAGACTATCGAGAAAGACATCAAGACACCTACTGTGTTGACAGGCTGCCGGACGTCATGTGGCAGATGCTAGACGTGCCGCCAGAGAGGGATTAGACAGATTTTGCTCCAAGTTGGAATATTCACAAATCTCATCTTAAATACTGAAGCATATTGTGTTTATGACACCAGGACAGTCACTTGGCAACAGAGTATTTATGTCGTGTTGCAATGAAAGTCTGAATAATCCAGTTCATCCATCCATCCATCATCTATACCCGCTTATTCCTATTTAGGGTCCCAGGGATCTGCTGGAGCCTATCCCAGCTCTCTTTGGGTGAAAGGCAACATCAAACGCACCAAACTATCAATGTCTGTCAATCCAGCCTTGGTTTCTAATTTACAAGAAAAGTACCAGCTGACAGGAAGCACTTCTTCTGCCTCAAGCACTGAAACCGAGGCTAAGGAGTGGCCCACAGCACCGGAGAGGAGATAAAGGGTGGAGAATAATAGAGACGGTGTGATAAAGATTCTGGTAATAGAGCACACGAACAATGGAGCTACTGAAAGACACAGCGAAGTACAAAACTAGAAGCACGGCGTGAGACTGGACGGGGAGTTTGTGAATCGTGTAAAACCTCTGGCCATGAAAACAGGCACTGGCAACGAACACCAGAGTTAATTCCTCGGCCAATCCCACTGCGGACTAATATTTCTGTTTCTCACCTGTTAGTGAGCCAAGGGTTGTGCAATTCAAGCTTTAAAGGGACACTCCAGTGATTTAATATTACCGAGTAAGTTTAAAGCTGGACCAAAATCAATGCAGCACAGGCCGAGATGTCCTGACTTTTTAGTTCCTCGTACAGGTCGTAAAATTTCCCACAATGCAGCTTGATAGCATCATTTGCCGATAAATTGTCCACTTGATGTCAACAGATATTCAGGTGTCACATTAACGCATGACAGTGTGACATTGAGCCGGGACAAGAAATAACCTGAAAAGGTTATTATCAAAAATAAAATTCAGCCTCATTGATTCATATATTTGCAGCTCTGCTCCTCCCACTGTGACACATCATGTCCGAGTGCAGCTTCTCGTGTCAACGTGCAAAAGCCCCAAAAATGCTCACGTATAAAAAGTCAGCTGTTTGCTTCTCATTTATCTCAGGTGCATCTCAGCTCTAGTGCAGCTTAGAACAGCAGCAGGTTCAGGTTGTTCTCATACCTGCATCTGAGGCGGACCTGCGCCTCCTCAAAGTCGTTTCTGAGGAACAGATCCAGGGCAGCCATACAGTCCTCCAGAGCCAGAGACAGGTCTGACCGCGAGCACCTGGGGAACCAAAACAAACAAACAATGCAGATGAGGAAGGTGAAATCTGCTGCACATGTTGTCTAATAAACAGGCCAAGCTGACGGCCTGACAAATTCTTAACTGAGTTTTCATGATCTCAAAAAAAACCTTGGGCAAAGTTCAAATGATACACATATATACGCACAGGTCTGACATGTTGGTCAAATTTGATTTTCACGGTCTGGTAATAAAAAACATTCCTCAAAAACATCTTTAAGTAGACTTAAGGGAAATGATTAAAGTGGATGTTTTATGGGTACAGACTGAAAAAGGATCCAGACCACCTCACTCCCCCAGTTTCTCTTCGCCCCACTCCCTACTGCTTATATTAGCAGCAGCAAAGGCAGGCTCAAAACACTGAGCCACAACAGAAAGAACATAAGTCTCCTTCTGAATGACTTGTCCTTTAAACCCTTCCCACACCTTCGCCTCACAAAAGAAACCAAAACAGAGCCACAATGAGGCAAATGAGCTCGTGAGAGTGTTTCCCTGTCAGCACGGTTGCCGTTTTAAAGAACGTGAGGCCTTTGTGTATCCTCTTCCAAACACAATGCTGCTCTGTAAGTCGTCTTTGTGGAAGCTCCTACTGATTGTTAATAAAGTGGCTATGTATTCAGATTTCATTAGCGCACATGACCCTCATGTGACGAGTGTATAACGTGGCCCGACTGAGCACGAGTCATGACTGAGGATCATGCCCAAGGCTGCCTGCTCTTTGTGTTCACGCTCTGGACTGACAATGGATCTGTTTCAATCACTGGATCTGTTTTATTTCTTCCCTACAGGAAGCCAAGCGCACAGAGACACATTACTGTTCGACATAATGAGCAGGAACATCAATTAACTAAATGGCAAACAGTGATGTGTGACACTTTAAGATGGCTTAATGTTTTTGGACTGGTTTGTTACGTAGAAAGCTGCTTTCTTCACCATTTATTTGCTATTTATGTTGTTATAATGAATTTCTGAGTTGTTCTTCTGTGGTTGTGAAATAGGAAACTAGTTTCTGTTTCATCTTATCCTGTGACATTCAGTTTGTTTTGTGCTTCAAACCTGCAGACAGTATTGATCACATAAGCATGACAACTGTTCCCCATTTAACAGCAGGAGTCCAGTCAATTCTTGAATTCTTGAATTTTTGACACAAAGCAGAGGAGGGTCAGAAACAGACTGATGAAGAACAGAACAGCAAACACGACTAGGACTAATGTGTGTGACAGCAGTGACCAATTGACAGCATTTACTTTACATTCATGACCATTAGAAACAGTGAGGAACTATGAATTCTTCTCTTTATTGCTGTTTCACACACACACAATCACCATCACCATAAAGGAGAACATACTATTGCAGTTCTGCCTAATGACTTGCTGCTGACTGCTGTGTTCACCATATGACCAGCAGCAAACATTTCCTGAAAACAACACACACACAAAAAGAGCAAATTCTGTTGAAAGCACTAAAAGGGATAAAAATTAATTTATATACAGAAATTAAAAAAAGAAATGATCTTATCTTACTCTCATCTTAACTTAACTTATCTTAGCTTATCTTATATTACTCTCAGCTAAACGTATGTTATCTTAACTTATCTTAGCTTATCTTATATTACTCTCAGCTAAACGTATGTTATCTTAATTTATCTTAGCTTATCTTACTCTCAGCTTAACTTATGTTATCTTAACTTAGCTTATCTTACTCTCAGATTAACTTAAGTTATCTTATCTTAGCTTATTTTATCTTACTCTCATCTTAACTTATAAGTTAAGATAACTTAACTTATATTAGCTTAGTTTATCTTACTCTCATCTTAATTTAAGTTATCTTGACTTATCTTACTCTCATCTTATCTTATCTTAAGTTATCTTAACTTATGTTAATATCATCTTAACTTATCTTAACTCACCTTATCTTATTCTCATCTTATCTTATCTTAAGTTACCTTAACTTATGTTAATATCATCTTAACTTAAGTTATCGTAACTTACCTTATCTTACTCTCATCTTATCTTAAGTTATCTTAACTCATCTCATCTTAAAGTATAAATCTGTAAGGTCACAGGTCTTCCCTCAGTGGCCAGTGACTAAAACCAGCCAGAGCTTTCTCTACTGTGCAGTAAAGGGCTACTGTCACTTTTATTTAAAACAACAAGCCTGCAGAAGAACAAAAACAAATCAGAGGAATGTCTTTCTCTGTCAGAGCTGACAAAAACAAGACACTGTGCTTAAAACATGTGCTCAAAATTAGAAATTAAACATTTGTGAAATAATTGAAACTAATATTTTGACAGGATTCATGAGGTCAAACAATCAGTGGGTTGATCCTCTCCTTACAGCTGAAATCTAACTCAACTGGTCCTGACTAGCCAGAAACCCAAACATTGGCAGGATTACATCTTAAAGACAATCTGAAGCCTGAGGACATTGAAAAGGAAAAAAGGCCCCTCTCAATCTGTGACCAGAGATGATCTCACAGTACAGGGATATTAAAATGGAGGGAATAACTGATTCTGTGGAGGAAAGAAAAGGCATCACAATCAACACAATGAGGACTGTTAGACTCACATACCTCATATTGTTCCAATAATCTAATTGAATTTTGAGTCAGCAAGTCTGAAATTCTGGGTTGATTTCTCCAGGGACTAACTTGTACAGTGATGATCATTATGAGGCAAACGCACACACACACACACACACACACACACACACACACACACACACACACACACACACAGATAAAACCACTTAGTGCACAAACACTATTCATAAACACACCCCTGCATGTGCTCATGTACACCAATTTGGAAGCACACACACACACACACACACACACACACACTTGGAGCAGCCAAGCGTTAGTTTATCGACTCTGGTTGACAGAGCTTTCACTACATTCATTCCAGCTGGCCTAAGATGTTCAGAGGCCTCACGTTAAGCTGTGACACAAAAGAGACAAGTTCTTCCAACAATTAACTGAGCAAGTTTGTCCACATGCTTTAGTGTCACATCTAAAACACACACACACATATTTCCCAGAAGAACACACACTTCCAGTCCATCTCACATAGCCCAACACAATGACAAACACACACCACTCTGACATGCAGCAGCCCTGACGGCTCTTACCCGTTGGACAGAGTCTCTTCCTCTCCTGACATTTTCATCTGGCAAAGTGTGTGTGGGTGGAAGAGAGACAGAGAAGAAGACAGATAAGGAGAATTGCAGAAGTGAATGTGAGCGCGGGGCCTTTCCAGCAGTGCAGTGTAATGGTCTGTGTCTCTCTGCCTGTATTAGCAGCGGCAACAAGGGCGGAAGCAGCAGCAGCAGCAGCAGAAGGGCAGGCGGGTGAGAGAGAGAGAAAGAAAAGAGAAAGGAGGGGGAGGCGAAGGAGTGACGGAGGGAGAGAGAGGTGCAGGAGGAAGGACGCAGTAGCAACAGCAGACCTTAATAAGATTGGGATGACTTTCACACATGAGTTGAGAAAAATGGCCTTTCTTTGCTGCCTCTAACACTAACACACACACGCACACACACGCACACACGCACACACACGCACACACACAAGCCTGTCCCACCTCTCCTGATCATCATGCTCATGCTACACACTGCAGTCTCTCTCTCCAATTGGATAACGCTAAACCAGGGGTGGGGCTAAACATCCACGATTCAAGGCCTCAGGTTTGTTAAACAAGATGTAAAACTACCCCAGAAAAAGACGACCAGGAGGAAGGAGAGACTGATAGTTAAAAGAAGAAATATGACAACTCTTCAGTCCCTTCCTAAGAACTGTAACGGATTCTTCCACTGTAGGTGACGAGGGAAGTGTGGGTTGGAAAGAAGGAAAAAGAGAGCGCTGATGTGTTGTGAGGATCTCAGCTGGTCCAGTTTGCTGCAGTGGCAGGGACTGAACACCGCAGCCACCAGCGAGTACAGAAATAGAAGACATAGATGCAGTACGGCAGCTCATACAGTAGATACGCAGGACCTAAGTATGATTAACAATACAGAGAAGAGAAGAGCTGCTGTTTATGGTGATCAGACATCATAAACACCAAGATCTGTTTATGCTCTGGACAGTCGCATCAGCTTTAGTCCAGGTCTGACCTGAGCAGCCTCTCACATCAGAGGTTAAACTCACTGTCAGCAGAAATTAGAGAAGTGCTGGACATGACAAACTCAGCATGAACAGGACACAAGAGGAAAACCACAGAGTACTTCACATTAACCAGATTAAACAGCTTAGGCTCAAAGAATGAATGTTTATGGGCCTCAATCTGAGCAGCTGCATTAGAGCTGAGGCTAAGTTCTATTTTCATGAGTTGTCCAACCAACAGTCCAAGCCTCAGATATTCAGGTGTACTGTCACATGACACAAAGAAAAGAAGCAGCTCCTCACCTGTGACAGGGTAAAGCAAGGGATTGTGGGATTGTTTGTGTTATCTTGACAGAAACTTAAATGCCCTAAAAAGCTCCCCCACAAACCCAAACTGTATAATAATAAAACTGTTTTCTACCCGTTTACAGAAAAATCTCAATCTTGTTCCTCCTCTTTGCTGCAGGGTACAAGATTTGTCATTGCAGGTTTTATTTTAAAGTACTCATTGTACTCAGAAATACTATTCCGCCCTGTAAAGCCAGAGTACAATGCTAAATTGAGACACGTGTCCACCTGTCTTTATAGACCGTAGTAAAGAAAAGTTTAACCTTTGCTTCTCGTCTGTGTTGTGAGGAGCACAGAGGGTCATGGAGATTTAGAACACGGATGCTAATGTTACTGTTTTAGTCCGTTTAGGCTCTTTATCAACTTATTCTAGTCAAATATTTTATAGACCAACAGAAAGTCATTCAGAACATTTGTGGTTCTTTGTAACACAACAAAAAGCTCGTTTGTAGTAATCGGTTTAGTAGTTTCCTCAAATCATGTTCCCGTCCTTCAGCTGCTGATAACGCAGACACACTTTAACATCACACAGCTGTAATCTGAGGTTTAAAGGCAGGAAGCTCAGTGTGAGCAGCAGGAACAAAGACGACCATCGGACATGTGCTAGAAAACAGTAAATACTGTTCCATAAAGATGCAACCGCACAGTATTTTTTCATTAAAGAGTAGGATTTCCTGAACGTGAAACAAAAGTGTTTAACCTCGTTTAGTTTTGCTGATCATCCAGGCTCTTTTCCGTTGACGGCCTGCAGGCCCCACGAGCCTCGTCCTCAGACTCAGACTGATAAATGTTGTTCGTGCCTTCGCAGACAACAGAGGATTAGTCTGCTGAATGAGAGTGTGCCCCCCCCCCCCCGTCACAACTTGACGGACAGTGGAGAGATTATGTTATTGCGCGTGCATTATTGATATGGCGAACAGCAGGAGAAGCTGCCTGAACGCCGGTGACCCTCTGGTGACCTTTACCTCAATATGTGCACGAAGTCACATGTCACCTGAGTTACAGATTAAGCAGAACTGCACAATGACAAATCACCACGTCAACGACATCGGTGGGTTTTGGGGAAGCATTTCCTGGACTAAAGCTGAGTTTTGCTTCATGATCAGTCAGAGTTCACTCTCTGTTCTTACCCATTTGATGGTTCTGTTGATTCCACAGCATCGTCATTGTCCGGTAGCTGTAACCTGAAACACGGGAACAAAACAGAGGCTGTTTAGTGAAAAGAGAGTAATTCTAGTGACGAAGAGCAGCTGAAAGGAGAGCCTTTGTTTGACGAACATGATCGCAACAGCTATAGAAACACAGACAGCGATATATGTGGACACTCCCAGGTTATTTCCTGGAAATGTTCATGTTTTTTTTTTTTTGTTTGTTTGTTAGTTTACTTTAAGGACCCCTACCTGAAGTCTGCGATGATGGGATCCAGGTCTGGACTGTTTACGACTGACAGCCTGGGGAAACAAATAACAGTTTGCATGGATTTAAAGTGGTGAATGGTGATTGCATTGTTAATAACAAACATCTATTATTAGCAGTGTGAGCAGCAGTTTGGTCGTTGTATCTCTATGTAAAATGCCAACGTACCGGCTTGGGGAGTCTGGACTGTCAGGGATGTCTTGTGCCTGCTCGGCGTCTCTGTGGAGAAATCGAGGGTCAACGTAGAGATGCTGTTAGAATGGATCTCAGCATTACAGTTGCTGGACTCAAGAGTCCGGCACACCCACAACAGCATTGAAGCCTCAACCTTCTCCACTTAAAACTGACTTATTTTAATTCTGGGCTTGGAGGATTAGTCTGTCTGCATGTTTCCTGCTGCTCATGACAGTCAATCACAGAAGACACAACAGAATCCTGAACCACATTTTCCTGATTAAGTCACATGTTTACGTTTTTATTGTGGCTTTATGACATGTCGTTTGTTTCTGCATGTAAGAGGGAACAACAGGCCTGACTCAGCTGGTCTGTGCGCACTGTAGGAGTAAAGCCCACACACTAAACCTGCTCTGCACAGGATCAGGGTCCTGAACATGGTACTGCGCTCTGCTGGACAGTCTCAGCCACATTATCTTCCCCATGACATGAGATTCAATTCCGTCTCTGCTGTGCAAACAACAGACAAGTACCGACAGGGCCAGGACCTGCTGTGGCTGCGAGAAGCTTTTCCCCTTCTACTCACTTTTTGCTGTCATTTTTCTTCACGCTTCGCCTCCAGTTGTTGAGAAAACTCATCCCACAGCACAAGGATCCCGTGAAGGAGCAGAATATCCCGGACAGAGCAGGTTTCCACAGCGGGGACGGACGGACGGACGCACAGACAGGAGAGGAGCTCAGCAACTCACACACTCACACAAACGAAGGTAGAGCCGCTGCTGCCGTGCGTCCTGCTCGGCCCTGACGTGGAAAGGTGTGTTGCGCATCACCACAGTAATGACTTTCCTATTTGGATGCACAGGAATGTAGCAGCTGCAGGGCCTGGCTTCATGGTCCTAAAGACCTCCGGACTGGGACTAGAGGCTCAATAACATCCTGAAAACCCTAAAAATGTTTATTTCAGTCAACAGACGCGTAATTTAACAGAAAAACATATTCCCCCAACATCACCTGTAATCACACAAGTTTAAACACAATATTTATACACAGTACTTCAAATATTTTTCATTTTAATTTCTAGCCAGGGTGGAAAAGATGTTTTTAAGGTGCTCAGGAAAATAAGACATTTTGACATCTGACGCTCTGGGTCAAAGTTGAAAACTAAAAATCGTGTGATGTGACTGAAAGCTCCAGAGCAGCTATTAAAGGACCTGTGGTGCAGATTATTTTGCTAACTATACTTTCCAATGCACTTTAAACAAGAACAGACCTATTTGATAGGACAGAGGATAAATATTCCTGATGCTAATATGTGAGACCAGCTCTATTTGAGGAACTTATCATGAACTGGAAATGAAAAACACAGTTCAGACTAGATTTCTTGCCTTGTTTGCTCTTTATCCATAATATAAACTATGTGCGCTGTTTAACATTTGTGTAAGCTGAGTAACTAAATGTAGAACAATAAAACTTTGAGTTATTTGACATAATGTGCACTTTTACTTTTGATTAAATACATATTTTTAAAATTCTAGCTGAAGGAGCATTTTAGACATTTAGCACTGAATGTTCAAACACACGGTTAAAGACAAAATAGTTAAAATAATGACAATGTCCCAGATACACACTGAGACTTTGAAAAACCCCTGAAAAACCCCAGAGCACAGTTCTCACGGGATGAATAGTTTCTCTCTATGCCAAACTGAATACTGTTTGTAATGCAATATCAATGTAAAAATACACAAACGGCAAAACTAGACGTTTAATATTTATTCTGTTATAATTAAATGCATTACATATTCTGGGCAAACTTCCTAACGTTGGTTTTTCTGACACATTAGAAAATACAAAATAAAATAGATTTAGCTTGAATTTTAAAAAGCCTTTATGTGTGTAAGCCAAGAAACATCAGTGGTTTTTAATTTGTAAAATTCAAGGAGTCTGTAGAAATGACAGCGACGCGTCCAGTGGCCTTTAAATGTGACAGGATGAAAGCACAAACTGTCAGAGGACAAAGAGACTCAGCTGTGAAGAACGGACAGACGACTCCTGCGCTCTTGTTTTTAGAATAAACTGCAGAACGAAGAGACCGCCCTCAGTATGAAGTAAACTGGTCAAGCACGAGATGAGGAAACTACACAAGGCTGCTCACACTAAACAAAGACAAACAAACAGCGAGAGGTGTCCAGGAGTTGTGCACTGTTTGGTCAGAACTGAGCAAAGGCCTCCTGCACTTTCTATCGTCTCCCCTAGTCAGAAACCTGCTGTCACAGTTTAGCACTCAGTGTTAATCCAGTTCATTTTGTGGGAGAAACAAAAACAAGAAGAAGAAGAAGAAGAAGAAGAAAAATCACTGGCCGACCAGCTGCTGTGGGAGCGTTAACAGCCTGCATCCTCACAACCCCAGCAGGCTTTTTGCAAGTTAAATACTCACAGAGCCTGCACAGACTGAAGACGAAGTGCTCCAGCGAAAGCACAGACACACATCAACCTTAACTGAGTCGGTGTAAGACTTTGAAATTCAGGAAGAGGAAGCAGCGTCCACAGAAACGCAAACAAAAGCACAAACAGCTGCAAACGGGAATTTTGTCACATGGATATTGACTGATTGAGGCAATTGTTAAAAACACATACAAAAACTAGAACCCATGCTGCTGGAGTTCTGTTGAGCAATACACTGACTTAGAAAGACTCTGAACAAGACTCTCCAGTCCTGGATATTAAATGTTGGACTCTATCAAACATTTATCTGGAAAAAACTGTTACTGTTTTGTGCGATCTGTTGTAGTGTACCCTGAAAATTAATGCGATTATAATGTCTTAGTTAATACATGCAGTGGGCGTAGACTCATTTCTCTTGGTATCCACCCTAGAAATACACTTTCCAGAACAGAACAGCTCGACGTGTTAGCTCCATTTTAGTATAAACTGACATATACAAGTAACATATCACTGGACTGGTAACTTCCAGTGTACAGATGTTGAATTTGTCTCCCCATAGTGACAAAAAATAAAACAAACAACAACAAAAAACAACTCACAGGAACTGAAAGTACATGGTCGCTGCATTTGATAGGGACTAGATTAAAGTTACACACCTAGATTTTGTTCCAGCGCCTCCCAAACCTCACACCGGACAGATTTAGAGTTTCGTTGGGCATTTCTGGGCTCCACAAAATTATCACGTCTATCATCAATGAATTCAATCCTAGACTGAGAAGCAGGATGAGAGCTGAAATACAATAAAGTGTAGTGAGTTTGTGAGGTGGATGCAGGACAGGAAGGGCTTTAAACAAGGCAATTTCAATCTAGTTTTAAATAAATTACATTCTGGAGGGTAAACGTGGTATTTGTAGCCTCGAGTTGAAATCAATAGACCATGACTCTCCTAACACTTTATCTGTTAAACCCATATTCACTGCATTTCATCTAAAAGATCATTTCTTGAGAACAAACTCTCCATCTTGGTCCTCTTCTGCTAAAGAAACTCCAGAGACCAACAGGATGGAAAAAGACGACGCTGCAGTGAACAGTGGGCACAGTCTGGGGGACAAAGGTGTAGGAAGATTCAGAGATGGGTTTCTTCTCTGCGTGGGGTCAGCAGGTGCTGCTGAATCAGTCCTGTACATTCCCCACTTCTGCTTTGGTGCTGTCTGAGCTGGGGGCTGAGGGTGGAGGGGGGCGGTCTGGAAATCAAGCTCCTCAGGAGAGTTCAGACTTGCTGAGAGCGATGGCCAGTTCCAGGTCCTCTTGTTCCTGCTGGGTGAGCCTGGCAAGTCGCTCCTTTTCCTCTCGCTCGCTCTCGCGCTTTGCCCACTCTATCATGTCTTCCTCTGTTGGATACTACTCCATGAACAGAAAACACAAGCACGCACACACACACACACACACGCACGCACGCACACAAGCAGATGGAAAGAAAAACAAAGACACACAAACACAGACAAACATGTACACAGTTAACAAATTCTGAAAGCCTATTTATACAACAAATCACCCAAAAACAGAAACACCTGGGTAACACATGACACACTCCTTTAATTCATTAATTTACTCTTAATTGTCAATCAACACTTTGTTTTCATGAACATACAAAAGATCAATATTTGCTTTTTTTAAAATTTTTTTAAAATAATGGCACATAACTAAGATTTCCCAGCTAACAATCCTGCACAGAAATGCACTGTGGGACTTTGTCTAGTTGAAAATGAAACTCACAAGAGCTCAGTGGAAATTTGACAAATAATGAGTTGGGGAAGTTTCAGTGTGACTGACATGCAACAAACCCAACAGTTGGAATCAAAGAGCTTTTTCAGTTTACATGCGACGCCTCTTAGCCCCTGGGCCACAGTTTCACGTTACCTATCGCACAACCTTTCTGCCAGTATTGACTGGGATGTTAAAGTCGGCCAGTACGAGCTGCCATGACTCTACATCAAAGATGACGTGGGTCTTTAGCTGAAAAAAATATCTGTACTTACTGTATTTTTTTATAAAGTGGCTACAACATTTCTGTCATATCAGAGTCAAATCCTGAAGCCGACATTTATGATCAATACTATATCTCTCACAGCAGACGTCTTGATGGAGGAGACCGACGCTGTAACTAATAACACTAACAGCTAACACTGACACTATTCTGCCAAACTGAGCACACCCACGTGTCCCTAAATGTTCATTGTACCAATTGTAATAACCGTATAATAATTATAAGTTGAAGCTTAGGGGGTATTTGAGCTTATGCATTATTAAAAACAAATAGATTTAATTAACTGCATTGAAAATACAGGCCCCTGACTTTCTTTGAAATAAATAAAACAACAGAAAGCTCCCCTGTGATTTCTAATTCAAGCTAAACACGTGAACATGAACACCAGGTTTTCTCTGTTCTGACCTGGACTGTGTCTCATGGCTCCATGTAGGGAAGGAAAAGAAATGTTGGGGGTTACTGAACAGAAGCTACAGAACAGGTGCAGCAGAGGTTAGGGAGCCATACTACCAGGAACGAAAGGTGCGGTGGTGGTGGTCCCCCCCCCCGGCACAAGGATAATCCATCCTCTGACAATTAAAAAAATAAAACTGCAATCTCACTGTTGAATGACTTTTGCTGCAGTTTGTATTTATAAAGGGACTTTTAATTAAGAATTTAATTAATTACACAAATTAAATGGGCACATTATTCTTGGGCTTTTAGCTAAAACAAATTTTAAAAAATCTATTTAAAAAACCATTAATTGTAGTTACTGAATATTTTAATGATACAGATTTTGGGTATTAATAACGTTACATGCTTTTAACTGTGGAAGTAAGTCAACATCGAGCTACCATGCACGATAACAGGTTCACAGAACGGACAGACCTGAATAAAATGGAGACGTAATGTTATGAGTTACACCTCCAAAAGGTCGTATTCCAGTCAACCCACCAAAGGGAAAACAACTAAACTAAGATGAAGCCATTTCCCCGGATGACTTTGAAGAGGGTGAGTTCGCCCCTCAGGTGTGAGTCATTACAAATTCTGTCAAGGCAATGATCAGGACAAAAGTAGGGACTGAAATGGTGCAAAAACACCAACAGGGTAATCACCACGGGGGGGGGGGGGTATTGTGTGACCAAAATGTTGTTAAAGGTTCAGGACAACAGAAATAAAAAGGATCACACATTAAGCTGGTTAATGGTTACACAGCAGATGGGCACGGTGTCAACAGGTTTTCTCTATGACAGACAGAGACATCACAGGTCGAATGAATTGAGTCATGCAAAAAAAAAAAAAGAAAAAAGGTCACGATGACAACATTCAGACAGGTGTCTTAAAGCAGGTGATTTCGATGGGCAGGACATGCATGATGAGAACATCTAAGAAACACAATGGATAAAGCAGAGAACATGCATTTATCACTTGCAGGGGACATGCTCCGCTGCTACGAGCAAAATCAAACACCAGTAAAGTCCTGAGCAAAAGGAATCATGCTTTAATTACCGAGCTGTAAAGAAAACCCTTCACATATTTATAATCTGACCTTTACCTCTTTAAAGTGACTCAGCAAGATTCTGTCAAACTACTGAAAAGGACCATTCTGGTGTTTTTGCATGTTTTAGTCCATTTAGAGATCAGATATGTTTATATTACTTCCAAATATCTTTCTAAGCATACCACACTGTATGATAAGCCTTTTTTCTGCACACCACATAGCCACCGCTTCACTATAATACAACTTAGAAAAAATAACTTGCACAGATATGAAACTCACAGAATTTGAAATCTAAGAATGTAAGCTGCTTAAAGAACGGGCAAATCTCAAATTTAAAGCAGACTTTGGAAGAATGGTGAACGATAATGTCAGGTATAGTCTCCACTTACGGTGAATGGACTAAAAATGCAAAAACGCTGGTTCCTAAAGCTCGAGAATTTGCTGATTGTGATGTCATGGATGCACATAGAAGCCAGAGATGGTGCCCTTGATTCAACTCTTTATTAAACTTCTTTGACAGAGGTGTAAAGACACACAGAGAGAATACAGGCAATCTGATTCTCCACAACACACTGCTGACCAGACAAGGGCTGAATGAACTGGTAAATAGAGGGATGAATGGATGACCAGAGAGATGGATGCATGGAGAGATAAACAGAAGCATGTGTAAAGGAAAAAAAATAAACACCGACTTGAGGAATAGCAGAGGCAGTGGTGTAAGTGCATGAGAGCCAGACACTCAAACACACAGTTAGTGCTTGCAGGTCAGGGGTCAACAGGGAACATGCAGGTGCAGCCATGTGATGGGACATGGTCTTTTAATAATAGTCATCCATCCCAAATTCACAGCATGACAGTACATTTCTATGAAACATTATAATGCGAGCGGCTGGGAGGATTTTAATACTATTACTAAAATATTCCATGTACATCAACAGTGGTTAACAACCCATGTTTAGATAAGTAATCTTCAATGTCCGATACATGACTATCTGCAGCTGGTTTATTGAGTGAGAAGAAGAAGGAAAAAAAAAAAGGTTAATCAATATAATCATTATGTTAAACACACTGGTAGTACTATTTTGCTAGAGCGTATTTCATATGCTGGTTTGTAAAACATTGATAGTTTCATGGTTTTTAAGCCAAAATGGCTCCGTCACTAATGATGCAGCAGAAACTACTCTGCATCTTCTCAACGTGAGCACGTCCTCACAGTTGTGGCCAGCTGGCAGATATTAATTCTGATACCAGTTTACCAGAAAACCTGCAGCAATTTTAATTTTACCTGAGACACACTTTAAGTGTTAATGGTGCATAAAAATCCAATAGATTTATTAATGTGTACATATATATATTTTTGTAAACCCTTTTTAAAATTATATTTATTTAAATATTTTTAGAATAATTCTTACACATACCTGCACATCCACAGGATGTAATGTCACTGTGCTAAGTTGGGATGGCTAATAAATGACAAATACAAGCAGCTTGTTATCGCTCCATTCACTGCCAAACAATCACCAGGGACTTAGTAACAGAAAGTTAGATGTGCATTATTAACTTATACCATAGCCCATGTCTGCAACTACAAATATGTTGCAGCTTTGTGTGTGTGTGTATATATATACACACATATACATATACACACACACTGGCATGTCTGTATATTTAAGCAATATAGTGCTACTTCAAACATTAAATTAAATGTAATCCCAATACAAATCAGTAAAAAACATATTTCCTATGAAGTATCATTACAAGGCAAATGTAACAATCTTAACGAAGAGCTAAAGCAGACAGAGTGCAGGAAAAACTAATCTGAACATATAAGCTTGTATCAGTTTAGGTGAAGAAAATAAAATAATTCAATGAACACAGATGTAGCATAAAGAAACTGTGCTAGTGCGCAACATGTTACCTAAAGTAATTAGTTAACTTCTTTGGGACGTTTGCTGGCAGTGCATGGAGAGATTTCTAAAGCTGGTCTGATTTGCTTGGTGGTTTTCATCTTACATCTTAGATGGGACTTATTTGGAGGAGGAAAGAAAAGAGGGATGTCTATTGAGAGTCAGGTGGAGGTGAGGGAGAGGACGAGAGGAAGGTGCTCACTTTGTCAAAGCTGGCAAATCGGTCAGCTTCCCGAATGCTGTGACGAGGAGGGGATGAGGGGGCGAAGGGGTCGGCTAAAGGATCCTTGGCAGGCAGGGAAGAGGAGGAGGAAGAAGAGGAGAAGTCTCCAGGAGGGTGCACGAGCAAGTGTCCTCGTCGATGGAACGAATCGGAGGACTCTGTTCTGGAGATGGACGACTTCTTACCTGGACAGGTGAGCCACAGACAGGCATAGGTACACAAACAGGTTTGATTTTAAATGACTGACACACAAGGTTAATACATACCCGACTGTACGATAGCAACACAGCTATCACCATTCTCAAGTACTGACCTGGAGGTGGAGGAGGGGGTCTAGTTGGCGTACCAGTTTTCGGGGGCAAAGCAGGGGGCACGTCCGGGTTGGCAGACGGACTGTCTTCCTGGAACAGATTCTTATTGTTGATGCCAAACTGGTCAGCACCATTTGGCTGAAAGAGAAGGTTCAAACAAATCAAAGAAGTACAGGTATTTGTAAAAAGAGAGACTGTTCATTACATGTAATACATTTTTACACAGAACCTGAGGTTTACAAACAACATAAACTGCCTACATCCTCAGTATTCTAGGTAACACCTTGGAGAAAACACATGTCAAACCTTTTTTCTTTGTTTTTCCAGTAATTACATATTTTACATTATATTTCAACGGATCGTCTGACATGATTGATGTGAGTGATCCAATGGTTTCCTCCCAAAAGCCACAACACACTTCACCCACCCACTAACAGTCAACAGTCAGCCTGAGTCAACTCATGGTCTGGTTTTATAACAGAAGTGAGTTTACTGTGTCGCAACAATTTCTACTTCCACACACTCAAGTGACAGCCAGTATTTATGTTTGCACCATTCTGTCACTTCAGCACTGCGCATGTGAAGCACAGGACACGATGAGCTCCACTTGATCTGAAAATTACCTTTGTCAAGGCACTGAAATCTGCAAAGCCCCCTCCAAATGACTCATTACCAAACACAGCAGCAAACGGATCTGAAACACACACGAGTAGAAGGCGACAGAATCAATAACACTGCAAATACACAGACATTGTAAACACTAAATAATGTATTTTGTACAGTGAAATATGTCAGTTATTCTTTTTGTAAACTGATGCAGTGGCCTCTAAACCCAGAGGGTGGCGCCATACCGCAAGTCTTACCTGGATCTGAGCTGGCGCTCACTGTAGTACCACCTGGAGCAAACGGGTCATTGGTTGCTGCAGGATCCTTCTAAAACCAGAACATAAAACACACCTTGCTTGGCATATTGTACATTAACCTCTGCAGTGGACATGCAGTGTAATGTAAATAACTGGACATGTAAATAGGGCCTGTCACTCAAAATTAATTCCAGACACGGTCAAATCCAAGCAAATAAGAACTAAGTCAATTTGAGCACATGTGGTGATTTGTACACATAATTATAGTAAAATATAGAGGATATCACAGTATTACTCTTCTTTTGCTGAAAAAAAAGAAAATACTCCAATAATGCTAATAACTAGCATGAAAATTACTGTTAAAAACAAGGTTTCTGTTACTAGATCTATGAACAACTTAAAACAGCTTAAGGCTTCATTAGGTTTTTGAAGAACTTTTACACCATATAAAGTATATTTGCATAAAACTTAGGCCTATTAACTGCCAGACCTGCACTAATTACTGCAGTAAACAAAGGTTTATCACTCATGACATTTTATTAACATGGCCCCTACTCACCACTGCCAGGTCAGAGTTTGGGGGGGAAGAGCTGAAAGGATCTGCCCCCCCGTCGTGAGAACCAAAAGGATCCGCCTCCGCCATGGCGTTTACTTTGCCCCCAAATGGATCCGGCTCAGCTGGGTTGCTCCCCGTGGCGCTGAACGGATCCTTGGTTGCTAAAGCAGGATTGTTAGGCTTGGAGGTGAATTGATCTGGACCTGCTGCTGGTACCGTTGCTGTGTCATTAAGCTTGGCTGCAAACAAGTCTGGTTCTGGCATGCCAGGAGTGGTACCAAATGGGTCAGCTGAGGCAGAGAAAGGGTCCTCTGAGGAAAAAGGAGCACTGGAGGTCTGTGTGAAGAAAGAGTCTGCAGCAAAGGGGTCTGTCCCTTTGAACGGATCTCCTCCAAATGGATCTGATTTAACATAAACAAGCCAAGGTTACAGAACATAAAAATTTGATAGTAAAGAAATAGTGCACGCCCATCAGATGATTAATTTGTTTGAGATTTATGTTTCAATGTAAAGTGTAACTTGGAGAATTTACCTGCAACATCTGCTTTTCCAAAAGGATCATCTTTAAAAGGATCATCTACAATGGGACAAGACTTTAGTCACTAATTACTGCTTTTACTTAAACAGAGTAAATATCAAACAGGACACTATGCTGGTTTATAACGTCACTCAAAAGCCTTAAAAACATACAGCTGGACATGAAACGGGCACCTCAACATGATGCTTGACACTCAACTAAACTATGTCCTGAAGACTTACGGTCAGTAAAGGGGTCTGAATGGAAGAAGTCCATCTCAGGCAGCGAGGGTGGACTGGTCTGTGGTGGCATGCGACTAGGGCCAACTTGAGGTGGTAATGAGGGGGTGGCAGTTTCTGAGAACTCTGCTGGCTCCTGTTTGCTCTCTGGCTCTGGTGAAGCAACCTGGTGAACAGGGACAACACCACAGTGCAAACAATGTGTTTTACACATTTCAATCAGTGCATTTCAAAAATGACCAGGTTGTATCTGCATTTTAATCCGTCAACACATGATCGCATTATCCAACATGTTATTCTTTATTATTTGCTGTGGGAGAGTCACGGTCTGCAGATGCAGTAATGGAATCAACAGCCAATGCCTTACGTCCATGTCTTGTATATACACCTTTACACAGGAATAGTGCAAATAAAGTTTTAGAAAATGTACTTAGCTAAACGATGCTCTGCAAAAATGACAATAATACACAGAAACTCAGGATTTTTGGAAAACAGAAAAAGACCAATGCAGTTTACCATCTGTATTCTTCAGGAACTGAGGATTTTTACCTTTGATGGACTCCCTTTAGACTCTTTAGGTTCCTCTGTATCATCTGCAACTTCTGAAACATCAGGTGCAGGGCTACTGTGTTCCTGAAGATGTGAGGACAAGACAGCAAAGACTAGTTTTACGTAAGAGACATAATCTGAGACTCACATTTGCCACAATTGTTGTTGTCCTACAAATGTAACTTAAGTCTGCTGTTTTTATGTGCTTGGTGGCTGCTTAAAAAATAATAAATCCTATTTTTGTAGAATTGTGATGTTTCATAATGTCATAAATGAAGAAAAACAATACATAGTTGTAGCAGGAAGTGTTGCTGCAACCTTTAAAGTGGCTTCTTCCCATTTTTAAGGAGGACTACCAACTGAGACAAGCACTGATTACCCTAACAGTGTTCTCCCACGGCTTGGCGATGGTTGACAAACGACTGTATATGTCAGAGGAGGCCAGGCTAGAAAACAGATCATCCAAGGCATCAGATTTCGGCTTTTCCTCGACTTGAGTTTTTTCACTGTCGTCCTCCTTCTCTTGTTCCTCTTCCGTCTCCTTCATGCCTTTCTCTTTTTGATCCAAAAGTTCTTTTTGAAGATTACAGACAGCAACTGGATCTTCTTCCTTCAGCTCTTTAGGCTGCTCCTCCTGAAAGAAGTCCTGCTGGAAGGGGTCTCTTTGGTGCAGGTCTGTTGCAGGGCCTGCTGATCCATTGACCATGACTGGAGAGCTGTCTTCTAGGGCTCTCTTCCAGCTGAGCTGGGCAGTCACTGACCTTTCCTCCACCCGGAGGTCGTTGAGTTTTTGCTGAACCTTAGAGAGTGGACAGATGACGGAAAAACGACAGGGTGAAACAAAGAGAAAATCTATATGTTAATACCCGTTTTCTACAAACCTGTATGTGCATGAGACCTGTGCAGATGGACACAAACTGACCTGTGCAACTTGTGTAAAGGAGTCTCGCACAGACTCCTGGAGAGGTGTGAGCTGCTCCTGAGCAGCCTGGACTTTCTCCTGCAGCCTCCTGCTCTCCTCCTGCAGAGCGAGGAGCTCCTCTCGGGCCTGGACCAGCTCCTCTTCAAACTGACATATTCTCTGCTCCTGCTCCTCATGCTCTGACTGCAGTGACGAGATCTGAAACGGATGTTGAAATTGAACTTGGTGGTCATATGACTGAAGAGTACATAGTCATGTGAGTGTATTACACTGAGTTAAAACCACTGATGTCCTCTGACGTTTGCCAGTGATTTCTTTTATTATGAAGTTTTCCAGTATGGACAGCAGTGAATTGGCCATTCAGGTCCTACCAGTTGGGTCTCTTGGCTGGTCTGTTGGCGAATGTGAGCTAGCTGCTCCTCCAGGGAACTTTTCTGCTGGTCCAGCTCATCCAAGGCCTCCTGGACCTTAAGCCGCTGAGCCTGGAGTCGTTGCAGCTCCTCGCTCTCCCTTGCTACCTCATCTTGTAAGTCCTGTGCACATCAAAGCAAAGGAGGAAAATGGGTGAGTGTCCCCCCACAGACAAACCAAACAGGCAGATAGGAGCGTGCAGCAGAGGCAAGTCATAACTTTAGGGATATCAAATCAAGGAAAGAAAACAGACTCTTTCATTTTCCACGTTGTTGGTGTTTACACTGGTAGGTACTGAGAATAGGGACAAAAAAGATGAATGCAAAACATAGTGCCAGGAGAATTAAAAAAAACAGTAATGGCTGCATTTAAGTCTGTTATTGTGCAACAAGGGCAGACTGTTCATTAAGTCATTCCAGTAGTCTAGTGGTCCAATACTACTATACTGGCATGATTCTGGCTGGGTACCTTCATGTTTTGACATCCACCCCTTCTCCCCGCATTTTCTCTCTCTCAATTGGTACACAAGGCAAAAACGAAAACAGGAAAAAGTTCAAAATTGAACATAATTCGCACAAAAAATGAATCATCAGCAAAAGGGAAGTGGCACACAACACAAATTAAGCCTGCTGGTAGTAGAAAGAGCAAGGGAAGTGTCGGTGTATGGATTTCATTTCAGTAGATTATTGTACATTATTTGACTGCTACGTATGTCAGGGAGATTTCCAGTAGTCTTTTAGTTGCAGACAAGCAGAAACGCTATTGTCATTTGCAAGGCTAATGTTAGAGATACCTGCTCTACAAGTCTAATATGTGAACGGGCTACACCAAAACAACAAGTCAGCCAGAATATAAGATGAAAAGAGGCCTCGTGTTTCCTTGTCTTGTTACGCCACTGAAGCATTTTGCACCAATACTGAAAATGTATTAAATAAATAGCTGCAAGTGTTCTTTAGGATGGTTGACTAAAAACTGTACAGGGTTTGAGGAGGATAAAAAGATATTTATGTATCTTCAAATCTTTCTGGTCCTTTCTACCAGACCCATCCCTCAAAAATACTATTTCATTTTATATGTCTAATTTGTCTTTTCAAACATTTGTGGCAATTCAGCTAAAAAAGTGAAAGACGTTAGAATTAAAAAATGACATCTCTGATTAGAATTTAGCCTGTTTTTACTCAAACCTTTGAAAAAAACATGCAGGAGACGATATGAGATGCTATTTTTGGAAAATCACAACTATCAAAGCACACAATATGTCATGTCTGGAAACAAACTTAAAAAACACAATGGAGTGTAAATAACCAAAAGCACTCAGGGATACCCTGCAGTGCAGCTAAGAAATTCAGCTACATCAATGAAAGACTCCCTTGAGACCCCCCCCCCCCCCCCCCCCCCCTCAGAGGAGGCAGACACACCTACACAAGGACACCAGCCGCTCCCTTTCTGAGCAACGCTGTGTTTCTGAACAAGCATCTGAAATTGGCTGCCAAACATATTATTGATCTCCTCCTCCAGCATATTTATCACAACAAACATAAACAACTGCACCTACAGGTCGTTTCATATGTTTTGTCTGATAGAGAATTTTATCCCAAAGGGACAGACTGACGAGATGTGCTCATACACCTTCTATACACTGGCTTTGCCCCAGCATCAATCCTATTAAAGACACGGATTAAAAAAGCAACAAATAAGAAAATCAATCCTTTAAAATATCAATAAAACCAGGCCACAACCATTTTGCCTTTCTAGCTTGTGTCCATTGTACTAGGAACAGGCTCCAAGACAGAAACAGCAAGGTCTTACCTGCACTTCGCTGCTGCGCTGTCGGATGGCCTCCTCCTTCTCCTTGATCTCCTCTTCCACAGAGCTCTTCTCTCTGGGTGTCCAACACAACAGACAGGAGTATTTAGCCACCAAGGACAGAACTGGTAGACCTGGGACTCCAAACCCACCCAGACCCAGCCAGCGCTCCGCTGAGCCTTCTTCACCCTGCCCCTGAATCATCACCAGCTCCTCTCCCTGAACAACCATGGCGCCCTAAAAATCACAATTAACTGTAAGCTGAGTCGCTAAAACTCCACGTGTGTGTGTATGTGTGTAAGAGATGTGCTATGATAAAAGGTGAGTGTGTGTGCAGTGCAGGGTTGAAGAAAGTGAGCATGTGCTTGCTAAGTCAAATGTGCAGGAGACGAGAAGTGAGAAGCAGATGGCTGCTTTGAGGATGGAGAGAGGGAGGAGGGAAGAGCGATGATGAGCCAACGTACAACATCTATCATTTGTGCCGTTTGGTGCTTATTCTCTTCACTGTCTCATCCACCCAGCCAGAGAGAAGAAAGGGGTATACGGACTAATTACATGTGTATAACTGAAAACACAGCCAAGATGTACAATATAGTCTATGAGTATGTGATGCTATGATTTACAAGTTTTTAGTGTGAAAAACAATAATCGTACATCCCAAACAAAAGGTAATATTTAAGCACACACTATGTACATGTATTGTGTAAAACCAGTGCTGTTCAATTTCACTTTTACAGAATAAATTCACACATTCCCTCGCTCTCTCCTCACATCAAAAAGCTTAATTCCTTTGAAAACAGCACAACCTCCCCAAACAAACCTCCAATCAACTCTCCTCTTACCCATAATCCTCATCTCCTCCAGCATTCTCATCTTGAGGGTAAGTTTGCTGCCACATTTTGAAGCAGTCACAAACACACATCATCTTTCCACTTGAGCTGCTGCCTGAAGTGTCTGCTGTCACTTAGTTACTACTGTTATTCATCATTCTTAACTGTCTTTCCGATCTTAAACAGCTGTCACTGTGTTTATATATATATATCTAAAAGTGGGGGGTGTGGTGGAAGGCCCCTTTCTCACTTCTCACTTCTCGCTCTCAGCTTTCACAAATAAGGAACCTAAATTCTGTTATGAAAATGAAATCCATCCACCAACAAAACCAGAACACATGTAAATAATATGCAAAAAGATTTTCTTTTCAGATCTTCTGATGAAGAAAACGTAAATGAAACATTAAAAAAAACTGCACCATTAGTGAAACATACTACAACCTGCTACTGTAAAAAATTCTTTTACTTTTTAAAAAATACACAAAAGGAGGTAAACAGATGAAGAAGATGCTTCTATATTGCAGATTCTGTCCAGTGCGTAACTCAGCTTTACAGCCAACTGCTGTGCTGGTATTCTGCACCAAAATCACACATGCTGATTTATTTTCACTGAATCTGTGGGTGGAAGTGTTCAAAGAAAGTGAGAGTGAAAACGTGCTCTCATCTTGTCAACTAGAACCATATTAAACTGTTTCACCCAGTGCGGTTCCATCTGGAACCAGCACTTGGTATAAACCACTTCTACGTTCCTAATATATACAGGTTATTTGGGCAGTGCAACAAAGCAGCTTCAAAAACCCTCATTTCTGCAGTTGCATAGAAAATTACTTCCACTGTGAGCGTGACTCTTATTAGGTTTTCCAGCAGCTCATCAACAACCTCCCATCCCCACTGCACCACATGACCACTTCGGATAAATTCTCAGTTTGAGGGAAACGCTACACCCTGCTGGTCAGTTCAGGACACACAGACATTGCACAGTCACTTGCTCTGACTTTCATGTGGGAGATTCCAAGGTTTTTATACCAAGACTGCTGCATGATGCATTAAAAGCTTTTACCATTTTTCTTCATTCATAATAACTGGGTCTTTTTTGGAGCTCTAAACAAGTACAGTCATGATGCAGCTAAAATATGCATGGTGTTTGCCATTTTTAAATAAATCGATTACCTTTGCAGTTCGACAATCTCATTACTGAGTGAGTCCAGCTCCTTGATGGCAGAAAAGTCAGCTGCCAGGTTGACCGCACTGTTCTGGAGACAAAGACAAAGGTGGAGGACAATTAAATTCATTGCTACAGATAAAACACCATTACAGTGATCTCTACTCTAGGCTAATTACTACTCTCATCATATACAGGGTATATACTCATTTTTAACAGCGCCTTGATGCCTATGACATATTGTAGCGTATGGAGTCAGAATTGAGCAGCTCTACACTGCTGGCTTTACAAAAACTACACCTGAAGCCACTTATTAAAATATAACTGGCAAAGATGGGGGAGAGACTAGAGGGTAGTGATACTGGGAGGGTAACAGTGACATAAAAAAATCTAAAGAGCGACACACAGAGAAAAGCTCTGTGCTTAAATACATTCACTATATTCAATTTGACTTTATTTCTTAATTTTATAAGATAAAATGTCATATCTGTATCTGTAGACAAGATGTGGTGCTGCTGGTGCATCTCAAAATACATCAGCAACACTCTCTCCTCATAGGTACAAAGATTTTGATAACGATGTAAAGTGTGATTTAGATTTAGCCAAAAAGGAAGACAAAAAAAAAAAAAGAAGAAAGAGAGGCAGCCAGTTAAAAGTAATGAGATGCACCGCAGTCAAAGAACTACTGAACTACTCCACATCTAACTGCACATGAGAAGTGCAGTAAATATAAAATAACATAAAAAAGCAACACAGCACTGCCCAGAGAAGCAGAAAGACACAGCTGCAACATAAAAAAGAAAATCCAGACCCCAGACCCCAGACCCCAGACCCCACACACACACACACACACACACACACACACACACACACACACACACACACACACACACACACACACACACACACACACACACACACAACAGGAGAAAGAAGGAAAAAGGTAAGTGTAAAATAAAAGAGAAACTTCATTTAATTTGATTTCAAAATACACAATCTCATTAGGTTAAGACTGCATACAAAAATAATAACATACAAAACAGTAAAGACATAAACTAAAAAGACAACACATGATGCCAGATATCTACAGAACATACACAATCAAGCAGCAGCTACTCATATTCCTGTGCTTTACTTGTATCGTTCAGGTTACAGCTGTTGTCGCTACCACAGCTGGTGTTTTGTTCTATCATTAACTGTCATTATCATTAGAGATGCATCAAGTCTGAATCAGATTTCATTCCAATTACAAAAAACACACTAATTTCTGCCTTGTTGCCCATTAACTTTAATGGGGAAAAATAACTACTACTAACTAATTACTATGTGCTGACTTGAATCCTTAGAGCAACTCACCTGTTTGATATTTTGTCTGTCAGATGGAGGGATCATTTCCAGGGAGAGGTTTTGTGGTGGGTCCACCCCCTTGACGAGCTTCTGATTAATTAAATACAGGGCCAGGGCAAACTGCTCTCGAGTCAGTTTCCCAATGTCTCCAATGTCACAAAGCTCCCTGAGAGAACAAACAGACACAGTGTAGTTATATAAGAGAATAAAGATTTATGCCTCAGGCAAAGACTGTCTGTTTAGACAGCCTGGCTGATGATCGGTCCAGCAGTTATTGAAGTCATTGTAGAGGACAGTCACAACAGGACAGAAGCTAATCAGCCATGTGAAGATAAAAATCAATCTGCTGTGATGTTCTATTGAATGGATGTGAATGCACGCACTGCAGTATCATAAAAACTGCTGTTATTATCCTGCGCCATCATCACAATTACTTTACTTTGCAATTATAGCTCTGTATTTAGTCACACCACATATCATTATTAGAGGAATAATCACAGGCACTGTGGTTCTTATCTGAGCAAATAACAAGTAGTCCATGGAGGATCTGAAGCAAATTTGTGATGTTGAGATAAATTCATTTTATTTCACTACAGAATTAATATTTATATCAATAACGACCAATTCTGGATCAGAAAGACAAAGTTTTCTTTTTAAATTAGCAGCAACCAAGAGTTTTCTTTTAAAGAACTGTGTCTTACAGCATGACAGGGGGACTGAAAAGGAGCTTAGCCGTCATTTCTTACCAGATACGTGCTAGTGTGGCAGAGGGCAGCCCAGTCTTAAGGAAGATATCTCTGACTTCAGGTCCAGACACCAACCCATCCATGTCTCCATCTGTCATTTTGAACAGCTCATCATACTTGGCTTTGTCTGCTGGCGACACCACCCACTGCACAAGCAACAAAACAGACTTTTCAACTGGAACCACTACGATGACATAATACTAACTAAGGCCGAACTTACCTTCACACTCCCTCTAGTCTTGTTCTTTTGAAAAACACAATGAACTAGCCAGTTTGAAATCATTGTAAATACTTGTTGCTGCAGCTATGCGATAGTAAAATGAAACATCCAAAAGCTTTTCAGGTGCTGCATGCACAGGAGAGACGGGTGCTGTACTCACAGGGACAGCTGCTGGTGCTGCGACAGGGGCTGGGGTGGGTTTGGGGGGGTGGGGCATGGTCTTAGAGCCAGCGTGGGAGGAGCGACTGTCTTTGGCGGAGGGGGGCGAGGGTAATAGGGGCATCACGGGAGGCACCGAGGGTTTTTTCCTCTTGGAGGGTGGAACCAGGGGAGGTGGCAGGGACATGGGGACAGGCTCCCCCTCCAGGGCTCTATACACCAGATACATTGCCTGAGAAAGACCAACAAAAATCAACAAATAATTTACCAATTAAAAATCAAAAATCATACTTGTTCCATTAAATTTTCAAATCTGTTCCAAACTTATACTGATTGTAAAAACCAGGGAGAAATCCTGGATATGATTAATGCCTGGAAAATCAATGCTGTGAGACAATGAGTTGAATACATGAGTAACACCAAAGCAGGAGCTGAAACCAACTGCACACGCGACCTATGTGGTTCCTTTCTGTCTTGTGATATTAGCTCAGTTCTTACCACAGAAAATTCATCTTTGTCCAACATGCCGTCTCTGTCGAGGTCACTGAGCTCCCACACCTTCAACACACACAAAATATACAGCGAAGTATGCATCATTACAAAACTATATGACACATAACACATGTCACTGAAAGCCCTGACTCACTACCGACTCTCACTTCCAGTTTATTTTCTACTTGACAGATTTTTTTATTTCAGATCCTTTTTTTAATCTTTCTGCCTTTTTTTGTTGTTTTTGTTTAGACTTTTACATAAAACATTGTGTCATATCTGTCAGTTTTTGTGTTATATAGGAAATTTTAATGGGCTAATTGATTGTTTTTAACAACACCTACGCAAATTGATAACGACGAAACACGATCCCATGTTGCATGATTGTTTTGAATCATTTTATAAATAGATTAATCTACTGCAATATAGAACACATAAAATATTTTAATATATAAAATAAATAAACATAATATATGAAAGAAATATAAAAAACATCATACCCTGCCGAGGATGTCCACTGGCAGTTTGGAGTTGAGCAGGACGGGCTTGACCTTGTCTCCTATTAGCATCCCTCCCACTGGACCCAGACTGTCAAAGATGGAGTCAAACTTCATCTTCTCCTCAGGCTGAGGGGAGAAAAAAAACAAAAACAATGAGGTTGAGGATTCAAACTTGTAATCCCAGTTACTGAAAAAAAAAAAAAAAAGAAAGTCCTAGAGACTGTAATTGTCTGGTTTGTTGAAACAGAATTAATTAGCATGTTTCCACAAAGCTAAACAAGCAAATGAGAAATTCAGGCCTGTCAGCTGTGAAAATAAATCAACTATTACTGATGTTTCCTGTAGCACACGTCTTAAATGTGTATATTACATGAGCACAACATAGAATTAATGTTTCATTTCTTGTACTTCTCCCAGGAGGAAGACAATGAAGGCAAATACAAATAAACACAGTTAAGACAAAAAGAAAACAAACTTGTCAGTGCCTCACCTTGACCACCCAGGGTATGTCAACAGCCACACCTCCTGCTAACAGCGGGCTGCTCGTATCATGCTGGAGATCAACAAAATTCAGTTTCTCATTTTGCAGTGAAAAAATTCAGAACAGTATTTAGACGTTTGGTTTCTGAATATGTTTTAAAAAATATGGCAGTGAGATAAAAACAGAATTTAATTCAAGCACTAAATATGTTTAATACAGATGCAGCATTCATAGCCTGGTAGCATGGACAGAGTCTGGGATTTAAGTGTGTGTGTGTGTGTGTGTGTGTGTGTGTGTGTGTGTGTGTGTGTGTGTGTGTGTGTGAGTGTGTGTGAGTGTGAGTGTGAGTGTGTGTGTGTGTGTGTTGTGGTAGACTTACAAATTTTGGTGGGGGAACAGCCACATTAAGGCTCTTGAGTGCCACCTCCAGGCCATTTTGAGCACAAGCTACCAACCGCAAAGCTATGAAGAATTGCTGAAAGAACAGAGGTTCAATATTCAACATAAACGTAGTGATCACATACACTTGATGTATTTAAAAAAAATCAAAATCATTATGATGTGACTCTGCAAGGCATTTATACCTGTTTGTTAAGAGAACCCTTACGCTCAGAGTCTGCCAAATCCCAGATCTATGGAGACATGTAAAGTTTACATTTATAACCATCTGAAATAAATACTAACAACAGGGAAATGTTGCATCTGAAGCTCTGCTCACCTTCCCTAAAACCAGGTCAGCCAAGCCCGACCTCTTCAGGAACAGAGCTGCATCAGCTGCTGCCACCCACCCACTGCCAGTCGGATCAACCTTCACATAAGCACACACATTAATGTACAAACCTGGACATTACAGCTTATATCATCTCAGAAACATCAGTAACTCATTCACACATTGCATTTCCTTAAATCACAACACTGACAAAAGAACAGCATTTGAACAGGATTTGAGAAAAGCTATAAGTGCATTTTTAGGTTCAAGCAGAAGAGAGGCAAGTGAAAGACAAATGAAAACTGTGGGGAAGTCTCTTGAACACTTAAATGAATACTGATGAGAAACCAAAGCTAGTTTCTCAGCAGTCTATTAGCTTCGAATTGGATCTGTTAGCACTCTTTTATGAGGCTCACAGCGAGCTCCCCTGACATGTCGGGCAAAGGCGAACATTATTAATTCATAGCGATACTTCCTTTACTGGACACAGAAACTGGAACTGAAAGCTGAGAAAAATGCTTCCCCCTCACTCAAAAACCAGAGTTAGAGTTTAAGGTATAAAATTATAATAAAAATAACATTTTTGCTATTGACTTATCTCTCTCTTTGTATGATTTTCTTTTTATATGCTCCAGCTTCTCTAATCCAGAGCAATTTATTAAAGCACAATACACTGAGTCAAATCAGCTTCAATCACATTATGTTGGCAAAGATTAATAATGGGCTTACTATGAAACAAACACATTAAATTAACGTTTTTTTTTTTTTTTTTACAGCATGCCATAGTTTAACATTAATAAACCACAATCTGAGTTGTGAAGACATATTTGCATACCTGTCGATAGTACTTGTCATAGATGGGATTTCCACTGGAGAGCTGTTAAGGAAGACAAGATTTTACATTAATATTAGTTCAATGTTCTGATTTTTACCACATTTAGAAGCTCAATGTAAAACATCCACAACATCCTCTTCCAGATTTAGGCATGAAACTTATCCAATCCCTTAAATTTTCCTTAAAATACTCTGACATGGAACAGTCTAATACTCTGAAAGCTTTCTTTATTTTGCAGAGTCTGTGTACAAGCTCAAATGACAATTAAGTGCTTGCTGGCCACAGTAAGTGTGTCGCCCACTGAGCCAAGGCAGCTGTCAAAGGAAAAGAAAAAAAACAAGACAGATTCATTACAAATGGAGGAGAATGTAACCCATATGTTAAAATTCTGCATTGTTATTCGTCATCATGCCCACAGACATTGCCACCAATAAAACAGCTTAATTATTTGTCAATCATCCAAATACACATCCAGCCATCCATCATCTGCTGCTGATCCTGGCACAGCCAAGGGAATGACTGGAGCCAATCCCAGCTGACACTGGGTGAGAGGCAGGGCACACCCTGGACAGATCACCAGTCCATCACAGAGCTGACATATAGACAAATACACATGCTGACATTAACACCTATGGGCAATTTAGACTCACAAATTAGCCTGAACACAACCTGCATGTGGTTGGACTGTGGGAGGAAGCTGGAGAAAACCCACACAGGCACAGGGACAACATGCAAACTCTACACAGAAAGGCCCCAGGTATGGACAGGATTTGAAGCTGCGGTGAGGCGACAGCACTAACCACCACAATGCCCAACAAAGACACACACTATGTAGAAAAGAAGGGACTTTGACTAATGCTCAGATGGATGGAACAAATGCAACATGTCGTTTGGCTCATTGTGCCCAATAATTGTTCCCACAAGACGTGTTTTACCATGGAGGAAGGCAAAACATCAACACAAGCCATCATCTTTAATACAACTTTAATACTAAAGAAAAAATGCCCAGTACAACTTTCTAAAGCTGAAGGTAAATGCTTGTGTTTTTCAACAAACAGCAAACTACAAACAGCAAGCATTCAATTAACAATGATATTAAACTGAAAACTAGCAAAACACATTTGCAAAGATGGAACCAGCAGATATTTTTCATATCTGCTTGATAAATGACTTTAAAATTTAACACAGATGCAGCGTATACATACAGTAAACTGGCATGAATCTGGATGATACTGAGGTTTGTGCTGGACTGCACCCAGAGGGAGTAATGACTAGTCAGCTGTTTTAACTTCACGGTACAAGCCACGCTTCCCAGAGCTGCTGACGGTCATCTTTAGCCAGCAACAACAGGGTGTCACCCCACAGACGGCTCATCTGGCCTTGTGTCACATCCTCCCAAAACATCCCCCCGTTTCCTCTGTTAATACGATTGTCCACTGAGGGGCTGAACAGGAAAAGAATTAGCTTTTCCCTCTTCATAAAGCTGCAGCTGACAATCGGTTGTTGTGTTGTTAATTCGACAGGTGCAACGACGGAGCAAAGGAGTGGATGGTAATTGTTTGAACTGTGAATCAATTGGGAGTGGCCATTCAACCAGTCTGTAAAGCAGTTAATAGTTTCTCCTGAGGGGGAGGAACAAAAGAAGCCAAATTACTTCTTAATTTAAAACAAAAGGCAACAATCTGCAGCGACGTCAGTCGTGTTGACACGCATGCAGAGGAACTGCCACAAGAAAAACACACAGCCTGCGATCAGTTCTCTGTCAGTAATCTGTCAGTTATCTGTCAACTGCCAATTCACAGCAAGACCACTGTGCAGACACTTATCTTTCTCCAGCCAACACAACTTTTCTCTGACACACAATAGTGTGCCTGGAACTGTTGGCGGCTGTGACACTGTGGTCATTGTACTGGTGACTCTTTAATTGAGCACTGGGGGAAAAAAAAACAAAAAAAAAACAAAAAACATGCACACAAACGTGCACATGAAGCAGAACCTGGCAGCCCAGTGTAGTTGGTTCTAGAAATATAAACTTTCTACTGCACCCAGGCCAAGAACACACATGAATGCAGCTGATAACACCAAGCGAGCGGATGATCGTGCACAAAATATCAACATCACAGACGCCAACACAAGTTTGTGAGCCCATCCGAGGGATAACGGAGGGGACAGACAGCTCCTGTCTGTTGTTACAGCCAACAGAGGCTCAGGTATCAGGTCTGGACTCGAACTTAATTAGCACACCTGGCTGCTAAACATCGTGTTTACCGTCTATACAAACTGCAGGATGAAGTTGAGCTGGAGACAAACAGACTGACATTTTGTGACCGTACACTCTCACTTCCTCTAACTGGTTGCAAAACAGCACTTAAGAGATTGTTTTTGCTTTTTCTTTTACAGTTATGAGCCCAAAACCAACATGCTAACACTTCACGGTGTCCACTTCAAAAAAGGTCAAAGGTAAAAGCCCCAACCCAGTCAGAGGAGCCTGTTTACTTCTATTATCTGCATTAAAACCGGCTGGTTATTCGCTTTAACTACACAAGCAGCAGGAAAATCCCCAGCCCGGACTGTAACTCGCAATTTCTGTCATTTCTATTTGACGTTAGGATTTTTTTTTTAGCGGAAAACAACGTTAACTGTAAATCCACAACACAGCCACACATGGGTCTCTCTTTCGGCCAGGGCCGGCCAGCCAGCCCGTAACAAGACCAGGAAGCACAAAATACGATTAAACACACTCCCAGTCTAAACGGAGCCCAGTAAGGCTGCGAGGCTTATTTCCAGTTTGACCAGGAGGCTCAAAAAACAGCCTGAACACACCACACAAACTAGCTGCTAGCTGCCAGGCTAGCTAGCTAGCTACGCCCTTACGCAGTCCCCGAAGAGATTAGGCAGAAACTTTTCCCAGTCACAGCCGGACCGAACTTCCTAAAAGCGGGACGAGGATCGTGGTGAGCCTCGTCTTTCTGCCCGCCCGCTTTCACCGACACCGCCGAGACGGGTCCGAGCAGCGCAGACGGACCACCCGGCAGGTTAGCGGTGGCTAAAGCCGAGTATTGAGACACAGTGTTACCTGAGTAAGAGACAGACTGGCAGCCATAGTGTTTCTGCTCCCGCTGCCTTCACGCCGCTGCCAGACACAGACTGGGGCCGCTGGAAAACCCGGCACCGGATCCGGACTACAGGAGTCAGCGGAGAGCCCGCATGGGTCCAGAACCGGCCGTGTGTTTCAGAATAATGTCCCGACACGACACAATCAGGGCGTCCGTCAGCTTTGCACTCATTATCTGTATTTTTTATTTTTAGTGTCTCAGGATGTTTCATGTTTTATATGGAAAAATACGTCATAGCTACTTTTTCCACAATAAACAAATAAACAGGTTATTCTTAAAATTACACCTACTCTTTTTTTCTTCTTATTAGAAAACTAATTTATCAATATGCAGATATTTATTTTTTTAATGCAAAAGCCACAATCGGTCTCCTGCTTCACTGAAAAGTCTGTTTTTAGTTTATATGTACTGGGCTCTTCATGGGTCCACATCAAAAACACGTCTTCAGGGCATATTTAAGGTGAGCTCAGAAACACAGCCCTCTAGTGTCAGACCCTGCACAAACACATCAGTGAGGGTCAATGAAACAAGCTGAGGAACAACAAGTAAAATATATTTTCCTTGAGGGCCTCATTTTTGTAAATTTGATTTTATGTAAGTCTAAACATTGTTTCTACACAAAACTAGGAATAAACATCTGTGTGAGCAATAATGAGCCCTTTAACTGTCTATCTACACACGTACTTGCATGAAAAGTTCGTTGATTCGAATGAGTCTGAATATTGAATTTCACTGCACTATAGCTGCTTGTATTGTTTGATAAATTATAACTACATATTTTTTTAACAGGTAATTTAAAGATTTAGGGATGTTTTTCAGTAAGGCTGCTAAACTGAATGAGTAGTAGTAAATGCATTTAACCACCACTATAATGTAGCTTTTAATAGGCCATATAGAAAAGAAATGACACCAAAGAAACAATTAAAAAGCCCTATGGGACTCTTAATATCAATAGTTATGACATGACATGACATGACAGATACTTTATGGATACGTCATGCAAATAAAAGAAAATAAAATATTTTTTAAATCAGCATAAGTCATGAACTTGAGAAGGACATCTGCTCATTTTTATTGGACAGAACATCTGGGGGTTTTATTTTTTACACAGCAACATGAAAATTCCCACTTCAGTTACTACCATTAGTAGAAAATGCATCTTTTACAAAAGGATCCTCTCTCAGACCGTTTGGGACAGTGTGTTAGGGTACAGCAGTGCAGAGATATTGACAAAGCTGGTTGTATACACCAACTACAGGTAAACCTAAGGTGAATGTGTATCAAATGAACAGATGCTTTGCTGCTACTGGAGTGTTCCTAATGTACATCTGAATTTGAGTACAGTCAATCTAGATAAACATTAACACAGTATGTGCGCTGAAGTGAAAAAGTATTAATTATACAGTACAAAAGTATGCAAGGGCTTTCTTTTCAAAGCACCCCATTACACCATCCTATGAACAGCTTTTTTCAACAGGTTGTCAGATACATATAGCATTAGTCCTTATACCCTATTATCCCCATGACATTAACCCTTGTTTGAATCAGACAGATTTAATAACCCGCAGAACGACGTCTAGCTTGCTGAGTCCTACAAGATCAACATGAAGGGGAAGTTGAGACAGAGTGACTGACTACAAAAGAATAACAATAACATAAGGATGTGACACAGATTAATAAGACCAGCAAAAAAACGCATGAGGTAAACAAACCATTTACATGGTATCATCCACTTACCAAATATAGCTTTTCAAGTCACCACAACATTATACTTCATAAAAATCCAGGTATTTAACACAAATGACTATATATTTCTGTTGGGTGCAAACTGCAAAATGATTTAGTTTTATCATTTCTGATCTGGACATTCGTTGTGACACTTTCATTGTGTCCATTTCTCTTCCCTGTTTTTATGATAATGATAATTATCATAATAATAGGAAACTGAATTGCCAATTACAAGTTCCCTTGAATTGTAAACAAAAAACAAACAAACAAACAAAAAACATCCCACTCTACCCCACCCCAGGGTGTCAGTCATGAGGGTCTATCAGCTCTTCCTCCAGCCCTGCTCCAATGGCTCATTGACACAGTCATGTTCTTCTCTAAGCAGTTCCTGCACAGTTTATAACTCGTCCTTGAGTTTAGAGTCTGTGCCATCATCCTCTTCTTCCTCTTCCTCCTCCTCCTCCTCCTCCTGTTGCTCTTCCCCCTCCTCTTCTTCTTCATCTTCCTCTTCCTCCTCATCCTTCTCCTCTTCTTCTTCATCTTCGTCCTTTGCCTCTTCCCTCCTCTTCTTGTCCTCTTCCTCACGCTTCTTCCTCTCTTCTTCCTCTTGGCTTTCCTTCATCTTCTTCTCTGCATCCTGAACAGAACATGAAAAATAAGTTTAAAAACAATTATAATTTCTTAATAATTAAAGTTTGTAATGGCTCACATAAAAAGCATTATATACCTATAAGTATGCAAAAACATGTATGAGCCTCTATGCAGTTTGAAAACTAGCGAAGAGTGAAGTATTGGGCTTACCTTAGTTTTACCCCATGTGTCATTGCCAACTTCCTCTGCCAGGTTTGGATCATTTGTGATCAGGAAGTTGTCAAAGATAGTGCCGGACTTGACCTACGTAAAAAATACACGATCATTGGTGCAAGAAAAGCTTCCCAATTCTTTGCTGCATATAAATAAAGCACAGTTTTTATGCTAGCTGGTTGTTGTTAACTTCAGCAAATTGTCAAATCAAGACTTCTTCTGAGTCAGCTACATTATCTTTTTACCTGCCACAGGTCGAGACCAATCACGCCAACGCTGTCATATTTATAGATCTCAGTATCAGCTGTGTACTCAGGGTTGTCAATCTCAGGGTGGATCCACTTGCCCTTGTAGGCAGGATTATTGATCTCTCTGGGCTTCCACTCGCCCTGTGCATGGCAAACACACAGAAAGACAGGAATCATAGTTAATGTCAGAGAAATCAGAAAAAATAGTGCTCATTAGGAAGTTTCTCTGCTGTAGCTGTGATACACCAGCTGCTGGAGAGAAACAAAATTATCCTTTTAATGATGTCAAAGCTAATATTTTATAATAATACAAATATATCTCGTTTTACTCAGGCTGCATCCAAAAATCACTCATTTGTCATTGGTAGTGTGTTGTTGTGATTTTCATATGTATCACATGGTGAGGGATTTTATTGGGGCAATCTGAAAAGTGTACAGGGCATACATCTGAGAGTTTGTCCACTGACATAAAATATCCCAAAGGAAATATTAAGTGCTGTCCACCTTGTAATCAGGGTTAGTGACCATAGGTGGCTCCCACTCTCCGTCCATCTCGTCGTCCCAGTCATCAGGCTTCTTGGCATCAGGGTCTGGGATGTTCTCTGGCTTGTCCCAGTCCTACCAAACACAGGAAGATACACGATTACACTGAGGCACATGAAAAACCTTTAAAAAGATATGGCATAAAAATAAAAGAAGTGAATGTTGTCTGTTAAAAATAAAAGTGTAGAAGTAGGAAAAAAATAGACCCAAAATGATTGCGAAAATACAGACAAACTGATTCCTTAGTTGGCTCCCACAGACTGACCTCTGGTTTCTTATCTTCAGGGTCAGGAATCTTCTCCCTGTCATCCCAGTCCTCTGGCTTTTTGGCTTCTGGATCCTTAATTTTTTTGGGAGGCAGGAAGTCCCAGTCGTCCTCCAGAGTGCCAGACTCAACCTTCTTATTGTCGATCTTGACCTCGTAAGTGTTGTCAGGGTTGACAATCAGCGTGTACAAGTGGGTGTACTCATCATCCTGCAGAGCAGAGTACAACCAATGGTGTGCAGTTGTTGTTAAATGTAACTTAACATTCAAATGTGATTTACGTTCAGTGAGTTTATAATCCAGAACACTTTTCTCTCTTGGGTGCTCATCTGGTTGGACATTAAAGTGAAGACAACATCTGTGTGGCTGGTATAAATATTAAAGTAGTGACCCAAATTCCATGAGCAAGCAGCAGTTTGTTCATGAGATGGGATAGTTCAAAATTAGAAAAAGATCTGCCATTGCCCTGTTAAACAGGAATAACTGTTTACTGGCGTCTTACCTTGCATCTAATGTCTTTGTTGATCAGATGGTTCTTGCCTTTGTAGTTGAAGATGACATGGACTTTTTTTGTGCCAGGGCCACAAATATCAGGACCTGAATAAAAAAAAATCAAAATAAATATAAATTAAATGAACTGGAAACATGAAGCCTAACAAAATGTGACCATTTTCAAAGTGTTAAAAAAAAAAAAAAATTCTCTTACTGTCAACAAATCCCATGAAAACATAGGAGTTCATTTTAAACAGGTCCACAGACTAATAACAGTGTCTGCCCTTTACAGTTTGTACAAAATGTGCATAAAAAACACTGTCCTTGGTTTTGTCTGGCAATGTAAACAGAACCACATGTCCAAGCATATGGACCTGGCTCTGCTTTACTGGAACTGCTCCCCAGAGACTGTGAAAGTCACCCATGTTACTAGTCTGTGGAGACGTTCATACAGTAGATAAACTACCATGGCCATATTTGTTGTATAGGAGGATACATTCACTGTTGCTTTGGTTTTTACAACAGAGATATTTGTTGACAATAAAAAACAATTCACTAACCCCATCCTTAAAAGATACTGGCAAAAGAAAAGGAAAAACAGGTTTCCATCATCTTAAAAAAATATGTTGATCTGCTTTTTACACCTTTGGATGAAAAAAGCTATTGACACTCACCAAACATGATGTTGTAGACAGAGTCTCCATGCATGTCCTCCTGGTTGAGGTCAGAGGGGAACAGTTTAATGTAACCTCCTCCGCAGTCAATGCTCTGCTCATGTTTCACACTGAACTGGATGACTAGTGGCTCGCCCTGGTTGCTGAAGTCATCAAAACGGGCTGAGAAGGCGTAAAAGCGGGCGTCCTGGCTCGTCTGCAGACCTGCAGCAGAAACTGCGTTATTGCAACTCCATGTTAATATAAAAATTCACTAATTCATTTTAATGTGTGAATGACCAAGTCTCCTCTCAAGAGAACAAACAAACACTACTGAGATGTGGATCCACAGGACCCAGTTGCTAGACTGGGGTGGTCTGAAGACCAGTTTGAATCCACTCCACTCCTGTCTGAACTTGCTTGTGATTCACCCATTTAAAGCCCACATCCACAGTGTATAACTCAACATTTGACCCTTTCCCCTCACCTTTGTCTTTCTCTGCATCTCCGTAGAACTTCCCCGCAGTTAGGACGAACTTGCCGTAGTCTGACTTGTGCTTGGATTCCACCCAGCGACTCTTCCAGGCATCTGCAGAAACAAGTTTAGGGTCAGCACAGCACAGCAGTCACAGACTAACGAGGCGCTAATCCATCTCTGATGATGCATCAATGCAGTGGGGATGTGGTTACGGCACAGTCGTGCGTTAGGAGGCTGCCTTCACCATCTAAACTGTGTGTGTAGAAGGGAAACAGCTCAGTGAGGCAGGGCAGCAGTGACTGACCAGGGAGAGATGAGCAGGAGGGGGATGGGGACGCAGACAGGGTTTGATTCTAGCTGGATGGATGGATGGATGGGGGTGGGGGGGTGGATTGATTGGGGGGTGCTGGGGGATGGAGAAGCTTGGTTGAGAGGGAGGGAGGGTCAAAAGAGAGAGAGGGAGAGGTCAAAGATGAATGGTGGTCATGCTGAATAAATGCATCTCCAACTGAGCACTGATCAGTTCATCACTAACACACAGGTAGAACCATACAACCACCGATCCATCAAACACAAGAACAGCACACCGGTACCGTTATAACACCCGACACTCTGTGTTTACCGTCTCAACAACACCACACCAAGACAACCCAACGATGAAGGAATCATTTTGTGCAAAGGACCTCACCCCCATCTTCAAACTGCTCGCGGAAATACACAGTGGACTCGGCCAGCACGGACGCGGCCGACACGGCCATCAAGAGCAGCGACAGTGCCGTCATTGCGACGAGCTGCAGCACCCGGTCCGAAGAAAAACCTATGAATCCAAACAACGCGTCTCTCCGCCGTCCAGCCGGTGCTCGGTCCTTGCAGAGGTGTTACCGTGAAAACCGCTGACACGCCGCCGCTGCGCTCCTCTCGGCTCCGAACAGATGTCTGGACCTGATTGGACGGCGACCGCAAACCTCAACAAGGAAGCGTCGCTGCTCTCGGCCAATCGGAGGACAGGAAATGCGGACGAACAGTCGCTCTGGCCAATGGGAGCGGACCACGCGTTTGCTTCATACACGCCCAGGAGAAGGTGATGCGTCGTGCGTGAAGCGCGTGAAGAGGAAAAAACCAGCGTGATACAATAACGTGGGTTCATGTAACACACACGTAAAAAACGACGCTGAGCTTGTTCACAGCTGAACCACAACAGACCAGATCCACATGAAAAAAACACTTTCATTCCTATTTGCTTTTAAAGCGCATAGTGTTATATTATTATATATTATATTATAAAATGTTATATTTGTAAATCGCTATTCTGTTCCTGAAAACACAAGAGTGATTTGGACTAGAAATAAAAAAAAAACATACACCTGAGATTGTAATTTATTAAAAAATAATTTTACAAATCCGAAGCGATTTGAGGTGCTCTGGGTTAATCTAGTCCAGATTTGTGAAATGTTGGTAGGTTTTTCAGATAGACCTCGTCTGATATGGAGAAAAACAATAAAAAACAACCTTATTTTTCTTTCACAAATATAATCAAGGCTTCACGAATTTAAGAAGCTGGTTATTGTTCACCTCTCCATAGGCACCATTCAAAACATACAGGCAACATACAGACAACCCTCAAATTATTCCATGAAATAAAAACAGCCATTGTTGTATTACTGTGAGTGTTTATTTTCATAAAACAATGTCTGACATAATTTAACAGTAATTTTGTTTCACATTTTTCTTGTGACGTGACCCTCTGAGCTTCGGAGAACGAAATGTGAGTGTCCACATGTGGTGGAAAGAGGTAAAGCAAGTCCACAAATAAACTATGTACCAAAATGACAAAATCAACCTTCATCAGAGTCACACAGTACAACTACCCACATTTACTGATATCAAATGAATAATTAAAAGTATTGTTATTAACACTGGCACAAAAAGCTGACAAATAGATTAACTGACATATGGTCCGTTGCATGTCTTCCAGTTTCAAGTAATGTTTCCATCAGTGTTATTAGTTATGCTGTTCATACCACAATGCCATTTAATATTCATTACGTGCCAAGTTAATGGCTTACAGAACCACCAAGTGTCCATTTAAGCTACTCCACAAAAATAATCTGGCACAGTAACATGTTCGTATTTGGCATAAACTGTGTTAATAAATAATCTGCACTGATACAAGTATAATGTGTGGCATGCAAATACTAACACATGAATAAAGACCTTATCTAAACATAAAAACAGTGCAACTTAGCATTGCCCAAGGTAAACAGACAAAAATAATGTGACCTGATAAAAAAACATCTATCAGTACCTCTGAAAACCCCTGACACAGTTTCGTTCAGCTCTCTGAGGATTCGAACCAGGCAGGTTAAGGAGAGCAGTCATAGCGCACATGAGGACCACCTGGACCCAGCACCTCTCCCGTGATGTCTGCAGAGCGAGCCACAAATACAGGCTCTGCCCTGGGCTCTGGCTTTCTCTGGGGGACCTGGACAGACATGTGTTGCATCTGTCAGGGGGGCAGGAGTGGGGAGAGGAGAGTACAAAGTGAAGAGCAAAGAAGACTCTGCTGTGGCTCTGTATGCAGATGGGTTGGTAAAGCAATCTCACACCTCCTCCAGGTCTCTCTCTCTTTGCCTGCCTCGTCTTCTAAGGTAGAAAGAAGTTGATCCTCTGGGGAATGGATTTGCAACCCTGGGCTGAGAACAGTCTCTCCTCTTTGGGGACATACAGCATCGCTTTGGCCACCTCATCCAGCGTCGCTTCGTCGGTCTCCAGACCGCGGGCCGCGTAGGCGTCCCGTGCACAGAGCTTGACGTGGCGGTACTCCAGAGGCAGGAAGGGCACGAAGAAGTCAATCAGGTGGCCAGACATCAGCTCGCTCTGAGCAAACCCACCTGGGAAAGAGAATCATGCAGAAAACCTGCTTAGAGTTTTTACATTAAAGGTTCATTACCACAACTAAAAGTCTGAAAAACTGGCTACCCGACAGAATAGGAACGAGTAGTGGGACAAGGATCAAAAACCAAGATTAACATTGGTGTGGCTTTTTGAGATGAAGAGCACTAAAAGCAACCAAAGCACTAAGATATGATTCTCGTCTGCAGCTTGTTTTGGTCGAACTAGAACAGTTGAGTTGATCATTAATTCTCACTGTCCCTCACCGCCCATATAAAAAAACACATATAGATTACACAGCAACACAAAACTGGTCACTTTCTGCCCATGATAAAATAGCAAACAGCTTAAGTAAGCAAGTCAAAGACTGTGCCCCACAGAGAAACGATAAGGCCAGCACCGCTTTATACCTTGAGACTCCATAGTTTCAGTTCGCAGACGATGCTCCAGGTCTTCCATTCCAATGTCCTCTCGATTTTGACCAGAATGCCAGAAGTCCAGCGCCACGTCATTGATCGTTGCTCCACCAATATTACTGCAGAGGCAAAAGAAAGAGCAAAAAGACGGTGCAGTTTAATAAACTGAACATCAATATGATTGTCTGACGCACTGTAGTGATTTCAGGCCTCCGTTAATTAACATCACTGTGCCGTAACAATGTACGGAGAAATGCTGGAGAAGAGGGGCAGTATATTCTGTGGTAGTGAGTGTGATTTTAAAGGTAGGACATGCCAGAGACAAAGAACCAACCTGAGGAAGAGGAAGATGGCTCTGCGGTAGCTGACTCCGTCTACGTTGTCATAGTGATCCATGTAGGGCTTGATGGCATCGATGAGGCCTGGGTGAAGCTTCTCAGCCTCGTCAAAAATGAACAGAGTCTGGGGGCAGCGCAACACCATGTCCCGAATCGCCTCTCTCAGCTGGCCCTGTGTCAAAAATCACAGAAATAACACAATCTATACAAAAAGAAGACAAAACTTTTGGTTTTGGGTCTGGTATCTGTATAGAAGTTATATGTGCTATACGAGCCAGAACACATTAAAATGATCCATGGGATGATTCCATGGGAATTAACACAGTAAAAAGCAGAAAAGGATTCTAATTTGAAAACCTGAATATCTAATATGAACCCTGCTGCATCTACATTTATCATTTATCTATTGCATTTTTACTCTATGTTGCTATTCTGTGTTTCCTCTGTACTATGTGTGTTTTATAACATTTAAACCAGGTCAATGATGCCAAAGTCATGAAGGGAAAAAGTGATGAATTTGTTGTTTCTATTTTTATTGTCATCTTTATTACACTATGCACGATCTGTTGATTCTGAATTATTCTTATTTTCAGGGCACCTTTGATTAGACACGTAGTCACAGCAGAAATGTTCAGAATTCAGAGTCCACATTTACAATTTCTGGACATTCTGATAGTATCAGTTTAAAGGTTATCCTGTATACTACGCTGGATTCATTTATGTAATGACACTGTGTCAACACAATTTTGAAATCTAATGCAGGGATTGTGTAAAAACGTGTCGAGACGGGTCCATGTTGGCACCTGTGCCCTGGTTGGACAAAGGCCAGGTTCCAAAAAGCCATGCATCCCAGTACGTGTAGGATCAATGTTTGGTTTAAGCATCGTCCAAACTGTGGCCGTTATCATTCATACGCTGAATTACAAAACACAGACTAAACAATCGGTGATCCAAAAAACACAACACGTTCCTGGCACAGAACAGCTTGCTCTGAATGTCTTACTTTGTACGTGTCCACCAGTCTGGCATGCGGGAAGTGGAACGGCGCGATGAACAAACGGACACACTCACTCTTCACCCCGTCACGATACAGATTATCAGCAATGATCCGGGCCACAAAGTTCTTGCCCGTGCCGGACCAGCCGTGGAAGGAGAGGGTGAGTGGCTTGTTGGACTCTGGGTTGTTGATAAAACCCTGAATGGCTTTCAGAACCACAGACTGAGCCAGGTGCTGCCCGTGGAGCTTCGTCTGTAGATCCCTCGACAGACCTGCACGTGTGTGCACAGAAAAGAGTGCAGGTTTATAAGGCACAGAGAGAAATAAAGAAAAACCCCTGTGATGATGATGATCATGTGCTCTGCCAAAATACATCCATCCATCCATCTTCTATACCAGCTTATTCCTTAACCAGGGTCACGGGGATCTGCTGGAGCCTATCCCAGTTACCAGCAAATACATTTAAAGAGAAAACATGCAGGACTTTTAAATTCACCCTGTTAATGCACATGGTGTCACTTTCCAAGCCGTACAGCCTCTGCAGCATTATTTACACTGTTTGTTTGAATGTTACTAGAGTCAAGGAGAGACACTCAATGGTGTTAATACTAACACGGCATTTATATCACTGACAATACTATTTGACAATATCTGCAATAACAGTCAAAGTCTGTGATTCAATGTCAAAGAGCAAACAAGAAAAACAACCCGAAGGATTTAACACTACATATAAAGAACAGCAAATAAATGGCTGTAAAACCTGATGACCTCTTATAACCTTGACTACGACATGTCTCCTAAAAAGATAACGCTTCTCCAGAAGTAAAATATCTGATCTAACCTTCAGTTGCAACCTACTGTCCATATATTTTCTGTACTCACACTACAAAGTACATTTAAATGTGTAATGGAATCAATGTATTACATCTACTGTCCTGTCAGGTGTTTGCAGTCCCTCAGGCGATGGAAGCAATTTCAATACAATAAAAACTGTCAGCGTCTGTGTAGGTGTGACTGAAAGCAGATGATGAATCATAAATCAGTAATCACAGTAAAACAGGACAACAGGTAATAGCTGAGAGCTGTGATAAACAATTCTCTCTATGAAATGCATGTTAAGCTACTAACCATGTTCTTCTTAACACAGAGACAATAAGAATAACGAGACCTTCCTCTGTCGTGGGTGTCAGTCTGCATTTTGTCACATTCAATTAGCTTTTTTTTTTGTAAATTTATAATAAAAAATAAAAAAATCATGCAAGAAATGACATGAAGTCGTTTTAGAGCCATGTGCACAGACACTCTCTGGACAGACCAGCACATTCATCACACATGCACACTCACCTGTGATGTTGTTGGTTATCCTGCAGTCCCCAGACTCACAGCACTGGCCCAGGCTACAGTACCACTGATGCAGGAGGCTCATGTAGTCCTGAGAGAAACTTGCCCAGAGGTCCCTGGTAGGAACTGCTCACATCAACAGCAACACAGTTAATGAAACACTATGGAGGAAAATGGTTCTCAATGTGCACGACAGGCTGCGGACTGTGCTCGACAGCTTCATTAGAGTCAAATGGTTTTAACTGCTCTCGGTGTCTTACCCTGCTGTGTAGCATCGTCTTGGTTGGGCTGACACTCCCCCTCCCATATGTTGCAATAAATGTAGTTAAAATAGTAAGTGGACACATTGGAAATGCTGTCGAGCTGGAAGAAGTCTGCTTCCGCGGACAGAGCCCAGAGCAGCGGCACGAACCACCGGACAAACATCGGGGAAGACGCTGCTCCGAGCCGGCCAACACGACACTGAACAGGGCGTCCCAGCTCCCCTCTCCCATTTATCTGGAGCCGTGTGTTTACTGGGGCCTGCACCCTGTGGGGCTTTTCCGCCTCTTTCCCGACGACAGACTGTGCGCGATGGAGGGGCGCTTGTTTTACTCACCGTGGTCGGCTGCTACGGGCGGTGACAGAGAGTTGGTCCCTGCTTCACCATGTGTTTAAATGCTGTTAATACTTTGATGAAGCTAAACAATACGTAAATACGTCATGTAATCTCAGATTTACGTTAACTTTAAAAAGCTTTTTAAGTGTGAAACAGTAAAAACAGCAGATTCCAGTGTCTGAGCTGAGCGGAAAAATAAACTTTAATCATCAATGAACCGCTTTCATGGATCAGTTACCGTATTGCATTTATTTAGTGAAGACAAACATTCACTGTTACCGCCCCTGAGAGGCGTGTAGGAATGGAAAGTAAACGCTCCCAAACGGCGTCACTTCCGGTAACTTCTAACCCCATTACTTCCGCCAACACGGGCCAATGGAGGTTTATTTACCCGATTATCGATCAGGTTGTGGTATTGAATCATATCCCAGTGGGATTTATTTCACACTTTATTCAACTATGTCACATTTGGCAGCGACTGGACGCTGCATGTTTCATTGAGACACATCACACAAGCTGGCAGGAAGAGTTTTATTACAAAGTAAAGGTAAAACAAAAACATTTACAGGCTGGTGAAGAGGCTCAGGTCACTATCCCGACAAACCGCATCTGAAAAAAAAAAAAAAACAGGTTTATGTTATTTAATGAGGTTCTTAGCAGCTCCAAGTGTTGATATTGGTATTATCAAAAGGGGCTTTTAAAAACCTCCCTCACCTCAGAGCAAACTGAAGGTTTGTCCCTCAGGGCGTCACAGGTGCATCCTGCCATGAACACATTTCTGATTAAAATTAGGCAGGAAACCAGAAACACCACAGGTATCTGTCCACCACACAACCATCAGAATAAAATGGAACGGTATGGGTTATAATCAACACAAATCATTTGGCAGAATCTTTTCATCACAGGTCTGGTGGTCAGGTCATGATCTCAGGGTCACAGCACCCATGGAACAATTTCATAAACAGGAACTTCAACTTTTTATGAAGGACTGAAATACTTACCCAACATTGACCTGAGCTCCAGTTGTTTCCTGAGAAAGAAAATAACCTTATTACAAGTCAGTGACTGGTTGATTAAGACTCATGTCACTGGGCTGCTCAGTAGAAGAGTGTCCACATTAAAGTTCAGGTCAGACATTTGCAAAGACATCACTGAGCCCATAGGCCAACCTGTATCCCAGCCAAGTGTCTGCAGACTCACCTCAATGAATCTCACTTTGGCCTCTTCCAAAAAAAACCTCAGGGCTGGTAGAGCCTGAAGGAAACAGAACATCGTAAGTCAAATACACAACAGGAAACATTAGGATGAGAGAACAACCTGACCAGTCAGCTAGAGCTAATATAAGACTCCATGGATAAGTCAGTCTTTGCTGTCATCACTCAGGCCATTACAGGGATCAACTGGGTTCACTGCAACAGCACCCAAGACCCCAACTAACATGTAGCTGGTTCAGACACAGATGAGGAGCTCAGGGACTAAAAGCACCATGTAATTAAGGCTGAATATCAACTTTATGTTTAATGTTAGACCAAAACGTACAAATACTGTTTTATTTGGTCACCTGGGTCTGAAGTGCTTTTAAAAAAAAAAGTGTCCTGTTCTATACTCACCATGTGCCTGTGCCATCTGGTGCAGAGCTCAATCTCACTCGCTCTGAAAAATCAGAATAGTTTCATGTGAATAAATGTAAATAAAATTCCTGTTCCTTTCCAAGTACTAATGCAGATCAGAACAAAAGCATTAATTTCCTCAACTGGATCAGAGACCTGATTCAAATTCATCACCTCTGGATGATCTTAGTTGGACTGTACCCATGTGGGATGTAATTACTTACCAACAAAGGCTGTGATGATATTCAGCAAGGTGTTCACACCTGCAGAGACAAGAGATTTGTTATTACCACGGTTTAACCACATCACAGCCAGAGGACAACTGCTGTTGATACATCAGCTAGGAGCGAAAGACAACAGGTAATCTTCACAGTTTAATCTGCTGAACTATGCAATCATCATTATATCAAGTACTGGTAAAAATTATCACTTAAGCCTGTTAAAAACTCACCTTCACTTTGCATGCAGAAGCTTGTGTTCCTGAAGGGAAAGATGAAGACAGTTAAGAATCACTTCAGAAACCAAGGGGCCTCACTGCTCCAGGAGGCCTTTGCATCAGTTAGGAGCGAAAGACTTTCGTTTCTTCTTCATGGTTATCTGCTGAACTATGCAATCATCATTGCATCGGGCCAGTCTGATATCGCAACCGGTCGACTCGGACACAAACTCACCTCTAATTGATCCAACAAGACCAACATCAGATCCAAGAATGAGGAACATCTGCAAGTCAACACCAGAGATCAGTGAAAGGCCAAAACAAAATATAAAACAAGGTAAAGATATTTCTTAAACAGCACTGCATCAGAAAAAAGTCATCTTTCACTCTTTTTCAGAGAGATTCCCATTGTTTAAAACAAAAAATCATCATTGACAGCTTGTTTTGAGTACAGTAGGTCTAATAGTCAGGGCTAGTACCTGCTCAGGCAGATGAAGAGTCGACTGGAACCAAAGTGAGCACAGCTGTGGAAACAGTATAAAATTAGTAATCAATAACCAACGTAGACATGCAGGCTTCAAGCTGTTAGTGCCTCAGATTAGTTAACATGGTGGTTGGAGCATCGTCATCCATCTTGTCGAGAGTAGCAAATAAATGTCATCACAGGAGCACATGGGAAAGAGGACAGAGCTTCTCTGAGGTGTTGTAGTGTCGACATGGAGCCTGAACATAACTGCACCTCAGATATTACAAATCTATAGAGCATCAGCACCACAGGGCCTGAAGGGAGGGCTCATGTTTTGAGTGTCGACAGTAACGACAACATGGACCCTACATATATTACCGTATTTTCTGGACTATAAGTCACTTTTTACTTCTGATTTGACCTGTGACTCACAGCAAAGTGACTTAGATTTACAGTCATTTTGTCAAGTACTCACTAGTGTTAGATGACAGACTCAACTAAAGATAACACTGTACCGCAGGAAAAATAAATATCTATGTTCAGGCTAAACTAACTCCTGGTGTAACAAGTGAAAAGCAGCCCAAAAACTCATTCTCAGACCAGCTTAGTCCATAACCCCTCCAACACTGTTTTTGTTTGACTGCCTTTTAAAATTGTTTCATTATTGTTACATATTCTATTTTATCATTAGGCTCTATAAGGTGCCCTTAAGAGTCTTGAAAGGCACCCACAACGTATTTGCACCTTGTAATTCTGAACTCCAGACAGTGAACACCTCAGAGAAGCAAAGAGCCATCCTGACTGAGCCTTACCTCATGTCCTCCAGCTCCTTCACGTCTGCAGATGTTCCTGAGACCTGTGGACGTTCACATATTTCAGTAACAGGGTGGTAATAACCAGCTCAGAGCACAGCTGGAATAAACAAGTCTCAGTGTAAAGTTTCTCAGAAATCACTTCTGTCCACTACTCTTATACTTAACCTCATCACTGACTTCCAGTTAGAGCAACAGACTGTAAAACACCATCACTTACCAGTCCAGGACTGGATCATATCTGGACCTTGGAAAAACCATTTTGAAGCTGAAGAAAGAAAAAAAAAAAAGCCCATAAGTTACACAGATCCTGCACCAAGTTTCTTTGCGTCATTGCTTTATCTTATTCTATTCTTGTTTAATTGATAAATCAATGTAATTAATAGTTTTAGAAATGACTTCTGCCCCACTACTGCTATCATGAGAAACCATAATTAACCAAAGACAAAGCTATTTCTACCTCCCTATCTTCATATTTTGCAGAGATGCTTTGGACAAAAACATTTTAAATCTAAAGCACCAACATTCCTATTTATTTTTCATTATTTCCTCTGTACATAGTGCCTATATCTGTTTATCTGGTTTAATTTGGCCTACAATTTCATGGCACATGGAAACATGTTGTCCTCACTGTGCATATGACAGTAAAGCTCTTTGAATCTGACCCATCCTGGTCTATGATATGAATCCGCAACACCAGATCGGTCTGAAAAGACGCATTTCTGCATAGTTTGGCTAAGATGTGCCCGACATGAAGCCAATGAATGAAAGCAGAGGATGTGCAGCTGAGCTGAGTCGGAGCTAAAACGCATTTGGCCCCATGCGGTCAGAGCTGTTGGCATTTCTTCACTCTGACAATCAGATGTCCCTACCAACATTTATCTCATCACGCAGACATGGGGTCCAGCCGGGTTCACTTAGCCCGGCGGCTAACTAGCATCCCTGCACAGCACGTGGTGCAGGCCCGACTCGGCTCAGCTCGCAAACCTCCGAACACGAAACTACAACGATTCGACCCAGAAACTGGTTCGAGTCTCCAGATACAAAACACCAAAACGACTGGACAAAGACTAGTTAGGGCTAAACAGGACCAGGACTAGACCCGCACCCAAAGAGGAGCAACATACTGACCTGACGACGAAGAAAGAGTGAGAGAGGGCGAAGGGTGCGAGGGCTTTTTATAGGAGTGGTCGCAAAGGTTCATGGGAAAAATGATTATACTAGCGCCCTCTGCTGGACCGATGTATGGATGCACAAATTAAAATTACATTTGTTGGCCTGTTTGTTTAAACAATTTAGCTGCTATCAAACTGAACTTTAATTATCCATCCATCATCTAGACCCCCTTAGTCCTAACCAGGGTCACAGGGATCTGCTGGAGCCTATCCCAGCTCTCTCTGGGTGAAAGGCAGGGGTCCACCCTGGACAGGTCCCCAGTCCATCACAGGGCCACATAGAGACAAACAACCTCACACACTCACACTCACTCCTATGGGCAATTTAGAGTCACCAATCAACCTGACATACATGTTTTTGGACTGTGGGAGGAAACCAGAGTACCTGGAGAAAACCCACACAAGCACAGGGAGAACATGCAGACTCCACACAGAAAGGCCCCTGATGGGTTTCAAACCGGGAACCTTCTTGCTGTGAGGCAACAGTGCTAACTACTAAGTCACCGTGCTGCCTAGTTGGTTAGCATTAGAGCTAAAATAATATACAACCTCCCTTTGAAATACACACTTGGCAAACTAACTATTTTCAGTAGTGAGTTTCTTATTGTGGCCTTGTTCACTTTAATGATAATCAGCAACAGTGCTAACCACTAATGCGCAGTGCTGCCTTCTTGCAAATAGGTGAAATTTAAATATGGTTAATTACTATTATTACTATTATTTTATTTTTTTCTTTCTATTTTTCTTTACACTTAATGTGGACAACAGTCTAACTCAAAGCACATTAACAGAAAACTGGAATAATTAAAACAACACACATAGAAACAATAGGTAGAAAGGAAACTCAGAGAGCATAAATAAACATGTGGGTGTTTTGTTCGGACTTGATTCCAACCTAACTTGTCAGAGTCGTTTCCAGCCACAGTAGGCAGCTTTCAACAAAAGCGGCAAATGTCAAAGTCGGCCACAAACTAGTTAATATGTCCCTCAGTTGCTGGGAGGCCAAACCAGAGCTATTGTATTGTTAATACTGGACTTAAATTAGCAGAGTGACCAGAAACATGACTCAAAATGAGGGATGATGTTCCTCCAGGGCTGCTAGATATGTTCTTCATACAGTCATAGATTAGATTAGCCCATATACAACATGTTTCTATTGCCCTCTAGTGGACAAAAGGTGACTAAAGTCTTTCCATTTCATTTCCACACACACTCACTCCTATGGGCAATTTAGAGTCACCAATCAACCTGACATACATGTTTTTGGACTGTGGGAGGAAACCAGAGGACCTGGAGAAAACCCACACAAGCACAGGGAGAACATGCAAACTCCACACAGAAAGGCCCTTGATGGGTTTCAAACCTGGAACCTTCTTGCTGTGAGGCAACAGTTCTAACCAGTCATCCACCGTGCTGCCCTACCTGACAATATTTACTCAAATAAAGTTTTATGTGATCATGGTACGTGTGAGTTTTTCCATTTCTTTACTATTCATTGTTGTGTTTCACAGCCTTTGCTTCCATCCAGTCCCTGAGGAGGGTCGGGCTCGTTTGATTGAGAATCAAAGTCGTTCTGAAAATATCTGCCAGGTATCCCGTTGTGCTTGATAAGCCAAGCTGTAGATCACAGCACATACTGTACTTACTCCTATTTGCACTAGTGCACATTATATATTGTGTAAATGAATCTTGTATTTATGTTTTTAACTCCTATCGTCCTTTTTTCTTCCTTTTCTCAGGTTTCATTTTTATGTTAATCCTTGTACATAGAGAAACGAGGTCAAACTTCTCGTTCGTGTGCACAAACTCAGCCAATAAACCTGATTTTGATTTCTAAAAAATTACAGGATCTTTAATTCTTTTTTGTACAATGTGTTTGACACGTGTACAAGAATTTTGTTTCTCTTTCCTGTGAGGGGAAAGTCGTAGTGAGAGAGTATTTCAGAGAGAAATGTTGTAATTTTTACTCCACTACATTATCTCACAGCTTCACAAACAGTTTTGCATGTTTAAATTAATTCCTACAATATGCTCAATATTTGAAATTAAATGTAAAATGTGATCAAATATTTGATCCATTATTTTGGCTATATCATTAAGAAACTCAACAGTATATATATATATATATATATATATATATATATATATTATATATATATATACTGTTGAGTTTCTTAATATTTAATATTTCTTAATATCTTGAGTATTCAAATGCTTTATTTAGGTAAAGCACCTGAATATTTCACCATGAAAACCTAAACAACTAAAAAACAAACAAAAGGAGTAGTAATTTTACCGTCATGCATGAGAACTTTATTCTGAAACTCTGCCCTTCAGCTTACTCCTCGTTATTATTATTTTTTTTATTGTTGTTCATGCGTACACATTGAGTACTGTACTTTCACAGAGAAGCTGACCTGACATTTGTGCATTGTGCAATCACCCCTATCCATTAAAACGCTAATACATCTTGTCCTCACAGGCAGGTTATCAAGTATGAGTGGCGATTGATAGAGGTGATGCACATTCACAGATTATCTACAGATCTGACTAGACCCCTTCGTGGTCTAAACTCCGTCATGCCTGTTTAGAATAATTTGTACCGTGAAAGAAGAGTTTGAGAAGGGTCTTTTCCTGTTTGAACATGACAGTGTTGTGCTTTGTGCCAGGATGATAAAGAAATGTTTTTCCTCTTTTGCAGCGGAAGAATTTGATGGCCCCTTCAGAATGTCTTGACCCCTAACTCATCCAACATCTTAGGGATGAAGTGCCGCTCCGTCTGCAAGCTGGACCTTATCAGCACAGCACAAGTCTCTGACCCTGTGAATGTTTGTGTGGCTGAATAGCAGGAAATCCCCACGGCCAGGTTTCCAAATCTTGTCGAAAGCCTTACTGGAATCGTTTTGGCAACATGTCAGTGTCTATAATTTCAAAATAAAACGTACTTGAGAAGCACTTGTCCGTGTAAAGGCTTGTCCACATACTTTTGGCCATATACTGTATTTTCTCTGTTTGTATAAAACATCCATGAAACTGCATCAATATTTTACACATAGACATGACATACATTTGGTAGACTCACTTATCAAGGCTGTTGCATGGATTAATGGTCCAGAGAACATAATCAGTTCAACACTGACATTTGGGAGCAATCACATCATCACAGGGATGAGATGGCCAAGAAGAAGTAAATCACCAGGCCAGCATGCCTTCTTCAGTACGGAGTCATGTTTAAAAGACTCTAGGGACCACCATGCTTTCTTTAAACTGTTTCCTCAGGGGTTTTAGTCACACATGTTTAACACATGACGTGTATTTTAGAGGCTGATTACAATGTTTTTAGACTCGTATATTAATTAAACTGTGTTTCAGCAACCAAAGTCATTCGGAGATATTTTCCCACCAGAGTTTGTGAACAATGGCTTTGGAAGAGTATATAGATGTTTCCTGAAAATAGAAATGAAAAGCTTATAATAGGTAGGATTGGGTAGTTGCCGTTACACTGGGATAACTTGGATTCATAAGTTCAGTACATAGATTTAGATTTATAATCTGTGGTGAAGCATTTCTAAAACTATATGGCACTGCTTCAGTCATTCGGTGCCTAATTCTTAACGCCCATTTACAATAAGTGTACGTATTATGAGATTATTTTCCTCTGTTGTCATTCTTAAACTTTCTCTATCAGGAGCTGACTGTTCTGCCGTTTACACAAAGAAAGAGGTTATTTCAGGTTGAAGAAGACATTTATATACAAAAATACACATCTGAGAGCCCCACACAATCACTCCCATATGCTGATAAAAAACTGTACCACAGTTATTCATCATTCAGATAACGCATATGGGCCAAATAACACCAGATCCACAGTCCTGTCTTTCTAAGAGTGAACAGATTTGCAGTTTTGCACATGGATAAGGCAGAAAATGGACCATCCTGAGTGATTCAACATTCTTTAGGAACAAGTTCAGAGCTGGATTGGCATGCAAGATGGCTGGGAAGCAACAGTGCATTAACCCAGTTAATTAGGTGTAAATTATACTTAATAGTTATACAATGAACCAGCTGTGGAGGTTTGTTATACACCTGGACAGCTTTACTACCATGAGATTAGCTCAGTCTTTGTGTGAGGAGGATCTGTCCTCTGGCTGCAGCACCGTAGGTGAACATGACATGACACGACTGCAATTTTGGCTTAATCGAAGTGGTATTATTGTTTAGATTCCCTTGTGTCAATCTTGCGTAAAACCAGTAAAACCCCAAATTTTGTCAAATTTCACATAGTTTTTCTGTGTGATCACTTAAAGAAACGATGACACCAACGCAGTGCTGGAGAAAGCCAATATTTCCAGTAAATTTCTGACCTTTTGGAAGAGAACCAGAAAAGTGAATATCTTACAGCTGTAATAGCAGCAGCTAGTTTGAGCGTAGGTGTGTGTGAATCAAAACCATAAAAATCTTATGAGTTTCAGTTGATGAACTGCACTTTAGCTCTTCAATTATAAAACAAGTGTGACATGTCAGAGGAGGTGTGGTAAAGGATTTTGTGTTAGGGGAGGGTTTCCTGTGCAGACTATAAGAGTTCAGAGCCACCACGAGCTGCACAGGACAAAAGGTTTCTCCTTCCACCACTTATTGTGAAATACTGAATGTGAGCAGGTAGGTTGCTCTGCATGTTTATGAAATGCTCCTCTCTTGTATATATTTTTGTGCTTCTGCAATTCTGAGTTTGCAGACATGCAGTGACATGTTATGGCAACTGTAGGCATGATTTATCACAAACTCCGGTTTCTTTAAAACAACAGCAGATTGCTTGAGATAAAACTGCTGCACACATCTGGAAAACAGCTAAATATTTACGGACTTTTACTCAGCCAGTGATGCAAGCTCTCTCTCTTTGAGAAGAGCACAGTTTACCGGGGTTTGTAATGGAAAATATTATATAAACTGCCTATTTTAATGAGGCTAAGGGGGGGCAGGGGTCTCTGCTTCCAGTTAAGCTCTGTATTTCAGTTTAATCTGTTGGTTTCTGTGCAGCCAAACAAGGACAGAAAAAAGAACAGAAGCAGCAGCAGCCATGAAATTTCAAGTTCTTTTCTTCCTTCTGCTTCTCACCTGCATGTACGTGAGTCTGGCACAAGGTAAGTGTAAGATCACATCAGATACGGTTCATGTGACAAAAGTCAATTATACAGATTGAACTATGCATTTTATACAGTAGCAAGATTATAAAAGTAGCTTTTTAAAATATTCTTCATGATTCATGCATGATTTTGGTGAATGGAAAACATGTGTTTTGCTTTTTGCAAGATTTGGTAGAAATGTAGCTGCAGCTGTATCAAATGGCCCACGTCGTTTTTATAACGCTGCTAATCCCTGAGGTGATTTATTCTGCTGAAAACCGCTCACCAGACCACTTCATACCAGAGTAATCTGTCTAGGCTTGCTACAATAGACCACTCTGATGTGGCAATCTTGTGGCAGGTTGGAAAAACAAAAAACAAAACATATCACGTTAATTAAGACGTTGATTTTCATAAACACGTCTCTCTCGGTACATCACGGCACTAATGAGAACCCTCACATTGTGGGTGTTTTGTCTTGATGTTAGAGTAAAACTGACACAATACAGTACTTCACCAATAATATGCTAATACAGGAAATGAATTTGTGAAAGAAAAGAGTCCGTTTCCAGTGATCAGTGTATCTTAGAGCATACTACCTTTTCAGTGGGATCATGACAGCCAGTTATTTGGGGACTCAGTCAGGTTTCGAGTTACTGATGTAGAAATAACTCAAAGCAGGAGAGAGAGGAAGGATGAATTTCACCTTCAGCTGTCTTTCATGATTTTGAATACGGCACACAAAATATAAATATATAGAACAAAAAAATACATTGAGTTGATATTTTTATAACGTCACAGTGGCCAGGGATGGTGAAGGTGAGCTTCATCCAGCTGAGCCAGGATCCTTTTGTAGAAGTGGATATCTGAGTCTCTGTATGTGAAGACACAGAGTAAGAGAAAGCGAGGGAAGTTAAATATTTCATGTCTGTTACTTTTTAAAGTCCAACAATCAATCATGTTCCCAAAGGGAATTTCTGGTACTTATTGTAGATGAAATTCCTCTGGCGAGTCCTCTGACCTCCCCCCCAGAAAAATAATCCCATCACAGGTAATTGAATTCACAGCCATTTGTGAGACTCATGATTATTTTTCAGCAAAACTAATAGTCCTCGTATTACTAATATTTAAAAGTATCCTGACTAAACAGGGCTCACTTTCATTAATAAGCCAATAGACATGCCAGTAAATGCAGACTTGCACACGCAGCAGAACAGAGTCGGCTTCAGTAATCTTCTAAATGACATCGCTCTGGGTTGTGTTTTCTTTGGACACAAACCCAAGAAGGACATTTTGAAGCGGGTCAATTTATCTCCCCGTAAACTTCTGTAACTTTATCTCTCTCTCCAGGCTCCTATGGCAACTGCTGCCTCGGCTATGTGAAAAACATAAAATCCAACACCCAGAAACACATTGAAAGTTACAGGATGCAGGAAACTGACGGTGATTGCAACATTCCAGCTGTGGTGTAAGTACTAAATGCTATGGACTTTGGTTTTGGGCTCTTACCAAGTATTTTTCTAAAATACTGTTTACATGTAACTGAAGAATACCAGAGAAAGAGCTGCCTGCTGCCTGTGGAGGTGATTGATCCACACTTAGAGCAGCACTGGTGTCTTTCATTACATAATAAACTTGAGCAGTACGCTTGATTAAATAACTTTGTTGATTTGTGCAGGTTTTTTCTGAAGAAGAGGCCTTTGCAGAAAAAGCAGAGGACTATCTGTGCCGATGCGGACGACGACTGGGTCGTGAGAAAGATTAAGGAGTTGAATTTGAAAAACAAAAGGCTTAATTAAGTACAAGGTAAGAAAAACAAAACAAAATACTTTAATGCCTTAGAGACAAACTGAGTCACTGTTTTAATCATCACCAAACCTTTGTCTTTGTAGGGAACTAAAGTGAGAGAAAGAAGAGAGGAGTGCGGCGGTTTCATCTCCCTGTTAGGAGTCATATATCACCTTTAACCAGCGGGTTATGCTTCCACAGATTTCCTGTCGCTGAAAACGAGTGTTAATCTTGTAAACAATTTAATCACAAACATGCTATACCCTTAATGTTATAGCCAGTTCAGCATAGCCGAATTTATATGAGCCATCATTATGATACTGTTACTCTACTCTATGTAAAATAGAGCCTGCTAGGAATGAGCCACGATTTGGCAGCTTTGAAATGTATTTACCGAGTATGTGTGCGTGAATATAAGTGTGAATGAGCAGCGCAGCCATCATGTCAAAAAACACAAAACACAGATGGGATGACAGTTTTTTTTTAGAGAATAAGTTTATATATTTTTCTATCAGTACTCAAATATACTGTACTTTGTGTCTTCCTTTATCAAATAAAACGTAACACCAACAAAGACTCTGTTTTCTGTAATAATCTTAAACATCAAACTGTTTTAAATAAGTTCTGACCTGAATTTGGGATTGAACTGTTGTTTTTTTACGGGGTAAATAGTTGAACCATTCCCTCAACATGATGTTTTACAGGGTACCAGTGAAACAAAACAGGCGTACTTTTGTTCTAGTAATCTCTCATTCATTAACTGGAGCCAACAACTGACAGCATTATACATCCATCAACACTTTAAAACGGGGCTCGCAAGAGAGCTGGTCTGTAATTCATCGAGAGGATCAATGTGCCAGATTCTCATCCACTCCCACATAGCTGGATTAAAAGGCAGCTTCAGTCATCAACTCTGGCTTTAATCAACATTCAGATGCTCATGTGCTGCTTGGTTTTGATTGCTGCCATCGTTCCCCCTCTTCAGACGGGCTGGTGACGTGGTGACAAAATTCACTGCGAAGTGATTTTTAGGTTTTGGCAGCAAATAAAATGGAAAGAAGCTAAAGTCTCGGTTCCATCTTTACATCTTAGCAGACAGCGTTTCTGTGCTGTGCTTTTTATGAGAATTTGTTCCTTTCAAACCCACAGCACGAACAGGAGGATTTATTACAGCAGACTGCATTTGTTTTAGTCACTTCTAAACCTATCCTGTCACCTGAAGGGCCAAAAGGTTATTGTTGGACCCCTTCAGCACAACATGTTATAGATGTTTTGCACCAAGAAGCCACCCAGAACTTATTTAGGAAACACCTCTGGTTTTCTGTATCAACTACTTAGTGCTAATTTGATGAGAGGCAACTATAATTAAAGAAAAGACAGAGTCTATCTCCAAGAAAAGGCCATATGACAATATAATGAATATAATGGAGCTTAGAAGCAGTTGAACGTTCGTCCCAGAAGATAATCCAGCCTTGTGAGTCTGTGATTGTAGTTAAATCTTGACAGCGTTTCAGCGTCATTAATGTGACAGATCTGGATGGATGGATTGTAAAATGTCAAAGTTAAACAATTTCAGGGCATCATAGAGGCTCAGGTGTACTAGCATGCACCATCTAAAACATGATGTCCCTGGTTTGATTCCAAATGTATCTGTCTCCACGTGTTTCCTTTCTCTTTCTCAACAAAAGACTAAAAAAAAAAAAAAACCAACTAAAAAACAACAAAGAAACCAAACAACAAGTTGGCCAGCTTCCTCTGGCTGTGTCCCAATTCTAATCCAGTCCTGACCAAAACGTAGTTGTAATTCTTTCCAGCTGTGAACAACTCTTCTGTTTCATTTTTGCACAGTGTTGAGGGACAGTGGTGTAGGCTACATCAACATCTCTTCTGGGTATACTTTCTCTTAGAACTTTCTCAGCATCAAATGTGCGTATTAGCTTGTTAAACGACCGTCGAAGGAAAGTACAAGTGTCCACATTGTGCTGTGAATGACACTTGATGTCAGGGTGACTTTTCTGAGAAAGCTAATGAACCGAACATGCACTCCAGGGTTTGCAATCCTAAATGCTGATGCTGATGCTGAATAAGGGACGGAAACACTCCTTAACACTGTTAATCAGCATCAAAACCACAACAAGGTCATTTCTCTGACGTGGAAGCTACAGAACAAAAAACTAGAGCATGATCGAAAACACGAAACACAAGAGCTGCGAATGTCCTCTTCAACAAAACACTAATCATCCACCAGCATGACACGGCTGACAGTTTCCTTGGTTGTGATTGTTGGTGTTGAAATAATGACCCAGTTAATCTAGAAGTAATCAACTGCAACTGCTGACTGAAGCACTTTCGGTCTTAAGTTTTTATGCGAGTGCTTTGAAATAACTCCTCACCTGCCCTTGCTGGGCTGTATGCCCAAAAGCTGACGTGCATGTATAGTTTGTTATGCGAAAGCTAAATCACATAGACGTGTTGGATCTCGCTGCATTTGTGGGCCATTTGAGGACATTAGTGTTTCCGTTCTTGCCCATCTCTGGAACATAAACGGCTTCAAGCATCAGCAGCTACTACCTGTACAGACTAGAGTGTAAATCAACTGGTCATGCATTAACAAACACAGATGGATAAAGTTAGTAGTTTAGAGATCTTGATTGTGATTTAGGGGCAAAAAGAGAAAATGTTTGCAGTGCCGTTAATCTACACGGTGCATGGATTCGAGACATACTATACCATAAAGTGTTCACAGTTACATGGACCTATGTGCTACTAAATGCATACCAGTGTCAGTTTATATTAGTGGTTTACTTTATAACAACCTCCCAGACAGACTGTACTCTTTTTAAATGGACAATCTTTCGCAACCATGTCAAACATGTTTATATGACCCGACTCGTTTTGACTCTCATCCAGAGCTCAAGGCTGTTCTTTCACTGCCAAAAACACTTAGAAACAATTGCTGGCTTGAATCTGGAGTTGATATTTTGGCTCGTCGTGACAATCCCAGGGGGTAAGGAAAGGTAAAGACGTGAAGAAGACGAAAACGCTAGTTTTCAAAAGTAAGCCAGGGTTTGTGTCCACTTCAAAGAAATGATTAAAATCAGGTTTTAAAACATTATTTAACCAGGTTGATTTGAATATCATTCAATGTCAAGCCAAAGAAAAGTCTCTGTGTAGACTTAACCAACCTGATTGGCATATCATGGTCATCAGTCACCTAAGCATAAAGTATTTAGTCTAGTCCAAAAAAAATGCAGCTCAGCTTTTGTATGAGCTCCCTTTTGAAACATGTTATAAAACAGAAGCTGACAGATGCTATTGTCCAACTTTCACAAGGAATAGATCAGGATGATGCATCAGTTGAAATGTTTCACAATTGGAAATGATAAGAGGGATTTTCACACCAGTGACACTGAGCAAGAACAGGCTGATTGACTCACTGGCACTTTTAGGGACCTCAACTAATCTTTCACTGTGTCTGTTCTTGTCCACAAACTGTGTACACATTCACGTGGGAACAGGCTGTGGGCTGGGGGTTCAATGTTTGATTGCAAAATATAAAGCTTATCACGGTGTCAATCACCCATCAGAGCCACAGCAAATGCATGCAGTTACTGGCAGAATTGGCGCTAAATTGTGAAGTGACGGTAACAGGCAAAGACGAATGTCTGAAAGAAACTATTGCGCCCTCGAGGGAATTCACAAGTGAGAGGTAAAACAAAACTGAAGGACCATAATGTGGAACATAACGTCTCACAGGTCCCCGTAGCTTAATATTTCATAATTCTCCAGAATTCACAAAGGCACAAAAGCATCAGGTTTTACGATCGCCTCTGAAAGTATCGGCTCCAAAATCAGATGAGAAGAATCTGAAAAGAAACAGCGTTTAAAAAACTTTTTATTCTGATAAATGAATTCGTTCTGCCGTAGTTATTAACGCAGAGCGGCATTCAATTCAGGCCACATAGATATTAGCAAACTTTGACTTTAAACAATCTGTATGTGTGCGATTTGATTTTTAAATGTTATGTGTGTAATATTTACAAAGAGTTTAAATATCTAACGCACATTAAATGAAGGTATTTTAAGCCTCTGTTTTGGGTTTAAAACACACTAAAGCTTTTCAGCTGACTGGATTTACATTTTGCCTCTTGGTCCTAGTTTTGTTCTGTAACTTTTCCCTGGATGTTTCCTCCCTGGTCTTAGGTTTCATTTCTGTTGGACCAAGCATATACTGCGTTTGCTATATTAGGATTACCTGTGGCCTTTGAACAGATCAGCAGACCTTTGCTCTGATTAACAGCATTGGAAGATGCAGATATACATTGATCCATGAATGTTTTGTGTTAATAAACACTTGTTGTTGGCAACGTAATCAGAAGAGAAAGCGACAGGTAGGGGTCCTGGTCTGAAAGTGATAATTGACACTGTGGTGTGATCCATCTGAGACTGTCCTCAGTCTCCACGTGTCACATATTGCACAACAGAACTTTTTAACGTGTAACACAATGCCTCACAGATTACGAGATGCTGAAATGATTGAGGCAGAGTCAACAAGCAAATGTGCACATGTGTATTTGATAAAGCTGTTTAACCGTAACTGAATCAGTCCAGTTTCTTTCTCATTACAGAATAACACAGACAGCAGAAGCAGTGTGCTTCTTCACTGATGAAGCAGACCACTTCTTTGGGATCCTGTAGTCATCAGGGTGAGAAGCCGAATAACCCACAGACTCCACTGACCTCCTCTTCTGCACCCTATGGAGTAGGATCCTATAGGTCCCTGTCAATGGGCTCCTACAATCTAAACAGGGATTGTTCTGAAAGTGAACTGTCACAATGCCAAGATCTGACAGCAGACCCTTCACCTCCTGCTCCTCCACACATAGAGCCTGGCTGGCCTGGGCAAAGTGGGCGGGGGACAGGGGCAACAAGTCATATGGACAAGGATACACGATCCCATTCAGCCAAGCACACTGTGCGATCTGGGTGAGAGAGGAGCGGTCGGTAGGCACGGGCTGCAGCATGGCCCTAATGACCACTTGGCAAGGATTGGGCACATAAGCTGGGATGCTGTAAGCCCCCTGCAGGATGCAACGCCTCAGCCTCCCCAGGTTGTCCCCGTAAAAGGGCAGAGTCGCCGTCACCATGAAGTACAAGAGAATACCTAAGGCCCAGATATCTGAATAGCTTCCAATGTAACCTTTTTCCTTAAATAGTTCAGGAGCAGCATAAGGTGGCGATCCACAGAAACTGGTGAGGAGCTCGTTGGGACTGCTCTCTGTGCTGAAGCCAAAATCTCCAACCTTGATGCAGTAGCTGGTGGTGTAGAAAATGTTTTCTGCCTTAAGGTCTCTGTGGACAATGTTGTTGTCATGCTGAAATATTACAAAAAGATGTTAGAAACTCAGCAGGGAAAGACATGTTTAACAATCCCTGTAAGCTTTAATGAATACAATTATGAGTTTTGTAATATTATATTGTAATATTGCTCCAATAATATCTGGTACTTGTACTTATATTCCTATTTTCTTCCAGTTGTAGTTTATAAAGCTATTCCAATCTACTCCTCTTATGTTGTATATTCGTCGGGCAGGTATAATTATTTTTCAAAGTTAATATGTGATCTATAAAACATATAAACATATAAAATACGCCGCATTGTTAAAGATGAAACCTGTTTTTCTTGTGATCTTAGTTTCTAGTTGAGACCTGTTGTTATGTTTCAGATTTATATGAGCTGTTGGCAAGTTCTGCCAAGTTTCTCCAATGAATTTCTCTGATGGTTTCAATTAACTAAAACAGTAAAAAAAAAAGCATTACTGCATTACTACATACTTAAACATTACTGCATCAGTATTAACACTATATTCATGTTCATCCATCCATCACCTGTACCCCCTTAGTCCTAACCAGGGTCCCAGGGATCTGCTGGAGCCTATCCCAGCTCTCTCTGGGTGAAAGGCAGGGGTCCACCCTGGACAGGTCCCCAGTCCATCACAGGGCCACATAGAGACAAACAACCTCACACACTCACACTCACTCCTATGGGCAATTTAGAGTCACCAATCAACCTGACATACATGTTTTTGGACTGTGGGAGGAAACCAGAGTACCTGGAGAAAACCCACACAAGGACAGGGAGAACATGCAGACTCCACACAGAAAGGCCCCTGATGGGTTTCAAACCAGGAACCTTCTTGCTGTGAGGCAACAGTTCTAACCACTAAACACCGTGCTGCCTTATATTATTGTTATATGTAATAATATGTCATCCACAAGAAACATTTTCTTTCATATTGAGAATTTTAGTTTTGATAGTTTAGGTATATTTTGATGAAAATCCGTTTATATTTTGATTTAAGTAAAGGGTTGGAGTGAAGAACCTGTGATGGAGTATTTTTATACTGTTACATCAGTGCTTTTACTGAAGTATATTACTTACTATGAGTGACACCACATACCAACTGCTTCTTAGCTGGTTAAGTTGCTGGGATGCTCGTTTGTGCAGGAAAACAAGACAATTCAGACTAAAATCTGAACTGAGTCATGTACCCAGTTTAAGTTTCACTGGAAAACTTAATTCCCATTAACTCTGTGCTGACTGGTAACAAACTGAATGGAGAAACCCCACCCAAACTTATACGCCTATAGCCTACCTTAAACTATTACCATCAATGCATATGTTGATTGAACATTTACGACAATTACATTTCTTTTTCTTCAATTCAGCTCATACTTGCTGCTAATAACTCAATAATGCGAATACAGAACATCGCAAAAATCCATGCTCATGTGGCACAGCCTGAGCACATTCTCCTGCTGTTTAGCAGATCACAATCAGTGACACTGGAGCTCACCATGTGTCTAACAGCAGAGACGACTTGTGCAAAGACCAACTTGGTTTCCAGGTCGTTAAGTTTCCCTCTGGTGGTGATTCGGGAGAAGAGATCTCCACCACTGCCGTACTCCATCACCAGATACAGCTTCCTGCTGGTCTCGATCACCTCGTAGAGACGCACCACATTGGGGTGGCACAGCTTCTCCATGCAGCTGATCTCCGAGGAAGTCAAAGGCTGGTTCTTCTTATCCAAACGCAGCTTGTCCATGACTTTAACAGCTACTCTCTCTGAGAAATGAAGACAGACATGTCTATGAGATTTAAACAAATGAGATGCCAGAAATCACTTTCAGTATCTATTTCTAGAAAGTCTTATTCTGACACGAACGTTATTCACAGACCTGAAGTATTAAAACTACTATGGAACCTAGAATATGTGGATCCATTAACAGAAACTTAAACAACTAATGGTTCCTGACCTTTTGTCAATGTGTGGACACCCAGCTTGACAGTAGAGAAGTTGCCCTGCCCGATCTCTCCACGCAACTCATAAAAACCAACCCGACGACCAAGCATCAGGTCACTGATGATCCTCTGATTGTGGGCCATGTCGTACACAACCCTCTCAAATGGGGACTGTCTCATTCTCTGTGCTTCGGTGAGCGGTGGGATGGCACATGTGGCAGCTGAGGCCAGCGGCTTGGTTGTCAAGTCCACTTTTGGAGCCTCAGCTCTGGATTTTTTACTCCCTTTCTGCTTCGCCCATAACTGCGTTTTATTGGCTTGAACAGAATGAGGGGAACAAGAAATGTGAAGACATATATGAGTTTCTTTGCAGACGCACGTAGAAATGTCAGCATCAGCTTTGTGTGAAACAGCAGCTATGTAAGGATCAGTGTGCAGTTTTTGCAAAAGGAAAAGCTAATGACAAGTTCAGACACAACCCTCATGTATACCTGTGAGCAGCACCAGACTGCTCGGCTCTTACAAACGTTCTTGCACAGACAACTAGTATGAGCATTACATGTATAGGACATTGATAATAAGATTAACCTCAGTGTCCAGTATAAGATAATTCACATTCAACATACACACTAACACTTCAAAAAAAAAAAAAAAAACCCCTCAAAACAGAACTGAAACTTTTCTGGGCACTGTTAAATCAATCTCAAAATGTATGTTTTAAAAATGGACAAAAGCAGGATGTGTCTGCCTTTCCTGTTATTTTCTGCTGAATGAGAATAAAAGTGTTTAGATCTCAGGACTGGGCACTTTTCTTGTGAAGACTGGCCAACATATTCATTTTTTCACAGTATGTGCACATCTTTTGATGTAACTCTTGCATGAGAAACTGCTAACAGGATTGGTAGAACCAGTTCTTTGTGTGCTCAGGATTACCCACTTGATTTAGATCTTGTATTAGTGGGTCATCCCTGAGTGCAGAAGGCTATTTATACTGTACTAAATTAGATTAACATGGAACAGCAGAACACGAATTGATAGAGCTGCCAAATAAAGGTAGGATTCCTGTGGATAATATAAGCTACTGGCATTGAGTTTGTCCAGAAAGCAAAATAAACTCAATAAACTAACTAATAAATACCTATAAATGCTTTTTTCTGTGGTTGTAAGTGTTTTACTTGTTGCCATATGCATTTTAAACAGCCTTTCTTTTGGAAATGGCTGATATTTGCTTATATAACAAATACTGTCTTGCAGAAAATTGCCCCTGGTAAAACTATACGTATTTGCTGTTCACAGCTTCTGCATGGTTGACTCTTAAAGTGGCAAGATTGACTCTTGTCTTTCCACATGTACAAGACAATTCATAATTGAGTGCAGAATCTATTCAACATTCATCCACATTTAGGGTTTAGAAACTGAAGATAGTGTTTTATAGTGCCACTTCCTAATAAGGCAGCTCTTATAAAACAAGGAGTGGTTTTAATAAATGACTTATGAATGACTTAGGTTAGATTGGGTACAAGCTGTGAATAGGTGCTGTAATAAATGTTGGAAAATCATTATTACATGCTAATGCTGAATTTCAAGTCTTGAGTTATGTTAAAAAGTAATCAAAATGAAAGTTATTGGTTATTATTTAATTAAAGGCCTATTAAACCATTTAAAAAGCAACTGGTTCCAGCTCATAAACCCTCAAGAAAGGATGTGTCCAAATCCTACTCAGTACTCTACAAACTACAAAATAATAGAGATGGATCTGTATTTCATAAAATGTCTATGAATCTGAAAATTTTACCTGGAGGCTGCTGGTCCTTCATGTCCGTGTCTCAGTATGTAACACCTGACTGCAACTGAACATGTGAATGGAGTATCAGAAGACTAAAGCACTCCTCACAATCCTATTAACAAACTGTATTAGTGCACTGCTCATTAAGGCCTCTGACACAATGAAAATGCTGCACACACACTTTTAAACTGATCACTCCACATATTGAAGTTTACACTAATGATAAATTGTCTAGATACAGTCAAATGGATATTTTGGATTTATTATACAAAATGTCTTGCAAATAGCCAACATGCTGCCCTCCCTGCTCCACATATAAACCTTATTCCTCCTCTGCTTGTTGGTGCTAACCACTAATGCAAATAGGTGAAATTTAAATATGGTTAATTACTGCAGAAACATCCATCTTTGCTAATATGATTTTCTAAAATAACTTTCTTAAATGTTAGGCCTTTCCTTAACACATTTGATTTTTTTCTTTCTATTTTTCTTTACACTTAATGTGGACAACAGTCAATAACTCAAAGCACATTAACAGAAAACTGGAATAATTAAAACAACACACATAGAAACAATAGGTAGAAAGGAAACTCAGAGAGCATAAATAAACATGTGGGTGTTTTGTTCGGACTTGATTCCAACCTAACTTGTCAGAGTCGTTTCCAGCCACAGTAGGCAGCTTTCAACAAAAGCGGCAAATGTCAAAGTCGGCCACAAACTAGTTAATATGTCCCTCAGTTGCTGGGAGGCCAAACCAGAGCTATTGTATTGTTAATACTGGACTTAAATTAGCAGAGTGACCAGAAACATGACTCAAAATGAGGGATGATGTTCCTCCAGGGCTGCTAGATATGTTCTTCATACAGTCATAGATTAGATTAGCCCATATACAACATGTTTCTATTGCCCTCTAGTGGACAAAAGGTGTGTCTGTCTATTTTATTTTCTGTATATTAAACCTGGCAACAACCATAAAAGGTGGAACTAAGAACATTTAATGACTAAGAACATTTAATGACTAAGAACATAAGAGTCTTTTTTCCCTATTTTGTTTTCAAAGTCAATTTTAATTTCTGTACCTTTTGTGGCATTTTAACATCACTCATTAACACCCAGAGCTGGAAAAGTCTTTGATTGGCGTTAAACTCCGACCAATAGCCAGGGCCTGACTCGCAATCTGCCAATCACTGACGGGGATCAGTTGGCGGGAGAGGAAAGGGCGGGGCGTCGAAGTGTCTGACTGACGAATCAGCGCAGGCTCGTTGGGGAAAAGACCGGAAGCACATGCTGGCGCGTAGCTGCTGATGTTGTTGTCATCTGTGACATGTAGCAGACAAACAGTAGCGATTTTGTGTGTTTTCTTTTAAATAGAGCGTTTGTGTGAAGGAAAGAGATAATGGCTGCGACGGTGGCGACGCCTGTGACCCCGACGGATCACGACCCTGACCGCTGCGGCAGCGAGGAGGAGAGCCGCGGGGCCGAGGGAGCGGAGGAGCCGCAGACAGGCCCCGCTGCTTCCGTGAGCCAAGGCCGACTGTCCAAACTCCCGCTGGCCCGCATCAAGGCACTCATGAAGACCGACCCAGACGTGTCCCTCGCCAGCCAGGAGTCCGTATTTATCATCGCTAAAGCCACGGTAAAAGCCACCGGTTACTCTCTCACAGTGTGACTGCTAAACTAGTCACTAGACAGGTGTTTCCTACTAATCTGAGGCCCTGACGTCCAGGTACGGAGCCTGGTGCTCTCCTGTCTCTGTGCTTCATATCATTAAATGAGCCTGTGCATAATAAATGACGTTACAGCAGCAGTTCGTCTGATATAAAGCCAATAAAAGGTGAAATAAAAACACACAGTGTAAGAAAAGATGAACCTTTCACTATAATAAACTGATAAACTAAGTCATGCAGAGCTTGGCTTTGTAATTAAAAAATAATAAATAAACCCTTCTTTGGATTGATTTGGCCCCACTGGTTTTCAGTAGGAAAATATCAGTTATTCCATTTGGTTTTAAAAAACATCAGTGGTTGGTATTTTTTTTTTTTTTAACTTTTGGTTTAATATGACAGAATGTAAATGGTTTTCTTTGTTCTAGGAGCTGTTTGTTGAGATGATTGCCAAAGATGCACTGGTGTATGCCCAACAAGGGAAGAGGAAAACCTTGCAAAGAAAAGACTTGGGTAAGAATTGTAAAGAAACTCTGATTTACAGGATCCCTGTAAATTGCTACCTGGAGGTGGAGATGTTTTTCAGCCAGCGTCCCACATTGAATCAGGCTGGCAGTAATCTTCTCATTCTGTGTTTGAATACATATACATAAAATACATATCATGGGATCAGCATTTAACTGTTTAGCTGATTGACTTAGATCAAGTTATAGCTATTTAAACTGTGTAAAAATATCAACTCATAAGCAGATATAGTGCCAGTTATGATAAATGGCATATTTAACTACTGCAATATGTATATTTATTAGGTCTGCTTTATAGAAACTCGGTTTTGACTCCCATATTTTCTGTTCTCATCTGTTGTATTAAATCGGTTTTACTCTCTACCTTCACAGACAATGCAATAGAGGCTATAGATGAGTTTGCATTTCTTGAAGGTAAGCTTGTGAGCCCAGTTAAAAATACTCAAGGTCCTTGGGTTAATTTTTGCACAAATGGTCACACTGCAGAATAGTATTCAGTAAAGCTAATAAATACGCTCAGTTTAATTTTCCTTTTAAACTGTATTTGTTTTGGATGATGTATATACCAGGAAAGAATCAATTCCACACATGTGCAAACTCAGAATATACAACATTCTGTTTGCTTGTGCAGATGTGTACAAATGTGCTTTACTTATGTACATTTTGTAACAGTACACATTTTACTAACTCTTTTTTTATTTTCTCTGTAGGTACACTAGATTGAAGAGTGCTTCATGACAACAAGGTGACCCCTGAATATCTGCAACCATCCAAGAAGCTTTTCATTACAGGGTCACAATTTATCATGGAAACCTTTTTGGTATTTTTCTAAGTCAAACTCTGAAACTGGATATTTATAAATGATTTTTTTTACAATGTGCCATTAAGATTTTTCATACATAACCTGGGAGACATTAGTGACAATGTGTACATTTATTGTAAATATTTGTGAAATACTACTGTTGAACTGAATAAAGTTTTAAACAATCAAATTTTGACAGAATTAAACATCTGCTGGAGTCCATCTTCATCAGTTTGTCACATTCTGACTCACTAGTACATTTCCAAGACAAATATCATAGAGACATATTCCAGCATATAAAGTAATGGTTGCTACAGTTATGAACTCCCAAGCCCTGGCCCTGTCATTGTGTTGTGCCATTTTGTTGATATGAACTCCTCAGTTTAACTACACTTGCACAATAAAAACTCTGTTATAGAAGTTGGGCACTTTTTATCAGAGTGCCAGAGCTGAAAAGTATGTAGAGAGATTACAAAACTACATCCACTGAGAAGAAACCTCTCCTACTTTATGTCACATTCTTCTATTATTAAATCAACCATTGTTGACAGTGGAGTATCATTTAGTAACTTTATATCAGAATTAATTTAATCTGGAAAAGCCAATAGCAGCGGTAACGAGCAGAGCAATTATGCATCTGCTGAATTCAAATTTCTTGCAAATGTAAAAATAATGCAGGTGAGATGTTTCTAAATGACATGCAATAAGTCAACCTTATATACAGTGACTTCACATACATCTCAGGTGGATTATTGTTCATTTTCTGCCCCAAACCCTTTCTCATTGATGCATCTAAATTTTCATTTATCAAGGTAGTCGCCTTCTTCATACCTTTGCCTAGCACAATTTCAACTGTACTGTTGTGGCTTTGGGTCTGCCAGTCACCTTTAAGTTTCCTCCAGTTTCCAAATGTGTTTTGATGGTGTAGGGAACTGGACTCACTGACACCTTGGCTTCCTTTGCAGTTTCTTATAAAGGAAAGAGCTAATATATTTTAAGTATTATAATGGTCTGTCTGTCTGCTTTTTTCTTGTCATTATGAGAACAGTATACTACTAAATTTCAATTTTGAGTAGCCTAAACTTTTTGCCCCACTTCTGGTAGTTTACCACTCACCTTTGCACCATTGCACGTTATTCACTGGACCTGGCCTGCTACATTTCAATTTAACTCAAAATGAGGGTATTCTAAAACCTTTGACCAGTAATGTATGAAATAATCAAATATGAACCTGATACACTGGTTTCTGTTGACATCATTATTGAATATTTTAGAAATAGCAAATCCCCAGGAAATCCTGATTACCATTAGCTTTTGTTTTAAAACTCCATACATACAGTACAGGACAAATCTGTGGTGAAATGGTGAGGGTTAAAATTCTTTCATTCTTCCTGGCAATGTTTGTTAAGCACATCCAGAGTGTTCAGTTTCACAATCCAGCAAAGTCAAGAGATCCCTTGGGTTTTTGCAGGAGGTATTTTTAAAATAAATGTTTGAGTATATTTAAGCTGATTTTCTGGGTTTAGGGTTTCAGGCAGTAATGGAAGAGAGATGTCAGAAGTACAGATATCTGGATCCAGAAGAACACCAGTCAACTCTCTAGGAATGCCAGGCAGGCACAGAGGAATGTGAAGAACCCTCTTCTAATAAAACATAATTACAAGGGTGAAGGATTGGATATTATTTTAGTTCCACTGTCAGTAAAGCAGTAAAGACATCCTATTAAGGAAATCTCATGTAAAAAGAACCCCCCCCCCCCCCCCCGAGCAAAACATGTAGAATGAAAATAGGACTGGCTCTCTGTAATTCTGCTTTATGCTAGTCAAAAAATGGCATCCTGAGAGAATAAACTCTGATTCCATTACTTCATTGTTGTGCTATTTGATATTTCAGAGAAACTAGTGAAACAAATTGGAGTGACATTTATAATCAGATCACACATATAGTCACAGCTGTGTTTTAAGAGCCAACTCCAAATTTAGCACGAAAACATAGTGACAATCACAACATGAGGTTTAACAATTATATTTACCATGTTCACCATGTTAATTTAGCATTCATGTTAGCATGCTAACATTATTTAATTATCATCAAACAGAAAGTAGAGTTGAGACTGATGGTAATGTCGTTAGTTTTTGCAGGTCTGTGGTCATAATCCAGAGGCAGCCACCATCCAATAGATACAATTCACTTAAAATAACAATAATAATGAAAAATGTTTTAAAAAAGTTTTATTCCAAACTGGATCAAAAAGTGTTGGCAGGTCCTGTTCATCCAGAGATGAAGACACTACTGTATCAGCATCTTTAAAGACATCTAATCAACTTATCTTATTAATATAAACTATTATGAACTAATTAAATTATAGCTGTTTTGCTTATTTTATGCAAACGATATTTCTACATCTAGTAAGTTATATATGACACCAAACAAACATGGACGCCTTGTAACTAGTGTTTCAGCAGCCGAAGGATAATTTGTTTAACAAACACAAAGAAGTGAACACATCTAGAGTTAGTCCTGTAGCTTCAGTTTGGTTTCACTTCCCTACTGGGAATTTCAAATGATCTCAATTTTAAAAAATCCCAGCAAATATGTGTTTTAGTTCTGGCTCCAGACAGAGCCAGTCACAACAATCCCGCTAAGGTTACTACAACAAACATCACGACAACAGCGCGTCTTAACAAACCAAAATCTTAACCAGACAAAGATCAACGTCCATGTGCGTTTGTTTAACTTGGCGCACACGTGACACAGGTGGCTAACGCTACCTGCTAGCTAGCTAACTAACTAGCCAAAACAAACATTAGCAACCGAGACAACAACACTGACCTGTTGGTTGGAAGAAACCGCAAAGGTGGATTGACCCACCTGTCCAGCAGAAACTACGGAGACCCTTAAAGGACACTGTGGTCTGTTCTTCTGAGCTATTTTGCGAGAACTTTTGAGTTACCGTTTGCAAAAAGACGCGAGACTTTGCGAGATCTCGCAAAAGGTGTAACCATAACTACTTTTCTCCTTGGAAACAGCGGTGTCAGGCATCACCAACACTGGTATTCATTAAAACAGTATTTAAAGAAAAACTATGTTTATCCAACATTAACCTCAATAGATCTGACAGGAAGTCAGTTACCAAATCATTTGTAGACTAATGTGTCCCAGATATAATCCCAGTTGAGATACACACCATCCATCCATCCATCATGTAGACCCCCTTAGTCCCTAACCAGGGTCCCATGGATCAGCTGGAGCCTATCCCAGCTCTCTCTGGGTGAAAGGCAGGGGTCCACCCTGGACAGGTCCCCAGTCCATCACAGGGCCACATAGAGACCAACAACCTCACACACTCACACTCACTCCTATGGGCAATTTAGAGTCACCAATCAACCTGACATACATGTTTTTGGACTGTGGGAGGAAACCAGAGTACCTGGAGAAAACCCACGCAAGCACAGGGAGAACATGCAAACTCCACACAGAAAGGCCCCTGATGGGTTTCAAACCGGGAACCTTCTTGCTGTGAGGCAACAGTGCTAACCACCGTGCTGCACACCGATGATAAATTACGATGAATATCAGACAAAGCATGGTGCCATGTAAACGTGGGGCCATTTGATGATTCAGTCTCTGTCCCAGAGGTCACTGTACTGCAAGTCCCATGATCAACACAAATGTAGTCCCATTCATTTTCCTATTAAGAGTTAAATTAATAGGAAATTAGCTCAATTATGTTATTAATTAACAAGGAGTATAAAACATTTAACATATCAACAGTGTGATATGACACCATTTGTGTATCTGTCGTGTAAACAGGAATTTGATTAGTCATTATACACAAAGTTGTTGGCTTTGTGTGTCTGTAGCATCTGTGTTTGTTATTTTTCAGGGTCAGTTCAAGGGAATATCTTTCTGAAATAAATGCAGGCCTTCATCAGTTCATCTGTTTTCTCTTTGTGTAATTATGTCCTGGTGCCGTTCTCCATTGAAACGTCTGTAATGGATGTGGATACTGGTTTCTTTGATAGAGCCTCTAGTGGTGTTCAGTAATGGAAACTAGGTAATATTTTTATTGTGATTTATGGATGCCAGGGAGAGTCTGTAAAGGCATATTAAGGGGATATTTTTCCAACATCTGAATTGCTTTATTGGCCAAATACATTACATCTATTTGGTGCCATTGGAGTACTATTATGAGCCAAGCCATAAATATGAAAGACAAGAAAGAATGAAATCAAATAATGTCTGTGGATCAGTTTCAAATTGGCTGCCAGACTTCCAAGATTGCTCTGTAGATATGAGATATGATTACAAAGGCCAAACAAAAGCATGCAAGATTTGTCTTTATTTGTTTTAAGCAAAAAAAAGGCATTTATCACTGGAGACTTGTAACACATGCCTTAACACAAGCCAAACTGTGAGTTTAAAAATGAAAATATAGCAGTGTGTCATCGGCATAGTCAATAAACATTTTTATAATAGCACTTTAACAGAACAGGAAAGAACATGGAGGACAAGACAATGGACACTATAAAAGAAACATGGGGCTTTAACATTTTTTGTGATAACCTGTCACAACAAAAGCACAGTTACAGGTAAAATTCAATGGTGCAAGAATAACATGCACTTTACATTACACATATATAAAAACTGCATTTTAAAACCACAATTCTTATATACATGTTGTCATTTAGGGTCAAGGATTGTCTTTGTCTAAGAGTTTCCACAACATTTACAAGCTGGATATTATTCAGAAGTTGTTTTGATTTTTTTGTTAGATTACAAAACAGGACTGATTGTGTAATGTGAAAGCTGCAGGGTGATTGCCTGTTGATTTCACTGATTAAATCTGTTGCAGTGCTGGGACGGGGGGGGGGGAGGACAGGATTAGTAGCAGAATGAATAAGGAGTTTAAAGACAAATGAGGGGAGGAGACAAGAAGGTAAAAATGAGAGAGAGGTGAGACAAGTGTGAAAGAAAAACAGAATAAGGGAGGGAGTTTAGTTGAAGATAAGACGGACTGAAAATGGATATACACAGAGAAAGACAGTAAAAGATAGGAGGTGGAGGTGAGTGAGTGAGAGATGGGCAGGGAGATACAAAGAGAGGGAGGGAATAATATAAGAGAGGCAGCCACAGAGGGAGAGGTGACAGAGTAGATCATCCTCCTTTTCCTGTCCTCCTTTCCGCCAGCCTCATCATGTCCATGCTGCAGATGTTGACTGTTATCGCTCTGACTGTTATCCTCCTGGCATCTGTAGAAGGTAGGGCACAAGCGTACTCACCATGTGTGTGTGTGTGTGTGTGTGTGTGTGTGTGTGTGTGTTGCATGGCTGGCATGCACCCTGCAGGTGGACACTACAGCAAAGAGAGTGATGGCAAAAGACATAGAAGGGAAAGAGGGATGGCAGCAGCAGCGGGGAGGGAAGCGTGGATGTAAACAGAGGGGACGAACGCAGAAGGACGAGCATCTGAAATCACACAACACTCAAAGAAGGCATCTGTGTGGTGGCTTAGTCTGTGTGATTGTGCTGCCTTGTCTGTTTTTTTGAAATGTGTGAAAGCGCTGGAAGTGCCGTGCTGAGCCCGAGGGTGGATTCTAGATCATCTGTGGCATAATAAAGCAGCACTGTCCTATTTTATGGCTCTTTTTGCTCCTGCTGCTTCCACAACACTTTAATTTGTTTGCATAATTGCTCTGTTTAAAAATGTATTGTGGCACATCGTCCACACAAAACACACTGCTCCTCTCTTCCTCTCATTTTCTTACTCTGATTTCGTTGGCATGGTAGTATGTTTTGCAGCACAGTTGGATTCCATTGTAATTCCTCTGACATTCTTGTGTGAGTACATGTGTCCATATCTAAGTTTGTGTATATGTAACTACAAACGCCGCCAAAGCACTCTATTCCAGCCTTTGCAAATCAAAATATTGACTTCACACTGGGTAGACGGTGAGTATGCGATATAAATATCAACGTAAAATGTTTCTGTAGCTGAAGTAATTCATGTAAAATAATATATTGCTTTGAAACTTTTGTGGCTGTCATGAAGTGGCTTTAAAGAGAAAAAAAATCAGAAATCAAAGATATTAAACAGAAAGAAAAAAGCCAGGATAAGTAACTGGTTTTGGCACCAAAAATATTCACTAAGGTTCTGTCAAGTTGCTTATGTTGGACATTGGACCCTAATGGTTTCTTACTCTATTTGTCTGTTTGTTGCTTTTCCTCCCAGGTAACGGTGTGCAGATGCAGATGGATGTCCAGTGCTGCATGTTGTACTCCCGGGGAAAGGTGCGTACCAAAGATGTGCTGCGTTTTGAGGTGCAGACAGAGGGTCCCGACTGCAGTATACAAGCCATCATGCAAGTATTTTGACTATCCACTCTGGGAGCTAAAGAGCACACAGCCATCTGCTGGCATAGAAAATATGCCACTCGCTTGTTTTATTGCATATTGTTAGAGCAGCGCACAATATATTGCCAGGAAAGTAAGAAAGGAAATATGTGGTAATAAGAAACCATCTGAAAATAACGTTCAGAAAACAGCTAATCCCTCTTACAGTCAGTCAGAACAGAAGAGTTTAGGGAAGTACAGTGGTGAAGTCACATACCTATTGTTTCCAGCAGATCAGAGAAATCTGCAGTTTGCTTCGTCATGTGATCCAGATAACAAAAAATACGAAGTTTTTATATATGCATGAATTAGTTTTCTTTATTCCCACTTTGTTCAGCTTTACTCACTTTTGATCACAGATTTACTGTTACTGTATGTAACTCTCTATTTCCAGTCATCTTCCTTGTTATTCCTTTGAGCTCAGATTCTCTGCAGGGCAGACATCTTTGTAGTTCTCCACATTATTTCTGTCACAATGTGTTGTGTAAGTATTGTGCTCTTTTCATAGTCTTTACACAAAGAAGGCGGTGAAATGTGGAGACCCTAAAGACCCGAGGGTCAGGAGGTTGATGAGGAAAATCACTCAGAGAGAGAAAGCCAAGGCCCGCCAAATCATGTGGATGCAGCATGACAACCTGCCCGCTATGTCAGAGGTCAGCCAAACTAGATTACAGCTACATGACTGATACACCATCCAGCAATACACGAAGTGTCAAATGCAATAACACAAAATGTAATTAGGTCAAATGAGGAACCAGTGTGAGCTACTGTGTCTGCTTGTATCACTCAGTTAAATTATTAGAGGGTGATTTTCATATTTTATATATCCTGAGACACTAATGGAGTTTCTCCTCTTGTGATCATCAGGACAAGAAAGATTACTGGGCATTCAATGCAGAATGATGGAGCACCATCAAACAAGGAGGAAATCTAATAGTCATAAGTAAAGTGTGTTTAATTAACCCTTTAACTATGTTGATGCTCGTGCTCGTTCAGTGTGTTGCATATAACGTAGGTAAGTACTGTACCTCTCTCTAATGTCTCATCCTGTATTTCTACAGGCCAAGTAAACTTTCAGCAGCTCGTTATCTCTACACAGCGAAACTTGCTGACTCTCCAGTTGTCTTGTGTCTCCCTCTATCTACACTATCTGTCTCCCTGGGACCAGACCTGGGCAGCAATACATATTTAAACGGCTTTAGATATTTGAACACGAACTGTGCTTGAAATATTCCCAAATCCATGGCTGGAACAGTCTCAGCAGAGGAGTATTTACTTGTATGATAAGCTGAAATGATTTTTTTTTACTGTTATAATGTTATAGAGTCTGCCTGGAAGTGTCTCCCTCTACAACAAAATACTTGTGGCTGATGTGAACTCAGTGAAAAAGTTGTATTTAAGCAAACAATAACAGAACAGTGATATTAGTATTGTATAGCAGCAAGATACTCTGTGCTTATTTGTGATTTGTATACCTTCTGTAATGTGTAATAACATTTCATACAGTAAAGCAGGTGGGGTTTTGTTTCAGCTGGTGTTCGGGACATTGGGGGACATTTCTGTGATAGCATCCTGTTCTGCACAGTCCAGGTCTTACATTAATCCTTGTTGACTTTAAATATCTGACTGTTAAATGGGTGAAATCACACTGGGATTAAAGCGATTTCACTTGGATTAAATTGTCTGAGTCACATAAAAAGCAAATATTCCTCATATTTTGACCACACTCTGTATAGTGACTGTAAACTCAGTGTGTAACCTGAGTCAGTCCTTAAAAAATTAGGACCCACAGGCATTGACATTTAAATATCCAGTTTACATTCATCTTTTTCACTAATAGTCTGTCACTAAACTATGCCAAAGTATTCATGACTCAGTTCACCACATGGCAAGGCTGTTAAAACTTAAGAGGGCTCAACTGTGTGTGTAGAAGAATGCACTGTATGTCAAAACACGGTATGTCAAGTGAACTATTTTATAAATTAATCTGAAATAATAAGTTGAACTGCCTCGTTTTCTTTTGGATGTGTGTCTGTGTTTTTGGGTGTTTTTAGCCACTGTTAAGCAGCAATGGCTAAAAAGAACAGAATTTTAAAATACATGCTAAGAATATCCAGTACTCTATGGAGAATCTGTAATAAACAGAGACTTAAATCACATTTGTGTATTTTTAATGTATTTTACGGTCTTTGCAAAGAAGTCAGCATCAGGGCAGAGTGCTGACGCAGTGTGCAGGAGCGCGACAGAAACAAAGGGCATAGTGAGTTTTATATGTAGTGTTTTATATAGTGTTATCAGGGCGGGTACAGAAGGAGCCAGTCTTTGTTCATTACAGCAGACTCAATAACTGTCTGGAACAGTCTGGTCAACTGGGTCTGTGTCACAGTGTTCTAGACAAAAATGAAAAACAAGGACAAGACTTTTCAAAACAAAGGTCATACTGTGGAAATCATTTGGAAAGTTTGTATGAAGAAATTCTACAAAACGTTCATAAAGTAAATTTCTAGAGTAAGTTTCTACACTACACCACACCAGGCTGAAATATCTAATATTCATATTATCAAGGATGAACTGCAGTGACATCTTTTCATCTAGTGCCACCATCAAGTACATTTTTTATTTGTCCGAAAGTTGGATTTATACCCAAATAAATGTAAAACTAATAATAATAAACTTTGTGTTTATTGCTAATTAGCAGCTGTTATGTATATTAAGAAGCTAAATAAATACAATGAGCCTGGTAAACACTGATCATATGTATAATATACTGTATTATCTATATATATGAAGAATATAAGAAGCTTAGCATTTATTAGTGAGTAAGACCTGGATCAGATTCAAACGAGGTTTAAATCATTAAAACAGAAAGTTTTGAATTTTGACATAAGTTTTGGTCATTTACTTATTATTTTTTTAATTTATTTACATTTTTTAAAAATAAAACCTGCCCTTTACTGTTTGAAAGTTTTCTTCTCACATTGCATTCGACCTATATTTATCACTAGGGAGCAGTTTCCAGACAGGGGAATATCCTCCACCAGGGGTAGCCACAAACACAATAATGAGGATCCAAGTTCAATTCCTGAGCCATTTATTTGTCACATTTTTCATAAGCTGTCCATCAGAAATGTAGAGCTGCTCTTCCGTGAGATAAAACACTCGAATGAAATAACATCAAGGATAAAAACTAAAGTCAAATCTCTTATTCAGCAAGAACGTGGCACAGCTCTTTCAATGCATAAACTTTTTCACCTTCGTAATTACGCACTACACGATCCTCTAAAACAACTAACACCGAAAAGAATAAAGCAACTGCACATTCGATTCCTTTCTCCACAGTACCTTTTCACAAAACAATCAAAACGGAAAGAGTAATTTGTTTGCAATATAAATTAACAAAGTAAAATTATAGATTTAGTTGATAGTGGGACATGTAATGCAGGAAACACAGACAGGCAGAACCATAACAAAGAAGTCGTCACTGTATGAATGAGAGCATTTATCAAACAGACCTTTGAACGAGAAAACAACTTTTTACAGAAAAAAAGAATCAAATTGACCATCCTGTTGTTTGACCTTCGCCTGTCTCAGTTAGGATAACTCATTTTAAATGAATTTGTAGAAAAAATGGTACTACTGCAGTGGTATTACTGCAGGAATTACTTACAGCAGTTGAGTCCTGTGCCCATAGCACCAAGGAAAGAAAAGATCAACATAAATATAGTTTCTATAAGCACTGAGAGAAAAAAAACATTCTACACGGTCACTTCAAATATTTCAAACTCAAAATAAAAAGTTGCAAAAATTCTGCTTTACACCACAGTTCAGTGTTTAACAGTCAGGTACATTCAAAACTGTACAAGTACACCATGTGGTTGAGATTAAATAACCCAAATATTTCTATTGATGGTGAGATTGATGTTTTACGTGTTGCTAATACTCTCCACTGTGTATTTGTCACACTATAAGGACTATAGGACTACATCTAAGTCCTTTTAGAGGTAGTCATGATGACAATGATGCAGAAACTATAAGTGTGACGTGTTAAATCATGCAAATGAAACAGCCAAATGATTAGATTTACATATTTACTAAAGTGGAAAATCAGCTGGTTTACTTAAATGAATGGTGGCGTTTGTTTTTAATAATTCTACGTAACACTGATGCTGGTAGACATTTTCTAGCAGTCTGGCTGCAGTGAGTATAAACCTTTAATCTTTTCAGTTATATCCAACATCCTGAGCTTGTCTAACACTGAATAAAACAGTCATCAAACAGCAAAATGCCAGTTAATAAGTGGCACTGGTTCAGATTGCAAGATGTGGATGTGTAATTCTTCTTAAATAACATGTTCATCAAGCAGCCCCAGCCTATGCCTTGTTTCCCTGAGAAAAAAAGGCAATTGTATTTGAGGGTAAGATGTGAGTTTAAGACACTCTGGGAGTCTCATGCACAGGCTGAGTTGAGCAAAAACAAATTTTTCTCTAAAACTGTCCCTGCCCCATTGAAAGCCAACCTTTATAGTTAAAATGCTTTGGCCCCTGTGAGTGTGGCGTATTTGTTCACATTGTGGTTTCACTATTGCGGTGGTTAAAGGAGTCGTTTTCCTGGCAGATGAGCTGGTAGGGTTTCTCATTTTCCTCGATTACAGAGTTACAAACCTCAGCGTTCTGATTCTGCAGCTCTCTACGGGAAAGGTGCTCCACAATACCAGCCCCGAGTGAGTCTCCCAGCACGTTGGTGGTGGTACGCAAGCGGTCCCTGGGGGGAGGAGTTAGTTAGTTGAGCAAAGATAGTTGAGACATAAAGAAGGAAATGTGATAAAAACACTTGCAAACGTGCCACACAGGCTTTTAATCTGTCACTCTGCATTATGCATCAATAACCTTTGTACTGGTTGGACCTCTGGGCTCTCTGAAGCTTTACAGTGACATTTAGTCTGGCAGAACCACACAACAGTACACAGACCAATCCCCATCAAGCTGACATTTAGTGGGAACTCACAGGAACCAATCCACAGCGATGATGAGTGTTATGTCCTCTGTGGGCAGTCCCACCGATGTCAATACAATCACCATGGTAACCAGGCCAGCCTGAGGGATGCCTGCTGCTCCGATGCTGGCAGCAGTTGCTGTGATACTGAGTGGGCGGTGGGAGGGATGGCGAGGAGAATGAAGACATTTAATAAAGGGAAACAGACAAACAGCACATATGCACTGCTGCTGGAGTAGTAGAGTGAAAACACTTAAAAATACATAAAGTAATAAAATGTCAGTGGAAACAAAAAGGAGGACGTCTGTAGCTTCATGCCTCCAGCAAGCACAGTGTCTGCACCTTTCATTTGGTGTAAAGCAAAACTAATACAATTTAAACTAAAGTGAAGGTAGCGTTACCTGATGGTGAGAATCTGGCCAAAGTTTAGCTCCATGTCATTGACCTGAGCGATAAAAATGGCGGCCACAGCCTCGTAGAGGGCGGTGCCGTCCATGTTGATGGTGGCGCCGACAGGGAGGACGAAACGTGTCACTCGTTTATCCACATGGTTGTTTTCTTCAAGACAGCGGAAAGTAATGGGAAGGGTGGCTGAGCTGCAGTAGGCCCAGAGGGAGGGAGGTCAGCCATAGAAATGTCACTTATGTTTTGATTCATGCATTTTAAAATAGTTTAGTATGTTTTATATGACAAACCAACAAATACAGCAAAAAGCACAATGATGTTTGCTTTTTTTCACCACCTCACACTCAAGAACTGACAATATACATCTGAGTTTTTAAGTCAAAGGTCAAACTCGGCTCCGACTCACCTGGAGGAGGTTCCCAGAGCAGTGATGAGTGCCTGCAGCAGACCTCCAATGAAGCTGTAAGGGTTCCTCCTGGTCACCAGGAAGTAGAGCAGCGGCAAGACAAAGAGCCCATGGATGAGGAGACCCACAATGACCGATACAGTGTACATCCCCAGCTGCCCCCCCACCTCCGCCAGATCCTTCATCTCCACTATTTTCCCTGCAATGAGGAAGAGGATGCCAACTGGAGCGTACCTGGTGAAGCAATTCAGAGCGGGGTGAATATACAGGAAGCCATTCAGATTAGGAGGTGTTTAGCTGCTTATTAAATCCCTGTTTATTTGGAGCAATTATTACACATATTCTATATTCATATTCTACAAATAATAAATCGAATGTGTATAGAAACTAAAGATCACAGAACAATAATAAAAAACAACAACAGTGACCTGAAGGAAAAAAAAAAAACAGTTTTACTTGATGGAGCTACTGAGAGTTACTGACCAGATGATAATGGCCACCAGCCTCATGATTGCTTCATTCAGGCAGTCAAAGAAGTCTCTAAGGGCCTGACCCTGCTGCTTCATGTTACCAATGACCAGGCCGAAGCACATGGAGAAGACCACCAGACCAAGAGCGTTCACGCCACCAGAGGAGCCAGACACAGGGACAGACTCCTCCACCGTCTCCTGTCGTATAAAAGGGAAGCATTTTTCAGATATATGACAGAGTTTTCATCCTGCTTAGATCTGAGTCTGAAGTCATCGCATCCTGTCTTCTGCCACCCACCTGTACTGTGTGCAGCACCCTGCTGAGGTTCACGCTCAGGTTAGACTCGGTCATGTTGAAGAAGTCTGTGAGGTTCAGAGTCACTGTCACATTCCTTGTGTGCACAACCTTCTTGTACACAGTTTTATGCTGCAAAAAGGAGCAGCCTAAATTAGGCATCAATTCTGTCACACAGGATCTCACAGTGACTATAAAATGAAAATGAGGCCTTTCTTCACAGGTTTTTGTATTTCATATATTCTATTCTATAAATTTGAGGGATCTTTGTTCATTTAAATGAAACATTTCTTCAAATGTGAAATGAACTGTCTGGAAACATTGAACTGACTGTAAGGAAACTATATTCTCACCTGTTTGAAACAAGCTTCCACCAGGTTGGGCGGAAACATGTTCCTAGGATAAAAATGAAACAAGACAAGAGTCACAGCAGGTTGTAAATCTACACCATGTTAATCTATAACCATGTGATCATATTAAAGAATAATCAAATAGAGTGATCAGGTACATTACACACAGACACATCCTGAGGGTCTGGTTGTAGCTTCATTTTTTTAGCATACAGACAAAAAAGTGGCATCGATCTTCTCAAACTTTGTCTAACTAGTACCTTATCTGTTTTGAGGTCTAGTTTATTGGAATAGTGTGACAGCAGGTGGACACACTTAAACCAGCCAGCACAAATGAGTAATGCAGAGATGTTACCTGATGAGATCCAGAAAAGCATCAGCAGCCTGAACTGGTTCTATGTTTCCGCTGTTGGCCACAGGACTGTCCCTGCTGCCTTTACCCGGCCGGATGATCATTACAATGACAATACCGATGAACACAGCAATCAGGGTGGTCACCATGTAGTAGACCACCGCTCGCACACCCATTTTACCAGACGCCCTGCTGTCCAAGGAGGAAATACCTGAGATGGACGACATTAATTTGAGCATCTCAGTAGTTTGATGCAACTTTTGCTACGTGCAAATCTGTTAAACTAGTAATAAAAATCTGGTGTCATTTTAGGATCGACAGAAAGATGCTAAGGTGATTGTTAAACGCCAACCTGTGACCAGACTGGAAACAATAAGAGGCAGCACCAGCATTTGCAGCATTCTCATTAGCAGTTCCCCAGGAAAGGCAAAGTACTTGATATTCCTCAGGGACAGGTTGTGGGGGCGTAGAGCAAAGCCCAGGACTACACCTGAATAAATCAGCACAAACACACACACGTACAAATGTACAAACGCACAAAGTCAAATAAAGTCAACTGTCTGCTGAGGAAAGAGTGTTCAGCCTCCACCTCTTCACTCACCCAAGGCCACGGCGACGACCGTGAACAGAACAAACAGGTTCCTCTTGAGAAAACACTTGATGCTGTTCCTGCTCATGGAGCTCATCCTCTCCTTCATGGTGCTGGCTCTCCTCTCCATGGCCCTCCGTAGGCGCCTCCTCAAGTCTCCTCTCTCAGGCAGAGGGGGTTTGTCCGAGCCCTCGTTTAGGAAAAGACTTGCACTGGTGGGGGGCTTCTCATTCATAATCAACTCCAGCACCTGGTCCAGGAGGCAGGTCTCGTGGGAAACTAGGCAGGGAGAGGATAAAAACTCGTCACAGATAAAGTTTTATACTGCATGACATTTTTAACAGCCTACAGAGTGTGTGTGTGCTACGAAGTAAAGCTGCTGTGTTCATAAGAGTTAACCCACTGCAAATTAAAACCAAGCCAAGCTGTGATATCATTTTCAATTCAGAGTTAATATGAAACTGAAAGTGAAGCTCATCTAACTCAGGAGGGTACTTCACATTGTGTAAGGTGATGGATACATCCTGACAGGGACAACGTGGACTTAGTTCATACTGCTAAAAAACGTTTTCTTCTTCTTAGCATAGAAAGTAAATTAAAAAAAACATCCTTCATATCATCAACTGGACAAAACATCAATCAGCAACAATGAGGCTGCGTCCATTAGTTAAGCCATCTGAATCTCTTTGGGCTTTGATAGTTGTGATGGACATTTTCTATTATTTTCTGATAAACAACTCCAATCTGATATCGCCTGAACCAATATGTCATTATCCAGTAAAGATCTGGAAAAAGTTATCGCTCCCTCATGACTGTCAGGCAGAAATGGAGGGAAAATTACTCCTCAGTAAAAACATCACACTCTCTACTCTAATTTCTACTGTAATAGAACTATATGATTAAAGCATATTGTAAACTAAAGCAGGTGGGATTGTGAATACGCACTTATTCTACAGTGCACAATGAAAAATGTCAACTGACTTTCATAAATGTGTATCAAAACACAACATATGGGGAAGTTGGCCCTCTACACGGCTAATGTACACAGATAACGTGTTAAAATTATACTGCATGACCTTGAATATGTGCTAAGATACAGATGTAGTCCCGGTTCCCAAATTAAACAACCAAACCTGGATTACCTGCCAGTTTTCTATTACAGCAAGCACATGTATATCAGCACTGAGTTCCTGTGATCATTTTTAACCAGTTTAAATAAATAGGAGGTGCAACAACCCTGGAAAACCTCTAACAGAAACCTGTAGTCTTACCGTGTTTCCCTCTGCGGACAAACACAAAGCAGTCTGCATGTGGCACTTGCTGTTGGTCTTACTTCTCCTTATCTATCTAGGCAGCAGTGTTTCTGAAACACCCCCAAACACACTTGAAGTCCTGCACTTAAAGAACAATACACCCAGCCTCACATCCGATATAATGACTCGTCTCTTTTTATTTTTCCTGAGAAAGCACCATGTACCGTAAACTCCAAACATTCCCCTGTTGTATTCGCACCATTCTCGTCTACTGATTTTCTTTTGTTCATTGTTCTGTGTCCATTGTCGAGCAGACTGTCAATACAGGTCTCAACTACTGGCTCCCACAATAACCTCATGCTATGTGCATGTTCAGTCAAAATCTATATCCCAAAGCCCAGTAAAGAAAACAATAAAACAGTGCAGGCTTCAACTGTGAAACCCATTAGCTACTAAACACAGAGACAGTAAACTGCCATTTATAATCATGCCATCAAGTAAAAACAGCTTCGAGTTTTACTTCTATCACTGTGCCCACGGGTTAAAACACAAACCATGAACTGCAGCTCTGTGGGTCTGATCCAGCCGAGGGCCTTTGCTGTCATTCTCCATCTCCCCTCATTTTTCATCTCCCTTTACACTGTGATCACTTCACTAAATACTTCAAATGCTCTAAATGATGCGAAACAAGTGAACATGTAATTGAGGTCTTATGATAAAAAAAGTACATTGTGATATAATAAGTATGTCAGAGTTTGGGGTCGGGGGAATTTCAGCTCAGTTCAGTTCAAGAGAAAAGGGAAGCTGGTTTCCTCAGAGCTCCCAGTTGTTTCTCCCACAGCCTGATCCAGTCAAACCACGGTGGTGTATTAGAGCTGTATGAGCCAGCTGGACCTCACTTCAAGCAAATGCCTGTGAGCTACTTGTCACTGAGTGGACAAATATGACCTGACGTCTAAACGTTATAAATGTTTTAAGATGACTATTTTTTTAATGGGAACATGTCGCCCCTTTGAACAATGCATCTGGGTAATGTATTCTTCAATTAAGTAGTTGTTCATTAAGTTATATTATGTTTGTCACTGACTGACGTACTGACTGCCAAAGTCGGGCCAACGCAGTGACCTAACTTCCCGTCGTAAATCCACCAACTCTGGCTCAAACTACTCGTGTTGGTCAGGTTACAACAGCCCTGTTCTGTCTGACAACCCAAACATGCCTCATTAGATCAGGAGCAAACTGGCAATAAACATTTAAACATTAAACTTACCAGCGAGGAAATGAGGGTCTATAACAGTAACGAGACCCTAAAACGTCAACAGGTATTTTCATACAGGGGATGTGGAAAAGCTATCAAAACAAATCTTATCATTGAATTCAAAAGAATGCAGTACTAAACACTAGCCAGTGTTTCATAACTGAACCTAATGTCCTCAGTAATGGATATATACTTGGCATAAGGGGAATCAGCTTGTAATACAAAACATATTTGACGCTTTCACAAAAAGTATTTCATGTCTTTCTCAGGGTACATATTGTATGCAGTCAGAAATGTGCTACAGTCTGAAAAAATCCTCAATTAAATTGCAATTTTTTGCCCTGGTGAGTTTTAATGTTCAGTATTATCCTCAATTCACACAAAATACAAAGGAAAATTCAGAATAAGCTCCAAAGAATCACAAACTTCAACAAACTGCTCACTGGTTACTCACCACTCATGGTTTACTGTTAAATCAGGGTCAAACAGTCCAACCAAAGTCAGGTACCACGCTCAGCTCCGCTACAGTCAGGCCAGTGTGTGAGCGACACGACGACGGGATGGCTACTGCTCGGCTCTCATAAGCAGACAGACATGAAAAGGCCTTTCTTATGGTCTGACCTTCTCACACCTCCACACACACACACACACATGCACACACACACACACACACACACATGCACACACAACAGCCAACCTTTTGCACACGTAAAATCGACCCATCTGGTTTCCAATGTCTAATCCAATAAAAAAAAAAATCCTTTACATGACAGATCCACTTCCCTGAACACTGCACAGAAATCATTTGATGTGACAGTGCACCAAAAATGTCCTATATGACAATGTAACGTACACATTAAAACATCCTGATCAAAAATGTTAGAGTTTTAGTTGCAATGAAAATGAAACTGAGTGACATGCAAAATATCTTGATTCGGTGCGGAAATGATCTTTCCAGATGTGGAAGCAATACGCTGTCAAAGATAAGCTGCTTGCATTGGCTCCAAATCGAAATCAAAGACTACACCTTCGTCTGTCTCCTGAAAAAAGTACCTAAAAACAACCACCTGTAATTGTTTCGATTCCTTTGGGGAGACAGAAGCACAGAGTTTCTATTTCATTCAGCTGCATAAAAGTATTAGAGGAAAAGTTGATCGTCGCAGTCAATCAAAGTCAATCGAGTCAAACATGAGAAAATTATCTGTGAATTATCAAACCCGCCCACAAGCCCCATGTTTCAGTGGAGACAAGAGAAAGATGTGTGTACACAGGGAGAAAGGTAGGATTATTTTTAAATTCCCACACACAACTATATGGACGAGTAAAATCTAATTGTTGGAGCACATTTTAATTTGTTGGATAAGAATAATTTCATGACAGATCTATCAATAGACAGATTGATAGATCTGTCATTACAAATGCCCAATAAATTTATCTCCTACTTTGCTGTTCTCTCATGGAAATGAATTAGCTACATGAAACTGCAGGAAAAACAGAAAAGATGAAGTCAGATACCCTGTTTCTGCCTTTGGACTGGTCAGACTGTCATGCAGAGACAGATCCTCTTGCTTTCTGCTAAAGGTCTCCTCTGAAGACGCTGCAAAACGGATTAAAAGTTCACAATCTTCAAAATAACAGTCATTGGCACAGTTGCCCTAATTATTTATTGGCCAGCTACAAAGATGATGAGCTAATTACAAATAAAACCTTATACCCACCTCTGTCAGTCCAGGACACTCCTCACACCGTCCTGTGTCTTCCTTTCCACCACGTAGTCAATAACAAGCTAGTGTTGCCCACACACGCTCATCATCTTCGATGTTTCCTCCCGTTTTTACTATCAAGCGGTTTGTGCTTGTCCACGAAGCCTCCGGCGGAGAGAAGCGCCTGGGAGGTTTACGTGGGAGGAGGAGAGGTTAAGGATCCTTCATGAGGAAAAAAAAAAAAAATAGTCATGACAAACCACCTGCAGGGAAGCCTGTGTGATACTCTCAGGGTAATTAAACTGTCTCTCAATGGATTTCATAATTAGATAATTGTCACAAGTTGAAAGAAGTAGAGACTTTTTGACAATCTGATGTATTCTCTACTCGAAGAAGCTAAAACACCTATTTTCATTAATACACACTGAGTTTAGGACCCGAAGGAGCGTGCAGCATCAGCACACAGTACTTGTTGCTATGACAACGTGCATCTGTTTATTGCTTGGGGTCTGCTCAGAACCACTCATGGGAACTCATGTATTTGCAGCCCTTTGGCACCCAGCTGCCCAGCTTTCCACTCTCACACCCACTCATCATGTGCACATTCACAACAGTTACACTGAAATGCAGTGGGAAAAAAAAAATTGTGCAGTTGTTTTACTAACACAATCAAATTCAAAGTATCTCTCGTTTAGAGGAAATGACCGTACATCCATCAGTTCCAGGTAACTACAAGTTAAAAAAAAACTGCTGAGAAGTTCTGCAGATTCAATAAGCATTTTAAGAATTAGACATTTTCAACAGAACCACAACCAAACCACCATTTTTCTTCATCTGCTCTGGAGCTTTTCTTTGTAGTGCACCGTCTTTCTCTGCAGAGGAGTTTACGAGTTGTCAAGAAATAACTTTTGAGCACTTTGGTAAACTTCTAATACATGTTTAGATTGAAAGTCCAGTGTTGACCTTGGAGAAAGCTCAGACAGCTGTGACAAAATGGATCAAACTGTACAGTCCTGAACATCTCCCTGAGCATGTGGTTGCCTTTTAAGGGACAAAGTCTGCAGAACATACTTTACGAAATATTCCCCAAAAACACTGTCACTGCGAACACTGAGGAAACACTTCTCCAGCTATTTATTACTCTGAACACGAGGATAAATCTGACGCTGTGGACTTCCCTCTGGTTCCAATCTGGTGTGGTACCAAAGTGATGGGAGCAGATTGCATCGCCATGGAAACACAATTATCCTGCCATAACGTGGGAGGCATGGATCATGTATGATCCACGTTTAGGTAGTGTAATTATTCGCCCGCCTGCAGGAAGAAACATTTATGTCCATGTTCTCTTTTAGTGGGTAGAAACTGGATTGTTTTGATAAAGATCATTTAGTCTTTTGTGACTTAAAAAAAATTGTTAAATATGAAGTGTACAAACAAACAAACAAATTAAACACATTCAAACAGATTCAGGTCACCTTGCTATCAAATAAATTAATCAAGTCATTTTGAAACCATGTTAAAATTATGAGTTAAGCCAATTTATAAATGCTGATGATATTATAACACACTCCCCTCTGTAATGACGTTTACTGCTCATTGCTCCCACTTACAGCTGCCCATTAGTTACCTAGCAACATGCAATGTGTTAATGTTGTGGTATTGGTGAGAGAAAACTCACGCTGAGTCTGAGCGCTGGCCGAGATGTTTGTGCAACCACTTTATCAACACGCTATAATAGTATTATGATGGCCGGGCGAGTGGAATGGAGCATGCTTCCCTCTGCCGCTGGAATATAAATAACACACACACAGTCTGCTCATCAATTATTTCTCAAAGGGGGGATTTTAGCTCAGCATTGCCCTAAATCGACCCTCTCTCATGAGAAAAAACAGGTGTCATTTTAAGACTTAAAAAAAAAAGCACTACACAGCAAACTCACCTTAAATAGTACTCACTGGTAGTACAATACTCTACTCACCAAAGCCATCATGTAATTAATAACTAACACTCTCTGCAATTAATGATAATAAATTGTGCTGTAGAAAATAAATAATAATTGGGTCTATTTCATTAAGAGCCATGAGAGGGAACTGTTTATTAACTTTATTAACTGTAATTAAAATTTAAGAAAAATATGCCCTAGGACTGCTTCAGAAAAATAAATCCAGGTGACTGGTGCAGCATAGTAAGATAAAACTTTACTGCAGGTTTTATAAGACTGAATTGCTTTCTTCACATAGTTTTCCTCATCCTGCTGCATCATGAACTGCTTTATACCCTCTCGGTTCAAAGGCAAGTGATTGGTTGCAGGCTCACATATTTAAGAGATGAAAGTAGAGAAAGCCCTCTGTATCAAAATGCCTTGGTAAACACAGAAAGGTCAGGGAATAGATTCTTTGAAATGTCAGCTGATTACTTCATAACTGGCAACACGAGGCTATTTGAAGGGCCTGTAGGATAAAACAGGCTTTGCAATGTGAAGAGCTGAGAGGTAAAAATAGACTATTACTTTGGTGATTTAACAACAAAAGGAGAAACACGCATGTTGTTTTGACTCTTTTTATATCTCAGAAACATTCATAGAGTAAATTGTGTACAATCAAATGCAAAACGTTTGTGCTCTGCTGGCAGGTTACATGTGCAAAATCTGGAAAGGGAAAATGAATTCAAATAGAAAAAACAACAAGTCATTTCTTTTCAAGTCATTTCTAAATGTACCACTGTAGTAAAATTCTGAAAATCAGTGTTCCCCAACCTGGAGGACAGGGATCCCCATAGCATCCCACTTCTACCTTGTTAGGCTTCTGCTTTAAATGCTTTTAACAGTCATAGATAAACATAAATGGCTCTTTGATGAGCTATCCATTTACACTAAGGCCATAATCTGAAATGAGGGGAATTGACTTTGGTTTTGTAGTGTGCACTGTGTCACTGTTGTGCTGCAGGAATGGCTAAATTTAAACAAAATCTTTTGGTCGCTGACTATAAACAACTTCATAGCATTTCACAGTTTGAGACAACGTGAGTGCAGCTGATTCCAGTGTAAAACCAGTTTGCCTACGTGAAAACAGCAAATGACCAACTTTCTCTTGCCGAACCAAATAAAGGTGATTGTACTGAAAACGATATGACAGGTGCTATACAAAAGTAAGAGTAGCTTGTGGAATACTTTGCATGAAACATAGTTAGTGTAGCTTGTAGGTAAATATGCATTTTGTTACTTTCCCACACATGTATGAACAAAATGTTTAGCAGTAAAAATATACTTTACAGAAAGACATTTGTATGCAATAAAAAGTACTTGTATATACTGGTACAGAGTTTGTATCATATACCATTATTAAAAAAAAAAAAAATATGAAAGAACCCTCTTTGCATATATTTTGATCACTTTACTGTTCCTTGACATTTGATAATATAATCTTGACATAAATGACAAGCATGTTAATTTTATTTAAAATGGATGAAATACTGATGATTAATAATACAATAGCGTGGAACGTTCTTTGGTCAGCTGTAGGCAAAAATGATCATGCACAAAGATATCCTGTGCTTTGTTTCAGTCAAGTCCATGGCTGCACTTGTCAACCACGGACTGAGGACATTTGGGGAAAATGTCTGTGAAAATAAACCAAAACTGATGTGAGAGCTACGCAAGTTTTGCTCATATAGTGTCTGAAAAACCCATTTATGTCTACAATTTTTCAAAAATCAAAACAAGCCAACAATTATTCCAGTACTATAAAAACCTATATAAACTACTCATCTACTCTAATAACCAAAAACGCTGATTTCTTTCATTACTAGTTAGTTAAATTAGTCAGAATTGACCATGTTGGGACACTTCAGGTGAAAAGGTCAGCAAAGAAGTGTTAGTGAAAAAATAATCTAAGCATTTATTATGAGTTGGCATTTAATTCAAAAACAGATTAGGATTAACTGAATAAGGTTTGGACTGCTCCTCATGTATTCCCAATCGTATACACATGGATATACTGCAAAGATGCAGACAAAGTAATGCAGATAACTTTTAGATGAGTGTGCATGGAAAGAAACAGCACCGTCTGTTCAATGACTGCTCAGAATGAGTAGCACAGAGGTATCCAGACTCAGGCACCTGTATACGGTACGTCACCAAACCGTTCACTGACCTGATGTGGTCTGGGTGATTTTTTTTTTATCTTATTTTTTAATATTCATTTTTTTTGCTTTGATGTAGTTATAAAGGCCTTAATGCAACTGTCATGTGTTTTAATATAAATCTCACCATATTTGATTGTTCAGTCCGTGGCCTGTGGTTATTAGTGGTGTCGCCACGTTACTGTTTAGGGTAAACGTTCATAGACTTTCTGACAACATCCTCCAACGACTTCCTGGTTACCAGCAGCCGCACCACGTGCTCTTTCCTGTTTGTTAGTGTTTTACGAGCCTTGTCGTGGGTCACCACGGTCATATCCCAGCCGTTCACCTGGGAGTAAGAAAAGAACATCTGTTTAAGAAAACGTTCAATCCTTTTCTCAAACTTCGGTTGGAGAGAAGCTGATGGACAGTGGGGCAAAGTGAGGACTGCTCCTGATGCACAGTGCCTGCTGTACCTGTTCACACAGTGCCATCTTGTGGATCTGGGAAAAAAAAAGTTTTACTTCTCCACACACCTGCATTATTTTGTCTCCTGTCTTCAATCCTGCCACGTCTGCTGGTCCTCCTGGTGTTATCCTGGTCACATAGATGCCCTTTGGACAACACAAAGACATTTACTCTCATACAAGCACAGCTTTATAACAAATGCCGACAATATAAAACAGAAAGGCACAAAAAACACGCCCAAAAAGAACATTAACATAGTGCCTTTGGTTCATAATCATTTCAGCATTGTTGGAACAAACACAAACACTGTTTATGAGCAGTGATATTAAGGTGATAACTAAAGTAACTGAGTTTTTCTCTTCATCTCTCTGGGCGACAGTGTGAACACAGTCAGCAGGTAAGACACGTCTCTGTGTAAACCTGCAGTCTTCCTCTTTATGACATCAGTCTATTTGTTCCCACCTGAGGCTACAGGTGATGTGTTCGGGCCTGTCCCTCAGTTGTACTGTAGCTCACCAAAGTGCTGCTCTGGTACCACTATTCTTCACCAGAGGCAGGGATATAAAAAAATATGTTGAGAGCTAAACATTGTTATAAATTCTGCTTTTTATGGCATGTAGGACTGGGTGGTATTTCTCTTTTCCTGTTTATCTTCTTACAGCTTCCTTTCTTTTTCATGGATTATCTATGTTGTGGATTTTGTATTGTACATTCATGGTACATAAAGAGGTGATGGACGCACAAACACAGACACACAGTATATATTAAAACTGACTTTGTCAGTCTTGTCCTCAGAGTAGGGGTTCTGCCCAGGGTCCTGGTCTATCCCTCCTCCGATGCTGAAGCCCAGAATCAGATTTTCTCCCTGCTGCAACTTCTGGATCTCAATTCGTTGCTGTGTGACAAAAGAAAAACAAAATCACATCAGGTTCTAGCAAGTCAAATTGAAAACTTGAACACTGACTTGACTAGTCACAGAGGGTACCAGATACTGGCAGCGTTCCCATGTGCCAGAAGTCTGAATAACTGTCAGTTTTATCTCTACAGCACCAAGAGACACGTTCCTGGCTTGTTGTTCTTGTTGACAAAAGGGACTCCAGCCTGTATTAGAGCTGTATTATTAGTATTCAGCTTCCACCCCATGAGGTAAGGGGGCAATGATATATTTCACTTGATTTCAGCACATGACTAACTTCATAGGTTTTCTGGTAATTCAAGTCCACATAGAGACTTAATTAGTGCAGCCCTGGCTTTGACACTGACAAGCAGCTGCAGGATCACTAAACCAGATGGATGGGTGCCTCTGACAATAGAGCTCCTTACAGCACTTCTCAACACAAAGACTGTCTGTGTCTGTGAGGGTGAATAACCAGCCAGTCTCAGTGATGTGGCTGCTACAGTGAGGTCTGAGGAAGTCTGGAGTCCTGCTACTGAAGTAAGAGTCTGTTTGGACTTACGGTCGAGACGACACATTGCTCACTTTAACAGAAGAGGTTTATAAGACTGACTGTTAGATCTCATGTTAACAGTTTCTCAAAACTTTGACAAGCTATAAATAGGAGATCACTTACATATTAGTATCTGAGTCTAGTTGTGGTCTGAGAGGGGACAGGGACTTAAATGCTAAGGAAGATTAGATGCCCGAGGCTGAAGGTGAAACAAGCATCTGACATAAAAACTGAAGCATGTTATGAAGTTAGAGAGTCAAAACATTGAGAGTTATCATATCTTTGACATTCAAGTGTCTCCGGTCAGAAAAGTCGACAGGGTGAAATGACAAATTGAACTTAATTTTATTTCTGAACGTAAAGTTCCTGTTAATCAGGCCTGACACGGTTTCCACTGTTTTGCAGCAGGTTCCTAAAAAACAAACATCACAAGGATCAAGACGACATATAGAAGAAGACAAAACAATCATTATTCAAACAACACAAAAATACAGCTTGATCACTGACCTCGGGTTTATTAAAGGCATGAGCAGCACAGTCCAGCTTTAGTTTATTTATTCAATGGCTTTTTGACGCCAAAAGGAAAATCCGAAATTCTTCTGGTAGTAACTTAGTAACTCTTAATGGTACAAATATGCAGCTCTGTACTACTGTAATATTTAAACTCTTAGAGTTTTAATTGGTATTTGATGAGACTGTGTCAGACGTTAATCAACTAATGAAAAACATCTCAGATTAATTGATTAATCAAACCAAACCTGCCACACTATCAGACATACAGTGCCACAGCCACACAGACCAGGTCTCGGGTCTAAACATCTGTTTGCAGATGTTTCGTGGGACTATCCAGCTGTGTTACACATCTGTATCTGGGCATGAACCAGGAAGACTGAATCACACCGGGGGTGACGCCCATCTGTAAGATCAGCTCGTAGCTGGTCGAAACATTTAATCCACAGCCAACAACCAGATGTTAGACTTTTTTTTTTAATCGTTCCGTTTCCAGATGTGGGTATTTTAATTAATCACTTGGTTAAATTGAGTGAGTAAGTGACTAAAACTGACGTTTGACGACGTGGAAAACGCCATAAAGTTCACGTTCCTGCGTGACAGCTGCTCACAAAGAAAACCACTGTGAATTATCGAGCCAGCAAAGAAACAATAAGAGATAAATAACACTAGTTTATTCAGAGTTTGCTACAGATACGAGGTAACAGCAGGGTCAGACCAGAACAATAGAAACAGCCCCAAACTTACCACCACAGCAGTCACCGGCTGCCCTGGGACGTAAGACATCGTCTCGCTGGGATATTTTAGGGGGTAGAAAAACGTAGAAAGTCGAAAGAAGTGTCGAAAAAGTCCAAGTAAACGCAGTTTGGGCCGTGAAACAACTTCCTAAGTGTCTACATGAGTGTCAGCCATGAGCCGCGGGCTGACTCCTGCCTGGAAACCAACGGCTTCCCTGGTGACGTCACCTCGCCTCCCAGCGGATCGGCGCGCTCGTTGTGTGTCACCGGGGTAGCCAGGTGGGTGGGGGGGGGGGGGGGGGGGCGGTGTTTAACAGCTTACCGTGGCCTGTAAAGAAACGCGTTACAAATCAAACAAACACTCTCCCAGGTGTTGTTGTTCCTGCCAACAATCCCGGGACCAGGTTGGGTGTTCTTCCTTATAAGGAACTGACAAACTATGACCCTGTTGGTGATTTTTAAAGAACATTCTGGGAAGTTATTCTTTTAAAGTCCAAACACTTCTTATTAAAATGCTCTGCTACAGGGATTTTAAAAAATCTAGAATATGCAATTATTCATTTGTCCATCATCTATACCCACTTACTCCTTAACCAGGGTGTTTGTGGTACATGCCTTGTCCTCTGATTTTCAGTGAGCACAAAGAAATACAGTGGGTACGGAAAGTATTCAGACCCCTTTAAATTTTTCACTCTTTGTGTCATTGCAGCCATTTGCCAAAATCAAAAAAGTTCATTTTATTTCTCATTAATGTACACTCAGCACCCCATCTTGACAGAAAAAAACAGAAATGTAGAAAGTTTTGCAAATTTCTTAAAAAAGAAAAACTGAAATATCACATGGTCATAAGTATTCAGACCCTTTGCAGTGACACTCATATTTAACTCACATGCTGTCCATTTCTTCTGATCCTCCTTGAGATGGTTCTGCTCCTTCATTGGAGTCCAGCTGTGTTTAATTAAACTGATTGGACTTGATTAGGAAAGGCACACACCTGTCTATATAAGACCTTACAGCTCACAGTGCATGTCAGAGCAAATGAGAATCATGAGGTCGAAGGAACTGCCCAAGGAGCTCAGAGACAGAATTGTGGCAAGGCACAGATCTGGCCAAGGTTACAAAAGAATTTCTGCAGCACTCAAGGTTCCTAAGAGCACAGTGGCCTCCATAATCCTCAATGGAAATAGTTTGGGACGACCAGAACTCTTCCTAGACCTGGCCGTCCAGCCAAACTGAGAGATCGTGGGAGAAGAGCCTTGGTGAGAGAGGTAAAGAAGAACCCAAAGATCACTGTGGCTGAGCTCCAGAGATGCAGTAGGGAGATGGGAGAAAGTTCCACAAAGTCAACTATCACTGCAGCCCTCCACCAGTCGGGGCTTTATGGCAGAGTGGCCCGACGGAAGCCTCTCCTCAGTGCAAGACACATGAAAGCCTGCACAGAGTTTGCCAAAAACACATGAAGGACTCCCAGACTATGAGAAATAAGATTCTCTGGTCTGATGAGACCAAGATTGAACTTTTTGGCGTTAATTCTAAGCGGTATGTGTGGAGAAAACCAGGCACTGCTCATCACCTGCCCAATACAATCCCTACAGTGAAACATGGTGGTGGGAGCATCATGTTGTGGGGGTGTTTTTCAGCTGCAGGGACAGGACGACTGGTTGCAATTGAAGGAAAGATGAATGCGGCCAAGTACAGAGATATCCTGGAAGAAAACCTCTTCCAGAGTGCTCAGGACCTCAGACTGGGCCAAAGGTTCACCTTTCAACAGGACAATGACCCTAAGCACACAGCTAAAATAACAAAGGAGTGGCTTCGGAACAACTCTGTGACCGTTCTTGACTGGCCCAGCCAGAGCCCTGACCTAAACTCAATTGAGCATCTCTGGAGAGACCTGAAAATGGCTGTCCACCAACGTTCACCATCCAACCTGACAGAACTGGAGAGGATCTGCAAGGAAGAATGGCAGAGGATCCCCAAATCCAGGTGTGAAAAACTTGTTGCACCATTCCCAAGAAGACTCATGGCTGTACTAGCTCAAAAGGGTGCTTCTACTCAATACTGAGCACAGGGTCTGAATACTTATGACCATGTGATATTTCAGTTTTTCTTTTTTAATAAATTTGCAAAAATTTCTACATTTCTGTTTTTTTCTGTCAAGATGGGGTGCTGAGTGTACATTAATGAGAAATAAAATGAACTTTTTTGATTTTGGCAAATGGCTGCAATGACACAAAGAGTGAAAAATTTAAAGGGGTCTGAATACTTTCCGTACCCACTGTATCTATTCTGAAGATGATGTGAAGGCATTATCCTGCAAAGTGAAGGTCACGCAACAGAATCAGGAAGAAAAACACATTTTAACTCAGTAATTTTAAATTGTGAACGTCTTTGCCTTTTGATAAATAGTTGTTATCAGCCAACAGTTTTTTTTTTATCCACATATTCATAAGTTCACTATTCACTGAGTTTTGTCTCTACCAGCTCAGTATAGCAGTAGTTAATTGTAGTTATAAGTAAAATGATCAAATCATGAAATATGATGCACTGGCAACAAGCAGCCTTGACTTTTCACTGTGGTATTACATAAAGGATCTGAATACCACCACTCCTTTATGTAAACCTGATGTGGTTTCCTGCCACTAGATGGTAGCCTGTAATGAGGGTTTAGCTGGGTTCGATCCAAACCACTGACACTATTAATAGCGTGAAATTGCTTCAAATTGAGGTATGAATAAAATTAATATAGAATAAAGATTTGCTAAAATAGAAGTAAGGCTTGAGAAATAGTTTTTTGGTCCTTTATTGCGAGCATTTACAGTAAATTGAGACATAAAAACAACTGACCAGAGATGGATTACCAAGTAATTTAGAAATCAAACCCACAGGTTTCACTGACGGTGCTTCACAGCATGCATCTCAGACCTTTTAGGTCTCAACAAGTCATATCTTTGCAAAGTTCAGAATGAGAAGTGAAGTGTGGAGGGAAAGGGGAACTGCACAGATGTAAAGCAGAAACAGGATGTTTGTAATTGTACATGCCTGGTATGGGAAAATAAAACAGTCTGTCCCTGTAAAAGTCAGTTCATCAGTCTGCTGAGTGATAATAATCTGCTGTGAAACAGAGGATTGGAAAAAAGTCGTAACAGCCCAAACTGGACACTTTTAAAGTATTGAAGTATTAGCACAGTCATGTATTGATAAATTATCTCGTCATGAACACAAGTGTGAAATGTGGCTACCACATGGTCTAGATGCTTCATAGCCATTAAACTATTAAAGGCACATGGCAAAGGCATGGTGCAGTACTTTCACAAACAAAAATGAGGATATTCCAAGTCCACATCCAAAGTCTGTATAAAGGGGAATTTGACTCATTTGTAAGTTTCTACCTGTGAAACAAATTTGACCAGTATCCAGCTTCCGTATCTCATTGCAAACACCAGAGCTGGATCGTTCGGCGCTGCAGGTCATCTCTCCTTGTATCCAAAGCAGCTGATATCAATCTTGTCATTTCTGATTTACATAAACTGCATAAAACTTCCTCCTGCTGCCTTCTCTCAGTTGATTGCATTTTCCAAAGAGTCAGACATTGTGCACAAATATTTAACCAGGTGATTTAGCTTCAGCTGGATGTCTATATGCAGTAGATTGCATTAGTTGCATTACATCTTATATAATGTTTGTCTGTAACAAAAAAAAAGAAGCCTTCACACATCACTGGTGTAATCACTCATTACAGTCACATGAAGACAGCAGTTTAAACTATTTTATCATTTTAACTGCATTTGTTTATATGTAATGACAGTCCACAACGCCAACATTCAAACATCTGTAGTTTTCATTCGTCGATGTAAAGAAAAAGGAGAGGTAGCTTGTGCACCATCTAATCTTCCAAAGATTTCAGTGTTTGGAAATGCATTTGTTCACTTTCTTGTCTTGAGAAGACAAGGCTGTACTGAAAACATGAAACTACTGTATATCCAGCAGCTCATTCGCTTTTTCAGCTTCACCAAAACTGGAAACCAGATGGCAGATTCTGTCTAAAGGTAACAGGTAAGGGACAGGTAGGCAGGTAATTCTGCCTCCTGCTAAAACCAGTTTATTTCCTGGGTGAGTCCAGAAGCTTCCTGGAGTCTTGAGGACCCTGGGTCTGGCACATTGACCCCCCTAAAACCAGACTCATTTTTATGCTTTAGTTTTTAGATGGATTAAGCAAACAAAACATAACGTGTTCATTAATGAGCTTAGGCAGCTTTGGTAACGTTTGGAAAGAGCCAGGCTTCTGTGTCATTACAGATCTCTTAGGGTGAAAGTACAATATTCATCTCTTGGAACGTTCACTACTGAGTCTGCAGACTACCTCTCCTTTTCCTTGGTATGCTGCTTTTGCAGTAACGTAGTTAAAGTCCACAATCCAGTGATCGATTCATGTGCAAACTATTTTCTAATGAAGCAGCTGAGCATCAGTAACCTGGAGCAAAAGGAGGAGGTGGCTGGTACTCTTGTGGTAACAGTGTCACATCAATGCAAGTGAAGGGAAATGCTGTTCCATCAGTGGTCTGACTCTCTGTGACCTCCATGTACTCGCTGTCAACTGACTCCACATTAATCTCTGTGTATACGTGCTCCTGCGACGTGCTCCTCTTCTTTTGAAATTTCTTCTTCAGGTTCTTTAGGTTGGTAACGACTGACGGCTTCGCTTCCTGGTTCTTCACAGCGTGAATGTTGGCACCAGGTGGGTATTCGGTGACTGTGGGTGGACTGGGATGATCAGGTGCAGAGACTGTTCTGACACAAGCCAGGTTCTGCTTCACAGGCACACGACTGCGAGCAGGGACCTCGGGAGGCTGGTTGGCGAGAGGGTAGTCTGCCGTATATCTCTTCCTTGTCATTGGCACAGGCTGCAAATCCTAAACATAAAACACAGTGTAAATATTTATTACAATATAAAAAGACTTACTTACAGGAAAGCATGGTTTCTCTAAAACATTAGTACTCATGACTCCATAAGCAACTAATCAAGTTAACGATATTACTTAGGAGTTTAATACACCAAAGGTCAGGATGGTGTGAGAGTGACTGGACAAGATTTGATATATTTCAACATCAGTCTTTGATTTTAAAGTTTGTTAAATCCTGATTGGTGCACAGTGAATGTGATATCACCTGTTCTTTTCTTTATGCTTAAAATAAAAGCTGTCAAAATATATTTCTAGGGACTTTAGATTTCTATACAGAAACATTTCTGTGATTTAACTTCCAGCCTTTTTAATTCAACTCTAGTCATCATCAATAAAGATTTGGGCGTCAAACAGTTAGTACCAGGACTAACAGGATACTGCTTCCAATAAAACCCCTGAAATGTCTTGAGGACTATGATCAGAAAACAACTGGGGGTCTTTCATTTTAATCATTTTGAGAACAGTCGACTGAGGAGACCCATTACCGTGGGAGGTAGTGGGGAGTTGCAGTGTGGAAAGTTGTCATCCAGACTTGGATAAAGTCTGTTTGGTTGGCTGTTTGTCAAGTTATTTGGGCGATATGGAAGGGCAGGTGGGATATCTTCTAATAGCACTGTGTTCCTCTTGGTGGTTTGCATGGAGTTGTTTGGTAGCAAACTGGTATTAGGGCTTTGATGCCTTTGGGGAAACAGCAGCTCCGCATAGTCGGCCTTGTCATTTGAGCACTTACATTAGATGAGACAGGGAGAGAAAGAGACAACATTTTGTCATTGTTTTCATTTTGCACAGTTGCAAGCAGGTAAGTAAATACTGTGGTTTAGGAAAGTGAAGGAGACTGTTTGAACTCTAAATGCACGCACAGTAAATGACTAAAAGCAAATATATAGTACAGCTGGTTTATTGCAGTTCACACAGCTAAACTGACGTCATTTCAGATCATGCACTTAACATATCCAAATGCACTACAATAACCTGCAAAACACACACATCTATAATGTATTGACCAGCTTTTAAAATGAAGCACCTGTATTCAGGAAGGTTAAGAAACACATTTTCAAACCTGTCCACAAGCGACAGTCAGCACCTCGGTGAAAGGCATGATGGGAGTCCTACGGTGGAAGTCGACCAGGTCCTGCAGAAACCGGTGACACCTGTTCTCCCCCACTACAATATAATGTCCATCTTCCAGCACATCAATCATGAAATGTCTGCAGCGGTCCTCAGCACTGAGGAGTCAGTAGACAAGAGGGAACCAGGCAGAACTTTGAATCATCAGACTGATTTGTGAATTGAAACTGTCAAAAATTAAAGTAAAATGGATGAAATCACTCACCGATATGAAAGAGTGTAACCAATCCTGCTCTCACTGACTCTGATGAGAAAGTAGCCAGGAGGCTTGGATTTCAGCAAATCCTCTGCAGTCCTGGAATAAGCATAAGTCATTAAAAACAGAAAAAAGCTGCTCTGAAGTTCTTACATAGGTACAAGGAAATCTGTGTTTGTGATTTTGATTTTTTAGCCACCACTTAAAGAAGTGCGCTACATGTTGCATGTCGGCTTGGGGTCAAATAAAATTTTAGCCATTGTTTTATTGTTTTGGTTGTCAAACACTTCCCGAAACGTATTTATTACTTCCGAAAATGTGACATTTTGGACGTTGAAGAGTCTTCCTTGTTTGTTTTACTTAGTCACATTTGTTTTTTTTTTCTATTTTACTAGTATTTTAATCTGACACTGAAAAAAACAACACATTATATAGACACAAAACATCCAATTATGTTGGTCTGTAGCAATTTTATATGTGAAATATCTAAAATCAATCACTGCCTGCTGGGACACTAATATCTATATGACCCTCACATTGTCACTGTTTGCCTTCACCTCATCTTCATCTTCACGTTCATCATTCAACTTACTTCCTTGTAATGATCCCATGAAACCATTCTGGGACTATGCCATTTGTGATCACAGACTGGACCTGGGAGTTTGTGAACCAGGTGAAAGCATCATGTTGTCCTTGTAACAACTGGCTTTGCTCCATGATCCTGGGAAACAGCTCATCTATTCCCCTGTTGTCCCTGTTGGAAAAATCAATGACAACCTGCAGATGTATCACTCACAGTTCATATATAAGTACTGTATGTCCTGAGTATGTTCTCACTGCATATACACACAGAGTACAAACCACATTCTGTTCATTCTGTGTAACAAACCTGCTTCAGTGCAGTTTATTCAATAAATCTTACATTTGGCATTTAAATACTTAGAAGACTGAGACTGGTTTTATAAATAGGACTCAATCATGATGCCTTTAAGGTTCCTAAAAAAAGACAAAGCTCACTTCAACATAGCCCACAGCAAAGATTACTCACCGCGTCTGGCAGCTCTGTGAGAAAATGACACTGTAGCGCAGGGTCACCTGACGACACCTGTCTACTGGGGCGGAGACAAAACACCAACTAAGCAGTAACACACACATTTAGAAAGAACATCACAGAAAGTAGTCAAAAAGAAAAGACAGCGTAGTGTGGCTCACCAATTAGCCAGTTGTCCTGTATTGGCTCACACAGCAGGTTAATGGTTATGGTTAATGTTTGTGGTTATGTATTTGGGTTCTACAGGAATGTGGCCTACAAAGATATTCACACAAGTGTTTAACAGTACAAAATAAAAGTCTCCTGCCCTCTGTGACCACTGCTTAACATAACATCTACTATAGTATCAGTAAGTACTGAGGAGGGAGTTTATACAAGTGGTTATAATTCAATAAGATCTTTTCATTCTCAGTGTTTGTCTCCATTTTAATACACACTGATCACGTATATAACCAATAAATTATCTTGACCTTTGTACTTTTTTTTGTCAGAGAATTACGGGAATGGCCACAGTATCATTGAGCATCATCTGTGAGAAGTAATTCAATCCCACAGCCCTGCAATAAACAGCATATTTGTGTAGTTAACCCAAGGTTAATAAAGGAAGATTTTGTTGGTTTTTTCAGACAGGACTTTTTCTCACACACACACACACACACACACTTGGTCTCATTAATACCTGGACGTTACCCAAACCACAATCTTCATCTGGCCATAGGGCATTTGGGATTTCAAGCATTTTAAGCTTAAGCAGTGAAAATAAGGGATGGGCACAAGCTGCTCTGGTGACTCATGAGGGTGGTTTGATAACAATTAGGCCACTGCTGCACCCTGGTAACTTCCTGTTTCTGAGGCTTTTGTTGTTGTTCTATTGAATTCTGTTAAAATAATGTACATCAACGTCACACACTATTTAAACCAACTATTATCAGATATATTTGTTCTTTGTTGGCTCTCTGATAATGATGTTAATACCTATATTGTGTTACACAGAATGTTATTAACATTATTACTGATGACATCTTAAATGTTTAATGAACTGACTTGGGGGAAAATAAAGAACCAATCTAGCAGGTTTTCTTCCCATATGATGTCAAAACAAATGGTCAGTGAACACAAACAATCCACATGCACAAAAGCTATTTAGAGGCTGCAGTCTACTGAAAGGGCTTTATAAGTCACTCCTGAGCATTCAGCCCTAAGGTGTACTGAATACCACATATTGATTAGTCTGCTGAAAACAATAAATGCATGTGAGAACACAAATACTTTAAAACAAAGTCTCCGAGGATGTTTTTACAAGTGAGAGCACCTCGAGGTGACTGAACCGAAGCCGAGGCTTGTGATTTACTGAATGTTTTCTCAGGCAAGCACTGTACCTTTGAGCCAGATGCTCAACATTTGCATTTCACAGGCTAAAAATAAAGATACGGGACTCTTCGGGGTAGAAGATTAATTTGCAACACAAAACTACATGCTGACTGTAGACCAAATATAATCCTTACATCGTATGGCAACATGTATAAGATGGACGTATGAAATGAACCATATGCCTAGAAATTACACAAACAATTATAAATAAAAAAAAATAAAAACATACTTCAATGAGAAAACCTGATTTCAGCATACAAAGTTACTGAGCTAGCCTTCAGGTGCAATCAAATCATGACTGGCTATTCTGTTACAGCATTTTGCTTAGTTGCTAATGCTCAGTGGTTAAAGGTTACACTGCTGCAAATCAGTCTGACAATATGGAAGTAAAGTCCTATTTCCAGCTGTAGGCCTATGGGAGTAAGAGACAGATATAGAGGTTTGTAATGGGCCACATGGTGGAGCCACTGGTCACATGTAACAAGTACTTTCCCATGCGACATCTGTGTGCCAAGAGAGATTTCCTCAGCATATACATGATGGTTATATGCACTTTTTTGCAGATCGCCATTCAGATAAAATATTTATTAAAACAATCATTTAAAAAAATGTTAATTTACACCAGATTACCAGGCTGAATCCTTGCTACCATGTCCTATGTTAGTGAAGTGAAACTAAACATTTAGAGAGCTGTAGTGACTTTTTTCCCCTTGTCTGAGAAACGGATGTAACAACAGGACTCTAGTCAAAGTGAGAATGAAGCCTCACAATAGTTACCAGACTGACTCACCGGCCACACACTGTAAATGTCCCACTTTGACCACATAGACACTGTTGGCTGGATGAAATTAACTTAAAAGGAACTGCACAGCATCGTATTGTCTGTTATTTTCAATGCACGGGCCTAATCATCCCGAGACTCCAACTGTCGCCATCTTTGTTGTGACCAGTTGCCATGGTTACACATCACGTGACTGTGAGCTCCATTCATATTTTGACCACAACCATTAATACAGCTGTTGTTCTTTAGTGAACATCAGGAGGAAGATCTAGACGGTCGACTGCCAACATGAAATATATCACTTCCTTTAGATAGCGCCTGGATTTACATCCAACTAAAGGTTCAAATGTCAGAACTGTGTGCAAACTGGGAGGAAATGTGTGGGTGCTGTAAAACTGCTGCTCACAGACTTTGTATCGGTGCCAACAGCTCATACTTTACCCACAGTCACAGAATAATTAACAGAGAAAATCTTGTTGTGGCAGCAGTCCACAGACTCTAAGGCCTTTTCTTCTGGTCTGAAAAAAAAAAGCTGTTTCCCTCCAAGAAATGATGCAATAACTCTCACTTTCGATTTACAATGGTGAAAAATCATTTCTAAAAAAAACAGTGTCTCATGCCTGACTTCAAATGAAAACTTATGACTTTTAAAAACTGATATAAAATCACAGAAATATCCACTAACTTTCAGCAATGACATTAAGTTCACTAAAGTCTTTTTAAGAATCTCATTTTTAATAAATCATCAAAAGTACAATATCTACAAAAGGTGTAGATCAGTAAGATTTTGAACCTACAGTACAATCATTGTAGATCTTATTTACAATTGCTGAATTGTTTAATGTATTTGCCAGGAAACCCATCAATGATCACTTATCAAATCCAAATTTATTTGAGGACTGCTCAACACGTGTTAAGTGAGAACTGGCAGACCTGAAATAGAAGTAATTTAAAAATGAATCAAAGGGACTGAGCAAATTTTATAGATCAAATTTAAGCTAATCTTAGTATAAAAACTGCATAATTTTATCTGCGAGAGCCAGTTTAACCAATATAGTGCTCACACTATTGGGTTAAGATGATCAAAGATGGCAATTATGATTCAAAACCACAGGATAACATCTATACACAACTGGATGGACATCTCAACACCAATAGGAAGGATTTGCTCTCACTGTAAACCATCTGAGGTAATTTTAACCAGTTTTAAGTTCATTTCCTATTTTTATACCCAGACTGCTTAGCAAATACAATAAAATCTGGAATGACAGCAGAAAATAAAATGGCAAGGATCCTTTGCACATTCTTATACTCGAATAAAGCTCATCAAGTCAAATGTGCAAAGCTTTTTGAGGCTTTCTACACACCCAGGATGCATAGTTCAGGTGGTCATGATACTGGGCTAAAGAAGAGGTGGAATATCTGGAAAGCGAAGAAGAAGCATTAAGAGAAAGACACTGGGTGAAGGTGGGACAGGCGAGGCATCTGGAGTTCCCAAAAGCATCAACAGTGATGCAAATACATACATAAAAAGCTGGATAAACTGAAGCATCCACTAATAGAAAGATTGTTAACAGGAAACATCTCTAGGTCATAGTTTTTTGTTTTTTTTTCAGTGCTCAGATGATTCAGGAAGCCCAGATACATGAAAAACATGTGCATGCATATTCTTTGCTTTCAGTTAAGACTCGCAACAAACACAATCCACAAATCTTTTTTTACAGAAAGGTCAAAAAGTGCATAATCAATAAGAACATAAAAGGGCACTTTGACATTTTGGTGCTATGTTTTGTTTCACTCCATAAATACTGCTACAGCATAGCCCCTGTCCAAGGCCCAGAAAACAGTTGTCTACATGTCCCCCCATTGGAAATGACAACTGGCAGACGTACAAACGCATAAAACAATGATTTCATCGTCGCTGTGATACCTTCGGTGCAGCTGCTTTGTAACTGCATTGCCTCCAGGTGTTAGGGCTAGGTACTGCTAGTCCAGCTGCTGTTGCTGTTCCTACAAACATCTAGACGATGAGGACAGCAGCTACAAAAGGAATATGTGCCCTTACAAGAAGCATAGATTAAGAAAGCAGCCCATACTGCAATGATGCAAATCCTTAAGACAGACAAATCTGGGATCTAAATATACTACATTGCACATTGAAGTTATCAAAAGAGAAATAATGGAATGTTTCAGATTAAGAAATCAAAAGAGTAGGAAGACAGAGGACCGATAAACCCCACTGTTGATATGAAGAGTAAAATGTACTGGCACTGATGTCTCTATATGGTGAATCATCATCAATAACAGGTTTACATGTCGGTTTAACCTAATGTGGATTAATAACAGAACTTTAGGCCACCCAGTCAGTACACACACGTAGTGTTTAAAAAAAAAACACACACACAAACACACTGATCTGGGACTGTACTCGTATTATCTTGGAAGCATAATCTGACCTACTTTTAGGGATAATGACTAAATGAGACTTCACTGAGTGAAAACAAAACATGTAGGCATCGTATTATTATTACTAAGATAACAACCTGTGCACAAGGAATGATTACTTACAAAAAACAAATGGGCAATAACGGTTTGTTTGTTCTCATGGTGTTATAATGGAGAAGTCTTTAAAAATCAGTAAAAGTTAAAGAATTAAGTTGAAACAAAGGAGCAACTGTAAAAAATAGATAATATTGAGCATGTAACAGCGGCCACAGCAATTAGATCCACAGGTGTCTAGGGAAGACTGGTAACCCAAGGCAGTGACATGTATTTTCAAGCAATAAGGAAAGATGGAGGAAGACGAGTGAAGGAAGGTTTAAAAAAAAAAAAAAAAAAAGAAAAATAAAGCGATTAGAGTGTGTGCTGTCCAGTTCTGTCCAGTGGGGGACACAGTTAAGGCGACGGTGGATGCCGACACTCCCGATTCCTCACAGGAGCGTGCAGCGGAAGAAACTGCTCTTTTTGGGCTGTTCTGAAATCTTTACTCCTTGACTGCTGCCCTGTGGGTTGTTGCCCTCCTACGATACACACGGATAAGAAACTATAAATACTGGTACATGACACAACAAAGATCCAATGTTGTCAGTTTTATAAAAATGAAGATTCAATTTATTCTTACCAGCTTCTTGTCCATTTTTGCTTTGATGTCTCTGGCGAGGGTTAAAAAGGCCTGCAGACAAAAACAGGGTAGCAAATGAAATCACATTAACAGCTCTAGAATGGGACCATTGGTTTTGGACTACGAAGATTGTTAGTTTACATTATAGATACAAAAAAAAAAGAAAGAAGAAATTTCATCTTTCTTTTTGTCAATAATTCTATTTAAGAGAAAAAACAGTTTGACATCACATGTTCACTGCAAACTCACAGATTATTTGGTTACATTTTCATTATGGCTGTAATATCCTGGTTTAATAGGATTATTGTGTTGGACTGGCTGAGTTGCTGATTAGGGTTTTCAGCTAAAGAGGATCACTCAAAACTCACATTCTCCACATTGATGTTTGCCTTTGCACTGGTCTCCATGAACTTGATACCGTACTCCAGTGCCAGCTGACAACAGGAGGAAGGAGGCACAATCAGTTGTCAGAAGAGTATTAATGTTCTACAAGGCAGTGAAGATCAAATGTGCTTTTTAAGCAAATTCTCACTGCACTCATTTGTCAGATTTTTTTCCCACCTTCTCTCCTCTGTCTTTGGACACCTGTCGCTTGTCATTGACGTCACATTTGTTCCCAAGGACCATCCTCTCCACATCTGCCGAGGCATGCTGTGGAAGATAAACTGACTGTGGTGAACATCAAGAAAATGGCCGGAATAAAACGTCTGTGAACTTCAAGCTTTCTGTATATACCAAACTGAAACGCTCAGTCACAGATGAGGTTAAAAGCAATATTTGTACAAAGGAAGGCATACACATCGATACAGGCCATGATGCAGCATACATAAAATACTTTACCTCTTCTATATTACGTATCCAGTTCTTAATGTTGTCAAAGGACTTCTCATTGGTAATGTCATACACTAACATGATCCCCTGGAGAGTTCATAGAGGATAAGACACAGGTTAACTCAGCAGCAAGACAACAAATAAGTCTCATATAAGTCCAAATAAACTCCTAAGAAACTGTGTGTGTAATGTGGTTTTTCATTTTGTCTGACATCCTTTCTTAAGGATGGATCAAGTTAAAACATTGTACTTGAAAACAAAGTCAACTAGGGTTAATTAGGTTTCTGATGTAAAATGAGTAAACACTAGGATCCAGTTTAACTTGAACTAAAGGAGAGACTAATAAAAATACCATGCCAATGCTCCAACCACACCTCCTAGCTATGTTCAAAATTAATAACAATAACAATATGAGGTGTGGTTGTAGTACAGATTCAAGCTGCAGCGCACATACTTGAGATGGCCACTTCAGACTCACATCCCAGAGATAATCTACACTGTTTTATTAACTTTAACACCAACTTACCATGGCTCCTCTGTAATACGCTGTTGTGATGGTTCTGAACCTCTCTTGTCCTGCTGTATCCCTTCACAGAAAACACATTTCTTAACTTAGCCTTGCAGAACTCAGCTAAAATGAGCCATACTACACTACGCACATCACTATATGTCCTCATGATTTAGAGGCAAAGATAAAATATTGGGGGAAAATGCTGTAACTCTTGTCTTACTGACAGCAAATTTTAAGATGAGGCTGTGAGGATACAGGGTGCACCTGGTGTTGGTCAAAATATAGCTCCAATGCTAAATGCTTTTAAACCACAATGAGTCATTATTTCCTCATACAAGTAGCAACACATTTACATATCTGTTTTCCTCCTGGGTCCAATCTTTGTGCAAGAGTGAATGTATGACAAGCTACAAGGGCTGGTATTTTCTTCTACATTTTTTGTATGACATACAAAACCACAAGCCACAAATACTGCCAGAGGAAGACACAAAAGCAGCGGGCACTGTTAAAGACACAGTTGTGCCCAGTTTTATAACAGTGTGATACAAAATATAATATTGAAGATTATAAAAAACCAGGTAGGGACATACACTACCAGTCAAAACTTTGGACAGACTTTCCCATTAAATTCAGTGGGACCGTGTGTCCAAACTTTTGACTGGTACTGTAGTTAATTATTATATAACCATGAATACTTAAGCAATAATACTGTGTTTTCATTTAGTGATACTGCCTCATCATACCTTTAAAAACATACCACTCTGCATGTTGGACTTATTTAAACAAGCACAGGTAGAGTTAACTGTCCTGTTGTTCATTAATAAAATATTCTCAGCTGTCTGTTTCTTGTCGTTCTGCAGACTAAAGGTACAGACTGTAAAAATGCCTCTGAAAACCAGGCAGTACAACCTTCATGCTGGGACATTTACTGCATAAAACACTTCATCTCTGTGTACAACAATCATGGACTTAACCACGTCAGTCAATCTGTGAAGTGGAAGCATGTGATATTTTTCCTTCATACCATATCTGTAGCTTGATCTTCTTCCCATCTAATTCTATTGTTCGGATCTTGAAGTCAATACCTGCAAGAAAAGTCACATTATTCGCCCACGTTAAGCACAACAAATGCTGGGTGGAGGTCTGTTAGGCTAAACCTGCTGACAGTTTGAGTGGAGCTCTGGGGTTCATCATTCCCTAGGACTGACAGTCGTAATGAAACACGACAATGCTAATAAATGCTAGCTGTCTGACAGCTCTGTAGCTCGTTAGCTCCCAGGCTAACGTGTGGATAATGCTAACTAATGTGTAGCTAACGTTAGCGTAAAAGCTCGGCAGAGGCACACACGTATGTAGAGCAGGTTTTCGGGAGGTTTTTAAGCTTCACTGAAAGTGGAAATATTATTTACGGTTGTGGAAAAAGCCACGATGACAAGCCGGCTGAGCCGCTTCCTGTTTAGCCGCTAGTACAACACGAATGCTAGCCAGAAAAGTTAGCAGCAAATTAGCATGACGGGATGGGCTAGTCCTGAACCACTTTTGGACCCAGACAGTCCCGATAGTCCGACTTTTACCCACCTATAGTGGAGATAAACGTTGAGTTGAAAGCATCTTCTGAAAATCTGAATAGCACACAGGTCTTCCCGACGCCAGAATCGCCGATTAAAAGTAGTTTAAACAAGTAATCGTACGTCTTCGCCATGTTATTAGCAAGCTTACTACTCCGGATATCCCGCCCGGTGTGGAGACAGAGACGTCACCACTGTGCGCTCAGCTGTGGACAAATCATCTGCCACTCTTCTCTGTCGTCGTGGCAACGGAAGTCCACTGACATCCTCGTTGGGTGTGCTCGTTTTAATGTCTATGGTCATCCGGAATAGGAATTGTGTTTTTGTGCTGTAGAGATGAGTAAAAATAGCAAATACACTGTGTAAAAAAAAATACTGAAGTACATTTAGCATCAAAATATATTTAAACCACCAAAACACAAAACTACTTGTGTAAAATTTTACATTTCACATAAAAGTATATTATGAGATTAAAATAATTATGGAGGGACTAGGATGCAATGGGTCCCTGGGTACAAACAAAAAAGGCCTCAACTCTCCTACACTCACAGACTGAGTCAGTTCGTGTTTTCTTGTGGTTGTTTTATGTCAACTTTTACTAACTTTACATCTCATTGTCATTTTACACTTATTTTACTTACTTTGTGTTTCATTTGCTTGTTGTCTATATTTCTACAGTTGGCTTTCTGTCTTTGGTGTCCTCTTCTATTTCTTTTCTAGTCATTTTGTATAGTCTTGCATCTTCTTTTCCTCATTGTGCAGCATTTTGTAGTCATTTGAGGAAAGAAGGATTAACAGTCCCCACCATGGGTCTCTGGTCCAGGAGCCTCCTGACCCCTTGGGCCTGTGGCCTGTCCCCAGTAGGCCTGTTCAGTAATGCATGAAAATTATGGATGGATGTTTGTGATTAACTTTAATGTTGCAACTGGTAAAGGTGGGTCTAATATTAACAACCTTATATGCTTATAATTCAATTTGCTTAAGTAATTTCCCTCCAAGTGATACTGTGTTTTGCTTTGTTAATCTAATTCTGAAAAAAAGTTAATATATAAATTTAGTGAAGTAAAAAAAAAATTATGCAATTAATTTTATTCTATTACAGCAAAAGCAGATTTTCACTTTAAGTCTGCAGAAGCATTCAAACAATTTATTAAAACTGATGGTAATATTGGCATGGCACTGGCATGTTGCAGGTCTCAGACATGCAATCATGCAAACTGTTTGTCTTTTGAAAATCTTCAGTTAACAGACAGGGCAATGTTAGACTGTTGCTGCACTGGCCCCTCACTTTAAACTCAACCCCATACTCCACATTTCCTATGTCAACATCCGAGCCATCCATAAGGACATTCATAAAGACTTTTTTTGGATTTTCAGTATGAAGGCACAAGAAACGTGTGAAACAAATTGCCCTGCTGTCGTGATAGCATGACCTACTATTGGGGTTGGATGACAGTAACAAAAACAACACACAAAAGACCACTGCAAACTACTTCACAGACATTACTTGGCATCCACTAATGTTTTTAGCAGAAAGACCTGAAGAATAAAGGACTCCAAATGATAAAGGACAAACACATCTAAAAAAAAAATAAAACAACAAATTGAAACAGAGCTGCAGAAGAACCAGACACGGACAGTAATAACTAGGAACCTAAAACATTGTAATGCATCAGTTGTATGGTTTATGTTTCTTGGTGACACCCTGTGGTCACTTTGTAAGAAGTGAGACTATCGGCAGCCTAATGCTAATGTTTATTATACCAGTGAGGGGAGGCTAAAAAATAGAAACAGCTCAATGTTTATAACAATACAATTCAAAAGCAGCTATAACTGGAAAAAAGGTGTGTAGCACAGTGAGATAACAGACCTTAGAGAAAAACAACAGACCGTTAAGACTAAAGTTAGAATAAGCTGTTTATTAACAGGTTTTGGTTTTGGTCAAAACACAAATGTGTCATGCTGCAGGAGGAAGCTGGACAATAACAAAGCCATTATTTTCAGCTTATAAACCATTTCTAAATGTTGCCAGTTCTTTTCTCATCTTGCATCAGTTTAGTCAGTGCTGTCTGTTGCGCCTCCCCTCAGGTGATAGACCCCGCCCGCTCGGTCTCTTCGGGTATTTAATTGCGAACGACCAACAACAAACTACAGGTGACTGAGACAGAGGCGCTTCTGATCAGATCTCATCGCTCTCAACACGTTGTATTCGCCTTGGAAGAAACTCCCCAGTGATTTTAACCAAAATGTCTGTAAGTGAAAATATTTTTACTGCTGTAGTCTAATTCTAGTTTTTAACTGTTAGGAACAGAAACAGTTTATAGCTTGTTATTAATTGACTTAAAGTTAAAATTGTATGGAGACAGACTGAGTAGGGTTTAATAATCAGTGTATATAGAAGGTGTGCAGCGTTAATATGTAAAATAAGTATTAATCATCTTATGACTGCATTCACTTTAGCCCATAGGTGCCTGGGATGATGCTGGGGCTTTGCCTGGACATGTCTGTTTGCTCTGACTAGCAATTCATTCACCAGCCTGCAGGGGGCGTTAGGCTGCAGCCAATCAAAGTATTGATAATGTCTATAAAAGAGCTTTAACATGAATAATGTGCCCTGATCAGTTGGCTAAGGACCTGATGCACCCCAGCCTTACAGAGGAGAGGAGAAGACACAAGAAGAAGAGGCTGGTGCAGAGCCCGAACTCCTACTTCATGGATGTTAAATGCACAGGTTAGGACTGGGGGTCCCTGTTCCACCACACATCTCATTTACATGTATTTTTGGATTGACTTAAAGGACTATATTCTAATTCAGTTTTTAATCCTCTCCAGGTTGCTACAGGATCACCACCATCTTCAGCCATGCCCAGACAGTGGTACCTTGTGCCGGCTGCTCTTTAATCCTCTGTCAGCCACGAGGGGGCAAATGCAAACTAACTGCTGGTGAGAAAAATGTCCCAAACTGGTAATTTAAATGTAGTTATTAATTTTCCTACCTATCGTAATGAGAGGATACGTAAGTAAAAAAAGGCAGTTTGCAAGTACATGTTGAGTCCATCTCAAAACCAATATTTTTTTTTATTTCTACCCTTCTAGGATGCGCCTTCAGACGGAAAAACTCCTGAGCAGAATTTGGTAAAAAAAATGAATAAATTAAAGACAGAAGACTGGACCATGGATAAATGAGTCTGAGCTGCACACTCCATGATTTTAACTGTGGTTGTTTTCACCACCCAAAGCAAATTCTTAGTAGAGAAATCTCCTGTATCTCTTGATGATGTGGAATGAAATGTAATCCCCCCCGTGGGCTTTTAATGGGACAGGAAGAGGAGCTACATGAGTTAAACATGCAGACATTCCTATATACTCAGATTGAATTACACTATAAGATTTACTGTGGTATTAAAAGGGCACTTAAATTTAGGTAAGTTTTGATTACTTATATTAAAGAAGTAAAATGTGTTGCAGGAGAAAAAGGCAAATGAGTTATGATTTCTGTAAAACATTTATTAGGTGGACATAAAGGGGGGTGGTGAATGAAATATTTCAAAATGGTCTCAATCAGATGTGAGCTGCTTTTCATGGCCCTGGCGTGAGATGAAACCATGATGACCGTCACTAACAGAAATAAAACATTTTAAGACTTTATTGTGTTAAGCGTGTTCTTTGGTCTTGAGAAGAAGTGGCAAAAAGGAGTGGTGTAGATGAAACAAAACAAAAGAAAAAAGCAATACAACTTCTCACATACCTAACATTATTCTACTATATACAATAAGTATCCATGGTTGGTAAAACCTGAGTGAGCTTCCAGTGGTTTGGGCTTTCGCTCACTCGTGTAATGCAATATATTGTAAATCCAGTATATATTGGCCATGTTATGGCAGAAGATGTCAAAGGTCAGGTCAAGATAAAGGAAAGGTGGTACAGGTGAGATTTGCACATCGTGTGCCAGATAGTCTACATGCACAGCTATCAGAGTCTGCCCAGGTTCCCACACCACGATGATCAGAAGAAAATTGATGCATTGAAAATATTCTGTGCTTCTTCCCCACATAGGCCTCACAATAATCAGGCAGAGGATGAATTATTTAATGACATGCTAAGAAGCCTCGAGTTACTGAGCAGCATGTGCCGCGACATTATTTATCCATGAAACCTTTCCATAAGGCCACCTGTCCATCTGACCACCATTCTGTTTAAACACAAACATATTTAGGAAGGACATTTAGTCCAACGTTGAGTTTCTGTGAACTTGAAGCCTTAAAGGTGGAACAGCATGATCCGAAATGACTTCATATCACCCCTGGGTGGCACTGGAGTGCCACTCTAATATAGACAGTGAAACCCAATCTGTTAAAATAATCAGAGAGAGGCTTAATGTATGTGCACAAAGAAAATGTAAAAATGAGTTCAGGCAGTTTCGTGAGGGTTCTCTGGGTGTAGGAATTGCCAGTTCTTTCTAAATAAGTGGTCTAGATTATTTATGGAGAGAATTCTTTTTGCAATCACAGCTGGAGATTAAAAAAAAAAAAAAAGAAGCAATAGTTCAAAATAAATTCCCATCTTAAAAAAACAAAAAAGAAAGTTGTGCCTTAGGAAAAAAAAACAACATCAAGGGACAAGCATTAAGTTAATCCCCCTTTTTACATGGGTAGTAAAGGTTTTTCAGCTCGAAATGTGGAATGGAGTCGAACATTTAGTGGAATGTTACATGACGATCTCATCCTCTCCGGCTTCCTGTCTGCGTTTATAAGCAGTTCAGCTCCAGCAGGGTCTGGTCCAGGACTTGGTGCATGCACACATTCTCCTCTTTGGCATTTGATAATTTCTCTGGAGAGAGGAAAATAAAGAAAAAGAAATAAATAATGGTGAACTCTTGACCATCAGTGATAGCACTGCTCTCACATGCTAATCCATTCTCTGTTGTAGTCAAACAGCATCCCTTGACTGTAAAACCACACACAGCACTGTTTTACTGGAGAGACGTTTTGCATAACTACATTAAAGTCGTGCCACATGCAAAAAGTTTAACCACACTGCAGTGCCTTTCATGCAGAAACTGGAAGCTGCTAGAAAACTGTTAGATTACAATACATGGACTATGCTACTTTAAGGACCATGTAGAGTCACTTGTATTAAGATGCTAATGTGTAAATGGTGCTGATATCAGTAAATACTTCATGGACACACAGAGATAAAATATGAGAAACAATCAAAAAGACGTTAGATGTAACACCAAAGGGTCAGAGGGGACGGGCAGCTGCATTAATTCACACCAAAACCAAAGTAAATCTCACCTTTTCTCATATAAACGTGCTGATAATTAGATGTACAACGTACAGTAACGACCGCTTGTACAAGAACAAACTGCTGGTTACATAATTCCAAAAATCATAAAAAAAATACATGAAACTTTACACATATAGCTGAAGTTAGGCCTAAAATGTTGCACTACTGTACACGATGCATACGAATAATGGAGAACTAAAAGACAAAGCTGCAAAGTAGGACAGAAAAAGATTTTTAATTCACTGTTTTGCATAGTAAGATGAGCAGAAGGCACATATGCTGCACAGAGAGAAGATCAAGAGTCCGAAAATTCAGAGCTAGACAGGAAAAAGGGCGTGAGGGGCAGAGAGAAACAGAGATGTCCGAGCATCTACAGAGATGTCATGTCATTGAGGGCGTGATCCAGCTCCTCACTAATGGCCTTGTACTTCAGCTTCTGAGCATACAATTCATCTGGAGGTCAGAGGTCGACAGGGAGTAGAGGCACGTGTCAAGGACAGCAACGACACAAATAAGCCAAAAGCAGGGCAAGAATGAGAGGCAGATGGAGGCGAAGAGAAGAGGGAGGAAGCAGAAGACAAAAAACAGGTCAGCCTTTTTAAAGATGCAGAAACGCTTGGAAGAAATAACGGTGCATATATAATTACGCTTGCAGCTCTTTTGCTGATGAGCTCTGGGTATTTAACTACGCTATAGGTTCAGCTGCTTGGGGTTCAAAAACTAAATAATTATGCCCTTAAATCATCAGAACACTCTCTGTCCTCTTTGGTTGTTCCTCAGGAACAAAGGCCTTTTATTAACTTTTCTCGCATAAGGTCTTTCCATACCTTTGGCGGGGAACCCCTTCCTTTCCACAGGAAATATTTTCAGCATTGCTGAAATAGGACACCCCTTTCGGGATCTATGTCAAACTGAACTATGCGATTGTGAATGTGTGCATTTTGGTTTAATTATGACGAGAGTCAGCCTCTGACCTACAGGAAAATATACCGTCTCATCAGCAAACACATCTCATTTCTAATTTACTAAGACTGAACGTGACCTAGGCCCATGGCTTTAAACAGTTCCACAACATTTTATTTCTCGTACCTTCCAGGTCGTCAATGGACTTTTCCAGTTTGGCCACTGTCCTCTCGGCAAACTCTGCACGGGTTTCAGCCTGAACACAGACACAGCATGTCAAACGTTTGAGCCAACAAATACAACATGCAAAACTGGAATACTGTAGGGCTTCATAAGCCTCTCTGTACTTTCTAAATGTATGAACATATTAAAGCTGCAGAAAAATAAATAATACCCATCTAAAATAATCATGTGACAAAACTGATCTGTGTGTGCACGCACTTCTGCTTGTTTCAGTTCCATACACACCAGAGAAGATGGGAAATGTAGAGTGAATATGAGGGATGTATACACTGCTGATTTGTTTCACTCTAAAGCATATATATGTAACATATGCTCCAATAGTTGCCTACTGCTGTGTGACCACAAGACTCAGGCTCTCACCTCCTTCAGTTTGTCTGTCAGGACTTTGATCTCCTCCTCGTACTTGTCTTCTTTTTCTGAGTACTGTGAACAGGCAGAGACAGGCAAATAATATTACAGTGGCAGAAATACAAATACACGCTCACATGTAAATAATATGAGCACACACCAGCCGTCGGCCGAGTATTATGATTGCTTCAGGAGTGACGGCACCACTCCCTTCAAAGGAGAAATATGTAAAAAGGGAGGTAGTGGCACAAAAGAGGCGAGGTGTTAGCCTGGCATGAGAACAGGTTATGCTGTGACAAAACACAGCAGGCCTGACTGAACAAAGCAAAGGCATGTACAGTTAAAGGATAGAAATTGTGCGGTAAGCTTGGCACGCTGTCATGATGCCTGCATGGGAAGGAATGTTTTGCATGTCTCTACTGGCTGCAGCCATTACCCTTGCATATAAACAAAGCCTCAGACTCATTTGTCATGTACAACAAATATTCAAACTACTACAAATCAAAGAAGTTCAGATGCACCCTTGATATTCATAAGGTATTAATCCTAAATGTGTAGGTGCACTATCACCTTCTCAGACTGAGCTTCTAAGGACTTCAAGTTGTTGGTCACATTTTTCAGCTCCTCCTCCAGGTCACCGGCTTTACTGTGGAAGAGAAACACAGTGAGATGCTCGACTGAAGAGCAACAGGAGGGTATTTTTGTGCTCCAGCTTAAATGTTCACTGGTTTTACCATTCAGACATCTCAGCCCTCTCCTCAGCTCTCTCCAGCTCTCCCTCCAGGATCACTAGCTTACGAGCCACCTGAGAAACAACAAGCATCGAATCTTAGAGAAAATGTTGAAGTTAATGCACAACAGACATGGAAGGCACGGTAGGTCAGGTAAAAAGTCTCACCTCCTCATATTTACGGTCAGCTTCCTCTGCGATGTGTTTGGCCTCCTTCAGCTGCATCTCCTGGATCTCCATCTTCTCCTCGTCTTTCATTGCTCGGTTCTCAATCACCTTCATCCCTCTTATTGGACAGGACACAGGGAGGGTTAGAGATTACTGATTCAAACAAGATTTCAGATTATTTATTTTGTGAAAGTCAGGAGATGAAACCAATCAAACACTAACACTTTGAAAAACCACAATAAAGAAAATTCCAACTCACCCCTGCAAACAACAAACGATGGTTTAAAGTGATTTATACTGACCTCTCGCTCTCATCGGCGGCTTTCTCAGCCTCCTCCAGTTTCTGCAGTGCTGTGGCCAGTCTCTCCTGGGCTCGGTCCAACTCCTCTTCCACCAGCTGGATCCTACGGTTCAAGGCTGCTACCTCACCCTCCGCCTGAGAGGAAAAAACGAGGGAAGAATGAAATTTACTCGTTTTCACCCATGCAACTTTAAGTAATCCAACCCGGTCTTCCCATCCCCCCTTTTTTCCATCATAAACTAGAAAGGGAAAGAAAGGGCACAAGAAAGGCAATGGAAGAATTGCGACACCAATAAGGTGCAGAAAAATAAAAACGGACACAGAAATGAGGGGAAATGGTGAAAGATCAACAACAACCTGCAGATTTGTTTTTAACTGACTGCACAGCACAATGGACGTGCAGAGGCCAGTCAGGGGAAATTAAAACAAGAATCATAGAACTGTTTGTGTGTTTATACAAAAATATCTAAATGTCTAATCATTTTCCAATGTTGCACCTGTTTAACCACTGCAGGGAAACTGTGCGTCTGTCACACAGGCAGCTACGTTGGGGTAGAAACACCCATACAAACGTTACATACAATGCCTCTATATGACTCTTAATTTGAAAGTACCTGTTTAAATATGATACCATAAGCATAACCATAACTCTGTGCATTAAAGCTTTCAGTCATTCGTAACCTTGAATCCACCTAAGGACGTCTGACTGTAAGTGAACTAAAATGCACTGAATTCCATATATCCTGATAGATGGTGAGAGTGTAATCTGTTCTTCACGTGCTCTCTGGGGTTGCTCATGTTTTCCAAATCAATAGGTGACTGTAGCAAGAGGGTAATAGGTGAAACTGAGACATGGTGTTCCCTGGAGGCAGTTCTGCGAATGCAAGGCCCCACCTGTAATAAACAGACTGACGAAACACAAATACTAACTACTAATCCTTTTCTATATCTGAAGATTGCAGGACTTTAGGTTTGATTGTGTTGCAAAAACCTTCGCTCACTGTGAATACAAAACTAGGGCAAGTATGGAGGACAAATTCACTTCTTCTCATCTGCCCTTGATAAACAAAGGCAGACAGAGGAAAAAGAAAGCAAACAGACAACTATACAGGCATTTCCTCCTTGTCGGCCAGTGAGTTTTTCCAACCACAACCTCTTATGGAAGCTCATTCAAACTAAAAACCAGCCTGCTGCAACAAAAAGAGACTGTCAACTGTTCATATTTCAGTTTACACCCAGATACCTGAAAAAGTCCTACAGAACTGAAGTGTTGAACTATCACAAAGCTGAACTATTCATTCAAAACCAGAGCATGCACATAGGGTTTACTTTCAATTCCTAAAGTGAAGCAGCTGGGGATTTCTTAGACAAACAGACATTATGCTGTGCACAGACGCAGCAGTTAGTAGGTCAGTGACTCATTACCTAGCTATGCAGTCCAGAAGCCTGTTTGCCGGTCCGACCAACAGCCAAAGTGTTTGCTGTTCAGTTTACAGGTAGGTGAGTCATTCTGCTATGCATTTGGTCAGATAAAGTCACTAAGAGAGACAAAAGAGAAAGCACTGGCAGAGAGGAGGAGAGGTAACACTGCACAGAGGAGCAGAGAGCCTGGAAAGCCCAGTGGAAAAGGGTTATTAAGTCTGTTTGTGCTGAGAATAAATAGACCTCCAACCAGTCCATGCTTCCACTCTGTCATAGACTCAATATTTCAGCAAAATGAAAGCATGGTTTCCTGCTGTTTGCCTGCTGGCCCTGGTCTGTTCTTTCATTTTTAAGATTTTCTCCATCATGTCTCCATGTCATCTTAGACTGCTGACTAGCCAGTTGGTCTTTCCACTCGTCTTTTTCTTTTTTCGTCTCCCAGCCTCTCCCAGGTCCTGCCCCTGTGCTCCCAGAGCTGCCAGGGGAGGCCGATGATATGAGACAGGAAATGTCTGTCAAAGTAGCGTTGACGTGTCTTGAAACAGTCAACGCATGATAAAGGAAAACTAGCCCAACGTAGAATGAATGAAAAGCCGTAAATCGGTCGAAACATCTTGAAATCTCATCAGCAACGTCCGTTACACAGGTCTGCAGCTGTCAACACTACATCTGTCTGGTGAGAAATGTTGGACTGAATTAAACTGGGGCCTGAAATAATAGATAATGTTGCTTCCTGAGTCCAATGTGCTATGAAGAGTTCTGTCTGCACACAAACATACTATTCATGAGCTTAAGGTCGGCTTACGCTGGCACATCAGATGCTGCAATGCATTTCCAGACACAGACACCACAGTAAAACACACAAAAATGCAAACAGACACTCTCATTCTGTCAATCTCTGCCTCTCTCTAACACACACGCATAACTACCAGTTAGCAACCAGCAGAGTCCCTGTCCATTGAAATGGTTGTTGTTAGGCAACACACAAACACCACATAAACACCAAAGTCTGACCTAACGCCACTACATGGGTATATCTATGCTTACAGTCAGCCATAATGGCAAAAGGATCAGAGGTGGGGGAAGCCCCTTAGAGACAAGAGACAAACTTGTGCGTGTACTCTCATGCTTCTAATTCACTGAGCCACCACCAAAGAAGAAAAGCTTTTCTTGCATAGTCTCAGTGTATTTTTAAAAAATACCTTCTCTCCTGCAAAATTGGTTTAGCTACAAGAATCGCAGCACAACATATTCGAAAAGCACAAAAAATAAACACGATTTCAATGTTAATATAAAGTGCAACAAAAAAAAAAAAAATTTAAAACAAGATCAGATAGTAGTCATTCTGCAAATGAGGATCTTGAAAATACTGACAGGAAGTCAGCTGCCCAACATCCTTTCACATCCTCCCTTCGCTCAGTCTCTCTGGCCATGCCCCTTCCTTTAGCACCCACTTTGCATTCTTCAGCTGCCAGGGACACACACTTCCTTATATGGTAAAACAAACTATGGAGAATGGTTGTGGTGGAGTATCAGGAAGGTTGTGGCGGCAAGCACACATGCACACAGCCACATCCATATATATCTATTGCATAACGTGTAGCTGCTCTGTTATCAAGGTGGCTTAATATGTAACACTAGAGGTGAATGGTGTTCCAGTCACTGCTGCCTACAGCCACCCTGAACAGTTAGTGTCCCACTACAGGACATTTGGTCACAATGGACGTTTAAGGGACATGTTTTGGGAAATACACTTGACACCAAAGTGTTTGTAAAGTAAATATGAACTGAGAGACAGCCAGCCTGGCCCTGTCCAAAGGCAGCAAAGTAAAGTCCACTATCTTCCATCTTGCAATCTACAACAAAAGTTCATGCTTACATGTTTGTGTTTCACAGGAATTAAAACTAAATATGAAGTTTTAAATATCAAACTTTAGGTAGATTTTGTTTTCTGTGGACAGGGACATGCTGGCTGTTTCCATTCTTTTTGCTAAGTTAATCACTTTTACCACACAGACCACAGAGAAGAATTCATCCCCTCATCTAACTCTCAAGAAAAGCTGTAAATGTATTTGCCATAACGTCAAATTCTTCCTTGCACAGTCAAAAACTGTGTCGCTATATTCTGCAGCATTATTACGTGACACCAAGTCAAATATAACGTCCTTTTTAAGTCACTTCACTGTCACAGGCTGTCAGCTGTCCTCTGCTACTGTAAACAGTTTACAGCCCGACCTGGACTGAAGATACAGCACAGTTCTACTGGGAGTGTATTACATGTTATATGAAGAAGGATCAAGGACAAGTTAAAGAGGAATCTAATTACTGGCTGATTCCAGGGCAGTGGGCTAATGAGCTTCAAAATGCTGTTGGGGTTCAGGGGAAGTTATTCCTGACCGTGCTGCTCACTACTCTCAATGCAAGAGAGAGAAAAGTCTTTATAATCTTTTCTTACAAAGATATGGCGTGCAAAGCTGTAGAGAGCCTGAGCCAGACTGTCATGAGGGATGATGTGTAAAAGGTTATTAAATGCCCAGACAAATATCACAGTGAGTTTCCTATGTGCAAAATGTAACATGTCAACATTTTTCTACAGTTTGTGTTTGGCTCTCCCCCACTTTGGCTTTCACCTTGAGTGGTTTGACTCCTTAGCTTGGTTTTAGTCTTTAATTCTTGCCACACTCTAACCCGTTGGTGAAACGGCATTTAACGAATTCACAAAATATACAAGGAACACATTTTTTCAGGAGACTTTGCAGGAGTCTGATTTTTCTTGGCTGGGAAAACAGAAAAGGTGTTAAACTGTGTGGTTTCTGGCCAAAGCCACAAGTCTATAAACAAACACTATATGGTTTATATGGTTCATTCAGATTAAACCAAAATCATTTCCACTCTGCATCGACATGGCTAACAGATGCAGAGAGCCCGTTTTCTAAGTGTCACTGAACCTTGGATGTATCTGAGGAAAAATCTGGTTCAGTGTGTAGGGTTTGCAACGGTTCAAACGCTGCTACATCCTAAATAAGGGATGCCTAATGACATTATATCACATTTAGCTCTGCTAGCACCGTCTGTACAAGCTCTCTACTCCTCACTTGAACATTCCACAACCTTGGCCTGCATAATCAGCTTAGCCACAAGCCACTAAAATGGGAGTGTTCCCCAAAATGCCAATGATTGCCAAAAAGTTTCAACATGTGGCAGTTATATTTGGAAAGTTGAGCTATTCCCAGGGAGAAAGTCCAAAGAAAACGGGGAAACCAGGAAGTGGAGCTTTCTGCAGAACGTGCAGGAGATCAGAAAAGATTCATGCAGCAAAGAGATGACGCCTTCAGTTGCTTTAAACTGATGAGCTAAGGGAAGTTGTGATTAAGATGCCCATTATCTCTGAATTGTGCCCTTCAATTAGCTTGTGCTGCAAATTGAGAATAGTCATATACGTAGATAACAAGAGTCCTACCAAACTCAGTGTAAATGTCCTTAAGGTGCTGTGGACAACTCTACATAGAGGCAGTCTGAAATCAATAACTGACCCAAATGAAAAAACACCATGAACTGACAAAAACTAACACGAACAAGTTGTGTTTTGAGTTAAACTTGCGGTGCACTATTTACTGGAACCAGCATTAACTACTGTACAAGCACTAAATCCACCATGCACACTAATCTTCCTGTTGATCGGGGCTGGAGCCCAGAGACAGGAAGTGTTGGGAGTAGAAGCACAGGAAGTGCTGGACCAGAATTGGCGGACAACATCCTGGGAGGGGTGGTCGGTGCAGGGTAGGGGGAGTCTCTTCCCAAAGCTAATGCCTCAGTGGAGGTTCCCACTTCCCTTTTTAATGTGGTTTAAGATATGCATCACTATAGCACAAACTGTATTTCTGCATGTTATGAGGTAAACACTAATAATAACCATGGCAGCTATTATGTTATCAGATGACAACATGAACGAATGAAACACAGAAAAACATTTGATTTTTAAGCTGTTAATTCTGTTTTTTTATGTATTTTGTCATTTCTGACCAGTTGATTACATCCTTAAAATTAACTTATGTCAAAATATGTGAATTATTTCTCTGTTAAAGAAGCAAAAGTCTCAAATTTTACTTCCACGTTGTAAAAACCTCAGTGAGTGAACTAAAAATGATCCTCTTAGGCCTGACTCTCACATCCATCGACCATCAAAACACAGTTAACTGCAGTGAAAACTGAACTGCTCATAAAAAAAACAATGGCCATAAATAAAATACATCTAAGCAGGTCAAATTAGCGTTTTTAAGACTATGTCATGTCTCTGTAATCTGACAGATCTTTAAAGAATTACTGAGTGTCTGAGTAATGTCTCAAGAGATGTCAAAACCACAATACAAAGCAATTACTTTTAGTTTTTAGTGAGTAATGTGTCCATGTGTTTCTGTCTGCTGCCTGCACATTTTCAAACTGTGATTCATTACCTTAACACACTCAGCAAGATTCCTGTTTTGATCTCCCTGTGCTGTAAAGAGATTTTCTCTTAGGGATAACTCCAGGTTGCCTTAATTATTCACATATGGGACCACGCCAACCTCGCCACACAAACGCACATGAGGTAATGTAAGTGACAGCTGAACCTGCTTTTACACGTTAAAACTGACAAGGATGAAATGGAAGAATATGTCTATTCAGAAGGTAGAAGACTATTTAACCCCAATTATTTAGCACTTATACACCATGAACCAGCATATAAAACCATATAAAGATGCTAATGATGAATGAGAATATAATCTTTGTCTTCACTGGAGAATAAATCATTATAGACAAAAATAGTGCATCACTTTATATCTTGACGTCATAAAATCTGCTTAGAACTACATTACTGTATTTTAAACAGTCAGTAATTTGACTACATACTGATTATAATTGGGGGTTGAAGTCTTACAGTTTAATATCTGAAACAAAAAGGATGCAGTCTGAAAAAAATCTACTTGACACCATTAATCTTCTAAAATAAAAGTAAGAATAAAACACATAGTGCTACTTTTGGCTTTTAAGCAGTTACTGTGCTCCTGTCTAAGCCCTTTTAAATGACAGAAATAAATAAATCTGTCTCCTTGACCATTTACTTTTGGCCACTTCAATGTTTCCAAAGGATTTTAGTGAACAAAACAAAGAGAGTATAAAAGGCCATGAAATGAAGGAAGAGCTGCCTAATGTTAAAGTCCTGATATCATATACGTCTCAGTAATTTAGTGACCTCACACTTATAGACTGTAAAATAATGATTACTGTCACTGGTGTTATTATACAAGTTAGGCTAGTCACAAGCAAACACCCACTTGTCAAATTAAAAAGAACCTCATAGGAAGCCTGTAACAAAGGATCAGGTCTACAGCAGTCCTGCTCCTTTCATCCCCTCAGCTGCCATATCTTTACGGCCACACCTTCCCCTCCCACTCTCCTCGAGTCTTTCCACACGTCTTGTCATTAACCAGCTCCTATGTGGAGAATATGGCACCATAAGCCATAAAGTAGCATGTGAGAGAAGTCACTGCTGAGCTTTTCTTCTACTGTCTCAAACGTTTCTGTGTGGCGTTGTTAAGAAAAAAAAGTCAGTTGTGGGTCAAACCAAGAGACAGGCAGGTGACAGACAGGAAAAAAAAAAATAAATTATGAGTCACTGTCAACACCGGTGTGTGTAGCTGGAGAAACCACACACTTCTGCAATGAGTAGTTACAGCCCTGGTTGTGCAAGTCTAACATATGCAACATACAACACAACTGCAACAGGGGATTATTCATTCATTCATAGTCCACCCATTAAAAGTTTCCAGAACCCAAAGTTAGACCTTCAAGTGTCCTGTTTTGTCAGACCAGCAGAAAGAAAGTCATCTTACTGCCCTGGAGGACTACATAAACCAAAAACAGGATCCACATTAGAGAAGTCGAGAGGTTTTGCCGTTGTGGTGCAGTTATTTGACTAATCGTTTCAGCTCTGGATGGAAATGGCACATCTTTCAGCCTAATAATAGGGCAGGAACACTTTTAGCTCTGTGCCCTTTATTTTCCTATCATCTGTGGAGACAGGCTGGCACAGTGGTTAGGCTTTCACCCAGACAGCCCCTCCAGGCACACATCAGCCCTGCTGAAGTGCCACTGAGCAACTTATTAAGACTCTATGAGGTTATAAGCAGCTACAAGTGAAATTAAGTCTATAAGCATCGAAATGACCCGTCAGAGGTAAGATATGAGTCCAGGTCTCAACAGCAGGTCCAACGCTGTCTACGTGGTCCACATTATTCACAGGAGTTTTAAAGGCAGACCACACTGAGCATGCGCAGAGACCTGCAGGAATCCAAACTTTTTTCGCTGCAGACCAACGCCTTGCATTGTGGCACAATCGCGCACCACAGTGAATCAATGGCATCAACTAATCCGACTTTTTACAGCCCGGGCGTTAAATATGAAGAAGTTAACACCATTAAATCAGCCTGGTGGGGGGGGGGGGATATCAGAGCGGTGCTGTAAAAGACAGGGGTTAGAAAAGAGACAAAGACCTAAAGAAAAGAAAGGAGGAGGATTTGATTGTCTCACTTTCTCTCGAAGCTCCCGTTCACTGTCCAGCTCTCTCTGTAGGACCTGAGCCCGGTCCTCTGCCTCGTCGGCCTGCTGCTGCAAACACTGAATCTTCCTCTTCACAGCATCCAGAGAGTTCATCCCTGCCATTGTTGACTGTTTTCTTAAGTTAAAACTACACGTAAGGGGGAAACACACACACACACACGCGCGTAAGACCAATGTTGGATTGTGCAGAAAGACGGAAGCGCCTAAATCCCGTTTATCTGGTCTACTTAGAATAATCTTATACTAAGAGCAAAGACTTTGTTTGTTGGTTTTAAATGGAAAAAAAAAACAAGTCGATGTCCGCCCGAGGCCAAAGTCTTGGGAATGTTAAAGGAGTCGTTCAAGTGCAGAGAAAGTTATATGACCGCGAAGCAGAAGTGTCCAGGTGTTCTCCAGGTGTTTCTTCTGGTCTGTGTGGATGGAAAGTTCATGAGCAGGAATGAAAGTCGTCCTCGGGAATGTGGCAGGTTTTTTTGGTCCGGACACTTGGAGCTGGAGGAGCAGGACTAGAAAGAGCCGCACGGTGAGGAGAGCCCAGACTGTGCCCGAGGAGGAGCGACGTGATTGGGCCGATGAGCTCAGCGAGGGGCGGGGCTTATGGCCGCGCGTGTGCGTGTGCGCGCGTGTGCGTTAATTACTCGTACTTCTATCTTTGTGAGGACCAATTTGAGCATAAACTCTGTTGGAGTGAAGACATTTCATTTTTCCAGGCTCCTGTTTGAGGGTTAAGACCTGGTTTAGGGTTAAGGTCCTGGGAATGTCAACGAGTGGACTCACAAAGATGGAAATCCATGTGTGTGTGTGTGTGTGTGTGTGTGTGCGTGTGTGTGTGTGTGCATGGAAAAGCTGATCCCTGTGACCGATGGGATCTCTGCTATGAGACTTTCAGGACAGAAAGGAAAGTCAGGATGAATTACTTTCAGTTATTGTGAAGGCACAGTGCCCACAGGTTAGATGCTGCACACAAGCTTCAGCCACTTCAAACTCTTGACCATTACATTCGGCTCGATAGCCTTAAAGTTTCCTCCTGGCATGACAATATGAAGGTAATACATAACTCTTTCATTAAGGTGAGGTCAAAGGTTTCAGACCCATTTCTGTCTTTTATGAAGAAACGCTGGAGATATCTATCTAAAACCTATTTCATAAAGCAATCTCAAGAGGAACCATCACTGCTGTTCTTATTTCAGGGCATGTACATTTTAGTGGAATATGTTTTAGGTTTACGTTTTTTGATTTTCCATAAACTGGAATTGGCTGCATAGTGGGTTGGTGGTTAGCAGTGTTGCCTCACAGTAAGAAGGTTCCTGGTTTGAAACCCATCAGGGGCCTTTCTGTGTGGAGTTTGCATGTTCTCCCTGTGCTTGTGTGGGTTTTCTCCAGGTACTCTGGTTTCCTCCCACAGTCCAAAAACATGTATGTCAGGTTGATTGGTGACTCTAAATTGCCCATAGGAGTGAGTGTGAGTGTGTGAGGTTGTTTGTCTCTATGTGGCCCTGTGATGGACTGGGGACCTGTCCAGGGTGGACCCCTGCCTTTCACCCAAAGAGAGCTGGGATAGGCTCCAGCAGGTCCCTGGGACCCTGGTTAGGACTAAGGGGGTCTAGATGATGGATGGATGATATCAAGCAATTTGTTATATGTTATCCTCTAACAATGTCACTTCCAGGGAGTATTGATGCTCATCTTCATAATCTGCCTGGTCGTATATGATGTCTGCTATGTGGGTGTGAGTGATTTTTGCTGCATGTTTCACGTTTCTCTGTCAGCCCTGCCTGTGTTTACCCTCATTGTTTTCTATTCACACGCTCAGCCTGAGAGTAAACACGTTGGGTGGATGGGTGAGTAAGCCTGCAAGTCTCAGCTCAGATCAGGTTCCAGATCAGGTTCATTTCAAATTCAGCCCAGTTGTTCAGTGTGAGGCAAAAAAATCGCGCATCTGTTGATTGAGTCTCTCCGTCTGATTTGCCTCTTGCACTGGAAAAGCTGGAAGCATTGATTTCATTACGCACAGGAGTGTGGGGCTTTCTGTTTGCCTTGGTTGCATTCCTCACATACCAGAACCCCCACCCCTACACCCCCATCCCTGCTGCCTGCTCTCTGCCTTCCCTACCAGGTTGGCCCCTACTACTACACCAAGATTGTACGGTTCCACCTTTTATTTACATCATGTGTGCTAATATTGCAGACCAAAGCCAGCGTCTTTATCTGATGACTGAAACTGGGGCCTACATATCTGCAGCGTGGTGTCGGGACTATTCTTTGTGAATCACGACTGCTTGCTTGTTGGGGTCTTCGGCCCACTCCTCTGTTTTCCCAGCCCCCCCCCCCTCCAAGGTTTGCAATCTGGTCATGTTCTCTGTGTGAATTCAGATGTGTAATGACTTGACTGCTGCCTGTAATGAATGACATGTGGTGGGGATTTCATAGAAGTGGTGTAGAGGAGCTTTAGCAGCTGTATCTGTTAGTGTCAATACGAGGGACTTCACTGCAAAGGAAACACGCCCCAGTAAACATCTATTTTTAATAACATTTGAATTGCTTGAGTTGTCTTTCCACACACTGCAGAGGCTGCACCTCAGGGCTCCAACCACAACTTCAACAACTTTTGCCTTTTCCAGGGGCCTTCATGACCCACTTTGCATGTGTGGCTTCTTAGAACTGTCCTCACAGTTTATTTAATCACTGCACAAGGATAATCCAGCACGTCTCAGCCTCCAATTCTACGTCTGTATGGCAGAGACTTCCCTCCTCTTTGTGGGTAGCCCAGCACTACACTTCCCTGGGATATCCTCCACAAGACTTAAACAATGGCACATCTTGGTGGAAGCTGAGACAGTTTTTTATGAAGCTCCTCTCTCTGCACATGGTTTGCTTATTGATCGCACTGGATTCTTAACTGTGGCATTTCACTTAAAAAGAGTATTTTATCCTTCAAAATGACTTCGTAGAGCTCTGAGCCCACCTCTTTCTCTTTCTCTTTCTCAACCACACACATAATCACACACACTTGTGCACACATGCGAAAATGCTGGAGGAACCACCACTCACAGATACACAGTTTGTGGTTTGTGGTGTTGCCAACAATGTAAAATCGGGTCTTTGATCCCAGATTGCATATGATTAGCCAGAGAGGAACTGTCTTTTCTAATGTTCTACTCCATTTGATAAAATGTAATATTTACGTATACAGAAATGTTCTCACAGCACTGAGATTGACTTTAGGTCTGGTAGCCAAGGCTAGTTAAGATGAATATAGCATTCCTTAAGTGGAAGAAGTGCTTTTATGTCAAGAAGTAGAAATAGTACAGATTAAAAACACAGTTTAATCTAAAAGCCCTGCATCAAAGTCTGTTTAAGGGTCGTGTGAATTACAGATAGATATATATAAAAAAAACGTGGAGCTGTGTGAAGTCTGATAAATTACCCCAAGTGAGTTCACCCCGGAGCTGGAAATCACAAATTGGATTTTTGTTTAGTTGGGAAGAAGTGGACTTAGCAGACCTCTATAGCCGGCTCCTTGTCTCAGCTTGATCCTAGCAGCTAAAGGCTGCAACACACATAAATGTCTAATTGAACCGACCTCCTGTCAGCTGATCACATTTTTATACGAAAAGCTTAATTTACAAGCTACTAGTAACGATAATGTTTAGATGAATGAGATGTAAAGTGTATCGATGATAATAATCACAGTACAATACCTTGACAAGCATGAAGACAAGCTGTTGGCCCCATCACCCTGAGCACATACATAAATATCTAAGGTTTACGATCTCTTGGAGCAGACTTAAATGTTTGTTTTGAACCGTGAGATAAAGGCGAATCTGCAATTTGGACTAAAACTATGAAGACAGCACTTTGTTGTTGCATTATCAGTATAGGACGATGCTAAACGACGGTGGTGTTTGCTAATCTTTGGTGCTCTGGTCTGACGGTTCAGAGGATCTCAGTGAATGTGTGTGTGTGTGTGTGTGTGTGTGTGTGTGTTTGGTTGAGGGGGTTACAGTTTATCTGCTCATCTTTCAGCAGTGGCTACGCAGGAATGTAACAGTGTTTGAATGCACCAGACCAGTCGGAGTAGATCAAAGTAAACCCACAGCTGGTGCTTCCTTTGTCCAGCTGTGGAGCAACAGGCCCCAGTTTTCAGCAGGGCCTTGGTTAAAGGACATCTAGTAACTAACGCAAGACCAGGAGCCTTGGTCAGTATTCATTAATATTGTAAGTGGGACCCAGTTGACCCCTGACCCCCTTGCATGTGCATATGGACAGGTATGTGGGTGTGACCCGTCACTCACGTCTGCAGCTTTCTTCTCAGACAGTTCCAGTTTCTCCTGAGCATCTTTCAGGCCCTCAGAGAATTTGTCCAGCTCGTCCTCCGTCTGCTTCATCTTCTTCTGCAGGTCCACCAGCTCCTCCTCCAGCTACAACAGGACACAGTGTCAGTCCACTTCACTGATCAAATTCATTATTAGCCTATTTCTTTTTATTCTGAATGTGTTTGTGTTGCACTTTAATAAGCCATTAATGTTTATAGCTGACGTGTTTAAATTCAGGCTACCGATAACGCAGCTGTGGCTGATTTGGGAGTCTAATTGTGTTTATGATGTTTGGGAACATTAAAATGCTAATGGCTCACTGTCAGTCTCCCATGACATGAGTGCTGGTTTGCTGAGCCTAATCCTGTCTCTCTGTCACACACACATATTCACACACTCCCAGGGTTAAGTGTTCCCCCTGATCAGTGTTGCTTTCTGAGCCCATGAAGTGTTTGTGATAATCCCACTGAATTCCACACAGTCTTTCTCTCCTGCTGTCTAAAAATACAGCTGTTATCACTGAGGACATACAGACGCCCGGGACCAGGGGCCTAATGTGTGTTGGTGTGCGTTTATTTTCCCATTTGTGTGCCTTCATGTATCCATTAGCATGATTATTATATGTGTTATCTCCTGTGTGCTGGAAACACCTGTCAAATAGTTTTCATTACAGACATCCGCTGAGACAGATGCTCCATTAACTCTCTTTAAACTGATCCCAGAGGGAAGTTGTAACCACTTTTTGCTCCCTAAAGACCAAATTCTGATCCTGGGTGGTCTCATTACCTGAATTTGCCAAAACCACAATGAGAGAGTGTGATGATTTCTCTTAGAGCGCTCTTTGAGCTTCACTATAAACAGCTGACCTCACTCCCAAATTCAGCTTCTGTTGATCCTTTTCAGTATGTGGGTTGTATATGATAGTTTACTGGCACCGAGATGCTGATGTTTGTTGTTTTTATTAGATGGTAAATTGCAGCAGAGGTAACAAAACAATCACAACATTTTTAAGAGCTAATCATGAGAGTGTTCCCTGGCCTTTTAAGGAGCGCTGAGTGTGTGTGTGCGTCACATACTGTCACAAACATTTGTTAAGTTTACCTTCTAGACTCTGAGCTACAGCAAAGTTCCCTCCAGATATTTCCTTACCGTCACACAGCAAAGTAAACCAGTCAATTAGCTGTCGGGAACGTGTACAAATAAATGCAGAGTGTGTTCACAGGCTGTTTCCTTGAAGGTATGTCAGCTATGGTATTGATGTTGTGATTATCTTGTGCTGGGTCTGGTTTTTTCCCCACAACACTACATTTCTGACCTGCAGTTGAAAGTGAAACAGAGCTGGCTTGTCAGTTATCTTAAACGATAACACTCAAGTCCTTTTTTTTTTTTTTTTTTTTTGGGACTGATCAGAAACATCATCACTAAATTCAACCAGATTTTGTACATATCCTTTCAATATTTCTGCCATCACTGCTGTCTCATCCATCTCTTCCTGTCCTGCTCATTCATTCCCACCTGCTTGCATTTGTCCTCTGCTGCCTTCTTGTCTGTCTCTGCCTGCTCTGCCCGGTCAATGGCGTTCTCCTTGTCCAGTTTCAGCATCTGCATCTTCTTTTTGATGGCCTCCATGGTGGCTGCTAGGTTGGGTTTTTCTGCCTGAGATGAAAAAACACAGCCCTTGTCCTGTTGAGGTGTAGACTATTCAGTCCTGGGTGCAGAACTAGAGTGAGCTGGAAACCAACAAAGCTGCAGAGAGAAAAAGAAAAACAGGGAAATAGAAAGAGAGAGACAGGGGGAAGGAGACTGAAAGAGCTGTGGACGGAGATGGAGCGTTGAGCCCTATCTGGGTAGTTATTTAAACTGCAACAGAACCTGCCTCCAATCTCTGATCACCCCTCCTCCTCCTCCTCCTCCTCCTCCTCCTCCTCCAAGGTCCTCACCCTCCCTCTATCCATCCTTTCTCTCCATCTCCATCTACATCAATTCCTCCTTTCATCCCTCCACTCACCACTCTGTGTTCACCCCATCCTGACTCCCAGACTATCAGTCTTTCAGACACACACTCCACCCTTCCAAACCACCCATCCAAGGCCTGGCCAAGGAATGGTCTGGCTGCTCCACTCCACTCATTCGTCAACCGTGGCTGATCTCCTTATTTGGGTTTCTGTGTTTTAAGAGAGCTGAGAGATCAGATGGTAAAGAGAGAAACATGGGTCCTGTTTCTACATTTAACTTCCTGTCAATGGATGAGAGTCCCTCTGGCAAACACTTTGAGGCCTTTAGGAGTGTGTATACCAGGGGATGAGAGGGAGATAGAGCGAGTAAAATAAAAACTAGAGGGATGAAGGAGAGTGTAAGAGAGGAAGAAGAACGAAGAAAATAAGAGTTCCCATGTTCCAATCAAAATATTGAAGCTGAAGGTGTTGCCCTGCCCAAATCCAATGTTATGTCAAGAAGAGTTAGCCCATTGCAATAGCAAACAGAGGCCATTGTGTGGTTTAAAAGAAGAAACACAAAACTGTCTATCATGGAAAACAAATACAAGATGAGATACTTATGGATTAAATTAAATGAATAATATTTTTTCAGGGATTAGTTTGTATTGCTCAGGGTGTAATAGTCTACAAGGCAGTCTGATGATACAGCGTTTGCATTTTGCAAATTCATGCCTCTCCCAAGCCACCACTGAGCTGTTTTGGTTATATGGCTGTATGATCTAGCTCCGGCAGCTCCTGTATGGTTGTTTCAAGGATGATAATTAGGGTCAGGAGAAAAAAAATACAGCAGAAGTTGTGAGAGGTTTTGACACACCCTCTGACATGTGAGCTCTGAGCACCTGATATTTGAGTTTGACGAGTGAGGGATGAAGGCTGAGTATCAATAAACAATAAAGACCTGTGTTCTCGGCTCGTACAGTATGTGATAAGATGGAGAACAGACTCGGATATTAATGTATGAACACAATGACAAACATCAGCCATGGATATTTCTGAAGGCAAACATTAATTGTGCAACATGACGTCGCACCAGTTGCTGTAAACCTTTCTCTGAATGTGTAAAGTCTTTAATAAATTCTTGGTAACATCAGGATTTTACTAAACTGGATTGTACTGTTTCAACTTACAGTGTCTTAGTTATCCAAAGCAATCACCTAGAGTCACTAACTGTTACACAGACATTTACATATAACAATTTGTAAACATGCAAGTCTTTGTTTTATTTATCTGTGCAAATATGAAAACATGTTTGAGATGTAGGATCCATTTACAGTGAAATGTTAGCCTAACCAATGCTACGTTCTTTTGCTATGCATTGTTTTATTATTATGCAGCTTTTTGTATATTCTTGTTAAAAGTCTTCCCACTTTGCATCATTATTAATCATGTTGATCAAGTATCATGTCAGACTTGAGACATTATATTTGAGGTAATGTAGATTTCAGTAATTTGTGTTGCTCTACCTTGTTAAACCCATTTGAAAAAATACAATTAATTAAACAATTCTCTCTCTTTTTTCAGTGTTTTCTGTTTTCAGGTCACATTAGCTATTAGCAAGCTAATGCTAGCTTCATAGCTGGTTCAGTTACAGTGAGAGCAATCAGACATGTAAACATTTAGCTTGTGAGAAACTGGCACACTGATGTGTGCAACAGGTAGTTTGAGCCGGGGTGTCAAAGATATTACAGCTTCCTAAAACAAATCTCTATTGTTGACCTTTTGAAGTGTTACAGGCTTTAGTCCTGCAGATGTAAAGACAAAGAAGTGACAGAATGGAAACCTTTTTTAATTAGACTACATCCTTAAACGTGAAGTTTTGAATCAAAGCGTCTGCTCCTTCACCCTTCAAAACATTATTCAGAGAGGAAGACGGATGAAGTACATGGTCAGTTTGCTCCAGATTGCTTTGAATCAGTTTTTATTAGGAGTTAAAGTGTCAAAGACGCCCTGTTGAACCTTTCACCCACTGATGTGAGCAACAGCTGTTGGCAGCTGACCCACAGCAAAGTGTCTCTCCTTCAGTGGAGCAGCAGAGACGGTCGATAAAGAACAATATCACATACAGGTGATCTATACAGAACAATACTGTCTGAAAGTGATGGCAGCCTAAGAACTAGTATTTAAGTTTTTTGTATTGTTTTTGTATTTTTGTTTGACTGCAGGCAGCTGTTGTGACTTAAACCTGTTTTTCAGTGAAACTGGGAGCAACAGTTGGAAGGTGAAGTGATCCACTGAGTCTGGGTTTAATGTAGACCAGATAAACAGTTTACTAGCTATTTACTGTCAAACCCAGCCCATTAGGCACAGACTTAACTAAACTGCAGGAAGGTTTGTTTAGCTTTTCTTGGTATGAGAGTAGGTTGCAAGAAAAATACTGAACCAGATTTATGGGTTTGGGATGACGCTCGCTATGTTAGACTCTTCTCTGCTTAACCAAAATCACAAATGCCTCAAAGTGGCTGTAGAACATGTGACACCCAGTATCCTTAAATTCATGATTCAGATGAGTTAATCTCCAAAATAAAACCCTTTAATGGGAAAATGTAAGTAAACACAGTTGATGACGTAATGTAACAAGTAGTAAGACCCTAATATTAACATTTTACAGCATAGATGTCTCCAACACATATGAATTAGTTTTAATAGTAATTGGAATAATAAAAGTATTAAATTGGAAGCATCAGTGTGAACAGCACAGCAGAAATGCTCTGTTCTGCTTTGTAGAGCTGCAGCTGTAAATCTCCTGCTCATGCTCCATGAATGTTCCACCCAGCATCTCTGTGAGTAATTCAAGAGTGTAATTTAGTGCTTTCAATATCCTCTCCTGATGTCCCAAGTATGCTTTCTCTCACTGCTGCTCAGCCACAGAAATGCTGCGGAGGAGCCTGACTAAACATGAAGCAGTTTACAAATGTTGAGTGGCCAATGAAAAGGCATGTTTTTGATTTATGATGGAAAACGAATGAGAAAGGAGCAGAGAAGGAAGACTGTCAGGAGCACTGGGGCCCTAATGCAGAGCTAAAAAAAGAGGCATCATTGTTTTTAAAATGATGCTTTTGTCTCTACAGGAGAACATGAAGTCCTCTTTGTTTGCCTGAACTCATATGGCCTTGGGGTGGAAACATACCTCATGACTCACCAAGACAGGACAACACCTGGACCTGGACTGGTGACACACACAGTCACATACTCAGACACACACACTGAGGCACAATTCTACCTTAAAACTTTGTCTGTACAGGCAGAAGCTCATGTTCCCTGATGACGAGAACCCGCGCTCCCTGCAGTGATGTCATGAAATGAAACCCCATCCCCAACCATTCACCCATTTACCTACTTACCCATAGGTGCACACACCTTCTCCTAAGGCATTTCCACAGATGTTAGGTCCATATCTATCCAATCAGAAGCAATTTTACATGTCACAGCTTTACTTTGCTTTGGGGCAAGCACAGAACGTCATTGTTGGCAATCACAGACGTGTACATACAGCTACGTAATGTCATGTCAGAGGACACCGTTTCGCAGTTTCACCTTGTTCTCATCATTAAATTATACAACGGGCACCTGTGTACAGGCAATGAAGGTTTGCCTGTAAACACCAAACACATGTGTTTAAATGCAATGAATCTCAGTCAAAAGGACAAGACTGTCGTGTTTTTAATTGGCCCCAATTACTTCCACCAGCTTTACAAAATACTCATATAGCTTAACAAGTAAGTAAAACGACAAGTAATCAAAGGACAATAATCAGTGTGGTGATGACAAAGAATAGCTGGAGACATAAACCTGTAGTTCAGGTTCATATAGTGAGAATTAAATCAGTGAGCATAAACAGGAACCTGATTGCTCCCGTGTGAAGAGGTGAGATCAGGGAGTGTGACGTGTTTTGCTGCGTACTACATGTCTAAACCAAATCAACACTGTTAAAACACATCAAAATGTTGTTTTAATATGACTGGATCCTCATTGCAAGACACATTCGATTTTGCACAACACACTCTGATCTATGAACCTTTCATTATGCAACAACATCCTGTGTGTAAGACAAGAGAGAAACTTACAGAGTAATGCGTGAATGACACATTAAATACTTGTAGCAACAACAGAGACAGACAGTGAAACAGATGTTACAGAGACAGGTCACTTTAATAAGCAGTTTGTTGCTCACAATATCAATCAATGAACAAAAAGTTCATAATCCACTCAAAAGTCACTTCCATAAATACAAACAGATCTGTTTTCAACTAAAGGCCTTTATACACATACATACAAAATATATACACTACAGCAGCAGGGTGATTATGCTACTCAGACAGAGCTTCTGACTACATACAGCTGATGGATTCAGCTCCTCACTATTTAGTGTATTGTTGAAAACCATGTGATATGGTCAAATACCTCATTTGAGAAAGTGGGCTTTGAGCTGCGGATGTTTTGTCCACTGCTGTTTCCAACAAATATAAAACCCATATTCCATTTTCATCAGCAAATTTCTTTGAGGTGAAGTGACTCAATCTACTGATTAGGAACCATCTCAGATTCAAAAGCTCCAGAACATTGAGTTGAAATAGTTTTATGGGATTAATCAGGATCATGGCTTGGAGTTTTTGACCACATACCAACTAAAGTCTGTAAAACTATCTAAAAGCACTATTATTTATACACTGGATTGTAGTTAAGCTAATCTAAAGAAATCCAGCATGTGAAACGTGTGTGTAATTAGAAGTGAAATGAAAACTCCTCTTCAGGTCCCAAATCCCCAGAAATATTCCCAAAGAAACAAGCGTCGTGATCTCAGATTACAGGATTCAGTATTTTATTACCATTTCACTTTAGCTGATAAGAGTAAAACAAAAAGCTCATGTCACATAAAGTAAACACTGTCTAGTGATGGTCATAGCGAGCAACTAACAAAGGAAAAGAGATAAAGCCAGTAGAGTATGTGATGGTTATGATTTTAAGCTGACATGGTGGTGACACACCAGCAGCTGTATTTCTGGCCAACAGTTCATCGGAGCAGCCTCGTCTTCAGCACAGACCTTATATGGAAAACCTCCCGCTGACTCATTTAGTCTCTGACTGGCTGACATGTTAACTGACAGACTGGCCGTCGAGGGAGAGGATGCTGGGAGCTGAGGCGTTCAGTGACTTCAACCTGAAATGATCCCAAAATGCTGAGCTCATTATCACTGCTCCACACTTCTTCCCTGTTCTTAATGCCTCTCATTTTCTTCCTGTCTCCTCCCACACTTTAATTCCTGGCACCCTTCCCTTTGCTTTTCTAGGTCCTTCACACATCTGGCCGTAGCTGGATTTCACCACTTTGCTGGCAGTGTAGAAAGAAAGGAAGGTGTGTGTGTGTGTGTGTGTGTAAGTGGGAGTGACCGAAGCAGTCAGGGTGAGAGGGGATGAGGATGGGCCCGGCCTCCAGCTCCAGAGTTGGAGAAAGGAAAGCCCTCCCACAGGAAACCAGCACTCCACTCTACATGGCCTTTTAAGGTAAAAACTCCCCAAAACTCTTCTCACCAGGGAATAGGACTAAGATATAGTCACATTTAAAGCTACAGAGAGAGCAAGGAGAAGCTGTGTGGAAAGACTCCGAAAGTTAAACAGAATAAAATTCAAATACTTGTAATCACAGAGAAAAGTCTCTCTGAACCTTCCCCGCTTTTTGTAAATGAATCACACGTTAAGAGTTGAGCTATTTTTATGCTCTGAGCTTAGTTATAAATCCCATTTTCATAAGATTTCACTATCAGAGCATAGATGACTGAAGGCACACATCAGTTCTAGCCATGCTTGTCTTTATGGCAGAGCTGCTGCCTGTCTGTTGTCTGTCTGGGTCATATTAAGAGGAAGAAGAAGAGTGTGGGAAATAGATCCAAAGCATTTCTTCCTCATGGGAAAATAATCTGCAATCTAAAGCAACAGTAAACTAAAGATATATCCACAAAATAAGCCATGATAGAAAATTGTTGTGTATCGTCTAGAGACTTATGCAAAGTCCTCACTTGCTGCAGGTTGATCTGACGGAGGTTTTCACTTGACAGCAGCTTTAGGTTTGTGCACATGCATGACTGCATCAGCGACTGAATTGCAACTGCTGACGCTCCTGAGAGTTATTATACAAACATTCCTGTGTGGTGGATTAATATCTCCCCTCACCTGTTTGGTAACGTCTGACGATCCTGGTGCTGTTCTAGCATAGAAGGGCCAACCAGAGGCTCTAATCCTGGAGAGAGGCTGTGTGTTAGCACATGGCTAAAGTAGCAGTGAGTTGTCATAAATATCAGTGAGATAGAGTGTCCCTTAGATGAAAAAAAATGTTGTTTTAGTGTAAAAAGAAATAAGATCTGCAAATACCTAATGTGATTCTTTGTATTTGTCAGTAAAAGTGTGTTTGCGCGTGTGTGTGTGTGTGTGTGTGTGTGTGTGTGTGTATACAGTATGTTTCCTCCCCAGACAGACATTATACTGTGTGACTCCTGCTTCTGGCACTTCCCAGACGAGGCCATGACACCATGTAAACTCAACCCTTGACTCCATTTATTTCCTTAACCATCAACAAATACTGTGCGTGTGTGTGTGTGTGTGTGTGTGTGTGTGTGTGTGTGTGTGTGTGTGTGTGTGTGTGTGTGTGTGTGTGTGTGTGTGTGTCCACATTTTGGTGCTGCCTCATCTTGACCTCTGCTATCTGGCCTAACATTTGCCTCTTTGACATTGTGTCATTGCTCACAGAGGATGTGTAAATAAAGATCCCCGAGGTTGAATGGCTGTAATGAGAGCTTGTCTTGCATCAGTTATTCAGTGTTTATCACCTCATGTCATTCATCTATGAGAGACAGGGGCCGACTGGGTGGGAGGCCGAATATACTGCATCTGAACCTGGTGCATGATATGATCAACAGGAATAATATGGAACCATTTCAGGTGCTAAACGTGTCGGATGAACAGGAGTTACTGCAGATTTGAATATACCTCAGTACAGACAGTAGGTAGCTGCAAAGCTTTGTGCTTGAAACTGCATTAAATTGTATTTGGTAACATCTTAAAGTATGTGTATGTAATGTGTAACTAATGCCCGATGATTTAGCATGTGAGTTAATGCAACACTTACCATGAATTCTTGTTGCTAATGATTAAGAAATGATCAGGTCACCGTGGGTTTATATGATCAGACAACCCTAATGAATGATTAGTTAATACAGATAGTTTATACATTAATGCAACAGATGTGATCCATGCATTCAGTAACTATTCTCATAGGAAAAATATTGTCTGACACAAACATCTACATCTCACAGCCTCATGACATTGATTTGGCTGATTAGTGAACTGTTGCGTATTATTTACACGTCACACACAGACGTAGAACAACATACATTCACTTGGAGCCGTGTTAAATGTAAGTCTAGTCTTCTCAGCTCTGTTTTGTTTTTGTTTAACATATTATTTCATATTATTTAGTTATTCCTTCAGCTGATCTCTGTCTATCTGCTTGTTGGTAATGGGGGGAGACTACTGTGGTTATTTAAAAGTAACTAAACACTGCAGTCACATAATATTGTGCATATATAAATGAACTTCTTCTTAATGTATTCTTCTTCTTCTTTAGAGATTAAGTTTGCAGTATTTAAACAGACCTCATGTCTTTCTAGATGGTAGACTAAGGACAAAGCTGCTACCATTTAAACAGAGCTGTATTGCTGAGGTTATCTAGGTGCTCCACTTAGGAACCCATGCAGGAAGAATGCATGACGTTATCGTGCAGCCATTCTGCTGATAGGCTGCTGATAGCTGCTCAGCTAAGTGAAGCATGAAGTGCTGCTTCTAAAACTGCCATTAGAGGTCAAAGGTCACTGTTTGAGTGACAAAGTCCTGGATTAGAAATGACAGAGAGTAGAGCACAAATGAATAAATAAATAAAATAAGCTAATGCTAACATTCAATTTTAATTCAAGCTCCTTATCCAATCTGGTCTTTGCTCTTGGCTGAACTTCACTCTCTCTCCAATCTCAGCAGCTCATCCAACACACTGCAAACGGCCTCAGCTTCAGCCTCCCCAGATTATCACTTGTAACCTCCCTCCTGTGTTTCCCCCAACAGCTGCTCCCATTAAAGTCTGAAATCCTGATGAGTGCTGCAAGAAACCCCCCTGCATGTGCAGCCTATGACCAGCCTTCCTGTACAGTACTGCATGGCTTTGACTTGTGACTTACGGTCGCTGGTTCTTCCTGCCCTGTGGCAGCCTGGACATCACTTCACCCTGCCTGGCCTGACGTGGTCTCCTTTCTGGTTTTCCACTCTAGGACTGAAGTTCTCACCCACATTAGGATAGAAGAGTAACTTAATGAAGGTTGTCCTTCTTGCTTTACTGTGGCATTACCTGCCTGTGAATAAAGAAAATTCATTATTTTCTTCCTCGTGTAATTATCATATTCACGTATGTTTTTTTAATACCTCACACACCAGTGTCACTGATTCACACACCAGAATAATAGAGCCTTTGGACCTGTCTGAAATATTGCCCAGCATGGTGAGTTTGTGCGTGGTGGTTGGCTGAGATCAGGCCTGTGTCCTTTTAGCTCGCCCACATACTGTTCAACATATGGCTTCATTTAGAGACTAATGGCAGAGGGTCATTTGTCATCAGCAGTATAAACAAGAGGTGACACACACACACATGCATTCTCTCCTTTATGAGATACATTGGCTGTTACAGTATATCTCCACTTTTCCATTCATTGAGCCAGAGCATCCAAAACTGTAGCAAAATCCATACATCATCTAGACCCCCTCAGTCCTAACCAGGGTCCCAGGGATCAGCTGGAGCCTATCCCAGCTCTCTCTGGGTGAAAGGCAGGGGTCCACCCTGGACAGGTCCCCAGTCCATCACAGGGCCACATAGAGACAAACAACCTCACACACTCACACTCACTCCTATGGGCAATTTAGAGTCACCAATACATGTTTTTGGACTGTGGGAGGAAACCAGAGTACCTTTCAGCATAGATGTTCCCTATGATGTTCTCTATAGACATAGATGTTCCCTATGTTCCAGTTATGAATTATTTCACTGCAGCAGCAAAACAAGAAAATGCATTTAGTTGCACTCAATCTTACTCTGTTCCTGGTGGGTAATATTGTAGAGTTGTTCCGTTCCCCTCCACTGTTCCTCACTGCTTGCACACGATTGAAGTCTGACTCATAAAGGTTTGTGAGCAGCGCCCTCTCCTGGGCTGGCAGAATTTCACAGTTATCAAGAGACACTTCATCTTTGTTTGCATCTTCTTCTTACAGTTAGGAATCTAAATGTAAGATGCAGCACATTCAAAGTGACATCTCTAATCCTAGCTCTCACCCTAACCTTACCCTAATGTAATCCTAACCTTAGTCTAAGTCAGCACACATGCACACACACAGGCAAACATTTGTTTTTTGTTTGTGTATGTTGTTTGTTTCTGTTCATCGTTCTTATTTATTCTGATGTTGTACTCGTCACATGTAAATGGCCATATTCCTTGTTTATGTAAGAAAATATATATATTATTTGACTTAAAAACTGTGGAAATTATGAAATGTCCTAGTCTGAAAATTGCAAAACTCTCCTGAAATTTTAGATGTGTGGTTAAGATATTTCTAATTTCTGTTTAATTTTTCAAACATCCTTTTCAAGATGTTCATCTGCAAACTCATAGAAATACACTTGTGATTCTTCACAGGCCTTGTTGTTTGTTCATCGTTTGGTGCCTCCCGACACATCTCTTATTGAAATATAAAAGTATTAATCATTTACCGACTCTGCAAACAGTAAAGAAAGACATTTGCTCCGAGAATCATTTATTCACAGCAGCATCCTAGGGTTGTTGACCTTCCTAAAGGTGAAACACACTTTTTCACAGCAGACATTTGACATCATCATAATAGGAAAGTAGTTTTTTTTGTTTGTTTGTTTAATTTGTCCTGTTGGTGTTTAGAAGATCACACTATACCGCTTTCAAAATAGACATCTGTTTGTCAAGGTCTGTTTGGTCTGGTTCACCACTTGCTCGGCCAACAGCTGCATTCATTCACTCGCGTCTCAGTCGGTAGTGGCTGCTCTGAAAATGAATCCAGAATGTGTAGCAGCATCTTTAAAACTGCTCTGATGCCATAAATGGATTTTAGAAAACAGAGACAATCCAAAGTAACAACATTGGTGAACTCAATCTAAGTGCCAGAGTCTACCCAGAGTGACTTTAACATTAGCTGTGGTACTGCATGTACTGTTTGTTACAGATCATATAGTGCAGTAAAGAAAATCCTCTCTACAACAATCAACAATCCAACAACTCTATTGACTGACGCAGTCTACCGATCAAAGTATCACTGACCTTTTGTGCCAGATCATGTAGACAGATGATGGATTGCATAAGGGCAAACTAGGTTTTCCCTTTGGTAAATAGTTGAAGTACACATACATCAATATTATTACCATTTGCTATCTTTTATGTAATGTTAATGTGAGTTGGGTAGTTGGACACATTTTCCTTTCCATTTTTAAAACTGTAAAATAAAGTCAATTACATGACACTGACCTCACTGCAGTCCCAAATGTGTCAAGGTCAATGGATGTGTTTTAGAAACATTACACTGTTTTGCCATGTTAAATGGGCCACAGCTCAGACTAATGTTTAGTTTACTCTAATAGGCAGAGACTGTTCCCATCTTTGCCAATAGTCCTGTAGAAGACCTTGCTGCCTAAAAGACCTTGTCCAACTCGTTGTTTTGTGTAGCTGTTAACGTCATGACCTTGGGACAAGACTAAAATTTATACAAGGTGGAGGCGTGAGCTCTAAAATCTGCTGTGGGTATTGTCCATCTGGTGAGATACTGAGAATATTGACATATATCTGCATGTCGCACCAGAAAAATATCAATAAAAAATATATATATACTGCACTTTACTCTCTGTGTTAACCAGTGTGCTGTCCATTTAGTCTGATTTCATCCACTTGTGTCACTGTGATTTGGAAAACTAGTATAAAACTAAGACTGGGGCATTGGGTTGTCGTAGCTCTGTACTGTAAGAATATTTCTGGAGATTTCTGTAGGGGGAGGCATTGGATTGAAAGTGGATCCATTTCCATTATGGAAACTTAATATTTCAGCCAGCCTGCTGTTTTCTACTGGAGAGTAAGAGACGACACCTTAGTGAGGTTTTCTGTAATAAACCTGATCAACCTTTTTTCTTTTTTATTGAATGTGAACTTGACATGTTAAGTACTAAGAAAAACATTTTAATCACGTAGCTAATTTATTTATTTAACTACAAAAAGATTTAGGCATTTATTGCAAACATTAACACATTCAGTGAATTTGTTGGTAATATTTTTCTCAAGCGCTCAAAGTGGAATATTCTGTCAATATGTTTTCAAGAACATTACAGTGTAAAAGTAAACACTATTGAGATAAACGCAATTATCCTTCAAAGCACTGTGTGCCACGGTCTCGGCTCAGACCAGGCAAATGCATCAGTGAATGGAGAGAGAAGGATGACAGCTTGGATATTTGCTGTGCTAGGATCTATGTCAATGCCTTAAGTACAATGCACTCATTATGGAGTGTGACACAGACTGGATATTGTGCGATGCTCAGGCATGAATAAAGGGAAGGCTATAGCTCTTTGTGAAGTGGGTCAGGTCTGTTAAGGGGTTAAAAAGAGGCTATGTCAGCAGAAAGATGCGATTTGATAATTCCCATAGCCTATAAACTCTCAATAGAACCAGAGAAACCTGCTAAGAGTCTGCAATTATCCCAGGATCCTTTGTGTGGCGTTAAATACCAGACATGTGTAGGGTCAGATTGGATGTCATGTCTAATGTTGGTTTGAATTTGCCCTAGAGGCAACCAGAAACCCCATGAAAACATTTCGGTCAAGTCGCGAACAAATCTCATGAGAACCTGGCATCTCCTCGCAATACCGAAAGCAGAAATGAATGTTAAATGCAGAGCAGAGTGGATGTCTTGCTTTAACTGACAGCTTCGGTCACAGTATGGTGGTCTGAAAATAACTTTTTTTTTTTTTTTGCTGGCATATGTCAAAAAGTTTTCTGTTCGTGTAACACGAATGGAGATCCAGGCATCTGGGGAGGGGAACGGGAATAGATTTCACTTCTTAACGCTTCCTCTGAGTTAAAATTTCAGCATTGCAGTTGAGTTTTAGTCACCTCACAGTGTGAAGTCAATGCCCTAGAGTAACCTCTACACACTTTTAAAAAATAGGGAAAGGTATAGCTACACAGGGGCTTTGTGGTAGTTGTGCAGGCGTACAGTGTGCAATTACTACTTTGACATTTTCTGTTTATCTTTGGATGGTTTCACCATCAAACGTCTTCAGATGTCTAAAACATATTATTGCAGCTTAAAAGTGTCTCCACCAGGAAAACCTGGACGAGCTGCTGAGCTGTTCCTCCTTTTACTGAGGCGTGCAGATGAACGTAGATAACCCCCACATGGGAATGTGTGTGTGCGTGTGTGCGCGTGTGTATATTTGTGGGCGCCTGTACTTGTGGGTGTGTCTGAGTGTGTGATGTCACGACTCTGATCCGGGTGATCCCCTTCTGGCCAATCGTTGTGAAGCAGGAGGCTCCTGGGGGGAGGGTGGGTCAGTGGTCGTCTAAAGGATGAGCGAGGTTAAGCCCTAGACCAGATCATAAAACACTGATATGAGTAAAACACTCGTCTAGTGTGTTGTCTGTAGTAGGGCCAAGAAAGAATTAGTCTGTTGCACGTCAGGTGTCCTGGCTGCAGAGCTTTCACAAGTAATGAAAGTTTATAATAAGTAATGTCCTATATAATATCTACTTACTTGCACCACCTAGTCTGAACTAGCAGCACAAACTGGCTTCCTAACACAGACCTAGTGGTTTACTAATCTAAGATAAACCTTCACTGACTTAAGAAAGAATATACCAGCGACATAAATTGGTCTGTCTTCTGTCTTTTCCAAGGAAATCTATTTTAAGGTCATTCATTTCAAGTTCATGTTATTGGAGAAGCAGCAGATGTTCAGTGAGTAACTGGGCTTTGCTATTATCGATGGCACTGCTTCAACTTTCTATCAAATGACCTTTATTAACTGAGAATATATCATGAGGTCACTGAACTGCTGCAGCACTTTATGCTAAGTAGGCAAAATAGTTTTTCAGTTCAGTCAATTCTCATGCAACACAGCAGAAACACATTTTTTTAAAATTAAAGAGAAATGATATAATTTTCTTTATACAAACTGCTGCAAACTTGTTGAAATGAATTCACGCAGAGATACATACATAAAGAGTTTATTTTAAGCAGCAAAACCTTTGTTTAACTTCATTTCCAGGTCAAATGATGTCACATTTCCTCGCCAAACGTTATTGTTCCTCAGCACGACCTAAAGCTGTCACGCTTTGTTTAGAATGAGCCCCTGAAATACCTCTGACTGTGTGAGTCATACAAATGATTGCTTCCTCCTCAAAATTAGAACAACTTTAGCACTTTCTTTACCAGCAAATAAGACCTGTGGGGAGCCTTTTCCTTTGTCCTAACAAAAAGTTAAAAATTGGATGTTTATCATTTAGTTCTTAGTGCAAATACCTTTTAGCCACATTAGTGGCTTGGCTCAAGTCAAGACAATGTGGTTTGTTGGTCTTCTACTTTGATAAGTATCTGGAATATCCCAGAAACCACTGGATAAATTACCATGAAACTGGTATTCAACGAACATTTTTTGTTCCCAGTGGATGGATCCCAATGAATGTTATGATCACTTTTCATCTTGTGCGACCAGCAAGTGCAAATTTTCACTTATCTATTGAAATATCTCAAGATCTAATGGCTGGATCGGTACAAACGTTTTTACAGACTCTCGCCGCCAAAATGATGATTAGTTAATATTAATTTAGTTAGGTTTTTCCACACTTTACAACTACAACAACTGAATGTGCCAATCACTTTTAATCTTTACTGTGCCGGGCTTACTATTTCATTAATAAACATCCTGTAAAGCTATTTCTAAACCTCCCTTTGACTCTGCAGATAACTGCTAGCACCATAGCAAACAAGTCTGAATATGCCTCTGTACTGTGTCAGCGCTGAGTTCTGGCTTGAACTTCCTAACATTCCCACTGCAGTGTGGAGAGATCGCAGGTACGACGCTGAAGAAGAGAGAGATAAAGAGAAAAGAGATGAAAAAGAGACAAAAGTGAGTGAAGGACACGGAAGAAAAAACAGTGAAGAAAGGTGAGGGGAGAAAACACCAATGAGGAGGATCATGGGAGTTCAACAGTTCTGGCTGCTGCTGCTGTTGGCTGACTATCAGATTACAGGTAGTGTGTCTGTCTGTGTGTAACTGAATGAGAAGTCATTTCTCACACTGAAGCCTGGGATTTTTTTCAGTTAACTGGGATTGTTTGTGATTATAGTGTGTGTGTGTGTGTGTGTGTGTGTGTGTGTGTGTATAAATATGCAGTTTTTGGCTGCTGTGGTGGTCTGACCTCTTCTGGGCTGGGACATGTCTAAACCTGTCCTCTCAGGAATGCTGTGAACAGGAGCCCAGACCTCTCTGAGGGTCTAGAAAGAGCGTCTGGCTTACTTAGCACCCATTTATTAAGGGTTTAGGTAAATGTGATTGACTCAGGAGACACAACAGTAAGTGGTAACACCTTGAACAGGAGAGTCCACACCTTTAAGGTTTCCTCAGGTCAGTCAGCACTGAATAGATGACAGATTGGTCACATGGTATAGTTTAGTCGAAAATAGTTTGAGTATAAAATAACAGAAAATTATTGGATTCACTGGTTTACAATGGAGGTACATGTGATAAAACATGTCAACACAGACTATTTGTATTATCTTTGCCCAACAACTAAAACCTGATCTAATGTAGAATAATCATCAGAATAAGTATCTTCAGGGAGGAGCTTATATGTTCCAATCAACTGATCAATGTAAAACTACAAAAGAGTGTATGATCAATGAGATCAATGCATCTTGCAATAATATGTAAGGATCTTGTGAGTATAATAAGGTGACTTCATGATGTGAGGAAGTGATGCAAAGACTTTACTGAAGATCATAAACATGGGCGTCCCTATGATTATTGATCAATATACTTTATTATTATTGAGGCCATAAACTATCCATACAGTAATCTGCTACTATAAATAAAGATTTCTCCAAAACTAAATATGCACTTCCTGCTTCAAACAATAAACTAATGCATTCATAACAGAGACTGGTAGTCAGAAGATGAAAGAAGTGAGACATCTGTCCTCTAACACTGAATAAAAACTCACGTCTGTTTAAAAACCACCTTTAATTGCGTCACTGCAATGGCTCCCCTTTGTTCAGGAGCTGTGAGTGGCATCAGTCCACACATCAAGCATTATGAGGGCTTGTCATATGACAGAGAGGAGCTCCACAGGAAGCATCTGAGAGCCAAGAGAGCCACACAGCTGCATGAATATACACTGCAGCTGGATCTCACAGCCTTTCAAAGGTAAACTCACATTTCTCAAACACAGGCAACTGCTCTCAGAGCATTTATACAACTGACTGTTTGTTTGAGCGAACTCTTTGTATCGGCTGCCAAATCAATAACGTCTTAACACGTCAACATTTGTCTTTGCCTTTTTCTGTAGTGGACGGATTTACATATCTTTCACAACACTACAAAGCTTTGACCACAGCTGTTTGTGTTTTTGCTTTCTTTCAGAACTTTCCGCCTGCGTTTGAGACGACATGCTGCAGCATTTTCCCAAAATTTCATGGTGGTCAGTGAAAATGGTTCCACACCAGCTGACCTCTCCCACCTATATGCAGGAATACTAGAGGGTGGGTATAATAAGGGGATCTAACCCACTGTTATGCTTAAATCAAAGCATTTAATCTGCTAACAACCGCAGCTATTAAAAGCACCTTTTTAAGGCTTGGAGGAACATCTGGACAAAACATCTGGATAAACATGTGTGGCCAAACATTCCTGATTACTGAAATCTGAAGAATTAAGAAAAACTTAATGAACTGAACAGACTAAATCATAGTCAGTTCATCACTTTCTGTTTCCTGCCTCATATCTCTCTCAACTATCTATTTATCTTTCCTTCTCTGCTCTTTTTCCACCAGACTACTCCTGACATGTTGTCTCTCTTGACCTGGTCTTGCAGGTGAAAATGGTTCAGCCTGCCATGGCTCAGTATTAGAGGGTCAGTTCGAGGGAACGATTCATACGGAGAATGGGACTTATCACATAGAGCCAGTCCACAGATACACCAGTAGCCAAACAGATCATCATTCAATAATCTACCATGAGGATGACATGGGTAAGACTATGCTTCTGTTCATCCGTCCATTCATTCTCTGTACTGCTAGGCCAGTTCCAGCTGACATTGCCTGAGAGGTGGGTCCACCCTGGACAGATCACCAGTCTATCACAGGGCCGTGATCTGTCACACACAGAGACCTACAAACCCTCACACTCACGTTAACACCTACAGGCAATTTAGAGTTAGCAGTTACCTTTAGTTAGATGTTTTGGAGAAAACGCCAGGGAAGCCAGATTGAGATGGTTTGGACATGTTCAGAGGAGGGACAGTGAATACATTGGTAAAAGGATGCTGAGGTTAGAGCTGCCAGGAAGGAGGCCTAGAGGAAGACCAAAGAGGAGGTTCTTGGATGTAGTGAAGGAGGACATGAGGATAGTTGGTGTGGGTGAGGAGGATACAGAGGATAGGGTTAAATGGAGGCAGATGATTGGCTGTGGCGACCCCTGAAGGGAGCCGCCCAAAGGAGAAGAAGAAGAAGTTAACTTTACCAGAACCTGCATGTTTTTCTGGAGTACCTGGAGAAAACCCACATACGTAGACCCTGGGAGAACATGCAAACGCCACACAAAGAGCCCAGGGCCAAACAAGATTACTATGATTACAATGCTAACTACTGCAGTCGGCAATAAATGTTGGGTCAGCAAGCATTTTTAAGATGAAGTCATTTCAGATTTTTAAATTTTTTTCCTGGTTATCCGTCCTCCTCCACTCTGCAGGCTAGTAAGTCAAATCTGACCAAATGACACCTCATAACTTCAACTGTTTTTCCTGGCCGTTTGATCATAATGGAAAAATCACTTTAATAAATTCCTTTCTACAGTAGAGCTCCCTCAACAGCTTTGCTGACAGGCTCACAGAAAGACAAACGTCTCCCAAGTTACCAGTCCTCATTGATCTTTCTGGATACAGTATCTACAAAGTCCAGCTCTGGTGCAGTGTTGAGGTTACTAGTTGTCAGTGAACCAGCCGTGCCCTTAATTTGAAGCAAAAGTGGACTTACAATGTAACAGCAGAGACTAGGACTCTGAGGGGGTGTTGGGAGCCTCCCTGGGCACGGGCCAAAAAAAGCATAAGCTGAAGATGGCGTGACTTTTGAAAGAGGAGGAGTAGGAGAAATGGGGGCTAAGGAGAGAAGGAAGATGTGAACGAGGAGGGGGAAGGGGTCCAGATCAGCAGCAGGAAAAAAGTAGTGTGGGGAAAGGATGTGAACTTCTAGAAGGAAAAGGGAGCAGAAAAGCAAAAAGGTTTGAAGGACGTGTAGACATTTCTACAACCATAGATCAAAATTCATTCTTTTTTGGCTGCAAATTATGTCCGATCTGCCAAAATGAGGTTTTTTTTTTGTTTGTTTCTGTGTCTGGTTTCCTGGCTGCAGCAAAACTTTACATTACATAGCATGGCTGCTGACAACATCCTGTTCATTCATAGCCCAGCATATCTGCAGGAAACTGTGAATGGTTTGACACATGATATCTCAATTAACAATCGGTGCGTCCATACAGTGGTAAATTAGGACATTAGGGGCTGACATAATGCGTCTACCTACCCCTGTGGGTATTTCCACTTCCTGTGCTTGTCGCCCAGGACCAACAAAGGTTGTACAGGGAATTTTCTGTTCCCTGCGATGTGGGATGTTGTAAGGTCCATCAGATCTGGGACACAGGACACCATGAGGCTGGCCATTTTACAACAAAGTGTTGGTGTATTGGTATCAAGACACCTGGTCCCAAACATCCATCCATCCATATTTTATACCACTTATCCAGCCCACCAGGAGCCAATCCCATCTAACAGAGTTGGGGTACACCCTGGACAGATCACCAGTCTATCAAACACTCAATCTCACATTCACACTATTAATTTAATGCATTCATTGCACAGGTCAGTGGTGTGCTAAGCGAGAGACAGCGTACTGTACTATCAGGTGATGCTTTATTTCATTATTCAAGCGTAAAAGTCTTCTCATATGTCTATAACATCACTGACCTTTAATCATGTATTTGAGAATGTATACAGAAATTCATAATCACTTTATCATGATCATGTCCAGCCCATATTTACCTGGCTGAGTGTGCAGCACCTACTGTGTTGTTAACATGCTAGTTTAAGTGACCTTCCTTTTCAAGTTCACATCGCTGTGGACGGTGGCTAACTATTAACCTCACCACTTCCTTAAGATAAGTCAGGAGTAATACGCATACTGTAAATATAACAGGAAACATCTTAATGTTTAACTCCTGGGAAATGAATTTCCTTTTCAAACTGAAAAGGATTTTATGGTGACGTATTGCACTGGAGATTTCATTTAGATATCACATATACCCAAATCTGTCAGACCTTCAGTTTAATATTCATAGACAATTCCTTCAAACAGCGATTTCTACATGGCCCCGATTGCAAAACTACATAATACAGAAGTAGAGGATTTGAGAAATATGTCTGTGCAGCGCTGGCTGACCTCTGTGTGTTGCAGAAATGTCTTAAGGTCATCAGTGTTACTGCTAAAGAAGCAATTATCACAGTAGTTGTGTGTACACTGCTCAGAATAATTACCACCTGATGAGTAAACTTCATAATGAAATGAATCTCAATGACAGCATGATCCCATGACTTATTCCAAACATAATCACAGCATCGTACAGTGTGGAGGCAGCTTCAGTTCTCTTGGGGAGGATACGTGTCGATGAGATATTTGGACTGCATGAAGCAGAAAACCTCCCAGCAGTTGAGTGAATCATGTTTTTAATAAGAATATTTTTCATAGAGAAAATATTTTCTTTCTAGTTTTGTGCTGATCTGACAGTAAATTGTAACCGTCGAGAAGCTCAATATGTACCTGGGATTCACTTTCTCCACTTATTCAAACAGCAAAGGAGTGAAACAGGAGTTAGACGCACTGACAAACCAAGACAAAGAGAGAGGTCTGGAAATAATTCTGTGGGTCAACAGTCGGCATTTAGGCCTCCACATTTATCTCCACCCCCACAGTCCACCCCCACTCATGCCACGTATAGAGCAAACCTCAGGTTTCTGATTGGCTGGAGGACGTTCATGGGATGGTGTGATCCAATCACACACCATCTGTCACTAAAACCACCATATCTGATCCAGGAAGATGTTTTTTTACAGCGAAGTGTTTCATCTGCATGTACACTTGTATTTCTATGCTTATGAGGACACCTATTGAAATAATCCATTCCTTAGCCCATTACCCTGAGTTTAACCATGTCAACAAAATGTCTAGACCCAACACTTCAGCTAACCCTAGTTTCTAAACTTAACTCTAAAGTCGTAACTCTCAAACAGCCATTTTGAAGTGTCTCAGAAAATAAGAACCAGCCAAAATGTCCGTACTCCCATGGTATAAAATACAAACTTGTCTCACACACACACACACACACACACACTTCATATTACACTTTACACTGGCTAACTGGCAAAACACTTACCACTACTGCAAACAACATGTGAAAGTGATTATTATATCACGTGATTCTACTGTAACATTTGGAATTTAAAGCCATTTTGTTCTAGATTAGTTTACCTTGGAATAGTTTGTTTAATTTACATTGGTCCACATAGTTGATGAACAATCCCAGTGAAACTTTTCCAGCAGTGTACTTTAGCCCAGCTGACACTGGGCAGGGTACACCCTGGACAGAGACTCACATTCACACCTACAGGCAATTTAAAGTCACCAATTAGACCCAACCTGCATGTTTTTGGACTTTGAGAGGAAGCTGGAGCACCTGGACAAAACCCATTCAGACACATGTAGAACAAGCTAATTCCACACAGAAAGGCCCAACATTTGAACAGGATTCAAACCTGAAACCTTCATGCTGGGAGGCAACAGTGCTATCAACCACACTGCTGTGCCACCCTTCATGTTACATTTTCACGAATTACTAGCACCGACAAAGTGCACAAAAACCTGCAGGCAGGCTTTGATAACAAAGCCAGTCAGTCAGTGTGGGTCCAACAGATTTGATTTACAGTAATATCCTAAGAACTCAAAGTATCTGCAGTGGTGATGCTTCAGCCTCCAGCTGGGATGAAGGAGGCAAACTGTTAGTGAGAAACAACAGCTAATAATCGATAATAATCACAAACAATGTCACCACCAACGGTGAACCTCCATCACCCCCAGATATTCCTCTATGAGGCCTGCACCAACTGCAGAATATTTATACAAAAATATACAAAAACAAGATAAAATCTACATAAAACTAAGATCAACCAGCACAGTGTATATAAACAGTGTTGTTTGTAAATATACTTAAATATTTACAACCGGTTGCATTTAAACTTAAAATACTTCAACAACTTGATCTGGACTGTTGGGACCTCTCGGAAATTAACATTAGGTATAATAATGATTGACCTTTAAAAGGTTAAAATGTCAGTATAACCATAAAGTTTGGCTCACCTGGAACACGTGCACAGGCTTGCTCACAGGATGAGGAAGAAAACCTGTGCACCTCTGACCTTTAAAGACCGGGTCACATGACATGATCACATGACCATTTCGACCCTTGCCATGTAGATTTCACACAGTCCCTGAACATAAATCTGATACACTATTTTGCAATGGCTTCTTGCATTTTGTGGCTTTAGCGGTACAACATGCTGGTCCTGTTCATGCAAATCTGATGCCTCCCTTGACTGCAACCATTTCATTATTGCATCAGTCTGAATGAGGCAAATGTCCCAGAGCTGTTGCAAACTGCAGACAATGATGTTGTTTTAATGAAACAAAAAAAAAAAAAATTAGCTATCACAGCATTATTCCCAGATGCCCCATGGCCCCAATACAAGAACACTGCACTGACTTCCTGCCCATGTTGCTTGACTAAAGCAACTAATCAGGGATTTCGGTAACAGGTCCAGGCACTTCACCTTTATGACAGAGCACTGCGGACAAAGCAGGTGGAGATAAACAGGAAGTGAAAATAGTGAACAGGCAGTGATCAGCAACTGGCAGCCACGAAAATCAGGCAAAAAGGCAAAGTCAAAAAACAAACAGGAGGTCAAAATTAGGCAGCTGGTTTGGCAAAACAGGCAAAGGAAGTTAACAGGGGAATAAGGCACGGGTGAGCAGTTGGGCAAGAATGAGAGGCTGCCTATAGTCTATGAGATTCAAAATTTCTGACAACACCTTGTCACTTCTGTTTACCTGAACAGGTTCTTGAACCCTTGACCCTATTTAATAGGGTAACATTTCAACTGCTACCACTTGTATCTCTGTTTTAAGGATAAACTCAAAAATGAGGAGGCAATTGAAAATGAGAGGTAGGCATGAAAAATAGGAAACGGGATTAGGCCTAATGAGCCAAGTTTAACTGATTTCTCTACCCACTGAATTTGAATTGTGCAATGTGAGATATACAATACATGAAGAGAGTTAAGATTTTCAGGATGTTTTTTGGTTGATGAGCTGAAGTCCACAGTCTGCCTTAATGCAAAATGCCAAAACGCTTTAGGTTTGTGAAATGTTTGTCCCCTAATAATACTAATTGGTGTCATTTGTTTGTTTTTGACAAAAGAAAGTCACTGTACAATAAATCTGGAGTGAGTATAGTACAGGTAACAAGAATTATACAGTTAAATAGATAACATTAATCTAAAATCCTAAAAACTATATTTAGCATCTATGAAATTAGGATTATTTTCTTCTAGAGTCATATGGTAACAAATTTGACCTTATGCATCTGTTAAAAAACACAGATATCCAACAATTTTTACTCTGTTTCAAACTGAGAGACTTAATATGTTTATAAGTCTTTGCAATTTTAAACACACAGTCTCTTCATTGATTGTATTTTGTGGTGAACATCCATTGTGCAAAGAGCGTCCTGTCTGATAATGGCTTCATTTGCCGAATATTTCCCATAATTTAATGTAAGCATTAGGCTGCTTCTTCAAATTCTAGGTCCCATTAAGTCTTGTTCAGGAACTTAGTAGCGATATTATCTGTCCTTCCTGACGGGCTCCTGTCCAGCTCTTGACTCATTCAGTAATTCGTCCCCGAATATTGCCCCTAGTTAAACACATACAAGTCAACACATTTACAATAATCAATTCAACACAAACAAGTAAGTGCAAACATGCTTCACATCACAGGTGTGTTTGTTTGTCAGTACATCTTACATAACGTCCTGTTCTCTCCATTAGGTGAACATAGGCAGGACGAACAAAACCGTGTGTTTTATTTTTGTCCTATTGTGTTTGTCACCTTATGTGCATGTATCTGAGGCTCTGTGTTTTTGTTTATTTAGTCTTGCCATCCATAGGATCTGGCCCTGAGGGATTCTGTGCTGCAGAACATCTAAACGTTCTTGCCCAAAGACTCAGCTCTGATGTGGTAGGACAGTCCAGACATCACCTCAATGAACACACACAACCACCCTCACATACACACAGTTTCTTTTTATGTCCTCACACTTTCCTCCCCTCCAATTAGCTCCTTACAAATGTGCCTGACTCATCTGAGCCTAATTTATGAGGGCATGCTTTACTTTTATTTAGCTAGAAAATTACATGTATTTAAAGACACTAACAACACATCATATGCAAGATAAAATCAATATAGCATAAGGACAAGAACACTGACAAGAAAACTGTTTCTTTAGCTCCTGCAGATCCAAACCTACGAGATGACCTTGACTGTGTTGTAGAGAAATTATAAAAACAGGTTTAACAGAACAAACATCTGCCGGATCTATTTAGGTAATTTCCCCCTGGGGGTGTCCTATTTATTGTTAACCTTTGACCAAGGTGGTGCTGTGAATGTCCATTGTCAACAATAGATGTCTAGAGATTGGTATGGATCCATTTTTAACAATATGCCTACCGGCAAAGATCATTTCCACTGTTCGGTAATGAAATTGTTTAAACAGATGTTGTTCCCAGTGGAGCATTCAAGTTGTACAAGTTGTGTTCCTGTTGCTACATGTCCCCACTCCCACAGGGACACCACCACCAGCACTGTGCCAACATTTGCCTTTAGATGGACTGTATGTTTTAATCTAATTTTCCACCTGCATGAAAAGAACAAATTGTTTTCTAATTCTAGGAAGAGATTCAAGTATTTTCTGGTATTTCAGGCTGTATCACACCTCAGATCTTCCTCCCATCAGATTGTTCCCCTCTGTCTTCCCTCTCCACATCCCTGCATTTTCGTCCACAGGAGGCACCAGAGAGCCGATCCAGGAAGACAGTCGATGAGTCAAAGACCTGCTGCCTGCTCCACCTCCATGTTGATCACCTTTACTACAAGAGGTTCAAGTCTGTGGAAGCTGTTGTGGCTCAGGTGACAGGACAGTAGTTTATATGTGGACAAAATAACACATTTTCTTAAAGATTTGACCTTTCATCATTATTGGTTCTACCTGAAGTCAACAGGGTCACAAAAATATTTTAGCTAAAAACATCTGATTCTGATTCTTTGACCTAGTTCTCTTGATGAGTGTCTGTGAGTGACACACTGGATGTTTCAGTCCTCAGCAAACATAACCTAAACATAAACCGAGCATTTCTAGTGTAGTGAAACATCCTGCAGGAGCATCAAAACTCAACAGGATTTCCTCAGCAGGTGGCTGGACAAGTGTCTTTATAAACAAGTAAAAACATGTCACTAATGTTAGATTAGTTAACTTGTTTCTATATACATTATGTGTCGTTTGGCAACAGATCAGTATTTTTTTTCTTGTTTTTCTTGCTGTTTTCTCCAATATAGTGTCCAGCATCTTTTGATTCACCAGAAGAAAACACTATTTTTAGTGGTGTAGTACCACAGACTCTCATTAAAAATACTAAATAAAGTACCAAACTGTTCAGGGGTGAGAGAGGAGGTTAAGATCTGTCTCGCTGACCGAAAACCTGGTGGCACATTGTGTGCAGACATTTGGACAAATAAGACTGTGTGCCAGGTGGAAAGGCCTTTAACTGAAGAAGAACCACCGCCTCCCCCTGTTGTTCACCTGTGGTCCAGTATTTACTTTCAGTATGAAGCAACAGCTATAGAACATCCATTGTCAAGGCCCAGCTTGTAGATGGATGGAGAGATGGTAGAGATTTTACACCAAATCACAAAGACACAACTTGATTGCAGATTTAATGACCTCAGTCTGGTAGTCAGTGCCCTCTGTTAACACTGAAACCAAAATGTCACATGTCTAAACCCCTTTGTCCTGCGTTCTTGACCTTTGAACAAATCGGAGCAGCAAAATTACTGCAGCAATTTGACTCAGGAGGGGCCAGTGTCTTCAAATGTAATAGTTCAGTTTTTATAGTGAATGTACAGAGTCAAACTTGATGAAAAACATTAATTTTTTGAGCAGTTTCTTGTTTAAACTGAGCATAACTTAGCTTATTTGTAATGGCAGACTGGGTTAAAGGCTTCCTGCCTGCTGGCTTATTGCACTGTATTGCCTCAATAAGCAACATAAGAGTCACTAAAGTGTCTGTCTGCGTTTGTGATTGAAGCATCTGTCTGAACAAAGCTGCTGTCGCTGGGGTCACATGAGGTCCTAGACTTTGGATATACAGAGAATCCAGTGTCACATTATTATAATTACCTTTCCTCTAAATTAAAATCAGTAAACAATGTTTATTAATGCATCCCACATCTTTCATGGAATGATAAAAGCACAGATTTTTAATGTTACCTAATTATTTTTGATTTATACTCTCACTGAGCATCTGGTTCAGAAACAAGGTGCATGTTTATGTGTCACTTTTTAATTACACTCTCAGTGGTCAGAGTGAGGTCAGTTAATAAGTAAGTATGTCTGTCCTTAGCTTTTTTCTGCGGCTCTTTTCCTGCTGTCTATCTTCTCATGGCCCCTCGTGACTCTCAAATTCTTTCCACAACACATTTGTTGTTGTGTTTGGATGCCTGCCAGACCTTTGTCACATGGGGTGAGAAAATATAGTGTAAGTGATGCTGTGATGTGATCTTGGAGTGTAAATAGATCAAATGCTGGCATCAACCACTGCTGGCCTGGCATGTGCCTCTGAACTTGCGATGTGTCATGCACCTTGCAAATAACCCCGACAGCTTAACCCATTACATGTCGTGGCGTTTTCATGAATCCAAAACACGGTCAAAGATGATGTTTTATTGCTGCATGGGGCACAATATGAGGGTTAGTCCAAAGATACTTAAGGATAAAACAGTGACTCTGCTTTGTGTCAGGCATTATATTGGTGTGCCATCCAGTTTCAGCCATACAGTGCCAGGAGATGATATTGACGACATACTGTATTAGACCTTTTTCTCAAAATCACCCATATTTGCCCAAGGTTGCCTCCTACATGCGAGGTGTGAATGACATCTACGACAAGGCGGACTTCGATGGCATCAAGCTGATCAACTTCAAAGTCAAATCCCTCAGTGTAAGATCCTTCTGCACTCAAACAACAACATGACTGTTCCAAACAAACTTCAGGTGCATGTCACAGATAAGTCCTGACTGCTACACACTCAGTTCCCTAATGCACAAACATGTGATAACCTCCATGTTAAAACGATTGGAGATTGCGGGGAAGGAGCCTTTGATCAAGATAAGTGGATTAATCCACTGGTCTCATGTTGTGCTTGTACGTCCTCTTCTACCAGTGAGGATAAAACTAATTCTCTAGAATAATTCTCAGGGTGTGTATGGAAGCGTTTGCATCCTTATAGTGCGCTCCTTCACAGATGTTAGACTCTACCACGTGTCTCTCTTTCTCACTCCAGATAATGACAGAGGAGGATAAAAATGATCCTCTGTATCCTCTGTACATCGGGCCTGAGAAACTGTTGAGTATCTACTCGGAAAACAACTGGGGCAACTTCTGTCTTTCCTACCTGCTCACCAACAGAGACTACAGCGGAGTGCTGGGGCTCGCCTGGGAGGGCAAGGCCGGTGAGTCGCTGTGTCACATGTGTACACAAATCACATGGGTTTCTCAACACTGGGTTTCTTTGGTTCTGAGTTGTCACACATCTGAAAGATTTGCATCTGAGAAAAACAATGTACTTGTCCCCTGTGACCTTTGTATTAATAAATTATAGCTTAACTTGAACACTAGGAAAAACACATCGAACAGCAGGTTGAGAAAGGACAAGTTCTTTCTTATTTAAATGCATGACATCTTGTTATACCACTTTATTTTAAATACGTCAGTATAGTGATAGTATATACAGTGGGTACGGAAAGTATTCAGACCCCTTTAAATTTTTCACTCTTTGTGTCATTGCAGCCATTTGCCAAAATCAAAAAAGTTCATTTTATTTCTCATTAATGTACACTCAGCACCCCATCTTGACAGAAAAAAAACAGAAATGTAGAAATTTTTTGCAAATTTATTAAAAAAGAAAAACTGAAATATCACATGGTCATAAGTATTCAGACCCTTTGCAGTGACACTCATATTTAACTCACATGCTGTCCATTTCTTCTGATCCTCCTTGAGATGGTTCTGCTCCTTCATTGGAGTCCAGCTGTGTTTAATTAAACTGATTGGACTTGATTAGGAAAGGCACACACCTGTCTATATAAGACCTTACAGCTCACAGTGCATGTCAGAGCAAATGAGAATCATGAGGTCGAAGGAACTGCCCAAGGAGCTCAGAGACAGAATTGTGGCAAGGCACAGATCTGGCCAAGGTTACAAAAGAAATTCTGCAGCACTCAAGGTTCCTAAGAGCACAGTGGCCTCCATAATCCTCAAATGGAAAAAGTTTGGGACGACCAGAACTCTTCCTAGACCTGGCCGTCCAGCCAAACTGAGAGATCGTGGGAGAAGAGCCTTGGTGAGAGAGGTAAAGAAGAACCCAAAGATCACTGTGGCTGAGCTCCAGAGATGCAGTAGGGAGATGGGAGAAAGTTCCACAAAGTCAACTATCACTGCAGCCCTCCACCAGTCGGGGCTTTATGGCAGAGTGGCCCGACGGAAGCCTCTCCTCAGTGCAAGACACATGAAAGCCTGCACAGAGTTTGCCAAAAACACATGAAGGACTCCCAGACTATGAGAAATAAGATTCTCTGGTCTGATGAGACCAAGATTGAACTTTTTGGCGTTAATTCTAAGCGGTATGTGTGGAGAAAACCAGGCACTGCTCATCACCTGCCCAATACAATCCCTACAGTGAAACATGGTGGTGGGAGCATCATGTTGTGGGGGTGTTTTTCAGCTGCAGGGACAGGACGACTGGTTGCAATTGAAGGAAAGATGAATGCGGCCAAGTACAGAGATATCCTGGAAGAAAACCTCTTCCAGAGTGCTCAGGACCTCAGACTGGGCTGAAGGTTCACCTTTCAACAGGACAATGACCCTAAGCACACAGCTAAAATAACAAAGGAGTGGCTTCGGAACAACTCTGTGACCGTTCTTGACTGGCCCAGCCAGAGCCCTGACCTAAACCCAATTGAGCATCTCTGGAGAGACCTGAAAATGGCTGTCCACCAACGTTCACCATCCAACCTGACAGAACTGGAGAGGATCTGCAAGGAAGAATGGCAGAGGATCCCCAAATCCAGGTGTGAAAAACTTGTTGCATCATTCCCAAGAAGACTCATGGCTGTACTAGCTCAAAAGGGTGCTTCTACTCAATACTGAGCACAGGGTCTGAATACTTATGACCATGTGATATTTCAGTTTTTCTTTTTTAATAAATTTGCAAAAATTTCTACATTTCTGTTTTTTTCTGTCAAGATGGGGTGCTGAGTGTACATTAATGAGAAATAAAATGAACTTTTTTGATTTTGGCAAATGGCTGCAATGACACAAAGAGTGAAAAATTTAAAGGGGTCTGAATACTTTCCGTACCCACTGTATATGTAATACCTGAAAGCTTGTAAACATATGGCAGGCTAAACGGAGCTAAACGGAAACCACATGATATGCAATAACATTGTTTAGTGTAGTGTCATTGTTGGGTTGGAGGAACTCAGACATGTATGTGCCAGTGGTTATGGTAAGGGGTTCGCGTGACATTGTCTCATACGCAGCTTGTGATTGGCTAAGCTGGGGGGTGTGGAAGCAGACCACCATAATAACATGTGATTAGACGCTCACACACACACACACACACACACACACACCTCCCAGACCCCTTAGTGAGGATTGGTGGCTGCATTCCTCAACATGGTCGCCATAGTAATGTCTCCTATAGGGAACACACACACAGGCGCAAAGTGGATTTGTGGTGGCAGTGACAGTCTCACGTGACGGCCCTGCAGTAAGAGCAGATTGTGGCTAATGTCTGACCTCCACAAACAGATACGGTCCAAGCTCAGTTCCTCCGTAACACACTAACTGAAGGCCTCTCTGGTCCTGTCTCACCACAGGACCAGAGCTCAAAGACTCTGATGCTGCTACAGTTACAGCAGGGTGCAGCCTACACACACACACACACACACACACACACACACACACACACACAATACCTTCTCCAAGTTGTGTGTTCATATATCACAGACGGTTGAAGAGCAGCTTATTTTCCACACACTGTGTTTTGTTGAGGAACAAAGCACCAGTGAAATGCTGGTTTAGACATAACCTTTTGTCACTCACTGTTCTAGATGTGTGACACCTGCACTATAAATTTTCAGGGAGTGTTAGTGCTACAAAAAGGTGTGTGCATATTTGCACTAGACTTTTTTTTAGATGATAGAACACCCTGTCCCCATGTGCTGGACACATGGTTAAGGCACATATGACATAATGCACCGTCCTAATCGATTCAGGCTGTGGACGTTTTTTTGCACGTCAAGCCCCCAGTAAGGTTAACCACCAGGAAGATTTCAAATAACCACCAGTCTATTATATAACTCAACAGTAAGTGGCATCTCTATGGGGTGCAGTTTTAGGATGAACAATATTATATATGTTATATTATATTGATAACAAAACTTATTATTATTATTAGTAGTGTTTCCCAATCTCTCTCTTGTTTTTCCTGGTTTACATTTGCTTTTGTTTTCAGTTCTAAGCTATTTGTTTAAATATTGTCATTAAGGTGAGTAGTTATTTGACATCTGCCTCATGAATTCTCCTTTTCTATCCGACCTGTGATACATTCCAGACAGATTACGTCTTTTGTTTTCAGCAGGTCAGATTAGTCTAACAATACAGTGAAAATGTCCCGTTCAAACTTGCAGTGAAGGTCATTTAACTCTAGAGACAAAGAGAGCAGGAGCTGGAAGTCAACAGATGCACTTTCTTTATTTACAGTACTGTCGATTTCTGAGAACTTTGGTGTTGGTGCCAAGACTGTTTTTGTTGTTAAAGGTGCTTTTCAGGAAACTCCAACTCCCCCTGTGTGTTTATCTAAGGAAAGACTGCCCCTTTACTATTGTTTGTTTGTTCACATTAAATCATGTGAAAGTGTTTTTTAATGTGTGTGTGCTAAATGAGGAAAGCCTCAGTCTGTGCATAATTATCTACGATACTGATACAGTAGGAGCAAATGAATTTTTAAAATGTGTTTATGCTTTTGTTTCTGCTTGTGTGAGCCACTGATGAAAAGTGTTAGATACTCTGGACTGTGTTTATCCAACAGATATTAGTGGGAGATCTTTCTTTACAACTGTGTTCTGTGGAGAAGAAGGGAGCTCCTCTCTGCCTGTGCTGCCAAAAAGCACAGTACAACTGCCAAACACTCTTTCTAGGAAACCCAAGTACTTGAATAGCCCAATAGGGGGCTATTTCAAGCACAAAGAAAGGAATTTTGGACATATTCCTCCAGAAATCATTATGAAAACATCTTTGTGAGCATCAAACCACTATTTTCTTTGGCTTTAGCAGTGGGAAGAATTATTAACATTTAGTTATATTTTCTCTTAGCTTTTGCCTAAAACCAAAAAAAGTCAGTTCATTCTGTTGAGGGCAAATATGGGATATTAAAAACCAAGTGGTTAGACAGTCCCAGGTTACTGGATTGTCAGTGATGGCCTTGAAGATAGTGTGACCGTTTTGCCTTTGTTCCAAACCTCTACAGCACTCTCATTGTTTCTACCACACCAGAGATAGGAGGCACTTTTGTTTATGTTTTTCAACCTCTAACTGTCCCTCACAGTTCCTGGACGTCACACTCACGCCCGCTGTGTAACAAAAACATGGGAGATCCAGATGCCTGTGAATGGTTCCCACAGTACTCACTGACCTGGGGAACTCATATTTCTCTGACACAAGCGCTGAATATCGTACAAGCCTCTCCCCCAAAACAGCGGTACTTCTGACTGCACATTGTGTGACAGGTGTTACATAAATTTCCTGTGACTTCATGGGGCTTGTCGGGACCTCCAACCTGAACCATACATGGGCACAAATACAGGGAACCAATGAAGGGACAGACTGGACACGTGGAAAATGGCTCTCACTCTGGCTGATGGAAAAATTGGTGGTGACAATGAGCGCTGAGAAAATGGTGCTGTAGAATAAGAACCATAGACTATTTTTAAATTTGTTAGTTCAGTTTAGTTCTTTTTAACGTCTTACAAGAGAACATTTTTTTCCCAACAAAACAACATAAAATCACAAACATGACAACGTATCTCAATAAAAGTGCTAATATTATACATGAACAGCGAAGATGATTACTAAAAGCAAAGAAGGAGCATCAAGAAACATGCTAAGGCTCTTTGCAGTATAATGAGCTGGAGTTAAGTGCTCTTAGTCCAGATGCATGAAAACATGAACCTGCTGAACCTAATTGTTGTATAAGTTTTGTTGTTCCAGAGGGCAGGATGTCAAATCCATTACAGGAGAGTGAAGGCTGCTGAGCACCAAGCATTTTACTCGCAGGGCAATAGTCACTTTTGGACCAAGCAGTTCCAGGGAACCAGTTCTGGGAACGACCCCACTGAGGAACAGACCCAAGAACTACAGACCTTAAGCACCTTTTTTTGTTTAATCCCAGACTTCAGTGTCAGTACTTCAGGAGTCGTACATTTACGTTGATTCATCAAACACAAACTTAAACAATCCACCATTGACCCCAATCAACATTTTTAAAAGTTAATCAATTAGTCCCTAGAACTGATTAGTTTGAAAGCACCTATTGTCCTGTATGTTCTGCATGGCAGTGAGAAATGTTGCAAATTTAAAAAATAGAAAGACAGTCCTGAATGAAAAAGAGAAACTACCTCACTCTGATCCACAACCAATTTCAACAAAAGTCCATATCAGAGGTCCTCAACCAGACCATGACTGGTTTGTCATGGCCGTCTGGTTGGCCAGCTGAAGGATTATGGCACAGCCTAGCCATCCATCCATGTGAATGTGGCCAGCTGTTTCAGATTGCGAGAAGGGCTGCCAGGGACTTCACTTAAACCCAAAGGCAAGGAGACCAGTGGAGACCAAACAGCTCCATAAAGCTCTGATGTGAAACAGGAGCTCAACAAATCTCCTTGTCTGTCTGCCCCCCATGACCTGGGGCCTCACAGTTTTTGCAGTAGCAGTGACGCACAAAACTGGACTAGTCATCCATGTACAGTGACAAATAACAAAAGAGAGTATGACAGCAGCAGTAATAGTACACACAAAACGACGCATATGACAATGATGATGCCAAAGACCAGAAAAACATGCAGTAAATACGAAACGTAACTTCAGTTTTAAAATTAAGAACTGTATAAGGATTACACACAAACAATACCTAGAAAACATTTCAATTTATAGCAAAAAATGTCCAGAAACGATCAGCACATATTTCAGCCGTGAGCAAAAGAAGAACTTTGAAATTTCTGTGTGGGGCACCTTGGCATCTGTAACCACTCAACGCTATTTCCAGATGACTCAATGCCAAACTGAAAATGAAGAACAGTTGGAACTACTCCTTTCCCACACAAGTATTGATCGAGAGTCAAATCAATTCTGTAAATATAGTCTCTATGTTCTTCAGGTAACTGGGGAGGAATATGTTCAAAGTACACTACCCTGCGTAATGGCCAGAACTCCACCCTGAACACGGGTCTAGTCACAATTCAAAACTACGGACAGTTCCTGCCTCCTCGACACATCCAGCTAACCTTCGCCCACGAGCTCGGTCACAGCCTCGGATCTCCGGTGAGTCGCCCTCCTTCACGCACGTTACCATCGCTGCATCCCATAACATGCACTTGATGTATGCAATTTTATAAATACAAGCAATTGCGCTAAGTGAAGATGTGAAGCTATCTTTTATTCAAATCATTCCTACAGCACAATCCATGCACGTTATTTGTAAATACAACAGCCTAAAAATTGCTGCTTCTCACACAGAGAATAATGGAACAGCTCTGGGTGAAAATAACAGCAACCATAGTTACTTCACTAGACTTTGCATCCTACATTCATATATTTTGGATGTAACATAACAAAATTCTTATGACAATACACCAGCTACTGACAAAAACCTGCCAGCTGCAGATGTGTTTCAGCACAGCACAAGCAGAGTTTGATTTATGGTGACCTATCCCTTTAGTTTAACATCAACAGCTGTTTTCTAGACATACCACTAGGACTGTGACAGCATGTGTTAAAGACAAACTTTGTGTAGGCCTTAGGTGCTGCTGCAGGCCTTTTCACAACAGACATAAGAACTTTACACAACAGTATGTTCACGGGTCTAAATAATAACATCAACAATGGATGCACTGCATGTTGTGAGTTTGTTTAATCAGCTGGTTTACTGAGGCACTGGGCCATCATTAATGTTAATAGTAATACCTGTCATTTTCTTCCATCGTATGTCATAAGGTGTATAAGGTCTATTGAGTGCAAATATAATGAAATACATGCCTGTGCTGAGTTTAGTGTAGTATTTCTTTTATCTGTTAAACTTGGCCGGTTTTACCCTGAACTCTTCCCTCCCGGACCCTCAGTGAGCAGGAATTGAAGCACGTTAAGTCTTAAATGAGACTGTATGGGCTGCATACTGAATGATAATTCAACATCACCAATCTGTGATTCAAATTTTAGACTTTCCTCACTTATTCTCACAAGACATTCATGGCTGTTTGTGCAAAACCAGAACAAATTCTCTGTGAATGATTCACTTATGTGGGCATTAGAGCCCCTGGCCTTTATTGGCTGGTTTTTTATACAGACCCTCGGCTCAGCCTCACAGGGTAATCTCAAAAGGGGGGACCGGATCTGAGGAGATCAGGTTTCAGTTATTCTGTGGTCATTTTCACATGCAAGCCCATACAACCTGCTACATTCCTGCCATAGCAACACGCAGCTTAAGTGCATGCACCTCTCTCCATGTGTAACGGCTGCCACCACCTGCAACCTTTCTCCCACAGCTAGAAATGGCAGCAGCGTTTTCACCCTGCCGCCTGTTATTCATACTTTCACAGACCAAAGAGTCCTTTGAGGCATTGCTGAGAAGATTAGTTCCACCATATAAGAGCCTGCAGGCTTTTCTTAACCTCAACTACTGTAGGTTCTCAAGCTGCAGCCTGGTGCACTGGCCCCTGTGACAGGCATGTCTCATTGGTTTAGCCAGACAGCCTGGAAGAAGCTTTTAGATTTTAACTAACATTTTTAGATATCAATCAAGAGGATAAATGTTTATCATTTTTGGTTAGAGAAATAATCATTTTCCAAAGGCCAACTTGATGCCTTCTGTCCAAAACCCAAAGATGGTCAGTTTACTATAGTCTGACAAATAAAAGCATCACAATACAATCATCTCAAGGCACTTTACAAAACAGTGGAGAGGAAAAACAACATGCAGCTAAACATGCGGCTAAAGCTGGTCAGTTTGGGGAGGGGTCCAGAGAAAGACCAACATTGTTTTGGCAAAGTTACACACCGACCCAATATTAATTTTAGTGACCTCCTGAGGTGATCAGGTGTCACATGAATAATAAACTTACAACGTTTACGATTAACTTCAGTCAGCAACTTCAGATGTGACTCGATGTGGCTAACAGGCCCTGAGCTTGGTGGCTCCACACCTGCTAACATGGCTAGGCTAGCTGGCTTTTGCTCGAATGTGCAGAGTTTCCAATTTAGTGATTCCCACCCCCAAAGCTCCCAGAACCTTACACTTATTACATGCAACATTATCACTAAAGGAGTCAGAGGAAAAACTAAACATGTGGCAAACCGAGCAGGAGAGAGAGAGATGGAGAAGCCATGCTACTAGCTAGCTAGCTAAGCTAACTGGTAAGCTAACGAGCGCTAAGTCTTTAAATAGCAAGAAATACTGGTCAAAATAGAACGGTACTTGACTAGTACTGGAATATGTGGCGGCTAATTAGTTGTTCGGAGACTTTAGTTAGTTTTAGGTGAGTTATATTAAAGCTAATCTGTTACTAATCCGTAAACGAGCTGTACAGACCGCACTGCACAACCGGAAGTGAATTCGTTTACCCAGAAAACTGCGTCACAGGGTCACCAGACTGGACCCACATTAGATTTATAGAAGTCCCAGGCGAACTGGTTTTTCCCAGCTCCCCAAAAGTTTAATATAACCAACATTTGTCATTTGTCTTAATGGGTTGACAGCATCTGTAAAACCAGCACAGGTGCTTAAGAGCTAAACAGAAACGCCAGGAAATCTGCAACTGCAGTCCTCATACCCCTTTTCTTACTACCTTCCAATCTTTGTTGTCATTATCATTGCAGGAGTAAGTCTGGCAAAGTGCAGGCTTTTGAGCTCAGATAGCTTTAAATGGCATAATTCAAAGTTTCTGTATAAATGCAGAAGCATATGCTGAGCTGTGGCACAGTGTCTTGCCACATGCAGAGCCGTAGGTATTAACAAATACAATAACACTATAAAATTTGTGCCCATTACAGCCATCAAAAACATGAACAGATGCAACAACACCCACATCAAAACATGTTCTCTCTGCATGTGTCTGTGTTTCATGTTGAGTGTAAACATTGGTGTCTTATTTTAACAGGGAATTTGACATTCAGAGAGAAAATGGAAAATGTCCCAGAATGTTTCACGTCTGAGTAAAGCAGGAGGAGCTCTCTCTTCTGCCCTCGCTGTCCCACATGTGGAACATGACATTCCTCTGCTGTTTCAGGGCCATCGGATTACACTCAAATCTTTTGACTGCTGAAAGGAAACATTTATGATTTGAAACTATAACAAAGATAATTTAAAAATGACAAGTACAATCTTCTGTGTGGTGGCCTATAACAAACGTCTGAGACCAGCAATAAAGTTTGTACCCAATCTATGATCAGGATGAAAACAAGCTGTTCAGCATGGGTTAGATCATTTGTTCCCCCGGCTGTTTTTGTCTGCAGCTGAGTCTGAGTACTCCAAAGGGAAGTGTCCAAATAACTGCTTCCAGCCTCCACTTATTCTGTGTCAGGATGAAAAACATCCACTGAATATTAATTTCCACTACTTTTGTTAGCATGATGAGGGATCAAACTGCGGAGATCTTGGATCTAGAGGAGGTGACGGCAGGTACCTGATGTTCCCTCACGCCACAGACGAGGTGCGTGAAAACAATGAAAAATTCTCCCCATGCAGCATTAAAGCCATCAGCAAGATCCTCAAGCTGAAGAAGGACGTCTGCTTCGTGGGTAAGAAAGGAAAGATCACACACAGTTGTCATCAGCATGTTTGCCTGCTGTTGGGGCCAAATGTTTAGACTGTGCATTAGTCAGTGTAAATAACTAGAATCTGTCTTGACACATGTGTATATGTGTGTGTAGTTACTTGTGTGTGTTTGTTTGCTCTGTTTTGGTCAGCCAGTGATCAGCCCATCTGTGGAAACCAGATGGTAGAGGAAGAAGAGGAGTGTGATGTAGGTCACAACGACAAAGACCTCTGCTGCTACAGCGCTAAAGAAACTGTAGGAGTCCAGTGTCGCCTCAAGTCTGGTAAAGTCTGCAGGTACTGCATGCATAAATACACAGTACTCAGACACATACATAATCAAAGTAAGTGATAAGATGCTGCATCAGTATTCAGACTTCAAACTGTTCGACAGAATTTGGTTTAAAATCCACTTCACCTTTTTACTGTTTTAGCTGTAGCAGCATCTGAACTATTTTGTTAATGTCAGATCTTCTCTGTTTAATGTCAGTGTGTGCCTGTTTAGTATATATATATTAATGGGCATTTCATGTATATCTGTCCGTTCTAATATGTATGATGTCTTTTCACTCATTCATCCGTCAGTCCGAGTCAGGGAGTGTGCTGCAGTCAGGACTGTGAGTTCAAGCCAGTGGGTCAGAGGTGTCACGAGGAGACAGACTGTGAGAGGGAAAGTGTGTGTTCAGGCCTCTCCCCGCTCTGCCCAGAGCCGAGCGCCAAGGAAAACCTCACCGTCTGCAGTCAGGGCACACGTGTCTGCCTGAATGGGGTGAGGGAGGCACATCCACGGCACCACACTGTGCCTCAACACAATTTTTGCCCAACAACAATGGAAAGTGTGCAAATGTCCTGCAATGTTGCAAAGCTGGTTGGAAAGTACAAACTCTTAGTTACGTTCAGAGTTCTTTCATGACCTTGAAATTACCCTAGATGACAAAATGGTCTTGAAGTAATAGCCATTGAGTGACAGATGTTCAGGATCTAGTATGAAGTGAATAGATATCAATGGAAAATTCGGCTGAACAGTAGGAAAATATATTTAAAAATCTAACCTGTATTTGTTGGTTGCAGTACAGTTTGTTTGGAATATTTGTTCCTGTGCATGTATCAGCTAACATGAAGCTGAAAAAATCTTCTCGATTCTATCAGATGATTTACCGTTTAACAAGCACCTCACGATCTTTGAGGAATTCATTCCAGCTGTGAATATTGCGTCATCATTTGTTCAAGATACATTGCTCTCAACGGCAAGTGTGCTAACCTCTACCGACCTCTGATCTGGGAGAATGGAAACTAATAACTGTAAAGGCTTATGTGGTGATATGGGATTGTCAGAACACAAGAAAAAAGCTCCAGAAATGAAGGTGGAGGTTTGGTGATTGGGTCAAGATTGATCGTAGTGTCAGCTGACTGACTCTCTCATTGTTTTCTTTGCTTGAATCATTTGATTCAATTTCAATTGAAAACAGAAAGACATGTTTCTTTCTACAAATAAACACAGACTCAAAGCCAAAGGTTCTTCAAAACAGTCACTTTTGTTTGAAATTAATGTGTAAACATTCAATGTGCAAAATGAAATTTCTGTGATCTATTTTGCATAAATTGCATAAACATTGTGTCACTCAAATCAGAAATAAACAGAGACATAAGGAAAACATATTAGTCAGTGATTACTCAGCCTTTTCTGCTTATTCTCATTTTCTGTCCTTCATCCTGGGTCTCTCTGCAGGTCTGTGCTGAATCTGTGTGTTTGAAGCACAACCTGGAGCAATGCGACTGTCCAGGGGACTCCCTGAAGGAGAAATGCCACATGTGCTGTCAGCAGCCTGGTAACCACTGGGCCATGTGTCCTCTACCACTGAGGAATGTGATTGTGTCCCATCAAATTAACTTGTGCCAATTTATACAGAGGTTACACTGGTGCTTTACTGTTTTCCAATAGGCAATCTCATAAACAAGAGATGCCATCTGATGTGATGGTCATGTATTTGGAACAACATAGGCTGCTTTGTAAATCATAGTATAACTTAAAGATAATGCATATTTTAAATTACAACAAGTGGTGTTTTTGTTTGCAGAAGAATGATGTCACTGGCTTTAAATAGTTTACAATATCACATGGATTCTGATAACATTTTTCCCTTATCTACGACAGATAAGCCTGAGACATGTGCCAGCACCACTTCCTCCGTGCTCTCTCGTCACTTTCAGAGAAAAGCGTTGCCTCTGGTAGGTGGGGCTCCCTGTTCTGAGAATCGAGGATACTGCGACAAATTCCACGTGTGTCGCCTCCTGGATGCAGACGGACCCATCGCCAGACTGAAGAACTCCTTTCTCCATTTGGATGAATTTGATGACGTAGCAGAGTGGATGAAGGTAAAGGTCCATCCATCCATCCATCATCTATACCTGCTTATTCCTATTTAGGGTCACGGGGATCTGCTGGAGCCTATCCCAGCTCTCTTTGGGTGAAAGGCAGGGGTACACCCTGGACAGGTCATGAAGGTAAAGGTTTCCCATGAATAGTTTGATAGTATAATCAACATACATCAGATAATGGAGGACGTCTGCTAAAGCGTCACATATTCTGACCAACAGCTTATGAATGCTAAACAGTTTGCTGACTTTTTGAGGAGCATGTTCCTGTATTGTTTGTATCTGGTGCACCTGCGAGGGAGAAATAAGCCAATAATCACATTCAACTTGTTTGAACACAGTGTGCATGTAAGCAAATCTACATGATGCCCCTATAGCTGAGGATGCTGTCTCTGTTAAAGATGCAACAGATGTTAGACTGAGGTCACATCCTCAGCTCGGCACAGTGTGTGTGTGTGTGTGTGAGTGTGTGTGTGTGTGTGTGTGCTAAACTCCCCGTTGTGACTTTTAGCCGTCTTCAATATTTCAGTCCTAGTTGCCTTTGAGGTTCAGTTTCTTATGACAGCGTGAAGAATCAGGAATGCCCATTTGAGTTGGAAAGCACCTAATGGCATCTGTTTCACTGGTGACAGAAATGACCCCTCACTTCAGGAAGCTCTGTGTTCATTGTTGAGCATACTGTGCATACTGTTATTCACTGTGACTCTGTTATCCCTAAAAACTGCAAATTAGTGAAGGAAGCACTGATGTTAACTAGAGTGAAACTGCAGAAACCTTTGTTTCAATGTCAAAGTCATCCAGTCAACAGAAACTCAAATTGGCATGATTTCTGTTTTGCTCACTAAAACCATAAAGCAAAGACAAAACTTGTGCAGTATTCTTCATTTATTCTCTGCAGGCTCATTGGTGGGCAATCCTCCTGGCTATCCTGACTTTATCTGGAGTAATGGGCTGCACCGTCTGCCTCTGCAGCCGCACCCTGGACACCAGTGACCTGGAGTAACCTCTGCCTTTCGATCCATGTGTCCTCTGGGAATGCAACTAATTTTATAACAGTAAACTGGTTTAAATTCATTTATCAGACATGTCAAAGTAACTCTGAGAAAATTTTTTCCACATTTCAAACATTGTGGGATGTGCAGATGACGTGAAGACAAACCTGCTCACCATCTCTCATTGTTTCATTAACTGATACCCGTCTGCATCATTATGTATTTGTCATTTTGTTCCCTTGTGTTCATATTTCAACATTTCGACCGTGTTCGCCCAATGAGAGGGGCCACACGCTGACTGAAGCACTGTGATTCAAAGCTGTCTGTCCCTTAAAGGACTGATGGGACTTGCCCTTGTTTTGACCTGCTGTGTCTTTTTTTTGTGGTGTAAATAAATCAGTGTGGTACTACTACTGAAACCAATATTTTCCTTGAGAAGTTCCTTTTCATGCAAGTTTATGTTTTTAGTTTGCAAAACTATACGTTTCTTTGGGGCCCTTTATTTTGCAGATGTCTATGCATTCTTACTGTCTCCATGGTCCTATCTGAAAAACTGCTCATGGTCCAAAGAGATAAATTTGTCACATATTTCAAAAAACAAAGATAATACTGCTATACTTGTACAGACTTCACAGGATTGATGAACTTTTACTTATAATGTAGATCACTGTGCTCAGTTTGACTGAGGTGAAAAATCTGACCACTATTTTCACTTTTATTTATATCATGTTTGGTGACAAAAAGTTGGCTTTGTGTTTGACACAAGTACTTGGTCTTTTCTATCTCTTGGGTCACCTTGACAGCCAAATGCAATGGCGTCAAAACTGCAAGGACACAAAGAAATACCAGAGCGTATTTGGGTAATTTAACAATTCTTACTATGTCAAAAACAGATATGAGTTGAACTGTTCAGACATTTGTATAAATATACAATTTAATGCTAATAAATATCCTTGAGCTAAATATGAGTGATGGACTGTTCAATGACCAATATTTATTATAGTTTCTCTTTCACAATCATAAATTAAATGTCAGGCCCAGAATGACCTCTTACATTGCACTTTTATTAAAGAATGTATACACTACACAGAGTATTTACATATATGTACAAAATATTATAGAAATCCACATTTTACACATTTGTACTTCATCCACAGGTAAAAACATATGACCAACAGTGCTCAATACCACAAAAGCCATTAACAATATGGTGGTATTTACATTACTTTTTAAAAGGTTAACTGGGTTTAACAATATCTTCCCATGTTCAGTGCAAAACAAAATATTTCCACTTTTTAAAGTAGGTGAAATTAAAGTCATAATGACTACAGTACTGAGAGTTTTCTTTTGCTCAGAGAACCGGAAATGGAAAGGTCTTGAGCACATGATGACTTGCATTGACAAATATGGCACAACAAAACAATCACACAAAAAATGAGAGGCACTTCTTTAAAGTAACAGATTTAAGGTAACACGTCATCTTACGGAGGTGCAGCAGTCAAAATGCTCTAAAGGTGCTCGAAGCATCTTTTGTTTGTTCAGGTGGTTCAGGATAATTTACACAGTTTGTAGAATAATAAAAACAATGTACTACATCAAGACAAGGTCAGTTTACAACAGCTTACCTCTAGCAGCTGTTTACAGTAAGGCACACTGATAGAGGTTCCACAGTCACATATAGTGCTGAGAGCCACAGTGGTGAATGCTGTGTCAGGTCATGCATTAGCTAAATAACACATTATACACAATTATATTCAGGACAAATGTCAATCATAGCATTAGGAGTGACCAAAGAAACCACCTTGGTATAAGTCTCGATTGACCTCAGAAAGTGCTGACACTGGCAGTGTGTCTGCACTGGTCCTCCTACATATAAGTGCCACCGTTGAGACGACATAACAAGACTGATGAACTTGTCCACAATTCCTTAACAGGACAAAAGTTCATTTTTTGTATTGATGAGCATCTTTCAAGTATTCATAGAATCTCATTTGGTGTCCCACAGGGATCCATACTTGGTCCAGTTCTTATTTCACTGTACATGCTCCCACTTGGCCAAATTACACCACAACATGGTGTGAAATTTCATAGTTATGCAGATGATACAGTTTTACTGATCCTTGGATCCTGATGACCAACAAAGCAGATTAACAAGCAAGTATTTGAAATTAAACAAGTACAAAATAAAAGTTGTGGTAGTAGCAGTTAAGAATCAAAAAGGGAAAGAAATGCACGTGTTCAGTCAGTTTCAAAACATCTGGGTCTCACCACAGATCATGACTTATATTTTTAAAAAGTACCTTGACTGTGTCACAAGAACTGCATTTTTTTAAACCAAAGAAATAATGCAAAACTCAGACTATACCTGACCCTCGATGATGCTAAGAAAATCATCCATGCCTTTATCTTATCTTGACTTGATTATTTTACCTGGACTTTCCAATAAAACAATGGCAGCTGGTGGATGGAAAAATATGGATAGTCAACTTTTTTCTTTTTATGGACCAAGACTCTTAAACCTTATTTTCTGTCCTGGTTTAAAGGATCCTAGTTAAACTAGTATGATCAGCTAAGTGCTTTAGATGTTTGTTAAGAAATGTATGTGAAGTAACTTAAGCTGCATCCCATGTATGTAAGGTACTACACAAAGTTTATTATAATTTTCTCTGTTTGGGAGGTGGAAACAGTCTGCAGGACATTATTCTTCACACCTGCAGTAAACGTGACATTTTACTTGAGACTTTTCACATATTAGGACATTGTACTTCCAGAACTTCTATCATAAAATCAGTCATCAGGCCTCTTATGACCCTGAAGTGACTGAATATTATCCATCTCTACTAAAAGCAAAGCTGTTATAGTTGTGTCATAATAACCTTATAATATTATACAGTAATTTACAAAGACATTGTTTTAAATTCTTATACAAGGTGCTAAGTATTTTGTATCATTTGAGAAATAAAATAAGTTACGGGTGTATAAATTATTTACTAAGTGCTGATATTGACCACGGGGCTTTCAACAGGTGGGTCCTTTCAGTCAGTGTTTCTCCAGAGTTACTCTACAGACAAAGTTAAAATTAATTTTCATTTCTCAGCATTTGCTCTAATGTTAATAGTAATGAGGTAGAGAGGACACAGTCTGACTTACTTTCTTTGAGCCCGTTTTGAGAGTCTCCTCCATGCATCTTTACATTTAACAAACGTAACCTCCTGTGTTAAGCTCTGAGCTTCAGACTCTCTTACACAGAACACCATCCTAAAAAAGAAATCCATGAAATAAATTTATGAGTGTGTCATTCATAACAGTAGACTCCTTAATGGTATGTGGAGGGTTACAATTATATATATATTTTTTTACTTTTATTATTGTTGCTTCTAGAACAAATAATGCTCTTTTTTTTAAAGTGTTTTTAGTAGTTTTCTTATAACACACACTTACTTCTGCTGGGTCTCGCCAGCTCTGATGCGAATTTTATGAACCTCCACATTAGCACTGTCTGAATCACCGGACCACCAAGAGGAAACCATCTTCAACATGTTGGAGGCCGACCAGCCGTTTGCATCGACCCATCTAAACTTCACCATCAACAGGTCACCGATATCCTTCTCTGTCACCAGCAGGAAAGAGTGCGTCTTATTCGCCGCTATTTTCTCCATTCTGTCATAAGTGTAGAAAGAGGTGTTAGTCCACTACTCTTAGCCAGTAAGAAACTGGCAACATGCAAGGCACAGCGCTCACAGTTTAAGCTCCAGGTTCTCAGACTCCCCTTTGGTTCCATAGAGCGAGACCGTGATCGACGGCTCCATCTCTGAGCGGTTCAGTTTGCTAGTGAAATGGATCTTCAGCTGATAGTGGTAAACTATAAGACAGCAACAATATGCAGCATTTAGAAAATGTAAAAATTCATGTAGGTTCTTACAGTTTCTGTTTGACTAGTCCAAAATTTGAAACACTACTGATCAGAAGGATGGTGACTTTCTGTAGTTTTATCATTGTCAACAAATCCCTTGAACAATGAATGTGGAGTATCCTACTAATAAGTATTGAAACCTGAATAATTCATATTTGGATGACAGAAAAAGCTTTATGGCACAGACAAACTTCTAAGGTTTTGTTTTTATAATTCGGTTTTCATCCCTTCTTAAAATGATTTTCAGGTTAGCCATGTTTCTGCAATATCATTAAATCTTTTCTCTTTAAAACAGCAGTTTGTCAAAAGCTGAACTGTCTTCTAGCTCTTGTGATGGTGACTTCCACTAACCTCTGAAAGGCATGGAGGCTCGTGTCTTGGTGTACAACTGAACATTGCGTGCCCTGCGGACCTTGGCGATGTTGTAGCCCACTGTGTTGCAGCGGCTTTTGCGGCAGCTGAGGCACATGCCACGGTCGAACATGGCGTTGCTGCCACATCTGTAGGCCTTGGCCGCTTCTTGGTTGTTCAGCAAAGAGTCGATGAACAGGTGGATCGAGCGCTCGTGTTGACACTTCACTGCATCAGTGATAGCTGAAGAGAAAGATATGGATGTTTAATTTGTGCCATACGTTTATTCTACCTGTCAGCCTTTTCAAGCACAAAGATTAATATTGTGGCTGAACTTTCACAAAGACTTTTCTCACTCAGGTCTGGGGCCCTCTGTTTAACTTCAGGCTGGTATAAATGGAGTCATTGTGGAACCAACAGGAACAATGTTCACGGCTAAGACAGATTAGTAACAAGCAGCATGCAGCTGCAGTATTACTGAAGCTGCTGGACTGTGCACTCGGTATGTGTAGACTAATAATCACAAAACCTGTTTGTAACAAATGCATCATTGTGTAATGGCAGGCTACACTGAAGAAATATTGAATTTTGCATTACAGTGTGAAGCAAAAACACACTGGAACTTTAAACAGAAGAATCTGATAGAGCTGGGTAAAATAAAAATAAAATAATATAAGTCATATCAATGTTTTGTTATTGTGAAGTATTTTTAGGAAGTGCTTTGTAGCGTTAATTTAAACAACTAGTATTACTGAACTGTATATATTGTTTACAATACAAGAAAACTCATGAAGAGAGTCCTGGCTCTCGACAAACCTGGAGGTGGCTGCAGTCAACATGTTTTAAGCTTAGTAACATTTTAGGCCTTTGTATATTGCAGGTGAAATCACAGTGATTCTTACCAAATAGCCCATGATTAGCAATCTTCTCCAGCGCCCCCCTTAGGTTGCAACCAGGCTGGAAGCTGCCTCCATTGGGGTAAATGTCCACATGGCCGACAGGCTGCTGGATCCCAATGCTGAGGCCCAAGGAGCCCCGTGTGAAGGTGTGAAGCACATCCACAAAGTGAGCGTCATCTGGGGAGAGGCGTCTGTGGGCATGCTCCCCTTCAAAGTCTGGACCAGCTGGGTCCAAACCTGCACAGACATGAAGCAATAGCAATAAATTAAACAATCAACAAATAACTGGCCACAACAAATCACAATGTCATAGGCTCCATCAAATGTTGTGTGCTAGAATCATTTGTTTACCAGTTATTCTTCCAACTTTATTGTTTGCATGGCTGCCAGCAAATCCTGCCACATGAGCCCCGAGACTGTAACCAATCAGGTGGAGATTCTTAAGAGGCATATTGGTGGTTTCCTTTGAATATAGGTGAAAGAATGACTTAGAAACACCCCTTTAAATGACAAACATTACAAGAGTTAAAAAATAACAAATACAGCTTCATTCACTAGCTAATTTATCAGACACTCAAAACAAATCAGCAAAGTTTTAACAAGATTCACAAAGTGTCTATTATTTAAAATTTTACTGATGGTTAATAGGTTTTATATTAAGTGTGTTGGCTTGTTGCAAAGAGGAACAGGTTTATTAGTGTTTCTCCACTGCTCTACTTTTATTTGGTTGCTGTCCAGTAGAAAAAGCAAAGACCTCCAGTTGACCCCAATTAAAAAGTCAGTATTAGATGCCTTCCTCTTACCTGCTTCATCCTGTGTTAAATAAAATGTTCCAAAAACAATTCACGACAAGTATAAAGCTTTCCTAAGCTTGCCTTTTAGTAAAGCTGAAAACTCTCTGTTCTTCAAATTGGTGGGTATGAAATTTTCAAAACCAAACATCTGACATTTTGAACCCACTGACCTCGATCCAGTCGATGAAGTGAGCGATCTCCTGTCCCACTGCTTTGGCGTTCTGAGCTGCAATCCCATAGTGGTTCTGGGCCAAGGCGAGCCAGTCCACCACAATGACATTGGCCGATTGCTCTCTCTCATAAAGCGATGATACCAGTTTAGTCATCCAGCTGTCAAACATACCGCCCAGCTGTTGAAACCACAGAAATCATCAAACTAATGTGACGTGATGCCGTAACAAGATCACTGGTACTGACAAATTTAAATTCAATATCCATCTTGACTAAATCTAGGCCTCCTGAACCAGAATTTGGTGAAATAATGAACCACTGCTCATCACAGGTGTTTCTATTGAACCAAATCAGAGTCAGATGAACAGAGGGAGGTTAAAGATGGGCAGGTCACAACAGGCTGAAGCATCTCTACTCACCGCCCATCCGTGGATTATTAGGAAGGTTTTGGAGGTGCTGTTGAAGCTGCAGGCTGCCAGGGAGTCAGGTTTGCCGGGAACAATATAGCACAGATCATCATCGGGGTGGGATGATGTGCGGAGGGAGAACTTGGTAACAGGGTGATAGTTGTCATCCTTGTGCTCGATCAGGTCTTTCAGATGGCTGAGGTAGTTACCTGCAAGAGAAGAACGTTTACAAACTAGAAGGATTCGAGGATATTTCTTGCTTCATCGAATATTTAGCCTGTAGGGAAGAAACATCTCAGCCTGACTGGGGTTCTGTCAGGTGTAAACCTGATCTAATGTTCTGGCTCCAATAAGTGGGGCCCCTCAGTAAATGAGATTCTCCCGTTGACAAGTTCAGTCCTCAGGGGTTACAGGGGTTCATTTGGTCAGACCCAGCTCCATAGAAACCAGCTTTGTTTCCGCCACCTCACCCACTATAATCTGCCCAAGTGTCAGTGGTCCTGACAGAGTCAGCTGACTCAACTCAACTGGGGGTTGTGCTGGTTTGCAGCGTGGGGGCTGGGGTGTTGGATGCAGGAGCCACACAGAACTTTGCAGAGCTTACACTGCGAAGTGAAGCAGCTCAGGGGCTTCAATGTTCAACTGTCTCTCTCACATTCACAGGAAAAATACATTTCTAGGTCTTTCGGGGTCAACACTGGCCTAGTTGGTAAAAGCTGCGCAAATGTAAGTTTAGCTCTGGACACTTGATACAAAATATACGCGTATTAACGCAAATGCATTTACAAAGTGCAGTTAAACTACACACTAATTTCTTTTTAATGAGATCGTGAGTTTCGGTCCAAAGCCTCCAGGTCCTGATGAGAAAAGTCTACTCATATGAGAAAATGTGGATTAGTTCAAACTCACCAAAAACTGAATCGGCCTGTTTTTCTTCCAGAGACGTCACATACTGCACAGCTGCATTCAATACCACAAAGTACAGAAACCGAACTTGCCACGCTTTCATTTCTTTTACAGTCTATATTCTTTTTTTTAAAAAATGCCTTTAAAATAAAATGAAATGACTCAAGTGTCGAAGCTGAGGAATGTATTCCTGCTAAGAATAATCCGGTGAGTCCTGGTGCGCGCACAGCAGTGATATCTGACCCAGCTTCTCCTGGTCGAGTCTTAAATAGCGCTTCTGACAAGCCATTGGCTGCTGATCCCCGGGCGGGGAATGGAAAAATATATGAGAAGTTAATCATTAGACTGATTTATGAGAAGATCCGACAACACTGGTTGACAGTGTAGCTTCTCATTAAAGCCTGTAGGAAACATTATTCATGTTTTGGGGCTTTGTTAAATGTGTATTAGCACATTCTCCAACAAGGCCCAACATGATCAGTGGGTTACAGTTATTGCTGCATGTTGGGCTGACTGGTTAATTGCCTGCTTTCTGGCTTAATTAACCAAATGACTGGTTAGCTGACTGCAGAGGTGTTGACTGATTTCTAGATATCAGGGCTGCATCATGTCTGCTGAACATGTCTTCCAGTGAAAGGCGAATAATAATCCTAATAAAATGCATTTATACGCACATCTCTTATAAAACCACTACATGTGTTTCACAAAAGACAAAATAAATTCAGATTAAAATGGACAACAGTGATCACACAAACACAACAGAGTTCAGTCACCTACATGTTTGGGTTTCAGGAAGGAGGCGACCTGGCTAAAGGTATTTTGAGGCCCCCCCTTTCACTGATCTGCTTTTGTCACAGCAGAGGGAACAAATACAAGTAGTGTCTAATGTTGCTTCAAGGCTCGAGCTGGTCTTCATGCAGAGATGAGGGGACGTTTAAGAATCTCCAGACGTCCAGAATTTTTATTTTTCAAACTCATTGGTCCAGTCAATGCTGCCTGCAGGGACATTACTTGAGGACGTCTGTCAGATTCGAGCAGCTTTACACAACTTTATCCACATATGAGGCTGTAACACACATGTAGAGTTTGTGGCTGAACAACAGTGAAACTGGTATTCACAGACTGCTTTCTTAGCATGTGCTTAGTTTTAATGACTTCAGAGCTCTGACCTTTGACCTGCTGCAAAAAACACTTCATTGGGTGAAAATGCTGTTACGTGCCAGACAGAGATTATGTCCTAACATTCAGGCAAAAGTAAAGTAATTGGCCTTCCCTTACAAATTTGTTGCCTGAAGTTGCAGCACAAGATGCCAAGATAAAACTGGGCAGGAGGCCGTCGAGGTGATGGATAAAATATTACAAGCTTGTTGCTATGAAAGTAGATCTGTGACTTTCACCCACTGACTATTAATTAGTGTGGAGATACCGGTTTAATAACACAGTTTATGTGATAACAGTTTTAAAAGGTACCAAAATACTAAACAGTGACATCTTTTAGATACTAGTTTATCCATCCATCCATCATCTATACCTAGTTAGTCCTAACCAGGGTCACGGGGATCAACTGGAGCCTATCCCAGCTCTCTTTGGGTGGAAGGCAGGGGTCCACCCTGGACAGGTCCCCAGTCCATCACAGGGCCACATAGAGACAAACAACCTCACACACTCACACTCACTCCTATGGACAATTTAGAGTCACCAATCAACCTGACATACATGTTTTTGGACTGTGGGAGGAAACCAGAGTACCTGGAGAAAACCCACACAAGCACAGGGAGAACATGCAGACTCCACACAGAAAGGCCCCTGATGGGTTTCAGACCAGGAACCTTCTTGATGTGAGGCAACACTGCTAACCACTAAGCCACGGTGCCGCACTAGTTCAATCAATTACATAAAGTAAACATGCAGGGTAAATAAATTATATCTGCCTTACATGAGAGCATCTTACAAAAACATGCAGTATATAAGTGTGTAGTGTAGAGAATATGATTTAAGTCATTTTTAATTTAAAAAGATTTATAATTACATTTTCTTGAAGGACACACATTGAGTGCCCTGACTGTTTCCATCCAGTCAGGCAGGTTTTATGCATCTGAATCATCTGGTTTAACAAAAGGAGCTGCACACAGTCTCCCAGCAGACCAGCAGGTTCATGAGCTGTTTCTCAACATTTTCCCTGAAAAGCAGTGACTGCATTTGTTTTCCCACTACCGGGGCTGCAGTTCAGATCCTCTTGTCCTCGTCTTTGCTGTGAGGACCGTGAGATAAAGACGAGTGATTCAGACCTCCACAGCAGAGATTTATTGGTGCCAATACAGAGGGAATGTGGACAAACTCTCCCACAGGGTTTGAAGACACGTCTTGAACGTTCTAAATGTTCTATACTTCCAAGACTTATTTCGTAAGGTTATTTCTAGGAATGGCTCAAGAACACATTTTGCACATGTCCAGATTCACAAGTACAAGTATTCACTGTGGCCTTGTTGATTTGAAAAAACAAAAAAAAAAAAAAATTATTGTGTGCCAAAGACAATTTTGCAATGTATCTTGTACAGCTGTTTCTTATTGACAAAAGTGGGTGTTTTCCAGTGTATCGTGACAGGTTTAAAATCCAACAATAACATTTACAGGATAAAAATCATAAGAGGAGGAATCCTACAGATTTCCTGGGTCTTTTGAGTCTCTTAAACATGCCAGCACAGATTTCCTTTTCTGTGGATAATCTAAAGAACCCAGAATCCATAGCAAAGCAGGCTGCAGGTTGGTGGCAAGTACTAGTGAACAGTCCAGTAATACTACAAGGTCATGAGGGAATATTTACACAGAGGCAGAGATAAGCTGGACTTTCACAGCTGCAATGTTTTTCACACTGCTGCTGCTTTACACTTGTGCAAGTGGAAACCAAAAAGTTCCTAACTTATTTTTCACGCCTGTTTTATGCTTTTAGGACATTATGACACTTGCATCCATTCATGTCTGCTGTTGTGCTATTATATATTAGTTTTAATCCATTATCTGTACCCACTTATTCCTAATCAGGGTCACAGGGATCTGCTGGAGCAGTACAGTATAGTTAAGGACAAATACTAGATTTTAGACCTTGATATCTTTAGGGGAAAAAAAACACCATATATATATATACAGTATATACATATATATATATATATATATATATATATATATATATATATATGGTCAGGCTTGGCCTTTGGGAATCAGGTTAGCTTTCAGAAATTAGGATGAAGCTCAGGAGGATAGTCACACATAGGAAGTGGGCAAGTTACAGCAAGTCACACACAGAATTTCACACAAGCACAGAACAAACAGGATGAATCTACACAGAGAACAGGTCAAGTTGTAGTAACAGACAAACAACAATACAATCAGAGAGCAGGTGTAAATACTCCTGCACTGATGACTGATCAATATCAGGTGAGGCTGATCATCTAGTTGCCTAGAGAAGACACACAAACACACACACACACACACACACACACACACACACACACACACACACACCACAGGGAGCTACAACAAGGGGTTGGAGAAAACTGCAGCTGAAGCTACCTTGGATAAAACCAGGCAACACAGGAAATAAAACCAAAATAAAAGTCCCAACACAGGAAGTCCCAGACATGGATTGTGACACCAGATGTGTTTGTCAGAACAAAAAGTGAGAAGTTGTGATTAGTTCCAGCTTTGGAACCAAAACACACACATAGACTAGTGACAATACTAAAAGCTGCTGTCAGCTGACTGGTAGACTGAGCATGGAGGGTTCAAAACATCATATATCATATCATAATCATATAATTATCATTAAGTTAGTCCAGATCCCAATGGTGCCGAGTACAAAACAGTTTCAGAGGAACTAGAAAACAAACACCATGAATCTGAGTTGTTTTTCTCAGTCACACTAAAGATTAGTTCATTGTTACTTAATATGTTTTGAATTTTTAGCAAAGCATAGTGATGACGCCCATTTATAGTCCTATACTATTAAAACATGTTGAAAGAAGGTTTTAAGTGGACTCAGATGTTCACTGATCTACAGTGATCCTGCTAACACAGTTGTAAACCTGGAGGAAGAGATAGTTTAACTGTAGAACAACAATAACAACCTACTTAAAGACACCACGGGGCTTTGGACCACCCAACACATACTCTGGCACATTTATAGGTTTAAATGAGTTTCTATGTAAATGCATTTGATTTTTTTTAGATTTCAGCTACATGAAAGTTTTACCAGCTGTCAGTCTGAGTTTCACAAGCTGCAAACTTCTGAGGGTTCCCTCCGAGGGATCATCCGTCATCGCTGACATCTCAACATATCTGACAAGCTTTTAACAGTGAGCTGCTGTCAGGCAGACGTCTTTGTCTGATGTCTGACATGAGGCAGAGATATGTGGAAGTCGTTAACTATGTTTTGTCCGCAGCGACAGCGTTTACTCCGACAGACGTTCACAAACTTTTGAGGATGTCACTTTTAAATTATTTTCTAAAAGCAACTTGAGCAGTCTGGAAGATTGAAATATGTGTTTTTATCTTTTTATTAGACCATCCTGGGCTCTAGCCTTATACATTGCACTGCATTTCAGTCCATAAAAGTAAATGCACTCCACAGCTGGCATGGAGACCAATTTGACCCATCGTGCCAAAATCACAAAACGCTTCATTTATAAAAATACACACGGCAATGGAAGCCTGCCAAAAATATATTACAGCTTAATATACAAATATATAAATGTACATTCAATAAATACAATATGACGTATTCTTGAGTTGTATTATGGCTGTCACATAGGTCAGTCCAACACAAATTACAAAGGCTTGCATTTTTATTTTTTCAGCAGTTTTGTAATGTTTGACCTTTTAAAAATGAGGCTGAGCTTCGTCATACACAGGCAAACTGTTTGAGATTAGACTCTGTTAACTCATTCATTGAGTTTCAAGGAGCACTTAGCCATTTCTGGCTCATTTTAATTTGGATTTCAGTTCACTTTCATGATAAAATGGCCAAAACTAAAGAATACATATCCCTGTTGAACTGCATGCTCAGTGACCTGAAAATCTGAAATTGTTGCAGGGGACAGAGAGACTTTTAAAGTGACCAGTGACACAATAACCAAATGTAATCAAAGAACAGGCAAGGCTTCAGTAAATCAGATATTAACACACACCTCATTTTCAAAAAATACACATATATAATACTGATTAAAGGGATATTTACAAAGACTGCTGTGATTTTCCATCCAGTAGCGAGTTAATACTTCTTTGGTCCCTGTTGATTGTTGACAATCAGTGGTTAAGTAAAGACATTAGGTACAAAATTATAGTTTTGCATGTTTAAAAAAACAAAAAAACAGATGTGCCTAAGTTATGCCTGTCATTCTGAATCATTCAATCCAAGTTGTCATTGGCAAAGAAAGCACACCAGTTCACGGCTTTAAAACACATTATGGTACATATAGGGCACAAAAGCATAAACACATGATTACAACAATGTGCAGCAACAGATACTGAAAATGTGAATTTGTGTGAGCACATCATTACAAAGAAACCTGTAAGATTTTTCAGCACAGAGAGAGAGAGAGATTTCAGAGACATGAGAGCGCGTGTGAACTGACTGATTTCCAGCATTGTGGATGAGGTTGCATTGGTTGCACTGGGAGTTGAGGGGAAAACATGAAGAATAAGAAAAACGCAGCAGTCAGTGTGTGTCCAGTCGCTTGCAAAGGCTTTACCAGTGTTGCCATGTACTGTCCATCTTTGGCTATGTAAGTACAAGTGGATGATGTCAGTGATGTGGGTGTGTGTTCAAGTGCAACTTCAAGCGTCATTCTGCCCAAAATGGCTCCCCTTCGTTTTCAGCCTGTGCATCCTGCAAAGAAGACAAGACAGCAATAAGCAGGAGGACACCTTAGGTTTTTATTGTAATCACTTTTTTTGGGTTGGGCAAAGTCAAGTTAAGCAAAAAACAAAAAGTGGTCATAAGTGAAACTAACTAGAGTCTGGAGGCCTGCTGATCTAACCTGTGTGGAAGGTTTGCTTCAAAGCCAGTGGTTTGGCCAGTTGATTTAATTTCTCATGACTCTCTAACTGCTGTTTTACTCATTAACATTGACATTAACTTACAGTCTTTCTTTGCGGCTGCTTCTATCTTCCTTTGACTTGACAAAGACTGCGTCTTCTCCTCCCCTCACCAGGTCGGCAAACTCTCCATCCTTCACGCTGAAGATCACCCTGAAATCATTCAACATAGTAATTATTTTAAATGATATGAAAAAAAAATGTCATTAGGCTTTTGTAGATAAATATCACCAGTTCTCATCTATATATTTGGGGTGGAGACAGCTTACTTTGACTGGGTCTCCCCAGCCTTGATTCGCAGTTTTCGGATGTAGAACTGGCTGCTGCCCCACCAGGAAGACCAGCTGATGATCGAGTCCTTCTCCCAGCGCAGCTTCACGATCATCAAATCTCCGATGTCGACGTCGGTAGTGATGAGGAAGGACAAAGTGCTGTTACTGTTCAGGGTCGGCCTGCAGCGTGAACAGAGGAGCAACGTTAAAAGTGCAGCGGCTTCTACATGAAAGTTATAAACATGTTGAATAACGTGTATAACAACATGCAGCACAAGTATCTGTTTATGTTTTCTTGTGGTCTGAATGTGCTTTTTGGTTTTCACATTCTGGATCTAAAAACACACAAAACACAGTTTCATGCACGTACAGGACGATGGAAATGTCCTCCTTCTCTCCGTGGGTTCCATACAGAGAAACCTTCACTGGCTGCTCTGTGAAGCTCATCGGGTTGCTACTGAAGAAATGCACCTTCACCTGGTAATGGAAAACTGTGAGATGGGAGGAAACAGACTAGTCAGTCATTCAATTACAATATTGCTTCTTTTAAATTGTGCAGAAAACCAAACCTACGCGCTGTTTTATAAATAAATATCATTTACCTTTGTAGGGCATCATTTCACGGGTCTTGAGGTACATCTTGGTGCTGCGGGTTGAGCGGACCTTGTTGATGTTGTAGCCCAGCTTGTTGCAGCGGTTCTTCCTGCAGCTCAAGCACAGGCCCTTGTTAAAGGCGTCTTTGGAGTTGCAGCGGTAGGCCATGCTCTGCTGCTGGGTGTGCAGCAGAGAGTCAATGAACAGGTGGATGGAGCGCTCGTGGGAGCATTTGACGAGCTGGTCCATATCTGAAACACACGGAGAGACTAGGAAACTTCTGTCTTTTCTCAGATGACGTCAAACAACAGAGAATCTGGCTTTTCATGACCTTCACATGTCAGTTTTTAGTCAATTGTGGCCCAGTAGTTCTGCCTTGCTCAGTTAAAGGTGTGTCACACAGATTTGTACCACCAGGTCTGAGCAGCTGAAGTGACAGATTCCCCTAAATCAGTCTTCTAGCTCATTTAGACATAACTTTGCAATTTATACAAACACCATAAAAATGATGTATGAAAAACATTTGAGTTCCTTCCAGTCACTGTAGTGTCATCGCATAAAGACACCAGAAATCATTAGACCAGACGTTTTCCAGAATAGAGGTTTGAACTCATCTAGTTAAAGTGTTAACATGGTATTTCCTATCTATAAACTGAAAAGTACATACTTTGAAGGCCCTTAATCCCTTCCAGTGCAATCCCCATCAGAGTATTCTGAATATCACAGCCTGGCTGGAAAGCGCCTCCGTTAGGGTAAATGTCAATGTGGCCCACTGGCCTCTGGATGCCGATGCTGCGGTCTGGAGAGCCCCTGGTGTTGGTGTGCAGGACGTCAACGAACTGGGCATCATCTCGGGACAGGGTGCTCTGGTCGTCTGCGTGCTCAAAGGTGGGACCAGCAGGATCGAGACCTGGACGGGAAACGTGGAGAAAGAGTAGAGAGTTTGTTTTTCCTACTTTTAAGAAAGAGCATATGGTTAAAGACACAAAGACACTTTTGATCCATCTATAATAACCATGCATGAAAACATCTGAGCACGTGTTTGATTTGGCCTTTTTCGGCCACATGCAGCTCTGCAGAACTACTGAAGCTCAGAACAACGTGAAGCTCAGAACAACGTGAAGCTCAGAACAACGTGAAGCGGTGGTTGTTGGCTCTTAACGTCGTGCTGTTTTTGGATCATAAGAAGCGTACAATTACTCTAAGCAGGTCAGTGAGATTTCAAAGCTAGATAAAGATCATGTGGACAAACAGGAGGATTAGACCTTTAGACTGTACATGTGCATGGCCTGGAATGTAATTGTCAGTGTGTTGTATTTCTTTGGTTATTGTATAGTACTGTAGTTTTACATGTATGTGTTCAGAGATAAAATACATTACATATAACTGTCATTGGATTGATATGTTTGTAAAGCTGATCATAACTAATATTATCTAATAGATGCAGTGTTTAGCTGTGTATAATGCAGTGAATGCAGATGACAATCTATGGGTTAACACTCACCTGTGATCCTGCTGATTTTATGGTCAGTGAGGTCTCCAGCAATTCCAGCAACATGTGCTCCCAGACTGTAGCCCAGCAGATGAATCCTTTCCCAGGGCAACTGCATCTCTGCCTGAAAGAGAAGGGCTCAATGAGCTGTGTGAAAGAAAAATGTTCAGATGCCTTCAAACAGTCTAGAGCCAATCCTGCAGACTTGCTGGAGGTAGCACAGGCTACAAACCTGTGTAGAAACCTGGCAAAGCAGTGCAGCACTTTTTTCAAGTCTTAGTTTGGGACATCATCCAAGACACGGATTATTTAGTGTAATTTTATGCTTTGCCAAAACACAGCAGGCTTTAAACTTGGAAGTCAAGATCAAATCAAAGTACAAACAAATAAGAGCATTACTCATGGCCTTTGCCTTGATGTTGTTCATACAAAATCTGTGCTCCATCAAACACTGACTTATCTACCACGTTCGAAGCCGTTCACCGAAATCACTCACTTGTAACCAGGTGACAAACTTGGCAACGTCGCGGCCCACTAGTTTGGTGTAGGCTGCAGAGGTCGGGTAGTGCTGGTTGGCTCGGGTCAGCCAGTCCACAACGATCACATTGGCGCTGGGCTCACGTTCGTACAGAGCGGACACCAGCTTTGGCACCCAGCTCTCAAACATCCCTGTTACCTATAACAAACACACACATTTCTGACGTCAGCTACAGTGAGGTGGGATATTTTTTCTTGGCCTTCTGACCTAATTCTGTGTGCTGTGGTTGGAGAGCAGCCACAGTGTCGTCACTTTCAAATCTGAATGCACGACTGGATCTAGATGAGATTGCAGGAGCATAAGCAGGGACTGTTTGCAGCACGGACTCACTGTCTGCTTGTTTTTTAGAAACAACGTGTATTTTTGAGCACATTGTTTTTCCAGCATTGACAAGTTAATCCCTGCTTACTTTGCATGTTTTGTGTGTCTGCAGCTATTTGAAAATGTACTCATGGTTTAATTTAGATATTTTTATATCAGTGTTTTATCAACTTCAGCAAGGAGCATCAAAAACTGTGCACATGACTTTCAGACTCACAATTAGACAATTAACTCATGGATGAAATCCAAATAAAACTAAACCCTAATAAACGAATATGAAGCTGTTCTACATTAGACAGCTTTGCATGGAACACATCATATGACATACCGTCCAGCCATGTATCACAATGAAGGTCTGTGTTTCTGAGTTGAATTCACAGTCTTTGATGGTTTCTGTCCTGCCGGGCACCATGTAGCACATGTCATCATCCGGGGTGTCCGCTGTGCGCAGGGAGAACTTGGACACAATGTCGGTGTAGTCTGTGATCCACTCAGCAGTGGTGGGCAGGGGGGACGCAGTGACTGTGGTGTTTACTGTGACAACACACACACACACACACACACACACACACACACACACACACACACACACACACACACACACACACACACACACACACACACACAGGGCACAGCAGATTGGACTATTAGACTGCTGTGTGGCATGACCGGAGGAAAAAACTTCTCATTATGAGCATAAATACAACAATCATGCAGCAGATTCAGACAAAATGATCACACTAGTGACACACTGAGCATAGAGCATGGCAGTGTCGCCCTCTTTTGTCTCCACTGCATTTTTACCAACTTCATTTTATGACTGAAAATACTGTTAATACCTGGGTTTATAAATAAAGACTAGTCTCACATATATTCATCTACAGTAACTTGAGTCTTTGAGTGATTCCCGTTTTGTGCCTTAAATATCTAAATAATCTAATAAAAGGTTTGAAGTGGAGAAAAGAAGACTACATGGCACATGCTGCAGAATCGAAAATGTGCTTTTATTTTGCGGGAGCGCAAGACAAAAGGCAGCTGCAGCTGCGGCTTCTCTTCACGCACACATGCGTCAGAAGGGTCTGAAATGGACTGCAGACCTGCAGACCTGCAGACCTGAACTCTGAAAGCCTCCAATGGGCTTATTCTCAAGCAGCATGCGTTAATTAACCTGATTCCCAGTATATGTTAAAGTGCGGATGAATCAAGAAAATTATACATATATATGTATATGTATCTCAGTAAAAACTTGTGAAACTGTAGCTCGGTCTTACCAAACACGCCGGTGGTGGCTTCAGGGTCAGTAGAAAAAGTTGCAAAGATTTTCCCCCAAATTATCCAAAGTGTCAAAAAACAGATGTTCACTTTTTCCATATTAGTGGTGTGAGGTTTTTTTTTTTTTTTTTCCTAAAATGTCCTGAATAAAAACTTGGATGTTGGTCGGTTCCTTATATCCAATTGTTAACTTTAGAGCGCAGGGCACCGGTCACGTGGTGCGGAGCTGCGGTTTCGGAGTGAAGTTTCTTACGGTCTGTCAGAGACGTCGCACCGGGTCGCCTTTAAGTGCGGCTCATTTGAATACTCGCACATGATTGGTGGCTGCATGTTGGTGGGCGGGGTTTAAACTTTGTCCCAGCTCTGAATCACCGAGTGCAAATCATTCACAACCTTTCTGACAGCAAACTGCAGCGTTAGTGTCATTAGTGTTAAGTTGTTGTTTTAAGAAGTAAAACTGGACTTTGGGTTTTAGATTTTGGCTTTAAATGAATCTAAAGTAGCTTTTTAACGACTCCATAAAAACCAAACACCTGGAATTTACAGTCACTAATTTTTGACGGGTAAGAAAAATAGTTTAGTCTTTTAAGAAGAGTTTGAAAATGGATTTCTTATATGAAGATTATGACACAGATACAGAAAAAGGTATATAAAGCAACTGCAAACAGAAACTGGATCGTTATGAGCAGTAAATAAAAGATGTCATACAGAATAAAACCCGTACGATGGACTGGCCTTCAAACTCCTGACAGACTCATCAGACGCTGTTTGTGAGTAATAACATGAATCCTCCAGCTGGACCTCGTAGATCAAACAGCACATGGAAACCACAACCTCTTGCATTGTTTAAACATATGGCTCCACAGATCTTCTTATGCAGTGTGGGTGTGTTACAAAACCCCATCTCCCATTGGTGGACCACCAGCTATGGAAAACCACAACAAATGGTAGCACTACATCTTGTTCTGTGCAATCAAATAAGTCTAAATAAGAGGTTTAGACTTTATGGTGGCATTTAAGGAGCTTTAAGGAAGCTCAGATGTTTTAGAAAGATCAAAAGCACATGTAGGTTCAGGAACAGGCCTGGTCTGAGCCCATGTGTCTAAGTTTAATACTCATCTTCATGTCAGAGCACCTGTATTGATAAATCCGTTGTCTCTCCCATGTCAGCACTAATACTGGCTTTTAGATAAACGTTCCACGTTTTAAAACGTGTTCTACATTTCTCTTCTGGAGATTTGGCCCTGAATGAGATGTTTGTTTCAACCACAGACAAACTGAATGAGATTTGGATTAAGATATCACATGTGGAGCGTGACTCAGAGGGCAGGCGCTGTTGTTCTCTGGGTGCCACAGACACACTACGTTTAGGTTTCTCTTCTGCATGGCACAGCCTGTTGGTGTGGAAAAGCAGTTTGTCAGCTTCGACTTTCCGTCCTGCATTTAACTAGTTTTCATCATCACTCAGTGATGAGGTTTTGTTATGATCTGAGGCTTGTTAAAGAAGCCCCAAACTTTGCATCAGGTTTAAAGAAAAGTTTAGATGAAAACAAAAAAAGCCTTACGCAGGCACTACAATTTAACTTATTTAACTCTTCCTCAGTAATCGACTGCTGCTCTATATTTGCCTTCTCGAAATACAGTCTTTTATCTTACATGTTTAAGTACACACATGTAAATTTAGATGTTTGTATGTACAGTATGTGTGTGTTTGTGCCAGCTGGGAAGGACCAAGAGCCCAAACCAGTGATTAGACAGGAGAGAAACGCCTGCCTCTTCACTGCGGTTGCTTTATTTGCCCCAGAGGGAGAGCGAACAGTGATAAACGACAGGGCAGGGATGTTTGAGCATGACTGTTAAATATCCTGTATGAGACACACCCAGACAACATCAGCAAAATGATGTGCAGCTTCATGGAAGAGGCGGGAATTCATCGCAGCAACAGTTTGGAGAAGGTTCGCAGAGAAATAAAGAGGAAGAGAAGAAGAAGCTGCTAATTAAAGCCTCTTTGGTCTATATAAAGACCTTATATGCCCCATTCTAATGTTATTCTGACCCCTCTGTGCTCCAATTAGTTTGGCTCTGACCCTGAGACCAGCTGAGGAAATTAAAAGATCAGAGAGCACGTTGAATTCCTGCTGTGGACAAATTCCTTCACTTTCCTGGTGCTGATTTTTCTTCTGAAGCCTTGAAAACCTTTAAAAACCTGCATGTTTGTTTCACATTCCTCTGTTACTGCTGATTGTGTTGGCTCTAGCCTGTAAAATAGTGCTGAGCCACACACGCTACTAAATGGACGTGCTGCATGTTTGTGGTCTGGGTGGTGTTTGAAAACTAAATGAATTAGTTGTATTAAAATAATTATTAATAATATTTGTATGTGTCTATTTCTGTATCTGTTCTGTGTTTCGTGCCAGGCCTGTGTTTATGGGACTTATAGCTACAGTCAGGCTCACACAATCAGCCATGCAAACAAACTCTCACACACAACGTGGTGCAATCCTCAATATAAACACTTCTGATGACTCACTGAGCAGGAAAAACTAAAACAGGGATTCGGTTTCATAGGACGATGCGGCGTAAAGAGTTTTTGCAAACAGGTTTTGCACAGCCCCCTTGTGGTTCTGCATATTGTTTCATCACCAGTCAGCAGAAATGAGATGGGAATGTGGATTTTCTCAATCACTGAGTGTTTTCTGGTGACACTTCTAGAGCAGCTTGATTTTTATCTAGGCATCTAGTTTTTATCTTCTCTACACGTCCTGATGTTTCATCTCTACTGTTTGTCTGTCAAATCTCAGGTCCAGTGTACTCCTGGTTGTGTGCAATGTGGCAACATGTGTGGGCACAATAAATACAGAATATCTGGCGTCTGATTTCCTGAACAGGGGCCAAGGCCATGCTTGCACTGTTTTCATTGTCTCACTGACACAAATCACACTGTGTTCTTCTTTAACTGGATATTGCAGCCATCTTTCAATGCCATCACTGTCCAGACACATCAGGAGATGGAAAGACCTTCAAGATATTCTGCTGAGACAGAAAAACTTCCTGTGTCGTAAAGTTCAAATGGAGTTTAGATGTAAATGTAGTTAAGCGAAAGCTCCAGTTAGCTGACAGCACGCTTGATTTCAGCTCTACCCGCCCAGTAGGAAATCATTCAGGAGAGGGAAGAGATCCATGGGCTTTTCTGTGGAAGTTCAGCCTTTTCATGGGCCTTTTACTAAAAACACAGTGAACTTGAGGAGGAGACTCGTGTGTGTGTGTGTGTGTGTGTGTGTGTGTTTGTGTTTGTGTGTGTAAGGAAGGCAGCATTTTATTTGTCTGTTCAAGGGTGACATTAACTGTTTGTTTTATTCACTTGTGCGCCCCAGTTTAATGAGAAAACTAATGATGCGTGAGTTCTCTGTTTGTGTTTGTTAGGACGTAGTGGCTGTAGTTTGTATCCATCGTGCACAGTCTAGTGTGTGTTTCCCTTTTGCAAATTTCTCAATCCTCACATTCCAGTGAGTGAGTCAGCATCATTTGCAGAAATAAGCCGTGTTAAACTGTAGTTCTGTTGGAGGCGGCTTGTTAGAGTCAGAGTTTACAGGCTATCGAGTCTGAGGGAAATTTGAACAGAAAGTAATTATGCTTGTGTCAGTGTAGCCTGAGGTTCAAATACAGCACATTAGCTCTTGTCAGCTCAGAAGGATTTATTTCATGTTGACCTACAGTCACAATTTCATGCACAGGTATTACATAGGTGCTTTTGTGCATGTGTGTCAGGGGTTTGTGAGCAGACCAGAGGCCTGAATGGGTCCTATGTTGAGTCCAGGATGGTCATGCAAGTGCTCAGACTTGGGTCACTGTGTGTGCTGCCAGCATCAGTCTGGTCTGATTGACTTTCTCAACTCTGTGATGTCCCAACAGAGGTGAAAGAAGAGGTTTCATAAGCATTTGATTTCGACTGCTCCAGAAGATGCCAGTGCCTGGGTGGTGATGCTGAGAAGGACTGATACAACTACTGTCATCCTGTAAATGAGTAAAGTCATGAGTAAATGGGTTTATGAAGAAGTTTTGTTTTGTACTTTCGTGCAACCAGACAAAAATAACTCAAATTATTTTTGGGTCTAAAATGACACAGATATGACTCAGTGACAGGTTTTTTTTTAATCCTCCCTATTATCTCCCTGGATGACAGAAGCCTTACATTTGTTCCTTAACTCCTTTCTGGTCTCCTCATCAACATGGAGGCTACTCCCCAATCCTGGGATCATTAGCTCACAAGGTAAAAGGTAGATCCCAAAAGTTGGTGGTAGCCTTCACCCAAACACTTCAGATACAACATACCAATAAATATTATTCAAGAAGATCACAAACTAGTTATGTTCCTATCTAGCCTTCCTTCACAAGTTCACTGTGCAGGGCCCAGTCTCTTCCTGTGGAGCAAACTGTTGCTCTGAGCGTCACTTCTGTTGAAACATAATAAAGATGTTATCTCAGCTTTGTTTGCCTCAGTGCTCCAGGGACACTCTTGGTGGATCCACCGGTGCTGGCCTTATGTCTGGTGCTTTTCAGACTGACATATATAAGAGCTTATGCACATGAACGTTCAATTTGAATGGAAACATGTAACAGAAACATTACGAACCTGCCTCAGCCGCTCTGCTGCGGCGTCTCATGTTCACGAGTGTCTCGTGTTCAGAGATGTGAACCAATAAGAGCAATAAAACGCTGCAGAGGATTCTGACTGGCAACCTGCTGTGTGAGACGTTAGCAGGACAGAGGTGTGGCTGTGGTGCCTGCTGTCGACTTCAAACTACCAGCTGCACGTTCACAGAAGGTCATGAGCTGAGAAACTTTATTTAAAAAGTAGGAAAACACAGAGTGCAGCTTGTAATAACATACAAGACTCAAATATCAGATTATAACTGATCTGTAGAGCCATTCTTTGATATGTGTGATCATTTAAAACCAAACAGACAATATTTCATCCAACTATTGAAACAGATCAGCACACAACACATTTCTTTAACTGGAGGTTACAAATCCTACTTAATGTCTAAAAGATATTTGCAGCTGCTAGTTTAAGCTTCTGTGCGATAAATACAGATACAGATGTGCAGATTAGAAAGAAGAAAGAAAGAGGAGAGAGACAACAGAGACACAAAGGTCACTTTAGTTAGACAGCTCCTCAGGACACACATCAGAGAAAACATTTATTTCTAAAGTCCAGGAATCTGGATAAATGATGTTGCACAGCACGAGAGTGGCACCGAGGATCAGCAGTGTGTGTGTGTGTGTGTGTGTGTGTGTGCATTCCTTTTACATTGACCTCAGTGTGAGTGTTTGAACTGGTGCTTGCATAGACATTTTTCTTCCTGTGTGTGTGTGTGTGTGTGTGTGTGTGTGTGTGTGTGTGTGTGTGTGTGTGTCTCAAGTGAGGGGTCCATGTATCTCTTTCCATAGTCGGTGTAAGTTGTTGGTGTAAGTTGTTCCTGTTACATCTGGTGAACTATTTTTAGTGGTGGATCAGTCACTCAGAGCAAGAAGAAGTAAGAGGTGGAACAGTCAAACAGGGACCTTGGTGGATATCCTAAATATATCTCCCAACATCATCTATCATCTCACCCACAAGTCAAGCCCTTGATGCCCCTGAACTTTATCTACAGTTTCTCCTTTTCCACTGTTCTGTCATTAAGGTCCACGAGGATGCCAAGAGACTGCATCGACCGCAGTGTTGAGTCCTCACAGTTTCTTGTTATACTGTGGTATTTTCTTCTTACAGTGATAATACATTTGCACCCACAGTCAATATTAGACATAACACTATAACAAAGAGAAACACAATCTTTTAGTCAATTTATGATTATATGTCACCCTCTACTGGACAAAATGAAAATGGCGGAGGGAAATCAAGGATTTTAGACTCAAGGTTTTCTGCAATGCTCAGCACGGTGGCTTAGTGGTTAGCACTATGGCCTCACAGCAAGAAGGTTCCTGGTTTGAAACCCATCAGGGGTCTTTCTGTGTGGAGTCTGCATGTTCTCCCTGTGCTTGTGTGGGTTTTCTCCAGGTACTCTGGTTTCCTCCCACAGTCCAAAAACATGTATGTCAGGTTGATTGGTGACTCTAAATTGCCCATAGGAGTGAGTGTGAGTGTGTGAGGTTGTTTGTCTCTATGTGGCCCTGTGATGGACTGGGGACCTGTCCAGGGTGGACCCCTGCCTTTCACCCAAAGAGAGCTGGGATAGGCTTCAGCAGATCCCTGGGACCCTGCTTAAGGACTAAGGGGGTCTAGATGATGGATGGTTTTCTGCAATTATACATTTCAGCATTAGGGCTGGGGTAGAGAGATAGGTGGGCAAGGTGACACTGATGTTGGCAATTAGGGGGAAGTAACACGTGCAAGTTATGTAAATATATATAAATATCTGCTAAATGAATGCAAAAATGTGATTATGAAAAAGAGCAGAGAGTCAAAACACACCAGTGAACAGGAAGTTTTAAGTACTGAAATACTAAACATTGTACTAAACAATGATAAGCTCTTACATCCATTATAAACCATCATGTTAACATTTTGGACCTCGCTTGACTGAACAGTGTCTGAGAACAGGGTCCACATTTGGAGAGCTCAACATCCTCATTTGTGAACATGAAGGTTTCACTTTGATGCTTGAACTACTACGCACAGCCTGATGTCAGGTGCTCCCCCAGTCATACGCAGCATGTGTCACCGTTAATTAATGACACATGATCTGCATCATCTTGAAGGAGGAAGAACATGTGCTGAAAATGAGGAACTCCACTTCTAGAAAAGGAACTTGGAGCCAGTTATAGATAAGATTCACTGAAGTCAGAGTTCATTTCTCTTCTTCAGTGCTGAAGTAGGAGCTATATCTGGAATTTATTTGAATACCAACTCTGACTGTAGGTATACTCATGAGCTATGAGTTTGAAGTACAGGGGTCACAACTTGTTCCCACAAACAAAATAATTTCCTGTTAAAAATAAATGTGTGATATGTTTTCTATGAAACATCCTATTCTGAAATAAAAAATCTGACGTGAAATGCTGACATTTGCTAAAGTCACACTTATTCAGAAAGCTACTGTAAATGCAGTTCATCAATACGTATGTAATAGCAGTATCCAGATTGTACAGTACTGCACCAAAGCACAATGGAGGCTTTAAAACAAGGTTTCTTTTGACATAAAATAATTTTATCACGTTATTCACAACGTTCTCAAACCTCAACTGTGCTGTGTTGAAAATGTTTTGGCACTTTCAAATGAGGGAGCACTTGTATCATCGCATCACTTCAAAAAGATGAAAAATCTTTATTGTTGGACGTAATTTTACAAGTGAGCTTCACTGACATTGAAATAACTCAAATGAAGCTAAAGTGTACAGGACAAGGAAACAGAATATGGTGCTTCCATGCAAAAACTACAAACACATTAGTTACAGAAAATGAGAAAATGTAAGATGAAATTAAATTTAAATCACAGTTCTGTGCACACTTACACACTCTAGGGGTATTTATTGCCATTGTCCAAACACCACACGAATCATAATATACTGTATACAAAAAAAGCACCATTTAAAAAAAAAAAAAAAAAAAAAAAAAACAAGCATGGATGTACCATTTACTTTAAAAACCTTTACTTCAGCAGGGAAATTTTTAACAGCTATGTGTTTTAAAAAGAACATAACAAAGAAGCCTCAGCTCTGAGCAAATCAATTGCTACTCTTTCAACAACAATGGAAAATTTCCAAAATGCTTCCAGACACAAACCGGGATACAGCAACTAGACTGGTGAGGTTAGGTCCATCAACCCAGGTGTCTATAAAACATCTGAATTTACAAGAGAGCTCTGGTGACTCCTCACCACAGGCCACACTTGCATATACTGTACAATACATGCTTGTAAGAAGACAGTCGTGTTATACAAAAAAAAGGCGGGTAGGACTGAATGATAAATACAAGGCAGGAAGATCAGTACGTCACAAAAAAGGAGATGCAACCAGGGAGAAAAAAAAAAAGTAAACACATTGGAAAAAACATCTGATTTAAAAAAAAAAAAAAACTGTACAAAACCAAGAGTCACACCGTTCATGATATGACCTATTGAAACAGTCCTACTATTGTCTTCAGACAGATGTGCATCAGTAGCGTCGACCGAAAGCTCCACTCTGCAGCCCACCACCCTGCATGAGCTGGTTCTGTCTGTTGAGCGCTCCAGAGAGAGACTGAGATGTTCCTGTGTTCATGTAGCCTCCTCGGCTACAGTGAGAAAACAGAGACACGCAATGATCCACGCTGCTCAAACAACAACAGTGCTGCCTGCTCCTGTGAGCTTACGCTGCTCGTAAAGAAGATAATCGGCCGATAATCACGACTCACCCTGCCATTCCTCCACGTTGCATGTGGCTCTGGCCTGGGATAGCACCGTCCCGACCTGGGATTGAAAAGTCAAGTGTCAGACACACAGACCAAGAGCACAAACAGTTACAGCTCTGACACTTAAATCTGGGACACTTTAGTTTCAGGACCTGTTACACCAGTTCATCATTGCCTGCTACAGTGTCTGTGAAACTACTGTACCAAATGTTATCATAAGCATTCCTACCTTGCCATGCTCTGTCTCCTTCCATCTTCCGTCCAGAGTCCCAGTCACGGCCTCCTTCCCTGGAAAACAGAAAGCTTTACATTTTGGCATTTTTCAGGATAATGTAAGTGGTGGGTTCTGTTTGGAAGTTAATGTGTGGTTTAAAATGAGGTAGATGCTCACCTGGGATTCATGCGTTTGTCATAGCCTCCACTCCAGGAGTCTCGGCCGTCTCTGCCATGCCTGTCCGACCTGTCTGAGAAATGCTGTGAGAAGAGACGAGACATTTAAAGCTCATACCTTGCTCCTGTACAGTTGCTTTCAATTAATGACTCCTAACATTCATGTTGTTTTATTCTGCAAGAAATTTAGGCACCGCTGCCAAATGGCAACAGAGTGAGCATTTGTTTCCAAGTGCAGAGATGTGATCCTTGCCGCTTACCTGACCATCTCTGTCGGCACCTATGCCACGAGCGCCCTCCCGCCTGTCCATCATCATGTCGTCTTGATAACGGCTCCGGTCCCTGTGGTCAAAGTCCTGATAACGCTCCTGACGACCAAAGTCTGAACGGCCGTAACGGTCATCCATGGCCATGCGCTTATCAGGCCAATCATCTTTTCTGAAAAGATCAGGCAACAATATCCAAAGTGAAGTTCATCCACTGAGCTTCTCCGTATCCAGCTGATAAATACTTGCTCCTAGTAATAATGCTCAACCCACCACACTGGTGTGCATTACTACACTATAACATTTTTATTTACCTGCCATCTATGTCATATGGTCTTTTAAAGGGGCGTCGTTCTTGTTCATAGCGTAGTTGTTCTTGCTGCCGACGCAGCTCCTCACGCTCCCTGAGGATCCTTTCCTGCTCACGCCGCCTCTCGTATTCTATACGCAGCCTTTCACGCTCCAGGAACTGGCGCTCCATGCGGTCTTGATCAAGGCGCTGCTTCTCAGCCTGGAAATGATAAAATACCTTATGAGAAGTGCACCGCAGACAATGGACTTTTAAAAAAGATAAGGAAGAGAGGGAGAGAGAAAACACTGTCATGAATAAGTCTTTTCAATGTACCTCCAGCCAGTGTCTCTTCCGCATCAAGTGTTTCCTCTCCTCTTTCTCCCTGAACAGACGGATTCTCTCACGCTCCCGATCTGGGCGAATGTCACGGTCACTAAAAGCAGACAGCAAAGATTAATTTCTTTTCAGTGACCGACTAAAATCAACACCAGACCTCTCCAAAGCTTGCACTTTATTCAATAAGTAAATACTGATTCAACACAGACTCAGGTTGATTCAAACTCCATGTTTATTATACAGAAACAGATGGCAGTATTATATAACCGTATTTACAGTCATCTACAGAAAACAATTATTTGCCACCTGTAAAACAAAACGTTAAGTTAGTTAGAAGAGAAGGCTGAGATTAGTGTGCATGATCCTTACGTGAATCGGCGTCTCTCGACCTCTCTGATCTCCCTCTCTCGTTGTCTCTGCCTCTCTCTCTCTCTCTGCTCCTTGATCTGGTCAAACGACAGAATGTCTCTCTTCTCCTTACTGGGTGACTTGCGGTCCCGGCTCTTTGTGCTCTGGAAAGGCAAAAGAAGAGGGAAATAGTCAATGACACTATTTAGAATTAGAGGAAAAATAAAGTATAGAAGCTGTAATGATGCTAGTTTACTTACTCGTTCTCTGCTTTTGGTCTTGACGCTTATGACAGGCTCTCCTTTGGACTTATCCATAACCACAATCCTCTCATTTCGCCCTGAAGAAAGCAAACATGGTTTATTGATTGATTGTTTAGCAGAAACAAATAAGTAAATGCTTTAGAGAGAACCTTTTCAAGTATTAACTTGACACTTTTCTCACCTTTGCCATCTTTTCCTTCTCCCTCAGACTTCTCATCCTTTCCATCAGACCTAGAGAAAATGTCACAGTGTGAGCTCTATGAGAGTGGCATCTCAAAATTCACACAATTCAAGGACTGGGTTACTTTTCTCTGTATATTAAATATCTTAGCCACTGTTGAGAATTAAATAATTCAAAAGGTTTAACAGCTTTGGTTTTAGGTTACCACTGGGTCACGAGTGCTAAAAGTATAAGCACACTAAATAAAAACACTCAGTTAGTTTCATTATTGTTAAAAGACTTTAATCAGACATGTAGGAGCTTGTCTTACTTGGAGTCGGAGGAGTGTCTCCTGTCGTTGCCAGACTTTTTGGTTTCATTCTTCTCTGCTGGCTTTTTCCCTGCAGGCTCATTTTTAGCCTGCAAAGTTTCAACAGATACATGATTATTCAGAATAGCTCAACAAACAGATTCCAGCTCACAAAGATCACACCACACAATGAAAATAAAATCTCACACACAAAATATATACATATATATAAAAGAAAACACGGTAACTGATAATTGTGTCTTGTAATATCTGTTTAATACTTAAAAACTGGCCTCTCTTACGAATACATGCTATATGGTGATATATGTCAGTGTTTTCTTGGTGATTTTGTGAACAAAATTGGAAATGTGAATAAATCAAGTCACTTTATTTTTTACATTTCTGTCATCTAATCGAAGCACTGAACGCAGTATGATGATGTACAAATCTTCCTCCGCCTCTCACCCGCTCCACGGAGATCATCCTGCCATGCAGCTCAGTCCTGTGAAGGTGGCTGATACACTTGGTGGCTTCCTCTGTGGAGGACATGGTGACAAAGCCATAGCAGCGAGCTCCAGGGCTCTTGGCGTTGGTCACAACCTTAGCGCCAACAACCTGCAGGACAAAGAGGGAAGGCAAGGACAGTGGTGAGGACTTCAAAGACGTTATCAAGTTTGGATTAAATATACATGATTGCAGGCCTGGTGATAATGGCGAGGGACAGTTGTGAGGCACAGACTAACCTTGCCGTATTTACTAAAGAGGGTCTTCAGATCAGTCGCTCTGGTTGTGGAAGACAGACCACTGACCCACAGATTTCTGCTACTGCTTGGTGTAGCACCATTTCCAGCAGCTAAAAACATGCACGGAGCCAGTTAATAAGCATACAAGTTGAATGTTAAAGACCAGAACATGAAAGCAGCTCCTTCATACACTTACCTTTTTCATCTTTCGACTCAGTCTTACCATCTTTTTCCTCAGAGCTAGAGACAAAGAAAAAAGCCATTAACATACAGCACTGAGGACTGCTGGGATCTTTCCTGACACAGATGTATTTGCTCATATGTTTTATGGATTATTAAAAAGCTGTCCATTGTGTATCATAGTGCAGTGCTTTAATAATGAACAAATGAACCTGCACCCTATGACAATCCCAAGACGTTACTCATTAATGGGCAATAATGTGGAAAAGGTGAGTGTAAGGAATGACAAATGAAAACAGACAAATACACAGAACGTTTTTACCTCGAAAAGAGCATCCAAATTTTTCTAGCACAAAGGAGCCAATGCAACAGATAGCCATTTGGTTTCTAGTAGACAGAAAGCAACAAACCTCTTTCTCTGATCATCGCCCTCTACAGAAGAGGACTCTTTCACTGTCGAGGCTGAATCCGCAGCAGCTTTCTCTTCTGTCTTCTCATCCTCCTCACCCTTCTTAGACCCCATTTCTGAATCAACAGTTTCACCCACGGCGCCCTGTTCACTTATGCTAACAGCCTGCGAGCTTTTGTTTTCAGTATCAAATGTCTCTTCTGGGACATTCTGAGTCCCCTCAACCTCTTTGGTATCAGTCTCTACCACATCCCTGTCGCTCTCCACATCTCCAGGGTCGGCCTTGTCGGATTTGGCACCAGTGTCGGGCACACTGTTATCCCCTCCGGCGGTGGCAGCTTGCTCTTCTTCAGGGCTCGTCTCGTGGCTCTGGTGATGATCTTCGTTAAGCGGCTCAGATAAACAAGACCCGGCTACTTTGTCATTTTCTACGGATTTAACAGGAATAAAATGGCACAGAGTTTAATCACTTCTGAAACACAGCAATGGTTAACGAGGAACTGGCAAGGCCTGGATTAGGAACGTCATGACCACTGGCCTGTGCTCTTAGAACTATGAATTAAAACGATGAAGTAGACCCTAACGAGAGACTGGAAGAGAACCCAAAGGCAGGAGGTCCACCAAACAACTAGTGCGACTACCACTCTGGCTCATTTCTCCAGTCGAACCACTTCAACTGTGTTCACCTGATCCAAAGCAGACAGACTTCTGCGCTGATGAGAGCCACAAGATCAGCAGTCCAGACGAACACGCTAGCTGCAGTCCATCTTCGGTCAGTCTTTGACTTTTCCAGTGTCCATTCATATTGACCAGCACTTCAGCTCAAGTCCAGCAGATTCACATCCAACTGATTTCTGAGTCAGTGTCATTAAAAAGTCGTAGTAACTGATGAGCCTTGAAGGAGCTTTGCCTTGATCTTCATGTGGCAACCTAGAAACACTGCAATCACCTGCAACAACTCAAACCTCCCTGACCATGACATTAAATTGCTGTCAATGGGCCTCAAATTGCTAACCACTTTTTTTTTTTACTACTGGAAAAATACTGCTGGTAACAAGACCAACATTTAATACAGACATTACTAAGCTTGGTTAATCAATTTTCAGCACAAAGCCAACAATTTCCTTTGGGCTTCCAGTCTCTCTTCCTAAACAAAGTGTTTGCAATCCAAGCTCAACACTGTAAAAAGATGCCTCTATAAACCATTTTCTACAGTACCTGTTTCTTCTTTCACATCATCAGCTTCTGGATCCTGGTCCTAAAACCAAAACAATATGTATTTACCAAACTGTGACACATTCACAACAGCATTACAAGCTTCACATACAAGAAAATGATGAGTGAGAACGTACCATATTGACTGATGAGCACGTCATATAATCATCCTTATCTAACATGTCAGACTCGTCCATCTGCATAAAGTAAAGTAACATTTTAACTTGTGATATTAAAAGCTAAAATCGGTAGAGAGATTTGTAGACTCTCTCACCTCTAGACCTCTTCCCTCATCTTCTGACTCGAACGCCGCGTCAGGTTCATCATTCAACATTGCGTCTTCCTCTTCAAGAAAATTCTCAGTATCTTCCTCATCATCCTCAGCTGGTATGCCATTATCATTCTCTGTGTCATCTAAAACATTCATCTCAAGGATGTCCATTTCCTGCATGTTCTCATGGTCAAACCGAAGATCCTCCTGAGAAAGAAAAATAATAAATTTTATTTGTCTAATGTGCCTTTCTCACACTCAAGGCACTTTAATATTAGAAAATGCATTAAAAAACAACAACAACACCACCACCAGCTGCAGTTATTAAATCAGTCACATAACTCACATGGCCATCATGGGAATCCTCCTCGACGGTGCTGTCTTCTGGTTCATCATTCTCTTGCCTGGTATCTACAAAAAAATATATAAGATTAAGCCCAAGTCCTGAGCCACATGTTAAACAACAGTACAGCCTCCAAAATTATTAGTGCACTTGTAAATCACCTTCTCAAACTAAACTTGGCATTTTAAGACTCATAGAGGTCAAATTTGAGGGACGGTTATTGGCTAACACATGGCACAGACAATCATCTTACTGTCTACCATGTGCTGGACCCCATGCACACCTAAAACAACAGGCAGTGCCCTGAAACAAATCTCATTTTACCACATGAGGGTTTAATAAACCAAAAACTCAAGGCACAGATTTTTGGACTTAAATCAACTTCAGCGCCATCATCATTTAGGTAGACCTTTTCCATAGTCTCCATAGTTACAGTTCTCTCCTTTATGTAAAGTGTTCTTATTTAATGAAAAGCAAGCTTGAAATTAAACATATTTCCATTATTGCATGGTGAATAAAACACACAATAGTATAACACAAATGCAATTTCCCCCTTGTGGGACAAATAAGGGTTTTCTTATTTTAAAAACCTTTTGTTCTGAACACAAACTGTGGTTTCTGCTGCAGACTGGACGTGTGCACCAAACACTACACAGTGTGCTGTGTTTTATTTAAGAGATGTGGATGCACCAGGTCAGAGCAGGACGACAGTTGCTCCTTAACGCACAGTTGCGCGCACTGGCACGAATTACCACGAGACCAGGTGTCACGTGTTACCGGACAAGCGGAGGCCTCTTTGGCACAGTTTAATTTAAACCGAGGTGACCGTGGCACAGACCGTGTCCGGCCCGTGTCAGCTGTGAGGGGAGGATGGGGTGTCCACTAAGCTTCTTATGCACAATTTACCTTTAGCGGCCCGTTTGGGCGTAGAGCTCGCTTTCTTTGGTGCTGAATCCGGAACGACAATAATCCCGTCTGGATTTCCACCCTCTTCCTCGATAGCCTGTTTATAGAGAGCAGAGCACAACCAAAATCAAAACACTTCCGTCAGATAAACATGCATTAAATGCGTAACGAGCCACGAAAATTGCAGCATTTGACGTTAGCTAACAGCTAGCGGTAATTAGCTTAGCATTAGCTTAGCAACGCTAACGTTAGCGCACAGGCCAAATGAAGAGATTTTAATGAACTACCGTAACATTAACGTTTATAACGAGGAACTTAGTCGGTCGGTGTAAGGACGGCGGTGAAAAATACCTTTCTCAGGCGCTCCGACAGGACACTCTTGACGCCAGTGGTGTCCAGGTTCCGTTTCTTCAGCTCGGCCTTCAGATCGATGACTCTCAGCTCCGACAGTTTGCGAACTTCTGCGCCTTCGGGAATCCCCGCGTCCACCGAAGGATCAGCCATTGTTTCCTCCCGGAAAATATCTTCACCTTGAAATTGTGTTTTATGCGCCTTATTTGCCGACGCCGCGAGTCTGAGAGACTGGGTCCCAGAAATAACGTTACTGCAAAATGGAGGCCGCGTTGAGCCGGTGATGTCAGTGCGCATGCGCAGTGGAGTCCCAGTGCAGGGACAGGTTTTTATTTCTGAATATTTTTGACAGAAATTACAGATAATTTCAAGAGAAGTGACAAGAAACACGCACATTCAATCATGGCAAGGCAGGATTTTATACATGGATTAAAACAAAACAAAACACTGCTATTCATCTACTAGCTATTTCTTCCCATTTACAAACACATCAAATTTGATCTGTAGTGTGGTTGCGTTTACAAGGCATTGTAATAGATAGATAGATACTTTATCCATCCCCCATGGGGGAAATTCAGAGTTAATGTATGAATATCTTGCAAAAATGTTTATAGAACATTAGAAAAACTAACAGCCCTGTGATGGACTGGTGACTGGTCAGCGAGCTGGGATAGGCTCCAGCAAATCCCTGTGACCCTTAGGAGAAATAAGCGTGTATAGATAATGGCTAAACAGACCACATACAATGACCTAATACCTGGGTCAGGTTATTTAAATGGTAAAATCCTGCATCTCTTTTCGTGTTTATGTGCTGCTGATTTTTTAGTGTGCTAAGGGCACATCTGTTTTCATAATGCCTAATAAGAGTGAAAATTGTACATGTCACTAAATTTATAGTTTGTGTCATTAACTTGGCTGTGAGGCAAGCTTTTGCTGGCAACCAGAGGTTTAGGGGCATCAAACATTTCAGGACTGTCATTCTCCTCCGGGACATTGGCTTTCCTGGATGACGTCGGAGCGTCAGTCGTGGAAGATTGTCTGCCAGTGTGTGAATAATATGACCATGTATTTGAGGTTGAACTAACAGAGGTGAAGGAGCACTCGGGAACCTTCAAGGATTCAAGGTTTAAGGAGCAGGCACGAGACGGTCGTGGGTCATGCAGGTTGAGTTTGGAGACCAATGGTTTTCCAACTGTTACTGGTTTTCTTTCCTCTACTTCTTCATCCATGTTGGAATATGTGTATTGAAGACAAACTGTGAACGTGAGCTCCGTCTATAAACACAGTGGGGAGGAAAAAGTGTTTTTTTTAGTTTTAAAGAAAAAGATTAAAAACCAAAATGTTGAAAATACAATATTAAATCAGTGCAACATACTTAAATTGTACTCTTAATCATATGAAGTAGACTTTATTTTTTCAACATAAACTGTAGTAAAATACTTATATGAGTGGTTTAAGCTTTAGTACTGGTAAGATGTCTTCAGAAATAGGAGAACTAATGATGAAAAAGCAGCTTCTGACCTTGAGTCTCTGCAGGCTGCAGATGCGTGTGTAAAGACTGGGCACCTCTGGTGAAGGTAGATTTTCCTTGATTAATAATAAACTGCCTGCTTCGATCAGAGTCTCCTGGTTACTCTTCTTCAGATCAATGTCCACATCCTGTCAAAAAAAACAGGACACACTAAAGCCAGTGCAGTACTTAAATTTGATTTTTTAATTTTACTCAACCAGTTCATTAAAATGTAGTACAGGGGTGTCAACCCAGTTTTCTCAAAGGCCACAAGCAGGACGCTTGTTTCCCTGCTATCCCTGCCCGGCAAACTGCTGAATACCTGGATCAGGTTGTTCAGCCAGTCAGAAGCTGGAAGGTCCTCTGTCTCCCCCACTTCCACCCACCTACATGTGAGGTATTATCTTCCAGCTTCTGATTAGCTGAACACATGATCCAGGTAATCAGCAGTGGGTAGGGCAGGGATAGTTGAAAAACAAGCAGGACTTGTTTTCACCCTGTGATGGACTGGTGACCTGTCCAGGGTGTACCCCTGCCTTCCACCCAACAGAGAGCTGGGATAGGCTCCAGCAGGTCCCTGGGTATAGAAAATGGATGGATGGATGGATGGACTTGTTTTCAGGACTGTGTTAGACACCCCTGATGTAGTGTGTTGTGAAACCCTGGAGAATTCCTGGTCACAAGCAGCCAGAACAAATCTAGTGCTTATTCAAAGTCTCAAATCGACATGAATAACATCATCTGACAAACCTGAGGGAAGTCGGTAAGCTGAGCAGAGCATGAAATAATTTCTTTGGGCTTGTCAAGTATCCGAGTGTAGATGACCATGACGTTGGAGAACTCTGCAGCAAACCCGAGCTGAACTGTCACCCCACAGTCAAACTGAAGGTAACTGCTCTTAGGTAGGACTATGAAGAAAACCATTTGTGTTAGGTTTACTTGACAATGACAATAATTTTAGTTTATTTCTTTGAAAAGAGCAGCCTACCATGAGCAACGGCCCACTGCAGGTTCCGGGCTGAATAGGACGCAGAACATTCAGAGGTCTGTATCTGGTCGGTGAGGGAACGGCGTTCGGACAGATTACTGCGCAGCTCCAGAGCCTGCCTCCCTCGCGTTATTTCACAACGACCCATGTCTGGTAACAGTATAGAGCTTTAGGCTAAAATGCGGGCTAATTAAAGCTGTTAAAGAGTAATTAAACACTCAATGAAGGTCTTCATCTGTCACTAATTCTTTTTTTCCCATGGTGATTTAGTACAAAATTGATCCCTACTCTAGGTTGGCACATTGTCCCATCCTGGAACGCCAACATTAGACGGAGACTCAATGAGAAAACAGTCAAACAGTCTGAAATGTTTGTCTAATTGAAGAAAATGTTTTCGCTACATTTGTGCACTTACTGGCCAGTTGGTTAAATCTGTTGAGGGACATAGATGGAGATCTCATGTTTGACACTGCTCTACATACCTTCAGCCACTCTGTCCAGCATCACTGTGACCTTTTCATCTTCACAAACTCGCCTTTTGAGGAAGCTTATGAAGATGCCGTTGGACACGTCTTCCCTCTTCACTTCGTACGCTTCTGCATCTGCACATCTAAACATCCCCAATACACAAGGGACTTTGTATTTAAGTCAGAAGACTATTGCGTAATTCAGACTATGAATTAAATATATTTCTCAAAGACAACATCTGACGTCAATGTAGCGTGAATAGTGATGTGTGAAAGGATCTGCAACTTACGTGGCATAACCAAACACTATATTCGCTGTCACCTTCAGCAGTCCTGTTTGCACAATGACATCATCATTCGGGTTTCTATAAAAGAAAACAGATGGTTTAAGCTTAACATGAGATAAAAAAAGCTACTGTGACGATTCATTCATTCAAATAAACATTTATACCTTTTGCGACACATGTCAAGAAGGAATACGTTGAGCCCAGTCTTTTTCTCCTGCATCCTGGTAAGTATATTCTGCACACACAAACAGTGCTCTGACGTGTAGGAGGCCGGTGCGTCGATGGGAACCATGAAACTGTTGCCGTAGTTCTCATAACCATGGCCAGCAAAGTATAGTAACCCTGAGGAAAGAAGGTCCAAGAACTGCTATCAAATTTGATCAGCTGTGTCAGAGCGTCTAAAAAAAACTGTCAAGTTCTGAAAAACAGGCACAGATGATTTATCAGTTTACTTCTGTTAAAAATATCTTAAATAAGCTTTTAGTTCTTTTTATTTTATTTTCTTTAAAAAAGCTTTTTGTCAAGAAACTCATGCTACTGCTACAGTCAATTAAATGTATTTTTATGTAGGCACAGAGAGACGTTTACATGCTGTGTAACAGTCATTAAACATGGACTCTGGTACAGGTGGACAAGAAACAAACCGTAGACTCCCTTGTCAAGCAGCATGAGGAACTCAGTAACAGCACTGTGCATCTCCTGCCAGTTGAGGTCGAGCAGGGTAACCACCTTGAAGTCCATTTGTCTAAGAAGGTTGGTCAGCTCATGCACATCAGCAATGGGTGCACACAGCTGGGTGTGGTAAATGTAGTTCATGTTGCCAATCAAGAGAGCAACTTTGTCTGTTGCTGTGGGGGGGAAGATAGCACACTAACCTATTAAATTACGTAATGCATCAATTAACAGTGTATATTGTGGCTTACAGACACTTCATTGTGACTACAGTACTTGTTTGGCATGACCTACCATAGAAAAGCTTCCCTGACGGTGACTGATTGGCCGTCTCTTCTAGTGGATGTTTTCCTGGTCTGTGGGTTGACCTGTGGACTTTCTGTGAGTCTGGAAACACCAATATTAAAGGAGAAATTTTAAAAAGTGTCCCATCTTGTTTGGTCTTACAGTAGATTGTTTATTGTTGCATAGAGAACATGTTACTTTCTCTTTTCATCAGACTGGAAAAACCAACCTGACCACATTGGCCAAGCAATAAGGTTGTGAACACACACACACACACACACACACACACACACACACACACACACACACACACACACACACACACACACACACACACACACACACACACACACAAAACCCACTTTTACCAAACCTGAGCAAAAACAGGAATGAAAAGGTGACGAAATGTTTCACAAGACGACAGAGGAACTAAATATTACTCTACTGCTCTATAATTACTTCCTTTATTCCTACCTACAGTATATATCGTTTAGTCTACATCTTTTAGCAGAAAATAAATCATACCTAAGCCACGATCAACTTCTACCCAGGATGCATCAGTGATGGAACTGGGGCCTGCATAAAAGTGAAAAGCATTAGAACAGCAGTGTGGAGTTTAATAAGACTTTAGACAGTAGATGGCATATTTCAATGCTGGTGGGTGTACATGTATTACTATAACATCAGCGAACATCTGGACATGCGCTTCACTACTTGTATATGCTGAAGATGAGCAAACCTAAAATAGCAGCTTCATGTTACAGGTGGCAGTGGGAATATTGTGATAACAGGTTTTACAGGCTTTTCTTAAGTCCAGAAATACAAGCAAACAGCTCCCTATATAGAAAATAGTCGTCTGTGTGTCTGAGTCTCACCAATAGTGACCGTTGCTGTGTCACTCCAAGCCTCATGATATAAATTGAACACCTTACATCTGTACTGTCCTCTCTGCGCTGTGGTCACAAATGGGATCTACAGTGTAAACAAGACACAATATCAATTGCACAGATCATACTGATACAGAGACCACAATAGTTATCAATTGAGTTTTGAATAAAAAGTCTGAACACTTGTTTGACCTAATCTACAATAATGTGACAACGTAGAAACACAGGTGATAATCTGGTCACCCAGCAACCAAATTAGACTATGACATTTTAAAATTTGGTTCCAATAGAAGGACAAACTAACATCAAATTAGTTCAACCATCTTTAACACGCGGCAAACATCTGCAAATGGTTTTTAAAATATGGATTAAAGCTATGACTTCACCAGGACGCAGGAAGCTCCACCTCCCCTGGTCACCATTTTAAACGTAAAATAAGACATTTAGTTTGTTTTTCATTGTTGTTCTACATGGCAGGAAAACAGTTGATAGCAGACTGAGAACACATTTACCCTGAGGGAAGATGTCTTATGTTGTGGCATTGGTACCGTGTTGTGGTACCACACATACTGGGCAGGAGGGTTGGCCTCTGCTTTGCATTCCAGCAGCAGAGTGTTGCCCTCAGATACTGACTGGGACTGGGGTTGGTGGATGATACGCAGTCCACTCAGTGAGCCAGGAAACAGAGTGCTGCTGCAGCCTGAGATGACAAGATTGACTAGAACATTACACCACGCTCCACTGATGAGATAAAACAAGGCAAGCAGAGACAAGAGAAGGGTTAGAGGGGTGGTACCTGGACTGGAACCTGCAGAGTGAACTACTTGAATCTGAGCCCACTGAGAGAAAACACAGTTTTCTCCATGGTTGACCCTACAGATGTAGTGACCCTGGTGCACTGACGCCAAAGGACACAGAACCAGTTCTGGAGAATTCCCCATTTCATTCAAAATCTGAAACAAGAAAATAACTGTATAACTGACAGTCCACACAACATGTAGTCTACTGAACAATCCAAATAACTCAGCATTGGACATCAAATCTTTTTTTTACTTTTTAATGACATAATGAAAAGATGTTAAACTGACCTCCTCTTTGCCTCTGAACCACTGGTAGCTGAGTCCAGAGGGACCAGCGGCTCTGCAGGTCAATACCACCCTTCCTCCCACTGTGGCCTGCTGGGACTGCGGCTGCACTGTGATCCGAATCATCTCTGACGCTGCCAAACACACACACGCATCATAAACAAACACGTGGAGAACAACAAGGAGAAAGACTCAGAGCATCAGGGCAGTGGGTTAGTTTCCACAGGCAGTGACTTGTAAAAAGATCTGGAGAATAAACTAGTGACTAATCATATTTTTCCTAATGTTGTTTACAACAAAGAAATAATGCAAAACACCAAGAGGAAGCTGTGAAAGTGAAACGAATCTACTTCTCTGGCCCATTTGAAGAAGAAGAAGAAGAAAACTGACACATATAAAATCTTCCTGGTCCTGTTACTGGCTTATCTTTGTGATTTACTTATAAATACATGTAATGCAACAGAGGAATTATTAACTAATGTAATTAGTCTAATCTATTGCTATTGTAAGTATGTTTGCTGATGTAACAACTCTTGTTCTACAGATACAATAAGCATTTTTACAACTTCAAACAGCAGAAGTGATGGATGAGATCAAAAGCTAAAAGACAAAAATATACCTGTGGTGGTGAGGAACTGCACGGCTTCCTGGTGGTCTATCTTCATCAGGCAGTGGAGCAGGAAGTCCAGGGAGCAGGAGCGATCAGCCAGGCGAGCCAAGAGGGTGCGTCCTGGGCTACCTGCAGCGCTCAGCACCTGGATTGAGCAGCTGGTCAGCTCACTTTCACTGCAGAGAAGAAAATGAATGAGCAGAGGTAGTTGAGGTGATAAAGAGTCCTAGGAACCAAAAAATACTGCAACCCATGTTCCTGGAGGGCCAACTATCCCTGATGACCTGGATCAAACGTGTTCTGTCAATCAGAAGCTGGAAGATACCATCTCAGGTGAGGGTGGAGTAGGGGAAGGCAAAGTAAATTGGTATGTTCCACCTTCTAATTGACTGAACCAACCTGATCCAGGTAATCAGCAGTGGGTAGGGCACCCCCTGATGGATAACATATACATGACTTATTGAAAAAATTTAAATTCTTTATTGAACAATGTGCAGAGCTCCTTTATGAGATGCTTTCAAGGTCTCACCTGCAGCGGAACTTTGGCTGCTCCGACACCGCCCCGGCCAGCTGCCTCCATCCGCAGGTGGAGTTGTCCAGCATCTTTGACAACCTGTTCAGGACGTGTTCGCTCAGAGTACCGATGCTCACGGTGCCCTCCTCCATCTTCCCCTGTGCCACCACTTACAAATCCAGAGACCTGGTGGAGGAACAGGGACATTACACTGACACTTGATGCGCCAAATCTGCCCCCCCGTGGACCCCTCTCCTTCACCTGTCGGTCAGTGGAGTCATTTCCGGATGTGACTGACAGTGATAACCTACTACAGCGGTTTGACTGTTGAATCAAGCCTCCACATATTCGCCTACGCGCTCGAGCGCAACATGTGAACAGCGGTTCGGGTTTTCCCGTCGTGAGCGTTATGGAAATCCTCCTAAAACTTTCCCACACACGGCAGAAGATCCTCTCTGAAGGAAACTATCAGCGTGATTCAGATCAGACTAAACACCTCGGAGTCCGCTGAGACCTGCGCCGCCGGTGTCGTGCCAAAGTAGTTATCCCCGACAAGAATTGTATCCCGTGCCGCGGGAGCGCGCATTCATTCAGAGTGAAGGTGGACCTGGGTTGTTAGGCTTGAATTTTAGCTAAGCTAACGAAAAAACAGTAACACTTGGATTCTTTAGTCATCGTATTGAATATAGTTCTTTTTCTGCACGATGTTTCTAATGTGTCTTTTAATTTGTTTATCTTTCTGTCGAAAGTTATTCTAGCCATTGTCAGCGTTATGTCAGGCTGTAGCCTATTTTACGTGTTTGTCGAGCTTCTCCAATGCATTGAGATTGTGAGGTCACTGTTTGGAAGCTACATTCAAACACGTTATGATCTGATCTTTCTTTCAATACAATATACTGAATCAAATAGCCTGCACATTAAACAGCTACAATAAAATCGAGTTCGACAGGAAGTGTAAACAAGCCTACAATAAACACATCACATTGTCAACAACAATTGTTTGTATAACCGACTTTTAATTGCAAAATAAATTGAGGTCTAGTTTTGGATACTGTTATGAATTACTCTGAATGATCACAGCGATCATGTTATTGCATAATATGACGTTACAGGGGGATACAAATTATTTCAGATGCAGTTTCCCACCTGAAATAAATTGTATCCCCCCCCTCCATGATGTCAAATGATACTCTAAACATCCTGAATGTTATTCTTTACACATTTCTGATCATGCTACATAATACTGGAGACTTTGGACAACTTTCCTTCACTATGGCTAAAGTTACAGGGGGATACAAATTATTTCAAGCCTAACAACCCAGGTCCACCTTCACTCTGAATGAATGCGCGCTCCCGCGGCACGGGATACAATTCCTGTCGGGGATAACTACTTTGGCACGACACCGGCACTTGTCGCTTCCGCCATGAACATATGCGGCTTTTTACCAAAGTGGCTCAGAAAACTTTGGACTTACCGAGTCCACCGGGACGGCGATCAAATCCAGCTCGTGGAGAAACAGGAACCGAGTGCGCCTTTTACGTAAAGAGATGTCTGATGCGTTTTTCATCCGATCACCTTTCCAGTCTTACATGATTTTGTTCCCCTAAACGTTTGCTTCTCATTTCGGTTCCTCATTTCTGCTGCTGTCACCCGGTTGGCCCGGTTATTTGCATGAAGCGTTGCCAAGGCAACGTCATTTATTAAAGCCATAAAAAAGTCTTTCAGCACTGTGCCTTAGTGGTTAGCCCTCTTGCCTCACAGCAAGAAGGTTGCTGGTTTGAAACCCATCAGGGGCCTTTCTGTGTGGAGTCTGCATGTTCTCCCTGTGCTTGTGTGGGTTTTCTCCAGGTACTCTGGTTTCCTCCCACAGTCCAAAAACATGTATGTCAGGTTGATTGGTGACTCTAAATTGCCCATAGGAGTGAGTGTGAGTGTGTGAGGTTGTTGGTCTCTATGTGGCCCTGTGATGGACTGGGGACCTGTCCAGGGTGGACCCCTGCCTTTCACCCAAAGAGAGCTGGGATAGGCTCCAGCAGGTCCCTGGGACCCTGGTTAGGACTAGGGGTCTAGATGGATGATAAACTACACTGCTTAGTATTTTGGTAGCTTTAAAAATGTTATTGCATACATTTAATAAGTGTTAATAAACTGGTATCCCCACACTGATAGTCACAGTGTCAGTGAGTTGTAGAAACACATGATGACATACATGGATGGAAGTGAGTCTTTATAACCTGGCAACCCAAATGCTGCTCCATGACTTAAGACTAATCTTTAGAATATGAGCAAATTATTTATTAACCACTAATGAAGCTACTAATTAAATGTCATAAACCCCTTTCAACATGGACCAGATTTATATTCAAATGACACATATAGGATCATTCTGAAAGAATGATGTGAAAATATTTGTGTGGTATTTGTTTATATGTATTTATTGCTACTTGTGGACATTTCAAGTGCATTTTTATTCAGATATGGACAAAAAAAAGACATGGACACATCCAAATGAATTCAATCCAATGCAGTCGTCCTGCTACAGTAAGCATTTCCTTTTTCAAGTTTCCCACAGTACATTCCACCTACAGTTTCATGACAACTGGAATAACCTGATTTGTCGAGGAAAATCCTGGAATCTGACTGAAAACTCTGGAGCTTTTATTAAATGAGCAACGTAACAAAAATCAACTGCTGTTTCCAAATGACCTTTAATCTAACTTTAATCTAACTAATGATGTTCTGAGATGCATGTGATGAATCTGATGCCACTGCATTTTAGATTTCAGGTCCTATATTTAAGCATGTGGCAAAGAGTCGGTCTAGCAGTGTTTCATTCAGGAGCTTAACATGGGCCCTGAACACCCGTCGTGTCAATGTCACGGTAGTTAATTCAGTCCAAAGGCTGTAGGCTCACCACTGTCCAGAAACAGAACTGCCTCCTGTCTGTCCATTGAAAGCCTAAAACTTCTTTCCTTTATGTAGTCTGTTGAAACGCCAAATGTTTTCCTTCCTTAGACGCTTCCAGTACTCCCAGGTGTCTGACTCCAGCTCATGCAGCTTTTTGGGTTTTCCCAGATTCAACTGGAACAACCTGGGCAAATGAAAGAAATGAAATAGTGCTTCTGTTTATTATTTCAATGTGTGATTTCCATGAATGTCTACCAACAAATGAAACATGCTTGAACTGCATTCAGTATGTGCAGGTGGGGAGAGCAATAGCAACAGTGAGATGAAGCATATGTTGATGAAAATTTGTGGATTTAAGTGAAATTTGTGAAATTAAAAGGCTTTTCCACAGAAAGACACATTCATAATTACTTTTAACCAGCTAAAATCTGTCTTTTTTTTAACAGGTATTTTGAAAGGAGCAAATGAAATTGACCAAAATTTGTTTTGATGAAATTATGATGAAAAGAAGCAACAGCAAAAAAGTCAGACATGAAAGTATTACGTGCTCTCACCACTCTGGATATTCCTCAGGAGGCTTTAATTTAGGGTCTTCTCCTTGTTTGAAGATGTTGACCCCTACTGCATACGCTGTTAGTCTGCCAGGGTCTTTACACACCTCTGGACCTTTCAGCTCGTCTTTCACCATACCTTTGCCTTTTCCTCTGGACGCTGAAAGACAGACATAGATTATAGAGACATCAGTATCAATATTGTGATGTGTTGATTAAAACTGGCTTCACAGGTTTTCTGAAAAAAAAAAAAAAAAAATCAACACAAACAAAAGCACAATAAAACAAAAAAAGTGAACAATACTTTTAATACTTTTTAATATGGAGAGACCTTTGACCCCACAGCCATTAGACTTTTTAACATTAACTGTTAACTTTAACATTAAGTGCTGATAATGTATATAGTGAAATTTCTGTGTAAAGAAAATATAAAAGCTACTGGACAATCTGAATTTCCCCCATGGAGGATGAATAGAGTATCTATCTATCTATCTATGTAGTACAATGCATTATGATCTAAGTCTATAAACAGACAAGAGCTGTAAGGATGTGAGTGTTTTTTGTTGTCTCAACTAGAACTCTAGGAAAGTTATTTATTTTAGTTTTCTGACATTTTACAGACTAAACAATCAACAGAGCAAATATGAACATATTAATACATAATAACAAAGACAGAAGCAACCATTGCTGCACAGGCAGTCTGAGGTAGGTGAAAGAAGAGTGGAGGTATCTATTAAATTATAACGAGACAATATTTTGTGTTATTGATAGACACCACTCAACAATAGAGCTATAATACAATGCATGTCCTCTTTACTTACCAACTTTCTTCGCATATCCGCACGTCTGGATTCTGTTGAACGTGTTCGTCTTGGTTGTGATGCATTTTGTTAACGTTACTATCCTAAATAAACCATACCCCGACATTTTTCCTTCAGTTTACTTAAAAACGCAGCCCAGCGTGCCACAGTTTGACATTCATAGCGCTTCCGTTTTCTGCTTTGGGTTTAGCTTTGTAAAACAATCTTTACTGCCCCCTGTGGTCAGGAAGACACACCACAAGACCAGCTACACAAGTCGCTGTTGTCATTGCCATCAGACAGGGGGCAGCACTGGGCTACACGTGTCATTTACTGTCATAAAACAACCGAAGAAGATGATAATCGTGGCGTGTGCTCTACCAGAATAAGAAGAAGGAGAAGAAGACGGAGAGGATCTCGAAAATGTCGGAGTACGCAACTGTCCAGAAAAGTAGTCTGAAATTAAAAGGCGTAGGGAACATTTCAGCTGGGAAAAAGTAAGCGATCTGTTATTTGGTAACATTTTAGAGAACGGCTACGTGTTGAAATGGGTGGAAGTACTTTAAAATAACCGATCACAACTGACAAAGACTAATGCTAGCCTGGATGCTAATAATAGAAGAACATCATGTTATCGTTACGTTAACGTTTACTGGTATTACAAGAGATTTATTTAGGCAAAATCCAATGTGAAATATAATTTTAAAGTGTCAAATTACAGGTTCCATTTGTGACCTGGGCGCCGTCAAAATTAACATAACGTATTGTAAACATTAGCTAGTTCGTTAGCTTTAGCTCTTACGAAACAACGTAACTTACTAGCTAACGCTAACTAACTAATTTCAAAACACATTGTCCAAACACAGCCACCTGACACAATAAATATAACGTATAGCTTCAAAATAAATCACTGGTAATTTGACATGAGTACATAAACTGTACATGCTCGGGTATTCAGTGAGACAAAGATTAGGTCTCAGCGTGTTGGACACGCAGAAACATAAATTGTCCTGTGCTGCTTCTGCTGCGGCTCCTCTCTCTTACTGTTATTAAGGCCCGGCAATTAATTACATTTGTTACGTTCATTTTTCAGGAAAAAGAAGAAGGATAAAGAGAGTAAGAATCGCTTGGAGCAGGTCGTCACCAGTCAAGACGACGAGGAGGTGAAAGCTAAGAAAACATATATTGACAAAAGGACACCAGCTCAAATCGCTTTTGACAAAATGCAAGAGAAGAGGGTAAGTACCACCATCTAAGAGCGGCCACAAACCCATGTTATTATGACAGTCTATGCTTTGATCGAATTCAGAAATAAGTAAATCATCTGCATCATCTAATCACGAGGACACACAAAACTAACACAAATCCAGAAGGCCAATGACCAATAGCATATGAAACATTTAATGATGTATTAAGATTTCACATGACAAGATAAGTGGGACATAAGCACTGAAATGATCTATATGTGTGCAGTAGAATATTAACTTATGAAGTGTTCTGAATTGGAAAAACAGGTGGAAGGGTTGAGTGTAAATCAGCCACCTAAAGTGGCTTAAAAGTAAACTTTGTTAGCTCAGCAGAATAGTTGATGGTTCATAGTCTGTTAGTGTTTGCATTATACCAATGTTTATCAGTGGTTTTCTACTCAAGGGACAAGGTTCAGTCACTTTTGCAACATAATGTGGAGCACACACAAACATACAGATGTTATTGTGGCAAAATTTAGTTTTATGTAATGGGTAAGTAGACCGAAATGTCCGTTGCCCAAAGCGTGAGATGTTAAGTAACAACACATACATACATGCCTGTTAAGGGTTTAGTATGTTTACTGAAGTGAGGGTGAGTGTGTACATTTTAAGATTTCATTTGCATTAATTTCTGTCTCTTCTTTTTTCCTGAAGCAAATGGAGAGGATTTTGAACAAAGCCTCAAAGACACACAAACACAGAGTTGAGGTGAGCACTGTCAGACCACCATTCAGTCCAAATTGTCCATTAAAAGTAAAACAGTGCAGTCATTCAAATAAATAATGTTGATGATTCATGTACAGCTACATATTGTGATGTTAATGTATATTCCTGTTATTTTATCTGCCTCTAGGATTTCAATCGCCACCTGGACACCCTGACAGAGCATTATGATATTCCCAAGGTCAGCTGGACCAAATAGAAGAGGAGCATATATTCTTTTTTTTTTTTTTATTTACCACTTGTACAAAGACCTTCCACAGCGCATTTTTTAAGTGTATGTTTATTTGCCAGTTTTATGCATTCACTTGAAATTCATCCTTTCTTTTTTGTAGTTCTTGGTATATACAATAAAATATTTGACTAAACAATGTTTTTCTTTGTTTGCTTGATATCCAATCAAACATCTGTGTTATGTTACCACAGAGCATATTAGCTGATATTTTAAATGCACTCAATGTTTAAAGAATATAAATTACAAAGATTTTTTTTTAATAGATATATTTTGCATTGAACTGCAACATTTCATAAATGACATACAAACTGTAAACCTGAAACACAAGGTACAAGTGTTCATGTTAAATTATTTTGGATGACACTGAATATGAAGTATCCTGAAGGTAGCAACTTACAGCTGAGGACAGCAAAAGTATTTCAGACAATAAGACTGAATAAAATCAACAAGTTGGCATTCAAATGCACATTTTGCTCCTGGAGAAAAAGAGAAAAGGCATGTTGTATCACGCCTGTCATGTTGCACGAGAGATCTAATGCAGTAAGGAGCTGCATTAAACAACATTAACGGATTCTCAGAATTTTTATTAAGACAAAATAAGTTTTGCTCATACAGTTCTTATTTGAACAGAAATACCATTCTCCCACAGCAGAAAGGCTATTCTTGTTTTGTAGTCTTCCTTGTGTTATCAGTTTATTTTGGCCCCAGCATGTCACTTGGCTTCACCCACTGGTCGAACTGCTCCTCGGTCAGGTAGCCCAGCTCCACAGCCACAGCCTTCAGCGTAGAGCCTTTCTTGTGAGCCGTCTTGGCGATTGTGGCTGCCTTGTCGTACCCGATGTGTGGGTTGAGTGCAGTGACCAACATGAGAGACTCATTCATGAGCTTGTTGATTCTCTCTTTGTTGGCCTGGATGCCCACCACACAGTTGTTGGTGAAGGAGACGGATGCGTCGCCCAACAGCCGTGCAGAGTTCAGCACATTCTTGACTATCATAGGCTTGAAGACGTTGAGCTCAAAGTGTCCATTGCTGCCTCCAACAGTGACTGCGACATGGTTTCCCATCACCTGGGCTGCGACCATGGTCATGGCCTCACACTGGGTGGGGTTCACCTTGCCTGGCATGATGCTGCTTCCTGGTTCATTCTCGGGTAAGATGAGCTCCCCAAGGCCAGAGCGGGGTCCTGAGCCCAGGAAGCGAATGTCGTTGGCAATCTTCATCATGCTGACAGCCACTGTGTTCAGCGCTCCACTCAGCTCTACCAGGGCATCATGGGCTGCCAGAGCCTCAAACTTGTTGGGAGCCGTCACAAACGGCAGGCCTGTGAGAGAAGCAACAGTGGAGGCTACTTTCTCAGCAAAGCCAATGCGGGTGTTGAGTCCTGTCCCTACCGCTGTGCCACCTGCTGCAAGCTCATACACCCTTGGCATGGCGGCCTTGACTCTCTGTATGCTGTACTTCACCTGCTGTACGTAAGCGCTGAACTCCTGTCCAAGTGAAAGCGGCACAGCGTCCTGAGTGTGTGTGCGTCCGATCTTGATGATATCTTTAAATTCTTCAGCTTTAGCAGCCAGAGCATCGTGCAGAGTCTGCAGGCCGGGCAGCAGCACCTGGTGGACCTCTGTGGCTGCAGCAATGTGCATGGCAGTGGGGAAGGTGTCATTGGAGCTCTGACTCTTGTTGACATGGTCATTAGGGTGGACAGGATCTTTGGAGCCTAGTTTCCCTCCCAGGATCTCAATTGCTCTGTTACTTATCACCTCATTCACGTTCATGTTAGTTTGAGTACCGGACCCAGTCTGCCACACCACCAGAGGGAAATGATCATCCAGTTTACCTGCTGACACCTCATCTGCAGCCTGGATGATCGCGTCTGCTATCTTTGGGTTGAGGCCGTACTCCTTGTTCACCTCAGCAGCCGCTTTCTTCAGGACCCCAAAGGCCTTGATCACTTGGATCGGCATTCTCTCACTCGGTCCGCCGATCTTGAAGTTCATGGTGGATCTGACAGTCTGGGCACCGTAGTACTTCTCGGCCGGCACCTTGAGCTCACCAAACGTGTCCCGCTCGATCCTGTACTCCGAGCTGGCCATTGCGGACGTGCAGAGGGGGGGCTTAGACCTCACGCCGAGTCTTTGTAAAGTCAGGAGGTTGCAGTTAAACTGCTGGACGCGTCTCAAAGACCGAAACATGGCTTCTCATTAGAGGTGAATCCAGGGGGAGGTCAAGGCAGCTCCCCACATTGTCATCTGTCATTGGAGGAATAGAAGACGGATCGGACGTCAGCCAATAGCGAAGCACTAAAGGCGGGACTTCCGCTCTGGTCGTCGTATCGAGTGGAAACAACCAGGCTGCTTCATCCGGATCAGCGAAGTTAGACACAACGTTTCTCCATTTATTTCCGACAGGCACCGATAGTTTATTTTTTTAGAATAAAAGTCAGTAACTGTAGATAATTTGTGATTTAATAAAGTATAGATTTCTGACTTAACTACCTACATTTTATTTAATAGTCACTGTACATTATAATGTGATTTCTGCACGTATGAAAGCTTTGCAGTTCTGTGTGGAACTCGTATAATATTGATTTGTGATTAAAGAGGATAATGACAGTGTTTTGTGGATTGATGTTATGTTCTCTTTGAATAAATTAATGCAGATTATCGCAAAGAAACTTTAAAATACTTCAAAACTGAGATGAGAGATTCCTTTCAAGCAATACATGGGGCAAAAATATAACATACCTACACTACCTCTTGTTACATACCATTATTTTTTGCATTCATTTTAAAAATGATTGTTCAAGTTTATATATAATTGTGTTTACATCAAATAAAGTTGTGAAGAATTCATAAACAATAGAATTTACTCACACTTACATTAAGTGTCAGTGTGTGAATACTTTCACTTTCCCCCTAAACTACCTCACAGTTTTTCACAGTCCATTATTTTGTTCATTTAAGTTAAGTATAGCTAGGAACATTTATTATATCACATTACTCCTGTTCTCAGATCTCTGCACTGGTTTCCTGTGTATAAGTCTCTTCATGGCTCAGCTCCACATTACATCTCTGACAGGTTGGTGCCATATGAACCATTTCAGACTCTGAGAACATCAGGGACAGGCCTTCTGCTCGTGCCCAGACTCAGGACTAAACAGGGAGAAGCAGCATTTCAGTTTTATGCAGCTAAAATGTGGAATAGTCTTCCTGATGATGTTAGACAATCCTCATGTCTGACAATGTTTAAGTCCAAGCTACTCTTTTAATTTAATTTCAAGTTAATTTTCTACTATTTGCTGCAGGGGTGGTTCTAGCCCTCACTATTGTTGCTGATAACACTACCTGGTGTTGTGGCTGTGTATTGCAGAATGTCGATAGTACAAATATAAATGCAAACAATCATATATGTGAAGAATCAACATAGTCTCTGCTCATTACATGCTGCAATATGAATGCAGTCAGTCATTAATGAAACATTTTAAAAAGTAAAAATGATACTTTGATAGCTGATTGTTTTAGGGGTGCTGAATTGACAGACAGGGGGGTAAAGCCCCTCTAAAAAGGGTCTAGAATTTGCTGTTTCTTATTTTAATATTTCCCTTTGTACTTTTAACTTGTCTTTTATTTCTATAAAGCCTTTTGAATCACTGTGTATGAATTGTGCTACACAAATGAACTTGCCTTTCAATTGTCCTTTTTTTTGACATGCCACAGGGTGATGTTGTAAAATTTACTCAGCGAGGAAACACAGAAAGAATCAACATCCTTAACCTTTAAATTTCCTTTAAAATTTCAGCGTGACGTAAACGTCTTTTATTTTGAAGTCTGAGATCGGGCCTTCGCCGGAAGTGTGCAGCGAGTTGTCGCTACCTTCCCTCTGCGGTCTCTTCTCGCGGTAACGTTAATATACTGTTAGCTTGCTAGCTAACCCCATCGTTTCCAGGTTTCGTGTCGACCTGAAAACAGCCAACGGAGAGAGAGACACAGAAAGACTACGCAGCCGAATATTCTTTAAACCCACACTGCACAAAGGAGCGGGACAATGCCACACAACTTCCAGCCCGGAGACCTGGTCTTCGCTAAAATGAAGGGATACCCCCACTGGCCAGCCAGGGTGAGCAAGTAACAGCAGCCGGAGGGGCGGAGGAGGGGGTGGGCTGCTCTGCATGGGACGCTGGAGAAGGTTCTGTGTATCCTCGGTCCTGTCTAACATGGACACCAGTCACACAGACACGACTGATACATATTTGTGGGCTTTGACAGGCTGTGTAGGGCCTAGAGTCCGAGTACGTGCAGCATTAACGCTGTTTGTATGAGTTGATGTTGCTGGCCTACCTACGGAGATACGTACAGCAGCGAAGCTAAGGTTGTTATTTTGGAGATGACGTTTTTGAAATTACAGCATTTTATTTTCTAGACACAAAGCCCCCATCTCTATGTTAAAAAGCTGTTTATTCACACATGCGCCACATATCCAGACGCTTTCAATTAAAATATCTATATTTTGGTCTTTTAAGAGGTAACTACCTGATCAATACATGGTAGCCTCACGTTTCCTACATGGGTCCAACAAATTTGTGTGATAGTTTCTGTTTTCTGCACATTTTTAAAAAAAATAAAAAATCCTTGCTCTTTTGCAGATCGAAGATGTGGCTGATGGGGCAGTGAAACCTCCTCCTAATAAAATCCCAATTTTTTTCTTCGGGACACATGAAACGTGAGTACAGGACTATATTGTCTGTAAATTTCAGATTAAAAACTTATTTGTATATGTAAAACTTTGATGCCTGCAGTTGCATTTTGCTTTTTACTGTTTTATAAAAGGGAGATTCAATTAGAAAAAAGTGGTTTAAAATGATTTTAATATTGTACCTGACAAAATGTTTTTGTTTTGCATTGTTGAATTTTTAAATTTATGCCCATCTGTATCTTAGCCTGATATCCTCTTTGTGAGAGGAATGAATTGGTATGAGACAAAAATCACAGTTTATTTAGTCTCCTTTCATAAACTTTGTTCTTTTCACTGTTAACCTATGACTTGTCTGAGTTTGAATTGTGCAGTATGTTTCTTAGAGATGTGTTGGCATGTTTGATCCAGCATCCAGACACCATCTGTTTAACGAGATGGCACCTGCAGTAAATTAATCCATCACTAGGTGGCACAGTCTACTGTTTTGAAGTGAGGTCTAGTGTAAAACTGCCATAACATCAATATAAACAACTTATTTTGTGATGACACTGGTTTGGTATCAGTTGAGTCTGTTAGTTTAAGTAGTACAGCTGTTCACATTTTCTTTATTTCTCTGTTTTATAGAGCATTCCTTGCACCAAAGGACCTTTTTGCCTATGAAAAGTACAGAGAACGCTATGGAAAACCCAACAAAAGAAAAGGATTCAATGAAGGTTTATGGGAGATCCAGAACAATCCACATGCCTCCTACAGTGCCCCACCTGTGGTAAGCAAATCAGATATCATAAATTCTAAATCTTGAATCATCGGTAATTCAGCATTACCTTGTACTTACAAAGACATTATTGTTGTGCACTGAGAAGTAAATTTAAATTTCTTTCTTCTATTCTTCCAAGCTCATGTGTTGTATGTAATCCTAATTTGTGTCATTTTTATGTCCATAGTTTTTTGAGCAGAGCAAGGCTGGTCGTTGAGAAGTGCTATGCAAATTAACTCGCCATACTTTTTAATCAAATGCTGCAGTAAAATACTGGCATGTCCTGGTGCTCATTAGTTTGTGGTTTTATGCTACTGGTAAATTTTGATCAGTGACTTTATGACGCAAACTGTCAGTCAAAGTCGTGTAAAATATTTTTTTAAACTGCTAAAGTTCCAGCTGAGCTGAGGAATTTGGTACGTTTATAGACCATAGTGTATTTCACTAGTGTTAATCTTCTTATTACCATTCATCTGCAGCCAGCGAGCTCATCTGACAGCGAGGGCAACAATGCCGAAGGAGGAAGCGATGAGGATGATGGTGATGAAGAGGCCACAGTACCTCAGAAAGCTGACTCAGGAAGTGAGGTTGACTCAGATTCTGGGAGTGACAGAGGAAGGGGAGGAGGAGTGAAGCGAAAGCCTCCAGTGCCCAAGGTACTAGTGTTGATATTCAGCTCCGATCATGATTCATTTCTGTTATCACAGTATAACTGTGTTATTGATGTGAATACAAAATTGATCAAAAGGGAAGCACTTGGTATAGTAGGCAACTACGTCCTCTCAGCAGCACCAGCTGACCATAACAGTCAGCCATGCTGGGATGCTTATTGAGAATTTGCCGCTTATATAGAAATAAAAACAAGAAAGAGCATAGAAGACCCACACATTACCAGTAGCTACTTTTTCATATCAGGAGTTGAACCATAATTAATGAAACTCATCTGTATGACTTGTATAATAAGACAGGTCAAATTGTTTGGCTGGAATAACTGACTGCAGTGCAAATTAACGGTAATAATGTAATAGATTCAGTTGAACTATAATTATATTTGCATGTCTGTGGACTGTTTTAGCGACCTCCTCCTCCAAAAAAGGCTCGAGGCTCGTCCAGTGATCGAGATGATGAGGAGAGTGGATCCCCCTCAGAATCAGAACCCACACCTTCAGAGTCTGACTCTGGAAAGAACAGTGATCAGGTAATCACACATACTATACTCCATATATTTGGAGTGATTTGTTTTGGTCCTTAAATATTAATCATTTGCCTTTCCAACAGGATTTTACGCCAGAAAAGAAAACTGTTGGACGAGGTGGAAAGAAAGTAGGAGGAAGAGGGAAGAAAAAGGTAAATCATTTATAGAATAAGAAAATAAGTATTATATTGCATTTATACATTTTGTGATGACTGTTCTTCATTTCTTGCTCTTTCTTCTCATCTGTCCGTTTTTCTCTGTGACGATGCAGAAGGCCTCATCTGACTCAAATTCAGACTCAGGGTCAGGATCAGAGAAAAAAGTGGTGGACAGTGACTCAGAAGACGAGAAGCCACGGCCAGCTCTGTCTGGCTCAGAATCCCAGTCTGGCTCAAAGTCTGAGTCAGACTCAGATCCACCTCCTCGGAAGGGCCCACAGGGTCGCAAGAAAGGTGCGTCGTTAGTCTTATTTATTTATCAATTGCAACTTTCTGTGAATAATAGTGATGCATTTTGTTTATTCCTTATTTATAAGCACTCAAATACTGTTTCTATGATCCACAGAAAAACCTGCACCAAAATCTCGTGCACGGAAACCCAAACCTGCTCCAGCAAAACGAGCACCTTCATCGTCCTCAGACAGTGACAGGTCAGGCTGCTTTAAGCTTTTTCTACTCACCACAGATAAACAGAATAAAAATGAATCAGAAAGTGAATATTAACTTGGTGTTGAAGGAACTGTAAAAGTTGCTTTTTTTCCCCCGCAGTGACAGTGAACCCGATCGCATCAGTGAATGGAAGAAACGTGATGAAGAGCGCAGGCGAGAGCTGGAGGAGCGGCGGAAAAAGGAGGAAGCAGAGGAGCTGCGCCGGCTACGCGAGAAAGAAAAGGAGGAAGATGAGAAGAAGAAAAGAGACAAAGATAAGAGTAAAAAAGACAGTGAGAGCGACAGCAGCAGTAGCTCAGATGAAGGTGTAGATGACCACCCGTTAAAGAAGTCCAAGAAACCTCCCCCACCCCCTATCCCTGCACCTTCAGACTCTGATTCTCCACCACCAGCTGAGGTACAGTTGCTTAAAAAATAAAACGTTTATCATCTAATTTGTAAATTATTTGTTATACTTTGCCTTATTCCGAGTAATAGGATTACAGGTGAGTCTTGTTATTGACACATGCACTTCTTCTGCTTTTCTCATTAAAAGGTGAAAAAAGCATCTAAGAAACCAGACAACCAGAAGAAGGCAAGAATAAAGAAAGAGAAGGAGAGAAAAGAAAGAAAGGAAAGAGAGCTAAAAGAGAAGAAAGCCAGACGGTCAGAGGAAAAGTCCAGAGCAAGGTGAGTGTGCAATAGGGACTAGACTACAGTATGCAGACCTCATTAGAAGAACTTCATTAAAACTTAATGTATACAGATCACACAGTTTCCTCTTTCTCTTAGGTCTAAGCCTGAAAAACCCAAACGCAAACCCGAGAGACTGCCAGAGAAGAAAGTGGAAAAGAAAAAGGGTCACTGTCTCATGCAGTCACACTCGATTTCATAAGCACTGTTCTTGTTTACTGCAGCTGACTAGTCATCATTGCTTCATCAAAATGTATCTGTATAGAATGAAACTATGCAGCAATAAATGCTCAATTTATGTTTATTGTTTCAGTGAGAGCGAAAGTAATTCAATACAGCATATTGACTGTTACACTGTGTGTGTATACGCAGAGCCATCACCAGAGGAAAGGCTACAGAAACTTCATACAGATATAAAGTTTGCACTCAAAGTGGACAACCCAGTAAGTCACATCCAGGATTTTCGTTAAGTACAGTTTTCTGTGTTTGAATGCCAACATGAAAACTGACTTTTTCTGTATTTGTGTTTTTTCTAGGACATCGAGCGGTGTTTACAAGCTCTGGAAGAGCTTGAGGCTGTGCCTGTCACCAGCCAGATCCTCCATAAGAATGCAGAGGTTATTGCCACATTAAAGAAGGTAGATCTTCATTTGTTGTTGACTGTCATTACTTTGTATGATTGCAAATGTGTAAGACAGAATAACCCACGAACTTAAAGGGAAAAAGTGCATAAGATGGTGATAATCATGATTGTTGTTTATTTTTTTGGCATATACATCTTGCACTATCTCAACTATAAGATACTTGAAATTACACTTGTCTTTATTGGGTTTTATTTCAAAAGCTCAAAAATGTGATTTTAAAAAAGAAAAAAAAATAATTTATTAATGTGTTTTTTGACAATTTAGATTCGGCGGTATAAAGCCAGCACTGCAGTCATGGAAAAAGCTACTGATGTCTACAACAAGCTAAAACTACGGTTTGTAGGCAAGGCAGAGGTGGCAGCTAAACCGAAAACAGAGAACAAGGAACCAGAAGAAAATGAAAAGGAGACAGAAAACACAAGTAAGGAACCACATTTTGGATCTTTGGGTTCTAAACCTTTTTTTTTTTTTTTTCCCCCCATCAGACCTGGTATAATTGAGTTTTCCCTCCACGCTCATATTCATCTAAATTTGCTTTTTCCAGACTCTGCTCCAGTGAATGGAGAATCAGAACAGAAAAACGATGACATGGCAGTCGATGAAAAACCAAAATCACCTGTAAAGGAGGATAATAATGACAATACTACTTCAAGTCCAAACAGGTGACCTACCCATGTGAAGCAATACACAGTATCTCGGCTCTACTCCCAACTAACATGGCTTAGGCAACTGTGAAACAGTATATGAAAGCAGATAATTCAAAGTCAATAGAAAAGGGTGATTTATTTGCTAATCGTTAAAAAGCTCACGTGAGCATTTTCTCTGATTTAACATGCATGTTGTCATGACTTAAGCGCAGCAACAGGAATTCAGACTGTTCTTTCTCTTCAGACGGAGTCCGGACAGCCCTGCTGAGCAACAGACGCCCGCCTATGAAGAACCAGACAACGCTGTCTCTGCAGAGATGGAACCACCTTCTCTAGAAAGCTGAAAGACCCTTAACCACCATTGCAGTGGACCAAAAGCTAGAAGATGGTGGCCTCTTTGTTTGACGTCATACAGCGCTCCTGGCTAAACAGCATTGCAACACACACCCAGCATTTCCTACAGTATCTTTTGCATCTGTGTTGATGTTTTGGACATTTTGTACTATAATGATATCAAACCAGAGCACCCCATCACACACCCTGTTTGGTCCATTATTTATCACAGCAAAAAGGAAAAGCTTATTTGTGTGATAGGTTGTGGCAATGTACAACAGCTCCCACCCCTCTCCCCTTTGTTTTGGTTTGTTTTGTTTTGTTTAGTTTTTTTTTTTAAATGTACTTTTCTTTTTATATGACACACAGCTGACACCACTGCTCCTGGCTCCTTTGTTGTTTCCACCACTTGAACTCTTACTTGGGTCTTTAATACCATATGCATATTGAATGATTACATTTTTAGCACTTCTAACCCACATTTAGGCTGGGGGTAGTTCCACATGAAACTTGAGATGATTCTTAAAATTGAGTGGAAATGGAGCCATGCTGTTAAATTTTAGGTTTTGTGGATTTTGTGCCCCCCTTACATGTGTTGGCTTCGTTTTTTTGTTAAGCGTACAGAACATCACCAAGGCCTCTCTTCTGTGTGTATGGTATTGTGAGAATGGTAAAGTACTATCTGTGGTCTTTTATGTTAAGTATTTTTTTTTTTTATTATCTGGTCTTGATCCAGTTATTCCAGTCTGAAATGTAAAGCCATGAATTGACACTGAAAACTGTTTTCCAACTGAGGTCCACCTCCTTTTTATAGCCTTGTTTTCAAATATTTGCATCTACAATTTTGTCTACAATAATAATAATAATTGCTGTGGCGTTAAACACCCTGCAGTCTTGTTTCCCCATGGTGTCTGCTTTCAGTAACTTGCATAATTAATGGAATAACTGTACAGATTGGAAACTACCCTTAAATGCTATTGAGATCTCATGTAGCTGCAGCCTATTTTGACATTTTCCTGTCATATGAATACAACAGGTGTTTTTAGTGCTATGTAAATTGGTAAAGCATTTCTATCACTTAGTTGAGACTTGAATAAAAATCTCAGCATGGTTTCTGTCATTTTTGGTGCTTTAACTCATTTGTGTTTTGTTTTGTTTTTTTTTAGATGGAGAACAGGAACAGCATATAGTTGGTTATTTGTCCATTTCTGCTAATTTCCCAATGCATCACTGCTCATATTACACGTTTAGGTATGTAAAGGAAGTTCCCTGCCAGCATTATGAGGAGGTATAGCACAAACTTTGAGACAGAAAATGTCATTTTTAATAGAGTGTGTTGATGTTTCCTGAAACTGGCAGTGTGATACTCAACTATTGAACTATTCCTGACCGGGGGGAATAGACCTTTAATTCCCCTGAATCTCGCGTAATACTGGAGTCAGCTGACTTCAGACGCCATTTTGTCAGCCATTTCCTACACTGATCCATTGCCAGTGTGTCTGCACAGCACAGGACGCCCTGTCTGGCCTCTGCTTCTGCCCGGGGCTTGGTAAACAGCAGCGGATCTTGCGCACACGGTACCCGGGTGGATGAGAGAGAGTGTAGCGGGTCGGTCGGCACCCACTAGACCTCTGCAAGGCGCTCGGTCCCGCAGGACAAGAAGCGGTACACGTCCCAGACAGACATGGCTTTGAAGATTGTCAAAGGGAGCATCGATCGGATGTTCGATAAAAATCTTCAGGATTTAGTACGTGGCATTAGGAATCACAAGGAAGATGAGGTAAACGGCACAGGGGAGGGGTAGAAACACTGTCACCTGGAATATTTTTAACTTCGTGTCCATCATTGTTTTTACTGGAGTCAGCATATTCTGCCACTACCGTTATCGGTGACCAGCTAACGTTAGCTAACGCTCGGTAAATTAACGTTAGCCGTAGCTCAGTCATTTCATTTAGCCAGCTAGCTAACAGTCAACTCTAAACACCTCCACACACAATTAGTGCTAATTTTGACTTTCGCTGAATAACATTTTAGGGGACGCAGAGCTCATGTTAACTTTTTAGTAGCTAAAGACACCTTCGAGGTTTTAATCAAGAAGCTTATTGTAACGTTATTGCAGTTACTGACAGCCAGCTAGCTAGCTAACTAGCTAACCTAGCCAACTAACTAACAGAGGGAGAAAGTCGCTAGTTGGATCAGCCATCACAGTTCAACATTATTCTCCTGCTAATGTCAGCGTTTTACCACGTTATTGGCTAAATTTAGTACTTTATCCTCCAAATTCCCTGGGATGTTATTGAGTAAAGGACAGCAGCTTAAATGGTACATGTAGCTTAGATGCAAGGATCATGAATGATAATGCACAATGTGAAATGAATCAGCCCCCATCCCAGCTCGTCAGTGATTGAAGGTGAAGTCATCCCCTGTCACAGCCCTGTGGGTGATGACAGGCTCATAACAGCACCCAGACCTGAGTGGGAGTAGGGTGGGATGTGCCATTAGAGGGCACTGTTTGGGACAGCCACGTTTCCATCTCTCACATCAGCCTCCTCCTACTCTTATGAGCTCTGTGTTGGCTGTGTCTAACTTTGTTCTTGCTGTCTAATGCCTGTCAGGCAGTGAGATAGGAAATTCAAACTTCATACCCACCCACCCAGTCTGTTCTTATGCACACCTGTAGTGGCAGGTATTGACATGTAGAGTTGTCTTATGCTGAGGGTAGATTTGTTCTGTGAACCAGTTGACACACTGGGGTTATTGTGTGTGTGTGTGTGTGTGTTGATGTTCTTTGGTTATTTAAAAAAAACACAAAAACAAGCACTTATTTATTTCGTGCCAGGCCGTCAGCACTTCATCTGCTCGCCAGTGGTAACCCAACCTGAGCAGCCTAGATAAGGTGGTGGTTGCCCAGTCAACAGTGGACAGTTTGCTGAAATATTAATATGTGCTCTGTGTGTGTGTACACAACCAAGTGTATGTTGACTTTTTTCCTGTCCAGCCCATAGTCTCTATTTGTTTTTCACCTGTGTGATAAGTCTTTGCACAGTTCATCCATTCATTCTTCTTCCTTTGCAGCAGCAGACATACTGTAGAAAGCTGTGCAGATGTCCTAAGTGCATTTCAAAACTGTTACTAGTAGTAAGAAATTTGGGTGTTTTTTTGTAATTGGTGTTAACATCAGCTAACTCAGAAAATCCTCATTCTTTGTATGGACGTACCTGCCTTACTGAGTTTCTCTAGCTCAGCTTGTGTTACTGGCAGTTGCTGCCTGTGTTGGCCCAGTGACAACAATTTCAGTTATTTCAATGAGTTCTGAATTGGTCATTGAAGCAGCATGAGTTGGAGAAGCACTATGTGTGTCTGGTGATAGTGAGTTGAATATCCTTCCCAGCCTACCCTCCAGCCGTGCTAGCCACAGTTTCTCCAAAAGCTGCAGCAGAGCTCAGTCCTCCCCCAGCTCCCACCTCATCCTGTCACTGTGCTGTCTCATGACTGCACACACATGACCAGCATGCACTCACACTCTAGAGAGCTGCATGTGTTTAGTTTGCAAGGTTACTCCTTTCAACAATAGTTGACTGATTACTCTGTCTGGAGGTTTAACTGAGCTCAACTTCACTGTTGAATGAAATGTTCATTCTGCAGTCACTATTTCAGGAAATCATGGTGTTTAAAACAATGGTCAAACGAGTACCTAGTGTTTCACTCATTCATTCAGGCACAGAGCTCCTGGAAACACTCATCTGTTAAAAGGCTTTTGTGGGTGAGAGAGCTGTTAAGTCACCCATTATCTTTTAGACTTCCATAAATAACTTGTGATTAGTAACTGTGTAATGAGAATGGCACGCTCCACTCTTTTGGCCATGTTTGTTTTTTGTTGTGTAAACATAGTTTGCTCTTAGACCTGAGCCATTTGAGTTAGGGTAGCATGGTTAAGCCCTTTCTAGCCATCAGGCCATGCATGGTGATAATCTCATAGGCAAGTTGCACCATTTAATGTGTGCCAATTTTTGCCAGGAGGGGAGAAAATGTTTGTCACCTCGGCCATTTGCCATATTCAACTACACTTTAGGACAGGGCTTTTAAATAGTTCATTTCACCAGACAAGTTGTAGTAGTGGACAAACTACACAAGAATTTTATGGCTTTACACTTGGCATAACCTTGATTTGAACACCAGTGACTCATGACTTGAGTTTGACTTTTGACTTAAAGACTTGATTCTGTTTCATAAGCCCAGAATGGATCAATTTTGGCAAATGAGCTGGTTCTGGATTTTCTGCCTTTTCCTGGTGCTTTGTAGCACTTCAGATATCACTTTACTTAATCTGATCTGGTGTCTGTTATTTGTCCTCCCCTTTGTCTGCCCTCAGGCGAAGTACATCTCCACATGCATTGATGAGATCAAACAGGAGCTCAAGCAGGACAACATCGCTGTCAAAGCCAATGCTGTGTGCAAGCTCACCTACGTAAGATCTCTACCCTACAGTGATTCACTGATTTTCATGTCTAACACTTCTACTTGATACATAGGCACTTGTACACCTATAATGTCTGTGTATATAATTTTCAGTGAAACCTCCCCTGTGCTCCTTTAGGTAGATACACTGATATACATTGGGGTACAACCTAAAAAAATAATGCTAAAGTCTTTTGTAGTTCTTTACACCTGAAGGGTAATCAATTCGGTAAGCAACACCCAAGATTAACAATTTGCCCAGGCAGTTTCATACTTTAACAGTGTGGCATATGTTGTTGACATAAACACCCTGGAAAGTGTTTTGTCTGTGGCAATTTTACAAAGGAAATGCACACAGACTTCAAATCAGATGAAGGAAACCCTATTGGTTTTGGCTCAAGCCTTCATTGGCAAATAGGTTTAGAGACAACTGCATACATTTATGAAAAATATGTACAGAGCTATTTGTTATTATTTTGTTTTTATGGCTAAAGATTAGTCACTGTACAGCCAAATAGCTAGAAGCCAGCACCTATTGAGAACAGTGTATGATTCCTGTTTTAAATGAAAGCGCTCCTTCTATTTATAGCTTAGGCCTACATTTAGGTTTAAATGGCTTGTTGCGATTGGCATCTGTACTCCCACTGAGAGCTTCCAGGCCAAATCACACAGTGTCTCTATGCACCACAGGGATATCCTAGAGCCTTCCTCCTGCTGTTATTTACCCTTGTATATCTCTGCATCCTTTCTCTTCGGTTTTACAGCTTCAGATGCTGGGCTATGATGTCAGCTGGGCTGCTTTCAACATCGTTGAAGTCATGAGCTCCTCTAAGTTTACATACAAGGTATGACTGCAATGTAATGACAAGTCTTAGAAGTACAGGTGTCAGAGCACACCGAAGAGTGGATATGCCAAAACCTGTTATCGAGATATCTGGGGTCTTTGTTGAAAATGCTAACGACAACCACAAATGCTATGTAAAAAGACAGTTTGTGAGGCTACGTTAGGTCCCCACATAATTAACTAAAAATGGCACGAGGAATAGTCTCAGCAAATTCTGTGTTATAATGAATGATGATGATTAGTGGTTGTAAAAACAGCAGTTACACAGTCAAAATGAAGAAATTGTCTCGGATTGTTTCTTCTTTAGAGGATTGGATACCTGGCAGCCTCGCAGTGCTTTCACGAGAGCACTGATGTCATCATGCTGACAACCAATCAGATCCGAAAGGTCAGCTACGCTCTTCTTCTCTATTAGTGAGCATCTCTTAATACAACTTCTCCCACAGCCAACCTCTTCTGACTGTTGGCCTCTTTTCTTCTTTTTTTTTTTTTCTTTACCCTTTTCCAGGATCTCAGCAGTCCCAACCAATATGACACAGGCGTTGCTCTCACTGGCCTCTCTTGTTTTGTGACCCCTGACCTGGCTCGGGACCTCGCCAATGATATCATGACATTGGTGAGTCATGGTGAATAGGTCAAGAGATGTAAAGACTTATGACAAAGACAAAGACCTATGCCCTTTAGTTTTTTTTCTGTCTAGTTCATTTCCCCCTTTAACTCGTCTTTACTTACCTCTGTACCTCACAGCATTATTTCTTTTTTAATCATTTAAACACAATTGTCTCCACCCTCTTTGCTGTTACCGTACCCTAGATGTCCCACACTAAACCCTACATCAGAAAGAAAGCTGTGCTGATCATGTACAAGGTGTTTCTGAAGTACCCAGAGTCCCTACGCCCTGCTTTTCCCAGGCTCAAAGAGAAACTGGAGGACCCAGACCCAGGTATTAGGAAAGACACCACATTCTCCACAATCTCAAGGTTTTGGCTTAAAATATATTACTGTTAGAGTTTTTTTCTTGTAGTTCTTGGTTTACTTCAAATATATTTTTTCTCGTTTTAGGTAGCTATATTATAGACACTGCTGGCACATTACAGACAGGCTTTCTTTGTCACCTGACTCCCATGAAATATTCAGCAACAAGAATACGAGATTAAGGAAGGCTCATTTGTGAGGCTGTCAGGAAGCACTCAACATTTCACAGAACTATTTCTGTTGCACAGAAAAGAACATCTCATGGGACATTTATCTGGCCTTATGGCATGTCACACAGGCTGTGCCAGTGGTGTCTGAAATATTATAATATAATATTATTTATTCCTTGATAGTGAAGCACTTTTTGCTCATCTGTGAACAGACCTTATTTTATACAAGCTACTGTAAGCTGTTACTGTGAGGATGTTTTAAATGTGACATAAGATTTTTCACATCTTAAAGTATACACTAGTGATGGCACAAGAAATGGCTGCTCATGTTATAAAGAGTTTGCATCTAATTATATATTTTTATCAGTGTATTTTTTTAATGCAACTTTTCTCTATGCTGCTATATTAGTTTTTTTTGTTGTTGTTATTTTAGCCATATGTCATGGATTTCTAATAAAAACAAATCATTCTTGCTTGAAAGTTAAACGTAAATAGTTTTTTTTTTTTTAGATTAGATAGATTACATCAGATATTTTTCCTTTTATTTTATGAGTACTCTGTATCTTCTCCTGTTTAGGCGTCCAGTCAGCAGCAGTAAATGTTATCTGTGAGCTGGCCCGGAGAAATCCCAAGAACTACCTGTCCCTGGCCCCACTCTTCTTCAAACTCATGACCTCATCAACGAACAACTGGGTTCTCATTAAGATCATCAAGCTGGTAAGTCAACATGACACAGGGGAACTAACTTTAAGAACATATCCATCAGAAAAGAGGAAATGATACCAGGTCCTCCACCAGTGTTAGCCTCAGTACTCATGAAGTCACAAGACAAGTTGCATTGTATAGAGATTTCTATTAGTCAGTAGACCAACTGTTTGAAAGTAACAAATACAGCTAACACATAACATTTTTACAAATTATACTAAGTATTTCAGAGTGGTCTTCAGTGCTAAAAAGGTAGAATAACACAAACACATTGGACATTTTTCCCTCTGTTTTTTTTATAGTTTGGTGCACTTACACCACTTGAACCACGACTGGGAAAGAAGCTCATTGAGCCTTTGACGAACCTAATCCACAGGTAAGATTAAAATCCTCTTTTCTCATCTTTTCCAAAAGTTGTAAAAACAGTCTGATCTGACAAATACATTGAAAATAATGTGCACTCTTTCCTTTTCTTATCCTGTCCTCCTCTCTCACAGTACTTCAGCCATGTCTCTGTTGTATGAATGTGTCAACACTGTGATTGCAGGTCAGTATTATGGTGTGCAGGGTATTGCTTATTCAGTTTAGTGTTGTTTCGCACACTAGTTAAAACTGCCCAGATTGACATTTTGCTCTTTATTTTTAATTAGTGAGACTCTGAAACTCTTGTTTATGATCTTAAGGCATGTAGATGTTTTAACATATGTATTCCATCCAACAATTAGCTCTTTATTTTTGCTTATTTGCAAACACAGAGTTTAGTTGTGTAATGACATTTTCTAAACACTGCGTGACTCTCTTAACTTGAATCCATTTATTAGCTTGAAAGTTTAAATTTAACCCTGTTGTGGATTCGGGTTGACGATTGTCCTATCAAAAAGTTCCTCTCTCTTTAATATAAATGCTCATCTTAATTATTCTTTTTCCTCTTCACTTCACTTTCAAATCTAACTGCTTCTGTGTCCCACGTTACAGTGTTGATTTCTTTGTCCTCTGGGATGCCTAACCACAGTGCAAGTATCCAGGTAAGTCTGTGAGGTCCACTCCTCCATCTGCATTTTCTATTGGCTACATGTTGATTTGAACCCTTTCCACTCCAGTTGAACAGCTATACATGCTTTCATGGGTTTGTTTCTTTTTGCATGTCTGTACAGAGCAATTGTCAGAATAGCACATCACCTACAGCTGCTCTCTCGCTTTCATGATTGTTAGTCAAACATGAAAAGGTCATTTTGCAGCACTGCATATGAGCATCATTTCCTCCACTTGCTTGTCTCATTGATTTTGAGCCCATATAAGACTGAAACTGGTGTGGAAAGGTTTACAGTGTTGTTAATGGCTCTCCCCTTCTCCCCTCTTTTTCTCCTCTCTTTTTCTTTCTTTCTGTCTCCTCCATTCCCTCCCTCAGCTCTGTGTGCAGAAACTGCGAATCCTGATAGAAGACTCGGACCAGAACTGTGAGCCCTCTGTCAATGCCTGCAGTGTGTCATTTTCTCATTGTCTGCGTGTTTCTGATTATGGAAGAGTCCTCCCATTTAGACGACAATAACGTAGACCCCCTGACTCTGGATAACTCGGACGTTCTTACTTTTTTTTTATTTTTAATTAGGTGGCCTACTTGGAATACCATTGCTCAATCTGTTTTTCCCAGATTGTTGCTTCAGTCTAAAAGGTGCAGAAGTTGCCAGTGTGCTGTTATCAAACACATGGCTTCTTTGCACAACATGTGGGATTGCTACATACAGCCTTTCGAGTTATCTAGATCTCCCATACATATACATGTGTGTGTGTTCTAGACCCCTAGTAGATAGACCTGGTATTAATAGAGCAGGCTAAGCTCCTTGCAGTGCATTGATTGGTGAAGGGGTGAAATAGCACACCTTTGCTGCATTTTGGAAATACTTAACTGACAGTAAGATGAAGTCACAAATGCAAGGCTATCAGTCTCTGTTTACAAGCCCTGAGTACACAGGAGACCATGTTGGAATATACTATACATAAGTTTAGTTGGTTAGTTTAGTGGCTGAAAGAAGGTTAGTTGATATATGGTACTCGGAGCATTATGCTTGATCCATTTGATAGTCTGTTAAAGTCAGAAAACCAATCACAGTTAAGTCGGTGTTTAAGGTGTATTATGTGTTGCTGCAGACGCCGGATGCATTAAAGTTCTTTGTCTTTTACATTCATTAAGTACACTTGAAGTAAATTTAAAAGTTGCAGTTTGTAATGAACAAAAAAAATTATAAGGAATCAGAAAGTGGCGCCATAGTATATTTTGCATTTGTGCTGTTGCGACTGGTACTAAGTTGCACACAGTCTAGATTTTGTTTGACTTTCCACTGAATTGCTTTTGTCACATTTCCAGTAGTAGAAGAAGATTTAGAAATGGTGTCTGTCATTGCCTCCTGTAGTTCACTGAGCTCATATCCCTGGTCATTTCTGCAGTGGATTCACTTCAGTGACCAGCCTCACCTCGTCCCAAGGCCAGCACCACACATGCACACTTACTGATCCCAGAACCTGAAAACCATTTGTCTTTGCCAGATTAGATGGCTGGCAGGAGCCTATAACCCAGAATATTTTTGATCATTCAAAACTCTCAAAATTTAATTAAGGGCTCTTGTCAGGGATACGATGGCTAAAGCAAAACAAAACTAGTTTGTGTGTGTGTGTGTGTGTGTGTGTGTGTGGTCTTATGTGTTGGTGTTTGTCCTTTCTATTGTGCCATTTGTTTTTGTTTTTTTGTTGTTGTTGTCATCCCTCATATACTTAGTGTAATTTCCAGTAACAGTAATTTGTTCACCTTCTGTTTAAATTATACTTTCAAATGCAGTCAGATATTCCATTTGTTGTGTAACTGCAGTTACAAATAAGTAAGGACAGTCTGGTTTATGAATGATAGGACCTTGAATAAGAAAATATTGTAATCTCAAACTTTATAGAATAATGTCAGGTAATGAAATTATGTAACTAGAGCTTTACTTGATACAGTGTGGAGAGCTGAGGCTGTATGAATGTGTGTGTTTAAATGCATTAAGGACATTTGTGTGCATGTTTATGCAGTGAAGTACCTGGGACTCCTTGCCATGTCAAAGATCCTGAAGACCCACCCCAAGTCGGTGCAGTCTCATAAGGACCTCATCCTTCAGTGTCTTGATGACAAGGATGAGTCAATCCGCCTAAGAGCTCTGGACCTGCTGTATGGCATGGTAGGGAGATTTTTAGAGCTGGATCAGTTTTTAACAAGCTGCTAAAATCTGCCAGTAAACATCAGACCTGCTGCTTGGTGTACTTTATAGGCTGGCCAGATGTTTATAATATGGTTAAAAAAAAATAATACTAATGTGTGGTAGTGAAACAGTAGCAGGCCAAATTGGCAGGTTAATTAATTAAACCAGTCACTACCAGGAAAAGTTCAAGCGTCATTCTGCATTAACTAAAATAAAATATTTAATTCCCAGTGGAACAATGCATGTGATTTTTAAGCTTAGAAACTAAATTTTGCTGTAAGATTTTGTATTCTGCAATTTAAAGTTGTGTAAAGGAACTTATTGCTTTTGTGTTTTTATATGAAGGCAAACGTCCTTCTAGATTTTAATTCCTGCATTTCAATTTGACCATTGTTGACCTGGTGCTTGCTCTCCTCAGGTATCCAAAAAGAACTTAATGGAGATTGTAAAGAAGCTGATGCTGCATGTGGACAAAGCAGAAGGAACAACCTACAGAGATGAACTGCTCACCAAGATCATTGACATCTGCAGTCAGAGCAACTACCAGTACATCACTAACTTTGAATGGTCAGTTTTACTCCACACCAGCAATTTTCTTATGCTTCTCTTAAAGGTTTAACTTTGATTGTATTTTCTATTCACTGACACTATCTGATTGACAGGTACATTAGTATCCTTGTGGAGCTTACCCGATTAGAAGGGACGAGACACGGCCATCTCATCGCCTCTCAGATGCTCGATGTTGCTATTCGAGTGAAAGCCATCCGAGCATTTGCTGTGGCCCAGATGGCAACTCTGCTGGATAACGCCCACCTGCTGACTGGCAACATGCAGCGGAACGGCATCTGTGAAGTTCTGTATGCCGCAGCCTGGATCTGTGGCGAGTTCTCAGAGTAAGTTGATATTTTTTTTTGTCCCTTTGTTTTCTTTAGCAAAGCTAATCTGTTACTCTAAATTGGACCTGATCCCACATGTGTAACATTTGTACCTGTCAAAGAACAAGAAACTTCCATTTCAAACTTTAAATGAGCAGTAGGATCCCTGTTAGTGATAAAAGTTCTAGAATATCAGAGTATTGTTAGCTTTTGAAACCAATCATAACAGAAATTCCACTCGTCTTTTTCTCCAGACACCTTGAGAATCCCATGCAGACTCTGGAAGCCATGCTGCGGCCAAAGGTTGCCACCCTACCAGGCCACATCCAGGCAGTGTATGTGCAGAACGCAGCCAAGCTGTTTGCCACTGTGCTAAAGAGCCAGGAGGGGAATACAGACGGCACAGCCGCACAGGAAACCAGCCAGCTGATGATAGACAGACTGCCACTGTTTGTCCAGAGCGCCAACCTGGAGGTGCAGGAGAGGGTAAGACAGAGGAACAGGCACATGTATGAAAGCAAGAGTCTAAGTTTCCTTTGCCCAAAGCATAGTAGATACTTTGACACTGTACACTTCAGGTTTCCCAGTACACATGTAAAGCTGAAAAATACCTATGATAATCTTCATGTCTGGCCTTGTGTCATGTCCGCAGGCGTCTTGCATCCTGCAGCTTGTCAAGTACATCCAAAAACTGCAGCAGAAGGATGTAGAAGTAGCAGAAGAAGTCAACGCGCTGTTTGCTGGAGAACTTAACCCTGTAGCCCCTAAGGCACAGAAGAAAGTACCTATTCCTGAAGGGTGAGTTGCCACGGCACACTGGGAATACATGCACATTAAAGCAGTCATAGAGTTAGTGTATTTCTAATCTTGACTAAAATCCAGGGCATTTATTATTTATTATTACTATAGTGGTGTACTCACAAGAAGTTGAAACATTGATAAAGTGACGCATTTGTGTTTGAGTCTTGATCTGTGAATTTGTTTGTAGTCTGGACTTGGACGCCTGGATAAACGAGCCTCCATCTGAAAGTGAGTCTGAGGATGAGCAGCCCAAGGCTATTTTTGCCAAGGAGGAGCACAAACACTCCCGTCCCCGTCACACAGAGGTGGATGAGAAGGAGCTGGCAAGAGTAAGCTGTTCAATGATTGTAGCTGTCCTGAATTGAAAACAGAATAGCTCAAAGCTATAGTACATACATAAACTTTCTGAAGATTTTTAATTGTTTTAGTTGTCTGAACATGTTTTATTCATGTGTGAATGTTTGTGGTGACGCTTTCAAAGTTACTTGTTTTCAACCATTTGAAAAAGTTCTATTTTTCACCCAAAATACCACCTAGACACCTGTCAACATGTAACCATAATGGTGCATATTTGATCTCCAAGACAAACGATACAAACAATATTGACCTTTTCAGAGTTCAATTGCAAATGCGTCTGGTTTCCTATGTGGTTCCATTCTCTTGCTGTAGCAGAGACAAGCTGTTCTTCATTGATTTAATTCATGGTGCTGTTTTTCCTCCCCCCTCCCAGAGGAGAGAAGCCAGAAAGCAGGAGCAAGCCAACAACCCATTCTATATCAAGGCCTCCCCATCCTCTCAGAAGGTCAGCAGGCTGTGTTTTTACCTGTACCTGGATATGAATAATAATTACAGTACATTGCATAAATGTTACTAAACTTGTGTCTGAAATGAGTACACTAATAGATATCATTGCAAGTTGGACATAAATCAGTTTTTTTTTTTAGCAGATGTTTTTTCTGTGCAGGTTTACCAGGACGCCCCTGGAGTGGAACACATCCCGGTTGTGCAGATTGACCTCAGCGTGCCTCTCAAAGTCCCAGGTGGGGCACACTGTCTTTACATTACCACATGTTGCTGACTTTTCTGTCCTCATAGCAGACGTCATGCTGTGATATAATGCAGATACTGTAAAGATTCAGTGCGAGTTAACTTATTTATTGCTATTTGTTTTTCCCTTCTTTCTCTGGTCATGTCTTCTCTGATGCTGTGTCCTTTTAAATTCAATGTGAACTGTTAGATGTTCATTTGTATTATGTGGCCTTTTACAATGCAACCATTGCTTCCTCCTGTCCCACAGGTCTGCCTATGTCTGACCAGTACGTCAAACTAGAGGAGGAGCGTCGGCAGAAAGAGAGAGCAGAGAAGAAGAAGAAAGAGAAGAAGAAGAGAAAAGAAAAGCGCAGTGGACGAGGGAAGAAGCATGATTCAGGTCCAGAGAGTGAGGAGGACATTACGCCAGCGCACATGGTCGACATAGTTACAGAGGAGATGCCAGAGGTACAAACATCTTAAAATGGGAGAAAGTGGAATTTAATTTTTTTTCTGTCTTCAACCAGTTTTTGGTTGAATTATAATAATAATCCAAAAGCTGATCAACCAGATTTTCCAAATTGATTGATAATCCTTTCTGGTTTAAATATTTCTTTGACCCATCAACCCCAGCACAGTAAATCCTTCAATGACAAACTGTGTTACTATAAATGTATGTCTTATTTGGAATGAAATTCCACAATCACTTCATGTATTGGTTTCTTAGCCCTGAGACTAAAAGGAGACTAAAAGTTAGTCTGTTTTGTTGATTCCATCATCTCATTGCTTCAGAATGCCTTACCCAGTGACGATGATGACAAAGACCCCAATGACCCTCACAAAGCCCTGGACATCGACCTAGACAGGTGAGTCCACACAATGTAGACCCTAATTCTACGTATGTACTGACACTGAATATGAATTTCACATTAATTTTAGCATGAAATGTTTAAATTGTAGAAAACCTGTAATTTGACCACAGACCAATGACCACTGAAACTTGTATGACTGGTTTTTAATCTGGATAATTTTTGTAGTACTGTCATTTATTCCCCACTCCTCCTCGAGCTTCCTGGCCACAGGGTCACAGCCGATGTGACTTGGCCCTTCCCTTCCTCTGACTCCTTCTCATGGCGTTCTGCTTTCTGCTTCCTCTTTTCTATGCCTGCATGCATCCATTACTGCCCCACTGTGCGGGCAGCTTGGTGGAAACGGCTGGGCGAAGGTGAGTAGCACCCCAGCCACGGAACCTGGGCTCCACCTGTACAAGGACTGCCTCTCTGTCTTTGTCTGTTCCAATAGTGGTTTTGCTCTCGTCACTAACAGTTATCCTGCCGTTGCCTTTCAGTGTTTTTTTTCTATTAACTTTGCAGTACCTGCTTTGCCTTTCGGCTCTTATCCCTGTATTTCCATAAGCTGTTGTTTCATTGTAGCTTTTAAGGCTAGTATATCTACTACCACTTTTAACTTTTTTTTAAGCTTGACTACATCAGCAGCTCTGTTTTCCAGTGATATCTCTGCTCTAAACGGAAGAAAGATTTACTTTCTCTAATGGCTGCTGGTGTTCTCAGGACTTAATATTTTACCACCTGTCCTCCTGGAATAGGGTCCTAAAAGAATTTTAGTACTTGTTTGTCAGAGAAAAATGATCTGTACCAAGATACTTTTAGAAAACCTATTCAAGGGGATAGGTCCTGTCATTCTTTTGCTCACAGTTCCCAGATCCTCCTCTAGCTATTTCAGTAGACTTGCCATGCCTCCAAATTCTCACCAGCTGTTTTCCTTTAAGAGGATACTCCTTGCCTGGCCTTGGTGGAAATAAAAAACACATGCACACTTAGACCAATGCTTTAAATAAAATAACTGAACACAACTATTATAGTATAAGATTAAAGACTGATGATAAATGCAATCTAAATCTAAGTTGAGCAGAACTACAAAAAAAAAAAACACTACAATTGAACAATGAAAGTAATGTTACTGTGCTATGTAGTTGAGAGCGGAGCAGTATTGTGTATTTATGGTTACTAGCCAGCAGAGGGCTGCAGTGCATGTCCTTACGGCTTATAGGGTCAGGCTTTGTGAAACCAAGTCGACAGCTCATCAGTTCAATATTGAGGAATTTATTAGTGGAGTTTCCTTCTGTCTGGGAATGTCCAATGCTTCCAGCTCTACCAGAGGAATGGCTTAAACGCTTTGAATGAGACCTGGCTGTACCAAATATATGCTTGAATACATTGGATTGCTGCAACCTACAAGCCTTGTTCACGTTTTCTAACAAATTGATATGCACTAAAAAAAAAAAAAAGGTTGAGAATATGCTCCAGATGATGGCACTAACTCAAGGTGGACCATGATCACCTCAAAATGTGTGTCTGAACACTTTTGTTTGTCTAGGCCTCTTGCTGATACTGAGAAGCTACCAGTCAGGTCACACCATGTAGCAGAGGCCCCAAAAAGTCCGGCAGAAGATGGAGACGCACACAATGCTGCCATACAGGAGCCCAAGAAGAAGAGCGGCAAAGAAAAGAGAGACAAGAAGAAGGATAAAGACAGGGATAGGAAGGTGAAGTTTTTTTTTTTTTTTGTTTTATTTTAAAGACTAGAGTTGTTTTCTTACTGAAAACCAGTCTCGCCTCATTCTGTCCAGTTGATGGAACTGCTTCCCGACACCAGTAAATTTATGGATCAGGTTGAGTGAGAGAACAACTAGAAGCTGTTAATCACTGTGGCTCAGTGGTTGTTTTTCTCAGTCTAACTCTGACACACAGCTGAATTTATTCAACTGTTTTTGCAGAAGAGTAAAGACGAGAAGAAGAAGAAAAAACACAAACATGAAGAAAAGGAGGAGGATCTTCTTGGTGATCATGCAGACGAGCCTGTAGTCCAATCAGAAGAAATCAGTGAGGTGGCTGCACCACCCACTTCCACCAGTGCTGAGGTATGACCTTGTGAAAGGGTGGAGCAAGGCAGTTTCGTAGCATCTACCTAGCATGTTTGTATTAAAGATTTTAATTGGTCCCCGAACTTTAAAAAGCTCAATAATCTGTTCTGCAATCCACAATTGATAATTGCTCAAGAATACCATTATACATAATCTACGATATCTGCTGAAAGGTTACATGCAAACCGATACCTTTGATCATTTAAACTGACTCAGCACTTCCATTGCTTCTTCGCAGCCTCTTTCACTCAGCTTTAGGGATCAAGTATCGGTTTCCTCGTAGCCGACTGCGCAGTCTCTTGCCAATACTTGATTTATTCATGAAACAGAACAGTGTAATCTCTGTATCCATTTTCAGGAATAGTAGTAAGATATAGAACCCGTTTGGCCCTTACCCCTCTCACGTCCTCGCACTCCTCTCCCTCCCTTCCTCTTCTAGGTTTCGGATCTGGATTTTTGGCTCTCAAACGCTCCAGTGCCCTCTAACACCCAGGTTGAGTCGCCCCCACCTCTCTCCCTCCTTTTCCTCCTCATCTCCTCAGTTGCCACATTCCTCTTTTGTAACTCCATATTTTTATTGGTCTACCTCATGTATCTATATATATGTATATGTTCTCCGTTTATTGCTTCTGGATATGAATTAGTTCGTTTTTTTTTCTCGTCTTCCACAATCCACCTTTTTGATACAACTTCCTCTCTTTCACAGGTCACATAACACTTTCCTCTGTCATTCTCCAGCCTCCCACTGTTTTCTAGCATGCGTGTATGTGTCTATGTACACAGTATGTGTGTGTTGTTCCAACAATGCCACTGGTTCTCTTACTGGGCTTTTGTTTTGAGGTCAAAGTGGTTGTTGTAGTTGTCATTATTGTGTTGGGTGGTGGTGACAAGTGGGCGTAGGTTCCCTGTAATCTCGCCTGGAGTCAGTTTCTTTTGTTTCTGTCACCACATGTGTTCTCTGGCTAAATCCTACATGGTTACATGTGGGATTGTTCTTGTTTTTGCTGCTGTTTGACCTTTTCAGTGTCACAACTTTGCACACAATAACAGAAAACAACTTAAATCCAAAAATCCCTGTGTCATTGTACACACATGATGCAATACCAGTCCAGGCTTTAAAGTATTTATTTGTGGTGTAAATGTTTTATAAGAACAGGCCTGAATTGAGTGTGTTTGTTTTAAGGAGAAAAACTGAATGAAAACTTCTGTTTGTTGTTTACAAGAAAACTCCACAGGGCATCTGTAACTTTGTCTTACCTGCTGAGCTGAGCATAGTGACTTTTGGCTGCTGCCTCCATATTGGACACACCTGTTAGAGTAAAGGTGTATTTTCCAAAATTTCACAATATTCTTTTAATTATATTACGTAGCTTTTGGCATTTTATAGAGATGTTAGCACAGATTTGTTTTACACTCTTCACACCTTCTCATCTGTAGATACTGGGTACTTTCAGCAAACCAGGTCTAGAAAGCATTTTAGCTTTGATATTGAAGAATTCTGAGGATCGGTCAGCCCAAACAGGACCTCTCATACACATGCTTCATCGTTTCTTTTCTTTCTTTCTGTCTGTCTATTTATTTGCTGTCACACTAGCTCAATAGATCAGATTTCCAACTGTAGAGCTCTTACAGCAGTGTATACATTTCTTATGATCCTGTAATTCGGGCTCTTGAATCTGTGAGCTGCAGCTTTTGTAGCTGGTTAGAACAGTCGATTATCCACATAACATATTTGAATGACTTTTTATATTTTTATGAATGACTGAGAGAACTGACTAACTGACTTCACTTACCTCTCTCAACACAGAACTGTAGGTGTTATATGATACAGTTTCTATTGCTAATGCCTTTGTGTGGTGTGGTGTGTGTGCAAACAGGAAGCAGTAACAGTAGCAGCAGCAGCAGCCGCCCCCACACCCAAGGCAGCCTCTAGTACGGCGCCAGACTCTGAGCCTGATGAGCCCAAAGACACCGAGACAGAGGAGACTGTGAGTCATTGCCAATGACGTGATAATTGCAAAGTAGAAAGTTTGGCTGCAGTGCAAGTGATCGCAGCTCACAGTGACCTGACAGGATGTGGCACATTGGCAGCTCTTTTTTTCACAAGTCTGTGTAAATGATGTACCAGAGACCTGCCAGTTCTAATAATGTGTTATCTGGAGAGATACTTCACCAGAGTCATATTTCATTATGTTTCAACTCAACTTTCAACCTCTAGATTTCTTATTAAATTGCCTCTATCTTCCTTGTGTGTTTTCATTGAGAAGAAGTCCTCTAAACACAAGAAGAAGAAACAGAAAAAGGAGAAGGAAGAGAAGGATAAGAAAAAGAAGAAGAAGCATCATCACCATCATCACCACAGTGACGGAGGAGGAGAGGAGTCTGTGCAGAATGGCACTGTGGAGGAGGAGGAGCCTCTGCCAGTTAGTGTTTGTCTTCTGCATTTAACAGCCAATGAAACGATGACAGCATTTTGTATATGTATGTTTTCAAAGCAAACAGAAACATTTTGTGACTGGGCCAGAGTAATGTTTTTTCATTCAAATGAAGGAAGGAAACTTTCCTCTTCATTTTGTTGATGAAAACCCATTGTGTTGTAATCACTTCTCCTGAAAAATGATTTCAAAATTAGTAGTGTAGGAAGTAAAGCAGTTTCCTTGTGTGATTCTGTACTGTCCACTTGGTTTAATGTTGTTATAGAGTAATTATCATTCTGATCTGTGCCTTCACAGCTCCCACTGTTTAAACCCACTGACCGCTGCAGACACACACACACGCTGTCTTGCTTGTTATGCATCAGCTAAGCAGAAGCGGCTCCTGTTGCCTAGTTAGCATACTGACCGACAGAGAATGTCTAATCTGACCTGAGCTCTTCTCTTCTTTCAGCCTATGTCCAATTACTGCCTGCTGGCTGAGAACTCCTACATCAAGATGGTGAGTGATGGCGATTGGATGCTGCTGAGGGATTTTTACCACTGGGCTCAGAGATTTTTTTTTTTTTTTTTTCATGTCTTTACCACCATTTGGCCCTATGTGGTCATAATATTGTTTCATTCATCTTGTGATAGAGAGGGATCATGAAAAGGTTTGCACTACAAAACGGGTTTGGTTTGTAGATGACACCACTTTCTTTTGTCTTGTTACTGAAAAGGAGAAACATATTTGGCCTCAGTTGCTATTGTGGTGTGTTGCTGTGTCACTGCATACCTGTATATCTGCAATAAGTATGGATCTAAGACAAGAGAAGTAGTGAAAGAAAAAAACACAACAATCAGATCTTTCCTTTTCTCTCCCTTTCTTTAAAGATGATGGAGGATGCTGATGAGGTATTGGTTGAAGTTCTGTCACTGGCGGAATATTATTCAAACTCTTCCCTAGATGTGTTTTTGTATGTTCTTGTTGCTCTTCACAGACTGGCCTCTGAGGCAGACTACATTAATGTTTCCATGGCACAGCAGTGTTGCATCAGTTTCTGAGAATGATTCTGTCCTTGTGACTTTCTCCTTCTGCTCACTCTGGTTTCTTGGAAACAGTGATGTGTGCTTTGGTGTTGGCTTAATGAATCAAATTTGCTGTGTCTACTGTATGCCCTCTCTAAATAATTAGTTAGTTTAAACATACAAGAAGGGGGGAATAGATGGTATGAATTTGTACAGTGATTCCCAGTCCAAATGAATTCAAAGATTGTTTTTTTCCTCCTAAGGTGTATGACATCCAGGGAAACCTGCAGGATGGCAGTCAGGTAGTGGTGTCTGTTATTTTTGAAAACAAGTGTGACAGCTTCCTCAAGTCCATGGAGTTCAATGTCCTGGACTCTCTTAACTCCAAGCTGCAGAGGCCAGAGGGCTCAGGCCCACATGACGGCCTCCTCGTCCCCTTCCAGCTTCCACCTGGTGAGTGATTGTCTGCAAAATTCACATTTTTAAATAAATTGTTTTTGATCGTTTCAGTTTGTGGTAAATCACTGTGGGCTGTAGTATTCTAAAGCGGTGCATACCTCACATTGTAATTCAGCCCTTTGGTTTTTATTGAGTTACTGAATATCATGTCACAGATTTTTAAACTGAAAGTGCGTATCCACTTAAAAGCCTTTTGTAGTAACTGCCCTGAGATTTCAGACCTATTTCAAGCCTCACTTTGAAACGTCATGTTGAAACTGGTTGTCTAACCCTGAGCTTTTCTCTTCCAGGTGTGTCCAATGAGGCACGATTTGTCTTCACCGTGCAAAGCATCGTGATGCCACAGAAACTGAAAGGAACTCTCACTTTTATAGCAAAGGTCATTACTAAAGATGCACACACACACACACACACACAAAAGAGAAAGTGTAAAATGTTTGGATAAATCCACACACCAAACAAATATGTTTCTTTTGGATATTGTGGAATCATTTATGCTACTGTGCATTGTGGCACAGAGGCATAAAAACTGTATACCTCAGCAAAGTGAGGAAATCTTAGCAGCTTACCCAGCAGCCAAAATCAGTGCCACATTATTTGTTGTATTTCCACAGAATGATGAGTCCTCCACTCACGAGAAACTGGATTTCAAACTGCACTTTACCTGCACCTCCTACCTAATCACTACTCCTTGCTACAGGTCAGTGATTTCATGGTGTTTTGATGCTAGTTGGCTAATGAACATCCGCCAGATAGTTTTTGACTTGGTTTGTTTCTTTGTACTTGAGTTTGAAAGTTGACTTGTTTCTGTGGTTTGGTTCGACCAGTGATGCGTTTGCAAAGCTGCTGGAGTCGGGGGACCTGAAGGGCAGCTCTGTCAGACTGGAGGGAGTCAACATGCCCTTCCATCACCTACTGGCCAGGATCTGCTTCCACCACCACTTCTCTGGTACATATAATATCTATTTGTTTCAAGTAACAGACTTATACTAATACATCATGGCACCAGTTTATTGTGCTGCTCTACACTTTGGACACTATAATACAGCTTTTGCCAGTAATTTATGTCCATCATAGTATTTGAAATTCGACGTGGTGCATTTCAGCGAATGTGAACTTGACTTGTCATTTACAAGAAAAAGACAATATCATTCATATGACTGCATGCAAGGTTTCTTAGCTGACACTCGTGTTCTTTGTCTATTTTGATCAGTTGTGGAGAGGATCGACTCTTGTGCCTCCATGTATAGCAGGTCTATCCAGGGTCACCACGTCTGTCTGCTGGTTAAAACTGTAAGTAAACTGGTGAAATTCCTCCTTTATTCTCTGTTCACCATTAGGTTGAGATCTAACCTAAATAGTTCCACCGCGTACAAAAAAAGAACAGATTGTGACCTTGACTTTCTCTCTCTACTTCTCCCTGTCCCCTTTTTCTCAGTCTGGTCAGACAGTGTCCATTGATGCTAAATGTGACGAGCCAACGCTGCTTGGGAATGTGCTGGATGAGATCAAGCAGACCTTTTCTCAGTGCTGATTGTGTCTGACAGCCCCAGGGTTACCCCAACCCCTCCATGCCACTCCCTCCCTCGCTGAAACACAACATAATCATGTTACGAAACACTGCAGCTGGTACGTCCAGCATCGCCCTATTTATTAGTCTTCAGATTCTCAAGATGTCTCTCACCTTAACTTCTTTCTCAGTATCCCACACTCTGTTTTTCCTCTGCACACTCTGAGCTCTATGGTCACTCCCCCGACACTTGATGTTGTTTTACAGACTCACTGTGTCCATGCGCCGTCTTCTCTGCAATGCACTTTCATTTTGACTTCCTGGTTTTCCACCTCTAACAGCCAACCTTTTCCAGCCCGAGTCTGACTCTGTACTGAGCTCTTCTTTCTGGAAGCCCTGTACCCTCTGCTCTCTCCTGTGTACCTTTCCAACCCACACTCTGTCGGCATTTCAATCTGTGACAGTGATGTAAAGTAACATTAACAACTGGACTTTTGCTGTTGATGGTTGAGATGTTTTTACTGTAAGATCTTTGTTTTTTTTAGTTTTGTTTTTTTGTTTGTTTGTGTCTCTTTTATTGTCTGAAGCCTGTCTGCGCCTTTGTTTCTCCTCTTCTTTCTGCTCACTAAACGTGTGTGTGCTGCTTATCCATGTAGGTCACAGAAAAACATGTGGCCTACATGGATACATGGTCTAAGCTGGAAAAATAAGGACTGTAACCTGCTCACCCATCACTGACCTGGTGCCTGGACGGAACCAGACACTCGGTGACTGAAGTGAGGACAGTGCAGGGATGAAACCAAAGCTACATATAAGGCATGGGTTTTAAACTTGTATCAGAGCTGTCACCCTATTTGCCTTTTGGCAAGACTCAGAGCAGATCTGCTAGTGTTAGTGTAACAGAACGGTACTACGGGTGATTTGTGAAGTACATCAGTAGCTTTGCTCTGTGCCTTAGCCTTACAGTCTGACCTACTCCAGCTCTTCATGAGTCTCATAGAGCCCCTCCTCCCTCCCTGGTGTATCTGCTCCTTGATCCATCTGTGGTAAGCTGCAGCTTAACCGCCGAAGGACTTGCATCATATCGTTCCTTTCATGAATCAGAGAAGAATTTAAAGATGTGAGAGTATAAAAATTATTGAAAGAAAATCTGGTGACAGAGAAGTAGTGTACAGTGAGATTTCTATTTCAGCACAGGACAGTTTGCTGTCAGGTCAATGCCTCCTTTCACAGCCTCCTCTTAATCACACAGCCCGAGTTGCTAGTTGTATAAACGATGTTATATTGTTGTAATTATACAGAAGCATACTGTTGTTCTTTTGAAGCCACTACGGTGGTGAAGGGTCTCCTGTGTTACCAGATGGTGAAATTAGTAACAGAATAATTTTGCATAAAGAGAGCTGGCACCACTGGATCACTTTCCCACCTCCTTTCTCTGAAAAGGCACAGTACCACCTGGCTAAGGGATGGCATTATTACACTATCAAGCTTTTTCAGTTTTGAAAACCAGTTGCTAAGGTTGATCTCTCCGCAAGCAGAGTGTTAAGTGGTCAGTGATTTTAGGTTCTCTGACAGTATTAGACAGTGTGGCTTCCAGCGTAACGAAACTTCCAGTCTGTCAACAGCAGAACACACTTTTGTCAGCATGTGTAATCATGTGAGACGTTTGCGTTACAGTAGCTGCACCCAGCTGGAGTGCACCCAAATAAACCCTGAATGTTCTTTTCCTTTCAAAAACTGCCTTGCCACTTTTTTGTGAATTGACAAGATTATGAAGGGCCATTTTCTTTTTTTTTAAATAAAGGGCCTCCTCTTAGAAGTCTCTCACAAATATTTGATGTTTTAATTTGTATCGTTCATATCTTAAGGCACTACCCGGGTCCAGCACGATTTAAACTAGTAGTAGCAAGATAATACCTGACTTGGTAGTGTCTCTGTTCATATATACTGGTAAGGCCCTTTCACACCTGTCTGCTATTGTAGATAACAAATATGATAATGATGTCTGTGACTTTACGGTCAGATCAGCCATTCCATGAGACCTTCTGTCCAGTGGTAGAGTCTAAATTAAGAGGTGGTCTGCTATAAAATTAAGTATGTATTCACTATTTCAAAAAATGACAGATATTGGTGCAACTGAAAAAAAACAGCTCCCCTAATCATACATTGTCCTGATAAATTTTTTTTTGTGCATAATATTTGATTAAAATTTGTGTATTGCATGATTAGGAATGTACACTTTTCATTTCCTTTTTTTTTTTTTTTTTTTGTGTTTGTTTATTGGACACGCTTACACAAACAAAAACGTCATTCCATCTTGTCCTTTAGTTGGTTTTTTTTGTTTTTTTGTTTTTTTTTTTACAAAGTTTACTTGACCATTCTCTGTTTTTGATGGTATTGTGTTTTTATCTATTGTAAGTTCAGAAAATTAAAACAGTGATATTGTTGAATGTTTTAAATTATTAAACACAGGGGAAGAAATGGGGCTCTATTTGGTGTCATGACACTGAGGGCATGGGGCTCAGAAGATTAAGTTGAGTACAACAGGTCACATGAAGCAGTTTACTGTAAAGCGACCCCTCCTGTTTTAATTCACTGTTGTTTCAGTTGTAGTGAGTTATTTTACCAAGTTTGTTTGGTAACACTGAAATCTCAGAAGACTTTGATTTTTGAAGGTCCTGTCTTTTTATTTCTTCATTTCCAGCTGTATAATGTAATAGGTTTTAAAGGGGAACATAAAGTATCTACATTCCCTTTAAAGAAAGTCCACCCAAATTGAAAATAAAGGTTGTAAGAAGCTGTTTCTGTAGTGTCTATTTGTGTTACAGTTAAACAATAAATACCAACATATGCCAAAATGATTTTTTCTTCACTGTGTATGACTATGGAGACAACTGATGGGTAAATTAATGAGTTATATATTTTTATTCATGTTTTACATTGAGAGACTAATGGCACTTAACGCTTGAAAACGTTGGTGTATCGTTTGGAACTTCAATTCCCAGAAAATCTTGCCCGACAGCGGAAGTACTCGAGCCTCCTGACTGATTGACAGAGAACAGCTGAGTTGATTAAAATTAGCTCAGGAAGCCACGAGTTTTGGTTGTTTTGTTTCCTGTTTATTTAGTTTGGCAGAACACAAAGGTCGTTCAAACGCCCATCACATCTTACGTTTGACGGCAACACACAAGAAAAAGGAGACACGCTAGCTTTAGTTAGCATCACAGCTGAGCTAACGAATGAAACCCGTTTCCTGAGTAGACTTTCAAAATAAAACCTATGTTATGGCACATGATACTGCGCTGTCAAAAATAAATTCAAATAAAGCATTAAGCTTTATCGTGTATTACAAAACAAGTTATGTTTAGGTGCAGCTAAATAAAATATATTTGGCTAAAGGACTCCTTTTTTTTAGAGCTAAAGCCCAATGCCCTGAAAATGAACGGACAACAAAATTGTCATAAAGCAAAACGGCGACTGACTCGGGAATGTGTACAACAACAAAAATAAAAACAAAAAACTGAAGCTGCGAGTTGCTGAATGTGGAACGGAAAGTTACGTATTTTCAAACAAATAAACTGGACCTCTATTTCGAAAGCGGTGCGTTTGCCGGAACCGGAGTAGACGCAGAGTCTTGCCCAGACAACAGTAGCTCCGTCTCGGTGGTTGTTATCAGGGCTCCCCGGGATTGTTCATAACGCAGGGAATGCGCCTCGGCGTCGGTCACATAAAGCCCAACCACGATTTTAGACCCGGTTTTGGAACCGTACAAACGGAAACTAACGTTAGGGCGGTCTCTAAAGACCCGGGCTCGTCCTTCTCCCGGTAGTTGCTGTTTGTATTAGCGAGCTAGCTTCGTCCCTCCTCGCAGTCACAGCTGTGCTGGTTGCTGACAAATCTAACAGGAATCGTTGCGGAATATGGCTCAGCATGGACATCATGTAGCCAGTTCCCAAAAAGCACTAATGCTGGAGATGAAAAGTCTCCAAGACGAGCCGGTCGAGGGGTTCAAAATAACTTTGGTGGACGAGTCGGACATGTACAACTGGGAAGTGGCGATTTTCGGACCCCCAAACACACACTACGAGGGTGGCTATTTTAAGGTGAGTCGCTAATGTTAGCCAGCTAGCTATTGTTCTGTCACTGCTTGATACAGACCATATCTAAGACATTTTAATTTTACTCTTAATAGTTAACTAGCTAACTAACCTTTTCCTTCAGCGGCAGTTAGTCACGGTAACGTTAACTTGGGCTAACGCTAGCTAATAGTCAGTCGTCCCCTGTTCCTGTGATTAAACGGTCTCTCCTTTGTTTAACTTTAAACCCACTCTACTCCAAGAGTTGGGAAACTGCAGGGCAGTAAACACTGAAACCTCTTTTGTCCTGTTGTTCCCATAATATGCAGATTACTTGAGGTGACAGTACACGTTAGATATTTACCTTTGTGTTAGATGGAACAAAAGGTTTGTTAGCACAGCAACGTTGACCTGCTCAGATAAGGCAGATAACTCATTTAGTAATTTATTCCGTGTTCTGGGTCGAGTTTGCTTGTTTGTAAATTTAAATGAAAGAAAAAGAGACCACTTAATTACCCTGTCCATCTTATGGAATCTCCATTTAACAGTTTTTCTTCTAGCAGACTTCCTCCCTCGACAGTGAAAATGTGTTGCTTTCTCACACATGGCTTTTCCTGTTTGAGACTTTCTGCTGGTGACAAAGATGTCTGGCACTTTGCAAAGCCTCTACTGATTAACTACTGTTTCTTTATTTTCCTTTACTGGGATTCAGTGCTTAGTTGTGAGCTTTTTCTAAGACTGACATCAGTCCCTGCTCTGCATTTGTTTTCATGACACCTTCTCTCTGACCCTTGATCTTCTACCTGCTGGTTGTGTTTTTCCCTTATCCACTGACTTTACTGCTACACGTGTAAACTGTAAATATACAATAGCTCTTACATGGACTTGTCTCAAACCTAAATGAATAACTTTTAAATTCTATACTAATTATTCATCTTATAAAGCACTTTGATTTATTGCTTTCTCTGGCATGGTCAAATAACACCCTGGAAGTTCTGCTTTAAGCTCGCCGCAAATTTTTCATTTTATTATAAAGCAAACAAAAGATAATTAGCTTTTATTAAGGTGGTGCGTTCTTTGTAAAGAAAAAAAAAGAGTAATATAGGTCAGGGCCCTGGGAAAAAAAAAAAAGATTTAAATTTATAGCACAACCAGGCAACGAGAATAATGACGTACTCAAACTGTGCATGTTGTGTTTTCAAAGGGCTTTTTATCATGGCCTCGTAATGCATGTCCTGCATTAACCAAAATTGTCTCCATACCTCCCACCTGTGTTCAGATAATTCAACATATCAAGTCACAGTACAGTGCTTTGTGACTCCAGTTTTTAAGAAACCCTTTCTTTTACCCTCTGGTGTTTTTCAAGCCTGTGAACACAAGCAGAGGGGCCCAACCAGACTACTTTAGACTGTGCTCAGTGTATCCGAGTGGGTGCTGTGTACAGGATTCCTTTGTCGGGCCAGGAATGCACAGCCTGGCTGTGAAATCCACCGCATGGTTGTGACTCATTGTTTTGTGCTGAGTTTCCACCGAACCAGTTTGCCATATTCCAACAAAAAGAAAAAGTACTATACTGTTTATGTGGCCAGGTTACCCAAACAAACAGGTAGTTATGACATGCTGCAGCTGCCTGTTCTTCGAAATGGGGCAAGTAACGATGACACATAAAACCTGGTTGACTCGGGTATTTATTTCCAATGGGTGTTACTGTGAGTCACATCGTGATCAATGAATTATACCTGCAGGTGCATAGTGGAGTGAGATACATTGAAATGTCATTGAAACCCCATTAGATAATAATAGAGATAATAAACTGGTTCATAAATTCTTGCATGGTTCTGACACACTTGCAGCCTTAATGCCGTTTGTTTGTATGTCTTTTGCTTTACAATGTGAAGTGTTTCTCCGGGTTCTGAGAGTCTGATTATTACTGGCATAGTGTGAGTCAATTCCCTAGTCAGCCTCTAACAGAAGACACACAGTATATAAAGCAGAGCAGATGATTTGTCTGCCCTCAGAGTACAAACTTTAAAGGGTCTTTGGACAACGACTCACTGTGTGTGAAGATACTTATATATATATATATATATATATATATATATATATATATAATATATATATATATCAGGGTGAATGTACAAGATTAAAAGTGTCTTGTTTAGTCCAATACAATGTTTCTCTGAGCGTTTCTTATGCAACTGTGATAATAAAATTAACGAGGAGGCGCACAAGCCTTATGGTCTACTTCAGCTGTATGCTGACCAAGTCATATAATCATAGCCAAAACTTTAAAACTGTGCTAGTCATTTTCTAGTAGTAAATCCAAGATAAGAGAATGTGATTTTTTTTTTTTTTTTTTTTTTTAATTAGCTCAGTTTACTTATTTTATCTGGAAGTGTGATGCTCTAGCTATATCGATTATATAAGGCTTTTGTTTTGCAAACAATAAGATAAAACAGGCATAAGCATGCACAGTATCCACAGCAATGAGGTCATCTGGTTGTGTGTCACTGAGAAGTTTCATGGTGACATCCAGCAGAAATGATGCTGTTTGTGTGTAGTGACACAGGACTCCACTGTTGTGCAAGGGCCTGGGAACTGTTGGGTTGGATGGGTGACCATGTTTGAAGTGCTGCTGTGTCATCACTCAGTAGCTTTAGCTGTAATTTTTTTTTTTTAGTTTTTATTTTTTGGCTTGTAATTATGACGAACAAAGAGTCTCTGCATGTTTTCTGGACTGACAGACTAGTTCTTCTTAGCCAACATGAAAAAAGGAGGTGTTGCCCTTTGGTTTTGGTCTGAGCCCAGCTGTCTTTTTTAGCTTCTGACAGACCCAGCTGTGTTTGTGCCTACCTCCCTTCCTCCTCAGTTGCATGCTGTTTAATTTGTACAGGTTCCATATTAGTCCTGCGATATCAGTGGAGGGGAGGGTACTCACATGAATCCAACCCAGCTGCAGAAGGTTTGGCTGGGTCGGGCCTGGCTGAGCCGCTGGAGTCATGTTTCCCCCTCTGGCTGTGTCACAGAGAAATGAGAGTAGGGTAGAGGGAAAAAAGAGGGAATACAGAAACAGCCAGATCAAGAGCAGACAGAGTCCTTCCTTGCAGTGGTGCCCCATTGAAACAAGAGCCTGCTGTGAGTAGAGGTGAATGTGAGGCCCTAGTAGACAGTTAAAACCGTTCCCTGCAGCTGTGGCCATGTGTTGTTGTTCTTCTTTTCCTGAATGGGCCACCAGTGTGGTAACTGCACCTCAGAAACCAGGCTGTATGGGCTGGTTATTCTGACCAAATCTGTATTACAGTCACCTAGAGATCGCTTTTTAACATAACCCCAACTTTTGATCCTATTCCTCTGCTCTACATCCTCCTCTGGAGTTCAGTTTATGCAGCTGAGGCCTGTTGGGTATGAACCCCATAATCTCTGGGACCTTTGTGTGTATGTGTTGGGCCAAGGAACTTTTTTTCTACACAAAGACCATGTTTCCTTGTCATCCAGTGTGTGTGTGGAGTTGGTGAAGGATGTGTGTGATAAGAGCTGTAGAGTAGTAGAAGAGGTGCACAGGGAGAGCAGAATGATTTGCTCTGTTCAGGATCTTTGCATTGACCTGGTTTCATTCTCCTGCCATTTTCCACAGGGTGGGTGCATTCAGTCTCATTGTCCTTTTAGATCCCAATACACAATTTTCATAATAAGGGCAAGGAAACTGATCTAGTATTGTATATTCTTAGTATTATGTCTTTTTCCCACATGCAGGAAATTAACAGCACTTCGTGGTCACTGCTAAAATGCCCATTTCAGAAAGGGCCGAGATATGGATTGGCCTGCTGCGTCTGAACCAGTGAGTGACAGTGCAGTGTAAGCCCAAATTGCAGGTTTATTTTCTTTCTTTACCTTGAAACTTTTCTACCTTCCCTAAAACCTTAAACGAGAGAGAAGTCTGTGGTCTACAAGACCAGTCACATCATTCCCTCTCTTCTTCCTCCTGGTCCTCATGTGTCTTCTCTTCTGGGTGGATGGTGCTGTCAAGAGAGAGGAAACAAGCTGCTCCCTGTTGCAGGATAATTGAGCCACCCAGAGCTACCTGTCTGTTTAGGACAGCCTTTGTCATACTTCCCTAGAAACATTCATGCGTCCTCTTTCCCTTCATCCTCGCAGGGTTTGGTGTCTGCTTGAAAAAGATTTTCAGCTTTCCAATGTTATGTTAAGTGATGTCTTACTATTAGTGTATAATAGTCTCCAATGAGATGCTGCTAAAAAATAATTGCATGCATGTATTGTGTTGAAATACAGTTTGTGGTTTTGTATTACTAGGAAAACGGTTTTCCAGCCCCGTCGTAAGCCACATTGTGAAATCATGCTCTTAACTTCTTACAGGGAGCAGTGCTTATGCTTATCCTTAACGCATATCCCCACCTTCCTGCTTCACCGCTGGCTTACATTTCCACTCACACGATCATTATGAATGAAGCTTTTTATGAGAAGTGTTGATACATAGGTCTCTCAGCAACAGGCTGATATGGGATCATTTTCCTCAAAATATGTAGTGGCATAAGCTCAGAAGGTTTTGGATGAAACTAGATGGATGGACCCGATTGCGAAAGAATGAGTGATTTCAGTTTTTGGTGGTGTTATGGATTTTTTGCTCTCATTTCTTTTAAATCCATGCCAATGCCTGTAAAGTACAGACATCGAGGGCTACATATTAAGCAGGCTGTTTCCATCACATACTGTTCTGCTGGCAAACCAAATCCTGAAGAGAAGGCAAATAAAACTACTTTATCCATTGGAAGTGTTAGCACAAGTTTGTCCTGCACATGTTCCAGAGTTTCTCTTCTGCACCACTTCCAGCCCGACTTGAGTTGTGTCCTGAAAGTAATCGTGACGGACTACTGACAAAAACTAGCACGGTTTATTTGCCAAATGCCAGTTTCCAGCTCATTTTGATGGGGTCAGTGTAATGTACATTTAACCACATATTTGACAGGTAAACACGACTTAAAGAAGAGTTTTCTTGAATAAGTGGTCAGTGGATAGATATGATTTTGATGCTTAATATTGTATTTTCCAGACAAACCAAGTTCCTACTGTTGCAGCCTGGCTCTTCACTCTATCCCAGTGCCTGGCCGCTGTGTGTTGCACTGTGGTGTACGGTGTTGGCTTGAACCCTGGACTCTAGAGGGCCGTCTGCCTTTTGGCAGGGTCAGTGAGACCTTGGCTTTTTTTTTTTCTCAAGGCTGGGTCAGTGTTTCCTCTCCAGCCTGATTTAATGTGGTGAGAACAGGTTTATTGTCTTGGTTACAAATCAGGCTCACACAAGGCATCAGCACAGAAAATGCTGAGTTGATCTTGTGGAGAAGGTGCTTTAATGACAACTGGCCCTGAAATACAACGTGGTTCACAACAGCAGGTTCACTGACTAATAACAGGTCACACCAGTAGCACTTTATTTTGAGCGTTGATGTTTCTGCAACTTACTGCTCTGTTGAAATGCTACAATGCCATCAATGAGGGCTAAAAGTGTGTAGTATTATATAGAGCAAAACCTCCTGTATGCCAGTGAAATCCCTTATTCCTCCTCCCACTACTACTCCCACGTCCCTGCTCCCGGGCAGCAGTGTTGCCCCATAGATTGGCTGTGGGAAGGACCAGCTGACAATGCCAAATCAACTCTGTGTGTGTGTGTGTGTGTGTGTGTGTGTGTGTGTGTGGTGTGTGTGTGTGTGTGTGTGTGTGTGTGTGTGTGTGTGTGTGTGTGTGTGTGTGTGTGTGTGTGTGTGTGTGTGTGTGTGTGTGTGTGTGTGTGTGTGTGTGTGTGTGTGTCTTGGGGGATCAGCAGAAGGTTTCAAGCTGTGAGTGACGTGCAAGTGTGTAATCAGTGTAGCTGGCGGTATAAAGACTTTTGTACCACCAGCACCCCTCACCCACTCATGTTTCTCTAATCTCCACGCACTGGTCAGCTGAATGCACTGCGAGCCTCCCTCACTCCACACCATATTGCATTACCTTGTCCTCTATGTTCAGCCACCTCAGAAGGCTTTGCCATGACTCGACAACTACTATCTATAGGCTTATTTCACTGCTGATATTGAACATGATTGTGGAGATCTTCACTTAGCAGCTGCTTTTTGACATCACCACTACAATACTTTCTTCTGTGGCTTTGTACAGACTCATAGCTTCATTTAACCCTGGGAGACTGTGGATAGTTTAGCAAAATTACATGTGAATCCAGTGCACAGTGTAGTGTTTGGTTTTGTTTTTTTAATGTCACTAGTGCACCAAAAGTAAATGCAGCGGCCGAAGTCCGGTTACAGGCGTCACCCTTTAGTTCCATATTGAATTTTAGCCTGTAAGTCTTGTTTTGTTTGTTTGGGTGGGAATGGTTCTTCTGAACACGAGGGAAGTAGTTGTGACTTGTCTGTTGAAAAGGGAGAAGTGTAGATAAACCACCCACCTCTGACATTGCTAATGTGTGTCTTTCTCCCTCAGGCTCGAATCAAGTTCCCTGTCGACTACCCATATTCTCCACCTACTTTCCGCTTCCTCACCAAAATGTGGCACCCCAACATTTATGAGGTAGCTATGACTAGTGAAGTTACTTGCACATATACAGTATTTTTGCATATCCTTTTTAACAACATTTTAATATAAACTGCATCAAAGAATGTCCAATATTAACATTTAAACAGATTCAAAGTAATATCTGAACATGCTGGTGTGTTCTCGTGTCCCTAGAACGGGGATGTGTGTATATCTATCCTGCACCCACCGGTGGACGACCCACAGAGCGGTGAGCTGCCTTCAGAGAGGTGGAACCCCACACAGAATGTCAGGTACGCCTCGCGTTGTAATGTTCTCCATCCCGTTGTGGGTTCTTCTGTTGACACACAAAACACAACCAGCAACATCGTTGTTTGTCCAGTGTCTCCTTAAATCTAATGATGTGAGTGATCTCTGAGTTAGCCTTCTCCAAACCAATCCACACAAACGGTAATGTTTTTTTCTTCTCTCCTGTCACTGTCGACATTTCCACATTTAGACCTGACAAAGACTGAAAAGTTGTCTGTGTGTAGACATTACTTTTCATGATGTTTTGTATATACTCTCCTCCTGACTTAGTGTTTTCCAGGTCAATACAAGCTGAATGATTAATATTTTCAAGCCATAAGCTTTTAGATTGATTTCTGACTTGGGGGCAGGGTTCAAATTGAGTTTTCCACCTTTACTGGATCCTGACATGCCTGGACTTGTTTTACTGTAGCATGACATTCAATGTGCAAAGACTTAAGACTTTCTTTAGTTTCCTTCCTTTATGGGTTTTTTAATGATTGTGTGCTAATGGCACTGATATCGTCAGCTGTTATTTAAAAACACTTACGGATATATACAATGGCTGATTGAGTCAAGGGTTCAAATCAAAGATCGGATCACACTTATTAAGACTGGTATTATGATGATTTGGACTCATTTGTCATTAAAACTCAAACATCTAGATGTGCAATTTATAGCCCTTTATTTTAGATATTTACTATACACGTTCATTTATTCAACCTTTGCCACTTATGTACATGCAAACCTTCAAAACTGAGCGTAATTGAAGTCTCAAAACTGGGCTTTTTGTAGCCCCAGTGCTCATTATCACAAAAACAATCCCACAGTTTGGCTCAGAAAAGGGACTTTTTATGTATGAAAACAGTTTTATTCACAAGCTTTTGTGGCAATCGATCTCTCTCGATTGATTCAAGTATCAATAATGTATGTTAGTACTGTATTAGTTGCTTTTTAGATTTGACAGATGACAGCAGCAACAAATGAGTGTTTAGCAGGCTGTTTGTCTAAACCTTCATCTCTGCCCCTCCCCCTCCATTTCTCTGTGTCCACATGTTGTTCTTTCTGTTTGCTCACGTCTTTGTCCTGCATTCTCAATAACTCTTGTCTCGTCTTACCTCCATCTTCCCTTCACTGCCCCCTGGTCCTGTGTTTCCTCTGCTTCCTCCTCCTCCTCCTCCTCTCAGGACCATCCTTCTCAGTGTGATCTCTCTGCTGAACGAGCCCAACACCTTCTCCCCAGCCAATGTGGACGCATCCGTCATGTACCGCAAGTGGAGGGACAGCAAGGGCAAAGACAGGGAATACATCGAGATCATCAGGTACCCAGAGGACATACAGCACCCGTCACGCTTGGAATGAGAGCTTTTTAGTGCAGCGGGTACACGTAGTACCAGCACTGACCTCATCTGCCTTTTTTTGTCTCTTATCTTTCCTTCTCACAGGAAGCAGGTGCTGGCCACCAAAGCTGACGCAGAGCGGGACGGCGTCAAGGTACCCGTCACGCTGGATGAGTATTGTGTCCGCACACAAGTTCCACCCACAGACGACGGATCCAACCTCTTATACGATGACTACTACGACGATGAGGAGCTGGACGATGACAATGAGGATGACAACGAGGACTGTTGCTATGATGAGGACGACTCAGGCACCGAGGACTCCTGACCCCACTCTCTGTGACCATGCACCAGTCCCTCTCCCCACTCCTTAAACTTCCCTTTGCTGTCATGGACTGAACTTTAATCCCGTCCCCCCTTCATCCCCTCAACTTTTCATTACAGCTTACTTAGCACAGACCCCTGTGTCCACCTTCTGTCATGTGCAGTCACCGTGTGCACACTAAAACCCGATGCATCGAGAAGAAAGCAACAGAGTTGGTTTTGTTTGTTTCTTACTCATTTTCTTTTTTCACTTGTCGTCTGAGCAGAGGTTGTACCCATGATACACACACACAGCAAGAAAACATACAGTATTAGTACGTCTGCTACTCTGCACCGATCGTCAACCTAAATAATCCCAAAGATTTTAAAAGGAAAAAGCCCATCCAACGGCCATGTTTGTTTTATAAATTTGACTGAAGAATGGTCCTGTCTTTTCTTAGCAGCATCAGCGAGAGGAAATGTAACGTCACAGCAGAGTAAAACAAGCACAGAGTGTTTAGGAAAATTGGCATATGCTGTGTGTGTTTTGAAAAGCAGAGTTACAACCACCTAGGAACCGTGTGTGTGTGTGTGTGTGTGTGTGTGTGTGTGAGAGACCTCACATTCACAGGCTCTGTGAAGCCCTGCCATGCTTCACCTCTGTCCTTTTGAGCCCCAGGGCTTGTGCTGCTCCAAACAGGGAGGTTATCAGTTTCATTAAAAAAAATAATAAAAAAAGCCGTTCGCACTCCCTTGTGCCTTCACTCCTTCCCTCACAAGGTCTCGGGTGGGGATACTGTGCAAACAGCACCCTCCTGATGGAGCAAGTTTCAGCTTATTTATAGCAGCACCTGTCAGATTTGTCCAGGGTGTGAGTGAGTAAGGTAAGAACAGCTGATCTGAAGAGTGGAATGTAGATCAGAGCAAGTGCTACTAGTGGCCTGGATGCATTAATGAACAGCGAGCTGAGCCTGCTGCTGCTTTTCAAATCCAATGTACTGTACTTTAAAGAGAACCTATGCAGTCAGTGCTTGAACCTACTCAATATGCAGTGCTTTAAAGAGCGCAGTAAAGCTGAGCCTTTCAACAGTCTGGCCTGAACTTCAGCATGAGTTTTTACAAGCCAGCTACATACCTGTGAGGGCTTGGGACTGGTAACAGATGGGCACGTGTAGTCGTATCCGTTTTTATGTTTGCTGTTATTACAAACCAGTGTAGCACAAGTCTCCAGAGCAGAAGAAATGAGTGAGGTTGTACACCAGCCTCCACAGAGCTCCCCCTTTGTGGCAACTGCGTGTACAGGCAGTTTTTTTGTTTTTTTTTTTGTCCCCCCCCCCCCTCCCTGCTTGACTGGGCCGTAGCCACGTTGACTCACCTGAATCGGTGAACCCTGTTACCTCAGAGGAGATCAGGTAACGTGAGGGATTCAGAAGAATGACAATGGCCTCATGGTTTTATTTTTGTCTTTAGAGACCTGCCAGGAGTGCTCTGTTGCACACTCAAAGACACATGACAACCAGCCAACAGTATTTCCAATTAAATTCTCAATGTCGCTGTAGCCATGTTTCTGTTTTGTGTGTGTGTGTGTGAACATTTGCCGGTCATTTATAAGATGTGCTGTGGGGACGTAGCACAGAAATGGAAAGTCGTCTGGATAGGGTTGATCCCTGAGCATGAAGAGGACAATGTGGTTCTTAACTAGCATGATGATGTGTTCGTGATTTTAGATCTGCTATAAGGGTCGGGGATTGTGTCCAGGGACAAAGGTTCTCAATTTAATCACTGTTGCATTGTGAATGGGCTGAGGGTTCTCTGTTTTGGGCTTCTTTTGCTGTTTTAATGTAATCTTTGATTTCCAAGTTGTGGTGTGAGCTGCAATGTGTTTTGTCATTTATGTATTAAGTGCTAAGAATATTGATCTGATTGTTTAAACACCCAGGACTGGTCATGGAAGAATAAATGCACCAAACCATTTACACAAGTACCAAACCATTGATACAGCACATCATGTGGTAGTTCTTCCAGCCTTCTACCGAGCCCTGAATTCTCAGAAATTAGTTATCAATACTCAATAATTGACCGTTTCACACAGCCTGTTGTAATGTTTTTGGGTGAATGGGATTTTTTTGTTTTTGTTTTTTTTTTTTTTGTTTTGGTCAAACTACTGTTATTTTTTCTCGTCTTTGCCCCCACTAGCCCCCCCCCCCCCACCAGTTCTCCGAGCTGTCTTTGGTGGCGCCGTCACTGAGGAGAAGACCCCAGGAATTAATTACTTCATAAAACATGAACCTCAGGAAAAAAACAAAACAAAAACAACCACCACCAAACTTTTCAAACTGAATGAATCTGACCCCTGGGGAGTCTCACTTTTTGGCTTCAAAGGACTGTTTACAATCTACCTTGATATGCACATGTGGATATTTTGATGATCACTCGATGTTTTTTTGTTTTTTGTTTTTTCCTTGTTTATATTTTCTTTTTTTCTTATGGTTTGTAAATCTATTTAAAATCTTAAATAAAGATCTTTATTAGATATTGACTTTTTTTTTGTTTTTATTTTTTTGTTTTGGGATCTTGTGAGAGGTTTAAAAAAAAAAAAAAAGTGTTTCTCCTTTTTCTGTTCTTTTGTAGACACTGAAAATGGCCTGTGAATGAAATTTGAATGAAACTCTGAGACGTCCTCAGGTAAGATTCATGTCTTTCACTTTCAATTAATAGTGAAAACCTTTTAGTGCGGTTAAAGTGTGAGGAAAGTGCATGATGAGAAGTGTACCCTGTAGTCACCCTGCTAGACTCAGAGGGTGGTGGAGACTTGAAAGGATTTCCTGATGCTTTCTGTGTTATATGTTAGAACTGCCAATTTAATGAAATGATCTCTCTAAATAAAAGTTAAAAGTTTCTTCTTTTCTTTCGTCCCTGTCTTGACACTAGGAAGTGTTGAGTCTTGGAAAGAACGACGGTAAGACTTTTCTGAATGTTTTATGAAGCCTGTTGCTAGATCTACTTTGCATGAAACAAATCTCACCGGCGTTTCCTTTTAATAGTGTAGCTGAAGGAATCGTGCGCTATGACGTGTTGCTGTATATGCAAGTGGACTATGCATATCAGATTTCCAGGCAAGGAGCTGAAAAATGAAAGTTCAAAAGCCTTATTGCTGAAACGATTATTCAGTTAGTCGATCGACAGAAAATGCTGGATTTCTGGATTTTGGTGTGAGGATTTGCAGCTTTATTCTTTCTTATAATTGTGAACTGGATATATTTTTCTTTGGGCCTGTTAGTCTGACAAAACAAACCATTGCAAATCCCTTTCAGCTCTGGGAACTACTTATTTTAATAGACTACAATTAATAGATTAATGCTACAACTAGTCATGGGATTAATTTAGGAAGAAAAAGATGCCTGGTGTTAAAGGCCACACACTGTGGGTGACCAGGTTAAAGGCCCTCTCTGCTGATTTTAAGCGAGTTTACTTACAATATCACCAAACGTGCTACAGCTGTTGGAAACTTGAATCACCTGAGTGAGTTTATATGTTATAGAAAGATGTGGATAAGCAGGCAGGGAGGATTTAACAGTCCGTGAAGTCTAACATCCAGGCTTTTGGAGCTTATTAGTGAGGCTATTTCAGTCTATTTCAAAGAATTTGACCAGTCTTTCTTCAAATCTCTTGAGCTTTATGGAAGTGCAATATTATTGTAACATCAGCAGCAACCTGAAGCCAAGAACAAGTTACAATACAAGCACTGTGTCTATGCAATAATAATAATAATAACAAATGAATCATAAAACTAATCACACAGATGAGGAAACTTACTGAACAGCTCATCCTCCAGTCCCTATTGCTGCAGAACATTTCCCCCCCTACACTTTTCCTGAAGTAATTATCCCATATCTCCCAACCTTTCAACTATAACAGATAAAAGTATAAATGCACTCAGCCATATGGGCCTTTAACCCTCCTGATATTTCATTGAGTTTGCTGCTGCTGCTTTTCTGTAGAGAAACTAATCAGAATTTCCTGTCACTCTTTTCCTACAGACACTTGGAGAAATGAAGCCGATCCTGCATGAAAACTGAGGTGAGACATTGTTCGTTCTTGCTTGAATGAATGCACATGTTTTTCTTCTAATCATATTAATTGCTTCCAAGAGTGTGCTCATCTGTTTTTCCTCAGCTCTGAGAGGTGAAATCATTTTTTATAGGACAACTGCTGATGTAAGTGTATAATTAACCTTGCTGTCTTTCAGTTCCACATTTAGTCACAGCTTTAGAAACACATTTTTCCTGGAGCCTCTTGGTTTTTGCTCCTGTTTTGGTGTGTTCAAACTGCGTGAGGTGTGTGGGCGATGAGATCGGTACCTTGCAGTCACCCTTGAAATCAAGGGGGGTGGAGAATTAAAGGATTTCCTCATGTGAACACTCTATAGCACCAAACTATGGTTTTTTTTTTAAGACTTTATTTTATGACCACTTCATGCCTCTGGGGGGCAGCAACAGCTTGTCTCTACTTACATTTCAGCTCTTCGTGAGCACAAAGATGATCAAATATACATGAGTATAACTTTGTAATTTCATTCTTTATCAATATACCAATCTCGTTCTTGTGTTTTCTCAGGTCTAACCTCTATGATTCTGCAATCGACACCATGGAGTCTGCAATATTTCCCTCTCTGTCCCAGTTCATATATTTCACCTTCAGCCTCACATCGTAGCAAAGTGCCAAAGTGTCCTCTGGTCATTTCCACTTTCCTAATAACCCAGGGCAGTTATCTAAATTAACATTCTTTATGCTGGTGTTTCAGTCCAGCTTAGAGTGTAATGTCTGTTTTTGTTCTTGCATCCTGCTACCCACATACTCCTAAAACCCTAGTTCATCCGTCAGTCTCCCCCACAGATATATACCATCTTTACTGCAGAGTCCATCAAATTTGTTTCCCGTGGCGACAGGCCTGACCTTTTGCCCTGCGTGTGTCCAATCCAAATGCCAATTCAGCGGACCAGAAAAAGCAAGACACTCAAATGGTCCTGGCATTTGCAGAACTGCTTCTCTCTCTCTGGTTTATTTCATACTTTACTTAGTGGCTTTGTCTGGAAAGGAAAACACTCTGCTTAAACTGCAGGGTATAAACCCCACTGCTGGATCAGAGCCTGATGTTACAACCCGTGGCCTGCTCTCGTGGTTTCACACTGTGACCATGAGTCATGTGTTACTCCTTCTGCCTGCTCCAGCTGGTAGTTTTGGCATTGTTCTCTAGGCTCCCAGAAACTAGAAATCAACTGAGTCCGAGCCTTTGGTGACCCGACTGGATGGCCTGAGGGACGAACAAAAATCAAGTGAACTGTAACAGAACGGCGAGGTCAAGAAATGTAAGATAGAAAATAGAGCTGGTTGGGGAGAGAGGGAGGGATTGATCCATATGTCTGAATATGAAATGTCTCCAAGGCAACAGAAGTTGTGGGAACGGCAGGAGCCAGTTGGATGGAAGATGGATGGCAACAATAGGAGGGGACGAGGTAAAAATGGACCCTGTGACGTGTCGGGTCTCTTTCTTTCTGGACCGTAATGTTTGACCATATTTGCTACAAGTCAATGCAGAGACCCACACAGATGCTGTGAAAGGAACAAGTGAGCATACCTGGTGGTACAGGACACCTCCTGCCATGCTTTTGTGCAGCTTCTTTTCAGTCTGACAGCTTTGTTTCTGCACACGTCCGATTGGCCTCCTGGATGGACAGGAAGCCAATCGGACGTCAGATGAGTAGACGCCGTGTCACAGTGCGCCACAATCTGTGGATCGACTCCGTCAGCTGCTTTTTCCACATGCAATTGGCATCACAGCCTCTGTGTATATAGAGAGCCGACCAGCACGGCCACAGTGAATCAGCGAGTTCACTTCTGCACATTTGGCTTCGTAACAGCCGAGGTGTTCCTCACATTTTCGGGATGACAGAGATGTAGGGTCCGGCCCCTTAATGAGAGCAGAACAGACACATTAACCTTTTCTCAGGCTGTAGCCTGTTCTCGTCTCATCACTGAGGATTCTCGGATGTGTGTGTATCGATCTCATTACTTTTGTAAAGGAAGCTGTTAACAGTGTGAGCGTGGAGCTGAGTGACATTTAAATATTCCCCCAGCAGATGTTGTTTCCATTTTAATAAACTTTCCCAACTTTTGTCTAGTTTACATTGGATTTAAACTTTTTTTTCTTAATCCTGTAGCCAAATGAAAAGTACTGCAGTAAACTGTAATGCTCAACTGTTTATGGACAGAACAATAAACATTTTGACCAACCACTCACTGGTTCCACCTTTTTATCGACAGCTTTTTAGTTTGGTGGGAGCATAAGATAATGCTCTGTCATATTAAACGGTTTGACTCACCAAGGAAACACTTTAGAAAATTGGCATGAGTAGTTATGACAGTTTCTGACACTTTCCAGCTACAAATTGGTAAAGTCTGAATTGCACTTTCATGATTACTGCTTGTGTAGTACTTTCAGTAATACCTGAGATTTGATAGAAATTAGTTTTCATGGACTTTTAAAAAAAGAAAGGTTGAATTTCAAATTAAAAGTTGAATCCAATATAGCTCATTTACCTTAAAGCTCTAGTTGTTTTCTGACAAGTCCCAATTAGTTATGAAAAGCAGGTCAACTCCATCCACAACAATCGGGATCATCTCATTCTCCATCTGAGCAAAGCGACCACAGACTCGGAGCTGATTGCTGTTCTAGGGCTGTTTCCATTAAATGCTGGTTACCCAGCTGTTTGTAAAGCTGCTGTTGCCACTGTCCCTCACTGCACCATTTACTGACAGCTGAAATCTACACATTTCCAAATTCCTCCCTGTCAAGTCAACGCATCGCTGTTATTGACTCTATGCAGCTAATGTCAGATAAAAAAAACCAAGCATCTGGACAAACAAAGTGATTTTTGTCGAGCAGATCAATGAAGTCAGTGGGGCCCTTCCTGTTTTAGACAGACAAATGTATTTGTTGCCATAGCAAAGTTTCCAGGGAAACTGATCAGTTGGCTTAAACCGAAGCCAGACAGACAAAAAAAAAAAAAAGACGAGAAGGGCTAAAAACGCTGCTCTAAATTGAATTAGACCACAGGCCACACAGGTGCATGTGCTCCACGCTGCATTGTCTGCTCAGCTGCATGTGCTTTTGCTGGTCAAACGGGGAGAGTCTCATTAGGTGTAATGGTTTTCTGACACACAGAAGCTCTGTGTGCTCTTGGCCCTTTGAATGGGGCTAAAGCTGAAGACCAGTGTCACATCTCATATTAATGTTGAAAAAGTAAAGTTCAGAGAGAGACAAGGAAACAAAAGTAATAAAACACATATCTTTATTATTCCCCCAGCTGAGGAAACATTCATGTAGCTGTGATGAAAAACACACATACATGTTTAACACACGTGGAAGACTCCTCTCTCTCTCTCTCTCTCTCTCTCTCTCTCTCTCTCTCTCTCTCTCTCTCTCTCTCTCTCTCTCTCTCTCTCTGTGATATATAACCAGTACGTTTCTAGCTGGTTCTGCTGGGAGACACGAAAACGTATGGTTTGATCTTATTGGTCAGCTGCAGCCCTGTGCTGGCTATAAAACGCACGACAGGCGCTCCGGAGCTGAGACCTGAGTGAGGGCGCAGAGCATCGCTGCGGAGCGCACGGGCTTTTCCAGGGAGGGAACACCTGTTACTGACGAAGCAAGTGGACAAAGAGGAGTGCGACCTTTTCTCTACCGTAAGTACCTTATTTGTACATTTCTGCAGACAGGATCAGCGTCTGGTCCCGGGTTTTAAGGCAGCCTTAAATGTTTTGGAGACCGGGCTATTGCGCAAAGCGGCTGAAGTCCTCTCGCACCTGTTGAACCGAATTTCTGTTTCATTTATCATCACAATTTGTTTTCAACTTTTTCGCTTAAAACGCATATGTCCACATACTCTAACGAAGCAGAAAGACAACCTGCGACATAGCTGCTATTTCATTGGGCCAAATTCAGTTGGAAAAGGATTTTTCTAACCTGATATTTAGCACAGTTCTGTGTAGAGTCCGAATGAAATCAGATTTTTTTTAAAAGATACGAATATTAAAGAAAAAACTGTCGTTTAATTGCAGAATAAAAAAAATGCGACTTTGTATCAAAAAGAAAAAACGAAACACAAAAAGTGAAGTTGACTTTTTGATGTTAATATTGTTCTAGACTGGTTATATTTACACTGCTAATTAATGAAGCCTCTGCTGTGTAAAACAAATCAGGACTCTATAGTTTTATTCTGTATCATCTGTCAAAACAAATCAACATAATTAACAGACAAAGACAGACCATCTGCAGCTTTACTGAAGTCGTAACTAAAAGTTGACCTGATGTAGTTTCATGTTTATTCAGTCTTAGTCTTCTAAATCCCTGTGTTGTAACCATGGACTGTTTGGTGTTTGCTCATCTGAGCTGCAAAACCTTGGTCTTAGTTTTATTGTCCTGCACCCTGTGTGTTATTAATTGCAGACACTCCTGATTGCAAGTGCTCCACGCGCCCACCCATCCCACTGCCTGGTGGGATCATGTGGGTTCTGGATAAGATCCGTGGGTCGGTTGAGACCGGTGTGCTCCGTCAGGGGGAAAACGGAGACAAGAAAGGCGTCGCCCCGTCTTATAGCAACGTCCTCACCCCAGACAAGATCCCAGAATTTTTTATTCCTCCAAAGTTGGTCAGCTGCCCTCCAGAGCCTGAGATTCCTAACGTGAAGCCCAAAGAGGGGCTGCAACCATCCACGTCAGAGCAAACCATTGGCAGCGGCAGGAAAATCAGCAGCCCAAGAAGTCCACGTCTGGTGGCAAAGATCACAGGAGACACCAAGAACTTGCTGAGAGCAGCAAACCGCCACATCATACAGATTGAGAGTGCTGATGATGTTGTGGCTGGAGACACCAATGCAGACCCACAGTCACAGACAGCTATGTCCCTGCCTTACGTTCCCAAAACTCAGACATCTTATGGCTTTGCAACGCTGAAGGAAAGCCCCCACACTCGGCGTAAAGAGTCACTGTTCCACTGTGAGCTTACCAGCCCCATCACCTCCCCAAACACCCAGAGGAAGACTCCAGGGAAAAGCAGCGAAGGAGGAAACCATCTGAACCCCGCTGACTTCAACACCTCTCACATGAATCCTTATCGATACTTCAGTGGAGGAGAAAGTGACACTTGCTCTTCAGCTGAGTCCTCTCCCTTCAGCTCCCCCCTGCTCTCCCGCTCCGCCTCTCTGCTCAAGATCTTCACCCATGAGACACAGGCCAAAGTTGTGAAAGCCAAGCGGACGTTCGCTCGCCACAGCTCCCTCTCCACCGACGAGTGCAGCTCGGCTGAGCCCAGCCCCAACATCCAGCGACGGCTCCACATCCGCTCCCTGCATGGTGGTCCTGGGGCATCAGACCACGGCCTCCACCAGGAGCACACCATCAACCTGCACAAAGGCGGGATGGTGAGGATCAGCGCCAACTATGACTCCAGCACCTCCCGCCTGCTCATTCGGGTCCTGGTGGCGGAGAATCTTTATGACAAGCACTTTGACATGAAGAGCATCAACTGCTGTGTGTCCGTCTACCTGAACCCGGGCAAACTGCAGAAGCAACGGAGCAACATCATCAAAAACAGCCGCAACCCGGTCTTCAACGAGGACTTCTTCTTTGACTCCATAAGTTCGGTTCAGGTGAAAAGCCTGTCGGTGAAGTTCAAGGTGGTGAACAAAGGCACCAGCCTGAAGAGAGACACGCTGCTGGGGGAGCGGGAGGTGCCTCTGACAAAGCTGCTGTCAGGGCTTTAAAGCCCCACAACCTGGAGGGGAGAGGAGGCAAAAACCATGGATACTGACTGAAACTTAAATTGTTTGCACTTGCTTCTGCACATTCTGCTTTTTAATTGATAGATTAAATTAATGAGAAGGGAGAGGAAAAATAAAAAAATTGCCACAACTAGAAACTGAATTTCGTGGCGTAGGTTGCTGGATGAAAGATTTGAGAGTTTTTCCTGGTTCCTTCTCCAAATAATGAGTTCTCATTAAACCAAGCTGGGCCTGACAGATGAAAGGGTTTTTATGGATGTCTCCCAGCCAACCTCCCTGGCCCAGTCTGATTCTAAGGTTGGTCGACACCTGTGCGTCAACTGGTCTTGAGATCCTCACCTGCATGGTGTTCGTCATGTCTGGCACGGTTCGACACATATCCACAGGATCTAATTCCACTTCAGCTACATATGTGCTCAGCACACAGATGCTTTTGTGAATCAGCGCCAGCTTTGAAGTGGCACTGATGTGCAAATGACCCTTTGATCCCAGCTGCCATGACCCATCTCACACAGGGGAGGGCGAAGGACAGACAGGACAATCACAATAGTTACATTTACATGAACATCAGAAATAGACTTATAATGTAATTTATAATGCATTTAAGCCTAAACCCTGTCACTGCTCTGATCTAGTGTGGTCATTGTCATTACTGAAAGAAAACGGTGCCAAACTGTCGATGCACTGCAAAAATGTTTGCAAACTGAATCGGCCCTGTTTAGTTCCTTAGTGAACACACTCAGTGCTTTCACTTTAATGCACTGTTTGTATCACTGGAGTCTAACAGATGTCTCCAGTGCATCTGGTTACTGGTGAAGGAGCTTCTTAATATTTTAAATCCTGCATTTCTTACATCAGAGTCTACTCGTGAGCATTTTCCTTTGCTCACAAACGAACAAATGCCTCTATAGTTGCTGGTGCGTTGCAACCATCAGACATTGATCAGCAGTAAACCAGAGGCAGGATCTGAACAAAACAAGGACTCACTAATAAAAACTTTGCTCCATAGAGCTACTAGTGGTCAAAAACTCCATGGGGCACCTTTAATCTTCACTTGTTTAAAAAAAACATTTTTAAAGTCTGCCTCTGCATACGGAATATTCCACCTGTTTCTATAAATATATTGAATTTAAGTAAAGAAACAAAATCTAATTAATATTTAGACACTCATTTCTAAGACAATCCTAAAAGATGTATATCTCTGGAAACAGGCAGAAACATTTTTAATGCACTTGCAGATTCCTCAAAGAAAGTCGAGCAGACAAAGAAAGACAAAGAAAGTTCAGAAAGTCGATTATCAGCAGAAAATGAATATGGGAGAAGGAGCAAAAAATGTTTGCAGGGTGTTTGAGATAGTTCCTTCATATATTTCTATTTGGTTGATGAAATCTCTTCAGCCTTATAAAGGACCCATGTGGACTTTGACTGCAGCCTATCACACACGTCTCACCCAGTGTGGGCACCTTGATTAAATCTTGTCCAACAAGGCAATGGGCTTTTGGCAACGCTGTATTCAGACCAGTTAGCGTCCCCCCCACACACACACACACACATTCTCAGCACCAGGAAGACAGGAGCAGAAATGTTTTTTAACTTCGCAGTCAGTCACTCAGCCTTATGAAAGACACTAAACATGTCTTTCCATTTTACTTCGATTAAGTCCCTCAGGATTAGTTGCTCCCTAAATCTCAATAGATATCTAAAATGTCCATTCACCATGATGCTTCACTTGAACATGTCAAACACTTCTGTCCAACATTTTTTTAGTAGTCCTCCTCTTTCACGTCCCACTGTTTATTGTGTGATCAAATTAAATATTACAGTCATCTACACGGGACAGTCTTCGATTTATGCAACTGGCTGTATCAACAATGATTAAATATGGTACCTTATGGTTAAATATGGTACGTGCGTGCATGTAAATGTGTTATACATCTCATATGAGAATAGAGCACTGGTCCAAATGTGGAGTAGCAGATGCATGGTATGATTATGTCAATGAAACACTGGTGTTTGCATGACACGCTTAAAGTTTTATGAAACCCTAAAGCCTTAGCCTACTATATGTGTGTGTGTGTGTGTGTGTGTGTGTGTGAGAGAGAGAGAGTGTGTGTGTTATGATGTGTCCAAAGTTACTAAATGTACATGTAGGATTTTGTAAAATGCTTTTGAATGGTTTGAAATGACTTCGTGTGTGCATTGGATTTGTACTATATATATGTAATAGTTTCTACATTTGTAAGCAAAATACCAATTATGCACCAGCAAGTGAGAAGTGCTGATGAGAGGCATTTTAATTACGTCTCTTTCAACTTTCATGAAGCCTAAGGAAAGAAGCAGAAATGTCAAGAATTAAATATGAAACACAAGGCAACAAGGAAAACAGTATTAGGGGTTTTGACATAAACAGCAGCCCTCTGGTCTTTCAGTGTACTCTGCTGTCCTTCTGAGGAATTAGGAGAAATTGCATGTGATTACAGCCTCAAGTGCTTGGCGGAGGAGAGAAAAGAAGTCAGAGAGAACAGAGTGATGCAAATTAGTAAGGTTTCTTACACACGGCCCCAAAGCTTCAGTTTAATTCTGTGAGGATTACTCTCACCTCTCTTGTAGCACTGCTGTTCATATTCTCCACCACATTCTTTCTGTACAGTGACACTGTTGGCTGGCTTTGTTCCAAAGTCTGTGGTCTGTCGTGACTCCTGTTGTATACTCCTGTGCAAAGATACGGTGCCTGCTCGTACATTTATTGTGAATTTATTCAAACTTCTTAAATTGTACTCAACCCTGTTGTTACCGAGTATTTTCTGGGATTTGTTCTAGCATGAAAATAAGTCAATAGTGTCAGTACTAAAGTTCAGTGCATTTTATTGTGCAGTGGTGAGTCAACATGTGCTCTGATTCCTGATGAATATTTGCTGCAGATGCAAATGTTTAGAATAATACACTTGTAATATTGGTGATGTGCTCTGCAAATTGTTTCGACGGAGTCCTAATTTTATAACTAATTGCTTTGACTGTTTTCATGTGGCGTATCAATTATTAGCATTAAAATGCGAGACAAAAACAATAAACAGTTATCTGGACACTTCTGCCAGGGAGGGCTGTGGGCCCATTACACATTCATATTCTGAAAATGGTAAATAATTTGACCACGTGGCTGAATTTAATCAGTAAAACGGTCTGTGTAAAAATCAGCTGTAGGCTAATGTGAAGAAATAGTCTACACCTTTTTGATGTCTTGTTCTCGACCTGCTAAGATTTAAAACCAAGGACGTTTTAAGAAGTTCTCTTGCTCATTGTTTTAAAACTATCTGAACATACAAAAAGTGTTGGCCTATGAATATTCTCCATATTAACTAATTATTATTATTATTTTTTTCATAAAATGAAACGATGTGTCCTGTTTCACTCGTGAGCAGCAAGTTACAATGGTCTCAAATTGTTGGATGGATTAAAAATAGAGCGACATCATTGCAGGTGGTGAAGTAAATAATAGACGGTGCAATAAGGAAAAAGCCTCCCTGTGCTGTGCAGCTTGGTTTAAGCTGCATTTTGTACTGTACCTCAGTGTGTTGCTGGTGTTAGCATGCTATGTTAGCATCAGTCTCCAATTTTACTGTTGGACAAGTGCAGTGAATTAGCATATTTCCAAAAAGGTGAACTAATCATTTAAAGGTCTTGTGACATCACAACTTTTGGAAATGGAAATTAGAAGAGAAAACCTTTGACCTGCTGGTGACGCTACATAAAATATGAGTAGACACTAAATCAATCAGGACTAATCTCACATGTCTGTTCAAACGTTCTAGCAGTTAGCTATAGGACGGTCATTTTCAATGCTTTATTTGATCCACAGAGAAATTAAAGAGTTAACTTTTCACTTTTGTGCCTGTTGTTGTGGTGGGTAGTCGTTATATCGCAGCTCCCAGTAGCTGTTTAATTAGGTACAGGAGATTCTTGACTGATAACATTTAAAATGAGCAGTGAGGAAAGTGTCAGTGTCTGTGTGTGAGAAAACGAGTGCTGGTCAGTTGAATATTGTAGTTTATTGACAGTAACATGTAATTTCTCAAAACTTTTTTCTAATGTAGACTAACCATGTATATTGGGAAATGTGTCTCAAGTCTTCCTGTCTTGACAGGTTCACTCTGAAATATGAAGCTGAAAAGTGCCCGTCCGTTACTTGACAGTGAAATCTTTCATTTCTCTCCGAACTTGGATAAACTTCTTTCCATGTGTTGTTGCTGTTCTTGCTGTGTTTCTGGCCTTTTTACACTATGATGATACAAACACTGACAGCTGTTCTTTGGTTACTGTTAATGGGTGTGACTTTAAGTAAAGGAAAAGTTCCAAATTATCCCTGTTTTTGTCCTTATTGAACTGCACCTCTTCTGATGATATTTGCACCAATTAGATTTTTAAGCGTTAATATTCCGCCGCTGGTGAAACACGCTTTCCACATTTTAATAATGTAAAGAAAAAGCATGAATTCCTAGATTTGGTTAATTTGAATTTTTCAAATAAACTGAAATGAAATGTTATTGTTTAGGGTAAGAAAAGTCTCAGTATTCTTATGCTCCAAAAATCACAAAATGGTCGGAGTATTTGAAATGCATTGTACCAGGAAATACAAGATAACATACTAGTGAACTGTACTCAAATTAAAATATCAATAAAAAAGATATGCATTAAAATTGAACTTATAAAACAGTATGTACTCAGGAGCAACAGGTTACTGTGGATAATAAAATAATTAGACAAACAGAACAGAGGCAAGTTGTGGTTATGGTTAAGATTCTCTAGGAAGCAACATTTCCTGTCTTATTATATGCAGACTAAACGTCTGTGTAGTGTCTGTGATAAAATTAAATGAAAAACACTTTACTGAGGTTGGCTTGGATTTTGTTTTAGTGCTGTTAGTAATGTTTTCATAAGAATTGAGTTCAAAGGACATATGCAATTATTCCTTAAAAATTATTGCTTTATTTCCTAATAAAAGTAGATAATTTATTGTCTAATCAAGAAATTAGTGATATAGTCTTGTAGCTTATGTTTCCTTTGGTATTTTAGGTAAAAGGATTTTTAAAAAAAAGGTTAAATAAAGGTTAAGTCTCTGGGTGATATTGATTTGAATGTGTTTATTTTAGGTAAAAGAACCTAATTTTCTCTCCATTAATTAATCTGCACCCTCTGTTGATACCAGCAAGAAAATCCCTGTTTCAGTGTTTAATCATTTGTATTTTATTTATCTGTTCTAATTTGTTTCAGTGCCACATATTGTTTTTTTCTGGTATTGCATGTGGATGTAATTGGTTTATGTCTGTTTATGAATGTTTTGGTGCGTTTGTTTTTGTAATGCTGAAAGTCTGATTTCCAAATTAGTAAAATAAAAGACAAAACTGAAGCTAAGTGAACCTGTTGCAGAATTACCTACAACAGCTTAATAAAATGAAGAAGAAAAAAACTACTGGTAGCAAATATCTGTGGAAAAGTGGCATAATACAGATACGAACATTCCTTATTCTTATCCCAATCTTAACTATAACCACAACTTGCCTAACGCTAACCCTTTACTCTAACCTTAACTAATGAGAGACAATAAATATGTTTCTGTCCCTACAGTGTGAGTAATACCAGGCACACAGACACACACACATATTGCTCAGAGGATAATCATGTCCATGTGGCCCTCGAGGCTGTCCTCCGACTATAAGTAAATTTCACTATTTTCAGTCAGGAGAGCATCACGATCATCACTTTCTCTCTTCTTCCCTCATCTCTGGCTACTCTGCCTCTGTTTTTTCCTTCTTTAACTAAATGATCCACCACAGAACGTGACAGTCTTGCTCCGTCAGACTAACCCCAGATCTTCTAATGACACCGTCCCGCTTAAAATTTGATACTGAACTTAGATTTCAGGCAGACTGTCCTTCTCACCTCCTGATCCTCTTTCTCCCTGAAATGAACATTCAAAACACACAGAAACGGCAACGTTAAACATTTAATCCCTGCCATGCTGTCTTTAATTGGCAAGGCAAAAACACTGCACCATCACCATTAGCCTCAGAGAGGAATCAGTTTTGGAGCTGCCTGTTTAGTGGGGAAGCGTGTGGGAGGCAAAAGAAGACACGCCAGGGAAACACTGGTAATATCTGCTGCCAGTGTCACATTTATATTCCTCTGCCTACTTCTTTCTTTCTTTTTTTTTAAGCACTGCACTTTTTCTGATGCTGCACTAAGTGACATTTTTATATACAGTGATATTAACAAAACCCAGAGGGTGGACTGTTGGACTATTACTCATAGCCATTAACCTTAACCTTAGTGTGGATATAGAGAAAAAGTCCCAGGATCAAAGTCAGTGGGATTAATTCAATGAGAACCAATAATACTATAATGAAAAATATGAAAACTAATGGGTTTGAAAAATAAAATATATCTTTATATAAGTCTTTTAGATAGCTTCATTTAAGATAAGAGTTTTCAAGAAATTATATGCAATAAGGAAAAAGTTTCAACTTAATTGTAATAAACAGAAATTATCTTTAGTATTGGTGGTCATCATGCACTACTACCCCATCCATCCATCCATCCATCCATCCATCCATCCATCCATCCATCCATCCATCCATCCATCCATCCATCCATCCATCCATCCATCCATCCATCCATCCATCCATCCATCCATCCATCCATCATCTATACCTACTTAGTCCACCTTAGGGGTGCACCCTGGACACGTCCCCAGTCCATCACAGGGCCACATAGAGACAAACAACCTCACACACTCACACTCACTCCTATGGGCAATTTAGAGTCACCAATCAACCTGACATACATGTTTTTGGACTGTGGGAGGAAACCAGAGTACCTGGAGAAAACCCACACAAGCACAGGGAGAACATGCAGACTCCACACAGAAAGGCCGGGTTGAGAACCCAGGACCTCACTACTACCCCGTCAACCTCAATCAAGTGTCCATGAATCAATAAAAAGTAATTGTTAGTAGAAGCCGTTTTGGATCAGATTTATATAAACAATTGCAGGTGTAATTCCTGTGCCACAAATTGTGACCCATCAGATCAGGTGTTGAGCATATATTGCCTGATGAGGTGCTGTTGCAAATACACTAATGTTACATACACTCTAAGGTTTCTTCTATCACAGCAATCTAAATATGTAAATCACTAATATCTAATTGTACAAGGTCACAGTTTTACATGAATACCTATCACAATTTGTGACCTATTATAAATAATGTGGGGGGGGGGGCATTTATTCCAATAACCTCCAAAGAAAAATATGTGATAAGCATGATAAAAAGCCTTTACAGCAGCTACACAACCTAAACCCTTATTCCTGTCACAAAACTATTTAATTACAGAATGTGTCTTAATATCAGGTTAGATTCTCTGTTTTAGGTCCATGCAGAACTCTAGACCAGTGCTGTACATAGGGAGAAAAATATTAGAATGAACTCTGGATCTTCACTGTGGACTAACTTAATGGATTGACTGACAAATATCACCAGCTGTAGAGCCATGCTGTTATCAGTGCTACTGAATTATTAGCTTTCCATTTAAACTTAGGCTCTTTCAGGGAAACTCAGCATGCCCTGTTTACCTGGAAACCTATACTCTGACTTCACAGATTAATACATTTTGCTTTTCAATTCCTGGCTGTTAAACTAGACGAAAATCTCCAAATCAATCACTTCAATCTGTGCACAGAAGCCACAGCACAACATCCTCATATGCCCTCATGAAGGGTGATCTAGATCTGACCGATGGTTTTTGGTTTTTTTTTTTTTTTTCAAAAATTGAGTTATCTCAAACAACTTTGCCTTCAATAACTGAACATTTCCAGTATTTATTATTCACAATGCCTCACGAGCAGCAGACTCACACAGAGCCTTGTCCCCTTTCCTCATCCGAACTGTCCCTAATTCATCACTCACATGTGCATGCACACGCAAAAATACTATTAGGTTTCCTGTGCCAGCTGCACGAGATGGTTCCACTGCCTACGCCCCGCTCGCGGTGGCAGCAAGAAAATGTTTTCCAATATCCTTCATCTGCCATTGTTCATTTCCATCCTCTGCTGGATGTCTCTCACAGCTCGTAAATTGATTTATAATGCTGTCTTTCCTGAGCATGTTGAGGATGGGGGAAAGACAGTGGAGGCTGCAAGTCTGGGAATGGGTGCAGGGTCTATGCATGATGTGGGAGCAGCAATGAAAACCTATACTCTGGAGGGCAAATTTGATTGGGGCAATTTTCATCCCTGCCTTCCTTGACTTCGGGGGAGGAAAGGTTTAGGGCTGTTATTGGCTTTGGGATTACTATGGCAACCACATAGCAGAGTGCTCTCCGACTGAAGGAATGAGACGAGTGTGTGTCTGGTGGGGGGTTGAGTATTGCTCTTTAAATTGCCAGCCAGTATAATTGTAGCATGCTGTGTTTTTCCTTTTGGTGTTAACACTCAAACAAGATGAAATGTAGTGACATTTTTAATTATTGACCCTGATGTTGTTTGTAGTTTGTGTTTCCAGTAGCAAATTTGAGTTTTGGTACTCTTTACACTTACATATGTTTTACTAGAAACTATAAAAAGCTTTCACCGCACTAATTCAATGATGTCACATTGTGAAAGAGCAGTTCTTGTATATTAGATGTTCTATGAGCAATTTTTTAGACTTTTTCTACTACAAGCAATTTCATTTTCAATTTCAAATCATCAGTATCAATAGTTACACCCAGTAAGTCTACTTTCATTTATTTACAAACTGATCATCACAGCTCACAGTAACAAAATTATAGGGTTGTATGAGTCATGTGCTAATAAAATATTACTGGTTTGTACTTGTACTTAAATGTAGGTACAGTGGAAGACAATGGCTGCCTTTTCAGAGTGTTTTGATGTGTCAAAACAAGAGAAGCAAACATATAATTAAAATGTTAATAAAGTCTAGTCTAATTAGGCGTGCTAATTTCAGGGCCCCGGTATTGTTCAAGCAGAATTGGTTTTCCACAGCAAATGGCACGACTCACTGGAAACCAGTGATTTTCCTGCACTGACTGATTTAAAAATGTCTTTATGGGAAAATTATTTGGAAGTACTTTTTAAAAATTTGACTTTGTTTTGTTTGGGTTTGTAAGGATTTTAAAAGGGGTTGTGAGTGTCATGAAGAAATATTGTCTAGTCTTGTGCACATTTTAAAATGTTTAAATTAAAGTGCTAAGTAACTTTAGCTATCCATACCAAAACAGTGCTCCATTATCTATATTTTCAACCGGAATAATGTGCAGGTGAGACTTTGTGCATGATCTTTGCACTATACATTTTTGTTTTAAATCACAGCACTGCTGAGCCAGCAGCTAAACTGTGTAACCATCAAATGCATACTAAACAAGCTTTTTTGAGGTTATCATTTAAAAACAGCAATAAGGATGTGTGCTGAGCACCAGTCTTGAATTGGTACCAGTTCTTGATTACTTAGATCTGAAGTATCAACAAGCTAGAGAGCATATGACACTGTTGTAAATACTTAAATGCCATACCTTTTTAGCTTTGGTAATTGTTTATTTGTGCTTCTGAGGGGGAGTACATGGGGAAAATGAGCAGTGATGGGTGATCTGACTGACTAAGGCGAGGGAGAGAAACCTGTAAGCCTGCTTGCTTGTCTACCATATTATTCCCCTTTGTTGCACAGTTGCTGGAAACCAAGGAGTAGCTACTTTTTTTAAGCGTGCTTGGTTAAAGTCCCTTGCTATGATGTGAGAGCTCTGTCAGGGTGTGCTCACTATTGTTTGTTTGCAATGGTTAGTAAGTGGCTGAGGGTGATGCTAATGTTAACATCAGCAGGGATGAAAACAGCAGTGACCGTAACTACACTCAGCTCACGGGAAAGGGAAAAAGGTCTGCATTACACAGAAGGGGCTTCACATGCAGTCAACACAGTCTATAGGATAAACATGCATGTTACGACAGGTATTTATAAAGGTATTTCCACCTCTTTATCACCTGGCGGAAGCTTCATTAGTTGTATATTCCTGTGTTGGCCTGGCCTCCAGTGACCCTGCCAGCGCCGGCTCCTTGTGGCCTTAACCGGTAAGATGCCCGATCCTAAGGCGGTGTGCTGCAGCTCAACTGCTGTGATCACATGAGTCACGTCAGCTGTAAACTGGAGCCAACTGTGCTGCCAGACCGAACCCACAATGTCAGTGTTACCATAGCAACACAGGGACATTTACCCCAGGTGAGGGGTAATGAAGGTACACTGGAGGGAGGTTTCTTTTTTCCTTTTTTTTTTTTTGGAACATGTGGTGAGTGTTGCAGAAAAGACATTTTCTAAATGTTTATTTATTTTCTAAGTGTTAGTTGAAACAGGGAGTGTGTACAACTAGCTGCAATAAAAACAGAAACAGTTTTCTTAAGAAGGAGGAAGTTATTTAACACTGGTCTCACACATAGCTGGTAGCTATCGTTTTCATTATTGATTCATTAAGTGACTATATTCATATGTAGCTTCAGCTGTTATTTAAAAGACTTTCTCATTAATATTCTCTTGATTAATTAAACAATTAATGACCCACTTGTAGCTGTGGAATGTCGAGTAAACACTGAATTTCAAAATAAGATATTTGCTCAGAAATGTTTGCATCTACTCACAAAATAACTAATGCAGTTAATATCAAACTCATGAGAGAGGATTGTTGTCAACAGCCTTGTTGAGATGTTGACGCTTTATTACAGAAAATTCCTTAAAGAGCTGAGTTTTACCAGTTGCATGTGTGAAACAGTGACTGATAAACATAAAGCATTACACTATTACCATTACATGAAACAGAACAATCAACATTTGTTGTGATTTACTAACTTTTGTTTTTAACATCTATTTTCCATGATTTGTTACTGGAAATAAATGACATGAAAAGACATCCGTATTGATTTTTATAATAGGAATAAAATAGGCTACAACTTCCTTTTTCTAGTGAAAAACACTAAACTGGATGAAAGGAAATGAAAGCAGTTTCATTAAATAGTCATCAGTACCCTTTAGTCGAGGCGAAGGCTATTTTCCTCCTCAATCTGAGAAGTACTGTACTGTTTGTTCTCTCACAAAGCAGCAAATAATTTATTTTTTCCTCAGTAGAATGACTGCATCCTGACACGACATCCTTATCAACAAATCCACATAATGTTCTCACTCTCACCCTCTTACTGAGTCATGTCTCTCTTCTTCCCTTGTCACGGTTACAGGTAAAAACCTCATCATTTTAGGCTTTGTGCTTGGGACTTAGGGTCCTGACCACGAGCTCTGTGCATTTCTTTACAGGCTGAGATGAAATAGGCTTTTTGTGTGTGTCTGATTGCACAAAATATTCAATCAAAGACAGAAGGTGCTGTACAGACCAAGTTCTGCAATCAACTCCCATGGTGGATTTTCATAAATTTGTTAGATTTAGACCAAAGATCAGTGACATTTATCAGCATGAACTGTTCAAAATGAATGAATTCTGCTTTTATTGTTGTCATTCCACTATGCATAGAGACCACAAAATCATGCAATCCTCTCTTGCTGAGAGATAATGAGAAGAATGATAATCCTCTCATGCATGTGCAGTGAATATGAAACTACTACCCGCAGCAAGCTATCTTAGCTTAGCATATTGATTATTCTGTCAAAAAATCTTAACTGTAAATATGGCATGTTTGTTGCTGGACATCCTCTTGGCCTGGCACAGTCATTTCCTGCCATGATGACAAGTCTGGGATTTATCTGACAAGTAATTACCTGTAAAACTGCAACATGTTGGTTTTACACTGGTTTTTGCAGCAACCGAGATAAAATGATGGAGGACCACTGGGGTCGCTGTCATTTGGATCTAGAGAAGTGAGCTGACTACAGTGCTAGTGGCTGAAAGCTACATTAGCCATTACAAGCATCCTCTCAGACACTATCAATTCATTACAGTATGTTCAGTTCAAAAGACAGGGATGCGCTTTCCACTCCTTCCAAATCTCACATCTGACGTGTTGTGTTTCCCTGATCAATATTTCTGAAATTGCTATTAACTAGAGATAAAATCCCAGTTCTTAGATGTGCAACTAAAGGTCTTTGGCTTCGTAATAGGCTGTGTGTGACAGGTGACCTAGGGCCATACTTTGTGTATCACCGGGAGTTAACGCAGAAAGTAAGAGAGATTAATAATGACTGCAGATTGCTGAGTGATGAAAGAGTGCAGTTGATCTAGCCTGCGTTCCTACGAGCACATCGACCTGACAGGGTCAGGTTTTTTGAGCGACACATAGCTGAGCATTAGTGCTCACATTTATGGTGATCTGTTTTTCAGGGCCTGAGTAAACATCCAGGGAAGTTAGGCAGCTGAGGGGCTTTAGTGGTCTTTCATGAGCAAGCCTTTGCAATTTGTTTACTATTCAGGATGCACTTAAAGATCTGAGTTTTACCAGACAGCCTCAATATCCTGTTCAGGAGAAATCAACGTCAGGTAGCCCACGCCACAGCAAGCATTGTTTGTTGTCCAGATTAATCAGTTCTGATAAGAGGAGGAAAAATGCCTTTGTGTGTGTGTGTGTGTGTTACGGATTAGACGGCATACCTTTAGGTTACCATGGCGACTGGCAGGCAGCAGACACCTGTGAATTAACATTAGTACTGCAGCACCAGGATCTTAATTAGAGACGCAGGGAAAGAACAGGATGGCTGCGTGATTCAGTGCGTTATCCTGACCCTTTATCAACACGCTGCTTCCATAAAATCAAAGAGAATTAGCTTTCAAATGAACAGGTGTTGGATAGAGACGCTGTGAGAGGGGTTTTTACCTTTACACAAGCTGAGGTTAGTTTAAATGTAACATGGCATTTAGTCCAGACAGAGAGGTTGGAGAGCCTGTAAATTAAACGGTTGTGGCTGCTTCTCAAGGAATTCTTCTTGTTTTGGTTTGTTTTTATTTCTAATGTGTGCACACGTTTAACTAAAGCACACCTGTTTTATCTCTGAGCGCTCACAGTTACTTCTGAAGCAGTTTTAATTAACACTTATATGACATTCGGACGGACATTCGCTCAGTCTTTAAATAGTTTGGGATCTGTGTTGTTTCATGTACCGATAAGACAAAGAAATATGATATGAGAAGTCCAGTTGGAGGTATGGACTTGTGTGTTCGGAGCTTATTAGGTGGCACAACACAACACTGGTTTCTCCTTTGATTGTGCCTGTGTCAAGGTAAACGGCAGAAACACAGTGTTCATTTAAAGTAATCCATCCACGTGATTGGCCATTGCAGTGCCCTGCCTAATGGTGCTATGTTCAATCTGTAATTAAAAAAAAATCAAACACTAGTTACAAGGTTTATTAGTGTATTCCATTTGGTCCATCAGCATAACTCTTTTTATGAATATTGTTGTATAAAGTGGCTAATTGGCTGAATAAATAAATAATAATACATTTTCAGTAGTTTGACATACAGGACAGCTTAGGCTGAAAGGGGTATTTGGATTGGTCCTTAGTGAAACATTGGCATTTGTATGTGGCTGGGTTTAAAAAATCGATTTTCCGATTCAAATCGTCTCAAGCAGAATTGGTTTTGAAATGGAAATACAATTAAATGAGCCAATTTTGAATAAAATCAAATCGAGACCTTGTAAATTGGGATCAAATGGATTCATGAAATTGGCAGCAATACTTGGTCCTACATTTGTAATTAGGATTAAAACATAAACTTGTGCTGCCTGAAAGTAGTTTTTAAAATGTAGCTCAAATAAAGTTTGTCCTGTATGTGCTGTCTCTGCCTCATCTAATCCTGGTCTTGACTCTTCACAGAATATGGACGATCTGATTTCAGGTGCTTTAATAATAATAATAATACCTCAATGGTTACAGCAAGGTGGGTAAAATATCTCATTCATATCCCTCTCATTCAGGCAAAGCACAGTTTTATCACTCATGATATTCATCCAGTTATTGCAAAGTTCTATTTTGTGGAATCTTTTTCAGTTTCCTTTTCTTCTTTTCACTCATGACTCATGTGATGAATTGGTGATTTATTCATTTTCTTCAGTCTTGATGATCCCTTTATTGATCCCAGGGCAAATTTTTCTCTTTCAACACTCGTATGAAAGCTCTCACTTGCTCAAAGTACCTAAACACAGCACAACACAAAAACGTTTGCTGTGTTGTTAGTAACCATTAGTCACGGTTAGTATTATTAGCATTTAATCATGATCTGACCTAATAACATGACCTAACATCTCCTGATGGTGGTTTGTTGTACTGAAGTCCAGAGTGACAACAGGTTAGTGGATGTTTGTGACTGGAGTTTAGTTTAAAATCCAAGATTCGTATTTCTTTGCCCTCTGTAGCCAAAAGACAGTGAATATATGAAGCAAGCTGCTGGTTTATATATAAACAAGTATTTGTCTTATATTATATTAATTAGTTAGTTGTGTTTTGTAGCAGAAAATGTCAGGTTGTTGTCTCTTATACTTGGTTACCAATGTTTCAACGAGCAAGTAAAGGAGGGTTTTTAAATGGACATGAAAGCTCATGCAGAGAAGGTTTTCATGGAAACTCTGTAGGGTGCTCATTAGAACAGTTTATGTTACTGACCGACTAAACAGAGCTGATGTTTGCTAAATAACATAGATACACATCATCTGTTATATTAAAATGTCAATTTCCGTGGTTTTCCTATCATCCAACATATTTAATAAAACCTCATGTTGCAGATATACTTATATAACTTTAGAGTTTTGACAATGATCTGCATATCTTTCCTGGCAGAACATTTAATGTGCTTGATGACAGAGTGTCTCCATTCAGTTGCCACACTGCATCTTATTTAGGAGCTGCGATATTAAGAAACACAACAGGGCATGACTACTTACTGGACATGTGCGTTGTACTAACTTATTTTGAATTGTATATATGAATGTCATTTTGCTGACTTCAAAGAGTAAGCTTAGACAAACGCACTGGTCCTAAATGTCAGACACAGATTTACAGTCTTATTGGCCCATTACAGTCTGGTTCATAAACAAACGGCAGAGAGAAACTGGAAGGCAGTAAATAAGATGACGAGACAATCTGTCGAGGATGATTACACTCCACACAGCAACTGTTGCACCAGAATTTTGAGCCAGAGTTTACTGAGGAGGAAAGGGAAAGGGTGCTGATGTGAGTCGAGAGAATCGGAAAGGGCAAGAAGAGTGGACGTTGCTGCCACGTTATGGGATCAACCAAATTGGTGGACTTGGGAGTGAACAAATGACAGCTGCTGTAGTGTAACTGTGCAGTTCGCAGCAGAACACTTTTGCTGCCATGAATGGGACATTTTGAAACTCCCGTAGTGTCCAACATATGATTTCAGCACTTACCTGAATCTTAGGAGGTTTGACACTTTTTTTTTTTTGAGGAGCTGGTGTTTTCAGAAACTTTGGTCCATGAAAAAAAGCCGCTTGTCTCGTATTATTTCCCTAGATGTGTTGATGCCATATTCTGGATTTTGTATCGTGAGAACTCCTGCTGGATGGCATTTGTTGGAAGGCATTGACAGTGAAATTGCTCTAACGTGTAGCATATTGTTTCTCACAGGAACGACAGACTTCATCTTTTAAGAATTAATCACAGGTGGGACATCTGTCCTGTTGACCAAGCCAACACAGGATGATATCATATTATTTTGCTGCTCTGCTGTGGACATTATGTCTAATGTCAAAGATTTAAGACCCTGTATCATATAGATTAAGTTTGATGTAGATTCAAAGTGAACAGCCACAGTAAGAGAAACACCATGCACAGACACTCACTGTGCTTGATTCTTATTCATCTGATTTGTCTTTGCTGCCAGACAGGAACGATGCTTTTTCTCAAAGCCGATTTTTATTGCCATTTGCAGGAAACAGAACTTTCTGCCAAATAAAATTTCACCAGTCACTGAAGGCAGCGCACGTGTAGTTTGCCTTTAAAGACATTCAACAGCCGATCACAGCCTGTTTTCACATGCACACTGACCGGACACTTTACCTGGCAACGTGTTATTAGCTGTTGACTTATCATCTGTGTTTTCACTGGTCTGTGTGTTTTGGTGTGACAGTGCAGGTTAGTGATGTTTGCTGAGTTCACACCAGGACAGTGGCTTGGAAATCTAACAACTGTAAACCCAAAAGATTCTGTTACGAAAGAGAGAGAGAGCGAAATAAAGGACACATCTGTGGCATAAACGCTTTGTGCATGGGGCTGCTATAAGAGCAATACACATCCTGAGTATGGAGGTTAGTGTGAAATCACAAGAAGAAAAATATAACTTTTGATTTAACATTGTCTATCTGCCCTAGTGTGAGCTATAAATGTTAGCATGTCCAGCTAATTTGCTTGCTAGTGTAGTAATGCCAATTAGCTGTCAATGGTCATTAACTCAGACTACACAATTGGTATTTGTCAACTAGAAATAAAAAGCCTACTCTTATTTAGATCTGTATTAAATCAAAGACCCATTGTGTCTTTTCAGGTGTTAAGTTAACAGACATATGTAGCAGCAATAACTAAGGGTGGGCCAGTTCAGTCTAGAAATATGTTTTTGTACCCTCTGTGATACATTTGGCATGGCCCAATCGGAAATGTCACAGCTGAATAAGAGTGATTATAAAAACACTGAAAACATGAGCAGAGAGGACATCAACAGTTCTCTTTGCTATTTAAGAAGCTACAAACTCGGCCCAAAAGAGAAATAACGTGTTGCAGAAATGATGGATTTTGTCCAGACAGTACTGGGGTCCACAGCACAGAGCTGACTGAACAGATCAACTAAATTACAAGATTAAATCACAAGGTTAATCTCTGCAGCTGTGTTGTTGTATCTTTTTGTTCTCCACAAGGGAAGACCAATCACCCCGTTTGTTGTATGTCGTCTTCTGTAAAAACAAAAAATAGGGTCTTAATTGTGTGATAAACTCTGACAGACTGCAGCATAAAGGAAACACGTGCTTTGTCCCGAGATATAAAGAACATTTGATAATGATAAAGAGGGAGCATCTTACACCTCGGTGGTCATGTGTGCTCGTACTGTCAACACCGGGCTGAAGAGAGCCAGAGAAGGTGATGAGGTGTTGTAGCTAAATGAGGACCAGTGATGATAATACAAGACCTAGGCAGTGGGAGTGTGATTACCACAACAAAAACTCTAATGGAGGGAGCAGTAGTGAATGGGTCTTTCAGAAAATAGAGTGTGCCTCTATAATCTGCAACTTGCTCAGATGATGTATGACGTAGTCACGTGACCAGACACATGTGGAACTTAGACCCTGGAACATACAGTTTTCCAGTTTAAATCAGCAGAGGGATCTGTAAGTTTCACCTCTGGGTTCTCCTTACTCCTGAACCACATCACAGTTTTTCTTAAAACAACTGTGGAAAACGACTCACTTGTATAGAGAGGATTCCACAGCAAAAGCAACTTCATTGATGAAAAAGCTCAACAAAAAGTACAGTCCAACAAACATGATGGAGACATGACACATGTCCCCTGCATTCAAGAGTTTTGGCCTCTGGTTGGTAAAGCTCTCTGCTTGGGTTATGGCTCACTAATGTAATGACTGTGACGTCATCTGTAGGTTTTCATGAAGGGCCGCGTTTAAAGCCTGAGCTCCTTTCAACCTGCACAATGGCTACCTGTCAAGAGGATGAAAAAAAATCTCCATGTGCATTGTGGTTTTAGTCGGTAGGAGTTAATTGTAATTGTACTAGGTGGGTGTTCCCAAAGTGTATGTGTCATGGTGACTTCACAGGAAGTGGAGGAACCCCCCCCCCACGCCCGCCACACAACTGGTCGCAGCTCAAGCCTGTTAGATCTGATAATAACCACAGAGTGAGAGAGATTAGGTGTGCTGTGCTGTAGTAAACCATCTGTGCTTTCAGAGGACAGTCATCCTTCCTTTGTCTTTGTCTGCTGTGTGTTATTTCTCATTCAGTCCAGCTTTCGTGACAGAGAGAGGGTAAACCTGGAATTAGGTGTGTCTCTTTTACATCCAGTTTCAGCGAGTCACGTTATAGTTTATAGAACTGATGAAATAATCTTGGCTTTCACACGCTTTCAGTTTTTAAGAATAGGCCTGATATTCTCTTCCCAGGAGTGATGTGTGTTAATTGGTTGGGAAAGTCGAATAAATTACTTTTTTAAAATTCTGCATGGATGAATTACCTAATGCATTTAAATAATAAAAAATCAAAAACACTGATTCATCAGGCTCTTTATTCCAAATGGACATCTTGTAGAGAGAAACTGGGCTCTACCAAACGCAGCCCAGGAACAGGCTCTGTCTCTCTGCCTGTAGGTCTTATTGGTATGTACATGAAGTATCTGTTGTCAGTGCTGCTCACACGGCCAAGACAATAATAATAATAGATTCTGCACAACACATTGGCTACAGTTGCAAGTGCTTATTATTTATATGACTTGATCAGTTATTATTTGATTATTGGTTTAAACTGTATGATATTAGAAATTGTGTAAAATTGCACGTCACAATTTCCCGGAGCGACGTTTTCATATTGCTCACTATGTCTGACCAACAGTCCAATACACAAAAATATTTAACTTTTTAAGAAATATAAATATTTTTATATTAACAGTTTATGTGGAAAGGTTCAGTTACAGTCATAGACCCAGAGAGAATTATTAGCCAGTTCTGTGGGGGCAGTGTTTTTGCATCTTTCAGTTCATTGGTTTGGTTTTATGGTGTACAAGAGTTGGTAAAAACAACCAAACTTAGTGGAGAGTGAATACTAGACATAACAAAGAGAGACATAACTCTGAATGAATCAAAATATTACAGATAAGATTAATTAGTTTATGCTGCATAGAATGATAAGACATTTTACAGTCAGCCAGTTGACTAAATCACTTGTTCCGCTAATAGTTGGAACTTCGAGGCTCTCACACACACACATTGACATGCAGACGACTCCACCGTGTCTTGTTCCAGTTTGGCCAGTTTTATGAATTTCAGGAGCTTCTTTTGCTGAGTATATTCACTTATTCACTCTGGGCCAAAGGCAGAGGGTCTTAAATGTATTGATTGGTCACAGAGCTGTTAGATGCACAGATAGGAATCAGATCTCCAGCTGCATTTTGGGATTGAGGGTGATGGTGGTGATAGGGATAGTGTCAGCTCACGGCATGTAATTTCTTGTTTTTGATGACAATAGCCGACAGTGTGATTCATGTACTCTTATACGCCGCGTCTATTTCTGTGATGGGCTGGCGATCTGTACGAGGTGTTCCCCTGCTCTCTGTCCTGTGAATTAATTCATGAATCAATCAGTGCTTCTATTTCAAGTTTGTATATTTATGTCAGGCCTCAGTGGTTATTCTGAGATGGTCTAATAGTCTGTTACAGTTATTCTCTCGTGTGCCCTCATCATACCAGGCAGCATGACATTAACCTGAATGAGAAAAGGAAGCACAGAGACATGGGGAATGGTTGGAGACCCAATTAGTCCCTCAACACCATGTGAAGGACATGGTTTTGTGTTAAACTACAATAGGCCAGCACAGCATGTCAGTGTCCACAAACATCATGAACACATGCGGAGACAAATGGCTGCACATTCTGGGCTCATCTGTTTTCTGCTCAGTGAGAAAATTGGCTTGTTTGTTTCATGTGTCTGAAGAATAGCACAGAATGTTTTGATCGTATTTTGCTAAGATATGTTGTGTATTAGGGCTGTCGCGTTTCGTTCTAAATTCAAGCAGTTGTTTGGCAATATGGGGAAAATATGCAAACCGTTTTTCACCTGTTTGAATTTAAAGTTTACGATCTATAAGTGCAGTCGTGCTAATCAGATGATCACGACTCTGATGCATCTGAGTTGTTATAGTTGTCATTTGACTTTTTGCTGGATATTACGCAGCTTAATATATGCAACTAAATGCTTGAGGTAAGAGTTAGACAAGTTAGAAATATGCTCATTTCCTTTCTTGGTAAGAATTAGGTGAGAAGCTTGATCACACTCTCACACATATCTTCTTCAGATGTGAAGGAGAGATCAGAGGGATATGCTGCACAGGTACTAATAAGTATAAAAGCAACAAGGTTGTTTCATTTTCTGTTAATTTAAATCCCTTTTTTCCAGTGTGAGAAGGTAGCACCATTCTGTGCAAAATAAAATAAGCTGTAAGTGAAATAAAACCAACGAAAGCAAGAGTGAAATGCTCACTTATAACTTGGGAGACATAACTTCACCTTCACTTCTTTATAGACATTTTTGGCATTTTAACTTTCACTCTATGGCAAAAATTGAGTAAACACTAAATGTTAGTCGGCTAATGTGCCATTAAAGGCACCAAACCAAACTGCCACTAACATCAGTTTAATTTTTGTGTAACATTAACCAGGTTGCATTTTTAGGTGATTTAGCCTAATAATTCTTAAACACCAAACACATAGGAAAGAATATTTAGCCTGTTCTTTACCTACTCAAATGATGTTGGAGGTTGTCTAGGGAGCTGCTTAAGTTTTACTTGTATTCATTTGTAAAACATCGAAATGTCACAGGTGCTATTTGCTTCCCCTGGTTTTCCTGTCAAAGCTGAGCTAAATGCTCTACATGTTTTCTTTATATTTGATGTATAGACATGATAGTTGCACTGAATCGATCGTCTCTATACCAGAAAGTGAGTAAGAACATTTGATAAAATATCAAACAGTTTCTTTAAGACCCACAGTGTGAGAGTTTTAACTTTTACAGACCAGTATTTCCATGGTGATATTATATTGTTACTTGTTTCATCTCTGATTTGTCTGCCTCCCTAATTCAATCACCTTCTCCTTTTTCTTTTTTTCTTTGTCTTTCTCCCCCATTTCTCTCCTCCAGCCTTTTCTAGTCACATGGATTCTGGCTGCAGATTTAGGAGAGCGATGAGAGGATTAACTTTAGATTTGGTTTGCTTTTTCTCTGCAGAGCTGAGGGCCATGTGCTCTTAAAACGCAGACAGACAAGGGAGCATAGATTTCCTTTGCAGTTTTACTCAGCTTTAGCACCCACACTAGACACCGCCTTAGAGGAACTTTTCAAAATGTTTTAAAAAGTAATATATGGTGTAGAAGCTAGTAATGTGCTGTTTTTTAAAACATGCTCTCATGGTGTGCAATAACAATTCTTAAAAGGTCACACACTTTGTGGCACACATGCAAAGCTGATTAAATCCTTCCTTAGATGAAGAGTATATTATCAAACTGGGCCTTATGGTTTCACATGAAACACCCTGGATCAACAAGCCTTTGCTTTATTTTGCTGGCTTAGGTTTTAATAAAACTGATTGATTTTTTTTTTTTTTGTATTGTTTTATTTATCCATTGTTTTCTCTTCTGTTTTTGAAAATGCTGTGGCAAGGAAAGAGAAAATGTTATATTACTGTTGTATTATTTCAGCTTAAAGCATTACTTATAAAGCTTGGAAGGACAAAGCTTGTGCATTTCCTCAGCTAATTTTATTGTTGATCTGTATTTAGGCAGTAGAGTGTGAACTTATGTCATGCGACTGCATCATCTTGGTTATTTTTGCAGGCTTTTTTTGACATTTGGTAAATGTGTCTGCTCTGACATTCCAGTCATTCATCCTCATTCCTCCCTCTTCCTAAAAGTCCTTCATTTTAGAATTTTATTACTGAATATAAATCTGAGAGAAGCTGGAAGCAGTCCAGGGTACTCCAGAGTTACTAAAACCACAAGCGGTGGTGCAGGTGATATACTCAAAAGTAATGAGCACTTTTAAAGGCATAATTTCATAGTGAATAAGTGAAATGAATCAGCTCACCAACAAATAGAAATAATCTAATAGCACAGGAGATATTTTCACAGCTTTGCTTCTGAGGATTTGCTTCTGTCTGTGAGAATTGTTTTTCTCTCGTCCTTCTCTCTGTAATCTACAGGCAGCTCTCATGATACAAACAAAAAACAATAAAAGCATAAACGCGTGGCTGCAAGTGATCTTCCAGACCATCTGCAACCTGTGAACAAAGCACACACACACAAATCAAAACTTAGCATTATTTCGCTTTTGGAGCCGATGGTCAGGACAAGTGCATTGACACTGCAAAGCCTGTGAGTAAAAGATGTTTCAAACCCACAGAGCCAACACGTCCAACTTGGCAAAGCACCTTGACGTGCCAATTTGTCTAAATAATTTAAGGAGTGACAGGGTAGTGTTTATGTGATAGAAAACGTTTGCTATTTGTGACAAGCAACCTTATTTAGCCGTCAGAGTTTGACAAGGAAATTAAGGGCAAATGTTTAATTTAACCTTTTACTGTTAACTTACCAACGTGACTACCATAGTTTACTCCTGTTGTTTTATGGCCTCTTTTCATATTCTCCACAGCACTGACATTGTCAAAATATATTTTCTTTGTTTGTGTTTATTAAATCCCATGTTTTGTCACCTGTAATTCCATAACTTTTCCTGATGGTTTATTTTTTCAGTAGTGGTATCGAGACACTTAGGCAGGTATTGTTATTGAGGTCAGAATTTTGGTGACCACACTAGTGGTAGAGCTCTGTGAATGAAAATGCAAGTATGTAGGGGAAAAAAAACCAAAATCTTTATATCACTTTCATCTCTACTTGTGATACTTGAGGATATATGAATACAGCTTATTGATGGGCAGAAAACTAGATGAAACCCTGCTGATTTTTCATTGAAATGCTTTCAAATATTAAATATAGGAAATATAGGACACACAACATAAATCAGGCTTTGTTTGTTGTCTCTGGGAAGTGCTGGGGTGTCTGCTAAAGAGTAAAGGTCTTACTCAATATATTTGTGACCTCCCCAGCTTGTTTGCTGTAATATCTACAGCGAGAGCCCCAAAAGCGAAAACTCCTAGGACAAAGGACAAATAATAGCCCTGTGTGAGCTCACATATCGAACATAAAAATATCAAAAAACAGTCTTGACAGACAGAGTTTTAATTACTTTTCCTGTCCCAGGTGTTTCAGCCTGACTGTTTTACTCTCATGCCAGTGTTTCTCATTAAACAAATACGTGAAGAATGGTTCCTAAAGACTACGATGTCGATATTAATCAGTCACATCAGTCTTCTATTTTTTTCCGTTTAGATAGAAGTTAAAGAGAAGATGGGGTTGCAGAGAGACCTTCATTTCAAACCAGTCAGCTCTGCTGCAAGCAGGTTTTACATCCAAACCATGGAGTTGTAGTGAGCAAAAATTCCCAGACCTATGGCTTTTTGTCAGCATGTCATAAAGTTATGACAGACTTTCTGGACAGTTGGCTGATTGGATCATTATTCAATTTGACCCTATGGTCTTTTCCCCACTGTTAAGAAAAGGAGAACATGTTATGTGGTTTGGTTCTTTATTTTAGGGTATTTCAGCTTTTGCTTGAGTCAGGTAGAATCAGTTATTATGTCCCATGTGGTGTGATCTCAGTGACAGTGTAGGGGACCTGAGACCTGATAACCATTTTCTATAAGAGAAGAACCCAACTCTTTGGTCAAGAGGTGTTCAGCACCCAAGCTGACCTCAACAAAAACCGTTTTGGGAATGAGAGAGAAGTAATTTGCTGCAATTATCAAACTAATGTGGTCCAAGCACCCTTTTCTACCTTCTGTACACAACACACACATACACTGACAAAAATCCTTCCTTTGGTCACAAACGGTGAATGTCAGCAGATCGATGTTAATCGACTTCTAGCTTCAAACCTGTGCAGACCGACTGCGTCTGACACCCTGCCAGATGTTTTCATAAATTCGTAAGTGTTTATTGACAACTTTTTTCCAATAAAACTAAAGACGCGACCTTTGACCACAGGACAAAATGTAGTCGACAAATAAAAATCATGTATATAAAGATGGATAGCCTGACAGATCTGCAGTCACCCTAAATCCATCTCCTCCTGGTGGCTGGTTGCAGTATAGATCACCGCCACATTGCCACTGTCCTCTACATGTTAGAGGAAGGAACATGAGCTAAACTACAAATTTAAGGTAAAAAAAGAAGTTATTTGATAATATAAAGACAGCTGTGTTTTGGATGATTGACGGCTTTGATTGGAGGTCTGATACTGTGGCTCTAATTTGGTCTCTACTGAGTCTGAATAATGTATCACAAAAGTGAAATTTTCGATTCACTTTTGCACAGTGATGCATTGTCCATATTTATATACAGAGTATTATAAAACTAAACAATAATGTGACTGACTGACAAATGGACGTACTGCTGTTTAAATGCAAAATTTATTCAGTCACCTACATGGACCAAAAAAAATGACACGCTGGAGCCAGTAGCTCCTAATTAATGAAACAGGATCCTCTTGTTCTAAAGTTGATTTAGTGCCTGACTCACTGCATTACAGTTAATAAGAAGCATCTTGCATTCAGTAATGATATGTGTCTGTCAGTAATGTTATCTGTCAGTAATATTATTTGATGTTCTTGGAAGAACCATACTGGTCTGAATTTATCTACAGTCCACTGATAATCAGAGAAAAAGCAGCAACAGAACAGCTGAGATTGCTGCATTGCAGGCAACATACAAGCATTTATATATAAAAAAAGTAAGCCAGTATAACTACAATTAAAATTAACACAAATTAGAATCAAATCAAACTAAAAACTTTTGAAAATGAATATTTGCTGTCATGTTAGTTACCTAACCTGCCTTCTTTATACGGTGAAGAGCTTGTATTGAAGAGGGTTGCTTTAAAGCAGCAACAGGTGGCTTATGTGTTAAAAGACAAATGCTCTGACTGCATCAGCGTTCCTCTGTTGTTTGTGAAACGATGTGCCTGCAGATGTGAATACCTGCAGGCAGATTTTTCATTAGAATCTAATACTCATCTCTCTCCTGGTCATCTCTCAGATTTTCCCGGTCCTCCTCCCCCCACAGGGAGCATCATCTATCTGCTTTCTCAACCATATCCTTCCTTTTTTGCTCTATATCCCTCCATCTCTTCACCCAGTCCCCTCTTTAATTTCACCTCTGCTCTGCTGAAACACACACGCAGAGATATCTCCTCACTGGGTCACGGCTGCAGGTTATCAGTATTGTGTTCAAATTGCATCATTTACGCATTTGCTCACTGACTGTTGTCATAGTAAATCTGTGTTAAGCTTATATATAAAGATAACAGGAATTACTGAGAATGAATTTGCTTAATTTAATTATGTTGATGGAAAAAAACAACACACAGATGGATAAACATGTATGTGTGCTCTCATAAAGACGTGCTACATTAGTGTTAATTGTTTATTGGCTGCTATTTACCCCATTTTACAGTTACTTTATAACGTTCATATACAATATAAACACATATAGATCTTTTGCTGCTTGTGTAAATTCTGGGCAAATAATATTGCAAAGTCGGCGTATTTTCCAAAGTCTTTTAATCATAGCCCCAGTAGTCATCATTCAGAAACAAAGGATTCTATTCTCGATAATTAGCAGATTTATGTTACGAAGTCAGATGTCCTTTCCTCCACTTGTTACCCAGTGTCTCACAATACTAAGATATCCATGAACCTACACTTCACTCTTGGTAATGAATCAGTTGTTCTTCCTTTTTATTTTGAGGTTTCAACCAGGAGAGTTTCATGCTCATTAAAAAGTTAGAAGTGTTTTAGTTGCCAGCATCTCAACTTTGTTCCTGTAGAAGACAAACAGCACTCTGACTTTCAGAACACTGGACACCCAAAATAACAAGCTTCACAGCTAAAATTGTGTTTTAAAATGAGGTGAGTTTGCTATTGGCCCTGCACTGTGATTTTCAAATACTTTAACTTTTACAGTCTGTAGTTCATGGTTTGTGTGGCACCATTTTGTATGAAATACATATATGGAGTAGAGAAGTCCCCAAATTTGGACAACTATGGAATATTTTTGAATAACGAGAGACCCTTTTCATGTCACTGACTGACTATACATTTTTCTACATACTTACGTTTCCTATATATCAGAAAAAACATACATACTTCCTATGGAAAACCATTATGCTATACTAAAGTTGGACAACAGTAATTTAACTTTCAGAGTGTAGCAGTGTCTTGAGTTTCTGCATATGTAGTTTGTCCTCCGAATGGATAGCATGACATGGCCCCACTTTATCAAATGTGTTGATTGTACATTTGCATTGTTGCACTGTAAATAAAACGAACAGCTTTGACTCTGGCCCATTTTAATCCACCAACATGTGGTGATCACATTCCTTTATTGGGCAAATCAGGTCCAGCCTTCACAATCTATCACCACTATCACCACATAGATTTCTTCCACTTGAGCATTACTTTTAATTTATTCATTAACACTTGCTTTGTAATACCTTGTTTTTCTTTCAACATCAGCTTTTGAAATTGAACTTTAACAAGGAGCTTTAGGGTCTCTCGTCTGATACTCTCAGCTTGTGCCCAGTTTCTAATGTCCATCTTTAGACATTTAAGTCTAAATATTCTCTTTTATTACAGTCTAAAGCCCTAATTCAGTCACTCAGCCTCAGCTCTGTAGCCTCTTAAGTTTCAGTTCCCTGCATTTCATGGACCTGCGCTCCCCTGCTGTTGTCTTCGCAGCAGACAGCTTCCCCATGCTTCAGCGCCTGTCTGATAAAAGGGAGAAAGAGTGAGACTGACAGAGAGTTGGGGGGAGGGCAGAGCACAGAGCACCGAGGTAGGAAGAGATGAGGGTGCACGGAGAGATGGGGTGAAAGAAAATGAATGAGGAAGACTGAGAGAAGCAGAAACACTGGACTGGGCAGAGAAAGGCAGACAGTCGTGCCATTTCACGAGACAAAGAACGAGTGGGTGGACGGGCTTTGAAGGAGGTGTGCAGCAGGTGAAGAGGAGGTTGGCCAAAGCCTCATCTCTCCTTTATTCACAATTCTGTTTCCCATTTTATTCATTTAGGGCAAGTCATATGTTTCCCTCTCCTGTAAATTAAAAGTGCTTATCATCATCATCTGAATTCACTGGTTAGCTGTGCTCTGGTGTCTCTCTCCTGCATTAAAAGTTAATATGATATCAGTCTTTTAGGCATCCGAGTCAACAAAGGGTCAGTATTTGCATTGTTATGACTCTTTTGATTAAGAAGGATGGGCCCAGAGCTGCTCTTCTCTCCATTACCTGTCTAATTACACCTCTGATGATGAAGGAGAGCAGGGGAAACCTTGTTATCTCTAAAATCCTAATGTCATTCTGGTTTAGAGCAGCAGCAGCAGGCTGTGAAGATTAGACCAGGAAAGTGTCAGTTTTCAGTGCGATTATTTTAAAACAGAATAATGCCAGAACAATAACAGTTCAGAATGAAATATTAAGTATTAAAAATGGAACCAGAACAGTAGAAGGCACCGTTTTTCTTCTAATAGTTCAATAGCAAATCTTATGTCTCACGTTCGGAACATGTGCACACTGATCTCAGTTTGTGTTTTCTTCCTCCTGGAGTTATGTTCGCTCCATATGATAGATATATAAAAATGGGTAAAATTACAAAGACATAGGAATGTTGGCAAATTATCTGGCGCTACAAGCAAGAAGGTTCTGTGTTCAAATCTTGTTCAACCCTAAAGTCTTAAGTTGGTGGAGTTTTCTGTTTTCTCCAGTTACTCCGGCTTCCTCGCCTAAAGACGTGCGGACTGGGGTTAGGCTAACTGCTGACTCCATATATGGCAAACGTGATCTGTCACCTCTCGTCAACTGGGATTGGCACTGAAACACTGTGTCTTAATGTGACTGATGTGACATGACTGACGCTGGGAGGGAAGGAGGGAGAGAGTGCGTATTGCCCCTTTTCCATTATGCAGTTTTAGCACTCTACTCGACTTTTATCAGTTTTGGTCATTTTCCTAAAAGTGCCTGCTACCAGGTACTATGTCCAAATGGAAAATGCAAAAAAGCAAGTGTCGAGTCGTGCTAGTGGAAAAGCCCCATATGAGGGACAGCAATGCTTATTATACAGGATGTGAAAAAGATGGACTGAAAGACCGATGGGGTACGTAGGATAAGTTTACAAAGAACTTCATGGGGCTGCAAAAAATAGACTACCAAGAAACAAAATGTTCACAAATGATCTTGAATTTTTAATTTGAATATTTTCATTTTGTTAATGTCTTTTCATTTATTGAGGTGACACAGGAAGGCTGTGTTAAGCTTTCTCTGCATTGTTTTCACCACCAAATTTAGGGACTTGGCAGCCCGTGGGGCCAGTGCATAAAAATATTCCAGTCTATCCTGGACTGGCTGGTATGTCCTAAAACTTATATCAGGGTATAATTTCACAGTAACAGTACAAATCACGATCATCACCACAATAGTTTCAATTTGCCCAACGTGCTTGCAGTCATATCGGTGGCCTTTTTTTTTTTTTACCTTTTGTAACAAATTATATACACATACAATATAAATATTACAATTACAGCTTAAAATATAAATCTAGCACAGTAACACAGCAATACAATGTAGAAAAGTGTATTTTACCTAAGCATTTGTGTTTGGTCTTGTCACATTAAAGCTCAGTGATCCAGTTACAGCCATGATAGAAGCTTTAATTGGCCCACAGTGGTTTGTTATAGTGCAGGACAGGAAAGAGAGGAGCTATCTGATGCTCTGCTACCAGGTAAATTCACTAAGTCCTCTGCCTGTGGCAAAGTTAGAGGGAGAATGGTGTCTGGACCATATGAGACTGAGATGTACTGCTGTGGGATTACATTTCATCCTGAAGTAAAAAGCTTGAGCTTTCTGTCTTCTTTTTGTTTTCCATGTCTGCCACCACATACCTGGGTTCATTTGCTTTAGGCTGGGGTTTTTCTTTTTTCTGGGGATTCATCATTGCAGGTGTGATGGCAGCTGTACCCCCCCAAACTCTAAATATTCACTAGCAGTAAAAACATGACCTGGAGCTCATTATTCAAAATTTGTAAAATAGAGGTTCCACTGTGTTATAATTTATCAACCAAGGACTAGCGTTACCCTCTGTCCTTAATTAAAATGTGCAATTGTTAGTTTAGGCTGGCAGCACATAGGAGGCAGGAGAGAATGATAAGAAAATAGAGAGTTGTGAGTTGAGCATCATAATGAAATGAGTAGTGAAATATGTGTTCATTAATGGTCAGATAAATGTCAGGTATATACATGCGTGAAGGTGTATTTATAACATTACAATATATATATATATATTGTATATATATATTGTATATATATATATATATATATATATATATATATATATATAGCATCTTTTATGGAAACAATTTCCAGCTAACACTATAAATAAACAAATGGATGAATGCTGGTTACACCTTATGCTCCTGTTCATAAACATGAATACTGAATGAGGCAACAGACAAATCCCTGCAGGTCATCCAGAGCTGCCTGGAAAATATTATTACAGTGTTGTTTGGCACTGGTAAGTGCTCCATAATGTCTTGTTTCGAAAGGTTGAGAGTGCATTTAAATAACCCCTACCAACCCCCTCTACTCCACACAGTGACATCTCACCATGTTGCTTCTTACATCTCTCTCACTTTTTTTCCAGCTCACTTAATGTCTCTCTACCTAGCTTTAACTGGAATTAGCATGTCAATCAAGTAGAAAAGTACTGGGTGCTGTTAATTTTTCTTTTCCACTTGGGCTTGTTTTAGTTGTATATTTTAAAAGTTATAAGAACGTTATGAAAAAAAAAAAGTTTCACTTCTTGTTGAGAGTTATAGAAGATCATGACCACTGTCATGACCGTGTATCAAGCATTAAATGAAAGTCAGGAGACAATTATGTTGTCCTAAGTTAAAGACTGTAGGCAGTTAGCCCGACTCTTTTAGAAAAATGCAAAGTGTAGATTTTCTGCACAAATCTGACAGATGCAGTCTGAATTTATTCATCACAAGCAATGTCCCTGATGTACATTTTTTTTAGCTGTAGCTGGCTACAGTAGCAGTGAACTTAGTGCACACCCTCTGAAAACCACTGCCTCTATTTAACTCCCTGTACTGCAGAGGTGAAAAAAGGCAGTTGTTGTTAATGTACTGATCAAAAGAGAGAGTAGGGTCAAAGGAAACACCAAGATTATTCGCTGTCAGATGTTGAGAAATCCCACAGTTGTTGAGAAAGCTGTTAGGGCTTAATCTGAATTCATGAAATTTGGGACATTTGTAACATCCAGCTCTTCACAGCAGATGATCAAGTCTTTCATAATTTCCAAATGGTCTCCTTTTAGCCACGTACAGCAGAGTATCATCAGCATAGAAGTGGAAATTAATTCTGTGACTGTGGATAATTTGGCCAACAGGTGCACTGATAGTGTTTAGCACACTCTACTTTCAGATAAGCAAGGTCAGGTTAAAGACACCAAATTTGTTTTCCAGTCAGCCTATAGCTACAGTGAGAGGAGTATCTTTACATTCTGTCTAAAAACACCTTTAAATTTATTAAATAGACCTGCTTTGTCAAATTTTCATCATACAGATGAACACAAATGAGAAGCTGTGGCTATAAATGCTCCTAACTTTAGATAAAACTGAGATATTTCTATCAACAGTTTGTGAAGCTTTTGTGAAAACATTTTACTTATGCAAACTGTGAATGAAACAACAAATGAACATATATATGAGGGGAAAAGAGCAGCTGCAAGAAAATAAATCAATAGTTGCATTCAGATTTGCATGGATGTGGCATTTTTATGCTTGAGGCAAAAATTTGTTTTGATATCTGTGAAAAGACCTTTAATGGTGTTGGTGGGTGTATTTATTAACTCTAGGAAGAGCTCATAGCTTTAGCTTCATATTTAAAACATGCATAAAAGTGGTATCAGTCTCTTTCATAAAGAGCAGTGTGGATTTGTATTTGCATTGCAATTTACTGTAAATATATGTCTACCTGAGTGTATTCATGTGGCACAGCCTCTTCACAGTATGGCAGCACAGCTCTCATACAAAACAGAAAGGTCAGGCTCATCCACCTCTTCTAATCAAACATCTTTTCGTGTACAATATGTAAATAGGCAACATCAGCTCTGCACCAACACTGATGCACACAGGTTGCAGCCCGTCTGTCACAACCCTTTAATTCAGCCACATATACTGTACACACACATTTGTAGGGCTCTGTTACAGTGAACTGTCTCTTAAGCTAATGACACCCCTATATTCATCTATCTCTGTAATTATACCCTTAGCAATCACCCTACACCTTACTGCTGAGCTGGGCCTTTGAATCAGTGAATCAGACATTTTCAGTTCCCATGTGCAGCAAGGATCAAGAATTTAGTTTTATTCTAATGTGAAACAAGAAAGGATATGACTTCACTGGTTATCTTTGATTATTTCAAAGAGTCACAGCACACCACACTTCTTGTATCTCCAGTTTGGAAGTTTGGCTTTGAAAACCAAGATGAGGACATCCTCCACAAGTCATTACACAAAGGGACAGTGGTAGCTGCAAGCACGTTGTTTGAGCAAATGACTTTGATGGCATCAGTCTTTTCTTGGGAAAAGTGTTAATTATGAGTGGACATCTCTGAACTAATTGTTAATTATAATGAAAACGTTTCAGTTAAGCCCAACCAATCCACTGTGCTTTTCACACATTATTCTGAAATGATTTCATATTGAAAAATAACAACTGTTGTAATGTGTGACACTCCATTGGGTTGTGTTTGTATGTATCTCAATAAACATATAAAAGTAATTCATTGGTATCCAAATACTTCTATCTATCCATCCATCACATATCTATACTGCTTATGCATGGGAGGTGGGACATGTGCCAGTCCCAGCTGACATTGGGTGAGAGGCAGGGTGCACTCTGGACAGATCACCAATCTATCACGTGGCTGACAGAGACAGACACTCACATTTACAGTCAAATGTAACAGGCAATTTAGAATCATCACTCGACCTGCATGTCTAGGACTTTGGGAGGAAGCCAGAGTACCTGGAGAATGGGGAGCAGCCCCACAGCCACAGACATGGGTTTGCTAGATTACATGTGGTAAAGTCAAGTAATCCTAATACAAATACTGAATGCAGTATAGATAATCTCCACACACAAGATAATTTAGAGTATAGACCCTTACCCCAAGAGAAATGAAAACTGACCTGGAGTAATGTGGTGTGAACACACACATTCTTAGCATGTGAGAAGCATTTAGTACATTAAGCTATGTCCTATTAACAGCTTTCTTTTGTAAAGAGGCTAGAGGCGACCAGTGTTTGACCTGATCTGTAACAACATCACAAGTTTGTTTTGTAATTTTGAATTTGTGGCTTTTCAATTTGAAGCCCAGTTTTTAAATGTAAAGTGTGTAAAGTGTTTGTTTCTCTACTGATCCTGGTCATGAAGCAAAAGGAGTTTTTATATATCATTTGTTTGTTACCTATGGTCCCCATATAAATTATCTTTGCCATCCCAAATAACTATTTAGAGTAAGTCCTTTGTAATCTCTCATGTGCTTTCTCTGCATACAGTAATATTTCTGCATACCTTTCATGGTGACTTTGTTCTGGATGAAAACTGAACCTAGTATAAGAGATTCTCTTTACTGGCAGAGGAAGAAGCTTGACTCAGGGCTAAGAAGCTTATGTGTAACTCAGCACTTGCTTCTAGCCTTTAACTCCCCTCTGGGTGTGTACGCGTCACACTACAGTATGTAGGCGGCCTTTATACATTAAGGTTTGTAAAGGTAATTGTACACATATTTGGGCCCTATATAACCCTTTCCCTCTTGGACAGTGTCAGGACTACCTGTGGGGATTCAGTCATTAAAAATACAATGGTTCATCTGAGTCTCCTATCATGAGGAACATGTTCATTCTTCTTCATTGTATCTGTGTCTCATCCATCTGTTCCAAATTGATGAAACAGGCTGAGAAGATGAAAGACAGAGAAACATGGAGGGAAAAACAGAAAAGGTAGAAAGACGGAATAATAAAAAAACAACTTGCAGTGAAACACCAGGGTAGAGAGAGCAGGATGGACAGTCAAGAGAAAGAGACAGTGTCAGAAAAAGAAATGATTGACATGAAATGCTACTGCCGTGCCCCCTGGGCCCAATTACAGCCCCATTATGGAATTGTTATAATGATGCATCATTTAGCCTGCTGTACCGCTCTGACTGAAGTTACATCAGTCCATTTTTCTATAACGTCTTTCCTACTTCCTTGTGTAGCTGTGGACTCAGACAAAGAGCAAGAACAAAGGCTGTGTGTGGGTGCAACTTATTATTGCAAAGGCCGTCGTGTAGCTAAGATTAGGAGTTTGCCCTCAGAAAGGAAAATACAGTACCAGGTGATCATTTCAGTTCCACTGTTCTGTATTATACTACTACCTTGCATATATCTAAAGGTTGAGTCATGGCAACTGGACTTTCAGTTTTAAGGCCGAAACGTTTCACCACCCATCCAGGAGGCTTCATCAGTCTAAGAAAAAGCTGAACTGGAACCTCTAATTTATCTCACAGGTTGGTTTCACTCCACCCTTAGACCCATAGGCCCACTGATGAAGGAATAGGAATACAGACCCATACATGTACTGTTTCTCAGTCGATTAAAATCATCAATGCTATCTGAATTAAAGCATGAGACCAAAACTTATATTGTGGGGGTCACGAATAAACATTGCTGTCTTTAGATGTTTTTAGGATGAGCACAAAAAGATAAATGAGCCCTAGATGTGATATATAAATATAATGTCAGCATAAAAAATAGACAATGAATAATATTTTCTATTTTGAAGGAAATATAAATATAAGTAGATACACACCCATTTGCATTTTTATTGTTGACAAAATGCATTTGAACTTGAAAAGACATGAAAGCAAAAGGGAATCCAATCAAAAGTCTAACACAATCTTAAACACCCCGGGTGTCATCAAACATTAAAACCCCTGAAAAGTCTCATCTCTGCATGTTGATTGTGGTGCACATCAAGGGGCATCAAGGAGTTTTGAATAATCTTATTTCCACTGCTCAAGGAGCCCAGCATTTGGACAGTGCAATAATGTGACGATGAGGAAGGTTTTTACTGGGGATCCAAATTTTGTGGTGCTCAGGCTCTTTGTGCCTCCCAGGTGGTAGAATACACTGGTAGAGTCACTGGCCATTGCAGACACACCATCTGTCTCTCTTCATTCTCATTTCTCCCCTTTGGAAAGAAAAACCCAGGATTCCTGCAAACTCCAACCAATAGAATTGAGGCCAAAAAAGAAATAACATGGTGGATGAAAAACTGAATTATCCATAAATGTATTGTGTTCTTCCTTCGCTTCCTTTCCGTGTTTAAACTCTTTGTATTCTTAATAGGTTTACACTGACATTTTGTCATTCTGGCATGTTGGTTGTTAAATATTAACATTTATATCAAAGTCATTCTAGGCTCAAAGCAAGGAACCTAGCAGCACCTCTACATCTCACAAATTAAAACATCACATCTAGTTTGTTTAATTCATACAGAACAGGAAGTTGCATATACACCAGGAAAAGCTATCTGCTGCAGACACAAAGAGCAGCTGGACTCTTCTTGTCAGTAATTGTTTGACACTGCACGAAACTACTGCTCCTAAAGCATAAAGAAGTCAAATTAAAATACTGGGTGCTTTTGAGGCTGGAAATAAAAGAATTTAGGCTTAATCAAATGTTGGAAAAGAACATCAGCTAAAAGCCTGAAGGCAGAGGCTTAATTGTTCTAATGACTGCAAATGAGTGTGATGCCATGTATCTATAAAGAAGCTGCAAAGTGTCTAAGAGCAAATTTATAAAGGTAATTAGGTTATGAAAGTAAGACCAAAATAAAAACAGTGAAAGTTAAATGTGAAAATGTCTTCTTGTTGGGTACCCAGCAGCTCATTTATCTCTGGAAAATGTGTTCTATGTTCTTTTTATGTAAATGAAATATGAGTATTAAGGTAAAATATGCATCTGTGAAGAGCCAGGAGTATTTACATTTTAGTGGTACACTCAAGAAGTGTCTCATACTCTTCAGCCTGCAATTGTTCAAGACAGACGGACAAATCCGTTGTTGAAGTGTTTGCTGAGAGATGGCGTTATCTGCATTTTCTACAATGCTATAATTACTTCTATCTCGTTTCAGGAGCCTGTGCAGCACTCACACATGGGGGGGTCGCACTTCTCACAGCTTTCCCATTCAGCCACACACACATTGCTCACACAGGGAAATTACACAACTTCATTCACACATGTACGTACAGGAGCAGATGCATGCACATTTTTATGCTGCAAGCATAAAAGTCAGTCCACTTCCATGTTGTCTTTCCTTAACCATTTAACACAACCTCCCCTGTGTTACTGCGTCATGTTTCATCTTTCTCACACCGGTGTCGACTCAGCATCACTGCTGATCATGTTCCAGTGCATGGCAGGTGGCTGCCGGTTTCACTTTGATAACAGCATGGTGTGGTAATTAGCAGAGGCAGCTTGAAACTGATAATCCAAGTGTCCGTCATCAGCTGAAATATGAGTGTTCTGCAAGGGAATAAACAAAAGCAGTAACTACCATCCATCCATCCATCCATCCATCCATCCATCCATCCATCCATCCATCCATTCTCTTCCGCTTATCCAGGGCCAGGTCACGGGGGCAATAGTCTAAGCAAAGATGGCCAGAGCTTCCTTTCCCCAGACACGTCCACTGCTGCTTTAAGTTATCAGCTGAGCATTTGTTACACCTTGAACAGCAGTCGCAGTTTTGCTTAAACACTGTAAACATCTGCAGTACGTACGTTAGCATGTTCAGCTATGAAGAGAAGAAGCCAGCTGTTATTTTTAGGGTTTAAACTATTGATTATTTGAATTATCAACAAATTTATTCAACAGCTATTTTCTCAGTTGAACTGATTTGTCTTTAAAACATTAGAATACAGTGAAAAATGTATATTATCCAATTTATTTGCAAGCTGAACGTTAATGAACAATAAATTGTCTGGATGAATAATTTGGAAACTAAATCTCCAAATTCAAGAGCAAAATCACACCAAACTATATAAAGTTTTCTGTATACGATAAACAACATTGCACATCTACACACAGAGTAAACTGGGTTATTCCCTTCAGATTGCTACAGCTAGGAGCTTTTAAAACATTTTACAGACTGAACTGCTCTAAACCAGACCAGACAGTGCATTCCCTCAGGGAGAGGAGAGAGCCATATAGACAAAACCTCTTCAGTTAGAAAAGTGCCAAGCCGCTGACCTGATGTGGATCTCATATCTCGCCAGCATCTTGCTACGCCACAAATATGTGTGTGTGTACTTTTCCATTTGATTTGGTGTCAGCGGTCAGGCACGATAATGGGGTAGACAGTGTATTGCTCACTGAGGGTCTGGCCAACTGGAAGAAAGACCTTTTTAGAAACTTTGCTGTTAATTTCATGCGAGGCAGAGATTTGAGATACATTTCTGTCTAAGTAACTGTGTGTGTGTGTGCGTGTGCGTGTGTGTGTGTGTGTGTGCGTGCGTGTGTGTGTGTGTGTGTGTGTGTGTGTGTGACGCTGTAACATTAATACCCCAGGGAGTTTAAGAGTGGATGTTTGTCTCTCTTCCTTTTGATTTATTCTCTGTGAGATGCAGATCACAATGGCACCACAGTCATAAGGAGATAGAGATATAAAAGTATCTTGTGTTGCATAAAGACATCACTGCAGCAGGAAGGATCTTTATTTTCAATTATATGAAAATGTAATTGCACATTTTTGAGCTGTTAGGAACAAAAGAGCGATGAAAATCAAATCACGTTGGCATAGTAGTGATAATAATGTAAAACACCACATAATATGCTGCTTTATGCTGGTTATTTTTCTTTTTAACTTTTTGAGAATTCGTAACCAATAGATATATGGAACTAGTGAGGCGTCACGAGTAATCATTGCTTTGTTTTACTCAGTCACAAGTCAGTAACTAAGTAAGTAGGTGAACCACCATGAGTCTGAGTCGTAAGCCTGTATGCTTTGGTTTGCAGTTGGTTTTAAAATGGATTTCAGGGTTTTTCTTGTAAAGCATCTTATGGTCTAATTTCAGTGATGAAAGATGATGCAAGAAAACTCTAGTGGTCCGTCCACCCCCCCCCCCAAGAATAAATTTAACATTAAAGATTGTCCCTTTGTTTTCCTGGGCACTTAAACTCTGCATCAGTGTCTGTTCTGCAATTCACCTCAGCGTTTTTTTTTTTAAATAAACTTGCATGTCTTGATTAGGGTTTGTTTTTTAGCCTCTCATTTGAGTTACCTTTATAAACCATGGTGCTTTTTCTTTGTATTGTCCAAATTCTTTTTTGCCACTGTGATATGCTTTCTAACTGGTTGAAAGGTTGAAAGGTGCTATGCAAGTAAAAGTTCTTTTTATTGCTGGTTGAATAACATATTTTTACATGTCATGCTGAATAAATTCAGTTTTATGTCGTCTCTATTTTATGTTGGTGTTTTTTTTTAAATTTTATTTTATGTGAGCACTTTGTGATGCCTGATCAAGAAAGATGCTCTAAAATAACTTCCAAATGACTTTGCTGTTTAAAATGAACATCCTCTGTATATCACACTACCATATAACTCACGTCATAGTAAAACCTTATTTTTGGGAAGAACAATTTAACTTGAGACTAAAAGGAATTCATCAAAAGGCTAAATTAAAATCTTAGTAAAGAATTAAATATTAATTTATTCATTATAGAAAAGGTTAATCATGTATGTTGTTGTAGACTTGTTTGCAGACATTTTAGTATTCTGTTCAACTGACCTGCTGTGTACTGAGCAGAAGTTAATATGCAATAGGTTGTGTTTCAAATTAACTGGAAATGAACAGAATCAAACCAATTAAACACTGTCTCTTTTTCTTCTAATTCATACCAAATTACTTAGACCTTTCCAGGAATATTCTTGTCAGTTATTAAGAAATGACGCAGTGGATTAAACTTGAGGAAACGTGATCTGTTCACCGTGCATTTGATGTGCTTCATTGTCAGTTTAATAGTTTCTTTACTCCTTGCTTAAGTTAAGTCCTTAAGTTAAGTTCTTAGGAAAATCTAAACAAACATAATGAAGCCCATTAAAACCACTGTGGAAACAACTTACAGATTTAAATTATGCAGGCTGAGTAATTCCCAATGTCATATCCTGATGAGTTCAGTATATGTGAGCCTCCTCCTCCCTGAACATCTTTATTGTACTGTTGTACAGTACACAGAGCTCTCAGAAGGATGTGATGTGCTCAGGCTGTGACGCTGCGGGACCAGAGCAGCCTTTAGTATTTAATGGTCTGTCTGTATGGCAGAGATTTAGAGACGCATACAAAAGTAGAGGCACATCAGGGGACCGGCTACTGCAATTCATCTTCATTTTAATTGGGAACATTTTGTGTTGCTCGCTCCTCCACATTAATAAACCAAAGCCCTACAGCAGTTTCTCAAAAACTCATTAATGCACAAGATGCAGTCCAGCCCAGGTGTTGCAGAACAGAGGACACACCACGAAACAAATATTTTTAAAATGGTTTCCATGTCAGGCCAGGTCAAGATCTTATCAGATTTATTGATGCACGGTATTGAGGCAGACTCTCGCCCCCACTGAGTTCAGCCATGTTTGTGAAACGGCACACAGCAAGGGAGAAACAGGCTACAAAAGGCCAGCTGCTGCTGCAACTGCTGAAGCTGTTTTGTGAGACCGAGTGGTGTATTCGTTTCTTGTCCTGATAAGCACCTTTTTTTCCTTTGTGCCCATATGCTGCAGTGATTTTGAAAGGATCTGTGGGGAAAACATGTCTCCCTTGCCAGAGTGAAAAGGTACGAAGTGGGTACACAATATACACTGATGCAGTCCAGTTCAACATCACTAACGTCACCTCACAGTTAAACCTGCACCTTTCTCAATGCTGTAAGCATCCTTTTGCTGCAGGGCTCTGTGCTTGGTTTCATTGAGCTCTACGGGTGTTTACATTATTGCAGTGATTTTTACACGTTAATATCACCAGGTTATTGTTATTGCAGCTGTACGTTGTTCTGTGTATGTCTGTATATGTTAAGTGTATGTGAGGTTTGACGGAGGCACAGCAGGTGTGTGTCTGCTTTGAGGAACATTGATGGAAAAGGAAAAGCTTTGACCGTCTCTTATCAGCTGTCCATAGCAACAAACCAGGCAGGAAAACAGGTTTTAAAAAGCCCACCAGCTAACCTCTGCTACACATCTCATCTTTGACTCCGTACAGGAGATCACACAAGCTGCTGGACTTCTCGTCTATCGCTCAGCACCCAGGGGAGACGAGCACATGTAAGCCAAGACTGGATCAGAATAGCAGCAGCGGTGGTGTCTGAGGGAGTAGCTGAAAGTGGGTATGTTGTTTGAGATTTACATAAACAAATCCCTCATTATCAGCAAAAGGTACCAAGGCCTGGCTTTTCCACCTGTTGTCAAATCCCCTCATCTCCTTCAGCACAGCTTATTTTATGGAGACGGGAGCACACGGTCTTGGAGGAATCAATCATTTTAAATGTCAGCCGTGAAAAATTGGGTGTGTCCCAAAGAGGAGGTTGTGCAGAGGATTCAAGTCAGTCACGATGGCTTTCTGTAGGTGGAAACAAAACGAATCCTTTCTTTTTTCAGATGAGATGTACTATAAAATGAGCACATCACAGATGAATCCACACAACGAAAGATCAAAATAAACCTTTCTCAGCTTTAAACCTCAGCTTTAATGTTGCTGCCGAGTTCTTCTCAGCCTTGCAGGTATTGATCTGGTGGTGTCCTGTTAGGATGCATGTGTACAAGTAGAAAACAGAGAATAGCAGAGCTTCTGAAAAAATGAGCATAAAAAGTTGGAGTCCTGTGAGATCATGTAAACACACGTTTAGTGTAGCGTCTCAGCATTGAGATAATCACACAGGGAGAATTCTTTCACTTTAGCCTCTGAGTTTCTCTACGAAGTGGCTCTAAAACCTCCATCACTGGCAACTACGACTAAATAAAATGTGACACTAATACAAATAATTCATAAGGTTCTATACAGAAGTTGTGTGTACTTAGTTTTACTTGTTAATATACTGTGACAAACAATCCGCTTTTGGTCATTTACAGTATCCTGTGTACCTACTGTACCAAGCAAGCACCGGCAGTGAGCAACTTAATGCACGAACACTCACTGTCTCAACATTATGTGAATGCAGCAGTAGTGTCCCCTACATGGAGGACAGCATTTGGCAGATTTTTTATACCTGTGTTTTCAGTCCGAGGTAAATAGCAGCTTTTTGTTTAAATCAGTGTTTATGAAATGTAGTTCTCATAGTTATCTGTCTGTACTGATGTTGGTTGAAGGTGGAAGAGGATTCAGCAGCTGGAGTGATGAGGCAGCAATAACAAGGTACCTTCACTGCTGACAGAGCTGTGAGCCAGATGTGTCCTGTCTCAGAGGTTTACACACACACACACACACACATTCAGAAACATGTACACACAGCTGCACAAGCACATGTACACCCATAGACAATCCCACTTCTCTCTCTCTCTCACACACACACATACACACACACACTCAAACACACACTTGAGAATGTCAAATTGTCTGGTTGAGAGTGACAGTCACCAGGGCCACCGGATCTCACGCTCACACGCCCATGGTGCTCTAACAGCCACGTTGTGTGTGTGTATTATAGGCATATTACTCAGGGATATGCTTCACTGTCTACACAGCTAATATTTGTTATGTAAATATGCATCATGGGAGTGTAGTTTTGTTTAAAGCCATGAATTAATTTTGTTTGGAGAAGGGAATTGCCAGTCACAAATGAGGAACTACTTTCCCACCTGGATTTATTATTAAGACGGCTTAAACAGCTATCATTTGACCAGGCAAAGCCTAAACCCGCGTTGTCTGTCAAATCGACATGGTGAAAGTTGTCTTCATGGAGGTGACACCTGTGTTTACAGAGGAATTCTCACAGTTTGCACCATGTACCGCTTTACGGAAATGAAAGCGACGTGAAAGACTCCTTTGTGTCAATCCTGTGCAGATCCTCCAATGTTTTATTTGCAAACTGAAAGTGACAACAGCCTTGTGCTTGCAGCTTGCGAGACCATATTTGTCTTGGTGACAGCCTCACATCGAAGCAAAGAGAAAACACATCACGCAGACAGACAGAAAAACTGTCTGGCTATATGTGCCTGGGAAGACAAACAAACACGAGCAGTGGATTGTGTTTTCGAAAGTTTGTTTTTAATATTAACTAGAAAATCTTTTTTTCCCACTTCCTCCACCCGAGTCTGCACAAAAATATTCACTGTCACCTTATAAGAGGAGCTCCCCTAATCTAGAAAAGTAGTTTCATTAACAACCATACTCTCTAGTCACAGTTTACGTGCTGATGGTAAACAACCTTAAAAAATAGAGCAGTTAAACATCATTTAAAAGTATGCAGTAGTTGCTATCAGAAAATGTACAGTGAAATTATACATCTTTGAAGGCATCATGATAATAGCAACAACATCTGAACGCATAAAGTAGCAGTGTAGAGCTCAAAACTGCAAAGCGGCAGTTAGAACCACCTAACAACCTCATCGTGGGCTAATTGTAGGTTCCCATCGAGGTCAGTTAATTCACTGAATTTCGTTTTTATTTAATGCACTTAACATTCAATGACACACTCATGGGTAAAACTCACACTTCTGATTAATGTTATAAAATCCCCCCTCCACACACTCATATAAATAGGACCTACTAGGAGATTGAGTCCACACTTCCACCTCATTTTAATACTTTTACCCTTTAGCCAGCAGATTGCCTGTTGGATGTTTTTTTTTTTTTTTTCCACCACTGGTGATTGAACTTGCAGTGTGAATGAAGCTATTTTCTCAGTCGCTCTTTATTCATGACCTTTTGAAACTTGTCAGCCCCCCATCTGTGGCCTGTGCTCGAATTTATGCTGTTGATTTTAATGAAGTGTATTAATTGTGGATTGAGCTGAAAAGAATATTGAATGGTGATGAAGACATTGGTGCAGAATTGCCTGAACTCATGTCTGTGACTCATGTCTGAGCAGGTAGTGTACAGCTACTTGTTACATCTGGAGAAGTGTGGGTGAAACTAAATGTTAAATCTGCTGGACAGAACCAAAACAATGAGCTGAGAGTAAAGCTGAGAGGAACTGCAGAATTGGGTGATAACGCTCTGTGGACTTGTCACTGTGAACGATACACATGTAATTATATGATTTTTTTTAAGTAAAAATATTAAAAATAAACAACATTTTTTTAACCTAATCTTCTCTAATCCCTCCAACCAGTAAAACATCAATGATGAACAATGTGGATGTGATGTGTTCAGTACTTTGACCTTTACTGTCCGTCCATTAAAGTCCATTAAAACTTGCGGAGAAGCATAAAAGCACCAGTGAAGTTGATCAGGGTTCACTCTATTGCATTAGAGTACTTCAGCAAGCCTGATGCATCCCAGCAACATATAGGTTCTCTCATTACCAACCTACCGAAACCTACCATCTTCTTCTTTCCCAGTACCTAGCTATTTTATAGTACAGTACATTTAATTGGTATTAGTTGGCCAAGACATGCAAATTTTTTATGGAGAAAATAAATTTAGAAAAGGAAGAATCATGTCATGCAAAATGTGTTGTAGCATTTGGTCTCATTTCTCATAACTTTCATTTCATCCACTTTCTTGTGGCTCACTGTTTATACTGGCGGTGGAGTCGTTTCCAACTCTCTTGTTGGTTTCTCCTTCAGAACACGCAGCCTGTATGTGTCCACATGTAACACAGGGGGTTGTATAATAAATTAATGGGGACTTTGCAGAACAGATCGTGTTAAATACAGATAATACATATGAAATATTGCCAGTGTGAGATACCTGTAATCGATAGGGATTTAGGCACGCTGACAGGACCACAGTCCCCAACAATCAAAGGCTGTGGTGACATTCACTGAGAGAAAAATCCCCTGATTCAGGATGTCTGATAATAAAAGAGCGCAGCAGTTTAGAAGTCATATGTTGCCAATTTTGGTACATATTGGAAACCTTTTTGTGTTCGAGTGTGTGTAAGCATGTACTGCCCCTGAATGCACCTTGTCAAATAAAGCATTAAAAATGTGTGCGACAGCAGTGGTGTACCCATGCGTGGCCCCATCTCCACTTGTAAAAGTCATTACACCGTTAATGGCAGCACAGCACTTCAAAACATCTCCGCTCCTGCTTCAATTATGGATCAATTCAGTCACTGCATGACCAAACAAGCAAAATCAAAAATTGGGAAAAAGCTAGAGGCTGAGAGAACTGAGGATGATTACTGGTTTCTTGCTTCCTGATCAGAAGTCCTACAGTCATGTTGTGTCTCCCTGTAGAGTCCTCACTAAACGTTTTCATGTTTTCTGCTGCGAGGAGGAAGGGAGTGCGGGGCAGTGACGGTGGTGGAGGTGAGAGAAGTGTAAAACATGTCCTTCCCTCTTCACCGAGGATCAGAGGAGGACGAGGAGGAGGGGGATATTGTCCATAATCCTAAGTGACATTTCAGCCTTCATTACAGCTTTATTCATCTAACTAAACTGTCCAAACAGAGAGAAGATCCATTTTTTCCCTCCTGTTTTCCACCACTGAGTGAAAGTTCAGATAACTCCATAGTCCCTGAGAGACTTGACCAGCACTGTGTCCTTGACATCATTGAAGACCCTGCGGATGTTGTTGGTGTCGGTGGCGCAGGTGAAGTGTGGGTAAAGAGTCTTCCACTCCTCCCTGTTATCGCGGTTGACTGCCTGCTGCTCATACATCTTGCGAATGAAGGCCATGGCATCTTCAGGGTCATTCCTCTTACCTGTTACAGGTGAAAAGGAAATGAGGGATTTTTTTATTTATTACGATACCGTACAGCTGCAAACTGAATGAAAAGATGAGTGCACCTAGTTTTGATCAAATATTTTTGAAAGACCAGAAAAAAAACATGGAGCTGAGGCTAATGGTCATGTTACTTTTCCTGTTTTTATATTACCTAATACCAACTTCTGTCAAGTCATCACAAGGTTGCTAAGGTCAAATCTGAAAAGCACTAAAAAAACACTCTGCTTGAATTGGATGATAAAAACTACTACACAAAGGCAACTGGAACCAAAATAGTCTAGTGTATTAGAGCTGCAATAATTATTTATATTGATTAATCTGCCAACCATTGCTTTAAATGATCTGTTTAGTCTATGTAAAGTAAAAACAAATGGCCAATAATGTTCCCAGGGTACACAGGGAAAACTAAGAGCTTTTTTACGACCTAAATTTTCTGTTACCAGCTTCTCAAATGTTTGGATTTGACGCATTTCCAAACATTTGAGTTTCAGACTGCTAGTCAAATAAAAAAAAAAAGAACTATCAAAATAGATCACGTTAGGCTGTGGGAAGTTATAGTGGTAATGTTTAGACAAAATGATTAATTGCTTAGTTGAGAACATAATCTCCAGTTTAAGCAAATGAAAATAATCATTAGTTGCAGAAGCAAAGTTTTAAATCCTATGTTTGAAAAGCTGCAAGTTGTGGTGATGATTTACATTATTTTCCAATTTCATTTAATGGCAACAGACTAGTTGTTTAATTGACTAATTTTTGCACTAATACAATTGACAGACTTTCTTCCTGTCTCCAATGTAGAAGACTGCAGGGCTATTTAACAACAGTAGCCTTTAAGTCTAGTCACAGCAGCAGTGAGAAAGGCCACTCGGTCTCCACACACAACAGTACATGGCAACATTAGCAGCAAATAGCAGCCAGTGGTAGAAAGTGCTCAGACTTGACGTTAAGGTTAAATTGAAATCAACAGGCTTGACCCTATATGAGTGCTAAATGCTGATGGTAAAACACAGTGGGCACACTGCAGGTACACACACACACTCACAAATAATCACTCTGCCAATAATTCCCACTGCACACACACACACACACACACACACACACACACACACACCTCACGCACATACAGATGCTTATGTACAGCATCTGTCTGTGGTTGCCATGGGTAACACAGGGAGTGGACGGTTCGGGTGATGCTCCGCAGCCTTTTACACCAGCGAAGCTACAGGCTGCAGCCACATCAGTAGGCACCCCAAGTACCTGGAAATGACTCATTTGCAACTCAGTGTGTGTGTGTGTGCGTGTGTGTGCAGTGGGAATTATTGGCAGAGTAATTATTTATGACAGTATGAGAGAAAAAAAAGAAGCAAACAAGAAATAAAAACTAAAAAGCTGTAATGATTGCTGAGACAGCGATGGCGGGAGAATTTTTTCAGTTGAGTCAGGAGACACACTGGGGCTGAAATTACTTTGCAAATGATTTATTTATTTGTATATTTTTTGAAGTGATATATTATTTCCAGCGAGAGCAGTAGGGTGTGATGAAATGCAAGCTCAAAGCAAACTGGCTAAAAGAAAACAAGATCACAAACCTCTGACATGCTTCGTCCACAGTGTGAGAATACACACCTGCAGAAAACTACAATGTAGTTGCAAAAAACTACAATGTAGCTGCAGAAAACTACAATGTAGCTGCAGAAAACTACAATGTAGCAGAAAACTACAATGTAGCTGCAAAAAACTACAATGTAGCTGCAGAAAACTACAATGTAGCTGCAGAAAACTACAATGTAGCTGCAGAAAACTACAATGTAGCAGAAAACTACAATGTAGCTGCAAAAAACTACAATGTAGCTGCAGAAAACTACAATGTAGCTGCAGAAAACTACAATGTAGCTGCAGAAAACTACAATGCTGGAGCTGTGGTTGTTAATGATCAAATCTGCTGTCACGGTGTTGGAGTTTGCTTCCAATACTGTAATTTCTTATTTGACTCTTTAGACCCCAAAGCATTAGCTTGGTTATTAAATTTCAAACCTGTTTTAGTGTGTCAATATTATATCCATCCACAGATATGACAGCCAAAATCCACCATGATTACGCTCACTCTCAAAACTTTAAAATATCCACATGCCTGATTTTTTATACAACATATTCACTGTACAATCAATAAAATGTGAAAAAGGAGTCTAGAGCTCCATGATGGACTGGTGACCTGTCCAGGGTGTACCCCTGCCTTTCACCCAAAGAGAGCTGGGATAGGCTCCAGCAGATCTCTGTGACCCTGGTTAGGAATAATATAGATGATGGATGGATGGAGTCTAGAGCTATGCTGCAGGTTTTGTGAGACAGTTGTTAGACACAGTGGTGCTTCAAGGTAAATGCTAATGCTAAGATATCAACCTCATAATGGCAGCAAAGCACATTTGAGAAGCTGGAACCAGAAAAAGGTAGTAATTTTTTTCTGGTCTAGTAATGAAATCAATAATCTATATATTGGTCTGTTTGTTAAATAATCAAATTGTTTCATTGACTAATTGCTTCAAGATGAATCTAGTTCAAACAGCAACTTTGATAATCTACCTACAACTGAAATTAAACATGGATATATTCACAGCTTACCTGTGTAGTTGGGAAAGCATTTCTGCAGGTCAGAGGTTTGGATTTTGTCAGCCAGGATGTCAGTCTTGTTGAGGAACAGGATGATGGATGTGTTGAAAAACCAGGGGGAATGGATGGTGGTGTAGAACAGAGCCAGACTCTCATGCATTCGGTTCTGAGAAACGGAGATAGAGTCAGTTATCATGCTGGAGGCAGCAGGACTCAATTTGTTGCAGAAAAAAGAATTACACCAGTGAGTTTTGGAGGGATGATTTTTACTTGAGAGGAAAAACATGGTACGGCTAGGTGGATTTGGATGGGTGAGGATGAAGCAGAGAGAGGAAGCAGTCCTTTCAAGAAAGGAGGGGGGGAGTTCATGAAGGGTCTGGAGCACACAGGCCACTGTGGAGGTTAATGAATGTGTTGGCAGGCTGAAAAAGTGGCTGGGAGAGATAAACGACTTAGTGACAGGATGTGAGGGAGGAATGGGGAGAAGGTGAAGGAGGGCTGGAGAGGCTGGGATTAGGGGAGAGGTTTTCTTGTGCAAGAGTGAGACCTGCTGGTGGATGGCTGAAATGACTGCAGGTAGGATGAGTGAAATATGTTTACACAGCAGTGATAATAATCCAATAACACAGGGCTGAAGCTTTTGTTTTATTATCAGTTGTTTTCATCATTTCTTGTTTTTTTTTTTTTCTATTTTTCATTTATCTCTTAGACTATAAATTATCAGAAAATAGTGAAAATCAAGCTCATAAAGTTATTATTTTGTCCACCTCCTGCAGTGGTAGACAGAGTGAGGGACTCAGATAAGTTTCTAAAGGCACAAGTATACACACACACACACACACACACACACACAGGATTCTTACAATGGACTCTCTCTCCTCCAGAACCTGGTTGTACTCGCTCAGGGAGGCCAGGAAGATGAGGGAGGTGACGTTTTCAAAACAGTGAATCCACTTGCGACGCTCCGACTTCTGGCCACCCACATCCACAATCCTGTCAGGCGCCCAAGCAGAAAGGGGAAGATTTAACAAAAGCAGTTCTGGGAACAATTAGGCAACTATACACAGAGATGGAGAAATGTCTGCATCAACCTGGGGCCTTTCTTTGCTGAATTTGTTCAGCCCGTGTCTTAGATGGGTTTTTCTCTCTGGGTACACATGCAGGTTAGATTAATTGGTGACTCTAAATCGCATGTAGGTGTGACTGTAAGTGGTTATATCCCTCTGTGTCAACCTCGTGATAGACTGGTGATCTGTCCATGGTGTACCCCACCTTTTCTCCACCTACATCAGCTACGATCAGCTCTACCTCCCACAATGCTTAACAGGAATAAGCAATAGTGATAGTAATGGATGGTTGACTTTTATTCCTTATTCGTGTTGTTGTAGCGTTGTTTAAAAATGTAAGCACAAGATTATTGATCAGGCTTTTATGAATTTGTGGTATCTCATAAACCCACAATAATAAAAACTTCCATTGTTTAATAATTTGTCACATGTTTACGGACTGCACTCACAGCAGCATGTGGTGGTTTGTGAAACAGAGGTGCATCTAACAGGAATAGTGGCTTTCACACAGGAACAAAGCACGTCAGTTTTCCCCAGTTTAGCTTGTTTTAATTCTTAAGCTTTACCTCGTGATTTAAGAGCAGGTGTCACTTTCCTGGGCTTTGTATGCCTAACTCTGTGAGTGCCTGCTCTGGTCTCAGAAAGACACAATACCAACACATGTTTAAAAAAATAAAACACACAGTGACACCTCACTTCCTGGCAGGAGCTTTGTACAGAGGCAATCGGAAATGTGACCCTATTGCGTCCAAACAGGCATGAGCAGACAAAGCCTTCACAAGAGTCAATAGTATTTTTTTTTCCCAGGGCAGTGACTAGTGCTGGTATTAGATTTGTCCCTGTAAGAGGTCGGTAATCTTAGGATTGGCCACCTTAGTGTGATGGTCTTGATGGTGAAAGCATAGTCGTGGATGCCTGTGGTGGGGAATCGAACTCGCAGCACATCCTGCTCAGTGGGGATGTAGTCTGGGGAGGAAATGCGGTCCAGATTACTCATGTAGCTGAAGGAAACGGGGGGGAAAAAAGAAGAAGTGTTATAATTGTGCTAAAGCCTCTGTTTCTGGCACCACAGGAGACCTCTAATAAAACATATTGACTCTGTTTACGTCACATCCAACTTTGACCTGACACAAGATGTGTAATGAATTAGTGATGATAAAAAAACACATTAAAAATACAAGAAGGGAGTGGAGAGAGTCCATATTGCCCTGTGTACAGACTACGGCTTTATGGCTGGTGTTGGTACAAGCTGTTGTTAGCTAATGTTGACTGCCTGCCTCTTATCGTGGACACACCATGATGACTGAGCTGCTGCTTAAACACACAACACAGCAGCAATAGAAAAGAGAGAGAACAGAGACAGGCTGAGCCGAGGCTTTGTTCTGTGACACATAAGATACTTCCAGCGAGGTTCACACCTACTCTATGTTAAAGTGAAGTGAAATCACAGAGGATAGCTCAGAGCTACCATAAGTTATTAAGGTTTTCATTATCTTCTTACAATATTATGAATATACTGAGGTTCAGAAGACAGTGGGCACATTTCCTAAAAGATTCATTCATCAATTCTTAGTTTCAACACATCTGAGAAATATTTCATTACTGCAGACTGTAAAGCACTAGACTGTTAGCGAATATAAAATATATAACATATAAACACATATAAAGACAGGAAGAAATATATCCATATAGTGAAAAAAGTGTCCTCTCACCCACAGATTAATAATTGTTAATAATGTTTTAAAAATCATTTATAATTATTTTAAGAATTTACTGTAATTATTTAAATGAAAACACTAAAACAAAAAATGAACAGACTATCAGGCGGCTGTGAGGTCAGCTACATCACAATATCATAGCCATAATTATTAGCAATTGTAATTGACTTTTTTAATATTATAAACTGAAAATCCAGGAACGATCTTTCCTCTGGACACCGTTAGCTGTGAGGATTTTCTTCATAATTTCATTGGTAAAGTATTGACTAATCAGTTTTGACCAGTCTTTCTCTTAATTTGTTCAAGGATTCTGTTTGCTCTGCTGTCTTTAATCAGTTTGAGCCTGTGTCTCTTTCACTACTCTCAGAGGTAGGACATAATCTGAAGATAAAAAACTATTTAAAGAGATTTTTAGATTAATGGGTTTGTGCTTTTTAACTTTTATCAACAGGCTGAGCTGTAGTGATCGTGCAGAAAGTTTGATTTCACTGGCCCAGATATAGATATTTTAAATCTTAGAGATGGATATTTTGGTTGGGCAGAACAAGCAATTTGAAGACATCAGCTTGAACTCTGGGAAACAGTTTTCACCATTTTTGGACATATAGAACAATTATAGGATTGCAAAAAAAATTGAAATGTATATGTAAAATGTATACTATACTATTTGGTATAAATGTTTAATCTCAGATAACATATGAAGTGAAAAATAGACGATGCAGTAGTATTTAATTTCTGCTTTTTGATAAACAGTATTTTACTATTTTAGAGATATGTTTTCTTCTTCTATGCAGATATTGTTATGCAGTATATTGCCTATCATAGATTTCTGTATCATTGTTGGCAACTTGCTGTGACAGCGTTTCATCATCTGATACTCTCTGATGCACCCAATGCAGGGTGTGGTACGCTGTATAGAGTTTTGATTTCCACTACGACACAGCTACTCACTACTCTGTGGAGTCCAGGAGCTGGTACTCGCAGCGGCGGCCGTAACAGGCCCGGATACCAGAGTCTGCCCAGAGGCGCCGAATTGCATCAACATAGCCCCTCTCCAGCTGCGTGATCTGGACTGTGTCTACTTCCTGCAGCCGCTGAGCATACGTCTGAAAGACAGAGAGAGAGACAATGCATGTTAAGAGACTTCATGACATACTGAAACTCGTGCTGGTGACATTTAATGAAACTATCTGATCTCTTAAAAACTGAATACATCCTTTTGCAGATACATCAGCTTTGTTGAAGGCTTCAGCTAGTGTGTGATATTACTAGTTTCTATTTATATGCTGCAACATGCTCCATGTATGTTTATGTGGGTGGAGGTCCGTGTACTTTATGTGAGCGTGTACCTCGTTCTGTGGGTTAGAGTAGGGGATTCTGAGCGTGGTCATGGCTCCTGTCATGGCCTTGATGGCCGTGAAGATGTTCTGGAAGATACATTTGGCGAAAGCCTTCCTCTCCTCTTCTGAGAAGCCTCGCCCATGGATGATCCTCATCTGTCGGATGAATGTGGTTTTTCCACTCTCTCCAGTTCCTGTAGCAAGAAATGGGAAAAAATATCAACTAATAAAATACTTAGGAGCATTATCAGTACAATTTCATAAAGAGGCCACCATCTCACACCATTAAGGTCCTCATTTTTAGCCCATTTTTAATAGTTTGGACCTTTATTTAATCATTTTCTACCTGGGCCATCGTGAGTTTCCTCCTACTTTTCAAGCTTTCATCCACAATCCAAAGACATGCAAATAGGGTGAATTGAAAACTCTAAAGGTTGTTTGTCTGCTCTCCTAAGACCCTGACCAGGATACATAGTTTATAAAACAGATATCTGTCTGATGGGAAATTCATGTCTGGTTAGCGGAGTGCTGAACGTGATGAGAAAAATTAATAAATAAACTTTAAAGCTGAACTTAATATTGTTATTAATGGAACAAATAACTAATTGGGTGTCGCTTGTAGTGACTAACCCAAAGGCAATTATTTCTCATCAGTTTCACAAAGCATTTTAGTCTCTTTCAGCTCATTGTTTTGGTTTTATTTCCAGTAACTTTCATGTTTTTCCTCTTTGCCCCAAATTATAGACAAAGATACCAACTAACCTGAAATCAACTCCTACTAAAACTTCGTAAGGTGATATTTGTTGTGTTTTCAGCTTGTTCTGCTGCCCCTAGTGGCTCAAAATTATAACATGTTGAAGTGAGAATATTTATAAGTTACCATACCCTGATAAACACATAAGTTAACACATTAATATAGCCAGTCCAAAGAGGTTTTAAACCAAAACAAAAAAAATGTTTCTAAAACATTGCCTGGTGCCATGGCACACTCATTTATCTGTGAAGGACAGGACAAAGCTGATGCAGATTGTGAACTGACTGGGAAATCTCAGCTTAACCCTGAGTCGCTGTACATCAGGCAGCTGCAGAGGAAGGCCAGCTCCATCTTAAACGATGACTCCCACCCCTTACATGAGGAGCTCCAGTGTAGAACCTGAACCTTGCTATTAAATGAAAAATGTAGTTAATCACTCTTCAGCGAAGTACATGAACAACAAACCCCAAGTTGTCAAAAGCTAAATGTCGACAAGACTTCACTGTTATTACTGTGGGTTTGTTGTTTCTCAGCTACTTCTGCAGTTAAAAGATGAGAAGCTAAAAGCCTTTAAAGAAAAACCACAACAGACGAGGTGACTATCAGATGCTGTCAAACCAGGTATTACTCTAATAGACGCACATTTTCTCTTCGCTGTTCATGTTGATCCTCAGAGAACAAAGTCAAATTCAAAAGAAGTCTCTGTGCTCCAAATAATTCTCAGACTGTACTTGACATTTCACGGCTTCCTTTACTGTCTATACCCGGCCGTGTTTCATTGTGTTTGAGCTTTACTCTACAAACTGGCTACAGACCGACAACATCACAAGCTTTAGTCTGCAGCTCTCTTGACGTATATCATTCATTTAACCTGCCCCAGTGGAAACTAAAGCACCTTTCTTCTTATTCTGCCACGTTCCAGTAATTTCTCTTTACTTTTGAGGAACAGCACGTAAATCCTTACCCGTAACGTTCTTGAAAATGCAAACATAAACATTTGTTTTTGGTATGTCCACACAGTGATAGAGGAAATAAGATAATAATAATTTGATATTATTGTTTACTGACTCTCCATATCATTGCAGGATTTCCCCCAGGAAATGAGGCGGTAAGCATCCAGGATCATGGTACATCTTGTCTTGTTATCCATTTAATTTGCTGATAAAGAACTAGACCAAAGACATACTCAGTGAACATGTGGTGTTTCCTATATGAAACAGCCCCTCTGAACTCTCTCACCGAATGTTTTGTTTCTAGAAATTGTAGTGTCAGTGGAAGTGGCCTTTACTATAGGAAGGGTCTCGCACCTTCACAATAAAACACTGCAGGAAACCAGCTGTCCAGACATATCACGATATTGTAATTCACTGTACTGCTGATAGTTTGACTAAATAAAAAAATATATGAATCTACACTTTTGATGACTGGTTATAAAAATTATATTTTTGCCCATATTGTCCTAAAATAAGGCTTTCAAAATATCATCCACTCGAACTGATTTAAAAACGCATCCCTCTGTCCCTTATTTATTACCCTGGCTATCTCTGCTGGTTTATAAATAACAGCAAATGCCCAATCACCAAGGAGATGTCTCTGTAAAACTGCCCAACTGTCCAAAAAGCCACTGATACTCAGTTTATTACCACATAGAAAAGCAGCACAGTCTTGCACCTTCATGGGAAGCTGAAATAAGGTAACGTTTAGCTGCTTGCTGACACATTTTCTAGATGAATCAACTCACAGGCTCTAATTCCAGCATTATGTTCCTTTAATCCAACATTACGCCCATTAATGTCCTCTGCCTGCCTGCTGGGCTTGTCTGACTTCACCAGAGCCTCAAAGGAAAAGCAGAGCAGCCGTCAATCAGGTCTAAAGTCATCAAACCAGCTGTAAAGTAGGTTTTTGGGCTGCATGTGTCAGGCCCCTGCGGTTTTCAGCTATAACCAATCCCAATCTGGATCATTCTTTACATACTTGCTTGATGACACATGCTTTACATAGTTTTGTCACTTGGCTGTAGGTCACCAAACAGGCCAGTTTTAATTTGTATGCAGGGTGTTGCTTATAGTGTATTTTTCAGATGTCAGTGTTACTCTTTTATTCCTACCCCCTATTTACTTATTATTTGGGAACAGTGAATTGCTGCAGAATGAAAAACTCCATAAAGCTGAACAAACAGAAATGTGAGGTGCCGTGTGTGCCGTCACTGACCCAGCAGGAGGATTTTAATCTCCCTCCTCTCTTTCTTCTTCTGCTGCTTGAGGATCCTCTTGATCTCCTTGTCCACGGCGATGCTCCTCTGCTCCTCCTCGGACAGGCAGCACGCACAGGTGCGGCGGCACCACTGCCAGCAGTCTGCCATCGCCAAACCCGCTGAGATGAAACTGTTAATGAATAATCAGCTGTAATGAGTCGATAAGGACTAACAATAACCTCGTCACGCAGCTTCTATTTAATATCCTGAGCTGTTTACTTTCTCTGTGGTTCAGACCCGTCGGGATTTATTCTAACAACAAGGTCAGACCCATTGAAATCTTTCTTTAACGCTAAAACATGATCAGCAGGTTTGAGTTGCCTTTTCTGCTGAGGATCCACCTGTTTGAGCTACATTCTGTCAACGCAGGCTGTCCTGTCAGTACAGCTTTGTACTCATGAGGAGTTTGTCCTTACCTCCAATCAGTCTGTCACACTCCTTGAAAGCGCACAGGTTCAGTCTCTGACTGCGTTTCTCGGTCCATTTATCTCCGTGTCCCCTGTGCGCTCCACCTGCGGGTAGCGGCTAACACCTGACTAACACACTAGTCCTCACTGAAACGGATTTAAAACTACTTTTTTTCTTTCTTTCAACCTGCAGCTCGGGAAAGTCCACCGCGCCTACAGAGGAATGTGCCGCCTCTGAAAACGCGCTGTAATAGGAATGCGCTCTGGGCGACGCTGCGGCAAGAGAGCGGCAAACTACCGCTGCTGCGCCGGAAGTTGTGCTTACAAAGTAAGAGCACTGTCCATCCATCCATCCCTCATCTATACCCCCTTATTCCTAACCAGGGTCCCAGGGATCAGCTGGAGCCTATCCCAGCTCTCTTTGGGTGAAAGGCAGGGGTCCACCCTGGACAGGTCCCCAGTCCATCACAGGGCCACATAGAGACAAACAACCTCACACACTCACACTCACTCCTATGGGCAATTTAGAGTCACCAATCAACCTGACATACATGTTTTTGGACTGTGGGAGGAAACCAGAGTACCTGGAGAAAACCCACACAAGCACAGGGAGAACATGCAGACTCCACACAGAAAGGCCCCTGATGGGTTTCAGACCAGGAACCTTCTTGATGTGAGGCAACAGGGCTAACCACTACTCCACTATTTTTCATTTACACATAAAATAAACATTTATATGATGAAACGAAATAGAATACTGAGTTTTACTAATTTACAAAAGCAAATATTTGAAAATATTGCATTAAAGTAGTGGAAGAATGAAATCATATTAATTAAGCCACATTAGCTCAAGTACCTCTTTGACAGGCTACTTGTACTTTACCATCTTATGCTATTTTATTCTTTGCACATTATCATTATTGTAATTGAAAAGAATGTGCTTTTTACTCTAGTGTGTTTATCTAACAGCTATGGTTGTGATGCTTTACAAACATATGATGTACCTAATAGCCTATAAAGTAAAATCCCCACACATTAAAGAATTAATAATTATAATAATAATCCACTAATGTGAATATTCTATACTGGGCAATCAATGCTTTACTTTAACTTAACAGAAAATGATCCAGACTTCCACTACAACATACTGTAATAGCACAAAGTAAAGAGCACATGCACACTTTACAGCTACTTTTATAATAACCCAGCAAATCGAAAACCTAAATTGCCTTTGTCAATTACATTATGCTACTGCTTGTTTTAGCTAAAGCACATATCTATTTTAGCAAATTTATTTAAGCTACAAATTAGTTTTAGCCTTTTGGATTAAATACAGTGTAGTAAATGTTCTTATCGGTTTTTCATCAGCTGTGAAAGTCAGGACAGGACACCCACTGTGACATTACTGGCTGTATTGTTACCAAAGGTTCAACAAGCTTAAGAAGTCAAAGCCATATAGCGCAGTGTGATAGTAGTTTTCTGCCCTTCAGTATATGATTTATTGTTGATACTAACCACTCCTCGAGTATATTGTCCCAAAGTAAATAAGCTGGCCACAAGTCTTGGCGATGCAAGATATGAATAGACATGACAGAACACACAATATGTTAAGTCCAGCCAAAACTACTGCATGTGTTGACTGCAAAAGTAATATATTATCTTGTGTTATGACTGAATGGAACAGGACTTTGCACCTTTTGAGGCCTGAAACACCTGCACATGTATTATTTTATGTACTAGCCCTGTACGGGAAAAGTACAGTATATGTGTTGTAGCATTGTAGCATAACCGCATTGAGTCTTATAACCTGAGCAAAATAAAAATAATGTCATAAATCATTTAATTGTGCTTTTAATTTGAAAGTATTTCTTCAACATGTAACAAAATTTAATCAAAGTGTCAAATTAACTTTCATAATCTTTTGATTAGTGCCACGCCAAAACTTTGGGCCAGGTCAGAGAAGACTATTATTTTGAAAAGGTAACACCAGGAGTGTGCTTTCTTTCATTCAGGTTGGTATGACAGCACTATGGCGTGTGGTGCAGTGTGGATGAGTTTCAGCTGCTGCAGAGGCTCCTGTGCTTCATGTTTCAGCTGAGCTTGATTTAAATCAGTGACACAGTTTTACTGGATTTTTTTACTATTTATCATGTACTGAAAGTTTCAACTTGATATTTCACTGGGAGTACAATAAGATTTCAACCTAAACTAACTCAACAATGTAACAGCTCAGTTTTTTTTCAAATCTTTTTATCAGATTTAATTTAGTGGGAACTTATTTATCAAAATATTCAACTTCCTTTAGGTTATAAAAATATAATAATTCCTTTACTAAATTATATACAAATGAACTATGTGAAATATGGTGATAAAATAGATTTGACAGGTCTATACAATGGACTCATAGCTGAGCAGGCTTCTACAGACATTTCATAATGGTAACAGAAATATCAAAGTGATTTTTCATAGTGCAGCTGGTTATCTGAGTTTCTGAGCAGAGGTGAAGGGTGCAACAGGTATTTTGTCACTCCTCCTTGGCTGCTATTTGGATGTCAATCTTTTGTCTCAGCCAGGGGAACCGGTTTGTACAGGCTTTCAATGCCAGATATTGAGATCACCCGAGCTCCTCATTGCTATGGGAACAAGGTGAGGTGAAAGAGCACTACAGGTGTGTATGGAGGGGTCCTGTTAGTGTGATTTACAGCAAGTGTACGAAGGTTTAAACCCACATGTAATTACTCCATCACACATCATAGATTCTGCTTTGTAGTTATGTGTCATCCGTCTAAACAAGACATCGTAACATAACATCATAACATATCTGTTGTGCGTTTTAGCTTATGTGGAATTTGTTTATGTTCTTTCATATATGTGTAATTCTTCTGCATTCAGACTTATAATAAACTGGCCTGTGTGCAAACATACGTGTACTTTTGCGTTGTGCTCTTTTATGAATGACAAGACACGACTGCAGTATTACAGTTTGTAGTTTCTTCAGTAACCTGATCACAGTACATCTCTTTTGTTTGAACACCTTTTTGTGTCTTTGTCCATTATGAGATTTCATCCTCTCCATGTTCAAGCATAACAATCACAGTCTGTGACTATATGTAAGATGTATTGATGTATAAAGTAAAAGAGGACAGTGGAGAGAGGACACAAGAAAAGTAATGTAAAGACAGAAAGGGTGAGAGAGTGTCCTGCATGTGCATGGGCATACATTCAGAATATTATCTGCCTCATCCTTCCAGTTACAGGAAGTTAAATCGTGCAGTGTTCACATGCTGGCAAAGGGTGATCTGAATCTCCAAGAATGATACAACCCATTGTAAAACTGGGAAAGCCCTATAGGTTCTATTATATAATTTTTTGACGTGTCCTAACAGGCAACCACATACACTAAACCGTAAGGAGACTTTGTCCCCTGTTGCTGGCTGCTGTGAGAAACAGACGATGATCAATGATTAATCTGCCAGCAGCAATCAGATACTGAGACATACAGGAAACTGACACACTGCAGGCTGTTTTCCTCCATGTTCCCATCACTTCCAACAACAATGTACACTAACACATACAGTACCTTTTAAGAAAAATGTTATTTGGATTGTTATATGTCTGTGTGAGTATAGTGTTTGGGCAATTGCAGTAAGGATGTGGGGAAAATTATCTTTACCATAATCTGTTAAGTAGAAAATATCATTTGACAATGATTTAAAGAGGAGTGTGGCAGATAGTTCAAATTGGATGAAAAATGTTGCAAGTCCCATCTGTGGGTGGAGGTTTGTGGCAGCCCATTAAGATGTGGGCAGGCAGGTTAGGCTGTAATCTCATGAGTCATGTTTGAAGATTATCCTGACCATACCAAACATACCACATACAAGTTTTCTGACACCTGAAGCACTTCATTCTTTCAGGTTACATTAAGTCTCTTTGACATTTGAGTTTTAGGTCACAATTCACGCTGCAAGAAACTACAAACCACTTTAGCCAACTTTAAACTTTATTCTTTACTTACTACTTACTTTAATCAGACTGCTCACCTTCAATCACACCCAGTAGATTAATGTACTCCACCTTTTTGAATACATTCATGCGTGTTTTAAATGTGATTCCAGATGTGTAGCTTAGACATTTCTTGCTTGAGAAGATCGAGGTGCTGGTGGAGGTCAAACTGAGAGAGTAAAACATTACCACATTTCTAAAATGGTGCTTTTTATGGAACCTCACCATTGCGACTACATAACCTCTCCACAAGATGTCACTTGACTCAACAGCATCATCCGCCTGCTCTCATAGAGGGATTTACAGCCAGATGGAGTCACAGGGTTGTAATGTTTTTCTTAAAACTGGGATGATGGTGGCGGTAAACACCCATGATTTGCCTTTTGCTTGTGTCATCGTCGCCATTGTCCTCCTCAGTGCAATATTGAAGTCAGAGATGAATGAAATATTCAGTCTACTGGAGTGATGGAAAGTAACTAAATACATGTACTTGAGTATTGTAGTTTAAGTATAATTTTTAGATAATTCTGTTTTACTTGATTATTTCTGTTGTCTGCTACTTTATATTTTTTCTTTGATACATTTATATGATAGCATGTTACTGTGGAGATTAAAATACACATAATAATAATAATTATAATGTACACAAAAGAATATGCAGATTTATCTCCCAGGAGTATAACATCACCTTTATAAGTACACAATGAATGTATAATATATACTGTATAATATATGGTACAGTATATTGTGGTATAACAGGTTCCATTCTGCAGAATGGGTATTTTTACTTTGATACTTGTACATTTACTGATAACACGTCTGCACATTTTGAATACAGGCATTTTAATATAAAGAGCATTTTACATTGTCTTACAGTGCATTACATTTTTAAATGCTTCAAATTAGTATGCACTAACTGTCTGTACATGCTGTACAGTTCAAACTGCAAATGACTTGTGCAAAGTGACTAAGTATATTTACTTAAACAACTTATGGAAATATAATGGTTCTTCAGTATTTGCATTTTGCTATACTACTCTCAATTACATTTCATAGGGGATATATGATATAACCCTTTTATCTTGACTACATTAAACCGACAACTATAGTAGTTTACAGCTGTGTGAGACAAATATGTTCACATATTGATGAATAGGTGTTATAAAACTAGGAGGAACATTTTAAAGGTTCAGTGGAGTATAAGTGAAGTTACACAGCCACCCATGCGTTACACGACTTTGGGTCACGACTGTCTATAAAGAGCAAACAAGTGTGACGTTGTTCTGTTAGATTTGTAATGGCTTTAGGGTTTCTTTGGCTTCATCCTGTATCATGTGTGTCACGTTACAAAGTAAATAGACTTTTGTTTTGTAATATCAGGTCCGCTGGAAAACACGAGACATTCTGCGTAGCCTATCTTCCACAGCAGAAGGAAGGAAAGGCATGTCAAATATTGACAGTATCTATGATGCAGTTTTGTTTGTTGACAGGAAAAAGCTGATATTGTGGTGCACTTGCATTTACAGTTTCTTTTTACCAATGATTTGTCCCTTATGTTTTTTAATGAGTTAAATACTAATAAATTAAATAGTAAATTTGATTTATTAGTGGAGTGAAGTTTCCATATTTCCCTCAGAAGTGTAGAAACAAACCACATTATTTAGGTAAGAGGCACAGAAAAATGTATATAAAGTTATTTAAAGTCCATAAGAAGTTACCTAAAACAGCACCTGAGTGAATGGACCTTCCTGCCTACAGACAGAGCCTTATACTTTATACTTATATAGAGAAACTCCCAGCTGCCTCACTGTGCGTGGATGTGCGGGTCTCTGACAGGAGGACATGGGCGCTGTCAGTCGTTTTCCCTGACACGCCTCCTGCAGGATCGCTTCCTCTCAAGCAAACTTGGGAAGTTAACCATCCAGGAAAGGCCCGCCTCCAACGCCCACCAGCTCTCTTTCCATTCGCTGCGTGCCCTGTCAATCAGCTTTATCCCAGCTGACGTCAGCAGCAGCGCCAGGAGTGGGTGACGAGGAGCAATCACCACCACCAGGGAAAAAAAAAAAAAAAAATACCAGGAGCGATAAAATGCACGGACTACAAGTGTTGGTTTGACTGTCAGGAAGACGTTTTCTCATTTTCGAGGTCCAGCTCAGACCCATGAAGATCCGGTCTGGGTTCGAGCCCGTTGGCTGCAGCTCCAGGGATGGCGAGTTGAGCTAAAGTAGCAAGCTAACAAATTAGCCTGCCCATTTAGCACCGAGACCAGTGGGCGCCTCGGTCTGACAGAGTCTGGGTGCTTTGGGTGCAGGTGTGAAGCGGAGCTTTGCGTTATTACCGCAGGGTGTGGAGACGCCGAGCTGGCCTGTGCGTTTGTTCGGTAAATGGACGGTTTGACGGGCGCTCATCGTCGGTGCGCGGGCGGACGGTGTTGGCTCCGGGGCGGCTAGGCTTGTGCTCGGCCGGGCAACCTGCAGAGGGCTGGTCCAAATGTGGCAGTCTCCGGGACCAGAGTGGGTCATTTTGCTTTAAAAAAAAAACCCATAATACACATTTTTATATATATATATATATATATAGTTGCGTGAGTTTTCCAAACTAAATCCAGCTCTTTTTGGGAAGTGCATCCAATGAAGTGCTGACATGCGCCTTCGCCACTTACCCAAGATGTTTGAGCATTTGTTGCATCGCAAATTCAACCTGTAGCCTGAGGATTTACTTTGACTGAGCTGTCACGTATTTGCAGCTTGACAGCGAGGAAGGCCCGGTTCTGCACCCAGCCTTTCATTTCCTCACAGCCTGTCGAAGAAGAGGGGTTTGTTTATCTGACGCGTCGGGTGAGGTGTAGCCCGACGCCCCTGGCCACACGGGCTTTTCTGCTCATGTGGTGATGACCATAGACTCCATCATGGCTTGTTGCCTGAGCGAGGAGGCGAAAGAGTCCAAGAGGATCAACGCTGAGATCGAGAAACAGCTTCGGAGAGACAAGAAGGACGCACGGAGGGAGCTGAAGCTTCTTTTGCTGGGTAAAGTGTGCATGATCTCTGCACTGACATGGCTGGAGCCACACACACACACACACACACACCCTCCACACACACGCACATACACACGAGCCAGATGTTGCAAACGCAGTTTATTTGATTGAATTGTACATGCAAAACAGTGCAGCCACAGTTGCACAAATCCCTTTGCTGTGGTCACCACAGGTTTTGTCTGTAATGTGATATGCAAATCAAAATTTGTATGTGGTTCCAGTCTAACAGCAGCTTGTAGTGGGAAAGCTAAGAGCAGCTATAGACCCAGGAATTTAAGTGACTTTACACACACACACACATATATATTTTTACTATTTTACTGAGCGACATTTATTTTCTACATGTGTCTGTGTTGTGTTTCTTTAAAACTGACATAGACTCACATGAGTTCACTGGAAAAGAGTAAAACTCCATAGCTAATAATATTTAGATCAGTTTGTGTCATAGTTCTGGTTTATTACAAAGCTTATAAACAACTATTAGAACCATTTGCATAACAGTGGCCGGAGACTTGAGTGTATTAGTCCTGATGTCAGACTAGTTTAGTTGAAGTTATTCCGACTTTATTTTCAGTATGATGTGTTTTTGCTGCAGCTGACGATGCACAAAGTTGAACTGTGATCGATTGTTTCTAGGTTAGACACAAGACAACCAGCTGTCGTCAATTCCTTGCTCCTTTAGTCATCTTGCACGTTTGTGTAGTTTTACCTGCCTGTAAAACATGACTTCAATAAATAAGAGCTGCTTTTAATTAAGTCTGCTACAGGGAGACAGCACTTTCTCTGTCTCTGGTCCAGAAAGGCCTTCACTGGGAAGTGAATGCTCTCCAGAGAATAGACTGTGCCATCCACAGAATAATTTCCATATTTAACATAGAGTACCAGAGCCCTTCTCTGTGCGTGTGTGTGTGTGTGTGTGTGTGTGTGTGTGTGTGTGTGTGTGTGTGTGTGTGTGTGTGTGTGTACTATATTGTAAAATAACACCCTTATTTTGTTTATTGCACACTACAGTGAAGTCAGCTACAGAACAACATCACTGCAGCTGACAGGGATTCAGGATGACACTAGAGGACACATGAGCTGTTCTGTGGTTTGTTGTCACAGGGGAATGAGTGTTTTCGCACTTCCTGGTCTTCTGGACGCTCTCACTCATAGCTGCAACAGTGTCCGGCACTGAAAGGAATAGCAGCTTATTAGAAATAACTGTCTTCTCGTCTCTGTTCTTAAACTGTTTGAGTAGTAAAATCTCTACCAGTGGAGGTGTACTATATATACTATATGAATATGCATATATGTACGTATATGTAATTTGTTAGAATAAGGAGATGTTTAAATGGCAGTGTCGCCTCACAGAAAAGAAGGTTCCAGGTTTTAATCCTGTTCAACCCTTCAAGCCTTTCTGTGTATAGTTTGTATGTTCTGTCCGGGTCTGTGTGGATTTCTCCAGGTACTCAGACTTCCCTCCACAGTCAAAGACATGCAGGTTGGGGTTTGACTAACTGGTGACTCTAAATTGCCTGTTGGTGTTAATGTGAGTTGCTGTCTCTTAAGTGTCAGCCCTATGGTAGACTGGTGATTTGTCCAGAGTGGACCCTGCCTCTTGCTCATTGTCAGCTGGGATTGGCTCCCCATGTGACCCTGGATGTGACGTGATAAGTGGTAGATGATGGATGGGTAGCATGAGGAGTAGTGCACGTCTGTTTAGATGACAACATAGCCATTAACCTATAGATGCGACTAGAACCAACAATGTGAGTAAAAGTCGAAAAGTTCTTTTTCACGACCACCTTCCCAGGACTCAAAGACATATTCTGTTAAGGAATTCAATGATGCGCATTTGAGAGAAACACAAAATGCTATTGCAAAATAATAATAATATAAATTATAATCATCATCAGTTATCAGTATAGTTGCAGATAATTTTATGTTAGACTAAATGTTGCAGCTGTTTAAAGCACATCTGGATTTTACCCAGATGTAACACACTTGAGATGGATTGTTGGATCCCACCCCAGACCATCTAAGGCTGGATTTTTAAAACTGATACCCATTAGTAGCTTGTAAATGCTGCTAACGACCAGTTTCTGCATCATCAAGACCTCAGTTAGTCATGTGTTGTTAACCAGGTGTATCTGCTTAGCTATATAATACATACAAAAAAAATCTGATTACAAATTTGTCAGTATTTTCTCTGTAATTTGATGTGCGTATGTGACTGGGTGCTTTATATCACACTACTTCCCCACATGTAGATTTAAAAGCTCCAAGTGTTTTGGCCTCGCTTGCGCGTTAATGGTTGGCAACACACAAAAGGCATCTGTTAGTTTAGTTGGCCAACATATTGCCAAGCATTGATTAGACATGTAAAAGTGTTATTGGCGGAGAAGCATATTGTTATTTTCCTGCTCACAGATGAGACGCTGGGACGGTGACTCATTAAAAGAGGTTGATTTGAAGACAGCTCTCTGTCTTCAAATCCCAAATTTTGCACTGAAAATGTTCATGTACAAAATGGAAAGGGTGAATTTTGTTTCAGATTGTGGTGGAGCCTGCTGTCATTTCATTTAGGATTGTGTGAATAGATCCGTGCACCACCTCGGTGCAGTTGCAGTGCACTCTGGTTGTCTCCCTTCAGTTGGGACCTATTACAGACCACTTTGATCCTTTTATAGACCTTCACACATGGCGTAGCTTTTCATGTTGTTGGCTACATATGCATCAGGTCTTTAATCTTACATTTGCAATGACTTGGACTTTCTACAATAACTGCTGAGTTTGTGTCTTTGGTTACAAAAGGAAAAAAAAATCAGCGAACTTCAACAGTTTTAGTTTTAGTTATTGTTTTCTGCTGCTACAAGAAGAGCCGACCCACTGCAACGGAAACCACATGCACTATGTCCATTATGAGCTCTGATTTACATTTATTGATTATATTGCATAGTAATTGCAGATATAAATTGCAAAAAAAAAAAAGCTTTTGTTTAACTGAAGTTTAATTTGATGCAGTGTGAAATGGTTGTTTTTCACATAGGAACGTTGGTGTTCTTTAGGAGGGTTTAAAAGGGGATGATATTTGCAGCTGTGAATCAGCAGCAGGCTGGGTTTCCTCAGCGTGGTTAGGTAGTGCATGGTCGACATGCGGGGTGAGGAAGAGCCAGGGTCGGAGGAGTGCTCTGCTCCCTGCTCTGCAGCTAATGAAAGTCACAAGTAATTAAATGTGTACAGCCGGAGACCAGGGAGCTCCAGTAACAATACCAGTTTGATCTTTGTTCAGTAAGTGGGACTTAGGTTATTTATTGTTAAACCGTAAATGATAATTACTCTTTACATTACTCTCTCCATTTAGGGAAATTATCATATCAACAGAGAAATACAATACATGAATCTGATGATGAATTGGCTTCCTGGGCAGTGACTTCATATTAACAATTATAAGCCTCTTTGTTTTCCATTAAATCTTAAATGTCTCCTGTTTCTATGGGAAGGTCTTTTTTCTCATTATGACTATATGTTTCATTTTCTTGTGACATGTTATTCTCAGGAAAAAGACACAGCAACTTATTTTATAGAAAGAAGTTTAACATACAAAAAGTTTTTTTTTTTTTTTGTTTAGCTGAGATGAGTTCATAAGTGTAATAAAAAGAAAGTTGTCATAACATTGTACTTTGTTATAATGAGGAAATAAGAAAAAGAAACGTTGGCTGTGAGCAAACAGTGAGTCAGTCGTATGGATGAAAAACCAGTGAAACTTGTACTAATTAAATGCTGCACAAATTCGACGTATTTTTTCTTTCTATTCTGAAAACGTATTCGTATTGTACAAACCCGTTTTAAAGCAGTCAGGAACATTTGAGCCAAACGTTAAACCCACTGCTTGTGCCAATTATGATTCTTCGGTTAAATAATACAGCATTATAGATGATTATTGTAAAATAGGTTCCAGCATTTTAACCTTAAGCGGAGGTGCCACTCCTCTCTCTTTCTTACCAAGTCTTACTAATTACTACTTCTTAAAAAACCGTTAAGACAGCATTGTGTAAGTTTCATAATCAGTTTCTGTCAAATTAATTTATGATCTTCAAAGCAAAATCTCATGTTTTGATAAGTCACCCAGAGCTTCTAGGATACACTAATTTGTCATGAAGAGCGTTGCACAAATCACCACTTTCTCCCCTAATGACAGAGCATGTGCCACTATCACAGTGCAGAATGAGAGATTCACTGCTACATAGCTGATCATTTAATGCAACTAGGCCCTTTATGTGATCAAATGGTGAAGATGTCATATTAAAGTCCTGTGGCTTGAGAAAATAGTGAACATGTAATCCAACTTCTGCTTGACAAGAGACAAGCACTGTATTTTCTTTTTAATGATCTGATCCCCGATGAATGTTTTATTGTGTTTATCAATATCTCTTCACATAGGTAACACAGAGTAGAGTTTATTGTTATTCATTGATTAATTTGAAAAATAGAAATTTGGCTGACATCAGCAGTCTCCCTTTTAATATTTGAAGCATTTGAAGCCCAGATCAGAGTTTTTTTTTGTCCAGGGCTTAGACTAAGTCCCACATTTTTTTATTGCTAGACTTGTTTACATTTTTGGCAGATTGTCTTCAAATATAGACAAGCTCAGCTGAAGCAGCACATCTATTGTGTGAGCATGCACACTTATACTTTTACCTCCTAGTAGTGTGAAATAGTTAAAATTAGTTGAACTCACTTTGCCCATTTTTTTTTTAATTGTTGACATTCTGCTCATTTGTGGTGCCTGCTAGGTTGAATCTTGCAGATGTTCTGTGATGATGTTAAGGTTCTGCAAGGGATTTGCTCAACCTTACCATTGCTGTTGGAAACATACCATAATCTTTGGTAAACAGTTGCTTCTCCTTAACATGATTGTCTTCTGAACTATTATAGCAATTTAGTATATAATATAATATAGATTTCTGTATTTGATTCCAGCATGTTATTAATACAACACTAACATTTTATCATTTTTGAAGAATTGAGATCATCTCCATGTTGCATATTAACATGTCCAGCAAGTACAAAACATTGTCATTTATTTGGAGTCAAGTTTCTGGCCATCTGGTGAATTTACTTCCAAAGTTCACTCTCTTTTAGGTCTGTGAGGCAGTGAGTGTCACCTGTCACACATTTGAAGTCATGTCAGCCATCTCTAATATAAATATGTTTCTTATAGCCGCCTTAATACTAAGAAATTCTAAGCTTTCGCTTTGTTGTGACAGTCGGTTTAATGCTTTGCTGGTAGCGGTTACGAGGCAGATTAGATTCGGATATGTGACATCAGGATCATCAAGGCCCCAGGCAACACAGGATATTTACCTGAACTCATAATTGAAATGGGAGTCAGGATTGTGTGCGTGCGTGTGTGTGTGGATAAATATATATATATACACACACACACACACACACACACACACACAGTATATATGTATATGAATATGTATATACACACACACACACACACACACACACACTGAGCACACACTTCATCTGTCAATGTACACACTGCTAAAACAGGTTGGTAGTAGCTGGGTTAATGAGTGTTTGTTTTTTGCCAACACCCAAGGATGTCTCATGCATGGAGCCTGCCTACACCTATTATGCTTTCCTTTAGTAATTCTTACAGTAGGCCAAGCAGATAAGCTCTGTGTTAGCCACATTTATTTGGATCCCTGTTAGCTGCTGCCAAGGTAACAGCAGGCATGGCTGCGTTTTTAGAAATAACAGAGTTGCACACAGTAAACACGCACACGCGCGCACACACACGCGCGCACACACACACACACACACACACACACACACACACACACACAGATAAAATGACCTGAAAGAGATCTGTGAGAATCTGCCCATGCAGCAGCATCATGGGCCATGACAGAGCTGCCCTGTGGTATCCCATCTATCCTCACAGGCACAATAGCACAGCTGCAGCAGAGTTGGCAGATGTTCTCCTGTACCCTTACTCCTACAACTCTATGTCTGGCAGCACTGACGGACTCTCAGCCAGGGGTGATAATGCTAATCGTCACCCATGTGAGCTTATTTCCCAGAAACCTCAAATTGCTAGACTTGTACATCCTGACTTGGCTGTCTGGTATGACGGTGCCAACTGTCTTAGTTATTTATTATTTGTTGTGAGTGTTAGTTATTTTAGCAAAAAACACATTGGTTTATATTAAAATAATTTTCTATCCGGTATGGAAGTCACATGACCTTTCACTCTGATGTCACTTAGCAGGAGACTGAATGAATCCAACCGATTTAAACAGCGGTCCTGGTTTTACGTCAGTGGGATACTGAATCATTATTCTGCTCAGTACCTGACACACAGGAGATTTATTTACTGTATTTTTATAAGTCGCACCGGAGTATTAGTCTTGTTGAACAGAAAAAAAACACATATAAGTCACTTAAGTGTTTAAGTCGCATTTGTAATTACCCTAATTATAGTCTAAATTAGCCAATGAAGAACGTAGGTTGGACATAACAAGCAGAAGTGAATTATGAAATTCATTGATCTGTGTAAAGTTAAACTGCACCAATATCAGGGTGGGGGGAGATGAAGCAGCGTCTCCTCCTCCTCCTCCTCTCAGGTTGTCTGAATGTCGACCACTCAGTCCAAACTGTGTTTCAGCTGCAGACTTTATTACCTGCACTGTGAAGTCTGCAGTACAGCTCTTTTGTTTTGGGTGGCGTTTTCACTTCTTACACCAGGAGTTAGAGTTTAGCCTGAACATAAATGTTTTTACTTTTTCTTTTATCTTCAAGTCAAGAGTGTCATCTAACGCTAGTGACTACTCGACAAAATGACTGTAAATATGAACATATAAGTCGCTGTAGCCTCAAGTATTTATGCTGACCAGTGTATTCTTCTTCGTTTCATAACATATTGGGACTTAGGAATGCAAATTTGAGGATATTTCCGTAATTGTTCCACAGACATCTTAACATTAGTTCACATTAACACTGGCCATCCCATAATATTTAACATAACAATAGTGGGCAGTCTCCAGGCCTCAGGGGGAGAACTGACCGTCTGCTTGGGCACATTGAACAATTAAAAACAAATCTGATCCATCGGCACCATTTATATCAGTGTACTGTTCTGTTCTAAGTACTGTCGGTGAACATGTGAACAGTTCACCCTGACCAAAAGAAGATCGCCACAGCAAGTTTAGTTTCATCTTTCCAGTTATCCTTTAAAAATGAAAACATTTCCTGAACTAATTCATATGCTCCATAGGAAATAGTCAGAATAGAGCCTGCCCTCCTTGTGTACTCTGTTGGAAGAGAAGGACTAGTTGGTGCACTATTTTCAGGATTATATGCATGCAGTCATAAACTTGTGCCTGGTAGGTGAAAAATTGACTCCTACAGTGCGGTATGAATGCGAGCCAGCTAGGTGTTTGTAGATCTGTACTGTTTGTCTGTCAGCTCTGTTGGCTGAGCAAACTGATGTTGACACGCCCAGAGTTTCGACAGTTATGTGGCAGTCAGGCCTGTGAAAGACTGCCCAGTCCTTCTCATGTCACCGCCTGTCTAGTTTCTTGTTACTAACATGTATTGGCCTCATTGATTTTCTTAAACTACTGTATGGTAGCGTCTTTAAAGGTTGTTTGTTTATAGTGAAAAATAGGTGACGGGTGCATTTAAGACAAATGTTAAATTGTTGAATTTACCAGTAGCTCGCTCTTCACTGTTTCAGTCTGTTATAATGGTCTCTGAGCCTTAATAGCATGAGAGGAAGGACCTGAATGCTTGACCCCTACAGTGAAGGGATCAGGATTTGGTTTCCCTTGTCCCTTTACAGGGATGGGTGACTGCAAATATAAAGTCGTTCTAGTGATCAGCTTTAATCCATGAAATCTTTTTGTCCTGATGGGAGTTGGTCTCCTCCACACTGCCACCTTCCATGGGGCACAAGGTTTCACTGAATGGTTTGATGAGTCTGAAAATGATATGAATGGTGTACTATGGTCAGATCTCAGTCCAATTGGACTGGAATCTGGGAGATTCTGGTCTGATGTTTCAGACCACTCTTCTACCTCCATCAGTACAACACAAATTGATGCTGTATCTTTTGAAGAACAGTGCTCATCCCATCAGTAGAGTTCAGAGACTTGTGCCAAAGCTCAGTGAAGCAGTTCTGGCGGCACCTTACCAAGACTTTAATCTGGTTTTTCCATTTAACCTTCGCCTGCAACAACAAGTTATAAATTCAATAACTTGTTGAACATATCAGTGCTGTTTGTTTGTGTCCCTCCATCCAAATGAAAATCATCAAGTCTTGCCTAAAAACACTACAACCTCTAAACTTGTTTGTATGTTGACACAGCAACAGTAGTGGGCAGGTTCCTAAATAGGAAAAGGTAGATGCCACTTATGGAGGGATTGTAAAAGAGACCTGTGTCCCTTGGGACAAAATAGGCAAAATGATTAAATTGACATCTTGGTCATTTAGAAGAAAAAGTATGCCAGGAATCGAGAACTGTGCTTGCTGCACTGATTTTTCTTCTTTACACCCTTTTTTCTCTGCATACACTAGTTTGCAGTTAATTAGGTAAACCATGATAAAACTAATGCGGTCTTGTACAACTTACTCCATGAAGGTGATAGTGTGTTTTTTAATGAAAACTATTCCAGAAAGTACTTTTTATAAATGGGAGATTTCAGTTTTTGATTCTTAAAAAATGTTCACTGCCATTATGGCAAATGTTGAATCAATATAATGAAGTAGTTTCAGGTCCAGGGACCTAAAAGTACATTTGAGTTTTTACCCCATACCAAGAACCACAGAAAGTTATAGATAACACATGAGCAGTGAATGAGAAATGGCTTTGAGAATTTATTATGTTTTGTGACTCCGTGCAGTGTAATGTTTGAATTAAGGAAAGATATGAGCAGAAATGGAAATGGAAAGCACCTATTGACTTCTTCTTTTCAGGCTGCATACAAACTTAAATATATCAAAGATATTGAGTCAAGAAACATAAGTTCATAGGATTGTCATAGTTTGTGTGTATGAGCTTAATCTTCAACGAAACGTTGTCAAATAAATCCGATGGATTAAAAGTAAATGTTTCATTAATTCCTACTGCAGCCTGATATTGATAACTATCTGAATAAATGCCCTAAACAATTTGTGATGCTGAGTACCACAGAGGAAATACCAATTTGTCCTGCTCCAGGAGTAGTAGAGATATTTTTGAGATACAGAAATCACCCAAAGAATTAAAGCCTCCTTTCGATTAAAATACATCTTTCTAAAATTTTATTCTGAGGATGTTCCATGTGACCATTAGGCAGTCATTCAGTTTCTGCAGAGTCAGGCAGGCCTGTCCAACACTGGGCTCAAGAGCTTCCTATTTGATGTGCTTGGTGAAGGTTTAAGGAATCATTTACCCGGAGCACCCTAGTCGTCTGCGCTGTCACACTTCCTTCCTTTCCCTCTTGTCTCCTTGACTCCCCCGTGTTCTTTCCCTTTCAGCACGGACGCCAATCTCTGCTTCAAGTTGTTAGTCTTCATGTGAACCACATCTGAGATGTCAGGTCAGGCGAGCTGGGGACCAGAGCAGACGCCATGGATCTGTTTGAACTATTTTTTTTTTCCTGTTCTTTGTGAGTTAATGGTTATTCAGCAGAATGACTAATACCCTGGTCAGTGCATGATGTGGGCAGAGTGACATGGTTCTGCTTCGGTTAACGGTCATGGCTGTGTGATTATTGGGTTTCTCCTCAAGCTGTCCCCTCCGGGCTCTTCCAGGGTGGGGGTTTCTAAAAGGCTCAAGGTCTCTGATAAGCTTGTATCTGCACTCTGATGTTGGGAAGCATTTAAATGATTAGCATTGTATTTGAACAAATGAACCCGTGTGGATTTGGTCTTGTATCTGGCCACTTTTGATTTGCTTCATACGAGTATTACACTGTCACAGCTTCGTGTTTTCATGGTGGCTGTCTTAATAACGACATATGGTCACGAGGGGTGTATTTTGAGTCAGTATGACTGAAGTGCATTGTTGACTTGTTTGAAAATGACGATCGGAGCTGTTCTTGTTTACACAGATTTGTAACAGAAATCCTGCATTACAGATTTGAAGGCATAGCGTTTGAAAAATGTGGGACTTTACCAGGCAGCAAGTTTCTAATGAAAAGATGCTGTTGACCGACATGAGAAATGTGTTTTTGGAACCCGTCCTCTGTTTCCTTTAGTTAAACATGTCCTTATCCACCTACATGCCTACTGTACTTACAGTACAATACAAAATGCATATCAAAGTCTAGTTTTTTAGCCAAGACTAACCACTGTAACCTTCATAAAGGTGATAATCAGTCCTTGTTTAAACACTATCAGAGAGCTGTTGATTCAGCTTCATGATCATTTGAAGCCTGCAGCTTGTGGTGCTGTTGTGTTGTACTCTATTATACCGAGAGGAGTTTCTAATATTGTGTCCCCTCTAGTGGTGGAACGGATCACAAAACTCACGGTTCGGGTCACATTACAGTTTTTGAGTCACGGATCGGACCATTTTTCGGATCAGTGTAATTTGCTTTCCATTTATTACAAGAACAGTGGAGCGAGGAACTTTGGGTTTTAACAAAAATAAAATCAAGAAATAACCAGTTGAATAAATAAAACTTTAAAATACTCAATACTCAGTTGTTAAAGTGCAACATGTGAAAAACAACCTGAAAACAGACCGAACCTTATAATGATAGCAAATTTTTTTTTTTTTTTTTTTTTTTTTTTTTTCAAAAAGATGAGGACGTCTACATCCTCTGGGGAGAGAGTGCCGGACCGTAGGCCGTGATCTCACGGATCAACTGCGATTCGTTGCACACCTAGTGAGGGTAGGATTTATTGTAGGGCTGTTTACATGAGAGTTATTTTTTCTATGTGAAGTATATCACAGTTGGACAATTTTAAAATACATTCTGTTCCAGTACACTATATGTCTTTTAGGTTTCACTTATTCAGAAGTAAAGTTCAAGTGCTGGAAATTTAGGGGGGGGGGACTAAGATGCTTAGAACATTCAAACCATTTTCTGCTTCTATGCCTTTAATTCCCATAAGCTGAGGGACGTGTACTTTTTAAGGACGTTGTGGGATTAAAAAAATGCACACTGAAATTGCATGTTTGACTGGACTCTGCGAAGACGTACCGGATCCTATCAGCTGGTGTTTTTTGCCATGTATTTATGAGTCCAGTGCAGCGGTTGCCATGGGAACTGGCATTACCCCTCAGGAGTAGCTCCAAGTGAAAGTACAGTAGCTTTTCCGTGAGAAATGCTTACCCTGGGTTTTCCAGTTAGGCAGGAGAACAATGGGATCTGTTGAATTAAGCTGATCATGCCTTAAAGACATGCCCCTGTCCTCTGGCTGTGTGTGTGTGTGCGTGTGTGCGTGTGTGTGTGTGTGTGTGCCTGTGTGTGTGTCTGTGTGTGTGTGTGTTTTGAATATTCAGAGACACATGAATGCTCACACTCAATAAGCCAAGAAAACTAACCACACCAGCCTGGTGTACGCTTACTGTCTTCGTTTCTGTGTCGCTTTTAAACTTGCAGACCCGTAAAAATCAGAAGATACGCTCTATGAAATATATTTTTTGTTTCTTTCTCACATCCCACTAACACTCCTCCCTTCTGTTCTGCTCTTTAGTCAATGAGAGAGTGAACTCTCCAGCGCTGTGCCTTGACAATCACTATTTATGTCTCTCTCTCAAAGACATACTCTGTCTGAAGGGGAAACTCCAATGTTGCTTGACCTGCTTTCCACAGTGAAAGATCCTGTCTGGTTAGAGGGCAGGCAGTGCTCAGGGCACTCCTTCACCAAACACTCGACTGTGCTCTTCAGTCAGCGGCAGTCAAACGTCGCCCTCGTCATCCTTGGAAGACATTTCAGCTACTTTGCCTTGGGAATACTCGCTGTACTTCATAACAGAGTACATTCCATCATCTAATCAGCCAGTGCAGTTACAACTGTGCCTGTAAACAACATTTTCAGTCTCACTGTTTTCAGTTTTTTGTTTTGCGCATATTTACTTTTTCTTTCTTAGTTTGTTATTGCCAGTTCCTGATGTGCAGCTTTCCTTTCACTGTTAATTTCCTCTATGATCCACTGTTCCCCTGTTTTGCCCCCTTGCTTCAGTCCAAATATCTGAACAGCTGTTGGTTTGACTGCCATGAAATTTTACACAGACATAAATCATCCCTCGAGAATTGATCCTAATGACTTTGATGGTCCCCTGATTTTTTTTTCTTCGTATGCCCTCCTGAATTTGGCAGTTGTGGCGTTCAGTCAAATATCTCAAAATGTTATCAGTTTTATTATTTTTCCACTGCCTTAGGTTGTGAGTAAAAACCAGCAAAACCAATATCATCTTCCAAAATGTTAGTAGATGATGATGTGTGCCTACTTCTGTTTATGATAAACTTTATTTCTGCATGGAAACACTAATGTGCGTTTACCGAATATATAGTGTTTGTGGCCTGCACCCTGACACTCCATGCAGACCCAAGTGGACATAGCTGCAGACTGAAGACAGTCACAGCTGTGTGGACACAGAAAGTAGAACCTGTGTGTTAATTAAGCCGCAGATGTTTTTTAAATGAACGTTGTTGATTACAGCTTCTTACATGTGAATTATTTTCTTCTTTTGCCTGGTTCTGTTCTGTTCATTTTTAGTGGTTTACTCGTTAGTAATAAGTAATCGTCGGCCTCAGCCCTAGTTGAGATTAGTAGAAGAAAGACAAGTTAAAGATAGCGACCGGGGAGTGCACTGTACATGCAGCTGAAAGTGCAGTGACTCAGACTTGAATGTTGGGAGAGATGAGATGGAGTAGATGACTAGTGGAGAGCCCAAGCGGGTTGTACAGGAAGAAAATAGGTTCTGAAATGGGGGTGGAAGAGAGGAGGATTGCTCTGGAGAGAGCTGCAAAGTGAAACTAGAGGTACAGCTTTGGTTAGACATCTACCTGCCTTGTCTTCTGACTGTTCCTCTTTGATGATCACAGTGTACAAAACTCTGATGCTTTTATTCGGACTCTAACATTTCGTAAGCTTACACTGGTAGTTTGCATGCACAGTATATACATATATATAAAGATGGAGAACCTGCTGTAGAGGGATCTATGGGTTCCTGTGTCTCTCACAGTCTTTGCATGACTTGATTTGCAAGTTTGGATATGCATGGTCACTGTGATACAAAATTGGAGGAGTGAACTTGGTTTACCCAGTCCCGAGTTGAACTCATTCAGCCCTGATGTGGCTACCGTGGGCTGCTCCTCTTACCCAGTTGGACCTCTATGGTAAACATTGCCAAAACAATGCACATCTCAGAACATTGAAACCAAGATGACAAGAGACTTGCAGGATGCCACAATTAAGTCCAGAACATTTGCCATATATATATTTTTGGATTTTTGTCTAAATTCTTATCTAGAGTCAGTTACAGTTCATTTATATAACTCACATTTGCTTGTTCATAGGAATTACACGTGCTCATTAAGTAGGTAAAGTGTTAAGGCCCTTAAAGCCTTTTCTCTCTCTTACTTTTCACGTGATGGCGGTTGCTCTCTAAATCCAAAACTGATACCTGGATAGACAAATCCATTTGGAAGCTTAGGCAAAATTGTGGACAGGCTCAGTGATAATGAGGTACATTGCATGGGTCCTCTGAAGCTCGTTACTCCTATTTCACATCGTCATCTACAAGAAATTGTTCGTTTTTTTTAAAACCCTCTTTTTGTTCTTTTGATGTTGCCCCAGCTCACTTGTTTAAACAGATTTTTGGTAGTGTTGGCCCTTCTATATCTACTAGATATTCACAATAAATGTTTATTGGCTGAGACTTTTCTGGGAGCTTTCAAACATGCTGTGGTATCTCCTATTCTGAAGAAACCAAATTTGGACTTGTCGTCTAACTTCAGACTGATTCCCCAGCTTCCATTTGCAGCAAAATATTTAGGAAGTAGTTTTTAAGCAGTTATTGAGCTATGTGGATCAGAATCCCAGTTTCAATCTGACTTTTGAGTTTGACATTATTAAAGACATCTTATAAAATACCTTATCTCTTGATGACAATACTCCTGTCATCTTACAACGCCTGGAATTTAGAGCAGCGTTGTCCACTGTGTTGGACTCTGAGGCACTACTCTTAATTGGTTTACTGGTTCACAGAGGTGGATTATGATTATGGATCAAACCTTCATATCTGCCCTTATTTTCTATGGTGTTCCCCAAGGCTCATTTCTTGGATCAGTGTTATTTTTTTACTTTACCTGCTTCCTCTGAGCCAGGTTATTGAAATTATTATCTGTTCTTCCATTGTTATGCTGATGACCTTCAGATCTATTTGACTATTCGACCTAATGGGTGTTCATCCACTCAAACTAAATTGTAATAATTTTGTACTACCTGAGTTTAAACAAAAATAAAACCAAATGCATTTTATTTGGTAAACTGGTAGATCCAGGCTGTCCCAGTGTCTTCTGTTTCTTCATGTGACCCCAGGCTGACTCCAAACTGCTGAGATCAGGGCTCTGTGGTGGTCACAGACTTCTCTTGCCTCTGAAAATAGTTCTTCATGAACTCTATGTGGCATCTTTATAGGCTTGTTGTCCTGTACAATGAACCTAGGATCAATGATGGTGTTGTGTCATAAGAACCTAAACTATCTAAAGTGCCTAAAACTTCTGTGCAGTACTGTATATCGGTCCAATCAAGAATTGTTTTAAGATTTTGCTGTTTGTCTTGAAAGCGTTAAATGGATTAGTGCCTTTCTCCAGTGACTTTAGTGTTTTAATGGAAAATGTAAAACTCATCTTTTTAGCTGGGTCTTCTGCTCCAGTGGTTTGCTTCCTTCTCTTTAACATTTTCTTTTTGTTTTATGTTTGTGCCTATTGTGTTTATGTCTTGATTGTTTGCGAAGCACTTTGGTCAATTTAAAATGTGGTGAAAAACCTATATAAATACATTTGATTTGTTTTATTTAAAAAACTGAATGGGGAAGGAAGAATGAATCCACCAGTACAGCTAAGCAGTTTGTATTGTAGAACAGACTGGGTTGGCATTGAGGTCTGGACTGTTGCCTCAGGGCATGAGGATGCGGATTCCTTCACGGCCTTGTGTATCAGCACCAGGGTGTAGGTGGACAGGCAAGGTCAGCCCTGTTGCAAGGACAGGGTGGTTTATTACCACAGAAGTATGAGTTATATAAAAAGGCTAGAATTTCACCAAGTTAGTAATTATTGGTTGACCCTGTTAAGAACAGATAAGCACCCACAGGTCTTTGTCTTTTATGCGAGTGCTCTGTTTGCTTAGAGCAACTACTTTACTGTGAAAAATCAAGTGCAGAGAAGTTAAAGAGGGCTGCATGGTATTGTTGGTTTATTATGGTGGCTAGATCGCAGCTTGTTTTTAGGGGTATTATGGTGCTGACCCATTTTTTTCAAACATGTTCAGATTCATTGCCTTTATACATGTTCATATCTAGCATTTTTGGCCTCGTTTAGCAGGTTTCATGTTACACTATAATTTTCCCAGTTTATCTGCACAGAAGTCTTATCACCAAATCCAATTTCACATCATTCCTTCTAGCACTTCTTTTTGTTGCTGGGTCATGGCAAAGGTGGGAACAAAAATGGGCTGTCATTTCACACTCGAAGCAATGTCATGCGTTTATGACCCTTTTTCACCTGTCAACTGTTTGTTGTTCTTCTCAGGTACTGGAGAGAGTGGCAAGAGCACTTTCATCAAGCAGATGAGAATAATCCATGGGTCAGGCTACACAGATGAGGACAAGAAGGGTTTCACCAAACTGGTCTACCAGAACATCTTCACTTCTATGCAGGCTATGATCCGTGCAACTGAGAATCTCAAAATCCCTTTTAAGTATGAGCAGAATAAGGTGGGTACTCTCAAGTGTCTGGGTGAAAATATTGCCATGTGACGTGTTGTTAAAGTGGATACTTATATCCAAATGCTTAGACATTAGTTAAAGACTTTGAAACCTATATATGAGTAATAGTATGCTTCAAAAACTAATTACTAATTATTGTGATATTGTTTTAAGTTTTCTTTTTCTTTTTTTTTTTTGCTCAGAATAATGCCCTGCTGGTGCGCGAGGTTGACGTGGAGAAGGTGTCGTCGTTCAATCAGCCGTACATCGGTGCGATAAAGATGCTGTGGGCTGACCCTGGCATCCAGGAGGCCTTTGATCGCAGGAGAGAGTACCAGCTCTCCGACTCAACCAAATAGTATGTCTTATGATTTACCAGTCTACTAGAATAGAACGATGGAGGATGTTTACGTTGTCTTTACTATATGTGGTCTGCTTGAGCAGAGTGAGGGAAGAGGGTTCAGGCAGATGCACAGACTTGGGGGAAGTGGGGAAAATGTTGGCACGTTAATAAACGACTGCTAATAATATCAGAGCTAATTCCAACCTGCATTAATCCATTTCAGACAGAGAGATGAGCATTAGAAAAAGCTTTAGTATAGGTTTGTGCATTTCATGATCTCCTGCTTCCCTTTAGTAATATTTGTTTTTTTTAGTTGAATGTTTTTAACAGAGAGCATATATATGTGTATGTGGTCTTGTATTGTTGACACTGGGCTTTGCCTACATGTGCATTTCTGTCATATGTTCCCTCAACCTCTGCAGTTACCTTAGTGATTTAGAACGAATAGCATCAGCGGGGTACGTGCCCACTCAGCAGGATGTGCTGCGGGTTCGAGTGCCTACCACCGGCATCATTGAGTACCCATTTGACCTGGAGAATATTATCTTCAGGTACTGGTGTCAACTGCTGCAGATGATGTCACTGGTTGACTAGCTACTTGACAGCTGGTCAGCCAGTTGGAAACCGTCGTTGCCGCTATCTCCATCTACCCTCTGCTTCATCAGCAGCGCTCAGCACTTTTAAGTTACACATCCCTGATGGTGCACACTCAAAGACTGGCCTCAAGAGTGGGCCCCAGTCCTCCTGGCAGGTCTAGGTAGAAATGCAGTCATGTTAATTTTCACCCAGGCAGCCAAAGTTGGCCTCTTGAGTTCTAAATAAATTTTTCTGGAGTTAAGTTAAAAAACTCCTGCTTCGCTAGAACTTACAGATGATTCAGTGAGCACTTTGAAAGCAGGCAGGAGATACAGCTGAGGACTGTTTTGTCTTTAGGAGCTACCATCAAGGATGCAGCTAAATTTCTAAGAGAAAATTTGGGGAGTGATGGTCTGAAATGTCACTTTCCTCATAACTCTTGGGACAATTTTTTTTCTTGGTTACATCTGGACTGATATACTTGCTTTTGGAGGGGGGGTGCTGGTTCTGCTGTTATGCTTCACTTTTCTTTCCTTCCTCTCTCTGTCTTTTGTTGTCCATCCTGTCTCTAGCTATCTAAGTGATCTGGATCGTATTGCAGAATCGTCCTATCTACCAACCCAACAAGATGTGCTTAGGGTTCGAATCCCAACCACTGGGATTATAGAATACCCTTTCGACTTGCAAAGCATCATTTTCAGGTAGACAAAGAACTACACTATTCTTACTAACCCCAGTTTCGTATACTAGTGTTTCCATTTTGAATAAGGGTCTCTGAAGACTGAGTATGTTCATATGTCACCTGCAACATATTTTGTGTCCCCATTTGTGTTTCAACCCAATGACTGAGTCTATTATTTTACTTTTATTGCATTTAATTTGTAAGGTTACAGTACAATCTGCTAAAGGTGAAAATATTGATAAATTAAATCGGTGACTATTGGTAATTTTCTTCATCCAACAGCTCAATGCACATTGTCCCGTTTTGTGTAGATGCATGTTTGATGAACATCTGGGGTTAGCACTGACCTCTGACAATGTACTTCCATTAGATGCGTCAAAATAAAGGCTAATTTTTTGCTGAAGCTGCAGCAGTAGGATGTTCTGTTTGTATTAGCAGTAATTAAATATAGCTTTGGTGCAGTTTAGACAGTGAGGTTGTTTTCTGTTGCTGAGAAAATGTAAATCATCTATAGAATATATCAGAAATTGAGTTTTATCATACACCTCTTGATTCTAACTTTTAGCTAAATTCAAGAAAGAATCTCATGCAAACACTCCCTTGTTACTTCCTCAGATGTACTGTTTAGAGTCTACACCATTAATCAAAAAACTGGCAGATTGACTGGTAATAAAAATGCATAAGAGCCTTTGATCTGATAATTACGGCAGTGATTTGATATGTTTCAGCTGGGAACGGTCCTCTTAGCCCTAACTGATGCAGTGAGCAGCTTCTCATTCGGTAGATGTATTCTGTAGTCATGGAAGAAATGTTTTTGTTCCATAAGGGTCAAATTACTGGCCTGCATCAACCAAACAAGACAACTTAGGAGATTGCTGAATTGCTGATTACTGCAATTGGGCTAAGAATCCAGTGCTTTATTAAAACCTGGAAGCATAATGGTGAACTGTCAACTTCACTGAAGAGATTTCATTGGAAAAAAATCTTGGCTGAACAAGATGGAAGATCACTTAAATATTTGGAGAAGTTGCATGGTAGGAAATTAATCGTGTTTAATAGTGAATCATGATGCAATGCACCCATCAGCTCCTGTGCACACGGTACAGGCCCCATTAATGGAGTTTATTTTTTCTGCACATTTTAACTCAGTTGTTTTGGGTTATGCTGGAGATCATTTTAGCCATGATGTTGTATTGATGACAGGATAATCAAAATGCTTCAACAAGTCAGTGCAACTCAGAATGGAAAGAAATGTTGTGCTGTTGCATAAGTTTGTTCCTCAGCAAATGTGTGCTGGGATCAGATGGTCTAGCAAAATATGCTCCCAAAACACTTTTTCATTTCAAATGTCATTTCAACTTAATACATTGCTAGTAAAGAAATTACTGACCTAAATTAGTAAATGATGTGGTTCTGAATCATTTAGCGTTAAAATTATTGATTAAAAATGCAGAGGATAGTTGCGGTTTCCACAAACATTATTATTAACATTATTACGAATTATTAGTTAGGTTCTAAGGATAAATCTGCGAACGACTGAGGCCGCGAACTCTGAACCGCGACTTGGCGGGGTACACTGTATACACTGTATATTTTTTGCCAGGCAGTGTAGTCAGTCTTTGGTGTGAAAAGAACAGTGTAGATAATGAGAAAAAACCCTTCATAAAGACATTTTTACATGATATTTCTTCACACTTTTTCTGAGCAGCACAAAGACTCGGCACAGAGATAGTTCTAGGACCTGCCACCAAGAGATAGAGCAGCTTCTCTTCCTCCTTCTCTTGCAAAAAAAAAAAGAGAAGTTGAGGAGATTGAGAGAGACGCAGGGAACAAGAGCGATTACAGAAGAGTGCAAATCAATAGGAAGCCATCATGTTAGCCCCCTCCTACGCTTGGCAAGGCTAGAAATAACTCGCTTGCAATGAAGTTGTGCCGAAGAGGTTCCCAGCAACCCTGCTGCAGCTAGGCTCTACGCTGCTTGGCTGTGCTGCTGATGGGGAAGTGATACATGCTCTCAGTGATGTTAAGAGTTGTTGTTAAGAGACTGAAAATGCAAATATAAAGTAGGAATGAATGTGAGGTGACAGTCTTTATTGGAAGAACGTGTGATTGCAAAGGTTTCTTAATTTAGTGATTTATGTATGTGTGATAATCTTGTAATGAGAAGTCCCTCAGACAAATATGTGGGAAGTACATAGCACGTGGGACTGTACGGTTCTCCTCAGCTGGCAGGGCAGAAACTGCAACAAAGACGGCTTTCATAGACAAATGTCTACGTTAGGCTTGCTTCCTTCTCGTTTAATTGGCTTTTGAAGCCACAGAAAATGTTGTTTCACTTGGCTTGTCCAGCATAGGAGAGCTTATCGTACGAAGTAGGTCATTTATCCTTGTTAGAGGGGAAAAAAGGAGGTCGTCTGATGTGAAGTTTTATTTTAGGATGGCTCTTCTGGAGGAGTTAATTTATCCTCCTGGCAGACTTGCAGACTGACTTCACCTTGATGATGTGTGATCAAAGTTTCACTGTGTAGCTTTATGATGGTAATTAGTATTTGGTTAAATTGTCTATGAAAATGAGCCAAAAACTGTGTAACTTATAAGTTTCATAAGTTTAAATCACCACTTGAATTTTTGTTTTCTCTTAAAGCTCAGTTAGTTTAAATGGACCAACAAAACAATCCAACTGTTTCTCTTTCTGTCCCTCCTCCATTGTTACTAAACTTTAGGTCTCTAGTTTAATTTAATTGTAGTAAGATAGCATTTAGCTTTTAGTAATAAAAAGGAGGACTGAAAACTAGATGATCCAAGAGTCCAGAACCAAAACCCACATATGCCTTAGAGCCCATTGTCTCAATTTTTACGATCTTCGTTTCTTCCTGTATTTCCCAGTACTTTAAAATTTCATGGTTAGTTCTTCTTTTTCCCTTCAACCAATCTCCTTTTTCACCTCCAGCCTCTATCTGTTGCTTCTCACATGTCCCTCACATATTAATAGGCACTGCTGAACAACTAAAACTTTTATAGGCTCACGTTCTATTTCCTGCATGTAATCTACTGCCTTTACTTTATTGAAGAGCAAGAAAAAACACCAGTGTTTGCACATACACATACAATTTCTTGTGGTTATTTTGATTCACCTTAGGGAAGGTTTGGCTTGTCTTTGTGATTCACACTGCAGATTCTCAGTTCACATTTGTTCTGCTCAAATTCTTGGTGCAAAAGGGGTTTTTGGACTGGACCACACTGGATATGTCAATCAGAGCACACTGTCCTAGAAACAAACTGACCGACCACTAAAAATAAACCTTAATGAAAAACGTTTTGCAAAATGAGTGACAGTTTGCATTGATAATTGATTCTGTTTAAAATTATACTTCTGATCTAAAGTGATCCAGGTATTTGCTTGTTCTCGTCTGAATCACTTCAGGATTTTCTCTTTGGTGGTTGTGGTTCAAGTTTGATACTTTGACCCCCTTTGTATTTCCAAAGATTTAACTTTTAGATCTTTGCAATGCATGCTCAGCTGATCTTATTACTACTAAACAGTGAAGATCAACAGGCTCTTGAGTGATAGATTCATCAATTGCAATTTTTTCTCTTCTGTGCTTCTGCTCTCTGGTCGCTCTCCATCTCCTCTCCTACTGTACCAAACAGGATGGTGGATGTAGGGGGTCAGAGGTCAGAGAGGAGGAAGTGGATCCACTGCTTTGAGAACGTCACCTCCATCATGTTTCTGGTGGCACTCAGCGAGTACGATCAGGTCCTCGTGGAGTCGGACAACGAGGTGAGACAGACACAAGTCGTGATTTCTGAATTGAGTGCAGCATTATTTCACTTCCATGACTTGAATTTTACATGGTTGACATGCATTTCCCTTGAAATGAGCAGCTCATTGTTTTGGTTTTACAGCCCACAACTCTAACCTCATTTCCAGCAGCAAACAAATCTGCTGTATGCTACCAGATCAGCACAAAATGATAAACACCTTGGTGAATAGCTTGCAATGGTCGCTAACTTTGTGGTGCTATTGCACCATTTAGCAGGTAAATAAACAGGAAGATCCCTCAGGAGTTGATGCAGAGCTAAAACTGAGCCATAGAGTGTGAATATTAGACTTTCAATCAGCAGGTGGCTTCAAATAAATGCTAATGTGTGCTGGAGGTATAAATAGGCAACTGTTTGCTATAACATATTATATATAGATTAATAACATCTCAGTATCATGTATATAACTTTTTGTGCTGCATGTATATTATGCAAACATGCAGTTTTTTTTGATAATTCTCAATAATCAAGTCCTTGTTTTGCTCATGAGTTGGCTCTATTCCCTCTGACCGTTCAGAAAGAAGCATTGCTAATAAAGTTAATTTGATCCGGCCATGCATGCCCTCTGTGTCTATCCTGACAACAGACCCTTTTTCTGACCAGGGCATATGACCACTGGACTTCATAAACCAGATCTGTCTGCCAGCTTTGACTCACTGTATCTGCTGTTCAGAATCATAATCAGCAGTTTACCAGCGTCAATGTTTGACTGCTCTGGCAACTTCACACATACACTATATTGTGCTTTATCTTCACTGGGCCTGCTCAGTTGTGTTGCCTTATTGAATACACACACAGAGAAATATGCTTTTATTTTTGCAGGTTTCTGTTGATGTGTTTTTCCTGCCTGTATCATGCTCCCAGGTGTTAAGCCTCACACTTTCTTTAATGGTTGCAGGCTAAGACGAGGCAGTGTGCAGAGATTATCCTGATGTGTTGACAGGCTCAAGATCAAGGCTCTGACCCTGACAGACACCTTAGATTTCATCTGTGGTCAGGATAATATTTTGACCCAAACTAAAATGTGTGAGTGAACCTGGCAGGCGCTTTAAATTAGAAAGAGGAAAAGAAGAGCCATGTTGCTCTCAGCTTTAAGTATTATAGTTTGCATAAGCAGGTTTCCAACTTCACGTGTGTGTTTCATTTTGTGTTTGCAGCACAGTTTTGTTTGGAGAAATAAAGCTTATATTAAATGCATTCCTGGATCAGTTAACACAACAGGACAAGTCTCATTCTGTGGGTTGTTTGACAATTGTGAGTGTTCCCTGATTGTTTTACTAGAAAAACCCTTCACTGTAATAAGCTGCCTCACCGTGGCACCATCCAGCTACAGCCACTATTATTCTAATGTTTGTGTGTCAGAAGAAGCACTTAGACATTACACTGAGAATGTTAGCTTCACTAACTGGGTATTGATCACTGCTAAGCTATGCTAGCAATGTTGGCAGTCATATTAGAAGAGAAAGTATTGCAGATTTAGGTAAATAAAATTTGGATTTGGGATTTGTGTCCTAATTTTGTTTCTTTTCTTATTCTTTATCTTTGTGTTGTCAGAATCGTATGGAGGAGAGTAAAGCTCTGTTCAGGACCATTATCACATACCCCTGGTTCCAAAACTCCTCTGTCATCCTCTTCCTCAACAAGAAGGACCTGCTGGAGGAGAAGATCATGTATTCCCACCTGGTTGACTACTTTCCAGAGTTTGATGGTGATTTGATTATCCCCTTATCCTCCTCTTTATTAGACATTTTCATAGCATTATTCATTTCGTATAGTCTGCCAGCTCTGAATGGATTTGTATTGTAGGACAAGCCTCAGCAATGAATTGATTTCATTAATTACACATACAGGTTAGAGTCTTTGTTCAGGCTGTGGGTTTAATACTGTAGCTGTGAATTTTTGTTTGTCTTTTTCCAGCCACACTTGTTTAAATGTCCCTTACACTCATGAAGAGCAGACTGCTTGGTTTGTATTGTAACAGTGAAAGTGGCTCTATTTTAACAATGTCAATATGAACATCTCGAGTCTCTCGATCTATGACTGTACTTTGGTCTGATCCTTTCACGTACTTTTGTGGTTGTAGAGTGACACCTTGTGGTTATATTCCTTTACTACAAACTGACATTTATTTTACACAGCAGTTCTCAGTATTTTTGGCATATGACCCTTTTCCACATTTATAAAAAAAAGATACTATTTTACCCCATTCTGAGAAATGCAATCGGGATAATGATAATCACTGACATGAAATGATAAATAGACAAAAAAAGATGGATTATGTTTTTTCCCAGGTCCCCAGCGGGATGGCCAGGCAGGTCGGGAGTTCATCTTGAAGATGTTTGTGGACTTGAATCCAGACAGTGACAAGATCATCTACTCCCATTTCACATGCGCCACCGACACGGAGAACATCCGCTTCGTCTTCGCTGCCGTCAAAGACACCATCCTGCAGATCAACCTCAAAGAATACAACCTGGTGTGAAGGACAAAAGGAAAGATGGCGAGGGAGAGAGCAAGAGACCTGCAGCCAACCCCACTCCCACAAACACACACACACACACACACACACACACACACACACACACACACACACACACACACACACACACAGACACAGACCCCACATTTATACATCTGCATGAACATGACTGCTGCTCAAGGAGATTCAGACTTTACTAAGGCACTTCTACCCCTTCTGTCCATTTCTCTCCTCAGTTGGTGGTTTCCCTTTTTGTTTTGCCTCGCACAAACACACATCAAACACACTCAAATATGACACTCCCTCCATTTGACCCCCTTTGCATGGGGAGCTGCTGCGGGACTCTTCCTAGTCCTCTTTGGGCCCTTGCCTTGACTTCTGTCTTTCTTTCTTTACACTACATTGTCACCAGTGTTTGTGTGTGTGGGTTGAAGGCCTTCTCTGGGTAGAGTGTGCTTTCATGGACAAAGGGCTCTCTCCCCTTCTTATTTACCACATGCACGCTACACACTACGCAACAGGGCAGATCACCAGGCTGCAGACTGTAGACTCAGCTCATCTGCAACGGGTAACTAATTATGATGATAGGAATAAATTATCAGGCAGTGCTGGGATGCAGTGAGGTACAGTAGTTAATCCTGAATAGTGTGTGTGTGTGTGTGTGTGTGTGTGTGTTTTGTTAGCCCTGCCCTAAATCAGAGCGTAGAGGCTCTGCTGAATGTAAATAACATTTTCATGCTGCTCACACAGAGTGAGGGCTACACAGAGATGACTACACGCTCTCTCTGGACTTAAAATATTTTCAGCTGTTAACATCTTGGTCACGAACTTACTGCCCTGGTTCTTCGGTTAAAACTGAGCTAAAGAAATGCAACCCTCCATAAAGGGTCTCGATACGTTCCTTATGCACCGGCCCTCATTTTATAGTGTTAAGACTACACTAAGTATTTATATACTGATTTATCAACTTCCCAGTTATTTTGTATCGTTGCCAAATTCAGACCACAAACCTTTGTTCTGTAAATATAATTATATTGCCAGTGTCCTGATGATCCCACAAGTGCTTCACATACTAACAAAACATTTCGGAACTGGTATTGCCAAAAATGAAGTGTGACTTTTCTCTTATGTTTGATCATTCAGATGTTGATTACATAGCGGCTCGCTTTATGTGGGGTTTTCTCTTATGTTGACAGTTGTCTGAAGTATTATTACTGTGATTACTTTTTTGTTTCCTCTGATGGTGAGAATTATCTTCCTGTGTACAACGTGTGAACGATGATTCCAGTTTAGTGCGGTGCAGTAGTCAGTTGTAGAATTAAAGCTTTTGCGCGGCCATTAGCTTCATTCACAAATCCAAATGGACTCGTCTCTACAATTAAATTTATTTTGCCACATTGTTCGGCCAACGTTTTATAAACCGAAACAGATAGCAAGAGAGTAAATAGTTCTGTTTTTTGTATGTCTAATTTATCAATCGGATCTGTGTATTGTTGATACAGTAAATGAGACTTCCTCCCTTTGTCAGCTCACAGTTTTTCCAACCTAAGAGACGGGAGGAGATTTTATACTGCTGTAAAATATCAAAACTATTTTATGGACACGTGTTCTATCTTTTTAATGATACTTCATATATTTGGTTGTTGCAGTTCTGTTTTTAAATGCTTGACAATGGGAAAACACGGTTTCCATTTCAGGTTTGTGCTTTATGCAAATAGGAAAATCATAGTTGTTTACTGTTCAAGGAAGCTTGCTTATTTTGCATTTTTTAGGGATGTGTGTTTGGCTATTGGTACCAGTCCCATATCGTGTCTCTTGCCTGATAGTTGTTTAAAATATTCCATTAAGCTGAAAGTTGATAGATGGTTATTTTTGTCTGCACAGTGTAATTCAGGTAAGCTTTCATAACTTTTTCATCACAAGGGCTACTACTAGCAGCTTTGGAAGAAATGAAAGGACTCTATGGATGATAGAGAGCAAGAGGTGCAATTAATTAACAAGGCTGGCTTTGAATCAGGAGGGTGTTGACATGCAGTAGAGGTTGATGGCTCAGGTCCAGTGAGGGAGGAATGCAGCAGTCCATGTATATGGCATTCCTGAGGGAAGTCTACTGGCTGTTTGGCTCTTTGTTCCCCACCTTCTCCCCTTTGGAGGAAGATAACAACTAACATTAAAAGAAGTTGAGTTTCCCAGGGTGCAATAGCACATATGTACTGTCCTTGCACCCAACCATCGTCTTTTAAATTACATGCTGATGTTTTTGGCTTTATGATAATTTCCACTATATGACTGCATGCTGCCATAATGGACTTTTGAAATATCTGTGTAGGAGTCAGAAAAGGGGTGATGAGACATTTTGAACTTTTTGTGCACATTGAAAGAGCTGGCTGGGTCACATTAAACAGAAGAATTAAGATTTTAAATTGTTTGCCAAACGGTTTACAATTCAAAGTTGTTTTTTTTTTTTTTTTTTTTGGTGATTTTTCCTTTACTCTTTTTAATTCCATAAAAGCGTCGTGACCTACCTTCTTAGCCTTGATTTTAGTCAGGTGCACCTGTTGAGAGAGAGATCTTAGAAGCCGTCATGCAAACCTGTATGTTGTATTAATAAAGCCATTATCTTGGTGCGTTCTGAAACACTTTAATGAAGGAGGGACATGTATATCTATGCCAAGTGCAGCTGTTTTGAGATGTAAAGGCTCTGACTTTGAGAAAGTAAGTTTATTTTGGCTGTCATCATGTTTATTCAGCAGTTTTTGTTAAAGGGTTAATATTTGGTGCTTTAGTCGACATTTAAAGGTGTTTTCTTTTTTTTTTCTTTTTTTTTTTTGCTTTACACAATCACTTGCTAACAGAATTTGATTTTATAGGTGCCACAACTGAGCACACTTTTTAGTTCTATCTTTAAGTGCATGTGTATTTGAGTGGATGGATAAACTGGCAAACTCTGGTCTGGCAAGGAAATTTGTGCTCTACACACTTGGGATAAAAGGGTGATGTCTAATTGTGTTTTGAAAATCGACAGCTTTCAGGAAGCACGCTTCTTTCCCCTGAACTTTGGCTTGGCACCCAAAGGGCGGGTGTGTGGTCTCATAAATTTCATTCCTATGTACGAAGATAATTAGCGATCCAGCACATAGACTTGAATAGGCTGCCGTGAGGAAGCTAATTAAAATGAGGGTGACCACCCGAGGCTCCAGTGTTGGCATGATGGTGTGCTCTTTTAAAGCTTTCTTCGGTTTTCATTTTCAGAAAAAGTCAGATGGTTTGTACTGTATATGCTTTATTCTGCATAGAAGGTGAGTTGGAGAATGTGTGTATGACAATCCAGTGCAAAACACAGTACCCAGCAAAATCAATCACAGCAAACAATCTCAAAAGTTAAACATTTGTTGTAACTTGACCCAGATCTCTTTGATGAAATTACTGCACTTTTTTTTGCCTTTTGGATATTTACATTTTTTTGTTTTTTTTTTTTTCAAAATGAATCTTAATGTCTTAAGCCTCGGTATCGATGTATTTATTAAAACACTTGCCAAGTGAAGGTACTAAAACGGCCATTATAATATTTTGGTGGTTATAATAACAGGTTAATGAATGAGTAAGCTGTGTGTTTACATGACTGCCAGTCTCTGCCCCCCCCCCTGTACTTGATTGGACTGTGTTTTCTTTCCCTGGGTCGAAGGCACTGAAACTGCACCTCAGCGATGGGCCTGTATTCATGCATCTTAGACGTCTATTCAAGCACGCTCGTCAATACTCTGAGGTGTGTGTACGTGTCTACACTTTTGATGGCTATTGCTTATGCTTGATATCCGTTCTGGTTAGAGGGATGGACATATGGTGATATTAAAAACTGTCTTTGCATCTTTTTTTTTTTTTCAGGTTCACAAACCTTAACATGTATTTAGGACCACTTAAGATGAGTTTTTTTTTTTTTTTTAAGAGTTCAGATAAACTTTGTGTAGTGGTGTACAAATTGAAAGTAATGTATTTTTGTTTGATTTTTTTTTTTTTTTTTTTTTTAAGTATACCAAATGTATATTATGTACAATGAGTGTGCCAATCCCCTTTCTTTGTAAAGCCAGACTCTTTAACAAGTGCCAATGTTGTGAAAAATCAGAGGACCTGTGAATTTCATGGTCCAGTTTTTAAAACAAATAAACACTAAGTATGTGATTATCAAAAAGGACAATTTTATTCTATATTTAAGATTTATGATGAACTGCTGTTTTTAAGATAAGTGTTTAATTGCATGTGTTTGTTAGGTTGGGGAGGGTGTGGGCGGGTGAGATACTGTTTTCATGCAATGCCCTCATGTAAAGGGTCCTAATGGTTATTGATTTACAGTATTTTAGCCATATTGCTCTTTTATATGTTTTATTTCAACCACTGTTGCCTGAACCTCATTGAAACATGAAAATGATTTTCATAGCCTTCTCCTTTAAATGTTTAAAATTGGAATAAAACATGTTCCTATACTCTCTTATTGCCCCTTTGTACAATTTCTTTGTAGCGAGGCTTTTTCTTTACTGCTTGTAATGTGCATTACTACAAATCATATGATCTCTACAGTTTTTTTTAGAAAGCATATCATAATGTTTTAGAATCAGGGTTTTTCTACTTGAACAATCAGTCGCTGGTTTCCCCCTGATTTCAGTTCAATATTAAAACTTACAGATATATTTTAGATCAATATCATGATATTCAAATTGTCACATATTCTTCAATAGCAATACACTGTGCTATCTCAGTTGTCACATGAGGATTTCCATCACTGGTGTAAAACGTTGCTGAAGTGCAGAGACAGACAGGTTGAGGTTAAGGTTTAATTAAAACTTTAAAACTTCAACATGGAGGCAACTTTAATCACAAACATCCCTAATCATTATTCCAAAGGTGGGTCATGTTACGGTGGATCCAAAAAGACCTGGCGCTCAGCATTTTGATGAGTTTTCATAACAGAGCTCCAGACATCTGGATCATCTGTGTGCAAATTGGAGACACAAGTGTATATTTTGCTGAGGGGAGTCTTTTAGACAAACTACACTCAAAATGAATAAATAAATACATTTAACCAAATAAGGACAATGATCATGTCTAATGTTTATGTGGATTTACAATCCCCTTAAACCCATAACCTGGTTGTTTTTAAACCTGATTCTCATATATTTTAATGCTAAATATCAAAATGTGGCTCAAATAGATCACATTAAAAGATATTTAGTATTCGCTGCCAGAATTTCATGCAGCATAGAGAAAGCTTTTATATAAAATTGAATAAACCAGGGGGAAGCATGGTGATTTAGTGGTTAGCAGTGTTGCCTCACAGCAAGAAGGTTCCTGGTCTGAAACCCATCAGGGGCCTTTCTGTGTGGAGTCTGCATGTTCTCCCTGTGCTTGTGTGGGTTTTCTCCAGGTACTCTGGTTTCCTCCCACAGTCCAAAAACATGTATGTCAGGTTGATTGGTGACTCTAAATTGCCCATAGGAGTGAGTGTGAGTGTGTGAGATATATACATATATACATATATATATATATATGTATATATGTGTGTCACTTTGGACAGTCCTGTTTCCACTGACACTTAGTTGGTGCATTGTTGTTATAACAATAGATTAACACCTTTTTTAACTATACTCAAAGTTCTGTCTTGGATCTCTCGGTTTTTGGGAAGGTTGGGTCCTGACCTGCATCACCAGTGACTCTGAGACTGCAGACCTGTCCACAGGGGGCGCTCTCTGCTCAGACATCAGCCGGCCGACGCTGTAGATCTGCGCCGAGTAGATCAGCTCACCGCTCAGGGCTCTTCTATCCGCCCTAGTTCTGTGTGGGGCGTTCAGCTCCGCGGCGTCGCGCCTGCCTCCCAGCTCCAGGACCCGGACTGACTTTGTAGCTTCACCGCCACTGACAAATTCACTCTGCCTTTCCAGGACTCGTCGGTCCAAACGGATAAACACTGAGAACCTGGGAGCTTTTCCAGTTTGAAGTTGATTCGCGCCAACACAGATTCGCTGGTTTCATTTTCTCTGTTTTTTTCCCTCCACTCGAGCGACTTATTTGTTGCCGCTGGACGAAAACGGGATTCAAGTTAACGAACCCGCAGACATTTTGTTATTTCTGAGAATTACACCGTTTGTTTTTCTTTTTTCACCCTCTCACTTTTCCGTCCGTGTGGTCGCAGCTGGCTGGATAGAACCATCAGCCATTATCCCCGAAACACCAGCGTTTTTAATTCACACGCGTTCGGCCGCTTTCGCTGCCGCTTGTGCGGAAAAGTCGCAGCAGCGATGAATCATTTTGACTGACAGCTTTTGAAGATTTAGCTAGCTTAGCACTGACGGCGGCTTCCTGCTCACTGTGAATACGGGGCCGGGACAGGTACAGCTGGATGGTCTTTGCCTCACCCAGACCAGACACAGACTCTGTTACCGCGCACACGGCACTCATTTTCCGCTTAGTGCTTCTTTTTTTTTTTTAGGGGGGGGGGTCGTTAGCCGCTGTTAGCCGCTCGTCGTGCTAACGCTGGACAGCTCCTGTTTTAAGGCTGGGCTAGCTTTGGACAAAGGACCAGCGTGTTTGGGAAGGAGAGCAACAAACAAGGACCTGACATGATGTTTCCACAATCAAGACACTCAGTAAGTGGTTTGTGGTTTGACATTTGTGCAGAAATGAGGCTCTTGCTCTGCAGTGCGCTCCAGGTGGTTTATCCAGGCAAGGAAATGATGCATGCAACTTGTTTTGTGACAGCACAGAACAATTAACGTGAAATCAGCAATGAATGTTGGTTTGTAACTGTAAGTTCTGCAGAAGATGTGTGTTTGAGGATTTGTTGTGTTTGGGCTTGACACTGTTCAACTTTTTGCAGACGATGGGATTGGAGTCGTCCTCCAAAACAGATCTGATAACTGGCTGATTGATTTGATCAGTTTATTCTCCACAATGCCAAAAAAAAAACAAAAACAGAGGTTTATTGACTGTGGTGCTGGTGGAACATTTCTCACAGAGGGAAATGAAACACAAGTTCAAAATGCAATGTACACTGTTCTGTACAGGTGGGTGTTTTTGTGACTGCAAAAAGCGCACATCATCTCTGTTCCCCCTAAATCTCAAGTTTCCATGGTAACAGATACTCAGTCCAGGGCACGCATTCATCAGTGATGAGGGCTCCGAGCCCATTGGTCAGGCATTTAGGTTTAGCATTTGCAGAATAGCGTTACCTGTCAGAGGACAGGTCCATTCAGTTGTGTCAGTGCTGCTTCGGAGCAGTGGTTCTCTCAGATGAAATCATGTTTTGGTTTTTGGTTGGTACCCAAGGCTTAAAAGAAGCCAACTCCATCATGCATGGCACCATAAGACACCAAATTTGGTGATCTTATGGCGATCCTTTTTTGGTCTTGGGTGACATTTCTCTTTGCCAGTGCAAGGCCACGTATGACAAACAAAGGGGCATTTGTGTAGGCGAGCGTGACACAGGTAAACACAACAGTAAGAAGGTTGTTATGTTTGCCAGGGACTGTGTCCTCTGCTTTGCCCTGGCAACGTCCTGTCGCCACCGCTGCTGAAAGGAGAAGAGTCGTTTGCTGAAACTAGAGGCTGGATGTCTTTTGTGACGTTAATGGTTTGCCCTTTGGCAGTCAGTGTGTGTGGCAGTGTGATTTTGCTGCACCATGGTGCTGCTGTTGATGAGAGCCAGCGGGTGTGTGTTCTCAGACCAGGGAGCTGGAGGTGAGGATTTGGGAACCTTTGGTCTCAACCTGGCTTGTCAGGTGAGTGAAATCCTCTATTTTTAGTAGAAAAAGACTCATGTTCTCCCTGAGCTTCTGTGGGTTTTCTCCAGGCACTCTGGTTTCCTCCCACAGTCCAAAAACATGTATGTCAGGTTGATTGGTGACTCTAAATTGCCCATAGGAGTGAGTGTGAGTGTGTGAGGTTGTTTGTCTCTATGTGGCCCTGTGATGGACTGGGGACCTGTCCAGGGTGGACCCCTGCCTTTCACCCAAAGAGAGCTGGGATAGGCTCCAGCAGATCCCTGGGACCCTGGTTAGGACTAAGGGGGTACAGATGATGGATGGATGGATGGATGATTGCAACTTAATATGGTTCCTTACACACCACAGCTGATTATAAAAATGTATTGTCAAATTGATATAGAGGTTAGGCAACAGTATGATCATTGGTTGAGTCTGGATTCACAAAAACAACTTCAGGGACTCCGCATTTTGTTCTTTTTGTATTTCTGCTCAACAGCTCAGTGGTGAGCATTTCACAAAAGTCTGTGCTGTTCTTTTAACTGAGACAAGACAAGAAGGTTTTTGTCTGCACTAACTGCATAAAGATTTTTGGTTTATGTCATAGTAGTTGCTGTATTTTGAGTGTGACGTTGGAGTGATTTATTTCTGACCCACTGAATGAAGCGAGATGCGAAGTGAAGCTTGTCCTTTATTTATTTTCTGTTGGATGTGAGTGAATCGCCTCCCCTGTGGGGTAGCAGGCACCGCAAGACTGACCAGTGAGGAGGAGTTCCCCAGGGAACGTGTGGAGGATAAGATCATCATTACAAACTGTCAGATCCTTCTCTTGAAAATTACAGATGCAAACATACAGCGCTGGTTTGTTTAGCATATCGTATAAATAATTGGTAGAATCGTAGGCTGCTTATTTACTAATGAGCAAGCTGTTCGCTAGCTTGCACACACTGACACACCCACAGCGTTTTTTGGGGGTTTTTTTTGCTTCCTATGGGTCTTCACAATGTTAAGAGTAAGCCTTTGCTCAGCTTAAAGTATTGCTGCAACTTCAGTAAAGTCTTAGTACTGAAGTCACAGACTGTTTCTCAGTTTGTTCAAAGTAAGGAGGCACATGTTTAATTATGTTCGGTTAATACGCCTTAATTTGGGGGAACTCCTGGGACTAGATGTCATGCTAGAGCCCTGCATACTTCTTTCCTCTGGGTGAAGTGGTGAAGCAGGCGCCTCCTGATGGGTTGAGAACTTGGTCACCTCATCCAAGGTGAGAGCAGCTGGGCCACTCCACTCCTGCCTGCCAGCCCGTCTGATAGGTTATTTTTCTAATCCAATTAAGTGCCCTTATGCTGCTTGATTGGAGAATTAAGACCCAACACACAGGATTAAAAATGGGGTTTGGGAATTTGGCTGCAGCTAGTCCAGTTTTATCCCACTACAGTCAGCCATTTACAACCCCCCCTGCCAACAAACAGACAGATTCCACCATGGCTTTAACCGTAAGTACATACACACATCTACCTTCTTCAAATCCTGCTTTGCCTCTGCTGCTGCTGTCACAGGGGCCTGAGGATTGGGGGGGGTGCGGGTGTGTGACTCCCATATAGATATGAGTGACAAAGACGAGGAGCTGGAGGATCAGAGAGTACCAGAGTGTCTCATCATGACAAATGACCGATCTCTCAAGCTGCCACAGTCACTGCTGAATCTGTTTTCCTTTGCCTCTGTTTCCACTCTGCAGTGGCATTAGTAACGTAAGATACTGGCATGTACGGTGCGTCTAATGTACAGCAGCAGAGGAAGTTGTATTGGCAGTGGTTTTAATGTGTGGTCACATTGCATTAAAATAATGTGAAAGTGTTTCCTGTATGAATCATAAAAGCTGTTGCCTTTACTGGGACTCCTTAGACAATTTATTTTGTTAATGTAAAGTGTATGTGAAAGGGCATAATGGCAGAGGATAGTCAGCTTTTAGCTGTTTCATATTTAGACACAGGAGGAAGATTTTCCTGGCTCATGCTGGGCCGGGCCATTTTTTTTTTTATCTGTTTGGATGTTTGCTGCTTTCTTTCCAAGGAGAGACACGGTATAGATTTATGCCATATCCAGTTTAACATCTTGTTTTGTTATACGGGTGCATATTGTGTGTTTAAAAGTCATAGTCATGCCTAATGGAAGTGCATTTTATTACAAACTGTTTTTTTTTTTGCTTATTTCCCATAGTTGTTCCATTTAGATACAAAGAAAACCGAGGTTTAACAAGAGTTCATGTCTTTTTTTTCCCTGTCAGGCACATTTTAATCCACAGTCACAGGTTATGGGCACAGTTCATTGGTTTAAGAGGAAAAAGCCTCATTTGATAGTGGCACAGTGCCTGACCCAGTTGATAGCATTTGCCATATTGTTTGGGTGTTGATTAATCCTAATGCAGCTTCAACAAAGCTGGCTGTGGCGTGAAAGTGGAGCAACAGAAAGGCCTGGTGCCAAAGCCAGAGAGTAGTGGAAGTAATATGGAGAGGCGAAATCTCTCAAGTCCCCTGAGCCCATGCTCGACTGTAGAGATGGCCACAGGTTGTACTCACACGCTCCCCCCTCCTCCTGCTTGTCTCCCTTTATCACGCGTTTCCTCCCAGATCTGATGTAGTGGAGGGAGGGTCAGGGGCAGAGGGTGCACAGGCATTATTAAGCCCACTTGAATTAACAGAACAGCCCCCAGCCTTTCCTCTAAAGCCTCCAGCTGGGGAGAGCTTAATCCCCATGGTCCCCTGTCTCGCCCATTAAACAAACTCCCCCCACCCCTGTTTCATCGCTCTACAGCACACACACACACACACACACACACACACACGTGTTCATGTCTGTGTGAGCAACAAGCCTGGCTGTGTGTGTGTGTGTTTGTTGGTGGGGGGTAGTGGACATTAGCACATACACATAGATGCACGACAAAAAGCACAAGTACAGAGTAGAACACACAGACGTTCCCTGCTCTGCTGGTAATTATTGCTCTGGTACATGCTTCAAAATAAAAGGATTTCTCCCTTTCACCCATACAACACCAACACACACACACACACACACACACACACACCCATATTCTTACCAGTCTCAAGGGTCTTATCTCCTTTTTGTATCTGGGGAACAAATTGAATGTGGGGCTTGACACACGCAGGCCAGCAGATGTCTGGGTTGTTAAGGTTAGGCCAGCTGATTAACATGACAAACAGAGCCCAGCCCCCCCCCCACCACAGGAGGCCCTGCTTCTGAGTGGTCCAGTCGAGGCCATGGGTCACAGGTGATGTTGATTTTTGTGAAGGGCCACAGTGGATGATTGTCAAAATGCTTTGGAGCTGGTTGAAAAGGAGGGGTGTAGACTGGTGCAGCCCTTCTCTTGTTGAACACACACACACACACACACACACGAAGAAGATCCACACAAACGCACATTAAAACAAACTGACTTAAACCCCCTTTATACTGAAGACCTTGTGCACCCTAGTGTACGTGCTTTGTCTATTAATTTTATGCCTTTATTAGAGGCCAGCACAGAGGTGACAGGAAACAGGGGAGAGAGGTGTAACGCCAGTCCCTAGTCACAGCTGAATTTTGAGGAACTTTGAGGTTCATGGTGGATGCGTACCTAAGCAAGAGGGTGCTCACAGCATATCCACTGTCATTCTGTATAGGAGGTAGGTGTCAGAGGTCATCACTAGTCAAGTTTCCATCCAAACCTAATGAACATAATAAACATATGTTCAAGATTTGTGGTGTCCTGAAGGTGTTTCTGTTTTTTAAGTTCAATAAAACTGTTTCCATAGTCGGTGAGTAATCATGTTAAATGATTGTGGTTTCAACCAGAAGAATTGTGATTTTTTTTTTTTTTTTTCCTCCATTTTTTTTTAGGTCAAACAGATGTGATAGTTTCTTTTTTTGCAATTTTTCAGTGGAGCAGAAGCTTCACTCAGGGTTTCATTCATCTGCTGCAACTTTGTTACGATTCCTGTTTCCATTGGACTTGTCGGATTTTGCTTTGACTAATATGCCAAGCTTAGGAACACTTCTGTGATATTTCAATGCTTCTTCCAATTTCCAGTCTCTTCACAGTTCTGCTTATATTACATTGTGAGTGTGTGTATATGTGGTTGTGTACCTAAGAGCCCAATACACTCAGTGATCTTAAAGGGATAGGGGTTTTTTTTTTCTAGTCATTCATGCATCCCTCTTTTGTCTCTCTCTCTCGTGCAGTTTTTGAGGTTAGTCAGGCCAGATACATAGCCAAAATACTATTTAAAATTGATAACGTTAAATGAAATTCCCATATTAAATGTCTTCCCCTGGTTGGGGAAAAAAAATAAGCAGTGTCACAGGGGTCTGTGGTATTAGTCCATTTAGGCGGTCATGCTTAGGCCAGACGATCCAGCAGCTTTGAGGTATTTCTGCCGAGTGGTTTTCTGATTAGCTGTTTATAAAGCTGATACCATGAGTTTAATGTCTCAGCAAGTCAGGGTTCTCACATTTGGATCATATATGACAGCTGTATTTCAGATTTTTCAAATATATTTTCACAATGATTGTCTTGGGGAAGCTTTTTACAAAAATGTCTTTGTTTGGTGCACCACATTTTACAGATTTTAGTGCATTCTTATTAGTGTGAATACAGATAAAGCAAAAACAGAAACAGACACATTTTATGCATCGTCACTTAAGAGTTCACAGCACACACCAAAGCAGCATCAGGCTCGACGGGAATACTGAGTCAGAATGACAGAAAACACGTCACCCCTCTATGAATGTTGCAGTCCTGCTGGGTCAATCAGTTACAGAACCTTCACAATGTGGTTATTTATTGTGTTGGACAGAAGTAACTGAAGAGGAACCTACATGAACTGTTTAGAAATGGGCAAAGTACATTTCACTGATGGATTATAAGAAAACATGAGCAAGCAGTGGCATATCCATACTGTCCAGGCAATGCGGCTGGAATGCTGTACAGATATCACTGCCATCAGATAAAACATACCACGAAAAATAAACAAGGTGTCAGATTCACCGAAAGTGAAAGGACTATGCTAAAAATATTTAATTTTGACAGCAGAGAGTTTCCCTCTAAACACGGATGAAAATAAGATCTGCAAGCTGAATAGTGGCTGTAACTTCTTGTTATCTGCATGGGCCGACTTTCCGTCCATAAAGCTCCTCAGCCAATTCACCAGGAAGAACATTAATATAAATAAAAACAGATGTCAACTTATTTGTCCCATGTTTTTGGTTTTGCTCAAGTCTGCAGGCGCAACTGATGTGAATGTGCGTGTGTGCACATTTCTGCGGCATGTATGGACGAGGCCTGCATGTCGATGTGGAGGTGGAAGTTAGTATAGGCTGTCATTTTACAAATTCATAAGCAACTGACAGCTTTGTTTGTGTGGGATGTTCTTTTGTTGTCTGTATACATTATTTCCTTTCAGTGTATTTGCAGATTTGTGTGCTTGTGTGCATGACTGAAGGATATTGTGTGTGAAGAGAAAAAAAAATGGTAATGAGTTTGTGCTTGTGTGTGCATACATGCACACTGACACACACAGTCGAGCTCATCGGGTGGTGTGTGTGTGTGTGTGTTTTTTTTTTTTGTGTGTGGGAGTGAACGTGGGGGGTGTGGAGTGGAGTGTCTGCATCAGTATTCAGCAGTGGCTCCTTATGAGGAGTGCGTGGGAGGCAGGAAGGAGGGAGGGTGGCGGCGGTGGGCGGGGCAGCCCTTCCTCAGAGCAGAACGGTGTGATGGGCTGGAACAAAGCAGCTCAACAGGGGGCTGCTTGATTGGCCCAGCCCGGTCAGGGCCCTAAGACCTGCCAAAACGCAGGGCTCTGCACCAGTCCAGACAAGAGAATTAGTTGCTCCGTTTGTGTGCCTAAAAGCACACAAAGAATGTTACCTCATCCCCACCACGATCCCTTTTGGACCCCGCAAGGATTCACAGCAAACCCACGGAAACCTCCCTGGCTCTGTTTGTCCAGGAGTGGGGGAGGTTTGGAGGACAGATGTTCACTCACGTTATTTTCAGAATACATGTTGTCAGGTACAGCTGGGCTGCTCGATTATGGAAAAAATCATAATCACGATTATTTTGGTCATTATTGAAATCACGATTATTTTACTCATTGACTTTGTAAATATGTAGCATTTATCAACACCACCGTGTAGGAAATTTTGTACATAATATACTTTTGGTCTGCGTCTGCGTCTTCGAATCCAAACTGTTCCCAAACGATGGAATTGCTTTTACCTCTGTTGACCAACGACTTCTGTGGCTGCTCTCTTTCCGCCATCTTAACTAGCACTAATTTTTAAACGCCACCAGATACCACATATGCAACTTGTTTCGCCGACAGAGAGCTCAGGAGAACTTGCACGTTCGAGTCATTAAGAACCAGGCCAAAATAACTTGAAAAACGGAATAATTGTTTTTTTTCTCGACTACATAGGTTTTGTGGTCGTTGAGACCTGAAATCAAAATTCAATTAATTGCACAGCCCAAGCTGGGGCGATATTGGGGAAAAAACCTTGATCATGATCATTTTTTTCAGTTGATATCGATATATATATCACGATATAAACTAAAGCCCTATTTCATGGTTCCTACATGTAAAGATATATATTTTCTTCTAAAAATTGAACATGGCAAACACAGTACATTATCCAATATTTTAAAGAAATAAAATAGTTCTAAATCATAAACTAAAATATGTATTTTGAACAGTCAAAAGCCTTAAGTGTTACAGAGCACAGTAAATTCAAACTCCAAATTCATAAATTTTTATTTCTTATCTTAAATCTACAACTAAAATATTAAAGCTTTCACGTTTTACACAAGAACAGGTACTAGGTCTGTTTTTGTGTTTTGTGTCACTCTTGTTTTTTATGTGCTGTAGAGGATGGCACTGCTTTAGGAGGTTGAAAAGTTTAGTGGTATTACCAGTGTTTAGTGGAACACTTGTATATTCTTGCCAAATGTATGTCTATGTTTTGCAGTGTATGCCACTGTGCTTCTTGTTGGACACTAATACCCAAATATCTCCATATTACTAAAGTCCTTGGAGCCTTGTCTCAACAACGCTCTCGTCTCTTGAGCCCTGGACTGTGGCTGTTCCGGCGTTTCCGTCGTTAATGCTGACACTTGAGTTGTCGTCAACATTTTCTGTTCTGTTCACCTTCTCTTTAATCAGACCCCAGTCCTGACATACTGACTTACACAGCGACGGCAGCTCAAACATTAGCATGTGAGCTGCTCCTCCACGCTCTGGGCTGTGTGCGTCAACCTAACTGTTTGGTTGGTTGAGCGCAGCACTGTCTTCATTACCGTTGGCTGTTTGTGCTTTCTGTCCAAACGTGGACAGAATTAGTTGTTAGAGCAAAGTTATATTGCGAGTGGGTGGTAACCGTAAACACGTTAACACGCCTCACTGCTCAGTCTTATATTTCTGCTGCGTGATTGGCTGCAAGACCTGTACAGATCGAATAAAAAATGGCCAACACTTATCATCGAGATCGACCTTAATCTTATTGCGATGCAGCGTAAAATATCAATATGTGGCACAGCCCTATTGTTAGAGCAGGCAGCCCCTTCCTTATTAAACACACTGTTATATATTCGAATAGAATAGGACGTCCTGTCAGTTGTTTGTTCTTTCTTATTTACAAAAGTCCACACTTGTCAAACAGTCAAAGGCAGGATAAAAAAGCCAGAGAGCCTAGAAATGAAATGGTTGCCTGCTTTCACCTCTTTCTTGATGTAGGAGAGGAGTAATTAGAAAATCATACTGATCCATGAACACAGCGAGCGCACTATTATTATTTTGAACATGCTAAAATTTCATTATACTGTAGCATGATATAAAGGTTACACTGGGAGTCATTAGCAGATGCTCAAAATTAAATGGCTGTGATTGGAGTCATGGGAAAAAATAGCACAAACTTTTTCAACTTTTAATACGTGCACCCAGAAGCTCTTAAGTGCCAAGTCCTCAGCTGAGCAGATGAAACAGAAGTCCCCCGGTGTCTGCCACATGCTCTCCAGCTTTCTACTTTCATTGTCCACTTATTTGTTGCGAACTTTGGGACTAATGTTCCTTCCCTCCTTCTCTGTCTTCCTGCCTTCGTTGGCTGTTGTAAGTAATAACCTTGGTTTTTACAAGCAGGCATCAATCATCTGCACAACTGTACTGGGTGTAATCTTTAACCCCCCCCCCCCTTCTGTGAGGCTGGCTTTAATCTCAGCCATGGTCTCCAACCTCAGAGCCCTGTTGGCCTCACCACTTTCTCCACTCTTGACAAATTGCCCATTTCCCTTGGCTTTGCAATCTCTGCAATCTTTTCCTGTGTATGTGTTGTTTAATAGTATGGCTGCCCCCACCTTGTGCCTGCTGTTTGTGTACATGCCTGAGAGTGCGTGTGTAGTATAGCATCGTAAGTATAGTACATTTTGGAGCATGTGTGTTTGCAGGGCAGTGTGCCTTAAAGCTTCATGTTTGTGTGTGTTTGTACTGCGAGCTTGGCTGGCCTTGCATTGGGGGTCAAGGTAGTTCTGCAAAGTGGGGAGGGAGGTTGAGCCATGCCAAGCCTATGTTTGCAAGGGCACTTCACTTGAAGTGATAAAAGTGGAATAATCCCCTTTAAAGCGTCTTAACGAGGTCAGATCTGTTGGGCTGCAAGGGAGGGGGGGGTGTCTACATGTGTGTGTGTGTGTGTGTTTGTGTGTGTGGGATAACGCTGCAGAAATGGGGGTAAGCCGTGGCTTGGGTCATGAGAGATAATAATCAAAATCAAATTCCTGGCCCAAACAGGATTAGGCTCTCCCTGTGCTGTAAAGCCCCTGTCCAGAGCGGCTGAAGACACAATCCTATTCCTCAGTCTTTCCTCACACACACACACTGAACACACACACTGTACAGCTAACCTAGCAAGTCTTTCCTGGCCCAGACGGAGTTGGCTGGGGTGAGCTTGGATGCAGGCCAGTTAGCCCTGTCCCTCTCTCAGATCACTGGGCACATACGCTTTAGTCCAAACACTAATCCAGGATATTTAGATGGAATTGTTTGGTTAGAGCTATTCTTAGATGGAGGATGTGATCTTGTTTGGTGCTGGTGTATTAGCAAAATGCTCTAATACACATAGCAGACATAATTATAATCCCTTCCAGTAGGCTGAATTCTGCATGTAGATGCTTATATTTTAGAGGAAGTGGACCAAGAAAATGGGAAGGAAAGTTGACACCTTCTGTTGCCGAGTTGTGTTCACTTTCTCTAAGGCCTCACATTGAAACACCACTTTCTGTACCTGCTCTCAGCACTTTTCACAAAGGCATTTTTCTAAACCACATACATACATACTTCGCTCTCACCCAGGCTTTAATTTCCTCCTACAGTCTCAGCACCCAACCCAGCTGAAAAAGGCTAATGATTATTTTGCTTTCAGCAGAAATACTTCTCCCTTCATTCCAGTCATTTAGGAAATGCGTTATCGTTGAATAATAATGTGTCTGCGTCCATCCACTGCACTCAAACTGGGCAATCAGTGATGGACAGAGGAGGCGGATGGCTCACACGGCATCCTTGGGACTGTTGCTATGGAGCAAACAGACAGGCTGGCATTGAGAAATAGGCCAACTGTTCGTTAGTGTAGATCTTCTGCATTCATTTAAAAGTGGGAGTGAGATAACATCCAGTCATTAGTGAGTGATTACAATGCCAAGGCTCCATCCCTGCTCCAACACACACACATATACCACATGCAAACGCACTCCAACTGAGATGTAAACAGTCAGGCAGTGCTCCAGGAAATACAATCCCAACACTGCTGCTGCCCTCAGGCAGGATTTATACTGAGGAGGATGTTTTCCAATGTATCCTGCTGTTATTATGCCTGTGTGTATTATATTTGTGTATGCATTCGGCTTGTGTGTCTAAACACTCAACTGGATATATGTGCTGTATTCATGTATTGTAGGTGTGTCTAATCATTGTAGTGTAGTGTGTGTGTGTGTGTGTGTGTGTGTGTGTGTGCGTGCGTGCGTGCGTGCAGGCGAGCTGTAATCTCCATCCCTCTCCACCGCCTTTGTCGACTGATCTATGGAGCAGAAACAGCCTTAACCTGATTCTTATTTAAAATAGACATTATGGTTCACAGTAGATTTCACATGGATTGGACTAGATGATGAGGCCAGGAAGGGTGTGTGTGTGTGTGCGTGTATGTGTGTCTTGGGGGGGGTGACGGTGAGTGGTCTTTGGGTTGGTGGGTGGGGGATGGAGGTGGGGCAGCAATTTCCTGAAATGATGAATCCCATTTATTCGCTGAAGACTGTCTCAATTGCCTCACCAGCGCACAAAGCTTTTTAATGCTTTAATTACGTCTCAAAGGAGCAGGGCAGAATCAAATTAGAGATTGTCCTACATTTAGGTGCTGTGCGTGTGTGTGTGTGCGTGTGTGTGTGTGTGTGCGTGCGTGCGCGTGTGTGTGTATGTGTGTGTGTGTGTGTGCGTGCATCATATGCAGATTTTGCATATGAGGGTGAGTGTGTGCAGGCTGTTGTATCCTTGCATATGATTCATTGCAGTGAATATTTGTTTCTCTGACAGTCGAGCATCATACATAGAGGCTTATCACACACACACACACACACCTTTTCACTCTTTCTTTTGCTTGAACACGTCTTTCTCTGTTACGTTCACACTGTCTACACTATTTCTCTGCAACACAAACAAAAGCACGCAAACACATTAGTTGAGCCTCTCTTGCACAAACACATTTTCACTAACACAGCATGTAGGCACCTTTTTTTTGTCACAGCAGATGGCATGTGTCACAATATTACGACAGTATTTCATTAACATTATGGGCATCCATCTGTTGTGGGCTCTCAGGCCCCCATAGAGCACCTTGTTTTGGTCACTGACAGCGAGGAAGATAATAAACATTGTTAGCTGTGTGGATGGTATGGAGCTGGGAGAGGTCCACATAGTCTGTATTGGAAACTGTGAAACTGTCGTAGTTTCATCAGTGAAAACTGGGATGAAAAATAATTGGAAACCTATTTCTCCCAGCCCAAATGAAACTAAAATACGTTAAAATGAAATACATAAAAAGTAAACTTTGAAGACCAGAACTCTGTCAAAATCTATTGTATAGTGTCACTGAATAAAAAACCAAATGATAGTGTGAAAGATGGATGAATGGAGTAATAAAGTAATTACCATCTCAATGCAACAGCTTATTAAAGAATCTGCATGCATCTCGGGATCACCACCTGTACTTCCTGATTAATAAAACCACTTTCTCCAGCTCTTGTTCAAAAGGGATATTTAGCTGATAAAATCCGGTTTTAGTTGATTTAGTTTAGTTGTTTTAGTTGATTTAGTCGTTGAACTACTCTTAGGTTTATAATCAGTAACATTTGGAACAGGTTAATAAACTCAATTCAGCTTCAGTCCTCGTGGAGTTAGATTAAAAAAAAAAACAGTGCTGACACAAAAGAAAAAACAAAAATGCAGGCAGCAGACTGACAAAAATAAAACGCTAATTTAAGTCTTCTGGGTGTGGATGTGATATCCTGTTTAGAGTCCGAGTGATATAGGGTTTTTAAGACTAATAAAATCCGGTATGCCGTTATTTTTTTAAATCCCAGAAATACATAACCTAAACAAAGACTTCCCCAAACATTTGTTTTGTGTAGTTTTTTTTTATGAGTCCTCATCAAGACATAATGCAGCTTGAAATTAAACTTGTTTTGTTGATATTCAAACAGTACTTGTATGGCAATAAAGTATTTAAGGACTTATCTTCCTTCTCTGTCTCTTTTGAATTGTCATTTATCTGCAGTTATAAATGCTGACACTGATTTATCGACAAAATGGTTCATATTGGCCAATTATATCAGCACACCGATTTATGGGACAGGCTCTAACCTTGTTGCCTTCAAAAGAAGTTCCATGTTAAGCCTCAAAATGCCTAGAAGACATAAACATTAAAAATGCAGAATAAACACGATTCTGAGATGACACTGACAAAAACCAGACAGAAATGCCTTTATTTTTTGTAAAGAAAATCAAATGAAAACTATTATATCTTTTCATCAAAAGAGTAAGACTACAACAAAATAAAAATCAGTAAATCAGTAAAAATCAAATGAACCCTTGTGTGAGAATCATCCTTCAGACCACTACATTTTTTCCTCTAGGATTTAGCTTATATTGTGGTGACCTTGAGTGAGATTTGCTGGTTGACTGTATTCAAAAACATATTTTAAATCACAAGGTCAACAGTTGTAATATTTGTGCCACCAGCTGTGTTGGTAATATGATAAAATGAACTGAAAGTGCACAGTAAGAAGTGTAGAGTAAAAAGAAAATGCAAATGAGATTTCTGTGCATTAATCATCCACAAGACTGAACCATAAATACTAAAATAGCTCCACCACAGCAAACAACATTTTAAAATGGTATCGATAGTAGGGCTGCAGCTTTCGATCATTTTTGGAATCGAGTTTTCTGCTGAATATTCCAGCGATTACTTGAGTAATCGGTTAAAATAGACTTTTGCATTTTTAAACATGTTTCCACAACTTAACATTAGACCTAGGCTATACCTAGACATTACACTCCCACAAATACATACGTTCTAACTAGCGTTGCTGAGTATATCTTAGTTAGCAATCACGCTAACATCAACGTTGACATTACCAGAGAATGTGGAGTAGCAGACGAGCAATGACGTTACCTTGCGTCGGCTCCACTGGGTTGAGCCAGTGTTGTCCACAACTGGATGCTTTAGGAATCAGCTTATTTGGTGCATTGCTTACTTACAGTTGAACATGAATTATTAATTTAGTTCACTACTTGATGTTTCCAGCTGGATACTTTCTGTTCAGATGTTGAAGCACTGACGAAGTGCTGTTGTGGTTCGCCAGTTCTACTTTACAATACACATATTGCACCATGTTGTCGTCTTTTTAAAGCTTGAAACAATCTCAAACTTTGGACATTTTCTGCCTTTTACAAATAGTTTCGCTTTGATACTGAAATGCGTTGCGCGACAGTGATTATGGTCCATGTGGAACAATGTTCCTTAGGCGGAACAGGTCCAATAATGCAAGTGATGGAAATTAAACAAAAAATCCTCGAAGCAAATTCTTTGCCTCGAGGATTTTTTGTAATCAAATTACTCGATTTCCTCGAGTAATTGTTGCAGCCTTAATCGGCGATAGTCAAAGGAGGGCTGGTGATCAACAATTCAGCCAATTTTTGGTTGATCAACACATCTACACATCAGAAACGCGAGTACTGTACGTAATTTATCGTACCAACACATATACAAAATCAATTCAGTTAAGTCAAAATGAGCCACTTGTATTTAGTGAAATTCCATCTTATGCTGACTGTTATGACTGTTCATGGTAGCCACTCCTGGGCCCTGCTATAGTTTCTGCAACTCCCCAACACAATATAAAGGCCTGTTCACAACAAACTAAAAATACTCCTTTTTAGGAGTTGACATGTTATGATTTGACATAGTTTACAGATGCTTATGTAACTGTCCCACAAATTTGAAGTTGAAGTATTCTAATTATCAGATCAATGGCCCAATTAAGATCTATACAATGTTTGTAAATTTACAAAATGAGCGTACTGAGTCATAAAAATCCTCTTATCCCCTCCTGGCCTTTGTTTGTTTTGGTTTTATTTGGTTCAGGCTTTAAAAAGTACTCGCTCTGTTTTACCTTGTTTTTGTCTTCTGTCTGTTTTCCCTGCCTCCGTCTCTATTCCCTGTGGAACAGGATGCCCAACCTGGGGCTGTTGACTTAGAGAAACTTTGGTATTTTAAATGTTTGCATTCTGCGCTACACAGGGAGGAAATTGGATCTAGGGCAACAACTCTGCCCCGTAGCACAGGAGGCAATCTGTAGACAGACACACACAGTAAAACACACAAACACACATATAGTGTTCAGAAACCATGCCAGTGCAGGCAGCAGTTACTGCAGTGTGAGTTGCATGGCTGCCTGTAGCTAAGTGCCTTGTGTTGACACAGGCTCTGTGTGGCAGAGACCCATATAGCCGAGCTATTGTTTGCTGAGTTTGGTCCACGCCATACTGGCTGGAGAGATAATGGAAAAGGTTATTCTGCTTTACGGTCAAAGCCTCTGTCTCCAAGCAGTGGTCTGTGTGTGTGGGTGGGGTGGGGGGAGTTGTGTGTGGCAGCAGCATGATAATGTCAGCACTTCTCATGACATTTGAAAGTGTAATGGCTGAGGTCACTGTGTTCGTCATTGTTTTGGAGGACTGTCTTATTTTTTTCCCCCAGTGACCTCCTAACTGTCCGTCCTCATCTTCAAACCTTAATGCTTCTAAAATTTGTCAAATCTGTTTCATATTTTTCTGCATAATTTAAATTATTCCATTTGCAGTTCAATATAATAAATAGTATATGTTCATACCCTGGTAACTCCTCCCAAAAGCTTAACCGTGTTGGAGCTGAGCACTGGCCCAAAGCAAGAAATAATCCAGCCTTTGAAACAAGCTCCAGGTCTATTCCTACAACCTGAAGCAATCCTGTTGCTTAGCATATTTCCTGGCCATGGCTCTGTGACTGTGGAGCAGCCTATTTGCAGTTGAAAATGAAGCTGAGCAAGATGCCATGGGAAACAGGGTACAAAGCAACAGGTCATTTCTAACAGCAGAAGGCTTGTTTCCTGTAAGTGCTGCAATCTGATTGCAGATGCTTTAATATGCGTGCTCAGTTGCAGTGGAAAAATGTCTTTTCTTTTCCCCCACCACCTGACCCATTATGGAGCCTACTCAGAAATAATGAGATTTTATCCCTATTTGGGTTTTATGCTTTCTGTGTTCTAACAGGCCATCCACCACTGCCTGGGGAATGTAGTGTGGGCAGAATTACACAAAGGGCTAATAGCAATATTCATGTTAGGTGAAAGAATTTCTAGAACGGCAGGACCTTTTATGAAGGTCACACAGGCCCAGGGTGAACGTCATGCCAGTGGGCTGAGGTAAGATGTGACCTGGGGCTTCACATACCCTTGAACCTTCAGAGCTTCTGGACACATTTTTGAGATAAACTACTGACATACTATTGTTATTGACAGATGTGTTTCCGGTGTATATCAGTACCAGAAGTGGAGAAGTGCCACTAGTTGGAAAAAAAAACTGTACTACATTGTGTTTATCTTGGCATGTGGGCATCTCAACACGGCCAGTTCCTGTGGCCATGTGTATTAAACCAGTTACATGGGTGAGTTAGTAATATACACTATGAGTACCACCTCAACGTGGGCGGGGTCATCTTAGCATGGTGGCGCGAAACTGAAACGTCTGCACCTCTTCGTAGGATCCCGGTGTTGTTTTGTGGGTAGCGTTAGGCATTTGCCTCCCTAAAGATGTTAAAAATAACGGTAGCTGTTGCCGTGTTTTTTAAAATGCCAGGTTTTTGATTATGGTGTCGGACGTAGTGCTCACGACTCTTTCACTGTCATCACTCCCTGTCCAATCGGTGGCCCACAGTCTCTTGACGTCACATTTCAGTATCGGCTCAGCTCGTTTGGAGAATTGGCCAAGGATGTACTGAAAAGTACCTGCTACCAGGTACTATCCCCTAGTGGAAAACCAAAAAAAACGATTTGGGTCGAGTCGGGTCGAGTCATGCTCGTGGAAAAGCCCCATTAGTATCAGTCTGTTGCAAGCGGTGTTACAAATCAGTGAGCACAACTGGTTTTAGGGCCGTATGTAATGAAATACATTGATTTGTTGTAGACATTCTGGTGTGGTTATTTTCGCTATGAAAGAGGTATTAAAGTATTTTCAATAAAACGCATAATATTTTACCACTGTTTCTATCACTCTTATGAATCTGATACAGCAACAGAAGTTTTTACCACATCACCAACTCCCAGTCGACACACATGCTTTTAAACACGCGTATAAATGATTCTTGTGTGATGTCGCAATGTGTAAAAGAGAGGGATGATGTCAAGCAGAGAACTTAACACTGTATTTGGAGCTCAGTCTTTCCAGCACATTAAAGGACTCAACAAAGTCTCAACCAAGTTCACTATAATAATATTTATAAATGTGTGTTAGCATCCTTTTTAAGACAAGCATGATTTATTCTAGCTGGGCTGGTAAGTCTACTGAATGTTGGAATAACAGTAAGGAATGTTGAAAGAGTAACACATGTTGGACTATAAATCTGAGTCCATCATGTGCCATCAATCAATTGGTGGACCTGGGTAGTATCTTTAAGGTTGCTTGGCCCCTGTGGAGATGCTGCTGGTGCCAGACAGAAAGAAGCCTGGGTTATGTCTATAGAAGGTTAAAAAGGGGAGTGTCGACATCCATTTATGGCTAACAGTGGCTGTGTGGGTAAAACCTACGTGCAGGCACATTAATTCACAGAGGGCGAGAACAATTAGTACAAGAAAATCTGGGTATGCATGTTTCTGCTTCGTGCATGCACCATTGTCGTTTTATGCATTTGGCTCCTTGTCAGTGGAAACATACTTGGAAACCAGTTTCTTAGCAATGCTCCACTGGTTTAAACTGCGTCAAACTGAAAACTGCTTGATTTCATGTTCATGTTTTTAATTATTTCTCCCTTTCACCCCTCTTCATCTTCGTACTCCTTTTTCTTTCAACTTGTTCTTACGTTTTCTTCTCTCTTGTTTTTCTCTTTGGCAGGCTTCATCGCAGCAGCTGAAATTCACAACCTCTGACTCCTGTGACAGAATTAAGGATGAGTTCCAGTTCCTCCAAGCACAATATCACAGGTGCAGACAGAAACACTTCCATGCACACAGATACACGTAAATGCATGCAAAGGAGAGACAGTTATATCTGGCAGCTCTTTTAATAAGGAATACATCTCCTGGCTATACATGTTTTAGCTAGTTAAACACACTTTCCCAGCTGTGATTTTAAATTGCTGAAATGAGCTGCAATATGCAATATATTGGTCTTTTTGAAAACTTAAAAGTTGCCAATAAAAAATTAAAGATAATCAAATATTTATTTTGGCTTATGCAGAAGATCTCGACAAGTTCTCTGCTTTTCAACATGTCTGACCTGACAATCTCTATCACCTCTTTGGAAACAAATTGCATTATTTATTTCCAAAAGTTAGGAAATAACAGACTGGTAAAATAAAGCTTTGCCAAAAAAAGTAATATGGACTTGAGGGAGAACCCAGTAGTCGACTGTGATAGAATAAAAATGTCTGCCGTTGTTCCTCAACTCTGCCTCCACACTGCACACTGAGGAAACATCCTTTATTGACTCATACCTAAATCAATCTCGTTTACCCTCAGCTATTGATCTTCCTTTACTGCTTAAATACTGCTACAGTGCCAGAAGTGTGAGGAACTTCCAAAGTCCCTGGTCCGACCTTAACTGATCTGTTTGATAGCAGTTATAAAGAAGGGGGACGCCATGGGGTCTGCATCTCAGTGAGAGATCCTCTTTGTGAGAGTGGAGCCTTTGAAGCCCGCCTTCCTTCCTGAGGAGGTTGGTTTGTTCCTCTGTACCTGTTCTCCCAGAACCTTCCAGAGACTTGCCTCAGCTGGTTACAGAGACGGGCAAAGGCAGATGAAAGCCTGGCATATTGTGTGCAAAATCCCAGCTCTGGTCTGATCGCTCTTGTTTGTGGAGGATTCTGAAGCAGCAATAACACCCTGCACGTCTTTTTCCTCGCCTTTGGTTTTTGTAATTCCCACAACGACGAGCAGCGCCGTTTAACCCTCTTCAGAGAGCCAGGGCGCAGTTGAAAGAATACCTTTTTTGTCTGAGTATACAGAACATGCATACAGTTCCTACTGACTCAGGAGGGGGGCTGGAATGGGGTGGGGGAGCCACAGACGAGGCTTTGTAGCGCTGTGCTGCTGTGCCGTGCTTGTCTGGTGCTGAAGCCTTTAAAAGGCAAATGTACCACGGGCGTTCCCCCGGGTATAGTAGCAAGCATTGTAGCTGTCGCTGTCTTCCTCTTCCCACCCCTTCCTCTTCTCCCCTCCCCTTGTTCACATGCATAAATAGATCAGGGAATACATAAATCAAAATAAAGATGACAGCAGGAGCGATTTAGAGACGAAAGAAAAGGCAATAAAACTCCATCAAAGTGTTGTTTGAGAGCAGCAGTGCAGGCCCAGGGGCTGCTGAGCACCAATCAGAGGAGACACAAAGTCAATCCCAGGTAGGCTGGCAGCGGGGAGGCTTGTTGTCATGACAACCCATCGCATAGCCTACGCATGTACACAGGGGTAACAGGAAGGGTTTCATGTAGGAGGGAAGAGGAGCATTTTGGATACGTGAAGGCTGATCGTACGCACAGGAATGGGTGGGAGAATAAAATCACACCCAACCCCTCCTTAAGAGCATATCCCATTCCCCAATGACAGGTGATCGGGTTGGATATCTATTGCAAACCTGTAAAGAGGATCATCTGTTTTTTTAAACATACTTCAAGACCTTAGGGTTTCATCCACATGGCACCAAGCATCTGGCACCTGCACATCATCAGAATGTTAAATTCTGGCAGCATCTGTTCTCAACTTTTTCCTTGTGTTGCTCAAACTTATCTAGACTGATGTCTGTTGAGCTTTCAGATGCCACACAGGCAGTTAGCAGTCGCAGTGATGGCTCGATGAATCAAAGATAATAGGTAGACATTACAATACCAGTTATATTCCTTTATTGCTTTTTATCCACTTATCAGTGCAGAAACATCAATTACATCCTCCAGAAACAATGATGTCACCTCCGTCTCAGCTAAATTATTACAGCATTATTTCAGATTGTTTTGTTTTTTTTTTTTTTTTTACTTTAATCTACCACAATTAAGTATAATTAGAAACAAGGATAATTGCGCAGTTAGGACATTATTTGACTGTGTTCAGTTTCAAATAAATTAAAACAACTTGTGGGACCTCGGTGAAAGTAACTGATGACAGTAAATGAGCAGCTGATAGTTGGATATCACAAAATTCAGGATAGATGCATCAAGATGCCGTTATTAAGTTATTAACTTTTATATCCGGAAAGAGGTTCTGTGTATTGACTGTACTGAGCGTTGGGTGTATTTGGGAGCACTAAGAGTTCTGAGATGACACAGGAGGGGATGTTTTTATCTGACAACACACATACAGATTCTTGGTGGGCTGCAAAATCAATAAACCAGTCATTTCTGAACTTAAGGAACAATTCTGATGAATAGTGTTCCTTTTGTTAAAAATAAAATAAAAACTAACAAACACTAAAATGAAAATGTTCTATATTTCTAGACATCATGAAATTATGTCAGTGACAGAATACAATACAATAAAACCTCCTTAATTGGAGGTCACGCTGCATGTTCCTCTTTTTCTGAGCAATGGACATATGAATCGTCTTCCCAGCGAAGCTGTGCACCGGCAGCACATGGATGATTCCACCGCCGGCATTGCTAGCCTGAAAATAGCTGCTGTGTGCACTTTAACGCTACGGCTGTAAAAGCTCAACCTGGAAAAGACCATGACGGCAGCAGTGGTGCTTGGTCGGAAAGAAAAAGAAACCAAAAAATTAAACAAAAATGATTGACTGTCATGTAAAACATAAACATGGACTCAAATTATAATTGTCTTTTAAACATGAAATGGATATATAGTCTCATTCATATCCCCATCTTACAATGTGTAGCAGTAACAAACTGGAGCTCAGACAGGGATGAAGCAAAACCGAAGCTAACTTGAGCCAACACTGCAGCTGCTGCGATAATTATAGAAGCGTAATACTGTGTGTATGAGTAAGCTCACATTATCGGCTGTTTGTAACGCTGTTTTCAGTCTGCCAGTTAAGACTAACAGCGATGAAGATTCAGCCAGTGCTCTCAGTAATCGAGCTGTCATTCCTGCAGACAGCTGAGAAGAACATCCCAGCATAAATATACACACACCATCAAACAGGCTTCAGGCTTATCCTAAATCTGAACCTATCCGCCATGTGCCTGTGCATATCTTGATTTGATCTGAGTCTTATCCAGTCCTCACATCTGATGATGCCTTCTGAGACCAGCACGTTGTAACGGGCTGCTTCAATCCAAGGCATCAAGAGGCTTTTTTTCTTTTTGAAACCTCCGTCTTTTTCGTGTGATGATCAGACTGACTTGTTGACGCGTCCTCCTTTGTCCTGTCACCTCATGTGACATCAGCACTGACATGATTACAGCTAATGGCTGTCACAAGGGCTGGGTCACAGGAAACGCTATATTTAGACTTTTTACTTCACTGCCTCTCTGATTTAGAAAGCAGACGTTTTGGCTAGACACATCTCTGAAATTCAGTTTGACCTCCTCCCATCAATCGATGCCTTGTCAAGCTTGTTGCACAGGGTGTCACTGACTAGTAAAGGTCATGATAACGACGGTGGTGGTGGTGGTGGTGGTGGTGATGATGATGATGATAAAGATGGTAACGGTAGCTGTGATGATGACAATGGAAGCGATGCTGACGATGATGAAGTTGGACGCAGTGATGAGGGCTGATGTGAGGATGAAAGTGATGACAGTGCTGTGGGATAAAGTGGAGGTAATGATGATGAAGGGGGGAAAAGTCACCTGATGTCAGCACTTTAGAAGGAAGATTGTCAAGCCGGCTAACACGGTCTGACTCTGTGCTCCTCTCCTCACCCTCTCTCCCCAGTTTGAAGCTTGAGTGTGACAAGTTGGCCAGTGAGAAGTCAGAGATGCAGCGCCATTATATCATGGTGAGTGGAGCTGTGTGTGTGTTGTGCACCACAGACTGTGGATTTTGTATCTTTGAATGACATTTGTCATTTATATGTTTTTATCATGTGCAATATCTGATTCTTATTAAAAGTTGTAAGTTGTTGCACACAAAGCTCTATGTATGTTGGTGTTTATATGCAAATACATCCTGTTCCTTTGTGTTCACTTTCTGGTTAATACTCTTCATTTGCTTCCCTTTGCAGGTCATCATCTTGCTATTTTAACATTTCTATCTTCTATCAGATAATTCCAGATTATTATTCAGATGTTATTATCCTTTGCTAGAGCTTAATCTATTCTGAATATTTACAAATAGTGCACTTACCAAGATACTTGTTTAACTCTGGCAATGACCCTGACAACCACAGGTCATACAGGGTGAGAAACAACAGCAATGATACATGTTTTAAATTGATTTCCAATCAGTTCTCAATTCAAAATAGATTGCAGAGTCAACAGACAGAGGCACCATTATCAGGCGGTTGTTTTAGTTCACTGTGTGCCAAACCATTCGCTGTTTTTAGTTCACTGAATTACAAATGAATCATAACTGGCAGTTTGGCTGTCAGTGTCTGTATCAACAATAACGGCAGAAAGAAGTGTGTGGATGTTCATTATAACTTAAAGTATGTTACCGTGATTGTAAAAAGTGAAATCAAAGTGTGTTTTACTGACCAGCACCTGGAATGTCTTGGTTCTTTTAGAAACAGATGTTGGTCTATGTGCTCTGGAGCTGAGTGCTCTGCTGTTACTAATGTTCTGCCTCCAGCAGTAGAGAACATCCTGTGTCCTGCATGAAACAGGGAAACCAATTTTAGTCTGCAATGCTGAACAGACGCAGTTCTTTAAAATCTGTGATTTTTTTTTTTTTTTTTTTTTTTTAACACATGATAAGAGCGTGGAGCTTTTGTAAAGTGGTGCAGTGTTTGGTTAGCTCACGTTCAGCTTGCAACACTAGTCACGTTATTAGATCCAGAATGCATCTCAACTATTGCCTTAATTGAAGATGAACTTTAAATGGCAGAAACAAAGAACAGTATTAGTCATTTTGTTCACAAATGCCCTAAACAACTTTTTATGTTGAAGTGACAAAACCCTCTAGCACCCACAGAAATAATAACTACTGTCCACCAGGAGCAATGGAGGAAGTGAGGGGATGCTATTTTCCACAGAGGGAAGAGGTCAAGTGGGTTAGAGGCCTTGGGCAAAACGTGGGACTGTACATTTTCCTACTGGCAGCATTTCCCTACTTCTCTTAATCAAATAATTTTTGTACCTAAACCCAACCTAACCTTACCTATAATGCTGTCAGACTATGTTTCAATAATAAAATGGTTTTATAAGGGAAGTCATTGAAATCAACATATTTTGTAGTTTTTAACCTTTTTCAGCTTCAATAACATAACAGGAAGAAACCATAACGTAAACATCAGGCAGGAATCGGTGGTTGGAATTTGGATTTTTTTTTTTTTTTATCCTGTCTCGTTACAGTTTTAAGAACGCTCTTGAGTCCTGTTTAATCTCACTACCTTTACCTGCAAATACAGGTAGATAATAGGGCAGAACTGACTTGTTAGGAATTGGTCTGATTAAGCTTTTTACCTTTTTTTTTTTTCTTTTTGTTTCTTTAATCTCAGTTGGGTTTGTTTTTAGTAACTGTGCTCTCCAACTAAACACTTAACTTGTTTAGAAGGATGGTATCATAACCAAAGCTACAAATAGACCCTAGCTGAAATAAATCAGAATTATCTTTGACTATTCACTTCCTTCTCTCCCCAACCCCTTTCATTTCCTCTCTTTCCCTATCTCGCTGCCTCTCTCCACACACATGCTTTCACCCGCACACACGGATGTGCTTGCCTGCTCTCTGCTCCACCTCAGGGCTAATCTCATTGTTGCTGGCCGTGGCTGTGTAGCCGTCTGATGTTTTGCCTCTAATTGATCCTCTGACTGGCTTTAATCTCATCTAATCTGTGCCGCCGCACTGCTCTCTACACCATCAGCCAGGCAGCAGACACACACATATGCACACACACTGAAACACTTCTTTTGTGTGTGTGTGTGTGTGTGTGTGTGTGTGTGTGTCAGGCAGGCTTGCATATGCACACACAAACACGCACGTCCTGACAGAACAGCACAATCATGCAAACAAATGTAATGAAACAATTAAAAAGTGTAAAGTTGGTATATAATTAAACATCTGAATTTACATTTCCATATTTATTTTATTTTGCATTTAATGTTTAAATAATATATATTATACAAAGTAAGGTAAAAAAGCCAGCTTCACTAGCTACCATACCATCATGTTTACGATTTCTTTGATGGTTCGGTAAATGTCCGGCAGGATGTTTGGTTACCCAGGGGCTGATATTATCATCACAAAGTAAGGGAAGTAAAATGGAGGGTTTTCATTCGTTTATAGTTAATGGTTAGTTCACCTTTAAGTGCAACTGTGACTTGCAGCTGTTTGGTTCTTTGCCTAAAAGTATTTTTCCCCCCCAGCTGTTAATGTGGGTATATGCCCAATGCAAAACACTGTAAGAAACCATAGAAAGCCATTACCATGTGAGTATTAGAATAGACGATGGGAAACTGTGCTCGGTCAGTCTCTTTTCTCCTTAAATGTACTAGCTCTACATGCATGCATTGAAAGCCTAAACTTCAATTTCCTTTGAAATTACTAACTGAAAGTTTTTCTAATAAGGCTGTTCATTAACGGTCTCCTCGCCAAGCATGGCACAGGAACCAGAAAATGCAAAGCAGTCTAATCAGATCAGTCATACGTTGAGTGTGCTGAGGACATGCACAGAAGCTACGTACCTTCATCAACCACACCAGCAGTATAAATTATGAGGATTGTCACATTTTATTGAGAATTTAAACTGTTCAACTAAGGGGAGAAAATAAAATATTCCGTCGGGGTTGGAGCGCACAATAAGCGAATGGTTATGGCGGGCGAGGGCTTAATTCACAACATTTGCTGTTCGAGTCTGGACGCTCACCTGGCCTCTAGTAAAGCACGTTCCAAAACGGCAAATGACAGTTTATACTTTGTTGTAGGCCATGGTACCCCATCACTTACTAATTGCCCGCTTTCTTAACACAAAGTGGACAAACTAGTGAGACACACTAAACAAATCATCATGAAACCAAATCAAAATCACAGATTAAAGCCACATATTTTTAAGTTTGGATCATCAATGTGTGAATTGCAGTGTTACTGATAATTATTCGTTCATTCATTCATTAAAACTGCAAAAGGATTTTCTTAATAGAGATCTGTTTTCAGATTTGGCTCAAAATGTTGCTGTAGAATTGAACTTCACTTGCTCTGTCATATGCTCAAACATGTTGGCATTTCTGCATTTGTGAGGGCATTCATTCCCATAATGCATTCCCAAAGCTCTTACCCTATCTTTAACCATCACAACTTAATGCCTAACCCAAATCCCTACTCTAATCCTAACCTAAGCCTAATTCTAACCTTTACCTTCAAACAGCCCTTCAGAGTTGTAAGGACCAGCCTGATTGTCGCCACCATGCTGAAATGTCTATAACAATGGTATTAAGCCAAAATTGTCCACACAGCCATAGAAAGACATGTACACGCCGTACACATACATGTTCACACTTTCAATTGCACTTCCACTCCATCAGTGACAAGCCTAGCCTTGTATCCCCACAACGACACCCCCCAGCTCTTTCTCTAATAGCATATCGGGTTGCCCTACTCCCCCAGCCAGCGGCAGCACCTCCATTTCCCCAGCGCTGTAATTACATTAGGGAGCTTCCGCGTGGGCCAGAGCAGCTTCAGAGAAAAATAGTATACGTGTGTGCGTGTGTGTGTGTGTGCGTGCGTGCGTGCGTGCGCGCACATGCATTCACTTACAAGATAATGTCAGCGTGAGGCTGAACAGAAAAACAGCAATGGAGTTAGTGTTGGAGAGAGTGCAAGAAAGTGTGTGCGCACACATTTATGTGCAAGAGATCTGTGTGGTGTTTGTTTTCCAGTGACAGAGCCAGTCCCCCCGCAGACAGAGTGGGTGATTAACAGGGTTGACGCCTAGAGGGTGGCCCTCTCATTAACACTGAACACTCACACAACAGAGGCTCTGTCTCTGCTGTCTCTCCCTTTTTCCCTCTGTGCCTTTTCCTGTTTGTAGCAGTGTGTCTTCTCTTCTCTTTGTATGTGTGCATGCAGGCGCAATGAGTGGGAATACATTTGGAGAATGAAAATCTGGGATCTCTGGAGTCATTAAGATGTCAAAGACATGTCATATTGGGTGGAGGGTCTGCTTTGTGCTGAACAATAATCGAGTTTATTTTTGGCCTGGACTTCTTTTACCTAGATTTTGGCTTTATAATGGAAAATCTTCAAAATTTTTAGTTCCAGTGAGCATTGTTCTCCACTACACACCCAGTGGATCTATAATTCTCACTATTTTTTGTTTTTATTTATCAGTTTTTTTGTGAACTTTGATGCACAGTTACATCAGTAAGCAAAAACCAGATTTATACTTTTAAGAAGCTGTACAGTGGCCAAAAGGTTAAGGTGCATACTACACAATCACAATTTACCCCTCTCCTTGTTCCTTGTCTCCCACTGTCAGATAAAGGCAGAGTGCCAAAAATCATCTTGCACACAAAGGATTTTCAGCTATAAAAGAGAATTTTAGTCTGATTTGCCATTACAGCATAATCCAAAGGCAATCAACAGTACAACACATGGTTTGTCACACAGTAAATGGTGCATAATGAAGTGTTAGCATGAAGCTGTTTTTCTGGAGGGTTTTCCTGGGAACAATTACAGGAATTAGATGCATGTGTTATAACTTTCTTTGTCGTCTGCCTCTCTCTTCCTTTCCAGTACTATGAGATGTCCTACGGACTGAATATTGAGATGCACAAACAGGTGAGTCTACGTTTAATCTTGGTAGATCACATAACACATAAAGCTGTTGCGTGTCTGTGAAGAGAAAACTGCTTGTATGAAAAACACAGGAAGATGTGTAGTATTTTTTGAAAGGACATTCTGGTCTGAAATGGAGGAATCATGTTCATGGAGTTATGACAAACAGGCAGAGGCTCTGACTAAACTATAAAAAGTAAATTTCTCCATGTGACTGGGTTAATATTCTTGTGACGAATGTCTATGTGCAGTGCTTCAGTCAACAAAGTTTTTGATGGAGAATGACCCTTAAAAATTCACCACCTAACTTCTGTTTGCCGTTAGTGGCGAGGACAACATTTGAAATGGGTGACTGGACACAGTCTTAGCGATGATCACAGTCACTCATCACAATCCATCATCACAATTGTTTATTGTTCGTACACTGGGAGAGTTTCATGGCCGCCAAGACCTTGGACGTAGTCCAGCTGCCCGTCACCTCACATCATCTATACGAAATAATCAAATAATAGGACTTAATAATAATAGCTCTCCACACTTTGTTATTCCTTTGGTACAGACACAGCTGTGTATTCCCAACCCTATTCCCCCACTATACACCTGCAGCTCACTGATTGACAGGTGTGAATTGCAGAGATAATCTCCAATCACTTAGGGAGGAGTGCTCAGAGACATTTGAATGATGTCACCCAAGGCTGTGTGTAAAATGCTGGTGTGAGTCGGTTTTAGTTCACTTTATACACAGAACTCTAACTCTGGCGAGCACGGAAATGTGTTTCATAATTTACAAGTCTCCGAAAGTTTAGTCCCATCATCATTTCACTCTGGATGCTGAAGTGGTAACAAATAAAGTTATAGAGTGATGATTTCTGCAATAGTATCATAATTTATTAACAGAAAATCATCGGAGCAGCGTCTCATATCTACAAATCCAACAAAGATGCTGCCCTTGGATCCAGTCGAGCATTTTTAAACAGAAAAGAAAAAGAAGGGGGGAGGGAGGGGAGAGGAGCAGTTGTCCATACATCAGATTGTGTGGCTGAAGCTGGGGGAGTAATTTATGCTCAGCCTGTAGGAGAGAGAGCGAGCGATGGGCCTCCGAAGGGCCAGCCCTTATCGGTGACCTCGTCTGGCGCTGCCTGTCCCCACACACAAACACACACACTGTCCTATGATTGACGGCGCACGCTGACAGCCATATTGGAAGAACCGAGTGTGCTTTGACAAATGGAGACACACACACACACACACGTAAGTAGCAGTTTCCGTGATTTAAAGACCTTCACATATATGCACCGGCACAAACTCTGAGGTAGGAAGCACAAGATGGCCTCTGTGATGCATGTGGGGCAAACACAGGAACACACACACACATTGTTACAGGCAAGCAAGCACACATACCGAGCCTTATGTGTGTGATTCATCACACCCTTTCCCTTGATCTGACAGGGATGAAATTCACAGTCACAAGTGCAGTTTGTGTGTGTGTGTGCGTGTGCCCACGAGTCTGTGTGTGTTTGCGACATTGTACATTTGCTCATGTACTTTCCTATTGGCTGCAATTTTTTTTTTTTAACAATGTGTGTGTCTATTTGAGTGGGTTGAGGCTGCCTGCAGGAGCATTGGTGTGTGTGTGTGTGTGTGTGTGTGTGTGTGTGTGTGTGTGTGTGTGCACGTGTGTCCCTCTCTATTAGCGCATATGCTTGCAAATTTGTCTGGGAGTGTGTGTGTGTGTGTGTGTGTGTGTGTGTGTGTTACTGGTACGTGTTCATAAGCAGTTGTGTGTTATTAATGTGTGCTCCTGCGTGTGTGCAGTTTCTTTGTGCACAGTGCGAGTGGGTGTGGAGAGTCGCTAGTTCCATTAGAGAGTTGAAATTGAAGGGGATGTGTGGAAACGAGTGTCGAGGAGCATTCATGTCTAGGCCTATTGTGCGGAGCCCCCTCCTCCTCCTCCTCTTTCCACCTCTGTCTCTATTTCCCTCTTTCTTTCTTTCTTTCTCTCTCGCACTCTCACACATTCAATTGCTCCCTCTTGATCACTCTGTCCTACTCAATTCAAAAAATGCCTCTCCACTGTCTGTTCACTCTCTCCCTCTGCGTTCTCGCCTCAGTTTTTTGTCTTGGTGAGGAGAAGCAAGGTTGAGTTGTGGATTGAACTGGGAATGTGTTGAATTGATCCGTATTGTTGCTGAGTCCTCTTTGTCTTTCTATTGTTCTGGGTTTTTTTTTTTTTTCTTTTTTCCTGTTGTTCTGTGCGTCCAACCTGGCAACATACCCTTTCATCTATTTATGTTTGCGTAGCGTATAGTGGACATGCTTTCCTTGTGTGTCTAATTTTGTCAGGTAGTCATCAAACTGTACATTATAGCTGTTTCTCTGTGTATTAATCGGTGCTGTCTATAGTTTGAGCTGGTGAAGATGGACTAGTTGTTCTTGTCTTGTTCTTTAAATAAGACAATTAAGTAAAAGTGGTTGAGTTGAAAACGAGGTCCATTAATTGATTAGTCATTTGACAGACAATTAATCAACTATTTTAATGATGGCTGGTCAGTTTAAGTCTCTTTAGTCTTTTATTAACTTGTCAATTGTGAGGATTTGCTGCTTTTCTTTGTCTTATGTGATCTAAGCTGATTTTTTGGGGAGGGGGGGGTGAACTCAGATAAAACAATGTGCAGAAACGAGTGTTGAGGATTATTTCTCTCTACAGTGTGGTACAGCAGAAGCACAAAATGCATGCAAATAAAATACTCAAGTAAAGTGCAAGTACCTGAAAAAACAAGAACCATATTTAAACCATATTTAATTAAATTCCCTGCCTGCATATCAGGTTTTTGTGTGCGTGAAAGCAGACAACTTAAATTCAAATGTATCTTTTTGGAGATATTTAAAACATTATGAACAAGTGACGGGTCCTGGTGTATTCTTGGTAGGAAGCAGTAACACTAGATACTGAAACAGTTCATCTGATTCAGGGACAAAGCGGACACCCTGAGGAAGTCTGTGAAATGTTAGGTTTGTTTAGGCTGCCTTTCATGCTCCCTTAAAGTACATTTTAAATCAGCTTGAACACATTTTTCTCTCTGTTTGCTTTTCTTTTTGAGCCTACATTTTCATATTAAAAAAGATAAATCCTATTTAGATTGGAAGAAAGCAGCAAAGACATCTCCAGCAACAATTAATTCAGCGTGTTAGCGATCAGTGATGTATTTGTCCAGTCTCTCAGCCCAGCTTTGTAGTGTGTATGTTTTGTTTAGGCACATAGAAAGCTGTCAGGGAAACGCATGTGCTCCACTAGCACTTGACGAAAGCTTAAAAGAAGCAGAGTAAAAAGAAAAGAGGACAAAAGAGCGAAAGAAGCATTGAGATAGAAGAAAGCTGAGGGAGAGAGACAGAGGAAGAGATGATAGAGAGCACAGATAAAAGAGACAGAAGCAGGACTGGAAAAAAGAGAAAGCATAAAGGGCAGTGGAAAAGAGGAAGATGCGTAGTTAGCATGGAGCGAGTCCCGCAGAGACATTTTAGAGAGACATTTTAGAGATGTCAGGGAGTGTGTATGTGTAATCATGAGCGGATAGGAGTGAGGCGCTTGATGGGGAGCTGTGCTCTGCATACCTAATGACTGTTAGGAGGGCCCTTCTCTCCTCATCGCGCCACGAATTAGGCTCTAACACAATTACTGCTGCTTTGCATATCTCAAACGGATTGAATGATTACCAACCAAACGTGATAATAGACCTGCATGTGAGAAAGATAGGGAGTGTGCATGACGAGAAAGAGCAAAGTGGGTGTGTGCTCGATTCAACGGTTGTTACACGCTGTTTGTGTGCGTGTGCGTGTATATGTGAGATTCCTGTGAAGAGTTTTAAGAAAGAGTATTAAGTACAAGCAACTTAATTACGAAGGTGAATAAAACCTCTCTGATATGGCTGATATGTGCGTGTGTGTCTGTGATGCACGATATGTGTGCCCCAATTTGCGAAGGTCACGGCGGACGTCTCCCATACCGATGAGAGTGTGGTTTGAATTGCTGAATGACAATTTTTTTTTTTTTTAATGACATTTAAAGAATAGGCCTGATGAGATTTCATGTATTTTCTTATTGCCATCTAACCCTACAAAAACCCGAGACATGAATCATGGCTCTGTTCTATTTATCTGTCTCAGTATGTCATGACAGTGTGAAAATGAGCCAGAAACAGCACCTGGACCCTGAAACTGAAGCAGCTATATGGAATTCAGCCAATCACTGATATTATTATTGGCTGCTGTTTGCACTTCGTCTCCATTTGGCACATGACATGGTGCATACTGCGAGAAACAGCTCGGTGTGAATATACATGGAAACACACTTCAGAACACAACAGAAACAATAAAGTGTACTCTACAGTGAATATATATGTGGTCACACCACACGACTAAATTTCACTGTGTGGATTTAACCGGCAGACAACATGCTGCAACTGGAATCACTCACAAGAGCACTGAATCTGTATTAGTCTGCATCTGAAAATATTCCCCGACAAAAACAATATGTCCTCCTGCCTGAGTGATATTTGCTAAAAACTACAATGCCCAGATATTTTAGGAAATTATTCAGCTCGAAGCTATATATTTGTGTATATTCGTGACTTGTTTTGCCATCTTAAGGAACAATTGTTGGTTTTGGTCTTCTTGGTAACAAATTTAAAGTAAGGATCCATTAAGTAAAAATCTTTTCTTCTGCAGGCTGAGATAGTGAAGAGATTGAATGGGATCTGTGCACAAGTCCTCCCCTACCTGTCTCAGGAGGTAAGCATACAAACACACACTGATACACCCACACACACACACACACACACACACACACACACACACACTGACACAAATACGTCACTAACCCCCTGACCCTCAGCCCTATTCCTTACATCCTGGAATGAGCTCACCCTCATTCCCGCCTCATTACCTCCCCACCTCCATGACCCCTCGCTCAGCATCCCTTCCTCCTCTTCTCTCCTCTCCACTTCTCTCCTCCCGTCATTCATCACACGCTTTCTGTGTTCCTTTTCGCCTCACTTTCATTTCATTCCTCCCTCCCCCGCCTTGGTTTCCTACCATATTCAATCTGCCCCCTCCTCCCTTCAGCCTTCTCTGCCCCCCTCCCCACTCCCTCCGACTGCCTGCCCCATCCCACTCCTCTTTTCCTTTATACATGTGTGTGTTTGTGTGTGTCAGCGTAATCAATGGTTCTGTGATTCAGATAAGCCATGCTCTTATCTGCCCACCAGGGGGTTGACCTCCACCCATTACGGCGCACCAGCCGACCATCCATTCACCGGTGCCACACAAAGCTTTTGGGTGTGTGTGTGTCTTTGGGTGTGTGCGCTTGTATATACTGTATGACTGGATGAATAGCCGAATGACCGGAGGGGTTGTGTATCGCCAGACGGGGTTGTCGGGTCTCTGTTGGGACTATTGATATTGATCTAACCTCTCCACCTCTCTCCCCCTCTAACTCTCCTCCCCTTGTTTCTGTCTTGCTTTTATTGTCTCCCTCACTTTTCCTCCTCTTCTCTTCGCCCCCCTTGTCGTCTCCAGCATCAGCAGCAGGTCCTGGCGGCCATAGAGAGGGCCAAGCAGGTCACCCCGCCAGAGATGAACTCCATCATAAGGGTACGATGTTCCAGCCCCGAGCTGGGCCTGGTGGCTCAAAAGGCGTAGTTATTGATCAACAGTTCAATTGTTTTCATGTGGTGACCTTTATCTTTTGCCTTATTGTTTGTGAAAGGTTTAACATTTTACTTTGAAATAAAAGTAAAATTATATGTTTTTTATAAACAACAAAATAACGGTGAAAAATGTTATTATCCCTCATCCTTCAAATAAATAATTCTTGTATAAGTTAGGTGACCCAGAATGGATGATATAATGCAGAACAACGGGCCTATAATAAATACCAGATTTGTGAAATCTAATTTTCATTGGTGATTAAAATGTCAGGTCTGCGGAAATATTTGTACTGATTTAACATCTGTTGAACATCTGTTAGGCAGATTTTTAAAAGCGGCCGAGGCCAAAATATCCCAATTTTTAGTCCAAGACGCGTCTTTCGTTAAAATACTCATTGACTGGTTATTGACAACGTCTTTCAAACAAGAATGACGTCGGGCTTTCTGGTAAAACTTGTAGTCGCCAAACCGAAACCTGCGCTAACCCTGATGACACCACTGTGACATCATCGGGGTTATTTTAGAGCTGAACCCACATCACACAGCTGTTTTCACAGGCTGAGCTGTACTCATCGGAACAAGAAAAAAGATTTTGACATTTAAAAAATAAGCGAAATTCTTCCTTAAATGTTAGAACTTTGTATATTTTTTTAAATATATTTTCACCATCAAAGCATCAATTTCTGTGACTAGCTAAAATACTGAATCACTATGGTAAATAACTAGGCACAATCTGTCAACCTTCTGGTCGTGATGTTAGTCAGCTATTATAAATACTTTATCAGTTTCAGCCTTGTGCTAGGTAGGCTAGCCGCTCCATCATGGTGATGTATGATTGCCTTACCTTCGTCTTTGCGTCCGTTGCTTTAGAAGCAGAAGACGCTGCTCTGCATAGTTCTGTATTTAGGATCTTTATTCAGTGTGGGGAGACGTAGACTTCTGGTTACTGTCAATATTTCCTGTTGTTCATGTCCCATATATACAGGACGTTTATATTTAAACACACTACATTGTATGGAGCATTTTAGCTCCAGTCCTGAATGTAAAGCAGAGCTGTCGACTGAAGGTGTAGTCTGAGCAAGCTTGGGCGGTTAGATGCTGTTTATGGGAAGTCAGTCAGGATTGTCATAAAAATCAACCCACTGATGCGTCATCATGTTGAGTGAGAGCACAGTGGGGAGTGATTAAGTTGCAGACGCCGAGCAGTTCCAATTCATCTTTTCATTAAAATGAAATGCATGTGTTTCCCATGGTTGTTTTCATGTATACTTCCACAACTTGATTTTTATGTTTTGATTGTGTTTGTCCTCTGTTGGGATTAGAGACACCTCTTTATTTTTATAAAATACCTTTCCCTCTTTCTTCACTCGCTTTCCTTGTTTGTGATGTTCGAGTTGTTTTCTTTGGGTTATACATTGAAAATTGCATCTATTATAAATAAGTGGTGCACGCTGCAGATATTCTGTCGCCTGCTGAGCATCTATTTTAGCTATGATGTGCATTCCATCTGTCCTCTTGTGCTAGAGCTATTAGTGCTGAGCCATTGGGGGTATATATTAAATTATATATGTATTTTGTGATGTATATTAGGTTTTTGCATTTCAGATTTTGCATATCCTACAGTGATTGTGATGATTTGCAGTGATTTGTGGGCTGTACCCGTCCTGCTGTGTCTAAGTTGTGTCTGGTTGTCTTCCATGCAGCAGCAGCTCCAGGCTCACCAGCTGTCTCAGCTCCAGGGCCTGGCCCTGCCCATGACCCCCCTGCCGCTGGGCCTGAGCCAGCCAACCCTCCCTGCCGTCACCACCTCCTCCGGTCTCTTCTCCCTCTCCTCCCTGCTGGCCTCCCAAGCCCAGCTGGCCAAGGAAGAGAAGGCATCACGTGACGGAGTCGACAGCCACCGCGAGGAGGATGGAGACAAGTCTGATTAGATGGTGTCCCCGTTCAGCTCTGTTTTTATCCAGAGACCTGAATTCCCAGATCCAGCCCCTTTGGTCTACAGCCTCTCCCCTGGTCTCCCTCTCTCTGACCTTAGCAAACATGAGCTTCAATCCTGTCACCACAGCTCCAGCTCCATAGTTCACACCAATCCATGTCTGGATTATTTCTTTAGCCTCATTTCTCTCTTTTATCATCACAGTACCCTTCTCTCTCATGCATCCCCAGCCTTTTCTTACAACACTGCTTCTTTTTTTTTTGTATATGATTAAGCTTTGTTTTCCTGTGTTTACTTTTTTTTTTAACAGGACTTCTTACTATTTCTGTTCTTTCCTGTCTTCCTGTCACCCTGTCTCTGTTCTTATTCCAGTTCAGTTTTTTTCTCATTGCCTTTCTTTCTCCTGCTCCCCCCCCCACCCTCCTGCCTGTCAGGCAGAACTGCTCTGTGAGCCTGAACACACCATACTGTAGGTGTTACAACAGGCTAAATGTTAAACACACGGATTCTTCAGCAAAACCTGTCAGACACAACAGAGGATCCCTACAATCTCCATTTTGCTGGGATGAAGGTCTCACAGAGATCGGTGACGTTTTCTGGAAGTTCAGATTGCATGCATTCATTCCAAGATAAGTTTAAAGATGACTTTATGTAGTGGTTTGCTATAGATCTGAGAGGTATTTCACTAATTCCCTATTGCTCAAGATGTAGACTAAAATGTCCATCTTGTACTGCTGTGTTAAGATAGTCACGTCCTAATAAAAAAAAAAAAAAAAAAAAAAAAAAGACCACCACCACTTGACAAACTAGATGTTTTGTGCATAATCCTAAATTTGTATGGAGAAAGTGAAAACACCTTCTCAGGTCAAACATCATGCTGAGAGCTGTCAGACTGGATAACAAACCCACGTTAGTAAGTGTTTGCCCTGACTCTCAGTCGTCGTCTGCCCCTGATAAATCGTTTAACCGAGAGGCAACATTTTCACCAGTAGTTAAACAAAGCTGAGATAGCACAAAATGCAACAAAAAGAAGAGCTGTCATTTGCCTTGTGCACCATCCCACCACCTTATTCATCTTTAATGTGCACAAATATTAGAGCAGACAAGATGGGGAGCGCCTGAGTGCATGTTGTGTGTTTGACAGCAGAGGGCAGCGTGTGTCTTTGAAGAATGCTCCTCACTGGTTTCAGGCCTGAGCAACACAAGGACAGGACAATGACAGAGTACAGGCTGTGTCACAAGGGGAATGGCTTTTTATCCACTCTGTGTGTACAAACTTAATATACAGAGACTACCCTGGTGACATTAATCTCTGCATGCAGTCAGTCTCACACTCTGTCATGATCCACTTCTTGAGTCTTTGGTCTGTTTTAAGCAACATCTCTGTCCCAGAAACAGAAAATCGTCCCTGTGTTTCAGATTTAAATCATTGTTGGTTCAGTGTGTCCATGCAGGTCTGTTGCATATCAATCTCACACTATAACATTATACTGTTGATTTAACACCAGAGTGGCGAAAACACCGTCATCCGACAGAACGATGTCAGTGTAGATCAGACAGGTGAGGAGGACAAGTGTCCTCCACGTTTATGCTAAAAAAAAAAAATCCCCCTCAGCCCTAAAGGCCCCACACACCCGCACAGGTGTTTTCAGTTCCTCTCTTCAGGCGCAGGTTTGGTAAAACTGCTGCTACCAAACTCTGGCTGTGTCCAAAATCTCTCCCAGGTCACTTGCCTGCAGCACTACATATAACAAGTGCCATTTTATTTTGAAGCTTTATACTCCCCTCTGAAATTTCCACATTTGTGCCACCCCGTTGGTCCGGCGGTGCAAAGGTGTCCCATATAACCGCAGTGTCCCCGGTTAGATCTTTGCAGGCCTTCCCAGGTTGTATCCCACCTCTCTCAGTGTCACCTGGGATCATTATGTAAATTGAATCTGCATCAGTGTGACAGTAGGATGGATTGTAGAGGTTTGTTTACTACTTGACAAATGAAGGCCAACTGAAGGCAGATTCTGTGTGTTGACATTAACATTATTTACACGCCAGACTGAACTCTGATAGGAGACAAACGTGGCAGAACAGGTGCAACAGAACTGCTAGACGTGCGAGCGAGATGACAGTCAAAGATCTCGCCAACAGTCGTGACAACAGCTTTAATCAGGTGACATACGTGAAAATACCTGTGAGAGCAGACACCTGTGCAGCAGCAGCCAGTATTGCTCTTTTGAATGTCTGTTTTTCACTGAGATGACATTCAACAGTTAAACCTTTTTTTTTTTCAGACCTTTAGGGTGTTTTGTTTGCCACATCTACATTTCAAGGAGCTGTAGCCTCAGCGCTAACTGAACTTCTTGCCCTGTCACTGTCCATCCACAAAGATTATTGGGCTGAGCTGACATTGGCAGCCTGTGTTTGTCTGAGCATTAATAGGAAGACAGCCTTTGCATGAAGTTATATTTTCAGCCCCAACCTGAGAGAGACTCAAAAAAAAAAAATCTTTTCTCAGAATCCTGTCTGTTTTAATGGCTACGTTGTGAGTGACTAGATATGAACAGTCTGGTTCTAAATACATTCTACATTTCATTAAGATTATCTCTGGCATGACGGCAAAGCATATTTTATTATTGTTAAAGTCACATTAAGACATTTGCTTATGAAATGGCTGATCCATGTGCAAGTTTAATATATTTGGCAGGAAAAAAAAGTACAAAAATCACATAAAGAGGAATTTTAGAATAAAACCATCCGCGTGTCGAAAGGTTCAGGTCATATACTGTTGAAAACGTTGGTGGGATGCCCATTGTCGTGTATGTCTGTTGATACATAAACAAGGTGTGTATAAACAGTTCAGTCATTGATAAAACACAGATGAAATGCATTGCTGTTCTTACTTCAACTAAAGCTAATATACTATTCTGCTTGTGAATTAAGCTTGCAGCACATTGTCCTCCCATCTAACCACGTACTGTATGTATCTAGCTACATACTGTAGTTGTAGTGATATGCTGAGCGTGTAGACAAAACGAGATGCACACAAACACGCATCAGTGCATGTCTGGGGGGGGGGACTCAGATTGATTCCTTTCTAGTGAAGACATTTTTTTAAAAAAATGTTTGGTCCAGATTTTCTGTGAACAACACACTTGTTTTTTTGTTTTTTTTCTCCTCTTTGTTTTTAAATATAATCAATATGAACTAGAATGAGAATTACAAAGCTGACATTATAAACATACAAATGAAATTCTATGTATTTGTTAACGTAGTTGGAGGTGCTCACCTCTGTATACAGTTATACATAGAAAGCTTTATGTGTATATGGCTGCATCTTCTCTTGTCTGTCCTGGATGATTCTTGTGCTGTTGTGTTACAAAACTGATGTGACACCAGGGGGGAAACTGCAGTACGTTGACCTTTGGCCCCGTTCCCTAATCTCTCACCTCCCTCATCCCTTTGACTCCCATGCCACAACCGACCTTTCCGACTTTTTGCCCCCATAGCGTGAAGCATTGTAAGCGTTTTGAGCTTTGTAAAGGTCTTTTTTTAAACACTTATTTTGTGTATACTGTAAAACCTGAAAGTGTGTACTTTGGCAAAAAAAAGTGTTTTGTGTCTGAAATCATAGCATCATTTAAACAAACAAACAAAAAAACTATTAAAAAAAACTACAACAAACATTTACTATAAGTAATATGAAATGTTCTGCAGTAAGGAAGGACTTCTGGTGCCTTACAAATAAAGTCAATCAAATCATAAGAAACAGTTTTTCTCCGGATTCCTTTTGCCTGTGTCTCTGACATTTGATCTCTGTAACAGCGTATGAGTCATTTTTTACTGTACATGTTGTAAATAACTTTTTCAAAGTAGATCAAGGTTTTGTTTATTATGCTACATTTCTGGGCAGGTGCTTGCTCCAGTATGAAAATTTACACATACTTTTATTTTGTGTTGAAGTTAAAGTTTGAGTCCTGGACTTGACCAAATGGGTTATGTTTAGTGTTTTGAGGACTTTTGGCAAATCCAAGAATGGAGTTATCCCCTCATGCTTTCTTCTCTATGTTCTCCAAGCAGATAATCCTATTGGTATTACAGAGGTTAGGGGTTCTTTCTTATAACTCGCTCACTAGATCAGCTTTCTGCTACACTGAGTGGTGTTTTCTGGATTGTTTGCCCTTGTCTCCCTGTTCTAAAGTTTTAAGTTTGCCCCCTGACTTTGGCAAAAACCAAACTCGCACTGTTCTCTGGACTGCATCCATTTGTACTTGTAATATGTAGTGTGGTTTCGATTTTCCTTGAAAATGACGGGAATCCATCAAAACTCAATTTAAGGATTTACGGCAAGAAGGCTTTTAACAAAAATTCCCAACTGCACTTTAAGTTTGCTTTTGGTAAACAATGTTCTATGCATAGTTATTGGAGTAAAACCACTGAATGTAGTCTTATGTGAATGTCTCTAAGAAAGGTGAGGTACCGACTTGTCCTTGTGCAGTGATTGTGGAACAGTGACAGCTGGACATCCTCATGCAGTCGTCAGATTGATCTAACAGTCCTGCGGTGTGTCATCTGCATTAAACAATTCTCATATTCTTACTGTCACATAAATTTACAAACCAGAAACTCTTTTTTTTCCCCCAGACTGTATTTTCAGATCCAAGAGTTTACAGATGATGTCTAATAAAAACAGGAAGGACAACTTTGAAAGATGAATTCAATGAGGATCTGAAGTCTTCTGTCTGCCCTGGGGTTCCTGTAGTTCACAGCAGATCCACCAGGAGGAACTGTTGATTTACGTTTAGCAGCACCTGTACTCTGAGGTGAAACCAGCGGGTAATTGCTCTGAGGTATTCTCACATGCCCCTGTGTTTGTGTGTCACACTGGAGGGGGGAGAGGGATGGAGGGCTTCCTGTTTTCCTGCCTGCTTTGATGAAGGTTTAACTATTCTGCGCTGCATGTACCGAGAATTGATGTGACATCTCTGAGACGGCGGATCACGGCCTGTTTGGCACCTGTGTATAATCCTCATTTAGCTGTTCTGTGTATTAATACTGAGAGATAACTTGATGTGTTGCATTCACGGCTCTACCTCATTCACACATGGATATTTGGTTGGTCTTTCTAAGAGTGTGTGTGCACGTGTGTGTGTGTGTGAGAATGACAGCACGTCCTTGCTTTGCCTCCTTACTTTCTTCTGTTTTCTCACTTTGTCTTTCTCTCACTCTGTTTCCCTTTCCCCTGTGTGTCCGTGCAGGCAGATAAGTGTGTATACCTCTGTGTGTGTGTGTGTGTGTGTTCAGAGGGAAGAAGAGAAAGACGAAGGCTGGTGAAACCTCTGAGTTCCTGTGGTTGCAGCCCTCCTTCCTCCCTTCCTCTCTCTTTCGCTCTCTCCCTACAGGCAGCTCTGGATCTGACACTTAAATAAATATGAAAGTGCCCTATTTTTTCTCTTTCTGTCTGAGGATTCACACACAAGCAGTGATGCAGAGGCAGCAGTCTTCTTCTATAGAGCACGTTATAGCCTGTGGATAAAAGTGCCACAACTACACACAAGTTTTTAATTGGTAACACTTGGCCATGTTTTAACTGGTGACCTGTCCAGGGTGGACCCCTGCCTTTCACCCAGAGAGAGCTGGGATAGGCTCCAGCAGGTCCCTGGGACCCTGGTTAGGACTAAGGGGGTCTAGATGATGGATGGATGGTCATGTTTTATATTTTCTCAACAATTCTAATGAAAACGGACAATGAATTGATCGTATCAATAATTATGGCCTGGTAAAGCTTGTTCCTCTGTGCCATAGAGCCCTGTCAATGACTGACATGTTTCCTCATAGCCCAGTGAACCTGGGTGCTGTAGTTTATTTTGACTCCATCCCACACAGGTTGGCTGCCAGAATTATTCTTTCCAGTGCCAGATGGGTAATAATCCACAAATAAAAATAGATACTAGATTCAAAGATACTATTTACTCCTGAGTGAGTAACATTTGAGAGAACAGTGCTCTGCTGAAATCAATACAAATCTTCCTTAAGTTTAAAGAAAATACCTGTGACCTGGTTTTACTTTCAGAGGAATGAATGAATGGGTTTTGTGCTGGTTCCTGACTTGGGGCCAAAGATGAATCTGAAAGGCCGATGGAAAAAGTGGAAAAAAAATAATGATTATTCTTGACTTTTAATGTTTTACCCAACACTCCCTTCCCATTTTGACAGTGCACCCTCACACCACTCACCCACTCACCTGACAGCTACGCTCTCACCTGCTGCTGATGCTGCTGATGCTGCTGATGCTGTTCATGTAGTAGCATTTTATAAGCCCCAGCTCCACCGCTACACCCACAGATCAATGCTGTGGGCCTGCACATCCTGGTATTACATTATTTTGTGTCTTGCATGTTGCCTGAGCTTTATTTCTAGGTTGCACAATTCAGAAACTTTGGGAACTGCTGCTTTAAGCGATTTAAAAAAAAAAAAAAACGGTTGCATGTACACTGTGTATGTGTGCAGAGACCTGATAGGACTGCACAGGGGGCTGCACTGGAAAACACATTTCTGTGTGTCTGCGTTTGTGTGTGTGTGATGGTGATGGTGATGGTGATGATGATGATGATGAGTGTGAGCGAAAAGAGAGCGACAGAAAGAGAGAGAGAGGGAGAGAGCGACAGAGAGCGAGAAGCGTCTTGATTAATCATGATTGACTCATTCAGAGCCCACTCGTCTTTTCCCCCTCGCTCTCTCGCTCCTGCGCTCCTTTATGGCTTGATTACGGAGACACACTCTATCTCTCATTACCTCCCACTCCTCCATCCCTCGCTCCCTTCTCTCCATCTTTTTTCTCTCACCATCCATCCATTGCACCCCCAGTTTATTCTGTGCCAGTTTATTCATCCGTCCCCAGGAAAGGAGGCTGTCAATCTCTGTCTGCCGCCTCTCCATCCTCTAACCCGCCTCACGTCCCTTCATCCATCCCTCCCTCCATCCCTCTTTCACATCCATCACTGTCACTCTAGTTCCTCTCTTTCCTCTTTTTCCTCACTCTGCCTCACTTGTTTCTGCCGCTTCGAGACTCTTTTATATATTCATTTTCTCTCTTTCTCTGTTTAAAAGCTTCCTCTATTTATCTTCATCCCCCGTTTTTCCCCCTTCTTCCACATCCGGAGTGATCTGTCGTTCCCTGGGTGTCTGTCAGGCACACTCACAGAAATGGGGGGGGAAAAGCAAAAACGCAAATTTGACTTCCCGTTCCTGCTGTCACTCTCTCCCTCTCTCTCAGCCTCAGCTGGAAGAGCAGTCAGTGTTGACACAGCCCAGACTAATACAGATGCTTCCAGAGATGCACCATGGGAAACTGTCTCTTGGCCTGGTTTTCTAATCTTGTCTTCTCTCTGTACAGTTCCCCATTGCACACACACACACACACACACACACACACACACACACACACACACACAGGCATCATGTCATGCTCAGTGTGTTTGTTTGTTTGTTTGTTTGTGAGGCTTATGTTTGTGTGTATGTGTGCATGCCTTTATGCATGTTTGCGTGTGTACGTGTGAAAATTTGTGCACAATGATGCAGGTACCTGTGTGTGTGTGTGCGTGTGTGTGTGTTGTGTGTGTGCGCAGCTGGTCTTCTCCAGCAGCAGGAAACAGAAAGAGATATGAGAACTGATCAAACTTTAATGGAGTCATATGAGATACAAACAACCTCTCTCTCTTCTTCACCCGCTCTGTCTCTCCTCTTTTCTCTTTCACTGACCTGCCTCATCTCACTCTTTCTCCCCTTTCTCTGATATTTTCATCTTTTTTTAAAAATTCACTCTAACCTTCTGCGTTTCCTCTTTCCTTTCATTCTCCATGCTCATTTTCTATTCCCTTCATCGTCTTTTACGGTTTCTCTCACACCCCCATTTTAGTTTTGACTTTCATCTTCAATCTCGTCTTCATGTCTGACTCATAACCGCTCTTGCCTTATTTCTATTACTCACCATCTATCTCTGTTGCTCCTTTCTGTCTCTGAATCTTCCTTGTTCTACTGCCTAATGACTTTGCTGTCTTCAACCGATGCCTTATCACTTCCCTTGTCTTTCCTTTCATTCTTGGACAATGATGAAAAAAGAAAAAAAAAATCTTGGACGATGAAATTATTCACATTTTATCTTGTGCTTCCGGAGCCTTGAGCGAAGCCTGTAAAGGAACAGTGTGAGATATTTTTAAAAATATGTGTATTATGAAGGTGTTGAAACCATTTCCTGACCAACATCTTTCTGTGTAGCATGTCCACATATAATATGGGTTGCCAGGTATTGCTGATGAGCTTTTTGGTTTTGTAGATCATGGTACCAAAATATTCTAAACCCATGGTAGCAACAGGGCTTTGTAAAGCTGTGCCGCGTTGTTGTTTGCCAAAAAATGATACCAGAACAAAAATCCCTTTTTTAAGAACTCTAACTTTGTTTGAGTCTACAAGGTAGAAACCTTTTCTCTAAACGTGTCCACGCTTCAGCTCCATATTTAAAGGAATAGTTTCACACTGTGGGAAATGTTTGTTTGCTTAGATGAGAAGACCAATACCAACACCAGTGTGTTGACTACTGTATAAAACCATAGCCTGGAGACATTTAGCTTAGAGGGCAAACAGGGGAACAAGGTAACAAAGTACCAACAAATACCAACAACTCTGAAGCTCATTAATGAACATACAGCACCATGTGTTTAGGAATATATTCGAGCCATCGCTCATCTTCTTTAGATGCTGCCTTGGGTTGAACGCAACCTTTCACTGCCACTTTATTTTTTTGTTTGTTTGTTTTGTTAAATGAGATATAAGATTCATCACTGAGCTTTAGCCCAGTCATAGACTGGCGATCTGTCCAAGCGTACTCCGCCTCTCGCCCAGTGTCAGACGGGATTGGTTCCAGCCTCCTGTGACCCTGGATGTTTCAGAATAAGCAGTAGAAGATGGATGGGTGGATACTGAGCTGCTGGCAGTGTGTTACCTTTGAAAAGGGCCAGCCTGGCTGTTTCCCTTTGTTTTGAGTCAGGATTTTTCTTCCTAGTTGATTTTCTTCTGCTGTGACTCTTTTTTTTTTTTTTGCCCCTCCCCATCTATAGTCTCTCTACCCCAGTGATAATGCTGTTCAGTGTAGAGCCCTCCCCTGTGTGGTTAGTGGGCTGTTACCCAGCTGCCTCTGATACTTCCTGCCTGTCACTTTCAATCCTGGTGACAGTACGCCTAAAACACACACACACACACACACACAGAGCCTCGCCATGTCTTATTCTGACACACCATCGTTTAGAAACATTATTAGTCGCCTCTCCAAAAAGATATGCATGAACACGCACTAATGTTTTTCACACATACCTGCAAAATCATTTGTGTACTAGGATAAGCACACACACACACATACAGAGCTGTGAATGCACACACGCTCATAAGCAGCGCTCACAAAACAAGCTGAGCATCATACATGTGAATATATGAGGATGGGGACATGCAGGAGCATATGCCTGCACACACACACACACACACACAAGCACACACACATTTCTGGAACAGCAGTGGCGTCGACTCCTCATCGCTGAAAGGCAACCAAATTCATTTAGCAAGTGCCCTCTCTCTCTCCAGCTCTATTTGCAGCCTGCCTCACTCCTCCTCCTCCTCGTCTCCTGACTGCCAGAAAAACCAGGTCTTCTTTTCCTCTTCCTCTATCTTCTGTCTACTTTTCTTTCTTATGTCTTTTCCCTCTTCCTTCACATTTGTCTGTAACTATTTTGATATTTTCTGTGTGTGGTTCTCCCAAAGTTTTCGTTCAGCTATTTAAGTTTAAACACACACTTAATACACACATGCATACAGCCTCACATGCTACCTATGTATAGGTGCGTTTAGGTTGGTAATCTGCCTCTGTGAATGGAGGATTATTTACTTAGGTGACACTACATGATGATGAGAGCTGAGGAAACTTCTTCCACAAACACCATGAGATGTGACTGAAAGACCCTGTGGCTCTCCGTCCCCTCCGAGGTCAGTACAGTCAGACGAGCTTGCCGTTTGTCAACGGTACAAATTTGTGTATCGACCTTCTCCAAAGTTGAATGTGTTTTCTCTTTTTCATGCCTAGATTTCCAAACTATTTCTGGTCCCTTTTTGACGATAATGGCGTATTTTTAATGTTACATTTGGATATCGGGTCAAATAGACAACAATATTACACATTTCCATATTTGCAGCATCTCACACAAAGTCTGACTACAACTTTAATATTAACATTAAACCTCATGTTTTGATTCCAGTTGATCCGAACCTGTGTGCTCACTAGTCAAAGCTAATTGTATACAGGAGAGGTTTATAGCAATAACTCCCCTGACAGAGAGATATTGTTCTATTCTGTCCAGCACCAGTAGCTGCAACATGTCCAATACCAAACTAGTCTGGAGGAAAAACATAAACTGGGGAATAGACACTATACAAGAGGAAGAACTGAAAAAAAAAAAATTGCAGCTGAAATACATATTGTCCAAAAATGACCTGGTATTCACACTGACAGGTCTACAGATCGTACTGAAGTGTTGCTGGCATGTACAATATGTGTTGACAGTTCATGGGTTCATGGCTGGGCCTGTTCCATCTATCACTCCAGTCTCACACCCTGGGCCTACCTGTATCCCATGTGCCCCGGCTCTGTCTGGTCAGCTCTGTTGTTTCTGGAAAGCACTTTCATCCTGATCCTCATCACTAATTCATCTGCCTATGACCTCCATCCATCAGTGCTAGCTCAAGTATGAAAACACCTCAGGCTAACTCACTACAATAGTGGCTTGGCTTCCTCCTCATGCCATGAAACCCAGTCGGCTTCTTTTCTTTTTCTCCGACATACCTGAAAAAAGCCTTCTCCCTATCTCACATTTTTCAATTTCTCTTCAGCCTGTGTCTCTGTGTCTGTGTTTCAATCTCCCTTTTTTGTTTTCTGCCTCTTATATTCTTTGTTTATACTGTTGTTTTGCCTCTTTATTTTTTCTGTCTCGCTCTGCTTTTCATTTCCAGCTGCATTTGTCCGAGCTTGTCCCCAAAAACAAGCACCAAGTGCCAATGACAAGATAATGGTCCGCTTGTAGTTAGTCTCCTAAACACAGCAATGCTAATGTTAGATCCACTCAGCCCCTCTGTGTGCTTCACAAATATATTCCTGCCAACATCTACTCCGCCATTCTCGTTTTGTTGGTTTTTCACTTTTTTCCTTTGTTGTTCATATTTTAAAAATTCATACGACTCTTCTCCTGTGTTGTTGCACAGGGATCAAGGTTACAAACAGAGTGCTGCTCATTCAGAGGAAGGTATTTAGTCATATTTGGACTTTTTTTTACGAGGAGATTTTTTTTCCAGTGTTTTTAAAAAAGAGTAATTTTTTCTCCAGCTACAGTCTGTGGGAGCCATTTAAAGTGTTTTGTATGACTTCATAAACACATGGTTGTCAGGCTGTAAAACGTTCGGTTTGCTGGAATGCTGATTCTTCGGTGATACAAGTGTTTTCTGCTGTCATCTGTGATATGCTACCCAGTGTAAGCTTGCCAGCCCACATCCCAGCAGTTGGAAATCCATTTTAGTCTGTCCACACTGTTTTTTCTCTGTGCTAGCAGTGTGACTCCAAGGCTGTCGGTGTCCGTCTGCTGGTCCACCAGTTTGGTCCAGAAATACCTCAGAACTATGGGAGTATCTCGACAACTATTGGACGAATTTCCATGAGATCTGAGTAGAGACAGTCATGTTGCTCAGATAATGAATCTTAATGACTTTGGCGATCCTCAGATTTTTTTTCCTCTGGTGTCGTTATGAGGTTCACAGTTCTGGTTTTGCATGAAATCTCTTGACAACTTTTGGATGAATTGCCATGAAGTTGGTACGGTCCTTCATGATGAAACATGAAACGTGGCTCTACTCGGTTTTTTTGGTTTTCCATTAGGGGATAGTACCTGGTAGCAGGCACTTTTTAGTACCTCCTCGGCTGAGGTTCTAAGCGAGCTGACCCGATACTAAAAATGTGACATCAACAGACTGCCTGATTGGACAAGGAGTGACGTCACTAGAGGAGTCATGAACGTGACGTCCGACACAAGAATCAAACCTGCCATTTTTAAAAACCAGCAACAGCGAGTATTTGTTTTAAAATTTTTATCGTCTCTGGCGAGGCAAATGGCTAACGCTACTCGCGAAACAACACCATGGTTACGAGGAGATGCAGATGTTCCATGGCAGTTTCATGCCACGGTTTGTCCTTTCTGGGCTACTGTAGAAACATATAGGCACAACATGGCTGCCTCTGTGAAAGTAGACCCACTCCCTATGTAGATTTAAAAGGCTCATTCTGAGATTAATAAAATACAGTGGTTGGTATTTTCCAGTGATTACACACTAATTATATCCCATTTCTGCTAATACATCGCTCTAACTATCACATAACTTTCGACAATACCACTATACCTTCTAAGCTCATTAGCATTTAGCACCGAGCACCATCACTGGCATTCATGACAGATGATTGAGCCAGTAACTGTAGACGCTTGTTAAATATTCTGAAAGAAATGTGTCACTCTAACAGCTTGTTCTTCTATTATTTACATAATATCCACCTATATACATGCTAAAAGCCTTTTTAGGCCAAATGATTGACACTTACACTATTCACCTTTGTGGTTCCAGCTAAGTTGTGTCTAAGCTAGCCACAACCACTTGGCTGGAAGTATTTGTTAAAAGCGATGAAAACCACAGTGTCTGAGACTGAAACCTAAACCCTATGTACTGTGGTATTCCCAGGTAGCTGGAGTTCTGTGGCTACTGGTGCAATGTGACATTAAGGACTGCATGTGGCTGGCTATTAGTATAAATCGCTTTTCCACTGTGAATCCTCTGTCAGATGAATTACTCAGCTGTCAGGAGCAAGTATAGCAGGATTTAGACAGATGGGATGGAGAGGGGAAGCTATATTTTTTAGGAAATGCTCAAATTGGGTTTTTGGTGTGTATAAATGTCCGCCTCCTTCGAGTCTGTGTTTCTGCTTGTCTTTCTTCTGGTTTTCTGCCTTGACAGTCAGTCCTTACCTCCTCAACAGCACTTCAACCATCTTGCCAACTCAGTTCCTCTTGTCCTTTCCCCCTGACGTTTCCTCCCTTCCTACCTCGCCCATCCCCTTCCTTTATCACTTTTCCTCCTCCTTCAGCCTTCCCCTCCACCAGTCCTCTCTTCCCTGCCATCCTGCAGTCTCTTCCTCTCGCTCTGCTCCTTTCCCTTCCTCCCTCCTTCCTCTTCCTCTCTGCAGACAGCCACATGCAGCTCTGTAAATGGCAGCGTGCTTTGTGGTTGTGATGTGGTCTGACTGTGGCCTGTTTGTACTGCCACTGCGGTTCATTTTGCTTTTACCAGCCTGCTGCTTCATCCCATTTGGACCCGACTGACTGCCTGGCTGGCTGACTGCATGATTGACTGACTGGCTGGTGGGCGACTGAGGCGGTAGTGCAAATGCATACATACACATATATGCACTGCCCATACCACAAGCCTGTCATAAACCATCCTGGTGTGTCACAGGAGACACAGGCCAGACATCAGCATCGTGTTGCTGCTCTGTTCCCAGCTTAATGCTCCCTGTTGTCTAAATACTCAGGCAATACCCCCAAACACTATTTATCATCTGATAATTGCAACCTGCAGAAGGCTGGTCAGTGATAAAGCTGAGAATGATTAACGTGATGACTCATGGTACTTTATGTGTTGATGGGAACGATGATATATTTGTGAGAGGCAGACGGTGCAGTATGTGTGTAAGAGTGTGCGTCTGGCTGCGTGTAGCTATTAGGCAGGTAGAGCTCCACACAGCACAGCACCTAATGAACGAAAAGAAAGGAGACGAAGAGGAACAGAGGCAGAAAGATGAAGAAACAGGGAAATGTAACAATTATATCCACAAAGAAAGTAAAAGTCAGGGTCTGAGATTTTGGGTAAGGCAGAGGGAAAAGAGCATTAACAAGGTAATATTTAGTGCTTTGTGTTTCTGCATGTGTGTTTCATGGTGTGTGAGGAGGCAAGAGAGAACCAGAGTAGTGAGAGGAAGCGGGAGGAGGGGTGCTGCCGGAGGGTGAGCACTGGGACACAGAGCATGCTGTGTTGATTTGATTAAATTCAGTTCTGTTCTGTTGCAGTAGGCCTACTTCTCAGCTATATTTGTACAGTGCTGTCAGCTGAGCTTTAACAACACCGACACAGATCTCCGAGAGAACAAGAGGCCCCGGATTAGACTCTCAAATATGCTTTTAAAATGATTACAGCAGGTTTTTAGTGAACCCATTGCCACTTACTCCACATGTGTAATCCATGTGTCCCCTGCTTGCCCCTGTGATTGGTGCTAACACTTTAAGCTATAGTGTGTAGTCCGAATTGATGGCTAGTATTACCACAAAGTCGAAAAATAAGAATATGAAGCAGTGGTAAATAAAAATGCTCAGCAGCTTTATGTACACTAAGAGACCAATGAAATTTACAGAAACTTACACACACATATCCCATTAGCTGGCAGTACCAGGGATCCCTGCATCCGGAGGTGGACATTAATAATAGAAAAAAGTGAAAAATGTCTTGTGTATGCTACAGTGTCAACATGTAGGTCTTGAGCAAATTAAACTGACTCATGTGAAACGACCTGCCAAACCACCGAGTCACTTTAGTTTGAATGCGGCACAGTTTTATCAATTTCCATATAATTCCCGTAGTTCCACGTAGGTAAACTGTCCTTACTGTGCTTTCAGAATTAACTGTCTAAGCTGATGTATGAAATTTATACAAACTGATCTATAGTATTTTTTATCAAATTGGATGTGTTTTCCATTGTTGACAGTTCCAGCTCTGCTTGTTGATATTCATAAGTCTATGTCATGTGTTTTTGCGTGTACTCAGACTCTCTGGTTGAGACCCAGTCCAGACTGATCTGTGTTACCCGGTGCTCGTCCTTGATGTAAAATACTGCCAGTAAAATCATGAAGATCTGGTCTGCATCTACTGCTGCCAGAAATCAAATCAGAGTTTTGTAAATAGTGTTAGTGTGACACATCCATAATACACACATCTACAACATGGCCTGTCAGCAGCTTCTCCATCATATTTGCTTCAGTATTACCTCACCCACAAGCTGCACCTCCTGTGTAATTGCCCTCCATATTAAAGAGGGTATGCTCACAGTTTCTAGATTGTTTGTTGCTGTTATGATCAAGTTATTTAATTCTACCTGTCTCTGGTTACAGCAGCTGCCCGTCTGTCCCGGCTCTTTTCATTAGTTTGCTCGGTCTGACTGTCTGAGTTGCTGAATGTGATCTTGTCTGTTGACTGAATAAAGACTCCCTCTTGTTTTTGGGAACCTCAGTTTGCCTCGAAGCTCGGAGACTCCTGATGTCTACATGTTTCACAATGGTTAAAACAAATTAGCTTGACACCCTAAAAGGCAAAAGTGTTCATTTATGTCCACAAGACAAAAAGGCACCTGTCACAGTCCCTTCCTGGCTGCATTACCTTGACTTCCTGATCTCTCGCCCAGAACTGTGTCTTTTTTGTTGTTTTGACAGAATAAATTCTACGATTAGCTCAGCGAGTGTGTCTGAAAACCCAAACCCCAGTACCTTTCTGACACTGGAAATGAGGGGACGACAATTTCCCAAACACTCCAACACTGTGATTATTTTACCAAGGCGTCAGATGTGCAGAATTGAGAAGCTCCCCTGAATGCTTCTGAGGGAAAAAACAGTTTATGTGCACACTTATCCCCATTTTACTGAGCCACAGACACATCAGGGAGCGATGCAGCCATAAGGAGGCTACAACGGCCAGCTCACTCTCCCTTTGTGTGTGGCTGCTTGGAACAGCTACGAGCACTTCTTCTTTACACATGTGTTTGGATGACACGCTGTACGAGCATACTGTGGCCCTCACAGGCACATCTGGAATCAAAAACAGGAGGCACTGTGAAACATATAGACACCAGGAGGCCTTAAAAAGGCTCTAAAAGCTGAAAATCCAAGACATATTAGCTGTCAGTAATGTGTGTTAGTAGTACAGTCAACGTCTGTGTGTTACACAATATGCCTTTTACTCTGAAACCCCATGAAAACTACAATTATTTTGCATTTGCAGAGAGAATAGAAACACAGCAGTGTGGTTGCTTGTGGTCTGAATGTGCAGTATTGCCAGTGAAATCACTGAGACCCTAATAGGACCAAATGCTTTGTGGTAAAGAGTTCAATAAGCAAATATTTCCTGAAAACAAATCCAATTCCAGGCACAACAAGTAAGAGATTTGAAAAATATTGCTTTCTAACATAATTCAGTCGATGGAGCTGAAACCAATTTAATTCAGTTGAGTGTGGGATTCAAAGTTTGTCTGAATGTGTTTATGAATTTGATGGATGGATGGAGTTCGGTGAGTCACTGTGTCGATTGTGAGTGTATAGCGTTCTGAGTCAATGTCTGGTGACAGCTTGAGAACAGTCAGCCAGCCAGCTCCAGTCACAGGGGACGTTCACACTAGGTCTCACACACACACACACACACACACACACACACACACATACAGAGACACACACACACACACAGAGACACACTCGTAGCCCAGACTGGCTTGATGCTCGCTCAATGTCACTTTGACATTTACTCTCCCGGGGACGCTGCTGTCACTGAAGATGATGTGTCATAAAATGGAGGCAAATTTTTTCACAGGGTTGCTCTGTAGTATGGACGTACAATAATATAATAAAATACAAGCAGTGGATAAAATCAGACAATTCCAGTCTGGTTTGTTTTTTTTTTGAGAATAAAGTTTATGTTTGTTAAGATCTGGTAATAATTTTCTTTTTTTAAAGTGAGAGATGTGGAACATATTACACAACCAGTTTTTTTAGATATCCTGTGACTGCTCATCAGGCCAGAAACACAAACACATAACTGAACACGTTTTCTTACTCCCCCCTTTCTCTTTTTGTTAACCTTCTCTTACAGGTGTGCTTTTCTCACCGAATATCTATAATGCAGACTGAGAAGCACACACACACACACACACACACACACACACACACACACACACACACACACACACACACACACACACTGGCTGGGTATGTTGTCCCAGTGTCCTGCCAGATGGTGTAATTTGGCCAGACAAGGTTGCTTTGCTCCACTTGCCTGCAAAAAATGTCCATCCTAACAAGTTATTTAAAGAGTCACGCCACCCAGATTATTTTTTTAAAAAGATTTCCCGCTTCCCGCTACTGGTGTCTAGTACTGACACGTGTGCCTTCAACTTTATACAGCGGAGGTGAAATAATTCTCAAAGCCTTGAAAAAATGTGTATGGAAAACATGTGCTCTCAGAGCTAATGTCAGCCTTGTTCTGGATAATCCACTGTCAACTCTCACCTGAAAACTGTGGAAATACTGGAAAAAGGAATAATTTCAATTGGTCAGTGCTTCAGACTGAATGTGAAATTCCGATTAATTTTCACACACACTGGCACTTTCATATTGTTTTCTGGTTATATCTGTCATCTGCTGATGATGCCGTTTCCTCCCTTTTATTTTACGCTGTCACAGATGCTGTTGCCACGGAGAACGGGAGGTGTGCATGCGAGGTGGAGGAGGGGATGCTTCAAAGGAAACTAGGTTAATGTTTGGGGAGGTAAGTTGTGTGAGCGTCTGGTTTGCATAGTGTGGATTTGTCTCAGCTGGTTAGTGTGACTGAGTTCTTGTTTGCAGAGTGGGTGGGTTAGACTGTGTGTGTTTGATCTGAGTTCAGGACATGGTTAATGTTGTGGGTTTGGGTGGAAATCCCAGGTGGAAAGCTTTTAGTTTCTGAACTTAATTGGCATGACATGGCCCAGGCAACGTGCCAAGCTGTGTGTGTGTGTGTGTGTGTCTGGTGTTCATGTGTATAATGCGTGTGTGTAGACGTGTCTGCTATGTGTGCACATTCGCCTGCAGTGACTCAGGCATGCAGTATGTCTTCCTGTCTGCGTGTGTGTCTGTACGTTTGTGTGTCCACTGCTACAATTTATACCCTTCTACAAATGTAAAGTGATTACAAGTGTGTGAAAGTATGTTCAGATATGTATGTGTAGATAATTTACTGTATGTGCCTGTGTGTGTGCAGTCGTGCATGATGGAGTATAAGTTATTAACAATATCTTGTGTCTTTATAGCTGCTTCCATGCAGTTCAAAGCCACGCTGCACCCACAGAGCACCGCCCGTAAAGCAAATGTAAACACGCTGATAATATGTGAATATGTTCATGTGGCTGTTACTTTTCCACTTGTACATAAAAGTTGTATAACGCTGGGTCATGCTGGTGGATGTTCATGTCTGTGTGATGATGTTGTTGAGATGTGGATGTTTGTACATCAGCTGCTCTGCAGGCCGTTGCAGAGAAGAGGGGTACGGCGAACCACGAGACAAATTTCTTTTGGGAAAGCTGCATTTTAAAATCTTTAGTGTACAGTGCCACTGTCATTGACAGCTCATTCGCACTTGGAATGAAGACCACGTGGATTCTGGTGACTGGGTCAGAAATTGGGCCTTTAACCCAGCAAGGATTAGGTCACAGTATTCAAGTGACTGAGGTAATATATAGAGCTCTGAGCCCCTACCTGCTGTTCCCGCTGTTTTCCCTTAAAAGAAAACTGAGAGAGGGAAAACAACATAATCACCAGGGGGCTTTCTGTTCATCGCACAGTGGCACCAAGCAAGTGAGCTGCTATATCAGTCTCAAACCATTATCATAAAAATGTCTTATCATGCCGAATATTTGAAAAAACACGAGCTAATAAAACTTAAAGCAAGTAAAACAAGAATAAACAAGATGAAGAAGTCAGTAAGACAAATACAGCCAATGTGAACAACATTACAATGACTCATTTAAAGAACTAGTGACCCATCTTGTTTGCAGCAGCTCTGTGTAAGCACAAAGCAGCGGTGGGCGCCTAAAAAAATTCAGCTCTGTGTGAAGTTCAAGGTTTGTCAGACTGGTTGCTGCCAGTTTCCATTACCTTAGTGCAGAGTCCAAACCCGCTCTGCTTGGGCTTTGAGTGCTGTGTTTGCTCAAATGGTCTTGGCATATGCACGTATAGTATAGCTCACTCACTAAACACTGTGTCAAGGGACCATCAACGGAGGGATGTGTATTGGCGAGTTAGGTTCACATTGTTTATAAAAAAGGGAAAATAGTTATAACTTTGTGTCTTTCCTCTTTCATGCATATGAGCATAAACATCACATGAAGAAAAAAGTGTTGGGGTTGGAAACAATGAAACATTATGCATTAGAAGCATCTCTGTCTTCATATTCCTTGTATTGCATGGATTGCCATGGGGGGGCAGCACAGTGACTTAGTGGTTAGCAGTGTTTCCTCATAGCAAGAAGGTTCCTGGTTTGAAACCCATCAGGGGCCTTTCTGTGTGGAGTCTGCATGTTCTCCCTGTGCTTGTGTGGGTTTTCTCCAGGTACTCTGGTTTCCTCCCACAGTCCAAAAACATGTATGTCAGGTTGATTGGTGACTCTAAATTGCCCATAGGAGTGAGTGTGAGTGTGTGTGGTTGTTTGTCTCTATGTGGCCCTGTGATGGACTGGGGGCCTGTCCAGGGTGGACCCCTGCCTTTCACCCAAAGAGAGCTGGGATAGGCTCCAGCAGATCCCTGGGACCCTGGTTAGGACTAAGGGGGTACAGATGATGGGTGGATGAATAGACTGCCATGGAGTTTGTTACACACATCCATGGTGCCCAGAAGACATCCTGCTTACAACCCTTTGGCTTTCCCCTAGTGCGGGTGACATGAGGGTGACATTTGTGATTTTGAGAGAAATGTCTCATTAGCTGTTGGACAGACTGTCATAATGTTTGCTGCACACATTCATATCCTCTTCACTGTTGGTGCTCACCTCTCAAGTCATCAAGTGAAATATTTAATTTGTCCAATACTTTCTGATTAAATACTTGCAGAACTAATGACATTCCCCTCAGCCTCAGCCACACATTGTGTCAAGTGCTAATTAGCAATTGTTAGTATGTTTAACGTGCTAAACAAAGAGCTGCTAGTATGACTGGTGACACGTTTGTTGTTTTGTTGTTTGATCAATCCAGAGAACACGATTGGACATCATGCTGTTTGATAAATCTGTTTAAAACTTTTCCTGATGTTCCACAATATTTACGCTGATTCAAAGTGAGTTTCATAAGATGCGCATGGAATAGCTCATTCACTGATTTAGCTAATTAATAGTTCCACTTGTCTAATTAGAAAATGCTGTCATAAAACATGAAACATGCCATAACAAGTCTCAGTTTTATGTAATGGATGAACTAACTTTAGCTAAAAGATCAAATGTCCCAATACTAACAGTTTTCTCTGTTTGTACCATTTATGGAAATAGGTCAGAGTCTCTGTAGTTATTGGAAATGTACATAACTAACATATTATTCTTGTAAAAATGTTGTAAAATATTCAATTGATAGATAGATAGAGCTGGCAACTTTGTGAGACAAAGAAATCCCCGAGAGGCTGAAAATGCATCCAAAAAGAAAAATGAAGAGAAAAAAATCAAAACAAAAAGACATTTCATGTCTCTGTGTCAGTGTTTCTCCTTAAATTTGTAACATCCAACTCTTTCTTTGATTTCATATCTTTTAAAACACACACACACAGATCCAGTGTGTGTGTGTGTGTGTGTGTGTGTGTGTGTGTGTGTGTGTGCGCACTACATGCCTGCTCTGTAAGGCCAGTTGAATAACAAGATATCCCCCAGGAATCTCCAAACATGGCATCATGAATTTTTCAACACTGACATCCGCCATCTGCACCTCGGCCAGCACACACACACACACACACACACACACACACACACACACACACACACACACACACACACACACACACACACATCTACACACACATATGCACAAACACACCTACACGTACACACACACACACACCAATCCAGCATTCCTCACACGCATACATGCATCTGCTCTCTTTCAGTCTGTCTCACCTCTCTCTCTTCCTCTCTGTGTGTTTTTGAACCCTCTGCATCTGGTCGCAAGATCCCCTGCCAGTACGTTTTACACTTACATAATGCATTCTACTGTCAAAATGTTTTAAAAAGGGACACAGGCAGAGAGAGGAGGAAGGAACCAGAGAAAAAGCAGAAGTGATGGATAGAGGCAGAGAAAGATATCGATATTCCTGTTTGATTAGTATTATTGATGAAGCAACAAACCATTTTTCCAGTCCAATGAGGCGTATTCAGTTCAAGAAAGACCTAAAAGTCAGAGGCAGAGAGTGAGCCTGAGGAATCAAAAGAAAGCATTTGGTATGCAGGACATATAGAGCAACACGCAGAGATGAAAAACAAAACACAGCAACTCTGTGCTGCTGCTGCTGCTGCTGCTGCTGCTGCTGCTGCTGCTGCTGGATAAATGACCAGCTATCACAGACTAAAGAGCTTGTTGGGTTTATTTGCCTGATGTCAGTGGAAATGAGCAGGAGAAAAAAGGTAGAGGCACAAATGAAGCAGCACAAGGGGTCACACATTCATAAAGCAACATACTCACACAAGCATATGTTGTCTGGACTTACACACACGCAAAAAACAGACGCATGCACAAAAGAAATGACATATATATTATGATATGATTCACACACAGCAGAGCTTTTAGTATATTTTCACATCCACCACTACACCTCCTTCTGTGTTTGTGTGTCTGTTTGTCTTGGCTGACTGTAACTGACAGAAAGAAAGGCTCAACATGAAAAACTTGCATACACAGATCAGGCATAGACGTGGAAATGTTATGGCGTTCACTTGATTTATAGAAAAGTCTACCGGGATTTACACGGAACAAATATTCTGTTGTCTTTCTCTTATTTTCTGCCTTCTTCTCGTCTTGCTCTCTCTTTCTTTCCCTCGATTCGTGTACGCCTGAACAAGACAGTGACTAACACTGACTTCATTATGCTCGGTTGGACACTTGGCCTCATTTCCTGATGATCTGAAAAAGACATGTTTCAGTTCATTAATAGTAGGATGGGACCACATTTTCACTTCTATTGGCTCCGTTCACCAGCAAATTGAGCTTGAAATCAAACAATGTGACTATGACGTTAAAATGTTGTATTTTAGCTTTACTTCACATCCACGTCACTCGGACATTTGAGGACAGTGCAGATCTTCACTGGTCAAATTAAAAATTTAAAGCGGAACTCTAGGCTGGATCTTGAATGCGGGAGAAGCATTGCTGTGCTATCCTCTGTAGGCTCCAAGGCCTGTTAAGCTTCTCATCACATATAATATTGCAGCTGGGTGTGATGACAAGGTGAGGAAGGAGCATGTAGTTCACCAGTCTGTGACCCACTCACATCAACACGCAGCTGATATCTTTTCTAGTGATACCCTGACAGGTATTTACTGTCATTTCTTGCCTGTTTCAGATGCTGTTTCTTGCTTTCACCCTGTTCTTCAACAAGTACAACCAGCCCAGTGTCCACAGGAATTATGCTCATCTTGGATGATTCTGCAACTTACAGTGTCCTGGAGAAATGCGTGAGGAGGAGTCAGGGAGGGTGTGGTGGTCCAGGTGATAGATGGGTGTGCAGCATGTCTGAGTTTTACTTGTCTAATCCTCTTTTCCATAAACACAGTCTTTCATTAACCTGAACTGTAACACTGGTGCAGAATATTTAATGAAAGAGAGCATTGCACATGATTGTAATCAGACCTTTTGCAGAAGCGTCAAACATCAGCATTTCATCAGGATTGACTGAGATCAGCTGACTGGTTTTGTCAGTCAGGAACATTATACTGGTCTATAAAGAAATCACTGGCCGCCTTCATGTTCAGAATCATAATCCTAAAACTGTACTATATATAAAAAGGTATAAATAGCTTTAAATCCTACATTCTTCAACCAATATGTTCACCCTTAAACAGATATTGTTTCATTTCAAATGCAATTTGCCTAAATGCAGAGACAACACTGAAATATGCTTCTCTGTGCAGGCAGACGTGAATACAAATGATAGAGTTTTTTTTCCTGCAGCCAAAAAGCAGGAAATAAGTTGGATGAAGCTAATTATGGCACAGAGTGTTACTGCACATGTCCCACACTAGGTGCACAGCCAGCCAGGAAGTCACATTGATCTTGCAAAAACATATACAATCACACCCAGACACGCCAGTGCACGCACAAGCAGACACTCCAAAGCAAACTCACAGGTACACACACATGTATTCATACACAGTATAGTGAAATGTTTGCACTACAAGGTCAGGGGATCACATGTGTTTGTAGGCGCTTGGGGATCGGTAACACACAGCAGGTACGTACACATGGCAGTTTTATTCATCCCATGTGTGTCGACTTGTATGTGTGTGCATAGGTTTGTTTTCCTCTGTTTACGTGTGTGTGTGTGTGTGTGCTTGCCAGGGTGTGAATAGGGGTCTATTTATCCAGCGTCAAACCAGCGTAGAGTTTATCCAGAGTCCCACATCATAAGGATAGGGTTTCTCCCTCTGCTGTTTCCTATTGCTGTGTGGATTAGTCAGTGCAGATCTGAAGATCATTCCCCTGACTGACAACAGAGGATGTGTGTGTGTGTGTGTGTGTGAGGAGGACAGTTGGTGATAGATTTCTGTCCTCATTTTTCATTACAAACCTGTATCCTTGCGTAAATAAACAGAAGACAGAAGACGACAATAAAACAGAATGGAATATTTTGACAAATACATGTTAATTCAAGGGCCACGCCTTCACAGTCTTAGACAGGTAGTGGACCTTGAGTTAAGATTTTTTTGTTCTATCAAGCTGCTCCAACGTAAGGAAGGAGCTTTCATTCGCATTAGTATACGGACAGAATAAAATCTGAAGGGAATATATTTTATCCTAAGACAGAGACTTTACGATACAAAAAGGTATCTTAAAATAAATGAGCTTTACCTAATTTAGATTTATTCATGCGATCAAGCAATATATGAAATTGTAATAAATCTTTTTGAATTTCGATGTCATGTTAGATTAGGTCATCTGGGTTGTCCTTTTAGGATTTTAAATTTGTTTAAAAAGTGTGGATTGGACTCTGCAGATATTTGTAGAGGATATGACGTTATGTGCACCTACAATTCTGCTTGATATCACATGTGCTTACAGCTCATGTCAGTAATAAAAACTACATTGAATGTATTCTATCTAATTTCCTTTTCAGCCACTAGAACCACTCATTGCCACTCGATTCCAGTCCCGTTTTCCTAGATCGCTCATGTCTCTGGTTGTCCACATCAGGTTCTCGTCTACAGGGCACCACCTCACCACAACACCATCATCCAGGCCCTCAATCCACCCACCACGCTCAGCCAGTGGACGGCGTCTAGTGGCCCCTGCACCGCACAGCAAAATATCCCAAGCAAAGATCTTCATCTCAGTGGTCCCACAGTGGTGGAGCAAGTTATCTACATCTGCAAGCTCAGCAGCCTCGCTCCCAGTGTTTAGTAAAATCTAGAAGCGTGTTCAGCAATTTATAATTCATAGTTTATTCATAGTATATGGCCAACATTGTTTGTAGAGGATATATTTACTTATATGCATCCTGTTCTGAAAAGACCTAATGCTACAAACTTTTAAGGTGTCAGCTCTTTGAAACCAAGCCATTGTTTCAACCCTAAACTTTATCGTTGGGGTGAACCTACTGCAGAGAAGCTCCTTTCTCCAGTAACAGCAACCTCAGGTAATGCAGGTAATGCAGGTAATGCACCCATATGTGGTTTGAGCATAGTCAGAAACCTTTTGGCTTAGTATCTCCATCATCAAGTAGCACTCACAGTTACTAGCTGAAGAAGCTGAATGAGCAGGTTATGCAGAAAACGCCAATCACTTAGTCATGCACTGAACACCACTGTCAGAGATGAGCTCATCGTGCCCCATCCTGGATGTTTCCTTTTATCGTCTGACAGCGTGAGGACCATGCATACTGCTCTCCACAGCCATACATTCATAAGTACAGCAGCATCCTCTCAGAGAGCTACTGTAAATACCCCGTCCGCAAAGCTTTTCATCAGGCTTCCACACAAGTAAAGACAAGACAGTGAGTAAAATGGGAGTCAGCAGGTTTTGATTTTTGCTCTGCAGCAGCACAGTTATAAAATGTGGTATGTGAAAGGAGCTGTGATAGCGTGGCATGCCGAGACACACCAAATATCACAATATTGCCCTGAAATGAGATGCATCCAACGAGGACAGATCTCAGAGCGGGATTGCTTATGTGAAAAACAGGGAAAGAGGGAAATGCAGGCAGCAGTGAGGTATAGAGATAGAAAATTAGAACAATCAAATGTGTCTGTGTTTATGTCTGTGTAAATGTGACCAATTCATGTTTGCATGTTTACAGATACGGAGATACAGGCAGAGAGAAGAAGCAAATAGAGAATAAAAGAGTAAATTGGCTGCAGCATTTCAGATCACAAAAGCAGACACTGCAGGTTGTGTGTCACGCTTTAATTCTTATTTCTGTGAAGGTTATCATTTATGTTGCTTCAAATGCTTCAGTATTGGGAGTTTGGCATCTGATAAAGGCCATGTGGTTATTTGGATTTGACAGTGTTTCAATGGTGGAATACAGACAATTGTCAAGAAGAAACATACCTTTTATTTGGAGCTGGACTTCAGTCACAAGGGAGGTGTTTACACACTGTGCGTGTGTCTGTATGCCGTGTGTGTGTGTGCGTGTGTGTGTGTGTGCACGGAATGTCAGAACTAGCGGGATTGAAATTAACGGCGGAATTTACTGAACATTTATGTAGCGTGACTGACAGACAGCGTGCGTGTGCATGTGCAAACGTGCGTATGCGTGTAACTGTGTGTGTGTGTGTGTGTGTGTATGCAGAATAATTGGAACTTCAATGCCCACAATCCCCACAGACTCCTCAGTCCCACCCCCACCCCCACCCTCACCGCTCACACCCATTCAGTGTCGGCTCCTCGCGCGATTGGTCCGGTGTCACCATGACATCAGGACCCAACGTGGGGTTCCCTGACGAGGATTGGCTAGAACACGGCACCCCTTCGTCCAATCAGCACACGGAGAGAGCCCTCAGACGAGGAAGAGGTTTTAAGGTGGACCGAGGAGTTGCTGGTATCTGACGGTGCCGTCTAAATTAAGATGTGTATGAAACTCGAGTTACCTTCGGCCTTAGCGCCTGTTGTTGGTGTAAGAAAAGCACAGCACACATGTAGTTACCCAACAAACAGGTGAGCTGGTTTGAATAGAAGTTTGTCAACTCTCCAATGACTCTTTATTTTCTGGTTTTAAGGTTCAGGTCCGTGTCAACATGCGGCTGCTCGGGTCGTCTAACGCCTGAAAATAAAATGTTTCTTTGTAGCAGAGTTTGTTTCACATTGAGACAAAGAAGTTACAGTGCGACAGTTTGCGTTTAAGGGTCACACTGAGCATGAGCTCTGGGGTCAGACGCCTTTATTGTTAGAAAGGATGTTTCTGTAGATGGAGCTGGAGTAATTTAAGATTTTAGTACAGTAGAAATCAAGGTGTTTATGCATTTTCTACAAACAAGCTAGCTCACAGTGGGGCCTTCAGTTCGGTGCAATGAGAGTCTGAGAATGTGTACTAGTACTCTGACTATCAGTAATCTCTAATCCATTTTTAGTGGTAAACTGATATCATCTGGTTCTGCTGTCTGGAGCTCTGTCAGCTGAGGTCATGGTGTCCCGGAGCTGATTCTGCTCCTCTGTGTTTCAGGTGATGACCATGGCTATGAAGGTGCTGACTCCTCTGTACGTCCCTTCACATGCCACCTTGTTTTTCCTTCAGGTTTTTACCAAGGTCAGTAAAATACACTGGTTGCCATGTATTCAGGATTCACAGTAAAGCTGCAATTTTTGGAGTAAACTGTGTTTTTTTTGGTAAAAAAAGAGGAAAAACGTTTTCAGTTTGTTTTTCAGTTTGTTTTTATGTGTTTGTAGCAGTTTCTGCTAAAAGGACAAACATGATCTGATTACTTTTTTTTGTTTGCACTGTTTTGTTGCCGTTCCCCACGTTGACGCCGTACTGCGTCCCGTGTTGTGCACTTTGTTTTTCTTTGTAGGAAAATGAAATGTAAATTGAAAGTTCATCGATGGAGCAGGTAATGCAATCATGAACGCATTATGTCCTAAGGTGTTTAGGTGACGTGGCATTTGAATTGTCAGCTTGGACAGGTGTGACTTGACAAACCCACTCAGCAGGTCCTGTATTGCTGTGGAAACATGGAAACATGCTGTAGATCAGTGACAAATACGACTCCAAGCTTTGAACCTGTGTAACTTCTGTGCCGTGTTGACGTCTGCGTGTTTGTATGCTCGACCATCTGTGTTTCTGAAGCCCAGTGTGAGGGAAACAATTACCTGTATAATCCTTTCTGGACAATTAGATGATGCTGATTAGTACGATGGGCTACGTGGGGAATGAAAGTGTTGTTGGGAAGGGGCACCACTGAAATGTGTGTGGTCTGTTGTTGTGTGACTGTGTTGGAAGGAGGAAGCTGAAAGAGGCAGAGAGAGAAAGGAGGAGAAAAGGATGAGAAGCACAAAGTGTCTCTTGGCCCGTACGTGGCTCTCTCTGAGACAGCTTAGCTTCACTCTCTGCTTCAGGGAGGATTTCCCTGCTCAGTCTCAGGTCAGGAAACTCGCGGGTGTCGAGGTGCTTCGGTGACCTGTGCAGGGTTTACCTCTTGACCGGTTTGTGTTGGTATATGATCCGTCCCTGTGCAGCCCTGAAGAGCATGAATGACTTTGATAGAAGCTGACATTATATTCAAAAGGTGGTTCAGTTTTTGGCAGCTGTTGGTTCCTGACTTGATTTCCACTGTGTCTCAAACTTTTATAGTTTGTCTCAGATTTTTTTTTGTGTTTTTGTTTGAAACAACGTTGTCGTCGATGCTGCAAAGCTCAGTTTATGGAGATTCATGGAAGGATACAAACTCTGAAAATACCCATAACAGCTCAGTTGTTTGTTTATTTATTGTTCATTCTTTAAATTAGTGCGTTGCCTGCATCTGTGTCAACTTGAATTTATAGGGACAATGACAAGTCAGCTGCTTTATAGACATCATCTTAATGTGAATAGTTGGAATGATCCCAGGCAAAAAGCATCACAGGTTTGTTTTTGTGAGGCTCAAACAGTTTATGTCTTGTTTTACTTTAGTAATAAAACCGCTGAAATGTTTATGTGTGATGTGTTAAAATGTAGTGTGACAACAGCACATGCAGAGTAGAGTCATAACATCAGCAAACTGACTCAGTGACATGTTTTTCACTGCAATATATTTTAATAGTTTGCTAACATTCGACAACATTTGCCGCCATAAGCCGCAGGTCATACCAAACCAAGTGAGGCGTCAGTGGCAAAGGTTTAAAAGGCTGTGTTTTATTACTCACGACTTTGTTGTTTCATTTGTAAGAGAATGAATGTGACATTACTTCTTTTAAATGTTGTCAAAGAAGTCTTGCTTTTAATTAATCTGAAGAATGTTTAGGTTACAGGGCATGAGTTAGACTCTAAGAAAACACAAAACAAATGAACCGCGAGATACGATTGACAGACGCGGCGATATATGTGATACAAAAGTAAAATATCGAAGCTATTTTGCAAATTAATCAAAAAAATGCATTGAAATATTAACAGTGATCACCTTAAGTTGCTCAGCTTCCATGCACCCCTGCTCAGAAATGAATGTATAGTGTGGAAGTTGACTGTTCTTACCTGGGGAGTAATATATTCAGCTTATGTAATATCAGTGATCTCTTGCTGTTATATGTTATAATGTAAGGCTTTTATCTCTGTCATTGCAGTCTCAACATGACACAGAAGTGAATAAATTATTTTTCTAACTCCTGCCCCTCTTATGTGCCTCTCACGTGAATGAAAAATATCCAAACACAATTCCACATACAGACTCTACTCTGTTTCTTAATGAAAAAATAAAAAGCACAATGGTTACTTACCCATGGATCAAATTTTGGGGAAAAATTTAAATTAGTCACAGTGCAAATGCATTCAGACTTTTCTGGGGTTTACTGGATGTTAACATAAGACAGCATGAGGTTTCCCCACAAGGATCTATAGTGTTTGGTAATAGACTGCATTGGATAATAGGATGTCTGTATGTGACCTTAATTGAGGCTTGGGGCTGCCCTCTGGCTAACCTGCTCGTTATCAAATGCAGTTTCTGTCTTACTGGAAACCCTCCACGGATGCCAAGACTGACTGAGTCCGATTCTGCAGTGTTGGATTAATGGCTGTTTGATCAAGTTCAAAGAAAGAGCTGCCCCAGATAAACTCATTATAAACAGCGCCAAAAGACGGCTGGGCCAGACTGGTGCACTGTACATGGAAAGGCTTTAAATACCAGGTCTTACTTGATCCAGGTCCATTCTGGGCAGTCCTGTAAATAACACGTGCACTGGAGCCAGCAGTCAAAAGTAGGCAGGCAGACATTTTTATCTTGCTATGGCGAGGATATTTGTGCGCCGTTACAGCGCTAATCCTCCAGACACTCGACATATTGATTTTGATGACATCTTTGGCAGTGAGTGGATGTTGCTGTGGTGTTTTTACACTGTAGTTTTGCCAGAGACTTCACAATAGGCGGTTCCTACTGTAAGGTCCATTTTCTTGGAGTTTCTGTTGATGACACTTTAATTTATGTAGGTGGGACACTCGCATGGTGGGCTCTCCTGTTCGCTCCACATTACTTCCTAAAAGGACTGACCAATTAGAGAAACAATCACAAATGGGATTTGCATGTAGTTATCATCTGGCAACATAAGGAAGAACATGTACTTCTAGATATGACAGGGTGAATAGTTGTACTACTGTGCAGTTTTATCTTTAGTAGCTTTTGATTGGGACGCGTCTATTGAATGCTGCGGTGTCCGACGCTTAGAGCGATTATTTTATATTAAAAGGTTTCATCCTCATCAGCAGCTGTAGTGCCGGGTACCTGAGCACGGCCTGACTAAGTTGTTATAAAATTCATAAATCTGCATAACAGGCATAGAAGCCTTAAATATATAATTTTCTGTGTCAGTGTGTTGGTTGGTTGCATAGTTAGACTAAGACAATAAAGTCAGGTGATTCTGATCTCCAGCAGGTCAAAGCATCCACTTATTTCTTCAGCTGAGAGGCTCGTCAGGTAATTATTGCGAGTGACTTCGTGTTAGTGGTTGGTATCGGTTGAATTCAGGTCAAAACCTGAGTAAACATTACCTGATTAACAGACCAAGATTACGTTCTAATAATTGTGCCATGAGTATCTAATTTGTTTCAGTATTTGACTGTGTGCAATCATCAACAAGGTCACACAGGCTGGGGATTTTGTTGAAGAACATTTGCGTGGTACCTAAGTACTTTCTACAATGCACCGACACATAAACGCTAATTAAGTGCATCTGTTTCTGGTCTCTTGTCCTCCGGATGTTAACCGGACTAACCCAGGGTGATAGTGAGTACAGTAGGATGTGGTTCTACGTGGTCCTACATCTGGATGCAGCACCTCTAAGACCGGACCAGATCAAAACAACCTGAGTGTGTTTACACATGGATTTATAAGAGATACAGCATGACAGGACCACTATGCAATCAGCCAAGACGTATTTTAACTGGGCAATAAACTTTTAACTCTAAATAACTAATATGTGTGTATGTGCCACTGTGTCGTGTGTTTTTATGCTGCGTAACTAGTGTGTCTTCATAGCTTTTATACATTTGTATGAATGTTGCAGCTTTTGTATGTGTGAATTTTGATTCATATCAGTTTGAGCCTAAGTCTTTGTGCATGAGTGATTACTCTGTCCGTCTGACCACAATTGAAAAGGGATCCATCTCTCTGTTTGCCTCTCTCCTCCCTCTCTCTCTCTCTCTCTCCCTGTGACTGGGTGTCTGTTTCTACTCAGTTCCACCTTAAGAGGAGCTTTAGCAGCCTGTCGTGTTTGTGTTGAAGCCAACAGGCACAATATATTACAGTCTAGGGCTTGCTGCTGAAAAGCCCGCTGGATCCTCCACTGACCTGCTGTTCTTTCCTGCTTTCCTCTCGCGTTTTTTTCCACATTTAGATTAAAAACAAAGCTCTCTCTCACTCCCTTCTGCCCTCCCTCCTCCTTCTTCTCCTTCTTTTCCTCCTTCTTCTTTCCTGTGGCAGCAGTCAAGGCAGGGGCTTCAGTGTGTCAGAGAGAGGGTGAAGAGGAGGAAAAAGCGCAGAAGAAGACTATTTGGACGGAGCGAAGTGTGTGTTTATGTTTGTATGATTCGCCATTGGACGGCTGGGTGAAGGGGCACAAGGAGAATAGGAGGAGAAGAAGAAGGGAGCTTGCCTGGATGAAATTCTCTGTGTCATGTCACTGTGTGGACCTTGACTGATCACAGGGTGAGGAAAAGGGAGAGAGACACTGAGACGAAGACACGGAGGAGGAGGAGGAGGAGAGAGAGGAGGAGAAACTGAGACTTTAGTTTCACTGGAAATAGAAGAAGGAGGTAAAGTGCTGTGCTTCTTTTTAATCATGACATTGTTGGATAAACGAAGTGACAGACTGAGCGCTCTTCAGTAGTGTGTCAGCAGGAATTCACCTTAGAAGAAGAGAGTGGGAGAGCTGGGAAGAAGAGCAGGAAGAGACTCTGGAAGTGTGAAGACTGCTGTGTTCAGCCCAGCTAAAGAGCAGAGACTGGACTTACTGAGTGTGTGTGAGTGTGTGTGAGTGCTGGTTTGTGTGTGTGTGTGGCTGTGTAACCGGTGGAGGGCAGAGGAGTGGAGGGCCAGGGGACTAACCTGGCCATCAAACGGACTGGCAGCCTCTCTTCTCCTGGGATCATGTACCCTCAGGGCAGGCATCCGGTAAGTACCTGCACATGTCTCTTTCTTCTGTCTGTCTGACTCTCTATCTGACTGGCTCTCTCCATCTCTCTGCATGTCTGTCTCATGTCCATTCTCTTGTTTTTTGCGTCTTGCCTTATTGCCACTATCTCCCCCTGTCCTCTGTTTGCTCGCTGTCATTTCTCACCCCTCTACTTCTCTTAGCTTGTGTGTTTCCTCTTTTTACTTCCTCCTGGACTCATGATTTTTGTTCGTGCTTAGGGGTTTCTGTGTCTCTTTCTGTCCTGTCTGTCCTTCTCATCCTGTCTCTGTTGTCCTTCTCTTATTTAGTAATGGGGACTGTACTGTAACATGAGGAGAGAGACGTGAGGGAAGGGGGGTGTTTGGGCTGAGAGATTCCCTGTTATGTACACACACACACACACACACACACACACACACACACACACACACACACACACACTACCTTCTTCTGTCAGCTGCATCCAGGTGCATCCAGATGATGGTTAGCTGTGTAGGTGGCATATAACTGAATCTGCGCTTCTCCGCGTGTCTGTGCATATTTGTTTGTGTGTATGTACTGTACGCGAGTATTAGTGTTTTTTCATCTCTGTGTGAATTAACAATTATGTGTGAAACCAATTGTGTGCATGGGAGCATCTGTGCGAGTACCGAGTGGCCCATGTTAATGTGTGGAAGAGTCTGTTGACTGTCAGCTGTCCATTTGCTCATATCTGTCGCTAAGCAAACACACACACACACTCACAGGCAAACCATAATTGATTATTAAATTCCACTTAATTCATTTCCATTACCACTAAGAAAGGTCGCGAGTGCACAAGTACTTTCCCTGTAATACCTCCTTAAACTCCCTCGCCTCCTTCAGTTTCACCCTTCATCAGCAGTAAGAATTTGGTGTTAATTTACCTGCCAGGTTAAAATAAAGGTTAAATACAGAGACCAAAAAGCACAAAAGGATGAATGGCAGCTTAGGCTCAGTCTGGCTTTAGACCATTTGTTTCACAGGCCCTGGTATGGCTGCTATAATCAGATTTGGTTGTCAGTCTCTTTGTATCTGCTACAAATGGGTCAGTGACCACTTTGCCTCACAGTCAGCCAGCCAGTCAGCCAGCCAACTAGTCAGCAAGCCAGCCAGCTAGCTATCACACAGAATTATGAATGACATTTTCACAAGAGGAAGGCATGAGGAATCAATTATATATACAGAGAGAATGCTAATAAGCCAGCCGCTGAAAGAGAGGGGAGAAAGAAAGATGTTGAAAGAAACAAGAAAGAAGTGAAAAACAAAGGGAGAGAGTGAAAGATGCAAGGGCTGAGAAAGAAAAAAAAAAAAAGGAGAGAAAGAATTCTTTAAAAAGGCACAGCCGGGGGTGGAAAGAGAAATGAAAATGAATAAGAAATGTGAGGCGTATCAGAGAGCTTCCTGCTGCGATGCTCTGCGTTTGTGATAAAGTTCAATCCCAGATTGAGCCAACTCCAACCGATCGATAGCCTCTATCTCTCTCCTTCTGTTTCTCTCCAGTTTTTCTCCCCCTCTGTCTTTTCTCTCTCTCTGTTTCTTCCTCTGCAGCCAGTGGAACTTTATTTCTGGTGTTGCTGTGAAATGTGATCTGTGTAGAGGTGTAAGGGTGTAAAGAGCAGTTGTGTGTATGTGCACACATGCTTGTGTGCGCGCTGACTGTGTTTATGTGTGATTGTGGTTACGGAGTCTGTGCCTATACATGTTTTTGCAGTTTGCCATAGTGTACACGCATGTGTGTATATTTATATATGTATATATATATATATATGGATAACGTGGATTTTATCCCTTTTATTTTTTTTCAGGCTGTTTTTCAGACTTGAAGCACAGCAGGAATGTAAATCTAATTTCTTGTTTTTCATTAAGTACTTTAATTACACATATTTAGAGGGAAATGATCACAGTGTGTGTTTTTGTTTTAGTTCTCATGTATGCTTTAAATATACGTTTTAGCCAATTTTCCACAGGAAAAAGTCATAACAGAACTTTGGTTAGAAAGGAACAGATTATTCATCAAAAGCGAGTTTTGTTTCTCCAGTTTAATTTTCATATCCCTGTGACCCGATTTGAAACTAGAGGCTTCGTAAACATAAAGGTGCGTAGTTGGTGCTGGGAAATGGTCAGCAGGTTAGTAAAGCATATGCATTTGTTCTTTAGTGTCTTGGAGATGTGGTGGTGGTACTATGTCAGTACATGACCACACATCACATTTCTGAAGTGACTTCCCAGTAAACTGTCTGGACTCTGCTCACTCTATAGACTTGGTCTATTCTCACTGGTGTCAGTCATACAGAATGGTCCACTTCCTGTAAGCTACAGACATCAAGAACAGACAGAGCCGCTTTGAGTGCTGCTTCTTTCAACCCCTTTGTGTCCCTTTAGAGGTGATAAGGATTTCTTGAGTATAAACAGATAAAATATACATCCAGGACACGAGCAGGGTCGTGTTTTTCATCGGGAAATAAGTCAGACTTTGTTCTACTGGCTGTTAGGGAGGAAAGGGTTAAAACTCAGGACTGATTTGCGAGCTGTGCGGAGCTGTAATTGGTTCCACCGGATTTTTGTGGCAAACATTATCAGAACTGTGTGAGTGTGTGTGTGTGTGTGCAGAGGTGTGCTAATGTGTGCTTTTTGTGTGTGCTAGTTCTTTTTATATTTTTCCACCTTTAGTGTATACATTTTTGTATTAACAGCATGTATTACTTTTTGGTTGACTTAGATGTGAATACTTTTTGCAGGGATGTTTGAGGTGGCTTTTTTTTTGTTTCATACGTGCACTTGCTCCTAAGCATTGAGTTGTTGTAAGTATATGTATGTTTTGGTTTGTGTGTGCCATGTACAGATCTGTGTTTGTCCTTGTGTTTCTGTAGAAGTGCTTGTCCATGTGTGCGTGCAGCAGTTAAAGTATGAGTTGGGATCTGAGAGAGGAAGGGGAAAGGAGAGTGGTGGTGGCTTGCGTGCATGTGTGTGCGCTGTGTGCCAACAACAATAACAATAAATAACGTCCCAGGCCGACCTCGACTGTTGCTGTGAATGTACAAGCCCTTGATTCTCTGCCACACCCAACTGTGTGTGTGTGTGTGTGTGTGTGTGTGTGTGTGTGTGTGTGTGTGTGTGTGTGTGTGTGTGTGTGTGTGTGTGTGTGTGTGTGTGAAAGAGAGGATTTAGTTTGTGTTTTTATGGTTAAGGAAGATGCATACACATACATATTTTAGATCATTTTAAATATACATCCAAGTAAGTTCAAACACACCCACAAACAAGCCAAGCCGTTCTTCCACATGCAGGTTTTTATATCTCACTCTCTGGATTTATGCTGTGTGTGTGTGTGTGTGTGTACGTCTTTCTGTGGTTGTGTGGACATGTTTTATTCTGATACTGTTCTTATGAGGACCCTTTGGTTGGTCCTCACAACTTCAAATGTGTTTCAGGGTTAAGGTTAAGCTGTTATGACTATATACTCCAGAGGCTAAAATTAAAAGGGTTTATTCACTGAACATATGATGAGAAAAGACAGCATGGGTGAAAGAGAAAGACGAAAAGTTGGTCTTTAGCTTGTGTTTAGTCCAAATTTGGCTGCTGAAGGTGACGAATTTTGTTCCAGAGTGACAGTTATTCAGTCTCTCTCTGCTTTGGAAATGTATGCCATAACAATACAGCCACTGTTAATTTATTACCAGGAGGAGTGATTGTTTAGTGAACAATAAGAGAAAAAGCAATACTGAGGAAGCAAGAGTGTCAGTGTGTGTGGTACAATTTAAGAAACTGTTGGAAAATAGTTGCAGCGAAAATATATAATCATCGATGTGTGCATGCAAAGAGCTCGCTCTCTCCTTTGGCCATGTGTTAAGGTACCACTTTATTTTTATGGGCATGTAAACAAACCAGTGCCGAGTATGTGGCCACAGAAATCACATATGCCTCATTAATGAGGGCACACACTGTTTGTGTATCACAGTTCGATTTTGATGTTTGTATTAACATGTTTGAGATGGAATTTGACTTAAACTTGCAGTTGTATGACAAACGTAACTATTTAATCTGTGTATTCATGCTTGCTGACATGTATATACGTTTTTTGGGCATGCAACTGTGTGCTATTTGCTCTTGCACAGAATAGACCTGCTTTTTTCACATCCAGCTGTGTCAGGCAGTTTGTTTTTCCTCAACATTTGTGGCTCTAATGAAAGCCATGTACGGTAAACAGCACAGCGGATTGCTGTCACCTCCCACAGATGACATTCTCCCCTCCTTCCTTTTGTCCTCATCTTGTTTACATTTAATTTTGTTCTCCATTTCAAAGACAAGCCCTTAAAATGGCAAAAAGTCAAGTAACAACAATACAGCTGTAGTGAGATGACCCACAGTGCAAACAAAAGTCATAAAAACAGCCAGTAAAACTTCTCAAACATTAGCAGCTAGCCAGATTAAGTCTGCTGTCTGATTTAAAAAATAAATAAATAAATAAAAAAAATAAACACGCTATTTTCTATTCTCAAATCCTGCGTTCTGTGTTCTTTCGCTTGTCATTAAAAGAAATGAACAGAGCCCGGCTTGGATGGAGTCCAGAGACTCTTTTGGCTGCCAATCTCGCCCTGATTTGTAATCCACCACTGGCTTAGCGGATGACTGGTGGGTTGCAGCATTAGGTGACTAGCTCTCTGATTGTTTAGCTTTTGGTTTACCGGCTGGTTGGCTAGCTGGATGACTGACCTACTGTCTGAATGTTGGCTTGTTAATTGTCTGTCAAACCGGATGAATGACTGGGTAACTGGCAGAGTCGGTGAGTGGCAAAGATGTTCTCTGGTTCTCAGCACAGTGAGAGAAGGCACTAAGACAAAATTAACTTCTATTGTTAGGAGGCTGGCAGGATGGCACACTCTAAGTTATTAAGACCTTTGAGTGGTCTGCCAAAACTGCAGTTTATATTACAGAATATACGAGTGCTCCATAAATAGATGACTGATATGCAGGTTACATTACCGTGCTTCCCCCCGCAGCCTTTCCTCATCCTTCCACCCGTACGCAATCCAGACCAGTGAGGTGTTACTCATATTCATCGCTGGTCACATCAGCAGACACAAACACACACACACACACACAGACATGTACATAAGGGGGGCTGACACTCCTCTGCCACACTTGGTAATTCTCATCTATTCATATGCCTTTTCCCTAAATATTTCACCAGCCAATTATTATTTCATGCACTCATCTGAATGTGTCTCTGCTTGTCTCTGTGACACGCAGGAAAAAGGAAGAACAAAGAGGGTAAGAAGGAGAAGTAAAGAGGCAAAAGAGAGAAAAACAAAGGAGTTATGACATGGAGCAGTCAGAAAAAGCAAGAGAAAATGTTTTGTTTGCGGGTGTTCTGTTCGAATAAATGCATCCATGCATAGGCATGTCTGCTTATAGCGTGTGAATACTCATGTGTTGGTAGAAAGTGTGCCGGAGGCTAAATAGATAGACGGAAAAGACAAGCAGACAGATACAATCATTTCTTTCCCAATCACTCCCAGACCTGCATCTGTTTCACAGTTGCTGTCTTTCTCATGCAGACACTGCCGGCGGTGGAAAAGCAGGTAGCTGCTTGACTTCCATGGGCTGTAAAGCCATGCAGGCATAGAGGCTGACTGAGAGGCTGACAGCACCATACTGACCTAATACTGAGACAAAATGTGGGGGGGGTGGGAAACTGAAGCGTGACTGAACGGAAGTAATGATGGAGCCAAACAGCAAGATTGTTACAGTGTCACTGGGAGATGTTAATTGGGACAGAAGGTGGTAAACTTTTCTCTTACTAATTTCCTGATGTCATTGTGAAAAAACCATTTGATCAGTTATCACTGTACAGGTTCTTTAAACACTGACTTTCTTCTCATGTCTTTACCATAGAAAACTGGGCTGTGCACAGTAACACTGGGCTGAATGACAGTTTGTAAAAATCACACATTTTTTGTGGTGTTAATACAAGTAATAAAGGTACTCTGGGGATTTGATGGCTAGTAGCGCTTTGTCATGAGTGGTTCGTTGTTTCTCTTGTGCCGTGCACACAGATGAGAGGTTTCACACTGTTCCCCTGATCAGCTGTTAAGTGCCTCACAAAGAAAAAATGTACACAAGCACTGAAAAAGACGACGTTGGCAAACATGAATATAAACGATGCAAGGCTTAAAAACAACTTTGCAAACTAACAAGCTTGTCAGGTCTCAAGGATCCACACGTTGTTGTTGTTTTTTTTTTTTAATTTTAATGATCTTAGCTTAACTTAGATTTTAACTTAACTAACTGTAAACATTATTACAATAAGCATTCTTCTCGCCGCTCGTGACCATCATCATGGCTGATCTCAGGGGTTTTACTGCAGTGCAGACGGATGGAGACAGTTAAACACACTGACAGACTGGGATGTTATAGCCAGTGGGTTCCACCTCCGTTCTGTTATGTGATACAGTGAAACAGGCTACACCCTCCACTCCTCCCCTCACCTCCCTCCATCCCCCCATAGATAATCCTTCCTAATTCTCTGCTTGCTCGTGCCAGCTCGTCCAAATTGTGATTGACTGCCGCCCCACATGGTGTATGCCGTATATATGTGTGTGCGTGAGTGTTTGTGCATAAGTGATCCTTCCCTCCTTCCTTCACCTTCTAGATTAACCAGATCGGTTTTGGGTTTCAGGAGCTCACACACGCTGTACATATAGGCATAAACACACATGAAAACACAGGAGGTGCTAGGCTGTTTTTTTGGCCTTTCATGACGCGCTATTGGCCTCCCAACAGTCTGGGCTGCCATCTGTCACAATACAGGAGGGACCAAAACACACACACACAGACACACACATACACTCCAATAACAAATGTTTGTTCTGGTGTACATACGGCATGACTTGCTGATGCCTCCATGTTTGAAAATCTGCAGAAGGACGCACATTGCTCCATTTAACCCTTTTCTGCTGAAGTTTTCTATTACTGCTAATAAGCAGGAACTAATTTGGTGTCAGCATTATACTAGTCTCTTCATGCTGTCAGGCAGAGTTCAGCACAGACAGGGAATATTTCTCTCTTTGCCCGAGGACCACATAACTCAAATTTTTTTCATATTTTTCATTTCCTTTTTTGCTCATAAGAAGTTTTATTGCTCCAGGGTCCATGAAGCTCATTCAGAAAGGTACAACTGGCAAATCAAAAGAAAGACTTTTTTGGGTTTTTGTCTAACAGTTGAAAGAAATTCAAATATCTCTCATCGGCATACTGCAGAAGACGCCATGTTGACACCAGTGGTTGTCACTCACAGATCTCTTGTATAATCTGTGACTATGGGCTTTGTTATATGACTTAGTGCTGCTGATGTAACCTACCGGCAGCATTTTGTCTGTGTGCGTTCACATGAGTATGTGTCTGTGTTTTCATGGTAGCAGATGGTGTGAGCAGCACTACCACAGACCGATGGACAGTGCACCGTGTAGATCTGCTAGGCTGTGTTGACTACAGCAGAGACAGCATGATTCTCTCCCTCCTTCGCTTCATCTTCTTCCCATCCTCTTGGTGTCAGGTGGATGAATGGCTGGCTATCTCTCTCAGTCAGCATCCACACCACTCTTTCATCACCTGTCTCTCTGCTGGTTCTTTCATTCCTCTGTAAGGATGTCAGGCTAGTCTATCACTCCTTCCAACCCACAGTGCATCCATCCATCCCTCTGTCTGTCAGATGAATATCCATCTCTCTAGTGCCTTTTTTATCAATCCATCCCCTGCTACTGTGGGATTGTATGTTCTGTGTGTCTACTAGTGTGAATCTGCATGTGCAGTAGTGTATGTTTGTCTGTGTATTTTAATGCGCGTGTGTGTGTGTGAGAGTATATATGTGCCAGATCGCTATCTATCCCTCCTACCCCTCTCCCACTGTGTGTGTGTGTATAGTGTGAATCAAGGTCAATGGGAATCTGTTGGCAGATACCCCCCCATCTATCCCACCCACCCCCTCCAGCCCTCTCATACACAACCACACATCCTTACGCCCAGAGGGCTTGTGTGTTGTGTACCCATCCAGCCATCTAGATGTCCCTGCTATGCCCGCCTCAGCTCAGTTTTGCTCAGCTCAGCTCAGCTCGGCATCATGGATTAATTACTGGGGAACCCACCGCGTCTCTGACCTCCACCAATGGACTAATTGAAATCTAATTGAATTGTGCTTGTCTAGACTAATGAAGCCCCACCACTGAAACCGGCAATCTTATAACTGTAGCTGCGGGCCGATAACCGCCCAGCTGCACTGCAGTGACGGCACTGTGCCGCTCAATTTGGACGGATGAATAGATGGGTGGATATGTGGACAAATCAGTAAAGTTGATTATTTCCATTCCAACTAAAGCATATTCTTCGTTATTTGAGAAAGTTTATCCTAGCTCATATCAAGAGCTTCGTGTTTGTTGCTGTTTATTAGTGCCAAATCACAGTGAAATGAAACTTCATTTTGAGAATCACTGTAGCCCAAAATTCTGTAATATGATGTATGGGAATCTGAATAGAGGTGAATTTGCTCAGTTTTCTCTGCTTGCTGCGTCAACACAGTGGGCAGTATTTACAGGATGGAAGCTGGCAAATGAGCATCATAGAGTGTAAACCTCAATGCTCATGGTGAGGCTGCTCACTGACCGGTGATACGATGTGGTTGCAAAGAAGTGGCAAAAGCACTTGGCAGTTTGCATCCTCCCCAGACTTAACAGGGGAGTCCCACAGTGCAGGGAGAATTAGCTAATGCAAATGCAGAGAGAAACGGAGAAAGAGAACGCAGTAAATTGCATAAAAAGCACCACTTCTACTTATTCCAGCCCCATTACCAAAAATAAACAACTACAGCATCAAATACATCCACTGTGCCCTTGTTTTTCAAACTTCATGAAGATTAGGGAGGAGGAGGGTGGCTGTCAAAAGCGCTTTAGCCAGACACAGACACTGGTAGTGGGGGGTAGACCCCTGGGAGGTGCTTGTTTTGTTGGGCCTTTCGTTAGCTTTTAGCAGGTGAGAGACGGAGCTGTGATTCCCTATAAGTTATTCATTTGACGTTTCCTCCCTTCTCAGCGCTTTGTAGGCTGGAATACATTAGCAACCTGGCAGAGTGGAGAGGATGCTAATGTGGAAGAGAGGGAGAGGCAGAGGAGAGAAAGAAAGGATGAGGGCAGTGGAGGGAAGGAGGCAGTCATTAGAGGAGGAGGAGAACAGAGAGAGAGAGAGGACAAGGCTTTATGATGTGTGGGAAGGCGAAGTGACCTTCCCTCTCACTTTCATCTTGGCTTTTTTCCTCCTGTTGCCTTGTTCTCTGACACACATACTCAAATACATAGTGCATGCGGGTGCACATGCATCTACACACCTATGATATGGACACAAGGCATACAATCTTGTCCTCTCTTGAATGTGCATACCTGAGTGTCAATTTTTTATACTTCTTTCCCTCCTCCATCTCTCTTCACTGTGTAGGTCCCATTGCAGCCGGGCCAGTCTTTCAAGTTCACAGTCCTGGAAACTCTGGACCGAATCAAGGAGGAATTCCAGTTCCTTCAGGCTCAGTATCACAGGTACTGTGTAGAGAGATATATATATATATATATATATATATATATATATATATATATATATACACATACATATACATACATACATACATACATAGAGGTGCATAATATTGGAACTGCAAAACCTAATTCTCTCTCAGCCCGTTCAAAGCTTTACACTTCTCGTGTTGCCTAAACCTTTACATTACCTCCTTAGTAATGGGTATAGTTTTACAGTAATTAGTGAAATCAGTGAGGGATCATTTGTTTCTATCTACATTCACTTTATCAGCGTATGTCAGGTATCCTTAAACCATCTTAGTGCATCTGTTTTAGTGCAGAGATGTAATTCTGTATTTCTGCTAATGTCTCATGCCATCACACTTTGTTAAATGATAACTGAAGTTGTTACTGAGATTATAGTTTCAAACTGAGTACAATGCAATGTGGGCGTTTTTTTTACTTTCTGCAGCTGGAGGTCGCTGATGGTCATGTAAGGAGGCTCACCAGAAGTGACCTTGGCTAAGAGAGATAAACCATCATAGGTTAAAATATCCAGCTCCTTGCTCTCACCTCAGTGAGCTACTGAACAGCCTGCTGTGATTCAGCAACACACTTTACTACTTGGCATTGGCCAGGTCGATCTTAGTGACACACACAGACCAAACAGGAACAAATCTGCTCATGTGCATCGTGAAAGGTTCTGTGATTAGCATTGAGTACAACCATACACAGTGTGCTATAGTTTTTCATCATATTAAACCATTTGGCTTTATTTTTTTCTGGATGTTGGCCTGATAAAGTGGCTTGTAAACTGACTATAAACTACAGTCACATTTGAAAAGTGTTAATGATGCACCGACAGTAGAACAAAGCTACGTTGTCATGGCCTGTTGGGTTTGGTAGCAGAACTATAAATATATGGATGTGCATAAACAGACACCCTTCTACACATGTACAGTAGGAGTGATGGATTGCAGTGGTGAGTAAGACACACCCTGCTAGCTGGTGCTGCCATGAAGGTGATATTTTTCAGTGTCACTCTCAGCAGTAATAGGCAGCATGACCGTATGACTAGAAATCATTTTTAGGCATCCTTATATAGCCCTAAACTGTGTTTGACCTCTGCAGTGTCTAAGTCCTGTGAAAACTGTAATTTATTTCACCGAACGCAAATAAACCGTTTAATCCTTGTGTGTGTCCTTTCTCGTCCTTGTTCAGCTTGAAGCTGGAGTGTGAGAAGCTGGCCAGTGAGAAGACTGAGATGCAGCGACACTACATCATGGTGAGTCCACTCAAACCTTTACAGTGATTTGTTAGTCTGACTGGGCCACTTAGAAACTCTGAGTAGAGTCTGTTGGGGTTCTAATGTAGGATTTACAGTCAGGGGACTTTTATCTGTGGTTGTGATTAGCACAATTGACCATTTCAGTGTTTATTATTTAAGAACAGGTCGGTTTTTCTCTTCCTGTGTTCTCTAATTCTTTCTCTTAAGATTTCTCAATCTCTGTCACCTCTGTTTTTTTTAGGTTTTGTAATGAAAAAATGATGCTAAAATTTTAAAGACATTAAGTTTCCAAAGTCACATGTAAGTTAGCACATTTACTGTAAATCGTATTTGAAATGACATTTAAAACAAATGCAGAGGGTCGACCACATGCGGGTTTGTTCATATCTGTTCATTATTTATTTTAAAAATGTGATTTGTGGTACATAACCATGAATCTCTGTGAAACTGGAGCACTCTTTCAACAATTTCAACAGTGTAATTCTATAAACTTTTACAAAACCAGTGTATCATACATTTTTTTCCTCTTGTGTACTGTTTATCTCGCTCTCTCACGCAGTACCTCTCTGAGATTCCTATTTTGCATATTGTTCCCCATAGTTTTCCTTCCTCAGACCCTCTGTCTTCCTCAGTCTGTTTCTCTGTCTACTCTTCCTCTCTCTGTGTTTTCTCTTGTGCGCTAACAGCCCGAGATCCCTCTGTGCCGGTGTATCTGTGCGACTAAAGGCTCACATGTATCGTAAGCCTACGTCTGTGGTACAAAACCCACATGGAGCCGACCAGAATACGATATGCACCATCTGTTAAGCTGCTCGCATTTCATAAACCTGGGAGAGCAGGCAGGATCAGGGCCGTAAGCTAGATAGACACAGATGGATAGACAGAAAGAGAGAGAGAGAGAGAAAGAACCAGACAGGCATATAGACTGACAAATAGACTGAGCACGAGAGAAAAGCAAGCAGGCAGACAGGGATACTGGCAGACAGACAAATGGATATAAAAACGCTCAGACAGACAGGCAGGAGATAAACAGATAAAAACACACACAAACACTGAGGAGACGCTACATATTCATCTACGCTTACACACACACACACACACACACACACACCCTTGTGTTCTTCTTTTCTTTTGAACACTGTGCTTTAAAGATCTTTAATCATCAGGTCAGACCTAATACTAGTTTATGTAATAACTGGTAACCAAATGAAGTCAATACCAATCAAAATATAAATATTTCTCTGCATAAGATATATGCCTTTGATATATTAATGAGATAATGACGCTGACATTGTAGTAATTATTCTTATGAATTGCCTTATTCAAAGTTAGACTGAAAGGAAAACTGACAAGTAAAATAAGAATAAAGTGTAGCTCACTAGTTGGTCAGGTTGAGTAACGATGATGTTGCATATACCCAGAACTATTTTAAATAAATCAGATGCTGCCCACAGTCATTTCATACAATTGCACAACTAAAACCTTGTTGAAGTTTTTTTTTGAGGATACTAAACGAGACCTAAACCTCAAATGGTCCCTTAAAAAAACAAAAGTGAAAGTGAAAACTGACCTGATTTTGTAAAAAATATACTTGATGAAAGTCAACGTGCTTCTCAAAGTGGGACTACAATGCAAGAAGACACATGCTCTTGCAAATATAATATGGTGCAGAACACACACACACACACACACACACACACAAACACAAACACAAAGAAAAACCTCTGAGAACCACAGACTTCTCAAAAACACCACTTCCCTAATCTCAGGCACTCCCCATTTTAGCTGTGGTTTTATAGAATTAACAGCCCAGACAAACCTCCACCTTCCCCATTGTCAATCCTCAACACCGATCCTATACAACCGGAGTGATGGCGTGCCAGCAAAGATACAGTTCTATGTCTGTCCAAAGACAGAGGCAATGGGTGACATTTGATCGAACTTTGTGCATATTAAATGTCACGGCCTTTGTGACCAGTGGGCCATAGCTGAACTGAGGAGGGGGAGAAATGGCATGGAAGTATCCTCTCTGCTGTTTGTTGAAGCTCAAGACTAAGCTTTAACAGTTCCCCAATGCAGGAGGTCAGGGAGCTGCAGATGCAGATGACGTTCCCATATAGGTTAGCATGGCAGACGGTTAGAACTCCAGGCCAAATTACTTGAACTGGCGCTCACTGTGGCATGGAGGATGGCTAACACAGTGCTATGCTACTTCATAGTCACCGTTCAGAAATGAGAGGAAAGAGGGAGAGAAAATGAGAGGGAGCACAGTGAAAGAGAGGCTCAAAGGGAAAGATAGCTTGAGAGAAAAAGGCTCAGAGAGTGTCAGGAAAAAAAAAACAGGGAGGCTGCTGAGGGAGTGAGGGAAAGATACAAAGGGAGGCAGAGATAAAGAGAATAAAAGAGGAGAGGGAGAGAGTGATAGAGGCAGGAGAGTAGTACAGAAGGAAAGAGAGAGAGGGAAATGATGAAAAGGAATGAGAGAGAAGAGGGAGAGAGAGAGATACCAGGGGACAGAATCGCAGTTTAGGAGGAGAGACGGAGAGAGAAAAAAAGATGCTGTGAAGGGATGAAATGCAGAGAGAGAGAGAGAGAGAGGGAGTGAGACAGAGAGAGGAAAAAAGAGAGTATGCAACACAGACTGCAAGAGAAAGAGATAGTGATGTGTTTGTGTGGGGGGGCGTGAAATGAAAGAGAGATAGAGAGAGAAAAGGAGAGAGGGTGCATGCACAGACACGTAAATAATGTGAAGCAACAACGGACTCGCTGTGCCCACAGAGGAGATAACCCAGAAGGCTATATTTAGCTCGTTAGGCCTGTCATCCACACTGAGGCCTGTTTCCACAGGCTGGGGCTCTGCTCACCACGCTGCACTGCTCCTGCCTCTACCATTCATCAGTTGTAAGCTCTTTAAATACTGGGGTGAGGGGTTGAAAAGTAGGGAGATGCTGATAAAGGGTTACACATGACTTATTCATGGGGAATGACTTTAAAACAGCGGAAGAGATGACAATTAAGAGAAGATGCATTTTTGTCCCTATACGGTGGCATTCATTGAATTTTATTTTTACGTTATGTAGAAGCTTTTGCTTTGTGCTGTGAACTACAGCGTCAGTTGTCTGGGCAATTGCTTTACGTCAAAGAGACGAGCACCTCAAGGCAGCTACTTGAAAATCAGTGGAACTTCCTGGTTAACTTAAATACATGCAGTTCAGCTGTTTTATGGTAATAGCCAACTAGCTATTTTGTGTTTCCACAAGATTCGTTTATTTATACTGATATTTGGTTAGAACCTTTACCATCTCGTTGAGTTTTAGCACTATATTGAAATCCATTTTTTAATATCTAGTGTTTTCACATTATTGTTCTTTCAGGCTAATGTTAATCACTTAAATGGAGCTAATATTTCTGAAATAGGTTAGAAATATCCAGATTACGTTTCACAAGAGACTGAAGGATAATGCCAACAACTGCAGCGATACTGCATTTGCTGAAGAGCTGTACTTTTCTACCAGCCACCATGTTTTAACAGAAGGTGTTTTACTCTGTTGCTAGAAATCTCCTTATGGCATGAAACTTTTCGAAGTCGGGAAGTTTGTCTTTCCCCACGTTTACTGCTTTAATTCTATAGCTGGCAATGAGAACGTTTTGCATATTTCACGCTTGGAGAGATGATGCCATAACCCTCTCAAATAGCTCCTGTCTGTGGAGTGTTGCTGCAGTAAAACAGCAGAGCCAGGGTTGGATATAGTGTATTTGTATGTTTGGCAGACCCACTCTCTTTAGCTTTTTGGATGGAGTATATGTTTTATGCTGGCTGCTTTACTAGACTGGATCATTTCTTTGCATGTGTAGGGAGACATTGGCAATGTGTAACTTTAGTGGTAGCAGCAAACACACACACACACACAAACAAACATAAAATCACACACATGGAGAGTGTGTGTGTGTGGGCGCCTAGCTTTTCTCCGGCTATTGTATTTATTATTCATGGCTCTCAGATTTCACTGCTCTCCAGGAATTCCACTGTGTATTTTTAAGTAAGGCTGCATTGTTGCCCTGGCTAATCAGGGATGCGTATGTGTTGGTCCAGTGCTTACACGAAGTGCAAGAAAGACTCCCACCTGGAGAAGTGTGTTCACTCCCGTCAGCCTTAGGTCGTGTTTTGCAAAGAGCAGATACATAAGTTCTGGTGGAAGGTGAAAGAAGGTGAGGTAAAGTAGTTGTCTCACATTATGAACCCCCAGAAGTCACAATCTTAATCTAAACACACCTTTGTGTCAGTCTTTACTCTCTCTCCTTGCTTTCCTCACAGCCGAGTGGACTTTTTAAGTCGTGTTGGTTTAAAATGTGAAAACCTTGATCATGGTCTTAGGTCTGAAGGTTTTTACCTCATTTTTTTCTCTTTTTTTTTGTTTCCAGAAACCCATTTTCCAGTGTCTTGACTGTTCTGCAGCCCCCCTTTCATTGCTTCTGTCAAACACAAAACCCTTACAGAGGAGTGAACTATCCGGCCCTTTTAATATAAAGTATGAGAAAGACATTTCTAGTGGATGGTGACAGCTCACCGTTGGGAATCACATTAGGTGGTCCCTCCATTGGTGTGTTGGTGTGGATGTGTGCGTTTGTGTTTAAGTGCGATACAGAGACGCTGCAGGGGTCTGGTGTTAACAGCCATGCTCTTGGCAAGAGAAAATACTGCTGCATTGAATTTTGTGATACAAAATTATGGTGAGACATGTTATATTGAATTGCATGTGACCAGATTTTCCCCAGTGTGCAGGGAGACTGTAGACACACGTGGACTGTGTCCTTTTAATTGAAATCTGAACTACCGCACTGTTCACACATGGAAAAAACTTAAATTAGATCAGTCTGACCAAAAATAAAATGTGCAGTTTAAAAACTATCAAGCAGTGAATGAATAATTACAGACATAACCGATCTGAGAATTTATGTATGGGAGCATTTTGGACTTGATGCCATAGATTAAAAAAACTTGTGATTAAACATAAGGCTGTTTGGTGCTTATTAAAAATGCTAAGGTGTTGAAGCGGCGTAACAACCGTAACAAAAAAAATAATCACATCATCTGTTTGCAGCTTGATAATCAGACTGAATTGAACATTGATTGCTTACCTTGTTTCCAAGTATAATCAGGACCCTAAACAGATCTTTACTTAACTATTCAATGTGTAAAACTGAACCACGTGGGTAATGACAATTAACCATAGTTAACCACCAGTGACTATAATATCATTTCTGCTGTTGCTTCACGATTGTTATAATCTGCTTTTACCTTAAGCATCCTATAGGAGGTATACATCCATAACAACATACAAGTATAAATTGGTAGTTTAATATTGACACTTAATATTACAGAGTAAAAATAATTGAATACTTTTCTTAACTGACCAAATGTTACTAGTCTAAAACTACGGCTGATCCCAGCATTTTCAAATAGCTCTAGTTTTTACATTAATACTGCATTGGTTTGAGTTGATGAGATCATTTTTTTCTTTCGTTGCTTTGTGTGAATATTGTATTTTGTGTATTGGCCTTGAGTCGTGGCTTCGGTGTTTTTTCTCATGCCTGCCATGTGGTCATTCTTTGCTTGTGAACATGCATATATACATCTGTGTGCTTTACTCATCCAGCACAGCTCCTCAGGCAGAGACGAAACATGTATATGTGTGTGTGTGTGTGTGTGTTGGATTAATGCAGCGCTTTCAACCTCTTACTCCACTCCCAGCTCATCTGTCTGATTCAGGCTGACACACTGTGTTCTCTTCAGCAACATTACAGTCACAGACTGCGTGAGAAAGAGGGAAGAGGAAGAGGACAGGTTAGAAAAAGTGAAGGAGGTGGGGAAAAAAATGGGGAGAGAAAATAGAATAATTAATGAAAGAGATGGAGACACCAAGATTGAAAGAAAAAGAGCATGAACAAAACAGAGATGAAAGAAAAATCTGAGAGCGGGCACAAGGGCATCGCCAGAGAGAGCAGACCAAAATAAAAAGAAAAGAACAAGAACCCTGACAAAGACAAGACAGTAAAGGGAGAAGAGACAACAAAGACAAATACAGGGCATTTTTGTGTGATATGATTTTTGTATGACAGAACATATGCGATGGATTTGAAGATGAATAGATAGAAATAGATGAAGAGAAAACCGAAGAATGGGAGAAGTTGAAATAATTCTGATGGAAGAGGGCAGGAAGCAACAGGGGTCGGTCCTCGCTAAACCAAACGTTGCTGTGCCATAAGATAGTGGGAGTTGTCCAGGGGATTTAAGCAGGGCCAGATGTAGGGAAGGATTGAGGCTGTTTTAAGAGTCTTAAACCCGTCTGAACCGTCTGGAACCGAAGACACCAACAGGACGTGAGTATTCATAAAGATGGACGGGGACTCCCTCCATATATGCTATATACTGTAAACATATTCTTATAGATATAAACCCCTTTAAATTCAAGGTCAGTGCTATCCAGTTGTTCTGGCTTTGCCTCTGATGAAACTGTCTGCAAGAGAAGCTGCAGAAAAGCAGAATATCTGCCGTGACTGATTTAGTTGTCACCAACTGACAGGACACAATGGAGAAGTCAGAGCCTGCTAGCCTAACCTCTGATGTGGGTTAGCACAGCGTGCTAATAAATCTTTTAGCATCAACGATGTGTGTGCGTTTGCGTTTGTGCGTGTGGGTGGGTGGGCAGATGAAAGAGACAAACTCACCCAAGAGACACCAATGAACAATACTTTGGTTAAGCTTTTTACACACATCCGTAGCAACACACCAATAAAACATGCAGGAGTAAACACCAGGTGTGTGCAAGCAGGTCACACACACATATAGATATAAGCATGCTACAAAGCCACACAGGGTAGAGTTGCGCACACACATGAATGTCCCATTTAGATAAATCACCTTGGATTAGACCCACTTCCTAAAGCTCATTTTAAAGTCTGCCAGCGTTCTTCGCAGAATGCATAGAGGAGATAGAGAGAGAGAGAGAGAGAGAGAGAGAGCCTGGCACAGTTGTCTGACACTCTCTCAGCACCATGGGGGTGGAGGATGGGAGGGGGGGAACGAAAGAGCAAACACCCCCTGAAGAATGGAAGAGTGAAAAGGAGGAGGGGAAACATGAGAGTGAAGGAAGAGAGAAACAGAAGGAGGGAGAGAGCAGCCCGGTGAAAGAAATGCTGGAATGCTTTTTTGTCTGGCATGCCCTGATGATGACAGTGCAGTGTGTATGTTATTAGCAGGAGATCAACACCAGATATGGGGTATGTTCAGAAGAGCAGAGCGTTACGGTGCGATCAGATAAACAAGAATTACACTGCAACCTCATTTATCTAAGGTATCCCGCCTGCTTGAACTGACATAACGAGCCAAAAGGCAGGCCAAAAATGTAGTGATGATAATAGCAGTGAGTAAGATGTAGACTCAGTCTATATCCATGTTTTGTTTTGTTTTTTCTATTTTAGATAAACTGGAAATTGAAACCAATTTAAAGCTCCAGAGATTTTATTCCCCTCAATTACATATGGTAGAGAGTTCTCTCGCAAATGGAGTTGCAGATGTAAGTCCTGTCAAAGTTTAAAACCGAACACAGTGCTGTTGGGCCCTACACGGCTTTACACAACATGTATACAAAATTGTTTTCTGGTTTTGGAAATAATGAAAGGACGCTTGCACATGTTGTTTTTTTTTTTTTTATTGTTAATATTCAGTCTCTTTAAACTCATTTTCTGACATGGAATTATGAGATTGAATATATTTTGGTAAAATAATACCACAATTTCATATTACAGTTTCGCTGAAGGTAAATAAACAGTATTGAATAATTTCCAAGCCCTGTGTACACATTGCCAGCAAAACCTTACAAACATGACGCTAGTGCCTCATTATCTTTGTTGTAGTTTTAAAGTTTGCAGCTTTATGGCATATGGATTTACTCTAATCTCCTGTGCTGTGGATTACTTTGCAGATACATTCACCTCAGTGTATGCTGTAGTTTTTATTCAGAATGCAAAGTATGTTTTTGCAGGCTTTCTCAAAGAACAGTTCTTGTAAGGAATCATTTTTAGCTCACATTGAGATTGCATACTTCACAATTCATTTGAGAAGAACTGTACAACACAAACACATATAGTACACACGCGCACACTGCTCTCTTTTTCTGTTCACTGGGTGGGCAGTGCTAGGTGTTCTTGGTGAATGACGTCAGGCAATTGGCTTAGTGCCCCTCTGTCAGGCTTAACACATAACAGACACACACACGCAAATGCACCACATGCATCTAGCAGGCTCCTACACACACACACACACACACACACACACACACACACACACACACACATACATAGACAAGGGATCTTGGACAGAGCGGAGAATTTAAACAGAGACACAACAGAGGAATTATATAAACCAGAATTGTGTGTTTGAGGGGGGTGAAATTGCACACCCAACAGACCAAACATGTAGTGTAGTACTGCAAATTTAGCTACGCAGGCAGTACAGCTATTGCTATGCAGCAATCTAGACCACAGTCATAGTGCAGCTATGCTTCCTGTTGTGCAGACTGCAGAGTCCACCTGTTAGCGGTTGGTGACACACACGATATCAGGACTATCGTGGAACCTGATTGGGAAGCAGTCCTTCCCTATTTAAGACACACCGTACACTGCAGGATGTAATGTGGTTTATCTTGTCATTCAGTAAACATTAGTGGTAACTGTTAACATGCAGTACTACACTTGAACATTCACAGAATACAAAGCACAGTTGCAACTACACTACAGTCCAGACTCCCATAGAGCGTTGTCAGTAGAGTGCTGTACAGACTGCAAAATAGCACAATAGTCACTTCACTGCTGTCTAGCCTACACCCACAGGACAACTGGTACTATATTTCAGTCAGTTAGTCGTCTCCTTTCTGCCTCTTCAAAGAAATCCTTTACTGGTCCAAATTATTGTGGAACTAAGTTTGTTGTACAGTTAAATGAGCAAATGTTTATCTGGAGAAACTTCTCAGATGCCAGATCACTCAGCTTTTAGCTTCTTAACACATGTCACAGTTTCAAACCCTGATATTGTAACACTGCACTCTGCGCTGACAATCAGCGTCTTGTCTCCTTTGGGTTGAATGACTCAGGTTTAAGCCCTGGCAAATGAAAAACCTTCTAAATTGCTTTAAGCTGTCCTGAAGGTGACACCGTTGTCTGTCTGACTTTATGCCAAGGAAGTCTGCATAGAGAAAATTACCCTGCAGGGACCAATAAACTATTACAATCTAATATTGTTATTAGCAGTAGTGTTGCAGATCTCTGGTGACTGTTCAGTGGGGGACATTTCTACACAGTGAAAAACAATACGCTGTAATGTTAATATACTGTTTTTCTCGATAATTATAACTTATGCTATGAAGTCGTCTTTTATATGATTTTACCAGATTGTCATTATCCTTATGGAGTTAAACTGTATTTACTGAGAAAGTCTTTAATAAGGACTCTGCTTACAACTATGTTACAGTGTCTGCGGGGAAGACTTACCATCATACATTTATTACATTGCTGTCCATAATGTTGTGATGGTTGTATAGTACCTACAGTCAGCCGCTTTATTTTAGTTCACACTGGAGGTCTCTTGCTGAAGCCGGATGCCGAAGTGAGCTCTGTTGCCACTTACAAGGTTTCATTGAAATACTGGGGACCTGGTTGTAGCACACAGCACACTACACCGTTAGCATAGTGTGAAAAAAGTGAGATACTAAATGAAAAGAGGATGATAGAGAGAAGGGAATGAAAGAGGAGTGAGCGAAAAAGAGAAGTAGCGAGTAATGATGGCGAGGTGGAGAAGCTGATGGGAGAGATGGAAGGAGAACTAATAAGGAGAGACAGACAGGAATTGAGTTGAAAAAGATGGGGAGGGCCGAGGAGAGGTGTAATGATGGAGAGGTGAAGAGAGATGCTGATGAGACATGGAGAGAAAGAGAGAGAACAAAGAGAGATGTAACATTTCTTTCATGCTGAGAGGGCTGAAGGAGAGGCAGACATAGAAACACAAAGAGCTAGCTCAAGTATGTTTGTGAGTGTGTGCTTTAATTTATGTGTTTTTAGATGTGTGAATACTTGTTTGAAACATTTGAAAGAGATCCTAAGATATATGTGTATGTTTTGTGTGCATGAAAACATTTTTTGTGTCAGTCTGTCCATGAGAGAAATGGAAGGGATAAAGCTAAACACACAGCCAAGGTAAGCTTGACAGGGGGAGAAAAAGGAGAATATATAGATATAGAATTTGCCAAGGATGAGAGAGACCAAATATACAAAACGAGGGAGCCATGCAGAAAATGGAAATAGAGAGAGAGAGAGAGAGAGAGAGAGCATGAAATGGAGAAAGAACATAAAGGAGAAAGATGATGGATAGGAATGACTAAAATGAGAGAGTAGAAAAGACACAGAGTGTAAAGGACAGATGATACAGCAGATAGAAAACAACAGGGGGGATAAAAGAGAGAGATTAATAGGAAGGAGATAGAGGTGAAGAAGGTAAAATATGTGAAACAAAGGATAATTGGCAAAAAAGAGAGAAAAGCTGTGCAGAGTGTGAGGGACAATGCAAAGGAGTAAAGAAGGTGATAAAGGAGAGACAGCACAAGAGGGCGACAGCAAAGGAAAAGCAAATATCAAAGGACTCACACATACATCGCAGACTCTGTACCAGGGACCCAAATTAACCCTTTGACTCATCAGACAAAGTGACAAGTACATGAAAAAGCTTTTTCCTGGCCAAAATGATAAATTCCTTTTGGTGTTTCAGTAGGTTGTGTCATTGAGATAATGGTGTTATTATGAAGACAAATTATGTTGAAGACAAACAGAAACATAAAGATTATAATATATTGCGTATTTTGTTATTAAGTCTATTTTCATCCTAATGGACGCTTAATATTCTTTTTGAGAAGTTTTCTGTTTCTGCCTTTGGCGTGCTGGTGAGACACAGAACACTTTATCACCACAGTGTCCACATTAAGAGCAGCACACACCAGTGACGGACACTTGTTGCAGGATCCTTACTGTTATTATTCTGCTGTTTTTTTTTTTTCAGCATAGACATTCGCTTTCCAGATTGAAACACAGCAGCCACAGTACAGTCGTTGTCTGTGCTGTCAGTTAAGATCATCTTTTTGAAATACTCACCCATTTCAATAGTCCCGCACTCGGTTCATGTCTCTTCCAATATGCTTTATAGATGCTATTTCACATGACGCGACACTGTCTGAGTGTGTTGCTCCTCATACCGTAGTCAACCTCATACAACTTTGTTTCTCACAGAACTCTCTTTGTGCAGGTGCTTCGTTTGGTTTCCATTGTAAAGGCTGCCTTGTGCTCTGTTTAGGCACAGTAGTTACCTGGTTATGGTTAGGGAACATTTACAGTCATGGTTTAAATAGACTCTTGATTTCTGTCAACATGCTTTATTATTCAATCTGTCCATCTCAATGTCTTTTCTCAGATGTTTCGTGGCTGTAGAGTATGTCCACCTTTGCTTCTGACAGATAATAATTTATATGGTCACTAGAGGCATGTTAGGGAGTTTTTGTTTCCTGACTCGTGATATCAGCACTAACGTTTCTCCCAAATGGAAAAAAAAAAAGTATATTTTATTGAAATTATATTTAATTAAGTAAACTGCCAGGGACCACTGTGCAGGTGATGGGTCATCTTAGTTCAATTATACAAGCTGATAATCTGAAAATGACATAGACGTTAGTTTTCATCAGATGCATAACATGGTCAGATTCTGTTGCTTTTCTTCTAAACTAAGACTCAAACACTAAGAATTCAACACATTCCCTCAGACTGAAATTGAATTTATACATGGGTAAAAAACTGACATTGCCACTGAGGCAGCAAAATATGTCAGAGCATGTCGCAGCCTCTGGGAGAAAGAATGCAACGACATATGAAACTGTCCTGAGCTCCTCCAAAAATCTTCCCGTTTTTGTATTTAGTCCACCTTTTTTATTCAAAATTTCTTAGTGTAGTTCTGTACCTAATTATGTTCATGCCAATAAAGTGAATTTGAATATAGATAGATAGGTAGATGCATGGATTGAGACAATGATCGCAAGTGACTAAAATGAGACAGGAAGTAAAAAGATAGAAATGGAGAGTTAAAGAACATCTGACAGCACGAGAAAGAAGGAAGGGAATAACTGGAAGGAGAAAGGAGGGCAGAGAGAAAAGACGCAGTGACAGCTTCTGAAAGATAGAGATAGGAGTGAGAGGGAGGGACTGAATGAGGTGGGGAATAAATGGAGAGAGAAGAGAGTGATAGAGTGAAAATGAGCAAGAGAATACCGAGAGGACGAGAGAGAGAGAGAGTCGTGTCTCGCTCTCATCAGTCAGAGTGTTGCTCATCCGGCAGCAGAGGCTGTCTTTGTCTCCGTGACGGATCCTCGCTGTCTGTGTGCCACTCGCCGCCAACACCATTACAGAATATTACTGATGTACACGTATACACAAACACACATACAGAGGAGAGAAAGCAACACGTTTAACAAGTGCACACATGCAGAGGTAGCAGCATAAGGCATTTAGCAAACACACACACACACACACGCACAAACCAATATATTTATTGTGCTAGTGTCACATATATATGGGAACACAAAATACAAATAGATTTACTGTCATTGGCCTGATTGATTAATGGCCATATTGTGTGAGCTCTAATCTTGATGGTGACATCTGATTACAGGAGCTGGAGTATTAGTCAACAGATCTGATGTGTCTCAGGTCGAGGAAAGCACCGCTGATTTATGAACTCTAATTACTAATCCTTTGCCAAGAAAACAGTTGATTGTAGACTTTGGCAGATGGCAGTCTCAGTTAAGTTGCTTTTTAAGTTGTTGGGTGGATTTTTTTTCTTTTCTTTTTTACAGATTGCATTTAAACCTCTCAGATGTGGCCTGTCTCAAAGTGAGCTAGACCACTTCCAGATGTGGTCTTAATAGATCTCCAATTGCAATGACTTTACAGCCTGCATTAACCATTAACATGTGTTTCTCTTTAAAATATCAAGACAGATTGTATGTTAGTACCAGGTATAAAAGGGATATTTGATTATGCAACGTTAGACCATACGCTGTACCAACACTCAGATACTCATAGTGCATGACATTCTAAGCAAACATTCACAGAGGAAGGCTCATTATTCTGATAGCCACCAGACATATGTGTTCATAGGGGCACACACGCACACACACACACACACACACACACACACACACACACACACACACACACACACACACACACACAGTGTTGTGTTCATTTGACAACTGTGCATAGACTCTAATTGTCAAACTATAACCCTCGCACCCCACACACAGACACACACATGCTGAGACACTGATTGCACATAACTCGCACCGAGACATAAATACCTAATTATTTATACACAGACACACATTTGTTGTGCTATGCACACACACTCTTTCTCTTTCCCATCTTCTGTCTCTCTCTCTCTCTCTCTCTCTCTCTCTCTCTTTTTTTTATTAAAACCACAGTGACAAAATGCAGCATATGCAGCTACAGTGAGCAACAGATGTTCAATGAAAGATACTGTGTGTAAGACTGAATGTGTGCTGTGTATAAAATGCTAATGAAGCTCTGTCATCTATGTTTGTCTCAACAGTACTATGAAATGTCCTATGGTCTCAACATTGAAATGCACAAGCAGGTAAGAAGGATTAAACTCCAAATGTTTTATTCTCTTTACATTGTTGGGCTGATGCTGCCATTCGTGGGGGTGTACCTGTGTGTGTGTGTGTGTGTGTGTGTGTGTGTGTGTGTGTGTGTGTGTGTGTGTGTGTGTGCATGTTTGTGTCATTTTCTGTGTAGCAGCTGCATTTATTTAGTAGATGGGAGGATGTGAATGTGTTATTTCACACCAACGTATGCCAATGTGTCATTGTATGTGGGTGGGTTCTTACTCCCGTGTTCTTTTGTGAGTTGAATTTAAATAAAGTGACATCCACATATGTAATTAAAGTGGACACTTTATTAGAAACACATTTTCACTACAGTGCTGCCCAGTTTAAGTGTTAAATCTAAACAGTCTAAAGTAAGGTAGTGTTTAGCACATGGTTGCTGTCTGACATCACATTGTTTTAATGTTTACTATATTGGCAGCCTGAATGACTTTATTGTATATTTGGATGAATTATGAATTATTATCACGGCTGATGAAATATTTGTGTGCCTTTTACTTGGTTATTGTCAAAAGCAGCTATAGGTGAGAGGAGAAATAAGTACTGATATGAGAGTTAGGCTGGTAGAAAGAGTAACCGTAGCAATGGTAAAGTTATGTTTTATGGTCAGGACGGGTGTGCAAAGTCACCCACTGATTCTCTGAACAATGTAAAGACCAAATACCAGGTTGAAGGTGATAAAGAAAAGGTCAGTGTGAATTGTGTGTCATTTCCATTTACTCTCACAGCGATCCTGTACTCTTGAATGTAGTAGATACGTCTGATGAGCAGCGTATCCTCCGAGTAACAGGTGACTGCTTGTGCGCCCCTACGCAGTGTGCTAATTAGCCGTCTGAGTCAGGAAAGGAAGATAGATAGGCGCTCTGCCAGATACATGTCCACACAGACAGACGGAGGCAAAAGGCAGACAGGTAGCTTACATGAGATCTATGTTGACAGACCTCCATGCAGATCGACAGAATCATTATCTAGGTGAATGGCATATCCCTTTAAGGTGACTGCCTGTGTCTCGCTCTTTCTTTTTCTCTGTCATGCTCACTTGCTCTCTGTGGTGGACTCAGACACTGTCATGGAAGACAAGGAGGGATTTGTTTTTCACATTTTACAATGAGCTCCCAGCGTGCCCTGCATATGCATTCAGAAAGCAGCTCATTGTTTGAAACAATCTCTTAAAAACGCCTTGAAGTGAAAACCTCTGCTCTCTGCACTTTAACCTCATAATCATTGTGTCATTTAGCTATCACGGTAATTATAGCACAGACATGTCAAACAGTGGGTTTCTGTCCAAATATCGACTGTAGTGTACATACTTAATCCAGACACCAGTGCTGGCTGAAGTTATGTCCCATGCTAGAAGTTCGGGATTGATCGGTATCAGCTATGTTAGACCTCAGTCCACATCCCTTGTTATTGTAATGTTGTGTTATTGTGCTGCACATGATGCAGCTCCCACACATGTGCCATTTCCTTCTGTTAAAGCATGGGTACCTATTTTGGATTTACGTTATTGCAACAGAGCAGCCTCAGCAATCATACAGCAGGCGGCAGTTTCCACAATGACACAGAGCCTTACTCACAGTGCCTCTATTAGAGGAACATTTTGCAGGCGAGATTTGACTCTAAAGTGATGCTCTTTCTGAGTTGGTAGATTTGTTGTTATTGTCCCAGTCATCTTTTTTTTTTTGCAACACTACTAGAATAATATTAGGCACAGTAGTAATAATAATAATAGAACTGCACAAAACCATACAAGAGCACCCACAAATTAATGTGGGTCAGTTTAGCATGTTAGATTTCAAGAATTACAATAGGTGGATGTGTTTCAATTGTCATTTGTCAATTGTCATTAAAATCCGAATCAGCCACATTTCACCAAAATAACTAGAAAAGCAAATGAGAATTTTAGTTTATTTGGCAGCATCTGTGTGTTCGTGAGGATACTGTGTGTAACAGAGACAAGGCAAAGGCTGTTGGCATGATTCAAGATGAATATTACTGACAATGACTTAATTCATTGCTTGTGATGTGTCTTAATGTAAGTTAACATTTAATTAAAATGAAAACAAGGTGTGCATATTACCCAGGATCGTGTCAACGTAATTCTTAACAACAGAAAAAAATAGCTTCATGTTTGAAGATGAAATTTTGTAATTTTTCTCCTGTACCATTCTTTCCAAATCCAAATTCAGTTAGATCCAAATTCCTTCATTTGGAAACTGACTGATGGATGGGAAAGATTGATTCCTCAACCCCACAGCAGACACAGCTATTGACAAAGCAATAATAAGAAAGGGGGTGAGAGAGACCAGTGGACACCATGTGAGAGAGAGAGAGAGAGCGAGGGACCAGGGAAGAAAGAGGTCAGGGTATTGGGAAAGCTACTTTAAAAATATAGCTTTACGAGCTTCTGATCATTTTGCATTGGTGCATGAGAAAGACAGAGAGATGGCTGGCAGCAGAGCGAGGCAGAACTGGACTGTCAGCTCTGGTCGCCAAAAAGAAGAAATGGACTAGAGGGCTGGCTGCACCTCTGAGAGATGGAGAGAGGAGCAGAGACGGGAGGAGGGGAAGATGACAGAGGGAGGCCAACGAGGGGAGAGTGAAAAATAGGAAAGAGAGCGGGGAAAAAGGGGATAGGGAAAGATGACAGAAGGAGACCAAATCAGGTGAATGAGAGCAAAAAAAAAGAGGAATAGATGAAAAAGGAGAAGCCTGGCTTCAGTGGATGAAGCTACAAGAACAGTGATCAGCAGGAATATGAGATAGAGTAAACACAAAAAAAAAAAAGGATAGTTGAAAAACAGCATATGGGAACAAATGAAAACCAACAAGGATGGTGAAAGGGATAAGAGTGGGGGTGACAGGAGCGTCAGAGAGAAATATGAGGCAGATAGTAAAAGAATTAAAGTATCACAGATAATAAAGGAAACAGACAAGGAGAAATCAACAGAAATAGAATAAAAAGAAGAATGTGTGGAGAAAGATGGATAGAATTTAAAATGAAGGAACTGGTATAAAAAAGATTTAGTGATAGAAAAATCTAGCGTAATGAATTTGAGAGAAAAGGAGAAGTTGTAGAAAAGATGTTACTGTTCAAAGGGAGAGGGGATGGAAAAGTGAGTAGGATAGTCTGAAAAAAGCGAGATCATTTAAAAGAGGAATCTGATATGAGACTGCAAGGAAAAAAAGAGCACGTAGGGAAAAAAGTAGTTAAGAGAGAAAAAAAACAGATGTGACGGGGAGAGCTAATGTTGGAAAAAGTGAACAGGGATGAGAGGAAAAGAGGGGGAATGAGATTAATTGAACGGATGAAAGAAGAGAGGGTAAACAGGAAGGATGGAGCTTTAGAGGAGACAGATAAAGACCTCAGAGAACAGATGAGGGGGAAAAGGAGTTGGAGATGAAAATGGGAGCCAAGAAAAAAGCAATGGAGGGAAAAAGGATGGCGAGAGAGGGAAATAGAGAGAGAGAGAGAGAGAGAGAGAGACATCAAGAGAGGGAGGGGTGCTTTGAGCTGCAGTGAGAAATAATGAATCATGAATAGATTTAACAGTATCTGGTCTTATTTCCTCTCCTCCTCCTTGTCCTCCTCCTATTTCACCCCCCTCCAGCTTCCTCCTAACATCCTGTCAAGATCACTGCTATTGCCTCTCTTCCTTCTCTGTCTCTTTCTCTAACACACACTCTGTCATTATCAGTGGCAGGGCCATCTCATGTCCCGGCATTAATTGAGCTGTAACAGTCATCTTGTGCCTCCCTACCCTTCCCTTGAGCTTCTTTTGCTTTTTTCTCTCTCTCTCTCTATCCTACTCGCTTTTGCTGTTTAAATTTCATACTTGCTCTTTATCTTCACCCCCTCCCCACCTTCCACTTCCCACCTCTATTTCACAATCTTGATCTCCTTCATTTCCTTTCTGTTTCTCTCCCTTCTTCTCTTATTCTCTGTCTCTTTTGGAGACGATTCTATCTGAACTATATGAAGGCACAGAAACGATAACACCTCCCCCACTCTCTGAGCTGTATTGATACATCGAAACACACGCACACACATGCCATCACATTATCTCACTTGGTTCACTTCCATTATAATATCGCGCGTGTGTGTGTGTGTGTATGTATATATATATATATATATATATATATATATATATCTCACCCCAGGAGGAGTGAGAGAGGCTATAAGGACCTTACACTGCTCTCTCTGGTTGTTCTATATTCATTGATATAGCACTTTTGGGGCCTGGGTAGTTATTGCCCATATCCCCTTGCTATGTGCTGAGGCATAACATGTATATTCAGTGACTTAGTAATTTAGACAGTGGCTGTCAAAGGGCAGCTTATAGATTTAATGATGCTCTGTATGTGTTTTTGTAAAGTTTGTGGCGAATGGATTGAAGCGGGCTTTGTATTGACAGCTGATTCTTGCAGCACGATAACAGGATGATGGTGGGTGGTGAAAAAAGAATAGACTTTTTGTTGGATTTGTGTTTAGCAAAGGGCAGTGGCAGCCTCAAAGCTTGTGACCAGAGTGTAGCCTGGGAAAATATGAAAATACAGAAGGCAGGAAGTGAATGAGATATGCTTTTTGTTCCATCAGCATTTAGCTTCATAGGCCCATTAAGCAAGGCAGACATTTGCTCAGTGTTAGTAAGAAGACAACCACAGCAGCACTAAACACTAGCTAAACATACTTGTTGGCAAGGATTGGCATGCATTTATTGTGAATTTAAGGTAGAAGTCTATAATTTTGGTCCAAAACCTTCCCAATCTTGGTATGTTTAACGTAATCTTGAGCAAAAAAAAAAAAAAAAGAGAATAAATAGAAATAGAAATAGAGCAGAGGCTGGTCTGACCCAATGACTACACTACTACATGTGAAAAAAATTTGGCTCGAGTGAAAAGTTTAACAAGATCTAGGGACCATTTGTAAGAGGTCTAGACAAAGTTATGGAAAATAACACCATGTCTTCACAGAAAGTGTAGTGTTAGCAGAACAACATCAGCAGCTTTGTGCGTCACAGGACAAAGGAGGTGTTGACGCACTTTGGAAACGTCCTGAGCGAAATACTGTACACAGTCGCATCAATTACGTGTATAAAGTACTTGAAAATAGATTAGAAACATACAAATATGCTTTGGTTTGCATTTATGTGCAGTAAAACATGAGCCTTTATCTGTCCTATGTAAACAGCTGGAGCACATCTGTTCTGTCAGACGCACAAGAGGTGGATGACTGGAACACACAGCTGAAATGTGTCTGTACTGACACACTGTATAAACCCTTTCTCTGATAGATTATTGTCAGTTACCTTATTCTGCAGTGACTGTGAAAATCATGGGCAGCTGTGTTAACATGATCACTTTTACTTTTACTGTGTGGCCATGCACGTCCTTCTTATCATCATCCTTTTTATTCTCATTCACTCAGGTAAAAGACCTATTGGTACACGGATCTAACATATTCAGCACTAGTGTTGTCTTAAATGGATGTTCCTGGGTTTACCTGCATTTGAAACATGTTCAGTCCGGGTTTGACTGACAGTTTAACAGCCCTATTGGTACATAAAGGTGCACTTTGTGATCACATCATTTGCAGTATCTCCACCCAGCTCGGCGTGACTAGAGCTCTTAATCAGCCAAAGTAGTTAAGAACACCTGTGTGGGTGTGCACAGGCTTTACTATTTGAGAAAACTGAAATTATAAATGTATAGCTACACACATTTAGCTGTGCGGATATAACAGCAGGTACAGTTGTGCTAATAAATTTCCATACCCCTGGCACGGTTTCAGAAACACTGGACATTTTCATGATTATGCAGAAAACATTTCTTTCTAAGGAAAGTGTTTAAGAAAAGTGTTTTACATGTTGAGTTATGTTTTCCATTTTTCCGTATGGCAGGAATGCCATTTTGACTACTAAATACCAATAAACCATATATAACGTCAGTGGTGAACACTTCTACTTCCACAGTGACACTAAATGATGTTACATGGTAAATTGATTTTCCTACAGTTTCTATGTACAAGTAGCATGCATACGATTTTGCTGGTCTAGCAACTACAATGACACAGATTTTGTAAATAGTAACATATTTGTTTCTCATACCTTGCAGTGAAATGTGTATTTTGACGTGCACACATACTGTTTATCTTCATAGGTGCAAAGGTAATGGGTGTATTCCTCAGCAGCTTGTATTATTTCTTTGCTGGGATAGGGGCCCCAGTCAGACCCTGGGGCCAGCAGTATTTCAGTCATAGCCGAGGTACATGGTTGTCACTGAACATGTTGGGATTTGTCAGTGCGTCACAAAAATGGTCAGACCATAATGCCTTTCAGAAATAAACACCAGAAATTAGTGTCTTTAGGAAACAGCAGTGCATGAAAAACACATGTTGCATCATACAGTTACTGTCCTCCTCAGCAGGCATTAGAGAATCGTATCGCTGGGAACAGGCAAATCCCATCTTTGACACCAATTTGGATTACTGTATGCTGTTAATTCATTATGATTGTGTATGTACGATGATTACCACTTTTAGGTGTGTATAAATGTCTTCCTGATTTATTTAGAAATCAATATCTAGAAACCAAACCGCAGGATGTCTAATTTAAGCCTTTGTGTGTGTTGGCTGATTGAAATGCTGTGGATTCAAGGGTTAAAATCCTTCAAACAAGATGTGCTTTTTACACAAGGTTACACATAGAGATCTGACACCAATTTACAGTAGGTTTGCAGGAGAAAATCATGTTGTTAGGAAGCTGCTAGGAAGCTGGGATTGTAGCATATTTGTTTGCATTTTAATAGCCTGATACAGAAGGATGCTAGGCAACAAGGCTACTGGGCAGCACGGGTGCTTAATTAGAGATTAGACAGTAGGAACCTGGAGGGGCCTGTGTAGTTGAAAGCTGGGTCACAGTTGGATTTTTATAATGTTATTAGATGCTACATGGCTTTATAGACGGTTAGGAAACAAACATGGTACAGATGCAGATTTTTGAAATACTTTGATTCTGCTCAACCCACAATATACAGATACAACACTCAGCTGGCAACAAGAAGAAAAGATGGAATATAAAAAACTACACAACTTACAGTAAGTGGATCACAGATTTATAGACAACTACAAACAGCCACACAGGAGTGTGATCAAGGTGGAAAGAAGCAAAGAAGAAAAACAACAACAGGAAGATTGATGCTATATGCTAAAGGCCTTTCTCTTAAAACTAATTACCAATTGATGAGTGTGTTTAGTGCGATCATGTTTGTGTTGACAGCTGCATCACATTCTTAGTCAAATTATTCATAACTTTTTCAGCTTTCTGTTTCATTGAGATTCAACCTGTCAGTAATAAACACCTCATATCAGTGTCCCAGTTTTACCTTTAAAGGTAAAGGTGTGTGTAGTTTAGAGTATAATCTGTAAGTGATAATGTCCTAAATGATGTATTATATCTATCCTCCTGATCCCTCTTACACATTCCCATCTTTCTGCCCATGTTACTTGATCCTCTGCAAGATTGACGTCACAAATACTCTGCCCCCATGACAAGCAAGGCAAAGTTCTCCTGTTGTTTATCTTGTTTATATTGAATTAAAATCAGTAGAATATCACCTCAAATCTTTTAATCGTTGTTAAAGCTTCAGAAATATAAGTATCTGAAACACCTGAGCATTTTTTTTTTTTATTTCAAAGCTGGAATTTCTTTACATTTTCAAATGAATTTTTAAAAGAATATCCTTCATAAAAATTTAACAGGCTAATGGGCAGAAAAGTAGCCCGGTGGTGAGAAAGAGCATCTCATTACTGAATGGTGTCAGTGTGTGTCTGTATGTCCTTGAGCTGGATATCAAACCTCTTGCTGGTTACTAATTTTAAGCCATTTGGGATAATAACAGTGTGAGATAAAAGCTTGGGTAAAGCCAAACATAAATCACATAGCACTAGGGACCTTGAACTTGATTATGAGACTCTATTAATATTAGCCAGTATATTATTGAAGTTGTGTTAACATTTAAACATTTGCATATATTTTCTCAGTAGTACCATAAAAAAAAACACAAACACTACTATAGATAGCATCCCAGGTTGAGTCACTACAGACCGTATAAGATTGAGTTTTTCCATATATTTGGCCTTTACATATTGTGTCAGAATGCGGGATTTACTGTGTGGCTCACAGAGCAAGCAGGATATTATAGGAAGCTGTGTTTGATAGTCAGGATGCTCAGCAGCCAGACTGTTTCCCCTGTGGACTCCTAAGGACAGATGAAGCAGCTGGCTGTCCTTCCTTCCTGCTCTCTCCTTTCACTCACCAAACATATGAGGCTGGTAGTGTCAGAGTGTGTGTGTTTTTTTGGGATAGAAAAGAAGGAGTAGCTCGGTCCTCTTCTTTCACTCTTTTCTTTTATGTGTTGGTTTGTTGCATAGGAAATAATGTCAGGCTTCTGTTGGCATTTTTCATACGCATAAAAACGGTTTTGAATCAAGCTGAAAGGAGAGCTCAGAACAATCTGAGGGCAAAAGACAGAAAAGAGGGTGAACTCTGAAGATATAAAAATGAATAAAACAGAAACAGGGATTGAGGAAGATTAAAACGGAGTACAAGCAGGAGAGCAGGCTCACATGAGAGAATATTTATCTGTTTTTGTTGTATTAAAAAAAGTGTGTGTTTGTGTGTGCATGCTCTTATCCTCTCACCTAATTAGCCAGAGCTGTCTAGCATTTTTATGCATGTATTCGTGCACATGTGTGCAGTGTGTGTGTAAGCGTGCATCTGTTGGTATATTTGGCTGAAGTTGTGACCTGAATCCTCATCTCATTGGGGAGAGACTGAACGGGAATGAGAATGCGAGCGAGAGATGCCTTCATTTTCAACTCACTGCTCCGGTTCATAATAGGATTGGGCTTCTCTCTTTTTCCCATTTTTCTTTCTCAATCTCACCCCAACCTCCTTGCCTCATATTTTTTCTCTCTGTAATTTTCACCACCTAGTCAGTTGTGGTTTGATTTTTTTTTTTTTTTTGATTTTTTTTTTTTTGTACTGGTTTTATTTAAAAGACTGGATTAGCCTGCATATGTGGGTCAACTAGAACAGGCTTTTGGGAGGTCAAATGAATTTGTATGCCTGTGTTTATGGTATGTGTTTGCACTCTCTGTGATCAGTGGTGTGTGCAGTCCCTCTTTGCACATGTAGCATCTGTGATGTGTGTGTGTGTGTGTGTGTGTGTGTGTGCAGCTTTGATGTCTCTCCCTGTCTTTCACTCACTGTCTTCATACACTGTGTGTGTGTGTATGCTTGTGTATACATGTATAACAGAGCTCATTTGTGAATAATGAGGCATAAAGAGAAAGTGGCACACAGTGTGATATAACCCTTAAGGAATGATAGAGGTTGAGAAAAGGAAAAACAGTGAAAGAGAGAAAGATGAGATGAGAAAACAAGTGATTAAATTCCCAAGGAGCTAGCCTTTTAGCGTAATAGCTTTGTCTCTCTGGCAGAGGAGCTCTGAGTAGCTACACAAACCATATGGGGCTTATCTGTGTGTGTGTGTGTGTGTGTGTGTGTGTGTGTGTGTGTGTGTGTGTGTGTGTGTGTGTGTGTGTGTGTGTGTGTGTGTGTGTGTGTGTGTGTGTGTGTGTGTGTGTGTGTGCGTGCGTGCGTGCGTGTGTTTGTGTGTGTTTGTGTTTGTGTGTGTGTGAAAGCAGCATGTTCAGTGACCAGTGCTTGAACAAATAAAGTGCCAGTGCTCTGGACAAGCAGCTGCAAACATGTTGGTTTAATGTTAGGTAACATATCGAGCAGCATGTAAGTCTGCTGTACGTTCCATGTGAATTCTGTTTCTGTATGAAAATACATTTTGTTTTTCATGTGTGCAGGTAATTATTTTTGAAATACTGTAATCAGATATAGCAAATGACATTAACAGGTGGAAATTTAATGCACACCGTGTTGTTTGCTTTTTATTAGGTATGGCAATGCTGATCATTCCGCTCACCACTTTAATGCAAACAAAAGATCTCAACAAAAATGAGATGGATTGGCACGAGATGTGGTTTCCACACAATTTGTTAGAATTGATTTGGTGCTCCCCTGACGTTTCTGTTATTACCATTCTGAGGTTCACAGTGCTGATCCTGAATAAAATGTCTTAACAGGTAGTAGTAAAGGAATCATTACCTGCATATTAGTACTGTCATTGTGAGCTTGTTTTCATAATGGTCTTAGGAGTAATTGCCATTATATACCAGGGTAATTCTGTAATATGTGAGTCATGTTTCCAAAAGTGAAGGACAGTGAAATGTCATGTTGAAATATAGCGAGTAGGGAGACACAGTGCTAACACAGATAACACCACCTGTTTCCTACAGTACAGTACTACAGTAAACCTGAGGCTATCAATGCAGAAATCTGCAGCAGCTGAATTCAGTCTAGACCGTTCTTCAGTTTTCTGAGTTTCTTCAGAGCTGGAGTATTTTTCTGCTCCTGAAATTCAAAGTCCATTCCCAACAAGGACGTTCTGGACTCGGAAAGTTTTTAGTCGGTGCTGACTGTACCTGCACTCACCAGGACATAGAAGTACATCAAATAAATTATTGAGTACTAATGTGGCCAACAAATCTGATGTCCCAGTACTCTGCGTGGACCAGTCCGATTAAAACACAGCAATATGTAAATGCATATGTGAGAAACTGTATTGTCCTACACCATAGTGTGCTTGAATGAGACTTCTAATAACAAAACTCATTAAAGTGTGTGTGTATATGTGTAATGCACATTTTTGTGTACCTTTGCATGCATGCGTGCATCCTGGGTACCCAACTCTGCTACTTCGGCTACTTTGTGTCTCGTTGTGTTACGGCCGACATGAGTTTGAATCCGTATGCAGTCTGTCAGTGCAAGCTGGTGAGCTGGCACAGTGTGAATATGACTAATAGCTTAGTGTATAATATTGCCAAGGAGAGCGAGATAGAGACGGTTCTTGTTGGTTGTAAAACTACAACCCCAACTGTGAAGCACAGGTTTTGTGTCTCATAGTCACATGCCCTAGAAAGGTGATGTGTGGATGTTTATACCATTGTGAAGATATTGTTGCACAGTCCTCTCATCCTCAAAGGGACTTTCGAGTGTTGAAACTTCCTTTGAGAGTTCAGGTTAAAGTTAGGATTAGATTAGGGTTAGACTTTTAGTTGTGATGTTTGAGATTAGCGTTCTGGGCTAGGAAGCCCCAACTCACAGCAATCGGAAGACACAGCAAGGTGTGTGTGTGTGTGTGTGTGTGTGTGTGTGTGTGTGTTTTTCAAATTGCTTGTGTATTTGCATATTGGGGAACACACATCTCTGTCCTCACATACTGTACATGTGTTTGTGTCAAGAGGCAGTCTGTGTGTGTCAGAGCGGTAGAAGTGAGCTGTCGGTCTTTATTTTTCTTTCTAAATGTTTCTGCTGCCGGGGCTGCTGCCTATCTTGTATTGGTTCTGCACTGAAGGTTGAATTGGTGTCTTTATGTGTGTGTCTGAGGAATTGTGTGTGCTTGTTGGTCTCATGCTGGGAGGCTCTGCTTGCTCTGCACACAGCTCTTTGTACGTGTGCTCTCCTCTGCTCTGTTTGGATTGGTTTTCTGTGTGCCCTTATTGCTTTTGTGTGTGTGTGTGTGCATGGCAGGGTTTTTATGTACATAATTTTGACTGTGTGTGTGTGTGTCTGTGTTCACAACTGTTTGTGCGTGTACTTGTATGTGTGTAGTTGTATTTGTGTGCACCGTTCTGCATGCACGTGTTGTGCGTGAGTGCTGCGGTGCTCGTGTGTGCTTTGCTGCTCTCCTTTCCACTCTCTCTCCCTCTCTCCCCCTTTCTCTTTCTCTGTTTCCCTTCCTCTCCTTCCAGAATAGAGGGGCCATCAATCAGAGGCAAGGGGGATAGAGGAAGGCTGGGGAGGGAGGGAGGGAGGGAGGACGAGGAGGAGGCGAAGAGGAGTTGGCTTAACGCCAGGGATGAGGAGCTGGCACGCTGCCCAGAGGAGAGAGAGGGCGGAGAGAGGAAAAAACAAGACTGGGGAAGAAAAGTAAAGAGAAGGAGGGTGGAGGGAGATTGTGGAAGCGAAGCAGGGCAGAGAGAGAACAAGAAGGAGAAAGAAATGGGAGAGAATGAGAAGAAGGGCAGAGAGGGAGAGAGAGAGCAACAGAGCAAGGCCAAGTGCACTGAGGGAAAACAGAGGGAGAGGACAGGCAGGGAGCGAAATACTGGAAGTGTAAAAATGAGGTGGCAGAAAAGAGAAAGAAAAAGGTTGATTGCATGGAGAGAAATGAGCAGAGGGGGCTGAACGAGTGGAAGCAGGAACTGAACAATCAGTGGGTGATTAGTATGTCACCGGCTACAAATATTTACCTTAAACTGTTCACAGAGGGGAGAGCAGTCCAATTAGAAAGCAGGGGACAGAGATAAGCTCCAGGATTGTGTTTGCATGTGTGTGCGATATGTAAACACCCTCTGACTCTTGAAAATAAATGAGGGTATTCTGCAGCCATACACACAACCTACAAAGCCTGTGAGGCAGTACGACAAACACTTCATATCATCTTGTGCTATTTTTTGCAAAAATATCAGAGCAGATGCTTTGCCTTTGGATAATTACAGTGACAGGACATTACACCTGTTGGGGAAGACGCAAGATGATGATCATTCAAAAGTTTCTAAAATGAGATACTGTGTGTGTGTGTGTGTGTGTGTGTGTAGACCTACTATTACTTATCGTGTGGTCGTCATTAACCTAAAGCCCGAGGTGGTCTCAGTACTCTCCTTGTCACCACAAAATTATTTTGGGAAACATTTTTTTTTCCTATTAAGGTAAAGTTGCATCCTCTTTAATTAACATCTTATATCACAGATTCGCTGATGCAGGTGGTGACTTTGATATTCCCACATACAACTGGAATCTTCTGCATGTGAAGTTGTTGTCCAGTCAGTTTTCCAACCTATGTCCAAGTATTCAAGCAAGAAAATACTGCAGTTACAAGCAGGAGGCCATATGAACTGAACAGGAGCTAAGTGAGATGTTTGTTGAGTAAAATTCAAGTAGAGGCTCATTCACACACACACACACACACACACACACACACACACACACTTGCTGCCCCATAAAGCCGGCTCACTCAGCTGTAGTGGGACTCAGAGGCTGGCACAGCTGGCGTTGCCCAAGCACTCTGGGCACCGTCGCCCTCCTCCCATGCCAATCTCAACCCACACTCATCACATTTAAATTCACGGAGCTTTATTGGCAAGATAAACGCGGCCAGTGTTGCAGGCCGTCATTCTGGGAGACCAAATACAATGCTGATCCTTAACAGTAAAAGCAGCTTCCTCTTTGTTCCAGTTCAAGTTCACTTCAGTGTGAGGAGTGAAAAGTGTACAAGGAAAACGTGAGTCAGTTCATCCCTTCTTTTGCGTTCTGCAGTCAGTTTGCAGTCCATAATTCTGGTCTTCATTAGAAGCTATTGCATATGAGCTTATTTCTTTCCATATTTCTTTCATACTTCTTACAAGCCAGTAAATATTCTACAGTTACACAACACAGGATGCCTTGTCTTTCCAAGCGTTTGAATGAAAACATCTGGTGCAAATCTTCTCCATTAAGAGCTCCTCCCTAAAAAACAAGCCTTATCTTTGTCCGACCAGTCTCATCCTGGCTCATTAAAGAAAATTCTTTGTGCTGATTCACTGTTACACCATCCAGCTAGGAACTTATTTTGGGAACGTGATTATTTTACTTTTTATGTAGCCTTGCTGTCTCATCTATTTCTATTTCAGTTAATCATTTTCTAAATTTGCCTTTTGACAGGCAGGAACTTGTTGCATTCGCACTGTGGGTTAACCATGTGGGTGGCAAGAGGAGTAGTAGTAGCAATTGCAAAGTAAATGCAGGATAATGATTTTTTTTTTTTCCAGTCAAGAAAAATAAAGAATTACTACTCTTATGCAATGCACAGCAGTAATTGTTGTGATTTGGTGCAGTGAGCCAAGTGTTTTATCTCCTGATTGACAGTTGAGTGCAGGTGGTAAATGTTGGGTCAAAGGAAAACATGTTGCTGTGGCATCAAATATAACCTTCACTTTTGAATGTTTACATTTTCTTGAGAACTAACTCTGAGTTTTTCTTCACGATGCTCCGTCGTCTGCAGCAGAAATAGCAAAATGTGAAGATGAAATTAGGTGGAGAAAATTCACTGCCCATTTTTTCAGCACCGACAACCTTCTGCACTTCTCTTTATTTAAGCCACTGTGTATGTCTAGCACTCTGCAATTCAAATAGGGCAGTTTTTTGGCCTTGATGTAGTGTACCATGTTTAGCTATAAAACCAATAGCACACACTACAACAAGTCTGTCGCTCCAGTCCACTTTCCTAACCTTTTTCAGTGGATACAAACAGACGGAGGACTGAAGTCAAAAGACATATTAAAGCTGAACAACATAAGGTGAAAACACTTGTCCTTCACTGTAACCGTACCAAAGCACTGCTCATTTGCACAAAGTTGCGTAACATTGCTACTTCTGCCAATCTGGTCAGATCTATGCTCTGGCTACGACTGTGCCGTCTGTTGGGTGTTTTCTCTAAGTCGTCGTTTGAAGCGAATCAATGAAGTTTGTTTTGTCTGCATTTGTTCTGGTGTGAGCATGAGGTTACTTAAACAATCTTAGTAGTATTTCTTTGTTTGTTTGATATACTGTAGGTATTTTTTAAAGTTTCGTTTAATTGACCATCCAATCAACACAGAATACACTAAGTAGACGTGGTGCTGGTAGGTATTTGGTGTATTTGTCACACAGGTTTTATTGATATGCAGCAATGAGGCAGTGTGATTATATAAACGTTATGCTGGTTTTCATTATCATCCTGTCAATGATATGACAGGATGACAAGTCTGAGCATGTTGCCACTGTATGTCTGTGTCTGTGTGTGTCTGCGTGTGTCTGCGTGTGTCTGCGTGTGTCTGCGTGTGTCTGCGTGTGTCTGCGTGTGTCTGCGTGTGTCTGCGTGTGTCCGAGCCTCTGGAACAGGCTGTCCTTGTCGTTATCCATATTCTGAAGAATATTTAGGGGAATTTTCACTCTTCTAAATGAAAAGGTGTTGTTTACCTCTTCTTCTCTTCTCAAATATATTTTAGTTATGTTTCATATAAAGCCTCCCTCTGTCTCTGCTTCTCTTTGTCCTTTTGCCAGCTGGCATCATATCTGCCCTCAGGTGTTTATTGACCAGCCCCCTCTTTCCTTTTGTATCTACCCATCCATTCATCCCTCCATGCATTCATCCCTCTATCCACCCAGTCTTTGCCAATACTCCCTGGTGGCTGTGCTTTGGCAGGGCTGTGGAATGAGACTGTGCCATGTTGTTTCTGACACCTGGCCTAGATCAGAGCGCTTCAGTCCAGCTCACTTTCACTCTATTGTGAAACCCATCGGCTGACTGGCATTTTGCATTTATAACATCATCCACTGCCTCTCAGCCAGAACATGGAGTTGGGGGTGATGTTGCTGTGCTGCAGGAATTGAATCGTTGACAACACAGTGTTTTTTGTTTTTTTTTAGGAGGCATAAATTGATATTGTGCAACTTTAGGTAGATTTTTAGTTTACAGCTTCTGTTTTGCAGTTTCTGCTCTGCTGTTTCATCTTTTGGTATTTATATCTGTTCATTTACATATATTTATACCATATAGTTTTCAGTCAATGTTATTATGGGCTTAGAAACAGTAAAAGACAGCAGCATGTCAGGGTCTGTTTGGTTCTGACATATGGTCCTCTCAGATGTTTTTTTATTCTGGCCAAAAGTGAGCCAGGTTATATGAACTGATATGTTGGCTGATGACAGCCTGCTCTTTGAGAGGTAGCAATAATGGTGTAGTTTATCGATACAGAGATATATCTGAGTGGAGTTATTTATTCACTGTAGATACAGTGGAATAAAGTGGACAATGTATGTCCTCATGTACAAAATGTTACCATTTGTCCCTAGAGTGAAATCATTTTCATTATAGGTTAGAGAAAGAGATGTGGTATTGATAGAGATTACACAAGTTGCTGTTCATGTACCTGGGCTTTTCCTAGTCGCCACTGTTTAACTATTGGGATCATTATCAGTGTCAAGAATGACAGCATGCCCTGTCTGCAGGCTGCCATTCATGTAAGAGCCTCGTACAGTGACGTTTTTTATTTCCCTACTGTAGGAGAGCAAGAAGGTTGTGGGCTCAATTCAGTTCGAACCTGGATTGCATGTTTTTCTCTGTCTGTGGGTTTGGGGTTTTCTTTGGGTACTCCAGCTTCCTTCCACAGTCCAAAGACATACAGGCTGGGGTGAGGTTAATTGGTGATTCTAAAATGCCTGCAGGTGTGAGTGTTTGTCTCTCTTTGTGTGTCACCCCTGTGATAGCTCCGTTACCCAGTGTCAGCTGGGATTGGCATTGACAACCCTGGATAGCAGCAATAAGCGGTATATAATGGATGGTCAAGCAGTGAGGTTTAAGAAAAGTGATATAATTTTAATAAAGGAATATTGATGACTTTGGTTATTACATGTTAAAGTAGTGAACTTTGTTACAGGCGCAATAATCTATTTTTTCTGCCATCTTCCTCTGCCCCACTCTCACTTCCCTCTCTGTGGTCGACCTTCATATACAGTACAGGCACACACGGTGCACACCTCACAAATACAGAAATACACTGGGCAGCTTAGGTACAACCACCTGCAGCCACAAACATGTATATGGCGTGATGAGGCTCTGTCTCTCCAGTTCATGAAGTCTTAGTGTGTGTACCTTTAACTCTATTAGAACCATTTTTAGCTTTATTCTATCATTGTGAGGACATTTTGGAAAAGTGAGGACAGTTTTTCAGACTCCTGTTTGAGGTTGAAGGTTTGGTTTTATGGTTAGAATCAGGTTTTGGTTAGGGTTAGGCATTTAGTTGTGATGGTTAAGTTTGGGGTAAGGGTCTAGGGAATGCAATATGTATATGAGTGTCCCCACAAATACATACATCTCTGAGCGTTTGTACGATGGTCTATACAGCCCTCTTAGCCACCGCATTTCCCTCTGTTGCCCATTTGCCATCTTTCTCTCCTCCTCTTCACTACCTTTAAGTGTCACAAACATGTGTTAGAGGACAGAGGGATACAGAAATAGACAAAGACAGAAAGAGGAAGGAAAATCAGAAAATGTGTGTGTCTTTGGTAACGTGTGGCTGCAAAGAAAAAACAACTGATGTTAGAGGAAGTAAAGGGGCTGCTGAGGGAAAGGAGGGAGGATACATTAACACAGAGGGAGAATTATATAGAAAAATAGAAAGATGAGAGAAAACGAGACAAAGAGAGCGGGGAGGGGGTGAGGGGAGAGGGGCAGGGTGATGGGAGGAAGAGGATGAATAGGGTAATAATGGCTCAGTGTGAGAGCTGTTGTAGAAAAAGAGAGAACGGCTGAGTGAAGAAGAGAACAAAATGAGGCTGAGGGCACTCAGACAGATAGAATTAGACACACCGCAGAGGTTCAGTGTGTGTGTGTGTGTGTGTGTGTGGGACAGCGAGAGAGTGTGTGCTGATGTTTTTATGTGTTTGTGTATGCTGTATTGTGTGTTCATGAAGCCGTGGATGGTTACCAGGTTTACCTCGTGTGTGTGTGTGTGTGTGTGTGTGTGCGTGCGTGTGTGTGTGCGTGCGGATGGCTGAGTGGGGGTACGGTACCTGAGAGCAAGATGTTATTCACCATTTGCAGACCAAGGAAAAGCATTTTTATGGATTTTTCAAATTTTAGGAAATGGACAAACATAATGGCACTGAATAGCCAACTGTGACAGGTGGAGAGCTTGAGAGAGAAATTCTCAGAGGTTTTCGCCTCTTTGTTAATGTGTTTGTTCGCTCATATGTTTGTGTGTGTTTGAGAGTAAGAGCCTGAGGAAGACTGAAGTGGCTAAGAGTGCGTGAGGCTGGGCTAAATGAGAGTGTGATGGTGCTAAAAGACCAGATGATGACTGGAGCGTTAATGCTGCCTCCATCCTTCCACCTTTGCTGTTCACTCCCACATTCCCACACATTTTTCATCTTGCAGTCCCGTAGAATTGCCACTGACAGTTTTCCTTGCTCATTAAGAAGGTGTTTTAATGCTGCAGCGGCTTAATGTGCTGTAAGGAGATATCATATGAGCTGTGCTCATTGTGTACTTATTATCCCATAGTATGCAACACGATAATATATCCTTCTTTATCTGTATCTTTTGCTCTTTCATTTGCTTCTCTTTTCCTCACAGGCGGAGATTGTCAAGCGTCTCAGTGCCATCTGTGCTCAGATCATCCCTTTCCTCTCTCAAGAGGTAAGAGTCACCACGGCAAGACACACTTGAGCATTAACACGACCTACTGTATGCCTGCACATAGTCAGGAGATGAGTATTCACTTGCAGGCTTATTTTATTATATCACATTTCTTTGGCTGCAGAATAATAAAGAAACTACAATATATCAAATACAAGCCCATCATGTTAAAAAGGAAAATAAATGAGTAGTTCCTCCTCCATCCTGTAGAGGAACAATATGTACATCAGTTACAGATGTGCTTATTGAAAAAGTGTGCAAAAGCAGAAACAACTGCCCATTATTATTACAAAAAAAAACTTTGAGATTGTACTTTGTCGTGTTGTAGTAGATTTTATAATTGAGGCATAGATATTAAACATGGACTGTGTTAATCAATATAAACTTTTCTACTGTCTCATTTTAATGATTTTTTTCTTTATATTAATGACAACATTCATTAGCTTTCATTTTGTTGTTAGGATGTAATTCCCAGAAAAACAACTAATTATTGCAATAAGTGACCCTGTGTTTGATCCTTCCATCCTCCCATTTCCCTTATATCTTCATGAAACACAACATCTGGATAAGTAATAAATAAATGTTCCAAATCAAATAAATTCAGTTAAATATTGCAAATAGCTGAAGCTACGTTCAAATCTGCAGAATAAGCTAAACCGAGCTAAATTCTGTTTGTTCTTAATTGTTGTGTTTTTCAAAATGCTGGAAAAAAATGTCACATAATAAGAGTGAGGGCACAAATGCATCTCTTACATACAAACCATGCTGTTATGGCCTTAAAGTGCATATACTGTATAGTTCAGTTATAAACATACTCACGAGAGTTGACTAGTGTGACAGTTGTAATTTCCATTGCTGTCTTATGATCAGTGCTGTGATCTTTGAAAGAACCACTTTGAAAGATCCAAGACCATCACGTCAGTTGTTTGTCAGCTGATCCTTGTGACAGTAATAATTTCATGTCCCAAGGTGCTTTGGGTTCGCACATGTGCCAAATGATCTTTTGTACCAAATGATCTGTGTGAAATAAAAAAAAAAAAAAAAATTTCCCCCAGTATCACTGTAACTGGAAATAACGACAAACACTAATTGTGGTATTAAGAGCCATTATAGGATTTCATAAAGAAAACTCCAGGATTTTAAGAGTAAATAAATTAGATTGTTTTCAGATCATCTATATCTCATTATGTTTAAATTAAATACAGCCACACCTAAAAATTTGCTTTGTGCGTTCTTATCATTACCATTTGTGCATGTGTGTATGTCTCCACTAGTTGTGATTTAATGCAATATTTTAAATTCTGTCTGCATATTACAACCTAAATGTATATATATTGTCATATAGTGTTGTATTTTTGTTGTGGCCATGATGATATAACCGATTAGATGAAAGTAAACCCTTGGCATATTATTCCAGTGTGTGTGCATATATATTATATGAATGAGTATGTAATGGGGCTGTACCTGTATGTGCGAGTCTGTAGACCGATATACAAATCACACGTTTACTGTATGTCTGTGAATGGAGACAGAAAGGTCACAACTTTGGCAGTTTAAACAATATTGACAATGTGTGTTTGTGTGTGTGAGCAGTGCATATTTGCTTTTGTGTCAGTGATAACATTGGGATTTTGTGTAAACAGAAGTGAGGTTTTTGTTAGTGTGGCACTGAGCATGTGTGGGTACATGTTTTAGTGCACACACGTGTCTGTTTAAGTGTGTTCCTGCTTGTGTGTGACTTTTATGTTGTGATTGTGTGATATTATGTGATTGCGTGGTTGCTCAACCCAGACACTGATAATTATACATCCTGTATTAGCAGAATTTGGTAGTTTCAACACATTTTTCCAGGTTTGGGCGATGTAGCACCAGGGATGTTACTGCAGTGTCATTGCTGATTGTACATGGACGATACTGTGCATTGTGGTGACACTACATACTGTGACACACAGCATGGATAATAATTCTGTCTTCTTCCTTTCTTTTGCTGTTTGTGTGTTTTATGTACTGTGTATTGTGTATGTGTATGTCTGCAGCACCAGCAACAGGTGGTTCAAGCAGTGGAGAGGGCCAAGCAGGTCACCATGGCTGAACTCAATGCCATTATCGGGGTGAGTCACCTCCATTCATCACAACAACACATGCACACACCTACGCATACACACATTAACTCATGCTGGGGCCAGGCTGTACGGCTTTCTGTCTGATGAGATACTCACTGAGTCCAAATGTATGATTATATAGTCTTTTATTCTTGCCGCAGCTCGACTGACGGCTGTGACAGTCACCACAGTGACACTTGCCAAATCACGTCTGTCTTTTGATGGTGCCAAGGGACAGTTTCTGGAAATGAGAACGTAAATGCAGAATGGCAGCTGCATTAGTCTGTATGACACTGGCCGTCTTGTATTATGAAGAGCCTAAACAAAAAATGAGAACAACCCTGCACCTGTGAGCTTGCATGGGGTGTCTGTCCCTTCAGGAGAGGTAAAATTAACAATGTTTAAATCCAGTAGTGCTGCAGGACCTAAGAGCAGCAAGCTAGCCTCCAAAAGGTATTTCACTGAGCACCACTACTCAAATAAGTTAACGTTAGCTATATCAATGTGATGTGGGCCGGTCAGACCTCCAGGCTGCCAGGGAGAGAGGCCTTCTGGGTGTCCTCCTCTAGAGCCACTACCAGGCAACAACATAATCATGACTTATGCATTGTTGGTGTTGATGAAGCGTCTCCTCTCCGGACCAACCTGGTGCAGCCATCTCCTTATTGAAACTTGGACCATGGACAGCGAATATTTAATTACCAGCTGTCAAGGGCAAGCTGCACAACAGAGAACACATTTGGAATTCTGGACAGCAGACTGCAGTTTTCCTTTCCAACACTGCACTTGAACCTGACAAGGTGACAATAATAACACTAGCTGCACTGTGTGTTCACAACTTCCTCAGGGAGAAGGCGTCAGATGCCTACTTGCCCTACTGCAACCTTTGCAGATGTGTAGGATGAAATCCGCAGGATCATTCCTAGAGCTTGTCGAAGGGATAGAGGACTCTGCTCTTCGGCAGCGAGCAGGGCACAGATGTCACAACCGCTATCAAAGTTCATTGGGATCATTTAAAATCATGCTTTCTTTCACCTGCGAAGTCTGTTTCCCGGCAGAAACAAAATGCAGGAGTTGTCTACAACTTTAAGTCACAACTGTTCCCTTGGAGCAGAATATTATATAATATCACGGACACAGTTGATTCTGTTCATTTAGTATTGAGCCAGAGTCTTTGCAGAATGTGCAGTTAAAGTTAATACATTTTTCTTCAGGTTATTTAAAGAAGAAACTTCAGAATTTGAGATATGTGTGCTCTTATTGTAATTCAGTGTCACATAACATCCACAGTGCTTGCATCCCATGCCTCACTCTGAAACTTTGCAAATGTGCAAATACTGCAAAGTTACTTAGAAAATAAACAATGAAATGGCTTTTAAGGCACAGTGTAATCTAATGACAATACCTGAGAGGTTCAGTGAATGGTGTAAGAGCATCAGAATAAGCAGGTGAAGCAACCTTGTTCACAGAAGCTCTTCATCACATGGCTCTGGTATTATGCTCAGATGGACCACAAGTATTTTGGATAGTTGATTATATTGATATTGACTATTGGGTCCCTGCCAAAGTTTCTGATGGTGAGACTTTTAGTTCAGTTTCACATGCGTTAGTCTCATCTTGGTCAATGGGTCTTTGATAAGCTTCATTTTGGATTTGTCTTGTTTTTCATCTGTTTACTTGATGTGTGATCAACATCCTGACTGGCACCAACCAGTGTTAGGGCAATTTTTAGATTCTTGGTTGAACCCTGACCTGGGAGGGCTGCCAGAGATTTAAGGAAGATCATTGGATTAGATATTTCTGTGGTGAAAACGTCAGGCAGTTGACGCACAGATATCTTTAGAGTGTTATGTATTCGGAACATGAGCGTATGCGGCTATTTATTTATGTTTAGTGTCCACTTGTTGGCTTTGGCTATTATTGGAGCCAGCATGATGTTCTGACCTCTGAGACACTACAGAAAGTCAGCTGATTAAATTATGTCTCTACATTATAGATCAGAGAATTCAATCATCAGATGAGGCATTAGTGTAAAACTCACGATTCAGTAGGACAGGAATTATTTTACCAGCTGATGCTGGTATGAAGCCAGAAGAATAAGTAGTGGCAGCAGCAGCTGTGACATTACATGCTGTTTAACAATTTTACTGAGCACTGTTGCTGATTTTGGAGGATCTAAGTGAATACACCATGGAGTAATGAATCACTGCCTCTAGTGAACTACCTGGGGATGAGTGATTTATAAAGCTCCTGACTAATATCAGTTTAAACGAGGGACTTTCGAGAAATAACACGGCATCAACTTTACAGAGTAGCTAGTTCAACTCTCAAATAAACATGGTAACCTTTGCTCAGTCTCTCAAGTGAGTTCTAATGACATTAAATAGTGTCAGAGCAGTGATCGCATTGATGTCTATTTATTGTACGACAACAAGTATGATGTGTTCGCTGCATTAATTACAGCTCAGTGTCAGGGTTTCTGTGTTAAACACTTTAGTTGCTCAGCTCCTGAACGACAGATGGCTCATCTTTAAATTAAACTGAAGGCTGAACACAAGACGACTGACACACAATAGCGTATCAGAAAAACATACGTTAACTGTAGAAATATTTTTCAAACTCAAAAACGCACCTCGCATTAAATAGCGCACGATCACCTGACCAACACCGACATATCACACACACACACACACACACACACACACACACACACTTCTCTGCACCTATGTCTTTACACATGGAGACGCAGTGATGCTCCTGAGTGCTGGAGTAGATGGGACTTTCCAGAGCTTGTCAGAGCACTGATCACATTACTGTCTACTTAAAGCCCTTTGTTCCTCCCAGCATTGCAAGCACTGCTGTCTCAAGGTGTTGTGTGTTTGTGTCTATGTGTCCAACACACCAGCTTGACAAAACAACACACATCATAATGCTTCCCTCAGGATAATAGCCTTTCTTTATCTGTAGCTGCTCTTCCTGCTCGTTCTCTTTTTTTTTTTCCTCTGTCCATTTCTCTGTGTTGATTTCTGGCTTTTCTCATCTCACCCTTTTTTAATCTTTTATCATTCTCTTCCTCTCGCTTTGACCCTGTCCACGTTTCTCCTCTCTCATTGTTTTTGCTGTGTCTTATCTTTTGTTCTCCCTTGCTGCTCGTCTTCTTTTCCTCTTCCTGAACTCATTTACCTCCTCATCCTATCTTCTCTATCCTGTTCATCTAATTCTCCTTCACTTTTCGTTCCTTCCACCATGTTTTTCTTATGTTCCTCTCCATCATTTACTCTCTAACTCAAACATTTACTTTTACCCTCCCTCTGCTTTCCATTGGCCTCTTTCTCCCTTTTCCTGTTTCTGCCTTTACTTTATTATAAATCCCATTCATCAATTCACTCTTCTTTTTTTTACCGTCTTGGTTTTCATCCTCACTTCCTCTACTTTCCCTGTGTATCCTCCATAATTCAATTTCCCTTTACCCGTCTTTTCTTTTCCTTTCTGCACCTTGCTGTCCATCTATTTCACCCCTTAATCCACTAATCTCTTTAACATCCTATCTTGCCTCTCCTTATTTTCCACTCTCACTGTTGAACTCCTCATGTGGATTTCATTTCATTCACCTCCCTCCTGTCCTTCTCGCCTCCACTCTTTCAAGCACAATCCCCACTTCCCCTGACTTTCTCCTTCTCCTTTGTTCTTTGTCACTTTCTCCTGATCAATTTCTATCCCTCTTTTCTTTATCCTGTCTTTTCTAACCACCCACCTTCTTGTACGGCACCATTCCTCCCTGATCCCTGATCTCTGCCTCCCCACTTCCTCCTTTCCCTGTGGCCACAGCAGCAGCAGCTCCAGCACCTGTCTCACCACGCCCCTGGCATCCCCCTGACGCCTCACCCATCAGGCCTGTCCCTGGGTGCAGGGGGCTCAGGACTTCTGGCGCTAACCGGTGCCCTGGGAGTCTCAGCCCACCTTGCCTCCAAAGACGATCGCAACCATCTTGATCCTGAGCATCTCCGAGGTAAAGAACCAAAGAATTTTGATTCAGAATTCTGTTCCAAAAAACATCTTTAAACATTTGGGCAAGATGATCATGAAGAGCAAAATCCAGCATGACTAATAAGATGTAGTAAGAAAGTCAATGACAGCATGCTCTTGTCTCCTAATAAAGTCAGTCGTTTTAAAACTTTGGACTCTGGGAGTAAGTTATATCACTCTTCCTCTGTTAGATTACAGCAGAGCTATGGCTGCCAAAGATAATGTGATAACAAGTTAATGCAAATTCCTTTTAATGCAACATTTTTTTTGGATGCACAATTAATGATCACATGTTCTATGATTATTGTTCACCTTTCCTGCTTCAGCCTCCAGACTGTAATCAGGAAGCACAGGGGAGACTTCTGCTCCAGGGCCGAAGTTGTCTTCACTTCAGTTAGCATGGTCTTAAGGAGCTATAACATTTTTTAGATGCACAATCGCCTGTTTTACCACGTTCTGCTGCAGTGCCTTGACTCGCCTTTCTCTCTCTCTCCTAGTTTTAACTCGACACATGCTCCACCCAAAATACACTGAGCTGTTCTCACAGAGACTGTGTCACTCTTACCAGCCTGCCCTGTAGTTTGGGGAAATTAGGAAGCAGTGCATTGTAAAGTTGGACACTACATAATGTTATTATTACTAAGTTACGTTACATGCAGGTCAATAGGCCCATCTGTTGGTGGCTGTTGGGCTTGAGTTTGCCATGTTGTGCTTTCGGCATATTTTTCGAGCATGCACTGCCTCTGAGGGGCACTGGAAAATATTCTGGGCGGTATTTAAATTGCATAAAGCAAGCAATCTATTCCACTACTGAACATTTGAGAAGATGTGTAACAAGTTCAATACAAGTGCGGTGGTGAGTGACAGAGTAAGAGACTCATCCAAGTGGGAAATAATCCAAATGAAACCAACAGACGTGTGCAAGGATGAGCTCTTTTTTTTTTTTTCCATAAGACGTTTGTGTTTCTGCATGTGTCTTTATTTCAGTTTGATATATTTAATACAAGAATGGGCAGAACAGCAGTGAGAGAAACTCACAAGAGCTGCAGAATAAAAAAGATCATTTTATCATTTAAGATAAAATGTATAGTAAAACATACATCATGTGTGGTGAGGAGCTTTTTCATGATTTCCACAGCAAGTCACCATCTTCACTAAATTTGAACTTCCTTGTTTAGACTGTATGGACAGACATATTCATGTGCTTGAGTAGGAGAAACACTTTCTCCCCGTGAACTTTCGTTCACCTCGAAAAAAAATATCTTATCATTGCGCTCTGTTTCAGGAGCTGAGCCAACAGAAGCTTTCTCATGAATTAACTGAGAATTCAAAAGGAAAAAGAAGGAATGAGTGAGAGTAGAAAGGCAGATAGATGGAGAGATCACTGTGTTCATATTGGCTTGTTAAGCATATCTGCATGTCTGCAGCTGTGTGTGTTTCTGTTTGCACATATGAGAAGAATAATGAGTAAAAAGATAGTGAACATTGAAAGAGGCAGCAGGGGAAGACAGCAAGCTTTGTCTGGTTGGAGAAGAGAGAGAGATAGATAGAGATGGGAGAGGACACTGGAATCAGGCACAATAGTGGGTCTGTGTCTTTATTAGAGGAGCAGCCTTAGCTCAGCCTAACCTTGGCTGACTGGGGAGACTGTTATTATTATCAGGACTGACGTCAAACTTTCTCTCTTTTCCCCTTTCTCCTGTCTCACTCTCTTTTTCTCTGTTCTCTGTCCTCCCTTCTCTGCCCGTTCCCAGAGGGAGCACCCAGCAGGGTGAGTAGTTGTATATTTGTGTACATTGATACAAGTGTTGTGTACACCCACATTTCACTGGTGTGTGTGTGTGTGTGTGTGTGTGTCCGTATCCCTGCATGTGCGTGTGTGACAGTGATAAACTGAGGGAAATGGAGACGTGCTGTAAAGTGGCCTCTAAAAAAGGCTGCGTATTGCTGGAGCTCAGCCAGGAGCAGCACAGCTCAACACCAGCACAATAGCTGCTCAGCACCATCAACCTTGAGGTTCTCAAGGTTTTCTACATCACAGTAACATCTGAGCTCACAGCATTTCGCTGTTATCTGGAAGAAAGTACAAATTGAATCAATGGAGGAACAAGTAGCTATTTATCAGCAGCCCAAATGTTATTGTAGTCTACAAGACTTGCTTAACAAATTATATGATTCAAAGTTAATGGAAATGGTATGAATGAGCAACTCATGCTAAAAATAAAACATGCAAATTGTTCCTAAGAAAAAAAAGACTAGAGTAAAAGTTTCTAAACATTTATTTAAGTTTCCACCACTATTATCTATTGGATGTTTCCCAACAGAACGTGTGCTGCAATATCATTAGTTTATAATAGGTGTACAATCGCACAACTATCATTATGGTAGTGAAGTGAAACCACAGCATTAGAAAACCTAAAATGCTGTTCATGCACCTTCTATGATCATTGTGAACAGTCCATGAATGACTTGTACATTATAGTACATTGTCTAAATGCTTAAGTATTTAGCTTCATTTTGTTTTAGTGCTGCTGCATAGACCAAAAAGATGCACCCTGATCTCTAAGGCTACTGGTCTCTGTTAATCCATTCACTGTCATAGTGTATTGTGTATTAACCGGATCCTTTCAAAAAGGTTTCCTGTGTTTTGGTAGAAACTGTAATCAGTGAAAGAAGATGAAGCAGGAAGCCTCAATAACATTTCAGGTTTTCCTTTTGTTGTGTTTCTTCTGACATGATGACATTTTGCTATAATACAGCTTTATGTGACTTTGTTTGGATTAAAGTGTGTGTGTGTGTGTGTGTGTGTGTGTGTGTGTGTGTGTGTGTGTGTGAGAGAGAAGAGTACGACTAAGTCATTGTCCAATTATACTAACCCAGCTGTGTGAAGTTCAGATTCAACTGTCCTTTAATTAAATGTAAAGGTGAGATGCGAGAGACCTGTCTCAGGTTGATATAACTGAAGGATGAAAAAACACAAATTCAACTTGAAACAAACTAAGTAAATGCAACATGCAGTCACACATGAAATGTATACACGTGTTCATTTTGCCTCAAGGTTTATTATTAGGATTATTTTTTGTTTTTGCATGTATTTTGTGTCGCCTTTAATTTCCTGGAGAATTAAAACAGTGCAAATGGGATGATTGAAATTCAGTGGATGTCTATGGTTTGTCCCGTTCTCTCTCTGTGCTGCAGATTGCTGTCCTTTATGGAAGTCATGTGAACACTTTCTAACTGTACTGGCTGCAATGGACAGCTAGCCTTTATTAGTGCAACTCTTGATAACAAAGAGAGGGGGGGGGGGGGGGGGATTAGAGGGGACCTGGACAGTGAAATTGGAAAGGGAAAAGGAGACGGATTGAAGAGGAAGAAAAAGACAAGAAAAATAGGGAGGGAAAGGTTGTAAAGAAATACCAGCAAGCCTTTTGTTCTGGCTTTTATTGGGAAATGAAAATGATTTAAGAGCACTACTGACTTTATTTCCCTCCCCCTCTCTCTATCCGCAATGAAACCCTTAGCATAATTTAATTGCTAAACACAATGCTGATTGTTAAGCACCAGGAAAATATTTCTCTCATGAGTTGAGGTTTGTGCTTAGGCAACTTAGGCAAGCATTACAGCGTTTGGGAAGGGGCGGGGGGAGGGATGCATATCAATTGGCATTTGTCAGAGAGCGCTGCATCAGTAAAACCTACTGGAATTTTAAATGGAGGGGAAAAAAGGGACAGTGAGAGGAAGTCAGAAAAAGTAAGAAGAGGATTGAGGAGGAGGTGGAGAAGAAGAAAGAAGAGAGGGAAGTTTGTTGAGCTGCACTGAGGTCCATTGTGTGGTTTCTTCCCTCCTCTGTTCAGCACTTCTTCCTGTCGGCCCCGTGGGCTCCTTCCTGTGTGACTCATTGGTGTGTTAAACCCTCACTGTTCTTGTCTTCCCACAGGGGGACAGAGAATGACAAGTGGCCTTCGCCAAGCTTCTAGCCCCTGCCCCTATGCAAAAAACAACACAATGCTTTGATCTGCTTTTTTGAGTACTGAGCACCAGGCCAGGCTGTATTGTAAATAAGCCTGCACAGCTTTATTGCTCAATAATGAGAGTCATATTTTACATGAGGACTGGTGTCGAGGGGAGAGGACCTAACTAGCTTTGTAGGCTGTCCTGTGTGTATCCATGGCTACGTTTGAACCTGTGCTGACGTCTGCTGATTTTACCATGTGCCGGTGTGTGTGTGTGTTGTGTACTTGTATCCTGTGTGTTTTCTGCTAATGTATGTGACTCTGTCCAGTGCACTTGTCATTGTCTATACGTGAGCTCATGTGTTGTGTCAGAGTGACTGTGTCTGTGTTTCTTCACACCATGACCTGTATGGTTGCAGAAGCGTTTGTGTTTTCAGGATTTGTTCAATACTGGGATTGTAAAAAGATGTTTATTTTTTTTATTGTTATATTTCTGCATTGCAACCTTTCATCACCTGCTTTTCCAATGTGACAGCATGGGGAGTATTGGCTCATACATGTATTTGCGTCCCTGTCTTTCACCAGAGTAAGTCAGTGTCATCAACAGACAGTCAGCCCCCTGAGGAGCGGCAGGGTCCATCAGGAGGCTATTCCTCGTCACAGGGAGGAGCCGAGGCCAAGAGGAGGCGCTGTGATGACAAAGAGTCTCTTCCACCACACTCCTATGTATGTGTTTGGGTCTTTGTTCATCTAAGATGAGATAAGCCCTAAAAAATGTTAAATCAAATGCTGTTAGCGTCTTATTAATATGCATGTCTAAATATTTTTTACACTCTAAAGTCACATAAGACTGGGACATGGGTCTGTGTGGCTTTGTGTGCACATGTGATATGGCCTATGACATTATAGGCCGCATGGGGGTCGGGGCCCTGCGGCCAATTAGAGCTGTGTTTGCTTTGGATGGGTCCAGTGGGGAAGAGCAGGGAGCCAGAGGCAATGTAATGCCAGGAGAGAGACAGCCAAGGCAGATAGCTGTAATGAATTAGATGTCTGTGTGTTTGCAGTCTGGAGGATTGATTGACACCGGGAGTCTGTCTGTGCGAGACGGCCTCCAGCTAAATCAGTTTGGCATCAACAACAACAGTCCAAATCTTCCCATTAGTTCAGTGTGAGAAAAAGCACAGTTTCCACTTTCTGAGTGTTTTTCCTGTCTTTCTGTCTGTCGAGCCACGTTACAGCTCCCTTTTCTCTCTGTTTGCCTTTTGCTCTTCAGTATCTCTCTGTCTCTTTATCACTGTCTCTCAATTTCTCTACTTTTCCCTCACTGTCTTGTCCCTGTTTTCTTTTTATTCCATTTCTCTCTCTCTCTGTATTTTTGTTCTAGGAATAGGCTGTAGATATAGACCTGTTTTGGCTCTGTATAATTAGCTACTGATGTCACTCCACACTGATGTCAATACGAATATCAGGCCATGATCACATCAAAGCGCTGTTGCCATGGTGACTAAGTGCCATCGTTCTCACCCCAGAAAAGACGAGAGAGGAAGAGAAAGAGAGCGATGGCTAGGCGAAGAGCAAAAACGTGCCGTGGATGGAGAAAGAGCAACAGTGTGTGAGTGTGGGAGAGAGAGAGAGAGTGATCGAGATGGTGTTTGTGTGGGGGAGATGTTTGGTGAGAATATATGGCACATATACCTCTGTGTTAAATGTTGCATGGTGGACAGGCAGTGCAAGGGAGCAACAAGCAGCCAGCGATACTGATACATATTGATCTGTGTGTGCACTTCTGTGGCAGTGTGTGTGTCTCCATCTTTGTTATTAAAGTTCTCTGTGTACACATATCGTATATTGTATGTGTGTGTTGGCGATAGAGAAAAAAAACTGCTGTCTTACCCATTTTATGTCCTTTTTGCTCCTCAGGACAGTGATGGAGACAAGAGTGAAGACAATCTAGTTGTGGACGTCTCCAACGAGGTAAGACTGTATTATTTAAATTACATGTTATGTACTTATTGACTGTGATCGCTCTAAGTGATGAATGCATTGACATTTACCATGTGGCTTCTCACTTCTCGTCCCCATATAGAGCATTTAAGCAACTTTAGCAGCACACTGGTAAACACCACGCAGCATTTATCTGCTAAAGGGCCAGATATTTCCCTCAGGAGTAGGTAGAGACCAAAATCAAAGCTAAAGGGAGAGTGAATATTGGACTTATATTCATCAGTTGGACAGAAACAGGACTAGAAATGAATGCTAATGACGCTCTGTGTCTGCAGATACAGCTGCAGTTAACAATGTCAACCTAAATGCTAATAAAATGTATTGTTCAAAAAAAAAGTGAAGTAAATTAAAAGCAAATTCATCTGTGTGTATGCTAAGACTTCAGCATACCCTGATGACCTGTATTTTGTAAACAGAAGTATTAAAATAGCATCTTGAATCACCTTTAAAGCTTGTAGGTAACTAATTTAGAAGATTAAAGGTAAGATTATTAGTCTGAGTTAGTCAACAAAGTGGAAGAAGAGAGAAAGTGACAGGGATGAACGGGTCTGGATCATGAATAGTCTGGTAACTTCAGCCAATGTTCACGTTTGAAAAAGTCATACAGCTCAAAAAACATCCCCATCACAAAATAGTCCTTCAGATTATTCCACCCTCACTATAAATGTTTACTCAGTTTTTGTGTTCTTTATTAAAAACAACTAATGCACTAACAAAATTCACACTTCACTCTCGCTCTGCATCTTCACTCTCACAGCTACGTCCTTGTGCAGGAGCTGTACATATACTTACCAAAAACATCTTTGATTTTCTTATGAAAGCAAAAGTTACAAGCAGCCTTTGTTCGACAGAAGCTCCCTGACACTGTGCTGCAGACTGCACATAAATAAAGCATGAATCCAACATTGCGAGGACCAGCGCTGCTCATGGGAATAACTATAGATGTACTTGGCACAGCTTCGAACCGCCCTCCATCTCCTGCATGACCCTGCCTGTCTGGCTGTCAATTGTTCAATTTTACACAACTTTTGTCTGTGTCAAACTCCACTTCTAAAACAGTTACGCTTTTAATTGAATTTAGTTTTTGACTCAAGTATATGACTCAGAAAATATGTTTCGGTGTCCTTGGTATTTTATGGATAGATTTGCCCTTTTTCTTTGTTTCCTCTGTATATTGATGTTGGACACAAAAGCACAACTGGTCTCCTGTGATTTAGAAACTAGTAAAAAAGCTCCAAGTAAAAAATGTAATAAAAGTGAGCAGTTGGGTTTTAGAGGAAATGTATATGTTTCGGGGCATAAACATGTGCAAGCTTGTGCATGTGTATGTGTGTGCATTTATAATTGCATATGAGCATGTGCACATAAGATAAACTTTATTCATCACCAAAGGGAAATTCAGGATATGATGCCATGTGCTGTAACTGGACGTGAAGGTTGTTTGAGTAGATGCTCAGTTTAGTTTTGGATTCTTTAATTGTAATTAGGTAACATATTGCACTAAAAGACCTAATATTATTGTTTAATACTTGATTATTTATTTTGTTTTAGTTAGTTGGAGGCAGTGATTATTTCAGTTCATACATTTAAGATGTTCCACTCCAGTTGGGCTCATGTCAGCAGTTATTTCCAGTATTGATTGATCTCTGCCAAATAGTTTTGAGATTAATAGAAAAACCACATGCACAGCCCAGAGATATGCACAAAGAGAAGCAGCTTTCTTACACTTGAGAAACTGTGTGTGAAATGTGAAACGAGTCAGCAGGTATGTAGCTACTTTAGCCTTTTGCTGCAGCTTCCTTGTAAAGAGCACAAGCTCCTGTGTAAGCTCATTATCAGCCAATGCTGTTTTGTATTTTCTAATTCTCTTCACATCGACCATTTTTGTGCATACTTTTGCTCTTTCCTACCTCTTGACACCTCTGTTCCTTCATCTCTCTCCACTGTTTCTTTTTCTTTCACTCCTTTTCCACCACTCCCACCCTGCTCCACCTCCTCCTTTTCTCCTCCCTTCTCTCATTAGCTAACTGCAGTCTGCTTTATTTAATATATGCAAAGCCGTTTATGCCCCTGGAATATTTTAGTTCTTTAAATACTTCATGCAGTGTAACAAAATATGTTTTATCTAAGCTCTCTGTATTTTGATTTTGCACACAAAAGTGGAACCACTCTCTTGTGTGATTTGGGAAGTGGTACAAAAGCAGGAGGAAAAAATGTGACAAATGTTGGTAATGGTAGAAGAAGGGAGGGAAATTCTGTCTGTGTGTGTGTGTTTTAGAGCATTTTGAGGATGCGTATGGGCATGTATGTCCATCTGAGTGTGTACACGCCATGTGTTGTTGTTTTAGGGTTGTTTTAGTGGACGATCGTGTGTGTGTGCATGTACGTGCATGTATAGGCTTTAAAGCGTGTGCTGATCGCTGTGACCCAGTGAGAAATGCTTACTCCAGCACTCTGTTCTGGGTGATGCAGCGCTGGCTCAAGAGTGGAGCTGTGGCTCCAATGATGAAAGCAGCAGTAACAGCAACATTATCTTCAGGTCTCTTCACTTCTATACCAGCAACAGTGACAAACACTAGTGTGATAGTGTTTCCTGAGCTCTGAGCAATGAGTCCTTTAATAAATCACAACACAGACTGTGAGTGTGGAGGTTATGTTGTGTGGTTTAAGGCAGAATATACTGATTATTCCTATGAGCGAATGTACAGTAAATTGCAGTTCATGGAAACTGTTACACATGCTAGCACAACATTCAAAACAAAATAAAGAACAGGCCCAGCAGCTATAATGAACAGGGATGCACCACCTGTGACTAAAAATACAACAAAAAGACTCAAGCAGCCCTGCAACCAAACTCTGCATAGAAAAAAAATGCAAGGGGTCTTGTTCATGGTCTTGGTTCTTCAGGTCTGAGTGTGATGATTGGATAGAATCCAAAAAGTAGAGCAATACAAGTAAAGGTGTTGTGTTTTTGGCAAATTCCGAACAGGACCAGTCCAACTTATTCTAAGGCATTACATATGTGGTGCATGTGAATGTGTAGGAAGTGCATTTCAGAAACACCATGGTGAAACTGCTTGCTTGCAGAATGCTTCATTAAAAAGAAAAGGTTATGACGAAATGCTGGAAATGGACCTGAATTCAGCTTAAGGGCTAAGACTTAGATCGGCCAACAGATAAGCTGAAAGAAATAAACACAGTTTCCCGCATTTTATTTTGTTTCTCCTTGTTATTCAGGAGCCTAACTCTCCTGCAGGCAGCCCTCCTCACTCCCCCCATGGGAATGGGTTAGACCGTGCCCCAACCCTAAGGAAAGAGCTCCCAGGCTCCTCAAGCACAGGAGAGGCCCCCTCGACCCCAAACCCCCGCAGCCCCACCCCAGGGAAGGCCAAGGACCCTGCACAGGTAAGATAGATAGATTCTTAGGGACTTGCTGCACATGACTTACTGGGAAAGTCTGTGTACTTTTCCTTATTGCAAAACTATAATTATCTGAATTATTTCCAGTCTTTCATCTAAATAAGATGGTATTTGTTAAATAAGATGGTATTTATTCACTTTGTATCCTTAGGTATTCTATAGGAGCTCTATTCCTGTTGCATCTTGTTCTGTCATTTTTGGTGTTTTAAGCTATTGCTATTGTGGAATAACTACATGGAAGAACTACATAGATATCTAGTGCAGATTAATGTAACTAAAACAAAGACATGTAGTTAACAGGGAGTCTGGAGGTTGTTGTAATGAGGGAAGACAATATTTTTGTTATATTTCTTGCTTCACTTCTCTGCAGATGGATAAGTCCCAGTCTCCGCTGTCAAAATCTGGCACCCCATCCCCATCCCACCGTGAGGCTCTTACCCCTGGAGCCCCAGGGGCTCCTGGTCCCAGCACGTCCTGCCTTCGTCTGGTCAGCAAATCAGCAACCAGTGCAGACCCTCTTGGTGAGGCGTTTTACACAAGATAGATGACGTTTTAAAAATGAAAAATGGTTTTGATATTGGAACTGTTGACATAGGAGCTTGCTAAGATTAAAATACATGAATGTAGTACATGTACATGTACATACTTTCTACACTCAGTGAAAAAGTAACTTACAACTTATCTCGAATTGTAATAATGTAAACAGAACATACTCACCTTGCCCATAACTTTAAATTTATTTTGAAATTTAGCACCCAGGATCACCAAATTAGACGGTCTACCTCTCCCTTCATGTATCTTCTTGACCCTCAGTCTTTCCTTTTCCTCACTGGCTTATGTTGTGATATTACTGTGGTCTTGTCATTGTGAATATGTCACTGTGCCAAAATCTCTTGATTTAGTCAGAGCAGCATGTGTCTATAGGACTGATGTCTTACAAATAAGAAAAAGTTATGCTTGGTCAGAAGTTGAGTTTCCTGTTCCGCCACTTTGTTGGTGTGTTCGAAATAAAGTTTACTGTAAGACAAAGTTATTCATTCTTCTGCCCCTCTGCCCCTGCCTTTGTGCTTGTGTTCTATGTATTCTTCCTGTTCTTTCTTTCCATCCTTCAATCCCTCTTTTTCCCCTTTCCCAGCTCTCCGCAGTCCCATGTCTGTGCCCCCTGGTTCGTACCCGGCTCATTTTGGCGTGGTGTCCCACGCAGGACTTAACGGGGAGCTGGCCAGCCCAGGAGGTTTTGGTGGGGCTCTTACTCTTTCTCCACAAATCAGCGCAGCAGCCAGCGCCTACTCCCGAAGCCCCATGGTGAGTAAAGGCCAAATTATTCATCTCTGTCAAGGTTTGATGAATAGTTTTGTATCAGCTCTAACCCTCTAACTGTCATAGCGTAGCCTCAAAGCTAGATGAATGTGTTCTGTGTTATCAAGTAGTGTTGTTCATTTATTATTTACTCAGCGTTCATGTTTGCATTCTCAGATTCACTTTGATAGTCAGAGGGTTTTGTGTTTAAATGGCTAATCTGGATCACAAAATGCTAACCTGAGTAGCACTACTGAAAAAGGTTAAGACTTTCATCAACATGCTGTCTTCAGTAACTGTGCACACACTGAGCATCAGAAAGATTTATATGAACTCAAACTAAGCCAAGCAGTCCAGTCTGAGTTTTATTACTTTCCTGTGGCCAACATAAGTCTGTACATGTAGAGTAGCTCCAGCTTTGTTGAGGTGTGTGTCAGGCCCATGTAGCTGCAATCAGAGTAACGTAGCTATAAGCCAGGATGTTCACTGCAGTGCCCTGTTCATCATCAGTTTGAGGAAGGACACTATACTCACATCACATATTAGAGTCAGCACACTCACACACTTTTCACTGTCCAGACTTTATAAGCCTGTTTCAACTTTAAAGAAAAATGCATGTGAATAAAATGAGATTGTCGTTGGTCGTTGTCAAGCTGCTTGTCCACTGTTTTGTTCCTACCAGGTGGCGTATGACTCTCGGTCTCACCTCAGGGCTCCGGGCCTGGCTTCCTCTCTGCCTGGCTCCTCTGGTGGAAAGCCGTAAGTTAATGCTTCTATGGCACATGTGCTGCACATTACACGCACTGAGGCTCTACTCCTGCACACGTGCGAGCAGAAGCAGCTTCACTATGGGATAAAAACTCATTACCTGAAAATCATGTTTTAATGTGTTTCTATTTGCATTACTGGGATCTAATATTCTTAATTAAATACCAAGTCAATTTTCCTGTGGTCCAATTCCAAGTTGCACACGAACATTGATTTTCTTTTCAAGTTAATACTAGTTAAATAATAAATAAGACAAATATGTAGAAGCAGAGCAAAAATAATTTTGTCAGATTACGAAGATTGATGTAAATTTTTGCATATACTTTAGTCAAAACTATCTGAATGATAATCTAATAATATTTGGATAGGACTCTAAATGAGTGATACACTAGCTTCTTCCCTATTTTTTACTTATTCCTTTCTCTTTGCTTTAGTTCTTTTCTGTTATAAATACTATGTAAATATGGAAGATGTCTGTAAAATTGAGCAGAAATAAAATCTTTTGCTCTACTAGCTTCTTCTTCTGTGTTTTATATACTGAGATTCAGGGATGGAACTAGAAAGTTTTTCATGGGGGGTGGGGGGCAAAAGGATTTGGTAGGGTTGCATGAGAAGGTGTTATATGCACAGTAAAAATCTAACTCTACTTTCATTGAACAAAAGATTCACAAATATATTTTTATAATATATTTATTCTTCCATCATTTTAATAAACACTTCCCAACAGTCTAAGTCTTAGACAAAAGGAACAAAACCAGTGTGGGGGATGAGCTGGAGCTGGAGCTGGGGGGCAGCTGCCCTCCCTTGGCCCCTGTTGATCCGCCCCTGCTCAGGTCTTTTCATTATTTCACATTAAAACCTGAAAGCTCTGAATACTGGAAATACTGATAATGTCTACAGCACCTACTTGAACACACTTGGACATACTCTCCAGCCATAACTGGCTAAAGAACAGTGTTTTTTTGTCATTTGTGGCAGAGCAGCAATTCAATCTTGTGGTGCTAATTTGAAATTATAAAATAGCCTTGGCTCCCAACCGCTACAGTATCGATCAGCCATTAGCAATGCCACACTGTCTGCCCCGTAATACAATCTGCCATTATGCATTCCCACCCACAGCTACGGTCGGCCAAGTAATTGCCAGAATTCAGGCAAATATTAGTGAAATTTCAAGGCCATTATGGTGTCATCAGACTGTACAATTTGCACACTGATGTGTGTGTGGTTGTTGGCGCATCATATGTATTCACCCTTAGTTTTTCTTCCTGCATGCACATATTTATTGACTGATTGATTCATTCCATCCAGTCTTACCTGTCTTTAAACCATTTCTCCAGTCCTTCAGTCTCCTTCACAGCACCTAACAGTCCAAATTCAGTGTATTTTTAGTTCTTCAGCTCTCGAGTATTGATTTGTTTTTGTTCCCTTCCTTCTCTTTCCTCCCCAGTGCTTACTCGTTCCACGTGAGCGCAGACGGCCAGATGCAGCCGGTGCCCTTTCCCCCTGATGCCCTGCTGGGCCCAGGAATCCCTCGCCACGCCCGTCAGATCCACACCCTGAACCACGGAGAGGTGGTGTGTGCCGTCACCATCAGCACCTCGACGCGTCACGTCTACACCGGGGGAAAAGGCTGCGTCAAGGTGTGGGACATCAGCCAGCCGGGCAGCAAGAGCCCCATGGCCCAGCTGGACTGTCTGGTGAGATGTGAGGGAAGGAAGCCAAGAAATAAGCACGTCACTGACAGGCATTCACTCATCAGGCAAACAAACATGAGTAAATGCTGTACAGTATCTTCACTGAGCTGATTTAGTTTTACTGGCTGTAAATGTCATAAATCCTCCTCGATTTTTATAACTGGCATCATCGAAATGTCCACATTAATTTCCTCAATGTCCCCGATTATATTACCATTCGCTCTATAAAGCCTCATACCCATGTTTTTTTTTTTTCCTTAATGCAATTACTACAGGTATAATCTAACTAGTATTCTTATCATGTCCAATCAGAACAGGGATAACTACATTCGCTCCTGTAAAATCCTCCCTGATGGGCGAACCTTGATCGTTGGCGGGGAGGCCAGCACGCTGTCAATCTGGGATTTGGCCACACCCACTCCTCGTATCAAGGCGGAGCTGACGTCATCTGCTCCCGCCTGCTACGCTCTTGCCATCTCCCCTGACAACAAGGTCTGCTTCTCCTGCTGCAGCGACGGGAACATCGTCGTCTGGGACCTTCATAACCAGACGCTGGTCCGGTAAGAGGAGCAGGAGGAGAGGACGGTAAAAGGAGAAAAACAGCCAAACTTTAACGTCTTACAAGTAGATTGTTGTCAGGAGAGCAGAGATGGGAGAGAGACAAAGGTGAGGGACAGAAAGGTTGGAGGATGAGGGAACATTTCAGAAGAAAGCAGAAGAAGGAAAAAGAGGAATGAGGATAAAATGAGGAGAAATGGTCGCAGTCTAGAGCTTCCTCAGGCAACCCCGTATTTAGGTAAGAAAGAGGTGGGATGAACTAGCCACAGGGGCTATGCATGAGATGAAACTGCCAGATCTGGCAAACTAGGACTAAAAGAAGGAGAAACAGAGGGAGTTGGGAAGGGAAGTATCAGGTGTGGGTGGGGTAAGTGCAGAAAGATTAAAATATATTCAGCCTGACACGTCCAGTAGAAGAAAACAAACACAGGATGTAGAGTCTGTACTGAGTCTGTAGATTGCATATTTATCTCAGAGTCTGTCTGTGTCTCCTCCCTGCAGGCAGTTTCAGGGCCACACAGACGGTGCGAGCTGCATCGACATCTCCAACGACGGCACCAAGCTGTGGACGGGAGGCCTGGACAACACAGTCCGCTGCTGGGACCTCCGAGAGGGACGCCAGCTCCAGCAACATGACTTCACCTCTCAGGTACACGACCGAGTACATAGTGCTCAGAAATACACACTCATACAACCACATACTTCACAACAACATGTCAGCTGAACATGTATGTAGAAATAAATTTAACGTGCAGCTCATTTACACACACACACACGTACACCATGACCTCGCCTTGCTAGTACTGAAATAAATACACACCAGTAGAAGCACATAAACACAACCATGATTCCAGTTTATATACACACACACACACACACACACACACACACACACAAACACACAGTCTCTCTCATTCAGTCGACTGTCACAACAGAGAAATAGAGTTGACCACTGTTGTCAAATGAGTTTCGATCCACACTGTAATGACTGTCTCTCTCTTCACCTCCTACTTCCTCCTCTCTTTTGCTATTCTCCCTTTCATTCTTTGCCAATACCTCACTCTTCATTTATTTACTCTTTACTTCCATTATGATTACACTATTTTATTTTTAACTGCACAATCTTTCCTCATCTTTCTCCTCCTTGATATTCCTGAACCCCTGCTGTCTACCTCTTTATCTTCTGTCCTCTCCTCCTATCTCTCCATGTTTTTCCCTCTATCCATTTCACTTTTCCCGTCCTTATTTTCACATGCCTTTTACTCCTTTCCCTTCCTGGTCTCCAGATCTTCTCTCTGGGCTACTGTCCGACAGGCGAGTGGCTGGCTGTGGGAATGGAGAGCAGTAATGTGGAAGTCCTGCACGTCTCCAAGCCTGACAAGTACCAGCTGCATCTCCACGAGAGCTGTGTTCTCTCACTGAAGTTCGCCTACTGTGGTATGTGTACATGCTGTCTAACTTTGACTGGTCCCTAAACATATCTAACTTGCAATACAGCCATGGACCAATACTTACCACTGCAGTCTAAGTACTATATATTTTGCTTCTTTCACACTTTAACATGTAGTACTGTGTGTGTGTGTGTGTGTGTTATTTCAGGCAAGTGGTTTGTGAGCACAGGAAAAGACAATCTGCTGAATGCATGGCGGACACCATATGGAGCTAGTATTTTCCAGGTAAGACACAAGCGCAGTGCCCTGAGAATCTGTATGCTATGTGCATGTATGTGCACTTGCACTGACTTGCATTCATACTACTTGACCTTGAGTTAAACTTAAAGTTCTGACCCTAAAATTTAATTACGTCCCCACAATGCATGTGTGTGACCAGGTTTCAGTCCCCACAACGTGAGCAATACCAGGCAGACAGACATTTGTTTTTATGTCTTGTGGGGACTTGTAGGCATTTACTCATCTGTAACTTTACCTCAACCTTAAACCAAGTTGTCTCATTAAACTTCAGTGATTTACATTGTTAGGACAAGGATTTACATTGTTGGGACGAGTTCCCAGAGTAAACTGGTTTCGGTCCCCGCAATGCACAAAAAAGGAACACACATACACTTTTGAGGCAAAATAGAGAAAAAGATGAAACATGAGGGCAGCGCAGTGGTGTAGTGGTTAGCAGTGTTGCCTCACAGCAAGAAGGTTCCTGGTTTGAAACCCATCAGGGGCCTTTCTGTGTGGAGTCTGCATGTTCTCCCTGTGCTTGTGTGGGTTTTCTCCAGGTACTCTGGTTTCCTCCCACAGTCCAAAAACATGTATGTCAGGTTGATTGGTGACTCTAATTTGCCCATAGGAGTGAGTGTGAGTGTGTGAGGTTGTTTGTCTCTATGTGGCCCTGTGATGGACTGGGGACCTGTCCAGGGTGGACCCCTGCCTTTCACCCAAAGAGAGCTGGGATAGGCTCCAGCAGGTCCCTGGGACCCTGGTTAGGACTAAGGGGGTCTAGATGATGGATGGATGGATGAAACAGGAGATGAGAAATGTGTTTTTAAATTCTATATTTGTTGATTTAAGGTGACTTGTAAAGGTCTGTAGGGGGCACAGGCTACACAAATACACACATAATTCCATCATGCCTTCCAACTGCTTCATTTGAGAAAGAGTTGAAACTTGCATATTCAGGGATGCAGTATTTTCAGCCAGTTCATCTGGGTGTGAATGAAACTAGGTGAGATGAAGGTGTGTGTGTTTGTGTGTGTTTGTGTGTAGCTGTGTGGCTGTCATATTCCTGTAAGCTACAGTGGGCAGCAGGGTTGGCGGCTCTTGTCTCTCCCTGTGGACTGAATGCTGCTATCTGCTTTGTTATCCAAATGCCAAATGTTTCTCCTGCCAAACAGCTCCCTCCTGTCACTGTTTCACAGAGCTGCTTCTCTCTAAGTCTCTTTTCTGGTTTATCCTGTCCTTCCCACTTTCTGTCTCCTTACTTCTCTTTAACCCTGTGCTCCTCTATTGCTCCATCTACACTCATATTTCTGCTCTCCCTCTCTCTCTCGTTTATTCTTGTCCTTTCTGCCTCTCTGCCTATGCGCTGTGTTAATCTGTACCTACCTCTACCCTCCTGGTCCTTGTCTGTGTGTATGCCCGTTCTTTCTATCGTCCCTTCCATAATTTTTAATCCTTTTTTTCCTATAAATTACTTCTTCACTTTTTCTTCTCCCATTTATTTGGCTGGTCCATTGCACAGCCGCTCCTCCTCCCCCTCTGTGCCATTTTAATAAAATAAGCTAAGCTGTGTTCACAGTATCAAGGTTTTCCTAAGCTTTTCATTGGCTTCTGTTGCATAGTTGCTTTATAGGATCTAAATAACAACTGAGGTAGTGTTTGTGTTTTGGTTAATTCTGTCCAGTAGGTCAGGTAGTCTTTTTATTGTGTAGTCTTTTTTTTTGTAGCTGGAGCTGCACAATTTGCATATTTTTATTGCTATTTATTTTTATTGGAATGATTAGTCATTTAATTGGTTTGTTGATGAGCAGAAAAAAATGTGGATGTCAGAATAAAAATTTCAAGCTAATCTCCAGATTTCGCAGTGTTAGACAAAACAAGCAAATTAATGTATATTGAGCTTGTGATGGTTATTTTTATATAGACCAAAGAAATTGAAATGACATGCTAATGCTACATGCTAATTTCCATTGTTACATTAGCCAAAACCTTGTGCTTAACTCATAAAACACCAAGCGCAATAGCTAATGTTAGCATCAGTTAAAACACATGGACCATTGTGACTGTATCTACCTGTTTTGACTACCTGGTTGTGTTCAATTAATCTACAGACGTACCTTCTCAGTGTTTCCCTCATGTTTTGTCAACTACAGTGGTCAGTGATTGATGTATATGTGTTTTTGGGGGCCAAGTAACTAATTTCTTCCCAATAGGTCAGGCACTTCTCTATTTATTTGTGCTAATTGTAATTTGTAATTTGGTTTGGTTCCTTTAAAACGTTCTGATACATCTTATAAAAATACAACTTAGATATTTTTGTCATGGACAAAACAGCTAAGTCTTGGTCCTATTTCCACAGTTGTCCCTTTTTCTAAAGAGAGACAGACATGCAGCGTATTAGAAGCAAAGAAGTGAAGAACTAGAAGACTGAGGAGTTGTTTTCAGAAAGCAATTAATGTAAAAAGTATTAGACATCCAAAACAGAAATGAGATCATAAAGAGTGCAATGCTAGTAAATGTTAAGTCTCTGTTTCAGAAAAGGCTTTCCTCAGTGTTTCTGCATTTTATCTCTCTGTCCCACTCCATCTGTCTCTAAAGCTTTACTTTCCTCTCTTCCAAACTCATCCTTTGGCTTGTCATTGCATCCCTCCCTCCTGAGTGCCCTCAACTTCCCCCACCTGCTATCTTACTAAGGTATGAGGAATCCTGTGTGAAATGGCCTCTCACCGGTGGCGTGATGATTGACAGCCCTGCTGTGCCTGTAGCACAGAGGAAGTGAAGGAGGGAGGGAAAGGAGGCGAGTTCAGAGAGGAGGAGCTGACACAAGGGGGGACTAAGTGAAAGGGGAGCCTAAGAGGAGAAGTGGAGGAGAGTCTGGAAAGAATGGAAGGAAGATAAATGATGATGGAGCAGTAGGAAGGAGAGGAGGTGGAGTATAGGGGGGGGGGGTGTAGAGGGAGCTTTAGCTAATCTAAAGCCAGGTGCCCCATTCTGGCTTTCAGACAGAGGAAGAAAAGAAGGATGGTGCATTTTGCCAGTTCATGGATACCATCAGACTTGTGCTGCTAGTGATGCTTAAACCTGGAGTTAATGAGACTCTTTCTCTTTCTCTTCCTCTGGAGTGAAGCAGAGAGACGGAGAAAAAGGAGAACGAGAGCTATGCATCTCACGCTGAAGCAGACAAATGAGTCAGCATCCTGGAGCTGTGGAGTTGTCTGTTTGGAAATAATTGCCGACTGTTTTGAAATGCAAATATGTCTTGTATGATTGAGTATTAAGTGATGACTCATATCTTTTCTAACATTTCTCTTTCTGTGTTTCTTTCTGTTTTTCCTCCATCTGTCTCTTGCTATTATCTCTCCCTCTCCCCGGTTTGTGCCTGTGTCTCTCGCCCGCTCCCAGTCTAAGGAGTCCTCGTCTGTGCTGAGCTGTGACGTCTCCCCGGACGACAAGTACATAGTGACAGGCTCCGGGGACAAGAAGGCCACGGTGTACGAGGTGGTGTACTGAGGGGCCTGGACGAGATAGGAAGGGACAGGGACACGAACTTTGGGGTGTTTTTTTTTTTTTTTTTTTTGGTTTTTGTTTTTTTTTTTGCAGGTGGTGGGGTGGAGGAGGCGCACCCATTTGCCCTGCCAACTTCTCCCACTCCTCATTACATCAGCAACAGCAGCCCCTTTGTCTCAGTCCTCTTGAGTTCTCCTGACCCTCACCCCTAATGCATTACCCCCCTCCCCCTTTTTGCTGTGATATAAGCTACTATGGAAGCTCCCAAATGCACCTTGCCCTCCATCCCCTTCCACTTTTCACCCAAGGATGAGGCATGATCGTAGAGAGAGAGAGGCAGAAAGGGAAGCAGCGAGATAAGAAAGACAAAGGAAAAGGGGCGGTGGAGCATAAAGATAAAGTCAGGAGGACAAAGAGAAAGGCAAAAAGGAAGAGAGAAAGCGAGAGTGCGGAAGGAAGAGAAATGAAAGGGAGGAAGAGGAGGATGAAGAGGAGAAGGAGGAGGGAGGCAGGGTAATTAGGGCTGTTTCCTGATTAAGAGCTCAGTGGAAGGGAGGCCCCCAGAGGAGGCGCGGAGCAGCACTGTGGGAGCGCCAGCCAGGAGCACTGATACCACACAATCGATTCATTAGCCAGACAGTGGAAGCCTTAATGAGGCTGACGCCGCAGCTCGCTCTCCCCAGCGAGCGGTGTCAGGAGCTGGGGAATGATGACGCTCTGAGATGGAGGGGGGGCGCTTCATATATTCACATATGCTGACATGAAACATAGACCCTCACACGCACGTCATCAGGCAACAATACACACACTCAGATACACCCCTCGAGGTAATCATAGGAACACACAACACAGAGCACCAAATGAAACATTCATCGCAGCGCTCCCCGTCTCACTGCTTAATATCTATTTTATTTTGGTCTGACAGAGGCAGCTTCTAATGAGCAGCAGAGTCAATGGGATTCTCCCATGGCCCAGAGACACAAACAGAGAACATCAGCTGAGCCGTTACCTTTAATTCCTCCGGATTGTTCTCCTGACACCGGGCGCTGCATTCACTCTCATTAAAGGCACTGTCAGCTAGATGAAGTAGCAGCACACCAACATCACTGTAAAGCAGACGAGAGGGCAAATTAGCACCATCCGATTACACTGTCATCAGCAGCCAACTAAGCAGCAACTAATCCGATTCCTTTCCAATTTTATGCAACTACTTGCTGTTTTTACTTCCGAACCATATGAGCTTACCTGTTTATCAGACTCATTATCGCCATCTCTGCCTGCTGATGTGCTAGTGCCCAAACCACAAATCTTGTTTGATAAGCTGTTGCTATTAATACAGACGCTAAACAGCTTAAATGAGAAGTTTGTCATATTGTGAAATATGTTTCTTCATTTTCCTGCCTAGATTCAGTTGAGAAGATTAATGCCACTCATGTACGTACGCAAAGTGTGGAGCTAATTTTAACACAAAGACTGGAAATTGGGAAACAGTTAGCCTGGTGCTAATTGAATGCCACAAAACCCGCCTACCAGCACCTCCAAACTCACAAGTTAACGTGTTATATCTAGTTTGTTTAATCCATTCAAATGTCAGTGTGTAAAAATGTGCACATTTCTTAGTGGACTTAAGAATCTTAATCAGCTAGCTCTCAGCAGGAAAGCGAATGAAAGTTGTCCCTTAAATGTCAAACTTTTTCTTTAGACCTGATTCTTACTTTTCAATCCTTGTATCATATTATCCCAGATTGGCAGACGACCTGTATATCAGAGCTCACTGCTTCTGTAGAACATGCCTCACCAATGTATAGAGGACAAAGGCACATTTCAAGCTTTTCTTTTGTTACTCAGTTGTTTTTTTTTAACGAACAACGATTCCTCGTCTAACATAATGATCTGTTTATATATTGGGTTTGCCTGTGACTGCGCTGGGGAAGCAAAGAGGAACACACACACACACGGAAACATAAAATCAAGTGGAACACAGGTGGGAATTTTTTTTTTCCTAATTAGTTTTTCTTTAATCAGTGTGTTTTATCCTTGGCGATAGTGACAGACAGAGGCCACAGAACATCAGCCAATCTGTGTAAAGTAAAAAAAAAGTGGGAGAAATGTTCCTCTGATGTTGGTTGTATTTGTTTTATCCCCCTTTTTCAAACGTGGTAGTAAAATACTATAGTCTGTTTTCAGTCCTTACTGTGTAATTATACTACATTTCCGTTAAGTCCAGGTCAGTGTACAGAAAGATGTCAGCTGCGACATGACGATACAGAATTAGCCATCAAAGAGGTCCCACTTTTTACTGCATGCTTGTTGCACTAAAGCTCCAATTCTGCTGATGGAAGGAGATAAATCAGATTTTATTCAGTCACTACAATGATTGTTCTGACAGCCGCAGTTTATCAGAAGGGTGAATCTTAGATCACGGTGTGCTGTTTAGTTCAGCTGTATAATATTTTAGCAACATGTGTCCACGTTTGGCACTGCAGCGCTAATGCAGGAAAGAATTACGAGGGACTAATACAACGGCTGCTGTACCAGCGAGAAGTCAAAATCATCTGTACAGTTTAATGCCTTTGCCTGCCTTTTTCCCTTTCTGCCTGTCAGCCACAGGCAGACCTAAATGATATTCTCATACACAAGCTTGTACACTACTCTGATGCTGTATAATGGCTATGCATTTGGTGGTATAGTGTGAATATTTGGGACATTGTATTTGATACTCTTTGACTGTCAGTAACGTCTGTCCCTTGCCTGTGCTTTCTCTGTTCAAACAGTATAAACTCTTTTCTTTTTACAAGCTCATGTTTAGTTCCTCTTTTAAAAAGCCAAGGACATTTTTTTTATGCACTGTGTCTTCCCTCCTGATGCGTTTCCAATGTGCTGTACAAAAAGTACTACTTGTGAAAAATAAAACAAAGTCGTGTTCATCCCGTCAGTTGTCTCCTGCATTCATTGTTTTTGGCTATGGGCTCTAGTGGTTGTCTGCGTCTTTGGTTCAGGCTGAAATACAGATGACTACAGGTGTTCCCAAGTGAAAGATAAATATATTGTTTCAAACTTAAATTATACTTTTAGTATATAGAGTGGGCTAAAACTTGCCCAAACACTGCCTGTGTTGAAACATAGTAAAAGTTTATTTTTGGTAAGTCTCCAAAGTACAAGATTAATAAAGGGTTACTGATACAAAAAGCATATGCAAAGTCTATTGAAGTGAAATCAATAGTGAATTAGTAATTTAGCATATTTCTTGAAAGTGCACTTTACTGTAAACATTTTTACATATATTTAGTTACATTTTCAAAAGGTATGTTAAATTAACAATACACAAAAAGCATCTTCAAAGTAAATTTTTGTAAAAGTACATTGAAATAATTAGTAATTTAGCATATTTCTTGAAAGTGCACTTTAAACATATTTTTAGTTGTTTTCCAAAAGTATGTTAAATTAACGATACAAAAAAAGCATCTTCAAAGTAAATTTTTGCAAAGTACATTGAAATATCAATAATTAGTAATTTAGCATATTTCTTGAAAGTGCACTTTACTGTAAACATATTTTTAAATAGTTATATTTTACAAAAATATGTTAAATTACTGATACAAAAAAAAGCATATTCAAATTTTTGCACTGAAATGATAAAAAAAAAAAATTTTTGCGTATCCCTTAAAAGTGCACGTTAAAGATATTTCTAAATATATACACATTTCAGTATACTTATTTAAAGTACACAGTTTGTGTTTCTAGGTGTGGTAAAGTGTTCTCTTGTAAGTGTTCTGGAAGCTGCACTGTAAATCTGCTTTACTACATTAAAAACATATTTTTCACGTATTATTGGGTACTTTTGCTTACCAAACTAGTACACTACTGTTAAAATATACTTGAAACATTTCATGTACACTTGTTGCAAATGTAAAAAAATATAGACAGACTTACTAATACACTTTGAGCCAAAGTAAATGTACTTGAAATATTCTCTGAACTTACATACTCACATACTTGTAACTATACAACTATGTATGAAATACAATAGAACAATGTTTGAAATTTGTAAAAAAAAAAAAAAAAAAAAGTACATAAAGCATATTTAAGTCTTTCTGAAAATGAGCCCACTAATCATAATTTCTTGTAAAAAACATGTAACTTTTCATGTATTACTGGGCACTTTTGCTTACCAAACTAGTACACTACGTGAAATGTTTCAAGTATATTTTAACAGTAGTGTACTAGTTTGGAAAGCAAAAGTACCCAAATACTTTTTATGTAATACATGAAAAATATGTTTTAAATGTACTAAAGCAGATTTATAGTGCGGCTTCCAGTGTATTAAGTGCAACTTAAGTGGTTTTATTTAACAACTTCAAGTATAATTAAATTTACCATTTAAGTATAAGTATACTCAATGTACTTTTTAAATGTTCAAAATATATATTTTTGTTTGTTATATTATTCTAATATGTTATTTATGATCTATCTGTTTATTATATTTTATAGTCACATTTCTATGTTAAAGTAAATATAAGAGCTGCAGGACAATCTGAATTTCCTCCATGGGGGAAGGATAAAGTTTTTCACTTGGGTGGTAATCTTTCACCGCAGTGAAGCATAAGCTCAGTTCTTCCTGAAAATTGAAGTGTTTTTTTTTTTTTTGGTCATACCTACAGTCCTTGGTTTTGCCCTAAAATAAAACAAGAATCTGTAAAAAGTGCTGAATATTTTCTTATTCTACCACGATCTTGTAAAGTTATATGAACTAAACTATTAGAACTAAACTATTAGTAACTTTTAGAATTAGTAATAAATTGGACTGTTATATATTCTATATATAACAATATTCTAAAAAAAAAAAGTCATGTAGGTGCCATCAAAACAAAAGGTGATTTAATGAAGATCTTTCTAGTCACATCAGTTTTATACTCACAGGTTGCAGGGTTGTTTTGCTATATCAGGGACACAGGGTCTAGACTATCCAGGCAGCCGGAGCTGTGCCATGTCGGAAAGGTCTGTCTCAACCACAGGTCATAGCTTCTTCAACAGCGTAATGGCCCAAAACATCTACAAGTACCAAGAGTGCCTGAGAGGAAAACACTGGACTGTTCTAAATGGCTCCTAGAGTTCTGATCATAATCCAATGGAACATCTTTGGAAAGAGGTGAAACTCACAGCAGGGAAAAGGCACAGATGAAGAATCGGGGCAGGTTGCTCAAAGAGCTGGGAAAAGTACATTAATAAGCTATGAAGAGTGTTTGTTTGCAGCAACTGCTTCCAAATGGTGTGTGACAAAAGATCAGGCGAAGGGTTGATGCAATTAGCTGACATAATCACCTGACATATTTTTGTGATTTATTTAGGTGATGTATTTAGACAGTATTCACATTCACGTGACGTACTTACATGACCGACATATTTAGATGTATTTGCAGAGTATAGTGGGTGAGCCTCAACCGGAGTGAACCACCTTCTTGGTCATGGCATCTCCCACAGTAACGTCACAACAGCTGTGGCTTTAAAAATGCAGGAAAAAAAAAAAAGAGTAGAATTTCAAAAGGAAAACCAGACTTTAAAAAAAATCTTAAAATTTATTAACAGAAATCAAATGACAGAATGGACAAACTAAGAGAATGTGAATTGCAAATGCTTGAAAATTAGGACATTTCTTTTCTTTAATGTTTGGTTTTAAACAAGAGAGGTACCAGATCTGTCCATAACAAGTAGCAGATCGCAGTCAGTCCAAAACAAAGAGGTCCCAGATCTTGTTCTGGCAGGACCCCCTTACCAATTGAGCCCCACACATAACGGATACATCGTCAGCCTATAGGTAGACATGGTGAGCTTGTTAGCAAAGTACAGAGCAACATTACCCTCATTCATGATAAACGTATTTCCTTTGTCAATCAGATGGACACACAGCAGTAAGTAAACAGTCACTTTAAAAAAAAAAAAAAAAAAAAACATTGCAACGTCATGTTTCTGCATAAGACATTGAAAGAAAAATATAATAAAAATCAATCACATCAGTCTCCACAGAAAGAACCAGTTCTGTCCAGCCTTCGATCAACAGTTTTACTTTACTCAGATTTCCATTTATTGCATATTTTGAAACCATATTCACTGGATTATCTTAATGAGTCTAAGTCCCCAGTGAGACGACCCTGCTATACAGTTTGACTCTGGGGTTAAAATAACTTCATCTAGCAGTTCTTCGCTGAACAATCTGACCAAAGCACCGAGCAGGCAAAAGATCTGTTTGTTTATTCTTTACTCAGCTCCTGACACTAGCTGTGAACTGTATGAAAGCCATAATAGCCTTGAGGCCCTTCCACACTCTAATTACAGGTAATAGAAGGTCAAAAGCTGTATTTCCAACTTGGCCAAAAGAAAGTGAAAGAAGCTAAATGAATTCATATCCACCTGCATGGCAGCAATCCATTACTAAGAACAGGAGATAAATGCCCTGCTTGTTTTTTCCTCAGGTTTTCTTCTCAGAGTTAAAGCTTTTTTTTTTTTTGTCTCAGCAGGACAGCAGGAGCCATAATCACTGAAGAACCTCTTGGGTATTATTGCTATAATAACCCATTCCACAGCCTATTGCACTGCACATCACCTTTGTCTCACCACACTATAAGCCAAGTCAGCACAAAAACAACTGTTCAGCTGCATCATTTACCCAGAGCTCCAGTCACAGAGGTGCTCTGGCACCTTGCTGTGAGTACACACATTTCTGCTTGATATGTCTTAAACAAATGTTTTCCTTTTAAACATCCCAGTTAAACTTTGGGAGAGTCTGACTTGGTTTGGTGGTTGAAAAGGCCCTTTTTACAGCCTAACAGGCACATACATGCACGCGCACACACACACACACACACACACACACTCACACACTCACACACACACGATCTGCCTCATTTCCACCATTTGCACTGGTCTGAGAAAACTGATATAATCTAAGCTGTTTTTGTAAGAAGACGCTTAAAGGAAAAAAAAAAAAAAAACCAAAAACAAATGATAGACTGCTGATCAGACAAAAACGGCACAGAGACAAACCCCACACTACCACCTGTCGTCTCAAATCCAAATCACCGATAACATCCTTGTTGCTTTTGAGAACTTTATTTACATGTTCATATATAGTAAGGTTCATGATGCAGTTGTGAAAATACCTGTCTGCCTATATGTGCCCTAACAAATACAATAGAAAAACACATTTAAAGTTGGGTTTTAAGGATCAAGATGACGTAACAGAGGCGACACCCCCAAAGCTGGAGAGTACCATCCAGTTGATTCTTTAAACTGGCTTCAGTTTTCTGTCCTCTAGGTTGTGGTTTGCTGTTCTGGGCTGGTTTCCCTAAACACATCTCCAAAATAAGTTCTTCTTTGTTCTTTTGTAAAAGCAAAATAAACAAATAAAATCAAACAAAGAAGTCTCAGGACACTTTAGAGGAAACCGAGCCCTGTTCTGTCATGTATGTACTGGAGATGATACAATCATGTTGCTGCTGAAACTTAACCAGGAGGGGGAAAAATAAAAAAAATAGCCCCCAGCCCACCACCCTGCCATCTGCCATGCATCTGCTTCCCCAAGGAGCAGCCATGTGCTGCTGACTGAGCTGGACCGGACCAGCCCAGACTAGGCCAAGCTGACCTAGGCTGGGACTCTTTACACAGCATAAAATATGGACTGTATTTTTCCATTAGGGGTTTCCAGCCCTCCCAGAACCCTTCCCACATTTCCTCTGTCCCACGTCTGTCTTTTTCCAGTCGATGCGGTCCAGCTGTTTACGAAAAATTCAAAGGCTAAAAAAAATAACTGTTTGCTAATTTCTTGTTCACTACAGAGGTTTTATTTTGTTTTTAAAAAAGAAAGGGAACAAAAACAAAGGTTCTTTGGAGGAATCCCACAATTGCGCAGCTATACACTAACCAGCGTTCTCAGAGCATAAAAAGTTCAATGTTTGTTTTTTTTTTTTCCAGAGATGTGACTTTGTGCCCCATTGCTCGCCTTTCTCTCATTTCTTCCACAAACGTAAACAAAACAAATTACGAGTCGACTGTTTTCCATGCCACCGGCGCTCTTTACAGTCATTGGTGAAGGAGAGAGACTTGGCCCCCTGATTCTAAGTTTTGCTTTTTTCAGCCAATCAGAGTTCAGTAGATGACTTCATAGACTGTGGCCTTCTTGTCGCCGGAGCCGGTGACGATGAACTGGTCGTCTGGGGAGATATCGCAGCTGAGAACCGACGAAGACTCCTTAGACTGAACACAGAAAGAGGAAGCGACATTAGCTACAAACAGCCAACGAATCATTGTTTTATACAAACAGTGACAACATTTCACATACCGGCTGTGGTTCAAGTTCAAGTCAAAACTAAAGTATGTCTATATCCCAAACCCTCTAATGTTTAAACACGATGATGGAAAATAGGAAAATCTGAGGCTTTTGACAAATTAATGATCAGACCAGAGACTGCATTTTCTCATCATATTTCATACTTAATTGTTGAAGGAGACAAAATAAGGAAAATAACACGGTCAGGATTGTATATTTCTGTGCATTGAATCCAGTACCAGACGGTTTACCTGGAATATGCTGGATCCGTAAGGGGTCCGCCATGCATTCAGGAGGTTATCTTTGCCTGTGCTCACGAACCATTTACCTACGGGACGAAACACACACAGCCATCAACAGATAAAACCTCAGGGGAGGTGAGATACGGTGAAGCTTGAGAGAAAGAGCTGCTTTTGTAAAGAAAGGGAGGTGAAAAGAAAGGCAGTGTTTCTGAATAATGAGAGAAGCAGATCTGTTCTGCTTCCCTGTGATTAAATACCCTCAGGTAATGTGATGTAACCAAACCATCAATCTAGTCAGTCAGTGTGTGTGTGTGTGTGTGTGTGTGTGTGTGTGTGTGTGTGTACCACAGTAGGCGAACTTCAGTGAGAGAACACAGCTCTCGTGGAGGTGCAGCTGGTACTTGTCAGGCTTGGAGACGTGCAGGACTTCCACATTACTGCTCTCCATTCCCACAGCCAGCCACTCGCCTGTCGGACAGTAGCCCAGAGAGAAGATCTGGAGACCAGGAAGGGGGAATCAAAGAATGGAGGAAGTGATGAAAGAGAGAGAGCATTAATAACGATCAGCTCGTCAGGACATTAATGCCTGTTAGTGTGCTACAGCAACGAGTCTGATTTGGGCTCGTCCACATGCATGTGTGTACCTGAGAGGTGAAGTCATGTTGCTGGAGCTGGCGTCCCTCTCGGAGGTCCCAGCAGCGGACTGTGTTGTCCAGGCCTCCCGTCCACAGCTTGGTGCCGTCGTTGGAGATGTCGATGCAGCTCGCACCGTCTGTGTGGCCCTGAAACTGCCTGCAGGGAGGAGACAAGACTCAGATAAACATCAGCTTGCTGTTGCATGGTTCTCTCATTTCCCTCTCACTTTCTTTACAAAAGGATCACACAGGTCAGTTTGTACGTTTCAGCCCAGTTAACCACTACCTGTCAACAGCTTCCCTACTGATAAACATTTCCCAGCATGCAAAGGCCACTATGCCCAATGATTTTACTTCACTTAAGCGTGCTATGAAATTCAACAGATTAATACTTGCATGACATACTGCAGCTAACACACCACACATCATTATGTTTTTTTTGTTGAAGTTCATTTATTTTGCACAGAACTACACAGAAGGAATGTGAAGCTTCACCATAAAATAGTCCCGACACTAAATGTTGATCGAGAGAAATATTAAATTACAGTGACCTAGAAATGAAAACGTGCTATTCAGTCTTCATTTAGTAAAATCTTGTAACTATTAAACACTCATTAGCATCATACTGAATGCTTTATAAAAAAATCTAATGTATTTGGTATGTGTTACAGAATGCAGTGGTGAATTCACTGGAATATACTAAATAGCTCAGACTTTAAATACAGAAACAGTAACTTCTAGGAATATAAGCTTAATCTTTCTCCCTGTTGAAACATGCAGACATATACAAAAGCTAAAAAACTGTCTTTTCTTTATGACACGTTGCTCTCAAGTTCACTCTTAGTTGCCCCAACCAAACTATCTCTCTCTACTTTATGATTGACAGTGTAATTTTGGTATATTTCCTTCTTGCCTGTGTGCTCCTTGCTCTCTTCTCATTTCCCTCACCATTGCTCAACTTCCTTTTTCATCACTCACCTCTCCTTCGTTATTACTTTACTAGAATCTGGCTATTTTGCAGATTCCATCTATGAAAACTAGTTAAGCTGATACAGTCTCCGTCCTCTCCTCCTGCTCCTCTTACCGGACCAGCGTCTGGTTATGAAGGTCCCAGACGACGATGTTCCCGTCGCTGCAGCAGGAGAAGCAGACCTTGTTGTCAGGGGAGATGGCAAGAGCGTAGCAGGCGGGAGCAGATGACGTCAACTCCGCCTTGATTCGGGGGGTGGGTGTGGCCAAGTCCCAGATTGACAGCGTGCTGGCCTCCCCGCCCACGATCAGTGTCCGTCCATCAGAAAGCAGCTTGCAGGAGCGAATGTAGTTATCCCTGTTCTGATTGGACACAAAACACAAATATAAACTTATAGCCAGTCGTTATGGTTGTAATTGATGTTATGTAACTAATCGACATAAAAGTTGTATGAGTTTTTTTATGATTCATGTTAAATGTGCATGTGCAGCTATTTCACAGCAACAAATGAAGATGGCAGGTGATTTGAGTACAACACCTCAAATCTAATTTTTCACCCAAAATGTGTTTTTATGTGTGAAAAACATAACTATCACTTTTGGTAGTAAAACATTGCTATAATTCACAAGGTGGACAACACACCTTAAACACAAAATAAGTACCCATCTAACAGCTTCCCCTCGTCCCTCACATCTCACCAGACAGTCCAGCTGGGCCATGGGGCTCTTGCTGCCCGGCTGGCTGATGTCCCACACCTTGACGCAGCCTTTTCCCCCGGTGTAGACGTGACGCGTCGAGGTGCTGATGGTGACGGCACACACCACCTCTCCGTGGTTCAGGGTGTGGATCTGACGGGCGTGTCGAGGGATTCCTGGGCCCAGCAGGGCATCAGGGGGAAAGGGCACAGGCTGCATCTGGCCGTCTGCGCTCACGTGGAACGAGTAAGCACTGGGGAGGAAAGAGAAGGAAGGGATCAAAAAAGGCTGCAAATTAAAGACTGCAGCAAAAAAAAAAAAAAAAAAGAAAACGAACAAAAATCCTCTTTTTAATCAGTGTGAAAAACGATTCAACACACAAGAATGTGTTTAACTTTGATGGAAAGTGACAAAACCTTGATATGTGCTGGTGTAGCTACCTCATCCACTTCAACTTATTTCTGCGTTTCCTAGAAATACTTTTGAGAGACTGACACTAAGTGTCTAAAGCCTGACATTTACTAATAATGTGCAACTACTTGAGTCAATTGAAGCTGCTCTGCAATTACCACTGATGTCATGTGGTCTATATTGGCCATTCTTCTGGAAAAATGAGAAAAATACTCCAAAAAAAAGGAAAAAAAGCCAGAAATGAAAGGAACATTGTTAACAATGGTATGAAAAGCATTTTTCAAGTGGTACATGGGTGAATACTTCAGAATTTCTTAATGCATGAACAGGGATGGTTTAACTTAAATAAAAGAAACCAATGTGCTGATCTAACCTAAGAAAGGTCTCAAGGCTTTTTCATTAAAATATTTTCCTTCTTTTCTCTCCTGCTATAGCTTTCAGTGTTCACGGTTTCTCTTCTGGTGTTGGAAATCAAACTTTAGGGAGGACCTGAGTGCAGATATTACAGAACAGGTGTGGATTTGAATGATAGTAGACAAGGAAGAAGAGACTCACGGTTTTCCAGAGGCAGCTGACTGCAGACTGGCAGGCAGCCCAGGGACCCTCATATGTGGGTGTGGAGACTCATAGCCCACCTGGAAGATACAGAGATAGCCTAATGTAAGAAAAAAAAAAACACAGCTAAAAAAAAAATAAATATGTGGTTAGAGTAGATAAGAGTCGAGAGAAAGAAGTGTTCAACCATGAAAATGGTCAAAGCAGTATCTGATGAAGAACAAAAAACAGAATGAGATCATAAGAAAGAAAAAAAGACTAACAGCCAAGGTCATAGATCCTTAATGATAAATGACAATACAACACCTTTGCTTTCCTTTCCTCTCGCTCTAAAACACGCCCTCCTTTCTCGCCCTCGCTGATGCTTTATTTTCTGAGGTACTGTGTGTGACACTGACACTGGAAAGACAAATTATCTGCTCACCACAGGGGACCGTCCGAAGCCTGCGGCGGCTCCATTCATCTGAGGGGAGACCAGGTGGAGGCCGGCGCCATAGCCTGCTGCCCCAGGCAGGTCCCCGTTCACCCCTGGAGGGGGTAGGCCGAACGCCCCTGGAGGGTATGCTCCCTGCACTGCCAGGGGGTTCCTCAGACCTAGAGCTGGTGGAAGGAGAGATGGAAGTTAATTTGTTTTGAATTATTTAATTGAAGGAATCAATGAATTTTTTTTTTTTTTTTTTTTTTTTACAGCATGCCATGTTCAGAGAGCTTACGTCGGCATAGGCTAGAATGAGCTGCACGTTTTATTGAGATAACTGACTGCAGAGCTTTTCAGTGTGTGAGATGGCTGTGACTGACAGGCTGTGAACAAGCTGCAACAAAAGACTGAATCACTAACTGCAGCACTAGACCACTACTGACCCCTGCTGGCCACCATACCTTCCTGCAGCGAGCCGGTACTTGGATGTGTTCTCACATGAATATCGTCTATATTCTGTCTGCGCATGTAGCTGCATTGACGAGCGTGTCCACGTGTGTGTGTGTGCACGTGTGTGTGTGTGAGAAAGCAGAGCCTAGGCTAACAGGTGACGTGAGGGAGAAAAAAAAAAAAAAAAAAAAACAGGGAGAAAGAGATACACTGGAATAGATGGAGGCTCATTATGAAGCGGCTCACAGTCACAGTCCATCACCTCTCCTAATCTTTCCATTTAAAAACTGAGGTGCGCTGAATATTTTTGCCCACAGCTGCTTATTAAGTCCAGATGGTGGCCGGTGGTGGGAAGCTGGCTGATACCCATACCAACTACAGCGGCCCAATACTGACAGAATTATTAAATGTAACAAAGCCAGTACAAGCTAAAAAGCAATCTTTCTAGAAGATTCATATTTTTTCAATTGATCCCTGTATGCAATGACAGCTTGTGTCCCTGAGAGAAGGACAGGAAACATTTGTCTTTTGGTCTTGTGCAAAATGGGGAAAAAAACTTTTCCAGCTTTGTGGGCAACTTTAACAATTCTGTTTCACATTAACTTAAGTTCAAGATCACTGATCCCTTGTAACAATAAAGTAGAGATTAAATGTTCTTTGGGGAATAAAATAAAGCTTGTGGGATGTTCTTACCAAGAGGGTCAACACCAGGTTTTCCCGGGACAGGTCTGAACTGCGGGGGCCCACTGGGTCCTGGAGTGTTGGACTCCTGAGACATGGGGGTCCCTGGCTTCATACCTGGAGTACTAGACTTCTCCCTCTGGGATAATGGAGAATAAAATGTGTTACAAAGAAGGAAAAATGGCAAAGGAAAGCAGACAGATAAAAAAAGGAGGATGACTGAACCCAGAGGGGACCTGAGCAGCACTGAGGGATGTCAGCAGCCAGACTGAATGTGTGTGGGATGTTGAAAATACAGCATAATAACTCAGATGAACTATTGACCCCAAATGCAACAGCAGAGTACAGTGTGTGCTGACAGCATGGAAACACTGATGTCTATTCCTGAAATATACCATGTGTGTTCTCCACAGAAGTATGCCTGCATGTGACAGTATCACAACAAAAATGATTTAAATATTTATCTTTTTATAGTCCTGTGTGTCACCACCACACGAGTTTGACTCTTCCTACAGATGTTTCTATAAGCAGAGGGGCATTGTCCCCGTGGCAGCTGAACTGTATCACTATATTAGGTCTAGAGCAGGTCCAATAAAATATTTCTTGTGCATATAAATTATTTAAGTAATGCAATAAAATAAAATGATTGTTAGAAATGAACCTAAATTCTCTCTGGTTTTGTAATAAATTCATTTTGGATCACTCATGTCATGTGACACAGCCTGTTGTGACGTGTGAGATTAGATGTGAGCTCACTCTCCTTTGTGCATTCAGCTCTTTCAGTTTTGTGCAATTTTGGACATTCAGTGTTTTCTAAAAAAAAAAAACACCCAGTTTCAGATGAAGTTAAACCAGAGCCACTGTCAAACTCCGCCTATGGATGTTTCCATCTACCTGTGGGGGCTCTTTGCTGCGGGAAGGGGAGGCGGCACTACTGGAAGAGGCCAGGGAGGTGGGGCTGGCCTGTGGTGGACCCTCCTTGCGGGATGGGGGCATCTTGTCCAAACCATTCTCCCTGGATGAGTAGGACTGCACACTGCGTGGGGAGGACGGATCCTGAATTCCAATAATACATAAAACTTTATTACACAAGAGAAAAAAGTTATTTATTTATTCATTCTGCAGCATTTGGCACCGAAAGCCAGTTGACCTGAAAAACTCAGTGTCTCCTCTTGCTGATTATCCATATTCTTAGCTTGTTTGTGATATTAACTGCTCATGCCAACTATTCAATTATTCTGCCTCTATTGATTGCAAACTAACTGCGGCGAACATAAAACAATTTCCTGGCACTGGAGAACTTTTTCCAACAAGACCCACCCTATGTAAAAACCCTTACTCATTATTATCCTATTTATGTTGACAAACCTCAATATGCTGAAATAATAACATTAAAAAAATAGGACTTGGCTCATTTTTTATTTTGGGTAATTATGTGAAACCAGCTTTATTTTTCAAGCTTATTGCGATCCATTACAGTGAAAGTATTACACAAGGTGGTGTTACACAGCACGAATTGCAATCCAGTGTGTGTGTGTGTGTGCCCATGTACTTTATGGTTCTGCATGTTAAATGAAGGCACAAAGGTGGAGGAGGACCACAGCAGCATTATTGTTGTTATTCAGATGTACTGCTGGGTGTGTATACATGGTGTACGCAGATTACAGGGGTGAAGTGAGGCCAACAGAGACTAGCGGCCACCTACTAACCTCATCCACCACCAAATTATCATCACTCTTATCTGCATCGCTGCCCTGTGAGAGAAAAAGGAGAAAGTACGTTAAGACAATCCATTTCTGTTATATGATGTATGTGGATTACATGTAGATATATACAACAAAGTCATACAAAAAAACAGAGTGTGTGTGTGTAACCTAGAGTATTTGGAAAACCTGTATAAAACATTCCTACACTTTCTTAAAAGCTTTCATTTGTTGAACTGCAAAAAGAAGAATGAAATATTTTATCTTGTTTGGAAGTAAATACAACCAGATGTAATTAATTTTAGAAGTTTAACTTGCAGAGGTGAAATCCTCTAAGGCATTTTTAAATTTTTCTGGTTGAGCAAAACAATAATGCTAAACGTCTTAATAAAATAAGTACCCAAATTTCATTTATCGGCCAATAAAAACAAAATCCTTTACGATGATTAATTTATCTGCTCTTTTGCAATGACACCAATAGTACAGTAATGGCAACAGGGAGTGTGAACATTTCAATTACAGTTTAAAAAAAAAAGAGCATAGGTCTCCATAGTTCAGAGAAGTGGTTTCATCTGACGAGAACTGGCAGAGCTGGAGGCAACTTTTCTTTCCATTACTTAAACATTTGACAGTGTTATAAAAGCATTCTCACATAGTCTGTCATGAACTCCTTCTCATCAGCTTTCCTCTTCTTGCCATTGCTGAGGTAGTCTGCTTGGCGACCCTTATCCCCATTGGACAAAGAGCTCTGCAGAGAGGAGAGAGAGAGAGAGAGAGAGAGAGAGAGAGAGAGAGAGAGAAGAGGGGTGGGTTGAATTGGGAAAACAGAAAGCAAAGGCAAGGTGTGCATAGGGGGCACAAAGAGGAGGAGGAGTGAAGAAAAGCAAGTGAGGGCAAAGAGGAAGAAAGAGGGTGATAATGAGGTGAGAGGGACTGCATAAATCATGTCAGGCTGGTAAGCTGTGGAGATGAATGTGAAAGAATATCAGCATGCATTGATTGGCCAGCTCACTGCGGGAGTGAGAGGAAGAAAGAATGCTTCAAGTTTTCTTGTAGGAGGCAGAAAAGACTAGGGCAGTCCCAGCATGCCTTGGTACTTTACTTTTGATAAATCATGTATTTCACAATGTCATAGTGGTATTTAATATGTTTAGAGAAAATTGTTATCACACAGGTACCAGCATCAGTGACTGCACTAGTTTAAAAAGCCAAATTTAAGCTAATCAGCTGTTTTTGTGTGAGCGTGAATGGAAATTAATACTAATTCCAAAACCAGAGAAGATAATCAAAACGTTTAACTGACCATGGCTAACAACAGTCTAAAAGTATTAATGGATAAAGAAAAAAAAAAAAAAAGTATTAAACATTAAAAAATGTTTTGTTTTATAAACCAGTGTGGGGACAAAGCATGCTCATTAAAGCCTGTGTAAAATCTGTAAACTGCAAAAACCAACAGTGCTTTACTGTTTTGTTTTTACAGGTCTGTCATTTTTGAATAACTTCTACATAGTTTCCTAGACATTTAGACAGAACTATAAAATGTGCTACTAATTACAGGGAAAATATAACACGCAACATGTATAAAACACACACACACATTTTATAGATTTCCTTTTGAATGCATGCTACATGCACTATTACTTTTATGTAATGAATGTTCATTACATAAATGAACAACAACAACACTAAATGTTCCAAATTATAGAGTACTCAACGAGGTAGCACAATTGTGACTGTTCACTTAATGCATATTAGTGATTGTGAAGCAGTTTTGTACTTACTGGTCCTGCTTCACGGTCTATTCAATCCAGGCAGCAGCACCCAACACATCCAGGTACCAGGATACCAGACAGGAAAAAGAAAAAAACAAAACACACACATACACACACACACACACAAGATTATGTGCCATCACTTTACATCACTCTGCAGATGACTCAGTGGAAAAAGATCCCTGAGGAGTGTTATTATCAGCAACAAACCTGTGCCCTGCCAAAAACCCAAAGCAAAGCCAACCATAAGAATCCATCAAGCCAAGCTCCAGTGTTTACTCTACTCCCACCTCAGCTGAGACGTTTTCATCTCCAAGAATGGAATCCCACCTCAACCTCATCAAGAGTTTTTACACTTGTATGTTGAGAAACATAAACAAATAAACAAACCTCTGTGGTGCTCTGCGGCGGCAGCAGCTGCTGCTGCTGCTGCTGCCTCTAGGTGGGCTCTCTCATCCTTGGCGGCCAGCTGAGCTCCCAGAGCTCCAGATAGTGCCAACAGGCCAGACCCTCCGCCGAGTGCCAGGCTGGGGTGGGGCAGTCCTGATGGATGTGGGCCCACTGGCAATCCCTGGGCATGCTGTGAGAGGTGCTGAGCCTGAAGCTGTTGCTACAAGGACAAGAAAGAGAAGAAGAAACAGAAAGAAAGAAAAGACAGAGGTGATTATCGGGTGATTTAGAAGCACTGGAGGAAGTGAATCGAAGTAATCAAAAGGAGGAAAGCATGAAGCAAAGAAAGGGAACTAAGTGCTGCGATGTGCACGACAGGACACGGGTAGGTCAAGGCAGTGGCTCTTTAGTAAAGGAAGCTTTGCAGCCAATAAAAGCTAATTAAAATAAATATATTATGTAAAATATTTTATTTCTCTGTATGTAATATTTACTTTAAATTATTTGGAAAATGATATGAAAAATTGGCTTGAGCCAAATTTAGTCTATAGATAATTATATTTTAGAGTGGGCTAATAGGTGTTTGCCCCAGTTAAAGGTAAAGAAAAGGAGGACAAAAGATATATCGGAGTATAGGGTACACACGCTATGAGGCAGAGGGGGGAGCCCACGTACCCCTATCGAAGCATTTAGCTCCCCCATGGTCACCTGTTTGGCGCGCTCCATGGCCTGGACCACCTGTTGTTGGTGCTGTGGAATAAACCAAGAGGTCAGTGAGGGCAGGGGAAATTAAATACTCTGGCATAGAATACATTTTTTTTTTTTTTCCCCTCTGTGAATTGAATTTATATTAACCACATGTAACGTATAAAATATTCATTTACAATGAGCATCTTTGAAATACATGTGAACAAATGTAACATTTTTGGTGATAAAGAAAGTGAGTGCACTCATAGGTTGTGCTCATATGCAGTCTGCGTGGCCATGATTTATTGATAAATGTGTGTATTCATGTGCACGCCTCCTGTGTGGGCCACTGTCAGACAGGAGGGAGACTGCTGAACGCCAAGTGTGTGTGTGTGTCTCCCACACCTCCTGTGACAGGAAAGGGATGAGCTGCGCACAGATCACATTCAACCGCTTGGCAATCTCCGTCTGAAAGAAAAAAAAAAAAAAAAGATACTGTCACTTTGATGAACACACACACACACGCACGCACGCACGCACGCACACACACACACACACGCACACACACACACACACACACACACTTGCAGAACCAAGATTGAACACAAACAAAGACACCAACACTTACAAAGGTTATACACACAGTGTGACTGTGGCCTGCTTCTCCCAGGCCAGTGTGGTAAATATTTCAGCTGCTTACATCTGGTCTATGCAAATGGAAACTCTGCCAGGGAGTTTGGCTAAAATATTCATGGACAGCATCTGCTGTGGCCACAGCCAGCCCATACAGTTTGTGTGTGTGTGTGTGTGTGTGTGTGTGTGTGTGTGTGTGTGTGTGTGTGTGTGTGACAGAAGGAGAAAAGACAAGAATCATCATCTTTTCTGTGTGTCTACACACAAGTGTTTCTAATGTGTCCTTGAATGTCTGTTTGTCTATGTGTGTGTTGTATGGGTGCATTTTGCATGCTTGAGTGTGTGTGTGTGTGTGTGTGTGTGTGCTTCCTGCTGGGGGTCAGTGATTCTTGCTGTGGGTGTGTGTCTGTCTCGATCTGCTCTACTACACAGCCAACTCTTTCCCTCCTCCTCACCATCTTTCTTTTTCCATTTCACTCCATTTATCGCAGTATCCATCCCTCGTTCCACTTCTCCTGTTCCCAGTATTAGCGCAGTAATCAGTGTTACAAATGCTGCCATGTGATGTCTAACACACACACACACACAACACACACATTTAGCGGCAGGTCCAACAAGGCCGTTAGGGCCAGTAATGATATGCATGCTGAGATCATGACAACATCATTATGGCCGCAGGCTGTTTGTCTTGTTGACAGTTAGACTCTGGTGTGTGTGCGTGTGTGTGTGTGTGTGTGTGTGTCTAAAAGAAAGAATGTATACACACACTCCCCACCCCATTCTCTCTCTTAAGTGATTTATTGATGTTGGACTGAACTTCCACCCCCTCCTTTTTCTCACTCTTCCTCTCTCATGCTCTCTCTCTCATTCCTCCTGCTTGCCCACAGCTCTCCCTCCCTCCCTCCATCTTCAATTTTTCTGCCAGGCAGCTTCCCCCCCCTCTCTTCTGAATTCATCACCCCCCACCCCAAGGGAGACACAATGATTTCTTGTTAGAGAACTCCAACTACTAAATGACATCTTCAGGAGAGAGAGAGAGAGAGAGAGAGAGAGAGAAAGGGAGAGGGAACACGAGCAATTGGGAGAAGGAGGATAAAGAGGGAGGACAAAATGAGAGAGGGGAAATGAAAAGAGGAGGGAGAAGAAGAGGAAGAGGGCAGATTGGGTTGAGGAAATAGCAGCCAATGAATGAAGAATGTGGGAGGGAGAGGAGAAATGGAGAAAGAAGAAACAGAAGGAAGGCGGGGGAGGAAAATCGAGATTGGGAGGTGGAGTGGCGGCAGCAGCACGTCAAAAGCGAAACGATTGAGATGGTGAAATGAATGGAGAGAGAGAAAAAGAGTGTAGACGGGAAGAAGGCAGTGACCTGATTTAAAGTGAAATTCAGCATGGACTCTATGTCTGCAAGGAGACAGAGGTGGAGGAAGGGTGAACAAAAAAAAAAGCTAAAGAGGAAGAATAATCATTGGAAGGAGGGAAGAGGAACAAGGATGGTGAAGAAATGAGATTAAGAGAGAGGAGCATTAAAAAAAAACGTAACGTAAGACAGCAATTGAAGAGGTAGGAAAAAAGAAAAATATGGGCTAGAGAAGCAGGGGCAAGAGGGATCATGGATGGATGGATGAGCAGAGGTCGTAACAGACAGGGATTTGTGATGGGCGAGAGTAAAGAGGCTGTTCTGGAGATGCAGGGTAAGGCAGAGTATTCCCTGAGATGGAGAAATGAGTTCTGTTTGTGGATCCTATTAATGCCTCCACAGCATAATATACAGAGAGACAGGACTGACCTCACAGTGGCCAAGACAGACGCACAGATACTTTCTTGAAAGATGTTACTTACAGTAGAGATAAGAGGGCAAGGCAGTGATGATAATGCAAGAGAATCATGTAAAACTTTCTCTCACACACACACACACAGTACGAGAAAGCTAGACATCACTTACCTGTTTGTGCATTTCAATGTTAAGGCCGTAGGACATCTCATAATACTGAAACACAAGAGAAGATCAGTTAATATGCTTGATCGCACATATAAAAATATAATAGAGTGGCGCAAGCTTTCATGAGTCAAGTAGGTAAACAAGAAGGGTTGGGTGAACTAATATTTATGTTCAAATGGAATAAAAAAACACAGTGATTAGTTGAAATGCATGTTTAATACTCTTAGCTTTGGACAATTCTGTCCCAAGCATGTGCAGTCTGTGTGCCCATATGTCCCTAAAACAACATCACCACTAATTTCACCTTGCCTCTGCAGAAAGTCAGTGGCTCTAAAATGACCCTGAAATAGTCAGCGGGTAGAAGAAGGTGACAGACTACTGCAATAATCATCTCTAATGTGAGCTTTCTGACCCCATGTGTTATTTGGAAATATAAGGAGTTGTGAGGGCTGCTGGGAGGAGGAGGAGAATAGCAGAGTGAAAGAGCCAGGTGAGGGTCTCTCTGTCTTCTGCTCCGTCTCACTACCTTCAAAGATGGGTGGAAAGAAGAGCATTTTAAAGTCAGATGCCTCGAAAAGTGACAGGCTGACATTTACTTTTCAGCGTGGCTGGTTGTGGAGAGAGGAGATTGGCAGGTGGGCAGCCAGAACAGCCTGGCAGGATGGGAGAGGAGATGGCAGGGGTCCTCTCTCTCCAGACATCTTTCCTGGCAGTATAAGTGTGTGTGAGTGTGTGTGTGTGCATGCAGGTGTGTGTGTTTGTAGCACAAGTCTGCAACTGTGTAGGTGTGTGTATCTATTTGCTTTGTGGGTTATGTTATGCTGTGTGTGTGTGTGTGTGTGTGTGTGTGTGTGTGTCTCTATGTTCCTGCCATGTGTGCACCCTCTTCTTTCTGTGTGTGTTTCTCTGTGTGCCTCCATAAAAGACGCCTTTCCTGGCAGCTGGCAGCTCTGCTTTGCAGTTGGTGTGCCAAGTTTCGCCTGTTGCTTAGCAACATCCAAACTCCCCCAAATCACCAGCCAGAAAAGGAGACTTGGCTTATGCTTGATGCCAACTACCCCCCCTCCTACCCTCACTCAAACTTCAATCCCCCCACCAGTCCCCACTTTGTGCCAAAATTGCCACATAGCTCTTTTTTGGCACAGCCGGTTCTGGGCAGCCTGCACTCAGTCAGCTGTGGTCGGTGTGTGCCTCTGATCACAGGTAAATCAAGGCTGGAGGTTTACAGGCTTAGAAAAAAGAAATAAACAAACAAAAAAAACAAAAACAAAAAAAAAGGAGTTTTGGCCTTCCCTTTATCCAGAAAAAAGATCTGCTGATCTTGTCTCAATAACAAAGTACAGAGCCCCAAGTATTCACATTAAGTGCTGCAGAGGAACGTGTTGCTGAACTATCTTGGGAGAACAGAGTATCTGTGCTCTCATTTGATTCAGTGCCCAAATTTTCTGGGATTCACACCATGATCACATCATGTTCGCTTCTTTCACTTCCTCTGCCCTTAGTGATGACATGCAAAACCATCTAACTTATGGGACTATGTGCAAGAAATTAGCAAATCAAGCTGCACTATCATATGTGATCAGACAAACAGGATAGGGTGTGAAGGACAAACAACCATGAGCCTCCATAATTCATGGTCAGACTGCAATTGGCCACATTCCCACATTTAGTAACTACCTTCATTAAATCATTTCAAGATCAATAAAATGTAATTAAAGAATGAAAAACTCATAATTTGTTAACAGCCAAAGCTGATTTTTCCAAAATACTTGTATCACTGAACCGACTCTATAGGTTATTCACATGTAAGAGCCTGAGACCAATTATATTTGGGTCATTTCTGCCTAAAAAAAAAAAAAAATTACTTGAATGAGTTACTGAATATCGTATCATTTTTGTCTGCCAGGGTAGGCGGCTCTATTCCCTGTGGGACACATCCATGTATTTGCCCATTATGATATAAGACATGGCAGATACTGTACAATATAAATAATATGTACCAAAACTGTAATTATGATACTAAGTTTTTGAATCAGCGACATCACCTACACTGTGCAGTATCGACTTTAATTTAATATTTTCATGTTTGGGCTTGATTTAAAGTCACGAAGGGACATCTGAGCACAGACGTGGTTAATTATTTGAAAATGTTTAATATTAAAATACAATCAGGTTTTTCAACAACGCTTTCTATTGACCATAAGAAGTCAAAGGTCTTATATTCGATAATCTGTGATACAAACAAATTGATGTAACGTAAAAGGCTCTATACACAGCCCTGGACAGAAAAGGACACACACATCAGCAGCATACCCAGAAGTACATCTCTCAAATATAAGAACAAACACTTGCAAAAAAGCACAAGGCTGCACATCCATGTAAATGCTGTTTATTCTGCAGTCTTATAATGCGTGTGTGGTTTTTAGTGGGTGTTGTTTGGCAGCTGTTAGCAGATGAAAGGGATTCAGAAGACTTGGCACTGCACTTGTGAGTGTATGAAGAGAGACAGACAGCCTGCATGTGTGTGTGTGTGTGTGTGTGTGTCTCACCATAACATAGTGTCTCTGGATCTCAGTCTTCTCTGTGGCCAGTTTCTCACACTCCAGTTTCAAACTGCAACAAAGAGAGGGATGGAAAAACAAAACAATTTAGTTTTGATTTGTATCATAATCCAAATAAAAATACACAATGCAATTAGCAACATGACAACAAATTATCCACTCACTCCCCCTCAAACCTGCTCCCCTCACTCACATACTTCCTCACACTCAGTGGGGGAGGAGGGAGCAGGGTGACTGGGGTGCTGACAGCCCATTATCACCACAGAGCAGAGAAGAAATAGACAAAGTCACGCTTGGAGCCTGAAATCCAGCCAAGACTGCAGGCAGGCACATCCAAGGTGTCTGTCTCGCGCTCTCTCCTTCCCTCTCTGGACAATTTTCAATCTATCCATGTGACCTCTACTCCTTCGTATTTTGTTGCTTCCCCAATTACCAGCGAGTCCGTCTGTCTTTGTCTGTCTGCCTGTTCCCCTTTACTTTCACCTTCGACAGCACGTTGGCAAGTTTCAAACCTCTACGTTGGCTAAATGCACCAGTTCTGTCTGAATATGTAGCAAATCTCTGTTTTTTCTGTTTCTCTTCTTCAGCATGACCCATGTGTGATGCTGTGACCTAGTCAGCCACAGCAATGTGGTGTGGAAGCTCTCTCTCACACACACACACACACACACACACACACACACCTGTGGTGACAGCAGCCGAAAGCATCTCCCATGTGTCCCATATTTGTGTCTGTCTTATGTCTCCTGCTCACACCAAAACAAGTCTCCAGTCTCCTCTAAAACTATTTAAGGCCAATGGCATGCACACAAACGTGGACGGACACACAGAAATACACAATATGCTCTACCTGTGACCCACTTCCCAAGTGAGGTACTATATTTTGTGCCCATGGCAGTTTACACCGAGTTGTTTGTGGGCTGTAGATAGATTGATAGGGGTGGGGGTGGAAAGGTTGGGGGGTTGCGGTGTTGTGTGGTGAGGTGGGACGCTGGAGATGGTGGTGGGGGGGAGGTTCGTTTGGCAGAGGAAAATTAGAATATGATTAATACCGCAACATTACCCCCAGCCGCAACAGGTAATAACGGCCCCATCCGCTCCCCTTCTCCAGCACCGCATGCACACACACATAATTGACTCATTTATCATTGCCAGCCAGTTGAGGAGAAGAGGAACGAAGGGAGAGAGGGAGAAAAGTAGGACGAAGAGAGCAGAGAGGAAGGTGGTGGCGGAGGGAGGGAATAAGGATTAGACCCCCACCCACCCTATAGATTTTATTACAGTGGAATTGCCTCTTGGCAGAACTCACTCACAGCTGGGCTGAGAACTAATGCGACGGTGTGTGTGTGTTTGTGTGCACGGCCTCTGTGTGTTCATCGCGACATAAACTTGGGATGAGGTTGGAGAAGCAGAGCAATGACTAGACATACAGCCATACACTGGTCTTACTATAGTTGTGAGGGCACTCATTGATGAAATACATTCTCTAGCGCCTTACAATAACCCTAACCATTAGAGCTAAATGCATAACCCTAACTCCACCTAATCCTAAAAACCAAGACAAGCATTCCTCGAGCCACTCTCAGTTTATGAATGCACAGTCTTTTACTATTATTTATCGCTCTTACTTCAGAAACCATAGAAAAAACAGTTTGTTATTGAAATAAGATGCATCCCTTTTATTTTCTAAGGAACAAACATGTTAGCCAGTGGCTCGCTGGTGTATTTTTAAATAGTTTGTGCACCACAGCGGAGGTCCATGGTACAGATTAAGTAGCTAAACCGGGTTCTGGATTCACAGACATTGTAGTGTCAAAATTCATTGGTGGTCTTATTGTCTGGATGGAATATGTGGACAATAACAAAAAACAATCACTGGCCTTTAAATAGCACTAAAAGAGAGCGAGAGAAAAAAGAAAAAACAAAAATCAATGACTGTATCCATAACATCACTCCTCAGTATTTGCAACGGTATGCATAAATTGCACAATGGTATTACAAGGTTGCATAGCAAATGTATACGCACACGGTGTGCAGACAGACACTTCCTTTACGGGAAAGGCACCAAAGTCGCACTCAGAAAGCAATAACCCTTCCCCCACAAAATGGACTTCAAGGAATGAAATTACTGTGTGTGTGTGTGTGTGTGTGTGTGTGTGTGTGTGTGTGTGTGTGTGTGTGTGTGTGTGTTGCCATTATGTGACTGTAGGAGCATAAAAAGAGTTTGAGGGGGAAGAAAATGAGGGAGAGAGAGAAAGAGGGGAGGAGAGTGGTGAGCAGGAAGTGGGTATTTCATGTCGAAATGATTGCCTGTAATAATTAGTCTTTGGCTCAGCCCCATTTACTGAGAGAGGGAGAGAAAGGAGGTTTGGAGGATGGAGAGAAAGAAACAGCAACACGGGGAGAAACGAGCAAGCGAGCGAGTGAGCAAGAGAGAAAGAACCCGCAAGAAAAAAGGCAATATGACTGTGTGTGTGTGTGTGTGTGTGTGTGTGTGTGTGTGTGTGTGTGTGTGTGTGTGTCTGCTTGCCACGGTGGGCTCGGTTCCTCCAATCTTTCACTGGCGGTGACAGGAGATAAGATGATCAGCCGAATGCGCTACAAATCTGCAGCCTGCCAGCCTTCAGACAGCTCTGTCAGTGAACACACACAGGAATGCTCGCTCACACACAAACACAACACTTGCAACATGGAAGCATTTGTGTGTGCGTGTGTGTGTGCAATAAACCCACAAACTTAGAGCCTATACTGTGTGTGTATGTAGACAGAGAAACAATTGCACTGGAGCACATACAGTAGGTACACCCACAAACACACACCAACCTGCAAAGCAAACACAGGCATACAGACACTCTCTAATGAGAGCCTACAGATACTGAAGCATCTAATTAAGATCCTGGACTTTGTAGAAATGTGCCGACTGCATGTTTGAATCAGGCTACTGGCTGTAAATGTAAATGTAAAAAACTCTTTCCCTCCCACTGTTTGTTTTTCTTAATATTTTTACTTCCACTGCTCCCTCATTGATTATTTTGCATTTTCTTTTTTTTCTTATTTCTCTTCTATAAAACACTTCTCTTTTATTTTCATTATGTGAGTATTTTTTTTTAACTGTGTTCACAGGGATTCAAAAGAACATTGACTGTCTTCTCACAAAAAGGTACTGGTATGAAAAGCCAACAAACCAACAATCTCAAAAACAGGTGATAAAGTGATAACTGCATCAGTTCTCTTGATAAAATACAGTACAATCATCTGTGTGACAAGAACACAGGGATCCAACAACTCACTAGTTAAAGCTGTTAATTGTCATATTTAGAGAAGTACAAAAAAAGGCTTTTCTGGTTTGCTTAGTCTTCGTGATGAGAGTGATTTTCTCTCTCTGGCTTTTGGTCTGTAGTTGCAAGAAAATTAGGTGAAATAAAAAAATAAAAATAAAAAAAAAGGCAGATTAATTGACCATAAAAATAACTGCTTGTTGATTTTTGTGTCTGTAGCACTGTATCAAGGAGAGTCAAGTGTCCTTGATTTCCTCATATAAATCATTGTTTGCCAATGTCTATGCAAAGACACAATTAAACATAAAGGTATCGTATTAGCCCTGGTGCTAACACTTCTCTTTAACAATACCCAGGACTAAAAGTACCGATTAGTTTTTATTACAGATTAATCTGCTCATGATTTCCTTGATTAATGAGTGAAATGTTTAGGTCTATTAATATTATGAAAAATGCCCTTCACAAGTCTTCAGACTGCTTGTTTTGATACATTTAAAAAAAAAAACCAAACCATTTAAGTAGTTGAAACCTGAGTTTTGGGGTTAATGAAAGGACAAATGATTCATCAATTACCTAATTACCTTAGATGTTAACACTTAATTTTTATTACTGTCATCTGAATAAAATGTAGCAGAAATTTTATACGCCCTGCGAATCATTTACTATCAGTGTAGGGTTTTTTTGTTTTTTTTTTTCCTGAAAACATTCTGCCATAACCTCTCAGCAATAAGCTTCGATTCTTATTGATTCTCGCATGCACCTACAATATTTATAATATTTATGACTGTTCTGCAGCCTGGAGCCAGTCACTGTCTTGGTAGACAGGCATAAAAACGTGACAGGAGTACCACACAGATACACAAATAGCAGCATCACACATGCATATACACACACACACACACTGATGGGAACCATGTAGTGACTCCTCCAGTGTCATGCCTTTACAGTGTCAGGACCATTTAGCCCTGAAGCCTCCAGGTATGTGACTGTTCACTTTACATCTCATTAACTATTGATCAACCTTTCCTCTCTGCTCCACTGGAAAAGCCTTCAGCTTCTCCCTCTCTTCTCTCACACACACACACACACACACACACACACACACACACACACACACACACTCACACACACACTCACACACACCCACCCAACTTGCTTGTGTACGGTTTCATCATCTCTCAAGGGCGTACACAAGAGCAAAACACACATGCACACACATTTGTAAAGCTATATTTATGAGGTCACTCATTGACATAATCTAACCCCTATAGCCCTAAAACCAAGTCTCAAACGGCCCCCTGAAGGTGTGTAAGAAAGTGAGGACCTGCCAAAATGTCCCCGCACTCATTGTACAAAACTGAAACTTATCCTCATGATGTATAGCCGTGCATTTGCAGACATACACGTGCACAAACACATCCACACCCACACACACACACACACAAATCCTGGCTCTTGTAACACAATAGCGGGCCAACCATACCCCTCGCTCCTGCCAGACTCACTGTAAGGGCTGCTCTTTTATAAATGTTTACCAGACACACGCACAATTAAACAGCAAGAGGTTGCATCACACCAAGCCACAAAATAAAACGCACACACAGCTACAAACCAACCACACACCATCAGCCCTCCCTGAAGTAAATGTCATCTCATCATTTGGGGACTGACTGACAAGCAGTTAAACACAGAAGATCCCTGATATTTTATCCAATTATAACTGCGCGCACACACACACACACACACACACACACACACTTCATTACATTTATTTGTGATATGAATGATTCTAAAGCTACAAACTAGAGTCAATGAGGGGGTGCAATGAACAGTTTATTTGTTGAGTATTTCATTTCAGTAAAGGAAGTGACTGTCCCATTTTCTCACATCTGAGAAGATGGAACCAGCCAATATTTGGCATTTTTGACTTCTAAAAACCATAAACCCATTAATCAACTCAATTATTTCATCAAGTGTGAATGACGATGAGCAGAGATCAGCCAGTGACATCAGTTTTACATGAACAGGGTTTAAGACAAGTTTGGCATGTGGTCTGTGTGGAAAAAGGTGCTACACGTCTGGGAAACATCACTGGTCTCTCTCAGTCCCGTCACTGTGGCAAATTTTAGTATTTAAACTGTCGACAGCCAAATATTTAAGGATGACACACACACGCACATGCACACACACACACACCCTGAGCAAGTGTCATTACAAGTGCTGTGTAGTATTTAGGCAGAGATAAGTGGAAAGAATCTTAAGTGATGAGTGGCCACATGTTAGTGGTGAATGCAGACATGCTTGCACTATGGCTGATATGCTGATGTAGCTGTGTCAACAATTTTTTAATTTGAAACCATCACCGAGGATATTTTTGCCAGTCTTCAGTGCTGAGCTGTTTCAGGGTTAAAACCTGGTTTCAAGGTTTAATTAGGTGGAGGTTAAAGTTAAGGTAAGGGCTAGTGGTGAGATTAAGCTGTGACCTTTAAGGTCAGGGTAAGGGACTAAGAAATGCATAATGTCATGGAGTGTCCTATAGAAGCATAGAGACAGAATTGCAGTAATGAGAGCCCTGTGTCAGCAACTCCTCCCATCTCCCCTCAGTCTGCTGATTACAGCCTGTTAAACACACACACACACACACACACACACACACACACACAAAACAAAAATCAGCACAGCTGACCCACCCACCCATCCGTCCTCCTGCCCACACACACAGTTGCACATGATCAGCGTTAATCCCTTCCCTCCGTCTTTTTCCTGCCGACTAATCCAGCATCTACCAGAATCCATCCACCTTCTCCGTAGCCAAAATACACAACTAAGCCCTGCTATTTCGGGACAACATCTATTTGTGTGTAGAGATAATTAGGGAGGTCTGTAAATGTGTACGTGTGTGTGTGTGTGTGTGTGTGTGAGCACATGCGACTGAGTCTGCCTGAATAGGTCAGTGTGTTTGTGTCTGTCTCTGTGGGACTACAGGTCCTGTATTCTCTGCAGGGTTAAATAGCAAGTATTCTGACTACATGAAGGTGTGGCCTGAAGTCAGTGGGTCAACCTGTCTACTGCTGAACTAAAACCAGGCTACTGCTAATCATGCTGACCATTATCTGTCTGGTTCTGTCCAAAACTGTTGCCAAATTGGCTTTTTATAGGACTGTGTTTGATAGGCAAAGTGGCATCTAACAGCCTCAAAGAGTTACAGCAGTATGGAATTGCTATTTTTGTTTCTAAAGGATAACTCTTGTTTTTACTGTATAATGGCTGTTTTATGAGCTGAAAGTTGAATATGGCTCAAGAGAAGCTGACACACATGACTGGGCTCCTTGATGACTGGCCCTACACACAAACACAAAAAGCCCTCAGTTAAAGCTAAGGGAAGAAGTTTCCCCATTTCAGCTGAGAGTTACCATTAAATATCATGACAAAAAAATAGAAATTACATCAGCTAACCATCAGGCAATAAATTATAAGACACCCAATACTGGCCTATAAACTTAGTCACACTTCAGCTAATATTTAGTCTACCCAAAGTCACAGCAAACAAAGTGAACAAAATATTAGAAACACCTGTCAGTATAAGACAAAGCAACTCAAAAGCACAGACCAGAACATTTACTCAATAAATATGGCACATTCTCAACAAAGATAAAGGTATAATAATAAATTGTATTAAATGTAAGGCAAATATAAACAAAAAAATGATTTTGTCTATTTGGGAATCATGCATGGTTGTCAATCAGTTTCACCAACTTCTGTGCAAATGAAAGGACAACAGGTGCAATGAGTGCAAAGCAAGGCAACTCTCAAAAAGGGGGTGGTGCCTAGAAGTTGACTCGTGTGCACATTTCTGAGCAAACTGTCAGAAACACACTACATGAGAGCGGCATGAAGGCCAAACATCCTCTATTACGACCTGTGCTCACAGCCCAGCACCATGCGGCTTGATTGGCATTCTCCACAGAACATCAGAACTGGCAGGTCTGCCACTGGCGCTCTGTTCTCTTCACAGGTGAGAGCAGGTTTGCACTAAGCACATGTGACAGGCGTGAAAGAGTCTGGAGGTGATGAACCTTACGCTGCCTTTAACATCATTATAGCCAACAGTACCCTGACTGCTGTCAGGTACCGGGATGAAATCCTCAGAGCGACTGTCGCTGGTGCAGCGAGCCCTGAGTTCCTCCTTGTGCAGGACAATGTCCAGCCTCATGTGACCAGAGTGTGTAGGCAGTTCCTGGATGATTGAGGCACTGATGGCACTGACTGCCCCTCATGTTCCCCTGACCTAAATCCAATCGAGGACCTACTGGGCATTATGTTTTGGTGCATCTGACACCACCCAAATACCACCGCAGACTGTCCAGGAGCTCACTGACGGCGTGATCCAGGTCTGGGAGGACATTATTGGGAGTACATACAGGCACGTGAGGGCTATACACACTTCTAGTCACATTATGAATTGGTGTTAATTAGGATGAGCCTGTGGTTTCAGTGCGATTTTGGATACTGCCCTCTACGGGCTGATGATTTTGGTTTTCACTGACGGTTATGTCATTTCACTTAAAGCAAATTATACGATGCAAGTGATGTTGATTTAAAATGTTCCTTTAATTTTTCTGAGCAGTATGTAACTATTGTTATATTTGCAGTGTTTTAATCGTCTGTGTTTTATGCTCCTAACAAGCGATGGGCAGCTCGAGACATCCACAGGAAGGTTAAACAATCTTTCCTGGAAACCTTAACCAGGCTTGTTAAAACAGCACACGGTGTTATTGACACTGGAAATGCAGATGGAATCACAAGCTCATTCTTGCTCCCAATCGTGTTCTTAATCTCATCATTCATTTATTGTTTATCCTGCTTGCTAGTTCTCAGTACCAGTGCTTGGCAAGAGGTGATGCTCTGGGTGTTTTGTAATACGATGTGTAACGTTGATCTGTTGCCAGAGAAGCTGATCACAGTGTTTCTACCCACAGATCCAAGGGTGACTCATGTTCACTGAATGGCTTGATTTGTCTAAGCTAGTGATTCTCAAACTGCTGGTTGACAGGGATACTGCAAATACTCTATGAACTTTCTTTTTTTTAAAAAAAAAAAAGGCAGGATGAGTTACACACCTTCCTGAGCATGTACGTACATTTTTTTGGACTGCATTTCAGTCCTATTCAGGTGTGTAACATAGACGTATTCATACAATTAGATGAATCTCTGGATTCTTTGGATGAAGGTTTGAGCATGTGGAGGGAAAAGGACAACGGACACACAGGCTTGTGTGTGTGTGTCGGGGAAGCAGCCATCACCACAGGGCTTAGGGAAGCTGTGGACAGAGGGGGCGTACAAAAGAAGTTTGAAAGGGGGGAGAGGGAGTTTTGACCAGTTAAAATCAAAGCAGGATGAGAGGAGAAGCATGGGGGGGGGGGGGGGGGGGGCTGTGAAGGTGTCAAGAATTGAGAGGAGAGGGAGGCAGAGAGAAAGGAAGGGACCAAGAGAAAAGGCTGGGATCACACAGGCAATATAAATCCCATATTCAAAGGCATTTTAGGCACATTCCTGCACATCAAACATACATACACTCATGCAAAAAGTCTGCGTGCTTATATATTATATACCTGAGCTAATGTATGCATTCGTTCCAGAAGAAAGAAAAATATGTAAATATATTGCTCCAGGAAACTGTGCCAAGAAAGTTAGCCAAAACATTTCCTAGACTTGCATTATCTCTGTCAGAGATCAAGTGCATGTGTGTGTGTGTATACATTTAAGAAAAGAGAGCAAAAGAGGGTGAAAACAACTATTTTTCACTTGGATAAACAGTTGAACCTAGTTCAACGTTTGCCACCGTGAACTGCAAAATAATGCACAGCAGCACACTGTGCTGACCAACCAAATACGTTCACATTCATGGTGACTTTGTAATATGAATTAGGAAATCCTCTCAGTCATCCAGGCAGATCATAAAATGGTTGTTGCTGTGATACATTACATAGTTGTAATTCCTGTCTCTGAGTGTCATAAACTGATTTTCAGTGCTCTGGTATCTGACAGGCCTTAACATCAGGGATCTATTATCCAAAGCAGCCTTCCTTCATCCTATTTCATCATCTGAAGTAACAAGCACAGGTAACGTATTATTATTTTTGGGACTTTCCATTTTCTTCAGTGCTGCTTATAGTCTGAATCCCAGGCAACAGAGGGAGACTTGAGGGGAAACTCCAGCACACGCTCATTTAAAAAAAACCCACACACCCACCTGTGGTACTGGGTCTGCAAAAACTGAAACTCTTCCTTGATGCGGTCCAGAGTTTCTGGATAGGTCAGTTTCAGAGACTGGGGTGCCCCCGATGCTGCCGCTGCTGCTGCGGCTGCAGCTGCCACCACTGAGGCGGAGGACCCCGGGGGTGGTTGCAGAGGTGCCTGAAAAGAAGAGACAGCCAGTTTAGGAATTTAACTGAGAAACACACTAAATGTTTTTTTTTTTTTACAATTATAAACTATGAGGTGAAAGGCTGTTCTGCATGACTAAGTTTAACTTGGTTTCTTCAAACTAAAGACCAAAATCTACATTACCAAACACGTGCATGAAGAAAAGATTTAACTATATGAACACCATATATGCATGCTTGTCTGCATTGTGAGGGGCTGCTTAATAGGAGACACTATCATTGCCAGCAAAACCGGATGTTTGTAGGTCACCAACTTGGATGGGAGGCCAAAGAGGTTCAAGAACTTCCTAGCCAAACGAGCACATTTTGTTTATATGTAGAAATAAAGACAGAAATAGAAAAGTGGGAGGGGGAAAAAAAAAAAAAAAGGACCCCATCAGAGCTGAGGACCCTTCCCAAACCCTGTGCTTGCTTTTCCTTCTCTGCAGGGTCCAGAGCAATTAGGAGACTACAGCCATAGCGGTAATGCTGCAGGACAGGCAGACAAAAAGAGCCTGAGAGTGGGACTGGGAGAGAGGAGGGGTCTGTCCGTCTGTTTGGCTCTTCGTCAAATTAACAAAGCAGAAGCTGACAAGGCCTGAGACAGCCGGTTCACAGGCTTCACAATGGTCACATATGACTTTGAGGTTAAGTGACAACTATTGCATAGTAATTGTCTTGCAGAAAAGCACCGAGTAATCTTAATATGAGTCTGTTAGTTAATTAGATTAATTGCCATCAAACAGGTTTTACTCTTTTTAGAATGAACCACTTATTGTTTAAGGGCATAGCATATAGACTGGGATAAAGCTGATCCACTATTAAGTCAATACAGCACTGACGACAACGGGCAGGGTAGAAAAAAATAAAGATATAAATCAACATAAACAGTTGTTTTGATCCAGTATCTGAGCAGTAAATAAACGTAACACCAACACTAGGTCACAACAACCCAGTAAATGAGTGCTCACTCCAAACTGAGTATTTTTCATGTCTAAATGCCAAGTGGGGTTGCTCAATGTCTGAATTTTACAAGATGCTATTAAGTCATAAAAAAAATGGCTAAAAAAAGGTAATATCTGATTAAAAGTCCAGATACCTCAGTTATTTCACAACAACTACAACACTGTTGAATATATCTGGTGGCTTTTTTTTTTTTTTTTTTTTATTGTTCACATTGAATTTGTACAGATTTGTACATTTTCTAAAAATATGTGCAAGACCTTCTTGGGGAGTGGACACAACTGTTCTTTTCTTAAACTCCAGCAGACTGCAGATGCAACTTGCCAACCACTGCTGAAAACTTTCTGAGTTTGCCCTGAAGCAATATTTCTTCTCTCAGAGGTAGTGGCAGAGGGCAACTAATTTTTCTCTTATGCATATTCTTAACTGGCAGTCATGTACCTTTGCTAGGTTTTGTTAGGCTCTTGGGGGAATTATTATAACGCTCTCAATTTCTTTGTGCAACTTGGAATGAATATAAGCCAAGAAACAGCTCTGCATATTTATTTTTAGAAATTCCTCCTTGAATGTTTGTTGATTTTATTTCTTCCATCTCCCACCTAGTCTCACCTAGGGACTATTGCCTTTGCTTAACGTGTCCTGTCCCTTTTATATGCCATGTACTTCCTACAGAGCAGCCATATCAACCTGGGTAGGTCTAAATGTGTATAGGGAAGACTTTAAAATATGTTTAATCATTGGAGTTCTACCAGCCTTAATGCTTGGATATTTGAAATGATGCTAAAAAGGATGCAGAATGTAAAAGAACTAGATGGCCAATTAATTTTTCATAATTCACTTCCAGTTGGGAGGTTTGGCTTAATCACACCCTACAGGTCAGGACAACACAATGAAACATCCCAAAAATAATCCCAAAGACAAACTGCCCACCTTCGCGGCTAAACAAACCAGTGAATAAGTCGAGTTCAATGACAGGTACCTACATGTGGGTAGAACTGAATGACAGCAGTAATGATTCATGTGGATTAAAAAAAAAAAAGAAAAACCACCACACCCCACACACACCCCACACACACCCCACACACACCCCACACACACACGTCTCATCTCAATGTCCTACACATCAGCAATGTTTGTCACGCATTAATGATGTTTAATTAGTGACTTAATCACAACATCACTCAACTCCAGTGCCAAAAAGAACACCAGGGGAGTGTACGAAAGATGTTAAAGATATTTGCATGTTGGCACAAGAGCAGAGGGTCGGTACTCACAGTCCATACATATAGTCTATGTGTAAGGAAGCCTAAGTAAAGAAGGGTGTGAGGAGACTGTTGAGTAGAGGAGAGACGAAGGGAGAAAACTAGAAGGCAGGTGGAAAATGAAAATGGACAGATAAACCAGAACATATACACAAAAAAAAAAATATCAGGAGGCTCAATATGTTTTGAAAGAAAATGTTAAAAAAAAAAAAAAAAAAAAAAAAGGGGAGAGAAAAGAAAACATAAGGAAAGGAAGAAGGAAGAGCAGCAAAGGAAAGAAAAGAAGATAGGAAAGAGGCTATGGCCTCATTGTTCCTTCTAACAAGCTGCACTCAATCCGTCGGCCAGATCCCCCTCCCAGAGTACACCCCCCCACCCCCACCCCCACCCAACACACACACACACACACACACACACACACACACACCTTTCCCTTTCCATACACAAACCCACCATCACACACAAAAATACACACACTTTTTTTCTCACACAAAACTCACACACATACACACACACACACACCTCCTCTTTCACTCATCACACAGAGGAATGACTCTTCACGGGAAAAAAGAGCACTAAAGCCATTTTATAGGAGGCTGGAAGGAGGAAGAAAGAGGGGACTGTCCTTTCTCTTTTTCACTCATTTTCCTCACATTTCTTTTTTAACATTTTTCAGGGATTTTCTTTTTTCCCCCCACACAGCCATGTCCTCAGATGACAGGTACAAGAAAAGGAAGCGCCTTCCATTGAAATGGACAATGCTTGAAAGGGTTCGTCTATTTTCTAATGTTCAAAGGAAGGGACAAAAACAGTCTCTTTACTGTCTCAGCCACTCATGACCTTACCCACAACTCCACTCTGCTGGTTAGGGTTGTTGCTACGATTTACACCGGACTAGAATGGACGCATGTGACAGATGCTGTCATGTAACACGGGAAAAAAAATAAAAGAATCCTATTCCAGTATACATAACTCCTTATCTAATACTCTACATATTCCATGAACCATGGATTTTAAGCGTATCCCCTCCCCTGATCTGGCTGGAAGCCTCACCTGATAATCCCACGGTAAATTAGCCCCCCCCCCCCGAATCCCTTAAGTGTCTTCGTGCCAAAGTAAACAAGCAAAATGACATGGGCTTTTATTAAAACAAGGCTTACACAGAAAACCATACCTGAAAACCACTGTTACACAATCACACAATCTTTTTCTCATGCGATTGTAAAGTCAGCTTCTGTAACGCTGAGAAAGGATTGCATGACATTATGGTCCAGCGTGAGAAAGGAAAGCTTTTGTCTGATATGATTAGAGATCATCTGATTACTCAACTGTTCAGATAAATCAGTGTAGAGGTGTTTATAGCCCCCGAGCAGCTTCGTGTTGTTGCCAGTGCTGCTGTGATCCGTTCTGCTGCAGAAAGCCAGCTGAGAGAGATAAAGGCCAAAGTTACCAGTATAAGGACACCTACCACACAGGCTTAATTCAGAAGCCCCAGATATGACCCTGTCATATTAGATGTACAGGCACACACACACTGAAACTAATCACTGTCTTAGCCCAGGAAAGCCTAAATGAATTGCAATTATTAAATGAGGACCTGATGATGAAGAGAGAGAGAAGGGAAAAAAAAAAAAAAAAAAAAAAAAAAAAAGAGTCGTCTGTGGGGAGAGAAATGATTTAACGAAACTCCACAACACTTCAGTGGGACAGAATAGTGGAAACAATCCAATAAGCCCATTTTAGACATGTTAACTGTTGAGAAACAGCTGAACATTAACCACAGCACTATGTGGGCAAGGCTGCAAGATGGCAGATCAGGTGATATGCTCTGCACAAACATGATACCCGGTGTCACATGCAAGACAACCCATGAATGACACACGTGCACAAATGCACAAACTAATTTATGCATGTGGGAAAAAAAATGGTGCAGCAAAACTGAATCAGCGCATGCATTAAATTCTGGCATGAAGGGACCATTAACATTGTGGCATTCCCTGAATGAAATCATTCCTGTTTTCATTTGAGTTGCCTCTAATTACACCACAAGCAGCAAACCACCATGACCTCACATCCTTGCTCTAACCCCCTACCCTCAAAAAATAAAGCATGTGCGCACATACACATACAGACAAGACTACACACCCACACATGCCCACTACAAACACTAATTGGATGTGTGCGCGACGCAGTTTTCCCACAAGTATTTACAAGCACACATGTACTTTATTGTATTCACACATGACATAGCTCCTACGTCAATACTGATGGGAATCTACAAGATGTTTCTGAATCCTCACTACCCACATTGACTTACAGCGATGCATAATTCGCTAATGGAATTGAAATGGGGCCATCTCTGTTATGATGTGGCCGTGTGGCCACAGGACTATTAGATTCACTTATAAGAACGCTCTGCATCTTCTTCCTAAGGCTGCAAGTGATGCAGGGAGGAACAGATTTCTCTTGGGTGACCTTTCAAATCCTCCTTCCTTTCCGTTGCAATTTTAACCACTCAACATGTCTGTCACATACAGCATCAAAGAAAGACAATATCTTCCAAACTTCCATGTTTATTCACAAATTTTTCTTCCTTTTCTGACATTCAGAGTTCGTCATTAAAATTCCTGAAAATTGACTATGCCCAGATTATGGCTTCCATCATATACCAAAATCCCACCGGCAGCCAAACAACTTTAAACTCAACAAAGAAGCTTGTTTATTCATGCCATTCATGCCATCTCCAAGACTGTACACAGGCACAGCAGGGCTGAGAGCTAAATGCTAATGTCAGCATGCTAACATACTGCTGTTTATGGTGTATAATAATTTTAGGGTTGAAATATTTGCTAATTAGCACACAGTACAACCAAGACAGTAAAATATCAGTCTTACATGCATCTGTTCATAAGAAGTTCTGATTAAAATTTCTAGTGATGATGACTTTGGGGATCACTAAATTGATTTCAATTCTCCTGCTGGGAATGTCTAACAAATTTGAAGGCAATAGCTGTCAAGATGTTTCACTGAAAACCACGAATGTGAATCTCACGGTGGTGTTAGGAGAAATGTCAGGGGATCAACAAAGTCGTCAGAGTCCATCCTCTGCAGACCATGGATGTCTGAGGAAGAAATTCATCTTAATCCACCCAATAACGGCAGATATATTTCAGCCTGCATCAAAGCAGTAGATCAACTGACCAACTGGCAGACACCATCATCCACAGAGCCATGCTGCTAATGTGACTAAAATATACCTCACCAAATGTTTAGATTACAGTTTTATTTGTTTAATTGGAGCTCACTCACTGTCTGTCTCCTTCAGCTGGGAAGACACTGTGCTGCTGCCTCCCTTCATATAGCTCGGCCCATTAGTCAGGCCACTAATTACACTGCTTACCCACAGAGTCGATCATCTGAGTAAATACCCACCAAGCTCTCTCACTCCCTCTCTCATTTGACTACCACCAAGGACGCTGTGGGAGTAGATCTAACCCGGAATAGCATTTCTGAATGTGTGTATTTGTGTGCATTCACCCACGCGCTCCTAAAACACACCTCCCCATCTCAGAGGGCCATGAAACATGTCAATACACTGTCCTTTCTCAAAAGCTTTGGAAGTTAAAGCCTCTTACATCAAATTATTCAAACATGACTGTCACCGTTCAGTAGTGATTCGCATTGTTAAAGCAACTTGCAGTGGGGAAGAAAAGACAGAGGACCATGTCCCCGACCTGAACCACCCCACCCACTCAAACGTTGCATCAAATAGCTATCTGCTTGGCTCTGCACTGGAGGAACATGCTGGTAATCTCTCAGTGATTCCTGCACTTAGAGGGGAGTGGCTGCCAGGCACCTGTTTCATTAGCGCCACACATCTTTCATACTCCCCCCCTCTTCCTCGACCCCCTCCACCTCCTCACTCCTCTCTCCTTCCTCCCGCAAGCCTCGTTATTCAAATTTCCCTGCTGTCAGCCCACATTAGCGAGGTGCCACAGTTTGCCTGTCAGCTGGCTTAATTGCTGGAGGTGCCTTCTTTTATTAGGTAACCCCCTCAGCTCGTTTGTTCCTTCCACCGAGACGCACCTCCACAACAGCTTGTGTAAACCTGAGATCCCTTCAGCCTATTCCTTCATTTTCTTCTGCCTTTTCCTTTCTGTCTCTCTCTCTCCATCTAATCGTTGGCTGAGAGAACCAGGAGAGCTCCTAATCGATAGCCACACTCTCACCGCTGGACAACAGCAGTGATAAAGAGCTAAAAGCATGCTAGAACCGGGGGAGTTGAGGCATGCTTCACGCTAGCTCTGAGGATGAAGAAAATGCCTCATCCTCAGTCTCACTCTTCAGTCTGTGTGTCCTACCTACTGTAATCTACGTCTCACTGGCTAGATATTAATTAGGAAACACCACGTCATTGATAAGTGGAGCTAGGAGATACCAAAACAAAGATCTGAGCTATGGTTACACTTGAGCTGAAAATACATTTTTGTGTCTAATAAACATACTAACAAAAAAAAAAAAAAAAAAAGGTTTGTGAATTGCCTTTGTATAGTTTTATAAATCCATGACTGGTAAACAAACTGAGCTTTTCCATGTTAACCCAAACAGTCAAACATCCATTTTGAAGGAAAAAAAAAAAATTAAAATGTATTGAACTGTTAACAGCTGGCCGAACGCTAAAACACAGTAAATACAGCTCTAATGAAGCTGAAGCAGGACGTAACCCAGGAAATCTAATAGATATTTACAGTATCAATAGAAACAATACAATATACATATCAATACAATAGACAGCGTAGATAACAACCAACTCAGGAAAGGCCGTGACAGTGTTAAACAGTAATATAATAGATATGACCGACAGCCAAAACTACAACTAATGAATGTTTATAATACAAATTTCACTATAAAACCACAATTTGTAAAAACCTATTTTATCCCATTGATAGGTGCCCGTGGAGGATGAGAAGGGAGAACACGGGTGAAATAAGTTGTCTCCCACAGTAGTAGTGTCTTAACAACCCCCTCCCCCAATCCAGGGCTTTGTTAAGAAGAAAATGGTTGGTAAAGGGCTGAAATATTAACAACCTGATTTACTGTCTTGTTCTGATGCTATGCTTTCTTTCTTATCCCTTTCTGCCTGCGTCTACAGTATTTTCGTGTGTGTCTCTGCCACTGTGGCAGATTTGAAAGAACACTAAGGATCTAAGACAGCCAGCCATGCCTGCCATGTGCGATACACTACTCAGCGAGTTTACTATATTTGGCATAAGACCGAATCTCCAAATCCTCTGGCCACATACAAGAACCTAAAGCATTTTCCAGAATCTTCCCAGATCATGTTCACGTAGTTTGTACACCCCAGATTGTTAACCTCTGGTGAGCAGATTTTCAGCTTAGGTGTGTGCTGTATTTCATCAGTACATATAATAAGAGTGATTAAAAACACAGACTGATATTTAAATTTGTCCATTGCACTTCCTACCATACAAACTATGTCACAGTATCCCTGGTGGAGTATTTAATAAAAGGTTAAAGCCCAGTAAAATCTTTAAAATGTGGTTTGCATGTTTTGTATTTATGTGAGGAAAAAAAAAAAAAGACTGTTGTAGGATGTGCTGTTTAAACATGCAGGTAAATTTTGAATTTAAAATTTATTTAGATCACGACTTCTACAACAGATCAGTCTCCAGTGATGACAGGTTAATGTCAGCCTTGGGTTTCAGAGATTAAACCCTTCGCTGGGTCGAGTGGTCCTTCACTCCAAGGTGCAAACGAGGCACCGATGACCCGAAGACTTTTGAGGACGGGCGCCTCACATGGTGCTGTTGAGATGTGTGGAGGGTTGAAATGAAACAGGGCCATTGGACTAAACATTCCACCCAGACCCGCCACAGTCTGCTCCTCTCACCCCGGGACGCCTGCCCATACATTAAGATGTGGTTTGGAGCTCTCACAGGAACACAGCGAGGAGAGGCTGGATGAGAGGGATTGGGTTTACAGTGCAAACCACAGACCCACAGTCTGCCTCCTGCCCTGCCTCCCTGCAGTCAGTTACACTACATACACATCTGTCGGTGTGTGTGTTATTTTCTGGTGTGTGTATGTGCTGTATGTTTGGATAAAGGGGATTCACAACATCGGTTTATCATTTCAAAGAAAGTACAAGCTGAAACAGAAGTACAACAAATTTGACATTTTGCAAAAGCACAAAAGATTCAAAAATGAAAATACTGAGAAGAATTAACTAAAGTAGTGTAAGTGTACAAGTTATATTTAACAGTGTTTCCTTTTTTTAAAAAAAATCTGGCTTCAATGCTTGGGACATGAATGTCAAAACACTGTCAGAGGTGGGGTGCAGGGTGGCATGGCTGAGGGATGGAGATGAGGGTTAGGCAAATGAGCAGGTCTTAATTGATACTTCACACAGCTGGAGGACCAGTGTTTATGTATTTCAGCCGGCTCAAAAGCTCTCCACCTAACTCGACTGAAACAAATTAAAGCCATACAGCATGAATTTTTGCAGACAGCATGTCAATCTGTATTTCACTTTTACAGGCACATTATTAGCTGTTACTGAATAGTGGTTAGCTTCCTGGGAAGGGGGGCAGCTTCTAGTTTTTAATCGTTCAAATGGGTAAATTAGGGGCATGAATCAGCCTTGATGTGATTGAGAAGGAATAAAAAGCAGAAGCTGAATTCGTGGAGAAACAACATTAGCAAACTTGAGAAGGGCAGACCTTTGGGTGAAGGTGTCAACAAGCCAAGCTGACTCACTTCCCCACCTCACAGTGTGAGAGGAAGGGCCAAACAAACACACACTTCGTCCTCTGGGTCAACTCCACTACAGGCTCCGTGTTTCTAAGCTGATGGTGCTGGAGACCAGACCAACAACATGAAATTCACACACAAAGATACTTAGCAAAGTTGGAGGTTGTTTGAGGGCGGGGTGTGTGTGTGTGTGTGTGTGTGTGTGGTGGGTGGGGGGTTTACCTCACTAAACCCACACTGACAACAATCTGCCTGACCTTCATGAGATAAAGATGAGACGAGATAATAAAGATAATAAAATATGATAACGCCGTACAGAGCATCACATATCCCCCACAAAAGAGTCGCCAGAAATACATCGTAAGGACGACAAAGACAAACAATTTCCACTCACACTTTCTTGTTGAGGCTCAATGAGATTTTTTATTTAATACAGGCACCTTGTATTTAAAAAAGGACCCCGTAGTAAGACAATAACCGTGTAAAATAATTGTTAGCAGCAGCAGCTACTTACCGGTGGTCGGTTTTGAGGAAACATTGTAGCCGCCGACGTGTGTCTCTCTTTTTTTGTCCTTCTTCTTTCTCCCTTTCGGGGCGGAAAGCTTCGTCGAGAAATACGAGCAGCCGATGTACTATCGCTGGTCTCAGAGAAGCATTTGGCCTGGTTTCAAAGGTAGAGGCAAAGCTAGTCTCGGCTCGCCTCAAGACTCCTTTGTTCTGGGTTATATCTCCAGCCCCACACCGCACCGCGCTCCGACGTGTAGTAAGGACGGGCAGAGGAGAGGAGAAACACCCGGTCCAGGGGAGCTTTCTTCCAAAAGTCCTCAACTTCGCGCTTGCAGCAAATTACGATTATTGCAGCTCGTTTGCGTCTCCGCTGTGTTTCCTCCGTGTGGAGCATAAAGGCCAGAGGGGGTGAAATGTGGTTTGCTTGTGGCTTCGGAGACGGACACACCACCAGCACATTCAACGCAGCCGCAGCCTCTTTTGTCTCACTCGTTGGCCTGCACTCTTTTCACACAACACTCCCAGTCCCTCACTTCTCTCACCCCCACCACCACCACCACCACCACCAGCAGCAGCAGCCCTCAATGGGACATGAGTAGCTTTCTTTAAGGAGGGAGGGGGCGACCTAAAGACACGGTTTGCTGCTTCCCCCCCCCCTAAATAATAATATGCTGCTTTTCACATAAAAAATAATTTCCCCAGTCTAAGTGATGAACGGAGGCCAAATCAGAGCATCGAGCATTCACACACAATGCTGCTCTTCAAATAGCCTGATGATATTTACAAAGAAACCTTGGCTGAGTTTCTTCTCTTGTTAGTGCTGCATTGTAACCAGGCTCATAGCGACGTAACAGAAAAACCATCCACACCATTAAGATATTTTATATGTATTTTTTTTGTTGTTGTTTTTTTTTTTAAAGTGCATCAGAAATGAAGATTCACAAGAATCGCTCAGTGATTGAATGAGATCTCCACGTGGGGCTCGGCCTCGGCACAGTAAACACTGGTGAGATGAGCCAATGAGAATTGAGGGCGCCCACGTGGGGGTGTGCTGACCGGGCTGCTGATTGGAGGACGCAGGTAGCACAATGCTCTTGCGCGTCAATCAAGCAAGCTACAACCGCTTTGTGAAGTTAACCCTTTCCTGGGCACATGGGGGTGATTGGAAATGCCAGGAGTTGTGTGGCGGCTGTATCAAGATTCAGTGGTTTTCCTATTTCTCCCCACAAACCCTCAATGCATCCAAAAGTCTTATATTTCAACCCATTTCGACCTTGTTGACGTGGAAATAAATAGACTTTGCTCTGACATCTGTATCAGCCTGTTCTTTCCTAGATGTCAAAAATTAATCATGACCAGCGGGAACTGACCAAATAGTTGCAAATCAGAGCCCAAGGAGGCAACAATACCCTGCAGGAGTAGAAATTGTGATAACACTGCAACACGACATGGGTATATATTGAATGTGTGCATTGTTGTTACCTGGAAAAGGAGGATAATTCAGAAGAAGAAGGGAGAAATGTTGGAAAAATTGGTATTCTGGTGGCAAGACCCCTTTAGCAGGGCTCATAATTAGAGAGAGAGAGATATTGAAAAAGCAATTTCTGACAGTGGAAATCACAACCTGCCAGAGGTGGAGTTGGAAAATATAGATGGGTGTGTGTTTGTGTGAGAGTATATATACGTGTGTGTGTGTGTGTGTGTGTGAGAAAGACACAGCGAGAGGAAAGGCTGAGCAGGAGGTAGGGAGGGAGGAGGAAGAGAATAAAGGATGAAGGACAGCAGGGGGGATGCTGAGAAAGACGAGCCAGTAGGAGGGTTAGAGATTGAACGAGAGGGAGAGTGCACACGGGTGATGAAAAAAAAAGGTGTGTGTGTGTGTGTGTGTGTGTGTGTGTTGAGCAGACAAGTGAGGGAATGAAAAAGAGAGAAGGGTGAGGGGGAGCAAGTGGGGAGAGTGGAGAGGGAAGGAGAGAAAGAGGGGAAGAGAGAGAGAGAAAGATTTTATTGCCATTTTTTCCCATGAATTTTAATGCACAGTACTGGTCTCCCTCCCGGATTCTAGGATCACATTTATTAGAAAAAAAAAAGTCATGAGGAATGCAGTGCTTTGCAGTCTGCTGCTGCTATGTGTGTGTGTGTGTGTGTTGGGGGAGAAGTGCATGCTGGGCTGGGCGATGGGGTGGGGGTAGGTGGTCGGGGTGGGTGCACAGGATGTATGAGGCTGCGTTGTGTTGTGCTGAGGGGAGGCATAATAATATAGATGATAGAAAATGATAAGTGAAGGACACGTATTATTGCTATTGGCAGGTCAGATGAAGAAGTGCGCTAGGTGTGCATGTTTGTGTATCTGTGTGTGTGTGTGTGTGTGTGTGTGTGTGTATTGGCTGAGCTCCAGTGATTAAATACACCAAGTGCCCTTTTCTCCTCCACAGAGGCCTCGGTGCAACGGGACATCAAAATGGCCCCACAGTGGCAAAGGATACAACGGTCATAAGACCACAGGAACTTTTGGTTTTAGCTCAGTCATGTGAGTTTGCAAAGAGAAAAACCTGCCAAATGCATATATGCTGAGTGTAAGTAGACCCATGCTCACCCACGCACACCTCTATCAGAGCGCAAAACAGTGGAAAGCACCTGAGGGAGCAGCAACATTGCTTTATAATTTCTTAGCTTAAGGCGAAAGAAAAAGGAACAACACTGAAAGCCAAGGTGTGGGTTATCCATACAGTGGGCAAATTACCATCAAGCAGCAAAACATCAGAGGGAGTGTTTTTAAATGAGGTGATGAAAGCAAGTTCACTTCCCATGAAACTTCAGAGATGACTTCATTCCCTCGCGGTTGCCAACAGCAATATCAGTGTCAAACTGTGAGTTTAATATTAGCCCAAAAATGATGCCTGAACAACACTGGACAAGGTCTACTGGACAGATATCCTGTAAAGATGAACACATTTCTTTTGTTTACTGGAAGGCAGCATGATGAGACGGGTTATTACAATGTTCCACTTGGATCAATACGCTTCACCTGTCTGATGCTTACTCCATAGACGCCGACAGTTATGGGATTGTACCGGCCTGTATAAAATCCTCTGTAAAATTCAAGCTTAAAAAGAAAAATCCCAAATCTATCAAAATTGATGGTGCTGCTGAAGTACAATGCATTTCCTTGCCCCTCCTTGCCGTCCGGTCAAGTATTTTCAATTCCAGCGATGAAAAGCCAAATCTAAATGAGATGAAGTAGCTCACTTCATTTCACAGTGCTACAGCTTCTTGTGTGATCTGATAGTTGAGAAATGGTCAGCTATGTCAAACACTTGGAGACAGTCCTTCAGAATCAAACGCTTTCCTTCAGGACCCACCGTTTTGCAACAGTCATAAACGTACAAACAATGGACACAACAGGGAAATCAACTTCTGCCATAACGTCACAGCCTCTGTAGACAACAATGCCTGGGAGCTACAAAGCGTGTTGCATTTGAGTCCTGTTGCATTTCTCCTTTGACAAGGAAAGGTGAATTCCTAGCTGTTCTTAAAGTATTCAAATTTACCTAAAAAGGAGAGAATTTTAATTTCAAAATAAACCCCAGGACAGAAATCAATGAACTCCAACCATGAAACTGAGTTAAAAGATTGGATTTTCCCTTTAGTTCAACAACATCCATCTCAACAGCAGACAGAGCCCTTCTTTAGAAATGCCATCCCTTGGGAAAAAGGATGATGCTGGAGGAAAGTGCTTTAGTTCAGGTCATAAACTTTTGGTTTTGTGGTATTCCTGTTTACTCCCCACCCTTCCCAGCCCCAACAGCCTCTTCCTGATTTCCTGAGTGCCTTGGGGATGGGGTCGAGAACGGTTCCTGCCCTTCGTGGCCGTGAGTGACAGGAAGACAAGGCCACAGTGTTGTCACGGTGGTGCAACCCCACCCCTCGTCCACCCACCTTCACCCCCTCACTGCCGCCTCACTTTGCCCCCACCCTTTCCCCTGTCCCTCATCAGACAAGCTGGGTGTCAGTGCAGAGACGGCACTGTGATTTATTGGTCTCTTCTCCTCTGGGACCCAACCACCCCCCCAACACACACACACACACACACACATACTCTCAAACCCTCCCTTCTCCTGACCACCCTCCATTTTTCCCATCCTCCCCTCTGCTCTAACCCTCCATCCATTCCCTCCCCTTCTGTCCTCTCCTGCTGCATGGCCCCTGGGGGAAAGAAGGGGTAATGACCCACATCAGCAGCAGCCATGCTCACATGCGCACGCACACACAGAGTCACACACATACCCACACCTCCTCTCCTCTTCGCCTTGCAGGCAGATACAAATAAATACCCTCTGTGACACACATACGCACACGTACGCACACATAAAACAGACGCTGACACATTCACGCCCACAGGCATGTGTATCTGGGAACTCAGGAATTCCAGTGCTGTGCATTGTTTCCCCACTCAAGTCTCCTCCGGTGCTTAAACCTCATAACACAACCCTGAAGATCAATACTGAATCAAACACTTCTGTGATATTTGCTAAATACTTCTTTCTGTTTTGAACTAGGATCCTGTTCTCATCGAAACCTGTTGTAACCTCAGGAAGAGGGAAAGTCCACCTTTCCTTTTCTTCGGCATTTTGCTCTTTAGAAAACAGAACAATGGACTGATTTGTGTCTCTTTGCAGTGAAGTGGAATAAACTCTCCTTTCGACTTTCCAAATATCTGTGGATGTACCAGCTCACACAGTTTGGCCATGAGATTTAAAATTGCACACACGGTGATGAAGCAAGAAGACTTTTTTTCTTTAGAAAAATTAAGTTTCTTCATGGCATCTTGTTGCAGAAAGATAACTTTGCATTCACCCGCGGAATTCCTGGACAAGGTCAACGTGAGGGTTCATATTCTCACATTCTGCTGCTGTAAGGGCCAAGCGAGAAGAAAAACAACTTCTCACAGGCTGATTTTGAATTCAGGCAGTCGATCCGCGCTGAGGGGAGAGTGAAGAGGTTAAATCTGAGCGTTGACTTGCAAATCCTACTGACAGCGCTCTGTGTGTGCTGTCACTCATCTCACATAGCAGAGTGATGCTCACTTGCAAAAAAGTATGCAGTCACTGCCGCGGCTTTCCATTTTACATGAGTGCTGGCAAGTGGGAGAGTGCAGGTCAGGTGTTAATTTCTGTGTTTATGCACTTAGAACAGGAAGGAGAATGTAAAAATTCATTTCTATGCAAAACAGATCCAGTGATGCAGTAGTGAGTAAAACTATCTGCTGGATGTCGACAGAATTTGGCTCCAATACTAGACCGTCCACGACTTCCAAACAGAGGATTTTGTTATAAAAGAACACATATGCAGCAAATACCGACATTAGTGTGATATAAAGCAAGAACTGCGGTGTGAAAGGCAGTAAACATAAACGTTTCAATACAGTGTCCACCTTCAACACAAAACAGTCCCTCCCTCACCAGTTTATACCTGTACAAGTGACAAGCCGGACCACTGCGTTATACTGCCACCTACTGTTCAACAGGAGCACTACAGCCAGATCAAACAAGATATGCTTGGCGTTTATGTTGGTCCAGGGTGCAACAGTGCAATGTAGTTAGTAAGTCATGGTCTTCACTCTTATATAACTACATTTTATATATATGGCTGCTCTGTAATTGTATAAGTGAATCCAGTGTTTTGTTTGCTGCTCATTGTTTTCAGTCAAATGCAGGAAATCACCAGATGGGCCGACTGCCCTCAGCCCAGAAGCTGGGGGTGGTTTCTGGTGGCTCAGGCTGCTGTAAGAGGGTGAAGACTTTTTTACAGTGAGTGACAGAAACACTGATGTACGGAGATTACTGTAGTGCGCAAAGACGCCATTTTCCCGACAGCAGGTTGCAAATATAAATTTGTGCCACACGGTGTCGCCACTACACCACACTGTGAATACACATCTAATCCATGTGATTCTCAGGAATCCTCCACAAAAAGTCATTAATTTGTGTGTGTGTTCAGCTTCGATGTCTGGGAATTTGTTTGTGCACGGTAAGTCAACACAGGCGCATTACATTATTTTCCTTATTGACACATACAAGCAGGTAAGCCTGGGAATATGATCTGCACACTGTTTCTCCGCAAACATCAAGCCCAGGGCAATGTTAGGGATTTGCTTCAGTGAAACTAACACAGAGGTAAGTCAGCAGTTGTGACAGTCCAGACTAAATTCAATCTTGGCTTCACGGTGCCTGTGGACAGAGCTACATCAGTTGAATCTAAATGGTAAACTGCTTTTACACAGGACCTCCACTGATTTATAGAAGTCCTGTGCCACCGAGTCAGAGCCTAATATTTTCACACGTTCCTGCAAATATTTATTATGTAATAAAAGTTTCATGGATTGAAAAATGAAAAATGAGGGTTTTTTAAACTCTCTTAAAATACTTGCATATCTAACTTGTAGGCATATTTATACCTACAGTGAGTGTTAATGTTGGTAAAGTGAGAGAAATATTATAAATATCATGTGAATTCATCTTCAAATGACCAATGATCTATGTCTGTCCTCTGATTGACTGGTGATCTGCCCAGGGTGGTCCACACTGTGTGTCCTGTGTCAGCTAGAGTTATACTGAACTGTAGTTTTCCTCTCTGCAGTGGTCCAGTCTTTAAGGTGAACCAGCAGTGGCCTTAAGGTGCTGGTTTGCACGTTTGAACCAGGGTGAATGCTGTTTCATGCCCCTTTATGTTAATCTGATGGCAACATCTGGTCCCTTTGATGGGAAAGATTACAATCTCAGCCACGAGGAGTTAGCACTTACTGCAAGTCAGCCCCAAGTTAAGTTAAATTACAACATCCACATTAACATAAAACTGAAAGATCAAGTAAAGTACAAGACAGCACTTTTCACTTTCCACCAGCAGAAATGATCCAGTTGTTAAGAAGTATTCATCTGTTTTTACTCTCCTGTGCTCTTTTTTGTACTTCCCAACAGCTGTGCCACAAGTTAAACTCAAGGACTTTCAGTGACACTACAGTCCAGTGTCCCTGATACACAAACCATAATGCTACTATTCATGTCTGTTCTGTTTATATTGTGCAATAAATAAGTCTTTCTTTAACCACATTATCTTTTGATTACTGGGGTAAGTACATCTTTCTTTCTTTCTTTCTTTCTTTTGCACAGTTTTGTGTTGACACCACTTTCCCTTCTTCAGAAGGTTCTTAAATTTCAGGACTATGCACCACTCCTTCTTGTTCTTGGCCAGCAGCATCTACACTAACATTTTCCCTTCTTTCAGCCATTATTCCTTCTCGCTCTGCAGATTTTTGAGCAGACCCAGGCATCCCATATCCCCTTGTGGGCCTTCTGTCTCTGCATGCAGCTACAGGAGCAACAGCTACGCAACAATAATCATAGTTTGAGATTAAAGATAATTCCACACTGTCTAAAGAAGGATTTTTTTAAAGGCAAGAATGAGCTCTGGGAGTCAAGAATCAGATGTAAATGCATCTTTCCGGCCATAATGTATTAATAGAAATTTATTTCATTGTTAAAATAGTCCAACTAGCACATATAGCAGGAAGAAACTTTAGATGCCTAAAACAATTTCCTGCATAGCTCCAGGATTTATTGTCAGCAAAAATCTATGTTATCACCAAGACAAACCGCATTTGGAAAAATGATCTGAACAGATATGGTAAATGACAAGTTTAGAATAATGTATAACAGCCTCATACGCCCCTGTGGCTGAGGGATGGTGTGCTCACTGTAGCTGATTTAGTAATTAGTCAGGCCATTTAGTTTGGGTTTCGCAAAAAATGTAGTTAAGCTGTCATTTGAAAATATGTTGGTATTTGTGAACTGGCATCACTATACTGTGCGAATGCTGAGTTAGAGGGTTGGAATTGTGTGTGTTGAGCTCCCCAATGAGTTACACATGCTATGTCCGGCACTATGAAATCTAATAGTTAAATGCTATAACTTGAAGAGATCCATATCGTATGAGATGGGTGGTCTCTGCATGAGTGGATGCATGGCTGCTTTACAGTGTCTCACTGTATGTTAGTATGGAATTTTGTGTAAACATACAATACGGAAACCCAACTCCACCTTTCCTCATTATCATTCTTCTTCATTAATAACTGTACTTGTATTCAGCCACATGCCCTTGACTACACAGCACACTTCTCTTTTCAATGACATCATTCTCGCTTGAAACATGACCTTGGGCTATTTCCTAAAAGATGGCCTGTCACACGTGGCTTCAGCGTCGTATCCAGTGTTTGTTTACCTCTCCGTGTCGCTACTATTCCCTGCTTTCCCTTTAACCACAAATCTATAAAGTTGTGCATGACTTGCATTGCAGAGGGGGATTGACACGAAACCCCTGGGTGAGGTGAGAGGAATGATGTGTATAAATATATAAATCCCTCATCAGGGTCACCGGTGGTGGTGGTGAGGATGGCTAACAGCCAAATAAGCTGCTTCTGCTCCTTTTCTCTCTGCTTCTCTCTCCCTGAGTTGCCTGAAAGAAATGTGGCATTATAAAGTGAGGCCCCTACAGCTGGGCTACCAGAGCACAGAACTGCTGTCCAAGACAACGTGTAAAGGGCCAAGAGACTGGAGTCTGGAATCTGGAGACAAGAGCGCTTCAGACTGCTTAAAACCACCTCTCCTGCAGCCAAAGGTTTCTCCTGCCTCGCTACATTTTCCTCACACTTCTTTCCAGTAGCTCATTGCAGTGAGAGTGGTGTGTCATGTCATTTTTGCTTGGCTTGCTGAGGGCTTCAATTGAGGCCTTGAAAAACACATTAAACAAAACAAAAAGAAATTTAAGTTGAGAAATTAAGGCTGTGACCAGTGACTATAGAAATATAGAAATATAACACTAAACATGCTGCTGACTCTAGAGCACAAGCTTATATGAATGAATACGATATGACAATGGTATGTTTATATCAGTGTAAAATTGGACAAATTGGTATAAACATGTTGATGTGATGAAGAGACAAAGATGAGGCTAATCTCATGGTTTATCATCATTTTGACTTCTCTGGTATCACTTTTGTATGACAATATCACCCAGCAGCTTTCTGAGCCTTGGAAACTACCTACATTTGCTACAGGATAAAACCAGCATCTGCAAAAAGAATAAAACCGGACAGTCTAATAATACAACTCTTCAATCAATTCAAATCCAATTCTATAGTTACACAACATCTCAGTCAGGCTTGTTGATCTGCACTGCTGTTGTTGTCATCATACTCATCAGACTCCTTATCTCACACTGTCTCCATCTGAGCCCCCCACAGCTGAATTCAACTGGTGAAATCCAATTTGCCACCAACCAAAGGAAGTGAATCATAAAATGAACCGCAGGGTCAGTCTGGTCTGTTATTGTGACAACAAAAAGCAAAAAAACATTCACAAGAAACATGACAAGAACACGTGAGCACAATTAGCCACAAATCAAATATTCAGAATAAAGTGAATCATAAAAAGATAAAACCAGAAATACGTACAGTTTGAATAAATGTGGGGATCAGTTCCAAAGGCATAGCTGCAGGTTTGGGGCTGGAAAAAGTGAGAAAAACAATTTCACTCAGTTCATTGTAAATGAAAGGAAAAAAGGTTGTTGTACTCTGGTCCATTTAAGTGTAACCACCCTATAAAGAGAAGAAATCAGGTATTTGGGTTAACCTTAAATTGTACAAATGTATTTCATCAACAGTAGCAGCTTTATTAAAATGCAGCCTATGTGAATTAACATATTAAAAACTGTGATCGTAAAATAATTCCCTCAGCATAGAAGGGTTAGTGCAGACAATTCCTCTGATTTTAGTCTTGTGGGCTTAATTATAACCCAACATATTCACACTGTTCTTTCAAATTACACAAGGCCATGACACCGGCTGATGGATCTGCATTAATAACACGAGTATGCCTGAGTGTGTGTGGAGAGAGGGGGTTAATTAATGTGACTCTCTGTAGAAGCAGTATTTTTTCTATGGAGCAGGAAGACTAGCTGCTGTCTATAATAGGAAGAGAAAAACAACAGAAACTAGCTGCTCATTTCTGGAGGCATTTTAATTGCTAGAATACAGCGCCAAGCTAAAAATGTCTCCTCTGGCCTCTAGCATGAGAAAGTAAGAGAGGTTGCTCTGTGTAACACCTCTGATGCAGTGCTGCGGAATATTGTTGTCAATATACTCCAATAGTAAATATAAAGCACATTCATTCATCCATCCATCATCTAGACCCCCTTAGTCCTAACCAGGGTCACAGGGACCTGCTGGAGCCTATCCCAGCTCTCTTTGGGTGAAAGGCAGGGGTCCACCCTGGACAGGTCCCCAGTCCATCACAGGGCCACATAGAGACAAACAACCTCACACACTCACACTCACTCCTATGGGCAATTTAGAGTCACCAATCAACCTGACATACATGTTTTTGGACTGTGGGAGGAAACCAGAGTACCTGGAGAAAACCCACACAAGCACAGGGAGAACATGCAAACTGCACACAGAAAGGCCCCTGCTGGGTTTCAAACCAGGAACCTTCTTGCTGTGAGGCAACACTGCTAACCACTCACCCACCGTGTTTCCTATATAGCACATAGTGATTTAAATGTTTCTGATGTTATGCACATCTGAGTCTAATTTCAAATTCTTCCCTTCCTCAATCAAATAATCACTTGAAAACAGAAGAAACGACTACACTGTTGGTTCCAGACCACTCATAAAATCACCAAACTAACTCCACTGATATCTTCTGATGTCTTTATTTAATCTGTAAAAGTACACTAGGTCCTACCGATGGTCAGGAGCGCCAGCACTTTCTGGCTGCAGTCCTGACTTGTCTGCATCACAGTGTGTTGGTGAAACACTATAAGTGACTTCCCTAGAGGTGCTTTCTGCTTTCAAGTGCTGCAAATGGGACGCAAACTGTCCCAGCTCAGTAGACGCCACAAAATAATAAAGTTAAATTTAACACAGGTTGAAGACCAAGACCAAGCCTGTGTCTCCCATTTATCACTTCTAATCATGGAAACCCTCAGCTCGCTTCCACGTCTGTTTTGGTTTCACACTCCCTCTCCCTAATTCCCTTTTCTTCTTGCCTGTCTTCTCTGTGTTTCTCTCACTCCATTTCTACAGGGACCTCACACAGCGATCAATTGTTGAGTGCTGTAACCCAGGACTTGCTGATTGTTCTGGCTACTAAATTTTATTCAGTCTCGTCTCAATAAATTTGTAAACAATTCCCTGTATGTAGCTCACTCTCTGGAAGTTAATAAGAGATTACAAAGAGTGTTACACCATCCAAAGTCAACTTTTCTATGAGGAGATGTCAAGCAGCCCATATGTTCTGGCAGCACCCTTATCCCACCCTGACTCTTTACTACTGTTTTACAAATTCCAGCTTGAAACCATGTGGCTGTCGCCCACCGGGACTCTGGCCGAAGTGGGCTGAACAACCGAGAATATAACATTCAGCTCCATCCAACAAAGCGTCGAAATACTGGCAATGAAGTTTTTTCTGTTTACTTTCTCCAATGCTGAGGCTTCTCCCACACCACTCATCTCATGAGCCACTTCACACCAGGCTCCAGGTCATTCACAGATTCCTCCAGAAAGGTCTCATGATTTGTGACCAGCCTTTTATGAAACTACTGTTATTAAGTTTATTGAACAGTATTTAACAATATTGTTTTCCCAAATTCCAACTTTACTCATAACATACTGATTTAGTGTCCAGTTATAAAAATAATTTAGAGCATTGGGAATGCAGAATCTATTGCATTTACATTTTAATAGCGAGTGTCCTACTGTTCACTAATGTCCTGGTTACCAGGGACTGCATCTCATAATGAAACAAGGCACACTCACCGTTACACACACACACACACACACACACACACACTCTTACCATACCTAAATGGCTAGTCATGTAAATACAACATGTTTTCGCCCTCCTAGTTGTTTTCTGAGGCTACAGAAAGAAAAAAAAAAAGCTTCACATACACACAACTTCCACTACATGTGAGTGCATAATATTGTTTTAAATGAGGGATGACTGTGGTTTTCAATACCGTTGCCAGGAAAGTCACAAAAAAGTCCCCATGGGTCCTGTGTTTATTTCATTATAAATATATATGAGATTATTGTTGTGGAGCGTGCCATTCTCTGGCTGGATGAACAGGGGCAGCAGGAGTGACTTGATTAACCCTTTTGTAAATCCTGAACACTTGGTTTTAATTATTCTAGTTTAAAAAAAAAAACAACAACATATAAAAGGTCATGTCATGAATCAGTCACTTGACAGTGTGTCTCCAGAGGTGAAGCTATAAATCTTGTTCACTGTACTGGGCTGTGTGCAGTAATCTTGAACACATCTCAAAAGCTGCGCCAAAATATGCACAATTTGTAGTTTGGCAAACTACGACTAGAAGCAGAGTAAGAAAGATTGTTTTTCCAGCGTTTTGGGCAAAGTATTATCAGATTTCTGAGCGCACATGCCGTACATCATGGTGGAGGATTGATTACATCATTTTCAACAAATGCCAAATGAAACCGACGGTACCGTCCACACACTGTTACAGAACTCGCCTCAGGTGTGACGACCTTCTGATGTGTCTGATGAAACATTTTTTAATATCATTCAAATGAAAAATTTCCCATCAACAACTTCTTGACAACAAATTTCATACCAGTTGTCTGAAAAAAGTGGAAAGGTTCCTTTGTGCAGGACATGTGCTTACTGTCACCAACTATCGAGCAGTGTAGACATGAAATATATCAAGCTTCAAATATTTGTGTCATTGGTGCAATTACATGATAAAAGCAGTGATGTTAAATGTATAAATTTAAAAAATGTATACATGAATGTGGATTATATCTTTATTTAAAATTCTTTACAGGCTATAGATATATACATACAAGAGCAAACACAAAATGAACCATAGCTACAAGTTAAGATTAAAAAAAAAAAAAGAGATTGGCCCACCAGTATCCATTCTAAGGCATTACTCCTGTAGAGCTTTAAACACACTGAACCATATTACCAGCTAGGACCCTTGGCTTCCACAGAGGAGGAGGAGAATCAAACATCATGATGCTTCTACGTCCTCACTCTCATTTAGACTAAGAGTCTGGCTGCAGAAACACAGATGATGTAGATGTAGGGAGGAGGGAAGGGGGTTTACATGGCACTTCACCACAACCAGTTCCAGCTGTTTCTTGTTGTAAATCTGTGTTTTAAACATGTAGACGTCCCAGAGGACAAAGCTAACTATGGAATATCCCGCCTTTCTCTCAGCTTAAGGGCCTCACAATCACTACCAGGTGAGATTCGCTCTGTCCCCCAGGGGTCTGTGTACTGTACAATAATGGTGTAACACAAATAAACCCCATTTATCAACACAGGAAGGGGAAAGGAAGATAGGCAAACCTTTGAAGTGGAAACAGGGCTGTGTTACGAGCTTCAAAACACATTTGGGTATGTAACCTTTTATCATTACAACAGCCCTTTAAATGCACTGCCAAGGCATCTGGCTTATGTTTGGACCCTGAATGGGATCCATCTGATCCGTGAAAGCTTGGATATATAAATACCTTTCACGGATGATGAAACATGTCCCATGCCTTAGTAGATACAGTATTTATGGCTCATAGTGGCAAGCAGAGGTGATTGCACAAAACCTTAACAGCGCTGGCATTTCCAACCTAGAAGAGCAAAGAAAGAACTTGTATTTAAAATAAATTAAACACCACTTTCAAAATGGCTGTCATCCTTCTCTGACTATTACTATTATTGGAGAAGTTAAAAATATAAAAGATTAAAAAAAAACAAAAGAGAGGCCAAATTTGATAATATTTGACTGTCAAAATAATAGTGGTAAGTCCAAAAGAAATGAAAGCTGTCTGCAACTATCACTGGTCTCTACCTCTGCAGTCCATATCACAAAGGGGAAACATGAATTAAACACAAACCCCACAATTCAAATTTGACATTTTGGGAAAGCGTCACTACTGTTGCAGCGTACATTCAAGCCCTACAAGTCTCAGTAGACATCCTCCCCTTAGCTCAGACTCAGACTCAGACTAGCTGACGGTGTCCAGTCAGACTCTTTATCTATACAGATATGGACAATGATACAACATGACAGCTGACAGCAAACCTTTATGTAAAGAAACACGGCTCAGTGCCGTTGTGAGGTTTTCAAGACAACAACAGAACTGGAGCCGCAGTATACAATTCCAAGTCAAAGCAAAACGTCATGACACGGTGCAGCTGTATGACACTACATGGGAAAATATATTGGCTATTGGAAGGTGAGACACTCTGGACTGACTGGAGGATTGAAATAGTGGGGGCAGATATAGGGGTTGCACATAGTCTATTGGCAGAGTGGAAATTTCTGGTACTACTGCATTAGCCCAAAAAAGTGTGACTCACCAGGAAGGGCAAACCTGTATAGTCATTTTAAAAGCATTGCATTGTTTGTGAGAGTAGTACACAGACCTGTTTGTATGGCGGTTTGGCAGAAACGTATTTTCAGATCTCAGATCACAGGTTTGTGTCCAAATATTTCTTCCAGTCTGGTCAGGTCAGTACACATCTTCTCTCAAGGCAGCTCTGGGGAGCTCTGAGTGTTTTTGCTAACGGGATCTGCTCATCTACTGTGAGCTGGTTTCCATTTCAACGTTTGTTATGACCTGCAAGTCCTCTAATGTGTAGCCAACTTAAGGTGCACTAAAAGCAACTAAGACAAATTGTGCTATGACCAACATTTATAAACATCTCATCTTTCTTCCTCCCATCACTTTCAACACATTTACTGCTCTTCATACAGAAGTTAACAACATAGAAAACACATTAAAGCTCCATTAAGCGATACTTTCTATATGAACATTAAAAAGCAAAATTTAAAAAGAGCTGGTAGTCCTGCCAATTCCACTGAAAATCAACATCTTCCTGTGCCAGATCTCATGTGCCGTGCTTCACTGAAATACAACCGCTCTCCTGGTTTTAGAATCAGACTGTATGTTATGTGCTTTCTGCAAAATGATGTGCAATTTAACAAGAAGCTGTTGAAATAAGTGGAACCTCTATGAGGCCAGTAGGTGGGCTAATACAGCCAGGAGTCATTATTACAGTTACATCCATCAGGTGGCCAGCTCATGTTTCTACGGTGTTACCTGACGGTCAGCACAGTAGCAAGGCACTGGAATGTCATAGCTTTGTTGTTGAGGGTTTGTAGTTTTTCGCTTAATGAAGCTTTAAGCAGTTAAAGTTTAACATCTTTTAAAACAACATGCTCCTCTCTCTCTTACAGGAGAAAAGGAGGTCATCATGTTATCTTTGAGTGGGGCGTCAGGCAGCCGCCTCAGTCAGTCCAGTGGTTGAGGAGCAGGTAGGATGTGAGTGGTTGACACAGATGGAGCTGGGGAGTCTTGGAGGCTGCAAGCTACAGACCAGATCCCTACCTAACTCATTGACACTCCAAATTTCATGCTCACAGAGCTTTGCACGTAACATTAAGAGTCTTCAGTGTGGCAGCCTACAAAAGTCAGGACTGCAGCTGATCCTGGCCAGTCCCTAAACTGAAGACTGTCGTCTACACAGCCCAACTATCCTACTATCACACAGGTTTGGGGTCTGCAGGCTGCAGCCTTTGTTCCCCGGCGTCAGCCCTGATCACACAGGACCAGGATTGTGGTGATAGTTGTAATGGTTGCTGTTCTCGGAGTCCGCAATCTGCAGGCTAGGCTTCCTCTCTGGCTCGTCTCTTTCAGCTCTGTCTGACTTAGTGCAACGTGGAGGACGTTTCTTAAAGAAGTCTGACACGAAGCGCACCTGCAGAAGAGAGGAGAGGTGTTAAGCTTCGGTCACTTATAGGATGTTACTCCCACAGAGATTGTGTAAGTGTAAGCACGTATAAATTACATGGAGGTAAGGGCAGGGCTGGAAACTGTGATTACATATGTCTGGACAGCTATGTGCACAGCTGTTAAGTGACACACTAACACTTAGACGCGTGCACACACACACACACACACACATACACACACATCTGAAAGGAACACACAGAGAGCAGCCCTGTAGGCTATAAAACACTATGCCCAAGAGGGTCTCTAATTGCACACAGCAGTGTGAAGGCCAAAGGTGCGGCCTTACCTCCCAATTAATCATACATGGATGCACACACACACACACACACACACACACACACACACACACACACACACACACTCAGCTACTCCAGAATTTGCAGTGCTGACAGTGGTTCAATCAAAACAGGGATAACCAATAAAGACGCCCATCTGGATGAAGTGAGGAGAGTGGACCTATTGCCTGAGAACCTGCCAGTGTGACTGTTTGGGTTTGCATCAAGTCACACACTACTGCTGTCGCACTTCACTCCATTCATACTTCCTGTTTATACAAACTTAAACTGTAAGGTTGACATGAAGCTGAAATATGAATTAATCAGTGGGTGTTGTGCTTTGAAGGGAGTATCCCATACAGTAAGACTTTCATTAAACGTCATTTTTATGATCCAGACAGCCCCACCCATGTTTGGATTTCCTAAAGCTAGAAACCACAGGAATAAGACTCAAAGTTGAGATATCATCAGGTAAAAACCCTGCTGTTAAAAACCTTAAAAGTGTTTTTGTTGAGTGGATTTGTCTCAGAGACTCACGTTGAGCACAGCAACAAGTGCTCCCTGCAGCAGCCCCACCAGTACGTCACTCCAGTGGTGCTTGTAATCAGAGACTCGGGTGTAACCCACATACACCGCGAAGGCCACCAGGAAAAACTGGATAGTGGGTCGGAGCAGTCTGGCCCACTTAGCCACCAGCCTTGCCTGCACATAAAGCTGAGGGACGATACACAGTGGAAGACGAGCACAGAGGATGGTGGTTGATGGGGAGAGTTGAGGAGAGAAAAAGAAGAAAAGAGAGATCAGGTGAAAAAGTGTTTATGTAAGTGTTTCTTTCTGATCTCGCTGTCAACTTGCTATTATACAGCAAAAAAAGATGTCATTAGTGGTTTTGGTCCCCAAAACGCTGCAAATCAAAGGTTAAGATGATGCAACTGATGTCTAGACCAACTTTTGTTTGCTTTAACATAATGTTAGATAATTGCACTGCAAAATGCTGACACAGCAGTAATGCAGCATTTGTGTTTTGCGAAAGTTTGCGCCCCCTACTGTAAAAACAATGATATAACACTACAGGTGAAAGGTGTTGAAGGAAGAGACTGGCTTTGCACTACATTTCTCCTAACACAGTCACACTGAACACTGGAGGACACAAGCTGAGTATCCCATGTTATCTGTTTACACTATTTGCCTTGCAAAGTCAGTGCAGCCCAAACCGCTGTCTGGAACTGAAACTAGCTGGAGATATCCTATCTTTCCTTTTCTTATTTTTTTTTTTAAACGGAACATTATTGCTTTGCTTGGCCTCTTGAAACTTGTGGCGTAGCACTGGTGCCTGGCTTTTGACACAAAGAGATGAGGCCAAGGGCAATGAAGTGGATAGGGCTGGAAGACAGAACAAGCACATGATTCCATAATGCCACAGTGCCTCCATCATTGCTGGGAAAAGGGCAGCTGAGGCCTCTATTTGTCTCAGTATCCATATTCCTCCCCTGAAATCTCGCCATGTCCTTTTATGCCCACAGGCACAAACTGAGCCTATGAGCCTTTGTCTCCTTCTCAACAACTAGTCTTTGAGAACTGGTCCAAATGCATGAGCCTGTTCTCAGAGGAACCCATCTGGGGACTGTTAGCGTGTCTGCCTGACAACCAGATATTTGCATGAACATATTACCATATTATTGTACATATGGATGCAAATTTACATTGTGCTTTAGGAATTTTAATGATGGCTTGAAACATATCTGCTGTACTTACTGCTAGGAAGAGCATGCAGTACATCCCAAAAGAGGAGTGACCCGAGTAGAAAGACAATCTGGAAAATAAAAAATAATCAAGCATTGGCATGTTTATATTGTGTCACGTCATTAGCATCATCGTCACTCAATTCTCTAACAATACCTAAAGATCTCACATTCTCTGTTTTTTCAATGTGTAACAATTAGATTTAAATGTCAACATATTTTCCTCTATAAGCACAACGTTCAGGCATGACCCCCAGTGTCTCTCTCCTACCTGGATTCTGTGACGTCCTGACGTGGACCGGTGCAGTTAATCACCTGCATGTATCCCGTGCAAACCTTGGGGGCACATACGGCCATGAAGTTTGGCCTCGGGCGGCCGATGGTGAACTTGGCAAGGTCGGTGAGCGACTGGCCGACAGACGCTCCAAACAAAAAGGTGCCTACTACCTTGTAGAGTGCAGCCACATACTGGTTAAAGTCTGAGTTAGAGTAAATTTTGTTTCTGTAGACCAGATAAGCCTCTCCAGAGGAGATCTGTGGGAAGAAGGAGGAAAACATTGAAGAGTGGTTTTTTTTTAAGCTTTGTTACAATTTTTTGCTTCATTACAATAAAATTACTCTCCTCCTATAAACAGTAAATGCTTTGCACAATTCCTAAAGGCCATTTAGTAATGGAGCACACAGCACAGGATGTTGTGAAATGAGTGAAGTCCTGCAAACTTTCCAGGATTTTAGTTTTACTGAGGATTGAGCGGGTTAAACTTACAATTACAACAGTGCAGGAGATGGTGACAGACGCCATCATGCCGGGGGTGATTGTGTCCGGTTTTATGGGGTACATGATGCTCTCGTCGTCACAGTAAATCCCCCTTTGATATGGCTTATAGACGATGCTCATAATGATTGAAGGCAGTGCCGCTGTAATGAAAACAAACCAGAAGCATTGATTAGATCAGAGGGCCACTGCCCGGCTTGTTTTCAGTCAATCAGAAGATGGAAGATACCAATTAACTTTGTCCTCCCCCTCCACCCTCAGCAATGACTAGAGCAGAGATGGTTGGAAAACAAGACAGTGGCCCTAAAGGGACATGGCTTGGCCGCCCGTGAGCTAGATAATTCACTACATTTAGAGAATACATTTATGGAAAAGTGAGAATAATTTATTGGTGTTTCACTTGACTGGACTGACAAACCAACAACTGAGAACATTCAACGCTGAGAGAAATGTTTTGGAATAACACATTCGTCTCTTTTCTACAGGATTTCAGACATTACATCATCTCATAAGTTGGGAAGTGAAAATGTTTCTTTAAGGACGGTTAAATTGTTTTCTCTCTCCTTCATGACCTTAGGGTCTAAAATCACAGTGATCAAACAACCCACGAGAATAAAGAAAACATTTGAGAGTTAAATGTCAGGTTAGAGATGCACAGCAAAAAATTACAAAAATAAACAGAGGAAAATTATATTTATGTGCAAAGCCATGCGGGTGTATGTAAAATCACACATACCCAGCACGGTGAAGATACTTATACACACACACTGACAAGAAGCTTCTTAAGTTAAACAAATGACAGCAGACAAAACACACAGCTTCTGAATAATGTGGCCATGTGCAAAAAATAAGACCAAATATAGTCACTCAAGGCTCCGGAGTGCACAGATGATGTCCTTGAGATGTTTGGAAACATTAATCCCAAAATAAGTCACTCTTCGTCTTCCTTTCCCTCTTTCCTACTCACATGCACACTTAGCAGCTAAGTGTGTGTGAAAAACTTTTATGTCCATTCCAGGTTTGTAGTGATAAAGGCTAATGAAAACATTTAGAAAAACGCAGCTGTTTGAGAAGTTTAAGACCATAACAGGGAATGTTTTATAATAAATACATTTGGGGGTGTAGTGTGACTCTAGGCTGACACATGTGACTCTAGGCTGACACAGTTTAGAGGCAGAGGTGGTTCATCCAACCTTAAGACACCGAGTTGTACAATGGCCAAAGATGCCATGATAGCTAGATGATAAAAATATGTATCTTTGATATATAACCAGTTTATCTGCCAGTAGGTTTCTTGATAATTTGATTCGATTCCAAGGTGACAAAACCAAAAGAAATTTGGTTTAGTATCACAGAGGGTTAAAAAAACAACAACAAACCAGTTATTCAGTGGACACAAATAAGTTTAATGATGAAGTAATCACTTCAGTAATATATTTATTGGATAACTTCATGGAATATCGATAATATCAATAATAAGTAAAGGCTGAACTGATAAAAATGATTTTTAAAAGCTCACTTGAACAGTGCACTCGCCAAAAGTATTACATTTCTGTATAAATGAGTAGAGCACCCCTCGTATTATTTCCAAAAATGTCTGCAGCTGGCATAATTCCAGGAGGATCTAAGGGAGGCCGACCAAGAGGCCACGTGTCGATGGCGACCGAGACTAGAGGAAAATATACGACTGGATGGCAGATCAGGATTTAGCTGAGGTGAACAAACTGTAACGCAGAGTTCAGCTCAGAACTTAACATGGATATGGATCAGCAGTCTACTCTAAATGTACCCTGACACAAATAAACAGCAAAACCCTATACTGCTGCAATTGACAATGAATAGACATAACTCAGCAATGACAGTTTGTGTCTGAGTCTTACTGTTGACTGACATCAAGAGAAACATGACTGGCCCCTTTACTATTCTGTACTCCTTATTTAACAGAACAGACAGACTTTTGATCTGATAACACACTTCAGGAAGCTCCGAGCATTGTTTCACTGATGTAGCAAGTTTCTATAAGTTGAATGCAGAAATTGTTTGGTGTCTAGAAAACTGCTGAGGTTTTCCTCACAGACACTACGAAGACAAAGAGTCTCATTGGCTCAGGTAAGAAAGGCAGTAAAATAGAAGCTTTGTGTTAAGAGGAGAACAAAACCGCACATCATCGCACACAAACTCCTGATAATCTGGCCTTACAGCTGGGTCTGGACTAGACAAACAAGGAACAAAAAAAGGAAATAAATAAAAGATATCAAATGACTTCATGGTAATCATAGAAACAAAACGCGCCAATCTTTATATGACATTTGAAAAAAAGGGGAAATCACAACACAGCTACAGTATTTCAACACTAGGGGTTTTAGATGTTTTATCAGCTTGTCAGTGGGCTAAAAGAAGGTTTACACAGTGCTCAAAAGGTTTTGCTCAAAAGGTTATGAGAGTTTTAACCAGCATGTTTAGTGAACATATATATGCTCGATCACACCTGTTCCCTCCTGGCAGCTTCACACCAACCACCAGATGCCTACTGGACCCCAGTTTACACATCCACCAGCCATGTCAGGACATGGTGAACCATGGGTATAAAGTCTTATTCCACATATTTCCTTTACACCACCAAAATCCTGTTTGTAATAGCTACAGCACAATAAAAGGTCTCTTGTATTCAACTAACATCCTGTCTCCAGCACCTCGGGGGAACGCCCTGATACTGATGTACTAATGTGGCTTTTTGGGTGGCAGCTTCTGCATCTGTATCCTACATCCTGCTTCCAGCTGACAAGAACCAGAACGCATTGTCTTGAAACAACAGTGACTGGTTTGCCTTTCTTTCTCCTTCTGGTTGATGACAAATAGTGGGACACCGACACTGGAGAAAGTTTCATTACATGAGCTATAATTTTCTGACAATATTTAACCTCTTTCATTAATATTTAACCTCCGTTGGCCAATGCCAACTTTTTAAGCAGGTGTGGCATCTTAGGATAAAACCGAAAACTGTGAAAAAAAACTTGTTTGTCCACCAGATACTAACATACTGTATATCTTAAATATATGACACCAAGTTTTACAAGTTTGGCCTTGGAGTTTGGGGGAATGTTTATTTACTTAGTACAACATGATAAACGTCAGTGTGAAGCAGCAGAAGAACATAATTATTTCTATAACGCAGTCACACTGTATTATAACGTCAGTAGGTTTTATGAAGCCTTTAACACTGGCCAGTGTGGGACCATTAATCACTGCAGGGCTGGAGAAACATCAAAGAGAAGTACCAGCAGGTACCGAAACACTTTCTACCACCTAAAAACCTTAAAAAGGCTAAACAACATTCAATTCTCAGGTGTCATGTGCATTTATCTGTTTAGCCATATGCTAAAGGATTTAATTGTTTTTTTGTGCTGACTAAATCCTTTTAAACAAACATGAATTTTGCCAGTTGGCCAAATGGCACAGGCCGTGGCACCTGGTCTTAAATATTCCTCTCCTGGCTTGTAAAAACGTGTGAATTATTTCTTTATTCATAAATGAAGCACTAATTCAGCTGACATATGACTTTCACTTGTTAGTCATGAATTACAAGTCTGGATGAAAATTAAAGCGTTCAAATAAGATGATGATGTAAAGTGTCTTGACTTCCGTCATGGGCAGAATGAATGGATGCATCCTGTGTGTGTGTGTGTGTGTGTGTGTGTGTGTGTGTGTGTGTGTGTGTGTGTGTGTGTGTGTGTCTTATGAGCGGTGCCTCGGGTGGATGTCAGAGAAACAATCCAGCCACTCTTCTGAAGAGCAGACACATATACATACAGTACACAGCTTACAGGCAAAAATAGATGCTACTGCAGACAAAATAGTTCACCAGCATACCACAAGACAACCCCACAACCCATACCGGCACTGCTCCAGTGCTACAGCCACTTACAGACCGAGCAGTGTCTCTGTCTGAGCTAAATTCAGACGTCTATGATGGGTTTTCTGTCAAGAAAATCTGAAAGTACATATACATGGAGGAAAGGTAGAGGTACTTGTTTAGGATACAGGAGAACCTTCTTTTTAGGTGCCTATGTCTATGGAGGGAGGGATTGAAGGGGCTGCCAGGAAACTACTCTCAGGCTGCCAGTCAGAAATCTCCAGCCTGAGCCCCTAATGGGAGCCTGTTTGAAGTCGCAGGGCTCTGTCTTTCCTGTCTCAGATTAGGGAATGCCAACTTTAGAGGCTTTAGTTGCATTTTAAGGCTTCTCATGGCTGCAGAACAGCATTCATGCACTGGCACCTCTGTGTCTCTCCCTGCTGAAATGGGTAATAGTGCAAACAAAGAGCTGAGTAATTGATGATGTCAAGGCGGTCTGAAGAAAATATCTCAGAGGAGCCTCATGAAGGATTTTAGCAGGAACTGTAACCCCACTAACAAAGATGTCAGTGTGAGAAGAAATTAGCATTTTCCTTCATTTCCTTCTTCCTTCTACCACTGCTGAATCACATCCTCCATTCTGGGTTTTCTCTTTTCTTTCTCTCTCATTCATTCTTCTCACTGAAGCTACATCTCTGTCATTTTCGTCCACCCACACACTTCTCCCTCTGTTGTAAATAGATAGACCTCAATGGGACAGAGCTTTATTTAGCTGGCAGATGTGCAATTACGCCAGACCACGTGGACCACAATCACACTCTGGGGCTGAGATCGGAGGCTCATTATGTCCTTTCTCTGCCTCTTTGTGTTTCTGTTTTGTCAGTTTTTCTGTCTCTCATTTCTTTCCCTCTGAGCCCTGCTCTATTTTTCCTGATGCCTCGAGTCAAACTGTGACGGGCTGTGAGAGCACCTCACACCTACTTGCCCTGGTTTCTGTGACATAACCTGCTGCACCTGCAGAACCACATGGGTTACTAATTATTATCCTGCATTTAAAAAACGTCCAGTCTGGGTTTTCATTGTGCACATTTTTAGGTCATGTAAAGCCTGAGCGTGGAGTCTGAAGGGTGTTCTCCTGAACCTGGGCTGCCCTGCCTGTCTAAGACTTTCCTTCAGGGTCACAGTTGGAACACAAAGCTCGTCCAACTAATTTCTTCCACTCTCTCTTCTTGTCTTCCAGCATGAAGGTCACTCAGCAACTTCTGAACAGTATTTCTCTCTATTCCGATTCATATTTGCTTTTTGTGGGTTGCTGTTGTTTTCTCACATTTATTTTTCGTCTATGTGTCACTGGTAATTCTCCATTTCGAACTCACGTGTCCTTTCACCGTGGATGAGCACAGCACAGAGGCAGACATTTTTCTTTTTAGCTACAATCAGTTTGCACTTTTTTCTTCCTCTCTCTCTTTCCTTTTTGTTTCCTCCCATGTCAAACATGCTTTGTTGACATGACAGTAAGAAACCCGTAGCACCAAAGCTTTATAGTGTATCAACAGCGGTGATGTTACAGACCTTTATGACCTTTAAATGTGGCTTGCATTGACAAAAACAACCAAACGCTCCCTGTTCTTGACTGTTTCACTCCAAGCTGGACTGACTAATGTGGAAGGTATTTGCTGAGCCTACAAACCTCTGCTGGCGTTGGCCTCTGGAATTCTAATTCACAAGAGAAACGCCCAACTTCAATCACACCAAATCTTGCTGCTGCTGCTGCTTCTGCTGCTGCTGCCCATTCTTTATTTTTATTCTCACCGATTCGCTCCGTCCATCATTTACGCATGCTTAGCTTCAAGCAGTGCAGAAGGAGACGGGGTGACAGGCGAGGTCAGACGAATGGTGGGAGGGCAGCTAAATCTGGTTTGACAATCAAAGAGTTTGGGTTTTGGACTGGATCAAAGGAGTAGGCCACACAGGTTTAAAGCTAAACCCAAAAAGATCTGCAGGAGGAGTTAAAAGACTGTAAGTATCCTGGACGGTACAGAGCTTTCTGAAAAATCTCAAAATGTGTTGTGTCACATTTAGAAACATCTGTATAATGAGTCCTCAGTAAAATCACACAGTACAAATGGAGCCATGTTTATCGTTTGTCACCCACCAGTGATAATCTTAGTGACACAGTTCAAATCAGGACTACTTTTTCTAGTGCTTCTTGCTCCTCCTCACTCACTGGCACTTCCCTCGCCATGTATATGTTTTTCTCTCTAACGTTACTGGACAGAATAAACATGTCTGAAGGTACTTCCCCAGCATCTCAATCATGGCACTAAAAAAGACATTGGAAAACTAGATTTCTGCCAGAGGAACTGCACTTTCTTTTTTTTTTTGTAAACTCAAAACATATAAGGTTCCCTTTTTGACCTTCTAACTTCTGGGAATGTCACTTTCATGTGGTAATGACTTAAAAAGAAACCACAGTGAGAAAAGATTCTCATCCACTTTTGACTATGAACTGATAAAAGACCTTATGTTGACCAGAAATCATTGTGCAATTACAATCATTTGGAAACCAACAACAGGCTCATTTTTCTCCATGCCTCTTTGATAAAAGGGCATCAGTTTCCATGACACAGAAAAACAATTCCCGACTGAGTCTTTACAGCCTTTCTCTGAGAACTCAGGACAATCAGTCTTCCCAACACAAATGCACGAGAGGCCAAGCTCCCAGGAGACAGCGCTGCAGCTCAGCTAACCCACATCCAGCGAGGTCAGAGAACAGGATGCTTAAACTGCTTACAATTTAATTATACAGTGCAATCACAGTCTACCTGAAGGAAAATAATGCGAGGAAATAGGCAATGACTCTTTGAGGGTTGTACTTCTGTGGGGGTTTTGGAGCAAGCTCTATTGTATCAAGTAATGAATCACTCAGTAACAACTTAAAATACCGAGAACAGTTTGATGTTTCAGAGCCGCTTGATTCTTTAGCTGTGAGCTGGAGGAAGGAATGGACACACCAAAAGCTGCGTACGCAGACTGCAGCTGCAAGTATCTGATATTACATCCAAATTTACAATAAAGTACCAGAACCCACCCACTCTCATTACATGATGAGAATTTGAACTGCTTCCTCTACATACATGAGCTAGTTGTGTGTGTGTGTATGTGTGTTATGAAAAATGTCACACATGTTTAACAGAACTGGTTTGTCAGTGTATTTAACAGCACAACAAAGAGTGTGTACACACACACACACACAAAAACAACAAATGTGTGTGTGAGCTCTTAATGTGCTTAGTCACGCACTATCATATCTAGCACATTAGTCATAACTCACTGCAGCTCATGTCAGCTACACTAGACCCAGAGACAGACAGCCTCCTCTTCTGAGTGCTACACAGCGTACCTATGAATAAGAGCGCTGGGCAGGGTGAGGTTAAATCCCAGTCTTTTCTCTCTGTGCTCTGAGCCAACACCCAACATGTATTTGTAGTGAGTGTAGATTTACACATGCAGAGGAGGAGACATGAGAAGAGGGAGACGCCAAAGAAAGAATAAGCAAGAAAAGGAACCCAAGTGCTTCCAATGACCAAGAAACTCAAGACCAAGACAGAAAAGCAAAAGCAAATGACACAAGACAGACCAGACAGGCTCCTTAGCTGTAAATCATACAGATATTTGACTGATCTTGTGTTGAATCTGCCACTTTCGAGCTCTAGGCAGCCATTTTGCATTGGATTTCTCTATTCAGGAATTCAAGGTATATTATAAAAACAGTTGAAGGCATATCTATTCACTCAGAGTTGTTAGTTCGACTGGGCAGGGACAGAGAGCAAGCAAGGAAATAAAATCACTTTCTATTGGTGCATCTGCTGCGTTTATCTGGCCTGGGAGATTTTGTTTCAAGAACATGTTGAATCAACACAGATAGGAGCTTTTAGAGTCAGAGGTGAAACCAATAGGTGAGTGGAAGTTTAAGAACATAGAGATTTTAATCAGGGAGGAAAACGTTCAGATTCACATGTGAGTTTCTTGTTTAATATGACAAATGGAAATAGTCCAAAGACGCAGACAAACCCAAGTCAAAGCTCTGTTTTCATATAGGCTAATGGTCAGTATAATTACATGCTCTGCCATGTTGTTACTACAACCGCACATAAGCTTGGGCTGACTTGGTGATTATGTGAGTGGGTGACATGGGTGGTACAACACAAGGGAGGAGCGAACGGGTGGGATGCAGACATCCAGACCTGACCGACCAACCCTGACCAGACTCTAATCCCAGACATGTGACAGCGAAATGGTGAGGCTTATCAAGTTCAGCTGTCTGTGGACATTCCCGCAGATAAAAAAAAAAAAAACACTAAATACCACTAAGCTCTCTGAAAAGCTGAAATGGCACAGCCGAGCAGATCCGCACATGTAATGAGCTGTCATCTCCATCTCTGTCCTCCCTCAGGCTTCCCCACCGTCACCAACATAGACACAACAGGGGATGAACACTCAGCCAAACACCAGGCATATTATACAACACATGTCTGCCAATGGCTTGTGGCATCAACAAGAAGAAACAGTCTCCCACCTAAGTGGTACATTCCACGTACACACATCATCACTGGGGCTGCATCTGAAATCATCTTCTTCTGCTGGTGATGGTGACGAGTTCACACATATGTTGGTTTTTGTGATATAAATATATATATGATAACAGGACACTTACTGTTATCATCATGGAGGACTGCAGGTGCCATGTAAAGTATTCAGATCATGAAATTCATCGATTGTTTTAAAAAAATAATGTTTAAATAATGTTTTATGTTTTGGAAACCCCTCTTTAATTTCACCTGTTTCTTTTTATTGTCCATTTAAATATCAATTAATGAATATCTTGTAAGTTTATAAGTCCTATTTGATTGTCTTAATTAATGCAACCTTTAATAACCATTTACATGACATCTGCTGTCAACCATCTCATTTACCGTTCAGCTCCATTCATTTAATATTAATGGGGAAAGGCAGAGGTGGCTTGAAAACGCTAATTATCCTTATAAACATGCCACTGATATGATTCATTGCCCAGTATCTCAGACAAAAAGCTAACACAGCGATGATTTGCTGCAGTTGCGGAAAATAAAATGACCCCTGACTTAACAATAGTTTCTAGAGCACAAGAGGAAGTGATATCTGTGGAAATGTGCTGTGTGTGGGAAGCAAGGACTTTCTTGGAACACCGGGCTGCTGGCAGACAAAACACTGAGGAGAAACAGAAATAAGCGCATATGCAGATCGCATTTCCATCATCAAACATTCAGCTTCCTGGGGCTGTGTAAAGTCCTGCTAAAGTGCGCTGGTGAGCAGGCTGCAGCAGGCACCGAGGCCGGGAGGAGGAGGATAGTATTTCCTCTTATGTCCCGCCATGGTTCAACTTAATGTCACATTACAACAAATTCCGGTTGGCATCTGCAAAAACAAACGGGGTGAAAAGGTGCTCTCTCATTCCCACTCCTGCGCCCATGCGTGGAAAACCAGGTCCCTGCATTTGGCCTTTAAAGAGAAAGTGGGATCACTTTGCTAAAGTGTTTTCCTGAGGACACTTCAGCTCAACAGAAACGTGTTTTCGTGACGTGCTGATGTGCAAATAAACAAACAGTGCAGAACTTTAATAACTAAAGCAGGTGAGAAGCTGCTGCTCCCGCACAGGTCGGGACAACAGCGCGGTTCTTAGATTACATGCAGGTCATGCTGACATGGAGTGTGTGTCCATAACTTACCGACTAAAACGCACAACACGTCCATCACCACGTACAGCTTCTTCTTCTTCACCTCCTCCATCTTCTCCCCCTTCATTTGTTTCAATTCAACAAGTACAAGAAACGACAACTACCAAGGTGAAGTCAACTAGTCCATCGGTTCTCGCTTGCTTGGGAATAAAAGTCTAGGTTATGCAAACAACCAGGTAACCTGCACTACGAGTTCTTCCGGGATCCTCTTTCCTACCTGTGCTAACACGGACACCATAGGTGTGTTACTCTCTTAAAACGACAACGCGTAAAGGACCTTGTTGCTCAGTAGGAACGCGACGACGCAGGACTCTCGCTTCCATTTGCGCACATTACTGGTTTGGGTACAAAATGAAAAGATCCTCCGATTTCAGAGCGCTGGACGCGTCCTGAGAATCCAGAAGAAAAAAAAAACTCCTCTCTCCCCACACACCACAGCACCGCACTGGTCCCTCCTCCCAACTTCCTCGTCTGGCTCCTCTCTGGCTATCTGATCATAGCCAGGCTCGGGGTTTTTAGGCGTGCAAAGAGCAAAAGAGGAAAACGGTCAGCGGTTTGCTTGACTTGTTTTTCCTCTCCCCGCCATGCAAGCCAACTTTTTATGCGTGTTGTGTAAAAAGGAGTGAAAACTGTAAGGAGCAGAGCAGGAGGAGGTTCCTGAGAGCAGTAAACTCTGCACCAACTGTACTGTCAGGTCAAAAACGGGAAAAATACGGAAACAAGTAATATCCTGAAGTAAATGAGCTCATCATCTGTAAGTAAGCTGGACTTCAACAAGAACAATTATGGGATTCTCAAAGCACTGCAATAAGACTGTGGCTTTAATTGAGGACACAGCCCTGCACGATCCCGCTCCATCACACACCTCTCATGAAAGACCAGCAGGAGAAACACTTCACCTGTTCCCACTCTTCCCCCACATGAGGCTTATACTGGAGCTGAGTGAAGAGCAAACTGGTTCCAAATAGGGTCCAAACATGAACGTGAACACCTTCATGTGATCAGGAGGTGGACCCACACTGAGGGTGCTGATGTGTGTTAAAGAAACAAAACCATAAAGGGCTTTATAAGTTCTGCCGTGGCTGCAGCAAAATTTGCATGACTTAACAACAGCGTGACTCCAGGCCTCAGTGTGTGTGTGTGTGTGTGTTCGCTCCAGGACGCCAAGATGTTTCCCCACCAAGATTCAATACAAAGTCACCACTTTGCTGACTCCATCCAGCATTTTAGAGCCATGCGTACATATTTACATTTAGCTCTGTTTGCTTGACAAACATCATGTTTACCTCAAATCTATTAGTTCAGCATCCTTGCGGTAAGTAGATAATCTTACATGCACACACTTGTTGTTGCAGCTTTATTGACTTTTTGGCACATTTGCAAACAGTAGAATTAAACATCACATTGAAAGCGTCCAATCCTCCACTGCACAGCTGCAAATTAAAACATGACTGTGCAAATGAAGCATGACATGAGAGAACATCTGGTAAAAAGAGGAAGTCTGCAAAACTGAGATTTCTCTGCCCCCTTCTGGTTGTTTCTAACAAATTATTCCTAGTTACTAAAAAATAGTAAATAGTAACTCGTTATGTGTGTTCGTTATGTTTCTAAATGTCTGGAGGCCAGATATTCTTTTATTCTGGCACAAAGAAAGAAGCACTATAAATCTCTAGTCTTGACATTTTAAGGTTTGTTCATCAGGCCATTAACTGCAGTCTGACAAAACGTTGGTACATTTGTACATTAACCTTTGGAACATTTGTTGAATGTAGGTTTTCTAATGTATTTTTAGTGAAAATCCCTGTATTATGCATGTTTCCACACTTGTCTGAGCTAAATTGGATCTTTAATGTGACTTTATTAGCCAGTGACACCAGTTACACCACTATCCACGTGCAGTTTTATAGTTGACTGAAACTTTTATTTAAGCAAATCTATTGTAGTTTAGTTATTGTGTTTTAAGAAATGTATACTACCTATCATCTGAGTGTAGAACAGTAAAAAGGTGTTAACTTTACTTGAACCTGATCTCTCAGATTTATTTTACAGGTGCAATTTGTGTTTCTTCTCCCTGAATAAACAGCTCGTGTGGTCTTGTCAGCTTGTGATCAGGCAGTGAAATCTGGTCTGGAGCACAAATACCATAGAGGGACAGAGACATTATATACGTTGGCTTTTCCTGCTGTACACACACTGCACATGCACATAATATTATCTCATAGTAAAGCATGTACTTATGCAGCTTGAACTCTTCTATCTGAACAAATTAAAACATTTTCTGCAGCTCACTGGATTTACTGTAGTTTTCACAGGACACACTGGATCAATGTAGTATAGTCACCATATAGCGTCAAACTACACGTTAGCTTCTCTGGGTACAATAGAGGTAACAAAGACCTACTATAGTGAGTAATATAAGTAATTTAATATTACACTTTCAACTTAACAGCTAAAAGCTAACGATTGACAGACTTTACTATTTTACATTTGTTTAGAACAAAATGCCATAAAAATGGTCATTGGAACCAGAAACCACCAACCCATGGACGGCTGGATTTAAGATTCACTCTGAAAATTAAAGTGAAAAATTAGAATAATCCAAATTTCATCACAGCAACTCATAATGTGACTGAAGTTTATATATGTCCATAGTCTATAGTCTCTATAGTTTTCTGTGGTATCAGTGTCAGACACAACACAGAGCATATGGGCCAAGTGTCTGTGTGTGATCAGACCTGCTTGTTGTGTTGGGTGATGACTCCATGCTGCTCTTCCATAAACTGGGCCATCCACACCAGAACTGCAGCTGTTCTGTTCCTTCACCTGCAGCTTGGGGCCATTAGAGGGCACCAGAGAGCCAGGCCAGATAAAGTGGTGATACTGACAGGAGCGGAGAACAAGTATGCAACCAATCAGCTGAGTGATGAGTTTTGAAAACCTTAAGCTCTGTAATGAAAGTAGAAATCCTAAATTCTAAACTTAATAAATGCACGTTACTAGACTTGGTGCATACACGTCCTACTTTTAAAAACAGATTTTAAAGTGCATGGACCACATATGCCACAACATCTAAACACACACACACTTTTTGTAAAGGATGTGTTCATAAATATCATATGTTGTTTTGACAAGTGCCATATAAAATGCATCAAAAATGAAAATGCTATTTTCTTGCTGCTGAATAATGATGGCTTTGTTTTAGTAAGTCCGGGTCGGGGACTGGTCCAGCACGTCTGAAACACCTGGGTGAATTCTGACTAGACCAGAGTGTGTTAATCACAGTTGACTTAGCCATACATCTTGTTAGCAGCTAATGGTGCTGTTAATTGTGTTATAGCACAACAACAACACAAACTGTATTGCAGCAGGCCACATTTCCTGTATAAAAGGGAAATGAATGAAATTATTTCCACTCAGTTGAACTTTTACATGAATCATCAAAACTTTAAAATCTTCACTTGTGAACACTAACATAACACATGTGGCACCACACATCTCACAAAGAAGAGCAGGCACTGCGCCAGTCTTTAAAATAACCAACACAAGCGTGACACATTTTAATATCACCATTCACCGGTATTCATTTTAATTGTCCCACCCCCCAAAATATAATAATTCTAAACAAACATAACAGAAGCAGTACAATATATAAATTGCAGGAAATATAAGTAAAAATGAAGAATTAACAAAAGGCAGTGATTCCACACCTTTTCCTGCCCCCATCCTCATGTAAACAAAACAAACATTGATCTGGAAAAGTCTTGGCTTTAAACAGGGATCACAGGAAATATCAGCATATTTATAACGAGGAATAAATAAAAGGACAGGTAGATGGAAGAACTTTGGGCAAAATCTTTTCCTTTCATGTACCTTGTCTTTTATATCTTTAAAGACAGACAGTGAGTAAAAAGAAAATACCACATATGTATATGAATTAACACAAAATATATACATTATTTAGTGACTAAAAATGTATGAAATTGTTCCTAATAAGAGGCACATTAAAGCCTGAATTATTCGAGGCTCTCTCTGTGAAGTACAGTGAAATACTGTGAGATGATAAAAGTGAACTGAGAATATAAAAGTCTATCACTCTCAAATTCATGAAAGCTTGACAACTCAGTTTGATGGGATCATGGGAATTTGGCATCTGTTGCGCAGTGTTTAATAAAAATCGAGGGCTTTAAAATACAGAAATGTTAGACATGTAAATGTTCATACATATGTGGCATTTTTCAGTATATTTCATCAGGTCTGATATGATCATTATGGATTGGACATTACTTAGAAGATGCTACTTGTTGCTGGTTAGAAAATTGGTTATTTTCATAAAATCAAGCAAATCGGCCAGATGGGACCTGTTGCAAAATGAGGTTTACTGAGTTACCCAAAGGATGGTCTTTGGTCCCATGACATACACTAGGCACCTCTTAATCCAAAAAACTCCCTCTAACTGTATCTGAGCCCTGTCCTCAGTGACAGAGACTGATTCTTACTGTTCATGGAGGGTTATTCTCTGATCAATGGCCTTGGAGATCACCAAAGTTTCAGGGACGTATTGTATCTTAGCGTGTATGTTTTACACTTCCATGTTTTTAGTTTCTGCTTGTCAGCCTGTACTGTGTCATGTGTCATAATATGAATGGTGGTTAAGTTATTGCACTTTTATAAATCTCCATCTCAATCCTCAGGGGAAAAAATAATGAAGACTAGAAAAGGCTAGAGGTTCAGAGAAGCACAGACATGTGGGAGGTTGAAAAGACTGAGCCAGTCACAGCAGAGAGCGTACTAAATAAACTACTCCAACATTGTCTGAATGGACAGATTTCACTCCGTACAGGGACGAGATCTCCAAAAGCTGCGGCGGCAAAAGTGCTGAGCAGAATGCAGAACATAAAGAAACATCGGATTGGCTATTGCCAGAAGAGGTTGTGTTAAATCTGAGCAGCAGTCACACGCCTCCATCTTTATAAATAAGAAAATGAAGCAACAGCTGTTCACACTCTGAGTCTGTTTTAAGAAGAAATAAACTGTTAAGAACATGCTTCTGTTTGTTTGCACGGTCACTGCAGCTCTCACGACCTGCACTGTGCTTTCACAGGTTTCTAATCCTGACATCAGTGAACTGAACTGTTAACGAACATAATCAACACCTGGAGATAGCGATAAACACCCTCTCGTTTTAAAAAGACAGGTCAGACAGACAAGGAGTAGGTCCATCCTTAAGGTTCGGTAAATGCGCTTTCAGTCTTGGTTTTTCCCAGCCTGGTGTGGATACCAACACTGAACAACGATTTTGACACAGGACAAACCACAAACGGTACCACTCAATATGTTTTCCTCATGTCCTGTCGCTGTGTGAGGGAGTGGGGATGCTGGACGGGAGAGGGGTGCAGCAGGCTGCCAAACGCCTGGAGGTGTGACGGGAGGACAACAGATGACGGAGGCGAGGTAGACGGCAGGCTAAATTCCACCTGCAGCCCATGGGGGGAACTAGTACCATCACCTGCTGGACCACAGTCGGGGTGTTCACAAACAAAAGGTCCACCACGCATGTGTAGCTGGAAGAAACAGGGGCCCGGCAGGCGATGGTCGTCATGGCAGGATGGAGGGCTCCCACAGGCCTGATAGGAGCTCTGCAGAGAGGGCTGGGACTGGAGATGGGCTGGAGCAGAGGGACAACAACTTCCGGAGGCAGGATCCTGCAGGTCGTCCATTGGCAGCAAAGAGAAGGGACAGCTAAACAGCTGCTGAGGACATCCGTCACTACACAGCTCTGACAGCCCCATCAACAGTTCTCCATCTGGACAGAAGCAAATGAATTCAGAAGCTGTGCTGACTGAGCGACCAGATGCCTTCAGCTGCAGTTATGTAATCTCTTACTACTTAATTAGAGGCTCCCACAACCATTAGTGAATTTACTTTTATGAATTATTATATAATATGGAATCAATAAGGAAATGATGTGTGGTGACACACCTCTTAAATTACCAGCTGTGGGATTTCAAGGGTTCATCTATTTGCATGAGACTCTGTGACTTGTCCTTTCTTACCAACCACAATAAAGCACTTACAGAGCGAGATGAATATCTGTGGTTTGCTGCATGTTTCATTTTGTTGATTGCATTGGAAATAACATATTGTAAAGTCTGTGTATGTGTGATCCTTATGCACCACAGCAGTTATAACAAATCAACTTGCAAACTTAAATATATAAATATTTCTAACTGTAAAATATGATTAAACATTTGCCACAATGAATTTAGTTTTCATTTTGATTCACCAAGGTTAACACTTGAAGAGAAGATATGACCGTAATAATCAAATGCACTTAAGAGGCAATTCATTCTTAAAATATTCAAAATTACCTGTAAATGAATGTGGAAAATTACTCCATAGCCAGAATGGTCTTCATGCTTGTTTACATTAGTTCTGTTTTTATCTGGGCTGTTTTTAGCATTTGATTGTCTATAGAAGATAAAGTAATGGGCTTCATTTTCAACATGAATCATTTATTTTCTCTCTCACTCTCCTATTGTCTTTACCTGCAGGCCCAGCCTGCTTTCTCTGGCCTGTTCGGATGAGTTCATGGCTTTAAGAGAAAGCGGGGAGTTCGTCTGCGCCGGGGACGGCCCTCCTCCTCTGGAGCACCATGTCAACATGCCCAGCATGCACACACATACAGATACAGACGTGCAATTGTGTACGCACAAACACCGCAAGACACACAAAAAGCAAGAAAATAATGGGGAAAACAAGGGAGGAAACTGAGACATAAAACTGATTTATAACAAAAGATAATGAATATGTGATGTCACAATAGAAGATGAAACTACATAATGTAAACAAGAAATTCAAGTGACAAAAATGAAAACCCAAAGAACTGCACATATAACACAATGAATAGCAGAAATGATGTGATTTGTAAAATGTGCTGTAAAGACTTCGGGGTTATGGGAAACCAAACCCAAGCCTCCATTTTTAGACGCTGTCATATGGCAGAATGTGGCGAAGTCTATGAAGAGCTAATGTTCTACTATCAATGCTGTTCTGTTATATTAATTCATAAAACAATCGATTTATTCTACTGTTGCATGAAGTCAATTTAATGCTGAGAAGAGTCAAATTTGGTAACGTCTTCCAGGATTTCAGCCTCCACATAAAGGGCTTGTAAGAGATTTCCTCCGGAAGTTACCTTGTTTATCCAGGTCCAAGTTCGACTGTGGAGGTAATGTGGACTCTAGCTGCCTGGACAACAAGCCTGAGGAACTGTTACTTCCATCCAGCTCCCCGACCTCCCCATCCTGGTCTCCATCCTCCCTGCAACACATAATACAACCACTGTCATTGTAGAGTGGGTGGGGGGACCTTAAATTATCAAGAGGCGATGTCATGTTAAAAATACAAAGAGCAAAAGAAGGACTAATTTCTCCACATGTTCTCCACATGCTGCTTTTGCTACAGAGTTTTATTTTGTTGAGCTGTCCTGTCGCTCTTACGGGCTATTTCTTCAGCAACAGCACTACGAAACTGAGTGAACTGACCCTTTAAGGTCACGGGCAGGGAGGCGCTTACTATATAAATATCCAGTGAATTCCAGTTGGGAGGCATCACTTCAGGACAGTTTCCATAAGGAGTTGCTTACGGAAAGTGATAGACTGAAAAAAACAAGACGGATGAATAAGGAGTTTCTAATGAGGTATTTTGTGGATTACCGTTTGGGACGGCCTGTGTTGTTTAAAACTGCAACTTATGGGAATAAATAAATAAACTGGTCTGGTTAAAGAGGTTCTCAGGATATGACTGTCATACTGGTGTCGGAATGGAAAGGCAAGACAAATATAGAAAACACTCCATGCAAATGTAAATTAAACACAAATACCTTTTCAGCAGAGATCTAAATTTATCTTTTGAAGGTTTAGATTAATCACAGCCTGAACGTTTGTTTACTGTCCATTATTTCATATTCTAGAGGCTTGCAGCACACTGATGAGCACAAATTACAGTAACATGGGATTTTCTATAGGATCAATAAGTAATAAGTTGGAAAGTAAAACAGTCCTCTTGGCAATTTGTTAGTAGATAATGTAGGTTCGAAGATGTGGTCTGTCTGTGTGGACATGCCTGGAATGAATCCTGTCTGTTTGAATCAGGTGCTGTCTAAGACAGAGTCAGTCCATGAGCCTTCCTGCAGTACTCACGTGCTCCCTGATTGCAGGCTGTACTTCTTGCGGGTGAGCCTGGTGGCCTGCTGGGTGAAGTACTCGTGACGGTCAGATTTCTTCCACATGTAGTAATACTCCACACACTCGCCCACAGAGCGCGTTCGGACCTGAGGGGGCAGAAAATGTCACATCGCGTGTCAGAAAAAAGAAATGGTCCCATCAGGTAAGTATGGCGGATGAAAAACAAACTCCAGGAAAGATCCCTGAGGAAAATTGTGGACATCTTGAGAACTTACCTTATTTGCCTGAATGAGGTGGAAGTTTTTCCCGTAAACTCGATAGCCGTGCTCAAAGTTCCTACACTCCTCTTCACTCCAGGCACACAGCTCATCTAAATAGAGTGGAGACAGAAGGCTTATAGTGCTATGCATCTATTTTAATATACCTGCAGGCCTACAATACAATACATGTGTGTGATTAAGCCTGACATAAACCACATAAAACCTGCAAAACATGTCAAGCTTAAAAGAATCTGAAAACAATTTGCATTTAATTTTTTTAACATCTTTGTTTTCATTCCTTCCAAACCACAGGGACAAATATTAGCAGGTGGGAATAAGCCTTCTGGTTTGATGTGACACATTTATATTTGTTGTATATTGATTAATGCGTACTGTCAACAGATTAAATAAGTAAATGGAATGAGGGCCTGAGCTGGAGCCTCGGTGCTGAATAAGAGCTCATCAGCTGCTGTTACATTGAAAAGCTATTAAACACAGTTATTATTTTGCAGTATCCTCTACTGGATAAAGCTCATTGGACTCAATGATTGACTCAGTCTGTGTAACTCCCTTTTATCAATTCTCTTAGATTTTCACGTGTCTTTCGAAGGATGTGATTTTACCTTTAAGGTGTGGATGGTGTGTTTTGATGGTCTATAACTGCAGAAACTAGTTAAACCTGTAGGTGAGTGCATTCTCTTGTGCTCAGCATTAAGGGACTGAGCTGTTCAGACACATGTACCTCTGCGTACTGTACATCCTTGGAGTGAGTCCTCTGACTGCACCTTGGGGGACACCTGTTTGATCAGCATCTTCAGATCCATTTGTTTCCCAGCTACTGTGTGAGCCCTATCTACACAAGTCACTACAACATTTATGATTTGAATTATTAATTTTTAGTGACTTTGTTAATTACACATTTGAAGAAAACTTTCCTTCTGATCTATGTTGTATGTGAAATGTGTTTATCTTTGATCTTGTCAATGAGCTGCTCCTCCACAATGTGTGATAATATTTCAGACAAGATAATCCATCATGTGACTTCTCAGGCAGCAAGACTCAGGGCTAGTTGGTACCAAGAGAAATCATTTAGATATATTATAGATTCCATCCTAAGACATACGAGGCTTGTCCTAATTTCCTGTCTGTCAGCAGCTACTGTTCTGAGTCAAGTAATATACACTGGTCTTTCCTCTGTAGCGACCACAACCTATTCATGTTAACGGAAAGCTGGAAAAAGTAGGACAACAGGAAGGTTCTTACCACCGAGCACTTTCACATTGAAGTGTAGTCGTCTCAGTGCTTCTGCTGCATTGAAGTTGCATTTCACTAGTTCATACAGTGCCTGAAAAAAAGGTGAGTGGAAATATGTTTCTAAAACTACTTAGTTATTTTGGTCCATGTCTCAGGAGCTAACTGGTTAACTTCTCTTGAAATAAGCAGAGCACTGACTACTAATGATAGCATCAGTGTCTGAAATGCCATGTGTGTGATAACCGTACCTGTTCATTGTCTTGAACAGTGTATCCTTGCATTTGTGTGCACGCTACCCCCAACTGGCCACGTGGTCTTTGTGCATCCAGTAAGAACTCCTCCACGGCCTGCACCGACAGGACACCTGGACTCCACAGCAACTGGTCCTCACTGCCGTGGGCTGGAGAGGAACAGGGAGGAGACAGACACAGTGGAGTGAGCACAACAAATCAAAGCTGATTAAAAAAAAAGAGTAAGACAAAGACAAGAGATGTGTCAGAAGTCAGAAATTTAATTCTGAACGATGGACGCGTGATGATTGACTGAGACCATCGATTGGGGGTTTATATTTTTTATTTACGGTTTAATTTCATTGTATTTTTGTACAATGATCAAGTCTAAATTAAATTGAACTGACTTAAAAAAATCGACACAGGGAGCCTTAAATCACCTGAAATGACTTAGTGTTTAAGTTATTTAATACAAAGTTTATACAACACATTACATCAAATAATGGTTAAACCCTGGTTGTCAACACTGATGTTTTAAGTTTCTTACCTCTTTCCTCGTAGGTATAAGGACTGAGGGGGGGTATTTTTGCCTGGTACATGGAGCCAACCATGATCTCCTGACGAAGAAATCAAAAACACATTCAGTCACAGTTCTGAGGTCTCATATATCATTGTAAAGACTTTGGTTTAAATCGGTGCTGCATGGTAGAGCTCACAGGGCCGACCTGCCAAATTTAAGATACAAGGGCTTGATGAGAACCACATCTCAGGTCCAAGCTGCTAATCTACTTTGGTTTTGAAAGGGGTCAGATTTGATCCCCACTAGTTTTCTCTGGCTTGTGTAAATAGTGTGCAATACAAAATATAACGCTTAATGTCAGTCAGACTCAGACTGAGTCCACACTAGATGTGTGTTTTTGACTTGATCGTCTACCTTGTGCTCTTCATTTGAGGGAAAAGATGCATCATCAGAGTCGTCATCTGATGTGTTGACTAACGCGTCTTTGTCTCCACCTTCAAGAGACAAACAGAGAGTAGGATCAAGGACCATTTCAAAAACTAACTTCACTAACACATTTTAGTATAAAGCACTGAAGAGGAAGGAAATAAATAGGAACGCTGCACCTGTTCACTTTTGCCTTTAGATACAGTCAATCTCTCCTGGATAAATCAAAAATACAAAAGCAGCAAACCTGCCTTATATTTAGTTTTCATAATATACTGTAGAGAAATACTGTCATTCATTTCAAACAAATTCCCTACCATGGGAAGGATGTTTGAAATATTTGCTTTAGCTGATGCACTTGCAGTGGCTTTGATATAATTTAGTTTTATGAACTAAAACAAAAACATAGTCTCCTATCAGGATGGTTCAGTGCAATGCACTGTACTAAACCATATTTTATTCTTTCCCCCCATTTTATTTTGAAAATTATTCTAATTTATTTTGTTTTATATTCATGTATTCATCTTTAGACGTTTTTAGATTTTTATTGGCTCTTTTCTTTGGTGTGGTTCTTTCACTTTTTCCTTTTTTTTCCCCAGTCGAGAGCAGCTGTAACAAGGCAAAGCAATTTCCCCCTGGGAATAATAAAGTTCTATTCAATCTTGAATATCAAATTATATAGAAACAAATCAAAGGTCTCATGAAACATCTTGACATTATAAACCCTGCCAAGTCATATTATTAAAACGCCTTATGAGTAACCACCTACAGTCTCAGCTCAGCAAAATAAAAGTATTACACCACAAACCAGAAGCTCCAGAGATGGCCTTTCTTTCAGCGCAGTTTCATTGGAAGAAGCTGTTGATTGTGCCAGTGGGTTTAAAACTATTCATACTGAATTCAAATTATGAACCTGATCCTCCATTTTGAACTTTTCTTTTGCTGAGAGAACAAAGATCATTTCAAATGTTATAGAATAATGTACAATAATAAATGTACATCTTTGCGTGCGTCACCTTGCAGACGGCAGAGCAGATCTGAGGTGTTCGAGGTGACTGAGGGGGTGAGATCATCAGCTGACGATTCTTCTTCCTCCTCTCCAGGACAGAGATCCTCAGTTATCTGATCCTGGACAACAGAAATAAAGAATAGCTCAACCCAGAGCACAGCAAAGAACAAACAGAAGCAAAAGTAGCACTAATAATATTCATTTGTGTAAATTTATTAATCAGTATGTAAAGTGATATTAAACATGAATGCACCGGCATCCTTTGGTTTGTCTCTCACCTTGTCCAGTGTCATGTCTGGCAGGCTGGCAGTCATGTGACAGGTCTCCTTCTCTGGATCTGACGCCGTATAGGCACACAGAGCCAGCAGCTCCTCCAAAGGAAGCTCGCTGGCCTACAAACACAGAGTTACAGAGTAAGACAGTGACCGGTGGAGGGAGGTTACTGAGTGGACGAGGGAGGGAGACCAGGGAGGTATTTCAAACACTCCCACATTTCTTGAGAATAACCATCTCAGGAGATCTCAAGGGCACAGCTGGCATGTTTTTATTCCTCTACAGGCTAAAGGAAATCTAATATCTGAATCAGATGATAATGTAAAGGATGTTTTAGAAACAAACATAAAATAAATCACTGTATGTAATGCAAGTGATGGTATTAACTGTAATATTTTACAAAAGATTGAATGCCAACACTTACAGTGACCAAATGTGTGTGGAGATTCTCAGGCGTCCAGATCATAGTATATCTAAGAAGCGTTGGCATTTGGACTTGAGTAGGTTAATCACTGTTACACACTGGATCCACTGAGAAGTACTAACAACTTTACACAACACTTTTTAAAATCTATTTTCTTGAACGTGTGTGAAAAAAAATGGATAACAAACATTCCACGTTCCCTGTTTTCCAGCTAATTTCTTAGAAACTTTTCTTGTAATGTTCTAAAAAGTTGTTATTTAGTTGTTAATTAGCAGGATATTTCCAAGAAAGATGAAAATATGATGCATCAAGCCACTTTATGTTACAGGACTACTCCATAGAAATATACAGCTTAAGTACAACGGTGAAAGCTACAGGTTAGCATGTACTTCAAACAATATGCAGCAAAAACATGAATGTTTATGTACAGGGTATAAGACAAAAGTCATGAAACATCTTTTGTAAGAAATCATGGTCTGTATATTATCATCTGTTCAACTAAAACAAACCTATAAGCTGCCACTACAACTGGAATTTCCTCATTTGGCCTCTGATGTCAAAACAGCTTTTGTGAAAATACCAAGTCATTTACAGAAAATTACAAGAAAAGTGTCCAGGAAATCAGCTGGAAGGTACTTGACCCAGAAATGAAAGTGCAGTACCAGTGCAGTGTACATTATCTGTTTGTAAAATAACATAGGTCCTCAGGATGCCTTATTGAAAACTGTGTTGTTTATGTACAAATAGTTTATAACTAACTTTATAAATAATTATTAACATCATAAGTATTAAGTCTCCAGTAGAATTGTAAAAACTACTAGTGGTTAGATGATTTAAATGTTACTAGTCTTAAAACAATCAGTATCCCAGAAGGTTTTTTTTTTTAAACCACTGTGATAATGGCTGTGGATACGACACACGATGGCCTGGAGCTATCGAATCTCCATAATCAATGAAAAATATTGTGGCTTTTTATACGACAACCATGTCAGACACATGCAGGGACGGATGAACTTGACCGTACAGTGTGGGATTGTGCTGCCATCTTCATGTGGTGAGGAGACGTCTTCCCCAACTCCTCTAAGGCCTGGTCAGACTCCTGCTTCTCCGGCTCAAGGCCTTCATCGTTGGACCTCATCCACCCTCCACTAGGCCGCAACCTCTACACTTCTCTATAGAGCCATGTCACACACCTACACACACACACACACACACACACACATAGCATTATTTGTATGAGCTTTCAAAGTCATATAAAACAGCATAGGGATACATTACAACAGAGCAACACATTCCTCTGTGTATCTGTGGCACACGTGCACTGATGTAAACAACACGGGATCAAACGGTGGCTGATCCTGCCTCATCCCATTACAGATCAGCAGACTCTTGACTATTAAACCGCTCTTTTTTACCTTCAGCTGCTCTGAGAGGATCATATTAGCCTTTGAGAGTCACAAACTTTTAACAGGGTTTGATATAGTGACATTTTCTACCAAAGACATCATTCAGCCAGGTGGCTATTTTTTTTACGATTTTAGGATTTTTTCTTATTTCTGTTCCTGGTTTAGTTGATCTTAAAGGGCACCTGTAGGCCGACACCTTTTTTAGATCTCAGCAACAAGGCCTTTGTCCTGATCACTCTTAAAATGCTCTACACATCAGAAACCCCCTTTGCAATGTTCAGTTTAGCTGAGCTCCTTTAGCATTTCTCTTCAATGGACAGGATGAGTTTATTTTTAGGCTGTGTGACGGCATGTCTTCTGTTTGTGCCAACAGGTTCTGCTTTAGGCTAAAAGAATATAACACAGTTTGGATGAAGGTATGTAGGCTGAGGCCACAGAAAACAAAAGTGACAAACTTAGAAGTGTAATGGAGAGAGGCCATAAGATGATCCAGTCAACCCTGCCCTGGATCACATGAAGTGCCAACACTCGCCATGCAAGATAATACTTTCTGTAAAATCTAAGTCCCAGTCCACGGGCGCAGTCTGGGACCAGGGGCGCTTTCCTGTGACTTGGTGCTGAACGTGACTTCCTCTCTCCGGCGAGTGGCACAAGGAAATAACTACTTCTCAATATTTCCGAAAGAGACGGCCGGAGTTTTCCGCCGCCAAAGTCATGACACCTCTCCAAACTTTTTCACTCCATCCGCTTCTTCTGCAGGGGGGGAGGCGCACCTGGAACAGTTCAGCACCACCGTGTTAGACCCCGCCGGGCTCCCTATTGTTTCCCCCGGCTTTTACTACCAAGGCGGAGGGGAATGGCTCTTTAAAGCCAAGAACGCGGAGAGAGGCGATACGCTGGAGAGGCTCTCCATTTCTCCCTGCGCTTATCAGCCTAAACGTCTCCGTAACCCTCCTTCACCCGGCGTTCACCAGCCGGTGAAACCGTCGACAGACGGGCGAACCGTCCGGAGTGACACGAGTGTTAATTCCGGCCCGGTTTCTCTGTCATTTGGGTCAGTACATTCCTCGTTTTCGCTCACTTACCTCCGCCATTCCGTTTCTGCGCAGGCTGCCTATTGCCCGGATGTTGTAGGTCTGCTCTTGTGCTGAGCTCCGCAGCAGTGAGGTGCACACTGAGTGTGTCTCGGCTGTTTGCAGCACGACTGTGCTGTTTGTGACCCGCTGCACAGCTCTCTTATGAAAATACCCCCTTTTGCTTTCACATGAGCCTTTTAAATCTCCTTCTCACTTTCGATATCACAGATACTACTCACTGTATGTGAAGTGTTTGAATCTGCGCTCATTCTCAAGTTCGTTTTTATTTCAACTTCATTTTCTGCTATTTGCTGTTTCTTGTTTTGATTTTTGCACGTGCTTTTAACTTTCTGTAAAAGCCCTTTGAATTACTCCGTGTGTGGATTGTGCGATATAAATAACCTTATCATGCTTCACCACAATAAACATCTAAAAAAAATATGCTCCTAAAAACAAAATGAATTACATGTATTACAAAAATAACAAATTATTTCCTTTCAAGACTTTAAAAATATTGACCACTGATCACGTGTTGCTCCTGTGTCATTATCAAACTGCAGGTTGGCACCAACAACAGTAACTCAAATGAAATGGGTCCTAATCAATAACATGCCCATGCTGAAGCATGAAACTAGAAAGGCTGCATGTGGTTTAGGGAGGGGACGGGACATGGCAGATAAGAGATAGGACAGGCAGAGTCATTGTGGGCTATATGTTGTGCACATTACTCAGCCACAGAAAACCAACTACATCTTTTAATTATGACTCAGTTAATCTGACCTACATTGTCATATCAGTCAGTCTCGAAGTGAAGAACCTACATAAGACAATGAATGTAACAGAAACAAACTATTTAAAAATAAATAAGTAACGTGAAATGAAAATATAAGAGATGAAATAAATACACATAATATGTTTTTGAAAAATGACATGATATGTAGAGAAACCAAGAAAAGGCATCACACTAGTCTCAATAGTTTGTCTACATCTGGATCTTACTGAGACACACAGCAGCTTGTGGTCCTCATGTGGATCGTGTATATACTGTGGATCTTACAAAATGAAAATGACTGACTATAGACGGACTCTGGCAAAACTAAAGTCAGACCATTTTTAACTTGATTTCCAACTTTCTGTCTGCCAGTATGAGTGAACCAGTCATTTCTTGACACAATATATTCCAGAGAAAAGAAAACAAAAGGATGAACCACACAAAGAAAACTCAACAAAGCTCATTTGTTTGTAGGATTTTTTTGAGATTTCCATTAACGATGTCAGATTTGGCCTTTTTTTTAAATACAGGAGCTGTGGATGACTGAATCAGGAGTAGCTGCACCACCTGAATACGCGTCAGCTTTCAGTTTGGTGTACTGCATGAATGTGTCTATGTTATAGAGGCAGATGAGCAGCAATGGGTGCCATGGTTGCTCAAAGAACCTTAGCTGGGTAAGAGGTTTTGATATGCGACACAGTGAAGGTGTGGGCACTGAATAAAGCATCAACAGGACAGAGTGCACAGGACAGTCGATGGAACTGTGTGGAAATCAACAGCAGTCATCATGGAGGAACGGATGACAAGATAGAAACACTGTTGTGTGTACACAGAGACAAATACGGTCTTTTAAAATAATCAAACTATCAGTCATAGATCCTGTTTTACCCACAGCACACACACTATTTCCTGTTGAATTAATCCACATACATTTGATTGTATATGTCTGCTGTATCAGTGGGTTGTGTTCATGAACAGACTGCCCCTCCCTCATGGAGAGGTGTGTCCTCTCTTTAATTAGCCTCATGAAGGGGCTTTAGGACGGTTCCACAAGTGAGGACTCTTGTTTGTCTCCTTCATTCTTCAGGGATTTTAGCTCTGTGTGTGCTTTGTCTGCTTAAGAGCTGGGTTCACAAAAAGAGCAACTGGATGTTTTTGTGAGACGTTGTTGGTGGTACGTACCATTTGTTTGGAGTTTTACAGCACAGGAACTGTTGTATGAACTAAATTCTCACCAATATTTCTAATTACAAAATTAATTACAACTGTAATAAGGGAGCTCAAAATAAGGAAAGGTGCACTTACTAGCATTTTCCAAAGGGTCTTTATCAGTGGATGATGTTTGTTCAGTTATCGTGGTGATGGGATCTGCTGACGTGAAAGTTCAATAGCTGATTTTAACAATTTCACAAGAGCTCACAAGTAGGAGGGTGCTGAGCGACTCAGAACTGAAGCAAATGACATGTCTTGACTTTCAGTCCACAGTATGTGCTAAGTTTCAAAACCCCCGTGTCCTACATTTCACACAATGCAAGTCATAGCATCTCTTTGTGAGACTCTTGCTGCCTGGTAAATGAGAATAGCTCTCAAACTCCATGACTCAAGCTTTTACACACACTTTCTATTATAAATGTTCCCCAGGACATCACCCTGTTATCACTTGACATTACTTGACCTTATACAACAGGCGGAGCAGAACCTCTCTGACCCGCAAACTGAGCCTGATGTGTATTTTGGTAGAGTGCACCTTGATCCATCACTTGACCTTTTAAAATCCTAACTCACTGTGCACTTGTTAGCTCTCAACTGATGTATCACAGGACTACAAAGATCCCTAAACATATCGGAGATAACATCATGTCATATATCGACATTTTTTTATTCATTCATTCATTCATTCATTCATTCATTCATTCATTCATTCATTCATCATCTATACCTGGTTAGTCCTAACCAGGGTCCCAGGGACCTGCTGGAGCCTATCCCAGCTCTCTTTGGGTGAAAGGCAGGGGTCCACCCTGGACAGGTCCCCAGTCCATCACAGGGCCACATAGAGACAAACAACCTCACACACTCACACTCACTCCTATGGGCAATTTAGAGTCACCAATCAACCTGACATACATGTTTTTGGACTGTGGGAGGAAACCAGAGTACCTGGAGAAAACCCACACAAGCACAGGGAGAACATGCAGACTCCACACAGAAAGGCCCCTGATGGGTTTCAAACCGGGAACCTTCTTGCTGTGAGGCAACACTGCTAACCACTAAACCACTGTGCTGGCCTCAACCTTTTTTATGATAGTTTAAAAAAAACTCCAGCCATTGATGAAGACTTGTAAATGCTCAAATGCTCAGAAAGAACAAATGGCTCTTTGGTTGGAATTGGCTCACTTAAGGCTGCTGAAGTTAATAATTAATTTCACACTATGTGTTGTATTGCAAGGTGGGAACAAATCATTATCATATGGGAAGTCCAAACTATTTTTCATTTTCTGTAAATGCAGTAGACCGAGGTGTAGTGAAGTCTACATTCCACAGGGTGCAGTATATGAACCCGTGGATGTGGCAGTAATTGTGAAAACAATTGCAGCCCAGCACGGGGAACTGGGCACTGCTGTGGCAGGGAGCACTACCCGTTTCCTCAAAGATGAAAGGCAGGTGTGAAGCAAAGATTTTGCGTTGTGGTTGCCATTAGTTTTGTTTTTACATTCCAGTGCTGTCATGTCACATCTTTTCTCCACCGCTCACGTTCTGGCTCTGTCTCTGTGGTAAGTTTCCTGTAAGGTGTGTTGTATGTTGTTCTTGTAAAATGCAAAGTGAAAATCCGTACGTAGACCATATCATCTATTTATGGCTTAAACCCAACAATAGTTACGTTCCAGTTTAGGGCTTTGTTGTTTGAGAAACAGCAAAAAGTCAGAAGCTTGTACATTCACAGAGGACACAGGGGACAATACAAACTTTAGTGTACGGAGGTTCATCCTGTTTCCCTGCCCTTCACTGAGCATGTTTGTCATTTGCTTTCATCCCTCTGCCATTTATCTACCTGAAAAAAGGATGGTGACTTGAGGATTGAGGATTGTGGCAGACGCCAAAACAAGTTTGGCCTGTTGTCCCTGAGGCTCAGCTCTCAGATGCCCCAAGATGCTTCAGGGTGTCAGTCAGTTGACAGAACACAGCCCAGACGTCTTTAAGATTTGCTGGAGAGCAAACACAAAAACATATCAAACACCACCACAAGGTAATCACTCACAATGAGGATGAGTGTGTGTGTGTGTGTGTGTGTGTGTGTGTGTGTGTGTGTGTGTGTGATTGTAAACAGTGACCACATTTATCCAAAAAAGGAACAGACTGTTTACTTTTTTAATAGGTATTATGACCAATAACAGTTACAAGTTTCTAATGACATAGTGTCTTTCTGGGTCATGAGTTCACCTTTTGCTGCGTCAGTCCATGACCGATGTCACGACTACAACAAATGTGAGTCTATGAGTCACCATGGCAACCACAATGTTGTGAGATTGTGAGATGAGATCACAGTGAGATGTCATCCATCTGTCACAAAACAAGCATGTCAACCATATGGTGATATGTCTCACACTGATCAGTGTTTATAATCAAGTTACATCTTTTCATTAATAGCAAATAACATATTCAGTGTGATTTAATGCATGTCCACTGTAGGTCAGTGATATGTATATTGGCACAAGTATAGCTAGATTTCTGTTAGATAAATGTGCCAAAGTGGACTGGGAATAAACCCATTATGTAATTAAAAGCTATTAAAGAATTACATGTTGCTCTGAGAACAGTAAAAGTCCTGCAGCTACTTCAGAAGCAGAGATTTTTCACTAGAGTATTGACAAACTATGAGAAGACAAGGAGGAATACAATATGACAGAAAGTTATTTGGGTCTTCTTGAATTTGTGCAAACAAGAATGAGCTATTTAACCATGTTTGTTCATTCAAATATAATATAGTCTAATGTACGTCATTATTTGACTGACTAATTGGAAAAGGAAGTAGTTATTTCACTTCCTGGGAATGACTGTGCATTTTCTTTAGCCGTGCATTTTTGCTTATAGATAACATGGACTATCCACCCTGACACACTAATAATGACAAAATGATGCTATAATACATAAAAAACAAAAAACATACATAAACTTATAGGCACCTTTGTCTCTTCTCTATTAAAATAATTTGGTGGCTCTTTTATTCTACGGACACAGTTATTTATCGTGTTTAAATTCAAAATGAAACTCAAGTTGCACAAATACTTCTAGCAAAGCTACCACAATACACATCATTGTGAGGCGGCTGTTTAGAGAGGGATCAGTGGCAGTAAATCACCATGTCAGTCATGCTGTAGCACATGTTTCTGTAGGCAGCTCATCATCATGCACATAATTTCAACACACGAGAGACACAAGAGCTCTACCACATCTGCAGTCCCTGTGTGTGGCTGAGGCAAGAACAGTAAAGAGGCTCCACATCCACATTTTAACCCCATGTGACAATGATTGCGTGCAAACTGCACACATCCCCTAAAATTGCTGCTGGAGTAACATACTGTACTGTTTGAATAGGAAGAAAGATCCTTCAACTTGTGCATTGTTTTCAGCGCTTCCTCTGTTATTTAGGAAGCAGTAACGCTCAGTTATACACCTTCAGCCGTAGATTCATTCCTAATGTGTTGGCTAAATATGAAACACTGTAAAATAAGCGTAGACTTCATAGCATAGACAAACACTTCAGAGGTCTTTGAAAACAACAGACCACACAACACTTGAATCAGACAAAATGTAGAAATGTCTTTATCACACAGGCACATTAAATGAAACATGATTTTAAAACAACAAAGTTTTCAGGAGCACAGTTTGCCCTGGTTATTTTGCATTGTGTTCTTTATTATTGCTGCTAAAACATTGCTTGTTTTATTTTTCCTTGATCATTAGCCCATGTCCATTATATATTACTGTATTGATGCTGGAGTTTGCAGTGCAAAAGACTTTTCTTGCTGTGAGTTTTCTGTTTTTTGAGCACACTGATTTTTCCTTCTACATTTGAAATGCTGCCCTATTTTAATCGCAGGCTTATTCTCTAACACCCCAACTCCACCACAAGGGGGCAATGCTGTCATTCAAAATAACATTAACTACAACTATAATAGCAACAAACAATATTTAACAACCATCTATTTCAACAACTATGTCAAGTTGTACACCAGAAATCAAGTGTCCAAGCTGCTAAACTACAACTACACTATGATACGTGTAGTTTATCTTACTTAGGTTTCATTTTGCTGTAATGTCTTGTGGTTGACTGGCTCAGATGGAATAAGAGATTACCAGCAGTGCAGTGGAGTCATAATTGGGCTAATTTTCAGTCTGCTGGTTGTTCTATTTGCTCTCGGGTTTCTGCATGCATACTAATATAACTGGCTGCCTGCGCTCAGTACTTTCTAGAAGAAAAACCTGACGCGTAAACAAACAGTGACACCAAACATGTCTCTCTGTGACTAACAGAGAGGATTTGTGAGAGTTTCGTTGCATGTTTGCACAGACATCGTGGTCAGTAGTGTTTCTTGTTCATTTACTTTCCATTTACACTATTTCTCATTCTGTCCCCTCTTTCTCCCAGTCCCTCTCTAAACAGGATGTTTGTGTCTCAGCGGGGCTGCTGCCAGCAGACCAGCACAGAGCTGATCATCAGATAACGTGGCTGTGGAGTGCCCAGTTCTCCCAGCACTGTGACATTAACTGGGATTTAGGGCTTCCATTTGGATTCCCCACTAAATCAACACACCACAGGAGACAGCAAAACCCAGGAGGGTCATGCAGGGTCATGTGTCATGTGAAACCCCCTCATCTTGTTTTATTCCAAACAGCTTCTATATCTTAAAAGTGTTAAACACAAACAGGATAATATTGTGAGACAGTAACAATGGCCAGAGAGCGCTCTAAGTGTCCTGTTTCTTATCTGCGCAATAACTGATATGTTTGTGTGTTGATTCACTGATTGACGCACAAGAGCGACCAAGCCCGGGCTTTATGGTGCCTAATAATTCAGGCTACAACGATGCCTACATCCAAAGGTGATATCATTGGACTCAGGAGAATTGTGTTTCCGTGTATTGTGCTGGTATGCGTGTGAACTGACCACAGTTAATATCAGAGGCCTGACTAGGCAGCAGTTTGTGAAGCACAGGATCTGAATCATGAGTACAAGTTGTTTCATGGCAAAACAATGTTGTTGGAGTGTGAGTTATCTAATCACAGTTTGCTGATTAAGATTAAGAGAAAAACGTTCCAGAGACAAATCAAGCTTTTTATTTTTCCTCTGTTATTAAAGCACATTAATTATGTGATAATTGATAGTGACAACCACAGACTTTATCTTGGGAGTAGTCTCTAGAGTTTAGCAACAGCAGCAAAGCTTCTCCAGTTGTAGTTATTCACTAACGGTATGTTCTGTTCTCTTGATTTATTAATAGCTGGTTTGATTTTTGCCATGGAAGAATAAGGAGAAGACGTTTTCATGGAAACAGTGGAGGGCATTTCCTGTGAGACTCAATGTGCCCAAATAAAAATGCAAGAGTGGAAAGATGACTGTGACTGCTGTTTCAGTCTCCCTCCACCCTGCAGCCCTTATATCTCTCTGTGATTCTCTGCCCAAACCATTCATTCCCTTAACATTTACAACTTTGGGCCCCGAGTAGCTCAGGATCTGAGTTGGGTTGAAAAATATTCCATTTTTGAGAAGTGTCCGTTTTTCTATTGCAGATGTGAAAACATGCCAAACGATGTCTGTAGGCTCAAAGTATAAACATCATTTCATTTTAACTCCGAGGAACGATCAAAGGATGTCAAACACGGGCTCTGTAAGTGCTCACCTCCAGTCTGAATGACACAACTGATTCTCTGTTGGCAGGATTTCCTCGCAACTTGCTTTTTTTTTCAAATATTCACAAGGGCCTGAGTATGAATTAAGCCAGTAAGTGGTGTCATTAAGTCACCAACGCCCAGACACACGGGCCTTTCACACTGCACACTCACCGTTGTGTGTACACACTTGTGCTATAGATACAGCACACAAACAGTCTACTGTTTGAATCCACAGTTAATCTGCGATCATGCCCAGCCCCCCTTTCACCTCCACACAATCACGTGAGCTGCTTGTTTGAAATATTACATCACTATTCAACGATCAATGTTTTCAATGCTCGGACATACAGTGAATCATGTGATCTTACCTTTTAAAATCTAAAACATCCTGTTTGTATCTTTCATAGCGGCTCCATTTCCTAAAGATTCGCTTTTCTTCTCAAACGTTCAGAAGTATATTGGAATAACTGCAGCAAATCAATAAAACAAACTCAATCACCTTTTTAAATGAACAAACTGTTCCTGTAATAATTACGGTGCCAGATTTTAATAATAGATATTTATTTACACAAGCAGCAAGGCAGTGCCCCCCTCAATTGTGATTTCCAACAATAGCAGCCTGGTAATTTTCCACGGAGACTGTTTCTCTTTCAACCCCCGAAGGCTATATTTGAGCTGAAGTTTTCCGAGACAACATGAATGCCAAGTGAGCGACTGCCTCAATGGTAACGGTCTCACAGAGCTGGCAGACCACCGAGAGGTCGGGTCTTTATCTTTTGGTCTGTGTCCATGGAAAACAATCCTTCAGGGTGAGGGCTGCAGAGAAAACATTAACAAACCCTAAACTCGTTGGAAATATTAATTTCGATGTGTTTTCGTGCATCTTGATAAGACTTTGTCCCAAAGAGACCCTCAGCCTGATGACAACACGAGGGACTGGAGAATGTCACAGTGGAGCAGGGTGAAGCCGAGACACGCCAAACACAACAAGCTGAGATACCCATCATATTCATCTTGAGTCCCAAAATGTTTTAAAGATAAAATCCAGAATACCTCACAGCCCAGTGGGTATGGGCACCGGTAGTGGCTTGTAAAGGTGATGGATGTGTGGGAGACATATGTTCACTAGTCTGATTCTTTTGGTTTAGGCCCCAGGGAAAACAGTCCAGAGGACCAAGGCAGTGTGTGTGCATGTGTGTCTATGAGACTAACTCTGTGATGGAGCTGTTGTGGTGTTACTGGGTTTGTGGTAGGCCATCTCAAAGCTACTGGAAAGGATGAGCTCAGAAAGCAGACAATACTTCAGTATTTATACAGAGGGCACACAAACTTCTGACAGACCTGGAGCCGACACGCCATTGTTGGCTCCGACGTTTGCTGCCCTATTTGTTTATTTTCACTCCACATTCTCTCCCAGTAACCCCCATCAGGCTTTCTCCTCTCCCTTGTTCACTTCGCACACATCAATAAACAACCCACGACCATCACAGCCACCCTTTCTCATCCACTGTTGAAGCGTGCTGCTGTTGGACCCTGGTCAGGCTGATCTGCACCACCAGAGCTGCCAGAGCACACTGACTGGGACAGGAGGACAGATGTGGGATGACTGGTTTGGCTGGGTGGGCCAGCAATGTGCTAGACTGGGATGTGTTAGACTTTTAAACACAGGTGAACCACAGCACTGCAGGCCTGGGAGAGTGTGTGTGCATGTGTGTGTGTGTGTGTGTGTGTTTCCACAGATAAACTATAGGGACATATGCTGCACAGATGGCCAGAAATAAAATCTCAACTGTGCAGTGTCTGAAAACAGAGTTAATCATTGTTCAGCGTTGGTGTTCCAACATTTGGGCATGTAAAAATAAGTGACATCCTTCAATATCAAAGGTAAAAGAGTTTTTGTAGGATTAAAAGAGTAAAACATAGTGACCCTTCTCTGAGTGACATATTATTATATGTATCATCAGTACTGAAATCTAAATACATGTCAATACTAATACTGTCTTTACTCAAGTATACATTTCACATACTTGTACTGGTTGTATTATTATTGTACAATATAGTATTTTATAATTTTACTCCTCATGTATTTCAGAGGCAGGTTTTGTGCTGTTGACTTGTTGACACTAACTAATATCCAGGTAAAGATTTTATAAATTTAAACTACCAACATTTTCATAAAAGTGCAATTTGACCAAACTCAGCCATCACAGCTCAGCTCACACAGCAACCTTAATAAATATACAATAATCAAGTACATTTTGTTTTGAATAACTGTGTTTGATAAAATGTATTTTAGTTGTCGACTGTAAAATCTTTACTTTCAACAGTATTCTTTACAGCGTAGTAAAGTACTTCTTCCACCCATCTATAGCATTATAATATTATTATATTATATTATATTACTATAGTAATTATAGTACTTGGGTAAAAGTCATTTTCTAACACCCAGCCTAACCTTTGACCCCTACTTAACCTACTAAACATAAACATCAAAAATCAGGTCGGCCTTTTGAATGGATGTCATTCACTCATTTATATACGTTTTGTTGGTTTGGTGGTGTTGACCTGTGTTGGTCCCTCCGTCGCCTGTCACAATGGCCCTGTTTAATGAGATGTGAAGTGTGTGTTTTTAGCCTTTATTATGGCCAGCATGCCTCTGGAGCCAGGGAGCTTTAGGACGGCCGTGCCCGATGGCCAACCCGTCTTACTGTTGTTGCTGGTTGAGTAGTCACCATTTGCACTTTACTACCTCTGCAGATCTCTATCGAGCCTTTCTTTATATGGAGCATCGCTGAATCACACGGGCCACATAGTGAGTGACAAGAGTCTCTTAGCCCCGCTGGAACTGACTGCCATTCACACAGGGATTCATTCACAGACATACACCACAGCCACTATGGCGGGGTCACATGCAGGAAAAATACCGTCATACCTGAATGCACAATACCTGAATATTTGAACCTGGATATTTTATAACACAATTAAAGAGACATTTGAAAGACTGATGAGACACAACTTATGATGCATAAATATTATAGATAGTGAGGAGTGACTCTTATTTCAAAAATAACACATTTGCATATCACAACCAAACTGTCGAATTTAGATTAAGCAGCAGGTGGTCGTTGGTTTTCAATCCTTACAATATAACCTACTCTTAGGTTATATTGAAGGGTAGTTTGATAAAATATATTTATTTGTTTCTTGCTGAAGTTCAATACTATTCCTATGTCCTGTATAAAGCTACAGCTGCAGCTGGAGAAGGAAAAAAACTGCCTGGCTCTGTTCATTCACCTGCACCTTTATACTTACACAGGTGTAAGTATCTCCTCTGTTTAATTAATTAAGGCTATACTGCAGGTCAGAAAGACTATTGTGGTGTGGATGTGTCCACATGTACCTGCTGCAGGTGGTACCATTATATTCCATACACAAGAAATCAAAATGTTAAACTATAAATAATATAAGCAGGAACAGCCTTTTTAAATGTGTGGTTATATATAAATAGTATTTGCTGTTTAGTGACGTCGTGTCCTTGGTCACCATAAAGATACTAAAGATGGAAATACTTCAACTTTGAAAGGCTAAAGTGATTCTAAATCTGTCCTGATGACATCTGGAGATGGGGTCTGGTCTGTTTCTGTCAGTGGGTTAGTTTTTTCTCAGGCTCTTCTTGGACTTCATTGGAGAACTGAGGGTGTGGGGTTGGGAAGAGACAAGGGGGGTCTTTGGTCTTTGAAGGGACTGGTGGTGAGGTGGTTGGGGGTGGAAAAAGGCATTTGATTTAGGGAGAGTAAAACATGTGGAACACCACATACTGGACTGTGTGACCATTAATCCTCATCTCCAGGGAAATGCAGCGTTGACCGTTACTTATGGAACAGCAGACAGACAACACGCAGCTAACCAACATATGCAAAATAGGATGCACAATTCCAGCAAACACAGGATATATGCTTTTCACGCACAAACACACACGAGCAGGCACAGACATGCATCATGCCAACTCAACTCAACTCAGCTGTGACTTGCATTCACACACACATCCATGTTTGTTGTCATTCCTCATGGGGAATTTAGATGGACTTGCATTAATTTCCTACAAACTAACCCTAGCCTTAGCATTAAGGCCCTAACATTAACCTAACTCTAACCCCAAAATTCAATGATTTACACAGTAAAGATTAGGACACAGTGTGAGTAATACAAGGTGCCACACACACACACACACACACACACACACACACACACACACACACGATTCTTATACAAGCGTTCCCAGACATCAGAGAAGCAGTTCTGAGAAAATCGGGCATGATTGTTTACATAACTGAGGTCCAAGTTATTTTTAACATACTTTGGCAACTCAAAGGCTTAAAGTTTGTTTAATGCCTAAGGGCCCCTATCGTACAGAAAATAAATATGGCCATAAAGATCCTGACATGGTAAGTTCCAGAGTGATTGTGTGAGAACAGACAGGGTGACATTTTGAAGGGAGGGAGTCATGATGAAGAGTTTACATGTCATAAGCTCCAGAGTGTTTCCCCTGCACTTCACTGCAAGTCTTGAAGATAAAATTTGCAGTATTTTAAATTTAGCAGCTGTGTACCTCCTCGACATAAAATCTGTAATCTGAGCAATATGACCTACCTGTCACTGATTTCCAATAAGTACAATGTCAAAACACGTAAGAAATCAGATATTTACCCAGAACTGCTACAGCCTGACTGAATCATACAGACTTGAAGGACTCAATATGTGTTGTCTTACTGATCTGATCTGCCTTTTCTTTGGTCTTAAAAAACTCAAGAAGTAAATGCAATTGAAAAAAAAATATGTTAAGAGGGAAGAACATAAATTTCTGTGCAGATCAGCACGGCCACCTTACCATGAAAATACATTAAACATCCATCTGACCTCCATCCTTTCACTCATCCTTCCTGTGTGTCCTTTGATGTTGCTATTTTGAGCTGAGTGCAGATAAAAAGGTTATCTAAAAGAAGCAGCAATGCTGGACTCAGACAAGTAGTCACCTTGTGTCCTTAAAGACCTCAGACCGTCACTGATAACCCAGCAGCAGCACCATTGCTCCAGATAAACTATCAGCCCTCGGGGCTCTACGTGCAATCTCCTGCAGAGATGAAACCCATGTTCTTTGAAAGAAATTATGTGATGCAGTTGCTTCTTTTGTTGTGGTAACCTGCTGAGATAATAATTTAATAATCTAATATACTTAATACAAAAATCCAATACAATGGATACAGAAAATATGAGTAAAAACAATAGATGGAAGAATATCAAAAAGGACTGTAAAGGGCCAGTGCATGGCTGAGGTAAACATACAGTTCTAACATAAGAGGTTTGACAAACTGGTAACACTGGTACAACTCATATAGTTACAGTCAATACTTTTTAACTAAAGCATGATGCACGATGATTTGATAGATACATTTGTGGAGGATGTATTGTGATTTCCAAATTAAAAGCATTCCAAGTTCATGTCAGAGCCATGCATTTGATCAGCCTCACTATCTGCACAACAGAATCTTTTCTTAGGGAAATATGAAGCACGAACTTTTCATTGATATGTGAAAATGTGGTAACAAACGAATTAGTTAAGACGGTTTAACTATGGCCAGATCCAGATTGGAATTTCCAAAACGTTATTACAATAAAATGTGTTATTTATTTAATGTAGTATTTATTAAATGTGCTAGTAAGTGTTTTAAAATATAGAATTACAAATAGATCAGTAACACAAAGATCGGTCAAAATTGTGATTCAATTGGAGTTTGGCATGAATTCAACATCTGAATATCTGTGACAAAACAAATATAATATATTCATAGTTCTTGGAGTTTCCCAGGGTCCCTGAATTACTGAGAGCTATTCAGTTCTTTGGTGCCCAACACCAGCATCAGGACTAAAAAATTCTTCAGTGGGTGTGGGGAAACTACAGGAATGGAGGGCAGTGGAGCCATGGCCCAAGAGGCCTTCCTTTTCCACCACTACTGCCACTTTTCCTTCATTCCCACTACATTTTGCATTCCCAAAAATCTACTTCACTCCCCAGTCCTGTGGCAAGGTACCCTGACTCCCAGTGCTGCCGCGTATACACAGGCACACAAACATAGAGAAACACACACACACACAACAGCATCAGAGTTATACAAACTTTTATGAAACTTGGCAACAAGTCCATTTTTTCATGATCTGGTGACCTGTGGCAACATTTCCCTTTTCCACTACGGCAAAAACATCCAGGAAGTCTGTATCCAGCTTACAACAACACAGAGCCAAGGCCTTTGGGCTGTTTTCAGATGGTTATATATGAGTTGTCAGAGTGTCTGTACATCTCTTGCTGCTCAGGGTAAAGTCAACAACTCTTGAGGTCATTCATTAATCTGCAGTGCCTGGACTGACATGTGCAAAGGGGCCAGACTGCCTGTAACCTCTCACGGTCAGTGATACCACAGGGACGGCAGACTCAGAGAAAAGTGTCTGCTCTGTTGCTCCATAGTCTCCTGCTATTTCTTGTCTGTTTCTATCTCCCCTTCTTTTTTATCAACATTTGTTATGCGGTCATACTTGGTCAGCTCGCACTGACATTCATCACAGTCTCCATTTCTGGCAGGCCCTGTGCTATTTTAGGCTATTTGATCCAGCAAAAACATAAAACCTAAAAACAAAAAACAGACGAGATGGACCGCTTGAAAAACAAGTAGACAGCAGCAAAGAAAAAAGAAGAAAACAAAACAAACCAGCGCTCCCTCTCAACATACTTGATTCCATGCAAGACTTTCTAAACCAATCAGATATAGATGGCGTTCTGGTTGCATGGCCTGGTAGAGGGTAAAATCTTAAAGTTTCTAAACACTTTAAGGAGTTCTGCTCAATGCTGGCTTAAAATGTGGGACTGGGAATTCATTCTTGACTTAAGAAATGCTTGTCAAAGAAGTATTGTTATTTCAAAATAGCTAGTGACTAAAGCCGTCAAAGTACTCGGGTACAAGTTTCTCAAAATTGTACTTTTGCCACAGTGCAGCAGTTAGATTTAGATTCGCCTTCAACTGACCTCCTTAATTCAAGCTTCAGTTCTCATGCTGTCTCCAGATTTGTCCTGTATGAAATGTTCCCTCAGCCATCATGTAGCTGCTTGTGCTTTGCGACCTGGCCAGCTGTCTGTCGAATTCATTCCCACCATCTTTTTTAACTCTCCCGGGCTGAATGTGAAATCCTGTTGCCTAAAGTCAGTGCCCATTGTATGGACGAAATGGCACAAACAGTCAAAGGGAAGTACAGTCACTACCCGGTATTTCCATTCATTGCACCATCCAGGGGTTAGACTGGCTTTTGGGGAATGTGATAGGAATGTGCGTTGTGTTTTTTGAACACAATGCACAGCCAGCTCAGAGAAGGGCCAGGGGGTGTCTGTGTGCGGGACCAGCAGTACTGAAGAGGATGTGTTATAGGGTCACACATAGGCCTCAGCCGGTCCCATGCTGTCCACACACAGCTGTGGTTTCTCATTGCTGTTGTTCTCAGTCATTTGGCTCCTCAAGTCACACATGACCAGGCCTTGTGGTGAGAAAAGCCTGATTGGTGCCCACAGGGATACAGCGTGGAATTTCATGACAACTTTTACATTTGCAGCAATGGCTGACTGAGCACATCTGCTGTTTTCGCTTACAGCCTGATTTGCTTCAAAGATACAGCTGCACACAATGACGCAGGAATTACCGTACCCTGCATAATTACAGTAGTTCCTCGTCCAACCACTAATTGCTGCAGACATAGTTCTTCAAGGTGTGATCAGTTTTTACCTCTGCTTTTATACTGAAATTTCAGTGAATTTCTCCAAAATGAAGGTTTCTTGTATTTTGTCCAGCAGTGTCACTGTAATAGATAAACAACAGACTGTGCCAGAAGATCATGACCTGACCTGAAGCTTGAACTTGAACATTGATACTGGCAGATAAAACTGCCTTTATCCCCACTGCGACTTAACCTCACATGCCATATAACATTTTTTTCTTTTCAAAATAACACCCCCCCAAAAAAAAATGCATTAAAGGAGATGGAACGTGTGACTCTTCCCTTCCCATCCATTCCAGTCAGCTGTAATGGGAGAGGTCTGAACTATCTCACACTCTGCAGGAGCAAACAGGCTGAATCATCTTTTATTTGAACACGATGAACAATGACTGAGTCTGAGAGAGTAAATGGCCTTGAAACTTCTGTGTCTCTCAGTGCAGGAGATGAATTATCCAGAAAGGCAAATAAACACACGTCAGACTGTAAGAAAGCTGAGCACCGAGCTCTGGGCATGACCGAGTCCACAGTTTGCTTTCTATACTCTGACAAAACGCACCGGGGGCTGACTGAGAATATTTCTTTACGCATAAACCCTGAACATACGCAGCAGTAATGTATAAAAACATTAGTATGGACGCATGAAGTTGATGCTGGGAACCAGTGCGAAACAGGAACAAAGCAACACATCAAGGTGTGCGAGGCTATTTGAGGATGACACAACTACAGTGAGCTCATGAAGCCCTTAGGGTAAAAAACTATAACATGTGTTGGGACAAGTTGAGCGCAGAGATGCTATGACACATCAGAAAAGATCAACAAGGTGTTTTTGTTTTTTCACCACAGCGAGCTCTCTGCCCACGGACAACACAAACAACCGTGGAAGCTGCGCTTGAAACTCTGGCTGCTCTGTTCCAAAATGCAAAACTAAGGTGTAAACGCAAAATGCCACATCTGAATTTCAGCTTCTGGTAATTCTGATGTTTCTTCTGACGCATAATTAATGGTAAAAAACAAAAGGTGATGGAAGATCCCGCCCCACCGGCTGGGAGGGGTGAGCGCAAGACGGTCCTAGCGCACAGTGAGGACACGACAGAGGAGGAAAAGCCGAGTGGACAGAGTGGACAGAGTGGATAGAGTGGGCTTTTGGATGAAAGACTTTCATTGGGAGGATCTTTTCATACAGACCAGGATAAGCTATAGACATTTCACTACACATCGAGTATATCCCATTTTGGCAACATCCTTTTTTTACCATCACCTTTACGCAAAAAGTGGAAGAAAGAAACTTTCTAACTGTAAATCTCTCCTCACCCACGGGATGTTTGGATGAAGGCAAAACCCAGAAGGTACGACAGGAAGCTGCTGTAGTTCTAGACTTGACTGTGCAGGCACTTTATTTTGTCGCGGACTGCAGGTTTTGAACCCTCCGTTTCCAAATGAACGTTTCCACTGAGCTTAGCGCAGCTTTTTCAACACAGGAAAGTTCTTTGTAGATCTCCATGAGTTCTTCTCATCTTGTTACTGGAGAGGTTGGTTTTATTTTGATACAACAGGCTCATTATGAGGATTGAATTCTGACCTTAATATTGAGAGAAAACCTGTTTAACCAGCCTCAGGATTACAAATGCTATTTCGCCATTATCTTTGATCACAGACATTTATCTGAGTTTCACTGTGGTAGGATAGTTGAACAAAACAGAACTGCCGCAGCCCTTTGCTCCAGGGTGACACTGGAAAAAACTTGTAATGTCCTGAATTTACAGGTTTTTGTTTATTTCTTTCTGCCTTAGGTCTTTTATGTCGCTATGCAGTTTACATTTCCTAAGTGTTGCTGTTCTCTAGGCCAGTACACATAAAAGACATACTTAAGCCCAGTAAGGTTAAATTATTACACCTGCTTTTCAATGTTTTTAAATAACATTTTCTTTCTAGTCATTCTAGATATAAATTTGTCAAAAGTCTTGTTGACTTTGGTGGCATGTCAGTGTTAAATCTAAATTATATCTACTTAAAACATATCTGCTAACTTCATTTGATTGACAGGCCCTTCAAGAGGCTGTAAGATGACCGTCCTCCCTCTGCTGTGTCCAGTGCTGTGGCACCCTCTGCTGTGTGACTGAGGAAGGCCAGGAAGGGCGGGCAGCATGGGGAACACGCTGGAGGAAGGGATGAATTTGGTCATCGTCAGCCACTACAACCACTCGGGGAAGTGGGACCGGCCTCGCAGCAGCGGGGCCTGTAAGATGGCTGTGCTGCTCTTCATCTGCGTGCTCATTGTCCTGGAGAACATCACGGTTCTTCTTGCTCTCTGGAGGAACAAGCGCTTTCACAGCCGCATGTACTTCCTCATTGGGAACCTGGCACTGTCAGACCTGCTGGCCGGTGTGGCCTATGTAGTTAACATCTTCACTTCAGGACGTAACACTTTCTTCCTGACCCCAGTGCAGTGGTTGGCCAGAGAAGGGAGTATGTTTGTGGCTCTCAGCGCCTCCACGTTCAGTCTTCTGGCCATTGGGATTGAGAGGCACATGACTATGGTGCGACTGCGTCCCTGTGAGACTGCAGGTCGAGGGAGACTTCTAGCCCTCCTGGTGGCCTGCTGGCTTGTGTCAGTGCTGCTCAGCGCCCTGCCCAGTCTGGGCTGGAACTGCCTGAACAATTTGGCCTCCTGCTCCACAGTGCTGCCACTCTATGCTAAGAGTTATGTGGCCTTCTGCATTAGTGTCTTCAGCGCACTGTTGGTGGCCATCATCATCCTCTACATCAGGATCTACCGCCTGGTGACCTCTAGCGGCCGCAGGGTGAGCAGCCGGCCTTCAGAGCGCTCACTGGCCCTGCTGCGGACAGTGGTTATTGTTCTTGGAGTGTTTGTCATGTGCTGGGCCCCCCTGTTCCTCCTGCTGCTGCTGGATGTGGGTTGTAGCCCAGATAATTGCCCTGTGCTCTACGAGGTGGACTGGTTCATCGCTCTAGCTGTGCTCAACTCTGCCCTCAACCCTCTGATATACACTCTGTCCAGCAGAGAGATGAGGGCAGCGTTCTTCCGGCTGCTCTGCTGCTGTCAAACGAGCACGGAGCCCACTGGGACTCCTGCGGTGGGGAGCCCCCACCTGGGCACCGCCATCCCTACAGTGGAAAACAGCAAGTCCAGTTTGGGCGTAGGAGGCAGCAGTGGGGCTGGCAAATCCACACTAAATAGGGGGAAGGTTCCTACACCTGTGACCTCTGACCACAAACATGGAGATCCCTCTGCCAATGTGGTGCCCCTCCCCTCTGGACCTGCAGACCTGCTCTCGGCTGTGCTTGTGAAGGCGGGGGCGCTACCCCCCCTCAGCAAGTTTTGAATGTGGTCTTACAGTCAGAACTGACAAAGTCCTGCAATTAGCCAGCTGTTCTTTATGCACAACAGCTGCAGCAGCATGGATAAAACAAAGTATTGATACAATAAAACAAATCCAGACTGTAGATTAGAGAACAATCAAAATCATTTAAAGCCACTATTTATAGAACAGGGCAGTTGCTTAGACATGGACTAAACCAAGCCCCTAATTAAATATTAGTTTGTGAAACTAGTTTAGATAATATGTTGAACAACAGAGGATGATTATCTTTATCAGTATTGTGTCTGTCAGTGTTTTTGTTTTATTTTTTCATTATTGGCTGAAAAAATCTAGTGGGCACTTTTTTTTTTGCATGTCCTATATGCAAGTTTTAAAACACTTACATTTTCCATCACAACTTGAGTTGGTAAACTATTTATTTTCTGTGAAAACATTTGCCACAATAGTATTACAAATTACTTGGTATATTTTTTGCTTTGTGTGCATAAAAACTGACATGGTACTAGGATTTTATTATTAATGATGTTAAGATTTGAAGTGCACTGTAACACAAAATAAGATTCAAGGTTTATCAGACCAGCAGGATGACGAGGCTGTGATGCTCATCACAGCTCAGGCAACAAAACTATAGGATGAATGCAAAATACAGAGGCAACACTTGCAGTATTAGATTCTCACCACTAGTGGGCAAGAAGGTGAAGTTTGTCCTGATAGTGGTGCCACAGGAAAAACTATGTTCTACTAAAATCTGCAGAGTTGGACTTGTGTATGGTGGCCCTATTCAGGCCTGACTCTGTAATACCACATTCGGCTTATCTTTCATCGGTTTATGTTCTACTTTGTCAGCATCAGCTGCACTGTGAGCTGAATTAGCATGGCTAATTACTACACTTGTGGGCATTTTTGCTTCTCATCAGCACATCTCGAAACCACTCACACATCAACTAACCACTATTGAATAGAAGTGTTGGATGTGAATTATTTAATGGTGGTGTTCTGTAAATGACAATTCTGCCTAGGGTGATGTAGTGCCTGATATCTTTATAGCCTTTAGCAAATAAAATAAATCCTATTCCATTTTTATGAGAATTTCCCGTGTCATGTTATATCAAATCAGCGTTTCAGCCCCCTTCCTCTTGGCCAGGCTCAGTCTCTGATCATTTGCATAAATTGTCAAGGGAACATGCAAAAATCCCAATGACAGTGATTTTGTCTGCATTTTTTCTATCATAAGTCTGGGAGATGTTAAAACATATCAATATGCTCTAGTCGATGTTCATACGAAGTATTAACCCTTTCTAATCTAGACCAGGCTGTATTTGTTATTAAAATGCAACTGCTGCTGCCATTTTCAAGGTTGCAAAGCCGGGCATATTTGGCTTTCTAGTAGCTGAAGCTGATTGTTGATAGTGCTTTGCTGTGTTTCATTTACAACACATTACATTCTTCCAAATGTTGCTGATCCACAGAGCCCAAGGGTGTTCCAGTTGTTCCTGCTCTGCTTTGTCATGTGCTGATTTGCTGCTCAGAGAGAAGAGAAATGCCACCTGAGTTAACCTGCTGCACTCATTTAATATCCTAATGGGGAGCTGATTGATTGGTGTTGTCTTATTCCCATTCACAGGAACAATGCAGAGAAATTCATGATATTTGTTTTAACTGTGGGTTTTCAGTTGGGTGAGATGAGGTAGATGTTAGTCAGGAAAGATATACTGTGTTAATATCATGTTGAAAATATGTCTCATTACCTGGTAAATTAATTACATAACCAGACTGGCAGGTTCAATTTATATGTCTAGTTCTGGTTTCCCCAAAATCTGTGCTGCTGTGAATGTTTCTTTAAAAAGAAGCAATAGATGGGAAGATAACAACCCAATTTATTGTTCACCCCACATTGCACAGCAAGACCAGACAGGAGCTGACAGACTGGCATTTCATACAAAGGATGTGTGCGCCTCCATCTCTGATGAAAAAAAGACAAGAATGTAATAGCAGCCAAGCGTTTCCATCCTAAAGGTTACTGACTGCTTCCTGTCAGAAGCATTTGAACATTTTCGTTCCAGAATTAGCCGGGGATGATGACTGTGGCCTTGTGCCACGTGGAACATTAGAAAATGCCACCATGCTAAGTTGTGTAGCATCATTTATATAATGTGATGATTTCTGTTCACTCTCCTCTTTTTTATCCTCCTTGCTATCCTCTTCTTCCGTGCTTCTGTCATTAATCTGACTCAAACCTCATAAGGTTTAGTTTGATTAACATGGATTTACCGTCTGAAAATCACTTATACATACAGTTAGTCCATGAACTGACAGAGGTATTGTTGCAGTGTTTGCTTTGGCACTTAGGTTTTGTTTTTAGTCTTTTAATGAAAATCTATAGTATATAAGTTACAGTCCAAATTTAGATTTTTGTTAGTTTTTAGTTAAACAGTTTTGTCAGTGAAGCAGCTTCTGGATCACTGGCTGCTGTGCAGACTGAGTCTGACACAACACAGATGGCGACTGTAGCCTCAAAATGCTTATATATTAAAAAACACAGGAAAAAACTAGTCAGAAGTGTCACTAATGAAAAACATATATAAATAAACATTTTAGTAAAAAAGTTTCAGATATTTTAATATTGATTTGTGACATTTTAGTCTCGTTCATATTAACGTTAGCTCAAGCGGTTTAATCAAGTTTTGAAGAAGAGATGTTAGATAATGGAGAAAACTTTCACTAAGGCTTTCTGAATTACAGACTTCACACTCATTTGTTAATGTTTTACATTATCGTTTAATTTTAATTTCTTAAAAAATGTAAAACATTCATCATAGTTGTTGTTTTTAATTTTAATTTTGCTGTGGTCCAGCTTTTGATATGACATCAAGGAATATATGTCTGTTTTTAGTTTTTCCAATCACTGTACCTTATTTATTAGCTGTTCCTTCCTGACATCACTTACTGCTCCTGATGATGGTTTCAAGGCAAAGCCTGGATGTGCAACAGTGCCAGACTCACTCTAAACAAACAATACAGTGTTTTCAAACTGTGGTTATAAATCACACAATGAAAATGACATTTTTAGACATAAAAATATTGAACATCCTACCTGTTGTCGTCCTCAGACACCTTTGTTTCATTGGCTGTGAATGTCTAGATAAAGAGAAAAAAGCTCAAACATGTTCAGTAAAATTAATAAACTCCTTTTCATTGAAATCTTATGTCTTCAAATTACAGCTATGACAGATCCGATTTCTCCAAACACCTCAAACAAAAACCGTTTAATGGCTACATGCACTAACTAGGTCAAACACCTTAATAAATCATGTTAACTAAATAGCCGTCACCAATCTTCTTTGAGGATTTAGACATGGTGGATTTGTGTCATTCTCTGTGTACAATGCCTATTTGCATATGACTTATGTGAACACAAAAAAGGACAAGAGAATCACACCACCCCCTGTCACCATGATCCTGGCTTTATGCTGCTGTGTGGCGAGGAAGAGTACATGCATGTGTGTGCGCAGTTTCATGTGTCACGTTTTTGTGCAGACAGACATGCACGCGCCGGGTGTGTTTGAGAGGAAGAACAAAGACTCCATCTGGTCGAGCCACTGAATATGAAACACTTCTGTCATTCTCAAGTCCCTTTTTTTAAGCAGCTCGGAGGTGGAGTGGGGCCAGGAGGAGAGCGGCGAGGGGTCCCATTGGAGGCTGCCGCTCATGCAGGGAGCCCTTAGCCGAAGCCATTTTCTCCTGTTCGACCTGAGTTGTACTACTCTCCCCAGAGGAGAGACACATTCATCTGGTGTGTGATGATTCTCCTCCCCTACTCTGCACCTCCATGGCTCTCAGATTCAATACACTGCAATTACATGGAGAACAAAGAGAGTGAAGACACAGGCAGACACTGGCGATAAGCTCCCCAGGATCAGAGAGCTTTATCCAGGGAGCAGCTGGGAAGAAGATGGGGGAGCTGAGGCAAAGGTCACTTCGTAGGAGGATAACTGAAGGAGCTGGCTGAGATTTGGATTGGTGGACAGCCTTCCCAGCATCCCTCTCTACACCCCGTTGCCATTCAAGCTAGTGCTGATCAAACAGACTCCCATTGAGGTAATGCAGGAACATTAAACTGAAAACAAAAAAAACCAACATATTTTTAAAGTGATTTTAATATCATGTACGTTCTTTTATCACTAACGTCTTAGTCCTTCCAGTGATATATGATTATACAGCAAAATTCATCTGCATTATTAATAAAACTCGCCATCATTTGACAAATCGTTTGAAAGAGTCCAACTTCTTCAGATTTCTTATTTTGTACAGCTTAGAGTCTAATCACAAAGATGTTCAGTTTACAGTGGCATGAAACGGAAAAAGCTCCAAATCTTCATATTTCAGAAGCTGGAAATTTGCACATTTGACTAAAAAATAATCTAAATGCCTTTTCTACTGTCAAAAATCTTTCAACTGTAGCTGTAAGAAAATCATTCTAGATTTCTACATTTATATCAAAACTGGTTTCTTTTGCTTCAAGACAAGAAAACCACTGCCTGTCTTTGACTATGGAAATAAACTGCATGCTGATGCTACTCATTCCATCTTGAAACAACTTGATGTGTTTTTTTTTTTAAATCTGTTTCCACCTTTTAAAGCTTCCTCAACTTATCACATGACTTCTCAAGCCCTACACGATTCATCAGGCCTCAGGACTGGCTAATTCCTCACACTGCAATGATGAGGACATACTGAACTTGACACAATTCAGTACTTTTCAGTTCTTTGCGCCAGATATGCTTTTCCATCCTAACAGATAGGTGGCAGGAGTAGATAAGAATATTTTCCAGACTCCACCCTACGTACATGCCCCTCGCCTCAAAATCCCCCAAAACAGCAGCTGCTTCATCTCCAAACCTTCTCTGATTGCAGTCTTCTGGCAGGGCCTGGCGGCATGCACGCACCTGCTCACCCTGACCTCAGATCTATCTCTTCCATGCCTCCCTGCCACAAATGTAGGGATTAGCATGTCTGGAATAGAGGTTACGAGAGAAGGATGACGGCAGGCTTTTAGCCTGGCATGCGTGTCCTGTTCCTCGCTTGTGGCATTGAGCGTGTGTGCACAGCTGGCTGATCCCCTGCCTCTGTGCATGCAAGCAGCCTGGAGGTCTGTGTTTGTTGTGCGAAAGAGCATCTGGAGAAATCCTTGATAGCGTAGATGAAAAGCAATTAAAACCTGACAACTTGATTTCTCTATAAAATTAAATATGAGAAATTGCCCTGCCTATCTAATCCAGTGAGACGAGCACAGACAGAAATGACTCGTGTGAAAACAAACACTGTTCCATCTTTGACAAAAATGTCTTTGTTCGTGTGGGACTCCATCACTCTAGGAAGACACTGACTCAAGACCTTTAAAAGCCAAAGTGTGCAGTCAAGATTTCAACGTCAGGATGTCTCCTCTTCCTTTCATCCCTCATAAGTCCCTCAGATTTATGGACGTCTAGTGATGTATTAGCCCTTTAACTCCTGTTACGTCAAGACAAAATCTCTGGGAAGATTTTGACCATTTTTACACGGTTTTACCTTCAACCTCTCATCGTTTCTTCACATCAAAAAAAATATTTTATAGTCAAAATGTCATGTTAGAAAAAGCCGAGGTGTTACTAATAATATTTACAGTGGTACTGTTATGGTCTAGTAGGATATGACAATTGACCGACATGCACAATAACAGGACCCTGAAACTGGAGCAGTTAAATAGAATCAGACTTCTTATTACTTAAACCTGTTTGTCTACTTTGACATGTCAAAGCATCTTCCGTAAAAACTCTACCTGTCTATTAGACACCTTTATTCATATGTGCCTGTATGGACAATCTGACAGGTCATGCGTGTGATGTGGTCTCCTAACGTGTTCTCTGGCTCTGTGGTGATCACAGGTGTTCATTCCTCCAAGCCTGTCTGATGGATTAACAGCTGCTGTCACCGCACAGTCGTCAACGCTCCCCAGATCTGACGTTATACTCATTCTGACTCTGAAATGACAGCTGCACACACACTCACATTTCCCAATTCGCACACACCAGAATCTCTGTATAGTGGTGAGAAACCATTTGAGGTGCCATTTGTTCCAACCTACACAAATGTGCCTCTTTTATATTAAGAATCTTCTAGTCTACTAGAAATCAGCTAACAGAGATACTGGAATAGTGAAAAAAAAAGACAAGGTGAGAGCTACACAAGGGAGAAATGTGAGCGTGATATTGGTTTGATATTTTACATGCTGCATTGCCACTGTTGTTATTATTCATATCCCTCCCCAGGGAGCCTTGTTTGAAAAATGGGACTCTGGCAGCCCCCCCAACCCCTCCATGTCACTCTCTCTCTCTCTCTCTCTCTCACGCTCAAAAACACCCACCCACCCACACTTGTTTGGAGTATCATTGGGGAAGTACAGCCAGGCGGCGTCTTCCTCCTCCTCCCTCCCGCTTCCCCTTTTTTCACCCCGTTCTTTCACTCTTGCTCCCCAATAGAGAGTAATCCAGCTCGTCTTCTCTCTCCGTCACGCGGGTAATCAGCCTCTGCTATTTCATTTGGCTCTGTAATGAAAGCAATCCCAGTGCTTTTCAGTGCAGCGTAGCCCAAATAATGAGGCCTGCCTCACCCCTCCGCAGCCACACCCCACCCCCAGTCCTCACCCCTTCCGTCCCAACCCTGCTGTTAATGGATGGAGGAGAGCAAGTGTGTGTGTATTTGAGTATGTGAAACACGCAATCTTGCCAAGTCCTTTATGCCTTTTTTCCTTCTATCTGGGCTGCTAGTGAATCTACTGTATGAAATTTAATTAGCAATGTTTCTAATCAGAATATTTTGGAAATCCAAAAGGTTTTTTTTCTGGATTTGTACTTTCCAACCTTTTTGCATGTTGTGAGCAGTTCAGTTATTTTCCTTCCTTAAATTTGTGGCATTTTTTTTTTTTTTTTAAAAAAGGTGAATATATAAGGTTTTCACATTTGAGAATTTAGCTTTTATTTCCTTCCACTTAGATTAATTGCCAAACCCCAGCCCTCAGGGTTGAAACTACATTAAGATCAACAAGTGGATTCAACACTCTTGAGAAACACTTGCTTTGAACGCAGATAAGACCCTTCAACCTGGCAAATAAATGATGCACCCTGTCATTTTTTAACTATCAACAGAAACTGGCAAAAGTAGGAATTCATGCAACCCAGTAAATATACGAGAGAGTTTTGGATTAAAAAGATTTTTTTTTCCATTTGTAATTTCCAATGGTCACAAAATCTGCGTGGTAGAATTTGGCTTCCCTCTAAAAATCAGTTTTTCCCACACAGCACTGCAACCAAGCAAATACGTAGGAAGTGAGAGAACGTGACCAACAGTGAACCTCCAGCTCAGTTTCCAAACTTATCTTTATGCCAGTGAAAAGACAATAACAGCAGCGACACGTTTTTTCTTCATCTTGTTCTTTTTTTTTTTACAAACCTAGCACAGTCTACGAAATGCAACGCAGACACCAACAACAGATACAGGCCAGGAAAGTCAGAACAAGTACCAAGTACAACTTCTCTGTTTCTTACAACGAGCAATTGACAAGGAAAATGGAGAGATGTGTCAAGCAAATCGTCAACATACAGCAGCAGCATGACTGCATGGAAGTGAACATATGTGGCCTTGTGTAGAAAAGCATGTGAAATATCACTGCTGTTGGTAAAAACCTGTTATCTTTGAAAATATCGCTGTTTGTTTATGTAAAATGTGCTTTTCCAAACATTTACAAAAGGGTTTCCCAAGCTCAAGGATGGAAAATTTTATACAGTACAATTTATTTCATTGATCCTGATATAAACATGAAAAATCAACAAAATATATCTTGCAAGGTTTTCACCTAACAACAGCAATATTTTAGCACGATGAGGTGATTTTTGTGAAACAGTAGTAATTCAGTCTCAATCTTCTGCAGTGTAAAATCGAGTTACGTTCAGAATCGGCTTCCTGCCAACTACAGCTCTACTAACCTTCTCTGCTGTACAAGAAACGTAATGAGGAATGTCCCAAAGACCCCTTGGTTCAGCAAGGAGATAAGAAAGTAGTGTTACAGCAAAGGTGTCTTAAAGTTCAACATATTGCATTTCATGTAAATCAATCACCTCTCCTGGATGTTAGAGACCCCTGGCATTGGTGCAGCAGCAGCAGTGGGCGAGGGCGTTAGTGTAGCGGTGTGTTGAATCATCCAAAGTAGTCTGGTCCAACAAGTAAAGAGCACTGGCACACTGCTGAGAAAAGTCTTTCAAATATTTGTCCGATTTGAAATGAATTCCTGGAAGTCCAAGAAGAGAGTCCAAGTCAGTCAGAGTGTCTGCACCAGCACAGGGAACAGCAGGGACAAGTGCTCGGCCCCTCGGATCGGGAGTTTGTGTGTGGTGTAGAAGTGTATCACCTCTGGGATGGTGTCAAAAGGAGGGCTGTTCTGTCCCAGCACATACTTGCCGTCTTTACACTGAGTGAACTTCATGTGCATGAAACCTTGGCAGCTTCTGTGGGGGGAGAAAACAGAAACAGCATGAGAAAATGATAAAGCCAGTGACAGAACAAAAAGAATGACATGAAATGTGGAGCACATAAAACATCATGCATCAACACATGACAGTGAAAATGAGCACATGAATCTAACAGTGTAACACACTGTCACAAATTAGCAAGGGAGGGACGTTAGGATGGATGAATGAGTGGGAAACACAAGCTCAGAGAAGAAAGCAAGCACCGGGCTGTGAAAGTGGCTTATAGCTGAGAGAACGACACTGGCCCCTCGCCTTTAAAGTCCAAACAGGCATGACAGGACTTCCCCTTTAAGAGCCAGCCAGCCAGTCATGATGTATGTCTAATTATAGAAGCAAAGGGAAAGACAAGGGCTGAAACTAGTCACCATAATTGTCATTGTTCTTGTAAACCAAATTAAATTTAAAGAGCAATGCAACCTAAACACTCTCTGTGACTACAAAGAGCCAATCAACAGGCAGTTCACGATCGGCCCACTAGTCCCCAGAGCTCAGAGTCAGATGCGTCAGCACTCAAGAGTTGACTGTGCTTTCATCCGCTCCTGTTTGTTGTAGGGGACTCCGTATCTCATGGTACATTAGATCCTACTTTATGAACCTCTTTCATAAATATTTATGTTGGTTTAAAGCTGCCAGCCCTTTCTGTTTCAGTGCTGACTCACTTCAGAGTGGATCTTCATTTTGTCAGCATTAAACAACCTTCGTCTTTCCTTCCATTGTTCATATCATGATCTTAAAATACTCTAGGCGTGGTTCACTTTTTCCAAAGAGCGATAACACCACAATGACAAAAACACATGGATGCTTTTATGCAGGCTACACTAACATCATGACTCTGTGTCACTACAAACCAACCTGTATACTCACAACACCCTGATAAAGAGCATGAAAAGTCTTGGTTATTTCAAATATGGGCTTATTTTCATTCTTTTGCATAGCTTCTCTATCTGTGATGATAAAAACAGGGCAAGAAACACAAGTAGTTGAGCAATTAGCCAGGAAACTGTGTGACTGAGTGAAAATGTGAAAAGGAAGTTCGAGGTCAAACTGATAGATGTTCATATATTTGGACAATAACTTCAGCATTCACCTTTGTCTTTTCAGCAGTAACTTTGACTAACTTTTGTTTGAAACCCTAATTATTGCAGTATTTTGTCTGTTTTAGCTCATTTTAGTAATATGATGTTCCCAGATCTCAGCAATTAACAGTGTGAGTACAAAGCTATTATTGCTGATAGGAACGGAGAAGATACACTGCTGAACCCCAAATTTCCTTTTATGATGATTGGAGACTGAAGAATTTCCCTTCGTAATGTGCCAGGATATTCTGTGATGTACACTCTAGTTCACAGAAGACCAGCTCCTCTTTGTAAACAACACAAAGTACAGTAACATTGACAGATGTAGTTTCACAGGAGACTTTATCTTTTCCAAACCAGTGCCAGTAGTGACCTTGGTATTTGAATAAATGTGCCAGTGTGTGTGTGTACGTGTGTGTGTCCGCTCTACTGATGCAGATGAGCAATGCATGAGCTTGTTTACATGTCAGCACAACACAGTGACACTCTGCGCCTCCTTCTCCCCTCTCTCCCTCCAGCCCTCTCCCTCTCCACCTTCCCTCCCTGATTGTCTTCTTGTGTGGCCCGCAGAAGGTAATTCATATTCATTAGTGATTATGGGGAGGATGATGTGTGCACTGAAGTGTGCTCTACCTGCCTGATTACCACTTAGATGGCCCTCTGGGGCCCAGGAGGAAGGCCGTGGTGAGGAGGCCAAGGAGATGGGGAGAACAGAGGGACGATGTGTGGTGTGAGGCCGGGATGATGGATCATGGTAGTAATTACAAAGGAGAGATCTGACCAGATAAGCAGTATTGTGCCCTGCAAATGAGTGCTGCTAGAGGAATCAGAACTGCCATGATCCTAAGTGATGGTGGAGCAGAGGGAGGGTGAGAGAGAGAGAGAGAGAGGGGTGAGAGACAGATGGAGAGGTGTGGGAGACTGAGATATGAGATTGGTAGCTCAGGTGGCTTCATGCACACTTCACACACTCCTCAGTCACACATCAAAAATTTGAGAGGTGTGCAATTAAATTGTAGCGCTGAATATCTGAGAATGATATTAAAGGCGCTCGGGTGTTTCATCACTTGTTGTGGTAGGTCAGCTAGTGTGTGTGTGTGTGTGTGTGTGCGTGTGTGTGTGTGTGCCCACGTCTTACCGTAGGGACAGGGAGTAGTCAGAGCGGTTGGTCTGACTGTTCCTCACCAGGTAGCTACACTCCTTACACAGCGTTAGCAGCGACTCTGCCTCAGAACGAGACAGTGACCCGTGGTACCACCTGACGGAGCACAAACACACATATTAAGATATTATACAAACTGGAACATTAAGTGTGATTCCAACATACTATGACAACTTTTGATGCACAAAGTCGCGGTGGCAGAAAGAAATCTTTAATCTTCCGTTCTCTCAGTGTGACAATCATGACTGGGACGAATCTGGCCTCTATTTGCATATTTGATCAAATGAAAGTAACAGCGTCGTGGCTGTGTGGATTCTAATATTTGCACTGGAGCACAATGAGGATGCTCTTTCTACCAGCACACAGAATATTCAAACAGATAAAATCAGCTGCAACAAGACTCTAGAGTCAAGAGTCTGCAGACATGTGAGCAGCTCTGTGAAGCTGAACTTTGACAGTGCTGTGCTTTCAGTTACTGTACTTCCTCATAAATTAAAGTGAAGATCAAATTAAAATTTTACTCTGAGGGCTCACCAAAGTTTTTATTAGGGGATGAACAGTTATTAAGATTGATTTGATAAATTATCGAGTATAATTTTATGAGATATTCGTAGAAATGACTTGGCCAAGTGCTCTGAATGCCACAGGTTGACAGTGATTTTGCTTCTCTGTTTTAAACAGAACGAAAAGAAACCACAAGGCTCGTAACAGCCCTTAAGAGATCATCAGAAAGTAATGGGGCAGAATAATCAACCACCATCCTCAAGTCAATTTCTGCATGTGTGTCGTATGTGTGTGTATGTTTATGTGTGCTTAAGAGGTGTCATGCTTGGATTTCATTAGTAAAATGGCCCTGTATGTGCATAGAAACAGCACATAAATTACACCAATGATGTCTGAAATTACAAGACCAAAGTAAATGTGTGTTTTTAATGTTCTGACTTAATTAGCTCTCATTCTAACCTTTCGCAATTCTGTAAGCTTGAATGAGTGCTGCTTAGCTGAAGCACATAACTGTTTTGCTTTAATGTGTCCACGCCCTTCACAGATTAAAGTCGTGCCAAAAGAAAAAAAAAAAATCAGCTTTTGGCCTCACTGTGAAATGTACAGCTCCACTCAAACATATAATCAAAGCCCAACCTTTACTCTCTGATAACATTGTACGATAAACTCATGTGTGTTACATCGGAGACATGTATAGAGATTAATACTATATGCTAATTGCATTTACATGGACAAATAATTGCACATCCCAGGTTTGTCTGATGCATGTGAACTTCATAATTTAATCCTATATTGCAGTGACATGTGCCTCATTATACTTGATTACACCATATGTACATATTCAATCTTACACATTAGACTTACATAGTTACATGTACAAATACAAGTCTCACTGCTATTTTTCTTCTAAGACAAGACAATTTCTTTATTCTACATTTTACTCAAAGCAAAGGGAGTGCTCAGTCAGCATGTGAGCCTCTCAATCGGATTAAATCTTAACTGGACTGTGGCCTTTAGTCACAAGAAGTACAAAAACACTGAAACTGATATATGCTTGTATGGGTTTAATAGAAGACAGATACATACACCTGCTTCTCCAGAGGCAGAGTAGGGTCCACTCTCTCCCCGACCATTGTGAGGCCTTCCGGCGGCATTCGAAACTTCATTCCTCCTCCTGCCAGCGGGCTCGACCTGGGCCCCGGAGGTCGCAGCTTCTCCGTGGGTGATGAGGAGCGGTCCCACTCTGCACCATCAAACTGCACTGTTGGCAAACAGGGACAGAGTCGTGTTATTTAAGTGCTTAGATGAAAAGGGATAAAACCTCACAGCCAGAACTGGGTAAACATCGGACGTCTGACTATTGCAAAATGATGCATGCAGCAAAAAGATCTCTTGCACTGGACGACAGCAGGACAGACTACAAAAATGTCAGCATGACCACAAGGAGTTGGCGTGTTCTCTGCTTGGCACTGATGCACTTCCAGTACAGGACAGTATATATTGACTATACTGATTCTATTCTGAAGCAAATTACATGGACCCGCTGAAATATTATTTGCCCCTTTTATGCCTGAGTTTGGTGAAATCCAATCCAAAGAACGTATAATTAAACATTAAGCGCACCACAGCTCTACTAAGTATCCTGATATAATCACAGCAGACATCCTAATTTACAGAGAGCTTTCCATGCTTGGTTAATGCAAGGAAGGGAAAATGGTAAGAAGAGAAAGCTTCAACACCCAAAGCTGCAACAGGCAAGAACAGATGCAGTTAGTGGGAGTTCAGGGTGACAGAGCAGATGTTGGACAACGGTTTGGGTCACGGAGGTCAGAGGGACTACATGTGTGTGTTTGGGGTGATTAAGGATTGCAAGGTAAGGGGGATGATGGTGTTTAGGGTTAGAGGGCACCTTGCTCTCTGACGGGGAGCTCCTCCTCCAGCTGACCCACAGGGGCAGGCCAGGGCAACTCCAACGACTCCCTCATTTCTAAAAGCGGGGAGGGTTTGGGAAAAAAGAGGAGTGAGAAAACAGCAGATGGGTTTGAACACAGTTAACGGAAGTGGGTGGGTGATGAAGTTGGGTGTAAGATTTTAATGATTTAAAGGAGGAGCGAGTAAGTGATAAATGAGGATGTGGAAGAGGTGTAAGTGAGTGGGAAAGGTGGTGTGTGCAGATGACACACGTGGTATCATGAAATGTTGTTAAATACACCTCCTGTCCTGAAGAGAAATAATATACTCCACCTCCTGTCTCCTTGTTTCATCCCACTCTATATTTACATTTCTTTACCAGACGAGCTACGATCAAAGAAAACAAAGATAGAGATCGGAAAGGAGAGATCAGTGGATGCATTATTTATAGACATCTGAACAAATACACTTCAAGAAACTGTCTCTTTGCCGTAAATGCAATAATAACAAAATGTGACTTAATGTGCAATGCAGTGCACAGTGTAACAGAGAAACTGTGGAGTGTGGGGGCAGAATCATGCTCCATTCTCTGCCCTACCTACAGCAGGAGAGCAGCAGAAGGTACATTGTGAGACAGAACTGAAAATAGCTCATTACTATCTACCATGGTAGGCAACTATCTACTGTAACAGTCATTACTGGAGCCTCACACACACACACACACACACACAATATGCGATTTGCATATTTCACACTGTACATTTAGCTCCTGCTCAATGAGGATTACAAAACAAATAAAAGGAAAAGAGGGGTGATGTCTTAATGAGCCGACAAATCCAAAGACCCCCCCAGGCCCACAACATCAAAGGCCATTTGAATGGGCGTTTGGAGAGAGACCCAGGTTGTATATACATGCCTCTCTCCCTCCCTGGTTAATTATTGAGCAGGCAGACACACTTCGCCACTTTCCCTGGCTCTCTGTGAATTATTGATGCATGGTGCAGTACAATGGCCCCATCTGGAGCAGGCCGCACCTCCGCTGAAGCCAGGATTAAAGTGTGGCCTGGCACCCCTCAATGGGAAACATGCACGCAAGCACACAGGTCTACAAACACATAGCGACACACACACACACACACACACACACACACACACACACACACACACACACACACACACACACACACACACACACACACACACACCATCACTGCCACACTCTACTGCCTGTCTGCTCGTCACCACATCACATTTCACACCTCTAATTCTCAAGCAAAACTGACAGGGATGCATGGAAAAAGGGCTGTAAATGAGAAGCGCACGAAATCAAGAGAAGAGTAACAAGATGGACAGAGAGCAAAGACAATTATTATTTTGTCTTCATTTTAAAGAGAAAGATATTTTTAACAGTACATGTGTTTCTGACATCCATGTCATTTCTTGATCCACTCACAATACATTGAAATGATTAGCATCACTCATCTACACACCACTAGGGCCTGGTCATTTGGACCAAGCTACTGCTAATTTACCTGATTCCATTCACTTTGCACTGAAGCTGTAAGTAAATCCCTGACTAGACAACTCAAAGTTCACCTTTGCTGTGATGGTGTATGATAAATATGTTGCTAGTCAGTTCACAGGTCTTATATGAATAATGCCACCATCTAAATCAAAATACACAGTGGAAGCAGGTCTATATTTATTACAATTCCAATGTGCTTCCTGTGATTTTGGGGGGGGATTCCTCCTAAACCTGCAGACTCTACCAAGCTGAGCAGGACCAGTGTTTTTATCTGTTTGCCTAACTTAAAAATTGGAAGCTCTTTCCAGTGCGAACACACACAAACATTTATTTTGATTCTTTGGGGACTTTACATCGACTTGCATTAATTTCCTAAATGTTAACCATAACCACTACTTGCCTAAAACTAACCTTAACCTACCCCAAACCTCAACATTAAACCAAGACTTAGTGATTTACACATGGCCCCCGTGAGGAAGGCCACAATGTGAGTGTGTAAATAGGTTTCTGGTCCCCACAGTGTGAGTAACACACAGTCATAGCATGTCACTCACTAACAGGGAACATCTGGCTCCCATTCACATCCAACGGTAACGTGTGGGTCTGTCATAGACTGAGGGCCGTTAGTGCTCAGCTTTGTTCTCCAGCAGCAGAACAATGAGACACACTAAGCAGCTTAAGGACAAAGACACGACCACATCACTGCTCACAGCCTCAGTTCACTACGTTACAATCTGCATCACTGTATTTATTATATATGCTAGAACAAAAGTGTGTATCTTTCCTTTGTTCTCTCTCCCATTTTAACGCGAACAGGTGACAGCAATTCAGTCATTAGTGATCTGCCAAAATCTCCCATGTGCCTGGTGCCTCAACTACCTGTTAACAATTAGCAGAAAATAGATGGGGGGTGTGGGGGGCAGACTAGATTGGCCAGACTCGACTGGCATTTCTGTGTTGCACAGAGCACACGTTGCCTTGGGTGGCAGCTAACTGATTTTTCAAACGCACCAGCTGTTTTCTGTGTCCTCGGAATAAAGGAGGAGCAGACAAAGACGGTAGAACAGCTTCATTAGGTCCATTAATGAAGACATCTGTTTTTCAAACAGCCTTGGCATCCCGTCTTCTCGACACACACAAAGACCTTCTGCTGGGCAAAATGGCCCCCATAAGGACAGACAATTACCACCTGATGCCATTATGCCACTGCAAGGAAGAAAGAAAACATGCATTCACACAACATCCTTTTACACAGTAAGGATTCACATTTTGAATTTAATCTTAAAAGCATCACACTTAGCTTGACAGTCTTTTCTGTGTATTCATTTTCCAGGCATTTATTACATCCATTCCCCAATGGCTTCCTGCTGCTCTCCCCGTCTTTCTCCCATGCTTCTTTTGCCTATCTCCATCTAAGTGGGGCATTATCTCGCTTCCCATATTCCCTTGCTCCACTCCTCAATTGCAACACTCTTCTTCCATCCATCTCATACTGGTCGGCAAGAGGGAATCACAAAGGACATGCCTTTTCATTAATGTCAGTAAAGGTTCATGAGGAAGAAGAAAGAACGTCAGCGAGGGGAAGAGAGAAGGGGCATTAGGAAGAAATGTGACAAAGAGGGGGGAAAAAAAAGGCAGCAAGGCTGAAAGACAGGGAGACAAGAGTTCTTCCACTGAGCCAGTAAATTAATGAAGAGGCTGGTCAGATGCCCCCAGGGCCTACTCAGAGTGACAGAGAGCAGCATCACACCAGAAGGGGTAATTTAATTTTTCCTTTTTTAAATGTTTGCACAAACACAAACACAAACACACACACACACACACACACACACACACACACACACACACACACACACACACACACACACACACACACACACACACACACACACACACACACACACACACACACACACACACACACATCTAAGCTCTTACAGGGACACACACTCAGTCCAAATACACCTTGTATTGTCCTGTTTAGAGCAGGACATCCACACAAAGCAGAAGCACATGAGGTGTCTTTGCAAGCTATGCTCAACTGAGCTTTTGCATTGCATTAACACTTTAAAGCCTTCAGCATCCAGCCAACAGTGCTGTTTTCATCAGAATGGATTTAGAAATCTACTGCACTGGATACATTTGAAATTCAAAACTATAGGATCACAAGAATTCCCCCTATAATGTCTTTCTGCATTTAACTAATACTGTCCCCAAAAAAACCTTTCGCCACACACACATTCATACTGAGGAGCTTCCCTGTTCAGCCCCAGTCTTTTGCAGCTGCCTAATGAGCAGCTGCACTGGAACAAGTGGGGGATAAGTACTTTGCTCAATGGCACCATAATAGTAATTGCAAAGGGTGGCAATGTTATTCATTCACCTTCCCCATCCAGATTTCCAGCTGATTTGCTGCTCTCGTCACGTGTCCACTCACTCACACACACACAGCCATTATATGCATCATATGTCTCAAGGCTCCTGTAAAATGTAAAATATGAAATACCTGAAACACACAATCATCTGCTGATTAGGTGTGGCCATCACAGAGCTAATGAGATGGTGCCTTTCATTAGCTCACTAATTGGTCCTCAACGGCTCCAGGGCCTATCTCTCACTGCTGGACCCTCTATTGACTTTCAGGAAATAATGACTTCTGTAATTCACGCTGCATCGCAGTGACTGGTGACAGCTATCGAACATTGTAATTAAAACCTACCAGAATAAAAGGGTCCTGTCAGGTCCAACTCGGGGGCACTCGGTTGGACATGAGCGGGCACACCCACACTCACCCCGACAGAGTTGACCAACGTAGACCTGCCCCACCTTTCCAGTGGAAAACAAATCAAAAGCTTTGGAGGCAAGTTTGTTTTTGATAGTTTACAATATTCACCCAGGCTATTACATTCAAGCAGGGATACACTGTGAAAATCACACTCAGAAGCATTGTTATGAATACAATGCACCCAAATCCATATACCATCTATCCTCCATTTGGGCCAAAATGCACATAAACCCTTCTCACACTTAAATTAGGTGCCTGGTGATAATCAGTGCCGGAAACCTAGTTGAGAATCCGTGTGTGTGTGTGCGTGTGCGTGTAGGTGATGATGAGGGGCTGCTGGCATGCTGGCAGATCGCGATTCATCCCCTTGCTCCCTGTAGTGGGTTATCTGAGTGAGTGTGTCACATCCAGGGGGGGGGGGGCTGTGCGGACAGCCCTGTCACTGCTGCTGTGATGGTGTGTCTATGCGTGAAAGAGTGTGCCTGTGTTAGTGGATGACTGATTGCACCCTGCCACAGTGGCCATGACTCCCCTCCTCTCCACTTGCCTCACCCTGACATAGCCCCCGATCATTAATTCCCCTCAACGCCCCTCCCCTCTGAAGCACTGGGCCTCCACAAACATCCATCGAGCTGCCAACAAACATACCATAACCTTGGACGGCCCTTACTATTTCTCCCCAGCTAGTTTTCACTACAGTCTCTCCCCTGTCTATCTCTCTCACTCAAACCTCCTCATCTCTTTTCTCTCCTCTTTCCATCTTTTCCATCTCTCTCGTTTCCCCATCTCTTCCCTCCCTCGCATGTGGGCTGTGCCTAGCAACGCTGAGAGGGTCTGGGAATATGGATTAAATGTGAGAATGGAAAATACTGTTTGTGTGTTTACACTTCAGTGCTTTGGTCTGCTCAGACAGACACAATGCCAGCTCAGAGTGCTGACTCCAAATGGAAAAAACAAGGGGTCAGACAACTCAGTGCACAGGCGTTTTCCTCCACTGTGATCTCTAATGGTGCTGTAAGAGCTCCTCTGCAGGAGTCCGTACTGTACGTGGCACAAAGAGGAAGGTCCCGAGTGCAATAAAAACCACTAAACAAAACAAAACAGAACGCTAAAGCAGGATTAAATACTACGCAGGTGATAAGAGGTGATACCGGCTTTTAAATGAACTGTTGTGCACCTCTTGTTGAAATCATCTCCACTCACAAATAAGCTAAGGTCTCTTTGCTGCTCTTCTGGTTAATGTGATTTGAGCATGAACAAACTGAATAAGTGTATGTATGTGTGTGTTTATTCAGATAATTGTGTGCTGACCATGACTCTTTTATTAGCCTTGGATCGGTCATGCACACATAGCCATGTAATTAACTGGGGGGTGGGGGTGTCAGGCTCGCAGGAGGGGAGGAGAGGAGGAGAGCGGGAATGGAGAGCACACGAAGCAAGTCTGATTTATTATCCCATCACCTTGACCTTGGTGACTTGGAGATGCAGCTCAATTAAGCCAACTTGGCCTGGTATGCTTTACATTGATCCAGTCCCAAATGACCTGTCATTCTGGTTCTGTTTCTCTTTCCCTCTCTGCCTCTCTTACTTGCACTAGGCTCTCTCTCTCTCTCTCTCTCTCTCTCCAATTATATTCGGTAGATGGGACATAATGGGATAAAATGCGACATGCACTGTCAGTGCAACAAAAAAAACCAAAAAAAAACATCATTATCATGCACAATGCCAAGTATTTTCACAATATTGCAGATAACATGCTGATTATAAAAGAGAAATGAGCCTTGGCTTCTGTTTGTTCCTCTGCTAACCTGATCTTTATGATGACAGCTACTGTATCTCTGCGCCTCTCTCACACACACACACACACACACACACACACACACACACACACACACACACACACACACACACACACACACACACACACACACACACACACACACACACACACCTGTCTAAATTCAGATGAACATCTCACATGTTGTTGTGATGATGGTCTGTCATATTTCTAAGAAGATGTTCAAGTGTAGTAAAAGCGACAGAAAGGTGTGTGTCATTTGCACGGAGACGATGGTGGGAGAGACACTACATTAAAGGTCAGGACAGTAAGATGAGAATTTCACCATGTAATATCAGCAGCAGGGCTCAGTGTGTGCTCATGGGAATACTCTGACCTTTGCACAGCGATTTCTGGGCTTAACAATTTTCACTAATTCTATTGAGTGACTGCTTTAAGAAAGGCAGGTTTTTGTGTAATACCTTATGGTTTCTGATTAACGACCAGAAGCTCCAGGAGCTCAGGAGATCTCTGTACAGTAGGTGGTAGGGACTCGTGCATTGCTTGGCTTAAAGGCACTTTAATAAAATGGAGCATTGCCAGCAAAGGAGATTAAACTGGGTGTTTTGGTAAAAAATGTTTTCTACTACACAGCTGTGTTTAGTCTAAACCGCACAACCCCAGTGCTTGCCAAAAAACAAACAAAAAAAAACAAAACTATTTTGGGAAGCTTTGAGTATCGATCGGGCCTGGAAGTAAAAGCCAGAAAAAAGCAACAAAAATGAGGATTAGTTTAGACAATGATGTGATTCACTGATGTTTTAAAACTCTGGCATCTGCTTTGTAAATTAGCAGTTTTAATATACATTGAATCAGCAGTTTTATAAAGCATGACTCAGGAGCTCAACTGTCTAAACATTGTCTAAATGTATTCTAAAAATGAATTTTGACATTTTCAGAACAGCTGCCATATATTTTCAGCCTAGAAATCACAACATAGATAATTGGACCTAGATTTGTAAATAGGCTTAGTCAGTCAGTCAGAATATGATCATTATGTTTCTCATTACCTGCAAAAGCTTTGGAGATATGGTCCTTTTTCCATTCCCAGGGTTGGTCATACTCATCGGCTGGCCGCTCATCATCTTGTGGCAGCCTGTTGCTCTCCTTGCTTTCCTCCTGAGGTTCTCCATAAACCAAGCCCAGGCGCTGGCCTCGATTATCTTCGTAGGGGGTGTCATAGAGCTGCACCCCACCCCGCACCCGTGCTCCTCCTGGTCCACGCTGCAGCTCTGTTAAACCAAAGGCAAAATAACACAAACTCATATAGACGCAGGCACGTCAACATTCAGGGATGCACCTGCAACCAGTCTGCAAAAAAATGTTATCACGTAGAAATAACATTTGCCAGTAATAATGAGATTAAACACAAGACAGACATTATTCTGCACTACACGGTAACACAAAACGCCTGTTGAGCTCTGACATGACTAGAATTTGAGGAGAAAGACAAATGATGTTTGCACAGCTTGCTCTGGGCTCAGAATCTCATATGGCAGGGCTTAAAAAGGCCTTGGGCTAGATGCTGAGTAGCAACATATTAGACAACCCATCCTCCCTCCTCTCGCCTATCCTGAATCCCAGCATCAATCCACTGTTAGCACAGCTCACAACAGCACCCATGGTCCCTTCTTTTAACATTTTCATCACTTTCCCAGTAGGTTGCAACCAAGAAATGCTTCTGAGCACCTTTAACTGTTATGTGGAGTCAAATATGGCCATGAGATAAAAGCCTAAGACTATTGACACAAGCTGGAGGATGAAATCTGGTTTCTGAATGCATCGATTGAAGCCTCTAAGCTGCAGCAAAAATCTGCAATCAGCAGCGGTGTTTTGATAAGTTGACCTGAAAAATATCCCCTTAGAAAAAGCAGGTGGTACAGAAAAGTGAAAAGTGGAGAAAACATGAAGGAGTATGAATATTTTGTGTCCACAGCCAGCAGCCCCGTCACAGAGATGCACTCACGTGAGAAGGAAACAGGAATAAATGGAAAGGTTCACTGGTGAAAGGCAGAGTAAAACTTTAACCTTCATATGACAAGACACTGGAACTGGGCGGCTCTGTAGTCACCATGGCGACCGAATGGAGGCCCTAGGGAAAGGCTCTGAGGTTATGAAGAAGAGGGTGGAGGGGCAATGGAGAGAGGAGGAGGAGGAGGAGGAGCAAACTGATGTAGGAAAAGGAAAGGGAAGGGAATCACGGAGGAAACCAGGGAATAAGGAGGGCAAAAGGAAAGAGTGTGTGTGTGTGTGTGTGCGTGCGTGTGCGTGTGTGTGTGTGTGTGTGTGTGTGTGTGTGTGTGTGTGTGTGTGTGTGTGTGTGCGTTGGGGGGGTCTGTCAGCGTTTGATGCTAAGTCATTGAGACAGAAGAACAGCGGGGATGAATGCTGCTCTACCTGTGCTGGGAACCAACTGTGTCAGAGGCAGCTTGGAGACAGAGAAGATGGCAGAGAGATAAAAACAGACATGGAGGAAATAAAATGAGAAACTCATAGGAAACATGATAGAGGGAAAAACAAGTAGCAGGTAAAGAAAATGGCAATTTTACAGAAAGGTGACAAGGACTGGAGATTGAAGGAAATGACGATGGGGAGGGCTGCGGAGTGTTTAGGCAGACAGATGTGTGTTAGAACTAGAAACAGAGAAATAATCTTTTATTCTCATGAACCAAACACAAGAGTTAAAACAAAACAAGCATTAAAGGTGTTATTCCACCTATGGTGCAATCTAAAAGGCATGTGTCTTTGTGAGAAATAATTTCCTTTCTGATCTCAAAACAGAGCGAGAGACGGACAGACAGACAGCCCTGGAGTGACAGGCTCAATTCAAAGTCAATAAAAGAGCTGTGACAATGCTTTGCCAAATGCTCCACCATCACTGCTGTGGATGTAATCTCTCCAATGGCTCCATCCAGCTGCAGCGACAAAAGATTTCTTTTTTTTTTTTTTTTTTTTGTAAGGTTTCTCAGTTTGAGCAGAGAATAGGACGTTTCATCTACTTAACGCTGAGATTATAAACTTCACTTGGCCACCAAAAAGGCAGAGTAAGTGACAACGGAGAGAGGACAGGACATAAAATTCACTGAAGGACAGATTAGAGAGACAGACTTTCCTCGGGGCTGGGTAGAGCCCTTGAGACGAAGAGAGAGAGCAGTCGGGGGGGGGGGGGGGGGCTTTTACACTAAATGACTGAGACACACCAGGGAGAGTGCAGGGGAAAGGGGCAGATAGAGATGTTACAGGAGCAGAGACAAATAGAAAACGATAGATGTGAGCTAGCCTGTGAGGGAGAAAACTGCATGGTAGGAGGGAAAGTCCGAGACTGGAAAGACTCTCTAAAGGGGCATTTTGTGTGGCTGTGCACTGACCCAGCTGTGATCACCTCAGAACACAGTGAAGGGGACAGTTCTAGCTGTCTACTGCAGAACTATCTACTGACAAATTTACCAATTAAACAGAAATTTACTAAGCAACACTAACACCAGCTCTTTGTCTCTATAATACAGAAAATATGGAAATAAGGATATTCAGTAAATTCAGCAAACATGTTTCATTACAGCAAAAAAGACAAATACTAAAGAAAGTCACAGTTATTCATAAAAAACGCTGACATATTAAAGATCATTGATGAGATAATCTTATTTCATGATAGCTACATATTTTATTCATGGTGTCATTTCGCGTGCCTGAAATGCAATATGATACCTGATATTATGAATTTACCCCTTCAGATTTCCATTTACTCTCATAGTACAAAGGCAGTCCTTGTATGGGTTCAATACAGGTGAGTAAAAATGACAGAGATAACCAAAAATGAGAAACTAAAATACATAATAAAAGCAATAAAAAGAAAAATGACAGGAACTTAAACATCATACCTCCTTTGATAAGAACGTGTTTCACTGAAAGACCATATTAACGTTAACTGATGTTCAGCAAGAGTCCACTGACCTGTTATGACCCTCTGGGCCTCATAAGGCTCCATGTAGCCATTATTTTCAGAGGGAACAGGTCCCAGATCTGCTTCTGGCCGGTGGTCCAAGCGAGCGTCGAATGGGTCAGAATAATCCGTGTCCCCCGCCAGGGGAGCAGACGGCACCACCTAAAGGACAAAGAACACATTTACTCTGGAGGCAAAATGACTTTAGTTGCAGAATATTAACTTCTTCCCACGGGGAACCATAATCCTTGACATTTTTTTTTTTTACTTTGTAAAGAAAAATAATCATTTTGATTTTTTTTTTTTTTTTGTCTTTCAGGCACATAATACACAAAATAGCTAGAATCTATAGACTATAATGTGCTATAATGTGTTTCATCCAGCACAGCAGCAAAAAGCTCACATCTTTAAATGAAACACTTGAATAAAAGCATTTTAAAACCTGACTGTTTTCTGATAGTCTTCTGATAAATGCTAAAGACAGATAATACCTTATTCAAGACCCAAGATGGAGAATGCAGCTCAACACTAAAGCAATCACAGCCCAGCTGAATGATGTGTTAAATATATGTTTGGTTACAGACAAAATGCTTCTGGAGTGTCATCAAGACACTAATTAGCACCTTCGGTTTGCAGCAGCACAATACCACACCAATGCTGTGTATATTTAGATGCTACACAATATAGTTCCCGCTTTCAAGCCTTAAAGAAGAATCTATATTGTGCCACATTAAAGTAAAGTTTTCTATAGCAGGAACCCATCCTGTCAGAAAGGACAGAGAGTAAAGAGCGAGCTGGTTGGTCGGTGGAGAGCATTTGTTCCTTTATGCAAGCGCAGGAGAAAAACAGTGGTCAGCTGGCACACAGACAGCTACAAAGGCAGCCATATGGTCTCTCACACACACACACATACACTCAAACACACACGTGCACATATCTACAAAGACATACACCCTTTGGCAAAGTGCTCGTGTCCCTTCTCTCGCTCCCTCTCTGACAAAGAAAATCACTCTAGCGAGGCTTGCGAACCACATTCCGGCTAAATATGCACACGCCCTTGCAAAATTACATCCTAATCCCATGTTGATTCTGTAACAGGTTATCTATCGATGCACAGGAATCTGCAATGTTAATTAGAGTGCGGATGTTCCCACAAACCCTGGGAAATTAATGAGAGCAGGAGGAGAGTGGGGTGGAGAGGGAGGGCTATTGACTTCAGTTAAGACTATTACTTCAATCCACTTCATGACTTTCGCACTTGTAGCATTTTCCATGAGTGGAGTCATGGATTTAACTGCATCACTGAAAACCCTGAAATACTCCTCGACTTACTCAGCATATGTGAGCTGAATTAATGTGAGAACCATTTGCTTGTAAAACATTTACTTCAGCTCTCAACATCTGCCAACTCTGTATGTTCTCCACAGAACAAAGAGCACGCCTCATATGGCCAGGGAAGCACCGCAGCCGTGAGGTGACAAACAGCACTAAAAAGGAGAAATTATATCTCCCTGTGGCTCTTGTCACATCAGCATAGGTCGTACTGTATATGGCCCCTAACATGTGCTCGTGCAGGGGGTCTCAGCTTGAAAAACCAAAGCCTATTCATTATTTATGGAAGGACATAAACTCATGGGACTGTGACGCTCTCCAACTTGACGGTCCGCTCAAGCCATCAATAAATCTTTTCTCCACCTATAGCAAATTTATGTGGCGCGTGGGATGTAATGTGATTTACGTAAACAATGTCTATTTGCTGCAAGTCACTTGCTTACGGAGTCTGATCAATAAAGCTGCCACTGTGATTGAAATGGGATGAAAGAGAGGTGGGACGGTGTTTCTGTTTTTTTCATGTGTCTTCCCTTCATCCTTTCTGCTCGCTCCATTTCACAAGTCAGGAGCCACATTAAAATTTTAATTTGCAATCACCTACTTTCTGCTCAGTATATCCGCAAAGACAAGAAGCAAACGGGAGGCTCTTACAGGCTCTTGCTGGTCCTCTAAAGAGATGGCACTGAGGAGGATCTTGGTGCGCCCCAGCTCCTGGGAGTCAACTTTGATCAGTCTGTGTTTAGGAGACTTCACGTCCACACTGGAGGACTTCATGGGAGACCCGTAAACAGGTGTGGCAGGGTCTGAAGTCCCCGACTCTCCCCTGGGCTTGTTTTCAGGGTCCTCATAGGGGTCCTCGAAGTCCAGGTCCCTCTGGAGCCGGTATGCTTTGAGGATCTCACTCTCAGTGTAGTCTGGCGTGGGCGGCTGTGGAGGGACCTTCCTGCTGCCAAAGCTCAGGTAGTCTTTCAGCCACTTGGCCATCACGACTCTGCTTCCAAACGAACTTGTGTGTGATGGATAGTGCAGGAGGCTGCAGGGGACAGACAGGGACAGACAGGGACAGACAAGGGGGGTTATTATTTACTACTTATTTCAGATGAGATTGTGTAACCTCTGAATTTGCTCCGTGCGTTTGTGCTTCGCTGAGAAATGACAGATTAAAACTCTTCCTATTCTCAAACAGAATTAATCCACAGGTCCTGACCCCCTCACAATATTTAGTCTGGAAAACTGTGTCACGGACTCACACGCAGTGTGGGTTTACATTCACCCAAGAGACACCAACTGCACCATTAGCTGGGCTTTACGCACGCCTTTTGTTTTACGCGGGGAGCAGTAACGTCTGGCATCTGGACTTTGCCCAAAGGCTGCAATTACATTTCACACCCCTGCATTCAAGTCTGACGTTAGCACGCTGATAAAATTGGAAAGACAAAGACGAGGAAGAAAAATGTTAAAGTAATATGGTAACAAAGAAATCGAAGTTGTATTAAATTCAAGCATCTTTTTTTTATTATTTTGACCAAGATAAAAACACAGTAAGTTTAGAATCAACGCAGGCTCATCCGGAACACACTAAACGCAGCCCGAGAGGAAGCAATTTCTCTTAAACTTTTCACCAAACCACTGGATTTAAACCCCAGTAATGTCTGCGCTGCGGTGGCACCCTCACTTACCAACGCTGATCAGTCCTTCAGCCACTTTGGATGCTTTATTCCGCGTTTCTTCATGTCGATTTGGGCACAGAGCAGCGACAAAAACCTTCCTCTGCTCACGCGTTTTATTCCCCAACAGGACAAGAAGAAAGAAAAGCAGCCGCTGTTCTGGAAACAAAACAAGAGCACTGAGATGTATCAGAGTTCCTGTGGCGACGGAGGCAAACGTGCGAGTGAGGAGAACTACAGCTCCGACAGAAAGTCAACCGAGCGATTAGAGGGGAGGTGCTTCATTCCCAGTGGAACAGCCTCCTATTCCCTTTCGCAGTCAGCAGACTGCTCATTCATTTAAATATCTGCACATCACAGAGGCTGCAACGACAGACATGTCCTCTGTCAGAATCTCAGCAGCTCCAATGTGCACAAAGATGTGCATTATTTATCTGCGTGACATCACTGGAGGTTTTTATAGTCTGGCTTCAGTGGGGTTTATTTTTATGATTTGGCTTTTTCTCCTAAAGGAACGTAGAGACTAACTGCAAAACAAAGCCCGAGGGTTGAACTAAACTGTTTTCTGCTTTCTCTTAAAAGGGTTTGGTGGAGGAGGGAAATCCCATCATCCTTTGGGCAACATGAGCAGCCTTGTGAAGTTAAGACAGAAGTGTAGCTATAAAATCCTGCCTGTATCATACAGACCAGATGACAGGGGCAGTGAGGCCTGTCCACTCCGACTGAAAAACAAAGCCGTATCCCTTTTGTTTGAACCCCCCCAGTGTGTTTCATCCTCTCACAGATGTGCCATTGCCCAAAGTCCAGGCGGCCAAATTGGATTGTGTGCCGCAGCGGCTAAAGGTCCATCTAAGTCTGTTAAAACACTGTAAATGCCTCTTTCTTTACGACAGTCATGAGCTCACTTTCTCCCTGGAGTGGGAGACTGCATGAGGTCACCGTGCTAGAATCCACCCCCACTACTATCACCTCATTAGTCCATCAGGATTCTGTTTATCTTTCAGGTCTGTAGTCTAATTCCAATTAATTATAAGAGCAAAAGAGTTAATCTGAAAACAGGAACCATTTCATGGCATAATGGCCTGTCAGACTCGTTTCTGAGGGTTGTAAACCCTCGGACAACTCATCTACTGTGTCCTTCTCATTTGTTTGGCTTATTCAAGAAGAGAGCCAGATCTCATGGGAGCAGACTTTAATAACCAGTGATTATCATGTGGGAACACGATCAATATGTTGTGCTAAAGGCCTATCTGTTCAATAGCTTATAGACTTTGATCCTTCAAGATGATTTGCTTACAAAATAAACATATACGCAAGTGAAGATCTTTTTTTTTCTCAAATGACCAAAAACTCTACTGTCTCTTCTTTTCTTTTCTACCTTTCCATTTTTATCTCCAGTCATTTCTGAGTGTACCTGTAATCTTTGCTCGATTTTCCATCTCCTCCCCTTTTTTCAATTTCACAGTCCTCTCAGTCCAGCACCTCCCCTAACCCCCCTACGAGCAAGTAACATATTGGACATACATTAAATTTTTCTTTCCATCCTGACCAGGGTGTGTGCCAGCACTGGTTGGAAAAAACAGTAAAACTGATCCAAAGGTGGAAAATCAGAGCCAGAAAGATAGGCAAGCTGTGAGACTCAGGAAGAGGACGACACATGTGGAGCGCAGGGGAGAGGTGAGGGAATCTGAAATGGAAAATGGGGATCTCTCACAGCGAGATAATCACTGACACATACAGGCAGAAAGTCATTGTGTTTTTCCATGCAAACTAAACACTGCTGCATAGGAGCCGAAGATGTAACTGACTCGAACGGAAACAACAAGGTGCTGTGGACTAGTTCAGAGAATTAATAAGACTTCCTCGTTATAAGGCGCTAAATATGGATGTGACATTTTCCCTGAGCTTCAGGCTTCAGTCAGATATTGCTCTTTCCCAGGTGAACAGCACTTATGAAATTAGAGGTATACAAACACGCTGCTCTTTCTGAAGCTGTTCGCTGCCTGTAGATATTCATGTACAGACGCACATTAACAAGGTCATCTTTCAAAGCCACTTGTTCAATCTGAATATAGTCTTGAGTGTTTGTCTTTAATTAAAGAGATGGTAACATAGCCCTGTAGGAGTAATTGATTAGTTTCATCTGCTTTGCATTTACTGCCCCCAGCTGGTGGCTCCTACGTGCTGCATGTGCCCTTTAGAAATTCCAACAGTGGCAGGTTTCTCTCTGCTCTGGACTGTAATTTGTCAAATAATTTGTATCCATTCACATTCAGTGTACTAAATACAGACATGTTAATGCCAGTGTCTGTAAAATGCCAAATGAATTACGCATATAAGCTCAGTGGGACCCAGTGGTTCAGGTCTCCCTGTGCTGCCATTGGTTAAATTTCCCTTCACGTTTCTGTGATTGGCTACAATATCCAAAACAAGGAACTTCCCCGCGTTGAGTTATGACAAACTCTACAATGAAACTTCATTTTACAATAGATTATTAAACACACAATAACAGCCATGCACATCTGCACACGTCGTTAAATATGCTCCAGATGTGCTGCTCGCGACTCACACAACATGTCATCCATCACCGCCAATCAAACGCTGATCCGGCGTTTTGCGCATTGCTGATTGGTTGATTTACGGTCAGGGCGGGCACATTGCTGGTGTCCACCAGGCAGCAGTGACTTCAGTTTATTTCTGCGAGCGTCCAGTGGGACAGTGGAAACACTCACCTGGAGCAGGACTGTCCTCCACAGGTAGGCGGCATGTTCTCTCTGTGTGTTGCTGCTCTCAGGCTTAGGTTAGACCGGGATGGAGACATCTCCTGGACATTCAGAACATTGTGGGTCTCCTAGATGATGCTACGTTTCTGCTGTGTCCACTTGATGACTGCACCCTGGATAGAAAGTGAAAATATTTTTCAGACACACTAAATAAGATGTCAGTGACTGTAACACTAAGTTGGTTTGTTTACCACATTTATTTTAGTGTTCCTGTTGAGACAGAGCTGATCAAACCATTATGAAGAGTCTGAAGGCAAAGTTTAAAAAGAATGAGGTAAGAGTTGTCTGCTCTAAGGCACACAGGGCGTAACTATTAAAAAGTAGTACACCTGTGCTCTATGTCTGGCAGCTATTTAAAGATATAACTGCTATAACAAGCTGTATTTGGACCTAATATTACAGTTGCTCCATATTAAGTACTTCCATGGTCCCAGGTTGCTCCGTATGTGTGTCAGTGTGTGTATGAGGGATTCAGTGTCACTGAGCAGCAGCAGGAGAGCAGCACTGTCTCCAGACGGCTGCTATAATCAGAGATCTCAGGTAGCCTTCAATTATTCACATGTATGTGCCCACTCATGCACACACTAAATTCCTACTTTCCTGCTGTCATCCCTGAGCTACTCTTAAGGGCTTTGTAATGTGTGATAACCTTTTTTTTTTTTTTTTTTAAATCAACAACACTGTATTTTTCTGATTGTGCTTTTTCGCCTGATTCATGCAGCCAAGTGTCAATGATCCCACACACTAATGACCCTGGGGCTCTGATACAAGCAGATAGGCTATCATATTTCAGTGCTGATGATGCTTTTATCAAATTTAAAGCCTGTTCAGTCATTTTAAAGAGAAGTTTTGCCTCCTTCTAACTCACAGTGTTGATTGATAAATAGATAGATACCCTGCAGACTGTTTGTGTACCACTTTATGTCCCCACTGTGTCCCCTCTGCCCCACAAATGTCCATCCAAAGGGGGGAGAGCAGGGTGCAGCCTATCCAGGTTGTTTCCCCTATTTTTGCTGAGTCCTCACATCCCACAGGCCCTGCTCTGTAGCTGCAGAGAAAGTGATCTATGACGCTGGCAGGGGGTACCGTGCAGGACCTGACAAAAACTAATGGAGAAAAAGAGGGAGGCTGCTGCACAGAGGAAGGCAGTAGAGAAATTATTAGGTTAGAGAAAGGAGGGCAGTGAAGCGAAGAACGAGGTTGCACTGTGTGTGTGTGTCTGTGTGTGTGTGTGTTTGTGTGTGAGAGTTGCAGTCGTAGGACTGGCTTCGTTCCTGCTAGCAGCTGGAACAGGACGGGGAGATGCTGTTCTGGATCCGGACAGGGAAGTGTTGCAGAGGGGGACGTTGTAAGGACAGCAAATAGCAGTGTTATTGTGTGTGTCAGAGTTCACATTGGTGGAGTGAGTGTGAGAATAGCATGTAGTGTGTAGCATGGAGAGGGCTCCTGTCATGCTGCTGTGACCTCTAAAGGATAACTGGCAGAAACTTATGGTTAGCTGAGTTTTCAACAGTCGTTTGAGGCTGTGTGTTTGTTATGTAGCCGTGTGGCAGTGTGTGTGCTGTGAGTCCTGACACACAGTGGCAGCTTTGTGCCCTGTAGCTGTATTTAGCTGAGTGTGTGATACCCTGCTAGCCGCATGGATCCTCAGCAGCCTGTTTTTAGCCTGATGAAGCGGTTCTGTCCTTGTCTCAGCCTGCTGCCGCTGCCAGTAGGTATCGTTTTCCTCTGTCCAATAATAGGAAATTGAATTGTTTTAACCCTTATTTCAATATTTCATTTTAAAAAGTAGTTTAATCTAAGTTTAACTTCTTATTCTGTTGATGATCTTGTCAAAAAATTAACATCATCACTGGTCTTTTCACATTGTAATTATATATATATATATATATATATATATATTTTTACAGTGCCCAGTCATCCATTGATTGGTATGTTATGAGATATGCAGTGTGGTATCAGTTTCCATTAGGGCACTAAAGGGTGATGACCTGTTTTCTGGCCCCCCGTCCCCTCAGAGTCAGGACTGGACTAAGAGTGATGAGAGGCTCCTGCAGGCTGTGGAGCAGAATGAACCTGACAAAGTCTCTGCTCTCATTGTTAAGAAAGGTCTCTGTCCCACTAAGCTGGATGCTGAGGGCAAGTCGGCGTAAGTTCATCGCCTACGTCACCATTAAAGACTGAAAGTATTATTGGTGCTTGTTTTCATATGTTAGCCTAAAGTACATTCTTTTCTGTGCAGTTAGTCATTTTTCAGTATTTAGAGTAAGAAGACTGATTCCAATTTCTCTGTAATAATCATTTCTTTCTTGATATTCTTTGGTAATGAATTCATCACATCATCGGCATTAAAGTGGAACAATCGCATCTCTAATCTCTAGTGACGTATTGTCCTTGCTCCTTCTGGCAGGTTGCACCTCTGTGCTTCTCGAGGACGGTTAGACTGTCTGGAGGTCATCATCTCTCATGGAGCAGATCTCACTGTCCCTGATGGTGCTGGTGCGGTACTCTATTATCAAATAAATAGATGGTTTATCTCGTCCCCTAAGGCTGTTGAATCACATGACATAGATTGTAACTGACTTACTCCAGGCTTCAGCGCCCTTCACCTTGCAGCCAAAAACAGCCAGTCAGAGTGTTTGAAGAGACTCTTACAGGTAAAACAAAGTCTGTCTGTTTCACCACCTAATAAACTAGAATAAATTTTAAGACTCTGCCAATTAAAAGTAGTTCTCCTGTCTTTTGCTAATATTATTCCTATTGTCCTGTGCAGGAAAGACTGGCAGTAGATTGCACTGACAGTATTGGTAGGACACCACTTCATCATGCAGGTATCACCAGTTTGACTACATAACAGTTTGTGTCTAACAAATTCCTTTCATACATACTATTTAGTATAATTCAAGTATTAAAAGTTAGCATTACATGCAGTATGTAAACCTCCGAATAGTAACTCTGATTTCCTGCAGCGGTCAGTGGCTGTTTGTCCTGCACTGAGAACCTGTGGGACTTTAAAGCCAATCTAGATGTCCAGGACACTGTAAGATTGTTGTTACAGTGGACATGAGCCTAAGGACATTAAACAACATTATTAAGCAAAGCTTTGAGATTGCTCCATGATTTTTGCATGGTCTCTTTCAGGATGGGGCCACCCCCCTGATATTAGCAGCCCAGATGAGCAGAGTGGACCTTTGTGTGTTCCTACTGGGACGAGGTGCCAATCCAAATATACAGGACAACCAGGGAAGGTACTTTACTTACAAGGTCCAGTGCTTCCTCTGAGTAGCAGACAGGGTCAGTTAGTTAATGGAACCGCTGGACTCTCGTCTGTCCATTTCCAATGATGCTTTTGCCTTGACCGTGTCAGATCATGGGAGCCCTGCTGAGACAGACTGGAAAATGAGGCAGCTTCTTCAGCTGAGCTAAAATAGAAACCCCCTCAGGATTATTCTCACAGCAGTGGGTTTGTCTGGGTCAGGTCAAGCCTTGGATAACCTCTTGTTTTAAGATGATTAGAGAATTATTCTCTAGTCAACATTAACAAGGCAAAAGACATTATTTTCTATCTATCATAGAATTTCACACAGTGTTTCCACACAGTAATGTGCAAATTAGGCACTAAAAATACACAGGGGATGCTTTAATACAATATATATATATATATATATATATATATATATATATATATATATATATGAAGGTAAATGAGTACTTCTGCACAGTTAAGTTAAGTGGAGGTCTTATTTATTAAACTATACTTTGTAGTTTTGATGACTTGTGAACTGATTTCATGTGGTAATGCGTGTTAACGGCAGATCTGCACTGATGCTGGCCTGTGAGAGTGACAGTGTTGAAACCGTAGAGGTTCTGCTGAGAGGGGGAGCCAACACACAGCTGGTTGATGAACTTGGACACAAAGCCACCGACTACAGCGTAGCCACAGGCAACCAACGCATCATACAAATGCTGCAGGATGGAGAACTTTTAGGTACACTATGAGGTTTGGGTTCCCTGTGGAGAGAGAGAAATTGGATTGTTATTTATCAAGCGTAGTTAGTTGATACATTTGTGAAAGTGGAATAAATAAAAGAGCTCATTACAGCACAACATATGGTAAGACCTTCCCGCAGACTATAAGGGGAGAGCAGGAGGAGGATCAGGAGGACAGCTGTGTGTGATTGTAAAGCAGGGTTTTAAAAAACACAAAAGGCTTGTTCCACTTTTATCTTCCTGGAAAGAAGTGGCTTATAGTGTATATAGAAAACAGATGTGTGGCTGATATGAAAAAGAGATGACAGAGGGGATTTAGTGTGGATATGATGTCTGACCACATGAGTTTTTGTTCTATAATTAGATGTTTTGGAGGATTTACTACTAACAGATACATGAACTGCACTATTATACACTACATGTGTACTTATGTGTGAGCCTCTGGCTGTTTGCTGAGCTTCACTGCTGCAGAAGTTAAAATGTTTTGCTGTGTGTGTCTTTCCCTCTTGCATTCGTAGCTTCTGAGAGTGCAGGCGAGGAGGTAAAGTTGCACAGCTGCGTATTGCATCATAGCGTCCATCAATTACATCATGGCCCATTTTTGACAGTCATATTGTGCATGTTTTCCAATATGAGGTCATTGTTTTTGTGTGCTGCTTTCTTTTTATTGGCGCCCGTTCCCCTTTGTTGCTGACCCCTTCCCTTATCTTAGTTTCCTCCATTTTTTCATTTTAAGTTGTTTTTGATCCCCCTCCCACCCTCACGCAGCTCCCACAAGTCCCCTCAGGTGCCTCCTCAGTGCAAGGGGGGACTACCCCCCGCAAACGGAAAGCTCCTCCACCACCGCGCTCACCTCTTCAGGTACTGTAAGAAACATTAAGTGGATGGAAAACACATCTCTACATGTGAACCTTACATCATTGTCAGTTCATATAACGTGTATCATCGTAATCTCCATCACTACTTTAATATCTGCTCCTGTTGGCAAATGTGAAATTTGAAACTTGTGATTTTTCTTCCATTGCAGAAGAGATAAACCGGGATAAGCAGAAAAATGTATCATACAGATTTATCTTATTTAAAGATCTTCTTATGTTACAGATACTGAAAACCATCATTTATGTAAGGACTAATCAAGGTTTATTTCTGTCTGTTTTCCCACAACAAAGGTCCAAGGTTTTCCGCCATCTCCACAATCTCAGAGTCCTGCTGCCACCCCCAAACCCCCTGAGCCCCAGTCCCAGTCTCCCTCTCCCCAGCCTTCTGAAACACAGCAATCAGCCCAGGTTAGCAGTGTAAATATGAATTTGTATTTATTCAGATTTCATATCGCATGAAATGTAACAGGTGTTCATGGTGTTTTACTGTTGTCTGTGTAAGACGGAGGATGAGGAGGTGTTTGAGGAGATTCGACGGCTGCGCCTGGAGAGAGGCCGTCTGCTCCAGAAGATTAAAGCCTTGGAGCAGCAGCAACAGAGCGCCCTCTCTGCCTTGGAGGAGGTATTACACGCCATACAGTGAACCCCCTCAACTTATAGCTATATATACGAGTTATCTGTAAAGGCATATGTATCAGAGACAACATGTCACGTAGGACTGTTAATAATAACATTTAATGGTCTGTGTGTGTTGTGTGTGGACTGTAGTTGTCCCAACTAAAGCAGCGTCTGGAGGAGGCAGAGACAGAGAGGGACAAGCTGCTTGAGGAGATGAGGGGGGGCCATGCTATTGGGGCTAGTGACTCTGAGGACATGGATGAAATGTTTGACTTCCCAGGTATGGAATCTGCATGTACAACATGTGCACTTCGCTGGCCCTGGCAGAGAGGGAAGTGTATTGATGGACTTTTCCTGAACTTTACCTCTAGAAAAGCTGCTCTCCAAGCGCTCCAGGGCCTCTCCTGCTCAGGATGAGGTAACTTCTCAGGCAGACACTGAGTCAGTCAGCCCCTCTCCTGCCCCAGCTGACCCAGGAACTGTTGCTGAGCTGCGCAAACAAATAGAGGAACTTATCTCACAAAACTCTGAACTAGTCCTCAAAGTGCAGGTAGGATCAAATACACTAACGCATGAACATAATCCCATACTACTCACACATACACACAGAAAGATATTCATTCAAATGAAACGTCCCACATTATAATGCACATCCATAATCCTCCTTTTTACCTCCTTTCTCTCCCTCTCTCTCTCTCACACACACACACAGTCCCAAGATGCTTTAGAGAGGAAAAATTAAGTGAAGTGATTATTAAATGGTTCCCCAGCAGAAGATGAAGATGCTGGTTCAAGAGTAGTTGAGTGTCCCTGACTGGAACGTCAGTCATGACCACTTAAACTTTATGGTGCTACACTAATGCAACATGCTAATGCACAGAGGTAATTGTGTTATATGGTTAGAAATAGAACAGCCAAACGCCACATGCAGACATGGGGGCATTTTGTAGACTAGCTTTCCCCTAACTGGGTCATACTGGTTGAAGCACTGAAGTTTGTTGATCTAGTGTGACTCATTCAATACTGTATGAATAGCAGTGATCAAGGCCAAAAACTTCTGCTGTGTGAAATAGAACCAGACAGGAAAGTGGGAAATCTAAGGTCTGATAGAGAGAGGGGGTCAGAGGTAAACTAAACCCAAAACTTCCTGAGATTTGTTTACACATATAGCTCAGTTTGCTATATGTGAGTGGTAGCATCACTCAACCTGTGAAAACAATTGTATAATGTATAGGATCTCACCTGGGCCATGGATATAAATTTAAAAAAGCAGCTGGGCATGGCATTTTGAAGGTTTAAGAGAGGGGATCTAACATGTATATTATATCTAGTTGCATTATGGGAAATGTAGGAGCCAATGATTTGGTCAAATATCTCTATGCTGGACTTGTCTCTTGTGCATTCTCAGACAATGAGGACTTTAGGTCCATGTTGTTCTCCTAGTTGTAAAAGCAGTACTCATTCTGTTATCAGAAATATTTTGTGCACCCTAAGGGCACGGCATGGACAATATGTGCAGTTTTAGCTTATAGGATAAACATCATAAAAGCTATGACCTCGACAAGCTGCTGTAATTTCCTGTGTTTTGTGCAGATGCTGGAGATGTTTGAGAAGGATGACACAGACATGCAGACATCCAGCCCAGACTCTGTCCCATTAGCTCAGTATGAGACCCTGAGGAAGGAGTTTGAATCCCTTCAGGAGCGCTTTGCACAGGCCCAGGCCTCGGACGAGGCCTCTGTCGTGGCTGAGGGGGGGTAGGTTTGATTGATTTACTCATCCATCCAAACTGATTTAACACAACCGAGCTAAATAATATTATCACAGTTCAACTCCTCTGTACTGAATCAGACATTTACCCTGAGATGTGCACACCTTTGCCATTATCAGTTCCAAAGGCTCAGCAGTGTCTGGTTCCGGCCACTGTCAGGCCATTTTTAAAACTGCTGAGCATTTACATTTGTCCTGCATCACGCTGGAGGCTGAGCAGGCGTAAGTGCAAAATTTGTTCTCATGACATCATTGACTGCTTTCTTATCTCAGTTTTATTGTCTGTTGTTTGTTTTATTGTTTAACCATTTTATTGTTTTTCTGACATTGTTGTCAGTAAGGAATATTTGAATTACCACAGGCTGCATGCTTCTGTAATACAGAGTTAATGTGTCAGGTCATGTGTATGTTATGAATGAATTTGTTAGCATCACCTTTTCCAGTAGGAGCATTTCCTGTTTTTCTTTGTTTGTTTTGTTGTTTGGTTAGAAGTGGAACATGTGTAGTTTTTTTTACTGTTTGCCAGAAAAAGAAGAACAACTTAAAGACGTTTGAGAAACTGTTATGGACAATTTATTTACTATTTTCTGACAGTAAAGACTAAATCATAAGTTGCTTCATTTCATCATCATTTCATCTTCTTTGGCAGTGGAGATGAGAAGTCTCAGGAAGGAGGTGTGGATGTAGAAAGTATGGAGGCACTGAGGGAGAAACTACGTGGGCTGGAGGAGCAACTGGCATCCTCCCAGTCTGAGCTAGAGGAATTAAAGGAACACATGCGCCTCGGGGTGCTCTCTGTGGAGTGTGCTGAAGGGGATACTGTCACAGCAGGTGCTGGGACTGAAGGCCAGTCTGGGGCCACAGAGGAGGCCCTGAGCCAGGAGGCACAGCAGCTGAGAGCCAGGGTGACGGAGCTAGAGGAGGAGCTTGCTAAGAGACAGGGTGATGAAGAGGGTCAGAGCAGCCAGGACAGTGACACAATCAAACAGCTGACAGAGAAAGTAGAGGCACTCCAGGCTGCTCTGGAACAGCAAGAGTCTAAAGAAGAAGGGAAGAAAGACAACAAAGAAGAGACAGAAACTGTGAAGTGCCTTCGTGAAAAAGTGGCCGAGTTGGAAGCAGCCCTGGCAGAGAGCATCAGGAAAGAGGGAGGAACAGCAGGAGATGGAGATCAGGTCTGTCGCCTACAGGAACGCTTGGGTGAGCTAGAAGTGGAGCTAAAGAAATGTGTGCCCCGCTCAGAGTTAGAGGAGGTGCAGGTGACTTTGGGGCTCCAGTGTGAACAGCTGGCCAGGGAGAGGGTGGATGTGGCAAGACGGCTCAATGATGCTCTCCTGGAGCTGGAGAGACTCAGGCCTCCTCCACGTGGAGATGATGAGGACGAGGAGGAAGAAGAGGAGCACTCAGAGAGCTCAGAGCCCTCAGTGATATCAGGTGTGCAAGGCTGTTCATTTTTTCTTTTACTTTAAAGTTTCTTTTTGGGTTCATTCTTTGAATGATCATGCCTCTGTCCAATCAGAGCACTCCAGACGCACCCTGGCAGCAGTGAGAGAAGAACTGGAAGTTGCAAGACAAGAAGCAGCCCAGGCTCTGGACTGTCTGTGTGCTGAGCAGGAGGGCCGTGCACGGGACGCCCTGCAGCTGAAAGACGCAGTGCCACTTTCAAAACATAAGGAGGCGCTGTCTGCAGTTTCAGAACAGCTTGCTCAGACACTGCAGGAGCTCCAGGAGGAGAGGACCGTCCGTAGCCAGGCTGAAGGGCAGGTTGCTACACTAGAGGCCAAACTGCAGACCCTGCAGGATGCCATTCCCAAAGAGGAGCATGAGAAAATCAAGGTCAGCAGGAAAATATAAAAGATAAGAATAACCATGATAACAATGACCACATTAGAACGGGCAGAAGAGGAAAGGCATCTATGAAAAATGTTTAAATATTTGAGACATGGGGGCAGACCCAGAGAAAAGGGGCTGGATCATTATTGGACAACACAGCATTGCTTCTAATTCATTTAAGATAATTTCTCATTGGACAATATGCTCTGGGACTCTGGTAAAAGGGGTCAGTCACATGGGAGAGTTAAACTCCACCCAGCTCCATGACCCTGGCTCAGGTGTTGCCTCCATATTCACTACCAGTCAAAAGTTTGGACACACTTTCCTATTTAATTCAATGGAAAAGTGTGTCCAAACTTTTAAATGATAGCGTATGTTAAATTATCTACCACTTTTAAAAACAATACAAGGTTTCACATAGGTTCTACAGAAAGTTTAGGATATTTACTCAAGAAAACAAATAATTATAGCCTGATATATCCATGCCTACGTTGAATCTGTGCTCTTTGCCCCACAGGCAGAGCTACAGCGCTCTCTGCAGGCCAGTGAGAGCAGTGCAGCAGCAGCTCAGGAAGCTCTGACTGAAAAGGAGATGGAGCTGAAAGAGCTAAAGTCACAGAAAGCTGCAGAACAGGGTTTAATCTCCAAAGAGGACCACGAGGCTCTGCGGCTCTCTTTGCAAGCTGAGATCAACGCCATCACTGTTCGTTTCAATGACCTCACCCGCAAACATGAGAAGACCTGCACCGAGGTCTGCGTGCATGCATGTTATTGTTTCTGCCTCCGTCCAGTCTAAACCCATATTAGATGTTATAGTGTTTGCCACTAAGTGAGCTGTGTTCCATGAAGGTCTCTTACCTTTACATTATTCATATGTGTATTACTTTGTCTATCCAGTACCTCCCCCTGCTTATTGATCCCCCTCTATATGTGCTTTCTGATGAACTAATGTAGTGTCTATCTAGATATCAAACTTTATAAATCAGTCAGTGATCCTGGGTCAGCCTGCAGTTCTATATAAGTATATAATACCTCGATCAGAGATATTACCAAACAGAGTAATACTGTAGTGACAGGGTGCCACTGGGAATTTTACCGGTTTAGGTATTCCAGGTGCAGAGGGACGCTCTTTTTCACAAAAGCGAGCGGCAGGTTGCAGAGTCCCAGCTGGCCACGGTGCAGCAGCAGCTAGCCGAATTACAGGCCCAGTCCAGTCATATCCAGGAGCTCCACGAGGACATTCAGGCATCCAAGGGCCTGGTCAAGGAGAAAGACCGCAAGGTAAGAGAGCACACATCTGGTTTGAACAACTGTTTTGAAGCATCTATGAGGTGACCACACTTATATATCTGTGCTTGCAGATAACAGAGCTATCCAAGGAGGTGTTCAGACTAAAAGAGGCCCTAGGATCTCTGTCACCACCTCTGGGCATCACATCCTCAGCCTCCTCGTCCACCCATCATGGTAACCCTGGGCAGCAAATGGCCCTGCAGAACAGGATCTTTGTTCTCACCCAGCAGCTCCAGGTGAGGGGAGAATTGTTCCATAAGGACATGTGAAGTGATAGAAATGCTGGTATGATCATTTCTGAATGATTTTTTTTCCTACATTATCATGTAAAAAAAAAAACAAACAAAAACTCTTCAGTTTTTCCTGTAAAGTAACATTTTCTCTCACCTTTTTGCAGGACTGGGAGAGGAAACACAAACAGGTTGTGGCTGTGTACCGCTCCCATCTGTTGGCAGCTGTACAGGTCAGTTGAAATTTAGATTTAAACCACTTGAGATTTAAGAAATGTGTGACTGGTTTGTTTCTTTTGATCAGATTAATTATTCATCATTCTGCCAATAAGGTGTACACGTGTAGCTATTTCTTTTTGTCACGTTGGTTGCAAAGGTGCCATTGACCTTTGAAAGAACTAATGAATACTCAGCCGATGCTTTCATTGTTAAATTAATGAAGAAAAAGAAAGAAACAAAAAATATTTTAGGTTTTAAATCAATATTAATATATAGGAACAGTAATTAAAGTAAATAGCCAAGGGAGTCAAGCATTGGTGTGATTTTTAGATTTGCAAGTATATGTCATCTAATGTTACCCAACAGGGACGTATGGACGAAGAGGTGAAGGGTCTGTTACTCCAGATCCTCAGGATGACGCATCAGGGACACTGAACCTTCCAACATCTGTGGGTCTCTCTACACATCCAGTCCCACTACAGGTCAGCATAAAGCAAGTCCAGCATATAACAACCTGTGGGACAGGAATCACAGAAATCTGTGGTCAGACAGAACTGCATGCACATGATAACGTACCCTGAACAGCAGCATCATGGCTTAAAACTAACAACCAAGCAGTGAACGATAGAACTGTGGAGTGCCTTCATTACATGCCAGGGTTTTACTGTAACACAAACTGAATGTGGACACAGGATGATTATTTAGAAGAAATGCACCAAGTTTGACAAGCAGATTGATTTTATATAATATTGTTATAATAAAAAGTAAAATAAATTGTTGCCTGTTCGTTGTTACTTTCTGCACAAATCCTTTCAACTGAAGTCTACAGCTTCTACACTGTGTGCCATGTCTATTTCTGGGTGATGCAAATCTGAAGACTTAATTTGGCTTTAGCTTGTGCGCATGGAAATTTGAACAGCTGGGCTCAACGTGCAGCAGCTACATTAACTGGTAGATATGAACAGTCTCACAAATGACAAAATACTATTTGAACTGTAGTTTGTTTTTTTCATTCATTTTATTGACAAAAAGCCTTTAACTTTAATCAAATAAGATCCAAGAAATTCCTGAGAAAGAAAAAGGTGAGATCTAAAAAAACAAAAAAAACAAAAAAAACAAAAAAAAAATAGATTGGACTCACTCACCAATGTGCAGTCATGGGAGCAAAGAGTGGTGGGCCTGATTAAAGATATGCAGCAAATGACACAGTGACTCAGAGAGAAATGCAAAAATGTGACCTACCTCTAGTAAGATTTTAAAGTATTATATGGGTAACAAACAGGGTATGAAACTTACTGTAAGTGCCACAAAAGAGCAGAAATAAGACAAGTCATCCAGATGTATAGACACAGATGTGGGACAGGACAACCAACACAATTCCCTGAGCCGGGACAAATAAAGGATTGAGTTTCTAGTCCAAATCCCATGTCTTTATTATCAATCAGTATGGCTTGCTTCTAAAAAAAAAAAAAAATAATAAAAAAAAAAAAAAAGAGGAGACTGTTCTGAGGGACACATAAAGACAATGACAACCATGACACAATAAGACAGTGTTAAACATGATTCACCCCAAAACAAGAGCAGCTTACATTACTTTACACAAGTATAAGAGCTTAGTCATCCTGAAATTTCTTCAGTCATTCATTGGCAAGGCAAGAAAACTAGTCTTTTGCAATAAGAGCATAAATGCACAATATATACACTCTGACGCAAATGCCTGTCTCTGTAGTTATTAAGGCACTGAAGTTGGAGGGACTTGGATATACTGAGTTTGTATGCAGAGTAGGTGACTTTAGGCCAGGACGCTGTGTTTACTTGACCTCAAAGTACAATCTGCCCATTGGTTTGCACAGAACTACACAGATCTATATGTATTTAACAAATGATGAACAGCCCTTACAAACACATTAAACAACTGACATTGATTCCACTTTTAAGACGATGTTTTCTGTCCATTTAGTCGTCCACACACAGCACGACTGCATGATTTTTTTTAAAGAAGTTGGATTTGGTGCCAAAAGGTTTTACGGAGAAATGAAAAATCCAGAGGAATGTACGGCTGCTTGGCAAATCCAGCACTAAGTCGTGTTTAGAGTGTTTCCATTGTGCCATCTCAGAATCAGATACTGCAGACGTGAACATGTAACAACAAACACTCATAAGATTCATTTCCTCAATTGTCCCTTATAGTCACAGTATATTCATTTCTTGTATTTAGATTGAAATAAACTACTAAATATGGAACCTGACTTTTTTTTTTAATATCTTCACCAGATAATCAACAACAGTCTTTTTCTGGTAATTGTTCTGTGACCAACTGGTTGCGCAAATCAAGGTAGACTGGAAGCACATCACGATTACAGGCATAGTAGGACTTTTTTTTTTTCCACTGTGCATTAAATCCTCCTTTGATTTCCTGAAGTTAGGTCCTCTCTGAACAGTTGTTGCTTTAATTTTTGACCTTGACAGTTTTCCAGACCTGGGTTAAGTGAATTCTGGCTGAATGTTTTAGCTTAATGGCTGCATGCTGATTTGTTTATAACAGATGAGGAGTAGTTTGGTTGATCCTGGATGACAACAGGCAGAGAAAGTACAAGGAGATGTCGGCTGCCTCTTTCTCCTCCGTTGTTGTTGAGTTGTTCATGGACAGAAAGTGTCACTGATATCTTTTTGTTCCAGACAAATATCCACCAGGCATAAATGATTTCCAGCTATAGTGTTTTTGTCTGGGTGCTGCATGGGCACAGAAGAATTCATCTCTGGAATAAGGCAGAGAAAGTAAGATGAGATCATTTTAAACAAAGACTGAAGGTCAGTGCATCAGTGGGTTTGCCTGGCAGATACAACAGTAAAATAATCTGTCCATTATTGCAGGCAGGAATGTATTCTTCATCAAATGTAAACTGATTAGAGCTACAAAGTTAATATCAAGCAGTTGTAAGTACTTGAGAACATGCAATTTTCAGAATATAATTCAGGTTAAATTAACATTGATTATAAATATAGATATTAGTTTAAAATTAAGGTTATATTCCGTATCCTTCAGTATCCTTCACATATACTTCACACTTACCATCCCATGCGAGGCCTGATGGCTCATTGTTTCCTCCTGACCACCTGTTTGAGGTGGAGCTCGCTCTCTGCTGCAACAATGGGCAGCTCGTTCTTCAGATGGTATGAGATAAGGTGGCTTATGCTCTCAAATAACATGTCTTTGGTTCGGACCTTCATGAAGGACAGCAAGAGACATAAGGTAAGTAAGTAATGGAGGTCGACCCCAGACTGAAGAAGCCATTTCTAAAATCTGTTTGCTATAGTGAATGACAATAAATGAATCACACAAAATGTCACTAGGATCAGTGTTCAGTGTTTCTTATTGAGATACACAATATAAACATTTTCAGAAGTAAAGTGTTGAAAAGTTTAGTTGAAGTCTTTTTTCAAATTCTCTCAAACTCACCACTCCCTCAGGGTCCACCAGAAGTAAATGTTTGGGCAGGCCACAGTGCATGCCTGTTAGCACATACTGTCCCGGGTTGGTCGTGCTTTCCCGGACGAGGAAATCTCCGTCTCGGACCAGGAGTTTCTCTGCGTCTCGTCGGCTCATGCGGCTGTGGTACCACGTCTCCCTGCGGAGCTGCTCCTCGTTTGGGGCCACGGGGGCTCGACGGCGTGGAGGACTGGGCCACTGGTCCTCTACAACCCGAACACCTCCAACTGCAGCCTGAGCACCTCCAGTTGCAGCAGCTGTGCTTGAGCCAACAGCTCCACCACTGGCCTCGTGAAGCTTCAGGGCATCCTCAAAGGGCCCTGCAGGGACAATGACGTTTCACAAGTAGAAATGGGGTCACTGCACATTATAACACAGAGAGAGAGAGTGACAGACAGGAGATGATCTTTACTATAGCTGTCAGAATGAGTGATATTAAATCTCAGGACTTACTCATATCAAACAGATCTTTCTTGGGACTGTCAGGTGCCCTGATTGCTCTGTGCCCACTGGCTCCCTGTGCCAACGAGTCCAGGTTTTCCAGACTCTGAGTGTTAACATACTGATGCTCCTCATAGTCTCTGCTGCCTTGTGGGTGGCCATCAGCACACAGGTATCCATCTGATGTCAGACCTGAGAGCAACAGGTACACTTAACACGTTTCTGTTTTGTTAAATAACGTTTGTATGTGTGTCCATGAAACATTTTGTTTTTGCATTTTTCAGTTTTTATAAGACACCACACCATGTGTATATCTCATTTCCACACATAAACTCAGACCATCTGTAGTACACCATACACTGAAGTGGACATTTTGACAATGTCGTAATTACAGACCAATTTTATGTAGCCACCAATAAGAAGACCACTTCTGCCGGGCCCTGATAGCTGCGTGATTCCAGTTATTACCACGAAACTGCAGTCACTATCCATGGTTTAGTTCCAGCGAGGGAACTGTGTTGTATGTTATACTCCCCCCTCTCTTCCCTTGTTTCCTGTTTTCCCTACAGACAGTCTGACTACTTAAGGCTAACAGAGTTCAGGGAACATCGAGGACACCTGAAGCTTTCCTCCTAGCAAAGATGACAAACAACACACGCATGAGGGTAGTTTGTTTATCGGAAAGGTCATCCTGAATAAACTATCTTAATTCTATCAGGGCGATTCTAAGAGCCAGTATACTGATTTTCTGTCTCTGCAAGAGTGTAAGTAAATTTCATTTAGTCCACAAAGCGTAGTGATAACTGGATAATAGGAACGAAAAATCTCCACCATTTTCAGAGAGACAAATGAGCTGTGACACAGAGAGAGAGAGAGAGAGAGAGAGCTGAAAGGCAGCCAAACACCTCCTACCTATTTTCCACTGTCTTCCTCACACAGTGTATAAAGAACACTGCAAACTAAATCTAATGTAAAAAAAAATCCTATATAGATTCAATTAGTAAAAATCTTGTAAGTGTATTTTTCTGGGCGTCATACCTGCGTACTGCCACAGGGCGTCTCACCTGAGCTGCTGCCTGTCTCAGTGTCCCAGTGAAGCTCATAACACAGCTGACCAGGGGGATAAGATGCTTGCTCCCTTCTAGCTGGTGAGCCCATCTGCAAACACACATGCACATCAGGATGGACAACTAATCTCTTGTCCCCACATAATGTTGTTTTCAAGCACTCTGTTTGAAACATTAGCTACAGCGTGTCACCATGTTCTGCACAAGCTGCAGGGAGAGAGCAATGACTTCTCTCACTGGGTAAGCTAAGGCTCTTTATGTAATTATATTTGTCTTCAGCAATTATGGTGCATGCACATCAGGGATAATGTTATGGAGTATATTTTCATGCTCCTACTGCTTAATTTCTTGTAAACAACACAGGGAAAGAGCAGCACAACATCCATCACCACTCTATGAGATATCAGAGGTGCCAATGGGTCATGAACTACTTGATAATGACCAGATGTAGTTTGGATTACATCCGTGCTAACATTAGATGATGAAGTTTGGGAATGACGTGACTCTTGGATCATATCACATTCTACTCAAATGATGTTAAATTCCACTTAACGCTGTACTGCACAGCTAAGGCTGCACAACCAGAATCCAGGACCTGACCTGATTTCATGCTGTTTTTAAAGCCTTACCAGGACACTGACCTGTGCGGCTGCTGTCTTGCTCTGTGGCTGGGTATGGATGTGTCCAAAGAGAGCTCCACTGGGCCGGAGCCTGGAGTCCACTACTCCACCAACAGGAGGCTCCTTTCCCGGGATGCTGTTGTAGTAATCATGCTCAGAGAAGTCCTCATCCTCCACCCACACTGGCTCCTCTGGTCTGACAGACCTGAAGGAGCACATTCATATAAGGAGGTTCATGATTACACAACCTAATTTTGTTATTACACTGTGCATGAGTATACTAATAGTGTTATCAATTCTAAATGAATCGCTCTACTTTCAGAATACTAACAATAAGAATCCTAATTTGCATTCTTATTGATTTCTATTGATATTAATAGTGAAAAATAATGATAAGGAGGTCTGGCTTCTCAAATGGCTCACGTCAGATCAGAAAGTATCTATATAAATCAGACCTACTGCTGATGGTAGCAGGAAGATTTTCATGTGAAACCAGAATAGAATAAAATAATAGTAGAGTTCCTCCTGTGTCTGCCTGTGTCACAGTGACACCCAAGGTTGAAATAACGTGTGAGGATCAATATTAAATGATGGAAACTGAGGTACTACAAGAACAAACTATCATGTCTTTTAAAGTAACGAATAACAAAGAAATCTGACACCAATAACACCATCTACCTTTTTATAGAGGACTGATTTTGTCAGGACTGTGCGTTACCTCTCCACAGATGCCATGGTTTTAGGAGGACTGTGTAGGTACTGTTTGAACTGCAGCTCGAAGGCTTGGCCGATGGTGCTGATGACACTTTGGGCTAAACCGTCAGAGCACTCCAGGATATGACATGCTGAGATAGACAAAGGTTTTTGTCAGATGCCACATATTTTTTAGGAGTCCTTTTAATACCATGATGGTAAGAATTTCCTTTCAAAATACTGCTTTCTCTCAACCATTCAAAAATATTAGAAATGTATAATTTATACAAAGAATTATAAGATATCAGGTGTAACTTGTTTCCAAATAGTCGATATGTTTATTGATGATTCTTTGTATTAAATAATAAATTGTAGAATAAACAATACAAGTGGAAGTGAGCTGCAGTATAGTGCTGTGTCTGTAACGTCTAAGACATGATGCACGATTGTATGTAGGTAGTTATGAAACAAGAAGGAGCAGTGAAACTAAAACAAGCTTTTCAGGACATACCTCTCTGATTCACTGGGTCTTTGGCCACATATGCAACATAATCAGGTGTGTCCTGCAAGAGTCAGGAGGAAAAGTTCAGTTAGGTCAGATAAATTAGACGTATATAACTACATAAAGGCCTTCACTGATTCTAGGGTCATGAGACTGGAAACCAGTGAAATGCAGCCCAGTCAGATATGTGCAGGATGCCAATGAACTCGATGCACACAACATAAAGGAGATCTAACTTGCACTCACTGTGTCTCCCCCAGAGGCAAATGAGATGGACTGCATCGGATGGTGGGCTATCACCTGTAAGACACACGTAGATAAATCAGAAGAGGAGGTTTTGCTCATATTGTATTTTATTGTTTAATGCACATATATGACAACACACACATGCAAGACGAGAGATGCCAAAACAATGATGTAAAGGTCCAGTGCAAATAAAAACCATATGACCCACACCCCTGTTTACTGAGTGAGGAATCTTAGGGCTTGACCATTATAGGACTAATTAATTCACACATGCCAAGTTTATTGGTCCAATCCTTAAGCAGATGAATTCACAGTAGTTTAACATCATCTAACCTGCCGTGTGGTGGGGATGAGCAAACCGAGGCCGTCTACAGAAATATTGACTGCAATGCTCATGCCTGCAAATCGCAGGTTACTCTTCCCCATGATGGACTGGAGAGCTTTGTTCAGGGCCTACATGGGAAAGAACACAATGACAATTATTATCACACAAAAAGAAAATGATAAAGGATCATTACACATTTAGGTTTTTATCAGGACACAGCTATTTAGTGACTGTGAGAATACTAGGAATTATTTTCAAAACATATAATTTAACTTGTACAGGTGATAGTAGGAAGTTTACTATTTACCTTCTTCCTCCATGCTCCCTTTCCACCTGGCACTGCTTCACAAAGCCTGTTGATGGCTTCCCTAATTATGGAGATGAAAGGTCAGAGGTCAGACTATAGCGGGACACACTGGACAGTGATCAAATGGCCATGAGGAAGCATTTATGATCTAAAAATCATGCAGGTTTTATGACGACTGTGCACCCACATATGCACAATCCAGTCACATCAATGAGATTAAAACTGAGATGAAACATTTTGACATGTTTAGTCATGTTCAGAGCGACACACGGACACAACGATGGAAAATATCTGGAGTTAAACATGAACACAGGCTGTGTGGTTAAAGTCATAGCTCTCAGACACATCACAGAACAAATGTCAAGAAAAGGCTTTTCACCTGGTCTGTTCATAACATATCAAACCTTACTAAGATACTAAACTAAAAAAAAAAAAAAAAAAAATCACTGTTCATCAAACTCATGTTAAAGAAACTATATTCTGTTAGAAAACAAAGTGTTACACTTTTTTGCTGCTTCTTTAGTGCATCATTATTCCCATGTATTTTTTATAACGTAATTCTCTTTGCAGATTTGTTACAACTTTGCAATCAAGCTGCTGTGACTCTTGGGAATCGTTGTCTAATGGGCGTTTAAAGCTTCTGTCCCAAGAGAGCCCTGATGGCGGCAGGGAGGCATAATGTGGATGTGAGGCTGGTGCTCGCTCTCTCTGCCAGGGGACAGAGGGGACAGGAGGCGAGAACCCAGCTGCACCTATCAAGTGACTTGTAAATATTTAAAAAGCATCCATCTTGAGTAAAGGTCTTCTCAGGGAGTTTTGAAAAACACCACAATGCTGGAATGACTCATGCTGATGAGAGGGCAGAGGGAGGAGGAGGGCGAGAGAGAGATGAGCTGTTGTTGTTGTTCTTGTCTGCAGCTCCGGTATCTCGCCTGCAATAAAATGCCTGGCCTCATTATCACCGGTGTTGCTGCTTAACACCGTGACACAGAGAGGACTGTTAGGAGAATCTTCAAATCCAGGAACTGAAGTACATTTTTGAAATTCTGACAACCACTGGATGACTGGTGCAAGTCAGCAAGCTGCAAAAAAGGTCTGCTCTCAATGAAGATTATAGGTTCTTACTTTAAATGGCTGCTTTTGAAATGCATTCATGCAACAATTCACAGAGTACACTGAATATAAAATAAGCTTTTTTTTTGTTTTTAAATCGATTAACACAATTTTATTGGCCTTGTGAGACAAACGAACCATCTCACAGTCCCCAAGGATTTAGAGACAAATGTCTCACGTTGTTAACTTCACTGGAGCTCTACATAAGCTACAGATGTCAAAGGCCAAAGGAAATTTGAGTGCAGGTTCATTAAAAAATTGAGCATAAAGTCAACAACTACAAGGCTGCAAACACAAAACACATCCATCATCAATGCACTGAAACTTCATGACTAAACTGATGTCATGCAATTACTGTAGTCATGCAGCTAAAGCTGATGGAGTCAGCTCTGTATGTTTCCTCCCTTTGCTAATGTTTTGTTTTGTTTTGCACATCTCTCCCCTCCACCTCCTCAAGAAGTTACAGCCGCAGACATTATCCAACAGGGTGCGTTCACAGGGACCACTGCAGCTTTCCACAGTCATTAGCGAACATCATCAATAATAGATCTCCCTCTCTATCACTCCATATCTGCTGCCTCCTCCTCCTGCACTTAAGCCTGGGATCCGATTACTGACGATCGATTGAGGAGAGGGAAGAGGGTGAGAAACAGAGAGGGAGGGAGTGGAGGGAACGCGCTTCTCCCATGAGGCTGAGGATTGCAAAGAACCAGGCTTTTATAACAATAACATCACGTGTACGGCATAAAAACAATAAGACTCAGACATACTAAGACCCTGAGACATAGTTTCATACGTAAACATAACACGACCTGTCACACTCCTATGCATATACTTACACGGCACTATTAGAAATTTGATATTATAGTGGCTCGTACTCGTTACTAGTTAACGCTGTACCCCGGATCAGTTTCTCCTGAGTCACCACCACTACCAACAGGGATGGTTACCAGCTTACCTTGTCACCTGAGTCCGTGTGTTGAAGTCCAGGGAGCGCATTGACTTCAGCACTTCAATGCAGCCCATATACTGCAAACAGAAACAAACCAAACAGCTGCTAAATCAAAGCTTCAAATATGGCTGCAGGCACATTATGGTCAAGATTAAATGCTCCTCTTTGAGTTTTCTAACAAATTTGCCATGTGTAAGTGTTGAAGTAACAAATGTTTTCAGCTGTACACAAAGAAAGAGTTTCATTCTGAAACAGAAGCTCTCAAAAATGGGACATTTTCAAAACTGAATGCTAGAAGTAAATAAAAACACATTGCAAAAAGTATTTGCAATTACTAGCATAAAAGATGACAAGCATGTTTAAAAAAACAATAAATATGTATACTGCAGCAGACACATTGCATCATAATCTAACTCAAATCCACACATAGGCCATTAAAGTGTACTCCGGTGGCTGGCAGCCAGCTGAACAGCTTCCTAATGGCTGTCAGGTTGAGGCGCTAATGGCATCATGACCAGATTAGCAGCATTCAGAGCTCCAAATCATGAACAGTCTGTAGCTTCTCAGGTTTGTGCGGGAGGGTGTGAGTGTTTTTTGTGTACTATATACAATCAACTCATGTGAGGTTGGCTCACATGTATTTGGCACTGCATACTTCACATACCGTCCACCATACTGTACTTTGGCTCAATCAATGACATATTTAGTGTAGTTTCCAGGATTATTACTGTACTTGCAGCAGACAAACAAACCTGCATACACCAGAGAGAGTGAGTGAATGAGAGAAGGAGAGAGAGAGTGTAATGAGCTTTCTAACTAGATTTGGAGGAGAGGGGGAAGTCTTCCATCAGGAAAATTGGTTCTTTTTTCTTTCCCTTGCTCTCCCAATGCCTCCATTGTCACTCACTCAGCTGCTGATCCAACACATCCCCTCTTCTATCACCATATCTGCACAATATTCCTATGACTACAGAGACGCTGCCTTTCCAGGAAGCTTTCTTCAGAAATGCAACACTGGCATCAGCTTTCAAACTTTCTTGCAAACCATTTAGAGTCATTTCATATTTGTCAATGTAGAATTTGTCCTAAGCCCAGTTTATTAACCAATTTCTTCTATCCAATGCGCATATATGTTGTGTAGCAAAGGACAGTGGACAGACAATGAGGATAACTGGATGTTACTAAACAGTTGTTTAGTGCAGACAGTAAATGATTTTTCTGAAGATCAGTGATCCTGTGTTGTTTGTAACTCATGTTGTGAATAATGATAAAACCACATTTCCACATGCTAGTTTCATACTCCAGTGTGTGTAATAACGGCAGAGCAGATTTGAGAGAATGCAAACACAAAATGAACTCAAGAGGACCTCATGGAAAACCAGATATTTATAATTTGATTTGATAATACTATGCACCACATTGAAAGGGCACAGTATGAAATGACAGCAGTCTGGTTTTATTAGCTGTTTTGGCAGCTGCAGTGCGTTGTTTGATGGCTGCTGCAGTGTCCTGGCTGTAGATGGCAGATGGGGGCTGGACACAGAGCCTGACATGGCCGTGGGGATGGAACGTGCAAAGGTGGTTACTAATATTAAGAATGATGTTTGTGTCTTTCCCCGCAAAAGGGCTGACAGTGTGTGAATGCGTGTGTGTGTGAGTGACTGAAAGAAAACAAGGGAGCGGGAGCTGTGCACTATGGCAGCTATGCTGATTAGAAATGGCATAGCACAGCAGAAATCTACTGTCACTTTGACACTAATACATGCAGCAAGTACTCCTCCCTGCATAGATTTACCACGGATTGCACCTTTACTATTGCTTAGCCATGAAATGCATTAGAAACAAGAATGCAGCATGAGCTGACAATCTGTCATAGGTCACATGCACTATACATATGCATGTTTATTGTTGAAACTCTATATAAAAACTATAAGGTGCATGTATCCTATGGTAAACAATGCATTAGAACAACAGTCCTTATTACAGTCTGCACACACAGAGTCATGGTTTATCTTTCTCCACTCTGACGCCTGTGTGCCATAGTGACGCAGTCTCCCTCCCAGCCAAACCAAGTCATCATATGGGTCATCGAAAGTTATTGCAGCAGACCTTCAGATGGCAACAATAGTGTGCTAAAGCTTGGTCTGATAATTAACTGAGATATCAATCAAATATGAGAGCAGCACTTGCTATTAATCTCGGAAAGCCGTGCACGGTGATCAGAGCTCATCCATACTTAACATGCTGGTCCAAACGTCCGCTTCCACATCACATGATGCAAATGACTGTGATTAAATGTAATTGAATATAGGAATGAATAGTGTCTGTGTAATGCCAGTAGAAAGCGTGCTTGGGCTCCAGACTGCACTAATCAAGAGTCATGTCATTAGTTCGAGGAGAAAGAGAGAGGGGGGAAGAGCAGTGCAAAGAGGGGCGGAGGTAAACAGGCGTGGGGGTTCACTGAAGGGAAATCATTGACATTGACGTCAAGCAGTCTGCTCGGGATGGTAACCCTTTGTAAACACATATCCCAAGTACACACTGATGAAGATATCTTTTCACAACACAACATCCCCTATTTCATTTCTAACCTGCACAGCTAACTGCCAGTTTCTTAATGTTGTCTGATTATATTTTTGAGTTTGAATAAAATTTAAAAACAGACCTCTAGTAAACTACAATGACAAGAGCTACAACAATAAAGACTGGGATTTGCTATGCTGAGAGATTGTAAATCACACATGAAATCTTATGGTCTCAGGACACATAGAAATGTAAACAATCCCAAAACCACACAAAGAGCACCACTCCCTCAAGTATACAGTGAGAGCTCCTGGACAGACATACAGTAGGTTACATGCACTATAAATACATATGGTTAACACTGTAAGTGCATACAGCCTATGGTGAACAGTGAAGCAGAACAACAAACCTTCCTACAGTCTGCACACACAATTTGAAGGTGTATCTTTCTCCTGTTTGGCGCCTGTCTGCTATACTGACGCAGTCCACACCAGCCGTACCAAGCCATCTCTCTGGATGACATTATGCATTCCCCAGCCCTGGACACATATGCTGCTTGACAAACTGCCTGTGGTGTCCTTGTGTTTCCCCACCCAGACAGAGAAACTGTGTGAAACATTACATTACACAACTGAAACATTAATAATATGTGAATCTCTGCATCCTGTGAAAAGGCAGGTGTTAAATAATAACGACCTGAAAAAGAAAAGTGTTTTCTTTTTCTTTCTGTCTCTACACATGCAAAAAGGCATAAATCCTAAATTAAGTGATTTTTTAAAAAACTTTCTTTACAATGGATATACAAAATGCATTTAAAACAACAACAAAAAAAAAGGTGCCCCTTTACTCACCCTGACAATATAAGACGCCCCTGGTCCTGCAATCTTCTTGTCAGGGTGCAGCCAGCCTTGGGAAGGTTTGTGGATGAAGCTGCCCTTTTGGTTGAAGTCCTCTCCCCCCAGCCACATGCCCTCCACCCTTGTCCTGCGATTCATTCCTGACCTGGAGCTGCTGGAACCCCCAGGGCTCGCCATGACCTCTGCAGCCCCAAATCCGTGCCCCACTGCACTGGCAGAGTTTACAGCTGCTACTGTTCTCTGCCCCCGAATGGCCTGTAGGGAACAAGGAGTAACACATACAGGGTCACAGGAGTTAAGCACCGCCGCTAGACTGGCCACTGGACCACTGACTGAGGCTGCACCACTGGGCCTGTGTGATGCTGAAGAAAGGGAAACAGAGGACTGGGAAGGAGCTGCTGTTGCCTTGCCCGAGTCCTTGCTAGAGTTGGAGCTGGAACTGGAGTTGGATGGGCTCCGGCTAAGCAGGGAGTTAGAGAACTTCCACTGGGGCATCTTAGGGATAAGCATGCAGAAGGTTGTGGTGGCGTCCTGATCCCCATCCAGGCAAGGAGAGTCAGCCAGGGCTGTAGCCCCAGCAGAGGACGAGGACCTGGCACTGGGATCCAGAGGAGGCAGAGGAGGCAGTGGAGGCAACGGAAGACTCGGGGTGGATGAGGGGACCACCGGTGTGGCCACAACTTTGCCACTCATGGCTAAGCTCTGCATCAGGTCGTCGGAGGAGGTCACAGACTCGTTGCGAAAGCGGCCATACTTTGGCTTAAGGAGCATGCCCGGAGGAGCCGCCTGAAGCAGGAGCAGAGAGGGGGATAACTGCCAGAGGATGAGGGAGAGAGGGGAAAGGGGGAAGGGGAAAGGGGAGAGGTGTGATGGAAGAGGGGGAGAAAACTAGAGGGAAATGTTTCCAGGTGGAGCCCTATATCCTCAACTGAATGCTTTCTGGTCCTCTCCCGTTCACACACGCACACACACACAGTCCCACTCTCATGCTGCTCTCCTCTCTATCTGAGCTGGCCTGCCTCCTTCCACTCCCTTAGGCTAGCTCGCTTGTACACTCCCAGTATCTCTCACTCTCTCTCTCTCTTTGGATGATGTCATTGGGTCTATTAGCTCTGCCCTGCCCAGCTGCTCTCAGACTGAATTAGCTAAGAGAGAGATACACACACACACACACACACACACACACACACACACACACACACACACACACACACACACACACACACACACACACACACACACACACACACACACACACACACACACACACACACACACACACACACACACACACACACACACACACACACAGTAGAGCATATTTTTCTGCATAAAGGACTTTCAGCAAATTAATAAGCTGTGCAGCAGCAGCATATACTATCTTTTAAAAAAATTTACCAGTTGGATTTCAAAGCATCATGAGTAAATAATAATACCAATGTATAAATTCAGACAGAAAAAGGCAACTGCATTTAATTTAACATTACATTACTTTTAAGTAATCAGCTAAAACACAAGTCAACACTTTTCTCTTTTAATATCACTCCCAAATTGATAAAGACATAATTTCCACCTGATTTTTATGTTACTGGGGTGAGGAAGATAAACAAGCACTAAGCAGAAGCAAGAATTCCTATTTCTTCTGAAACCTGTTTCTATTTCTCCTCTGACCGTTGACCCAGTGTGATTCCACAAATCAATGAAGTTTTCTAGTTTGCTATAAAACATAAGTTGTTTCACTCCCATAAGAGAAGACTTTTCATTAGTAGAAAGCTCAACTAAAAAAGGAATATTTCATATTAAAGTAAAAAACAAAAACAACAGAGCAACACCCAAGACTACACTGAAATTCAAAATAGAAATGTTAATAAAAAAAAGACTGAATACACACAGGCATGAACGTCATCCAATTAATTTGTGAGTCGATGTGTGTGTGTGTGTGTGTGTGTAGCTCCATTTGCCCTGGCAATAGACAGAAATATAACAAAGGAAACAATGCAGCAATGGTCACAAGGGAGTACATGTCTGAAAACATCCCCCCCCCCATTCCATCTGTCTGAATACTCTTCTCCCAACTTCCCTCCCATCTGTTTCCCCAGAGAGCAATCAACCACCTCAGCATGATCTTTCCAGCTCCTCACTTGCACCCTTCCTTATCTCTGCTTTTATTTTCACACAGTTTCGTTTTCCTATGTTACACAAGGTAACGTGAGCTACACATCAGCAGTCAGAAAACACAAAGTGGGTTAAGCCAGGATTTGCGCTACAGAACTTTGCTTTTTTCTGTATTGGTCAAACTCATGCACACAGGTAAGAGCGAGTCCAAGGTATTAAAGATAAGTCAGATATAATGATGAAACATGGTGATCACAAAGGTCACCTGGTATGTTGGAGGACAAAGCAGAGAAAACTGAGAAGAGAAAACTTTGTGGTCAAACACACAAATTGTCTGGAACTATTGTGAAATAATCTAATAGTCAAAGTCATATGTTACACAAAAAAGAGGAAATGTACAAGAAAATGGCCAATTATATGCTTAAATTCAGTCAACCAAATCATTACAATTTGTTTAGGCCCATCACTGGTTTTTCTCTACAATATGCAATGAAGAAGAACAACTTGGTAAAAACAACTATATGTTCATTCAAAAATAAAACCAAAATATGTGCAAATTGTACATTACACTGGATGTTAGTGACACGACAATATTTACAGTCTGAAACACAACCAGAGGAAGCTTACTTATAAGTCAGGCTCCGAGGAGAAACAGGAGGAAAATAAGATCCAGTCCAGCAAAACGTCCAATGACTGATCAGAGAGAAACCATATGAACCTTCCAGTAAAACAATAGCTATGGTTGAATGTAAGAACAATTTAGAGGACCTGACTACAACAAAGTGCACACTCTGAACCAAACCACCATCAGAAACTCAGTGACACCACTTACCACTACCATCCCACCTTCACCCAAACAGCCAATCGCTTCTTGTTGCTGCAGAGTCTAAGAAGTTACTGATAAACCAGATGTGATCGATGCATGTTGGCAGATGTACAGGTAGCTGGCCCTTCTGGTATGTCCTGTCCCTTGTTTCTGACAAACAACTACACTTACAAGATATGCAAACGTATAATAGATATGGTAGATTGATTCTTTCATTTCCTCAACCTATTTGATTTTGTTGAAGTATTCTTACCAGGTGCAAGAGTTGCAGACAAATGCAGTAACAATCAAAAAATACAGGTTTCATTTTATATTATAGATTGCTTAATGGCACACAATGTTACAGTGCAGTTTCACCCACTATACTGTGTTTGTCTGTGTGTGAAGATTTACCAAATTTACTTCTATGTTTGGTACTTTGCATACAAGTGGAACAAGTCAGGCTGTGAATGCACCACCACTCATTAGCAGCCATTACCCTGACAGCAATGATTACAAATATCACCATGAATTCTCCTCCAGTCCCTGGACTTGATAAAACTTGTCCAAAACATAAAAATCTCACTGTAGGCTGTTTAACAGAAGAATTAAATACATTACACACATACTGATCAGGCAAATCAGAAGGCTTATTTAAAATATATAGGCGCCACTAATGCAATCTAAATGAAGATTACCGTGAACTATTTTAGAAGCAAAACAAAGAAAATTTCAGGATTGTTATAATGAATGGTAATTGCGCAACAATGGAGAAATACATACGTCAACCTCAAAGTTAATGTCATTGCTGGGGAAACACATTTCCACTTTTCATTTGTTGGCATTAGGTAGTTCAGACAGGTTTATTATTCTTCCAAACAAGAGTTCAATATATGTTTCCATGCTCAAATTAGGGAAACAGTGCATGTTCTTTATCATGATCAAAAGTCATGTTTAGGGTTCACATTTCATCCCTCGGTGTTTTGTAGTCACACCACACACAGGCCTCAGCGTATCAGCAAAAAACAGAGTCAGACACTGGCTCAAAATGTCAGTCACCAGCAGCTTTTTGCACTTACTCCGGACGACGACGTGCTCCACGTTTGTGACGCCTCCTCGAGTCAAGCTCCTGCACAGTCCACACTGAGCAGTGTTAATATTGTGATAGAGAGCTCTCACTAAGGCTGTATTGTCAGAAACAATTCTTAGGAAGAATCACGAACAGCGAATATATTCCGTTCCAAAGGACTTATTAGAGTTTTATGGCACAAAACTCAAATTTAACTTTTAGTATTAATTATTTTTTTAATCAACGTGATAATACGCACACTGTTGTAATAGCATGCCCGCCTTGTGCTTTCACAGAGGAGTGTTTCATCTTCCTTTAAATATACGATCTAGATTGGGAGGGCGTGTCCTTGCGCAGTGCACGTGGTGCCGTCTTGACCAATCAGCGGAAGGCGGGGAACCGTTGGCGTTTGAATAGTGGTCTGGAAACAGCGGCAGATGACAGCGGCTAGTCGCGCTCCGAAACATCGATAGAAGTGAGCAAACAGATTCACACCACCCGAAAACAGCCTTTGGGATTGTAACTGTGACTGCTACCATCGACCGAAAATGTCCAAAAAACAGATATACTATTCTGACAAGTACAACGACGAGGAGTACGAGTACAGGTAGCTACAACTAACATTTGCTAACGTTAATGTCCGTTAAACTGCACTGAGGTTAGTTAGGTTGGTCCAGCTTCAGTCCGACGGTAGGCTGAGCTCCACATTTGTTAAAAACAACTTGAACTGAGGTTAATTGTGGGAATAATGTTACTCCAACCCGTTAAAACGACCAAATCCGACATTAGTTAACGTTACTACCAACCTAATAAACTGATGCAGCTAATTACATTATTATAAGTTAGCTAACTAACGTTAGCTACGTATAGCAGTTATAAATATACATAACAAAGCTATAGCATAGTTTATTACTTATAGTTACTAATTTGCCGTCCGTTTGGAAAATAACCCTCATTCTTGATTTGTCATTTGTTTTCTAGGCATGTTGTGCTTCCAAAGCAGCTGTCTAAACTGGTGCCCTCCTCCCACCTGATGACAGAAGAAGAGTGGCGAGGCCTGGGGGTGCAGCAGAGCCAGGGCTGGATTCACTACATGATCCACAAGCCGGGTCAGTAATCACGCACTAATCAAAGTCTCAAAGCCTCAAAGCAATTCTCACAAAGCCAGATTTTAGCCCAGAATCCCCCTTTTTGTTGCTGAAGAAATTCAATAATGACACTTAACTCTTAAAAGATAGTGTTAGTCACTTTTTTTAAAAAAGCAGTTTTAATCAGAATCTCTTTTACAACATGTATACATTTGGCATGTGGCTGTAGTATTACAATAGACATAAAAACTATGTGAGCCTACTTTAATAGCTCCTAGCAGCACCTGAGTGGAAAGCTGGACACGGACTACAGATGTGTCAGGTTAGTTTAACCCATATGCTGTAGACAATGCAATGCTGACACACACTACTTTTTGCTTTACTCTCCAGAGCCACACATACTGCTTTTCAGAAGGCCTCTCCCAAAGGATTAGCTGGAACCATCTGTCAAATACCTGCTATCATCTTTGGTGATCTGTGTTGTCTCTGGACCATACATGCCTCCTACATACATTTCTACATAAGTTCTGTTGTATTGTATAGAAAACCATTAGTTGTATAGTGTTTTCTGATGTTTCGAGTTGATAAGAATCAAATAGCTTGGTTCCACTGTGAATGATACCTTGTAAACAACATGAAGGCGAAAGTTTGCTTGTCAATTGTACATTTTTAATGTGTTTTAAATGTCTTTATGATGTCGCTATAATTGATTTATGTACTGACTGGCCACACAGTCATAGTATCTTGTTTTTCTCAAGCTTGTGATTTTCCTAAAAGAGTTTTCTGTGTTTGAACATTTCTTATTCTTTATATTATGTACATACATTATTTTTAGATATTATAATTTTTGACACTTTCCTCATGGTAGGTTAAACAATTTTTTTTTTTTTTTTTGCTGAAAGAACAAAATGAAGTGCACAGTCTTGACATGTTTGTTTATGTTCTGAATTTTTTTGAGTGATTGAGGTTCAGTCAGTAACATCGACAACTAGTGGGGTAACAAATTCTGAGTGTCTAATGCCCAGGGAGTAGGCTGGGGCCCGGGCTTTGTGAACTGTCACTTTCTCTGGAGAATAAGCTCCAGGACCGGGCTTTTTTGTGGCATCTCTAGGTAAGCTGTGTCGCCCCAGCATGGAAAACGCTGGCTTTCGGGGCAAATATATACTTGGGTCTGTACTGTTGTACCTGCAAGGCCCAGGCGTCTTGGCTAAATCCACAGATGGCCCCCCTGTGCTGTAACTACTAGATATTGTGTAGCTTGAACTGGCTGGCTTGTTGGGGACTTGAGGGCCCATAAGTGGAGGAAGACAGTACTTATTAGGAGCAGGTACAAAGTCAGTGCTGCGGTAGTGTGTGCGAGAACCCATTGTGTAGCATGGAGGTCTGCGTTGGAGGCTGCATGGTGGGGCTTTCTCAGGGCTGTATGCACCTGGTCCAGGTGTCTGGAACAGCTCCTCTAGTGAAAGCAGAATAACGTAAACCATCAATTCACCATATGGTCAAGTGCACTTAGTGGGGTTCAGATTTTCAGTTGTAACAGCTGACACCTGGTTTCAAATGTCAAAAACAAATGATTTCCATACAAGGACTAATTCCTTAAAGCTACGTAATAGGCCGTAATAATCTTTAAGGGAAAATACATTAAAAAACATTTTCATTATAATGGAGAAGGAACTTACTCTGTGCTTTCATCCTGCCCAACATTGAGTATGCAGGAGTGCCATCCTTTCCAAAGCGAGTGATTTTGGCATCAACATGGTACTGAGGTCCTGGACTGGAGTCAACATAATACACTGCAGGAAAGTTTCCAGTTATGGTGTTTCATTATTGATTCAGTTACCTTATTGTTTACAAAAGGCGAACCATAAGGACGAAGTTATGTGGCATTGTCTCCATCTAGTGGTTCTAATTTGACATCACATCATATTGGAATCACCACTGGCCTATAGTAGTTGATGTAATTTATTTGAGAAATTGAAATTATTAAGAAAAGATAATTCTGTCAGTGTATCTGTATAATTTACTGTATATTAAAATGAGTTGTAATGTGTGTTGATGCCTTATATGTTGCTTTTTGGTGCCAGCAATGATTTGATTTATAGCAGACAGCAAAAGGATATTTGCATATGTAAAGAACTATAATAATTGTAGCTAATGATAAAGGGAAGGAGATAGAGGCTCTCACTATTGTCACACATTCTCCCATGGAATGAATAGGCAGGACTCGTGGGCTTGGTGAAGTCGTGGCCAGTAAATCCAATGGTAGGAGGAAGCCCATAACGACCAGGTCCTGGCCCTGAAGACAGAGGACAGGGTCTACATACACACTTATTCCCAATCCCATTTACACATCATGCGCCATAAATTATGTTTACACTGCACAAATGAGATGAGAAAAATGCTTTCTGTTCTTTCTGTATCTAATCAGCTGAGGTCTCTGCAGTGTTGTGTACCCTGAAAGGTTTCAGGTATTGCCATATATTTCAGTACTTATATTGTTTGCAAAAATGTGAGTAACAAAAGTGTTTTCAAATTTGCAAAATAATTACATTTTACATAAACCTACATTACCGTGGTTGGTTATCTGACCATTTGATTTATTGCAGAATGAGAAGCAAATTCACATGATCATCATTTTGCTCTCAGACACCTGTCAGCCAATCAAACTATTGCCCTTAGCCTCAATGAATAATTCTGATTCCTCGTCTATTGTGCAGACTGGGTCAGACAAATGACTAGTAGTTATAGCGCTGAAGGCAGCAGCACACACAAGAAGACACTGGCTAAATCATTATATCAGCATACAAGTGTGAAATGACATGCACAAGAAGAGCAAGTGGGAACATTTTTCACAGAGCAAAGAGCAAGTCCTGGCAGGTCTGCACACCGAGAAATGATCCACTCTGTTCAAGTCAGTGTTCCCTTTCGAAGTCATGAAGTACCACACAAACAACTCGGACATGCCCAATAATACTGATCCCTTTGTATAGGGTGTAACATTTTATATACACGGATTTACATAAATCAGGAAAAGTGGGGTTTTGTAAGACTTACCTTTTTCTCTTCCTGCAATTATTGGATATTTTTTCTCCATTTGACTCTTGGTACCAGTGATGTGTCCCTCAGTGGTAGCAATACTACAGAAATATTCATATAGTTGGTAAATCATAATGAGAAGCTGGGTTAAAGACAATGATCAGCATTTAGAACCTGGATTAAAAAATATGGAAACACCTTACCACAAATCTTTCCCCTCTTGGACTTCAAAGGGTCATCAGATCAGCGCCCCACTCCTTAATCGATGTTAACTTTCAGATATTACAGTTATGTTTCTTTAGGATCCAGCATCATCCCTGACTTAGCTGACACTGAAACCCAACTTCTGGAAGGGGTTTCTCAAATAAATCCTTAATTTCCTCTGAACCAATTAGGAAACCTGAGCCGTATAACACATATCAAAGTGTCAACAGAACTGACTTTACCCTGGATAGGGTTTTATCTATCTGCCTGTTTGTCCCTTGGTGCAAATGCTCCGTCTGTGGTGGGGCAGACAGGTGAATAGCCCTTCCTGTACAGAGGTAGATGTATAGGTGCACTCAGCTGGTACTGAGGAACAATGTCATCACTCTGATTCACTCTCATGTAATGCTAGCTCCCCCCTGCAAACCATGAAACCAAGATCCCCCCTCTCCCTCCTTTTTCTTTTCACTCTTTCTGATCATTGCAGCATGGAAACGCAATATCACTCTTCAGCCATGCATGTAGTTGCCACAGAGACTGCTGTGGACAGTTCGCTGCAGCCAGGTCCCCTGCACTGTTGGCACATTGTCACAGCAGGAACAAAGTTTTCTGAATGGATGGGTACGTTGCACTGTCTCTACTCTGAGGTTCATAACTTTTATGTTAAACTTAAAATAGGCACTGACAGCACCAGCTGTAGAGAGAATTCATATATATGTTCCTGCTGTGAAATGTGAGTACATGCACAGCTCCATCACAACACTGCTAAGTGTATTACATTACATATACTATACACATATATTGCATATATACATTTTCTTCCCCCAGGAACCCATGAATAAAGCCCCAACCCAGATTTAGAGTTGTATGCAGTCCAGTAGACTGACCACCTTTATTTCTCTGCTCCATTGATCTAGTCATAAACCGACATCACACAGATAATAGTGTACACTGCTGGAAATTAAACTAGCAACCTTTGGTTCGTTCCCTCTTCAACTTCAGGTTAAACCAACTACCAAGATGCAGTATAGAGCCTCCCTGTGTTCTCTAATCCCGGTGATGATTTGTAGCTGGGATTTGAAGGACTGGTTTAAAATGCTTGACAGTTGCCAGAGGCCACGGTAACAGAGAGGGTCGACAAGTGACGTGTGCAGAAAACAAACATTAAACTTTAACAGGCTCTAACTCTCTACTCTCTCCTGGCTGCTGCTCTGGTAACCTGAATCTGTTGTTAGCAGTGGCACTAACACATACACTGAACAACCAACTTAGAAATTCATAAACTCATGTACACATGTTTTACTGTCTGTCTCTAACAGAAGCATGCCAGGGGGTCAACGATGCAGTTATTAAAGCAGAGGAGCCTCTGAAGCAGCAGGGCTGTGGCACAGCTCAGGGCTAAAAGGAAATGATCTCCAGCGCCGACTGGTCTTTCAAAGGAAATCGAGCAGGACAGTGTTTATAAACTGCACTGTAGCTCCCGTGCTAATGGAGATAGCATTGTTTTAAAGCCAACAAAACCAAGTACCTTTGATTGTATACACATTTTATTCTCATCTGTTAAAAAAAAACAATATTTGATATGAGTCGGGGCTGAATTTACACAGATTTTGTACATTTACAGAAATTCAAAACCTAATTCCTGATTTTTGAGTTGTCGAAATTTGACAGAAGTCACCATAGCTTATGAACTGTACAATCAAATCTCAAGGTAGTTAAGGTGGAAGGTGACTTCAGAGTAGATGACGATGGTGTCTTGGTATAACAGTTTCAGAAACATATGAGCTGGTGCATCCGGGTGGTCGACACATCTCTCACAAATACAAAGTCCATGGTTTAAGTCTCCCTCGCCTCATGTGTCCTGTCAATCTCTACTGTGATGTCTGATAAAGGCCAAAAACCCCACAAGATTCTCAAGAATGAAAAACATTTCAGCTTATGTGTCTGTAAAGCATATGGTTAGCATATGTCTTTTTCCAGCAGGATGCCAGCACAAGAATTTCATCAAACGTTTCATTAACTGGGTTAAAGCTTGCTATGAAAGAAAAAAATGCATTTGATAAGACATTCTGGATCTCTGGTTCAAACTGAAAGAACCACAAGGGCGAAAAGTAGACGGCATTGAAAGACAATAAAAAAACACAAACATGATATGACCTCTAGCTACAAATAAATACCACAAATAGAAAATATAACAAAATATTTTGCTTATAGTCAGGTGTAATTACAAACATAAATACTTGATTATTATTTCTAGTGACTACAAAGGCAGTACAGTGAGTAACAACAATTCCATGGGGCCTACTGGTGACTAGGAGTTTGGAGGGAAAAGAGAAAAGTCTGGCGGACACTAGGTTATTAACAGTCATGCACTTTCACATCCAACCCACACACAGCACAAACACATAAATGCATCCACTCTGACTCCATTCAAACCAATCTAACACCTAACAACAGACACACTCACACAAACTCACACTCTCATTCTCAGAGATGGCACCATCTCTTCTTTTTAGGCTGAGCAAGTCCCAAATCTCTCTCGTCTTTCCATTCACTAGCATATTCACAAGTAATGTACAATTTGGTGGTGGACATGGCTTCGCTCTGTGAGATTTTTCTGTGGATGATGGAAACAGGAAAAACATTTAGTATACAATTATCTCAGACACTGCAAAATATATTTCATTGAACAATATAATTCTCTAATTAAAACCTGTGGAGAGACAATGTTAGTCAATTGCAGCAGCTACAACAGCAAATATTCCTCTGTATAGGACTATACCAAGGATCAAATGAGCATCCAGCCAGACAGTGTCTGAAAATAGTTCTCAACAAATATATACTCCTGGTTGTGCAATATTTGTAAAAAGTGGTTTTGGTGTATTAACTAGATCTCAGATCCTCACACAAACTTCACAATAAATTAAAAACATGACCCAGAACTCCAGAACAGAAAAAACTGTGGTGATTCAGTGCATACCATCGCTCAGGGGTGCTTTTTGTGTCCAGTTCGGAAAACTGGGAATCTGCTGACTGCAGCACCTTTTGCTTTACATCCGCCCCACCTCCAGGAAGGTCAAAGTGGCCCCCTCCTTCTGCATCAGAAAGGAAAGGCTCGGAATCTGTGTCGTATTCGTAGGAGTAGTAGGACACCTCTGCCATGGATCCCTGCTCCTCTTCACCTGCACACATCAGCGTTGGAATGACAAGTACAGGCACATTAAACTAAATGAGAGATAAGGTTTTGTTGAAAAGCTTATTATAATATGAGTCTGCCAAGGAGATTTTAATATCCAGGACACTGTCAGCAGCAGTACCCCATCAGTGACAGTAGGGGTCCTTCCATACTTTCCCATAGCATGCTATAAAATCATTATGTTTGGATGAGGGAATGTTTTTATTATGATTTACATGTGCACTTTACATGTGATTTTGCTTCAGTAAAACTTGCAGTACATACAGGACCTTATACTAGATCCATGGCTTCACTCCTGGCAAAGGAGGGCTGCTCTCACTCCATGTTTCCTGTCTCTCACAATTATGATTGCAAAAAACAAATTTATAATAAAGTATAAAATCAAATTACATGACGAAAGTTCATATGCATGAAGGAAAATGTGCATGTGCGTGAAGCCCAAAAGTCTGTGTCCATGATGCTACATGCTGTCCTCTGATACAAGCTCACTAATAAGACAAGTCTGCACAGGGAAGCTAATTCCAGAGCTTCAGCTTCCTCCACTGTTCCAGTGGAAGCTGTCAGCTCCTTGGCACAACCTGCCTTCACCTATTACACTCTTGGTGCACTTAGCGGGCATGTCGTCAACACTCTAATGGTTTACAATGACAGTGTTTTTATAGTGCTTCTTCAACCTAATCACCTCAGGGTTATTACATTGTAGGTGAGTCTGTGTTTGTGTGCCTGTGGCTGTATTTGCCTGTGTGAGCAAGCAATAAATGCAAATATATCTGAGTGTGTGTATATATATATATATGTGTGTGTGTGAGTGTGTGTGTGTGTGTGTGTGAGAGAGAGAGAGAGAGAGAGAGCATAACAGCATTCCTGTGGTGAGTAGTTTTTGTTCTAAGGAGACCTTTGACTGAGAGCAGCTTTTTGAGTTGCAGCTACTGGGAGCTGCAGGGTGGGAAACATGTCAGCGCAGGCTGTGCCACATCACAAACACACCTGTACACAACTCAGACATTCACACAAGTAGGACTTACATGTTATATATCAGTAATAGCAAGCACATTACCACATGCACGTCCACACAAAGCATGGGTGTATAGTTTGCACGCTTCTGCAACTCATGAATGACTGAATATTTTAATTTCCAGTTGTGACACAGCTACAAGCTCCAGGCAGCCAAGCATCCTATCAGGAATTCTGGGGCTGCCTGTCTTGACGTGGCAGCTGACCTAAGCTCATGGCAGAGCAACAGTCGAGCAGTGTGAAACATATCCACGTATTTATCACACCGATTGTAGACATGATGTGATGGTGGGGGAATGCGGGGCCACACACCGCACTCACATATCTACTTTCCTATTCTCATCCCATCTCAGTTTCAGCACTGCTCTTTTTTCTTTCCTCATTTGTCTCCAGATCATCGCTCTTTCTCCCATTCAGTTTTACACCCCCCCACCCTCAGTGTTTGAGAACTGATACTCTCAGTATTATAAAAACAACACACACACAAACACGTCACCCAGTATTCACATGTCAACATCTAGTGGCATTATGCCTGAAATCTTAAATCTCTGCATTTACGTTTAGTTGACTGCAAAGACTTAGCTTGAACAGAAGCAGGAGCAGTTTACACAGCTGAACAGCTGCCCTCCGTAGGCAAATAGAAGTGACATGAGAAGTGACATGAACTAATTAGAACATGTGGTGTTGTAAATGAAGTTACCTGTGTGTAGAGTCACTGAGGGCTGCTCAGTTCCTTGGCTTCCTATTGGTTGCCTGTCTTCCAACCTGATCTCCACTGGAAATACAAACACACATTCAGTTATACAAATTTAAGTGTATGCCACAGGACCTAAAAGAAGAAAAAAAAATTGAAATGAATGAAACAGAGTTGCAGTGTTGTATAATCTAAATAGTGCCCAGCAGCATGATGCACCCCGCTGAGCAACACTTCTTGGCCAAACAATGATGTAGTCGTAACAGGCCTGTATTAAAATCTTCCCAAAAATAGCAGGGGCCAGACCATGGTCACAGGGACCATGCGTGGAAACAGACTGTATCTTTTTTCCTTTTCAGAACAGGGAAATGGTGGCATGAACACAACCATATATAAACAAACAAGGACAGAGAGCTCTAAACAAAAATCAGTGCTTTTGATAATCTGCACAGCATGAACCACTTGGCACAAACTGAGGTCTTTGCCCACCAAAGTTTTGTCTGTGCTTTTTCCCAATCGGGTCCACAACATGAAGGCTCCTTTGTTGTTGGGCTGTGCGTCGGAAAGGAATGTGACAAGGATTTCAAAGGGCTGGACAAAAGCACTCTGTCATTTGCAGAGAGCCCTGTAATACAGCAAAGAGCAAGAGAGGGTGTGTGGGTGGGGGGTGACTGGTAGCTCTTTTTAGAAAACTCATCCAGTAATCAGCTCAGCACCTGAACAGCTGTTTCCACAGCTCAGATCCCGGCCCACACAGATAACCTTAAACACACGTGCACGTGCATGCAAACAAAAGCACAGATGCATGTGCAGTGGACAGTGTTGCCAAAGAAAATCAAAGTTTTGAGAACACACATTCACAAAGACACACTTATGACCTCTAAAGGGAGAAGAAACTGGCATATGGTGTAAATGTTGATTCTTGCCAGCTAGTTCCATTTTCACCAGTGTTGCCAGGAGTAGACAACTTTTTACACTGATCAAAAATATAATGCTTAGTTTGCTATACACATCTAGAATAACCATTTTCTACAAGGGTGGTCATAAATATTGATAGATAGATATATACAAGAAAAAAAGTCACATGCCTAATGTTAATCCTTCCTACTAAAGCAGACCTGTTTGAGTTGAATCCTGAGATGTGGGTGGAGATTCAGGGGTCTGGGACCAAATAACTAAATAAGACCAAAGTCCAGGTGATGTAAGGTGATGTGCCATGAGTGGGCTCTTACTGTGTGGGCATTGGGACAGTGGAACCTGCTTGATGCGTGTCCCATTTCGACAGGCAAACACCTCCATCTGGCACTGGTTCTGGTACACGTGACCATCTGACCCACAAACTGGATCTCCATCGTAACCACAGTCCCTGTAGCAGGTGCAGCGCTCAAACTGCTCCTCCTCCAGACAGCCAAACACATTGTTGCACTGATTTGTCTGCACAAAACCTGCAAGAAAAAAAATCTTAAGCTGACTGAAGGAAATGGTTTGTTTGTTTATTATGGGAAAAGCATATTCTCACCTATCCACTGATTGGTTGAACTCTCCACCTCATTGCAAGTAGGACCATCGCACAGTTCCCGGGCGAGCAGACTGCTTTCACTAACATTGTAGAAGCGTGTGGCCTCGAAGGCTGCACAACAAGCACAGACCCACACAGGCAGGTTGACACATCCATACACACAAAACAATAGTGACGCTCAATGTAACTAGATCTTAACCTTAAAAAAAAAAAACTATTTCCACATTTCATAAATCATGGTGAGTTAGACATTTCCTGAAATATAACTCTTTGTTTTGTCAGTAGGTGAAATATTCATCAGAGGCACACCTGGTTCATAGTAGTCATAGATCTTGACCGGAACAGGCGCCGTCTTGCCCACAATGTATTCCCTGACAGCTTGGAAAGCCACGCACGTCATACACTGGCTGGGAATCTATCGAGGAATGAGAGACAGAAAAGAAAACATCGATAAACAGACGCCAATATGAATATTTTACACACGCTCAAAGTAAAGTACTCCCTGACTCTCACCAAACTTTTCCATCCACCATCTCATTCACCATCATCACACTTGGCTTTCACATGTGAAAACCCCTGACTGGTACAGTGTCAATGAATCTGGGTGAAACTCACCTCATCAAAGTAGAACAACACTTTTCTCCCACTCAGCTCATATCTCTTCAGACCCACTCTCTTGTCCATCAGCAGCTGGTGAGAAAGACACGAGTGAACCAGACTCAATATGCACATAGAAAAAACAAATATGATGTTTAGGGTCAGATTTGATTATTTTAGCTTGGCTGAGTCCTGGACCTGGTTTAGAATATCACATGTATATCTGCGCATCCTTGGTGAAACTTTGTTGGGAAATATTTGATATGATGTTTAGTCAAGCCAGTTGTACATCTGATGCCGGCTAATGCTAATGAAAATACACATTACCTATTGGCATTGACATGAACAGTAATCAGCACCACAATGGACTGGACAGCTCCGCCTCCCCTAATCAGACTTTCCTGCTCGCAGAGGATTAAATATGAAGCGTTAAATGTTTAACTAAAATCCTGAGTTGACTAAAATTCCTTGGGTTAACATGCTGCAATGATCCCACCAGCCAAGCCATCATCTGGACATGCTGATATTAAGTCAGAAATCCTTTCATTTGCCTTTGCATACACTTCACCCATGACCTGTACAGGTTATGTCATATTGTATGTATTAAATGTTGTGCATGGCCCTTATCATCCGCTTACCTCAACTACCACTGTGAGAGTCCACATGGTCAAGATGTAATTGTGTTCTGTGGGCCACTGCAAACTGGATTTGCACTCTTATATTAGTTTAAATCAACATGTGATCGAGTCTTCCTCTGGGAATACGTGTATTTTGTAACCCTTGTGGACAAATGTATAGTTTGGTTAAATGGGAGTGTATGATAAAGTTGTTTATTGTGAATCTGAGTGTGTGCATAGAGAGCCAGCAGAGTTAATTCCTCCAGACATGGAGATATTTCATTCTGTCAAAGGTGGGAGACTTTGGACAGCAGGGGTTTATGAGGTGCTCAGCCAGAGCTGGCGCCACTGCAACACACACACACACACACACACACACGCACGCACACACGCACACACGCACACACACACACACACACTCTCTCTCTCTCTCTCTCTCTCTCTCAAACATATACACTACACAACTGGTCTATGTTTATAAAAATCATTGTTTGCCTATCTAACACCTAAGAATTGCCACTGAACTCCCAGAGCTCCAACATTAAACCCACAGTGTGTTCTGGGTTTTATATATGGGTGAAAAGACGCCATGGCTGTGGTAGCTAGCAGTCACTCGTTGGACTAATCACTCATGATTACAGCATTCATGAAAGCAACTAGACATGACCATGGAAGCCAAGCTTGCCACCATAAAGTAGAGGAATGTAAGTGGCAGTCAGGCAGGGAGCAGTAAAACTCCCAAGGAGGCCAGTGGGGGCGTAAACTGAGCTTGTTAGCCACTACAATTCAGGTGAGCTTTAAATGACACACTCGCAGCAGTGTATGTGTGTGCATGTTTAACATCTCCCCAGGGAGCAAGAGAGGTGGCTCTTTTAGAGGTGGAAGTCTGCAGACTGAGGGCCTATAGCAGTCTAGTAATGAGGGACAAACTTCTTGTGGGGCAAATGGAAACCTGACCTCCAGACTTTAAATTTACCTTAACTGTCTAGCTATTTCTAATATCACCCGTATATCCCACCAAAGTTATTGTTTTAATTCAGTCCTCTGAGTATTACAGTACATCGGTCTCATTTCTCTGTCCCTTGTAAACTTTACAGTTGTGGGAACCAGTGTGTGTTTGCTCCTATGGGTCTAGAGAGTCTTGTATGGCCTCTGTTCCTGACAATGCAACTCCAGCCTTAACTCAGTCTTATTATCATGAAGATACAAATGTGCAAATTTAAAATGCCTTCACACTGCTTATATACAAAACAAAAAAACAGAAGCTGTTCTGGGAAGGTAAACACTTTGTTCCTTGGTGCCGAAAAACATAAAATAACCTTCCATGGTACTGCAGGAATAACAAGCATGTGTGTTTGTATCAGCAGGTATCCAGTGTTGGTGTGTGCATCTAGACATGAGTCTATCAAGTCTCCAAAGGAAACAGAAGGAGTCAGAGTCAGATGAATTCTACATACCACTTTTGTCAAATAACCTCCATATGTGGGGACATATGGAGGTTATTTTCCACCTGTCTTTTATTTCTCTGACTTCATCCCCCAACTGTCTGTTCTGAGCCTCAGTGAGCAACAATAAAAAACAATGGGTATCTGTGGATCTATGTGTTCATGGTGATGTAGTGTACAATCTCTAAATCTTTGACAAAGTGTTTCTTCATGGTTTAAAGCAATTACCTACCCTTTCCAAACTTTCAACATCTGCTTGGAAACCGGAAATCATGGGAACTTCAATGACGGCCATGTTGGACGAGCCTGAATGAAGCCACCTACACAGAGAGTTGGGGTTGTGGTGAAGATGTGACGTTGTTAGCAGAAGAACTGTATGTGTCTGTATGTGTCCCTAGAGTGTGTATTCTACCTGGCACAAACTTCTAGGGAGATGTGGAAGTCCATTTTGTCCTGGTGGGCTGCAGGGTCATCATCATCGATGGGTGTCCGCCGCTTTCGGTTGATCTCAGAGCGGTTGTCAGCACGGCTCCGGGAGCGTGAGGAAGGATGGCGGGAAGATGAGGAGGGGGAGGAGGGGGGCTGCAGGTGTCGCTCCTGAAAAGGCTCTTTCAGGTCCACTTTGAGTTGGAAGGCTGGCTTGGATACTGGATCAGGTACGTTGTAAGACACGTCAATCTACAGACACAGAGAGCATTGAGACCATTTCAGAATGTTATCCAGGAAATTAAGACTTGAAATCCTCAAACAGAACCACGTGATGGGATCAGACGGGGAAATAAAACAAAAGACAGTACAGTTATCTACGATCTCATCATCTAGTGTGTCCAGATACATTTTAACTTATCCTGTGACATCTTAAAATCTACCAGACAGATTTCTTTCCCCATAGGCTCCTTGTTGAATCATACTAACTTTGGTGATCCCTTCACTTTTCCTCTAGAACCACCATGAGGTTTCAATTTGTGGTTTTAAGTGAAATGTCTCAACTACTGGATAAACTAGAGAGTAATTTACTAACTTTGGTAAATCCTTAACTTTTTATCTAACGCTATCATTAGGCCAGATTTAACAATGTTCTTTGGTGTAAATACCTGAAAAACTAATGACATTCACATCAACCTGTATTCTGCTGTACTTTGTGTCCAGCCTCAATACTTCCTTTGTTATTAAGGCGTTAGGTCTCGATTATTATTTCAGCTTCCACTAATTTGCCTTATGCTGTTTGCAGCTTTAGTTTTTCCTGTGGTAATATGACCAATAACCAGCAGAGACCTTGTGTGGTCCTAATACAGAGACATTCAGACTAGCTGATAGTTTCTCATAATGTCTGCTATCAAAGGAGGTCTTCAGTAGTTTGCCAAATATTTGGGATGTGTCTGAGGCAGCGATTTGTAAAAAAAAAATATTTATTATGAAGAAATAAAATTAATTAAATAACTTTTTGACAGCTGTATGAAAGACATCAAAGACTGGCAATATAAAGGTTCAAATATTTAGGACCTCCAGCTATGAAAAGACTAGAAGGCCAGGAAGACTTAGGCAGCACTTTAAAGCATTAACCACAAATCATATTCACTGGACACATTCAGTTGACTCGTATTTCAGCCTGAGGACAACTCACTGCTTTGATGCTCTTTTTAATTTTACAGAAGATCATTATTCCCAGAACTGTACACATTCTGAATATAATTTGAGACCACTGCAAAGCTACTAAATAAAAATCCAGAGGCGCAGGACATATATTCATCACATACAGTATGTCTACAAAACACATAAACAGACAGGTCTCTTTGATTGCACCGCTCTTGTATTTTATTAAAGCCCAGGTGCTGCTGGCCTGAGGGGCTGTCAGAGAGCTGTGTTGGTGCACAACGAGGTGTGGATGGAGGGAATGTAGAGAGAGAGAGAGGTGTGAAGAAAGAATCTGTGTATTTCTCTGCAAGAAACCTGCTGAGGAGAAAGAGTTGGAAGATGGTTCAGGGCACTGCACAGCTGACCACAACATCTGCTGCTGAAACTGGCTCTACTTCAGTCAAACCAAGTCATGGGTTTGCGAAAATGAGATTGTAAACAACTTCAATCATGAATGCTGTTTCATTCATGCCTTGTTTGGTTTTAAAGCAAACACTTAAACATGGATGATAAGAACAGAGAATAGAATAAACATCCAGCGAATAGGAAAAATGACTACTGCTATTACTGAAAGGGTGACAGGGTCTAAGTAAACAACAAACTGTCCAGGGGAGAGCAGGGATCAACAGGAATGAGGAACACATTCCACAGCAACTGGCTAAACTCTACCAGATTACTCCAATTTACACAGAGGCATTTGGGTACAATGAGGCACCGGCAACTGACTTCCCCCTGCGGGTAGATTCTTCCTGTGAGGCGATGAAGTAAGTATAGCTTTAAGGTTCCTGTTTGGGCAATGCTCAAAACTGCGAATGTGTCTGTCTGTGTGAGCATGTGTGTGAAACACTACGATACCTGCATGAGACAGCAGCCTTCTCCTTTAGCGCTCACAAAAAGGCCTGTGGGGATACTGGGGATCTGAAAAATGAGAAAGACAGACGAAAAGAGAAGAAACAAAGACAGTCAGAGGGGGCAGGGAGAGGTGAATGAGTCATTTATCAAGTGAATGAATGGTGTAGGCTGCTGCACTGCCACTAGTGGTTCCCTGGCTACTAACCAGCAGAACTTAATTGCCCCCATTTAAGCTGACACCACTAATCACAGTGGAGGGACATGTCCAGCAGAGAGATAACATACTGCACTCTCACCTGAACCTCTCTAGTTCATAGAGCACTTTAACACACACTGCAGCATTGACCTGACACCACAGCGCCCTGGCCAAGGTCACCCTATGCCCACACTGTCAAGTTTGTAATGCGTGGGCAAACAGGCTAATAAAACACAGCTATTAAATCAACAGACCAACAAGGTACTTTTGGGAAACCCAGTCCAATTAAGCCTGGTTTGGTTTGGCAGCGTGAACGGGTCCTGGCTACTAAACTTCCAGAAATGGAAACAGAGAGATTAATGTTTAATGCGAGAGTGCTCTTGTACAGAGCTGCTCATCAATCACTGTAATCAACAGCAAAAGGTTCTAAATTGCATTACAGAGTGAAATGTCCTGTTTGAAGTGCAGGCAATCGTTCGTGAAAATGATAATTAATGTTGATAAAGTGCTGTCAGCCTGGACAAACAGTCAAGTGTGACACATCTGCATGGAAAACACAACCAATACTTTATGCTGTTCTCTGCTTCTATGAATGTGACGTTACCTTGGCTCTCTGAAGGAGTTTCTTGTTTTCCCTGTTAAGTTCAAAAGTCTCCTGGAAGTCAAGGTTTGTGGAGGCCAGTGAGATAGTGAGGTTGACCCCTCCCACGTAGGACAGGATGGCGTACTCTGACAGAGCCTGCAGGGCCACACATGTGTCCTGGCACAAGGGCAAGGAACTTTACAGTAATGCTGTTATCAGTGTTTGATCCAAACAAGAGAAGTCAGACAAACAGAGCTACCTGTGTGGAGGAGAAACCACCTAAGGCATTCCTCTGCTGCGAGAGCCATTTGACCACAGGCAGGGCCGAAGCCACATCCCCCAGGAGGGTGTAGGTCAGAAGCCCGTAGCCTGTCATCTCAACCTCTGCTGACACCACTGGGAACACACAAGAACTGACTATGAACAAACAAACATTCCTCTTTGGACTCAGCATTTTATTTCAGGGTATTAAAATAGGGAGGCCTTTTTATTATTATGAATGTACAGTAAGTTGTACCTGACTGAGAGAGGCCGTCACTGAAGCCCATGAAAGTGTCCTCATCTGTCATAGTGCTGCCAGTTAGACTCCAGTGGGTGAGTCCATCTGCAAAGACAAACAGTGAGATGTGGACAAAAATGTTGCAGGAGGGTATCCTGTGTCAAATGACTCATTGTATCAATATCCTAACTGTCTCAGTCTTTCAGCAGCTATGCAACCAAGCCCTTTGCCATCATTGCATTTGGCGAATACAATCATTGTGATCAAATGGGAAGAGTTTTGTGTTCTCCTCACTTCAGTCAACTCTGCCAAAACATGCAGAAAATTTAAGTCAAGAGGAAGAGGAGGAAATAGCCAAAGGAAACTAAAAGTAAGATAAGAAGGGGAAAGGGAGGAGTAGACTGAAATAGTGTTGAGGACTACAGCTGCTCCTGTACGACCGTTTCTGTCCTGCGTCCTGTGTCTGTCTGCTCGTCTGCCTCAGGGCAGAAGACTAAGTGTTAATCTGTGGTGGTATTGTGGTGCTGCAAAGATCTGTTTAGAGAAACCAGCCTTAGATTTCTACATGGTGCAACATGTAGATCATCTGCTTTTTGTCCCATTGAACACTTTCATTCAACATCTGGTCCTTGCTTGTGACCTGTTCATACATTTCCATGTCCAGTACTTAGCACTGAATGAATGAGCCTCAGTTAACTTGTTAATTATGTTTCTCAGGGTCAGTGATGAGTCTGGCAGTACCTTGTGTGATGGCCATGTGGTTGAGGCGACGCAAGGCCAGCGGGGCATAAGGGCTGCGCAGCAGAGCCAAGGCGTATGCAGACAGGGCCAAGGTGTACGGATCATCAGCAGAGTAGGTGTTGCTCTCCAGGAAATCCTTGGCTTTGGCTACTGCCACCTTCTCCTCCTGGATCAGGACAGCATGATAAACAAAACACGATAAATACACGGTGCTGGTAATGTTCAGCAGCTTATGTGTGATGGACTTTGCAAAACTGGATTTTTTGTTTTGGCTCGTAGAAAAAATATTTTCTCTCCCAAGCTCTTCATCCTATAGATAGATAGATAGGTAGGTGGATATGAATAGACAGATAGACTGATAGATAATCTAAATCTTTTTCACTATTTGTTTTCAAAGTTATATTTGACAAAAAATGCTTTGCATTGTATTTTACGGTGTATATTTTATGTTATATTTTCTCTGCTGCACCAAACCTAATTACCCACAGGGCTCTTCAGATATGTCTGTTACATCACATGACCTTTGGCATATCTTGTTTAGACACCCACCCGTACACACATAAACAATGTATATCATCATCACCAGCATCTCTTTCAACTGTTTAGAGGCTGCCATGTCCAAACAACCATCTCGTCCTCTCACATGCAGTCACTGAATAAACACTGGACATTAAAAAGTTAAGAGTTGACTTTCATCTTCTGCAGATATGACCTTCCCTCTCATCCATGAGATGATAAGCCTGCAGAATCAATCACTGTAATTGCAGCAGTCGTCTTTTAATTAAGTGAAACTGAAAAGAGCATGAGGTTCTGCTTTGATGTGAAGCATACCTTTTCAGTTTTTCTAAGTTGTAAAAGTACTTATGCTCGGAAGAAGAAGAGATAACAGAAGAAAGACAGAGGGACAGATGGACGGAGAGAAGCCTGGGAGTGGAAATGATAAATAAAGAGTAGGCCAAGTGGGCAAATAACAGGAAGGAGAAAAATAACAACTTTAAATTTAGAGGCATTTATGCCAAAGAAATTCCCCGTACAAGCTTGGACCATCTGAGTAAAATTCTTTGAACTTTTCCTTTGACAGTGTCTTTCAGGAATCAATCTGCACATTTGGTGAAAATGTAAGGAATGCAGCTGAGGCATGTTTCACAGAACTGATGTGATTTCAGCCTAAATCTTAAAACGATTAGCAGCACTGGGGCATAACAAATATGAGGTTGCTGACTGCCAGCATGTCCATCTTCACAACTATCAGGAATGCAGCGATTTGTCCACACATGACCCAGGCTGATAGGATGGACACATGGCTTAACCAGCCTAATTCATAATAATGTTTTACAGCACTACATCCAGTGCAGTGCAGTTTTCCGCAGGTTTGTTTAAGTACCACTGAATTAAACACTCACCGTGAGGAGTGACTGTGACGTGAGACACCACACTGGAAGTATATACGATTTTCTTTGACTGTTTACCTCTGTGGTTATCCCTGTCTCCAAGAGAGCTGCTACTACATAAGCTGTAAGTGAGATCTTTCCATGGATTCCTCCCTGTGAAAACAAGAAGCACATCTAATTTTACGTCATAGAGACTCTATCCACAACCTGTAAGTACTGTTAAATGTTGTGCCATGTATTTCCTCTTGAGCTGTCTGAGTTTTAGGATTTCTACTCTTAAACGTCTCGCTCTAATCCACACTATCATTGTATCAGGTAATAAAACACATTTGTTATTCTCTATGTACGTTGCCTAGCATGTAATATATTTGACAAATTAAACAAACTGTGGAGTTTACATTTGATTGTACTTTGTTAATGCAGAAACCTGAGACACTTTAACGTCACACTCAGCCCACATCCATCAGGACACAGGCCTACCTGCAGGTCTTTATTGAGGATGCGTCCCATGGCGGGGAAGGAGCCGTCACCCTGCTGATGTTTGATCAGCCAGGCCTTGGCTGCACAAAGCTCCTCTGGATCAATGTAGATGAAACCCCGAGACTGAGCAAAGGACTTCAGCACAAATGCTGTCAACCTAGGGGAAGGAGAGATAGTGGTGGAACGGTGAGCCATATAAGGATGGGTGAGAGGGAGGGAAAAAGGAAGTAGGTAAGAGAGTGAAATATCAAAGGTCTTTTAAAAAACGTGTGTTGGCAAATCTTAAAAATACTTAAAAATTTAGAGGCAATCACTTTTGCAACAGAGTGAGAAGGTCACATTCTTTCAGTCTGTCAGCAGATGGTGAAGGGGGCTGATAAACTAGAGTGTAGATGGAGAGATGTTTTTGTCAAAGAGCACTGGTATGTATAGATGGATCTGATGAAATGGAAAAAAGAAAGGAAGTGAGGAGGGGAGCAGATGGGTGCGGCAGGGTTTGATCACTGCTACAGGAGCGGCAGCTGTGTTTTTCTGAATGTGAAATCTCACACAGGCCAATCAAGTATGTTTCTGTAAGTGAGCTGAAGATTCCCCCAAAGTATTTATACATACATGGATCCTGGGGACCAGGATCCCAGTGAACGTTGGGAATCTGGCCCGCCTGAAAAGGTAGGTGAAAATTTATGAGCTGTGGTTTTAGTGCACCATGGTGAAGAGGGACGAGGGGAACCAAAGAGAATGGCCAAAATCTGTCCTTGGGGGCACAGCTGAGCTAATAACCACTCATCCATAAAGGACAGGACCTCACAGTAGTGGCCAAAAGCTGCAGTCTTTAGGCCAGAACACAACTGACTCACAGGATGAGGCAAGCTGCTTACCTTAAAAAGAAAGAAGCACAAAATAGAAATGAAGAAATAAACAAAATGGTTGTGCTGTGGATTCTCAGCGCCGCTCATATGAGACAGAGAGCACAGTCCAAGAAAATGCACCAGGGGAGATGAGTAGGAAAAAGAAACTTGCTTTCATAAAGCAAAACATTAAATCTTCTCTGGGAGAAACCTGAATGTTATTCTTCCCCGGACACAAAACCAGGATCGAAGCCTCAAGCCTGATGGAATTTTTATATTATTAGGTAGTATTGTGTCACAGGCTTTAAATATGGAGCCCTGGGGTACTGGAAAGTGTAAAGATGATTTAGTTTGTGGAAGGAAGCACTAGATAGGCTTACTTCCACCACTTGGCCCTCGACTGGGGTCATCTTCCCCCTAGTCCCACCCCCTCCACTTTTTCTTTCTCCTGTTTTTTCAACTCCTCAATTCCAGATCCTTTCTCCAAGCTCCTCTTATCCAGCTCTGTAGTTCAGAGTGTAGATCTAAAGGAATTTGTATAGACAATAGAATACAAGGGAGTGCTTCATGATAAAGCCTAAGTTGATGAGCGTAAAGGAGAATGTTATGAGTTTGACTTAAAGACAGCGACCTTGACTCCTGTTTTTTGCCTTCAACTACTGAGATATTACTGGAGTGTTGTTGTAGAAAGCACCCTGAGGTGCATTACTTAAGCTTTGAGTAAACTGGATTACAACAACACATTACCAACAAAAGGTTGGAGTTAGGGGTGACATCATGGATTAGGGAAATGAAATCAAGACACTAATAAATGTGAGTAAATATCTGCCAGTGGCTGAGCATTGTTCTATTACCATTTGGTGGATGTGTCTAGATTTTCAGTTCTAAGGATGAGTGTTTCAGGCTGATAGTGGATGAGCTTTTATGACAAGCCTGCATGACTTGAAATTTAGTAAATCTATTGACTATAATGAAAGAAAGAAAGAAATGTTGACTTGCCAGTTTGGCACAGAACTGGAAAAAGATATTAGGTTATTATAGCAACAGATATCAGTTCTTTCAATCTCTGGTATTCACCCCCCATCCCTGCTAACACTGTCAGATCAGTCTTTGGATAGACACAAATGCCATGCCAGCCTCAACATGCAGAGCCATCGACTGAGACTTTCAGAGAAAATGAAAAAAAGGTGCTGCCCCACTCAAAAAGATAATTATTTAATGAGCAAGAAAACACTTGACAAGTTCATTAAAAGCATGTTTTTAGTTCAGCTGTGAGTTCAGGAGTCTATGTTACCTAATATGGAATAACATATGGAAACTTGAGGGCTTGTCTGGTTGGAAGATAGGTTTATGAGAGACTTTCTTGTGCTACTGTGAAGGTTTATGTGCTGTCACCATACGCTGGTGTTTTAAAATACAGTATGGAGGCTTTAATGGGGGCACAGGGCAGCAGATCTGAGGAACACACTGAGTAAGGGTGACGGGATGTTGTGTGTTTGGAAAAACTCCATTTGACTTGGTGAGAATAATGGGAGAAGATATAAAATTCACAGAGTGAATCTATAGTTTTTAGTAATGGTAGGGTTACAATTAAAATTATGTTTCAACGTAGGAAAAAATCCAGTCAGTGCTATTAAACTCTTTATATATATATATATATATATATATATATATATATATATGCACAAACCCACACACAACCAAACTGTTCCTTTAAATCTCTATTACTGCTTTTGTAAAATTTCATTCAGCTTAATATGGAAATAAAGGGATAAATCAAACTCATCCTGTCGTTTCTTGTCAGTGCGTCGCTGCTTCTGAATCACATTAAATCAGTGAACTCTCAACCCTCTGCGTGCACCACTAACAGCCCTGGCATCATAGATGCCCATCACTACACACCAAACCATTACTGCCAGCTCTCGTCGTTAGGTTCAATCTTTTCATTAAATCCTGTCAATTTCCACTCTACATTTTTACAAGCTGGAATACATTAACACAGCATTACTGGTGCTTTTAAGCAGGCAGTAAATGCACTGCTCTACTCATGAACTCTGGCACTAAAACAAAAAGCTGGGCTTGTTTTGGATGCAAACATGTTGTTGATGGATTCATAAAGTGTCAGATGCAGGTTTACTGAAGGTTCAACATCTGTGTTGTGCCCACAACCCACACTTGTTGCCCCAGGAGCCAAAGAAAACTGCAGACCGCTGCATGTTACATCCTCATATCCTCTCACAGTCATCCGGGGAAGAGTTCAAGGTTTCCATGGTAGTTTAATGTTACCAATTACACCCAGGTAGTGAGTCATTAAGCAGCATGCTCCACTTCCATTTTTAGCCCATGTCAAAAAAAAAAAAAAAAAAAAAGGTAGAGAGCCATTTAGTGAAGTGGCTCCAGACAACTTATAACAGTGTGTCCAATAGTGGCATTAGGAGCTCATCTACGGGGCCAAAGCAGCATGGGTCCACTAAGTGCCACGGATATGAACCGTGATTAACTGCAAATAAATCTTGACAGCTTTGCCTACCTCAGGGATCCAATTATGTAGATTGTTTATGGTTCTCTGTTGTTTATGTAACCTGCTGTTTCACAGTGCTAGCTCTATTAAATATCGTAATACCCAGCTCAACTCATAAATCTACCAGATGTATACACATCGTGCGTGGGTCTCAAAATGCAAGCAGTAGACTTCCCCACTGAGAGCATTGATTTCAGTTTTATAAATATTATGAGATGGTTCTGTCTGCCTGCCCACCCCCAGGGAGTGTAAACATGAAATAAACACTGAGAAGGAAAACTCAGCAGTGATTTAAACACACCAGAAGGAATAGATTTGAGCGCAGCATACTGAGTTGCTGACAGAAACGCCTTTGCTCTGGACGGTAACCTATGCTCCAGTTAAAGATGAAGAATGCAGCTACAGCTAAGGGTAGTTTGGCTGGTATGACTTGTGTAAACCTCTAAGGCTACACCTAAAATTACTTACCACATACTGCCAGAGGAATCCCTTTCTCCAAAGGCACTGTAGGATCCATCTTGCCTTTTATAAGTCAGTTGTCTCTGGTAGCCTGGATAGGAATAAAGAATGGAAGAGATGATGGGAGGGCACTTTCAGCAAGAAAGTTCTGGGTTTGAATCCCATTTGACCAAGGACCTTTCTCTAACCCTAGAGGGGATTTGACTTGATATTCATGACACACTCTAAGAGTTTAACTGACACTCTTGTCTCCTGTGCTTAAACAGCTGCTAGATAACTGGAGGTAGGTCAGCAGGGATTCGGGAATGCAGTGCATCTTTGGATAAACATGCCATCCATTGTCTCACCAGTGGCCCGCAGAGAAGCACAGCTGGAACGTGTGATACCAAAGGCAACCCTTACCTCAGCGTCAAATGTTATAATAATAATGCCTGATACTCAGCTGACAATAAATACAACAACAAATCAACAAAGTACAACAGGAGAACATGTTATTAAAAGGCAGATTTTAAAAATTAAAATCGTAAAGGAAGTAACTGGAAACCATATTGCTAAGCTTTGGGGGGGGGGGTGGTCATCTTTAACCCTCCTGGGTTGCATTAAAGGTTTGGTCTAAGGGTACAGTGTGTTATAAAAACAGGAATGTGGTTGGGCTGCATTTTCTTCACCTTGCAGGAGGTAGTCAGTTGCTTCGCTCTCAATCTCAGGGCTGAGCTGCCTGGTCTTCTGCAGGTACTTGAGAACAAAGACGTTGGGGGCAAAATGGATCATGTTTTGTTCACCACACCCAAAGGGAAGCCTCAACAGCTTATCCAGGTTGTTTAGAGTTGGTCCCATAACATCCCCTGAAAAAGTTTGAATACCCAGATTAGCTATTCAAACTGTAAAATATTGATTGTATTTTAGCTCCACTCCAATGACGACTTGACTGCTCTGTGCGATACAAAGCTTTCTGGATGTAGATAATAATATGACAGGAAAAAATAAGCAGCAGCAAATGTGTCTTACACACAATAATATGCCTCGTATATGCATGCACACACAGACGTTTACCAATCATAAACGCAGTGGCCCTCTCAGACCCAGGCACCATGTTGTGAGGGACCCCCAGGGTAAAGGCCTCACTGTGGTTCTCATCAGAGTCTTCCTTCCTCCAGATTTTAAATTCTCCAACTGAGCCCCAGCCTGTTGAGAAGCCAATGTGACGCACCTGCATGGAAAACAATTGATTTTAAAGTTATCTCTAGGGATAAATGAGTGCAGCTGATATATAAATGCCACACATTAGTCAAACCTGTCCAGGGAATTGGCCTGTCCAATGGAGGATCACTGATTCATTGGATGCATGCAAACCATGGCCCACCTGGAGAGAGGAATGCAGACAATAAAGGACAACACTTACAAACAATACACACTATTACAATTATTATTATCATTAGCATGAGTAAAATATATTGATTGCATTGTTTGTATTCTTTGGTCATACAACAACTGCTCCCTTTAAGGATCAGAGCACAGAAAGAAAAGGTAGTCTGTGCTGTTTTTGGATTCTCTTACTGACTGAGCACTAATAATGTCCCTTTTGCCAACAGTTACTGATGCCAGTGTGACTGACACTTTCCACACACAAACACAAACATACAAAAATATCCACATAGTGCACAGTCAATCTCTGGTTTCATTTTGTAATCACGTTAAACCAGGGAGCAGGCACGGCGGAGTGCCACAACCTACACACTCCAAAATGTCATCTTCCCCAGGAAAATAAATGAATCCTTTTGGACTGTAACATGCATTGCTCTGCTGCGGGCTTTTAATTGCTGCCTTTGGTGAATGGTGCGAGGCTAATGCTGGGTCTGGAGCCTGAGAGCGGTGTGCCAGCCAGAGAGTGCCATGCGAGCACCAGGCCATGGATCACAGAGAGTCCTCAGTGACATGAGCCCGTTAAGCCTGACCTTACAGGAAGGCACATCAGCAAAAGTGGCGCCAGTCCTCCTAACACACAGACACCATAGCCCGCTGAGTCTTTTTCACTCGCCACTTTATATTTATTGTTCTTTACTCATAATAGAATATTTTCTTCCACAGTTCCTGCAGCTCCTTACCTGCACCATGCCTCCCTTCCAACTGATCCAGAAGCTGCGGAACTCATCCCAGGAGAGAATACCCGGTGTGGCGGCACTGACGACGGGCTCGCCCATTTTGCCCAAGGAGATCCAGGAGCGTGTGTTTTGTCTACCTCCAAGTACAATCTCTAGCATCTCTGCGCTGTCATGAGGGCTGGCAGAGAGAGCAAAATGGGCATCGTTGTGGGTCTTCACTGCCACCTGGAACTGGTTCATCTTGGCTGGCTTTTTCACATACTGATACTCATATTTGTTGGGGGTGGAAATATGGATCCTCTCTGACAATGGAAATACAAAACACACTTAGGGAAATGTACAGTATCAAGATTGCACCACTATACAATAGAGGTGTATATATCTACACTGACCATTGGGACAAAAGAAGACACTGTAGGTGTATTCTCTGGGCAGGCCTTCTGGCTACATTAAGGAAATAAAAAAAAGCATCTTACATATTATTTCAACAAAACAACAATGTAATGTTGAATAAGTACAAGTCTTCCCTAACCAGGTGACACTCTCTTACCTCCACCAGGACAGTCCTGCGGACATAGTCCAGGCCAATTGGAGTCCTCCTTTCGTCCACATCATTGCCTGTTTTTCCTGTCTGCAGTCCATCTGAACAGCAGCTTGGTTCACTGTAGGCAATGGCACGAGCTATTGGGGCGGCACAGAACAGAATGAGCCTTTCTTCTTTCAGTTCTACCATAGCAAGATATCACCCACTTTAAGTGTCTCTAGAGTGTCACCCTAAACCATCTGTCACCCTGAAATTCATCTTCCCATGTTGCTTGGCTGCCCTGACATGTTAAATTGCATAGGTCGTACTGAAATATTGCAAACAATATAACTTTGATGACTACTGGGCACTATTGTATGGGATCTGTCTCAATGCTAATATGTCTATAGTTCGAGTGGTAGGGCCAAATGTAGTGGTCTACACCTTAATGGGTGGGCTTCATTGCCATAACCATGGCAACAAATTAATAAGGGATTTGAGGGAAACATAAACCTGTTTGAGGCATCACAAATCACAAAAACTGCTGTGTGACGATTTATCACTATTGTCTTCAGGCATTTGTGGTCAAAACATATATCACACAGGCCAAACATGTCGGTAATTGGACTCGCAGTTCTCTTGCTGTGGAGCCCACTGGAAATGTGGCCCTGTGCCAATGGCATCTCTTTGTGTGTGTGTACTGAGAAGGAAATACAAGGGGCCAGAGGACTAGGAGTGGGGCCATGGGGGGCCATGGGGGGCCCATTGACCGCCAGTGACCTGCAAACTCATCAACATGCCACTGAGTGTCACACCACATCGCTGGTTGCTCCCCCACTGCTGTCCTGCTTTGTTCTCACATGTGCTCTGGAGGGGACCGTTTGTAACTCTGGGTGGGTGACGGGATCACACACAAATCGGCTTCTTGATCAGCAGAGCTCTCGTAAGTCAAAGACTTGCCTTTTTGCAAGCCATCACACTGGGGAGACTGATGTCCTGCTGAAAGGCTGCTATTGTTCTTTAGTGCCGTGGCATTTAGGACTCAAATGATGCTGTTTTCGTTATGCAGAACAACCTAATCTATATTGTTTACACGAGCTTCAGGACTCGCTCACTTCGCCCCACGAGAAACACAGATACTCACTGTCAGAAAAGACTTTTCACTATAATCTGCCTCCTGGTGTTGTATTGATACAGAGGTGTTCTGTTCCAAATGTTTTACAATAATACAAAAAGGCAAACTGCATGGCACTAAAGTAGGCAGTGTCATAATAACAAAAATGTTAATTATTATTAATTCATAATTAAATTCATAACTTAGGAAGAAAAACATTTCTCTGCCACCCTGAGAGATAATTACAGTAACAGTAATAAACAAAAGTAAGAGTTGATATAGATACTCCACGTGTACCTGTGATGTTAGCGGGGCCCAGCTCGGTGAAAGATAACACAATGGATGTAGGAGTAGCCTCTCCTGGAGCCACACACTTCTTCCTAGTAAGATGGTGCTTTCCAGGGTGGCCAACAAACTTGATGCCTTTCGGAACTGAGACTTTAACATGAACCTATGAGAAAAGAGGAAAGGAGAGGAAGAGACAAGTCAGAGGCAACTGATCTCCTCTGACAGGCTTCAGTGAGATCATTTCTGCCAGGCACAGCCCTCCCTCATATATAGCGTGTTCTCCTCAAAGCTCTGAAAGCGAGGGAGAATTTTTAAAATCACATTGTGAATTTTCCATGCTGACTGACTCATTCTTCTCAGGCTCCCTGAAGGATTAAGTTCCACTGATGGTCCAATTTTCACAGAGGGCTCTGTAATGCTGAGGGACCTTTCAACTGGTCTTTATCCACACGTCATAAGTTGTAAATAACTGAGCACAAAATATAGAAATCACATGTTGCTGGGGTTGACATAAAAGCAAGGGCAATTCTGGTTTGTATATTCAACTAACATGACAGCAGGGCAGAGCACGCACAGGCCATTTAACAGTCTCTTCTGCAAATCATGATGTCATGTGTGTGGAGTGCAGGATGGACCTGTTTAAGGCCACGACGGAGCTGAAGGTTCAGAGCATATCTTTGCATTACAAACACGTGCTTCCATTGGGCACAGATTCCAATCCCTCTTGTTCCCCTGGGCCTACCTACCTACTATTATCCCAGAATAATCCCTGTCTTGTCCATCCCTATGTTCATCTCTGCTAAATGCAAAAAAAACTTAAAGGATGATCCCAGTGATTTTGATTTTTTAGCCTCTAACCTATAAAAAACATCGTACACAAGGCCGGTTTCCAACATGTGGAGAATGCTGAATCTTGCCTATTGTCTTCAAGCCTCACTTCAAACACAGAAGTAAACCTAAAACTCTGTGACTTATGTTTCTTGACTCGGTCTCTCGGCTCCCTCCTCTACAGCGTTTACAGATGATTCTCCCTTTGGTCCCTCTGAAAGACCTTTACTTATCCACATTAAGGGCCTAGAGATTGAATTGTTTCAATTGTCCTAAAATTCAGAGTTTATTTTCAGGGGAAATAAATTCATCATGTTAAACAGACTTTAGCTGAGCACTGAATCAACCGTTGGCAGCGTAGGGGTCATTAAAATTGCACTTCCACATATTAGGTAGATTCAAGTAACAGGAACAACTACTTTAGTGTTCTCCAAAAACTCTGACCAGGTGAATGAAGTAATGACATGAGCGTTGAGCAGCATCTTTGTGTGCTAATTCTACCCTTGACATCCTTAGGAACATGTCAACTCAGTTTTTGAAGACAACTGCTGATGAGTCTTATGGCACATTTGCTGTGGAAAAGCAACTTGTTTGCTTCCAGTCTATTAGTCCTCTCATCCATCATCTTACCTCAGAACAGTTTGGCAGGTAGTTGTAGACAGTCAGGGGAACTTTGGTCTGCTCCCCTCTTATTAGGCTGTAGGGCAACGTAAAGTCAACAAAGAATGACTTGAAGGTACGAAGCTCCGCTCTCTTTGCTAAACCTAGCCCCTTTTCTTCAGACAGGCCAACAGCTTCTGTCACCCATGCAGTGATTGAATCTGGCACGTCCAGTCGCAGCTCGGCCTCCCCAGTTTCAGAGCTGTCAGTGACACAAGTCGACATACAACCTGAGTGGCAGACTTAATTGGACAGTAAAGTAAAAACGCTTTAGCATCCTTTTATGGTTTTATTTAGCACAAGCAATAAAAAGGCACAGACTACAAGGACCGCCTTGACGAAACACCGTAGAATAATTTTATATCGGTACCACCTGTGTCAACACCAACACCTGCAGCAGAGTAACTACAGCAAACACTAAAATGGATAGGTGTGAGGGACAGTCAGGTGTTTACCCAATCTGTTTCTTTGAATGAAATGGGCTGAGATCACTATTGGCAGCACTCGTCTCATGTTGGTCTTGGCAAACAGTCACAGGGCATAATAAACTTAAAAAACTCCACGCACACCCTTCCTTTTGATCAGAGTTGCCCAAAATCCACTTTAATAGACTTTTGAAGGGAAATCAGACCTTTTGGACTTTACAGGAAATTAGGCAGAGTTGAAGTCCCATCCAAAGGAATCAGGCATATGGAAATCTATGGGCAGTTCATTTGTATTGGCAGAAAATGAATGGAAGGAGTTGTTGAGAAAGTGATGGTCTGTTCCAAGATCACACAGTTTAAATAAGGTACATTCACACCCCCGGGGGAAGTGGGGGATGCTGGATGCTGCTACATGATGGAACATCCATCTCCTCACTTTCAGATTAAACTTCCACCTTTTCATTTTAGAACTCCTCACTTATCTCCATTTAGCATCTTCATGCTATCCCTTCATCATCTTCTTATTTTCAATCTTCTTCTCACATCTCTTTCACTATTTCTTTTCCTGCTCCACTTTTTCATCTCTTTTTGCCCTTTTGAATCTGTGCCTTTTATTCTTGTTCATGTTTTTTCCTTCCCCTCTTCTCCTGTGATGCATCTGATATATGTAGTCACAAGCATGTAACACACACCCAACTTGAAAAGTTTATATAACAAAGATTTAAATACCTGACATTAAGACAGTGCCACACCCAAGTCTCTGGGAAAAATGTACGTCTCCGCTTCTCTGCTCTGCAACCAAAACACAAGCTGACATCAATAACAGGCTTCAGCTGCTCATAATAAAACAACACCATAATTGGAAAATGTATTATTGTGAATCCCACATTGACGTTTGCTCAGTCACGTCATCTGTTTAATGTTCACCATTAGAATGAGAAGTATTCATGGCATTGAGGAATGAACAGAAAACATGAACAGAATGAACTAATTTCTTTTGTCATCTTTCTATCTGCTTTTCTATTACTCATGTCAGAGGCTTTATTCAACCCATGCACTGCAGATGCAGAGATATGTATTACTACTTCATAATTCTGGGAATCATGAAGTGATTTCTGCTTTCTCATGGGTTTGATTTTGAATTCTTTTTCTTTCAGTACATTTTCATCAGTAACTTGACTAACCAGCCAATATGTGAGCACCAGCAACTAAAATATACTTAAGATCCCACACAGCTTCCGCTCCATTAAAGCACATGTACTCTTTGTTGACTGTACTCAACTTGCTGACAACCTGCAGACTAAAACAAATATGAGCATGACAGCTTTTTACTTTTTGCAGCATTTATGCAGGTAATAAAAACAACAAAATATTTAGTTTTTCCTGCACATTAGAGTGACTAAGTGATGCCAAGATACATCTCTACAGACAGGTCCTTTACCTGGCTGTGGGGCGGGAGTGCATGGCAGCCACTAAGGTGGAAGTGTGTGGTTGAAAGGCAGGAATGGCCTCGTCCGTGTACATGCCTCCACTCTGGCGGTGGTTTAAACTCACCATATCTGTCATCACAACCAGCCCAGTTTCCTGTGTGAAATATACAGAGAAATAAAAACATACACACACATTAAGATTATTATTTTTTTATCCCTGTATCATGACTATGGTCTTTATGGGTGCGCTTTTACTGTGAAAGCGAAGCGGGCGTCCTTGGTGATGTCCCAGTGCCATGGGAACACAGACGACCTCCGACGTCTCTTTGATGACAGCCCAGGCCACCAGAAGTGTCCGTCATCTTTGGGAATGCCGAACGCATCGGAAACATCAAAATCTGCCAGCTGTTTAAACACCTGCAAAAGGAAACGTATTAATGTCATAAATACACACACACACACACACACACACACACACACACACACACACACACACACACACACACACACACACACACACACACACACACACACACACACACACACACACACACACACTGTGATGTACACAAATCCAGCTTGGATTATATATTGTACATCAGTGTAAAGGATAAAATAAAATAAAAAAGTATTCATCAGCAAAAGTTAAGTCAATAGATTAACTGCTCTATATTCTAAGTCATGCAATTCATTATATGTATTTATTAATGGTATTTACTATCACACTGAAATATAAACTATGAAACTGACCTTGTCAGGACTGAGTTGGAAGTCAGGCTTTATCAGGTAAAGGCTCTTATCCACAGTAGCCACACAAACACAGGAGCCCCTCTCTCCCCGGACATGTAGGGTGATAGGATCCCCTGGCATGGACTCATTAGTTGAAAGTGCAACAGAAACCTGCAGTCCAACAAATAGTAGATACCAAGCTGATTGTCATACAGCAATTACAATGCTAAAGGCCAGCATATATTTAAACTGCAATATTTTATATCATGATCCAATCTTTGGCAGTAGGGCTGCTACTAACAGGTATTTGTATTATTATTATTATTGAATCAATAATTACTTATTGTCCACAACATGCAAAAATGTCAAATACAATTTTCTCTGACCAACAGTCCAAAAATGGCACAAAAGATCTATTTAAAAAGAGAAAGGTCATATGTGTCACACATTTTGTAATTTCTGGTCAAATTTTTAGCTAATTGACAAAATCATTTGATCACTAGTTGGCGATGTTGCCTAGAAGATCATCTGCAATGTGTGCATCATTTGGAACAAAATCATTAATAGCTCTGAGTATTAGACTCTAGTGGGAAAAGTATCAAACTAAACCCTTGGTGAGGGAGGGATGGCCATAAATTTTCCCATATCAAAACTATTTTTCACCACAGTCACAAATTAACCCTGTTAATCAGCTCTGCCGCCCTCCTGTCACCACTCTGCAACCTGTCACCCTCTCCTGTCACGACCCCACTCATCTGCCCACAGTCCACATGGCCTCCGTCTCATCATGCCCTCAACCCCTCCTCCTACACACACAGTGTTGTAATGGCATACCAGGGAGCTGTAAATACTTCAGGGAGTTAACTCCACCTAATGCAGGCAGGAACTGGGGATCACTCCCAGGCCAACACAGCTGTTTGTTTACAGGCGTTACACTGAGGACAGAGCTGGTGCTGTATTACAGGGATTACTCTAATATTATTTACCAAAACGTATACAGAGTGCATCATGTTCCATGTGTTTTAAATAAACGGTACACAACGCAGTTACTCTTATAATAACAAAAATAATACGTTTTTACAGTATATTATCTCAATGCATTAACATATCAGAATAATACAGAAAACTTTTCCTTTCCCAACCTGGTTCTCAAAGTCAGGCTGGACAGGGATTTGCAGGCTGTCTGTAACACCCTCGCCATTTTCCTTCACATAGTAGACCAGCAGACGACTGAGGGGTGCCATGCTGTGACTAACAGGAAAACGCAGATAAGACACACAGCTGTCCATCTCTGCTTGGGAGGAGGGGCCTGCAACACCTGTCAGAGTGATATGAGGGTAATAAGGTAATTGGATTGGCACAATCTTCATACGACAAACATTAAACATTCTGCTATCGAGCATGAATAGAGCAAAAACACATCAGTCCTAAAAACAACAGGTTTATCTAAGGTGTCCTGTGCATCTTTAGCCTATTCAAATCCAGGAAATGGATTAATGTATTTACTGGAGGCAGAAGGAGGCAGGTGGGTGGGGTGAATGTTTTTATCAAAGGTGACTGTGGCCCTTTTTTCTCGGTGTGATGCTGTCAGGTTGGCTGGCTGCTGGCCTGACAGCAAGATGTTCCCCCTGGATACCACCTCATAGTGTAAGGTGAAGTTACAGGGGCAGGTAGATTTGAGAGCCACTTCTGCCTCTTGGCCAACCTATAGGCACAGAGAGATGCACACATGCTGTTATGTTTTTTTAAGGATGATATGTGTTAAAACATATATTTCAAACAAAACGGGGACTGACACTCCACATTCAGAGGATGGCACTAACCTTGAGTGGGGCACTGGGACTCTGGATCTGGATGTGACACCTGCTGGGAGAGTACCAGCTACTGATGGACAGATAGCTGGGTAGGTACTGATCTCCTACTGCCTTTCCATTAATAGATATCACCTTGGTCTATGCAAAGCGAGAACAACAGGTTTTAAACCTTCGTAATATTTGCTAAAAATTCCATTCTGCCTTCACCTGGTTTAGACTAGAGACACACTAGAAACCTGTGTCACTGTAACCACTGACCTCTAGCCAGACATACTGTGCAGCAGTGGGGATGGAGGGGATCTCAAAGGTGGCCTGGCCATCCTTGGAGATCAGTTCACTGGCGTAGACGTTGTCCTTAGGGGTCAGCTCTGCCTTAACACGCACCCTCACCCCATCAGCTGGACTCCCATCAGGGTAGGTCACCTCAATCTAAAGAGAGAAGCGTTAACAAGACTCAGTGGAGAAAAGACAAAAAAAGCAGAAAATCAAACATCACTCAGTTTATCTGCTGATGAATAATGAAGCTTGTTGACTCACCTTCCCTTTGTAAGGCAGTCCGGGCTTGAACTGTTTTCGAGTGTCTTTGGAATACTTGATGTCAATGAGCTGTTTGTGGACAGGAGTTGAATCGTCAAATGTGGTTTGCCTGCTTCCATCTACGCTTGTCACTGACGCCCAAATGTTCACAGTGCCCCTGAAGTGATCGGCTACATCCAAGGGCATCATCTCCTTCACACACAGGCTGAAGTTTGCAGAACCTTTAATCTGAGAACAGCAGTCAGAGGAGTGATCTGGTGTTGTGAATATGTAAGAACAGCAACATGATAACTGGTGACCTGGAAATAAACCAACTGACCTCCATGTTTTTAATCACAGGGTGGCCCATCTCATGACGGTAGTAACCCACTCCATTCACTGTCATATTTACTGACAACTTCCCCGTCACTGGTTTCCCAAAGGTATACCTGTACAACACTGCCATGTCAGACCTTTACATCTACAAATCACCCAAAGGTCAGTAATTCAAGAAACAATTAAAAAACATCAGAGCTACAGGTAGAAGAATTTTATGGATTAAAGGTGGGTCCAGCTCACAAAAACTGATGGAGACGTTTGTTAAGTGACTGACCTGGCCCTCACAGTGGCCTGCTCACATGAGTTGAGGCCACGGATGTAGGGTGGTGGATCAATCACCAACTCAAACTTGGGCATCACTGTGAAGAAGGAAAACAAATATAATTTCTGAGATTTTTGGAGTATTTTTGATACATAACATATAAAAAAAACATTAATATTCTGTAACATGTAGTTATGTATAAGAGTTATTCCACAACATATCACTTACAGACAAATCAAGGGGAATTTAAAGCAACCAAACAGTAAAAAACATTAAAGTTATTTGTCATTCAAGAGGGTCCTCACCATATTTCTGCACTTCAAAGGACTTGTTATAGGTGTGACCCTGCACCTCCACAAAGATAATCCACTCTCCAAAGACAGGCTGGTCAGACAGAGGGAAACTCATGTTTACAACCCCTACAGGAGAGAAAAATCTAGTTAACACATTCAGCGCCCGTATGTTTGATAGATTAACCATCATGTATACATTGTATGTACCATCATATACACTCCTGGGATAACAGTGCAGCACTGAATTGTGCAGGGAGTACCAATACTTATTGTATTACTCAACTACAACTGTACGTTTAAACTGAAACTAGCATTCAGTAAAAATATTATATTTTGTATAGATCACACAATGACGATCCAAACACAGAGCAGGAGATGTGGCTCACCACAGCAGACAGATTTTGGATCCTTCCACTGAACAATTCTGGAGCCTCTTGGGTCCTACAAGAACAAAGATGAACCTCAAAATCCAGTATTAAGATTACACATTTCACATTTACATGTTCATTTAAAAATACACTTATACCATAATAGTCGAGTCATGTCTAATAGAGGCAGCAGTTCAATATTTGCCCTACAAATGTCTCAGAATCTAAGAAAATAGGATTTATGGGTAAGGTCAGCAAGTACATGAGAGGGAACCACAGTGTGTGTGTGTGTGTGAGAGAGTGTGTGTGTGCTGGGGGCGAGGGACGAGGGGGGGGGTTGGTAAGACTGATGAAGGCAAAACGAAGAGAAGAAGTTCCTTTCATGTTGTTTATCCTCTGTTCTGTTTCAAAGAGCGCCCTGTTATCTAGGTGAGCTGCCCTGGGTTCTGCTCTATAATCTCCAACCAGGCAGGGAACTAAAATTGCCACTGTCCCCTCCTGGATGTGGCTCTGCCAACACTGGGTGGTCCTGCCAGCCTGAACTCACCAAAACATACGCCTCGATCTGCAGAAAATTGAAAAAAAAAAAAGACAAGTCGAAGAAGTTATGAATTAGATTTATAAAAAAACTGTAAAGCCTAGAGAGAAGCCTAAGCCTTTTCCCAGCACTTTACCCCAACTCCTTCCTTATCCAACAATCATCCATCTGTGAAAGTAGGTACTGCCCTTTACCAGCAACAGACCTTTATAGCTGCAAGCATCAATAAACAGTCTGTCTGCGCCATTGCACAATATATTTGGAGTCACTGCTGACATTCCAAGAGAAATGGCTCTAGCTTGGCTTTGGTAAATAGGTGACTACATTTCTCTGCACTTAGAGCAGACTTGGTTTCTATTAGGGATAGAATAATATGTTTGCACTGAATATTATGTTGGCTATAGAACATCCAACTGGATGCATAACAGGGGCAACTATAATGAATGAAAAATGTAAACTGAGATTTAAATAGTCAGAGCTACAAATGGGATTTTACCACAAATTCTATTCATTTCTATTGAATTGTGTTATTTGATTCGTTATTGTTTATTTGTGCAGATTGGTGTGCAAAGATTGCAGTGTTTTTTTAGTGCAGCCGTTAAATGTGCAACTTTACTGGCTTCGGCATGACTGAATTTTTCAATTACCTTTTCATTTACTGGCCTCAGGTCAGGGTTGACTGTGTAGACATGGATGAGCACTAAAGACAGAAATAGAAACAAAATATTGTACAAATTGTCCTTTCACCATTAAAATCCATAAGCATTTTAACCAAGCCAGTAGCTTTTTAGTCCTTTTTAATGGCACAATATCTCTACAAACACATGATCACAATTTCCATTCTCTCTCTTCACATCAAACCCAGCAACTTTTAAATGATTTCATTAAAGGAGTCTTATTCTATGGCAAAGCCTAACTTCTCTGCATTTCACTGCAGGGAACAGATTAACTACCAGGTGCACAATGAGGGAACCTTTATGTTTGGGTTTGTAGATGGGTTTGTCAGTCTGGATGAAGACAGCAGTGCCCTTGCTCTCCACGGTGACGGTGGTGTAGTTGTGGAAGATGTAGCCTCCCTCTGTGAGGTGACGGTTCCCCCACACCTTCAGATGGGCCTGGCCTCTCAGCCCAGAGGGAACCTAGAAGCACATGCACACACACAACAGCAAACACAAGAAGGGTCAGGGCTGGCTGAAATGTAAACTAGAACAAAAGCTGAAGAATAACAAAGGAACTTCATTTAAATACCAGAAGAAGATGCTGAACTATAACACAGTACACAACACATGACTGTATTTCATGAGAATGAGGGTGGAGGTCACAGGGAGGGGAGAGCAGGCAGGGGAGAGAAAGACGCAGACAGTGTGGAAGAATCGAATCGTGCATACTAGGTTGATCTATTCCAGCCTTCAGGGGCGGCAGACCATACATGCACGTCAACAGCTGTTGCATATTATATTGAGGCTGTTACCTTATTCCCAATGAATGAGCAGAGACAGATGTTGCATTACAAATAATGTTAGTGTTGATTTGCATGTTGCCTGAGGAATGTGCACACAACGGACAAGAGGCTCCACTACTGTGCAGCTGTCACTGCTAAACAGTGCCATGCATTTTAAATATCTCTGCATGCTCATACAGTAGGACACCGCTAAGAAAACAATGTTTCACAAAGAGACTCACCTTTAGTTTGATGGTGCCTTTGTCTAAAATGAACAATGAGATAAATTAATGTGGGATATTTCTTCAGAGGTTGCCATATACTCAAACATCTCAGGTGCTACATATCTGTCTAACACTGTATGATATTCAGTAGTTATGAGAGCTACTACACTGTGGCTGAGTTTGCCTGGAGGTTTTCACCCCAGGTTAGCAGGACGTCCAGCTGCAACCTGTCTCCATGCCACTCTGAGGCAGAGCTAGCACCATCTATTAATGGTGCTGTCAAACAAATCACACATTGTATACACAGAGAGGCCAGTGGGATGGGCTGAGCTGATGCCTACAGCCATAGATTATGTCTATAAAAACCCTGGCTGGTAAGGAGCACACAGCCAGCGCAGAGGTCACTCAGGCCTAAGCTGCACGCTTCTCAATCTATGTGTATGTTTTTGCCAGCACAACTACCTGTGAGATCTTAACATCCTTTGAATGGTGTCTCATAGCTGAACATGTCCGTGTAAGTCTTCATGTCAAAGGTAAAGCACTGTGTCTGTACCAAGCGTCAGCCTGAAGATTTGTTCTCACCGAGCACTGAGTCGTGGCTTTGGGCGACCGTCTGTCCCTTCACCGACAGCTGCACCTGGACCGGAGTTTGTGCTTTTGCATTGAAGATGGTTATGCTCACGCTCTCCTCTACACCTCCTCGAAACACAGAAGGTGCAGTGACCAAATAACCCCTGAGAGGAGAGAGCAAAGTGAATAAAGAGGAACAGAGAGAGACAGAATAAATGAGTGAGAACGAGGGAGGAGAGCAGTGAACATAAGGGTACTGAGGAGAAGTGGCAAAACAAAGGGAGGTCAGAGATCAGAAAAAGGAGCTGAACACATGATGCATATATGAATAACCCTGTTATAATGAAATAATACAGGTCATTCTGTTTCTCACCTTCTCTCTGACCCTCACTGCCGTCTATGAACACCACACACCACAACACACACATACAAACAGGGACATTCCACCTGGATTTGTGTCGTGAGATCAGGTTTAACTGCCAGTGAGCCAATATCAGCTTTCTGCTTAAGCGTTTTTCTTTGGGTGGTCTGGCACAATGTTTTGAAAACTATGGACTGAGATTTTACACAGTCACCATGATATTTAAGCCTGTTGCTGAGGTCACAGAGCAAAGGTCATTTTTGCTCATAAACAGTCTGAAAAAATACACCTACTTGAGGTTTTATTTTATTTTGGTCTGTTAGGAGTTACTTAGGGGTGTGTGAAGCTGTTCATACAAACATCCTCTAAAGTCTAAACACCTTCTTGTTGGACTAGATCTCAAAGCCTCATTACCTGCTGAAAACAACTGAAGATCACACAAATGAGAAGTGAGCAAAGTCCTAAGCACAAACCCAATTGCATGCCTGAGAGAAGGATCAGGTGGTTGGCATTACAGCGTTACAGCATTACAACTGGAGACAACTTCAGTTCCTGTGAGAGAAAGTCATGAGAAAATCCCCTGGATAATAAAGCTTCAGGAAGATAATACGATGAAATCGACTGTGTTTGATCTACAGTGAATTTAACCAGCTCTTGGATGAGCCTGGATCAGGTGGTGTAGACCAGGCTCAAGAGGCTCATTTCAGTCACATGGCATCATGTACTCAAGCTCTCATTGTTTTTGCCCAACGTTTGTCCTCAGCTGAGAGGATGGAAAAAAGGGATTTGTGTTCTCTTTGATAACTACGTCTTTCACAGTCAGTTCTTTATGGTTCACTCACACAATTTTATGTTTTTAAGCATTTTGCTTTTTGTCCAACTTCACTCACAGCTGAGTTGTTTGATATTTGACAAACATGTATTGGTCTGTAATTTATTAAGTATTGTTTATTTCCCAAACTGAGTTGCACTCCGTACCTTCCCACTGGAAAATCTGGAAGAACTGTTTACAACTCTTTCTTATTAATACAACTCTCAAGGTCAGGACTGGGTCTTCAAGCATCTGACAGCAGCCTGACTGATGGCGGTTTTACCACTTTTGCCTGTGGGTCTGCTGGGATAAACTGAATGAAACAGGCTGAGGACAAACCCAGGAATTCACATGAAATATTTATCATTATCTTAAAGGTGCGAGTAAACGTCTCCAAAAGCTGCATATATTCAAGGCATGGACAACTTAAGCAGCAGAGCTGGGTTTCTGGCAATGAGTCTATTTGTGTGAAGGTTCACAAGTGCAATTCAGCTAAAACAGTGAATTAAAAGTGTGAAGAAACATGAATGACAAGGTGTTATAGTACACATGCATTTACCATTATCTGTAATGCCAGGTAATTCTTACATATTTACAAATACACACACTGGAACTGATCATTTATGCATTAAATCTTAAGAGATCAATAACCAAGATGTTTGTAGAAAAACTAATGCTGCTGATAAACAGCATTTTTTTTTTTTTGCTTTGTCTGTGAAACCCTGTATATGATGTTTCATTAGAGCATCAGAGGTAAGTACAAAGAACTGCAATACACCTCAAAGCAGCACATGCAACACTGGCTACTCACTGTCTTTCCTGTGCACAGCTTCTGCTCACGTTGAAGATGAACAAAGTCCATGAAAGACTCAACGCTGACAGGGACAAGCTCCACATTTTGGCCTGAGTAACCAAAACACTGCTGGATCTCGGTTGGATCTTCTAACTCTGAGGAAAAGTTCAATGAAATGTGAAGTCTGCCTACAGCCCTCCCGGTCTATCTCTCCATTGAGTTCGGCTGACGTGATAGGTGAGCAGATCTTCGTCCAGAGCCAAAGACCAACTTTTTGCAATCATCCCACTTCGCCACATCCAGTTCCAAGCAAATGGTGTTTTTTTTTTTTCTTCTTCTTCTTTCAGAGCCCGGAGTACACCGATAGTCCTCTCCCATGTGCCTTCACCCGCCCCGGTTCTGTTCTCTCATATTTCACCATTACAAATTGTAGGCGTCCTCCCACTTCAGCGCAAAAATGTCACTGTGAAGAACTGACATGTAAAATCCGTGCACCGCTCGTTTCCCCCACTGATCCTGCTGATCTCCTTCAAATAGTTTCCTTTTTTCCGGTCCTGCAGCAGCGAGTCAGGAGGCGACCTCCGTTACACTCAACAGCTCCTCTCGCTTCTGTGCTCCGGGGGCATGACTAATCCCAGTGTGAGCAACAGGCACTGACCCCGCACTTTAAACGCTATAAATCACCTGCACGCCACATACTTTGGCTCCAGCTGACATCTCTACCGGCTACAACTAGTTCCCTCTGCGCTGGAAAACATCTCACGACCCCCGGGTTGGAGAGATGTTTAAAAATGAATACCGGGTATCAAGCAGCGTTATCTCTTATTAGGGCTTGATTAAGGTCTGTGCCCTGACTCCCCCTGTTGTCATCTGCTGCCCTCAAGTGGTCAATGGGCTTAGATGCAGTAAAGTTGATCGAGTTTACATGAAAGGCCAAAGCATTTCTCTTTTACTTAAAGTTTATTGAATACTCCAAATACTGAACAAAAACACAACATGGCATTAACATAACATTCAAACACTATCAAATAAAACCAGTAAGCAGTAACAATACAAACCAAGTCTTAAGGTAGCACCAAGTGCATCACGAGGTGGAAAAAGCACATACTAAAACAAGGAGGAACTTTTAAATCAGCCACTCTCAGGCAGAGCAGACTGACCCTTGGCTCACTAAAATCCTGACCCTAATCTTAAACATGTATAATCTAAAGCATTCCCCTGGTAAAACATTGAACTAGGTATCCTGAGAAGAAGCCGCCAGGCTCAAATCAAATAAGAGCAGAAAGAGGAAACCACTCAACAAAATAGTTGCACTACTCAAATGTCCTCAGGCATGAGTTTAAATCCTTCCCAGGTGCCCTGCGACGTGTGGTGGGAGCTAAAAAAGCACAAAAAAATATAACATTATTTGTAGAACCGCTTCTCTTTTAGTTTGCCTCAAGCACAACCATGAATGATGCTCCCAACAGTCAGGTCTCTCTGCTTCTCAGCCACGATATTGTGATACAGCTTACAGTACAATTTCCCTTGCTCAGGCTCAGTGAAAGCAGCCTTGGAGAAAACCACTTGACTTTCCTGGTTCACTTTCACTCCGTAATCCTGGCAGAGCTGTGCTGTAAGCGCCGTGTCCAAGGACAAGAGCTGAGCTAGTCTGTCAAGAGGAAAGCGACAGTTGCGGCTGCTGTGTCCATGGCTGAATATTAGCAGCAGATCTCTGCGACATGTCAACAAGTGCCTGTGGAGCGCACAACATTGTAGGAAGTTCAGACCCTGAGCCAGTCGGAGCAAACGTACAGGATTTCGCTCCAGAAAAGCCCGGTTTATGGACAGCGCGAGCTTGACAGCCGGAGTGCTGCGGAGACGCTCAGGGAGCCCCATGATGTGCTGTGTGGCCTGAGTTGAGCCTGAGAGAGAAGAGGAAAATGAGAAATAGCAGTAAACATGGAGAAAACATCCTGTTTCCAGAAAAATCTTAGGTGAAGCATTTAACTATTGAATACAGTAACCAACCCAGGTTGTACAGAAGACCAAGAGCCTGGAACTCTTCCTGGTTGGGATGTGGTTCTGTTTCAGTTGCATAGCATTCAAACAGCCAGCTCAGATTCTCCTGTAGATGTGTGTCATTGATGCATGGGTCGTAGAGCTGCAGGGGCTCACCACAAAGATGATACGAGGAATAGATGAAAAAACGCACTGTCCGTTCTAAAATGGCCACACAGTCCAATCCAGACAGCCTCTGAATAATCATGTCCTGCTTCACAGCACGTACTCGATCAAAAACAAAGCCATAAATCTGAAAGACAAGGTTATCTTTAATAATTTGTTATTTTATTATTACAATAGAGGAATATTACATGAAGCTTTGCTGGCTATAACTAACTAACATACATTACAGTTCCTTGATGCTTGAACATTAATGCCAAACCTTAGCTTAATATAAGAGTTACATTTAACCAGCTACAGCAATATTAAAAACTAAAAGACCGACAAATAAATGCTACTAACCTCACTCCAGGGATGTAAAGTACGTGAGGCAGCGATGTCATCAATAAGGTAACATACAGTTTTCAGCAGAACAGCAGGTGGACGTAGGTCTGAGGGGTTCGTTGAGTCTTTTCCGGCTGCTGGTCTAGAATATTCTTTGACAGCACGCAAGGGGTCTCCTCTGGGACGTCGACTTTTTTCTGTACCTGCTAACATCTCAAAACGATGAAGGCGGTTCTGTGCTTCACGGTCCCGCAGCTCACGAGCAGGGCACATGGCCTCGCAGATCCCCCTGGGCACCGTTTCTTTCACTTGCTGCTCACATCTCTCACCCTCCTCTCTGACCTGATCTTTGCCTTGGGTCCTCTGCCTCTGCCTCCAGTCTCCTCCTGTTGTTGCATCCCTCCTCTGTGAGTGAGAGCTGTTTGAGCAGGATGATTATCAGCTGAGTATGTGGCTTAAAGCTTATTAAGCAAACAGACAAATAACTACTGTATTTTCTCTTACACTGGCCCAATCCACACTCAGTGTCATACAGTAATCCACACAGTGTACAGTACTAAATCCTGCTGTTAATGTTGAACTTTCTCCATCAGAGGTAAATGGAATGTGTAGTTAACACAAAATGAACTTGAAAACACACATTTCAGTGTAAAAGACGCCATCGCATCATTGCAACATCAATATTTTGGTATTTCATACTTACTCATGACACTATTACTGTCGGTCTCCCATCTGAACTCATCGGTACTTACAAAGTTTTGTTAGGTTATGGTTTAAATTAGTTAGCTGCGAGTTACTCTTAGAACCTCAGCTGAATTAAACAGAATCAGCACTAAGTTAACAAGCTATAAACTCTTGTTTTATTCAATACAACCAACTAGTTAACATAGATATAAGGTTGATGCTACAAAATAGACAGCATAGGTTACAGTTAGCTGTTAAAAGTGTAGCTATTGACTAAATTTATAATTGTTGTCTAACTAGTATTAGTTTACAGCGATGACTAGTTAACGCGGTTAGCTAGTTAGCTACAGCTAACGATAGCTAGGTACCAACCATAGAAGGCACGGCGCTTATATTCTGTGACACGTAACGTATGAAGTAACTTACTCGGAACAAGCTGCAATAAAACACTTATCTTTTCGTACCTTTTCTATCAAATGTTCAATCGTTGTGAAATAAAACACGTTTGTACTCACATGCGACGAGCCCCTCTCCTCCGGTTCATTGGCCCTTAGAAACGGCAGGACGTCCCTTCGTAGCAACGTCCAATCAGAAGGCATATTCGTTGCGTTCATGTGACGTCATATCCGAAATTGTACGTAATGGTTTATTTACCTCTGAAGGCGGGAACTTTTTTTGAATTTATTGATTTTGTTCTTTTTTTTTTTAAAACACTTTTTAAACTGCGTGTATCTCACGTGTACTTTTACGAGTGTGACACCATTCTTAAAGCAAAGTTCATTTACAATTAATTTCCACTAATCTAACAAGATACTGTGTATTGCACAGACTTTTATAAATCCTTATCCATCACACTGTACCATCAGGGATGACCAAAATTCATTCTCCAGGCCCCCAAAAATATGGCATTATGAATGCAACAAAATGTCAATTAAGAAAAGCATGGAGGGCAGCACCAGGACCTGTGGTTAGTAGTGTTGCCTCACAGCAAGAAGGTTCCTGGTTTGAAACCCATCAGGGGCCTTTCTGTGTGGAGTCTGCATGTTCTCCCTGTGCTTGTGTGGGTTTTCTCCAGGTACTCTGGTTTCCTCCCACAGTCCAAAAACATGTATGTCAGGTTGATTGGTGACTCTAAATTGCCCATAGGAGTGAGTGTGAGTGTGTGAGGTTGTTTGTCTCTATGTGGCCCTGTGATGGACTGGTGACCTGTCCAGGGTGGACCCCTGCCTTCCACCCAAAGAGAGCTGGGATAGGCTTCTGCAGATCCCCATGAGTCTAAATAGGGTCAATCCTCATTTTACTTTTAATTTTGTTCCTTACTGTCCAGCCTCCTGACTTTTTCTTTTTTATTCACATACTTTATTTGTTTCTTAGTAGTACAATTTATAAAACAGTAGAGTCATTGAAATTTTACAATTTAGCAGAACACAACTGCAAAAAAAAAAAAAAAAAAAAAACAGATGGTGAAAATGAAACTGGCGCTCCAAAAGCACAAATATATTCATAAATTTGGGAGCGGAGTGGGGTATACAAGGTGCATGTGCTGTGTATGTGGTATCCTTCTTCGCTATTTGTGGCAGTAGAGCTCATGGGTTCTTGCAGTGCCGAGCTGCTCCTCCTCTGTGGCCTGCTGGACATGAATTTTACGGCGGCAGACCAATGCTGAAAGCTCCAGCAACTCGGGAAGTGCACTGGAAAAATGGAAACCACCATTGCAGATATTTTTCAGTCATTTAAATACTAAAATCTCTTTGAAGAAACACTGCAGTTAACAGTTATACCAAAATAATTAGAATACATATGCATTCTCTGTGTGCAGTATGTACCTACCCTGACAGCTGCTGACTGATGTCCTTTGATGTGTTTTTCATGTCCTTAAGGCACTCTAGAGATGTACTGTTGTCTTTAGGATCCCCCTCTGTGCACTTCACCAACAGTTTCTCAGTCTCCTTCAGACAAGACTCAGCTTTGTCTAAAAGGTTAGACACAGGGGGATATAGTTAACATATTTATCATCTGCAGTTTTTACAAATGATAACATAGGCAATTTGGTGTTAAGAGCACGCACTGGTTAGCTCACACGAAAACATAAAGAGAACCAGTTTAATTTCACAAACTGTTAAAATCCAGAACCACTTCTAACATTTTTTTCTGAGGCACCAAAAACACAAGTTGTTAGTATAACCAACAAGGCTGTACAACACACCAATATCTGCTGAATTCAGAATAATACTGTGCTGGAAACAGGTGATCAGACATTTTAATGCACAATGGATGTAGAATTGACCAATGTGAGAGTAAGTATCAGTTCTAGATTTTAAGGTGTTATTTTATGCATGATTACTGGAGCTGTTTGAAGTAACTTTAAAACATGGGAACAACCTAGAAATTCCCTCCTGTCGCCATCAATATAGAAATTCTTCACAGGCAGCTCATGTCGGGTGGTGTCAACAGCAGTGGCAAAACACTTGTAGTCCTTTGTGAACTGCTTGGCAGCATCTGCCACAGGAGCCAGTGCAGCAATCTGATGGAAAATGATAATAGTATTAGGTTACATGATCATTCACGCACACTGTCTTATAAAACGGTGCACAGGTTCTTACTTCTCAAAATTCTGTTACCTAAAACTGTTAAACAAGCTTTTCAATAGCTGTTTTGATTGGTTCTTGTCAATATTTTACTGGAAAATGCAATAGTTTACACTAGAACAAAGGCCAATACAAAGAAAGTTTACTTACCTGCAAATCGAGTAAGTCATTCATCAGCTTGTTCTTCTCTGCAAGAAGATATTGGCGCTTTTTCTCCTGAACCTCTTTACGCAGAATCTCATCTTCCTCCATCACCTGCAGGATCTTTGCCTCTGCCTCAGCCTTGAATTTTGCAGTATTGCTCTCCATCTTCAGTCAAACATCACATGCACAGAACCAGATAACTCAAGAGTACAGGATTCTTGACAAGATGCTTGTTCCCCATAGATCACAGTGAGCAGGTTAGAAAAAACTTCCTATAGTTATATTCTAGTGTTTATACATGATGCTTATATAGTTAAATACATTTTATTAAATTTAAAATGAAGTTGTACACTGACTTAATAAAAGCAGATGTACTGAAAGCATTTTTAAGAGTATTGCATCCATTTGTTTGTTTGACTAACTCACTTTAGCTGTGAGATACGCCAGTAGGAATGTCTTCATCCTAATGATCCTCTTCTCATTCTCTGGGTTTCTCTCAGGTTCTATTATTGTTTTATCTTTGGAGAGATTAATAAGAAAACTCTTACAGGATTGTCCAATTTGTAACTAACTTCCAACATTACAGGGGTTTGAGTCAGTTTACCTTTAATGGCTGAAATATCAAAATCTGGTTGTAAGCAGTGTCCATCTGAGAACGTGGAGTGCAGAAAACTTTTCAGTGGTAGTTCAGTTTCAGTGGATACTTTTACTGGCAGGGAAACATTATTTATACATGTCATTTAGACAATGAAGGGAAAATAATAATAATAATAATAATAATATTTAAAAAGATACATAGTTAAAGGTACTGACATGTTGAAAGAGCCTGTGGAGCCAACGAACGTCTTGGAGGAGTGCCCACCTTTGGTCTGACACCACTGAGTTTAGGTGAACATGGCCTCAGCGGCACAGCAACAGAATCGTTGGTCAGCGAGTTACTCTGTTAATAATGATAAGTATCACAAAGCAAATGTGTAACAACATTTACTGTAAGATGTGACAGAAAGATACATGGGAGGCACATACACACAGGAAGAATAAAAATAATATTTCAAATGAAAAAATAAGCAAAAAGCTACAATACCTTTGAAAGAGATGCTTTCTCAGCTGACTGCATATATCGAGACCTGACAACAGTTCCACTTGCTAAACATTGAAGAAGAAATTTTAAGATATTTACAATATTTGAAACAGACAAGGCCTCAGAAACATATGTGTGTCTCATATCGGCTAGAAATTCCCTTTAAAAGTAAAAACTTTTAGTTTCTGAACATCATTATGGTCCAAAATAACATCAGTCAACATAATGAATACATTCACAACTGCCATGCAAAACACCTTTGCGAGAATAAATACAGAGGGAACAGTATTTCTAAGTATTTTAGCGAAATATCTGGTCAGAAAAGTATGGACAGAAAATAAAATTATTACAGTTAGATTATGTTACAATAAAGACTTTAGAGGTTTTAATGAACACTAATGATTCTCTCTCACCAGTAAAAAACTGTAAATACTCAGCACTATGAAAACGACTTTATTTTAAAACGTATAGAAATGATGTTACTCACATTTCACCGTTTTCTTCTCAGTTCCACTGTTATTGCCTTTATTAGCGCTGTGGAAAACAAGCATTATTCAAACTGTCACATTTCACAACGTAAAAAGGAGAAAACGACAACACGTCGAGGCCTAGTTACCTTTTTGCGTCAGTGGGAACATTTCTAAAACCACTCGGCGCGATCGTTGTTCTTCTCGACGCCATGTTTTGAAGCTAACCGCCCGTGCACCGATTTTCTGAACCGGCAGAAACAAGAGGTTATACTTTTGTTCCGCTCTTCTTTTTCGCATGTTATGGGCGATTTTCATGGCACCATTGAAAGTGTATGCTGACATCTGCTGTATTAAAGTGGGTAGTGTCACAATGATGGAACAAAATAATCTCATTTTACTAATAAATATGTCCAGCAGCCTTTCCCTATGTTGAACTAGTCCAAGTTAGTGACCAAGCTGTCACTATTCTTGCAACTTACACTGATGTTTACATACATCCCATACTGTATTATATGATTACATTCACTGCAGTCTCCAAAGTGTAACCAATTCTTTTTAATAATAAAATAATTGAAATTCTACATTCAAATAATTAACATGCAACATTGCAAACCTAAGGTATCTATTCCAACAGTGAGTTAGACTCAGTGCCACTAATCACACCGGAGAAACATATGATAACATTATAGCCCGACATTGAATTTCACTTGCTCTCTCTTCTGCAGTGATGTTGCTTCGACATTATAGCTTGAACACTTGTACAATATATGCAATACAAGCATGGCTCTTAGTGATGAGCCTTTTGGTGTCCTCTATTTTTGTTGAAGCTATGACAGAGAGGTACCGTTTGTTTGTATTATATTAAACAGGTGTTGCATATTCTTGTGTGCACATTTTGTAGGTCCACCAGTGAAAAATATACAGTACAATACAGAATCAATGCAACATGTTCTCTGCATTGACTTCAGTTGTTGCGAAAACTTGCAGTTGTTCTATTAACCACTAGATGGGTGTAAAGATCTGCATTCACTGTCATTGTAAACATGTTGGGTCACTATTTTTCAAGTTATATGTGCTTTTAAACGGTATATGTTGTCCACATTTAAAATCATTTCTCCCTATTGTGTGAAGACAAGAAACAAAATCCATGGCTTATATATCTATACTGCTTACCACTTATTTCTTTTTAGCATCTTGAAGTGCATGTGGCCAATTCTTGTCAGTAGTGCATTGTTGAAAGGCTGGTTAAACACTTTAAATTAGACAATTGGATAAGTATGATTATACTAATCATTTTGCAATATATTGTATAGATTTCATTTCTCTGTTGGGTAAATTTGTGGAAAAAGACACTGGTAAAAATGTTCATAATGAAAGGAAGATGTGAATTTAGTGTGATGGTACTCTCTGTATGGTATTTCACTCTGTATGGTATTTCACAGTTTTCTGTATTTTGGTAGATGTCCATGCAATGCCCTTTGACACCCAGAAGTCACAAATTGATGGGAGAACATGTGACTTGCAGCCTGACTTTGGTGCTGTAAAGTCAATGAAGATGGTCACCACTTGTACATGTACCTGCTTGTGCGTGTCTTCATCCCATGTGTGTATATCTGCTTAGCAAGTGCTCTTACCTGCACCTTACTGGTTCCTTGTGTGCATAAGTCTTAAAGAACATAATGGGCGCTGATCCCACCTGTCTGAGATGGTCTCAGACAACAGGTAGGACAATAGGAAGCAGGCGGGTGTGGGAGAAGGTGGTAAACACTGGTCAGTGACTTCATCAGCATCTTCTACTATCCCATAATACAATTTTCTGCTGGATAACATCCAGCTAATGAAATTAGTTTCATTCTGACCTTTCTACTTTAATGAATTTTCATGATAAAGGTTGAACATTTGGGCTTGGCACTAAAAAAATCTCTCATAAATACATGTCAACATTTGTGCGTGTGTGTGTGTGTGTGTGAGTGAGTGAGTGAATGAGTGAGTGAGTGAGTGAGTGAGAGAGAGACAAGCGTGTGGAGTGTGTGTCCTACATTATCAGCCAGTGTAAAGGCCGGGTCTTATCATTGCTCTCCTCTCAGTGTAATAAAGCCTTGAGGCAGGCTGATGTGTCTCTGCATGCTAGCTGTCCATCTCTCACCACCAAGCAATGGTAGGACCAATAGCTGCTTTGAGGTGGACAACAAGTGCTGTTAATGAAGCTAATATGAGTAGCATAGACTCTTTTGGATCAGTAGCATTTTTAATTAGGCCTATGTAGTATAAATGTATACTGAGAAAGTGATTTTACTTCTCTGCAATAAAAGAGCACCAATCCAATGCTAAAGATCTGAAGTGAAAGAGTGAGAAGTGCACGTTGAAAGACAGCTCCATAAATAGACAGAGTCGCTGAATGAAAGTCCTTGTCTCTTTTTGGAGCCCACCTCAGTTACTTCTCCCTCTGCTCCGAAACTCTGACGTCTACTGAAGGATTTGTCTATGTCACTATGACCTCACTGATACTCTGCTTCGCCACTGGGAGACATTTGGAGCGATAGAACGTAAGACGAAACAGCTCAAGTTCATGCTAAAGCGAAGTGAACAAAAAATTGTTTTCGGTTCTCCTAACAAATGAATGCATACATGATTGCACACATGACCCAGCCGTGCAGCCCACACAAAAGCCCCTCTTCCCTTTGCAGTAAGCTGTTACTCATCACTCTCCAGTCTGCCAGTCTGGTCCACATAGCCTTCAAGGAATGCATCAAATACACAGTGGCTGATACAGTAAAACCAACAAGCAGTATTTGCAGCATTTACTGTTGGAGATCTGAACAAATTCACATAACTCTAAATCTTACAATGTTTTTGCTTTCAGGTATATTGATTTTTTTTAATCACAGGACTGTCTTGATATAGTTGTGAGGATTTAATTTCATTTCTTTTCCATCATCACACAGAAGTGACTTCCTGGTTTTAGCCACATCAGCTCTCCAGAGCAGATGGGTGTATGATTTCCATTATTTGCTCTTGGCTTGGTGGCTCCTACTATAGAGAGGAGCACAGTATTAAGGCATTAAGCTGCTCTCTGTTGGCTCACCATGGTGGAGTATTAGGGCACTGTTTACTTCTTATCTTCACAGAGTCTCAGGGTGGCTCTGGTGGCCTTTTTTGTCCCTTCTCCAAAATCTACAAACACTTTGGGTGAATGGCCATAATGACGGGAAAAGAAGCTTTTTCTGAATGTGCAAAAACTATTCTCACTGAAAATAAACAGTTAGCTGTTTGAGAACAGACTATTAAAGGAAAGTCTGACAATTTTATTTATTCTGTGGCCTGGAAAGTTACCTTAGCATAGTCTAAATAGTGGGGACGGCTAGCCTGGCTGTGTCCAAAGGTAGGGATAACATGTTTTATTTAGTGGTACTAGAATGCAGATATTTCTACCCATCTGACAGAGCAGGCTAGCTTTTCCCCTTGCTTCCAGTCTTTGTGCAAAGCTAAGCTAATTATTTTTTTGCTGACGCTACATATTTTATGGATTGATATGGGAATGGCATCATTTTTTAAATCTACAATTCAACAAGAAAGCAAAGGCCCTCAGTTGTCATAGTGTGGAACTGTTCTTTTCATGATGTTGTCATTATCTTTACCTTCAAATGTAAGAATAGGAAATACCACAAAGTGGAGTAATGTTAAAATATTTGTCTTCTTTAATAACATTAACAATGCAGAGCCTCATCAATGAAACACAAAGATTCTCATACAGAGAGAACTTATAGAGAGCTGAAAGTCGTCTCAAAGTAACACCACAAACTCATCAAATGAGCTGAGGCCCGGTTTTCTAGCTCATCCATGTGTTCCTCACTTCCTAATTATTTAATTACTGTGCTTATCTTATGCAGGATGTGACCTCAGCTCAATGCGCTTGTGCATGAATCTTGCAGCATTCCAGGCTACAGTGCTGGAGGCTGGGGGCTTTCCTGCAGGGGTCTTGAGGGCAGCGGGGTGTTTATCCAGGCACAAACATCAAATTTTTACTGTATGTTTTTAACCACATTGTTACAGGTAAACCTATAAGACTGATACAGTGGTTGTACATCTAGTGGGTTTTTAAGTATGAATCTTTCCTGAACAGACTGTGTGTGCATGTGTGTGTGTGTGTGAGTGTGTATGCATCTATGTGTTAAGCATCCATGTTAACTTTTGCAGATGACAGATGATCACCATATAAGCAGGCATGACTGGTTGTGTGTGTGTGTGTGTGTGTGTGTGTGTGTGTGTGAGAACCATGTGTAATGCTTTAGCAGGGCAGTGTAGCGTGCAGTGCAGGAGTGAGTAGAGGCGGCCCAGGCCAGCACAGTCCCAGCACCCTGGTAATCCCTGCGTTTTCAGGAGCCCTGGCGCGTACTTGATGAGCTTGTGCAAGAAAATGGTTGTGCTCTCCTGTGTGTTTCTCTCTTTCTGTCTCCCTCTCTTTCACTTTCTGTCTCTCATCCTTTATTCCCCCTCTTTTTCTCATGCACCCCCCTACCCCGTCCCCTGGAGCCACTTTGCGAATGAATGGATTCTAAGTGTTTACTCAGCAACTCTGTCTGTCCCTTGTCCTCTCTATATCACCCAGGATTTCAATAAAAAATAGGACAGGAACCTGAAGATTGACTGTAGGTGTAAATCTAATGGAAAACTGAAAAATATGTTAAGGAATGCCTTCTAGGTCCCTGGACCTTGTGCAATTCATTCCACATTTTTTTATATTTAACACTTTTTTGCAATGCTTCCGTGCATGTAGACTCAAGGTTTGTGCCTGTTATAAAGATAAAAATGAAACCTGTGGGTCTTACTGGCGTCATTGCAAGGAAAAGACACACCCCTGCACTGGCTCTATGAAACACATGGGTAATGTACTATCAACTTACATATATATCCAAAGGTTTTTGACAGAGTTGAAACCATAATACCCCAATTTGTCATTCACAATATCAGTATGACTCTGAACCAGGTTTCAGCTCCTGCCCAGCTCAACAAGTCCTCCTCTGACCAAACAGTGTTGATTTGGAGAAGTGTGTGTGCGATACAATTTCATTTGATAAAGTACAGCAATACTAAGCACCTTGTAGTTTATCTAATTACCATGGATCTTTGCAAGATAACTTATTTTCTCATAATTCCAGTGAAGCATTGTTAACACATTGCTTTGCTGTATGAGGTTCTATCTTAGCTGTTGCATAATAGGATCATGAACATGTCCAGGATTTAGCAGCTACATGGCCTTTTCAATTCTCTTTCTGTGTGATTAATATATCCTGATATGATTTCCAATGCTGCATATGTCAGCAGTATCATTCTGGTGTTGGGTGGAGGGACAACATCAGCCATTTTGTACTCACAACAAAATTGGGTGGAACTGAAGGAAAGTTTTTGCTGTACACTAAAAAAAAAAAAAAAAAAAAAAAAAAAGGTATGGATATGCTGATCTATAGATGTGGCAGAGCCGTAAATACATAAAGTGACACAGTACAGGACAAGTGAATAGAGGATGTGGAGGTGCACAGAGGTGTGGGGAGGCTCTGCTGGGCTGGTGTAGGGACGAGGGGGGATTAGCAAGAGGCCGTAGGCCCCGAGGCAGAGGGCCCGTTTCCTGGCCTGAGCCCCTGTGTTTGTCCTGCCTGACCTGGCAGCTCTGGGGGCAGATCCTGCTTGGATATAGCCCCGCTCCCACGCCTGTCTGAAGCTGTTAGCCACTGGTTGTGAGTAGCTAGCTGGGCTTAGTGTGTCTGAGCTGTGGCAGGAGGGGTTCAGTCATCTGTGTGTGTCATTGTGTTTGTGTGTGTTGAGGGGGGGGGGGCAAGTAGAACAGAGGGTGGTTATGACTAAAGTTTGACAACTAAACTTTGGTTTGATTATTGCCAACATATATTTTCATATCAGCCCTGTCAGGACGACATTCAATCATGTCTTAAATACTGTGAACATCCTTCCAACTCTATTTATAAATGTATAACCCACCCACTGAATGTGAGTGCACACTGTCGGTGCAAATAGATGGCAAATTAACAGAGAAGCCAACATCAAGTTTCAAACGAGGCATCTGGGAAATATGCAACATACTGTACATACAGGCACCATGGTGTGTGTCTTTATGTCATTAAATGTGGATGCAATATGACGACATTGTCACTGTGTCTAGTGGGCTCAATCATTTGCATGAGTCCAAAATGCCTCTGCCCATTTTATTAAAAGTGATGCTAACAAGTCACCCCCCTGTGTATCTTACCCTTTGTAATTAACTTCGACCTTCAACTTACCTAAATAACCAATTGGAAGCACTTTGTCATGCTTGTGTTTAAAGGCTGTTTGTCTATATACCAATTGTGCACAGAACTGTTTTCACTTCAAAATCCATAAGATAACACCTCTACTCTCCAGTCAGAGGTCTGTTTGATTATCGCTCTCCAAAAATGAAAATGAAATGAAGGGATATTTACTTTTCTTCCCCAAAAGCTTTGATAGCTCAATTGCTTGTTTTCAGTGGCATGTTTTTATTTTTCAATCGGTGGATTGGCTGTTGGGTTTGCAGTAGCACAGAGCAGATCTGTGAGTGTTGTTTCTGCCCTGGATATATACACAGCTGCCAGTGAAGTCCCAGAGAGAACAGACAGAGAAGGGGTCATCAGTAAATCTCTTTGCTGCATTTAATAATCTCTCAGTGTGGCCCTAATGCATAAGTTTGTCTTTATGGCCAATGATTAGATTCTGCAGGATACCCAATACTTATTTAGGTTCTATGGACACTGAGCTGACTGGAGGCCTTTTCAAAATAAAGCATTTTTATTAGCAAATCCTTAAATCCTTTGTTGAAAATGAACAGGAGTGATAGAAAACAAAATGGTTTGACAACATAACAGCCCAAACTCTAAGTTTCCTCTGGGGCAGAGCAAAACTAAGATTTTCTTTGGGGTTTTGTCCTCCTGCCTCCATCGTCACGGGGATGCGTCATTCTTGCCCTGCCTTATAAAACTGTCAACGCCTTTCTCTCACCTGGACTGACACACACCACCCAAACACCAGGGCTATTTTTGACCAGAGCAGGGGAGCAGCGACTGGTAACATACGCATTTAATTTGTTTATATCACGGGCATTTCACCCAGCTGATAACTTCGACACAAAGAAGATCATAACCTATATTTTTTTATGAATCTGGCAAATTATTCGTATTTTTCTGGCATGTGTAACATGACCGCTGAGACGCAGCACTCGCCTGCTGAGGCAAGTCTTCTTGTCATGTCTCCAAATGTGAGCTTGGACTCGCCGCTTCCTCCACCACCTCTGATGCTGCAGTCCCGCTCAAAGGAAAACATTTTGATCAAGTCTGAGCCCAGAGGGAACAGTCCTAACGCGGAGGACGGCGCGGCTCTGGGGCAGACTGAGGAGCACCTGCCCACCGGGAGTCGCCGGAGGAAGAGGCCCGTCCAGAGGGGGAAACCTCCCTACAGCTACATCGCCCTCATCGCCATGGCCATCGCCAATTCCCCAGAGAGGAAGCTCACCCTGGGGGGCATTTACAAGTTTATCATGGAGCGTTTTCCTTTCTACAGGGAGAACTCCAAGAAGTGGCAAAACTCCATCCGCCACAACCTCACCCTGAACGACTGCTTTGTGAAGATCCCACGGGAGCCCGGCAGACCAGGCAAAGGAAACTACTGGACTTTGGATCCCGCAGCTGAGGACATGTTCGACAACGGGAGCTTTCTGAGGAGAAGGAAGAGGTTCAAGCGCACAGATGTGAGCACCTACCCCGGATACATGCAGAGCTCCAGCGCCTTTACCCCAACTCCAATGGGCAGGCCCTCATACCCGAACACACTGTACGCCGGGATAGGGTCTGGTTATGGCTCTCAGCTGACAGCCACATCCCCGCATCCGGCCATGCTCCATCACTACCAGACCTCCGCCGGGGTCGGCCAAGGACAGTCGCGCATGTTCAGCATCGACAACATCATCAACCAGCAGACGGTGGTGCAGAGCGGCCCCGTGGGGGGAGACCTCAACGCTCTGGGGCTGGGTGGAGGTGACCTGGGAACCATGTCCTCCAGCTGCTCGGTCGCCGGCACCGACTCGTCTGGATGCTTCCAGACCCAGACTGTCAATCCGTCAGCGAACATGCTGAGCAGAAACACCGGGAACATCACCTCCAACCTGTCCGCCGGGTACCCATACTCCTCTTCGGCCTCCCCTCCGAACTTACCCACCATGACCCAGCCTGGTTTCTCCCCGGGGAACTCGCAAGTTTACTGCTCGGGCAACCGGCTCTCCCTGCCCGCCCTGCGCCCGGGCTCCTGTGCCGAGCACACGGAGCAGCTGCTGGGCCTTTCCAACCCTGTGAACTCCTACAACAACACTTACATGAGACAGGGCAGCTTTGCATCAGGGTTAGAGCGATATATGTGACATGACTTGCAACAGAAAACAATCCTGATTAATTATTGAAAGGCTGTGCCCCCAGTGAGTCCACATGAGATGAAACAGTCAGTATTAGGCCTTCAAAGGTCAGAATATTGTCGCCAATAGGCCTATACCTTAAATTACAAACTGTGTTTCTGAAGGATCTTAATACATTTTTGCAAACATCAGAAAAGACGTGACACAAAATGACCGAGCCTGTGAAAAAAATCCTCTTTGAAAGGTGCAAAGCCATTTAGACCCGTTTGATAGATCCCAGGACTGTATTTTACTGTGACACATTTATGTTTGTTATATCATTCAAACATTCGTCTTCTACTTTGCATGTAAATAATTTGTTTGTGTAAAAGAAGTGATTTTGTTCAGCGCAGATCGTCTGAAATAAATTCATTTTTTAAATTAAGTGTGATTTTTTTTCCTACCTGGGCTCATTATCGTTAAATTGGTTCATCCAGTTTTTCCTCTCATCAGTAACAGCCTTCATTTGCATATAAACACAGTTCAGTCAAAGCTTAGCTGTATCACAATATGAAAATAGACATATTCATACTCATGTAATGTTTAGGTCAGCTCCTAAACTCAGACTTGCTGTTTAATATGACACAGGGTTACACTTAAATAATCATGAGCACTAATAAGTTTAATAAAGTAAATTAAATGCAAGGGTGAATTTAATATTCATTTATGTCTTTGTTAATCTAACATCTCTTTTCTTTTTAAAAAAACCTTTTGAATTAAACTGCTTTATTCTTTCTTGTGAAAAGGGTTTTATGCTCCTGTAATAGTTTGTGATCCAACTTTGTGGATACACGTGTAACATAACCACTAAACCTTTTCAATGTTAATATTTAAGTAATTTGTTAGAATTTCCCTGGTTATTTATCAACAACTAGTTAAAGGCATTTGTGTTTGAAAATTAATGTTTTGGTGAAAATATAATCTTCTGTAATCACATCTAATCAGCTTACATTAAGTCAATCAAAAACAAATAAATGTATTAACTTACAGTTTAATATTTATACAATTAAAGATGAAATATTTTTCCTCAGGTCACAAACGACTGATGATGGAGGCCTGTGGTCCAACCAGTGCTGGTTTAAGGACTTTATTATGTTTCAACTTGAATATCTTTCAATGCTGGAGTCCAAGCTGCTGTTCCTGATACCTACTGAAGTAGGTCCACAGTATATTCTAGACTCAGGTCCACTTAATGGGTCAGTCTGGCCATGGACATGATCACACTGTAGGTTGAAGCAGGTAGCAGGTCAAAAGTCTGCTTGTTTTGTTCAAAGACAGTCCTGGATCAGCAGGACAGCATCTTATTTAAGACCAAAGAGCAAGTCCACCTGATTCTGACAATCTACTTCCACATGCTTCATGACCTGCAACAGGTTATATGTATGTTAAAGCAGTTAGTCAGCATCAGGATGTTTGCTCAATGTTAAAGGAGTAGAGGGAACTGAAGGTAAAAATGTTCCCACCACTAGATGGAAGCAAAAGTTCTTTGTCTAATAAAAAGACAAAAAAGCAAAAAACCTTTCCTCAGCAGCCTGAATCATATTGGAATGGCTTCAAAACAACAACAAAAAAATCCTTATCTAACAGAACTAACTCACTGTGTTGAAACTGTCTCCTTATCGTTTTGCCACAGGAATAAAAACAAAACAAAAACAAAACACACCAGTGCTTTCCCTCCTTTCGCCCCAAAAGAACAAAAATGGCAGCTGGTGTATAGTTGGATCACCTAAAAGCGGAGCACTGCTTATTTAGCTTGGCTAGATGGAAACAGTGCTTTAACAAAAACATCCAGTTGTTCCAGTGTCATATAACTGATTTGTGGTGCTATAACAACCTGCGTTTGTGTGAGATATTTTGTTCCAGCTGCAACTCATTTTAATTTCATGAGGTTTAGAATGATGTCATTCACTTGCATGTACAGTATCAGTGTGAGGAGAAGTAAAACACTCAGTGTCACAGTGCAGTTGCAGCCTGAAGCTAAAACCAGGCAGTTGGTTTCCATTTCATCGTCGGTTGCAATAGGCCACCTAATCTGTCAGACAGTGCCCTAATAATAAGCGACTATAGTTGTGTTGTGATGTATACACCGTTAATTAATCAGAACAGTAAATATTCATATTTGTAGCATTTTTAAAGACACTATTTTATATATTTTACTTCCTCACACTGACTACTGCATCTGACTTGACTGTGAACTAATTATGCCTTAAGCTTTTTTAAATATTTCAGAAGAACCCAGACCTGGTAGTACACATCAAAAGCCTGCTGTTTTTCAGCCCAGTTGAAAATTCAGTTTTATTCTTTGCTCATAACGCTGGCTGTGTCATTTTGCCATGCACTGTAGAGCTCATTGCTTTAGCAACAGCAGAGGGCGCTTCAACACCACAAACTTCAATTATGAGAAACATTGATAACATCATAAGAACCAAAAACCTCACTGAACCACTCAGGAACTTAGAAAAACCTTTAATATATTTGTAGGCTTCTAAATCTAGATTAAAAATAAATAAATAAAATAAATATGCAGTTACACATATGGTTTAAAAATAAAAAGAAATGAATAACAATCCTATCATTTGTGTGATTAATAGTCCCTGCACAAAAATATTGCTTTTTTTTTTTATATTGTTCATAAAGTCCATCGTTTGACTCAGTGTCAAAAACAACACTGACTCTTAGATCTGGAGCGATCTTAGGTCTGATAATAACAATAATCAAAACATCCAGGCAATAATTACACATTTTCCTAGGCCTACACGATTATGATGATATTAAAGACGGAGGAAAAACAGATGGGTTGATAAAGGACAGTGTGTTGTAATGTGGGAATTTAAAGGGAAATCCTGTAATTATTTGGTTTGTTACTGAGACCTGGAGACAGTAACGTGTCACATGTCTGTTTCAGGCAGGTCTTCTCTGGAGTATCTAACGCGTTACTTGCCTTGACTTGGATAAAGGATAAAGCAAAACACCAAAGCAGACTGAAACAAAAACAAAATCGATCTGTTGCACTGGAGATTAAAACACTGAAAGAGAAAGACGAGCAGAGTGTTGTTTAAACCCCAAGATGAATGAGGTGCTGATGTGATCGCATTATAATAAATCTGTGTTTCTGCATCGTAATGAACTGGAATGTCCGTCCGCTCTAAATAAGCCCGCACACATTACAGACACATTACACATCGTCATCTGCTGCCCTTTCACTGCCGACGAAGACGAATTGGAGCAGGTTGCAGCTGACTATGGCTCCGTCTGCCCTTGTGAATTATGCAGAAAATGCAGATGAATAATGTTGTGACTTCTTGACAAGGAAAACACAAAACCCGTGAGAAGTGATCAGGGGATTAGGCTGCTGGCCAAAACCTTTGAGGAGGAATTCAAATCGGCCAAATCAGCCAATTTATTAGGGATCAGAAGAGACGTAAAAAGCTCCGTTTGTAGAACCTGTTTAGTTCAAACAGCTAATCGAAAACTGATTTTACACATATAAGGTTTAAACTTAAAGGAAAAAATTAAAAAATAGTCAAACCTCAAAAATCAATAGCAATAACCCAGCCCATCATCCTGATATTTAGCCTTTTCATTTTACAAATGGTACAGTCCACATAGGCTAAATATTATAGATTTTATTTATGAATTTAACAAGTAGCCTTCATTGCGTTGGAATATAATAAATAGAATTATTAATATTATTATTATCATCATTATGTGTCTATTTTCTGTGATGACAGTTGTGAGCATGTCGTGCAGGTATTTCTCCAGTAATTTGAATAACGTATTCAGCCTATAAAAATATTACTACAGGCTTGTGTTGTGTTTGCAGGCTGTTTCATAAAGATCAGAACCATCCTGATCGGTGTGCACCTTACAACCCACCTCTCTCAAACTACACTGCAAAAGGAAAATCCATTTAGTTTGTGGGTTGAAAGGCTGTGTCCCGTGTTAGGAAACAAATTTGTCTTTTAGAAAAGAAAAATGACAAAGAGTTTAGTCAGAGTTTAGTCGTCACTGAGACATTTTCCTCGTTTTTGATGCATTTTTATCCACATTGCAACATTTTAAAGACTGAATATGTTCATAAAGCACAAATAAATCAAAACGTACAATTCTTCATTTTATATTAGCAACAGCTACCGTCTCACAGCTTCAATGACTGCGTTATTTTTCGTTTTAATATTTTACCCAACTCTGATTTATAATCGAACATCCGATCAGATATTACTTTTTGCAAGATTATTTCGTGCAGTTCCTGGTAACAGTGACTCAAAGACCACGTGATCAGCACGGTCCTATAAATACCTTTTGAGAGCTAAGGAGGACAGTGTGACAGTCTAGCTGGATATCCACCCGATCCCGTGCGTAAAACATATTTTAAAGAGACACTCGGTAAAACCCGAAAGTGGCTTTTTAAATGACCTGCAGCACAAACCGATCACAGAACACAACAGGCGCGTTAGAAATCAACGGGAGTGCACGTCGACTGATCCTTGACTGTCATTTTATGCCTCAAAAGTTTTTTACTCGACCAGAACCTCGCGCGGCCCTGCTTGACCAGCATCGGAGAGGAGTCGCCAAATCCACAGGTCAAAGAGTTTCATCTTTCCAATAGACTCTAGCCATGTGTGTATTCAGTAGCTGGAAATAAAGCTGCAGAGGTCTGGTGTGGCTGTAAGGGGAGAGAGAGAGTGTGTGTGCGCGCTCTCACTCAGTAGGAAACCTGGGAGAGAAGGGGAAGAGAAGCGGCGTGTCCAAGGATGACTTTAGGGACGGATATGTCCGACAGCTCTGCATTGTCCGAAGATGTGGACATCGATGTGGTTGGGGGAGACATATCCGTTGGGAAGGACGGGAAGTACATTCACCACGAGTTCATCTTGGACAATGACTCGGACGATAATTACTCCCAGAACGTGGCCGAGAGGGTTTCCTCTCCCGGACTCAGCAGCTCCGACTGCCCGTCAGACCAGATGGGGTCCAGCGCAGACACCGGGACTGTGATTGGGGACAAACCCAGAAAAAGTGCACTTGTAAAGCCACCCTACTCTTACATCGCCCTGATCACTATGGCCATCTTGCAAAGCCCCAAGAAACGTCTCACTCTCAGTGAGATCTGCGAGTTCATCAGCAACAGATTTCCCTACTACCGGGAAAAATTCCCCGCTTGGCAAAACTCTATTCGCCACAACCTTTCCCTGAACGACTGCTTCGTAAAAATCCCACGGGAACCCGGCAATCCCGGAAAGGGCAACTACTGGACCCTCGACCCGGATTCCGCAGACATGTTCGACAACGGGAGCTTCTTGCGCAGGAGGAAGCGCTTCAAGAGGCACCAAAATAACGAAATCCTCAGGGACTCCGGTGGCTTTCTACCCGGGTTTGGATACAGCCCGTATGGATACAACTATGGACTCCAGCTGCAGAACTTCCACGCAGCCCACAATCCGTATCATGCACACCACACAGGTGGCTCCTTCCCCTTCCCTAATGCGCCCTGCACCTTGCCCTCATCGGCCTCCATATTCCCTGCGCCGCATCCCCTGCCTTCCCTTTTAGGCACCGATTTAAGAAAGCCCTTTTACCCTCAACTCAGCCCGTCTCTGCCGCCTCTCAAGACGGACTCCAGCACTCCTAGCCGGCCTTCATTCTCCATTGACAATATCATCGGGGCAGCGAACGCCACCGCCTCTTCCTACAGCGCGCAACCGGGCAGCCAGGCTCAGATCCTGGCCATGTTGACCCCAGCACTGGCCTCTGCTTCCAGTCATTTGAACCTATCGCCGGACAGCATATTACAGCCTGGACCACAGAGTCAGACTTTTTCCAGCAAAAACCCAAATATGAACACTTGTACTTTCTAAAAAAAACAAAACAATAACAAACTGTCGAGAATGCCCGCTGAAAGTCTTTTATTAAAAAGCCAATTGTGGCGTCGTCCTATGTGAAGGTAGGCTGAACATTCTTGCTGAAATAAGAGTGTTTTGGCTCTCCCCGTTTCTTATCAGTGTCAGAGGAGAGAAGTGTTTATTTATGGCTTGTAAATATGTGTAAGATATGAGAAACAAAAGCAAGAGAAACTCAGAGAAGGATCTTTTTAAAACAATGCTGGCATGTGGCCTTCATTTGTCAGTGGGAGAGTAAGGAAAGGTTATTTTAACATAAGTTAAAGGTGTCACCCATGGCCACGTGGATGATTCTCGATTTTTTTTTAAATATAAAGAATTTTATTATGATTTATATTGTTTGTACTTTGTGCGTCGTGAGAAAATGGCACTGTTGTTGTTGACATAGACAGCAAACTCAGGTTTACTTTAGAAAGCACATGGAGATAAATTGGGCTTCTGACGCTTAAAAAAAAAATTAAATGAATAAATCAACATCACGCCCCCACACCCCCCTCTCCTCCAAATTTCTTCTACATGGTGAATTTGTGACAATGTCCTTTCATGTTGTCGTTGGACACGTAGGCTGTGTGGTTTTAGTAGAGCGCATTACCTCCCTCAACCTTTTAACTGTTGCTCGTTCCTATATTTCACAATTTAATCTGTGAAACATACAGTATGTCATGTGTTGCCAATAGAGAGAGACACCTAAATGTTCATAGGCCATTTTTTTGTTGTAATGACAAAAATAATAAATGTTTGTGAATTTAAAAAGCAGAATCGTTATTTTTTTTTATTATTGCGTGGAAAGAAGCAGCACATCAACAAAAAAAAGTTAAAAAGCAGCAGGAAGAGAATTAAATCAATCAGGTTATATGCTGGTTTTGTAACCATGTGTGTTTTTACTTGGAGGGGGGGGCTGTTAGTCCACATCGCAGGGCTTCATTTTAAAACACTTGTATTTAAAGGGTTGCACATACTTTTATTTGCGCTTTAAGCCTAAATCTCAATGTTCCTGCTGCTTCCAATCACACTGCTCCAAAAATGTAATGAATTCAGGAGTGGACGCTCACCAATTAGGCTGCAACGACGTGATCAGACAAAATAGATCCGTCTCTTAGTGCAGTAAATCACCACTCCTTTTTAGGTGTGAGAAACGCACAAATTCGGTTTAAATATTTCAAACTCGACTTGACGCACATAACAGTCATGAATATCACGCAACAGTGGGCAACTATTCCTCCTGTGTGGCTCTCGCTCCCTTGTAAAGGACCATTTTCTACCAAGTAACAAAGGCCTTAAATGAATGGAGACGTTAGCAGGCCTCGGCGGTATGTAATTGAAAGTGAACAAGGATATACCCACGGTCTTTTGGGCTTTCGTTGCTAATTTGTAGCAGCATTTTTCATCAGGCTCCTAATCCACCATAATGCGGCTTTTTGGCCGTTTGTTGATGTTGTCAGTGTGGACCCCTGGCCCAAGGGAGTGAATGTGAGCGCAGCAAGCGGTCCCCTGTGATTCCAGCCACACACATTTAGACCCTGAAAAGCAATCTTCTCAAAAGGCCCTCGGTTTGCTCCGCTTTCATGTCATCTGTGTTGTCTCGGGATACATATAAAAGAAGCAGTGGGACTCGTCCGGCTACAGAAAACAGGCCTATTGGTCTTTTTCAGAGTTGTTGGAGCACATGTTTCCAGACAGACGGGGGTGTAAAGCTTCTTTTATTTACCAGACCTGTGTGCAAATGGTTAAATTAGTTTGTGGGTGTTTTGACAGATGATTATTAAGGATGAAGGGTGGGAGGGCTCACTCCCCTGTTTTCCCTCAGCACAACTTACTGAAAGTCTTTGAAACGAAAACCAACACATGACCACTTTCTTTATCCAGACCTACCATTTCTCTCTTTTCTTTTTTCCTACTCCCCCTCTCTCCTTGTTAGTGCAAATTAAGGGATTGATAAATATAATTTGGGAAATAATTTTGATTAGAACCTCTCCCGCATCCATGACATCAATTGATGTCCTGCATATATTATTTGCACAGTAAATGAGCTGGAAAAAAACCTTAGCACACTATTGAAGTTTTCTGTGCGCACCCGCCCTGACAGGGAGTCATTACGCACCGCATCAGTCCATTAAAATCCACATGAAGCGTCTGCAGAGGTGGTTAAAAACCATTCAAGGAACGGCAGGAACGAAAACAAAACCAATAAAAAAATCATGAGACACAAAGCCTAACACACGCACACACACGCACACGCGCACACACAAGCCATAAAGAGGCTCGGCCACATTCACCGGCTTTGAAAATGGACAATTTGAGACTTTATGTGTAGTTTTAGCTCAAATGCGCACAACACTGTCCCTCTCAGCTGTACGATTACAGACTTGTGACCAGAACAGATTTGGAACCTCTGCCTCTTTCTCGAACCACTGAAAACACTGAAACGAACACCCGGGGCCCATCTTTCAAATCTTTTAATTTTTAATATGAGATATCGTCACCGCTTATATACGGACAGATTAATATTTCACACAGACCCTGGTTTTCGTGTGGATTGTCACTTCCAGACCACCCACGGTTTCAGCACCAGAGAGTGGGTCTTTATGCAGCCACCACAACGACATTCGTCATTTTTTGTGATGTTTTCTCAAACGAAACGAGGACTGAGTGACATATGACGTGACAGCCAAATGACTCAACAGTCACCGAAACATATTTATAAATTACAAGGCAATTCCCTTCGTTTTCTAACAGCTTCCATATGCCCTATATGGGCGTAAGCTGCTTTCTGTGCCACTATATCTATTTACATATAATCATATGTCAACATAAATTTACTTTTCTCTCCCTTTTTCGCTCTAGGCATTTTAGTTTTAAGATGATATTATTATTATTAGAAATAATAATATGACATTAATAATATTATTAATATCTTAATATAATGATAAATACAATTGTGTTAGACACACTCCTCAAACAGCATTGACAGTAGGAGATTAAATAAAATCGTTTTCCTTAAATCTATCACTGCCTTGTCAATTATGTTACATCCCTGATCGATGTATCCGTCACCGATACGTCTTGAAGGACACGAGGGCAGAGACTGTGCTGCGACCCGTGTGTGTGTGTGTATGTGTGTGTGTGTGTGTGTGTGTGTGTGTGTGGGAATAGGGATCCAAAATTAGCTTATAAGCTCTTCAGTTGAAACTATTAAAAGTACCTGCTATATAATATAATATAATATAATATAATATAATATAATATAATATAATATAATATAATATAATATAATATAATATAATAAATAAACTCATTAATTAAGCAATAACTTACAGCTTTATAGTGTAGGTCTATTGGACCTGTGCAGTTAATTTAAAGTGAAGGGCTGCTCCGGTGAATAAATATGGATATAACCCGACTGGACTTTCCTCGGCCTGAAGTGAACTGTAGCCCCTTTAATAATAGGACTAATTTATTAGCTATAAAAATAATATCGATAAAACAACCAGAACACATGGAAATTTTTACAGAGGTGCAGTGAATACATTCATATTGTGGTGTGTAACTTTGGTTGATCGCTTATTTCCATTTTGAGGTTAGTTTCATCTGCACATTAAAACAAAGTCTTTCAGCCCCAATAAAGACTAAACAGCAGAGTCCGGTTTGATCGGACGATGTCCCAGGTCTGACTGTCTGCATGTAAAACTACTGCACAACATGGGATAAAGTCTGGGGTCAACAACAATCAAAACAAGACACACACACACACACACACACACACACACACACACACACACACACACACACACACACACACACGTCTACAAAGTCCCTAACTTGTGTGACCATTGAAGACATTTACACTATACTCCTGCTGTTAGCACACTGCTTCCACTTGTATATAGGACTATATATTATCCCCCCTCTCTGTGCACACACCAGACGAGCCTCCTCGCCCCCACAGAGGAATGTTGGTCCGGTCCGCGGCTCCCCGGCCCGGAGGACAGGAGAGGCGAGCCGCGGCCGTCTCTGGACCGCCGCTATAAATCACAGCCTCCCCTCGCTGCTCCCAGTCTCCCTACAGCCTCCATGTTTTTGCAACAGACAGAGGAATCCTTCGCTTAATTAATTTAGAATGTGTAAATAAAGAGAGGACAGTGAACTCCCAATCATCTCTGGAAACACAATATTAACTTTGGAAGATCTTCGCTGCGCCGAATCTAACACACTAAATGAACACCTGCTGCACACACACTCACTCACACTGTCTCTCTCTCTCACACACACACGCACACATACACAAACACACACACACATACACGTACACATACACGCACACACAGGGGGCAGGGGGATGAATGACTGCAGGTATTAGCCTGCAAAGATCAGAATAATAGCAGGTGCTACCCCCGTCAATCAGGCCTCTTTTAGACGAGAGAGATGTGTGTTTATTGTAAAGTCTGGCTGGTGTTGGTTTGCTGGACTTTTTTCCAGCCAAAGTTTTTAATTACATTCTTAACCCTAAAGCAGGTCAGACTGGTGGATTATGAAACAATTTCGGTAAAATCTGCCTAAAAAATCTGGTAGCATGCACTTCACCATAATCAGTCAAAAAACACACCGCGTCTTCATCCATTAAACCGATATGATCCGCACAAACGCCAGGAGATAATTAGATTTAGCAGCCGGAGCGCGCACATTTAAAACTCCATCAATGAGATTGAGAGAAAACAATGAAAGCTTTAAAATGTGACTCCTGAGTAATAGTAACACAGAAACATTTAATGAGAGAATACATTCTGGTGTAAAGTATAGACAGTCGCAGTTAGGCTATCTGTCAGGGGTAGACACACACACACACACACACACACACACACACACACACACACACACACACACACACACACACACACACACACACACACACACACACACACACACACACACACCTAAACTCTACTGTTTGGACCTCAGATGATCTTATTTGGGGGAGTGGAGGTGCCCTCTAGCGCCCCCTGTTCCCTGCGCTGACTCTAGTGCCACTAAAGGACCGTGCAGCACTTTCCCCTGCTGCTTTGACGCAGAGGCGCAGCTGCCGTTGGTCGCTCTCAGCTGTGTCATGCGGGCGCTTTTACTGGCTTCTTCCTTTTAACCTTTGATGCAAGCGCATTAGACTCACGGCCAGGGTCCAGGGCGAGTAAAGGCAGCGGTCTGACCCATAGGCCTTCGCCATAAAACCCATCATTATTGGTAGGGTTCACACGTATTTTCCTATGTGCGATTTAAATGTATTAACATGCATTTACACAATGAAATGAACCTGAATTAGTAATTAGTCACAGAGAAATTTAAGGTTAAGCAGCTCACAAAAAAACCCTCAACAACTGTCCCTCATTTCAATCTTGACATAAACTGCATTGTAGTTTTTCGTGCCATGAACTGTGACAGCTTGACAAATAATGTATTTTGGGTGTGTTGTATGAACTTGAGTAGTCTAATTAAATTCCTTTTTTATTAATAACCTCAGAAATATTGCACATATCAAATGATCAGGTGGCTTCACTGAGACAGGAGTTTCAAAGGTCTGGGCACTGGCATCCACCTAACAGTTATACTTCAAACATGGAGGTAAATCATTGAAATTAAAAATTATTGAGAAATACTAAAAACACTGCCGCCCCCTGTGTCCCCTAAGAAAGGTGAAAATGAAACTTTGTTTAAGTTGATATCTAATAGTTTTCAGCGTGAAAGTGTGTTTTTGAAAAGTAGGGGGGAAAGCTCATGATAAAACTGAAGTTTACTATCCAGAGTGAAATGTGATCGTGCTGAGGTCGTGGGGCCAAACTTTTTAAGACTAATGTTTATTTAGAGAAGTGAGCGCTGTCTATGGGACTCCCAGTTCTCCCAGAATGCTTCACTAATGTCTTTACCAGGCCTGAGCAGACCACCAGCTAAACTGCATGTAGCGTCCCACTGACCCAACATTAAAACCAGGCAGAATATTAGCCAGTGGAAAGTTTATCATCACTGGATGAGCTGCTGTTTAAATAAAACATTCAATACAGCACAAATCCAGATGCTACACCCAGAGTCACTTCTTCTGATATGATGTTCAGCTCCAGTGAGTTTCTGGTAATTCTGCTTGGTCTCCCTGTGATTTGGCTAAAAGCTGAATGAGCAAACATTTGGAGTCTAACAGGCAATAACAATCTTCAGAGACAGCCCTTTTAATATCGAGTCTCAAGCTGCTTTTGATTTCCACTGAAGACAAAATAACACTGAATTGGATTGTTTTAGATATCAAGGCTACCAATCTTCTTGATATCCCTTTCTTCAAAATATTGGCACAATGATGAAGATTTAGTCAAATAAGCAACATTGATTTGGAAGAAGTGACATGATCTAGTTTTGACTAATATAATAAAATAGTTTGATTACAAAGTGTAAAAACTCACAGCTATGCAACTCATTTGCCCTGAGCAGCAGCGTGTTTCCTTACACTTTGTTAAATTGAATTAGATACGGTGGGGAATCTGACCTCTCCACAGACCACCATGTTTTTCACCCCTCAGGTTTTAGTGTTTCCTGAGCTATTTTTGTTTTCTCAGCTGGAGCTGTCACTGCAGGTTGTGTCCACGTTGTCCATTTCTATTGTTGCCATCTTCCCTCCCTATCCCAACAACACCGCACTTTCTCCTCCTCTGTGCAGCCAACACACCACCACCAACGCTGATCTGAGACGCAGACTGGATCGAGACTGCAACACAGGCCGGCCTGCAGACCACGGACATGTGCACAACATACCCAGAGGAAAGGCCATGTATACACAGGAAATCACATGTTGGTACAGGACCTTCTGTCAAGTCACAGTGCTAATCTCATAGGTCCCTTTCTTTATTGACATTTCCTCAAACGTTTGTGAGGACTGGTATAATATTCGAACCATTATATTCAATAAATTCATTCAGTCTGTGCACAGATGCCCAATACTCAAATCAAAGCAGCTGTTGTACTTACATTTTAAGGGCTATATTGATGACCTTGGTATCATGGGAAAGGAAACAGTTTGTAGTTTATTATGAAATCTGAATCTGAATCTGCCTACGTCATACTGTGCTAAATTTACACACATAAAAACCTGATAAAAATTTTGGTCTTATCCTCACCTTATTTTTTGTGTTTTGACTAGAACACTTTAAATGTAGGTTGTTCTGGTGAACCTAGTGACAAAATAGATTCAGGCTATTCTGGCCCTTAGCGCAAAGTGTGTCACATCTTTGGGAACGTTATTTCATATTTCAATCATCGCTGACAAACAATGCGACTGCCTGATTTTACTGCCATTAGAAAGTGTTCTACCCCCTGGGTGGGTTTTGCGTGTCAGTTGTGATTGCCATTGATTTTCGTACTGCTTAACTGTCTAAAACGAGTTACGTATGTAACTAAGGTTCTATGAATGCCAGAGGACGGTTCTTTGCACCTGGATGACTTTATACCAAAAAAGTCACGAGGAGTCATAGAAAGAAGAAGCAGCCGAAGGCCGCTGGTTTTCTAAGCCTGCGATATAGCATCAGTAATCCAATGCAAGAGTCTCTGTTTCAATAAGGCACAGTCCTTCCTGTGACCCCCCCAAAACAGATTAACAGAGTGTCCATGTTGCAGAATCTCGCTGTCACGTCAATGTACGTCAATTGCAGATGAGACTGCAGGGAAACACAGCCCTGACAGACACCCTCAGGTCAACCCTTTCCAGTGGCTCAAAACGCAGAGAACATAAGCCCTCCAGAACCAACGGGAGGTCGCATGATAGCACACGTGTAATCCTCAGAGGCCGCAGCCGGAGTGCACTTTTCAGAAAACTGTTCATCAAAGAGTGAGACCCCATTGACTCGCCATCCACCATTAATGTGCCAAACAGAGAAAGCGGCAACATATTGTTTGATGGTAGAGGCAGAGAGACCTCTATCCAACAGCGTCTGAAGATAACTGAGCAGCATCAGCACAGAGCAGCGTCTGGGTCCACACCTCATATATTGCAAAAACTGGCAAATACTTTCCATCTATTATCATATAATGCTCTAGTGGAGGATGCACAAGCATTTAGTACAGTCTGTACAAACACATTCTAAGCAAAAGCATTCGGAGCAGCAAAAATCGCGAGTTATCCCAAGCAGAAAGGGAGCAGGCTCATGGACACGAGATATCGGTCCAAGTTAGTTGCAAGGGTAGTCGCTGGCGAGACATGCTGCAAAACCCAATACAATGAGTAGGGATGGGAATCGAGAACCCGTTCTTGTAGAGAACTGGTTCCTAGTAGTTTGATTCCGAGGAATTGTTACTCTGCTTGATCCTGCCTATCGGTTCTGCTGACATCAATATGCATTTGCATGATGCTGTCACATGTATGCTCCAGATTTTGGTTCAGAACAAGTCCAACATGGCGTCAAGGCTGAAGTTTGGTTGTATTTTAATAAAAAATACAACACTAGGGCCACTTGCAGTACGTGTGGAACTTTCATTAAGACAAAAGGGGGAAATACCTCCAACATGCATAAATATCTAGCCACGCAGCATACAATTAATTTTTAGGAATGTAACGTGTTTGATACGCCGCTTGACCAACCTGTTTTCTGCCGCAGATGTTCATTTCTACCGAGGAATTCTGAATGTTGTTCCAATCGTATGCAAAATGTTAGTCCATTTTTTACATTAAAGGAATGAATGCAAACAAACCCACAGATAATTTATTCTCTAACCCAATCAGAATCGATAAGAGAATCGATAAGGAATCGAATCGATAACTGAGAACCGATAAGGAATTGGAATCCGTAAATTCTTATCAACTCTCATCCCAAGAAGGCAGGAAAAATCCAGAAAACACGCGATAGCTGGCCAAAAAAAAAAGAAGAGCCCCGAGACTGACAAGGCAAGAAATCTCTGAGCCGCAATAACTGACCGTAAATAGCCGCGAACAAAAAACACACAACAATACTCGTCAAAAACTATAAAGCCGCAGGGGTCTACTTACCGTCACCTGTGAGGGACATGGGGGACGTAACAACGCAGCTCCAACCAGCTGGTTACGAGGCTCCAAAGCGAAGAGGTCGAATATCCAGTTAATACGACAAACTGCATCGATCCGAGACAAGTAGAACGATCCGAACGCGCGGTGACCACGCATTAAATAAAGTTGCTGACGTCTACCGACGTGTGCGCATGCGCGCAGGTGGATTACCCAGGTGCAAAGCGTCGTCCCATGGCGGTCAGAATGAAAGAACCTGGCGGCCACGGTTCATAGTGGTTTTATTTGATTCACTGGAGTCTGCAGAATGTCAGTCTACTATTTGTTTGTCTGTTTGTGGTAAATAAACAGTTAAAACAACCGGAGAACAAACGGATTTAAAACTTTTGAATGAGGACTGAAGAGTGAAGGACGACGGTTTTATGGGTTTTCTAAAGGAAAGTTCGTCTTTTGGACTAAAAACCTGGAGCTACTTTGTTCCCCGGACGCAAAAACTGATATGCATCACCTGCCGCTTCAGTCCACGGGTGGATCTGTGCACCTCAGCAAAGGTAAGAATTAGCGTTTTGCTGTGTTTGGACTCTTGGTGAACATTAAGGAACTGTTGTCGCTGTGGTAATTCAGTCCGGAATTGGTTTATACCATTTGAACCACGAGGCTTTCAGCTTTTAAATGATGTATGTATCAAATGATTTATTCTAAGGACATTTATTGTCTTTATCTGAAAAGAAAGACGGAGAGTATCTCATATGGCCTCACATGCACGGAAGTCCTCAGCATAATAATGAGAGGTTACTGTGGAACACAAACATATTAACCCTAGACCCAAACAAAGTCTGAGACCAAGTCCTGAACTGAAAAGCCCTGTGAAGTATTAACAACCAGCTATAATGTCCTCACAACATTAAAACGTCCACACAATGATAGTATTGAACAAAATATGTCCACACACTCTGAGAAAACACACATACACACACACACAGTGTTTTTTCCCCTGTAACATGGATCATGTATTAAAAGCAATTAATGTCAGGAGGTTTAAATTTATAAATCCTTTTCATATATGCTCATTTTAAACTTTATCAGCTTTTAAGTGGTGAAGTCTAACCATGCATACATGCAGGTAGACAAATATAATATTAACCATATGGATGGCGGCCTCAGAAAGTGGCTCTCCACACGTGTAACATATAACCTGTGAAGCACCAGTTCATATGTGGTCTTTCTTTACAGTCCTGTTTTCTTTTTTCATGTTATTCATCTAAATTCTTACAAATAATATGATGAACACAGCTACAAAATTGTGTTTCATTGTAAGACTGCATGTGTGGTAAGGATGGAAGGTCGAAATCCAATTAGTCCTGATGTATCATAAATAGAGTGTATTTCTACATCTGTGAGAATTTCTATGCACGATTGCGTATGCATTTGTGTGTGAGTGCTGGAGAGTTCACAGAAAGCCCAGGTTCAAAGGCGAGCCGAATGAAAAGGCCAAAGATGATAAGGCCACTTTGAGGCTCCTTACAGAGGAGAAATGTCACACATAAAGAAAGGCAGGCAGAGCAGAGAAACAACAGCCTCCACAGTGAGAGGCTGATGCAGGGACTGAAGCAGCCTGATTGCACTCTGAGGAGAGGTAAAGGGGCATCTGATCATGTGTGTGTGTGTGTGGCTGCAATTGGATGGGGGTAGGTAGGTTAATGTCGTTCATAACTAGTAGAGTCATTTCACAGGGCTAGATGGCTGGATGATGGATTGGAAGCTGAAGGGGCAAGCAGATGCGTAAGTAGAGAAAGTGAGGTTAAGTGGTAGTTAGATGTTGCAGATCTAAGTAGATCAAGAGTCGTGTGTGTGTGTGTGTGTGTGTGTGTGTGTGTGTGTGTGTGTGTGTGTGTGTGTGTGAAACAGAGAGGGACGAAGAGCAAAATTAGACACACTATACTTCAGAGTGCCTCAAAACATAATTGTAATATGAATATTGTGTTTGTGACAGATTTCACAGTTTTTACACAACTGATGAATATTGAAGTGTGATGGTGGATGGTGGTGCCTCTGTTTCCATCCTAACGTCCACTAGTGGTGTTTTCTCACACAACAGACAGATTAGAACAAGTTCATTGATTTCTGAATGGAAGTGAGTGACCAAAGTGTGACTGAATGGCCTGTCAGCCAGGCAAACATCTTTCATGTTAATTGACCATCAGCAGCCATAACAAGGCAGTCTGTACTCTCTGGCTTATGTAACGTGCATGTTTTATGAAAGATAACTCAATAATAGCTGTAAAATTGGAAGAGAATTTGGTTGGAATTATTCAAAGCTTTCCAGTTAATATTGGTGTTTGGATCACTGGGGCTGATGGTAAAGCATAAAGTGATTATACTGAGCTTTATTCAGTATAATGGCTGTGATAAATGCAACCCAAATGGCCACCACATTCCCATAAAACTGAAGTCTTTTGAGTAAAAGCCCAAAAAAGAAGATTACATGTTAGGTGGACATAAAAGTGTGGGAAAGTGATGTTGCTTCCACACATGCTGGATTTTTCTTTTACCAATACCACTATTTTGAGATGTCATCATATTGTTTTCTAATGTGAAGATTTAACTTGAGAAAGAAACCTTAAACTCAGATTAAAGGTTAAGGCAATGCTTAGAATAAGAACTTTATGGTTTGGCACAATAGTTCACTAAAACCTTCACTAAAAAATAAAGGTTAACCAACAGTAGAAAACCTCTTGGCATGAATTATGAAACAAAGCTATTGGAGGTGAAGGCAAATTTAGACATCATTCAACACTACAAGAGAAGAGAAAACAGCCTTAAGATCCTGAATAGCTTGTTGAAACAATTCAATATTATGTCAGTCAACATTCAAATGGGAGTGTGATCAAAAACCAGCAGGGACATGGAACCACTAAATACACCAACTCAGTAACTACACTAAGAGTCTATAGACTGACTCTTCGAGATGAAGTGCAGTTGAGCTAAATGCTAACACCAGCATATTGACATACAGTGACAAGGCTGTCAATTCTGACTTGATGATGATGATGGCACTACTGGACATATCAAATTACAATTTATCCTCTTGCAACCAAGAATGTTTGTTCATGCCAGTCCATCCACTAATGTGTTAAATAATTCAATTTGGGTCAAAATGGTGGGCAGACCATCTGACAGACTGACATTGCCATCCGTAGGGTCACGCCGCAGTTTGTGCCGTCTGATGATCAGGTAACTCTCAGACAGAAAGAGGCTGAGTGAGTGGAAAGTCCTGGACCATGCTGCCAGGCGCCAGCAAGGTTTTGGGAGGAGGGAAGGCTTAATATGAGCTGGTAGACTGGGACAGACTGTCCGGGTGGCAGGCCTGTCATAGGCCTGCCACTGTGCTGTCACAGACCATTGTGGCAGTGTGGGGTTGATGAGAGGCAGCAACACAAAGGGCCGCTGGGAGACAGGAACAGGAAGTGGGGGAGATGAGAAGAGGAAGACGAAGAGGAAGAGAAGTTAAGTAGCATTTAGTGAAGTTAGACGAACGTGGAGATGTGATGCTTTGCAGAACAGTAAATGAAAATGAAGATGTGATGGTTGGATGATGTGACCAAGCCAGGGAACTGAAAGTGCTCAGGAGAAGGTCAAGTTCATGTCTATAGACTGGAATCCCAACCACTTTGACACATTTTAGTGTCAGCCTGACATAAAACACCACAATTACTGTGCTCTTGGACTTGAGCTCTCCCACTCCCTCATCTTTTGTTTTGTGTGTTATCAAAAAATTCCAGGCCATGTGTCTTTCTCCGACTGTTTCACATTTGGTCTGATTAATAACAATGTGGGGCTGGATTGTAGTCAAACCTGGGCTGAATGGTTAAAAAGTCAAAAAGCAAAGAGTTCCTACCATGTTTGGAATATTATGATCACAACTCATGCAAATTATTAATCACAAAGGGGAATGCTTAGCAACACAGTAAGAAAATGACATGTCACACTGACAGCAGATGTTTATTATCCCTGACATATTTCAGTGACTCTGTCCAGCTCTGATCCTTCTAACATCAGTCCAAGTCGATCCAACCCCCAGCATCACTCCCAGCACCACCCACCTGCTACTCCAAGATTTTTAAAACAAACAGTATTTCCAAATAAAGTCGGGTCTTAACCTCACTTTCCGCTGAATGTGCTCTCCCTTTCTTATTCCTCTCCAATTATCCTAATCCTTCTATCCACTCTGTGATGTTTCCTAACTTCTTTTTCCCCTGACAGCCGCCAAGGGATGTAACGGCTGATGTACGAAGGGTAATGGCCCTCCTCTTCCTCCTAGCACCCCCTGTTTTCCTGTCCTCTTGGTTTGCTCGGTGGCTCTCCCTCCCCTAATTCAATTCTACATGCTTTTCTTGGCTTGACTGGTTCTTGTCTTCATTCAACAATTTTTCTCTTCACCTCCTGTGTTTCTTCTCTTACGTCCTCACTTTCTCCATTAAATCCATCTTCACCCTTTTTTTTAACCTCATTATTTTTTATCTCTTCTCCAATTTTTCTCCGTTCCCTGTTTCATTTCTCTCCCCTCTTTCTGTCTCCCTTGCTCCCAGTTGCTGTGTTTTTAGTGCTGCCTCTGATTTGCAACCTCTGGATGGTCCCCGTCTTGCTCCCCATCTCGGGGCCGTCTGCCTTCTTCAGAGGGAGCAGCTTGCTGGGGCTGAGAGGGGTCATGCCTGGGTGAGGGATATCACTTCTCGCCTATCTTCTTCTATCCTTTATCCACCATTTTACTCCCTGTCTCTCTCTTCTTTATATCTTTCTCTTCATTCTTGTATCCTGTTTCTCCTTTCTAGACATCCCTCCTCCCTCTCATTAAATTCTTTCTTATTTTTCCCCTCATGTCCTTTGCAAGTGACATAATTAATTTGCAGAATACCTCCAGAAGCACATCAAGCCAAAATCCCAATCCAAGTCCACCTTCAAAATGTCATTTAATTATGAGAGGCATGCATTTGGAAATAAAATGATATTTATGATTTCAGCATCTCCCATATGCTGCATACTGCGTATATGGAACGTATTCCAAGGCCAGGTGCCAGCACCGGAATGATTTAGGTAAGAAAGTGTGAATGTAGGACTGTGTGAAAGTGCTGATGAAAGCTTGTATATGTGAGAAGGAGATGCTGATGTGGAGGTTTGTGTGCACAGATGCAGAAAGTTAAAGAATGAAAGAGCCACAAAGAGAGAGGGAGTGTGTGTGATGAGGAGGAAAGAGATAAAAAAGGGGGAAAGAGAAGATGAAGATAGAGAGAGAGAGAGAAAAAAGAGAGACTGGTCAGTGTGTGTTCTTGTGGGGGGCAACTAAAGGGATCGTCTTCCCCCCTTGGCCCCTCCCTGGCCCCGGCTAGAAGCCTCCAGGGGTGCCTGGGTTCCTGAGGAAAAACATCTCAGCCCCCATCACCCCTGAACCCAGTGCTGGGCTGTTTACCTTGGCCTGGCTGCCTGACAGCTTTACTGATGTTACATACAGGCACAGAGGGACCCTGAGTCAGAGAGGGAGAGGGAGCGGGAGCACAGGGAGAGAGGAGGAGGAGGAGAGCAGGAGCGATGAGGAATGGAGGCATCAGAAGGAGGGAGGATGAGTGACAAGGATAGAAGATGTAGGTGGAGGACAGGCAGAGGACTATCTGAAAAGGAAAGTGTCAAAGGAGCAGAGGAGGTGGGAGAGGGAAAGGTGTGAGGGAGCGAGAGCTTATTCTGATCTTAATCACCACCATCACATCCATTTGTGGAGATCTCCAGGGGACAGAGTTGTTCAGAGGGCAACTGTACACTGAGTACACACTGAAAAGAAATATTGCTGGCAAAACGTCCACACTAAAAATACAGGCATTCATTTTCATCAGCTTTTTAAGCCGATCACTGTGTATATAACACAATATTTTGTTTTGAGGATCATTGCTCAACCTAGTAAGTGAGATTTGAAAAGCAAATGTGGAATGGAGACTCAATATTTTGACAGGAGGTAACGTTACCCATTACAGTGTGGTGTAGACATGTATAGGCATTTTCCATACTGGTTATGGGGAGAGTGGGGTAAGGAGGGGGCTACACTATACAAATGTTGACGTAAGTATGCCATATCTACTTTAAATAAATGAATATTAGCAATTTAGAAACAAAGGTTTACACTATAAAAACTCCCTTATTCAACTTGACAAATCTGAATTAAAGTAAAGCAGGCAGATGGTAAAATATCAAGTCAAATTTGGTGGAAATTCAGTGGAAACATCCCAGATGGATGTTTTTTTTTTTTTTTTCTCAGACAGGAAAAGAACAAAAAAGAAAAACAAGAAAAAGGCTCCTTTGGTGATCATGTGAATTTGAATTTATCCTTCATCCGTTTAGAACAAAACTTCCCCTCATGTCTGGCAGTTTGTCTATTTGTAGGCGTATGTTTGTCCATTTCTGGGTTACAATGCCGGGCTAGGCTGGGCCACAGGGGTTTCTGTGATGGGGTGGGAGGTCTGTGTTTTGCTGCTCAGAGCTCTAAGTCTTGTTTGTCTGTCCTGAGCAGCTGGACAAGCTGTAATAATACAAACAGGCCTTTGAACAGGCTGCTGTGTTGTGCCGCTCCAGCTTGGGTTACATCCCACACACACACTAGCTTGCTCAGAAATGCACATGTGATGAGCAGAATGGCAACCTCAAACACATAAACACAAATTCATACCCGAGAAACAAATGTTCACACGCACTGCAGACGTGCTTGCAAATACGGACACACTCGGCACACAAAGATACACACAACAATGCACCCTTAATCCTTGATCACAACTAAATAAGCCCACGGTGATCTGGGCCTGTCTAACTGTGATGGATCATGTTAAACTGAGCTGTCACTCTACTTGACGACCTGTTTGTCTGTCCCCTCTGTTTGTTTGTGCTGTTTGTTAGTTTGTTTGTGTGGACAGATGAGTGGCTTGCTTGTTGTTAGCTTATGGCTGATCATTTGTCACAATAAATCATTTAGGAGACACGCACGCACGCACGCACGCACGCACGCACGCACACACACACACACACACACACACACACAGAGCGTGGACTGTTTCCACCCTTCTCAGACTGATTTAGGCTTACGCAAACACTTCAGACACCCTCACATATGGAAACTGCAGCTCCCTCGGACAAAAATGGACATAGTTGTGTGCCATCCCAGTCCACTGCACTGATGGATGACTTCCTCAGTCTTATGTAGTGCAGTTCGGTGCTTCACCTGCCCTGCCCGGGCCAGTGGCCTCTGTGCACACACCAGGATATGAGAGGACAGGGAATTAGTCTGTGGGTTGCTGGGTCACTACCCAGGGGATTAATGCCATTGAAGATTTCATTTCATGTGCACAACCATTGATAAAACATGCTGTGTTTTAATGAAGTATTTCCTCTAGTGTAGAAGATGTGCTTTGCACTGTACAAACATGCCTTCGTCTGTTCAATTACTAGTCAGAAATGTTGCTATTTATTATGGACTTGGAAATGGACTCATACTTACGCAGCACTTTCCACACTCGAGTGCACTTCATACTGTTTGCCCATTCACCCATTTGCACACAATCATACACCAATGGAAGCACTAACAGGAGCAACATGTTCAGTGTCTTTCCCAAGGTCACTTCAACATGTGCACTAGAAAAGCCCTGGATCAAACCACTGACCCTTTGGTCAGTAGACAATCCATTCTACCTCCTAAGCCATTATGTTTGGAATAAATGTCACATGCACATTCCCAACTAGTGGCATTTATTATTAGTTACACATATTTTCTGCTCTCAAAATGCTTGTTATGAAATATAAAATGTACTGGAAACCTCTTAGTCTAAATACAGCTGCGACCAAGAGGCCCATATTAATAGGCATTAAGCTGTAGCTGCCAGAGTGATCAAGATCCATGCATCAATAATTACTTAAGGTCATTTCTGCTAAAATATAGCTAATTAAACCTCAAGTTCTAGTTGGGTGGCATGATGGATGAAAGTACTTGATGTCACCAAGTTAACTTAATATTGTGGAGGTATAATGTGTAAAAGATGCACCAAAACTGAAGCGGATCAACCTGATAAACAGAATAAACTGTATTTGCTGCAAATAAATGTTGTGTGACTTAAAGTTTAGTTTTGTTGTATCTGAACGAGAAAGTGACAGTGCCAGTGCCAGTGGGCAGGGAGCTGAGGAGACTGCCTGGATTATTCAGCCGTGGGTTGTACAGGGTCGAACATCTGGCCACAAAGACAGCAGTGATACAGTTACTGTATACAGTTAGAAGAGCATGATAGACAGATAAATGCACAGACAGAGATGACTACACAGAAAAATATTTCTTTGCAAAATGTATCATGTGTCAAACAAAAAAAGTTTAGGGCAGCCAGCCTCAGTCCCACAGACGATCAACAGTCAGGCATCTAGTGAACCAGAGTTGTTTATTACTCAGAGGATTGTTTGAGCAGATCAGCGCTGAAATACAGGTGAATATCTCTTACGTGCGACAGTCGGTGTGAAAGAGGCTTTCAGTGGGACAGTTGTAGCTCTACATTACTAACGTTAGCGATATGCATCTGTTGGAGTGAAGTTTGACTAGAAAATTGGTTTCTGAGACATTCCTGAACATTTACTTCACCCCTGCCATCTCTAACTTTAACCTAAACATAATGACTTTCAGCTTTATGTGCAATCTTAAAGGTTGTGCCTGACTATTAAATCTTCCAGGTAGATAGTGTTTCATTGGTGGGATTGCTAACCACGCTGAACAGAACATACTGTATGCACGTTAAATGTTGTACAGCACAACTTTAGATGAAAGGATGACAAATTGCTGTCCCAACTTACTGTGCTGCTTAGAACCTTTTGTAAAATGAATAATAATTAAATTCTTGTTGCAGACTAGAGCAAATCTAACCAGGAAATCTCACAGAAGCCAAAAGAGAAGAAACAGATTGAGGGAGGGGATAAAGGAGGGAAACAGAGACAACAAAACAAAAGGGTAAGAAGAAGTTGTAAAAACAAAAGTGTGTCTCTGTCCTGTCCTCTCAGCCTTTTGCTGCCCTCTGCTCCTGACCTCCAGGCCTTGGGGTGAGTTTGTAAACTGTTTCCCAGTGACCTCAACATCTGACCACCCTGTCTACCTGCAATAAAATACAGACAGTGGTAATCAGCAACACCACATCAGCAAAGACCAACCAGCAGGCCTCAGAGTCTCTACTTTAGCAAGGAGAGTCAAAAAGACTACTATGCTATTATAAATAAGCAGATTTTCTTAACTTTATATTTATTAACCTTATCTTTACTTGTGAACTTTATCTGGGACACGGTTCAGTGATATTTGTTTATTTTTCTGTCTCTCTCGACACGTTTGCTTTTATATGACATGCTTGGATTTGTTGTTGTGTTTGGTTTGTAACTCCTCAGCCACAATTTTCATTAGATAATGAAGGGGAACAGTATTTGTGGTGGGAAGGTGAAGGTCACAACAGTGTTTTGAATACACACGCATTACTGGTCAGTCAGCCGTGCTGAGCTATGTGGACTCTGATGAGTCAGGAAGAAACGACTGCTCTGTGTTTTCTGAAGAAGCTGATATAGTTAAATGTCAGTTTCGCTTTCGATTTTTGTTAATTTTGTGCGTGAGATTGGATTTGAGCTTTGGCTAATGAGATTACTTCCATAGAAACATATTCAGTTTAGCGACATTTATTTTTAACTTTTCAACAAAATATAACTTGATTCACTTCATTTAATGTTTCCATGAACTGTGTTTATATTAACATTAACATGTGTTGAGGATGGCATTATAAGATTATAGAGTTAGCACTTATAGCTCAGATACATTGTGGAGTTTTAGTGTCACAAGAAGAAGCAGAATTAAAATCACAACGTTAATCATCTGTATACATTTGTACCTTTTCAGGGAACAAAAAAATCCTACTCTCATATTTTTAAACAAAGATATTATTTCTAAGGAAAAACTAGAGTCAATGTGTGGTGACATGTTTGTGATAACAGCAGAACAGATGACAATTTTTTAGCAGGGACTAGAATGAGACACTTATTTTAGACTTTTTGATATTGACAGTGCCAAGTACTGCAGTGATTGTAATTTCTTGTAGTTGTAACAGTGCTTGTGGTGCTGGAAATTGTAGCTTTTTTATTTAATCTTCATGAATTTATGAAGGTTTAAATTTCTTATAGTGCCTGTTGAATTAGATGATTTTTTTTAAATGTGCTTCATGTTTTCAGAAATGTTGAATGAGACTGCATTAAATTACAGAAACTAATGGATACATGTGAGCGCAAACATTACATTTTCTAAAAAGTAAAAAAAAAATCGTTATTCTCAAAATAAAGCTACAAAGTTTTTAATAAGGAAAATTGTTAAGAAAGGGTTGAAATAAAAATATTTGGGTTACCAAAGGCAAATATTTAGAATAAAAATGCTGATTGTGCTTTTAGACTTTTAAACTCTTAATTATGTTTTGGTCATTACCAGTGGTCAGTCAATCAAAGCTGGGGTGATTGGTGGCAGATAGAGGTCACCTGATACGCAGAGTAAACAAGAAAGAAAGAGGTGCAAGGACTGCAAAAATTATTAAAGTCTTGCAGGCAGATCATTGGTGCTTTTGTGTGCAGTTAAAGAAAACGTGTCGCTGTTAGCCACTGGAGCAGCGATGCTAACTGCATACCTATAGAGCGCTAATTAATTCATTGCTGGTAGTTAGTTTGAGTAACTAAACCACGGGCGAGTTTGAGCTGAGCCCCCACACTGAATTCAAGGTCAGATAGACTCCACAGTGACTGGGAATGGTGAGCGGTTCACCGGTGAAAATATGGGTTGGACTGTAACATGGTGATGACTGGAAAATCCTTTGTGTGCATCTGAGGAGGTTTTCAGTCTTCGCTGCTGTTCTCTCTTCAACATCTGCTGCAAAGACTGAAACAAAACTGTACACTGAAAATATTTCACATGGTTTTTTGTGGAGTGTCTTCAAAAGTCAGTTATTTCAGGTTGATTTGTGATGTTGGTTTAATTATCAGTTGTTTTATGGGTCAAAATAATGATCCACGATTTGGGGTTTAAAGTACGTTGTTTAAACTTTGCTAATAGGTAAAGTTTTTTGAGACTTTGCTTTTTAAAAGCATATTAATATAAACATTTTATGTTGGCTAATTTTATTATTTTGGGGTATTTACCTTTTGCTTAATTCTTATTTGTAAGTCATCATTTTAAGTAAATAATTATTTATTGATTATTTGTTAGTCTTATTTTGTAGAGTTGGGGTAGGCTTTTCTTTACTCTCCAGGCCTTTATCACCTTACTCTTGTCTTGGGGTGGCATCAGTAGCATTCACACCATGCAGAAACATATCTTACATCACACACACACACACACACACACACACACACACACACACACACCCACCCACACACACACACACACACACACACACACACACACACCTGTGTTGCCCTCTAACACACCGTCACCCTTGTTGTTTGTAGTGTCTGTAAAGTTTATGATTCCCATGTCTAGTGTGCTGTGATAACGTGTGTTTCACATTAGAACAAAGGGGATTCACCTTGCAATGAGAAAAGGAAGTGAGCAAGGTATGCTGAGTTCAGGCCTTGTAGCGGAGTGACAGATTAGACAAGGGAGGGAAGAATGGATCCAGAAATGGGGTGGGAATGAATACAAAAGAAGAGCAAAGGGGTGGAAAGGGGAGGGCGAGTTGGTGGGAAATAGCAAGAGGGCATGTGGAGGCCACGCGAACCACAAAAAAATGGGGTGAAATGAAAAATTTCATAAAGCCCAGTTGGCTAGTGGGGGCCAGATCGAGCACGCAGGCGGGAGGTAGGGAGGAGTGGGGATCAGGCTTTAGAGGGGCTATCTGGAGCAGCACATCTGCAAAAGTCATTAAGGAGTGTGCATGTTATGCAGCGTGACGCTGTGTTTTCTCTGCCAGGCCTGGCTTGGGCCTGCGCGGCAAAACTGGGATTGGGTTTCGTCAGCGTGCAGTGGGGGGCCGTCTCCAGTTGACGCGTGATGATTTAGTCAGGTGTGAGCGTGCACTTTCCAATTTGGAGGGAAATAAATTAGAAGTGATTTTTTACGAGACCTCTGTTCCAGGCTGTCTCAGGACTCTCTATCCCTCCCGCTGTGCACTGTCAGCCCGACTGATGTGTTTATAAAGAGGGCTGTAGTGGGAACTATCCCCACATAAACATATACACACACATAGTCTACAGTAGCTACATAGCATTTGGAAAAATACATGTGAACATCGAGGTAAAGGAGGCACGTATGAAAAACACACACATGAACATATTAAAGAAACACAGTCTTGGCCATGTTTTTGCACAGGAACACAACTTTCCGAGCACAAGTGACACGTTGTGTGCATGTCAAGCATATTTGCTTATGAAGTTGGGGAGTGGCATTTTTGGGAACTCTAACCTATAATGTAATCACCAACTGTGGTAAAACAAAGATGAAAATAGTCGAGGACAAGATGAAGAGGAGCAATAACCTTTACAAATTGTTAGCATTTTCTCTGGCAGTATGTTTAGTAGGTTCAGTAAAAGCATCTGGGCAGTGTTGCTCAAATAAAGAACAATGCAAAATTGTTCACAGGTGTGTTAGTGATAGAGGATGCAGAGCAGAACCGATCCAAGCAGAGATTATGGTTTTCTAAGGTGAGGGAGACATGCTGGAGCTCCACTGGGGTCTGGAAGCCGGAAATCCAAATCCATCCTGACCTCTGACCTTTGTTTGGTTTCCCCTGCCACCGCTCCCACATGTGGCTCTGGTTGCTTTTACTAAATGAGTGTCTTCATGCACATTTTTTGTTTGTCTCTGTTGCTGCCTGTTTGTCTTACCGTACTTAATTAGTGCCATTTGTCTGGCCTGCCAGGCTATGAACCCATGTGTGTCTCTGGAAACCTTTTTATTTACTTTCCAAAGTTTAAATTAACAACCCAATCCACATTTTGGTGGAGTGTTTAAATTACAGGTTACAGGGGATTAGAATAAAAATGACTTCAATTCTACTTTGACATTGTACCTTATCAATCGCAACTGCTTTACCATTTTTAAATTGAGATATATATATATATGGGCTCAGCATAAATACATACACCTTAGTCACCACTCTCAGCAGCTTCAGGATTACATAGGATGCACAATGACTTGGAGGTTAAATAGTAAACTAATAATGTATTGGATGCATAAAAAGTTGCTATCAGAACAGTGACAGTGCCTTATGGGTTACGTTGTCCTGCTCCCCCGTGGTGACACTAGACAGCCTTCAAAAGGCTTTTGGTTATAGGATTGTGGGTGAATTTGGAATTTATCCAGTCATCTCTGTTCAGATGCAGCTGATGACGGACATTTTGACTTTGGCACTTCGTTCACTGTAGGCTAAAGAAACGAAATCTCATCTCATTAACGCGCCACAACAAAACTGAAAACACACACTACATCACCTGGTACCTCAACTGGAAAACAGCCAGTTTAGAGGTCAGAACAGGGGTGTTTTTCCTTTTGATGTACAGTGTCTATAAGGGACTGCACAGGATGATTCAGTCTATTTATCTTTTAGGTGTCGTCTCAAACTGGTGGTATTGAACTAAGCTTTACTTAACTCATAGGCAGTTTAACTGGCTACTGGACAGCTATTTAATTGTATTTCCACAATGAAGATATTTTAGACACACTGTTCTGCAAACTGTACTTCCTGTTTATGATGCCTGTGTGACAGCTGCTGTAAAACAGAAGATACGGCTTAGGAACATCCCTAGTTAAAACCTTTGGTTAATAGCATGAGTGTTGTACTAAAGTCTGAAAAGGACGTCGTTCCTAGATTCACCAGTTGTTTTAGGATTATGGCCGTCAGATTAAATATGAAACATTTATGTGCTCAAGTGTGCAGAGGTTTTACTGTAATCTCTTACTGATGGGGTTGGTCCATAAACATGTTGATAGATGTTTATGATGACCAAGATATTTAGTGTATGTACAGTTGTATGAAATAGTCTGTGCTCCCACAGGCACATTATTTATTTTGTTGAAGGGAAATAAGGAGACAATGCCTGAAGCACACAGACATCAAAAATAAACTTTTCTTCAAATGTCCATGCAGTGTTACCTTCTATTACAGGTGGTGTATAAAATAGAAGAGTAATTGTACCAGTGAGTCACATGGAGATAATTTATACACTTCTTGTAACAGAGCAATTTGATACTGCTAGGACTGAACAGTCATTTCAAAGTAATGATTGTCATATGAGGATTTTGTTTTCTATGGGTTGTATGTTCATCTTACTCTACAGTTTTACCCTTACATCAAATAACTGTGCAGTTGTTTCCTTTCTTTCCAAAGGATGGGTCATGACATTTGAAATAGGTCTTACACATTTACCAAAGCTTATGATAGTTTATTTTGCCAAACCCCTTTTAGCAGCTTGGATATTTACAGTGGAGATTTGAACAGGAAGTCAATACACAGTCCAGTCATCATCTCCAGGAGAGTCTGTCTGAATTTGCCTAACCCTCCTACACAGCAGATGAACAAAAGAGATTGGGAACGTTTTACTGAGAGGGTCAAAGTCTCCTTCTTTTACGAGTTGTTACAACATGAATGGGAGCACTGAGGGAGGGAGGTACTAGGTGGGGAGGGAGGAAAAGTGGAGGAGGAGGGGAGGGAGAAAAAGGAAGTGAATGGTGTAGTTTTTCTCAGCTATAGCGCCCCTGAGCGAGGTGAGAGGTGGGGGGCCAGGGGCCACTGTTTGGGTGGTCAGTCTGATCGGTGACCTGTGTGTGTGTTTATGTGGGCGTTAATGGTTGTGTGTGCATGTAAGAAGTCAGAAGAGCAAGGAGTGCCGCATGTTAATTACTCAGCCTTGGGAATAATCAAAAGGTTCTCACATTTCCCTCAAGGATGTTTGATCCTTTTTCCTCTTCATTTTTCAACCAGTTTTCTTTCCCTCAGGCTACTGCGTCTATTCTTGTGTCATTGTTACTCCATGCAAAGCTTACACATGCACATTCTCTGAGGTTTTTCTCTTTATGGGCTGCAGAATGAGGTGCAGACCAAAATGACTACTCTAATCGAGTAGCCACACGGGTCCTAAAACAACAGACTGCATTTAGCCAATATAAGTAATTTCTCTTGACCATAAACTATCCAGGCTTAATAAAAAATACATCAAGCAATGAAAGCTTAAGTGTTTCAAGTCATACAGACTCTTGCTAAGAAATATGCACCAAGCAGAGAGTTTTATGTATAGTTTTATATCCATATTGTGTAAGGCTATGGCCAGAAAAGGTTCAGTTTTATCATGTAAAATACAGAGACCTCAAAATTATACTTTAGTACAGTACTTGAGAAAAGGTACTTAGTTACTTTCCACCACCGTCCTTTGAAAAGTATGAAATGATTATCAACCATCTTAACATTAGTCCTGGTGACTGGACACAGCACCCAGAGGTCGCTTCCTCCGAGTGAAGCTGGGGCGTTCACACAGCTCTGAACAAAACCACCTAATTCCTGTTTACTTATCCGTGGCTAACATTAGCCAGCCACCTAAGAACACACTACATGTAAATTAGATATTCTTGGAGTTACGGGCAGCCACATTTCCACTCTTCTGGCAGAGGCAAACTGCCAGCCATTGCATCAGACACACATATTAGGAACCAGTCTGTTCACTAAACGTAGAGAGATGAAGCTGTTATCAGCACTCCATGAATCTCCTGGTCAGACAGTGAACAATCCAGTCCGATGTCACGGACCACTACTGGGATAAGTGCTAATCGGCACATTATATCAATTTATCACAATAAAAAACATCAAAAAAATGACAATAACAAGTTTCCACTGTCTTTGCTAAGATAAACCTGTAGCATCACACTATTTCCCAAATAAACAAGAGAGTGGTAGCAATATTCTCATTTAACTCCCTCCAGGAAATAAATTAAAGCATTTTAACAATTTATTTATACATTTACAGTCATACTCTTCATTCAGTCGTCCATCTGTCCGGTCATGTGTCAGTCATGCTCCAACGTACTGTGTTCACGCAGAGTTTTAAGTTTTGGGTTTTTCTTATTCAGCCTGTAGCAGCAGCGTGGTCAGCTTGTAGCCACATTCAAGAACAGCTAGCTGTCATCAGATGCTGCTGAACCTAAACACTAGCAGCCACAGACCCTAGTCCCTCTTACCCTGTTACTACACTCCTATCCACTTCCCACACCAACATTAAACAAGCACACATGTTCTCGCTCCTTTCTCCCTGAAATACTTTTTCATATCTTCTTACTCCGTCTCTCATGCTCTCCACACTCGACATCTTTAATCTTCTGAGTCCTTTACTTCTTTGTGTCTCTACAGTGGATATCTCTGTCAAATGTGCAGATGGTAAGTAGACCTTCAAAAGCAAAACACAGGTCAAACAGTGAAAAGTAAAGCACTGTAAATATATTAGGGTTCATGTGTGTCAAAGTGTGTTTTGAAGGTGGGAAATCTAAACCTGGCAGTATTGACGGGATGCATCAACAAGATCAAGTGATGTGGGGCAAGAACATTATTTTCAGATGGCCCGGGCCATGACAGAGTTGGTCCTGCATGTTTTTTTCCACCAAGCGCCAGTGTCATGTTCGCAGGTTCCATATGTTGTAAAGTCAAAGTGGTTTTGGCACAGAGGGCGACGCCAGCTCCTGTTCTTAGGGTGAACCCCGTCCTGCCTGATGCATGATAGGCCACAGAGCGATGCGGAGCCAGGCGAAGGAGTGAAAGTGTTGACAATGCTGAAGCTGGAAACCTAACCCAGCCCTGACACTGAATACTCAGTCTGACACTTCATGTTCCCCTCTATAAACATCAGCCCCCTCTATAGCTGTCTGTCTTCCCCTCTCACTCATTCTTTGTACTTGCCCATCTCTTGGTTTAGATTTCCTGTTCCTATAGATAATCATGTGTTTAATTACATTAGTGAAATTTAAAAAATTCTGTCACAAATCTTTTTGACTTGATTTACAGATTTTTCTTTTGTTGTTTGCTTTGGTCTGACTAGTCGTCTTGTTGCCTCGGCTTCTTCTGTCATGGTTTCTGCTTCTGTTACTGTCTGTCGGCGCTGTGCCTCACTCAGCAGTTTGCACCATCATAAAACTGCACAAACACTCTATAACCTTGAATCATTGAATCATAAAAAGTCATAGCATAATATTTGTTCTCGTAAGAAAGATCATTCTGGTGTTCCTTTAAGCTAAATGCTCCCAGCATGGTGGTGGTTGGTGTAGGTCATTAGGCTAGATAGACAGAAAGACAGAAATACTGTTTGACTCACATGCTCCTCATTCCAGTCCACACAGAATTATTGTCCCTCGGAGGGAAAAGTGGGCACATAGATATGATACCCACAGAGTTAAAAGAAGTTAAAAGAAACTGAAGAAGAAATCCTAAGTGCATGCTAATAAGCTTATGTCACCAACACTCAGGTCATACCCTACTGTTTGACACGTGTTTGCTGTGGGATGTTGCTATGTATTTTGCTGCCTGATGCTGGTGACGATGATTGTGAATGTAGCAAAGGTGGCAAAGATTTATGTAAACAGCTGATAAGGAGCAGCCAAGCATCAAATCTTATTCTGCAGTAGCTGCAACAAATTGCTGTTGTTCATAGTCTCAAAATCTGATAAGGTGTGAAATACAACAGTTCGAACCATGGTTAGGTGTGAATGTGTGAGTGTGTGTGTGTGTGTGTGTGTGTGTGTGTGTGTTTGAATGGGCAAATGAGGTGTTGAGGTAGAGGTAAAACCAAAGTAGTATAGCAAGATGTGAGACAGATGGAGGGAGGATTGGGTGTGTAAGGAGGAGAGTGAAAATGACAGAGAACGTCGGACAGAGGGGATTTGGTGCTTTTAAGGCTGTGTGGTAAAAGCAAAGCACTTGGGGCATAAGTTAATGTTTAACAGATAATACCCAGTGACTTCCTCTCTTATAAAATTCTGCAGTATTATAGAGCCTGTGGACAATGAAACTACATAAAATTTACTTTTCCCACAATGAACAGTAACTCTGCTCTCCCTGGTCTGAGTGATGATATAATCAATACTATTTGTTGCAGCTGAAAATAACCCCATTCTCCTGGTGTAAGGTGCTCTTAGAAAAAAACTGTTATGACTCATGTTGGCCTAATATCTAAAAACCTGATACAAACACTTGAGCCCTTCCATTATGTGACTGTACTTTTATGCTTTAGCACACAAGTGGATAAAACATTGGTCATTAATGTGCACCAGCCCTCTCAAATCCATACCCATAACAAAGCCGACCCCTGACATACTCCATCAACCTGTCTCTGTTCTGTTCACCCAGGCTTGTACGATAATAAGTTGCTTTTCCATGTTCTTCTATATTATTTGAAACCATTAACACATAAATTAAAATGCACATAAATGATAGCAGCGCTGTTATTGGCAGTGATACAGCCTTCTGTATGTACATGTTGGCAGAAAATTAATGCAAAACACTGATTTTAGATACAAGTGCTTCCGTAAATCACTTATAAATCAGAACTTTGACCTTGAGCAAATTTGCGCATGAGAGACTTTTATAAATGAGCATTCAGATCACTCATTGATCTTGGTTTTTCACCGTGGCAGAGAGAGAACGACCTAACTGCACAACAGTTTAAGCTAATCCACCAAGATGGCTCTTCTCTCATCTTATCGTCTCCTCTGCTGCTCAATGAGACGTCTCTCCTCCTATGTCTGAGACTGCGGTTTGATTAGCTAATGAGACGGCCTTACACATGCACTTGTAACTAATGATTCAGTGTCATGCATAAACGCTCAGACAGCTGAGGAAACGCTAGTTTAGTCCTTTAATATGTGCACATTCAGTTTATTTACTGATTAACTGGGGAGGGAGATTTGAAATAACAACCTAAAATTGATTTAGCATTTTTCATTTAACAAGATCATGTACATTTGATAATTTAATCTTATATGATACAATATAAAAACAGAATTTGAAAAAAAATCCTACTTCATTACACCAAGTAATATTTATTGTGCTTCCTAAAACCACTTTGTTGTATTAGGTTTTTCTGAAAATAATAAAAACTGTGTTTACACAGTCAGATAAGTGACAAAGAGACAACAAGGCTTTAGCAGTGGGGTCATTTAACACAGCAGTGTCTTGCTACAAGCAATGATTATCTGTGATAGGAGGCCCTTCTCTGTATTGCAGTGCTAACCTCAGCTGTGGATTGAGCTGAGAGCAGATTAAGCTCTCCGTACCACAGGAGTCGCCATTCACTGCTGATTCAATGATACTTTCTCTGCTCTCCTCAAGCTCCAAAGCCATTCAGTTCAGGCAGTCTCTTCATTACACCAACACACACAGCGGATCATCTATCACATCTATCATATGGTCATATGTTCACATCAGCTGCGACCTTTGCAGCTTTGGGTATCGCAGCAGCTGAATGACATACATTGGAGTGGACTGTACATTATACAGCATTATACATTTTCACAGCTCTCTCCTCAGTGTATTATTGTTAAAATGTGGGATGACTTGCTGCATAACTTCCATGGACCCCTTCTGTGTTTTTGACACATTAGCATATGGCACTGCTCATGAGCTCAGGGCTTCCTAAAATGTTTACTTCTGAAGTTGTGACTGGTGTAGAATTGAATCTTTACCTCAGCAAGAACCTCAACTCAACATCGCAAAGTCCCAGACTGAACACTATGTGTTAATCGTACATAATGTGAGTGTTTCTTTTAATTTAGGGGTAGAAAAACCAGTATAACAGGACAGTATTGGAGAAAAAGATCTTTTTAATAACAAAATTAGGTGTCATGCAATCAGCTCACTTCATGTTTGATGTATGGTCTTCCCTCCACTCCCCCACTGCTCTCCTCAGACTTTTGGGGAAATAAAGAACATAAAAAAACTGCTCTCAAAATCTCAAGCAGCCTTGACCTCCACCTTGGATTTCTGTGCTCCCTCTTGAGGCTCCACACACACACACACACACACACACACACACACACACACACACACACACACACACACACACATTCTCACACAGTTACAGAGTAAGAACAACAGCTTATATTGGAAGTACATTGGCAGGGGGAAGAACAGGGTTTTACTGCTCTGACTAAAATAAAACATGAGGACTTTGTGGTCCACAGTGCAGTTGGAAAGACAAATATTATTTTTTTTACGAGCAAGAGAAGTCCGGGGCAGGCTGTATAAAACGCCTTAATGATTGAATGGCTGAAGTATTAAACCTTAAAACTTTGGCTGTGGGGTTCTGACCTGGAATGAAGGAGGTGAAAGAAGATAGGGCTTTTAGAGTAGTTTGATAGAATAAAATCAGTTTGCGCGCACACACACACACACACACACACACACATATCAACAAGTAAATATAGTGACATACACACCCTTTACCCTTAACTTGGCAGAGGAGTTGCCTCAGTAAATCTTTATGTTGGCGTGGTTAGTGCAGATTAATGATCAGTTCTGAATAAAAACTCTTCAAAAACAACAAACTGTGTCCAGGTGAGAAAAGGCTGATATTTGTTTTTATTTTGGTTTTTGTAGATCCACTGACCCTTTGTTTCACCTTTTAATAACCTTCAGTTATCTTACAGATAATAAAAGAACCAGTATAAGCTGACATTCACAGTATATCTGCAATTTAACATTCACTCTGTTCATAATTCTAGTTTGCAAACACAAGAGAAGCTTTGAAGCAAAACCTTCAGTTTCTCTGATCCTGACACACATACAGTCCAACCCGAGATTTCCTCCAGCACTTTGAAGTCAGTATGCTAATGTTGACATACCAGACTGACAGCTCTCCATCATACGGCTCATTATTCATCTGCTACCTTGTAGGATGATCACCATCATTACCTCAGCAAAGCCGATCATTCGCAGCGCTGGTCAACATTTCAGGAAGGGCTCAGATTCCAGGCAAGCTTTTCTCACGCATCCCTTGGGGGGCAATGGAGGGATAGAGAGATGGAAGGATGGCTGGATGAAGCAAGGAGGGGACGGAGGAATTGGGGTGTGGGAGTCAGATGAGCCTGCAGGTATGTTAGATATGCCAGGGCTGTGAATTGTATGCACATACACAAATGAAGGCATGCAGAAATGATGCATGCAAACAATCTCTGTCTCCATCTGTCTCACATACATTCACCCCTGGACTGGTCTCTCCTGCACATATCTCATCCTCACAGAAGGAAAGACCTACAGGTGGTCATGGCACATACACACACACACACACACACACACACACACACACACACACACACACACATTCTCAAAAACAATATGAATACAAATGTCACAGTTAATGTCCTCTCAGATTTTGAACCAATCCCCCTTTAAAAAAATCACATAAAATTAAAGAACCTCGACATGTGTGTGTGACATTTGAATGGAAGACTGAATGATCGCTGTTACACTTTGCTTGCACATGCGCCCTATTTCAGTGTGTGTCACCATAGTGCGGCTGTGCACATTTGTGTGTGTGTATGTGAATGTCCCTCTCCTTTTCCAGCTGCAGCTCTCATGCTGGGGCCTCCTCCTGGTAGCCATTATGAGTGTGTTTGTGTGTGTGTGTGTATGTGTGTCTGGGTGGTCTAGTCTCGTCTCTCTCGTTCTAATAGTTTTATACCGTTTTGCCCTGGCGGTGCCCAGGGGCAGGCGGGAGATGGGAAGAGGGGGCTAAGTTAGGGTGGTGGGTGTTGCAGAGGGGTGTGAGCAGCCCCACTGAGGAGAGCAGGCCACAGGGCTAATAAAGCTTCACAGGGTTTAGGCTCATCGCTCTCAGCACTTCCTCCCCGCTGCCCTCTCTGCTCCTTCGTGCCCCCTCAGTCCGACACCCCTCCATTCCCAACTCACCACCCCCCCTGCAGACACATGTGGTCTGACCCTAATGGGACCCAGCTGCACTCCTACCTTCCCTCTCTTGTGGATCTCTGCCCTGGCTCTCCTCTGTGTTCTTCTCTCGGCCTTTCAACATTCAGCCCCAGATGGCACTCCTTCAGGCAGGGTATTCACTGCTGGGGGATGTGTTTAGTATCCTGTTTTATTTGTTTTAGCCTTCCTTGCCTTTTGTGCCCTTCTCTCACTACTACTTCTTCTCTTATCACAGTGTTTCATGGTTTCCCTCATGTTTTATGACAAGCAAGACGTTGTCCTGTCATAGAGCAGACTCTCACTGATGCCTGGGTTCCTCAGACTCTGTCCCAGTCCCATCACAGCCAGTCATTCCCATGTGAGAGACTTGCCATCGCTGCCCTAATGAGTGGCCCTGTGTGGTGAGGTAGTGTGGGGAAACATTTGCTCCCCAGACCCTCTCTGCTTTTTCTCTCTGGAGTCACAGCCTCGGCATGTAAACAGGGTGGTGCCAATTGCCTGTCCCCAAGTTTTTATGGTACTAAGGCAGAGCAAACAAACAAACTGGAGAATTTTATGCAACAGCCTGCGAAACATTCTCACCGTGCTATGTGCACAAGTGTTGCCAAGTCCTGTCAGCTGTAATTCAAGCATGTACACATGGAAGCATGAAAGGAAACGTGCATGAATTTAGAGTCACACATACATAGTGTAACCCCTGTTCCTTGCAGCACATGTCACATGACTCCAATAAAGAGAAGTTAATTATTGAAGTGACTTGTCACTTAATCACTGTGGTAGTGCCAAATACCCATTGCAGCCTTTTCTGGTTTTTCTAAATTCTTTTTGTAACTAGAGAATAATTAAAACCTCAGACGAAGTGAAGCAATGATGACTGGGATGAAATAATTTTTTGACTGGATTCAAACCCTGACAGGACAGCAAACAATTATTTTATCAAACACTTCCTCTTTGCTGCAGTATGTGCCCTAAAGGTAAGACTTTATTGTAATCGCACTGAGGACAGAGCCCACTGAGGACAGTTTACCATAACATCTTATCATTTTAAGATCATAACTAGATGTTCACACTCATGACTGGTCGATCTCCTGCTGTGTGGTCCTTATGTTCCCCCAGCACATGGTGTCACAGTGGTTCCACTCTGTCAAAGATGAGAGAGAACTGGGTGCGGCGACACTGGATTTAAGCTCTTGAATTCATTATCTCTGACCAAATCTGTCCCTGTGATCAGAGCTGGAGTCAGGATGGTGGTGGAGCAGAACAGGGAGGTCGATCTTTCTGTTCATCATTTTACAACTCAGCCTGTGGTGTCCCAGAGACACACACACACACACACACACACACACACACACACACACACACACACACACACACACACACACACACACACACACACATGCACCTACACAGTCTAAGCTGGTTTCACCTTTCACCTTATGTGAGAAAGTGCATCCCCTTTTCTACATTTTCCTCTTTGGTAGAAATTCTAAAAATAATTAACACATTATTATTATTATAAAACAAGTGCTCAAGCTGTCACTGTGTCTTGGAGCAAAGCACAGAACAAACTACTTTTTTCTCTTTTAAGTGAGAAGTATATATATTAAATGAAAAGTAAATTTAAAGGTACCACTAGTTGTGCTATTGAGTAATGCTTTAATTAACTGAATCCAGTTTTGCACGTGTATGAGAACAGGTGACCCAAAGCCAACTGTAAATGGCAATAATGCAAATGCTTACAGCATGAAAGCCATAAATCCTTAGGAGGAACAAATAAAAGTAAATGCAGTTGAAACAGCAATAAAGGAGGGGGGTGTGACTCCCTGTGGTTTCATGTTATTCTACTAATCACGTGGAAAATGGCAATAAAAGTAGCAAAACCTTATCAAGTGTGTAGGAAAGGAATGAAATGAAATTGTATTTTAGTAAAGGAGAAAAATGCAAAATATTCTTTTATTGTAAACAAACCCTGCCCAGTCTGTGGCACTCAGCTCCAACTCCATTTGTTCCTACATAGTAGGAATTTTTCATGGGATTCATTGGCAAAGATATCACATAGAATATCACCAGACTTATTCTTTGTCTCCCCAGTGAGTTTAGGTTAAGGATCATCCCTCTGCAATGCTCCACCTTGTTCATTCTGTCTGTCAGTCTGAACAGTCTTTCTCTGAGGTGGCTTTCCAGGGGGATTGAAACCATGACTCTTGTCCCCCACCTCCACGTATCCAGATATCCTAGAGCAGAGCCCCAGAGTGTTTATGTGCGGCAGGCGCCCAGGCTAAACAGGAAGGTACAGGAGACCGTCACTGGGGACTCCGAATACAGACCCACATCTACAGGCCCTCTCTGCATGGATTAGCTTTACCATCACTCGCTTAAATCAATATCACACACATTACGGTTGGCCAAGCACCTTATAGTGGCCACGTATAGACCAAAGCACTATGGGTGGTAAATTTGTGCGTCACTACATTGCTGCGAATGAATTTGTGTTCTCATCTGCAGTATTGAATCTGAATTTGTGTGCATGTGTGCCTGGATCTGGTGTGTAGTAATACTCGTGACAGCCCAGGCAGAATGCAGACGCTACACTGTCCATGCAGGACTTTATGTGAGCTGTTCAGACAGAAAAATAAATACTGTCAGAGACGCAGAGGAGAGGAAAGCGAGTCTGTTTGAAGTCAGGGAGCTGCCGAGTGGAGCTGAGAGACAGACGAATCATCCTATTTCAGAAACCTGAACGCACCCTTGTTAAGGGGCAGTAATATGTGTTTGTGTGTGGCAGCAATAACACAGTTCCAAGACTTGGCTCTGTGTGTACACATAAGCCTGTGTAACCCTACACACCTACCTCTCTGATGATGTCAGATTAGCATTAAGCGTGAGCTTGGGCCTGTGTTTATATGTGTGTGTGAATGTGTGTGTATTCAACGCGGTGAAAAAGATGTCTGGTATTGTTTTTTGGGCAGTAAGAGAAATGTAAACAGCGGAAGGTAGTGGTTAAGGGAGAGTGGAAGAGCAGAGACGTTCCATGCGTGTGTTTGTGTGTACGCGTGTGTGTGTGTGTGTGTGTGTGTGTGTGGCAGAGGGATGATGACATCAGCGGCTGGGCAGCGAGCAGGTGAAGGGGCTCTGGTCAGTGTGAACGTCAAGTCTGTCACACAGACGTCGTCTGACTGCACGCCACGTTCACAATGGAGCACTAAGCCAATTGGTGGAGGCTTGAGGACTGGCTGGCGGTGGTCTGCCAGAAGCTGTCAGCTCTGTGGCAGCTTAAATGTTTCAGTGCAGCAGTCTGGCTTGAGAAAAGTAACAGTAACGGCATTGGATTTCGACTTTAAAAGGTTTCCACCTCAACTTCATAGCCATCGTGAAAGTAAACGGTGTGTACTTTTCTACGGTAAATTGAAGAATTTAAAGGTCATTTAAAACGTAGGTGACTGGAATTTTCTCTGCCTTTCTCCTTAAGTAGATTTTAAATGGGTTTAATTTGATTTTAAAGAACCTCACTTCCAAAGAAAAACAGAAATATAGTTGAGTGGCAAATTCCTCTAATCTGCGATGTCGTTCTCTCTAGAACAGCAGCATACATCTGGCCGTGTGCCAGACTTTTGTGGATTTTGCCAATTCCACCAGTGAGACCTGCAGAAATGCCCACCTGTTTCCCTTCCTTCAGTTTTGTATTTATTACCATGCGCTGCTGTGATGAGGGCTCATTTATCACGCGTATCAATTTTGGAGGAATAAAAATTCTCGCTTTTCTACAGCAAGTCATTTAAATCACAGCAAACAGTCATCCTTTCTTTTCACTGGCAAGTGTTTTCTTTTTTTCCCAAATGCTCAGTCTCTGCATAAGCCACCTGCTTGTGCAGCATTTGGAGGATTTGCAGGGTGGCCCAGCAGTTAGAGCCTAAAGTGTCCAGGAAGAAAAACTCATATCAGCCCAGGAGGTGTTGCTTTGCAGCTGAACCAGGGCCCTGACCTCTCTCGGTGAAGGCAAGTGTAAAGAATATTCCCAACAGGAATCCATGAAGTATCACTTTTACAGTAGTGTTTCATTAAACATTTTTGTTGGGACCACCAGTGAAGACTATGGTCCAAGTGCAAACTGAGGAACGATGAAATTCTCTCAGGCCAAGGCTCATCGGTTTCCTTTCTCACTCCATCAGAGGAGGTGGTCCTTGCTTTTTCTGTAATCTGCCTTTGATCCCCATCTCTCTTCTTTTCCTACGATTCATCTTCCTGGTGCAGACAAAGCCTGCCTTTCCAACAAATGCAGCCGCTGCCTTTCAGGGCCAAGCGTCAGGCTGTTGAGGAGAGAGGATGGCAGGAGAGGAGCAGGGAAGCAGTGAGAGCAGAGAAGAGAAGAGAGGAAAGGAGATGAGAGAAGAAGAACGAAGAGAAGAGAAGAGCATGCAGTTTCACCCACCCTGGAGGTCCTCAGCAGCCCCGGCTCTCAGTGCCCCAGCTCCAGAAGGCCTTATTCAGAGACTCACCTAATGAACACTCCTGCCCTCATTCAACCTGACAATGGAGCCCTCCACTGCCATTGAGCCTGCTCACAATGGAGAACATCGCTCCAATTAAACCCCAGAGACAATAAACTAGGGTAGGTGAAGGGGTGGAGGTTGGTGTGTGTAATATATGTGTGTATGAGGGGTTGAGCTGGGGGGTCAGCAGGGTAATGAACAGGCCCAACCTAGCAGATCTCTTCAGAGGTCCACTGAAGTGCCGTTGCCTCTGATGTGCTATTTGGATCAGTAAGAAGCAATTAGGTGCCCATTCCCAGCACATCCCAAACCCTTATCCTCCCCCAAGACACACCACTTTGCGTGTGTATGTGTGTGGGTGTGTGTGTGGGCGGGTGTGGGTGTGTGTATGCGTGCGTGCGTGCCTGGTATTACTCATAGTGTGGGGGCTGAAACCTGTGTACACACTCACAGTGCGGGGACTTGGCCTTCCTCGATCGGGTCCCCACCATGTAAATCGCTGAAATTTAGGGCGATGACCTGGTTGAGGGTTATGTTGTGGTTACGTTTAGGCTAAAGTTAGGTTAAGGGTTAATGGTAGGCAAGTAGTAAGTATGATTAAGGGCAAGTCTCCAGGAAATGAATGTAAAAGGTGCACATTAATGCATTTAATGTAATTAATGTGCACCTCTCATACACTTGTCTATTATTCATAAATCCTGATATACATCATAGAGGATACAACAACACTATGTAGACTGTAAACTGTAAACTGCAGTAGGCTGTTTAATTTGCTCCAGTGTACACTACAATATCTTGCACTAACCATTGTATATATTATTTTTGGAATACCTCTCTTCTTGTCTTTTATTTATTTTTTTTATTGGTATTTGTCTATTATACCAAAACCTTGTGAGCTGCTAAACAGACTTTCATTGTTTAAAACGGTGACAATAAAAATCTTTTCTATTCTATTCTGTCAAATCAATGTAAAGTCCCCATGAGGGATGAACAAAAATGTGTGGATATGAAGTACAAATAGGAAAGAAATGTGAAAGGTAATGAAAGTGCAGGCACGAGCCAGTGTTGGCCACCAGGGCAGACAAGAAATTAGGAATAGACTTGGCTGAAGTTTGCTTTAAAAATGGAATTAAATCTCCAAAAAACAGTTTCACCATTGTGATACAACACTTGAGTTTGCAGACCAATGCTTTTGTCAGGTAGTTGTAAAAAATGAGAATGTGATGAGAAGGAGCTGTTTGAAAATGGTAGTGGAAAAGAATGGAGGACAGAATATTTAAATAACAAAATGACAAAAAACAAAATATATCCTTCCAGTTGAGGCAGCCATTGATAGAAACAATAATGCCGATGTGAAATTGTGTTTAGGGATATACACACTCAAAGGTAGAAAGACAAAGAACAAAACCACACACATAAAAATGTATCAATGTTCAAAGAGGTCTACAGACTGCCATAATGTTGTATGTCTAATTATTGACACTGATGCTCAAAATACAGAGTCTGCAGAGACGTGACATTTAATGGAGGCAGAGGCAAGCAACAAAGCCAACAAAGGCCAGAACAAAGGCAAGATCTGGGCCATGATAATGCAGCTCAGTGCAGATCCTGCTCATGAATATGGCAGCCGTGACAGCGGTAAAGGTGTTAGCGGGTGTGTGTGATGCATGCATAGCATCTAGTATCTTACTGCATGTGTTTGCTTGTGTGCCCATGTAATTTGACCCACAAATTATGCATGTCCCCAAATGTATGCCGTCTCACTCATGTGCATGTATTAATATATCAAGCCCACTGGTGTTAAGGTATTTTTGTGTCTCTATCTGCCTGTGCTGTCTCCCATTGGGGCTGAAAAGTCAATCATCCAGTCTGTCAGGGGAAAAGGACACACACTCTGTCCAGGGATCAATACCCTTCACCCCTGGGACTCTCGCTTAGTCAGTGGGGGCATCCAGAGGCCTGCAAAGCTCCTTAAATCCCTCGTACTGCTCTGACAGCTGACTACAGGGGACACCTCTGTATGAGTGTGTGTGTGTGTGTGTGTGTGTGTGTAGGTGTGTGTAGGTGTGTGTGTGTGTGTGTGTGTGAGAGTGTGTGTAGGTGTCCTTTTGCACTTCTGATGAAGCAATACACATTATGTGCAGTGTTACACTGTGACTTTTTCCCATTGATTTGGTCTATATATGTGTAAATGTTAGTGTGTGTAACTGCACCTTTTAGCATGTGCACCTTTGGGTGTATGCGTGTGTATTTGTAATCTAGCGGGCCTCTGTACATCTGAATATGTTTTACCACATACATTCTGTACTATTGGACAACATAAACTGGTTTATTGAGCAGGATTTTGGATAACCTTAGAACCAAAGGAATTTAGAGAAGAGATAAGTGCTTTAAATGCTTGACCTTGTTTATTGTTATCTGATGGTCTAGTAGAAACATTGAGCTTTGTGATGGGTGTATCTATAAAAGCCTCATCTGTGACAGAAGCCTAACAGCTTTGTCTGTCTGTATGCTGAGCCTCCCTTCAAGCTGTTCGGGAGCAACAGCCTCCATTCTCTCCTGGGCGGTTATTGTCGGCACTGGACTTGCTTTGTTCAGGATCTCATCTGCCCCCAATTTACTCTCTCAGTGACCTCCCAACCCTGACCTGTCAGTGCAGCGTTCCTTTCTTTATTACCGAAAGCCATATTGTTTTCAAATGAAAAAGGACATAAATAATAATATTCTAGAGTCTCAGTCGAGTGGAACTGAGAGTTATACTAAATCAGAGGCCAAAAAGACTGTGTCCATGTGTGCCGTGTATGTGTGTGTGTGTGTGTGTGTGTGTGTGTAAGAGTTCACATATGAGGGTGTTTTTGTCTGATTGACTAAGTGTGCAGGTCTGTACCAAGTGTGTGAGAGTGTTCTCGCTTTTGCTTTTTTCTTCTCCTTAATCCCCATCGTCTTCCTCACTGGTTGTTGCCACAGACCTCCTTCTCTCTTCCTCTCTGGTTCCTGTGGCCTCCCAGGGCTTCCTCTGGCGATCAAGACATAGGATTGCTAAGGGACTGGGATGATGGGGGAGGGGTGGAGGATTGGAGAAGTACGGTGGGTATCATATTCTCTCTCTCTCTCTCCTACTACAGATTTATAGGGGCTCAGTCCTTCTGTAAATATTTGCCTTTCCCCCTGTACTGTGGGAGATTGATGGCCTTTGATGTGGGGGGAGGTGGAGGTGCAGAGGCTCAGGGTGTTGGGATGGAGGAGTGAACGGATAGGCAGAGACCCGGTTTAAGGCCACTGAGGGGCCCAGTGGTTCTGGTGTACAGTACATGGTTGCTGCAGTTGTGATATGGCTCACTACTTGTGAATGTTGAGGTTAGTCTCTGTTTGGAATCTCAAAATCCTCATTTATATCAGTTTCCTACCTTGTATTGGGTTGATATGAGGATGTTTTATACATCCTTACAGGTACTTGATGAAACCAATGAATTGATGAATTTAATATAAATATTTTGGTGTAATGGAACAAGGTCTGCCAATTACCTGTTCCACAGAGGATTATGCTGGAAAAATCTGAGTGGAGCTGCTAATAATAATCCTATCCAGAGTCAATCACAAGTTACAAAAACATCTGTTATAAAGCGAACTCTCAATCTCTCCAGTTCTCCTTTGTAAATAATTGGTTTCAGATTCTCAAATCTATTTTCAGATCCAGAAAATGTTGCATCATCTGGAGTTAAATTTGTAGACGTCTGTTTGCTTTTTGAATACAGTCCTTGCTTTCACTCTCCTCAAAGCTAATTGCATGTTCCCCACAGCAAAGGCCAACTTATCCCAGACAATGATGTTTATGTATATGTAATTGTCGTAACTGTGCAGCATAGTGGCCCCATTCTCTCTGTCTTGTTGTCTAATCAGTCCAAATAAATCTTATACAGACACGCAGCCAAAGTAGTAACTGCACTGTGAAAGCAAATAATTGCTTTGGTTATTAGAGCTGAAAGGAACATAAACAAGTAATTTCAGCTATCATGGTGGTGGTGGTGACATAAACTTTATTTCTCTCTCTTTGTTGCTACCCCGCACACACATTTCTACTTCCACACACACCATGACACACATACACACACGCACACATGTAAACCTCCACCCACTCCACCCTGCACATATCCTCTTCTACTATCCCCAGTTAACAGCTCTGTGTCAGGGGCTAAGTGCTGGGGCCCTACCTCTGCACCCCACTGAGTGAGGGAGCTTCCACCTAACACACATGCATTTAGGCTCAGATTTTCCTGCAAGCATGTTCGCAGGCTCGTTGATGTTGGAATTTACGTAAAGATGCAAAAAATGAATACATTAAGGCAATCACAGAAGAAGCAGAATGTGTGTATTTACAATACATCGGCATGTTTAAAACACACACACACACTCAGTTCACCTCTGGCTCCTATTTACCTCCCTCCTCCACCGGCAGCCATTGCTCCAAAGCTGTGTTAGTGACACGGAAGGGAAAGGGGAGGAACAGAGAGGTCATTTGGATGACTAATGGCTGAATTCACAGGAAACTCCAGGAACATTCTTCCTCAAATTATGCTATTAGCTGCTTAGGGGAGTAGAAAAGGAGAGAAAGTGGGAGACGAGGAGAGAGAGAGATGGAAAGAGAAGAAAAAGGCATGGATAGTGTGTGTGGGGGGGTAGGAGGAAGGTGCAAGCCTTAAAACAACAGAAGCAGAAAGAGAAAGGAACTTATAGCTGTTTGGCCTCCTGCTCTTGAGTGGAATGTGGTGCAATGGCATTTACACGTTCGCAATGATTTATTGGTGCTGGCGTCCCCCCTCTGTCTCTGTCAATACAGGGCTCTCAGAGCCATAGCCAGGAAAAGGCCCTAAGCCTGAGGAGACACTGGGCCTGAACTGTTCTCCCTCTCCCCCTGCACCTGTTCCCTCAGCGGGGGAAATGAGAGCCTGTAATTATGTGTGAAAGGGGCTCTGCCAGATAGCTGGTGTGATAGTGTCAATCCGCTAATGTTTTGCATGGGGGTTGGGGGGGGGTGGACTATATGATCCTTTGAGCATGGGGGGGTGTGAGCTCTTTGACAATTTGTCTCAATATTGTGTCACACAGCAGGCATTTACATATGATGTTTGGTTTGTGGGGTATTGTGTGCATGATTATTTGTTACTTGGTTTGCTTTGTTATTCCTTTGTGGTGCATGAACTTTCCCCTAAAGAGAAGGAGACAACAATGACACCAATAGACTTGAAACCTAAGATATGAGACATGAATGATACTTAGAAGATGCTGATTATAGTAACGTGCAACAATTGTTGAGGGTAGGATTTTATCTTTAGTAAACAACACTGTAGAAACAAACAGAAGTGCACTGCAATAGACGGACATGACTTGCAGCTGAGGCCTCCACTGGGACCCAACCAGGGACACTGTGGCCACATGGTACATTACCCAACCACAAGGCCACTGTACTAGAGCAACCACTGGTGTTCACCATTTAAACTAACTTGACATCAAAAATTTATAAAAGCTTTCATAATTTACAATAATAATATTTTCTTTACTGGGAAATATTGCATCATAACTGTAGAAACAAATGCTTTACCACTTCAAGCACTGTTAGAAATTTGAATAACTAATAATTCAAATCATTTTCAGCCATAATATCGGTTTTGCTTCTGAGTCAGGTATCCCAGCCTAAGCATGGCATAAAGTTAGTTATGGTATTCCACATTTCTGCTGTCTTCCAGGCAGTAGGCTATCTAAAACATATCTACCCTACAAAAAGAAGCAGTAACAGCATATACAGGAAACCACAGTAAGGCAACATTTATCCCCATAAAATGACAGATGGGTTTTGCCCCACCTGCCTGATACTGGGAAAATCACAAAGCATGGTGGTCAGACAAAACAACCAATGACTTCTACATCCTCCACTAACTTTATAAACCATCTGACCCTGTGTGTGTGTGTGAGAGTTTGTGTGTGACTGTAGAGTGACACTGTGTGAGTCATAGCAAGGCTGCAGGTAATTGGTCAGGAAGTGGTCACGTTATTATCTCTAATTGAGGGGTAATTGTAGAGCTGAGTGTACTGTACTCTATGTGTTAGTGTGTATGTATGTAAGCATGTGTATGTGTATCTTTCTATGTGTCTGTGTTTGTGTTTAGGTGTATGCAGAGTGGAAAATTGCATCTAGAGTTTAGGCTTGCTGTGATTAAAAACAAAAGAGAGTAAACACTGGGCTTTAGTGGGCAGCAGTGGGATTTGCTGTATCCTGATCTCTGTGTGTGTGTGTGTGTGTTTGTGAGAGAGAGAGAGAGAGAGAGATACTGTGCTGCGATCACTGGCCTGCAGCCTGCGATGAGGGGAAAAAACCTACTGAAGCTACCAACTGTTATGGGTCTTTAGCAGGTTGTTATTTGAATTGGTTAAACATTTTAATGCTGTTAAAACAGGGGCCTACGTTGTTCTAACACTACACTTTAGAGTCTTTTCAAACTTGTAGTGTCATTACTCGAGTCTTTACGAAACTTTTCTCACTCATGCATTAGTACTCATGTCATGTGTTACGTATTAATTTGAGGAACATTGAAGCTAAGGAGATCTCTCTCTTTACTGCACATTTCAGTAACAGGATTCAGGTCTGTCATAAATGACAGAATATTTCTGCCTCAGCCAAACATAACAGAGATTTTCTTTTTTTACTTTTTCGATACTGGATGCATCATCACAGTCAGAGTAAGATATGTCCCCTTGCTCTGGCACCAGATTACTTACTTCCGACTTTCTATCTCTTTCTTCCTGCCTTCTACCTCCCAACCCTCCCCTCTCCAGCTGTCTGCTCTCACCTACTCTGAGCAGTGATCTAATTGAGGACAATCATTCAGATAAAAAGCCAGCTACAATGATGCTGCTGTGCTGTGTGCATATTCGTGTTTGTGTGTGTGTCTTTGTGTGTCTATTTATGTGTGCATATGTAAGGGGGGTAGTGGGGGTCTTCTCTGCTTCTACCCCCATCAACCCCACCACCTCTTCTCCTCTCTCACTCTCTCCACCACCATTAAAATGCCATGCCGCTCTCTCGACCCGTCTACCTTACAATTCCTCCAACAAGCCTTTTGTGTGGTACAGAGAAGAGGCACTGAGGCCAGGAGAGAGAGAGACAGAGGGAGAGATGAAAAAGAGGGAGGCCAGCTCCTGTTGTTGACTGGTACCTTTGTCTCGGACCTCTGGGAGCACCTCCTTAACATCAGGAGATCCGGGGTGCTTCCAAAAGCGCTCCACTTTTCACTCCCCTCTCCTGTCCTCTTAGCCTCCCCAACCATGCCGATCACCCCAGTCCCACCCCAAATCCACCCTATTCCATATTGACTGTTTTTGTGTCCATGGATTTATATGGTGACACTTATATTTTTTTTTAATTTATTTATTTTTTATTTAGTTTTCACTCTCTCTCTTTTTTTCCTTTACTTCATTAATGTTTTTGAGCATGTTGCTCTGGGAGTACAGGAGTAGGATAGTGTACTGGTTTATTGAGGGTCCTACTGGCAGAGAAATAGTTTTGTTCTGCTTTTTTCGATGGTTTTCTTCTAGAATGATTGTTGGATGTTGGTGCAAAAAAAAAAAAAAAAAAAAAAAGTTGCTCTTTTAAAGAGGCTTTGATCCTCATGGCAGACGCTGAAAATTTTCCTGTTACAAATTACATTTTTCATGTGGTCATAATTTGGCCAATTAGCCAATTTGAGAAAAGTACATCTAATGCAACACACGCAATGCAACATCTAACACATGTGTTATGTGTTTGATTTTTCTTAAAATTAAAGCATGATGACGCTCGTGACAGACACCGACAGAAGCCCGTTACAGTGACGCTGGGTATCCACAAAATACATGCAGTGATTGCAAAGCCCTCCATGTGAAGAGCACCCCACCTTCTCCTCACCCTCCTTCTCTCTCCATTCATCCAGTAACCCAGTGGTGGTGTCATTGTAGTCAGACCGGTGGTGTGAACTAACATGGTGTTGCTGCTGGTGGTAGTGAGGTTTGGAGAGGTGGGGGAGCTCAGAGGGTAATAGGGTAGGACAGGCTGTTGTCGAGTGATCCAACCCCACTTGGCACCACTTTGCTCCCCATAGTGTCCATATCCCACTCAAGGTTCTCCTCATTCCACTTAGACTCCTCCCCAAATCCAGTTTTATTCAAGACATTTTCTAAGCATGAAATCATTACAACATCTCTCGTCTTTGTTATGCTGTGTCTTGGGGCTCCTTCATCACTTCAGTACTATGATGTACGTCTTATATAACTGACAACTTTTTTAATGATCATTATTATTCCCATAAATGCAAACATCCCTTGTAGACAGAAGGTTTCACCTTACAGCTATTGTTTCCAGGTGTTTTGATAATGTTTTGTTATCATATTTATTTAATCTTTCTTTCACTCACTGAAAGTAAATCCCACTCACACTCAGCCCCTGAGTAAGGTTCATATTCACTGTTATCAGACTGCCTTCTTAGTTCTCCGTCTATCTGTGTTTAGGTTACAGGATTAGTATGAATCTTGTTTTTGGTACTGATTATAGATGGCTTCTGTTTTTTTTAATGGTTATGGCTGGAGTCTGCTACTCTTGTGCTGAAATAAAATGACCTTCACACACAAAAGGCATTCACAGCAAACCATGCATCATGTAATCCAGTGTTAACCTTTGTAATGTGATCTCACTGACATCAGCCTCCTTGTCACTCTTTCAAAACTGTCACGGCTGTGTTAGGTTTTCTGCTAAAGCAACGTGAACGTTTGTTGTGGCTCTTAGGTGATCTGAAAAGCTCTGTGTGTTTTTTTTTTTTTTTTTTTGTAAAGCTGTCACATGCAATGTGCCTCAAAGTTAAGCAGTTCCAATTGTTCATGAAAAAGAAACAAAAGATGAAGATGTAATCGTCACTATTATTATTTTGCCAGCACATCCATTTGAAATATTGCAGACACTGACCTGCTGGTGCTGCTTGCTCATGGGCGTTTGCCATAGGTAACCACAAATGTTGCTACATCAGCCAGGTCTAAACTCTGGAGGATTATAATTTTAAAGTTTTCAGTCTTCTCTTCCACTGCCTCTCTTTAAACTTCCTGCCAATGTTTAGTGTCTCTCAGAGGTATTGAGGCATTCCTCACAATTCTCTCTTGCCCAACTCCTGCCACTTTTGACATGGCTGGGAGTTCAGAGGTCACCATGTGACCCTGGATCTTCTAACTTTGTGTCTTCCTGTGGTCCATCAGAAGTTACTCCCTGGTGACTATTATGTTCACTTTGTTTTGTGTGTCTCATCTGTGTGAAAAGTCATGTGTGAGTGAGAAAGACTGGCAAAGAGAAAAAGTGAAAATAAAAAGGAGGAATGTATTACAATCTGAGGTAAAAGGCCCCTTTGGGAGTCTTATTCTGCTTTTACTTACATTGTAATTGGAAAATGTAAAAGCCACAAAGCAGAGCTGAATGAAATTTCTTCTTTGGCTCTAATATGATTTGGAGCTTTGGCTGGTATGTGTGTTCTGTGGGTGGCTACTGTACAAAATGTGCTTTGTGTGTGTGTTTGGCACAGTGGGCCATTGAGCAATCCTGCAAGAGATGTCCTCACTCCAGTATCAATTAAAGTCACCAGCTCACTCCACTTGCTGCTGTCACCTTGGTTTACCAGCCATCACATTAGCAGGTAGAGCATTAACATATGTAAGCCCTCTACTGACAACTGGCCCTTTCTATTTCTCTCTCTTCTCATTTTGCCTTCTTTTCCTCAACCCCTCGTTGCCTTTTCCTCTTTTCCAATCTCTCCCCTGTGTCTCTGACTCTCCATCCTTCTCTCTAGCAGGGAAAACATCATTGTTATGGAGAGAAGGATGACAACAATGAAGCGGCTGCAAATCACACTGATTGTTAGTGCTGCACCCGGTGGATGGGGAGAGGGCTAATGTAATTGTCCAGGCCCTTGTCACTGTTGATACAGGCTCTTCAGAAGGCGGGGTGATTTAGCTAAAAGCTATCTCTAGGCCAAGTAATTAGACACACCATTCAGAGTGGCATTAGCACGGGCTGCTGCCACTGTGTCCTTTGCACAGTGTGTGAATACGCACAGAGATGTGTGCGTCTCACCGAGGCTTTATCTCGCCACTCTGGGTGTTATTCAAACCATTAGCAGGGAGCATGGTGTTCTGGGCTGGGAACAAGTGCGTGTGAATTTGTGTGTTTATATGTGTGAGAGAAATTTGGCTCTTTCTGCTTGTTTGTGCTTGTGTTTGCCATCACATATCATCACTATCAACTGTTTCTGCCAGATGACACACGCTGTCTAAGATCGAGTTGAGGTAGTGCAACACACTTGACTTCCCTAAAACATTCTGTGTTAGCCATCTTCCACTGTGACTCCATGCTCTCCCATTAAATCAATTAAACCAATCCAACACTCAGCTCAAAACAGACGGGGCAGAGTAGAGCAGGCACTGTGCCCCCCTGTTCAACGTGTACTTCAGTGGCATTCTAACCTAAAACCCATGGGAATTGGACTGAAGTGTGTTGGATTGCTTAGCTATACTCACTCCAGGATAATGCTTTCTCTAGAGGCCCGTTTACATTTGAGGCCTTGAGATGAATAACAATATGTCCATTCTGATTCCTGTCTTTTACAGTTGTATGGCTAATCCACACTGTTAGCAGCATGAATGACATATATCACCTAAACCACATACTGTCGCTTTAAACTATGAATCTACTGGACCACACATACTGAACTTCCCTGTTGTCTATTTTATTAAATAAATATTCTCAGTGGCCACAGTGTCATTTGATGTGAATGAGGAGGTTTTAACTAAACTCATGTTGCATATAGCTTGTGAGTTTTGACACCAAAATGCTGTGGCACCTGTGGGAATTTGACAGACGTTAAGCAAAACCGAATTAAATGATTTGATAAAATAACGACATTTAAGCAGATGCTCTTCTGTGCTGCTAGAGATGTGGGGGCTTTGCACCCAGCTTTAATTGTTCAAGTTCGTTTTTGCCCCATTTGTTAGTCTCTGGCTAAACTAACTGTGCACTGACTTCATATTTTCATCATAGTATCAAGCTTCTCATCTCACTCTTGGCAGGGAAGCTACTAATGTTAAACTATTACTTTAAAAACAATCAATTTACTTATACTTTAAATGAGGCCCATAAATACTTCTTCATACTTTCAGGGAAACTTATATGGGTCTAAATACATTACCACATGCACAGCCAAGTCTAAACATGTGTTTTGCACTGATGTAAGGCTGTTAAGATGTCAACCATAATGACTTTCACGTATTTGGCTGTCTCATGTGACAACAGACTGAAAAACAGTGACAATCACTGTGTAATTCTAACGGCCATAAAAAAAGACTGGTAGCATTGCTGGTGAGTTAGCTTTACCCTGAGAGCATCCAGATCACCTCGGGGAGGTGTGTGTTTAAGTTAAGGCCAAGTGGAAAGCACTAAAACTCCCTCCTAAAAATCATTCCCTCTCTGTTTTCCACCTTCCCTCCCCTCTCCTCTCTTCCCACCGCTCCTCCTGCTCCGCTCCCTCTTTATGGGGACACCGGACTCCCTGACAGTTTGTTTTAAATTTGACCGTGCAGATGTTTCTCTGGGTGACTGACTTTTATAGTTTAGAAAAGATTATATCAGCTTTCTTTAAGATTGTGTTACTGTATTTAAAAGTGACTGGAGCTTGAAACAGGAGTGTGTGGGTGGGTGTTGGGGGGTGAGAGGGTGATTGGATGGATGCTGGGTTGAGGAGATTTGTTCAGAGGGAATCGAAAGGGGAGGAGAAAGGGTTTGCGGTGTAGGTCTCTAAATCCCGGTCTCCCTGTTGGTCTTAGCAGCACAGACTGGACAAGGAGTTGCTGGAAAACAGGGAGGATGGAGAGGGAGAAGGAGGGGGAGATCAGGGGAAGGAGGTTAGAGTTCACAGCAGCCAGATTTGGCTTACTGCATTAGACACAGATTCTTTCTAATTTCAAAGGACAACACCAGCGTCAAATTTGAGGATATTAGTTTTTGATCGGCAGCTGAGGCAAAGCACACAGTGAGGGGCGGGTGAGGCGGACAGGGTTGAGGGGATACTTTTTCCCATTCCAGGTTACATAGCCAGTCACTCCTCTTTTCGTCTGTTCCTTCAACATTTCAAATGATCTTTCTATATGGTCTCCCTGTGGTGATGTTTTCCTGCCCTTTCCCTGGTAACTAGTATAGAGACAACTGGAAACTAACTGGATATTAGCCAGGTTAAAATACAAGATGTTGGAGATGACTTCCAGCTTGACTGAGAAAAGTGAGCACTTGTTTTCCCTTCACTTGTGTGTTTTAGTAATAGTATTACTTGGGCTGTGAATTTTATGTCTATTTTATTTTATGGCCGTGAGTGTAGTTCAGGAAAAACTAGCAAAATGATGCTACAGTTTTAAAAAGTTTAAAAAGGCCCCAGAACACAGCAATGACCTCTGCTGGAAAACAGGTTGAATTTTTCTCTTACGGCCCAACTGAAGGGGCCTGACGAAAAGAAAGGGTTAAGAGGTAGCAGGGCATAAAGTGAAAGAGTGTATATAATTTATCAGTAATCTTTATATCAGACTGTCTTTTCCTTCCGTATCGATGTCTAGAAGAGTCAATTAGGTCATTCGTCCACATTCTCACAAAGGGTAAAACCCATTAGCAGCCCCTTCTAATGTTTCCTTATGAAAATATGCAGAATAGCAACAGTAACTGTAATTGAAAGATTAAAGCAGTGGACGGCGGCCATCGGGTCTGGCTTGTACTGTAGGTCCAAGCAATTTTAATGAGAGTTGAAAAAAGGGTGACGTGGAGGTTTTCTTCACAGGTCTGAACAGTTTGTTTAACGGACAGCTCAGGTTACGTTAATTAGACTACAGGCTGCCGCTCCACTGTAAAGGTGTAATGCATATGTTATCAGACTGCGTGGCAGGAACTGATTCTACCTAACTCTGTGTCCTGTCTGACTGTCTGGTGTGCTGGCTGACTCCTTGCTTGCTGGTTGACTGATTATCAGATGAGCCCAGTGGTTGACTAAAATATCAAAAGACGGGCAATGACTCTAACTCAAAGCAAAAACCAAACTTCTTTTCAGGGATTAAGGCTTTCATCAGAGTGAGTAAACCAGGACAACAATACTTCTCCAGTGACAGTTCAGCAGCAGTGCTGGCTGGGTTTAATTACAGTTAAGCTTAATTGTCCATCAGTTCCAGTTGTGGTTCTGGTGCATGTAGCAGCATCAAAACAGGTCTTAACGTTGGCCCTATACTTACTTGCTGTATGAGAGGAAATTGGGCTTAGTGCTGGTAATTTTCTTGCTGTGGTGGCCCACCAGTGTTTAGGAAACACTGGAGAACAAGAAAGTGACTACATCAGCTGTGGTGGACTGACTGGCTCCCTGACCGACCTGCTGTCTGCCTGACTGACTGACTGGTGGGTAGACTGACTAATCCATGTTGCTGAATCACGACTGGCTCTCCTTCTTTTTGCTTGTGAGGTATGCAGCTACATGAGCAGGGATTACTTTACGGTGTTTGAGTTGAGGTAAACGATAGTACCAATGTACAGCTGGATGTATTTCACAGTGTACTTTAAAAAACACATTGTGGGTCATCTGCCCCTGTGGGCTCTCTGATTTGGTTAAATTAAGAGTATTCTGCAGACGTTGCTCCAAGTCACACTACAAAATAAATAATCATATTTAAATGTTAAACGTAGATATGAAAATTGAGTGAAAAGTAGATTGACTTTTTGTATCTCTGTGTAGTTTTATTCTCTCCTGAGTTTGTTTTTCAGTATCAGAGACCATGGTTTGTAATCCCAAATGTGCTTCATGCAACAAAGGCACTGTGTTTGAGGTTAGGAAAAGGTTGTGGTTTTATTTAACAAATATATCTTGTCTCATGGTTCGAGTCACTTCTGACTCTTTCACTTAGTATTTAGGCAAGAACATGATCTTTCCTTAACTTCAGTCAGCAGCAATATGCATGTGCTGTTGCAAATTAATAGTATATAAACAATTTCCAAGAGATAGGGTTGAAATGACATCACAACAGTGTGCTGGTATTTTTGACTTATTTTTCCACAGCTACCAAAGTAACAAGAAAATAGTATTATGCAGGATTTAGTTGTGCCACCACCTCTTCACTACTTTTTGCCTTTCTCTTCTGTAGAAAGCAAAGATTGTAGTTTGCAGTAATGTACATGTAGAACCCAACATGATTGTCTTGAAATAGATGAAAGGGCATCTCCGCCTTGAACTTTGAGTGGCTTCCATCTTTTTATCATCTCCCGTTCCGTTCACCCCTCCAGGCTACTAAGAGACGAGGAAGATGTCAGGGGAGACAAAGAGCCTGTACCTCCACCATCTCGCCTTCCCTTTGTAGCGCTCTCTCCATCACTGTTAGTCACACATGATTATGCCCTGTCGACTGCAGACCAAGTGTTGCTATTTGCCTGTAATAGCACGACAATCAGTGTCAATCTGTGCTGGGCTCCAAATGTCGTTCACACAGTGTGCCCTTTGACTATGTGTTTTACATATGGTTAGCATACACCACCGTTACCTTGGCCCTGTTTAGACATATGAGATGATGTGCATACATATTCACCGTTAAAAACCATTTGAATCTTCCCATATATGGAACATGCCCACTTGGCACAATATTTGTGGCCTACATCCAAAGAGTAAACAATTGACTGTCTACACTCATCAGGTCAGTTATGTTTCACTGGTGAGTAGGTTTGAATTGTTCGCATTTTGATACCAAAGATGAGTTGGAAGGAAAGAAGCGATGGAGGAGGAGGTGATAGAGAAGAGAGAGGAGACAAGACAATCAGGGAAGGGTCAACGTTCACCTCCTTCAGTTGTCTCTGTTTTACTCTTAATCTATGGAAATGTATGGAGCTGATGAAGTATAATTGTGAGGTGGACTTTGACCATTAAAATCTCTCAAGTGCTTGTTGCAGGAGGGGCCAGAGAAAGACTGAGCAGTAATCACCATCAGTTCATTCTACTGATGATGGGGAGGGAATTAATTTATCATGGAGAAAAACAAATTAAAGCTCTACTCAGCCCAGCGATCTGTCACACAATAGCATATATAAATATTTTATCTTGGGCAATCCAGGTTAGCAAAGGTTTAGTACATCTCCATTTACACAAGGGCCAGCTCTCCACGCTGTGGCCTCCGCTCCCCTCTTGGCTCTCCTCCTGATGAGTGCCTGCTGTCCTCTCCTTCACCTCCCTGTCTTCATGCTTTCACGTTGCCCAGCACCTCTCCATCTTCTAGCAATGCCTTTCTTGCTCACGTACAACGTTTCTCCTCTCGCTCTCGGCTCTACTTGAACTCCCACTGTCTCTTGTCTGCAGCATTTCTCCATCTCCTCCAGTTGTTAAATACCAAAATCTAAATATTCATTCTTAATACCAACTTGCACCACTCTGATGTCTTAATCCCCTCTGACACAGACGTATCACTTGTTGACAGAGTGTAGAGTACACTGTAATAAACACAATTCAGCTGACACAATTGAAAATGTCACAGTGACTTATGGACCTGTGTATAAATCAAGTTTGGGGCTGCACCGTATTATAGAAACAACTTACTTTTCCTCTTTAAAAATGAGCACCGAGCCTGTTGGATGATTTGGATTGCAATAAATTAGCCCTGGCAAAAATGTGGGGTTTGTTATTTCAGTTTCCGCTTTCATTTACCAGTTGAATAATAACAAATAAGTGTGTCATACTATATTATATAAAATATAATAATATTGTAAAATAGATTCCAAATAGATTTATTTTTATTGAGATTGTTCTTTGCAAAGAAACAGCTTCATTTTTAAGTCTTCTGAATCATCTTCTACCCCACAGTTGGATAGATGCAATATTTTTTAAATTAATAATAATAACTACTGTGTTTATTTCACAATAAAATAACTTGTTTATATCAGTAGACACTAACTGTGGTGACTTGTCCAGGTTATTCTCTACTTCTTCCCTATTGCATTCTGGGATATATGAGTGAAGAAATGGATGGGTGGGTGTCTGACAGTGGAGGTCACAGTTTAACCATCATTTAACACTGCTTCACTTTCTTAGACCAGTAGTGACATGCACTTAAATATATTTAAATATTATATACATATAAGTAAATATTTGATCTATTTTATTTCTGTGTGCCACTTTATGATTCTATTGCACAACATTTCAGGTAGTTAATGTCTCAGTCCAGGGGTTAGTTGTTTTAAAGTGTGCTACATAAATAAAGTTGACTGAAATATGGCTTTGTGTGCAGTCTTTATTTTGATAGTATTGGACACAGCCTGCTGGTTATATGGTGCATTGAGATTTTACATAGAAATAATAGTTTTAAAATATGATGAACTTTCATAAATAGTCTGTTGAAGTTTTTACACATTAAATGCCGATAATACTCGATCAGAGTCTGTGTTGTGACATTTTGGGAGCAGGGTTTGTAAATAAGTAGCACTGGGTACATGGCAGCCTCTGGTTCACTGGCGCTGAAATGAGCGTCGTGTGTGTTGTGCTGACGTCGTGTTGTTGTTGTTGTTGTTGTTGTTGTCAACAAAGTGAGCCAATTAGAGAAGCAGCAGGCCGGTAATGAGTGCGCTGCGCAGGGAGCGCACGAGGGCAGGGCGATGCCCGGTGTGAGAAACAGCACGCGCCCCTGCTCTGCCTCCCGCCTGGCGGCGGTGAGGCTCGTGCTCTAATGAGAGGGACTTAATGGATTTATAGCGGTGCTGGATTCCTGTGTGTCCGCAGGCTCTTGGCTTCGCCGACTAGAAGCGTCTGTAATAATTGGTGAGCCGCCTGCACATTAACACGAACCAAAGAGAAAAAACGGCTGCTTTCCCACGACCGTGTTGAAAACAGGTAGCCCAGACCAACACAGTGAGAGGAGGATTGTGGGAGTAGTGTGAGAATTTGTAGACATGCAGATTCATAATGGGGGTAATATAATTATCTACGTGGGTTTTAACCTCATCTAACCTCGTAGCATCAGCACTGACCTGCAGCAGGAAGGAAAAGAGAGGAAGTTCACATCTTCTAAGAAAAATATATTTTTTTAATATAAAAATGAATGAAAATTATTTTATTAATAGGTTCATCTAAAATAGTAGTGTGTGTTTTTGTGTTAATAAAAATACAAAATAAAAGAGACGGTGGTTTTTATTAAATGAATAACCAGTTTTTATAAATATGAAGGGATTTTATGAACTAAATGCTTATTCAGGCACAATTCGTGGCTTTAGTTGCCTATTATTCGACTTTGATCCAGCCTTTTCAGACTGGGCTACTTACCAGCTGCCACTCACTCAGCTTTGTTGATCGATAGGCAGAGTCTGCTAATTTATTGTTAATATGTCCATTGATCAGGTGTCCTTTGGGACCAGATAGAGAAACACCACTTAAGCCTAGTTCAACTTAATCCTTAAATAGCATCACATCTAGGCTTTTATTCTACTTTTACTAGTTTTAATTAGTCTACTTAGCCTGTCTGTTTGTGTTATTTTATTTTACTATGTCGTATTTTATATAGTTGTGATTTTATATTTGGTATATTTTAGAGTCATTTTATGTCTTTTCCATCTCTACAGCACTTTGGTCAACACTGGTTCTGTTAAATGGGCTTTATAAATAAATTTTACTTGACATCAAATAAATACCATTAATTAAAATTGTCTGATGTGGCAAGTCACTAAAACATAAATAAGTGAATGAATAAATTAAATCTCACAAAAATAATTAAAGATTATTTTCTTGGTCATGTATAATGACCCAATAGTCACTGTTCGATGCAATTAGTACATAAATAGTATTCAAAATGTACTTATTATTATTGATTTTGTAGTTTTATATGCATACATAATTGAAAATGCATATGTCAACATTTATATCGCATCAAACCCAAATATCCTTTCTACCAAACCTCATCTGATTTTAATAAATCAAATCAAAATGAAAACACCAGTTACAAAACCATAAGCACTTATTGAGTTAACAAGTTCAATTCTCCTTTCCCTCCCAGCTCACCACTCACAGGCTGAGGAGAAAAAAAAAACATTTAGTGTCCGCTTGTTTATTCCTGTGCTCGCTCTGTATTTATTCACTCCTGTCACTCATCTTTTTTTTCCTTTCTCCACCTCGCTCTCCCCTGTGGCTTTCTCTCACACACAGGCAATGTGATGGCGCTGCAACAGAGAGCGAAAGATCCGGGTGACCATCTGAAACCAATTATGGCGGCGCTGCAGCCACCCAGAAACTCAGTGACGGATGGGGATCTTGTATTTATAGCTGGGGTAATTGGCAACACTCAGACACACACGCAGAACGTGCACACACACAGCACAAGAAAGTACAAAAAAGTAGACACTTTTACTGTAAATGTACACACATAAGGCTCAGGGATAGACATCATACACACACACACACACACACACACACACAGGCCTCACAGGCAGCAGAAAAGGTGCACCCTCCCTCAATGCATGTCGTGTATGTAGTCTGAATGATACAGCCTGTGTATGAATCAAAGACCTTTGTCATGGGAAGACAAATAAGGCTCAGGGATGGCCGGGGAGTTGTGTTTGTGTTTTCCACGGTCTACTCAGAGCTGATGTGTACAGCAGATACTGCAGTCAGAACAGAGGTTGTACATCTTAGCTATCGGTTTTAGGCTGTCAGTGCGTCAAACCTGCATGTGAAAACATATACAAAACACATCTGCCTCTTGTTAGGCACCATAAATGGCTGCCATGTGGTCTGCTGATAAATAGGCCAGTCTATTTATTGGAGCACAACAAATTGGCTACAAACACTGACAAGGAATTGAAGAACTATAAATATTGCAATGTGATGAAATCTTTAAACGTGCTGCACGGATTTTACGAGGGTCCTGCTCCTTTGCCTTTTTTTTTTTTTTTTTTAATGTAGTTGGAGGTATTTCTTTTGACTGCTTTCTTCTTTCACACACTGCCTTGTTAAATAGGTGGGGGGACAATGGCACTCTCCTACTGAGCAGGTCTAGGGCTGAGTGTGTGTGGAAGGCTTGGCCGCACTAAAGCTGAGCAGATCCGCCACTTGAGAACGATAAAGAGCCCTGCTACACCCGAACTCTCAGAGAGACGTAACCAGAAATTCCTGAATGAATCGGCAACAGACAAGCCCTAAACCCCGTGTAATTACATATTTGGAGTTTATCGGGGTTTATGCGAAAATGCACAAGTTTCCCTTCCCTGGTGGTCCTTAAACACATCCATATGTCCAGCATGTTTCCATTTCTGCTCCTCCCTCTTCTCGCTCTCATTCTCTCTCTCTCTCTCTCTCTCCCTCTCTCTCTCTCTTCCTCTTCCCCCCTCCTGTATCTTCCACCTCCTATTTTTCTTCCATGAAAAATGGCTGCAATGTACAGATGGATGATATGACCCGTTGTAGTGGGGTTTTCCTATTGTTAAGTTGTTGTTGACTCTCTAGACTCACAGTGTGACAGATCCAGTTTGGTGTTTTGGAGTGCATCAGGGCCATCAGCACCGGGCCAGGGCTCTTGGTGGAACTGTGTGCAAACAGAGGAAGCCGCAGCCTGTCCACATCGCACAGACTGGAACACACACACAAATCTGGGGAGGCCTTCTATCGTGTGTGGGCCAGTTTTTTCATTTCTTTTCCTGCCTGTCTGCATCTTGCTCTCCTTCTCTCGCTCTGCTTCTCCCTGCTTGAGAAAACCGATCTGTTTTAAAACACGTGCTAAATATTACCATATTTACATTTTCCTGTTTCAAAAAGGCAGCAGAGGGGGAGTGTGGGGTGTGGATTTTTTTTTTTTCAGTGGAAAGGTCTCAGTCCAGGGTTAGGCTGTGTTTGAAATTTTAAACCTTTTTCATGCTTATTTGTTTTATGATTCTGCAGGGCACTGTGTTTACACTAAGAGTGCAACATCTGGATTAGATAATTTGTTGGGAATTAACTGGGCCTGAATGCTTATCGACCTCATCTGATTACATCTGTTTGATGCTTGGTGTTTTTTTCCCCCCAGCATTCATTATTTTTCAGCCCGTTCGCTAGTATTCAGTTTTGTCTGTGCATTTTTGTTTGATATGTTTTCAGACAAATGGAAGATTAACACTGAACAGCATTAACCTTCCCTCTAATCACTGGCAGCAGCAGGTCCTCTATTCACTGCCACAGCTCTCCAGTTCTGGCCTTTCTATAATGGCTTATTCCCAATTAAAATTCACGGGTAATGTTTGACTTTCCTGTGGCACAAGAGGCTGCTGGAGTGGACATGTCAGGAACAATTGCTGCTGTGGTCATACGTGGCATTAAGAGGGCACATTAACTGATCACATCCTCATATTTCTCATGGAATAATCCAGACATTGATGATGTTAATAAAATGTCTATAAAATATTTGAAAATTAAACTCATGAAATGTTACTAAAAATATTAGGCAAGGAACCGATGACCAATAATGAGTCTCCAGCAACTCTCATGTCTAATACTTTCATCAGGACTGTGTTAACGTTTATTATTGTAATATTTCATTTCCATTCTTCTTTCCTCCTCATGCACATTTTATTAACTACATCTATCAACTATAAAATGTCACTCTGTCACACTTTTTAGCTTAGATTATTCAACAGACTTGACAAACCATCAGAACTAATTGCTCCTCAGTCTAAAGTTTGTTGAGGCATTGCGACACAAAGGTTCTCTCTCTCTTTGGTCAGTCGACTTAGCACCAAACTGTTTTTATGTCAATCCATGTATTTAGTGTTCCCTGTGTGGTTCATAGCAGGGTAGTCACTCTTTTAATGGCATAACCTGATTTGACCTGATCTCTGTGTCCAAGTGATGAAATAGCCAAAGTGCTTCATTTAATGAGCTAAAAGCAGATGATAATAATAAAAGCATCACTGTATTACTGTTTAAAATTACATACACTATGGCAAAAGGTTTTATCCAAGAGATCGACCTGTAATTTTGGTTCTGTACTACAAGATCTAAGATGTTGTTTGTAACGTTCTGTTACTTTTGTTTTATTTGGGTCTCCTTTTAAATATTGCACTGTGAGATAGTTGTTTAGATAACAGCTCAATAAACACGAGTTTCCAAGCAGTAAACTAATGGACAAATGATAGGACATTTATTTCTGGCTCTTATCCAAGCAAATGACTTTATCTGACTAAAACATGTCCCCCTTGGCCCCTATTGGGCTTTATCTCCATTCTACGATCCATTACAAAGCTGCCTGGTGTCCCCTGGGTGATCTGCTCTGTCCCCTCTAATCTGGCTGAGCTGCTGTGATTCCATCACTCCCGTTGAGCCACACAGAAAGATTAGTCAGACTCCACGTACAACAGATGTGTCCAACACTTGATTTGTGTGTGTTTTATTGACTCTGGCCATCTGTTAATACAGTTGCTGGTTCCTCCTCTTGTGTTTGTTGATGCACACAGACAGGGGAGCTGAGTGCCAGAAGAAACATTCAGCAAAAGAGAGATGAGAGATAGAGAGAGAGAGAGAGGGGAGTTGGTGGTAGGGGGATAATATTTCATAAAAGGCAGCCGGTTTAACTGTTAACCTGCGACCTGCTGTATTTGTGCATATAGAACAGAAGCATTGGTTCTTGTTTTTAGTTTAGTCAAAGCATTGATTTGGGATAGAACACAAGCAGCGTTGTTTGATAAATGAGTCTCATATGTTGAGTGCTTCCACAAAACAGTAAGAGCTTAAATTCCTTCAGTAGGAGGAAAGTGAAAGATTGCTTTAGATATCTGAAATTCCTCATGGCATCATTACTCAGATTCCCTCTCAACACTGAAGATGCACAAGGAGCAGTTGTGTTCGGCATTCCTCGGATTGTCCATTTGTCCACTCGTACATGCTTATTGGCATTGCAGGCATTTCTCGCTATACAAAAGCATAATAATGTGTGACAGTTGCAGCAACTTGTGATGGGTTGTTGTCTCGTGTTTTCCTGGACATTCCACTCGACTCCATGTCTTCCTCCTTTCTGTGTCACTCCTCCTCACAGTCTTCACTCCCATGGTGTCTTTTCCCTCTCTGCTCGTCTCATATAACAGCTCTGTGAGTGCCTTGGAAGCCACAGAGCTTATGAAAACTTTTGCCTCACATTAATTATCCTCCGTCTTACTGAAATGCCTAAAAGGTGAGATAGATTACATCTTAGGGCTTAACCTACTCACTCAGCAAGAATTGCATCATTTAGTCACCAAGATCTCAGACAATATTTTATTCTGATCCATTTCATCTGCTGTCTCCTTGCTGGCTGCCTCCTTCCCTGCATTCCTCCCACCCGTCTCCTGTGAAGCTGCCTGTTTGCCCACTGAATGGAAAGTTAAGAGCGGTCTGCCTTTAGCTGCCTTGCTCTTTACGCAATGATGTTGCTTCTCGCTACCCTTTCTGCTGTGTCATGGTGATGTGATTTCTTGACACATGCTTCGCTCGGCCAGTTGAAATCCCAGAACTCCATGTGAACCTGCTGAAAGGGAGGTGGCATCCAGCCTGGGTAAACACACTGTGAGGTAGAGCCAGGGACACAGCTTGTTGGTCCTAAATGTGGAGGAAAAATGTTCAATAACTGGGCCTGTTGGGAGCCAGCAGGGCCAAGTCTAACCCTTGCACATGTTCCCTGGGAGCGGCCCAGGAGCAAAGTTGGATCACAGCTGCTCGGAGGGATGTATAGGTAACAGACAGGATTTGGACGTGGGTCTTGCAAACAGGAAATCATTTTCCAGTGGCCTGTATCCTATTTGCAAGGCAGCAAAGTTTAATTCACTTCTAAGTCAACTTACCAAGTAGATTTTCTTGGAAATAAAATCACTGCAATAGCCTGTAGGGAAGAATTTTAGGACTGAGTATATGTTATCAATGAATGATACGCAGTTTTAAATTACGTTAAAGTAAGTAAACAGAGCAAATTGACTTTAAATCTACAAGGTGGACATTTAAGCTTTATGTGGATATGCACTGCTACTTAATTTATCCACCTACTGACCTGTACATTCACCCCTCTGAAGAGGTATGGATATCACCTTTTATGCTTTTTACCTCACTGACTCTCTGTTCCCCCTTAAACTTTGACCGCTGAAGTTTTAAGCACAGTCCAGACGAGCAGCAGGGGTCTGAGGGAGAAAACAGTTCGCATGAAGAGAGAACACTGTACTCAGCACAGAGCCAGAGGTGTTATCAGTAGTTGTGTCTATGCAAAGGATAGCTCAGCCCGACATGGGTCAAAAATTCAGAAATTATTCTTTTTGCATACTTTAACCTGCATGAGGTGTTTATAATAACTTATAAGGTCTCTGGAAGATAAGTATACTTACCTGATTTAATGATATATGAACACTATGCAGTCGTACGGGACACATGGTTGCAGAAATGCTAGTTTAACATTTATGACACCAGATTCATGTTTACAACTTTGCAGCAAAATTGCAATAATACCTAATGTGTTTATTTACAGATTAAACATGTTTGACGTCATAATTAGTTAATGACTCATAGCAATTTGTCAGAACACAAAGCACAGTTTGATGGCTGGAAAATATCTGTGTTTTATTTTCTGAGACAGTTGCCATGCAATGACGCCATGTTAAATGTACTGGAGTCATCCACTCTCCCCGCCGTGGCCGACCTTCTTCTTTGTCATTGTGTTTTAGGAAATAAAAACCCTTTTGAACTAGTTCTGGTTCAGCCTGGTGGCCACTTGCGCCACATCCCACCCGGTGCTACCTCACAACCTCCGGGAGGCAGTTAATGCTTTAATTGGCACTTAATTAGTTGATTGACCCCAGTGTTGTAGGGAAGGTGGATTACAGAGTGATGGGGCTTCGGGGGCACAGGTGAGGGTGGAGAGGATTGGCCCAAGGTGCTTCCTGTGTCACATCACCAGTGGAGGTACCCATCAACCCCTTTGAACTGGGACACAAACACTGGAAACACTTTCATCGGGCCGATGTGTCATCACAGCCGAGTCCCATGTATATGTATGGGACTGTCTGAAAATATACAAAGTCCAATTTGCCCGGGAAAGGCCAACCTCAGGATAATGAATCACATGTGATGTGCATCTGATATGCAGCCTGAGTCATCACCAGATGTTTCAGCAGGATTACTTCCAGTTCTGGAGAAGAGCAGTGGGTTTTCAAAGAGCAACCAACAACTCTCCCATCAAAAAAGACATGTCAACAACCATTTGCCACTATGATGAACAAAACATAAGAGTTTAAAAAATCCTGTACTTAAATGCTCTCAGTGTCTCGAAGGCTGACCAAAGTGTTTCTTGGGTCTATAATTGGGGGTGCACATGCCAAATGAGAGGAGTTTTGAGCTCACGTACAGAAGAGGAAGTAACTTGGGCACCAGGCCTTCAGATAAAAGCTTACAGGTGGACCTAAGTACAGTCTTACATATGCAAGCAAGCTGTGGTGATTGTTTGTTCTGGTGTCTGTTTGTATGTGGAAAATGCAGCTCCCAACGCATAATGTGTTTGCTCAGTAAAAGTATAGCATGTACTCTGGATAGCATTTCCTGTCTCTTTCACTTGGCAAAAACCCATATGAACCTGCGTGAATTTGTGACCCTGTGTGCAAACCCCAACACACCGATGTACCTGCCCCAACACGCAGAGTGACACGTGCACACAAGGTTGTTGTCCTTCATTCTTTCTTACTTTTTCTTGTTTTTTTTCCTCTGTAGTTCACAAACACATGCAAAAATAATTCATGCTGCTCACAGTTTGCAGCTCACCCCGAGTCTCATCCTGCTTGCTGTTTCCTCAGAGATTAATGATAGTTTTTTTGGGGGGAAATGTGCGTGTATGAAGGGGCGCTTGATCTGTGCGTGAATCTGTGTGTGGGTTCCTGCAATTGCCCCTGTTTGCACCCATGTGTGTGCATCAGGGAGGGACTCGCAGCAGGCAGTGTTGTTGTAGGTTAGGGTGAGGAGCCCCCTGATGGGCAGCTGTGGCAGAGAGGCCAGCTTTGATCCAAGGCCTAAGAAGAGGGGAGGGAGGGGAGAGCAGCAGGCTGCCCAGGAGAGAAGAGGTGAAGCTGGGCTGCAGAATGCAGGGCCTGGTATGAAAATGTCCAACAAATAAGGAAAAAAAAACAACAAAAAACACCTGCTTCCCTGCTACCAACACACTACACCTCTGGTAGTATTGAAATATTGTAACTTGTCCTGTTTATGGACAAGTTTATGTTCTGCTAAAATCACACATTTCTGACGAATTCATTTCGTTTTGCAACGTGAATCACTGCAGAAAGGATGTTAAATCCAACTCAAATGCTGCATTAGATTTCCCCTCTGAGATGAAAAGAGCTGCACACAGCGGAGTGGTCCAAATAATTGAATAATGTATTTATTCAATAGGCTCTGGGCAGCGTATTGATTGGCGACAGATTGAGTTACGCGGAGAATCTGTGGGAAGTCTCGCAAAAGGAGACGACCTAACCAAGGGCATGTGTGCGAGGATCCGTGTGGCCAGAGCAACGTGTTCAGACGAAATTCGTGTCTTTCAGGTCATTCTGCTTCATATTTGCGTTGAAGGAGACGTAACCTATTTAATTTAGTCTACAGACCTTCCACATTAAAAGCTTTCGTTCCGATCACCTGGTAGGCTACTTTATTTTGCTTTTTCTAAACATGTTGCGTTCAGGCGTGCGGAATGTATAATTTACGTTTAAAATAAAAAATAATTAACCTTAATTTATTTCTAAGAAAAATCCCCCAAAAACGTGTCACGTAAAATGAACTAAAGGTCACACTTAGGCAATGTTTATGCTTCTGAAAGTGCTGGAACCCAAAGACAGATTGTAAAACATTGGTGTGAATTTCAATATTTCATTGTAATAAATATTGGTCTAAAGTGAGGTATTTATTGCAGCCTTTGTCACACTGGAAATTCTGCCAAGCTCAGGAGTTGAGAAATAATATTTAAAAATAAAATACACTCATAGAAGTAGGTTAGTCTTTGAAACACGAGGTCCTGAGATCTTCAAACGCCAGTTGTCTCTGCCAAGCACAACTACAAACATCCCTTCAAAGGCAGGCTTCATTGGCCTTGACGCACTCCGAGAGAAAATTAAATTTGACAAAATAAATTAATACCAGGGCGTCACATCGACGGAGCGCAGCTGCACAGACATGCAGCTCAGTCTGGGCGATGTAAAACACTTGTAAAACGGTTTAGCTTAGTTTTAGCTTCAGTTTGTCAGAGGGTGGAGAAATATTTTAAACAGCAGCAGCGATAACAACAGTGACAAGAATAAAAAAATACTTAGTACTACTACTATTAATAGTCCACTATACTGCTACTAGCCTAATACTAATAATATACATTATATAAAATAAATACATTACTGCTATTAGTAGTAGTATTAATGTTATTTTTTTAATGGCTAGTGTGAACTATATATTATAATTTATTTTATTAAATAAGAAAAAAAATCTGCTTTCTCTCTTTTTTCAAATTAAATCTTCACGTGCTGAATTTAATGAATTAGCCTAAATCAAATATAATGATGGCAATTACATTTTTCTGTAAGCATTGTGTTTTCTGTGAGTCACAGTATAGACCATATGGAAATGGAGAACATGTGTTTCAGATGCAGCTTTCATGCTTGGTGGCTACATTGATGGAGAATTATTTTCTTAACCCCTTCATTCACCTGCTTAATGTCGTTTTTCTGCATCACAATGAATGACGTTTAAATAAGGATAAAGACGGATTAGGAGCAGAATCAAAAATGAATGAAAGGCGGCTTCTGTGGGACCTTGGAAATGGGTGTTAAACGTAGTCAGATCAGCCTTTGTTGGCAGGAGAAATACTAATGTGGGAGCGAAGTTATGACAAATGAGACAGACAATTAAAGCAAGTCTGATAGCTGTAATTTACCTTGCAGCTCCTCGCGTGTGTGCTATCAGAGTAATCACCATGTTGTTACAGACTGACCAAGACAGGCTTCCCCATTTAACACGTCATTTAGACTCATACTGGGCCCCAAGCACCAGCGTCGCTATTAAAACAAAGGTCATTCGGCCCGTTAGTGTTAAGAAAATGTCGTTATGTTTTTGCAGCAAACAAGTCAACTTGCATATGACACAGCAAAAATCATCTAAGCCCATTTTACAATAGCCTACTTTCATTTTTTTAAACCAAATTACGAGTTAGAGAATTGGTTAAATGCGCCACTAAGCTGCTCGTTAGGACTCGAAATATATATTTTCAGGCTTCATCTTCACTGATACTAAAATGGACATCGACTTCCGTTATAATTATGGCCGTGTTGATCTCTATAGAGAAGGAATGACGCTTTTTGGGCCGCCAGCCCGAGCCGGCTGCTCTGCATGCAAAGGGAAACGCAGGCTATGCGCAGGGCTGTTTAGTGTGGTTTTAGAGGAGTACCGATGCCATATGCGCTGCCTGTCCTGCATGATGCATGCGCGCCTTGTGGGGCGCACGAAAAAAGAAAAACAACAATTAGACATGAATGTGTGTGTCCAAACAAACGAATCAAAGGCTCGTTGTGTTTGTGGGAAGATGACTGGTGGAAGAGATCTTCCCCCTTCTCTCTTTCTCTCTGGACTGACCCTGTGTTTGAGTCCTGCAGTGCAAGGCCGAGACACAGATGGGCTGTAGTCTGTTGTTCTGTCGCTCCTCTCACTCTTTCATTATGCAGGTCAGCTCATATGAATTCAGTTCAATTTATTTCAGCTCAGTAGCTCGATTCAATTCTGTCCAGCTTCTTTCTTTCTTTCTATCTATCTATCTATCTATCTATCTATCTATCTATCTATCTATCTATCTGTCTGTCTGTCTGTCTGTCTGTCTGTCTGTCTGTCTGTCTGTCTGTCTGTCTGTCTGTCTGTCTGTCTATGTCTATGTCTATGTCTATGTCTATGTCTAAAGAAGTTAAAGTGCATAACAACATCTCTGTCCTTGTCTGTCTCTGGCCCACAACAAACAAACAGCAGTGGGTCCACGCCTGTCCCAGACAAGCAAAAATACAGTGTTGTTATGGTTTTCCTGCACACACACGTGAGGATGTGGTTGTGCACCATCAAAAATAATAACAGGACCAAACAACTGTCATGCTTAGGTCATGTTGCACAAAAACAATATGACGCGAGATGATTTAGTTAGTGCCCACGTTTGAAAATGGAATTTTCTCTAAGAATGAACAACAAGACAAAAAACTATACAGGAGGGAAAGACAGCGTTATTGAGATTAAATCTTAAATCTTATTTTAAATTATTTTTGGGGTCATTTCTTTCTTTTTTAAAAAAAAAAACAGCCTGTATTTTATATTTCAGTGTATTTTCAGGGTAAAAAAAACAGATCCAAACTCCTGGTTAAATGTGATTGGGTTACGGATGTGATGTTTTTACACAAAGCCTAAACATGCATTTTTCACAAACTTGTATTTTAAATGTGTGAACACTCAGCGCAGCATGTGTGGCCCTGCAGTGGTGGAAACCTCCTGTCCGTTTAGCTCTGCTGCCCCAACACCAAAACCGTCTGCGCCTCAGCCGTGGTTTCTGTCCCTCCCAACCTCCCAGGCTGCTCAGAGAAGGTTTAAAGCTCCAGGGGGACATCGAGCTTCGAGTCTCAATAGACCTGAGGGCCAACAAAGCGGTGAGGCCGTGGGGCCCCCGGCCATGCAGGTTCTGTGTTTGCAAGCCTCCGGTGGTTGAGACGAGGCGGTGCATGAGGCTGGGGGCTCCCATTGCATTATGCTGTAATAGGTTTGGGATGACCTAAACGATTTGTTGACTGGGACAATAAATCTGTTGTGTGTTTCTTGGCATGCTGAGGAGAGGATTACAAGTTGTCACACAAAGGAATGCAAATTGCAAGCCAAACTCTCCGAGAGGCCTGTGGAGTAGCCAGCTATTTAGAGCATTTGTGCGGATCTGTGCTTCTCTCGCTCACTATTTTATGTTTCTCTATTAGTCCTAATAACTGTGAAGGGCCTGAGAGTAGCCACTGTATTCATCTCAAATCAATGGCTTTCCCGCACCAGGCCCTATAGACCTCCACATTTGCATTCTATCGAGTGAGATGACCAGCAGGACAATTGGCGTTAAGTCTCTTTCAGGCTGTCAAATGGAAATCTTGAATTCTAAATGACATTTTTTTTCTCTGGGCCCCATTTCTGAAATCCACTCTCCATATATGATTTATTTTCTGCACACAATTATCTATCTGTCTACCTGTCTGTCTGTCTGTCCGTCCGTCCATCCATCTATCTATCTATCTGCAGTCTTCCTTCATTCATACCTCCTCCTAGCAACTGCAGGATGAAGTACAAGGGCAGCAGCTTTACAGCCCATCTGCCAAACTTATTATGTTATGAGCAATAACAGCAGGCCAGCCCTGTTTTAATGAACAGTAGCAGACTGATGTTTTCTAACAGACAATACCATAGTATATGCCACTTGACAAGTAGTTATGTGAGCAGTGACAGAAAGCCTCGCCTTACTTGCGGTGGTCTTTGGTGTTTGGTCTCAGTGTTCCTCGGTGCAAACCGGACCTAGGTCTGTGCGCCAACTTTCTGTCAGGCAGCAGATGCCTGAGGCAGCGTGGACGAAACCGCAGGACACGGATCAACACGGAGATAGCGGAGTTATTCCTCTCAAATCTCAGCAGTAGTCACTCTGACCTACCGCTACTTGAGCTGAGAAAAATTACAGACGGCAGAAACTGCCAGCTCAAGTTACTGTACTGCGTCAGGCTATCATCCTGTCACAAGCTCCCACAAAAAGTCCTAATGAATCTCGCCATAAATTTGACTGTTTATTATATTTAAGTTAGGTTGTCTGTTTTTTCATATTTTTTTTGGAAGATGTTTACACTAAAACCCAGTGGATCAATTTGAGGCTAATGTATAATTTCTACAATTTAGAATTTTTAAAGTGACAGATTAATTTATATGTAGGTCATTATATATTATTATAATTCAATTATAAGGACAGCATCTGTGGAAAGACTGTAGATTAATTACTATTAAGACTGTTTGTGGGTTCAGTGCTTAAATATCTACGTCTACACGCAGTCGAAGGCATACTTAAAACTCCACCATACAGAAGTGATGTCACATAGGGTTCTATGTATTCATGCATGTATAATATGTTTGTGTTATCTCACAGTGTTTCCTCACTGCTACAATATTTGCTCCCAGTTTTAAACTTTTAAGTTAAACTTATTTCAGAGGCTTATCTCCTGTAATGAGCTCTGGTGGTCCATTGTAAGAGTCAGGAGGATGATTTGACTGAGTGGAGGGTTGTTTTAATTGACACACACACACACACACACACACACACACACTACTAATACACGTACTTCAGTTTCTTGCAAATGGATACATGGACCACTGCTTCCTAAATGACTCTGTGCAGTTCACAGTGCATTGTTTGCATGTGTTCATGGTCCTCCATTTGTCTAATGCTACCATAACTCTGTTCCTTCTCCCCCACTCCTTTACGCTGCACGGCAGAGATAGTTTAATTAAAGAACAACATTATCTTAGAGCAGCTGCACTCCTAGCAGAGAGGAATGCCCTGTTTTCAATGCTGTGTCAGGAGGGAAAGAGAGCATGCCGCCTACGTCGAGCGGCTGCTGCTTACCCTCCTGTAGCCCATATGACCCAAGGTTTGCAAATAGCTTTTAATTGTGTGATTGTAAAACATCTTGTCACATGAGGGAGTTACAGTGATGTTTTACAGCCTGTGCTTTCAAAGATGAGCCATATTATTGTCCCCTATAACTTTTAAAACAGGCTCAGTGTGTGCAGAGAGTTGTGTAACACCAAGAGACATTATTTTCAAATGCACAATTAAAGACAAAGCTTGTGTGTTATGATGTAGATCATAAAGTGGGCACTTAAGCATAAGGCCACAGATATGGACATAGATACATGATGCACCCATAGGCCTGCACACACTTGCAGGGTAACTATTAGCACACTCTTAAACATGCACAAAAACCTCTGAATTTATATGCAGCAGAAAAAAGAGATGTTACATATCTGGGCCGTCTGGAATTAGCAGAGTACACTGCAGGTTGACTGACAGACTGACAACTCAGTGATTTCAGTTGGGACAAAAGGAAGAAATGAGCCACCTCTAAACACCTTCTCTTAATTATTATTTTGCCTGGGTAAGTTCATGGCTTTCATTTACTGGTTGTTAATGTGATTTCCATTATCTTTTCCTCTTTAATGGACACTGGTGTTTGAATGCTGATCTGCTGACCAGGTGAAGCCCAGTCGGCCACACGATGTGCGAGGCCAGACGCGAGGGCAGGCCGTATAAACAAGATTTTTTTTTTTTCCTAATCAACACGATCGTAACCCCTGCAGAACAAAGGCATGAATATCCATTTCCAAGGAAAAGAGGGAGTGCCCTCTTCATGCCCCCCTCACCCTCCTCGCCTCTCGCTGTACTGTACTCGTTACCCTGGTAACCCCATGGGCAGAATGCAGATCAGGGGGACCAACGAAGCGGCCCCTTGTCTCCCCTCACAATTCACCCTGATGATGGCTAACACTTTTGTTCATGGAGAGGGCAGGTGGGAGTTACAAGACGCTTCAAATCATTGCCCTCTGGAGAATTTCCCCTTTACTTTCCCTCTCTCACTCCCCCTTTCCTATCTTTCTTTTTCATTTCTTTCTTTACTTCTTCTTTTTTTATTTCGTCCATTTTGTCATTTTCAATTCCTTCTTCCCTTTTGTGTCCATCACTCCACTCAGGGATGACAGCGCGTCCCCCAAAGCTCACTCTCAGTTGCTGTGGCTGTGGTTTGCGAGAGGTCAGTGTTATCTAAACAGACCCATTGGGCTATTTGCTATAGCACCCTCCATCAGGCAGGATGCTCCGAGGAATCAGCGCATCACTTCAATCAGTCACGACAGCATACAATGAATTTATAATGACCAGCGCTGGGCCAGGAATGAAATCAGATGAAACTGAGAGGAGAGGGACAAAGAAGGAGAGGGGTTGGGAGGATAAGAGAGGAAAAGATGGGGAGTAAGAGAGAGTGAAGCAAAGGGCCAGAGGAGAGTTCAGTTGCTGTCTGCGTCAATGACCACTGCATGGGAGAGTGTGTTGTTTGTTTGTGATCTGAAACAAACAAATGATTGTTGAAAGTGAGGAGATGGACTGTGACTGTGTTTGACAGTAAACTGTACAGTATATGTGAGTGAGAGGTTACACCCATTTACGTAGACGGTACATTTTTGCCTGTTTACTGTTTTTATTTGGGTTTTTTGTATAAGTTACACACAGAAGAAGCAACAATTCACATGTACGCATCTTTGTGTGGGCATGCACAGGCGTGTGCACTTACACGCTACATGTTTATTGGCCTGTGTGCAAAGAGAAGCAGTAATCTTAATGCTGTTCAGAGGGTAAGTACATATGACAGTAGATATATACAAACTCTTTATCAATATGTTGATAGATTGTCAGATAATGACTCCTCAGGCTGATATGGACAATTGCTTCAGTATGTATGTTCTCCTGGCTTGTGTGCAGACAGCCTGGCTAAGGGCCACCATCCACAATTCATGGTCCAAAAGCTGAGCGCAGTCCAGTCTCAGCTTGGACTGAATGACTGCAGCCAGCCCCTCACTCCCCAGCACAGCCCTCTGCCCTTTGACCACATTAACTGGTGCAGCCAGACTCATCGCTCAGTCTTCTCTTATCACCTGGAATCAAACATTAAAAGAGGGAGGGAGCCAGAGTTACTCATAAAGTCAGAGAAATATGGGCACTAAAGGGGAGAGAGATAAAGACAGTGGGAAGCAGAGAGAGGAATTAAAAAAAAAAACATTAACTTAAATTTAAAGACTGAAAGACGAGGAGAAGGGCTACACCCTCAGACAAGGGTCCAAGGGCAAAATATAGATTAAGGTGGAAAAAATGGTTTAAAGCAGGAAAAAAACAACATGTAGAAGACACCATGACGTGTTAGTCTTCCTTATGAGCTTCTGCTCCATGTCCGTCCAAGTTTGGCATGGAGTGGAAACGAGTGGGGCGGAGTTCAGCTGTGGACAAACAGACTGTTTTACAAGTACCATTCCACAATTACCTGTTACCTTGACTGTTGTGGTTTTAATAGCGGCCTGGCCTTGGAGTTACCTGGATACACCTGGAGGAGAGAGATAAAAGGAGCTGGGGGAATTAGAAACACAGGGTGGGAATGAGCTCCTATCTGAGCGGCCGCAGTCTGCACCCAAAACTCCATCTGTCTGTCTGCTGTACCGCAACCACTGGCGCCCACCGTCTTGTCTGTCTGCCTGCATGTCTTTATGTCTGTCTGACTCAGTGTGTGCTCTAATAAAGCCAAGTTGTCTCAGTAGTTTCATCAGCAAAACCTAACATCACCCTTTCCTCCAGGCACACACACATAGTTCAAAATTTCAGGCAGGTGGTTTGCTGATAGTGATGGGTAGGAAAATATTTGATGTTCCCAGCTTGGCCATTTAACATTCTCACCCTATGCTCTGACCTTAAAGAGTGTGCATGCATGAATACAGCGTGCGTGGGTGGGTGTGTATTTTGTGCTCATGTGGATCATCACAGTGTATTGGTGTGTGTTTGTTCTCTTAGCTTTTAGCCCCTGTTAGCTGGTCAAACCCCCACAGCCCTGTTCAGATCCACACACACACACACACACACACACACGCGCACACGCACACACACACAGTCCTATTAGCAGGACTTATCAGAGCCCATTTGACCTCCACCTTCTCCCTGACCTCTAGCTGCATCCCTTGAGAGAGCTGGTCAGCAAGGCAAAAGTGTGTGTGAGTGTGACAAGATGCTGGGATGGGGTGTGTGTGCATGTGTGTGCGTGTGTGTGTGATCTGTCTGACTGTGAGCAAACACTGATGGTCAAACACATGGCCTCCTCCACCCCTCGTAATTCTTCTCCCTCTCTTTTCCTCTCCCTCATCCTCTTTAGTGACATGCAGTGCACTGTGTGACTCTAGAAAAATAGTATACAAGTGAAATTTACATCATTGAGGAAGTATTAAGAAATCACAAAGTTACATGAGGATCAGTCTGATACAGCCATAAAATTCGACACATTGAAGTGGCTCTTGTTGGTATTTTATTATACTGAAATAAATGATTTTGTACTTCTGAATTTAGGACTGGCCACACTTGGCAATTAAAAGTGTTTCATTGTTTTTGTGATTGCACAGGATAGAGTTATATAGACTCACTATACTAATGCTAATATTATAACTTCATATAACAATAAATTCTGGGTGGATGAACACCCTTGGCTGCACCAGACTGATTCCTCCCAACGTCCAGAACAAAACAGAATTTACAGAGAGGACCTGCTCCCAGTCATGCTGTGTGTTTCTTCCTTCCCCCATGTTATCTGTTTCTTCTCCCTCCTCCTCTCTGCTGTATCTCTCCCGGTTGCTCCCAGCACTCCAAATCTGAATTGTCTACACATTCATCTCCAGCAGACCTGCCAAATTTACTATCCATCCAAATCTGTCCTGCTCACCAGCTTCCAGCACAAATCACACAATCATTTCTATTTTTAAAAAGTTGCATTGTATCAAATTGTGGTCATTTCCCTTGCAAACTTGGATTTGTTTCTCTGGTGCTGTCAGTACTTGATGGAAAATGCAGGCATATTGCTAAATTTCCATTGTGTAAACTTTAAACATAATACTTTCCTTTAAATCTCTTATTTCCCGCAATCAAGTTACCAGAGTTTCCACCAATGGGACTTCTGAAGTGTTCGACAGAGCCAAGTGTTGATGCTGTGGAGTTAGTTTTAAAGTCCAGATTGGGTGAATTTCAAATCAGGAAAAAATATATGCTGCTGCAAAGAAAAGGGCCTAAGTTAGAGCAGCACAAAGAGCACTCTCTTTGGAGCTCTTTTTTCACACTGCTCTATCCTGTGTTCTCCAGCACACAGGGTCTTCTATTGAAAGGGAACAATAGGGTTCTTAATCAGCGGACCTTTCCCCCTTGCCTGTTCCTGGGTCAACTGATGGCCCACACTGCTTTGTAGCAAACGAACGGCATAAAATATATGTTTATGAAAAGGAGAATTAATCACAGTGGGTATCTTTGGATAAAGTCATATTTGTTTTTTATACCTTTTCTCCTGCGCTGTCTACAAGGGCTTTCATGTGTCTGTAATTACCATATTTCATTAGCGCGTGGAGTGTCACCGCTGGAGCATCAAAGCGATTGGCTCTTCGCATGTGCGGCAACCACTGCCAGGGAAGTACACAACTATCTGTTTTTTTCCCAGAATAAATTCGCCCGCGCCTGTTTTTGAGTGCACTCTCTCCCTCAAGCTGCTGTCAATATCAAAGAGAACCCATTCCGCATGTGAAGTGCCCCTTGTGCAGAATAATAAAGCAGTGCATCATGGCAAAAAACTGTGAAACACAACACTCTCACCACCATCCTTCAATGCTCACACAAGGACACATGCACATATACACCTGAGCACACAAGCACACATGATATTCCTCTCTCCTTTGTACCTACTTTACTCTCCTTGGTACATATTCACTCCTTCTACCTCTGCACTCAAAAACAAACTATTTTGCCTTAGTGTATGTTGCAATACAGAACCAGTAGTGTAACATATCTGTGTTTACTATTCTCTTACTTAGAATTTCCAGCACAATATGCATGCTGTTTTTATTTAACAGTCTGTATTTATGTGCTTTCAAAAAAATATCACAAGACTGTGTTATTTTAACTTCATTAACAGCAACAAATCAAACAAGTTAAAGCCTAATATAACTTATATTTGATAAACTCCTATTACTACTACTACTACTGCTAAAAATACAGAAAAACTCCACACCATGTCATGTTCCTTTAGTACAAACACAGCAGCGTCTTCAAGCTCAGTTATTCTTTCACGTAAAGAGACGCTGAGATGTTTCAGATCAAGCCGTGGCTGTGGGCCTTTTGTTGTGTTTATATAGATTCTGTGGTATGGCATTATCAGCTATATTATCAGCTATATTAATATTATTGTAGAAACAATACTTGCAGTGCAGTAATTAACATACATTCATTGTCTCAATATGGGCGTTGACCAAAAATGAAAAGATAAAATAACTCCAGCCTTATCAATAAATTACTGTTCCATCCATCCATCCATCCATCTTCTATACCCGCTTTTCCTGTTCAGGGTCACGGGGATCCGCTGGAGCCTATCCCAGCTCTCTCTCGGGTGGAAGGCAGGGGTACACCCTAGACAGGTCACCAGTCTGTCGCAGGGCCACATATAGACACACAAAGACAGACAACCTCACACACTCACACTCACTCCTACGGGCAATTTTAGAGTCACCAATCAACCTGACATGCATGTTTTTGGACTGTGGGAAAATTACTGTTCCTTCATTTTTTATTTTAAATGTTAATTTACTAAATGAATGAAATGTAGTAAAATCCAACATAAGATAAAATGATGTTCACCAGATGCAGTTTTGCCTTGGAGACTTGCTCCTGACCTGTGTTAAGACACCACAAGGCCACAGGGCTCAATTCTACGGCTCAAAGCATCTCCAAGGGGACTCGGACAATGGGAGAAAATAATGTCTCAACCAGCACAAACACAGATGAGCTGCCTGTTAGCAGAGCTCACCAAACAGCACCGCTTTGCCTTCACTATCAACAGAATTATCTAAAGGCAGACAGGCTATCTGCCCCGAGATAAACACACTTTTGTTTTCCCAAAGCTTTATGGCTGCACTCAGCTCGACAGAGAATCAAAGCTGTCTGTGAAACATAGGGTAGGATTCACCACACAGGACATGCTGAGGGTAGACGACATTCTCTGAAACTCATAATTACCGATCCAAGTTTTAAAAACAGAAGACATTTTGTAAAATCCTTCAGCATCAACCAAACAGACATGCCATTCCTCGTGTGGCTTTCAGTGCACACCTACATCTGCGAATGTGAAAGTCAGCTGTTGTCTGTGTAATAACAAACTCCTCTGTGTGTTATTGCTGTGATCAGTGTGCGAGCTGGAGTTCAAAAATCAAAGCAACAAACACTTGAAATGCACTTAACAGCTCCAGCTGGCTGAGATCGATGTTCACCTTGGTTCCGGTGACTTTCACTCTCGGTGAGGTATTGATCAGTGATGAAGCTACGGCGCTGAAATGTGAAAGCACAGCCAAACTTGTATATGTATATTTTACTGTCGTGTATTTCCAGTTTACTGCACAACGTGTCATAAATGTACGTTGTAAAGGAGAATATTTATGTCAGAAGCAACCTCTGCATCCAAGATCTGGTAGAGAAGGTAACAGGTGATCACTTATCTTGCTCCTGTTTCTTATTCCCCATCTTTTCTTGTGATAACTTCCTGTTAGGGCAAACACAGCAGTCAGATTCTTAATCCTTCTGCCAGAGGTGATTTTCAATAACTTCCAGGTCCCCTTTCAGTCAAGTCAATGGGTTTGAAGTCTGATCCACTGCAGACTTCCTCAGGCCCAGTAAGCCTTAACCTTGGTGCACCCTTCCATCCCCAAGAGGTCCAAGCCAAGAGGGAAGGAAAACTGGGGGTGGGTGGCAGGCCAGGGGCTGCTGGAGGTGTGTGGAGAAACCAAGGACCTGCTACATTATATGCTTTAACATGACTGGCAAATCCACCACGGTTAAACAAACTTAACCTTCATTTGTGAAACGGTGCAAATCAAAGGGCAAAAAACGACGTGCAAGTAATTACCACCGATAGAGAGCAACAGGGCAGAGGAAGGTTGGAGGGAAGGGTGCGGCGGTGCTGATGGTGATGTGGGGGTAGGGTGGTCAGTCTCAGGGACAGCGAGGCATTAACAAGTTGAATGAAAGGAAATGGGAATCATTTAAGGTGAGGGGCATTTTTAATGAGTTTGCACAGAAATTGATTTTCCACTGTAATCTTTTATTTATATGCAGCTGGTGGCGTGTCCCCGGCAGAGTGAGGGTCAGCCCTCAGAGCGCCCTGTCAAGGCCCCCACTCCCTCAAACAACACCCCAAAGCCAAGGGAAAATGGTATTCTAGCTAAGGCAAATATTGTCCTGTCTTGGCTTAAGGGGCGAAAAAGCTGTTTGTTCTAAAAAACATACTTCACTTTTTTTTTCCTAGGCTGTTCAAAAGGGGAAGGCTCTACCTAAAGATAAGTATAAAGTTATAAAGTCAAATTTGAAATAAAATTTACTTAGCAGTTACTGGTACTGTCAAATGAAAATGGATTAGGAGCGTTTAATTACAACATCTCAAGAGGCTTTGATAGTGTTTTACCATCACTTCAGACATACTTCACATACTTGGCTTGTTTTACTTTAATTTGCTAAATATATTTTATTAAATAAACTGTATGCATAATATATATCACAGCTGCACACTGCATAAAATACTTCTTTTTTCTAAAATTAATCCTAAACTTAGAGTAATTAATTAAATTAAAAGACATAGGGAACCACAAATGAATTAAGCTACATTATAAACATTATAAAAGTAAAACTACTAAGTTAAATAAGTCCTAATATTTCTTACATCATATTGTGCATTTGATAAAATGTCTTAGTGAAAATATTTAGAAATGTGAACGTATATTATACATAATTATACATAATTTGAGTTTGGCAAAACATTAGAGAATCAGGTTTTTATTTGCTACATATTTGACTCTTAACATAAACAGGATAATGTGATCAATATTTCAAACACTGAAATCGATACTTTTACTATATGTAAATTTAGAAATTATATGAATATACTTTTCCTTATGTTGTTTGTTATTTTCTCTGAAATATGTGAACTTCTAAGCTTGAGTTAGACTAGAAGGTCCGGTTTTAAAATACTAATAGGTAATGGATAAATTATCACTAGACATTTTATTCTATAAATATATATTTATATGTATATATATATATTTTTGGTTGGAATGTCTCTTTAGAAACATCATAAATCTATAGTTTCCGAAATGCAGTGCCTACCTGTCTCCGTGCATGTCTTTAGCCCCAGACTCTAATTACTGGGCCTGGAAGTAGGTTTTCATTAGGCAGCACTTTCTACAGTTTGTGTTGCTGCTGAAATTATTATGTGCCTTTAGCGCCATTTAGTGGTAGATGTGCTAACTACAAAAAAAAAAAAGCCATTTAGAGCTGGTTTGTTTTAGAATAACACCAATCATTTTGTGTTAAATTGAATAAGTGGTGAAAGAGACATGAGAATTTTACACAGTAATATAATTACATTTGGCACATTGATTTCCTCTGTGCCAAAATATTTTCGCCACTGTGCAGTTCAACTAGAGCACCTCCGGTGTTTGCCACAAAGCAGCTACATGACATATATACACAAACACAAACTCTTATTTGTTTGCAGTGTTGCATCAGGCAATTTTGTATAATTTTATCTTATTTGCTTCATTGTTTGAGTGCAGACATCATGAATATTCTCCATTGATTCAATCTAAAAATGAAACCAAAAAAAAAGTCTGTTGCTGCAGACCCATTAAACAAGATAACAGTCAGGTCTAATATTGTGATCACTTCAGATCAGATAACAGATCAGATACCTATTTTAACTGTGTTGTTGAATTTTGAGTCCAAAGTATATACAGTAGCTTATAAATTTGTTGGTAAGGGTTCCTTCAGCGTAGCCTTCAGAGCTTTTAAGTGATGAATAAGGACCAGCCCATCTCAACTGTGCTTCTCTTCTAGCTATTTCTGCTCTCTGATTATTTTAATTTGTTGGTGGGTTCAGATTAGCATTTATAAACCTGCTCACAGGCCTGTCTGGGGCCTGATTAAGTCAACCCTAATGGAGACAGTACATGTTTCTCCTTGCTTTGGCCAGTAGATGGCAGATTGACATTACCTGTTGCACAAGTTTGCTGCTTCTGCACTCAAAGTGCTACCAACTTGCAAATTATATTTTCAGGATATCATTTATGGGTATTTACTGTTGTATATAAACAACTTGTTTATCTCACAGTCTACACATTATTTAAACAATTAATTCATGTATTAGTATGTTTGAATTAACGAAAGCATGACTCATCAGTTTCAATGTTTATTTTTTTCATTTACCTTCAAAAAGCCAGAAAATATACTCTTCTCTTATTCTTCCAGAAATAATAAATATACAATATTTCTTTATGAACAAAATGCACAATTTACAAAAGCGGCAAAAGCTCCACTTTCTACACAGTACTGTTTAATTCATTTCCTGTTATTAGTATGTTCTATTCTCATTATTAATGTCAGCCTATACATTATTACAGTTTTCACTGGGTAGAAGACCACACACAAATGATACAAACTCTTCAGAAATACAGGTCTTCACTGTGCTATGTGTTTGTTATTCTATCATAATACTTTCATGAGGTTTGGAGCCTGTGCAGCCATCATCTGTTAATGACTGAAAGCTTATTCAACATAGTTAGAGACTTGACAAGCTTTCAAAGACTCTGACGCTCCCTATATTAGAGATTGGTGTCAGGATTGTCCCGCCCAGGACGTCAGGTCCTGACTAAAATGTTCCTCTATTTGTTGTCTGCAGGCGTTTTTATGGCCAGTCCTCATTTATCAGGTACATTCCACTGCTCCGATACGGACTCAGTAGTGTCTGAGTGTTCGTGAGATAATGGGGTCTTATGGTCAGGAGGTGTAGAGAAAGTGTGATAACAGCCCGGCTAAAAGACAAGACAGTGTGAGTGTGCTGTGACCAAAGCCTGGCTGAGCTGAGCTGGGACTGGGGAGAATGGAGGAAGGACTCGGGTGTCCCTGCGTAGCATAGCTCTTCATCCACCTACGCTGCTCTTGGTGGGTCAGTGGTGTCTCCACAGTCACATAGCCATTTATTATTCTCATGTTAGGTGGTGGGGTTGCACTGGAAAGAGAAGGACACAAGAAACCAGAGTGTAGTTTCCTTTATTTTTTAAGATTTGAAAATAAATTATGTATAATCGTTTTAATAAGTGATTTACAGACATAAACCACACTCCAGGTACCTCTAAAAAAAACACCTTATTTTAAGGTGATAATAGATATCTCACCTGTCCCCAATGCGAACCCACAGGTCGCTGAAGAGTCGGGGTCTACCATGGCCACGATGAGCCTTGCGAGGTCTTTTGTGTCGTCCGAACTCCTCCAACTGGCTCAGGCTGTCGGGGAGCAGCATGTGGGGCAGCTCCTCCTCTCCGAGACCAGGGACGTTCCCTGGGTCCTCCAGTTCCAGCTCCATCTCTGGTGGAGTGGTCTGCCAGCTGGTGGGTGAGGCTGTGCTGGCGTCAGCGCTCTCCTCGCTGGAACCTGCTGCAGGCTCTTCAGCTGGTTTATTCCTGAAGGAGAAAAAACAGGATGTAGAGGACATGGAGTCAGTTTATATTCATTAAAACCCCAGTTGGGATTTTTGATCATATTAATCCAAGATGTATTCAAAGGCATCACTGAAGCCTTTGACTTACAGATGAATAAGCATTTTAGTGTTTTTCTCAGGCCCGTGTCACTTTGAATGTTACTCTCTGTGGTTTCTGACCACCCTACTGCTTTCCACTTACAACTTCAATCAAGGATGCGAATAATATAAATGCTGCACTGAGTGGCAGAAATACAGAGCAGGAAACATTAGGGGAAGCTGTAACTCTTGTGACCATACGGTTGCTCAAAGCAGACCACCCGGAATCACCAGCCATGCTCCTCTTTCTTCCACCCATTACTCATACTTTCTCTCCTCTTGTTCTTTTCCTGTCAATGTGGCTCACATGTGAGTTTGGGTTTCAAGGTAGAACATCAAAAAGAGCTTACTGTTCCTCTACAGACATTACGCTGAAATGGCCGGTGTAAAATAAAAAAACATCACTTCCTATGCATATGGTAAATATTAATGTTACTAAAGCATGAGTCATGATTTGCACCGCTCACTCATAATTAGTTTTGTCTCTTGTCATCATAGATTTGATGGTCTTCACTTCTGCTTTTACAGGCTTCAAACCCCCCTCTCCCCCATCCAGGCCTTGATGCCTTGGTCAGAGTGATGATAGCTCCCCTCCTGTGGTCAAACTACTGTGGAGCCAAACCCAGCTCCACTTTGCTCTGTCTGTCAGTCATGTAATCGCTCTTTAAAATCTTTTGCCCATCGAGTCAAAACACTCCAGCTTTCATAAACACCTCTCGTTCAGTCATCTTGTGGTGTTTTTCCTCCGATGCTACATCACCTTGAATCAGGGGACTTGGAGGGTCTGCGTGCATGCACATGGGTAAGTGTGTGGTCGCGTGGTTGTGAATGTGTGCAGCAACTGCAAGTGTTTTGTGACCACAGTAAGTCATTCCACTTGTCAGCTATTAAACCAGAACCACTGGCTGAAGCCCACAACTCTGCAAACAGGGTGGAGGGAGATAGGGAGGCTACGTTCACAGCTGTAATTTGTAGTTGGAATTTTCTAAAAGCCCTGGCTGAATGGATGGATGGGGAGGGTTGTTTTTTTTTTTTTTTTTTGCTGTTTTTAAAGACATTCCTGTTGTTGTCAGTTGTTTTTCCATTTTCAGTCTGATTCAAGTGGCTGTTACTATTTTATTAGCTCATGGGCTAACCCCTTCGGTGAAAGGGGGAATGGGATGCTCTGTGCCAAGAAATGGGGGTGCACATAAACACACACTATTGCAGAATTTTTTTGTGAAGAATGCTGCAGGATGGAAGCCAAGCCTCTGTGTGAGGTGTGTGAGTGTGTACTGTATATGCAACCCCGCTGCGCCTGCTCTTTGGCACCGTGCATCACTGGGCCTAGCCTGCATATACAGTACATACTGTCTGTATGCGTGCGTGTTTGTGTGGACTGTGGCACCCGTGGCTGCTGAGAACAGGCAGAACCACTGCTGGCAGCTGGTCTTTGGCAGGCGAGGGAGGAGAGGGAGGCAGGAAGGGAGGGAGCAAAGGAGGAAGGTGAAGGAGTTGAGGTATCAAAAGATTCCTGAATAGCTGAACGTTATTTGTTACAGACCACAATTTAGACAGAATCTGCGTTGCACTTCAGTAAATCAAGGTTGAATGCGTCAACTCTAGAGAGAATAAGACGGATGTGTACTGGCAAAGTTGTGAGAGGGTGATAGAGTCTCTTTCCCCGTCCGATGAGCTCTGTCGATGTATGTCCACGTGTACCTGCATGCCTGCTCTTCAGCAGTACCATACTATCACAGCCTCATCAGTGTAATTCTTGTACATAATCACGCTCCCCTCATCTTTTTCCATTTGTTATCTTGTCAGATTAGCTCACTTTTGTGGTTTAGTTTCGAAGTGAAACCTGTGGCTGATTTTCCTGCTCATGACTGGACTCATCCAAAACTCATAATTTGCTTGCACTGGAATTATTTAGCCTCCAAGATAAAATATTACATATTGTCAGAAACAACTTTGTCAAATTCCATGACGTCAAACAGTCATAGTGTAACAAAGCATATGTTATCTACTTTCTCTAGTTTTCAGAAACAGATTTTTGTTTGTTTCTTTGTAACCGGAGCAGTTTAATCAAATGACATGCTGTGTCATCTGTTACACTCTGTACACTCTTCCCTGATTACTCACTCTGTGACTGGTTCTTGGTGATCAGAAGGCATGTGGACGATCTCGTAGCCTTGCTGCCTGAGGATGTCCAGCACACTGTGGTTCCCCAGGAAGTGACCTAACAGTAGACAAAACGCTTAAGGTCATGACAGATTTAGAAGAAGCAAGAGAGAGAGTTAAAACATCTATTTGCTGGGCTCATATTTGGTCTTTGTTGCAATGTGGAGTGTGTTTAATAAAAATCCTTTGATGCTGAGAGGTGTGACTGTAGTTATGGGAGTGGTCCAGACGGCGATATGTCCTGATCTTGTAGCAGGACCCTGCTGACTTTGGCGATCCCCTTCCTCTAGCGCCCCCAAGTGGTTGACCTTTGTCGTATTTAATGACATATAACGACTATGTTGTGGATTGTTACAAAATGTGGTTTAAACCTTCATGTGCCCCTTATAGATTATGCCATATACAGTACAGTATAGACAGAAACAAGAAAGGACTGTGGCAAAACTTTGATGAAAGATGAGAAGAACTTTTTAAATGCAAGTTCTCTCTTCATCTACTGGATCCACTTGTTGCTCTGTAATGACCCCATATTGTCAGCACTCAACCTCAGCCTGCGCTCCACCCCTCTCTCTCTTTCTTTCACCTTGTATATGATTCCTTTAGTCTAACATCAAACATGCGGGCCCCAGCCCCATGCTGATGAAAGCTTTTTTTAATTTCTCCCATCAGCCGATAATCCTGCGCGTCACTCAACCCAGCAATAAGCTTGGTTGTTGCCTGACCTCACCCCTACTACACACGCGCACTAACAGAAGAAATTCACGTTTCTGCTCGCACACATACACAAATCTGCACATGCAAAATTGTCACACACACTGGAATTCAAACAGTTACACACCTCAGCTCACGTCTGCGACTTATTAACAACACGCTGACAATATCCGAGGCTCTTGCTCGCCTTTTGTGACGGCCCTCTGCTTCCACTCAGCCCCTGCCAATTTTATCATTCTAATGGTACCGATCATTTCTGAAAGTCAAAGAAAGAGGCGCGCCGTGTCACACTTTTTTGGCAGCCAAGTTCAAAGGCAGTGCTGGGATAGGCTGCGGAGTGAGAGGAGGCTTCTAACAACAGAGTGCTGGCGAGATCAGATGTTATTACACAGACGGGAGAGTATGAGTTTTTGTCTGACTGAAGGTGGCTGTGTGTAATTGTGTGTGTGTGTGTGCTTGTGTGTGTTCTTGTTTCTTTACACAAGGACAGAGGTGAAAACACATTTCTCATCCTTGTTTTCAGGGTGAGGGTACTGAGACCAAAATGTTAGACTGTAAAAAAAAAAAAAAAAAAAAAGTGAAGTTCACATGTTGTAGAAGTGATCTTCTCCATGCAGCTGCTGGTTCACAGTAGATCCCTTTAGTGGGAAATAATTCAGTAATTGGATTGGTAGGAAATTCATATTGCACTGGCATGAGTGTCCTTATCACCTTTCCTCTTTTGTCACCATGAGGATGAATAGGCATGGATACACACATTAACCAGGATGACCTCCTTCTACTTCATATTAAACACAATCATCAGTTATGAAGGAGTCATGAAGAAGAATAAATCATCAAAATGTTATTATTAGTTGGAGCCTATAATATAATAATATAGTTAGTTATGTGTATACATGGGAAAAGTCCCTGCTAAAATGTAGGCGGTCAAAACAGTCTGACTGACTGGAGTCATTTCATTCAGTGACGGCATGCTGACGGATTCAAGCGCCCTCATTTGTGTCAAGCAGCTATTTCATTAATTTCATGGCAGGGAAGGTGGAGGGAAGAAGACCTCCTGTGTGTTTCAAGGTGTGAGGTCAAGCTGCCTGTTTGATGTACTCATGCTGCGCCCTACACACACACACACACACACACACTGCTATATTTGAATGCATGTGTGTGGGTGCATGTTTGTTTGTTTGCATGAAGTAATTGTAGTTTTCCTTCACAACAGCAAGACATGATTTTAACTTCTGGGACACACATGCTGTAAATCTGAAATTCTTTAAACATTCAATTGTCTGAGGGTTCCTTTCAATATGAACTTTGTTGTTTACAGGATCCTGCACCAACTCCTTAAACAACCTACTGAACACACAGCACAAACACTTCTGACAGCAGCACAAAGTTAAAGAAAGACACAAATACACCAGAGACAAACATGCACTTATGCACATTTGCTCCCACACACACATAAACACATTGTCATACTCAAGGTGAAAACCAGCCTTTCTAAAATTATGTAAACTACCATGTTTGAGTTTAAATGGAGTAATTGCACAGTTCACCACAAGTAGGCACAATTTGTCAGACCTATTTTGGAAAACACAGTGGCATGTGTATTGTTTTCTGGGTGTGGGTAGAGACTATATGTGTGTGTGTGTGTGTGTGTGTGTGTCTCTCTCGCTCTCTCTCTCTGTGTATGTGTGTATGTGTGAGTGAATGTTGCTAGGGGTGGTGCGAGATCTACTGTGTGTTTGTTTGTGGAGTATCCAGACAGTAAACACTGTGGTGCTTCTGAAGCAGAGAGCAGGTCTACCAAACAGTTCCATTAGCCAAGACATAATGAAGGGGTCAGGTGACTCCTAATTGCTCCCCTGCTGGATGTAGCGCTCGTGGGCTGACTGCAGCGGTAGTACACCGTAAAACATGCTGTGGCCGTGTGTAAAATTCTTACTTATGGATATTTTTGGCAGTAATTTATGACATTTGGTACTTTCTTTCTTTTCCTTACAGCTGCATCACCACCATCTGCACACTGTTTTGATGTTTTGCAGCTGTGGGCAGCTCTTCTTTTTCCATGATTAACATTTTTATGGTTACATTTAGGCACTCAGAGCCCTTGGTTAAGGTTAGGAAAAGATCTTGCTCTTTGTTAAGTACTGTATTGCAAAACTCAAAGAGGACTTTAAGCATGAGCCAGGAACATTTAATTAACAGAGTTTGTTTCTAAACTTAACCACATGCTGGACTGAGGATGCTGCGCTCAGGATGCTGCACTGTGTAAACCCACCATCCGCTTCAGCAGCCTCCTTACAACTTCATCCTATATCTCATATCTTTCTCTCAATAAACATGTGCCACTTGCTCCTCAGCATAACAGGTGGTTCAAGTCCTGACTTGTTTTGGGTACACTGAACTGTTATTTTCCACTGGTAAATGCACAACACACAGTAGTCAAAACATGCTTAAATTGATTATGTAGTGTTCAAATGGCAGCTTCTTCACCATCAGTGTTTAATGTGCCAAATGATGTGTGGCTCGGACTAAGGTTAAACAGAAATAACATAACTTGTGGTCTTGTGGCTTCAAACCACTTACAACCACTTTGACACATCACCTAATAATCTAATTTCTCTCGGCACTCTGCTGTCATCATATACCATAAATAAGTTAAGTAATGTTTTAGTTGTGACTTTGTGCAGTGTGTGCTCCACCTTACAGGGTGTTTCACTCCTGTGACTTCTGAGAGCAGGGTTAATGACCCAGTCACTCCTCTGCGTAATAACCTTTCCATCCTGACTTCCACTTACAGTAATGTACTCCAGTTCTCCTTCTCTCTGTCTGTGTTTACTCTAGCCACCTCTTGTCTCGGGTCTATCTCTTTATCTGTCTGGTTTTCCAGACTGAATCATGTCTTCTTAAAGCATCTTTAGTCGTTTGGATGTCACTGCGTCTGTCTCCCACCGTCTGTCAATTTTTCCTCTCCATGAAAGTCTGTGTATGTATGCTTTACTGTGTGTTGCAAACAGAGGTGTTGCTGCATGTCTCTCTTGTTGCCACCCAGGCTTGACTCCAGGTATGTCAACATCTCCTTTCTCGCACCCTGCATTGGTCTGTACTCCCTCACACCCCCCCTTTTCTGTCTCCTTCCTCTATTCATCCATCTCCCCAGTCTTCCCTGTCTACTTCCCTCTAAATAACCTCTGAGGAGCACAGAGAAGCTGGCAGCAGCGTGCAGTAGATTAGGGCATAGTGGACTGGTCCAAAAATAAAATAGAAATAAACACAGGAAGGAAATTATAATATTTTTCAGTTTTTGTGCAAACAAATGTGTTTGCAATTACACTAGGTAAACAATGGATAAACTGATATAGTCTAGTGGTTTAAATAAATTCCACATGGTTTGCAAGCAGACCACCTCATATGAAAATTACCCAAACAGTAACACAAAAAGAGAGAACACAAGAAGGCCGGGAATAAATAGGACATTTAGTGGTACATGAAGTGAATAAAAAAGGGATGAAGGAAAAAGGGGACCGATCGTGGACTCAGGGAATGACTGGGGGTGGAGAAGATAAGGGCGGTTGGATGGAGCACGTGCTCAGGGAGCCAGAGCGATTGCATTGACGTACCCCATCCACCCAGCCCAGCCAGAACACATGCTGGGTACTGTTGCTACATTATGGTCCAAACAAACACAAGCTGTTGCCTCCCAGCCAATTGAACAACAGATGAAAGAGGCATGAGAAGATGAGGGAAAACAGGGAGAATCAGAGAGGATACAGTGAAGAGGGAAACCTGGTGAACTGAGTGGAAAAATAAAATTCCACCCCGCCACTTTATATTCAAAGGACATGTTCCTCCTTAGAGTTGTTTGGAAATATGCCTGCAGACTGAGATGATGGCAAAAATGGATGATGGGACAAATTGGTGACAAACTAGATGAAAACATGAAAAGTGTTGAACAACAATGAGCATCCAGAACAGATTTAATGCTTTTGCTTGGAAGTCCCTGAACTGTACTGATTTGTTGGGGTCAAAGGTTATATTACCAATTCAGGAGTCAAATATACTCAATGTGGAAGCTTTTGCAGTTTTAACTTGTGAGGACGCAAAGTTTTTCTCCAAGATGTGCATCTTCAGCCCCCACAGCCATCATCACCATGTCATGTGCACATTTAATTTAAATTAAACCGTTTTGTCACCTGATAATCTGCTAACAGGTGTGGCTGCCTACTTGCAAAAGTAGACTGGTATTATGAATGTTTTTTGTGGATATGTGTTGCAGGAGACAGATGCTGTATTATTTAATCTGTGTAGCACTAGCACTCGTTCCTCAAACAACATGTGAGTAATGCAACAAAGATTTTAATAAGGGCAGCATCCCCGCGCCTTGCTGTGCAGTTCTATTTACAGCTTTACAGTGTTGGGATTCCTCTATAAATCACATAGCAGCTTTTGGATTAACAAAGCAGAGCCAGAGAAACAACTACCCATGGCGCTTGAGAAATAGTTGAACCATTGCAGTGAAAACGGAGCATTGCTTTCATTTAATGTGTAAATCTAAAAAAAACAGGATGGTAAATTCCACCCATGAACAGCCAGGCTCTGGGTTTGTAGAAAGGGAATAGCACAATCTGGAGTCTTCCCTTCACCCTCCCACATCTCTCACTCATTCCTCATCTCCATAATGACTTCATTTCCTTTGCATGCGGCACGACGTCTGTCTGTCTCCCTGCCCCACACTGAGGTGTTATGAGTGACAGCTGCTGACTGGGCCATTCACGTCAAGTTCTGGTTGACGTTCTGGTCAAATACAAAGATCAAGAGCTGGGAGGGATCAGATCCAGAGGCCGACTGCTGCACGCGGTGGGCCTGACAACAGTACATGTCAAAAGGCTGGAGGGAGGCTCAGGCCTCGTTGGCACAGTGTTAGAAGCTTTAAAGTGATTCTCCATGTTTAAATATTTAGGCTGCATGAGCGTGCCACTGCAGTCTGTTAAGCTGTCCTAGTAAGCAGAAAGAAAGAGAAAACGGTGGCTGAGGTGAGGGGAAAAAGAAAAGCACAGAGAGGAAAAAAGAAAAAGTAGTGGCAGAGGAGGAACCAAAGGCCCAAATAAATCGAGACACGAGGGGGGCTTAGCTGATCCCGTTGTGGACCTGTGGTCGCTTCCTGCTGGGACAAGTGGAGTCTAGTGAGCAGATGGTCTACAAGTAGAGAAAGACTTTTCTTATGAACACACACGATGGTAGAGACCTAACACTCAGTTGAAGTTGCAGGTCCTATAGAGTCCCACAGATAGATCATGGAGTGTTGCATTGTGGGATTGTTAGCAGAACGTAGTGTAGGTAACATATTTTTTCACGTTCTATTGCGCAATATGTGAATGTATTATACAGTATTGTGAGTTACATACAAACTCAGCATCTCCACAAAATGAGTAACAGTTTCAAACACATCCCGTACTGAAGTACTTGTATTCCTGTGTCCACGTAGTACTGCAGTATCCATGTAGACCGGTATTAAGGCTCGAAAGATCAAAGCAGAGAAAGACAAGCTGTAGCTAAAAGTTGCATTAAGCTTATTGGCTCTAAATAGGCTTTGAGACGTTCTTTCAGCTGCTAATGAAGTGTGTAATCTTTGAACAAGCCAATGAGCCATGCTGATTTAATTAGCGTGAGGAATTTGACCAGTGTAGCTAAGCGTTAACATGATTTTCATGCTAACTCACAAAGTTACATTCTTTGACATTTACGAGACAACATAACCTTACATGGCAACCACAATAGAGCTGTTTCTGTTGCTACAGTAGTTGAAAGGTATGGTGCTAACATCTCAAGTCAACTTTGAACACTTACAGCATTTATAAGAAAATTCAGACCTCTCTACCTGGAAAGGAAAGGAATGTCATGTGTGCAGCTGAAGTAGAGTAAAATTATTTGTGTAAAGACATTTTTTTTCAGGGTTTCTGATGCTTCATAAATTTGGTGTAAATTTGCATTAAAGCAGCACAGAACACCCTGCAATAAATATTCAGAGCACTGAATAACTGAATATATTTCATTCAAGCTCATTTTAGCTTAATTTCAAATCTTGTGACTTGCTAAAAAATATTTTTAAGGGGCAGGAACTTTTAGGAAAGCATGTCAGTAAACGTTCTCATACTGGATCACAACACAAACACACACACAAACACACACTGAAGAAGAGAGAATTGTTTCAAGAGCTTTATTACTCTATAACCTATAAGCTTTTTCAAATTGACTTAACAATTACATCAAAACCACTGATTTCAATCGTTTAAGACATTGCATTACCTCAACTACTTCTCTGTGACCCTGCAGAACACTGGCTTCTTGGCCAAACCACACTCCAGTTAAAAATCAATTTAAATGTACCAAACTGAGTAAACAAGCACTAATAATTCCTATCTCTGCCTCGCTGTCTTCTCTGCTGAAGACAACACAGGAAGAACACATTTCTGTTACTTCATGAAATGTTCCTGCACCGGGTGAAAGGGGAAGACGGTAAGCAACGGAACAGACTGAGGTAAACAGCAGTAAAGCATGCTGCCGGATTAATACAGACGAGACAGCAGCAGATGGAAAGGACAGATAGGAGAGAAAGCAGGCAGACAGACTGGGAAGCAAGGGTGCAGCCAGAGAGAGAGACTGACAGCCAGATGAGGAAAGGGCTGAGAGAAGCACTAAGAGAAGAAGAGCTGCAGAGACAAAGTGTCATGCACGCCAGGCAGGCTCTGTGTCTCTCTCTCAGTCATCACTTCAACACCACAACACCACAAGCGACTGCAAAACACATGGACTCTCTCTCTGCCGGCACAATAGGCTATTATGGGCCTACGCAGCAGAACACATGCAAGAAAAAATCCACTTTCAGCGAACACTTCCAAAGTGGCTCAAGCTTCAAAACAAACAATACTACATGTGTATTTTTGACAGCGACTACTCTTTTTGGCGATAAATATCTCTGCAGATCAGTTGATTTTAGTGCGGCAAACATACACAAACACACATGTAAGTGTGTACATGTGTGAAGTTGGTGTCTAGGCTGTGGCAGCGTCAGGAAATTCCATGGGATGTTTTCAATAAGAGCGGGCAGTGGTAGCCAGAGAACTGGCAAATGAAAACCTGCTGAAGCACACCATAACGCTGGAACAACACACCGCCTACCCTCGCAGCACTTCACTACTCAGCACAAATGACAACTCTGCATGTACTTTTTTTGTTTTGTGTGTGACTGAGACAGAGCGTGACACAGAATGCATATTTTGCTGAATGAGTGGAGGAAAAAAAAGGCACATTGAGGCTTGTATCAGTTTACAATAGCAACAGAACAAGTGCTGAATGCGAGTGCGACGTATTTGCCAGCATGCTTTTCCTGTTACTATCATCTGGTGTTGCTGTGTCACTCTGCCCAAGAGGAAACAGTGATGAGTTCACTTGGCCTCGTGCTACAGTGGGTGCCTATGATTGGTCCCCATTACATAATACTGATTGTAATAGTGAACAGCAGTGACCACAGTGGTGTACAGGAACAGGATGAGAAACTGTGAGGAGACAGGGGAGAAGAGGATGGAAAAGCTGAATGGAAATGTTTGATCAATATTCTTTCAGCAACAGAATCAAAGTCGCTTCAAAAAAAACCCCAAAGTTTTCCCTGTTCAGTCTGTAAGCTGAACTAGCTGCAGGCAGTATCTTTGCATTTAACAGAGTTAACAGAGTTTTGGCTAACGCATTAGCAAATAGCTGTCTTCAGTCTTCTTACTTTCATTTAGGGTTGAGTTTCTACTAACAGAACACATGACCATGACAGTCAGATATCCAGTCTCCATTTAGTTCCAGCTCCTAAGGAAAAAAAAAAACAGCTCCAATAACTCATCTGTCTTTTGTTTGTTGCTGTAGTGTACAGTGTGTTTTTGTTATTAACCACTCCCTGCTGCTGTTTGAATAAGGGCTGAGAGCAGTGAGAAAACTACAAACTGAAATAAGGTGCTGCTGGAAATGAGACAAAAAAGTTGCTTACAGCTAGAATTGACTACTGGCATGCAAGGTCTTTTACATTACAATTGTAGTGATTTCATACAATACCCATAGAATTTCTTGGAGTTGTTCTGACCTATTTTAGCTGTACAGCAATGTCAGCTCACTACATTCACCAACTTGAAATTCAGCTATTTCCTGACTTTCTGACTGAAATACCAATGTTATACATGAGACAGAAAGACTCAGTTTGACTGAACTGTTGCTGTGAACCATCAGTATCTCAAAGTATTTGCCTCCAGTGGAAGACAATCACTCACTGCTCGGTCAGTTTCCTATATACTGCCTGCTGTAGCAATTTTACCTCTGTAATTTGTATTAATGGCCTGTTGGTGAAAGTGAAAAAATAACAAATGTCTGTTACAACATTTATGTGCATGCACATGTGCATGATGAAGAAAAATGGGCAGAGGAAAAGAGAAAGAAATTGTTTTAAGCGTTCATTTTGCACATTAAAGTGCTTGTACTACAGGAAGGTGTAGGTGTACAGTGAGAGGACAGGGGGAGGCTGGGAAGTAAGGTGCTGAGCTGAGCAGAGATGGATTTCCTGCCTAAACCACTTTATACACATGTCGTATAGTTTAATTACCCTGCGAAAAAACCCATGGATTCGATTCTGACATCAATAACTCTAGAGGGCCTTGACCTGAGCTCTGCCCTTTCTCTTTCCCGACAGTCCTGTTTTCCTTCTGCACTCTGGACATGGTTCAGGACAGAAGGCAAAGGCAAGTGCTAATATATTTCTGTTGTAGGGGCAGAAACGCAACCTGACAAATCCACAGCTTCTAAACATGGACAAAATAGGAGTCAAACATTGGATCATAGTTCTAGAGCGTTCATGAGCCAGTCAGTAAACAATGCTCGGACATCTTAAGTCTCATGTTATGATTATCCCATCTAATAATCCATACAAATAAGCCATACTCTGAGCCAACTGCCTGCAGTTACACGTCATGTTAATGTGATTTTAAATTTTATGTGATCACATTATTGAACGCCCACATTCGGCTTGAAAATGGTTGTAATCCATCTCCCTAGGATATATTTATTTTAAAATATGTCTGGATAATCTTAACCCTCACACCTCCTGTTATTTTTCTTCATTACTTAAAATATGCATTGTGGTTAGATTGTAATCAGAGTATAAGCAGAAAGGAAGCCGACTTCCAGAGCTAGTCCGACAAAATCATGTGCAGGGCAGTGTTAATATGTCCAGGCATCAGTGGATGATAAAATTTCATGGCTGGTTAATGGCCAGTGGGAAACTGGGACCAGCAGGGACAGTTACAGAACTGTAAAGACATGAGTCTGCATCGCAAAGACAGAAATAAAAGATGGGAGCAAGGATGTTTTGTGATAAGAGCCTGGGAGAGTCTTTATTAAGACTGATTTATTAAGGTTTTTTGGTCAATGTGCATCTGGATACATGTACTGTGTATCATTTATCAAACAGATATCTGAGACACGATGTGCGCCTCTCTGTTATGGCTATGCTTCTACATGAGTATAGAAACTAGAGAGAGAGGACATGATAAGTGTGGGAGACTAATGTCCAGCTGAAGTTATTAACTATGACTAAAGAGCAGAGACAGTGCAAATTTGAAAGGGCATATTATGGGAATGATGGAGGATGCTGGTGAGAAACATTTTTAAGTCCTGGAATGCATAGAGATCTGCTTTTAGTTAAAAAAAATACATTTCCCATGTTCTTGGAGGTTTGTGTAGTGACATTGAGATGTTGTATTTCTTTAATTCTTTACTTTGTAAGTTTGTTTTAGCTTTGACATTCTCCTTGAATGAACCTAGAAGGCAACCCCAGTAACTACTTGCATAATTAGCAGCAAGTGTCTGTAAATTGGACACTAATTCCATGCAGATTGTGAGTGGAAAACTGAATGAAGCATGTAGCCCATGCATGTGCACATTCATGTGGCTCTCATTGACTGATATCTGCTCTAGGCCTTACTGTGTGTGTGTGCTTACTGTGTGTGTGTGTGTGTGTGTGTGTGTGTGTGTGTGTGTGTGTGTGTGTGTGTGTGCGTGTGTGTGTGTGCGTGTGTGTGTGTGCGTGTGTGTGTGTGTGTGTGTGTGTGCGTGAGTGAAAGCACTTCTCTGTTTAGAAAGTTATAAAGTATGCACATATATCAGCACAGGTTTAAATATGAATCTAAGTGTATGCATGTGTGTTAGCAAGCTATAGCTGTTATGGTTCTTATCACTTCACACTAGCTGTCAGTTCTCTCTCACACAACGCTGTAGCCTGTGGGTGACCCAACACGCAAGGCCAGGTTGTGCACATGGGGGAAAGTAACACACAGCTGCTTTACTGAAGGGCAAACATTTAACAGAGACCAACCTGGAAAACATGAGGCTGCACTAGAACAGCCTGACTGATTAGGCTAAAGATGTGACAGAGGCCGTGTTCAATTTCCCCAAATGACATACATTTGTAAGATAATGAAGTCAGCAGTGAAGGATCAAAAGCATCAGATTTATGTTGATGGGCTTTGAACACACCATGTCAGTGCCTCTTCCAAGTTTAAATGCTTGTAAGGAACTTTTTGTAGTCTGTTTAATGTAAGTTGACAAAGTCTGAGACTCAGCCACATGCACAGTTACATATTTATCCACACAAGATTTCCTGGCTGAACACTGTCCTTCTACATGTTTAAACAGTTCGACATGTTCACATTCAGAAACTGTCCAGTAAGTGCTGCATGCTAGCAATGACCTTTAGATGTGAGCGCCAGTAGGAGTTTTCATTTCCTTTCATTGTCTTCCTCCCACGGGATTTAGTAATTTAATCATTCTGTATAACTCACACATCCAATTTAGTGTTTACTTTCTCCTGTTTGTGCTTTGATTTGAACTGATACCTCCCACACCAGTACAGCTGTAACACTATTACATTTTTTTATTATTAGCCTTATTAGTATATAGTGCATTTAGATGACATTCTGCAAATAATCAAATACAACACAACAGAACAAAAATGTAACCCCTTATTGATCTTAAAAGGAATATTCCCCAGGCTCCCAGCTGTCAGTCCTATGGGAAATATATCCTGTTTTAAACAGTGTAACATCCTCTAGCTCCTTTTTTGTTCTGCTACTGCTCCACTCAAACTCCTCAGCTCCTTGTTAGCACCTGGAGTTGGAGTGAGTTTGTTGGTTTTCTGAGGCCTCATTGTTTCTTATCACTGTATAACAGGAGACGTGTCACTGACATTATTGCACAAATTCATTGCTTCTTCAGTCATAACAGTGTGCAGTGTTAGTGTTCAGTCCGTGCACGTGCAAGGACACTCACATGTAGTAACTAGATGTACTACTGTGGTACTATTTGGACAGTACAAAGGGCAGACAGAGGAAAAAAAAGGAAGGAACCAGGCATTCAGCATTAATCATACACCAAAGACACACTGCGTGCACTCACACACTCACCATAGAGGTGGTACCAAGTTTCAGACTCACAATGCCAGACACACAGTCGTACAGTAAATAGACACACACCCACCACCTGTGTTTGAGGGAAAACACACTATGTGTGCGTATGTTGATGCACACACACGCATACACACACACACACGCGTACACACACTTCCCTAAGGACACACTACACCATTTAGGAAACATTAGCAGCATTAGCCAGGAATGCTAATTGAAACAAACAACTCATGGTTTCTTCATTTCTGAGGTGGGAGCTGGCTGTAATGGAGACTTCTGTGTGTGTGTGTGTGTGTGTGTGTGTGTGTGTGCGTGCGTGTGTGCGTGCGTGCGTGCGTGCGTGCGTGTGTGTGTGAAAACACACAGTTTTCATGCCAGCAATCTGGGAGCCATTGTACACTGTTATTCTCCTGCTTTTTCTCCAGTTTTGCTTTCAAACACAAAAAGAGAGCAAATTGTTCACCATACACACATTAGTGCTGACAGAAACACTGTTCCAGACCAAAGCAAACCTGATCTCTCTTTCACTTTACAATTACATGCAAACACACACTCTCAGCTCCAATCAGAGTGTATTTGGAAAGACCTCAGTTCATGTAAAATGGAGATTTGGTCCTTAGAATTGCTGGGATGCTTGATTCTCATATGGTTTGGCCTGCAGTTTAGAAAAGCGCCCAATAACCAGCAGATCAAATGTCAGACATGCAGCATTTGAGACTCCCTTACCTGCACCAAATGCAAAGAAATAAGTCTGGTTGGGATTTCTCTGCAGCAGGGCAGACACTCGGCGAGCCATTCGCTCATTGCGTTTATAGATGAGCTCCTGGCGGAAGTAGCTGTCAATCTGCTGGGCTGTCGTGCGGTCATGTGCTGGCAGGGAGCTGTTGATGAAGTGAGGAAGCTGAGAGAAGAAAAAAAGATAGAAAATTATAATTTAAAACCCTTTATGGTAAAAATCCATAGCAGGTCAAGAGGTTTGTGAATCATTCAATGCATACATCAAATGAAAAAAAGCGATTAAAGAAAACTGACATGGAAAGAAAGCAGAGGACTGAATGGGGGCGTTGGTGACAAAGTGGCAAGTTTCTGTGCCCATGTGAGTGTGAGACCTGGCAACCAGGAGTGTTTGTGATGTGACAGCTTGACAGAAAGTGACCATTTCAAGGTTTGGCTCTGACGCCTGAGTTTTAAATGAGGAAGCATCAGTGAATGGGAGAAACTGAGGGAGGACGCTCTCTCACTTCCACTCTTTTCAGCCAAGATAATTCAGCAGGTTGTTGAAGTAGTCGGGATTTGCCTTCAGGGTCTTAGCTGCCCAGGTCAGAAATACATAAACCCACACCCCTCTGTCTTTAGCTTATTCACCTTCTGTCAGGGTAGCATTGTAGAGTTTTTAGGCTCTTTCTATTAAAATGAGTGCAGTAAAATACGACGTTTCCCCTTTCTTAATTTTGGCATGCTGTTTATTGGCAGTAATAAAACCATATCTTCTTAACGAGGACTGTTTGTGCTATTGTGGAACAGAAATACTTTTTTATGTAATTCGTACTTTTGACTTTTCCTCCACTGGACATGTGGCTTGTTAAGCCATATATAGTTCACCTGTGTGGGATATCTGTCTCGACTCTGTCACCTTCCTTCACTGGAACTGTTTCTAGTACCACCTGGCATCTACCCAGCCGCCAGCATTGCTTACTGAACTGCAAAGAATGAAGTGATGGAGGGACTAAAGAAACATTCGGGTTTTGTGCTGCACTATGTCTCTGTGTGTGTTTGATTGCACAAATGCACATGTGTTTAAACTGGAACCCAATTTAAGTGTGACAAGAACACACACTTGCATACATGCAGTGACTGTGTAAAACTGTGTTGACACAACAGTAGAATGGAAACAAATGGAGCATAAATCAGTGTGTGTGTGTGTGTGTGTGTGTGTGTCAGTGTGTGATGTCTAAATACTGAATACATGGGGCGATTTATTGTACCACATGTGCCCAAGGTGCTGAACTCCAGCATCCAGCCAAAATCTGTCTATAACATTTTCTTTCACTCCCTCCACTGCTGTTCTTACAGACTGTTTCACACACGAGTTGAAAACTTCTAATATTTATCCCTTTCATTTTCTCAACAACCTAATAACCCCAGCCCTGGGGACGTGAGCTCACCAAATGTCTGTAGCCCACTCATTGTCTCTGCTTAGACTAGCTCCTTGAGGCTGCAAAAACCGCAACTAGAAACTGTCAACGGCCAACCAAGTTGCATTGTGGGTGATGTTTTGACAAGGTAGAAGTCAATTTATAGCATAAAAAAAACATGTCTGTGATTCATTAGCATTTTCTTAACTGTCCTGAGTGATTCTAACAACGTTAACACGCTTCAAGCTAAATCAGTGATGTACATTAATGCCAGTGTAAGTGACATTTTGCCCAGAAAGATGTTGCAAACATAAGATAGATTCCCCCGATTCTCCTTTTAAAATGAAGCTTTAAGTTAAGTTTATTTGGTCATGAACCAAAAATAATAAATAGCATTTCTTGACTGTAAATAACATACAAAGTTTGGGGTGATACCATTTTTGATACCACTTTGATTTCTTTCAGTTTTTTCAAACACTCAACCAGTTCAGGTTCACAATTTTAAATTTAAGTCAGTAAAGTGAGAAAATAAGTCATTTGGCTGGTTAGTGGTTGTTAATTTCAAGACCCGATCTTTTCCAAATACTTTGCATGATGCAAGCCATATTATTCACTGAGTTGGAAAAGAAAGCTACATTCACAAAGATGTCTGTAGACTGGTGTTTTCTCTTTGTGTTTTTTCAAAGTGAATCATTCAGCTTTATCCAGATTGACAGGACTTCATGATTCATAAGTGAAATGAAGCATAGTTGGATGAATATGTGGGAATAAGTTACAGAGAAGGAGGTGAGGAAGGAGTGCTTCATCATCGCGCTGATGTGGGGGCACAGTGTAAGTGTTTCATGATGAGAGAAAAAAGTGTTCGGTCAGAAAGGGGTCAAGGTGGGAGTGTAGCAGTAGATGCAGATAAGTTATCACAGGAAAGGCCATTAGCTGCTCTGTATCCAAACCTGCACAGGAAATGTGGAGTGACAGCAAGTTATTTTCTCCCTTCCTCACTACTGGTACCACTCTCCACTCACTGTCCCACCAGCAACTTATCCTTTTCTTTCTTTTTCTCTCGGATTTGGCTCTTGAATGTTGTTTTTTCTCTCTTCTGAACTCTCTTCTTATACTGTCATTTCTTGTCTTTTTCATTTCTGTTTGCTTTTTGCTTTGTTCCATACGTCTCTTTCTTTTATTTTTAATGTCTTCTTCTTTTATTTTACTCTGCTTCTCATCCATATCCTTCCTGTTCCCTTAGCATCAAACTATAGAAATATCACCACATAATGTGAGAAATAACTGAGGGGACACAGTCAATTACTCTGCAACCATCAAAATAATATGGTATCTAGATTAAATTTCACCTAAATTTGACTTTACTTCTTGACCATGTCAGATCAGCTCAATTTAACTTTTTTTTTAAAACTTGAAATTACTGACCTTTCCTAACTCTAGTATTTCTTTTTTGTCTCACTCTGACTTTGTGTCCCTGATGGATTTAGGACCAGTTGAGCATCAGTGTGTCCTGCACTATTTTGCTCTCCTGTGCTCTGGAGCCCATCACCAACCTTTTTCTAATATGATGGATGTTGAGCGAGGAGAGTGTCGGGGGTGTTGAGCCCTCTGGATTTGGTCCTATCTATCAAAAACCACACACACACACACGTTGCTCTATCATGTGCTGGGGAGTATTAGTACACATTATTATGACATGAGGGGCAGGGGTGAATTGGTATGATTTAATACATTCATGCAGGAGACAAATGTGGCCACAACTGCAGGTGAAACTGTGACTAACAAGCTCCCCATGACTCCTGGAGAAAAGAACCACAGTCAGTGAGAGGCAGAGGGAGAAAAAGATAAAAGGGAAATGTGTCTTTTGTAACGTCAGAGACAATATGAGTTTGTGTCTGAAGTGTTTGAGCAGTAGATTGCAAACACTGTCTCTTACTTTGTGTGTTTCTGGTGTAAATGATGCAGAATATTTGCTGTTGAGCGGTGAGTTGAGGTTACATGGTGTGTTGGGTTTAATGGGACTGAAGGATCAGCGAGGGAGGTTGACACACCACAACTGATTTATGAGGAGAACTTTCAAGGAAATCTGCATTGAAGGGTGCAAATACATGTGGTGTCTGGGCAGCATATGTACGTGTTCTATATATTGAATGGCCTTTTGACAGCTAGCAGACGTGGGTGTGAAGACTGATGAGGAGGCTGTCACTGAGGCAGCAGAGGCTATGTTAGGAAACACAAAGTTGCAGGAGGTCAGATGGTGTATTTACAGCTGAGTCCAGCACTACTACAGTGTCAAACTATCAAGTAACTTGAGATGGATTAATACAGCAATGTGCAGTTTTGTGCCTAAACGTTTGAGGTGATGATAACCTAATGGCAGAGATGTGGCTGTGAGAGAGTTGCCAAATCACATCAAGGGTCTGACAGATTTGGGTATTTGAACACCGCTACAGATGTTTTTGGAATGAAGCTGAAAGCAGCTGTCATTTTGTGTGAATGTTGAATCGTATCTTGGCTGATCTTTTGTCCAACAAAACTAAACAATATAAAAATAATTCAAAAGAGGCAAGATTAAAACTGTACACTTTGTTGGCCTAAAACTGTGAAAAATGATAATAGGCAACATAATAAATCAGAAAATGCCTTTTTAAATAGGTGCAGAGATTTTTGTCGTGTTTTATGACTTGAATAACTAGTACTGGTCAAAAAGACAGTGTCAAGAACCAGCTTCACTCTTCTACCTGACAGCAACAGCAAATGTTTATATATGGTACAGCTTAATGATGAAAGTCTGTCTGCACAGTAAGCTGAGGGTGCATCACCCCCACACATCCTGGACAGAGGATGAATCACCCTCTTTTAAAGTTTTAGTCCACTGAAATGAAATAATCAGATTTTATTAGCATGTACCATACAGTACTACGCAGAAATAACATGTAGTACTATGCTAGTATACTTTGGACTTTAGTTGAAAAAAGGCACTAGTTATTAAGATTGTGAGGTTTCCCAGCTGTCTATAAATATCACCTGTCATAAAACAGCCACTCGTTTTTGATGCAGCTGGTCTGCTGTGGCCTGATCCTAATAGTAACATTTCAGAGGGGAACACATCAGTTTGACCATCAAAGTACAGGTGTCACGATTACTACTGTGAAAAACATTGTAGTTAGCTTTGTGTCAAATGTGATAAATTCCTTAAAGTGATGTCACTTTAGTCACCGTTGTTTGGATCTGAATGTAGCTGAGGCTGAATTAGTTGCGTTGCATTGTGGGTGATGTATGCGTCAGGTTATCATAAGAAAGGAGAATGTGTGGTAAAACAAGACAATACTTTGAGTCTGACAATGTTACAGAAAGTTACATTTGTGGATTACTCTTTGTACTTTACGTCTATTACTTCATAAATTCAGAAGAAACCGATTGTTGGGAGGAGCAAGACAAGAAGATCTTTCCAGTCGTCTGTCACTGGACCATTTAAAACTTTGTAAGTGGGAAAATGTCATATTTTTGGGTAACGCTTGGTAAATATGTAGCTTGGAAGTTTTTAAATTATTCTTTAATTGTAGAAACTTTAAAAAAATCTGCACGACTATGATGAAGATCCACATACTACCTTGTGTTATAGCGGGCAGACATAACAAGTTCAGAGGTTCAGCTGGCAAAACTGTAAATAACAACTGCATTTGTTATTTTAGCATCATCTTTGTAAGTTAGATGATCTAGATGAGACCAACCTGTGAGGTGTCATGGTTAAAGATGATGGAGCTGAGGTCACCACAGTTGTAGTGTGTAATGAGGTCCTCTGTGGTGTAGGATCCCTGCAGGCTGCCTGCTCGAACGCCCTCATGCTGCAACAGTGTTTGGTTCAGAGCAAAGAGCACCTACAGGGAGAGAGGGGGACAGAAAGACAAGAGGGGGTGCTGATATTTTCTTTGTTCACATACTTTCTGATTTCTCTTTGGGAGCGATTTGCCATTAAGTGGGAGAATTTTGTCAGTGCTCATTTTTTACAAATATCATGTAACATTAATATACAATTGAGCCATTATGCTGTGTTTCAGAAAAACATATATGCTCTTTTGCAATGTTTTCATTACTTTTCAGGATACATTCATACACTTTACATACAGGCTGAATATAGGTAGAAGCAGACCACAAAATCATGGCCAGAATCCAGAAAGACAGAGAGGGAGCATTTCAAAATAACCCTTCTTTCTCCTGCACCACGACTAGGTTGCTGTAAATTTACAGCACCCATTAAAAATAAAAGTAAACCCTCTTTAGAGAAAATTTATAGCATGCAGGCATGAGCCAGCCCAACCACTCCACAGCTGTCCTCTACAGCAGGAGTTAACCTCCCTGCTCCCGCCCTACACAATCCCACGCCACCTCTGACTGGCCTGTCAACTGGGACCAAGTTGTCAATCACTATTAAGCTCTCTTACAGAAACCAATGGTGTGTTTGAAGGAGCAAATGTGTTTTTTTTCCTTCTGTGTTGAAGTGCAGCAGATTTCACACAGTTCTACATTGCACCCAGTGAGAGCATTTCCACTGACTTGATGAGAACAAGTGACTCAGCTCATCATGTCTTCGTGCCACATCAAACTGAGCCATGCCTATTATCCTAATTACCAAGAAACCTGATGAGTGCTTCAGAAAATAGTGCAGGGAGAACGTCAACATCCAAGATGATTTGTGAAGCAGCTTAAGACCAGTACAGCTGCAGCACTGGTTGAGGTGCATGTCAGAAATCTGGGTCATAATTCACACAATTAAGTTATGTTTTCTAAATCATAAATGCCTATATGGTGCATATTGAATGTTTAAACTCCAGGCGACCTGTATTTTATGCTGGGATAATCACATCCAAGCTCTAAGCTCAACCTTGTGACTCCCTCTCCCTCTCACTGAGGCCATTGTGTTTGCTAACCAGTCTTGTGAGCTTTTTATCTTTAGTGTGATTTCTTTCCATAACTCAAAGAGACAACAGGTGAGCAAACAATGTGTATAACCTCTCACTAACCAATTTAACCCTCTCATTTACCCAGTTTCATGTGTGCCAGCACCAGAACCCAAGCCCTTCCTCCCACTATACAACCAACAACTTAGTCTGAACTTATTCACTCTTTTTGAAATGTTTCATCCTGCGTATTTTTTGCTATGCTCACCACACCACAGTCTCTGCACCAAGAATGGGTCATGGTCAAACCTGTGATTACTTCAGTCCTGAAAAAATGACTACATTACCTCTAATGACTTGTTCTTTTCTCTGCACATCTCATCACCAGACTTCCCAAACCCAGACGTCCCCCTGCTGACTTACTAATGATGCATGATAGACGATGCATAATAATCATGATACATTATTTCAGTTTCTATTTCCATCTCACATGAGATTCTTTTATTGGTTTAATCTCCAGGTGATGCCAGGCCTAGACAGGCTAATACCTGGCTGACTAGCTATGCAGCTACAGTAGCTAATTCATCTTGTGCAGATGCTGATTCTGAGCCAATAAGTTGTCGCTTTCCTGAGGCCTTGACCCACAGGGAGCTGTGCCATGTCTCGATAGTTTCTCCAAGAGAAACACCAGTGCAAGGCCGGAGCTGGCAGAGCACACACACCTGTCAGCCTGTTTGTAATGGGGCCAGCTTCAGTAGTTTCACTCAAGTGACCGATACATGGTTGGGTGAATGCATTAGAGGATGCAGGGTATAAGGGAGGGTGTGTGTGTGTGTGTGCGTGTGTGTGTGTGGTTGGTTGTGTTGTTAAGGGAGCTGTTATTTAAATATTGTCGATCTCTGGGGAAAGGAAGATCTCTGCGGCTGTAACCATGGTGCCTCGGTTTGTGCTGGGCTGAATGAGAGAACACGTCAATCACCGCAGGAGAGGCAGAGAGGAAGAAAGAAAGGGAGAGAGGAAAAATGCAAACATTCCCTGTGGTGTGTGTGTGTGTGTGTGTGTGTGTGTGTGTGTGTGTGTGTGTGTGTGTGTGTGCGTGCGTGCATGTATTAACTAAGAGTGTGGGTGTTCTCATACTGAAGTGGACCCCTCTCGCTGACAGACTGGCTCTATTCAAAGTTACTAACATTAACTCTGATCACCACATACTTTACTGCTGCAGGTCTCTCTTCTCTCATTTTGTTCCCTCCTCTCATTTAATACATGCGTGAGAAACTCTTATTGTAATTAAATAAAAAATTTATAAGAGCAATGTTGGAAGGAGCAGAGCACACACATTGTCTGGGAACCTGTGATCTGAGTGCAGTACTCCAAAAATTCATTAGCAAGCACTGGAAAGAAAACAGAAGGGGCTGGGCAGGAGCAATATGAAAAAAATCAGAGCGGTCTTTCATGTTTCAGAGTGAAAATATCAACATGTCTGTGCGTTACAGCGACTGACCTTGAAGTCCAAGACCATCCTGGCTGTTAGCTAGCAGTACTTTTAGCTTGTTTGAAGGTTTATACAGTGCTGTGCGGATGCTTTAGGCACTTATGAAGTTTAAGATTCTCAGGTGTTTCCCAGGTTCATTGTTCAGGACAACAAGTCCATAAAGAACCCACTAGAGTTCATGAAGAACTATTCTCAGAGGTAAGAAGAACCAGGAGTCCTGCAGCAGATGGTCCGACCCCCATAAAGCCCTGATCTGGGCAGTGTGGAGTCAGTCTGGGATCATATGAGGAGACAGAAACACTGGGACAGGCTCAATCTACAGAAGAACTGCAGCAGCTTCTCCAAGAAGCTGCAAAGTACCAGGAGAAACTGTGTCAGGTCAAACCAGAGAGAACTGCTGCTGGTTTAAGGGCAAAGTGCTGCAAATACTGATTAGGTTTAGGTTTGATTCCCTTCACTGCACTTTGTATGAAGTTGATTGATAAATGAAAAACTGTTTATGTCATTTATATTAAAAGTATCCCCTGTGTATTTTTCCTGCCGAAAACTTTTGCACAGTCTGAGTCATGTAATGAGTAGGTGTCAATGACGAGGTGCTGGAACTTGTCGACTACTTCACTCCCCTGTCAGACCTTCTTAAATCTGAGAATGTGAGTGAAGGATAAAACTAAAGGGCTGCAAATCCAACAGAACATGTCAAAAGTGTGGAGGACAAACATCGAACTCCGGCAAAACAACACGACAGCTTGATGTCTGCAAAAGAAATCAAAACGCAGGCATCAACAGCGACAGCAGTTAACACAGTTAAAATAAAAACACTGTCACATGCCCGTTCTTTTTCCGCTTCAATCATTTTTGCAATCCAGTGTCATGTGTATACTTTCCCCAAGGCCACCGCTGTATTTTTCTTTAATTTCTGTAGTGAAACAATGAGACACTGTTCCAGTCTTCCTGCAAACTGACAGAGAACCAAGGGCAGGAGGAAAATAGAGGACTGAATAAGAGTGTGATAGAATGGTACAAGACAAATAAAACCTTGTTTTCTATGAGGAACATGTGTTGTACAGATGGAGGTGGGTCTTCTCTGTTTGCTTGGTGAGAGTTTGGAGTAGGTGGTGTAAAGCACAGGGGTCAAGAGCTGGCACAGGAATTAACCAGGCAGGTGAAATGAAACTTCTTTCCAACCCGACACCACTAGATTTTTTCCCCAAACCAACAGTAAGCTGATTAAACTCACATCACTTTATTTGAAATTTATCAGATTTTATCCAGGTCCCACATGTATAGTACTCCCAAACTAATGGAAACAGACTTTGATGTGTAATAGTGGTAGAGTTTCTGTTCAGTGTAAATCATTAATTCAACTTTGTTGCACTTTTAAACACAGAGAATCCATCTAGGATTACATTTCATCATTTGCTCCTTGTCCCCATCACTGGTCATTCAGTCCAAACAGTCCAAACAGTTTCTAAGTGGAGTGTTCCCCTTCACCGCTCTCGACTTGCTGAGAACCGCTTGTGTTTCATGGCCTGAGAAAGAGAAGAGCTAGACCTCTGACCCAGGACATGCACTGCTGGGTTCCTCTGGGCCGAGCCAGCTTCCCCAGTGGGCTCCTACGCAAGAGGGGATTGAGTTCACAGCACCCTGGGGTGACTGAAGGAAAGGAGGCAGGGAGTTGAAATAACATCCAGGGCAACCCAAGAATAGGAAAAAACGAGGGATATCTCATCCCTGTTCTCCACAGAGCAGGGGCATTTCTACCGACTGGGTGGGTCTAAATGAAGATTATGGGTGTAATTATTTGTGGAGGGAGCTAGGCCTGGGTTAGTATTGAAATCTATGTCTTATCTTTACTTAGGTTGTGCACTACTCACCTTTTATCTTGTTGTATTTCTCCGTCAGTGTCAGCTTAATCCTCTATGCTCCTTTATGGATGTTTCACTTAAATATTACTTCTGTCTTCCTAGAAAGTCATAACTAGAGTCCGTTCAGTCTTGAATCTGTACTATCTCAGTATGGTTTCATGCTTGAATGTGCACATAGCAGTAGTGGGGGTATCTTAAAAGCCTGCTGCTGTCAGGTCTTTTAGGCCCCACTAACTCTGAAAAGCACCTTGAAAACATTAGGGTGGAAAGATGGTGTCTCCCTGGTCCACATCAAAGTCGTCTGGACAGTCTCACATGATAGCTTCACTGCTGTCTGATACTGTTTTATCAACAACGTCTTCAAGACTTGTTTTTTCAGTCTCTTCACTTCACGGGACTCTAACCTGTCAGGGCTTTAAAGGCAACGTTCAAGAATAAATGTGCTTCAAACGAGGCCTCTGGTATCCAGGCATCGCTCAGATAGTTTTACATTCCTCCGGCATCTTTCTCTACATTTGCTCGTTTGAAGGTAAACATCCCTTTCAACTCATTACATCTGGCATGAGCTACAGAAAGCCAGAGCCTTAGCTCCTTATGAACTTTTACCCATGTTAATATCCATGATCCAAACACACCAACCGTAAGCACACATGGCAATTATACACATCACATTCCTCTTTGAACAACACCTGCCTAGTCACAGTTTGCCAAAAACAAAAGAAGAAATTTCAGATGTTTTCTGTTTCAGACAGCGCAAAAACTCTTTCTTCTTTGTTTCTATCTGTCCTTCTCTTTTCACTTCCTTCTCTTATCCTCTGGTTGTCTCACTAAGTCATTCGCCGTGCCTGGTCTACCTCCTGTCTCAGTGTAGGAAATCCAGGGATTACCAGAAGGACAATCCCAGTGGCAGAGACCTGCTGCTCCCAGCTTCCACCCAAAGTCTCCTGTTCCCTCCCACCCCACCCTCCTTCTTCCTTCCGTCCTGTCTTATTTCCTCTCAGAGGCAGGGGGTGAGGGTCTAATGATTGCTTAGTAGCTTGGTATGTCAAAATCCACTTCTTTTTTTTTTTTCTCATTCTTCTTTCCACTGACTAAAGTTTTGTTTTTCTCCACCTCCACTACTGTCTTCTTTCCACAGCTTACTATTCTCTGCTTATGTTTTTTGCTTCAGTGAAACCAGACCTATAGACACACACACACACACACACACTGTACACAGCCCTCCAGTCCACACAGCCTCCTGCCTCTTAATAAGAGTCTCTAGTTGAATCGGGGGAGGGTGGGTGTCGCCTCAGCTCTCCCTACACTTGTCCACAAATAAACCCCGCTGTTTGACTTGGCATTGCTGCTGCTGCTGCGCCAGTCATCCCAGCTTTCCTGCCTCCCCAGAAAACAGAGAAAATAATAAAGTATCACTTGATCGGGAGTGAGCACACAGCTGGGCCCTCACTGTGAATGCCTACAAGCAGAGGGTGTGGGGTGTGAAAGAGTGGTGGAAAATTATAGTGGGAGAGTGTGCTAATTTTTGTTTTCTTTCAACATCACAGGCGTAGAGCTGCTGAACAGGAATAAGTGTGTGTAAATATATGAGCCGTACAGCACAGCTGAACATTACAAGAGTGACTCTGACAGGAGAAAGGAAAAACCTGCTAGACTCAAATTCTTTGCTATTGATCCCCCTCTGAAGTGAATAGAGAGAGAAAATGATGCTTAGTTGAAAAACATAAATTAAATTAAAGCTGAACTTATCACGTTTTTACAATAACAATGGGTCAAATGTACGGTATAATGTGAAAGGAGCTGCTTGTAGTGATGAGCCCAAAGACTTACTCCCCCCGAACTATGCCGACTATTTTATCCTCTTTTAGCTCGTTGTTTTGGTTTTATTATTATTTATACATGTAACATCTACATTCACCCTTGTCTACCATGTTTCAAAGTGCAGCAGGGAGCTGGTACCACATGAAAAAAGTAAATATAAATATAGTGGAGCATTTAGCAGGAATTTGTGGAGAGCAAGAATTAAAGTGAAGAAAGTGTGAACGTTATTGAATTGACTCTAAATCAAAAAAGCTGCCTGGAAGAAGGATCCACAAAAAAGCAATTTCCTGCGATCTCTATATAGAAAGGGGTAGAGTTTAGTCAGAGTTTACAGCCTGATGCAGCCAAAGGGAAGAAAAACAAAAAAAAAAACAATTAATGCTTCCTGATTGAAATCAAATTAAATAAAATGAACTGTTTTTCTTCTTGTGCATAGGCTATATCAGCGGCATATAATAAAATGCCATAAATTACAGCTTTTATGTGTAAAAAGTACAACATATACTTTAGCTGTTAGAAGAAAAACGTGTATGTTTATGAGACAGCAGTGCCTGTAATCAAACCTAAAAAGGCTTTTAAAAGGTCTTAAAATCTAATTTTATAAAAAGAAGTGAAGATTCTGTAGAATCACTGAACTTCACTCAAAGCAAATGAAATGAGTTCACCCACTACCAGAACCCTTAGAGTTTTTCACTTAAAGGCTTTGCTAAGATCTGCTCAGATCAGGTCACTCTAACTTTATCTCCCACCAAAGCTCGTAGTCTACCACTAACATCATGGTCTCCACTAATCCTAACACATTTCACAGACTGCTTTTCTTTTCCAAAGGAAAAACTCTCATTCCATCGGATTTATCCGTCCCCCATTATGATGTGTGATGCTATCCAAACCAGATGAGCTGGGTCTTCTCCACAAGCATCATAAAGGAACAGTCAGAAACAGCCATGTGTGCTTAAAACAAGTCAACCCAGCCCCTAAACAGGGCCCAACAACTTTCTGTTATCTCCCCCGGTCTGCTTTGGTTGGACTAATGGATTTAGACAGAATAATTCCCAAAGAATGATTCGTCCTTTGCAAAGTCCACATCTGAGGTCCGGCTGTAACATGAGAGCGGCACATAATCTCCTGAATGAACATAAATTGAGTAATGGAGGAAAAACTGGATCCAGATTGGGAAATAGCGAGTGTCGAAACAGTTGGTAGGAGCGTGTCCAGGTGACTGAACCCGCTCCTTTAAAAGTGAGAAATCCTAGTCAAGCACGCACAGAGCCTTCAGTCATCCCGCATCATTCTGATAATATTCAAATGATGTCACTCCAAGTTGAGTCGAACTTAGTTTTCCTTAAATAAATCATTATTTTTTTTGTACAGGTTTGTGTGTGGAACAGACTACTTTGGTTATTGTTTGCACTATTTGACAGTCAGAGTGAATTTCCCCTGAGGAATATTGGACCACAGCTATAAGAAAAGCATATTCTCATATCATAGGGAGAGTTTTATAAATGAGTCTGAATCTTGTGTGTTTCTTCAGTGGCATGTGCAGAGGAGTAGAAGGTAAAATGAGAAGTGAGCGCTGCTATAAAGAAAGAAAGAAACAGAAAGAGAAGAAAAGAGTGAGAAAGAAAACTGGTGGAAGACACACAGCAGTAGGCATAATGTAAAAATATGTAAGAGGCAAAACGACAGACAAAAGACCAGATGTTTCTAGTTAAACACACAAGGTAGAGAGAGGAGAGGAGAGGAGGGAGCAGACCTAATGCCCCTCACCTCCTCCTCTCCCTTCCCTGTCTGGCAGGTCTGGAGCCCATCTGGCTGGTCCTGTCCTCCACTACCTCACTGCTTCATCCTCCCAAAGCCCCTCTATCCTTAGCCCTGTCCCCATCCCTCCAAAAGCAACTCATGTCTCTTCATCTTCCATCAGTTCTCAAACCTTCAATCACCAACCTTCCTCCTTTTCCCACCCAGGTTATGCGCTTTCAATGACAAATCTCTAGATTATACAGTTCAGCAACATCCCTTCATCTCTCGCCGGCCCTCCCTCCTGGTCTGATTCTCTCTCCTCTCCATCCACCACAGTCACTGATGTCCTTCCTCCTTCCTCCTTCCTCCTTCCTGTGCTCTGCTTCATACACATTCTACATGTGTTGCATGTCGGTACTGTGTTGTTTGTGTTTCCATATGTGTCTGTCTTCACTCCAGCGTTTGTCCAAATTTCACAGTGCTCTGACTGTGTAATAGACTGAAGCAGCAGAAAGATGGGCAAGTGGTCCAAGCTTCCTCTCCTCCCCTCCCTTCAGTCACGGCTCTATTAGGCTCAGCTCTGAAGCTAAAGCGCCATAATCCCACACAAGCACACCATTTCACGGCAAATCAGCAAGAGAAATGTTCAATTTCATGCAAGCGTATTCAGCCTGCAGAAAATCAGAGAGAGAGAGAGAGACAGAGAGAGAGTGTGAAACTGTAATGTAAACCTTTCAGGCACAAAAGAAAGACAGACTGTGAACACGCAGCGAGTGTGTGGAAGTGTGGAAATGATGGTTTTTACAGGTGGAAATCACACTGCTAACTGACAGTCACACTCATCCATGAGGAAGCAGAGACCAAGTCACCTCCCCAGTGAAAACAAGCTGCCTTCAATGAAGCAACAAGGAGACACAGACACACAAATGTGCACATCCTTGCTCACTATTGCTTTCCAAGGTTTGCCAGCACTTGGCAATAATTGTGGGGTCACCAGGGAGATTTATAATGTTTGACAGAAAAGTATTTTCAACGTTAGAAAAGTTTACTGGCGGCATCTTTTCTTAACGTGATAAGAGGAAGAATAAGTGCCATGCCACTGGCATTCGCTGAAAGTGTTTTGCAATTGTTTGTGTTATTTTTTCTCTGTGCATTCACTGGAGAGGCCGGTCGAGGACATGTTCTTCAGTCTCTGCCAAAAGAGGAGGAAAGCACCTTCCAGAAAGTCCAAAGCTGTCTTTTCTTATGTGGCTAGATCGCCACTCGCTAAGCAGCACTGAGGAATTGCCTGGGTTTTAGTTGCAGGTTAAGGGTGTGTGAATCCTGCAGAGTGCTGTGTGCAGTCTAGGCCAGCGGCTTGGTTTTTTACTGTATTTTGTAATGTATTAGCATCAGAAAGGCATCTGATTAGAGATGGGCTATGTAATGATAAATAATGTAACTGTATTAATCTAACTAATTACTTGTACTCTTGTGTACTGTTGAATATTAATATAGTCACCTTACCAGAAATTAGAAATGGTTAATTTATTGCACATGTCAGAACCTGCCCCCTCACACAAACAGTCACATATGTACATACCCTATACGTCAACCTTTCTGTGCCGCTGTGGCCTGGTGCATTGGCCCTCCCTCTGCACATTTCCAAAGTTAAAGCAGGGGGATGGCTGTGACAAGCCGTTTTTGTGGCTTTCTGAATCTGACAGTCCGACGTGATGGGGCCGTTGTGTGGAGACTAGAATAGGGGCCAGAGTTTGACCTCTCTTCAGCTGGCTTTTGTTCATTTTTGACACAACAATTTCACAACCAATTTTACAGTGTGTTTTTCACTTCTCATGTGAGTGATTATAACCTTTTACTCATAGGATACACATGTCACAGGTGGAACATGGGAAAGTCAGCTGTTTGCATTCAGGACTTGTTGAAAGGTTGTGTTTGGGTTGCACAGTATAATGGGCTACAGTAATACCCTAATAGCATCCCCCCTGGGACGCACAGTTGAAGAAAGTGATCAAAAGATATAAGAGCTGTGTTTTACTAATCGCACGTTTAAGGTACTACAGTTTCAAAGTGGAAGAATTAACCAAAATGCCATGAGACTTTCTTCTGTGAACTGCAAACTGATGAGCTTAAAACATCAACTGACTTCTCACCTTTATATTTTCCTTGGATTTTATACAAATATGATCCAAATATGTTTAAAAATGAAGACTTTGTGGGAGAAAATTATATTTATGAAGTTAGGATTTCAGTCAAGTGTTACTTAATACTGTTTCAGACATTTTCTCCTTGCCTTACTGCAATCAATTAACAGAACCTGCTCATAATGAGAGCTAAAGCAGATGTCAAGCCTGAGCTGAAAATCCAAATGAGGACGATTTAATCGTGTTTATGAGAATCAGAACAACTGATTAATGTCAGAGGAAAGAGAGAGAACTTGTGGAAGTGTATAAATGTATTTGCTAACGTAGTATCTCTCTATCTATTATATAATGTAGAAAAAGTGTGTGTCTGTGTGTGAGAGAGAGAGAGAGAGGAAGAGGGAAGACAGAGAAAGAGGCACTGAAGCCAACAAAGCAACAGTGCAAAACAGAAGAAAATTCACAGAAGCACCAAGTGGGAGGTGGTGAATGGGGAGAAAGCCCAGTGACAGGATATGGGTAATAACTCCTCCATGCTGTCAGTGGTTTGGAGGTGGAAGGCTGAGTCTTTCCTGCTAACTGATGTAGGGGTAATGCTGGCCATAGATTAGTGGCTCTTCCTGTAGCTGGCCTTGACTAGGAGTGGTGCTGGCTGTCACATCAGAGACAGGACATTTAACTGCCCTCATAAGACTCTCATTATTTCATAAATCTGCAGTTTAGGCGCTCAGCTCTGTTGATTTGAGCCTAAGCCAAGTCTTTGAGAATGTTTTTACAATCTCCTTAATTTATTTACAGTCTTGGTTCATTTTTGACTGTGGATGAGCGTGAGAGAGAACGAACGTCACAGAATATTGGTGGATGGAGGGAGAATTTATTGTTGTTTGTTGCCTTCTTCATGTTTAATGTGTATATATGTTCATGCATGTGTGTGTTGTTGTTGTTGTTTGTGTGTGTGTGTGTGTGTGTGTGTGTGTGTGTGTGTGTGTGTGTCTGTGTCTGTGTCTGTATGCATCAGCCAACTGGAGCTAATGTGATAATTCTAGCACCGCGCCAACAGGGAATTCAGTTTCACCACGTCTGCTGTTCGCCTGGTTCCTTCATGAATCTCTGATACATATTTTTACTTTGTAAGTTTTATTTTTCTCTGTCACATTCTTGGCTGTTCTTTTATCTCTGTATTACTCTTTTTTTCAAGAGCCTGCTGCTGGTATTTTTGTATTTTAAGTCTGATCTGATGTTTCTTGGTGACTGAACATCCAAATGGCACAATCTACCATGCTCAAAATGATCCAAATAGGTAACCACAAATATTCACACAGAAACTTTGTGTAGATGTTCGTATCCTTCTGTGAGCCAAATCACATGTCTTTGGGATAAAATGTGCTACTAGAAATGCATTTATGCTTTGCTAGAAATATATACTTTTATGAGCACATATAACCTTCTTTTGTGACACGTCCACATTATCTCTGTCTCCAACCACCTAGATCTCCCAGCCCTGTAGCCTCCCAGGGAAAGTGCTTGGTATGAAGAAATTCAATATGATTAGGACTATGATCGCTGCCTCTAATCATTTTAGCACCCATACCCTCTATTAAGAAAAACACTGGGTTTGAACCACAACTTAGCACAAGCTTCTGATACAGGGAATCAGCCTGTGGGAAAAGCCCATAATTCAGTGTTTGAGTGCATGTAGGTATGAGTTGTATGTACTGTATGTGAGAATGTACATCAGTGCTTTTTGGGGAAATGGTGTACTGGATGTGTGTGTTGGTGTGTGTGTGTTTGCGCAGCCCGCAGAGGCTCAAGGGCAGACTTGGTCAGCTATGCTGAGGGTTTGTGGTCACCCCGACCAACAGATCACAGGATTGTGGCTTTAAATGGGCCGCAAATCATCTAACAGGCCACACCGTTGGACAGGAATGCTGAAGCAAACGGGAGGAGTACTGGATAAACAAGATTACAGCCTCTACACTTTGTCTTTACTTAAAGTGAAAGAATAAGCCCTTAGAAGAAGTGGCTATAGTGGAGGTAATATAGTCTTATATAATATGAGCATGAATGTTGAACAACGAGACCATTTAAGACAGTTTCTGAATAACTTTTGTGTTTTGTGTTAATACAATTTTTTATTTATCTGTCTTGTTTCCCTGATTGAAGCACATACCAGGGTTTGAACTGCACCATGTTGGGGAAAGGAGACACATAGTATAAGCATTTATACCTGTTTCCTTGATAAATCATTTGTCATTGTGTGGAAAATTGCCATGGGAAAGTGCTGATGAGAGAGAGGCTGCTGAACCAAATGTGTTGAGGAGGTGCACTCTGGTGTTTCCTGAATTCCTGATCTGACACCAAATCCATGTACAGAGGTAAAAAACTCATGAGTCATGATAAATAAAAATACCACTAACATGCTTACCAAGGGAATTTAGCCTGCCACAATTTTTCTCCAATCTTTTCCCACCAGCATTGGGTCTACCATTTTGTCAGTAAACAATTATTGAAAACAAAGCTTTCACACTGTTTATTCAAAAGACGTAGCTCTTCCATAGAGTCTTATCTAATAGGGGCCTGCAAACCATTTCTCCTCTCTAGAACAATTTTTGCTCTGACAGAGGAGGATTAATGGTGGATGGTGCTATGCAGCTACTAAAGTGTGATAGCTTTCTCTGTTTCGGACTCAGCGGCTCCTCAGCCCATGAAGGGTCAGGGGTTTGCAGCTGGTTAACAGTGAAAACATCTTAATCTTTGAGACAAGCTGAGAGTGCAGCGTTGCAATTTACTCTACATGTGGACAAGTTCCAAATCTTTGTTGGGAAACTGATGCTTCTATTATGTTAAAACACTGATCAATGAATCATTCTTCCAGGAGTCAATTTGATGGTTCACAGATACAGCACGGTTGTTTGGATAGAAATGACTGAACATGTGGTGCTTCAACACCATATGTACACACACACACTGCTTCTTTGTGACCCTGGCCTAACCTTAGTGTTATCTCACTGCTGATCACTGCCTGTGACTGCAGGCCAACTGTCTGCCTGGCTGTACACACAAACAAACAAAAACACATTCTCACAGTCGGCGCACATACACATACACATACACACCTCGGCTTAATGGTCCAAGTCTCACCACAGAGGAAATGATTTCCCATCAAATCTGCTGTGAGTTTCCAGAGCTGTTTATTTCGTCTTTATTGTAACGTTGATATGCTCTGTCTGCCCTGCGCCGTAAAAGAGACCAGTGTTTAACTAAACCTTTGGTCTAAACCTAATCATTGTTCATTGAGATGGCCTTAAAACAAGAATTGTTCCACCATGACCCTGCCTATTTGTATGTGCGTTACTGGTTGTCGAATTATACAAGAGGCTGTTTTTCACAGCAAACTAATTTTCCATCTCACCACACTCCCTGCTGGGCTAAAGCCTATCTTAATTAACACTGGGTTTTTACTAGATCACTGTTGGTTTAGTACCAGCTACTTTCAGCTTTGACATTAATTAAGTGCTGAAGTCAGGACTGAGACTCTGGTGCGTTTACTAAAATGAAAATGCTTTTTGCATATGCGTGGTTTATCAACTAGAGGGCCACTGAAAACAAGATCTGTCAAGGTCAATTGAGTAGAGATGGAGCCACATCATCAAGCATGGTGTGTGTGTGTGTGTGTGTGTGTGTGTGTGTGTGTGTGTGTGTGTACATCCATGGAGTGTTCATATGTTCTCCTACATGCATGAATATGTGCCAGTGACCCAATTGTTAAAGTGTGGTTATGGGTGAGTAGCCATGGTTTTCGTGCGTACACGCACACACACGTACACACACACACACACACAAACGAGGCATGCTGACAAATGCGTTTGCACAGTTCAGGATCACAGCAGAAGAATGGAAAAGAGCGACTGTATTCTCCATCTCTCACAAATAAATACTCTATCCACCACATCCATCGTCTCTGAAACTACCATAAAGGAAGAAACACCCAATTAAACGTGCATTCATGCATATACATACAAACATATGACCTAAACTATCATGCATAGACACACAGAGTTACATCAAGAACAAGCTCAATATTTACACCACCAAAACAAAGCATCCCGTCTTTTTTCTTCTTTTGCTCCTCAGCTCGCCATCCCAGTCTCTCCACCTCATTTCCTGTTTCTCCCTGACCCCCTGCTCTTTCTTTCCCCCACCCCCATCTAGTTCATTTCAGGCCAGGCCAACTGTGGCCATGGCAACACTCCAGGAAGGTGGATGAGTCAACAGAGAAATACACAGAGGCACTTCTCCTCCGTCTCCATCTCTGGGCGGTAAGACATTTACTGGAGCAGTCTCTGAAAGACCTACTGACTGGTGGAGGGGAGATGATGAAGAGCAAGAGGACAGGAAAGAGTATTATCTAGACAGCAAACACATCACCTTAGTTTCAATGCTAGTTGCAGTCGTCAGCTATAAAAGAAGTCTGGAAAACCAAACTTCCATTATTGTGATGCTGACTAATGTTATTTTAAATTTTCAAAGCAATGTGAGCCAAATAAGAAAGTCCCAATGAGGTCAATTTCACTACACATGGGTGTTTGTGAAAGGAAAGAAAAATGCCTAGAAATTCGTTTTACGTATCAGGTGAAGTCATGACGAAAAGTGGGGAACTTTCTGACTGTAACTCTGAGACCTGCATTGTGTGTCTCCTGGGCTGTGAGGTTTAGACAACTAAAACTTGTTTAAGGTTAAAGAGAGTTTGTGGTTTTGGTTGAATGTTGAAAGAGTGAGAGTATCATCTTATGCTTCATGTCATGACTTTTACAGTGTTTAGGATGAAGTTGTGTTCCCACTCAGAGCTGCAGTGCTGTCAAGTCCCGGTTTGTTTTGAGTCTGGACTAAAGGAGTTCTTTGTGATCTAGGATATGTCTCTGTGGATGTTTTGCCTCAGTGTCAGTCTTTTGAATGCCTCGTCTCAACTAAGACCTATTGTTTCTCTCTCTGTCCCAGTGTAATGAGGTCCAGTCCAACATCCAGTCAGCACAGAAAAAGTTCTATAACATTCACCATTTAATTCTCAATTTAATTGTTTCTGTTTATTTGTTGAGTCTAATTATGTGCAATTTGCATAAAATGTCAACTTTAGACCAGCAGCCTTTTGTAGCCAGATGCAACTGTAGCCCTGTAAAAAATGCTGAAATGCTTTTTTTTACTCTTTTACTTAGACTTGACTTGGACTCAACGTAATTGGTCTTGACTACAGCCATATGCACAACCTCTATCAAGTTGCCTAAGCATAACCAGTAAAAATGTTAATCGTGCTAAAGCTGAAATTGTAGAAAAAAGAACAAAATAATTTGGATGGTGAACGTTCTCCAAATACATGTAGGTACTGTTTTGGTCATCATCTTCATTTTAGAGCAGTGAGCAGCAAGTTAGAAGGCAGGTAAGAGGCAAGGAGAAGAAAGGAGTGAAAAACGTTGCTATCTGGTTATAGTGTTGTGCTGAGGGTGTGATGGCTTGTATCAGGTAACACTCACGCCGTTGCCAAAATGGTGGACGAGGTGTTAGTGTGTGTTTAAGTGTCAGACTGTGGTAATGCAGACATACACCCTGTCTCCCACACACACATGCATGCATAAATAGAGCAGAGCCCTGGGATGGGTGACACAGACACATGTTTATCATTGAGGGGATTGGTTGGATTCCTTTCATCTGAAAATGGCTGACTGTTCCCTCGCTCCCAGCCTGACCCCTTGGCTGCCTTTATCTCCCTCTGTCTCTATTGGCCTCACTCTCACTTTCCTGTCTCTCTCTCTGTCGCTCTCTCTCTCTTTCTCTCTCCTCGGACGATTTCTCTTAAGAACTTTTTCATTTCTTCAGTCTAACTCTGACCTTCATCTGCCTTGAGCCTTCATCTGTTTGTACACCCGTTTTATTCTTCACGTCTTTCTTTAAGTCTCCTTTTCACTGCCCATCTGCTTTTCATCCGAGCCCAGACAGAAGAAAGCTGGTGGTTCTGGCCCTGATAGCATTAGGTGGGGAGACATTCATAGTTTTCCAATCGGATTCCTGAGAATTACTATTGCTTACTGATTGATGCATGTGGACAGTGTGTCTGTGTGACTGTGTGTGTGTGCGATGTAATTCTCATTTTTGAGTGCGTTTATGTGGGTGCATTCCTGCATGCATGCATGTGAAAAAAATAACAGCGTTATTAAGCTTCATGAGGGATGTTTGCCTTTTCATAATAAATGCACACAGATATTTGGCACACTCTGACACCAATCCTAACCCACACAGATACACACACAAATACACACGGCAGTTCCCAATGCGATGAGCTGTCAGTCCCTGTTAGGCTTGGCATTCTCATTAGCAAGTGGTTTGGATCCCCTTTCAGAGGCGCTGAACTCAGGACCTTTCCCCCTCAGCACTTCCAGAGAGAGACAGGAGCCAACGCAGGGAGTAAAGCAGCGAACAAGAAGGAAAGAAGGCAGACAGGAAGTGAGAGGCAAGGACCTTTCACAGTATCAGATAGTTTGTGTTTAAATATTTGTTGAAATATTTTTCATGCTCCACGATGTTTACAGTTCACACTGTCTTCCTAAAGACTTTCAAAGCCGCCTCCCATGCCACCGTGAATAGTTATGAATAGGTCTTGATTTAAACCATTGCAAGGTCACCCTCAGGTATATCAAAGACCAGCTGAGGGAGAAAGAAATCAAGCTTACAAAAGCACATTTACCTTATGAATAATGTTACCTTAAGTTTCAATTGCATTCCTTCCAAATGACCCCACGAAGAACCCATTGCTGATTAAAAGGAATTTATTTGTGTTTCACTGGGAGAGAAAGTGGAATAGAGTTGCCTTTTACGAGAGCCAGATCAGCAGGTCCTCCAGGGTGGGCAATGCTGCCGCAGAAACGCTGAACCCAAACCAGACATCCTTCAAAATGATTTCATCCGCAATCACTGGTTCACCGACGCCTGCAAGTGATCCAAGATAAGCATTTTTTTTATGACAGAGAAGGAAGAAAATTTGGGGGGGGGGGGGGGGGGACGTGGGACGTCCAGCATTTCAGCAGGCAAGCCTGAAAAATTTTCCAATACCTGGCACCGACCCATCCACAGGTCGCACCATCCCAGGTTAGCCCAAGTGAAGATGGACGGAATACCCCAAGCTTTTTCTAGACTTAAACCAGATTTTTGTAAATCTCGTCTTTATTTATAGAGCCCTGCGGATGGTTTTGACAGATAATCCATCTGAGCCGCATTTGGTGCCACCAGGTTTAATTGTTTAGTAGCTTTGGAGGTTTAGGGATTCAGGGTTGGTCTCTCCATTTTGGCAGCTGACCCCCTTGGGTTTGAAGGATATGGAATGAGGGTTAAAATTCTTTGCTTGAATATGTTTTACTTCTTCAGTTAAAAGTTTTAGCCTGGGCTGCTTGTCTATGCAAAATTCCACGAAACACTGTAGGCTAAATTTAAAAATAAAGAGACATCTGGTGCTCCATGAAGTCAGTAAGTAATTGCAGGAGTCTTTGTTTTGCTCTTCTTACAAAATAGGACATTAAAAGGAAATACCACATTTTAATTTCTGTTTGTTTTCTTTTTCCTCTTCTACCACCTCCTGTTGTATTTTTCTGTCACTCTCCTCATCATTCTCGTCTTCTCCTGGTTTCCAGTGAGCCGTCCAGCCTTTGCATGAGTCAGGGGCCGATCTGTGTAAACAGCAGCCACACTGAGGTAACGTAGTAAAGTATGTGGTTTATATGACCTCGGCAGTTTCTTGCATCAGTCTCCCTGCATGATAAACATGATAAAAATGGAAACTGACTCATTGTCTTCATATGTTTTTTTGACATTTGGACCAATTTAGTGCATAGCTGTGTAATACATATGCTGAGTTGTATGACACTTAGGCCAGTGAATGATTTACAGAATCCTTTGTTGTTCAGTCAAAAAGTAAGCAGTCACTGATTTGGACACACATTTGCATTCTTTAACAGCAACAGTAGACTCCATTTATTAACTCGCTTCTTTGGCAATGCAGTACAAAACTAATCCATTACACACAGTAAGGGACAGAACACACAAATTACTGTATGCACTCTATTAATTGTAGAGCTTGCAGATCATTTTTATGAAAGGAATATTTTTGGTGAGGTTGAAGGTGATACCTTTTGTTATAATCTTATGGTTCTTCCAGGAAGGCACAACACTGATATACTCAGGAGCACCATTAGCACAGTGTAGAGGAACACACACACTTACCTGCAGTGCTTGTCATTCACCATATACAGACTGAATTGTCCAGAATCGGTCAGAGACAAAGCAATGGGAGTAATTTTGTGATTATTTCACTCCTACTTCTTCCTTTAACCTACAGACACATTTAAAGCCTCATTAGGTTTCAGGCAGAGTTATTGTGCTGTAAAGGTTTTGTCTTGAACCACTTGTAGGAAGATGTAAATCAGTGCTGGAGTCATGATCAAGTCCAAGACTAAACAAAAGTCAAGTCCAACTTAAGTCAAAGACAAGTCACTGCCTTCGTTCTGACCGCTGCCACATTCTGGTGCAAGTTCATCAGGATTAGAACAGTGAGTGGGACTTTGTATTAAACTTAAACTGGACAGCATTTCTCAACAGCCAGCCATTTGTAGCCAGCTGGACATTCATCTATAGATAGTAGAGCAATAAAAGCAATTACCCCTGTGATTTCCACATAATTGAGACTTCATTTGTGTCAATTTCAAAAAGACTCAAGAAAAATACTGAGGCATGACCAAGATAAATGAGTTTGGAGTTAGTAAAAAGACCACAATGTTTATAAAATGTGATCATTGCCTGTAGGAGGGCAGCAGTGTTGCAGTAGTGGCTGGGATCTCATGTACAAACACTGGTGTCACTCTCATTCTTTCTCTATCCCTCCCATCATTCCGCTTATCCCTTCATCCATCCCTCTATCCCACTAAATATCCCAGTTGTTAGTAAGTATTAAAAAGCCATTCACACTGCTCTCAAGTGCTTGGGTTGGCCGTCACCAGAGCTGACTACAGAGACTTTGAAAGGGCCTGGCCTCTCTTTCTCCATCTCTCTCTGTCTCTCTTTTCCTATGTCTTTCCTATGCTCTCCCCCTTTGCATTTTGGCAAGCTGATAAAACAGACTTGTGTTTCCATTCCAATACTCACTTACTCTCTGTGAGCTTTTCACAAAGATCTAGGTTTTTGGCTGTCAACAATGGCATTCATGCCTGCAATGTCTGTCTGTCAGGCTTCTAACGGCTGCCTGAGGCGTTGATATTATTACCTGAGAGAATCAACAGCAGAAAAATCTACCAGAAACACAGGATTTGTTCATGACGATCTAGAACGTGGCTTGGCTCACACTGCTGCCAGTCCATATTTTTCATATTAACAGAGTCTGTAAAGTTGCAGCATGACATAAGATGCTGAGGGCCATGTGAGTTAGACCAGTGGTGAAGAAACATCTCTGTGGAACCCTTCAAGACTGCCCAACACATCGTCACAATAAAGCCTAGAACAACAGGACAGATGCCATACATGGCAAAATCCACTGTAATCTATAATGACAAGGCCAAACAAAACCAGCCCCCTGTTAAAAAGTAATTTGCAAACAATACTTTATTCAGGATCACATGCTTGATTTCAAAACGTTTTCATCATTTGATATCATGTGACAGTGGAGAAGTGGTTGCCTCACTGAAAGAATGTTTTGGGTTTGAGCCCGTGGCTGACTGGGATCTTTCTCTTTTATTATTTGCACGTTCTCCCTCTGTCTGTGTGGGTTTCTCTGGGTATTCTGGCTTCCTCCCTGCATGCCACAGTCCAAAGACATGTGTCCAAAGACATGTAGGTTAGATTGACTGACTCTAAACTTGTAGTTGTAAATGTGAGTGTTTGTTCGTCTCTATGTGTCAGCCCTGTGATGGACGAGCGACCTGTCCAGGGTGTAGCCCGCCGCTCACCCAGTGTCAGTTGGAATTGGCTAGAGCTCCCTCCTACAGAATAAGTGGTATAGAGATCCATCCACTATCTAATGGATGGATCATTTAATAATTCTGGTACCAGTGGTTACAGAAAAACAACAAAAACACTTTTAAACTTTAATTCAAATATTTTTATTGCATGCTAGAAGGTAACAAAAACATACATTTGCCCTAAATTGACATGTGCTGGAAATGAAAGACCCTTTTTAATGGATACAGTGGAATGACCTGGCAATACAGGGGTTGGAGTATTTCAGGACAAAATCTGGTTGCCATCCACATTGGGTGGTATATTCTGTGATGTTATTACTACCCAAAGGCAGGTGGTCTGGCAAAGAGCTGACAGAGCCATCAGAAACCAATAACTGCGTCTGCTTACATACAGAGTTTCTTCAGCCAAGTTAAACTCGCGTATCTGAAAGGGCGCGTACAGTATGTTCATGAGATTTCTTCTTGCTCTTATTCTTCCTGACACTCTCTGATTGTCTGTCTCCTCAGCTCAGCTCCAGGAATGCTCACTTATGCAGCATTTGTGCCACTGTTCCCAGGGTCGACATTAGATGAGAAAAGTTCTGTGCTCTGGGACAAAAGTGATCTTTACATTTTCACAATTAAGCGGTGGGTGTCTCTTTCTGCTTATTAGCTGCTGGCTGTAGATTCATTTGTAGTGCACAGATACAAAAGTGGCATCGGCCTCTCACCTTCTTTCCAAATGTACCGCAGCTTTGACGAAAATCTAAAACTTCGAGTTTGTTTTTCCATCCCTTGGTTTGATTTGTAAAAGCTGGTTTGTTGAGATAAACAGATGGTGACACTGATTTTTCACTCTGATGCCATTAAACCATTGCAAAAGAAAAGTTAAGATACTTTTGCAAAACCTTAAGCAGTGAGAAAAATACAAAGCATGCTGCAAAATGTTTTGATATATTTCATGATTAATATAGGTCGTTGTCCATTACACATTTTGATCAGTTCATTTGGGTGCAGAAAGTATTTTTTCAATATTATTTCTTTTTGTCTCAGTTTCCTCTCATTTTTTAAACTGGGAATCTGAGGATGTGCAAATACAAACATCAACAGTGGGTGGCATCAAAAACAAAAAAGCTAATTTGGTGTGTGGTGTGTGTTAGTTATTATCAATGAAGCTGTAGAAATCCAGGCTGGTCTCGCAGCTTTAGCCAGGCTTTATAGAAGAACTCATCAAATCACAATGAAACATTAAAATGTGTGTATCGGTTTGTCAAATGTGCGAGTGTTCAAAAAAATATCAGCTGTAGATTTTCGCTGCCTGTCTGCACGACGAAAATTTGTCTGTGACAAAGTCAGCTGCCCCACCTGTTCACCATTAATATAAGTTCTACTCCATCAAACCATTTCCCACACAATCCCACATCTGTAATTCACACAACACACACATTCACCTCTGCAGCCCCTCAGGCTGACATGTTTCCATGCTAATCTGTTTGCACAACTCTGCTGCGACCACAGGCCAATTACACATCGTCACATGATGCACACCCACAAGAGAAAACGAAGAAGAAAAATGAGGCAAGAGCCACCCACAGAGAACTCCTCTTTCTCAGCCCTCGTTTTTTATCCCCCATGAAACGTCTCTCTCTCCTCCTGGTCCTCTTACGTATCCCATGCCCTCCATCTCCAGCTCGCATTCACTTTGTGGCTGTAATTACAGCTGCCCATCATTTAGGCTGTCTCCACACAACAGCACCCTCTGAAACCACGGCCCGCTACAGCCCTCTAAGTAAATTTGATTTCTCATTTCATTTACATTCCATAAACTCTGCCATATGTGGAATATTATATTCAAACTGTACCAGTGGATGCCAAGAGACTCTATGCCTTGGGAAAGGTGGAAGAACTTTGTTGGAAAAACTGCACTGCTGAAGTGCCTGACAGCTGAAATTGACCATGATGTGAATCAGCAGCAGAGAAAAAACTTGGGAAAAGAAACTTCACAGCAGCATCCTTCATTTTTTTTTATTGTTATCTTTTTATTTTGGCACAGAGGGGAACTGTCAAGTGGTAAAAGTGAAAGGTTTCCTGTGTTATTGTTGATTTTGCTCTCTCCAGTACCACCAAATTGAACACTTTTATTTTCCTCTCCTCTGTTTCCCATTTTGCCTAAGTGGTGTGGAGGATTTTCTGCTTCTTCTTCGTGCTCCCTGCTGGTTTCTGTTCCTCCATTTTTCTCTCTTCTCATTGTCCTGTCTTTGTTTTTTTTGGTCTTTTCTGTCGTGTTAAGGATTGACCAGTTCGCGTCAACAGCAGTGCAGCCAATTTTATCATTATTTCTTCCCTTTTATGTCATTTTGACATAGGACTATAGAAAACAAAGAGTTGAGTGCAGCTTTTGTCAATGTCCTGATACAGTAAACTGATCATATGGTGCAAAAATGACTAGAAATAATCGTCATTCATCCATGTAGTCACTAAGCCGCTTATCTTATTAAAATCATATTTGCAAAGAGTAATTGACTCAGGCCCGAAGTTACAAAGAATTGAAAAGGTCATGTTCAACAGCCTTGCAGGGAGTGTTGGGCTTACTGGGGCTTTAGCCAAAGGGATGGGGTCATCCAGAGGGCAAGGACGAGGCTCCCTCAGTCAATTTGGCTCAGAACTAGTTCTGGGAACTCTAATTTGAAAGGTGAAACAGAGGCCTGAATGCACAAATGCCTTAAATCCCCTGAGCTACTGAGGGCACACTGGGGTAAAACAAATTTATTGACTGGGGTCTGAAGAATTTTGATCTCCAGGCTCCAGTAACATGAAGCCTGTTTGCCAATCCAGGTGTTCAGCTGCTGGTTTGGTTATTGGTTTTTAACCCTCAACACTTGGGCCCAACACTTTACTGTTTTAAACCAAGTGAATGCATCACTATATTGTGCAACCAGGAAATAAATCTTTCTGCTATGCATCACAAGGGTGGATCTAGAGGGTGTATAATGTGTAGAGGAGGGTGACTGAGAATAGGTCTGTAATGGGAGGAAGAAGGCTTGTACAGATGGTAACACTTATCAAACTGATGATTCAGCTCAGTTTGACCTGTGAAATTCTGTGTTTGTGCTGAAGTTATCAATCCCTGCAAAACAGTTTGCATTGGTAGCAGAAAACTGAGTCTAGTTATTGGTACTGGAGCCAGTGTCTTGGCTCCCTGTCTCTGCTGCTGTCTTGTTTTGCTTTCCTGGCTGCCCAAATGTCTGTCTGATTGCATGCTTTACCTCCTGCCTACCCATTTATCCATGATGCTGAACACTACACCTCACAGCTGGTTTGACTGTCTGCCTCTTTTTCCTGCTTCAACTAAGAGGCACTTGATAGAGAGGAGTGTAAGGGGCGTCACTGTACCCGATTACATGGGGGGAGATGAGACGAATGATAGGATTTATGTGCTTCCTCATAAAGTTTACGAGTGGAGCCTTGTTTTAAGGGCTCCAACTGGCAGTTTTCGCATCAGCATGGGAGTTGGGGAACAGGTCATGCACACTCAGTTTTTGGCAGCAAAAAAGCTCCAACTGGAGTTCACTCATGTCTATATTTTGCATTTAAGTCTCGTGGATTTACAAGACAAAGCAGGAATATCAATAGAGATGCAGAAACAATGTGTGACTCTGGCTGACCTGCTTTGCACCTAAGCCTCGGTTGAAATTAGCGAGTTTACCGTTTGCTGGATTTTGCTGGACTGTTTGCAGACGATCATTAAAAAAGAAATTCTCTGTATATTGTTGTCACAATAATCCGCTTCTCAGCTCTCTCATCATCAAGTGCCCAGCTGAAACGAACCTGTCTTCACAGTGACAAATAATACCACTCAAAGGCAAACAGTTTCTTCACCACTTTGAAATCATAGTGTTAATTTCCAGGACAGAGCCAAACATGAATATGCACAAATTTGTTTCCCAAAAAAATGATGTACATTTTACGTAACTGAATAAATAAATCTGAAACCAAGAACAAAAAATTTGATTTAACTTGCAGAGTTGTGCTTGTAATTGCTGGTAAAGTAAAAATAAAGGTAAGCTTGTATGGTTTTTTTGAAAAGAGGGTATAGGAAGGTTGGGTTGTGTGTAATGGGGACAGAGCAGAGGGAGCAGAGAAGATGCATGGGTCACATTAAAACTGAGGTCAGTGAGAGGGCTCCGCTAATGCTACCTAATCCACATAAGCCAAGCTCCCAAAACACCCAAACACACACACACACATGTATATGCAGTTGTTCTCCATGGGCACACAGTTATGACTGTTGGCCAGGGGTGTGTAAGAGCTGTGGTAATATATGTGGCTGATGTCACGCGAAGACTGGACTGTTCATCTCTGCCCAGCAAGCATCCGACAGGGAAAGTTACATACCGTGTTGTACTGACAAAGCTTTTTTCCATGTTCGCCAACACTAGGTAATATCGATATACAATAATCCATGTTCACTTGTCGGGTGATGCAGTGTCATAATTTTGTCCACATTAATGTTACATGTTATATATGGTTGTTGTGAGTTTGGACTTGGTTCCATTGTGATTCTAAAGAAGCAGAGTGTGGATAGAAATCACTGCATACTGTATTCCACTACTTTGTCTCATTTAGCACCAACTGTCTGTGTCTGTTTATGGGTACAGATCTTGCTACTGCACTCCTGAGGTTAAGCAACTCGGGATCACACACACACACACATAAACCGCTGAGGTAGCACATGTTTGGAAGGAGATTAAAGCTGCCGATGTGTTTCATCCAATCTGCTTGTCAGACCCCACACCTTTCTGAAAGGAACAATCCAACCTTCACACTTTTTTATGTTTTGGTGGGTAAATTGTGGGTCCTGACACAACTATTTCTGTCACCTTTCATGTGAACAAAAATAGAGGCTTCCTGAACCTATGCACCATTTAAAAGACAAAAAACTGTTTTATAGGCTTTTGATTTCCCATTAAGTTAGACAGCACATTGTACATACTGGTTCTTTTTAAACATAACTCTACCCTAAGAATTATTCAGGCTGTACAGCAGAATTTGTCATAGTCGGGGTGGTTGGATGAGTTGGAGACAGTGGAGTCTCGTGTCCACTTTCCAAAACATACAGGCAATGACAACGATCATTCCCTACCTAATCAACAATGTTGAGTTTGTGCCTAAACTAACCAAACTTTAACTACAGCAGTCCCATAGAAAAAAAGCCTTGAGTTTCCAAGTAGTGATTTGTGATGGTGATTTTGAAAGACAATCACGAAGGACGTCATCCTGCCAATGTGGGAGTCCGATCGGAAAATGTTTAGATGTGTCTTTGCAGAAGGCAGTTAAATACAGTATGATGTGTATTGTCATTTATTTGGAGGACTTGGTGGAATTAGCAAAATTTCTATTAAAAAAAATTGTGCTGCATTTAATCCCCTTTTGGATAAATTTAGATAAAATTATAATTGATAGTAACTAGAGAAATGTGCACATTTTAATGGCACACACATCACAGGTACATACGGTGATATTTGGTTCTAGCAGGCTACGTCCTAAAAGACACCAACATTCCAGAGAGGCCAAGTGGATCTGTGAGGAAATCAGTCAGTCACATTCCTGTCTGTGATCAATCAGCCTCTGGCCCGGACAACCTGAGATTAACCTTAGCCTTCCTTCAAACTACCTGCCCTTTCTAACGACCTCCAGCTCCATGTAAATCACTGCAGTTTCCATTGTTATGAAGAGCAAGCACATAATATAGATCTTAGGTATACTGTGTGTGTGTGTGCGTGCGTGCGTGCGTGCGTGCGCGCATGCGTGTTTTTGAGATTAACCCACTCAGCCACCATTCGATTTGCTGCAATTCTACAGAAACAGAGAGTGTAGAGTGTGCAAATCTGCACACTCATCTGCAGAAGAAGCAGAGTGGAGATGGAGCCACAATGTGACATAAGACTGTTACAATTTAAGCAGAAAGGAACGCACAGTTTCTCCACCAGAGAAGAGCATGTGGGCGAAGGAAGGAGGGGAAGGATTTGGCACATCAAACTCTAGAATGTGGACATGCACTCTGACTTGCCACACACAACATCAGCTCAGTGACAATGTGGTAGAGTCATTACTGCAGGTCTCTCAGGTACTCAGAGTGAGGAGGGACGTGGCCTCTGTGAAGTGAAGACAATGCAGTGAGCTCAAAGAGGAGTATAGAAGTTAAATGTTTCCAGTTGTCAATAAAATGTAAAGGTTCTATAGAATAAAAAAAGCAGTCCTAGATAGACAGATCATTTCGGTTTGTGAGCTTGGCACTTTCAACTTGGAGAAATACTAAGTGGAGTGACTGGAGCTGACTTGAGTTTTTCCAGTAAAGTAAATGCTACAATTGTGGCAGTTACTTTAAGTGGAACGTTTCCAGTAGCTGCATTGCTTTTCACTATTCTACTATCAAACTCAATCATAGCTTTACCATTGTTTTGTTTTTTTTCTTTTTCTCTTGTTCATTTTTTCTAAAGAAAATCAAATTTTAAAAAAACGCAGTTTATTCAGTTGTCAAGTGCACAGTAGCCCTCTTTTTTTCAGCATCCTCATCCAGGCTCTCTGCCTCCCTCAGTCTCACCGTCAGGCTGCAGTGTTCTGGCCAGCACATAATTGTCTAAGTGCTTCTAGATGGCAGCAGGCTATTTGGTCATTAAGGGGCCTATTAAGTCATTAGTGCAACAGTGGGACTGCCGTCTGCCTGCCGACAGGACCAGATGATCGGCCCGATACGTGTTGCTTTGCAGTTTTCCACGTATTTGTGCAGATAATTATAGCTTAGATGTGAAACACCCTCGTATGTGACGCTTGAGGAGGGGATACACGTCGCCAGCACACTTTAAAGGTAATCTCCCCCTCCTCCTCCTCCTCTTTCACCTCTTTTTCCACTCGTTGCGTGTGCGTGCATGTGTGTGTGTGTGTTGATGTGCATGTGTGCAGATGAGCAATGGGTTAGCAATGAGACAAGCAGAGCCTCGGGACATGTCAGAGAGAAAGATAGGGAGCAAGAAGAAGGGAACAGAGATCTAGAAGTAATGAGGAGGTCAGAGAAAAGAAGAGCAGAGTGCAGACACAGAATCTCTTTTTCCATCAGTAGGTCTCTGTGGCCAACACGTCCCTTCAAACCACAAGTTACACACCCGTCACGGAATGTAAATATTTGGATATGGGTATGGTTGGATGTTACTTAATTCCTCCCTTTAACGATGTCCTGTTTAGGTGAACATAGTCCAAGAAACACAAAGCAAAGTACTCTGCATGATTTGATACGACGCATGAGAATCTTATTTTTATTTCATTTCTGCTGTTACTCTTAGCAACCCTTGTCTAGCCTTTGGAGACGTTCACTACCATGGGATCACACTATCATATTCACTGCTTACCATAAATGCTCATCAAGTAACTGCCATGCACAGCCAGAAACCTCTGGATCTCTGAAGAGAAAGACATTCCTCCTGGATATGCACTATATTTTACTTTAACAGTTTTACTGCTCATTTTCAAATCACTGATTTATATCCTCGAACCATATACTTTATGAGATCCAATCTGAATTGGAAAAGCAAACACAAATACAAATCAAATTGGATATAATATAAAGTAATACTGGCTTATGGGAAACACAAGCTATGTGAGTCTTAACATATTAAAGGGAATGTGTCTGGCCCAGACTGACAAAATGTTCCTGTTGTTTGTAAAGTCAGTGTTGCTATCCTAGCACCATGAACTTTTCATTAGATGTTTTCATCCATATGTTAGAAAAATCCTGACTCTCATCACATTGTCATTATTTTACCATGAAGAAATATATCGTTATGGCACTTCAGCTCACATCTCCAGGCCTGTAAGCATCCCACAGTCACCACAGCATGTGGGAGGCTGCAGCATCAGCACAGCAGAAGCCTCAGACTGACAGCTTCAGGATCAGAAGGATGGCACAAGATCTGCACTGATTGAAATAGTCACATCAGACTGCCAGTGAAGCTTTAAACTGGACTGCTTCTTGCTGAGAGAAGGACTCCCTTCTGCTGGGAGGAAACTGGATTCTGTCACCCACCACCCTCCCATCCCTTTAAACCTCCAGCCCGAAAGGTCGCAACACTGTGGTCTACCAACAGGTAGCCAGTTCTGTCTCTCACACACACACACACACACACACACACACAGAGTCACAGCACAAAATAGCTGATGGAAAATCAGTTAAGCCCAGTACTTTGTCAGATTGAGTGAAACCTGCCTGCTCAGTGGTGCCCAGACTGACCCTAGCAGACGGCTAGCCTCCTTACCGCTCTGCTGCTCCACGACTCCACTGCCACCTCCCACCGTGACTGTCGACCCCTGCGCATGACACAGGCGCCAACAGTATGATGTCATTTTTCTCTGACGTGGGCTGCAATGCGACCCAGGGAAAATAAATATAGATGTTTATTTGGTGGGAGTGAGAGAGGCCCACAGGCTGGAGCCACACTCAAAGTTCCCAACAGTAGCTTTGCACTAAGTCTGTTTTTGTTCCACATCTTAACTCCAATAATATACAGTATCTAAGTGGAACTAAGCCATTATGGTTTGGTTATAAGCATCACCAGTATGCTGTGCCATTGTGATGCTGAGACTTCTGATACTGTCACACAAGATTTTGTTGATTTCAGCTAAAGTGCTGTGCGTCTTAGGAGTTTTGATCTGTACTGATGTAGTAAGTAATTAATGTAGTAATTTATTAATTGGCCTTTAAGGGGAAAGGAAGCACACAGTGCTGCTGATGTGCAGATTGAACTCTTAGCTTTCTCCAGCTGTTTCCCCTCAGTGCTCAAAGCATTTAGAAAGTCTTTGGTACTAGTCGGCCTCCTCAGCTGTCAGCTTAGATTGGCCTCCACAGAACTGGAGAAGAACCATGCATCATGACCGCCTTTGTTTCCACAGCCTCTATGCTCCCTCTCACAGAGACATCCACACCTCCCTGTGATCTAAAGAGACTACAGAGAGATCCGAGGCAGAAAGTTCTCGTTAAACCACATTGGTCTAAAGAGTGCTCTGGCACGCTTCACGTCTCTCCATCCCTCCTATGCTACCACCGCTACAGACAGACGCTCACCACACACAAACATCCGCTCCTTCCGCTCCTATCCCAGAGAGGATGATTCATCTGGTATTTCTCTTTTTGTCAAAAAAAAAAAAAAAAACTCCCTTTGAGGTCACAGATCCCCTGTTACTACAGTTAACCTGTGGAGATGAACAACCATCGTTCCCCCACTAGTGCCAGTGCAGTGGCGTAACCACTGGGACCAGTTATCAGTGACAAATCCACAGTGTGCCAGATCATGATGCACAGGAACCTGTGAGCACCGACTTTTACTGGGAACAAATAATATGTAGGCCAGCAGAGTTTTAAGAATTGCTTCTGTTTCAGATTAGTGTTAGCAGTGAGATGATGCACATCAGTCTCCATGTCTTTTCAGCCTGATTTCACTTTTCTTATATTCCCCAGTCAGCTTCTATCTCTTCTTTCTGTCTTGAGTGTGTCACTTCCCTTTCTTCTGATTCCCACCCACACATTTCATCTTTGACTCTTCGTCCATCCATCCTTCTCTGACCTCATCACTGTTACAGTCAAGCGTAAAGGGATCCAATCAACCCTGGTGCCCAGATTAAATCACAAATTATTATAATTGAAAATAATGGTTTCCATGTCAAGTTTCAGTTCAACTCGGAAACGTTCTCATACATAGCTGGAAGGAGGAGGTTGGAAGTTCACAAGTCTAATGATGCTTGTGCTCTGGTGGGATGAAATTCAAGTTATCCATGACCATGACCAATTTGAGCACCTGTCTTGTAAAATCTTATTTGTATGCCTGTGCTTTTCACGGAAGACCAATAGATTATGAAGGTTGAAGTCACACAGAAGTTATCCAGATATGTTGGAAAAGACTGGTTAAAAAATGGCACCATATACTGCTTTCAACCTACTATATCAGTTGAGACTGATGAAAAATGCTGAACGCTTACGATATTATGAACACGCTCATCTATAGGACAGATATTTCATTAGTGCTTGTCCTTTGTATTATTGAGAAGTGTGTCTTGCCAAGCTTATTTCTAGGTGCAGCAAAGCTCTCTGGCATGTGCAAGGCATGCGGTGCGACGTTGACAACGTAGTTAGGAGGTGCTGGTGAAAGAGGAGATGCTGGCAGCCCACTGCCTCTCAAATTAGCTCTACAGCCCTGCGACCTGACCTGTCACATGGAGGCTTAGGCCTTCACAGATTCGATTGCACTGCACCAGCACTGTGCTCATATGGAGTTTTGCATACTTTCTATACATGCCTTCGTGTGTGGTGTGCCATGCCTGCACAGCACATGTGCTTAGTTATGACTACACACACACTCACACTGAGATGTTTTTGCTCCTTAATGTAGATCAGAGATATTGTATTAGAACAGAGCATCCTCCTCTTGGTGTCAAGGCTCATCACAGATTTTTCTGGGACCTCCCGCAGTTTGAAAAATTGCCTCCAGCTTCCAACTTAGGCCACCTCCAGATGACTAATTCTTTAAATAGACACATGTTCCTGTCATTTCTTTATCAACACACAAGAAATAATTAGGTTATTGCGTTCATCTTTCAGGCTCCGATTGCAGTGTGAGCCCAGTAACACCACAGAGAGCCAGACAGTCTGCATTAAAGAAAGGCAGAGCTCTCCACACTTCTCACCTTCTCTAATCTGTTCTGCCTGACACCCTCTCTGCAGATTCAGCTGCTGACTATTTGTTTAATAAGATGAAGGGACATCCATAACCAGAAAACTGCTGTCACGCACATATTTTAATAGGTTTTAGCTTGTCTTCTACATTTTCTTGCTGTTTCTTTTACTTACAGTCACGTTTTGTAGCCCAACTTGTTTGTCTTCAGAGCTACTTTATTACAAGCAGAATGATCCAAGATGAACAATCTAAAAGGATCTACTCATGCTCCCCCAGGCCTGGCTGGTCTTTGCAATTTCCTTACTTATTCCAGCTGTGTACACACTTGGAATCAAATGCCAAAAGGAGAAAACAAACAAGTGTTCATTCCTCCTCTTACCTGGGAGAAGTTGAGTCCATTCAGGGGGTGACATTGCTCCTCCACCTGCTCCACTGCCCCTGTTGTCTTTCCCATCCTCTCTGCCTCTTGAGCTAAGAACAGATCCAGCACCGGTGTCCCCCTGGACCGGACATCCCACTCTGTCAGTGAGTTGACCATCAGCATCACCCACACAGGCCTCTTCCTCTCCCAGTTCCCCGCAATGGCGTTGAACAGGTAGTCGGCATACAAGCCGCGACCACGCTGGTCAGCGGTCATCCAGTAAGGCATCATGTGTTTGACATAGTCCAGGTGGCGTTTGAGGCGGCGGTACAAGTCTCGAGGCAGCAGCGTCTGCAGGTTCTCCCCGTGGGGAAGGAGCTGGCAGCTGGTCAGCTTGGAGATGGTGAGAGGGTCGGTCAGGTCCAACTCAAAGAAAACATTGTGGCTGTTGTGGAAAGCCTGCTTGGAGCTGATGGGGATGAAGTCCCAGACTCGTGTGTAGGGCACATGGATGGTACCAAATAGGTAAGAAGGAGGATGAGGAGGTGCACGGTTTATTCTCCACAGGAATGAGTTCATGTCACTTTGCTGTGGAAGACACAGAGGAAGAAGGAGGGCAAAGAAGGTTGTGTTAAAGACTTTGAGAGCAAAAGCAAACAAAAACACCAGAGTGTTAGAACAACTCGACTTGAAACTAAAGCTGTTGTGGTTCCTTAGCTCATAGGTTCAGGTCAACAGCTTAAAGATTGAAATACAATTTTGAGATGACGACAAGGGAAGCAGTTGCTGTGAGGGCTTGCTGCTGTGGTGCAAGGAGGGAGTTTATAGAGGGGCCTTCTGGGCTGTAAACAGACCCCTGTGTATTGTTGAGGTGCATACCTCTGTTGCCAAGCCCCTTTTGGCCTGGGAAGCATTTCGAAAGCTGCAGTGCAAACATACTGCACTGGAGCTCATAAAAGCCAAAAGCTGAAAGAAACCTGCTCTCTGCTCTGACCCCACTGTGTTACTTTTGTTTGTGAATTTTTTTTTACACCAGGCAAGGAGATGTGGTGCTGACAGCCGTAAGTACAGCGCTGTTTGTCCCCTATGGTTTACATTACAGGAAGTGTTTGTCGACTGTGGTTATCTTTTTATAAAACAATATCACGAAGGAAATGAAATAATCACAGCCATTCTAAATGCACTTAAGGCCGTGCTGCATTTAAAATATGTTTCTTGTTAAGTGATCTGCAAATGTGCTCTGCATGTGCTGTGACTTTGATGTTGACTTTATTCAAATATGAAAAAAGGAATTAGCTTTTATAAACAATATCAAACCTCCTGGCTTCTGAGACACAGTGTAATCATACAAGCGAGGGATGAAACCCATTACTGTAAAATAAAGTTATTCTTAGAAAATGTTTGCTTCTAGAGTTTAATCAAGATTTTCTTTAGCAGTGTTCCAATTATATTGCACCCTGCCAAGGCTGCTTTTGTCATATGAAACTTTTGAAATATCTGCCAAAGTTTGTGGGACGTCCTCTTATCATCTTAATTGTCTGCAATGAACATAAAGTCATTTCTGGCGCAGTCATCTTCTAGCTAAAAAAAAAACGAAAGTGGTATGTTTGACTTTCAGAGCCCTTGTTAGATAGGTCTACCACACTGAAATGTTTAAACAGACTTTGATTCTCAGTTTCTAATTCAGTTTTTACATTGGTTTGGACGGCAATAGACGCATCAGTGCGTTCTCCATCATATTGTGGGAAAGACGGGAAAGAGCTTTTTTTGTGTGAAGCATTTTTTCATTTTTTAAATGAAGACCTTTCGGTGGAAAAGTGTGTTTGTAGGACTGAGCCGAGAGCCCGTCTGCTAAAACTGTGCGGACTTTTCCGGAGAGCCCCGACGAAGACTCCTTTTTATAGCGGGAATTACTCCTAACAGAAAACAGAGACCAGTGTACACGGAGCAAGGAGCGTGAAGCCCTCAGTGATCTGACAACTGAGCCATTATCGATTATTGCATTGTGATATGATGCACTGAAGAAACAAGGTCCTGAACTCCTTAACGATAACGCTTCACTAAAAAAGTGTTATTTGAAATTATATTATTTATTAAAGTCATAGATTTTATTTTGTAGTGGTTGGGTGTGATGTCTACATTCGTCATTTTAATGAACTTGACATCTTTCATGTGCATCCGCAGTGGGAGGCAGAGGGGCGCACAGACACAGACGCATTGTAATGGAGCTGGACCATGACCTGCTGCTCCGCGCTGCGTGCGCTTCACTGTCCAGCTCCAGGCCACATCCATAACTTTACCAATATGCCTGATAAGCTTTGTTAAAGCCCGCGTGTTGCGCTGAAACACTCTTACATCTGAAAAGGTCTGTGAAACTTTTCCAAATGAAGCCAAGTCACGCGTGGGTGTTCCCCACTTGCGTTTGTCACATAAACAGCCATAAAGTTGGCGAACGGTAACAATTTCTCTTGGCAGCATCTTTCACTCGTGAGGCCCGGAGCAGTTTTTCTTAGGCACTTTAGAAATGCCTGCACCTTCATGTTAGAAAAGAATCGACACGGCAATGATTCACTTAAATGGATGGAGGGATATTAATAATAATATAGAAATTATTATTATTATTGTTATTATAATAAATACATTCCAGCCCTTGGCGGACTTTAGTTTGGCAACCCACATTCATGTTGCAATTGTAACATCTGCATTCATCCTTTTCTTCATTTGCACCTCAGTGTACTAGTCCATAATAAAAGATATTGAAAAGTTTAAAGAAATCAAAATAACAAATTGAAGGCACTAGAAATTCTTCCACAAGAGAGAGAACCGTCGGATACAAGTGTCTCCGTGCTCATTGTGTCCTGCTCCGCAGGCTGAATAACTTGTTAGACAGAGTTACACCTTACGTAGGTGATAGACGGGTTTTAATATGAGTCTGTCATGATGATAAAGTGATCAACTGTCACAGGACAACTCACCGACTTTGGTGCGTCGCACTGTCTCGGTCTGTCCGGCCGGTCTGCGCCCCATGGTGCCACTGTATGCAGGAGAGAGCTCAAGAAGACCCAGCTGAGTCCTGGCCTACAGACCATCGTGTCGAGGTGACAGGGCACTAGTGACAGTCAGCTCTCTGAAGACCCTTATCTATGTGCGCGCTTCTCGCCGCCCTTTCCCCCTTTCTCCGCTGAAATAAATAAACGTTACCGGTGGCCTCTGGGCTCACATGTGCCGCTCGGCTGGAGGACCATTCCGCCCTTTTCTCTGTTCCTTACGCTCTCAACTTCTCAGTTTGGCTGTTTCAGAAACTTTTCCTGTCTCCTTTCGACTCGCCTGCAGGTCTTGACGTATAGGCGTTGAAAACTCTTAGGAGAAGTTTCCGCGGTGCGCTCCTCAAGTTTGGAGCGTCCTGACTGAGAGCGAGAGGGAGGTGGAACGATGTGAGTGCCCCTCCAGCCCACCCCGGTACACAGGCTACAACCTACACACGCAACGCTGCTTCTTTTAGGAGGAGGGAGCGCAGGTTCAGACAGGGATGACAGGTTTGCGTGAGTAAAGCAGACTGCAGAGTGTTATATTCTTCTAACGTGTCAGTCTGCCTCATTCAGCACAGTAGTTTTTCTATTCTATGATCTCATTGTAAGACTTAGAGTGTTTTGTGTGTTGCTGGCCATACGGTCATGTTTAATAGTGACTTTATTCCCGTGGTTGCACATGATTTTATCATGGTAAACTAGTTTTTAATCAAATTCATTAAGCCTTGAATGATTTCACTAAGATTATTTTCTATTACAAGACAAGTAAGAAGGAGATGGAAGTCTCTGGAGGTCTTTATATTTGCTTGTTTAAATCTCACCACTGTTATTTCCAAGGTGTTATTGTTTGCTTTTCAACAGATTCATTCTAAAGATGTAAACGAACAATATTTCAAATGCTGTCATGTGCTTCCTCTTCACCACGATTACATTTATCTCTGTCCTTCTGTGTTTGACAACCCTGCAGCAACACGGGCCACATTGCAGCAGAGACCTTCAGACCTTATAGTCGTGATTAATGGTCACGAATAAACAGGCCTGAGTAAAGACAACTGTGAGAAGTGTTTTATTTATTTTCAGCCCACCAGCTTTTCTTACTATGTATTCGTCATGATGTGGAGCAGGCAGGCCTGAAGTAAATGCTCATGATGAGGGAAAGTGGCCCCTCTCTGTGCAGGCCATGATGTCAACGCTTCACTACTCTGCTGTGACCTCAGTTATTGTCCAAGTGGCAGACAGTGTGACGGAGTCAAGTAGTGGGAAATCTATCATAGAGACCCCTCCAGCAAGTGGCACCGGGCCCCTCCCTGCAGGCCAGTGGCAGATAGACCTCGGACAAGCAACTCTTTGTCCTCGGCCATGTTCTCCCCTCCTCTCCACTCCTCTTCTCACCACTCCATGCTCACGTCTGTTACTGGGCAGCTCTGTTGCTGACTGACTGTCCCTGTACGCTCATTGTATTTTCCATTCAGATGAGGCAGATTGGGCGTTTGTGTTGAGAGGCTTTGATCAGCTCGTTGTGAAATTCTGACACTTTGCTCTTTGACCTTTGACTGACTGCTTTCACTGGGTGCCACACATCAAAAATGGAGAATCTGAAGGCTGAAAATCATTATTTCTTTGTTTTATGTGTCTGCACAATGGCCTACCTGAATGCAGCCCCAGATGCTGTGTGACACATGAAGCCAGCATATAAAGGAACCACACAATAGAACCATGTTGAGATAATTTTGTCTTTTTATCCTCTCTACTCTGTTTCTCCCCTTTGAGGCTCTTGCTCTGAGACAGGTGTGGGATTTCAGTTAGCGGTTTCATCTGCTCTAATATGGCCACCTGCGGACTCAGATACCTGCTTTAACCACACCTTGCAGAGGGTTTCTCTTTGAAGGAGTTTTTCACATTCTTGGCTGGTTAGAAAAGGGCTTATGAACGGCTGGCTGCAGGAGATTCTTGGAAGGGAGCCAGCGCTTACAGCATAGCACACATACAGCCAGGGACGAAAGAAGACTTTAAATTTAATGTTCTGTAGGCAGAACGAAGAAATGCTCACTTACAGAAAGCACATGTAGGGGAGGCACTGGAGAGAGAAAGAGGGCGACTGGGGAGGTGGTATTTCACCTCTATAGCTGAACCCTTTCAATATTGATTCTGTCCACTACTTTACATATCTTTCTCAGTTCTGTCTGTGTCTACAGAGTATGCACCCCGATAAAGGGAGAGGGGGAGTTGGAAAAGGACGGAGTGAAGTGTTAATGTTTGTGATGCTGCAGTTCTATGGATCCTGTGTCTTCCTGTCCTTGTCGATCTTTTACTGCTTGTCTGATGTTGTGCAGAAATTATGCCACAAAACCTGAAGATGAACTCACTCCCTGTTCCTCTGTATCCTTAACATTACTGGACCGAGAAGCCCTGAGATTAGAAACATGCACATTTGTTTATTATGTGCACAGGGACCCCTAGTGGTGTGAATAAGAATTAAGGTTATCAACATTGTGGACAGAGGTAAAAAGGACAGAGAGAGATGAGGGACCCGAGGGCAGAAAGACAGTCCTTCAAAGAAAATGAGTATGATGGATATGAAGGAGTGGCTCATACCTTCAGGCAGCCATAACTCAGAGTCTGCAAAGACCACAGTGAACTGTCTCTGTCTGTTGTCTCTGTTCTCAGCTGGACTACACACACACACACTTCCTCGTTATCTCCACCCGTCTCTTGCATGGACTCCAATATCCTCTGTCATGCTTTGAAGATGTTGAGGAATAATATTGACTGAGGCTCTGGTGAAATGTTATTGTGGTTTCCTTTTTCCGGATGTCCTGGGAAAAAAGGGGGTAAAAGGAAAAGAATGGGAAGTGGTAAAAGAGGAGGAGAATAATGTTAGGGGTTGAAATATCAAGAATGTCATAAGTGGGTCCAAAAGGAATAAAGCCAAGTCACAGAAATCAGTTATATTATAGATAAGCAGACGTAAGTTTGTTGTGTCCTTTACCCACACTGATTTAGACAGTGCTTAGTGGCAAGAGGTCTGTGTTAAGTTGTTTTCTCCACAGTTTCTGCAGTGATGTCCTCTGTGGCATGTGAACACATGCAGTGGATGACTATCTGTCTATCTTCATCATCCAAAATGAGCAAAAGCAGAGAGGGAAAGATGAGATGGAGAGATAAAGTGACAGGGGTCATAGTCAGGATTGTTTTTTCTGGAAGCAGTGTCTGGGTTTTTGTCTGTCAGTAAGGGAAGAGGAGCATGAATCTGAGTGATGGCTATTTACGTTAAATGTGTGTCCAAAAAGGGTGAACTGTTGTTTCAAAGGACAAACCTTATTAAAACAGAAATGCTCAGTCCAGTAGAGATCCACAGACCTGGAGAATCTGTTAATGATCATCTGGAGATAAAGCAAGTCTGTCCTCTTTCTTACAGATATTGTGGCTCATATACTGAGACTTTAGCAAAGCAACAATTTTTATCATCATGTTTATTTTTGTACTGTTTGCATAAAGTCCCACATACAAAAAGACATATCCTGTATTTGTTTTGCCATAATGCTCTCACATTAAAGGCTTGGCTGCCAAATCACACCATGATGCACTGTCACCCGCTGCTTGGCATTGTGAGTTATTGTATTGTCCATATCTGGAACCCCCCCAGCTACCTTCTCTCTCATCCTGCCCCATTTACTCCTGAGCTGGAAGAGTGAAAAGCTTCCTCCTGCTGTTAAACAGATATATAGTTTTGCTATTCAAATGATAAGAGAATAAGATATGAAGGAACAATGATTTCCCATCTTGTCATTTCAGTAACAATTGTGGTGCTGCTGCAAATCTCAACATGGGACAACAGACATATTTATATCATCATTTTGTGAAAAATATATAACAATATTTGTATAGAGAGAATGTTAGACATTATGATACTTTTGTTGTTCAGTGTCAACGTCTTGTTTGTGGTTTATCCAAGCAGGGGTTCAGCAGAGGCTGCCAGCACCAAATAAAGGCTTTTGCACTGTCTGGGAAATCTAAACGGAATGTGTGATGATACCATTAAACCAAAGCCTCTGGTCTGCTCTGGTGTGCAGGAAACACACATGAATTCCAACCTCAAGGATAAGATGAGCTCTTCTTCCAGTCGACAAAATCACAGTTTGGAGTTGACCTTGCTTTGAAGATACTCATCTGTTCAAATGAGGTGTCTGCAGCGTGTTTAGTAAGTTCATGGCATCAAAGCTTGCTTCTGTAAAAAGATGTCATGCTTGAGGATTGACAGAGATGGAAGAGTAATGCTTTAACCAGCGTCTGACCACACTGTTTTCCTACATGCTGCTCTTGCTTGCTTCTGTAATATGAGCTGGTGGGTACGACTAGAAAAAGCACAAACTGGCTTATGTCTGAGCAGTGTCTGTCGGCTTGAATGTAGAGAGTTCAGTTTGGTGACAGCACAACTTTAACCATAGTCATCGGCCATTTACCTGAGGTTTATTTGGTGTATCTAGAACATATCTTTGTCTGTGTTGGTATTGTATCCCAGCTGCTGTGGCCCACAGTGGATGACAGTGTTTAGGATAAGTGTGGAAGATTTAAATCAGTTGGGCTGGGGAGACATATGGCTTGAATGTGTGTTTAGAAGCATAAAAACCCAAATATGTGACCTGTAGATTGGATGTCTGTTGAAATTCACAGAATGAGGCACAGGACAGCGAACATCTTGCTTCAGCTACATTGTCAAAGAGAACCATATGATGCCTTCCTAGATAAAAGCTCTTCGATCTCTGTGATTAATAAAATTGGACTTCAGCAGTGAGGTCAGAGACAGTGTAAGACCTTGGCAGAGAGGCGATGTATAGTGTAAAAGCTCCCTTTTTTCCAATATGCATGTAATTTTGTTTTGGTAAATCAGTATGACATTTCATGCTTCTTTTCTGTCATCCACTCCTTTCTGAGCCTCTGTGTCTTTTTCTTCCACATCTTCGTTGGATTTCAGGCTCTGTTTATTTTCAAGATCAATGCACGACTCTGTAACACTTGGCTTTTTTTCTGCTCCTGCAAGCCCAAAAAGTTAAGTTCACGTGTTAGAGAGGATGGGTGATTGAGAGATAGAGAGCAGGGGGGAGAAGAAAATGAAAAGAAGCATGAAAGGAAAAGATTATGATGGAAAGCATCTGACACGAAGAGATGAAGGAGTGTCAGAGAGAGAAGTGATTAGATATGATTGATGACATTATATTGATACATCACAGGCACAATTTACTACTTTAAACTGCATTTTTCAAGTGTCTGCAGTTAATTGTTTGTAGATAGAGGAGGAGGAGGTGGGAAGGAACTGTCTCCATAATAACAGCCTGACTGTGCAGCCTGATAAACACAGAGACAGACACAAATAGAGAGTGAAACAGCTACACACACACACACACACATACACACACACACACATATGTACACACACTCCAGACGTCTTTCTCCTCACTCACACATAGAGCTGTTCTCGTGCTTGACAGGGAGCAGAGGAGCTGTCAACAGGTCCAGAGGCTGTCAAGAAGGAGGCTACACTGCAGCACACACACACACACACACACACACAGATATAAACATAGATCCATACAAGCACACACAGTTGAAACATGTCAAACAACATGGCTTCTATGACAAAATGCACACAAACTCACATGCATAGCAGGTCAAGAGAGACACTTTAAATAGTCCGGCTTGTATGACTGAACTGATTGAACTGTAACACAGACGCACAGAGGCCAGAAACACATTAAACAGCACGGCCCTTATGACTGAATACACAAACACATATATGCACACAGATGCAGAGACAAATACACAAACAGTCCACAGAGGAAAGGTCTGGAGAGTTAATTTTCTGCTTCTTTAGCTGATCCTGAACACGTGTCAAGGTTTATTCTGTAATCTACTGTAAGACACCTGAGAAAAGAAAACACACCATCTCTGCTTCTCCTTTCATTTCTACAGTTTGCTTGGATTTCTTGTCAGTTGGCATGAGATGTGTCAGTGTTGTGCTGCTGAGTGCATGTAGAACGACATCACCCACTACTTAGCTTCATGTTTACTATTTCAGTCCATCAGTCAATAGCTCAGCTTCGTGTTAGACAGTTTTTTGCAGTCTTATCTTGAGAGAAGATTCCTCTAGTGTAAAAGTGTCTCTTTTTTTAGCAAACCAAGCAGAGAATATACTGTAGCTCAGCTCGTCGTGGTTTAAATGCAGGCCATCAATAACACCATGACGACAGCCTCCATCTCCACCTGGCCCCATAGAAGATGAATTATAGTGTGGCTCAGACTGGGTTCTGATTCACAGGTCCAGTTGGAGGGCAAGTCTGAAGCCTTAATGTCCCACCGGGGACACCAGTAATGCAGTGGGGGCAATATAAATGGACACAAAAAAAACTGACACACACATAGTACAACGTGCAAGCATTTCCTTGTAATTCATCTAGTATTTGTGGAGATATATCACTCAAAATTGCAATAACATGAACCTCATAGTGGTGGAAGAGTCAGGGGTTCACTAAACCTGTTACAAAACTGTGTCTTGGATGCAGGAATGAATGTCTGTAAATTCATCCAACAAATCATGAAATATTTTACAAGATAAGTCAAACGTTTGACCTGGTTTGGCACTAAGATTAAAAACATGAAAGTCATTCAAATTTGTCTTCTGGGCACTATGGATGCAATAAAAAATGTTCATTCAGTTCTATGGGCATTTTTGTGCAAATTCCAGTTATTGTGTAAGTCTAGACTTCATCCTTTCATTTAGTTATGGCTGCAGTGTAGGAGCTTAGTAGCTGTCCGTCCTGTTGACTAAAGGACGTTAGGTCTAGTAAACTGAGGTTTTCTGCCAGTGTTAGGTATTTAGTTCCCAGGGTTACACTACACTTTTTCATTTTTTTTGTAAAGCATTAGAAAAAAAAATACTTTTCCTATAACCTATATGAAAAAGCAACTTTAAAACAGAATAGTATAACCTGTTAAAGCTCTTTCACTCAGCTGTGTTCCCTGCTGCAGCTGGTGACAAACACCAGACATGTAACTCACAAACACGATTTCATCCATGACCCCGTTGACCACTGTGGCTATACAAGAGCAACCTGGTCTGATTGCAAAGGGTTAAAACACACATCAGTCTCTGGGGACTTCAGACCTCTGCAGCCCTCTCAGTGAGACAGTCGGTTGATTTATGAGCCGGAGCTGAGTCCAGCTTAGTGTACCGGGTCGAGGCACGCCACTGTGATGGAAAGTCACATCTGAGCCAATGTACCGGCCACTCACTCACCACACTGCACATGCCCAGAAATTACTGCGTCCTGTTTTGATATCAGAGCGTCTCAAATGAAGTTGACAGAGTAGCATTTACAAAGTAATTTGAGCACACAGGATATAGCTTTACTGTTGTGAAGTAGCATTTGGATTCTGTTCCTCATAAGTCTCTCTCTCCCCCCTGCACTCTATTTGCTGCTATTTTGTCTTTTCCTCTCCTCCTTCCTACACTGGCATATCCTTGCATTCACATGAGACTAGGCATATTGAACGCTGTACTTGTTTACAGCCATTCAAAATCACATAATGAGGAAAGACCACATACACACACAGCTTTTTATGCAGAAAATTGTGGGCAATTCTAGCATTTTGTGAATTATGTTCACTCAAACCATGTTTGCATATTGTTTGTCACCTATTTTTATTTTCATGACAAACTACTACATGCAGCACTTTATCAGCCAACATAGAAATGTTGGATATCAGATACCCAGCACACAACATCACAAAAGTATTTTGATACTCACCCTCATCTCTTGAGTAAGATTGTGGACACTGTGTTTGGATTTTGTGGGGGCACATCATAACTAGTGTCAGCCAGCAGCGTCTTAGCCAGCTATCAAGTTACATACAGTGACAGTGTCTCAGAAGATGGTAAATGGGGCATGGCATGTTGTCATCCATGGTCTTTTGAAAACAGAGATAACAACAGTTTGGTTATGCAGGTTTCAACAAACCATTTATGCTGCAAACACACTGAACCAAAATAAAACATTGCAAACCAGCAACCAAAATGAGCCTCCTCTCATCAGGGGTTAGAACCTGTGTTGAACAGAAAACTACAGTAAAATTACAGTCAAACATTTTCTGGCAATATTATTTGACTGAATTCCAGTGTTTTGACGGATTTTTCTCATTTAAGCAATAACTTCTCTATCAGTCATGACGGATTATAGTCTCTAAGTTTAAAAACTATTTACACAGAGATGAACTAGAATTAACATCACTACATTCAGTTCTAATCATTAGCATTAATCACTTTACATTTGTTTGACGTTAGACATTAGTCTTGTCTCTGTGTCTTCAGGTCAGTCCTTTAAAATACTAATAGTGTATTCTCTCACCCCAACCGGTCGAGGCAGGTGGCCGCCCAAACTGAGCTGGAGGTTTGTTCTTCCATTAAAGGGAGTTTTTCCTCTCCACTGTCGCCAAGTGCTGCTCATAAGGGACTTGCTGGGTTTTTTGTTTTTGTAAAGTGCCTTGAGATGATTTGTATTGTGATTTGGCACTATACAAATAAATTGAATTGAATTGAATTGATAATATAATTATTATTTGTCTTGCTACACTACTACTGCCATCTACCAGTACTTGTCTTTTCACAGAAATCATCCTATTGTATCTTATACTGTGGCTACTGCTCCTCTTTCTCTCACTGAGGTGTTCAGTTGAATATACAGCACATTTCTTTACTTTTGTCTCTTCTCTTGCCTTTCACATCCTCTGCGTGTTGCAACATCAATGGTTGCAGATAAAAGCCTCTCCATGGCGCTGGAAAGATTTCCTCTCCTGAAATGTGTTTCTCATTTCATGCTATTATCATATCACTGGTCATGTCCATGTGCAACTTTTGGTTTGAAGACAGGATTCAAAGAGTAAATGAGCCACAGAGTCTGTAATTTGAGCTCTAATCCCACCGTAAGCCTTGACGGAGACTCAACTGTTTAGTGGAAACATTTCCAAAGCCAGACATCTTTTGGGGAAGGAAAGTGAAGAAGATGTTGATAAAAATGACTGAATGATCCTACAGTTCCTGTTTGTCTTGGCATTCTTGGTTTCTGTGTGTGTCTGACAGAGAGAGAGAAAGAGAGAGAAAGAGATGAAAAGAGAGATGGAAAGAGTTCCTGGTGTCAAAAAGAGAGAAAACGTGGTGTCAAAAATCTTCAGATTCCTGTCATGAGTTTTTGCTTATGTGGCACTGGCAGAGTATTGGTAAAGGAAAAACTCAAGGAAAGGGGAATGAACCTGTTTTGAATCTACTATTGTATGGCACATATTTGTAGGTACAGTAATAAATAAAAGTGTCAGTGACAATGACGTAAAGCTTTATCATAACGTTCTTAAAAAACTACAAAAACATATGTTCACATATAAAAAAGAGTACCTTTCAAAATAAAATCTATCTATGAGTAAAATGCATCAGTACATTTGATTAGGCAATTTAGGCAGGTAGAAAACATATATTGGCCACGGTTGCTTGGTTTTAAATTATTGTTATATTTCAAATCATGTGCATTTGATTCATTTTGTTGTGATTAAAATCATTTTAAAGGAGATTAAATTAAATATTACAGATGAAGAACCCTGAAGGTTTCTTGGATTGTCGTGCATCCTTCAGGAGAGCTAGCTATAAAAGCTCTGCGGTCTTTACAGAGGAATGGAATAGGAATGACTCAAGTTGCAGGATTATAAAAATGAAGAAGTAATCTTTATGATGGAAGCATTGTGGTGGTTTTGAATTACTGCATACTAAATCATTTTTATGCAAAGTAGTGAGTCCCGGTCCATCATCACCAAACTGAAGATGAGTCCTGGGCTCAGACAAGGGCTTATGATTGCTTCTTAATGGGTTTAGTGGGAACAGGGTGTACCAGAAAGTGCAGGAGAATTAGTGATTAGAAAAATATCTTCTATGAACCAAAGCTTTGGAACATGCTTCATTACCTCTGTAGGGCAAACCTGAATCCTCTCAGTCTGATTTAAGTGGATGTTCTGTCAAATATACCAGAGCTGAGATGCTGAAAAAATTGATACCTGCTAATGAAATGACTGTGAAACAGAGTGGGCAGGATAAAAATGTTCTGCCTGTGAGTGAGTGTGTTCTGCTATTTTAGAGGGGACACTTTGTTAGGGTGGGATTAAGTTCATGTTAAGAGTTGGAGGCTAGGCAAGTAGTGATTATGGTAAAGGTTAGGTTAGGTATGGTTAGGGTAAGTCTCATGGAAATTAAATTAAGTCAGTGTACAGTCCCCTTGAGCTATAAAAACAAGTCTGTGTGTGCGTGTGTGTGTGTGTGTGTGTGTGTGTGCGCGCGCGCGCGCGCGCGCGTGCGTGCGTGCGTGCGTGCGTGTGTGTATCCACAAAGTTTCCCAGTGTTTTCCAGCAGACTTGTCGGAGGTTTGACTCCAGGCCGGCCTTGTGGGCTCCCCCTGCAGTGACTGTGATTTATCAAGCAGCCAGCCCTGATGTGCTCCTTGTGGGCCTTCCCAACCCTCAACAAACCTCCACAAGCTTGTTTAAACCCAGGAGGCCATTCAGCTCTCAGGCAACAGTACTGTATTGCGGTTAACCATCACTCTTTAAAACAAATCTTATAATGATCCATGCTGCGGCTGCTGCAGAGGCAGTGGATTTGGATTAGAGCCATATCCCCAGCTGGCCTCATCCCTTTCCCAGAGCCACTCTGCTCAGTCTCTGACCCTTAGTCCAAGCTTGCGACTTGCCACCTATCCTGCAACAAGAGCTGATGCTTTAGCTGTAAACCATCGCCTGTGCAAACAATGCAAGGCAGCAACACAGTTTTGGTCCTGTCCCATGTTTCTATCCATCACCCAGTTTTAACCCTTGTGAAAACTTGGCCTAATACTCAGCATTTAGAAACTGGTCTCTTGTGATCTCAAGGAGCTCGGCCAAATATAATATGGTTGCCCACCATTCAAAACATGTTCTAACAATTACCAGAAAGGTTTAATTTTCTCAATGAGCGCCATCAAATGCAAGAACGGTTTTGCCAAATACATCACAGACCGTACCGCTCTGGCACACTGTGCCGTTCACCCACACATGGACACAATGAAGAAGCATAATGAAACCATCTATCTTCCTGACGCTAAAGGTTAGCATACAGAAGGAGCTCACTGTCCTATGAGTGTTTCTCATAACCCCAGCCGGTCTGTGCCATTAAGATAAACTGCACCGTGCTCTCTTTCTCCCTCTCTGTCTCCTTGTTTTTCCATGTTGAGCGTGGAGGTCTAACTGAGAGACTTGGCAGGAGATGTGAGGGAGATGAGACAAAGACATGCAGCAGAGGAATAGGAGATGAAGTGTTTTGAAGTTGTCTTGAGAACCTCCCATAACATCCCCATCAGGACCTGACTCCATTTAACCCATAAAAGACCTCAAGTTCACTTGGTTAAGAATCAGCAAGTAGAGAGAGCAGTGATGCTCAGACAGATATGCTTTGTGTCAGCCAAACCCACAAAGAGCATAGTTTTCTCGGCTGTTCTTGTGCACGTATGTGTATGAGAGATGGAAAGAGACAAAGACCAAGCTCATAAATAGCATTTCTATGTTTATGTGCGTGCATGTGTTTTGCATTTGTGTTTGTACGTGATCAAGCTGACCAAAACCATAGCTAGTATGCATGTTTGAACTTTGTGTAGGTATTTGTATATGTGTGGGTAGGCTGAAGCTATTTGTATTCACGTGTTTTTGTGTTTGTGTGCCTATGTAGATCAAACCCAAGACAGAATGAATAGAAAATTCACACACTATTCTGTTGGGTTACTGTATGTGTGTGTGTGTGTGTGTGTGTGTGTATGTGTGTATGTACATGCCTGCCAGTGTGTGAGAGTGTGAGATAGCACGAAGCACTCAGTGTTTAGCCAAGGACAACAAGAAGTTCCTTTTGGACAGAGGAGCTAGTCATGAATCAGGTGTGATACCTGCACTCAGCATCAGCAGAGTGCCAAAGCAAACACACCCGAAAATGGAGTCGGGCTCAACTTCTCCCTGTGTGGAAGTAATTACTGAGGTGTTGAAGTTGTCGCTTTGCTTTTGCTGTTAAAAACACTTTCATTTGAACTTTTACACAGAAACACTTCTATTTCATACAGGCTTTTCCTTAACAGGCTCTTTAGGCTTAACAGCTCATCTTTATGGAGGACTGAAGTTTGCATGCGCTTGTTTGGCCAGTAATGATGGACACACTAACTCGTCCCTGTTCAGCTCAGTTCTTTCTTTACAAAATGTTTGGATTTAGTTTTGCTTATTAAAGTTTTCTCTAAATTTCAAATAACTGCAAAATTGGTCAATTAGGGCTAGAGAGTATGTCCCTGTGAGGCTAGAGTGGTCATCTTAAAATAATGTTTGAACAAGTCAAAATATGTTTCCCTGTTCCCATTATGCAGTTGCTGTGGGGGTCAAGGAACAGAGGTGCATCTTGTGAGGAGCATTAGCATCTCTCATTGACTGTACTGAGGGAAGGTTTGTGTAATGTCAGCATAAATTGGTGTTTTACATTGACAAGTTTTGTGCCAGTTAACGAAGCTAAAAGTAAGTAAGATAAAATCAGTGGCTGATTTCTGTCCTTTACAGTGTTACAGATGATTCAAACATTTGTGACTAGCTAAATTAAATATAGTTCCAATGAAATGTTATTTTCTTTATTGTCAGAATAGTATATCTGCATTCATACAGCTAAGAAATGCTGTGACTTGTTACTCCATCAGTGTATGCATGAATATTCCAAGCAATCTGATCTTTCTATGTTTTATTGTGCCTGCTGGAGCTGTGATTTCATATTGTCAGGCCTGATTTGCAACTAGAGCTGCCTCCAGCTGGTGTTTCAGTAAATGTGTGTCTGAATTCACCAGCAATTGTACTGATTAATGAGTCAGTGTGTACATTAGACGTAGCTGACAGTTATGGGTTCAGCACTGATGTGAACTGTGGGTATACAGGTTAGGGAAGGGCCAGCCAGTGTGTGACCCATAGTCGGTCAATAAGGGTCTGGACAGTCCGCCCCACTGTCTCCATCAGGGGTGGCCCAGCAGACACAGCTATTTTACAGGAGAGGAGGTGAGTGTTGGGTTTCAGTGTCATGCAGGGGTAACTACACTCCTCAGACCCTGCCTCCCTCAGAACCAGTATCCATTATGTCCCAGTATACTCCTCACTCCCTTTTACTCCCCTGCTGAGCTCTAGCTGCCATCTCAAGGCCCAGTGCACTCCCAGACTGTTCCTACTCTGTTTCACTGCTGTAAATGTCACCTCTCTCTTTCCTCTCCCTGCTTTCCACAGACGGCCCTTTATTCACAATCCTTTTAAAAAGACCCCTGCTCGCATTTCATGTTTTCTCATTTTTACAACATGCCAGAGAACCCTTTACCTCTGCATTCAACCATACAATAACACTCATTTTTTTCTGTGAATACCAGAAAGTCTTTTCCCACCTTATACTTTGCTTCTCTTCTTTTCCTTAAAACTTTGTACAGCTCTGGTGTCGTCAGTATTTCAGAAAATGTATTGGACAGCTAGGATGAGTGTTTGCATGTGTGTCTGAGGTTTTCCCAAATCTAAATTTAAGCTAACCACTAGTTACAACTCCTTGAAGCCATTTATAGGAAAGACAGCATTAAACAAGTGTTCCCACTTCTAAGACTGTTTAGGCAACTACATCCACTCATAATAGCATGCAGTTGTGACAGTGAATGGTGCAGAAAGAAAAAATGTTAATACTAGAATGAACAAATTACCCCTCGAGTTGTGAGGCAATGTAAAATTTTACAGTCTTGTCACATACAGGAGTCTCAGATCAGATCCAAGTGTATGTTGATCTTCGAATGATCCCCGCTGGAAAGTTCATTTCCTCTTGTGTCTCATAAAATACAAATCTCTCATGTGGGCCTAAACATCTAATATTCAACATTATTTTATGTCTTTGAGTTCAGCAGGAATCTGGGCACCAGGCCCTCAGATCATTAAACACTTATGATCTTGGATCTTAACTGAATACTATACATTCACACTTCTTCTGTGATGCAAGGGCCATATTCTGTAGAGGCCATGAGAGGCCTGGCCTGACTGTGATGACAGCATGATTAATGCCCACCTCCGTTCCCACTCATACACTGATATTACACAGCAAGCTTCAGTGGCTTGAAGAAAAGCTGAAGAAAGCTGCCTACAGGGTCAGCAAAAAGTAGGCAGCGCTCATCTGAAGATAAGATACTGTTTGATACGATATTGGTTGACTTTGGCAGAATTTCTCTGTGATGCTTTTTGTCAACAAAAGTGCATAACCTATAGAGGGATGCAAAAGAAAGTTTTGTAATTTCAGCATATCTCAGTTTGGGCTGGATTAAAGAGCTTGTTGCAATTAGTGCAGCTTGGAATGTGCAGTGTGTATTGTTGGCAAACCTCAATTTTATTACAATTTTATTCCACAGATTTGATGAAAACAAATCTCACATTTACACAGGTCATTTACATTTTCACGTGTGCAACTTATGTATCTCACCTTAACATATTTTCCACACACATTTATCAGTGGGCATCAACAAAAAACTTGCAACAACAAAATATGCCCAGACATGCAAAGTATATAACAAAACTATCTTTACTCTAAAACACTCAGTTCATCCCTCAACATTCAAAGTGAGTTGCTGAAGAGATGCAGTGATTTGAAGGAGTTCCTTCTGAAACCACCTCTGTTTACCTCACCACCTTCATTAATCTTCAATAGGCATCTATAAGAGAGCCTATGTGCAGAATGAAGCAGTTGTCTGAATCCAGTGCAAGCCAGGGTCCAAATGGTAGGTCAGAGCAAGAGGAAACTCAGGTTGGCATGCTGATTCCCTGCCAGTCACTGCCAATACAAGCTATCGGGCCGCATAGACAAGCCCCTTGACAAACTGCTCCATTTTGCCAGAGTATCGCTGTTCTGCCAAGACTTATTCCAAACTGAGGATAGCTTAATGGAAACCACAGATTAAAACTGCACGTCTGTGTTTTTCTTTCTCCATTTATAAATTTTATGCGATCATGAAGTATGAAATCCAATAAAATTTAGACCCATGTGTCAGAAACACACCTTTCAGAACCATCCAAAGGTCACACATAAAAAGTTTCTTCAGTTTTTATCATGGGAAACATATTTTCCATGTGTTTTACAGCTATGCCATTAATTTTGTTACAGTCTTATCTAATATATTATTAATTTACGTCACACTCCTTGTTCCACACTGTTAATCGTGTAATTCATCATGTTGGGTTCCAAAATCACTTACACAATGTCACAGAAAGAGTTTATTGAAACAGGTCGAGCAGTATGGCTTCCCTTTTTGCTCCTTGAAGATGCCTTGGCTGAGCTGCCGCAGACAGAAGGCGCACACAAAGTGCTCAGGGTGAAATTTGCGATCGAGAGCAGAGATGCAGCGGCCCATAACAGGCTCGCCACAGCCGCCACAAAGCGTGCCCTGCCGTGAGTGGAAGTGCAGCGAGCAGAGAGGTCGACCGTCCAGCTCCATGAAACAGCCGTCAGTGAACGGCTTCAGACAGTCCTGGATAAAAGAGGAAAAGAGGGAGAGTGATGTGGGAAACAATGGAAGACAGGAAAGGATGGAGCCAGGCAGAAAACAATAGTTAGGCATAGTAATTAGGAGGAATGGAATATGGCTGCATTTAAAGGACTATGCCAATGTTTTTTCATGATGTAGCTTCTATAGTTTACTTATATCACCAAAGCTTTAGTTCTGCATGAAAAATAAACATTTCAGTGAACACATGTAGCTTCATGTATTGTTGCTGCTGTGTTGTAGCTGACTCTGAGAAGATGGATGCCAGGGTCTGTTTAGTTGACTAATTAGGGAAACTTTAATATTATTTAAACCACTGTTACGGATTCACTCGTGTCTCGTTTCATGTAAACCAAAGGCTGTGATTTCTATAACCCTGTGGAAGGTTCTGCAGAACAGCTGTAATGTAAAGCGTAGCTTCACCTGTAACATCACTGACATGGACCTTTCATATGTTATTAAACGAAAAAACTAAAAGAGATTTGCAACTGTTTTTTTTTAACAGCCCATTAATAACTGCTAGAGCATAAACTAAATGGCTCTGTACAGAGGCAATGTTGCATCTGCTCCTGTAGTTAATTACAGACATTTCTCTTGGCAGACATTTTCACTTGCCACAGCACAGGTGTAACTCTTAACATTAGTGATGGCTCTGTTCCATTTCTACGTGCCAGAAAGCGATGACAGAGAGCCAACATGCACAACACCTCGGCCTTGGAACACTTCAATGGAATAATCCATTAATTACATTAACTCCACGTGTTTGACAACATAAAGGGTCAATGTGTAATATTTAGAGTGATCTATTAGGAAGAATGGAAAACTCTCTCTTGTGACTGGAAAGTAAAATGTAGAAGTGACAACTGTTTTCAAAACTCTGTGTTGCTATAGGTAAATGTAAGTATGTTTGAAACTGTTAGAGCAGAAAGTTTCTTATAATATCAATTATCATCATCCTCAGCTGACTTTTGCTAACAATACCACTGCAGGCCTCTGTGCTTACAGAGGAAACTCACCTCATAATGACTGTCTTCTAACTATTCCACTAGGGTTAAGCCAGTTGCCACATTTTAACATTTCATGGTACGGAAATGTCTGTGGACAGGAACAGGTTGCGACACAGCACAGTGACTGAGTGGTTGGAATGAGGGGCCAAATTAGCTGATTAAAAAGGCTTGACCACTCTGGAGTACCCACTTCATCCTCTTAATGAAGTGATTGACCTCCTGCCTACTGGAGTTAGATGTAGACCAACAAGGACCAGATACAGCTGATAATGACTGTTCCATATATGTTTACGTTCTAATCGTGAGGCATACAGCTGCTATAATGATTGGGATGTGTAGTCATAGTTATATGTATTCCATGTTTAATGTATAATTCTAAGTGGTAGGTATTAAGAAGAATACATTTTATGTATTTAGAGTTTGGGTTCATGCTCACTGTATTTCAGTCAAGTGCAACTTTTTAGTGAGCATGAAATATTAAAGTTGATGTCAGAACATCTCTTCTGAAGCAGAGCTGCACACTGAACCATTTTTGACCAGATGTTGCAGACAGAAGTAGGTTTGACAAGAATGTGAAAGATACCCACACTGAGCAATATGGTTTCCTTGATTTATTTGTATCATTTCAACCACAACATATTGAACAGGCAGACGGGTTTCATCAGCCTTGTGGTAGAAATGCTGCAAATAAAGCAAATGTGTGGGCATCTTTCTCATTTATTCCCAAGCTTGTGTGCAAGCCAGAGCCATGTGTGTGGTCTGAGAGAGACTTACTGCGCAGACGAAGCACTCTGGATGCCAGGTGCCATTGGCTGCAGTCAGGTAGTTATCCCTCACTGACTCCCCACAGCCTGAGCACTTGGGAGCAAAGAGGTGGTAGAAGTCCCTGCAACAATATGGCTTTCCATCCTTCTCTAGGAAACCTGGAACAGGTATATGATACAGTCATAGAGTCATGAAGTTGTATTTTCCAGGAAACTAAAACTAATGCACAAGGCTCTTACCTTCAGGTCCAAACCGGCCTCCGCAATGTGTACAGAAGAAGTGCTCGGGGTGCCAGGTCTTGTCCAGGGCGGTCAGGATGTTCTGGTAAGCCACAGAGATATAGAAATATTACATCAAGCTTTTACTTCCCTTGAACACTAATAAGATTTATCCAAGTTCATGTTCAGATGTCAGGAAACACAAAAATTTATATGGTGAACCACATACAGTGAGTTAAGGAGAAGTTGGGTTAGTTTCAGATTAATGATTTTGGTCTGCACCATAGTATGAGCCCAGTCCCCACAACCCCAATATGGTTTTGTATTGTATTTATTAAATTGACGTTTAATATGTCTAGAAAAATAACTGCATACTACCGTATGTCATCTTCCAGTCTTTAAAAGAATTCAATATAAAGTAATAGATGGAATATATGACACAACAAATTAGAGTACAGGTCAGAAAACAAGTGTATGATTTTGTTGGAGTTCTGCCACCTCTTCATCAACATAAATTAAATGAAAAACTGACAACTTAAAAGGACAGAACATGCATTTTTACAGTGAACTGATGTGCTTTACTGGGGATTAAAAAAAAAGGGATAGTTGCTTTGTTTTGTCTTAACCTAGGCTATGTGTCATACATAAGCCCTTGTCACCTGCATAATGGGGCCCTTGCAGTAGGCACAACGTGGGGAGAATAGCTGATGGTAGTCTTTGTCACAGTACGGCTGTCTGTCTCTCTCAAAGAACCCCATGTTGCTCAGCTCCATCTTGCACACCACACACACAAAGTGTTCAGGGTGCCACACTTCACCCAGTGCTGTGATCATCTGGGAACAAGAAGAGGTTTGTTGTTTCAAATGCCGTAATTCGCCACAAGGATGCCAAGTTCTCTTTTACAGTCCTAAGTCCAGAAATACAGAACTACCTGCATCTTTGCATCTTTAGTGAAATAGATTTCTGACTTTCCAATACACAGATTTTAGTGCTGGCTCATTTTATAATACCTTTCCCACGATGCACTTGTTGCAGGAAGCACAGTGGCCCTTGGCGACAGTGCGTACGCCAAACTTCTCCAAGTCGGAGCTCAGACCTCCTAGTAAGTCATCTATAGTATCTGCTTTCTTGTTTGTGGTCGAGGCCTTTGCATCTGAACCTGCTGTGCTGCTGCTCTCTTGTGCTTCACCTTCTGTTGTCCGTTTCACAGACTGTTTTTGAGTAAGTGGTGGTGGGCTTGATTCGGCCACTGGATCCTAAATAATAAAACAGAAAAGTACAAATATTTGTTTCTATTAGCTATGTGTTTCATAAATGTATTGTAAGTCAGTGCTTCCCAGTGCTCCTATGTTGAAATCCTGCTTGAGGCTGTGCAGTGTTAACATTAGAACAATACTGCCCTCTGTTGTCAAACCTGGTCAATTTAAATCCTGTTTTCAAAGTTTCTTTACTTTCCTGTCTTTCAACAGTATTTAACTTTAACATACAGATGTAGGACTGAATTAAGAGCATTTGATAACACAGGACCAATACTGATGATACGATATGAGAAGTCATAATAATTTGGGGCATGCACTTGCAGATGATATACTGACCCCCTGTCCAAGACCCATCAGATCTTTCAAGATGGACTCTAGCTCTTTAGTGGGTGAGTCAGGATCCAGAGAGGCTGCAACAGGAGCAGGGAGATCACTAAAACCCAGAGAGAGGCAAATTAGAAATGATGTTTACGCGAAGATAATGTGAATCATGGGTCAGCAGGAGTCTAAGGCTTGTACTTCACCTGTAGACGTTTGATGAAACTGTGTCTTTTTCTTTCTTGGTAATCTCAGAACAAACTGCACCTGGCACCTGCAGACACACAATTCAAATGTGATGTAGTTTGTGGTTTTAGGTAGTCCAGAAAATGATGGTGCAGTCTAAATTTTGTGATTATGTCTTCACCTCTCCATCAGCTGCATCTTTGCGCCGGTTCTCTGTGACAGTCTCAGAACCCGCTGTGTTCAAGGCGAGCTCCTCCAACAGCAAATCTGTGGCAGAACATAGTTATATATCTTCTAACCACATGTGTAAACACAAATACACTTGACATCATGCATGTATATAAAGTGTAACATTTACACAACGACTGAATGACATTTCCTTTAAACCAGCTGATGTGAATTTTTATGCACCCTGACATACTTCCTGTACACTAAGCTAGAGTGCACCTTGATGTGCAGATCAAGGTTTGAGTTTGCTTAATGCAAGGCAGCTTCCTCAGGAAGTCAATGTTACAGAAGTGAAACTTGTTGTAATGTCGCAAGACAAGTGAAAAATATTACCACAGATCCAGCACTCTCCTTCACATGTTTAAAAAACTGGGAAGAGAACTGTATGAAAAAATTGGCTATATTATGAGGTTATAGTCGCTACGGTTGTTGAAACACGGAAAACTTTTAAGCCTCTAGAACTATTGTGTTTGAAAATTGAATCAGTGTCTCTCCCGCATATCCTTGAAGAGACACGTTGCAGGTTTTTATTTAATCTGTTTAACCATTATTTTTCTATTATAGTCTGTTGACAACTTTTTTAAAACTTGTGGGTAAGGCCATGTTACGCAATTAAGAATATACACCAAAAGTGAGATATGTTAAATGTAACAAAGGGGTGTGAAAATCTGTGACAACAGTAACTACTTTTTAAATTATTTATAACAATCAGCACAACGGAGTACAGTAAATATTATACTTAGTGCATACTATATTATAAACTCACAAAACCATAAGGAATGATCAAGTATTACACTTATATTTGTACACTGTACTGAAGAAAAAACAACAGTATAACACTTTCCACTGATCAGTTTAAGGTTCATCACCTATTCAAAACTTGACTGAATGTTGTCTTACCAAGCTCGTCCATGTTGGCTCTTGCTCTCAGTACAAAGCCTACTTGAGTGTGTGTTTTTTGCTGCTTGTAAGTTACTAAGACAACTAGCCTAACTCCTCATCTACTCAGGAACCAACCGTCACTTCCTCTCACTATGGTTTTCGTTAGTGATATATTCATATTTGATAAGAGGTGCTGTTGTTTCCTGAAAAGGAGGAAACCAAGAACTATTTCACAACCACGTGGGCACAAACTACGATAGCAACTATATGTTTTGTGCTCAATTGTTACATTTCTTTATCTGATACAACAATGTCATGAATTTTAATTGTGTTTTTATGTATGCACATATACACATATGAATATGACACTAAGAGTAATATGCACACAGTAATGGAAACATGATCTCCCCTTCAAATGGTATTGGCTATAAGTGTTTATATGGAAAGAGATTTATGGTCAGGACTTTTTAAAGTGCTTTCCATAAGAAAAATAAATACATTAAAATGCACGAAAAAGAAGAAAACACAGTCAATTTAGTAAAATAGAATATAGAAAAATTGTCTAGAACTCAGCCTAGAAATTTTACTGTTCTTTCAGTGTCTCTTCATCATGGATTCATACACCGCTGCACAGAAGTTAAAAATATCAGTATTGTTTTAAATAACTTGAGCTGATCCCAGCTGGCAATGAGGCAGGGTACAGCCTGGACAGTCTATTGCAGGTCTGACACAAAGAGACAGACATTCACACTTACGCCGTAAAAAATTGTAAGAAAATAAAAATAAATAAATAAATAATTGATACTGAACATTTACCACGTTGTTATAGTTTCCATAAAAAATTTCAGATATGTTTAAAATTACAGTAAACAGTTGTTAATAAAATGATTCTATTCATGGCCAATTACAGTCAACATACAGATTTGTACAATTAAAACAAAGATTTACAAAGAATGTACATTTACTTGATCATTTTTAAAGGCACATTATACTATATAAATACCCTTAATTTACCTTTTAAAACATACCGGCATAGGTCCTTTGACGTCTGCAGGAAGATGCTGCACATGTTTTACCAAACTATGGGAGCAATTTTCTGGTATGCTAATTTATGCAGCAGTCTTCTGAAGAGGCAGCATAAAGCACAAGAATGCAAGGCCTCTAGGCAAACAGGTGGAAACAGCTCTTTCAGTGACAGGGACAAGGTTGGACTCACTGGAGGCTGTGGTGCAGAGATGCACACAGAAAGATGTAGATGCCATCCTGGAATACACTGACTATCATTGATCATCCCCATCGCAACATCCTGATGGACAATAGAAGCAGTTGCAGTGGATGACTCACCTCTACCCTTCTACTACTACTAATACTAATATATAAGTAATATTATTTTTTTATTGTATTTTTCTGAAAAAATAGCAACCATGACTAAATCTGACATGTGTTAAAGACACAGTACATACTCAGTAAGAACAACGTAAGAGTATTCCTCGAACTTCAAATAAGAACACCCCCTGAAGAGTTGCCAGTGCATGCTGGGAAGTCTATGTTTTGACATGTTTTTAAAGATAAACTCTTTTTAACTGTATGTTTCCACAAAACATTTATTTTTCTTGCAACAAATTGAGTGGTATTTCAATTTATAATTAATAACTATTTAAAGAAATATTTAATTTTCAGGTGCTGTTCAGTCAGATTGAATGAGGCCCTGAGTCTTTTTGTGTCTCGTCGAAGTAGTCTTGTTTCATTTTGTGGTTGCTTGGCAGCTCTTTAATGTCATTTTGTGTCTCTGTGGATGTTTTGAGTCTATGAAGTAGTTTTGTGTGTCTTTATTGTCATTTTGTGTAACTTTGTGTCTCATTACTCACTTGATGAAGTTTGTGTTTGAGTTATAGAAGTGAATGTGTCATGTAGCTGGTGTTGCTGGTCTTTTGTGTCTCCTAAATAACTGTGTCAAAGTGAGCACTTAGAGAAATTAAAACAGATCCTGGCCCTTTTTGTTTTGGTGCTGGTCCACAAGTCACTTACGTGCGTTATCTCGCACCACTTCAGTCGCAACCACTAGCTTTCAGCGAGGGGGTGTTTGTGGCTGTGCGTGAATTTCAAAGGTTCATTTAAACCGATTAGTGTAGTGTCCTATAGATAAATTATATGAAACCTTTCGATGATAAATATACAAACACAACTTTAACGAAAACAACATCATTGACGCATTCTAAACTCTTTTGGTGATAAATATGTCCCCTACTCGGTGGTTTGGTCTTTTACGGGAAGTGTCCATGTTTACAGCGCAGCTTTCGCTTCATGCTAGCGTCGTTGATTTGACACGCTGTGAAGAGGAGCTGTGCTGTGTTTTTCTACAGTTTGATAACTTTAGGGGGGGGGGAACTCTTTGTTAATTTTGTATCACGGTATCACGGTCTGGGTAACATGATTTTTTGTTGGTGGAAAAGCGACCGAGAAGCCTAGCAATGACAAGCTGGCTAACGTAGCGCTGAGGTTAGCCAGCTAGACGCTAACACCAGAAGCTAACTTCCAGGTGTCAGTATGTGGACGTCTCGCCTTTAAATTTAAAGACTCACAGCCTGCCATTGCTACATATCACGTTTATCTTGCGTGTTTTACGTCCCTCTGTCCCCCCACCATTGACCTGTAGGTTGTGGAGCGGGCCCTGCCATGGGTGCAGAGAGCAGCGCGGTGCGAAGCTGCACCCTGGAGGAGCCGCTCCTCACCCTGCCCTCTGGACTCACCATGTACTCTGCGGTGCTCCAGGACGGAAAGCCCGCATCCGTGTTTGTCCACAAGCGGGGCAATGAAGATAAAGTCAACAAAGCCGCAAAGGTAGTTACACAGAATCCCAATATCTGCGTTATGAAAGAAAGAAATCTTTCTTTGCAGTGTAAAACTGAAGCCACAGAGAAATGTCTTTTAGCTTTCTATACACAGCATTTGTGCATTTAATTTCATTAGTGAATCAGCAGTTTTGGCACTGAAGCTGTATAATCATTTTCTATTCATGGATCATCCATCAGCTGCACAATATTCGCTTTTCCTAGTAAATATAGAAAGTCTTTAATTTCCTGCAGCACCTGAAGACCTTGAGGCACCCATGTCTGCTGCGGTTCCTGTCCTGCTCGGTGCAGGACGGTGGCATCCACCTGGTGACCGAGCGTGTGCAGCCCCTGGAGTTGCTGCTGGATAGTCTATCTCCAGAGGAAATATGTGCAGGCATCTATGACCTTCTACAGGCTCTTGTCTTTCTGCATGAGAGGGTGAGCAGAAAACAAGAGGACGTTGCTGCTGTTGCTCCCAAATGACCCATGAGCAGTTATCCTAATGCATGTAGTTAAATAATGTAACAATAGAAACAAAATCAAATTTGTCTGAGAAATCATTATAGAAAGTAAATTCTGAGGGTGTTTGGTTTAGTATTTATCCCTTTGTCTGTGAAGGGTGCATATATTTCTAACCTGTTCTCCTCACCCAGGGCAAATCAAGCCACAACAATGTCTACATTTCATCTGTATTTGTTAGTGAAGATGGTCATTGGAAACTGGGAGGGATGGAAACTGTCTGCAAATTCTCTGAAGCAACTCCAGAGGTAGTATAAATAAAATGCAGTCTGTCCATGTCTTTTTTCCCCACAGGCACATATTTTAAGGCTCAGATAGGAGTATATATCAGTTTTGTGTTTTGATTTTTGGTTTTCTTCAACTCCTCAGTTTCTCAGAAGCATTCAGAATGTGAGAGAGCCCAGCTGTGTTCCTCCAGAAGAACAGGTCAGTCAAAAGTCATAACATCGAATAGATGAAATCTTCTTTTCCTTCACACATTCTTACAAAACCTGCTGTTTCCAGGTTGAGGGGTTTAAAATGCTTCCAGACAAACACGCTCACTCTCGAGACTGTTACTCTTTCGGAATGATGGTGGAGACCCTTATTCCTCTGCTTAATGGCTATGGTGAGTAAAGATGATCTTATGTCCCAGCAGCACTGAGATTGGAAAGTGGATGATAACATACCACTGCTGTTCCAGTGGCATATGCTGGTTCCCTGGCTGCACATTCCTAGGGGTATACCACCTTTCTACTGACGTAGACTGTTCCTAACAGCAGATGCTGTTTAAAACTGTAACTAACATGAGTCACATCACTGTTCTTTGGGGGGAAAAATGCAGATTTGGTTCTTGCATATTTTGGTATTTTTTGTGTTTGTGTTTGACATTGTAACTTCAAGTAAATATGCTTTAAATGAGTGAACATGGACCTATAATTCTTTGTGTGCAATGTTTTTGTGGCTCTGATTATTTATATATATATATATATATATATATATATATATATTGGTAGAACTTGCATTAGCTGACTTGCTAGCCTAGGCCTCAGAGCCTAATTGATAGTAAACCTATGCATCTGGCTGGCCAAACAGTTACATTTGCATTGTTTAGGCACGTCATATGAATTTGTGCATCATCCTAATGCATATGCCACTAGAACAGAAATGGTATGACATCAGCAATTTTTTGATGTTGGCTTTGTTTATATGACCACAACCCTTATGTTGCATCTCGTCAGGTTTTAGCTGTATGTACCTTTTCAGAGACTTGATAATCCCACTCTGGGTTGTTTCCAGTGTCACAGGAGTTATCAGACAGTCTGACGAAGACCCTGCAGGTTGGCCTGCTGAACTCTGACCCTTTGTCTAGACCTCCACTCAGCTCCTTGCTGACTCATGACTTTTTCAGGTTTGTATGGACGTGTTTGCTTTTGCTGTTATCGGTGCATACCAAAAATGACTTGTTTTCAAACACTTTTTTCCCCCTATGTCTAGGAATGACTTTCTAGAAGTGATGAATTTTTTGAAGAGCCTCACCCTGAAAACAGAAGAAGAAAAGAACGAATTCTTTAAGTGAGAAACAATATGGTCTTCTTATTTTGCATATGATCTTGTGTGGTCAGTGTGCTGATTTGATATTAATGTGCTGTGTTTTCATGGGTCTTTCTCTGTCAGTCCACATACAGTATTTGTTCTATTGTATGTAAATGGTAAACACAATTAGGAAGGTAGATAGATAGATATTTTATTCATCCCCCATGGGGGAAATTCAGAAGTAATATATAAATTTTAAAGTTTAAATAACCCATTTTGCCTTGACACATTTGTTGTGTGTGTTATAGGTTTCTTCTAGACCGGGTCCAGAGTCTCCCTGAAGAGCTGGTAGCTGCACGCCTAGTCCCCAAACTTCTCAACTCTCTCGTTTTTGCAGAACCCATGGCTGTTAAAAGCTTCTTGCCTCATCTCCTAAGGCCAAAGAAGGGTAAGAAAGCCTTTTGTTAGACTGTTTCTTTTGCTGCCAATAATACCTCCACGAATACTGCATCTGTTTGGTAGAACTGTTGTGTAAATCTACAAGTATGCTGAAGTGCTTATGCTCCTCTTTGTCTGTGTCAACAGATTGTAGCAGTGGTAGCAGTGAGGATTGCCTGCTGTCTGTATCCCTTTACCGTAAACATGTGATTCCACAGCTTCTCAAGCTTTTCAAGGTCAATGAGGAACATGTCCGGATAGTGCTGCTGGCTCACATCCACATCTATGCGGAGTTCTTCTCTCACGATGAACTCAAAATCCAGATCCTACCTCAGGTGAAATGTTGACACAGAAACACAATTTTTAATATTGGTTGGTTGGTAAACCTGGTTTACTCCTACAGTGTCAACCTGTTGTCCGATACCTAAAACTGAGCATGATAAAAAAAAAAAAAATGAAAGGAATAAAAAGTACTTAATGTTTTTTAATTTGAAATTAACGTTTTCTCTTAGTTAGCTACATAATGCCTTTCGGTCCCTGGATGCAGGTTTTGTTAGGAATGAGAGACACCAATGATTCCCTGGTTGCCATGACGCTGCAGAGTCTGGCAATATTGGTGCCATTGCTTGGGGCTCAAGTGGTGGTTGGAGGAGAGAGAACCAAGGTCTTTAAACGCACCACACCCAACTTCACCAAGTCTACAGAGGCTACACCTGAAAGTAAGCAACACCAAACTAACAATGACAATAACTAAATTGAAGTTGTTGGATCAGCCCCCATGGGGGAAATTCAGATTGTCCTGCAGCTCTTATATTAGCTTTAACATAGAAATTTCACTATAAAATATAACAGATAAAGGCACTCAGTCAATAAAATAAATAGCATAAATAACATGTCAACAGTTACTATTAAAAAGTCTAAATGCAGACAATTAAAAGCAGGGTGGAAAGTAACGAATTAGTTACATACACACGTTACTGTAATGAAGTATGTGTTTTAAGTATATATATATATATGTATATGTATATGTATGTATATATATATGTATATGTATGTATATATATATGTATATGTATGTATATATATGTATATGTATATGTATATACATATATATATATATATATATATGTGTGTGTGTGTGTGTGTGTATATATATATATATATATATATATATATACACACACACAGCAAACCATTCATTGATTACTTGAACGTAAAAAAGCTACATGTCGTCAACTATAAGCTTACCCTGTTTTTTGCTTTTCTTTTTTTTTTTTTTTTTTGAAAGCTTCACCTGTCCATATAGTTGGAGGCAGCCACCCTCAGCTGGCTCAGCCTTCCAAAGGCTTGAATTTATTTCCCAGGCCATCAGGGACTAAAGACCTGGTGCTGGGTAATACGGGTGTGAGCAGTAGGGAGACTTCAAGAAGTTACCCCCTGGCAAAAATATCAGGTATATGACACCCTCATACATACCATTGCTTAGATTCACCATGATGCTTTTGCACATGAAGGTCAGTCTGTCTCTTCTGTTATGTGTTTCAGGTGATAGAGAGATGTCTCTACCATTGAATGGCCTTCATCATGATAGTGAGACGGAGCCAGTGTCATATAGCCCAGAGCAGCCAGATAGACTAGAAGGCCCAGTAGATGATTGGCCTGACTGGAATGACTCTGAAGAAATTGAGAACACAGCCAGGCAGTCGGTTCAGATCCACATCCAGACCTCAGAGGCAGCAGATTCACTCAGAAGCAAACTGCCGCTCTCACAGCAAAACATGGAAGAGGAGCCATGGGATGACTTTGAGGACACTGAACCTACCTCAGATCTGTCCCCTACAGCTCCTTTATCAGACCCAGTTATACTCACAACACACAGAGGGGCCACTGCTACTACTACTAGTCCTACTACTACTACTACTACACCTGTTAACCATGGCCTGGAAGCACTGAGACTGGGATCCTCCAACCCACTCAAATTGACCTCAACAGTGAGACAATCCACATACAACACGACCTCCTCATGGGACAATGGCTGGGCTCAAGAAGAGCAGGGCTCTGAGAAATCCCACAGTCCATTAAACCTAATACCCAAATCTACAGTGCCACAAAAGAATCGAGGAGTAGGAGGTCTGGGGGAGGAGTTCACTATTAAAGTAAGAAAAAAAGTAGAACAAGACCCAGAGCTGGATTTATTTGCTGACATGGTGCCAGACATCAAGGTGTCCTCTCCAACTCTGCTGCCACTGGAAGAGAACGGGGCGAGTGACACTGGACTATGTACAGTGTCATCAGAAAACACTAAATCTCTAATGGTGGACTCATCCATCGATACTGCAACACTCACAGCCAAGTTTGCAGCTGCCAACCTGACAGAGGTGAGTGAATTTGTGTGTGGTCTTGTATTCTCTGGGATTTTGATAGGCAAATTATTGTGCCTGAACAGTTTCAGCAGTATTTACATACAGTTTAAGGAGGTACCTAAAGCTGAAGCTAATGCTACTTCCAGTCCCTCATTATAGAGTATACATGTTTATAAGGTTGAGAAGCTCTGTATATTTTTCTCCTCAGTGTTTCATTTTAGAGACAAGAGATAAAACTGTAGTTTCCCACAGGAAAACTCTGAAAAACACTTAAATTTGCGTAGTATATTTCTATTATTCTTAATTCCTACTGCTTTAAACACTGCATGAAATTAGCATTACTATGTTTAGTCAGGAAGAAAACCCCTCTGAAAACAGGGTAGTATAAAGGTAAGGTGGATCGAGGTTAATAAATTGTGGCAGCCCATTCAAAGATTAAAAGAATATATTTTGTAAATATATATTTTATTTTTCATATAGTTAATGACTCCATATACATCCATAAATTACAAGTTGTTTTTTTTTGTTTACATCATACATTTTTCTTTTTTCACAGATGGATGCAGATGGCTGGGGAGATGTAGGAGACCTAAATTGGGAGGATGAGAATTCCTGGTGATGATGATTGATCCATCAGCTTCATCTGGAGCATAAAGACTTGACCACTGAGGAAAACAAATCCTAAAGTATGCACCACTTGATGGGAATTTCTCCAGTCCGCATTTAACAACATGGTATAGTAAGAATAATGACAGATATGGGCTGAGCTTTTTTTAATTCTTTTTTTAATGTCATAATCTCTTGGTTGCGGGACTTTTAATTTGGTTAAGGTAACTTGCTTTTGAACTGGAAAGACTGGAATCTCAATAGATGGTGCTAGACTTGGATATGAAATGAAGCCATTCTTAATTGCTTGTGAACTGATTAGGCCCTCCATTCATTTTGAGGTGACTAGTATCAAAGGTAAATGTCACGCTGATTATCGGCTACTTTTTTAATTGTGCCAACATCACCACTGGCATGGAGATCAAGATGCACCTTTTGGAAAGATGAGACTTGTCCAAAACGTGTCCGGTTTAAGTTACAGAAGGCTTGCACTTTGAATAAATGTGAAATAGAAAATACGTAATTTATTAGTTGGTTTTGGTTGCTGGTAAAATAAAGAGTTTACTCTATCAAATATGACCCAAGTTCTATCTTACACTAGTTATGTTTTGTAGCTTTACCATACAAAGTTATTGTAGATATTCAGGGCTACTGACAGCATGCTTCATCCAAGACCATACTAACAGCCTCAAACTCAGGATGTCGGCCTTAGCCACACTGTGTCTCAACTTCCTAGCTAGGGAGGACTCCGATTGGACTTTATGATTTAAAAAAAGAAAAATCAATGTTTTTGTATTGAAACAAGTTTAATAACAGTTTTAAAAAAGTAAAAAGCTATTCTCTGTAGCAGCAAAGGTACAGACTTCGACAGGCCCGGGCTCATTCAGGAGATTTTCTGTACAGAACGTAAATATCGGGGGCTGGAACACAATTTGGAGTAGCTAGGTTGTGTGTCTGGCTGTACTGATGTGAGCTATGAGGCTCTGCAGCTCCTGCAGCTTAGACTCCAGCCACTGTTGAGGTGGTGAAGCTGTGTCAACTTTACCCTCAGTGAGGGCCTGAAGGGCTTTCAAAGCACTCTCAGCTGTCTGGATGTAGCGTCTGTACTCTTCCTCCGTGCTGGTTTCCTGCCGAGCTCTCTTTGGGGATGGCTGAGAGAAGAATAATGACAAGGGGAATCAATGTTTTCACATGTCAAGTTTAAATATTAAATACATTTGGAAATACAAACATTCAAATCATAACTTGCATATTAAAGTATACACTGATCAGCAACAACATTAAAACCTCTGGCAGGGAACGTGAATTGATTATCCTATGCAGCAAGTGAAGTCAGTTTTTGAAGTTGAGTCTGACGAGGGAGAGGACAACTGGTTCAATTGGCAAAAGTCTCATGGTTGGGAGTGAAGTCTAGTCTGTTTTGATTCCACAGAATAGCTACTGTAGCACAAACTGTCTCAGTATTCCCTAATGGCAGTGGCCTCTTTCAGCAGGGTAACGCCCCCTGCTGCAAACAGGAATGATTTGAAGAACATGACAAAGTTCAAGGTGGTGCCTTGGTCTCCTAGTGTAGAGTGATCTATGGGGGTCCCACCGTGCAACTTACAGGACAGGGCTGTTCTGGTGACATGAGGTTGACCCACACAATATTAGTCAGGTTGTTGTAATGTTGTGGCTGATCAGTGGATGAGAAATAAAGAGGTGAGCTTTCAACCAAAGTCAAAGTACAAAATTCAACCTCAGTGATACCCATAATGTCCCCATTTCTTTTCTTTGTGTCTTAGTCTTAACGTTCCCAGTGTCTTCTGTCAGTTCAAAGGTGAAAAATAATATGCAATATTTACTACTTGTTGGTTTTCAAGTGGTTAGCTTTCAGATACTTATGACAGTGCAGATGAAGCAAGGCTGTGCACATGCATGGATTTATAAAGCCTGTGAATGCATTAAAGCTAATTTAACAATGTTACTAACCTCTGCATCAGTAACAGTGTCAGCAGCCACTTTGTCAGGAACATTTTCTTTGTTTTTCTCCAGTTTGTCATTGTGTTGCTCAAGAACTGGCGTCTCCAGCTTGAGTCTCTGTAGCCGAGACTCCACGTCTTCTTGTGCATTCACAGTCTACAACAAAACACAGTCCCCTTTACATTTGTTTTATTTTAGGCACATCATTATTACAATATGTTGGCGTCTCTTACCTTAGTAAGATAATTCACCACTTTGGCCTTGGTTTCTTCTGCGCACAAACTCTGGGAAATGACTTCCTCGTGGTTTGTAATCTTAAATATCAAAAGAACAACATAATGTTAACGCATCAACTGTACATGGCTGTACATCTGAAAAATTAGTGGCATCAGTGGAGTACTTGTCATACCTCTGCAAAATGAGAAAAGGCCTCCACGCCATGCTGATGTACAAGCCAGGACTTGTCTGCCAGCAGGACTCCAAACAGGCTACTCAGCCTCGGCAAAATTTGACTCTGTTGGGACCAAACAGCCAGTCAGAAAATAAATATATTTTTATGGTAGACTTTGAATTTCAGTATTTTCAAGTAAAAATCCAGAAGTAATGTTTCAAACTGCATATTTACTACATGATTGTTGAGGCAGAAAGCCAGTCAACATCATCAAATGATAACTGATATTTTCTAAATAAACAGCTAATGAGAATTGACAAAATAGAACTAAATAGTTTTCCTTGTGGGACCATTAGTAAGGAGTGCAAGGAAGTAAAATTAGGTTTCTCATTTCCAATGTTCTGGTTTCATTACCTGTGTGTCAGGGGGGACAAAGATCTTCCCTAGGGAGGAGAGGAACTCCAGAGCAGCCAGCAGCAGCTGATCCACACACTCCTGAGACACCAGAGCATCCACACACAGCAAAGCCTGGAGCGCACACACGCATGCACACACACACACACAGCAGTGAACAGAGGTGTTTGCTATCTGTTTATAGTGAACTGTGAAAACTAATATGATACCTGACAAATGACTTGAGGTTCAATGTGTTTAACCAAAATGGCAGATATGGACAGGAGCAGCTCCACAGTACGCTGGAGCACAGGGTGGGTCTGCACCTGGAGTATGACAGTTTACAGTCAGGCATTTCTACTACATCTGTGTGTGCGCATGTGTGTATTTAGATCTCACCTGATCTGGATTCATTCGTAACCAGAGCTGTGTGACCATCCTTGTTATGGACAACACGCACTCTTCTTCAGGAGAGGACAGCCCTCGAATCACCACTAGGAGGGGCAAGAGCACTGCATTCTGAAAACCGGAGGCACTTTGTAAATACATCTTTTTTGCCTTCATGCCTTTTTAAATTTCCTCTTCCTTTTCTGATAACCTTTCACCTGCACATAAGTTTTTTATGATCTTAACTATCACTACAAAAGGTAAGGAGAAACGCATATAAAATCAAAATAATAAAAACTAAAAATGATTCTGAGCATCAAATCTGTATTTATACCAGATATAAAACCTTAAAACATCTACCTGGTTCCTACTCAGATGTCAGATGAAGTAGAGAGGTCAATAACATCAACCTTATCCGTGTCCATTTTTATCCATGGGAACAAAGTTATCTTATTCTTAATAGGCCATTTGTCATCTACCCACTTTCTCTTCAGTACACAAGGACAGGCATTATTCTGCAGCCTTGCCCTTGATGTCTGTACCTCTTTTTTCCCTCCATGTATCAGATCATATCAATCACTGCAGTTCCTTTGTCCCATTTGGATATATAATGAAGGGTAAACACATTTAACAATGCCTTGAACAATACAGCAATAGTTTACTGCGTCACATGCTTGTTTCTGCTGCTACCGGAGGTTGTCCTCACCATTTTGTTTACTTGTCCCAGTTTGAACCCTCCATTCTGCCAGTCGGCCAAAGCTTTTTGAGTAAGGCCAATGATATCAGACTCTACTTGATGACAGGCATCGCGTGAAAGAGCCCTGAACAGGACATGGCGCCACACTGGAAGGTTTTCCACGTCAGAGGGTGGATAACGCATGACCAGCTCCATCTGGAAAATTAACGATTAATTTATGAGAAATCACTTTATATCAAGGTTATGCTCCTATATCTCTTTTTTAGACAAAGACATAGTAAGGGGGGAGGTGTCAGTGAATGGAATAAGCATAGAGATATGAGTATTTGTGTAAAAGGCACTGAATGATCTTATACACACTATTTTTTGTCAGTAGTTTAAATCTGATATGATCTGATATATTGTATTCAGTCCACACAATTTTCACTGTTTAGGTCACTGTTTTCTCCTACTGTCATCTTATTTGGTATATCTGTGTTTCTGACCTATCACATTTAATGTTAATGAATGTGAATACTCAGTGACTGACTTTCAATGAAAAATTGTGAAAAACACTGCATGCATACATGCGTTCACTGACACCCTAGAGTACTTCATGAAATTGTAAAAAAAAAAAAAAGTATGTCAGTTTTTAGTGTTTCTAACCTGGTGGTTTGGAGTCATGAGGAAAACCATGCGTTTGAGCAGCAGGCCCAGGTGCAGCGACTGGAAACACTCAGCGGTGCAGGTTTTCACCTAAAAGACAAGAGGGCAGAAGTAGATCAGAGATGTAGACTAGTGTAAAGGCTAAACAGGAGTGAAATGGTAAATGACATGTTTTTACACTCAAAGCACTTTTACACTGTCAGCCCATTCACCTATTCACATGCACACACACAACGACAGAACAGCCACCGGGAGCAACTTGGGTTTCAGTGACTTTCCCAAAGATACACTGAGTAGAGATGCCATGGATCGAACCTCGACCCTTCGGCTCAACTTCCTTTGCCACAGCCGCCTAGAAGCCACCCAGATATCAGAGCAGAAGTGGAATCCAACTTAATGATGGCATCGTTACATAATGTTCAACAAACACACACCGTCACCTCAGTGTCACAGAAAACAAATGAGTGCTCCAATCCAAAACCCCACAGAAGAGGAATTTGAGTGATTTTAGTAAGCGCTCAGGATGAAGTCACAGATGAAAAAACATCCATGACTTTAAGGTGTATACTCAAGATAATGACAGAATTGATATGTATCTTTGCTCAATATAACAAGTGCACATTACACTCTACTGAGCATCTTTATAAATGATGTCTGGAAACAGGTGGTGAAGTGCTGCTTGTTGTGACTGCTCTTTCAAATTTAAATAAAAGCTCAAAACCTATTGTCTCAAGTGTATTGTTTATCTGCTCGGTTTCTACCCACCAGCTGAGCAATGAGGAGGACGTGATGAAGACAAAGTTCAGCTGTGCCATACCTGAAATCAGAGAAGACAAACATTTGCCTACATGTTTAAAATTCTTATACAGTAGCTGTAAGAAGTCTATAGGGGTTTCACATGTACTGTAATGTTTGTGATACACGGTAACAGCAAGTATTGATCAAAATACAATAGTGCACCATTACTGATCCCAATTATATCTAAACAATTCGACATAAATGCTGACTAATAAAGGAAAATCCAGCCAGATATGATGAATAGTGACGTGTTACTCCACACTCTTACCGAGCTGTAAAGCACCACACATCTGTGGCCAGTAAAGCTGTCTGTGTATCAGCCTGCAGCACAGCATCAACCAAAGAGCGCTCCTGCAAGAGAGAGATAAAGAGTAAAGGAAGCCAGACATAGAGGAGAGGTGGATGGTATGAATTTAAAGTAAACAAGGCATTAAAGAACTTAACAGATGCTGATAAAGTAAAAGTAAAAGAGATTCTCTGAATGACGGGAAATCCTGCCCCAAAAACCATGGCAACAATCTGTTTAGATGTGAAATGAAAGTGTTTCTTCTACTTTCCAGGCCAATGTTGACATTAAAAGCTTGCAAAATTAATACAAAAAAAAACACTGTTTAACTTTCATGCCCTCTGGCATATTTGACAAAACAACAGTAGAGCAGCTGTGTAAAAGACATATGAAAGCCCACTTGGAGTTTGTCAAACTGCATACAAACATTCAGAGACCTTTCATTTCAATTCAATTCAATTCAATTCTATTTGTATCGCACCAAATCACAATACAATCATCTCAAGGCACTTTACATTAAAAAAAAGAAAAGACACCGGTCTGACAAGACAGAACTTAAACCCCCTGGTCAGACCCTGCTGAAGTGTGCAGGGAACTCTAGTATGACTTCAGGACAAGTCTCTGACCTCTGTCTTAAAGTGGACCAGCCAAAGATCTAAATAGTACATTAGCACCAATTATATGAAGAACATAGGAAATTATGTCACAAGTAAAAATGTGTTTAAATGCTTTTTTTAAACAATCTCCCAATTAGTATTTCTAATTCAGATTCTTTCTTCATATTTCAGATTCCTTAAAGTAGCCCTGTTGGCCTTAACATAACAAATAGCCATTAGACCATTTGGTACAATGAGTCCACATTTGAGACTGTTGCTTCCATCTGACATGTATTTGTGAAACACAGAAAGACGGTATCTGCATATGAAGGAGGAGGTGGGATGGCGTGGGAGTGCTTCCTCTGTGACAATGTTGCAGATTTATTCAGAATTCAAGGCTCATTTAACCAGCATGACTTTTATGACACTGCAGTGATGCACCATCCCATCTGGTTTTGTACTTAGTGAGACCATCTTCCAAAACAATCCACTAGGCTATGTAAAGGCTAAAGGGCCAAGGAGAGTGATAGGGTGCTGCATCACATGACCTGACCTCCAAAACAATACCAAATCACCTTTACTGATGTCCCTAATTACATAGTGTATGTGGTTTTGTGTGCAGACCTCACCAGCACGGGGAAGTACATTGGAGGAAGCGCAGCCACGCTGGCACAGAGATGCACACAGATGTGATGGTGCAGGGTGACCTGGGCCTGAGCCTGACCCTTCATCATCACCCCTGGAAAGAGCACTGGTACCCTACGCTCAGTATAGCAACGACGGAAACCAGCGAACAAAGCCTGATAGAGAGGAAGCCTGGAGACAGAGAGGAAGGAAAAAACCTTTTAGCCTTTAGGTTAGCATAAAAAAAAAAGACTACACTACAGAGGTTACGATGGTCTTGTCAGATCAAAACTCAATCTTAAACACATAATGTTTCATCTTTTTTCAGGCATCAAAATGATGCAAACATTCATACACACTCTTCAAACTGTTGGCTGGGATGTTAGAATGATGCAAATAGCTAAACCGAGATCACATTTTGATGGGGCTGAAATTGATTTACTCTTTTTAAAAGAAAAATAATCCATAATGTGAGGGACATGGTTACATAAACAGTTGCCAGACGAGCAAACTGCTGGTCTTTGCTTTAAAGCAAAGGAATTAAAAAAAAACAAAAAAAAAAAACTTTTTATCACCTTGGTATTTCTTCTGAGAACTGGCTGCCAATGTGCCAAAGCTGCAGTGTCTCCTCTGGCTGTGAGGGCAGCTGATCCAGGACATTCACCAGCAAAACACACTGAGGAAGTTTATGCTCCGGACTTAACCCTGAAGACAAACAACATAAGGGTCATTCTAACACTGTAAGCTGCATATTGTGGCAGAATCCATGTGTCAGCAGCTACAAAGTGATGTTAACATGTTCTGAGTAAGAACATACAACCAACATTTTCCTGAATAAGCTAGTCAACCCCACATTTTGTCAGCGATGTCTATCTTCAGTGGATTAATGGTGAAAAACAGAAAAGTCAGCAACTGTGTATCCTCAACGCACCTCAAGTTATTTGTGGAAATGAACAAGATTCACATACATCATATTAATAATGTGAGGATGATATGAGTGGTATTAGCGCCGATGTGGATCTAGTTTCATGGATTGGCTATGAAAAGTGAAGACAATCCAGAAAATGATCAGAAGATGTACATGACTAACACTGTCCTTCTTGATAAACTTATTGAGTGATGTTCCCAAGCTGTACTTTAATTTATATCCACCATTACAAGACCTCTATTGTTGTCTGTTACAGTGACAAACACTTAAATACCTGTCTTGATAGGTTTATACTGTACATTTAATTAATATATATTTTATATTTAAAAAACAAAAAGGTGGGAAATGGAACTAGTACACAGCCGAGAAACGTTTATAAAATAATGTAAACATTGCAAAGACAAACAGGAAAGCATTTATCAATCCTGCGTGGGAGCAATGGCAAACTCACGCATGTTCTGCTGCAGGACAACTTCAGCAAATGGCCTTAAAGGCAACAGCTGGAGCAGGAGGGCATCCATGGGAACCAGACCTGCTGCGTTTAGCTCCTCGGACAGAGCCGCGGGCAGTGTCGGAGCAGACAAGCTAGGAGGGAACTTACTGAAAGACATTATGATCTGAGATTGCATTTTTCTACAATGCTCAATAGTGTCACCACAAAGGATAAAATGCAGTTTAAATTTGCTTCTTGAAACCACAGGTGCACCACACATACCTGACAATCTGTAGGTAGAGTTGGTGAAAGCAGGTACAATACTTTGTGAGAAAAAATTTGAATTCCTGTTAGAAGAATAATGGTGTGTAAGTTTATAGTAGAATTTTTTTTTAAATTTAACTGTCAGATTTTTAGGCCAGAGCCAAATGAAATGCAAGCAGATCCTATTGTTTGTACCTTTATGTAATGAACCAAAGTGTTGGCAAAAAATCTGCACATCTTTGCAGTTTTCTGGAACAGCTTGTACTCTGGGCTTTGGGTCGCCTCCTTTAAAAAGGACACAAAAGCAATAATTCAAAAGGTGAGAAAGATCAAGTCAATCTTTAACCTTACATGCAATAAACAAATATTTCTAAGTATACAGGTATACAACACAGAAATACACATCATGACTTCTATACACAGGATACAATAAAATATAACAGTGACAAGAATATCCACCATTGTGGTGATTCCTGACAGTATCAGGCCAGCCAAGACAAAAAACACAAATACATACAGTTCTTATGCTGAGACCAATAAAAAAAAAAACAAAAAAAAAAAAAATCACACTTTTTTTCAAATTTTAAACAAGACATAGGTTAAAATAAAAAACTATAAATAATATATATATTTCTTTTTTTTTTTTAGGAATCCAAGCTTTCCTACCTGCAGACCAGCATCTTTTATCTGTTCAGCCAGCTCCAAACTGTTGTGAAAAAAGGCCAACAAGTTCTCGCACAGGCTGGTGCTGATGGCACCATGGTGCAGGTGTTCCTCCACCAAAGACTGGTATTTCAGACTCTGTCTGAACAGAGTATTAGCCATTTAAAATAAGTCACTCAGGTAGAAAATGAACTATTCAATGTATTCAACTCTTCTAGCAAAGTATGACAGACTGTATGACATTAATAAAAGAATAAGTGTCAATTTCAGAGCCTGCTTTACTGACTTGATGAGGAATTTCCATGTGTTTGCATGCAGTGCCATATCCAGGTTGGAGATAATTGAGCAGATATCCAGCAGGCTATGAATCACTGAGGAAAATTTTAAAAATATATGAAAGGCTATAGAACAAAGAGCATGGCAGTAAAACACAGAGGGATATATATGTGTATACAAACCAACACACACCTGTAACAATGTCAGAGACCTCCTCCTCTGAGGCACTGCTGTCGAGCGAGATCCTGTCCAGAAGCTCCAGCAGACCCTTCTGAAGGGAATAGGCCTCCTTGAAGAGTCTCTGCAGCAGGTCTGCCACCAGAGACAGACGGCCACAGTAAATGACCTCACTCTCCTGTGGACAACATCTTGTTTTTTTAAATACATTTTCACTGAAGTATTTCATGGATGTAGATTAGTTTAAACTGCAGTGTAAACAGGTTTAATAACAACAGTAATATATTTGAACATTAGGACCTAGATGAATTCACTGAAACTGTTGTATTCTTCATAAAGACCTGCACTGATAATGTGACTGTAACCAAGCACATACAGGTTTATTCCAATACTAACCCTTGGATGACAAGTGAGGTACAGTCCCTTTTAAAAGCATGAAACTCTATTCAGGTCAACTGATAAGAGCCAGTAAAGTGGAGCCAGGGCAGAACTAAGGAGAGGCATCAAAACAGCTAAGAAGGACTACAGGACAGAGAGAGGAGCACCTGGCTCATAACAACATTTGGCAGGTGTGGAATGGACTGCAGCAGATCACCAACAATCTAAACTGCCTGGATTTCCCCCCATCCACCTGTACCTGGATAAGGGACTTACGCACAAACTCGTCAAACTGTCAAAATAGGCCCCACTGCTTGTCTACCATCAGACTAAGAACTGGTTCCCCATAGGGCTGTTTGCTGAGCCCACTCCTCTTCAGCTTGTATACGCATGGTTTAATTTTGTTGCACTTCTTGTCTAATGACAATACACAATAAGAACATAAGTGAACTGACAGACTGACCTTGCAGTGCTGAAACGTTTCCCTCAGGACTTTCAGGATACAAGTTGGTAACGAGCGGATAGCATCCAGAACAGGGGCTTCCTCAAATGAGCCAACGTAGTGCACACAAGCAGATAGTGCATCAATTATCTGCATCATAGCCTGAATGACAGTAGCCAAAATATTGGGTTAAGTTTGACATGAGAACAAGGTTTTGTTTTTTTTTAGATACTAAACTTCTATGGTGTTAATGGTACCAAATACACAGATTTCTAATGAAACATCCAAATCAGCAGTAAGAACAGTACCTGCAGAAGGTTCCTCAATAACTCACACAGTTCAGTGTTTTGACTCGACAGCCCTCCAACTTGGTCCAAAATTTCTTTCATCATGCTCTCAAACACTGTCTCTACCTGCATATATTTAATAATACAGACCAATCAAAGCTTCCAAAAGATTTAGTGTGATTAACTTTGCAGAAAAGCCAAGGTGTGGATTTAAAGTGATTCAGGGTTTCTGCTGGTCTCAACTATAAAAGTTGAAAGAAAAGTCATCTCCACTCAAAGAAACTGTTTAAATTATCTAATGTTGTCTAATGTGCAACTTAAATGACTTAAAATTACTGTTTAAGAACACTAATGGCCTTGAGTTCAGACAATGTAAACTACTCTGCTTGTTTAACAGACTTTACTGAGAATATTCACAAAATACACTTGATCCTCAAGACAATACACATTTATGTTATTTACCTCTGGTAGGATTTTGGAGAAACACTCATCTTCCAGCTCGGACAAACGAATATGAGGGAGGAACATTTCTGTAATTATCTTCAGTATACCTATATGAATGGCACAGGTCATACTTCACCACAAACAGTACTCAAGGCACAAAATACGGAGTTTGTATTTACGAGTTAGGAAAGGAAAACTTACGTATATGATCATCCCAGCTCTCAGACTTATGATGCAAAGAGTGGCGTGAGTCAAGGAAAACCACAGCATTATAACAAATTGATTTAAGTCACTACCAAGTTTAGACAGTTTGAACATGGTGGGGTTCAGTATGAATCACAGTGACGGATATTATGTCCCCTTATCATAAAAAGTACAAATCTAATCTCCCAAGTTTTTTCTGCTCTGTGAATTTCAAAACTTTACAAAACCTGGAAATCACTGGACTCTCATTAGTTAAAAAAAAAAAAAACCTGAAGCTTAAAATTAGAAGAATGAAGCTGAAATGAAGACATAACAGTGTATAATACAGGATATGGCGAGTTTTGGCAGGACAGACTTGAGCTCCTGGCGGCAGGTTTCCTGACTCCACTGCACCACCTCATCCAGGAGAGACGTGTTGCTTTGGGACATGATGAGAGCACTTACCGTGGGGAGGTCAGGACCACTGTCCCAATGACTGAAAGGTTTACAACAATGTGACTGAGTCAGTCCCTGGAAATGACTCACTTTAGCTTCATTAGTGGCCGCTGTCAATCAACGGGTTAGCTAGCTAACGTTACCTTGTGTTTTGCTAACAGCGTAACTTTTAACGTTAGCATAATAGCCTAACTTGGTAAATACACGTCGCTTCTTACCATAAATACGAGACGCTAACCTCTGTTCGGGGGGCATAATATCACACAAGTACTACGAGTTCATTTAACGTCGACATAGTATTTTTGACATCGATTAAAAATAGAAAACAGCAGATTGGTGTCCTCGATTAGAAAAAACATACAGCGCGCCGTCGGTCGAAACGGATGTGACGTACAGACCAACGACACTCAACTGTCCTCCGTCTGATTGGTCGAAATGTTAGACTCCAAAGTTTTCAACCAATGACAGAACTGCAACGCTGCAATGCGTTGTAAATAACAACACTAAGGCTCCCGGATCAAATGAAAGGTGAAATAAGACACCCATGGGTGAAATATGAATAGTTTAACAGTTTCCTCTCATATGCCTACAAATAACCTAATACACATCTGTCTGAATAATGTAAATAGAAAAAAATAACTTCTCACACAGTGTTTCAAAGGATTGGGTGTATAACAAAAATTGCAAGCATCGCTTATGAATATCGGAAATATCACATTTCAGAACAAAGTCACACTAAATTTTGTCAAACGGTATGAAACGCGTTCATTCACAGTGCGAAAGTTAATGTAAAACAGCATGCTTATTGTCACCATGTTCACGCCACAGAACAACATAAGGTGATATTTAATCAGACCCGTGTCACAGAATAATGTAAATATTAGAGTTTTAAAAGTTTTGAATTCAGGACTTTAACAAAAAAAAGAGGGTTAATTAATAAACATTAAACATGTTACATTAAACATTAAATCCATAAACAATAAGGCTTTCATGAGGATTAAACAGGTAAAGTAATATGCCATGCACTGGTATTTTAATTTTATGTTGTAATACAAATAATGATATCAGATTTTGTCATAATGACATTTTGGTTTTGCCACTTTTGCAAACAATTTCAACCCCCTCCAAGTGAGCAAAATGCATCTTTGTGTAAAAACCAATCCACTGCAGTGTGGTACTTATTTATGGTCATTCAAATTTCACATTTTTCATGAGCACATTATAATTTCAATTGGCAAACACCCACCAGGATCATAAATGTGCACACTATGTTATATGTAATATGTGTATGGGATTTCTGTTGGCTCTCACTCAGTTGATTGAGTCTTGTAAAGCTATTGTGTCACTGATAAGATCTTAAATCCTGGAGTTTCACCCTTGTTTCCCGACAGCTTGAGGTGTTAGTTGTTGCCACACCAGGAAGGGACTGACCTCCTGTTTAGGAAACAAGACTCCACTTTGATGCTTATCTCTTTTTAAAGACCACATCTTGTGCAACATTACTACACTTTGTGTTTTGGCAATTGACCAAATATACCTCATCACAAACACTTTGCTTCATGATGGACTTCTCCAAATAATAATAATAATAGTAATGATGACAACATGTACGGTTACTTCCATCCTTATAACCAGTATGAGTCTATGAACATTTGACCATCTCTGTCAGTGTTTGGAACAAATCAGAGGATAGGTTTAGACAAAACGATTATGGTTAAGGCCTTGCAATAAATTACAGAAGTTTTTGTTTGTTTGTTTTACAAATAAGTCTTATTAAGTTTTATTTCATTAAGCTCTAACCATAATGCATTTTACGAGAAGAGGCTTGAGTGTAAAACCAGGCTTCTCTCTGTCCTACTGACCTCATCATTTGAAGATAATGGAAAGGTTATCGCTTGAAAGGAAACAAACGCCAGATTTGGTATGAAACTGGAAGGAAACAGTTTTTTGTTTTTTTGTTTTGCTGAGTGTCAAAAGGTGACTCAGTCTCTTTGGTGTGTAGCTAATTCTGTTAATATAGACTTTAGAGCCACATGCAACTCTTACTATAATTACTTTCTCTGGAGCGTATCAAGTTCAAGATGAGTCATAAGCGAAAAAAAAGAATTAATGTGCCCCACCACTGTAATACACATTCTGTTTAAGAACCTGGCCAGTGTAATGCGGGAAAGACCCTGAGGAAAAGGATGTCGACCAAATAAGAATAATGAGATTTCTTGAGGATAAAGAGGATGATTTATGGTCAATACCTGTAGCATTTAACACTGTCCACATGTTTTAGGAACTAAAACTTATGTCTGGATGCTACAAGAAATAATTCAATGAATAGCTACGTATCAAATAACGTCGTACAAAGTGTGATGAGAATTTGTGTTAGATAAGAAGCCATCAAATGCATCTCTCCATTAAAGTTAATGGAAGAGACCTGGCATCATCACTTACTGTCAGCACAGATGAGAATATTGACTTTCTGATTTCTACTTTTAGATCATTTGATTATTATTTTTAAAGCTCATTAGGATATTTAAGTATCTCTACAATGGATCCTTATAACTTTGATGATCTTATTTTTTTCCTCTAGCACCAGATTGTAGATTTATGTTGAGGTAACAGATTATTTCACCTCATATTGAGATAATAAATGTAAAAGTGATCATTTATGTCTTTCATGCGACAACTAACCATCAATTAGTCCAATACTTTGGTTTATGATCAAACACCAGAAAAACATGACATAAATTCCCATAAGCCTCAGCTTCAGCTAGACTTTATGTTTAGTGCTAATAACCAAATGTTAATATGTGCTAAACCAAGATGCTGAACATGGTAAATATTATATCTACAAAATATCAACATGTTAGGACTGTTACTGCACACTGCCTCACAGAGCTGCTAGTGTGACTGTACGCTCTTGTCTATAGATGTTTATTTCAATAAGCTAAATATAGCAATAGAATATAAAAGTGTGGTGCAGCTCAGGCTATTTCATCTCTAACATCTATCCCTGGCTTTGTTAGAACCTTGGCTGTAATTTATTATTTTAAAATTCTGCGGAAATGAGCTAAAAATGTATCTTCTTTTAACCTAACACATAAATGAGAGGGCATCCGCTTAACAGCAAGTGAAAGCTGCTCTTATCGTTGTGCTTTTTAAACAACAAACTTTTCCTTAGCGTAACAGGATATGTGATTCCAGCGAACATGAGTCATCCCTTCCTGTGGGGAATTTACGCTTTCCAAAAACATGCTTCAAATGCTGATTGCAGGCTATCTGCCAAGAATGCCATCAAATAAGAGTAAAAATGAAACCTTCTATTTTTCAGGCAAATTATATTTGCAGGTCACATCTTTCTCTTTTTAGCAGTCTGACAGTGATAACACCTGATTTTAAAAAACACTTGGTATAAATGTGATTTAAGTTGTTGGTAGAGAATCAAAGGACAAACAATGAAATGCAGAAAGGTGGATTTAAATTAGACGTGCTTTTGTATTGAATCTGATGAAGACACAACTGCAATGAGATGATGCATGTTTACACTATTTTTTGTCGTCAGACCAGCTGATGTCATAGTCGCTGTAGGCACTCTTCAACTTCTCTGCAGACACAGAGTGGTCTGCTTTGCCAAAGCCCTGAAATTAGTCAGAAAACATTGACATTATCACATTTAAAGATTGCTCTGGTGATGCTGAGTATTAGATTCAGATTTGAATGTTCTTCCAATCAAATGAACTTACAGTTGATTCTCCAAACACCCTTAGTTTTTTCTCCTGACTGTTGTGTTCTATCTTCCCTCCTCCAAGGCATTTACACTCCATTCCCAAGGCCTCCAGAGCCGGACTGACTTTGTCAAATATATGATCTGTGAATAATTTAAATCATTATCAAATATATGTCTTTGTTTAGAGTACACTAAAATTTCAATTTATAAGCAGTTTGCATGTTTAGCTATTAACATTACAGTCAATAAGCATATCTATATCTATGTACTGAGGTTGTCAAGCTCTGCATGACGTCCCGGTCGGTGCAGTGTTTCTGCACATTAACGCAGGGATACATGGGTCAAATTAGCTCATGCTGCTGCAACAAAACATATCAAGTCTTTATTTTTTGCACGTCATCTCTGACGTACTTCTGAACTTACTGTGATACTCTGCACTTTTCGTGCCTCGCACTATGTCTTTATGCACATCACCATCTTTCACTTTGACTCTGACCAGTATGTACTTAAAGGTTCCCTCTGGATCGATCTCCACATCGGGCACTTTAGCCAGAGCGTCTGTCATTGCGACTGTAGCTTTGGACAACGCACCGAAGACTCTCAAACTGTTCAGAGGTCTACCAACCACAGACAACATGGTGCATTCACCGCTTTATATGGGCCCAGACATTTGGTTCCTGTCTTAAAGATACAGACCATATTTGTATTTATAAGCGTGCAGGCAAGTTTGCACGCTGGCGCCCCCACTTGACGACAACAGGGAACTACCTGGACCTGAAAGCCATAAAAATCAAGAAATCAAATAGTCAAAATAATGAAGACTCGTATCAGTGCACTGCAGCTATTTTACCAACATATTCATGTTGTGTTATATGATATATGGGTCAGTCTCACGTTTGATACAATGGCACTACTGCTTAAAACTACAGTTTTTCTCTTAAATATTTTGGAGTTGCTCTTTTGCTTTAAAGAATGAAGAATGTCATATGCAAGTTATAAACGATGCATATCTAATTTTTGGTCTTTTATGGAAAGGCCATATTCCATATATATTTAATGAAACTTGTTTTTCATTAAATTTTAATTTAGAATATTTTGTATATTACAATAGTTTAACTAAATTACACTTAAATTAAACCCAATATATTTTAGTCGACTAAATCTACAGTAGATTTAGTCGACTAAAATCTTATGCTATTTAGTCGACTAAAACTAGACTAAAACTAAAACAAAGCAGATGACTAAAATATGACTAAAACTATAATTGCGTTTTAGTCAAAAGACTATGACTAAAACTAAATTAAAATCTGCTGTCAAAATTAACACTGGTCCCAGGGACCTGCTGGAGCCTATCCCAGCTCTCTCTGGGTGAAAGGCAGGGGTCCACCCTGGACAGGTCCCCAGTCCATCACAGGGCCACATAGAGACCAACAACCTCACACACTCACACTCACTCCTATGGGCAATTTAGAGTCACCAATCAACCTGACATACATGTTTTTGGACTGTGGGAGGAAACCAGAGGACCTGGAGAAAACCCACACAAGCACAGGGAGAACATGCAAACTCCACACAGAAAGGCCCCTGATGGGTTTCAAACCAGGAACCTTCTTGTTGTGAGGCAACACTGCTAACCACACATTCTTCATTCTTTTTGACCTGACATATTGTCTAATCTTTATTACAGTCAAACAAGGTGTGATCAAAATGCAGCAAGTGTAGCTGTTTTATTATTCCATACACATACAGCAGATTTAACAATATTAGAAAATAAAGTGAGTACAACTTGCATTAGTCCATTTATATAACACATGACGACTTTCAAGAATAGCTCTGTGGAGGTGTCCTTAAACAATACCCTTTACAAGATCTCTTTGCTGTGTGTGTAATGATATGAGAGGGCAATGGGAATTAGAAAAGGGGTAGGACTGGGTAAGTGTTCACTTCTTCCTATTCCCTTTCAAACATGTAATATATATAGAAGAGTTATCACTTGTTTCAATGAGGACTTATTGTAACAAATATATGGACACTAATTGACTATGGACAAGTATAGACAATTTAGTTTGTTTTGGAACTGGACAGTAGTTTACTTTATTTTTTTTACAATAATTATTGTGTGTTTGAAATAATATAATAATAACAAATACAAGCACAGATCTAAATAAACCTTTGTTCAGGAAATGCTTATTAAAGCTAAAGCAGAGTTTCTCCCTTCGGCCTTGGTCTGTATTTTTCAAGAAAAGGGGGGAGGAAGGGGCTTTATGAGATGTCGGGCAACAGTGGATTTTGTCTGCAACTGGGGTCAGAAAGGAAGGATATGAACTATCACTTCTAAAAACACAGGCAGCCGACAGACGCCTCGACTCCTGCACAAAACACTTCCAGTCCCCAGACACACATTTAAAACTACCAGTAACACTTTAGCTGCCATTGCATTGTTTTCTTTTTCCTCCTTTCATCTTTTGTTGAGTACATTTATTGAAAATCCCAGCCTATACATTGTGTGTGCATAGGTCATTGTCTGTCGGTACATTTTGTACCACTTCTTACATGCATCATCTGGAATGAATCCTCGTGAATGTGTTTACTGTACACAGTTGAAATGACACTTACTTCCTTGAACTTACACGTATGTGTCCAAGTTGCTTTACAGATACCAGATAGCCTTATTAGTGCTGACAGAGAGAATGGCCTTTACTTTCATTTTGTGAAACATCACTGACAGGATGAAGTCAGAAGAAGAGGAAACAATCTTTCTCAGATAACTTTCTTTTCAGTCGCCTTTCACTTCATTCATGAATCTGTTTGTGAGCTATTGTGTCTTTCACAGGAAACCGATCACTTGAAACTTGTCTCTGTACAATATTTGTATTTGTAGTTATTTGTCACATTAGCACATTTTGGGTAATTATTTAGATCTCTTACTAAAAAAAATGTAAAATACTTCATTACATGCAAAAGTCATGTACTGAAAAACCCATTTAGAAGTAAAAAACTATTCACAGTAAAGTGTTCTTAAGAATTAAATCTTAAAGTACTTGTTGAGTGGAGCTGTCTGAGTTACCTTTGTATCATACTATAGTTATTTAATCTGTGAGAGTATTTTTTCCTATTTCATAGTTTTATCATACTATTTATGAATAAAAATTGCATATGACAACAGTGGTCAAATTTACTTTTCAAAGTGTTTTCGGCTTCGTGGAAAAACTAAAAGAGGGGGAAACAGAAAGGAAAGTTTTCCGAGGGTGGGACAGGCCAGTAGCCGAAGGGATGAGGGGAATTCCAGTGAAAAGTCCAATTGTGATGAGAGATTCCAGGAAGAGTGGATCTGGGTGATGAGGTGTATAAAAGCAGGCAGCTCAGAACATACAACTCAGAATCATCTCATCCAGACACATCTAAAGAACTACTAAGAGTCTTTTGCAGGATTTCACACACACAGCAGCATTTAAAATGGTGAGTGCAGAAGGTTTAATTTGAACTTCATTTGTCCTTAATACAAATTACTCTGGTGCTTGTTTGTGGTCAATGATACATGTATTCACTTATTTTTTTACAGCTATTCTACTTCAGATCAGTCCATCCCTGTGGCTGTCAGAGCTCTACCTCATGGATCAGTCTGACTCTTCTTTGCTCAAGTATGTCAATCTAATGCAAGCACAGCCTCAATTAGTGTCTCACTTTCAACTTATTATTTGATTAACTGACACTTATTACTAAATCATCTAATATGTGTCTCTGTCCTCCATCCTCAGTGCTGTGCATGTGGACTAGAGGAGATTGCTGGTCTTACTACTACTCTGACACCACCATGAACTGGCAGAAAGCCAGAGACTGGTGCCAGAAGCACTACACAGACATGGTGGCCATCCAGAACCAGGAGGAGATTCAGCATCTCAACAGCTGGCTGCCCAAGAAAGACACCTACTACTGGATCGGAATCCGAAAGGTCAATGAAATCTGGACCTGGGTGGGCACTAACAAAGCCCTGACAGCAGAAGCAACCAACTGGGCGCAGGGTGAACCAAACAATGGCAAGAATGGATACTACCCGGGGGAAAATGAGGACTGTGTGGAGATGTATGTTCAAAGGGCTAGGCAGGCCGGCAAGTGGAATGATGAGAGGTGTGAGAAGAATAAGACCGCTCTGTGTTACACAGGTGAGCAAAAGTTGATGGTTAAATTAGAAGAGCTGCTCATTGTAGCTGCTTTTCTTTGGTTATAAAATTATTTATTGTGATGGTCTTTTTTCATTAAAACATCAGAAAAATAAGAATATTTTATGTAAGATTACATATATGAAAGTACTTCTTCTTTCTCCAGCTGCCTGTAAGAATGATTCGTGCCACCATGGAGAATGTGTAGAAACGATCAACAGCCACAAATGTGTTTGCTTTGAAGGCTTTTATGGAGAGAAGTGTGAGCAAGGTAAGAAAATACATGATATTGTACTTTTAAAGTGTCGTAACTCGCAGCCTGGAGATGATAACTAATTGTGACTTCTTTAAATATTGGCAGCCATTACGTGTAACAAAGAGGAGCTCACAGCCCCAGATAAAGGAAGTGTAAATTGTACACACATGTATGGAGACTTCTCCTACAACACCTCATGCGAGTATTCCTGTGAGAAAGGATACCAGCTCAGTATGTCCAGACCTCTGAGATGCACCCCCCCCAAAAAGTGGTCAGAGCAGCCTCCTTCCTGTGAATGTGAGTCTGACATTGTCCAATTGTATTTATGATTTCACTTAATCATGGTCAGAGGAGCTACATTTTATTATTACACTGATGTTCTAATGTGTTTTTGATGGTCTTGTCATCCACAGTGATTCAGTGTCAGGAGCTGCCTCCACCGGAAAAAGGATCCATGAAGTGCTCTGATCCTCTGGGCCCCTCCAGCTACCAGTCCACTTGTGTTTTTAGCTGTGATGAAGGTCATGTGCTCATCGGTTCCTCGTCTAACACTCTGCAATGTGAAGCATCAGGAAGTTGGAATGCCTCACAGCCGTTTTGTGTCGGTACGCCCACACACTTTAGATTTTATTGACTCCATTACACTTTTACTGTACTATGATTTTTTTTTAAAGGCTGCTGTTGACCTCGTTTGTTGCCCTTCCCTTTGGCAGCTGTCCAGTGCCCTGCTCTCCAGGACCTAGAGAATGTAGTCATCAGCTGTGGAGATCATGCAGAAATGATGTTTAGTTACGGAAACACCTGCAGTTTCAGCTGTGCTCCTGGCTACCGCCTGGTGGGACCGAGCGGGGTGACATGCACATCAGCAGCTGAATGGAGTGAAAGGATGCCTCACTGTGAAGGTGAGAGCACACTTTAATTGCAATCCAACCCCCGTCTTCACAGTTAAGAAGCTTTCTTGTTTTGTGGCTTTGTGATAAAGACACTAAATGTCCTTTTTAAAATGTATTTTCCCATTTTAGCCATCACTTGCAGGAGTCCCGAGGGAGAAGCTCACCTGATCAGCCAGTGCAGCAGATCTCTGAATGACCTGCGGCCCGACTCCACCTGCAGCTTCAGCTGTGAAACCGGCTTTGAACTGCAGGGAGCGCACACAACTCAGTGCTCTGAGGACGGACAATGGAGTGCAGCCATACCGGCTTGCAAAGGTATAGATTTATAATTTCACAATGTGTTCACATAAATCTGTGGTCACCACCTTATTTACTAAACACAGAACTTTTCCTCAGCCTGCTCATATTTCATGAAATCATGTTTTTTTGTTTTTCTAGAAATAAGATGTCCTGCTCCCCAGATTTCAACAGGTGTGCAGATCAGCTGCAACCCTTCTCTGTCTATACCGTTTTCTACTGGGACCCCCTATCCATTTGGTATGGTGTGCACCTTCAGCTGTGATGAAGGCTATGAGCTCCAAGGTGCACTCAACATGGAGTGTGCTCATCCAGGACAGTGGACCTCCACTCCACCAACCTGCACAGGTACAGTACACTGTTTGTGGTACCATTTTAATTGTTACATGCTCAAAGGCTTTCATTCAGTGATAGTTTTACCTCACTATCAGGATGTGCTGGTTACCATAAACTCTCACTCTCTCAACAGTTGTAACCTGCCCATTGCTTGAGGCTCCTGAAAATGGTCATATCAACTGCTCAAACCATGAGCCAGGAAACAGCGTTCAATGCTCCTTCATATGCAATGACGATTATGTCTTAGATGGACATGAACTGCTGACCTGTGATCGTAATGGTAACTGGACTGGAGAGAGACCCTCCTGCCAAGGTGAAACACAGTGAACAAATGTTCTAAGAAATGTAAATACAATTCAAGATTTAAATACAAGTTTGAATTTTAATGGTCAGAAGATTCACTTTTGAAAATGTTTCCACAGCTTCTCCATCTCAGTCTATTGTCGTTGCCTCCAGTGTGGCGGGAGGGGCCACTCTGTTATCTAGTCTGTCTCTTGCCCTGTGGATCCTGAAACGGCTGAAGCGGAAAGCGACTAAGTTTGAGCTGAACAGGTTAGATAAGATTTCACCTTCCTTAAATCATGCATTTATTTTAAAAAGGCTTGTTGAATGGCAGCACTCAGTTCTTCTCTTTTTTGTTTTTTTATACAGCAGCTCCGACATAGACGCCCCTGCAGAGGTCTACAAAAGCAGCACTGACAGCCTCATATAGACCAGTCTTCATAGGCAACTAACCACAGTTACATGTATCGTTACTGTGGCTGTATATCAACATTATAAATCACCTTTACTTTGTAAACCTTAACAGGAAATCCCAGTATGTCAGAGGGATCAATATTCTGCTGAATTATAAAACTGATCCATGATTTGCTTTGTATAGTTGCTCGGACTTGTATTTGCTCCCAAGGGGAGTTTGTCTTGAACATATTGTTCTCCAATTTTACAAACATGCTGAAAAGTGGATGTATTCATGTTATGGCAAATGTTACTTTACATTGTGAGTGGATGGTCATGTCATTGCAGAACTGTGAATAGTTTTACTATATTGATTCAGTATTTATACACTATTTATTTAATTGATGGCAATGCATTTGAAATGTCGAATCATGTTTCTGTATGTTTAAAGCACTGCTGACTTTTTTTTCTAAATAAAAACTTCTAAATAAAACGTCTAACCATCATTTGGGAATCATTTATTTAATGCATTTTATCCTGTATAATGACCAACTGCACATCTAGTAGCCCAGTTTAAAATAATATGTAGGGTTCTGTCATTGTAGTTTGCATGTTCTCCCTGTGCTTGTGTGGGTTTTCTCCAGGTACTCTGGTTTCCTCCCACAGTCCAGAAACATGTATGTCAGGTTGATTGGTGACTCTAAATTGCCCATAGGAGTGAGTGTGAGTGTTGTGAGGTTGTTTGTCTCTATGTGGCCCTGTGATGGACTGGTGACCTGTCCAGGGTGGACCCCTGCCTTTCACCCAAAGAGAGCTGGGATAGGCTCCAGCAGGTCCCTGGGACCCTGGTTAGGAATAAGGGGGTACAGATGATGGATGGATGGTTCTGTCATTATTCTGGTACAGCAGTGCAATGGTTCAGCCATCAACTCCAGCCTTTTCCCACACTTTAAGCAGTAACATTTATCCTGACATTGCAGGACACAATGTGTTTTTCCATGTGTCCAGGAAGAGCCTTTTGAAACGACAACATAGATCTCTGTCTGTCGCCATCAATACCCCATTAGAGGGGTGAGGACAGCTCAGAAGAGTTAAATAACAATGACAGGTATGTAAAGGAGGAAAGGGGTATTTTGCTGGACCATTAACATTGTTTGTTTTCCATGTCAGCACTTTAGTGGGATCAGAAGTACATCAGACTGAAGGCGACACTCTGGTGCACTCTGCAATGTGTTGCTTTTAAAGGCTGGAATTTATAACCTGTCAGGATGCAGGGCAGCAGTGTCACTAAAAACGGCTGATATAGGACACTAACAATAACAAGTGGAAAGCTTAGTTCCAGGTACAGTCAGTGTTTGGCCACTTTGGACCAAACTAATAGTGTTTTTAGTCAATTTTTTAAAGGCAAAGATAATTTCAAAATACTTATACTTAAAGGAAGTGATCAGCTAAAGAGCATTATCACAAAAAAAAATAATTAAAAAAAAAATAATCTAGTGACATTTAATGTGCTTTATTTCAATTTGAAATATCTTCTCACACATTGCTGAAAAATCTCCCCTGATCCCGCCTTCAGCAGAAAAACGTAGTATTTCCCAAATGTCTAAGTATAATAAGTCAATAAGTCAGTCAACCCAGCCTGTCATTCATCACATGCAGGCACTTTGTACCGTAAACATCCATGAATTCTATGATAATGTTGGACTAAATAGCCTACGACAAATATAAAAGCCCGCCACTGATCTGTCGTTGCAACAAGACTGACTTTCTGTAAATATTCAAAATTTGATCTAATAAGAAAAATATACAATAATTACTAAATTTTCCTGAAACAAAGAAAACATTTTGTTAATATATTTCAGTGCCAGTTCTTTGTAAGTAATTTTTCTTTCAGTCATATTTCATGTTGATATTCACTGATGCTTTCATTTTTTCATGTCATTTTATTTTATTTTATTTTTTTGAAAAGGTGGCTGTAGAACCTTAGCTGAAAATGAAGTGGATGCTATTCCTCGTCCTTGGTGAGTATCAGTTTTAATACTATGGCAAACTGTGTAGTGCTGCTGAGTAAATCTGTTTACACAACACAAAACAATGTGTGTGAATAATATCAAATCTGATCATGAATTGTCATCTTATGAATTATCCTTTCTTGTTTTTTTTTATTTTGAATATATCTTAGGAAGCTCCTTGACTGACACTACTGTGGGCTGGACATATCATTACTCAAATTATACCATGACCTGGACCCGGGCTCGATGGTATTGCCAGACCCATTACACAGACATGGTGACCATCCAAAACCAGAAAGAGAATGATTACCTGGTCTCCATCCTGCCAAACAGAACTGGGAGTCCATATTACTGGATTGGAATCACCAAAGCCCACATGAATGAAACTTGGACCTGGGTTGGGACTAACAGCACATGGATTGGTGAGCAGTCATGGGCGACAAATGAGCCCAACAACAACCTCAGCACAGAGTTCTGTGTAGAAATCTACACCAACAGAGGAAAAAACAGAGGCAAGTGGAACGACGAGAAATGTTCAAAAAAAAAATATGCCGTTTGTTATCAAGGTATGTAAAGATGAATCTTTCATTTGTAATGAAATGCAGTTTCACAAGTGGTAGAGGTTTTAGCACTGCACCTTTTTCTTGACAGCCCAGTGTAATTCAACATCATGTAACAGAGGAAAATGCCAGGAGACTGTAGAAAACATATTTTGCCTCTGTGATCCTGGCTTTAAGGGAGACAGGTGCCAAACAGGTAAGGAGAGAGCTGCTTGTAAACATCTCACTAGTTATTACAATTTTCAGATTTTGAGATTGTTTTTCTCACATCCTTTATATGTAAAATGCTTCACAGTGAAGAAATTCCTTCCTAAGCAATTCTAACGTAGGAGATCAGGCACAAAATCTGCAGCCCTTAAAAACACATTTCATACAGTGACACTTGACTTCCAGTGTGCACGTAGGCACATGAACATTGTCTTGAGATTGTTTTTTAAAATGTAAACTTACTCTTTCAGTGGTAGATATTTATACATTCAAAATTGATCACTTGACTATTTGTATGTTAAAAGGTGATGATAGTGAAGCCACAGAGCTTCATTTGTTAAACCTCACACTCACTTACTGCCTGTCAAGCTTTCTTAATATTCTTAATATTTACAACGTGCTAATCAATGTAACATGCGTTAACCATAACTAGGTGCAATTTAGCCGTGACTGCTAAACTATGATTGGACGGTTGCTTCTCCAGAGCAAAGGTCTCTCTAACACCCAGCTCCTCTCAAATCTATTGAGCTTTTCAGCATATTGTAGCTCTTTGTTTAACTTTGCAATATTTAACTGAGATTCACCCCCAAACCAACTGCCCTTACAAGATTATTAATCTCTTGTCCCAGACAACTGAACTACATGCAGAAATAAGAGCCTACAAACCACCATGTCAGCAGGTCAGGTGTAAATTGTCAGGGGCTGAAGATTAACAAAATGAAAATTTTAAAAATCCCGCTACACTATCTCCTTCTCTTTAGAACATCCTTTGCATGGTCCAGTGACTTACACTGCTGTTCTTCAGACTATTACATTTTTGACAATTTTAATATGATCATCAGAAGTCCTGCATCTGTTTCCTCTGTTTCCTGAGGCCAGGCTTAGGATTACATTCAAAATACTGATTATAACATTTACTTATCAGCATGTACATAGTTCAAAAATATATTATTTTTACAACACAAAGATACTGTTATACCTTATGTCACTGCATCTCTGCTAAACTTTATCCTGTTTGTGTTCCAAGCTGTGGATTGTGCCCCTCTGTCTGAACCTGATAATGGATATCTAAGGTGCTTTGGAGGAAATCAGACCAACAACTCAACCTGTCAGTTTCAATGCAACATGGGCTTTCTGCTGATAGGTTCTTCTTCTGTTACGTGTGGGGTCACTGGGATCTGGAGCGGCCCAAGGCCTACTTGTTTAAGTAACTATTTGAAATTATGCAAAAGTTGAAAATATGTTTTTTAAATATAATATACACATCAAAATCATTATTGCACTAGTTTTCTGTTTTGGATGAATCAATATAGGTTAATATTATAATGGGCACCAATAGTACTGGTAACTTCTTAGGAAAAATAAATATCACAGTGTATAATATTGAATGGTTTAGTATAAAAATGTCTGTTTTATTTTCCCAGGCTATAAACAGGCTCTGCTGGCTGTAGCTGGGTGTGGAGCCTTCTCAGCCTTCTGTTGCATCTGTTTCTGCTGGATCAAACACAGAAAAAGTCAGCAATCCTCTATTGCACTTCATCAATATAAAAGCAAAGCAATCTTATTGTAACACTATTGAATAGTGAGCTGTTGGTCTGTTCATTTCTTACAGGAAAGAGACTTTCCCAAGTCAGGTCAGTGTTGCAATGTGGCATTTGTCCAAAGCAGCTTTATCCTTTTACACACCACGAGTATGTTTCAACATTTCAAAGGTCTTTAGACAAAAATATGAAGAAAGTGTCTCTTTATGTTAATCTGCTTGTCTTTATAGGCAGCCTGAAGAAGCAACAAGTTCTTTCAATGAGGTGCATGAATGAAGGACAACTGGAACCTAATTTCTGTCTTTCTCATATTACATTGTTAATAAATAATACCTAAGCAATTTGTTTAATCTACTGTATGTTAATTAATTGAGATGTTCTGCATGAATAATGTCTGTGTGTATCTGATGGTTTATTATCAGATGATGCATAATATGCATTTAACGACACTAGCTGTACTTCTATGATAGCTTTACTACTAATAAAATGAATTACATGAAATTGATTTACTTTACATTTATTATATGTATTATTATTATTAAATATCAGTGGGTGTCTGCATGTGTTTGAGCATGTGTGTGTGTGTGTGTTTTATGGGTGGTGATACCCTCCTTGAAAGGAAGTTGCGAAGGAAGTTGCGATAAAAATTATATTACAGAGTTGGTCATTGGCTCACTCCCTAATGGACAATTAATACTGTTTTGATATTAATGGTCAGTAAAATGCAATAAATGCAGAAAGAAAGAGGGACTGAAGATGAAATAGTCATTTTACGTGCGAGTTTATGTGAATTCGTAAACGCACAAATATATATACTGTGTTTTCCCATGTGGTTAAAAGATCTATTTTTTCATAGAGGGTCAGGACTGTGTGGAGATTTACATTAAGAGGGACAAAGACACAGCCAAGTGGAACAATGAGAAATGTCGCAGTAAGAAGGGAACTATCTGCTACACTGGTAAACCGCTCTTAATTTTGTTTGCTGACACATTTACTGACTCCTGTAGACTTAATATAGTATAATATTCCTTTCTGTGTTCACGCAGCCTCTTGTACACAGGATTCCTGCAGTAAACATGCAGATTGTGTGGAGACCATAGGAAACTATACATGCAGGTGCCATCCTGGTTTCTTTGGGCCACGTTGTGAAGAAGGTGAACAAATCTAGTCATTATATTGAAACCAGCCAAGACTTCTTTCTGTGATGAGCTAAATAACATATTTTTATTTGTCTTCTTTTCAGCAATTGCATGCGGAGCCTTGCTGGATCCAGAAAAAGGTTCTCACTACTGTTTCAATCCCCATGGGTCTAATAGTTTCAACTCTTCCTGCTGGTTCCACTGTGAACTTGGCTTTCGGTTGGTGGACGTGACCAAACTACTTTGGAACAACCCAGTTCCTCTTTGTCAAGGTATGACCATTAGCTATCAAGGAAATAACTGTTATTTCAGATCTGTGAATTTATAGAGAAAACATGTTTTACTGCTGATTGTAGTTGAACAGTGTCCAGTTCTGAACCAAACCAGCATCAGTGGTAATGTGACCTGCAGCCACCCCATTGCACCGTACAGCTTCAACTCCAGCTGTGAGTTCAGGTGTGATGAAGGCTACGAGCTCCATGGTCAGGAGCAGATACAGTGTGACCACACCGGCCAGTGGACAGCCAGTGTCCCAGCATGTACACTGAAAAGAATGATTCAAGCACTTCATAGATATGACACATTAATATTCTGGTCACTTTATTTAAACATATCTAATTAAGACTAATACACATATATATTTAATCAGTCTAACATAAAATGTATAAATATTGTCATCTATGAGTTTTTTTTTTCAATTTGATTAACACACATTTGATTATGGGGTCGCCATTTGCGCATGTGCAGAAGAAGCTCACCTCAAGAGTGCGTGACCGTCCTTTTCTCGTGCTGGAGAGACACGGATTACTTTGCTATTGGATTCGTTATTGGTAAGTTTTCTTTTTTTTTTTTTAATTAAACATGTACTTCACTGTCAAACGGCGCTAGGAAAGGTGAATTGTTCCACGCGTGAATTTGCTTAAAGCCATCGACTCATTTCAACTTCTAAAGTTTTCGAGCTCAGGGAAAAGTTGTTTTTTTTTTTTCTAGTAAAATGGCGAGTCGAGTGAAATAAGCCCCATAGTTTGACCTACTTGCAAAACTATCTAGATAAACATCCACTTGTCTCATCGTCAACGTTAAGTGTTGCTGCGCACCTTAGCTTAGCCCAACGTCAAACCCGCAGCCCCGCCACGGTTGCGGGTTTGACGTTGGGCGGTTCTGTGTCATTCACGCTGGTTAATAATCCCGCAGAGATGAAACCCCGAAAACATTATGAAATGTGACACAGATGGTGAACAGACTATTTGATAGATGCTATAAAACGCACATTAGTTGTTGAAGTGATTCATATTTGTCTTTGTGAATTTTCTTCCATTTATTTTCTATCTTATATGGAACAGTGTTCCCCAACTCTGTTCTGAAGATTCAATATTACATTGTCAAACGATCTTGTTCTCCAACATCAGTTTTTAGTGTGATATGTTTAAAAAGTTGAATATAGCTATATTTAAACATATTTTTAAAATCCTGTCACCTGAGTTGTTGCCCAGTGTGGTAGTTATCTCGACACCAGTTGACATGCATTTAACATTAGTCAAAGAAAAAGTGGTTGAAATTCTACAGAATAATCATTTAATTATGTTATCTAATGCTTTTTCATTCTTATTCTTAGGATGTGGCAGTGTTCGCTGAAACTAACTAGCAGGTATTTGTTGCTGCAGCATTTTCAGCAGACTCATGTACGTTCTAGGGGCAGGTTGCTCTATCAATGTGCATACACAGACTGCCCATGCACATTTAGTACATGGAGTAAGCAGCTTAATCACACATACAAAAGACACAGTAAACAGGAAACTCCAAAGCCAGAAGTGTTAACCACATTCCAGTGTCACATACGCTCATGCACTTTGTACCGTAAACATCCATGAATTCTATGATAATGTTGGACTAAATAGCCTACGACAAATATAAAAGCCTGCCACTGATCTGTGGCTGCAACAAGACTGACTTTCTGTAAATATTCAAAATTTGATCTAATAAGAAAAATATACAGTAATTACTAAGTTTGCCTGAAACAAAGAAAACATTTTGTTAATATATTTCAGTGCCAGTTCTTTGTAAGTAATTTTTCTTTCAGTCATATTTCATGTTGATATTCACTGATGCTTTCATTTTTTCATGTCATTTTATTTTATTTTATTTTTTTGAAAAGGTGGCTGTAGAACCTTAGCTGAAAATGAAGTGGATGCTATTCCTCGTCCTTGGTGAGTATCAGTTTTAATACTATGGCAAACTGTGTAGTGCTGCTGAGTAAATCTGTTTACACAACACAAAACAATGTGTGTGAATAATATCAAATCTGATCATGAATTGTCATCTTATGAATTATCCTTTCTTGTTTTTTTTTATTTTGAATATATCTTAGGAAGCTCCTTGACTGACACTACTGTGGGCTGGACATATCATTACTCAAATTATACCATGACCTGGACCCGGGCTCGATGGTATTGCCAGACCCATTACACAGACATGGTGACCATCCAAAACCAGAAAGAGAATGATTACCTGGTCTCCATCCTGCCAAACAGAACTGGGAGTCCATATTACTGGATTGGAATCACCAAAGCCCACATGAATGAAACTTGGACCTGGGTTGGGACTAACAGCACATGGATTGGTGAGCAGTCATGGGCGACAAATGAGCCCAACAACAACCTCAGCACAGAGTTCTGTGTAGAAATCTACACCAACAGAGGAAAAAACAGAGGCAAGTGGAACGACGAGAAATGTTCAAAAAAAAAATATGCCGTTTGTTATCAAGGTATGTAAAGATGAATCTTTCATTTGTAATGAAATGCAGTTTCACAAGTGGTAGAGGTTTTAGCACTGCACCTTTTTCTTGACAGCCCAGTGTAATTCAACATCATGTAACAGAGGAAAATGCCAGGAGACTGTAGAAAACATATTTTGCCTCTGTGATCCTGGCTTTAAGGGAGACAGGTGCCAAACAGGTAAGGAGAGAGCTGCTTGTAAACATCTCACTAGTTATTACAATTTTCAGATTTTGAGATTGTTTTTCTCACATCCTTTATATGTAAAATGCTTCACAGTGAAGAAATTCCTTCCTAAGCAATTCTAACGTAGGAGATCAGGCACAAAATCTGCAGCCCTTAAAAACACATTTCATACAGTGACACTTGACTTCCAGTGTGCACGTAGGCACATGAACATTGTCTTGAGATTGTTTTTTAAAATGTAAACTTACTCTTTCAGTGGTAGATATTTATACATTCAAAATTGATCACTTGACTATTTGTATGTTAAAAGGTGATGATAGTGAAGCCACAGAGCTTCATTTGTTAAACCTCACACTCACTTACTGCCTGTCAAGCTTTCTTAATATTCCTAATATTTACAACATGTGCTAATCAATGTAACATGCGTTAACCATAACTAGGTGCAATTTAGCCGTGACTGCTAAACTATGATTGGACGGTTGCTTCTCCAGAGCAAAGGTCTCTCTAACACCCAGCTCCTCTCAAATCTATTGAGCTTTTCAGCATATTGTAGCTCTTTGTTTAACTTTGCAATATTTAACTGAGATTCACACCCAAACCAACTGCCCTTACAAGATTATTAATCTCTTGTCCCAGACAACTGAACTACATGCAGAAATAAGAGCCTACAAACCACCATGTCAGCAGGTCAGGTGTAAATTGTCAGGGGCTGAAGATTAACAAAATGAAAATTTTAAAAATCCCGCTACACTATCTCCTTCTCCTTAGAACATCCTTTGCATGGTCCAGTGACTTACACTGCTGTTCTTCAGACTATTACATTTTTGACAATTTTAATATGATCATCAGAAGTCCTGCATCTGTTTCCTCTGTTTCCTGAGGCCAGGCTTAGGATTACATTCAAAATACTGATTATAACATTTACTTATCAGCATGTACATAGTTCAAAAATATATTATTTTTACAACACAAAGATACTGTTATACCTTATGTCACTGCATCTCTGCTAAACTTTATCCTGTTTGTGTTCCAAGCTGTGGATTGTGCCCCTCTGTCTGAACCTGATAATGGATATCTAAGGTGCTTTGGAGGAAATCAGACCAACAACTCAACCTGTCAGTTTCAATGCAACATGGGCTTTCTGCTGATAGGTTCTTCTTCTGTTACGTGTGGGGTCACTGGGATCTGGAGCGGCCCAAGGCCTACTTGTGCAAGTAACTATTTGAAATTGAGCAAAAGTTGAAAATATGTTTTTTAAATATAATATACACATCAAAATCATTATTGCACTAGTTTTCTGTTTTGGATGAATCAATATAGATTAATATTATAATGGGCACCAATAGTAATAATAATAATAATGATAAAATTCATTTATAGAGCACTTTTCTAAACATATGTTACAAAGTGCTTTACAATAAAAGACATAAAAGAACAACAAAGTCCTAAATACTAAGGAGGATAAAAGGAAGATAAAAGCTTGTCCCCAATTAAAGGTTTGCCGGAAAAGGTGAAATTTAAGGAGGGCTTTAAAAGATGGTACTGCGTCAGCTGATCTTATTTCCTCAGGTAAGTCATTCCAGAGTTTGGGAGCTCTAACTGCAAAGGCTTTATTACCTCTGGTTTTCATTCTAACATCGGGGATACATAGAAGATCTCTATCAGAGGATCTCAGGCTACGAGCAGGCTTATACGGCTGTAGCAGCTGGGATATATAGCTTGGAGAAAAGCCGTGCAGTGCTTTAAAAGTTATTAATAAAATCTTAAAATCAATCCTAAAACATATCGGGAGCCAGTGCAAGGAAGCTAAAACAGGAGTGATATGGTCAATTCTACTTTTTCCAGTCAAGAGTCTTGCAGCTGAGTTCTGGACAACCTGGAGCAGGTTAATTGATTTATGGCACAGGCAGGTGAATAGACTGTTGCAATAGTCAAGGCGTGAAGAAATAAAAGCATGTAAACTCACCTCCATATCCTTAAATGATAAAATTGAGCATATTTTGGAGATATTTCTGAGGTGATAAAAACATGTCTGGACAGTCTTTGTGACATGGCGCTCAAAGTTTAGTTTAGAATCAAACCAAACACCAAGATTTTTTGCGGCGGATGTGGGGTTCTGTAAGAGACGGTCTGTACAGGGCATGTACATGTTTGGTTATATGTTGTGGGCTAATAACAACTATTTCTGTTTTATTTGAATTAAGCTGCAAGTAGTTTTGAGCCATCCAGCTTTTTATCTCAGTGAGACATTCATGTAAATGGTTCAACCTTCCATGGTCTAAGACATTAAACGGACAGTACATTTGAGTGTCATCAGCATAACAATGGAAGGAGACACCATATTTACGAATGATATGTCCGAGAGGGAGCATATACAAGGAGAACAGGATCGGTCTCAGCACTGAACCTTGTGGGACTCCGTACTTTACTGGAGAGAAAGAAGACCTGTAATTATTAACGGAGACACAAAACGATCTATTGGACAGATACAGTAAGCAGAGAACCAGTCCAGTGCAGAACCAGTTATTCCCACCCAGTGCTTCAGTCGCTCCAACAAAATGTGGTGATCGACTGTAGCAAAAGCAGCAGTGAGATCCAGAAGGACATGAACAGAGCACAGGCCAGCATCGGACGCCAGCAGGATGTCATTAGTCACCTTTAAAAGAGTGGTCTCAGTGCTATGTTTGCGAAAGCCAGATTGAAATTCATCAAAAATGTTACAGTTATCTGTGGTTTGGAGTAGAAGAATAGAAACATATTTTTCTAAAATCTTTGATAAGAAGGGCAATTTCGAAATTGGTCTGTAATTTTCAAGGCAAGAGGGGTGAATGCCCGGTTTTTTCAAATATGGTTGCACGCATGCCATTTTAAAATAATCCGGGACAGTACTGGTAACTTCTTAGAAAAAATAAATATCACAGTGTATAATATTGAATGGTTTAGTATAAAAATGTCTGTTTTATTTTCCCCGGCTATAAACAGGCTCTGCTGGCTGTAGCTGGGTGTGGAGCCTTCTCAGCCTTCTGCTACATCTGTTTCCGCTGGATCAAACAGAAAAAGTCAGCAATCCTCTATTGCACTTCATCAATATAAAAGCAAAGCAATCTTATTGTAACACTATTGAATAGTGAGCTGTTGGTCTGTTCATTTCTTACAGGAAAGAGACTTTCCCAAGTCAGGTCAGTGTTGCAATGTGGCATTTGTCCAAAGCAGCTTTATCCTTTTACACACCACGAGTATGTTTCAACATTTCAAAGGTCTTTAGACAAAAATATGAAGAAAGTGTCTCTTTATGTTAATCTGCTTGTCTTTATAGGCAGCCTGAAGAAGCAACAAGTTCTTTCAGTGAGGTGCATGAATGAAGGACAACTGGAACCTAATTTCTGTCTTTCTCATATTACATTGTTAATAAATAATACCTAAGCAATTTGTTTAATCTACTGTATGTTAATTAATTGAGATGTTCTGCATGAATAATGTCTGTGTGTATCTGATGGTTTATTATCAGATGATGCATAATATGCATTTAACGACACTAGCTGTACTTCTATGATAGCTTTACTACTAATAAAATGAATTACATGAAATTGATTTACTTTACATTTATTATATGTATTATTATTATTAAATATCAGTGGGTGTCTGCATGTGTTTGAGCATGTGTGTATGTGTGTGTGTGTGTGTGTGTTTTATGGGTGGTGATACCCTCCTTGAAAGGAAGTTGCGAAGGAAGTTGCGATAAAAATTATATTACAGAGTTGGTCATTGGCTCACTCCCTAAGGGACAATTAATACTGTTTTGATATTAATGGTCAGTAAAATACAATAAATGCAGAAAGAAAGAGGGACTGAAGATGAAATAGTCATTTTACGTGCGAGTTTATGTGAATTCGTAAACGCACAAATATATATACTGTGTTTTCCCATGTGGTTAAAAGATCTATTTTTTCATAGAGGGTCAGGACTGTGTGGAGATTTACATTAAGAGGGACAAAGACACAGGCAAGTGGAACAATGAGAAATGTCGCAATAAGAAGGGAACTATTTGCTACACTGGTAAACCGCTCTTAATTTTGTTTGCTGACACATTTACTGACTCCTGTAGACTTAATATAGTATAATATTCCTTTCTGTGTTCATGCAGCCTCTTCCTGCTGGTTCCACTGTGAACTTGGCTTTCGGTTGGTGGACGCGACCAAACTACTTTGGAACAACCCAGTTCCTCTTTGTCAAGGTATGACCATTAGATATCAATCAATCAATCAATATCAATCAAATAACTGAAACAGATCTGAAATTTATAGAGAAAACATGTTTTACTGCTGATTGTAGTTGAACAGTGTCCAGTTCTGAACCAAACCAGCATCAGTGGTAATGTGACCTGCAGCCACCCCATTGCACCGTACAGCTTCAACTCCAGCTGTGAGTTCAGGTGTGATGAAGGCTACGAGCTCCATGGTCAGGAGCAGATACAGTGTGACCACACCGGCCAGTGGACAGCCAGTGTCCCAGCATGTACAAGTAAAGTGACTGTCGTTATTTTTAAAGAGCAAAATTAGGTCAAATTCTGTTAACCTGGTTTTAGTAATGTAATGTTTCTAATAGCTCTACGGCTTTTTCTAAAAGGTCTATCTGAAGGTTAATTGTGATATATAACGGTCACGTTTATACGACTTAACTTTTTTAATACTTGAACTCTGAAAATAGATTGACCGCCACCTTTTACTAATATTTAGCTGACCTCAATGTGTAGTCACATCCACTCCAGACTGTACAGCAGGTCACATGCAGGTCACACCCGTTCACACTTTGCTTCACACTCATTTGTGCCAGCCTTAGTTCCACAATGCTGGCATAAATATGTGGGTGGGCTCTTGGCTCTTCCTCTTCTTTCAATCCCAGGGAGATATCTCCTTTTCATTTCATCATTCCAGTTTGTTTCTGTTGTTAGACCGTCATTAGATGTGTTTGTTTGCACTGAATCATGTGAGAGGCTGCCTTGCCTGCTGGAAAGCATCATCTTCGGTCTTTTCTTACTGATTCATTCATTTATAAAGAAACTTGATTCTAACTTAAAAAAATTCCCAGCCATTAGTCTTTCAACACAGTAATTTAGCACTTTCACACAATATGAGTCCAATTTAATCTGCTTTCACTGCATACATATTGTATTCTTCATCCACTTTCCTCTTTTACCACTCTCTGCACCTTTATACAAAGTTTTATCAGTGCAGTTTATAGTTCCTGGCTGTTTCCAGCAATTCAAACCACTTTCAGCTGATTAGCAGCCAGCAACACAAGCTGAAGCTTTTTCTGCAAACCAGCAATCCCACCAGCTTCTTCAGAAATCAGTTTCTAGGTGCAGACTTGAGTTTTATAATGGGGATATATACCTTACATGTCAGTGCATTTATTTGTATCATGTACAACAGAAAAGCTGTACAATAACTTCCCATATACAAAACTGGTGTTTAGCTCTAAAATACCCTTTATTACTGCTCTATACAGACAATGTGGTTTGTTTGTTCTAAGAGCTTAAGGTCATAGTTTTTTTCTGTTATCTACAGCACGCCAATGCCCCCTGCTGGACAGCAGGTGTGGCTCCACAATATGGCCACATTCCCCTTTCAGTTACGGCTCCCACTGTGACTTTAACTGCAATGAGGGTTTCTTGGTGAGAGAAACCCCAGTTGTCACATGCAACAACTCAGGATCAGTTTCTTTCCTTTAAATTCAATTTCAATTAATTTTAATTAATTTGTCTAGAACAATCTCTAGGCACTTTACATAAAAACCCAGCAAATCCCTTATGAGCAAGCACTTGGTGACAGTGGAGGAAAGCTCCCTTTAACAGAAGAAACCTCCAGCAGAACTGGACTCAGTTCAGGTGACCATCTGCCTCGACTGGATAGAGGAGAGAGAAAAGAACAGCAACAATAAACAACAAATAGACACTGCAGGTTGGTGGGGCCAGTAACTGCACAACAGCAATATACAGCTCGAGGACCAGGGACACCTGCAGAAGGTAATGAGAGAGAGAGATCATGAAGGGCTGGACTTTAAAGGGAGCCAATGAAGAGAAGCAACTATGGTGGTACATTATGATGTCATCAGTACCTTGCCCTTACCTCTATCCATGAACTGCTCCCAGCTTCCAATTTTCAGTTTTGGTTTCAAGTGTCTTCAAAGAGTAAACAGGGAGTCTCCCAAAATGGCAAAGAGGCTCTGCATTGTTCCTCCCCTGGGTTAGACATTCTGCCTAACTGCACTGGTAAATTGTTTTTGTATGAACTGACCTTTGGCTACCTAGTTTTCTAAACACATCTTTCCTGTTTGAGCAGTGACATACTTTGACTTACCAGTCCATCACTGTAACTTGTATTGTTTAGTAATGTGCAGTGTTGCTTTAAATTATATCACAAAGAGGAAGTGATGTTAATGGAGCATTTGGATCAGGCAAAAACAAAACCTGCAAAATTCTCTTTTCATTGTTAACTTGTTTTTTCTTATTGAGGCCTGTATTTATAAATAACTCAAAATATCTGCTGATTTATAAAGAACAAGATTGGGTTACAAGATTAGTGTTTCTGATGTTAACTAAATACTTTACTTTATTAGCCTAACCCGATTTGGTTTGCTATTGAAAGTCCCTTCATAGATTTTGAGATTTTTAAGCAGCTAAAGGTTCATATTTGAAAAGATCTTCATATATTATTATTGGTCAGGAAGACCAATTTTTAATTGTTCCATTTGAATTATTTGAACCATTGTTCATATTTAGAGACAGATGTTTGTACTGACATTTGAACTGGAATCAGTTTAACTGGCTTTCCACATTAATTAGCTATAATAATTCTAATTTGCTATCTGATGCCATGCATCTAAGTCACAAAAATAAACACAATGCACCTAAGCTGAAAACATTTCTAATTTATCATGCTTTTACTGAAAACACCCAGTAAACATTCATAGTTCTTGAGGGAACTATAAGTGAACCTGTAGACTAATTATTTCATTCATCACGGGGGCAACATATCCAGACCTAATTACTTCGATGAAAACTAAATGGAGCCAGTAGTTTGCACACCTGGAGTCGAATTAATGAACGTTTCAGCGTTTAATTTGGAACCAAAGAAAAGACATTTGTTTTGTGTCAAATCTGTGATAAGATGATATCAAAAGGGGAAACAGACAGAAAGTCTCTTTCATGCAACTTTTTTTTTTCAGTTGCATTTATCTTTCATTCCTAAATCTGTTTGTGAGCTATTGTGCCTTTTACAGGAAACTGATCACCTAATGTGTATCTTCACCACAAATATATTAGTATATTATCATTGCATTACCACATTTTAGGCAAATATTTACAATCCTTACTTAAGTGAAAGAGCTAACACGCTTTGTAATGGAAACATTAGTGCAGGAGGGGAAAGTTTTCCAAGGGTGGGCCAGGCCAGTAGCCATGGGGGTGAAGGAAATTCCACTTGTGCTGAGAGTTTTCAGGAAAAGTGGACTTGGCTGAGGAGGTGTATAAAAGCAGGCAGCTCAGGAAATACAACTCAGAATCATTTCATCCAGACAGATCAATACTAAAGAACCTTTTAAGAAGAAGAAGAAAAAGAAGAATAAGGAGTACTTCATTAATCCCCAAGGGGAAATTCAATAATTTGCAGGATTTCACACACACAGCAGCATTTAAAATGGTGAGTGCAGAAGGTTTAATTTGAACTTCATTTGTCCTTAATGCAAATTACTCTGGTGCTTGTTTGTGGTCAGTGATACATGTATTCACTTATTTTTTTTTTACAGCTAATCTACTTCGGATCAGTCCATCCCTGTGGCTGTCAGAGCTCTACCTCATGGATCAGTCTGACTCTTCTTTGCTCAAGTATGTCAATCGAATGCAAGCACAGCCTCAATTAGTGTCTCACTTTCAACTTATTATTTGATTAACTGACACTTATTACTAAATCATCTAATATGTGTCTCTGTCCTCCATCCTCAGTGCTGTGCATGTGGACTAGAGGAGATTGCTGGTCTTACTACTACTCTGACACCACCATGAACTGGCAGAAAGCCAGAGACTGGTGCCAGAAGCACTACACAGACATGGTGGCCATCCAGAACCAGGAGGAGATTCAGCATCTCAACAGCTGGCTGCCCAAGAAAGACACCTACTACTGGATCGGAATCCGAAAGGTCAATGAAATCTGGACTTGGGTGGGCACTAACAAAGCCCTGACAGCAGAAGCAACCAACTGGGCGCAGGGTGAACCAAACAATGGCAAGAATGAAAATCGTATGGGGGCAATTGAGGACTGTGTGGAGATGTACATCAAAAGGGATGCACAGCCAGCCAAGTGGAACGATGAGAGGTGTGGAAAAAATAAGACCGCTCTGTGTTACACAGGTGAGCAAAAGTTGATGGTTAAATTAGAAGAGCTGCTCATTGTAGCTGCTTTTCTTTGGTTATAAAATTATTTATTGTGATGGTCTTTTTTCATTAAAACATCAGAAAAATAAGAATATTTTATGTAAGATTACATATATGAAAGTACTTCTTCTTTCTCCAGCTGCCTGTAAGAATGATTCGTGCCACCATGGAGAATGTGTAGAAACGATCAACAGCCACAAATGTGTTTGCTTTGAAGGCTTTTATGGAGAGAAGTGTGAGCAAGGTAAGAAAATACATGATATTGTACTTTTAAAGTGTCGTAACTCGCAGCCTGGAGATGATAACTAATTGTGACTTCTTTAAATATTGGCAGCCATTACGTGTAACAAAGAGGAGCTCACAGCCCCAGATAAAGGAAGTGTAAATTGTACACACATGTATGGAGACTTCTCCTACAACACCTCATGCGAGTATTCCTGTGAGAAAGGATACCAGCTCAATATGTCCAGACCTCTGAGATGCACCCCCCCCAAAAAGTGGTCAGAGCAGCCTCCTTCCTGTGAATGTGAGTCTGACATTGTCCAATTGTATTTATGATTTCACTTAATCATGGTCAGAGGAGCTACATTTTATTATTACACTGATGTTCTAATGTGTTTTTGATGGTCTTGTCATCCACAGTGATTCAGTGTCAGGAGCTGCCTCCACCAGAAAAAGGATCCATGAAGTGCTCTGATCCTCTGGGCCCCTCCAGCTACCAGTCCACTTGTGTTTTTAGCTGTGATGAAGGTCATGTGCTCATCGGTTCCTCGTCTAACACTCTGCAATGTGAAGCATCAGGAAGTTGGAATGCCTCACAGCCGTTTTGTGTCGGTACGCCCACACACTTTAGATTTTATTGACTAGAGGCTTTATAGAGAGACCCTCAAGTCAAGGTGAAACAAAGTAAACAAATGTTCTAAGACATGTAAATAAAATTCAAGATTTAAATACAAGTTTGAATTTTAATGGTCAGAAGATTCACTTTTGAAAATGTTTCCACAGCTTCTCCATCTCAGTCTACTGTCATTGCCTCCAGTGTGGCGGGAGGGGCCACTCTGTTATCTAGTCTGTCTCTTGGTGTGTGGATCCTCAAACGGCTTAAGTGGAAAGCGACTAAGTTTGCGCTGAACAGGTTAGATAAGATGTCACCTTCCTTAAATCATGAAACTTAAAAAAGGTTTGTTGAATGGCAGTCTTCATAGGCAACTAACCACAGTTACATGTATCGTTACTGTGGCTGTATATCAACATTATAAATCACCTTTACTTTGTAAACCTTAACAGGAAATCCCAGTATGTCAGAGGGATCAATATTCTGCTGAATTATAAAACTGATCCATGATTTGCTTTGTATAGTTGCTCAGACTTATATTTTCTCCCAAGAGACATTTTGTCTTGAACAAATTGTTCTCCAATTTTACAAACAAATGGCAATGGCAAATGTTACTTTACATTGTGAGTGGATGGTCATGCCATTGCAGAACTGTGAATAGTTTTACTATATTGATTCAGTATTTATATACTATCTATAGTAGATATAGTAGATTTATATAGTAATGCATTTAAAATGTCGATTCATGTTTCTGTATGTTTAAAGCACTGCTGACTTTCTGTTCTTAATAAAAACTCCTTAATAAAACGTCTAACCCACCTTGGTGCACTCTGCAATTTGTTGCTTTTTAAAGATGGAATTTATACTGTTATTATGCCGAGCAGCAGTGTCACTAAACCTGCTGATATAGGACACTAATAAGTGGAAAGTTTAGTTCCAGGTACAGCCAGTGTTCTGCCACTTTGGACAAATTAGTGTTTTTAGGCAGGTTTTTTTTTTTTTTTTTTTAAAAAGGCAAAGATAATTTCAAAAAAAAAAAAAAAAAAAATGATTTCCACCTTTTTTTATTCTAGTGATGTTTAATGTGCTTTATTTTAATTTGAAATATCTTTTCACATATTGCTGAAAAATCTCCCACCTTTAGCAGAAGAAAGTAGCATTTCCCAAAAGTCCAAGTATAATAAAGTCAATAAGTCAGTCAACCAGGTGATCACAGACACTATCTGAGCCACCTTGCCACAGGGTCACTTTTTTACTATCAAATGTTAACAGAGTTAACTGCTATAAATTAATGGTAAACAATGCTCCCATTTTGTGGACAAATCAAATAAATCTAAACTTTAGCTTGAAATTTTGAAATTAATGAGTATTTTTGTGCAAACAATGAGGCTGCTGACAAGATTAAGAATGAAAAAAGGATGAAATTACATATTTTCTATTGTTTCCAAAATATTGCATGTTACTAGTAAAAAAAAACATTTTTAAAATTAATTTCAAGTATTACTATGATCTCCATATTTTCCATGACATTATGGTAGAGGAAAGTATCATATCTAATTAAAATATTAAAGATTTTATGCTTTGAGTTACATTAATTTTTGCATGTTTGACATATTTATCATTTTTTGGGTTTAAATATAAAAAAAAAAAAAAAAAAAAAAAGGGATTTCCTCTTCATGAAAAATGAAAATGACCTAGAATGATGTCTACCCTAAGGATGACAGCGAAACCCATGTGCTCCTATAGCATATGTTCTGGATCAGCAGACAAATAGCTGCTGCGTGGGTAAATTCCAAGGTGGCGTAGCCTCCAACAGAAGAGCCTCTCCTGATTGCCTCCACCTTTATCTGACTAACTGCTGGCTCCATTTTTGCCTTGTTCATAGTGTCAGAATTTAGTCTACAACAAGGATCCAAGTACAGGAAGGAAAACGGGAAAGTTTAGAGTGGGACTTAATAAGCTAAATATAACAGTACAGTGCAGCTCTGGGTATTTTATCTCTCTGTAACATTGTTTTCTGTCCTTTTTGTTAGAACTACATCGGAAAATTCTGTGGGAATGAGGAAAAAGTTTATCTTCACCCCATCTAACATAAATGAACGGGCATCCTCTTAACAGCAAGTGAAAGGAGCTCTTGCTGATTTTAAACAAGAAACTCCCCTCTCATTGAGGATGTGATTTTCCCCTTCCTGCATGAACGTTTTAGAAAAACAGCCTTGAAATTCTGATTGGAGGCTATCTGCCAAGAAAGCCATCATCCATCAAATAAAAGTAAAAATGAAACCTTCTATTTCTTAGACAAATTATGTTTGCAGGTCTCTTTTCACATCTTTCACTTTTTAGTTGTCTGACAGTGATAACACCTGATTTTAAAAAACACTTGGTATAAATGTGATTTAAGTTTTTGATAGAGAATCAAAGGACAAACAATGAAATGCAGAAGGGTGTATTTAAATTAGATGTGCTTTAGTATTGACTCTGATAAAGACACTGCACATGATTGCAGGGTGCCAAAAGAACCATTGGGTCAAATTAGCCCATGCTGCTGCAACAAAACACATCAAATCTTTATTTGCACGTCATTTCTGACGTACTTTTGAACTTACTGTGATAGGCTGTGTCCAAATACCCCCCAGTCCTTAACCTCCCAGTCACTATATAGTGCAGCACTATACAGTGGGTATGGAAAGTATTCAGACCCCTTTAAATTTTTCATTCTTTGTGTCATTGCAGCCATTTGCCAAAATCAAAAAAGTTCATTTTATTTCTCATTAATGTACACTCAGCACCCCATCTTGACAGAAAAAAAAGCCAGAAATGTAGAAAGTTTTGCAAATTTATTAAAAAAGAAAAACTGAAATATCACATGGTCATAAGTATTCGGACCCTTTGTAGTGACACTCATATTTAACTCACATGCTGTCCATTTCTTCTGATCCTCCTTGAGATGGTTCTGCTCCTTCATTGGAGTCCAGCTGTGTTTAATTAAACTGATTGGACTTGATTAGGAAAGGCACACACCTGTCTATATAAGACCTTACAGCTCACAGTGTATGTTAGAGCAAATGAGAATCATGAGGTCGAAGGAAAACTGTCCAAGGAGCTTAGAGACAGAATTGTGGCAAGGCACAGATCTGGCCAAGGTTACAAAAGAATTTCTGCAGCACTCAAGGTTCCTAAGAGCACAGTGGCCTCCATAATCCTCAAATGGAAAAAGTTTGGGACGACCAGAACTCTTCCTAGACCTGGCCGTCCCAGCCAAACTGAGCAATCGTGGGAGAAGAGCCTTGGTGAGAGAGGTAAAGAAGAACCCAAAGATCACTGTGGCTGAGCTCCAGAGATGCAGTTGGGAGATGGGAGAAAGTTCCACAAAGTCAACTATCACTGCAGCCCTCCACCAGTCGGGGCTTTATGGCAGAGGGGCCCGACGGAAGCCTCTCCTCAGTGCAAGACATACGAAAGCCCGCATAGAGTTTGCCAAAAACCCATGAAGGACTCCCAGACTACAAGAAATAAGATTCTCTGGTCTGATGAGACCAAGATTGAACTTTTTGGCGTTAATTCTAAGCGGTATGTGTGGAGAAAACCAGGCCCTGCTCATCACCTGCCCAATACAATCCCTACAGTGAAACATGGTGGTGGGAGCATCATGTTGTGGGGGTGTTTTTCAGCTGCAGGGACAGGACGACTGGTTGCAATTGTAGGAAAGATGAATGCGGCCAAGTACAGAGATATCCTGGAAGAAAACCTCTTCCAGAGTGCTCAGGACCTCAGACTGGGCCGAAGGTTCACCTTTCAACAGGACAATGACCCTAAGCACACAGCTAAAATAACAAAGGATTGGCTTCGGAACAACTCTGTGACCGTTCTTGACTGGCCCAGCCAAATTTAAAGGGGTCTGAATACTTTCCGTACCCACTGTATAGTATACTGTATACTATTTGTATACCTGCATAAACTACATATCAAGCATTTATGTAACACATCTGATTTGTGCATTAATGGCTGTTATGTTAAATAAAGTTTACTAACAGCAAAGCAAGTAAGTATACTTTACCTGTGCACACTGTTGTCTCATCTCCCCCTCAGACATGTGATCCTGCGCGCAATTCTCAGAACACCCACAAGATGGTGGCGTTTACAAAACCGATATCCAATTATGGTAAAATGCTTAAATATCAGGAAAAATATTGGTAAACCGATATATCAGTCAGTCTCTAGTAGGAACATAGATTGACCGGTAAATCGAGAACTTTGCCCTTCGGCTCAGCTCCTTCTTCACCACAACAGACCAGTACATCAACCACATTGCTGCTGCTGATGCACCGATCTGTTTGTCAATCTCACGTTTCATTCTTCCCTCACTTGTGAACAAGATCCCAAGATACTTATGTTGCAGAGGCGTGTCAGCCATCAGATACTCAGGAGCTTCCGAACTACTTCAGTGACTTCAGCTTGATTGAACACCTCAGCCTCTGCTTCCTCTATGGAAGGTGCATCAACAGAGTTGAGGAAATACTCGAAGTATTCCTTACAACGTCCGACAATGTCCCCAGTTGAGGTCAGCAGCTCCCCACCTCCACTGTAAACGGTGTTGGCAGAGCACTGCTTCCCCCTCCTGGGGTGCTGAACTGCTTGCCAGAATTTCCTCGAGGCCAAGGACCGATAGTTCTCCTCTATGGCCTCACCAAAGCCTTGAAGTCCCCCAGAAGAATGGCGGAGTCCCCAGTTGAAGCACCTCCCAGCACCCTTCCCAGAGACTCCAAGAAGGCTGGGTAGTCTGTATTACTGCTTGGCCCATAGGCCAAAACAACAGTAAGAGACATGTCCCCGACCTGAAGGTGCAGGGTTGCAACCCTCTCAGCTGGAGCTATAAGGAAGTCCACACCAGCCTGCCACCTCTCACCGCAGGCAACTCCAGTGTAGAGAAGAGTCCAGCCCCTCTAAAGGAGCTGGGTACCAGAGTCCAGGCTTTTCGTGGAGGTGAGCACAACTATCTCTAGTCAGTACCACCCAACCTCCCACGCAAGCACAAGGTTGCTTGGTGCCTTGCTCCAGGGTGGCACAAAAAAAGGTCCTTTATGAAGAAAAGGACAATGACTGTGATGTTGCCCGTTTCGGCAAAGCCAGGGGCGCCCCCCTGACATCACAGTCATTGTCCTTTTCTTCATAAAGGACCTTTTTTGTCTTTGTTTTAAAAATTCATTAGTGGTTACCTAAACTTACGTTCAGGAGACCATGATAAACCTCATGAAGGAATATCTTGTTTTTTGATGCTAAATAACATCTGTTAAAAAATATTTTTAGGTTTTTTTGTTCTTTTTCGCTTTTTCTGTGGTTATTTATTATGTTCAAAAACAAAGTTTAATTAAAATGCATCAGATCTTACCAATATTTATGTTGTAGTGTTATCAAACCAGAAAAAGTGCAAAAAATTCTTTGCCTTTATCCATATGTTTAATACATGATGAATTTGGAGAATAGTTGTCGATGACAAGATTTCTAATTAAAGCATAAATCGAAATAAGCATATGGACTATTATAATAATTATTATTAATCAACATCATCATATTAGACTTCATATAAAAGGTGTTCTATGGTGTTAATGGTACCAAATACACAGCTTTGCGATGAAACATCCAAATCAGCAGTAACAACAGTACCTGCAGAAGGTTCTTCAATAACTCACACAGTTCAGTGTTTTGACTCGACAACCCTCCAACTTGGTCCAAAAATTGCTCTCAAACACTATCTCTACCTGCAAATATTTGATAATACAGACTAATCAAAGCTTATAAAAGATTAAGTGCGATTAACTTTGCAGAAAAGCAAAGGATTTAAAGTTAAAGTGATTCAGGGTTTCTGCTGGTCTCAACTATAAAGTTGAAAGAAATGTCATCTCCACTCAAAGAAACTGTTTAAATTATCTAATGTTGCTTATTTGCTACTTAAATGACTTAAAATTACTGTTTAAGAACACTAATGGCCTTGAGTTCAGACAATGTAAACTACTCTGCTTGTTTAACAGACTTTACTGAGAATATTCACAAAATACACTTGATCCTCAAGACAATACACATTTATGTTATTTACCTCTGGTAGGATTTTGGAGAAACACTCATCTTCCAGCTTGATTTTACGGACAAAGTGCTTTTTCAAGTGCAGCCATGGCTTCATCAAACACCGGTTTAACTGTTGTATTACTATTGAATAGGTGTTATCAACGTACATCAATCCTATTTGTATAGGTCAGTAGGTCCCTACTCACCCACTGGAACCTACTGGCAGGTTGAGAAGGTCGATTTTATCCTACAGATCTTCGTTGTCGTCATTACGTACATTACGTAAGTTACGGCCTTAAGTTTAAGCACAACTACTCACTTATATATTAAGGCAATAAAACGTGTTGGTTGAGTTTAGGAAATAAAACGAACAAAAGTGTACAGCATTAGCATTAGCATTAGTTTTGGCATTGGCAACGTCACTTGCTAATGCTAATGCTAATTGCATCGACTCTCATTGTCTCCAGTAGGTGGGTAGGCTCCTACTGACCTATATAAATAGGAGTGATGTACTCAGATAACACCTATTCAATAGTAAAACAACAGTCAAACCGGCTTCATCAAACGTTGTACCTTGATTCAGAACTGTATGGAACAGCCGCTGTCCCTCCGGAGCCGACCAGTGTGGTACAACGCTTCTCATCCGGCCATGCGTCTCCAGGCGCATTTATGACTAGATTGTAGTTGTCAAGAATTCTGTTATGGCAAGTCACTCAAAAGACGTTTTATTACCTCAGTAATTTATTCACTTACCTGTCGCGTTGTCGCATTCAGTCTTCTTCTCTTTTTTCCTTTCTACACGCTCCTCTTCAGCGACACCTCTGGTGCTCAGGTGTAACTACCACTATCCACTGCAAGCCTGCAACATAACGGGTGCAATTTAGCCGTAACTGCTAAACTATGAGTGGACGGTTGCTTCTCCAGAGCAAAGGTCTCTCTAACACCCAGCTCCTCTCAAATCTATTGAGCTTTTCAGCATACTGTAGCTCTTTGTTTAACTTTGCAATATTTAACTGAGATTCACCCCCAAACCAACTGCCCTTACAAGATTATTAATCTTGCAGGTCAGGTGCAAATTGTCAGGGGGTGAGGAATGACAAAATGAAAAAAATTAAAAAATCCCACTACACTATCTCCTTCTCCAGAACATCCTTTGCATGGTCCAGTGACTTACACTGCTCAGATGGTCATCACAAGTCCTGCATCTGTTTCCTCTGTTTCCTGAGGCCAGGCTTAGGATTACATTCAAAATACTGATTATAACATTTACTTATCAGCATGTACATAGTTCAAACTGTATTGTGTTTTTACAACACAAAGATACTGTTATACCTTATGTCACTGCATCTCTGCTAAACTTTATCCTGTTTGTGTTCCAAGCTGTGGATTGCGCCCCTCTGTCTGAACCTGATAATGGATACCTAAGGTGCTTTGGAGGAAATCAGACCAACAACTCAACCTGTCAGTTTCAATGCAACATGGGCTTTCTGCTGATAGGTTCTTCTTCTGTGGGGTCACTGGGATCTGGGGCAGTCCAAGGCCTACTTGTTTAAGTAACTATTTACGGTTTAGTATAAAAATGTCTGTTTTATTTTTCCCCGGCTATAAACAGGCTCTGCTGGCTGTAGCTGGGGGTGGAGCCTTCTCAGCCTTCTGTTGCATCTGTTTCTGCTGGATCAAACAGAAAAAGTCAGCAATCCTCTATTGCACTTCATCAATATAAAAGCAAAGCAATCTTATTGTAACACTATTGAATAGTGAGCTGTTGGTCTGTTCATTTCTTACAGGAAAGAGACTTTCCCAAGTCAGGTCAGTGTTGCAATGTGGCATTTGTCCAAAGCAGCTTTATCCTTTTACACACCACGAGTATGTTTCAACATTTCAAAGGTCTTTAGACAAAAATATGAAGAAAGTGTCTCTTTATGTTAATCTGCTTGTCTTTATAGGCAGCCTGAAGAAGCAACAAGTTCTTTCAGTGAGGTGCATGAATGAAGGACAACTGGAACCTAATTTCTGTCTTTCTCATATTATATTGTTAATGTGATGGTTTATTATGCATTATTATGCATTTAACAAGACTTCAGTTGTATTTCTATGATAGTTTTGCTAATAATAAATTAACTTACATGGATTTACTTAAAATTTGCTATTATTATTAAATATTAATGTCTGCATGTGTTTGAGTGTGTGAATTTTTTCCTCAGTCTTATGGGTGGTACAGTGATGTCCTTCCCGAAAGGAAGTTGCAACGGAAGTTACGAAAAAATGATATTACAAAATTGGTCATTGGCTCACTCCCTAAGGGACAATTAATACTGTTTTTGTATTGATTGTCAGCAAAGTGGAGTAGATGCAGCAGCAATAAGGAGGGACTGGAGACAGATTAAATGGTAATTTTACATATATATTCATATATGCACAAATAAATTCTGTTTTCCTATGCAGTTAAAAGATCTCATTTTTCTTTTTAACTTCAGATGTTTCAAGAATTATTTAATATTAGACAAAGCCTGTATCACAAGGTGCTGATAGCTGCACTAATTGCATTTGCCCAAGGTAGGTCTTTATAATTTTATTGTCCCCAGATGTTTTGCTCTATCAGTTCATTTTTGCATCATGATTCTTATATCTAATCTTAGACCAGAGCAGTTACGGTCGAGCACAGGCATGGACCTACAACTACAGCGTCACTCCAAACCGTAGATGGCAAGAAGCTCGCCAGTGGTGCCAGCAGCACTTCACAGACATGGTGATCATCCAGAACCAAGAGGAGACTGACTTCCTCAACAACCTGCTGCCATTTAACCCAAAATATTATTGGTTAGGCATTTACAGAGTGGCTGGTGTATGGACCTGGGTAGGAACCAATAGGCATGTGCCCAAAGAGGCTCAAAACTGGGCCCCAGAAGAGCCCGATAATATAAATGGTCAGGACTGTGTGGAGATTTACATTAAGAGGGACAAAGACACAGCCAAGTGGAACAATGAGAAATGTCGCAGTAAGAAGGGAACTATCTGCTACACTGGTAAACCGCTCTTAATTTTGTTTGCTGACACATTTACTGACTCCTGTAGACTTAATATAGTATAATATTCCTTTCTGTGTTCACGCAGCCTCTTGTACACAGGATTCCTGCAGTAAACATGCAGATTGTGTGGAGACCATAGGAAACTATACCTGCAGGTGCCATCCTGGTTTCCTTGGACCACGTTGTGAAGAAGGTGAACAGATCTAGTCATTATATTGAAACCAGCCAAGACTTCTTTCTGTGATGAGCTAAATAACATATTTTTATTTGTCTTCTTTTCAGCAATTGCATGCGGAGCCTTGCTGGATCCAGAAAAAGGTTCTCACTACTGTTTCAATCCCCATGGGTCTAATAGTTTCAACTCTTCCTGCTGGTTCCACTGTGAACTTGGCTTTCGGTTGGTGGGCGCAACCAAACTATTTTGCCAAGCCAGTGGACACTGGAACAACCCAGTTCCTCTTTGTCAAGGTATGACCATTAGATATCAAGGAAATAACTGTTATTTCAGATCTGAAATTTATAGAGAAAACATGTTTTACTGCTGATTGTAGTTGAACAGTGTCCAGTTCTGAACCAAACCAGCATCAGTGGTAATGTGACCTGCAGCCACCCCATTGCACCGTACAGCTTCAACTCCAGCTGTGAGTTCAGGTGTGATGAAGGCTACGAGCTCCATGGTCAGGAGCAGATACAGTGTGACCACACCGGCCAGTGGACAGCCAGTGTCCCAGCATGTACAAGTAAAGTGACTGTCGTTATTTTTAAAGAGCAAAATTAGGTCAAATTCTGTTCTAAACTTTATCATTAGCTTCTAGCTCTTCTATGTGAAGGTTAAATGTGAAATATCCTGTAGCTGTGAAGCTTGTATGTGACTTTCCTTTTCCTTAATACTTGAAGCCAAGTACTAGATCTACTGCCAACCTTTGATGATTTAGTTGGCCTCAATATGTAGTCCCATCCTGTCCAGACAATAATATTAATCAAACAATGCTGGGCTAAATATTTAAGTAGGCTGTTGCCGTTTCCACTTCACTATAAATGACTTCAACATAATTATTCATGCCACTACCTTACGTTTTTGCTATGTTTATAGACGTACAGTCATAATATACATACATTATAATATCTCACATTGACAATTGATATCTGTATCTCCCCACAGTAAAAAAGTGCCCCCCCATTTCTGTTGCTGTCATTGGTAACGTGACATGTGTGGACACTCTGGAGCCTTTCTCCTTTGGCTCACAGTGTAACTTCACCTGCCAGCAAGGCTACTACCTGACCGGAGACAGTACACTTAATTGTTTGGCTTCAGGACAATGGAGCAAACCTACACCGACATGCACAGGTAGGTCACAGAATTTAGGTGGGATTTTTACAGTTACAGAGGTTTCATGGGTCTCTGTAAATGGATCGAATGGCACAGTGCTCTGATGATGATAGTAGCATTTCTTTCTCTCCAGTGGTACAATGCAACAGTCTGCAGGTCCCACTACATGCCTTTATGCAATGTCATGACCTGCTAGGGCCGTCCAGCTATGGCTCAATTTGCACCGTGCAATGTGAAGAAGGATTTGATCTGATTGGCACAAATGTGACTAAATGTTCTTCACATGGCAACTGGAGTCATGCACTTCCTGTCTGTCAGGGTAATTATATAGTATAATCAGAATAAATATAGCACAGTTTATAAAAACTGCTACTTTATAGGAGCGACATCTTTATCTTAAAATATGTACATTTTTTTTATTTCGTGTAATTTCGTGGAGGTAAATTATCTCTCCTTGTCTGCCCTTCTGCAAGCTAAGAAGTGCAGTCCCATTAAGACTCCCCCTCATGGTTCCCTGTCTTGTGCTGACCCAAACGGTTCCTTCAGTTTTGGTTCTCGGTGCACAACTACCTGTGATGAGGGTTTTCTACTGAAGGGGACGGCCAGCACTGAATGCACCTCTGTTGGCATGTGGAGTGCAGAGATCCCACTTTGCTTGGGTAAAGAAAATGCAAAATGTTTGCTTCCTAATCTGTTAATCATACTCAACATAACAGGTCATAATTTCCTTATTTAGATTTCCTTTTAATCTCACTTTACTATATAAAACTAAAATATCATATTAGTCTCTCTCTATTTGTGTTCTTTTCTAGCTAAACGATGTCCTGCTCTGAACTCTTCCACCCATGGCTCCTTAATTTGCTCTGATCCCCATGAAGAGTTTAGTTTTGGTTCTCATTGCATATCAAGCTGTGAGGCGGGTTTTGTCCTGAATGGGACAGCTGAGACTGAGTGCACCTCTCTAGGCACATGGAGCAGAGACATGCCACGTTGTCTGGGTAAAAAAATGAAAACATTATATATTAGGACATAGGTCAGGATTATGGATGTCTATATAATAATTTGTTGGTCCTACTCAGCAGACTGTATGCAATTTCATCATTTAGATGTGAATCCTCCAAAGTTCTAAAATGTCTTGTTGCTCTTTTTCTCTTTCTGTTCCAGCTAAGAGATGTCCCACTCTGAACTCTCCTGCTCATGGCTCTTTATCCTGCTCTAATCCTCATGGACAGTTCAGGTTTGGGTCTCACTGCACATCAACCTGTGAAGAGGGTTTTCTCCTGAATGGGACAGCTGATGTGGAGTGTACCTCTTTGGGCACATGGAGTGCAGACATTCCACATTGCTTGGGTAAAAAAAACAAAAAGAAATCCTAATCTATTGGTAATAATCAGCACATGAACTTGTGATTAGTCTATGTTTAGATAGAAGTACTGTCCATCTCCTCAGACCCTCTCTGTGTTCCGCTCTAGCTAAGAGATGTACGTCTCTCAACCCTCCCTCTCATGGTTCTTTAACCTGCTCTAATCCACATGGAGAGTTCAGTTTTGGTTCTCGCTGCACATCAGCCTGTGAGGAGGGCTTTGTCCTAAACGGGACAGCTGACACAGAGTGCACCTCTCTGGGCATGTGGAGTGGAGAACTACCCTGCTGCCTAGGTAATTAATCATAATATAGGAGTGATGCCCTTGGCAGATATTCCCTCCTACTGCACACACATTATTGTGTACTTTTGTTTTGGAGTGTGTCAGTGCATTTATTTGTATCATACACAACAGAAAAGCTATAGCAATAACTTCCCATATATAAACAGTTTTAAGGTTGTTCTAAGAGCTTAAGGTCATAGTTCTTTTCAATGTTATCTACAGCACGTCAATGCCCCCTGCTGGACAAGGCTCCACAACATGGGCATATGAACTGTAGCCATCCACATTCCCCTTTCGGTTATGGCTCTCACTGTGACTTTAAATGCAATGAGGGTTTCTTGGTGAGAGGAGTACCAGTTATCACATGCAACAACTCAGGCCAATGGAGTCAGGATCTACCAACCTGTCAGTGTAAGTACCCAGCACTACCTTAAACTTGTTAGTTTATTTGTGCTGTTCTAGTTTTCTATGCAATTATTCCAATTTTTGTCCTTTCCAGTGCTACAGTGCGAGGTCATCAGTACCTTGCCCTTACCCCTGTCTATGAACTGCTCCCATCCTCTGGGGAATTTCAGCTTTGGCTCCCAGTGTCTTTTCACCTGTAAAGATGGATTCTCCCTAAATGGCACAAAGGTGCTGCATTGCTCCTCCCCTGGGCTTTGGAGTGACAGGCTGCCTAACTGCACTGGTAAATCATTTTTGTATAAAGTGATCTTGTGCTACCTTATGAAGTTAGTGTTTTCAGAAATACTAGTGTATGATCAGTTTTTGCTGTTTCAGAATAGTGGTGTTTATTTGCCAGTTAAGATTAATAAACATTTTAAAAACACACATAAACTAATGACATTTGATGATGAAAACATATCCAAGGAGAAAAGGCCAAAAATACCTGTATTCATTGAAAGTATTATATTTTCCTGTGAAAGGCATGTCAGTGGGAAGAACGATGCTGTTGTATACTGGGGTCGTGGTGGCCTCAGTTGTCATTCCAGTTATCCTGATAGGACTGGCTTTGTTCATTTTGGTACGATTTAAGACAAAAGGTGAGACCTACTATAATGACGCTCCTCACTTTTATTTTTCACATTTATACCTACAGGGTATTGTTGTACAGAGTGAATTCCTAATTCAAATATTCTGATCTTTTCAGGAAATAGGATCATGTCTGATGTGCCAGCATGGGAAGAAAGAGAGAATCCAGCATTTGAGTTTTGATTTTTTTGTTGAGATTTAAATACATTGAGATTTAATATTTGCTTCAAATGCATTCAAATACTACAGCTTTATGCTTGCTACTAATATTATATGTAGCTTGGTAGATATTAGACTGATAACAGAAGATTATATATTGATTAGCGATAAATATTAACTTTCATAGACAATTCTTAAAAAATAGGTAATTATGCACATTTTGCTTAAAAAACTCATTTGTTTTTAAAGAAATCATGCATTGTAATAGTGTTTGTCCTGCCTTTTTTGTTTCCTGTATATTTCTTGAATTGTTAATAAAAGGCAAACAATTCTTGCATTGTCAATTTTTCTTTTATTTTTAGTCTTGCCCAGTGCCATGCATTATGCATTTGATCAAAGTTGGTGATACAGAATAGGGAGACCCTGTCATCCTTATACCTTCAGCAGCTGTTTACTCACATGACAGGCTCCTTCATAGGAACTTACATGCTGTGGGGTCAATAACTGAAGTAACAGAAATGTTCTGAGACTGCCAAACTGCCACAGTGTCAATTTAGCGCATTTATTGATTTATTGGTGTTCTGTCACTGAGTGATGAGGCTGTGATCAATTATTAGTCTCAGCTTGATTTGTCACACTGGGCACTGATCCAACATTGAGGGGTAATTTATTTCCTACAGTATATTTAATTGAATGGCCTTGGTATTATATATCAGGGGTGATATACATTTTCTAGTATAAATTTTTAAAATTAATTTAAGTCTAATTTAAAAATGAACTCTATTCATTGACTATGTCCACTGTAATGGATCCTTCCTGTGTGTCTGTGCCAGTAATGCAGTAGAAATATGCCCCCACACTGTAAATATGGGCTGGAAATGGCCTTTGGAGTATCTTCAGCAAAGCATGTGCATCTGTTTCAGCGCTGCAACAGCATGAAGCCAATTATAGCGGTTACAAGACAGAGGGTTTGTGGCCTATGGCTGGCACGAAGGGTGCAATAAATAACCGAACTGTTGACAGTAAACTGTTCGGCTACCATCAGAATAATAATGAGGTTATTGCTACCTGCTGCGACCGTATGATTATTTTCCTCATCCCTCCCACCGTTGCTGCTGGCAGTCATATATGCGTGCCAACTGTGTACTGACTCACACACAAGAAGGGAAAAGACCCCGCAGGTGACCACCTTGGCTTCTTTCCCTAATATTTAAGTCTGGCTTCCCTCCCTTCATTTACCTCTAAAGATACAAGGAAATGCATTATGGTACTTTAGTCCCTGCAACAAAGAGTGTTGTTCCTCCTAACACATGAGCATGCACACATGCACATGCCAGCAGACACTTAGAGCAGATACAGGAACAGATACAAAGGCATACTCAAAGAAACACACATACTGTATGCTGCCGCACACTTCTTTAGTTCTGGTTGGCAGTAGCATACCACGGTGACAGACAGTTAGATTGTTCCTGACCATTGACTTGCGCTCTCTGCTCTGCAAGGTCTGATTTCATAGTGGGAAATATGAGATGGGTCCAGGAGAGAGTTCATGGCTGGGGCAAGGAGATACTCCATACAGTGGGGCTTCATATCTCCATGTCACCCTGGGCATTCTCCTCTGACACAGCTTTCAGCCCCTCTGTTGTCTGGAGCCCCCTCCCTGGGTTTTCACAACCTCCTTCTCCAGATTTTGTGCATTCCAGCTGGGCACAGTGCCTGGGTGGTCCCCACTCCTGCCTTTTATGACTGGAGGAAGGAAAAGGCAGAAAAATGCAGCAAGGGCCTTTGACCGTGAGGAACACAATGTGAGCGTTGATGATGGCGGCGTGGATGTGATGCTTACCTGCCACTGACCCATACTGCTGTCATAGCCCAGCATTTTACAATCTGACGATCCACCCAACAACCAGGGGAAGATGCCTTGCTGACCTGTCACCTAGATTGGACTGATAAGCACTGAGGATGGACTGACCTGGCTGTAACCTTCAGCATGAATAAGCAATCTCCATAATCAAAAAAAAAAAAATCACTCTGTACTTTGTACTTACTGTGGCACACATTTCACACTGAACATTTACTGTTGCATTTATTGATCATCACTAATTTGTTCTAAATGAGCAGCATACACAAATTGTGAGAATAAATACAAATTCACACCCAAACAGCTATTTACATTTGTAAATGCAGTTATTGCCTCATGATCTAACATTCAAACATAATGACAGCGGTCCAACAGTATCATGCAGACACAGGCCACTTTAAAGAGCCTGTGTGTTACAATGAGGCTGTAAAGCATACAAGGCAGTAATGTAATCATGTTTATACCGAGGTGCATATGATAGATTGCATGGTATCACAGTGTATCCATGTCCCCTTGGCAGTATCTTTATTATTTTAACACCTGCTTTAACTACCCTGTGCACTGTCCAGACAGATAAATGATGTAGAGTGAGGGATAATTGGATCTCAACCCTCAGGAGGTGAAGTAAGAGTCCTGCATGGAGTAGAGATGGTCAATAGGAGTGAGTAAAGAGGAGTCACCCAGTGAGAGGCAGTCGTTGTCAGCCACGTGGCAAAGAGGATCTCTGTCCACGTCATCGTACAGGCTCCTAAAACCTAAAAATGACAAAGCATTCTTGTTCATTGAACAGTCTGATCATTAATTGGTGTAAAGGTGCACTTCACTGATTTTAAATATAACATTCAGTTTATGTTCATCCTAAGGACTAAAGGCCTGTGATTTAACAGTTTTAACCAATCAGCTACAGCTTTAAATAAAGATATTGTTTGGAGGAGCTGGACTTTTACATGATTAAGATGGGATGACTATAGTGAATGGGATAAGTACAAAGGATGGACAAAACAATGAAGACAATATAATGAAAATCCAATATGATTCCCAGGACATTTTTATCTTTGAAATGATTTTGAACAGCTGAAAAGTCATTTGAAAATCATTTACATCATTCACACTGAAGCTCGCTTCAATCAAGTTTTTAAAGAACAAGACAGCTACCTTTCTGGATTTTAAAATTACAATCTCATGACTGAAGTTGAGATTTCACACAGTCAAAAATATTAGCAAATCATGTAATTTACCTCTTCTTTTAGTTTTGCTTATCATGCTATTCACAAATGCTTGGAACAATAATTAAACATGTAGCTCTCTGTCATGGTTTGATAACAGCACAGAGCTCTTACCATAGGGGTGCATGTGATCCCCTGGCATCTGAGGTGGGGTCAGGCCTTGTCTGAAGGGATCCATGTCATAATCCTGCTGGTCCAGTGTGGTGAGCCCAATCTGCTGCTGCGGCTGAATGTGGGAATAAGAGGACCCCAGGCGCTCCATGTCAGAAGCCAAACTGCCACGAGAGGGCGCTGTGGAGAACGAGAGAGAGAGATCTTGCCCACTGCTGTAGGTTTACCACTGTCTGTTGACTTTTGAACAGGATTTGTGCCCTGTGATAAATTCTTCATGTTGATGTAACTATTTGGACTCTTCTTAAGTTCATTATCTAATTTCTGTGGTTTTCAAAACTCACATATGCATCAAACGTCTGTTTGAAATCCTTTAGAACTTACCCAGCAGAATCTCCTGCCTTTGTAATATTATTTTGTCTGTCTTAAAAGATCTCCCTCTAAGTTATTATAATTGTTTTCAATAGTATAGTACCTGTGTGACGTGATGGGTGCTCACGCTGTTCCTGAGTCTGCTGCTGCTCCTGTTGCTGCTGCTGTCTCCTGGCCAGTTTCTTCATCTAAAAACAGTGGAGGAGGGAAACCACACATGAGCCCACTTTGTGAAAAAATAATCTAACTAATCTTGCTGTGAGATGTCATCAGTTTCCTGTATGAAGAGATAACCAGGCTGATTTCCACCCTGGCATACAAATACAGTGCAGAAAGAGTCCTTTTATTAGTAGCGCATATGCCTTTATGTGTGTGTGTGTATGTGTGTGTGTGTGTGTGTGTGTGTGTGTGTGTGTGTGTGTACTTTCTATTACTTTGGCTCTTTGGTTCTGGAACCAGACCTGCACAACCCGGACACTCAGACCAGTCTCTGCTGCCAAGGTCTCCCTTACCTTGGATTAAGATTCAGGATGGAAGGAGAAAGAAAGAGACAAAACAAAAGCAGTGCAAAAAATTGGAAAATTAAAAAAGAGTCGAGGTCGATTGAAGGTTAAAAAAAATCTGTATCACCTCACCAATTTGCCTTAGACAAGAAAGAATAGATAAAGTATTTTGGAAGTTTAAAGTCATGTCTGCTTTGTCAGAAAGTGCTTTAATGGTTTCAGTGTATCTACCCATATGGCCAATAGCAGTGCAGCATATGAAACAGAAGTACCAGAGGACATTATTCTGGCACTTTTAGTGTTTTTGTATCCTGCCAACATACTGGGTGGGTATGAAATAAACACACTACCTTTCGGCAAGGCTTAGATGAGACCTCAAAGGAGGCTTTAAAAGTCCGTCTTTGTTGAGTGGTCAAAATAGTGCGAGGTCTTTTAGGACGTTTGCTCTCCAGGTCCTCTGATCTAATTTGTCTCCCTGTTACTCTGCCAGATTCCTCCTCCTCTTCATCTTCATCATCACTTTTTCCTAGTGGGTAGACATGATTGAAAAAATGTTTATTTATTAGGATGCCAGCCACTCAAAATTGATGAAAGACACAAAAATGCACTCTATCAATCTGGGATGTTGAATGAATTATTAGTAAGTATGACACTTATTTCATTATTAAGAGAAGCTCACTATGTTCACAAATTAAACTTATAATGCATGATCAAAACTAATTAAACTAAACATGATGTTGGTAAAGCCAATACCTGTTTCAGAAGAGGTCGGGCTGGTCAGACACTGGTGATAGTCCTCTCTGGCACACAGCAGCTGTCCCTCCTTCAGGATGCAGCGATCTCCGGTCTGCAGGCGGCATGAACAAACACTGCAGGTGAAGCAGTGCAGGTGGAACACCGAGGCCCCTGCACGCATCACCAGCTCTGCAGGAGAGATGGCCTTCGCACACCCCCCACATCGCACTGCAAACAGACTGAAAAGAGGAAGAGGAGGGTGAGGGATTAACAAAGGAGAGAACATAGGAAAGCTCAGAAAATGAGAGTGTAATGCTTTTGTTGGGCTGACTAGTGCTTCAGTATAAACTGAGACACTTGAGGACCTCTCACACCTTTGTAAGATGGGACTACATGAGAGAAAAAAAATACTTGTTTGACTTAGGGAATGTTGCTGAGTCGAGCTGTCACTCAATACATCTCCCCGCCTGACATCTCCCCTCTCCTCCACCTCCCCCTGCCCCGGCCACTCAGTCACATACCCTTAGTGTGGCGGGTGTGCGTCTTAGCGCCTGGCAACCAGGACTGGTGGGCTTAGTCTCAGAGACTGTTGCTGTGGCTCCGGCTGCCGTGTCCGAGGCTGTGCTCCTGGGGAGGAAAGAGAAAAGCTCTCGGCATGCCATGGCTCCAGGCAGAGGGGGGGAATCAGATATCCTGGTGGGAGCGGCTGAGCAGCCGGTCCCAGGAATTATCCGCAGAATTATCTCTAAGTCTGCTTAACCAGACTGGGACAAAGACAGAGCCATCCCCCAAGCAGCAGGACCATTGTCCGCTGGCTGGCACCTCAGCATTTTGGGTCTGTCACGCAGGATGATGCGTCATCATTCAGGAGCTGGCGTTTGTCTCCAGACCTGACTGGGTCACCATACCAGTCAGCACAGAGGCATGAGAAAGTGACAGCTTTTCTCCACATTTTTGTTTTCACATAAATACTAGCACACTTCCTACGTATATGTTTTTGGCTATTGGGTATTGAAAAAAATGCCATTAGAGGTTAAAATAAGATAAAAACTACAAAATAACTTGAATGATATGAAGTTTCCTTTAATGCTGATAAAAAATATTTCCCTAAATAACAGATAATATTGGCCACCTATGTGGTTCACTGCTGATATAACAAACCACAGCAATCACCTGTGACTAAACCATTATTTTTTAAATTAAAAATATTTATGTTCTTGTTTCACAAGCTTTCACATCACTTCTACAAAAGTTAACATTTTGTGAAAATATATTTTTTTTGTGAAACACATTTCACATTAAATTTCAAGTGAAATAAATATTTGTTTTGTATCTGCGTAACTGCAGCACGATATTTAGAAAAAGTCAGACTAAACATAAAGTAGACATCCAGGTTGAGACATCCCTGTCAAAAGGTCTGGAGCTGCAGTGCATTGCTGGGACCTTTTGCTGTTGCTCTGGGGTTGCTAGGGTGAAGTCCATTCCCAGAAGCTCAAGAGGGTCAGTCGGGCTGCTTGACCTATCCGAGCCGTCTGCCCCACAGCCTCAGTGGTATGCACTTTAATATGGACAACATACCGTCTGTGGTATGTGTGTTCCTCGGGCAACACAAAATGCAACAACATATTTTCAAAGTGTGGCAGAGGAAATACCGAGAATGTTCCTGGGTTTCTATGACACAGCAAAGTACTTGAATGAATATCTCAACATGATGCTAATGGTGGATGTCAGTGGAGAAGAAACTCTGGGCATTAATGTTGTGAGGTCATTCATGTTTCGGGAATTGCTTTTCCATTATACACACTCCAGATCATCTTATTATACCCAGTACTCTTAAGCGTTGTTAAGAGTACCTCCAGTACTTATGGACTAGCCCAAGATGTTTAATATTTCAGAGTTTCCGGTGACATGACTGGGCCAGAGGCCCTGCTAGGAGAGTGGGAACACTCAGTCACGCTGGATTTAGACATTCATGGCATTAGTGACAACATCGTTAGAGAGAAATTAGTCAGCGAAATCCTCTACACCGGCCTCGGTAAAGTAGTCTCAGGGTAGATGCACTACATAGTAAGGTGAGTGTTCGTACAGCAGAACAGTACAGACACAAATTTACTCAAAGTCCCTGTGTCTCATTGTTCCTGTCTTGACTGCTGGTCTGCTGGATAAGCACAGACACAGATACTGTTTCTGGATCAGGTTAACCTGGTTCCCTTGCTGAACACACACACCAACAGAGGCTGTGTATCAGATACAGATCTGCGACTCAAGTGCACCACCAGTCACAGCGCTGATCTGATGACCAGTGTGCTGTCCAATTCACCTGTCCACTGAACCATTCAGCCTATCTAGATCTACTGACAGTCTGACCCCAGGGTATGCAGTACATATCCAGTGGACTGCTGCAGGTCAGGCTAACAAACTATTTACATGATATGGACAACACAATCACATATTACACATATCACCGACCATCTTCTTTTTTTGGTCTCTAATGGTAACTAGAAAAATAAAACTCTCAATCCGACCATTTATATATTTACCAACATATCAGTTATAACATTCAGCAAATTTCCAGTGATTATACCTGAGATGCCAATAATAAATGAACCACAAAAATGTCCCATTAATATTACCAATGCTTTTTTCCTACTAAAGACATAACACAATAAGGTCACTTGGTCTGTGGACTGGATGTGTTGGAGGTTTGTTCACCACACAGCTTTTAACTCATAACAAAGAAAATAAAATTATAAAGTACATACATTTCTGCCACTGTGACATTAAAAGATATTTGACAAGAGATTTGTTTATTTGTTTACTGTTCCTCTAAATTGCATTTCCTCTTTTACTTATTTATGTTCTGTAGTTGCTAAAGTTTCACTGGTTCACTACGTGATATAAACTGTATTCAAATTACTGTCATTTGTCCTTAAAATGAGTATGGATTTGTAAAACAGACTCATACAAATAGCACATATGCAACTCCTTTGATTTTTTTCATCTGTGCTAAATAATAAGGTTATGTTTACACTTTACACAGGGTTTTGTTAAAAAAAATGTTAAAGGATATACATCATGTAAATAAAAAATATCATAGGAGGTCCCAATTTCTGCAATTTTTTTGTTGTCTAAGTTTTTCTTTTTAATATCGCCTATTTTTATATAAAATATATCCCCTATATTTACCTGCAGGTGCTGAAATTGAATGATAATTTATCAAATTAAATGTTCCTATATATCAGGAAGAATCTGAGATAAGTTTGATGAGCTTCTTTCCTGTCGTGTCCTAATTCTTTGTCCCATTTTCTTTACATGAAACCTCTGCATGTTTTGGTATGTGTACCTCGATTATAATTCATAATGAATTGTGAGATTTAATAATTCTTCATATAAAATAATAAAATGACAGTCTGCTACTAGATAAAAGTAATGTTATTATTGCGTTTTAGCTTCGATCAATGAGACAACCAGCTGAACCTGGTGTTCTGGCTTACAATGATATAAGAAAAAAACTGAGGTGAGATTCAGACAGAAGACAGTACTAATTGACAAATGATGTCACAGTATGGAATAATCATCACTTTTGGGCTGGCTTCATACCCGTCCTGGATCAAAAGACGGGGATGCAGTTTTTTGGTGAGAAAAACCACTGGCACAGTTTTAAAACGCTCAGACACTTGGATCTCAAAGGTGGAGCATTGGCACTAGGCCTCCTGCTAATTGGTCAGGTCAGATATCTCACGGTCGGCTGGGCGTTGTCCCATTGCTCGACACAGGGGCTACTGTGAGCGGAGCTTTCCAGATGCCACGGCACATAGCGCCAGGGCTCATGGAGCGCACCGTCCCCCAAAATAAGTTCACACCATCCTCACTGTCTCTCTTGCAGGGATGCACCAGTCTTTCCGACATATGGCTCTACTCTCCTAATTACTTCTATGTGCTTTGGCCAAGTACTGTTATCTCCACTAATCATGCTAAGCAATTCTGGATTCAAGTGCATTTGCAAGTATCCAGTTTAATTTCTGTTTACATAGTGAAATGCCACGTAAATTTAAATTAGTCCGTAACCACTAAAAAACTGGCATGTTTTAAATAAAACATATTATTCTAACAAATACTTTGCTCACAAAGGTACATGGGCGTCGATCACACAGTGTAACTTTAGTTGACTGGGAACATGATTCAATTCCATTCATTTCAAACCAGAATTTGAATTGTGGGAAACATTTGGACCACTGAGGGTACTGTAACGTTTCTTGTTTCCCTGTCTGTCTGGCAAAACAGCTTCACTAAATTGTTCAGAAATAATGTGTGCTGCTGCCTTTCGGGGTGTGTGGGTTTGGTCTTTAAGGGTGTGTGGGTGATTATGGGGGTGTCAGGCAATGGGTGATGGTTTGAGTTTTCGGGGGGCAGGGGACTGGTGGGGAAGTACCTTGTTGATGAGACCATATGTTGTCCCCAGCTTGCAGTTGCCGCGCCAATAGGCCTCATCATTTTAACACATTTTGACAATGTGTCAGTTGAGCTCTACCCCTGGTTGTGTGCTCTATGTGTGTGAAGGTGTGACTTTGTTGTTTTGTGTGTGTGTGTGTGTGTGTGTGTGTGTGTGTGTGTGTGTGTGTGTGTGTGTGTGCGTGTGACAATGTGTACGGACATATAATATGCAATAGTGCTTTCACATTCCAGCTCCCTCGCCGCCCCTTCCTCCCACAGTCACCTTGTTCTCTTAGAGCATTGTGCCAAGTTCCATGGAAGTCGACTTATACACACATACACATACTGTGGAACAACAAAGATCACACACACATATATAATGATACTTCTGTCATAAACTATGAAATCTAGCCCCACATGTAAAATATGCCACACTAAGTAGGAATACATAGTTTAATTTACTATAAAGACATATCTCTTTCTGTCTCTCTCTTTCAAACACACACACACACACACACACAGCTGTTTTCAACACTTTAAAGGACTGACATACATTTATTTACTGGTTACTAACCCTAATCATATCCACTTCTTGCCTAACCATCAGCCCAACTCAACCATAACCCTAACACCAACCTAACCTTATTCTAAACAGTAATTCATTTTTCTTTCAAGAAGAAAGGCAATTTTACATCATGCAGCCATATGTGCCCACAACATGAGTAATACAGGTACAAACGCTGACACACACACACACACACACACACGCACACATACACACACACACACACTTATAGTTGTAAGGATGCATTTTGAACACATTTGCCTCTTACCTTAATCTTAAACATCACAACTAAACTCTTAGGCCCAACACCTAAACCCTAAAATCAAGTCCTAACCTTCACACACAGGTGTGTGGACAGGCCAAAATGTCCTCACAGTGATGGTATCTAATAAAGCTAGAATGACATGCACACACACACACACAAATCTTTAGTCAAGGTCAGATCTGGACAAGGGCTCTGTTGTGGAAATTGGCTTCATAACGCACAATTATTTTTGGACCTAAGGCCAAAAAGCAGAAAAAGATGAAAATTATAAGAAAAAAAAAAACTAAGAGTAGAGTAGCAGAGCACCATTAAATGTTTTTCTGTAACACGGGCTATAATGTTAATAATAAGCTCTGTATTTACAACTTATCTTATTAACTTGTCTTAATAGGACCAGAAAAAAAGAGAAACCAGGCGCATCTGCAGCATTTTCCATACAATCAAAACATGTTCATGATAAAGTATCAACCAAAATCAAATCACGTTTAATCTCCTTTAATTAAAATGTGTTTAGGTCAGTTAGAAAATCTGATTTGAAACGATCTTTCTGTTGACCTTTTTCAACATAAATTGTATTTCTAATGCAAAACCTCTGAGAGCATGATATGAAGAGCTGGAGATCAGGACTAGTCTACTCACTCGACATAGTCCCGCTTGCAGTAAAGTTTGCGGTCCCTCAGAAAGCAGGAGTTCGTGAGCGCGTCCCCGCACGCCGCGCACCGCACACACTCCTCATGCCAGAGGCCGTCGGTGACTCTGAGCAGGAATCTGTCTCTGATCAGACGGTGGCATCCGGCGCACACTGCCCTCTGATCCATATCTGCGACGACGAACGAAATCCTTTAATAAGCGCACTTTCCCAGTCAGCAAGACGCAGCTGTAGGAATAAAGTTTTGCTGGGCTCATCAAAATCACACTCAGTCATTATCAAATGCGGAAAATGTTAATTCAATTGGCACTGTTCATTAAAAAGTTTAATTGTTCACACCGACTAGGCTTCTTACTGGTTTAAATCGTGCATAAAGCAGTGCTAAAATCACTAAACAGTAAAATGTGTTTTTAAAAATATATTCAAGCCTTAAAATGTGATTAACACATCGGCTAACTCTGGCATAAAATGTTACCCATTTAAGCAGAATTCTGGTACATTGCAGCCCTCTGAAGAAAGATCGTGATTTGTTTAAAAAACAAACTTAATTTAAAAGGTTTTTAATTAAATTTAGAATACCGTTATTTTAATATTAAAAAGAATACCTGTGAAACGCGAGCTCCCAGACAGTAAAAAGGTATTTTGGGTATGAACTCCCAGTTCCGCTCAGAGCATCTCACCGGCAGTGAAAGTCCTGCTGAAACTTTCTGCTCCGAGACTCAGAGAACAGCGCATCAAAGTTTCTCCTCTGAGCTTCCGGCGACCTCGTCCAGTCCTCAGTTATCGACTATTTAGGCGATCTATCAATTATCCTATTAGGAGCGAACGGGAAGGAGGGAGGGAAAGAGAGAGGGGGAGAGAGAGAGAGAGAGGGAGAGAGAGAGAGAGACTTCCTCCATGTGCAGGTGCAGGTTACCTCTCTCCCCCCTCAGCTCCTCTCTCTGTGCCTTCCTCTGTATCTCCCCCCACACGCTGAATGCCACAGTTACCAGAGACGCTTATGAAAGGAATTATTTCCATTAGAAACCAGCAGGCCTACGAGTGCTCAGGAAGTGAGGAGTGCGGATAAAACATACACATCTTCCATTTTTCAGACAGATAGACAGACAGACAGAGACAGATAGATAGATAGATAGATAGATAGATAGACAGACAGACAGACAGACAGACAGAGACAGACAGACAGACAGATAGATAGATAGATAGATAGATAGATAGATAGATAGATAGATAGACAGACAGACAGACAGACAGACAGAGATAGATAGATAGATAGATAGATAGACAGACAGACAGACAGACAGACAGACAGACAGACAGAGACAGACAGACATAGATAGATAGATAGATAGATAGACAGACAGACAGACAGATAGATAGATAGATAGATAGATAGATAGATAGATAGATAGATAGACAGACAGAGACAGACAGACAGACAGACAGAGACAGATAGATAGATAGATAGATAGATAGATAGATAGATAGATAGATAGATAGATAGACAGACAGACAGACAGACAGACAGAGATAGATCGATTGGTAGACAGACAGATACATTTTTGTTATATTGATCTTCTTATATTTACATCTCCATGTGACATCATTTATATCACGGGTACTTGTTATAAGAGGCGTCTCTGATGTTGGGACTTTCACACTGACATACAAATCAGTGTGTGTGTGTGTGTGTGTGTGTGTGTGAGAGAGAGAGAGATCCTGTTACACTCTATGGCTGCCATCTGGTGGCTAGAACATGTAAATGCTATCTAAATGCAAGTGAGGCGCTTTTGATCCAGCCAGGAGCCTGAAAGCAAAGGCCGAATGTTTCTCTGCTGTTTTTATGTTTAAAATAGCAAAATATTTTTTAAGCAGACCAGTAAAGTGAAGTTTTATACACATCACAGACAGCTGTCACACCATTTAAAATTTTTTCTTTCCGCTTAAGAAGCTAAAATTTTAAAGGTGACACAGTATGGAATTTGTGGCGGGAAAAAAAACTACCAGTTTGTGTTGGTAATGTGCATAAAGCTGCTGCGACCACGCCCCTTCGAGGAAGTGCCTGCTAATTAGGTGACTGCCCCTTCTGACAACATTCTTGTTTCCATGGCAACGGCGGGAGCCTGAAGACAAGGAAGCGACTGGAGTGCATCAACCATGTCTCTATTTACATCTTTACTCGGCTTTATAATGCTTTAAAATAAACAGTACAACCAACAAACGCACTAAAAATATTATCTAAACGTTTCAGTTTTAGTAACTACCAAGCAAACAGCAAGTCTGTCCTATTTCAGAGTAAAAACGAGGCTAGGAGCAGACAGAATGCGTTAGCCAGGTAGCATTAGCCCTAGCTAACTTATGCAGCTAACGTGGCTAATGTCAACACGCCAATGCTATAAAAACGTATTAAAAAATACAGAAACTCACCACTGAAAGACTAGGACTGCTCAAGGATTGTTGGTGTGTTGGCGAATCCAGCATTGAACTGGCCCTCGTTTTTAGAGCAGTATGAGGTGAAGTGGTTTCCACACACGAACAAAACTTTGGGAAGGTTTGTTGACATCTGTTTATTATAAATGAAATAAATCCACTCTGCCTTCGTGTCTTGTGAGTTTGGCAGTGAGAACAAACTCCTGTGCTCTTTGTTGCAGTCAACAAGAGAACAGCTTCTGTGCTTATCTTGAAGCCGTGCTGTGCTCGGTGCCGGAGCCAGGGTCCAATAATGGCGGGCAGCCGAGTTCTGTCGAACCTTTCCGTGGGTGGTGTTTGAGCAGAGCCAGAGGAGGGACGTGCCTCTTGTTTACGTAAACAAGAGAAGGAAGTGGAAAACCTATCGTTTCTTGACTTCTCTTCAAAAAACAGGAAAAAGCAAAAAAGAGACACCAGACAGACATATAAATGCACCAAAGTGGCCAAAAACTCAATTTTGCATAATAAGGGACCTTTAAAGAGTAGATTGTTACAGAATCTGGTACATTGTAGTTTTACTATATCACAGTTTAAAAGTAAATATATAAGTAATACTTCAAATTTTAGGGCATGAATATGGTACCATCTTGAATTTTTAAATGTTGACACAAAATATCTATCAGTTAAACATTTAGTTTTGAAGTATAATGCAATTTTATAATTAATAAGATGAAAATAGACGAACAACACATTTCAGACACATTTTTAAATAACTTTATTCCATAAGAATTCTTGAATGTGTTTTTTTACGAAATGAAGGGATGGTTTCTGTTGTCACACAGTTCCTCTTTGCATAAAATATTCTCTTTCAAATTGCATTGGGTTGCCTTTAAAATGAACACCGGAAATTATCTATTTACAAACAAAATCTGTTAACAGTTCTATTAGAATTCATTTTGACAGTGTACTCAATCGTACGTCTCACTCTCCCCACAATCTCAAAATACTTTTAAAAAGTTTTAATTACAATGTTTTGCTTGGTACAAAATACGCTGTTTTACAGTCTGAATCAAGTCTTTTCTTCATGTCGCTGACAATGAGGGAGTATATACAAAGGGTAAAAGGGGAGACTGGTGTCATGTGATCTGATGCGGCGCCTCCAGCATCTCCATCAGGAAAGTGTCAATTGGCGTGTCCCCGATCAGCTTGAAGAAGAACAGATGCTCCAGGCACTTGAGGCCGATGGAGCGCAGGGCAGGCAGGCGGAGCAGCAGTTTGGCAAACCTGCCGGCACAAAGGGAATATAAGGGAAATAAGTGATCATTATTTTATAGGTCTTTTTCAAAATTCTTTCACCATGTTTATTTTTCAAAATCTGATGACCTGGTGAGTGGGAAAACAGAAGAGCGGATGAATCCTATTAAGCTCTCAACAGTAAATTAAGCTAATCTATTGTAACCATTCTCTGTGAGGTACAACACCATCAGTCTATATCATATACTCCATTAAAATGTGACGTATTCCCTACCTGCCAGGCTGGTCTGGGTATTTCTGTTTTGTGTACGACTCCAATGAGGCATAGACTTTTTCTCTCAGCCCCTCCACCTCTGGTGGGTTTGAAAGACCTTTTGCATCTGACACAAATAAAAATTCACAGTCAGGTGCAGGTGTATTAGACACATATCTCTGAACACTGCTTGTGTTACTTTCTTGTGTATCATGTAAAGGTGCCAGGAAGAGCAACTGACCTGGGTTGAAGAGGACGATAGCTCGAAGGCAGCCCAGCTCTGTCTTATCCATCTGCATATCTTTCATTTTAGACACCAACTCTGTCAGAACTCTGCAGGAGATCAAGAGAGTAATATCAGAAAGTCATAACAGTGACAGTGAACCAGTCAATAACAAAAAAGATGTATTTCTCAAAGAGGAAGCATTTTAATTAGCTTAACACCACAGTTGAAGGCAACTAAAACAGCAGCTGCCTATATGGTCACTTGACAAACACAAAATGACCAAAATAAATATGCAATGATTTGAAATGGCTTCTGGTTAAAAAAACATGAAAATGTGAGTGCTCATGACCAACAGGAGAAGGACAACACTGGACAATGCACTGCAGCATGTAAGATGCAATTCACGTTTTTAACGCTACCCACCTATCAAAGATGGAACCCACTCCAGCACTGTGGGCACTGCTTCTGTGGACGTGGAGGCCTGTCGCCAACAGGATGCCGTCCTTCACCGTGACCGACCGATGTGAGAATGAGGCGATGAGCAGCTCGTTCCAGCCTGGATGCAAAACAACAAACAACTGTGACTTCTCCATGTTTTTTTTCTCTTTCAAGTCAGTCTCAGATTTGGATAAATGAAATATGAAATAATGTCTGCAATTTGTTAGTCTTCCCTTGTTTTGGCTAAAATTACAAAGACTCTTACAAGGTCTGCTGTGTAACCTTTTGACTTCCTCATTCAGGAAAGTATCTCACCAGCAGAGGTCAGCACTGGTCACTGCTGTGTGTTGGCAGATAGTCCATTTATATTTGGTTTCAATGCTCCATTAAATTATATGGCAAATGTAACAGATTTAAATAACCTTCTTGGCTGGTGATGAATAACTAACCTGATGTAAACACTACACCACCATGACAAAAATGTGCATTTAGGTATGTGCACATATTTCTGTATGTGTTTTTACCTGCTCGTAGTAGGATGACCTGGTCATCAAGGGGAAGTTCAGAGAAGTGCGGGATCCTTTTAGCCCACTCCACCAAGGTGAAGAGCTGCTTGTCTGCTGCTTGGCAGATATTGGTGACAGGGTCGTTGGTCTAGCGAGAAACAGGAAATACGATTACCAAAATAATACCATCAGTAACTGTGCTGTCGAGCTCCTCCTGTGACACGTAAACTTATCTAAGAATAGTTTTTGTGGGTGCAGCTATGGCTGTTTTTGTGTGCTTTGTAAATCAATTTCAGTTTGAGTTTTAATAGATTGCAGATTAAAGCACAGTCTCACAAATGACCAGATAGTTGAATCATCACTTCTCTGACACTGTGTCACCAGAGTTCAACGTGATGATTTGGGTGGTAGGATTTATTATGAGGCTGCTGTAATGGATTGCATGGCATTGTGTAAGTGTGCTCAATAAAGCACTTAACTCAGGGTCCACTTCACTGTTGATGTACTAATTTCTTAGAACAAGGGTTAACATTTCACACTGAATAGAAAACAATAAAGTCAGACTTTGTATGATGATAACAATTCATTGATAGCAGCTTGAATAATGGAGTCACAATAGAGACAGCCATTATTATGGATACATATCTCATCCCTGACTGTCCCTTTACAAAGGATCAACATCATAAACCAGCCTATTTTTTACCTGGAGTGGGTATGTTTGACAAAATCCACCTCAGTGTGTGTGTGATTCTTACTGAGTTTCCAGGGCTGCCATCACTATACGTCTCTGTTTTGGGCTCCACAGCCAGCTCAGCATCCAGGATCTTGTCCACAGGCATGTCCTCATTGAAACTGCTGGTAGATTCCACCTCATTCTCCCCCCGCTCCTTCCCACGCTGCCTCTCTTCTTGTACCGCTGTGCACACACATACACACACACACCCACACACACACCACCACAGATAAACACACACACAGGCACCCCATCCTTAATCTTCCAGACTAGGTATTGCCAACATAATATCAGTGATAACAGTCACCAACATTAAAACAGTTATTACCCAAACCCTAGTTTTCAGATTGTTTTCCTTGACTATTTCAAATCTGATTATTCCAGCACTTAATGAGCATCATGTTTTTGACATTTCCATGAGATTCAGCCTGACATGTTTGGAAGCTTTGTGAAGTTGCCTAGAATTAAAATACTTTTCTAGAGGGTCGAACAAAGCTTGTCTGCACATGCATTTAGAAGGATGTATTATATGTTTTGAAGAGATGAAAGAAAACCCAGTTTAAGCCCCTATCCCCATGCATGAACAAGCATCTCGTACAAACACACACACAAACACACACCTTCTCTCTTCATGCCCATGGCCAGGCACTTCTGGTAGCGACAGTATTGGCAGCGGTTTCGCTGGCGCTTGTCAATTGGACAGTCCTTGCTGTCTCGACATGTGTAGGTAAGATCTTTACGGACAGTCCTCTTGAAGAAGCCTTTGCATCCTTCACAGCTATACACACCATAGTGCTTTCCTGTTGGAAACACAACCCACATCAGTAATGCCCTAAGTCAGTGATATACCTGTATCTTCTTGTGCAGGCTCACAGTGTGGACTGTAAACCTCCTTTTGGGAGACAACTTTGGAATTAGGATTGATAATATCCTAACAGACAACAGAACGCTAAAGATCTTAATAGGAAAAATACACTGACAAACTGCCCTAAATGTCTAACAACTAACTTTTTAACCAATCAGTCTTTTTTATCTTTCCTTTAGCTACCTGTATGGCAATATTTGTGGTGAGTGTGAGTGTAGATTTGTGTGTCTAGCCCTCTCACTCATCCTCACCCTCTCATTTTACCTGATGAGCGGTCCCCACAAATGGCGCAGATGTGCTTTGACATTGCCCCCGGGCTCGTACACTGGTAGTTGATGTTTCCGAGGTTTTGTAAGCCAGGCGGAGGCTTGATGTCCTCTGAGCTGCTAACATTGTTCATAGAGTTCATCTGAGGAGAGCAGGAAGACAAAAGAGAGAACAGAGACAAAGAGTTGACGCTGAGGTGGCCACAACTCAACAAAACAGAGCAAAGGAGGAAGCCAAGGGAAGTAAAAGTGAAAAGTGTCTCATGACCCTCTCCTCCTTCCTCTATTTTCTCATTTTGCCTTCCGCTTATTTTTTCCTCCCCACCCACACACTTTATTATGAAAGTGCCTCACAGCGTGATCACATGCTCAGGAGGAGGAGCTGAGGCTTCTGTCTGAGGCTTGTCATGCAGGTTTTTTAATATTTGTTGACAGGGAGAGGTGTGAGAGGAGTCACATGTGTAGCAGGTGCAGTTACAAACACCAGAGGGTGCTCATGTGTCAGATCAGCTATATTTGTGGGATAATAAGAATTGTCATGATGTTGACAGAATTTTTGTGAGAATTCTTCTTCTTCTAAAGTACCAAACCCTAATTAATGTAATTAATGACACTAACAAGGTGATCTCCTTCAACTTCCACATCCCTCTCTCAGTTTCTCACATTGTCTTTGTGCCTTTAACCCACTCCTGCTGACGAGAGCCAGACAAGATGCATGCTTATGCTGCACATTTTGTGCATTTTTGTTATGTGCAAACATCTGCACTCCAACTGGAAGTGCAGTTGACATATGCTACATACACTCTGTGGTTCTATATATTTGATGTAACATGACATGGCATAGACATCCTACCTACAGTCACTTCAGGGTCTTCCTATCACTTATTTATTTAGATTTTCCCCCTGAGCACTGAACATAATTTTTTTTTTGACTGTAGATGTCTCAAAGGCAGACAGTCACACTAAATGAGCAGTTAGCCTCCTGCCTGCTTCCTCATTGATGAGTCAGTGGTGAGCAGCTGTTCCTCTTCAGTTTTTAGAAAACTATTCACTTTACAAATGTATGGTTTAAAAAAAATAAGCCTTGAGTTGACTTCAAACAGTCAAACCATTTAAAGCAGACGTACAGCTATAGAAAAAAGGCAACACTGTACCTAGAGTATTTATGCATCATACATTTTTTTACAGGATTCACATGATATGAGGATTGTGCTGCATAGCACATGTAAGACTTACTTATACCTACAATGAGCCAGTCATACATCTCTTAATTAAAACAGATTTATTTTCAATTATACATTTTTAGACCTATGGAGAGTTTTAACCAGTAATACAGATGTCAATATAAAGGATAAATCAGATTAGTCAATTTCAAGAGAGAATAAATCTGCAATTTTACTAATAATCAATATTTAAACGATTCCTACTGATTTCAGGTTGTAGTTACTGTTTTCTTTTTTGGTCTCCAAACATAGAGCCCCATCATAAATATAAAATTCAAAGCACAAGATTGTAAGTAACTGTTACTGGTATTTTAATGCAATTTGAAATAAGTTAGATATTAATAAAACAACTGAATATTAAATATCGAATGTTTAGTAATAGCATAGAGCCTCAAGGGTACTGCATGCCTGAAACATTTGCTAAAAGCACAAAATGACAAGCTTAACAAGCAACAACAGATGGGTGCGTCGAGTTAGAACTAGGAGAACAAGAGAAGAATGACTATAGAGCTTCAAAACATTCATATTTAAATATATACATAGGTAATAATGAATTATTTGAATAAGTATACAAAATATTTTAATATGACCATGAAATTGTAAAATAATGAAACACAGCTATAAAACTCAGCCCATTATTTTGAAATAGTTTTATGTTTTAAACATTTGCTCATTATTATGAAAAATTATTTCATCATGCTCGCTTTCACAATCACAGAATTTATTGCAAAACACCTTTTTTAAAATTCAGAAGCTTCTCTTTCAAAATGTCATCTTACCAATGTTGTTTTTTATTTCACAATACTGCAGATTTTTCTGTCAATCAAGGCCAGGACAGTAGGACCAAAAGAGCACTGGGTTCATGCTCAATCTGCTCAGGAGCAGCTGGCTCCAATGTCGGTCATCAGCCCCTTGAAATTCCAGTTAAAGTACTCAAAACCGCTTTCTAACATCAACATCCGAGATAAAGCTAATACAGTTGTAACCCCTTGGAATAAATTGGTTTTCTGGATTAATACATCAAATGTCAACTGGTCCTCATCTACATGACAACAATAGATAAACACAATGTGCTTACACTGATTTCACACACCCATACATCCATTATCTATACCCCCTTAGTCCTAACCAGGGTCCCTGGGATCAGCTGGAGCCTGTCCCAGCTCTCTTTGGGTGAAAGGCAGGGGTCCACCCTGGACAGGTCACCAGTCCATCACAGGGCCACATAGAGACAAACACCGTGCTGCCCACTAATTAAAATAAAATATAAATATATAATATAAAACATCATACTAATATCAAAGTTTTTAGGTATCCATCAGTCGACAGACAAAGTGTCTATAAATCTGAAACACACCAAAGACCAGCTTGGCACTCCACAGCACTACTGGGAAAATGTTTGTTTGTTGAATACTCTGTACTGTCTATGATGCAAAAAGGGCACAGCTTACCAACATCAAAACATCCTCCCATCATGGAGGGGGTATCAAGATGTGGGCTGCTTTGCTGCCTCAGGGCCTGCACCACTTGCCATCATAGAGGGGAAAATGATGTTTACCAAAATATCCTACAGGATAGTACCACGGTCGCTGTCTGCCAGCTGAAGCTTAGTAGAAGTTGGGTGATGCAGCAGGACAGCGACTCTAAGCACTGAATTAAAATGTGCCTTTGGAGTGGATCAGTCAGAGCCCGGACCTTAAACCCATAGACATGCTGTGGAAGTCACTGCTGCCAAAAGAGCTTCGACCAGCTACTAACTCCGAGGGTTCACTTAGTTTTTGCAGACATGATAAATTAATTTTTGAGTGTTATCAACTTAAGCGCATTGTGTTTGTCTGCTGTTGTGACTTAGATGATCAGATCACACGTGATGGGAAATTGTTGCAGAAAACCAGTTCATTTTAAGGGGTTCACCTACTTTTTCTTGCCACTGTATTTGCCATGTCACCCAGCACTATTAAGATAGAGCAGATAGTGCAAGAAGGTCCAGGGTCATTTTGCTTTGTTTTTGCAGCCAACACTTGGGTGACAACACTGAATATCCAGCACTGTCCAGAAGCCAATCACATAGGCTGTCTCATACCACTGGCCTTGACTGTTAATTGAGCATAGAAAATGTGGAGTTCACAAAGAATTTGCATTAATTTATTATCACATTAACTTTGACAGCCCTAATGTAAACATACCTGTATTTTACATGTTCATCTACTGGAGACATGATGGTAAAAACCAGGATATCATAGAGCGGTCATACGAGGATAATAATGAAATTGTTCAGTGCCGTCAGCAAAACCAGTTGAACCATGAAAATAGTATGAGACATTACAGTGACCTGATGGCAGCTTGGTCACTGATTGTTGGCAAGCACTGAAAAGACCACACAATCATATTAACCCTGACCGTCCCTACAGGCACAGATCCATACTGAGATCGAAGCAATCACAGTCTGCTGCGCCCCGCAGCACTGGCCTTGATTCTGTCTCTGAAGCAAGGATCATAAATTATTCCAAAATAACCAAAATAGAACTTTTAACTGAAATTAAAGAAAGCAGAGGCAAATAAAAAAATAGAGTAAAGGTCAGGAAAGAAAAAGAAAACCAGGACAAATGGAAGTTGATCACTTTGCCTTTTGCCTTTCTCTCAGTAATCTATTAAAGGGCTAATATTTAGATTGCCGCTTGAGTGCCCGCCCATGACAGCAAAAACCCTGAACTTAGCCATGACCTTTAGGGTGAGAAATTTATAGGTCAGCTTTAGGTCAGGTGAGAGAGAGGAAAGCCAAGGTATATTATCCAAACATGTGGGATATGGCCAAGCTTCAATCTCCTGGTGCTGCTGGAGATTTCAAAAACATGATCAACCAAAGAACTTGATAGTTTCACACAGACTGACCCTGCCTAAAGCTAGTAATCTGAAAGAATGTGAACCCCTATTGATGAGTGCTTAGCAGAGTGTAGCAATGAAGTAAAGGTCTTGTCTATTTTAAGTGAAGTGAGTAAACCAAGAGGATGAAGTATTGTATTACATCTGGAATGTACCAAACCTTATAAACTAATCATAAACCTCACTCAATGAAAAAGAAAGATTATATTCTCTTTAAAAAAGAAAAAGCATGGAAACATCCACACATTTTCTCACCTGTGGACTGCTGAGTGGCCCAAAGCTCATGGTAGGTGTGGATGGAAGTGATATAGAGGGTGAGCCCAGAGATGATGTAATGACTGGGTAGGGTGAGGCCAGGCCGTTCATTGGCGAGCCCAAGGTGGGCATGGGGGACGGAAGGGGCCTGGAGGTGCTGATGACTGATGGGTGGCCCACCATGCCACCCAGAGGAGGTGGGTGGGTGTGGGTTGTGCTCATTGGCCCTGTAGAGTCTGAAGGAGAGGGAAAGGTGTGTTAGAGAAAAAAGGAGTTAGATACATCAGTATTATCAGAAGTAATGAAAAAAAAAATGCTGTCTGTGATCAAGTCACACATGGAAGACATGTGGATATTAACATACACAGGGTCTTTGAGCTTTTATTTAGCTAAAAACTGCAACTAGAAATGAGAGTGCTGGGAGTGAACAAAAATAAATAATAAAGTCGAGAACTGTAAAAGCCAAACAACAAAAACACTAAAACTCCCTGTGGAGCTAAAGGAAACTCCTGAGTTGGCTGATAACTCTGGGTTGTTGAGTTACTAAAGGAAAGCACCTTTCACATGCATATGCCATAATATAAAATTATTGATTATATCAACATTAAGACCCCACAATAATAATACAGGACAGTACTTCAGGGCAATGAGGATCAAGGAACAAAAGCTTAAGAATATATCCAGAATACACTGTTGACCAGCAGTGCAATCTGATTTTATAGGTGATGTCTACATGTGTCTACATATGTCTACACTGAGTGAAACCCTGTTGAGTTTGTTCACAGGGTGCTTTCATCTATTGATGTAGACTGACAGCCTGGCATTTACACAGATGACCTACTTAGAAAAGCTGTCAGTCAACTGGGTAACAAGGCGTGATGTGTAAATTCATGCATGTGCTGTAGCTGGAAGAACATTCATACATCATCAACACAAACTGCAACCAATACAAACATGCGCATGCATGGACCAGCACAATTACTATAAATAAATGGCACAGGCTGTCACAGCTTGTTCTAGTACAGACAGATGTAATAAGCAGTACCTCTCTGGGCTATTGTCAGTGCCCCAAAGAATGTTTTGAGCAAAATTTTATTCATGAAGAGTGACATGCCACCTTACGCAAATAAACAAGCCAGAAAATGCTGAAGCTTCTGCTTGTGTGTTAGTGGACCATTCCCCACACACCCTTACACACACATACACAGCGCGATACTGGGCCCAATGCCACTGTTCGTAGTTAAATGTCACATTCCAGTTTGAATGCACATGTGCGCATGTGTGTGAATATGTTTGTGAAGCACCTGTTTTGGTTTCATAAAACGTATAAACAAAGGTAACTGTCTTCTTTATTTAAGACTTGAGACAGTGTCCAGAAGTGTTTTCACAGGCCCAATTTTTCTTGTGTTGCACCCCTAAGATACTGTCTGTATCACTGGATAACAACTCTGTTTCTCTTCAAAAATCCATTTCCAGTCAATCACTTATATTAACAAAATTACTGGCATGGCAATGTCCACAGTTCAGTTCTCAACCAGGGGACCTTTGCCGCATTTGTCAAATAATATGCCAAACGTAATCTTTAAAAATTTCCATTTACACAGTTTTGTGAAGACTCAATTTGTCAGGAGATATTTTCCAATAAACAATAATGCATCCCTTGTTTCTTACATACATTTCATACTGGCAAAGAATCAGTGGTGCCTCTCACAGCTGAAGAGTGAGTTCATTACAGTGTGGCTTCCTTATTTCTGCTTGAAAGACTAAATGTGAAAGAGATGCTTTGTACTGCAAATCAGTTCGGTACCTGAGGACCCTGGTAGAGCTGCAACAATTGTCCGCTAATCACGTCTTCACCATAGTAGTCATCAGTCCTTTTTAATGCAATTGTTACTAATCTAACTATTATTTGATACATTTTCTCATTTAATGCCTGGGAAATCCTAAATACTCGTCCACATTTAGTAGCTGTCAGCTACACTGTTCACGCTGATACATTTCTTGATTTCTTGTCTAACCGACCAAAAAAAGCTTAATTCTATTTGGACTGTTTATGCTTGTCCAACTTGCTAAAGTGACTTCAGTCTGAAAGTTAAACAGATACTTGCTAAATAGTTTGCAATACTTTTGAAATAAATGCTGGTCTGATACTTAACCTCTGGCAGCAATTAAGCTCGCAATAGTTTTTTTTTTTTCTCTCCACTGGGTATGAGAAGCATAAACTCTATTTAAAAGAAATGGAAACTTTGAGTAATACAAGACATTTGCTTTCAGATTTCAAGAAATTAGAAAACATGGAGGAATGTCACATTGTCCGTCTGGATGTAGCATTTTTGCCTGAAGACAAACTCTGAAACACACAGCTGGCCATTCACTCCCTCTCTGTATGCCAAGGAACAGATGTTGTGCAACTTCCTGTTTGGCAGCGAGACTATAGCCTCCACCCCCTTTCTAACTCGCCCACTTTCTCCAGCCCTCCATGAGTGATCCCTGGCAGGCAAATATGTAGTGGATCCTCCGTCTCTACCACAGAGATGACTGGATGCAAAAGATATATTGCGTTGAAACTTTTAAATGACCTGTAATGCAACAAATTAAATTCTACAATGGTGTGTGTGTGTGTGTGTGTGGAGGGGCGGGTGCAGTTTACTGAATGGGTGATCAGTGTACGGCATGTACTGTGTCTGAATTTGTGCACTGAACACTCTTTATGTGCATGACAAATTCCCTCCAGGGGCTCATAAGGGTCTTTCCTGTTCTGGGCAGAAGATATGGTAACAGGGCTATTGTTACCCCAGCCAACAATTTGTGGTTTGTCAACAAAGGTAAGGGTAGCTCTATTGGGGCAATAATGACACACTGAATAGGGTAGACTAAACAAGCAACAACAAGACAAGCTTTGCGTCATCAAACAAGCTTTTGGATGTCAAACAAACCTCCAGTAAGGGTCTCTTTCATATTAAGGGTAAGCTCTTGCATTGATGATCATGTCTTTTTTCCAGCAATGCATCTACTTATTGCACACTTACAATCAAAACACACCCGACCAAGGCCCAATCAGAACCATCAATTACTACTTATAATTATCAAAGCACAGGCATAAAAAAGTACAGGTGCTAGAGAAGATCAACAGACTGACAGTATTTCATTATTTTGGAACTAACTAATGATCCTCTTTAAAAAAAACACCTTGAGCTCTCACTATCTTTGACAACGGATAAACAAATAATAAAAAAAACAGTATATAAAGAATACTACTAGGCTATGGTCTTATTTGAAACCTATTAGGTCCCTGTCTTGTTAAAGTATAAATTTACTGTAATATATGTTCCTGTAAAATGTCCTGTAAAACAACCTGCATGTTTTAAACAACAGCAAAGATGACTGCACTTCATCCAGAGCTGATGGTCTCTGTGGCTGCAGCTCACAGGGGAGCAGCAAAGCACATGGACAGTCAGCCAGTAGGATGCCTAAAAGGGAATGGCTAGAGAGGTGAACATTCTTTGTGCGTGTATATGTTTGTGTGTGTGTGTGTGTGTGTGTGTGTGTGTATGTGGAAGGAGGCCAACATGTTCAGCGGAGGAAGCATAAATCGGCCCAGAGTGGCTCAAAGGGGCCTATCCTTGAATGACCCACCTCAACCGGCTGTTCCAGCTCTATTCTATGTAAATCACCTCTATACAAAGAAGCCTCTGGAACATACAGTATTACAGTATCACACATTACACAGCAGAGGAAACTGCATCAGCAAGCACTGGGGGTTTGTTCATAGATAGAACCATCATTAAGATACTCATAGAAGTAATACAGATTTATCATCCTTTGTTTACGCCTGTACAGTGCTGCAGCAATGTGAGCATCTGTTTGAGAGCAAACAGACAGAGCAGTGAAGGGCACCTTTGACCACTGGCGTCGCCAATCAAAGGTCGCCTGTTGCCAAACTCCTGAACCAAGTTCAAAAGAGTTCCTATTTGCCGCAGCACACAGTTACACTGAAGATTCCCAGAAATGACGGCAGGTAGTGGATGTAAACCTACAGTGTGACCCAGCAGCTAATTTGTTAAATATTGTTGTTTTCGGCTGAATTTTGTGGGATTCTAACAATTATTAATTGAAACGTACAATATAAGCAAAAACAGTTCAGTAAGACTATACAATAATACATGCAATTTAGTAAATTCAGTTTGGTTATATAAAATTAGCAGAACCATGTGCAATTTGACTTGATGAAACACTAATCCAGATCTACAGTATAACATTTGGAGTATTCTACTGACTAACATATGTAAATGCATGTAGTGCAAGGCATACTATGATGTAGTGCTTAACAACAACAACAAAAATAAAGCCAAAATTTAGATTATAATGTTTAGGTCTCTTACATCTGTGTATAACAGGATTTGCTGCTTTTCTCGATTGTATATCACTGAAAATGCCTCTGGGTTTTGGACTGTTGATAGTACAAAACAAGCAATTTAAACATGCTACTCTATAAACTAAATAATTCCCTTCTGTGACAATTTACAGCAGATAAAACACTTCACTTATCCTGTTAATATTTTTCAATGTCCACTTGATAGGAGCATAATATAATATGACTACATCTGGTTAAAACATGATGCCTAACATCTGTATATCATAGTGTATATATGCACTCAAAAACAGAGCTTCAGTCTGGGCTATTTCACATTTCCTATGCACCAAGGACCAAGATCATATCATCATCATCGCCATCACTCAGCTGCCGTATGCTTCAGGTGATCATTTACGCAGGCCAGGCTGGGCCGACCACCTTTAATGCTGAGATTTGTTGCAGAGAATAGCCAAAGCCACAAATACACAGACACAAACGTATCATACTGATCTGATGATCAACAGGTTTAAAGAAACATCAAAGACCACAAACCCTCTAAATCCCTCGCTGTTAATTACTGGCTAGTGCCTAGATGAAGCGCTCCACTGTGTGGTAATTCAATAAGCCCATGGTCCACTAACTAATAATATCTCCTGTCTGGCGAGCAGAGCAGCTCTGCGAGTGTATATTTGGGGGGAGTGGGTAGTGAGGGATAAGTGACGGGTGTGGAAGGAGCAAATCCACTCCCTAACAACAACACAAGCCTCAATATCTCTCAAAATACGCTGCTGTGATACAGATCCTCAGTCAGTATGCATTCATCTGTTGCATATCACTTTGTGTGACCATTTGTAGTACATCTGCATGTTCTCATCTCTGCGACCCAATGACAGGGAGCAGAACACATCCTAAAGTAATCAGACAGACAGCCTGCAGTGCTCATTAGATACAGCAGACATGTGATTAAGAAATCTCTCCACTGCCAATCCAGCTCACTAGTGCTGGCTGTGAACTCACGTCTGTCACGTGCTCTTTCACAATAAAAGAAGAAAAAAAAAAAAATCACACAAATCTTCCATGCACAATAGCACATAATCTCCACACTTTAAACATGAATTTCTTTCGATGAGGTTGATGTCTGATCAATTGTGTCAGAAAATCCTCTTATCCCCGGGTAAGTATCTGCAGCTCAGCAGGCCAGCTGTCAAGAAGGTGGGAGGCCAAGGAAGAGGAGCGGCGAGAGGCACAGCGCCAGACCGTAAAGAAGAGAGCAATGGATGGATAGATGGACAGGAGGTTGTCCCACTCTGAAACGGCTTCCCTCCCCAACACTCACGTGATCCCACCACCACACACAACTAATCTCTTTGCGTAGCTGAGAACATTAGATCATCGACTGAGAAAAGCCCCTTTTTTTTTCCTGTACAGCTTTGATTTGGGAAACAAAAATGGTTACTGATTAGAGAAAATTAAGATGTTTCCTACTGCTATATAAACAGAAAACTGTTCAAAGCTGCTTTAAGGTCAATTCTGACTTCCTTTCAACAGCTAAAATAAATGTGCCCACAATATTAGCTGAAGTAAAGCTGCAGAAACGGCACATCTGTTTGATTCCTCTCATACAACAAATAGAAAATATTTTTTCCCATAAAGCCATATGGCTGTGAGAGCACAAGGGCTGAAGCTGCTGAACCTCTCTGACCCAAAAATCTGTCCCTTATTAAACTCACACACATCTCTAAAAAAAGAACAAAATTAACTCCTTCCTCTCTTTCTATCCCCGGACACTCTGAGTTTCCCTGTTGCACAGCTTTAGACAAACAAAAGGAGTTTTCAGTCAAGCTAATGAACATGTATAGAACATCGTATCTCACATATGTAGGCTGACACTGCATCCACAAAGCTGCCAGTTGGACACTTTTACACAGAGGCAGAAAGAATCAATGAGCAGGGCAGGTGCTGAGACAGGGACGAGATAAAGACTGTTTTGCAAGTGATAAAAAAGTTTGGAACTTAAACAACAAGAGCTAACACAAGTCCAAACAGGCTGACCAAGCACTCCTGAAAAACAAACAGACAGGTGGACTAAAAGGCCCAGTGCAAACTGAGGCATCTGCACTTGTGGGTTTGGCTGATGGGGTACCTCAAATGAATTAATGTAAGCAGTCTCTCATTGTGACAAAGGGCAGTAATGAGGTATGAGAAAAAAACATCTGAGAAAGAAATTAAGTCATTTGCTCTCCTTCATAATGAACGACAATTTCCACGGTTTTCACTGAGGAGGAATCACGGTTGTAAACAGGAATTCCACATCACTACATTACTATTATTGTGAGCTCACCCGCTCGAACAGAAGAGGAAGGAAAAGACAAACACCTCACCAGAGCGACTGCTGATAGAAAGATGCAGGGTGACAAACAGCAGACACAAACGGAGAGAGAAAGCAGCTTGGAGAAGGCTAACAGAAAGTGTTGAGAGGTAAACAGATAGTGAAGGATGAGGCAGTGAGAGCTGGAAGCATTGTCTTAAGTTGAGTGCCACCCCGCTGACCACATCTGAGACATCAAGTGAGTCACAGACTCATTTTGCAACAGCAAAACCTTGTACCTGTCACAACTGTTTACAGTGATCCACCTTTACCCTGTAACTAGCACGGTAAGTTCATCACTCATCATTTCTTTGTATTTGCAGTTTTCCACATGGATTATATGTATATAGTTGCAGGCCACTCCAGCTCAGGAAGGAAATTAAAAAAAAAACTGTACAAAGAGTGCACGCAGGTTACAGGCAATACTATAATGCAGCACTACCCTTTAGTGCTCAAGCTTTATTTCTGTGGAAAACGACAGATCAACAGCCGTGTAGACAGGCAACAAATTCCACCAAAGACAATCCCAGGACTGGCTGACATTGCTGTATTTCCAGCAACAACACACACACAGGCAAGAAAAAACCCAGGTACTCACAGTGACCATAACCTATATCCCTCCCAGGGCTTCCTCTGGTTGCAGGTGATGCCACAGGGTGCCACATGCCTGGAGGTACAAGTGTGACGTTCAAAAACAGGAGTCAGACTCAAGCGTTGGCTCAGTGACAAACTAAAAAAATGATGTGGATAGTCTGGACAGCAACCGCTTTTCAACACAGAACAGGAAGAAAAGGTCTGACATGAACGGGCAGTCAGGCGGTGGAGGCGTGGGCGTCAAAGGGGTGTTAGTGAAGAGCAAAAGAGGCGGAGTCTACCATCGGCGTTATAGGATTACTCAGATTATCCCTCCCTAGAGATCAATCCTACAGGAACTGTTTGCTGCCTGACTACTGCACAAATCAGCTCTTCTACCACCTACTCATCTTCTCTCTCTCTCTCTCTCTCTCTCTCTCTCTCTGTGCTGGTAAAACTATCTGTACAGAGACACCTGTTGTAGTGGCAGACCATGATATCTGGAATGGGAGGGACTCAGGGGAGGGAGGGTGCTGGTCATGGAGGAGGGGGGCACACTTAAGTGTACAGTATAACAAGACGTTTCCAGTTACCCCATCTTGGAAGGGCCTGTAGAGCAGGGAAAGCCTGTACCATTAGAGAAGTTACTGTGTGTCAATGACATTTGATCATTTGGTTCTCTTTTCTGAATATTAGTCACAGACTCTGTAATGTCTAATGTGTAGGTGAAATAAATAGGATCTGAGTGTTGAGAAAGAAAGTAACAAGAAGTGGCTACAGGCTAAAGAATTCCCTTTTCTCTCTCCCTCAAAATATTTTTATGTCTTAAAAAAAAAAATAAAAATACCATGCCAGTGTGTGTATTTAATGCTACTGTTATTGCATGTGGAGTTGACTGTGTGCCCATTGTTAGTATGTTTGTGTGTTTAAAAAGTGTTATAGCATTCCAGGAAGTCGGGAATTGTCTCTTTCAATGGTTTAGGATGGTCAAGAAACACACAAAGCAAAGCAAAAACCCAGATGCAACCACAAGCCAAAAATATACCTTAAAGCCACAGAAGAACAATACATGACGAGCCTTTAGGGAATGTAAATAAACCGCAAAACCCCTACAGGGATGGATCAAATTCAGCCTGAGCCTTGTTACAGGACTACAGCTATAAGAACAGCAATACATTTTATATAATCAAAAAGCAGTTTGGTCAACACTTCTTCCTTGTACAGTGGACTTGCATGTGGCTGGATCAGACATCTATACAGTGCTTATAGGAGAGCCACCAGTTTCCAGATCTCCTCAGTGACCCTAACCTGGTAAGGGACTCAGCAGCCCGACAGCAGACGATGGGAAGACGTTGAAGGAGAAGAGACACTTGACTCTCTTTCAGAATGAACAACTGCCACAGGGAGAGGCAAAAATAATACAGTCCTTTTTAGTTGTGGCCCACATACAGTAAAAACTTTCAAATGAACCCGCAGAGCCATAATTAGCATTCATAGATGTACTGCTAAGGCGTGGGAGGAGGATAATGGGTAACCCTAAATTTAGTGTACGCACTTAAAGGCTTAATCTAAATTTCTAATAATCTTATCGCTGTATAGTCAGCAGTGTCATGTATACTTGTGTCTACAAATTATGACTCTTTTACAGGCTTTACTGAGAAAATCAAAAGTGATGAACCAAGCACTGTTCATCCTAGCACTGTCTCAGTTTTCTCTTCATGGCAGTTTAAAAATAAAATGTATAAAAATCAGAGCAGAAAAATGTCAGTGTGTGCATATGTGTTGGGTTGATGGACACACTACACATTTACATTTGTGGGTGTGAACTAGGACTAGCAGACTAAAATGGCACTCAGAGCACTCAAAATAGCTACGTATGATTCACAGTATGTCCATGTCTTGCAGCGGAGAGCTTTAATGAGATCTAATACTTAGCTGTTACCTGTTGCTGCCACTTGTGTTCTTGTCACAAAAACACAGAGTGCTATGAACTCTCTCTCCATCAAACCCATTCCAATTAAAGCTGTGTTTATGGTGCTTAAACTATCTAATGACATACTTGATTTGGAACTGACTCTAGGGTGCAAGAAATGAATATTATCCTTACAAGGAAGCATGCAGAACAAATGTATAAAGAAGAAATTAACGGGTTAAAATGTCAGAAAACATTCAAAAAAACCACAAGTTACTTGAGGTGATGTCCTTAGCCAAACTGTTCAAAACAATACTTTACAAAAACTGTAGAAAAAAATGTTTGTTTTTATAAATACAATAATTACTAATCTATTTTCTGTTGATTAGTGAGAGTGATACTTCAGATTGTTTGCTGTTTATGAAAGTAAAATATTTTTATTGAATGCCGGATCTTTACTTGTGGTGGTGTATTTTATCTTTTACCTGGATATTTATTTTACCACTAACTGTACGTTTCTATTTTTAAAAGGCAAACAACAGTGTTTCCTCTTAAAAATGTGCAGGAGTGATGAATCGTCATCATTTTGGTTTTGCAACCACATCTGCAGTTATTGCACCATGTGTGCAGGTGCAACTTGTGGTATTTATTGGGCTTTATATCAGATGCATACTTAGCAGGATATGGTCATTTATTCAACATTAGATGTATAATGACTTGTGATTGCTGAATTAATCAAAAGCAATTACTGACATAAATGATTCATATCATAGGAGTGTTTTAATACATAAATACATGTTCAGTCCACAGAAAACGAGAGTGTGTGCATCCATGTGTGACATGTATGTTGTTATTGCGTAATTGCAAAAGAAATAGCTTAATACATCTCCTGACCAAACACAGCTCTAGCCCATGGGCCTTTCAAGGTTCTCTGCTTGATTAAAGCTGGAAATAGATCAAGGCTTTGACCTTCTTCACTAATGACTAATTACTGGCAATTAGTCCAGAGAATGTCCTCCTTATGGCCCCTCTTTTCCCTCTTCCTGTTCGCACAATTAGCACCACTCACACACAGACAGTGGTGCATAAATACCCACACTCAATCAAAAGCGCACATGGCAGGTCTAGCTATAGAAACCTTGAGCAAATACCTGCAGAGAGCCACACCCTTTTCCACCTGTGTGGTTTATTTAGCTCTGCAGGAGTGGGTGGGGAATGCACTGTGTAGGGATCAGTGGTTACAGAACAGGTTTTAAATCTGCCAGGACATCACAGTCAAATTGTACCACCCACATTCTTGAAGTTGGTCAAGATCATGGTCACATTTTGTTACAATAAATTATAAGAAGCATTTGCATCTGTGCAAATTGAGGCGTGTGTGTGTGTGTGTGTGTGTGTGTGTGTGTGGGTGTGTGTGTGTGTGTGTGTGGGTGTTGGGGGGTTACTGGGAGGTAAATCATTGACTCCTGGCAAGTGCTAAGAGTTCACATCAGCCAGGGTGACCTCTTTCTTCACTCCTGACCCCCTCCACCATATAGTTCCCCTTTATTTTGCTCCCTTCACTCTCCAGTCCTGTTCTTCTTTCTGCTATGACTTCCATGATCTGCAAGCTAAATAAGGTCTTACTGTCAAAAGCAGTGAGTGGGTGCTCGTCAGCGTGTCTAGAATCACTTCCACTGACGGAAACAAAAAATGCTGAAGTGCTGAGAGAGAAAAATGCTGATTCCACTTAATGCCTGAGGCAGGTCTGCATCAAACCTGCTGAAACATAACATGTCTGAGAAAAGCTGAGTGGATCGTGAAACAATCCACACACAATCATCGGGATGTTTTTTGCCTTCACAATGGTTCACCTTGGCCCCATAATTATGACTAGCTTCAATAAATGAGCAGTGTTTGTGGCCCATCCTTCATAAGAGTTTTGCTGTGGGCTGTTCCTGCCAAAATACATAATTAATTGTCGCTGTGAGCCAACACACAGACAAAACAAGACTTGGAAAGATCTTTTTGTGGTTGTGGCTTTTATTCAGCTCAACTTTTATAATGTAATTTCACTTTAAGATGAGACCTGCCCTCAACTAGGGCTCCAGTGATACAGGTTTACAACCACCACTTTTAGAACTGGTCTGTTCACAGTTCATATTTTTTGGCTGCTGGCTGTTTTAGAAAAAAAAAGGCCAAATATTGATCAGTTAACCCAGATATCTGATATTTGAGGGGTGGGAAAGCTGCAAGAGCAGACACAACACAAAACCATGGCTAATGAAATTCATGAGAAGAGCAGGGTTTGAAGTGTGCACTGGAACATCTCAACCAAAGTTATAAATTATATGTGTAAATAAACTGTGCTAAAAATTAAATTACACGTCTCCAAAGTTTTTTGGGCAGGTATTATGTAACTTTAGCCTGAAATTATCAGCAGGGGGAAAATGCCTGACTCTTATCTGATGCTTAATAAAAGACCATTAAGAGGTGAATATATCTGAACAAATATACACTTGCCTGTTGCTGTTTGAATCCACATATAGCTTGGGATGGCATTACTGCCTGACCAGCATCTTAAAAGACGGACATACCGTGCTGCCCAGGGGGACTGCTCTGTTACTTCTATATACTGTGGGCTTCGCTCTACATGGTCTCCCATCCAGATGTCTCTCTCATTCCCCTGAGAGCCGCAATCATTATGGAAACAATTTTCAGCCCCTCAAAATGGTGCAGAGAAATCCATGATAACATACAAGGGCTGCACAATTTAGTCTTCAAAGACTGGTTTTATTTGTTTCCTTGTAGTACCACACTATTATCTTTCATTTCCCCCCCACAAGGGACAGTGGTTTAGAAGCACATGCCATTTTTCTACTGCTGTGGTTTGACAATGAGTTCATCTTTCACGGAGAAAAGGAACACATCACATGATAAATGATGCATATAGTGTGTGACTCACTGACGCTCAAAAAGCCCCAAACTATTACACTACACAGTCTAATTTTAAAAAGATCTGGCTAATAAAAACACAGGCTTAACACGTATTTGCCACACTTTAAATAGGACATGTAGAGGGTGTACTCCACATGTTGCTCAGCGGACATTGGACACAGAAGATGTCATCTCATTTCTTTGGCTCTGTGGAACAAAGGCTTCCACATAAAAAAAATATATATCTGATAATAAAAAAAACGTCGTGAATTGGGTCAAGGGCAAAGTCAGGGAGTCAGAGCAGAGTTCAGCTTGAACAGCAAAATCAAATCATGCTGTCACTCAGCTCAGTATAACCCCAGCGCTGACCAGGGCGCGTCTCACTCACATACGCTCATGTTTGACACAGCGTAAGTTTGTTTATCGGCCATTCCTCGACGCTGCTGCACACATTCCCTCTACATCTGACAACCATCATAGGACAATAAATTGTCTCTCTGTCTCCAACAGTTTAGCAACAGACGCGCGACAAGCTCCATAAATTACATAAGCGCAATTAAAGTGCCAACCTCTGACCTTTCCTAACCGGCACCACCACGATCACCTGACTTTTGCACAGGCCACAGCTTTCATTCCAATTAGCGCTGTTTGCAAAACGGTTATGACCAAAGTTACCGGCACCGGAATGTAAAGACGGGAGCCTGTGGTCAAACTACGCGGACGCTTTCGCGCACAGCTCGCAGACTGGAGAGAAGACGCCATGAAACAAACGCACTCTCCTCGAAGTCGAAACAAAACGCAGCAGCTCGGCGAGGATCACAACACCCAGCCTGGGCTCGAAATAAACCATGGAGTCGTACTTACTGAGGTGTAAATACGGATCATTATTGTCCATACTGTGCAAGCTGTTGAGTCGATTTCCTACAGTCGGTGCTGCTCCGCATCCCAGCGCATTCCTCTCCCAGCCCGACTGAACTCTGCGAGGCGGCTCTACGCGGGGGCCCAGCGAGGGGGGGGGGAGCGGCACAACAGGGCTTCTCCCAATGACAACAGTGGTCGATGTCAGGCTCCAACACCATCATGACGAAACATCTCTCCTACGGTGACACGGCGTTGCAATATTTTCACAGCAAAATGTTCTTTTCACGACAGAAAAGGGGGAAAAAAAAAATTTTTGAACACGACCTGTCTTTTCTCCTCAAATCGCCTTTTTTCAGCTTCACACCCACAAATACTCAAAAACAGCTGCAGCCTCCGAGTCTGATAATGAAATATAAACGACTTATAAGTGATTCCAGCGGATATGACAGCATATGGCCACCCGTTTACATGAGCCTGAATCCCATAACACTAGATCGATTTTCTATTTATTTTGAGCCTATACGCATTATGACTGATTGTAAACATCTAGTGTTAAAGCAGTCTCCCACAATATTTACATTTTCTTCAGTTTCCTTTAGTTAACCTGCATTCAGCCTTGCCCATGCTAATGTGTGTCATTAATCCTAATTAAAGTGTAATTGTAAAGTCTATTATGGCTCTAACATTTCAAATGCGAAATAAAGAAATATTTTGTTGTTTGTTTTTTATTTGCTGAAGTCTTTCTGTGAGGGGATCTCTCCAGTGTTTACCTATTTCTAGAGTGAGTCCTGGTCTGGGTACCCCCCGGAGTCCCCCCACACCCCTGTGCAGAGTGCGGGGTCATGTAGGGGTGAAGCTCCCGGTACCTCAGAAGGTTATTCAGGAGTCAAGCCGCACTGAGGCATTCACAGTCTTGAACTGCGGAGCGGGCAGACGCTCCGTCAACGCCGGCCCGCTGACCACTCAGCTGGCCCATGGGCTGCTGCGCTAATGGGACAAGCACCCCCGACTCCACCGTCCTTGTAACAGCGACCCATAAAAGAGCACAGGAGGATGCTAACCAAGATGAATGGCGTTTTTTTCTCAGCTCATTCTACACTAATCAGAGCTTTTCATTTGTTATGGCCTTGCGCCAGCCCCTCCACCGCAGCCTCTATTAGGCCCAGATAACGTATAAATTCATTAAAGTCAAAGAGAGACATTAAAATGGTCATTTGTCAGATCTCTCTTTGTGTGTCCCTAATGGTGGCACATGGTTCAAGGCACTGAGATGATTTTGGTAGGTTTTTTCCCCCCTCTCTAATACATTAGGAGAGGAACGTGGGAACCAGGGGAAACGTGTGTCTTTTTTCTTTTTATGAAATTTTCAAATATATCCAGCAATTTGTCAGTTTATCTTATTTTTTAAACACTTTCTGAAAATAAAGACACAATATCAGAAATGCCCGTGGCCTAAAACCACCATGTTATTTAGTACAAATTCCAGTTCTACCATATTGTTTGGATTATTTTTTTTCATCTTATAGTTCATTTCCTTTGCCTAATTACAGCAAATGTTTTATTTTGCTGGCTATCCACACCATCCATCAACTTCATGTTTCTAATCCCCCCCCTCCCCATTACACACATAACAAACTCACAGTCAATGAAGCAACCCTTTGCACTAATCCTTTTGTATTCACAGTACCGTTCCCACCAAACAATGTCCTAAAGCCTAATCCTAAACCAAGCTCAACAAACCTGGGCCACCTGCTAGCACAGGCACAGTAAGACTGAAAGGCCAACATAAACCCGAGTAACAAACCAGCTGTTCGGAATCACCTTAAAAACAGCGCTTCACTAGCCCTCACACAAGGAGCACAAACTCATAAATGCATGGATAATCATCATCATCACGTACACCGAGCCTGTTTGTCAGGTCTTTGCTCCCTCCTTTTTGGCCGCCTTCCTCTGTTTCCCCTGTTCTCTTTCTGTATACCTCCCTCCCTGGCTTCTGGATGGAGGTTCTGGCTCTGTCGTCATGGGAGATGGCTCCCTCCATCTGCCTCTGCTGTCATTAACCCATCTCCATCACGCTTTATCGGAGGGACCCCCACCACCTCCTACCCTCCTGAATCCTCTTCACCATGCTGACAACCCCTGCCCCCTGCTCTATACATAAGCCTGAGATGATAAGTGTTCTCTCTCTTTGTGTTGGGCAGGATAAGACAATGCCACACAGCACTACAGAACATCATCCATCTCATAGGTCATCAATCTGGGACACAAAAGATGAAATGTAGCTCGAACTCCCTTTTGCAAAGAGGTTTCTCTTTGCTTAGAAGTATAGCTTGTTCTCCACCTCTCTTGTTCCTTTTCACTGCCAGGTTAGTGGTTCACCAGCAAATTCTTCTCTCATGCATGGTCACATACATGACAGGAAACTAGTTAAGCTGTTGTAAGTATTTCTAATTATGCTGAAAAATAAAACAAATATTCACTAAACTGGGTAAAACAGGGTAGAAATGGTAAATGCTCATTGAAAGCCTACAAAGCATCATTTAACTTTTGTTTCTCCTCCTTTCTGCCTAATTAGATTGACATTGTCTCATCAGCAGCATGGGGCTTTTTGTCTGTAAGAGCAGTGTCATGGTTTGGGGTCCTCATTTTATTTACATACGTTCTTCTAACAATAACTGTATAACAAGGTAACCCGTTGAGATTGAAGCTATCTTCCCAAAGAGGCCAAGAATCAAAACTTACAAAACAAAGCATTTTTGAAATCACAGAAATTGTGATTACTGAGAAGCATGAGAGTTTTATAGAAGTTTGTCCATAAATCAGTTTATTGTCATGAAGAAAATTCATACACACTGATACTGTGTAAAAAAAAAAGGCTTTTTTACACCATTAAAGCTTTGAGTCTTAATAAAAAGAAACCTTATGGTCATTTTGTAGGACTTATTCAGTGTCATGCTGTTGTTATTTTTATGTAAAAGGGGGTGGGGCTGTGAGTAGCAGTCAGACTTACTGTAGATATGTGTTAATACACATATTGAAAGAGAATTTTGTTTTCTAGCCTTTTCTTATTAAAGCTATTTAAAACACTTACTGTGAAGAGAAAGGGAATTTCACAACTTCTATAGCAATGCAATCTGAAAAATGTCAGGGCGCATGAGGCTTCTCGCTGTTTTGAAATTGGTGAGCTTGCTTTTTTCTCAGTAATCTGTTGGCTGATAAATAAGCAAACATCTTGTAAATATGTAGGTGACATGAAATAACATCATATGAAATCATATCATAACATGATAATAAATTTGTGAAATTATGCATTCCTATAAATTTTATTTAGCTGGTTAAAATAAAAAACTGACACGAGATTTTAAAGGTTTTTGCTTTAAAAAAAACACCTTAAAACTTCAGTAATAATCCTAATAAAAATTCTCAGATATTTGTCTAAAAGGATCACAGTAATACAAACTGTCTGTTTCATTACTGTGAGGTTTAGACAAACACAAGTGAGTAAATGTCATTATGATTTGAATTTGAAAAAAGTTTAAGTGAGCATAAACAAAGATCTCATGCTTCAGATAAAAGATGAGCCATAATGCAAGAGCTTCCACATAACAGGACTGGGACCAAAGCCCCTAATCTATTTGGCCAAACGTTTTTGTTAAACCGTGCAGCCAACATGTCAGGTTAACCTGTTAATCTGCTGTCCATGTCTGGATCTGAAGGGCTTTACATGCAATCAATACGACAAGCCCTGAAATGTCCACAGACTAAATACACCATCCATGCCATTACCACACCACTCCAATCAGACGTGTCTGCATTATCATTATAACCTGAACACGTGATGTTAGGCAGACAATTTTTTTATGAGATCAGTCAAGAGCGTTTGACATTGACTTTGAAGCATTGTAACATTGAACTTGAATAAGGTGCATAACTACACTGTCCAATTTGGAATAAATGGAAATAAAGGAAAATACTGGATATTGAAGGTTGGAAATAAGATTGTTTACATTAGTTGTTCAGGTTTTGTGTTATAGACAGCAGACTTCTGACAGATGGGTGACCTCTCTGTTAGTCTTTGCTTTGCTGCAGTAAGTTACGACAGACTTGGGAGTTGTTCTTTCAGAATGTAGCCGAACCAATCCAGCAGGGAATCAACCAGACCACCTCAGGTTAATCTCACTACGGCCTGAAATGTCCATGAAGGATTAGGCCCAGCACACTTGCTACTGATTTTTAGCACACAATGTTACTTACTACTGTGACCGTGGTATTTGAAGTCACAAACAGTCAAACACACATACAGCTGCAAGTAAAAGTAATGAGACTAGTTGCTGTTTCCTGGTTTTCTGCCTAAATTGACCATAGCCTGTTGAGAAAAGCCAGTCATGATCTTTCATGTCTTTATTTAAACATACCCATTAAATATACAGAAAGTAACGGCAACACTAGTCTTCTGATGTCAGAAGACTAGTGTGGATCAGTGGATCAGGTGTTAGCAACCTTGGAGTCCAGTCAATGAGACAAGAATGTAGATGTGTTTTAGAAAGACCATGACTAATAAAAAAGCTCAAACAGTGTCAGTGTGCCATTCATGAGCAGCCTCAGCTGTAGAGGGCAAGGGTTACAGAGTAGTCCCAAACACATTAGATAGTCATCAGACCACATTTAGACATATTGTTTTTAAATGGAGACAATTTGGTACTGTGGCTACTTTCTATGGAAGTGGGCACCCAGCCAATATCCCCCCAAAGGCACAGTGCAGAATTGTCATTGAGGTAACAAAGAACCCATGAGTAACAGCTAAAGGCTTGAAGGATTCGCTGGAGCTAGAAAACATCTCTTTTAATGAGTCAACCATACGCAAAACACTGAATAGGCATGGAGTCCATGGCAGGACATCATAAAGGAAGTCATTACTCTCCAAAAATAACATTGTGGCATGTCTGAAGTTTCCCAAAGACTACCTTGATACTCCACAACACTACCTCGAAAATGGTCTTGCGGACTAATAAAAGAGCACAATACACTGTGAATGCCATAAAAAGAGAACAGCGTACATCATGAAAACATCATCTCAGCTGTGAAGTACTGTGGAGGGAGAATGATGATTTGGGGCTACTCTGCTGCTTCTGGCTCATGTTGTGTGCTGTATTCTTGTCGTTACACCGACATGAGCCTGTTCGATGAGCTGGACAGCCTGGGAGATGCACATGAGCTGCTTGAGGCCCTGGAGAATGTAGGCTCTGTGAGTGGAAATATGAAAAGCAAGAAATTTGTTTATTAGGCAGCGGTGCAGAGCTAGTGATGCAGAAACAATGTAATGACATAGGATACAGTGTGTAGATGTCATACTGTAGGCAATAACAGAAACTTTTACAAAGGTTTTATTTACTGCTTCTCAAACTGAGTTTTCCTGATAAGATCTATTGGTTAAAAGATGTATGTTTTGTTTCTCAGGCCAGTGACAATACAGATTTAAGGCCTTACTGCTGTCTCTGGACCCCAAGTGCTTGCCACTTTGGAGGAGACAATGAATTCCCAAGTTTATAAATATATCCTGTCTGCAAGCTGAAGCTCAGAAGAAGCTCAAAAACCACTCTACTACAGACACAAAATGTGCCTTTCGGACTGGTCAGTTCAAAACCTAGTCCTTAACTAAATTAAAATATTGTGGACTGACCTCATGAGGCCCATTCACACCAGATTTCCTAAGGTAATGGATAAGCTGAAGCAGTTCTGTAAGGAAGAAAGATCCAAAACCTCCTCAGTGTTGCACAGGTTTAATCCACAGCTACAAGAAGCACTTGCTTGAGGTGAGGAATGTTTTTTTTTTTAAAGGGCTACATACATGAGAAATATGCCAAGTGACTCATTCAAACTGGACTATTGTTGCGTCATATCACTTGCTATGACAAATGCTGTGACATTTCAAGGGCTGTCAGTTTTGGTGCCTTCTGACAAAGTACCTTAAATCATTTAGGCAATCAGACCATATTTCCACCCATTTCCTGGCGGTTTCACATCAACTGCATTTTATTTATTCAATTCCTGACAACTCTCATATGGGTGCCCTGTGGTGATGAAGGCTCATGTCATATGAGGGTGTTAGTGACCCAAAGAAGTTTCAATGTCTGAGTCCTCAAGTCAACCAGAATAACTGATGAAGCTCCTTGAATGAATGTCAAAATCTCTACAATGAAATGAATATTAATGGAAATCTGAATTTGATCATGAATGTGCCAGTTTTAAAAAGTGTAACTGATAATTCTGAACACATGCACATATTTGCACATCGCCACTGCCTTTGCAGCCATAATTAATAGACCTGCTGACACGTGTGCTCAAGTGATGTGGATGTACCCGTAGCTTTTAGGATTTGTGCTCTATGTTGGTTTTAATGGTTAACACAGTACCAAATTTCATTCTTGACCTTGGGAACAGTTTGACAATATAATCCCATCATGAATTCAACTTTGTAGTTTGATATTATTTGAGTGGAATATAACCTCCTTGCACATGTATGACAACCCAAGCCCATAACTTTGTCTCTTAGATTTGGGCTTTATTCCACAGTCGTTTAACATCTATGTGCATAAGACTAGACTTTAGCGAGATTAGCGCAAATTAGAATTTACCCTTTAGACTATATCAGGAAACGAGCCATGGCTCTTCTTCTCTCTTCTCTCATGAACTCAGTGTCATCCTTTCGACATAGAGGTCAACTTTTCGTAGAGCAGTACCATTTCGCCGTCTTGTGGCCTGGATGGGCAGCACCACTACTGGGCTCCTCATCGCGCTGCTTCACTCGTCGGTCCCTCGGTGGCACCCGTAGTGTTACGGTAAAGCCAGACGTGTATTTACGAGTTAAACCGGAAGAGCAGTCCTAGGAGACATCGGTTGATCACAACTTGTAACAGTGGGATTATATACTAATGAATTCAGAAAAGGATGTCGTCCGATTTAACGTTACACTTCGAAAATCATCAACAATATCCAGCGATGGATAGTGAGACGGGAATGATCTCCATCGACCAAGGAGGAGAGTGGGGTAAGCGTTAGTTTCTAGAAAGACCCACGCAGGGAGGCAGATGTAACTGTCTGATGTAATAGTAATATTTAGATAATAGTAATATCTGGATAGTAGTGTCGTTAATATCTAGCTAACAGTAATATCCTGATAGTAGTAATGTTTAGCTATAAACTCTGTGAGGCATAATAATTGAATGTAGGCCACAGAAACATGGCACAGAATTTATTCTCCAGAGGTGACCTGATTGACTGGTTGTAAAAGAAGCTGATGAGCCATTTAATTTATTTTTTACCCTGTAAAAGTTGTAGGTCTCTCGGTAAATGTAGTAAAGATTTTGAAAAACGGCCGATGTAAATAGCAAATAGTAATGAGACCTGGGTTTTAACTCTGAGCAGTATGCAAAGTAAGTTTTTATACGTTGTATTTTGTACTTTTATGTATCTGTATTTTGTCATTTAAAATTGTTTTACGGGAATGCAAACTAGGTGAAAATATGCTTTTCATTTAAACAGTATCAAACTGGTTAAGGCATGTTTATTTGTTTATGTTTGCAGTGACTATTCTCCTTTGCTCATTTGAATTCAGAACCATCAGAACCATAAATGACTGCTCCCAGTTGCACGTGGAAGATGGACTGTGCAAGAGATTGTAGGATTTCTTTGTTTTCTCTTCATAGCCCGAGTTATGACGACTCATGACGTGTGCTGTATTCTTGTCGTTACACAGACATAAGCCTGTTCGATGAGCTGGACAGCCTGGGAGATGCACATGAGCTGCTTGAGGCCCTGGAGAATGTAGGCTCTGTGAGTGGAAATATGAACAGGAAACATGAAAAGCAAGAAATTTGTTCATTAGTCAGCGTTGCAGAGCTAGTGATGCAGAAACAACATGGTAGCCCACTCTATTATGTAATGACAGGATGTAGTGTGTAGATGTCATACTGTAGGCAATAACAGAAACTTTATAAAGTTTTATTTACTGTTTCTTAAAAAAAACTTAAATTATTAACTTCTCATGTATGTGATTAGGTAAACAGTGAGTTTCCTGCCTATTGTATATGTCATACGTTTTGTTTTTACACTTATATATAAGGACATATATCATATGTTCTTTCCTCACAATTACACGTTGACTTCTGTTTTCATTATGTATGCTGATAAGATCCATGAGTTAAAAAGTGTGTGTTTTGTTTCTCAGCCCAGTGACAGTCCAGCTCTAGACTTTGATATTGACATACCATTTTGGAATGAAGTGGATACAAGCAACACCTGCACAGGTAAAGCAACACATGTTGACATCTGTCCTGAACATGGCTGATGCATTTCAGTCTGAAATTAGGCTAATTCATAGAAGGGAGTCTGATGTCCATCGTTTGCACAGTAATATTACACAGTCATAGCCACTGTTGGGTAAAAGAAATTAACTGACAATTATCAGGATTTTCATCCTTTCAGAATATTTACTAGTGGTATTTTATTGTTTGGCTGTTGCAAATTATGACTGAATACCACATGGGTGACTTCATTTGTTGATTTATTGTTTAAATGACTGTTTAGGGATCAAGATGCAAAGACAGCAGGTATATCGTAATAATTATGTGTATTTATGTAACACAGTGGTTTATGCTAAATGACTAAAGGATAAATAGAGAATATTAGTGTTGAATATATGTGTATGATTTCACTGGGATAGCCAGTCAGATCTTTCTGTACTGATAAGCCTACATATGTGACACGTTTGTCTTTGTGCATCCAGATGGTGAGGTGAGCGTGGACTCTCTGTCACCTGCCCACACTGTGAGCTCTGTCTCATCTCCTGCCTCTGTGGAAGCCCTGTCACCATACTCCTTACTAGTAAGTCACTGTCTTCAACTCTTTGACCTTCTCAGTTTTTTTTTTTTTTTTGGCATTTGACTTGTATTTCCAATTCAAATTTTATCTTTGTTCTTGTTTGCAAGTATTTACATATGTGACTATCTTAGTTGGAGCAAATAAAATCTTTGTCCAGATGGTATCCAAGCACTGACAGCTGCTCTTTGCTTTTGGATAGAGACCCACACATACACACTTGAGACGCTTATTAACAAAAGCCTTAAACACCTTGTCAAACTGATAATTTGCTGTCCTTCTGAGCTGTGCTCCGCCCCTTCGTTAAATAAAAGGTGATGACAACTTAAATCACATTAGCATAATTTAGCAGGCAGATGTTTTCACAATGTGTCAAAACAAGGACATGGGTTACAAATATGTGCACAACACAGTGTGCACATATTTGTCTGATAACTGAATCACCCTGACTGAATCCAAGGACATAGTCCTTTAGTCTACTAAAGTCTTTAAATAATGACAAGGACACTAGACACTAGATATACAATGTTGTTTGCCATACATGTCATATGAGCGTTAGTGGCTTTATTAAAAAGTCAGTGTGTTGAGCAGAAAAAGCCAGAAATATTATCTGTGTTTAAAATGCATTTTTAGTAGTGACCACAGTATAACTAGAACGTCCAGGAATTTTGGGTATCTTAAAAAAGAGGTATAGACTATATACAGGAGGTAAGTCATCTCTGTCTCTCCTTTCAGGATGAGGCTCTGTCTCCACAGTCTCAACCCTCTCCTGTTTCAGTGTGCTCAGAATCCAGTGGCTTTTCTGAAATCTCTTCTTCAGCTCAGAAAGCTCCAGAGAGGACCCACCAGACTGCACGAGGTGAAGCAGCCTCCACCACCACACACTGCTCTTTTATCTGTCATTTATATTTGTACTCTGTCCAAAAAACAGGGCAAATCCTGCATAACAGTCTGGGTGTGAGTCCCCTCAATAATACCCTGCAACTGTAAATGCAAATTTCTCCACCTGAGCTGAGCCTTTCATTGTGTTTACATAAGTCCTGTTTTCTTATCTTGGTCCTTCCACCCCTGTCCCTGGACACACATACCAGCCAAACCATCTCAGCCACTCAAGAGGCCGATTCAGATCGGCCCGAAGGTCTCCATCCAGCCAAAACCACTGATTACAGCTGTGCCATTGGCTCCTGCAGCTGCGACCCTGCAGGCTAAGACAATTATCATCCAGCCCCTGCAGACCACTGTGCTGCCAGTGGTTAAACCAGCTCCAGTCAACATCCAGCCAGCACCCCCTGCAGGTCAGAGCTTACACTGCGACATATTTCCTCTCATTACACTTATTGCATCAGACCATTCCACTGGATATATCAGCAAACTTCTTCAGTCTTAATAAAACATTTTGTGATTAACTTGGAGATTGCGATGCAATCAGGTAAAATAAACACTAATGTCTAACCTAGTCATTAGTGTTTATTTCTCTTGATTTATTTTTCTTGATTCTGTATTCCCTTTGTTTTTTTAAATGATATAGTTTTTGTGTCTTGGCCACCAGAGAGTGCTCTAGGCTCAGTTTTCACTCCTCAGTGATCCTCGGTGTCTTAATCTTCTCTGCTTGGTGGTCAAAAAATTAGAAATAAATCAGATATTGAGTTGATAAATGTTAGATTTTGTACCCAAATATGTTGATATTTGCCTACATTTGAGAAAACAAACTACTTTGAGAATCAGCCATAAACATACATTCAAGTGAATTTGATTTATTGCCCAGATGTAAACCAAAGTCTGTTAGTGAGCTGCTGTTTTTATACTAAAGACTTTCTTGTGGCCAAGCCTAGATGGTTTACCAATCTGGTCTTCTTTGTGTGTTACATCAACAGCAACTAGGCCAATATAAATACTTATGTCATTGCCTGGGACCCAAGTGGGTGGAGTATCTTACCTCTCTTGACTTGAATCTGAACTCAGCTCTCCTGTCTTCCTGGTAATGGTCTACATGGAGATGGCTAAGGCCAAGACCCCAGAAAAGTTTAAGACCCCAGATGGAATTCAAGTTGGGCCTGCATAATATTATGAGTCTCACTGGTTTAACATGCCCTCCTAAGTATTTATAGCTAAAGAGTAACAACAAAGCCTCAGGGAGATGAAAGAAAGATATTAAAGATCGATAAATAGTGTCTAACCGGGGCAGTCAAGGCAGGCCGACAGGGCGTTTCATTTCTTTTGACCTAGTGAATTCTTCTTACAGATAGTGTGCTTGCGTACAAAGACTGGAGTGTTGGCACCACACATTCACTAGCTGGACTGGCTAACACAATTAGCACGGACTGATTGTTTAATGTTAGACGGGGAAGGTTGATGGGTCAGTTTGAAGAGTGGTTCCTGGTACAGTCTCACTGGAAGTTGTGGGCTAAATTGTAAGAGTCTTTTAGATTAACGGGACATTTATACGTGGACAGTATTTTGTGCTCATGATGTTTTTTCAGTTCTCTGTCTTTCACGCCATGGCCTGTTTTAAATGCTACCACACATGCAAGTTTGTGTGTGTTTTCATGCACATAAAACCCACACACCTCTCAGTTAGGAATGTAGAAGTTTAAGACCACGGGTCAAGATGCTAAACATCTTCTCCACCTGTTCTTTAAAGTCAGAGTGTTTTAAAAAAAGAGAGAGAGGGGGGGGTGTTTTTGTTATAGATGGCAAGACAAATGTAGAATAAGAACATGCACACAAACTTAAGAACAAACTGACCCCCATAATCACAGTCAGTACCAATGTTAATTATACAGTAAAAATATGATGATAGTATAGTTAAGACCCGTAATTTCAAAATGTCTGTGTGATGTGTCCCTCTAACAGGCCACCACATAGTGCTGTCTCAGCCTGGCCAGGTGCTACAGATTCAGACACCACAGACCGTCACCAGCAATGTCGTCACCATGCCAACGCTCAGCCAGGACAGGCCTGTCCCTGTGGCTGCTCCTCCAGTGGTCTCCGTCACATTTCAGCCCCCTTCCCCGGAAGATGACGTGAGTTTATGTCTTTTTACCTGATAGTTCGTACATGACACAGCTCACAGGGCATTGATGTATTAACATGATGTATTTTCAACTGTGGATTTTAAGATGAACATGATGTTTCCATTACATTTTCTGATCAGTGCTTTTTTAAATTGCTTTATTACCCTGTGCCCTCTTCTGTGATCTTTTAATGGTACCTGACAGGAATTAGACATGTTACACTCCTAATTACTTTTGCATAATAGTAGTGGGTGAAAACGCATGTTCATTTGCTTCATTTTTCTTTCGTATACATTTTTAATATTCTCATCATCTGCATTTAATAATTGGTTAATGTTAACTGGTTAAAACTTGACAGGTTAATGTAAGATACAAGAGATTCTATTGCTTTAGCTGATTATATAAAATAGCTACAACAGTGCTTTGCATGCCAGTACCCTCACAAATGTAAAACTGTGATTTAATTACGATCAGATTGTTTTCAGGCCATTCACTTTGCCTTAACCAGTGGGAGTCAGCATGAAGTCAGATTTAATACGCCCTATTGGTCAGAATGGACATCCCAATGCCCGAAATACCACCCACAGTATTTGACAAAGATATATCTGTGTTGTTAGAAGCACATAAGAATCTAATTAATACCACAGTGATTTGTCTGTGCTCAGTGGAAGAGTTTCTGTCTCTTCTGTTTTTCTCTCTGTAATATGTTGGAATTTTGGCTCACAAAGTGTGGCCATGTCGTTTCTTAGACAAAGCATCTTCAGGAATAAATAATACAGTACGTAGTAGAAAGTTGTCTTTGTGTGCACGGACATGACAGGACGTTGTGATGTTGTGGTTGCCATGTTCACAGACTGGATCCTGTCCAACATAAACTCCCTCATCCTACCCTGTTTTTTGTATTTATTTTAAATTCCCCAGCTATTAACTTTAATTTCTTGGAAATATATGAAAATAAATTGTGACAGGAAAAGGTTTATAGCGTTCTTTTATTTTAATGTGAGTTTAAACATGCAAACTGAAGGTTTTTTTGTAAATTTTGTAAAGTGATTTTGGTTGTGATGGATTCTTAGAAGAGAGCTATTTACTAGCCAAGTCCTTATTAAGCTGAAACCTTTTTGGCTTTCATGGAACCACAAACAAGCCTCACATGAGCATTTTTGGCCTTAGCTTTGTTTTTACCTATGGGGTTTATTGGAAAGCTAGACTTTATATACTTCTATAATTGTTATGTAATTGCAGTTCAGACAGTGTGAACGGTGTCACAGAAGGGACATAACTCTCCCTGTGGATGACAGAGGGTGGATCCTTCCTTGTGCTGCATTCAGGGGTGATGTCAGGACAGCTGCAGTGGACAGAATACACACACAAATGCAGAGTTAACACTGACCTTCAGTATTTCTCCGCCTTGCACATTCATTTCTCTACAGTCTCCTAATGACAGCGCAGGACAGTGGAGAGCTTGCAGGGAATCTTATAAGGTGCTATTAACTGCAGCAGAGGCTACCACACAGATTTAAAGGTTTTAGAAAACTCAATTATAGTATGTTTTGTTTATGGTACAAACTTGTGGGCTTCCAATAAAAGCTCTCCACCTTGTGTACATGTTGGTTGTATCTTGGGTGGGACAGGCTGTCAGAGGTTAGTATGAGAGCCTGTGTTTCTGATGGTTTTCTGTTTGTTGCTTGAATAAACTGCAAATTAAATTTCTCCTCCTCCAGTCTGGATTGTCAGCCTCCGTTGGACATCCATGGGGATGCAATGATTCACTTTGACATCAGTGTTGTTCCAGGCTTCAGTCTGCAGTATAATGGTTTCTGAGGGCTTGCTGTTGTTTGACCTTTAGTGAATTTAGAAATATGTTCTCGCTACGGCTTCTCTTTTTGGTTTTGATTTCACTCGATTTTTTTTTTTTTTTTGAGCAGACTTCCACATTGTTAATGTTTCCCATTTGCCGTGTAGCTGACATTAATGTTGCAGTGAAGTTTCCAAAATATATCACTGCACGAATGAGTAGTTTTCTTAATTATGGAGAACTCTGTGTGTCACATTGGTGGAATGTCAGCTAAATCATCTGCTATGATTACTGTGGTGACAACCACAGAAAACTGATCCAGTTTCAAGCTGTTATCATCTTAAATGATTATCACTTTTTGGCTCTGATGCACTGCTGGTGAATGTGAAAAACATGGTCATAACCTAATGTCAGAAAGCTGTATCTTACACATATTCTTAGCTTATCTTGATAACAATGTTTCCCATCAGGCTTTTTTAGTGATTAACATTAACTGACTGGTTGTTGATTTGATGATGTAATGAATGCCTTTAGAAATACGCAGGAAGTACTTGTCCACTTATCACGGGCATAATTGAGTTCACCGAAGCACTTTCCATGTAAGAGCTGTAGAGCAGTGTCAAGGAATTCCAAAGTCCAGGGGCCAAAACAAATATGCCTCTTAGCTATTTACAAAGCTAATGAGTCAATAAAGTTTACAATATGTGATTTGAGGGGAGGGACTGTACACATTAATTGTGAGGTGGAAAATAAAACTGGGTTTTTGGATCTGATTCCTCAGCTTGTTTCACATGACAAAGAAGTGGAAGTTTAAAATTGACTTAAAATGGAACGTGAAATATTTATGTCACCAAATCTCTGTGTTTATCATATCATCAATAGAATGATTTAAAGCAAGATTATGTTTTGCTAAATGATGGCCACTGTAGCCACAAGTTGTGAAGGCCAAAGATAAGTTGCAGTTTAACAGTCATAAAGTTTACAAGCTCACTCAGTAATGAAAGATGCACAGCAATATCTGTCTAAAATAACTAAACAAAGCTAACACTAGCTAACATTAGCCACCACAAGCAGCTGGTCATATCAGGCCATCTATTGCTGTAGCAGCAACACCCCTGAGTGAATTAAAGTGAGTAAGGGCGTGTTTTAATGTTTATGAATAAAAATGGGTTACTTCGTATTGCTGTAGAAAAAGTTAAGCTTTAAATGGACTTTCAAGTTGTTTCTGTAGTCAAGTTGGGTCAAGCTGTGCGCATGTGTGTGTGCTAGTGTTCGGACCCGCTGCAGCTGTGCTCAGTTTATAACCTCACAGTGGTCTGGTTACAGCACAGTGGTGGACTTGGTGGGCTGTCGGATGTGTAAAACGCCTGTAAAGGATATCATGTTTGTGCCAAGTGTTGCTGCATGTTGTGTCTTTTACTGTATGTCACTGCTCAAGTTGTTTTCAGTACTGTATTTAAACCCATAGCTAACCTATATAAGCCCAGGAGTTAAACAACTGCTAATGATTACATGCTTCAGACAGGTGTCATGTTGGGCTAAGTATTTTGCAACAGCTGTAAACAGCCATCAGGAGCTGGGTCACTGTAATGAAATGGGCTCCTACTCAGCCAAGGATTTAGGTCTGTGTGTGTGTGTCTGTGTGTGTTCTATACTAGTAAACAGTCAAGCCTGGAGTAGCAATTCTCCAATTAGTAGCATGTGAGGACTTGTATGAGGGGACCCCTACCTCCAACACTAAAGATGCTGACTTAGAAAAAAAGGGCTCACTAGTTTCCCTCATTATTCAGCATAGATCCATTGTAGACATTAGTGATGGAGCAACATTGAATGATGTTTTGCATCCAGTGATTTAAACAGTTCACCAAATGATGCTGAATAATTCATTACTGTAGATTTATAAGCTCATGCTTTTGTCTTACTGTTTGTGACAGTTTCCTGTTAAAAGGAACCCTGCCCATTTTGATAGCTTAAAAATTCATCACACGCTTCCTCCTGGTGTAACCCTTTGAATAATGAAAGCACAGACCCTCATCAGCACAGTGACAGTCAGGTGCACTGGGATCTGCTGGATTCTCTTAGCGCTTACTGTTTTTTCTCTCTTCCTGTGTTCATCCATTGAGGAATTTCAGCACCACCCTGCAGCATATTCATACAATGACACACATTGACGCCCAGGACTGCTCAGTGGACGAACAGCTGTGCACAGCTTGTTGCAGTTGCAGTTCAACATGAACAGCTGGGGGCATGTGCCCTACTTGTAGGCACCATTTTATTCTCATCAACTTTTCCCACCAACTCTTAAATAGTTCGAGTTAGAACCCATGTTAGCGTTAACCTCTCACCCATTTAAGTGTGGTTCATTGAGAAATGCCACTCAGTGATTTTTTTGTTTTTATGTAATCCTTCCCCCAGACGTTCCTTCTCTGCCTCATTGTGTGTGCCAATGTGAAGTTCTCCCGGCTCTCTGGTAACTGCTTACTTGCAGCGTTCCCAGGCTCGAGCTGGTGGCACGGCTCCCAGATCTGGTCTGAGAGACAGAGGGGTTTCTCAGGAGACAGAACACAAATACAGGGGATCCAAATAACTTAATCACCAGCGAGCCTATTAGGACCAGGATCTTGCCCTGGGGAGGGTGTTTGTGTTTGGGGAAGGGCAGGAGAGGAGTAACTGGGGACTGGATGGACAAAGAAGGTGTTTGGGTAATCACAGCCATGGGTTGTGTTAATTTGCAATAGGTCAAGATGTGATATGTGCTGTTTGGTTTAGCATGCAAGACTTTGATTTCAGTTCCCAGTTTACTCACTATAAAACATAAGAAATCCTGCTGCTTAATTTGTTTATTTGCCTTTCCAGAGTTTAGACAGTCTTGATTTTGAAGAAAGCCACATATAAACAAATTATAGGTTATATAAATGGAGAACAAATCTGAATAACATCTATTTATTTGCTGAATAACATGTGACACAGACATTAAGTTCTATGGTTGAACCTGTCTTTTTGTCTTTTACATCTTGACCTGTAACATACAGTATATTATGCTTAAGCGTATATGTCTTTAATTTAAACCCCTTTCGAGAGTGACACACACTGAACACATCCTCCTTCACATGTAGAATTGAGGCGTTGCGAGAGACCTTTTAACCTCTCAGAAGATGTCGCTATAAATGTTTTCAAGCAAAAGCTTGATTGCATGCACTCATGGGCTTTTTGTGTCATCAGCAGTTTTCCCAGTGAGAATCATAAAAAGTCCCATATGGCTTTTATGTGGGGTTCCTCTTCCTTTCCTTTATTTACTCTCCGTGTCAACTCTATTTTAACTTTTTGTGTGTGTGTCATGCCAACGTGCCTTGTTTGAACCTCTCCGAACTTCTTTCCCATGATCCTAAATATGTGTCTTTTTTCTGTTGTGTTTGGCTGGTTTTACAAAGAAAAATCAAAATAATAATGATCATAATAATGAAAAAACATTTTTACCCAAAATGCACTGAGAGCATAAATAAATATGAAGTCAGAGGAACCTAAGATCTATAGCCCAACAGGTGGCATAGGTAAGCATTTCATTGCATTCTCACAATTACTGCCCCTCTTTCCTGTTTGGATAGGTGTTGAGCAGATGAAGGATGAAATACTTGACATGTCTAATGTTATTTTTGTCTTTCTCTTTGTCTCTCTAACTTTCTCGCAACAGTCAAAGTTGTCCCAGAGGCAGCAGCGTATGATAAAGAACCGCGAGTCAGCATCCCTGTCTCGGAAGAAGAAGAAAGAGTATCTGCTCTCACTGGAAGCTCGTCTGAAATTGGCGTTGTCAGAGAATGAGGTGCTTAAGTGTGAGAATGGCAACCTCAAGAGACAGCTGGAAGGCCTTCTGAGTGAGGTGAGAGGCTAGAAGCCACAGCTCTAAACTATATAGTCATACACTTTTTAAAATACTATTAATCTGTAATTTAATTTGATTCCTTCTCCTGCAGAACACAGTACTAAAGGCAACAGGGCCCAAGAGGAGAGCTGTGTGTCTGATGGTGGTGTTGGTGTTCCTCATGCTTAATGTTGGACCAATGAGGTGAGCATGTGATAGCATAGCTTCCACCACCCTGTGTAAGAACTTGATTTAGTGTCCAGTAGCTAAAATTCAAACCAAAGAACTTTGATGCAAGCAGATACCACAGCTCACAATACATTAAGATTACTGCAACATATTGTGAAAGCACAAGTGTTTGATTATTGAAAGGAAACAAATGGGAAAAGCCATGACTCACTGTGGGAATCACGCCTCTCATGTTAAGACTTTACACAAAACAGCTTTATAGACATCAGTGCACAGCATTTTCAACTGAAGAAATATGTTCTTTTATTCTTAAAACCACCTTTGTCCATATAAGGCTACATTTTTTTTATTAGGACTGACCTAAAAATGAAAAATGAGTGTTTGACTATTTGTTGGCCATTAACTGGCTTGTTAATGTAATTCAGGAAGACAAAGGATCATGGCAGACTGTTTCTTTGTGGTACAAGCCATAATAGTCCAGTAAAGTAGTGCAGATAATGTGCAAGTCCAGTCTTAGTGAAATTGATCTTCTTTGTAAATACACTGACAATAGTTCATCCATCCAAAATTGCTCCATTTCTGTTGCCATAGTTTATAGACTTATTGACTAATGGTCAAATAAGCTTCACAACTACTTAACTAAGTTTGGGGAAAAGTAAATATTTACCACTTACAATTCTTAGAAAATCAGGCTACAAAAGAAGGATAAAACAGTTTTATGTGTCAGTTTCTTTATTCAGCTGGTTAAATTAACAGTCGTGACAAATTAAAATAAGTTATATAAAACTACACTGGGGAAAACTAGATGATTTCCACCCAGCTAGCAGATGGAAAGATTGTGTAATTCCAAAAACTCTATCTCCAAATATAATGACAGATTCTATGTTCTCATGTTATAAAAATGTTTGTTTTCTCCTAGGAATAATGTTATCCACAAGGATGCAAGCATCTACTTTTTGGACTTGTTGGCTTTAATGAAATGCGTGTGCTCTGTGCTGGGAACATGCTCTTTCAGTTGTTCTCTAGAGCCTAAACATGAAGGAATTACATGAAACCAATGAATGAGTTTGGTTTGTGACATGAGCTTTCTTCACAGCAGCTAAACCATGTGTGCATGTACCTGTACTCACATCTGTGTGTTTTGTGTTCGGGCTCTCCTTTGGAATGTGAAATATGCCTTTTTTTTAAAATCAGATCCCTTTGAAATGAAAATGCCACCCAGTGTGGTAATACCACAGAAAGAGACTCTGTGTATTTTTGCTCGTATGTCTGCCCCAGTGTGCTTTGGGTTATGAAGTCTAGATCAGAGTTCAGATTCTGCTTGTAGCTAAAAACAAAAACCCCTCCTGTGCACAGGATGTGGGCCACATGGAATTCAGAGTTCATTTTAGTCCAGTGCCAAGTTCTTCTTTTCACTTTGTTTCTTCCATCTCAAGTGTCTTGATTTCAACCTTACCTGTCTCTTTCACTCACCTCACCTGCCTTCTGTTTCGTCAGTCTGTTTCAGGGTGACCCAGGCTCCAAACTTGACGTTGTTTCCATGCAGCACAACGGCAGAAAACTTTTGGAATTTTCACCAGAGGCAGAAACTAATGTCATGATGGGCCCAGAGACCGCCACCAGTGGCTCCTATGAGATGGCTGACAGGTATCAAGCTCAACCCCCACCACCCTGTATTTACCCACCATGTCAGCCGACCAGGATGCACCTGTGCCTGGGGTTGGTCTGGAGTTGTACCGGTCATAACGGCACACGTAAACATGTGCACCAGCCCATTACCAGCTCTGTCCAAATGTTTAGATTTAACATCCAACATTATATTGCTAGTAACAGTTTATTTTTCTAAAGTGTCATATATTTTTTATTTCTTTGTAAATGTACTAGAGGTCTTTTGGTTTCATTTGGAAATTGTATAAATAACATTTTGACGTATTATCTGTGCCCCATGTACTGGAAATAATTTTTTGCCAGGTGGTCAGTGTGTATAATGTCTCCATGGCATTGCCAGCCTGTGTTGTGTCAGATCTCTACACAGGGTATGTTACATGCTGACGTAAACCATTCATCTGTAGTATCGGGTTTCACGGCAACGTTAAATCAGGGCAGGCAGGAAGGAACACATTAGCCTTTAAACGAGGGGTGACGGCACCAAACGCAGCAGAGAGGAGGATGATGGGGGGGGATATGCAACCTAATCTTGGGGTTCCACTGAACAGTGTGTGTGGGAAGATTAATACAGGCCCCCTCAGAGTTGTGGTAGGGCCTCTGTTGTTTGACATGTTGTCTCACTGAGCCATTTCAAGGGTGCTTAGAGACAGGAACGTGAGGCATAGTCGCTGTTGTGGTTCAGATCAGCAAGGCCCAGGGGATGGATTACGTCTGTGGCAGATGTCTTTCTTAAGCCCCTCTAGGTGGGCACTGACTGTGGACACTCAACATCAGCACCTCAAGTAACATAATGATTCACTGTCAGAGAGGTATAACAGTTGGAATTAAAGTCACAGTACCATCTGCACAGGAAAGTCATGCAAACCCACGTAATGGAAACAACCAAGGCTATTGGGCTGTTTTTATCTGTCACTGTCCATAACCAGACTGGATGTCACATACTGGGTGGTAGTGCTCAGTTTTCTATAGCACATCTATGATAATTCTCACAGGATTTATAGCAACATGTCAGAGTCTTTGCACGTCCCTGCAAGTCAGCTTTTCCTTCCACACACTGCACATCAAGTGAAAGTAGAACTCATTAGTAATCAGTGAAATCCAGTAGAGATATAATTGTCCCCATATTGAGGTCATGCTATTTTCTTATGGCACCCTTTTGCTTCATGTTACCAGATTCACTCTGGGTGTTTCACCTCACTCAGAGGGCAAGCAGCCATGCTGGCTCTCTGTTTGCATTCGAAGCATATTCTCAACATGTGGAAAATATTGTTGCCAGATTGTTATTTGAATATCTTTGACTGAATTCGCGGCATCTGAACAGTTTTGTAAACTTATCACCTTTCTCTTTATTTAACGGCCACTGTCTGCTTTTTATTCCGTGTTTTAGCTCTGAAGATAAGGCCCTGATGGTGGTGAAGGACCACATGTTTATCAAACCTCCACCCCCCTGCGAGCCTGCTGTTAACAGGACCAAGTGCATAGAGTAAGTTACAAACTTTTTAATGTATGCCCAATGTGTGTGTTTTCCTCTTGTTGTGTTTTCTCAACCAACTCTAACCTAAATATATACAAAAATAATAATAAACTGTGTTAACTTTAATTGGCAGGTTGGCTCATGAGTTGAGGGGTTGGGTCCACCGTCATGAAGTTCAGCAGACCAAATCCAGGCGCATGAGTAACAACAACCACAAACCCACCCGGACCATTCTGGTAGGTCACAACAGTTTAGGGAAACATATCTAATAGTCTATATGAACATGTACACACTGAGTCTTACAAACTAAACTTTAAACGTCTTGTAATTTATGACTGGTTTTTGGCAATCAACAGCCTTTCTTTCACCACTGTTTCACCTCTCCTCACACCTTCCCTTTTTCTGCCTCTTTTCTTTTTATTGGGCTGAGTTTAATCCGGCAGCACTGAGGAAGTCAACAAAACACTTAGTGGGGAGCTGTAGGATTAGTGCCCCCTGCTCCTTTTTTTCCATCATTTTTTCAAAATCTGTCACAGTAACGCCACAGTGCGCCAACAGCTGCCCAGTTAGTACACACTCATTCTACTTTTATTTATAAATGGAAACAGGGATGTGTTTATTCTCACCTGAACTGAGCTGTTTAAGCACTACAAAGGCACTAAAAACTTTACAGTATTTTAACCCACAGTATGAGAAGCTGCAATATTATAACATTTAAATAGTATTTCTAAATGATTCCACATACTCTTGAGCGTAAAGGAAATTAGAGTAGATAGTTGTTTCCATATGACGTGAACAGGAGAAGCTACAGATATAGACCACCAAATGATTGATTAATAGAAACCTAGATGTTTGAAATGTTTTGAATTGAGTCTCTATGTATGACACAGTGCAGTTTATTCTTCTTTCTCTAATTGGTACTTTGATGTGATTTTGAGAATTAATTCTTTCTTGTTTCCTCAAAGAAAACTGAGAATAAGGATGATGCACAGATTGTCACCGTCCAATACACAGAAACGACGGAAAAGTGAGTAAAAGCCTGGTAAAGGTGCATTCATGCCATGTTCACACGAGTTTGTAATGTTTCAGGTTTACATGTTTTTTCTTATAAACAGTTCCTGTGTTTTAAAAGCTATATGAACATTTCGACCGATAGACAGCAGGACATAGAGTAGATACCAAGCCAAAGTCACAATAAATGCTACTTGTGCAGTGAACTAAAACAGTGATCAATGATCTGCAGAATGAGTGTTTTTGCAGCTCCACAACATAAAGCAGTGATAGATGTAATGACAGTGTAGAATATTTCATTGTTTTAGAATTGCATTTTATTAAAGTGGGTCTTTAAATGGACCATTTTGATTTCAACATTTATGTGCATTTTTAGATGTGACAATGTAACTGCGTTGACAGTGATACTGTGATGTTTAAGATGACCCTGATGCACTGCTTCAGAGGTTTGGCAATCAATAAAACCCTTTTCTGCTGGACTACACTGTGTGGTTTAGATCAGACACATGGAGTCAATAGTTTCTTGGCCATCTACTTTTTTTTTTAGTTGTTAAATCTGGATGTGACACTGAGTTCTATAAGGAAAAAGAAGAAAAATCCCTTTTCATCAGACACATACGTGTCAGTCTCAAAATATCCCCATCAGCTGAACCCCAATCTCTGCCTTTTTCTTCTGCCCAATTTCTAAACACTCCTTTCCATGTTTTCCCCCTTGTTCTGCATTCCTGTAATTCTCAATGCCTCAACAGGAATCCTGGCAGTGAGCTGCAGGTGTACTACGCTCCTCCTCACATCTACAGTGACTTCTTCGATGAGCTCAACCGTCGTGGGGACACTTTCTATGTGGTGTCTTTCCGCAGGGTAGGTTTAAAACCGTCTGGTGCCTGACACCGATTTTAAAGCATGAAAAGGGAACAGTTCCCCACAGAGACTCTTAACACAGAAGTTCACTGAGCTCATAAGGTAAATTTAGGAAGATTTCAAGGGAATTTTTCACAGCTAATCAAACTGAATTCCATTTTATGTCATTACATTTCCCTTTCCCAAGCTAGTGATTAAAAAGTGACTAATTATTAATAGAAAAAGTTACTTACAAATCATAAATAATGAGTGGTTTTATTTAAGATGGTGAAATGCACACGCCTAAGGGTGTAACGGCCCCTTCCCACTCCACTTTCTTTGGTCCTCTTGCAATCATCAAGACCATGATTTAGATTTTTAGGCACGACCATATGTCAGTGCTAACCCACTTGGTCTTTATTCATTTGGCTATTTTCCCACCTGTTTTTAATTTTCTGTCTTGATATGATTTATTCTTGGACATCTTATTCAGACAGAGGTCTTTGATTACTTTGGGTTTCTTTCCAAGAAGTTCTGTCTTCTCATGACAAAGACATATATTTAGAGAACCCCTGACCTTACATCCCTGTGTTCTCACGTGCTAAGACATAAGCAGCCTTGTAAAACTGAATCACTTTTTGCTGGTAAGATGCAAAATATGTGTCCTACCAAAACACATTTGGTCACTGTTCCAAAGAGCTGGACTGTTTTGTATCAGATGGTTCAGTTTGAGTTACTCTATACTGGGTCATTTTAACCTCTTACATTGTCAGTGGGGAAAGATGCTTTAGGCATTTGGTCAAAGATTAAGATCCCTTTTCACCAAGCAAGTGAAAAAGGTCTGGCTCTGAGTTGTCATGGTGACAGCAGGGACAATGGCAACTATGGTTCACCCACTTTGCGGGTCTCTGCAGGGTCAAGTAGCTGTTCTTCAGTTTCCAGCAGCTTTGTGTTACTGAGGAGCAGTGAGGGTGTTAAGGTTTATCCAACTTAAAACCAACATGAAACTTTAACATAATAGTGTAAAAACACAGTTAGTCAAAGTATTAATCTGTAATGATTAAGGCCTTGTAACCTTTTTATTTTGATATGAAAATGGAGTGCTATAACCTACAATTGTTTTCTTTATTGCTTAATCTTTTCTGGATTAATTAATTAACTGATTGTTGTCTGACAATAACTTGAATAGCTTGGCTCATAGCTGAAAGCCCGGGGAAATGTTTTTAAAAAGCGCACTTGGCTGACTAACTATCCGAAAAACCCAAAGATATTCACACTGGACAAGGGAACCGACAGTTTGGTACATTGGAAAAGTTTGACATAACATGATAAACAAAATTTTATTGTCATCAAAATATTATTTATTACTTTTTTTCCTAAATAACCAAGCTCTGTAAAGATATATTCATTTTGTTTTCACTTTCTCTTCCTTACATTTTACACTTTCCTAACCAGAGGACAATATCACAAGAACTTACCTCTCATACTACATGCCTGCTGTTTTTTTGGTTGTGACTGCTTTTATTAAATGCTAAAGTGGACTGAAGCTGGTTTTAATTAAACGGGAATAGTTTTAGTAATCAACAATACACAATCCTTAAGAAGCATTAAATCATAAAACACACCATTCATGTAAAAAGTAAAAAGCACAGGCCTGTTGTCAGTGTGACCTTTTTAATTTTTATAGACCTTTCACTTTTTTCATTCTGTTTATTTGCCTGTATTTTGTTTCCCGGGTTTCAGTGTTTGTGTGTGTGTGTCTGTAAAAGCGGGTGTGCTTTTGTTTTTTTGTTCCATTCGGTGTGATGTTATTCTAAGACTGCCAAGCCCTGGATTAAACTTGATATTTGTTGAGATTTTAAAGCCAATTGCAACCAATTTTAACTTTTGGCCCTCTAGGCAAAATATATTTCATCATGGGCTATCCTTGTCCTCGCCAACAGTTGAAGTCCCTGCCTGCAGTTTGCTGTGCAGTGGGAGATGGCCGTGTACTTACCACCTGTGGCTTTGTTTAAGTGTGAAATGAGGTGATGGAAAACATAACTCTCAGCAAGACCACAATATGGAACTGTGCCTTCTCCACCGTCAGTTTGTGGTCTTGCTTCACTTCTCATGTTTTAGCACCTGCAGCTTTATGTACAGTAAGTGTGCACTGAGTGGAACTGGTGGGACCATTGGTTGCTTTCACTGTGGGCCATGTCCAAGGTGGTTCAAGTGAAAGTCACCTGTTAACATGGCAGCTGGAGTTTCTGTGTCAGTCCCCTGCTGATGAGCAGTAATGTGTTTGGCATTTTCCTGCTTTTTGACACCCTCCAATCAGAGTGGAGACACCCTTTCATTTATTTTTAGCATTTTACGCTCCCTCTGTTGACTGACAGCTCACCCTGATGTCCTGCAGTGCTTTGAGCATGTATCACATCAAACCAGTTATGTTGAAGAAGAAATTCTCGTTTCTCTGTGGAGTTCAGTTTTAACAGTTCTTAAAGGGGCACTCCACCAATTTTATACCTGAAGTTCAGTATGCATCATGGTTAATGGTATTTGTCCTGCAAGACAAGTTGTGTAAGGCCTTCAGTGGTCTTGAAGTGGTATCTCAGATTGGGCTTGAATCTGAAAGAACTGAAAGAAACAGGGTCTTTAGGAGTCTTTAGGGTAGGAGGGAGCTATTGAGATGTTTTATGTGAAATGTATGATTCAGCATTTTTGGAGCATTGATCTATACTGATTAGAAAACATCAAAATGGAAATATCTCTGCTTAACTGCTTCCATCTTAAACACACCTTTTTTCTGAGTCCCACAACTTCATGCAAGTGTAACACCAGCTGGATGAAGTGCACCTTTAACTGTGCTCATAACTATTTGAAAACTCTTTTAAAGATAACTTCTTGCTTTACACACTGAGGTCAAATAACACAATGGCTTTTCTGCCTCCTTTTTTTTGATTTTCTCTTTCAGTTCTAACAATAATACTTCGTCTGGGTTTTGTTCAGTGATTGTCATGTGTGCGCTTGTTAAAATGCTTTGTTATATTGGTTTGGCTTGTCTGTTATGCTGTTTCCTTAAAGAGATGCATGACTTAGCTTTCAATACTGTAGGATTTTATTTTAGCGCCATTATTCTTTGTATGTGTGTGTGTGTGTGTGTCCCATGTGTTTGCACATTAGCATTCCTTACTCCTACTATCTAATGAGTTGCCCAAAAGCGTTTTTTTAATAGAGCCAGTAACTGAGGGGCTTTGCTGGTTAATGCTGTTGTAATTTTTTACTTCTAGTGGATTAACAAGTTCAGTAAGTGCTTCAGAATGGCCCATCCTGAAGGTACTGCAGTGGTTTTACTGTAACTGTCTAGGTAAGAGGCTGAGGCACGTGAAAAGTGCTCTCTTTAAAATTTTATGTGACGAGAGGATTTCATGAAAATGACTCCCTTATACTTGGACTGTTTAACCTCCCACGATGACCCTTGCATCACTGATAATTATTATTAGTTATTAGTTATTACACGTCCTTCAGCAGGTCTTAAGGTTAACAGTTACAGCTTCACTTCTAAATCTTGATCTGGAAATACACACAGCCAACCATTTTGCTTCCAAATGAGTTGTGATTATTTCTTGATGATCTTCTCCTCTTTGTTTTCAGGATCATCTCCTGCTTCCTGCTACCAACCACAACAAAGGACGTCGACCCAAGATGTCTGTGGTGTTGCCAGCCATGAATATAAATGGTAAGTGCTTCAGCATAGATAACAACAGTTGTGGAGTTTAGTCAGTCAACACAATGTAACAGATGAAGCACAAGCTGGGAACAGGTTCAGAAAACGTTTCCCCACAAGAATGCTTTACTTGTGGTCTAAGACAGTAAGAGCACTTTTGCTTTTTAGACCTATTAAAGTGGTACTGATCCTTTTTTTCATCTATGCTGGTACTGTTTTTCCCAGAATTACCTTTTTGGAACAAAAGTTTGTGTTGATTGTTTAACTTCCATGAAGTTTTCCTTGCCAAAAAGCTTCCTTGACATCTGGCTTTATGTTATTAGAAGGCCTCCTCCCTTTGTACAGTAGTTTCTGTTATGTCCTTCAGCCTCTGAGTGTTTTTACAACGACTGACCAAACTGCACAAGAAACACAAACATAAGAAGCAGTTTTTTCATGGTGCTAATGTCCTTTTGCCCTTTATTTTGAGCTGAAAATACCTCTGAGTACCTAAAAACATCCCAGGCAGTCTCATCCACACTCTGCTACCTACATTGAAAACAAATAAAAGCTTCTGCAGATGTGTCACATCTGGTACCTTCATGCCAGGCAGAGAGTTTCAGCCACTTTCTGCTTGTGTTGTTATGGATGTTTGAGGTTTTATGATTTAAGCATTAGCACGGTTTAAAGTGTCATTATGTGTCCTGTTCAGCCTGCTAAATGTGAGTGGAAGTAATTCAGCTAATTAGTTATCAGTGTTAGCCAGCGGCACATTACTTGGTCCTTAAACTTTTGTGAAAATACAAGCACTTTGGTTTGAGCAAACCATTCACTGTCAGTCACATGTATTAGCTGTATGCTAGTGACAAACAAGCAAATGACTTTCTGTCAAACAGATGTCCACTTCACATTATTTAGCAGGGACCTAGCTCATTTAAAATGCTTCATGTCTTCTTAATGAGTGCAATTTCTGTTCCTGTCATATCAGTGTGGGTGGCAATCAGATTGTACTTGGTTGCCATGTAGGGGGTGGTTTCCATTGGCCCATTTGAGAAGCAACCACCCATTTATTTGAACGCCTGCCCTCAAAAACAAACCCAGACATTTTAACACTGGTATGCATGAAGTTCAGCATCTGAACACTGGATCGGCAAAACCCTTGGCCTACGATTGCCAGGTTTGTTGCCAAAATGTTTTGCATGAATCATTAAAGTATGCACATGGTCTTGATTTTCATGAGCTCATCAAAACTTCTTTCCATGGCTCTGATATCTGCTGCATTATCAATCTAGTGTTTCAGCAGAAAGAAGTCTTCTACGTGGCTTAATTTTCACTGAACCTCCAGGACCGTGGATTGAAAGGAAACAGTTTGTGTTGGCTGTGAGCAACTAGGAAGACAACCTGTTATTGTTGGCAGTTTAGCAGGCACTTTAATCAGAAATCTTCTTGTTCTTCTGATATGTCCCTTTGTGCGGCAGACCACCATTAACATACTTGGTTAGTGTTTCAACCAGCTCTGAGAGGTGAGTCAGTGGAATATGAGCCTCTTAGCAGGGTAGACACAGCCATTGGGAAATAACTTTTTTTTTCTGGGGCAGGGATGTTTGAGATGAAGATTGATGAAGGTAAACATTGTTCTTGGTTGGTCTTGTCACAGAGGAATGTTAAGGTTCATGCCGGTCAGAAGGCCTATTGAAATAGTAGTAAATAGAGAAATCCAAGACCCCCCTTTTCAGCTAATTGTTAAAACGGCCAAACAAAGGTGGCATTCAGGGAGAGATATCAGGTCTGGAAAGATTCTCAAGAGTCTTTCTATTTGTACGATGTGTCATGGATGGCTGTAGCTGGCTGCAAATTCAAAACATTGTGTTCATCTGTGCTTGTTTCAGGCGTTCATGTCTTTGCATCTAATAAGGTGGATGTTTGATGTTAGCACAGTAGCTTTAGTTTCAGATACCTCAGCTGCTCCTCCTAGTATCAACTCACTGGCCTGACAGTGAAAGTGTAGTTAAAAACCACGCCAACAGACGTACAAAGCAACGGATGGCCGTGCTTCTCTCACAGCACAACATGCGTCCGATCCTCCATCCTTTTCCATATGAAACCCCATGTGTCACACAGATGACCATCTTCAAGTAGCACATTAGATTTATGTTGTCTTTGTTTGAGACTTTAAAGTAATTGAGTGCAAATGTACATATTTAGCTGGGCCAGACCCTTAGTAAAGCAGAGACACTGACCTCTTTATGGAGCATGATTGCTCCACGGTGGAGAATAATTCTTTCCAGCTCTCTGTTGCTGCTCTCTTTTAGGAATGCCTTCCTTCTCCAGTCCCTAAATAGTTTTCATCTGGAGTTGGTGGATAAACTCTGCTAATCTGGAGGGAGTGATTGGTCTGTCGTGGTTAATAACCGAACACCGAGGACAGAGGCTTTGATGTAAGCAGTCATCTGCTTTTGTCTCTATGTGTCTACGGTTCAGGGGTTCTGTTAAAGTTGTTTGACCATAACCTCCTATAGTCCCTCTGTAAACATCTAGCTGAGCAGTGGCTCCTTGTATGGACTGAAGGGCGTGCGTATTTAATAATCCTCTGAGTTTGAAAGTAGCTCAATCAAGTGAAAGCGACATGTTTGGACAAGAGGAATTTTTAGGAGATGACATCATTTACAGGTGCATCAACCATGGGAGACACACTGCAGTGTAGTTGGACTGCTCTGTGATTGTACATGTTCACTGTAGCTAACGGGCAGCTTTCACCAGGAGTTCGAGGTACAGCTCAACGCCGTTGAAGGAGTTGGGGGTTATATTTTCTTACTCTTCTAATCTAACCAGAACATCAGTTCTCAACCAGGCCTTAGAAACAGGGTGTGTTCTTACCAACCAAAATGTTTAATCCTTGTCATCCCTGCAAAATAAAATTTCAAATTTTTATGTAAGTGATTCTTTGATTCTCTCTATGTAAATCTGGGTATTAGTTGTCTTAGCGGCATGGCTGGCACTGCTGGTCACTCCACTGTTGTTCAGACTGAAATATCTCAACAACTTTTGGTCTGCAGTGAAATTTGGTATGGGCATTCATGATCCCAAGATTATGAATCTTATGACTTTGTTATGAATTTGTTGAAGATATTTATGTTCCCTTGACTCTTATTAACAATTACTAATTAGAAGATCTGTACATTCTTGTAAGATATCTTGTAATCTTCTAAATTAAAGATGAGCATGTTGGAAGAGTTCTCTGAATCAGTTGGCAACCTTATTGTTTGTTTTAATTGAGCTAAATCATGTCTTGTAATTTTGTGATTACACCCAGTGAAAGTTTCCTTTTAATTATAAAAATCTTTCCTCATGAGAATGTCCTCACAGTTTGTGTGAGTCTAGCACCCATCACTGTCCCAAGATACGCTCTCAGGTTTCCTCAGATGCATTACTACCAGACATTGAGTCTTTATCAGCACGCGCCACCATACTGTGTCACTGAAACTTTCTGGAAGATCTCCAGATGGCACCAGTCAAAGGGGGAAGGAAATCTTGGAGAGCAGAACGGCAGATTTGGCAGCGTCTTCAAAGAGCTGTTGTTTGAAGTTGAGCCTTGTGGCTGTGTGTTTGTCTGTTTCCTGCTCCACTGTTGAGGCCTCTCAAGCAGTTAGCGAAATGGAAGTTAAGACTAGTTGGTAATTTTGGAAAAAGATGAATGTAAACAAAATGGTAGATAAAATGTTAGTCTTCAGTTTGGTTAATCCTTATGGGTAATGGATTACAGTTGCCAAATTACAGTGTAATTATTGGGCACTTACAAAACAATTATGGGTACAATAAACTTATTAAGGGATAACCTCATTATGGGATTCCTAGTGACTACCAAACCGTTGCTGTTATTTCAAGCTGTTTTTGTTCCTGTGTAATATTTACATTTGTTTAATCACAGGTATTTACATCATAGTCCTCCAGCCACACATATCAGAGGTTGTGCATTTGAATTATTAATGTGACCATTTTCCACTTTACGTTGCCAATCTGCTTAAATTATATTCATTGTTAGATTAGGGTTAAATTGTACAGCAGTTTGTTTTTCACTGAAAACACAACAGGGCAGAATTTTGAACTGAGAGTGGTGAGTGGAGTTGGAAGCTCAGCTGGCTATAAGTAGACCACATGTAGCTATATACATAGAGAATCAACTTTTCAGCTCTGTTTCAGACAGAAGCCTAATTTGAGATTTACTGTACACAGCATGACAGGGAGTTTTAAATCCAAACCCAGGGGATGATTCAGTGATGTCTTGTTAAAACGCTGAAGCCATTTCCAGTTTCACTGCAGGAGCAAAAGTAGCAGTTCAGTAGTAGATTAAGTTCTAGCACACAGTACTGCACTTTTAGATTCTTATCACACAAAACCATCAGGTGTCTGACTGATCCCAGGTTCATCGTGTACAACAACAAGCCCATAAAGAACCCACTAGAGGTCATCAAAAACTATTTTCAGAGGTAAGAAGAGTCCTGCAGCAGATGGTCTGACCCCCATAAAGCTCTGATCACAGCAGATTGGAGTCGGTCTGGGATCACAGGAGACACAAGACACTGGGACAGCCTGGATCTACAGAAGAACCGCAGCAGCTTCTCCAGCTGATTAGATTTCAGTTTTGTTCCTTTCACTGCACTTTGTATGAAGTTCTTAGATAAATGGAAAACTATTTAGCATCCCCTGTCAATATTTAGTGCATAAACCCTTTGCACAATACTGTATGTGTATTAACCATCTAATGACAGAAACATCTGTGGACTCTTGCAGCTATTGTATCGTCTCTATACAATCTGATGAACTCTATCTGCCTGTGAAAATATGTGGACTCTTGCAGACAGAAGAAGCTGATGTCTTGCACAGGTGTCTGGAAAAATACTGCTAAAACATTTTAAAGACACCTACAGCTCAATTTCTGGGTCATATAAGAGTGCGCTATAACTGACTGAGGTGTGGCTTGTGTTGTCCATATGGGAAATAAATCATTTAAAAGAGGTTATTTCTCCAGAGTTAAGTTGGGTGGTGGTCTCCTACAACCTATGAACTGTATCACTGTCTCATTCCCCTTTGACAGTTGACAATGAGCTTTGTATTCGCCGTACTGTACACCATCTGCAATCTTGGATGGTTCTTCAGACACAGTCGTCTGTCTCCATCTTGCCAGAGTTGGCTCTTTCCTTCTCTAAACACAAGAAGAAGCCTGAAGGATCCTGACTCAACAGTGATCGTTGTCTCTCCTTCTCTCCCGCATCCCTGCCAGACTTTGTTCTCTCAAATTTGCATGTCCTGCTCTTGTTTAGAACTGTTTTTGTTTATCTCCATGTAGGAGAAATCCAGTATGTGACTCACCTCTGGACTCCATGTGTAACCAAGCCTCCACCCATACTCGCTGTGGTTCTCAGCCCCCCAACTGCCTCAAACAATACTCCTTTATACTCCCAAAAACACTCATGACCGCGCTACAGCAAGCACAACAAAAAAAACCTTTCCTGTAATAATGATGATGTGGAATCGTGTTTGGTAAACATTGTTTTTGTCTTGTTGAGTTTTTTCCCACACTTGCATTGAGCAAATTAAATGGCAAAAACTTTTTTATCCAGTGATAGATGCATCCTTACTAACCCTTATCTTTCGTGCTGTTACAGAAAGCATCATCAGGGACAAAGAGTTCGAGGTGATGATGCAGATTGACTGTGAAGTAACAGACACCAGGATACTCCACATCAGGTCGTCCACCATCCCACCTTTGCTCCGAGTCAACCACACCAACACCTTTTACCAGCACTCCCCAACTGACAACAAGGCCGCACCTCCAGTCGGCGTGTTAATGGGGTCTGCTTAGGATCAAGCATCAACATCTGAATTATTTATAACCTGTGAACAAAAACCATGAAGGAAAACCTCAAAATAAGACCTCAGATACTTATAAAGTATAATTTAAAGCTGGTGGCTCCCATTTCATTAAGTTTGTGACTTAGATGTGGATGAATGTGTTCTGCTGAAATCCAGCCCATAGAATGCAAAGGTAGCTCAAAGGTCAGACATGTTCTCTATTAGGACTGATATCTGGAGGTAATCTGTAACAGGCTCCGAGCAGAAGTAGTCCTCGTGTGGCAACAACACTGACTTCTGTCTGTAACCTCAGACAGAAAAATACATTTGTGATAGAAATGTTTAGAAGCACGACAATTCTCAATTCTTGTGTTTGTATCTTTTTAAAATGGAGGCTATCTTACTTATTTGCAGTTTTTCTCTCTGAAAGCAGCTTTTGTTAGTGAAATCACAGATTAATCACATGCAGCTGCAGATGCATTCAGTGAACTCAGGAAGTTAGGTGATCTGTGAAAGCTAACAGCTAACTGCTACGTTGTTAGCTGGTTTCCATGAATCTGAGCATTTCAGGTGCTCTTGTTTATAGTGTTCTATCAGTAAAGAATTTCAGATTAAATTTTTGGGTCTTTGCACTGTGTTTCACTTATATTAATGAACAGATTCAGATACTGTACATATTTATTTCTATGATGCCAGCTCCTGTGGTGTGACTCAATTCCCTCATTTCTGGTGACAGAAAATGTATCCCGTCAAGATTTATTGATTCTTTTTCTGCTCTGTGGGAACTTTTCTTTCTAGTTGATTACACAAAACCCACTGAGAAATGAAAATGAATTAGTGAATAGGAAGGGAACATACTTGCTCTTAGTGCTGGGGTATTTTTTAAGCTTCAATTCACTGGGAGGACATGGAGAAAGTGTACCCCCTAAAAACTGTATCCATCCAAGGTCTCAGTCAAGCTATTTGACATACTTAACACTGGTGAAACATCGCCTGAACTCCACCCACAGGCTGAAATTGCACTTTTATTTAGTGCACCTATGTTTATATTGAAATTGCAACCTCCTGACAATTCTTTTTTTATTTAAATGTGTAGAGTTGTGATAGACTTTAGTACTAATTTGTAGTAAACATTTGCACTATAAATGCAGAACCTGGGAGGTTCAGTTCTAGCTTTAAATGCCTTATAATGATGTGTCTGTGACCTTGTTTTAAGTACGTGTAATTAGGGACTAAAATTGATAATTATAACATACATCATCCATCCATTATCTATACCTGCTCAATCCTTAACCAGGGTCCCAGGGATCTGCAGGAGCCTATCCCAGCTCTCTTTGGGTGAAAGACAGGGGTACACCACTAATCCATAATGCTGGCCCAACATACATCATCTGAATTCATAATTCTTTTCATATTCCTGACAAGTCCTGTATATTTTGATTGAAAATATGTTTCCTTTAGCTGCATAATTGTAAAAGTGATTATGTTTTAACACAACAGCCTATAAAAACGGTTTAAAAAATCTATTCTTTTTACTTGTGCTTTTTTAAGCTAAGCATTCTCTGTGAGTACTTTTTTCCTTTTTTGGTTTCACCAATACATTTGATTCATTGCCTCCCAACAGCACTTAAGGACAAAAGGAAGAGCACAATTAAAACCTTGTGGGGTTTTGTTTTTGTATTCTATATGTGTATAAAAAAAATATAAACCAAAATAAACACCGGATTTTCTCTATCTGTCCGTGTATCCTTTTTGACTGATGGAAAATCCTCTCTCTATAGGAAATCCATTAACTGCATTTTTTTTTAATTCAACAAGTAGATTGATTTTCTTTGCATATTTCCATGAACTAAAGCTCAATTTATAGTTGGAACAGTGAATTACAGGCTTGAACATCCATTGCCTTTATGTCTGTGTTTATATTTCTCTTCTTCCTGCCTGGTTGTCTTCTGTCCTCGCTGTAATTAAAGCTTTAACAGATTTAACGGTGGCTTGCCAAACAAAAAAGGCATTTTCTGTTAGCGTTTCTGAACTTTATTGCAGTCTCCTCAAAACAGTCTGATATGGAGGGAGTAAGTGCCATCACAAGATAAAGAACCTGTGGCATAAGATGCAAAGAAAAATGTAATGTAAAATAATATCAATAGGACAAAAACATGGAATTATCACAAAAGTTGGGGACTTGTTCAAAGAGCAAGCATTCATGTTTTTATGAGAACTGTTTTGAACCTTGCCTGTGTCTCATTCTGACCTTTCTACATTTATCTCATAGGGCTTTTTTACAGCATTACACTATATACAGTACAATCTGATGTGTTGTTTGATGAATCAGGCTCTCTTTTTTATTTATTTCATTAAGAACTTAAAATATTATTGATGAGAACAACATAATAACAATATACTTAACTATATATGTACATTTGGCCCCATTTGTCTCCATACAGAAGGTCATGTGGACTGATCTACAATCCATTCAAACCATAGAATTAACATTTAAACTACTAAAATAACTACTGCCCAACCCTTACTAAGGGTCTACATATGCAAACTTAATGCTGTATGTGACTTGGTGTCCATTGTCCCACGCATACAAAACACCCTCCTTGGGATTGTAGTCAATCTGCGTGGTGTAGGTGTAGTTATTAATGAACGGCATTCTGGGAATCATCTGAGTGTTTGTGTGTGTGTCGAAGGCGTATTCTAGGTTGGCGTCCCTTTGGTTGTAGCTGTCAACAGCATACAGGACGCCACACACAATGAAGCAGTTTCCAAAGCGGTTTCTCCTGAGACCAGTTCTCCAGGTGGTCTCCCTCTGCATGCTGAGGTCTGATGGGTTCAGTTTACTCAGTACAATCACCTCTTGTAAGAAGCCTTCATCATCCAGTGCCGGGTAGATGATCCACAGGCCGCTCTCATCGACAGCAAGGTCAATGTGTGAGTGGCTGCGCCACTCCCACGGTGATGACGATTCTTCAAAGAGGGCGTCATGCAGCATGGTCCAGGCAGCCACGTAGCGCTGACGGAGGTCAAACTTGATGATGTCACGAGAAAAGGCACGATTGTAGTAGAAGGCACCATCATAAACCACATGACCGGTGCCGATCCAGTTGTAAGGAAGCTTGTAACTGTTGGTGGATCGCCCTGCAGAGGACAAAGAAGAATGAAGACACATGCCACTGATCAAAACCAAAATGGAAACAAAAGAACATTGTGAAAGCTACAGCTGGCTACAGCTTCTTACCTTGTTTGAAAACCTCAAGGCTGCGAAACTCTAGGAGGATGTTTCCATAGTAAAAGTCTGTGACATAAATTTTGTCATTATAAGATTTTGGATCTTTCATCCATGCTCCCTCGCTCTTGCCATAGGTGTTGTGAGTTACTGGCTCAGAAATTGTTGCCAAAGTGTCCTTACACTCCCCTGTAAAAAAAAAAAAAAAGAGACTTGGAAGTAGTTTAACATCATCCAGACCTACGTATGTCAGAGCCTGAAAACAATTACAATGTTTTTACTTTTCAAGCAGCTTCAATCACAGAATTTGGTGCGTTTGCCACAGAGAACAAAGCTCTTAATAACAGTGTCACAGAACTGCTCCATTCATCTATCATCTACCACCTATCCTGGCACATCCAGGGTCACGTTGGGCTGGAGCCAGTCCCAGCTGACACTGGGTGAGAAGCAGGGTACACACCCTAGACAGATCAGTCTATCACAGCGCTGACACACAGAGCCAGACAATCATTCATAGGCTCATTCACACCTACAGACAATATAGAGTCACCAATTAGGCTAACCCCACTCTGCATGTCTTTAGACTGGGGAGGGAGTCAGAGTACCCATAGAAACCCCACACAGACACAGGGAGAACATGAGGATAGAGGATAGAATGGGGTTTGAAACCACAACCTTCTTGCTGTGAGGTGACGGTGGTAAACACTGCCGCACTGTGCCACCCAAAGCGGTTTCAATTTAACTCCTTTCTAAATTACACATTTAAGACACTCTGGAAATAGTGAAAGTATGACATCAGTATTTGCCATGTGACATTTCAAACTACAAACTACAGAGGATATGAACAAGGATATCCACAGGATACGCCCATGTAAGCCCTTACATGGGCTTTCTAGGAATGACATTGTCAGTCTGTCTGTTATTTGATGAGTTGCTCTGACATGTTGGTCCAGACTGAAATATCTCAACAGCTATTTGATGAACTGCCATTAAACTTTGTTCAGAAATTCATGACCCACAAAGGATGAATCCTCCTCATTTCAATGATGTACCTACTTTTTATCTACCACCACAATGAAGCTTACACGAGTGGTTTTTAATGAAATGACAACAATTACTGGATGGATTGCCATGATATGCAGTACAGCCAACTGGAGTGCCAAGAGAATGACGTCTGCTAACTTAGCCAGCATGTGGACATGCTAACCTAAGATAGAACAAGGTAAAACATCAGTGTTTTAGCCTCTCAGAGCTGCTAAGATGCTGTTTTCTATGTGTATTCATTGAGAGTCATGTGGCTAACACTGATCACTAGTATGAAAATCAAACTCTTTAAATCTTCCCTTCATCTGAGACAAAAAAATCAACTTATTCACCAGTTTTTTTTGGAGAAGCTTCCTCCTGCCGTTGCATTGGCTCATCTAATTCCAGACGTCCTTCCTCCACCTCTTCCTCCTCCCAGCTGATTTTGTATTTCTGTTTGGCTTGAGCAGCCTTTCTGGTAGTGGTGGTGGCAGTGGTGGTGGTAGTGGTGGTGGCTGAAGATGTCACAGGTGTGGTGAAAGGCAGAGAAGTGAGTGGAGTCAACGTGGTCAGTCTCTGCGGAGCAGGAGGTAAAGTTGAGCCCAGAAAGTTGGTGGATTCAGTTTCTGCCTCTGGTGTTGTGGTAGCAGCTTGAGTGGAGTCGGCCGTTGTGGGTTGTACTGGTGGTGAGGTTGGGTTAGTGTGTGTAGTGATGGTAGGTGGGGTAGTAGTTGAAGCCTTAGTGGTTGGATTTGGTGCAACGGTGCCTGGAGTAGCTTCAGTGCTGCCAGGTACGGTTTGCATTTGTTTTTTTAGCTCCAGAGTCGATATTTCCATCATGGTGGTTGGTGTACTTCTTGTTGTGGATGCTGTTAGGGCTTCTTCACTGACTGCCTTTACAGAGGGCTGGGCTGGGTTCATTGTAGTTATGGTGGTTTCCTTGGCTGTGATGCTTGAAGAGGTCCCAGCTGGCTCATCCATCAAGGGGATTAACCACTCTGTGATTCCAGCGCTAACTCTTTGACTAGCCAGAGATACAGTGTCCGTGGCCATGACTTTTTGTGTGGTTGTGATTGGTCCAACTGTGATGCGTCTCATTGTGGAGGTCTCACTCTGTTCAGCTGATACATCCGCTGGTACAGCATCAGTGGCACTGATGAACTCATCATGAGTTTCTGAGGCGGGCTCAGTTTCCTTTGGTTGTGTTGATTGGCTGGTCTTCTTGGAAACGTGCAGAGGAGCTGTTGTCTTTGGATAAAATGATCTTGGGCTAACCTTTGTCCAGGGGCGAGGGGCTCGGTGTTGGAGAAGATTCTCCTCAATGAAGAGGTTGACTGGGCCATCGCCACTGAACCCATGGTACTCAAAAACTGAGAGAAAGGAAAATGATGCCTGAGTGCAATGATGGTCTGTGTTACTGCATCAGAAGGATTTGTAGAGTAAGTCATAACTGATTATGCAAAGTACAGGCCACAATGTGTGGTTACAAATATATTTGTAGTTATAGCTTTGAATCACTTAATGTTGAAGTATTAACCATTACACTACCTCAGCATGCAGCTGACTGATTTGTAAAGTAATGTTGCACCTTCCTCACTGAGAGCTCATACTTACAGTTTTCACCAGGCTCCCCGTCATCTGCCACCATCGGATCTGGCTCAGATTTATAAAAAGTCATCCCTCTAATGATCATTCCATTGGGGCCAGTTTTCGGCACCTGAGAAGCCTCCTTGGATGCGGCGTTTTTGGGAGTCACCTGAGGTTTGACCTCAATGAGCTCAGCAGAACCATCTATCTGTAGGAACGATGGATTTTCCCCAATAATCTTCTCTGCATACTTTCCCTGTTAGCGGACAGACAAACACCCAAAGCTTCTAAGAGACATTATTGATAACCTCGTTTTATGCTTCTTTCAAATGGTGCAGAGTAAATTAAACTAGTGAGTCACTTGCATGTGTCCCAGGTCCACCCAAACATTGCCTGACTGGCTCTCCAGTTTCTATTTAAACAGTCAGGATCAGAGCCCAGTGGTACACTCACTGCTCTGAGATTTGCTATTGCCCCCTTGCGCAGCCAATCCTTACAGTTACATCATTAACCATTTTACACATCTTTGGGTGGAAAGAACACATAATTGTTTGTTTGTTTTGAAGGAACACACAAGACAATTACTGTTCTGATCAGCAACATGTGAACCCAATATTTTATCTTTTCCTAAATCCCATCAGTTCAGTCACTGTCTTCACAGCTGCTTTTAATTTCAAGGGTAGTGGGATTTCCATGACAATATGGATGGATGTTGTGCAGAAGAAAATCCTAAAGTCTTAACACATGTTTATCAACTTTTTTAAGCTGCTGTTATATCATTGTTGGATCACATTACACACTATTATACAACACTGGAGACATTTAATGTGTGCTCGACTTCGTAGCTGATATTAGAATTGTGTTATTAAACACTAGTAATTGCTGTATATCTGGTATTGAACTATTCCAGCTAAACCATAATCTTGTAATTTTACAAGATATTCTACAACATAACATTCTATAATTAACACTAGTGAATACGTTTTTACAGTATGTTGGTGTTATCGAAGTATTAGGTCTTGGCGTCTGTTATTTGTGTGGAATCAGTGTTAAGATGTCACACCTACCTCTGGGTTTTCAAATATTGCAGCGCCGCTGATCTCGCTCAGTCTCTTCTTCTCCTGATGCTGCTGAGGAAGAGGAGTGGGTGGGCTGGCAGTTGCATCAGCCTGAGCAGGAGGGCTCTGGGTCGTCGCCTTATTTTTAGTGTTGTTCACTGACACCACCTTCATACAGTCACAGGCAAGTCAAGAGATTAATAGAACTGCCGTCCATTTCTTAACATCAGGGAGGTACATTATATTGAATGTGTCAAATCCATAGAGTTTTTTTAACATGGACAGAGATTGCACTGGAGACCCTCAGACTGAAAGTCGGTTCTGTTTTGGGGTTCTTTGTATTCATTTTAAAGCTCTTTGTAATGGTTCTAACTTTTAATGGTTATTTTTGTGTAGACATTTGCATGTTTATGTAATAATTTCACTGATATTCAAACAAGAATTAATAGCAGTGAGGCTCCAGTTCAGGGTGCCCTGAACTTTCCTCCAGTGATGGATAACAAACCCATTCCCATGGGTGTATTCAGCTATTTTAGATAATTAGACTCTTGCCTGTATGGGCATGTAACAGTTGAACCTGTTTGGGTAGGACAACTTTAGGATTTGTGACGTGTATGATACATATATAAGTGTATGGAGTTTCATGACTTCTGGCAACTGTCGGCCCAACTCCACTCAAGCTCAACCTTAAGACAGCCAACACAACTAAAAACACTAGTGTGGGAGTGTTTTTTAAACCTGTGTTTTAGGGCAGTTCATTGAACACATCTTTATTTACACATTTTAAGAATTGATTCAAATGCATATGCAATATAATGTACCAATGGGGGAAAATGTCCATTATAACAAGAGTCATTTTATAGAGCAGATAAACTTCCACATGTGATGGACAGACCTGGGCACTCTTTGTATATCCATGCCAAAGAGATTTTTGTTGTTTTATTGGAGCCACTAAATCCAGAAGCCACTAATATAAATATATCTGTGTGCTGTCACCCCTGGGTGCACATTATACCAAGATGTTTGATTTAACCTTCCTCCTTACTGTACCTTTTCAATATGTTCCACACGGTCCAGGAGCTTAGTGGTGATGGAGTGCAGCTTCAGTAGATCCATGCCATAGAAGGAGCCCTCCAGCAGCTCAAGGATGGTGGACAGCTAGAATGATCGAATGGATTCCATCAAAAGGGTTTATCAATTCAAGTAATACCATGTGTGAAACAGGCCTATACCGAGCCCATCCAAACTATGAGGCTCTGGTTGTGGATAAAAATTAGGGGCTATCCTTCGGATCTGATAGACCGTGATATCCATGTCTCCAGAGATCCAAGCCTCTCTTGAAATCAGTAGATGTGGAAGTGGGCAGCCTATTTCTTAAGGTGTGCGTACTGGGTGCTGAAATGAAAATGTCATAGGGTGGCACTTTACCTTGACATTCTCTTTTCCAGCTTCCCTTAGTTTTTTCAGCCTGAACTCCCCCTCGCACGGGTTGACCGCTGATGGAGGAGCGAGACAGGCGCACTTGCACTCTGGTCCAGATGCGATAGTCTCCACAGTGTAGAAGTCCTGCGCATCGGCACGCCCTTCTTCTATCCGCCGGCAGGCGTGCCTGCTCAGGGGTCTGACAACACATTTACACCGACAGTCAGAGCCTTCCGAGAGGGCTTTCACTTTGTCATAATCACCCAGCAGCTACAAAGAGAAGAGGACGGATGTATTTTCCACCACGCTCAATCCAAAACGCAATAATGTTTACGCACAAAATGATGACAGGTCCATAAAAGAAATTATGCAAAGAAATAAAGAAAGGTGGCATTTCCTCCTACCTTAGAGAGGATGCTCTCTTGACCATCTATCTCCTCCTGCAACATGTCACTTTGCTCTGCATTGCTCTCAACTTGTGACCCGGGATCAGCACCCAAGGTCTTTGGCGCCGCAGAACCCCGTGGAAAAAACGCACAGCACATTAGGATGATAATGATTAACTTATACATGTTTTGAGTCTCACAGGGCGCCGAGAAGAGAAATAAGGCTGCAAGTATGTAAAGCAGGCACTGCCTGTCACCAAAGAATCTAGCTGCGAAAAAATGTCATAGCCTACAAAATCAGAGAGGTGCGAAATTGCATGAGATAGCGGGATTAAGCATTAAAGCGCGATGTCATCGATTCATAGTCATAATGAATGTAGGCGTATCGGTCTGCAGAAACCGTGCACTCTGTGAGAGAGCAGCCGGTATCTGCTGCTGAAGCAGCGCTGACAAGAGGCGGACCTGAGCAAACTGACGAGGAGGAGTTGAGCTGCTTCAAAGGATTTCTCACATACTCTGCACTTTACTGTCACTAGTACTACATGAAAATTACAACCATTCGCATCGGTCTAGTATTTAATTTCCAACAAATCTAAGCTGCACTTTATGGTTATAAAGAATAGCTCCTGAGCCAAAACCAACAAAACTGCAGCCTGTTGCATATTTAATTTCATCCTGCTCAAGGATGTCCAGGTTTAGCTGTGGCTTTGGTGCCCCCTAGCTGCAACAATCCACAACGACAAGTCAAACAAGCATTTGAATTGAAATATTTATTTGTACTTTAAGGCACATTTTATTTTGTACTTATTTCTTCCTGCAGTCTAATGTGTAAATGTGTAATGGTACATGGGAAGTTCAGTTAAGGCCCGTGGTGCCATGTAGACTTGCAGGAAACAATAAAAAAAAAAAAAAAAACCTGTGTTGAAATACCAAAAGAATAAAGATTTTTTATATCCATTAGAGAACAATAAAAGGTCCTACATTAAATAACGTTTAAAATGTACACAAATGTCACCAAAATGATTCAGTACATACACTGTAAAATCCACAAAATACCTCCTAAAAGAATCACTGTTCATTGTGTAACTTGTCTATAATTACCTTTGATCAGAAAATTAAAAGAATAAAGTGCCACAGCCTTTTTGTCAAATGCTTTTTCATGACAAATGTTCACAGAAATTTCCCATAGCCCATGTTATAGGGATAGTAAGTGTCTTATATCTACATTATGCCTTTATCTACAGTGAGCTCTCCTGGGTTTTTAAAACTGCTGCTACTAGCCCATGAATGACTAGTCAGCCAGAGAGAGATCTGATCTTAGGCTGTAGTTTAGTGCGTAGACTTATACTGAATGTCTGAACAGACTGGTTATTTACGTCCCTTTGCACCCTTCACGGTCTATCCTTTCTTCTGTTGCCACAGGAAGGATGAGGTGGGAAATACGGCTCCACAGTCCACCGTACTTGTCAAGGTCCATTTGGTCAAAAGACACAGGATGGCCATGAGACAGGAACTTCTTTTTAAGGTGGTCATCCACCATCTCCTCCACAACACTCAAACGAATCTTGGCAGGAATCTCCTCTTCTTCCCCCAGAAGTACTGTGAAGATCAGAAAGGTATTTTTAAATGCAGCATTCTCGTGGTCACAGTAGCGATAGAAAATTAGTGTGGAGCCTGGAGGCAGTTCCTCAAAGTGATGGATGACAGCCACAGGTTTGTCTCCCTCAAAAGCTTCCTGCAACTTCCTGTCGATGTCCAATTTGACTTGGTCACTGTCCTGGCCAGCTTTACTGGTTCCATCGATGTGGAGGATGGATGCATTTATGGCAGAAGAGAAGGCGGAGGCCAGGCCATGAGCCAGGCAGTGCAGCGTCCTCTTGGCTCTGAGGCCTGCAGTCAGGATCAGACTCACAGGCTCCGTGGGCTTGGCTGTTTGGAGATGCCTCTGCAGGTGGATCTTGCTCCTATTCCAGAGCTCTGCACGCTGGTTGGGGAACTGAGTCTGAACCTTCTTCATCTGCCCGAGAAAGATGTCTATTTTCTGCATATCCCTTTTCTGAGGTGGAGACTCAGGTTGGAGGAGAAACTGCACCAAGACGGCAACAATGGTAACACCTACCACTATAAACACTGCTCTGGGGTATCGGCCTATTGGAGAGAAAAACATATGCGTTGTCAGTACTTTATGAAGGATGGATCTGTTAACTGGGTATCACAGAATGTTAGAGAACACGGTTTTACTTTGGCAATTTCCTTGTCCTGTCATTACCCAAACTCTACAAACATAAAAGCTAAATTTTATGAAATCACAAGATTACCTGCAAGGAATCCAGTCTCGTCTGGAACAGCCGGTTCAGTAGTCTCCAGAGGGGAAGGGCCAATGTTTTCAACATTATTTCTCTGTTCACCTGTCTCTCTCTTCTTCAGGCAGATTTCTTCAGGCAATGTTGTCTCTGGGGAGGGTGTGTTCTCCTGCATATCTTTGTCATCAGGTTTTAAAGTATGCTCTGCTCCTCTTCCATAATCTGACCAATGGGGGAAACACAGATTAACATAAACTTAAAAAACAAGACACCCCACCTACATGTGTGTGAGCCAGTTGTTCTGTTAGATTGGAATGCCCAGAAGAGCAGTACCTCAAAACAGAGAGTTAAAAGAAAATGCAGTCATTGAATCGAAAAAAGTCAGACCTACCCCCTCTAGCTTCAGTGGTTATGTCTTCAAATTCAGTGGATCCTTCATTAAGTCCAGTTATAGGTCCATCGACTTTGTCATCCTTTTTGTCACTGAGGGTTGATGAAGTAGTTGTTTCTGGTTCTTCCTTCTCCCCAGTCTCATCTTCTTCTGATACAAAAAGATCAGTTTAATTTTCATAAACGCTCAATCATCAGTGTAATGACAGCTGCCTTTTTACTATATAAAGGTACATCAATATTAGTCAGAAAGTTTCATGTTGATGCAAACCCTTTGCACTCTTTATATTATACAGAGCGATCATACCACAAACACTGTGCAGTGAATACCACACACAAATGTTTTACATTATTTACAGCTGAAACAAATGAGAGGTTACAGGCCCGTAGTGAAGTGAAAACTGTGTATGCAATGAATAATAAAGCCTGAATCACAGGAACACTCACTGGAAATCTCTGCTTCTGTAGCCGATTCCTGATTTTTTGACATTTCCCTTTTGTAATCACCATCACTTCCATCACGAGTCTGAGATGGGGTGATGGTCCTCTCCAAATCTAGTGCATTGTCCTGATGTGAAGAAGAACCACCGTCTGTAATTTTAAAAAAGTAAGTAAGTAATGTGAACAAATAAATGATAAGAAAAGGTTGCCTTATCTTTCAGATATCACTTACCGAAAAAGTTAATTTACGAAACATTTACAAGACTAACTGGATGACATGTGCAAAACAACTTTGACTAATGTGCGAGACAAGACATCCTGTGTCACAGTACGTGAACACACTACATAAACATATTTAAATTCAGTAACAAAAACAAATACATACTGTTATGTGAGAGCAAAGAAACACACACGCACACACACAAGACATCACAATGATTAAATGACTAGTTATAGAAATTTATTTTGGATTTATTATGGCTGATGAATGTTTATGACAAATTATTTGATGGAAAAGAAACAGTCAGATAATAATGGAAATCAAATGGTGTTATAGTTTACCTTCTGAATGGTGCTGTGTTACATTCAAGGTAACATCAGCGTGCTCATCAAGTGGTGGGACATGATCCAATTCTGTGGACTGTGCTATGTCTTCCTTGTCATCTTAAAAAAAGATCAATTTCAATTAGTGCTGTTAATGCTTTACAAGTATAGTAGCTGAATACAAGATACATCTGTCCTTTGTCGTCAGAGTTTTAGTACCTGTGTGCTGCTGGGTGACATTTGTGTCTTGGTCTGCCATGTCTTTGGATTGGGCCGCTCACAATGTTTTACTGAATAGCTCAAAGCTAGTGACAGAAAACAAATGATTATAAGTTAGCATTTTATGTTAGCGCTTACACACACACATACACAATCACACATTCACATACACATATTCGACATCTCTGTGTATCACTGCTGACACGGTACTTTGCATTATAGTTATTACTATTATTATTATTATTATTATTAACAATGTTGTATTGCAGTTATCACTGACAATAGCAATATCTCCCAAAGTATAAATATTGTTATTGTTTACATTGTATATGTATCTACTCTCTCTCTGTCCCTTCTGTCCCCCTGACTTGTCCTGTAGCATCATCAAAATAAACAAGATCTATTCAACAAAAGGAGTTGGAAAAGCAACTCTGTTGGCTCAACAAGGCACCCAGACCCTCCATACTGTACGCCAATGTATGTATTTTAAAAATAAATAAACAAGAAATAAACAATAAATTAGTTAGAATTTTAATGTTTAGACCGGAACACAGTTAACGTTAGGAGTCTACATGTTCTGTGCCTAACTCGATGGTGTAAAACAGATTCTGTGCCTGTAGAGGCAGGAAGAAAAGAACGTTCTCACTCTTTCAAACTGTGCAAAGTCCTCAAGATTGTAAGTAACGTTAACGATCGTTTGAAAGACATAAGCAAAGCAAAGCTCAGTGAAAACTGTCAAACACAACCAAAGACAGAAGTTACTGACCTGGATGAGCAGATAGCAGCAGGCTGTAAATAAAGATAGCCGCAGCCAGCTGTGTGGGCAAGCCTGCTCTCCAGGACTAAGGTTAATGGCATGCAGTATATGTAGCTCAAGTCCTGATTAGTTAACCTGTTAGCTGCCAGGTTAACTGAGACAATTTAGCTAACCTTACAGTCAAGCTAGCCCTGGCTCACAGAGGTACATTAGCTTACCGTTAACCGGTTAGCAAAGACATAACGCAACAGCAAGCACGAACTGCTTTCGTGTACCTTACAAATAACACCAGGTTGGCCAACATATAGTTAACTACTAATTCTCACCGCACGTAACGTGGCATATGATCCACGAAACGTTTCCTTGTCTTTCTAGTTTGGTGTTGACAGAACACAATATTGCGCGGAACCTTCAGGCGTGCCCTTGTTTCCATGGCGTTAATTTCCGGGCATCAACAGCGTACGCTCACAAAATAGCTCCCCTCACAACTACGGGATTACAGTGTTTTGTCGTTTTATCTAATTGATGTTTTTGGCGTCGCTCGGTGGAGTCGTGATCATAAATGGATTCCAGGGCTTCTGAAAATAAAGATTCTCGCCCCTTGAGACGGTCGACGAGACAGTCATCGGTCAAAGGTGAGCAATTGGACTGTTATGACAGTTTACTAACGTTAGTTAGCTTAGCGTTAGTCATCGCTAACTAATAGCCAGACGTTAGGTCATTAGTTAAATGTTCAACAACAAAAGCCATTGAACTTCTGCTTTTAGCATCGTTAGCTCACTATTTGTGTAGGCTCAGAGCAGGAAATCGCTATAAAATGAGATCTGTGTTCACGCTGCGATCTCTTTGTGTAAGTTAACGTTAGCACTTATTTCTGCGCCTTCTGTAGTATTGAGTTTTGAGGCAACCCCCAGGGGTCCTCTGAAGAGGACTAAAAAGGTCTCACAAAGTCAGGCTCCTGTCGCAGGTGTCAATGGGTCCAGTGGCGTGGAGAATGGCTCGGGGGATGAAGGTGGGAATCTCCAGTTAACTGTTTTTGTCTAGTTTGAGAGATTAATTCCCATTCTGCTGTGTCCAAGGAGGTGTAAACAACTGACTCATTTTGGACTTGACAGATTCCCCCAGCAAGAGGAGGCGGAAGGAGACTGGAGGATCCACAGGCAGCAGTGGGGATGACAATGAGATGGAAGTCCAGGAATCTGTTGAGGAAATGGAGAAAAGTCAAGAAAAGGGGAAGGATATTGAGCCAGATCCCCCTCAGGGCACTCATCGATCAAAAATATACCAAGGTTAGGACAGCAAGTCATCAATATTCATTACTAATAAGTCATTGATAATGGATTTGACTGGTTTTAAAAGATGTTCAAAATATACGTACTCTAAAATTGTATAAAACATAGGCAGCAAATTCTCACATTTATTGAAGCTGAAATCAGCCAGTGTTTGAATTTTTGTTTGATAAATGTCAGATTAATAAGAGTTATTAAAATTGTTGTTGATAACTAGATTGAATAACAGGTCAAACAGCTAATCATTCAGCACCAGCTGCTTTGAGTATATACATATTGAGTATTATATTGATATAATGTTATTGATATAATGTTATTGGTGCAAAGTTAAGTGTGTCCCCCCAAAAAGGTCCAGCTTTCACTTTCAACTTATCCTTTTTGTGTTAAGTTTTGTATGAAGTTACATGAGATGTTTTAAGTTTTGCATTCAGATCCTTGTGTAGATGTCACCACTTATTGATTTTTTTTTTTTTGTGGTAGATAAACGGCACAAACACATTTATACATTGTGAAATAACATGGCCTCTTTTTTGCAGATGTACTGTACTCACTTCAGACACTCTACATACATATTCAGAGCTACTGAAACGTACTAGTACACACACACACATACAGTTAAAGTAGGCTACACAAAAACCAGTACTAAGTAAAAACAATGGCAAATGAATGGCAGTAAATTAATAAATGTAATCCTTAATCATAATTGAATAAATATTGTGATTACATACATATGGTGATCATGTTTATCAATCACAATCATGTTATTACTTTTATTATGTACGTTTTTACTCCAACACAATTCTCGCCAACATTAGATTTACTCACAGCAGGTTCAGTGATTTTATTTAAATTAAGGTTTTCCTTCTCTGTAAAACAGGTGCCATTGGAGATGGAGTGAATTTATCCCCTCTTGTAGTGCTTGGTGAACGCTGCTCACCTGGTCTTGCTATGTGTGAAGATGCAAGCAGGGTGAAAACCACACCAGGTAGGAAAATAATATTGCTTTGGGGATGATTACATTAATAGAGGACAATGTAGTTGACTGACTTATTTGTTTTCAGTGAAACCATCAACCAAAGGACCTGCAACCCCCATCAAATCTGTGCAAATCAGACCACCACAGGACAGAAACAACGTGCCAGATTCCAAGAGAACCAGCATGTCCGGGTACAAGAGCACAATGGAAGCCAAAGCCAAAAGCACTGGTATTGTATACGTCTTTATTTAGTCAGATGTTAATCAAATAAATGCATTGAGGACCTGTTCAGTGGATTTACACCGTATCTCATCAATGTTACATGAAAAAATTCTACCTCGTCTTTAGGTAAAACTGGAGTTAACCACCTTGTCGCAACAGTGCATCCTGTCCAGGAAAACTCCTATGTAATGCGACAACGTTTGCATATCATTCCAATGCAAAAAGATGCTGTTCAGCTCAAAAAAGAAGGTATTTCACCTGCAATTGAACATTTTAGTCCTTAGTAACATCTTAATAGACATTTTTGACATTGATAAAATGATATTTTCTTTCTTGGAAGGGAAAAAGAAAACTGCTGTCATCAAGAGAAGCTCTGGATATTCTTCTAGAGGTAATATACAGTCATTTTTATTACATTGTCTTTACACTTTTGACTAAACAGTTCTAGGTAACCAATACTAGGAAATGAGTATTGTACGTGAGGACTAGAGACCATAAGGGCCTTTTTTCTCTTCTCATTCACCCCACCAGTAGGAACATTGAAGTAACCTAAGCCAACACAGTGACATTACCTCTGCACAACATTCAGCAACACCAGTGCAATTTCTCTGAAATTCTTTGTTGAATAGGCAGCCCAGTGTCTTTTTTTAAATTTATGAGTTTTGTTTATGCTGCTAAAATTAACTAAAAAATAAATGTTGGTTTCTCATGCTGCATTGGCTTAAGTTGGTGTTTGACAAATCAATTTAAACATGTCACTTTTGTTTTCTATTGTACTGCATGATACCTGCTCCGAAGTAGAAGCTACAAAAGTCCATCAAAATGGTGTTCTAAGACCAATTATAGTTGTCAGTTGTCCTTCAAAGGTTCTAAGAACTATGAAAAGGTTCCTCTGATCCAAATGTGCCTTGAATATGCTCATGTGTGCTTTCAGGATTCATGTGGTATTTATGGTGTTTGGTTCTTGTGGTGCTGCTCAGCTCTGCTGCCTTGCTGGCATACAAAAAAATCCCTGTACTCCAAAGAACTGGAAATCATGAAGGGAATTTATTCAGGGCTGCAAAGCCAGAAGTGTTTGCAGATCAGCTGGATAGTCTGCAGGCTCAGTTCCCTAGCCAGCAGCCTGAGTTATGGAAGAGGAGCAAGATTCACCTGAGGAAGCATCTCCAAACAGTCCAGCCCACAGAGCCAGTCAGTTTGATCTTCACTGCTGGCCGCAGGGCTGAGAGGACACTGCACTGCCTGGCTCAGGCCCTGGCCTCCTGCTACTCATCTGCCCTCAATACCGCTGTCCTCCACATTGATGGAGCTAGTAAAGCTGGCCAGGACAGCGATGAGGTGAAGCTGGACATTGACAGACAGTTGCAAGCAGCCTTTGAAGGAGACAAACCTGTTGCAATCATTCATCGCTTTGAAGAGCTGCCTCCAGGCTCCACCCTCATTTTTTATCGCTACTGTGACCATGAGAATGCCGCATACAAGCAGGTCTTCTTCTTGTTCACCGTGCTACTGCCTCAGGATGAGGTCAGCAGTGAGCTGAGTCTGAAGGCTGTGGAAGAGATGGTCCATGACTATGTTCAGGAGAGGCTTGTGGGCTCCCACAACCAAACTGCTTTCAATAAGATGGACACCGACAAGTATGGTGGTCTCTGGAGCCGCATCTCTCATCTTATCTTGCCTGTGGTGTCTGAGAAGGAAATAGAGCAGAAAGGATGCTGAGGATCCAAGCTAACATCTCAGAAGGATGCCACTTTGGACCAGCCTGAGACTTTCTGGCACTGTGCAGGAGCTATGAAGCTGGAGAAAAGTGGGATCATGATGTGTGTGCTGTGATATTTCACAACAGGTTTGATTTAAAATGTGTCATGTTTGTATTGATCTGTTTGTTGGATTCAAGTGTGATATAGTTTAACTTACAAGATGTCCATAGTTTTTCTTTGGAATACATGTACAGGATTTTCTTAAGGATGTAAGAATGGTGTGGCTCTTTGGAATGTGGAATGATGCACTTCCATAGTATTGTATTAAATGCATATTCCCATGCAGAATTAGCATACAGTATATGATAATATAGTTTGATTTGTTTTCTCTTTTTTCTATATCATAAATTTTATCAACAGGACTCTGGGAAATAATCAGTATGGATCTCTTTAAAAAAACAAACAAAACTGTTTAAACTAATGGTTTATTTCTGTTTAACGTTCATGTGGGGATGGGTGTCACTTCATTAATTTGTGTGTACACAATTAGATTGGTTTTGCACTAAAAATATTTAATTTTGCTTTATCCAATTTATCAAAAGGACTGTTTTTTTTTTTAAAGGAAAATATTTTACATTTGTTGTTTTGGTATCTCAATGTATATATTTGTAATATGTCTCTTTCCTTGTAATTGGAATATGTTTTGATAGCTGTTTATATGCACACAAACACACACGACATACAAGTTTGTCAAGAAACCACAGATGCATAGGTCTAATGTAGTCAGTTTAAAAACACACTCTCACAATGTGATATGAAAGACAAAATGTGCCTTAAACACTCATGTAGGATGATTAGACTATGTTTGAAGGATATGATAAACCATTCATGCTATATTTTATACCAGCTAGGTGTATTGCTCAAACCTTTTCTAATTTGTGCTTCTTTACATTTTTGATGTAAAGTATTCTTCTCAGACATTCTGTCCATTCCTTTATTGCTGTTGAACATATGGATATTTTCAATAAAGATTATTTTGATATTTAGAAGAGTTAATTATCTTGACTATGTTGAGCATACTCTTGGTATTTTGTGTAGTTTCTGAGAAAAATGATGATGATCCAGTGATTTTACACACAGTGTAAAGCACACAAGAGAGCTGCTTTTAAATAGCGATATAGCTACAACATCCTAACTGTATAGCATCCAGCTAAGAAATCCAGTTTAGAAACACAGAGTTTTCTTTAACAGGTATGACTTAGTACTAAAGCGTATTGACTGTTAATGGATTAACATTATGAAGCGAGTTCAAAAGTCTGTGTAACAACTGTGGAGTGTTGTTTACAGACATTTATTGTATAACTTTTTTGGGGACCACAAAGAGACAAGGAAGTCTTAGCAGGTTCAGTTGTTTGCCAAGTGCTTGATAGGTGTGTTTCCATAGCTTGGAGATTTAATGACTGGGTGAGTCATCAACCTTAAAGTGGCCAAAGGTTACCTGTTAATAATGTTTTATAAATCACGTATTATGTAGGTACTAAACAAGCTGTGGATAAAATTTTAGTACCAAAGTATTTTTAAATTTGTTTAAAGGTCAAATATAAGCAGCTCTTGTATTAAAGCTCAGAGGTTCAGTAAAGTGACTGACCTGAAAAAATGCAAACCAAAGTTGTCCACATTATCATATTGTAGTGAGACCAAATCAGACAAATGTGAGATTTCATCATAGGAAGGCAAACAGCAGCAATTTTTTTTCAATAGTATAATGCATTTAAAATCAGTTTACAGTGTGGTTCATATAAGACTATACATTAATAAATTACATAGATGTAGCTGTTATTGACTAAATTGTCTATTTAGGTGTATGGAGGATTCATTTGTTGCTATATGTTTGTTGGACAAACATGATTACATCAAAGAAATGCATGAAAACACTGTTTATCTTTTCAAAATCAAGAATCCTTGTTTCTTATTGACTGTGATGACATTATTTTCAACATATGAGCATTTCATGACCTGAGATATTCCTGGCCAAGTCAGGAAAGTGGCACAGATGTTGTAATCTATTTATTATTTAACATTTAGTGTCATCTAATTGACTTATCTTGCCATTTTTCTCTAGCAAGTTTTGTTCATAATAAGAGAGGCACACTGAGCACAGCTAATCCATGAGGACATGTTTACACCACCAAACATACCCCTGCCTTGACTTCATCCAAGCTTAACATTGACAAATATTTGCACTGATAAGAAATGGTATGATCTAATTTAACAAGCTTTCTTGGAAAATGGCAACAAAACATCAGCCATACTGTTTATTTACTCCCACTAGTGTATTGTACTAGCGTTTTTTACTTTGGGTTTCTTTGGAAGCTCAGCAAAGAAATCCAGGAGCCAGGAGCAATCTAGCAGAGATACCAGGGAGGGAGAGCCAGGACTTGGCACAGGATGGAGTAGTCATAGTCCAGAGGAGGGTGAGGAAGTGTTTTGCATGAGAAGGCACTTTGAAATACTGACCCAGATATGCCTTTATTCTCATGAACACTCTTGCTTCACGCTTTCCACGCCTTCTGTAGCGTTGAGTCAACTTTTTTCAGTATTTACAGGTCATTACAATGAAGATTCATGAACATACAATTTAAAAACCTTGACAAAAGCTACAATTTGTAGTCAAATTCAATGTGGTCATGAGTATTTTAAACATGTTTAACAAAGTAAACACAAAATACAATATTTAAAACTGTGCATGCGGACAAAGTACTGACACATCTTACTTATCCAAACGCCCAGATATTCCAACAATGATGGCTATAGTGAAAGATGTGGCTCCACTGATGATGAATACTGAGACTGCAGTGACAACCATCTCAGCTGCAGTGAGTGTCTTCTGAAATTCAAAGATGCAGTGGTCAAATACAGACATGAGGCATTTTTACTATATGGATGATTTGTTGTTGATACAAAATGTCATCAAAATGCTGTCAGTGCTGCAGACAGATGAGACTCTCACCTTTATTTTTGGTTGCATGGATCTCTCACTAGTTTCTGACCCCCCTGTAACAGAAAATGTTGACCAATATTATTTTGTTCTTCATAGGAACCAAAACTGCATAGTACTAAATTCACTGGACAAAATACTGCTCTAAGTCATTCACCTATTTCACTTCTCAGTATTATCCGTCTGTGAAGACTGAATACAAAAACCCAGATTACAGATAGGAATATCCAAGCGGTGTAAGCAGCCATCACTGTGAGTAGCCAAGGCTCTGTCCTGTCCTTGTTGTAGCTGTCAATCTCATAAACACCAATAAAGACAACAGCAACTGTGTGTAAAACAGATTTGGAAATAAAATCAGAGCAGTAGACAGGCAGTGGTTGAATGCTAAGATGCAAGCTGTGACATTGTTAGCACGTTTGCTGTTTTAAGACATGGTTTGACATCGTGTGCTTGGTAATAGTGGAGCTACATTCTGCAGTCAGGTATCTTAACTTAGCACAAACAGTGGAAGTAAAGAGAAGCAGCTAACCAATGTGGCTTTGGCTGAGGGTAACACAATTAATCTACCAGCACCTCTACACTCACTCATTAGCACAGTGTACACTGCACCAGGTAAAGAAATATTCTTACACACAGTCCCTGAAGAACGTGACATTTACACTTAAACTAGCTGCCCACTGTAGCTCCATAATTACTAGGCAATTACTGAGAGAGTGGAAAGATTAGAATCAAATGAATTTCCCTACTTGTAATAATGTTATGGATGACTGAACACACTTTGAACACAAGGTTACAGATCTCCTTCCTTGAACAGAGGAAAAGACAAAATAAAAGCAGTTGTGGATGAAGTTTTGATGTGAGGGCCAAGTCAAACATTCAGGCAGAATAAGAGGAGCTGAACTTACATTTCATGATGGGGTTCAAATGGCAGAGAAACAAATATGAGCTCCATGAAATTTATCACCATAACCACACTCACAAGAGCAACGAGCGTGACCTTAACATACACAAATACAAAAGGAGACACACACAGACATAAACTACACACAAATTAAAGTCATCACAGAACAATTCAGAAATGTGACTCAGATAGAAGTTACTCACATTACTGGAATCTCCCTCATAAAACAAGATCAAGGCCGATATTTCAACTACTGCACATATTACACTGCATGATATCTCTAACCCCTATAAAAGAAATAAAATGCAATTGTAATTACATTAATTAATCTGAGTAATTAGTATCCATTTGATTTTTTTTCCACACAGATACATAAGCACAGCTTGTACACGATTGCCTTTACATATAGCCTACATGATGATTTTCACTTGTCCCTATATGGTGTTTTATGTAAAAAAAAATTAATGAAATTACAGTGAAAAAAAAGAATGCAGGATGAGGGGATGTAGAAACAGTAACAGAAGTACTAAACTCAGGCCTTACCTTAGTTAGGTGATGAGAAAAGGGGCTGTTGGTGAGGATGGTGCCTAGATTAGACAGTTCCTGCAGAGAGGCAGGATGAGACAGCAGTTCACCGTCTTTGTGTGGCAGTGCCAACAATGTCTCACCATGCTACAACTTTGATAGGACTATATTCTGTAACAGCAACAACTGACTGACATGAGTTTATAAATACCTTACCATTTTCAATACCACGAAAAGACTGTCCACACTTGTCAACGCAGTAGCAGCTTTCTAAAAATATCAGAGAAAAAAACAATGAGGAGTTATTGTTCATGTATTTATGCAGGTATTTTTACACAGTGTCTAAAAACCTCAATCAAGTCCACCTTTGTGCCCCTCCTTACCTTTAGTGGGATGAGCACTGTGTTCTTGGGTGAGATACTGGATGTATTTGTAATAGGAGATAAAGTGGTAATACTTGGCTGTGTAGTAGTTTTTGCAGCACTTGGCTTTGTGGTATTTGACTTTGTAGTACTCGTTGCAGTCCTTGGCTTTGTAGTACTGTTTGTAGTACTTGACTCTGTGGTACTTATTACAATACTTGGCTTTGTGCTACTGTTTGTAGTACTTGGCTGTGTGTTACTTGTTGCAGTACTTGCCTTTGTGGTACTGTTTGTAGTACTTGGCACTGTGGTACTTGTTGCAGTACTTGCCTTTGTGGTACTGTTTGTAGTACTTGGCACTGTGGTACTTGTTGCAGTACTTGGCTCTGTGGTACTTTTTGTAGTACTTGGCTCTGTGGTACTTTTTGTAGTACTTGGCACTGTAGTACTTGTCTGTGGAGGTAAAGTGAAATCCACTTTTTGCCAGAATGTCGCATAAGACTGAACAACTGTGGCCCTGAAATGTGTCAGACAAAAACAGATGTTTGTTTAAACCCCTTTTGCTCTGCATTGACTGTTAAGATGAATCCTTTACCTGAAAGTGATGTTGAGGTCTTCTCCCTCCGGTGTCCAGTGAACTCTGATCAAATTCTTTTCCTGATTGGTTGTTTGACTGACAGCTGAGCCCTGAGAAAAGTGAGAAAGAGCTTTGATGACTTCAAATTCATTTACATTTGTAATTAAAATTGACATGGAAAGTATGAATATTGTATATTAATATTAATCAATTCAGTGTTTGCGATGGGGAAGCACGGTGGATTAGTGGTTAGCAGTGTTGCCTCACAGCAAGAAGGTTCCTGGTCTGAAACCCATCAGGGGCCTTTCAGTGTGGAGTTTGCATGTTCTCCCTGTGCTTGTGTGGGTTTTCTCCAGGTACTCTGGTTTCCTCCCACAGTCCAAAAACATGTATGTCAGGTTGATTGGTGACTCTAAATTGCCTATAGGAGTGAGTGTGAGTGTGTGAGGTTGTTGGTCTCTATGTGGCCCTGTGATGGACTGGGGACCTGTCCAGGGTGGACCCCTGCCTTTCACCCAAAGAGAGCTGGGATAGGCTCCAGCAGGTCCCTGGGACCCTGGTTAGGACTAAGGGGGTCTAGATAATGGATAGATGAACGTTTGGGATGGTTACTTACTGCATTTCTGTTGCATGTCAGTAGTTGAGTCTGAGCAGGATCAAGCAAGGTAAATTTTCCAACAGGACGGCCTTCCTGTAACATGTCATTCTTTCGAGCCTCCAATATAAACCCCTGAAATGTTGTGGACTTGCCTCTAAGAAAAACTGTAAAATAGAAGAGTCATCAGGGTGAACATGAAGGAACAGAAAACAAAGACCTTACTAACAAATGAGCCTTTGGGAAAACACAACTAACAGTCTCTGTACCTGTAATAGGTGCTCCCTTTTTCACATCTTGGTCAGCCTGGACCTCATAGGGTGGTTCACTGTTCTTTGGAGAAATAATGCTCCCATCTCTGTTCGGATGCACAGGTAACATTGATGCGCATGACTGTGGAAACTCACCATTTGCAAACCCATGAACCTTTGTGATGATGATAAAGCTACTCACAGTCCACATCCACATCTGTAAAACAAAGTGTGCATCTCTAAATGCTGTAAACATGCAGTTACTGAGGATTATTAATCTGAGGTTGAAACACTGCCACAGCGATAACCAGCAGGTGATTTGGCATCAAATGTATCTGTTCAGTTTCTTACTATAGAGTGATTTTAGAAAGTATTCAGATTTTAAGCAGTATGTCTGGTGAACACCAGGTGATCTGGCTAATACCATCCCTACAGTGAAGCATGGAGGTGCATCTCAGCAGCGGGGATAAGGAGACTCATCAAAATCCAGGAAAGCCCTACAGTACGTGATTCAGAACATTGTCTTAACACAACAAAGCAATTAGAAGTGTCGGTGCTCCAGTTTCTGAACACTACAGTGCAGGACAGAGCTACAGCTTTCATCCTGTTCATTAATATGGACCTAAACACACTTAGATAAAGGTCAGTTTCTTAATCATAAAGCTAGTTTTATTAGAGAGTCAGCACCAGGAATCTTAGAATTATTTGTAATATGCATAATATGCATATGATTTTTTTTGAAAATAGAAATCATTTGAAGAAAATATAGGACTTAAGGTAAAAAGTAAACATTTTTAGATATCTCAATCACTATTATTCAGACTTAGATGTTTAAAAAAAACCCTGGTGATTAATTAAACAACATTAACAGTAACAACTCTTACCTTAAAATACAGGTGTTATACAGCGTATCCAAAACCACACAACTATAAGTTCTAGATGTTAAGCTACAATCTTGGACTCTTAATAAAAACAAGAAAAAAATGCTGATTGGGGCTCCTTAAGGAAAATCGAAGAAACCTCATGAAGGTCTTGGCAGATAAACAGTTAGATATGCACCGACTACTAGAGAAGAGCACAATAAACTGAAGTCTGAATGAGGAAGTTATAAAGAATAATCCAAGTCCATGACTGAAACCTCCCACATGCACAGGCACAAAGATAAACAAGACACAGTTTGCCTTTACTTCTATGTACCAGCAGACCGATGACCAGGTGTGATACAATGTCATAAAGATTGAACTGAACACTTTTTATATGTTCAATCTTTATTTTTAATCATTAAACAACATACACTTTATAAATTAATCTACCAGGTTTTACATTGCGCTTCCCAAAAAATGTCATAAAAGATATAAAAAGACAGTAAGAGACAAACAATCATGGTGTTAAGGAAAACTCACTTTGAATTAAAATTAAAAAAGAATTTGCCACTGTGAAGATATAGCCCATAATAGCTCCGCTTCCAATGCCACTAATAATGTTTTGAAATAAAAACAATGCTCATTTTAAAGGGTCTTTAAATGCATGCAACAATTCAAGCAGTGTCCCATTATCACAAAGGTTCAGCACAGATACCAACACATACAGCAATAAATAACAAAGTTCAGATTTAATATTGAGTTCAACCTGCTGGAAAACTACACAGTTTAAATATTTTCCCCTGAGATTAAATCAATGCCACAGCACTGAAAAAGCCAGAAAAAGCCAGAACTAATACAATGATCCCTGTGAGATGAGTTGTTGTATTCTGACCTGCTGCTGCTCCTGAACTGGATCTTGGCGACTGAACATCTGTTTCACTATTGACCTCAAATGTCTCCTAAACTTCACACCAACAAATGCATAAAAGACAGGGTTGAGGCAGCAGTGGGAGAAAGCAATGAGCCTGCACACGTAGAAGGCATAATCAAGATGGATGCTTACTTCACATGACTCAAATGGTGTAATCAATTTGTCAGACAAAATCCTCAGAAAGATAACCACATTGTATGGCACCCAGCCGATAAAGAACACAGCCACGATGCAGAAGACTAACTTCACAGCTCTGTTCTTTGTGCGAGACCTTGTTCTTGTAATTTTGAACAGTATTTTAATGTAGCAGAAAGCCATCACCGCAAAAGCAACCAAAAAGAAAATATTTTGCTGGTAAACAGCAATATTTTTCCACAAGGCGTTGTCAAATTCACAGCCTACAGAGTGTTCATCCTTGTGGTAGATTAGGATGAGGGAGCTGTAGAGCAGGGAGGGCATGGCTGCTCCAGTGCTGATTATCCAGACCAGGACAGTAACAAAGACCATGGTGCTGAATTTCTGTGTGCTCAGATCAGAGAGAGGGTGGACTACAGCCAAATACCTGTAGATAGTCATTACGCTGAGGAAGATGATGCTGCTGTAAAACCCGGTAAAGAAGACAAAAGTCACAGTTTTGCAGAGAGCATCTGAAAACAACCATCCCCAGATGTGGTAAATGGCCCAGAACGGGAGACTGAAGGTGAAGATGAGGTCTGAGATGGCCAGGTTGAGGATTAAAATGTTGGTGAAAGACTTGAGGTTTTCATATAAAGCCAGTATTACAAGGACAAGGGTATTTCCTGCGAGGCTCAGTGTGATTACAACAGAGAAGAAAACAGGAACAACAATGGATCCAAATCTGACTATATCTTCTTTTTCACAAACTTCATCATCATAGTCAGCGAAATAGTCGGTGTAATTCATCGCTGTCATGCTGGAACCTAGAAAAGAAAAATAGGATTCGTTTGTGTAGGTTATTTGGTCTGACAGATCAGGTGATTCATTTTAGTTGTTTCATTGTTTCAATCAATAAAAGAATTGAAGTTTTTTTTTGAAGTGATAATGATGCACTTGATGACATGTTACAAAGAAAAGCAAAAGCTTTGTAAAGCAAAAAGATTAAAAAATGATCTACCTCAGGTTGATGCGTCTTGTTTGTTTCTGGATGCTCCACTTTCTGCCAACTCAACAGAGATCTCACGAAGGCATCGCTTTAATGGTCTCAAACCAGTATTTTCTCTTCCTGTTTCTCATAATATCATTTGCTTGACTATCTATAGTAGGGCTTCAGATCAGCTGATCCTGTGGTTGTCACTACACTGTTAACCCAAAAGTTGTTTCTATGCAAACAGTTTGAGTGAATGTCACTTTAAAAAATTTGTTTTATGTAAGTTGTAAGTTGTAAGTTTAACAAACTTAAACTATCAAGTTTTACCTACGGCCACACCTCTGTTTTCAGCCCTGCAACACTTTTCTAGGTTGTGATTGGTTCAAGACTCAAGACTAGTCTGGGTTTGCTTCTTGGCGGATTCTGAGAAAATTGCGCCTTTTTCTTATTTTCAAGAAGTAAATTTGGTCTTTTTACCTTCTCCCTTGATGAACATGTTTTCTGCCTGGGAGTTATCTGCAGTAACATGCCGCTGAAAAAACGTCATTTGCATTTTTCTCTTTTTCACGAGTTTGGACTATTGTAATCAACAGTTGACTGCAGTTAAGAAGATGCAATTTTCTAGGTGAACTTGGTGAGTTGTTTTCTGCGTTCAAGTATTACAAATTAGAAACCACTGAAACTTTTTTAGTTAGAAATGTGTGCATTTTAATATGTAAATTTGAGGTTGACTCCAATGCATACAAACAGTAGCTCTCAAATTATATTGTTCCACATTAGATCTGGCAACAATAGTTAAAAAAAACCCAAATGATTATCTTATTAGAAAGAACATGGACATCACATTTGCCCTCAGAAGAGATGAGGTTGTAAAGGATAACCCTGACATTAGCCAGATGGTCCGACGCTGGCCAGCCCTTTTCACAGAAAGCCAGGTTTGTGGAAGTTTCCTTTGAATATGTGTTTTTTCTTACTTGTCTTACATACAATACATACTTGGACATGTTCAGAGAGGTTCATTTGTTTTATAAGTAAGTTTGCCTGTATGACAAAATCTGGCTTATTTGTATTTTTCAGGTTTACTTGGAGTTTAACAGGGTTGCTGGAAGAAACCTTAAAGAGGAATTCTTTGGTGTGCTTCATGGCTTGTGTCCAAGCTTGATGGAAATTTTCAAGAGGAAGACAGGTCAGATAGGACCTACTACTAGTTGGGTATTTCAAAGTGATTGTGAGAGAAAATGTCTACAGCAAAAAGTAAGAATATACTGGTGGAAAAAAAACACAAAACATTTTGATAATTTGATAACCAGTTCTTATTGTTTTTGGTTTAAAGGTTGTTTTTGAAAACTGGTTGTAGATCTCATAGTTCACAAAGAGCAGCATTATCAATGATATTTGTTGCTTTGTTGTGTGTTTCAATAAAAATTAAGGAAAAAAATGTACTGTTGTGTGGTCATTGAATTGGAACTTTCCTATCCCATTTATTTTAATACGTATATGGTTTTAAATATATTTGACTTAAAATATTAAGTTTTCACTATTTTGCATTTAAGTTGACTCTACTTAAACAAATTAATAAATTTTTTGACTGTCGATTACTTAAACCATTTAAGTGTATATGACTTAAAAATATTACGCTCTGTTTTGCATTTAACTTGACTATATTTAAACAAATTTACTTTTTTGACTGTCGATTACTTAAACAAAACTTACTTAAATTGTTTAAGTACAATCAACTCATCTGGGTTTACAGTGTACCTATTTCACATGTAGATCTGTGAAAGTAATATGACGTCAACAATTAGCAGCCTATATATTGTAGTTATTTTAAGCTGTATGCAATATTCAAATCTGACTTTAGCTCTTAATTTTGTTGAAATCATTAAGTAAGCAAAGAGATTAGATTTAACTTTAGTCTAAAGCAGGCTCTGGAGTCACTTTAATCAGACTGTAAACATATTGAGCTTAAAGCTTCATTCTGAACATTGGAATAAAGGGTTGGATAAAAAAAATCAATAAAAGCTTGAGTTACTTGATTTGTTAGAGAACTTCCAGCCAAATTGTGGATAACTAACCCACCTGTTACAGTACTAGTGAAGACTAGTGAAGTTACATGGCTGTTATATCAGAGAGATTTCAACTACCACCAAGGGAGACTGGAGTTTGTTTATGATCCTCACAGCATTAAAAAATAGCAATTTGTTTATATATAGACATCTAGGAAATGAAAATAATAAATGAAAATAATGTTCAGGCACCTGTGAGAAGCAGATAAAAGTCCAGCTCCTGGTCCCTACACATGCTGCAGACAATAACATGGTCTTATTAAACCCTCTCTGCCCAGTAAACACCCCTGTCTTTAAAGTCCAGGGCTACAATTTGTAACAAATCTTTTTAAAATCTGTAGTTTAGATTTTAGGTTTCTCAAACTTGAGAAAGCACAAAAATGACATACATAATGTTTTTATGTCTACTGATCTTAACAAGGTCAATTCCTCAACAAGGAAACTCCTGCTTCCTGCAAACAAAGATACCCGGTTTGATCAATAACCTGGTGTTAAGAGTAAACAAAGATCAACTCGTTATTGATCACATGACACCTCTGTTTACTCCGCTGTGATAACCAAACTTCTATTTTCTGGACCCGCCTACAAACCTCATCGCTATTGGTTCAGGCGCCCGCATAGTGCTTTGTCAGTGGATGGTCTCCTGTCAATCACGACAGCGACAACAAGATTGTACGCACAAGACAAATGATCTGGGTTGTTATGGTCTTGAGTCATAACTATAAAAGTATGTCAGACTTATTTTCTTTTCGTGTTTTTCACCAGAAACCACAGAGTAGAAACGTACGAGGTTATTTAAGCTGTGTCGTGTCTCAGTCACGTCGCGGTCACTGTCAGGATGTCTGTTAAAGTGAGAAGCTAAACATTACTGAGACAACTTAACCTTAACGTTACTGAGCACAAAGGCCGACAGTAAATCCTTAAACTCTCATTTATACGCGCTTGTTGTCGTTCATCGGTGCCAGAAAGTTAATATTAGCACCGTGAGAGCAAATATCCAGTGTCTGAAAACTGTTGTTGATGTTTTCAAACTGTCGAAACACAAGTTAACCTAGCTAACTGTTAGCTTCACTAATCTAACGCCAACTGAACGCCGGAAAAAAAACGGCTAATTTGTATGAATACTCAGGTATTAAAATAGTGGATATGGTGTTGTGACTAGTTACATTGGCACAGTGTGTTAGGTTCTCTATATTTCAGTGTTGTGTTTACAGGAAGTTAGCACCTGCACAATAGCCAGTGTCCAGTAACATCTGCATTAAATGCCAACGCTAACACAGGTCTGTTAGTGTAATTCTGTGTATTGTAATGTCATTTCCACAATGCCAGGTTCATTTGTCTGGTGTTTACTGACATTGCTGAAGCAGCATGGTCTTATTTACTATAATACTGGATATTGAGAGCTTCGTACATGTGAGACCTGCTGCTCAGGTGTTGCTCTAAGTTGTGCATTGTTTGCACAAGTGTTTATTTTATTTTGTAGAGGAAAGTCTGGGCAGTGTAAACCAGTAATCTCCAAACAGTATGTTATAATGAATTTTATATAGAAGTCCAGGCTTTATCTCAGGAGGTACTATATGCACTACACGAAAATATAAGAGTTGTAAAATTATGGTTAATTAGAGTTAGATTAGATTTTTGTGAAGAGTAACCCTCCCATCCTCTGACAGTATTTCTTGTCAGGTAATGCTTAATGAGATTAGGACTCAGGTTAGTCTAGTTTAATCAGCTTTTAGCAAGAACCGGCGGCCTATTGCATTAGGTAATTTTGCTGTACACCATGCCGTGCCTTGAAACAAAGACAGTTTACCCATGTGTGACAACTCACAGTTTTTAAGGACCAACTGGAAAAACGTTATGACCACGAGTTTAAGAAGGGCTGACTCTTTTGTCGCTTTATAATGATCAAATTAGTTTACAAATTTCTAGCTTTGTGATCATAAGTGGTAAATAATCAGTGTATTTTATTGTTGCAATTATGTCAGAATATAAATGTATGAATTAATATTATAAAAACATGATAGGACAGATAGGAATAAAAGAGTACAACTAACTAGTAGTTTGTCAAAAGATCAGAAAACATAAAGTGACATTATTGTGTATACAGATTATACAAATTAAACTGACCACTAGACTTCTGTCACACTAACTTTCAGGTTTAAGAGCTCTATCATCTGCACTGAGAATGACAGTGTATTCACCATGTGAACTCTCATTATACTAATGTGTAACAGATTCTTGTAAACATAGTGTTAAGTGTGCCAGAGCGTTAATCTTTTGTTCCTGACTCATTCTCATTCTCCGATTCAGCAGAGTGGATGTGACCTCGTGACCCCTGGTTGCCAGGGAGAGAGTGGTGGGGCCATGGCTGCTGGGGCTACGGTTGGGGAGAGCCAACTCCAAAGGATTATCCGAGATCTGCATGGTACACCAGCTTTATGTGTGTATGCCTGTTCATGTGTGTGAATAGACTGGAAGCATGGAATTGCTGGCTGCCGTAGTGTTGCTGAAGAGAAGAGAAACAAAAGATGAGTCAGTGACATTTAGAGGGATGTAATTATCTCTGGGTCGAGTCTAAGTGCGCTGTTTACTCCTGGAACCATTTTACCTCTCTTGATCATCAAACAATTTGAAAAACAAACATCCAACCTCATGTCTGTGTAGTAAGGGTGTGGAAACCTCTGTCAGCATGCAACAAGACAGAGAGAGCGCGCTGAGGGTGCGACTATCAAATGTGTCTTTCCAGTTTTTGCGATGGATACGAGGCAAGTTTTTAATGTACTGGATATGTTTGAAGAGGTTGGTACTGCAAAAAGGATTAGAGATTTAGGAATTGGGAAAGTTTGTGCATCTCTAGCTGGAAATACACCTAGAGGTGATTTTGTCTTCAGTTCATTTGCCAAGGGAAATATAAATTTTCTTGATTTCTTTTTTTTTTTAATTTTTGCTGTTAAATTACCTGTTTCCTGTGTCCCTGACAACAGCATCAATATACTCTCTGCAAGACCATTAGCTATTGACAATTGTCTTTAGTTCAAGGTAACTTGTTGTTATATGCTGTTATAAGATACATTTAATCATGATTTTTTTTTTACCTATGGTTGCAAATTTCAGAGGCTGTTGCAGAGCTTGCGAAGGAGTACAGGGAAAGTGGGGAGCCAATCACAGATGACAGTACCAACCTGCATAAATTCTCCTACAAGCTGGAGTACCTGCTTCAGGTACACTATATAACGGCAATTCACCAAAGGGTGAAAAAATCACTTATTTGAAATGACTTATCACTTGTTAGAAATTGTCTATAGATGCTCTTACAAAAGGAAAAAAGCACACCAGAACGTGCACAATCTGTAGTTCTTACACTTTTTACAACTTGTAAAATCAGGATTCTCCATTAGATGATGTTTGGGGAAAAGCTCTGAAATCAAAATGCTTTTTTTTCCTTTTCATGTTGTTGCTGAAAAGTAGCACATTCCATAATAATCCATGTTATAGTTTTTATTCTGACTCTGTCTTTGCATCTTTTAGTTTGACCAGAAGGAGAAGACCACATTTCTTGGTACAAAGAAGGATTACTGGGATTACTTCAACGACTGTCTGGCTAAGATCAAAGGGGCCAATGATGGGATCCGCTTTGTCAAATCTATCACTGAAGTACAAAGATTTTTTTTGTTGTTTGCAGTGACACCACTAAAATAATAGTGATAGTATACTCATCGCTGATAGGATCAGATTATCCCTCAAACCATTCAATGTAGAAGTTCTATTTTGCTAACATTCACAATGACAGCAGTTTTCACTTCTTTTTTTCTTGGCTGACTTATTGTACAAGCACAACATACTAAAATGGACAGCCTGTTTTTCACATTGCTGCTTACAATCAGGGCTCACAAAGTATGAGTCCAAAACACATCTTAAAAAAACAATGAGACCACAGTACATGTTACATCAGAATAATTTTTATTCGGATACATATAACATAAATTTTATTTTGTGTTTGAGATTAAATACCTGATTTCTTTTTTTGGACAAGTGTTGAAATCCATGGACTATGAGTATGAACCACACAACGGTTAAAAGGCCTCTTTTTGTTTTGATAGCTGAAGACCTCTCTAGGGAAAGGACGTGCGTTTATTCGTTACTCCCTTGTACATCAGCGACTGGCAGACACACTGCAGCAGTGTCTGATGAACCAGAGAGTCACCAGGTAAAGGTGTCAGAGCTTAAAATGTCCTTTTGCCATTTAAATATGAAGAATGATGGCCTTTTATTAAAGTGCAGGTAAAGGGATTAGAATAATAAAATGGCACTTTGGATTACACAGATTTGAAAGTTAGGTAGGATCAGGAATTGCCTTTATCAGAAATAGAATGGCAGTATTCATGGAAACTGGTGTAGACTTCTATTGTTTCCTTATTTGTGTTTTTAGTGAGGTGAATGTTACTGCTCTACTGTGATGTTTTCTTCCTTATTTTCGCTTTCTATGAGGTGGCCAAGTTTCAGTAGAAGTAGTTGTCAGTTCTGTCATAATATAAAGAGCAGTTTCAATATTATGAAGTATAAAGGTACTTCTAAATCAAAGTATAAAGTTACTTTTAAATGTTGTTACTATGAAATACTATTCATGACTTTCCAGAGGTCATATTATGCATGTTACCAAAAGGAGAAATACATAGCTGCGATGAAGAATCTTTATTTTAAAGCGGGATACCACTGTTATTTGGTGCTGTAGAATGTCAGTTTCCTCTAATAAATGTTAATGCTCAAAATATGAGCCAAAACTTCCTTTTACTGGACATTATTGTTATTTCTAATTGTTCCCGTATGTCCTGCTTTGACCTCTCCCTTTTCTCTCTTCCCGCAGTGACTGGTACTACGTCAGAAGCCCCTTCTTGAAGCCCCACCTCAGTGCTGACATCATCAGTCACCTGTATGAACTTAATGAGGTACAGTTTGATGTGGCTTCTCGAGGACATGATCTTGATGCCTCCTGGCCCACTTTTGCAAGGTAACAAACCCCAAAAGCAAGTGGTCTAGCAAATAGAACTGCAAAAAGTAGCTGTCAGACATCTTCCAAATGCAGCATTTCCTTTGAACCAACTTTGCAGTTTCTTTTTTCTTTTCATTTCTTTTCTGATTCTGATTTTTTCTGATTTCTGTTCTGACAGGAGGACACTGGGAGGTACAAACTCACCCGGCCACATGTGGAAACCACCCAGTCGTAGTTCTAGCATTAATAGTTTGGCCAGCACCTACTCCCAGGTGGCATATGTTCCAATTTCTCCTGACATTTTTTTCGTAATTTTTAAATACGTACATGATGTTCATCATTCCTTCTTTTCTACTCTGGGTTCTCTTACAACTATCTAGCAAGCCCATGAGTTCCCCTCTAGCCCCGACTGTGGTCAGGGTCTGCTGAACGACCTAAATGAGTCCCTGCCTGCCTGCCCAGAAGATGCAAGCACAGTTGAAGATCTCCGCCTGGAGCTGGACCAGTCAGAGCTGAAGCAGCGAGAGCTCCTTGATAAGGTGCAGCAGCTGGGTGAAGAGGCTGCTGAGCTCAGGGGTGTAGTTGTAGAACTGCAGAGACAGCTGGATGTGTCGCTTGCTGCCCAGGAACAACAATGGGACTTGCGGGGAGAACTCAAGGCTCTGAAGGGGAGGGAGGAGGCTCTGCTCAGAGAGGTGGAAGCACTCAGGACTTTGGAAAATGCCAAAAAGGCTGAAAAATGCCTGCTGCAAGAAAAGTTATCAGCTGCTGAGGGGAAAAACATTGAGCTCCTGGCCAAGTTAGATGTGGTTCTTAACGAGAAAGGGCAGCAGGCAGCCAGCTACTTTGATTCAGCTCAAAAGATACATGAATTGCTGGATAGATTGAAAGAGGTAGAGAAAGGGAAGATGGAAGCTGTTGCAGAAGTAGAAGAGAAGAGGAGGCAAACAGAAAAGCTAGAGAAAGAGCTAAGAGTCAAGGAGGCAGCTGCAAAGGATGGTGAAACAGAACTTAGAGCGTTAGTTACATCAGTGTTTGAGGAGAAGGCCAAGTTGGAGGCTAAAGTGGAAGAACAGTGCAGGGCCGTTGACAAGCTACAGGGGGCCCTGACATTAAGAGAGAAGGAGGCCAGCAACCTTCAATGGCAGCTGCAGGACCTCCAAAGATCACTAGAGGAGAAAGAGAAAGAAACAGAGGAGGTAAAGAGGAAAGCACATGAACATAAAGATGAAATGCAAAAGAATGTTTGTGTCTTAAAAGACTCTTTAGAAGAAGAAGTTGCTGCTCTTAAGGAGCAGCTTAAGAGGAAAGAAGCAGAGCAGACTTCCAGCTGCGAGACACTACAAAAGCTAGAAGCCAAGAACCAAAGCCTGACCACAGAGACGGATGAACTGACGACTAAACTTGTTGAGCTGGAAGGTAACATTAAAGAACAGTCCACAAAGAAAGAAGACTACAAGACGCAGTGTGCCAGTCTAATGAAGCTAAATGAAGAGCTGCTGACCAAAGTAAAGAAAAGTGAGGAGCTGAAGAAGGAGATGGCAGATAAGAGAGTGGCGCTTGAGGCTGAGATGGTAGCTCTAAGGGCTTCTGAGAAACAGCTTCGAGGCCAGCTGGATGATACCAAGATGACAGTGGATGAAAAAGAAAAGAGGTTGCGTGAGGAAAACCGCAAACTGGACGAGAGTCTGCAGCGAGCCATCTTGGCTACAGAGCTCTCAGAGACCACATCAAAGAGGCTCGAGAAAGAAAACCAAAGTCTGAGAGAGGAGCAGGACACTGTGAAAGCAGCTCTTAGCACCATGCAGGCAGATCTGAAGAGTGTTCACAGCCAGATCGGAGAGTTGGAGAAGACCTTAGGAGCTTCACGCAAGAATGAAGTAAGCCTTCAAGAACAGCTGAAAGCAAAAGAAGCCCAGCTTGAGAGTAAAGAGAAGAAGCTTTATGAGCTTCAGTCCAGGTTAAATGCCTTGGAGGCCAGGGAGAAGGTGATGGAGAGTGCCAAAGCTGATACAGAAGCAACCTGTGCTAGACAGGCTGAAGTGATCGAAAGGCTGAACTCTGAGAAGCAGGCGATGGAGAATTCTCAGCTGGAGAAGAGCGCTGTGCAAACAAAGGAGTACCAGGAAGTGACAGGCAAACTGACTATGATTGAGGACCAGTTGGAGGTAAGGATGAAAGAAGTGTCCAGGCTCCACACAGAGATTCTGGACCTTAGGGTGCAGGTACAGAGGTCTGAGGAGGAGAAGCTAAAATCAAAAGCACAGCTTGAAGTGACAGAGGCTCAAAGAGAGGAGTTCAGGACTCTGACAGAACAGCTCAAATCTCAGACAGAGATGCTGAACCAGAAGCACATCACAGAGCTTAGGGACTGCAAAAAGAAAGAAGAGGCACTGATTGAACAGCGTGATAGAGAAGTAGCAGCCCGAGCTGCACTGGCTATCTCTTCATCTGCTCTCCAAGAAGAGCTGTCCTCCCTCAAGACAGAAAATGGCAGGCTGGCCTTAGAGAACTGCGAGATACGTGAGGGTCTGCACAGGGCAAACACAGAGATGGCAGAACTTGGGATAACCATCTGCAAACTCAACACAGAAAAGGAGGAGGCCCAAGGGCATTGGGAAGGAGATGCTGCCAGAATTGAAGAGCTGGAGAAAGAGGTGGATCGCGTAGACAAGTATATGACAGAACTACGTCTGGAGAACAATAAGCTTAGAGAGGAGCTGACACAGAAAGAGACACTTCCAGGGACTATTGTGGAGCTCCAGGGGCAGCTAGAAACGACCAAGAACCAAGTACAGAGTGTCCAGGACTCCAGACGAGAGGAGATGGAGGCTATCAAGTTCCAGATGAGCTCCGAGAGTATGAATCATCAGGTACAGATGAAGGTAAATCAGTCAGAAACTGTTAACCAAGTCTTTTATTACATTGTGCTTTGTGGCACAGAGCTGGTAGTTTATTATGCATGAATATCTAAATCAGCTAACTTTGAGCTAACTTTCTGTCCAAGCTAACAGCCAGATTACAGGGATAACAGTGTAGCTTTGGTTCAGATGAAATATCTGGATGGGTTTCTGGTGTCATTTGGTGTTACTCTCTCATTTTAGAGTGTGAATGAACAGCTGGACAAGGTGAAAGCCCAGCTGCAGGAGGAGCTGAGGAACATGTCCAGCTTACAGGCCAGAGTGTCTGAACTAGAGGTGTGTGTCTTTCAAACAATAAATTATTCAATTTGTGGTATATGATGGTGGCAGAATACATTCTGTAATTTGTGGAGAGCGGTTGCCTTTACAGAGACCTAATGAAATCTAAAAACACTCCACTTTCTGAAGTATAAAGAAAATAAATAAAGAAAGATCAGTAGTGCCTTCATCATTAGTGAATTTGCAGGAGGCAGGTCAAAAAGGATGTTAAACACGATGAGTTAAAATAACTTTGTGATTACTTGTTTAAAAACTCATTAACAATAGATGATTTCGTAGATGATTGCTTGAGCAGTTTTAACCCTTGCCAGATGTCATAATAGAAGCAAATCAATGTGGTGTAATGGTCCAAATCCAATTAATAGCTTAGGATTGGTTTGAGGCCACAGTATTTTTATTGTTTGTAAATCTGTATATATTGAAGAATTATTTTTGATGGATAACAGAAGGAAAAAAATAGGCAAGATTTTCATATTAAGATTTCATTAAATCGCTGTCATTGTGTAATCATCTGTTAGAAATGTACTGATATTTCTGTTCATGTGTTCTGATCAACTTTAATAAAGGCTGTCAATGAGCAGTACTCACAGCTTATGGCTGAGAAAGATGCTCACATCACACAGTCAGAAACAACCATTTGTGAGAGCGAGAGTGAGGTTCAGCGACTGAAAGACGCAGTAACCAGGTGTGTTTATGACCTTTGACATCTGTGGATTTTCACATTCACAAAAAAAAAGAGATCCCTAATTTTCTACTCTCTGCAGTGCTGAAGAAGCGCACCTGTCTGTGAAAAAGGTGTGCGAAGAATTGAAGCAAAAACTCAACACAGCAGAAGCTGACACACAAAGCCAGTACCTCAAGATGACTGCAGAGATTGATGACCTCAACAGAACCAAAACCATCCTGGAAGAGCGGCTCATCGAGCTTATCAGGTATGACCTGTCTGTATTGCAGCTCTCAGCACAGCAAGCAGAGAGCTTCCTAATGAAGAACATGGTTAAAGTTCATTTTCGTTTTTCCAGTCTTGTTATGTTGGTTTGCTGCCAGCTCGTAGACAGAGGTGTGTATTTTGAATTGGCTCTCACAGTAAGAACAGCTGTCTGTAAAATTTATTCTGATCAGCAGGAGGAGGTGAAAAAGCTTCTATGAATTCTGAGAATGTTTACCAAGAACAGATATTAAAGAAAGACTTTGAAAGAGATGAGAGCAGGAAAAGCTGAGCACAACTTTTTCATGCGTTATTACTAGAGATTACAGTTTCCTCCTTAGCTCACAATCTTTTATACTCAGTAAGGGATGAAACAAATATGATTCAGTCACCTCCCCTGGATGTGCCCATATGATTTCAGTCTCTTGTACTCTCGTATTACACAATTCTTTGTTTCTCTCAGTTGCTGTGTTTGTGGAAATGAAACTTATTTTGAACAGGGTGTGGAGATGACATATATGTGTATTTTTAAACCACAAATAACATTGCAAAGTTTGGTACAGTTTATTTATAACTAGTTTCCATCTGCCTTTGGTGCAGCCGTGAAATATCGAGCATTAAATTCATTTAAAATGTTTTCCAGATCTTGAATTTGGTACCAGGTCAAGATTTGTTAAGAAGCACCCAGTGACACTAAACCTCTATACATTGTTGTGCATGACACCAGGGACAAAGATGCTCTGTGGCAGAAGTCAGATGCTTTGGAGTTTGAGCAGAAACTGCGAGCAGAGGAGCGCTGGTGGTTGGTGGATAAAGAGGCCACGCACTGCCTTGGCTGCCAGAGCCAGTTCACCTGGTGGCTGCGCAGACATCACTGCAGGTGATTTACTGTACTCTGTTGCTTCTGTCTTCTCAAGTGTGTACCTGCACTATTTTGATTTTCAGAATCCATACAGCATCATGTGTGCATTTTCTCAAGTCTGCAAAAATATGTTTTAGCAGCAAAACTGTAGGTCTACTATAGATGAGAACTCATAGTCATACATTATTTTCTTCTAGACTTTGTGGCCGCATCTTCTGCTACTACTGCAGCAACAATTTTGTGATGGCCAAACAGAGTGGAAAGAAGGAACGCTGCTGCAAGGACTGTTACACCCAACACAACGCTGTGGTGGAGAGGTTCACAGAGGCTGAGCTGAGTCCTTCAGCCATCCACCCTCCTCCACCAGGAGCTGGGCCTCAGCCACCTCCTGAACCAGCCCCGTACAAACCCACTCCCAGGGTAACAGGTGAGACGCATGCTGGGAATTAAAACACATGCTAACTTAAAAACTGAACACATGAACCATATGTTTTTGCTGTAGTTCCCTGATCCTCTTCTTTTACTGTATGATAACTGGAAACTTAGGCAGAAGTGAAATCTGGACTTATTGTCATATTGAGGAACAAGAGCAAACACTTTTGTTTTTTAAATTCTTACTTAGGAGGCAAATGCGGAAGAGCCATTTAGAAAAAGCTGAAAGGAAGGCTGCATAATGTTAGGTCTTCTTTATAGCATGTTAGTCTCCTAGGTATCATTGAAAATAGATTGGAAATAGTTGTTTTTGCTGTTGTACATGAATTAAAAACCCTTTCCACTCTGCCAGGCCCCGGTAATGGGACCAGGCTGTATCTGTTTTTAACATGTGACCTGCTGGCTACATTTAAAGAAGCTCGTAGAGTCTGGCACATTTGGCTTTTGCCAAATGGCTAAAACTGACAGTATTTCTTTGCTGTGCTTTTTTTGCACTGCATAACATCCAGTAAAGAACAAATTCAATGGAGGCCAAGGTTGTTTATTTTAGCCTTACAGTGAAGCTGTGAGTGATGGCCTAGGACTTAAGGGTATACATTTTATCTACTTTTTAATCCCCACAGTTTAACATGAGAAAAGTTGTGCAGTACTTCAGTTATTTAATCTGTTACTTTTGATTCGATTGCTCCCAGTTTCAGACCCCGGCAACAGATCTGATGATGGAGCTTTTGACATCATCACAGAAGATGAAGTGAACGGCGCCTATGACAGTGACAACACCTCCCAGACCACAGGAGGTTCGCTGGAAGGAGAACACCATCGACGGCTTCCAGGAGCACTATATGTGTGAGTGAAACATTTATCTGGCGACAGAGCAGATGGATGGCGATGAAGCCTGGTCATTGTCTGAGTCATTTTGTAACTCTGTCATTAACTGGCCAGGTCCCACAGATGAAACTCAACCACAGAGACCAAATAGTCACGACACAATATACCACAGCAGTTTAGTACTGAGCTATTGAAATTGAAAAGAATTACCTCAGGTTGCACTCCCACGTTAACATCAGACCTTTGTGGACTAGTGTTTTCACTAGTGGCAGTGACAGTTACATAAAATATAGTCATGAACTGCACTGGGGAAATGTTGGCTACTCAGTGAAATTGTACAAACTGTATGTAATGCAGGATGATTGTGGTTTTATAAGAAATGTTTCACAGCTGTTCTTCTGCTGCTGTGTTTTATTTTCACCTTAAATCCTGCAACTTTTAAAAGTGGGAAGTAGGAAAGTATGAAGTACCGTATCTTTTTATCATGAATGCACCATGAGCTGATCTTTGGAAATCAAAAGAGTCCATGCATTTCTGCCAGTATGTTGACCTTTATTATTCAGTGATGCAAATAAAATAATAAAATAATACCAAAAAAGGTAATGAATACAGCTTCAACCCACGAGTTGCAGGAAATTGTTTTGTTCCTGTGCCCCATATCACACCATAGAAGTTACAAAAAGGAAAGAACAAAGTAAAGTTAAAAATGAGAATAAGATATAAAACGAATATAAAGTATGAAATACAATAATAATAAATTACATAATGTAAAATAAACTCACATCATTAAAAGTACAGAAAATACACAATAATCACAATGTACAATGTACACCATTTACATATACATATTTACAGTACATATATATAAGTATTGAACAGACCTCAGCTCTGGCCCCTCCTATATAGTTTGTTGTCAGACAACTTGAGTTGTTTGTTTTCTTTGTTTCAACCTCACCGATATTTAGACACAGTACACAGGAAAACTCAATGTTCAAACAAGAAGCTGTCAGGGTCAGTATGTCATCGACTGTACAGGAGAGCAACATTTACAATGTACAGCAGGTTCATGTGCTTCATGAAAAGCAGGCCTCATAGAACTCGCATTAAATTTTCTTCATTTCAATGAGGCAAAGACATAAGTAATGTTGGTTGGCTCTAGTGCCTCCAGTGTATCTTCTGGTGTTAATTTAGGTCCCTTGACATCGTATCTTAGACCACTGGTGACTAATTTAGGTTTCAAAATGGACAGGGATCTTAAATTTGATAAGCAAATTGGTGCAGTGGTACAATCCAGTTTTTTTCATTTAAGGCGTTTGGCAAAACTACGACCTCTAGTGTCAAAGCAGCACCTTGAGCTAGTAATCCATGCCTTTGTTACATCACGCCTTGATTACTGTAATGCTCTGTATCTTGGGGTTAGTCAGGTATCCCTTTCACGTCTCCAGCTGGTCCAAAATGCGGCGGCTCGTCTTTTAACTGGAACGCAAAAATACAAGCACATCACACCTATCCTGGCTGCACTCCACTGGTTGCCAGTGTTTTTTAGGGTTCATTTTAAGGTTTTATTATTTGTTTTTAAATCTTTAAATGGTCTTGCCCCTTCATATCTTACTGAACTCCTTCACCCTTATACTCCTAGCCGCTCCCTTAGATCAGCTGATCTCCAGCTTCTTGATGTACCAAAAACAAGGAGGAGGCTCCGTGGAGATAGAGCTTTCTCTGTTGCTGCCCCAAGGCTGTGGAACAATTTGCCGTTGCATATAAGACAAGCCCCTACGTTAGCTATGTTCAAAGTACAACTTAAAATCTATTTGTAGCCTTTGGACCGGCGTGATAGAGTGAATATGGACTGTTTTTATTGTTTTTATTTTATAAAATTCTTAACTTACTTTTAAAATTCTTATTTACGTATGTGTGTGTATGTGTATGTATATGTACATGTATGTGTATGTATGTGTATATATGTATATATATGTATACATATATATATATGTATATATGTGTGTATATATGTGTATATATATATATATATATATGTATGTCTGTGTGTGTATATATGTGTATAGAAATTCTTTGCTTTGGTGTACGGTGCTTTGTGTCAGCTCTTGCTGTTCCTAAGGCGCCTTATAAATAAAGTTATTATTATTATTATTATTAACTTGCCATCTGAGCTTTATGCAGGGAATTTTTACTTCTTACATAATAAGGTGACGCTGTTTCCTGGGAAAGTGAATTCACTTCCGGTTACAGATTAGCTACAGATTAACTCCAGTCTAACTCACCTAAAAACTGACTAAACTCTCTACAATTCATTAACTGCTACATATTCCTTTACTAGTCAAGTACCTTTCTATTTTGACCAGTACTTCTTGCTATTTCCAGACTTAGCGCTCGATAACCTACCAGTTAGCTCAGCCAGCTAGTAGCTTGGCTCTCTCTCTCTCTCTCTCCCCTGCTCGGTGTGCCACATGTTTAGTTTGTCCTCTGCCTCCTTTAGTGATAATAGTACCCGTAATAAGTGTAAGGTTCTGGTAGCTCACTAAATTGGAAGCTCCGCACCTTCTAACAAAAGCCAGCTAGCGTAGCCCCATTGGCGGGTGTGGAGCCACTGAGCTCAGGGCCTGTTAGCGTCCCAGTCTGCTTAAAATACACAGTGTGTAGTGATATTTCATGGTGAAGAAAATGATTTAGTCCTCTGTGATTGTAATTCTATGCCACTGAAGAGTCTTACATGTTGAAAAAATAATGTTTTCTGTGCTTTGTGTTGGACTTTGCAGAGGCACAGGAGATGTGACCCCTGATGACCACGAGGAGCATGTTCCCACTGTTCAGGATTCAGAGATCAATCTTCTCAAATCAGGAGAAATCACGTGAGTCTGTACTTTGACATATTTAATAATATTTATAACAGTGCATGTATCATTTTTGAGTGAACTTAATATTAGTATTAAAATTGTATTCATGCCACTTTAACGGGTCTTACAATCAAATTACAGGATGGATGTGCCACTCAGCATCGATGATATCTCTCAGTTTGGTGACGGTACCAGGGAACTTTTCATCAAGTCCAGCTCTTACAGTGTGATAACTATCACTGTCGGTGACAGTGGGCCAACCATTACCTGGATGTTTTCGTCTGAGCTCAAAAGCATCTCTTTCAGTGTGGTTTACCGGGAATGCACTGAAACACCTGTGGAACAGTCAAAGGTAGATTAGCTTGGTGTGTGTTTTTAGATTCATGCATGAGAACAGTGTGGTGTTAGATCCAGGAACCACTGTCAATATTTTTTTAACTTGATGGGGCCACTTGGAGTGTACAATATAGAGGCCAGTGAAGGTGAACATGCCCTGACATTACCTATGTCTGCTCCAGCACATATGTCTGCCGGTGTTGCTCAGCAGACTGAGGTACATGTTCAGGACCTAAAATGGAAATGAGTTATGACCTTTTGTCAGACAAACTTTGGCTGAATCTTTCACTTTTCACTTGCTGTGTTTCAACTCAGCGTTTCTGTTCTGCTCTCAGGTCCTGATTCCTCTGACTCGCTGCAATTCCCATAAAGAGACGATTCAGGGGCAGCTGAAGGTCCGACACCCTGGCCTCTACATACTCATCTTTGACAACTCGTTTTCAAGGTAGGAGACACCTGATATCCAGCATCTTTGTTGAGTCACTGATTCTGATTGAGTGGGAGAGGCTTTTGAATGAGCACGATGTTTAAACCATTAAATGTCTTTGCCATCATTTCCTGTCACTGCATGTGTGTGTGTGCAGGGGTTTGGTCTTTAATCCATCTCTTTGTTGGGCTTCACTGTGTTGTGTTAGTACATCCTTCCCTCTCCCAACAGGTTTATCTCCAAGAAGGTCTTCTACCATCTGACCATGGAGAAGCCCGTGATCTACGATGGAAGTGACTTTCCCTGAACCTGGTAACGCACGCTCCCACAGAGGCTTCATCATGATGCCACAAAGACATCATCATGACATCTCTGTGGCAGCTAATAAGAAACTGGAGAAATGGGAATTTATGACTGTTTTTAAAATTGGATTTTTCCCCCTTTTTTTAAATTTCCAAAACCTGTTTTTACCTAAGAATTTTCTACATTCAGTTCTTTACTCGTGTGGTAATGTTTTGAGGTGAAGATGAAAGAGGTTTTATGAACAGAAAGAGAAATGTTTATGCATGTTTTATTGTGTTTTGTGTTTTAAATACATTTACTTCAGCTAGATTTAATTTAGGAATTTGTTGAGTTAGAGAAATTCTGTAGTTTTATTTTATTCTGTAATGTTTGTTGTTCTTGGTTTGGCTCTGGCCTCTATTATGCTGAAGGTGGATCGCTTCATGTAACACTAGCAATATGAAATCTGATAAAATACTGTTATCTGCAGATGTTTTCTGTGAAGAAGCAGAAATATTTGATCGTTCGTTGTAACGGCCAGTTTTAAAAGTGCAATAATGCAAATCGAATTGCCAAAAGAAGCAGGTGTAATGGGTAAGAGTGGTTTGTTAGCTTATCTGAACATATTTGCACTGGTGCCAGCACTGAAAGGAAACAAAGCAGTATCAAATAACTGGCCTGAGAAAATACACTTTCTGCAGCAAAGCATATTCACTGCAAATCTCAGGAGTAGGGTGTAAAATTGTCCTCCAGTCGGAGCATGTCCCAATTTAATGTTCTGTTAAACTTAAAGAAATAAGAAAAACTGCCACCCTGGTTTCTGTGCAAGGAGAGCTGCACAGCCTGCTCAGTCCAGTATATTAAAAAAGCAGCATGCCTGTACTTACTGTAAACAGGCTGACTGTGTCACGACAATGACTTAAGGTTAATGTATGTTACTTAATGTCAGCTATTGTACATTCAAAGTGCCTGTTAACTCTAATTGTCAGGAATTCATTTAACTTTTGTAGCTGATACCAAGTATGAATTGGCACCTTTCTGAAAAACATTCTAGTAACATTTAAATCACTATATAATATGCAACTTATATATTTCAGATATATCTGTTGAAATGTTTTTTCATCTCAGTGTCTGGAATCTTTTGTTGTATTTTTAGATCACTTTGGCTTTTCTTGTACTCAGTGAGCAAATGGGTTTGGATAGTGTGTGCTGTTTGTTATTTTTTATCTCAAAGCAATAAGAAAAAAGAGATTTGTCACTTTTGGATGCAACTTGACACTAATTAATGAAGTAAGGGCTCATCTCTGTGCTGCTTTTGTGGAGATCTGCTTGCATTTCACTGTCAGGTCTCTTACATTTTTTATGGGTGTAAATTGGTGCAATTTCTATGCAAAGCCTCATATTTTCTCTTACGAACTGCACTTTGTGATAATTGTTTTATAAATTGTTAAAAACAATATGAAATCTTTTAAGTTTACACTATCTTTGTCAAAGATTTCACACAGACTGATGTTCCTACTTGCTCTTTTTGAGGATAATTATTGGAGGAGTAAAGTGGGCATGAAGCATCACTAGGGAGCTAGACTTATCCAACGCCAAGTAAACATAAATAAAATGTGAGTGTGACGATGCCTCCAACATCCACTAATCTGTGTCTGGTGTAGTGTTTTTGACAACTGGAGATATCAGAACAGCAAGATCAACACATTACCTCTGTGTGTCGCCTCACCCATCCAGAAATCATCTACAAATACGTAGACACAAACGTGGTTTGAGCGCCATCTAAAGGGGGAAGAGATGTTTAAGGTAATAAAACAGTTTGATAGATACAACACCATCACTCACAGAGAACCAGAGCGATGCAGTAAAGTATGAGGGGCTAAAGTCAGAAACCTCTCTGTATTTTATTTTAGGGAGTGTTTAATAGTTGTCTAACATTAGAGAGGTAGAAATAACTAGCCAGTGTAATAGTACATTTAATGATTTTATATCTTATTGTGATGTGATGTATAGTGATGCTGTTGCAGCTGAAGCAAATGGCTTTGATAATATTTACATCATGGGGTCACGTTTCACAATTTCTAAAGTTTTATTTAGACAATTAAGTGAATAATTAAGAAAATGATTATCTAACAATTCTATATGGTTAAAACAGGCCCCAAGTCATATATAGGCTGTAATAATGATTAAAGTCAGTCTAAAATGTTAAATGTCCAGGAGTGCATTCCCCTTCTGTGATGGTTGTTACAGAAAAAGATGTGTACATGATTTTTCCATGAGAAAGAATGAACTGACTATTTGTAAAAGCTCCTGTGGGCACGGATGGAGTAGAAGGCAGTGGGTCCCTGGGCGCAGATCAAAAGGGCCCCCACCTCTCCAACACTACTCCGGACCAGACAGATTGAACAACCACATGACTTGTAGTCAGTTTGTGTTTTCTTATATAATTTTGTCTGTTTCATGTCATCTTGTAGCTACACATTCTACTTCTCTTTTGTGGTCATTTGCTTGTTTTGTGTTTCACTTGGTCATTTCACAGTATTCAACTGTTTTTTCCCCAGTATTTTTCAGTATGGTCTTGCATCGTTTTGTGGCTTTTGTAGTTATTTTGTAGTTCATTTTCAAACAGAAATGTTAACAGTGCTTTCTCTGGTCCATGGGCCCCGTGACCCCTTGGGCCCCTGGGCCAGCATCTCGTAGGCCCTTTCAGCAACAGATCCATGCCTTATAGGCTACAACTCCTTTCAGTGCAAATCTGGCCTGATATTTCCACACAAGGTAACGTACGATCAGATTCTGCGTGTATTTAGCGACACAGTCCGGTTCAGGAGAGCATAAGAATGAATTTTGAACCTGAAATCATTTGCTCAGATGCAAACACTCGCTGTTTTACAGCTTGACAGATAATCGAGGTCCATTACCGTCAACATAAAAGGAAGCGTGTCGTACCGTAATGTCTCAGGCTTGGTAATGATAGCAGTTTATGACTTGGTTATAGGGATATGAAAAAAAAAATAGTCTCTGAAACAAGCGTTTCAGACTGGCAGGTTAGGCGCAAGGCTTTTATTGTGAAAATATTCAACGGAATTACCGGAGCACTGCCAGGTGCTTTACTCACACCTGAGTAGATAGCGGCGCTGAGTGTGTTGCAGTCTGACTGATGAAAGCGCCACTTGGACTCTCAGACACTGAACCGACAAGATGTTGTGGCTGCGCGTCGGATTGGCTCTTCTCTTTCTGTGTTTGGCTCCAACTGTGAGTAATTTTCTTTTACTTTATCTGTCTTCAAAAAACAAGATCTCTTGCACATTTATAACTTCTTACAGAACATTAACAGAAATGTTTTTTTCTGAAGGTCTAATAAAGAACCACCTTCTTGCATAGGTTTGGTTGCGCAGCATCTATTTGTTTGCACAAAACAGATAGATGCCAAATGTTCGCCTCCTGTCTTTCCAGTCTTATTCATGACGTTGTGGCATTTTAATCAAAACGGCAGAACGATAAGGAGGTGTGGCAGGCAGCCAGGTGATGTCCTCGGCCCATGTGGGATCATGGTCTTTATGCTTGTAAAGGTTTGTTGTATTTAGCTTTGTACTAAAATAAGTTTGGTGCATATTTCAATTTGATAAAGGAACAGGATGTGTAGCCTTTAAGTGTTTTAGGCTGAAATGAGAAAATAAATTTTATAAGTGTGTAAAAAACAGGTGCTACAAGAAAGATGTCAGAAATTAGTAACCATTAGATTTATTTAGTATCAAAAAAAACAGAGTGGAATATTTAACTGTATCCAAATCAGAAAAGTGAAAAAGGAAATAACTTGTGTATTAGCAAGGCAGATAACAAAGTGTACACATGTATGCGAATTCACACACGGGCACTCAAACTAGGCTTTTTTTTAATCAACAGCTTTATGGGACTATTATTACATAGCCTGCTCGCTAATCTCCATAACAGAAATGAAATGTGAGAAGCAGGCAAACAGGTGGTATGATGATCAGCGTGGCACAGAGAGAATGGGAAGGGCAGACACTCATCACCATGTTTCACTTCATTCTACTCTCATTCACTGCTGAGGACTGCAGAGAATTACAATGAACTGCTGGGGTCCATAAAGCACATACACGTGAAACACACTCACACACTCATACACTGGAAAAATTTCAAAAGAACATACAGTCACCACGAACGGGTGTGTGGCATCGTTTATATGTTGAGATATGACTGAAATTCTGCACTTTAACTCGAGAGAAAAAAACAAAACAAACAGGATGGAAAAATATGAAGATGAAAAAGCCTAAATATGTGTTTTACTTTCATCAAACACAGCAGTCAGTAGATGGACTGAATAAAAACACTGATGTCACTCTCATATCTATTCAACAAATGCAATGTGTTACATCTAGCTGCCAGTTAGTTTGGTGTGCCTCAAACGTGAAATACATTTAGCATTTTTATTCTTTCTACACTGCGGCTGAGTCAGGCTAGCTGTTCAGGTGCATGTGTGAGCTGCCTTCACATCATGATGTTTACACGTAAACAACATGAGGTTGAGATATTGGGAATTTCTGACACTGATATTTGATTAGATTTCCACCTGTTAGCAAACTGTTGACAGAAATGCTGCAAATACACAAACTCTGGCAGTTACATCAAAATAAAATACAATACTAACACAACTAGAAATGATTCAGCTAATTTGGCACTAATTTGTACACGGTTTCTATCTGGTTTCACTTGGTAAGAGTTGATGCAAATACTGGTAATATTGATGAGACTGATTAGGCTGTTTATCTGGTGTGGCTGGATTAGGACTAACCACTTTGGAATAATGCATGAACACTCCTGAGCTGGAACTGGGCTTGTTTTTTGTTTCCCATACTGCAGACACTGGGATAAATGCAGCATTAGCATACAGTTCTAAGTGTGGTATAAATCACGTATCGCACGGCTAGAAAGTGAATAAGCACATTGACCAGAATGTCAGACAGTCCCCAAACTTCAGAGACCGACTGTGTTTGTGCTCTTTTTCCGACTAACTGAACGTTTCATATTTTTTTTCTGCAGCAGAATACCAAGGATGCAGCATAAAAGTGCACCTCATTCGCTGTTGAAAATAGAAAGCAACATCTGCAAAGTGATCCCAATTCGATGGCCCCTTTTTGGGTAGTTAGTGGATAATGGGCTTCACCTCTGAGAGAACATTTTTCAGTAGACTGCACGCTAAACCTGGTAGTGTAAAGAGGCCTTTGGCTTTACATTTAGTTTCATGGCTCATAATATCCACACGTACCTTATGCAGGGCCTCCATCTCTCTATCTCCCTATCTTTGCTACTGTCTTTTAAATGCTGTCTTATTTTATCTCTGTCTCTTTCATCGTGCAGTTAAAATGCAAGAGCACACCATGCGCCCGTGATGCTTACAACCACCCACTGTTGACACACTCTCTATACCTCACCCTCTGCCATTCACAGGGTTGCTCACTTTCTATCGACTGCGTGCCATTCTTATGTAAAATAAAATGTCTTCACAGCAGCACTTTGCATATAAAGAGGGAAACCATGTGTGGCACGGACATACAGTGCAGCATTTAGCTGAAGAGCTGAAGCTTTTTGTGGTAACATGAGAGCCTAAGATTTTTCTGTTTGGGTATTTGTGACGTAATGAACTTTTAATTCAGTGAATTACAACTACAAAGCCAAGTTTAGCACAACCAACATAGTACTACATCTGCATACATGCCCCACCTGTAAACATATTGCTGCTGGACATAACTCTTTTTTTTTTTTTTTTTTTTTTTCATGCGGCCCTCAGCTGTCTTTGAACAGGAAGAGCAGTAATTGCTGAGTAAATTGCACAATAACACCTCTCATTAGATTATTAGCATTGCATTAGGAAAAAAGAGGACAGGCTGCAATATGCTCTGGTTGTTTCCAGCGTGTCCACTCCTCGTTCGTTGGGGGAAAAATTGTGCTTAGAACTTTCAAGTTTGCTCATTCGCATTTTTTCTGTTCAAAAGCTGTGAGGAGGATCATGTTCAGTTCTGACTAGTTTTCTCTGTTGTGTTTTTGACATATGTGTAGTTGCTAAAGTGGTTTGTTATTCTGCAAAAACACTCTCTGTCTTTTCCCTGTTTCCCATTATTTGTGCATGTGTACATGTGTTCGATGGCGAACTCGTTGACAGCTAAGACTTGAAATGAGGAGAAAGGGCCGAGGTGAGTGATTAGCTTGGAGAAACATCCATCCATTCCGTCCATTAGCTGTAGCCGCTGTACCCACTTATCTGGAGCCAATCCCAGGTGACGTTGGCCAAGAGAACACCCTGGACAGACTACCAGTCTTTCACAGGGCTGACACACAAAGGCAGACAAACACTCACACTCAGATTTACACCTGCTGCCAATTTCAGTCGCCTGTCAATCTAACTTGCTTGTCTTTGCGCTGTGGGAGGAAACTGCAGAACTTGGAGAAAACAAGGAAAACAACTCTAGAGAGAAAGAGCCCAGCTGGCAGGCTCAAACCCAGAACCTTCTTGCTGTGAAAAGAAAAATTATGATTTTTCTGATTTAACTCAGCATGTAACGTATTTTAATCCCTCAAATAGTTTGGCTACTCTGTGTGCTTTGCTTTTGATCTCAGCATCTCAGAGGCGCCTGTTCAAAGAACATAAGGTACCTTATCTATATATACAAATGACACTGTGGGAATGTTTTTCTGAGGGTGCTCCCTCAAAGGAATGAATCTGATGGAATCTAAATGTCTCTCTCTGTTTTTATAGTTCTGGAGCCCACAAATACCTTTTTTACATATTTTGATTAGCAATGAAGATTTTGAAGATGACATTTTATCTCTGCTGCCAAGGTAATATTGAAATTGATCTTCTTGATTGGTGCAACAGCCCTGAATAGCTCTTGAATTCAGTGCTTATTTCCGTAGCATCATACCCTCGCACAGTTCAAATCAATCCACAACATCATGGTAATATAAAGTCATGGTAATTTTGAAAAATGACTCCAGGTGGGTTTGTATGGATGCTGACGTTGCTGTTTCCCCCTCAGAGAAACTCAGATCTTTTTAATCGAAATGTTTATAACGCACGAGCAGCCCATCCTACCGGGTGATACTCACAAAGCCAAATGGGTTAAATCAGACTTCTCCGTAAGGTTTGAGGTCTCAGAAGGATTTAGCACCTGAAGCTTTGTTACAGAAAGAGCATGGTTGCATCTTGTCATACAGCAACTTGTTTTTTTTTCTCAGGTCTTTCCAAATGAGCTAGAACTGATCTTTAAATGTCTGTGGAATATGCCACGGATGAGTAACAGAGATTACTTTATTAAGGCTGTGACTGCTGCTAGTTGTGTTGTCCTGTATTTGTTTTCTGCACATCTTCAGAAAACAAAGGCATGACTCACATAGCTGCCTGAAAATTACTCAACATGGGAAAAACAAGATGCAAAGCATTCTCAAAATTCGGAGTAATTTTGAAAATGGAGGGGCTTTGTGATTTCATGTCTGCATGTAAGTACCACATTTTTCTCCTTTTTTCTCCACTTTCCCCTTATTTTTGTCTGCATGTGTCCTTCTTTGATTCATTGTAACACAGACACATTGCTGTCATTCCTACTTCACACTGTGCCTGACACTTACTAGCCTGATGTCTTCGAGGTCCATGGAGAGAAAGCACTTACGTTTAAATTGGAACAAAAAAACATAAGTGACTCTCTTCCATCTGTGATATATATTTATTTTTGAAATGTTTGTCTTCTGTTATTGTAAATTCAAACCCAAAATGGTTTTTTATGAGTCAAATGAGTTTTTTCCAAGTTATTAACAGCAATATTCATTTCTAACAATAAACTGGCCTCTTCATTAATGAAGAAATATAAATCAACATGCCAGCAAATCAAACAAAAATCGGAACATGGGGTGTCCTGTGAAGCTGTGAATAAAGCGTGATATGAATGTTGAAATGTATTGGCAAATTAAATAAGAACAGATTCTAGTAACAATCCCATGAAAGACATTTCATCAGGAAATCTTCTGTAGAAGCACATATGTCTGTGCTGACAAAACAAGACCAAGCCTGCTGCTCTGACCTTCAGACCACTCAAGTGCACCGGTAGCATAAAAATAATACACTTGAATTTAACCCGTGGTAGTGTCGCCCGTCCAGGCAAAGTAATCAACTCGGCACCAACCAGTTCAGTAGGTACAGAGATAAAATAGGAAGTTTAGAAGTGAATTGTCCTCAAAATGTCGTGAGGATGACGTCACTTTTAACTGTGACGCTTTTTATGCTTGAGAAGTTAATTCACACTCACCGTGGCGTTGACATTTCCATGTGGCACTTCAAGGCCTGATGATTTATGATGTGTCCCCATTGGCATTATGAAAGACAGGTTCAGCAGGAGAATGTAAGTGTATGAATCTGACTAAAAGCTACCAGCGAACTACAAAACAGCACCGGACTCTTTAAAAATTCACTTCTGGCCATTTTGACCATTTTCGTTGATGCTCCTGTCATGTGGAAAACCCTCATCATCCATTCTGCCAAATGCAAACATTGTGTATTCATATCCATACTGTGCTTTGAAACCTTAGTAATAGTGCTTCCTTCAGACTTGCAGTGCATAGTTAATGCATGTGTAGCACAACACAGGAACATGTATACACACATGTTGACCTCAGAATATTTTATACCTTGTAATGTTTTATATGTAGCAGAAATTCAGTGTGTAGTGAACCACACCTGCACTCACAGTTTCAATTTGGTACAGCCAAAAGGATAATTTCCAGATAATCATGACACTCCTTTTCCTGTATTTCCAAAGTCTACACTCCACCCACCTGTCAGGGTCTACCTCCTATCAGAAACAAGATGTTATTTGTTTCAGTCCAAAATAAATCTCAGGCCCAAGTCAAATATAAATCTAGTTATTCTGTTTTTATTTGACATGAGGAAATGAAGAGATGAGCAGGGGCAAACAAACACTAGACCCCAGGAGAGTTGTTGGATGCCAAAACAATCATCCGTGTCCTTTGGGTCAAACTCATTTAATTAATATTTTGAGCTTCTCCTCTCTGTGCACTGTAATGATTTTGCTTAATACCACCAAAGGAAATAGTTTTCCAAAAAGGTTAGTGTTTTAGTGGGAAAGCATTTCCTGCTAAAGGTAAGGCATACAGGCAAGAATGAGTCATCGCCCTTTAAAAATTGCATTGACATACACTTTTTTTCCATACACATGGTCATTACAGACACAGGATGTACTTTGTCCTTCCTCTCCCTCTGTCTCCTTTCTTCATCTTTTCTATCTGTAGGCTTCATCCAGCCTACACCCTGAATGTGAGTTCATATTTCAGCTGGAGAGAGATGAGCATGACTGCCTGCAGTACATGGCAGAGCAGGCCAACACAAGTGAAGGTGTGTTTTCCATTTTAAAATGTTCACATGAAGTGTAAAATCACTGATGGCATCTCAGCTGCAGAATGAAAATGTACTGGGTGATCTATCACTAAATCTATGAACGGAATCTGTCTGAAGTTAAAGGCCTTGGTTGAAGCACTACAACACTCCCTCATTCTTGTCTTAATACCATTAAAACAGAGGCGGATGCTTTGGCTTGGAAGAATGTTGTTGGCAGTGCTGTGCATGATATACCCTATTTACCTCTAGCCTATCTGCATATATATATATATGAAACTGCATTCATTTGAAGTTGCACCACATGACAGTGTGTATAAATCTTTCCTCTCTGATTAACTAAACTGATGAACAAATAACCTTTTTTAAAAATTATTTTCTCCTCTCAAACCACCACAAAAAGGTTGTCCGCCATTCTGGGATGCAGTCGTCTGCTGGCCTCACGCCCTCATTGGAGAAACAGTCCACAAAGCTTGTCCTGCAGTCTTCTCCCTCTTCAAAAACAACACAGGTGACTAAAGGATCACATGGTAAAAATGAAGGGTGATGCTGGAGAGTGGGTGCTGAGATAATGATGAGAGCAGCAGTGAGTCAAAATGAAGCTGATCTGCTGTACTAATGAAAGCAAAGGGGGTCTTTGATCCTGATGAGTTCATAAAATATGTTTTTTTTAGGTGTCTTGATTCGGTCATTCATTTACTCATTTGTTTTTATTTCTTTTTTTAGGAACTGAATCAGAATTACAGTCATGTCACACTTCAGTGCTCAGGCTTGCCAGATTGCCACAGGAGAAGGCAATCAAATTAGCTTTTACGAAATGAATAAATAAATTAGCTGGTCTGGTACAGTGATAAGGAAGCTCATGGACGCGTTTTACAAAATGAATAAACAAGAAGTACACTGGCGTTACCTGCAGGGGATATAACAGTGTCAAGACAAACATTGTGTCATTTGTGAGCATTCAATTATTCTGACAGGCTGTATAACGGTAGTGGAGCTACAGAAAGAGATCAGCAGAGTAATGCAGAGTAATCTTAGTAGTGTAGAGTAGCTGCGACGAAGAAAGCCAAGTGCTTGCTCATAAGGGAATTGTTGGGTTCTTAGTTTTAGTTTTTGTAAAGTGCCTTGAGATGATTTGTATTGTGATTTGGCGCTATACAAATAAAATTGAATTGAATTGAATTGAATTAATGCAGATTTGTTATCTGGACACCATGAATATCTGTATGAGATATCATAGCAGTTCATCCAACTGTTGTTGAGCGATTTCGTGTCTGATTTGTGGTGACAGTGACTCTAATGTAAAGGTGATCTTTTGATTTCCTCACCTTTCACCTCAGGTTCAGTGAGCCGTAACTGCACCAGCACAGGTTGGTCCAGTCTCTTCCCACCGTACCACTTTGCCTGCAGCGTGGATGATGATATACCTGAGGTGAGCTTTGCAGATAAAGAGGTCAGACTGGTGAACGAGCGAGAGAGAAAATCAGAACCAGAATGAAAAGCAGCAGTGAGAAGGCAGCAACCTGCAGAAAAAGGGCAAATAATCAAAGCACCATCTTTCAGGGTGGTTCTTCACAAAACTGTTGTCTGAAGTGAAACTGCTGCCCATTCACCTGCTTTTGTTTCTTACTTGGTAGTTGAGATTGAAATATATTGGCTTACTGGGTCACTGCCTTTCCAGAATAGACCTGAAAATCTATTCAAACATAAATATGCCTCATATGAAAATACTTCTGCAAAGCAGAAATTGAATCAAATATCACCCATCAGGTAATAGCTGAAATTATCTGTTTCACAAAGAGAGAATGGGGCTTAATCCATCTGAACAGTGTTTTTGGACCATAATTATCAGAAAACTACTTTTGGTGCTATGTAGAGCATCTTTTGTCTTGAGTTTAAAAGGCCCTTTTAAATCCTCCAAAAGCAGGGATGAAAAGTCACTACTTACTGTAATTAAGTAGCTTTTTAATGTACGTTTTGGAGTTGACTCGTAGTCTGCTCACTCCAGTCCTACTGCCAACTCAGCCTCAAAATATGGAAAAAGCTTTTTAGCAGTCGTCTCTTCAATACAGTTAAGGCTCAAGCCTGTCTGCAATTTACTCTCATTTTAAAACATTACATTCGTTTTGAAGCCTGACAGCATTTTGAAGCTTTGATATTTCAGTATAACCCTCAATATATAATCTTTCCATCTTGCGTTCAGACAGAGCAGTCATATTTTGCCACTGTGAAGCTCATATACACCATCGGCTACAGCATTTCTCTAGTGGTGCTGGCTGTTGCTGTTTTGATCCTGTTGCTCTTCAGGTAGGTACAGATTCTATTAAAATAAGTTTGAGTGCTCTACAGAAAAGACAGACAGCCTTTTATTCAATTTATCATCAGCTAACCAGTGTGATGTGCTAGACCTGAGGCCAATTCATTTATGGGCCAGCAGTAGAAGTCACAGCAGTACTGTTGTGCTTCAAAATATTGTGCTAAAAGACTAAATAATAAAAGAAACGATGGCACTATATAACATTTCTGATCATAGACTGCTATAAATATTACACATTTATGGAAAATCCAATTTTAAAAGAGAAGAAAGAAAAAAGATTTCATGAGGAGAAACCACCATCACCCCACCATCATTATGTACTGCTCCTATCTCTGTCACACCTCTCAGCTCTAATATTTTCCCGTGTGCATTACAACCCTCTCTGGCATGTAGTGGCACTAACAGGTCCTATAATCCCCTAAGCGAGTGATTGACATAATGTCAAGGGTCTCCTCACTTTCGCCCACCCAGCTCTTTGGGTTAGCAGATTAAAAGAAGTCAGAGCATGTGGAAACACGAAACCTCTTAGTCAACTTTTTCTTTTTTGTCTGTCCGGTTGGTGTGTGGTTAAATCTAGTCTGTTCGCCATAAAATCAATCACACCATGTGTTATTCCACAGTTACTCAGACATGGTACATTTTTAATTGTTTTCTTTGCGTTACAATTTTATAACATGTCTTGGCTCCAAACATCATGGCCTGTTTTAATTTATTTATTTTTCGACAGGAGGCTACGTTGTGCCAGGAACTTCATTCATATTCAGCTCTTCATTACGTTTATCCTGAAAGCTGTGGCAGTGTTCATAAGGGACGCTACTCTGTTCTCAAGTGACGACACCAACCACTGCACCCTTTCCACAGTAAGATAATGGCGCTGAGGACAAGAGATTCTTGGTTGTGCTAAAAACTTCCTCTTGTCAGATTTCCTATTGATGCATCACTTTGATCGCAGATTCCTTGCACTTCTCCTCTCTGCTACCAATCCTTTCTTACAATTTATTCTCCTTTTCCTTCCTGTTTTTGTCCAGTTTGCTTGTAAGGCGTCTGTGGTTTTCTGTCACTACTGTGTAATGGCTAATTTTTTCTGGCTCCTGGTGGAGGCGCTCTACCTCAATTCCCTGCTGCTTTCATCCTTCTATCACAGCCGTAGATGCCTCTGGGGTTTCAGCCTGCTGGGATGGGGTGAGACACTTTGACATGCAGTTTCCTGGATAGTTGTTGTTTTGCTGCTGAGACGTCCCACATTTCAAATACAGCACTCGTGCTTCACAAAAAGATTAAAAATAAACAACGCTGGTACTTCTTAAACACATATGACACATAATGACATGCTAAAAGTGAGTATAGCAGTTTTCATTGCAAACTGCCAGGTGTCTTTGGGAGTGCACTCAAGTCCTCTTTGGTTTGCCTGGGCCAAGGTACCACTCTTTATTATCTTTATACAATCACATTACGTGCAGAATGAGGTTCAGCTTTTTGATATTTATTTTTTTATATACCAATACCCCTATAATTCTATGCCCCAGAGACTCCCACTGTGCACAGTCTCCAGTCCATCAAACTTATGTTTGCTGTAGAACATAAAACTTGATTTTACAAACTATTTGCCTTGCCAGCATTAAGGTCTTCAGTCCACCAGATTTCTGGAGATTTCCATCTACAAACAGCATACTCACATATTAAGGATTTTGGCTAGTAAATAATATAGAGCTCCCCATATAGAAAGTCAGGCCAGCAGCTTTGCAATTTCAACATTTAAAATCTTGATATTTATGTGAGTTCTCTACAGGATGACTCACTGATGAATTTCAAATGTTGTCTTTTCATTGCTGCTACATGTAAATAATATATTTGGATGTATTTTTAAATCCCAAAAGTAGCATCAAATTATATCACACTGACCTCCTGAATCGCATCAGGCCAGGGGCCTAATATGACAATTAGAAGGCCACACTGTTGTATTTTCTACACACTGAACCACATTGTAATGTGTGTTGACAGGTTTAAAATGATTGGAGCTTGACGGTTTAAAATTATGTCTTCCATTTAAGTGTTATTATGGCTTCGTGTTTCAAAGGACTTTTCCTGCAGTCTTTAGGGACATCGAGAAGCAGACAGCATGCCATCAGCCCCCATCCTCTGCTTATTATTTTAATGCATCCAGAAAGACTCCTGGCATGGTAGCATCAGCTGTAATTACCAAAAAAAGACTGAATGGCAATTTACTGTACATCCCTGTGGAGGTCACCACTAATATATTTGATTATCGTTCAGGGTTAAATGTTTCTTTAAACATGTTCAAGTTGATTTGAATGCAAATTAAATGGGAGGGATGAGTGCAACACAGAAGCTCGCTGTTACATTTGTCAAGTACAATCAATGTACAGGAATAAGTCCCAGTTGTAAGAAACTGATGAGCATGTGTCCAGTAGATGTGACATGTGGTACTTACCGTACTGCTGCACTGGTATAGCCTCTGAAATATCACATTTACTTGTGAGTTCTTGCACGACACAATAGGCCAACAGGCTCATCACATACTGGCAGTTGTGATTTTTATGATTCAAAGTGCGTAGTGATTGCATCTCTGTGACCTTAGGTCTGCTTTTCCACAGGCGTACCTGTGCTCTTCATCATCCTGTGGATTGGATCCAGGCTGTATTTTGAGGACACAGAGTTTGTACAAATCACATCTCCATCCCCACAGCCACCATTATTTCTCATACACATTTACAGTGCAACAGATTAATCAGTGACCACCACAGCAATCTGACATAAGGGCTGCAACACAGTCACACTATATAGCATCTTATTAAAATGATTTTATCATATAGGGTTTTGATGAGTAAGTACACCATTAGTAGAGAATTTTTTTCATGTACTTGCTTTTATGTATTTCCACTCATTTTTACTTTGCACTACCTGCTATTTGCTGCTGTTTGGAAGATTCTTTTTATTCTGGGGTCATTGCAACTCCTTGTGCATCACGCTGGAAGAGCACAGACTGAGTAAACATTTCAAAATTGTCTTTGCACGCAGATGTTGGGACATCAATGAAGACTCACCCTATTGGTGGATCATCAAAGGACCAATTGTTGTGTCTATAGCAGTAAGTACAGTACTTCACTTTCCCCATGAAACAAACAAAATGATGGACTGTTAATTATGCACCAAGCAGATTACAGATTATTACGCTAATGGTTTGTTTACTTTCTTTTTAGAAAGGGTTTCAGAAAACAGCATTAAGAACAATGTTCTTTTGTGCACCTTAGATTAGCAAGACAAAAACATTTTACACCACTCTGTCAATTACACACTTGGCTGCCAATATTGCAGCTGTGACATCAAGTAATAATGTTATTCTAAGCAAAACCAGGTACAGTATCTGTCAAGGCTTTACCCCATTAAAGCTGAACATTTTTCATAAGTTTTCGTTCTTGCTTTTTCTCTCCATAGGTCAACTTTATGCTCTTCATGAACATCATCAGAATCCTAATCCAGAAGCTCAATCCTCGGCTGATCCAGTTCAATAACTCCTCTCAGTACAGGTAATCCTGTAGACACAATTACAGGCATAATGCGAGGGACAAGACAGAACAAGTAGTGCATTTTAAACTGTTTTTAGGGTGGAGACTTGCTTTAATCAGATTTAGCTTTCATCCTTTCCTCCCGCAGTCTTGGATTCTCAAAGTCTTATCCTGAGCTGCTAAGATTTTTCAGTCTGATGGACTGAATACTTCTAATACTTTTTCACTGTGCTAGGTAAACACTTTGATTTTGTGAACGACACAAGTTGTGTGAAAACTCTTGATACTCATCAGTGGGCAATGTATTATTCATTAAGTCACCACTGAGCCACAAACTACTCAGTCTAGGCACGTCTACCTTTCCACTTCCCATGAGCTTTTTTAGAATTTCTAATTGAAATAGACTTACTAATTGGCTGAAAGTGTTCAGGCACATCATGCATATCTGGATCTTATAAAAGACATGAGGTAGGTTAGACAAAAGGTAGGTTAGGGTTAGGGTTAAATTTGGGTTACCTAATAGAGTAATAAGTCCATGCACACATAAAAACAGTCAGCATTTGAATATTCTTTGAATCATGCACCTGTTGCTACCTTTTGATTCAGAATGAGATGCTATTTTGGATGCCATTCAAATAAGATATGCAATAAATTACCTCCTGCATCTTGTTTCTTTGCTTCTTTGCCACAGACGCCTGACTAAGTCCACTCTCCTCCTCATCCCTTTGTTTGGTACTCACTACATGTTCTTCAATTTTCTGCCTGACTACTTCAGTGTTAACCTGCGCTTCTGTATCGAGCTCTGTATGGGATCCTTCCAGGTACATACATGGACTGTATAACAGATAGAAAGTGAACCAAATGGCCAGAATTATCATCTGTAGAGCTGCTGGCCTTGCCAGAAAGAGTAGCAGATTTAATACTCTATTCCTAAAACGAGTTCTATGCTTGCAAAACCTTAATAAAGAATTTTAAAATAAGTTGATTAGTAGGAAAAGGTAGAGCAGTCCTGTGTTTGGTATGTGAGGGAAACCTGGTGCAGTATTTGCAGCTGCCACAGACATGCAACCATGTGAAAAACCATCAAATGACTTCCTCTATTTCATGCCATATCTGGTACAGGCTGGTTTGCCGGGCAGGTCCATAAATTGGATTTTGATCCTATAACATTTCCTATTGAGAGTTGAGGTTAATAACTCACAGGTGTGAAATATGTATGAAATCTACTAATAACAGAAGTGGCTATTTACTGAAGCTTTATTGCAGAGTTTATTGATAAATGATGTGAAACAACTAAGTCTGGTTTCATTCAGCTTGTTTTAGTAGAAAGATGAAGCAAATGTCTTATGACAGTGCGTTATTGAGATATAAATCCAATCTGTTTATTATTCCACTCATGTTTGCTGGCTGTGTGAGTGAAAACTTAATAGATTTTCCAGACTTGCTTTTAATTCTGATTCTTCAGCCTATCAGCTCTCATTTGTTTGTGACATTTAAACTATCTCCACAAGCTTTGAATAAAGTGGACTAGTCCTAAATGTTAATGATTTAAACCATCTCTCTTACAGGGACTTCTTGTGGCAATTCTCTATTGCTTTCTCAATCAAGAGGTCAGTACAAGCCACACCGCCGTCGAGCATTTACCATAACACATTTAACAAATCACACAGATAATGAACAGCTTCCTCTTGCATAACAAAGCTGTGTTTCTGGATCATAGGTCTGCAAGAAATGAAATTTTCATCAGTCCAGCAATAATAAACTAAACTATCTTAGTTAAAAACAAATAAAATTCTACATCTCCACAACAATATAACAAGATTCTTAAAGTTTAAAGGAATAAATGAACATTTTGGAAAATATATTCATTTGCTGGCTTGCCTGTTTTTTTGTTTTTTTTTATTAAAAAATGGCATAATGATTGAAGGTAATAATAGAATCAATTAAATAAAGTAGGTTGTTGTCTGTGTTTGATAGGTCCAGAAAGAGGTCCATATGCAGTGGCTGAGGTGGCAGGAGAGGAGCTATGGGGTGGTGTCACCTGCTGCAAAGGGCAGCCAGATGGACACACCCTTCTAGAGCGTCCCGACATGCCTTCACCTTCTTTCTCTACAAGGCTAGCTTCAGTCTTGTCATTGTCTCCAATGCTCTGTACATTTCACAGAAATCCAGTTGCCAGAATGGGAAAATCAAGGTGAACATTTAGATTGAGGATCATTCTGAAATCCCATGCCATCTTATACACAACAAAACAGCTTATGCCATAAACATTATACTGATAAAAATTCAGTTTTCTAGAAGCTTAACATGAATGTAAAAGAGCCAGTCAGAAGAAAGGACTTATCACACAATGGTTTTGACTAACATACCCACACATTATGTTGTCTCATGTACAGTAAGTTTGATTCTTTTTATCATAGACACCCAAACTGTCAAGCTGATTGTTAAGAACTATTCAGCATAGGGGGAGATGAACTGTAAATATGTTCTTCACTTTAAAGTGTAAATCCAATACAGTGTGTTATGTTCTGTTATGTCTTGTCAATGACGCTAATATATAAGAAATCTCCACTGTTAATTCTGCTAACTCTGCTAACTCTCACGCTCAGCACAGGACTGGAAAACATGAAGCAATCAATCATAGTAATATTTTTAAAATATTGAAAATTCATATGGAACTGCATATTCCAGCATACTGTACAGTGCTTTAAACTCCATGGCAATATAAACAGTGGTAAAACTGAAAATACTTTAACCATAATTATTGTCGATTCCATGTACACCTCATATCTCCTCTCCTGCACCTGTTAGAGGTGTTTTGTGCCTCTTTCTCTGTTGTTACAATGCCTTGGAAAATAAAGCATAAACAAACATTTTTATTCACCCTCATTATATCTCTCTGCAAACTAGTAATAAATGTGCTGATATATAAATACTATATACTAATTTGTAGTAGAAGAAGAAACAGATTACACTGGTGACCAGTGGAGCAGTTACACCATAGTGTGCACTGAAAATCAACAAGTACAAAATCAAATATGTGCAAAATATTCATTGACCAGGAGGCTCCAGTCACCCTGCGTGGAAACATTAGCTGGAAAAGCTGTTTTTGTAAATCTGTCCAATTTGCCTATAATTTTTATAGGAGGAAGTGGGCGTGGCATATACCTGGAATTGCAGCTCAATATAGTGAACAAGTAGAAAAAAGATTTTGAATGTGCAAAACAAAATGGGTTCATGTTCATTATATCGTCCTTGTCATGTTTTTTTTTTTGGTGTCTATTTGTGTAGAACTACCTTCCTATAGAATTTAACCATTTTACTGGATACGGTTTAGTCCCCACAACCAGTCAACAACAACAACAACAACAACAATAATTGACCAACACCACTGGTATTTGGGACCCTAATTATTGTAGAGTAACGTGGGACCCTAATTATTGTAGAGTAACGTGGGGCCCTAATTATTGTAGAGTAACGTGGGGCCCTAATTATTGTAGAGTAATGGACACAAATGATGTTACAAATGATGAGTTCTGTTTATTTGATGTGTAATGAACGTTGGTGGAAGTTTGCACAGAATGATTTTATAAATAAAAACAAGTCGGTAAATCAACTTACGGGACAAGGATAGAAGAAACAATATGATGAGTTATTTGCACTTTTTAAAGAAGTGTCAAATATACAATCAAAAGAAGGAAAAGTCTCCCCAAAGATGACGATTTTGTGACTTGGGCTACGACCCTGGAGTAACCACAGAACTCTCCCGTGTTCCGTGGCTGAGCCGTGCGCCCTGGATGATTTATGAGCTCTGTGTAAGGTCTCAGCCTGTAGGCCTGTCTCCTGGAGCTTATCTCGGAGTTTTGCGGGGTGGGAAGTGCGGAGCTCCTGGGCAGGATGTGGAATCACTGCAGTAGCGAACAGCCCCCCGCCCCCAGCCCCACACCCTCATACTTCATAGCTGGCTTGGCTGCACGCGTCCACATCTGGATAGGAAGCGACATCTGGAAATCTATTTGTCTGTCATTTTCCTGGTGACTCTCAGACCCGTTTTCCAGTGCCAGTATCTGACCCGGGTAAGTCGCCTAAAATGACTGTAAAACCTGCCTGTGTATCGCATCATTACTATGTAGTCTCACACCAGCCTATGGTTTTTCAGTTTCTTATCGCAGTAGTTTATGAGGCTTCTTCTCAGAACTTACAGTAAGTTGACAAAACGCAAATTCAGTTCCCTTTCTCAAATAAATGTCGCTGTGCTGCTGTGCTGTGTCGCTCCAGCTCCTCTAAGTTTCTTTTGTTCTGTGCAGACAGCCCAGGGGGTTGATTCAGCCTAATGACAGGCTGCTTTTCCATTACCCCTCTGTTGTTTCGCCTGTCTAGACATGCACGGCATGACAGCAACACACAATCCACACAAGTCCCAATGTCTTTATAGAAACTTTGACTTGATCACTGAGAATCTCCCCAGAAACTCAACAACACTCAGTTGTTACATGCTCTCACTACTGTTGCATAGTCTGTTATCTGTTTCTCTCACTCCTCCTCCTCAGACCCAGGTGATGCCTCAGCTCTGGACCCTCCTGCCAGCCCTGCTGCTGGCTGTGTCAGTGGCTGAACCTTTGAGCAGCCCGGAGGAAAATGAAAACGAAGTCCTGAAACACACAGAGGCAGAGCTCACCGAGAGCCAAGTCAGTGGACAAGCAAACGCTCAATTCAAGAAAATGAGTTTTTCACATGAAAATGTTTTTGGAACGAATGACATACATTATAACCATCTGTTGCTCTTTCCTGTTGTGGAATCAGGTGATTGAGAATACCATCGGAGGTCTTAGTGGATCTACACCAAGCCACATACCTACCACAGGTGAGCCTTTGGCTTTTTTCTGCTATTTCTTTTTTCTTGCCTGTCAGCCTTTTCTAAAATTGCATTATTTTCTTTGACATCAGCGGCTCCTTCTATTACCACCGTTTCTTCTGGGCCCAGTCCTGCTCCTCCATGTCCAAGGAACCAGGTGAGGCTGGAGAAGGGTGCAGGCTGTGGCTGTCCATCCAGCACGGTGAAGGACGGTGACAACTGCACCTGCCCTGTGGGTTTCACTCTGGAGGGAGCAGCAGACTGTAGAGGTGAGTAGGGACAGAATCAGGAACAATAATACATTTAATAGTATATTTATTGCCGTCCTTACTCCTTGCACATCTTGACACAGTTCATGTGTTCATTTGAATGCAGTGGTCTCAGTTAGATGCAGTATTGTCTTCTGTCTACCTGATAGATGTTGATGAGTGTGAAGGAGAGGGACCAGGACCATGTGGTCTCCATGCCAGCTGCATCAATGCCCCTGGCTCCTACTCATGTAGCTGTCTCCGTGGTTACCTGCTGGGTGCTGGAGGATGCCAAGGTTTGTCAGCATCTGTGTGTGTATGAGTATATACTGTATGTGTGTGAGAGCATGACTGAAGGCGAGATTGACAAATTATCTGCACCATTCAGTGTGCATTATGGTCCCAATGCATGAGTGCCATATGGGTTTTACAGATATTGACGAGTGCGCTCTGGCTGCGGTGACGGGCCTGCAAGCCTGTCATGCTGATGTTGAATGCAAAAACACCCCCGGCTCCTTCACATGCTCGTGTCCTTCGGGATATGTAATGGCTCTAAATGGACGAAGCTGCGTAGGTGAGGCTGATGTTGGCATCTGCATCTGCTGGGTATAACTGTGAAATGTAGATGCAGAATCAAAGATGTACGTTTGAAGCATTTTATCCTGCGTGCGCTTTAAATCCAGAGCAACTACACTGAGGTGACAGTGAAGTTTGTATGGATGTTGATGATCTTAACAAGATATGGAAAATATACAGAATACTGTTACAGAATAGCTTTTGTGTTCCTTCTTCTTCAAATTTGAAAAAAGTGTGAAGCAGCAATTACAAAACCCACATGGAAACTAAGGTTATGACCAAAATAATAAGTTACTAAGATCTAAAGGGGGATCATGATGTCATTTTGCCATGTCAAGAGTCCATACAAGACTGTCAATTGAATGTTTGTGGTTTCTGTCTTCTGTAGACGTGGATGAGTGCAGCTTCAAGGAGCAATGTCGGCATGAGCTGGGAAATGTGTGCATAAACACTCCAGGCAGCTTTATATGCCAGTGCCAGCGCGGCTTCAGAGCAGAGGCCCCTGCCTGTGTTGGTATGTCTGTCATTCAGCAGCAGCACAGCTGATGTCCACATTTGCTGGTGTTCTGAGTGTTCAGTGTTCAGCTGAGTTTCCCTAGAGTTAATAAACTTGTGCTGACAGGAAGGAAGGCTTTGCATAAATAGGGAGCTTTAATATGTTGCTTTGCTTCAGGCCTGCTGTGTTACTAGTTTTTGTTTTCCCTTAATATCTCATTTCTCATTTTATGTCCTCTAAAATCATTCGTATTTACATTCACTTTATGTGGTCTCTGCAACTGTTCTGTGGTCTCTGGTCCTCTGTACTGTAGGTCCTGTGTGTCCAGACTACACCGTGTGTCAAGGTACGATGCTTTGCTTCACACACGCTGCTTGTCATATCATAAGCCAGTTTTTCAGGCTTTGAAAAGGTCAAGTCCATAGGAGATCTGTGATGTACTGTAATTTCTAGCCTTTGTTACATCCCCAGTTGGTCTGGTTATAAAGGAAGCACCTTATGGGCACTGGTTAGGCCAAAAGATGACAGTTTAATGTATTTGATGTATTTTACTAAATGTCAACTTGGACATAGGGGGCAGACAATATTTTCAACAAAAAATATTCTCTTATATCAATACAGCAGTTTCCAGTAGTGTTACAGGGACATTTTCAACCACTTATGGCTAATGAGGACTTGATTGGGGTTTGGTGAATGAAAACGCTTTGGTAACTCTGTTGATTGAAGTCAAATTAGAAGATGCACCCCAGAAATGACACTTGCTTTTTAACTGTCAATGAAATGTTTTAGTGCAAGTAATCACAGAGCAATAGGTCAGTGACAAATTCATATATAATATGTACCCCCTGATTTCTCTGCACCTCATCTCTGTCCCAGATGTGGATGAATGTTTGGAGAGTCCTGGAGTGTGCGATGGTCAGGGTGTGTGTGAGAACACACTTGGGAGCTACAAGTGTGTTTGTCAACCAGGTTACCGGGGAAACGGCACACACTGCGAAGGTAAGCAATTAGTGCTGACATCCCTCGATGGGAGAACTTCTGTTTCCTGTAAACCGGGTCAGCTTCCCTGTGTGCAAGTGTTTTAATGCTTGCTATTATGCCTTATACTAAAATTAGCCTGAGAGAGAGAACTATGTTTATTGAATAGAAATGAACAGAGTTTTGGATCAGGTTTAAAAAAAACTGTGTGCACTCTCTTTCCAGATGAGAATGAGTGTGCGTCAGGTGGCCACGGCTGTGACACTAATGCCCAGTGTGGCAACATCATTGGCTCATATTTCTGCCAGTGCTATCAGGGCTTCAATGGAGACGGATACTCTTGTTTTGGTGAGTAAGCAGGATATATGTGATTTTTTGTTTTCCATATGTGCATACCACAATTGTGCTCAGTATCCCCAAGTGTCATGTGCTGTTTGTGTCATATAAACAATATTTGCTATATGCCAGCAGCACTGTGAGGTATGTACTCAGACCCCAGTCCTTCAGGATTCTTCTTGTTTACAGACATTGATGAGTGTGCTGTGAGCAATGGCCGCTGTGAACACAACTGCACCAACGAACCAGGAGGGTACAGCTGCCAGTGTGCTTCAGGCTACCAGCTCAACAGTAATGGACACATCTGCACAGGTAAAACATAGGTCTGGAGTCTCAAGTGTGTTGATTCATTTACAGCAAAGGCACCACTTTAAATCACTCTTATACGCTGTGTTCCTGCTTAATCCTCAAATTTCTCAGGATAGTTCAGTTTCACTATGCAGCTTGCCAGTAGGGGGCAGCAGATGGATTGTCTCATTCTCTAAAGCAGTGGGGTTTTTTGTGGCTTGATCCAAGCAGGTTGCCTCTTATTAAGTCTGCTCTATTGCAAATCCCACTCACCTGGTGCTCCAAGGCTGATAAAACAAGTGCTTAAATGAATTGCAAATAGTGGTTGAATTGGAGCTGTGTTTTGCCATGAGAGCGTTAACTAAATCTCTGTGATCCCCCAGATGTAGATGAGTGCTTGGCAATGAATGGGACCTGTGACCACATTTGCGTCAACACTCTGGGATCTTTCAAGTGCTCCTGCAGGCCTGGCTACCAGCTGCACATTGATGGCCACACCTGTGTGGGTCAGTCACTTCTCACTGATGTTTACCCACTCATTTTCAGTTATTTAAACAAGCTGAGCATCAATGATTTAGCAGCATGAAGAAGAGACAAAAACTACCATGAAACTTTTATCGCACTGTCTCATTTTGTCAGTCTGTCTGTGTGTTTCCTGGCCACACAGATAATAAGTGAGTGTCTTGGTCCATATTTTGGAGTATTAGTGACTTAGATTTTATTTGGATTCAGTTGCATGGAAGAGATGAGGGTGTCCAAAAAACCGTTTACCTTGTGTTTGTGTGTGTCCACTCAGATATTGATGAATGTAAACTCCAGAATGGTGGCTGCTCCCACACCTGCACCAACGTTCCAGGAGGACACACTTGCCATTGCCCTCCTCCACTGCTGTTAGACAGAGACAACCTCACCTGTACTAGTATGTCCCTCAGTGCAGGTTTGACACTGAGTTAAACATGTTTGATGATTTTTAAGAGCACAAACATAAGATTTGAATAAATTCTCAGTCAAACATTGTCTCAACCATTTTTCAGATGTTACTGTACCTCACACTGTAGCCCAGATATCAGTTATTTTGACAGTGACATGTTTATATAGTGATATATTGTTTAAAAAGTTCCACATTCACAGACAATGAAGGAATATTTTTTGCTTTAGGACTTGTATAAAAGTCTGGGTATACATGCCAAAAATAATAGTGTTTGCAAAAATGCAGAACAACCATGTGTTTCTGAGAAAAATAATATTGTTTAGTGATTTTTAGTACCTACCATACCTACCATATTCAGTGGTTATCAGACCAGCAAACGTTATCAATGTTATCAAAATAGTAGCTATCAATGTATTAATACGTCTTTTGTGTTCATTCTTAAATATTTAGTATTAAAATCTTTTATTTTGTGCATTTCATCAATATTTTCACTTGAACAGATATTACATCTTGTAAGCTGAGGAATGGTGGGTGCGAACATATATGTACTGTGAGGGCCGAGGGCCATGTCCAGTGCAGCTGTCGAACAGGGTGGAAGCTGGACGAGGACCTGAGAAGCTGTGTGGGTAAGGCATAATTTTCCCTCCTCATGCTGCCGCTTCTTTTCTGTCATTTTATTCATCCAGCAACAACATTAATCTTGTCAGCCAGGCACACAGCCAAGTGTCCCTGGCCACTGGCCCAAAAGGAAAAAAACAGAAAGGCTTATAAAGTGATTTGATGTGTGAAATGTTCACCTGTTTAACAGTCTCTCTGTCTTTGGTTATCAGATGTGAATGAATGTGGGGACTTCACAAATGGAGGCTGTGAGCAGCTCTGTGTGAACCATCCTGGTGGGTTTAACTGCACCTGCAAGGAGGGGTATGAAGTTCGAACCGACGACCTCACCAAGTGCCAGCGTGAGTCAAACATGATGCATCTTCCTAACAACAGTATGAGTAAAGATAGCTGCTCGGGTTTTAGTAAAAGGTTAAAATACCAAAATACTGTATGTTCATTAACTTTTTTGCCTTTCCAGCTGTTTGTGACCCTGCATGTCAGAACTATGGTGTGTGTGTGGCCCCAAACAGCTGTGACTGTCCCCCAGGCTACCCTGGTGCAGGCTGCTCAGGTACAAACCTCAACTGTTAACATAAAACATATAGTGGTTCTATTCTGGTAGGATTAGTGCTGGTACATCACTTAAACTGGTGGTTGGGCTCTCAGGAACAAAATCATGAATGAACTGATTTCAGGTATTTGGTGCTACGTAGTTTAACTACTGGACAAGTTTATATTGACTCCCAAAAAGTCTGTACAGAGTTAGTGAGTGTTATCTTATGTTAAAACCATCATTTTGCTCCAGGTGCCATAATCACAGGATACAGGGTTGGCAACACCATCCTTGCCCACAGATGAATAGACAAAATATGCACCTAGTAAAATCTAGTTAGGGTTAAGGATTGGGTCACTACTCACCTCCTCAAGAATATTGGTGTGAATGCATAACCTAACATTCCTGTGGGGGCGGATGAATGAAATTGAATGAAATCCACATTGGTTGTGTGTTTCAGCCATGTGCTCCCCGCCCTGTGCTCATGGAGGTACCTGTATGCGCTGGAATAAGTGTTTGTGCCCTCCTGGCTGGAGCGGAACCGGCTGTCACACTGGTAAATCAGCTCCGACATGAAGGTTAACGAGGACTATGCCACTTTTGTACAAGCCAGCACAGTAGGGAATGGTCTACTGTAGGTGTTATAATAAGGAAACAACTTATACCTTTAAAGGGTGGTCCCTTGGGCTTATGCTACTAATTTTCTAACCTTAATATTGTTTCACTCTTTTTTTATGGTAAACACCCACTTTCTTTGACTTGGGGGACCATTTTGTTTGAATTTCCCCTTCTCTTCAACCATTTTCCTCTCTTCAGGTTTCTTCATGTCTATTTCTCTGTGTCTCTCTCAGCTGTGTGTGAGTTGCCATGTGCAAATGGTGGTCGCTGTGTGGGGCCTGATACCTGCCAATGTCCCTCTGACTACACTGGCCCCCAGTGCCTCATGCGTGAGTAACAAAACCTCCAACAACAGACATGCAGGTACTTCTGGGGTGTAGCTAGATGAGCGTCGTGGTCACCTCTTTACCTCCAGTCTTGTTAACAGAAAAACAAAAAAGCAACAACCTGTAGAGTGGACCATTATTACTTTCAAATGTAATTTTCCTACAGTGACCTAGCTATCTGTATTTCTGTGTTTATAGCTCTGTGCACTCCTGCCTGTCAAAATGGGGGAAGGTGTGTGGATGTCAACAAATGCACATGTGTTGGTGGATGGCAAGGTGCACGTTGCCAGATAGGTGAGATCAAATTGCATTTGTCTATTGCTATATAACTGAAACATTAGTTCAATTCAATTCAATTCAATTCAATTTTATTTGTATAGCGCCAAATCACAATACAAATCATCTCAAGGCACTTTATAAAAACTAAAACTAAAAACCCAACAATTCCCTTATGAGCAAGCACTTGGCGACAGTGGAGAGGAAAAACTCCCTTTAACGGAAGAAAAAACCTCCGGCAGAACCGGGCTCAGTTTGGGAGGCCATCTGCCTCGACCGGTTGGGGTGAGTGGATAGAGCAGAGAGAAAAGAACAGCAACAATAAACAACAAATAGACACTGCAGGTTGGTGGGACCAGTAACTGCACATCAGCGATATACAGCTCCAGGACCAGGGACACCTGCAGAAGGTACAGAGAGAGGGAGAGAGCACAAACTAGGGGAGAGAGAGAGCACGAGGTTAGTGACATTGAATGGTGGAATATACATGTGAGGGGGGAGGAGAGGAAGAGAGAGGTGGGGGGGTTAGGGTAGGGGAGCTCAGTGCACCGATGGTCCTCGGGCAGTCTAGGCCTATAGCAGCATAACTAAGGGATGGTTCAGGGTTGCCTGAAGCCAGCCCTAACTATATGCTTTGTCAAAGAGGAAGTGTAAATAAGCTTTTTTTTCTATACAAGGAAAAGTCACATGACTTGTTCCCTGATTGCACGAATTCCTCTGAAACAGCAACCATAGTGTTTTAAGCAGAGACCATACCTAATGGCTTTGACTGTGAAGAGCTGCCACATTATTTTTTTCTTCAGTTGTGGGTAGTTAGTTCAGACCAATAAAAATCACATGGAAAATATGATAATCACACTCTAACTATAAAGCAGTGAGTCCAACCTGGACATTAGACCCAACCAAGACCCCTTCAGAAATGACCCCCAGTTTGAGTCAGGTGTGCCAACATATTAAAGAGTGAAATAAATATGTCTGTTACACAGACTCAATTTTTTTCACAATTTTTAATTAAAATAGTGAAGCTAGAACATTGTATAACTATACAGAATTGATTCCTTCTAGATCTGTTTAAAAGTTCAGGCCTGGAGGAAAATAAAAACTAGTTAGTCATGCTCATGTTTATATTACGTACAAAACAAGCACAGGCCAAGGTGCAGTCCAACTGATTTAACTACTGCGGGTGGATAAACAAATACACCCAGGTACTGTTTACTCTATCAGATCACAATTCCCAATTCAAATAAGATACAACAAAGGTTCTCTAGAGGAATACTAGTGAGAGAAGTTGAAATTCTACTATAAAAGTTATTGTTCACTTTTCGAGTGTCACTATATTAGCTCTGTCAAAATGAAAATCCACTGACTAAACTTTTCTCTCTTTCCCGCAGAGCCTGTTCAGTGTCAGAAACTTTGCCAGAACGGTGGAGTGTGTGTGGGCCTGAACAGGTGCAACTGTGCCAAAGCATTTACTGGAAACCGCTGTGAAACAGGTTAGTCTGTGTGTGTGTGTGTGTGTGTGTGTGTGTGTGAATTGGGTTGAGGATAGAGTAAGGGTTGAGGTTTAGGTGTTTTTGGATTAATGTTAGGGTATAGAGCTATGGAATCTGTAAGTTAATGACAGTCCTGATACGTGTGTGTATAATGTATGTGTGAAAGACCTTTGCCTTCACTTTGCATTAAAACTGTGGTTGTGTGCTTAATCTGCAGCAGTGACCACTCCCTGTGTGCCGCCCTGCCAGCATGGTGCCACCTGCAGTCCTCGCAACACCTGTACCTGCCCAGAGGGCACTGCTGGCCTGCGCTGTGAGAGGCTGTAAGTAAAAACCACAACAGCAGCAGCAGAGTCACAAATCACAGCAGGTCTTCTGTGTGTTTTCTGCTGTTGATCTCCTGTTCTAACTGGTTCTAATTTAGTTTCAGTGAATTATTCTTTTACTTGAGCACATTATGCATGTCAGGAGTGTTCAGTATTTTAAAGAACCACTATGTGATCTGCAGCTTCCATCATGTTATGTCATTACCTTCCGGGGCCTGTACTTTCTTGAGGGATATGACAGTGTTATGTTTTATTGCAGTTAGTTATTGTTTTCCACACACTGTAGTGTCACTTCGAAAGCCCCACTAGTCAGACCAGTATTTACAGTTAAATACTGTGTAAATCAGCTTTGTGATGTTCTTTTACTTTTCTCTTCCAAATGGTCACATTTTCACAATAATGGCAATTTAGCCTAAAGTAGTCTAAAGTAGTTTTGGGAAAATTATCATGATGTGGAATTGTAGTTCTCGATTAAAATATTGTATGTTATTCTCATGGATTTCTGTGTTTGTGCCCTAGGACGTGCCCTGTGGTCACCACTGTGGTCAGTATGGCTCGAGCGGTGAGAAAGGCATTCAGAGAAAGTTATGTTGATCGCTGTGGACCCCTGGGAGTTCAGCTTTGCACTAAATACAGGTTATCTGCTTTCTTTCTACATTCTGTAGTTCTAGATCTACTTACCTGTGAAAGAGGCTGGTAAAGGTTGATCACAGGATTGTTTAGGGTCACTACTCACCTCCTCAATATGCACTACTCCCCCAAATATATTATGTCATAAAAGTGTTAATAAATACAGATAGCATGCTGGAATTAATTATATATAATATAATTAATAATAATAATAATAATAATAATAATACATAATACATAATAATAATAATAAATTATATATATATATATATATATATATATATATATAATTTATGTGTGTATATATTAATAACATATGTAATTCTTTTACTTTCAGTAAAAGTATAAATACCATAGTGTAATAATACTCTGTTACAAATAAAAGTCAAAAATTTACTTTAAGTGAAAGTACAAAAGTATAAGCCAAATCTACTTGAAGTACCAAAGGTAAAAGTACTAAAAGCCATATCTCACATTAATGTATTTTATATTATTGGATCATATTTATTGATACATTATTGTGTTCATTAATTTCAGTGCATTTGTTGAGTAAATGCACTCAGCTACTTTCCACCTCTGAAAATGACAAAGCTGTGCCTGCTGTGTGTCTGTGTTCCCAGAATAAACCAGGCACGTGTGTACCTGCAGGCCTACAGGGTGGGCTACAAAATCCAGTGTCCAGAGAGGAAGAGCAGGTGAGCAAGGCTGTCTAAACCTTCAGTGGCACGATGAACTCATCACCCACTAGACAACATTTTGGGCGATGCACAGGAAGTAAAATATGACCATGTGTAAACTGTAAAATGAGAAGTCACTGGACGGGTGTGGGGAGGTTTCATCCTTTTATCAAACCTCTGCTTTGAAATGAAAAGGGGCCGTGATGTTTTCAAGACTGTTATTTTGTCTGTGATATATGTTGACATATTTTTTTACCTTGATTTTGTACACGATTATAGGCTTACAATTCATTATTTGTAATGTTTGTAAATGGCAGCTCAATTATATTATTAATACTGGGATGAAATAGATTGCGACTAATGAAAGATGACCTATGCAGGTTTTAAAGGATTTAAGTCCTTGCTGAACTGTAGCCACTTTAGCCAAAGTAAAGACAATATACACATAGCTTAACAAGATAAAGGCTAGTGGAAGCCAATAAATAAGAACTGGGTATAAACAACTGACAACATAATTGGGGAAATGGTCATTGCACGAAAGCCGGTATATCTGGCCATGGTCACAGAAATAGCTGTTGATAACCACAGATTCACAGAAGGAAAGTCTTGTGAGAAGTCCAACTGCAATGAGATTAGCAATTACAACAAACATCCAAAAAAAGGCAATCAAAGAAAACATGAACCTGTGGGTCACTTTCACCTGATAGTGCAGTGGGAAGGTGATAGCTATTAGTCTGTCATAGGCAAGTGCAACCAGATTAAATGACTGCATAGAAAGGCAGGTGTAGCAAAAGAAAAAGAATGTTAAGCAGTCGTTGTATGATATGTAAGGATGGTTAAACAGAAAGATGTCAAGAACTTTAGGCACCAAAGCACAGCTACCAATCAGGTCCACAAGTGCTAAATTAAAAACTGCCACATATTTTGGAGTTCTCAGATTATGATCCAAGCATATTACAGCCATCACAGTTGTGTTTGCCACCACTGACACAATATACACCAAGAAGAGAAAGACATAGTAATGTCTTATATTTGGAATGCCAGAAAGACCACTTATTATGAAATATAAAGGATGCACAAAAGTGATGTTTTTTCCAAGAGCTGAGTTGAATAATTCCATAGTAAAATTGTCCACAGAAAGAGGTGCTGTCCTCTAAGTGTTAGCACTGTGTCATTTTAGGTAGATGGCAGTGAGCTTGACTGTCACTTTCTGGTGACCAGCTCTGTCAAGCTTTAACTTTGTTGAGAGGTGGCTACAAAGAGGAGCAGCCATCCTCTACATTTCTGTCAAATAAGGTCCCTGTCTGTTCCCTTGTGTCTACTGTTTGTTAGTTACTCAGCAACAGACAGACCATCTGACTGTCTGCAGTCATGTAATCTGCTAAAGCACAAATCTCTATTTGATTCTGCCTTTCATTGAGTGACCTTTCAATTAGTTTTCTCTTTAAAGCATCTTTAATTGATACTTTAATAACGGATGAAAATGTGACACTGTGTGAAGTTACTTGTAGTGATAATAGAGATTAATCACAAATACACAACAGATATAGTGAGTGTTACAGATCTGGTAACTTGGTCACTGTGGTAACAGTGAACTGTGCCTCAGAAACTTTAAATATTATCTTTATTGTCTTTTTACAAAATGGCACCAACATTGTAAACATTTTTACAGTCAATGACCTGAACAATGAGTGGTTGCCTAATCACAGTGACAGTCAGTGAAAGGTAAAACTGTCACACACACACACTTGCTGGACCCATATTTAAGGTTAATAGTTTAGATTTTAAAGATATATCTATTCGAGCCACTAAACAGCTTTCAATAGCAGTACTGTGTATTCTGTGTATTCTAGTTTGAACTGCAGTGCGTATTGTATTCTTATCACTGCGTAGTGCTTTGCCTTTTATCCGGCACACTAAGGTTCATTAACTTGTTCACATTGTATTAATGTTCAAAACAAATAAAAGACATGTGACATATTGACTCATATGCTGGTAAACTTGACCTTCTTCTGGGTTTTACAGTTAAATATGATTTAACCAAAGAGAATGAGAAACCAAATTCCAAATAATTTTGATATTCCGTCACGTGTGACCTGTAAAGAGGTAACGTTAGCTAAAACATTAGGCCAAACAACTTTTTAAGATCATGCTGTGTCAGGTTGCATCTGTAAATAATGCAAAAAATATTTATTACTGCAGCTTCAAAACGTGCACTAGGCCATAAATAAAACTGTTGTGCATCATTAGTTTGAATATAGGAAGCGCTTTAGGATAATGTGTTTTTACAGTATTAGAATTAATATTTAAAAATACAACTGGAAAATGTTTGACAGCTAGAGGATGAGCATCAAATTCCACGTGAGGTGGCACAGATTTCATAGGGGCTGGGGGAAAGCGTTAAGCCAAAACATGGCGTCAGCACAGACTTCACCCCCGGAGGCATGGAGAAGGTGAAACACTGCAGGAGCGAGGTGAAGAGGAGGAAGAGCTCCATCCTGGCCAGGTTCTCCCCGAGACACACACGCTTACCTGCAGCAAAAAAACACGAGTTTTTTAAAAAAAAGATCAAGTCATATTTGGAAAAGCCAATTACTTATATTCCAATTTTTCTACTAGAACATTTCTGAGTAGGATTCCAGTGTATTTTGTTGATCAGATAAACATATTATTATTATAATCCAGAAGAATTAAAGTGATCAATTGTTTAATATGAAGCTCCAGCAGATGCCAGTGACCAAAACTAGGAATAAGCAGGTGTAGATGATGGATGGCTCTGTAATATGTACAGTACCATCCATGACATTAAAGCCATGAAATAGTACTTACCAGCAGAGAAAGGGATGAAAGCAGCTGGCTTCACAAACTTGCCCTCCTCGTTGAGGAAGTGTCTTGGGTTAAAGGTATCAGGTGTCTCCCACTCTTTTTTGTCAAACAGGACCGAGGTCAAGTTGGGAATAACTGTAACACCCTGAAAAGTGGATTGTTCACAGTTAACTGAAGAACAAGTGTAGATATGATGGAACAAGACAGAACACAATATAAGAACACACCTTTGGGATCGTGTACCCTTCCAGCTGAAGCTCCCTGTTGGTGACATGAGGCACACTGAGAGGAGCTATGTTTCCCATCCTCTGGACCTCGTGGATGACAGCATCCGTGTAGGGGAGGTTTGCTCGGTCCTCCATAGATGGCTGCCTGGACTGTCCAAGCACTGCGTCTATCTCAGCCTGGACCTTTTCTATGCAAATAGAAAAGACAACAATAAATGATTCTATTAAAGTGAAACGTGCACTCAGTAAGTTGTTTCAGCCAATCAACATCCATATCTTTGAGCTCGTACCCTGAATCTCAGTGTATGTTGCCATGTAGAGCAAAGCCCAGAGCAGGGTGGTGGATGTGGTCTCAGTGCCAGCCCCAAACAGATCAAACGAACACATCACCAAGTTGTCCTCATGAAAGTCAGTGTCGACTTCACCATCTGTCTTGACCTAACAGTGAACATTTCCAAAATACAGTTGGAATTTCAAACATACTGGCTCCTGTTATTGTAACTAAGCTTTAATGGGCTTTCTAATATAAACAATAAATAAAAACCTACTTTCAATACAGTAAGCATTTCACTCTCCCTTTAGAAACGATTTATTAAAATTATTCTTTGCTGCAATTTCAAATAATAAAGTATCAAAGCCAAGTTCAATTATAATATGTACTCTGAAGCAAATGTTCACTTTGGGAGAAAGCTAATATTAATAAAATAGAGTGACTAGAGTTTAGTTTTCATATTGAGAAAGGCAGTGCCCATTTTATTGTGACAGCACCTGTTTGACTATTCATTTTTAGTACTTTAATCCTGTTTCATTCTCCTTTCTTTAGGAATGTAAATAGGATTATTCGCATTATAGACTCATCCTTCCTCATTAATTAATCATTTATCAAGACATTCAAAAACCAAAACCAGCATAAAAACATTCTGCTGTGACATTTCCAGTTTATGCCCTGTTTTTTTCTTTCTACCTGTCTCCTTCCATCCACCAGCTGCCCCCAGAATCTCACTCCATTCTCAGTCACCTGTCCATCCCGATCCACTCACACACCTCTTCCCCGTTTCATAATCACTTGTTTAGCTGTTGAAACTTGCCAAGGTGCAGCTGCTGCCTGCTTGTTTATTGCACAACAGCTGTAGAGACGTAACCTTTGTTCCAGTCTTTTCTTTCTCCCCATTTAACCTCTCTCCTGTTCATTGTTCCTTTGACCTTTGCATGCTCTGTTTGCTCTTACCACCTGTTGTTCTTGTGTCTGCCTGCTGTAGTTTTGGGTTCTCCCTGTCTGAGGTCTATAAACCAGCTCTGATACAACACAGTAAAGCAAGGACAGCAGCAAATATTTAAATGGAGAAACTTGTGTTAAGGTTTAAAATTTATTTGAAATCAGGATTATCAAATATGGGTAAGTCGTTAATTGTTCATCCACTCACCCTGTGAATCTCTTTCAGGTAACAGTCGATAAAGTTTCTTGGTTCAGACGGGTCCCAGTCTTCCTTGTGCTTTTTGATTTCTGTTTTCACAAAGTTTATTACTTCACCATAAATTTTTTTAAGAGTTTGGTGTGGCCCTGGCAAATGCTTCATCACCATGGGAAATGCATTGTAGAGCTGTCAATGAGAAAACTGTAAGATTTCTTAGGAGTGTATGTCAAAAACAATACCTTTGGAATCAGTTGGAATCTGTGTTAGCAAGATGTTAGTAATTACTGATTAGAACAAATAGTTATTACATAATATATTTCCACTAGAACAAAACAAATGCAGTACCTCTGCCCAAACTGAGGCTTCAATTTGGAACGCACTATCAAACAATTTGATCAGCTTCACAAACTTCTCATTGCCATACTCAAAGCGATGACCAAAAACCAGGGAGCAGATGATGTTGGACACACCATTCCTGATGATGAGTATTGGACTGAATGGTTTGCCTGGATGAATGATCACATGTCACACAACCAGACTGAAAATGGTATTGTCAGACAGGAAAGCCTGTACTTTATATATCTCACTTCATTTTAATGCATCTCAACATTTCAGTATGGATTTGCACATTAGTCTCATTACCTTTCTGATTAGCTATTTCGTTGGACATATAAATAAATTCAGTCAGTATAGGAGATTCCAGGGATTTTTTGCCAACCCCCAAGGATTTGAGAGTGAAGAGGGTAAATCGCCTTTGCTGTTTCCATATGTGTCCATTAGTAAAAACAAGACCTGACAAAAAATGAAATTTAGATTAAGATTAGAACAGTACAACAATTTATGATAGAAATAAACATCTGTGGAAAAATCCCTGTGATTTTATTTTAAATCTCAAATAGTCCCGAAGCAATCTATAAAAAAAAGACTAGAAAATCAATTCCATGAAGTCAGTTCTAATTGTGACTTCAACTTAAACAATGTTCTATGTCAATATTAATATACCATACTCCAATGAACTGCTTCAGCCCTGTTGCCTGGGAGCAAACAATCTTCAGTATACAAGGTTAGAAACAAATATTTACCCAAATTGGGGAACATATCATCATGGAGAGGAACGACTGGGCGGTCAGCCAGTATGTCTCCCTTGGTGAGTAGACCTTCTTGCAGGGTGCTGAGGCCATTTAACACCACCATCCATTTGGGGCCCATTTTAAGACTGTATATATTCCCATATTTCTGTGCTAACTGACACGTGAACAACAGAAGTGAGATAAGCATGTATGTAACTTTCTCCTTAAATAGTGATAAATTATAGTCAAAGGGCAGAATTTGACTGTTTACTGCATTAACTGGATCAGACTGAGCAAATTGTTTCTCTGTTGAAGCACAGCACACCTGAAAATACAGAAGTGGTGCTAAAAATATTCTGATCCTTTAAATAAATCTATAGCACAGCTGAGTCGTAGACTGCGGAGTAGTTTGATCTTTCTGTGCAAAATCTTAGTGCATTTCAGCACTGGATTGATTGCACTCAACAATAAGGAACATACATTACATGCATTAGCAGTAGGCCCTATAGTCAATCTCCTAAACCTAACCTAAAGTAGCTGTAGCTGTAGAACTATAGGGAAATGCTATTAATAATGCATCTATTAACAATCATACTATAGTAATCACAGGGGTGGGTTGTTCTGTATCAGTATTTTTAGTTTTGTTGCACATTTCGTTTCAATGTAGGATTTATAGACTATTTATAATGAGGTATCTGTCTATTGTTATATTGCAATTAAGTAAAAGATCAGACTGGGCTTTTTTAACCACTGGTTTGATGGCTGCACGATATATCTTTAGTCTTCACTGAACTTATACCTACCTTGACCATGTCTCCATGGACATTGTTGGAGTCAAGAGAGAAAATATTCCCCACCACAGGAAGAGCCCAGGGTCCTGGAGGAAAGTTGCTGGGCCGACGGCTCCTCACGTACTCGGATACCACCAGGAGGACCAGAGCAAACATGAGCAGACTCCAGGTGTCCACCCACTGCCACGCAGGGGAAACATACACTCCAGAGAGCACATCCATTTTCAACTACCCTGCTCCCCCTGGATCCACTGAGAATAAATGTGCTGGGCTCAGGCTGAACTTTGCGTTGTGGTTGCCTGTTATCTCGCCGTTCAAACAACAAACGAAAAGGTATCAGTGAATCGGGGCAACCCTCAGTTACTCTCTGCAATTAAAGTAGATTCAATTACTAGGCCTATTTTATTATAATTATAGTTTAATTTTGAGGCATTTAAGAAATACACAAATCGTCGCTACTACATTTATATATTATATATACATAAAAAAATTTTTAAAAAATTCCCGTCTCACCCCTATGGGTGGTGTGTGTGTGTGTCTTCCTCAATCTCGGGTCCTCTACCAGAGGCCTGGGAGTTTATATATATATATATATACAGTGGGTACGGAAAGTATTCAGACCCCTTTCAATTTTTCACTCTTTGTGTCATTGCAGCCATTTGCCAAAATCAAAAAAGTTCATTTTATTTCTCATTAATGTACACTCAGCACCCCATCTTGACAGAAAAAAACAGAAATGTAGAAATTTTTGCAAATTTATTAAAAAAGAAAAACTGAAACATCACATGGTCATAAGTATTCAGACCCTGTGCTCAGTATTGAGTAGAAGCACCCTTTGGAGCTAGTACAGCCATGAGTCTTCTTGGGAATGATGCAACAAGTGTTTCACACCTGGATTTGGGGATCCTCTGTCATTCTTCCTTGCAGATCCTCTCCAGTTCTGTCAGGTTGGATGGTGAACGTTGGTGGACAGCCATTTTCAGGTCTCTCCAGAGATGCTCAATTGGGTTTAGGTCAGGGCTCTGGCTGGGCCAGTCAAGAACGGTCACAGAGTTGTTCCGAAGCCACTGCTTTGTTATTTTAGCTGTGTGCTTAGGGTCATTGTCCTGTTGGAAGGTGAACCTTCGGCCCAGTCTGAGGTCCTGAGCACTCTGGAAGAGGTTTTCTTCCAGGATATCTCTGTACTTGGCCACATTCATCTTTCCTTCAATTGCAACCAGTCGTCCTGTCCCTGCAGTTGAAAAACACCCCCACAACATGATGCTCCCACCACCATGTTTCACTGTAGGGATTGTATTGGGCAGGTGATGAGCAGTGCCTGGTTTTCTCCACACATACCGCTTAGAATTAACGCCAAAAAGTTCAATCTTGGTCTCATCAGACCAGAGAATCTTATTTCTCATAGTCTGGGAGTCCTTCATGTGTTTTTTGGCAAACTCTATTCAGGCTTTCATATGTCTTGCACTGAGGAGAGGCTTCCGTCGGCCCACTCTGCCATAAAGCCCCGACTGGTGGAGGGCTGCAGTGATAGTTGACTCTGTGGAACTTTCTCCCATCTCCCTACTGCATCTCTGGAGCTCAGCCACAGTGATCTTTGGGTTCTTCTTTACCTCTCTCACCAAGGCTCTTCTCCCACGATTGCTCAGTTTGGCTGGACGGCCAGGTCTAGGAAGAGTTCTGGTCATCCCAAACTTTTTCTATTTGAGGATTATGGAGGCCACTGTGCTCTTAGGAACCTTGAGTGCTGCAGAAATTCTTTTATAACCTTGGCCAGATCTGTGCCTTGCCACAATTCTGTCTCTGAGCTCCTTGGGCAGTTCCTTCGACCTCATGATTCTCATTTGCTCTGACATGCACTGTGAGCTGTAAGGTCTTATATAGACAGGTGTGTGCCTTTCCTAATCAAGTCCAATCAGTTGAATTAAACACAGCTGGACTCCAATGAAGGAGCAGAACCATCTCAAGGAGGATCAGAAGAAATGGACAGCATGTGAGTTAAATATGAGTGTCACTACAAAGGGTCTGAATACTTATGACCATGTGATATTTCAGTTTTTCCTTTTTAATAAATTTGCAAAAATTTCTACATTTCTGTTTTTTTCTGTCAAGATGGGGTGCTGAGTGTACATTAATGAGAAATAAAATGAACTTTTTTGATTTTGGCAAATGGCTGCAATGACTCAAAGAGTGAAAAATTGAAAGGGGTCTGAATACTTTCCGTACCCACTGTATATGTCCTTGCGGCTTCTTCCTGGTTCCATTTTTTATATACGATTTATATATATATATATATATATATATATATATATATATATATATATAAAATGGAACCAGGAAGAAGCCAAATACCTACAGAGAGTAAGGCAAGTCCTAAGAAGTCAGCTAAATGGGAAGAACAAGGTCCAAGCCATCAACACCTACGCCCTGCCGGTCATCAGATACCCCGCTGGCATAATAAGCTGGCCAAAAGAGGACATAGAAGCCACTGATGTCAAGACAAGGAAGCTCTTCACAATGCATGGAGGACTTCACCCCAAATCCAGCATCCTGAGACTGTACGCTAAGAGGAAGGAAGGAGGCCGGGGACTGGTGAGCGTCAGAGCCACCATCCAAGATGAAACAACCAAGATCCATGAGTATATCAGGAAGATGGCCCCAAGCGATGGAATACTTAGTGAATATCTCAGGCAACAGAAGCCCGATGCAGAGGAAGAAGAGCAAGAACCATCATGGCAGGACAAACCCCTGCACGGCATGTACCACCGACAGATACAAGAAGTGGCTGATATCGAAAAGTCCTACCAGTGGCTGGAAAAAGCTGGACTGAAAGACAGCACAGAGGCACTAATCGTAGCAGCACAAGAACAGGCCCTGAGCACAAGATCGATAGAGGCCGGGGTCTACCGCACCAGGCAGGACCCCAGGTGCAGGCTGTACAAAGATGCCCCTGAGACAATCCAGCACATAACAGCAGGTTGTAAGATGCTAGCAGACAGAGCGTACATGGAACGCCATAACCAAGTGGCTGGCATAGTGTACAGGAACATCTGTGCCGAGTATGGGCTGGAGGTCCTAAGGTCAAAATGGGACACACCTCCAAAGGTGAGGGAGAATGACTGAGCTAAGATCCTGTGGGACTTCCAGATACAGACCGACAAACAGGTGATGGCTGACCAACCGCACATAGTAGTGGTGGACAAACAGCAGAAGAAAGCCTCAGTGATAGATGTAGCGATCCCAAGTGACAGCAACATCAGGAAGAAGGAACATGAGAAGCTGGAGAAATACCAAGGGCTTAAAGAAGAGCTAGAAAAGATGTGGAAGGTGAAGGCAACAGTGGTCCCCGTGGTAATCGGCACCCTCGGGGCTGTGACCCCCAAAATGGGAGAGTGGCTCCAACAGATCCCAGGAACAACATCAGAGATCTCAGTCCAGAAGAGCGCAGTGCTAGGAACAGCTAAGATACTGCGAAGAACCCTCAAACTCCCAGGCCTCTGGTAGAGGACCCGAGATTGAGGAAGACACACACCAACCATAGGGGTGAGACGGGAAATTTTTTTTTAATATATATATATACAAAAGACCAGTCATATTTTCCAGAGCCCAGACGAATTTTGCAAAGACCAGTTTTATTTTTCAGACTTCAGTCATATTTTACAGAGACCAATCGTATTTTATTCGACCGATCGTATTTTTCAGCGTTCAATAGTTCAAAAGTTCAGAATTTAATAAACGTTATTTTGTCAAGGGTGTGTCATTGTGGTCGTCTGTAGATAACACAATATTTAAATGAGTTTGTATAGGAGGCAGCCTTGATGAAATGGGAAGGAAGGCGAAATCGCGACAATAGTTTATGAGGGATCAAAATCACATGATGTGACGTAACGCTCGCAGCGGTCACGTGATTTGGGACATTTTGAAGCAGGGATCGAAACACTGCCCAGCGACACTTCCGCTTCGAAAGATCAATACTGTGTCGAGCATAGGGGCTCGAACGTCACATCACTACTGCCGTACGTGGATCATGGTTTTCGAGGACAAGATGGTCATGGAAGGAGAGCCCGAGGATGTTAGTTGCCCTTATAGATTTCAGACGATTCTGCGATGTTAGTGACCTTTGGCTCATTTAGCTAGCAGGCTAATGCTAACCATGCTAACTACCGTCACATCATCACCGAGCTTAGCGTTAGCCACCACTAGCTAACCCATCGTTTACATGGATGTTGAAGCTGTTTAGTAAAATTAACCCTATATCCTTAGTTTAATGCGGACTATACGGCCTCTATCCTAGCTCCTCGTTGGCCTTGCTCATGGTGTTTATTCACAAACGACAGCTAATACGTGTCTGCGAGTGAATGACGTAAATGATTTGGTTGTGTATGTTTTGTTTTCAGGAGGAAGACGAAGAGGAAGAGATGGTGGTATGTTCACCAGCGTCACAATGGTTTACATAAGCATCACAGCAGTTACGGGTTTGATCACAAGCCTGGCCACCTTTAGAGTGGCTATTTGTTTTAAGTCGAGAACTCTGTTTAGGGCAACTGTTCACATGTTTTGGACAATATGCAGACCTCATCACATGACAGGTAACCAGGCCTTTTCCATTACCAGCCCTCCTCCTTGGACTGTATCTGCAAATACATGAGGCACTGTCTCCCTCTCCAAATAAAAAGAAAAAATCGCCAAATCCATCTTTGTGCAGCCCACAGAGGTCTGATGTATTAGATCTTGAGGGGAAACAAAGACATTTAAGTGGGGGTGCTTTCATGGAAAAAGGGAGCCTCTGAATCACCGAATAGCTCCACTGCCTTGCTTGTTTTCCAACTATCCCTGCTCTACCCACTGCTGATTACCTTACAGCAGCCAATCAGAAGCTGGAAAGGGAAGGATCAATGGAAAACAAGCAGAGCAGTACATATGAAGGACCAAGGTTGATGACCCCTGCTTTATATAATTTTATTTGCCAGCTTATCAGTTATAAACTTTATGGTCTTTTTGGAGGCATTAATTGGTTTTGTTGACATTCATCTTACTATACTGAGGTATTTCCAATATCTGGTTTTATGTTTGCTGAATATAAAAAGAATGATTAGATATTAAATGTGTGTCTCTCATTGAAAGCCATGCAGGTAGAGGCAGATGAAAGTGAAAGTGACTTTGTGGCCATCATGCTGCCTGTTTCAGGATCCTGTGGAAACAGTGAGACAGAAATGTGCAGAGACAGAGCACTGCGTCCACACTCGGGAGCGTCTGGAGCAGTGTGAGACCAGAGTTGGCTCTCGGTCTTCAACAGAGGAGGATTGCACTGAGGAGCTCTTTGACTTCCTGCATGCTCGGGACCACTGTGTAAGTGTGACATTACTGTTTGAGCAAAGCAGTAAAATAAATGCATATTTCCCAAAGAGTAAAAATTCATGAGTTATTGAGTTATTTATTTTGTTAGTTGTGCAACAGCTTTGTTGGTACAAATCTTATATTAGTTATATATATATATATTTATATTTATATAATAATGGCACTGGCATGAATAGTATACATGTATATGAATACTGGTTTGTTGTCAACTTCAACAAATAATATATAATGGAATTGCTTGTGATTTGCATGCCCTTGACTAATTTGTTTTTTCTTTATGAAAGCTCTTTAGTTTACCTTACTTTGTACTGTTTCATTATTGATTGTCTTTTTCTGTCTTTGTTTGTAGGTGGCACACAAACTTTTCCATTCTGTCAAATAAAGTCCTTCTGCTTTGTTTGCACCTCTGGCTGATGACATTCTTCCAACATCACATTACAAGTAGAACATGGCTTGAAACATGAGGATCTGCTGTATATTGTAACTTAAACAAATGCTATAGTGAATCTGATAATGTGAAGAAACTTGAAGTATTTAACAAGGTACTCTGAGTCAACACTTCATTAAAGATGACATGAAATACTTGCTGTGCCACAACTTTATTGACTCCAAATGTACGGATACAAGCTTGTTAATGATTCTTGAAGCTGAACATATGTAAAGTGATTGCTGTACGGGCAGAAGTTTCATTCAGCTTATTATGCAGAGCATGTTAACATAAACAAGACATTTAATAACAGGTCTGTTGCCAATAATCTGTATCTTATTAGACTTTGAGCCTGACCTCTGCATGAACCTCCATCTTTTTTTCTTTTTTTTAAGACCTGAGGACATGAGAGACACTGCTAATTGGGACCTGTCAGCTGACCAGCCTAGGGCTGATTAAAGCGCCCTCCACTGGGTAACCTTTGTTTTGCAAAAAGGGCCTTTCTTGGTTTCAGCAGTGTGTTTCCGCAGTACATACCAGCTACCAGCCACTTGAGCAAGAGGGCGTTTCGTGATAAGGCTGCACCTCACACACGCAGTCGCGTTATTTACTATTAAGCTGTTGGCAAGTTTAGCAAATACGCAGACGTGGTTTAGCAAAAGCCTGATTGTGTTAGCCAGCGTTAGCCGACGTCCATCCCGTTCGCACTGACGACTCGCACGGCGGAGGAACCATGGAAAACGTTAAAGAGTTTGTTCAGAAAATGGAGATGGACACACGGGTCGCGGCTCTGATGACCGGTGCTGCCTGCGCTGTGGGAGCGCTGGTACTGCTGGTCCGGAAGGGCATCAGTCACAAAAAGACGAATGATAAAATCCAGATAGCCAGAGACCGGAGGACTGAGAGCCTCCAGCAGGCAGAGCTGGCTGTACTTCGGTACAAGGAGTCGGTAAAGTCTCACTAAAATATGTATTTTTACGCTGCATCGTAAATGAATGATCATGTATTTAGTGTAGACTTTCCTCAAACTGAGTTTGTCTGTATCTGAATGAAAACTTCTTGAATCAATGAACCAAAAGACAATAAACCACTAAACTCAAGCCTTCCCAATGTTTGCGCTAAAGTTAGTTGGGGTCTTAGTTAGGGTTTCGGTACAACACAGAAAAAAGCATTTAGAAGAGTTAATAATTTGACGTATAGATGCTGTGTCACGTGGGTAAATTGCGCAACTCCGTTTTCAATTTGGCAACACACACAGGAGCCGTGTTAAGAGTTCACATTTGGAGACATGTTGCAATTAGAAAAACTGTGTAGAAACCTGGCTAAGGGAACATGACTGTGTGTGTGTGTGTGTGTGTGTGTGTGTGTGTGTGTGTGTGTGTGTGTGTGTGTGTCTACTTTCTAGCGTCCCTCGATCGACTCTGCTCGCATCTTGAATCTGTCCCTGTCTGAGCTGACAAAACAACTGAAGTCCGGCTCTCTGACCCCTGAGGATGTCTTTTATTCCTACATGGAAAAGGTTCAGTACTCAATGTGAAAATTTATTCATAACAGAAAAACATAGAATGAAAGGAAAATGCAAAATTAGTCATTGTCTCTCCAGTGATCAAATTTACACTCTACACTTATTAAATGGATGAGACAAACTTTATTCATCCCCAAAGGGGAATTCAGGTAAACGTTAAGGATTTCTGCACTACATTTTCTATTTATATGAACTTTTGAACAGTATACATCGATGAAAGTCCAATGCTTTTGGTCTGTAGGAGATTCAAGTTATTCAATAATAATGTGTGTGTTTTTTGGCATTTAGCATTTGACCAGGTGTTTGAAAGAAATCTATAAATATCAACCAGTTTTTTCCTCTTTTCAGACTCTTGATGTACACAAAAACCTGAACTGCTGCACAGGAGTTTTGCTGGAGAGTTTCGACCAGCTGAAAACCATTGCCTCCAACAAGGACGGCCTCTTGTACGGTGTGCCAGTTAGCATCAAAGAAAACATTGCATACAAGGTATTTTGTGGTCATGTAGTGTCCCAGATGACCAATTACGGTACACTGACAGGGTTGTTGAATTTGAATTTTTAGTTAATCTCTTATGACTATAAATATAGCTCATGTTCATGTCTTTGGTGTGCCTTTACTTACATTGCTTTCTTTTTCTTATTTTACAACACAAGAACCATGACTCTTCTTGCGGCGTGGTCATTAATCTGGACCAGCCTGCCAAGGAGGACAGTGTGCTTGTTCAAGTTCTGAAGAGACAAGGAGCTATTCCCTTTGTGAAAACCAACCTGCCCCAAGGCCTGTTAAAGTAGGTCAAGATCATTTCTCAGTTAGGTGTGACACACTGCAAAATACTGTCCTATTCATGTTATATATTATACAACTACAAAGAATAAAATTGTATATGATTTACAGATGGTGGTCACTGCTTATCTACGTTTTTGTTTTATTGTCTAATCTGCAGTTATGACTGTGGTAACCCCATCTATGGGCAGACTGTGAATCCCCATAACTTTCAGAAGACCTCTGGAGGTTCGAGTGGTGGGGAGGGGGCTCTCGTTGGGGGAGGAGGCTCTGTGCTTGGTTTAGGTAGTGATATAGGGGGCAGCATCCGTATTCCTGCTGCTTTCTGTGGAATCAGTGGCTTCAAGCCTACAGCAGGTCGGATAAGGTGAGTGTCTCTGTTTTACTTGGCTTTATTGATAACCACTGCATGGTCATGACACCTAGTTATGTCAGTGCTAGTTATGTGCTAGTTAGTTATGCGCTTTTGTCTTCAAAAGTTCACAGGGTGTGAAGCCCATTTATCGAGGGCAAAAGTCAGGTAAGGAGAAAAGATTTTGTTGGATAACCATTGCCTGGCAATACAAAATGGGTCATCTGCTAGATTATTTTGTACCTTTTCTTATATATGTAGTGCTGTCATCTGCTGGACCCATGGCAAAGGATGTGGAGAGTCTGGCACTGTGCATGCAGGCTCTTCTCTGTGATCACATGTTTTCCCTGGACCCTACTATTCCACCCATACCTTTTAATGTGCAGGTGCGTCCTCTGCTGAGGGATTTATCAGCACTTACTAATCATCTTTGCAATTTCACATCAGATTTGTTTTTCATACCAATTTCTTTTTTGACTTCTTGGAGTCTCTGCTTGTTACTTGGCTGTGGGTTTCAGCACATAACCCCTAATAAAACAACAATCTGGTTTTTGAATGAGTTAAACAAACATGGATTAAATTAGTTAGAGAGCATTGGATAACACATTGAAGCAGAACATACGTAGTGTATGTTCAGCTTCAGTGTGTTCAATGTGTCTTCAATGTGTCACAAAAAGTTAGGGATATTCGACTTTCAGGTGAAATTTATGGAAACTGTAAAAAGTTCATACTACAGTGATATTATATCATGAAAGTAGGGCATTTAAGTAGAAGTATGCAAAGGTAATTTCTTCATCTCAAACAATTTATTGAAACAAAAGCTAACAACAGTGGTGGGTATACCACAACAAAAAATTTCAATGTCTCAATAACTATAACATTGACTACCATACCTATGCAGATGACACCCAACTTTATATATCAGTATCATCTCATGATTATAGTCCTCTAATTTCATTATGTGACTGTATTAATCAAGTCAAAGAATGGATCCGCCAGAATTTTCTCCAGCTCAGTACAGACAAGACAGAAGTGATTGTTTTTGGCCCCAAAAATGAAAGGTCAAAGGTCATTGCTCACCTTGACTCCATGTCATTGAAAGCTACAAATCAAGCCAGAAACCTTGGTGTAATCATTGACTCAGACCTGAATTTTAACAACCACATAAAATCCATCACTAAATCTTCCTATTACCACCTGAAAAACATTGCTAGAATAAAAGGTTTTCTGTCTAAACAAGATGCAGAAAAACTTGTTCACGCATTTATCTTCAGTTGGCTAGATTATTGCAATGGCTTGTTCACAGGTCTTAGCAAAAAGTCAATCAGGCAGCTGCAGCTAATCCAGAATGCTGCTGCCTTGTAAAGCACTTTGAATTGCGTAGTGTATGAAAGGTGCTATACAAATAAATTTACCTTTGCCTTTGTCAATTGTTAGGTGTCGTCTTGGTCTCATGATGTCAAAATGTGAACAGCATGATGAAGAGGACTATTTAAATACGAATTGTCATTGAACCAGAACATTTAGTGGTCGATAGTCATGGATCAGACACTTGTTGTGATTTTTGTGGTTAATCACCTTGTTCGAGAACACCATGTTATGCAATAAGTACTGAAACATGTCAAACAGTTGGACATGTGCATTCAAAAGTTTAGAGAAGGTCAAATTAAGTTCAGCTGTAAAAGTTATAGTGCATTTTAGGTGCATTCTGAAAAAGTCAAATATCCCTAACTTTTTGTGAGTAGTGTATGTTAGAGAGCATGCTGGTAGATGGATTTGTTACCTTTAGACATTTGCAGTCTTTATGCTGTGCTAATCTAATCAGCTACTTATTCAACAGCTGCACACATTTGAGAGTGGTATCAATTTTCTTATCTAATGTGCTAAGAAAGAAAATAAGTATTTTCCCAATGTCAAATTATTACATAACAACATGCAATGACATTTTATAGATTTACTGACCAGCTCAGAGCCCCTAAAGACAAACCCAGTAAACACTCTGGGATAAACTGAACACAGACTGTGAGTTAGGCTTTAACACCCAATTTTAGTAACCAACCTCACTAAAGCGCTTGTAGCTCAGTGGGAGAAAATCCTTGTGGTTTGAAACAGAGATGTTTTCACTGGGGAAATTTGCAGTGGGAAAATTAAGGCACATTATTGTCCAAGTTTGCCATGTTTTTAAAAAAATCTGGACATGGCCCTAGTCTCAAACCAAGAGGTTTTAGCAGAAATTCAAATAGAAAAAGGGCTTTTAACCAAAGCTCTGCGCTGGTTAGTAAATCTATAAAATGTCATCGATAGCGTTAACCCATTTCTTTATTGTGGTTTGTATGTAAATGCATGTATCAGTCAACAGCACAAAGTTTTTTGCACAAAGTCTCCATACTAACCTGATGGTATGAGACTGTCTTGTCCTCAGGTATATGAGAGCACCAAACCTCTGAGGATCGGTTACCTAGAGAACGATGGCTACCTACAGCCGTCTCCAAGCATGGTCCGAGCCATAAGAGAGGTCAAAGCTCTGTTAGAGCAAGCAGGGCACACTGTATGTTCATGGCACACACACATTAATACTCTCTATGATCTGTGGCCACAGTAAATCTGTGATATGAGCTGTATTCACTTTTCTCTCTGTTTTATTTGCGCCCATAGTTGGTGCCCTATAGTCCTCTGAAGATCAGTTATCTCGTCACTGAACTGTTGATAAAAGGTGTCTTTGCAGACGGAGCAGCCACCCTGCTAAAAAAACTGTGAGTTAAGTTCTTTTAAGGTGTCAGTTAATTCATCAGTGCCTTCTTTGTTAATTATGTAAATCATCTGATGGCATATTTTAAAGCTTGGAGAAAGCTTTTTTTTTTTTTTTTTTTAATTTATTTTATCCAAAACTTCTTGGTCACTAAATATCTGCAAAACTGCTTTGTGTTTACTGATGATTGAATCGTGGCATACTAACATACTAAATTAATGTAGTGAACATGGTAAACATTACATTTCTAAACATCAGTATGCTACTATTGTCCCAGTAAGCCTGTTGGCACAGTGATGCGATCATTTAGCTCAAGGTAGCTTTTCTTGAACTTTTTATTTTTGTTTTAGGAAGGGAAGCCCCCTGGACCCTTGTCTGAAAGCACAAGTTTTACCTTACTATCTTCCAAAGTGGTTGAAAAAAGCTCTTTCTTTCCTTCTCAAGCCCCTGGTGAGTTCTCTACCAATGTGTAGACATGCAGTGAAAATACAATTCTTCCCTAGGATTAGGATAGATAGATAGAGTAAGATATGGGTGTGAAAACAAGCTTGGTACGTACTTAATAAAGTGTTTATAGTGCATGTGTGAAAGTGTCTTTTGTCAAACTTTACAGGCTTCTCGAACTTCTGTCATCTTAAATGCTATCTGTGGAGTTGGGTGAGTTAATTAATCTTAAAGTTGTTCATTTTTGCACAGGATGGATAAAATATCAAGTCATAATGATGGTTTACACTCGTCTTGTCTTTAGATCTGTTTCAGATCTGTGGGAGCAGCATGCTGCTGTTGAGGTACTGTTAGCTCTCAGCTTATGATGTTTGTGAATACTCACAAGGAAAAAATGAACTCTCTTGTCTTTTTTATTAGGACTACATTCAAGAAATGATAGCAGAGTGGAGGAGATGCAACATAGACGTGCTGCTGTGCCCTGTGATCGGACCAGCCTTCAACCACCTATACTGCGGCAGGGTTACCAGTATGGTCCACCGAACAAGGACACTGTGACTGATCGGAGAGACAAGTGTTTGCCTGTCTCTCCATCTGATTTTTATAAGCGTTATCCTGCCCAATAGTTTCAGGGTTGCCTAAAGTGCTTTCTGAAAAGTAAATAAGGTCAAAGGTGCCTTGTCTTTGCTAATAGTTTCTATAAGTCATATATGGAGCTTTTGTTGAATCCAGCATGTTGGAGTAGTAATGTGACAGTAATCTTTATATTTGCCATTTAAATGGAGATGAATGAAAAGTGTATTTAATTTTCTTAAATAAATTCAAAGATCATATTATCAGGGGACACAGTAAGAGCAGCTATACCTGCAGCTTCTTGGGAGGTTGCTCCAGGCTCAGTCAGTAAGTCCCGACAAAAACAAAAAAGTGCAGTTCATTCACTTTTTCACACCGTTAAGATGCCACCTTTTCCGTAAATATGAAGGATAATCTCACTCAACTTTTTTCCAAAAATCAAAACTGATTTTTTTTTTTTAAAGAATGGAGTTAAACAGCACTGTGTACTATCATTCTCAGTCTATAGAAAAGCAGTGGTATTACCAGTATAAACCCCAGTGTGACACAGTGACTAATCAGTATCTATTTTCTGCCCTTCCAGCTGCACTAACTTGCACAATGATTTACAATCTGCTCACCTTTCCTGCTGGTGTCGTTCCTGTTACCACGGTGACCGCAGAGGATGAGCAGGAACTCCAGCACTACACCGGGATTTATCAGGACCGCTGGGACAGGCTCTTCAAACAGGTACCAAGCTCAAAGCCCTGGTTGTTGTTGTTGACAACGATAAATTGTATTATTAAAGTTTACATTTAATTATTCTGTATTATATATGTAAATTAAGTAAACCCATATTCTTCTTTGTGAGTTTTGTTCTTTTAGTTGTTGTTGTGTAAATAAATCACTTCACTCAAAGTCTAGACCAGAAGCAGGAGTCTGTACTGAGGTGACCTGTTCAATAATCCTTCCATGACACTAACAAACCAACTACTTATTACTTCCTGACTCTAGGAAAGCAGGCAGCAGCAGTGGGACCTAAGGGTTGACCCTCTTTAAACTGTAGTTCCAGAGTTAGTCAGTAGGTGGAAGTAGAGGACTATGGTTGCTCTGGTTGTGGCTTTTTGACTGACTGGAATCTGCATTTGTGCTCAGGCTGTGTCTCAAAGCGAGGGTCTGCCTGTGGCGGTGCAGTGTGTTGCATTGCCCTGGCAGGATGAGCTCTGCCTGCGCTTCATGAAAGAGGTGGAACAGCTGGTCAAGCAGAGCAGGAAGTGAAGCGCAAAGGCCACAGGTGGGGCTGCAAACCTCAGGGACCTCAGGTAAAATTAGCCAGCCTCCGAAATGCACCTTATAGTTAGTGTTAACCACATTAACAAGAAGATTGTGTATTTGAAAAACTTTTCTGCTATTTGGCTTTTTAGGGCCAAAATAAAGAGACTACATGTTGAACTGATGTTAAAATGAAGACAGTAATATTCAGATCACTGATAGAACAGATGTCCCTATTTTTTGTATTCTTTTCTGCTTGTGTTTAACTTGGTCACTGACAAACGTTGAGATTTAAACGCGTTGCATTGTACTACTTAAAGTTAACATTTTGTATTTTTATTATATTTTTTGTTTTAAAGTTAAGAATCATACATCTTCTGATTGGATGATCATTATTTTCATTTCAGATTTGGTGTGAAGGTTGAGCTTCTTGGCCACCACAGGGTCTATATTTGCTTTAGCCAAAACAGGAACCACAACCTCATACAGAAAATGGTAAAAATTAGGATTTGATATGTATAAGAAAACTAATATTGTCTTTTTGATTGCATTTGATCGGACACATTATTGTGATATAGCAAAATAAAAATATATAGCAGAAACAAACCACTGCTGTTGTTTCTTCACGTGAAATGTTGAAATGTGTTTTCAGATGTAGACTGCAGGTTAGATACTGTGCCTTTCTCTGCTCATCTATATCATCAATGAAGATACATTTTTGATTTTATATATCCAGCTAAAAACTTACATTTACCCTGACGTTAATGCAATTTTTAAAAAGCCTCTTCCTTTACTTTCTTCTTTACCCACCACCTCTCCCTCTTCATCACTGTGTCACAGATGAGTAAAGATCATTTTCATTCCTATTGTGAGTGATTGTTGCACTGATGTCATAACAGGAAAAGAGATAAAGGAGACTAATGACACATGGCACCTCCATCTACAAGGCCAGTGCACCGTGTTGTCATATTGTGATTACCCTGTGCTTTTGTAAATATGTGTTTCTGTTGGGTTTACATAAATTTACATATGTTTGAAAACTCTCCTGGGATGGAAAACCATTAGGGACAATGTTAGTGTTTCCTATTACAGCCACCTATGTTTTCACTGGTGTCTCATTGAATGGAAATGGCATGTGGTGGAGGAAGGAGGGCACATTAGGCGAAGAGGAGAGCTGGAATTGAGAGGTTGTTCTTAGCATTATCTGTGGCACATAGAGAGAAAGTGTGTGGCTCATGCTGTGCCACTCAGTCAGGGAGCATTAAGCTTTAAGAGGCAGTGAAGAGACTCAGGTCTTCAGAGGGAACTTGACATTGTTCATAAATCCCTCAGAATCTCAGACAGAAGTAATGACACACACACACACACACATACACACAGATACAGAAAGCCAACCTTGAGACTGACCCATAAAACACATTTACCAGTTACAATTTTATTCATATTTATATTCAAATTAATTCAAACCGAATTAATATATGGTAGCACATTACAAACATGTGAAGAAGGCACAACTAATAAAATGTTAGAGTATCAGTTTACCAAATACAGCAGTTTGAACAAATTATATCAAAAGAAAAATTGACTGTCCATTAAATCCAAATATTGTTTTGACACAATTCCAGCATAAAACACGTACATGTTGTAATATGTCAGACTAGACTCTTATTTTTGCTGTTAATGAAAACTGTTGTACATCAGATCCCAGGTGAAAATTAGGAAATATTTTGGTTAATGAAAACTCTTCACAGTTAAAAAATGTTAGTAATAGTTAATAAATCCAATAATGTGAAATTTAGCCTAATGTATCCCTTACACATTAACACAATTGAAAGCTCCAAATTTGAATCACCCATATCTTATAAAACATTTTTCATTTTATTTTTAAAGTAGAATTTGTTAATAAAAGATAAAAGGGACATAGATATGTAATGATGAAGCCTTAATCATTGTTAAATGATGGGTAATAGAAAATGTTCCATATTTGTATTAGTGTTCTGTAGTGTGAGAGTGTTCTGATCAGATGTAACATGAATTTTCCAAAAAATATATTTGATATTTTCTGGAGCTTTAAACACAATGACTGCCAAAATGTGACTATGAACTCTTGATATAATTTTATTTTTCAATATTAACAGATCGAAACCCTTTATGTTTGTAATGGTCGCAGCAAAACTGAAACTTTTAATATTGTGTCAATATTCAATCAGTTGGCTGGAAATGTCTCTGGTCCTGTGGATCCTACAGAGGATCCAACAATTTATCTAACTTGGTACTTGATTCCAGCCCCCCATAGATCCACTCCTAACTGACAATCATACACAGTCTAATTGTTCATTAAGAAGACAGAGAGGTGAGTATTGATGCATAATTTAAATATTTGAATTGGTTTGAAATGATCTGTGTAAGAGAAGTGGCCCTGATGCTATAAATGGTGATATATGAGGACTTAACACAGAATCACAAAAAAGATGCAAAATAGTGGAAATGAGTGGGAGTTGAGCATAGAGGACATCTGGAGGCTCCTGTTGTAATCATAGAGCAGAACGGTTAAAAAGCCCTCGCAGGCCAAGGTGCTCTTCTCATGTAACGTCTCATTGATAAGAGCAGCAAACACCTCATTTACAGGAAATATAGGCTATAAGATCAGGTCCTTTAAAAGCCATCCGAACACATTCAGACCCTGCCTGGGTGCCAGGAAATAAAACACCTTGATATCACCACAACTAAACTAGGATGATTCTGTCTTAATGTCCCATTTCAGGGACCAAGGATCCCACAGCCTTTATGTCTCCACTGAATTCCAGGTAGTAATGTTTGGCACTGCAGGACTCCTGCCTTTCAGATGATCAAAGTGACAAGTTCAGCCTGAAACCAGAGCCACTCACTGGAGACATCAAGAAGCAGCAAGAATGGCAGCTTTTAGGTTTTTGGTCCATTTCATCAGCCATTACTACCAGCAGAGGCAACATGCTGGGAAGGACTAGTGGGAGGAGGGGAAGGCAGATTAACAGACAGCTGATACAGGTGTATAGGCGGTATCAAACAGCAGCTCTGTCAATACAGCAGGCTCCAAATTTCTTCAGAAGGAGCTGGGATCCCCAAAGTGTGCCCACCGATTTCACTATGACAGGATTAACTGAGAGCTCCGTATGATTTTCTCAGATTCTGTGACTCAACAATTCAGTGATCCACGTTCTATCGGCTTTAAAGGCCCCTATCCCAAGTTTCAAAAGCTTACCCTTCGGACAAGGGGAACTCTTCTCTCCCATGCTGTTCCGCTTTCCTTTCCTTTCCTTTCTTTTAATTTTTATTTTATTTTATTTTATTTATTTATTTTTGCTGCATTCAGTTGTTCAACTCCAGCTTCCTCGCCAGCTCACCCATCCTCCTTTCTCTGCACATCTGCTAGGTCTGAGTTTTCTTTTCTTCCCTCCAGTGCCTTGCTTGGCCCAAGGCCCTTATAGCCAAATTGGTTTACATTGGAGAGATAAATGCTCTGCAAATGCGCTTAAACACGTACAGTAAAAAATGCAGACAGTGCGTGTCAGGATTATCACCCAAGTCAGGGGGAGAAAGGAGAGCGCCTCTGTTGCACAAAGCTGTGGAGCCGGAGTGAAGCCTGCAGATATAGTCCGTCTCATCCACTTCTCAGGAGAAAGAGAGGAGGATTTAGAATTTGCATGCTAGTCTGTAATTCCTGGCATTATATAACTTGTCGCTAACAATCAAACTCCTGTGGTATTGTGAAAGTATTGTTTCACATGGGTGAGCAAAGTGTGGAGTTACACTCTTGCGGGGATGGAAGTTTTGCTGGCAGCACAGAAACAACCAGTCCAAGATGCATGGCACAGACCACCCTACAAGCCCAGTGAAGAACAACTATTCTGCACCAGCACCGGGCCCTAAGAAGGTGCACTTCAAACTCCTCTCAAAATATTCAACATAGGGCAAAATGACTGAACATGGTAGGTCACATGGAAAGATCCTGATACAAAAAATAAAAATCCATAGTCCCAAAAACTGCAGGTCTATAACTTTAGGAACTTAAGGCTGGTTGTTGAGCCCGAGGTTCCCCAAATCTGGGACTTTAGGGGACGGTTAGTAAACACAGCGATCCAAACAAAACTAAAATGACAACTAAATGAATTACTAAATATCAAACTCCACACTCCTGAAATGTGCCGCTGTCAACCCACTCGCCACATTTCAGGACCTACTGCAATGGCACTTTATGCAAAACACACACTATACACATCAGACGAAAGCAGAGACTCCGCAGATTCTGAAAACGTGTAAAAACACGGTACGACAAAGCATCCGACAGATAGAAGCCAAAACACAGCAACAGCATAAATCGCTTCGCCAAACGATAACTTTAAAGTTTGTCTTGCTTGTCTATTTTACCGGTAAATCCACACTCCATTCCATTCATTCTTGTGTTACACTCAAATCATTCCGGGCGCCTCTGAGGGCTCTAGGACCGAAGGGAGAAATTTTACTTCTACGTTCTACAGATTCTGATTGGCTGACCGTGTTGTCAATCTCATTATGGCGAGAGTAGCGTCATTCTATTGGCTCTAATGATTCAAACGAGGTGCTAATCACTCAAATCGACCAATCGGTTGCGGGGATAGAGCCCTGCGTAATGACATATAGGGAAGTAGCAAGAAAATGAGAATTACGCACAATGACGCGCAAGGGAGGAATGAGTGGTATTTTGGGGTCGCAGATTCGACACTTTTTATTGATTTTGAAAGTATTGAATACCATTAGTGATATATAAATTAAATATATAGTTTATTTAGATGAGCACACGTGCCAAACTGTGCCAAGCTATGCCAAAATGGCCATTTTGGAAACCTTGTCTAAACTTTACTGTACCAAACAAGTCAACTTTTGTTGTGCTTCACTTTATCAGATTAAACTATTGCAGAGATCATGTTAACATGTTTTATGATGATTTCATAGAGGTTTAGAGCTGCTGCTGCATCATTCTCAAAATATACTCATCCTGAAAGTGTTTTTTTTTTTTTTAGGCGAGGCTGAGAATTTTTCATTTTTGCTGTGTGCCATCTTCATTTACTCCTTACCAGTAAAACACATACTAATATTTACACGTCTGAATAAATCTCACATTTTTTCCCTTTAATATGGCACCAGAGGTATTCGAATAGATAGATATTCGAATAGGTATGCAATTTTCTAAAAAATAGGCTTAGGGCTCAAAGGGAGCTGCTTCAAATATTGTTACTAATTGCATTTAGTATTTAGTGTATTTTAAGTAAAAAATTTAAACTCATGTTTTCATGTAAGTGTCATGAAAACTGCGTGCTCACATATTCAATGACAAATTCACATGCTTCTTTTTGTAAGATGCTGCTCATGCATACATCCACAGGACCTGCAAATGTAAAGTAACTGGTCATCTATACAATTTTAAGTTTTTCTTATTGTCAAGACATGTAAAAAGACCAGAACCAGCAACCTCCACTGTTTCAGGCCCTGAAGCCAAAGCCTGTTTGTTCAAGACAATTTGTTATGGGTTTGTGGTTAATTATTTATTTGTTAATATATTTATTTATTATTATTTTATTTATATTTTTTTCTTTGTTTTGGTTTTTAGTTTGGAATTTAATGTGACATACTGCTCACAGATGCAAAGAAGATGCGTCGTCATGAGGGGAAATGAGGTCTCACTTGGTGAAACTAGGCAGAGCTTAAACAGACAAACTGGGTCCTGAAGATTGAGGAAACAGTGTTTTCCCTTCCCACCTGCTGCTGCTGTTGTCTCCCAGAGGACACCAAGCTGCTGTCCCTGTCCAATAGCATCAGTGTAAAACCCCTCCAAATGCTCAGCCATGAGGATTTGGTTGTAAAACTTCCAAGAAAGACCCATTCAACCCCCCTCCCCAACACCACTGCCCCGCAAAAATTCCCCTTTTTCTCATCCCCGTGACCTACCCCTCCCTCCAAATCAACATCCCCTTCAGACCTCCCAACACAAAGCCCTCAGCACAAACCCAGCACAGAAATCATAGCACACCATTCAGTCATTGTTTTTTCCCCTCTCTCACCCCTTTTATGGTCCCTCTAAAGGTTTTAGCTGGGCAGAGAAGGAGGGCTGTCACTGAGGAAACCTTAGCCCATTGATGAAGTGACAGGAGCTGCCAGAATATGATCCTAATCCTGTTTCCAGCATTCTTTTAGCCCGCTGGCATCGCAATTCCTCCGCACATTCTCTGAGCTGTCAACTAGGAAAATCCCTCTAATAGCGCATTGCCCAGATACACATCAAAGAGCTCCTGGAAACCTTCAGCGGCTTAGCTGCCATAGACTCACTCACACAGCATTCCCATTAACTTACACCCATATGATCTTTACAAACACACAAACCAAAGATGTTCATGACAAATTGACCACATTTAAAGGCTACACCTGAAATAACCCAAGGGCATTTGTAAAAACTGTGTTTGCAGCCCGACATTATTCCCATTCACTGTAATCTGCCCCATCCTAAAGCACGCACCCCTCTCACCTCCCCTTCTCCAGTTAGAAAGTGATATAATCTTTATAGTCATGGAGTGAGAAAGCGGGAAAGAGTGGGGGAAAAACAGGTGTCTGAACTTTGCTGACTCCGGAGACCTTTTCAGCCTTATTTTATCTCATTCTATTCTTACTTAATCCATCGATATCCCAACGAAAGGTAATCTTCTTATGGCAAAGCATTCTGTTTCGGTGCAGCCAAACCTCAGCTGACAGGGTGGGGGAAGAGGAGCAATGAGACAGAAACAGAGTGTGTGAGGGGTGGATGGGTGGGTGGTGGATTGGAGACTCTTTAGAGCCTGACACTGTGCTTCAGTCATTTCATTTAGGATTAGTTATTCTGCACTCTGTGAACAAGTGGCATGTTCTCCCCTATGCAGTGTGTAAACCTCACCATGGAGGATGGCAGGCGCCCTGTGTCTAAATTATTTACGGATCATCAAGGTGTCTTCAGTGGAACATGTTAACCAAACTTAAAATTTTTCTATAAAGTGTTGAAGGCAATGTGTGTGAAAATCACAACTGTTTATTAAGGTTCAGTTTTCTGTCAGTCCCACTCAAAGCTGTCAGACTGCCAGCAAACCCTAAACTAATCCTTCTCTTGTTGTCAACTTCTTCTCACTTGAGAAACTTGAGAAAAAATGTCCTAAGTCCTCTATACATAAGTGCATGTTTGTATGCATACATGGATGTTGGTGAGTTGATCTGCTATGTGATTATTCCTGATTCACAATTTAAAGTGTTTGTCTGGTCTCACCTTTTAGTTGACCAGGGTCCCAAGATTCAGACAATGTAAAAGGAGAAAACAGAATTTTTGGATGACATGCATACATCACTATTTCCTTAATTCAGATAGTACTTTTACACAGTTCATGGTAAGGCATGTGTGCTCTTTTTTGAAAATGGCAAAATGAGGCATGGTGAACAAATGCAAGTGAATTCTTTTCATGCTCTGTTTCAACCAATGACACTGAAAACAGGACTAATTCTTATGTGTGATTTATTCCCTTGCATTAAACAGATAAATTACTCACATTTAAAAGAATTGAGAAATACATGTCTGGAATCTACAGTGATATAATACATAGAGGATTGGCCTGTGCATCATTCTGCTGAAGCCACTTGCTCAGAAAAAGTGATGAGGTTCAGTCTGGGTTCGTATTTGTCAATATGCCTTCACAGATTCTTCCCTCATTTCATTTCTATTAGAGGTCCATTGCATAAGCCAGCACTGAGAATTAAATTGAATGTTTCCTCTCAAAGCCTGTGCACACAAAGAGACAAGGAATTGCTCTTTAACCAGGCAGTTGGAGGTGAACACAGGGATATTTACAATGCTCAGTGGAGTCTTGCAGGCTGAACGTAGTGCCGTAACTTTAGGGAGAATCATATGTCCTCCACAAATAAAGAAAAGTTGGCTCAGGGATTATAGTGATTGATCTGAGCCTTATTTCTGATATCAGATCTAGTGTGACTTCACTGTGTTGTGCGGCTGTAAGCCATGCGTCAGGGGGTGCGTGCATGCATAGTTCACATTCAGGTGTTGGATTGAAGAATATTTTAAGAGCTCTCCACTGTCCGGGAATGAGACCAACTGCTCTGTGGATCAGCGATTTCTGCCCTGGTTTCACAGAGGGAGTTTGAATCATAATGAGCAGCAGGCATTAGAAGAAGTGGCTGTTGACCAGGAGTAGCCAAATACAAGCAGGATCCACACAGGTAGAAAGTACAGTTCAGTCATAATTACAGTCCAGGTGGGTTTTTTCATCTATGGAGTCCATTGGGTTCTTGGTCTTTATCTTGTTTTCAGTTTTCTGTTTCTTGTTTTCCATCAGAGATGTTCTTCATGTTCTGCTGTGCTTCCAGCAGTGAGCCGCATGCCAGTATGATGACAGTGATGTGTATCGACAATCTGGGTCCAAAAGCCGAAGAAGGGCCCATAAAGTGCCTGGTCTGGAAACACAATTGAGGTGGACCTAAAAAATGTGTTGCTTCTACTTTTTTTCTGCTGTATCTATAAAACAAAACATTCTCAGCAGCAGTTCACAGAAAATATATTCAAGCACAAATTTAAAATGGGGAATTTTAAAGAGATGATTTTCAAAATTATTATGACAGCCGATTGGGTGGCAGCAAAAGAAAAAAAGAAAAAAAAGAAGTTTAAATTAGAGATATTTGAGGTTTTGATTTAAAACACAAGGTTGTTTGGTAATGGCGAAAGGGGACCCTAGACTCACTAGAGTTGTGGACCATAATTCCTAGCTACAGCCCAGAACGGAGGTCGAACACTGAGCAGCGCAGACTGAGCGGAGTGAACTTCAGTTCGGAAGCGTGTCCAGTCCCAGCGAGGCTGCGTGCTGCTTGGCCCTCAGACGGAGGTTCTCGATGCTGGTGGTCTTGCTGTTGAGGCTTCCAGGGAGGCTGCCTGGTGCCGCCTGCAGTAGTGGGCTGTTCCACACCTGCTGGGCCTGTGACAAGGTCTGGTAATAGGACTGGCAGGGCAGAGAGGCCAGCGGGGATGGCATGTTGACGTTCATGCCCAGGTAGGGCAGAGAGGACGGTGTGCTCATGTCAAAGGACGGGTAGTGCACCAGGTTGTTGGTGGCGGCCATGTGCTGCCGAAACTGCTCCTGCAGCCGGAAGAGGCTGAGGGGTGACGAGGCGTAGGAGTTGCTCTGAGCCAAACCGCTGGTCACGCTGCTGGAGGACGGCAAGGTGGGGGAACTCAGGGGAGAGTCTGATGGACGAGAGGAGTGAGGAGGGTGTTAGTATGTTTTGACACATACATACCTTTTGTGTTTATCCTATTTATACATTGGCTGCTTTTGTTTAGCATTTTTATGCTGATTCTGAAAATAGTTTTTTATAAATGAATCTGACACATTTTTAAATTCTACATTTAATCAGGCACAATCAAAGAGAATGTAACTGCACCCAGACTGGGGTATTTTTACCTGACGTGGGGCTGAGGCGTTTGCAGGATGGGGAGCTGCTGCCCGGCTGTGCTCCCCCCTCCCCCTGCGTCTCCTCCCTCATCTTCACCGTAGTCTCCCCTCTCATTTCTTCCTCCTCTCTGTCAGCGTTATCTTCTGCTGCTGACTCGCTGTCCGACGGCTCAGGGGAGGTGACGTTTACCTCCACACTCATCTCAGCAGGCTGAGGCCGTGCAGCTGCCAGTCTCTCTGTCTCTGAGTGACAAGACGAAGAGGGGGGTGGAGGTGGAGTGTGGGTCTCAGGAACCACAGTGGTGGTGAGGTCTGTCTTGGATTCGTCTGTAGAGACCTCTGCAGCTCCTGATGCTTCTTTTTGTTTCTGGAGCTGCTCTTTCTGCAGGCTGCGCTGCTTTTTACGAAACTTGGCCCGACGGTTCTTAAACCAGACCTGGTGAGATCAACAGCAGATCAGAGCTTGGATCAGTGACTGTTTAACAGTGGACCTTGCTTACCCATTTCATCTTCAGTCTTGCCTTCAAATTCCCCTTGTGACCTTTAAAAATGAGCAAATGAGGGTGCGGGACACATAAGATGTTCTTTTTTCTTTTACCTGCACACGTGCCTCAGGTAGGTTGGTGCACATGGCCAGACGTTCCCGCATCACCACATCAGGGTAGTGTGTTTTTTGGAAGGTTTTCTCCAGGGCCTCCAGCTGCTGGGCGGTGAAGGCTGTCCGACTGCGCCGCTGCTTTCTGTGCTGGGAGCCATAACGGGCTTCAAGGATAATGTCTTGAAATGTGCAGCCGTTGAGAAACAAGAGACATGACCAGTTTAATTGAGGGACAGATCAAGGGGCAGGTGATGTCACTGAGATACAGAACAATTAGCAGAGCTGTTGCTGGAGAAAGCGCAGAAAGTGAATGAAGGGCAAAATGAGTAACTTATTCTTACCAGCTAGTCTTTCTGCCAGGGTGAGTGCATGCACCGAGGGCCTGTAGTCAGGTGCATGTTGGGCCTGTTGCGCCGCCTGTTGGTGGAGGTTGTACATGGCGCTCAGTGAGTTCATTGCGTGGAGAGAATAGCCGTTCACCCCGTAGTGCTGCATGACCGCCGTGCTGTCTGCAGAGGAAGAAACGAGCTGCTGAGTGTCTCTCTCCTTGCGCTCATATGGTTAATAAAAAGGAAAAGCCTATAACCTATATATAAATATATGAGCCTGACTTGTTGGAGTGGCAACAGGTGAAATACAAGCTGAAAAGGCAGCTCTCCTCGGGAAGATGTTCGTCCTTTTTAAAAGGACTGGCTATAACTTCTAATGGTTTGGAAAAGATTCTGAAATATTTCTTTGCGCAACCAAATCGAACATTACAAGAACCATCAACGGGCTTGGCCATACTTAAACGCCAAAAGAAAAACATTTTTATTTTAAAAACTGTTTAGGTAAAGTTGTTTTAATAATAAGAGTTGTCAGAAAAATATAAGATCTTGTATGAACACACTGCGCCAACACAGAAGTTATTTAAAGCCTTTTTATATTTATTATTGTATTGTAATAAATAGAGACTAGGAGATACACTTTTATTATTACTAATTTTATTTTCATACTCACGCAATTAAAATGCATCTTAGGCCCATTATAAAAGCTAAAGAATTAAATAATATTGTAATTTATTGCAGCATGACACTGCTTTTATTTTCCTAATTATATTTTAACGTGCTCAATTTGTTTTTGAAAAAAATGTTTATAGTGGTTCCCAACTACAATTTTTAAAATGACTTATTTTTATCATTATTGATGGTGTTTTATTATTATTATTATTATAATGAATAGCAACAATAATAAATTACGGAGGAGTAAAATAAAATGGCAGCGTCATTTCTCTTATTTTTCCAGCTCTCTGTAGAGGTTAACCGCAGTTAAACATCTGCAGGCTGCACTGACAGAAGGTGCGAGAAAATATTTACTTTGCTCCCAGGGAGTTTGACTCAAGCTGGGGGCCGTTTATTTCAATCTGCGGCGGGTCCCGGGTCAGTTTCAGACGCCTGCAGGCTGACGGAGATGTGTGGCAGGTCTTCAGTGAAATACGCACGGGATCCCCAGGCGGGCTCCTGTTTAATGTGGGTGCAAATAGGTTTCAACTATACCAGGCTATTAATTTATCTTCTGGCCTGACACGTGAAAGGTGGGCCAGCGTGCGTGTGTGTGTGCGTGCGTGTTACCGCGTGATCTAAACGTGTCACTAATGCAATAACATTTTTTTCATGTGACTATTTCAGTATTTGACTACAGGAGCCTCTGGCTGGATTCATGTAATCTGTCCAATTTCTTAAATCTGCAGCTTAAAAATCAACACAGTGCTCTTCCAGGGGACAATGTCTCATGGCCCCGGGCTCTGATTATGTTAATTGCCGTGGATTTATGAGTTATGCACTTTTTACTAAAGACTGCTCTGGCCCCCGGGGCTCTGCATCCAAATGAGACGCACTGACGAACATTGGAAATTAATGGGGATAATTAACGTATAATCACTTAAACATTTTGTAATGTTCAACAAAGCCAATAAACAAAAACGCTGAATAGTTAAACACTTTAAATTAGTTATCTAACACAAAACAACTTACTCCGTAGAACTATTTTTGTTGGGAACCTCGGATGGACACTTTAGAAACTCATTTTGTCCAGTATCATAGGGTGTGTTAGACAATGAGGCTGTGGCCTAAACACTAAACAACTATATTAAATTCTGTGTAAAACTAACAACGTATGACAAGAAACAACGGTTCGGCTTCCGCCCAGAAAACTTCTCACCTCTGTCCTCTGCGCGTCTCTGAAGCCAAATATTTCCACTAGCAAGCCGAGTGCTTTCCTTTCAGATCTTCTCCTCTAAAATCCGCAGGCGGCTGATCATTTTGCTTGTTTTCATTCAGTCTGATGATATCCTGAGAATATCCCGGTCCGCCGCCTCGCCTCTCTGCCCGTGGGTGTGGGAGGATGCTGAGCTGCCATCTCTCGGCCTTTAAAGCGCTCTGGGTGGGGTCACCGGGACGCGCAGACGCTCCTGCTCTGCGCCAATCACGTCGCTCTCCACGTCCCCAGCACCTCCGCTCCCCTGCTCCCCTCCACCTCCTTCACGTTACTCCTTCACTTTCTGCATCCGACACTTTGCTGCTGCCGCAGTTTTTGTTTTGGGAGAAATAAATGACAGTTTTTAAAGATCATATTTTGAATGCAGCCTGCGCTATTGGCTGTTATTTTCTGCCAAATCTTTTGAAATTGTAATTTACTATTCACATTGAGCTCCTTATTTAGTTTCTGTATACACTATAAATAGCCTGATGATGTGTTTTTGGTTTTTGCCCTCAATGGTCGAGGACAAATTCCAATTTAAGTAGAAAATTCACCTTATAAACATATTTAAAAAATCTTCATATAAATAAACTGCATTTTAAAATTTGAACTATTTTCTCTGTTTTTCAGTCTTGTGCTCTTGATATTTCAGGGTCCACATGTAGAAAAGTGTGGGAGACCAAAAGCCTCAAGTCAAAGGGCTGCACTTATTAAACTATATTTCACTCATATTTCAATTAAAGCGCATCACTTTAACATTTAATTGTTATGAATATCCGGCTATTTAAAGGACCAGTGAAGGCAGCATGAGTAGCTGTATTTCGGGATTGATTTACCCCTGAATATTACGAATGTGGCGAAACTACATTTTGTAAAGAAAAATCTAAAGAGTGTAAATAAGAAGTCTGAGTTTATTTTTCAAAAGAAAACTAAGCCTAAATGCTTGATCTAAAAGGGTCTGTCACACAGGTCTTAATTAAATGATATGCAAATGGTAATGGCCTTTCTGGTTTTATTTGCTCCTTGCCTCGGTGTGGCTGCGTGTGCTCGGTGGGAATGCAGCTCAGATGGAGAGATGCTCGCACTGCCTCCAGCAGCTCCCCGGCCCCGAGGGATTTAGGTTAGGATTGGGTAGACAAGACGCCATTTCACCCACCAAAAAATGTCTTAAAATGACTGCTGGTAAGAGGATTAAAACAATAATGCCCCTCTCTTCTTCCAGGTTTTTCAGAAAAGATTTCTTCTCCCGAAGAAAACCCGTTTAGGCTGGAATTAGGGGCAGCGAGAAGTAGCCTTTTAATGTAAAGCTTGAATATTTTGTTAAATGTTCTCCGAGAGAGTGGGAGAGAAAGAGGAAGGTGCTGGTGATTAAAATCCTAAACTCAGTTTGATCTTTGGCCGCATTCACTCACAAAACTTTAGAGTCCTGACAACAGCCTGTGTGAAAGGAAAATGTAACCTCACACACTGTCCTCACCCTTTTTCACTTTTAATTTTTCATAAGCGGGTTATTTCTGTATGTGGGCCAATGGAAAATATGAAATCAACGGAATAAAAAAATGAATCGATTTAGTTTTCGGGCAACAAGTGGTTATCAGTGCGTAATGCAATCATGTTTTAAGTGAAACAAGTTTTTAAAAATGCAAAACGTAAGAATAAAATAATAATTTTCTAATGCCTTTAACTCTGTCCTTACGTTTTCTCCTTTCTTCTTTTTTCAGAGCATTCGGGCCTAGAGAAGAAAAAAGTGGGATTAACTTGTGAACCGATGGAAATAAGAACTTAAACTGGAGGTAAATCTGGCCAGTGTCTCTTTGTGGAAACCGTCTCTAAAGCAATTAAAGCGAGAAGGAATTTCTCTCAGCTGCTCTTCCTCAAATCAGCTTTTTCACGGAACTTAATTCGGGCTAATGTCCAGCATGAGTCAAGAGGCCCGTTATCAGGGAGATATTAGGCCAGTGGAGCAGCAGCGTCACGCAGGGATGAGTGGACACTAAACTCACACTGACTGTTTGGTCCCACATTATCTGTTCGGTGTTAGTCTAATATTATCAATCTATATTACTGATTACTCTTTTCTGAATGTATTCTGAATTGATTACATCTATTTATTGAATTTATCACACATTCCACATAAAGTAACATAAAGTATTAAAGGTTTTTGTTTTTGGAGATATTATAAAATGACTTCAGGAAAAATAAAAGCAAACACAACACCAAGATCTGTGTATTCACCTTAAGCCGAGTAATAAAGCTGAAGAAGTGTGATGTTTTATATTCACAATAATAAAAGTGTAGGTAAAATTTCAGCAGATAGGATCATGTTGCAGGGTGTTAATATGAATTTAGACTGGAGTTTTATTTTCTTAATTCAATATCTGATGTTTAAAATGTCTGAAAATAGTTTAAAAAACTACAATTTTCTGTGAGTGAAGGAGACATCAGGCATCTTTTTTGAAAAACCTATAGTCCAAACCTCAAATAAATTGCGTTTTATAATGTGATATAAGAGAGAAAAGCAGTAACACAGACACTGGCTGTTTGGTGTCTTTGCTTGATAAATGACTCTTCTATCATAAGAACCTTTTAGCTCCATTGAAACATGAACAGCTTATCAAAATAATTTGCTGTTAATTGAGTTGATTAATAAACTCATTACTGCAGTTCTTTGACTTTAAAAGATACAAATATCTCCAGGTGTTTTATTTCACAGTACAGTATCGGTGGTGTCGTGAAGTCTATCCTGAACATAGACCGTAGTTTACCCCCTCCCTCCTGCTCACCTTCAGGATCTTAGCACTGCTTGCTCCAGGCTAACTTTCTAAACCCCAAATTCATCTCAGATTTCTGTGGATTTCATTGGCGTGTTCATTGTTCTCTGCACTCTGGCTGCATTCAAGCTTTATCATGTTAAAGCCTCTCCTCAGATCTGAGTTATCGTATTTGCTCTCAATCATCCTCCCGCCTGCTTTCTGAATATCAAAACTTTATCCCTGCATCAGGACTTTGGCAGCCTGAATCAAAGCTCAGCCAGGGAAGCCACAGCGATTTATAAATCATGTTGAGTTTTTAATCAGGTTTATAACGCATGAGCGTTTGTAATTTTACCCCTCAGATGGCTTCCTATATTTCCAAGTGGCATTTCACATCAAATCGAGGAAAAAGTTGGTGCCTTCAGCCTTCAGAGCCCATTAACTTTTATCATTAGATTTTCTTTAACTTCATGAATATATTAGGTTTCAATCCAGCTGCTGTGGCCGGCACATGCTCTTAGTCAAGGTTAGCTTGTGCTCATTTGGGTGAAATTAATCATTTTGATATATGGTTGTGAATTGACTGCTTCCATGGGACATGTGTGACTGGAGTAACAAAGCAACTTGCCATTAGTGATCCCCTGGCTATGTGTTAGCCAGGCATCCACCTTTAAGACTTTCCTCATCTGTTGGACACCTGACTTAAATGGACCCCCCCCCCCCCCCGCTCTGTTTCTGGCAACCTGACAAATGCAAAACCAATACGCACTCTCCTTTTAGCTCTGCTTTGGTCTCACCAACTCCTGGGATTCTTTAGCAGCTTAAAGGTGTACTATGTTCACCAGCGTCATTAACTTTGTCTGTTGTTCGGGCATGTAGCTCATAGTCGATTCATCAGATCAACAGCTGCTGTGGCCAATAACAACACCCATAACAGTGGTGAGAGAAAGCCAAAACATTACATCTGCAAATCGCAAAACCAAAACAATGAGCTGAAAGATGCTCAGGAAGCTGCAGAGGTGGTGATGATTCTCTGTGAGTTTATCACAGAAGCCCTTTCACATTAAACACCGTCATTTCATCATTTTTCAATGTAAAAAGATTCATTAGTGCAGCTTTGGCATTGGCCACCTATAGAACTGTTGGGTGGTCGTGATGGACATGCATTTGTCCTCCTTGCCAAAACCTGGTACCTACATTACCCACAATACAATTCCACTGCCAGCAATTTGGGCTGAGATTTGGGTGTGTTTAGGTTAATAGTGGTGAAGCAAAGACGGAAAGTGAGCAGCAGAAGTTTGGTACACTCCTTTTGTTTCGTATTTCACAAACCCAGATTTTTTTTTTCTAATTTTCAAGCTTGTAGTCTTCAGCCCTCAGCCACAAAAGGCAAACTCATCCAGTATGTAAGAGTATTGCACCAGGTGTGTAACCAGAGGTGATCCTTAAACATGCAGAAGAAACTTTAAGCAGTTTGGAAGATACTGGTGCTGACAGTGTATCATTATAATAGAGATGATGACACAGTGATTCTATATGAGTCTGACCACAACTTGTTCATTCCCACTATTGTTTATCTTTGTCTGATCCTGTAGATGCAGCACACCACACTGCAGCCAGCACCGCTCCTCTGAACCGTTTCTCTGGCAGACTTGACATATCGAGGTTGGCAGGTTTGTTTCCTCCCTCTTTCTCAGAGCCAGTCTTTGGTTGTGCCCCTCAGGCTGTGGCCCAGCACAAGGGTTCCTATTGTCAGGCCCTAATCCCAGGGCTACACAGCTTTAGCAACATGGTGGGATAAAAGCCCATCAAACCACTACTTTATGGGGGCAAATCTTTCCTAATCCCTCGCTTTATCTAAACAAAAGGAAAGAAACAAGAGGATAGAAAGAAACTGTGCAGACACAGGGCAGGATCGAGAGCTAAGATGCAAAGAAGTAGTTTCACCGGAGAAGCTAACCACTTTTGACAGGCTTTCACTAAAGGACTGACAAAAAACGGACACCAGGATTCCAAAAAGGGCCGTACTGGGTCTTTTTCTTTTCTGAAGTTAAGCTTTAAGATCCTTAGAGGGATATATCGAAATTAGTGAGATTAAATTCAGAAACCTTAACTATTAAGGGGACGTGGCAGGGGGCACCTGTCAGTTTTGGACACCATGAAAAATGTTCTGGGTTTACTCGGTTGATGTAAACAAGCGACAACTGTGTGATCTTGAACCTATTCTTTGCTCTATTCTCAGACTGGGAAATGGGAGTATGGGAATTTCTCATTCCTGCCACACACATTATCTGCTCCATCATGCCAACTAGGAGACCCTGACCTGTGTCCACAGCACATTTACTTTCAATAAAATGCAAGTCAGCGAGGATGAACTTAATTTCATGTGTATTCTTCAAAGACAGTCAATGACAGCTACAAATGAAGCTTTTTATTTGAGATTTTTCTGTGAGCTATAGTTAATCTGTGACGGCACTGTTTAAACAGACCCACTTGCAAATCAGAAAACCCTAAAACTCATATGTTCTGTGTGTGTTTCAGGCACAAATCCCTTGACCCCATTTCATGTCTGCTGCCAATACCAATTTCTATCTGTGCACTGTGGCAACTCGCTTCGAATCCCAAGTGCCACATCTGCAAGCGACTGTGAGTTAGAGGCTCCATTTTCTGCCACAGCCCAAATGCTTCACAAGAGGACCATTTGGAGCCCGGCGGCCAGAGAGCCGAGCAGAGATTGAGAACAAGTCAGTTCGTTCTGACTCTATGTACATAAACCACCACAGCCGGGGGGCTTTCACTGTCTCGCTTGCCCTCTCAGGTATAAGAACAGAAACCTGGTGACATTCATAATTCACCACCTGACAGTAAATAGACTGTCCTCGTCCACACACAACCAAACTGTGGCATTTCAAATATACATCATGGAACACAAACATATTTGTTTGACAGCATGCCCCCTGCCGGCCTGTACTGATGCCTCCTGGAATGGGGTAATTAAGAGATAATAGACTGGGGATGCTCGTCAGGGACCGAGTGATTAGTGATTCATTACATGAGCTTAGAACGAGGAAGAAGACAGGAGGGAAGTGGTTGGGTTTGGGTGGGAGGCGTACTGGAATGGTCTGACAAATTGCCAGTGGATTTATCCAGGGTAATTAACAATCACCCAGGGAAAGGGCTGGGACTAGCCTACAGTAGAGTTTCACCGGTGAGCTTCCTTTGCCCAGTTAATGGGTTTAAGTCCTTGCAGTGTTGCTGTGTGTGCTCATAAAAACACTTTGTGACTGTAGGGGTCTTTGAAGGGAAAATGGGTTTTACTTGAAATGTTTTTACTAATAAATTGTGCCTGTACATGTTGATGTGAAATTTTGGATTTCTTATTTTGGCTACAAACAGTAGCTGCTTAGTGCAAACACTAGAAACAGGGAAACCATGGCTTTGTCTAAAAGTGAAAACATTTGTCTACCAGCGCCTCAAAACTCACTTAACACGAACAGATGGCAGTTTCTAAAATATCCACTTGATAGTCAACAAGACTAATAACATCAAAACCAAACACAATGATATTTTAAATAGTTGAAATCTTATTTCTACCAGCAGAGATGGTTGCACAGGCGATATGTTTATGTTGGTCAGGTTGCAAGATTACATTTTGACTAAAAATTTATAAGAGAAAAAACTATGAAGCAACACTTGAATAAACATATCTGCCAAGTTGCAATATGTATGTACTGATAAGCACAATATTCACTTACAAATAGCTATAAGAGGCAACACGGTGCCTCTTGAGGCAGCAGCACTGTTGCCTCACAGCAAGAAGGTTCCTGGTTTGAAACCCATTTGGGGCCTTTCTGTGTGCAGTTTGCATGTTCTCCCTGTGCTTGTGTGGGTTTTCTCCAGGTACTCTGGTTTCCTCCCACAGTCCAAAAACATGTATGTCAGGTTGATTGGTGACTCTAAATTGCCCATAGGAGTGAGTGTGAGTGTGTGAGGTTGTTTGTCTCTATGTGGCCCTGTGATGGACTGGGGACCTGTCCAGGGTGGACCCCTGCCTTTCACCCAAAGAGAGCTGGGATAGGCTCCAGCTGATCCCTGGGACCCTGGTTAGGAATAAGGGGGTAGAGATGATGGATGGATAAAATAACTACAAGAAAAAACTGCCACCAGATAATAGACAAAGAAATACACTACACACTGTATACAGTGGAGGTCCACTGATATTCACAAGCAGTGTATGTTGAATTTATTAGCCTGGTTTGATCAGTGGTTTGATCTCAGATGATTCTAGTACTGAAGTGTTTCAGTGCCAGTAAATGGAATGAAAATTAATTTATAAAAGAAACTTATTCAAACTTTTGAAATTCAAATAAGCTATGTGGCATTTTGTCACATTGTCTTTATAAATGTTCACTGCTACCATCCACTATTTCACTGTCATGATCCTATAAATCAGGAAAGTCTATATTCCCATCTTCATAGTCCTCCCAAAGCCAGCCTCCCATCCAAGAGTAATCCTCTCTGGTCCATATCAGCCTCACAAAGCAGTGCACACTTACATGGAGAAGTTGGTTTTCTCTGTCTGTTTTATCTGATTTAGAAGCACTTAGAAACAGCTCTGGGTCTTTTCTCGATTAAAGGGAAAGGAAAAATCTCAGCCGGTGTAATACCCATTCCCCCCTACACTAGCTACCTCTCAACATCCAACATCTGTCTATTGTTGTGAAATCTGCTTTGAAGCATCTGTGGGTCATCTGGATTCAAACATTTAGAGAATTGAGGCTCATCTGTTGAGCTTAAGTCACTGTTGAGTTGCGCTCTTCTCCTCTTTAGTCTCTCATCAGTTATGGCTGTTGAACAGAAGCATCAAACAAGCAAACCAGCTTTAACTGTGCAATAGCTGATAAATAAGCAGACAGCATACATATGCACGGTGCCACAGTTTCCTATTGAAACAAAAATTCTGTCCACTTATTCATTATAATCTCTTGACTCATTGTTTTGTGCATCTCAGTGCAAGCGCAGCACACTGGGCTTGTTAAGTCAGTGTCTTCTCCATAAGCTTTATTATACAATATTTTATGAAATGAGCATAAGGGATTGATTTATTGTTGTTTTATAATCTGGGTTTATGACTTGTCCTACAAAAAGCCTTCTTAAAAAGGCTTTGGCTGGAGGTCAAGGCAGGACCACATCCAGCATTAACCCACTGACTGACCACAGTCCAACACAACCACTTTAAGCATGAGCCAGAAACTTTTAGATGAGCAATAATGTTTATATTATTATATATTATTATAATGTCATAACACCACAACAAAAACTCATTACTTATATACCCATTCATGATTTTTGTCCAGATTACATACAATGTAAATTTATGAGATTTAGAGGTGCTAGCAGGAAGATTCCCCCTTGCTTTCAGTTATTATGCTAAGCTAAACTAACCATGTCCTAGGACTAGCTATATATTTAATGCACAAATTCATTTAACATTTCTTCTAAATGCAATTATTATATTATAACCTTTTTATTTCATTAAAACAACTTAAAAGTATTTTTGGTGGTTGCAAACTTTTTTCTACCCTTTTCTATCAGTATTTGACTGTGTTGCAGGACTCCATAACTAGAGAGTTTGTGTAACATTTTGTTTAACTCATGGGTTACTTCAGACAAATGACACTACACTTACTGTAATTACTGTGTGATAGCAAAGCTCAGCAAAGTTCATATCATATTTTACTGGGTTATACCTGCAGATCACTGACTACCAGTCATTTGGCTCTAATTACAGTGTGGTGGCGACCTCTGCAGAGAATACAAGCCACTGTGGAAATAAATGCTAAAGAAATGATTGCATGAGATGGCCTGAAGGCACCAGCTTCTCTGCAGGGACGCTGTGGTTGGCCACTTAACCTGGATACCTATTCACAAAAATCCCACCAATCAGAGATGTCTGATTGCAACATTGGGGCTAAAGAAGAAGATCAGTTGACTAGTTTGGCTTGTCAAGGTAATATTAGCATTATTCATAATAAAACAAATACACTATATACCCACAAATGAACACCTGCTTAACTAGTGTGGAGTTGAGGTAAGGGCGGGAGAGGTGGTGGAAATCATGAAAGAGGAGCCTTATGAATAAAAAGGAGTCTTGCTGGGCCCAACTGGCCATGTTAAGAGTCGGGGCATCCTGCCTGTTAGATGGCAGCTGGTTAGAGGACCCCAGGAGTCAGAGCTGCTCTCTTCATGTTAGATAATCCCTCCAACACACACTAGCAGTGGGGCGGTGGGGGGCAGGGGGTGGCACTGCTGATGGATGTCTGTATGTATTTATCTGTTGCTAATGAGCGCTGATTAGCTGCCCACCAAGCTGCAACGTGGGCGTGGAAAAAAGAAAATACAGGCGGAAAAGGCTTTAACATGAACATGGTTTCACAGGGTACGAGATGGTCAATTTGAAGTCATTTTTTTTCTTCATTAACATATTTATATGTCATTTTAGACACACATCATCAAAATGGTTGTCACAGTTGTTCCTTATAAAAAACTAAGAACAGTATGTTACATGCTGACACTGACCGTGTGTGTGTGTGTGTGTGTGTGTGTGTGTGTGTGTGTCTGTGTGTATTTTCCTTGCCTTAGGGTTTTGGCGCACACACCCCACCCTGTAGAGGAGCTCTTTGGCAGAGATCTGACTCTACATGAATATGAATGAGGAGGTAACACACAGGGGAGAGCCCAGGAATCTGATGACAGTGCAGGAAAGACCAGAGCATCTATGGGGACGTATGACTTGCCAGCCCTGCCAGTGATATGATAAAGTGGCTGAATTTGAATGCATGTGTGTGGGTGGTTGTGAAGGAGTGCGTGCGCCTCCTCCCGTCAGATGGATATGAATAATGTATTGATAGCCAGCCCCCTGTGGTAGTCCATACAATCTCACCCGTGTGTCGTGTTTAGCCTGTCCAGCTGGCAAGGTCACAGGGGATTCACATACACATTATGTCACAGTCCCAGGAGAGGTGTGGGTGCATGTTCCCTTTTCATCATCAATCAACAGAGCAAACTGTTTAACAACAACAATGAGGCAGTTAAGAGGCCCTGAGCTCATGCCAGAAGTGGTGATAATTACCTAAACATGAAGTTGTCAGTCTTCTCCCTCTCCAGCTCCTCGCTGCATCTGCCCCTTTTGACCGTGTGCCGAGTCAAGCGTGATTGACTCAGAAGCGAGACAGACAGTAATTGGTGAGATTGATTTTTAAAAGCTTATTCATTTAACCTACACCTCGTCCGTATGGAGCATTTGCATTAAGCTTGATAGATGCTTCAGTAACGCTCTCATATCATTTTTATTTTCTTCCCTGACTTCTTCCTCTTTAAAAAATAAATCTCAGTTCCCACAATTAGCAGTTTTTCTGTGCACTCACCCCTGTCTGCTAAAAGGGACTGTCAAACACACCTCCTGTCAAATTGTCAGCAGGCTTCGTAAAGAAGCCAAATGTCACACACTGTCTGTGCTGTCTACACACATATCATCTTTCCACATTTAAATACGCAGATATTTTACATGTTAGCAGCAATACAATATGTGAGCAATCAGTAAAATAAAATTAAACTCCTAGGTCAATGTCTTGTCATTTATGGGCATACTTCTGCACAACAAGACATTATAAAATAGGCAGCAGCATTTGCTGTGCATTAAATAATGAATTGATAAATGTCTGTGAAAACCAAAGTTGGGTGGTTAACTAATGATGGTCCTTAATTAAGGTTTGCTGTAAAAAAAAAGTCATACCATTGTCCAACTCACTGCTAATGTCCACTAGTGACAATGCTCGCTCATACACAATAGGTGCCAAATATTGTACTAACACCATGGCCCTTTCCACAGCAGTCCTGTCATGTCTGAATAAAGACACTATGACACACGCTGTATGTCAGGATGGTAAAAAGGCATCACTTCAAAGTAATTTCTATTATTTTAGGGCTGCAAAAACAACAACGTATTAATATAAAGAGCCCACATACGCATCCAGCGACACAAAGAAACATTAGCATTCACATCAACTAAAGTCCAATATTCAATATTCAATAGCTCTGGTCTGGTCTCCACAAACTGTTGTAACTGTTGCTCTTTAGTTGTTAAAGTGTCAGCTCACCATTTGAGCCAAAACATTAATGTTATGAGTTTAAAAACCAAAGCTATGAGCTACCGGATGCTGAAACAAAGCATAGAGTGCTGAGGGACCTGCAGAATTGCATGATTAATTAATTATTTATTTAATTCTGCGTTAATAAAGGTTCAATGTGTAATATTCAGATTGGTTAATTATCACATATTGAATATAGTATTTATAAATATGCTGTCATTTGTATGTAATCACTGGAAAATACCAACTGTTGAATTTTCTTCATCTTAGAACAAGGCTTTTAAATCTACATAGGGAGCGGGTCTCCTTTCACAGAGGCAGCCATGTTGCACCACCGTATTTCTACAGTCGACCAGAATGGGAAAACCAAAGACTAACTCTAGACAGGGAATTGCGTTTTGCTTCAGACATGATGGCCACCATAAACTCCCTCATTTTGGTGGGAGTGGGGGTCATTCTGCAATCTCACCACTAGATGCTGCTGTAACTTTCATATTTTACAAATTGCACCTTTAATGCAGTATAATATAGGGACTTGTGTAGAATAAACTGATATATGAAGCTACATGTTACATATATCAAACAATGTCTTAACTTAAAACATGGTAGGCAAGATGTAAAACATAAATTAAAATGCAGAAATACTGTAAGGAGAGTGTTGTATGACCTCTGCCCTCTCGATGTCTGCTTTCTCCTCAATAAACATGTTTTCCTGGATTTACAGTATAAGTAAATGATCCATTGGGAAGGTTAAGGCAGAGATAATGATCAGTCCTTGAGAAAGAGAATACTTAGGCGATGCCCAGCACAGATGCAGGACACCTTGACTGAAAATCCATTACCTACATGAGTACAATATGGACTAGGAAAGTATAAGAAAAGGGCAAAATATAACTTTTGCTTATGTTACACCTAAGTGCAGCTACAAAGTTACAGCGCAGTTCTTCATTACTGCTGAGCAGGCTAGCAAAGGCAGACTTGAGAAACGTGCTCTCTCAGAGTCACATAGCCTTGAAACACGGAAACTGATCCATGATATTGATCAGTGTGTTTCATATCGGCCCCTGTAATCCATCAAGCTAACACTGTGGGATAGACCTAATTTATATCATCTGAAAGGTGTAATCAAAGATGAATGAACCCCAGCGTGATAGAAATGTGCGCTGGGTCATAATTTCTACCACTGTGAGTAATGGCAGGAAAGGATAAACACAACAGCCACTGTGGAAAATAGGTAGAAATAAACACATGCTTTGTAGAACCCTAATGAGTGTACATGTGTATTTTCTACCAATATGCTCTGCTTAGCAACTTTCTGAACATGACTGAAATATGATATGCAAACACTATCTTTAGATAACCTCAAAAAACATTTTTAGATATAGAAATCGCTAAACATTAGCATTAAACTTGATTCAACGTATCATCTGGTGTGGAAAGAAGAGCATCCTATTAAAAGCTGTCACCTCAGACAAATTTATCATATCCTAAGACACAATAACACCTTTAGACAAAAATATATGGACACTATAGCTACAGTCATCCTTAGTTTTGACCAATTACTTGTACACAACAGCAGCTTTATGCATTGTACAATAGGAAAGCTCACGTACATGTGACAACACAGGCTGACCTGCAGGGTAAATATGGCAGTGAAGGAGCCTTGAGGGTAGTTGTGGAGAGGGAGAGAGAGTAGCAGTAAATATATGTGTAAATATATATAAATGTTTCCTTTTGAAAAGCCACTTAAGAACTCCAACCCTTTAAATAAGGCCAGGAATAATCTGTTTCCTTCGTTGCGGTAGATCCAGCAGGGATTTGCAGAAACATTCGGCAGTGACACAGATCTACATAATCATTTTAAGTTTCTACCCGCTCCTTCCAATGATTCTCCTGCTGTCACTTTAGATACCGCTAAAACTGATTTGGGCTTCCTAATCTCCCAGTATTTCTTAGACTTTAAAAATCTCTAATATTATAAGGAGATTATTTCATTTATAATTGATTGAGTGCATTTGCCAGAGTGCCACTTCAAAGTTGCTGAATTAAAGATGCATTTAAGAAGCCCGGTGCTGGGCGCTGTGAGTCTTGGGTTGGGGTGGGAGGTTGTGTTGGGGGAAGAGGATAGTGGCGGGGGGAGGCTTGTGTCTTCTCCGTGGAGTGAGGAGCGCTATAGCTCGGGCTGATCCATGGAGATTTCTGAAAATGGGCCCTCACAAAGTGCCTCACTTGGAGAAGGCATTGGAGGACACTAGCCAGTGGCGGCTCTTCTTACATTTACTTCCTTAGTGGTACTGTGTCAAGTCCTGTCCATCCTCAGAGTTCCTCTAAGAACACATCAAGAGGATGATTCCCAGGTGAAGGCTGTTCTACCTGTAAGAGACTTTACCCAGATTTCTTCCAAAAAGTGTACATTTTTCAAAAGCTTTTTTCTTAAGCTCTATCTTGGGATTGCCAGCACACAGGACCCTGAAATCTTCACAGGCTGGAGCTGAAATATGAGGGCCCCTTCTTCATCTGCCCCTTTTTCTAAACAGAGCCCCAAACCCCATTCAGGAGTCAGGCTCTCACCTCCTCTTTGGCTTACCAATACCTGCAGCTCCTCTCTTTGGGCCACTTTGAGGGTCTTCATTAATACAAAGAGAGGTAGATAGAATGTCTTGAAAGAAAATCCCCCCACCCCGCCAGTAAGAACAGGAAGAAGATATGGGCTATTGGAGAGCTCAGGCCTACTGGAGTGCTTAGTTCTGACTAAATGAATCTTGACAGTGAGGAGGATGCTCTCCTCCTGCCCAGTATTGTATCAGCCGACTATATGCCCCCCCCCCCCCCACATCTCACTGCCTTATATGCTCTGACTCCCCCTCGCCCCCTTTCTCCAACACCACCACTGTGGCCCAGACCAGATCATAATCCTCTTAACGCTCTGCCTTATTAACCACTCATCTAAATGACATGAAAGCAACCAGCTGGAGAGAAGGGAGGAAAAAAGTAAATTATTTCCCCTGGAATAAAGTCCTGGCCCTTTCACCATACAGTACTTTGTATTTCACATTTGATTATGTGACAAGTGTATCTAAGTCTGCTCGGGGCTCAAGAGAAATGTATTTCAGAGCCCATCAGGCACAGCAAATTTCAAAGAGGGTCCAACGTGCCCTTTGTGCTTGTACATACACACTGGCACACAAGCACACACACTAACACACTGCCAAATTGAATTCTAATTAAGACGATTCGTCAGACGATGAATAAATGGATGATCTGTTGTGCTCACTTTTTCAATTGAAGAAACTGTGATCCCTCTTAGCCCCAGAGGAATCCACTCATTAGGGTCCAGTTTTGAATTAAGAACTTCATTTCCCACCATTTGTCCTCATGTCCTTCATCTGTACCTGGTGAACCTTTGTAATACTCAATACCACCACCTGTAAATTAATTTTTGCTTTAACCATTTGACCTAGATTTGGCTCCAGAGGTAATAGAGGTTTGTCCCTCTGTGCAGTCGCAGACTGAGGCTGCACAGGAATAACAGGGAAAATGATTTGTATTCAGGAGGCTGGTTACAACACACACATATGTACACACCCTTTGTTAGGTGTTATACAAGTGTGAGAAAGTGATATTTGAGTGATATTTAATCCATTGTTATTACAACAATGGATCAAATGACAATATGTAATATGAAAGGAGTTTCTCATAGTCACAAACTCTACAGCTCTACGGGGCTTTTTAGCTTTTTTCATACTATTATTTAGAGTTTTACTTTTTTGGTTCCCTTTTACCCTCAGAATGTGGTAGAGACCCAAACATAGGCAGGTGTAGTGTTAAGGCTCTCACTTTTCACAGAAGAACAAAAGGGAGGGTCATGGCAGCTCAGTCTGAAATAGTTTCAACCTAACCTATGCAGTAGGTTTGGTGGCATCACTAGAATCTCTGCTCCTTACAACATTTCATTCACATTCACTTCACATCCTCCATTATATTTATCAAAGCTCTGTTTGTTTTGTCTGCTTTAAATTCCAATGCCAATTCTTAGTTCTCTTCTTGACACAGACTCAAAAAGCCTTTCAGGAAGCCTAGGAGCCACAGCTGACCCTACAGCACAGGCAAAAACATAGTTCAGTGTAATTCACATGTAGCCAGGAAATATTGTTCTGATGACTAAAGGACCCAGTGCTCCAAATCATACAACTAAAAATGCAGATAATAAATATCTACAAAATCTGCACAGCTGCTATATATATAAAAGGATTGGTGGGTCCATTAGCTCAGGCTTTAAATTCCTCATATACGTCCTGTCAGTCTTAAGCCAGTGTGTGGACTGTATTATCATGGCTGTGACAGAATCTCACACACTAACCATAAATGAATCTGTAGTTCTCGAGAATATTCTGACAATACATCACTAAGGATCAGGAGGGAAAGATTTGACTGGTGTTGAAATTAAAAAATGAATGTGGCCAGAACTTGTGACTTTAAATCATACATATTTTTCAGTGACTTGAAATAAAAGTTCTATTTAGTGCAGGCTTTTTTTCAGCCCAGAGTAAAAATTTGAGAGAATAAACACATTTTTGAATATATGTTGCAGATCAGACAGAAAACTGGTTTAACAGGCTGTTCTCCTCAGATTTTCCCTCTATTCTCAGTTGGCATCACTTGGACGCTTTTCAGCATGAAATACAGCACTGGCCTATGTGTGGACCTGCTGAGATAAAATGGAGCTGAAATTTGCCTTTCCTTTCACTCCCCTAAGTGAACACCATACTCCTGTTAAGTTGACTAAAGACACCATGTCCAGGGCTTTGTAAGGTCTGTTTGGTTTCCCCACATCTTGTTTTCTTGTGGGTCCTCAGCACTCTAAGTCCTTTTCAGGGAGTTTATGAGGGCCTGCCTTGTGGAGAGAAAGCCTTGGCTGTGTTTGCTTTGGGAATAGTCTCCTGACAGGGTGCTAAAGGAGCATGTCAGAGCACGAGCCCCAAAGTGTTTGGGTAAAGAGAGCCGCTACCTCTTGCCACTGAGGAATCCGCCCTTCTTCGGTAATCTGTCACACCTCCTTCCAAATAAAATGGCTCAGAGATTTTCACACAAGTCTGTCAGGGTTAACATTTACCCCTGCCCTTTGGCCAAGAGGGGAAAAAAAGCAGACAGAGGGAGGGAGAAAGTGTTTCACAAAGCGGGGAGTCATCTGTGTCATTACAGAGTAACAAGGTGATAGAATATTGACAGACGTGTTTTATCAGGCATTTTCTTCACTTCATGCTTATAACCACTTAGATAGGTCTAATAGGTTGCCTGACACCACATACATTTGTAAGCTGTTAAAGTTTTGGTAAATATGTTTTGCTTGGAATTAGATGAGAAGACTGATATTATACTCATGTATGTTCAGTTTGAAGCTGGACCCAGATGATAGTTAGCGTAACATGAAAACGGGAAACAGAGGGAAATCACTAACCTGTAGGTAGGTAACAAAATCCATCTACCAGGCACTCTGGAGCTCACTTCTCAATGCATTACATTTTGTTTGTTATGTGCAAAAACAATCACAGGTATGTGGAAACTAACAGCCATTATTTATCATTTGGTATTGTGTATGGTATATATGACATGTGACAACAAGAAGTAACTGCTTTGTACAGTTTAAAAAAATAGTTTTTGAGGTGCTGGAAGGCAGATTTTATGACCTTTGAAGAACCAGGATAGCTGCTTCATGCAATCTGTTTATGCTATAAGCTAAGGTGGTTGTCTCCTGGATCCTCCCTAACTTTCAGCATGTTTCCAAAAATGTTAAAACTATTAAGCTTCCAACAAATGAATGGGTAATCCACCATTGTTCTTTTTGAGTGAATAACGATATTTTTCATAAAGATGAGCATAAAACAGTTTAGTATTGTCAGTCTATCACAGCTATTCTAACATGTGGCGATGGGTGCATTGGGGGAGGCGCTGCAGGAGCAAGTGGGGCAGAGGGGTGGAGGTGGGGGGATTTAGCATGGTCTGTCGGAGGACTAATTCTTGTGCTGGCATTGGAGCTCCTCAGCTCCATCGTGGCTCAGATATTCAGATTTGGGCTGGGCTGCCATGTGGGCTTGGAGATACTCTGCAGCAGGCTCCTCCCCTGCTCTATTCATGGCCTGCAAAGAGCCTTGGGAAGGCGTTAAAAAGAAGATTAAGTTTCCTCCAGAGAGCAAAGCTCCTTAAGGGGGTATCTGTGTGCCTCTCAGCCGCCTGGTCAGTGATGTGCAAGGGGAGCCCCGCCATGAACTCCACTGAGACAGTGGAGTGTGGGGGGTGGAGTGACACATAAGAGAAATGCAGCGAGGTTGACCCTGGCCCTCACCCAATGATTGGCTCCACCAGATTGGATTGACAGCTTTGGGTGTTTGTGCCAAGAATCCACTGATAAATGATAGAAATGATATCACCTTTCAAGGACTTTACTTTTGTTTGGTCTGTATACTGTCATATAATGTCTTTTGAGAATATATGTCACAGGGTTTGTGAGCATGACCTTACATACAGTATGTGTTTGTCAGAGATATGATGTGATGTGCCTCTATAAAAGGGAAAGTCTCATATTTCGAGCTTCAAACTGGGCTCCAGATGTAGCAGGTGGCTCTTTAATGTGCAGCTGGAGAGAAGTGATGCTCAAACACACTCTCAGTTCTCTCTTTTGGATTAGGTCAAAAGTAGTCAGGCATCTATAACACTTTGATATTAGATCATTGAGTAACCATTCAAAAAGCAGATTTATAATTATTGCAAATTTTGACAAATGCAGTGAATATGGCTAGAATCTACTCAGCAAAAGGCTTTGAATCAAATAGGGCTGGAGCGCAAAGGCAGAGTAAAAAAATCCCTTACACATTTCTTTAGTTGATTAGCAATACTGATGATGGGGTTGAATAAGAGGGAGAAATCTAATGACTTCTGCAGCTTTCTAGCAGAGCTAAAAAAGCCTTATCTGCTCTATTCAGAAACAGTCTCTCCTGGGAAGTGAGGATCACTGTGCTGTGGGACTGTTAGGTACTGCCAATAGTCCTAATGGGCCCTAATTCCACATTAATGCAGTCTAAATGGAGTGTCACAGGAAGATTGATTTGCTGAGGGTGTTGCCATGATGAAGGTTGTTTTACTGAGTGTGCGCCTCAGTGGACACCTGGTTACCCTCTGCAACACCCCAGGGGCCTCATCTGAAGCCTACAGAGCAACCTGTCAGACTTTGCATGTTTGTGTGTGTGAGGGCAAAATCAAGAAGCCTTAAACATATTTAAAAATCTGTAACAAATTCAAAATGAAAGAGTAATTTTCCCCTATTCCCTTGAATAAACACTAGCAGGTAGAGGCAGCTGTCCTCTCTCTAATGTTTTTGAAGAATGTCTAATATTTGTTCAGCTCCTTTTGATGAAGGTACAATTTTCGTCATGTTCTATGACAGGTGCATAGGCCGGATAATGCTGCCAGTGGGAGACTTTGCAGGGAGCTTAAATACAACCAGTCCTCCTACTGTACATATCTAAAACCCCATTTTACTCCTTTCCATTAGTAATTCTTGTCCACAGAAATGGATTTTACTCACTGTCAAGTTTAAACCTGTATATAGCATATTAGGCTATCATCTAATTTGCACAATTTGACATTTGTACATAGTGACTAATGTATACTGAGCAGTGTAAAAATACTTTAGGTTCATCATGAAATAGCAACTGCATTTCATTTGTTTATGCATTTTCCAAAAATGTAAACGTTAATAATAAGACATTAGCTTTTGTGAAGTAGTCTGTTATTATAATAAAATAATAATAATAATTATTATTATTATTAGATAATAAGAATAATGAGATTAGATATTATTAGATAATAATAGTCTATAGCTGGTCAGGTAAAAATGACTATTTAAGACAAAGAGGACATTAGCTTGTAGAATTAATAAAATGACCCAAACTCCAGCAGTGGTAGAGTGCACAAATCTTTTTTCCAGAATTTTAATTTATTTTTTGTCAGCTATGTGGGAAATTCAAATTTTCACTCCAGTCTAATGATTTAAAGTGTGACTCTAAATAAGGCCTATATGCCCTTCAAGGTGCCATTTGATGTTTAAATCACATCTACGTTATGGTTCCAGTCAGCGATGAGGCTTACAGTACTGGACACACTTCCTTCACATCAGACAATCTTCCACAGTTAACTGGAACTCCATAAATGATATTTCATGTAGTTATGGCTACTGAGGAGTGTTGCAATGAGTGTATCAGCTGGTGAGTATGTGTGTGTATGCGCCAACACATGCATGCATGTAGGCGTGTTCAACATTAGAAACAGCAGGCCTCTGGATGAGCTTCCCAGGTGACAGAGAAGACTGCAGTAAGTGTGTCAGTGTCAGTTTGATTAACTCTAATACCTGGGCTTTTGGCACATGTGGTCAGGTTAATGAAACTCAGTGAGAAGGTACTTTTTCCTGGTTCCCTCCCTGCCAGGAGGCTGCGGGTGATGGGATGAGGCTCTGGGACTCCCTCCCTCTCTCAGCGACCCCCCCACCCCCTTTCCACCAATGGGACAGTCTGATTCCCTCTTTAGACTCTGGAACTCTTGAGATGTATTACTCTTCTGCCTCCACATTCCTCCTTCTTTAACACGTCCTGCTGATTTCCATCCAATTTATATTCTAATGATGTGACACTCACTTGTTTGCTAATGAAAAAAGTAGAAATATAAAGTTTAGTAGATGCTCTTTCAAGGGGGAATACTGGTCTTTTTCAAATGTTTCCTGTTAAAATAACCTGTAGTCAACAACTCCCAGTATACAGAAATGTCAATTGAGAGATAAAGCATTAAAATAGAATAAAAACTTTTTGTTTCCTGGATGAACTTCTGAGTGGGCTGAACACTAGAGACTTCCAGCCATAGAAATCCAACGAATAAAAAGCTTTCGTTAAACACACAAAATTCAGTTAAGGTTTTTCCAAGGATTGCCAAGGGTATCGTGACACCAGCTCTCCAAACCCTCAAACAGCTTCTCCTTGCTCTCTCTTTCTTTGCTGGCACAGAAGTAGGGCACACCGGTGAATGAGCAACACAACTGGGAGGTGTCCTGTCGCTTTAAGAGGGGGACCCATCTAATCTCTCCCTATCCACTCAGGCCTTGGATTTATAAATTTCCTGCAATCTCGATTCTCAGAGCCGTCTTGATTTGAAGTGTGTGTGTGTGTCTGTTTGTGAGAAAGGAAGTGTAGGACTGGCATGAGGTACTATTGGGGGGTTGTGGTTTGTTTGTGCTGTCCTTTAGAAAAAGAGCTTATGGGTTCAGCAGAAGAAACGCGGGGAGCTAATGTGAAGATTTAGGACTTTCTCCGAGGCTTGGCCTCGTCTAAGCTCTGTTTGCTTGAGCTGTTTGTGGGGTCCTGCTCACACTAAACCCAGATTAATATTCCCCCCATATCCAACCAGCCCAGACACCGGCACCCGGCCTTGCTGCCCCCCTTCTCCCTGCCTTTTCTGGCCGTGATCGTCCCCCTCCCTAATCCAAGTCTGCTGCCTCTCATCTTGCTCTTTATCTCGTCTAAGTAAGCACCTTTCTCATGGCTTCTTTCCATGATGGGGAAGCAGCAGGAGGAGTGTAAATATGTTTTCCCCCATCCCTCCTCATTGCTCACTGACCCTGTGAAGTGTCATTATCAGAGTTACTGCTAAACCCAGAGATTGTGTTTAGTTGGGTTCACCAGGGGGAGAGTAAGGCTGACTTTAATGGCTCTGTATTGGTTTACATGGCAGCCTGTAAACACATAAAGGCTGGCTACTTATTGTATTAAACATTTCAACCAAAATGATTAACAGAATAAAAATATCCCCATATGTCTGTGTACTTTAATGCACACAAATATTAAATATATTTTATCATTCACCGTTTCATCTTGCAAAAAATAAATTTCATTTCCTCACTGTAAATTACAGGTAACTCAAACAAATATGCCCCAAATCTCCTTTGGAGAAATCAATTTCAGTGATTAAACAAGTGACAGAAGTCTTTTGATTTTTGTGAAACTATAGTTGCCCTGTACAGCCCTTCACAATAAAATGTGAAGCACACCTCTCTAAAAGTCACAAAAATTGACAGCAAAAACAAATAGTCTTTTGAATATGCACTGACTGATTTTTACTAGCTATCTTTGCACTTAAAGAAATGAAATATTTTATAACTTAAGTTATATGTTTTATTATAACAGCAGAATTAGAGGCATAACATTGAATTAGTAGTATTTGTAGTCTCCTTGTATCATTACTGGTTCCTGCTGCACTTTACCTACTGCTACTTTACTAGACTCTGCAGACTATCACACAAACCTGTCACAAAAATCTCTTCTTCTTCTCCTCTTTTTGTTGTTTTTCCTCCCTTTCTTGTTCCTTTTCTCCCATGTGGATCAAGACTGAGAGAAGAATAACAAACAGATTCTGAGCCGAGGAAAAAAAAAAGAGGATGAATTTGGCGTGGTAAACAGGCGGGCTAAACCCATTACCTAAGTGTTCTTTATCTTCCCATATGCTTTTGTTGTTTAATCAGCTTTGTATCTCTCCAAATCCTGGATTGAGATAACAAACAAATGGATGAGCTCAACGAGCAGAGTAAGAAAGTGTTTTTGCTGGCACCTTAAAAACCAGAGACTATCGTATAGCTGCACAGTGGTCAGAGCAGAAAACACAACCAATTCAGTGTTGGTTTTTTTTTTAGGCTTTTGGGCTTTTGGACCAAGTCAACCTTAAGTTCTCCCTAAGATTACCTCTGATACCTCTTCCCTGTGGTAAGGAAATGGACCCAGGAGAGAGAGAGAGAGAGTGAAAAGAAGAATAAAGCTGGAGCTCACAGATTTGCAATCTTCAGCCATGATTTTGCTCTGCTTCTTCTACATAAGAAAAGGAGGATTCTAGATTAACTCTGGCGTTCAAAGCCAGGGAGAGTTGAAAACTCATTGAATACAGAAAGGACTTTGTTGCCAGTGTGGCTGTACAATGGCCACAATCATTATCAGATTTCCTTTTTGGGGTTTCTAAGAATATTATCTGCATCTTTTGCTGCTATAGAAAATAGTCTTAACCACAAGGTCCTAAAGGTGACATTAAATTAGTAAACAATTGCCAGCAAATTTGTGAGGATCAAGCCAAACATGAACAGCCAATAGCTAATTTATTTAAAATCTGCTCTGAACAGTCCTAAGTGTGTCGTATTGCAATTTATCTAAAGTTTTGAAGTATAAAGGGTCTATTGTGTTGTTTCCATTCGTTTTTTTCCAGTTCATTACTATTGTTTACGTTTCCCTGATTACTTTCAGAACATTTCATGGTCAACAATTCCTAATAAGTAATTTAGTCATGTTTGGTCAAACAGGCTTTAAATCCTCTGTCATTACTGTCACTATTTCACAATTCAGATAAAGATCAATTAAATAGTTACATTAGCAATTTGTTATGTACTTACTTATGCACTGTAGGTCTGGGCCTGTATTGTTGGAAAAGCTTTTTTCAGCCTTTTTTGTGCTCCTTGATATTTTTGTGTATATGCTGTGTATTCTATTATTTCATTGGTCCAATTAAGAAAGTTTGTATTGTATTGTAGCTTAGCATAAAGACATAGCATAAAGGGGAAAACAGCAGGTCTGACTCAGGGTTTCTGTATGGATACAAACAAGATATAACATGTTACTCTGAGCTTTAGACCTGATAGTTGCCGGATTTTGTTGCTCCTGGACAGAGCCAGGCTCGGTGTTTTCCCATTGCCTCTCTTGATGCTAACCTGCACTAACTGTTGCTGGCTCCAGCTTCACACAGTATTTGACAAACAGATGTGAGTGGTACCATTACTGTCATCTAACTGTCAGTAAGGAAGTGAGAATATTTCCCAACGTGTCAAATTATTTCTTCAAAGAGGAATGAACTCTAAAACAAAACAACAACAGTATAGAGTTACTCTTAAAAGTTTGACAGAGGCTGTGTCTAAAATGTCACAGGGGACACTTTGCCACAGACCTCCAGGAACTTTAACCAGTTGGATATATATATATGATATTATGTGTTATATATGATATTATGGTAAATGTAACTGGTAACATAAATTAGCAACTCTTATTGTTAGTGCACCAACATGCTAAGTGTAACAAACTAATTGATACTGCAGCAAGTCTGTGCAAATACTGTGATGTGATGTCAATGATTCAACAAACTGTGGAAGCACAAAAAAAAAAAAAAAATGACATCACATGTCAACCTTTTGAAAGCTCCGAAGTTCTGAAGAGTGGCACCTAAACTCATCACAAAAAAGCAAATACGCAGAGAAACAATTCTGTTCAGACCAGAGGAAGTGATGATAAGAGCGGGTGCAAGCGACCTCAATGTGCATCTCACAGTTGAATTCCCCCAGGGTAGAGGGGCTCATCACCCCTTCTTGTTCCCCCCATCAGCTACACCAAACCACACACACACCCCTGCAATACACACGCTGAAGCACACATACCCACAGTCTGGGAATAGTGGTGAAAATAGCCCTCATTTATTATTGCCACACTCCCTCGTCTCGTCCCCTCGGTTCAGCGAGTGCGCCGCCAAAGCACGTCTTCCACCGCCAATGTCACACAATTACCTCTTAACTGCTCAAACAAATAGAGCGACCCAGAGAGTGACATCAAATCAAAACTGTCACAGGTGATTGAGTCTAGTCATCAAGGCAGCCCGCCTGCTACCTGTCAGGAGAGTGAGAGAATAAAAAGAAGAGGGAGAATGTGATAGCTGTTTTATAATAGACCTCTAATAATGTATAAACACTGCCTCTGTCTTTTTTGCTCCACTCATATTAAAGTTGGGCACAGAGTGCATGATGCCCTCCTTTTCAGCCACTCTGCTCCCTCTCGGGAGTCAGGCTGGAGAGAAATGGTGGCAAATGGAGTAATGATAGGGAAAATGATAGAGGGGAGATTGAAATTTCCATCCTCTCTGAAGCATGCCAGCTCTGGTCCTGAAAAGACATTGCCACTAATGGGGTTAGATCACACGCATGAGAGTTTGACGCCTAGGTGATGTTAGCTGTTGATACTCCAGATGCAAATCTTAAAAAAAAAAAAAAAAAAAAAAAACATTTTAAAGGGGTAGACTCCTTTAAGGTTAGGACGTAGAGTGATGGTCCTCAGACCCCAGATTCATCAAACAGTTTGGGTTTCACTCAAGAAATCACAAGCAGATCCAGACAACTCAGGGTTGTTGTGCAGCTGTGATATAGAGGACACAGATAGACTGCATCAGGAAAAAAAATGTGAGCACAGGGTTGAGCAAGAGCAAGCCAAGGGGACATTAGGGACATGATGATGTTGTCAGTGTCTGATGCAAATTAGAGAATGACACAGTCAACAGACACGGCTGGATACTCACCACGGCAACACACCGGGGCCATGACACTGACAAATGGAATATTTCAAAGGACTTAATCAGAGGAAATGGGGTTTGGTCTGCAGGTGACACGAGTCCCGGTCCAGCGCTCACAAAAAGAAAACTGATTGCCTGCCTTGAAACCCCCACCACCGCTCTGAGTGTCGGTCTCTGTCTCTCTCCGTTTCCCTGCCCTCACCCACCTCTGTCAGTCCAATACAAGTCTGGGGGTTTACCATAAGAATGTAGTACAATTAGATTCAATCACTGATACACAGTGGACTGTATAGTTCTGTAGATTGTAATACGCATTATTTAACAAAAACCAAGGAAATAAAAAACTTTTACTCACAGTTAAATGCTAATGTCAGAATGATGCCATGTTTGCAACAATGCTAATCAGATTTTATTATAACATATATATAATATATATATATATGGTTAAAAATTCTCTGGGGACCATGAATGTCATTTCATGTCAGTCTGTCCAAATGTTGCTGGGATTTTTCAGAAAGTACTGGGACACTGACTGTTAACTGATTAACCCAAAAGCCACAGACACTCTGGTATACTGAGGTCTATTTTAAGAGCACAATGCAAACATAAGCTGTACAATAACATTGTGTACCTGCACACTGTGCTTTGCTTTTGTCAATTTGCCGCAGGTTACACCACAAAAGCAGATAAACAGTGATTGATCTCTCTGCTTATAACCCGGGGAGAGGTGGATGCACCCTGGGAAAGGAAAGGGCAGCAAAAGGATGAAGCTAATAACAGCAACACCGGGTGATGGGATAGAGAGAATATCTAAAGGAATAAAGCTACGTTTTTTTTAAAAAACTTTTTGTTTAAAGCTGGCTGCTTTATTGTCTTGCAAAGAACAGAACAGAATCCGCCCTAAGGATTTTAGTGTTCTTGGAGAACATGTCAGGCAAGACTCCCTTGGTGGGAACTAGCTTTGTTAAAAACTGCCGACCAGGAAGTAGCAGCAAAACCCCGAAAAACTAAAATTCATCTTCTGACTCCTTTGTTCCCAGGACCGAGCATGGCAGTGCCACCAGAAGCTTCATGTGAGTGTGAGATTGGTGATATGGTGCCTCAAGTCCAGTAGCCCCATGCCAGGTATGAATCACAACAAGGGGCGCTGCCCTGTCACAGCAGCTACAGATCAATGATAATTACCACCTTGACATGAGTACGCTTATTACTGAACAGGATCAGGGACAGGGGCTCGAGCTGCGGTGGCCGTAGGGCCCGATCGATAGTCCAGAAATAATGGCTCTCTGGGGCCCTAGATTGGACTTTGCCACTAAACAAGCCATTACAGCCGCGCGCATGACAGCTTAGGTCTAGATATGCGTCCTAACTCTCCTTCTCCTGGAGGCTTCTCTCATAGAGCCTGCCTCACTATGGCTCCCACATGCCTCAGTACTCAATCATGTCATGGACTGTTATGGGCATGCGAGACACATGCCTCTGGCTTTGAAACGCGTTAACCAGAAGTGAGTGATTAGGGGAAGCATGCTGCTACAACACAATGTGCTCCCGTGGAACTTGCCGGAGAAAGGGGCCTTGTAGTGTGACCTGATGATTGCCACTGAGTGCAGAGATCAAACACAGCTGCACCGGCGTGTGTGCATACCCACACGCACACACACAAACAAAACACACACAAAAGCAAGCACATCAATGCGTATAAGCGATGCTGATCCGTCTGTGGCAGCCCTCATCTTCTTTTCTCTTTGATTTTTACCATTTCCCTCCTCCAGATCCCTTGTTTTTTTCCCTCTCCTTTTTTAATCCGGTCATACCTGTAATCGGGCTCTGCGACAGGAAACTTCAGAGAATCAATTAGTCCTCGCCTCATCCAGGCGCCAAGACGATTCCTCTCGACTTGAGCCGCAAACTCCTTCTATCAGAAGTCATTCTGCCTGCCTAACACCCAGACTCCTCTCTCCTGAGCCCGGATAGGTTTGACTCTAAGCCTCTAAAACGTTGACAACCCAAAGCGCCTTTCTCTCAGCAAGCCCTTACCGCTTGCCTCACCCCGGCCCTTTCTCCCCTTTTTAACCTTCGTTGATGCTGAATAAAGAAGGATTTGTTTTTTCTCCACAGCACGCAGCTGTGATAATGATGCTGCATTATGGTGTTTCATCCACAATTAAATAAACAGTCCCTTTTAAAAGAATCCAAGCTACATCTTGTGCTGAAGCTTGAAGGGGGGGATATGAGAGAAGCTGAAGACTCCCAGAGTTCCTTTGTCCCAGGAAGTTAGCCAGTGAAGAAGCAGCATTGTGGATGGTGTTGTTTTAAAATGCCGCCACATGGCACAAAGAGAAATGCAAACCTGGGACTCTTCTGCTGGCTACAGCAGGCCCTCAAGTTGAGTCTGGGACAAACAGAACATTGAGGGGTCAGATTTAATCCCCGCGCCCCTGCCTTTTGTATTCAGATTAAAGACTAAGGAGGATTTGCAAGAGCCTGGAGTCTCTTGTTAAAAGACTGTGTTCTCCACTTAACCTGCAATTTACCTGTCACTTAAGCCTGCTGCAGCAATCATCCACACCTCTGGTAGTGAAAGGGGCTGTTATTTTTCTGCTTTTTTTTTTCAAACTCTGAAGAAAGGCTTTATGTTCACTTAAACCACTGAAAGTGGCATAATGAATTCTCTGACAGATGCTGATTAAAGCAGAAGCGCTTTGTGAAGGATACTGCACACTTAAGAAATAAACAGAAATGAGATCGCCACTAGTATATGGACACATACACAACTCTACCTCTCATAAACCAGAAATCATTTTTGACCAGTTGGACTGTTCTGATGAGGTTGACGATGGTGTGTACTCTCCTGGCCACCGTAAAAGAGGTGCCTGCAGGACACGGAGCCGCTTCTTGACTTGATTTGTATTGCCAACCCTCCTCATCTGCTCCACTGAAAAATCCTGCCATGGAAACCTGACCTTCCTTTTTTTTCTTTTTCCCTCCACAACCCTCTCGCAGGGGCATGATTCATTTCCCCCAAACCAAGTCAGGGGAATGAATGAAACTGCAGTCATCGTTTTGCCCCAACTCATCCATTTCAATCTCTCCTGTGAGTTGTCTTGCCCTCCACTGGATGGCCATAACACCCCTCTAAATCTTCCTCCAGACCAGAACTCACCGGGCCCACAGCAGCAGTAAAGTGGACCATTCGTTTTCACAGCACACCCAAAAGGAGTAATGGGAGTGATGCTGAGACATTTTCAGTCACTCACTGGCTGCCAAAGCTCCGTGAACCACTCCTGCCCAAGCCCCTTAGAAAAAAAAAGCATGTGCAGATGCCCACCAAACAACTGCACAGCTCTTGATGGAGCTTTACACAAGTCTTTGATACGTCCCTTAATCTCCAGTAAACTATCCCACTGGTTTTAACATCCTCACGCATTAGCCTATGTCTTATAACTTAAGAGTTTATCGTTATGTGCTAAATTTAGACGCCCTTTCTTAAGACTCAAGGCAGCCTGGAAGCTGTGTGCATACAGCGTGCAAAATTATAAACCTTCTGAAATACAAAAAGGGCTGTGAAAGTGTTCATTGTTTTAGGAATCAGCACCTTCTGCAAAGACGCCATGGTCAAATGGCATATGGTCAAATCTAAAGAAAAAAGAAAGCAAAGACAAAGTGAACGGCAAGACACAAAAACAAAAGTCACTCATCTGCTGTTCTTCATTTCCTTGTGTTAAAGAGGATCACTGTCTGCTGTGGTTTATTTTTAGAACATTTACCATCCTCTTTCCACTGTTCTCTCCTTTTCCTCATCTCTTTTCCCCCCGTTCAACCAAGTCCATTCCCTTTTGTGCCCTTGAGAGTTGCTTTCTTTATTCTGGAGGAGGCCACCTGTCCGCCTGCATATCAAACCCATCCCCGGTGGGCTTCTGTGTTAAATTCCAATGTTAAAACCCATTACCGAGCTATCGGCCTGCTAATAATGCTGTCTAACGACCTCATTTCCCTAAGTGTCAGCTCCGTCATTCACCAGAGGCCCTGTCAGCCTGGCTGCCCGTGTCCGAGGGTCCCAGTTGCTCTACCGCAGCCGTGTGCTCCTCTCTGCCTGTCCTCATCAAAAACAGGATAGAACATTCAATCTGTGAAAATATGTCAAGGCAAAGTGACTGGGGACACAGGGGGTAAGAGACTTTGGAATGAAAGTGCTGGGTATTTCATTTACCATATCCACTCTATTAGTCAGAGCGGCACAGTCAATCAAGGCCCCATTTTGACTCGAGGGGAGTCAGGGGAGAGAGGTGGGATGTGGCAAAATGGCTGACGGTCATGCCGTGGCTATTCCAGCTCAACCGAATGAGTCGGAGGAGTTGGCATGTATAAAATGGATTATTACCATACGGATCCAAAACGTCATCACCTGTCCTTGTTAAACGAGGAGGAGGTGCTGAGCATGTGCAGGGAGAAAAGTGACGAGGGGGGCAAGGTTGAACTGGAGAGGTTATGTGTTAAATGTGTGTGTTCATGCGTGTGTGTGTGTGTGTGTGTGTGTGCTGTCTGCTCACTGTCTCCTCCCAGGTCTCCTACCCTACCTTTCTGTGAAATAATTTGGTAAATATGGAAAGGGGCCCCTAGGCCACATAGGCCCGGCCCCTCTTTAGGAGTGGATAATTGACTCCTTCTCCTCCTAGATAATTCATTGCTTGCATATGCCAGCTAATACATCAGTTGGAAACTGCCCTGGCCTCCGTATCCCCTGACACACACACATAGACACACACACACACAGACACACCACCACAACCCAGAGGAATGAGTGACTGTAGAGAGACTGAGCATAAAAAATGGAGATGACAAATGGGAACACTTCTAGATCTATGAATGAATTATGTCTTCTAAATACCTTGAGCAGAGGCAACTGTCAGCTGGCGTCTATACTAATCTGGGACAAAATATGACCAGCTCTGCATTAAAAAGGAGGGAGCAAGGCTGCTAGAGAATGAGGCGAGAAATGAACGAGCAATCAGTCCATTAAAATGTGGTGTCTGATTCAGCTTTGGTGGACATTTGCACATTTATCATGAGATGGAAATATCCTCCCCCTTTTGTCATTTTAATACGGCCCCTTCCATTGAAATAGATTAGGATTATTCCAACAGGACAGAGATATCATTTGTTTTACAATGGCCGAGTCAGCACTCACAACAGTTATTAGGAATTAGATCGAGCCGGCTGCTGTTTGACGGGACACTTTGCAAACCGAAAAGAAGGATAAAATTAATGGCACTTCGGTTCAAGAGGTTAGATATTAAATGCCTGAGGTGAGACGGAAAAACAAACGGCTGATACAAGACACAGGAACAAGCCATACACAAGCCAAGTCTGTGTACAGGTGTTCAGTGTGTATGAAACACACAGGGTCACTCACCTGGTGATGATTATGTTCACAGAGGAGGTCAAAGACACTGTAACCTTGCTATTGTTCTATCTTTTGCTTAGCAGGAAAAGTAATGTATTACCTGTGGGAAATGCATTTTTCAGGCGCTGGTGTGCAGACGACCTAGCCGTGCTTCAGAGCCACAGGAGGATCACCGCATCCCTTTGAAACGCAGTGAGCTGGAGGCAGGTAGGAGGCCCAAGGACGGTGCAGTGCAGTCAAGCACTGTCAGAGGCTGTGATGCATTTCAGGCCCAAACTCTCTCAATAGGAGAAAGCAGACATCGACATTTCATCTAAAGGAAAATAAGGAAATAAGCATTTTACTTATTTATCAAATTAAAACAAGTTGTATTAAACTCAGCCTATTGCACTGTTGCATATGTGCTGTACAAACCCAGATATAAGGTGAGCAGTGAGCACAGAGAAACTTTCCCTCTTCACACACTTTTTGGACTTTTAATTTATACTTTCTCAGTGATTTTCACTCAGCTGTATCAGGAACAGCAAACTATTAGGATGGTGTCTAATCCAACATTCTTTCAGTAAAACATAATACAGCTCAAGAACCTCCTTCAAAACAGCAACTATAACCTTCACAAAGGATTCACTGCAGGCCTGCATTAGTTTTACTTAGTTGAGAAGAGTGTGAACGTGTTGGGCAAAGTATAATTTTAAATCAAATATTATTCAACACATTATCCAAGGGAGACACTAAATCAAATAAAACTTAGCTACAAGCAAACATGGCTGCACACCCGGTGCAGGAAAGCAGAGTGAATGGAGGTACTGCCCTCTAGTGGCACAATTACAGCACTGAAAACTGTGAAATCCATAATTTAAATGTGCAAATCATCTGGTGAATTGTACTTCTTGATAGTGTATTTTTATTGCTAAGAATGAAATTAAATAGAAGTCACTAATTGCTATATCAAAAATCATCAAGATTTCTAATAAAGATAGATAGTAAAATCACATTTTTTATCTGTCATGCTACTTTTTAAATATATTTCATCTTTTTCACACAGGGCCACAGTGGGAGTGATACCTATTCTACCTCAGAGGATCTTTGATTAGTAGTTGCTAACAGGGGCTACTATCTTCTATCCAAAAGGTGGAGTTAAAAGACTGAATATCAGGGTCCACGGATCTGAATAGTTTTGTCTTTGAATCTAATGATAAAGCGAACAATCCTTTATTAAACTGTGACTCACTTCTTCCAGTTCACTATGTGCTCACTGAACACGCTCCCCTTTCTAATGGGAGCTATTTGCATAAAAGTAATAGCCTCAGCCACAGCCTTTTGTGAACCATTCAGCTCTCACTGATACGTATGTGATTATGAGCCTTCAGCCTCACTATCTGCATTATTAGATTCACAAATCATTATTTTAATGAGTGGGCTGGCATGAAATAAAGATTGCCTTGCAAATTACAGCTATTTTATGTATTCATCAATTATTAAAGACAACAATGGTTTTAGCAGACAACAATCATGTGATTATTAAATTGTAGAGAAACATATATTGCATGATGCTGGTGTGAGACAATAGATTCAAGAAATTACAACATGAACATAAGAGACAAAAATGAGCTCCTTGCTGTACACACACAATATTTATTATGTCTAATCATTACATTCAGTTTTGCTGTGGCATCACTCAGCAACCAGACCTTCTTACTATTATGGTAAAAAAAAAACAAAAAGACACTGAAATGTGGCAAACTAATCCACATCTCTTCTCTAATGGTGGTGTTGTGGTAAGAAGAAACCTTCTGCAGGGTTGCTGTCACTGTATTGAGTTAAAAGTTATTCCTCATAAATGGACTGAATGGTGAAAATGAACAAATGACTTATCAGTTATAAGAGCTGAAGGCCTCAACTTCAAACTTCAATAGATTGTTGTTAGTGTAAAATTGCTCATTTAAAGTAAACTGCACACAGTTAAAGTGAACTCTGTATGAAATTAATTTCACTGTGCCATCTTTCAGAACAGCATGACCTCATTACCTGTTTAGTAAAATGATTTCAGGTTGCCAAGACATGTCATCCTTTATAGAAACACTAGCACTCAGTGGACAACTGCAGACACCCCCACTGCCTGTCTTCAGCCATTCATAAGGTTTGATCTGCACACAAAACAGACTGCAATAACAGCAGGTACTGGCTGCTCTGTTATCTTTTCAGGAGTTGCCTTGTGTGCAGGGATCACACGGTGTCCTGCACTGTTTGTGGACAGCAGATGTATAATGATGAGTAAACAGGACTCTCGCGTTTGCCAGCAGCTGTTGGGTCAGATGCCAAATGATGGGCAACATGGTGGGAAGGAGTTGTTTGCTCTGCGGCTGCTGGCTTTTCTCAGATAATGAGTTAATTATCCTCACTACCATTACATGTTATTCAGCCCAACACATACTCTACCAGATTTTGTCTTTTATGGCTGTGTTTCTGGCATGCCACATATGTTTTGGTTAAACAGAACAGAAGCACACCATATAACTTGGAATCAACAAAAATTTCAGCTTTATTCATTAAATGTATAGGGGTCCCCAGCATGGATTAACAGCTGTGGAAACTGCAATAATGATGGCAGAACAACAAATTCAAACAAATTCACTGAAGGTGAGACACCAATTTGTTCCTGGATATCCATCTTAGCACAGCTCAGCATCACACAATTACTCACTGCAGATGATGCAAGCCTAAAAAAATCAGTTTGTCAAAGTGTGCAAAAAGCTGTGGCTCAGATTTCCTGGGTTTATACAGGAACAACGTTCATGACTCAGACAAACCTTGAAGGACACACTCATCTTCTTTCCCAGTGTACTGTATAAGGTGACAGGCACTAACCACAGTCAATCCGTAGGAGATGAACAGAAGATAATCTGCCTTAACTGGGTGTTTTATACAACAAGAAGTACACAAACAGGCACTTGTATTAAGGTATTGTCCCCTGTTCTGGTTTCTGTCTATTACAAAGCAACATCCTGGAACTAAGCAACAAACATCTAACATCACACTGATTAAACTACCACCAAATTAGGTTTCCCCACAACACCAAGTTCAGACTATGGGTTTAGAGTCTGCTGGCCATTTATATTGTGTGCAGTTATTTAATATACATGCCTGTCAGTCTGATCAATCATCATCCAGTTCCACGCTTTGAAAAGTAAAACAATAAATACTTAAACAGCCTGGCTGCAGAGGAATGACCATGCTATGTGGAGGAATCGCTGTGAGCAGGGAGCATGGACGTGCTCTGCTTGCAGTCAGAGGTCAAGATGGAGTTATCTCCAGTGACAGCCATGTCAGACATCTCAGAAATGTGAAGCTCACTGCTTCCATCCTGACAGCCAGACGGGACAGCACTTCCCCCTTGGCTGGAGCTGGACTTGTGAGAGGAGCTGGGGGAGTTGGTGGGACTGAGCTGAACAGCCGTAGTGTCTTGCAGCGTGTGCTCACTTGTCTCCATTTCAAATGCTGCTGTCCCCATCCGCATCAGCCCCCACTTCTCATTTCCTTGAGCCTTCCGGGGCGTGTGGGCTGGAGGTCTCCTGCTGACCACACAGCAGGCTGTGAAGAAAGCCAAGGCAATCAATAAAAGAAGCGGCCCGATGATGATGGGGGGATTGCCAGTGGAGATGAAGGTGCCAAAGGCGAAAGCGCCCACCAGGGTGATGTTGATGCCAGCCAGCATGATGCACAGGCCGCAGGCGCAGCATAGGGCTGGGGACGGCATGCTCTGGTGTCGCAGGGCGGGCTGCTTGGAGACTTCTTTGGGAGCTGCTGATGTTTTTTCAGGTAGCACCATGTCTACCGGAGAACTTGGGGACACCCAGAGAAGCTGAAGATCAGATTCTCTGACTGTTCACTAAACTCATCACCTCAGAGAGAGAAATGAAGGTGAAATGGCTGAGGAAGAGAAAATGTAATGTAACGTAGAAAATAAATCAGTTACAACTAAGAGAACAGTAAAAATAACATAAACCATTTTAACACAGTACCACTAAAAGTGTAATGATTCTGGTAAAAATATAAAAATTCACTCTAAAATCATAAAATCACATCTTCCTCATTGCTGGCCATGCTGCCAGACTTGCACAGAAAATTTTCAGAGGAAAAAAAAAAAGAGACCAATCATGCAGCAACATTTTTATGTTCTGTGTCACCTACCTTAAATTAGACGCATAATCCAGTTCAGTGTTTTGTTTTCATCACATTGTACAGGAGTCGTGGGGTGGAGCTGATTTCTCCCTCCAGCTGATGAACACCAGAGTGAATTGCTGCTGCTCACTCACCACAGGTTATAATGAAGATGGACCAGTGGGGGGCGAGATAGAGCTCTTTGAATTAATGGGTCCAATCAAATCAGGCCTAGGAAGTGATTAAGTTTGTGGAACAAATCTACATTAGATAAAATCAGCGTAAATATAACATGGATACAGGTTGGGTGGTGTTACTGACATCACTGCTGCGTTTATTTAAAAAATTATAATAAAATGTATTTGTTGTTAAGAAACCTGGGCTTTTTAGGATCTTAAAAATTATTCAGGTTATCAGCAGCCAGATACTGTATATACATTCTTCTCTTCTCCTCTCGGTTTCTTTTTACAGAAATCTTAACAAGGACACATCTGTCAGAGTGGTACTATCTCATCAGTGTGTGGGCAGGTTGTCACACCCTCTTCTTGTCCCTTCATCATCCTCTCAGCATTAATCAAATACAAAACAAGCCAAAACAAGCGAATGGCAGCTTTAGAATTAAGCCACAGTTGCTCATAACCCGTGAACAAGAGCTAGAATTTAAATAAGTAATAAAATCTTTGAGTTATAGCACACAGATTAAACAAAAGGGTGCAAAAGATTTTTTTTATTGAGAACACAGCACACCCATAAAAATATGTTCTATGCATAGGACCTCATCAGAGCTTTAACAAATTTCAGTGGGGCTTCCTAATTGCATACCAATTACTGTATCTCATTTGATGCTATTACAAGTTGACAGGAGGAAACAAAACGTCCTTTAATCCTTCATAACAGAAGGGAGAGGACTTTAACACAGCAAATGGTTGTTTCCGAATGTGTGTATTCACTCTGAGCAAATCTCCGTCAACTCCCACTAGCCCATGAAGGCCCTTAGTTGCTATAGGGATGGGGTGTCCATGGCAACAATGTGAAATCAGGGAACGTGTTGCTTAGCAGGCAACACAAAGTTAACAGGGTTGAGGAAAAGAGAAGTGACATACCATCGCCACTGTGACCCTATTGAAACACGCTGGGTCTTCAATAAATAAAAAACATTAAAATAATCCTTTAAAAAAGGTTTAAAATCATAAAAAAAAATCCAAAAAAAAAAAATCAGCAACTTACTGGACCCAAGTACATTGAGGGGAGAGAAGTATTTGATGATTAGTGCACCATTCTTTCCAAAAATACAAAACAAATACACATATACTTGTATAAAAAAATAAAATCTCTTCAACCTCAGTGTGTAATCTGCTATCTCACATCAACTACCCCCAAACACCATTAAAGTCTCATTTGTCACATACAACCTCAAAGAAATGCAATTCCCACATTGCAGGTCATTCAGACTGAAATACTTCAAGAAATCAATAACAATAGAAAAATCTTTTTGATGGCAGTGTTCTGTTTACACTGTACAAAACACTATAGCCTGAGGTAATGTAGGGACTCCAATGAGGATAAGAAGTTGTTAAAGACCCCTTAAAGATAATGACCAGGTGTTACTGTGGGTGTCGTATTCACACATTGAAACATTGTGATATGATATTCTCAGTTTCAGGTAAACTAAAGTGAATACTGTTCCTCAGTGAAACAGGCAGCTTGTGTTGAGGTGAAAGCTACGTGAAAGTACAAAACAACTTTCTCAAAGGACTACTTTAACGTATTTGTCCCTTTACTGTGAGCACTCCCTAGACTCTTTAAGACTGGACAAAAATGACTTAGGCTTATAAATGTAGGCAAAAAGGAGAAAATGCCCTAGCCTCCTGTCAATGTCATCCAGTTTGATCATTCAAACCACATACACCCACACATCAAACCACATAAACACACACGTTTAAGAAAACAAACATCCCTTTCCACCAGTCACTGAAAACCATTAAGTACCATTTAAATAAAAATATTGAGCTAATTCACAGAACACTGCATTAGCACAGCACCAGCTGCATATCTGTGATGGATCTACGTTATGCTACGCTAATAATAATATGCAGCCACTAGATATTTATTAAACCCCATTTTGGGGTTCTCATAAACAAAATTTTGAAGACTACATGTGAATTCCTAAAACCAAAATCTATTTTTAAAATCAACAGTCCTTTAAAACTCAGGCAGCTTAAAAGGGCTCCTGGAAAAATCTCAGGAGTTTTCACTATGTTCTCATTTATGAGGTTGTATCGAAGGATTACCTGTCCCCTTGGTGCTAAGATTACTGGCCATGGCAAAGAGGTTTAATACTGCAAACAGTCAGTTGGTTCTAACACTGTATGGCTGATCCTACAAATCTCCCTGTCAAAACAAAAACACACAAGGAGCAGGCAGAAGCTAGAACAGGTCAGAGAACAGGACGAGGGGGTTTTAGGCAGCAAGGTCATCTGAAGCAGGTGCGAAGTCTGTGGAGCGCAGAGCACTGGTCTGCGCCCGTCTGCGGGCCAGTCTGGAGTTGGAAGGTGGAGAAAGCCTCATGGAGCAAATGATGGCTCCAACATCTTCCCGCTGCTCGTCGTGTTGGGACAGTTGCCGGTTAAAGGCGATGGCTTCTGCTGCAAACTGGGTCAGGTCTTTGGTGCTGCTGTTCCTGGAAGAACAGAGCAGATAGAGGAGGGTGTGACAGATGACTGTTTGTAACTTACCCGTACATCTACACATTCCCTGCATTTTCTCATTCACTCAAACGTCTTTACAGCGAACACATCCATGAGTTTCTATGTCAGGTGCAATGGTATTATCAGGTTATTTCCTCAACTGTTCTGTTTTGCTTCTTGAGTGACTAGCTGTGTGCCCCAGTGGAAGCTGACTCACACTAAAGGATGTGGCTGTGCCAATCCAGCAGTACACTGCAATCTAAGCACCATGAATGAGTGTGTGTTGTGCTGTCTGTAAACCAACCAACCACAGCGCATTGATGTTCCTTAACATTTTGGTCACTGTATTTGGTGAAGGCTAAATGTGTTTGACCACAACACAGTTCACCTGACTGCACTCTACAACCTACACCACCAGAGCCAATAAGCTAATCTGTCAAAAAACTGCATTCAGTCTCCGTGTATAGTTGTTCCAACTGTGCTTAAAGCAGGACATAAAACTTCATAAATACATCTGATTTGACTTTCTGTGTGGTCAGTCATACCTCTGTAAAACATGAGGAGTTGGAAGACCTCTCTCTGGAGCGTTCTGTGGGAAAAAGGGAATAAATTCTTTAAAATCACACCTTTAGATAAATAAAATTATACTAGATGAATTACAGGGGTCTAGGTAGTGTCAGACAGGATTAGAGTACAAAGCTACTCCATGCACATATGTACTGATACCCACCCCCTGAACCCATGGGTGTTTGAGGACCTGAGCAGCACTGAGGCGCAACGTGGCATCCCGAACCAGCAGTTTGGATATGAGATCCTTGGCCCCCTCTGTGATGTGAGCCCAGTCCCTTTCTGGAAACTCATACTTGCCCTGCTGGATGCTCTCAAACAGATGGCTCTGAGGAGAGAATGTTGCAGAATATCTTCTGATAATGTTCAGCTGTCAGCATATTTGTAGTGGAGCAGAGCGTAAACATTGAGCTAAAGTGAGAGTGCTTTCAGCAGAATGCTTTTTTATCTAAAACATACACCAGCCACTATTTTTGGATGACATGTAATGATGACTGCGTCTGATGCTTCTCCTGAACCCAGAAATAATGCAGACACACACAGACTCAGATGATGACCAGCCAACAACAGAGAATTATTCATAAACAAAACAGTTGAAAGAACACTCACATTAGAAAGTACACTGGCATTAGATTTGACCAAAGTAATAAGCACATGTACTATTATTACAGACTGATCACAACAGTCTGACTAGAACATTATTTATAATTGATGCATTATCCTGGCAGTAATTATACCATATGGATACCATGTAACTGCAACCATACCTGGCACGTTCTACAGGTTTCCCCACGGTCCCAGCCACAGTCAGTGCCACAGTGGCCTGTGAAAGGGGGGCTGCCACTCAGCAGGATGTAGAGGATGACCCCGAGGCTCCAGAGGTCACAGCGCTTGTCATAGAAGGAGGCCTCATCAGTGAACACCTCCACTACTTCTGGAGCCATGTACTCTGCTGAGCCACACTAAAAGAGGAAAAAATTATAAAATAAACACAGAGAAGGAGTTCAGTGCCATCCATTAGATTTATTTTGTTTGCGAATATGTGCTATGAATTCAAATCTAGAAAGTTACTGGTGTGGTAAGCTCTGGAGTTGTTATGGGTGTGCAGGCACTGCTGAGCTTCACTCCACTTCCCAAATCAAAATCACAGATTTTTACTGGAGACACCTGGGTTAAAAGATGGAAGCAAAACATATTTTTATGCTATTATATTCGAAACCTTTAATAACATATAATTCCTTCTGAAAGCTTCCTCTCTTTTAATAGCCACTTACCCGATCAGGGTATTCACAAAGGATGTTCTCCAGCTTTAGGTCTCTATGGGCAATGCCTGCAGAAATGCACATTTTCACCATGACAAAATAAAAGAATTCCAGTTATTCTATTCGAACAGGCAGGACAGCTGTTAGGATGTCTTCCTACCTTTAGTGTGTAGGAAGTCAAGTGCTTGGGCAATGTCCCTGACCACCTTACTGGCCTCCAGTTCATTAAAGTGTTTTCGGTTCTGGATATGTGTAAGAATGGAGCCTTAAGAAAGAGGAGAGAATCATGTGTAGCAACCAGTGAGTGTTGACAGTGAGTCATTGAAAAGAGCTAATTGTTATAGATACTATAACTGAATAGTCATTGATTAATAATTACCGCCACGCAGCTTTTCGAAGACCAAATAAAAGCAGGAGCTGTCTTCAAAGAACTGGATCAATTCCAGAATATTCCTGGATGAAGATATTTCCATCTGATTACAATCATGTTTATTGTGTTGTTCATAGTTTGTTAAAAAGTTTCAGACTAAACGTACTGACTTGTTTCCTTGACACTGGTAGAGTGTCTCCACTTCTCGAAAGACTCTGCTGCGACTGTGCCCCGCACTCTTTTCAATGATCTTTGTAAACCAAAACAGACAGAGCACTTTTAGTTGCCTGAGTAAGAAGAAAACACTTCACGATGTTAAATCTGCCAAGGTGGCTTTTAATTTTTACTTCTTTATTTTTATGTTTTAGTACAACAATAAACTAGCATGCATCATCAGCTAATCTGTTGCATACAGTTTAAAAAAAAACTGCTTAATATCTTCACTCACCTTCACAGCAAACTCCTGTCCATTCTGCAGGCTTATGCATCCCTGAACTTTAGCATATGCTCCTTGACCAAGCACTTCATCTGTGAGCTTGTAGAGGTCTGAAAAAATAAATGAAGCTGCAGCAGGTGTTTGCCAAGGAGTGAATAATCATAATCATTTTTCTTTTTTCCCCCCATTAACGTCAAACAGAAGTACATATTTTATTACCATCAATACTGCCACAGGAGCTGTCTGTTGCTCTTGTTCGTTTCTTCTTCTTTCTTTTAGCCACATCTGGGATGTTCACTGGCTGGCTTTTCTCAGTCTCTGAAGCCGCACAAAAGAATCCATATATAAGCAAATTTGTTAAAATAGTACAGACTTGGCCAGTGGATTATGGTGTCCTGAATCATAAAACTATTATACCTGATGGGCCGTTTGAACGGCGCTGCTTGTCCTCTGAAGCAATCACATTCTCCTGAATTGCCCCACAGCTCTGTCCTACTTGACCTAAAACCAGGGAGTTACCCTGTAACAGAAGGAGGCCACATGGGAACAGGAGGGAGGGGGCGGTGAGAGTAAGCAGAAAGGTCAGCATTAGAAGGAAATACATAATCCTACCACATTATTTATAGTGTTTAAGTGAAACAAAAATGAAGTGTCCTATTTTACAGTCTCCTGCAGACTTACACATACCCACTGATACTAAATGGTCATATGCCTATTATTACAACCTTACCGACTAACTTCCCTTTAGGCACACTGCCACAAGAGTGGCCCAATGAGAATACAGGAAACACCATGACAGGCCTCATCTCAAACAGGGTATTACCAGAAGCATCCAGTGACAGTGCATGACTCATGGAGGGTGATGAAACAGAGGTTTAACCCTAACAGCATATGCTCTGCTTGATAATATCTAACTAACACTGCAGGTTTCAGGAAGTTACAGGCTTTGAAATCATCAGCTCGTACCTGGAGAGGGTGCTGGAAGGCCTGCAGCTCAGTCGTCATTGTGTGCCTCACCATATCTGCCAACTGAGAGCACATCACAAACACTCAGTCTGGAACAGACATTGGCTGCAGAAACATGTATATACATGAACATGTCTGTTCTAAATGGTGTTAAGTACCAGAGCTATGAAAACCACACAGCTCTCGACAAGCCCGAGGCCATTTGACGTTTCTATAGGAAGGTCCCTCCTCCTTTCACTCTTTAGCGCCATAGTCTGTGAATAACTTTAGCCTCCTAAAGAAAAAGCATTTGGCTGCTCTCTAGCGTCATATCAGCTGAAAACGCTAACTTATTTAGCAAACTGCTGTCGACCCTATGAAACAGACTAACCAGTCACAAATCTACAAAAGACAGCAATGTATAAAAGATTCAAATGAGCAGATTTAACGTTATCTTGGTGTGTACCCTGCTGTCTATACAATCCGACGTCGTGTTATTGTCGTTAGCGCCTGCGAGCTAGCAAGAGCCCTTCGTTAGCTTGTCCTACCTATTGACGTCCATTCGCTGGTTTGGATTCAGTCGCATTAAAGCGCAAATCTAAATGTAATAATCGCGTCTAACCTGGAGTCTGTGTCCAAACCAGTCAAAGCCCCACTCTCACAGCTGATGTAAGCATCCATTGCTAGCTGACATCCATCAGTCCAACCAGCCAGTGACGCACAGGGCGGGAAAAAGCAGACAACAGACATTTGTCCCGCCTCTTTCTGGACGCCTCCTTCTACCATTGGTCAAGAATGAGGACATCACCGCTACGTCACTATGCCTGACTTCCGACCACGCCCCAAACCACGTTGAGAGGGTTTTAGAGGTTTGGAAGATCAACACTGCCCTGAAGTACGATAAGGCGGTGTTCATGAACTATTTCATCATTATTATGTTTGAGTTTATAGTGTCTACATTTGTCTGGTGCCGTCTGTCTGTGCTTATATTGGTTTTGGCCTGAAACTAAAATTATTATTCAGCCCATCTAACAGATCAGACCAAACCTTTAAAATAAATATGTGAGATAAATGAATAAACAGCCAAATAAATATATAAGTACACGCATGTATTGCTGTTGTTATATTGTTTTTTAAACCAATGGTTTACTGTTCCCTAAAATGAGTTTAAACTCAAGAAACATATAAAACTTTAATTCATACACATAAGACTCAATATTTTTTATCAAAAGTCAAATATAAACACAAACATAGAATAAACTAAAATAAAGTATGAGTACAGAATACCTAGTTTTATAAACCAGCATAAAGTGTACAATGATTTCATTACAGCACAGTGAAGGTACAATGCCACCATCCAAAGAACTGCGGTAAGTTATTGAAATTTCCCAGTTATGCTTAGAAAAGCACTCATATAGTTTCATTTAAAACTGTTCTTTAAGTGTTTTTGAAGCTGGTGTTTTCTCACAGGGCTCAGATAACTTGTAAACTCCTTTTCTCCATGTGGTCTTGTTTAATTGCATATCTTCTCTGTCATCTCTTTCTGTGGAAAGCAAACAGAGAAGATGTTTAACATCACATTCATGTCTTATAAAGAGATGAATTATTATTATGCAGTGCTCTTTCAAAATGAAAAACAAAGACAAAAAAGATGATTTGCCCTGGGTACTGGAGGTAAGACAATAAACAGGGTCTGTTTACAAGCTGTATCATTCCTATGATCTTGACATGAATGTTTAATTCTCTTTTTCACTTTGCTAGGGGAGTCACACAGCTCAGGCTCCATGATGACAATAACTGAACCTTTTTATTGACACTGGGAGCATTAGTCCCCATCTGCTCATATGTCATGGAGGTCTCTTTGTTACACTAAAAAATCAACAACTATACAAACTCTACCTCATTGCGTGACTGCAAATTCTGTAATGTGGGCTGCTTCTTTAAGCCAAACCAATCTTTACAAAGCAGTTTACAAGTTTCCTTCATGATGTAATATTTGGAGGGAAAGTAAATGCTGATTTCATCTCAGATGGGAAATTATTATCTTAGGATGAGCACAGTCCATGTGTTGTATGCCTACAATAGGGCTGTGTGATCATGTAGTTTGTGCAGCGTCAATAGACACAAATGTTGCTGTTTTGTTTGCAGTAAAGACCAGCAGTAAAGACACACTTGCAAACTAAACCACAATGAGCATACACCACAACAAGTTTATAGATGGAAGGATGGCTGATATTTTCTGCCAGACTGAAGTTAACAGTCATGGGAGTGATACTGACAATGCTCCCATTAGAAACTCCACTTTCCTACTCTATTACTGCCCCCTCATATCTGAGGTCGCCAATCATCTCACCAGAGGCTCCAGTTCAGAGTGATCGATGAGGTTGAACTCCGAGATGAAGAAGTAGTAGTGCTTGTAGCAAGTATTGATGTGGGCCTCTGCTCCCATGCTGCAGATACTGTCAAAGTGGTGGATGTAAACATGCACAAACACCCTGAAGAGACGGCTCAGGATCTTCTTGCACACCTGCTGGAAGTTCTTGGGGAAAGGTACACCTAATGTAAAGAGGGGATGTGAGTGTTATGGAAATTAAAAGACCCCCACCCCCAAAAGTTTTTGATTAGATCTGACACAAAAATATTACTTTCTACTATTGCCTTATTTAACAGATGTAATTCTCATTTTTCTGTAAACTATATATATATTAATATATATATATATATATATATATATATATATATATATATATATATATATATATATATATATATATATATATATATATATATATATTTGGCATCATCATTTATCATCAAGCCAATTAATAAAACCTATAAGCAGACATCCATCCATCCTTTATTTATACCAACTTATTCCTAACCAGGGTCACAGGGACCTGCTGGAGCCTATCCCAGCTCTCTTTGGGTGAAAGGCAGGGGTCCACCCTGGACAGGTCCCCAGTCCATCACAGGGCCACACAGAGACAAAAAACCTCACACACTCACACTCACTCCTATGGGCAATTTAGAGTCACCAATCAACCTGACATACATGTTTTTGGACTGTGGAGTAAACCCATGCAAGCATGGGCAGGCAACAGTGGTAACAGTGCTAACCACTAAGCCACTGTGCTGCCCTATAAGCAGACATGAAAAACAAAAGGTAGAATCTACCACATAACACTCAAAAACATATATAAACACAAATGTTTCAGTTGCAATGCTTTGTGTTGTTGGGGTTAACACTAAGAGCAAAGTCACTGTTTTCTCAGTAATAAAAAAACATACCAAACAATTCCTTTAAGTTCTTCAGTCTATGCAGACAGCACATTCATGCTCTATTCATTTTGCAGCCAAAATAAGGAAATACCCTGGATAAATCTCTCAGAAGGTCTAACAGACACAACCAGTTCACCACTATGGGAAATGCAAAGTTCACAAATCACCTGACCTGCATGTGCATGGGCCAGAAACCAGAGCTTCTAAAGGAAAATCACAAAGAGAGCCCTAAATTAGTTCTGATATGGGACCCTTTTGGTGTCAGTGCTAAATACTGAGCCAGCCCTGAGCTCACTCCTCCATGACATTCTCACCTCTAAAAAATGTTGACTGTCAAATCAGGTGGTGAGATAAAATAACAATGTCGCCTGTCCAATCTCCTCTAAATGTCAGCCTTATTGTTTAATTAACCTCTGCTTGAACCTTATCATCCCATTAGGGATCTTAATGAAGGAGAACAGCATTGCACTCCAGGATGACACTTCAGCACTGAATGCAGCACATCAGTGCTGGCAGCACTCAGTCACATATTAAATGATTAAATGACCCACTCAGTAATGATCTGACACCTTCATTTGTAGACTCCTCACACACCTACTCTGGTGGGGAAGATGTCCTCATTATTGATGAGTGACTCTATCCAGTCCATCATCAGGTTCATGTACTTGAGAGCTGGCAACTTGGTGGGTTTCTTGTAGTCTTCACCATCCTGCCACCTGTACTCGTACCTCAGCCCCCCAGACATGATGGGGCACGTACGTTCCGTGCAGTACTCGCTCACTGTGCCATAGATCAAGTTGATCCTGTTAAAGAAATCCACCACATGAACAGCAATCCAGTCATTGATATTCTCTCCCTCTGGCAGCTGCACCACTTTCCTCAGGTCCAGGCCAGATTTGAGTGAGGCCTGGGCCTTCTTGTAGAGTTCAAACCGCTGGGTGCCAGGCTCAAACCGCTTCCTTGGCCTGAAAGTTTTGTCTTTGCTGAACACTTGTCCAAGACACAACGCCATTGATTCAGTTGTTTGCCCCAAGATAAGGGGACAATGAGCTCTCCGGAATAATAATTAGTTTTTAGTTTGATAAAGTGTGACCTTCCTGAGAGAGGGAACCAGGCTGGTTTCAGCTCTGAAATCAGGTCAGAGGGGGTCAGTGTCTCTCCTGCAAAGATTGCAGCAAGCTCTTGATTTCAGATGGAGGGATGTTGCTGTCAAACACAAGAACAAGAGAAGTCAGAGGTTTATTCCTTGCAAGTCAATTTACTGCTTTAGGCAAGTATGACAACAAAAATCGCAAACAAAAACTGCATATGAGCTATAGCTACAAAACCATACAAATATGTATCACTGTCACACTGTTTAAAAAAGGATTTCACAAAAACAAAATGCTAATGGTTCCATGGTTAGTAGTTTTGAAGAATTAGGTCTTTAAAAGGACTCAAGGCCAAAACACTGTGCTGAAAACAGTATGACTTCATTTCAAATGTGCATTTATTGCATCCACTGCTCAGTGTGACCAAAATGAGCTTATCACAAGAGTTTCAGTAACATCCGTTGATAAAAATAGCAACAGTCTCAACTGACTGTGGCAAAATTCAGGCCTCCTGATGAAAAATACAGCCAGCCCCCCCTAAATTAATCTTGGGATATGAAACACATCCAGTAGGTTACTGACAGATAGCTAATAACTATCTAGCAGATAACATGCACTTACTAGAAGCAGAATCTCACTGAGAGTTTAAACAATCCAATGTCTAAATTGTTAAAATAATAACAAAATGAACATTTGCATTTGAATATAAACTGAGTAGGTCATTATGGGAAAACAGAGCATAGTTCATCACATCTGAGTTATATTGGCAACACTCCATTGAACTGTGTGTTTCCATTCAGCACTCTGTAGGGATAAAACATATGTTGCTTCCCCAGATTTCACGCTGTAGTCACATTCAAGTGACTGTGGTTGCAACATGATTCTATATCCGCATTTGTGTCCTGAGTCCCATTTTGAACTGCAGGGCTCAACATTTCCTGTGGTTGCTTCTCTGTGAATCAAATTAGCAGAAGTTTCTGTCTGTGCGTTTCCAATCAGCTGTTTGTTGTGAACTGTGGTTGAACGAGCAACTCATTTCAGAATACTCACAATCCACAGATGCTTCATGTGTCTGTTAACCTGATAGTTTTGCTGGGGTTTGTTCACCCTCAGGAGTGATTTGAAATCCAAAGAGGATTTGATATATGAGAATGGTGCTTTTATTTTCCACGAGCTTTCATAGTCTGCCTGATTTCAGTTTAAAACTCACCACTAGGGGACCATGAATACGTGGTCATGAGATAGCTCTAAATGCACCCATAACAAATGGGATTCTCGTGGTTACATTGCTTCATTCACTCCCCATATTCAAGGAAACACAGTTTTAGCCCAAAATGAAACTTGGATATTTTGTACCTCTTGACGCTGATGACTGTGACAGCATGTGGGAGTGTGGAAGTTTTATATGAGGTACTTTTGTTACTATGAATTTTGATCATTTTATGTCTCTGTGCATGTCTCAACAGCCTCAGCATGTCTGATCAGATAATGAGGTTGGCAGCCCTTCATGCATATTTGTATGGTTTACATGAGATTTGCTTCTGACACTGCAAACAAATGAGATTCCTGGCACAAAAAAGAGAAAAATGCAGTTGGAGTAACCAGAAACAAAGGAAGAATGGGAGAGAGATCCAAAACAAAAGATTACAGAATGGAAAAAGCTGTCTGCACTGTACCTGGCGGAAATCCTAGAGTGAGCGTCTGACGCTTTGACTTTGAACTCCCTGTGGAGATCAGCTCCAGATGACCAGTCCTCACTGGTTCCACTGGTTCCACTCCCTCCCTGCTGGCCACTAACAGACCGAGATGCTCCAACTTCACTCAGCAGCACAGACAACACAGTAAAGAGAGAAAAAGTTGTTTGGCTTTTCTTCCTGTGTATGATGTCATATCCTTACTTTGTCTGTGCTCTGCTGTTGCTGTCTATGTGTGTGTGTGTGTGTGTGTGTGTGTGTATGCAGGACCTATAAATTGAAAGAGACGAAGGGCTGGAAAAGGTCTTTCTAAACCCCCTCTCAGCCTTCCCACTTTTCCATTTTATTAATTTTTTTTTTCTGTTTCTTCTTATCCTGTCGGAAGAACGACCAGCCCACTTTTTTCCTAAAAGCCCAACCCTCTGGTAAAGGTCCTGAGAAAACAACCCCTCCTCTTAAGCCACTTTCAAGAAAGAAGAAGCAGAACGATCCCACAAATATTTCTGGATGTTTGGCAGTCGTGCCGCTCTTTTTTTTCTCAGTAACATATCATTTAAATTCTTGGCCTTTTAAAGATACTGTCATTGAACTCAGAGGTTACCCTTAAATAGAAAATTGTGCTACTCACCAAAAATGCTCTGCACAACATAGAAAAGAATTTGGTTTTTAAATCATGAACAAACAAGGCGTGCTTGACTCAGTTGGTCTGTTTTCCCAGTGCCCTTGGGGGCTGAGTCTTCTTAAGCTAGCCGCCATGACTGTTGCCTTTGTGCTGAAAGTAAATAGTTGCTGCTAAAATGCAGATGGTGTCTGTTTCTCTACTGTTTGATGAAACACAACCTGCAAAAGAAATGATATGATTCCCTCAGGTATGAGAGGGATTAATGTGTAGCATTTAAAATGAGGTCTCATTTACAAATTCAGTTAAGTTCTAGTGTGCAATAGGATCACACACATTGTGTCCTAAAATAAAAAGCAACTGTAGACTGTTTATAAATGGACAATAGTTACGTTTTTAATTATCATAATTAATTGATAATGAATTAATAATGCTTAAATTGAAGAATTGTGAATCCACACCATTTCACACTCAGTTTATATACATGGCACGATGAAATACATATGGAATCAAAGTCTAAATACATTTAACAGAACTTGAAAATATTGAATGGAGGTCTAAAACCTGGCATCATTAAGGGGCATGCGCCATCTTGTGTTTTCAATGTGTATTGTTTGTTTGACTGCTCATGTGCCTACATGGAGGTCACATGAGTCAGTCAGCAAGGAATTTAGTCAGTATTGATTAATTCATAATAATTAACACAATGATAAGTGCCAGTGCCACCCAATGTAATACTGTAAACCTCAATCAATATCCTATTACTGATGAAGAAATTGATTTACTGTTTATTTAGTGACTTTTACTATCCATGTGTGTGTGTGTGTGTGTGTGTGTGTGTGTGTGTGTGTGTGTGTGTGTGTGTGTGTGTGTTTGTGTATGCCATATAACATACTGGATTTCACATTAATTGCACTGTGAATTTTTTATTTTATTTTACTTACTTTTTTCATCATTTTCTGAAACTTCAGAAGTAATTCTGTATTCTAGTAATCCAGTGTGTCCACTTGGGGTCACCATTACTGTGCTTATGAGTGCTGTTTTATGATGCTGCTGTATCTCTGCTGAGGGTTATCACTGAGTTATCTGTAAAACCCTTTCATCAGCAACAACTTGGCACTGACATCATAGAAAAATAGTTTTTGAGTCAATTGTTGTTAATGGTTTTAGTGGAATGCTGACTAAATACACAACAATTTGGTGTAAAATATTTGTATATAATACAGACTGTTAGCAGGGGTCTACTTCGACGTGTACATTCTTGTATGGGCAAACGATACCCCAATACTTACTAGTATCCGACTTTATGTAACCTGCTTTCAAAAATTTCCAGAAACTCATTTATGACACACAGGAAACGTGCTTGACAGATTAGTCCTGTCGCTGCCCTATGCTCTAGTTTTGCTTTTAGTGTTTCTGTCATCACCCAGAAATGTGACACTAGAGGAAGTGGAACCAGTCCGGCCTTTTTTACACCACACCATCAATCAACATAGCAGTCTGTGATTATGTAGTAAAACCATTCTACCTGTCAATCCCATATTCTACACAGACAGATTCTACAATTTTAGATTTTTTTTAAATGAAATATTATTATATTAGATATTTATTATTTAAGTATTTAGTTTGCTATCATGTGATAATCAAACATCTTCCTGTCAGTTAGAAGAAGGAAAAGTTTTAGTGTATTTCTGTCTTATCTGTACTTGTCACCAGGTGAAACGAGCTATAACTCCACTTAAAGCAGCAGTTACAGATCATTGTGCAGACAGAGACGGTGTCTAGCAGGTTGTTGTACAACATCGCTGTAGGCCCACTACATTCTCTCTCTAATCTCTATGTAATCATTAGAGGTGAAGCTCACCACCAGGGCAGCATGAGACCATAGTGTCCATTCACCACACTTTCACAGACTGTTGGTGCTTGATTGCTTTAATAATCAGCATTAGATGCTTTTTCTCATTGAAAATGATCTAAATTAAGTCATACCTAAGCTGCAGTGTAGTTTACACAGTGAAGATTATCTATGTAAAACATCTTACTGCTGTTGACAACAAACATACTGATCATTGTCTTTACTGTGGAAAAAAAAAAAACAATATCAGCGTTATGTAAATCATGTCACTTTGTACTTTTTGTCTACTGGAGTGTAAAAACTGCTCAAAAGAACAAGTGGTAGACACCTCAGGTGTACTTCTTCTAGTTATTGTGTTGCTACTCAATATTATAGCCATGTTTTTGATATGATAGATTCATATCTTCATAGATTGAAGAACCTTTATTTGTCCCACAGTGGGGAAATTCCAAATGTTACAGCAGCATATAGAAATAGACAAAAGGAAAATTAGTATACTTAAATAAAATAACAGTAAACGTATTTACAAGTTATAGCTATACAATAAGACTATAGTAAATAAAATAATAACAACATAATGAAAAATTTAGAAAATATAATTTAACTACTTCTATTGCTTTTTGTAATGTCATGTGACATATACTGTATTTGGACTTCGGCCTATTTGTGGTTTTTACATCTGAGACCAAAATGGAAATAACTCTTAGACTTTAACCTTGACCTTTTTATTTAAAGGCCTCCCTCTCACGTTATTCCAATAACACCACCTTGTGACCACATACAATTGTCTGTGTGTTCGTGTGACCTTGAGTGTTAATCATCTGTGTGTGTTTAGACAGAGGTAGACTCTTTAACACCTCCATTGTTCTGAGCAGGCACCACTTCCCAAATAACAGAGAAACCTGCCGTTTGATTTTCGCCCAGCAATGGCTGGTATTTGATACAGTGGGTTGGTTACGTCCATATTAGGCGACCAATTCACAGAAGCTCAGTCTTGACTCCACCTTTTTTCCAGCTCCACCAAAGGGTGGGTCAGGGCAAGACTTAAGCGAAAAGGAAGAGGAAGCAGCGCTGACTGAAGACACGCGCTGAGCCACGTTATCGGTCTGCGTTGGTCGACTGTAATTCAGCCCAGGTCAGTATATATGTGTGTTTTTTTGGTTGTTTTTTTTTTTTTACACAGCTTTTCTTTGCTTTCACAGCCAAATGTTGGCCAATGAGCTTTTAAAGTTATTCTTCCTGTTGGACCTTTTTTTTTTAAGGGAGGGGGCGCATGAGCTATGGCAGTTTACACAGCGTCATTTTTAAGTTACGTTCATTATTTATTTATTTATTTTTTGTCTGTATAACTTTATTTCTGAACTGAGACGCAGAGCCCTTGAAACCAGCTCTACACTAAGACAAAGTGTTAGTTTTCTGTGGATTGAAGTGAAGCCGCCTGAGGCTCGTGTGTTGTGTAAAAAAGGTGTATCCAATTTACATACCAATTAGTCTATCTAGCGGTTCAGGCTGTTTTCATCCTGCCTGTCATCGCGCGCACCTGCGCTGAGGACAAAAGGACGCACGCACTCGCGCGCGTGCACACACACACACACACACACACTCTCTCTCACACTCTCTCACACTCTCACACACTCACACACACACTCTCACACTCTCACACTGAGTGGGTATTGTTGCTGTCAGGTCTCATGTTTAGTGAAAGTTTAGGTCAAAGGTTTGAGTGCAAGGCAGAGTGGACTCCATCCACAGATCTAACACCTTGATGTTGGTCCAGTTTTAGACTCACTCATTATTAAAGAGGTGCAGATTAGAACATGGGTGCAGTCACTTATTATTTTTGAAGGTGTCTTTTATTTATTTTAGACGTGTTTGCTGTGTTTGTGCAGTCACTAGGCTACCGCCTATGTGGTTAGCCTGCATCTGAGGTGTTGTAGCTAATTAAAACATAGTGGTTAATCATGCTGAAAACAGTGTTAACCTACTTTCCACCTGACCTGCTCTCAACTTACAGAAATCATGAGTTTTATATTTCTTCCTGTTTTCTTCATATTCGACTCACTGAGCATGAGGAGGGTCGGGAGAGCAGTAACCTCAGTGCATGGCAGAATATAAAGGCTGTTTTTAATCCAGATGTTTTGGTAAAATAGTCACTTGTTCTTATATTTATATGTGACAGTGTCTAGTTCAGTCATTCTGAGAGAACTATATCCAACCATACCTCATTAACACAATGCACAGTGGCCCTAACTGCACATGGTATTTATTTAAAAGGGATCCAGATAAAATAGTGTTGTTACTGTTTAAATATTTGCACTGTTGGTATTGACACATGTCATGTCAACACTTAGGTAACTCTTTGAGGTAAAAGCACCTTTAACTAATGAAACTTTTTGCATGTTGAGAAGGTTTAATTTACAAAATAAAAGCGCTGTGTTTACAAAAGCGTAATAATGCTAAATATGTAACAGCATATCCTGAGATAATCTTTTACATGGAAATAAAAGCTTGGTCCAGATCAGTGTTTTTGCTACCAGATAAGAGTGTCCTTACATAGATAATGGCTCATTAAAACATCAACATTACCCGTAACGACTGTGGGATTGGGACAAAGGGCCTCAAGGTCAACCATCATAGGTGTAGCTCTCATAGTAATGTAAACTCTACAGCAGCGTTGTGACTGGTAAAGTCTTGACATTTTCTATCATTATCAGCTTTACGTCACAAAAGCTGTAGCCAGTAGAAGTGACATTGGCTCTTGTTAAGCCAGTTGTTTCCCTAGATAACTCCTCCAGAGGTGAGTTGGATGTGTTTGTAAGCAGCTGTACTAAAGTCCTTTGCTAGGCAGAGGAAGGTGTTAGCCATTCACTTTCCCCTACTACCTATTACCAATCTGATGTTGAAGTGACCCTTATCGACACACTATTAGTTTTCAGACACTTTGTTCGCTGAAGCATAAGTCATGACCTGATAAATAACTTGTGATCTCGACTTTCTGCAAAGTCTTCTCCAGTCTTACCCTGCAGTGTTTGAACAGTGTCAAGCAGCATGTGGGGATCAGTGGCTTCAGGATAAGCAGCCTCTGGCAAATTGTAAAACCAACACATTGTACTTTAGAGGTTGTTGTTTGACTTGGGGCAAATTTTAGCCTTGTACAGAAAAGTAATTTAAGTTGTAAAACGAGAACTCAATGATTTTGATGTCTAAAGGTTATCTCTCTCAAACTCATTCACATAAGTGGGTACATGAGTATTTCATACATGTTAAGTGGCAACAACAGGTTTGCAAGTTTAAGATGAAAAAGTGCAGTTTAGACATGGACTTTCTAGTCTTTTATCTTTGAGTATGGCCTAGGGAACACTTCAGGAGACATTTTGTTAAATGTGGTTTTTGTGTGCTGCTGGATTTCAATGGAACTTGTGTGAAGTTTGATAGAATTGCTAAATTATTGCATCTTAACCATTGTAAGAATCATTTTTTTAGTTTCTTGAATTTGAATGAACCATTTGAAGTCTATTGTTGTGGCTGTAAAAGTTAGATTTTATTATACCTTGTACAGCTTGCTCAATAAAAATAATTATGTACAAACTTTAATACACATCCAATAATAAACCTGCGAAACAAGGCTTTCATTTATTACTAATACACAGCCTTACATGATGCCATATGTTGAGGTTTAGATGGCTGTTAAATGATCAACAGTTTTACCAGAATATAAAAAAATGCTTCAAACATGTAAATTTTTGTCAATGTATCGTAATTGTTAGATATTCTCGACAGACATGGAGTGCACCCTTGAACAGACAAGAAAGCTATCAGCGGGTTTTAAATTGAGCGGGGTACTCTTTACACAGTGGCTATAGTGGGTAAAAAGGTGGTGTGAAGCAGTGTAAAAGGATGCTTGACATACTGTAACTTCCATGTTTGTGTGCAACCATTTTACTATAATGTGGCACTAAGCAAAATTTGGTCTGCGTTTGTTGCTACTGTGAATAACTTCAGTGTACTTGAATTGTGCACTATGCAAATGTTTTATCTAGCAAGTATCACACTGGGACTCAGCAAGGGGGAGGGGATTTGAACTTGATCGAGACACCCCTAGTGCTTTTAATTTTAAAAGGCTAATCTGGCTGAGCTGTTGGCTTTTGCTTGTCTGAATAATTAAGTTCCTTCCCCTGTTCACTTTATTATGTCTCAGCATTTCTAAATCATAACATCACACTCAAAATATTTACTGTAACTCATGGGAATAAAGGCCAGTGCTACCGAAAGAAACTAAGACACCCGAAGGAAGTGGAAGTTACCCTCATTGTGTAATTACTTTCTATGCCCTAGCTGCTGCATTTATTACCTAATACAGTTTTGCACATAACATTTTGCAACACCTTTTGCAACACCGTACCAGTTTCTTTATATATACCCTAGTGTATGGATGCAGACTGAAGGATGCAACAATGCAAATTCACTTCACCTAATGTTTCCTGCACCTGCTGAAGTGCAGTAGTTTCTCTGTAATGTGCAGCACCTTGAGCTGACTCAATGAAACTCACTGTTTTCTGGGGAATCTTGCACAAATCTGAGTAGTTTTTGCATGAGAGCTTCAGAGGAGCGAGGGAGGGGCCTGAGGAAATTGAGACTAGTGTTGAACGGTTGGCCTTCTCTGAATACTTACAGGTAGGAGTGACACCACCCCACAACCGGCTATCACCACCACCTACACAATCACCCACCGACTCTCAAACAATCAAACAATCACAATAAAGGGAATATTGTGTAAACATGTCAGTGCTAAAACAGGTTCAGCTGCATTCCTGTGCTGAGCAATGACAGTTATTCCAACTTAAGAGTTTGGTGGTTTAAAGTTTTCTTTAAACAGATGCTCTGGCTCAGCTTGTTTCATTATGTCAGTGGTCATTGCTTTTATGTAATTCTCACTGCACTGTAACCATTGCACTGTCTGAGCCAGGCTCATTCTCAGTAAGAAGAAATCACTGTTCTGCCACAAAACACTTTTGGGCATCTGACTTCCATCAGTGTGGACACTGACCTGTCACTTTAAGTTCAGTTCAATTTGATTTTATGTGCGTAATCACAATTTAAAGGGAAAAAATAATCTCAAGCAATTTAACATACTAAGGGCAAAACTGTACAGTATTACTGAGAAAACCCAAGAAATCCCTCTTGAGTATACACTTTACACTGGTGGGGAGGAAAAAGTCCCTCAGGTGGAAGAAACCTCTGACAGATCCAGCTCAGCTTGGACACCTGGACACTGAAGGCAGAAAACATTTTGTCCTTTTGTGATATTATAGTGACTTCTTGTTTGAGCTGCCTTCGTATTATATCCTTCATAGCACACATGTCATGCATGACTGCAAACTAATAGGCACATTCAGATGTGAAGGATAAGTGTCACTACTGCTCCAATATCACCAGAAGTAACAGATTAGATGTAATTCTTGATTTTAGACGTTGTAATTGATAAGAATGTTGAAAGTACATTTAGGCTGTAGAACCATATGAGGTTTCCTTTTGTATGTGGCAATACACGCTTATTGTGTATATACCAATAACATAAATCCATAACATAGCATTTGCCAAAAATATGAGCTCATTAAAATGCAAAAGGGTGTGGCATTCATACCATTTGTCAGGGAGATTACATTCAGATTAAATAAAATGAAAAGCTTTTTTCACCTACATTTATTGCACAATAGTTACTGAAGTCATCTGAGGGTAGCTAATTTGTCAAGTATGTAATAGGACATGCCCCCCCAGATTGTCTCTGGGTGACAAAGCAGCCGAACGAGTTTAAATGAGATCAAGTTGTAACCAGTGTGGAATGAAACCTGCCTGTTTTTCAATACAGCTCATTTTATCTGTGATTCAAGACAGCTGGGTTAGATTTGTCTGGACTGAAAAGCCCTGGGCCCCAGGTGACAGTGTTGTCCCTGGACTCCCATAAGAGCGCGCTGACTGTTGCCCTCTCTCTGGAGTTTATTCTGGGGGCTTGATTGAAAAGTGTGTTATTGTTTTTGTCACGTGAGACTAGAAATCACTTCGATAATCGTATCATTTTCAATTTCTCATTCAGGACTGTTGACTGACCTGTTTTATTTATAATTTTTGTACATTTATTTATTGTTATTATTATTATTTTTTTTTTCGCATAGCTTGAGCTGAAATGTGTCCACTGACAGGTCCTTGGCAGGAAAGTTTGACTCCTCACACCAGTGTGCCGCATGCTGCTGGATATTCAGGAAGGCTGGTTCTCACTGCAATTCCACTTTCCAAGTCAGCGGCTCCTCAACTGAATTATCGTCTTTCATTTACCAATATCACTCGGCTCATAATTAAGCTTTGGCAGTTATGTCAAACACACTTAAAATCCATATTGATTTGATATTAAGAGGCTTATGTTATAAGATCAAGTAGATGTTTTGTTAGGGAGTGCATGTGTAGTGAATTGTTGTGTGTAATCTAAAATGGACAAAGAAATTTGTTCAGCACTGTCCTGGAAACAATGGGGTGTATATACAGTACATACATTGGTATTGTACAAAGGATTGTGCCCTACCCATACTCTGCTACTAAAACATGAGTAAACTGAAAATGATTTAGTATTTGATCATGGTCATAGTGGCATAACTTGATACAATAATTGTAATACTCTGCTTTTAATGTTTTTGATGTAAAAAGGAAAAAAAAAACTTAAAATTGTGAACTTTGGGTTGAGATGATTTTTAATTTAGTTTTTATATATAAATTTTTATTTTTTTTTGGAAGCTCACCATATTACTAGTCAGGGAGTTAATAACTACTTCTGTGTACTAACATGATTGGCATTTCTGTGTCTTTGTCCTCACTTTCTTTTTTTCTGCTGGTGCTTATTTTGCAAAGTGGGAAGGGGTGTTGGTTTCACACACCAAGATGACTCTCATATTTGAAATGCCTCTATCAGCATGATCTGTTTTGGTGTCAAGTGTGTTTTCGTATTTACGGGAGGGGTTAAAATGCACTGGAGTGCTGCCGGCACCGCCCCCACCCTATAGCCCCTGGTAAAACCAGCCCAGTCAGCCAGTCAGCCAGTCAGCCAGTCAGCCAGTCAGCCAGTCAGCCAGTCAGCCAGTCAGCCAGTGTGATGCAGAAGAAAGGATATCTACAATGACAACAACGCCTGTGCAACAGTTTCTGCTGTCTGTGATGTGAACAAAGTCCAACTACTTGATAGTAAAAAAAAAAAAAGTGTGTTTGAACAGCAGTAATAAGTGAGGGTTCTTATTGCTGGATAACTAGTACGTATTAGCCATCCAAAGCTAATTTTTAAAGCATGGCTGAAGTTGAAGCTCTTTTCCTGCTCTGTGATGGTAAATGTGTAACCTGATCTTTTGAAACTTTTAGGAGATTAATAACTAGTCATATTCATAAATCTTGATTAGATTATGAATAAAACTACAGGGTTTCTCCATTCCTCCATATAGTGGTCATTAACCCATTGCAAAGCCTGAAATTGTCCATGTGTCCATCATCTTCTGCTTATCCTGGTACATCCAGGGCAACTCCACACAGACCTAAAATGATTCTGCTCATAAGCAGCAGATATAACCAGTAGCATTACACTGTGTTTTGTTCCTCCTTGGATTGCCTGGGTGTGCCACTGAGATCAGAGTAAGTGATTTCCTATCAAGCAGGATAAAACCTCCTTTGCACAACACAGTGGGAAGAGGTTTACGTGTTATCATATGAGTCATGTATTCCCTTTGCAGCAGTTGTTTTTGGCTGCCATTAGTTTCACTATCCAACCCTGAGTAAACACCAGGGTTTTGACCATTTTATGCTTGACTGCAGTTGTTTTCTATTCTTCTTGTATCCATTTTTTTAATTAGTTTTCTATTTCTTCGTCAAAACTGGCATGACAAAGTAAATCCATGCACTGACCATGATGTATCATAAATCAATTTCACTTGCCATAGAGCTGGGACTTGTCAACACCAGCAAGCGGGTACCTGTAGTACACATCAGAGCCTAGAAACGGTGGGATTGTTTGGGATGGGAGGGATGAAGAGTGATTCATGGTCTGAGTGTCACTAGACTCTGTTGCAGCCGCTTTAAAGGTACCTGACAGGATACCTTTACACTTTAAAGGTACCTGACAGGATACCTTTACACTTTAAAGGTACCTGACAGGATACCTTTACACTTTAAAGGTAGCTGATAGGATACCTTTACACTTTAAAGGTAGCTGATAGGATACCTTTAAAGTGTAAAGGAAGAATGTGGGAGGTTCATGCCCTTATTCAGATTCCAATAAGAAATTGTTCATTATGATTACGTAAACAGCACAGTTTGGCAGACAGACCAGACCAGAATGTTTTCCACACATGGTAGAGAGAAATATCGTTTAGAAACTTCTTGACTTAATTCATTTTTTTTCTCCATTGTCTAAAAACTCAAAGGAAATGGAAGCTAGTTTCGATTTCTGGGTGTTGGCTGGGTAGAGGGCCAGTAAAGGAGTAACAATGGTCCCCTTCATGATAACAGAGTCTCTACTGATTTCTCTCCTGCTGCATGTGAATAATATCAGCCCACCCCTGAGTGAAAGCTAACAGGCATGTGTGTTTCAGCGGGTGGAGGGTGTGACCTAGGGAGTAAAAGGGAGGCACTCCTACTTGTTGAATTCAGGGCAGTGGTCGCAGAAGTAGCCTGATACATCTTTTATCTGCTTGTTCTTTGTGGTGTGTGTTTAAATAGAGGCCATCTCACTCTCGCCCAGTTGTATTCTCTCTTGGACGCTCACTTATACACAGCGCTCTGTCACTCGCTCTCTCTGGCTCTGCCTCTTTCCCTCCCTCTTCTTCTGTGAGCTGGTTATTCATCCACTGTGTGAGTCAGGGAGGGTGGGGATTTGAAGACTGCTGTACCAGTCACACTGTCAGTTTATTCTCTTTCCTCACTTTCCGCTTCTCTTTCTTCTTTCTTTCCCTGATCTGTTCTCTCTCTCTCTCTCTTTGCTGCTGCCGACCCTGCCTGCCTGTGCTTGTAGTTGACAGTCTCAGCCGTCCTGTGAAAAAGGAGACCACATTGGATTTTGATGATTAAAGGGGAAAATTACAGCCTCAGTAAGGTATGTTGCTCTGTATTATATAAATGGCAAACTTGTGTGTTCAGACTGCCTACATGTTGAATGGCTAAGGGTGTGTGTGTGTGTGGTTCTTTTTCTTTTTTTTCCTCTCTGTTTCAGCGATACTTCACCGTTTGATCTATGGGTTACTGGCTGCTCAGATTTTAATTTTTTTTTTCCTTCATCTCTGCTCCAGTTTGCTCATTAACTCCTGCCTCGTGAGTATGAGCTCCCTTTTTCCATGCTTAGGATTCGTTGACATGGCTTTCAAAGGAAATGTTCCTCCTCCCTTTCCACTGCACTACATCTCCCCTTGGTAGAAGTAAACCAGCCACCTTGTTGGTTGCCTCATTGTGTGATTGGCTGTGGTGGAGAGAGAGAGAAGAAGAGATAGACAAGGAGTAACTGTACTTTTGCAGGACTATTTAAATTACTTTAAGCCATAGGCTGTTGCTCGAGTGGTCATGTGTCTGTAGCTCAATACTAATGACAAGAATTGCTGATATAAGTGAAAAGCAGTCACTGTGGGTTTATGCTACCAAATTTTGAGAAACTGGATAAACTTTAACAGGTGGGGTTAGAAGCAGTGAAGTGTCTTTGTGTTCACTGATAACAGGCAATAAATAGAACAGAAGGCAGGAACAGTTACTGCTCTTAGTATTTCTTATGAATTGATCTTTGTCATCCCATGTTTGTTTGTTTTTTTTTTTTTTGGTTTTACTGTGATGGACTTTATTTTTCTTTGGACTTGTTTGTTTATCTGGATGTTGGATGACATGTTTTTTCTTTTTTTTTTTTTTTTTTTTTTTTAACTTACTGCTGTTTTAGATTAGCTTAGATAATAACTCATTGTTCCTCTAAGGTTTCACAGCAGGGAGCAAAAATATTGCAATAAATATAACAAAGTATGGAAAAACACTACAATAGTAATCATTGTATTGATAATGAAATGTGTACAAGTATGTGAGAATAAATTAAGGAGTCTAGTCAGTCAGTGTCAGTAGTTGTCAGCCTGTTATAAACATGAATACAGATGTGAACAATGACAAATTTAGTGAGTTTCCAGTCACAAGACCCCCTCCTGACTCTCACAGAGAGCTTAATTATTGTTAGGATTCTTAAAAGCATCCTAAAGTCAGCCACATGTCGGATGACCGTACAGTAGTCTGAAATGAAAACTGGGAAATTTAGATAATTTTATTGAAAGATTTCTGAATTATCACAGGATTATGGTGTAAGGAAGGAAGTCACTAGTGTCGATTGTGGCTGTCAGAAACTTGTCTGGAATGTAGGACTCACCTGGTACCTTAACAAGATCAGGTGGTAAGATACTGTAATGTTGACTGTATGTTGTTGGAAAAACAAAGATAAACAAATTGCAGGCTGTCTCTACAGAAGGAAGCATATCCAGTTTGTGACAGTGTTTCCTCACTGTCGGCCTGTGCTGTTCAGACACTTTTAATGCTCAAAATAATTAATTCAAGGTTTCTTCTTTAATATCATAATAAGCAGCTTTTATGTTTTAAGTGTGTTGACTTGGATTGTGCTAAATGGCTCAGTGGGTCATTTATATTCAGCATTCAGTGGACATTAGTTTCTGATATGAAAGGTCAAATAATTGACTTGAAGTACTCAGTTGCAGAATGAAATACTCAAAAAATCCCAAATCTCATTTCTTACAGTTCTTTGCCAATAGAAATTTAGAAAAGTACTACAACAACACAAACTGATACCAAAGTGTTTAAATGTAAATCCAGCTCACTGTTGGCAAAATGCATGTGTAGTTTAACTTTGACTTTCTTTCTGTCTCCCTTGTTTTCCCCAGTAGCACCTGTGTGAGCTTATCTCCCTGCCCTTCATTCCACAGTCTGAAATCATTAGCTTGTAATTGTATTGGCTCAAGGAGGGCTGTTCTTTAGTCCTTGGGCAGCGAGAACTCGGAGTATTGTAGATTGTACATCAAACAATGGCTCCCTCTGGATTCAATGTGGTGAGAGGAGACCGCGCCCTGCGTCTCCTAGTCATTGTGAATACACTTTACAGTTTACACTTGATATGGTAAGCTTTTATCAACAGAAGAATGTGCAGGTCTGAAAACCATAGCAACATGACTGCTTGTCATGGCACTTTCTATTGATTAACACTTAACACCATATTTGCAGTTGAACTGACAGATTCTGTTTGCTGTGGCAGTTGTCCAGTAAATGTGGCTGGCACATAAAATAAGGAAGCTTTGGTGGTTTAAGGAACTTCAGCTCAATCTGGGTCAGGGTTCAGCAGTCTGTTTTTTTTTTTTTTCATGTTTTGGTTCTGTGCAAGAGAGAGTGGTTTAGGAATGTCTGAACCTCTGTCATGACTTGTGCGCACAGTCTGTGGAGTGCCGCCTTATGGTGGGATGAGGGCTGTCCTCCCAGTTCCCTGTAGCACCTCCTCTGTATCAGGCCATGTCTGATGAGCGGTTGGGGCTGGGACAAGACATCCTGGGATTGGGGCGGGAGTGTTTGTTTGAGGGAAGAGCTAGTCTGTCCCAGTAATTGCATTTTAGTCCTGCTGAATCAGGAAATGTCAGAAAATGCTCCTCCTTGAAGGCATGTGTTTGTCATGGGTCATCACCAATGGAGCACGTGCATTGAATTAAATTCAACATGTGAATCCCCCCTGCCCTCCAGCATGTATTTGACTCTTGAAGAGAAACACTGAATTGTATTTGTTTTGATAGGATGAAATTAATGGAGATTGTGTTCTTTTTGTTGTTGTTTTTCCAGATAATTCTTTCACAGCAATAAGATGGTAAACATGCTTCAGGAAATTCGGGAAATCGGGTCACACGCCATGGATATCTATGACTACCTCGTAGCAGGAATTGGTAAGTGATTTTTTTTTTTTTTTTACATCAACAATACAAAAAGGTCACTTCTTTAAATATAATACTTGTTGTAATATATTTCTCTTTTGTGCTTCCCCAGATCCAAGGATAAAGGACTATCCACTGATGCAGAATCCCATTCCCATGACCATGACATTGCTGTGCTACTTGTTCTTTGTACTGTACCTGGGACCCCGCATAATGGCCAGTCGCAAGCCCTTTCAGCTAAAGGAAGCCATGATAGTCTACAACTTTCTGCTGGTGGCGCTGTCGATATATATTGTTTATGAAGTAAGTCGCCGTTGCTGGCCTCCAACATTTTTTTTTTTATTATAGCATTTTAAAAAGGTTTATATGTGCTGCTTGCTGAGAAGATGGGGTGTAATGTTTTGAACCTTGCTGATGAGCTCATGACTCCTAATCAGCATTTTGTCCCCTATTAAATAAAATGTTTTTGTCCTTCAGTTCCTGATGTCTGGTTGGGCTACAACATATACCTGGCGATGTGACGCAGTTGACACATCCAACAGTCCTGAAGCGCTACGAGTAAGTCCTCCATAACAACCCAATCATGTCCAAGTCTCCACTGGTATTACATTATATTACTGTGCATAGTGACCATTCACTTATTTGCAGATTGATTTTTCTGTTAACTCAAGTGTGTATTTCCCTTTCTAGATGGTGGAAGTTGCCTGGCTGTTCTGGTTCTCTAAGATTATTGAGCTCATTGACACAGTAAGTCAGGTCCATTCAACCTGTCACCTTGGTGCACAACTTGTCTTTAAGGTTGACTTTTGGGCAGTGGAGAGTGGCTTTAAATAATCCATACCCTCTTTCTGTTAGATCTTTTTCGTGTTGAGAAAAAAGCACAGCCAAATCACCTTCCTGCACATCTTCCACCACTCCTTCATGCCCTGGACCTGGTGGTGGGGCGTAAGCTATGCTCCTGGTGAGTACACATTAACAAAGTCTTGACTTGTAAATGCAGGCAGCCATGTTGTGGCACATACTTCATCCTGCAGTCCTGTACATGTAGACCTGTACAATCTGCCCCAATGTTTTTCATTTCATTTTTTTCTTTGAGCCCTTCAAGAAATCTTGTGCAGGTTACCTGTAAACTTCTGTTCAGCCATAACCAACAATCATTAACCAAGAGTCTCTGTGTAAAACCTGTATGGCTTCTGCGTTCCTGACTTCCTTGCAAGGTCAGAGTTTCTTTGGCTGCAGCAGCAGAGTAAGTCTAATGTGTCCTGTGATTACTCTAGGTGGAATGGGATCTTTCCATGCCATGGTGAATTCTTCCGTTCACGTCATCATGTACTTCTACTACGGCCTTGCTGCTGCTGGACCACGCTTCCAAAAGTTTCTATGGTGGAAGAAGTACATGACTGCCATTCAGCTGGTATGTGTACAGTATCGTTGCGCATTTGTTTATGGCCACATTTCAGCCCCCAGAGTACCAAGATAGATTACTGTTCATTGTGCTTGGCTGACTTCTGGTTTCTTTGCAACAGATCCAGTTTGTCCTGGTGTCTCTCCACGCTACTCAGTATTACTTCATGGACAGCTGCGACTATCAGTTCCCCACAGTCATCCACCTTGTCTGGGTGTATGGTACCTTTTTCTTCGTGCTCTTCTCCAACTTCTGGTTCCAGGCCTATATAAGGGGTAAGCGGTTGCCCAAACAGGACATGAAGCAGTGTCAGAATGGCACAGCTGTGTACAATAATGGTAAACACCACGAAAACGGCAACGGCATCATCCACGGTCTGACCACCACCAATGGCTCTGTCCACCATGAGAATGGCAGTGTCCACATGGGCAAGATGAAGAAGGCCTAGGATCTCTGGAAGGAAACACCCAAAAAGTATGACCCCAGTGAACCTGTTGAAACTCCTACAGATTCCAAAGATAATTTTGGCTGTGTTTCTTTTCCTGTTTTTAATTTTCTATGCAAAGCATGGGAAAATGATGTGGTCAATGATTTTCACAATTGGGGTCCCACATTTGGTTGGTTTGTTTGTTTCTTTGAGTTGGGAAGCCATCTATGGAACACAATATACCACAATATATGAAGAGAAGATATTTTGATCTATCTTCTTTACTGATGTTGCAAACCTCCTTGTTCAGTATCACACTGGTGGCCTTTCACCCCAATTGCCTTCACTACTTATGAGTCCTAAGTCCTTCTGACCCCCCCTGTGGACAGATGACTGTACAGTTTCAAACTTGAAAATAGTTTTGTAAATAGATTTACAACAAACAAAAGAAAAAAACTAATTGTATTGGTATGTGTTAGACTTTCTAAATTTTGTTACCTTATGTATTTAAAATTAAAATGCCAATAAATTTCATTATCTTGTTCTACAATGTCATATTCACTGAAATACTTATTTTGCAAGTATGTGTAACTTTCTTTAAAAATGTATCAGGCCTGTTGGAGGGGGATGCTGACATTCTTCTATTGCCACAGAGAATGAAAGTACTTTGCATTGTATTGCTTATGCCTCTTGCCTTGGCTATTCGAAATATCTGGACCAAGTAGGAGGTAAACAAAAGAGCCATTATGCATTGTTTAAAAAAGATTAATCGAAAGAGGCAGAGAAAGCATCCTGACCCTACCCACCAAACTCAGCCATCAGCTGGTTCATCAGGGTTCATATTGTTTGTATTACTCTGAAACAGTGTGCTTCTCATTCATTCGGTTTGCAAGTGTGTCCAAGCTAAATATACAACTAATATAATGTAAACCGGGGGCGGGGGGGGTTACAGACCTAAACAAAAGCTTTTTTCTTAGTGCAACCTATTTCTTACAACTCTAAATTAACCATTGTTGAACTTGGCTTCTGCAACTCATCTTCTGGTCAGAAATGGTTCACCACAGATCCATTTAAAAAGGTGGCTGAAGTGAAATGACCACTAATGTAGAAGTTTGCCCTGCCATTTCCCTCTGAAATGTAGTGGAATAAAAGCTAAACCAAAGACCCTAAATTGTACTTGAGTAACTGTACTGACTGTTGAGCAGAGGGAACTGGATAAAAAGGCAGTAATTCATTGTTGCACGTTTTAATTCCAGGCTGACATTACATTTCATGAGCAGTCAATTAAAATACACCCAGTATGAAAACATTCTTTAGGCATTCATTCAGCGCACATCAAACTGCTACAGTTCTACTACATACAGTACTTTAAGTCATTCTCTTTGTTCTAAGGTTGTGGGGCTGAATCCAACTCCCGTTTAAAGGTTTAAAGGTATTCTCCATATGGGAACATGTATTCAACAGTGTAACATGAATGATAAGCTATGAAGTTGCTGCTACAGTGCAAGTACTGCACCCTGATCTGATGGTCCATCATAGGTTTTATGTGTCCCCACATTGTCTGCCACAGAGCAGGCTGAGATCAGAAAACCATTACAATGTCAGACCACCTCTCTGCTTGTGAGTGGATGAGATGGATTCAGACCACAGATGTGATCTGGTTCGCCCTTTGAATGCTTTTATAGCCCTGTAATCAGTGGGTTTACTCCTAAGTGATGTTCTCCAGGATGTAAAAGATTAGCTCCATCACAATAGGCTCCTCACCCCTTTTTCGCCCCCTGCTGTGGATAATTGGAATCAGCACACTATCCAGGGAATTGAGGTACTGAGCTGGGAGGGGCTGCCCATTACTCCCAGCCACAAATCCAACCTGAAATTACCAAACAAACCACTAATTAGTTACACTGCAATACAGTCACACCCAGGAGCTTGTGTTACAAACTTACAAGACATTATATGATGTGTAGGTGTTCCCCCAACCACAGTTAGACCAGTATATATTTTTTAAGACTTGTATCCTGAATTTAAAGTGCTGATAGTTATGATACATGTTATACAGTACATCAGCCTTCCCTTATCAGGCAAGAATTTACAATTAAAACACTTGACTACTTTTGACTTTACATTTTTGCAGTGAAATGTATGTAGAACCTACATAATAGCTAATACAATACTCTCTATTTTTAATACAGCACTATAGATGTTAAAAAGACATCTGTTAGGGCTGTGCAATTAATTGAATTTTGATTTTGGTTCTCAACAATCACAAAAACTATGTAATCGAGAAAAACGATTATTCCGTTTTAAGTTATTTTGGCCTGTGTTCCTAAATGTATACACACGCACGTATACATTTGTATATATTTTATATTATTGGCTTTAAGAAGAATTAATTTTATTTATTTCAATAAATGCAACATATTTCCAAAGTCAATGAGTAATTGTATAAAATAATCGTGATTATGATTTTTTCCATACTCGAGCAGCCCTAATATTTGTTAATTCTCAGTTCTTTGTAATGCCATACTCATGATGCAACTTCCAGACGCATCAGGTGATGCTTACAAGGCCAAATTCCAGCCTTATATATTAGTAACAATATGTTGCTGTAACTCAACTCACTGATACAGCACATTTTCTCTGACCTCGTGAGAGTCAAAAGTGACACGCAGCCCCAGTTTGGCCATCCCATCCTCTTTCAGCAGTTTTAGGTGTGGACAGAGTGCCAAGCAAAACGCCCGGGCAATCCGCTCCGTGAGCCGGTTGTGTTCAGCGGAGTCAGTCACTCCTCCTTTGGGATGATCCCCCCTCTGCAGGAAGAACACCTACACAAAACATTCACACAGATGTAAAAGGAGGAAACAGCTTCACATGGATGTCTGTTGTTATTTTCAGCAGGTCCTTAAACATACTTCTGTCCAGCGAATGATCTTCCCATTTTCTTTGTATTCTGACTTCTGGAACATCTTGACACTGCTGATGGTCTCCATAGATTTCCCATCAATGGGGCTTATAACTCTGCAGAACACAGACATTGACAGATTCAAATGTAGTAGATGAGGTGTTTGATTAGATTTAAATCCTGTCTATGTTCATGTGGTATAAAACTAGACAGTTCTGGTTGGGAGGGAGCTATGAATACATTTCTGGTAACAGAACTTTGAACCTGATGATACTTGTGAGTTTTTATTCAAAAGCTCCACTCTGCAGCTGCACCATGAACTTCAAACAGGTGGACACACTCACCCCTTATTCACAGTGGATTTCTCCTCCCCCCACTGTACACAAACAAGCTCCTGGCTGTCTGACTGGTCAAGCCGCCCACAGGTGACAGTGTAGTCTTTCATCTCCCGTAGCGACCGACGGAGCTCCGCCATGGTTTCCACGGTGATTTGCACCATTAGCCCATCTGGAGAGAGGGGACAGGGAAACGGGAGAAACGCACAAACAGACACCAACAAGGAGACACACACACTCACACACACACATCAACATTAACACACGCCTAGACAAACGGTCTGTGAAAATGTACACAGACACACACGTACAAAGATCAACACATTCTGAATAAACCAATATGGATGCACTACTTAAAACAACAATGAATTTTCTGAAATAAATGGGAATCTGGAAATCAAGCTCAACCAGATTCCTCTCTGAGTGAACATCTTACCTTCTACAATGCTGGATTTGGCCAGGTAACCTGCAGATGCTTTCAGAGCACTACTGAATATAAAGAAACATGCTCCAGTAACTGCAAATAAGAAAGTATGAAAAAAAAAAAAATCATGTTTAGAGACAAATTTTGTTTCAGTCCTGTTATAATCAATCTTTGCTGTGACAAGAAAAAAAAACAAACATTTAGTGACATCTAGTGTTGCATTAGGAAAACTTCACCACATTCACCCAATGGCTGGAATTAACCACTTGAACCCTTGTCTTCACTTTAACTTTCCTTAACTGTGCATTACAAAATGAACTAGCATATGTGCAATGTTATCTTTTATCTATATTTGCTGATTCTAATGCAATTACGTTTCATTTCAAACTTAAATTAGATGAAATATTAGAATCCACAGTTCCATTTTGCATTGATGCACAAGTGCTCCAAATAAAAATAAGCACAATTTTAGCTTTAATTCAGTGGATCCCTTTATAACACATTTAATATCTTTGGGAAAACCTTACAGTTTAGAATAAAATTATGTGGATTTTCACAATGTTTGGATGTCTAACTTGCTGATATCACACCAAGTAGTCTATGGAGATGAATAAACTTTTTAAAGTGATTCTGCTGAAATACTAAACTGTAGCTCTTACTACTTATACTGATTTTGGGTGTCCTGTTTTCCTCTTTGCAGTGCACCCAAGTTTCCATCAACAACATATAAATAATCTTATCAATCAATCCTGACTCCCCCTCGTTGCCAAACAAATTTCTGATTGCAATGAATGTCCTCTACTGCAACTCAGATATCTTAAAGTCCCTTCTAGTGTCCCATTATAATGCACCTTTGCGTGGCTGATTGTGAATGCTAATGGCCTGCGTCTGGTACTGGCCATCGTCCCCTTGCACACAGATGAGGTGGGAGTCTGCAGTCTCATTGAAGTACGCCCCTATGGCCAGCACATGTTCGTTGGACTTATTCAAAGCTTTCATTAGCTAATGTGCAGCAAGCAGACAGAGGAAAGGAAGAGTTGATTAAATGGACAGAACTTTAGTATTAACTCTGGGACCTAATGAGGCTTAGACTTGCCTCGTTGTATCCAGTGATTGGTATCTTTATGCAGGTCTTCTGAGCCTCTAGGTCCATAGTGAGCCCCGGCACCACTGGCAGGCTGTAACGGTAATTTCTAAAGTCCTAAAACACAGAGGAACAAGTCAATAAATGTTAGAAGAAGTTTGTGAAAAGTTACGACAGCTTCCTGTTACTGATGGTAAGTGCAGTTTTGTAATGACACACCACACAGAAGTTATTACAAAATGTCATACTGACCACTAGCAGTCTCATTATGGTGTGACCTATTTCCCCAAACAGAGGCTTCCTAAAGCGCACGCTGTACAGAGGGCATGGGTAAACTGTTGGCAGAGAAAGAAAGTTGGTAACTGGTGAGGAAACCTGTATCATTATAGATGTGAGTCTTCAGTGCCTGCTTACATCTGAACTCAGCCCCCAGTCGCAGCATTAGACGCAAAGGAAAGGCTTTGGCCCAGGCCAGCTCTGCTCTGTGGACCAGCAGGCCAAAGAGGTAGGGCTGGTTTGGCAGAGGTAGACCCTGAAGGGACTGGAGAGTGGAGCGAACATATAGGAAGCCTGCATGATCCTCACTGCCCAGGAAACGACTGCCGAACTGGGAGAGCGACAGATGTTTCACAACCTTCCCTACAGATATACAGAGGGAAAGAACAGATGAGTAATTATAGCAGGAAAAAACACGTATGAGGGCTTTGAGGGAATTTTTAATAGGGTGGATTAGAAGAAGAAGACAATATTCACTATCTTCTCCACAACTACTACCATTAAATAACCAGTTGCAAATTAGTGCAGAAGGTGTGATATTGTTCTGTGTGGGCCTGACCTGTGAGGGTGTCCCTGTACAGCTGGATAAAGTGGCTGAAAATGTCTTTGGGGAAACTCTTCTCTTCAGGCAAACACTGCAGCAGCACCACCACCTCCACCTGGCCCACAGCATGCATCCCCTTTGTCGTCATGCACCAGCACTTCCTGTTAACGTCTGAGAAACAGGGCGTAGCTATTTGGAAATGTGAACTAAGAAAAGTTATAGAAAGTAATGTTGAAAACGACACCTACAGTTGACCAGTTTGACCATAGCAAGTAGGTTGGCATTGAGGACAAACACCAGAGGCTTGGGCCTGCCGCTCTCTAACTCCTGAATAAGCAGCATCTCAGAGGGCTGCTCCTCCACAGTATAATCTGAGGAAAAACACAGTTACACTGTTCAAATCTCTAGATATTTCTTTTGTACCAGCCTGTGCTTTGAGCTGTCACAGGCCATTCTTGTTGACTTTGTTTACTCTGCTGTGGCTGACCAGGAACTTCATGAAAGATTTTGTTTGAAATGTCATTTATAATAACCACCATTAGAGCTTTGTTCCAAATAGGATGCCAGGATGGACAACTTTTACCAGTGCTATTATTTTTAAACATTCCTGTCTATCCCTGGTATCCAAGCAAGAGTCTATGCACATATCTTGAAGCAGCCTGGTGCTCCTGGTAACCACAATGGATCTTAAACTCTAAGGTGGCAAATGTAACATAATGGTTCTGTCCCACTTCCTTCAGATGTTTTTACTGCTTTATGCTGCTCCTCCAGATGACAGAGACAACCAAAAAAAATCACTAGTTAATTTCTATCTTTGCACCAGCCACACTGAGCGAGGTGTGGTAACACCAAAAACACAGTTCAAGGTCAGGAAATACCAGGAACAGACATGACAAAGTCATTTTGATGAGTCTCTGACTCTGACACTCAAGTTGGATCGAAATAGTTTCACCTCCTTTTACTCCTGTGGAGGTAAGGATGGGTGGCAGGCCATCCAGAGGGATGAGGTTGACAGAGCTGCTCACTAAAGCAGTGGTGCCCCAGCCATAAGGACCACAGGCCTCCTGGAGGAGGAAAGAGGCAAAGGAATGGGCACACTTTTTTTTTGACAAATCAATGTTCTACAATCTACCTTGACAATAGAAATCCTAAATACTAACATTTAAGATTCATTTTACTCTCAACTGCAGAACAAGTACCATGTTCTGTGTAACCTATCTATAATGTTACAGCATGTTTTGAGTAACCCTACACTGATAGTCGTCCCATGTGGTCTCAAGGCCCTCCTGATCTGCGGTGAACCCACAGGACTCTTAACCGGCCCACCCAGTGCTCGTCTCATCAGCGGCGAGAACGATGGCCCTCTGACTGGTGTAGTTGGAGCAGACTCTGACTGCTTTTTGGTGAGGATTTCATCTGCAAACCACACCCTCCTTTTTCCTCTAGGGGGTGTCCCTGAGGAAAATAGATTTATTTTACTCACAAGATTTCCTTAAAACACTATTAAGTTTGCCCAGAAATAACCTTGTGCTTACGTTTGATGAGGGTTGAATGACAGGAAACACAAACCCGTCCCTCCTTGCCATCCAAATGTGTAAGTCTGAACTTCAGATTAGAGCAAAGTGCACAAAATACCTGATGACACATAAACACGTCAATCTTTTTTTTAATATAGGAATGGGGACATCTAATTAAATTATATTTTAAATGCTGCATGTGACATCAAATTTTATTTCTCCTCACCTTCCCACAAGCACGGCAGTGGTGCCTTCTCTTTGTAAACGTAAACTTGACCCCACACTTCATGCAAACCTGCGCTTGAGCATCAGGGACCCACACAGGAGCTACTTCCCCAAGGACTGTGCCTCGATCCTTGGACAAAATGCCAACGGGGCTCTGCTGGTGCTCATTATCAGGATCCCCAGGGGAAGCTGCACAGTCTCCAAATGCTCCTTCCCCATTGGCTGCTTGGGCCTTGCTGGTGTTTTCATCATCTCCTCCATTCGATGTGGGCACCTTAAACTGGCTCTGGAGCTCCTTGCAGCTCCTGCCATAGGTCTCTTCATGTAAAAGAGTAGAGCTGGCTGCAGTTGCCTCTGAGCTGCTGGACTGGTCTTGCTGCTCCAGCCCACTCTCCTCCAGCTCCTTCTCCTCAATCACTGAGTCTTCCTTTGATGTGAGAGCCTGGGGCTTCTTCTCCAGTGCCTCCTTCTCAGGCCAGTCAACCTCAGCAGGGTTCAGCCCCAGGGGGCTGGAAGACTCCCCGAGGCAACTCTCGGCCCATGAGGAGATGGCAGTCACAGTGCAGCAGCCCTCCTCCAGCTGGGGGGGTGAAGCAGTACTGGCATGTTCAGATGGTTTCTGCTCACCTGGTCCAATGATGCTTCTGTCTGTCGCATCTGAAGAGGCTTTAGAAGGAGATTCTGGTCTGATTTGTCTGCAACCCAGTCCAGGCTTTGACACATCTCCATCTTTGAGCACCAAGAGACAGGGTCTGTTCAGCCAGTGGTGCTTGGTGTCCTGAAGAGACGGATTGTCTCCTTCATCTGTTCCGAGGGGAGCATGATGACATAAAGAGCTAAATGTCTTTCTATGAGGTACATACACTTACACGCACCATGCATGCATGCTGGCTAATAGTGACTCATTAGGTGGAAAAGCAGCGCTCACATCTACTTAGTGGCCATTGAACGGCACATACAGCTTTCAATCATCAGTAAAAACAGCATTGGCATTGGTTGTCCTTGAAAGTGTTGAGCTTTGCTGTGGACTAAATATTGAGCCAGTCATGGCTGGGGAAATAACTGATGATACCACATAGCTGCTGGTTCTCAAGAGAACAAGTTCAATAGTGGTTCCCTGTATAATCGGCTCTGTTGAGTGCCTGCTGGTTTCATTGCTGATTTATAGATGTTTTTTATTCAGACCTTTGTTGGTTCTGATGTTGGGCCCATGTCTATAAGACCAAGCTAATTACCGTTTTATTATCCTTCCTTGAGCCCATGGAAGTTACTGCACAGCTGGTGTTTGCCTGAGCTCTAACACAGGGATCTACAAGCAGTTCACATCAGGAGCCAGTAAGTGGATCAAAACAAGCACTAAAGAAATCAGCAGCAACACGGATATCACAGGCTTTTCAGTTTACGCATAGACTGAACACCTTGGCACGTTGACAGAGACGCGCTCTGCCATAAAACTTACACGTAAAATAACTTATTTGGCAGAGTAAACGGGATTTTTGAGTCTTTGCTTAAAATCTTAAAAAAGGAAAGGCGGGCCGTGCCGTTCCAGCTCCGGGCTACAGAGTCAAGATTTAGACGAAACGGTGGCGGGGCTTCACCGATCCGGCTCACTGGGCGCTCGCTTACCGGGACAGTGACGCATTCAACACACGTGCGGATGTTTAATCCGCTCGCAGGCACCGAGGCCGGCGGCAATGCGACACTCGCCCTGCATCCCGTTACATCAGTGCATGCAGGACACTTCAGTGAGGTGATGTTTGCTGAGACATTTGACGAGTCTGCGTGCGGCGCGTGTATGTACGCAGCCCGGCTTCAATGTGCGCAACTCACACACGGTTCGCATGATGCAGCGTATGCGCGCAGCCAAACGCTGCATCAGCGGTTTTCCGTATCAAACACAGACACGCAGCATCATCTGGTAACACACAAGTACTGACTGCAGGAGCAAAGCGTCCCCACCCCTTTGAAATCAATGCGTTACCTTCTGTTATTGCTCCCAAAAGGCTTTCATTCTCGTCGTCCCGCGCAGAGAAGAACTTCAGCATTTTCTCCTCTTACACCCAAGTTCCTGGGGGGAACGGACACAAGCAGATGTGGAGGATGGGATGGTTTCGCCTCCCTACCCCCTCCACCCCCCGATCGCCCTCCTCCTCTGTGTCTCTCTGCAGCTCCTGGAAGAAACTCAAGAGCTGTGCAGAAATGTCCCTCTACACAACCCGCAGGACAGCGAACAAGCCAAGACCAGAGCTGCGGCGCCAGATATGGACATCCTGCCTGCAAGCATACTGCAGGGAATGTATCAGCCTGTCAGTCACTAAATTAGTAGCTGTTTTTCATGCAAAACAACCAATTAGATGTTACATCTGGACCAGAACCATCATTTATAAAATCCTGTAAATGACCACAGCAACATCTAAAAAAACGTTAATCTCCTTTTATTTTGATTAACAAAAACAGTATTAAGACTTCAGGTTTAACAACTAATATCCTGGTCATGACTGACAATGTGATGAAGGGATTGAACAGTTTACTAGAAGAAGAATTTATTTTATAGGTTCACAAGTCAGCCTGACTTGGACATCTGCTGGACATGATAAAATAGAAAAGTTTGTGGTATAGGGTTTTGGGGGGTGGGGGGGACGTAGTGTCTGATATGTCTGGAAAACGGGACTTAAAACACTACAGAAGGTTTCTTGAGTCACTGCAGTCGTCTAGTCCATGTGCACATAATCATTGTGCATCAGTTTGCCTCATTCTTTGATGCTTCATCAAAGTTTTCCACCAAATCTGCAAAACGTGAATAGAAAACATTATTTCAAGACAGTATTTCATGAATTTATTCCACATTTCTCCTGAAACTTATGAAATGCACTGAACTGAATTTACAAATCACTACTTCTCATCCTAATTTTACTAAATACACTAATCACATAAATGATCAAATTCTGGGTCAGTTCTATGAAAATTCATTTTAATGTGTGTGTTTAGTGGCCGTTTGTCTCATACCTGGAACATCATCATCCTCTTCCTCAATGTCCTCTGCCTTTGGAGCCTTGTTGTCAAGAGCTGGAATAAAACGCATTAAAAAAAACCTGTTTTACCTATTAAATGTATATATAGTATTTAGGCCTGTTAAAAATGAAACCGTGAAACTTTCTTCAAAAGGAAGAAATAAACGTGGGTATGAAAGGCTGGAAAACGCACTGACATGTGGATTCCACATGATTGGTTTTGTATGTTCATGAGATTTGTTGCCATTAGAAAAAATATTTAATCATCAATACTAATGTTTTATGATTAGACTTATAATCTTGGTGCTTGAGAAGCAAGAATCTGTATTCAAAGAGACATTAGCCACAGTGGTTTGTACCACAGGAGAGTGGTCCCTAATACTCACAACCAATCACAACTGTGTACAACTGTGGAAGGTACGACAGCAGCAGCTGTAGTAACGACCTCAAAGTAAAATTTGGAACTACAGTGCTTATGTTTCAAAGTAATCCTCCAGGAATGCATGCTTGCCAGATCTTGTTAGATGGCGTCAAACAGTGTTGCAGATAAACTTGGACTAGTTCAATTTTTTTCACCACACGTCACACTGGCAGAGCCCATTGAGGTGCCAGTGCCCACAGGGTGAGGCAATTCAGACGGACAAGAAGCGCTCATCTTTTTTATTAGTCAATGAGCATCAGTTACAGTTGTGTCGTGATCTGGTTAATACGTCACCTTGATGACTTAACCGCATCCAACACAACAATCACTAGCCAAATAAAAGCATTTATTCACACAGCCTGAAATTCCTGTCTCACTGGGCTTTACAGACTGTACAGCAGGGATGGCCAACTCTGGTCCTCGAGGGCCACTGCCCTGCTTGTTTTCCAACTATCCCTGCCCTACCCACGGCCGATTACCTGGATCAGGTGTGTTCAGCCAATCAGAAGCTGCAAGAGCGGGGATAATTGGAAATCGACAGGGCAGTGGCCCTTGAGGATCATGGGTTGGCTAAGCCTGCTTTTGTGAGCCTGCTTTCAACACCCTCTATCCTCAATAGAAACTCCACAAAAACTATTAAGAAGGGTAACAGAGAAGGGATTTCACATCACAGGAGCTAACAGCTAAGTCAGTAGCTAATGTTTACACCAGTCCCTTCTTTCAGTGGAGCTCACCACAGTTGAACATCATTGAAAGTCAGTTCTGACTTGCAACAGATGATTTTACACATAAATGTCTTCAGACCAAGTTATCCCGTTCTATACTGTAAAGGTTTCTGCAACTGGAAATAATGTATTGAAGCTGTACAAGGACAGACGACAACAGTGAATGGGTCGAAAGAGTAGATACAGATACTTCTCCTGACACATTACTACCTGTAGCAGCACAAACTCAACTTTACCCAACATAATGATGGAAATCACATTTTTCACTTAACTCTCATCTTTGAAGCCAGCAACATATAAATCTGTTTAGTGTTATTCATCATGACTACAACACACCCTCTATACTGGTTATACAAAAGTCCTCACCCTAGTCTTTTACATAAGTTGTGAAATGCCAGAAGTCTGATACTGCAGGTCCTGGCACACCCACCTTGCCGGGGGAACTGTTCTGCCAGCTTGCGCAGGCTGCTGAGGCTGTCTGCTCCAAGCTGACTGAGGATGCCGGGCAGCATCTCTGTGAGCTGCTTGGTCTCAGCGTGGCCCGTGATGGCGAAGGTGTTAGCGGATAGAGAGGCCTGAACTTTGGGGTTATTGAAGTGGATCACAGTCCCGTCATCCTTGATCATGTTCACCTGAAAAGCTGAGACTCACTCAATGCGCACACACAATCACATGTATGCACCAAAAGCTGTATTAACATTCAGGACTTCCTTTCACAGCAGATCCATACAAACTGACCTCCTCAATTCCAGCAATGTTGTTGACAGCCAACTTCTTTAATGAACTCTGAAGCTTTTTGTCATCAGCTGTTGCAGTTCTGTGTACCACCTTCTTTTTCCTGCGTGCAGAGCCCTGAAACCAAAGTAGATCCAGTATAAGAACTCCTACATGACTTGAGTCTAACTACAACTCACAAGAGCTCAGAAATAAAAATAATACAACATTAGGGCAACAAGGCTTTTTATTCAACACATATGAACCAGTGACTTTATTGCATGTTGTTCATTGCTGCAGCCTTTCAACATCTCCTGTTCTGGTCAACAAATATTTTTGTTAAATTCTACATCAGGTATTTGTTTGTTATGCTGCTAATTAATGATTTTTACATGGTCCAGATCCCACAGAATAACTAAAAGAGAATTCAATACGTTTGAATGTATACACCGATTTTAATGTATACATTATGGGTGGCCCAATTATAGGTGGAATAGCGGTGCAGTGATTAGCACAGTTGCATCATAACCAGAAGGTTCTGGGTTCAAATCCTGTTTGACCCCCCCTGTGTCTGTGTGGGTTTGCTACAGCAGCTTCCTCCCACAGGTGTGTGAATGTGAATGTTTGTCTCCATGTGTCAGCTCTGTGATGGAACGATGATCTGTCCAGGGTGTACACCACGACCTCTCACCCAATGTCAGCTGGGACTGGCTGCAGCCCTGGATGTTCCAGCAGATAATGGATGGACATAATGTGCAATTGTTGCTAATTATGAATAAACAATTTTTCTTTATACAATTACATGTTGTGTTTTTTTAAATAAATGTTTATGCGCTTTTCTGTTTGTTTTAATGTTTGCACTCACTTTCCTCAAAATTGCTAATCGAGGGACAAAGAAAATATACTGAGTCAAATTAAAAGAAAATTAAATGTCTGCACTGATCATTTAAAACCATATATTAAGAAAGTATCATTACTATTATTATTAGGCACATTATGAGCTGTAAATATATCATCACCTATTTCACCCTCTGCATTACAGCTGCAACTAATACTTAATCTCGTTTATTCTCAATCTGCCTCTTATTTCCTTCATTAATTCTTTCTCCGTGAATCATCTTTTAGTTTCATCTATATCAGAAAATAATGTAAAAATGTCCTAAAATTTCTTCTTTTGTCCAACCAACCAATCAGAAGCATTTAATTAAGAATCACAGGAAGTAAAAGGCCTAAATCAGAAACTGGGAGCAATAATGCTGGGATGTAAAAATGAATCAAGAGAGTTGAATGTAAGGACACATCTGTAAACAAATGTGACTGAAGCCGAACATCACACACAAACTTAACATTACACCCTCCCAGTGTTACCTTACCTTTCCTCCTATCCGGACCTGGGCTTGAAGCTTTGCCAGTTTCTCTTGATTCATGTTTTCTCCTAAAGGTGGAGCAAATGGAGACAATGCTGAAAGACAAATAAAGGTGATGCGTACATGCTGCATTTCTAGCATGCTCGTGCTTCCCCTTTCCTCTCAGCTGCAACATTAGCGGACAACGACAGACAGAGGTGCAGCAACAAATCAACATCTGGATTCGACCAACGAGACAAAGCCACGGGGCAGAAATGGGTCCGGACTAGACCAGGTCCAAATCGTCAGGAGACCTGACCTGATGTTTGTGTTGATGTGTGTGCGTTCAACTGCAGAGATGAAAACACAACACAGGGCCTGACAGACTGAACACACACACACTAACACACACACACGCTAACACACACAGTGTCGGCGCTGCGCGCGCACGCACGCACGTACACGCACGTACACACACGCACACACACACCACAGGCTCCTCACAGTTCACACCAGCGGTTCCCATCACAAACCTGCTCAGATCCCCACAGAAGCATGCGGTACTGAAAGATGGAGGTTATGAGGAAGAGATTACGTCACATGCCATGTGGGCTTTTCTTCTTCTTTGCTCCCGCCGACCAACTGGAGGACTGGACGTGGCAACGTGCTGCCACCTAGAGGACGTTTTATGAATGACACTAACACACGATGCTCCAATACAGAGCGATGATATGACACTCAGTGTAATCTGTAATCTGTAATCACTGTTTTTATAGTTTTTATTGCCGTGTTCATCTTAATTACACTTGAGAGGCTTCACTATGGACCAGCTACAAAAACACAAACACCACTGCACAACATGACATTTTCTGAAATGTACGTATTACACAGCAGCAGACAACTGACTGACTGACACTGGGCTGGCCTTAAAAGGATGTAACAGGATCTTACACAGACAGAGTATTATGTAGCTTATTCAAAAAGCACAGACAGAGACATAGATCAATACATATTTAGGTAGTTACAATAAATACACTCACAATTATAGAAACAAATAAGATCGACAAATTATTTTCCACATTATGAGGTTGAAAATTCCAGACAATGAATCCTGGTCATTGAAAGGTTGACTGGATAGTAATGATGATTATTAAAACAGTATTTTCATCCCAAGGTTTCTTAAAGCAGGAGTGAATGCTCAGCCTACATAAACTGTATTAATCTGCTCAGTGGTGTTCACATTATAATCCAGAGAAACAGTCATATCACTTTACTATTCACATGAAGACCAAAAACACAAGACGACAAAGAGAATCCAACACGTTCAGTAGAAATCCTAAGATGAGGTGCACAGACTAACCGTCACATGGAGATAACAGTTTTTCCTAAAGAAATAGCATAATGAAGGAATGACTAACCCCCCGACTGCGACTGTCATATTTACTGAGCACCGTGAACATTTTGGACAGATTTTGTTCAGAGCCACTGGCACATAGAATGGGGCTAAAAGCTTAGAATAAAAAGTAAATCACACATTACACAACACTCTACAATACTGCTAGTACATGTTTATCAGTTTGCACAAGCGACATAAATACACACTGTTTATGATGTAGGGGGTTCTCTACATCCTCATAGCTTCTGCCTTCACTGCCTTCACTGTCAGCACTTCAGCTGTCAGATGTTCTCAGATCAACTCATTTGGACCAGGGTTCAGGTGATGGATTTGATTGCAGTGTCTGGCAGAGGAAATCTGCGATGGCAGAGGCAGTTTGACGGGCTGGCACCAGAGTTACTGGTCTCCACTGAGCTGCGGAGCACGCTGCACTGCCAGTGGTGCAGCTTATGAGACTTTGAGCCCCAGCAGTGTTGGAGGAGCATGAAGATCTTCCTCAGGACAGCCCTCCTCAGTAGGATGTAGACCCAGGGGTCCAGGATCTGGTTCCACGTGGCCATGCGTACTACCATCAGCAGACTGAGAGATGCATTCTCATCTTTGGTTCTGGTGCTCAGAATGATGACAGTGATCTGGTGCATTGGTTAGAAAATAATAGAAAGTAAAGTTATAATAGCAGTTCTCTTATTGGCTGTGTCGGCTGTGCAACATACTGTACAGTATGTAAATAAATGATTTGAGTAATAATTTAACATATGTGTGTGATGTGTATGAAAAGCAGCAACCATGTTTTTTTAAAGTAAAACATGTAAAAATCAGTTTCTTATCAGAAACTGAACCAGGCAGTGTTGGCATTCTGAAGAAAACACTGAAATCCCACTCAGTCAACTTTCACTGACCAAGCCTTGTTTTCACTCGACTACAAATTACATGGCAGGTCACACCCATTGCAAACTTTACTCACAGCAGCCAAGCTGTTTATTCAGAGTTTCTTAAAAGCACTCCAGTGTTTCCTGAACCCTCCTATACTGTACATACGATACCATGCTTGGTGAAAACCGGTCATTAAACTGCACTGGGGAAAACATGTTTTTAAATAGCATAAAGAAATGGAAAGCACACTTATTGGGGCTATTGCACAAAGATCATATGCAATCTGTTTATTTAGTATGTGTGGTGGATAAGGCACATGGCATTTATTGACCTGGAGTGGGGCGCTGCTATACTGGGTTATGGGATATGCATACTGCAGATGGAAATGAACCATAAAAAGGACTTTTATAAAATCACATTTCCATCACAGATCACAAAGTATGTACAAGATTTGTGTTGTATTTCTAAACTGATATCACTCCTTCTGATGGTCTCTTTCTACACAGCAACTTTTAAAATCAGAAAAATGTGCACACATATATTGAATAATTTCTAACAAACTGAGGTCTATTAATAAATAGATTATTAAGGAAGGCATGAGGAACAGGGCCTGTGTAACAGTAACATGACCCAACACTTTGATAGAGCTTCTCCAGTGTTAGCCTTGCTCTTTGTGATTTTTTTGCAGGTTAGATGGCAAAGTTAAAGGTGCTGAAGATAAATTCTTACCAGTAATGGGCCCCAGCATGCACAGGACACCAACATGATGGCCAGGAGCTGGCAGATCATCTCTATATGGTATGAAGTACCTTTGCAGCGAAGTTTGCGGCGCAGTCTTCCCTGCAGCAGAGCGCAGCTTGTCAGAGTATTGCACGCAATGGACAGCAGCAGGGCCACCAACCCCAGCATGGAAAACATTAGAGGCAGAAACACATCCAGCCAATCTTTGGGTTCCTCCATGTGGAAGAAGCAAAAGCTCCTGGAGCTCTGAACCCTGTAGGGCCTCCACAGCAGCACAGGCAGCATGGACACCAGGGCTGCGAGCAGCCAGGTGAGAGCCAGCAGCATTTTCATGTGGTGGGGCGCCAACACTGTGGAGTGGAAGATGGGTCTAGTAACTCCAATGCAGCGCTCCACTGCCATGGCACACCCCAGGAACAAAGGGCTCAGGCCAAAGAACACCATGCAGACACCAAAAAGGTTGCACACAACGCGCTGAGGGTCAAATGTCTCCCATCTCTTATGAGAACTGTAGACAAAAAGCACCAGGGAGCCATTGATGATGTGGCCCAGCAGGTCTGTCACCACCAGGCTGCTGGCAAACAGCAGGAAGGACACCCTGGACTTGATCCTGACACGGCTGTAGGACTTGACCAGGATAAAGAGGGCAAGGCTGTTGGAGAAGATGCCCACGGTCATGGAGATGACAGAGGCAGTGACAGACAGTTCCTTCTGGCTGCAGGTGTTGTTGCTGGGTCTGACGTCTGGCCTGCAGCCTGCCTCTGAGCTCTCATTCGTTGACATTGTGGCAATAAAATCTGAATAAAGAGAAGACAGAATGTAGCAAAATGCTTATTTAAAAAAGAAATGAAGCTGGTATGTGATTACCTTCATCAGAATATATAGCAAAACACTCAGCTTTATAACAAGGTGTTTACAGCATGTCAATATACAGTGGTTAAACTTTATTTGCTATATTTTCCATACACAAACATATTTTTGGAGCATTTTCAAAACACAACTTTCTTTCTTAATCAGCTTTTTCAAATTTTTTAAAAGCCTGATCCAAATCGTACCTCTTGGTGATTCTAGTTAATGGTCCCAACACTTGGCACAGGTCCTTACCTCAGGTCTGGTCTTCCCTCACACAACTCTCCATAAGTCAACAGCCTCTTCTCTCTTTGGCTTTTAGAGCAGTCGCTAAAACGAGTTGACGCCTTCAGCTGTAAACTATTCAGCAAATGTCATTAATGTTCCGTAACTGCTGCTGAGGCAGCGATCTGTGCCAGTTGTTCAGTGCGCGCCCACCTGGTGCCAAGTCGCTCTGCAGGCGCACGGAGCAGCTTCAGTCTGTGATATCAGTTCCAGCTCAAGCCCACCTTAGAGGCTGAACACACTTGTGTCATTCTGAAAAAATTAACATACGTTTTATAGCCACATTTCCAGCGTGAATGCAACGGAAATAATCGCGTATATATAGACTTGCTGCCGAAAAACGAACACTAACCAGTCTAACTAGTCCTCATCCAAGTATGAGGCTGCATCGAAAACGTCACTGTTTTGAGGCTCCCCATACATTTACATACAGAATGCAAAGAAATCTCCGTCTACTCAGTCATTGCGTGTGGTTGGATCATCCTGTTGCTTGTGTTTGCTCTGCAGTAACAGGTTATCAGCAACTTCTCGTCATGTCCTGGAAGTACAGGCTGTGACATCAAATCACCTGCTGGTAACAAGAAAGGTCCAGCATGTACCAAGTATCAGTACAAAGCCATTAGGACCATTTTAAAATAGAAAAATAGAGGAAAAGTGCTGTCAATATCCAGCACTAAGCCTGAACACTAATGTGAATTTTATAAAAAGCAACTTAACTGACCTGGAAACTAAAATGTCACCACACCAGAACAATAATCTGATGACTTGGACTACGTCTTAGTCTGGGATTCAAACAGTTATTATTTTATTGAGGCAGTGTGGCTTCAGAATCTCTGATGCCATTAAAACCTACAGCTGTTTTTAACAACCTTCAGCCATTTAATTCAGCCAGCCTGATAAGAAAATTAAAAAAATGGCTAAAGGGTTTCAATAACAGGTTCTGGTATTCCAGTCCACTGGTTTATGATGATATTTCATAATTAAAGCAGTCTCCTGCCACCAGCTGTGAGTGTTTACTGTGTGAGGTGGAAGATTCTCTTTATCAACAGACCTAATGTGTTTAAGAGGCTTCTCTTTATACTGAATCAACACACACCCACACCCACTATTCAGTATTTTGTCATCAAAGGGCTTCTATCCTCTTTGAGCAAGGATCATGTGCCTATTAAAAACAAATGTCATATCAACTATTTCAGTACATTTCTTTTTCTGCTTTTATTTAAAGTCACATCATAAATTTTAAACTACAGTTCTGCATCACAGAAATCAGGAATCTCTTTGTCGAGGCAAGAGAAGTAAGAAAACAGAGACAAACCTAGACGCTGCAGGGAGACTAGAGTCAGCTCTTTTAATTAAATGAAATAAAAGACACATTAATGGAAGACAAATGGGCCCTGAAATGTAGAAAGGTCAGGGGCCAGACAAAAAACACTGGAATTAAATGAAGCAAAAAAGCTCTTAACAGAGCCGAGAACAAATCACAGAGGGTCAAATCCTTCATGAGGGCTGAGCAAAGAACATTCAGGCAACTTAAGCCTTATTAGCTAGAAACAGGATAGGGTTAGACCGACACATAAAGTTTTACTCTCAAATGACGATATGGATGAACAGTCCATGTGAATAAGAGATTCTCACCAGTTAGCTTGTTTTCTGCCTCCAACTCAACCTCTTCCCTTCAGTCTTGGTTACACGCTGCATCATCTCGTGGCTCATCTCATCTTTCTTTTTTTATGGGCTGTTCACATTGCCCACTCAGTATCTTATCTTGTATTTTGATGGGTTTCATTTGACTGCTAGCTCAATTTCATCCTGGAGAATCTCTCATCCGTCATCTGTTTGCACAATTTGTTTGCACTTGAGCACTTGGTTATAGCACTGCCCAAGGTGCTGAGAGAAATCCAAACAGGACATGTATGAGTGTTGTTTTGTTATGTTTCAGCAGCGTGGAAAGTTTAGATGATTCTTGCCCATAACTTTTTTTTTCTCAAAATCTGATAAAAGAAGAGGGAACAAAAATCTATGTGGAAATCAAATTTCCCATCATTGTGAACACACTCTAGCAATATATTCATTATAATCAAACAGATTTGAATAGATACTAAGCTACTTGTTTTGTTAGACAGTGTAGTTTACATAGAAAGTGTATTCTGGGGCTTTCATGGTCATCCTTTGCATCTACCCTGCTGTGTATACAGTACATAGTGTGATTTTACTGCATTTCTGACAATGATGACCAAGTTATTCAGATGAATCTTCTCTCAGTCAGAGCAGTCTTACCTACATGTAAAAATTTCAAAGTTAAGTTTGTATAACACACTGGATTCATTTTTTAATATTATTGCTGCACTTCAACACGTAATGATGCCTGAAGAAATATTGACTTTATTCCAGCCTCCAAAAATTCATTTCCTCTCTAATCCATTTCTCAACAGAAGCTGTGTCAAACGTCCTCTTCAGTTTCAGTGGCTCTTTCTTCCAAGCCAGAGTGAGAAACATTATGATCAGAGTCATCCAATCCTGCTTGCATTATATAGATTCTGTGTTTTTTATGGGAGATGCTGTGACCATGTCCATGTTTCAGGTTATATTAGTAATAGTTGCTGATAAGCTGAATCCTGCTGTTTCTCACTTATTACTTTTTTTTTTTCCAACATATACACTTAGAAAAATAATAAGACTATTCACAAGCATTACTTTTGTTTTTGTAGTGTAAGCCCCATCATTTAGTTTCCTTCCTTGAAAACAGCATGTACAAGTATGCATAGATAAGAATAACTGAGTTTGTTTGTTTTGGAGCGTGTGGTGAAATGAAGATGCCTTATTATATGGTTTTAAATGATCACTGCAGGCATTTAATTTCCTTTCAATTTGATTCACAATACTTTCTTTATCCCTCAAGGGGCAATTTGAGGAAAGTGAGTGTGCAAACATAAAAACAAAAAGAAAATAGTTGGCACATTTAGAAAAAGTACAAAATGTAAATTTATAAAGGTTTTTTAAAGACAAAAATGGGAACTAGTTAATTATAATAATTAGCTCACAGTGTCCAACACCACAAAAGCACATTATGTCCATCCGTTATTTACTGCTTCTCCAGGGCTGCTGGTGCTGGAGCTAATCCCAGCTGACATTGGGCAAGAGGTGGGGTCCACCCTGGACAGATCACAAGTCTATGACAGGGCCAACCTTAAACATGTTCCTGGTAGCACTGACTTTAAGAGGGAATATATAAAGGGTAGTGTGAGGTCAGAGTCAACTTTTTTTTGTCATTTAAACCAGCAAGAAAAATATACTTTCAATAAAATACATTAAATACATTAGTTGTCAGTGTTGTTCTATCTACTGGAAATGCAGCTGAATCTTTTTTGAAATTGTCTCATTATTTCTCCATCTGTCATCAAACAAATATTAGTAGTTCTGGATGAACTTAACACCAATGCCATGAATAAATGCTACAGGTCTGTCTACAGTGTGTGTGTTGAAATGGACATCTCATTAAACTTGTTATACTGGTATGTACAGTACCATTCATCAACACTTTTTTAATGGCAAACCTGAATGTCTCCTAGAGAACCCAAATGCCTCCACTGCGTTGCTTTTCATGCCATTTAAAGGACATGAATTCTACTGCATCACCTTGCAGCAGAATATGAACAGTTGAATAGTTGCATTCAAAATAAGTATCGAAACTTCTAGACAGACACTCAAAGAGCCTGAGATGGGACAAAAAGGGACAAAAAATAAAATGTTTCTTTCTTTTTCATTCACATGAATAGATTTTTTCTGTAATTGAATTTACACTTTGTCTGTTCTCATTGTAAAAACAGAACAACATGTCCTTTCCATGTGGAAATGAAGTCTTTTTCTAAGCTTTCTCATGGTGCCCACTGGTCTCTAATTATCCAGCAAGGTGACTCCTGATGAAATCTTCTCCCAGGTGACATTACACCTTCAAGTGTGGTGTCATACAGTATCTGCTGTATGCTGTAATGGCTGGCAGTGGAGCTGTTGGTCACAATGTAAGGCAAGCATCGCCCAGCAAAATCACATTCTTTTGTTGGCTGCATCAAGTGGGGCTGCTGTAATAGACTGCCTGCTTCAGTGGGTTCAGATGGAGCTGGAAGTATATTGAGTGTGATGGGAAAATAACCCATAATGCAGGCTTTTTGCCAGCAGCAGTAGTGTCAGTTCCTCCTCAGCAAATCACAAAAACACACCGGAGCCAAGATTCACAGGTAACAAATGTACTTTTCCACTGTTCTCACTCATCTCGGCTCTCCCATTATTATTCTTATTATTTTTTGCTCTATCACTCACATCTCTGGCACCCTGACCAAAAGATTTACCCTAATTATGGAAATTGTTACTGGAGCAGAGTTGGTTTCATGGGAGGAAGTTGCAAAATGTGTCAAAGCTGTTGATCACGGCAAGAAAGGACACCCGATGAAAGTGGTCGGTCCAGAGAAAAAGAAAATCTTCAGAAAATTGGACACAAGTTTGGTGAGAGTCCTCATATTGTGACCTTTTGCTGGCCATGTCTCTCACATTCCACTTCATTCAGACACAGATCTGATGAGAGTGAATAAAGTCTGAAAGTAACATATGACGCTTGGAGGGCATCTGTCAGTTCCTGGCTTGTGTCCCAGAATACAAACTAACAAAGCATCAAAACAGACATTTGGGGAAACTATAGAACGAGCGTTTTGTAACCGTGTGCACTCAGTCACAGAGACATTGTCAGATTGAAACTAACAACAGACCTTAATGAAGAGTTGAAGCTTAAATAAAGACAACAACCAGGCAGTAAAGTCCAGATTTATGGATCAGTGTGTATCTCATGACTGCTGCTATTGTCTTAATGTTTAATATCTTCTAGGAAAACACTAATATTGTTAATTCTTCAACACCATATCCTTCTGCACTCAACCAAACAGAGCATGCATTAGTTCACATACCTCAACCTACCAATGAACAAGGCAAGAATCTAATCCTTGTTATTGTTTCTCCATCTGCTGGGTTTATGCTGAAAATATGTACAAGATCTTACAATCTTACCAATCCTGTACCGTGCAAAAGTTTTAGGCAGGTTAGATGTTTTAGATTCTTATCACACAACACCATCGGGTGCTGCAAAGTACTGCACTGCACTTTGTATGAAGTTAACTGATGTTTCTAAAACCTTTGCAGAGTACTGTATATACCTAGTGAGTGCAATCTGCAATGTAATAAGTGCAATTTATATATTTGACAAATGGCTATTTATACATATTGCTCTGTAATTACTTTGTGTGCGCAAAATAAATTGTGTCTATTGGGCATTAAGATGCTGAATAAATGAAAATATAGCTTTTATACTACACACAATTTTAAGCCAGGTAAAATGGTTCATAATAAGTCAAATGATGCAATGAGAATTCAGAGAACAGCTATTATGGTTAAGTTGGCCAAGTTTCTAGCTCAGCTAACAGCTCTTGATAATGAAAATGTTAATGCACACGCAGAAGACTAAAGGAGAGCAGATAATGAAAACAATCTCACCGTAGCAGAGGCCAAAAACTGAAATGGATCCAATTAAAAAGTGAAGAGCTGATATTTATGAAATGGAAATGGGGACAAAGATGTGCTTTAATGTTATGTGAGGACTCAGATGGGATGTTTGATTATTGTAAAGCAAGAATAATCCACTTCAGGATTGCTTTTAGTCACATGTCTTTTTATTTTTTTGGGAGATGATATATAAAAGCCACGCAGTGAACTGCCATATATGGAGACAATTTATGTGCTTCATTCTGAGACAATACATGAAACAGCCCAAAATAGGCCAATTGAACCTATTCTGTTTGGATAATGTCATTGAAATATAAAGATGACAGAGTTTTGAGATTGTTTGACTCCATTTTTTGTGGCCATAACCTTTAAAGCAATGACACTCAACACATTTTTTGACATCAGCATGAGGAGCCACAGTCAGCTACAGTCACATATTTTCAGATGCGGTAAAGAGTTTGCCTCGTTGTTATGATTCACATTTGTTCTCTATAAATGTTTTCCTCATCACAACAATGAACTTTAGTCCTTGAGCCCAACTCAATGTGAACATGACAATGTGTTGCGAGACAGCTGCAACTAATCCGAAGCAGAGAAGCACAGCTTGCCCTCGGTGAAGATCAATAAACAGTAATACTGAGCAACACAATATTATGAGCCATTAGAGGAAGAAATATTTTTTTGTAATATTTCGAGGAGATGCTAGGATCAGGTCGGGCCACCAGATGTCAGTAAAGACTAACTACACACTTCACTATTCAACTGTTTTTAATTATTCTGGCTCTAAAAGAGATTTGATTTGTATAAAGTAGAAGGATGAGACTTAGTGATGTGTTGTTTGTGAGACACAATCTAGCAGCTATCATGAAAAGGCCGGATCTGTAAGTTTGGCATGACCGATGCAACAGCAGGTGTGTGTGACTACAATGTGTGTGATATGTGTCACAGTGGAAATGACTGCAGAGGAAACAAAACTGTTGCTTTATCCCACCTGTTTACACAGATGTCACAGCCAAATGAAAGTGGATCTTCATTAATTTAAATTAAAACTTTGAAGATGCAGTCAAGATTTTTTTTTAAAGAAACATACAAGATTTTGATTGTTACTGATTTTCAAAAAACGCTTCTTTTAAATTATGTACTGATTTATTTGTTCTTACAACATGATTGTTCTTGTTATAGTATAAAAGAAATATCTCATATATTGTCCACCACTAACAAAGAACTAAAAGGAATTGGGTAAAATTCATGTTAAATATAAGTTGACACTAATGACAAATGTTAAATATAAAATGTAATTGAACATATGAATGTAAAACATGTTTTATTTATTTTAGTATAGAAAGATATTGAATCACACCACATTTGCTACTGAATCTAAATGTGAGTTTTCTGAATAATTACACTCTAATATCATGGATATTTTTTAAACTTTGCACAGCTCACACAGCATATTGTATCAAGCCAGAAAAATTTAAATGAATATTTTGGGAAATATGTTCATCCAGCACCTAGACTGTTGACGTTTGTGTTAATCAGTGGGCTTCAGACGTGCTGATTGGCTGATTTTGTTACTGTTGGAAAGAGCCCAGGTAGCTGTTTCTACTATTCCCAGTGTTCATGCTTAGCTAAGCAAACCTTCTGCTGTTTGACATTTTCATATTTTTACACATATGCTTCATATTTCCCAAAATGCCAAACTATTTCTTTAATTAAATTTTGGTAAATTAACACAACCCACTAACTAAAAATAACAACTGAAATAACATATGTTGTCTGGATCTACAAATAGAGAAATTCTTACCACATCAAGAGCCTAAATATGTAGATTTCAATTAAACTGACAATGTCTGCAATATCCTTAATGTTCAGTGCACTGTATCATTTCTGTCTTTGTTTCCAAGGTCAGTGAATAGCATGATGCTGCCTCAAGCATGCATTTAAGATAGTGATGGGAGGCTCATTTGGGGTAAGCTTATTCTTTGAAGTCTTTAACAGCCAAACTTTCTACCTGAAGGGCCAGTAATTGGTGTGCAGAGCACACGGCGCAGATCTAAGGAGCAGTCTTTACATTTAACATGACACCCCAGCTCTGCATGGTTTTTCACAGAGCACCTGAGAGCCTTACAGTATTAGGATTCCAGTGCAGGCTCTGATGGTAAAACCTGAATGAACACAGAAACAGGCAGCAGTCGGTACCTTTTTAGCCAGACTTTACATCTTGGGTTCTGCAATAGTTAGCTGGATAGCACAGTCTAACCCTTTGCTAACAACCAGCTGCCCTCTGTGTGCTAAAAACAAGCCTGTCAGGATTGAAGAGGCTGCTCAGGACACTGTCATGTAATCATTTACATCAGTATGGCAAGTGGCTGACTTGCTCAGTAGGGGAAATGCCTTTGAGGGCTTGTTCTGACATTTGGCTTTAATAACAGGACAAAACATGGCCTAGAGTATCGGGCACGTTGCTGCCAGGGACTTTGTGAAGGACCATCTGTTCCGAGCGAGATAGCAAAATAATATGTCATTATGTTTCATTTTAATCTGCATAAAGTCAAGGTGTAATCTAAGAGGACACATTGACACTTGAGTTTTAACTCTATCACATTTACTTGAAGTGTGCCCAGTTAAAAAAAAACTAAATTTACTGGACTTGTGTGTCATGAACACATACTGACTGCAGAGCTTTGTTTCTATGCATATATTTAAATATACCCTAAATGTGCCTCTGACTAGAAGAGTAGTTAGAATGATGATTTGATCAATAGTTTCTGAGAATGATTTGAAGAAAACAGCTGATATAAATGATGTTTACAAGCTTTCTTCTAGAATATGACAGGAATCTGCTGTACAATTGGTTGTTTGGCTAAAAGTATAACAACAGTGTTTAGAATTTAAAAATAGCTTAAATTTGGTTTATTCTGGTCTTGTTGGCAGCTGTCATGCATGTTACCAATCATCAGCATCAATATATCACATGCTCTGACCATTCATTTATTTGAACTGTTTCTGGACCTTGATCATTTTAAGTGTTCTTGTATGTTTGTGCCAAATCAGAACTGAAACAATTGATCAATAATCAATTAATCAGCAACAAAATGACTAATCAAGACTATTGTTTCAGGCAATTACCAAGAAAAAATGCCAAATATAGAAAATATAGATCTTGCATTTATGTAACAGTAACATCTTTCTTGATGTTTAACAGAACTGTTAAACGGAAGAATAAACATTTGAATAAAAATTAAAAATCGTATGTAAAAGTAGCACAATAGCTACAGTCTTATTTGTATCTAATTGTGGAATAAAAACTCCCCCTCCAGTGATTAAAACCTCACAGTTTAAGAAATAATGCTGAGGACACAACCTGAGTGTCCTTAGTGAGTTTGTATTCAGTTCTAATCCATCATTCTGCAGTTATTGCAATGCTGTACTGTCTCACCATTTGTCTCCTCTGTGGCAGCGTGAGTGTTATTAAAGCAGCTCTACACTGAGTAAGGAAACACACTTAACACTCCATGGTTTTGATTCCAGTATGAAATCCATCCTATTAAAGTGACAGTTCCAAAACATTACTGAGGTTTAGTGTGGCTATTATGCAATGATCCCATTCTGCCAAGCAGCGCAGGCAGTCGGCAAACAGACACAACAGCAGCTTGGTCTGTTCTGCTGCTGTCTCATGCATTCACATTGGCCAAAGAGGGAATCTGCAACCTGGAATCTGTCAACACACATATCCCACCCTTCTAGGCACCGTGTGTGGAGTGAGTCTCAAGATCCAGCTGGAGATGGAGTGTATGAGCTATTCATGCTGGGAATGAGAGCAGCAGGTTCCCAGTCCGGCTGGTAAAAGTGGACGTTGAGGGTTCGAGCCCAGTTTGCAAACACCATCTTCTCTGTGATAAAGCGATGGTGGCTTCCTCGTCGGCTCCTTTCGTGCGAGAGATACATGGAGCACTCCTTAGGCCCTGAGGGCTCATAGTAATGATATGGCACAGAAGGCTGGGAGGAGGATCTACACAGGAGAACGGGAGAGCAGAAGAGAGAGGAGCACAGCATTAAAAGGGATGAAAGTCAAAGTGTGAGGGAGGGATGTGGAAATAGTGTGGGAATAATTAGGAGTTGCGAGGAGAAGACGGAGGGAGCAGAAGCAAGTCACAGTGGAGAAGAAATAGAAAGAGGAACAAAGGAAAACAGAAAGATCAGAAGAATCTGAGCTCACATATGTGTTCGTTATACACCATCTTATTCCTCTGACACGCACAGTCACAGCAAGATCAGGGGAAAACTGAACCACATGAGAGTCTCTTCAATCTGACCTCTATTTCTCTGTGAATATCCGAATGTGTCAAACTGTCCTTTGTGCCCTTGTAAATTCATGTGAGAACAATATTAACTAAATTATTCCCCTGAATTTTACATAGGCACAATAAACAGCTGTATTCAGTGTCATGTGTTCTTGTTATTGTAAAATGAATGTTTTTACTAACACTAACATCATCATCATCCTTCACCACCCAGACTACATGACAACAAAAGACTCTTTGGATTTGTCCCTTAAAGTAGTAAATGTGATATTGTCATTATCTGCTGAAGGTATCATTAAAAATGCACCCGACATGGTTTTTACATCAAAATACTCCCATGTTGTCAGCACACGGTAAATCACACAGTGGAGCTGCAACAGAACAGAGCGTCCCATCCTCTTCATGCACTATTTGCCCCTCTTGATAAAACAGAAAGTGACAAACTGAAAATTTAAGGCTTTTCAATGGTGTCTTCGATTTATAATTTTGGACGTCGAGCAAAGCAACAGTTCTGTATTTGATTAATGATATTTGGTTGTGTGGCAAAGCTGCTGCATCTATTTTCTTAAGGACAAAAATAAAGGCCTTTAACATAAATATATGACATTTAAAAAGTCTTTTTATATTTGTAGTAAATTAGTATGTTGAATACACTATTGATAAACTGATGAGAATTTTTTGAATCTCAATACATTCAGGCATATGACGCTTTCAAAAGGAATTTTGAGGTTATAACTTGGACTTAAAAAGTCAAGGACAAAATACTCTTGACATTCAGGAAGTTCAAATCATGTGAACACTGTTTCTAAGTAACTGACAATAAAAACAGACGTTTTAGTTCTTTTTCAAAGATACCTTAATGATATTTTGCCCTTCAATGTAAAATGTGATTGATAAAAATGTAATGAAGCTTTGGTATTAGTTCCAAGACTGTTGTAACATACCCTGAACTCTGAGATATCACTTAAACAATGGTTTTATAATATGCTTTAACCTGATGTACAGTACTGTCCAGATGTTTTAGGCACACAAAACCATCAGGTGTCTGATTCATTGTGCAGCTCGTTGTGCAGCACAACAAACTCATAAAGAACCCACTAGAGTTCATAAAGAACTATTTTCAGAGGTAGGAAGAACCAGGAGTCCTGCAGCAGATGGTCCGACCCCCATAAAGCCCTGATCTGGGCAGTGTGGAGTCAGTCTGGGATCATATGAGGAGACAGAAACACTGGGACAGGCTGAATCTACAGAAGAACTGCAGCAGCTTCTCCAAGAAGCTGCAAAGTACCAGGAGAAACTGTGTCAGGTCAAACCAGAGAGAACTGCTGCTGGTTTAAGGGCAAAGTGCTGCAAATACTGATTAGGTTTAGGTTTGACTCCCTTCACTGCACTTTGTATGAAGTTGATTAATAAATGATAAACTATGTATTTAATTTATATGAAAAGCCTCCCCTCTGTAACTTTAATAATATAATTATTATAATATATTATATATATTTATATGTACAATAGAAAAGCATGGAGCAGGGCATTTCCAAAGCTCTTCCACCATCCACCAAGCACTTTTGATAAAATATATGGCCATCTTTACTTTGAGTAATCTTGTTGAGCAATTTCAAAACTTCGATCCAAAAATGATCAATGTGTACCTGCAGAAATCAGGGGGCACCATGCCGTACACATTGATCCTGTCACACAGCTCCAAGGCTATGGCCATGGTGAACCAGCCGGTACTCAGCCAGGAGTTGGACGTCTTCCTGGAAAACAAGAGAGGCTTGCTATTTCTAGTAAATCCTTACCCGATTTCCGAAACGGGCTGATAAGATGAGACAAGATAAACTAAAGAAAAATCCAAACAGAAAATGACAGAACAAAGAAAGATTTGTTTCTGTGATTTGTACACAATAATAAAGGAATCATCAATAAGTATGAATTAGAAATAAGCAATTATTCTAACACTGATTATGCTTACATGAAGGCTGAAGTGACTGGAATCTCCATTTAAATGCAACATCCTCTTATCATCCTGTGGGCTTACTCTTCACATGCAAATGAGTTTAGATGAATAGCTGGTTTCACATCATTAAAATGTCTTTATGTGTTTGGTTCTTATTTTGTAAGCTCATATTCAGTCAGCCATTTTTCTAGTGTAGGGGTACCTGTACCACATATGAAAAGAGATGATGTAGCATAATGATGTTCAATGTTTCATATTCAGTTGGAAAAGAAAGAAATTTGCCTGTACTTCATGCAATCCAAATGGAATCAAAATCTGATCTGAAAATGTAGCACTACATAATAGGATGCACTGCAATAAGTCTGCCATTAGTGGGACAACAGTGAACCTGTGGTATAAGTCAAATCAAACCATAGCAGTAACAACAAAAAGGGTTTCATCGAAATCCTATTAACAATACTGTGAGTCTTTGGAGCTATTTTATCTGCAATATAGATATGACCGACAGAGATATATACGGCTCACAAATAAAGGGCAGATGCTGTGAACATTTACCTATCAATCCCAGTTTCTTTTTTAAATAGTTCATCAAACTTCATCATTTTGAGCCAAGAAATAATGTAGATTTTAAGTTTGGGCAGCAGCTGGTTTAACAGCCTGAGGTTGTTGTAGACGTGGCCTTTTCCATCTCGTCTCATGCAGCTGCTTGGTCCCCAGAAGATGAATACAGTGTCTTGGCTCACGTTAAACAGCTCCTGTCGGCTCTGCAGCACTCTCTGCAGGCTGGAATGAGCTATGACACGCAGGCTTGTGCGCCAGCCCACATCCTGCTGATAGCCTATGCTGGGAGCATCGTTCATACGAATGACACACTCCGAGCGGTCGATTTCTTCACCCCTCTTGCTCCCGGTCAGCTGACCAGAGCTGGTCACCAGGGAACAGGTCCTGCAGTGCATTCTCAGAGGCTGTGGAGGTGAAAGGTCAAAGGTCAGTAGTCATAGAAGTGTCACTTAGTGAATGTTGAAGAAGTGAATGCTGTAAAAACATAGTCTGATGAGGTCGGACTTCATTCACAGGGTAGTTACATTACACCTAACATCTGCACAGGTGGAACACTGGATATTTACATAAAGGATACTTTGGCCAAATTTCATCCAGTGGTACAAGGCCAAAAAAATCACTTTCCTTTCTGTCTGAACACACTTTAAGCACATGACCTGACCTAGAGGAAAATTCAACTGATCACCAAAATGCATTTAGTCATCATTTACTTAGATTAACATGCCGGTGGAAGGAGTGCCTCTTACAATACCTAACAGCACATGTAGACAACAACCATTTCAACAAGGTGAATATAAGGCATCTACATTTGGCAGTTTATTTCCAAGCTTATTAGATTTCCATTCATTGGGTAATGTACACAATGACTTGAAAACAGCCCCCAATTAAAGTCAACATTCTGACCTTTAATATCACAAATAATCTGCCACCTACTTCCAAACAGGACCAGAATAAAGTGTAACTTTAGTGCAGAATCAAGGAGCCAGACTCATACTAGACTATTTCACAGTGGGACTACAAGATTTTCATGGGTTTTTATAAACATAAGACTATTTAGAACAACATTTACTTTGATATCAGAACAGGCTCCCAAACAGAAAATTCTGTTTTCTTGGAAGATGATATATATATATATATATATATATATATAGATATATACGTATGTTTGTTGGTTTGACCAGGTATTCATGTTGTTGTGTCCAAGACTGAGATTGAATGATCCATCTGCACAAACCTTGCGACTCTTCACATGAATTATTCCCAACCTTAATATATAGCTACATTGACATTCTGAACTATGCTCTGAGCTTCACACTCCATCAGGTTTTGAGGCGGGAATGTGTGTGTTTGTTTGTAAGTGTGGGCATACACACAGGTGATTTTACCGGCACCACAGGCTGAGCTGCTCCCACTGCTATATTTATAATACTCTCCCACTATCTATATGACTCCATATGTGTGTATGTGTGTGGCCGAGTAGCGTCTATGGACACACTTAAGTCTTTGTGCAGAGTTTGATGTGGTCCCAGATATATAATACAATCACGTTTCTCTGGCAATAGAAAAAAAGTGTCTGGCTCCACAACCAGTAATCCAGTCTATATATATACACACACACACACACACACAATCACAGTCTTTATGTGTTGAGAAACAGGTATTTTCATTCCCTGTCACATGGCCCAAAAGAAGCCGTTTCCTGTACAAGTGTGTTTGCACTCTCTGTGTGCAGACCCCCACCCTCAATAACAGGTAGGCTGGAGGAAATTTCACGCTTCACTGCACAAATACACCCTCCCTGTCATTGCTGGGAAAAATCTCAGCCCTTTTCGCTATTTCTTCTACTACATAAAACAGATAAAGAGCATTTTCCTTTCTGCACTGTCCAAAACATCACTACCGAGCAACTTTTAACTATTTTAATAGTCTGAGAATGTGCTAAACTAGTAAAAGGCAATTGAAGGTTGCATAGCCAGTGTCATAGCTTTAAGTGCCTGTGAAATAATAAAAGTGTCCTTGACAGCGATGCTGAAACTCCAAGCCCCAACTCCCTGAGCTTCTGACAGCTTGATGATGTTGGGAAATAGCCACTTACAAACCTTGTATCACAGCGAGAGAGGTTTTCAGAATCAGATGGAGAATATTTCAGGTGGCAGGCAGCTGAAGATACAACCGACAGACTATTCAATAAATGAACACAAGAAAATTCTGAGTAATCTATTGCATATTACATGTGAATTTTAACAATGATCAGCCTTGAATTAACACAGTGGTCCTTTAATTTGTTAAGCATCTAATACTTTAACACTTACCGACTCCCAGACACAGTCAGTCAGCACCTTATCATGCAAAGGGAGCTGTCTTCCTTAATCAATAATGCACGACCTCATAAGCAATACGCTTCCCAAGATTAACACAATCTAAAAAGGCAATAGGTTCAACCTCATGAGGCAATTCAGTGAGCTCTGATGTGATGCAGACTGGATTACACAAAGCCATGGCATTAAAAGGTGCAGCAGCAGGAGAAGAAGCAGTTTGGAGAATGGCTCTGGTTCCAAGCCTAGTCAATTACTACCCACACACGGACTCCAAACTCATCAGTATGATCCTGTTTATACACTTCCCAGGAGAACCCAAGATCATAATTGCTTTCAGCGCAAACCCCATCAGTCAGCTTCTAATATTGCACCAGAGCCTCCAATATACCTCCAATTCTCCAGCCTCATTCCTGCACTCCTTTCAATTTAAGAAGGGTAGAGAGTACAGACCTGAAGGTAGAAAGACTTCTAAAGGTCAGAGAGAAGTCATGAGTAGGGAAAAAAACATCCCATTTCATAATTAACCATGATAAGACTGGTGTTATTTCATACTCATGAAAAAACATGCCTGTGTCATCCTCTATTTACTCTATAGGGCACTATATTTACTCTTTGCCTTTGCATTGTAGGACAGCTGACATGGTGGTCACAAAACCTCACAGAAGAAGGTTCTGGATTCAAACATGAGTCTGCATGGAGCTTGTATACTCTCTGGTCACGCCAGCTTCCTCCCACACTCCAAAGACATGCAGGTTATTTAGTAACTCTAAGGTGTCCATAGGTGTGAATGGTTCTCTGTCCTTGATGTGTCATCTGATGTGTGATAGACTCGTGGCCTGTCTAGAGGGTAACCTGCCTCTCACCCAGTATGAACTGAGATCAGTTCAACACTGAATATGGACATGTAGGGTCAAAAATAATAAATACTAAAATTTGATTTATATACTAGAGTATGTGATGTGATGGTGATAGGTGTAGTGTCCACGGACAAAAAAAAGGAAAAAAAACAGGTCTGAAATATACAGAACACTTTCTTTATTAGTAAACTCAAATGTATTTCCTAAAACAGCTGTCTGTAGTGTTTCACACATTTTTAGTGAGGAGTGAACTGTACTATTGTTAGGAATTATTTTCAGAGTATTCATTTCCGATGTGTGTGGATGTGGGATTGACTCAGAACATGCAGACTCAGGTTGAATGTAAGGAACAAAGGACCATATCAGCCAGCGCACTGATGTACCTCACTGATGGTTTGAAATTGTTTTTGGATAACAATAGGTTTCTAAGGAGTAGCGGAATAAGCTCTATCAGGGTTTGAACACACAGACGTTACTTCTCAGTGGAAGCAGTTTATTGTTGGCTTTGCTGTTTTATAGAAATTTATTGTCAGAAAGAAAAATATAGAATATTATCATCATCTAATGTCAAACATCTTTTGATACAAGCAGTAAAGACTCACCTGTATTTTCTTACATACAATCTATACTGAATATTATATATAATATTTAGATGTTGATCATTATCATAACAGTAACTATATTCTCTGCACAGAACCGGGTTAATGGCAGCGGTGGATTAAGTAGCACCTGTTCAGTGGTGTTTGGCTTTAACAATCGGCACGGCTTTCTTTTCTCTGAGACCAATTAATTACACAGAAATCCTCCTGACAGTTGACATCTCATTAAGCTCCTCCTGGTGACACACATTCAAGTAACAACCCTGAACTTCCTCTGTTCTCGATTTGAGGGAATAAAGGCGAGATAATCGAGGCTGCGCTCTCTTTCTTTTTAATCAATTCAGCCTCAGACAGAGACAATGGAAAGGGTGCTCTTCAAAATACATGGCCTGGTTAGCAGCAATGAGAAATGTGACGTAATGTTTGGCTGGTCTCTACCATAACTGGAAAAAAGATGATATTCACAACTTCCTGTCAGCTCTTACCATTCACCTCATCCATCTACAGAGTTACAGGTGTTTTGAGAAAAAAAGGAAGTGCAGTGTTTTCAAGGTTGAGGATGACTACAAATTAGGCTATGTCACATCCCTCTGTGGACTGCACCTGGTAATACAATGTTTTGCCGGGAGTGTTTCCTTAAGCGGAGTGGAATTAAACTTGCATATCCTGGGAATTGATCCATTTAAGTAAGCTCAGCACCAGTCTGTTTATTAATTATTTCTTCTTGTCTTTTCAGAGATTGTCTATCATTATGAGCTGCCTCTGTATTATAGCATAACTATAAGGCAGCTTAAACTGAACGTTACAATAGGGGTCAGCGTAGGAAGGAGAAGTTTTTGCATAACTCACTTTCTAATGGCACCTATTTCTCGCTGACTGCATTAAAGGCTGTCAGAGCGCAGGAAGGTACTGCCCATAATAAGTAGGTACATCATAAACTGGCACAGGCACACAATCCACATCCATGCTCTCACACAGGCTTTGTGATTAGAGCATACAAAGCCCGGGATAGATTGATCCTGCTGACAATTCTTTAAAGGCCAACAGTACTTTAACTGGAATCAGCAAAACATCACAAAGGGAAAGAAGAAAAGGAGCGAGTGTGTTCAGGTGTTCAAACTCAAATCATGTGTGTATGCATGTGTGTGTTTGAAAGCTTCTATTCAACCTTACAGCTCTAATTATTGTAGCTTGTCAAAGAAATACCTAGTAGAGGAGGACAACTCACAGAAACCAGCAGACACTGCAGAAAGCAGTCAGAGATAATGATGATCATGGAATGTCCAAACCAGCTGCTCAGAAAACCCCCCCATAAAAGTGCATTTCAACTTCAAAGTCTGATCACACAGTACATGTGTTCGTGGGTTTCAGTACCATTGTTTTTATGTCACCACTTTGCACTGAAGGAAACCTGGAGGAAAGCAACTTGAAGGAAAATGTATGTTTAGCCTTTAACCCTCAGCCAAACAAAGCCATTCGGCCTTTGATTAACCTGTGCTGGGTGTTTTGCAGCCTTGTGGTTAAGACATAAATGAGCAAAGCGGCCACAGACCACCACCCACCTTAGTGAAGTCACAGCCCATGCAAACTAGATAAGCACATAAGTTAATACAGGCCATAAACAGGGTCCAGCAGGCACATTAGATAGAGTTCTGCTCACATTTTCAAGCATCCCTGGCTCTAATGAGGGTATAAAAATTTTAATGTGTCTGGACATTTGCATGAGGTTGTCTGCATGAGTGTGTGCCATTGCTGTATGATTGTGTGTTTATGTGCGTGTATGTGTGTATGAGTGTGATTATTGATGCCAAGATTCCCGCCAGCAGCAGCAGCAGACCTCAAATGACCCTGAGGGGAACTGTACAGACAGATCCACCCACTCAACAGATCCTACAGCAGGTCTGCTCTGGTTAGTCATTCCCCGGCTTTGTCAGAGGGTACAGCAGCAGCAGCATGCAGAGCTGGAAGCCCCAAATGGAGAGGGTGGGGGATCAGAGTGACACTAAGCAGTATGAAAATGTCGCAGTGTGGATCCATCATGAATCAGCCATCAGCCAGGAGGAGGTGGACAGACAAGAGAGACTCTGAAATGCCTAGACTGAGAAAAACACCAAACTATATGAGCTGGTTCTCATTTCTCTCAGGAGCCCCTGCAAAATCTGATCTGTGGATGAATATTTCTTTTTCATTGAGATTAAAAGGATCTGATGAGGGTTACAACATCTCAGAGGAGCCCTGAATCTGGCTAACTCAAGAAACAGATGAGTCCAGCAAGCCTCAGCTGGATCAAAACCTCTCTCCAATCCAACATTACTCTCACACTCCCATGTCACTGACCATTAAGCAGTGGTAGGTGAACTGTAACCAACACTTTTTTTCCTCCAAATCCCTTGTGCCCAGTGCTGCGTGAGCAAGGCAATGCAATGTCCATTCTGTTGTGCCTCGCTGGATACTTTTCTCACTGAGGGGAGATATGACGCTGTCTGAATGATCTATCTACAGATTCTAAATGAGCTGTCTGTAAGTCTGCACTGGGTCTGAATGATAGGCCTCTGCACTACACTAACACTGACCTAAAGAACACAGCCTCCATAGTAACAATCCACCCTTGTTTCACTGCTTTTTTACTACAGTTTTCATGGTGGAAACATTCATAAATTTAACAATTAAGTAAATTACAGAAAGACTTTAAACATGGTAAGCTCACTTTATGAGTTCAGTGTCTACTTGGTATTTTTACAGCCTTCCAAGGAATGACACACCTGTAATAAACTAATATATTCTTCATTAACAGAAATTGCTAGACAATTTCAAACCCACACCAAAACACCAAAACAGTGTGCTGACCTAAAACTTAAAAATGAAACATAAGAACTAACTAAGAACGGAACTGGCTCGATCCTGCTGAAATATGTGGACATCAGATTTAACTGTATAGAAGGCTAAGGACATCTCTGCAACTGGAAGACCAGAAAAGACATTTTAGATGTATTCCTGAACTCTACATTTACATGCCAGTGTCTGCACTTTACTTGGATGACAGCAGAATACAGATCAGGTGCAGTTGGCATTACATATGTACAAAGGTGGCACAGCAATCAGTGCTCTTTTTGAGAGCTTTGGGGGCCAAACTGAGTACAAATATTTTTTACTACATGCCGTGATTGAATTTAAATTCCTCATGGTAGAGTACGGAGAGCATGAAGTTTTCCTGTAATTCCACTTCCTTCACAATGCAGGTGAACTAATACCTCCAGAACCCAGTCCCTTACCGAAGCCACTTGGTTTTGTTAAAATGTACAACCATGCTGAGGTGTAACTCTGTGTTTTTGTGGTCATTTTATGTTTTCCCTTTGCACTAAATTGTGTCACTTTCCTGTCATCTATCATTCCTTTGTCTGTTGAAGAGCTTTTGGCTTTTACCTAACAAAGAAGAGAATTTAGAAACAGCCCATATTAACTTGCATTCATTTTTATACAGATCTTCTGCTTTCTTTTCACCTCATTACCAGCTTTTTTTGGAATGCAAACATTCATGCAGCTGATGAAATAACATACAAAAAGCTGAAATTGCATAAGAAGACAAAATGTCTTGTGTAAGGATGTTGCACATTTACCTTACGATCCATGACACTTGTGTATCCAGTGAGTGTTGATGTTGGGAGTCTCTGAGGGCTCTCTGGCTTGTCTGTGACGGACACTGGAGCATCTAAACGGTGGGATGATGATGATGATGGCGACGATGATGATGATGATGCCAGAGAGGAAGATGATCTGTCACCAGAGCTGCTGTTGTACACCAACATAAAGCTGGTAACCATGGTGACGAGGATGATGCCACTAACTCCTTGGCACTGGAGAGAAAAATTAAACAAATAAGATTTTAAAAAAAAATCAAATCAGAGCATTTAGAAAAATTCAATCAATTAAAGTCTAAAAATGTACATAACCTTCTAGACAATAATCTTTATTTTAAAAAAATAATCACTGCTAATGAAAGGTCGGGCATTCAAAGCAACATCCAAATAACAGCTGCGCTTTCCTCATGCAAGGCTGGAAATGAAATGTCAGCTGTGACACTCAAATGCACCCAACGTGCTCTGTCAACAGGGCAACATGTTTCGAAGAGCGGTGCAATAATAGCATTGGGCTGCTGAATTCAAACACTTCTCCCCTGCGGAAAACATAACTAACTTTAGACGGATGCTCTCTTCTCTATGACTGTCCTTTAGGCTACAGAAGGAACATTATACGTTTAAGCGACTATAAAACAACTATACAAAAAATGAAAATCAAAACACCACAAAGTGCATTAGGTGACAATAGACTGCCTAACCCCCCACCCCACAAAAAGGAGCATTACAGTGATTTTTCCTGCAGGTTTGATTTATAATTACCACTCTCAGCTTCATCTTCATTTCCCCTCGTTTCCAAGCGCAGACCGAGCCTTCATCTTACAGTGGGGCTGCAGGACTCTCTCACAGCGCGTCGGGACTCTTCAGCATGCAACACTTGAGCGGCAGCATCAGTGGGATCAGCGCGCAGCTGAAGAAAGCGACGCTCCACTACTCTGCTCCCATGCTCGTCCTCTCTCAGCGCGTCTCATGGTCCTAAACAACTCAGCTCACGTACCTCAGTTTCAGGGGCTTCACAAAGAGCCACATTATTTTAATGTGCAATACCACTATGGTTTTAGAGTGCCAGATTATTAGATTTACACAGATGTACCTCAGTACTGAACCAAAGACCTTACATCGTCTATCTTTACAGGTTCTCCTGGCACAATGACAAGTGCCATGATTTTTAAGACACTTTGTGAAATAGCTCATTATTTTACAACAGTGATCAGATTTGTATTGCTTTTAAACAGAATCACTATTATGATCTCACATTCAGTTTCAGTGATCTAAATTTTTAATATACATAATTCTCATATGTGTTATCAGTGGGTCTCATCTTATCTTCTATTCCTATATGACAACCTTTCAAATGTAAGTATCTTATAAATTTTGACTGCTTCATTATCACAAGAACTGATGCAGGTAAATACAAGTGCAAACTATCATATTATTGTGCGGGGAATCATTTCACAATTGGAGGTTTTTCAATGAACTTGACAAATTCTGTTCTGTCTTGAGAAGAGAGGTGTATGGCCATGTATCTGATGAGAACATTAAAGCAGAGGCCTTATGTATTCACTGGGTAAATGGATTTTATCAGCATGTACCTATTTAAGAAGAGCAATATTTCCTTACTTGTCTTGACATACTCAGTGGTTTCATTTGAAACAGATGTTACTTAATGTTTTCTGGATAGTAAAACTGTTTCAGAAACTTCAGTCAAGATATTGAGAAAATGTTTTATATCGTCGTCTTATCCTCTTTGATTGGTACTTTTATTATATCTTGCTGAAAGATATGATACGATTGCTGTAGTTCTTCAAATTATGTTGGTGATGATCCAGAATATACTGACAAATGTGTGTGGTGTAGTGCAACAGTAACCTGAGTAGCTAAAGCTCCTCATGGGAGAAAGATTTGCTGGAAGCTGTAATCTAGTCAGGAGAAGCTGAGAAATAGGGAATGTTTTTTTTATAGACACCATCTGAGCTGGTGGTATTGTGTTCATTGTGTTTGCCTTTCATGCTCTAGCCATTCCTCAGCAAGTTTCACTTCAAAAACTGAAAAATATATGTTGGCTTAGTGGAAATTGATAAGATCACTTATCTCAAAAAGCACAGAATAGTCAGAGCAGATGTTTTATATTTTATGTTTTTGCCCAGATTTATGCAATTTTAAACAGCTGCATTAATTTAATGAACTACACTAATTAGCTTTCTATTTCAAAGCTTGAACAAAGCTTGGAAGATACATCAGTTCATAGAGAAAATGATGTGGTGCATGTTGACTCGACATAACATATTGCAACAAAAAGCCATATGACACAATATAAACACAAGAAAATGAGATGAGCTAAAATTCCTTAATTCATTGTTATTTATGCTAGCAGAATAAGTAATGAATACCATCATACATGTATTGTTGTATTTGCCTAATCCACCATTTTGGCAACACTGTAATAGAAGCTGCTCACCTGTCAGCCATCTTAGCTGCTTTGTATTCACCATTACCCTTCCCTGTTGCAGGTATTCTCCTAAATATTCTCCTAAATCGCTGTTTTCCATCAGGGACCTAGAAATGCCAAATTGTGGTTTTTAAGTATAGGAGTCTTGTGTACATTGTCTTGATCACCTTTGGTCTTAGAGCCACTGTCATTTAGTGAGCTAAGCTTTTATGTACAGCAACCTTGAAATTGAGCCTATTTTAGAGCCATGTCATTTGTTGCTTTGACAGTGATCAATACAATTTAAACCACAGCCCTCCATCTAAATGGACAGTCGGGATGTTGCTAAAATGGAGACTATATTTGACTTAACCACCATCTTGCAGCATTTTTACTTATACTATTGTGGAATATCTGAAAAGTGGATGAACATGACTTCATATCTAATGACTTTGTTGCAGTGTGGGGTCATATCTCCTTATAATATTGTAGGATGTATATGTGAAACATATGCAATACGTAAAAACAGCACATTTTTCTGCTTCTTGGCTCTATTTTCTCACACCATATGGCCATCTCATTAGTAGAATTATCTTAATTACCAAATTATCTGTATCAATGCGGAGCACTGCTTCATAAGGCACCTTGTCATTGTGAATTCAGAGGATTAGATGCTGGAGGCCTGTGTGTTTTGATTAGTCTTGAATGCATCTCAAAACACAGCTCCAGGGTGCACACACTGACAAAAGCAAGGCAAATGTCTATGGAACCTTTTTAATTAACTCAAACCTCCTATCCAGTGAGGCGCCAGACGGCTGTCTGCCTGTGCTGAGCCAAATACAAGCGTGAAATAATTTGCTCTGTTTTGCACCTGTTTGCTGTGCAGAAAGCAGTATGTTGTTTTAACTCATTTAACGGTCCCTGACTTGAAGAGTAGGTGCCTCTGGGGGTCAATCAAGAAACAAAACTGAAACTATAAGTCAAGGGAGTGCAGATACCCTCCCAACTTACAAAGATGTGTTTGTTAGTGATGTTACATGTTGTCTGTGATGGACTGGTGACATGTCCAGGATGTACCCCTGCCTTTCACCCAAAGAGAGCTGGGATAGGCACTTAATACTGTGCACTTACCCTAACCCCTTGTCACATGTCAAAAAGAAAGCCACTGAAGACAGCTCCAAGCTTCATTCTGTGCATTTTTAGGTCCAAGAGGTAAAGCATCTTCATTCCCTTTGCAAATTGTCTCTGCTTACAGACAGATCATTGACTCAGGCTGGCATGCCCACCAATCACAGACGCAATTTCCTGTTACCCAGTGTGCGATATATGTTTCTCAGAATTGTTGTGTTTATACAATTGATTTGGGGAAGGGGGGGGTTGCAATCAACTAGTGCACTTTGTATCTCTATTGCTCATTTGTGCAGCAATGCTACTGCTGTACAGCATTACTGAATCATTTCCTTTATGGTGGGACTTGAGGGATTTCAGTTTTAAAGAGTCAGCAGGGTTGATTGCAACTGCAGCAATTGTAACTACTGAATGAAAAAGAAAAAAATGTGACTGTGCTGAGACCATATCTTTCTGACTCTGATTATCAGAGAAACTCATTCACTAAACTAACTGCAGAAGTACAGCTGCCATTGAAAAGAAATCACCTTTTGTTTCAAAAAGTGGAAATGCTGCAAAACCAAAATCTGCCTAGATCTGTTGTGTTCCTTCATGATTATGTAATTAGCAAACTGTTGGCATCCATCATTTTCACTGAATGACAAGCAAATGGGCTGGCACTCTGGAAAATACTCTTATTCTCAGAGGTGAACACAATTCATTTATAAAGTGGGTCATTGTCATTGTCCAATCCTTGCAGGATTAGTGAACCTTCCTATTGCTGGTAATGAACCATTACTTTTGCTTGACCTTGTAGCATGTGATAACATTTTTCTATAGTTTTGCCCCATTTCATTTGAAAAGATTAAATTTATTTAAAGAACATCAGTCTCTTTTACTAATTATTGTAGGTTTGCGCATAAAATATTTTATATAAACACATTCAGCTCTAAGGATAGTAGACAGTTTGTTTCCAGCTGAGCTGTAAAAATCTAGGGTCTATACTGGTGTGGTATAAATGTATTTATAGCATCAAAATGCAAGTAAGTCATATACCAATAAACACAAGTTTAATAATAATAAATCAAATCGGACAGAGAGCCCTTCTGTGTTATGTTTAACTTCTTATTTGTATTGAACACACCAGAGGGCTCTTAAACAGGACATAAAACTATAACTACTATCCTAGACCAGTGTCACCAATATAAATTGTTCTACATTTACTGTAGTGAACTTGGCAATATTGTGATTCAGATCCTCCATCCAGATTCAGTGTGCTATCGGCAGTGATCCTAATACATCAAATTATGACTTGGCCCATGGAGGGCAATCACCTCTAAATGGCTAGCCTTTGGCAACCTAAGCTCTCATTATTTTCATCTACAGAGCACTTACAGAGACATCCGTTTTTAGATGTCAGTGTTGAATGCAAATTACCTGTCCCATTGGCAATCCAATCTTGCACTGAATGCATAAAATATTGATGTTTTAGATATTCTGTCATTAAAAAGAGATTATGTGCTCTGTGTGAAAAATTTCTTTACCTGTGCATGCAAATGTTTTATCAGATTTTTGCCTTATTAGATTCCTCCTCAGGGCCACATACTCATTTGACATCCCTCTGAGCCTGGTTTTATTTTTGTTGCAGCTCTCTGAGTGGGAGAAATTATACTTTTATCACTGTTATTAGGACTTGTATGTAGTTTAAGCAAAGCTCTACCAGCTTCAAACTGAGCAGAGACCAGAATAAGTGGAAATAACTGAGGGCCTTTACAGTATGCCACCTTCTAATGATGTGTTTTCCCAGATAAATGAACTTAAATCATGTGATCAGAGCTTGAATTAGACCACAAATGTGATGACCTCCGACTGAAAATGAATGGGTTTTTTAACCTGACAGAACCTGATATTAATGACTGAGGGTAACTTCATTTAAACCTTAACCTGAACCTTAGGCTTTGGATTGCTACTGCTGCACTTTCATGCTTAGAGCAAGCAGCAAATAAAGAGATAAGGCAGTCTGCCCTCTGTTTAATGGAAAGGCAGTAAAACGGAAAGGTCTGCAATGTCACAGAAAACCCAGCTGGGGTCAGTGTTTCTTCACCGGACAGCTCAGTGTGTCCTGAGATACCACTACGATCAAAACAATCCAGCAGATCAATATTGCCTCTATTTATTATGAACCATGAAGCAAATAGGAAATCACCACTTGCGCTGCAGACGTAGATTATAATCATCCAGTGTCGGCGATTTAAATCCCAGATATGTTGATGTCATCTTTGACACTGCACAAACACGATGTAGGAATATGTGCATCCTAACAAAAGGGGACGGGACACTGGGCAGCGGCGGCGGCCCCTTTAAGACCCGTTTTGGAATAATTAATGACGTCGCGCTGTAAACACGACTGACGCTCAGCTGCGTGGCCGAAGCATCCTCAGACCAAGAGCCCAAGACCTCTCTGGGCTCTTGTGTTTATCTCTCGCTGAAAGGCACAAAAATAACTGCGGTTCACCTCGACTCTCATATGCGGTCTCCAAAATTAAGACGACGGTGCTGCATCTGTTCTACAAAGTGCCATGGCTAGAAAGACGGACAGCCCCTCCTCTTACTATGGTGAGTCGGTCCGTCTTTGTTGTAAACGCTAAGATCTTTTTTTTTTTGTGTCGTGTAACGCAATGACAGCAGAATATAACGGCGTCTTCTTAAGCGTGATGTTTGACACTGCCGCGATTTACAGAGACGTTAGCAAGCTAACATTGTCTGTTGCTAACTATTTAGAGGCTATTTTAACGGTTGGCATCCAATACGCAGTAACCGTAGAATAACGGTTATTAACGTTCGAATAACTTAAGTAGCTAGCTTAACGTCTTTATTTTCCTCGGTGTTTCTTTTCACAGCCCCACATATTATCCGTGTCTTTGGCTTAAGCGTCCGATAACTTCATTGACATTATCTTTTGCCTTGTAACGTTATTGTTTGTCAGGTGCAACGTTAAACGTGTTCACAATAGGATATCAACAATCAGTCTCGTCTCCACTTTGCTCCTCCACTTGTCACACAGTTAGGTTAGCTAGTGTTAGCTAATTGTTTTACTAGCTACAGCCTTATGACAACATTGCATGTTAACATTATCGTGGCTAGATCTGCAGCTGACTGTGAGCAACCGTTAATCGTTTAGTCCAGCTCAAAAATGTCTGAAAATAGGCTGACGTTAGTGAGGAAATTATACTTTCCTACGTGCTTCCATCACATTGCTTTGTTTTGTTCACACCCCGAATATATTCAGTTTATCATACAAGACAAAGAACAGCATGTACACTGTACATTAGTTAACGCTAACGCTAGTCCTCAACATAGAGAACTGGGAATTAGGGAACGCAGACATTAGAGGTATCAGAATATTTTTTTGTGTTGATCAAATAATCTGTTTATCAGCTAATCTGGCTAATCCCCATCCTGAATTATGCCCCAGTCTGTGATCATTCAGGCTAAAAAAAGACTTCTGTTTTTTTCTTTAGTCCTTCTCTTCTCACCAAAATGAAAATTGCATTGTTTTAAGTGCAATCCAGGTATTGCTGTTGGTGGTGAAGGTTTGAAGCAATGTGTTCTGTTAACAGTTTTGCTAACAAGGGATTTAGTGTCTCCAAGTGGCATTTTTGCTACTGCGGGCAATATTTCCACCCATTACTCTGCCTTAGTAATCATGTTGTTTATCAAAGCATCACAATCCTTTAGCATCACCTGCTGCTACACAGACAGCAGTGTCTTTCTTCCAGGAAAGAGTCACTTTCACTGGTGGTTTTTACCAGACTGGTTGCTTTTATTTAGGTGGGATCCCAGGAATACTTTCACAGCCAATAATTTTTTGTTCTTTATTTAGAGGTTTTTAATTTAATAATTGAAAAGTAAGTATTTAGTTTCTTTTGCAAATTTATCGTTGTTTATAAATATCATTGGGCTACTACAAGATAGGGGTGGGAATCTTTAGGCATTCCACGATTCAGTTCGATTGAAAAACGATGCATTAATGCATCGATGCATCATTTCTATGCTTGCTACCTGTTAAAACCCTACTGCCTGTATTTGGGTCATAAACTGTATTTCTTAATGTATTTCCAAACATTGTTGGCCTAATTTGAATAAAGTCAGAGAAAACTATATGTCATTTTAAAGCAGAAAACCTCAGGATTCAGATGGTATAAGGATTGAATTATCACAGCGACAACAGTTCCTTAACGTTTAACAAGAGTACAAACACAGCAAGACGGTAATTCTTACCTTTGCTGATGTTTACAGATCCACACATGGACTGAAACGGCAGGTGATGCATATCAGTTTTTTCGTAAGAGTCCAGTGAACGAAATACCTCCAGGCTTGAGGAAAAATCCATAAAACCATCGTCCTTCCCTTTTCGGTCCTCAATAAAAAGTTTTAATTCTGTTGGTTCTCTGACTGTTTTTGCTGTTTATTTACCACAACTAGACAAACAGACAATAGATTTACATTCTGCAGACTCCCACTTTCCTTCTGATTCAATTTCATAAAATCCAAAACGTTTCCAAACTGTAGCTTTTGATGAAGCAGGTGTCACTCATATAGTTTTTGTTTGTTCTACCATTTTCTCATGTAGGTCACACACCTAAACATATGAGCCTAAACATGCTTGTAGAGCATGTGCTAAAACATGGCTGACTGGTGGACTTTATTCCATCAAATATTACAATCAATTATGAACTTTTCCACATCCATTCAGAATTGTTTTAAAGTGAACGATGATTCATAGAAAAAATGATTATTTTTCCCACCCCACTACAAGAATATCTATAGGAAAATAACTTGCCTTTTAAATTCGAATAAAGTGATCCACCACACTGAAAGGGCAATTCACGAATCTGTTCAATGACATTTTTCTTTACAACATTATATCTAATTTTCACCAAAAGTTAGAGTTACACCAAAATCATTTATCAGCTAAGCCCAGTTATAACACAGAACTTTATATAATTACTTTCTTCATGTCATGCATGTCAGTGTCAGCAGAGCATCATATCACAAACCTCTTCTGTTCTGTATAAGTATAGTCGACATAACTAACTATGAGGGAGGCTTAATCTATGGCTGCACACAGACAAGTCTGCTTTGCACCAGCTCTTGATGGGGAGAGTTACTCTATCTTCCTGTTATTTCCCAACATGCTGACCCTCCGTGTTCCTCAGACCTCACGACTACAGCCTTCTGCCAATCATGACAGCAACTTGTCAACTGTAGTGATTCTTAATACTCTCTGCAGACATTCAGCTCACAACTGGGGCCTTCAAACCCTATCACTCCCAGTTCACAAAGTTTAAGCTGGTACTTCAGTGTGCCATAAACCTAAAGCTAGAGATTATGTGCATTGTAAGGTAAATGGCATAGTGTGGAGCAAAACCCAATGTAGAGCCTCTGTATCATTATCAGACCTATATATATTATTTTTTTATATATATATATATTTTTTTTTAATTTTTTTTTTTTTTACTTACAGTATATAATATATAGCATTATACTAATATAGAGTATACCTGCATTGTTTGCTTCAACTCAAGTGCTCAGTTACACAGAATATAGTAGTAGATAGTTTAATTAAAAGCATATTTTTTCCTTTACAGCACCAATTGACATAGGTAGCAGAGCATGGGATGGATTTATGGTGCCTCCCTGTGTTTAGATCAGTTGCTTTGTTACTGGCTGCAGTGTTTTTTTTTTTTTTTTGTTTTGTTTTTTCATCCATTAACTTCGTTAAAAAAAAACTGTTCTGAGATTTTTGGTCTCATAACAGAGAACACAGAACAAATTCTTGTTCTACCTAGTAGTCACCTAATGTTTTTCACAGTGGATTTGTTTAGATTTGAGCGTTTTGTGGCATCCTCTCCTGATAACGCTAAAACAAACTTAAATTACTCCGTCAATTTTGATTGTACAGATAAAAGCAAAATATCATTTCAATCTGTAAAGGTCCTAGTTTTAGTTGAATATCCTCATAATAACAACAAAATGCTGTGCTTTTGTTAACTAAAGAAAGCAGACAGGGTGCCCGCTCTGTCTTCTCTGTCCCTGTCATCTTTCTTCACAGACACGTAAATAAAACAACCAGAATCTCAGCGAATACCTACCTCATAAAAATAAGAAATATATGGCTAGAAAGCTAGAAATGTTTTCTTTTAAATTAAACAATTCAAGTCGAATATAAATCATCAGTTTTTATTTAATCTGTATGAACGTAAGAAGTACATTTTCCCGTCTCACCTCATTACAGCTTATTTGATCCCACCTCGCACTCGAGTACCTTGAGTACCACACAATACCTCGAGTGCACTGTTCATATGGAAATAATCTGAGGTGAACCAGGTAATTATGTGCACGCCCCCGAGAAATGACATAAAACGTCAAACTTCATCATAGAATTTACTCACTTTTTCTGTGCGTTTGGATGATGGCAAAACACAATCATGTATAAACTTGCTGCTCACATATTATTGTAGCCCAGTTTGTGCTGATTAGTGTTATCAGACCTTAGCCATCAATATGTTTAAAAGCAACTGAAAACACCTCAAATGTCAGGGCATGTCAAAACTTGTCCAGGGCCCCAAAACACCCTCAGACCTAGAGGGTTAATGATAAGGATGATGATGCTGAGGCATTGTCATGATGCAATTTCATGGAAAAATGATAGATAACACTGAGTTATTATCTAGCTTTTATATAAAAGCTACCATTCCATCATGCACATTCAGCAGTCCTTCGCTTGCTCTACCTCTTAGATTCAAGTGTACTCCTGTGGCTAGTATATTATATAATTTTTTTAACTATGTAGAAAGTGTTCCATTTATACTGTGTTGCTATAATGTTCAGTCAGTTAGAAAAGTAGAAAATAGCTCATAATCATTCTGTGACAGGCTTGTAAGTAACGATTTAGATATGAAATCCTTTCACCACAAAGTGTTGAGTCGGGCACACTGTTAATTAACAAATTTCTCGCATGGGCAACCTCCGTAAACGCTGCATTTTTTTACTGAGTCAATGCAGTGTCATGACAGAAAGCTGGGAGCTATGGTTAGAATCAGACAGTCACACAAATGGCATATCCAAAATTAAGTGCTGTTATGGGTTTTTTTAAGTGCCAATGTCCTCTGCAAATAGTCATTTTTAAATGGAGCCCAATACTCACTTCATAGTACTCCTACACTTTTTATTAGATTGTATGGCATTTCTGCTCATTATTTCAAACATGGTTTATTTTCCTCTTCTACATATTTCATGTGTATTTTCTCAAGTGATAGCTGTGTCAGTCCCTGGAAGTTTGAAGTATATTATTCACACTAATGACAGGGTGAGTCAGTAAATAATTTCAGAGGTAAACACTGGAGGGTTATTTGTTAGTCTATGAAAATGGAACAGTTAGAATGTGAGGAGGCTGTTCTAGATAACAGCAGCGAAACTTAAATTTCCAGTTTGAGGTAAAAACATAAGTGTTTGTTTATGACTAGATGGCTAAGTGACAAGTAATTTAGGAAACAAAACCCAAAGATGGAGACAAAAATGAGCAAGATACACAGCTACGTTCATGCTAGACACGTAGGTTTTGAATCTCGATGCACAGTGAGACTTGAAATGACTTTTGATAGCTTTAATGTGCTAAATGAAGCACCTTGCTTTATGGAAACAAATAAATCATTATCCCAAGAACAAAAGAGACAAGGTGTTCTGATGTTGTAAACATGCTTTGTTGCACAGCTGAAAGCCATGGATTTCACCTGATATGGTTGCTTAGATATTTTAGGTTTTTTAGGAGCTTTTACGCTGATCTAATTCAATGTTTGCAGATTAGCATTCCCTCTTGGAAAATACCAACAGTAAAATGATATTGATATTGACCAAATCAAGACACTGGCATCAAGACACTGGCTCTCCCTCAGGGTTATAAAAACAAACTGAACTTCTACCTAAATCAGAATAACGCTTTGTTTAATAAGTCAGATGTGTTTAACTCATGGCTCAGAGTCAGTAATTCACCAGAGCGCATGCAGTTCTTGCTGCACTAGAATCACGATTCCAAGTCTCTGATGTACCTTGACACACACACACACACACACACACACACAAAAACACATTTACTTATTTAAAACTTGCATCACTGGCAATCGGTGAGAGATTGACTTTGTGAACTTAAATTGTGTCTGTTTGTGTGTGGTGTTACAGTGGGTACGGAAAGTATTCAGACCCCTTTAAATTTTTCACTCTTTGTGTCATTGCAGCCATTTGCCAAAATCAAAAAAGTTCATTTTATTTCTCATTAATGTACACTCAGCACCCCATCTTGACAGAAAAAAACAGAAATGTAGAAATTTTTGCAACTTTATTAAAAAAGAAAAACTGAAATATCACATGGTCATAAGTATTCAGACCCTTTGCAGTGACACTCATATTTAACTCACATGCTGTCCATTTCTTCTGATCCTCCTTGAGATGGTTCTGCTCCTTCATTGGAGTCCTGCTGTGTTTAATTCAACTGATTGGACTTGATTAGGAAAGGCACACACCTGTCTATATAAGACCTTACAGCTCACAGTGCATGTCAGAGCAAATGAGAATCATGAGGTCGAAGGAACTGCCCAAGGAGCTCAGAGACAGAATTGTGGCAAGGCTCAGATCTGGCCAAGGTTACAAAAGAATTTCTGCAGCACTCAATGTTCCTAAGAGTACAGTGGCCTCCATAATCCTCAAATGGAAAAAGTTTGGACGACCAGAACTCTTCCTAGACCTGGCCGTCCAGCCAAACTGAGCAATCGTGGGAGAAGAGCCTTGGTGAGAGAGGTAAAGAAGAACCCAAAGATCACTGTGGCTGAGCTCCAGAGATGCAGTAGGGAGATGGGAGAAAGTTCCACAAAGTCAACTATCACTGCAGCCCTCCACCAGTCGGGGCTTTATGGCAGAGTGGGCCGATGGAAGCCTCTCCTCAGTGCAAGACACATGAAAGCCCGCATAGAGTTTGCCAAAAAACACATGAAGGACTCCCAGACCATGAGAAATAAGATTCTCTGGTCTGATGAGACCAAGATTGAACTTTTTGGCGTTAATTCTAAGCGGTTTGTGTGGAGAAAACCAGGCACTGCTCATCACCTGCCCAATACAATCCCTACAGTGAAACATGGTGGTGGGAGCATCATGTTGTGGGGGTGTTTTTCAGCTGCAGGGACAGGACGACTGGTTGCAATTGAAGGAAAGATGAATGCGGCCAAGTACAGAGATATCCTGGAAGAAAACCTCTTCCAGAGTGCTCAGGACCTCAGACTGGGCCGAAGGTTCACCTTTCAACAGGACAATGACCCTAAGCACACAGCTAAAATAACAAAGCAGTGGCTTCGGAACAACTCTGTAACCGTTCTTGACTGGCCCAGCTAGAGCCCTGACCTAAACCCAATTGAGCATCTCTGGAGAGACCTGAAAATGGCTGTCCACCAACGTTCACCATCCAACCTGACAGAACTGGAGAGGATCTGCAAGGAAGAATGGCAGAGGATCCCCAAATCCAGGTGTGAAAAACTTGTTGCATCATTCCCAAGAAGACTCATGGCTGTACTAGCTCAAAAGGGTGCTTCTACTCAATACTGAGCACAGGGTCTGAATACTTATGACCATGTGATATTTCAGTTTTTCTTTTTTAATAAATTTGCAAAAATTTCTACATTTCTGTTTTTTTCTGTCAAGATGGGGTGCTGAGTGTACATTAATGAGAAATAAAATGAACTTTTTTGATTTTGGCAAATGGCTGCAATGACACAAAGAGTGAAAAATTTAAAGGGGTCTGAATACTTTCCGTACCCACTGTATATCCACATGGTGTTCAAATGTTTATTGGCTTTTTTTTTTTTGCAAAAAAATACCAGTTGATTTAAAAAAAAAAAAACAACAAAAAAAAAAAAAAACGTCATGGTATTTATTATGAAATGTTTAATAGTGAAATTTCTTTCTTCCTACTTTGCCATTGGGAATCCCAGTTTCATCCTACCTAATGTAAAACCTGGTATTCTTTGATGTGTAAAGCAAAATGACTTCTGTGTTAAAATGCTGGAAAAATCCCCATCTCATTTAAGTCATTGCAGAGTGCCAAAATCTTCATTTTTCTAAAACATGCAAATATGTCTGCCTAGAGGGTAGATTATTTACAATAGCCTAATGCATTCCAGTGCAGATTAACTTGTACATGTTTTTTTTTTTACAATTATTGGTGTGATTTTCCTAATTCTATCCTGGTTTTCCAAAATGCAAACAGAATTTTTTAAACCATACCTGACTCAAAGGAAGTGGAATCACCTTGTTTCAAGAAAAGCAATTCTTTAGTAATGAACCTGAGACTAAAGGATATTGTGTGCAGTTGTACAGTTGTGTGTATGTGTAGTTGTGTGTAAGTGCGTTTTTTTCACCTTGGTGTGCATGTTGTATGTTTGGATACCAAGATGCAGCCTTCCCTCTTATGTTTTTAGTCTTTAAAAATCCAGGCCAAAGCAGGCTGAGCCTGTCACTGATCCGCAGTAGCGAGTATCGTTTCACAGGAACACAGGACTACCACTGACATGCCTGAAGGCTCCCACAGAAGTAACCAAGGTCACAAAGCCCCAGCCACAATACTTCTGCTTCACTGCTTGGAGCAGTAGGCTAGCTGTCAGCATCTGACACTCTCAGATGCTAACTCCCCTCCTGGGGGGTCAAATCCCAATCTGGATCCTGCTATTCTCAGCATTTGAAGGGATGTCAGCTAGCACTGTGTCTTTGCTTCCCTGTAAAACATGCACAGTAAATGGTGTTCAGGCACTGATAGGAGTTAACCCAGTGGGCTACCAAGGTAGCTATGCCAAGTACACAGTCCTCAACCATCTGCTAATAGTTGAGAAGATCCCAAGAGACTCTGCAGAGTAAACCTAAACCAGAGATCTGGATGTTGTTGTCTTGTCTCAAAAAGCTGACAAGCACTTTAAAGATTGTACTGTTCCCCAGAGGGGAAAAATAAGACCAAGGCAGGAAAGATGTATCTGGATACAGAAGGGTGATACAAGAAAGGCAGAGGAAAGGAAAATTTTGTTGCCACATGGCATTTGTGGATTCTGTCTCTCTCTCTCCACATTTTTAATATTATGAAGAATTGAGCCATCTGGAGCTTTTTAGCTGCTTTGATTCTTTCAGAGATGTAATCCAAATGTTTTTTTTTTTTTCTTTTCCGGGGAGTGTGGGAGACGTGCATGATCGTGATGCTGCTCCTAATTCATCTGTGTTAACGTGCAAAGGTTTTTGTGTGTCTGCGCGTGTGTGTAGGAGGTGTTAGAGGTAGTGAGATCTTCGAGTGTTTCCTGACTCAAGTGAAGCCTTGCAAGTAATTCTCTACCCCTTAGGACCCTCTCATAATGTATTTCTGTTTTGTTTAGCCCATGACCTCTTACTCTATCATAGATTTACTGGGCTCTTTATGGCAGTAGTACACACAAGTGGCTTTCTTACTGGCCTGCCATGTACTCCACAATAATGTTGCAGTGAAAACCTGAACATGGCTAGATTTTAAGTACAGGTTATGAGACAATACAAAGCCCTAAAGTCATGTTAATGGATGTTTCTTTCCTCCATGGATTGGCAGAAGCTAGTGTTTTCATCAAATATGAATGAATATACTGTACACAGCATTCATACTTGAAGACTGTGCACCCTGCTGAGCAACATCATTATACTGAATTTTTAAAATTTCTATTTTCTTGTTTTTGTATTTGTAGCTGAATCCTACAGTCCTCTAAGACTAGGATAGCTTTGACAGAGGTGCGGTCTCACAGCACTTAACTCTCTCCAGGTCTTTGGAAATGTTTATGAATCAGCAGATTAAAAACAACAACAAAAAAGTCCTTTCCAAATGGCCCTTCTGACCCAACCCATGTAGAGCACCTGCAGTGTTCGAGCTGTTTGCCTGACCACAGTATGAAAGAGGGCTGTGTTGGACAGTGGAGCTTTGGGACACTGGTGCCTGTGTCTGCTCGTGTTGATTTGTCTCTGTACTGGATATATTTACGAGCTGAGAAACTCTGTGGGGTGGGGGAGTGAGGGTATAGAAACAGGATAGAGAAAGTGAAGAACAACTTTTACTCTGGAGGATATGATGACAACTCTATACTCGACAGTTATGTTTCCCATTTTTAGACCTGGATTTTAAGATTTGTGTATATGCTAATGACTGATACAATTTAATGCACTGGTCATCTTACATTAACAAATTTCACAGTATCTATAGTGTTACTTGTCACATTATTTATATGTGACTGAGAAAATGTGCACATTATCCCCAAGCAGGCTAACCACGTCATAAAGTGAGCCACAGGAGGTAAGTGTCCAATTTAGTCTCCTCCCAAATTGTGAGCTACAACTGCTTTTGTGACTTTACCCAGAATCTATCACTGCAGACTGGGTTGTTACGACTGACTGTCTTGTAGCCCCAGCTACAATCTGAAGCTGATTCTCAGCAGTAAGTCTCAGCATATTTAGAATCTGTCTGACAAGAGATATGGGATGCAAGTTGTTGTAGTGTCTTTCACGCTTTTGAGAACTTGTATTAAACCTCTGTTGGTATTAGGAATTTTAACAATGTTGATGCGTGTCACAGACTTAATTGATAATGTTAGGTCCTCACCAGTGTAAATTGATCCATAGATCTTGTTGCTATGGCTGAAGAGCCGAAAATGCGAATGGGACTGGGGAGTGAAGATTACTGCCAAAGCCTTTGTCTGATCCTGATGTTTAATTCCTCACCCTCATTGCCTCAGAGCCTTTGATTACCACCATGATTGTTATGTTTTCTGTAAATCTTTCAGTCACAGCAGGACACGGTGGCATTATCCAACACTATGTCAGTAAAGGAGACTAGCAGTTAGTGGAGCTAACAGCGACTCTAGCTGTCCCAGTGTAGCATGCCTGCCAGGCTTTTTCCTAATGTTGTTGACTACAGACCCTCATTCAGCCTGACTACAGCCAGCAGCACACATCCAGTCCACCAGCCTCATCTCCTGCACTGGCAGACTGCAGTGCAGTCTAAACAGCCGTCATCTAATGCAGTCTGCTGGTGGCCCAGCATCACTGATGATTTTCACCACTCTCTTTTTAACCCTTTACTGCAATGTGTTTTGTGTGCCAGAGGAACATACTACAGCCTGGTGGAAATAGTGAGGCTAATTTAAATGAGCAGGAACAGCAGCTGAAGCTAAATTTAACTTAGCTGAGAAAGCATGTATTCTCTCACCTGAATGTTTTTGTCTTAGACTGAAGAGGTTTGTAGTCCTCTAGAGTGTTTTAGTATGGTTGTGTTTTCATGTTCTCACTGTCATATTGACAGTCTTGTATTCTGGATTTTGACTGATGTAATGACTGCCCTCATTTTACATCAATTGGCAGATGACCATGCTGCCTGATGCCAATCTTGCAGGACATATTGGCAGGTTGCACAAGTTCTAACAGGAGGCTGATCAAGAAACCACTGATATGACTGAGAAAAGCTCCATTCCCTGACACTGAATACAGCACAGTCTGTGGCTCTCCTTGAACTCTGCATGATTCAGCTGGCACTGACCTTATGGACTAACTTGTTTTACCACAATTGTGTAGATGAATTTTTTATATCTATGTAATGTTTATTTAACTTTTATTGGGCCCTGTCTAGTAGTCAGCTATGTGTCTTGCTCACCCCCAGCAGCTGTAATTAGCTCTGTGAATTAATTTGATGTAACTTGCTGGCCATGAAGGTGTAGCAACAACCACTGGGATAAAAAAGCAATTGGAGGCAGCTTAAGGCACAACAGAGTTATAGTTCAACTCTGTCATTAACTTAATAGGAAAATTATAATTTGAGTGCTATGAAACTGTTTTCAGTTTACATGTTTAAACTGAATTGGAGCGGTTCACCTTGGCTCTTGATGTTTGAGTTACTTCAGCTTCTAGTTGTTCGTGGTCTGTTAGTAAAAGCCTGTGTTTCATTGTCACACAGCAACAGTAAAATATAGGGGGAAAAAACGGTTATCAGTCATAACTATCAGAATCTGTTGAATTATACTTGATATTGTGTATGATATATATATTTTTTGTTTGTGTTTGAACTGTGTTTTCAGCATTGTTGACAACTAACTTGAAATACAGAGTAGCATCCTCCTCTATTCAATGCCAGTGTCCTGCAAATGCTGCAGTGAGCACCTGGTCCAGTGACACTATGTCCTTGGCTGGGAAATTCATGCACTTAACAGAGAATATTGCCTGTTTTTAGACCTGATACACAACTCTAGTGAGTGACTTTCAGTGACAAGCAAACAGATGGCTGTAAAGTACAATTTTCAACAGCAAAGACAAACGAAAAGGGACATGGGCCTCTCATACCCAGTACTTGTAAAGAAAGGTTAGGACCTCACTTTGTTTTCAGTATGAGAAAAGTGTTCATAGTGCAGTTACACCAACACTGGAAGGATTTTCCTTGACATGATTCCATGTAATCATGAGACCATTGGTTTTAAAATGAACTCTTAACCTTTGACACATACAGTCCTATAGCTGGCATAATTCTTACCTGTCTCCAGCATACAATTTGTCAAAATAAACATGAACAGAAATGTGACCTTGCCAACTACCTTAAGCACAAGTACACTTCTGTTATTATATATATTTTTTACTTCTGATTGTGCAGCTTAAGGACACTTCTTGAGTTAGTTTCTTTCCCCAGGCATTATTTTACTGTTGGCCCAGAGATTTGGAATCTCTTCAGGCCATAGTACTACAGTGCTACAGTAGAGCCACAGCAGCACGGAAATATGAAACACTTTTTGTCAGGTAGCAATTTACCAAGAAAGTTGCCAGGGTTTAGAGTGTCTCTTAACCTTGTAACCTTGCTCATAATTTAGCACTTTGCCCAATGTATGCATGCATGCATTATGCATGCAATTATGTTCATGCATTCACATAATTGAGCAGTTCTTTTCCCTCTGTGGATACTGTGGCTTAGTTGTGTTGCTAATTTAATTTTAAATGGGCAAACTTTGCAGATTCATTCATCAATCTATTTTAGATTTTTTTTTATTTTATTTTATTAAACATCAAATTAATTTACGTCAAAAGTATTGAGACCCTTTGTTGTGGTACTCTAAACTGTGGTCAGGGGCATGCTCTTGGCTTTCATTATCTTTGAGATGTGTCCAAAACTTTTTGTGGCTATTGATTGTAGACTGATGGACAGAGGTGGTGGTTTCATCCATTTAAAATCAAATCTGCAATACAGTATGCAAAAACGAAAGGGGTTAGAAAACTGATTCTAGCACCACTTTATACTATACACCTGCATTCACAATCGTAAATGTGTGTACCAATCTTGATTTTTTTTTTTTTTTTCAATATGGGATATTGTCTTCATGTAGAAGTATTTGCTTTTTTCAAACCACGTAGGGGTTTCACCACAGCAATCACTGGCACTCACTAACTCACTCTGAGTGATGCATAACTGGCAGAGTTTGGGAAGCAATGTGCAGAATCTGTTACCTCTTTAGCAGAAAGAGTTTTTGTATTTGTGGTTTGTGCTACAGATTTTCTGACATTGCAACTCTGTTTCATGCTAGTCCAATTTAGAAGTTACACATTATATAGTATGTGGTACATTCGGAATAGGCCTACTAGTTCTGCATGTGCATACTACACAATATGCTCATCCCTCACACTTTTTGAAGCAAAAGTAGTTTATGCATCTCTCAACAAGATTAGTTTGGGAAATGGGCAGATGGGAGATAGGCCTACTCATGCTGCTGCTATGTCTACCCCAGCTGCTTGAAGATATTATTCTCCATGTGTGATGATTAATAGGTCCTCGGGAACATGTCATAGAAGCAGCGAAAGATGCATGCAAATATTGTGCACTGTCACACTACAAATGCATTCCATTGGACTTTGGGTGACTGATGGCTCAGTATTTACTTTGCTGGGTCAAATGGAGAATCCTCTCTGTGACCCAGATAAGATTTTTGGATTACAGGGTGTTAAAATGATTTATCATATTTCTATGTTAGCTACATTGCTTTTGGCTGTTACTGCTCTGGCTTATCATAGTCGTCCCTCCTTCACTCAGTTGTACTATCAAATGGCCCAGCTAGTTTGTTCTGGGTAGTTTAAAGGCACAGCAGGTTCATCTATGACACTTGCACTGCCTATGGAAATAAATATTGCACATAACCTTTTAGATGTTCAAGAAAACTCTTCAAGAAAACAGAAACAGCATCAGTCAAAAGTCTTGTCTTTTTCTGTTAGTGAATTACTTTGTTACACTGTATATATTAGGAACTCCATTAGTAAATATTGTTTATATTATGTATTTATGTATTTTTGCTCCATGCTTTTATCAACTAATCTCACCATACCCTTAATTGTTTTACAGGTGAGCCACACAAGTTTGACCCAAACTTCAGAGGTCCTGTCCATAACAGGTACTGTATACATTCAACCATCTTTTACTTTTGAAATATGTTTAAAAATAGAACTAAAGGAGAGATTTGGTCATCACTGAAAAAGTTAATAACAGGACAGTAGACTAAAGTCAGGCACTAATAAGAAAATAGGATTTTCATAATTTGGGGGAACTGCCCTTTTAATTACTGGTCATTATCTTCCAACATTTGATACTTACAAATCTATTGAATTTGCCCATTGTATAGTTGGTTTGGCACATACCCCTCTTCAAGTGCTGATAGACTGATTGTTTGTCATGGTACATTAGTAAAGATCGAGGCTGGGTGCTGGCAGCTCTCTCCACACCACCGCACAGATCAATATCCATAAGTCAAGCTGGTGGCTGGAGTTAGCCCAGTGACACACATTATTAACCAGCCAGATACACCCAAAACTGATGTAGTCCATGCAACACTGGGGCCATTGCAAAGAGAGTGAAATGTCTAAACCAGCAAGCACAGTCATACTTCTCCTGATGAACTGTGGTCACATGTCTGCCTCTATACCTGTCAGTAGTTACTGCTTGCATTGATTTAATTTGAAATGTTTGCTGAAAAGAAATAGGATGTTTATCATCCATCCATTTATCATGTGATTAATTGAACCAAACTAAAACCTTTTAACCACTAAAGGTGTTTTCAAACTATTCAAAACAGTGGTATTTGTTATGAGCATGATTTTGTTAACATTAAAATTGTTAATATCATGACATGACAAGATTGTGCTTAACAGGTATGGCCTTCTACATTTATAAACAAAGAACTTTAGGTTGGATATTTTCTCTCCAAAGATGATATCTCACTTAGAATGAGGTGAAGAACTGAAAAAGTTCAAGTGAAAATAAGGAGCAAAATTTTGTAATAAAATCCTGTGAGGTGGCACCACCAGCTTTTCTTGATGATTTAGTCATTTTCTGTGGTAATGTAGGCTCTTATCTCTTTTATGTTCTATGTCAGTTTGGCAGACTGCTTTGAAGGCATGTTTTAGCCCACTTGTGTGTCTATTTATCCCACCCTCTCCAGCCCATTTCACTGCTACAGCTGGCTGAAAGCACCAAGTATACTTTGATGTTTCTGTGGCTCAGAGGCTTTTCCTTAATGAGAACTGGGAGAGAATTGACTCTGTGGATGGGTTTTCATGCAAGCATAATACTTGAATGAAGTAATGGTGTCTGGTTATTGAGCAGTCCTCTACAGGCCGGAGAGAAGTGGATATAGTGTAGTTTTAGATTTACTGTAAGTATGATGCACAGATACAGTCAGTGTGACAAATTCACACAACTGCATGATCGCATTGTAATGCGACAGTGCCTTTCATAGTGTTCGGTTACCGTAATTCATTATAAATATGCAATCACATACAAATTTAACTATAATTCAGTTGCTCTCTTCCATCACAGTGTGACAGCTTACTTAAAGGAGACCTGTGTTTGTCACAAAAGCTGTTCCTTTGAACCAGAAACCCTCTTGGCTCTCGTGACCATGAGAAATATCCATTTTTGGCCCTCTAATATCTCTTCCAGTTAATGTCTCTTGCAAAGAAGGGACAGTCTGGCAGATTCACACCACACTATTCTGTGGCACTGCTGCCATCTGTGTCACCTTTCCTCCCACAGAATATCAGCCCTGAAAATATAACACTGACACTAAAGTTGTGCATTGCACTGACGGGGCTTCCAACAATGACTTTTCATTCAGAGCAGCACTGCCTGCCAGCATAGTGCACAAGCAGGGCAATGCTTTGGTCCCCCTTTATGTTTGCGTAAGCAACATCTGAGGAGAGCTGAAGTTTGGGAGTGAGGCTTGGAGGAATCTGAATTGATTTGAGGTTTGATTTTTTTTTTTTTAAATTTTGGATCTGACTTGCAGTCCATGTGGCTTTCTTCCCTGAGATAAGAGAACAAAGCAAACTTGTTCTCATCCTCCTCACTTTGTCAGCTCCCTTTCAGCACTCACCTTTGCAAGATTCAAAGGTGACTTTGTATTAGCACTATGCTGCTGTGTTTGCACTTTGTCTTAATAATGTAGTCAGGGCTATATGAGAGAGATTGGAAACAAGAGAGATCTCCAGTAAGAGTCACATTATGGTGGTGCAGCAAGGTCAGCTCAAGACTCTCACCCTTCAGATCTCCCTCTCTAATCACCTAGGATGTGTGGCTGAGTGAGAGATAACTTATCTGGCAGCTAAAGGATGAAGAGGAATCTAAGAATGATGCAATGACAGTTCTTACCCATGTTAATTTTGAATGTAATGACTTGAATCCATTAGTAATATGCACAATATCAGCAACAGCTTTGCTGGTAATGTGGCAGGTTGTTTTTATACTCCTCATACCCATTGTCAGCGTAAAACTGGCTGCGCTGTCATTACCTGCCTTAGGTTCTCTATTATCTCCAAAAATAACTGCTGTGTCTTCAGAAAGATGATTTACACCTTTATGTGTCACACATCCCCAAACCTTTTTCACATTGCTCTTTTACCTCTTTTATCATCAAATGGCATCTAGTCAAGGTTATGCTGGATATTTGGTTATTTGCCCGAACAGAGCAGAAGGTCTGTGGATCACTTATGATCAGCTCCCACATTATGAGCAGAGATATCACATTTTAAATTTGCAGGTATCTACAGCCTTAATGAAATTCAGATAAGAGTGGTGATAATGGAGACATCTTATTTGAAAATGAGAATCAAAGTTATTAGCTACCTGGCTGGAACGAGAAACACTCCCAGTCCTTTATACAAAGTTAAGTAAACCACAACAGCATGGTAACTTAGACATTTTACTGCAGTTATTTATGCAACACCATAAAAATTGGCTCTTAACTGCAGCTGCTCTTGCCAACAGTCCACAATAATTTACAATGTAAGCTTAAGTTACACAGCTAGCCCTAAAACTACACATGCTTGCTTCCTGTTAAAAAAAGTGCATTTAATAAACTTATTGGTATCCTTTGTGTACATCAGTGCTCTAGTCACCCTTGATTGTCTGTTGAATAATCTTGAAATTGTATTTGGAGGCTAAAGAGCATCACACACATTTATATATATATATATATATATATACATATATATATAGATAGATAGATAGATAGATAGATAGATAGATAGATAGATAGATATAGAACCATGTAACCAAGCTGCTTACAAAACAAGGAACAGTGATTCTTCAAGGAACTGCAGGAAACACTGTCACTTCTGAGCTCAGACATCCTTTTGACCTTGCTTCCCTAGGTGAAAGAGGAGAAGGATTGAAAACTAGGGAAGACGATGGTCTCGCATCATTTGTGTAGTATGCAGTGTTAGGAGGAGGCTCTGTATGTCACTTATACACTTGTCGATTTTGCACAGTGGACTGTTCTTTGTATTTTTCAAGGCTCAGCTTGGTACTCGTGGTCTGAATAGTTGTGAAAGAGTGCTACGAAGGGGCTGGGCTGACAGCTTCTCTCAAAATGGGAAGGAGGGGAAGAAAGCTTGTTATGGAAAAGACTCACAGAGAGAGACTCTGACACATTGTTTCAAACTAGCAGACTAAGGCTTCTGTGGAGAGAGGGGCAATCTTCAAATAGCTGTCTCTGCCTGTGAGACAGTTAACTCTGGGGGGGATTCAGAGTCTCATTAGAATGTCTGTAGAGATCTCCTACAGTTTCTCTGAAAACGCCAAATACAGATGACATCTCGTCATGCCTGGTAGCAAGAACTGCATAGATGAAGAGCTCAAACTTACTTGCCATACTGAATAGACGTTATGTCATAATTACCAACAACAGTTAAACACACAATGCATGTTCTGTTTTCTTTAGATTAGGCAAATTCCCAATTCCTCCTGTTGATGCAAATTTGTCTTAATTTAACAACTGCATTCATCAACTCACTATTAATGAATACCCATATTTTTTGCAAGTAATCTTGGTTTTGCATGTCACACATCTATTACTTATTCTCACATTTTTCTTTTCCAGGAGCTGTACTGATGTGGTTTGCTGTCTTATCTTCATCATCGTCATCCTTGGCTACATCGCTCTGGGTACTGTGGGTGAGTTGGACACATTGCTGCTAATCACACAAAATTTCATAATGATGTGAAACCACACACTCAAACATGGACATGCACAGTAGTGGTCATATGTGCTAGTCTGGAAGTGAAAATTTCATCACGACATGCATCTTGTATGGCTGTGGCTTGTGTCTTGATTGGAGGTGATCATATTAGTAAGGCTGTTTTGTGTCTCAGTTGAGTTTCGACTGGATGATCATTGATTTCTTCTGGCTCTCGTGTCATTCAAATTTTCTTGAAGGCATTTACTGTAATTCATTCAAGTGCAACAGACACTGTGTGCAACTGACTGGGGCTGTGCAAATCAGCTCTTTTTTTCTTTCTTGCATGCTTTTTATCTCTGTCTTTCTCCCATTAAAGTTCTGCTCTTGTTCCTTTTGCTCATTTTTTCCTTCTTGCCACTTTCCCACATTTCTCACACAGAAAAACCCTTTTTTTTTTTTTTTTTTTTTTTTCTTTCATACCTGACCACGCATTTCTTTTCTCCTTCACTCGCATTTATGACATACATCACAAATTAGGGGAAAATGAGGTCCCAGTGCTTGCCAGGTTGTTGTCAGTGGAGTCACGTCTCGAATTGGGCATCAGAAAGACTTACCGTTTCCCAATAACTTCAAAAAGAGCAGGAGCTCTGACAGTGAATGTGTCTTCACATAGATACTGACTTATCTACAATCAGCTAAGGAACTTGATGTTCTTGCTGCATAATTTTTCAGTTTCATCATTCTTCTGGTGTGTCAAAGATTTGTAGATGGTCTTTGTTGTGCTGTCTCACATTCAGCACAATCCTTTATTGACTGGTATGGTGAAAGGCCTTAACATAGGGCAAACAAATCAAACACAATAATTGCTTAGCAAACTGAATTCAGGGTTACCGCCACTCCTAAAGAAAGAGAAAAGAAGAAAAAATGAAATGCATTTTTGTGTGTGTGTGTTTTGTGTAGAAGTTTCTTCTTAATTAATATCAATTTATGTAATCATTGTCTTGTTAATGATGTCAGTTATTTTTTTATCCTTGGTTAGTTTGTCTGACAGATGCACAGACTTGGTCTGATGCACACATAGAATGAATTTAGTTGTTCTGTTCATGCAGCTATATTTTAATAATGCAATGCAGCACTAGTCTGTAGGTAAATTCTAATTGTTATATATATGTTTTTTGTTACACAAAAACTAGATGCAATACATCTCATTTACACACTCCTTGACAGATGTCACATTTAGGAACTCAAAAAGGAAAGCTGTGTGTATGTCAGTAGATAGAAACCAGGAGTATGTGTGTAGTATGGCTAAACATGAAAAAAACTATGCATTTCAAACAAAACATGGATATGTGTTCAGCCTGGATCCATGGGGACCCCAGGAAGGTCGTCTATCCAACTGACAGCCATGGTCAGTTCTGTGGCCAGAAAAACACCCCCAATGCGTGAGTAGGAAAATATCTGTTTTTTGAATTTTTATAAAGTGGAATGTTTGTTTGTTCTCTAATTTCTGTCAGCTTTCCATTGTTATCTGTATACTGACAAAAGGCTATTCGGATATTCCATAGAAATGATTTGTGATTAATTATGGCAAACTCTTTTGCAGCACGGTACACAGTATGTGTTGTGTGTGTGTGCGTGCGTGCATGCTTATGTGCATGTGTGCGCTTGCTGATAAAACATTGCACTGTAATGGGCACATTTCTCAGTGTTTTCAATCCATCTAATATGGCACCTCTTTTTGTCTTCATCATTTGTCTCTACAGAAACAAAGCCATATTATTCTACTTCAACATGTTGAAATGTGCCAATCCTGCAGTTTTAATTAACCTTCAGTGCCCTACAACCCAGGTAGGAGCGTAAATGAAGCTCCCCCCAGCAAAACATTTTACAATGCTTTATGTTCCTCTCCAGCTTTTTCTCCACGCTTGATTATGCAAGATTGATAGGTTTTCTCATTAAGAGGATGTGTTGCTTCTTCCAGCTCTGTGTCTCCAAGTGCCCTGACAGATTTGCCACTCTACTGGATGCATGGAATACCCAAAACTGGGAGTATTACAAGACATTCTGCAAGCCTGGCTTTAAGATGGGCAGTAAGGTGAGAGAGGGGAGTTAGTGGTACGGTTTCTCTTTTGTTCATACATTTTGCTTCTAAGTTCCATTCAACACTTTCTTTGGGCAGATAGTGTACACTTCCATACTTACATGGAATTATACTAAATTAAGAGTGTAAATCTTCTGTTGTAAAAACCCTTTTTGACAAAATACTATTTTATTAGGAAATCATCTAGGTTTCATTTATATTTCATCAGTTTTAACTGACAGTCATAATAATAAAGAACTCACTTAAAGTCAAGAGAAAGGTGAAAGTGAGCTAGCAGTCACTGATGCACATTGCAGCCCCATTCTGTCGGGTAGCAGCAGTTCAGTGACAGTGACGCTGGTATGATGGTGTGTAAGGATCAGAAAGTGAGGTGGTGTGTGGGAGTACCTAACAGCTCATTCACACTGATGGAATTGAGTCATTGATTTCCCTTCCCACATTATGTCAAGTATGACATTGTTACATTACACAGGATTCAGTCCCACTCTGTCCCATCTGACTTCTTGGTCTTTAGGAAAAGTGAGATTAATGATAGCAAAGCCATAAACAGTGTAAAGTCTGTTTCTGAATTAAGGTGCCTGCTAGTCTGTGATAAATTCTGTCTTGAATGAATAGTTAATGATAAATTTATTGTTTTTCTGTTGTTTCAATCATCATATAATTTATTTTTCTTTCAGTCTCCTATAGACGTCATACGAGATGAAGACTGCCCTTCCATGATTGTGCCAAGCAGACCTTGTAAGTGACTCTGCAACACTGTAAGCACAGTGTCACAGTAGTAGTAGTACGTCAGTATTTGTTTGGAAAGCCAATAAAGACAAAAACTGTAAAAATGTGTTTCAGTTCTTCAGCGGTGCTTCCCTGATTTCATTACAAGAAATGGAACTTTAACTGTAGCCAATCAGACCATTTTCAAAGATGGTCAGAATAACAAGAGAAGTGTCAAGGACCTCAAAGAGGCTGCCACGTAAGTCCTGCTTCCCTGCAATGTAAATCTTTATCTTTGTTGATATACAGGTATACAAATAGAAAAGTCACATAAAGTGTGTTTGATTAAAAATCAGTATTTACAATGATAAAATAACATGTACTTATCATTTACCCTGTACAATAAAGTGTTTTAAAACTGTTACACTGTCAATAGGGCTGTCAAAACTGCACCAAGAGAGTTCTGGACTTATATTACAGGGTAGGACATGTGGACCTGTCAAAGATGCCTGGGAATATGTCCAAACACATTCCAAGTTATATGCATGCTTATTGCATGAAAAGGCAGCTTACCTGCTGTATAAATTCAAGAGTATAACTTCAGGAGTACCTATAAGCTAATAATGGCAGCTTTGGCAGCTTTTGATGGGCTGAGATTCTAAATCTCTAAGCAGAGAAATCATGTATTAATACCAGTGAGCTGATATTATACACATACATGATTCTTTGTTTGTGACGGTCAACTTTTGTTCGGCCTGAATTACTTGGAAATATAATGTGCTTCAATGTTTTTCTTTTTTGTAGCCAAGTAACTGCCATGCAGCAAGGAGTGGCAAGGTCTCAAAATAATTTACTTCAGCTTTTTAATTTTGCCTTTGCTGTAGCTAGTAGCTTTGTGTAGACTAACCCACTCCCCTGCCTCCGTCTCCAGATGTGCTGCTCATTAAGGAGAATCTGTTCTTGCATCTGCCACCTTGCAAAACTGGGGCAGCATAAGGACAGATTAATAAAAATAGCAAGCCTATCTTGTATGATAGTTTCTGAATGGCTCTGCACACCCTGTGTCAAATCAAGAAGAGAGTAGTGTGGTGCCCCCTGGTGGTCAGTAGGTTGCTCCTTTGAACTGGATATGAATGCAAGTTTTCATCGGTGAATGTGAGTCAAAATCTTGGACATGACCAGGCTTTCAGTGACCTTTAGGCAGCTGAATCAGTGGTCTTTGTCATGTGTTTATTCCGTAGCAATGTTAGCTTGTCCTCTGTACCTGAGACATTTGTCTGAGTCATAGGATGATGTGTCTGTGATCAAATATTCCAGTGGTCATGTTGTGGCATTGCTACCAGTCTTGTAGTTGAACTTGCCAATCTGTTGGTGTCAAGGCAAGTGAAACGTTCAAGCTTTTGAAGTGAGTGTATATTGATAAAATTCAAAAGAAATATGTTTAGTTTTATAGTACATTGAATCATTTGTTTTCACTTGAGTTTTTTGCCCACCATCAGGGCAACATTAAGCAAATAGATTTTTGACACAGTTCAAAACAACAAAGAATTTAGGGAAAAACTAAAGCAGTTTACAATACAGTTGCTTTTAAGTGTTTCGGGTTGAGAATTTGAAACAGTTGTTTTCTTTGATAATTATACACTTAACTGTAGGGTGGGTTTCTTGATTTAACACATCCGTTGTTATGTGCTTTTGTGTAATACACTAACATACTGTTTTCCACTACACTGTAGAAACTATTTCTTGATAATGCTTCAGTGGCACTAACACAGTTGTGTACATTTTTCAATCTGAAACTCTCATAACCCTCTGGCTTACAAAAGTGAAGTTCTCAAAAGCATTTTGAAACTGTGTCCATCTTTATATCGCAGCTTCCATGATTGCTCTCTTGCTCTTCTTGCTCTCTACACTTTAAAGATAAATCACATCAAAATGTTTTTGAGAAACACTTAGAAATGAAGTGGTAACACAAACCTGCCACTGTTCCTCTCAGTTCTTATTAAATATATATTTTGTTACCTCTTTCATAGTTTTTCTCACCTTTTTCTCCATCATAGAGGTATCTCCAGTCTCCTAAATGCCAAAGAAGTTGGCATGAAGATCTTTGAGGATTATGCAAATTCCTGGTACTGGATCCTCATGTAAGAATGGCTGTGACTGTTTTTTTTATGTTTTCACTTATCTTTAGTTTTTCTCCTTTGTGGGTAGAGAAAACTGATCTATTAGTGAAAGTAATGATAAAACTGAAGATATATGTCCTACTTGAATGTGTTTGTGTTTTTACAGTGGTCTGTTGATAACCATGGCGGCCAGTCTGGTCTTCATCCTACTGCTGCGCTACACTGCTGGTGCGCTTCTATGGATCATTATCTTTGGCGTCATCACTGCAGTTGCCTATGGTGAGTATGCGCTAAAGACCTACTTTACATTTGCAGTAACACACGCTTGGCTTTCTCAGCTGTTTTGCTCTGAGGACTTCTGTTGTCATGGCAAACTAGCAGATTTAGATTTGTCATTCTTTCTGTGTTTCATAGGTATCTGGCACTGCTACAGTGAGTACCGAGCTCTGAGCAAGAAGTCAGGTGCCAATATGACCATATCTGATATCAGCATTCACACAGACTTCAGCATTTATCTTCAGCTCAGCCAGACATGGTTCATCTTCAGTATGTTGTCACACTCTACCATACTTTTACCTCACACCTTTTTATTTTATTATGTGAGCTTTGTGGTTCATAATTTGTTATCTGAATTAAATGAATGTTCAAATAATTTAATAGATATTTGTTGAATGTTCAGTAAATTATTATATAGTATCTAAACTGTGCATTTGCTTTGTAGTGATCTCACTATGTGTGATAGAGGCCATCATTGTGCTTATCCTGATATTTCTGAGGACAAGGCTGTGCATTGCTGTTGCATTACTGAAGGAGGGAAGCAAGTAAGTATAGATGAAAACTCTCTTATTGCGTGAAAAATTAAATACTGTGATTGGCCCTTGAACAATGCTTGATCTTTGTTGTTTCTAGGGCCATCAGCTACATTATGTCCACTCTCTTCTACCCTATTATTACCTTTCTCCTTCTGGCCATCTGCATCACTTATTGGGCCATGACAGCCGTGTATCCTTGTAGTTGTTCGGACATGCATGAACGATAATGTTTTATCCAGGAATTACACTAACTTTTATCATAGAAGCAGTACATCACATGAGTTAAGGTAATTCACAAAATCAGTAAATGTATCATGGGAGTACTACTGTTGTTAATAAAGTTACAGAAAATGGATTATGCTAATTTAATTTGTAATTTTAGTTTTTTTTAAAAAAAGCCAGACCAAATGGAATCAAGGTAGTCTTCTTGTGTTTTAATATAGAACTAGCACAAGATTGCCAAGGTGGTCATGACCTGTGCACTTATATTTGCTAAATGCCATGTAATAAAAGTATTAAAATTAAGTTAAACTAAGACTACATCTTACTAATAGTCACTTACTATTGTGTATTATGTTGCCCTTAACTAGTTTGCCTTCAGCTTCTTAGCGTCATCTGGTAATGCAGTCTACAAGGTCACACCTTCTGATGATAACTGCATGTATGCCAACCTCACATGCAATCCAAAGGTTAGCCTTGTGCTTTAATTTCTACATTTATTGCCTTATGTTTTGTTTTCAGAAAATTATTAAACTGATTATTTGCTTTTCTAAACATGTGAGCTCTCTGGAATATTTATGGGATGTCAGATTTTTGCACACCACTGTAATCAATCAAAGTGAATGCAATAGCTTCTCCATTGCCTACAAGTAAAGCCTGTTACAGAGGCCATTAAAAGCAATGTACTCCACTGTAAATAGATTTTACACTAGTGGCTGACAACCATGAATGCCTGTTTGACAAGGTTATTTATCAGCTTGCCAGCCCTCCTTAGTGTGTTTATAGTAATGTCAGCATTTAAAAGGATTGATATGCTATGTGGTAGCACAGCATTTATTAAATGCAGGATTATCTCAAAGCCATACTTTTAGAAATTATGTATTTGCATGCAAAACAGTTGCAGTGGAGGAAAAATCCAAGAAGAGAACAGTGACAGCGTTTTCTGTGATCCAATAGAATAACAGGAGGATTTAAGCTACTGTTACATCATTGTCCAACTACACATCAAGATTCAATCTATTGCTTTCTTTCAGACTTTCAATCAGACCAACATCACCAAAGTGTGTCCAGGGTCGCAATGCCTGTTCGCCTTCTATGGTGGAGAGAGTGTCTACCACCGTTACATCATTGTCCTCCATTTGTGTAATCTATTTGTGTTCCTCTGGCTGGTCAACTTTACAATCGCCCTGGGACAGTGCACTCTGGCCGGGTCCTTTGCATCTTACTACTGGGCCCTGAATAAGCCAGATGACATCCCTGCCTGCCCCCTCTATGCCTCATTTAGCAGGGCCATACGGTAGGGGGCTGCATGGATGCAGATGTTATATTTTGCAGAATACAATATTAAGATTTTTTAAAATTTGATGTCAGTTTAAATTGTAGGATGTCCATTGTATAAATATTTATTTTAGCCTTAAAAGGGAAGTAAAGAACCCATCTTGCATTTGGTGCTTAGCTGCAGGTCTCATAAAACAATGCCCCAACCCAAGCACAAGTTCAGTCCGTTCAACAAAATCAACAGTTTAATCCATTAAAAGGTTGGAAGGCTTTTCTTAGGTTTACCTGAAATATAGCAAATGGTATTAACTGTAATTTAACACACTACAAACGTCCAACTGTACATTATTTTGTTTTCCATTCAATGTTGTGTTATAGTTATCACACAGGTTCCCTCGCCTTTGGCTCTCTGATCCTTGCCATGGTGCAGATGGTCCGAATTGTTCTCGAGTACATGGATCACAAGCTAAAAGGTAAGCTGTGACACTTAAAGACAATGATATTCCCAGTCTTGCACATTTCAAATATTAGTGTGATATTGATGATTTATGGTATTTTCCTAGGTTCTCAAAATGCCTGTGCTCGATACTTTCTTTGTTGCCTCAAATGCTGCTTCTGGTGCCTGGAACATTTCATCAAGTTTATAAACAGAAATGCATACATTATGGTGAGTTGCAAAACATCTGCTTTGCCAATAGTTTCTACTGGTTTATTGTGCGTCTCTGTTAGCAGCTCAGTTAATCAGTTAATTCTCCCAACAGATAGCAATATATGGGAAGAACTTCTGCACCTCTTCCAAGGACGCTTTCTTCCTCTTGATGAGGAATGTTATTCGGTAAGATGTTTGTTATATTTCTGTGCCAGCTCCACATAAAAAGACAGCTATACCATATTATATTTTATCATCAAAATTGAGGTTTTTCCATTAGTAAATGCCTGCTAAAATGCCAGAATAGCAAAGATTTTGGCAAGACCTTTGAAATAATGTGGATTTATTGTATATGAGTCATGAATGAAAGTTGCATGAAAGTCAATGTTGTGCCACTTCATAGAACTCTCCTGAGAGTGTGTCTCTGTTGTCTGTGCTTCTCCTCTGCTGTGGTATGTTCTCTCCCTCCTCTGCAGGGTGGCTGTCCTGGACAAGGTGACAGACTTTCTGCTATTCTTGGGAAAACTGCTTATTTCAGGAAGTGTTGGTGAGTTTTCATGTCACCCACAAAACTGTGTGTGACATACTGTGGCATAGACACTGCAAAAGAGACAAAAGAGAGGAGTCTATCAGTTATCTTACTCACTATTATTCTTCCCGTTCACATGTGCCATTTCCACCCAGTTTGCCTCATCATAAATGGAAAAGTATTATTGTCTATGTTGCTGACTTAAATTGGTTTTTGGGAGGTCTTAATGTCAGTTCATTTTATGAGCTCTTAAAGGATCATTTTTCTTTTACCTGCTGCATTTCAGTGAGTTTGCTATAGCGAGTGCTATAGCTAATGGATGTATCTTTTAATTATGTTAATGTATAATGTTTCTATACAGTACAATATATTTCTTACAAATGATGTTGCATTTCTGCTATTAAGGTATGTCACAGTGATTTCTAGTTATGGGCATATGTTTGTTTTTTTAGTCATTTGTTTTATGTTTTCCAGGTGTTCTTGCATTTATGTTCTTCACAAAAAAAATACCAGTTATTCAAGAGGAGGTGCCATCCCTAAATTACTACTGGGTCCCTCTTGTGGTAAGTAATTAAAATGTGGACTATTTTATAAGCAAGTTTCTCTGACAGATTAAGATATCATTTTATTTTGATGTAAACTATTCAGTGTGCAGACAAAGGATTTTGTGAGAAGTTGTTCAAAAGCACTGGACACCATTTAACTTAGTCCACTTAATCCATCAACTACAATTATCAGCACCAGCTGATAATATTTAGGGCTGTTTATGACTCTTGATGATGAGTCTATGATGTTCTTTGTATTCTTTTGAACTGAAGTTCTTGTTTTCAATAATAAAACAGACATGCAAGACAAATGCTGGCAACACACAACATTCTGACACTGACTTGTTGATTCTTTCAGACAGTGATATTCGGATCCTATATGATTGCACATGGCTTTTTTAACGTCTTTGCCATGTGTGTGGACACACTGTTCCTGTGCTTTTGTAAGTAGGCTGTTATTTCAGTATTTTACATGACACAACATCAGAACACAAGCACTTTTCTGATGGTTAAAGGTAAAAACATCAAGTAGCCTGTCGCTATGACTGAAGCTGATTGCTGCTCATTCACTGTTTCGGCTCTCCTTAATTCCTGCATGTCCATCTTGATTATTTGACTCTATTAAGCGTTTACTTTCCTCTCTCTTCCTGACTGTCACTCTGGTCTGTCTGCTATTCGTGCTCCCCCTTTCCTGTGCTGGGACCTGGTCTCAGGTGAAGACCTGGAGAGAAATGATGGTTCTTCCTCCAGGCCCTACTACATGTCTCCTAGCCTGCACAAGATCCTGCGCAAAGGAGAGGAGGGTGCCAAATCAAGCGCTGCCTCCTGAGTGATGTGCAGCCATTTTGCTAAACTGCTGACTCTCACTTCTCCATATCTGCTGTATGTGTAGGGGGTCTGGACATTTGAGAGCATGTACTGTAGGGCTAAACATCAAAATTGGATGCATCCCAGCCTGGTCAGAGATGACCTGGACATGAAAAGACATGCTTTTACTTTAAGTCATCATAGAAAAGGCATTGGTGACTTAAAACAGACCTCTGTTCACTTCCTCCTTTGAGCCAACTCAGATACTTGCCTTTTTTCTGCTATGCTTTTGTTCTTTTTTCTTTTCTGTATTCTCTGCTGACCTCTGCCTTACTAAGAGGGTACACATCAACTCACAGGACGGATGCACACACCAAGATAAAACTTATATGAGCATTTTTGCCCAAACAAACATGAGGACCTTAAATTGTACAGTTGCCACTGATGGACTGTGATATGAAATATCACCTTTTAAACAAAAAAAAAAAACAAAAAAAAAAGCAGAGGACTTACGGGGAACCCTTTTGTCGCACTTTGGTCTTCAAGTGTAAAATCATGTTTTATATGCACCTTCACATACAAGAAAAGAACCATGTGATTTAGATTTTCTGTCAAGCATGATTATTTTGCTGCCTGTAGATGTTTACCACTGATATTATAGGTTGCTCTGATTTACTCTTCTTATACTAACAGAAACCCACAGATCCAAAAATGGTGTGTATACTGCACTTAGCAAAAGTTTCTGTTCTTTTGATTTCATTTATAAAAGGTCCCAATCATTTCAAAGTTTCCATCATGCTCATCAAACTGTACTGTAAACCAGACAGAGACTTTGTGGAGGTCAGGACTTTAAAAGACATTTTATGATTTTTGCTTAAGATTTGAACAGAACCTGACAGTTTTCAGGAAACTTTTGAATGCAGCCACTAGTTTATGTGCCTAGTTGTGAAAAAATTAACAATGTTCCTCTTATTCTGTGGTTTTAGACCTAACACCAGGAACCTTTGCGATACAATTTATAAAAGGATGTCAAAGCCATTTTTGGTAAATTTTTTTATTGGATGGTTCAGATGTAGTGCTGTTTTAATACTGAGTGTAATACACGCATCTGTCTGGAGGTTATTCAGTGTTCTTTTTGTATAGGAGATGTTTTTTTAATCAACAAAATCCAATGAAAATGTGAAACTTTTTTTTTGAATAAACATAAATAGTTGAAGTATTGTTCAGTGGATTTTCAAAGTACTTTGCTTTCAGTTTTTTAGACAATTGAATATTTTTAAGAAATATCAGGGTTTCGTTTGATGTACTTAATTTTTCTCTCAGCTAACATATTGCTACTGCTGCCTCCTAGTGTGGGATCTGGAGGTGAATGACGGCTCCCCTGACCGGCCTTTCTACATGGACAAAACCTTAATGAATATCCTCAAGAAGAAGAACATCATTAAATAGAAACAAGAAGAAAGGTGGGGAAAGAAACTGGTACAGTCCCATGTGGCGATGTGCATTTTACCAAATGTATTTTAATTCTATACAAATTGCACCTGTACACTATATTGTTGTACATAAACAACTCCAGTAACTTGATTCACCTACATGCCCATAATTTATGGACTTGTAGCTCTTTATTTATAACTAACTCTGGGAGTCAAACTTTTTTATAGTAGATGGTGTACAAAGTTTTTCACACCATGTTTTTGTAGTAGATTTGAAAGAATTTACAGTTATAACTGTAAAATATAGTTTTTTGTGTACCTTATACAGCCACAGTCATACGACTCAGTAAGTGCCAATTGGAACAATTGATTTCTTTATTGAGATTGTGGCAAACCTCAGATATTTATGTTCGAAATCTCTTGTATTTGCCATTTCTTACCACTTGGTGGTGCCAGTGATTACCAGAAGTCTTGTATGTCACTTCTCTTCAGGCATGAATGCTGATTGAAGTTTGTGTTTGAAATGGTCAAAATCTCATCTGTGTATTGTTTTCACAGTTTTTGACCTCAGACCTCTCATATTGAGAAAAAGTGTTTGCCACTTAATGTCCACAGGATTCATATTTAACTGCCAAGGACATAATGCATGGCAGCAAAGTGTTTCACTCTTTTTTTGGAATGGCTTACACAGTAATTACAACATAGTTTACATCTGAACATGTTTCATCTGAGATTTTAGAAAAACTTGTTAAAGTGACAGTGAACATCCAATAATGGGGATCCTTGTCTTTTCCAAGTGTTGAAAGGCTAAGAATGAAAGGTAAAGAGGGAGGGTGTTTTGGTTTTGGAGCATCTCATAACCATAAAGGTAAAGGTTTGTTCTCAGAAACAGCCAGTGTGTCCAACTGGCAAAAAAATGGAAATTGTACCTGTCACACATGTGCTGCTGCTTTTCGTTTTAAGGCTGCTGCTGATATGGAAACATGTATATGTGACTCAGAGGGCAATGCAATGAAACCAGTTACCATCATTACAGTGTGTGTGATCTGACAATAGGCTGCTGTCAGTTATATCTTCTAAAATGTGTCTTATTGGTTTTAGTCAGGAAAGCCACCACATACAAACATAGACAGCTTAGTGCATGTGCTACAGAGAGAAGCCTGTCTAAGCTTTGATAACTTTCTACAGTCCTTTATATCATTTTTCCAAACTATAAATCTGTCACGTCGTAGGCACTGGAAGATAAAGCTTTATCCATACAGTGGGTAAGTATTTGCAAACACATTATGGGAAGAGTATCACTTGAATTTTGATGATTAATGAACAAACATGAGCCCAACATGTTTTCTTTCATGTTAAGAACCTGATTTGAAATGAGATGTGATGAATCTTTTTATCATACATTAATTGATCCAAAATGATGCTGCACATGCAGCGTTCTAAGGTTTTTAGTCAAACACAACAGAACATACTGTCTTTGTATTTTACACGTTAAAATTCATAACCATTTTGGGGGAAATGGATATGAATCATTTGGTTTGATGCTCACTTTTACATCTTTGAGATGTGACTCATGTTTGTGAGTCTTTGTACTGTTGTTTGTCAAATCTGAGAACCTACCCTCATGGTTCCTCAGAGTGACAGCACTGCCAGACTAACACACCTTCTGCCCCTGTTTGAGCTGAACACGCTGGGACACGTACGCACGACGTTAACCATTCAATAAAAGCAAAACAACTGTGCTTGTGTATCTGAACGAAGAGAAACAAAGCTCAGTGTGGTATATTATATAGCATGCTATTCCATTTTACTGCTGGATGTAATCCTGGTTGAGTCGTGTACGTAGCTCCGGTTTAGATTCGTTCCTATGAGGGTGAATACCTGAGATCTGATAAGTGAAGTTAAAACTGTGTTTTTATATGCTTCCCCCTCCCTCCCATGTCTGGAAATTAGATTCTTTTGGTCAACCACATTCAACAAGTAGACACAAGTAAATGTTCTCTCTGTGTTAAAGTGAGTGTCAGTTTTCTTAGCACAAACTCTTAAACCTCTGAAGATACGGTGCTTTAACCTATTGATTGACCGCTTCACGCTGTTTTATTTATTGTGGTTCACTGTCATATATTTATTTATACACCAAAATGGAATGTATTTTTAACAGAATATATTTATGTGCAACCTCCTCATAATATAGACATGTTATAATTTTTAATAAACTGTTTTTTCAGCACTAAAGTAAATGTTTTTTTTTTTTTTTAAACTAAATTCTAAATATGCAAATTTAGGTATAAACACTGTGCCACGTCAGCCGTCAGTGGAGCTGACCTGTTGTGTAAAATATCTATTTTCATTCATTTATTCAATCATTTCCCAGGTTTGTGAAATTAGACATTTATTTTGAAAACAGACTTCACATACAATAAATAAATTAACTTGCATTCCAACACTGCTATACAAACAATTTCAAGTTCACCTTCATAAGGTGTTGACATTTGGGGTCTGGTGGCTTTCACTTTCACATGGTCAAACTGTCACCAACTACACAAACAAATATAAATCTATAATGTCACAATCCTATGAGGTACACCAAAACCTTTCCTTTTCCACATTGTACAGTACATTTAGGACTGTAAATTATAGTCATCTCTAATAATGTTGAACAGCGAAGTGTTTGTAAAGAATAGAAACTTGAATCAATGAACTGCTGGCAGTTTAAGAAAAGACAGTTTTATGGCTCACTGAAAATAAAATGATATTTACCATGGAGATCTGAATACTGCGGCTGCTAATGATGGACAATCGCTGGTGAAGTCTGAGGCTGCTTTGTGTGTGTGTGTTTGTGAGAGAAAGTGTGAGCAGCTCAGGTGTGAGACACAGGAAGGGAGGTCATGGCGTGGGCTGGCAGCAGTGGCTGAAACATGGATGGCGGGGAGTGTACTGTGGGCACACACAGAGCACTAGAGTTATTACCATTAACTCAAAATTTACACATTTTGGTCTGCCAGTTCTAAATGAATTTTCCATAAATAAAAAAATATATATATTTATAGTTTAAGTTTAAATCATTCAGAAACCCTGTTAACCAAAACTAAAGCTTTTTTTATGTCTTTGGTTAATTTGTAGATACATATTAACTTAGATCATTCTCAGCAGTTTACAAATACTGATTATTTAAGTGGTGTATTTTACCAAAAAATAAATATCTATTTTTCTAATACTAGACACACAACAGCTATGACTAGTTTTTGAAAATATTTATATACGAAACAAAATTCAAACAATTGTAATAAAAAGTGAAGGCCTGTTCTAGGATGTCAAATGTTAGTATAAAGTCTAATTTTTCCTTTTTGACGTTTCACATTAAACACTTGATTAATATGGTTTTAATTTGTGGTTTCACACAGGAAAATATCAGCGTAACCTCAGTTGGTTCTCTTGTTATGTGTGAAACATTTTATCTCTGATAAATTCACACAGGCTTATGTGGGTTTTGTGAAATTTGTGAAGTAAAAATGTTAAAATAATATCTTTGCATATTCAAATATACCTTTTGTTGTAAATACGGAAGAATCATAAATGCAATCAATAATCTTATTTTGCAAGCTCGTGGCATCTCACCAAGCACAGAAAAAAAAAATGTAGCACAGTCAGTCAGTGAGTAATTCATAAAATGTCTGGTGCTCACTGTCTATGAAGGAGTGTAGCGCGGACAGCATTGACCCCTCCGGGCCACCGTAGGCTGTGTACTGCAGCTCTTCTGGGGTCGCGGTGGGCTGGGACAGGCGGCTGGGCTGCAGTGAGGTCATGGGGGTGCTGGAGGTGTGGTTGGGGCTCACGTGCTTCTTGTGGCGTGCTCGGCAGTTCTGGAACCAAACCTGAGTTAACAGGACAAACGGCATTTTTTTTGGCTGCTTTTGAAACGATATTCAGTGAACGAAGCCCACACTGTCATAAAGTAGTAGTAGTGATGTCAGCTTTTTAGACCAACTCTTATGTCTGTAGGGGGAAAAAACATCTGTCTTTGTTAGCGTTTCGTGGGGTTAGAGATGAGGAGTCACTTGTTCCTTTGGTGAGTAAAACCGCAGTTGTGGGCTTGTAGTTTTTTTCCAGTCATAAAGTTCTAAACCTCCGTGCTGTATTTATTCCTGTTGAGAATCTCAAACCTGAATTTGGCTAAAATTCTTTCCCAAATCACCAGCTAGGCTGACGGAGCTAGGGTTTCTACACAGCCCTGATGTGTGTTTTTCCAAAAGTGTCATTATCAGACTGTTATTCAGGAAGTGTCATTCATGTCTGTGTTCGGGCACAGCAGCAGTATGTGATGCATTCAAACTGTAACATTAGAATGCTGCTATTCGGTGCATAATATCGGAGCATCCAAATAAAGTACGTTTAATATTAAAGTTGATGTTTATATTTAAGTTTTGAGTGTGTTGCCAGCAGGTGCATATTATGCAAATGTGTCTCAACTCTACTGGATATATCATCATCTATTATCCCTCCATGAGCTGCTCCTTCACTGACCTGTATGACTCTTCGACTGAGGCCCGTCTGCTCTGCCAGTTTCTGCAGTGTTTGGGCGTCTGGGTTGTTGTCCTGAGCAAACTGAGCCTGCATCACCTGCATGTGCACAGGTAAAAGAAATCAGTTAAATATCAGATTAGATTACCGGAAAATATGACAACATGGGTAATGGCTGTATAGACGTTTGACTGGTACTGTACTTTTGGATTTATGTTTTTTAAAACACACCAGTTAACAAACCAGGTTTTTTTTTAATACAAATCATCAAATAAGAAAGAAATGGAGATAAAAGTGATTCTAAAAAAATAATTTTTTAAAAAAAGGGTATTTTGTGTCATCTATAATACTATACACAGTCTCAGTTGAACAGTTTACCAAATTGGTATTACCCTGAGCTACAGAATTAATATTATTACATGCATTACAGTGAAGGGGGAAACAGGCTTCTGCTCTGGCACCAGTGAAGTTAGTTTTATTTCTTGCACAGTGATTTTTGCTCATCGGGGCATCTGGTTCACATTAAACAAATTCCTTACAAACTTTCTGTCAGTATTTAAGATGATAAGGTTTGAATCTCTCCTTAGTTTTAAGTGTGTTGCTGCTCCTCTGCTATCTCAGAGTTGCACCACAGTAGTGTCTGTTGATGAAAATACGTGGTAAACCCATCTGGACTCACATTTTCTTAACTTGCCTCAAATATTTATTACTCAGATTTGTAATGATAATGTAAGTGTAAAGCCAGAGGCCATTGTTTTTAGGCCCAGTTTTTATCTTTAAATTCTACATTTTCTTGCTAACAATGAAAGAAAAATATTTTCTAAGGAGAATGTTGCTCTTGGCATGTTATTCTAGACCTATGTGGGGAAATTCAGCTATTTCTAGGCAGTCTCACAAAGTACTGTTTTAATGCATAGGCCTACTTACAGTTAACATTAAAGTGACTGGCAGCTTTGGACACTATAATAAGTCACTATGCATTTTATATATTTACCCAATCATCCAAACTGAATATTTTTCTTGAAGGTTAAATGCGATAATGGAGATTAACCTGCAGCTGGTCGGCGGTGAAGCTGGTCCGAGCTCTCTTGGAGGGTTTTGGCTGGTTAATCTCCTGCTCTGTGGGCACAGCACCCTCCATGTTAACACTGCTGCCTGCAACGAAGACCAAGCTCTCCTATTAAAACATCTTCCGATACGAGCCCAGGATTAGAAACACAGCAGGTAAAAACGGTATTTTCAAACTTACAATTCATCTAAAAAAGATATTTGCATTATTGCCTTAAATTCAAATAGATTACTGTGCTAAGGACATTATGTTGTATGTTTGTTCACTTTAGATCTTGTCATTTCAATGGACTTAATGCTGTCAGTTAGTAGCATAATTAACTTCTCTTCCAGTAACTTCAAGTGCAAGGATTTATAATTCAATTAACAAACCGAACCTACTGTTCAAGACCAGGCTGCAGGAAGTCCTGCAGTAAAACCAAAATACGAATAAGTTCAAATGAGTGAAGGGGGGTCCACTACCGAGCTACAGGCCCGCCGGCTCACCTTTCTCCACGGCCCGCTTGAGGTTGTCCAGCATGCAGTCGTAGTGGACCTTGCAGAGAACCTTCTCCTCTACCAGGGCGAACTCCTCCCCGGTGGACAGCTGCCTCTTGCAGGAGAAGCAGGCGAAGCAGGCCAGGTGGTACACGTTGCCCTTCGCCCGGCGCACCCAGTCCGTGGAGTGGATGTTCCTGCCGCAGCAGGCACACCAGGTGCCATATCTTCTGCAGGGGAAGGTCAGGGTGAGCAAGTCAAACACCCTCCATACAAGAGCTGTCAACTTCTAATAGCTTGGCGTCTATTTCATTTTATTTTATTTTATTTTTACCCAGTAACTTTAGTCCGGCCTGTTTGAGGCCAAAAATGATAGAATTCACTGTGTTTTCAAGAAACTGATGAGATATTGTCCCTGTTGCATTAATCCCAAATTAAATAGTTAATTTCCCATTCGAGAAGTTGCATGATCGGCTATTAGAACCATCTGTATCTGTCGATCAATTTATCTATCGATCCGTCTCGTGATGCTGGAGCACTGCGGCCGCTTTAATTTGCTGTGACTGATGCCTTTGACGGCCATTCACTGAATGTCACCCATTCACATTTTGATTCAATAAATATCCACGCACAACTAGGAACAAATGTCAACTCCCGCAGTTTTGATTTTGATTTCTCGATTTATGATCAAATCCAATGAATATTATCATTAATAATGTACTTTGCTGCGTTTTCTTTGATTTTCGTTTGTTCAGCAATATAGAAACCGACGCACGTACCGAAAGTAATCCAGTTTACAGAAAACCTCTTTTTCTTTGATGTAGCAGCTGGTGTGGCTGCCAAGTGAAGTCTGGCACACGCTGCAGGACAGACAGCGCACATGCCAGCACAAGTCGTTAACCTAAAGCAGAGATATGATAAATTAGCCAGAGGTCAATCAGTTTGAAGGAGGGCCTGCTGAATATACAGGCACTAATATCAGCGTGAGCCCTGAAACCACAGCAATGTAAACGCAGACAAGAAAAATAAAACAGACGAACCCAGGCGTCAATGAACGACACTTCTCGGGAAAAAAAGAGGTGGCGGTTTTTACCTTTAATAAATATTTATCCACAATTTCCTCGTTGCAGCTCGCACACACAGTTCTGCCTAACAGAGGTGCAGATGCCATCGCCTGCAGCGATGACCCGTCTTCGTCCAAAACTTCCACCGGCGCGCCCTGAAGGATCAGACCTGCGGTTAGAAAATTACGCACAGGAACGTATCTACCCCTGAACTGTTCGTATGAACTCTGTTCACCTGCCACAGCTGCCAATGACTCTGATAAACTACAAAAACACTTTGTGAGAAAATAACTAGTTCTCAGATTCTAATCGCTCTGGATCAATTTACACTTTCCCTGCTTTCTAATAGTAAATAGGAATATGTCGAAACATGACAGAGCAAGGTCTGTTTCCAGACTAACATTTTAAAAAGGCAAAAACTCTTTCAATGAAGCTTTTTCTATAAAGCCTGACTGACTAACCAAAAGAGGAAAAACGTTTATTTGCTTCATGCTTTCAGATTAAAAGTCTAAGTTCAAATATATTTAAACTTTAAATAAAATAAAAAAATACAACAAAAACTCCCAACATGCTCCTGGGAATAAATACAAGCTTTAGCCGCAACAGTTCATATGTCATCCTACCATTATGTCCCTCCTGTCCTCAGTGCATTTGCCTAGCAGCTCTTCGTCTCCTCTGCAATCTTCACACATGACGAGAAGCTACAGCGGGAAGAGGACGCGGGTCTGTCAGAGTGTGGCAGCTGCCTTAAATGCCCCCCTGCTCCTTCCCATAAATATCATGCCTTTCACTTTTCACCATGACAACGCCGGGCCGATTACCAAAATGACATTTAAAAGAGAAGTAGAGTCATTACTTACAAAAACAGACAACACTTGAACTAATGCTTATCCTATGTGCATTATGTTCTCCAGAGCTGCATTTGGGATTCAGCCGCGCGCGCCGCGGTTAAACCCCCAAACACGCCAATTTGACGTGTCAATCAAAAAAGCAGCGCGAGGTCTCCGGGAAAAGGGGATTGATTTATTTAATAACAGCAATTAAAAGGCCAAGTTCGACACAAACGTCTACCCGGGGCAACCAAAAGGTGAAGAGGTCTCATTAACTACTTGAGTTTTAATTGCAGAATTCAGGGAGGGGTAATTTTCTTCACATTTCTTCAAATTGTGAAAATACTGAGCTGTCAGCGCGTGAAGGCCGGCTGAAGCCCACTCTGATTTAATTGGCAACGCAATTTCCTCTAATATTTGATGTCCTGTGCCGCACTGACTCACACACCTCAGCCTGCTGATAAGAAACACGTCCGTTTGGTTTTATCTGGAAGTTTCATTACTCACCTCATCGCTGGACAGCACAGATTGGTTTTCGTTCTCGCTAATAATGCAGCACTCTACTTTGACTTCACTTTTCCAGCGCATGTCTGCGGCCAGGACTGGAGAAAGCTCCCCGGTGTCGCAGCAGAGGTGCTGCTATTCTTTCTTTCTCCTCCAGGATTCCTCCGTGTGTCAGTCAGTCAGTCAGCCCGGAGCTGTGTCTAGAGGGCGGATCATAATTCATATTTTCATGTCCTGCTTCGGTCGCGCCTCCCACAAGCTGCTTGTGTGGTTTCATGCAAACTTTGGGGAAAGAGTCTGTCTCAGTTCTGGTCGTATCCATATTCACAAATGCATTTCTGATAGAACTTCCCTCCACCTGTATCTCCTGGACTGACACATAATGCATTTGTAACAGACAGTGGGGAAAGTATAGCCTAAAGTATTGTATCATTACTTTGCCTGAGTATTTTAATTAGTAGCTGTACTTCATGCTTGTACTCTACTACATTTCTGAGGACACGTGTACTGTGTTTCCCACTCTGATCTGACAGCTGCTTATTTTTCACATTAAAATCACAAAACATGTGATTATCTAATAAAACCTGGTGCAGTTTTATAGAAGGAAAGACACAACAGCACATAAAGGACTTAAAATAATCACCACCTCAACCAGCTGCAACATGCTCATTATGCACTAACATATCCACTCTAATGATCCAGTAATATAAAATCAATAATAATGTAACACGTTCTGCATAATAAGTGCTTTAATGTTTGATACCTTTGCATTTCGCAGCCAATGTTTCTGTCCTTTTACTGGAGTCAATTTTGGTGCCAGGGTTTTTAGTTGTAAGTATTTTTACAGCTACTTGATGCTTATTTCTAATAGATGTGAAAGTGTCCTCTGTCACCGGTGAACACATGATGTCTTTGAAGGCCATGTGCTCTGTTCTCTGTTTACTGTAGCCTGTCAGCACTTGCTTCTGCCAGTTCACACAGACTGGACGTCACTGGTTCCCCACAGTAGATCCTAAAGATTTCTAGGGAAAATTTAGATTTTGGGAAGAATGTCAGTTACAGCCTCATAACTAAAGTCATGATGTGCACACACATGATGACACATTGAACACATTGCATTTGTAGGTAACTGTGGAAAAAGTACTGTATCTTTTACTTAGGTGAAAGTAGAAACACTGTCATGTAAAAATACCTGTGAAACACCTGCATTTGTGATTTTGCTTGTTAAACAAAAGTATTGTGAACAAAATCTACTTCAAGGGTCAGATTTTAATGTTACACATGGTGACAATAAAAATGATAATTCAGTCTATAATAAAAAAACATATCTTATAAACGGATAGTATATGTGTTTGCAAATTCTTGATTATGCAAAGTAACTAGTGTATATTTCAACTTTAATTTTTAGATCAAATATATTCTAAGATTTATAAAACACATATGCTCATATAAAATCATCTGAAAACTGACATCATCCCCATCATTCATGGTTAAATCACTAAACACCAGATCTCTGTGGAGACCTAATCAACAGCTGAGCATTGAATAGTGTGACAAAAGAATTTCTCACCCTGACAGCCCTGTAGCTGCTGTAACTGACAAATTAAAGTACCACGAGGAAGAATTGGGAAGCAGCATAAAGTATGAATCCTGAAGTGAAGTATTTTAAAATGCTACCTCAGGAAGCAATGAGTAAATTTATTTTGGCCACCTGAGTGTTTTTGTCACTTCAGCTGCATCACGCTACGTTGCTCAGTGGAAAAGAAGCAAGCCCACCTGCTTGTTGTATGCAAATTATGTCACCTTGGTGCACTCTGCATCCAAGCAGGGACAGGCAGGGGACATGTGTATGTTGTTTGATAAGGTAATGCAGATAATTTAAAAGGATTAGACGGACATGATGACAGGTGACCCATAAACAAATTGCTCAGGTTACTTGAAAGAAAACACAGTTGCTTATTTTCTCTTTTCTTTAATCCTTTTGTTTTCACTCACTCATTCAACTCTGTCGCTCACGCAATCCCTCCCATGATCACCCGACATGCACTCTTCCACCACACACACACACACACACACACACACACACAAGGCAAAAGGGCTATTTTCTGTCCTGAGCTGCTCTGATGGGATAACAGTCCAACTTGCACCAGCATGAGTCTGCCTCCGTATCGCACCATCACGGAGGCATAAAGGAGTTAGCGTGCCTCCATCGAGATGTGTCCTGTTCCACCTGGTGGAAATGAATGGTCTTTATCAGATTACACATCTCAAACATTGCATACTGCAGTGCAGACATTTTTCACTCACAACCTGTGAGACAGCCACACAGAATCATTCCCACTGGAGGAGTCTATGAAGACTGTAACACTCCAAAGTAGGAAAGAGTCAAAAAAGGAAGAGTCTTTTCACCATATTGATAATCTCAGATGAAAAGGTCACAGGTGAGAGAAGTGTGATGCCAACAAGACAGTGTTTCTGTGTAATATTGCATCAAAACAAATAATAACCAAAAATCAATAGCATGAAAAGAACCAATTGAGCATTTTATCATAAAAAGTCAAATCATTTTCTGACATGAAAGTCCTTATCACTCAAACGCACCCACTCTTGAATCTTTGATATGAGCACAGATGTTGGAAAGATGTAGATCTGAGAGTATAACAGTTGCATGTTTTCATCTTCAGCACTGCATGGATGACTTCATAAATGTTTTGCGTGATCTGGACCAGACAAAAACAATGTCTCATCTGTCAACATACTTAAAAACTTGCCCTTCTGCTTTACGTCTGTGTGTGAGGCTGCTGCAGCATATACAGTATGATCTGTAAATACCCCATCATTAACTAAATAATAGGAATAGGTCAGTGACTATGGTGGCATTAAGAGCACGGGAAAGTGGGTTATTGTGAATCATGAAACTAAGGACTAGTTGTATCTTGTCAGTGAAGCACATGTTTAATTATAAATTTAAATTAGAAATGGATTTTATTAGTATTGTTCCCACTATTAGAATTTACACTTTTGTTTTGTTTTATTTCGAAGTCCTCCTAAAGGGTAGTGAATAATCAAATGTTATGTGTAACCTACTGTACACCTGTTTGTGAAGGACCTTTCTTCGCAGACAAGTAAGATTTATTTATACATAACCTATATAATATATCACTCACTATATCATATATACAGTGGGTACGGAAAGTATTCAGACCCCTTTAAATTTTTCACTCTTTGTGTCATTGCAGCCATTTGCCAAAATCAAAAAACTTCATTTTATTTCTCATTAATGTACACTCAGCACCCCATCTTGACAGAAAAAAACAGAAATGTAGAAATTTTTGCAAATTTATTAAAAAAGAAAAACTGAAATATCACATGGTCATAAGTATTCAGACCCTTTGCAGTGACACTCATATTTAACTCACATGCTGTCCATTTCTTCTGATCCTCCTTGAGATGGTTCTGCTCCTTCATTGGAGTCCAGCTGTGTTTAATTAAACTGATTGGACTTGATTAGGAAAGGCACACACCTGTCTATATAAGACCTTACAGCTCACAGTGCATGTCAGAGCAAATGAGAATCGTTGAATCATGAGGTCGAAGGAACTGCCCAAGGAGCTCAGAGACAGAATTGTGGCAAGGCACAGATCTGGCCAAGGTTACAAAAGAATTTCTGCAGCACTCAAGGTTCCTAAGAGCACAGTGGCCTCCATAATCCTCAAATGGAAAAAGTTTGGGACGACCAGAACTCTTCCTAGACCTGGCCGTCCAGCCAAACTGAGAAATCGTGGGAGAAGAGCCTTGGTGAGAGAGGTAAAGAAGAACCCAAAGATCACTGTGGCTGAGCTCCAGAGATGCAGTAGGGAGATGGGAGAAAGTTCCACAAAGTCAACTATCACTGCAGCCCTCCACCAGTCGGGGCTTTATGGCAGAGTGGCCCCACGGAAGCCTCTCCTCAGTGCAAGACACATGAAAGCCCGCATAGAGTTTGCCAAAAAACACATGAAGGACTCCCATACTATGAGAAATAAGATTCTCTGGTCTGATGAGACCAAGATTGAACTTTTTGGCGTTAATTCTAAGCGGTATGTGTGGAGAAAACCAGGCACTGCTCATCACCTGCCCAATACAATCCCTACAGTGAAACATGGTGGTGGGAGCATCATGTTGTGGGGGTGTTTTTCAGCTGCAGGGACAGGACGACTGGTTGCAACTGAAGGAAAGATGAATGCGGCCAAGTACAGAGATATCCTGGAAGAAAACCTCTTCCAGAGTGCTCAGGACCTCAGACTGGGCCGAAGGTTCACCTTTCAACAGGACAATGACCCTAAGCACACAGCTAAAATAACAAAGGAGTGGCTTCGGAACAACTCTGTGACCGTTCTTGACTGGCCCAGCCAGAGCCCTGACCTAAACCCAATTGAGCATCTCTGGAGAGACCTGAAAATGGCTGTCCACCAACGTTCACCATCCAACCTGACAGAACTGGAGAGGATCTGCAAGGAAGAATGGCAGAGGATCCCCAAATCCAGGTGTGAAAAACTTGTTGCATCATTCTCAACAAGACTCATGGCTGTACTAGCTCAAAAGGGTGCTTCTACTCAATACTGAGCACAGGGTCTGAATACTTATGACCATGTGATATTTCAGTTTTTCTTTTTTAATAAATTTGCAAAAATTTCTACATTTCTGTTTTTTTCTGTCAAGATGGGGTGCTGAGTGTACATTAATGAGAAATAAAATGAACTTTTTTGATTTTGGCAAATGGCTGCAATGACACAAAGAGTGAAATATTTAAAGGGGTCTGAATACTTTCCGTACCCACTGTATATATATAAAACAAGAATTATGTTCTCATTTGCTGTAATGACAATGCTTTATGCTAATTTCAGTGTTTTTGTCTTTAACAAATGTAAGTCCAGTTTGTGGCACAAATTTTAAAAAATTGAGAAGAAAAGAAAAACATAATTAAAGGACAAAAAGTGTTAATTTCCTCTAATTGTTTTCACACATACAGAAGTCGCATCTGTGTGGCCTCAGACAATGAGGATGAAAACACTCAACACTGGAGTTTACATATATTTACAAAGAACGTGACAGAGTAATTCAACTATGAGCTGTCAATGGCACAAAACAGAAATGATAAAAAAGAATGAATACTGAAAATACTGACATATCAAAGTATTCCCTCAAATTAAAATATAAAAACAAAAACAATCATACCATCTGATAATTTGTTATGCCCATTTACACCCACTGCTTTACACTGTAAAAGTTTCATTAAGGAGATACACTGGATATAGTAAGATTGAAGAATGTGGGAGACTCTTCCCAAGAGAAGCGATAAGCACTTGGCCCCGACCAGCCTTTGAAAAAAGTCTCCTAATTTGCTACTTCCACATGGACCTTTGCTTTCTTTGGGTCTGCAACTACTCATTTATTTCATTGAAATCAGCCTGAGCTGGGGTGGTTTACAATTGACACAACGAGTTTGGCATGACCTTTTCTCCTTGCTGTAAATGGGTACTCATTGAATCTGAAGGGGGAGGTGGGGTGCAGGAAGAGGGGTGTGGGGGGAGGTCGGGGTGGAGGGAGTGAGGGTTGCGTTAGCTGGGGGCCGGTGGGGGATTGTGTGGAAATCATAGCAGTGAAAATGGCAGTGCACTGAAAGAGGGGCCTGATTGCATTGGGACAGCATGTGAGAGTGAGCAGCATGCTCAGCCCAATCAGAGCGACATAAGGAAAAAGTGCTCTTATCAGCCAGTAATGGCCCACTTGACAATCACGCAGGCACAAAACTGCTCTATTTAACACTGATTGCAAAAACTCCTGCCCCCCCCCCCGATCTCGCACCCGCACGACTCCCTGAGATCTCCCTGCTACCTCCCAGCTTACAGCTAAGACCCTTCCCTGAATGGAATTTATAATCACACCTCTTCTGTTTCTACATTAATTGTTATTTTAAGACTCACATTGTGCATGAGGCATTTAGTAGTGGTGAAATGTCTGCTTTGATTGCTGTGTCTATTGTGAGCGTTGAGGGCACCTCCATCTCAATTCCAGCAGCCTGAGTGTTTAACCACGAATCTCTCTCTCTCTCTCTCTCTCTCTCTCTCTCTCTCTCTCTCTCTCTCTCTCTCTCTCTCTCTCTCTCTCTCTCTCTCTCTCTCTCTCTCTCTCTCTCTCTCATCTACCTGGCTGTCGATCTTAGTTCATGTCCACACCGACAGTGCACGTCTGGATTTTAATGAAGCTCTGCAAAGCTTGTTCTAATGCAGCTCTGATGATTAATGAAATACAATCAGTGTCTGTATCAGTGACACTCTGCTTTAATAAAATGGCCTAATGCCAAATTTGTAGAGGTAAAATATCTCAGAACTTTTTACGACACCAAAATGCAGATTTCCTGTTCACATTGTGTGTATTTTAATTTGCCAAAAAAAAAATCTTAAATATCAAGTATCACCCTGCCCTGAATGTAGTAAATATCTCCATCTCTTTTGTCTGCATTAGGATTTATGTCTATATTCCTTCAGGAAACATAAACTTCAATAATTTTTTCACAGTGTGTGTGTGTTACAACTAAAACATCTGCGGTTACACCAGCAACACACACAAAGACACAGTTTTAAATAAGAAGCTTCTGCTTATGCCCTTTATATTATCTTTTTTTTATCTTCTCTACTTTTTCTGTTGCTTTGATCCCACTTCTCCTTTCTTCTTTTCTTTTCCTCCTGGTTGTTCAGCCAAACGTTCACAGGTATGTGATGGCGTCCTGGTGTGAAACAGGAGGAAAAGAAAGCATGCGGCGCAGAAACGCTGGTGAGTGCAAATGGGCAGCAGCCACACCTAGTAGGCACCGCTGGTCTCGGTGGTGTCCATCGCAGGTTTACTGTGCAAAGATGAAGAGAACAAAGAAACAGTATTAATAACGACAAGTTCTCTTATCTTTTATCCTTTTTTTATTTACAATTTACACCTAAAAATTAGCTGCTTGGAAACCTCAAGCAATGTGGCAGATTTGCTTTGCTTTAATTATTATTAATGTTATTGTTATTCATTACAGTTAGCCATAGCTGACACAGCAAAATAAGTGGCACGTTGGCAAGTTGAACAAAAATTGACAATTTTTTTTCTGGGGGCAAAAGAATTTATGACATATATCTGCACTTTGTTGACACACAGTTTGCTTGTTGCACATCATGAGAAGCCGTAGAGGCAAAAATTGAATACTTCCCTTTACACACACACACACACACACACACACTCTCTCTCTCTCTCTCTCTCTCTCTCTCTCTCACACACATATATGCACTATATTTGCTGTTTGATGCATAAACAGTATTGGCCACTATAGAGATCTACGATACATCTCACTTATGCATTAATGCTTTAAAAGTCTTGTGAAGCAGAAAAGGAAAATGTTTGTCTTTATTGTTTATTTGTGTTAGTAGTGTCTCTGTTTTGGAGAATTTATGATAAAGCACCGACTCTCCCCAAAAACTTTATATCAGAATTAGATTTGTTTGCCTGCTTGAATCTTTCAAATGAAGCCTTTTCTTTGTAACATGACATTTTCGACATGTTTAAACTCTGCCCTACCTGTATAAAGTTTAATATTATATCTAAGGACCATCATGTTCTATTTAAAAATGATCAGAAATGTTATGCTGCCTGTATCTTCGATTGGGCACAAAAAGCAGAGAACAAATCAGCTCCTAGAGAGACTCAGGCTTTGTCACATCCTGAGACAGACAGAAACATGGCTCCACTCACTGGTCAGTACTGGTATCAACAACACACGTCACATGTCAAGAACATGAGCCAAGTTTGAGCCAAAACCTGCAGATGAATAGACGGAGTACTACATTACTCGTCATGGGGACATTATGGTGTTAGAGTAGCAAAGCCATATATACATGTATTAGACAACATATATACTTTGTATGGTGCAATATAAATGCAAAGAGATACTGGAAGACAGAGAGCAGGGGGAAAGGCACCACATTTATATGAATCATACATATAAAAGTGACACATTTGACCAAATATTCTTTCCCTCCTGCACCACAGACTCTGTAAATGCAGCCACTGCTCCACTAGAGGGCCACAGAGGACCTGCAGTCCTGTCTAACTGTAAATGTGTGAGGTGAGAGATGTGAGCTATGATTGTTCTGATTGTTCATCTGCTTTATCATCTCTAAAAGCAGAGGCTGCACCGCAGCTGCTCATTCTGACCATTGTTGTAAATGTTAAAGCAGCCGTGATTGTAACAACAGTTTCCCTAAGGACACAATAGTAGGTGTTTACTCAAGTAGCCTACTGTTCTACTTCACAGGAGTAAGATTACATTTTGAAAAAGTGTGATATTACATTGGCACATGAATTAAACAGCTGTAAAATATCCCCACACTAATACAGCCTTTATAATAACCTGATATTATACGGTAATTGAGACTGACGTGTAGTTTTTCTGCTTTAATTAAGTAAAAGATTTTGTTTAAATGAAATGAATTAAGAAGGTTGATTTTCAACACCAGCAGCTTCAGGATATGCTTTAAAATCAGAAGCTGAGAAGCGGTGCGGGTGTGTGCGGGTGTCAGTGTGGCCGCTACTGGTTTAGATGTTACTGGGACAGTGTGTGTGCGTGTGTGTGTGTGTGTGTGTGTCTGTGTCTGTGTGTGTGTGTGTGTAAGTGGAAACCAGCACCGTCACGTGATTTCCCATGGCAACCGGAGAGTCGTCAGTTTCGCTCCGGGAGACGTGCAGCCTCGGCCCGGATCAATATTTACTGCTACACCTGACAACTACCTCCTCAGCACAATACTTTCATTTCCCCTGTCGTTGTCTTCTGGTCAGGACCGAGCGGAGTCACCTGGAACATCGAGCAGCAGAGGAACATGAGTCACCTCAACCCAGGGTAGGTTTCAATGAAGCTGCAGAGACATTTGTTGCAAAGTTCTGCTCCTCTTGTTTTACTTCAACTTGTCTCTTCTTTAAATCAGGAAGAAAAAAAGCAGCACTAAAAGTCATTAAGTGCAAAACAAACGTGAAACGACTGATGACACATTTTGTCAAAGACAGATTCCTTAGTTAAGCAAAAATATTAATATCACAGTGCAGATTTACTTAGTTATCAGTGCTGGAATGCAGTTAACAAGTACATTTACTGCAGTAAAGCAGTAAGTGTATTTAAGTATAATTACGGGTTACTTTACTTGAGTGTTTTCAGTATTTTTATGTTACTTTATACTTTTGCTGGGAAAAATACTGCATTTCTCTGACAGCTACAGGTTTGGAAGTTAGTTTGTAAAATATGATTCATGTTATGGTCTAAACTATTGAGCAGTACATGAAGTAGTTAAGCTCCACCTCTAACATGAAGTACTAGTGATATAGTATTATAATAAATACAAACCCTGATTGCTATGTCTAACTATGCAGGACTTTTACATGCATTTTATAAATGTGGTATTTGTACTTTAACTTGAGTAAATGGTTTGAGTTTATTGTTTCAGTACTAGTAGTAGCACTATGACCCATCCCCTTATGGAAGACGTGTTTGATATTTTTAATTCAACTGGCTTGATGGTTTTTAATGATACTGGAAACCCAGTGATGAACGTATTAGCGTTCAGCATCACTTAAGGTTTTACTGCCTGCACATTTCGACTGCATATTTCTAAACCATACACCTCTACATCACTGACATGGAGCAAGTCAGGTATAAAATGGCAAGTGATAGTTTCACCGGTGTGATCCAACATGAAATCTGCAGCCAAAGCTGAAGCGCTGCGGAGACAAAGGGGAGGCAGACAGGGTTAAGTGTGCCATCCCCTCTAATTCCTGCATGTAATCACACACCGGTAACAGACCCTAGAGTTGTAAGATCCTGTTGCCTCAGAGCACAAATACTGGAGGAAATCAAATCTGTGTGGGAAATAAAAATCCACCTTCAGACAGGCTGAGCCGTGGACAACTTGATGTCTCGTTAATGAGGACAAGAAACAACAACCAACAAACAAACATAGTGTTGTGGCCCAGTAAACCGGCTGTAATCAATCACTTTGGTCAGCTGGCAGACAAAAGGTCAATTCTGGATGTCCTTCAGGACATGAGGGTTTAGTGCTGAAACGGATGTCACTTTTACTAATTTGTTATTATTTCTTAGGCTTTTGTTCTGTGTTTTTGTAGACTTATATCAGCCTACAACAGTCTGACAGACAAACATCTTGCTGGATACTTCAGCAACACTCGGATCAGGAGACACCTGCACAGAGCAGGACTGGTATGTCAGCAGGATGATGATGATGATGATGATGGTTATGATTGTGCATTGACCCTGAGGTCATGCCCTCATATTGTGGTTGGGATTTTATGGTTTTAATGAAGACACATTTAGAAATACTGACATTACGTCATCTTATATTTACACTAAAGAAAAAAAGAAGAGTTTCAAACTATCACTAACAGTATTATTTATTTTACAGCATGAACTCACCCTCACCCCTCGTGATCTTTGACTGAATATTGGGTATCAGGCAGTTGCCACTACCCTGAGCACAGCTGCATTAAAATAGTGTAATATCTTCAGGGGATTCAAATTTATCAGGCTTTTTTTTTTTTTTTTTTACATCGTTCACAAAATATCAGCTGTTGATGATCCCACTTTGAAAACAGAGACCAGTCTTTGGAAAACCCATATTGATTGAACCCCACTGAGACTGTTGCTGTTATTAGATCACCAGGAGCGGGCGCATCATTCCAGACAAAGAGTACAGACACAAGCTGATCCAGAGAGCTCACCACAGACACGTTCGAGAATGCCTGGCCCAGGCCATTTTCCACAAGGTGCTGGAGATGGAGGTGAGAGGAAAATGGAGTTTCAGAGACAAAAAAAAATAAAAAGCGTCAGCTGATGTGTGTTTCTCCTTTCATAATAACTGATGCTTGTTTGTTCTTTGCCCCTCCTATGCAGCGTCTTCATCAAATAGAGATCAAAAGGAAACTGGAGGAGTTTGCAAGAAGAGAAAGAGTGCACAAGATGAAGGTACATAATTCATCTTTGAAAACTGCTGCAGTATTTTGTAACGTAATGAATCTTTAATGATATAAAACTATGACATCAAAAGAAGGAAAGAGATCCTTAAAATCCTCTTCTGCACCTGGTTACAGAAGATCCAATCCATATGACTTATCCATTTTTAACAAAGTGAAATTGTACATTTTAGTGATATAAATCATTTTGTACGCATATGTCTTAATTTGGAACAAACTAAATGGTCTTGTTTGGAAGATGGAGCGTTCTAAAAGGTTTGAAGAAGACATCATCCACATCCTGTCTCCACACCCACCCATGGGTACAAAGGACAACCGAAAACAGCACTCTGGACCAGAGGGGGACCACTCTGAATCCTCCGAGTCTGTGAGTTAAAACATATGTCCCACCAGAGGTGTGATTGAACCAGTAGATGATTTAATGCTGGAATATCACTTTTAATGTAGAAATTTTCTCTTTAATCATTTGACCTTTAATCACATTGTTTTCATCAGGCAAGTGTGATATTTTTAAATGCCATGACATTGTTAAAGACTTTTTATTAAGCCAGTCAGCAGAAGCTTGGATAGGTCAATTAGATTGGGTTTTATAGGATAAAAGTTTTAATTTGAATTATTTAGTGCTTTAACCACTAAAAATCTTTTTATATTTTATAATATATTTGAACAAATACCATGTTAAAATATATTGTCTCTTCATCTGTGGTCCAAAGCACAGATAACACCGTAGTGTTAGTACCTTAGTGTCAGGACTGGGGGAACTATTATAAATTTTGGACCAAGGAAGCACCCACACTGGTACCTAATGTTCAACACAAGACTTTATTAACAGGACTAGGAAAAACAAGAACAAAACTCAAGGCAAAAGGGGATAGGTCTAGGCAGGGTAGCAAGGACAAAACATGAACATAGGACAAGGACACGAGGGAACAAGGCCGGAGGAGTCTGGGTCACACACACTTGGGAGACCCACCAGATCACACAGACACTTGAACATGAGAGACGGGGAGTCAGGGCATGAAGGTCTGGGTCACACACACACAATTAGGGAGACGCACCAGATCACACACAAACGCTTGAACATGAAAGACGGGGTCGGGGCATGAAGGTCTGGGTCACACACACACCTTGGGAGACGCACCAGACCACACAGGAAACATGAACGTGGACAGGGGATCAAGCATGAAGGGATCTGGGTCACACACACACCTTGGGAGACGCACCAGACCACACAAGAAACATGAACACATTAAGGGAATTACAACATGAGGTAGTCTGGGTCACACACAACTGGGGAGACGCATCAGACTACACAGGGAGCAGGAACATGGACACAAGGGTAACAGGGCATGAAGGGTCTGGGTCACACACATTTAAGGAGACGCACCAGACACACGGGAAGCGAGAGCATGAATACGGGGAATCAAGGCATGGAAACAACAAGGGCATAAAACATGAAACGAGACTAAGACACATGAACAGAGGACATGGGAAAAGGACCAGAAAACTAACAAAGACCAAAAGAGACAAAATACTTAACTCTGGGAGAACAAAAGGTAGTCCACTCACAACACTGTCTTGGCAGCACTCAAAAGAATACATAACAGACAACCCGGCAACTAAAACAAGAAACAACCAAGGTATATAAAGACCGGGCACAAAACAAGAAACAGGTGAAAATAATCAACTAATTAGGTCAACATAAAGAAACTGAAATAATCAAAAACCAGTTCCTGTCAGGATCCTTCAAAATAAAATAACAGGAAGTCCAGAGAAATGGATCCTGACACTTAGTGTGTTATATTGAGGTTTGTATACAAAATGTTGATATTTAATTAAAGGAAAACTTTGGCATTTATTGACTGTTTAGATGTGAGAGTGCTATCAATCTTCTCATCTAACTCAGGAAGACTGTTGAACTGCTCTTCTGATTTAATTTGATCCATAGCCACCAAACAAAACCTCAAAGTTCATACATAAAGATGGATTTGAAACATTTAAAACAGCCAGAGCAAAAGCTTCTCAAAGGTTTTCAAACACTGACACCTAAATCCAACGAGCTGTGTCAGCTGCTGCTACGTGTGTGTGCGGATATGAGGGTGTTTGAAGTTCAGTAGTGGGCTTAGACCCGTTTTAGCTTAAAAAGCCACAACCCTTGACGCCAGAATAAATAGAGGGAGTATTCCTGCTGCTGATGTCTGTGTTTACACTGTGACATCTCTCTTCTGAAGTCTACAAACATGATAATATATTGAGAAAAATGTCAAGGCCCTTCTGGGAAGATTATTAAAGTAAACTCATTTATCATCCATAAGATTAACATTCATAAAGGGAAACTTAAGTGATCCCCAATAGGAAATGTGCTGTAAGACAATTACTCTATAATGATATAGATGAATAATAGAGCCCTTTAGATCAAATTAAGATACCTATACATGCAGTGTTTATGATTTACACAATGCTGGTTGTGTGTGTGTGTGTGTGTGTGTGTGTGTGTCTGTCTGTGCGTGTGTGTGTGTTATATGTGCTGCAGCTGGGATCATCCCGACCCAACACGGCTCCAGGGAAGATGCAGAGGCCTGTGCGTCTGAAGCCCATCCACAGTAACAACACCACGGCTTCACTGAGACGCAGCTCCCCTTACAGACTAATGGAGTCCTCTAATGAGAACGACCAGTCATTCACCTGCAATGTGAGACCTGCACATAATGCATTCATTCACACACATGTATAGACAGTGCACTGCTTGATAACACCATACTGTAAATGGGACAATATGGCTACATGGTTTGAAAATTATTTTATTTATCATTACAAGCACAAAAGTTGTTTTCACCTCATAAATGCACAGAGTAGTCTAACATCATCTGTTAGCTAACAAACTCTACAGTAAAAAAACTGCACACACATGCACGTTATCCCGCTACTACTACAACACACAACTGTAACTTTATTACTTCCCTCCCGAACGGACAAGGAGTCCCAGAGACGTTTTCAAACAATGGAGGCTTCCCGTGGCATCTCACCCTACTGCCTCCCAGTCATCAACAACTTTCTGACTCCAGTGCCTCCAGCTACGAAGAGGAAAGGGAGGGGTGTGAAGGTCACTCCCAACGGCACGCTCAGAGGTCGCAGACTGCGCCCTCCCACCTCCTCCAGTGGAGCTGACATCAGTGAGGTCTTTATCGCTCTTCATGTTTTCTATTACACAAATAAAACGCAACAAACTTCGACACTTCAGACCCTTTGGATAAATTTAATTAAGAGTCTTACTTATTTATTTAAGAGTCATTTACAATTTCCAGATTTAAGAATTGTTTCCATTCTATGTATCATTATAGAAATACTGTAAATTCCATCTAGACCCGTGTCACTGGGGCTTAGGATGTTAAAAACTCCATTAATGTGATTTCAAACTTGCCCAAACCTGCTTTTTTTTACACACAGGACCCCCCAATGCTGAGGAGCTCTGTGCCCCAGAGCAGAGTGTGTGTGACCATGGTCTACTTTGGCAAAGCGGTGCATCTCTCCCACGACCTGGCCGACATGAGGGATGAGGTCAAAGTGTTTCAGCAGCACTGTGGAGGAGAGAACTTGTGTGTGTACAGGGGCAGGCTCTGTGAGGGAGGTCAGTGCGCCAATGTACGACTGTGCTTGTTAGACACTGATTAATTAGAGCAGGAGACCTGACTCGTTTCAGAATTTCATTGCTTGTGTTTTGTTTTTTACAACAACAATTTCACAAATGTAATAAACTGCTTTATAAAACAATTGTGTCTCTGATCCACGTTATCAATCTTTCCATCAGAGTCCTTCCAGTTCGTTTCAAGGCGACACCAGGGTTTTCCCTTCAGTTTGACGTTCTTCCTGAATGGGCTGCAGGTGGAGCGGCTGAGCTCTTGCTGTGAGTTCAAGCACAGAAAAGGCTCCAGGCTCGGTGGCAGGCACGGACATTTTGGCCTCTCCAGAGTAGAGGGGGCCTCTCCCTGCTACAAGTAAGGGCTCCTTTTCCAGGCACAGGTACAGGCTGTGTCTCTAACACAGGAAAGGAATTGCTGAATGTATCACAGGGATAAATAAAAAAAATTTTTAAAAATCTTTGAATTCCCACTTTTAAAGGAATTGTTTGACATTTTGGAATAATGATTAATGGGTAGGATACAATACAGTTCATAGCACAACACATAGGGTTATAAATAATATATTCAATATTTCATATTAACAAGTTGATTATATGACCTTTTGTATGTGAAATGGACCAGAAATGAAAATGAAATAACCAAGTATCATGTGACCCACATGACTATCATTTTCCCCTAGTTTTCTGGCTCACTACTAACTAATGTTTTGCTTCAGTGCTAAGCAGCAAAATGTCACTTCAAAGAGCCAGATATCTATCAGGAGTTGGATGAGACCAAAATCAGAACTAAATGAGAGTGGACTTAGTTTTACAAGCACAACTCCCAATGAATAGTAATGTTTCTCTGGCTCTGCTCAGCAATCGTTCACTCCCAACTTCACCATATTGATTTGATGATAATATTTCAATGAGCATACTTGAGTGTGGTGTTGATCTTGTCATCTGATGCTCGGCAGGAAAACTAATAGATGTATTTCTCAAAATGTGAAATTATTATTTAAAACTGATAAAATGCATTTTTTAGGTGCATCATAGCAATGGGACTGGACAAAAAGCCCATGCCTCCACCAAAGAGAGCCAAAGAGGATGAAGGAGGAGATGAGGCAGTTACCAGCCCAAAGGACACTCCTGAGATGGACAAAGAGAGGACTGATGCTCCCTCCCCTTCAGATTGGGAAACGAACCAGCAACAGGACATGGAGACTCAAGGCAAAGAAGGAACAGCTGCTGAGGACAAAGTCAGAGATGGTACAATGGCTGAAATGTCCATATATATATTATAAAACACTGTGACTCTGTAGGAAATAAATGTAGTAACATTTTCTTTCTGACATATATCAACACGTTTCACTCTATATCTTCACCCTAAGATTATGAAGAAGACTTTGAAGCAGATGATGAAGGACCTGTAGATCATCCTGAGGCAAAAGAAAAGAAATCTCCTCCATCCGGTGAAACTGAGAGGCAGGTTAGAAAGCGAGACACATCTGAGACTGAAGATGATGACAAGGATGGTGAGTGAATCTTGTTGTCTCTCAACCTTTCAAGTACTGCATGGATCAAAATCAGTAAGGCGGCATTTCATTGTTTATCCATTTGACACGTGCGTTTAAAACAGAAAAGCAGAATATGTTGTTGAAATCCAAGATCTCGAAGAGAGGAACTTCTTGTTCCTAAATAACAATGTCTTTATGGTGTATTTTCCCAATTTCCGATTTCCTTTTTTTCATTATATGGCATGCTTCTGTTAAAGAATTTAAAAAGCTCTGTCTGTCTTGTACTGAAGACATAAAGTCTCGCTCAGCCACCATCTCCCGAGTCAGAAACCATGAGGAGAGTGATGCTGAAACCACAGAAGACTTGAGAGAGGCCAAGGAAACACAGAAATTTGATGAGGTCAATCAAGAGGAAACCGTTGCTTCACCACAGGAACCAAATCCAGTAGACGCTGCAGCCACCGAGTCCACTGTGGCAAAAGACTCAAATACACAGGACAGCACAGGGGACAGCCCAGAGATCCAGATCTCTGACGCCACCGACCCCTCAGGGAATGAGAACAAAGAGAGTGACGACACCTCTGGAGACAAAGAGGTAGATGAGAGCAAACAGGATGAGGAACAGGAAAGGGGTGAGTATAAACCAGCAGATGCAGGTGTGGAGCTTTCACCTGAGTAAGAAAATGGATCAGTCCATCTTCTCTGGAGGTTTTTCCACTATTATAACCACCAGAGCTGTAGTCAAAACCACTTTATGTGAGCCAAGCATCAGGAGCAGGTGTGTATACATGCAGGTCTGTATGTAATTTGAGTAATACAGTAACACAGCGCTGACAACGACTAAATAATTACTGTCACAGTACTACAGTATTCTCAGTTTGTGTAATACTATAGTGTAATAATGATTTTAAATTTTAATAGTGGAAAAAAACTTCTGTCACATTTGTTTTCTTATTTTTTATTGTGTTTTATGGCTTTTGAGCTCAACCGCTTTTTAATATTCATTTACAATGAGTTTCAAGTTGTTTGCACGTATAACCATATTTTGACTGTATTTTATATTGTTTTTAGGCTTAAAGACAGCGTCGGTTATACTATGTTTTTTTATATAGTGTACTTGTCTTAAAGCAGTTTGGGTTAAATAAAACAAAATGCTGTGAAATAAATAAACACTTCAAAAAATACAGCTCAGGAAGTGAAAGTGAAAAGCCCTCAGGGGTGAAATTGCAATCAAAAAAGGAGGAAGCTGCTGCTGAAGTACACATACTGTACACACATAAAATTCCAGTATTTCAAAAAGCACAAAACACGCAACAGTGAAGAGCTATTGAATATTCATGTACTGGGTGAACACAAAGATCTAGCTTGCATTACAAGCAGCTTCCTTCTTTTCCTTCAAATTCTCATCCTAAAAAAACAGAGTTTCCATTTTATTACTCTCCTGTTTTGTGTGTGTGTGTTTTGTGCCTCTTATCATTTTGCATGTTGTGTTGCTCCTTTATGTTTGCACCTGGAAAGATTAAAGAAAGATTCTTTTGTTAATGGTTGTATGTTTCTTGATTGTCTCAGTTCCTTCACTGCATTTGCATTGTTCAAACATTTGAACATCGTGCATTATCATGAGTGGCTTGCAGAAGTTAGAGGTGTGGCTGTTGAAACAGTGAATTTCTATCATTGCATGTCCCATATCTCTTTCTCTTTTCAAAGCCAAATCTGTGCAGAAGAAGCTGGCAGGAGCCATTTTTAATGCGTCCCCGTGCAGCTCTGAGCCAGAACTGAGTGAGACCAGTACTGAGGAGGAGGAGGAGCCCACAGATAAAGGCAACAAACGTAACTATAAAGATACCACATGTTTATTACAATTAATTAGCTAGCAAGCTACAGCAGTTACAGAAAAGGTACTTTCCTAAATAATCTCTCATTTGTAATTGTAGATGCAGTTCCAGAGAAATCAGGGACATTTACAGAGCAGCAGCAGGCTCCTGTAGGTGAGATAAAACCTGAAGAATGTGTTGGGGAATGCAAAGTGGCTCAGGATCAAGATGAGATGTCTGAGCTCACAGAAAAGATGGATGAAAGTGAAGAGGAGCTCACAGAAAAGATGGATGAAAGTGAAGAGGAGCTCACAGAAAAGATGGATGAAAGTGAAGAGGAGCCTCATGAAAACAGTGGTAGTACTAAACATGAGATGGTGCAAATAGATGAAGATGATGAAAAGGTTGCATCCGAAGAAGCAGCAGCAGAAAAAGATAAACCAGAGGACACAGATGCAGCCCTACATCCTGCATCTGAAGAAGACATAAAAGAAGAAAACCAAACTTCGGAATCTGAGGAAGAGGCAGCAGCTGAACTCACTGTTCCCGACGAGCCACAAAAAACAGAAGAAAAGGAAAAGAAAACTGCAGAGGAGGCTGACACACAGCCCAACAAGATGGGGCAAGGGCCAAAAAGCAGTGAGGAGGATGAATCATCAGTATCAGAGCTGAATAAAAAGACTGATGAGACAGCAGTGCCAGATAATGCCGAGGCGGAGGCAGCAATGACAGCGAGCGAGACAATGGAGATGAAAGCAGAGCCCTCAGAGGAGCAAGAGGCCCTCAGCCTTGAAGAGGCACCTGTAACCAACCCAGACAAGAAGCAGCAGAGAGACAGTGAAGACAGGGCTGCAGCATCAGAGACAAAAATCACAACAGAGAATTCAAGCAGCTCGTCAGAGGGAAGTGGAGACACCATGGTTGAAAAAACAGCAGATATAAGCGTGGACAGTGAAAAGGATGGTGGTACTAAAGATGATATTAAAGAGGAGGAAGCAAATGAAGTAATGAAGGAAATTAAAGATGAGAGTGAAAAGGAGAGCAGAGATGTGGAAGAAGAGGGAACAGAAAAATCTGTAGATGATGAGGGAGAGAAGCAGGAGTCTTTGGAGGAAAGTAAGAACAAGAAAAAGCAGAAAAATCCAGATGAGATAACAATAGCTGAGGACAGTGCAGAGGGAGAAATGGATGAAACAGAGGAGAATGATAAAAGCAACACGGAAGAAATGACAGAAAATGAGGAAAACATTGCAGATTGTGTAAATAATGATTCAGACACACAGGCAAAAGGAGAGCCATCTGAGAAAAACCTTGGTGAGGAGGATAAAGAGACAAACAAAGAAAGAGCTAAAGAATCAGAAAAGGCAGAAGAAGATGAGAATAGCAAATATGTCCAGGATAAAAATGACGAGGAAATATCTGAAGCAAAGGGAGGCACAACTGACAAAACCAATAAGGATGAAGACGTCGACACATTGACAGCTGTCGATGAAGAAACGGGTGATGGAGAAATGGAAGAGAAAGTTGAGAATGACAAAGCTGAACAAAGTGAATCTGGGAAAAACGAAGATGACGAAGAATCTGAAGAGAAGAAAGTCACAGCTGAGATTACGGAGGGAGAAGAAATTACTGAAGAATGTGACAAACGTGCAAAGGAAAACGCTGTTGAGTCAGAAGATGTTGGTGATGGCAAAGCTGCAGATGACACTAGAAAAACTGAAGAGGCATCAACCATTGCAAATGAACCTGAAGATGATGAGAAAGAAGCTGAAGGAGCAGGTAACAAGAGTGAAGAAATTGATGCTGAGAATGGGGAGATTTCTGCCAGAGCAGAGAACAAAAGTCATGAGGATGAAACAGAAGCACCAAATATCAATGATGAAGGAAAAACAGAGGAGCCTACTGGAGATGAGAGCCCAGAGGTGAGAGAGTCTGGCAATGACAAGCTGGACCAGGCTCCTGACACAGATGTGGCTGAAAGTGAGGCAAAAGAAGAGGACATTGTCGTGGAACGACAAGAAGAATCAGCTCAGAAAGATTCAGAGCAGGAGGCAGTTGGTGAAGAGCTAAAAGAGAAATCAAATTCAGATGACCTAAATACAGACAAAGAGGGAAGTGTGGAAAACAAAGAAGATCAAAACTGCAAAAACTCTGACAGTGATCATGAAAACAGAGAGTCAGATTCAACCAAAAATAATATGAATATGTCAAACGAAGTGACAGTTGCTTCTTTGGGTGAACAAGCACAATCATCAACAGATGATACAACTAAATTACATGAGTCCATAGCAATGACAGATCCTAAGACTGACAAAGACTCTGATGACGATGCTGCTGGTGTCGAAGGAGAAAATGCAGCAGACATGGAGGAGGCGAGCAAGGCCTCGGAGGAAGGAGCAAGTGTGCTGCACAAACCTCAGGCACAAAACAATATGGCTGAGAGCGCAGAAGAAATGACTCTAGCAAGAGAAGACAACACAGATCTAGTCACAAACTGGGTAACCATGCATCAAACGTCGAAGTTTTTCGAGAAGTTTGTCGAACCTTTAGAAGACCTGAAGGATGAGAATTCAGACACCCTGGCTTCCACAGAGCTGCCAGGATCAGAGAGCCCACTCAAGATGGTGACATTTTCTGAAAAAGAACAAGATGAAAATGAGTCCATGGAAATAACCAAAGTGGTAACTTCAGAGCTGAAGAATAAACTCTCTGAAGATGATGAACCTCATGAGAATGATCCTGGCACAGAGGAAACTGAGGTGAAAGACTTCATACAAACAACAGAGATGGAAGAAAATGATATAGAATCAACAAATGGAAGGTCACAAGGTCACAAAGGAAGCAGGGGATCTGTTGACGAAGACAAGGTTCAAGATGCACCAGCACAGCCACAAGCTGCTATTTCCAAAAGTGATATGGAAAGGATGGCAGGCACTCATCTTTCAGCAGCCAGTGGCAAACCCGAGACCCAAACAGACGAGATAACTAATGACGACGGTCCAGGCTTGAATGGAAACCCACCAAAAACTGAAGAGGAAAAAGGTCTCCTACACTCACCCAAAACAGAACATCATGAGCTTTCAGCGAGTCCAGGTGGACTGAAAGATGGAGAAGAAACAGAGGAGCAAAGTGGAGAAGTTACAGAAATAACCGACTTTACTACGTCCAGGTCTGAAGATGGAAGCCAAGAGGAGAGTGAGAACAGAGACATCCAATCCAAAGCGTCTGATATGAGCGTCAGTGGAGACAAATCAAGAGACTTGCAGCTCATCAAACACTCTCTGAGTAAAGACAGACTGAGCACGTTCTCATTAGACGAAACTCTGTTTGGGCACAGTTCTTATCCTTTGCTCAGTGCTGCGAGGACTGAGAGCGGACATTAGAGCTGCCGGCTCTGGCACTAAGGTACAGTGTATTTTTATCTTAACAGGAGATACGCCTGGAAGCAATTGAATTACTAAAGTTAATACATTATTTAAAAACAAACTAACAAAGTTATTTTGCAAAGTTTTAGACAATCAGATGCTAATGAATATTTGCTCAGGATAAGGTCAGTCAGCTTCTTAAACAGACTTCAAACATCCAATGTAGGGGGTTTGACTGCTGCATGAAATGTTTACAATAGAGCATCTCTTCCTATTACTGCTAACAAAGAGGCATAGCTGTTGTGAAGTATCAAGTATAGCTGCTATCACTGATTACCTGTAAACAGATATTCTTCCACTCATGCTTACAAATGATTGAATAATTCATATTGTTGTGGTCTCCCACAGCTTGCTTTGCTCCAGTACATTTTATATTGCCACTGACTGGGCACAAGCACAATGTTAGAGTCCTGCAGTTTTAATCAGAGATCTGTGTCTGTGTTAATGACAATTTTAGTCAGAGCATTAAGAATATTATTTGTTTATAACAGGATCTAGACAAAAATGCAGCAGAACAGCAGGAATGCTAATCTAAGCTAACACGGATAATTCAATCTTCATCAGCCTGAAAATGAGTTTGGTAAAACAGTGCTAATGTTGTGAAATGTCAAGTCTAGGCACTTATTTGTGTCATTATTGCTGCTATTGCTACCTCTTTTTCAAAAACATACTACATATATTTATTTGTATTGGCTTTTCATCCTTTTTTTTAATGGTTTGTGTGGGTTTGTTCATTTGATATTTATCAACACTTGTGTGATTTGGCCACTCAAAAAATAAAAATATAAAACTTGACTTGACAAAAACTTTCTTGACAAAATATATGTTTATATATTGAATTACTGCACACATGCTCCGTACTTCTCATAGCTTATATTTAAATTTTATGCAAACTATGTCCATGAATCAACACATATTCATTTGTTCTTGTCACACATATTTACAGCAGCAAATGGCCTGAACAAAGCAAACTATTTTACATACTGTATCACAGAAACATATACATATACTACAAATGTTAATGTTTAGTTAGCAATATGTACTACTTCTACCTCATGCTTATATAGTTTTACATAGTATATTCAGAATATATAATGAATGTCAGAATATCGAGGTTTAGTTACTGTCCTCAAAGCTGCCGCTGCTGCTGAAGGAGGAGCAGAATCTCATGGTGCTCATGGGATCAGACACGTACCCTGAAAAAGACATGAATCAAAAACAAAGTTTTATTATGAAAAATAATGTAGATACCAAAATTACTCTGCTAGCACATAAAAGATACAGCAGATAATATTGTATTTTTGTCAACAAATCACATGGAAAGATCCAAACTAACAAAAAGAAAAACAGTCAGCAACAAATACACTTTGGAAAAAAGAAACCAGTAGATTTATGTCAGCAGAAAGTAATGAGCTTGGGGCTCACTAACTACCTTGGTGGTTGCAGAACTTTTGGGGGGTTTGTTGACAGTATGAATATTATAGAACAGCATCACCTGTGCCTGTGTTGTTATTATTAAGAGATTAAAAAGGTTTGAGCAAACAGATTAAAAGATTTAGAGAAACAGAGACATTTTGCATCGCACAGAGAGGTTCCTAATTTAACCTGAGACTAGTGTGAGTCTGAAGTGTTAAACAGCAACTACTTCACTTTCCAAAATAGCCACTGTTAATATACAGTCCCAGTACATATGCAATCTGCATACATACCGTTTCGATCAATGGGAGAGAACTGCATGTTTCTTCTTAGTTCCTCCAGTGAAAGGCCTCCGGACGCTCGACGTCGCTCGCTGAAAATGTATAGAAATATAATTAACCTCGTTAATCCAGTGCAAAAATATAAAAATACAAAAAAATACAATATGTAATGTCCAACCAAACCAAACTTTCTCTGCAGAAGTGCTTTACACAAAATTGATGATTGGTGTAACCACATACACAATCTGCTCACAGTTTCATCAGATGATCAGACCCATTTGTTTGACCACTTCGTGCAACGTATTTAAGAGTTGTTGGAGTTCAGCATTCTTTTGGTCGGTATCATCTAAAGGTCTTGTCTAACTTTTATGACTTGGGTCACAGTGACTGTTACCAGGCTCCCACTCTTCTCACATGCAGTAGACACACACAGCCGCACAGCAGAGGCTCAAAGCCAGGCGTCTAACAGAGGCCTTCCTCCTCGGTCTGAATGCCATGCATGTTTTATTGCATTTGCTTTCCTTTGTTTCCTGTTCAGTATCCAAGCAACTCCATTGTTCACTGTTGCAGCAAGTATCTTAACTGGTCTGGCGTAACAATTGTATAGAGAGAGTTGTTTCTACAAGCCCAGGCATGATGTTTGTGAAATTCCTGTTTGCACACACTTAAATCAAAAACATTTATTTAGATTTTCACTGGTTAAAAACATCAGATTTATTGGTTAAAGCTTTTCAGCTATTTTATGAAACCATTTTAGCACTTATTCACATGAATGTTATTACCATATAAATCATTTTAAGAACAATGAACATCTGTGTTCCCTCCAGAATAATGGCTATAAAGTCAACAACTGTATCTGCTTAAGTAGGTAAGTGAATGTTCATCGTATCTTCCTACACCTGAAGCACGACCGCACCATTACCTCTTAATGAAAAAAAAAACTATCCACCAAAACATCTTTTCTTCTAAGAGTTTAGGAATCTGTTGAGGAGGAGTTTTTGGCATCATCCTGGCTTTTCCGATATGGACTCAGTTCCACTGATTCAGATTTAAATGTCAAAAGAGAAGCCTCAGTTCATAGGACATAGCTTTGCACAAGAAGAGTAGACACCGGGCACGTAAATGTTAGTTTGTTTGTATATAAGACACAGAAGGGAGCACCTTTGCAGCTGAATTGTTACAGTGGCTGCCACACAACCACGTCCACAGTCTGATTCTCTCTGGGGACGTTTGATGCTTGTCATGTCCCCTTTCTCTGTTTTCCAATGCTTCCTGTCTGCATGTTTGCAAAGTACTACAGCTATGGCCTTATGAAAACAGATACTATGCAGTGAATTATTCTCAACCTCTTGAGCTTCACCTCCCTGCAGAGGTGCTTCGGTTCTTTTACCTTTGAGTCCAGAAGGCGTAGGCGCGAGTGTTGAGAGCGTACTCAAGCTCAAAACGAGAACGAAGGGCGGCCACATGGCTCCGGCCGGGTCCTCCTCGCCCGAGCAGACAGTCAGAGGAGGAGGACGGTGACAGGGACCCACTGCTGTTACTGGAGGCTGGAGACATCAGCTGTGACATACACACACATACACCAGCAACAAGATAATCAGAAGTGAAAGAACTGAATTATTGCACAAATATGTCGTTCACTGCAGCGTACTGGGGATATAAGAACATATGGGATATCATCTACCTCAACATTGCACAGGCATTCCTCCAGGCTGGAAACCACTTCAGAGAACTCAGGCCTGTCCTGAAGAAGAAAAAGTAGACCATCATTTTTTTTCCTGCTCTAAACAAACACATGCGGCAGGTATGTCCCACGACAGACACACCCAGTCTATTCTCTCTCTACTGTCCTGTGTATTCTGCTTATTTTAGTCCACCCACACATGAAGCAAAGGTGAACTCCGCTTCAAAAGCAGTCCTCAGATCTCTTGCCTCACTGTAAAAGAACAAACACTGCAACCCTGGAGCTGTTCAATTATACATCACATCCTGAGACAGTGCCCAGGCTCTGTCTGCATACTATTTTCAACACAGGAAAATTCAAACAGCACAATGGACATGAAAATATAAGATGCTTTTTCATTTTTTTTTTTTTGTTTTGTTAACAATAATCAAGTTGTTTCCACTCGAAACTATCGAAAACTTATTTTCCATTGCACAACATGAGGCTCTTAAGAACACAATTAAATTACACAGATGACAGCTTTCATTCTCACAGACCTAAACAAATACATTTTTCTATAAATGTCCTGTAACTTCAGTGCACCTTCAGTGCACCTTTAAAGTCCACTGGAACCAGTGCACTGTACAGGAAGCACCATGAGAGATGTGTGGACATTATCCTTTGTGCCTATAAAGAGCACTTTCTAAGAAAGTGTCTCGACAAGGTGGGACTGGGGCAAGGTGCTCGCCGAGGGAGAGATATCCACAGGTGGACAGACAGCCTTAGCTGACAAACATGACAGAGATGCACCACAGAGGGAGAACCTGTGTCTTAATGAGGCCAAGAAAAAACATGCCTGGTTAATTGTGAACATCACAGTGCTGAGGGAGGATCATCCATGTGACAGTGCGACTAAATCTGAACAGCTGAGCAATAAGGTACCATCTGGGGACAGGTTGGTCACATTCATTACTGCTGCATGTGTTCACAGGAGCTGTGTGTACTCGGCATCGTTTACCTCTTGGACATTTAGTAGGTCTGTGTCTACAGCTAATGTCATGAAGGATTTTACTGGTGACATTATTTTACAATTTGAAAGCAGCCCAGAGTGAAAATGAAATACATTATTAACATTGTTGTTGATTTGTGCAATGACTTTTAGCGACAATAAGAGCTCAAATTAAAAAAAGTGAAATCTGGCCCTTTACCTCTGGGGAGGAATTCCAGCCTCTTATCAGAAGTGCAGAGATGGGTTTGGGGATGGAGTTGCCAACCGGAGGTCGGATGTGATGGTAGGCCATGTCTGCTGCTGCAGCAGCTGAGGACTCAAAAAAGTGTTGTGTTAGTGGTCTGTTTGTTCTGTTAGCAATCCCTTTACTTAATCTTCCTTGTATTGTTTTGTATGTGTATTTTTACATTATAATGTTAACAAGTAAAATCTTTGTAGTCATGCAAGCTCTAGAGACAGTCTATGGTTGGTTGATCCAGTTCTGCCAGTTTGTCCAGACATCGATGGTCCATAGGAGGCGTATCCTGATTACACTAACGATTCCCTGATTTTTCTATTAAGTGCCACCACGACATTTGTGGTTTTGAGTGAAACCCCTCTACAGCCATTGGATGATCTGATACACTGCTACATTAATTACAGTAACTTTAATTATTTCAAGCTAATACTGAAGCATATAAATGGAATTCAGCCACCATTCATTTATTTATGCCTGTTATGTGTCCCGTGAAAAAGACAACTCTAGTATTAATCATTATCTGAGCCCATGACTGATATGAAACAAAATACCAGGTTTCAAGTGAGCGAAGGGAATTTCCCCAGTAAGCAGCTCCCACAGACAGAGGGCGTAGCTGAACATGTCCGCCTTCACTGAGTAACGGGTGCACTGGGTGAACACCTCAGGAGCCATCCAACGCAGATTCTGTACAAACACACACATATGCAAATACACACAATGCACCTAAAAGCAGTTAGGCAAAACATTTAAGTGAAGTCTATATTGAAAACAATTTGGTTTAGACTGGGTTTAAAAACTCACAAGATATTTCAAGATATGAAGTCAGGCCATCACACACACACACACACACACACACACACACACACACAATGAGGCCCAATTACTGATATAAACACTGCATCTCAGCAAGGGCAAGTAGTTCATCACAAAAGGCAGTTCCCAAGAGATGTAACACACTTAACACGAAACTGCAGGCCAAGCACTCTATGTAGTGATGAGTCAACACATTCACACAAAATCTGGATGAAGGCAGCTTTTTTTAGCTAGTGGGTAATTGATGGCAGGTGCCAGCAGAAGCTCTGGCTTGAACTCCAGTAAACAGCATGCATTTTAATACAAAGTGCCTTATTCTTCCATTGATACTGCAGATGGTGTAAGAGTATTTGGCCAGAGGAGGAAGAGTAAACTCAATCCAAAGGCTTTTTTTAGTGAGACATCAAATAAATCAGAAAGATGAAACAGAACTGACCCCAGGTTGTTTGGTCATGTTATCCTCGTCCACAGACTGTAGAAATCTAGATTCTGCAGAGGAAGAGCAGGACATGCAGTGGTTAAACAATGCACATACATGAGGAGTTACGTGTTTTCACCATACTTTTATCAGCTAGTGAGTAAACACTTTGATTATCAGCATTATGAGAAACTAACAGAAGTAATAAAACAGAAACATGGCTGCAAAGTTTGGATAGGTGATAAAGATATTCCTCAGCAATATGCTGATTTTTTTTTTCACTATGTCACAATATCAGCTACTAACAAGTGAAATGCTAAACTAATTAATGCTGTTTTCCACTGAACTGCATGGCAAGTAGAAAACTGCTTAAATGGATTAGGTAAAATCAAGGGTGAATTTTATTGTTAATCAATTTTGTTAAACTATCAACTATACTTTTTACAAACATACATTTATTTTTATTGTAAATAGTTGCCAATAGTTGACAGAAAGAAGCTAAGGTTGTTATCAGTATTTATTGATTTAAATGAATACTGCTTACCTGGCATGTGCATGTGCATTATAAAGAGTGTGTTGATATAAAAACTGGTCACTGCAGCTTTAATTTCTTTCTATAGCAAATGAGACAGCAGAAAAAGAGTCTTTGCATTACCTCCAAAGTCAGCCACCACAGCATGGCCATCCTCATACAGCAGAATATTGTGGCTGAAAGAAACAGATGTATTATTTGCAAGGACAACAGTTATTTCAGACAGTCAATGCTATTCTTCCAACCAGGGTATTACTGGGCACCCACCTGTTGAGATCCCTGTGGATGATAGGCTGGGTGAGGTTGTGCAGATACTCCATGCCCTTGGCTACGTCGATGGCAATGATGAGCTTGGACTGCAAGTCAATAAGCCTGTCCATTGACACATCATTAAAGCAGCAGTCACTTAGTGCCAGATCAATAACCCCTGCCAATCACACACAGCACTTTACACAGATCAATAGGACAGTCTATAAAGACAGCACCTGGCCACACAGTTAGCGGAACACTTCATCTGGATCAATGATGATCCCGGCTAAGGAGGAGAGATTGGTGAGGGGACACTTCCAAGGAAGATAATGAGACCTGGACCGGCCGCTGGTGAGACACTGATTAACTCCTCTATTTAGATCTCAACATCAGGATTCGATCACTGTACGTTTTCTTTGTTCAGCTTAAAAGTCATTTAAAACTATATCTTTGAAAATTAAAGGCAATGTAAAAAATAGGCATGACTTGAAATGTCCAGTATCTGTTCAGCTGAACAATCTATGATCCTGAGGCTGCAGTTTAGGTGATGAATTAGTCTGTATTTAAAAGGTGTACTTTTATTTAATCTATTATTAAATACTAACTTCAAAATTAAAGTAGAATTAACTCCTCTCTGACCATGTGACAATATGTAATATTTTATATTCTATTGCTGTACATGTGCAAATGGCAATAAACTACTATATAGCTATTTCTATTACATTACTTTTTGCACTCAGTACAACATTACAGAAAAACAGTCAAAGTTTCAAAGCCAAATGACATTTAATTTGAATCATACAAAACAGAATTAAGTAGCGCATCCTCACATTGGAGAAACATAAACGAACAACTGATCATCAGATTATTATTTTTTCTGTAAATTGATGACTGAAGAGTGATTTTTAATTTTTAATCATTTAAGTCTTATTTATATGTCTTATCAGTCTTAGTTTTAGCAACTTGGCTAATACTTAGATTCATATCATGTTTATAAGTGTGTTGAATTGTTAGACCTAATAACTTACGTAATGTTAGGAAAGGAAGGTAACACGACATGATGAAGGTCGATGGATGAGGACTCACTGTAATACTCATATACTTTAGGTACACTGTGATGTACCGTAACCTCTGATGTGTCATGTAAACCACCTCACCTCTTCTGCTCGTGCAGCAGGGAGAAGAGCGAGCCTCCAGAGACGTACTGGGTGACGATGGCAAACTGGCTGGGGTCGTCCAGACATGCCCCAACAAAGTGGATGATACAGGGGTGATTGAGGCGACAGAGAATTGAAACCTCTCTGCAGAACATGTCCACATCCGACTTGGAGCAGTATGTGTTGGCTCGATAGCTACAGGGGAGTGAGAGGGTTTAGCCACTGATCAGCTTTTCCATGTTTGTTCCAACAGAAAAACAATTCAAAAAGTCATCTGTGTTAAATACCGTTTTATGGCGACAATTTTGTTTCTGCATTTGCCTCTATAGACTCTTCCAAAGGAGCCTGAGTGTTAAACAGATATGATTATTAATAATCCTGTCAGATTTGGAAGCATTTTAAAATGAAACGCAAAAGAAATGAACAGACTAACCTGAGCCAATAATTTCATTAAACTCCAGCTCAGACAGCTGAAGGTGAAAATGTGATGGAAGGCTGGCCCTGAGCAGGAGAACCTCTGCTTTCTCTGAAAAGAAAGAGTAAAGACAAATGCAGCATTAAGTTTTAACTGTGCAAAGATTGGTAAAATATACATAGAGTTTGCCGAGGAAAAGTGTTTTAACACAGTTAAATGTTGAGTGGGAATGTAGTTAATCTGTCAAAATATTAGCAGCTTTTTTATCTGTAAGAGCAACAGAAAAAAATCCTCTTTTATGATTCAATGTAAGTATGTAAATACATCTTAATTCATTATTTGGTGAATTTACCTCAATTTCCTCTAGACTTGTCATAGGCCCTTTTTAGCCCTAGCTATGATTTAAAGAGGGCAGATGCTTGTTCAGTTTACTGAAAAAATGCCCTTTTTAGACCACGTCCAAAGTTTTAACTTTTAACCCTTATTTGAAACCCATCATTTTTAAATCTGGCTTTTAACTCAGATCAGTAGTTTGCCAGATGTTACAGTGGGTACGGAAAGTATTCAGACCCCTTTAAATTTTTCACTCTTTGTGTCATTGCAGCCATTTGCCAAAATCAAAAAAGTTCATTTTATTTCTCATTAATGTACACTCAGCACCCCATCTTGACAGAAAAAAACAGAAATGTAGACATTTTTGCAAATTTATTAAAAAAGAAAAACTGAAATATCACATGGTCATAAGTATTCAGACCCTTTGCAGTGACACTTATATTTAACTCACATGCTGTCCATTTCTTCTGATCCTCCTTGAGATGGTTCTGCTCCTTCATTGGAGTCCAGCTGTGTTTAATTCAACTGATTGGACTTGATTAGGAAAGGCACACACCTGTCTATATAAGACCTTAAAGCTCACAGTGCATGTCAGAGCAAATGAGAATCATGAGGTCGAAGGAACTGCCCAAGGAGCTCAGAGACAGAATTGTGGCAAGGCACAGATCTCGCCAAGGTTACAAAAGAATTTCTGCAGCACTCAAGGTTCCTAAGAGCACAGTGGCCTCCATAATCCTCAAATGGAAAAAGTTTGGGACGACCAGAACTCTTCCTAGACCTGGCCGTCCAGCCCAACTGAGCAATCGTGGGAGAAGAGCCTTGGTGAGAGAGGTAAAGAAGAACCCAAAGATCACTGTGGCTGAGCTCCAGAGATGCAGTAGGGAGATGGGAGAAAGTTCCACAAAGTCAACTATCACTGCAGCCCTCCACCAGTCGGGGCTTTATGGCAGAGTGGCCCGACGGAAGCCTCTCCTCAGTGCAAGACACATGAAAGCCCGCATAGAGTTTGCCAAAAAACACATGACGGACTCCCAGACTATGAGAAATAAGATTCTCCGGTCTGATGAGACCAAGATTGAACTTTTTGGCGTTAATTCTAAGCGGTATGTGTGGAGAAAACCAGGCACTGCTCATCACCTGCCCAATACAATCCCTACAGTGAAACATGGTGGTGGGAGCATCATGTTGTGGGGGTGTTTTTCAGCTGCAGGGACAGGACGACTGGTTGCAATTGAAGGAAAGATGAATGCGGCCAAGTACAGAGATATCCTGGAAGAAAACCTCTCCCAGAGTGCTCAGGACCTCAGACTGGGCCGAAGGTTCACCTTTCAACAGGACAATGACCCTAAGCACACAGCTAAAATAACAAAGGAGTGGCTTCGGAACAACTCTGTGACCGTTCTTGACTGGCCCAGCCAGAGCCCTGACCTAAACCCAATTGAGCATCTCTGGAGAGACCTGAAAATGGCTGTCCACCAACGTTCACCATCCAACCTGACAGAGCTGGAGATGATCTGCAAGGAAGAATGGCAGAGGATCCCCAAATCCAGGTGTGAAAAACTTGTTGCATCATTCCCAAGAAGACTCATGGCTGTACTAGCTCAAAAGGGTGCTTCTACTCAATACTGAGCACAGGGTCTGAATACTTATGACCATGTGATATTTCAGTTTTTCTTTTTTAATAAATTTGCAAAAAGTTCTACATTTCTGTTTTTTTCTGTCAAGATGGGGTGCTGAGTGTACATTAATGAGAAATAAAATGAACTTTTTTGATTTTGGCAAATGGCTGCAATGACACAAAGAGTGAAAAATTTAAAGGGGTATGAATACTTTCCGTACCCACTGTACATGGGAATACCACACAGATCAAGTGTTATCATCGGCAGGTAAGATCCTGCTACAGCTTGTGCCGTCAAGTGAGCTGACAACGCAGTCACATGAGAAAATTAGTGCTTCACTCCATCTAACTACCTTTAGTCATGCTCTTGATTTTTCCCAGGGGAGACGGGACAGAAACATAGGACCCATCTAAAAGAGAGTCAACATATTCAGGCAGCTTAATGGGAGGATGTGTGATTTTGATCTAGATAAGAACGATTAAGAGGTTCACTCACCGCCTCCTGGCTGAGAGTACTCATTGCATGGGGAGTCATCTGACCGTTTGTAGTGTTTCAGTAAGGTGACGATGGCATCATGACCTGGGAAGGACAACGATAAAACAGGAACACAGGCTTTTCTTTGATCTTTGCTGACAAAAGCTCATATCGAGACAAACAGACCTTTTTCATAAGCCCACATGAGGCAGGTCTGCTCATCCTTCTCCCCGCTGGACCTGCTGGGGTCACAGGCAACCAAGTTCATGTCTGCACCACAGTCCAGCAAGAACTGCACCAGGCGGATGTGGCCGTGGAAACAGGCACTGTGTAAAGCTAAATGGTGTCACAGCATACACACAACAATGAAAACTGCAACTGCTCCTGCACTTATTTCTACAACCTAACAGAGGAAGTATGCTTGTTTAAAGTGTGTAACGTTTCACCTGTGTGTCCGTCTCTGCCCTGATAGTTGATGCTCATAGCATTCTGGCTTAACAAGAACTTGACCATCTCCAGGTCTTTACCGTAAGTGCATGCACTGTGAGACAGGATATGAATTCATCATCACCAGCTACAGGGATCAGGTTAAAGGTGAGGCTCACTGTGTCCATATACAGCATATGTGTTCCTGTTTTACATATTATAAATAATGACATGTGCTACACAGTACCTGTGAAGTGCTGTCTCACTGAATATGTTCTCCTTTGAGATACTTTCTGTGCCAGAAAGCTGTATCATCTCCTTCACTGCTGCAAATTTGCCATTATAGCAGGCCCTGAAAGGACACAACAGTTAATCCAAGACTTCCATGTCCACTTCATCTACCAAAAATGTACAAACTGCTACTGACACTTTAAACCATTTACAGGTTTAATGGTGTGTCCCCATAGATGTTAACAGAGTGAGCCTGTGCATCATAGTTGCCCTGCAGGAGGAAACGCACGATCTTATGGTGACCAAAGCGGGCGCAGAAGTGTAGGGGAACGTGATCCTCATTGTCCTGAGCATTTACTGGGGAGAACATCAGAAAAGGTAAACAATCGTTCCTGCAGTCATCTCCACAAATTAATTAGCTTCCCTGTGGCTTTTAAAGAGGGAAATCAGTAGATGGCCTGCTTTGCAACCAATGACAAGTAAAGTGTGTATCAACCTACAGTATTCACTTTAATTTACAGGCCATTAACTCAAATGAACCTTAATTAAATATAATAAAGCTCTCTAGGAGTCTCACCATTAGCCTTGCTCCCGTCCCCCATTAGCAATTTGACAATGCCGAGGAAACCTTTGGCTGCAGCCAGGTGCAGTGGTCGATCACCCACCTCCCCACTCACATTCACATCTGCCCCGAACTTCAGCAGCAGCTTTGTCACCTGCAAGGTAGAGAGAGACAAAGGAGTGCGAGAGGTGTCCATTATGAACTATTTCTGACTCATACAAAAGACAGTGCTTCATCAGTTTTATCAGTTAAAAATGCTGATGTGTGTTATCAAGAGCTATTTACCTGCTCATGACCATTGTAGCAAGCAATATGCAGTGGAGTGAAAAACACAGCATCCTGGACGTTCACATTAGCCCCATGCTGTAGGAGTATATCTGCTGCCTGGGAGGAAATAAGAAATGACCATTGTAAGAAAGAAACAAAAAGATGGTGATAATCTTCCTCACGCTGGTTCAAGTCTCACCTCATTGTGCCCAGCCAATGTCGCGACATGCAAGGCAGTGAGGGCACCGTATCCCACCTGTTGGACATCTGATCCTCCATGAAGAAGTGCAGTCAACAGCTCAGCATTGTCCTATAGCATGGAAACAACTCCAGTTCTAGTACCATCATCATTACGCAGTTTAGATATGCAGCTGACCACACTGGCTTTGTGTGTCCTTGCACTCCACCATGTGGTAAAATACAGAAAGCTCTTTACTAAACAACAAATGACACAAATACAAAAACATTCATTTAAGCCAGAACCACATTTTGAAATCTGAATTCTTTATTGGTCTTCACCTTGTAAGCAGCCAGATGGAGCGCAGTGAATCCATTCCTGGACAGTCTGGAAGGACGCAGGCCTTTGAGCATCAGGGTGCGGAGATGGGCCTTGTTCCCTGGTCACAGAGATGTAGTACCACATACTGGAAAACTACTTCATTCAACAAAACCTCAGGTTAATGGTGAATGACCTAACAAGGTAAAATAACCCAAATTTACGGGGCAGCCAGACTCTCTGGATAATTGAATCATAAACTGCTGTTGTAACTTTAAAATGTATTTACTTTAACTGCTGTTTGCTTTCATTTGCTCACCAAGGTCATGCTCAGACAATAACACCATAGTAATCCTTCCTTCCACTGTCACATTTGGTTGAGCAGTTATTAATAGACTCCTGTAGTCACACATACCTCCACATACACAGCAGAGGTGCAGCAGCGACAGCCCCTTCTCTGTTCGGTAGCTCACGTTCACCTTCTGAAAAGCCTCATCAGAGCTGAGCCACAGAAAATCAACATCGCCTGCTTGTGACAACTGAAAGCTCACTGGCAGAAAAGTCAGCGTGCACCCAGAGGAACAGCACTTTGCAAATTAAATTCAGTTTGTGCTATGACTCATAAAGACTGAATTCCAATTTTAAAACAGAAAATGTTTTTTGTCACCTGAAAGCAAGTTTAAGATCCACAAGCTCACTGTCTTTGAGCTTAAGGTCGTCCTCCAACCTCTCAATGATCACAGAGTATGACTCACCAACCTTCTTCTTCCACTCATCTTCATCGCCCCATCAACAGGGTAAACAAAACAGTCATTTAGTAATGTCCATTGTTTAGTACCATCTCTGTGCAGAAGTGTCCATAATATAGCTGTCCAAGTGTTTTAAAAATGCTTGAAGTGTGGTGAGTATCTGTGTTAGAAAAACAGTAAAACTCCCACTTCAAAGTTCAAACTCTGCTGAAAGTCATGAGAAAATAAAACACAATCAGAAAGACACTCAGTCATTACCTGTACATGTCTGAGAAGGTCTTGATTTGTAATTTCCCATTGATAAGATCTTTCACTTGTAATGTGTGCTGTATAGTTGGATGTAAAGTGTAGCAGTAATGCAATCTCTCCCTCTGCCACAATTGCACAGGTCCAGATAAAGGGGATCATGGCTGAGGGCTAAAAATAAACACCTTTCAGTGGAATGCATCACAACTAGGACAACTGATCTCCCTCCAAATGCAAGCAAGTGTATTTAAGTGTGACTATGTGAGTCTATGTTCATGTACAGAATAAAACAAAATAACAAAATGCCACAAATATCATGTCAAATCAATTTATGTAAATGTAAAAAGTCCAGTTGAAGCTGAAGCACTTCACATTTCTGCTGTACAATGGGCAGATGCAGTAGCTCCCAGTCTTTTCCTGTCATGAGACAAGATTAAAGTTCCACTTAGGGGACAACAGACATGTCAGTGGAGAGCAGTGTGTCAGATGCTTCACCCACCCACCATGACAACAACTGGTTTCTCACCATCTGCAGACATACCGCAAAAAGTAGGATATTAGATTTTTCAAGTAGGAAAAACTTACAAGTAAAGGGCAAATAAAACTAAATATCACTGGATCCTCCATGATCACAATGTATAATATGATTTAAAGTACAGAGTGTGATCTTGTATTCAGTTTTAACTCTTCAGTCTCTGCTGTGTGATGTTATCGTATAGTGCCATCCTGAACTTTAACGTCTCCTGCAGGTTCTTCAACTGTAAACACTCCTGCATTGACATCAGCTTCGTGTCTCTGGGCAAGGTGAACGTGGAGCCATCCATGGCAGCCTGCAGCAACTTCAGAGACATTGAGAACGAGCTTTGTTGGTCAGCGCAAACAGGAAACAGACAAGCGTTCCACAAACTGCAGCTGGACATGTCACCAGAAAACCTCAGGGCTTCATTTGCCATCTCCCAGTGGGACAGACACTGCCCCAGACTGCAGCCAAAGAGCTTCAGTTTTTCTATACACACAGGGGCTTCCACACTGTGCTTCAGGTTGTCATTGATCCCAAAGACAACAGTTACAAAGCATGTTCGCTCCTGATGGTTTACACACAGTGAATGTATGAAGACTCCATCAGGCACTGAGAGGCCCGGACTGATCCAGCAGTTGCTGACGATTGAGCCCTTTCCAACGGAGACTCCTGCTCCCAGTCTGGAGTACTCCACCACCGATCCTACTCCCACACAGCAGCTGGGATCGAGGACGCTGTGCATAACACAGGAGCCAGAGGACCCCCCAGAGTTTTCATCTGTGTGCACACTGAAAACAGATGACAGGAGGCCGAGCTCACTCCTCATCGCCACATCCTCAGTTAGGTGAAAGAGGTATTCTGAGGTGGTTCCAATATGATAAAACTTAGAGTTGTTCAGGAGAATCACATTTAAGGGAGTCCCTTTCAGAAGATGGAAGATCTTTTGGCGGATTTCAACCAGACCTTTCTCCTCTTTGGTGACATTTGCAGTGTTGTTGGTATAATCTATTCTGGCTTTAGGACCAAGAGCTTGAAGAAAGTCTCCATATGCGTCTATCTCACAGTGCAAAGTCCCCAACTCTTTCAGCAGATTAAGAAGAGATTTTGTAGTATCAAAGTCGACATAATATGTGCTGTCTGTGTAGACAAACTCAGTATCTGATAGAGAAAAACAACCACTCTGCTTCTTGAAAACAGCACCACTGCCTCGCATTTTATCAATACTTGGCTTATGCAGAAAGCACAGACAGGAAATGTTCTCCATTTCCGAGCATGTGGAAATTTCATGTGAATCCAACACAAACACCCCGTGGGTGGTTCCAATAGAGAGTGGGGAGGGGTGGGCCAAAGCTGTAAAACCAGGTTTATCAAACCGAACCATCTCATCCTCTGCAGTACTGTAGAGCTCTATGTCATCGGCACAGGTCACCAGCGTGCCGGGCTTCATTGCAGATGGGAAATCCACATAAATGGCCAGTTTGAGCTCCAGCATCTGGTAGAGAGGGTCACCCAGTGGCATGGCAGTGAAGATCTTTCCCAGGGCGCTGGCACTGGGCAAACGCTGACTGAACCCTCCTGGGAGAATAATAAAAATGAGAAGTGAGAAAGTGGGAAACATATCAGAAATAATACATATTACAGGTGCCACATCTATGAATCTGTTTCAAACCTACCAATGTACAGAAAAGGCCGTTCAAACACCAAAATCAATTAGAAGATTTTATATATATATATATTGTAGCTATCATATAGCTAGGTAGTAACCTGCCAATTGTTACAATATATTTGTTTTCATAGATCAAGTGGTAAAGGAGAAAAAACAGCAGACAATATGTGAATGTCTTTTTTTTTCTTCATCAGATTTTACTCTTTATTTGCTGGATTAGGCAAAAACTAATGTCTGTCTATTTGATCCCATTATCAAAATGCTCCATGTATTTTCTAGAAAAGGTTTCACATCATGACACAATATATTAATATTATGAAACAAAATTATACAGTGACCGAGGACTAAATCCATACAGCATGCAATGATAATGAACTCATCGATCTATCTTTTTTTCTACAGCCACATGTGTTGAGGAACATAAAACAGCAACAAAAAGCTTCTGAAGTCTCAGACCTGCGTGGATCAGGATGACTCTCAGTCTGCACAGAGCCTTCCCATACATGTCGTGCAGCTGCTGCAGCGTGTACAGGGTGGAGCCCCCATTTCCTTGAAAACAGAGTTATAATAATAATAAAAGTACTTTCCTCTCAGTCACTGACAGAAGATACTGACATGAAACTGGAGAGTACTATCTGACTCACTCACCTATTTTAGGTCCAGGAGGATCCGAGAAGACCTTGTACTCAGTCCCAAGGGGAAGCTCCTTTCGTTCCACTTTCCCACGGATCTGCAGCTCATATGCCTCTCTCTGGTCCCGATCCCCTGCAGTCACAGCCACCACGTCCCAGAACTCACCAGGCTGCACCTCTCGGCCTTCAGACAAACAAACAGCTGCACTCACTTCACACAGAGAATAAAATGAAAGCATGATTTCCAGCTAAACAAATAGAAATAGGCAACTCACCGCGCAGATAATTAAATTTTCTGAGTTTCTCTCTAGTGGCAGTTTGTAACTTTCTGACACACTCCCGGCTCATACTTTCTCCTCTAATGTCCATTAAATGTTTTTGCTAAGGTGCCAAAACACGTTTTACTGTGGATGTAAACAGACTTTGCTCTGTCCGACTTCCGGGTGCCGTCACGTGGTTAGAGGGGGGTGGAGCACGTGTGTCAACATAACTTAACCACAAAATCAATATTTCCTTTAAAAAATGATCCTTTATTTCTCTGTGGATTTTCTCGGCTCTGTTTTAAATCTGTCTGCCAAAATAATACAAACTTTAGTGTCTTTAAAGAGTCTTTAGGTAAATAAAGCCAAAACATACAACAAACTTTTGTCATGGCCTGTACACTGACAAAGTAGTTGCTTAGACGTAGTTTGTTCCATGTACAGAAGTGACAATAACATGAAACTTCCACATTAGGCTACCATCAATCATCATCAATCATTAATTACTATATTACTTCATTAATTACTATTCATTAATATAATATTAAATAATAAATGTAATAACTTTAAATTAGAGTAACTGCTGTAACAATTTAATTTCCCCTTGGGGACTAATAAAGTACTGTTCTTCCTCTTCTTTTTCAATATGACTAAACATAAAGTGGATTAAATACATTTTTTAGATCAGAGTTGTCTCTTTTTCATTTTTAGCAGCACTACAATATGTTTCACTGGTAAATCTGAGGACATGTCTCACTAGGAACTTTAATGTAACCGTTCTTAACCTTGGTATACAATTTGTGCAGTGATTCGGCTACAATTTATTACAGTCCACAGAGAAATTTTCCTGAAGGACTCAGGCTGCTCTCAGGCTGCTTTTAGAGTGAATATATTTTATGTTTTACTGTTTTTGATTTAGGTTTTTGTATGTATTTATTTGAATTATTATTTTATTAGTGTTACATATTGCAGCCATATTTTACTGCAAATATAATCTGTCTAAGTGATGGTCAATAGTCCCTCCAGGAATGCTACTCATTTAGCTAAATATTACATCTTTTTAATGTCATTTAAAGGTCCTGTGTGCTCACATGGATGTTTTCCCCTCACAGACTGTTTAGACTGTACTTGTGCAGAAGGTTATGGACATCAAACTACATGTCAGTAACAATGACTGTAGTGTACTGAGAAGACATCTAATTAGGGACAGAATATGAAAACATTTGTTTATTACCCCAAAACAGTCTAGTTTTAATAGAGTGAGTGTAATGAGAATCTGCATTCAAAACTCTTTTAGTGTCATCTGTGTTAAACTATTGAATATAAGCTCCTCTTCAGGTCCAACAGGCATTTCACATTATCCACATTCATAGATGTGTTTTGGTTAAAGCAGATGCTAAAGTTCATTATGTGGAGATATCCAGGGATTGGTTGATTGCCAAATACTATTGGTGCTAACCATGGACGGATTATGACACAATGGGTCCCTGTGCAAATGTAAAAGGTCCCGCAACCCAACACAACACGACACGTCTCTTTGTGGTTATCACACATGTATTTGTAGCCTTTCTGCATCACTTCTGTGAACCGTAGTCTTGAGCTTAGTCAACAATTAGTCGAAAGTATGAATAATCTAGAAAAAAAGACTCTCTAGTTCAATCAAACAAACACTTTATTCAAAAAGGTAGAAAAATGATATCGAAAGTGTCAGTAGTCTCAAACATCTGGTGATCAGCTTAGACTAGATTTATGTCCATATTAGTTTGCTTAAAGATTTGACATTAAAAACATGACTATCTCAAAATAGTTTGTTTAGAATGTGTTCAATATTTCCAACACTGTACCAAAACATGATTCAGTGATCAATAAATTAGTATTGCACATAAAGCTTTTCATAATATATCAGCTCTATTAAAACTTAAAATCCCCAGCGGCACTAAAACATTGTGCACTCATGCTTCATACTTTTTTTAACTAAAGATCAGGTGCCAAAAGTTTTATAATCTCAAAGTGCCAGTTACATTCAACTATAACTTTAAAATGCAGCAGCACCACAGAAGAACTGAAATGGGATGAAGACAGACAGGTGATACTAGTGCAACTGATGCTACTGCTCCTCTTGTAGGAAACCGTGCATGTAGCCCTGTTGTGTCACAGCACAGTCATGCTGTCCTTGTTGGCTTCCAGGTAGTGGCTACATGCAGAAAAGGCGCTGTAAAAGCTGGAGGAGAGGCCAGCAATGTCTGTGGAGATGTAGGGGAGGACACCTGGTGTGGCCTGGTTGTAGTAAGTGATCTAAAACAAAGCAAAGGTAGATACACCTTTCCATTTTTCACAAATTACTTTTCTTGCTTATTCTGCAGTTGTGTTGTTTTAACCAAAACCATAGTGATGTGGTAATGCACTAATAGCAAGCATGCATGCTAAAGTGAGTGCCTCTCTAATTTGTCCAACCTTGGTGACAAAACTGGACTCTTCCCAGATTGTGAAGCCACCGCAGAGAACCTCTCCCCTGGTGTAATCCTCAGTGGGAGGGTGAGTGGGCAAGGTGACAGAACGTAGAGCGATCAGATATGGGTCCCTGACAGGGACAAAAGAGGATAGCATCGTGACATTTTATGAAAAAGCAAGAGGGAGGCAGTAATGTAATAATGTAACTGGTGGCATAAAAAGATAATGCATAAGGAGATACAGGGAATCAAGAAACAGTATAGTATTGTCAAAATGAAGTGAGAAACAAAATATGAAGTTTGAAATCACATGAGCAAGGTCATATTTGTAGCATATTACAACACCTGTCATCACATGGCTTTCTTCTGGATGCAAGCAAGATAAAGTCCTGGCCCTTGCCCCCTTTACTGACACAGGGCGTGGCTACTCGATAAAGGGTGTCATCCTCATCTGCCTGACTGATCAGCTCACACTCCCTGCAGTTGACACAAAACAAGGTGTACCAGCAAAGAGCTTTAAGTCTCACACTGTTGTCACTTAATAATGATAGTAATCTATCAGCAATACCCAGTTCATAATGCAGCATTAAAGTGTGAACTTTCAATATGTGCAAACATATAAAGAAATGACATTTTATGTAGAATCTGACTGTTTGTTTATTAGATGGCGCTACAATACAATACAACTGAGGAATTCAAATGAAACATCTGGTGATATTCTATATTCCTCCATTATTCACAGATATGAGCAACGAGACACACCATTGCACTGGCTAACATGTACCTTTATTACCATGAACTGGCCACTGTATTACCTAAGTTCTTCTCACACACACCTTGTAAATACTCACTAAAGCACCAAATGCAACTGAATCAGCCACTGAAAGTAGCAGTAGAAATGCACTATTTATTCCTATTTGACTAAAGTTGGCTATAAACTACAGTGCCTACTTGTTTTTGGACTTTAGTGAGCCCAAAAATGCATTTGCATTGCAATGTTGCAATGCTGTTGATTGACTAAATTTCTCTGCTCTGTGATATATAATATCATAGCGAGTACATATTTTACTAACTCATAATGTTGGTCCCACTCCTTTCTCCTTCTCAAGTCTGACAGTAGGTGGAATGTCTGCTCTGCTGGGACACTGACATGCATCTGCACCTTGAAGCACAGCATGTGGTTTTCCTCCAATGTGTACAGTCTGACCTAAAGAGTAGACATCCATTATACATACAGTAATAGTACATCTTTTGAGAACGACTTATTACACATTATTCCAGTTTGGGCCAATTGTCAGCACAAGCACTGTGGCTGTGCTTTTTTCGGCTTGTCCAGAATAAGACGGAGCAGAATGCATGGTGGAATCACAACAGCTGCAGCTATATCCTGTACAGTAATACGAACATCACTGACCTTATTTTTCTCAGATGTTAATACCCAGTTGTTTCTGGTGTCCATTAATTTCAATGCTGACACATTGTTGTAGCTCAGGTACATCTGAAAACATAGACTCTTATTTGAACACACATGTCTAGATATACTGAGCAGTTCTAGTGAGCATATTCTCCATTTTCAGCCATAAATTGAAATACCTGGTTACTTGGATCCCAGGGCACAGACAGAGGCACTTCAGTTTGCTTGGAGGAGATAATATATTTCCTGTAAACATGTAGCGATAAATGATAAAGATGACAAAAGAAAGATCAAGGGCATGACCAATATTAACCTTTTCACTGTAGCTACAGTAAGATCCCTTATATGACATATAGGATTAAAGACTATACTAGAGGCAGGTTTGTTTTAGTGTTTTACACTTGAACAATGACCTTGTTATTCTGCACCAAAGTCTGCACAGCTGTGACAAGCTGCTCTGCCAAGTCATATGCTGCTGCAGAGAACTATAAACAACAGGTTCTGTCACACAAAACTGGACAAACTAAACAATGATTACTTGTTTTCTTTATTACATCTATTGCCTTATACTTTATACTTATATTTCTGTGTAAGTCTATGTTTTCAATGTATTTGTTGTGTTTGAACCAAGTAAATGGACCATGAAAATTAACATTCTCCAAATGTTATTAGAAAAGAAGCAGATGTCTTGCCTTTTGGGAGACAGAAAAACATACTTTGCATTTGCAGGACTTTTACACTGACATGTAGACATGTACACAGATTCTAACCTATCAAGTCGAATCTTCTTCCTTGCAATAGCTTCTTGGTAACGTCTTTTTCCATCCTGTAAAATATACAAGCAAAATGCAAACTTACAGAAAGTCTTCTTGTGTAGCTGTGCACTGTATTGCACATTCCAGTCTCACACATCGCCAGGACCCCAAAACTCACCACAGGCACAGGTCGTATCCGTGGCAGGGTGCGCGGTTTCCTGTCACTGTCCAGCACCTCAAAGGTCATAAAAGCACTATTTATGTGGCGCAGAGGTTCTCCGCCCTGGTAGGCTTCAGCACACACTCCCACCTCCATGCTGGAGCACATCATGTAAAAAAAGCATGCAAACTATATACTTTAAATGCTGAAGTCATAGAGATTCATCCCAAACACTTATTAGATGAGTGTTATTTGCCCTTTGTGTGATAAGAGGCTCACCTATGTTTGAAAGCATTGTTAACAATGGCTTTCAGTACCAGTCGGTCACCAATGTGAGATGGGGCACGAAAATGGAACATGTCTATGGTCCTTAGGGTTGGGTGAGCATTACACAAACGACTAGGTCCAAAAAATAGAGAACAAAACAAGGGTTAGTTTAAACTCAATGTAAGTAAACTCTTAGCAAACTAGGAATTCTAGGAATTGTTTTTCTTTTGGAAACTTGTTGCTGAATTAGATGAGAACATATGTACCACTAATAATTAAATAAATATTAAGCTACAGTCTACAGCCGATTAGCTTAGCTTAGCATAAAGACTGGAAGCATGGTGAGACAGCCAGCATGGCTCCATCTAAAGGCAACAAAATCCACCTACCATCACCTCTAAACCTCACTAATTAACAGGTTTTATCTCTTTTGTTTAACCCGTATAAAACAGAAGTGTAGAAAATACAGTTCATCTGTTTATTGGGGCTTGGGGGTTGCAGCCAACCAGTCAACATTTTCGTCTAAGTGGAGACAAGGATTGTCCTCTAAAGCTACCTGTAGTTTGATTCCAAGGTGATTCCAAGTTCAAATAGACAGTAAATGTAAATATTAGTTTCATGCCTTGCTGCAATCGTAGCCACATTCTCCATCCAGGCCATGATCTGGCCTCCAAAGGTGCTGACTTGGTGGTTGGTATGCGGTGGTAGAACTAGTTCTACACTCTCCACCCGTGTCCTCTCAGCTGGCACAGCATCTTGATACTCCTGGCATTCTCCTAGTGAGAGTGCAAAAGCAAGGAGCTTTAATCAGATTTGAAATGATGTGGATGCTTGGCCAAGTGCTGTGTCTACAGCCTGTACCTAGCTGAGCTGTGCTGCTGCTTAGCAGGTCTGTAATGATATCAGCATGGATGAGCCTCATCCTCCTCCTCTCTGCTGCCAGGCTGTATTCCATCTGCTCCATCTGTGTGCGAGGAGTCACCTGCTTCAGCTGTACCTGTGCATACATAACATAAATACACAAACCTGGGAATAAGCTTTAGAAAACTGCCTTTCCATCAATATTTTAGTTCTTGCCTCTTACCTTTCCAGCTTCAGTTCGTCTAGCAACAAAAGTAGCAAAGGCGTGGCAAACGTTCCACTGCGTGTCAGCGTACAGGTCTTCACAATTCACCAGTATTCCCACCTGAAATTAAAATAAATCACAACCTTACCTTTTCCTGAAATAACAGGAATGGCGCTATCCTGAAATCAAAAACTATATCCACCTACTTCCATGCTGGACGTGAATGCTCTGTTGACCTTTGCTATGATGTTGACAACATTTCCCACACTGGACACACAGACACACATTATTCTCTTTGGAAATACACCTTTTCAGTGTGGCACTAATGTAAATACCTTACCCTATGGTGTGTTCAAAATGGATGTCATCCACAGAGGCAGTAATACAGGAACAACCGGCATGTCTCTCCGCTGGTAGAGGAGCAAGTATACAAATATTTAAGTAGAGTAGTATAAAGCAATAAAGTCAGGCAAATGAAAAAGCTTATGATCTGTGGATTCTTTTCCACCCATAAATGGATACAGAAATAATTTATCACCCAGACTTCAGATCTGTTTTAGATTTAATTTAATTCTATATGTCTACAGCAGAATCTGTTAATGTCTAAACATTATCTGTTGCTGTGTGTCTACTATCATTCCTGACCTAACTGGCACAGGAGAAGTGTATACTTGAATAAGGGGTACCTTTATGTAAAGCGTAAACATATTCCTTTCAATACTAGACCACAAGCTGTGACAAGTGATATACCATTCATACCATACTAGCTACATTTGAAATATCTTTGGTGGAAACAGCCCTAAATTGCTTTGATTTCACAGGTAGATTAACACAAACATTCATATGCAGTTATATGAAATGCAAAACTTGTGAGAGCTTTTGTTTGTGTATTGCATTTATTAGCATTTGTTGTGTAAGAAACCCTGTTCAACAGCATTTATGAAATTCCTAAATTGTAAAAATGGAGATTTTCCGATCCTACCAGACAAACAGGCTGTGGAGTCCATCCACTTCAGCAGCTGTCCAGCACTCAGCTCCCCACAGTGGTTAGCATGGCAGGGCATCACGATCTGACTCATCTTCACTTCAGTGGGGTTCCTGTACACGTCTTCACTCTCCCGAATAAACACAGGCTCCAGCTGTGTGTCTGCATCTTTCCCCTCCGACATTATAGCTCACAACTACACAGGCAGGAAAGAGAAAAAAAGAGTTACAGATCAATACAATATATACACAGTCTGGTTGTTGCCACAGAAATGTACTGCATTACTCTAAAATTGATTGGCAAGACATTTAATTCAATTTTATTTATTTGTATAGCGCCAAATCTGAATTAAAGTCACTTCAGGGTACTTTACATACAAACCCAGCATTATTGTGCTGTTTAAATTAGAGAACAACCTAATAAAAAATAGTTTTTTTACTCTTTTATGTTGCTGTCCAAGAGTAAAACAGGCGGTCTTTTATGTGAAGATCCTGTGTCATCTACATAACTCCCTTAAACCTGGAATATTTCCTGAGGTAAAAACACCAAGTCCAAGAATAATTCAGCAATGTTCTCCACATAAACTCAGTAAACCTTTTCTCAACAAGTCCCAGACCCCGAGTTTGGCCAAGTGCTGCAGCCTAAGGCGCTTTTAATAATCTGCAGTTTGTCGTCTGAGGAAATGCTCAGTGTTTTCCCCCCAACACACGAACTATTTCAACACTACATGATGTGTTTACAGGAAATATTGTGGGTCAAAACACCTGGTCAATGTTTGTCAATACGTTTTGCTCCAGTGGGGCGCAAATGAAGTCGTCACCTGACTGTCCCGTTATCGACGACAGGGGCTACAGTGACCTCTAATAACACCTTTCTGCTGCTGTCTACAGAGGATTTATAAAAATCACGCAGGCAGAAGAGACATTTACCTTGTTTGTCCTGCAAAAAAGTCGTCACCGGTAAATAAACTTAAAACAAACATCATATACAACACACATAAATGGCTTACCCGAGTTTCTCCAGGGAGAGAAGTCGAGATTAAAGTGCTAAAGTCCTTCAAGTGCCAATGAAAGTCAGATACTGAACATTAAAACCGGCTGAGAAAGAGCAGCCTGTCAGCCGCCGGAGCGAACCTCTTTTTTATGTCCCCCCATTCCTCAACAACTTAACACACACACACACACACACACACACACACACACACACACACACACAGCTTTCCTAAAGCGTTTCGCCACTGGAGGGACAGAGCCTCTCAATGGGTACAGTTACGTCCACATATTTAAGGTGGAACTGCAGCCACCTCATGTTTAGACGCGTCTTAAAGGCGCCGTAATGAAGAACAATGTTTGTGTGTGTGTCTCTTTTCCATACTTAAAATGAAAGTCAATGTATTTTATTAATACGGGATTAAACCGATTGTATTGATAAAGATCTGTATTTTCTTTCATCAAGTTTCAGTTTTGTTGGCAACTTTTCAGTGATCTTTCAAAGTTCGCATGAATTTTGTACATTAATATGTTTTCATAATATTATTTATTGTGAATCAAATAAATACTGAATAAAGTCCTAATATATTTTGCATCTTTTTCCATGTCCATTTTTATGCAAAGGGTATTTTATCTCTATCCCACACCTTTGCCATTTTTGCTTCTGATATGAAAAACCCTTCTTGTTCAGGCGCTGCATTGCTCATTATGATTGTACGTAAAAGCCTATAAAATATAGAAAGACAGAGTAGGACCTCATGGTATGAGGCCCCAAAACAGAGAACAGTGATAAATGCTTGTCAGATGAATCAAATATATATATTTGAATATTTAAATAATAAATAGCAAAACAATTTCAATAAATAAATGTATAAGATGATGTTTGTTTAATTCAATAATAGCTTTTATATGAATTTCTTAGGTTGTAAAATATGTTGAGGAAATTAAACAAACATATAGGTGAAAATAAAACACAGAAAATAGTTTCAAGTGGTAATTTAATTACATTAGCTCATGGATTTCGCAGCTCAGCCTCAAAACAGCAAACTGACGCGATAGACCTTAAGACGAATGGCGCGATCTCATTGGCTATCAGGGTCATCAGTCATACGTGGCCCCGCCTCTTCCCTCCGGACCAGGCTCGGTTGAGGAGCAGTGCGGTTGGAGTGCGAGAGGGTCGCGGCCGCGATGATCTGACAGATGAAATAGCGAAAAAAAAGAAAGAAGGCGGGCGTCCTCCCACACAAAACAATGTTCCCCAAAGGCAAAGGCACCCCGGTGCCGTCGGACGGCCAAGCACGAGAAAAGTAAGCCTAGAGACGTTTTTATTGTTCATTTTTCGCCTCGTAAGTTGTTCGCTCTCTGTTGTTCGCTGGACGGGCTAGCAAGAGGCGATTTCCTCCTCCCGAGGACTGAATTGAATGAACCGCCTTGTCTGCTCGCCATTCCTGCTCGGAGCCGTGTTTCTGCTGCCTTTGGCTCTTTTCCGTGTCTTCACACAGCCCGGCCGATTCCGAGTGCAGTTTGGTTGTGTTTTAACCTGCGGTCGTCTCGTATTTTAGCGGTTATTCAGTCGAGAGCACCGAGAGGAGAAAACAATAACATCGCCTTGTTACACAGCACATTGTTTTCTCTGTTGCGCTTCGTTTTTATTTCCCTCAGCCCATCAGCACCAGCGAGACACTGTGCATAGCTAATACACTGTGTGCTGCTGTGGTTCACAACACGGTGTTTGTTTTTAATTATGCTGTTGCTTTAGTACTTTCTTTATCATCCTTATTGTAGTTAGTCTGCCCGGGTTACACATTTAATTATTTGGCATAGGCTATTTGGCAGCCATTGTTCACAGGGCCTGTGTCCGAGTCTAGTCACTTAATGAAAAAGATTTAACCTGATGTTTGACTTTTATTTTTTCCAATTTGTAATGTGACTGTGTGTTTTTTCTTTTTAATTATGTCCATATTTCCACACAGGTTGGCTCTCTACGTCTATGAGTATTTGTTACACATAGGAGCACAGAAATCTGCACAGACCTTTTTATCAGAGGTATGTGGAATTTAGCTTATTTCTATATTTATATGTAATTGAATAACATTTTTTAAATATATGTAGTTGACACCTACTGATATTTTCTTGAACTCAACCCTGCCTAGATCCGATGGGAGAAAAACATAACTCTCGGAGAACCCCCTGGATTCCTACATTCCTGGTGGTGGTAAGTGAAAATGTTCTCTGTTGCCTGTAAACATGTCCAGGGGTTGTTTGTGTGGTTTGTTTTACTTCATGACATGTCTTGTCCACAGTGTATTCTGGGACTTGTATTGTGCTGCACCAGAGAGGAGAGAAACATGTGACCACTCCAGTGAAGCGAAAGCCTTCCATGATTATGTGAGTAGTGCTTAAATAGAAACTGTTGCTACTACTATGGCTCTGTCTTCTGCTGAAGAAGACTACAACTTTGTTATCAAGGCTAAGACGAGGTCTGAATAATGCACCAGCAAATCAGGTTGTGCAATGAGTCAGAATTTGTTGTTGGAGGTATCAGAGCAGGGTGCTCATAATCTCTCTTTGTCAACACTCTAGTCTTGAAGGAATCTATCACATTCCCCTTCAAATGTAATGCAGCTGCCACACTTGAGGTTATTCCCTTTTAGCTTGAAGAGTTGTCATGATTCCCTCTAAAATTAGATTTGATGTGGTTTTTAGATGGATATTTACTTTTTTGTACATTGTTTTATCGTTGTTTTTGTATCTACCAATGATTATTTCCTCATGTATTTAAATATCCAAGTCAATTTCAGGAAGTATTTCTTATTTACAATCGGTCACCATGCGCTGTTGGCTGGTCAAATGATGCATCCAACAATAAGCTTTATAGGCTTCTGGGAAAATCATGCTGATGTCAGCATGTCCTGAGTCAGACCTGTCGAGTGCTGTCCCCCTTATCTACGCCATGCTTAAGCAGCCTGCCACAGCTGTGAAGATGAAAAAGAACCTGCTGTGTATGCTGCACAACTTCTGACTTTATACACAGAGCTTCATTTTTTTTTTTTTTTTGGCTCAAAGACCCCTGTCGGCCCTGGTGTGGAGTGTTTTACCTGCTATGTCAGCCTTAATTTTAAACTGCATGAATGAGATGTCGCTAAGGACAAGTATATTATTCGTTAGCTCCTCCTATGAATATGCTTACATATTTGCATGGCATGGGTGTTTTGCATCTTGATAGCCACTTTGGAAATGTGCTACATTGTTTCATGCTTCGAGTCGGTATCCAAAAAGAACATCAAATTGAGCCTTATGAGGATCAAAGAAGGTGTTAAATGCTTGTCATTAGCTTCAGCCGTTCCCATTGTGGTATTTCTGAGTTGTCTGAATTGTGGAGCTGATGTAAGTAAAGTGAAGATACCATTCATTTTTGCTGTACCAGCACAGTCAAGGAAAGGCATTAGAGGTTAAGGAGTCCTCTCTGGATGACTTATAGACAGCACTATTTGTAGGTAGGTTGGCGATGTGTCAGGCAGGAAGGGGTTAAAGCGGAGATGTTGGTCCTGCTCTTGGCAGATAGTGTTGTCAGGGTAACAGGCCTCCTGATCTGGCAGGTGACCTGGGAGCCAGGAGAGAGACTTCAGCATGGCTCTGCCCTTTCAGTAAGCAGATTTCTTATTATTCTAACTCAAACAGACAAAGGAGAAGAGCATTTGTTTGAAACCAGCCTTTATTCACTTAACCTGCTTCAGGTTAGTTGCTCACAATGTCATTTACACATTACAAAATTGTATAAATGTATTTTAAATTGTAGACCACAACAAAATGTCTCCAATTTCAAAATGATTCATTTGCTTTGTTTAAAAAAAACAAAACAAAACATGTACACAGAAACGAATTATAGATGATGTATTCTGGTTAAAGAATTATTTAATTTCCCAGTTTGCCATTCAATGAAATGAGGAAATATTTTTAGATCAGTTTTGAAGGAATAAACAACACAAAATAAGCTGTTAGATAGCAGCCCATGGTTTGACTGAGGCCATTTTCATAACATGGAAAACATTAAGCAAATGAGGGAACACTGAAACGTCAGTTCGGGCAGTGTGCTGCTGTGGTGTGGAGCTTTGAGAGTTTCTGTATGGTTGGCTCTCCCCGACATTTTGTGGTTGCCCTTTGCTTTGATGTTGTGTAGTACTCTCCTTGTGTTCATTTGTGGATGTTGAGGCGGTCAGGGAATTGTGTGCGTGCGTGTGTGTGTGTGTATGTGGACAGTACTAGTCTTTGGACCTTAGCTTTTGTTTAGGTGTGGGGGAGGTGAGTGCTGGTCTGTTAGCCGGCAGCGCTCGTAAAACCCTAGCGTATTCATACTGGGCCTGACAAACGCTCCCCAAGGGGCCCTGTCGCCATGGCGTCAGCGATGATTGATGGCTGTCACAGAGCTGAGGGGCAGATTGGAAAAAGGAAAGGGGAGTGGCACTGTGGCAAATGCCCAGCATCCACCACCACGGAGGAGCTGAGGGAATAAATGGAAGAGGGACCTGCTAGAAGTAACTAGAGAGGGAGGGAGAAAGCACATCCACACTGGGTTTTATGATGTTGATTGATGGTTAAACATTTACAAACTAAACACAGGCTTTTGGGTTTTGTTTTTTTTAATGTTGGTTGCAATGGTAGAAGTGAGGCTTTTAAGAGCATGCTAGGTCAGGAGGTGGCAGTTTGGCTAGTCTGTGCTGCAGCCTAACCTCCATTATCTTGTTTTTTTTTTTTCTTCATCTGCTTTGAAATCTTTCTGCATTTGTGTCTCGCCCTGCCCTTCTTCACAGTTACCTTGGTCAACCTCTTGGTCATTGTCAGCCACATTTCTACTTCCTTTTCCCCCACGTTCCCCTCGTCCGCTGCGTTTTTGTTATGAAGCAGCACAGGCATATCCCGCTGCAACACTGGCCTTTTGTAGCCTCCTTCAGTGATTCAAGGATTTAGAGATAGAATCGTTTGGCTCGGATTGCTATATGATCTTCAGTACACACACGCACATGCTGAATCATTATGGGTTAGCGGTGGGGGTGGTGGTAGTCTGTCTTAAAGGAAGTCCCCTGGGAAGTTGTAAGCAAGGCCCCAGACAAGAGTCCCATAGCCTGGGGCAGGGCTTAGACATCTGCCCCTTTCCTGTACCAGGCTATATAGAGAGATGTGTCTCATTTAGATCGAAAGCAGCATCAGGCTGCGTGGGACAGTCCAGCAAGCACAGCTGTGTGCTTTAGAGAGATATGATAAAGATCTAGCATAACAGTCTAACAACAGTGTCTGACTTCTACAGAGCAATGCAGATTTTAGACACTGTTTTGAGCCTTTGTGTCCAATACTGTTAAATACAGCGTTGTTTTTCTTCATTTCTTTGTAGGCGTCATTCCAGAAATGGGCTACTTAAGGGTAGAGGAGAGCCATAAAGTGTAGCTCCTTCTTTATCTCAAGTAAGATCGTAAACAGAGTAACATATGCTTACAATTACTGTACACCAGAAGAACCATCTTTTGGTCAGAGTGCACTTCTCTTTAAAAGACAAAGTTCCTACAGTTGGATAATTACATAACAGTCTTATGAAATATTGGCTCAAATTTAAATACCTGCTGTATGGGCAATCAGATGAGGATGAACACTGTAATAGATGAACATTCATTGACTCATACATTGAGGATCCTGTAAAATATGAGCTACATAACTGCAACCCAGGGCACAGCTTCATTACTGTTTCTGTGCATGGAGTTCTGCAGCTGGAAGCTCACGACAGACCATATCAGCTTTTGCCATGTTTGTAAAAGTTAAACTCTTACTTGCATCATGTATTTATAACAAGTTTTAAAATATAAAAAATAAAGCTGTACACTGTAAGCAGGACTCTAATTAAAGTTTTAACAATTGAAATAATTAGGTACATCAGGCAAATTGACTTTTGATTAGGTCCTGTTACCATTACATAAAACATCACCTTCAAAAAATTTACTGCACAGTACGACTGCCGTGGCTGTGACTTTTAAAATACCCTATTATGACATTTTTAAATTGGCTAGTTTTTACATGGGAAATTAGTGAGAGGCCTCAAGCTGTGGTTAAATTATACACACTGTTGTTTGATAGCTTTATGTAATTCTTCATTTAAAGAAATGAGACTACTAGCAGGAAAAGTTTAATTTCTAAGATGATGAGAAACACTAGTTAGTCAAAACTATGAATAACCATATAACCCCTTTACCATGTAAAACAGTGCAGACGACTCATGGTTATGGTGGAAACACTGTGGTTTATTCAGATTAGTCAAAGAAAAAAGGTTACTGCTGATGTTGACATTACTGAGAGCAGAAAAAAGGGGGGGTCTAGTGAACTGTCTGACACTATAAGATATCTAGATAATAAGGCAAAGGGAACTGATCATAATAGTTGTATCTAAATGTACTCATCATAATGTTCCTCTTCTCCTTGTCTCAGTCAAACCTCTTCTCTGACTGATCTCAGCATTGTTGGTTCTTGCCATATTACATTATTATAATGTATTTAAAGAATAAAATAGAAACCAAAGCCAAAAGCTCTTGTTCTTCTGATGTGCAGTTCAGGATTGGTTATAATCACAGGTGATTTGACATTTGAATGAAAGCAGTGCTTTCATTTTCAGAAATCATTTCAATTTATTGTAGTCACAATTCCACCATTTTGTGTGTTTCTGATATGCTTTTCAGGTTTTTTGATTGACTCAATCATAGAAAAAAGATTTTTTTTCGAAAAACCCACTGAACATTTATCTGGAATGCGTGTTTTTATATGTGCAGGGCTAGATGGAGTAAATGCTGGATGATTCCTTCCAGATCAGTAAATTGTTGCATGCAGTGTGGGATCCTAACTTTGTTGTTAATAAGGCTAGATGTTAGTGTTCTGTGACGTTTAAACTGTCACTATATGTTTTAAAATCCTGGTTACCATGTACTTAAACACATAGTTCAATAAAGAGATTCTTTTTTGTCTGAGCCTTAGCTTGTGCTAGAAATGTCTACTTGAATGGATAGTTGGGAGTAATTGGTCAAGATTGGTGCGAAGGTACATGGAGGGCAGCTGGAGTCTATAAGGCCACTGCGAACTCCACACATTTTCTACAGCAGTAGCAGGTTGTTTAAGAAAAAACAGGATGCTTGACATGTTTAGTATTTCTTTGTCTCTTTGGACCCACCTCCCGCACCTCCTTTCTACTAGGAGAACAGGATTTGCACTGTCTGTGTCACTGGGGCCTGATGAGACGTGACTTTTCCCTATGGCCTCACTTCTCTCCCTGCTGAGGTATTTCACAGAGGCCCTGCAGTGGCAGCCTGAGCAGATATAATTAGGGAAGGTACAGTCGATACCAGGGAGTGTGTTGGCTATTGACCAGTGATGGCTGTGGAGCTGTGAGGCCCTGAACAGAGACTAGGAGAGAGAGAGTGTGTGTGTGTGTGTGTGTGTGTGTGTGTGTGTGTGTGTGTGTGTGTGTGTGTGTGTGTGTGTGTGTGTGTGTGTGTGTGTGTGTGTGAGATCGAGTGATCGAGGGCGTGTGGGTTCATCTCTCTTGTAGTAATCATTTCTTGTTTGCATACAGTATTTCTACACTACTCTGTGAGTGAGCTGAGCATTGAGAAGTGGATCTGAAGGAGCTTCTCTCCTGTAGCCGTTCTTTGGAAGCTAAACCCCACAGCTCTGAAGACATTAGCTCATCTCAGATTGCTTCAGCTACAGGGAAGAAAAACCCAGTCAATTAGGAGCGTGTGACCGAAGCAAATGGCACATTAGTGAATTAGGGCTGCGGTTTGAGCAGGAAATCGGCCCAGCAAGCCCCTGCTGTGCAGCAGCACTTTGGAGCCACTGACTCAGTGAATCCCACTGATACTTATCTGATCCACCAAATTCTGGATCAGCAGGGCTTAGAAGCCACAGTAAGGACCCTATTAAGACCCCTTTTATACTAGGAAATTGAATGCATGTTGGTACTTTTTGTTTCTTTTTAGAAAGGTCAGTTAAATAATGTTTAAACATCTGATATGTGTAATTTACTTTAAGTGTGACTGAGGGTGATGAAGCATGTTCATGTAATGCATGTTAAGCCATTAAGATTAGCAGCTGATGACAGGTTTAGCTTGGGTCACTGAATTGGACCAAATGCTGTTAGATTCCTCAGCTGTGTTAAGAATCTTGGTCAAAAAGGAATAAAATCAGTCTAAAAGCATTTTCACCTTGTTAAACTTTGTAGTTTGTATTGCGATTGCTGTTTTTGATTGGAGGAATCTAAAAAAAATACTCCTTAACTTAAACTGCATAGTAGAAAGTGTGAGTTTGTAACCTTGCTGTTTTGTTGTTTTACCTTAGAGTGCAGCAGCAGCCCCCAGTCCTGTGATGGGAGGGATGCCCCCTGGTGAGGGCATGCCAGGAGGGCCCATGCCACCTGGCTTTTTCCAGGTCAGCCCATAAAATACACTAGACCACACATACTATTACTGTACTTTCTCACACTGAATATATTTCACTTGATAAATCACATCAACAAACTGTATAGAATCAGGGTTTGGTGTATATTCTGGCTCTCCATGTGTTTGCCTGTAATTCTTTATATCTTTTATTTTGCACCACTCTGCTCAGTGAACTTGTAGTAAACATTATAGACGTTCTGTCTGCCTGAACCTCTCTGGTGCTGTAAACAGGCAGGCGTGGCCTGGCCATCTTCCCTAATGGAGAAATCGAAAGGTGCAGCACCTACTGTAAATCAATATCTCAGGAGGATAAACTCTTGGCAGGCAGCTTTGTGGAACTGCTTCTAAGAGGTGACATAAAATTGCAATGCTCCACTAGATTAGACTATTCACTTTAAATCCACCAGATTGTTATGAACTAGAAGCCAAAGCTGTGACTTATTATGTGATCATGGTAATATCAGGAAAGACATTTTGACATTGATATATGAACACACACACACACACACTTAAACTTTCCATACTAGAATCCAGGAGGAGGCTCAATTAGACCCCTCACTCTCTGTCAGATCAGCAACATTAGCAACACAGTGCCGGTGTTTAGTGTTGTTATAAAGCTAATTGCATAGAGCTTAATTGATGCTGTTAATTCAGGGAAATTAGCACTGATAACATGCTGCATGCAGCAGGCGTCTTAATGTGTTGACTGACAGGCAAAAGTGCACACATCCTCTCCATCTCTCTGTCTCTTTTCTCTCATTTAAGGCTCAATCATTTGCTTGCTCTTCTCTGCTTGCTTTCTCTTGTACTGTGTTTGGTACATGAAAATGAACATCCTATTTTTGGACATTTTGACATTTTTTTGCAGCACACTTTGGTTCTTGCACTCCAACTGTCCTCTGCCCTGCAGTAACCCTGCTCTTCTCTTGTCACTTGTTTCTCGCACCTTCTTTTTCTCTGTCTCATCCTCCCCTCCTCTGTCTTCCTCCCTGCTTTTTATTTTATGCAATGCTACAGGGTCCTCCTGGTCCCCAGGGTTCTCCTCACCCTCAGCCTCCCCCCCCTAACAGTATGATGGGACCTCACAGTCAGGTAACGCTTTCTTTCTCTCTTTCTCTCTCTCTCTCTCTCTCTCTCTCTCTCTCTCTGTTTTTGCTATCAGCGGTCATTTGGGAATGCTGGTTCTTAGTGCTGATGCTTCATGCTTTGGCATTCGTCCAGGCTTAATGCTTTATGCTGCTGTCAATATTCTCACAAATACTGAGAAATTAGAAAAATACTCCATTTTGAGGGATGTACATCACTTCATTATTTATAACTTATGGAGTAATTGCATTTCTGTTGTAGTCCTTCATGTCACCTCGCTTTGCTGGGGGCCCAAGAGGTCCCCCCATCAGGATGGCCAATCAGGTAGAGTTCACACCTACATTCACACCATGGATTCGGGATACATGCCACGTTTTTAAAACTTAAATTTCATTGAATCTTTTTGTTTTAGCCACCAGGCGGAGGTCCAGGTCCCCATCCCATGCTGCCCAACATGGACCCCACGCGACCACAAGGTGTGAATCAGCACTGTATTTACTTTAACTGGATAGCACATCTGCAGCAGAGAAATAGCTTCTTGTCTTCTCTATTTCTATAAACTATCTTTGTTTTCTTAATCCTCCAGGCCATCCTAACTTGGGGCCAATGCAGAGAATGAGTGGCCCTCGAGGCATGGGACCTATGGGACCTGGGCCGCAGGTAGACTCCAATCCCAAAGAAAACATGTCCATTGCATTTATGACCCACTAATCCTGGTCTTTACTTGATTGGTTCTGATGAGCTGACAGCCTTGTTTTTATGATTTATGGTTGCCTTCTCAGAACTTTGGTGGTGGGATGAGGCCTCCACACAACACCATGGGTACTGGTATGCCAGGCGTGAACATGTGAGCTTTTTCTATCTGTAATTGTATTATCTCACATATTCCAATCTAGATGCAGCATCTAACTAGCGCTTGTATTGCTTTTACCATCTAGGGGCCCAGGGACTGGTCGACCATGGCCCAATCCCAGCAATACCAACTCTGTGAGTAATAATACACACACACACTCGCACACTGAGAGAAATGCTGGTTCAGATTGCAGACAGATTTCCTCTCAGAGTGGAGGATGTCTAATGTGTTACAAGGTTCTAGTCTGGGATGTAATTGTAGTATTATGTGTCACGGTTTCCACAGACAGTTGGATAGACAGCCATAATGGTGTTAGGATGATCAAATGATCGACTGATGACATTCTGAGGTAGAGACAATGATTTTCACTCCCATTTCTGGTCTGTAATGTTTGTGTTTTTGGTTTCAGATGCCTTACTCATCACCCTCTCCTGGTGCATATGGGGTGAGAACATGTCTTGACAACTCAACTCATGCTACACTTTTTAGCACAAGTAAGTAATTGTACTATATCTTTATGTTGTGACTGCTCCTCCATAGGGGGCATCTGGAGGAGGAGGACCACCAGGAACTCCCATAATGCCCAGCCCTGCAGGTTAGTGCTACCCTGCTCTCTCACCTTTTTCTTTTTTTTTGTAGTATCCAGTATTAATTATATGATTGCACCTTTTCCAGACTCAAACAACTCTGGTGACAATTTGTACACCATGATCAACACTGGACCAGGCAACCGAAATAATGCAAGTTTCTTTTCCTTATCTTTTTTGTGCATTAAGTGTGCATTTGTGAGCACTGACTTAAGTAGCAGTGTTAGTAGAGTCAGCACAAAGTTGAAGACTCTCTAGAAAGTTGTTTTGCTGCTCGCTAATCGTTACTACATAAGTTCTGGTCTTTCATAAACGTTTACCTTTAACACCTGAGTTGCCTATGCAGCATCTGCATACTGTTATTGAGAGGAAAGTCAGAAAACACTAGATATTCTGTTAGGGGGAAAAAAACGGTATTAAATGCTTATGGTTTATTTATTTCACTTCATTGTGCACAGCTATAACAGGCCTGTGTTTAAAAACGGTTTCAGTCTTTTTAAAGTACAGTTGTACTATTGCTGTGTTGCACTATCCACCCAGGAATGTACAGATGAGATTATTACAACAACAAAACAAATGCACTTGTTATACTGGTTTTGTTTTTGTTATTTAATAGTGTACTGTGTACTACTGTGTCAGACAGTTTCTTGGAGCTGAAATGACCAGAACCATTTTCCCCCTATTGAACAACAGATTTCACAATAGCAGAAATAAACAAACAGAAATAGGAAATGCAGGGTTATTTTAGTCAGTTGTTATTTAGAACTTTCCACTAGTATATGAGCTACGATAAATGAGTCCTTGCCATATTGTTTCTCCTACAGTTCCCCATGGGCCCTGGCTCTGACGGACCCTTGGGAGCCATGGCTGGGATGGAACCACACCACATGAACGGGTCATTAGGTAACACCACCCACTGTGAAACACTACATGACACAACACAGAAATGTTTGGGTTGCATTATTATGCATTCACTTATTTCAGAGTATACCTTTGTCCCTTTTGTCTGTGTGTATTTGTGTGTAGAGGACAACAGTCTTAAATTTCAGGCAGGGTCACTGTATAAAAAGACGTTTTGTATAGTCACAAACTACAATTGTGTTGTTGCTTTATTCTTAGGCTCTGGTGATATGGATGGAATGAACAAGGTAAATATTGCTACCATACAAAGAATCTTTGCATTTATAGCTTTGTTCAGGACATACTTTAAAGAAACAAAAAAAAACATGGCGCACTCTTTGTTTCCAGAATTCCCCAAACAATTTAAGTGGCATTAGCAATCCTCCTGGGACCCCAAGGGATGATGGGGAGCTGAGTGGAAACTTCCTCCACTCCTTTCAGAGTGAGAATGTAAGTCTCCCTTACTGCATGTTCTTCTCGTCAGCTAACATCATTGCACTGCTGGTGACTGTAATGGTACTTTGATGAAGCTAGTATTAGAACGATGTTTGACTGCACAGTAAAGCCACAGTCACAGTATATTAGCATCACTGACTACAGTTGCACTGAGGAGTACACACTGGGCATTTGTCCAAGGGTTAGTTGGTAGGAAAAAGGTCTGAACGTGTGTTTTAATCTTTTCTTCTTTGTTCCTCCATAGTACTCTCCAACCATGACGATGAGTGTGTGACCCCCCTGCCCCACCCGACATTATTTGCCATCATTCCGAGGATAGACACGGCCAAACACATCAGCACCGAATCAGGGACAGGCGCCATTTTGGTTCCACACTAACGCCAGAATGCTGATCTGAGAAAAATCAAAATGGCTGGCGACTACTGCTCCTTACTCAAAATGAAGGACAATTTCTCCATTTATCACAGCCCCAGGTGTGACAAAACCAGCTACTGAAATACTTTCATGACATGTTTTATGTTCTTCACAGAGCCTCTATATTCCTTTCAATCCCCTCAACCCCCTCTGCCATAGAACGAAGAGAAAAAAATGGTTGAAGTTTACCTCTTGTACTTTTTAATTATTGCTTTGTGGTGCAAGATGTGCAGGAAATGTCTCCGCTTTTGTCACTTAAAACACTGGAGAGTGTGCATATGCATTGTGAGCTTGGAAAGTCTTTGTCATTTTACGTATCGCCATGCATACTGTGTCACAGAAGTCAGTTGACATAGGACTCAGAATTTGCCTTTTACTCTATGACCACCTTTATGAATAATGTAATATTCTTCCTAATGCCCACTCTTCTATTTAAAGAGGTTAAGGGGGGAAAGCTGTGAAAGAATGCAGCTCTTATTGTGATGACGTTTCACAGTATGTAAGTGCTCAGATGGTTCTTATAATGTCAAATTGGTCCCATTTGATCAATTTCAGTCTGGTATTGTTGACAGAAAGGTTACACTGCACTCTGCTGTTTGATTCAAACGGCTGGGATGCTGTTGGGTTCTGTCGAGGGAAACCAGACTTCGACTTAAGAAGTGAGTGCATGAATGCTGAGAATCTGTGTACAACATACTACCTAGTGCTGCTCTTCTCTATATGTGGACACCTGCTTTAAGATGTGGTGTATATCTCTTTACCTGCCTGTGCTTAACACTCTGTGCTCCTCATCGTCGTAGCCTGTGTTTTTTCCAGTTTGGTTGATTATGATGAAATGGCTATGGATGAGCCGCCCATTTTAATCTCTCATACATAATGGGTGTTCATATTTCCCTCTTGTATCATTGGTCGTCCCCCTTGGCCCTACATCCCTGTCTTGGCGACCCACACATTTTTTTATATTTTGATACAATCTTTGACTACATATATTGCCCCAGTTATTCCAAGTTAGTCAGAGCTTTCTAAACTGATTCTAGTAGGCGTCATAAACTTAGCAGCAGTCTTGTAAATGTGATGAGATTTTTTTTTTTTTTTTTTCCTGTGAACATTATGCATTATACGCATCTGTCCTATGTTGCCTTTATTTGCCGATATTTTTTTATTTCAAATTGAGGAAAGATTGCTTGTTAATATAATTTTACAATAACTTAATCTCACTGTGTGGTTTGTTTTATTCTGAGTGTTTTGCTGATTCTTATCGCAGTTTTAAGGATAACAGGTTTGTTATTGCAGATCTACACATTACAAATCACTCCAGTGCATGAACAAATGCCACACTGACTGTTGTCTAATAATGTATAGAAAGATCTATCTTCACAGATATCAACTCACATCAAATTCACATTTCTTTGAGACCACACACACACACCCAGCCTGAAGCTTTGACGGGTTTGGGTGAACACGGTGTGATATAAAAAAAATGACTGGTACTCAACTTGGGTATTACATTCTCCAATCTTATTGGGATTCTAACACTGTTCTTGTTGGTCGTATTGTCCCAATAATATGTCACCTCCAAATCCTGTAAGAATCCTTTGAACTTCTTATATCTGGATAACTAAAGTTTCTTTTTTTCAGTTAACATATTTGCTGTGTTGAACTCCTGACTACGGTGAGTGAAACCTTTCAGAGCTCATTTTTCACAGGTATTTGTGTGTAACTTGTAATTTTCATAGTGTTCATTTCCCTTTTCTTTGTTTGCTCATGACTTTGTTCTTTATCTTCACAGATAATTAATCATTTCATTTCAATAGGCCACAGCCAATGTGTTAAAAAATGAGAAGTCATAAATTTGCACCTCAAGACAGCTGGTTTTGAGCCAGAGGAATCTCTCCAAACACTATAAGTCAAAATGAAAAACAGCTCCATGTTTTATGGTTTTCATGTCTGTTGCTCTCCTTTTGGACTGGAAAAAAAAGACTTCACATTGCCCTCTGGTGGGCTACAGTGGACTGTCCTGCTTTGCAGAGACCTCTGGCTGAAAACCCCCTCCCCAGCCCCAAATGAACATGCTATATACCAAAGCTTTGGCTTTACTTTAAGATTCAGATGTGAATCCTAACAAAAGTGCATGTTTAGGAGGATCTGCCATTGCTCTTGTTCCTGTCTAACAATAGGAAATGAGGCTGAGCTGCTGCTGGCTGGTCTCCACAGGATGTGGCCTGACTGGGCAGGAGCCAAGTCTTCTCTCCAGCTTCAGAGCCACACAGTTAATGTTATGAATGCACTAGCAACACAAAACTGCTTTGTTCACTACCATATCCTGGCGGTAGACATGTAAGCATGAGTTATAATCCTGTAGCTTTTAAATCCTCTTTGGTTTCTATTACACGATCCAAAATGCTGTTCCATACATTTAGTCTCTTTTCACTTGAACCGTTTCACACAAGTCTGAAAGTTGTGTCCTATATTAGCACCAATGCGGCTCCTTTATTGCTGGGATTCATAAAATTACAGTAGAACATATTAAAATATACCCAAATACATCACATTATTCATTTAGTGTTACTGTGCATAAAATGATAACATGAAGTGAAAGTGATTATACTATCAAACTGTTGGAAGGAAATTCAAATCTTCACAGCTTTTGTGTCTCCAATATTTTCTGTTATAAAATGGCTAAAAGCCATTTTGTGCTAATTTCCCACTTCACCAAAAAAAAAAAAAAAACACACTGAAAAGGAACAGGAATCTCAAGTGATTACAGTGTTACATAAAATATTTGAAACAACAGAGGGGCAGTTTTGCATTGACAGACATTTTCTCTGAACATCTTATGTAATCTTAATCAATTCATGAGCAAAGGTAAGACAGTTAAGTATTAACTGACATCAGGGCCTGAATGCCACACTCCACAAATCACATGTATGACTGTGTGCACAGTGGATTTGATGAACTTGCCCAACACCACACAGGGCAGTATACAGTATTTAACATTTGTCACACCCAGGCAAGACAGCCAGATCCTCGAGTGGGATAAGACTGAACATTAAAGCCCTGCAGCACATTTCTTAAGAGGAACACGATGTAAAAATGCAGACCTGGGTAGCGCCGGAGGCAATCTCATTCAGTTTAAATGGGTCAGGGTGAGAGAGGGTGAGTCACAGTTTATCAGAAGTTACAATACAAGTACAGATCTGTGACAAACAATGGCTTAACCCAAATTCAGTTTGAGAATTTTCTGTGACAGCAATAAACTGGCTGGTTCTTGAACTGAACACTAACTTAGTAACTAGAGGTGAGACAAAACACATGAACTGCATCTGACTTTATGTGGCATTAAACTGACACAGGGGTCTTAACTGGTCACCTTTCCCTGTACTATAACACAGACATGTCTTAATGAAAATCAAACTTATGCTTGACGGACAAGTTAGCTTCCAAAATACATACTACAGATTAAATGTGCCAAATAATAAATGCTTCTATATAATTCAGAGAAGGCCTACTTTTAATCACCTCATCAAATTACAGTCACCAGAGGTTTGCACTGTAATCATCATTAAATGAAGCAGACTCTTGTAGTGTTTACCTTGAAGCATTCATAGACAAAGGTAAAGTGAAAAACACACATCTCAAACACAAACCCTGAGCAGACTTGTCTCTCTGTGTCTCACTTCATCTGGCTACAGAGGCCAACGGTTTGATCTGTAGCTGTCACTAAGAAACACAGAGAGAGGAGTTCATCTCAGAGGTCATGCAATGGTTTGCTGTAAGAGACAGGACTACATGAAGCAATGATGCTGTGCTGAACACAGATGTCCCTCCATATTCGACCAGCCCAATGGCAAAGCATGCCTTGACTTGAATCCTCTTACTTCAGCTTCTCTAGGAATGAACGCACCTCCAGTGGGTTGTAGCCCCAAGGCCCTGTCCCCCCCTAGAGGAACACAGTGACAAACAGTTTGCATTTAGATGCCACTTTAATTGGACTCACAGAGAACAACAGAGACACGTCTTTGCCATGTAATAGCACGCAACTCTACATTTCTGGCATAACTACCATGAGCCTGTCTCTGTGCCAAGACAGCCAGCTCTGCGTCCGTTTTATTGACCGCTCCTCCTCACACAACAGCATAATGGATGATAATCACGCGATTGCGTGAGAGGCGCAAAGAAAGTGGAATTCATGTATTTTCCCCTTTCACTTGTCCACAAACTCCCGCATGACGACCACATGAAACAAAAGTGCATGAATGTGTCTGGGTGCAAAGATCAAACCTTGTAGACAACTTTCCCAGCCTGCAGCACATAGAGCCTCTCGGGCAGAGCGCCGTACTTTATGGCCGTGACATCGTCCATCTCATCCACGACCACCGGACACAGGGGCTCCTTCTGAACCAGGATCCGTGCTGCGGACAGCCTGTCCTCCAGGCTCCGGTGCTGGTTGATGTTGTAGTTGTTGGTAAAAGCCCAACCATCTGAGACAGAGTGAGATAATGTGGTTTATTAAAGCCAAACTCAGACACAACAACAGATCGGGCCTGGACACTCGCACTCACCTGTTGAATGCGCCTCGGCGATGTAGACCACAAGAAAGTCCGCCACATCGCGGAAGTCCTTGACGAGTTGCTTGAACTCCTCAAGTTTGTACATAAACGGGGGTCAGGTGCAACTCCCAAAACTCAGCACCAGCGGCCTGTTGTCTGCAGAGAAAAAACGCAGCTCACATTTTACGATCAGGGAGACAACTGGTCTAAAGGGACCAGAAGCGTGAATGTCCATGACGCACCTTTCAAGTACTTGCAAATACTTGTTTTCCGTCCGTCCATGGTGAACACAGAGGAGTCCGGAGCGTCTCCATCCAGAAAAGCCTCTTGTCCGAGAGAGAGCCACATGTGCCGTGATGCGGCTTTGATGAACTGGAAAGATTTAAATGTCGGCCCCCAGTCTTCGTATCTAAACTTGGGATTCTGGGTCATGGTTATCTTTTCACCCATTCTGAGGATGTGCTTCTTTGTGAGGCTTGGCATGATAAAATGCATGATCCTGACTGTGAGGTTGAATCCTATCATATAGCAAAACATACAAGCTGTCGAGAAATAGACCATCAGTTTTTGGAAAAACATGTTTGCTCCTTGGTGTTGTCTCGTTTGCACAGCGTCTTTTACAGAACTGCCATTTGATTGTTAAACATGTCGGTTTACTGCCCCCTCCCCCCCGTTTGATAACAGCTGCGTTCAGGGCCCACTTACAAGCTCGTACTTTCCACTTCTCAGGTAACTTGCACCGTAAAGTGACTCTGCGTTAAGTTGTATTTAAAATGCCTCCGCGGTTCTTTCCTAATAAAAACAGCACAACAATCTTCTCCTTGTGATCCGTAAGTTGGCGATGATGTTTCCATCTAACCAGACAGATCAGCTGCTGGAAGTCACGTTACGTCACCTGCTACTTTATGAGGAACACCTGTTCAATCGCGAATCAGCCAAACACGTGGCAGCAGCTCAGTGTAGACCTGGTGAAGAAGACTTGAAGTTCAACCCGAGCAGCAGCAGAACTGGGAAGAAAGTGGATTTAAGTGACTTTGAACGTGGCATAGTTGTTGGTGTCTTAGTACACACAACCATCTGTAGGGTTTACAGATAACGGTCCGAAAAAGAAACGTGACGTGAGCGAGAGTTGCGTGGACGAAAACGCCTTGTTGATGCCAGAGGAGAGTGGGCAGACTGGTATTCAAAGGCAACATATCTCAAACAACCACTGGTTCCAACCAAGCTCTGCAGAATACCGCCTCTGAACGCACAACACCTCACACCTTGCAGAAGATGTGCGCCAGCAGCAGGAGACCACAACAGGTCCTGTCAGCTAAGACCAGAAACTGATGCTACAATTCGCACAGACTCGCCTGAATTGGAAAAACGCTGCCTGTTCTGATGAGTCTCGGTCTCAGCTGCGACAATAAGATGGTAGAGAAACGTGGATCCATCCTGCCTTGTATCAACGGTCCAGGCTGCTGCTGTAGTGGTGTAAAGGTGTGGGGGGTGTTTTCTTGGTACACCTTGGGCCCTCTAGTACCAAACACCACGGCCTGCCTCAGTGTTGTTACTGACCATGTCCGTCCCTTTATGACCACAGTGTCTCCATCTTCTGAGGACCTCTCCCAGCAGGGTATGCTCCATGTCTCAGATCAGCTCAAACTGGTTTCTTGAACATGACAGGGAGTTCATTGTACTCCAGTGGCCTCCAGTCACCAGATCTCAGTCCAGTAAAGCTCCTTTGGGATGTGGTGGAACGTGAGATTGGCATCATGGATGTGCAGCCGACAAATCTGCAGCAGTGCGTGATGCTGTCATGTTAATATGGACCAGAATCTCTGAGGAATGTTTCCAACACCTCATTGAATCGATGCCACGAAGAATTAAGGCAGTTCTGAAGGCAAAAGGGGGTCCAAGCCGGTACTAGCAAGGTGAGTGTGGGTCAAATAGAATTATTAAATGTCATTTATTTTGAAAGTACTGGCCAACTCGCTCGAGACTTGGGCCTGGATAAGCCTAAAAAAGACAGGACTGGTTATGACTAGAAACTGCTATAAACGAGGAGACACTTCCCTTCACACACAATCTACTAAGTGTTGGACGTGTTTTTTTTTCCTGGGGCAGCTCAGTGGGTAAAAGCCCAAATGTTATTTTTTTCCTCTTATTCCGCAGCAGGTTGTTGTAAAATATAGTCCTGCGCATGTGCAGTAAACACTGAAGCTGTGACAGCAGTTTGGAGCAGGGGTCTTCAACCCTGGTCCTCAAGCACTTCTGTCCTGCAGGTTTTCCAGGTATCCCTGTCCTTTCAGCTTCTGACTGGCTGGACACACCTGATTCAGGTGATCAGGGGGATAGTTGGAAAACAGCAACAGGATTTTAGTCAAACGCTTCAATGTCGCCTCATAATCCCGCACTACTCTGCACCTGTAATCATGGCAACTGCGCACAACAAAGATGTGGCGACAGTTGTAGCCTCAAAGTCCTTATGTATTAAATATTCTAATATTTAAATGTCAGGTTCCCACGCATCAGGTATCTCCTTCCCACACTTTATCTCGTGGCCACGCCTTATTATCGCGTGGTCTAGCATCTCATCCTTAGTCTGTTACTGACTTCCCTGCGCTCGAACCGGCCACGTAGGTGCCTCGTTTGGTCCGCACTGTATCTGTTATTTGTTATTTAGGGTTTATTGCAGAGAGTCACATAAGACTTTGCCGAGTGGGTGTCGATGATATTATACTGGTGGAACTGATCATTGATGCTGTGGTAAAGGGGGAGAGGTGACGTAGTGCTGGTGCAGGTCTGGGTCTCTGTCCGCGGTGCTGAAAGTTTCCTGCAGCCTTTAACTGTTGGTTGGATCCATGACTGAGCCGAAGATGTTTATGGACTGAAAGAGTCAATCCAAGAACACGCCAAGTGAAGTCAGTCTGCAGCAGCGGGCCTGATGTTGCTCACACTGAAATGATCGTTTCTGGCAGATCGGGGCTTTTGAATTTGTGGGTTTTAACGTAGTTTCACTTCAAGACTAGTTTTATTGTTCATTTTGTCTTTAAATTTAAGCTTTGAGGAAAACACAATTGAGTTTACACAACCAGATGCAGGAGTTGCAGTTGATGCCCAATATGAGTCCTGAGATCAGCAGTTGGCCTAATCAAAACTAGAACTTGAAACGCAGGTAAGACAGAAAGTTACAATGTGAGAACATGTGTTGGGGAAACAACTGATATTTATCATCACACAATGAAGTGTCTCCGCCCACCTCGCGCTTCGGGGCAAACATTGGTTACTGGTCACTCATGCTTGTCTATATGGTCCATGTTTCCAACAGCACGCAAACGCAGCATCAGTTCCAGTTATTCTTGTCCGGCATTTCCGGCTTTCTGCAGCCGACTCCTCTCTCTGATATACCGAGAGGAAAAACATGCACAGACCGTCACACCTTTTCCACATCATTTCTAAACCCCCATTCGTCACTTTGTTCCACCCACGTACAGGCATAATAATTACCAAGTGTGTTGTCACTGTGACCGACTTAGGATTTCCCCTTCCCCTTAAAAGCCGCTAGATGGCGCTGCAGAACAGCATCTCTCGTCACTGGCGAGACATGCTGTTCTGCAGCTGTTCATCGTCGGAACAGCCGATTTGTCTCTTTATTCAACAAGCGTTTCGCTCAAGATGCTGAATATTGTGGAGCCAGGAAGATTATTCTGTAACGTGTCTGTGTTTCCCAAAGAAGTAGGTACAGTTTTAAATTCAGTCTTGACATTTCTGTGCAACCACTTAAAGTTTAATGAACCAATATTCCAATCAAATAATAGTTCAATGTAATTCAAGGAATAAAATTGAAATTATCTGCAGCCCAAATAAAACAGCGAGAATAAATTCCTCTCCTGGAAATCCTCCTGCTGTTACTGACTCTTGGTTCCTGTCCAGTTTTCATTCTGGGCTTAGAGGGACGTAGAAATTTAAATCTAAATGAATCATTTCTTTAAACTCTGCACATTGAACCTCTTCTTACTTTTCCATTGAACACAACATGTTTTAAACTGTAACCAAGTGGTGAAATCTGACAAATCGACACTTTCATCATCACTAGGCCAAAGGCCGCGTTACCTTTTATAAAATCGTCTATTTATCATTTCATTTATATGTGAATCCAAATATTACAGTCGGCTGTTCCGCAAAATGATGCGGCACAAAACGCTGAATTTGCTCGTTGTATGAAACTATCGGGGTCAAAGAGTCTGTCGATCACATTATTGCGTGTTTTGAAACAAAGCAGATAAATATATATTTATATATATAGATTTTAAAAGCATGATAGAATACAGGATGATATGTGGCTGCGAGATCTCACAAACTTTAAATGGAAACTCGGATAATAGTAGATTTACTAATCCAGACCTTTACCCTCCCACAGAAACACGGACACAGTCTTCATTGGTGCTCGTGAGTCCTGCACAGCAGTGAAGAGAGAGAGAGGGAGAGAGGGAGAGAGGGGCGCATGGGATGCTGATGACTGATCCTCATTGAGAGGATGCTATCGACCAGGCTTGCAAATGCTCCGATCTCCAGTTTGGTAAACATGCTGATGTGCGCAGTTAGACGCCTTCTGCTCTTTATAGGCCAATTAGACAAGGTAGGTGTCACTGCATCCCCGAGACTTAATCGCTTTGTCCAATGTGTTGAGTCTTCCTGTTCAAATGAAATGCACATTTGCACGGACCAAAGCTGAACAACAAAAGCGCTTGTGTGCTGGTTATAGAGTTTGCGGTGATTTTTAGATTTCTTGTCATATGTGCAGGAAATGTGAGCAGCGGCTGCACGCGGCAACACTGCGGGAGAGCCGAGTCTTCAATGCAGGACTCCTCAGCGCTGTTCGGGATGGTCAGCCACTGTCAGACCCCAACTTTCACGGACTTCCCCGGATTGACGTTCTCCGTGTACGGCAGCAAGACGGACATCTGTGCACGACGGGTCGGAACCGGGAACGGTGGTTTTGGATCTCAGATTTGCCGGAGCACACATGACACCCCGACTCATATGAACTGCGCCAGCCCGAAGCGTCTCAACGCGCCCGAGGAAAAAGCGCATCTGTCAGCCAAAACCCCGCGCTCATACTTCTCTTTCCCACCAGGACAAGGTAGGTCCAAGTGTGAGCATAGCCCACAAATCTTTACTTGATGCCACTGAAGTGACTGGAGGTGACAAAGCTGACCAGCAGAGTTGATTTTCAGACTGACGTGGTGGATAAACCAGAAAAAAAAGTAGTGTAACAAACCACCAGGACAGTTTCAGTCAAACAGCAGAAATTAACAGTTTCTAGGTTAAAATGAATAAAAGTCGTCATCTCCAATAACGCAGTGTGCATATGGCTTCTCTGGAGCATCCTTTGATGCGGCTGCTCTGTGTATTTGCATTGTGAGCCCTGTTTGCAGTGTGGGTTTGTTAATTAAACCCAGAGCTCGCTAGATTCCTTGGCCAATTTCTAAAGAACAGCAGAAAGTTGCAGACAAAGCCCATCTGAAGTGTTGTACAGTGTGTGGAATAACTGGCAACCAACTGCGCGTTTCCTCTGGATGTTAACAAGGTATGGCAGCGTTTACTTCATGGGAACATGTGTCTGATGTTGACTTCAAGCTTCTGACATCTCAAACTATTAGTTTAACCAATATTTTTTTATTTATGTTATTTAAAAAAATCCCCCAAAATACAAACCTGCTTCAGTTTATTTTAAAGTCTCCTTTAACGCCATTTTTAAAAAACTAAAATATACTTTGACGTGGGCTCATCAGGGGAATTGAAAATTGAAAAACAATTACATAGATGAAATGAGCAGACATGAGTGGAAACTGGGCTTTGAGTTTCTGTGCTCCATCCTGTTTAGACAGTGTTGTTGTGAGAGGGCGGGGGTAATTACAGCCCCGTCTTAAATTATGATTAGACGGAACAGACTTTTATATTAGCAATCATCCTTGCAGCAAGAAGAGGATCAACGGATTTGATTATTGTTTCTTCTTGCTAAACACAAACCATATGTCTGCTGAATGTGTCTCAGCATTTATGAGTTCTCTTGCAGCACAGTGCCCTCAGCACTCCATCCCCTGCATCCCCAACCGGAATGAATCGTCTCATTGTCTTTGCAACGCTTTTGAACTCGCTTCCCGTAAATTGTGGGAATGCAAGATGTGTTATGTGTTTGTGGATTAGCTTGTGCAGATTAACGCTGAAGCAGACACATATATATCTGTTTGTTTCGGGGTCTGTGGGGCACTTGAGTGATATTTTAATTATTTCAATATCTTGTGGGTTTGTGAAGTAAAATGCTTTTCAGCCTTTTATGCAGAGCAGAAACATAACCATGCAACTAGTTATTCAGATTCAAAACATGTTTTAAAGATTTGGCATGATTTCATTTTTACATTATATTTTACACTTATACTCCAGTTGTAAAATGTTCAATTCACTTTAACGCTCTGTCCTGCATGAATCTGTGCCTCCAGTAATTTGATGTCTAACAGTGTCTCTTGGTGAGCAGGGAGTAGGAAAGCGATCTCAGTACTCATCAGTCTTTTGTATCATGCCTCATTTCAGGCTGATCATATTACATACTCCCATTTGGGGACAGAGCTGGAGTTTAAACTGCATTCTCAACCATTACTTTAGATTTATCCTGAAAGGAATTCATGAACAAACACAGACCGTAATATTTATCCTGATGGAGCTGAGACACATGGAGGAGGAACTTACCTCAAACGGGAGATTTCTGACCTCTAATATATACCCCGTGATTGCAAAATGTGAATGATTACTCAGTGATAAAAGTGTTTACAGTAAAGTTTGCTAGTTATGTTTCATGTAATACTCACTTCGGGATTTTTATTGGAGCTGAGCTGTAGTATCAGGTATTTGCTGTAAGTACTGCTTTGCTGGGTTGGTAATTCCTTCAAAAATTGAAATCTATGTTGCAAGTTAATTTTTGTGCATATGTGTTTAAAGAGAGTAAGTGGCAACGGTGATGTACTAATGAATCGGTGAGTTACAGAGTGCGTTAGTGCCATTATGTGCTGAGGCTCTTTGTCTTTTTGTAAAGGTTGTTATACACTTGGATTCTGTTTTCATGAGTCAGGTATCGTAAAGGAAAAAATAAGTTGGAAAGCATTTATAGTAATGTCAGAGTTGTTCTTATGTAACCACCTCATTGCTGTGCCACTGTGTGTTTAGCTTGAATTCAAGAAACTGGTTTTATTTTTGCTTCAAGTCAAATGAAGCACAAATCACAGTGATGCAGGTCACACCTGATGTGGTGGGTTGGAAACCGTGTGTATTGCTCTGTGTGACTGATCTGGCTGATCGTCCAAACGCTGCATCATTCGATACCTTACTAACGTTTCTCCTGGACGCTGCTGCCAGGTCTGTGAGCTTATTTGAGGGAAATGTTTGAGTTGGTGCTGGAGTCTCGTCTCACACTCTCTCTCCCAGATAAATTTAGAGAGCTGTCTGTTGATCCAGCCTGTAATGAGATAAGTAATAGACTTTGGGATTTGACCATTGTTCTTTTTTTTTTTTTTTTTTTTTTTGTTGTTTGTTTTGTTTGGTTTATTTCACATCTTGTGGCCTTTTTTTTTTTCTCCATCCCCACATAAGGTCCTTTTATGTGCTGCATATACACCAACCCATCAAAATCAGATTCCAATAAATACAGACACATATGCTCAACACCTACACTGTCTACACATGGCTCACACTGACACACTCAAACATGCACACACACATTTTTCTGTGGTGAAGTGGCATTGCATCATTGTTGAATTTTTTTTTTTTTTCTTTTCCAGCAGCATTTGCAGACACAGACTATGGGGTCATACTCTGACTGTTAGGAGGAATAACTGATCACTAAAGCCAGTTTAGGCTTAGCACTGTGTCAAATCTATAATCAGAGCTTCCCATCACATTATAAATGTTTTGCTTGTGAGGGCACAAAGAAACACATTAAGCTCTTTTCTTATAGATTTAATCATTACTTTGAAAACACAGTAATCTTGTCTCTTTATAAATTCTGATATAGAAGATAATTGATAAATTTCAATATAATGCCTCATCAAAGTCAACAACACATTGCCGTGGATGTTTAACATGTGAGTGGGCTTCGGTGCCTTTTTTTAAATAAGTAAATTTGTTTCACTTGAAATAATTCTAGGACAATATTTGCTTCATCTTTTTTAGTGGGGATTGAATTTCTTAAATTAACTTGGACGTGGGGCTGATGTTGACTTTAGGTTTGAAATTGATATATGAAGATTATCTATTGTCTTATATCGAGGGGTTTTGACTTGAGCCAACTGAGACACTAGTCTCTCTTAATTTTGCTGAATAAGGATTGTGAGGATAATCTATGTGAGTCAAAGGTTCAAGAGTTTAAGTGCTGGTAATATATGTTAACATGTTGCTTAGTGTTGAATAGACCAGAGATGGTGCTAAATCCCAAATATTACAAAAATGCATCCCTAAGCAATAAATTAATCACTAGGGAGAAATTATAGTGCACATGACACAGCACAGATATTCTGGTATGGACCGCAGTGTAAATTTCAGGGATCATGGTGAACACTGAGTTATTTTATATCAGCCAGAGCTTAAAATTCCTATGCAGAATAATGTGTCATGTAATGACTATTACAAGGATGATCCTCTTCATCAGCAGGTTTGCCACAGCGTCATTGTACATCACTTTCCAGACACAATGTGCAACTCAGGCTGTTTCACATATAAAACAGAAAAAAGAGCAAGTGAAAAGTTACGACACATCGGTGGCCGCACATAAACAGAGGTATTATGAAATGGACAGAGGCAGAAGGAAGGTGAAGAAACAACAATTCAGCCACAAGCCTGGGGATATAAGAAGGTATTAGGTTGACTTGAAGTGATTTTAGCCAGACTGTGCTCTCAAGCCCTAAAGAAACTTGTTCCACAGAAAGAGGGCAAAGTAATTAAAAGATCTTTCAATGGAGTTGAATGAAATTCTGCTTCTTAAGACCACCAGTGTCAGGGGATACAGGACATGTCAGAGTGATCTAGTGGGGGGGTTAGGCAGTATCTCTGGGGTCAGGCCATTTAATGCATTATCAGCAGGGACAAGGTTTTTTTTTTTTCCTGCTCAGCTCTGTGCTGTGTAGGGAGCTGGAGGAATGATGCCTGTGCTGGAGTAATATGTTGGGGTTTTCGGGTGTATGTAAACACGGTTCTGAATGAGCTGTAACCATTTTATTGAGTGCATTGGCAGTCCAACCCATTCTGCTTGGGATTAAAGCATTAGCAAGATCAGAATCATCCAGGGTTGTAAATGGTCTAACTTCGGTAATGGGTATAGTACATATTGTGAAATGTGTAGGCTCACATTAGGAATATATTTTGTTTGGTACAACAATTAAAAACTGGGGTAATAATTTAGTTCTATCCACTTGAGATATTAAATTGGCTTAAAGTTGTTGCACCTGGCATTTTAAATACTTTAAGATTTCTTGAAGTATGCTGTTTTATTATTATACATTGTAAATGTATATATGTGTGTGTGTGTATTTTTATAAATTGAACGACCTTGAAACCCAAACATCTCTTCTCCTGTCCTTAAATATCAATGATTGTATTTTTAATTATGGCTGATAGCCAGATTCTCAGATACATAAGTAACTGAAATTGTCACCCAAATATTTGCATTTGTCTTTAGGAAATAGTTTTATAACAGTACAATCATAATTTTCTTATACCAAAGAAGTTCATTTATTTTCCTTTTAATTCAAATATGTGCACATGTCCACTGATGAAGTGTGGCTGACTATTCGCAGAGCGACTGAGAATCTCAACATCATTGTCAATATGCAAAAATACTGTAGCGGTGGAGTCGGGGTATAGCAGATGTCCCTCCTGGATGATACCAAGGACTGATCAACTCCTTAGAAAAAAACATTTTGCTGTCACTGCTGCTAGAAGACATCTGACCTTTTATCGAACTTGAATTTTTATGACCAAGAATATTAGTTTTGTTTTTTTTCCAGGCAGATATTTTCCAACCAAACTTTTGGTATTGCTTGTCAATTTGCACCCAGCAGCATTTGATATGAAATGTATCTACTAACACCCAGGCATCCTCTCTTTTTTTCCTTCTAAGTCAGGAGGACCTATGCATGTGGGAATGTTATGAATAAAGGAGTACAGTTGTAGTAGCATTATTTCTCACCAGTCAGTACATTCCCGTGTGCCAAAGAGAGAGAGAGCCCCAACCCACGTCTTTTGCGTCTCGTATGAGCTCAGCGCTGAGTTATGGGCAAATGCAAGAGTGCTGCCTGGGAAGGGTGTCGCAGGGTGTAATGTTTGCAGCATGTTCCATTGATTCATAAAGCCGAAGCCTGGTGATGATTCTGCATTGGTATTCCCGTAAACCTCTGTCTGGCTGAGAAGTTGAGGAGGGTATGCTGGGTAATGGAATGAGAGCGCTTCCTGAGTCACAGCCACTAGAGAGGGAGAGTGAGAGAACACCCCTGATCTGGCATCTGCTTGGCTGAATCACCTCAATCAAACCAGGCCAGGAATACTCGTGACGTGTGTGGAAACAGGAGATAAGTGGCAGAGGAAGAGATGAGTGTTGCATCAGCTTGACTGAGGTTGGATTTAAAGAGAGAAAGATTTATGGGAGATGGTGACTGTGCTTAAGAATCCTCTGAAGTTGCAAAGTGAACATTAGTTTTTACAGGGTAGTCTCTCCGTTGTCCTTATCCTTTTCCATAGTCGGTGTCAGTCAGGTCAAATGTTCTCATTCTTATGTGACCAGTGTGGTATGACTATGGCATCTCACTGCAACCAAAGGCATTTTGACTTTCATGCTGCCAATGAATTCAAACAGTCACACAGCTAAAATATGATCTGGTTTGAGTAAGTGTCGAAATACCTCTGGAATACCAGAAGAAATGTGCTCTGGGCCTCAGTTTAATCAAGAAAAAGCTGAAGAGTTGGCTCAGATATCTCATCATAAAAATGTATTTTTAGCTTGAACCTTGAGAAGTACTCCGTTTAACCCAACGCTTTCGCTGATGAGAGGGGTTTAATCTGCCAGATATGTTTTACTCTTTAGGTCTGTAGGAAAGATAAAGGGGACCTCTTTACTTCTCTCTGATTCTTTTCACCTGGACAGTCATGTCACAGACGCTATAGACATGAGTCTGCATTACTCATGCATTTTCAGACACCAGCGACTCCTTTGCAGACCTCTCTGTATGACTTAGAACATGGGTGGGTTTTTGATTTACATCTCGGCTGTGCCACTTGCTGTTCTTGGCTCCGTTGAGCTGTGTTTCATCAAAGAAAAATCTGCTCCACTCTGACTGTGGCAGTTAAGACGGCTGACCGCTGCTGGGGTACCTCTGCTGGAGTGGGGTCGAGAGCAGCCGGGGCCCTCGCAGTTGTCAACCTGAGGAAGGGACGGCAGGGGAGAGATGTGGTCATAAGAGTTAGGGGCTAAAATGAGAAGCAGAGGAATCTGAAAGGGCAGTTTTAATTATGAGTCAGTAATGAGAAAGCTGCTGGCTCATCTTTTCTGCCAGAGACTATGCTATTCTCAGCACTTCACATCATCTTAATGGTGATGAAGATGTGAGTAACATTAACACGTCTGCCGAGTGTGCATCATAGCTTTGTAAACAGGTCACCATTTTAAACTGTGTCAGCTACGGTTTTGCATGTTCAAGTGCTCAGACTCGACTTGTTTAAGTAGTGTATGAAATGACCCTTTTTACGAGGCTGGTCATGTTGGAGATTAATAAGCCAGGCAATCAAGCACTGGCTTCAACTGAGTGGTTAAAAACAAATGGGCAAACATGATGTGAGCTGGGGCTGTTTTAATGCCTTCATTAGAGCAGAGGAGAAAGCAGCCAAAAACCTTGAGTTTTATCCTCTGTCTTGTTCTCTCTCCGTCTTTGCCAGGAAGCTGCCATGGGGCAGTGCCCAGGCAGCTCACTGCGCTATTGGCTGGCGCTGCCCCAGAGGACTATGAAAGACATTATAAAGTCTAATAGTGCACTTTATATACTTTATTAGTGCTCGTTAATAGAATCCCAACTTTCTGGAAGAATTACTTATTCTCTAGTCATGTGCTATGCAGTCCAGGCTGTGCTGAATAACTTGCTTACCAGGATTTATACGACTAATACGTGCACAAAGGAGCAAGGGCATGGAGGATACTTAGAGAAGAACTTTACTTTTCTTGTCTTTGAATGATGTGGAGTGACATCAATCACAGATTCTGAGCTTGTCAACTTGCTCTTCTGTAGTCTCCTGGACTCAGATATTCATATGTGCATTATGTCTTGGCAGATATGGGTCTGTATGCGTCATTGTCCTAGACTGAGAGCCAAGGTTTCATCACACAGAATCAATATCTGTTGAATATTTTTCAAGGATATATCCTAATGCATTGGCAAGCTTGCCTTTGAGTCAGAATTTATTATAGCTTATGTATTGCTTGAAGTCAAGACCTCTAAGATTTCATCAGTGCACAGAGTGATATCATCCTGTTCATTCAGTGTCAGCTCACAGGCAGCATTACAGCATAGGTGGACCGGTGTTTTGTCAAAATGTTTTTTGGTTTTGTTTTTTGTTTTTTTGTTTTTTTTGAAGCAAGTCTGGATAGCACAGTGCTGCATGATGGGAGGAAGTGGAGGATTTTGGGAAAGTGATGCTGCTGTCCTGTTCACTGTAATGCTTGTCACTCAAAGTTGCAGGGAGATGGGAGCCTCGCCAGTTCGACTAGATGTTAATGAGGTTTCGAGGCTCTATGACAGGACTGTGATCTGAAATGCCCAGGGTTATTTTTACAGACTATTTTTTATAGACACACATTTGGAGGGAAAGTCTGTTTCTGTATCACAGCTAGGAGATGGTGCTTGTGATAAGATGTAATTTCCCGTGATGTTGAGAGCATGGATTTTTTTTTTTTTTTTTTTTTTTTTTTTTTTAACATTGTGTGGGAATATCTTCTGTGTGAGAACTACTGAAACGGCAAATAAGACAACAGGAATAACTTGTATTATGTTACAGAAAGTTGTTGAAAGCGAGAACAAAAATGCTCTATTTCAACACAGCCACACACTCTAACACCTGGTAGTTATTGAACTACTGCCACAAACAGATTGGTGCCTGAAGCGTGCTTCGACAATATTGTAACTGAGATTGATTTTATTACCTGACCACATTCACAACTAATCCAGATATTGGCTGCTCATTCTCCTTCTTGTGTCTGTCATATGCCACTGGCTCTGTCCAATGGTCTTTGACAAACCAGTTACCAAACAGGGAGTTGAAGAAATCTAATATGGCTTTGGCTTGTAGCTGCTGTACTGATGTCCAGAGATGTCTGCTTGATTTCACCCTCTGGAAATGAAAACTGCATCTCACAGATGAGCTTGTTGCTCTGTCCCAAAGTTTCCACTGGAAACAGTAGAGACATCTGTTATCTCCTGGCTCCTGTAGTATCTGCTTTAAAATTCTCCACCTCAAATTGCATTTGAAAGAAAGCTGTGCAGTTTTCATTCTCCTGGCACTGTTTTCCTGTCATCCTAAATGAGGAAACAATTCTCCTGGAAGCAGTTTTGTTGAAGACAATCAATTCTGTTCTTCTTTGATTTAATGTTGCCAAGATTAAATGTAGTAACCCCTTTCTCCATTTGTAACTAGGCTCATATGGGCTGTGCAATAAGTGTGTTAAATGGATCCATATTACACTGAGTAATAGCCTCAGTATGTACTCTTCATTAAGATGCTTAACATTCCCCTTAAGACCCAGAAGTCGGCTTCTATAATACACTGCTTAACACAAACATCATGTTGAACACTTTGGATCTCTTGTGGGGCTCGTTGTTGGCAGGATTAACAGTTAGCTGATTTGGATTGTGTGTGTGTGTGTGTGTGTGTGTGTGTGTGTGTGTGTGTGGGTCAAAGTGGAGGACAAACTGGACAAGTCCAGGGACTCTAAACATGAAAAACTAGAAATGTTAATAAAAGAGCTTTGCCAGCTAATTAGAGCAGAGAGCCAATTGAAAGCTCTGTTGTAGAGGTTAATAGCGCGAAACGTTATTACGTTTTGGCTTGAGGTTGAAATCTGTTGCAACACTCGTGAGCCACTTGTTGCATGTTTCCAAAATGGGATACGCAACTTTGTTTCTGTGAGTAAGTAATCTCAGTACTTGGCAAAGTAAATGCTGAGCCACTACTATTTTTCAACGACTGCATCAATGTTATATGGTCATGTAACACTGTGGGACAGCTGAGGACACACTTGATGTCTTTGTTTTTATTTGTACAATGGGATTAAGGTTGGATATGTGTAGATGACATGCACCCCCACTTCTTCCAAACCTCGATGTCTTTTGTATTTAGTAAAGATAGAGGTGATGGGAAGATTACAGTATTTTAAAAAGGGAACTTTGGGCCAGCTGTCCCAGCTGACTTGACATTTACTGCCTTTTCCCATGGGTCAGGATTCAACCCTTACAACAAAGCCAAAACCTATTACAGGGAGCTTCACTTGCCTTAAAACTGATGCTGGGATTCTTGGATCCACACAGACAACACACACAGGTCCACATGGCTTCAATAACCAATAAACCTTCCCATAGCAGGAAATGTCTCTTATATATCACCAGCTTTGACAACAATATTTAGGATGAGTACCTGGCTTTCTACCTAGTATGTCCTCACTGAAGCTGAGTCGCAGATTTATTGGACGGATAGAGGGAGTCAGCAAAGGGAGAGCTAGATTTCTCTCGTTCTCCTTCCTGCATATCAAGTGTTTGCCCTTAAAAAGTCATTTCACAGCACTTGTTGACTAATACCGACAAAAGGCCTAATCAGGCTCTTTCAGCTAATGTCGACAGTGATCTAATAGGCATGTGTTTAAAAGTTGAAATGAATTAGGCAGCGTCGGAGCCATGACAGCCAGGTGGTGAGCACTTGGCCCAGCACACTGGAGCCTCAGCCAGTTGGAAAATACTTTGCAGAATTTATCTGCACCCTTCTCCCTTGACAAATTATTTTATTGTTCCCACACAGTTGGTTTTCATTTAGTGTTTTGGCTAATGATAGGCTGAGAGCATGTGGGCTATTGTTTTTTTTAGTCAGCATAGATACTCTGACTGCAAGTGTACACATCTGATAGTAAACTCCCATCTAATTGAAGCCAACCAAAACATGACATACAGAAGGTATACAAATGTATGCAGATGTTTCACAGAGTAGGAAACTTTTGTGTACAGCTGAAGGACAGTTTTGATATGCCATTACTTTTTATATACTGTACGTCCCTTTGTGTCGTGACCTTAGTGGCTGTCTGTCAAACTGGGTGCTGCTTCCTGCAACAATCACTTCTGACCAATCTACCATCTGCAAACTCCAATTCCAACTCCAGAAGCTTTAATCACATTATTCAGTGTGTCTTAGGTACCCTGACTAATAGATGTGCTGTGTCCGAGCCGTGCCCTCGGTCTGACCTGAGCTGAGTGCACCAAGACTAGGCCGCTAATCTTTTACAAATGCTGGGAGTCTCCATGACTGGGCCCTTGCTGAGATGGCTTAGTCAAAACAGACCCACTGCTCCTGAATGCAACCTTAGCCTCTAGCTGAATTCAAACACGGGTTAACTAACAAATACCTGCTGCTTGTACAGAACCCGGTGCATTCTGTGTGTGCTGTCCTGCAGAGGAACTGCAGTACCTGTCTGAATGCTCCAAGTAGGGTTGAAGAACGTATGACATTGATGCAGAATATATTTTGAAAGCTGACCAAGTATTTATGGTTTCAGCAGTACTGTTTGCAATGAATAATACAAGTTTATATTAAAATCATTTTTATGTATTTGTGGTACTTTTATTATTGTGGTATTTCAATATGTCTGATTGGACTGAAATTTCAGTGTAGCATTGGTGGCCAGCATAAACTGCCATTGTGTGTGTGTGTGTGTGTGTGTTTTGTAAATTTGAGAATGATTTGAAACACAGGGAGTAATAACGACTGTTATGCTGCTTGTTATTCCAACTGTGTAAAACTTAGCAGTGATGCACTGTACATTCATCTGAAACCTGTGAAAGGCTGCAGGTAAGAATGATTTAAAGTACAGATCCCTAAACGACAATTCAGCAGAAGTCAACAGGACATCTTAGCTGTGTCCTTCATAGCTTTAGCTGTAAATGTAAATGCACAGTTTACCGCAGCACCCACTTTTACAGGGCCAGACCTGTCATTTGACTTGAAAATATGGTCAATCTAAGCCACTGTAAAGATGCCAGTCTTCTACAAGCCTCAAGAGCTCTGAGCCATGAAGGAGCCCAGCGAGAGAGGCAAAGCATCAGTATATGTACACTGCAGTCTGCCAAAGTACACTCATTTACCAGCACAAAAAGACTTGCACTGAGAACCATCATGTTTATGTTAGGGATGATGTAAAATGGCCAGAATTCATATTTCACATCAGATTTCTCTTTAAGATGGCTTCTCTCAATTTTTATGTGCAAGGAAACAAACATTTGCATTTCAAAGTTCTTCAAATAAAAATAAATGAAAAGCAAACCCTTTTATAGGTTTGGAGACTATATTGGAAAACAGGTCAGGGGCGAAATGAATATTTTTTTTATGGTTCGTAAAAGAGCTTCACAATGAATGCCAGGTTATGTGAAAGGCTTGGCACATGGTACAAGCCAGAGCCTATCAAGATTCTCTTAATTCAGGCACTACACTGTCTGAGGCCAAGGTCTGATTGAAGAATCATTTCTTTATTTGTACTTGTTATCATCTGATTAGATTCCTTCTGAACATAGACTCATCCAAAAATCTATCAGCCAACAGCCTTCACTTTTTTCCTGTTTGGATTATCACTCTTATGTTGACGTATAATCAACACTGCAGTCAGAGCCGTCCGTTTGCTTGGTAATTTTTATTTATTTATTTTTTACTATGTTCTGCTTTTGTTCAAAATTGGAGAGTAGAAGGATTATAGAAAGTTCTGTTACTGAAGATATTTGAGCTAGCCGGCAGATGCAGTGATGGCTTCCAACTCTGAAATAGTTTTGCTTCTGAGACAAATCTGATGTCTGAGTTTGGCCATAACCATTGGTTGACTCACGTGGTGAAGGGACACAGCGAGAGCAGAAATCATATTAAAAGGAATCTTGTTACAGACATTAAACAAGAGAAGGGAAAACACAGAAGGGCTTTAATGCCTGGGCATCTAAAATGCTTACACAGTGAGAATATATTTGCTCATAAAGCTCTTTGATGGTGGGCCTGTCCGTTTCAACACACAGAGCTGCTGTCTGTGTAAATAGCTGTGTATTGACCTCCCACCGCATGAGATTGAATGTGTTTCCATAGGTGTTTGTACCATTTTGGGTTTTTACAGGCCCCACTGTGTCTTAGTCTCTCTAACTGTGGGGGCTCAGAACTCATGGCATTACTGCTCAAGTGGTGGCCAACAGTGGGCTCTTCCTGAGGTTGTAGAGAGACGAGGGGCTGACTATGAACTGCAGCCCCCTCCTCATCCTCCTCACAGCAGCGTTATGGAGCTCTGTTTGATGTGAAGTGATATATAATGTCGGAGGAACTGTCCATCTCAAGTTACATGGAGCGCATGTTCCTGTCGCTATGTGTGATCTGTGTTTGTGAGAGTGTGTGTGTGTGCGTGTGGTTATGAGGGGTGGTGGTCCTCAGTGCCAAGAGCCTTTGGTGAATGAGGACTCCCCACACAATAAAAGAACAGTATTGCTGACTTCCTTAGGTATGTGTGGTTTGAAATTCAACACAGGTTGGCTCAGTGGAAAACCTGGGGCCCTTTCTTATTTATTCTGTATGTTTTTTTAAAAAAAAAAAAAAAACTCCAATACTGTGGTGTCCTCTGAGTCAAGGAGAAGGTGCCTCTTCAGCCAGGGTTATGCTAATTTTTCAGCCATGTTAATGCACTTTGGTGGCAGATGTTGACGGCTGCACAAAAGCAGATCTTCAGCACAATTCATCACTGTTGCTTTGAATCAGTTACAGAAGAATAAATGCTTACAACTGCAATATGTTCATTTTTAACAAGGTTTTCTGACTCATTTCAATTTTTTTTTACAACAAGCTTGACTGTGCTGCCAATAATTGAAGTCATCTCACATCATGGACACCCTTTTAAAAACAGGCCAAATATTTTTATCGTGCATCATCAGATATTTATTGTACCACAATTGGGTTCTCCTGCGTAGTTGGGCATTGATGTAGTGTACTTGTTGTCATTTGTCCTTGTGCGTTAGGTAATATTTGTTTGGGGGATACACAGGAGGATTTAGTTCATTATATCTGAGCAGTTGAGTTGACTTTTGTGATGAAATTTAAGGGTAACATGAAACACCAATAATCAAATCAAAATAAAATCCACTTTTTAACCCCAGCTAATCCTGACTAGCTAATTTTCACTGTGCACATTGTGGAGAAGCACTGGCCTCAACTCTAACCAGAAACTTCAAAAGCCAAAGCAATTACTATGCATGCTTTAAACATATCATTTTCACAAAGTAACATTTCATTATTCTTCCTGTACTAAAACAACAAAAAGCAGCAAAGAAGTAGGAAGTGAAACTGGATTCCTCTTTTAGTTCCCAAAACATCTGGTTTGGCCCTGGTTTTAAACAACGAGCATCTCCTCTGAGAATACCAGAAGATTATGTGCACTGTGTGTAGGTAACAAAATAATCATTTTCAAATGTTGCTGTATTCAAATGTGATCTAATTACCAACACTTAAATTCAACCTCTCGGTTGGACCACCGGCCATCAAGGGCATTTTTCTCCAAACATTTTCCCAACTGTTTATTTATTCTTCTCCCACTACTCGCAGCCATTTAAAATATACGGCGATTCCTGCAAATTGATCACTAGTTTTACAGAAGTCACATAAATCTCCATCCTCGTCAAACTGTAATCGAAGGTAGGAGGAGAAAGCAACGCTGGGTGAGAAGAACACAGAGCATCTTCGAGACGGGCCCCAATACGTCTGCTACATGGAGATACTCTCATGTTCTGTGGTTGAGTTTGGCCACTGTCATTTCCGAGGAATTTCCTGCCATCTGTGTTCAATCGAAATCTCTCGCAGATTTTGGCTTGCTTGTAAATATTGGGTGCTGGGTGAAAAGGACTGAAGCAGCCTCTGATACCAAAATGAATAGGCCCCTGGTGCAAAGATGATTGAGGTTAACAATGTCTTATTAATGGGCGCTACAGCGAGACTGCATAGGATCTGGCTGTTCTGGAAAGAAACGCTTCCATAGCTCAGATAACTTTTGAGGAAATCAAGCGAGCCTTTAATACAGTAGCTCAATTCTGAGTAGGCTTACGGTCTGTTTTTAGTCATGCTAGCAGCACGGATTAATACAGTGTCAGCCCGCATTATGATTGAGACTGTAACATCAACAACTTTGGCATTTGTCATTTTGGTCCTTCTCATGTGTTCAGGGCTCTGACCTATTTGTAAGAGCCACCAAGATGTCAGTATTTGTTGTTTTAATATAAATTCCCCAAAAACTTTTGGATGGTACCATGAAATGTGGTAAACGTGTTCATCTTAACCTCAGGATGAAATGTAATATTTCATCTACTGTAATTTACCCAACCTTTTACCCTGTCAAAAAATTTAAATTTGTCAAATTGTGGTTGAGGGCAGAACTGTGGTTAGTGGTCAGCACTGTTGCCTCACATCAAGAAGGTTCCTGGTTTGAAACCCATCAGGGGCCTTTCAGTGTGGAGTTTGCATGTTCTCCCTGTGCTTGTGTGGGTTTTCTCCAGGTACTCTGGTTTCCTCCCACAGTCCAGAAACATGTATGTCAGGTTGACTGGTGACTCTAAATTGTCCATAGGAGTGAGTGTGAGTGTGTGAGGTTGTTTGTCTCTATGTGGCCCTGTGATGGACTGGGGACCTGTCCAGGGTGGACCCCTGCCTTCCACCCAGAGAGAGCTGGGATAGGCTCCAGCTGATCCCTGGGACCCTGGTTAGGACTAAGGGGGTCTAGATGATGGATGGATGGATGGTTGATTGTGGTTGATGAGCATATACCTAAACTGACATTCCCATTACATTAGCCACTGTTAGCATGATAACAGATTGTGAAGAAATGCTTGTTAGTATTTTCAATGAAAATTTAGCATTTTGTCATGATAGCATTAGCTTTTAAAGCATCTCTCTGGCTGCAGTAAATGCAATGTTAGTCATACTAGTTCGGTTGTAATTTTAGTTGATTCTTAGTATTTAACAAATGCAAATGGAAACATATTTATATACTTTTAATTTTTTTTTATCTAAAAGTTTCTCTTCTAAGCTTATTTTTCAGATCCACTTTGCATTTCATTACACCATAAACTTAAAGAAAGCTTTCTTACTCTGTTCTTAGTCACTGTATCTAAGTGGGCATGCATACTAACCCACAACTCTGTGTGACAGAAGTTGTTTTCCTAACCCAGCCATTCTCAACAGCTGAGATTTATTGCGTTATTATAAATTTTTGACAAATAGAGGGCCATGCTGATGCTTGACAAATAGATCTGATTTCACTCTAGTTTCAGAGGGACGTCTGATGTGTTTTGATACGACTTGAGTGGGCACACGGACAAACTGAGGCCTATTGTTCGGAAGGGGAAAACACAGCTTCTGCACTAAATTACCACGTTTATTTATTTATTTTATTTTTTTACAGCAGATTTATATTCACTGGTTATTTTCAAGAGTGAACTCACACACACCGAAAAACCCCTGATACTCCATAATTTCCTCAGACAGATATAGGATTTTAAACTTTCAAATAATCACTGGTTTAAAAAGTTTCTAAGCCAGTTTTTGTGAGAAATAACTTGATTCTGTTCAAGTGTACGAGTCTCACCTTTAACACTTTCTCTGAGGGTGTGGTGAGTTGAGTGCTTGTCAGTCCTAAAACTGAGGACTGGCTACATCACTCTGCCAGTATTTACTGCCGTCTCCACAAACAGAGCAGCCTCTTGTATGACTTTGAAGCACCTCTTGATCCCATGCCGAGGTTTCAGCACCCTTGGCCTGGCTGTGGAGCCATGATGTTGTTCACCAGTCCTATAAAAGTGTCTCTCGCTGCAGCAGACATTCATTCCCATCACGTCTGCCGGCTAAGTGCATCATGTCTTGTCAGTCTGCTGGTTTATCAAGTCAGACCCTCCACCTGATAAAATCTTACAGGTTTTTCTGTCACTGTAGGATGAGGCTTGGTGGAACAGTAGCTTCATTGTAAAACTTTGATGTCTGTGAATAATCCTGGCATTGTGCAAATTTGTGGGCAAAATCTCGAGTGGCTGTCAGAATTGTGGTTACTACAATCTGAAAAGTGGTTCTTGACTATGCACATTTCTGATATATGAACAAATACTGTAAAAGATTCTGACTCAAAGAAAGAAGATATGCTTATTTTTGTGGTAATCAATCATTATCATGGTAATTCCACTGCCTTTCCCAGAAACCCGAACATTAAGAGTGTCTGATTTCCATATGGCCTACTCTTATGATTTCCTGGTGATTAATTATGCTGAACTCTTAGCTTAGTTCATATATCACCACATGGTTATCCCTGCAGCTTCTGCACAAGGCTCAGTGCTTCTTGATTCTGGTTGTTCCACTGTTATAGCTATTAGAAACACAAGCACATAATTTCATTAGAATCGGGAAGGCCAGTGCTAAGACCATAAAATATTGAATGTTTTGTGAACAGGGACTGATGTCCCAGGCTATCACATTCAGAAACAGAGCAAAACATTTATTTGTATGAAAATGCAAACTTCACCACAGCTCATCATTGCTGACAATAATTGGTATTTTATTTATCTGGTGTTTACAAATTTGCATTTTAATTTTAAAACACACTTCACAATAATCACAAAAGGTCTGAAAGGGTCTCCTAGATTTAAAACTCATCAAATTTGTTGTTGTTGCAGCTAAATGCTTCATTATTCTGTAGTGTGGTCAGATGTTATATGAAACGCTTTTGAATTACCACATGAAAGTAATATATCAGTTGTTGCGTTTAAATCTTTGAATTGATTCGATTAAAATTATATCTGCAGTCCAAGAAATCACCTGTTAACAAAGCTGATGATGAATTGCGATAGTGGCAATAGTGAAATATTGATGTGCTTTAACAACTCAAAATATTATTCACAGTCTGTCTTGCTGTCCCTGGGCATGGAGCAATATCTGCAGGTAATCCTCTCAGGCTTTACCGTTTATAGTCTTTCTGTTCTTGTGGTGGATCACCTGTTCATAGATAGTGCTTTCATTAACAATGGCCTGGAAGGCATCACCAGTGACCTGGTGCTACCACCAGGTGGTGACATGCACAAGTGTAAAGTTTTAATTATGTTAATCAGGTAGGAGAGCAGGAATATTGGCTGCAATAGTTGTGGGATGTGATAAGGAATGAGCACAACCAGCCAGTGGATCTTCCTTTGCAAAAGGTTGGATTATGTAAGAGAGCTCTTTTTTTTTTTGCATGTGTTTTCTCAAAAGATAAAAGAAAACATATGTGTGTGTGTATGTGTATAGTCTCATAATACATCTCGAGGTTTTGATCTACAGCACCCCCTCTTTTATCGGCACGGTTAAGTGGTTAGTGTTTGAGACTGGAGAGGGCACTGAGCCTGGCACTGGGATGGGGTGTGTTGGTGGGGTTAGAGATTGAGGAGTTGCTGGCTGCCAACTATTTGTTTGTGTTCATGACTGTGGTTAGTACTGCTTCATTATAAGAGCCTGGTATTATTAGGATGCTTGCTTCCCACAACATGTGCCCTCTTCTTTAAAAAGCAGGAAAGCTAATCGTTTACTGACTGCTGCGTTCATCAAGTGTGATTTAAAGCTGTGTAGCCACTTCGTGTGAACAACCACCCTTATCCACAGAGAGGTTTGTTTGGACGGCTGGATTGATGGCTGCATCTTAGTTGTTATAACATCAATAATTTCTTTCATATGTTTTTTTTTTTTTTTCTTGTTTGGGATAAAATAAATATGCAAATTTAGGCTTGTATCTGCCTCTGGAGCCATATGAGACCTCTGAGGTTTCTACTTCGTATGACAGAGCTGTCCATGAGAAAACTGAAACAAACAAAGATACCTGTTTGGGAGTGGATAAAGCCAGCCAGAGCAAATTGATTTTATCCTCTTGAAAGCTCTCATGTCTGCTGTACTGGTAATCCTGCTACAAAACCACTGACATTTCTGTGCTGCAGCAGTAATTTAATAGACTTTCCTTCTCTTGTCCTGCACCTGCTTTAAGAGGAGCTTTTTCTCTAGACATTGTTATTTTTCATTTACTTGTGCCCCCAGGTTTTTCAATAATACATCCATTACTAAACAAACAAGTTCCGGGTCTATGCTGCAGACACAAATATAGACATGAGTTATGAGATTCAGAGAAGTCAGGAAAGGCTTTTGGACCCTAATACACAACATCTGCACCGGACAAGACGCACAACAAGCGCATCCCTCGACGAAGTCTCACTGTTGCACACTTGGACAGCACACTGCTGTCTCATGTTGAAAGAGAGGGAGCTAACCATGGCAAGTGGGGGGTGTTGGGGCAGACAGGGATAAAATGATCATTATTAACTGTTTAAGTGCTGAATGTTATGATTTATGAAGCTAAAGTGTGGCCAGTTGAGGTGTCACATTGGATTTCCAGGGGCATCTGTCTTGCGGTTTTGGCAGTTTGTTGTACTCTGGCTTCAGCTGTTTGCATCACATTCCTGACATCCCGTCCACCCCCCTCCGCAACAACTACCTCCTTCTTTAAATACAGTACACCTCTGATCACTCCCCTTCCCCTCCTTAAACCATCTATCCATCTGCACATCTGCTTTTCATTGAGGCCTTCATGTCTCTGAAGACTTGAACGCATTAAACGCTGGCACAAGCACAGTCTCACTCTGGCACTTAACACAACACTTAGGTGACTTAAAAGGAAGAGGCGAGAATTATAGAAAATGAAGTGTCACCGAAATAAAAAATCGCCCCAGATTACCACCAATTACAGTTAATAATCCTGTCCAGACCATCTGCTGATCAGATGGAGGACTAGTGTTGTCTGTAGGGAAATAATGACACCAGTGGGAGCAAGGAGGAGAGAAAGTCATAAAGGGAGACAGCGACACAGACTTTCAGCTTTGTGATGGTTTGATGTTTTCAATACTGTGTATAGACTGGAATTCTTTTTATGGTAATGCAGTCATAACTGCATGTCATGGGATAATAGCCATGTTGTTTCAAAAGGTTAAATTCTGCCAGATTGGAGACATGTGTCTGCTCTGCTTTATTAGTCATTTATTAGTCACTGAGGTCAGGGGAGAGTTTTAGCCAAGGCACAACACTACTGAACTCGAACATGACTCTGATCATCAGCCCCTGAGGCAGCCTGAAAAGGTGTACAATTACAGTGCACCCTAACTGGCCATGATCCCCGATGTGAAATTCATCCAGCATGTGAAGCATGTTCAACAATCAATGTAATCACCGTCACAATGACCACAACCTTCCACTATACAGCGAGTTCTGCTGTAATTACCAGAATTATTGAGTCTGCATTCATTCATTGTTCCTGTCTATTGTCTTATTTTTTAGCCTTCATGGTCACAGTGGCTGCGTTAATCAGCGGGAAATAGGACTGGAAAGCACTTTCCACTCGCGATCATGATGCATCTGAATTTTATGGCTTCGTGCGCTGCGTTCCTAAAGGGTTTTGACAAGAAGGGAGCATGACAAATGGATGACATCAGGGCAGACGTACTGCTGGGTGATTGTTTCCGTACTAAACCTCAGCCAACAAAATAATTGTGCGAGTCCCAAAACAAGTTCTCAAATAGCTATGTTTATCCATTTCTAATTGCAGTCTTGTTTGAAGCATTATTTTATGGATTCATGTGCAATGGTGCGTACAAACTGGCCTATTGCTACCTTAATCTTACTTCTCTTATAGGTCTCAGTCAGCTCCTCAGTTTACCATCATCCTGTAGTGATGCTGACTGAAAAGAACGTGCTACTTTAATTATACAGGAGGGGAGAGGAGGCAGAGTGAGTAATAGATACCATGTGATGACATTTATGAAAAGGAAGATAGCACTTTAGATGTAACACAGCGTTATTAGACAGCATCTTATCAACAGGGTCTGATCTTAGCATATAGTCCTTGTTCCAAAAGAGAATTTTTTTTTTTTTTTTTAGGGTGGCGTTTTAAGACTTGGACAACAATAGAGTCCTTATTTGTGCCTGCATCTTTAGTTGGCAAGGCTGACATCAGTGGCTCTTTGTGAGGATGTGCCAGCACATCTGTACATGGCTTTTGTACTGAACACAGCTCTTGCCCCTGGTAATTCTGGCAGTGCCCTGCCTCTTTCATTCGTCATCCTTCTCTCTGCCCCTGCTTCCTTATCTCATGCCTTTACGGCATCACTCCGTAATGGGCCTGAATGCTTGCAACTGTGTACATCACAGCAGCATCCCACCCTGCTTGTTCTAAGGTGCTTATCAGAACTATTTCCAAAGACACTGCAGGAATTAACTGTCGATACAGATGTTTTTAAAAATAATGTGACTACAGATTTTAGTCTGCAGATGCCCTGCAGAGTTTTCTCATGAACAAATAAGTTATGTTTATATTCAATGTTTCTGAAAGCACATTGTGTGTTTATATCCATGTGCTAGCAGGACTACTCTTTCCCATCTTTATAGGCAAATTTCTGTCCATCTTTACTCGTTACTGTCATGAGAGAAGCAGCACAAATCTAGTGGTGCATGTCTCCCATGGCCTTGTATGCGTGCATGTTACAAATATAAGAGACTGAACAGTGAAAGAATTGGTCTACAGTGCTACTAGAGATCAAAAACTCCAAAATGATGACAGTAGATAAGACACATAGACATGTAGACTGTAGGTCTAAGAATAAACTCTCTAGGACTGTCCTAATGGCCAGTAGAATAGTTGATCAATCTTCCTGGGTTTGGGATTCAGCTCTGTATGAAAAGGAAAAGGCAGAAAGGAGTATTCAAGCAGATAGCACCAAGCCTCTGTTCAGCCAGTTTGCCTAAGGCAACTAAAATGTACAGTATTTACAAGTAGTTTATCCCAGGTGCCATGTGCACACAGCCATGAGCAGTTTTTAATGTAATGTAACATTGACTGTTTACTGATGAGCACTGCAAACTCCACACAGAAAGGTCCCTGATGGGTTTCAAACCAGGAACCTTCTTGCTGTGAGGCTAACTACTAATCCACTGTTCTGCCTCCCCAGAAAATATTCAAATCCATTTCCAAAGAAGTGATGAACACACAGCTGCATTAGTCCATAGACCACCCATAAACTCTGCAAAGTCAAAAGAAGAATGGTCAGCTCTTTCACTCTTTCATAGTGTTTCCTTCATTCGTTCACACAAACACATGTACACCCACTCCTGTCACTGCTGCTTCACCTCAAACCCTGATGTTCTCTCTGGCTTCCACCTCCACCACCACCTGATTGAACTAGCCCCTAACACATAATGAAATGTTCAAAACTGAATTGCCATGGCACATTCAGTGTAAACTAAATTTACTTTTGGGTCTCATCCAAGCCACCATATGTTGAGGAGCCTGCTTCCCCAACCAGAGCATGACTGATTCTGTTAATGTAGCAAAGCTCTAAATCATCAGAGCGCTCACTTTCTGCAGCAGGGAATCAAGACCTTTAACAGTCATTTAACACTCTAACATTAATGTCCTGGAGACACTCAGAAGGTGTCTCTGATGGAGACACTAAGTCCACTTGAGCTTTCGCAACACAATGCAGCACTAACCATGAATGCTGGACACAGGCAAGAGGGTATTTTTTTTTTAGCTGTTTTTGGAAATACTTTTACATGTTTATATTGGATCAAGTAAATTAAAACCATGCAAGAGGGGTTTCATTGACACTTATTGTTTCTCTCTGCACCAGTGGATGATTCTGCCACAAATCATCATGCAAACCCATGGATGCAACTAAAACAGATGCTCACAGGAGCTGTAAAATCCAGATGTATTCCCTGAAAGAAACACAACAAGCAAAACTTACTAACAAATGTCACTTTAAAGCAGCTGTAGGTTGTTTCACATGGTGACTCCAAATGACAGCGAGAAAAATTTTTCAAACTCTAGAAAATTAGTAATGTTGCTATATTTTTGTCCAAAAAAATGTTAATGTCTCTGCGGTGGTCTACTGGTTTGTATAACTTAGGCAGATTGTGTTAAGGCTACACTCAGTATTTTATATTAGCTTATGGATCTTATGACTACTGTAAGTGAAGTTGCTTGTAATAGTGAACCCACTAGTGCTGGTGTGGAGGTGGTGCATTTGAAAAATGTTGACATTTGGCCATCTTTTTTCATTTCATTTTTTTTCAACTGTACTTTCGCTGACTCAATCTGTCTACTTTGCTGTGTGTGGGGGGAAACAGGGAAAAGCTGCTCCCCCATTGCACAAAGCAGTGAAACACATTAAAGAAGCTCATGCAACCCTTAAATAAAATGAGTGCATATACAAATTACGCTAATTCCATTATGCACCTGCTTTATGCCTTTCTTTTTTAGAGGCCTGCCCTGCCAAATGGGTGATAGGGGAGACAGTGCACTTTGTAGGTCGCCTCAAGTCAAGTCAAATTTTATTTGTACAACACAGTATCACAAATCACAAATTTGCCTCATGGGGCTTTAGTCCCCCTCAGCTCTACAAGGCATTTGAGTATCCTCTCGTTTGGTCTTACAACCTGGAACTGTTTTGGTTCACTCAGTTCTCTCATCAGCCTTTCTTCCAGACACCGCAGGGAGCTGTTTGCAGTGGAAAAAGCTGTTCAGCATCAAACTGCAGATAGACACAGTTACTGACATGCTGGTGTACATAGTGAGTTGTGAGGTTTATGCAGAGACGTCTTGCATGATAACTTTTTCCCTATTTCACAATGCTCACTAAGAATATGTGTGCTTTAGGATTAGTGGTGATACCTGGCAGGGTTGAGAATTGTTTGAAACTTAATAGTTAGTGCCGATACAGTTCCTGACTTTTCACTGCGCTGTGAGAACAATAAATATGTTTTTATACAAAGCTTTAAAAAAAATAACAAAAGATGGTTCAATGTATCAGATCATACAATAATTAAATAACTGTATGAATGTGACCTGCTTTCAATTGGTGACAGTTATTGAATTGTTTATAAGAACACATGTCAGATGTTGGCACTTGGCTAGCCCCAGTAAACAGTGGATTGTTTTAAAAGACATATAAAACCAATTTCAGTGCAAACCTGTTCTGTTATTTCAGGAAATGAAGAATAATTTACTTGAATATTTTCAAGTAAGATTGGGCTGAAATATAATGGTAGTATTATCAACCTGTCTTGGTAAAAACCCTTTGCAGGTAATTAGTGTTCTGGGATCATTGTCATCATCTTTGTCTTTAACTCACTTTCATGGTGACAAACTTCCTGACAAACATCCATTCTGTTTTGTGGAACAGAGCAATAGGCTTCAAAAGGGCATTGTCTCATAATTTGGGTTACATTTACTGAGCTCCCTGGTGTGGGTCTGTTTTATATGGTGCTGACGATTACATGTGTGTGAGAGAGACCATGTGCATTCAGTCAAGACCTCATTTACTGGCTGCCAGTCCATCCAGTGCTTCATGATGATTGTGTTTTTATTTGGTTGTTTGTGCTTTTGTGTGCATGCACACGGACAGTCGAGGCCTAATGAGGATGATGTTAGTCATCTTCATTCTGAGTCATGTCACTTCTGGCCATCCTCATTGAATTACTGCTGACTTGAGGCAGGGAAACACTTGGCTTCAGATCAGTGGGCCTTTAAACTTTCATACAGAAACACAGTTGTGTTCGCTAACTGGTAGGGATGCTCAGCCAACAAGAAGTGAAAAAGAAGAGGAGGAAGAAAAAAGAGAGAACAATGCAGAAATTGATAAACAGAATTTGTATTGCTTAGAAACAGACCAGAGTTGAAAGACATCTTGCCTTCTCTGTTAGCGGCTTTGAGTGAAACCAGCGTCGTTCCTGCAGTCCCCTGGCGATAGTGGACTGTTTATGTTGCTCGCTTTGCCTTTTCTCTACTTTGTTTCCGCTGTGACCCGCGACAAGAAAAATGCAGAGGAGACTGTGGATACATCAACTGTAGGAGGGATATCTGAATAGATGTGCCTTAAACTGAGGATTGCATGCCTCACAAAGTTCCTTTGTTTTTTGTTCATTCTTGTAATCTTTTTCCCATATTCAAAAACACTTCCTTTCATTCTTCTCCTGTTTACTCTCCCCCTTCATCTCTTACTCATGCATACTCTTACTCATACTCTTTCCTTCTCCTTTAGCTGTTTTTCTTTTTCATCTTCAGGCCAAATTCTTATTTTAGTGAATATTTATGTTCTTTCTTCCTTCCTTAATCTATTCTATCTTTCTGCAGTATATTTATGTGTTCTTTCTTAAATACAGGCTGTTTAGGTGAATTTATTAATAATAGCTCATGGTGTGTGATAACATTGTCAATAACGTTGTTAGGAGAGAATTTAATTTAAGAAATTGAATTAGGAAGGTTGGAACAGGGGGGGACGCGTGGCCGCCTACATGAGTGTGGGGATATCTGCTTTCCCCTCTCAAATATTTCTTCATGCACAGATCTCTCCCTTTAGCCACATTCATTTTCCCTTTCCTGTTATAGTATATATTTTTAATCACATTCATAAAAGCCTATTTCTCTGCAAGTACAAACTATTTCTACACCACAGTTACTTTTGGTTTTGCATTTGAGTGCATGCATAGACATCCAACCTTAAATTTACTTGGGGGATCTTCTGTTCACAAACTCTAAAGCAAGTGAAGTTGCTCTGGGCCCCACTTCCAGATGAAATCACTGAGTATTTACACCACACATTTTTTTTTTTTTTTTTTTTGTTGGTAATTACATTAAAATAAAAGATAATTTAAATGAACTATGTAACAATTTCTTTCACAAAATGAATGATTGTATAAGATTAAAACAACTGATGGTGAACTTAAAGGGACAGTATGCAATTTAAATTAATTGATTAATACAATGGTTACAGTTTTTTTGGCTGGATCTTCTGGAAACATTAATCTGAGGTAGTTTATTTTTCCAAAATGGACAATTTTCCGTTTGGAATCCAGATTCTCGTTTACTCCAGTAATAATATTTGGCAATAAATGTCTGGCGTTATTCTTACTGTCATTGTTTGGACTTTGCCAAAAAGCTCTCTATATATCACTGCATTCACCAGTTGTGGCAGCCAACAGTTGTTCCTCAAGAGAATATTCATAATCAAATAGGATTTCAACTTGTTGGTGATGGCATTGAGCCTATTTTAAACTGATTATTTGTTCAGGGCAGTCAGTAGATCACTGCATGCAATCTGCTTAACCAGCTTTTAATCTCAAAGTGACACTGGGTCACTGCTCTGCTAACTGAGATAATACTCTGATACTGACACATATCAAAGATGTACTTGTCTTGCTATGTTAAGAAAATAGTGTAAATGCAGGTCAGTATTGTCTCCTGCATTGTGATCATTTGTAAGTCCCTTTACTAATATTCTTCTTTGTCCTTTTCCAGTGAATGTTGCTTACTGCTCAGAGAAGGATCTAGATGCTGAGCTGGGTGACGCTGAGGGCACCCTGATGAGATGTGGGCAGAGCTTGCCATTGTCGGTGGGGGGTCATTCAGGGGGGCTTTATCCCCAAAGTCACCACTGTGACAGACCTGCACCCGAGCTCCTTCTGCAGGACGGCCCTCCCCAAGATACCAGGTAGAATATCACTGTTATTCCTGTTTTATAATAATTTTGTTCCTGTTCCAGTTTGTATTGGAACAGGAATGTTTTGAATGTTTCCTGTTTGGTATTGAGTTACTAACAGTATGCAGGTACAGCACAATGTGTTTTTCATTATCTTTGCTATTGTGAATCAGATCACACATTTGTAGCTGGAAAGCTTTACCCAGTCTCATAAAACACACTGAAGGAGTCCAAAGTACAACAGTTATGTTTCTCTAATGTGATTCTTGTGTTGTGCAATCTTTGACTACTGTTGGTCAAGTCAGGGAGACTATTCAGTGAATTTCTGTTTCCATGCCTCTTTCCCTCTAACCTCAGAAAGTGCTTCTGGACAGACATTCACTACGCTCATATTGTCTTGCAGTATTTTCAGCCAAACAGGAAATGGCATTTCTGAATAGAAGGAGACGAGGTTAAATCTTTATGAACAACTATGGCAAAGTCAGACAGTGGCTTTCTCCAGTCCAAACTAGTGTTAGGTCCATTTTCTCTCCCAGCTTGCTCAGGGGAAGGGACAAAGACGATTCATGAGACAGCCCAGTGAAAAGAGAGCTCTTCTCACATCACTCAGGGGCTTTGGACAAAATCCATAATGAGCCAACTGACAGGAATGATTATGTAGGAGATCACAGCAACGCATGGAGAAATCTGACCTGGGTTCCCCATTCAGCAGGGCAAAGATTCCCACCATAATACACAGTATTGTAAACCGTGACCCTTCATAGGCTGCAATTATGCCACGAAAAACAGGTGACTCCCTATTTATCCCCAATGTTGGGTTGGGTTTAACCCCTTTGTGTCATCAAAGCCTGTCAGGACACTCTAGCCAGTGGCCTCTCTGTCTGTGTTCATTCACCCCTCCCCCTCGCTCTATTCTTAGTCATAAATGCCCATTCATGTCCTCTCACTACCAGAAGATCCATTTCCATTTATTCATAAAAACATTTTGGATCACCACCAGTAGATGCTACCTTGTGTCCAAGACCAGCTTATGTCACTGAAACATCTTCAACATAGCTGTAAAATGATGTTTGTTCTGTAAGGGCCCATATGACGAATGAGAGACTCTTCGTGCAGTGAGACTCTTTCAGAATGATGTGATTTTATGTCAACTGAGAGAAGGAGGGATAAGCAAGAGGCTAAACTCTGACAGTGATGCTGGTGGGAAGGATAAACCAGTCTGTCTCTTTCATCATCCTATGTGTTACTCATATTCCTCTCTGCATGTTTTTCTCCTTACAGAGCCTCCTCTACCTTCCAGAGAACCCTGTTAGGGGCTTCACCTGGTCTGGGCTGCAGCAGTGCGAACGGGGCTCGCTCCTCTCTTCCTTACCTAATCAAACAAGAGAACTCAATGGGTTACAAAAGCTTGAACGCAGAGTCTGGGGTCTGTAGCATGTCTCAGTCTGGCTTTCAGAACTGTAGGGCAGGCCAGGTTTTAGGGTTGCCAAGGAATGAGATAGTTGGAGGTCCGCAAGTTAGCAGCAATGGCGTATGCACACCAAGCGATGTAGGTAGTGCTGTGTCAGGGGACGCAGTGCAACCGTTTAATAATGAAGATGACTCCTCCCCGCTGGCTTTGTCCCCAGCTGATTCCCGTCATTCAGTGCGGCTCCTCAGTGCTAGCAGTCTGAAGAAACACTGCCTGGTATCACAGTCTACTGTCGCTGCTGGCACTGGCAGCGTTGCTGCCACGGGTTCACCATCGGCTACTGGTACTGCTTCTGAGGACATCAGTATCACCGCCATCATCTGCTCCTCCCAGATGTCAACTGTTGCCTGCAGCAGCGGGTTCTGCAATAGCCTTTCGCCCAGCCACGCCACCAGTGCCAGCTTCTCCTCCTCTTCCTCCTCCTCTTCTACGTCTCCACCCTCCAAATCCTGCACACGGGAAGCTCCCCAGAGGCCCCCACCTCGTGGCAGCCCCCAGCAGGCCACGCTACAGGAGAGCTGTCAGCTGTCCTCACCTGCCACCTGCCTGCTGTCCATTTCCTCCTCCTCCTCCTCGTCTTCCTCTTCGGTATCGTCATTGGAACCAGAGCAGAGCCAGGGGCAGAACCAAGGGCTGTGTGAGGAGCGGGGCTCCATGCTGCAGGGGTGTGGGGTTGGAGGGACAGTTGGGGGAGGAGTGGGAGGAGGTGGGTCGGATGGACTGGGGCTACTGATGAGTGGGGCCCTGATGTCTGGGACGCTGCATTTGGGACCTGATGCTGGGGTTCTCCTGGATGGAGGCCAGAGATCAGGGGCTGCCCTTAAACAGGAGCCCCTCGATGACTACTCTCCCAGTGAAGATGAACTCTTTCACCACCACTATCACCATCATTTGAGCAGTCGTAGTGGGCACCTTCGTCACCATCCCACTCGACCTGTCATGCCTCCACCCTACCACCTGCACCAATATGTGAGCCCAGGTTCTGGGGGCCTGCTGCATCACCAGAGCCAGCAAACTGCACCGGCCTCTTCCCTGGGCCTTAAACTGACCTCTGGAGGACATTCAGGGTCCCACACAGCCGTAGAGCAGGAAGAAGTCGGAGGAGGTGCACTGGCTGATAAGCAGGTGTGTCGCTGGATTGACTGCAGTTCTGCATACGAGCAGCAGGAGGAGCTTGTGAGGCATATTGAAAAGGTTCACATCGACCAGCGCAAAGGGGAGGACTTCACCTGTTTCTGGGCTGGTTGCATTCGCCGCTACAAACCCTTCAACGCCCGATACAAGCTGCTCATTCACATGAGGGTTCACTCTGGAGAGAAACCTAACAAGTGTATGGTGAGTCATCATAAAGCACAAAATTATCCATCGACCACACTCAAAAAACAGACACTAGTGTTCTGTTACATTTACAACACATTCAGTATTGTTGAAAATCCCCTTTGAGACAGCTGTCTTACTTTTACTCGTTTTTGTTTTGTTTTGAAAGTATTAAGTTTATATTTATTGGTTTAATATGAGTTTAGTTTGACTTTTGTCCCGTAATTGCAACCATTTGTTAAAACACTTTTGATTTGAATTAAGCGCACACATATTTTAAAAAGTTACACATTCCCTCTGGATGATGTTTTTCTCAGTAAAACACACAACCATTGCGATGTCCACATACTGGACTTGCTTCACTGTTGATTAGTTTTCAGCAGAAACTTTACCTTTTTAGTGGATAAATAGTAGTTATTGCAATCGTAATATATTTTTAGTGGAACATAAAAACATAGATTGGTGGTGGTGTGTGTGTGTGTGTGTGTGTGTGTGTGTGTGTATATATATATATATATATATATATATATATATATATATATTTTTTTTTTTTTTTTTAACAGGTAAGGCTCCACTTCCACAAATCAACACACTAATCAATGTCAAGCTGTCACTCCCCTGCATCCCTTAGCAAATGGAAAAAGCCCTCCAACCTTAAGAATGATTTAGTCTAAATACACAATTAGTCCACAATTTGTGTAGAGCAAAGTCATGTTTATTTTCATGAGCACTCTGTTTTTGAGAAGGGATTCAGATCATGAAAATCCAGCACATATGGTTAACATAACCAAACAATACACTTGATCCTTTTAAATGGGAGCTTTAAATGTTTAGCTGTCCCACAAGGTATTAAGTGAATTGGCTTCATATCCAAGTCAAACATAAGGAGAAATGTAGTAGTCTGGAAAGAGGAGCCACAGAGGGAGAGTCGGTAACATTTAGTCTTGCTCAGTTCATGGCTGCACCCAAAACCTCTGTCACGAGTTGGCCTCATCAAAAAGAGGAATGTATCCAAATCCTAATTATTGAAAAACTAGTCTGCAATATTGATGCAACACCTGTTTTATCTCAAGGCCTTCTTTTCCACAAAAGAAAAAAGACTAGGTTTTTTTAATTTTCGAAATCACTTGTATAACAGTGGCTTGTAAAATTAGCTTTTGATAGAAGGTTGTGTTTTATAGCACTTTTTAGAAATTTATATTGATTCTGACTGATTCAGATACTTGTTAATGCACATCTGAGCTGAATGAAACCAAAGAGACTCAAACTTAACTGCTTTGCGTCACTCCAGAGCAATAGTGTTGGCTCAATGTGAACTCAAAATTTGGAAATAATTAGCTGCATCATATCGGCTCCAACTGCTAATTCTGGTTTTCATTTGTCTTTTGGTTGTTGTCGTTGCTCTTTGAATTGCACGTACCTGTGTGTCCTTACTCCAGTGAGAACTGAAGTTATATTGATTGACTGTTTGTATATGCATATAATATGGAAAAGGTGTATACACCGTGGAGGTGCAGTCTGTGTGTTTGTGTGTTTTTGGAGATGTTTGCCATATGTGGGCACTGGAATAATTGAACAGTGTGGACAAAGCCACTGGATTCTGTCTGTGGATATGAGGTGCTGAGAAACTCCAATCTCCTGATCACCCTTACTTCAAGGACACACACACACACCTCTATTCACTGCCTCCCCGTGATGTGGAAATAGGGATATTGTTTCCATGGACTCTCACAATAGGAAGTATTGATTCTCTGTACAGTGCGTTGGTTTGTAACACTCCAGCTTTTACGACAGGACAGAACATAAACAAAAATGTGAAATGTTTTCAAGCTTGAATCAACACATCTAATCAGTAGGGATTGACTGTATGTTGATCTAGGAATTCGTCAGATAAACTTGGAGGGCCAGAGAAAATAAACATGTTCTCTGTATGTTAGTAACTGTGTGTTTGTATATAGTCTGTATGGATTTAAGTAAGTACTTATAGAAACCCTAGTGTGTCTGTGTGTGTCAGAAAGAGCATGCATGCCATGTATTTTAGTTTTGTCCATGTCCTCCAATTTTTTATTTTTTTATTTTTTTTTTTTTGGACTGTCTGAGTTTTGTGCTTTTTGGCCACTAGCACTGATGCCTTTTGTGTTTGTTATGCTCATGCAATAGACAAAAGCATTTAAGAATTTCAGCAATTTGTACAGAGGAAACAGATGAGACATTCGGTTTTACGACCAAATGCTCTTGAAAAACCAGGGCTAATCCTTTTATTATCTTTCCAGTGGCAGATTCCAGTGGGTGCTTATGAAGCAGGGCTCTTCTCATCCAAACACAACACACCTCTGTCCCTTTCTCTACACACACACACACACACACACACACATATGTACATATATCATTTTATATATTCTTCTCCACATAATTTGCTTCATGTTGCTTCTTGGCAGGAAAACGTCATTATCACAACATAAGTCTGACCCCGACCCCTGCATGGGCCTGTCACTGTTTGTACCTGGTTAATATTTTAAGAGATTGAGCTTTAAAAAAAAAAAAAAAAAAAAAAAAGTCAGTTCCTTCCACATGTTGATGGTTGACTAAGTGGCTCTTAAAAGTTCTGTGACCTTTCAGAAAATATGTTTAGTTCCCACTCCACCCAATTAAAGCTGGCCTTGGGCCGTTGTGTAGGTCAGGGAAGCACCGACACACACACACAGGCAAAAAGGAAACAACATAATCTCACTGCAATATCCTGTTGTGTTTCATGCCTAATTCACTTGTTGTTTTAGTTTATTACATTTTTTCCTGTGTCTGCATAAATATTAAAAATATATCCAGCAAGAGTAGCCCTGACATGGTCCCAGACTTTGATATTGTTCTGCCTCGTCAGAGGCCGGCCCAGTGGATTTGAAGTGTCTGAAGTCTGAACTATGTTCTATGAATTACGAAGGTCAGACAATGTTCTTCTAAAGCATGGGGGCTCTCTGAGTGGAGCTCACATTGCGTTTACATGGCAGAGGGGCTTCAGACTGGAATAAAGTATCTGTACTCCTGTTTGGTATGGCAGTTGGTCTGATGTTGGAGAAAAACCGACCCATAAAATAAGATTTTCAAAACAGCATGCTTTAAATGTCGTTAGGGGATGTTATGTTGTTATGGCGTGATTGTGCAGCAGTCAGTGGTTCAAGGCATGAAACTTGATTCAGCAGTTTTGCTATGCCACTGTATTTATATGCAAAATTTCATAGTAAGGATCCTTTGGAAAATTGCAGTATTTTTAGAAATCCTAACAAAAGCACAATTTGAATGGATTATAAATGGCAACCATAACGTTTTACTATGACAGTTTTGGCTTGAATAAATGATACAGTAGGTTTCTTTGAATTTTATTTTTATACCTGTCTTAGAAGACGAATGGATTAAAACATGCTCATTACGATTTATGTAAAGCGATCTTAATCATGATTTATGCCATTAAACAACAAGATAAACATGTTTTCATGCCCATGGTAATTTACAATATTTCATTTTTTAAAATTCATTTAAACTTCCTAATGTTTTCTCTGAATTCATACCAATAAACACACTAGTAATGTTAACAGATTATTTTAAAAAAACAAAGAAAATTCCTCCATAAAAGGTTAGATTGACAATTTTTATTTTTACTCATGTTTAAGTTGAGTCAGAGCTATCCACCCATTTCACAGTGAGAAAACACAGCCACCATTAACTGATTAATGGGGCTTTGTCCAAACACACACAAGTGTGCACTCACACAGACAAACACCAAAACACACACACACACACTCATTGATACACTGTGTCAAACCACTTGTTGAAGGAAAGTTGGATGTTGAGCCCTGCTGGAAAAAAGCATAGATCATGGAATTTTCTCTTTTTTTTTCCACTAGTGTGAAACTAGCGAACATATATATTTAGATTTACAAGACTGTTTTTTGGAAGAGCATGGCGAAATCCCTTGGCAGCAGACGCAGAGGTGTAGGACGCAGAGCGGTGCCAATATAGCTTGTGTTTTCAAGGGTAAAATGGAGTCTTTTGTGAGCAATCAACACAGATGCCGCAGATGAAACAAGAAGTGCCATTAGCTAATTAAAACTGCAGTTCAACACATGACCCGACTTTTCCTCTGAATGCTGCCTGAAACAGGAGCTGTCTGGGCACTGGGCACAGGCGGCGAGTGACGTTGATATTAATGTGCTTGTACCCCAATGAGCCTCTGACACTGTGGCCTGTCTGGACAATTTAGAGTCCAGTCTCTGTTTAGTCTCTGAACCACCTGGATCCAAATCTGCTTGTGGTGAAACTCGTTTGTTTTCAGATGATCATGAAAAACGCTGAGGGAGGTATAGTCATACACTCCTATAAGTGTTACACTAAGAATTAAACTCACTATTTTTTTTTTTTTTTGCATTTAGCAGCAACAACATACAGACATTCACACTGACCCAAAGAAATCAGGCATGCATGGAAACCAAATTACGAACAAAAAATATTGTGGCTCAGCAAAGCTAAACGGTTCCTCAGGCTATAGACACACATGCACTCCAATGTATTGGGAGAGAAGAGATCTGTATATGGCTCATTTAAAGTAATCGGGGTCAATAGGCGAGAAAGGGCATTGATTCCGTATGTCAGCAGTCTCCTTAGGAAACAACTTCCCAAAGTCTGTTAAGACTGAATAAATATATATATATATATATATATATATATATATATATATATATATATGAATAAATGCAAAGACTTAATCAAGCCCAAATAATGACCTGGTCAAGATCAAATTATAGCACTTTATCTTAAAGTTCTGTGCTTCTGTTCACCATTTAGTTATTTCCAGAATTATTTTTGTCAGTCATTCCCCAGTTCATCCAGGAGCTAGGTAGTATAATTTCTTTCTTTCCTTTGTTTCTGTCAGATCTGCCGTGCTGCCTGGCAGTCTGGTCGTCATACTAATAGTAACACAAAACTGTCCATATGTGATAATGGTATGATGAAACTGCTGGCAGAGGAGCTCTATGGCTGATGATTTGGCTTATGAGTTAAAGCTCTGGGTATATGGTTCTTGCTTGTTTTTCTTGTTGAGCGGGCCAGGTCAACGTCTTGACTGAAAACATTTTTCCAGTCAATCTTTTGCAGTAATATAGTTCAGTACCCCCCCCCCAGGACTACATTGATATACTTAACACTCACTGCCTCTACAAACATGCGGCCATGTTGTGCTTTTCTTCAGAGTAAATCACAAATAGGAAACAGGGAAGACCGATGGAGGGAGGGGGGAGACCTGAGCTGGACACTCAAACACAATCACATTTGTCATTAAAATCTAATCAAAATATATATTTATATAATATATATATATATATATATATATAATTATATAGTATAGTAATTATAGGGCGCTTAACTTGTAATTCTGGAGGTGCCAGAAGGCACAGGAGAGCGGTAGGGTGGCCTGAAACACCCACAGCACCACTCAACTGTGGTAACATATTCACAATCATTTTTAAAAGTTCAGAGTAAAGAATCACACACATAGTTTTCTTTAATATCAGTAGACTTAATGTCTGTTTACCTTTGACTGCATGTGTCCTTATGTCGAGGTCCTTTGGGTCTAATTACCCAGTGAGCTTTTCACTTGATTGCTGAAGTCTGGATTAACACACACACACACAAAAAAGTGTGGTGCAAAATGTCCAAAAAAGTTTTACATTTTAACTCAGTATGAGTTTCAGTTGATTTCTCCTTGATACACCTCAGAATTTCATCAACAGTAGTGGAGAAACTGTTCACAGCTGGTTTGAGGTTAAATGTTTGAAATTGGAGTTTCTACGTTTTTTGCTAATGTGCCCTGTTGAATATGTTGGTTTGTTACAAAATAACTTCCTGCCATGTCAACACAAGTGGTCTAACACTGCAGGATACTCTGCAAAACACAATTTGCTTGTTAACTTTTCGCCTAATAGATTTAGCTTGGGTCAAGCCAACATGTAACAGACTACGCCAGGCACTGAGAACCTTTTTCAGCATGTACTGTGTGAGCAGCTTTCACTGAAATGACAAGTCATTTAAGTTTGGCTTCCTTGCCCATATGGCTGGGATGATAACATGTCACTGTCCATGATGATAAACTGAACAACTTCATGTTTTTTCTCACTCCACTAATTGTATTTGAACAATACAGCTAATGAATAACATTGCTGTAGCATGCACAATATTTGCATTGGAGCATTTCATGAAAATTTGGTAGACTGTTAGAATGAAATCAAGCTAAAAAAAAGGGCAGACTGCTACAGCTACCTTGCTTTGAACCCCATAACCAGGTATCAAAGCATGTAGGATTTACTACATGTGATACACTCTAATTGCATTTGTCTGGAATGCAGTATTTTGAGTTTCCCCATTTCCTCAGCATTTAATCACACTCTGCTATCAGAAACCTGAAGACCCAAGGCTGCGGCTGGTTATACATTGCATGGAGATTGGGTCATAATTATGTCCAATCCAAAGGCTTAATCAGTTTAACCTCTTTACTGAGCCAGATCACTTTACTAATACGTATAAGTGAAGATGTTGGGCTTTGTATTTGGGGTCTCCTTCACCTTCAGACAGTTGTTGTACAGATGCAGACCTGGTTCATGCAGCAGAGAGAGAGAGAGGGTGGATGGAGAATAAATGTGGAATCTTTTTTTTCTTCTAGAAAGTCAAATGTCCAAATGACCCCTCCCTTCTAGTTTTTTCTGCCATCATGGATCATAATACATTGTGAAGGAGCTCTTAGCTTTACTACAGTCGAACAGATGATTAAAGCTAAAGAATCCTTGTATCATTTTATGAAGCAAAGACATAACAGCTCCTCTCAGCTCTGAGGCACCCATCCTCTCCCACGCCTCGCATTCAGACACTGCCTGTGTTTTGTATAACGGCAGCCGCTCCACAAACATACTCATCAAACAGATGGGTAGTGTGAGTGTGTCTAGCAGAGGTTGAGCTTCTGGTGCATCCAGATGTTCGTTTTTGTTTTCTGCTGATTTCTCAGAATAGTAGAAGGCCCTGCAGACGTCCAGAACAACATCTACCCATGACCACCTGCACATCACCCACCAAACAAGCAAACAAGAAGTACATTTATGCACATCAGGACCACATCTGCCTCAGGGCCACACCACAAGCTCAGGATGACAGTATCCATCCACCCAGCCAGACCCACATCAGACTAGGCCAGACCTGCAGCTAATATATATGAGAAACTGAGTTGCTACCGTGCAAAATAAACAGTAAGAGACATATGGATAAATTATGTAGCGAAAGCCATGTTTACATTTAGGGTGTCAAGTTTAAATTATGCACTGTGGTGTTCTGTGGTTAGTGTGCCGTGTTTAATTTGAATGTTTGAGAAAAGAAGTGAAGGCTGAAAGAAATTGAGCCAGATAGGCAATTCGCTTCTACTGATGTCATACAAAAAAAAAAAAAAAAGGCATTTTTGCCTAGTATTCATCACAAGGCATTATACATGACAAGTGATTTGGTATGTGCTGAATGTGGACTTGAGAGTATTTTTGTTGAATGAACAGATTATGCTACAGGTTGACTGAGACTTGTGTGTTTTCAAATGCCCAACAGAGAGTGCTGAGTGATCCAGATGGAGAGATCCAAACAGAGCCTTGGGGTGTGGATAGTGCTGTTGAATGCCACATATATCAAAACCACATCTACTGTACTGTGATGGTTGATAATGAGAAAAAAAAAAGCATAGAGAGATAAAAAAAAAAAAATCTGCTCAGTGGAACATGTGAGGACACAGAATGATCCGATTCCTTATTGCTCTATTTAATGATTGTGTGATCTAGCAGAACTGGCACAACAGAGGCACTGATATTTAAGCTGGGATTTACCTCTCCCCCATAGAGTTTTACACCCCAACGATCTCTAACTGTCTCCAGAAAGAAACCCTCTGTCTTTCTGTCCACTTATAAAAACATCTGTTTCATATTCGGTCTTCGTTCAGTTTTTGAATTAGTTTAACATTGATGTAAAAAGGTTTATGTGGGGTTTAGAACCAGATTGGTTTGGTTATTTGAGCAGAATTACAACAGAACTAAGAAGCCTTAAAGTCGGAGCATATCCTTTTATTTTTCCCTTGTTCTTCCAGCCTCTCATAACAGTGATCTTTCATACTGTGTCATGTCGCAGCTGTTATTTAGATTGTCCCGCATTCTGGTCAGGGGCAAAACAAACACATGAGCGTTACTGGTATGCCAATTTCATTTGAAAATGACTCGAGCTCAGAAACTCAGATTAGGTCATTCACGGTTTAAAGTAGAGCCAGGAAAAAAATAATGTATATGGAGAAAATATTGTATCGTATTGTTGCCTGAGTTCTAATTGGCACATTGTGTGAGGCCAGTGAGTACCAGGCCTGGATTCCTGTTGTGGCTGATATAGACATATGTCTCATGAGAAATATGAAGCCAATTACTGAAGAATACCAGTGAGTAGTGAAACATCATTTTTGTCATTGGTTGCCTGAATCCTTTGTAATTGTGCTGCTTTGTAATAAATGTGTTTTCTTATAAGATAGTGACAGAGACGTGTTGGTGAGGAGTGAATTATTGAACATGAATGGAGAATTATATTCTGAAATGTGGTGAATTGACTTATTGAAATGTAAATGAATGGTGACGTGCTCACTGAGAATGCTTGAACCATGATTTCACTTGACACATTTAATGTCTCGTGGAGTCTGAGATATTGCAACAAGCCACATCCACATAAAGCCACATCCACATACATGGAAACTGGACCATGAGTCCCGCCGAGAGCAGAAAAGAACACAACCTTGGCACGCTGAGAAGTGAACAAATCGAGGGGCACCGTGGCATCTCTGTTGCACCACATTTCTTGGGCAGCTGCTTTTTTTTACCCAGAAGGCTTTGAGGTCTGGTTCCCCTCCAGAGGGTTGCATAAATGCACTCTCTTCCCCTTAACCCTGCTCTAGTCCTTGGGCTGATGTTGATCACAATGCCATGTTGACCTATTGTTTAATTTTGCTGGCATGTTTTCTGTCTGAATACTATAGTGCTTCTGGCATCGAGGTATTTGGCTTGGCAAATCTCAGGGCTTCTGCAATGTTTATTTGTTGTCATGTCAGAGTTATAGAGTCGCCAGCGTACGCTACGGTGGGTGTGAGCATTAAGACAGCTGTGTCAACTCTTGCCTTGTGTGGACAACAGATGGGTTGCCAAAAAGGGAGAAGGGCTTTTATGTATTTACCTAACAAGTCTCTATGACCCAGGAACACTGTGACTTCAAACCACGGTAGCTGTTATATCAAGTTGGCTCAGCTTTAAAGCCATTAAAAGGCATAAAGGTGAGATTTAAAAATATAACCATATAACCACAAAGTGGTAATGTGACCCACAAGAGTTCCCAGTTGGCATTTAACAGACATTAAAACTGTGACTTTGGGTGTATACATCAGCCTGAAACACTCTCTGGCCACAGCAAGAATCCATGTACTCATTATACCCTAAAATACTTTCACACTGTTAGAAAACGGCTTTTAGCACAGTGCATTCATTTTCTGGATTAAGGCTGTGGTTTGCTGCTGATTTTGTTATTTTTCTTTCTAGTACGTGAATGGTAAATGTCAAGAGTTGATGCCAGAACCAGGGAATCTTTCCAGATCAAAGATGCCAGTTACCAGCGGCCTCAATAGACCAAAATGAAACGCAGTCACAAAACATGCTGCATTTTGAGCAAGCAACAGGCACATTCGCTTGGACAGTTTCCACTTTGGAAGTAATAAGCGGAGTTAAAAAGCGAGAGTATCTTGGTGCTGCCAACATTAAAAGATTCCCACTGCAGCTTTAAGCTTATTAGACTTCTGGACTCCATGTAATAGAAAAATAGCTCTGGAGGAGATTGTCAAATAAGTGCATAAAAAACAAAAGTTGAAGTGATGAAGCCAGGAGAAATTGAGGGATGATGGTGATGATCCAATAAAAAAGATGGCTTCAGCGCTCAGGCCAGTCATCACATTTGTCTGCATGGTATTTGTTTAACAGTAAAGAGCAGTAAAGTGGATCAGTTAAATATAATGTTGTCATCACATGCAATTGATTAATTGGTATCTATCATCCTTTCCTTTAATAACGCCAATATAAAATGGCATCACGAAGCATATTGAGGTATATAATGCTCCATTGTACAGCAAGAGTAGCTAACTGGCAGAAGGGGGTAGAAGAGAGAAGAGTGAGGATGGAGGCAGGTGTGAGTGAAAGGTGCTGGACAGATTGAAGCCCGGGTGTCAAAGGACGCCGCAGCTCATGGACCCATCGAACAGGATCCTGTATTGACTGCCAGTAACATCAGTCCCGGCGCCGGCTCGGAACACATATCATGTTTAGGATTTTCACTGCGCAACCCTCCGTCTGTCTTTTTCATGGCTGGTTCAGATTTCGTGAATGAGTTTATAATTAATGCCTCGATGGTTACTAATGTCTGTGGCACTGGAAGCTTTCTATTGCACTCTAATTAGCCAGTATAAATGGTAAGGATTGCTGGTGAGAATAAACACACTGTCATGAGACAAAGCTGGATGGCTCTTATAGAAGCCTGGCAGTGAATGAGAGACCACAGGATCATATCTCCTCAGTAAAGGGAAGACTTAAGCCAGTGCTTCTCATACTGTATTTTTTTTAAAGCCCATATTTAATCCTTAATGTGCAAAACAGCTTTCTCATGTTTGTCTTTCTCTGTTTTAGAAACAAAATACATTTTTCATTTACCACTGGAACTTAAAAAGCCCCTTTTAAATGCTTAATTCATAACATAAATAAGATGACAATTTGTGTGACAGTCTGAGACTCAACATTGAATTAAATATTTTCACATAAATGCTGCGAGAGCACAATGTTGAATTAAAAGAGAGATAATGAATGCGTCTAGTTTTGTCAATAGCACTATAGTGCATTTTTCATTTGATACCTTTCTATACAAAATGAATTAATATAAGTGCATGACATTTCACAATAAGCCATCGTGGTGCAGGTCTGTCGAGGAAATTTAAAAATAAAAAACGTAATAAAATCATAGCCATACGCCACATCCTTGTAACTTTTAAGCTAAAAATTTAAAAAGGTAAATATGGAGCTTGTGTGAACAAATACACCTAATTAATGATGAAACCAATGCATACTTTTATCAGGGAAGCTGGAAAAATTTTAAGAGTCAATCATTGTGAAATTAGCTCTTTAAGTTGTTGTTTTTTTTTAGGTCAACTCCGGTTTCTCTGGTAGGACGCTGACACGGATGTGATCAGGCATATGATCCATGTTTCAAAGGTAGCGCTACCGCTGAAGCGTGTTCATACAGTTGAGGGTATGTAGGGTAACTGTGTCTGTATGAAAATGATTTGACACCCTGACTCTTTCTCTACAAGAAAGACTGAATATGCTTTAATAATTAGGCTGCAAGTCAGTTTGTTTCCCTGGTAATGCTGAAAGACATATCCTTTCCCCTGTCAGTCTGCTTCATCTCTCTTTGAGAGCGTGACCCCGTTTTCTTTTCTTCTGTCAACCTGGTGAACTGGTAAACCGCAGGCTGCCCGGTTTAACAGGAAATCACATCTTAGCTCTCTAATCTGATGCAGGGCTACAGAGCTGGTAGACATTTGAGCGAAGGCCTCTGAATCACAGCAGGTTAACTACTTCCATGAAGCCTCGCCGTGCCATTGTGCAGCCAGGCTCGAACTGTGGCAGGCCTCCACCGCAGGAGCAGGGGTTCAGATCCATCACTGCACTTCCTCCTCAATCTCCAGCAAACAACCTGTGAGAGGAACAAAACAGCTGGGCTGGCTCATTATGTGAGCAGCCTCATTTAGTCATCATAGGAATGCTTCCTGTTGTGCCATCCACATAGTTTTTAATCTGGCCCCCCAAACTATTCAGGCGTGAGTGCAAAATGGCTGTTAAGAACAATTTCTTTAGTCATTTACATGACTACTTCCTCCCACCGATTTATCGGCTGAGTTCTCGCATGTTCATTCGCATCTGGACAACACCCCCTCGCTTTTAGTAATTTGTTGCGTGCAGTGATTTCTCACCATCCATAAATCAAAGCCCATCAAAAATTAGGCACAACAAAAGAGGGAGACAAGATGAGATTAAGTGTGTGAATTAATTTTTTCTTTAAAAAATCTTTGATTCAAATTAAAACCCTATTCACAACAGATGAGGTTTGGCTGCTAAAAGGTTCCTGCTTCACAGTGGAAATGATATGTGTAAACTATGTAATGCGAATGTTTCAGCCAAGCTGTGTTTAATTTTGTATCCTGACAAAGCGCATGAGAAACCTGCCTCTCCTTAGCTGTCTCGTTGAATCATATGGATATAATTTCATCCATTTACGTTTTTCTGCTCTTTGCTGTGGTTGCCACAGGGCATTTGGAAGCAGGCAGATTAAATGCACATGTTCCTCCCATCCGCAGCCAGGACACTCTGCTCCACAGCCACCCCTCTGAACAGATCCCGAAGTGTTGGTGGTTTTCCTTGTTGGTCAGGGCAGAGAAAGACACCTTGTGATAAACCAATTCATTCCAGCAACCGCTTTTTTCATACTTCCAACATTATACAGGCTACTTTAGAGCACTGGCACTTTATGACATGTTTTATTTGGCTGCGTTTGCTTTTGCCACCAAAACACTGTGTCCTTCATGTCTGTCAGGCTTAGCAGTAATGGATGTGTTAGCAGAAAACTGGTGCAGGCTGCTTGGCTCTGAGAACCTTTCTTTTATAGGAGGCCTTCTGAACATGGGTAATAGAGAATTTCATGCTAGTTAGCAGCTAAACAGTTGAATCTCATCTTTCCATCATTAGTCAGAGGCCTGACATACAACTGCTACAGTGCCAATGTCCAGAGAGGAGAGATATTGGTGCTGAAGGATTTCCTCAAGTCTGTAACAACCTCAGACAAGCTTCTTGACTGTCTGGAGAGAAAATCTTGGAGCTTATTCTTAAGGAAAAAGAATGGTAGGTGATGACCTTGGCTGTGAGACCACAGTGAGAACGCCTACACCTTTCCTATGGTTCTCTCCTTGTTTCTTCTTACACCATTTATTGAAGCCTGTAATCAGATTTGCCATCAGTGGCCATATTTTCCCCAACATCTCACCATAATGGCCGTTTTGTTCGCATCATCTGAAGCTCATGCTGGTTGCTTATGAGTCACTGCATGTGAGGAGAGCTGTACACTGCTGCCATTTAGCCCCAACACTGTTTGGGCTTTTCCCTGCCAGTCAGGAGTCATTTCCCACGAAGGCCTCAGCCAGGCCTGCACCTCCACTAACCTGCATGCTGGGCTCATAATCTGTCTGTTGTGATCAGCTGCCTGCTCAGGCTTTCAACTCACTCTTGCCCCCTTCAGCCATGTCAAGACCCCACTGTCATCCCCAATGTTTACAGAGCTACTGAATCTCCCCACTCAAGAGTGAGATGGTGTCAAATGGGGCTCGAATCCCTCCATGCTGCCATTGCCACTCCCCCTGTGTGGTGATTTGCTAGTTTACGTTAGGCGGAGGTTTTCAGAGAGGAAAACTAAACATGTTTAAAGCAATTAATGTGATTAGTGCCGTCTAAACTGTTTTCATACGTAATATCAAAGGTCTAATTGATTCTGGGTCAGAAGCCTCAGCCACCACATCTCTCCCGTTTTAACCAATGTCTTCATTACTTTCTAAACTGTTTATATTTTAGACATTACGTCATAGATTATATAAAGGATATGCTGACTTATTTCAATTTATTATTTTTATAGGCTTTCATCATTATTATATTCTTAAGTTGACTTCATCTAGTGGGAATCAAACACAGGACCTAAGATGTCTAACTACCATGGGTCACTCCTTCACCTAAAGGTCCCTATCATGCTCACATCAACAGTATTAATACATGATAATACCCATCAATACGAGCAGTAGTAGTGTATTTGATTTTAACAGGCCTGTTGGCCCCAAATATCCAAAATGAAGTTGAGAACCACTCAACCAGAAGATTAGCCATGCTAAAATTTCTTACCCTAGCATAAAATATTTGTTGGTTTCTGGGTAATGTCCATGCCTAGAGGTGGCATTGCCTATTGGTTTCCCAGCAGGCAGGAAAACCTCATACTCAGCCGTCTCCGTGTTAGTCCCGCTCCCACAGTAATAATACGCTCTACACGATTAACACGGTTTCCTCCACGGACCTCTAACTATAATTCAGCCTCAAATTTGTATTGCGGAAAAGAAAGCAATGAAAGAATGATTATTCCCCTATACATAAATATACACTTTTGGCAAGTCAATAATAGCCATGTTTGTTTTCCAAACTTAAATGCTTGGCGCCATATTTCAGCAGTCTGCATGGACTGTGTCTGTCATGACTGGTATGGCAGCGTGGATGCTCTTCTACACTGAGATTTTTATGAAACTTTCTCACCCTCATTGCTTATTAGACGTTTCCAGCTTAAACATTTGACTGGCATCATTTTAGAATAACATGTTTCCGCTCTACAAGATGGTGCGGCATGAACTCTTAGACGTTTGCCCTGGTTGTATCCTGAAGCCTGGACAGTATGTGTGTGTCTGTGACTTGTTGAGGAATCCTGGATTATGTTTTTCCTCAGACTTCTTTCCAGTTCTCCATACTGCAGGTTTGTGTTGCTGTCTACTTGGACATTACTGCTGTACTCACATGGGTGCTGTTTTAACTTTAACCACACCACACATTACAGTGCACGGGTTGTAGAGAAACATGTTTATATAAAATGCATTGTGTTGGTAGTAGAACTCAGGTGAGGCATTGGCAAAATGACTCGGAATAGATGATTTAAAAAAAAAAGTCATTGATAAAAGGCATCGATATGCTGATATCCATTGTTCTGATACATTTAGGTTTGCCAGTTATGTTTACAATAAAATCATCTTTACAAGCTCAGTTAAAACTCTTAGTTTGCTACTTGTGAAAATCTGACAGAGGAAAAAAGCATCAGCTCATGTCAAAGCAGGCTTTTGTTTCCAAACTCACTGGGTCCACGGTCTTACAAACTTCATGAGGATCTCTGTTGTGTAGCTATAATCAGACAGATTACGACTCTTCTTACTGAGCCACACAGACACATTCACACACACCCACAGATCAGCTTGGTCACCCAACACGGCTCTACCATGTCAGGCTTAGGTTTCGCCGATATTAAATGGAGCTCCAGTGAATAGAAGGTGCTGCCTGTGCTGTGTGAGTGAATGAAGGAGGCCAGAGATGAGCATTGAGTCCAGATGAAGATGAAGGTCCATTAGAAGAATGGTGTCACCCTCTCCTTAGCCGTAACCCAACCTGTTGTCAGCAGGCTTCACTAACAGTCAGGATACAATGGGCAGTAAAGACTGCAACAGTTTGTGGATATAATCATATTTGTACCAAGGTCAATTTAGCCTTTTTTGGATTAAAATGTAGGTAAGGGTGGAAGTGGTTACCTTAGAAGATACTGTCTAACATTTAAAGGGAAGCTTAGTAGTTGCACCATGTTATTAACGAACCAGCTGTCTTCCTGCCATCTTTATGTTCTTACGCCAGCACAAATAAAGACAAGGTTGGTCTTCTTGTTCAACACAGTTAACATTTTTTGCATCTTGCCAAATAGAAGAGCAGCTGTGTGGAGTATTAATGTGATCATAAAGTTATGCATTGCTGTCTGCTACAGTGTATTGTAGTGTTTTCTCATACCACAGCTCACAAATTCAGAAATATTCAAATCTTGCACATATCACATTTCCACTGCAGGATCTTGATGAGGAGGCCAAGAACCTTTTGACGACCTCAAAGAGGTTAACGTGTTTCGAAGTGTTGGGTTCATGATGTGATTAGAAAGAAATGAAAGTGAAATAAATAACGATCCCATTCTCAGCTGCACTGTGGCAACATGTGTGACTCTGTTGGTGTTTCCTGGTGAAAATTGTTTGAAACATTGCCATTCTATCCCAGATGTGGTGAAAATGCAAACAGGAAAGAGAAAAGGGCTTCCTGGATGATTTTGGTTCTCTGGTTCCATAGTTCCCAGAACTTTTTGGTCAAAAAGAGCAAACAGTCTCCACCTGAATCCAGTCACATGTCCAGTGCCTTCTCTTTGTATGTGCCAGTCATATCTAATAGCTCTGATGCTGACGAGAGCCTGTTGTACCCTGTGACAGTTAGGGGCGGGTGTCTTGATGTCATGATGATGCCAAATGAGATTAACACTAGGTACATATAAGTAACCGAGCTGTGTTTCCCATACTACTGTACACCCATACACTTAGACTCTTTACACAGCAGCCTGTGTATGGGATCTTTACATGGGCCGCCTCATCAACCAATAACCTGTGCTCTCTGCTTAAGAGCTGGAGTGGATATACGAGAACCCTTATGAATCATTCACATGTTAACAAATCTGTGGTGTTCATTGGCTGAGTGGTTGGGATCAAGTGGGCCAAGCTGGGTCGGATATGAGCTTGTTTACTGTCACTTGTCACTCTAGTGTACTAAACACAGCAGGGCACTTATCCCAGGCAATGCACTGCAGCTCATTAAACGCTACTGCACAGCACACTCCAGTTTCCACTGCAGTTTTGATACAGCGGCAGCTTTGAGACAGGTGTACTGTCACACATGTCGCTGTCTTTCAACTGGACATGGTTTTCAACAGGGATCTTTGCATTGGTCACGTAATTCAAGAGCCATGGAAAAAATGCTCCCAATTATCCCCCCCATGTTGTTCAGCATATCTCACTTTTCTTCGGTTGTGAATATGTGGAGGAGATTAAACTCCTCCAGCTCTGAGACTGATGAAGGGAGTGAGGAAAAGAGTGGGACTGTTTCTTTCTGAGTCACAGACATACACATATACAGAACCCACACTGAACCAGAAATAGACAATTTCTACTGTTTGATTTCTCCTTTCTGTATGTGCGTGCACACACTCCATATGTGTATCTGTGTGTGTACATGCAGGTGGGTGTTTATTTCCTTTGTGGTCCTTACGTGCCTGCATGGTTGTGTGTGTGTGTGTGTGTGTGTGTGTGTGTGTGTGTGTGTGTGTGTGTGTGTGTGGTTGTCTTTGTGTGTGTGTGGGTGTGTGTGTGTGGGTGTGTGTTGTCTTCTCCCCTCCACAGTTCGAGGGATGTAACAAAGCGTTTTCTCGTCTGGAGAACCTGAAGATCCACCTGAGGAGCCACACAGGAGAGAAGCCGTACTTGTGCCAGCATCCTGGCTGCCAGAAAGCTTTCAGCAACTCCAGCGACCGCGCCAAGCATCAGCGCACTCACCTGGACACGGTCAGAAACTGTTTATATTCGGTCTGTCCTCCCTGTGCTTCACCAGAGTAGATTAATGTTTTTAACATGTCTCAAGCCAATAGTTAAAATAGCCTCAGTGGTTAGAGTGTTGCAAAAATGATGACTGCATAGAGTTATAAACTATAAATCTTCTGTTTTTTAGATACAAGCTGTATTTATTTTCTGTAAAATGAATCCAGGGATTACACTATTTGCAAAATTTAAAAATAAGTTCACAAATAACAGGCCCTGAATGTCCCCTCATCGTGTGTGTGTTTGCGCAAACTGTACCCCTCCTTCACTTTACACCAACAATAAAAACTGCACTGCCGTACAAGCCCCAATGCCTATTTCCACATCTTGACAGTGTTGGACATTAATTTTCTGTCAGTCAGTGAGTCTCACTCACTCTGCACTGGCAGTGACATGCCACAGATCATTAAATGATCAGTTCCATTAGGCAGAGTCTCAGCACAGGCCCTAAGTGCATAACTGAGCTTCGAGCTCAGACAGAGCATTGCCTGTTTGTCGGACCTGCGGAAAGGGAAGGAAAAGTTGAGTCAGCCATCGCTGCTACTCGTCATGTCTCAGTAACCACACCAATACCTCACTTTATCACCATCCGCACGCCAGCACAGCTATGAGGTAAATAAGTTGTTTTGCTCAAATTATGTACAGTTGAAATACTTTTCTCTGCCCTTTCGGCAACATTTTCATTTCTCTCTCTTCATTTTAAGATCAGTTCCACTTTTTAATCATATTTGTATCCACTGTAAATGTTAATAACTAAAAAATAACAAATAATAAATCAGCTTTAACCAACCAAGTTTATTGTAGGTAGAGTTCAGAAAAGTTATTGTATTCAGTCAAGTGTTGAAATCTGCATTTCAGAGTTAATACTTTGTTTGCCCTGTTGCCAAAGACCCACATACACTGCAGTCAGTTACATGTTATTGACATCTTCACAAGACAGGCTTTCTGAATGACATAGCACCCTCAATGTGGACAAATGAACAACAAAGGCGGCGAAACAGAGATGTTCCAGGACAAACCTGCAAAGCTCTAACAGAACAAAACTCTGAATATTAATATTTCTGATTTAAACCTGCCACTTTTCCTTCTGGTTAGTTTTGATTCAAACACTGCACAGCAAAAAAGAAGCTCTGGTAGTAAAGGGTCAGATAATTTTTTTTTTTTTTTTTTTTTTTTTTTTTTTTCTCATTGGCATCCCTTTCACCATTTTTGCTAAACCTAAATTGAAAAAGAAATGCATTTTAGCAGGATATTTATAGTATTCATATGGCCAGAATATTTCCCCCCTGGGTTCCTGTACTGGCCAGGCACCGACGCTTTGTGGTCCATGCAACAGTAAATAATTCAGAGCATTTACCTACTTGAATGTGTTTTTCTATCAGTTCTTATATCACCCACTCTTCCACTGAAGAGCAAATGATACAGCTAATCTGGAAACCCAGAGCTCAATGGCTTCACATTATTAACACCCTCCTAAGATTTTCAAAGTGTTTGCCAAAAACACTTTGGGGGGGAAAAACATTTTCAAGCTTTAATGATATTTATTCTATACAGAAGTTGTGTGTGATTTTTAATTTTTTTTTACCTCAGGGTTTGGTGCTGTATTGAGTGTGTTGTTTAACAAAACAAACATAGCAGACATGAGTGGCTGTGTAAGCACCTTGGAATAACAATGGCTTATTTACAGAGTAGTTGAAGTATGGAGGCAGACGTAATAAAGATGTGTATCCCCTTACATTTTAATGGTCAACTTATATTCCTGAGGATGAAGAAAAAGTTGCTGTGAGGGGAAAATCCCTCGATCAGCGAGCTACATGCTGTATTTGCTTGCCTAATGAGAGGAATATGAAATGATGAGGAAACACCGTGACAGACCAGTCGTTTTACAGATGTAATTTCTGTTACTGATTTGTCTACATCTCCATATTTATGACCAGACTGTATGCCAGCACATGGATGTAATGACTGATGGTGGAGAGTAATTCTTTATTGGTCAGCACTCTAGTATGGAAAATCACTTACCAGTTAAAAGATATAAAGTGAAACACATTATGTCCTAATATAGGTCTTTAATGCTTATCTGAGTGTTTTAGGTGCATCTCCATGTGTTTATACATTATCATGCAGTATTAGTATTGTCGGTACCATGAGAGCGGGTTTCATTATTACAGTGGGGGGGGGGGCTGCTGCTGCTCACACAACTCTGACAGAGAACAAGCAGCTTCAACAAATACATCAATACTCTGCTGTGTCTTACTGGGAAATAAGTTAGGGGTCAAATATGTTATAACTGACTGTCTTTTCTTTTCATCCTTTTTCTGCCCTTCCTATTACGTCATATTATGTCTTTCTCAGCTGTAAGGTAGGCCTTTACCTTTGCCTTCAACAAATTTCACACTTACTATGGATTCCTTGTTTGTTTTTTTTTTAATTCCTGCAGTTTCTTCTTAGCTGCCCTGCTTTTTTCCCTGTTGCTGTTTTTCTCGCATGTTTGAATGTATTTCACACTTAAAACTGATTTGAAGTATTTTTGCTCTTCTCACAGAAACCATATGCATGTCAGATTCCTGGCTGCACCAAGCGATACACAGATCCCAGCTCTCTACGCAAACATGTCAAGATCCATTCGGCCAAAGAGCAACAGGTGCGTAGAAAGGTAAGATACTCTGCACTGAAAAGGAGCCAAAATTCTGTCAAATGTCACCATATGGCATTTGTTGTTTTATTATTTGAGCACTGGAAAAAAGCAAATGAAAAATATTTAAAATCAAACCTTATGTTTACAGTGAAATTAATTAGACCAAAATATATAACTACTGTGCATCTTTTTCTTGGTGAACTTCCACTATGACCTCATTTAAGTCAGTACAGCAGGGCTGCAGGTTTCACAAACGGATCGCTTTATTTATACAAAGAATAAAAAACTGGAGCACACTGATAAATAAGCTGCTTTTAATAGTGTAAACACGTAGAACTGAACATTTCGACACAACTGTGGGTCAAACAGAACCCCTTTATGTAATCTGTCCTGTTCTGATCTCCATTGTCCACAGATACATCTAGTTGGTTAAACTCAGGGGCTAGAAGGCTGAGAGTGGGCTAAAGGTTTGTCTTAGAGAATCATTTCCACAACAATAGATCAGGTTTGACCACATTTCATCATGTTCATGGTAAAAAGCCCGTTCTGTCCCTGACTGGAAGGGGGTAAATAACAGTAAGAATGGGCTCATTGTTGTGGAAAGGGGCTGGATGGTGGCAGATCTGGATGATGTGTTCCTTTGCTTTGTGTCGTAAAGGGAAACACGTGTGCTCAAACTATTGTTAATAAGCTGTAGTGCAGAATACCCGAGTGGCCAGATGTTATGGACAAATGTCAAACAAACGTTCTTACTCCACTCTTGGAGCGCACCCAGAGAAACACTGTTAGGAGTGTCACTGTAGGGAAAACAGAGCCCCAATTACATGTGACGAATATTTTTCAGGACAGTCATAAGGATCTCCCAGGAGGACGTATGCATACACGTTTACTGACATACAGTATCTAAGTGTGACGTGGAAATGCTGAAAGATGCCTCCATCCAGTTCAGACACTAAATCATAGATTTGTGGATGTAGGGACAGACATGCAGACAGAGGGAGCTGGATTGAGAGAGTTGGAATGGTAATGATGTGTTTATTCAATGTTACGAATTCATTCTTAGATAGTCATTTTTATTTCAATTTCATTTACACCCAGGGCACTTGACCGAAAGTCTGCTTAGCTTAAAATTACAACCATATACTGTATCTAAAATACCTAAATGACCAAATTAGGTTTAACATTACATAATTGTACATTTGTTAATGATGATGAAGAAACGTGTCACCCAGAGCAACAATGTGGCACATTGATGTGTTTTATTTTGTGGACTACAATGGGACATATCAGCCTGTTGCTATAGTGGTTCTGAGTATGTTCAATACATTGTTGGTTTTTATCTGGGTGCCTGAGTTTTATCAACAATAAGAAACTAGATTTAACCTCTAACTCTCTGAATTGTAAATCTACTGCACTGCTATTGTTTCCTAAAAATCTACATCTAAAACTGGGCTTAAGGAGATGCCAGTGAGACCTTTGGTAGATTCCCCTTTTCTCCAGTCAGTGTCTTAATTCTGGCTGGCTATGTTGCATTATACACTGTTGGTTTATTATACAGTGTCTTTCTGCCTACTTCAGATAATCAGCTGTGCTGACTTTTCAGGGTATTTTAAGGTAAATCTCCTGAGGAAAGAAAAAGATGTGGTTGTTAGTACAGACCTGGTGTGCACCTCAGCAACTGTAATGTTTTATTACAGTGGAATCCACTAATGTATACAACAGAGGACAGCTGTTCCAGTGATCCACAAGGCAGATGTTCCCATTTTTCCAACTGATGCTAGTTTCCTTAGGTTATGCTTTCTCCTGCGTGGCGTGTGATCAACTCTCAAACCAGAATGTGTCTTCAGTTGCCCCCGTTACTGTTGGCAGTGAGAGAAACAGAACCAATCGCACATTGGCTCAGTGTGGTGATCACTTACCCACAATGTCCAGGGCCAATGCATGACTCAAAAAGGAGTGTATGATCTTTCCTCTGGTTCCCCCTGACTGACAATGTACTCTCATTTGCTGAGTTACTGTTTTAAATTAACATTATAATCACATTATTGCAAAAAGAGAAAAGAGACACACACACACACACACAAAAAAAAAACTCCACACCCCACATCGGCTCCAATCCTACAAATAGACAAAACTGAAGCTGTGTTTTGTTCTGTGGTTGCGTAATCTTGCAGACCAGATGGGGTTTTCTGTAAATGACTCATCATAAGTTCTTGTAAACATTTAATGTTATTTTATTCTAATCTTTGTGACTGACAGCTTCGGCCCTGCCCTCACCTGGAGCAAGACGTCTTGAACGACTGTCTGTCCATGCAGCACCTTCACACCTCCACCTCCACGCAGCACCTCTACAACGGCAAAGATGGCTGCTCTCCTGGTCTCAGCCAAGACATCTTCACAGGTTAGCCGCTCTGTCATTCCACACCCTGTGTAACCTTATGGAGAAGTAACGGAACAACATAAACACTAGCTTCAGGTCTGCCTTCCTCTGTGCCATGAATATATAAATTCAATGAAAAGATATTTTAAGTAGTAGTACCGCTACTTCATTTGCTCTTTGAGTTAAATCCAACATGTGATATGACAGTAGTAGTACCACCATCCTCTGTAGTTGAGTAGTTTAAAATGAGAGTGCAAGGGATCGGCCGAGACCCAAAGTATCGACAGCTATGGAGTATTTGTTCCAAAACAAAACACAACAGGCCAGCAAGTGAGGTCTGACCGCCAAAAATCCTGACACCTGGCAAAGCAATCACCGAGTCATTGGTGGTAATCAACAGCCATGTCAACATTCCTGCAGATGGATTATAGCAATTTTGTGCTTTCAGGCAGTAAAGAAAAATCATACTTAACAGGACCTTTCATCAAACAAAGACTGACTACTAGACTGTTGATCTTGAATGCTTATACATTTTAGCTGTTGGACCGTGCATTGGTTCAGTTTAGAAGTTTGTGTTACAGCCTTGCACATTTGTTTGCTTGTTTTGTATTGCATAACCATAGCATGTTAACCTGTCTTCTCGTCATGCAAAAACTGCAAAATCCATTAGCAACAGCTACAAATGAAAAGTTTTACTCATCACCTGTTAAACTTCCATTTATATACTTGATTAATTCCCTGTCACCAAAAGTCAACATCATGTTGGATTGGGAAGAGAGAGCTAAATAGATTCTAACAGTCTTAAAGACAAAAAAAGACTCCCTGCAGCTTCCTCAGTTTATGGACACATCTGTCCTGGTTTCTGCCTGTACCCCGTCCAAACTCCCTGTTGCTCTCTGTTGTTGTTGCTGGAACTCCACGCACTGTTGACAACTGTGAACGCTCAACTTGTCTTTGAATATTGAACCGGGCCTCTGAGTCTTGGCTTTTCTTTTTTTTTTCTTGGCCTCCCTCTGTTTCTGAGTGGATGTTACTTTTCTTGTTTAAATGGTTTAAAGCTTTGAGGATCTTATTCACAAGCCGATAATAAAGTGTTCAAGGGTGTAGTGTTATCCAAGGCCAGCAAAGATGTTGCAGATTGGCATTTAGGATCTCTATTTACATGAGTTTCACTTTGTTCTGGGGCCAGTAGGATGCATGAAAGAGATGGGGCAAAGTGGGCAGCCATCTCACCATTAACACTTGTAGAGCAGAAAATGACTCACGGTTCCAGTCAGGGCTGAACTTGTTTTCCTGTTCGCTAGTTATAAGTCTGCTCTTTTTCACATGGCTACAGCAAGGCTTACGAGAAGCCCTCTCTGTTTTATAGAGTGTAATTAGAGTGTTCCCTGATTAACCAGAGGAAGGACTCATTGTAGTTTTAGTGCCGAGGTTTACATGCTCCTGCTGTTATGCTGAGTGGCTGATATACCTTTCCATTTCCTTTTCACACTGCACTTTCTTCCTGGACTCAACCAGAAACTTTTCAGAGCCAATCGACAAATGTTTCAGAACATAATCCTCCACTAACTCTTAAAGCGCACCATCATATCCCCTCTGTCTCCCTCTGCAACGAACTAGTGATGAAATTGAGGCAATCACTGCCATTACTTGTCGACTGTTGTGCCGGCGTGGTAGCAGATGTTGGGGCTAAAGGGGAAAACATTTAAGGTCTGTGATTGATGATTTGGGGGTAATGAATCAAGCTTGTAACAATTTCAGAATGCTGTCAGACCTCGGCATGCTTCCACTTGAGAACAGCTGGGCCTGGAAACGACAAAACCAGGAGCACCAATCTTTTTACTTCCTTTCATCTTCTCCTGTCTTCTCCACACAGTCAGCACACAGCCCTCCTCATCAGTGCTGGGAAAGAAAATCAGCCGATAAACAGCATGAAGGGAGAAAATACACTGTGTAATAAGACCCGGTATCTACAGTGTGAAATTTTTTTTTTTTTATCGTGCAGAACAACACTTTTAAATATTGATGTAATTAAAGAGCTGGAAAATTGTACACTTTAAAAGTTGAGGAAAAAAAAGGATTAGTGGCACGGTGCCGAGATATTTACTAGAATTTAGAAAAAATGTACTAAAAACAAAACTGGCAAATATTCACTTATTGCAACTTTTCCCAGGTGGAGACGCACTAATTTTCTGTTTTATATCCTTGTAAAATTAATACCAAGACCAACAAAAAACAAGGAATTTTAACATGTTGCTTCAGTGCTTTGGGAACTTTAGAAATGGTATTTTTCACAAAAAAGAAAAACGTAACTAACATTATTGATACACTTTACTTTCATTCTGAGTAAGAAAAATGAAAAGGAACTGATGTTTAATCATAGTTTGCATCTTGAAACAACAAAAAACGTGTCCCCCTCACAGACCACAACATCTACAAAATGTTAAATATAATTTAGCAGAAATTCGATGATTGAATAGTGAGAGACATGTTGGACATTTTGGAACGGAGACAGGAAGTGATGCCATTCTCTGCACATTTCCAGGCATCTTTAAGAAGTTTAAAGAGCCACACTGATACAGTAACGTATAAACAAATGTGCATATGATGCTGAAATACATGACATAAAGCGTACCTCCACAATTAAATATGCACCAACATGGACTCATAACCATAACCTTGAGCGTTAACATGCACAAACACACAAAACAGAGGCTAACCAGTAAATTGATTCCCCCTTTTAAATGCCATGCTCTTCAAACACATGTAACATTTTAGTTCATTATTGTATAATAAGAACAAGGAGCTGAAAGGACAAACAAGGCCAATCCCTGTGGCAGCACAAACAATGTACCCTAAATTACAAACAGTGAAAACACAGAACATTTTATTTTACAAAGCTCTCTGATTGGATGAAGGTTGTCAAAACAAAATCCTGTTGCCATGAAATGGCTTTTAATTTGCTCAAAAGAAAAAGAGAGTGCGGGGCCCTCCAGTTTATTTGGCACATTTACTGAATTAGCTTTGTTTGTCTTACAGGGCTGTATGCTGGCTCCAGCACCCCCCATCACAGCACCTCAGTGGAACTCCTCTCCCCTAAACCCAACCCCGCCCCTGCCACTGCTGAGCTGCCACCCCAACAGCACCGACTGGACCGAGACCTCGGCAGCCCTCATCACCTGTCCCCACTAGCTTCCATGGACGGCCCAAGAGACGGGTGAGCCCCCCATTGATGTGTAGTATGGATAAATTCAGATGCTGGGACGTGTCGTACTTATTGACACTGTGGGGTACTCTGGGTGGGGAAAAATAATAATCATTCAATCCATTGAAAATGCATATCCTCATGCATGACTGGAAAGTTATAGGAACAATCTTCAAAGGCTTTGTCACAGTCCTGTCATGCAACCAAAACTTCTTCTAAATGGCCTTTGTAGTACATTCAGATGGTCTGAGAAACTGAATTTACAGAAAACATCAGTGGACAGAAATGAACCACAGCAACTTCACCATAAACTCTATAGCAACAGGGTCATTGTCTGCTCAAATACTGCATTATAAAGCAATCTATCTACCCGTGTGTCCTCACAAAGACACAAAGATCAGTAAAACTTGGCGAAGCACAAAAGTTCATCCTCTACTAAGCATCACCCTGATGTTATCATTATGATCACATATTTCACCCATTGGTTCCATTGTTTTTCACCTATTTATCATTCTGAGTCCAGGCGGAACCACAGGGTGAACCACTTAGATCATGTTAGGTTAAACCTCTGGGTGGTGCTGACATACCCATTTGGCTGTCTTACTGGAAACAATCTCATCTCTACAACCCCTAAGAGGTAACTCATGGGAAGAGAAGGCGTGCTGGTCACTACAGGTTCAACGTGACACATCACCAGCTCTATTTCTGGCACTTGAATCCGTGTTCATAAGGTTCCCCATCTCTACTGGATAGGACAGCACCAGCACAATGACCGAATAGTTTTCCCAGACATGATTCACATTGAAATAGGAATAAAGTGCCAAAGTGTTGTGATAGTATCACCTTCTAGTGTTTATGTCATGAGTTGCTTTACCCGCTGTGGACACGAATCAACAAATTTTCTCAGAAAAACAGAAAACATGAGCGAACAATTCAAACATCTTATACTGCATTAGACACTTGATTCGTTGATAGATCATGGAAGAAGCAATGAATGGTATAAATTATACTATCTCAAAAATGATGCATCTTCCAGATAATTGTGAAAATAAGTACATCTGGGGATACTTTTAAAAGAGAAGGCAATAAATCTGAAGGCTGTTTAGTAATATTTAGTGTGTTTGCCAGTATTTCTACATCTTTGGCAAAGAAAAGATGTTTCTATTCATTTGAATGCAAAATAAATACATTAACTGTACTGAAGCACATTATTAGAAAGCTGCTTCGTACATTGCATAGACAATTCAAAAGTGCAAGTGTTTTTCTGTGTGTCAGTGAGGAGAGAGAGAGAGATGCACAGCATGTTTCCTATTAGTGCCGATTATTTCCCCAGAGAGCCAGCAGAGCAGAGCAGAGTTGCAGAGCCCGAGTGTCGTCAGGAGACACAGTGTGTACTGTACTAAACAGTGTGCCGAAAAACCAGGGAGGTAGAGAAAGAAAACAGTCTTTTACAGTTTAATAACATTGAGAAAGAGTGGATGGAATCAAGCATCATAAACCCTGTGTTACAAAAGTGATCGTGTTACATAAACATGCCTTCTTTTAACTCTGTGGTCTGCTCTTTGGGTGTCTGTGTGTATATACAGCTTTATGGGAGTATACACAGTATAGGCATATGACACAATAGCTATGTTTACATGCTCACAAGTATCTTGGCATTAAGTCTTTTTTTTCTGATTTTGACCATGTTCAGAATGTGGCGTTTACACTGAACATGCGAAACCTGGCCTTCTGATTGTCCTGCCTGCAGGTGGGTCATGACATCTCACTATGTTCTGTGATCGTGTTTTTTCAAAACTAGGATAAGGGCTCTTTCCAGATAATCGGACACCAGGATACTAGCACACATCTAACTGCACTCATTGAGGTTTGGTGTTTCTTTTTTACATGTAAGAGCCGTGTGTGGACTTGCACTATGTGCGAGTGAGAGGCATTTATGGACAGTAATCCAAGGCTGCATGTGATTGGGGTGTGAGGCACAGTAGATCGGCCACTCGGAGCATCAGATCAGTCTGGAGGTGTGTTGTTTCAGGCTGTGAAAGCAGAACACTGTTGAAATTACCTTGTGGTTTCAGTGCCTCTTTCTTGATGGCATGCATAGTTACCAGTGTGAGGAAAGGAATGGAAAGTGAAAAGGACCTGAGTAAGGGGATGCTATAACAGCAGAGGGACTTAATGGATGTGAGACATGGGTCCTTTCATTTGGGTGCCTGATGAGGAACGTCTGAACTTTTGTATATGTGTATATGGTGGTGCAGTGTCATAAGAATCCTTTTCCTTACATATGTCATTTAAGTGCCCATTATGCCAAATGAGTGATCTCCTTTGTTTATGTGTCTTTGCCACATTAAGCCAGTCAAATCAGGAATTTTTACCCAAAGTGCTCACATACACGTCCTGCAGCACGCTGTATGGACAGAGGGAGGGGTGAGGAGTCAAAAAGCTGTTGTGGCAACTAGTTAGGCATGAAACGTCTACTTACATTTGCCTGAAGATGGAGCATTTGATTTACATGTATAAAGCCTTAAGTATACAGGCTGCTGCCAAAGTCAATATCAGCACCGCACTTGTTTTTCCCAGATGGTTTAGCAGGACATTAAACATTTTGACAAAATTATCAAACTAACCTGCCTCTAGTGTGGCAGCCTCTGACCCCACAGCTAAATGTGTTTACTCTGGCTCAAATGGGCCATTTAGATTCCTTTTACTTTGTAAATACCAGTGTCATTTTTCTGAAGCTAATATTAAAATATGCCAGTTAAAATACATTTCATTTTATTTAGCAATCTGCGTAGCGTGAGTGAGTGAATGTGTAGATCCTCTCTCATAGCGATGGTGGTTCAACCATGGCGGCCTGTGCTCACAGAGAGATGGGTGGTAAATGTTGTCATTCACTGCTTCAGCCGTATGTGGTTATATAATTGCTGAGGGGAGACTCAACTGCCGTTACCTGTGTATTGATATTAGAGCCCCTCTGCAAATATTAGTCTGAGGTGGTTTGATACCTCAGCAGTGATTGACATGAGCTAATTGAATTAGAGCAGCGGCAGAGACGGCACAGAGCTACATTAAGAGTTCCTGCTCTGAAGGGGGACGTTCATGGCTCGTAACTCTACCCTGTCCGTCTTCCAGCTATTATCATTCTTAAATGATCCAGAAAATGAGTGTCGGTCTCACAACCCAAATAAAATCATTTTTAAGGTAATTGCTTATGGTAGCATGTGGTCAGTCACTCATGTAAATCATGTGTAGTCTTCAGTTAACTCCTCTACACAAACAGTTAAAGAAAAGATTTACTGTCCAAATTCCTCCATGATAGATAGTGATTAAAGATGGCTCCAAGGCCAGGGCCCCAAAAATACCCTGAGCTCTGGCTGTGCTCCTCACATTGGGGCCTGCGGGGCTGGCTTAGCTTTAGCTTAGCTTTAGCCAGGATGCTGAAGTCCATTTTTGCTTGATAACCAGAACCAGAAGTGTTCCCACCGATCTGTGCCAAAGAAGCCCATCATCTGTCAGCAGGGCTTAATGGTCGACTACAGAGGGAGAGGTGAGAGGGCAGGCGCAGGGTGTTTGTGGAGAGCGTTGACTCTGTAGAGGACAGGGTCTGATCCTGGCTCCCTGGTGGGGTAGTTACTGTAGTTGCAGATGAAGGAAGACAGACGAGGAGAAGAGCAGGACTGCTCATGAATCTTCAGGTTTCTTTTCATCCCATCATGCCTCTACTCAGGAAGCCAAGGGCAGCTTCTCTTGAACCAAAGAAGGTGTAATGTTTCTGGACAACAGTTCAGTAGAGATGACGTCCTTGCCGAAGTACCTGAAAACAAGTTACTTTGTTTGGACTTGTTTGGCCCCAGTGCAGCATCAGACAGTCCAGGTTGGAATGTCCTTTCCATCTTCTCACAGGAGCATTTTTAAAGCTGAAGTTTATTTGTGAACTTCAGCACTGAACCATATCTCTCTCCCTAAATGACATCAGCTTTCCCATATTAGTCATAGAAAAATTCACTGAGCTAATGTCCACTAGAGCGAGCGAAGGGTGAGGTCCCATAAATCATGTAGCTCATCAGCCCTTTAAACAACCTTGCATTAACATCTCTTCCCAACACAATCTTCATCTAATAGAGGTCAACATGAAATCATTATGACATATTCTCCACATTCTTCCTGACCTCTTCTTGACTTTATAAGTCCCTCGATCTGATAATCTCACCTTAAAATTCTACCTTCAGGGATCAACAGATCAGTGGCCAGATCACTGCCTCATTGCAGCAGGACGTCAGTGGGTGGGCTGGCTGGAAAAAGTAGAGTAGTGCAGAATGGTCAGTAGAGATGAATATCGAGGGAGAGATTGATGTGGCATATGAAAGATTCTCCTCATACCTCGAGCTTGAGTAGCTAGTAAGCTAGAGACTAGTGAGAGCAGGTCCAGAGGCAGCTGGCAGTGATTAGCTTATGATTCACTTTAGCTACACATAGAGGCAGCTTGTAAAAATATGAACAGTATAACTGTTTCCTGAGTTTGTGCTGACAGCAGCTCCTGGGGGAATGCTGCTCTCTGCAGGAACACATGGCCATGCACTGGGCCTGTGCCAACTCATGGATTAGCCGTGCTCGCAAACAAGCTTCTCCCGAGCTGGACTAACACAAGGGTGCCACACAATATTCCTCAGTTTGGTAGACCTAGACGTGGAGGTCAAGTGCAGTCACAGTTGAGCATTTAAATTTGATACCTATATTTTCATGGTGACATATACAAGTGAAAACCTTCAGTTGTTCCACGGATGTCAGTCCTATCACTTAGGTGTTCGGTTGTTTTAATTTCCTAGTGCTGAAAAACTTTAATGCTAATGGTGGAAGAAGTTTTGAGGTTGGTTTACAGTAAAAAAACAAAACTCAAATCAGCAACGCTACTGTGAAAAATGGGAAGTAAAACAGCCCCTGTGTTATATTATTATAAACAGTAGTTAATTAGTCAAGTAAAGTACAATAATTTCCACTAGATTAGATTACTGCAGAAATATAATCATATGTTTATTGATCCAAGGTCTATTTATTCCCCAAATTTCACTGGATCATTTTATACATTCAGAAGTCAGACTAACAGAACACACACAGGAGCAAAATGACCTCTCTTATAGAGTCAATAAAATTAGTATGCCAGAGTATATTTTCATGCGTAGTTTCACGATGATCTCTGTTGATAAAGGCAGAATCGCTGGATCAGAATCACCAGAAGCTGCATACCTACAGTAAAGTGAAATGTAAAAATGAATTTGGCACTGGCAGGAAAGTCTTGCACCGTATTGTTTACCATCACCCTTCATTGGCCACACTCTGCCAAGTGCCCTGCACAAAGTCACTGAGGTCTGGGTGGGACACCCCTCATGCATGGAGCAGTGGGTCATATAGTAGACTGCAGTCATCCGAGGCCTTGGCTGCCTGTAGCAACACTCTGTCATCACATTTATATAGTGCTTAGTGCAAACCATATGCTTCCTCACAGTAACACAGCAGCAGTTTATGTGCTCGCCTTCCTGATATTCAGTCATGAGAGGGCAATAAGTAGCTGCTGAATATCTGGGTGGTGATTGGCAAGCTTCATTTTAAAGGCCGGTCTGTTGGCTATCAGTCTGGATTTGGAACAGGTTGCTGTTTCATTAAAGGTGTGATTATTATTTCCCTTGTATAACATTAAGCTGTTAAATTACCAGTCATTTTGAGTTTCTTGTTAACTTCAACATTTTAAACATCTGACAAAACACCAGACACTTATTGTTTCTAGATAAATTCAGTACTGTGATCGCATGAAGGCGGAACAAGTTGCACACTGGTAACTTGTTCTCCTGCAGCCGTCATGTTAAAGAATAGTCAGAAATGTTTTGAAATATGCATATTCCTTGCTGAAAGTCTGATAGAGATTTATACCACCATTACATGTCTGAAGGTAAAAACATTCCCCTATATTACACTGTCACCTGTTTTGGTCGTTGTGTTGATTAGATAATATCACTGTAAAAAGTAAAATGTAAGCTTTCTGGTAGGCTTGTTTTTTTTTGCCTTTGGAAAGTGCCACACTCTTTGAGCTGAGCTAACTAAACTGTCTCCTGGCTTTAGCTTCACACAGGTCGTACAGACAGACAGCTCTCAGCAAGAAGTTGAATTGATGTACTGTATTCTTAAAAACATGAACACTATTCAGATCTGTCCCATGTTATCAGTGTTGTGCATGATATAGTGTGTTTATTTCATGCTACAGGTTTTCGAGGGTCAGCCAGTTTAACTGACACTAAATGGTGAAACATTACAATCAGCTGGTATGATTGTAATGTTTCACCATTGTCTTTCTTTGATCTCCACATGGTGGTTTCCCCAGGGCACAGTGTGGACTGAAGAAAAGCTGACAGTACGCTCCATTGGAATATCACTCTGGGCAGACAGTGTAGTTGAAGATTATATCCCCACCACTGCACTAGCAGATGACAAATGTATCGAGTTTCATAGAAAAACCTTTATTAAGTGATACATATCCAGGAAAACAAGCAAATGTGGAACCCTTAGTGGTTCTCCAGACTGTTGGAGTCCCCAAAGTCACAAACATGTCATCTTAATATTTCTTCTCTCGAAAGTCATGATTGTAAACATTATGCTGCTTTCTTCTCTCCAGGCCACAAAGCCTGAGGTTACTGCAATAGGGGTGGTGTTGGGTGGGGGGGGTTCACATGAATGCACACTCTGCTGTTTGTTGACTTTAGATCATAATATGTGGTAGGACAACGATTATGTGTGGGGAGCCCAAGTTTCCACACGCTTGGACTGTTTCTTCTTCTGAGTGTTTAGAATCACTAACTGCTCCACTGGGTTTGTTGGATCATGTGGTTAGCAGGCCGACATGCAGCTCCAGCTTTGATTGGGATGTCACAATACATGAAGCATTTTATTGAGAAATGAATCAGGCTGTCAGGAAAGGAATGATGACAGAAGAAGAGCTTTGAATGGGTATCTCACCCACCCTCTGTGTGTCTTCCCCAGGTTGTCGGGTCCTCTCCTGTCTCCTGGGATGAAGGAAACGGACACACCGCCACCTCCTCTACTGGAGAAACAGCATCTTCACCCTCACCACAAGCCCTACTCTCAGTATCACCACCATCAGTCCACCAACGATGGTAAGACCATCCCAGACGCATCTGGCTGAATGTAACTCGTTCCAGGGAATGTGTTTTGGCTTGACTTGGGAAATGTTCAATGGCATTTGACTTTAATATCCTGTGGCAGGTGATTCAATAACATGCAGCCTGTCTAGTTTTCTTATATAACCTCCTGTAAGGATTCACAGTGTTAGATCACATCTGAATACCCTTGTGTCCTTATTCAAATGCTTAACTGCAGCACCAGACCCACTCAGAACTGGTGAAGCTGTCTCAGAACAGGGGAAGCTGCCTTGTGTCTCCGTCAGAGCATTTTAGGACAGAGATTAAAATCCTAGAGACAGAGTGGGGGAAACCACATGCCGGAAGCCTTTTCCCTGCACTGAATTAGCCAACAAAATGCTGGCTCATGTATTCAGCTGTCTCTCAGCACCCTAACATGGCAGGCTCAGCTGTCAGTCCCAAACCCTTTTCCTGATGCTTTAAACACTGTTTCCCCTGTAAAGATCCACACATGGACGTCTCTCTAACCAGGCTGTGGTCAGGGAGTTGCGTAAACATGCTCCAGGAAACGCTGCTTTCCCATTATTGTGACTCCTGTGGTTGATTCTGAGTACAATATGAGACGATGGGGACAAACGCTACACACTATTGAGCTGGCAGAGTTAGCACAAGCACAAATATAGCATTGTCATAATTTCAGATGCGCATTAGGTTTCAGCCAGATGGAGCGGACGTTCAATTGACCTTGAAAACAATCGCCCATATACGCTGGTGGAAGCTGATCAAGTCTGGCTCCTATTTTTCCTGCTGTTTAACATCCATCATTCATTCATCTCCTAGAATACCAAGGCAGCTTTCAGAGCTGCTTCCATTTCGGGGACTCCTACAGGATGGAGCAGACAGTCAGTGGTGTCCACGGTCCAGGAGATTCTCACGCCTACACTTCCCATCAGCACAATGGCTTCCACATGTCGACGGCCAACGCTGGCTCTGCAGGTGAGGACATTTTACCTATGACTTATCTGCCAGAATCTAAAAGATCATAAAAGATCACTGAATGATTTTAGCGAAATATGAATCAAACTGCACTTTTCATGTCTATTCCAGGCTTCAGTTTGACACAGGAGCTACAAGGAAACGCAGGGTGCCAGTTTTCTTCAAGTCCAGAGGAGAACATTTTCTTCCCAGTGGGCAGCTTCGACCGCAGCCTAAGCCACATGTCCTCCGTCTACACAGAGACATAGAGCAACACTGGAGCAGGGCACAGCTCACCACATCTACTCTACTACTCTGTAGTCCAACTCCTTCCACATGCATCTTCTCGCACTCACATCATGTCTTCACTAGTTCCTGTTCCTCTTATTTTTTTTTTTTAATACCAGATATGGGTCATGTAGTAAATCAAAGTCGTTTTGCTTAAACAGACCTTCTTAGGTGCCAGATGGGTGGGAACCAGCAAGATGAAACAAGAAAGTTTTGGACATCAAACTATTTAGTGTCATTGACTGATGACTGACCAGAGACTATCTGAATAGTCAAGATGTAGATTTCATCTGTCTAACACTTAAAACAGACCCTCAAAAGGAAAAACTCAATAATTTCCACATCTGCTTTCTTGGAGAAAGTTGAATGAGAGGACCAATACCATGCTCCTTTTTGTTAAATATGAAGCTGCAGTCAGCAGCTGGTTAGCTTAGCAAACCATACAAAGTCCGGGTCGTGCGTTTCTCTGTTCCCAGTGTTTTTGGAAATTGACAGGACACAGAGTCAGGATGTCATAACCTCTGCTAGATTCATGAAGACTAATCTGTTTCTCTTGCAGGTTCCTCAGCTTAACACCAGTAAATTCATGGAAGGGCCCTTTAATCATCATTAGACCATGTGAAAGGTCAGACATGCAGTTTAAGAACCACTGGGCAAGAAGGAGTTAAAATATTTAAGAGGACAGACTCAAATATTTGATCTGTTTGTCACTGACTGTCATTCCTTCATTTAAAGTATCAAATTACATGCAAGTTTCACTTTCTTCCTACTAAATGAGAAAGTTGAAGAATGATTGTTTTTCTTCAGTCATTTAACAACCTAGAAAATTTCTTCTTAGATTCAGAATCTCATTATTTGCCAAGAACTCTCAGTATCATGTACAGATAATTTGATTTGGTTACACCGGTGCTAAGACTTGCACATTTACAATACAATCAAACTGAACTTACACATGCAGCATTTTCAGCTTTAGCATCAAACGATCCAAAGCTCCTGCCTGATCAGCCTTTAATTGAAATGTCCTGCCCCTTCTCTTTAATCTACTTTCTTTTTTAATCTATTTTAGACTGAAGTGTTGAAAAGAATATATCATTTTGCTGTGTTGTTGTAGCAGTGGAAAAATGTTTGAATTTCTGTATTTTAAGTGTTTTGGTTTTTTTTTTCTATTTTTGCTTTTGGATTTCTTTCCTAAGGAGGGTTTGAGCTCAATAATTCTGTAATAATGCAGAGAACCAACCTACTTTATGTATAAAATGTACAGTTTGTTTACAACAATCATTTGAATGTCATTTCTCAATTTAAGAAATAATTGAATAATCATGAAATGTCACACTTTAACATTAAAAATAATGTAGGTGATAGAGATGATGTTCACAATGTGAAAAACCTTCAGCCTGTGGGTGTGTTGTGCCCCCTAGTGCACATTGTTGAGTGCTGCAGCTACACAAAACCACACACTGTCACACCATCATTGTGTTTTGTGTGTAGCACGTGACCACAGTCTCTCATTTCTGCTTCTTCCTGTTGACGTAGCTGTGATAGTAGAAGTTGCTGAAGAGGATGATGAGGGTGATGCAGTAAGCAAACACCACCATGTTCATGGTGTCGGGGAAGTCACACTCTGTGAACAGGTTGTAGCCCGTGTGGAGGAGGAACATCAGAAACTGCACCTGGAGAGGCAGTCGTCAAAATTATGATCAGTTTAAAGTTAGTTGTCAAAAGTACAGTGTGCATGTGTAATTCAGAAATCACTCCAGAACAAGAGCTTCTCACCAGCTGAAGAGACGTGAGGTATCGTTTCCACCACAGGTACTTCTGCATGTGAGGCCCGATCGCAGCCAGGCCGTAGTACGAGTACATCACGATGTGAACAAAGGTGTTGACCAGGCCGATGAAAAATGCTGCAGGAATGAAAACCAGTATTACATAGTAGAGATAGCTGACATATTCTAAGAATAATTATTATACAGACTCCAACAGACAAATCACAACCTACTTAAGAAAATATCTTCCCCAATTGGATAACACAGATGCATCGTTTATAAGAAAAACGCTGCACGAAGAGAAAACAACTAAATACAGAACCGTACTGCAAATAGCATAGACAGCAATGGAAATGTTTCCTGAAGAAACCTAATAAAAATCTATGTATCTCCATGTCCGTCACTTTTTAGTAACCCATAAAAACATTGCAGACAATATTAGCAAGCCAATCATTATCAAAATGCTAACACTTACTTAGCTTAACATCAGCAATGGAAAGCTAAAATACATAATTCTAAAACTTATGGTACTTCATTTCCCAACCCATAACTATCAGCTGACTCTGGTAATTTAGATATCACAAACTACTGTGACAATTGTGATGCACAAAGTTAAAGTTAACCCAGGGTTGGTGAGTATATCAGATCAAAATAATCTCATCTCTTTACTGTAAAGAACACAGAAATAAGGAAATCGCTACATGATACTCTGATTTTATAAACAGCATCATTACAGCACAGAGATGAAATTATAATTGACTTACACTGTCCTCCAGCCACATACTTGACTCCCGCCCACCAGTTGAAGATCATGGTGCCATGGTGGTAGATATGAAGGAAAGTCAGCTGACCGTTCTTCTTCCTCAGGATGAAGAAGAGCTGCTCATAGTGACAGGAGACTGTTACAAGTCTGGGTATTCTTACTCAGATCAAATCAATCTCACTGCTAGTGTAAAAAGTTCTAACCAATACGTACCGTGTCACTGAGCTCTATAACTTTGGAGAAGAAAAACCACCAGCAGACATTGGCCATCTGAAGGACACACAGAACAGAATGGTGACTTTTACACACTATTTTTTACCACAAGGGCAACTGGATGTTACATCTTTTAAACTGTATGGTCAGTTTTCTAGTTGGATTTTTACTGTGCATTATGTATGAAATGCAGCTTTCCCAGTGGTTGAAAGTACAGTGCCCCTTGGGATAAAGGCAGAAGAGGGAAATGCACTGCAAATCTAAAAACATTAAAAAGTAAATACACGCAAAAAGAAAAACACTGCCAATTTGGATTCGCTACCATCGAAGTTTAGGGCAGTTAACATTAGCTCTGCCTTCACTGCAACAAAGTGATGTACGCACTAACAGACAGAGTAATTATAATCCAATAAAATGAAAGACTTTCTGCATAATTAGTACTTTTACTTTTGGTACTTCAAATAAGTAAAAATACAGAAGTGTTAACATAAGTAAAAATTTGAATGCAGGACATTTACTTGTAACATAAAGTGTCTGAATATTTCTTCTACCAGTGTAGATCTCACATCAACATTCCTAATGAAAGAGCTGAAAAGCCTGCTTACCCTCATGGCCAGTGGGCTGGTGCTGTAGTCTACAGGCTGACAGAGGTAGCTGTAGTTTGAGAGCCAGGATGTGGCCAGGAACTGGAAATATTAAAAACAATCATTTCATCAAACCACACACCAGCCATGTAACTGCCTACTGTATGTGGGGTGAAGGTGAATATTTTAAATCATATTTTCATCATTACTGTGCTGAGGATTGGTTGGTTTCCATGTCAGAGCTGAATAAAAAGCAGCACTCACACACCTCATAGAACATGTAGGCAGACAGGCCGACCATGGCAAAGTTGTAAACAATGAGGACGACTTTGAGGTCAACAGGTTCTCTGTGTTTCATAAGACGAGGGCCGGCCCAGACCACACAGAGGTAAACCACAAAGATGACTGCCACAGGGACAGGGGAGTAGACCAGCAGCCATGGGTCTGTCCTCTTGTCTGCAAGATAATGGACCTTTATGTCAGAGAGTTGTAGGCTTCATTCACAAATTTAGAAATAAGTTTCAGGGCACATGTCTAGCTTGAACTCTGAGCACAGATTAAAAACCATGCTGGATTCAGAACAGGTAATGCCATTTGTTTATAGGTTGTGCTGTTCAGCTCAAGTGACCTTTTACATGTGCGGTTTTGTAGCTTTGTTAACCAAATTCAGTTGGTTAAAGCTAAAAACATTTCCAAACAAGCAGTTAAAGACATGACAGGACACACTGGGTCCTGGCTCCTCCCATCCTCCTGATATACAAGTGCAGCTCCCACCTCCCACACGCTGAACAGATGGGCACAAAAGCAGACGGGGGTTTGTTGTAAAACGAAAGCAAAATCATCGTCTTACCTCCATTGTCCACTATCCTCTGGTGCACGGATAAGACACTTTGCCACATAGAAGCCATCTGAAAACACAAAGCAATTCACTGATTAAAAGAAACAGCATTTGTTAACACTTGAAGAAAGTGTTCACCTTGCACACCGTATTTCAGCAGAAAACTTCAGTGGCAGCACTGCAGAACCTTTGGACACTATGTGGAACTGTTTGCCAAGTCAAGTAATTCATAGCAAAGTTCAACTACCAGCATGGGTGGAGGGAGTGCGGTTGCTCTCACATGAATGCACACTCTGCTGTTTGTTGACTTTAGTTCATAATATGTGGTAGGACAACGATTATGTGTGGGGAGCCCAAGTTTCCACACGCTTGGACTGTTTCTTCTTCTGAGTGTTTAGAATCACTAACTGCTCCACTGGGTTTGTTGGATCATGTGGTTAGCAGGCCGACATGCAGCTCCAGCTTTGATTGGGATGTCACAATACATGAAGCATTTTATTGAGAAATGAATCAGGCTGTCAGGAAAGGAATGATGACAGAAGAAGAGCTTTGAATGGGTATCTCACCCACCCTCTGTGTGTTTTCCCCAGGTTGTCGGGTCCTCTCCTGTCTCCTGGGATGAAGGAAACGGACACACCGCCACCTCCTCTACTGGAGAAACAGCATCTTCACCCTCACCACAAGCCCTACTCTCAGTATCACCACCATCAGTCCACCAACGATGGTAAGACCATCCCAGACGCATCTGGCTGAATGTAACTCGTTCCAGGGAATGTGTTTTGGCTTGACTTGGGAAATGTTCAATGGCATTTGACTTTAATATCCTGTGGCAGGTGATTCAATAACATGCAGCCTGTCTAGTTTTCTTATATAACCTCCTGTAAGGATTCACAGTGTTAGATCACATCTGAATACCCTTGTGTCCTTATTCAAATGCTTTACTGTAGCACCTGACCCACTCAGAACTGGTGAAGCTGTCTCAGAACAGGGGAAGCTGCCTTGTGTCTCCGTCAGAGCATTTTAGGACAGAGATTAAAATCCTAGAGACAGAGTGGGGGAAACCACATGCCGGAAGCCTTTTCCCTGCACTGAATTAGCCAACAAAATGCTGGCTCATGTATTCAGCTGTCTCTCAGCACCCTAACATGGCAGGCTCAGCTGTCAGTCCCAAACCCTTTTCCTGATGCTTTAAACACTGTTTTCCCTGTAAAGATCCACACATGGACGTCTCTCTAACCAGGCTGTGGTCAGGGAGTTGCGTAAACATGCTCCAGGAAAGGCTGCTTTCCCATTATTGTGACTCCTGTGGTTGATTCTGAGTACAATATGAGACGATGGGGACAAACGCTACACACTATTGAGCTGGCAGAGTTAGCACAAGCACAAATATAGCATTGTCATAATTTCAGATGCGCATTAGGTTTCAGCCAGATGGAGCGGACGTTCAATTGACCTTGAAAACAATCGCCCATATACGCTGGTGGAAGCTGATCAAGTCTGGCTCCTATTTTTCCTGCTGTTTAACATCCATCATTCATTCATCTCCTAGAATACCAAGGCAGCTTTCAGAGCTGCTTCCATTTCGGGGACTCCTACAGGATGGAGCAGACAGTCAGTGGTGTCCACGGTCCAGGAGATTCTCACGCCTACACTTCCCATCAGCACAATGGCTTCCACATGTCGACGGCCAACGCTGGCTCTGCAGGTGAGGACATTTTACCTATGACTTATCTGCCAGAATCTAAAAGATCACTGAATGATTTTAGCGAAATATGAATCAAACTGCACTTTTCATGTCTATTCCAGGCTTCAGTTTGACACAGGAGCTACAAGGAAACGCAGGGTGCCAGTTTTCTTCAAGTCCAGAGGAGAACATTTTCTTCCCAGTGGGCAGCTTCGACCGCAGCCTAAGCCACATGTCCTCCGTCTACACAGAGACATAGAGCAACACTGGAGCAGGGCACAGCTCACCACATCTACTCTACTACTCTGTAGTCCAACTCCTTCCACATGCATCTTCTCGCACTCACATCATGTCTTCACTAGTTCCTATTCCTCTTATTTTTTTTTTTTAATACCAGATATGGGTCATGTAGTAAATCAAAGTAGTTTTGCTTAAACAGACCTTCTTAGGTGCCAGATGGGTGGGAACCAGCAAGATGAAACAAGAAAGTTTTGGACATCAAACTATTTAGTGTCATTGACTGATGACTGACCAGAGACTATCTGAATAGTCAAGATGTAGATTTCATCTGTCTAACACTTAAAACAGACCCTCCAAAGGAAAAACTCAATAATTTCCACATCTGCTTTCTTGTAGAAAGTTGCATGAGAGGACCAATACCATGCTCCTTTTTGTTAAATATGAAGCTGCAGTCAGCAGCTGGTTAGCTTAGCAAACCATACAAAGTCTGGGAACAGAGACACTAGTCTGCACTGTCCAGAGCTGACTGAAACATTGAGAGATTTTTAGCAGATAAATATTTTAACAGCATCAGTGGCTGCAATGAGCCCGTTATACACTGCACATATTTTTAGAACAAACTCCAAAAAGAAGGTGAAATATGAAAATATGGAGCTGAAACCTGAAATCACTGAGGATTAGTGGCTGCAGTGAAACACTTACCGGCCTGACAGGGGTGTAAGGTCTCCAAGTGTCTCTTCAGTTCTTTAGTCTTCATGCTGTTTTGAGACACAACACACAGAGAGAGGTCTTTCTTCATCTCCTACCACATTCACGTTGAACCTAAGACTGAAATACGCGTCGTCATATTTTCTCCTCTTGGTCTTTGGTGGCGTGTCATTGTCTTCACGTCTTTCTTTTCGCCCCACTAGAGACACTTGTCCATTGTCCAAACCTACACGTGTCTAATTAGTGACAAACACAAACCGGTGAGAATCACCATGGCAGTGGATTTGTTGTTGTACGTCCCTAAAATGGGTTCGTGGTGCTCAGACATCAAAACAATAGTTCTGCCTGCTACATGTTCGGACATGAAACAGGAAAAAAAAAAACTCCCACAGTTTTAAATAAAGGAATGACATTAGTCAAAATTTGTTTGATTGTTTTTCTTCAGTCATTTAACAACCTAGAAAATTTCTTCTTAGATTCGGAATCGCATTATTTAAAATGATAAATAAAGTCCACTCACACACAATAAAAAGACACAAACACAAGAGCAGACAGGGATCTTCTGTAAAATAACGTTTAGTGAAAATGGAAGGAAAATCCTCATCGTCATACCTCCATTGTCCACTATCCTCTGGTGCTCAGACAGGACGCTTTGCCATATGGAAACCATCTGAAAACACAAAGGAATCCAATGATTCAAAGATGAAAAAACAGCATTTGTTGACAAAAAACACGTGTTCACCTTGCAATCGGTAATTCAGCAGACAACTTCAGTATGTGAAACTGTACAGGAAGTCAAATAAATCTTCAGATGAAATTGTAGCACATCCTATTGAACGAAAGCAGACAAACCACTCCTCAAACAGAAAGACACCAGTCGGTCAAACTAGAGATCAGACAACAATAATGTGGAGTCATTGCCACCCAGATAACTTTATGTGAGACAGATTGAGTGCAAAGATTTGCAAAGATCAACTCTTTTGTTTTTAATTTATTCGTTTCATTTATTTTATACTTATCAAGAGGATCAGGTAGTTACTAATTCAACACAGTAGAGGGAGCTGTTTCCTGCTAAGATAAATCTTTTATTATCATTATCACTTATGTAATATTTGTACAGTGAATAACTGCACACATTAATACTGCATGTGTTTTTCTATTAAAACACCTATGGAAGAGGGAGATTACAGTATGACACTTGTGTAATGTCACAGTTTGGTGCATAGTAGTAAGGTATTGTTTACATCAGTAGTTACATCATGCCTACAGTTGTTACATCATCGTCAGATCTTCAGTGCCTTGTTAAACCTACTGCTAATTCAGAGCCAGAGATGATGGTCAATCAGACCTGACTGATGACAGATGAATATCAATGTGTCATGTCAGGTGTGAAACAAAATGTACTTTCTTAAGGAGGTGAGTGGATATTTTTCTTCTTATAATCTATAAAACTGTTGGTCCTTCCACACATCATGCTGTCCCAGAAATTGCCTGGTGTTTGTCTAATGACTGGACTTGGTCCAACCTCTTTATCTTCTTGAAATTACAACTTTATTGGGATAATAAACATGACCACTGTCTTACATACGGCTTCAAAAATGTCTAGTCAGAAATCAAAGTAGGCTGCTAATACAGTAAGATATGAATTATTTAATTTTTAAAAACAATATACAAACTGATCTTGTTAAAAACACATGTATTTAATTCCCAGTGATGGGACCACAGTAATACAGTAATACCTTAATACAGCAACAGAGGTGATGCTTTTAAGGCTCAGATGCACAAAGAGGCACCAAGCATGACTCTAACAAGATTCCTCTTTGACTGTCTTGAAGAAGGAGCTGAGGGAGAGCTGTCTGCTGCTGCTGTTAGCTGCACACAGCTTCAGCCTTTTTGAGCAAGGTGGTTTCTTGTCATGTTTTAATCCAGTGGATTTTTGCTTCTTTCCATCCTAAAGTGAAACGTGGAAGAAACGGGAAGAAACATGTGATACATGAGACATCCATTCTTAGTTTAGGATTATAACAGCATTTTTTTTAAGACTATAAAATGTTTAACCATACAGAAATATTTTACCTTAGAGGTTTGTTCCTTTTGACTGGCCACAGAGTCATAAAGCTTCACAATCTGCAGAACAGTTGACATGTTGACCCCACATGAACAATTTTTCCTTTGCTTCCAGAAGTCAGCAAGAATCTCAACTTTTCATTATTCAGATTTTACTAATGTGATCTCAGAGAGTAATCACTGTAGTGATGAAGTAACACCTTAATATCATTAAATATGTGCAAAGTCATTAAAATCTTTTAAAACAAGCATTTGTATACATTAGAAGTACATTTGGAATGGCACACTGTTTTTGTAAAACCACCAGTCAAGTGCTGCAGGTAGTGCTAACCTCATTTACACAGCAGGTATTCACACACAGTGTGTAGACAACATACCAACCTTTTTCACTCCTGTGGATACGGCAGCTTCCTGCAGAGAAGATCTGGTGAGCCACTGTGTGTCTTCAGTTTGTGTTTCTGTGCCTCCATCCTTCAAAATCATACTGTAAACCACATAGGTCTGGTGGATGTGTGAGAAGATGTGAACCACCTGTAATCAGTGATCCATCAGGTTGGATGTTACACAGATAAAGAACAAGCTGATTTGTATGTAAACGTGTACTTAGTGTACTTGTTGTTTACCTCTCCCACATACTGAAAGACGCTCTCGGTCAAACAGGTTCCCAGTATCCCGTTGAGCTCAGCACACAGCGCCCTCTTCTGTTTCACTTCAGAGTTCTCAGCCTCCAGCAAAAGACTCGGAAACTCCCACAAGCCTGCCAGTAAACCTGTCAATAAACACACACCCACAAACAAACACACAAACTGTGAAACATTTAATCTCATTATCAGATTTGATACATTTATTTTGCAGCCAACCCTCAGAGCTTCCCTGGGGTCAGCCACCCCTACCAGTGGGAGACACTGCAGGTGCTGACCTTTATGTGGTCTCTGTTTGAGCAGGTACTCTTCCTCTCCCTCCTCTCCAGGTCTGACCACCACACAGGTCAGAGTTTGCTCCACTCGGGGTGGTTTCTTCGCTGGCTTTCTGGGGAAGTTCTGAACACCCAGCTCATCGTCCCAGGGCTCTGAAGGACACAGATGGCATGTCCCACTGTTCCCTGAGGGAGAGGAGGAAGTCAAAAGGAATTTAAAATCACACCACGAAGGTCTGAGAGGTCTAAAAGAGAGCAGAGGGAAAAGAGCACTTACTGCAATCTTCTATGTCCGGCAGGGCTGACAATTTCCTGTTCGGCTTCCCCAAGAGTTTCCTGGAGATTTGCTCCTGTTTGGCTTGAACCTGCACGCACGTACACACAGTAACAAAGACACATAGTATAAGCACACCTACCATGACACAATACAAAGCTTCTGTTGTCTTTGCAATACAGGTTACCTGCAAAGTACAGGCCACAACAATTACTGACAGGCACCAATTTGAGGTAATACCTACTCTGTGATAAGAGTGGCAGTGAGACTGTACAGGACACTGACTGCAGAGTGGCCCTTTAGGGGTGCAGACTCGAGCTCCCAGCTCCATCATAGCCTGGTTGAAGTCTCCTGGTCTCTCTGGATCCACCAGCATATTGGCTAGACCCCTTAAAAAAAAAAAAAAAAAAAAAAAAAAAAAATCACATTAAGATTGAGAGAAAGAAACATGTCGAGTTGAAATCAAGGCATATTTATTTTAGAAATTCATTATGACAATGAATTTCAAGAACATATACAAGCACAGTACAATTTATCACAAAACGCAAACGCTAATAACAGTTTTAGCAGGAAGTGCATTGTAAAATGGACAGAAGGGAATCTTGGTTTCTTTGATGATATTTCACACATCAAAACACAATTTAAAATGAAATGTTTTTATTCAGGTACTGGTGATTGATGTCAAATGTGAAACCCATGTTAAAACCTTTTACGAAGACATAGTTTTACCAGTCCTATCACACTAAAAAGCTGTTATTTTATGTCAATTTTCAAAATAAAATTATTTCTTTATTTATGGAATTATTTTCAGTTTTTTAAATCTCACCTCAAAAAAACGTTAACAGTGACTATTGTTTGGACACTACTGACACAACAACAAACACACAGAGATTAGTTTAGCGCAGATTAAAACAGAATCTGTCATAAAAGACAGTTTGCTTAAGAAAGTTTAGTTATGACAGCCAGTTTGAAACAGATTCAGGAATCCAACAGGTTAACCAGGGATGAGTTCATAACTTGGGACTACATCAACCATCCCGCCAACATCAACAAAGGCACACCTTTCATTCAAAGTCAAAATTCTTCATCTTTGAGGATGATGATTTGTAGTTTAATCTCACCAAAGAGCCTCTGTTACTGCAGGACTTGTACTGTCAGCACCGATGGCCCTCAGCCGACACAACACCCGAATCACATTGCCATCCACAGCTCCAGTAACCTAGGCAACAGGGATCATATCCATGGTCAGCTATAAACAAGGCTCTGTACTTATTTATTGTGTCATCAGAAACATGCACAGCTCTGGCACAGGTATGTGTGTCCACAGGTGAGTGTGTTTGTGTGTGTCTGTAATGACCAACCTGTCCCAGAGCAATAGAGCCTATAGCTGCAGCAGTGTAGCGTCCCACTCCAGGCAGCTGTTTCAACAGGCTGTCGACTGTCTGGGGCATCTGTCCCTTCAGCTCTGTCACCACCTAGAACAAAAGAGTCCCTTCATTAACACTCGGAAACCCCCCATAGAATCACATTCTGTTTGCCTGGACTGCACAACTAAATCACAATATCAAACTAAACTAACTCATTATTAAACACAACTTCAAAAGGAGGCATCAGATTCAACTGTAACCATATGCTGTGATGTACAACCTTCTGAGCTCCCTCGTGCAGCCTTTTTCCACGGGAGTAGTAGCCAAGACCGGCCCACATCTGGTTCACTTCCTAGTCATGAATTTAAATCAATACATTAATATTTTATTAACATTTTCATTTTAAAATCACCACAGATGCTGCTTATAATAATCACCTCTAGTGTGGCAGCTGCAAGAGCCTTCACTGTGGGCCACCGCTGGACAGCAGAGAAGGAAGAGTTTGTATTATACATGATGACTTTCAATGACTTTCACTAGATTTAAAATAACAAGAAAACATAACACGTGAGGTGTCTACCTTCATCCACCTGAGATAGTAGTCTTTCACTGTGGCAACCTGGGTCTGCTGCAGCATGATTTCTGAAACCCATACTAAAAAAGGAGAGAGAAAAGGGTCTTGTAAAGTGCGTGAGCAGCTGAGAAAAAAATAAAATAAATCTGTCCCCAAAAACACTTTCTGACCTGCGTATGTCCTGATGTTGAGGTCTGCTTCTGTCATAGCCTGTCAGAGAAATGTGTTAATATAAGATAATATAACTTTATCTGAGGAATCATCATTCTAATTGTAATTCAATTTTACACTTTCCAAACACCAAATTAGGACCATTACAACATGTGATCTGTTACCAGAGTTCTCCATGGCAGCTCCCTCTTCTCCTTGTCGTACCAGCGCAGGAGCTGGGAGCGCAGCAGCACATCAGCAGAGTCAGGGAACGTGTGGTAAGTGCAGGCTGAGGCAGCATCCACGGTTTTCCCTGGGAGGACGATAAAACCATTCTCACTCGGGCAAAAACAAAACTTTACAAGGCGAATTCCACTCAACATTCAAGCAATAGTATTCATCGTGAACGCGAAGTGGCAGCTTTATGATTCACTGGTGGTTGTGTTTGGTTGCACCAGACCTGCTTTAGTGTGTCCATCCCTGTGTATGTGAAAACTAATCATTTGCAAAAAGTTTCAAAGTGCAAATGCAAATGTTGTTATTTGTTGGTCGGGACCGTTACGCACACCCTGGGACCCAAACACCGCTGGTTGATACTAATGTAGATAAATTATGTCTGAAGTGTCTTAACTTTTCGATTTGTTAAGCAACAAAAACATGGAATCTACCTTCTTTCACAGCTGTTTTTGATCTCTTCCCTTTCGGTTTTGCAGTTTCTCCCATTTCCATTCTGGCTCTTTTTCCTTTGCGCATCGCTGAACGTAACCTGTTCATGGTCTGACACCGTGTGTACGGACCTGTTTCATTTTTCTCTTGTGCACAGCACGATCAGTCATATTTTCCTCATGGATTCATTTTTGCTCCCGCCACGTTTACGACTGACATTCGCTGCTCCTCCAATCCGCTGCAAGGAAGCGAGAAACGTAGAGCAACGTCATATCCGGTGGGAGGGTCAAAATCAAAAGGCGATTTGAAGCGCATGTATTTCGTCATATTTAGCTTTAACCATTATCATCGCACTGGAATATAAAATGCATTTATTTCATTATTATTCAAAATAAGCTAAACGCTAAAATCAAACTAAAATAAGCAAACAGGCAACATTTATTTTATTAACATACAACCACACTATACAACAAAACTTTGTAAATTTTATTCATCTGCACAACTGAAATAATTTGTTCCTCTTGTCAGCCTGCAGAGCTCTCACCATCTAGAACTGGAAAGGATTAGAAAGATAAACAGTCATTTTCACATAGCATGGTGCCCTGAGGAGAAAAGAAAGGCTAGAACTGATAACAGATGTTACCTTCACATATGTTAATCCTGTTTGACAGCAGGATTTTTGCTTGTGTTTCATCCATGTTCATGTACAAGGTCTCAGCATTGTGCTGTATAAAGCGTGATTGGATTTGTTAGTACTTCTAGCAGTGATCACACAGTACACACAGTATTTTAGTTAGTTAGTTTGCTTACCATAAAGGCTGCAAACAGTGTACTGCCCATGAGTCTCTGCACATGGTCCTCAATAACTGGTAAAGAGCGGACAAAGTGCTATGCAGAGATGAAAGCAGACAGGTGTTAGTAAGAACATGTGTATGAATATATTTGTCAGAATTTGTGCATGTTAGAATACTGTAAAGTCTTGGCCTAACTATGTTAATGGTCTTGAGATAATGAGCTTTTGTGTCTGTGTTTGTGTACTGAAAAAAACATGCATGTACCGCCAAGGCCAGACTGGCTTGTATTTGTGCATCGATGTGCTCTCTGTTGCCCATAGCGTAGAGAAGGCGCTGGATCACTTCAAGTGAGAGAAGCTCATGAGAAAGCTCTTGATCTTGCTCAGCCAGCAACCTTCAACACAACACACACGCACATAACACACAGCATCAGAATGGAAAAACTATTACACTGAGAGTCATTATTTAAAATAATGCAGTGGAGTAGAAACATACATTCTATCAGGCTGTATTTCATTCTTATAATATTTTGTTACATATCACTTTAATAAAAATGAAAAAAATAATCATTTTCTTATTATTTATTATGTAATAAAACTATTAAAATATGTCTAGAAGATATGGGTTTATATTTGTGTTTACAACATCTAACTTAAATGTAAGGACCATACCGTATTGTTTTAGCTGCAGCAGCTTGTTGCACAAACACAGGCAGCGATCCAGTCATCTCAATTAGCCCAGACTCTGATGGGATTTTACATGTCAGCAAAACATGTGGTAATACAAAGTTAATGTGAAATTATGCCTGTGGCCGACATCATGACCTCATTTCCTACTTCCTATATAACACACAGTAGTTTACACAATATTTAGCAGTACACAGACACTCAAATAAAATGGCACACAGTAGATGTATTTAGATAAAGAGGAATGATTTTGGACACAGACCAGTCTCTAAGAAATGCTAGCACACTGAATGATCACATTGTTTCTTCACAGTTTTGGAGAAATCATGTGTCTGTTTACAAAATGTCAAAACGTTTATGGTACATTGTTAATATAAGTTTTTTTCAAACATGTGCAGCTGGTTTCAGTTTCATAATGAAAAGACTTGCAGTCAGGGTTTGCTGCATCAGCCCAGGGAACATTTTTATTGTATTAAAGCAACAGAGCAAAGTGTCACCTTCTATGTTCTGGTGCTGCAGAACGTCCTCAGAAGGCCTAAGCAGACTCACCAGACCACTGAGCAGGACCGGTCTTATGTCATAACACTTCAGGTCTAAGATCAGATTAATAGCTGCCAAAAATGATACACAGAGATACGGTACAAAGGTTTTACACAAGGTTAAAAAGTGATAATATATATTTTTAATTTATATATATTTTTCTTCATTACAATGTCCAGTCTACTCATTTGAAGTTTCAGCATACAAAACAAAAACAATTGCTCAGCCAAAGGAGCAGTGGCCACCAGATAGTCTTAAACATCTTTTCTGCTTACCTTCATCCTGAACCTCTAGGTGCAGGGACCTGAGCATCTTCAACAGAGGTTCTACAATGCCGTGATGGGCTGTCTTTAATTTGGACTGTTGAAAAGAATAATGTGATTAATTAATTCATAATTATATTACTTCTTAAATTGTAAATATAAGATTTGCCAGGTTACAAATAACATTTGTTGTTCAGTATCTTTGTCAAAATTAAGTGAAAAAGAAAATGTATATGAAAGAAAATTTGAATGTTTGGGCATTTCACTGGAACTGGTGGATTTATACAACATTCTCTCAGAATGATAACAAAAATAAATGCATCGTGGTAATATGGATTTGTGTGTAATATGGGGGTGGGGCTTTACCTGCACAGTGCGTAATGTGTGCAGAACCAGCTGCTGGGCCTTAGGAGAGGTACAAGTCATGAGGGTTATTAGACATTTGTAAATCTGGTTTTGGTGCTTAGGATTTCCATGGGATAGGGACTCCAGTAGGGCCCATGCTGTCTCTTGGGTTTCCTCTGTGTCAGACTCGGCCAGGCACTCTGCTATGACTTTTAAACCTGAGACAGGGATGGAGAGCAAAAGTGTTGGTCCCTACAGTGCTTCACAAATGACCCAAATGGCAAAAGAAATGAAACAGATCAATTAATCTGACTATAGATAAAACCTGTGAGAAAAAAATTCTGGTTCTAGTTTTAATTTTTAAAGAAGCTTATCTGATTGATTGATATAAAATAGTATGGAATTTACCTTGGCTTTCACAGATAATCTCCTTGTACTTGCGCCCACCATTTGAGACAGTGAGCAGAAGACGCAGGGCTTCTGTCTTGTCCTCCTCTTTGCTCTGAGCATAGCTCAGTATGTCCAGGAGAGTGAGAACACCTCCATCCTCCAAGAACTCCATCAGGTACTGATCACTGAAGAACATATGATACATGACTTACTCACAAAACACTTAATGGTACAGTTACAGCCTTTTACAGATTATAATCCATTGAGGTCCACTTTACTCACTGGCTTGATGCAGAAAGGAAAATCCCAATTGCTTTCAGCTGGAGTCCCAAAAATGTGCCAAACATGTATCTGATTAGTCAGTGAAGGATTTATTGATTATATAGTCAATTCAGAACAGGAACCAGGAGTAGGCCTTCTTCTTACAGGAAATTAAAAGTAAGCATTTTTATGTACATCTTGATATCAGCCACAATAAACAGTATTTAAATGTGTGCATGTTTGCAGTAAAGAACAGGGACAGATAAAAAGTTGAAAAATGAATTAAATCAGGTCCTTTATAGATTCCCCATCTCATACAACTTGTCACTTTGCTAAAGGTTCATGTGCAGGGTTAACTGCACATAAACCTCTGGACTAGACAAAAAATGAAAGGATATATATGACACCGAAGATAAAACGTATTCACTGTTACATTCATTCATGCACTGCAGAACTCCAGGTGCATTAAATATCTTTCTGTGCATGCTTTTCTAGTATTATGCAGTCTCAAAATTCAACAGGGCCTCAATCCTTGAACATTATGGACTTTATATCCAAATATGATCGTTAGGTTTTACAGCAGGCTAATGTGTGTTTGAGCAGGTTGGGCCAAATATATACTATTATATAACGTTAGCACTAACTAATCCAGACAAAAACCTTAAGCCATGTGAAGACAGGATACGTGAGTCTCATCCATGTGGTGAGTCGAGCCAGAAACAGACTGGCCACCTGTGCAAACCGCAGCTCCAGCTCATAAAACGTCGTCCCAGTGTTTTGGGTCAGAAAGGTGTTCAACATGCGGCACCGGACTTTCTTGTCGCCGCGGTCCCACTCTCGAAGAAAACTCAGCACTTCGCCGATGTTCGCTTGCTCTTCCTCTGTTGACATCATGCATTATGTTCTTCAGTTACACGCTGCCAAACGCCGCAGCATTTAACTAAAGACAAGTTCTAACTGATCAATAATGGAAACCCAAATGGTTTGGGACTGTTTGTCATCAAAATGCACTTATTAGTAGCTAATTTAGCCCGTTTCCCCTTATTTGCTCTACCTGGTGTCTACTTTAACCAAGCTAGTTTACCGTTGCTTAGTAACAGCTAGTTCCGCCCCGTCCCTCTTTCTCTTCCTCTTCCGCTGGGGCGCTGGAAGTGGGACTTTTATTTTGAAATATCATTTTGTGTAAACAAACTCTGAATTGCTTATGTGTATCAATGCACAGAGGAACTTCTGCTGCACAGAAAGTTCTTCATAAAGTGCAAATTACACTTTACCTCACTTATGTATACGCATTTTTAAATTTATTATAATGTTTTATTTTGTCAACAAAAACGTCAACAATAAGTAGCTAAACAAACTAAAAAAAGCAAGAAAACTGTAGTTCCTATTCCCGTAAAAAAAAAAAAAAAAAATCACTCTTGCTCAAATCTGCTTGTCCTGTTGTACTAACATTAATAATCATCTAAATTGATCCAGGGCACTTAGACAAATGCACTAATAGTCCATGACATTTCAGTGAATCTTCCTGTCATTCAATAATGTAGCTTCTCCCACTAAACACCGGCTGCTCTGCAGACTGACGCTGAAACCATGACAACTGTACACAACAAAGTAAACAAAGCTAAAAAACAAAACTAACAAACTAATAAAAAAGGCTACATTTAAACAAAAACTTGGTAATATCTTACAGACAACAGGCCTGAATCAAAATCAAGGGCCAAAATGAAGACTACAACATATAATCGTTTATCACCCGCTGCCCACAACATCTGTAACCATGGTAACTGTACACATCAACTGTACAGTAGCTCAACTGTATAGTAGTACTGTATGTAGCTTCAAAGTGCAGAAGCAAAACATACAACACATTACTCATTTATTTTCATGCCTGCGGTTCAAAGTTCACCTTTCACAAAGCCAAACGCAAAGGACAGTTGGCACCACAGTGCACAGCCTGGTGCATGAGTGGCCCCTGTGGAGCCAGCAAAGTCCGCCGCAGGTACGGACTGTGGCTGCTTTTGGAGCTTTACTGAATCAAACACATCAGTTTTCCTGATGCCATGTAGAAACCAAATCTGTGTCCTGGTGTTAGAAGATGATGTGCACTGCCAGCAGGTGGGGGTAATAGGACCTGGACCCAGATAAGGCAGACCGGGGGTTTGCTGCCCTCCGCAGGCTGCTTCCCGGTAAAAGTGCTTCTTTTTCGCATATAAAGAAGCAACATCTCGGTGTAGTGAAGAATATCACGGTAAAGTACAGTACACGACGGGACACAAACACACTGTCCCGAGCCACTTTGTGATGTCTCCTACAAACAAAGACCCCTTTACCTTCAGGGTGGACTTTTAATCTGCCTTAATGCCAAAACAGCGCCCGGCGACGCTTCATCTTATCGGAGGAAACGCAATTTATCGCTTCATTATTGACATTCCTCTGGGCATTTAAGGCATGTTTTCCCTGCAACGCTCATCTTATTAATGACTGGGTGTAATTTTGAGGCTAATGGATGAGTGAATAATGGCAGATAGAGCGGATCGGCACGGCACCCCAGACAGACCCGTTCTTAAGAACACAGGGAGAGTGACAAGGACGGGGAGAGGGAGAAAGAAAGGGGAGGGGAGCTGACATTAAAGCAACACAACAAGGAAACTACACTGCAGAGCCACAGACGCCTTCATTTTATGTTTTTGAATAATAGCCGGAGCTAGTGGCGAAGTGTGTCTGTGAAATCTGCCCGGAGCTCAACCGCGCACCGCCTCAAGTGCCCTGAAAAGGAGCAGCGTTTGACCGAGTTGGATTTAAAGGCGCTTTCAGAGATATGGGTGAGAATAATGAAAGAGGGCTTTAATTGTAATTCTGAGGGACATTAACGGAGGGGGAGCAGGCCTGTTCTTGCGGAGAGAGCCGTGCCCTAATGGGAGGCGGAAACAAAGGCCAACCGCACAGCTTAGTCGTAATAAATGAAACGCCAATTCAGATGATCTTTTGGCTCTTTTGTCCCCTTGAGATTCCTTTCACATTGACAGGATTGCTATCGTTTTAGCAGGCGGTGATTATGAATGAAGCTGGCTGCCACTGCAGTGAAGCTTTCATTATGAAGTCATTCTAATTAAATTAATGGGCATTTCCGTTGGCTTTGTTCCTGTGGAGCTGTGACATACAGATGTTTAACTGTTAGACAGGTGCTTTGGCTCATTCAAAGCTGTGACCTTTCACAAGAGGCTGCTGGATGAGAAAGCATTAAGTTCATGAATCAACATGCCATGATTATGGCTTTGTTTTCAACATGAACATGACCCCCACACATCCGTCCAGCAGATCCTTGATGTGTGTATCTGTGTGTGTGTGTGTGTGTCCACAGGCTCAGAGCCACCCAGCTCTCCACAGGTGGTGGAGGATGGAGGAGAGGAGGATGAGGAGGAGCTGAGTGGAGGTGAGGAGGCAGATCTGCGGTCCAGCTCCGGACGGGGCTCCCTGCTGACCCGGAGAGGCATCACGCTGAGGGTGCTGCTCAAAGACGGTCTGGTGGAGCCAGGGGATGGGGTGCTGGCCATCCACTACCTGGTAGTACCTCACGCACACCACAGCTGTGTACATCACCAGGCAGTGGCCTCTTTAAAGAAGTTCAGTATGTCTTTGTTTTACATGTTCTCTCCTCTCTGCCTCCTCAGGGTAAGAACTTTGTAGGGGACCTGTTGAATGATGGAAAAATCCGCTGGGTGGAGACGGGCCAGATCTTTAACTCCCCCAGTGCCTGGGCGACACACTGCAAGCGCCTGGTCAACCCGGCCAAAAAGTCTGGCTGCGGCTGGGCGTCTGTACGCTACCGGGGACAGAAGCTGGTCCAGTACAAAACCACCTGGCTGCACAAGTACCAGCCCAGCGCAGACATGGTGAGAGAAGAACTTTAAAATTACTTTTAACTGTGTTTTTCTTTTACACTATGACTGTGTAACTAGTCAATATAAATCTTTCAAATATTAGAGCAAATATACTGTCCTAAGTATCAGTAGTGTTTTGTGTCATGATCCAGAGTTAAGTCAAACAATAAAAAAACAGTAGATGCTTCTGAACGATCAAGATCGAGATGAGGGCCTTTCGTAGATCCTAGACCAAAACACTGAGATTGCAGGGCAAAGGGGGTCACTGTCTGACAGATGTTACGTGCTATTTTCTTCGTTTGTCACTCTATCTTCATTATACTTGTCATATATTGTGATGCCAGAGCCTGGTGAGTGAGGAGGAGGATGATGATGATGAAGAAGAAGGGAAGGCAGCTGTGCAGGCCGATGAGAAAAACAAAAACACCAAACCTGGTGTACATGGTATGATCCTCTTCCCTTCAAACGTTCTTTAACTGTGTGTTTCATAATAAGCTGGAAAAGGACATTTCTTCACTGTTTCAGATGTGATGGTTTCACGGAGAACTGACCGAGAGAGAATTCCTGTCAGATACTGCACCTTAGGCACCAGGGATGCTGCCAGGTGCAGTCTGTTACTCAGGGTGATCAGTGCCATTTTCTCTGCACTCTATGTAAAGTAAATTAGAGAGTAACTGACACTTGGTTGTATCCTCAGAGATCCACACACACTGGTGGAGCTGTCAGCCTTCTCAGCCATCAACAGATTCCAGCCTTTCAATGTAGCTGTGTCCAGTAACGTGCTGCTGCTAATGGTGATGAATCATTTGATTTAAAGGATTTTTACATATCGATAAACAATCTAGAGACTGAATTACCTGCTTTTTGTCCTTATCAGGACTTCCACTGTCACCTGACCACCAGTGAGGTGGTGGGATATCTTGGAGGGCGATGGGACACCAATACACAACGTGAGTGCCACTTTACCCGAGCAACTAGAAAGTCACTGCAACAAAAGTGGAAGATCAGAGCAAACCTACGACAAACAAACTCAAACATTAGCGTCTTTCTGTCTCTGTTTTCCAGTGCTCACAGTCTTAAGGGCTTTCCCCTGCCGGACCAGGCTGGCAGACAGAGATGCTGCTTCTGCCGTTGAGGAGGAGGTAAGGACAGTGAACCAGTAGTCTGCACTAACAGCATGTATGACTTCAGGAAACAACAAGGTGAATGACAGCAGGTTTAAAAATTCACAAGCTCTTCTTGTGCCCCAGGATCGTTCAGCCAACCAGCACTTGCGTATCTTTTTCCAAAAGCCAGAAACCAAAGACTCTCAAATGTCCATTACAGGGAAATAAAAACTCTGGTGTGAGTGTGTTAACCCTAAACAGTGTGTATGTGGCATACAGAAATAAACATAAAACCTTAAAATGTTGTCCTTCCCCTTTGGATCTGTGCACTGATACTAGCATGTGTTCAGAAACCTTATTTGTGCGAATGTTGGGCAAAACTTGAAAATAGCAGTTACCCATTTACAGAACAGTGCATGCAGCATTACAATGTGGAAAATGGGAGATAGGACATCAGCTGTGTAAAACTTAGGGCTTTATTCAGTTTTGCAAAAAAATCTGAATAGTCTTCCTTTCTTTAATGATCATGTTAAGTTTCTCTTCACCCAAAGAGAGCTGGGGTAGGCTCCAGCAGATCCCCAAGACCCTGGTTAGGAATAAGCTGGTAATGGATGGATGGATACTAAGTTTCTTATGTCAGGTGGCATGATAAATATGGTCTCAATGCACATGTGTGTACTTTTTATCTGGTGACAAAATGTAAAGTAATGAACATCTAACACTTACAACCCTCCAGATCTGTCAGAACCTGTTCTTGCGTGGGTTGTCGTTGGTGGGCTGGTACCACAGTCACCCGCGAGGTCCAGCTCTGCCGTCTCTGCAGGACATCGACTCCCAGATGGACCATCAGCTGAGGCTGCAGGGATCAAACAATGGCTTCCAACCCTGTCTTGGCATCATCTGCGGTAAGTACCTGCCTGTAGCTACACTGTGACTGTGGGAATATACTGATGTGCAGGGAAAGTCTCTTTTTGAATACTTGTTCCACAGGGAACTATAAAAATACTCAGACACTTTATTGATCATATACAAAGAAATTAAATTGAATAGTATTGTACATTACTGTACTGCACAGGATATACAGGATTTATCTACAGCACATACATAGTAGCAAAGTATAGTGTAATGTCAGAAACGGTGACACACTAGTTGCACTCTAATAAGAATAAAATGAGGCAATGGGGTAAAGTGTAGGCAGCAGGTACCATAAAACACAAACTGCAGTTGAATGAGACTTGAATGACTCTGGAAGATATTTTCAGCAGTTGTATAGGCAGCTCTCTACAGCACAGCAGTTTATTTACCAGTTATCAATTCAGTTATAAAGTGATGTAAAGAAGGGGTCACTTTTCATGCTATTTATTAAAAAGCCATTTTTATTGCTTCATTAGTGTTTTACAATAACAGTAATTATCAGTAGGGTGGTTTGTCAGCACGTAGACAAATGATTCATTCTGCCATAATCAAGGGTTTAAAGGTCAGTAAAACATCACCACCCAGAAACTTATGACAGCAGCCAAATTGTAATTACTGTCTTAAAGGGACCTGCATGTCTAAATCAACCACAGATTGTATGGCCAGTGTTTGCCACAGCATGAAGCCTGGGCTCTCTAATTGTCACAAAGGTTTGACACCACTTACCTTGCAACTCTTTTTTTTCCTCCCCGCCAGGGCCATATTATCATGGCAATCAAGGAGTGGCCTCCACAATAACTCCATTCTGGGTTGTGCCTCCACCTGAGGTGAAGAGAGACAAAGTTAACAGACTTTCAACAACTCCTTTTATTATGTAGCTTTTTATATACTTTGTCTTTTCTCTCACATTGTTGATTTAGACATTTGTGCCCTTGTCTTTGCTATACTTGTGTATAATCTGTCTGCAGCAACGGCCTAATGACTACGGTATCCCAGTGGCTGTGGAGGTCACCTATGTACAAGACAACTTTCTCACCAGCGATGTTCTTAACGAGATGGTACTGATACTGCATCCTCAGTTTTATGAAACTACTGCAGAGAAATCAGAATTCATATGGCTACTTTATATGAATGCAGTATATCATCATAAAATAATTTGGGCCTGTTTGTTTCCTTAACAGATGCTCCTGGTCGACTACTACAGGGCAGCTCCCGACCTCGTCCAGTTCAACCAGTACTGGTGTCCTGATACGACCATGATGGACAAGATCAAGGTAGGATGATTTATAGAAGAGCTGAAAAGATAAAACAGATTTTAGTTCAGTTTATCAGGACAGATGCTAGGTTAAGTATTTTGGGCCGTCTTGACTGTTTGGGAACTCATACAGCAGGTGACCCAGCAGATCTAACTTGTTCGTCTACTTCCTCAGGGCTCTCTGAGTTGCCATGCTCCCAAAGATCAGGCCTACTCTCAGATCTTAGAACACGTCTACAGTCAGTTGAGCAACATGCACTAAGAGGATCTGCTCTGCACATGTGCATGTAGCTGCGCTCCATCTCAAGTCGATACATTTCAAAAACCTTTTGTGCAGAGCTGACAGGACTAGTGGAAGGGGCGTAGAATATACTGTAAACCCACTTCAAAAAACATGTAGATGCCTTGTATTCTCTCATGCTTAAGTAATAGTTCATTTTGACACAGATCTGTAACACTGGTTGCCCCATGAGCATGTACTTACCACAGATACAGAGCGAGAAAGATAAAATTGATCACAAAACCAGGCAGCATCAGATCAGAGAAGATAAAAAATGTTAAAACAATATTTTCCTGAAAGACACTAAATACAATTCTTTTATTGACCAGAAACCAGCCTGTATTTACGCCTAACTGGCCTCTGACCTTTTACACATGGACCTACAATATGTGCCTGTCTGTGCCAATATCCTGTGGCATCAGCAGATATTGCCAGATATGTACAGTCCCAACTATTAATATTTTGTAATTACCATTATGGAATAAACAAATGGGGCAGTGGTTGGAAGAAAACTGAAATCAAGTAGTGCAAAATATACTAGAGTGCATTCACATTTTATGTGAATGTGTCTTGGGTTGACCTAAAATGTACTCTGCAATAGGTTTTGTGAATGTTTGTGTTCCTCAAGTCAAATTGAAAGGTTGCAAGTAAATTCGTACTACTAAGCATCTTTTTTTAATGAATCCATGTGTGTGTGTGCTGTGTTGTGAATGTGCTCCTCTACTGTCTACCTGTGTGGTTACATGAGACAAGAGTCCTGTTGTTTAGGACAGATATCTGCTTCCTCTTTTACTGTACTGTATTTATTACAAACTGTGGATTGTGTGATGTTCGTGTATAAAGACTTATGCCTTAAGCCTGCTGATTGATGATCCACAAACCATTAAAATATACACACTGGAACTATTTAAACATAAATGTGAGTGATCTGTTCATTTTATTCTAGAAAAGAAAGGAAGAAATAAAAATTATGCTTGAACCCAGAAGATCAAATATATGACATGTAACATTAAAGCCATAATCTGTTGTTCTCACCGTTGAGCTGACACAACAATAGCACATTTTTGCTTATTATTTATTGTAAGATGGGGGGGGGGGGGGGCAACAAAAAAGCATGTACAAACACTTTGATAATAAAACACAAAATATTGTGGTTAAGTTCTGTACTCATACCAAAAGGAAAATGACAACTTAAATCTAAGACACACAATTACAACGTGTAATATATGACTACATGCAAAGATTAATTTAAAATGTTTTAAGGTCTTGTATATAAAAAAATAATGCTAAAGAAAGCCAGGATGATTTAATTTTGTTCAAACGACTGATTAAAGAAAAACATAGCCCTTTAAAAACATAATCAGTGGGACATTTTTTTAAACGTATTAAAATCTAGATAAAGTTTCCACTGGTGGTTTGCAACATGTTCAGAAAACTGTCTGTAGTGTCATACGTGCAGAAATGTGCACACATGCATTTCATCATTTACACAGAAAAAGTGCCAGTGGCTAATAATAAATCCAAAGGTAGAAAAAAGAAAGTCTTCACTACTCTTAAGTAGTTAAGGTAAGTTTTGGTTGCTGTATTAGTTGCAGTACGTTCCTCCTTTCTTTTCCAAAGGCACTAAACCAAAGCTAGCAAGGACATTTTTTTTTTCATAACAGTGTGTTACAGACAGCACCTCCAGTCCTTTAACTTCACCCTGAATTTGATGCAAGAACTGAAATGTAGATCAAAGATGTAAACATATTAGATAAGGACTACATTCAGGTGTGGGGGAAGTGTTTGGCAGCATGGAGTGATGAACAAACAAAGACTATAAAAGGGGAAATATAAGAGAGATACCATGAAAAAATAAACATTTCTCATTTACAATTAAAATGTTTTTCCTCAGCAATTCAAAAATCACCTGGACTGATGTTTGGTAAGAATTCATGTTTGGTAATAAGCTATGGGCAATAGCTTACAATTATTTCTCCCTTTCACACCAGGTCTTCCCTCACACTGTACAGTTTAAGTTGGATTACAATCCACCTGCATGTGTGGACTGTGACTGAATCCAAAACAAGAAACCAGTCTTGTGTAAACACATTAAAGGTGTCTAAATCAGCTCATTACATCATTAATAATCCGAGCCACTGGGAGTGATGAGAACCACAGGGTCAGACTGAGATTCAAAGCACAGATGAGTTTCACATTCTTAAAGACGTGAGGGCAGACAGAAACAGGGTCAGTTAGTGATGAATATGAAAGACTGTCGCTGCCAGCAGCGTCGTCTACTGAGGCACTGTATAGAGTTAACAGGTGCCTAAAACAGGGGTCAAAGGACTGAAACAAGAAAACAGATTAACATGCTAAGACAAACAGACAAACTAAAGTGTGTTACTGAATTATACACACTAAGCAATATGCTGCTTTTGCATTTTATAAACACTTTTTGGCTCCGGCTCCTCTATTGAACAGACTAGCAGACAACCAATTAACAACATATCCTTCTGTATTCCTAGGTAAACACATGCCTGCCTGAAGTGACAAAAAGGTGCAAGATCTGCATTTAACTTTGGGTCTGTGTGTAAGGGTTGAGTTAGTCTGTCACACACACATGAATCTCATTTGAGGACCAAGGTGCAAATACAACAATTTCTCACATATTCATAAGAAGTTCTAGTCGAAAAAACTACGGCACTAAATAACTAACAGAAATCAAAATACTGAAATATAAGGAACCCACTGTGTGAGGCCTGTTATCTTCTGAATCTGTCATCACAGGACAGCTCAGACACAGATCTTTAAAAGAACGCTAACAAACAGGCCCCGCACCTGAAAACGGTCTAAATCACAACTCGGAAACAGATTTTGGCTCATGTTTCTCATTAAACACATGAAGCATTTAAATCCAACTAGTAAAACAATATTTGTTCATGTATAGCTCCATTTAGTTAATGTAATTCTCAGTCATACCAGCAGGTGGCATTAAAAGATGATTTTCAGTTCTTAAGGGGCACAAAACAGACTAAAATATTTAGTCCAGTAAGACATAAGGTTTAATAAGATTTGAGTTGGCCTCTCCAATCAGAAAACTAATAGTAAACTGGTGACCAACCTGAGTTTTGAACAGACTATAGTCACCAAGGTTTAACACAAATTCTCAGTAATTTGTGGTTAAAGAAAAATATTGCTTTTAATGGTTAGTCCTCAAGAAATGTTTCTGACTGTCAGATAACCGGTGACAATAATTTGTGTCCATCTTAGTCTAGATCCTTTTACCTTTAGGTGAAACAGGTTGATATTCAGGTCTGGAAATGTGACCATGTTCCTCAGAACTCCAGATGACACAAAGTGCTTGTCTGCGATGATGACGTTGGAGCTGAAGTTGGAAACAGATCTTCTGCAGACCTTTCTTGGCTTCACTTTCCACTTCCTTTACTAACTCTACTTCCTCTCTCCTCCTCCTCTCCATCAGTCCGCTCTCTGCTCCCTTGCTCATTTTATATTAGTGTGGTAATGGAACAAGGACCTCGACGTAGTTAAGAGGGAAGAATCCGGACTGGCCGTTCAGCATGCCCTCATACCAATTCTCGTCGATCTGATTGGTCAGGGTGATGATATCGCCCTCGTGAAAACCCAGCTCGCCTTCATTTTCCGGATCAAAGTCATACAGCGCCTTACAGCTCGGCTGCTCTGGAGCTGAGAAAACACAAGTGGGAAGAGGGAAGATAAAGAAGATGCAAAAGGAGGGAAACTCAAATTGCAACAACACAGAATGCTCTCCAACAGAGCAAAGAGCCACAGCACTGCCAGATCCAGTAAAAGGTCGTCACACTGCACACCTTAAGCATGTAATCTACTGTAGCTCACACTTGTTTATATACTGGATGTTAGTGCAACATTAGCAAGTGGTAAAGTCAGATCCAGTATATCCCAACACTGCTAATAAGGTCGATAGTGCTGTTAAATTAATCTTAGAGCAAAAACCACAACGTGCTATAGCACAAGGTTTCTCTATGGTTTTCTCTCTACATCTATCATCTATCCATTTCCCAGTGACCTCACATAGATCAGCGGAGCAGAGGGGGGCTCCACACACAGACAAACAGCTTTTTTGTCACCAAACAATTTTCTCTTTGTATCAAGTTCACACAACACACTGCTGGGCAAGCTAGAGATGGGGAAAGCTTTGGTCACTCATTTTCTCCGTTTTACTGCATAGTGTATCAATTTACAGAGGCAAAAAAAAAAAAAAAAAAAAAACCTATAATAATAAAAACTATAATTATTTATTAGAAAAGAACCAGCCATCACAAACACTTCTCCAAAGGTAGATTATATTTAAAAAAGCTCTGCCAATGCAAAAAGAACCAACGTATTTAATGTACAATATGACAATGTGAAATGTCTGACAAAGATTTCATTCAAAAACGAAAGTTTTGCTGTCAGGCAGCAAGGAGGACAACTTGTGTGCTGGAAATACTCTTTGGACTGAAACTGTCCCTTCAGAAAATTGTGTCACGCTTTGCAGAAAAAAAAATATTCTTTTTGCATTTGAAGAGCCAAATTCTAATTTTGTTCTCATTGTAATCTCCTTCCATACGTTAATGCCAATATGCTTGTCTTCACAAAACACACTAATGGTGTTAGCATTCAGATCACATCTTTAAGTAACCATTTGCTTAATAGCAGTAATTTTAGTAAAAGCAGCTTCTGCTCCACACAAAAGAGTGGTATTTGCAGCCTACTGCTCCAAAACTAATTCGGTTTCCTCTGCATTGTTCCCAAGATAATGGATTTAAAAAATTGTTTTACACATGGACACACCTAAACTCAGTTAACATACTATGCATAAAGACGGTGGGACATAAAAATCTAAAATATTCTTAGAACAAAGGTAGCAGTTTGTAAAGTGCTAAAAAGTAATGTGCACAATATTATATGTATAACTTGTTTCACAACAGCCTTTAAACACATAACAGATCACTACAAATAATAAATAACTAATTATATTTCTGGCAGTAGCTTTTTGTTTTCTCTGTGTTGATCACTGTAATAGTGCTGCCATTGCACTTTACCAAAGACATCAGCAAATAGCTGCTTTTTAGGGTGCTCCTAAAAAAAAAAAAACAGTTAGCACAGAGAGGTCAAATTCCCCAATGTGGATTTAATCATATTGAACCATAAACAATAATACACATTCTTATACTAGTAGTAGTAGTTTTTGTTATCATCATTAAATATTAAAGTGAATTATAGTCTGAAAAATACAAGCTCTCACAACATGCAAGTCAATACATAATGATGTGTTAGAGAAAGTTCTTTGCTGTAATGAAATCAATGATCACATGGACTCAGGCTAAACAAGTCATTAAACTGCATTACAAATTTTTATGACAACATTTTAAAGTTTAATTTAAGGACCAAAGTTTTCATGTAATTACTGTTTTGTTTGTAAACTTCCAATACTGCAGCCAGCAGGTCAGCTACAGGGTAGTATTAAAGAACAGGATGTGGATTTCATGCAAAACCACTACATACTTGTTAAACATGCAGCATAAACCACCTATTATGGGCTGCATCTGTGAAGAGCACAGCTTTTACCATACGTCCTACATGTCACAAACAAGCTGCACGTTCACCGGCGATCATTTCAAGACCACAACTACAACTGTGAGTGAGAAACGGCCCACACGTACTGAGACTCACACAATCTGGGCTTCTGAAAGGGCAATCTGGCCAAGGGAAAACGCAGCTCTGATGATGTCACAGGAAAGAGGAACAAGGTCAGTTGGAGAAAGTCGAGCCAGATGACAGGACAGCACACACACTCACCCCTCCCCCTCACACAGAAACACACGTCAAGAACTGAGTAATTCGAGAGCCAAACATTCAAACAGACTGAAGAAGGAAAAAAAAAAAAAAAAAAAAAAAAAAAAAAAAGGAGCTAAATGTTTTCACATATTTCTGCTCAGTGGTACTGATTGGTTGCAGGTCTTGAGCAACAATGTTGGCAATGGGAGCAGATTTTTTTTCCAGTTTAGTTTCTGTCAGATTTCTAAGGCAGGCATGCTACTTGGCCTAGTCTTTCTTATGTGCATGTAGAAACAGCTGGATGCTTTATTGCTGCTGGAACTCTGTTATGGCAGCTCTTTTCCACATACACTATTCTGCCCTTTTGTGTGGCTTTAAAAGCACTATAGTTGTAAGGATGAATACAAAATAATGAGTTTTTGTTGTTTATTTGATTAAAACGACGACTGTTCTCTGGTGCCAACTGTACAGTCTGTCATGTCAGCATTTGGGCCTTAATGTTTAATTTAAATTTATTTTACACACGCTCATGGTAAAATCACAAAAATCACATCTTTTTGACTCAGAAACCCATCAGATGTTGCCTACCTGAGTTGCGTGAAGGCGGAGGGGCCACTGAGGTTGAATATCCGCCATTTGAATGGTTGTTGTCTCCAAAATCAAAGATGGGTTTGGGTTTGGGTGTGTAGGTGCGTCTTGGTCGAGACTGAGCCTCATTCATCCTGTTCAAAATGATGAAATTAATGATTCTTTACATTTCCAAACATACAAATTATGCCTTAAGCTCCTGTGACTAAACCAGACTCAAAGAACTCCAAGCAGAAAGCTCCACAGTTAGATGCACAACACAGTTGGTGTGTCAGGTTTCATTACTGCACCTGTCTTGAAGTTTGTCAGAAAGCTCCTCGAGCACCTGCACAGCCTGTCTGTGGTACTGCAACTGGGACTCCACTAGAGATGACAGCTGGCTCACCTGCTCTATCTACACACACACACACACACACACACACACACACACACACACACACACACACACACACACACACACACACACACACACACACACACACACACACACACACACACACACACACACAGTCACTTTGCTGAAGTTACTATGCAACTCACTGTTCCTCAAAAGAATCATAGTGGTAGATTGTTTTGGAGCACTCAACCAGGACAAACAAATGTTCTAACTCCTGAACCCAAAGACTTATTACATTTTATAAGTGTTTAACGATACAGCAGCTATTTAAAGCCATGCTTATTTGCAGTGTCAGCATTATTATATCAAATGGGTGTGTTTAATGGCTCTTTACAGGTGTAATAGAGAGGGTGTTTGTCCTATGGGTGTGTTGGACATCAGCTTCCCTATAGTGGATTGGAGCAAGTGAAGAAATGTTTCACGACACAGTGGTGGGATATTGTATTAGCAGTGATGGTAGTATATATCCCAAGAAGGCTCAGGTGGCAAATAACTTTGTTTTGAAATGTTTTAACCAATATTTAGATATTAGTAATGGTAATTACTGTAAGGCTGCCAGGGTTACTGCGTTTAGACTACATATTTTGATATTTTATATGAGTGTTCTTTTTCCACTGCATTCAAAGTGGGCAAATGTCACAAATGCTTGAATGTTATGTTTGATTAATTACCCACCTTGGGAATCTGGCACAGGAACAGGGGTTGTCTTAAAAGGATGTTTCAGAGCGCACACACACTGACCCCGCACACTGAATATTAGTTAAAAAAAAAAAAAAAAAAAAAAGCCTCACATCAGTCTCCAGCAGGTTGTACATGCTGGTCTCGGCCACTTCCTTTGACTCATGAAACTTCTCCAGAGCCTGCCGGACCTCCTCATCTGGGATTTTGCCCTGGCGCTTTTTCTTGTAATCATAGTCCAGGCGACGACCTTCCAGCTTCTTTAGGTGGTGCTAAGGCATTAGGAGCTATAGTTAGTTTAACAAGCTAGCATACACTTTGCAGTCACACAGTAAAGAGCATGTGAGCATGTCAGATACCTGTATCTCTCTGAGGTCCTTGTCACAAAGCCCTTGCAAAGGATCAATGAAGTTCTGCTTGACATCGATGTCTAGAGAGTCTTTGATTTCTGCCAATCTCTTCATGGACTCTCCCACATCTACTAGAGCTCCACCTGAACCACACAGATATTACCAGGCCATTATCATTAGCAGATTTTATATTGCTGCCAGACCACACACACAGTAACACACAGCATCTCAAAAACACACACACAAATAAGAGTAGGGTACATTAAACAGTCAAAATGGCGTTCATCTGTTCTGTAAACAGCTCTGTTGAAATCTGACAGTAAGCATTTTAAGTATACAGCACATTAGCACATCCATGCACACATTAAAACCAAAACCTACACATGCCAACATTTGTCTGCCAGGAATTTTATTTTAAACCACAACACAAACATCTTACCAAAGTTTGTGTCCTCTCCCAGCTCTCGTCCATACTTGGCCATACACTCTCCCAGCAACCCCTCAGCTTGAGGATACCCTGGGTTCTTCACCTGACCACGGATCTTAGACATAGTGTTCAACATGGACAGTTTGGCCCTTGACGCTACAGAAGGGAGTTGAAACTAAATTTTACTAAGAGGTTTAACCTATTTAAGCATTTGTGTGAAAGCAGGTTTTCTTCTCACCTGGGTTGGGCTGAAGGTACTCTGATGTTTTAGAGATTACCTCCACTACCGCTTTACTGGTCACATCTACTTTCTACAAAACACATACAAGTATACAACACAGCTACTGCAGTCACAGAGCAAATATAAAATAGTTGGCAGACAAAGGAGGTATTCTGTGTTTTGTTTAGCATTGTTGGTATGTGCTTGTTCAAATATTCTTACATAAAACTGAATTATTTTTAAAAACACTCCCTAGAAACAGTTTTTTCATGAAGTTGTTGTTGTTGTTATTGCCAGTACAGGCTGTGGTGACATGCACATGATAGCCTATGGTGTTCTGTATAGTAACGCTTTGCACTGAATTTAAGGATCTAGACAATTTTTTCAGTCTATAAACCAAAAAAAAAAAATTCAATTATCACTAAGAAAACATTCACGTTTAATTAGTGAATTTTCCCATTTATTATGTATCAAAATGTTGCTGACTGATTTTCTAATGTTCAACCAATTAACTGACTTATTTCAGTTAATTGCTGGTAACACATTTAATGTCAGTTAGCTCTCAATGTCATCCAGTTTTAAAAGAATTTCATTAACACTGAGGTCAGAAAATTTGTCAACCAACAGAGAATTATGTACAAACATGAAGGACGGAAGTCCCACAAAATACTGTGTGTGTACTTATGAATGTGTGAAACCAACAACCAGCCCTACAGCTTTGATTAAAAAGGCTTCTCTTTTCAAACCACAGAAAAGATTCCTCTCTTACCCGTTCCAAGTCTCTGAAGTCATCATCTAGTTTAGTTCCTTCAGCACCTCCGACTTTCTCACTGACCATCTGGAGGGAGAGGGAGACAGTGAGACAGAAATAAGAGGGTGAGAAAGGAGAGAAAGGGGGAGGAAAGCCAGAAAGTGAAATTCAGTTTATGCTGCTCACAAGGTTTTTATTTTACTGACAAAGCTCGTCTTCAATTTGAACATTCACATGCTTGCTCTGAGTAGAAAATGCAATGATTAAGAACTGGAAAACAGCCCATTTTCTCTTCAAGTACTTACAAGTATTTCTTTACACCTATTTCTGGCTTATTCATTAAATATAAGCAAAGTTATATATATTTTGTATTTAGAGACCTATATGAGCCACACTGAACTGTAAATTCAATTAAACTGTTATTCTGGCTCTCTAATGACTCCAAACTGCTGTGACTTCAAGATAATTAAAATCTTAACTGTTCTGTCTATGAGCTACATGGCTACATATCTGAGTTTCTCCAAGTGGACTGGGCAGAAAGGCAACTACCAACACCACCAGTAAGACAATTAAAATGGCAGCCAGCTGCAGAACCTGCTTGCAGAGTAACTTGCAGATTTATTCTGCAACAAGTAAAATAAACCACAATGACTCATTTGTGCTTCTCATACGTTTATGCTGTGGTTCCAGTGAAGTTTAGTCACTTTTGTAATAATAAAACACCAGCACATACTGTAATGAATCTGTCTTTCTCTCTCTTTGTGTACAAACTATAAGGGTATTTTCAGATAAATGTACATCTGTAAGACCTGGCCTATACCATATACAGATATGAATAACTTGTCAGAATACTAAGTTTTGCCTTTCTGACTGTGAAATTGTTTATTAAACATATCCAATCCTTTGGATTTGACAAAAAAGTGTAACTTTCTTGCCTTTTCTGAATTAAATTCACTCATCTGTGATGTGAGGAAAATGCTTATTAAAAGTATTTTTCAATGGGTGAGTGAACAGTAGTTCATTATGTACAAAAACTGCAATACCACTGCAGAAATTCAATATCCAAAACTATTACTTTGGCTACATCCTAACAAACAGAACATAATACATACAAACAGTCTAGAATCAGTATAGTCCTATTATACTATAATAGGACTAGACTAGACTAGGTCTCTGCTGTGTAGAGAAAGAACATGACAAGGAACTTTGTGGGATTCAGGTCATAAGTAAAAATGCAACCTCAATTACTACTCAGCATTTGGCTCCATACCTACAAGGAAATGTAACACTGCAGTCTGCATAATTTTTGGCACTCTTACCTGACTTACAAGATGCATGCATTTATTTCAGAATTTTTGTAATAAACCACTAAACTTGAGATCGTTTTCTAATTTTCTTGCACTATGTAGAAAAGTGAAATGAAGTTATCATCTGTTAATGAGAACAACTTCTCATACAGGTTTAACATTGTATTTACATGTACACAGGCTCAAAGTAATAGAGCCCAAAAACATCCACAAAAAGTTATAATAGGGGCATTTTGGTATAAACAATGCACAGAGCTATGAAGAGGGATCAGTCTGTAAATGGTATCGTTTTGATCAAAAATGACAGGGTATTAGTTGAATGGTAGTACACTACAACAAAGCATGGTTAAAGCTTTGCTGTAGTCTCAGATGATTTTATGCAAGACCCAGAAAACTATAAATTTTCTTTGTTTTTGTTTTTTTTTTTTAACACTGTATATGAAAACAGCTGATGAACATTAGGGGGTGGGTAAACCCACTTCATTAGTTAATTCTTTCTCTCACACTGGTATTAAGAAATATTAAAAGCTGCATTAAAAGGTTAAAAAAACCTTTTTTATAAAGCACAAAAATACATGGCAGGAGAAAAAAATTACATCATAGAGACTCAAAAACTAGGTCAAAGTTATTCATGATTAAAACTATATAGTAGCTCTGCTAACAGCACAAGAGCAACCCACATTTCTAGAAGTTTGTGTGTTTTGACATAGAAAGTAAAAATGTGGATGCAGATATAATTCACCATCATGCTATATGTAATTTTATGCCACATCAATGCCTGTGATAATAGGGACTATTTCCCCAAAAAGTTAACTAACTTAATAGACATTATTAATACCAGGTAAAAACACCAGATTAATTAAAGTACGTCACATTGATATAAAACTCATATAAAAAACAAGGTTATGAAGAAGTCCTGCAACCATAGTATAAACAGCATGGAAAAATTTCCAATTTGGTTAACAAATTCGCTCAGTTAGCTGCAACTGTAGCTGTCTGCTCTTTTTAAGACGATTGCCAACATTCTTTCACCTAGCAATTGTATTAAGGATGAATCTAGATTGGGAGTACAAATTTCCAAAATGGGGATTATAATGCTGCCTGAATAATTTTGCATCATTTGGTTTACCCAAGATAAAAAACTGCACAAAAATATCTGTAACCTCATCCGATGTGACAAACACATTAGACCAGAACAGTGTTTTAGGCCAGCAAAAATAAGTAAAGTAAATGTATATGGCAATGAGCGCATAGATCTAATTTTAAATGTGATTGATATTCACCTCATATCAATTGATTCTTTGCATCTGATTTATCCACTACATTTAACATGAAGCAGATACCTTGTCTGCCGTTACTCCTTAGTTTTTGATGTCCTCCATGTAAGCATTAAGTTATTTATTTTTCACTGAACACTAAAGCATTTAAGATCCAAAAAACTTATAATTGTAGATGTGCATGAATAAATTGATAAAACCTAAGATTTTGCTTGTGCTCTACGTGTTCGAGTGTTTTAAGATTATGTGTTAGGACTAATTCTCAGAAAATCCAAGTAATAGTGGAGGGAATACAGTACAAGCAAAAACAACAACATAGAAACTACGGGGATAAGATAGCATTTCCATGGGCCAACTTCCTGAATGCCTTCAGTGTAGAAAGTCTGAGCTATGTCCAGAGTTATTGGCTCTCACGGAGTTTGGCAGAGAAAGCAGCTGCCGTGCAGTCAAATAAAGGGAACGCACACTTTTCCACCTCCTCCATATCATTACTTGGATTGCTTTTTTATTCACTAATCCACTTAATCTCCCACTAAAACACCTTTAGGATTGCATTTCGGAACAAACCGGCCTAACATGACAGCTTGTGAATCATGTTATTTTACCACACAACCAAAACAACAGTGATCCCAGTCTGTTCCTGACAGGAAGCCGGGGCAGAAACCAAATGTCTTTCCTGCTTAGATCAGCAGGGTTAGGACGAAAGAGACTTAAAACTCCTTTGCCCATCCCCACCCATAAGTGAAATACACGGACAATATAAAAACCTGCACTCTCACACTGTCAATACAGCGTTTTATATATATCCACGGGGAGCAATGTCACTTTAGCCTTTAACCTCCTGCACAAAATACGGATGTGGATCTAAACAAAAGACAACAGCTGGAAATTGGGTCTGGACTCATTACTAAAACTAACGGTTCAGGTTACACTGCACCACGGACGGAAAAAAGGGTTTCTTCTCCTCGTTAATATACCTCTCATCTGTGTGTGTGTGTGTGTGTGTGTGTGTGTGTGTGTGTGTGTGTGTGTGTGCATATACACATGTGCACAGGCTCAGCTTTTATCACACAACTTTTCTTTAGTTACTGTTTTCACACGGACAGTCCCTTTGACAAACAGAGCCAACAGTTAGTTAATGTTTACCACAGGACATGTAACTACGTTAGTTAGCTACTCTTTGAATCTGGTCCACTGCTGGCTAAGGCGACTTTAAAGGACAAAATGTGAAACAGCTGTAAACTGTTTCAGGATAATAGTTTCACCTAAAACAAAGCTTGGTGACTAAAACTAGTTGAAGTTAGTTTTAGCTAACTAGTTGAACTAACGTTAACGGAAAACACTTCCAAACGTACTCGGTTATTTTAGCGCTGAGTTAGCTAGCTGTGACTAAGGCAGTGGGAATAAAACATTAAATATTGATATTTTACACACTGAGAGAAAAGTGTTTGCAGGGTTATCTTCCCTGTTGTCGACACACGCTAACGTCCACGTTAGCAGAGCGTTATTAACATTAGCCAAAAACTGCTAAATTAGCTACTAGTCAATGCTAGACGAGGCTAGCTGCTAACGGCACATGACAGTTACTAGCTCAAAGAAAAGTTTTCCAAACCTGGCTGGCTTTGTAAAACTGTTTCTTCAAGCCCGCAACAGACATCTTGGCTGTCTTCTAGCTCCGACGACGACGTAAATAGGTCAGGCTATAACTAAACTTCGGGATAGGGTTTGTTAGAAAAGGTTGTCAGTGGATAAATGTTTAGGAGCAATCATAGGACCGCACAGCCGTCACTCCAAGTCGGGACACGCCAGCTAACCACGTCCACGTCGAGGGAGATGCTTCCTTCAGAGTCAGCTGCAAAACCCGCCCCAGTCAACGCTATTAGCTCATGGATTGCTAAAATAAGCATTAGCAATGCAGAGCACACAGTTACGTTAAACAAAGCATCAAATATGCACCAGATTATTTTTGAATAAATCTGTCTCTTCACACAGTGACTTAACACTGTATGATTAAATTGGTGCACACTGCCACCTGCTGGTCGTAGGAGGTTCGCGCCTGTCTGTGGCTGCAGGCCACATGGTCACATCCTCACACTCATGTATTTATGCTTAAAGAAGTGAAGAACAGGTGGGACAGACTGACAAAGTGAAATTAGAATATTATGTGAATGTGATGACCATTTAAAGCTCAAATGTTTTAGAAAATAAGCCTTCTTTCCACTGTTGTGAAGTTTGCACACTGAAGAAGGATTATTTCTTAATATTTTTGTGCTTTAAATAAATGACTGTTCAGTCCTAACATTAATTCTTCTTCATTGATTTTTTTAAGGATTCAGCACCCCACAATATAAACCTGATAAGTAAAGGTTGAACGTGTTGCCTTCAATTTGTTTTACATATAAACAGTAAACCGTGCCTGGCTCTAGATTACGTAATAAATCAGGACCAATTTTAAAGCCCTCATGGCGTCAGCTAATATTGTGTTTTAGTGGTGCATATCCTCAGGCAACATTTCAAATTAATCAGCACATACCAGCTGACACACAGTAAACCTGGAGCTACTACAAGCTCATGACTTGATACCATGATATTGAAAATGTGGCGACTGTAGCTATAAATCTTTTGAGCCAATTACATTGATTTGTCTTACAGTCTCCCACTGGCTGTAAATACATTAAATTATCGTACCAGAAATAAAAGCCTACATAAAGATCCAGTGGTGCCTCAGAGGTAACCCAGCTATTATCTGCCATATGGAGGTAATAATGCACTACATGTTCCCAATTCAGGGTATTTTTTAACCACTGCTTTTATGTGTATTTGCAGAAATGAGAAAAGTATGGAGTACACACAGCAGTGACAGAGTGACCAAGTACAAAATATAAACATAGAGCATTGTAGTTTTGATATATGCAACAGCATAAAATACTATGAGACAGTTAATTATTGTATACATGGATAGAATACAGGATACATCTACTATTAAATGACTAATGGATTTTTTTTTTTTTCAATTTTACTTGATTTTTCTTGTCTTTTTTCCCCACAGGTATTCCCAAGGTAAATTTAGAATTTATTCCATATTTTCTGTATGTAAACTCTTAACAAATATAAATATATCTTAAATTGAAAACCAAACCAGCAAAATTTATTTAAATTGAAAAGTGTTGAATGAAACAGTAATGCATGTATACATTGGTTTATTTTTGGCATAAAGTAGGGTCTAAAGCATAAAGTAGAGACGCAGTTTTTTATTTTAATTGTAAAAAGACCTTTATTACATTCTTAAATCCACATATTATATCACCATTGTGCAATAAAACATAACTGTGTTAAAACCTCTTGGGCTTTATATCCATGACATATCATAAATTATTTTCTTATTAAAATCTATATTGATTTAATAATAATCTTAAAATAGAATGAAAACAGAAGGATCATGACAAAAGAGAAATGTTTAGGGAGACATCTTTAAAAATGCTCTTTAAAAAAAATAGAATTACATCTCTCCGAGACAAAAAGGACACTAAATCAATGAGAAAAACAGCACATTTAAGGAAACAATTAAGAAACAAAAAGTTCACAACAAAACAAAACACAAAGATTCAGGGATTATAATCCATCATTCATATTTATTTTACCGTATTTACCTTTTAGATATCCTATTTTTCTATGACTTAAACTCAAAAAAAAAGTCAATGATATTACATGGGTAAAATCTTTGATACTTCTGTAATCAAACATTCATAAGAACATGTACTGTACACAGTGATCAAGGTTTTAAGGTCTTCTATGTTGGTGCAAGGTGCCTTGCCAGCTAGTCTAACGGCAGACACTTTAGGACAGAGAGCCCAGCTATCTCCCTGAGTAACTCTAAACAGAAATGTAAGTGCAGAATCAGTGCAGTACTGTCCCCTGATTTTAGGCCTACAGAATCTATCAAGTATATTCAGACATTTGAAATAGGCCTGTCTAATGGTTTAGGACTCAATACAAAGTGCTGCACTTTGTTACAATCTGTTAAATGTCAGCTGGCAGCTCAGCAGTGTAGAATTTGGCTGAATATTTGTTATATTCTAAGTAACCTTATTTTGTTGTGCTCAGAGGTTAACTGTGCTGGAGTGCTTATTAAAATATTAACCACAATAGATGGCAACAAAGTCCCAACACATTGAAAACAACGTGAAAGACATTATTGCACAAGCACACCGTCCCACTGTCAAACGTACCCAGAGAAGGGTAATACCCCTTCATACAATGTGAGACGACATGATTTTATGGTGAGAAACACTGTCCCAGCAGTGCAAAGCAAACCTGGACAAAATATTTAATAGAGCTAGACATCCATGATCATTCATGTGATTGTCTTAAAATGCTTACAACAGAAATGTTTTTGTACTTTAAAAAGTATTCTATCTTATAGCTTTTTAAGGAAAATGTATTTTACAGAAATGCAATGTCCCTTGTAGATAAAGGTTTCATGTGGACACACTCTAATGTGTCTCCAGAAATTTTACTTCAGACAAACCTGTATCTTCAACTGCTCTTAAATGACAGTAAAGCACTGTGAGAGGATGCCCTTGGCTTATGCAGACGTTTTTGTCATCTGTCCAGTTTCAAGAGCAAATTCATATATTTTAGGATAGTTTAGTTACCACTGGCCTTCAAATTCACCACTATTTGCTATATTTTTAAATAAGCTCTTTAGTATGAATGTAGAAATACTAACTCAGGGGGGTAGCTGATGGCTCTGTCAACCCTTGTTGTGCCATGTAGTGTTTGAAGAGGGTGAGGTAGTAAGGGAATGGGGAATAAGACATAGAGGATTTAATTCTCCAAACAGGACATCATGGCTGCCTGCGACAGCACAATCTGCCTAACCTCAAAGTAGTCAGAGTTGGTACAGACAGTAAATCCTCTCTACCTGCTAAGGAGCTTAAATGACACAATCACCCACATTCCCACTCTCTATTCTTTGCCCCTCATCCAAACATGTAGGTAGCAACATAGTTAGCAGTCACATTTCAACATCAAACTCTTCTCTTTTTTCCCCAAAGTCATTTGACTATGATGGTTGAGACGGTGCTGGAGGTTTTGCTGATAGCATTCTTTTACAGATGGAGGGCCAAGGTGTGATAGTTACAGGTGCCCCTCCACAATAACCCACAGTGGTTGGGTGGCCAGCACCTTGTTCATACGGCTTATCTGCAATTGGGAGGGTGTTCTAGCATTTCTGGCTGGTTTAACAGAAGTTTCACAGAGCCTGAGTGCAAACCCGTAAAAACTTGTGCCAAGAGTTGTGACAAAGACTCAAGTGGTAATTATCCACTACATTATCTTTTCAGAAACAACAATGCTTTCATCCCTGAACCCCAAAGTTTGGGCAGGCAGTATCTGTTATACAGTATATACAGTATCTATCTATTTATCTATCTTTGACAAAATACTTTCAATACCCCTGATTCTCTTACTCTCGCTATCCAAGTGGCATTTGCAAAGGGAAAGGGAATTAGGACTGAGGTCATTGATTGCAATAAAAAAATAAACAGCTCACTTACATCAGTGTCTGAGGGTGTGCTAGTAAAAATACCTACAAAGATCAGTATAAGTGCTAAGTTTTGTGCTGTGTGCGCAAGAGTTTGTCGGTGCATGGTGGCAGACACTCTGAATGTTTGCCCATGATTTATACAGTTTTAAAAACCCTGTTGGCTTGTGAGGTTGATCGTGGTCCCTTTGAACAGTTTGTTCGTACATTACAAAACTGCTAAATATGGGTACTATAAAACATGAATGAAACAAACTGTTACTAGACTGACAACTGAAACAGTTACCAGTTACTGCCAATTTCTATAAAGTGGGTGGTAATTTTAGGTATGTACATTCAAGCCTCGGGCTGTGCTAAACGGTTAAGGGGAAAGGGGGTACATTCAAAAACAGCTTAAAGGAACTGCGTGAACGACAAAAGTTAAACTTATATTTGAAACTTGATCAGAGGTTTAAGGTCTGTTTTAATATAAATTATCCAGGCTTCTCTTTAACCATTTCTTAAACTCCCTAAAGAAAGAGGTAACATGCACTGAGTACCCAGCAGCAGTTCCTGTAGTGTTAATGCTAAAGCTGAAAGGACTGACTTGCAGGGCAGTGTAAGCTACTCCACAGGGTTGGCAGTTCAGAGTTGAGAGGAGTGTGTCCTAAAGTGTAGCGTGCAGGATTGTCATTGAGCTGCTGGTTGGTTTTGCCTCAGCTGGTTGCCACATTTTAATCTGCTCCTCTCTACACCTCAATGGTTCTATTTGAATCATGCTATTTAGCTAAACAGCACTAGCCCTCTGTGGAGTCTGGAAAGGTAAGTTCACTGCCAAAAACCTCCCTGTAGAGAGGAGGAAAGGTATACACTGTCTCAGGGTGAACCAGACGGAAAAACTCCAGTTTGTCAATGTGAAGGTTGCAAATTGACTTCATTGTGGGAAGCTTAGACACCATCTGGATGGAAAATACACAATGGAAGTAAAATGTATTAAATTAGTGAAGGGCTGCAGCAGTTTAACAAATCATCAGGTCAAACATGTTTATCAAACTGCTAGAGCAGTGCACCAGGTTTCATACCTTAGCTAGCTTTTCTTCTGATCCTCCTCCTTTTTGGAGGTATCGCTGCAGAGCCACGTAGACTTTCTCCTGCAACTTGTGTATCTTCTGGACATCTGTGAGCCAGGGTCGGTCTGATGGAAACAATAATGACACAGTGTCATTTTGCCAATTTGAAACAGAGTTTGGAAAAGTTTACAATGTTCAAATATTTACAGGAATACAAAATGTTGCAGCATTACACAAGTCCAGCCATATTTTAACTATTCGAATGTTGCAAAATGCTGTAAATTAACAAATTGTAGGTATGTAATTGTAATTTTTGTTAAACAGACCGCCACCTGTTACTATGGTTACAAAAATACGTAAAAATAAACATCTATTTACTTGTAAGTAGCCCTACTGTTACAGTTCCCTGGTAAGACATGCACTTCTCAGCTGCTGAGTGTCAAAGTTGTACTATAACCTTAAACAGGTAAACATTTCCTTTGAGGCAGTTTAGTAAGCATCTATGTTTAGTGGTCTCAATCTACAAGCCAAGAGATTTTTTATACAGCAAATGTGTGTGAATTACAGTGCCCTCTGCAGGTTTAGCTTACCAATTTAGTTTGAGTGAATTTGCATATCTAAAATTCATGCACAAAACTACCTGTTAAAGATGGACTTTAGTTAGAGAAATGTGATCTAACCTGGTGAGAGCAGCACAGCAGCACTGAAGAGAGCGATTTCTTCCTCTGACATTTGTATACGGCTCAGGCTTTTAGCTAAATCAAACACTGCATTCACAAGGTCATCACATCCTAGGAAAGAGAAAAACAGTCATCATCAAAACAGAAACCTGCTGAGTATGATGATTTTGACACAGATAAAACTGATAAAGGCTTGTGTGAGTTTGTGTTTCCCATGAGAGAGAGAAAGCTGCATCGACTTACCAAGAGCTTTGAAAAGCTGAGGAGTGGCAAACTTTCCATCAAAGAGCAGTGTATTATTGATGGGATTATAAACCCGACACATACGGATCAGAAGAACATCCATGCAGCCTGTGAACACAAAAGCAAGAAGAAAAAATATCAAGACAAAAAGTCTTGCAGCATTTTCACATTTGAACAATTGCTAGGCTAGGATTTAAGAGACAGCCTCCAGTTAAAATCCTTGAAAATTAGCTGTGTTTTTCAGATACACAGTGTATTTGAGAGCTGACAGAATTTTTCATTTTTAAGGCACAAGGTCACTATTGATAAACATAAGAAACTGTGTAATATAATCTAACTTTGGAATTCCTATAAGTGCAGTCCTAATAATGTTATCAAGGTCATGTATGGGTGTGCAAACTTTTTACACAGCTCTAATCTAATTAGCCTAATTAAATTCATGCCTTGAGACAAAGCATTTGTGTGTGCACTCGTTCTTTTTTTTTAATTTCATAAATTGAAAGATTTACTCAAAAGTATTGGTGCAAAAATATTTTGACTGATTTATTGTTTGGTTATCACTGAAAATCAATTTCAAAGTTCAGAAACAGTGTCATAATCAGAAAAGCTGGATAATTTAAACAAGGCCAACCATTGTTCAGAAAGAGAACAGCATCCATCTTTTCAGTCCAAACAGCTGCATGTGATATTTAAACTCTGTGAACTCAACTTGAGAGAACTACCACTGTGCCTACCACTTGAGAGAACTGTTCACATGACAACTTTAATCTTTGTCATGGTTAAAAGTTTGCAAAGTAATAAAAAATACAAATTACAGGTTAGTTGTCTTGCTGCAGATGCATTTACTGCATCTCCTGAATGATATATGAATAAGCACCGTGTACAGAACTGATTTTGGCCCAGGTGTACCAGTGTCACTGACCTGCTTTGAGGAGGATAATCTGATCGTTCTGACAAAGGTCCATGAAGCCAGTGATGCGCTTGGCAAACTCTACCACATACTGGATTGCATTGGTGATGTAAATGGCACATTGTTGCCACATCATCTCAGCTGACTGAAAGACAAAGCAGACAGAAAGGCTTTAATGAGAAAGGGTAAGGCAAATTCCAATGTCCTCCGATGACTCTGTCCTTATTTAGACATCAAGGATTGCCTGGTTATGTGATCTGATTTCTGCTAAAGATGTTTTGACCCAGAGGATGCTTGATAATATTTTCTGTATCTGTCTTACAGCTACAATATGGCCTCAAACCTTGACCAATAAGAGAGAAAACTGAGAAGACATGTACATGTGATAAAAAAGCTTGGATTAACAAAGTAAGTAAGCACGCACTGTGGTGATAATGAAGAGAGCACTTCTGTTTGTTTTAGGAAACTTCTCTCTGGATGTTTTATTATCAATATTTCTGGAAGGTTAAAAACTGAAAACATTCCTATCTGAGCCTTGTATAAGAAAACAACAGGACAGTAAAATGTGAAAAAAAAAAAGTTTGGTATGTGATTGCTGCTGTTATATATTTATATATTTAAACTGTAAAAGAGGAGTTGTAATATATTTTACTCAATTTTCACATTCTTCCAGACAGATGATAAATCTTTGACATATCTTTTGGATTCAGCTCTTGAAATGTGCACACATGAGCTTCTACTTGCCAGCAGATATTAAAATGTCATATATACCTTGGTCTGGTATGAGCGTGTCTCCTCTGGGCTGTACAGGGTCCACATCATTCTCTTCAGCTCATCCGTGCTGTACTGGCTAGTCTCAATATGGGACTTCACCACACTCTGAGTTATATGCTCTGAACAGATGAAAATATGAGTCAGTTCTCACTTTCTTATTTCCTCTATGACAAACACACTAAACGAGAACTATGCTGTGCTTGTTGGAAAAAATCAGAAGTTATGTTTTGTCTGTTAAGAGTTTCATTTCAGCTTGATTTAATGTTCAAAGCGTTCTGGATTTACACTGACCTATCTCAAGCAGGGAGCAGCCATCAGGCAGTGGGTTGAGGATGGCATGTGAGCAGAGACCAGTTTCGTGCAACAGCTGGTACTCATGCTTAATGTTGTGGTTGCCATCTACAAAATCCAAATTGGTCTGTTCTGGAGAGCTCTGAGAGGATGAGCTGCTGCCTGCACTGCCGCCCAGAATGTCCAGGTTACAGTACTCTCCGCCCGCATCGTCCGGGGTTAGTGGCAGGTCAAAAAGCAGACCTTCAGGCAGCGCGGTAATGTCGTCTAGATCGCTGAGCGCAGTGCTGGAACCTCTTCTGTATATGCGGCCATGGTCAGCCATGTCGCTGTTTTTCTCGCAAGCAGTCAGCCCGACACACTCCTGCGACTGCTGGTGCTTCTGGACCTCTGCGTACAGGCTGTCCCGCTGCTTTTTGGACATTCGACCGAACTTCACCGCTGAAGGGTGGAAAGATGCAAATTAAAGATTCAAGATGGTACGGTTGAAGTCAAACAAAGATTACATGATTCATTCATTGTGATAAGCAAAAGGCAGGACATGGAAACTCTGAGTTAATTAAATAAAGATTGAGTAGCTGAACTCACCATCACGGCTCATGCCCAGAGCAAGACACTTCTGCAGCCTGCAGTGCTGACAGCGATTTCGGTTGGTCCTGTCAATAAGACAGTTTCTCTGTCGTGAGCAGGAGTACATAGCATTGTTCTGCTGGCTGCGTCGGAAAAAACCCTACAGACAAAGGCACAAAAGGCAAATCAGTCAAAACCAACATGAGTATTGTAAATGATAACACACCCTGAAGCTCTTGGAGACCAGTTTTTATCTAATTTTACCCCTGTTAAGTCGCCCAATAACTCACTTTGCAGCCTTCACATGTGATGACACCATAGTGAATCCCTGATGATTTGTCCCCACAGATTTTACAAGGAATCACTTCTATTTGAGCTGCAGAGAGAAAATGAAAACACAATCAGTGAAATCGCAAAATACATGTTAACAGACAGATTAGTTAACTCAAAATGCAAAACTGATTCTTTATGTAGTCAGTTACCTAAAAACAAATAAATGAACACAGAAAGAATATGTACAAATACAAATTGCTTTGTTTGCCCAAAGACAATCATGAAAAGAAATTATTTTGACAGTCATTAACATTTCACGCTAACGTGTGACGTTTGCCAGGTAAATTCAGGTAAATTGAATATTTTGTGGTTTGGACTGCTGATCAAATAAAATAATGATTTAACTGTTTTGTCTCTGAAATATTAGAAATTGAAGACTATGATTTTAAATTTCCTAAGATAATCTTCACATTTATTGATAATAACATGACGATTAGTTGCAGCACTGCTACCCTACAATGATTCACAGCATGTGAGGAGCTTGTATCCATTGCAGTTGTTATGCAATAGCTTGCAATACAAATGTGCATAGAAAACCCCACCCACAGATATGTAAAAGTTAAACATATATGTAATCACTGTGCAGAAACAGTGCATTATAGAGGCATTACTGGAACATTCAACATTTGCTTTTTAGGCCTATCATGGTGACTGCACTTACTGTCAATAAAACACCTCAGCCATATCAAATTAAGAGGCCAGTGTGTAACAAATCAATATTTACTCTAGACAGCCCTGATTTGTTTTACTTATACTAAATTCAAACAGGACAGATATCACCTTGCACCTGATTTAATGGAAGTAGGCTGATTTGGCTGTGAAATTATTAGTTATTTAATCACAATAAAATAGAATCTGTGCATTACAAGGCAATAATAATGAGAGAGATATGTGAAGATATTACAGGATTGTGATGAAAGAAGAAAGTGTCACAAAAGAAATTATGTATACATTATACACCACGTGCTCAATGGGGATTCCTGAGCTTCTTCACATAGGAACAGCATGTTCTTTTCATTATGTTGTCCACCTAAGTAGCCGAGCCTCTTCAGGCCCAGAATAGCAGGTCAATTGCATTAGCTGAGGCCCAAGGTTATAAAGTTTCATGGCCCTCTCTCACTCTGCCCTTTCTCCAGGATGAACAAAATGTTAGCAGGTTAACACAGGCACACTGTCATGCTAGGTCCTCTCATTGTAACCCACAAAACTACTGTAACTGAGTAGACTGTGTACTAGATTTGATATGAATCTGGCTGCAGGGTGTGCCAAACAGCCAGTAAATTACTTTTGTTGTTTCATGCACAGAGTTAGGAAACCTGCAAATTGCAACAAAAGCTTTAACTAGCCTTCGGAGATCTTCAGAAAAGTGTTGTTTTTTCATGAACTACTCACAACCAACCAATCACATGAGTCATAGTGCGTGGGGAGAGATCTGCGTCAGACATTGAGGCAAAGCAAAAGAGGTTAGTGATTGGAATTACTCTGAAAATTATGATTGCATTTCCCTTCTACAAAGACTATTGTGCAGTGCAGATGAAACATCTGCGTTTCAGCTGGGTAGAACTCCTGCTGCCCAAGGAAAAGGCAACAGAGGGGTATAAATAAAAGGCAATGGGAAAAATCCCTTTCTATGCTGCTCCCTTCATCGCTCCCCCTCAGCGCTTCTCCCCCACCCATCAGCCTGTTATATAACTCCCGTCTGGACGCATTCCACGGGCACACTCATTCAAAGGTGGTTGTCTTGGCAACGGTGTGACGATCCCTCCTGTGCTGCCATTGGATGCTGCGAGAGCGGCCTTTATTTGTGACTCGCCGCCTCACCTGCCAGTCAGCTGAGCGGCACAGTTGGGCTCAAAGCACAGGAGCTGCTCTACTGACACAGTTTTCCATTCGGCAAAGGAGGAGGTGCTTGTGGTGGCAGCCACACAAGGAACACAATCTGTTTTTTGTGAGTTTTAAGGTGGAACCCGATCTGAAGTAAAGGGAGGGTGAAGGGTGGAGCGCTTCTTTTACTTTGAAAAGAAAACAATGTAAGGTTTGATTACTGAAAGATGGATGAGTAGTTGAAACTGGCAGGGTCAAACTGCCCCAATGGAGATTTTACAACTTCCACGACATCTGGAACTACTTCCAAAACCATCTAGTACAGTAAGCTGCAGTGGGGGGAACAGATGTAACTAATACTAGCTCTCAACTCGTTGCAGCACGTCAAGCATTTGAGTGTAATTTCAGCTGTGTTTGAGCTAGACCCTTAATCTATTTTTACTCCGTTGCACTTGGCTGCCCAGAGATTCCTTCTGCCATTCTGATGTGATGGCAAATAAATGTTCAAATAACAACATCCACATAACCATTTGTTGTTCAGTTTGTTTTATAGCATCATAAGCAGCAGTTCCTTATTCTTATTGGAGTTTAGAAGAAAGCATTTCCTTGAATCTTTGTTCCCCATGTTGCATGAGGGCCATGTTCCTGTTTGTGATCCAACTATCCCCGCCCTACCCACTGCTGATTACCTGGATCACGTATATTTATTCAATCATAAGCTGGAAGATACCAATGCACTTTTTGGAAAATTGTCTTTTCATATCAGAGACCTCTTCAGACACCTTTTAAACATATGTTCTTTCTGTGTCAGTCAGTGTGTGAGAGCCTGTTGGTCAGCACTTTTCCTCTGTTCTGTAAACCCTGAGCTCGAGAGACTGCCCTCTCATCCCAGCTAATCAAACAGAGTCCAAGGTCTTATTTACCTTGCCTGTTACATTTACCTAATATACTGTACTTTTAACCTATGTCTGAGTGGGTTCCTGGGGCCTGTACGGGAAGAATGTCATATAATTATAAGGTGCAGCATACCACAAGGTTACATAACTAAAAGAAAGGTTTAGCACAGTCAAACCTGGCAGTCATCTTATTTGACCTAAATATGCAGCCACATCCTTCATCCATCATTCTCTACTTCCACATAGCCCTTAATGCAGGAGCTCAGCTAAAACCTGTTTTCTATTGTATGTGAACAGTTATGACTGCATTTTCTCTCCACCTTCTCCTATTGACCTACCGAAACAATATGGTCTGACATTAACCAGGAAGTCTTTAAAAATGCACTGCAGGTTTTGGAAAATACTCAGCAAATGCAGTAGTAGTAGAATGGGGGGTATTAGTGAAGACCGGGTCCACTGCAGAGACCTGCATCATCTCTCTCATGTCCCCCCATTGCTGAAGTGTTTCAGTGAACAGCATTTTTTTTACTTTTGCCTGGATTTACTTCCTTTTTATCTTTCTGAGAAAGAGATAGCATGATGTAATAAGCATTATGTACAAACAACACTTGACAGTGTTAAAAAAGATAATATGTATTGTCTTTACCTGCACCCATCCTAACACGGGGCTCAGCAGTATAGCTGTGGGCTGCTGTGATTAATTTTTTGTTGTAAACATCTAGTTGTATGCAATAGATGATCCCACTGTTAACAATAAAAACATGTACATTTGGTAACTTGTTATAAAATTACACCTTACAAAATCTTCTATCTTCCTGTGTCGTCAAAGCAACAGATTGGCGATCTGTCCAATGTGTCAGCTGCGACCCTGGATGTGCCAGGATGAGCAGTAGATGACTGATAGGGGGATGTATAGTATAGAAGGGTTTTTCAATTTTTCTTTTAATGAAAATCACAGCAACGCTACATCTACCAAGAAACCAGACCTTGCACTCTGCCTCTATAATCCCTCACATATGATCATAAAAGATAAAGGGCATTCACTTGATCATGTTGTTTACGCACCTCTAAGCCCAAAGCCAAGTGGGCCTCTGCAACACACGCAAAACAAGCCTGGAGCATCCATGTCCAAAAAGTAACCTATCATGATAGTATTACCCTAATACATTAATCAGCCTAAATAAATGTGATATTATTTTTTGTCATCACTGTGTACATCACTGGCCTGGAAAATAAACTGTAGTAATGAAATCCTTCTAGCATTTTGATATTTTTCTCGTATTCTAACATTTAGGCTGAGTGAAGAGTTATGGGGAGTGCAATCTTAGCGTGCAGCTGTCAGACAGAGAAAAATGGCACCTTGATACTGTAGCTCGCTGTGAACTTCATCAAGGCTATAGACTCAACAGATAATGGCTCCGAGTCTGCGCTCTGTACAGCAGTGTCCTTTTAGAGAGAGATCGGCCTTTACTCTTTACTGCGACTGTACCTTTGATCCTCATAACTGAGCTCCAATCTGTGATTTATTGAAGTTCGTTTATTTCATTGTGTTTCATCATCCCTGACCAGCAAAGAGTTCACAAGAATAACTCAAAGATAAACACGTACAACAACATTCTTCTTTAAAGGTGACTTGAGAGGATATATTTGATATGGCTAATGTAATATTCACACTATACCCTATTTGGTGTTTTTTTCTCCTAACTTTGGATAAAGACTGGCCACAACATTATAAACATGCTGCATTTTTACAAGAGCTGATTGATGTTAGACTGGAGTGACACTCAGGTGAATGTAAATAACCTTAGCTGACAGAGGAAACAGCTTAACCAAGCCCTGCCATGCTTCATGGTTAAAGGTAGGCTTGCCGTGCTCATATCCTGCTTGTTGCAGTGATGCATGACTTTGACATCAAATATAAGAAGATAAAAAAAAACACCCTGGCAGCTATTTTGCAATGTTTTGAAAATGTAAGTTTTGTCACAGAACTGAAACAGGACAGAAAGTTTTTTGTGAACAGAGGCCAGCAGGCTTCTTGCTCATATCTGGAATATATTAAACAGAAACTTATTTCCCTGACAACTCAACATTGTCTCATCAGTAATGGCAGATCACGGCCCTCCACCCCTTCGTGCACACGCTCTTTCACGCACGCACACACACACACACACACACTTGCTGTAATCCTCAATGACAGAACTAGGTCAATGGAGCACCTCCTCTCGCCCTCTCACACACCCTCTCCACTGACACCCGCCGCCATACTGCTGATGGTGAAAACAAAAACACGCTTGCAGACGAATTGACAATAACAGGACGGTAAAGCAAACCGTCAGTGCTTTCATGCGCGTCAAAAACATCTCTCACAATAAAGAATAACTCAAAACTGTGAAGAGCTACGTTGTAAAAAAAATTAATGTTTGGATCACACAACAAGTGACACAAAAGTGTGATGAAACACAGAAAAAAGGAAAAGAGACCATGTTACTATTTATCCAACACAAACGGCCCCTGCCAACAGATTTTCGTGTGGGTTTAGAGCCTGAGTCTCTCTGCTCCCTCCCTCCCTTCCCCTTTCTCTTACATAACCAGAGCTGCTTAACCGGAGGAAGAAAAGCAGTCAGCCGAAATGCATTCCGCTTGTCAAAGAAAATACGCAAATGCAAACCCCCTGCAGTGTGTACAAACCCCCTGAACACACTCAAACTTAGCCCTACAGCCCACGTATAAAAATCTACTAGTGCTATTATTAAATGAATCCACCTTTTATGAGCTTATTAAGGTTTAAAACCGTGTAAACGCCCATCGTGTGTCGTATTTACATTTGGCATATACGTGCTCAAAACATTTTTTTATTTTCCAGTCCGGTGTTTAATCCAGTGTGCGCCCGCAGTCTACGCACTTCAGGCTCAGCGCGGCGGCTTCAGTAAAGCAGGTTGAATGCAACCCAAAAGTTATTAGCGTGCAAAACACATTTCAGGACTTGTAATAATGAGCACAATCTCACCTCTCATGTCGGCGGTGCAGTCTAGCCAGCTCTTCGAGTCATAAAACTCCAGGTGGAGATGAAGCCAAGAAACGCTGAGAGCGACGCGAACTTATTCGCTCCAAACCGGGCAGCTGAAAACTGTCACAACAAATCCTCATATGGTTTTTTCTACATTTCCTCCACCCGAGCCGCCCGTAAAAATAAATAAAACAAACAACTACGTGTTTCTCTTATTTACTGTCGGTCCGCTCTGCGCAGTCTCAGACGCGCTGTTGTGATAAAACGCCTATAAAGTGATAAATCAGCGGCTCCTTCGCTTCCAGCTCTTTCCTGCTCTGCGGCTCGCTCTAACCTAGTTTCGGCGCGTGGACCACACATGATCCTCACCCCGCGGCCCGCCCGCCTCGTGCCCCGTGAGCTGACGCGCGCCACCATCCGCGCGCCACCCTCCGCGCGCTTTAAGGAGGCCCTCGCGTGCGTGGGAAAGTGTGGCAGTGTGTCAGTTCAGACAACAAACCGTGTACGTCTCCCAGCGTGGGAACTATAATGTTTTATGTTTTGTTTTCTTCATTCTTTTTAGGAAACTTACATTGCTACAGCCCACAGTATTAGACTGGATGATTAGAAACAGTGTAAAGGAACATATTGGGGTTTCTGTGGTCTATATTTTCACACATTATAAACCAAAACAACAGAAACCAATAGGCTATATTTTCATACATTATAAACCAAAACAACAGAAACCAATAGGCTATATTTTCATATATTATAAACCAAAACAACAGAAACCAATAGGCTATATTTTCATACATTATAAACCAAAACAACAGAAACCAATAGGCTGTATTTTCATACATTATAAACCAAAAACAGAAACCAATAGGCTATATTTTCATACATTATAAACCAAAACCAGAAACTAATAGGCTATATTTTCATATATTATAAACCAAAACAACAGAAACCAATAGGCTATATTTTCATACATTATAAACCAAAACCAGAAACTAATAGGCTATATTTTCATATATTATAAACCAAAACAACAGAAACCAATAGGCTATATTTTCATACATTATAAACCAAAACCAGAAACTAATAGGCTATATTTTCATACATTATAAACCAAAACAACAGAAACCAATAGGCTATATTTTCATACATTATAAACCAAAACCAGAAACTAATAGGCTATATTTTCATATATTATAAACCAAAACAACAGAAACCAATAGGCTATATTTTCATATATTATAAACCAAAACAACAGAAACCAATAGGCTATATTCTCATATATTATAAACCAAAACAACAGAAACCAATAGGCTATATTTTCATATATTATAAACCAAAACAACAGAAACCAATAGGCTGTATTTTCATACATTATAAACCAAAAACAGAAACCAATAGGCTATATTTTCATAAATTATAAACCAAAACAACAGAAACCAATAGGCTATATTTTCATACATTATAAACCAAAACCAGAAACTAATAGGCTATATTTTCATATATTATAAACCAAAACAACAGAAACCAATAGGCTATATTTTCATATATTATAAACCAAAACAACAGAAACCAATAGGCTATATTTTCATACATTATAAACCAAAACAACAGAAACCAATAGGCTATATTTTCATATATTATAAACCAAAACAACAGAAACCAATAGGCTATATTTTCATACATTATAAACCAAAACAACAGAAACCAATAGGCTATATTTTCATATATTATAAACCAAAACAACAGAAACCAATAGGCTATATTTTCATATATTATAAACCAAAACAACAGAAACCAATAGGCTATATTCTCATATATTATAAACCAAAACAACAGAAACCAATAGGCTATATTTTCATATATTATAAACCAAAACAACAGAAACCAATAGGCTATATTCTCATATATTATAAACCAAAACAACAGAAACCAATAGGCTATATTTTCATATATTATAAACCAAAACAACAGAAACCAATAGGCTATATTTTCATATATTATAAACCAAAACAACAGAAACCAATAGGCTATATTTTCATATATTATAAACCAAAAACAGAAACCAACTCACTGATAAAATTGAGTTTTTCTTTTCCTCTCTAACTCTGAATAACATGATGTAAACATGTTTGCTGTAGGATATATTTAATACATTTGATAACATTTCACCATCTGATCCAGAGTTTTGTTTCATTTACTGAAATTAATGTAACTAAGCTTAAACATTTGAGACAGTCTTCCATTTTAAAAATGATGTGGTACACTATTACTTGAAAAGTATATCGTATGGGGTTAAACTTTTCACTAGGATGATCTTTTGCAGTGTAAAATGTGTTTTCACGCAACTTATAGCTACATGAGCTATCTATCTATGTGATGGTACAGTTCAGCGGGTTCATTTTTATTTACATCATTGTTTCTCTTTGAAAGTCAGGTATGCCCATGAGACAGATTGCAGACACACCCTCCAATTGTGGCAAAGAGCAGACTTTGATTTGACACAAACAAAAAGCATTAATGACAGTGCTGATGAAAATATTTGATTTGCAAGCCTGGGTAGGATGACGAATGTATCATGTAACTTAGGCACAGTTATGAAATGAGGAGAAGAGAGAGATTATGGTAAGTAGGTTAGTGGAGCAACATAGAGTGTTCACACCCCTCCCTTGCTTGTCTTTCTGGTTTGCATGTGTGGTGAGTCTCCCTCTTTCTGCCTTTTGTTCGTTTGTGAATGCTTTTGTCCTGAATCATTTATAAATTAAACCTCTACCTCATACTTCCCCATTAAATCATGCTACAGGTTCATAAGGTTCTCTTTTGTTGCTTGGCTGTATATAGATTCTATTATTTTGTATGGACTCTGCCTCTCCCACTTCTGCAACTGCTCAAAACCTGAGAACAGTTTAAAAACATTTGAATATAAATACAAAACAAAAATATATTGCTTTTCATGAATGTATCCTGTCATCCTGTTTAAAGATACAATCCTGGGAAAAGTTCTGCAACGCTGGTGTGGTTTGTTGTATTTTGCATCAATAAACTTCCTCTTCCGCTTGTTTAGGTGGTTTTGTCAGTTTGATGATTTCCTTCCTGATATTTCTGAGGTTGTATTTTGTCCCCTTGTTGTATCCTTCTGTTGCTGTGAAGCAGCCACACATCCATCCGGTGTTCGCTTGCAACGTCACTGACCTCCTGACTTTGAATCTTATGTAACCATGGCAATACCCAAATTAGAACATGGAGCATGGAAAGAAGGAGGAGCTTAGAGCTTCCCATACAAGCACGTAGCTCCTTTCAGATTAGGGCAGATGGAATCAACATGCCTGTGCTTTATTTATTTGTGTGTGTGTGTCAGGATAGATACACATTCAGCATCTCCACTTGTAAAACAGAGGTGCCTTGTGGTAAAAATATTACTATTAGAAGTATTTTCTGCCCGTTCAAAGTGTGATGCATGAATGCAATGACAATTCAATAGCACAAACTGGCTCCTGCCCAACAGTTCATAAAGCCCAGTATACTGAGAGGATTATTTTAGGATTTAAGCTCTGGCTTCCATAATCCTCTCTCCTCTCCTCTCCCTCATCCCGCTAAACCCACTCCCTTCTCCCCTTTGAAATTCTGACTGATCTCTCTCACTCTGATTCTCTGTGTGGCTATAATCTGGTTTGTACCTGTCTTTCACCTGCGCCAAGTTCACAACAATAGGTCAGTATGCCAAACTACAGGGTTCCTCTTTGTTTCCCTCCTGTTAAACTGTGCTCTAATCATTCCTTTCTCCTCCACAACATGAGGGATGTCCTGACTGGGATTTGAAGTTTAGTACTGGTGCTAATATTTTCAGACAGAATTCACCAATACTTAAAGTTCAGTTTTTAAAAAATGTACATCCATCCATCCATCCATCATCTATACCCTCTTAGTCCTTAACCAGGGTCCCAGGGACCTGCTGGAGCCTATCCCAGCTCTCTCTGGGTGAAAGGCAGGGGTCCACCCTGGACAGGTCCCCAGTCCATCACAGGGCCACATAGAGACAAACAACCTCACACACTCACACTCACTCCTATGGGTAATTTAGAGTCACCAATCAACCTGACATACATGTTTTTGGACTGTGGGAGGAAACCAGAGTACCTGGAGAAAACCCACGCAAGCACAGGGAGAACATGCAAACTCCACACAGAAAGGTCCCTGCTGGGTTTCAAACCAGGAACCTTCTTGCTGTGAGGCAACAGTGCTAACCACTCATCCACCATGCTGCAAAAAATGTACATATTTGGATAAATAAGTATTCCACATCTGATATAGCTGAAGGCTCCAAGTAAATCTTAAGTCAGATTGTATTATCAGATGCTACTTTCAAATAAGATCCCTGGCTTGTATTATTGCATTGTATTGTATTGTATTAAAGTGTCTATGCATGGTAAGTGCTGCTGGCAATGTGAGTTACTGACTATTCATTAACACCACTACTGGTCAGTGATGGATAACCACCTCTCATTCATCTGTGCACAGCTGATGAAAAAACTACTGAATGTGCAGCCACACCAAAAAAATGCAAAAGGCAGTTTTCTAACATGGCATATTTCTAATATGGTGATATTTAGCAGGTATAATGTTAATCATGTTTATCATTGGTGGGCAACCTATGTTACTTGAGGGCAACTGTCCTGCTTGTTTTCCCAACTATCCTTGCTCTACCCACTGCTGATTACCTGGAATCAGGTGTGTTCAGTAAATCAGAAACTAGAAGATACCATTTCAGATAATGGCAGAGTGGGGAAAAGTGAATTGGTATCTCCCAGTGTGATACGTTGATATCTTGGACTTTTAAACTGAAACCGCTGCTTCTGTATTACCTAAAGCCTAATCAGCTATGGCATAACGCTTGTGACAAGGTCAACTACAAAGATGCGACATGGGTAGCATACCTCTAATGAGCTAAACCAACAAACAAGAAGCAAACTGGAGTGCCCTTCATTTCTCTTTTGATTCACTATTTGTCCTCCCTCAGCAGCTGTTACCAGAGATGGCTGAATTTATTACCCTCAGGTGCACATTAGCCTCACATCCTGTCAGCAGGAGTCATGCTGTTTATTTAGACTTGTCAGGCAATATTTAAACGATAGGCATCCAATTAAAACTGACATTTACCACAATGTATCTGTCCATGCTGCTTCCTCACACAGCGTTTGTCCTGTAGTCTGTCAATATTGCTCTGCTTTCATCTAGATCATACTGAATCTGACAGTCCTGACAGGAACCACAGGCATATGCAGAGTTGTGACAGTGGGTTGATAAAAGGACAGTGGAATAAATATGAGTTTAGACAGCCTTATAGATACTACTGGGACCCAGAAGAGACTGTGGCAGATATTGTGCCTGTGAGATAAAAACTGAGTCTTAGAGGAATATTAAATAAGACTGGATCAGGACCAGAGGCCACAGGGTGGTGTGACAGTTAGCACTATCACCTCACAGGAAGAAGATTCTGGATTCAAACACATTTCATCCTTTTTATGTGGAGTTTGCATGTTTTACCTTTTTACCTGTGCATGGAATGGGTTTTCTGTGGGTACTCTGGCTCCCTCCCCAGTCTAAAGATATGCAGGTTGGGGTTAGCCTAATTGGTGACTCTATATTGCCTGTAGGTGTGAATGAGTGTATGAGTGATTGTCTGCCTCTATGTGTCACCCCTGTGATAGAGCGATGATCTGTCCAGGGTGTGTACCCTGTTTCTCACCCAATGTCAGCTGGGATTGGCTCCAGAACCCCCCCCCCCTACACTCTCCAGGACAACCAAGATAATGGATGGATGGATCAGGACTAGGAACAACAGGCTACTGGAGCTCATATTTACCTTCTCAGACTGATCTGGGCTCAGAGAATATATATTTAGTGTGATACACATGCAAAACTACTGCTTAATCCATGTTTCCACTTTGGAACTGGCGCATTTTATATGGTTTGTTTCAAACTTTGTTATAAGTAAGTCTCTCCAGTTTAATTGAATAACAAAGTGTTATTATCATCTCCAAATATAAATAAATAAGTCAAAATAAAAAAAATCTAAAGCATTTGTGCAAAGCCTAGAAGTTTAATCCTTCATATGTCATTTCAGCCAGCTGCAGTTTATTTTGTCAGCATTCCCTTCATTGCTAATTAAGTGCTAGTGCTCTCCACATTTCTATGGCTACAATGCATGTCATTAGAGCAATGTCATCATTCATTCTGGCACTCATGCGAATGAATAATTCAAAACAAGAAAAACTGGGGTTTGTCTACATTATCTAATGTGTACGTCAGCACAAGCCTTTGTGTGTGTCCAGTCTCTGAATCCCTAACATACCATCCATACAAGTATTTTCTGATGGCTTAAAGGCCACTTGGCTTCTCACACACTATTAAATTATCATAATCACACACTTAGGTGTCTGGGTTGCTTTTCACATTTTTTTCACATACAACTTTTCTCTACAAAGCATGCTTTTTCAAGTCCAGCCATTAACATCAGACAGGAGAACAGTCAGATGCAACGCGGAGTCAAGGGCAGTTGACATTATCTAAAAAAATATGCCAGGCACCCACAGAGCTGGGTCATGGGGTCTCAGTGTGTGCATGTGTGTATGCTACAGCGGTGACATTAACTGTGATTCTCAGAAAAAAAGAAGGAATATGCATGTGTCCATGTGTGCAACCTGTTGTGTTCCCACCAGGGAGTCATTTTAACAGTCACACTTTCGAACCCAAGTTCAGTTGACTGGGGTTTAGAAAATGTGTGCTTTGTATTTTATTCAAATTTCATATCCATATATGTTTAAAACAAACAAAAACTAGAAATCATCTGAGCAAAAGAGATACGTTTGAGAGACAATAACGAGGATAAGGAAAACAGAGTGAAACATACAGAGAGAGAGAAAACCACGTTGATGTCCTAACAATCAGAAGATGATACTGAAAGGAGATCTGCTGTTTCCATCATTCGCTTCCATGACAACAGCCTTGCAGGGCCCCTGACCCCATGTCTTGTCTGTAATGAATCATCCGCCCTGTTGGTGAGGTAACACCCGTGATCGCACACATATGTACAAAGACTCACACACAAGCATGTGGCAAGGCATACATACATACTGTTCGGTATACACTCTAATATGCACACACACACACACACACACACACACACACACAGAGTCATGTTTTCCTCTCATGCCAGATTGGCTTTCAAAGAACACCTGTTTACCTCTAACAGAAATTGAGTCAGGTAAAAACACACATACTTGTTTACATCAAGAAGATTGTTTTTCATTTCATCCTGCTGATCGAAGACAAGGTGACTGTATGTTCTCCCACAGAGCAGTTAACACATCACTGTTGATTCATGATCAACTCTGATTAGTGGTTAAAATCCCACATGGACTTTGCAATGGTGATGTATGTATGCCTTTGCATTTATGTGTGTGCATGTATGTCAAGCTACAGCACATACAGACATGCTTGTATGTGTCTTTAAAAAGAAGAATGATCCAGGTCCTCCTGATGGTTGCTCTAAAGAAGGAATGTGTATGACGACAGTCAGCCACACCTTTCAACAGCGATCTGAAGGAGCAGCTACAATCGACTGCTTGTGTTGCATATGGAAACCATTGGTCTTTAAATTTATAATGGTGGCTGACCGATCAAAGAGAGGAAAGTTTCAAATTTCACACATGCTTTAAAAATCTTAAATCATTCCAGTGTCTGCTCTGTCTTCTTGGCCTGTGGCAATCAGTCTGGAAAACCATCAATTACTCAAGTGATGTTAAGTGCTGATCTGGGGGTCCCCATCTTTCATTTTCTCCATCCTCACTCATCTGTCTACTTCTGTGCAGAGTGAGACTGAGATCGTCCTTATCCAAGAAGCCATTTTTCTTCCTGTCTGCACAATGTGAATGCAATCGTACAACCACATTTTTCTTATATCAGTGCTGTAATTCAATGCACTAAGGTTCAAAACAAGAAGGCAAAATGTATGATCCAGATGCACTACAGGCGCTACAAGTATCACTAAGTGTTACATAAGATGTGATCATTAACATTTCAGAGCTCATTGATTTGGCAATGCCCATGGTTACAACAAACACTCCTTAAGCAGCTGCTCAATCAGAAATACAGCAGTTTAGCAACTGGCGTATCTATTTACAGTGCAGTCAAAGCAAGCTCGCATTGTTTTAATAAAGACATCAGTCAGTAATAACTGCTGATCTGATTTCATGCAACAGATGGTAAAAATTGTTTTCCACACAGCAGTCACTTATTTAGAATACTAACACTGGTTATAAATATATTGTCTTTCCATTGCAATAGGATCCACCACATGTTTCACCATTTGGAGACATTTGAAGTGAAGTAGCACAAGTAGAAAATGTTTGCTTTGCATTAGCAGCTGTGGAGGGGGATTAGTAAAGAGTGAGGCAAATACCAATAAGACTAAATTACAAACAGTAATGCCAGATTACATTGTTTCTTATAAGTCCCTCCAGTGCAGGAATAGCAGACCCTGCCACTACCATTGAAAAATATGGCAAAAAGCTGTGACTGAGTGTGGACAGAAAGTAAATACAATAAATGGCTATTGCTGAAAAAATGCCAAGGTAATATATTTAATTGCATGAATGTAACATTTTCAATCTGTGAAAATAAGTTGAATAACCTGTTGAACATTCAGACAGGTAGGTCCAGACACTAGCCTAAAGCTTAAAGTAACCAATTTGTGACTGATTAAAAACAGATAAATAATATGTTCCCCTTTAGACATCACAAACAATCCTTTAATTGCACAGGTTTGAGTCTTGCAGTGGGGCAGCAGGTGACATTTTGTCCTCAAGACACACAGAAGGCTGTGTCCTAAATTTCCATTGTATTGTTTAAAGGTGAATCAAGATGTGAGTGGTGGGTTGTATATGGGCCACTTGCCATGCTGTTGAGGATTTACTTATCCCTGATGAATCAGCATGATATGTCATGTGTTTCTGACCTACTTAACAAAGCATGACCCATGTACACATGAACCAAACCACGAGCAGGTATGACCTGCATGCACACGCCAAACAAATCAAACCAGAGCAGTCACACCCCTGCCGTTGCCTTAGAGTAATGTAACACGCTAGCTTACAGTTCTGGTCACACACAAACATACAGATAAATCAAAACAATCCATAATCAAATGCAGATGTAAAAATAGGTAATATTGATTAATTGATATTTAATAGTATATTATAAATGAGCACGTTTTACTTAACTCTAGAATCTCTTGCCGTCTTGTTTTACACTGTTGTTTTCTTTGGCCTACTTATTTTTACCATCAATCAGGATGTCATTTCTCCTCCAGTCTTGGAGCAGTCAGGTATCAAATGCTGTCATCCAATTACCCTCATGCCGTCCACTCCTTTTTATGAGATACTTCTATATCATATCTCTTTTGTTGTGCTTGGGGTAAATTTGCAGTTTCAAAAATCACATTTCTCTTATACTAAAAGGCTCATTACACATTACATTATAAATACTATATTCCATTTCTGCTAATAGATTGCCCCAAATATTACACATTGTAACCTTTAAAGTTAATGTATGAACTAAATGACCTATTTTTCTGTAACTTCCATCCTACTTAAGTGAAGATTTTATACTCTGCGTGTAGATGTTGTAGTACGTTTTACAATGAACTGCATTGATTAAATCACAGCACACTCTCTCTTCTGCCTCGGTGCTGTTCCTTGTTCCTCCAGAACAAAAACAAACACTGTTGCCTTGATAAGTGCAGCAGATCATTAGATTATTTTGTTTGGATGTTCTGGATCAGTTTAAAACAGTCATTTCTCTCAGCAAATGAAGGATGTCTTTGTGTATGTGTATCCCCCTTCTTCCCCATCTCTCTGTGTTTGTTAGTCATGAGGTGAGGTTTGTTTTAATTATTAACCCACTCTGGCAAAACAACGACCCCTGGTGTTATAAAAAGGTATGAAACCACCTCAAGCTTCTTACATAATTGAAATAAGCTAAGCCTGTTGGCACAGCTGCTCTCTGCATCAGATACAAATGAAAGCTCATAAAGACAATGACTGTAATGAAAACATTATAATTCTGCTCATGTGTACATGGGAATTTGGGCATGAATATTTTCTCAAAGCCAAATTAATCAGTTGAACACACACAATCAAAGTAGCTCCTATTGGTGCAGGCTGGGTACAGGCATTTACAGGTTGTTTTTATGACCTCTGGCATCACTGTCATACAATCTTAGCAGTATGAATTTGACACTTTCCCCCTCCAAACAACTGGGACCACAATTCCATACGTAACATTTTCAGTAATTAAACAGATCTTAATGGCAAATCTTCAGTCTGCACCAGTACCAGTTAATCAGTGAAAGAAGCAGATTAGTGCTGTCTTCACGAAAGAAGAAAATGTGCTCAGTCAAACCTTAGAGACACAGTCCATGTTCTGAATGCAAATCCTTTTACTGATTAAGTCAGCATATTAGATCTGTATTAGTTTGCATGTAATTTACAGAGATAAGAGGGACATTTGAAGAGAATCACTTGCTGCAGCTGGGCTTAAATAAGGTAACCAGAAACTGTAGTGCTACACTATTCATGAGATTTTCAGTATTTACACTGGCATTTATAGTGCTGTCTATAAATGTCATCTCCCCTGCACCTCTACCAAACATGCAGTCCCAAATCAGCCAACTCCCACCTCCGTAATCCATGGTTTGCACTACACAGTCACTGTGGTAATCCTGGCCAGGTTGCAGTTTTGTTAGTAATTTTTTTTTCTTAGATGTCATCAGTTTATGTCATGTACTGTCTGATCAGTCACTGAAAAAGTAGATTTTCTTCTTGGAGATATGACTCCTACCCACGGTTTTGGCTTATGTATTTCTGATGTAGTTGTACCATTGTTCAGGCCGTTCCTTACTATGTGGAGCCATGTTGCATTCCACACACAAAAACATACTCTACATACACGAAACCATCACATTTTACAGCAGCGAGGCGTTTATAGTAATGTGCTTTTAATTACTGCTAGAATAACCCACAGTGTCATTAGCTTTGTGCCAATTAAATAGCAGCAGTTCATTGCTCTCTAGAGATAATAGGTTGCTGCTATGTGTTGAACCTGCAGTTAATACTCATTTCTGTATAAAAGATTTCGTCCTTCTTTCAACACAGTTTTGAATAGAGCAATAAAAACCTTCATGGCCATGTTGAAGAATCGAGATGAAGCAGAAGCACCAGGAATGCATACTGTAGCCTAGTGTTGATTGGATTTATTATTTCCTGCTCATAGACTCCTCAGCAATATTTGGAGACATCCCTGGAGTTTTCATCTAATCTCTGGCCTGATTCAATATAGAGAGAAACTAGATGAGATCAGACTGAAACCTTATTGGTTTTTCTGGGTTACCTGAGAAAAAGGAAAGGTCTATTACTGCTGTTGACAGCACAACGCTACTGTTCGAACCCTACACATCATATAACACTTTCAATAACTGTGGTCTGGACCCAACAACAGCAGCTCACAGTACTTCTGTTGGATGCTAAACTGAGAATTGTGTGAAGGTTTAATGATTTTGTGGGTTATCTAAATTGTAAAGGTCTCAGTATCATATCTAAATACCGGAAAGGTCAAAGGAATGGAGTTAATTGAATTATACCAGTTTCTAAAAATTAGACATACAGTGAGTATGTTAAATGCTATAACTGAACTGTACAGGCTGTGTTCAGGCATGACATAACATTTTAGTAAACAATCTCAAATTCATGTGTAAAGTCTGGTTTCAGGAAAATTCTTTTTTATTTTTCAGTGCATTCAGACACAACCTGCTGAAATGAGGTGATATGTTTTAGAAGTTCAACTCCTTTAACAGGATGTCTATGAAGAGTGGCATTAGGGGTAAAATCATAAAACTACACCTGGAGCTAACCAAACTACCAGTGCCTGTAAGCAGCTGAATCTCTTTAAAGGTTATCAATAGAGCTGTCTGAATCTGACTACAGGTATTTAATTCTTAATATTCTGCAAAATGTCTTTGAATCTACAGATATTAATGCAGAAAGTTAAAGGAATACTTAATCATTTTGGGAAATATGCTGAAAGTTAGATGACAGCATTGATGCCACTTATGTATAGATTAAAGAAATTAAATATGTTGTTTCAATTTGTGAGCTTTTGAGATGTTGATAAACTGATTTACATTTGGACAGAGCAAGTGGTTTCCCTTTGTTTGCCTCCTTTATGATAAGCTAAGCTGCCTGCCTGCTGTTGGTAGCTATAAGCATAATATTCATACATTAGACTGAAATCAGTCATCTTGCCAAGACATTTAATTAATGTTTTTTTCCCCAAATCTTGAAATATTCTTTTAAAGAGCAAGCCCAAGCCCTCAAACCAAAATTCTTTAGAGGCATCCTCAGATTTTAGTAATGTAAATATTGTCATTGTCAATATTTATAACTCAAAATGGACCAGTTACCACACACACTGTTCAGACTATTCACTGTTTATCTATTTATGTGAACATCAGCTGGAAGCAGGACACAGTGTGGCTCTAACACAGAATAAAGACTGAGTATTGGCACCTTTAACAACCAGCTAATTTCTGTCAATCAGAACCCACACTGTTATGTACATTAAAAATGGAGAGTGAAAGGTTCTTCGTTGCATTAATGACAAGGGCACAGCAATGAGAACAACTTTCCTTTTGTAAAATTTGACCTAGTTTAGTTGATGATTTTGTCCAAAGCAATATCATAATACAACACTTTATCTTGAATCTTAGGTACTAAAACCCGAATCAAACTATGAACATGGAGATGGCTCTGTACTTAAACAAACGGTAATCTGGCCGAGCTGACCGGGTCAGAAACGGAGAGTGCTGTGTATCAGTCCTGTCAGTCTCACTTTCAGTTTTGCTGCAGTTGCTCGACTGGGGAGAGATGAGGCACAAGATAAGATGTATCATGGTGAATGATCTATAATGGCTCAGAGGAGGCTCAGTTTTCAATTAATCCAACCCTCATTGCATTACAGCATATCAGTACTACAGTTAATCCCCAGCACCCAGCCGGACATGCTGGCATAAATTTATAGTCTGTCTGTCTGTCTGACACACACACACCCACACACACAGCACTGCATGGGATGTGAGTGATGTGGTCATGAAATCAGACATATTCAGAAAAAAAAAACATACTAATTTGATTTACATAGCACTCTTACAGCACTTCATGACATACAAGTTAAACGGCTCTTAACAAAATACAGCAAAAACAAATAAAGATATATTTTTCATTTTCTGCGTAATTTTTAGGGATATAAGTTTGTTGTAATTTTGTGATACACTTCACAAAAAAGTTTCAGGACACACCTGTCAAATATATATTTTTTAACATGAAAAGGAAACAGCACGAACACCCGGGAATCATTTAAAGTCTTGTCACGATGAATCAATTTACAGTATTTTTACATTTCACAAAAGTGCATCTGCAATATACTGACCCCTGAACCGGGTTTCCATGGAGACACCTGGTTGCCTCACCAACCCACGCAGCAGCACAATGGCAGACGTAATCTCCAGCATCACACAAAGCAGGTAAACACCTTTGTGTGCAGGAGCGAAAAAAAAAAAAAAAAAAAAAAAAAAGAGGACAGTTTACTAGAAAATTGGGAAAGAGATTGAGGCAAAAATGGGGGCTGCATTGAAAAGTGTGAAAAGTGTACAGAGTGAATCGAAATGGGACAAAAGATCAAAGGTGAAACAATATTCTGCTCCACTTCCCGAATATTAATAAAGAACCTTTAGACGTCAGACTTTGTTGGCCACCTTTACTTATCAAACAGCCAGTTCCCAGTCATATAACAAAGAAAACCCTAAATTCATATATTAAAAAAAATCATTGCCCTACATATAGAGGTCTGATAAATAATGGGAAAGAATGGGCAATGGTATAGCATTTTGACTGAATATGATGAAAAGGAAAGCATTTCTAAATACACTAGCAATATATCATCACAATGAACATAATATAATATAATATAATATATAAGCCAATTTTGCAGTTTGGTTTTCCTTTAAATATTAACAGAATCTACCTTTTCATCACCAACAAAACCATCAAGTTAACAGCAGTTATTCATGCAAGACTGAACAATAAAAATATATATATAAAAAAAAAAACTCTGTTCTATAGCTGTTTCTCTGCTGTGTACTAATGATATAATATCAAATTGTAGGATAATTGGGCAATTTTACTCTGTAGAGTATTGTCTGTCACATTGGAGCCACTGGGACTGTGTTACTTTGATATGCAAAACCTGCTCTGTTCTGTCAAAAGCTGTTCATTTTATTCTCCTGCCTGTGCAAACCACTCTGTATGAAAAATGATCAAACCGTAAATAGTTTCACACAACTCGAAACCTAAAAGGTGCAGCTGCATTTAGAGATAATGACTTTATTACCACTATCTTCATTATCATTATCATCATCAATATCTAATATGTCTTAATGGTTTGTATAATGACCTGCAATGGACTGGTGACCTGTCCAGGGTGTACCCCTGCCTTTCACCCAGAGAGAGCTGGGATAGGCTCCAGCTGATCCCTGGGACCCTGGTTAGGAAGAAGGGGGTATAGATAATGGATGGATGGAAGGATGGTTGGTGTGTATAATGGTTGAAAACATGAGATGATGCATAAATTTACAGACATTTACAAACTTTGTCATTATGTGGCACTGAGTGTAGATTAATGAGAAAATAATGAATTGATACAATTGTAATATAATTGTAGTATCAGGCAGCAACATAATAAAATTGAAAAAAGTGAAGGGGGTCTGAATGCACTGTATATAATGAGATTTTGTAACTGTAATAAAGAAATTCCTGGGTTGTATCATATATAATGATTATTACAGTGGCCATCACCAAGGTAAAAGTGACTGTCTGATGTTTGTATCTGCAGAAAAAAATTTGTTGATATTGAAGTTTTTGTATAAATATATTTTTGTTCTAGGAGCAGATAACGTACAGAGTTTGTAGCATGTCTAACATAAGCTGTCCGACCCATCAAAATGTACAGAAACAAAGGAACACACAAGAATAACACACGCACTTGTCCACATATGTATGATACTATCAGAGAATAAGAAATTATACTTATATATATATATATATATATATATAAGAAACTATACTTATATACTTCAGATCAGACACTTGGAAAGTCTAAATTTGTGAAAAACCTAACTTGTTCCTCTGTTTGTTTTCTTTTCTCCTTCTTCTCAACATTTCCTCTTTTTCTTCACTTAGGCACCATGATTCAATGATTTTCTTTTTCACAATAAAGGATCTCCAGCCCCACAGTATCACTTTACAGGCCTATGGTGAATCTTTGTAAAGGTATGATTAGGTTAAGCACACAGAGCAAACAATACCTTCAGTATAAAACCTCATAACGCACTGGAAGGATAAAGAGATTTGCTTACAGCTCACATACTGTATCCTGTGCTAATAAAACACATTTTTTCACAAATGTCTTTGCAGTGGTGTGAACAACACAATCATCACATCCTCAACACTGTTTGTGTTGTGTGTTATCCTACCTGCGCTCTTCACACAGGGTGCAGCTGCACACCCTGCCGACTTGCCAATTAGACCTATACATTTTCTCACTCCCTGCTGCTTTTCCAATTACACATACATAGGCAGACTGTAATTAGGCTCTCTGCAACTCACAGATGTGCGTATCATGCACAACTGCTGGGTAATGGTGCATAATGTATATCTATCAAGCTCATATCAGAAATCAGTCAAAATAACATGAAGGTCTAAAGATGTGTTGGGAGAAAATGTGAAATGTGATGAAGGGTGTGTGAAGCCTTTCACACAGCTGCACTGCAGAGCCTCCAGCCTTTTAAGCACAGTGGTTTTCTGTGTTCACACATACAGTAGCTGAGTAGCTCCAATCAAATGAATTAAATATGTGTTCAGCTGAGCTTATCTTACTGCAGGGAACTGACCTGTCCTCTTTACTCCACCCCCGTTTACCTCTAAATGCTAGGTCGCTAGTTGTTACACAAAAATGATGCAGGACACATAGATTACTTATTAAAAAATAAGTGGGCATTACAAACCTGAACCTTGAAGAGCACATCACTCCTGGATGACATTTGAGAAAAGAGTAAGCTTTCATACATAGACTGTTGAACACTGAGTGACTTTCACATAACTGGAAAAGCCTCTCTAAAGCCCTGTTTGGTCTGATCTGTGTGGACTGACCACCCCTGAGAATCACTAAGTATTACATTATTATTAATTATTACCACGTTTACTTGTCCTCACATGCAAATTCCAGTGTGTGTACATATAACAGGCTTAACATCAAAACTTTATAAAGCTGGCTGGGATAAACTAATTATTTACTGTAACTCATCCAGTCCATGTAAAAAGAATTACTCCTTTATAATGTAAGAAATTCACAAACCCTTTTTGCTTCTCTCTATGCGTCCAGCTGGGGGCTCTCTGCTCCTGTTCAATCTGCCTACTACCTGTCTATGGACACATCTAAATCCACAGAATTTTCCCTTCTCTCTCTCTTTTTTCTAAATTTTGTCCTTCGTGGTTCTTATTTTATGATCTCCTCCATATCACTCTGTGTTTCTCTCTCCATTTCCGCTCATAACTCTCAATTGGTTATTACATTCCGGGGATTAGGAGTAAAATATTTAAAACATTTCAGAATAAAACATGAAATACAAAATTGAAAATTGTGAAATGTGCTTTAAAATGACTGGCTAGATATAAAAACTGCATGAATCAAAAGGACACAAAAGGAATCATTTAATTTACTCTTGTGGATTTGGCTAGGTTCAGCACACCAGCAGCTTAAACTGCCCCCTAGTGGTTAAGACTGTTCTTGCACAGAACCTACTTTTGTAGTCAGTGGAAAAACAGCCTGTTCTCTATCAGGACACACAGGACTTTACTGCACACTCCATTTGTTACAGACGTTGACTCAGCAGGGAAACATGTCTGTTTACACCATGCTGATGGTGAATCAGAGCCAGCATCTGAAAACAACAATAACATTATGACGTCTCTTTTGATTGATGGTTATTATTATGTGAGCCATGGGCACAGTGCCACATACAATTCTGACTTTTGTATTATTGTCAGGTTGACCACATCCACACACACTGTACTGTGCTGTAGAATTCATGTTAAATGAATAACATTTCTTTTTTTGTCCATCAGTCTATAGTCATTAACACTTCATGACAAAGTGAAAACTGTTTTTTGGAAATTGTTGCTCAAATGCGATGTGTCATTTGCAAAAGCTTTCAAGCATTTTGTTGTTGCGCTGCAAATTGTGGTCAGGTGGCTGCTTTAATTATCCTTGAGATGTGTTTAGAACTTGATTGGAGTCTACAAACCAAATTGATTGGACATCATTTAGAAAGACGTGTATGTGTGTGTGTGTTTCTATATAAAGTCTCACAACTCACACTACATGTCAGGACAACAATCAAGAATAAGGTCAAAGGAGCTCTCTGCAGACTCCTGTGATAAACCCATTTCTAAAGCTCTGAGTGTTCCCAGGAGCACAGTGGCCTCAATAATTGTGAAATGGAAAAAGTTTGGAACCACCAGACATTTATGGTAGAGTGGCTGAAGCCACTTTAAGTAAATGCCACATGAAAGCCCACTTGGAGTTTGTCAAAAAGCATTTAAAGGATTCTTAGAGCATGAGAATCAAAGACAATCTGGTCTGAAGAGACAAAAATTTAAGTCTTTGCACCATGTGTGGCTTATACCAGCACTGCTTGTCCTTACAGTGAAGTGTGGTGGTGGCAGCATAACACTGTGGCTGTGGCCGTGGCAGTGGAGGTGGAGGTGGAGGTGGAGGTGGGGTGGGGTGGGGTGGTGTGTGTGTGTGTGTGTGTGTGTGTGTGCGTGCGTGCGTGCGTGTGTGTGTTTGGGTGGGGGGTGGGGGTTCTAAACATCAGGGACAGGGAGACAAGAAATGCAGCCAAATACAGAAAGGTCCTTTTTCAGAGTGCATGGAGCTTGACAATATCTGTCAGGAGAAATAAGAATGACTGGTCAAATCCAGGTATACAAAGCCTTTAAAGAATTACCCAAGAAAACCTGAAGCTGCAATCGTTGCCAAAAGGGCGTCTAGAAAGTAGTGAATTGAGGGTCTGAATACTTTTGGACATTAGCATTGTTTTGAAACATGCTTTTAATTGTCATTATGGGTTATTGAGTATAGGCTGATGGGCAAATTTTTACATTGTAATTTAAAATTAAATCTGCAACACAAAGTGTGTGAAAACTAAGGGGGACTGAATACTTGATGAAATGACTGTAGCTGGGTGTGAGGACATTTTCAGTAACCAGTTTACATCTGTAAGATTTTTATATAACATGCTCACATTAACATATCTCTGCACTCTAGGTGTGGTAATTGTGTGTTCATGAGTCCAGTCAGTGTTAATTAAAGTCTAATGTGTCTCTAACAACCAGGTGTCTGACGCAAGCAAAATGTTCTTGGCAATACTTAAATGTGCCTAGTTGTTGTTGTATAGTAACAAAACGTATGTAAAAGTATGCCTTGTTGAGAGAGAGTAGGTATTTTGAGTCCAAATATTGAGTTGGTGAGATGGATGAGAGCTGGCATTACATGGAGCTCAGCTGTGGAGTAGAGAGTCAAATCAAGGAGAGTACCCACTGGCACTGTTTCAGCCTCTTCATTAATCAGATTTATCATAATGAGTGTAGGGGGTGGAGTTGGGTGGCAGGGTGGGGTGTGGGTGGTGGAGGTTGTGGGACAGAAGGACAAAGAGAAAGAAGATAGATAGATAGAGATAGAAAAAAATAGACAGATAGGCAGATAGATAGGCAGCAGAGTCAAGGAGTGAGAGGGATTGAGCGATTGAGGGATGGAGAGACCGACTGCTTGGTATCACGTACACTGCCTCCTACTTTTTCACAGATCTGCTAGGACATGGACCGGGTGTAAAGAAGCTGTAAATTATCCAGACGCTGGCACATGCAGTCACCTTAAATCTGCAGAGAAGGGTGAACAACGATGCCGGTGGAATTGAGTATAGTGGGGGGGGCACAATTGCCATCCTCCTCCCTCTGCCTTCTCTGTTCCTATCACTCGAGTGGTGCAGCATTGGAGGGATTCAGTCCCATAAAACATCGGCGAATGAGAGCGCCTGACAGCTCCTCACAGTCCTCCACCACTCAACAGATGTGAAATGGCCTGATAGGTTCCCCAGAGAGATGAAGAGCTTGATGGGGAGGAGAGGTAGAGGAGCAAGAGTACAGTGCGGAGGGGAAGGGAGGGGAGGGGGGGTCAAGAAATACAGTTGTATAAATGTTTGTCTACACCAAGCAATATAAACTGACAGTTCCTCTCACTGATTTCAATGTTTTTATGGTTGGTGTTCTAAATATGCAGATGTCTTGCTCCAGGATTGCGGTACTTATTGAAATAATCATACTTTGTCTTATGGAGCAATAGCACACTCCAATGAAGACTAATGGTACTGCACTACAGAACCTGATCACTGAGCAGCTTTGGGATTAAATCTGCTCAGTGCACTGTTTGTATAAATCCAGGAAGTAACACTCTTCACATTAATGACATGAGATTTTAATAAGTTTTGTATGAGCTTCAGTTCAGGAGGTGCCTTAACTTAGCTATCAGTTTTTTTCTTTTTTAGGCAGGAAACCATCTATCATCTATACCTGCATATCCCTATTTAGGGTCACAGGGATCTGTCAGAGCCTGTGCAAGGAAACCAGCAATTTAAAAAATGAAACTAAACACATGAACCATATAGAATTAATCTCAATGACAAAATAGAGGTAAAACTCTAAATATCCAACTAATGATAGGTATAAATTTTTTTACCTGCCTAGGTCTCATCTTACAGGGTTGGAAAATATTTAGATAACTTGTGCAATAGTAGGAAAAGTTACTGAGCTACTCATTCACCCGAGGCAATCATCACTGTGCCCCAAATATTCCCAGCTGCTTTATGATAAAAGTAATCCATCTGTGTGCAGCGAGAGCACAGTAAAACCTTGGCTTCAAAAGGAGGAAGCTTGATTTTGTATGTATCATTAGTTCCTACTGCTTTGCAACCATTTATCAATAAAACATGGTAAAAGGTAAAAAGAAATACATTCTTTTTCTATTTGATTCTTACAATATGTTTAAACACACCTGATGTTGCAATGAACACCTGGGAGACAGGTGTGGAGGAAAATGAAGTAATAGGCTGCAAAAGGAAAAGTTGCATTCTGTCAGTGCAAAGTTTTTTACAATGTCATGGATATGAATAAAACATTGTAAATCTATAACTAGTTACATACTGACAGTGTGTGTGAGCACAACACATTTCTTAGAATTTACTAAAGAAAATGTAATTTAAAAAAAGAGTAAAATAAGTGAAGTAATTCAGCTGGTAAGTACTACAGGGGATTGAATTTTGAGGTATTTGTACTATACTTGTGCATTACAACTTAATGGCACTTTATACTTCTTTGCCATTACACTGATGTGACAGCTGTACTCATTTGTTACTCTTCTTCTTTCTTTCCCCACCTCAACCAACTGCAGGAAACTGCTGCTTACATGCGACAGCGGCTCTCACTGCAGACTAATAGCGCATTCACGTACACACACCAGGCTCTTATCACTTCTGGATAAATGGTCAGAAACTGTGCTCTCATCTCTTTCATCCTTACACCATGGCCAAGGCTGCGCACTCGGAAGTGATATTACCTTAAACTCGCCAAACACTTACCTGCCGTGTAGGAGTGCTGCCCCCCGTCACGTAGTTGCGTCAAAAAGACGGGCAAAATGACTTCCGTCATTATATCACGTGACATCGCGGACTTTCTTGGTCACATGACTTTGGTAGCGTCCCTAGGTGATCGATGTCGTTATTTAGTTGTTAGGAAAACTACTGAGAAGGATGGTGTGTTATTCAGACAAGAAGTTAAGGAGTGTAAAGATGTCAACTATGGAATCTCTTTTCTGTCTATGTATACTTGTGTATGTAAATGTGGGTAAAAAAAGAAATTCCCTTCTTCTCACCCCTACAGGTAGTATGTGTGTGTCTTCCTCAGTCTCGGGTCCTCTACCAGAGGCCTGGGAGTTTGAGGGTTCTTCGCAGTATCTTAGCTGTTCCTAGCACTGCGCTCTTCTGGACTGAGATCTCTGATGTTGTTCCTGGGATCTGTTGGAGCCACTCTCCCAGTTTGGGGGTCACAGCCCCGAGGGTGCCGATTACCATGGGGACCACTGTTGCCTTCACCTTCCACATCTTTTCTAGCTCTTCTTTCAGCGCTTGTTATTTCTCAAGCTTCTCGTGTTCCTTCTTCCTGATGTTGCTGTCACTTGGGATCGCTACATCTATCACTGAGGCTTTCTTCTGCTGTTTGTCCACCACTACTATGTGCGGTTGGTTAGCCATCACCTGTTTGTCGGCCTGTATCTGGAAGTCCCACAGGATCTTAGCTCGGTCATTCTCCCTCACCTTTGGAGGTGTGTCCCATTTTGACCTTGGGACCTCCAGCCCATACTCGGCACAGATGTTCCATAACCACTTGGTTATGGCGTTCCATGTATGCTCTGCCTGCTAGCATCTTACAACCTGCTCTTATGTGCTGGACTGTGTTCTTCTTCTACAGCTTGATGTCATCCATGTACAGGAGGTGGCTGATGGTTGCTCCATTTCGGCATCCGCAGCCAGTCTCAGTGATCACCAGGCTAAGGGGGTTCAGGCCTATGCAGAACAGCAGCGGGGACAAATCTCCTTGGTAGATGCTGCACTTAATGGTGACGTGTGCAATCGACCTCTGAGGTTGTTTTCCACAGTCCCATTCAGTTCCTGATAAAGGTTCTTAGAGTCCTATTGACGTTGTATAGATCCATGCATGCCAGGATCCATGTGTGAGTTTATATATATACACTATATGTTGCCGGATGTGTAATTAGTTATACCTTATGGAGGCCTTAAGTCAGTCTTGGTTCGGGGTGCAGATGAGGTAACACTGTTCATGACTGATTGTTGCTGTAAGGAAGTTTGATTTATTGGGGGACTCTATTTTTGCCTTTTCTTTACCCTTCCCTGCATGCTATTGTACCATTTTGTAAATAGTATTTCTTTTCCTCACTTTGGGAAACAATAAATCACACCTTAAGAAAAATCTTTCCAAGTACGCCTCTATGTTCAAAGTTTTATGTCTAGGAATAAGAACCCCACAACAATTAGTAATAATTTTCTGATCATATAATTATTCCCTCCCATTTTTTTTTAAGTCTTGCTATGCAAGGTAATAGCTTATGTCCTTATTTTGAGTGTACAATTCAGAGAGGATTTTATACTGAATATATCTTGAACTTTAGGGACTGATGCTGCAAAATGATTACTTTAGGTTTTGATTCTTTACATAAATTTAAAGATTGGATCTCACCTTTTCACAATGTGAAAATGATCTTCCACTGATGTAAACCTACAGTAATAAGCAGCTTTAAGTCTTTTGTAAAAAATGTTTTCTCTTGCATAAATCAGTGTACTGTGGAGGTTTTATACATTTGAGAAATTCTTAATAGATAAAATCAACTGTCATTTACAGTACATAGTAGTCAGTGATGACAACTTGGAGGTCAATGTCTCAGTGGTTTATTAGAATAAGAAAGTTGACATAGAGCAAAGTCTCCATGCGGAGTGACAGGCAGAGCTCAGGACCATGTGTAGGATGGTGAACAATGGCTGGGGCGTGTTTGTGTCTGTTTGTGGGTGTCTTTAATGTATGTGTTTTCTGTGCAGTCATTGGAGGGTGCATGCACGTGTTGCTCTTTGCGTGACGACAGACAAGTTTCTTCGCGGACACAAGCACACACATTTGCATGTACTGTACAAATTCACACGTCGCTACTTCTGTACACACACCGAGGCTGTGTCGTCATGCAGCTACTGCACTTAAATTACATGTAAGCATCAAGTTTATGTACACATAACAGGGACCTGTGTCGTCATCTGATGACAGCTTGTCCTGAGGTCCCTGGGGCGACGGGGGCCAGCCTCTGGTGAGAGCTGCAGGATGGTGGAGTCCTTCACAGTAACAAGAGAATCCACTGTGCAGGAGGAAAGTCTCTTTTTGAATTTCAGTCTATGAGCTCATTTATTTCTCCTCTTCCTCTTTCTTTCAGATTTAGTATCCAAACAGGACACAACCTCAGTGATGCTCACAGTACTGCTTCATTGTCACTGTCAATAGTATAATAATAATGATAGTCATCAAGTTCATCAAGTTGTCGTAATCTGGCACACCAGAGAATTGAAACTGAAATCATATACAATAATATACCATATAATTTCAAACCAAATATCTACCACAGAAACAAACGATTGAAGAAACAAACATGACAAAACTCATCAGTGCTAAATACATCTACAACTTTACAAAAATGCAAATGCTGATTTTGTTTTCGCCTTGTTTTGTGCTTTTTCCTCTCATATGTTGGCTTTGAAGGGAGCGATTTCATGTCTCTCCTCCCCAGTGCGATGGTGGATTTAATACAAGTTAGCCTCCATATTTGGACTCTCTCTGGGGCACAGGCATAGACACTGTACGGTGGAGCACTGTAGGGCAAGATGGCAGTTATTGGCTGGGGGGCATCGCATCACTGGGCTACATGGCACAAACAACCCCAACACACAAAGGCAGGGTCTCTTCAGGCACAGACACAACCTGATAAATAAGAGCATAGACAGACTGGGTCACGAGGGATGGGTAGGAATTGTGTGTGTGGGTGTGTGAGAGTCGATACGTGCAGAGTAGAGATAAAGAAGAAGAAAGTGTATCTGTGCGTGTAGGAACAGAGGCAACATGTGCTGCATTTAACAAAAAAAAAACAAAAAAACTCCAAACACAATGATGTCAAAGCAAAGGAAAGCAATTTACTGCATGAGAGGCTGTGAAAATGTCTAAAACATTGTAACCCATTAAGGATTTGATGTGAAATAAAGCAGGATTTTGTAAATTACTTTTGATTTCTGTTTCTGTCGCTGACTCATTAAATTAACCAGCTAACCTTTAATAATGACAAACAGGCACAAAGCAAAGCCTGGGCAGAGATATGGCATGTGCGTGTGTGCGGAGAGATAGTGTGAGTCTGTTAACAATAAAAGGGGCTTGAAAGTAGACGAAGACAAAGTGCAGCTGCTGAAAGAGGAGGAACGGGAATGACATGAAGTATGTAAAGAAAAGGGAGGTTGATGGCTTTAATAAACATACTGGTTTCCATGAGGTTACAGCTGAATTCTTTAGCTGCCCTGTAATGCCATAATAAGGTAATCAAATTATGCAGTTAGTAAGATAACATCATGTACAATATCTTTCCTAGAACAAGTCAACATCGGCCTATTTCAAGCCTGAGCTCTATTTCTGATCTTAATTCAATTGCATCCCGAATTTGGTTACAGTGTTTGTGTGCATGCATGCATGCACGTGTGTGTGGCTGGTGGTTGGTGGAGGGATAAGGAGCTGGAGCTAAATGTGCACCTCCCTCTCAGGGCTGATGTGTCTGTAGTAATCTTCTCAGGGGCTCATCAGGCCATTAGAGGGCCAGGAATGTACTTTGCCTAATCAAGCATGTTTAGTCAAACACCGGAGGAGATGCAGAGCGAGGACACGGCTGGCTGAGTACACTGAGACAGCTGAGACGGAGAGGCCTCATTCACACACACACACGCACACACACACACGCACACACATACACACAAGACACACAGAACTCAGGGCACAATAGAGATGGAGACAGGGACTAAGATGAGGAGAGGCAGAGATGAGCGACCAGGCTGGTGGAAAGCTCCATATCCTCAATACTAATGACCTGTTTCAGGGTGGAATGCATAAAGACTACACTATACTAATGTGGTGAGGCGGTAATGCAGTAACCTCATGCTCGCCTGCCTGACCTCCTCCTCTGTCCTTGTTTTCATAAATCTTTCACTGGCTTGTCTCATGAACCACCTCCAACTCTTGGCTATGTATTTTTTAGGCCTGGGAGTGAAGCCTCAGTGGCAAATATGATATGCTGGTAACAAAGTGTTAGATTTCCAGTCTACTTTGTCAGGTCCTGATTTACAATCAATTTAAATGTACGCAATTTCTTTTAGGGAAAGTTCTTGCAGCACTGTTTGTGCTTAGACATCATTTAACACTTTGGCTTCTTTGTTGAAAAGAATTTCAAAATAAAGCATCTTCAGTATTTAAACATTTTAAAAGACAGTATTGTTGTTTTTTATTAGACATGCATTAATAGATTTTTAAATCCATTTGAGGACAATGAAAAACAAGTTTGCAACATATTACAGTATTTAAGGTGAATGACCTGTTCTACAGCCTATTTACACATCAACTAGATATAGAGAAATAACATTTATTTGCAGACATGTTGATGTCCAATATCCAATCTCTGTTAGTTGTAGTCTCCACCAACACTCTAGGTAAATACTGCATTTGGCACTTTATGCCTTAAATGCTGTTCTAGGCTACCCGTAGCTGCATGCCAAAAAACCAAATTAGTGAGCTACAAGATATTGCAATGCAACACAGACCAGCTTAAAAACTGAAAAACATATATACTTTATGTTCAACATAGTGTACTTTTTAATTACAGTCTCTAAAACTGAAAGACATCATATCGGCACTTGTATCAAAATGTTCAAACAATACCAGCCCTATATTTTGCAGATAACAGATATTTTATTTTAAGTCATATCTATTATCTGACCCCAAATTCTCTCCACCGAAGCACATCCCAGCTTTTTATTTGCACGTCTTTGTGTAGTGTATAATGGTTTAAATATATTGTATAGCATCTGCTGCTCCCACGCAGAGCTTTGACACTTTGAGCATGGATTTGTGAATGTCAAGCAAAGGGTTTTCTCTCAATAGACAAAAGCACAGGGTTGGAAAAAAGAAGGGTGAGAATGAAAGTAAAACTGATCAAAGCTGTTTTTTTTGCACTCAATATGAGTAACGCATTCATGGATACAAGCCCTAAGAGACTCTCAAACACACAAGCTGACAAACAGGCACACCGCCTCTACCACACCATGACCCAGATGAACTAAAGCTATCTCTGGATCTACATCTGAATCAAGAACGAATGAGAAGACAGGAAAACAGAAAACATCAAAAGATCAGACAACTGAGTGAAAGAGTAACTCCACACCCAAGTCTACTCATGCCCGTCTGTTTTTTCTTTATCCTGCTTTTGTTGAGAAACACACTGAGATACAGAAAGGGATTAAGTCACAAGGGATGGTCATTGTGACAGTAGTGCCCCAACCCTGGCCTCAGCCCCAGCTTCAGCTCTCAGTTCCTCTATATCTTGGCAAGTGGGTGAAGCACAAGAGATGCCCGGGCCTGGCTGGTACATCTCACATGATGGATGGAACTGCTGTCCTCCTCATTGATATTCTGTTACGCTGCAGTACTGGGCTAGATCTCTGACTCTTAACGGCTATTTGTTGCTGCAGTCTCCTCCTGCTTCTGGGGCACAAAGAAGCTCAGTGTCAGGCAGAAGAGGCTGAATGGAGCTCCCAAGCGGCCGGGCCTCACAGCCTGAGTCAGACAGCCCACAGCTCACATTCCCTCCTTCAAATGGGCTGCGGAGCTCAGGGAGGCCTCAGGTCAGGTCAGACAGACCCCGGCATACTGGGGAGGGAAGAATGGAGGGGAGATATTGTTCCTTTTCCCAGCGCTCTGCTCTTTCTGGTTCCTCTAAATGTCAGTTTGTTTTACTGAGAAAACGGTGATTAGAAAAATATCAAATTAAATTTTCTTTCATTTCCTTTATATGTCTCTTATTATTGCTCTCTTTCACATCATCATGACTCTGTCCAGGCTGCTTCTGGGATACTGGGAATTCCAAAAATTACACTGGGAGTCTCAGTCCTTCACTAGTACCTGGTCAACGTCCCGAACCTCTGACTGGTAACACACAAAGCTTCACAGAGACACATAATACAATCTATTAGTCTCTCTGATTGTTTATAGAAAAAAGGGAAAATAATGTTATCACCAACTTCATTATATAGTTATAGTTCACAGTTAAGATAGGACACTGGTTGGGGTTGTTGTGCCCACACACACTCACACAATCACATACACACACTGCATGGTTCATTGAGAGTTACTGCCCTCTGGCATGGCTACAACAGTTTTAGTCTCATTTGAAATCCAAAGCAAAGCACTTTGTTTTTTGCTGAAAAAAAAAAAACAGAAACCAATTTTTTCACTCAAAGAAGATCCATGGTGTCAAAATGCTGAACAAAATGATAGAGGGAGACCTTTCACATTTGGTGCTGCAAGGGAAATAGTACTTTTTAAAATCTCCACACCGTCCTATGGAGAAGATGCCCCTTCCTTTGCACTCCTCTCTGAGACGTACCGTTTGTCTTGTGGTGTCAAAGTCACGCTCTGTGGCTCGTACCACTAACAGAGCAGAGGGTTGCTCCTCAGATTAAGACCAGAGGAGCAGAAACATGAGGCAAGTGTTCTCCTCTTTTTTAACTCTGCTTCTTTTCTCTGTGTCTCTCTCTGCAGTCAGCTGAATGACATCAGAACATTGAATGACAGTGAGAGAGGACAGACAGGGTATGTTGCACTGGGACAGTGAGTCTGAGGGGCTGATTTATTCCAGTTTTCTGTTGGAGGGAATGGGTGTTTAGAGAGAGCTTGGTGTCAGGGTTCGTGTACCTCACCTCACTGACCACTGGGGGCACGCTCTCCCATGGTCTTTCCTAGAAGATGGCTGAAGTCAGCCAGTTCTCCCAGCCCCCGGGGCCCATGCATGTCTGGCCTGATGAGGCCCTGGCGTTGAGAGTGATAGGGTGCTCCATTGTTGCTGTTGTAGTTGAGTGCCTCATGACTCCAGCGAGGTTCCCCATAGTCCATGTGGGGAGTTGGAGCGGAAACCACCCTCCGTCGGTCGGGGGAGTCCTGTGGTGTGGCGGGGTAGATGTATTCTCCCGCTGAGTTCCTCAAGGTGCCAGTGGGACGGCTGCCACCGTGCTCTCCTCTCTGGGTGGCTAGGATCAGGTAGCGCTGGCGCTCAGTGTGTGGCGGCAGCACGACTTCCCCCGGGTCCTCTATCCGGACCATCCCTCCACCACCTCCTCCACCTCCCTGCAGAAACTTAGAGCTCAGGTAGATGACAGAGTTGTTGGGGCATGCAGTCCCCACAGCTGTGAGGAATGTCTGGCTCTGGTCCCAGTCGGTGTCTGGGAGACGCATGGGTCGTTTCTGCTGCAGTGGGGTCTGCTCTGGGGTAGGCAGCAATCCTGGGTCCATCTCTCCTTTAGGCCAGCCGTTGGGTGTGACAAAGGGGTTATCTGCCTGTGAACGCCGCCTCTCACCACCACTGGTCCTTGTTACACTCATTACAGACCCGCTGCGGCCCTGCCCCAGCATGCTCTGCTCTTTGTCACTTTTGCGGCGGGCGCCACTTGCTCCAGAGCCACGGGAGTGGCGGTGGCGGTGACTCATGATCCAGCAGACGGTGAGCCCAGAGAGGACGGCTCCTGTTGCGAAGGCTGAAACAGCAGACACCACCAGCAGGTTTACAGACACCAGGCCATCAGGCTCCTCGATAAAACTCTCTTGGAGCAGCATTCCTACAGGAAGCAGGAGATAAAACCACACACAAAAAGAAGTCCATCAGTCAACTGGAGGAACCAGCTCAAAAACCTCTGTGCTTCCTCTGTTAAACATGTGGGAGTTAACAAACGGCGAGACAAAATGGCCTTTTTTCTCTCACCACTATGTGGGTGGTAATGGTCGTATGCTTTCCAGCCAAGGTAGCGCTTGCTAATTGCCTTCATTACGTAAAGTGGATGGTGATTTTAATAGCTGTAATAACTGTCTTCCTGATTGAGAATAGCTTTCAACCCCAACATGTTTCACAACATTAGCTTTATGGGAGAGATGTCAAGTCTGACATTAATAGTATGTTTTCATACCATAAAAAATATTTTATACTTCCCATATATATTTATGCTTTATATACTACATAAGTTTCAGTTGAGCTGAGATAAAACTCTCTTCAAAAGTGGCATACAGCTGCCTTCATTTTATTCAGTGTCTGATGTACAGATAAGGAATAACACTCAGTGTGCATCAGCACCTGCTTCTAATGTTGTGAATTAAAAAAAAGCTTGTTTTTGTTTTTGCTCAAAGTCACTGAGATTTTTTTTCTTGTTGGATTTAGATGCCAAAGTCTGTGCAAGGATGAACATAAGGCACTGTGTTTATGGTTTACATGGTGCCATATCAGGAGACAAGACTATGGATTTCTTTTGTATAAGAACAGAAGATGAAGTCCCTTGGAGAGAACTGTTGATATATTATTGAAGATATGAATACAGCTAGACCACAGCATGGGCTGTCATGGATCAATTAGAAAAATGCCAGAAGAAAAGTTGTTCTTTGCTTGCGTGGGCTCTTGAGACCAACACCAACGAATACAGTGAAATTGTGCCAAAAGCAGATTGGAGAAAAGCAGGAAGGCGAGCTTGATACAAAGAGAGAGAGAGAGAGACAAAGAGGTTGCCTAAAGTGAACTTGAACATTTGAGGCCTTAGACAAACATCGTAATAGTTGTTAAATTACAATACCAATAGAAGCAGAGGGAGGAATGCCTCCACAAGGACAGTGAAATAAATCCTTTCTCACAGAAAATAAATGGATGTCATTAATAGACACTGAGAGCTACTTACTCACAGGACAGAAAAGGAGCAAGACGAAGAATGAGAAAGAGTGAACATACTGAGAACTGACTTAGGCATTTTTAAACAAACATACTTGTAGGGTGACAAATTCATTTTTAATTGGGACAAGTGGAGGTGGTTGTGGTGCAAATATTTCAGTATGAGACAGCCTAGTGGTTAATTAATGTGGGCTGTGGTGTTGCATAATAAAGTGTTATTATCCACATTGACTGTAAGCTGTGGAATGGCATCTCAAACCCTGTACGATGCTGCCGAACCACTGTGCTGTGCATCAGTTCTTTCAGTACAGTTCATCCAAAAATGCAGCTGTTTCCACTCATACCCACAGTACAAGCCATCAATCTATCTAGATTCTGAGGTTTATGCATATCTGATTTAGGAACAGGATAGAGCTCGGAGCTGGTTCATGTTTGTTGTGCACATTTAACATCAACATTTTTAAAAAGCCCTACAGTATCACCTCTTTTCAAATACAATCACACAGTTAGCAAAGAAAAAACACAAACAGCTCTTTCTGTCTGTGTCTTGGGAAAAATGTTCCACAAAAGAAAACAAGAATCTGTCATCTGATAAAGATACTAGTGATTGTGCTTAATCATAGTGGTGCTTTGTGTTACATGCTGACATCAGCAGGTACAGTACAGTACAGTATTATTTAGCAGATTTTTAGTTTAGCATTGGCACGCTAAGATACACTAGTTAGCACATAACACCGAGTGCAAATGAGGCTCATGGGAATTTCATTTGTTTTGCAAATATCCTGTCGGACTTGGACTAAAACCTGGACAAATGTCAAGATGAAAAGTGAACTGACTCTTATAATGATTTAATTTCATCCTGACCGTGACATCTATGAGTTTAGCAAAATTCCTGGCAATCCTACTAAAAGTTGTTGAGACGTCTCCCTAAATCCCACAATGGTGGTTCTTGAGGAAAAACCATTTGTTCACCAAAGTCATCCTCTGGGAAGCAGCAGTGGTCTGGCATTGCCATCACTGGTGTCATCTTGCCTACATGGCTAAAAATATAGATTTTGTCATACTGATTGAAAATATCTGTTCAAAAATATTGAAGTTGAAATGGGAGAGAAACCTTTTGGTGTTTTCACTTTCTTTATTCAAACAGCTGGGTCATTGCTGGGTTAGAAGGCTTCAGCAGTGGCCTTGCAGGATAATTGTCCTCTGCAGTGTGAAGGGAACAAATGACTAGATATTATGATATTAAACCATTCATCTGTCCCTTACATTTCCATCTTATACTGCGGACAGTAGAACCTTGACACTACCTATGTGAGTCCATACTCTCAACAAGTTCGCAATTTCCATTGATTGAACCTTAGAGTTAATCAACCAGCCCCTTTGGTCAATCAATGCCCTTTTCAGCACTAATTAGTCCTTTATCACCAATCCAATAATCCACACTGATGCATGTGGACACAGGACTTAGTTACAACCTGCTAATTATGTGACAGACAGTTCAGTTCAGTTCAGTTTCAGACAAATACTCCTGAATAACCAGACCTCACATTTTGTCAGTGGGATTGCATGTGTTCTTAAAGTACAGAACATTATTTGTATTTGTTTTTTTTTCATTTTGTTCATTTCTGTGAACAATCTCATCTGCCTTTGTTCTTCTATCAGCTTACCCCTGCTCCTGAATATTAATCTCAGAGTAACAGGCCACATTCCTGTCATATATTTTAATCTGAGCTGGGACTGTTCAGAAAAAAATCTCGTTTAACATTCTCTAGTCAGTCATTGTGTGGGACTCGGGTTATCCGTTTTAAAGTGTTTAATTAACCATGAGATGGGGTTTACTTAAGAGGTTAGTTTTCAGTCAGTAGAAAGTAAAAACCTGATTATTCAATGTGTCCAAACTGCTCCAAACACAGATGACAGCTCACAACTCAGATCTCACTGCATATCTTTCCTCTCTCCATTCCTTAGCTTGTGGTTACAGAGGCCAAGCAGCACAGACATCCTTTTAGTCTGTGTGCATTCATCTAAGCACCCATGCACTTGTACTGAATTTGACATTTGTTCACTGAAAGTTTTTTCCTTCAACACATTGTTGCCATTGTTGCAGCAGCAGGCTACTCATAGGACTGTGTATTTATTTTCAATAAATACGCCAAGAATATTCAGTTTGGAACGACTGCCAGCTTTAATTTCGTTACTGCTTCTCTCCTCAGTAAATGTGTGTCCTTCAGGGCTTCAGAAGTGAGACAAAGAAAAGCATTTAGACGTTACTGTATCAGCATATTTATATACAGTGTCCACACACACTGAGGGAGTATGAAAAGTCAAGTAGTGGATTGACACATGGCCGGATTTTGTTTTGTTTTTCCATTTCATGAAACCAGAGCTTGATTTCCTTGTAAACAGAAATGAAGCAGTGCAGCAGAGACATTCAGAATGAGGCTGCAACATAATGGAGAAAAACCCACAAATCTCCCCTCCCTCATACACATTACATCTGGAGTTGTTCTTGCTGCACTCAGCTGCAGAGGTTGTAGATATTTCTCTAACATTTACATCAATTGTGGTCCAGGGTTGCTGTGTGGCACTTCAGATTAAAATCTGCACAATGCAATAACACTGCTGTCATCTTCATGTATGAGGAGAGGTCTTGACAAGTGTGTGTTGTGCAGTAATACTCTATGCTTTTTTGTGTGTGTATTAGTATTTGAGTGTATTAGGGCATGTGCGTATAGATGTGTTAGCTTCCTCAACTGCCTGTCTGACATGGCTACGCAGGTATTTTAATTATTTCATCAATTTCTCTCTTGGTTGCACAATATGTAGACAAAAGCTTTAGCTGTTGGCAATAGGCTGAAAAAGCTGGTGGATGGACAGAAATTTTGGTAGTGTGTGAGTGTTTGTGTGTGACAGCAGGCAGGGGTCTCTGTGACAGTAGCACACTCTCTTCTCCCTTCTATTCCTTCTCTCCCTCTTCCAATCCTGCTCACTTATTAAAGCTTAATAGAAGCCAACGGGCCTGCCTGTCAGCCTGACGCACACTGAGCCGCTTGTCTTGAGGCTTCCAGCTCCAATTACAGCGGAACAATGAGAGGAGAAGAGAGGTGAGGAAAGGAGCGGAGAGAGGAGACAGAGTTTAGGTTGAGGAAAAGAAAGGAAATGGGAGGAGGACGTGAGACAAAAGAAACGAGCTGAAACAAAAGAGATAAGAAGTTGAGAGGAGGAGATGACTGAGGAAAAAAAGAGAAGGGAGAGGAGGGCATAAGTGAACATTAAAGGGAGGAAGAGGAGAGTGAAAAGGATAGACAAGGGAAGTTTGGAGGAGAGAAGAGATTTAATTTATATGACACCAGCTGGACCAGCTCCAGATATTTGTGCATATATACATTCACACCAGGTAACTGTCCAGTTCAAAGAACAAAGGAGCTCACACATATTTACAGTTTCCTGCTGGTATTTAATATTGTTTGCCTCTAACCCTCAAGCATCTTCTCCTTCATACCCTGTACCAACTTCCCTTCCTCCAGTCATCTTTTTAGCAGTTAATCCTCTCTCTGTATCTTTTCTCTTTTACTCACCACTCCTTTGATCACCAGGGGTGGCACTATGGCAGAAATCATGACTTAAAAAAATTCATAAGTAAAGAAACTTTTACTCCCACATTCTTATATGAAGGTTTTTCCGACATGATCAAATTTAATATTAGAGCGACAAGGTAATGTTTCCGTTACTCTGCAAACGCGACGGCTGTGGTCGTGGTAATTGCCTCGTAAGTTTTCCCTCATGTCTTCCACTCCCTCCATTCCCTCGGTGAGCAAGAGAAATTAATGAAAAGCCCTGCTAGCTCAATGCCAGTTGTTAAACATTTCCCTTGATTAGAGCACTGGCAGACGGCGCTGCCTATCTGCTCGACTCATGCGAACAGTTTGGCAGCGCTTTCGACAATGGCCTTGTGAACATGTGTGTGTGAGATAAAGACAGAAAGTCAGATGAAGCGAGCAAGATAATTTTTACCCCATCACCAGTGAAATCTTGATTTGACACATGCATCCAAAAGATAATCCCAGTTTATTACAACATGGATCTAATTGTCATAGCTTTGCCCATTATTTCTGTTATGAAGGTCCTGTACTCATCAACTTAATCATTAAAATCTAGCAGCTGGTGAACTATCAGAAGGTATTACCTCCACAAGCCTGTTAAAAGATTTGAAAAAACACAACGTGAAGGGAACATTGTTTTGTAGTTTCACTGTTAGTGTGCCATGATGAAATATATTTAATGCTTTTTTATGAAGGGTCATAAGTCAAAAAACGCTGGAAACCAATTATCTAAACCAAACTATGACAAGAATGACTACCAAAGTAAAACTAATTGCTAAGTGGATGTTTGAAAAAAACATAATTTCACTGTTTACTTTTGTTTTCCCTTTCAAACCGTGTTGGCTAACCTGGAGCTTTGTTTTAAACTTGTATTACTGCCTGACATCTTGTGTTTACTCTTTTTGGACTTTATAGCAATGTTGACACGGTGAGGATGGTGACAGCAGCTGAGCAAGCTGCTCTGACACAACAGTATTTTTTTACACATGTCATACATGAAGTGATAGAAACTATAATTAAACAGTAATTAAACCAAAAACAGCAGTTTTCCTCAGCTTTAGTGAGGAAACTGAATCAGTGTCTTAGAGATTTACAGTTGATGCAACTGCCTTCAACAGGCAGCACAATGTCCTGATATCTTTCTAAAAAGGCCCATAAGGTTCACTGGCTTCAACAGCTGTGACCATTGTGCTTTCTTGCACCAGAAATAATGGTATTGCACAAAATAATCAAGCAGCACACAAGCAGTCCACTTCTCATTACTGATAGAAAGCTTACCAAAATAATACCCAGTTTGTGATTAACTGCAATTATCCTTTTAAAAAATGATCACCAGAACCATCAAGTGGTATCAAGAAGCCTGTTTTACCTCCTTGGTTTCTACTACCTCTGATTACTGTCTGGAGGTGTTCACAATTTTAGATGTTAACAAATTCACTTTGCAACCAAACTACCTACAGTTCGATAAGTTCCTTAATCAAAAGCCAGGCAGGGGAACTTTTATGCAGTTTGAGAGCTAGAATACGTGTATTAGAAACATAGCACATCAAAACAGAACAAAGAGACTTCCCAGCATCCCTGTGGACCTGTCGATGCCATGAGCACACACTTCTGAGCTTGATAGGTTACGACTGTGTCAGCGTACAGCCACTGATCTGAGGGGCTTTCATCTCCTGAAGCCACCATTTCTCTGCATGTTAATGTGTTTGTGCACGCAGTGACGACAGGGATGCACATGGCAAAGCATGTGCAGTGTAGGGTGGATAAGTGTGTATAGATGTATGAATATGTGTGTGCGTTAATAAGTGACAGTGTGAACTGCCTGCACCCATGGCTCAGTGATTTTGCTCATTATCCTCTGCTGAAAGTCTGCAGGCGCTGTTTTGTTTCTTGTTTTTAGCACAGCCTCCTCCTTTTCAATATCCTGCTTTTTTTTTTACCATCCCCATTAATTTTCTTTCAGAAGATACACTATATATGTCACCATTGCATCTCTCTCTCTCTTTCACACACAAACACACAGTGCACCTCATGTTGTAAGCCGTGAAGCTAACACCAGTGTGTGTGCAAGGATACCAAGAACCCAAGACAGAATTAAAGCGCTTTAAAAAGAAGCACACTGCAGAGCTCCTTACTCGGACAAAACCTTGCTTGCTCGTAAACCTTGTTTACTCTCGGGATGATTGTAAAACCGTTCACAGTCCTTCCCTGAAAGCATTTTCAGAGCACAGCTGAAGAAAGCTTCTGGAAAGTTCTGCATGAAAAATAAAAAAAGATTATGTAAAAAAAATTATAGAACAAAACAAACCCTCAACCTCAACTCTTGAGAGTCAGTCAGACGTGCTTGTCTTACACCAGAATGATCAATATGTTAAAACATTTATGGACACTAGCCATGTGTTTGCAATTAAAATACCATAAAATCTCCAAAAAATAGATTCAGGTCCTCAGCTGGGTCTGTTAGTGAGGGCAGATCAGGCTTTTGCTTGGCTCCGAGTCAAGGTTTGCAATGATGACTGCATAATTACATACCTGCTTATGCATTCCTCTTTTTCACCTCTCACTCTCTCCCTCCAGCTACCCAGTGTATCTTAAATTTTAAACGCTGCTCTTTTTCCTAATTTTGGTTTAGGCCTACGTGCTCATAGGAAAGTCTGTGCTTGGGGTAAACAGGGTAAATCTAGATTTGCTTTTGAGAATTACTGTGTGTTAAAATCATCAGCGTGGGGCTGCTGTGTAACAAAGAGTACTTTTTTCTGTTTTTTGCTTCCCATAAACATTTTCTCACAGGTTTTGCACAAGTGGTGCTGTCAAGAACTGAATTTGTAGATTCAATTATATCAGGAGGCCTAGTTTTCCCATTCAGGTCAACCTTCAGTGAAATGTAGCTTTACAAGGGTGAGTCTGTTAGTAGTTTCAGCCATATCCAATCAAAAGAAAGTAACTGGACTGTGGTAGACAGGGTGGTGAAATAAAGTGCTCCAGAAAGAGCTTTGTGTACAGGAGAGAGCATGTGTACATATGTACATGTGTTGGTTTCTCTGTAGGATGCAGTTTCTATTCTTTTCCTCTATATTCTCTGACTTGTGGAGTATGGCGTTAGCTGTGCTTTCATTTGGTAATTGATTTTCTCATTTTAGCTGCAAAGCCAAAAGCAGGCTGTGGAGAGCAATAATAAATATTCACAAACATGTCATAGGCAATAAATTGGAGCGCAGGTCTGCATAGCATTAGTCTAACGATCTGTCCAGAGGGTTCATATCTCTCACTCCCAAATCATGAACCAGGCAATTTCAACTTAATCTTTCTCACGCGCTACATCCATATATCACATCAGAGCTATGTATGGTGCTATACGATACGCCCACCAGCTGAAAGCATGCCAGTTTGTTTTTATGTTAACACCTCTGGCGCTGAAGTGTTGGACTTGTTCCTGATACAAATTTCCGAAGGTTTAACAAAATAATTAAACCATCAGGCTTCGTGTCGGGGCTCCGCGCCATCTGGGTGGCTGATTGAAGCTGCTCTTGCCCCATTCGTTCAGGCTCCAGCCTGTTCTGTTAATTTACAGGCCACCTTTAATAAAATGTCTCGAGTGTGATATGGGCCAAGGCATTACAGGTGCATGCATCATTAGGACACATCCTGAGCCAAACGATCACGTAGAATCACAATGTCTGTCAGATGACCAAGACTAAAGAGAGTTTAAGGTGATCAATACTGAGGTGCTGCCACAAACAGGAATGAAGGAAAAGAGATAGGAAGAAGAGAGAGAGAGAGAGAGAGAGAGAGAGAGAGAGAGAGAGAGAGAGAGAGCTAGAGATGAAGGAAAAAGAAAGAGGCTGAGAGAGAGTGAAATACAGAGAAAGAGAGAGAAAGAGTGGATAAAACACACTTGTGTTATCGATGTGTTGCAAAAAGGAGGAAAAGTGCTGTGTGATGCAGGGAGTTAGGAGAACACAAGATGGTCGATTTCTGTCTGAATGACAGCCACACTAACAATCCCCAGTGGAGTGAGTGGAGAGCAGCTACAGTGTTTAGGACATCACACCGCAGGACTCTCTGTTGAGACATTACACAGCACCTTTAGGTCCTGGCTGCACGTTACTGGACAACATTTACCCAGTAACAGCCGCACACCTGCCCAAGGCTTCAGCCGTGTACGTAAGTGTGTGTGTGTGTGTGTGTGTGTGTGTGTGTGTGTGTGTGTGTGTGTGCGTGTGTGTGTGTGTTTTTAAGTTCAGGCAAATTCCCTATTGTGCCTGTGTCTAGTGGTTAATTTTCTAGACAGTGAAAAGAGCCAGTGACTTTAGTAGCTGATGAGGATATTCAAGTGTTCAAGTGCTATAGGTCCCTTCACATAATATTTAATATGGTGATTCTGCTTTTTTCCCCTAATGTTTAAACACACACACACACACACACACACACACACACACACACACACACACACCTACACTGGTCTTTGCAATACTCACACATTCAGGACATAGCCCACCAAAAACTGCACATTCAGAAATTTCACTTAATATGCAAGGGTGCATGCTTAAGAAGAAGAAAATCTGTATTAAGAGCTCATTTTTACATTCTCCTGCTGACGAGGGAAAGTGTCTGTATTCACCTTAAATCTTTTTTCAAACGTGTTCTGTATGTATGAGATTTTGTGAAATCACAACCAGTCAGGGTCCAAAACTCTTCTTATACAAATGAGATGTGGGAATCTGAAGCCTTCAACACATGAGAGCGGATCTTTCAGTGAAGCAGGGGACATCTTATATCAAGTTAAACTAGACAAATATATTAGCATATTCATAGATTCCAGATGTTTAAATGTGAAGACGGATTTAACTTGAGGTATTTTTAACTAGGCGGATCAACATTTTTGTGGAAACATTGTAACTCAAAGCTGAGTATTTTTAGCTTTATCAAAACACCAGAAAAGAACCCCAGAAAAAAAAACCACAACTTTAGGAATTATTTTATTAAATTATTTTTAGTTTACCACTGAGCTAATCTTCTTCATCAAAACTGTGTGGTCTGATCTGATTTTTCCACCCTAACCCAGCGAGGAAAGCATGGCGCAAGAGCAAGAGCCACAAAACCAGAAATCTCCCATGTGAAATAATCACAACTCTTTTGAACTTTGGTGGAAATTTTGAGCTCATGTAACAGTCCAACATCCAGTCTTCAACTTCTATGCAACTTGCTTGATATATTTAATCCGTTCAACTGAACTTAATATCTATGATTTAAGAAGTTTAGGTTTGAGTTAATACACGCTTATTAAAACCATATGTATTTTCTTTATTCAAAAACGTTATCATTTTGTTAGTTACTCAGAGGCAGCTCGTTTGCATTTGCCTCTCACTGTCTATAGTTTCTCTTCAGTTTCTATTACCTGAGGCATTTTCTGAGCCCTCAAAGTTACAGCAAGACACCATTTTATTGTAAATGGCTTGAATCAGGTGCCTCTTGCAGAATGGAGCAGCTTTTAGATGATGAGACTATGTAACAACTAAGTTAGAATAACAGTAGGTCTTATGTTTATAGGCCTCACCAGCGAAAAACCTGCTTTAACCAGTCTCTAAAAGATGGCAACCCTGTTCACACAGACAAACACATCTATCAGCGAGGACCTGTGGTCAGAACACCCCCCCCCCCCATGTTTTTCAAGGCTTTCTCTGTGTGGAAGGAGATGTGAGGAGCAGAGGGAAGACTCAGAGGAAGATGAAAGAGCTGAACTCCTTCAGGAGTCCTCGCACCTCGCCAAGCTTTCCAGAGGCTGAGGCAGCTACGAGGCAGCTATTCTTATCTTCTCAGAGCTTGCTAAAAAAATCCTCATCTCTACGCTGTGAAAACTGCATAGGCGCTATACACTATTTCGTTTCCTTTTTTCCTCTGCTACGCATCAGTTGTTATAAGACTCATAGGTCCTCATATTTCATCAGCCAAGCCCTGGTATTCACTGAGGGGATCAGCTCTGTTCTTCAAGCCTCTCAGAAACTCCTCTGGGTGGGAGAGATGTGTGAGCGTATTCTGGCGTCTGGGGATGCACAGCTACACATCACACTTCCTCTAGCTCTACTTGTCTATTCTCTGTCTGCTTTCCTTTCTGTCTCTGTGCCCTTGGTGTCTGACTAGCAGGAGTGACAGAAGAAGGAGTTAGGAGAGGAGGAAGGATGACTGTGGCGGCAAGGTTACAGAGCCCTCTGTCTGTCTGAAAGAACTGAGTGCATCAAACAAAAAATGAACTACTGTGGCTAAAGCCCCTATTCCCTCTTTCAGTCTCATTTCCTGCCTGTCTTTGTCTCTCTGTTGGGGTTCAGGCTACAAGGCAATAGATTTATCATCTGCAGACCCAGTGTTTTAACTATCCGCCATGTACATACAAAGGACTGTGTCTGCTTTATGGATTCTCCCTTTCAAGCCTTAACCCAGGTCGATTTCCAAACCTCAGCAATTAGAATGAAATTAGATGAGACCATGGCTGTAAATTTGGCAACAAATTTTCTTTCCTGCACAGAGATCCTCACAGTATCACAACCACCAGAGAGAAAGAGCGAGCCACTCATGGCTCTGTGGTGACTGCCATTCACTCTAACATGATACCACAACAAGGGATCTTCACTTCACTGATGTTTCAGTGGACCTCAATTACTGAGTGATTGCATCCCGCTGTTTCACCAGTCAAAACACTGCCTTTTCTTCAGGAAATATTTTCACAGCACCATAATTGCTTCCATCTGTAGCTACACTGTGGCAACACTAGCTATGTCATTATGGCTGAGTGAGTTCACAGTAAAACGGGTGGCGAATGTGTATGCGAGAGAGTGTGAAATTCTGTGTGTTTCGTTGAGGGTTTGGATATGTGCACTCATCGGGAAGCCTGCTCTGCTTTTATCAGCAGACTGGAAATGGAGATTTGAGAAAAGTATTGAGCTGGAACAATGAAGGAATGTGATAAGGCAGGACGTCTCTGCAGCAACAGCACCACGCACATGCCTGCATGCCGCCTCCAACTCGTGTTTGATGGCTGGTTTAACAGAGTTGACTTTAGCTGATGAGCTGTCTGAGCAAACACAATTTGACTTGTTCACCCCAAAGGCCTGCAAACAGCAAAATAAAACGAGGGAATGTTTAGCTCGTTGCTGCTGAGAGACAGGCGTCTGGTGTTTCTGAGGCTGTTGTAGGGATCCAACTAAATGATTTGGATGTATCTTTTTTCTTTACAATTAACAGACCCTCATGGAAAATTAAAAGAGAGAGGTTGGAAGTTTGACAGACTATTTATGCTGTAACTGATCTGCCTGTCAAGCAAGGGTCATGACCTGGAAAAAGTAAAGGCAGCCAATCGACACATCGTGATAACCTGCTGTAAGTGGATCTGACATCCTCTAGTGCCTGTCGACGCCCGGCCCAAATCTTAAGTCATCATGCTGTTTACAGAAATGGTTTGTGTTACCTGTTCCCACACACGTGCACGCACACACACACACACACACAAACTCAGCGATTCAGAGTTGGTTAGGTGATTTGTGTCAGCAGTGTGTTCTGCTCAAACATCATTAAAACTAAATCCAGCACAAATCCAGCTGCAGTTTGTCATGCTGGCTGAGTTGTCCACTGTGCAGAGACTACTAATTCAGGGGGCACACAGCTGCTTGTACACAGACATTAATGGCTCTATTTTCCTACAGGCTGAATTAAAAGTTCAAACTCTGGCCACAAATAGGTGTGTCCAACTAATTGTTGTAATTTTAGAAACAACAGAGCACAAACTGAAAAAGTGGCCAAAGCAAAAGTGAATACTTTATTAATAAGAGGAATACAATATTAGCACCTGGAGTCTGAGCAGGTTTCACTAATCATGTTGGGTCTGACAGTTTAGGAAACATATTGGTCAGAACCCAACTCATGTCCATACCAGCCAAATATGTTTATTTGCACTGCAAATAGGATTCAAAGGACAGGTGATTTTCCAATGCTGGCACTGTGTTACCTTTTTATTGGTATTGTTAATTATTGCCCTGGATTTAAAAAATAAATTTTGGCTGCTAGTTCATTATTCTGCATAACCAAAGCCTGGTATGGCTCATTCCTCTGTGACACACAGCTCTATTCTTTTCCCAACTCTATTTAAAAACATATGAAAGAGTCAGTGTTGCATAATTGATGGATATACCCACACTGTTTCACCTGAGTGCAAATGTAGTTATTACATCACGTTGCTGTAATTGCGTACTGACAGTAGATGGACCAAGCATTCTGCTGCTGTATGATAGCTACATGAGTTTACTCAGAAAACAGGGAAGTAGCGTAGGCAGAACATCCTAAAAGAAATTCAAAATACATTGTAATCTGTGTGTTCGGGTAGACACCAACTTAAAAACTGCTCTTTGTGTTTGTGTTTCCAACAAAAAGAGTCTGAGCAGGTGACTGTGCTTGTTTGGACCTCAACAACAAAGTCACCCAGCCTTGCACCTGATAGAAAACCCCTGGGTGAAATATGTATATTAGCCACACGCACAGACACATAATTGAACCCAGATATTTCTTTGACCTCATCTCTTTCATCAGCAGCGTCCCTCCCACAACACATCATCTCACTTAGACTTTGAGCTTCCAAACTTTGCTTTGATCAGAGCAGGTTGAAAGGAAAGGCATGCCTCTACATACTAAAAGTGTGTGTGTGTGTGTGTGTGTGTGTGTGTGTGTGTGTGTGTGTGTGTGTGTGTGTGTGTGTGTGTGTGCTGGGGAGGGTGATCTTTGTTTTCTAATAAATGCAGAGAGAGCCATGCATAACCACGAGGCAATACCCTTAGCTACACTTGGCTTCCTCATAGTTTCTCATAATTAAAGTGATCTCCCACACTGCGGCACAACTGTTTAAGCATAGGGAGGCTAGGTGGTTGTCTATGGCGCCACCAGCTCGAGGGGCCCTCAAAGAGGAGGAAGAAATATTTTTAAATTAATTTCAGATGCCCAAACTATTTTAACTGTCTGTCGCTACATCCCTCACAATATAAGAAAACACTGTTCACACCGCACTAAATACCTGATACTGGAAGAAGACTGCAGGCAGACTGTAGGAGGGCTCTACTGATGGTTTCCATTCACTGTAACATCATTAACCTGATGGCTGCTGCTTATTTTGTGGCTGTGTGGTTCATTTACTCACACAGCTGTGTAAGAATCACAGTTGAGTAACCAGGTTTCATTGGAACATCAAAACGTGAGCTGCACATAACGAACTGTGCCCTTAGCTCAAATTGCACAATAGTGAATTAGTGTTTAACAAAAGACAGTCTATAAATAATGAGTCACTCACTGAAAATAAAGAAACCGGTTTCCTGAGTCCAGGTATTTTTATTATTTGTATTTATAGGCTATAAATTCACGTTTGCTACATGTTTAACATCAGCCATTGAAAACACACCACTGTGCTGTGTAAAAACACTAAAGGCACAGCGTTGTGAATGAATGACCATTACAATATGTTACATTACAAAATTATTATATTTGTCATAAAATATTCCAACTTCTCTCATGAGTGTTTCTAGGATTGTGGCCATTTTGCCCAGCGCATTAAAATGTTCACAAACTGTCCTGCTGTGTTAATTTCTTTAGTGATGGTGTCAGAAACATTATACGCATCTGATCAACTTTAATGAGAAAACCTGAATCGTGCACAAGTGTGGACAGAAGTGGGAAGTAAGAGAAGGGCAGCAGCTCAATGAGAAAATTAAGAGGACATGAGGCAGGTGGCTTACATCACCCTGACAGAGTTACAGCCTGGCCATGAGCCCACTGAGGAGGCCAGTGACAGCGCTGTGACACAGGAGATGCCACCGGCACTCTCAGTCCATTTGTCACACTGGGCCAGCACAGCACCCATGAAAACAGCTGCACCTCTCCCGTCCCTACATCTCGCTCTGCTCTCAAAGCATTTCGCACACCCTCATCCTGGTCTTTTCTCACTTTCTTATGTGCTCAAAACCAAAACCACCACCACTACCACAACCTCGCTTTTCCACCCCTTCTGTCCTCTTTTCCAATCACTCTGCTTCTTTTCTCATTCGCCCTAATGACTCCTGAACCGTCTCACCCTTCCCATGCCCAAAATTTGCCTTTTTCCTATGATTTCTCAATGCCTTACTCATTCTTTTTGTTCTGCTCTCTATTCCTTCATTTCCCAGTCCTATTCCTTTTCTCCTTACAGAATCACCCTTGATATCTATTTGACTGCCATCATCCAGAAGCAAGATGAAAATCGATTCTCCTTCCAGCAACAGCTCCTCTCTGACTAAGGAGAAAGGGCAGACAGTTAGATCGGCTCTAAGTAAGGCTGTCCATCCATCTCCCTTTGAGGTCTGATGACAAGGCTGCTTTGAAATCAGTGTAGCACTGACTGGGACTGGAGAGAGATGAAGCATGAGGGAGAGGAGAGGCACTCAAGCAGCAGAGGAGCAAAGACTTGGAAGAAATAACTTCTTTTTCAGATAAGCTAAAAAGACAAAATTAACATCATTTTCTTCTTAAAAACTAAAAATCCAAAGAGGTTCAGGTGCAAAAAGGACCAGTTTATTACACGTGTAATAGGTGGAAAATGTGAAAGAAAATGTTTCAGTTGTACGACTACTGTCAGCACGCCTTTCCAGAAACAATGTTTTTGTCTCTTTGGAAAATGTTTCACTGAAACTATCTCTGCCAAAGAAATAGTCTTTGCGAAACAAGGCAGGTAAAGTAACTACATGCTAAAAGAGAAAAATGTACATGTAGTTTGGAAGTGTAGTACACTGATCTCCACTGCTTTGGTTTGTGATCCCATAAAATGAAGAACATATTTATCTTTGCAACCCTAAGTGTAAATAGATTGTACAGATCTATGAGTTGTCTTAGCTACTTGTTAGCTACCAGAAAAGGTATCTGGTAGTTAGAAAACAGAGCAGAAATATACTGTTCAATGTGTTGGTTGTCACCCTTCCCCATTAATCATCCTGTGACTCACTCCACCCAGATCCTTATGATGGGAACCACTGATTTAGATGTCCCTGTAGACTCTATTGTTCATGGTAGTTTGGATTTAAAAGAAAATATTGATTTAAGAAATCAGTAATTTTGATCATGACTGGAAGCCAGAGAGGAAAAATCTAGTTTGACATGCAGCTGTAGAAAAAGGCTATTCCACCAGGAAAGAGTAAGCAAAGCAAGAGTGAAAATGAGATTGCTGTATTTCCCCAAAGACAGATAAATAGGCCAGAACTTATCTCACCTCCCATCTGCTAGGTCAAGATACACACAGGTGGAATGAGTCCAATATAGACATATGAAATATTCAGCAACCCAAAGCTTTCTGTTTGCCCCACCAATCCAAATCCCTGGGGAGTTTATGTTGATGTGTGTGTTTGTACACAAATGTACAGCATGTGTCCTGTCTATGTGAAGAATAAGGCATGTGAGCGGAGAACACACTGGTTTTGTTAAGTTTTCCCAACACATCCAAAGTGGAAGTCAGACTGCACATATGAAAAGCTGCTGACAGACACATATGGAGAGGCAGTTTCCAAACATCTTAATAGTGTCACTGACAGTTTGTCATAACAAGCCCATTGAAGCTGCAACTCTTTGTCTTCTTTTGACTCAACACTGCATTTGCAAATGGCTGAAAGGATCTTTGGAAGGAAGACAAAGACAAAGGGGCTCAGTGTTAGGCTAACTAGGACCAGGAAACACATTACCCACAAACACTTCCATATCAGAAATAATAAGTGTCTCAAAAGAGATGCGATGAAAAGACAGGCCCCAACACCAAGTTTATCACAATATCTGAGAATAAGTGCTAAGTGTTGGTGGCAGCTGTCAGATAGATGCTAGCTCACATTCCTGACATACCAAACCGAAAGCTCTAGTTTGTCTAGCGACAGCAGAGCTAAGCTGGGGCGTATTTCATGAGAAGATCAGCTGCAGGAGCAAACACACTCAGAAGTTCCTCAATGGCAGAGCAGGACAGCACATTTATATCTGATACTGGTTCAAAAAGAGCAAATACTGCACACAAGAGCTATTTGATGAGAACTAATCTGAAAATGAATATTATGGTTTATGTTATGATTTAAGTACTAAACAGTTTGATAATGTCTTTAGTTGTACTGGAAGAAGCTTTATCAAATCCAATGAAAGACCTTCTGGTTGTGGTACAGAAAGTGTACAAGTCACAGTTTTTGGAGTTTTCATAGCTAGTTGGTGATGATTGATATTGTATTTCTAAAACTGAAGATGCTTATTTAAGAAACAAAACATAAGATCTGATCCTGGATTAAACCAACATTAAATTAAATTGGATTTGCCAAGCAGTCTAAAAATATCATTTTTCTGATTTATGCAAGAAAAAAACAGGTCTATCTGTGCACCAAAATGGACTGGTACTAACATTATATTGAGAAATATACTGTGTTTTATAAGAAGCAGTCCTCTGTAGTGGGACTTAAAGCAAGTATGTAAGCTGCAGGTTTTGAATGCTTTGTAATGGCTAAAAGGCCTATTTGGATATGACAGTTTGCTTAGTGAATGCAGGCATGTTTAAGAAGAGAACCATATATCAGTGAGGGTTCATGTTTGTTTACACATGAGAACCTGGACCTACATCTGGAAGCAGCTTCCCGTTGCACTGTAAACACTGATGTTTTACAAAGGTGTCTTACAATCCCAGGAGGGACGGGTCACAGGACAGTTTGACCCTAAAATCAAATGTTTGAATCTTGTTTGACTTTTGTCCAATGTTTTCAAGGAGTCCCACACTGCTCAGTTTCAGATTCCACTTGTTGTCACCAATGTTGCAGATGCATACAGCAAGGCGTGAAAGTGCAGGGAACAAGAGAGTGAGAGAGTTTATTAGGTGACTGGCTGCACCCATTCACCAGGGACAGAAGCTCTTGATATTTCTTTCTTTGATTTGTCAATTCTTTTTATTGCCTCTGTTTCACAAGAGAAGACAGAAGTGTAATATTATATTACCAGGTTACTCCTTTAAGCATGGTAGCCATCTTACAACCCTCACATTACATCTACATTCCAGCTTCATCATGAGTGTATTTTATGTACACCAGAGGTCAAGATATAATGAGTAGAGCAGAGGAGATAATATTGGAGCTTGTAAAACAGTGTATTAGGTCTGAGCATGAGTAATTACTCTGACCCACTGTTGTAGCACAGAAGTAGAGCAATGATCATGCTGCACAAGTTGCACTTTTAATTACAAGCTTCCTGCACAACAATATGTATTCACTGAAGTGGTCTTCTGTCATGGAGAAGAAAATTCTCTGAGCAGATTTTTCTTCTTAAAAGTAACTTACAGGAATTAGAAGCAGGATAAATGCACAACATGGTCGGCTTCACATAAAATAATCAGAAGCAGGACCAAAAGTTTCAATAATGTCAATAAGAAGCTACACATGGGCCAAATGAAGACAAATATAAGCTTAACTCCACCATGCATGAAGCATCAACCATCAGTTCCCCTGTGGTTTGGTGGTCAGCGGACCTGAAGTGAGAGAGCAGCATCAAACAGAGCGCTGGTCTGAAACAGGATTAGAGTTGTACGCAGGGTCTGATTATGTAATATTTATCTGTTCTCTTTCTTAGGGAGCATGGCACATGAACTCAGGAACTTTCACAAGTAAAGGATTAATTTGCACGCATTGGAATAAGCGCTCAGATCAAAGCGAGAAGGTACCATGGGAGTATCCAGACCTATGAGTATCTAGAATAGAGAGTTCGCTTTGCTGTGTACCCCTTTTATTTTCATAATGATATGGAGAGAGAGAGATAAATAAGGAAACATCAAGGAGAATTCAGGCTGGGGTTGAATATAATTAACCACTTGTATATGCAACAAAACTTACCAGACCAAAGCAAAGATAGTATACAAGTAAGGACAGAGTAAACAGTGGGAGAGCAAAGTTAGCTAAAACACACAGGGATTTTCTTGCCAGCTCAGAGACAAAGCGAGACCAGCAAACCATCTTTGTGTTGGATCCTGGTCGTTACTCTAGGGAGACGTGAGATACTAGAGAGCAATGAGGTGGACTGGGAATTGTCTTTGTGTTTATTTGTGGATTTACTCAGTATAAACTGAAACTACTGGTCTCTTCCCCTCTTTGAATGTATTGTTGTTTACCCTGAAGATACACAAGTTATATAAGGATCTGGGCAGAGACAAAAGAGCCATTAGCTCTAACATTTGTGGGCAAACACACACACACGCACACAGAGAATCACTCCTCTTACCGTCACAGTCACCCAAGTGGGCCACGTTTCCCTGTTCAACATCTTGCTCGAACGGCAGTCTGCAGAGAAGAAGAGACACAGCCATTAATCAGAAGACACAGAGCCACAGCAATGTGGCCACTGACACACAGCACAGATCCTCTCTGATAGAGGAAAACTATCTCAGCGATATGGCAGAGGACAAGTTATAAAAAAGCACAGAGCTTTACAAGCCCCTTTATCACTTAAGATTGTAGAAGTCTTTGTTTTTATTTTGAGGAAGTAAGAAAAAAAAATAATTAAAACAGCAAAAGAACTAAAGAGACCCTTGAGCAGCCTAATATCATGAAATAACCACAATTATAATTTAAAGATAAGCACTTATGCCTACAGGGTCAGTAATTAAGCTAATTAATGCACTGAATTGCAAATATTTCTAGGTCAGTATACTCGTCTTCATTTTCGATATAGATATTTAAATATAAACCCCATGTACTTGAGTATAACAATTTAGAGCTAATCTGTTTAACTTATTATTATGCAGCTTAGGCTATGGGTGTTATTAAAAAATATATAATAAGATCATAATGTCAGTTTCCTAAAAATAAACTATTGAATTTATTACATAATTATATAGAAATATAGCACTGAATCATATGAAAAAATAATTTGTCATTAAAGTTAAATTATCTACAGAAGAAAACCTCAAACTCACTCGTTTTCTATATTTTAGAAAAACCATGACATATTGTATTTCTACAACTCTATCCTCGTGCTTTAAAACTCATTTCCCATTTGGGCAACAGGAGACCATGGAAAACTCAAAGGACGATAACATATGATGAAATGAGGGGGCAGAAAGGAAATGAGAACAGCACACAGACCAGGTGCTCACAAAGAAAAACACAACTGCTTTTAGTCATTACTCATAGCAGGGGAAACTGAACAGTTAAGTGTGTGTGTGAGTGAGTGTGTGTGCATGCACAGATATGTATATGCATGTTGGCTTCATTCAGTTCAGACTATATGCACAATAAAGGCCATGTGAGAGGAAATACCATTGGTACTTTTATGTAAAACATATGAGACATGCTCATTTGGTCTGTGCAGTAACACAAAGCTATATACAGTAAGCTGTTAAGAACACATCTGCTGTAGTCTTAATAATGTTTAATATCTATTGTAAGTAGTAGACACACATGACAAATCAGTGGCAATAAGATATGACCACGTCCAAATAACATAGAGGTAAATGTGTGCCTTCATAGTAATTTACACTGGGCATTACTTTCCACCCTAACACAGGTATGTGCCAACAGGTTCATTAAAAGCATAGATTGACAATTTGGGAATTACACAGATTTCCTCTCTTGCTAAGAGCTCCATGAGAAGACTGATGGCACTGCAAGGTGAACAGCTTGATGCCAGTTGGCTTATCTCAGCACAATGAGAGGAAACTAAGGCAAACAGCTAACCTGGTTCTGTGTAAAGCAAATAAAAATACATTCCTTTAAACCCCCATAAAGTTCTCTAATTAAGACATTATATCTTGTTTGTTACCAAAAACACAGTGTATAAAGAAGTTATAGTTGTATATATTTTATAGGTTGGCTCCAGGTAGGCAAGAAAGGACATTTATATTTGATCCTTTAGGCATAAATTGTTAAGATTAGCCACAGACTCTTGACAAAAACCAAACAAACCAAACGCGTGGTTAATAAATGTTTTTATGTCTTCATCAGTTTTAGAAATGAATCAGTCAAAACCACTGAAGATAGTTTTACAGTGCTAGACAGAAGTTAATAACCATTTAAAGTGTTTCATGGTTTTAATCTGAAGCAGGGACCTTTGAAGAACCAGAGCACCAATTGCCCTGAGAATGAGCTCACTGGGAGAAGTGACTGAGAAGTCAGTAATCTGCAATTAGCTAACAGTTCAGGCAGCAGCACAACCAACGTTTGTGCTTTTAATGCCTAGAAATCATTGTGATAAATGAGAGCAACTGTGCTGTGAACCTACAGTGGTTGTCACCTTAATAAAGAATAATGTTTTGTGTTCAGTTGGCTGCCTCTCATGGACTGTGGATTTTAGCATTGTCTGTGATTCTGTGAGTGCACACAGTTTTTTTTTTACACAGCACATACTCCCAAGTACACTGTCTTTCTATTTAAAGCCTTCATAATAAACAAAGTGATGAAGACCATGTGTTTATGAATGCTGAGTACCGTGGACAGTGTCACAGCTATGATTCCTGACCAGGTATACCTGGACCAGGGGATACGTCCGCTGCCAGGAGGAAATGTGGAAAGTGGGTGCAGCAGCTCAGCTAACCTAATAAAACTGAGATTACAGTTTGAGTCGAAAATTTATAGACATACTGGGTTTGACACCTGAACACCACCATGTGCCAAATAAGGGGGTGTGAATAGTTAGTGAGCTAAATTATTCGGTAAAGGTGAATGACTCATCAAAAAGTAATTGATTAAAAGCAGTTTTTTTACTACAATGGCAGAAGTCAAGTGAGAACTTTATTGTATCATGTTATTTAGTGGTATAAAAATAACGGTGAACAAAACAAAAAATCACAAATACACATATGGAAAGTAATAAAACCCCTTTCCTCAGTAAAACAACCACAGCTACTCCCATTAAAAATACAGTACTTCCTCACAACTCAGCATTGTTAGTCTTCCTCACAATTTGATGTTATATAACACCAGCTGCCAAGCTTTGCAAAGAGAGGTTGCATTTTTCCACAAAGACGAAATCCACAGTAACTCAATGCAAAATCAATTGTTGAGTTGACCGCCCTTGAGAAATCTAATCATGATCAACACACAGGCCTTTAACAGTGTAAGCAGGCAGCCTGAGGCAGTCTTTATGGTCCATGTTGTCTGTTCTGCTGGCTCTACACCTGTGTTGTGAAGCTCTAATTCAATACGCAGCCTGACTAAAGAGAGATTTGATTTCACTGGAGAAAGGCAGCCGCGACTGGAGGTGAGCTGTCAAGACACACCGCTGTGTTTCAGTAGTAGGCAAAGAGAAAGGTCACACAAGCACACACACACACAGACACACACACACTCACATTTACACACATACAGATATCAAACCAGATACACATGTATACGCACACACCCAGACAATACACTGTGTGGGTGCATAAGCAGCACAGACAGTGTTACACAACATAGAAACGAACACAAAACTCTGCACTCAGTCACGAAACTACACAGTGTTGTACGACCACCACAACAAGCAAAGTGAAAGAACATAGTATTGTTTAACAGCAGCAGCAGCAGCAGCAGGCATCTTGAATCAATAAGTGTACACAGAGCAGTGTGTGTGACAGGCTACTGAGAGTGCACAGACATTGCTCAGAGGCTTAAATAGCAGATAGAATGAAGGACTTTCAGACCAGATAAACAATACAGCATATGGGAAATGTCTATGGTTGTATTGTCAGATAAATAACAGTGAGTGGAATGATAAATATAGAAAAATATATGAAATTAAACCAAGCCAGAATTTAAAAAACTGTTGCATCAAAGAGAAAGTCCAGAGAAATGTGGTAAAACTTTAGACGAACAGACAGACAGAAGAATAAACCAAACCAGCCAGGGTGTCAGTATGGACAAGGGGCAGGTACTGTGCCATGTATTGTATAAAGTAGACCAAACAGTGTGTGTGTTATGGTGAGTTGTATATATAAACTGAAAAGTGTCGTACCTGGTCCCAGGCCTGAGGAAGGAGCAGGTGCTTCCTCTGGTCCAGCCACAGTAAGGGTCCCTGGAGGAAATACAGCTCCTGCAGACACAGAATCCATTGCTTGAACCAGAGATTTGAGATTACTGGAGCTTGAGTACAATTTAAAAGACCATAATGATGCCTTCAATCAAGCAATCAATTACATATCACACATTCTAACATCTAACATCGTAATTAAAAATAAGTCATATATTTTTAGATTGATTTCCTGCCTCAGAGGAGGCCACAGATTTTCTGTCATTTCCAACTTGTAAGGACTTGCTTAATGAATAAAAGGAACTGGGCAAGAAAAAATATTGTTGAGTTTTAAAAACATTGGACAAAACTGTCTTAGGATTTTCCACTATTTCAAAGCCCATCTCACAGTCCTAAGAGCATATAGCTAGAGCTGAAGGTAAACATAAGTCCTAACGTTCCAGCATGATTCTTTTAGATGCAAGAACTCATCAAATTTTCACAGCTATAACTGTTTCTTAATGTTCATGCTGCTTTTAACTCTAAATTTGGCTTTCAGAAAATATGGTTAGTACATTAGGCACGTTTGCACCATCTTTTATTCCATATTTGTTTTCAATATCTAAAATATCAGGTGTCAGGATGTCCTTGACTGCAGCAACAAGGAGAGTTTTTGAAATGCTCCTGGCTTGCTAATTAGACCAAAAGTGACTCATAAGATAATCTGTGTCAACTGTAACCATGCTGAGCAAAAATCCAAAGTTCTTCTAAACACTCTTCAAAGGTTAAAAAAGCCAAACCTGAAACTGCTGAAGCGACACTAAGAAATCTGGAACATGCCCGCACACAGAACATTAAGTCTCATACTCACAGCTAAATACATAAACGCACACAAACACACCTCATGTGCATGTGAGCATTTCTTAATGTGCATTCAATTACATGCTTGTATGACACACCCGGTTCAGTGAACACACTGCACGCCTGATGGTGTGTGTCCACCAGTTTGTGTTAGTGCATCAGTGGACACTAAAGGGCCACAGCCACAGCCACAGGCATCCAGCCTCGATAAGTGTGCCAGCCAGGGAGACAGAGTATGGGGCATGTGTGGGTGTAGGCAGGTAGAACATCACTTTGAATATGTGCATTTTTATGTTTAATTATGTAGGATTACTAGACTCAGGGTACTTATTCTTTCTCAGAACTGCTCTCTGCACATTCACACTGATGAGATGGCAGAATAATAATAACTGCTCAATGAAGTGCTGAAATATAATCTCACTGAAAAAAGGTTGATAAATTATCTGCCAAAGGGAATAACACATTAACTACTGATTATACTGAGCATGTATACTATAACTGAAACAACTGACATAATAATAATAATAAGCGTCAACTACAATATATTTTGTTACATGCTTTCTCTTCTAATAAGCATCATTATCATTGATCATCAGTATTTATTTTCCATATTAAGCATTACACTGTCAGTAAACATTATAGTGTCATCAGTTCAAGTTATTGTACATCAATGTAAAAGCTAAAATTGTAGTCTGAGGCAATAAGACATTGTTACTTTTAATGGCAGTGCACAACACTAATAGCGTTTATTAGATTGTCTTCTCATTTAGAGGATTGTGGGGATTGACGCTTTTCAGTATTATACAGCAGTTAACAGATTAGCCCCTTGCTCAAAGGCACAATGACATTTATTATTCGTGTGTCAACAAAATTTGGTGCAGATTTACTTCATGCATCGGGAGTAGAGCTGGCATCGTGCCACTGGTACTCTGACCACACAGGAAGGGAAGGCAAGGAGCAGAGTGTGGCTCGCCCGGTCCAAAGTCAGAGACAACAGCTGCCTGGCCTGTGGAGTGTCTTCTTCACACCTGCACACACACACAGAAATGCAAATAGGTAGGTGCGCACAAAACCAAAAACGCATTAGGCAATTTCAATTACCTGAGTAAGACTGCATATTAAACCTCTGACCTCACTCTGAGCAGGAAAAAAAAAAGAAAAACATTCCCTGTGACTTAATGTGAAACACAACCAGACATAAACAGCTCTATAAATAAAAGCCATAATAAAAGTGAAACCAACGAGAAGCCATCAGTGCGTCCGGATATTACAGTATCATCCCAAATATGCACCTTGCTGATTATAGAGGTTCAAGGGGTCGGCTGGCCATTAAAAAACAGCAGTCAGTTTCTGGATCGCTTCTAATTGGCACTTACAGCTATGATAGCTGGCACCAGCCTGCCTCCATGCTGCAAGATTTATACCTTTTTATGCACATGTGCATTCATGCATTAGTTGTATCTGGCTGGTTTATGGTAATAACATTGTAGCGGGCCCACAGTCATTAAGAAGAATCTATCATTCTGCTAAGGCCAAGCTGTGATTCATTCTTCACAGCCAATATCACAAAAGGCTGGGAAAGGGAAAGGATGAGATGTAGAAAGTGTGAAAAAATAAAATAAACTACCAACCAATGGAGGGAAAGGGGGCAGAAAAATCAAAGATGAGAGAAAATATGAGCAAAAGAAGCAGGAACAGACAGTGGGAGGAAATATAGTACACACGCTAATAGTCTTGCCATTTCCTAGTTCATTATGGAAACCAGTCACAAACCAGTTTTGGATTTTTATCTGTGCTCACCATTGCTTTGTCTCTGTATGGTGAGGTCTGCCTGGCCTGATGTATAAAAGGATAAAAAAAATCTGATTTGGCTGTGCTCTGTCTCCTGATTAGTTGCTTGCCTGCTGTAGTTGGACTGTCACTGATCTCCTGGTGGGCTCACCATGCACACCAAATTATCCCTCACACACTGCTCACACTGGCTCCCATCCACACCAGCTCATTCACTGCTCAGTCCCCTTGTTTCATTTGCCATCACTATCCCTCATTTTGTCACGTCTCAAGAAGAACAAATCAGCTGAGGCACAAATTGGGGACTGTATTTTGCAGGGGATGGAAAAGGAAGGAAGTTCATTACTAAAGAAGAAGTGAAACAGTACAAAAAGATCAGAATAGAGGAAGAAAGTGAGTTTCTAGCCAGTTGGCTAAAAAAATAATGTACTTTTTCTCTGTTATTACAGAAAAATGGCATATATAACAAGGAGCACAATTACCCCAACATAAAACTGGTGTTTAGAAACATGTACTTTCTTTTAAAATGTCTCTAATTAGCCCATGTGAAAGATAATCACCAGACAAATCAGCGTGCATCTGTGTGACAATACCCTCCCTGCAGCTATCCACCATGTGGAACAGTGCTTCTCAACAGAGAACAAAAGCGAAAAGGAAGACTGAGAAGGCATTGCACCCAGTGTTCATTACGTAGTGATGGGCATCCACTGAAGCTGCCTACTTCATGCACAATGCTAATTAGAAAGGGACAAGAATCCCAATCCACTCCAATCTCTTGTTAAGATCCAGATATTAAATTTGATTCAGCTTCAGACTGAAGATGAAGGGTCATTTCTCCTGACAGTGCTATTTTAGTCAAGATTACAGATAATGTGATTTTATCATCATTTCATTACTTTCTGATGTTTTCCTCTTATGCCATTTTACAGCATCTCAAACTCATTAGATGTTCAGATTTGCTGATAATGAATATTAATCTCTTACGCTATTCTTTTCTGTTTGCCCTATTTGTATTCTCTGCATGAGTGTGCATCTCAGCTCCAGCACAATTATGTGCACCTTTTGGAGAGCAGGTGAGGTTTTCTCTGTAATTCAGGATATTTCATGTTTCCCGGACATGTCATGTTTTTTTTTTTGTTTTTTTTTTTTTTGCTTGTGAATCTTTTTCTAGGCATATCACACCATCAGCTCCCCTTGCAGCGTATACATCAACCCCAGATGTCATTTAACCCTTTCCAGACCACTGCTGCTGTATGTCTTTTCTCTGAACTATTTTAATGTGTATATATATGATTTCATTGCCTATCAATTTCACAGCTTCAGCATAAATCCTGGAAACAGAAAGAAACAGCTATCCTGGCTTTGTCCAAATTAACCAAATCCACGTAATTAGTGTTTAAAGCTCACGAATTAGCACATCTGTCCACCTCACAGTGATTGTAGGACTCTCAAAAGTTACTAAGGGACACATAAGACACTGTAGGTCCACAATGTGAAAACTCCACCCTTTGGTTTATATTGGGATTAAACCAAAAAGATGTAATGTGTGAATTCAAAGCTTTAGAGGTGCTAGTGGGTGTTTTTGTTACTTGCGGACAGAGCCAGACAAGTTAACTCCTAACAGCTGCTGGTTATTGCTTCATATTTAATAGACAGACATGAGAGCACAAAGAGAGAAAACACATTCAACACATTGAACATTTCCCTTCTTACTTATCAGGATTGAATCCCTCCAGCTCCTCCAGGAAAACGTTGCTGTTGGTGACTGTGTTGTCTTGGTTGGGCATGATGAGAAACTTGAGGATGGTCCCTCTGCTTGACCCGAGGAACAGGACGGTTCGGTTTCTATATGGCCCAGCCTCTGTATCCACCACAATCTTATTCAGTTGGTACCTGCACAGCAGACAACAGAGGGAGAACTGAATTACTGGCACAGAGCTGTGTGGCTCATTTGGGACTTTTTTTTTTCCTGGACAGCTAAAAGCATGGTAAAATAGCTCCTGCAGGCGAGTTTATGATTTAAGTGCATTAGGCTACAACTGATTGGTTTATGTGTAAAATATGGACTCTTGCAAATTTAAATCAGAATATATCATTTTCTCTTGAGTCACAGCAAAATGAAATTAATTCCACAGAGAAGAAACTGCTCATCAAATTTACATAATAAACTAATTACGGCAGATGCTTAGTCATTAATAATATCAGTGAAGTAAATGGTCTCGTCCTGAAACAAAAGCAGCACGTTGCTGAACCACATATAGTCCTGTGTGTACGAGTAAATAGAGGAGACTAGAAGCCATATAAGGCCAGGTGTTTAATATTCCACATACATCCAGTCCCCATAATCCCCTGGTGGCTAGTTGGCAGCAGGCTCCATACAGTAGATAGTGGAGAGAGAAGCATGCATGCATTTATGTGAGACCTGATGTGTTAAAACTGCTTGGCTGCCAGCACAGGATTTAACACCAAACCAGACAAACTTCAGCAGAAAGAGTCCAAAGTCAAAACATGAAGGTCATAGTGGATTGTTGGCATGCACAATGTAGACTTAAATAAGGCTGGGGAAAGATTGTGTGTTAATAAAATTAACACATCGTGTCTTTTGCTTCAAGTCACGTTTGACTTTTTCTCGATTTAAAGTACTTTGGGGGCATTTTTTGCTTTTATTGCTCAATAAGTTGTGTAGAGGTCGACAGGAAAAAGGGAGAGAGAATACATTTTTTTCCAAAATGCATCTGCTGCTGCAAGTTAACAAATATAATTACTATGCAGGTGCAGATCTACAGGGGGGAAAGGGGGACAGCTGCCCCCCTACTGCAGGGCTCCTTTTGTCTGGATGTATGTGGAGTAAGATTAAAAACGTCTGGGAAGTGTTTATTAATATAATGTAAGAATAAATATATTATAAAAATACATCTGTGAATCTTTTGTTTCTTCTTATGCAACCTTACCAAAACCTTTTGCCATCCCTTTGCACCCCTGATGTAAAACTTTCTAGATCCTCTATTACTTTGACACAGAGTTAGATAGTATGAGCAGTTCAGTCTCACCTAACCATGGTTCTGACTATCCATGGTCTTTGTCCAAGTGATGGGATGGCCTCGTCCATCAGCGGATGAGTCTTGACAAAGTTGAGCATCTCATCAGGGAATGAGTTGGATGAATTAAACCTGGATCCTTGAACAGCACAGCCACCGGGTCTGGGAAAAGACGTTATCAGATACCACAGAGACAAAGTGGCATTCTCATATATGATTACTTCAGGCCTTCATGAACTTGTAGCTATACAATTAATCTAACCGTCTGTAACCATGTCTCACACTTGGACAGATATCGAGTGATTTGGTTTAGTCAGAACCTCATATTTGTAAGGATTTGGAAAGTGATGTGTTTCAGACACCTTTTGATATTGGCAGAGAACAAGTTACATCCAGCTAAGTGAATAAAGTTTCTATAGCTGTTACACCCAGTGCTGTATCATCCTGCATTCTTCATTACCTGTATATTTTATCAGTCCTGTTCCACACACTCTCTGGGGCAGTAGTATCATGGCTATCTTAAATAAAAGTTCCTCATAATATTGTTTACGTCTCACTAGTTTGCTGATAACCTGAACATAGGTGCCTAAACTGGTTATGGTCATCTGCACCTTGGCTTTGGGATGGACTCATCTGGAACTGGCGTCCAAATAGACTCGGGTGATTTTTGCTCCTTGAACCTCCCGTCAAAAACCGCAGCCAGCTGCTCCATGTCAAAGGCGCACACTGCTGAACCTGGGATACTGGAGCGATGGAGAGACAGAGGGGTGAGATACAGACAGATTGAGACACAGACTGCCGATTGATAAAACACTTTGAGCTGATACAAAATGATGTTATGTGTCGAGCCAGGGTTTCAGAAAGAATAAGTGATGGAAAATAAAAGATAAGATAGAGGTAATACCTTTTCTGAAAAATAGACTGGAATGTGAAAAAGGAAAAAAAGTTCAACTATAAAAAGTCAAATGTGAGCGTGAGAAAGGCACAGGCACACAGCAAAGATGACAAATTCAATTTGGGCTGTGCACATTTTGACATTCAGTATTGGAACACAAAGGAAATTGTTACTGAGACAGAAAGAAAGACAGGATAAGATAGACGTTGTCAGCTCTGTGGGCGAAGAGTAGATATGCAGCGGATGCAATAGTTAGATTAGGCCCATGAAAAGAGCTTGGCTGGAATTCCTGGAATATAAAACGAAACAGGAAATGAGTCACTGAAATTTCAGTTTTTCACAAAGGGAAGAAGATTCTCGTAAAGGAAACAAACTCAACAACATGTTCCAGTAAAAAACCATCCACCTTGGAGACTGTTTAACTACTCATGAACCCTCCACTGAGGAGCAGAACATCTGCTCTGAGAAGTGCCCCTATCCCACACACTAACACTAGCACACTGACAAAGATCCAGAGACACGACCAACAAATACAGACACATTCACATTAGTCTATCTCTTCACTGGGACTAATGACACATTTTTTTTGTGTTTTGGCTACAAAAAGGAAGCACTACAGAGAAACAGAGAGAGCAGTGTCAGGATGAGATAAGGAGTGACTTTTCAGAAACATCCTCTGCTTCCTGCAGAGACACCACTCTCTGCTCTGAATGTGTCCTCGTCAGTGACTAATGGTGTGAGAGCTAGTGACTAAGTGTTAATACCTTAGTGATATATACACACACACTGTAAAAAAAAACAAAACAGAGACTGCGTCACCTGCAACCTGCTACATCAGTCCCACACATACGCCATCTGTCCTTCTTTCTCTTTTTCTTTCTTTAAAATAAATAAATAAGGTGGTTATTTGAGGGTCTATGATCCCAAGATTATGCACCAAGTTGTGTGGTGTTTCTCTGGAGTGGCCCTTTGAAAGCCACAGAAGGATTTATTTGGGAAGGGACTACCCGAAGGCTGGATTGTAGCAGGGAGCCACCTTTCCTGATGTGCCATTTGATCAGGCCACCTCAGGGATGTGACTCAATCCCGGCCAGTGTGGCAGAGCTGCAGGTGTATCTGTGGACTGTATGGCGTACTCTCTGCTGACTCGGCACCAATGCCCGTTTGGCTTCTGATCTCTACCTTCTCTCACCCCCCCCCGTGTCCTCAGTTCTTGCTCGCTGCAGGTCACTGGGTTTGCTCTGTGTTAAACACTGGTATTCCAAAAAGCCTCTGGCTGTTTTTCTCTTCAAATATTCTTAATTAATCTCATTTTCACTCTGTCATAGTGTCTCCTTCTTTTGTTTCTTAGTGTGTGTTATCTGCTTGTACATACATTTCATTTTCACCCTCCACACTTAAGACTACTTTCCTTTGTTTACTTTCAACTCTGCCTACTCCTGACTCTCTTTCCATTGGTATTTGTCCTTTGTTCACTCTTTCACCTTGACTGGGGTTGACTGACAGGCTGTACAGACTAGATACATAGTGTGTCCATTTGAGAAGCTGCTCCTGAGTCCAAAAGCACTTCCTCGCTATTTAACAAACTCACTGACAGCTTGGAATAACACAGTCCTCACAGACACATGACTAGGCATAGCAGTGGACAATTTATGGAGAGGAAAGTCGGAGTCAGGGCAGGTTTCAGATTTAATACAAACCTGGGAGCATTTGTAGTAGGTCTTAATCATTTTCAGATTGGTTTGTTTTGCATTTGTTGACTTGCTTAACTTGTACTCTACTGCACCAATCTGTACAAATGTAAAAATAAAATCTGCCTACTAGCACCGATAAAGTTCACTGCTTCATATGTAATATTCTTCCTATATATTGTCCAAAACTAAAGTATAATGGTTGCAGTTTTATGTCCCAGACTCTTTCTTGGTCAGGTGCCATGACTTACGTAAGTCGTGCCGTGAGGTGCTGTGAGGTTAATCTTGCTGAGTCAATCAACAAAGACCCCAGTCAAAAAAAAAAAACAAAAACAAAAAAAACATGAAATTTGTTAAAGAAAGCAAATAAGTGCCAATCACACCATTTCTGACAAATAGGATAATAGTCCTCCAAAGCAACAAAAATGTCTATAACTTGACATTTCATCCATTTATTTACAACACTGTCTTAAAAACTGTATGAAAAGTAATATTCATGTTAAACCCTTCCAATTAGGCCTTAAAAATCCTGACCCTATGCACTCCCTGAACTTCGTCTTTATTTTCAGCTTTAGTAATCCTTCATCCATTTACTTTCATATATACACCCACACATGATCTAGCCTGATCTGTTTTTCTTATTCAAGCAAACCAATTTTTCATACATTTCCTTGACCTTTTCACATCACATCTCTGTGAGTTTTCTCTTCTCTCTCTAACCTGAATATCATTGACCATGTGGACTAGTTGACACTTCTGTATCAATTCTGAATTTCCTTGTGTCGTAGCTCGATTCTCAACTAGTGTACATGTGGTACTCCTTTCCCATACTCATTTCTTTGTCTCTAGCTGCATACCTAACTATGTATTCCTCTGCCTTCTCTACTTGCAGGCCCGGGGGGACTAGCTTGCACATCTGTGCATCTTCCCATGTGCCACACTTCTCCTGAAACTGTAAACCTGTTCTCCTCCTGCTGCTTGTCCTCCTCATTTCCCCTCTTCTGCTGTGTTTTCCCAGAGGGACATCCTGCTGTCGACCTTGTCAGATGGGATTCCTTATAACTAAAACCAAACATGGCCTCCCACTCTCAGGATGCACCAGGTTTACTTTACTTTGCTTGGGATGTTTTCCTTGCATTCCAGGGTGGCTCCATTAAGCCTAATGAGCCAACATCAGTTTAACCCAGCAGCAATAGGCATTTTCATCTGCCAAAACAATAATGAAAAATATGAGAATTGTTTGTTTGCAGTACCAGTCCAGTGCGGCGTGATGAGGGTAAACCTACTGTTTGACATCTTAGTGCTGTTCTTTCAACATATACCCACTTGTTTAAGTTGCTAAATGAACCAGAAAATGTTTGTTTTTCCAAAATGGCCTAATATTCATATTCTCTTTCAAGCTGGCAGTTGGACTCTAAGCCTCCTTGACCTCTTAAGCATAAGGACTGTGAGAATCTGAGAAGAATCAGAGCTTGTCTTTCGTTCTGGCCTGTGATTTCAGGTGTGGATACGCAAAGGAATTGGCAACCGCAGGCGATTTTAAACACTGGAAGCAGAGACTGAAGGAACTCACAAATGCAATTCCATAACAGTTAAGGAGTCGGCATGTGGCTATAAAATTATCATTGCTGTGCTGGAGTGTGGGTGTAGGAGGAGATGAGAAAATTCAGGGTAGATTCTCAGGTAAACCTTGTCTTCATACTACCATTCCCATGCAACAGTGTCATATATGCTGCACAGGGCCAAATGGCAGGAGAGAGTAACTATTCCTCCACTCACAGGTCCTGCTTCATACTGTTTTCACTGCACGCTACCAGCCAAAGCAATTTGTCTGGCAAGCACTCAGCCAGTGTGGCACAGCGAGGCCACGTGGGGCCAGTGGGAGTTTTGCTGCTCACCTCACACATTCTCTCTTACTCTTTGTGTTCATTTTCCTCCACCACACACGTCCTCATCCACCCACCTAAGCCTCCGATTCTCTCCGTCAGTCTGTCGGCAGTTATTTAAAATAGGACCCAGTAGCAGTTTACCCAGGAAGGGGCGTGTGTGTGTATGTGTGTGTTCAGCTGGCCCTCCTCTGTGGCATGCTGTAAATGGTGTTATCTGGAAACCATTGTAAGTGTGTTGGTGCACGTGTGTTTGTGTATGAAAGCAGGATTGTGTGTGTGAAGCATCCATCTGTATGAAACATCCATCTGTCTCTACAAGCAGTGGCTCCCTCTCACAGCACAGCCCTTCCAAACATGCAGTTAAGATGCAGCTGATGAAACAGTATTAGATCAGAGAGCGAGGGACGCACGTGTTGTCCATTATTGACTCCCTCGTCCTTGAGTTTCAGATCGCTCTCTCGCTCTCCTATTTGCCGTCTCCCTCTTTATTCCACTCTGTCCTTTCTCCTCTTGTATTTAATTGCTCGGTATCTCTGCTTTCTTTACCTCTTTGTCTTCTGTCTCTTACTAGGTGGTCAACTGCTGCTTTGTGATACTGTCCTGAAACTGCAAATGTTATTTTGATATCCTAAAAAGTTTGAATTTGGTATCATACTGCGGCCACTCACAGGTGAATCGTGCTGCTGGATGCATTTAAGTAAGATTATACAAATTCCAGATGAGGGCAAAATAGGAGGCAGCTGTAAGTGTTTTTAAGGGTTTTTTGTAATGTGCTTAAACTACCAGACAGAGTAAGTAGTATCTTCGCATAGCACAAAGGAAGTGTGCCAGAAAAAGGATACTAAATAATTTTCTAGGATTTGGGCACTTAGAGTGCAATCTGATCCAACAATAGTTTATTTAAAGGGTAAAGTGTATGTTTATCTATTTTCAGCTCGGATGAAACATGGAAATGAACATTTTAATAATATTCTTAAGTGTAAAGATCACATTTTAATTTCTACAACTTAAAAAAATTAGCATCAGTATCTTATGTAAATCACTGTAAGAGACATGGGATTTGGAGAATGCTCCCATGAATTGTTCCACTATTTTCTCCTTATTTTAGGAAAATTTAAGGCTAAACGCCAGATTAGTGGCTGGCTAGAGCAAAAACAGTCCTTTATTCGGCATCTAAAGGATCAGAAGTATCCTTGATGTGTAGTTCACATAGATATTTTTGTCACATTCCCTTCTTCTCTCTGTTGTTCAATTTCTCTGGTTTACTTTTTGTGTTGTCTTTGGCTCTGAAAATATCCTCAGTCTCCAATAATCCCCCATTTACCCAGCAGCACCTCTCATCTCCTCTCCTCTCATCTTTTTTCAATTTAATCTTGTCTTTCAACAAATCACCCTTTTGTCCTCAATGGAGGCATTCCATGTGTCTTAAATTAGTCTGTACCCCAGAGTCTTGACCTCTGCTCTGCATGGAGGAAGCTTCGCTCTTCCTGACTTCACAGGTGAAGGAACAAACTATGGTGGTCCACTAAATTCTCAAGGTGAGTCATGTGAGTGCAGCTACACACTTCCCAGTCCCCATGGGAAGCATGTACATCACCAAGAGCTAAAACTGATAACAGTTTAAACAGTAATAATCAGCTTAACATTTGAGGAAGGAAGCTAAATTGAGTGATAAATGGTTGAAGCTGATGAATAGATGTTAAAATAGAAAGATAAAGGAATAAGCAGTTCAAGATAGCTCAAAGTAATTGATAAATGGTTGAAATAGATCATGGTGCTGATGAAGGGGGACTTCACCTGACAGGACTGTGGGGCACCACTGAGTCAAACATTGAGAAACACTGATCTGGCCTTGTGTTCACATTTTTGAGAAAGGCTTGTTTGTGTGCTCTATAGCTTTATTTGTTTGTATGTCTATGTTGTACCTGTTTGCCGGTGTGGAGAACACCCCCAGGATGATGTCCCTGCCATGCATCCTGATAATGGGACTGGTGGAGTGGAGCAGGTTAAAGTAGAAGTGGGAATCACCAGGGACGGAGCAGTTCAGACGGGCCTTCAGAAACGATGTCCACTGCTTCTCAAGGACACGCTGAGACCCGCCCTGGTCCCGCTTACAAACCCGGGCCACTCGTGACACCACTACCTGTGAGTAGCAGGCATAGAAAATGAGCATGCAAAATACATTTGAAAAACAGTGCTGCTTATAAGGGCATATAACAGCATAAATCCATAAGCTGTGGAGTTAGAAAAAATTCCCAGGGTTTGTGTTTCAAAGCATATTTAAAAGCTCTTTTCAACTCCAGAGTAATCTCCAAAGAGTAATTTGAATGCCATTTGCAACGCAGAAACCCTGTTTTGACATTGTTTCATAATGGTAAATTTAATATCCATTATTCATGAAATTGTCAGTGCATCTCAAAATTACTTCTTTGAACGTCCTCATCAACAATGGTAATACTCTTTAAGTATCTATTTGCTCCCTGTAAACATGTCGAAGCCAGAGACCTTGTGCAAGCACTTCAACCCAAATGTCAATTGCTAATTTATTAAAATAACAGGTTTCCTGGTGCTGATATTTTTTCTTGAATGTAGCTCTGGTTAGGGCAGAAGTTATTGCTAAAAAAAGACTTCTCAGGTTAATACAGACATGAGTTGTTTGCATAGACTGTAATTTGCTAGATTTTGTATGCAGACAAATACAAGGATGAAAGGTCATTGTAGCTGTGGGAAAGGAGTTGATATTGACATTCAAATAATAGCAGCAGGGGGATGTCAGACCAGCATCTCCTTTCATCGTGTTCCATTTTTAACTCATTCGACTACAGTTCCTCTGTGTGAATATTGGAAGTTCAGAAAAAAAGAGGGTATGTTTTTATCAGAATGACTTGCATACCTTCTCCAGGTAATTGAACTCCATGGCTATCTCTCTGAAGAAGAAGTAGATGTGAGGTCCCCACTCCACAGCACTGACAAAATATGGCTCTGTGATATGAGAAAGAGAAATTGTGAGGGAGAGGAGTAGAATGAGGAAGCACATACGGAAGGAGAGATGCATGGAGAGAAAAGGTGAAATATAGATGGACCATGAGAAAGCATACAGCACACAGTGCCTCCATTTGTGAATGCATCATTCACTCCCACAACACCGAGGCAACATGAGGGCAGTGAGAAAGAGGCAGAGGCCATGCTTAATTTCATTACATGGTGAAAGGGGATTTCACACCAAACAATAAGCACATTATGACTCCCTGATGTTTCTGAGAAATGAGTTTCACGCTATGCACTTTGTCACTATCACACACAAGACCAGCTACAACCTGTACTATATGTCTGATAATGTGCAGTTTTTACTGTCTTGTCACTGTTTGACTGTGGACTAAACATGGATGATCCAAAGTCTGTGAAGAAGCGATAAGTTTGTTTGACCTGAACACAGAGATGTCAGGCTCCTGACACATGTACTGATCCTGTTTGCTGGCTGCTTAGTGACGTGGACACACTCAACCAATCAGACATCTGACACCATCAGCATCAGACGTGGGTCGGACAAGAACACGTTTTTGAGAAAATTGCTCTAATGTACCTAAACCATATAAAACAAATCAGCACATATTTACAACCATACAAGTGCACTCGCACACACGCCTGTAGGTACCTCTGAACCACTTGGAGTCGTGCTTGACGGTGCGCAGAGCGGGACTGTCCCCGAGGCTACGGTAGATCACCGCATCAATGGCCAGGAAGTCTGTCACTGTGGCTGTAAATAGATTCCCCTCTGACACACACACACACACACAGACACACACAGGCACACTAGTGAGATGGACAGCCTGCCAAAGCTACACCATAACTACAAACAATTAAAGGTGAAGTGAGTATTCCCGTTCTCTAAAAGTCATAAACACGACATGACTGACCAGTCAACAGTGTAATTGCAGGAGCATAATTGCACCTTTGCAGCACTCCCATAAAAAACTGCTTTTTTTACTGCTAATTAATATCAGATAATGGGCTGATGGCTGAACAGTAATGGTTTCAGCCAAAGAACACTGTTGATTTGATTATAGTGAAGTGTTTACATCTGATGAAGTAAACAAGACATGAGTAAAACTGAAGAATTACAATGGCTCAGTTATGTAACATAATCAACTATCAAAATGTCTTTTATGCAGGAACAAAGACATTTCTAAAGAAATTCATTTCTATCACTGTATCACTAAAAGTCAGTGTGTCACAGCTCAGTGTTAGGCCTCAGTGTGATGCACGTGCAGGTGAGGAAATAAAGAAACAAAACAATATCTGTGTCTTACCTGCAAACCGAGCTACGTTGGCGTGTTTGGGATCATAAGGGCATCTGGCCATCCCACTGACTGTGTCTCCTACCATCTCTAGGGTGTCTCCCTTCACACCACAAACACAGAAAAAAACAGAGATAAATGCATCAATCAGCAAACTCCAAACAATATGAATGCATCCACAGTAGCACCACGAAAACAAACCACAAGAGAATGGCAATTAGGGAGTGTTACCGTAAGTGCAAACTAATGATTCACTGGTGGCAATTAGGCAGAGCGGCAACAACAAGACAGTCACGTTCTCATGCATAAGTAAAACACACACACACACACACACACACGCGCGCACACACACACACACACACACACACACACACACACACCCACAAACAGTTTTCTGCTCTCACACAAACATACACATATGTATATATAGTGGAATATCAGCATCTCTGGCATTTACACAAACACATGTGCTTAAAAGGAAGCCACAAGTAGACTCAATCTCATTCACATTTGAAAATGAAATAAGTTATAGGTATCATTTCATTAAAACCAGCTATAAATAAAAAAGGAGCTACCTTCGCTAACTAGTCCCCAGAGGAGCAGACAGCCTATCAGGTGTGTTATACACTGTTGTAGCATGTCATTAGTGGCTGACAGATAATGGGCCACGTACGTCTCAGTGCTCCGCTGCTGTGCTATGTTTGAAATGTGAAAGACTGAAAATAACAATCTGAAAAAGTCTTTGATAGTGAAAGCTTTTTTTCCTGTTGTGCTTTCTCAAACTCGAATGCCTTCATCTCATTTAATAGGATAACTACAGTTTGAGAAATCAGCTGTGCTGATGATTAATATTTATATGTTTTTTCCACAAGTTTGAAATTGTCATTGTAACAGCTTGAGACATGGATTGGCTGGGCAGTTCAGCTGTATGGCAGAGGATTCAGCTGAGTTACTGCTGGATGGGTGCACACCTTCAGAGACTGATGTGTTTTGGACAAAGTAGGAAAAATTCAGAGTGTACACTGAGGCAAACTGTTTGAATCCTGTCAGTCAAAGCTCAAACTTGTAGCTTAAACACTGGTGTCTCTTAAATTCTGCCTCCAGCTGGGGAGTTGAACAACTTGCAAAAGAAATCAACCAGGCAAACAAGTCACGTATGCACCCTTCTTTTCTGAATACCCTTCGCTTCCTCCTCTGCTCTCTGTGTTGTTCTTGATTATCTGTCTTTAACTCTCAGTAATAACAGGCCTAGCAGATCACAAAGTTTAACCATGGAGAAATTACTGGTGTATCTGAGGAAAGCAGTGGACTGGAGCCACTAGCTAACAAGGTTAAAAAGCTTCAAGGGAGGAAGTCAATGCTGACTGGAGTGCTGAACGAACAACTTTAATCAAGTTCAGAATGTAAACCTGAACAGATGTACTGACTGTGCTGTGCAGACGAGTCCTCTCTTTTGGAAAAAGTCATTTATCAGTGATATCAAAACACTCATGAGAATTAAAGCAGGGACGGACCACATGTCACATGTCTGGGGCAGCTACAGATGTAATGGCAGCATGTTTAGTCTGTACTCACGGTATAGTTAGCGCAGAGTGGGTTGAAGGCATTGGTCCCACACACAAACAGGCCTTCCTGTCTGCTGAGCAGCACCTTCATGAAGTTACGGCATTCATCCTGCAGGAAAGGGAGAAGGAGAGAGAGAGAGGGAGCTTAATATGCAGGACAGGTAAGACTAAGAGAAGAAAGGGAAATGATGGAGCGAATACAGGAAAGACTGGTTTTATTTTTCAGACTGATTATCCAAACCGCTCTGTGAAATGAAGCTTTTCAGTTGCCTGATGTGTGGAATTATCACACCATTAACACTGTCAATCATACTGATACATTCTGAACGTAGCCTGCAGAGACTTTAAGTGTCTACCCTCTTCACACATACACATGCATATACACACACAGACAGTTGCTGTTGATTGGCAGACGGTAATCCAAGCCAGCCTCAGGATTTTAAAACAAGCAACTGATTTAAGTCTAATTTCTCCACCATGAGGCGTCAAGCTACATGAAGCCTGCTTAATGAATAAATAAACAACAGTCACAGTTTCATTCTTCCATGTTCATTCTTTGAAATGAGTAGTCGTGTCAGCACCACGACTTAATAATTGCTTTCGTCCCACAGTGCTAAACAGAAATACTGAATAATAATAAAAGAAACGGAGAAAAATGACGTCCAAGTCGACCCCCACCTCAACAAAATTAGAACGTATTAATGTGTTCATCGTAAAAATTACTAATCACTCATTTTGATCACACCAGCAGTGGTTATATTGCTTTTAGCTATGTATTTAAACCAGTTCACTTTTTTCAACCATTTATTAAGTACTTATTTGGTCATTTGTCTATTAATTTTACTTATTATCTGTTTTACTATTTAGCCATAATATTTTGCTCAGCATTCCAATTATTTATTTATTAATTCTAGCAATTTTATTTTTTTTAGCAATTTATCTCTTACACTTAGATAAACATTTCAACATTTATCTTTTTATATTTTACTACTATTACTTTTATCTTACCACTTGAGCTGTTTATCACATTTGAAATACTTTACTACCAATTTAGTGTAGTGTTTAGATCTGAAAGCTGTGTCAGCATGTGGATATATCAAATCATAATTTCCACTTCATCAAGTCAGTTGAGCTTCTTTAAAATCTTTCTTCTTGCCCCCTGCAAAACACAGGTGTTTACCTGGGGATACAAATAACCTTGGTTGGGATCTACTGACCTACAGAAAGAACTGACTTTTTATTAACTTTTGTCAAAGTCTATTTTTATGCAAATAACATAAAAGAGGAAAAAATGAGGGGAAACCAAATCTCTATTTAAACCCTATGTGACTCTTATAGTCCTACGTTTGTGGCTTAGGGCCCCTATAAATGAAGTAATAAGTACTGTACTATTGACCTCCCAACAGAAGTTGTTTCTTAGTGAGAAGAACTGTCCATCTTCTTAGGTTGTTTGATTATTGTATTATAAATTTCAGTCTCTAAAACAAATACACAGTATATTGTAGGGAACAAGGTCAAGGCTTTTTGTTCTTTCTTTTGTCTCTTCTTTTGCTGTGACCTCAGACCTACCTGAGGGTCCTGATCCCCAGGTTGACAACCATTGTCTCAAAATAATAGACAAACAAAAAAACGTGTCCAAACGGCAGGAGATCTGCATGTGGAGACACTTACGAGACTTCCAGAGGCATTAAACTTAAATTCCAGACATGACCTTTGACTTTTTAAGCTCCAACATACAGACAGTACTGTCAACTGTGTGTGTGTGTGTGTGTGTGTGTAGAATGGGTGTGATAAACTGTACAGTAGATCACTGGTGGACAACAGCCAGAAACCCCCTCCTCAAACTACTAGTGCCTCAGTCAGGATGGCACCAGTTCTGTCACAGGCATGCACACACACACACGCACACACACACACACACACACACACACACACAAGCATGAACACACCAGATGGGTTCTACTTCAAGACCACCACCCGCACTGATGTCATCGGAAAGATGTAGGCTGGAACCGAAGTGGTGGTGGTGATGATGTTGAATGACAGTGCACATGTCTGTGTGAGTGTGTGTGCAAAAGATCAGAGGGAAACCGGTGATATCAGAGATGGGTGAGTGTTATTCCAGATGCTCCACCCTGCACTCCCCCTTACACATCCACCTTCCCACTTCACTCCCTGCAGGGTTCTCAATTTTCAACAGCAAAAAAACAGGAAAGGAGGAAGTGTTTTCATGTGTGAGTGTAAAGAGTGTGTGTGTGTGTGTATGTGTATTGGAAGCAGGGGGTGTGTCAAGTGCGAGGTGTAAATTTCTCATCATGAAGTACTCTGTGATAAATCACAGAGTGACAGCATTTGTGTGTGTGTGTGTGTGTGTGTGTGTGTGTGTCATTCCTCCCCATACAGCATCTGTTCATATGTGTCAGGTGCATATATCAGTGTGTATCCATGTATTTTTGTGTGTCTGTGCATCACAGCACAGATGCATGCTCATGTGTGAGATTTATGTGCATGCTGTTTGCTGGTGGGGTTGCCGTCTGTCAGCTTGGTCAGAGCTGTAATCACAAAGCCAGATGAAGTACACTTAATAACAACCCAGTCACACAGCCAGCATCTTAGGGTGGGGAGTAAATACTTCAAATAGCCAAACCACTGCACAAATGTATGCAGTTGTGCAGTGTTACACACATAAAATGAAACATTTCCTGACAACCGGACAAAAACAAGGGCCAGATACATCCATCATAACATTTAAACTATCAGGCTTTGATTTCCATTTGCATTTTACAGACATCGTCAAATTTCATCCACTGCTGCACAAATGCTTTGACACTTCCAGGTTTTACACATAAAAAAAAAATAAAACCTATTAAAAGGATCAAGCAGTAAATCACTAAATTAAACAACTATGTATAAATTAAAATGCTGTATGTCCTGGTGCCTGCTTCTCCCCTCTCTGCTCCCTCACTCCCTGGGCAGAATCCAGACACAACGCCACCTGTGCTGGCTGGCAAGCCTTCCCCAGACACAGACTACAGCTCTCCTCCTCCTCTTCCTCCACCTCCTCCTGCTCCTCTTTCTGACAGCAGCAGAGCTGCCTGGGCTCTGAAAAATTAATCTGCAGCTCAGATAATTTACACAGACACACACACCTCAGTGCAAATATGGACCTAGCTGTGAATGGATGAGGAGATTTAAAGAAGATCAAGAGAAAGGGTGTATAAACATATGGTGAGTTGGTGCAGAAGTATTTGTGTGTCTGTGAGCAAGGGTACATATGAGATTCTGCATTTATATAAACTAGACGCTGTACAGGCAGCAGATTTTTAATCAGTCTTGTTCTCTTGAGGCTGATTTTAGCCAGGCTAGTTCTACTCTGCAGATGTTCATCAAGAAAACGCACTCGTTGCGTTTATAATTCTGGGCACAGACACAAATGTCTTCCATGTACACAGACAATTACACACATATCCAAAAACATTCAAAGACATAAAAATTATGTCTATGGACATAAAAATAAAAAAGTGATCACACACACATGCACAGTCGGAAGATTGACAACAGGTTCTCTGTTGCTACAACACGTGCTCCAAACAACCTGCAGCAGTCAGACGCCATTAAAACTGAAGAGTCTCCACCTTCTGCATCTGCTTTCCATCTATTGCCCGGAACTCAACCTTTAGATCAAGACAATAAACAACCTTTCCTTTGGCCTTAGCCTTGGCTGAATGTTTGTTCTAATGATGGTTTTATTCAAAACACCTTAATGAACATGGTGTTTTACCTCTGGCTACAATTAGCACTCCTATGTTTGGGCCAACCAAGATACAAAACAAACTAAAATAAAAATCATAAAATCCTCAGCTCATTTTAGGAGCAACCACAGCATTTTTCATAGTCTAATAAATATAACAAGTTATCATTATGACCTGCTTTAGTAAAGTTCGCACAATAGGAGCCATCTATGGCAGTAAATCAGGAGTTGTATTTAGCAAGCTGCTCCTCTAAATCTCCAAAGTTTCCATTACATGCCTGGCTGGTCTCCTGATGTTAGCGACCAGGGAGAAGAGAGTGCTGCTCTGCCAAAAGCTGCCATTGAGCCAGAACTCTCCCACACACACTCAAACACACACTTATATTGTATACACAACACACAGTCATACACGCTAAGATCTGGCGAGCCCTCTTCTCCACTTATTAACAACAGGCCTGTCATTTCCAGAAAAATCCCACAGTTGTGACTGAAAACAGAGTGACTCCTCATGACAGGAATAAAGTGTGTATGTTTGTATGCATGTAGGCGGAGGATAAATTAACAGCGGTACAAAATTAGCAGCAATGTGCTGTTTCTGAGTGCTGTGGTCTTACTCAGCATGTTAAAGCTAATCCGCGTCCCTCTGCAACCCTTCTCTGTTTGATGGTAATTCTGACTGAACACACCACAGGCCACAAACATCAGACACCAGAGGGAGGGAGAGAGGAAAAGCAATGAGATAACAGAGATAGAAGAAAAAAATAAAGAGCGATGGTGACGGAGAGAGTGAGGGGGGAAGAGAGAGAGACAGAAACAGAAAAGAGAGACAGAAAATTAGGGGCGTTTTTCCAGGCCACTCAGCCATTTGGCAGCCTCGGCAGTGGGGCTGACCTGCACCTGGACCTACGGATCATGGGGTCATCTGAGCTCCAGGCCATAATGGAAACATACACACACACACTCGCAGCACTGTTCAGTCCTTTACCACAACACTTAACCTGGGTAGCTCTTAGTCTTAGCTGCTGAGGAAAAAAATGATAAATCAATGCAGAAAACCACGGGGACACCGAAGTAATGGAAATAAGTATCAAAAGTTATTAAAGGCAAACAAATATCTGGAAAGCCGACATGCTTTGGAACAAATTTTGCAGAGCCTTTTTTCCCCATATTGTCTTTCTAGCCTTTTAGTATGAGTTGTGGGCTCTGTGATCATCATTTTGGAGAACATAGTGAAAGGCTGTAGTGAAACAGTCGTGGTGGAATTTGAATTTCTTTTGTCCTACATGGGGGACAACTTGAAGAAAGAAAACAGCTACCAAAGGGAACAGTAACGTAAAAAAAAAAAAAAATCAGCTCAGGGAGTTGAGGAAAGACATCACAAAAAAGTTGATACTATAAACACATAAAACATCTGTGAGTGAGTGAAAAAAAGACCATGACTACAAGGAATGAAAGTGATTCTACATGTGGTTATTCCAATTGATTAATCCAGGAGCCAAAAGGCTGTGAAACTGAACCTTATGATGGTCCAACCCAAAAAAAGGCATTTGTGTTGGACGAGTGAAACCCAGAGCTCCTCCGAGAGCATGACCAACGCAATATTGATCAAACAATCTCGCTAAGTGCTGCTTATAATGATGCCCAACCGCTCTTTAAAAGCGCTCTATATGGAATTGCCTTTGTGTCCATGTACATGCCACTCTGCCATAGCCTGATGTGTTGGCACTGAGCCACCTCTGGGGAAAGTCTCAACCTCTATCTCTCGTTCTCTTTCGCTCTTATAAGAAGAGAAAAGGAAGGAGTGAAAGACGGGGAGGCAATGACAGTAAGAGACAATGAAAAGGGCAAATACAGGAGAGATAAAGAGACGACGGAAAGCAAAGTACAAAGGAAGTGACAGGAAATATGCAAAGTGAGCGACAGCGAAGCGGACTGTTGCATTCATCAACAATCATTTGGTCAACATGTGGGAAGAAAAAAGGCAAAAGGATTAGGATATTGAATTTTCAGCCTAATTAGGGAGAATACTATGTCCTTTTTGATCAACCAAGCAGAAACATTTAATTACAAAACCAATTACGAGGTGGTGAATGCATCACATCTGACACAACCGTCCCCCAAGCAGAACAGGACATTTTCAGGAGGTAAAGTAGGAGAGAGAACGACAGGGAAGAGGGTGAGAAAGAAAGAAAGAAATGACTCCCTGACTCCCTGAGGGTTGCTGATCCAACTTACATATGTCCAAGAACCTGCATGTTGTGTCTATTCCTGCTTTAGGGTCAAAAAACATTGTTCTTCTTCATTGTTAAATACTCAGTCAGCACAGTTAACCTCCATCATGATGATAAAAAAAACAGCAGCAGAGAGTAACAACAACGGCACCTATAGCAAGCTGATGCAATCTTCAGTGAATATTGTAGCTAGGCAATATATCATAGGAGTATTTTCTTCTTTAAGGACGCATGGGAGCAATTAACTTTTTTTCTTGATTTTTTTTACATGGACATTAAGGTTTTACATAATGTAGCACAATATTTGAGTTTAACTGCACAGTGCTAATTCAAATATGATTTTTTGGTCCATGGTCTCTAAATTGAATGGCATCAGCAACTGGCTGATTTACTGTATGTCAGTGGTTCACACCATTCCCCTGATTATTGGCACCCCTGATAAAGATTGGATTTCAAGCTTCTAATAAATTCATTTTCTTTTTAAAAATAGAACCAAAAATCAGAAAAAAAAGAGAAAAATCCAACCTTTAATTGAAGTACAATTATTCAGCAAAAACCAAAAATAACATTGACTATATATGAAATCATGTGTGCCACAATTATCGGCACCCTTGATCTTAATACTTCGTACTTACCCCCTTTTGCCAACAAGACAGCACTTCTTAATCTCCTCTAACATCTCACATGGTTGGAGGATACAGAGAGAGGGATCTTTAACCATTCCTCTTTGCACAATCTTTCCAGATCATCCAAGGTCTGGGGTCCTCTCTTATGCACTCTCCTTTTTAGTTCACCCCATAGGTTTTCAATCGGGTTGAGGTCTGGGGACTGAGATGGCCATTGGAGGAGCTTGATTTTGTGTCTGCTGAACCATTTTTTAGTAGTTTTTGCCACATGTTTTGGGTCATTATCCTGCTGAAAGACCCAATAACGACCAATTTTACCACATCTTAATCAGAGGTGCCAATAATTGTGGAGGGCACTGTATATGAAGAAAAGTAGTAATGTGCAAAAACCCTATGGGATAAAATGCTCTAAAAATATAAATAAATCTTCATAAATAAAATATGTTTAATGAAGATATGGAAGTAATGTATTTTTAGTGAGAAACACCAAATGATCTTATGTTCATTAATTCAGAAACAGTGGCTTCTTTAAAAAAACATCACTTGTCGTGCACATATACTGTAGCTCTGACTGTGGCATAATAAACCACTTTACATAAAACTACAACTGCAGCCACAACTACTGTGGCTCGTCCACAACACACTGTGCCTTTAAAATGCTGCATTTCATTGACACAGTCAGAGCTGTCAATTCAATTCTGTGGCTTTAGCCTGCAGTTTTAATGTATGTGGGATTATATGGTTGGATGTGTGTAATTATTTCACACTTCCTCAGACATTTCTGTTTGAAATTAAAATAACTGCATTTTTACATCAATACAATATCAGAAAATAAATTAATAAATAAAAAGCATTGACCGGAGTGACTTTAAAAGTATTGGTGCTGGGTTTTATAAAACCCATTTCAGTTGTGCTCAATTCGTTGTGTGACTACTTGTGCTTGCGTGTACATGCATTTGCACACATTAGTACATTCATATGCGTCTAAGCCCAGGGAGCTGACTGAGAGGACCTGGCAGCGTTTTTATCTTCCTCACATTGGTGTCTGACTCACACCATTACCAGGCAGCACAGTCATTAGGGGCAAGAAGACCTTTCATATCTCAGTCAGCCCCACAGCTCTCCTCAGGGCCGGTCAACAGGGAATCCACTCCTTTCGTCTCCTTTCGTCTCCTTTCGTCTCCTTTCCTTTCCTCTCCTCTACTCTCCTCTCCTCTCCTCTCCTCTCCTCTCCTCTCCTCTTCCTCCCTTCTTCCTCCCTCCTTCTTTATCTACCCCTCTTCATGCTCTCTCTTACCTCTCTGCCTCCCTCTCCGCCCCCCTTTCTTCCTCACAGCTTGGCTTTTTGTCTCTGTCCCTCTATTCGCCATTGTGTTTTTGTCTGGCACCATCTCACACAGATTTAATGTCAGGTGTTCTCTCAGTGTGTTAAATAAGTCATTTTTTTCTCTGCCTGCAGGGGACAGAGCCCATGTTTCCCCCACCAACCATCATCGCTACACACCCACACACATACACACACTGAATTCAGGCTGTTTGTGGCAGACAGCAGCCTGGCATGTGTGTGTGTTGCAGATATAAGAGGTATTCAGGCGTGGGCTGCTGGTGGCTGCTGGGACGTTTCACCCCATCTCTTCCTCACAGCCTCAGGTTTCTAACGCCCACCTGCATTTTCTGAGGGCACAAACCAAATTCCTAAGTCATGATTGTGGAACAAGTGGTGAATAGGTAGGAGTGGCTCTGTGCCTCTGATCGATGTATGTGTGTGAGTGAGTGAGTGAGTGAGTGAGTGAGTGAGTGAGTGAGTGAGTGAGTGAGTGAGTGAGTGAGTGTGTGTGTGTGTGTGTGTGAGAGAGATGGGTTAGATGAACTGGGACAATGAGATAATACATGATCATAGCCCTCATTCTTGAGGCTGTGCCAGCAGGAATGATAGTCAGAACTGGCACAATGAAACCAAAGTTCAGGGCAGAAATGAAGGATATGCGTGTGTGTGTGTGTGTGTGTGTGTGTGTGTGTGTGTGTGTGTCAGGAACAAGCAATAGTGCCAGACAAAAGCACTGGGGAACAAAACATGATTCCTTTCTGTCGTCAAATGCATTTGGTCCATTGCCAGGCTACAGTTATAACGTATATGTTGTCTGTATATACTGTAGTTTCTTGTTGTTTTGTGGCTTCAACAGATTCCACTGTAAAATATGAAAGCTGAAATGATGCAGATTGGTTCCAATTGTGTTGCATTTCAGGTTATAAATAGATCTGCATTCCAGTTTAGAGCAAAAGTTTCAATGAGATGAGCAAGAAGTTTTCTTTCAAAGTTAAGTTTTTGTGTGATAAACATTAAAATATCATTGAATATAACTGACACATTTTTACACATTTTAACAGACAAATCTCGTATTTTAATTATTAAAAACAATACAAACAAAACTAAAAACTAGTGTTCAGCAATTTAGTCAAAGAGATGCTTTTTTTTTTAATGACAAGTTAAATATTAGTATTTAGAAGCTAAAGAGCCACATATTGCTGCCAGGACCAAAGCAGAGGTGCTGTGCTGTAAGACAGAGTACATATTTAACTTGCATTCAGCAAGTGAACTGGAACAGAAATGCTCATATTGTTTTGTGTTGCTCTGCGTGTTGGACAAAAAAGGACTGTTGTAAAATCTACATTTAATTGAGAGAGTGAGAGAAAATAAGACTTTACAAACACAGAAACAATCAATACTGTCTCACCTCACGTTTGCCCTTCATCCTGCAGATCCTAATGTCATTTTTATTTGACTCCCATGTTCTTTTCTATAAAAACAACACACAGACACACAGTGCTGGTTAGCTACATTTACATTTCTCTTTAGAAGGCAATGACATTTTCCAGCCTAATGATAAGTAACACATCCCCATATGTGAAGGTGCTTACCTTACTGTAGAACATCTCGTCTCCTGCCACAATGTCCAACTCCACACGGAAAAGGTCATCCCTGGAAAGAGGGAGAGAGAGGGGCAGTCAGCCTACACAGCACTATCCAAAGCTTAAGGCAAGACAAGACACGGCACTGAGCATACCATGAATACTAGTTGCTGTGCAGAAGTACAGTACATCTTAGATATTGTTGCTAGTTCAAGGCAGTGCAGGTTGATGAAGATTTTCTATTGGATGAAATCCAGGATACACACTTATATATATTTCCACCATACAGTGAATGTGTGTCGCTGTGCTACTAAATTATTCTCAACATTGTGTGTATAATCTTGCGGTGCATGCAGCTATGTAATAGGTACATATTAGAGACATTAATTCCTTTAAGTCAATCTAACCAGCAAAGATTAGAGGACAGCTTTACAATGGCTTCAATTTCTCCCAGTATATATGAGAAATGGAAGTCAGCTGCATAATGATGTCTCATATTTCCCCTTTCCCTTTTGCCTCCGCTCATTAAAGCTGACTTGCCGTGTTGAATATGCAGCTAGGCTCCAGAATTTGGCTTATCAGTCTTATTCAAAAGCCTGAAATTGGATTAATGGATGATTTAATCAAGTTGTTATACTGATGTTTGTACACCCCCACATGCTGCAGATTCTCAGTCCCAAACCTAACACCATGCATGTATTCATGACATTTCAAACACTGCTTTCTTGCACTGCTAATCTACTGGTAATTCTAGAGTAACCTTGGATGTTGGATGTGAAATTGCCAGCTAAATCAAAGCTCAACTAGGCAGCTAACAGCTGATGTTTGCCTCTGGTGTCTGTTAGGCTTGAACTTCAGCTAAGCTAAGGGCTGAATCAGTAAATCTGCCTTTGCATTATTGCAGCTGTATCAGTGCTGTCTCTTCACTGCTGCATGTTCTTTTTGAGGGAGGACCTTATGATGGAGGGAGGGATTATCATGTGTGTGTATTCATACCTGAGTGTGTGTATTAATGTGTGTTTGCATGTTTCCTTCTGAGAGTGCATGAGAGAGCTGTGAGAATGTGTTGATAGCACAGGTAGGCCAAGAGCCATCAGGTTGCACCTCTCCTGAATAATTCATCCTCAGCTCCTGTTGGTGTGTTAAAAGGATCCAGCTTTTACTCTGCTTTGTAGAACAGCATGCCTAAGTGACAAAGAAGTGCAAAATCTCCAAACACTTGCTCGATGCCTCCCTGCTTAACAGGTCAGAGTTTAAGCGTTCTCCAAAGAGTGGAGTGGGCCCGAGTGTGAGGCGTAATCTCATCCAGTTTGCTTCAGCGTTGTCTCAGCATTAACATAATGAATATAGCAACAGGCCTCCTAGTCAGAGTGGCTGACAGCCAGCACTTTTGCCTCTGATATTGCAGAGGAGAGGAAATTATTTACACTGCTACACTTTCTCTCCATTTCTTCTCTTTCCTGCTCCAGGCTATTTGAATGATGCAAAGCCTGTGGCCAGTATGTTTTCGTTTGTTTAAATGTGTGTTAGTGTATTAAATGCACACTGCATGTGGTAGAAGGTTAGAAGGGTGAGGACTAACACGTGAATGGTGTAATGATTTTGTTATTCTCTATGCAGGCTGTGCACACAACCTTGAAACACCTTAACTTGGCCAATAAATTAGAAGTGCCTCAACTTTCAAAACCTTGTCCTAAAACTACAAATCAAGTCTCTTATTTCATGCCCTCTCTTTGGCCTTGTGTATGTGTGTATATATATGTGTGTGTGCATATCTGTGTATATCTGTGTATGTGCACGTGCCTGAGCTGTTATTTCATAAAGGCCTTTGACCCTTTCTGACTTGACTAATACAAAGTAAACAGAGACTCTAGCGTCACTGTCAACATTTCCTAAATTTCTTACTTGAGCAGCTCATGAACTTTCTCCTTGTGTCCAGCCAAACAAAAGCAGACTCAGGTCAGGTCAAGCCCTCGTAAGCCACCAGGTTTTCTTATATTATGTTTTCAGTTTCCTTTACTCCTCTTGCAGTAATGTGGTTTAGCATGAGCTGAGCCTTTCTGACCCTGCAGGCAGTGTGCTGGAGAAGCTACTGCCCTGGAATGAAAGTGTATATTTGAACTGACCACCTAGTTACGATGACATGTCTGCTGACTGAGGGAGAGCACTCTGTAGTTTCTTTTGTGAGAGTATCCAGTACATGTGTCTGTGTAAATATGTGCTCTGTTCTACATATTGACTCTAGGTTTTAAGTATGCAATGAAAAATGAAATGTGGGTAGTAAACTACCAGCACCGAGTTCATTAACTAAGCCATTTTCATCAAAGACGTCCTTTAGTATCGGTACAATATCTTTATAGTCAGAACTTTATAGTCATTTTTGAAAATTGGCAAAAATAACAGGTTCTAACATTTTAAATGTTTTTAGATGTTGGTATTCTTCCATGTTAGTAAACTGAAAATCTTTGGTTTTTTAAACTATTGTCAGTGAACATTTGCTGAGATTATTGTTCACCAAAACATCAATGGATTAATATGTATTTAATCAAGAAAGTAATCAGAAGATAATTTGAATAAAATCATTTTCTGTTGCAACCCTGGCAGCACTTTGCCCATTTTAATCAACTTTCAGTCGTTACGTGGGCTAAAAACAAGGCTGAGCATTAGTACAGCAAGTACTTTAAAGAAGATCCAAGAATAAATCTCAGTATTGTTGCAGATTCCTGGTTTTCTGCATGATTTGGTTGTAGAATGTGATCTGATCTTAACCAGAGTCACAAATATCAACAAACAGAATATTTCTAAGCTGATAAAACACAAACAATCATGATCTTTCATGTCTGTATCTAACACACATATTAAACATACAGAGGTCATCACTGACCATCGACTTAGAAATATTGTGTAAGGAAATTGCAACTGTATATATTTAGCAGCAGCCTCTGTAAGACGTTTCCACATTAGTGTCTCTCCCCACTAATCTTCGCCTGCATGCTAAACTTTCTCTCCCAGCCTGACTACAGATGAGCAGCCTGGCAGCTTTTCTGCCAAAGCTTCCAATTTTCCACCACAACTGATCATCTCCCTGTCTGTCTGCCATGAGACATTTGACCCAGCTGTGACTGCTGTGTTACCTCAAGTGACCTCACAGGTCGGCATCTGTGGGCTACTAAACTGAGCAACTTCCAACTTGACAGTCAGTCCACACCCTTTTCCTAATGCAAAACATAAACACATACTGCACATGCACAGATGGTAAGAACCTTTCACACTTTATCAAAATTTGTAGTTTATCAAGGGCTGGCTGAGGTTCTCTGGTTATCTTGTCAAAAAGTAAACACTCTCCAATTGGTTTATATTTGAGTGGATTAGCCCTTTAGACCCCTTTGGGCTGAAGACCACAGGATCCACAGCTGTTCATCTTGACAGCAGTGAAATGGGGCTTAACACAGCAAGGCGCTTACTCCACCTGCCACCAGCTAAATATATAGCTTACTTTCATTTACCAAGGATGGGAAGAGGACAGGGACAGGTAGCTGCTCTCAGCAGGTGCTGGGGGCAGGGATTTAGCAGAGCTTGCAGTCTGTTGAGCAGCTATGCTAATGGTGACAGGATTTGGGGATGAGTGAGGCGTCTTATCAAGCCATGCACTCTGGTGGAGCTTTTGGCAGTCATACCTGCCACCATAGGTACTTATTTATACATTACGCAGTTTAAAATGCTGTCTTCCTGCTGGGCTGTCTGTGGCACATGGATCTGTTTCTCTGTAGACTGATCATGTTGTGCCACTATTAGCCTCTTATGAGAAATAAACAAATATAGTCTTGGAAGTCACTGTATTTCTTTCTTTCTGTCATCAACACCCCTTACCTCTCGCACCTTTCTGTCTGTCAGTTTTGCATTTCATTATCATCCGGTTGGCTGAGACATTCATCTCAGTTTACCTCTGCTAGTCAGTAAAAACTTCTGCAGCTATAAATTGAAATGACTTTTTTTTAAACTGCTTCATGGCTCTGGGTATATTTTCAAGCAGACCTTCAGACTACAGTAGCTGTATCTGTCTCCGGGCAGTTTTATTATCAGGCTGTGTGCATTTGTGTGCTTATAGATCCTTCAGTGCAGACAGAAAGGCTGGAACCATGTTACATAGCTTGATATATTTACTACTGAGCCTCAGTATTGAGGCTAGAGCAGCTGGAGGCCAAGGACTAGGTCATTTCCTGGACCAGAATGGCGTCACTTATTGGAAACCACTTCAATCTTCTTTCAGATTGCCACTACAGCAAATAACCAACAACATATGTGGGAAGTGACTGTCTCATTTTTTAGCATGTTTCAAGCTGACTAACTTTTTTAACAACACTGGCAGTAAATCTTGAGGTGCATGTTTTTTGTTAGCTCAGTCTGTCTCAGCTTGGTTCCTGCAGACATATCTTCACTGTAAACCGGGTGCAGCTGGACAGGCTGTCCTCATCTGGCTGTCTTGACCACCAAGGTTACTGTCTGTCCAGGATTCATCAGACTGACAGACACATGGGGGCCATCATCATATGGAAACTGAAGTAGAACACTTTTTCTCAGGCCAAGAGTCAGCCTTCAGATGCAGCTACTGTATCAGATTTGTTACAAAAACCTGTCTGAATCTGAAAGTCATCTGATAAATGTGACTAGTAAAACATTTAGAGCACTGTCCTAAAAACTACCATAACTGACCTTTAAGTTTTAACTTTTAAAGGAGCTACAATTCTATGGTTCATCTTATGTGGACATACATATTTTGCTTGAATGACGTTGACATTTTCATGACTTTCTTCTTCTTGTTTGTGCATGACAACTCAAACCTTTATCACTCCTAATAGTACATGCACTTTGATGGCTCACATTATTCCTGTGCAAACCTGAGGTCTATTCAATTACGATAACAAATGCCTGTATCGGTCTGCAGGGTTTTATTAATGATTTTATTTATTTGTTGATTCAGTACATTTTGTGCAGCAGAGGACTGAAGTAGGTTTGTGATATCCAAGCTACCAAACTGTTTCTTAAAGCCCACTTTTACATGCTGTACAGCCATTAACAGTTCATTAATATATCTTTGTGAGTGTGTTTTGCATGAATAGACTGTCTAGTGTGTGTTGTACCTGGCCCCAATGTAGAGTGTTCGATTGACTTGGAGGATCCTCTGGATGTGTAGTGGTTCTTGTCTCAGCCATGTTCGGTGTGGTCGGCCAAGAAACACTGGGTATCTTCTCACCACTGTCAGTGAATAAGAGGCAGAAACACACAATGTCTTGATCCCAAACTAGTCAACATTAAAGTGGTTTGTTTTGACAGTTTGGCAGTAGTAACAGCTATTCAGGTATGAGACCTGCATTTAAATAGCAACATATCTGCTACATTAAGCATACAGAGAGACAGAGCAAAACACAAACAATCTCCTGAAAATGAAAGATGTCTGAACTAGACTGCATTTGTCAATGTTATACTCACAACGTTTGTTTTGCTGACAGGTTGTGACTTTTAATGAATGGTACTTTTACATGCTACTTTTTGTTGACAAGTTTGCAATACATGTTCTGTCAGATGATTCAAATGGAGAGAATCAGATATAGGCATGATTTCAAAAAGAATGAAAAAACAAAATATTAATTCAGATTTAGATTGTAATTCAGAGGACACATTAATTCTGCACATTAAGTAAGTGAGAGAAATCAGAAATAAAAGTGGTGGTTCCTGTTGTCCTGCAGACGTGACAACAGCATAAATATAAAAGTGAAGAGAGAAACAGATGGTTACATTCAAATTAGATGGATTATTCATCGAAAAACCAGTATCTGTCCTTGACCTTGACTGAAGTGAATGAATATTTTCATCTGACCTCCTGTCATCTTCTCTCTGTCCTGCCATTATTTTGTCGCTAAATCCCATCATATAGTTTGAACTGTTTCCTTTTCTTATTCAACTCTGTGTATTATCTGTTTCTGTTTTATTTCTATTATATTATTCCTTTGTGTAGTAGCTATGACATTCTTAGGTCTATTTGTCCTTCACCTATCCTTCCCACATTTTCAATTTGTTTTGTCTCTCCTTCCAAATGAACTTGTGTTTTGGACTTTAACCAACTGTAAATCTGCTCTGACCCAGTCATATGCAGCATTCCAGTGTAGCTCTCCCCATCTTCTCAACCTGCACAATCTTCTGTTCAGTATTGATACGTAGAGAAGGGTCTGGATTCAGCTGGGACACCATGAGACAATATTATTGAACAGCAATCAATCAAGGTCTGGTCTGAGCTGGAGACTGTTAAACTGATATGGAGACACAAAGTCTGAGTGTATAAGGAGCTCCGTCTCTAGAGGGTGTGGGTGTGTGTGTGGGAATGAATACGAGAGCCCCTCCTACACTCTGCTATCATTCCCGGGTGCAACCCCACACCCCTGACCTGGACACCAGTCAACACCCTTCGTGTAAGAACCTCTGTAACCCGCACAAACCTGCACAACCATACACACCCTCCCACCCTTTAATTTCAACACTCTGTGTGTTAGGCCACGACCCCACACCTCACACATCACGACCCGGGTGGGAGGCGCACACAGGGGAGTAGGTGGCTAGAGGGCGAGAAAGTCAGGGGGTCAATACCTTCAGTGGGGATGAAGTTGAGGGGCCCTGGCTCCTCTGGAAATGCCGAGCTAGCCGTCTGAAGGACCCAAAACAGCAGAAAGAAGGAGGGAGGGGCCACAGTCGCCATAGTAACAGAAATGTAGAGTCTGTGGAAATAAAAAAAAAATACAGAAAAAGGACAAAACAATGTGAGTGGTTGCTAAATGAAGCAGAGAATCAAGACTTCTCAGAAACATATGTGGAAAGAGGAATATTCACTGACTAACTAACTGGCTGGCTGATTTTCTGAAGCTCTGTGTTTGTATTCCCACTGCATCTCTGTCTCCTTGCCATGATGGGAGGGGAGATAAATATCTGCTCAGAGCAAGGGATTAAGTCATCCACTAAGGGAGAAGTGTCCAGTCAGCTCTGAATGCAGCCAGATCACTATGGCACAGCATCACCACATCAAACATCACACCACCCATGATCTCATCTGAAAATGACGGGACATAGGAAGAGAGGGGTGACATCTTGGGTAACACAGAGGGCAATCTATGACCTACAGATGAATGGAAAATCTGTATAGGCAGAGAGGGAGTGACATCAATAAAGCTCCAGACATGGCGTCTTATCCAGGATATGAAAGAGACAGATAGGGAGTGAATGGTGGTTTACTTAGATTAAATGCTTGCCAGTGACACAAATCACCTCTCTGACGATGGAGCTTAACTGAAGGAATTTTTCATCCATCGGTATCAGGGCACATACAGGTGATTCATGTGGAAATACAAATGATATCCAAATTAAGTTACCCTACACGATCGCTCTGGAAAATGACAGAGACACTGTGCTGCATAGGAGAAACGCTCTAAAATGCTGCTGGCTTCAGCCACAAGCCTCAGAAGGCACGATGGACTGACCACTACCCCTGTATGTTGTTACTGCATTTTCAATGCTGTAGCACATATTCTACTCAAACGTCTATTAAAGTTATTATTAACTTGAGCTCTCACTATATCTATAATTATCAAATTTTCCCTCTCTGTGCAAGCTCGGTAAGGAATTGTCTTTTGATAAAAAATTCACAAATACACTGTAGTTGACAAAACTCACTACTTTCATCTTGTTGCTGTCTTGAAGCTGAATGCAACAATGGGTAATTTGCTTTGAAAATCAAGTGGAGAAGCTTCCTATCCCCGCTGCTGTAAATACAAAACATTTCGGCAGTTCTTTCAACCATTCGCAATTGCAACATTTCAAATTTGAATAATCAAGGTTGTATTTTTTATGCAAAGCGCTAAAGTATTTTACTGTGGTCACAGATGCAGCACGTGTAAAAGAAACACTGTTGAAAGTACGCTATCCACTATGCAGTATGCACCCCTCTATTCTCTTGACATTGTTTTTATGTTTTCTTTAGTTCAATTCAAGTCAACTGAATTACACTGTGGGATTACATTCTGTTGTGTATTGTAACTTCAGTAGTTATAGTAAAATATAAATTATTATAATATCCAAGTGGTTGGAACAAAGAAAAGCAATCATGACTGAAATGGTAGGAATAATGTTAAAAAAGAGGCTAAAAACATAATGTTTCATGCACTACAACTCAAAAGCATGTGGACATCCCTACTTTACACACTGTACATGTGTGATAGTTGAACATATTATAATTGCATTAATATTGTAACTGTAACATATGGCTTCTCTCTTCAGGGAAGGTCTGACATTTTGGAAGCTGGCTGCAGGGATTTGCCCCAATTCAGCCTCAAGAACATAAGTGAGTTTGTGCACTGATGCTGGGTGTTCCAGTTCAAGGTGCCGAATGGGTTGGAGGGCAAGACTCAAACCAGGACAGCCATAGACATAACCATAGACCTGGTCTTGCTTTGTGCACACTGTCACTGTCATTCTGAAATAGAAAAAACACTTTCCACAAGGCTGCCACCTTGTTTGAAGCACACTGTGGAATAAAATCATATGTTGTCTGTTATAGCAATACTTCCATTTGGAAAATTAACACAGTACACTGTAGCACCAGTAAAAAACAGTCACTAGGTCAGGGCTCTAATTCACCTATAAGCTATCGAATATTAGGTAACATTAGCCACCAAAAGCTAATGGTCAAACCAGAGCAGATAAGGCTGTTATGGAAAATGTTGTGTGTGTGTGTGTGTGTGTGTGTGGGGTGAATCTAGTCTTATAGACTTTGTTTCATTGAAAATGCTGTAAATGAAGTTATCTACAGAAAAAAGTACAACAGAAAATAAATGCAGCAGTAGCGAAAGCTGGCATATTGTATAGTATAGTATGCATATGAATACAGCTCCCTTTCTTCAGTTACTTTTGTTTTTTCTTTCTCACATGTTCTCTGTTTTCCCCCCAAAGGACACAAACAGCCATTGTGTGGGCCATCGCTTTAATGGAGTCCCAGACATAACCTTATCGGGACACATAATCTTTATGGGAGATTTCTCAAATTCCACGCTCTGACTTCAGAATAAAAGTGGGAGGCATGCTAATTACTCAACACCCACAAGTAAATTGCAGGAGGAGAAAGGGAAAGAGTCACACAGAGAGAAGAAAGGAGGTCACAGGGTAGAGCAAGAGAGATGGAGTGAGAGATAAGTGAGACAGAGGGAGGGAGAAGATGAGAAGTCAGGAAGTCAGTATATCCAATCACAGATTCTATTGTTTCTGCTATTAATAATGTATGAATAAATGTCAGGCGGTACGCATTCGATTAGTATAATTACACACCCTGGGCTATACAATTTCATGGGACAACAGAATAAGTAGATACACATGTATTAAAGTGAGTGTGTACTCTATATGTCTGTGTGCTTGTGCAAATGGTTCTGAGCCAAAGAATTTCTTTAATTATGACAAATGGCTGCAGTTGAGTCTATTCAGAGGCCTCGCTGTTTGCCGTGAGCTGTGCAGTAGTATACTATTATCACTGAAAGAGCCATACTGTGTGTCCTATATACATTATGGTATTTGGAGGATACACTAATCCAAAATATTCAACCCCAGGGTGCTGTAGCACTCTGTGTTCGAAATAGAAATGGCAGTAGATGTCACTGAAGTCATATTGTGTGGACTCCATGGATTTACAAAACATTAAAAACTATACTGTCAGTAGCAAGTGTCTGTGGGTTTTCTGGGGTGGTGGGAACTATTGTTTCTAGTGTTGTGACAAACACATTCAGGAAATAAGCTTGATATCCGGCACTATCCCAACAGCTTTATTTAGGTGCCAAGATAATACAGATGGCAAGTGACAACAGAGCAGGACAAACGTAAACAATGGCTGTAAAACCTCATTCACTACAAAACTTTTATTATGAATGAAACGGGACTCCCAAACTCACCACTGTGCTCCGCTCACTTTTACTCAGATGTACAGATCTGTCCATTTCCACGCCCCAGATCAATTTGATTATGCATGTTATTATTTATTATTTAGCTGCCGAAAAGGTGGAAGGGAGCTGGGTATAAGGGACGGACTGTCTCACTGGACATCATGAACGGTACCTCAGAATGATCACCATTGTAATCAACTTAGATAAATAACTAGCACATCAATGATTTCTAGTGTCTTAAGTAAAGCCCTGATGAGGATTTCTACTGTTCCAATATAGAGGCAAGTCAGGCTAAAGACTAAAGGCTAATAAAGAGGAGAGGAAATGGTTTGGTTGCACTAGATGAGATGATGTGAGGAATGCCTACAATCTGTGACAGGATGCTGGTTGTACAGCAATAGTGACTGTGGGTTTTGATATTTTGCATGTAAATAGAATACCTCATCAAATGAAGGTACTAATATGCTGTGAATATATACTTTCGTCACTTATTCAGTTGCCATGGCTCTCACTCTCTCCTCTCCCCAGCCTTGCCACCTTTCCCTTTCACCACTTTGTTATGGCTTGGTTTCTGTCTTGCTTTCTCTCAGCTCCAGTGATGTGAATGCTTACGTTCTCCAGCCATGAGGTACTTGCACTAAAATTGGAGTAATGGTTGAAAGAAAACCAAGATTAATCACGTCCTAGATATAGTCAAATGAAATGAAATAGAGCAGCATTAATGGGAGCTGGGGTGTTTATGATTAAAATATTTAACATAGTGCTTGTCAAGTGCAGAAGTATCAGTACTAGAAGAACACAGCACTCAAGAAATGGTCTGATATAATCCCTTTTCACACTGATTGCCCAGCTTCAAAAAGCCTGCATGGAGAAGAAGAATTAATATGTTCTATTTCCATTTAAATCCTTTCATCATTTTACAAGGTAAAGTATAGTTTTTCTCATACTAATTTGTTCCTGTTCATGTTATTGTATACAGTAAATTCCATGTGCATTGCATTTATAAATCACTAGTCAAGTATTTTTATAGTAAAATGAATAACATGACTACTTGTACAGTATGTGACTGAAGGCCCTCTCAGTAATGAACCCAAGTCTGAAGTGTAGTTACTACCATGGTTTTCTGTGACTTATAATTGTTACAAAAATGTTTGGATTATAGATATCCTCAAGAGCTGTGCACATTATGTAAAAAATGTGCTAGTGGTATTAAAACAAGCTTTAGAATAGCAGCAGAAGATGACAGCGCAGGAACCTTGTTGGATTCAATTCAATTCAGTTTCCAATAATGATCTGTAAAAAAAGATAAGATACAGGAGGGGATCCAACAATAACCTGAAGGGTCTAGAGCTCTAATAGGCTTTTGTTATTGTGAGAGAGACACACACTCAAACTGTTAAAAGACTTTGAGCCTGATCCCTAAAACACTTAATAACTTTTTAAGAGGAATTAATGTTCAAGGAAATACGTCTTTGCCGCAGGCAATAGGGTGAGCTCCACTTTGCCCTGCTTTTATTGCTCCACATCACCAAGATGACCTTCAGACTTTAGTACATGGGATTGTGCCAGTACATGAGAAAGGATATTAACTAAGCAATGGTATTTTTTATGATTGTTCCATTTTTTTTTTATGTGGACCTAAATACTCCCAATAGATTTCCAGAGCCTGGTGTAATTGTCATGTTAGTGAGATAGGAGAGGCTGTTTTATGGAGTGTGTAGAATGAATGGCAGGTGATAGCCTGATGATGCTCAGATCTCCTTCATTCAGCAGTACCATGAGATGGTGAACATGGGAGGGATGTGAAGAGGGGATGGATTAAAAATGAGGTGTGAGAAGGAAGGCTGGGAGGGGGAGACTTTAAGGCAAAGATGGAAATGAACAAAGCAGGCTATATAAAACAAGGCAGAAGAGTGAGAAGACGACAAAGCAGGAAAAAGAAAATGACAAAAATAATGCACTACAGGGAGTGATGAAAAGAAGCAGAGGTGAAAGAGAGACAAGTGAGGCATTCAAACAGAGGGAGAGTCACATGGGATATATAGAGAGTGAAGCACAGGAATGTCCGGAATGAGAGATAGAGAAAGACAAAAACACAGAAGAGAGGAAGCGCACAGAGCCAATAGTATACTTGCATTGCCAGATTTATCTCCACACTGAGCCAAAAGTAGACTAGTGGGAAGGACCTTCTGGCTCAGCACTTGCTGGTTTGCAACTTGTCTAAAAGAATGACATTTTTCTGCACCTCTTCATGTGTGGGAAAGTGAAGCCCCTTGGAGGTTAGTTCTAGGTCCATTGGAGTTCATCTTGTACAGTACATGCTGCCTCTGGCCCCGTAATTCAAAAATATAGGTTAAGTTACCATAACTACGCTGATCACATGTACTGATCCCTGCCCCCCAGAAACCTCAGCCTTTTTAAGTCAGTGGTTGAGTGCATCAAAGACATAATTAACTGGATGTGCCACAGCTCTGTGCAGCTGCACAAAGACAAAACCAAAATTGTTGCTACTTGTGCTGTGCCTCTGTGGCAGGAAACGTTCTTCTTCATCTCCTTTTCCCAGCAAGATGAGAAGAAATCTGGGTGCTATAATTGATTATTATCTTACGTTCCAGAGCAGCATACACAAAAACGACAACATTTTCCTTAGATATATTAAAATGCAATGGAGTGAGTATTCAGGCACCTTTCTTCAGTAATAAACAATAAAATGACTTAATTGCAGATCTGTGACAGGATTCAAACTTGGTCCTCTACATAGAAGTCAGATCTGCCACATGCCTGTTCACCTCTGACCTTTACGACCTTTCTTACAGCTTCACTATGTAAAGGACACACAAGACTGGGACTGAATACTAGCACAGACATAAATCTTCAGGTGTGAAATTCTAATCATTAAGATATTACTCTTATTATTATCATAATCCTTAGGATTAATAATTAGTTAGTTGGTTCTGAAACATCCTCTTCACTACACTTACACCACCAGGCCTTCTGATTGTTCTGGAGATAAAAATCAAAAGTAAAGGAAGCATGTTTTTGTTTTTATGATCCTTGCTGCTGGGAATGCTCTAACATTAACACTGTTAAAAAGCACATTGAAAATATTTGTCTTTCCCTGTGCGTTTAATTAGTTTAGCTGTGTTTGTGTTTTAAGCATGTCTGATTGTCTGACTGTTTCATTTGCTGGAATAAAATATTCTATATTAATATACTTTTCTTTGCCACCTTAAATCTGCTCTGCTGCCCCTACACCGATAACCTATTTTGCTGACTACCTGATATTGATGCACTGCATAAGCAAATTCAGTATATACACATGCATGGACAAAACAAAGCAACACACATCTCCTCTGGGCATTGTGCCTTCACCTAAGCCAAACCACAGTTCCCCCTTCTCTCTCTCTCAAGCCTACTGTAAAAACTATGTAGAAATTCCCTCTATTACAGCGAAATGCACACAACTTCTTCCCTTTACTTGGGACTTTAGTGACCTGGGGTCTATTTACTACATATTTGCATCAGCATGAAATCCTGGAGCCTCAATAACATCACGCATATTTAAAGAGAGAGAGGGAGTAAAAGAGAAAAAGGTTGAGAGACAGGAAATAGAGGCAGCGTGGAGGCAAATGAAAAATAAAGAGTGACCTTTTGGCGTTGAACACAGACTTTCCCATGCTCTGAGAAACACTATGGATTTATGTAGTGGGAAATATGTGCAGCATGTGCAGTAAGACAAAACATTTCTATAACTCCTCTTTCAAGAGAATCCAGTCAGATTGTCTGCTGTCTCTGCTACATAATCACAGGGCCAGTTACATCGGTTAGTACAGTATCTTTTTGTACACTGCACCATATGTCTAACAGATACATATTTTCAGGGGATTTCAAAGTTGGTACTGAAATAAGATAATCTCTGACTCTTTCTATCTGCACTGGACATGCTCCCATTAACAGGCAGGAGGTAACCAGACCAAAGAACAGTGGATGACAGAGCAGTAATGTAATACCTGTAATAGCTTATTGTTGATAAATGGATATCTTTGAGAATTACTCCAGCTCTCCCTGGAGTTGTGTCACTGTCATTAACCTTCACAGTCCTCAAAATTACAGCTGCAGAGACAACCTGAGACAGAGGAGTGTTACTCACAATCTAGAGGGAGTAGAACAAAGATTTTGCAGCACTGTCTGGCAACGTCTGCATGAGTCTGCAGGTTAATTATAGGTCTGTATTTCAGGAGGAAGACTCCAAGAAAAAGCACTAGGATAAATCTTTCATTCTCAGCACTGCACATATCCTTTATTTTTCTAACCTCTGTGTTACTTCTCCTCATTTCTTTCATCTTTCGAACTTCAATTTACCTCTCCTTTGGAACAGTTCTTATTATGATCTTGGTCATCGAAACAGTGGTATATGAGACAAGAAGAAACATGTCACAGAGCAACAACGCAGATAGGCCTGACCTTCGACTGCCCATCAGTTTACAACCATCATTAGCAGGGCAAAGATCAGGGGCCAAGGCCATAAATCACTCAAACCATCCATGTAGGAGGAACCCAGCCTCACTGCAGTAAAAATGAAAAGAAAACACACTCTGAGACTGACGGGAGGCTAAAAGCAACTCTATCCATCACTAAATAGAGGCTCCATAAACCCAGTAAAGGAAAACACACAAGGCGATAATCTCCAGCAGGGATATAAATAATACAGAAACCTTGCTAATGGCAATAAGAGGTTCTGCAGCATGACAGAACCCTGCTTGATGTGATTATTTGGCTAAAATTCCCCCAAGGACATGTATTATCTTGTATAAATACTCAGGAGTAACTCAATAGGGTAATATGTTCCCATCCAGAGACTGTTTGTCCATTTTGCTTGTGAATCAGAAGGAGAGGTGGATTTATTGTAATGGCAATAACTGACTGTTAGTGAAAGCAAGGGGTGGGTACTGGGCAGGAACAACATTGAGGGGAAAGTGCGGGGGCATGGAAAAATGAAAACAGACACTACAGGCTGTACTGCTTATTTCTGTACATTAATAATAGCATAAATTATTTAATGAAAGTTAATGTAAAAAAAAGAAAATGTCAAGAAATGAAGAACAATAAGAGAAAACAACTTGCTGAATAAGAGCCTTTCTTACAATAAACTTGAACACCCCATGGCTTTGAACTGTGGAGTGATTTTCAGCTTTTGCTTTGATGTTTTTTAAATCAAGTTTTCACCCTTTTCTGTGGAAACAACAGAAAATAAAAACTAAAATAATGAGCCCCAATTGGAAAACAATAGAGTGGACACCAATATCATGACAGATAATAATGCCTACCTGGCTGGTCATTGACCCGTTCCAAGATGTGCTTATGTCAAATCAATAGACTTTAGACATCTGCAGTCACTTTCTTATTGCCGATGCATGTGTCAGTTGTCTCATTTAAAATGGATGGCTAGGTAGTGTAGATGAGGCCACGTGTTTAGCCATACTACAGCTAAGCAGTATGCTCATACAGCCGTGCTGACAGTGACGTAGATGAGAAGATTAACACCAGTGTCGCATCTGTCCTTTAAATATAAAGCTACAGCCAGGGTGTGATTAGCATTGTGTTTCATAAACAATGGAAATAAGGAAACAGGAGCCTGGATTGGAACCAAAACCACCTAGTAAATCTAAAGCTCACAAATAGCACATTATTTTGCTTGATCCATACAAAATCTATGTAAAAATGTTAAACTGTGGTCTTATGAGGGATTATATGTTGAACTGTTTCTTGGCTGGGAGCAGTCACTTCCTGGAGTCTTGTTGCCAACAAGACAACAAGACTTACTGCAGCTAAAGTCACTGCCAAGAAACATTCCTGCACATGAACCCCCCTAAAACAAATGAGATATAACCTATTAATTTGTGAGCTCGAACAGTGCTGGAAAGTGGATTTGATGCTGTTTTGCCTTGGTGCCAGTCTTTATGCTAAGCTAGGCTAACAAATACGGACGGTTTCCATCTTCTCGTCTAACTCTGATCAAGAAAACAGATAAATGTATTTCCCAAAATGCTAAACTATTTCTTTACATTTCAGTGTTAGCAGGTGACCATGAGGAAAAATCTCTGGCCTGAAAAGGTGGCACGGTCTCTCAGACACAAGATAAAGTGGTTGAGCAAAGCTTTTACGAGGTCAGATTCTACAACACACAGGTACTTCTGAATAATACAGTGAATGTGAAAGTGTAGCTTGAAACTGTCTGTCTAAGCAATTTGGTTTTGAAGGAAGGAAGCTGTGAGGAGAGGAGGATAGAGGAGGATAGAGGAGGCAGAAGCAACAGGAAGGTCTGTAAACATTTTAGGCTTCACAATGACATCTCTGTATGCTAATGGTGTTTACCGTCTTTGTGTACAATACATCAAGTCCTGGCAGATGTATACACAGCTTCATCGCTATATAAAAACTTAGAAATAAAGAAATCTCTATATAAGCCACAGATATATGCCATCAGCAATAATGTGTCCCTGAGCTGTGTCCAGATATTATATGTATACTGGCAAATTTCACAGGAAATTCACCTTGTCAAACACTCCACTCTGAAGACTCCCATCATAAACAACATTTAAAAGCAATTTTCCCTTTTCTGATGGAGACAGAGAAGCACAGTATCTCCTCCCAGCTTAAGGTGAACAGAACAAGCCTCGCACTGGAAAATATAGAAAACTCTATCTATAGTACAAGTCCTCAGCCTCTGATTTCACACTGACTTTCACATAAATATGTACCCAAGCCACAGATGTGCATGCCAGCCTGCACACACAGGCTAAAAGTCAGCATTTTATCATAAGGCTGGAAATGCATCTCTCAACCTGCCCTTCCTCTTTTTTACCATGTTCTCTCCCATGGTTTTTCATTCCCAATATATCTTCTCATCCTGCTCATCCAGGAGAGTCAGATAAGTTCCACCTGTATCACTTTCAATACAAGTTCACACACTACTGTAACTCTGGCTTTCCTTTTCACCTTTATCTCTCCTGCTGCTTTGAATGTCATGTCTCATGTGGCAACCCCCCCTCCCCCACCCACCCACCCACACACACACACACACACACACACACACATGCACACACACCGTAGTGTCAATCAACAAATTCTCCACTTGACAACTGTGCACACAAGGCAACTGTGAACAAAGACAAATTCCAGCATGTGTGCTGAGCAGCAGATCCAAACTCCAAACAAACAAACAAACAGAAATGAACACACAGACATACGTATACACTCTATCATTTCATTGCAGGCACAACTCCCAGGTCTGGCTGTATGCAAGTTTGATCCCTCTTACCGTGTCTGAGAAGCATGTTAATCAGCGAAGGAGCCTGCCAGCTCAGCCATATATGTCTCTATCTTTCTTGCTCTCACTCCCCGTGTCTCCATCTTTCCACCTCTATCTGCATCTCTTCTCTCCAATCTGTCTTCTCTCATGTCAAACGCTGTTCCTCCACCTCTACCTCCTATTTATCTCACACTCCTCTCTTTCTCCTCCTGATGTTGCTCCAGTTCTCATCCTACCACAGCAAATCATGTCTTTCTCTTTGCGCCTGCCTTTTGAAGCATCTCCCCCCTGGGTTAAAATAATAGGATTTACAAGAGTAAAGACTGGCTAGTTTATTTAGAAGGATGTCTCACTTTTACCCACCAACCTGACATTTTATTGCCCCCTTCTTCTGTCACCCTCCACTCCTTTCACACCCCTCTGCTCTGAGGCTTGGGGATCTGTTTGTGTCTGTGTTAAAGTGGATTTGGTTATGGTGACGGGATCAGGGTGGGTGGCTGTGCTGGATGAGTTTCACAGGACGGGTTTTAAAGAGCAAGCTTTGAAAGTGAAGGGCAGAGAAAGAAAGGAAGGGAGGATGTGGAAGATGGTAAGAGGAGAAACAGATGTGCAGAGAGAGAGAGATATAGTAGTTACATGTTTACAGAGACGGTTCCTAGGAGATTTCAACCCAACCACTTAGTTATAATTCATGAGACGGGGGAGTAAAGGGAGGTGGTCATCTCAGTGCAGACAGCGATAACAATGGTGAGACAGATGACGAGGGAGTATAGCAAATTGGGAGGGCAGAAAAGGGGAAATTAAAAGAGAAGAGGAACATGAAGAAGTGTGCTGAGTGCAGTCAATTTAGAGAGAAGAGCATGCCATTCAATAGCTGTGGTGTGCAAGCACAAAAGAGCCCCCTTTAGCTTTATTAAACAATGGTGCAAGGTCTAGACATAAATTAATAGAGATGTTGCTTCCTTAACCTGAATGACCGAGTCAGGCAGTCAAAGTGTTATGGCTGACAGCTTCTTTTCTTTATTTTACCCCATGGGCTTGGCCTCCATTTGTTCTGCCACACATAAAAATAAACGCATTCATATGACACACTTCAAACATAACATCTCAGTGCGGTTTCCCTGCTCAGTCACCCGTTAACATCCATTTCTATTTGCATAAAGCAGGTTCAAGTCGGTATATGATTGCAGGGATGTTCAACAGTGTCATTTAGTACCTGGCATCTCATGGAGCGGATCAAATCAATAAAAGCTTTTTCCCTTGGAAGTCAATGGCCCTTCTCTGGTTGTCAAATTAATTTAATAAAACCAGAGATGAAACAACGAATGCAGAGAAATACATCTGTGAGCTCTCACTTATACAACGGGGAACTTACACAAGAAAATCGCTCACAGAGGAGCAGCTCAGGTAAGGCTCACAGGACCTTAATGTATTGATTAAGAAGACTAGAGTACAGTACATGATCAAGCATTTGTGAGGCTGAAAGGCCGTATGCTTGAACTATTTTCACTATGTTACCTGTCATGAAGTCAGTGGAGAGGAATGAAACAGCTTATCTTGCCTTTTAAATCCCACATAACAAAAACAAGAATCCAACACACAGCCCCATCAGTCCTTTCTCTTATCTCCTCATTAAAGCACTGGTCTGGTACAGATCCTTTGTGCTCCTTCCACTCCAACAGATTGGTAGCTACAGACATTATTTTGTTCTCTGAATAACAGGGTAAGTGGCTCGTTCATTGATTGGTCTTTCTCCGGGCTTTTGAACAACAGGGTATATAACACAGCACAGCCAAACAGACAGGAGACTAACCCCCCTGCTGTGGCTGTTGACAGAACCTGCCATTTAAAAACACCAAGAAGAGGACAAACAACAAGGCACTGAGGAAATTGCACAGCTTACCAGAATTTTGGTTTTACCAACAATCTTATCCTGCTGGAATATCCAAACAAATACTTAGATTCTAAGTTTATCCCACAAAAATATGAAAGGGGAAAGCTTTAGGGAAATGTTGCACAATTCATGCTGAAAAAAGACAAATTCCTCCTTAGGCTACTGTTACAGAGTTGGATATCCTCAATCTGAGAGATTAAGCAATTTGCATTAACCCACTTTCCTTAGCACTAGCTCGGTCTACTTCGGTTGAAGTTTCCAACATTTTCATGAGTGACTTCGAACAGCCCAGAGCAAATGTAAATATGAGACATTCAGTACGTGTAGGTGGACACACCAAAACATCAGTACAGTAACAAACTCCTCAAAAACACAACATGGCCTTGGGCCCTAATGCTTTCTGGACTATAGCAGCCACTGTAAGTGCAGAAACTAGTATTGCTCTCTCTTTTCACAATGTCTGATTGTATAGACTAGTGTAGGAACTCAAGTCTTCTGTGTGTGATTGACGTAAATCCAATAACTGACATTCTTGTCATAGTTTATTACTGAAAAAAAGTATAGTTGAATTTGGATTTTAATGGCTCCAGTCAAGCAGTTTTCCTGCTGGAAATTGAGCCAAAGCAGTAAAGTGTTAGCTGCAACATACTACAGTACATAGTTGAAAATATGGTAAATGCCTAATATATCATATATCTAAGTGGCAATGGTAACAAACAATCCCCAAATTAGCTTAGATTGGATAATATTGTTCATTTGTGCCAGTGAACAGCAGGTATCAGCAGCTGATCTGTGCTGCCTGGACTTAAACTATAAGCTCCATAACACAACATTTAACACTGATGTTTTGCTGGATGGTAATCTATCTGTTGTTAAACTATTGTCAAAGATGACTCCTGTGTGTGCTGCAGATGCCCTGATGTTTTGCCAGGCTCTCTACCTGTAGGCAGTCATCTGCAGGAAATCAAAAACAAAACCACCGAAAAACAAATTACAAAATGCTGCTCAGTTAGGTTGGAGTTTTTCAAACAAAACCTCAGAAAAAAGAACAGTAATACTGTGGTTTTAATGGTCCTGCATGCTAATACGAAACACTGCCTGCCCGAAACTGAAAACATGTTCCATACAGGGGAAAATATTATAAAGACATGTGAGAAGTACTGTAAAGATTTTGGCACACATGAAGGCATGTGCTGTACTGTCAGTGCACATGGCAATTAGAAGTAAAGCAATGCTCTGGGCCTGCATTGATCTTGCAGCAACAACCTGCCTGTTTATTGACAGATCTCTGGGGTTTCACTGCAGCACAGACACCCTGAGGCCACTTTGTTGGGCCCCAGCTTTCTCTCCTGCTCTCTTTCTCTCTTGATTTGTGTCTCTCCCCCATGCTACCTGTTTTTCTGACCATGTGAGAAACAGCACTATTGAATATAGCCTCACCAGTGTCCAGCTTGGTTTCCCTATCAGCAAAGGAGTCCAGCCTCAGAGCATGAACACTGTTATTATTTAATTGCAGCAATGAAATAACAGTTTGAACAAGACCTGCCTTCTGTCTGCAGCAATGGATTTGTTTACAATTTCTGACATTAATTCAATACACTGCCTAAATCATCTGATAGCTCATGTTTCTTGCCCAGATTTTTTTAAGTGATGCCTCTATTCCCAGATCTGAGCAATTAACTTGGTGAGTGCAGTGTTACAATTTCTGATGTGAGTGATGACAAAACAAAAACAAATAAGAATCTGGCTTATATAAAACTGAAATTTACCAAATCATTTTAAAGCTGAAATGCTGGTACATGAGAGCAGGGTTTATGGTTTTTACAATAATCAGCACTCTTGGAGCTCTATATAAAAACATATGGTAGCTCTGTTTATATGGTCAGAAAAACACCACATACTGCTGAAAGACACCTGTCAACTCTGGAAACACTTAAAGGAAAGGAGAAAATTGATATCCACCCGAGAGAAAAGTACTGTAGAAAGGAGGAACAACAGAGATTGAACTAAAGACAGCAAGATGTGAAAAATGTAAAAAAGAAAGTACGCATAAATGAATTTTAGAGTCAGAACAATTTGACATGGGGAGCAAAAAACAAAAATTGAGGGTGGGATTGGAACAGCTGGAGACAAATTGAAAGATAGTGGAAAGGCAGCCTCGAGTGTGGTAATGCCACGCTCTCACTGAACAAACTGGCTCATGACAAGATAAGAACAGCCATCGCAACCTGAGCCTCCATTTCTGCTCATCCTGAGTGGTGACTGAAAACACCAAACTTTTTTGCCTACATTTCTTCTCAGACACGGCTGCTATTTAAAAATCACACACAAAGCCACGCAAACACAGGGAAGGGCACAAATGATTAGCCATTACAGTGGCATTAAATAGAATTTCAACACCGTTGCCAAAGGACAGACACAGTTCATCAGTTTATGTGCTCCTCAATTAGACCACTGATGCAGAGGTCACAATGGCTGGTTCATTTCTTTCTCTCTGTCTTTTTTTGTGGCAGATTTCTCACCACAGACCACAAGAGAAGTGAGAACTCTGATTAGCCTATATGTCTTTGCATTATGTTAGTGTTGAAATGGCTGACCAGTCTTAATCAGTATGAAGTTGTTTGTCACAGAGATAAAAAGAGAGGGACAAAGACACGGAGGAAGCAACAGCCGAGGTCTGAATGATCAGACATCAAGCCTTATGGCTGTTAATTAACCCCAACATCTACCCCTCGCTGTGTGCTCACTCATTTCTTTCCTGTGTATTTCCTCCTCTTTATGTCTCGCTCTTGCTCTCTCTGCTTCTACAGTCAAGCCTTGCTGCATCCCTCAATGCCAGCGGGCGCTATGGCAACACAGACATTGAGTCTGGCAGAGTGAATATGGGAATCAGCATGTGTGTCTGTATCTGCTTGAATTTTATGTATTTGCCACTTTCTATTCAGGGATAAAGGCCCTGTCTTTGTGAAGCATTGACTACAGGGCTACTTAGTGAACTGCAGTGGGTGAACTAACTGTTAACATTGTAGGAATATGCTACAAATAGTCAGTCAGGTCTTTGAACATTTTTTTTTCTGCTTTCTCTATACTGTGTCTATTACCTGGCATTGTGTTTTCACAACTTTAGCATTTCTTTGCATAAAATGTTATGTGGGGCCAGTCCTGGCCTAATGGATAGGGAGTCAGACTTGTAACCTGAAAATTGCAGGTTTGAGTCTCAGGTCCGGCAGGAAAATTGTCAGTGTCCACCTTCAATACCATGACTGAGGTGAGACCCTTGAGCAAGGCACTGTCCCCCCAACTGCTCCCTGGGTGCTGCAGCATTGTGTTCACTTGCTGTGTGTGTGCACTTGGGATTGGGTTAAATGCAGAGCTTTATTTGTACCATTGATTTCTGCCTCAGAAATTGCTATAAACCATTTTTCTTCCAACTTAGAGTCAGTTAGACAGACATAGGGCCAACTCTACACTCAGCCCAGTTTCAAACCCAGAACCTTCCTGTTATGATGGGACCACTGTGCTGCGCTGCATGGTCCTTATTCTGATGTAAATTTTACATATTTGAAGTTGCATTAAAACATGTATCTTCCTTTAAATTCATTGCTATGACCAGTAAGACAGTTAATAAATCAAATCATTGGTCAATCAAATCAAAGTGTCTACTTACGAAGAGTAAAAACAAAAACAAAGTCAAAAAAGAATAAGTTAAAACTTTGTACTATATATTCAGCTTTTATCAGCTCTGTTACAAACCATTCTTTGGCCAGTTAACAGTTAACTGGATGTCAACCTCAGGCTATGTTTCCCTGTAAATGCATCTTACTGTCGCTGCTAATGCTAGAAACCTACCCACACACAAACGAGAGCTTTCATTATGCATTAAAATGTATCTGAGAGGATGTGAAAACAATCACAACATTTGTTTTAAGGTGTCAAGTCAAGGGTGAGAGTGTTTAGATCTCTGGTTTTTGCTGTATATAAAATGAGCCCAGGTCATTTGAGTGAGCCAGAGCTGTGCACCAGTTAAGACAGTAAAACAGTAAGGACCAAAATCCATAACCAATCATAATTAAAGCAGGATGTTGGCCTGCAAGTGAAGCTGCCCTGTGCTGCTGTGGGTGGTTTGCTTGTCAAGCTGAGTTTCAGGAGGTTGCCTCCTTTACCCCCAAGCCATGATGAGTGAACTGCTCTGAAGGGGCTTTGAGTAATGAGGGTAATGCTACGTAACCTGGAAATTTGCTGCACACAGGATGCCAAGAGAATGGAGATTGAAGAACAAAGTTTGAGGTGGGGTGAGGAGGGGCACTTGGAACCCCAAAATGCATAAAATATGTGTTTGCCTGTAATGTAGAGCTGACCAGATGTTGGGATGAATTTTCAATTAGCTGGGGTTCCTGTAAGTGGGAGGAGGTCTGGTTAGTCCAGAGGCACCAGATGCTGTTTATAGTGATCAAAGATGGCAAAAAAGCAAGATGAGGAGACAGGTTGGACCTACAGGGGAGGTCAGATTTTCCTTTGCAGCCTTACTTGTGATTTATAAGAAGCAAGTGATGGTGTAGACTGGGAATAGACAGGTTTCCAATTCAATATTGGACAGGCGAGAACACCTGAGAGAATAGCATTAACTACGAAAAATAGAAAATAGAACAGAAACACAAATATGATTTTAAATGCCAAAGACAGTAAACCCTACAGTACAATTTCACTGTGTATCACAGTTACAAGGACAATTTAGAGAAAATTCATTGTTGAATGCAATGCAGTGCAATTGCAGAGAAAAACATTTTTAGAAATATCTCAAGAGGTAACTTAATTCTTTTCATTCTCACTGCTCGCTTCACACTTTTTGGCAGCTCTCTTCAGGTGTCAATGATAGTATTACAGCTTTTAGATCTGAGGTAGTCTCAGGGTATAAGGTGGATCACTTTCAGGATTAAAATTATTTATAAATCTTTATTTTTATCTAACTCACCTAACTCACTGGTGTAAGAGCTAAACTCCAGAGATTAGCCTGGCACAACTTTACAACCAGACCCAGTTCATGTGCACTTGAAAGTCAATTTCCAAAGTAAAAGTAATTGTACTGGAAATATGGGTGAGAGCTAATTTTCTTTCATGTTGAACCTGGATGGAAGGATGGGATGAGTTTAATATTCTGAGAGTGTGTGGATGTGTGTCTGTTTGTGATGAGCATGACAGCACCGTCCGCCCACTTTTATAGCCACTCACTGGGCAGGAGCCTAGCAACAACGCCTCCTGTGTGGGGTGTAAAAATGTAATCAGACATGGCGTCAATTACTAGTACCAGCAGAGGCTGGTCCATCAGGAGGCCCTTCACTGTACACTTGGCCCAAACTTCAAGGCTGCTGAGTGTAGGAACATGTGGTAGACTGTGTGAGAAGCCCATATGTTGTGAGACAATGGGCGAGTGAACATGTGTGCATAGATGTGTGTGTGATCTTGAATATATGGGGGTGTCCTGGTGACATCATCTGAGACAACAGGATTCAAGCAATCCCTGCTGTGCTGCCAGGACTGACCCTTTTTACTTTTATCTTCACTCTTGTATGAATGAATAAAAATACCTGAAAGAGGGTTAAACCTCTAAATCTCATCAGGGGGACAAAAATCACACACACGGCCCTGCTGACGGGGAAGAGGCATCGAACAACTGACCACAGTGAGAAGCAGTGGCAGAGGGGTGGGAGGCAGGAGGTGCGAAAAGATGAAGAGTAACAGACGGGAAAGAGGAGAAAAGCGTGGGGAGGAAGGCGAGAGAACAAAAGAGACGGCAGAGGAGAGGGAGGCGAGGGAGGCAGAGAGAAAAGGAGGTCGAGAACAGACAGCAGGGTTTGGCACGCTGGCACCTTGGCACAGGTCCAAGCATTGGACTGTGTGGGGAGAGTAACGATTGATGTCGACTGATGGCGAGGTTTTCCCACCGCGCTGCCTCTGTCACATGAAATGTTCACACGCCGACGTTCGCATCAGTGTCTCATACACACACATCCCACATTTAAACCCATTCAGTCAGTTTTTAAAGCTGTCACATGAAGCTCAAGTCGGGGAGTTGTGTGTCGACAGGACTGTCTTTGCTTCCCTCGTCTTATTTTTCTGTCTTTCCTTCCTTGCATTTTGTTCATCTGTTCTGCCAGTCTCTAACAGGTCTCTATTGATCATCCTATTTCCTCTTTATCTTTAATCAAAAGGCTGGGAAACTCTGTTGTTTAATTGATGAGTCTCTGTGAGAGGCCCACTCACTGGCTCCCACAGAACCCACTCTCATTCATAATTTATAAACTACTGCTAATTATCCAAGTACTGCTCTACACCATCCACGTCCCATATATGAAATAAGGAAGCTAAAAGAGAAAATGAGACAGCAAGGAGGAAAAATGGTTGGAATAAGAGGCAGAGTCCAGATGTGCGATTTGCAAAAAAGGATAAAAAAAACAAACCTTTTGCGTGAGAGGGAGAAAAGGATAAGACCTGTCACCTGTGGCTCCCATCCACATCCAATCTATCTCCATTTCATCACCTCTCTCATCTCCATCACATCACACACTTCCTCTCCCCCTTTTCATCTTCTTATTAAAGTGCTTCAACTTTTATGGGCTCAGGGAAAACAGAGAGGGGGAGAGGGAGGAGGTGGCACCAAAGACAGGCCCTTGGTAGTGAGAGGAAAAATGATTGATTTGAGAAGGAATAATGCATTACAGGCTTATCTATTTATTTATCCTTACATGTTTCTACGCCAAACTTCTTGTTAACTTCTGAAATGTTCAGAAAGTGTTTCAGACCCTGCTGAGGGTTCTTACATTCGAGCGAGGGAACTCCTGGCAGAGGGTGGGTAGTTTGAGCTCAGATGGATGGAGCGGCTGTCTCTAATATGGGCCCATCTGGAGGTGGATTGACCTGTCTGCCTACCTACCACAGCCTAATGCCGATTGATAAATGACCGGTGAAGTGCTGGCTGTGACTAGGAGACTGCAGGCAAGGAAACTGGGACAGCACATCATGTTCAGATACAAAACCTGAGTCACTGCTGCTGGGGATGCAACTGTAAAGAGGTGTAAGAGGGAGGGAGTTTAGTGTGTGTGTGTGTGTGTGTGTGTGTGTGTGTGTGTGTGTGTGTGTTTGTGTGTGTGTTTGTGTGTGGAAAGATTTACATAAAGAAATCTATGGCGAACTTAAAGTCTTGATTGCCTGGACCAGAGGCCTTTAAATCAATAACGTAAACAGAAACAAATACATGCACTCACGCACAGACTGAATAAACTCCAGAGCTCCACTCTATTAATTGGTCTCTTATGTCTGTTAAACCAACAGATGTGTCTATTTATCTAATTTAAGGGAATTCTAATAGTATACTTTGGCTTCCCACAAACAAATTATAGCATTTACTTGTTTTCCTCCTGCCTATTAAACTCTTTTTTTTTACAATGCAAAACTCAACTTCAACTATTTTAACAAGCCCAAAAACATTATAAATTAGACCATGAGATGCTTTAAGAATGTACACACGGCCCTCGATACCAGCCCTTCTTACTAATAACACCAGCCTTTTGTCTTAGCCCATCATACTGGCTCTTGCCTGCAGCCTTTACACCATCTCTTCTTTTAGCTCCTATGTTAGTACAGGAATGAGCTAATGTGATAGGAAGCAAGCACATTCAAAAACATTCACATATTTATACACATCCAGCTCCAATGACACAAAAGCACTGTAAATGAACACACATGAAGTGTTGGAAAGATGTGTAAAAGTCAGATGCCCCAAACTAGATGCACTTTTATATATTTTAACAGCAATTTAATTTTTTTTCCTACTCACTCTGGCTTGACTGCCAAGTGCATCCACTTTTAATTCACTGACCAGAGATTAAATTACAAACCCTGTCACACGCACGCACACGCACACGCACATACACGTACACACATGCACAAACACACACACACACACACACACACACACCTCTTCTCCCCTCTGTCATCTTGGCCCTCCTCCATCTCTTTCTTTGCCTCAGGCAGGTTAGTCCTCTCCTCCATATGACCAATCTATTCCACAGCCCCTAACCTCTATTTCTGTCTTCTTTTACTGCCAAATGTCTCTTAATGCCCCTTTTCCTCAACCAGGAGCTGTCACCCCCACCGTCATTTTCACTCTCAGCGTCTTTACCCAGAATGCAAAGTGTCTTCACTAAAAACCCTGAAGTGATGGTGACCTTGGCTTTCTGAGCTGAAATAGAAGACAGATAAAAAAATAAAAAAATAAAAATCACTGACCGCCACCCAACCCCAACATTGACCCATACAGCTGGCCCCTTCCTCTCAAATTACACTCTAATGGTTTAAATGGTGCATTCCCTGTGAGCTCCAGGGCAGACTGGGGATGGGGTGTAGGGTCCATCTGACAAAATTTATGAGTGAAGTAAAGGTCACTGGTTCTGTAAACCTTGTGCCTCAATTATGAAGCTTCACTTAGCAACAGCAAACACAGCACAACTTATGCACTGATTTAATGAAATGTAATCCAACAAATTCTTCTCTCAAAAGCATGAAGACAAGTTTCCAGAGAATGCCAAATACATCGAACAGGGAAAAATTTTCATCTGTTGCAATCTGCATCCAAACAGCAGTGGCAGATAAAATGGTTTCCCCTGTGACATGTTGCATTCCCAAGTGACTCATTTTCTGTTTGGCAGCTAAACAGAAATACAAAAATGTGCCCATCAACCTAGTGAGTGCATGAAAAACTCATTTTCTAAACTCTGCTGTAAAAACAGTGTTCTTTCTCTGTGAAATCGAAAAGAGCCAGAGTTGGAGTTTATATCCTCCTGCTCTGTTGCGTGTTTGCTATTGCAGCAGGTGGTATTGCTTCCTCATGACAGAGCCTATATGTCATAGTTATCAGGCCTATCTGCTTTCCCGCCTTGGTTAACAATAGTGAGCACTGATGCCAATCTTTAACCTGACTGACTCCCATTCAGGTTGATCTTAATGTCACACAAGCAGTGAACCACAGAAAAAATGAGTTATAACAATATTTCATTCAGGTCTGGTTGAGTGATATCAAACAAGTAAATGTTTTTTCTGTTTTTCGTTTTCTTCTTTCGGGCTCCATGACTTTGTGGAGCTTATTTGACAACCAGAGGTCCACAAACCGCTAAGAAAGACACGTGAGTGGCATCATTCTTATCAGAATCTTGGCAAGAAAGTGTATTTCTTAAAATGTCAAAATATTCCTGAAGAAATCCTTTTCACAATTGGAAAAACACAGCACACAGTTTGCCAATGCACTGCTTTTACTTTAGAAAGTTAAAGCAATGTCATTTTTATTGCATTCAGTGTGGTGACACAGCATTTTTGTCTCAGAGAGCAGTCCAAGGTTGAACAGTCCTGAAACTCTGACTAGTCCCTGCTTTTTCAGTCTCTTCCCTTTGGGGAATTGAGTCTTCTCAGACAACACAGGCAGAGAATACAGTGATATGATAGACTCCACTTGATACATGGCAGCCAATATTTGTTTTGTCTTGAGAGACAAGCACTGTGGGTCAGAAAATACAGGAAAAGATGAGAAAGGAATACACATACAGAGTCCTCTCCCATCTCTTGTCACTAGTTGTTTTGTATCTAAACTGTTTTATTCATAGAAATCCTATCTGGAACACTTCTGTTAAACTGTTTTGATTTCAGCCAAGTCGACTTTTGGACTGCTGTCTGTCTGTAAAAGAGTATCACTCATGATAAGTGAGTAAGAGGCACGCTGCAAATACAAAGACACATGTAGTTAGTTCCTACTTGCACAGACCAGCAGATGTTCTAGAGCTATGACAAACTAACTCCAAGGCAGCTCATATTTCTGTGTGATGCTGAGCTGCATTAGCCTGCAGGTCAGAAACACCTCTATGACAGGCTGCATCGCCTGAGCAAACATTGCTAACACAGTATGCCGTCTTCAAACAGATGCCAGTCTCCCTAGAGACAGCTCCGCCAGTGTCCAATCCCCACCCACACACCCACAGTTTTTCTTGGAGCCCCAGCACACATTTACACACTTGCACTCACACAAAGACATGCACCACTCTGAGCCCCAACCGCTGGTCTCAAATCAAATCTAAATATAGGAGCTGAGGTACAGCTATAGGTAGTTGTCAGATGGGGCCCCATTATCAGCCTGTGACTGTGAAGCTCTTGTGTTCTTCCATAATGACCAGCCACTGCACCTGTCTCTCCGCCTGGCCTCCTCTACACATGGCCACTCAGGTCAGACTAAATATAGCTGTGCTCCCCCTCTCTCTCTTCCTCTCACTCTATTACCCCACGATGCACTGCTGTGCACAACCCACCCCCAGCCCCTCCTTCAAACCTCTCATTTGGAGCAGACTAGGTACAGTGGCCAGGCCTGCGAACTGAGTTACACTATTGCTCTCAAATCTCATCCACGTTTATAGAAAGATGATGAAATTATAGTGGGCAGGAGTAACAATCAGGGATCTATTGGCACCAGAAAGTTGACCATCAAACATTAGCCTTCATTAGCCTCCAACCGATTATAGAGCCTAGGTCTATGCTTGAATGAGTCTTTGTGCAGCTACAGAACAGTCTTTAATTGAGAGAATTATGTCAAGTGTTGGATCTACAGTTTGTGGGACTAAGTAACATAAATATGTGACTACAATCTGTTTTTATAGACATATATTTATTGAGGAGTTCTGCACCACCAAGAAATTATTTATATTTGCTCTCCATTTACCTCTTTGCTTTCTATTACAGTAGATATATCTAATCATTGCTTACCACAAGAAAATCCTGTTTACTGTAAACTCCAGTGTCTTTTTGCAGCAGAACATAAAACTTTTGCTGAACATTTGGTTTTAGTTTGAGCAGAAGTGCTTCTCTGAAACACTAATTTCTGAGATGTGTAATGTAAGAGATATTTGATTCGCTCAGCTTTTAAAGGATGAACACTAAAACTGGTTTTGCTCATGGTGGTTGTTTCTCTTGTTCGTACTAGCCATTAAGAGATTCCTTCCTAATGATCTTTCAGTGGAATGATGGAGGACAAAATTCACAATGCGTTCCAAAGTTAATATAATGATTTGATTAACTCAGACTGCTAGAGCCTCAAATTAGTTTCAGATAAACTTTGTAATACATTTCTGCACTGAACAAGGAAGCTTATCTCCTTCTGTACGTTGTTAGGGATGGAAATTCAATTTAACATCCAGCGTTACCATGACAAATGACTAGATCAGCAAACAGTTTCTGTGCACTATGTGCTATAAGTTGTTGTGTTTTTTTATTTATTATTATTTAACCATTGGATGATTGTCTTCAGCCTTAATTATGTACACTCTATATGTATAAATCCCATAAATACAGCATAAGTAGAAATACATGTATGTGTGTAAGTCTTTGCATCTATTTATTATCTACACCCCGACACTAACGAGAGACACTTCAATGGATGTGTATAGGCTATGTACTGTGTCTTATATATTTATTTTATGACACTAAAAATGCATACAGTAACTGAATGTGTGATTATGACTACCTATTAGTTGGCTTTAAGTTAGTTTCATGGTTTATTGCTTTGATTAAAATGTGTTTTTATGAATATGTTACAATGGTTCAGAGAGCTCTAACAATGTGGATTAAAGAAGAAGAGATCATCTTTGTACAGTGTTTCTATCCTCAGTCCCAAAAGTGACATATCAATTTGACGAAGGAACATTTCCTTAATGTGGCTTTGCAGGCCTTTGAGAGTTTGTTAGGCGCCTGTGCTTTATAATTAATTCCCAAGAGCAAAGTGAGAATATTACCGACAGTCTCTTTACGATATGTCTCCTCTCGTCTATCCTGCCAGTGACACAATGTCCAATACAGCAGGCAGTAGAAACAACTGCAGTACCAGCAGCCGAAAGGAGAATGACTTTCAGTGGTAATAAAAGATGAGATGGAGTGATTAGGGAAATGCCACTGAATGGCTCTGAGGCATTCCAGCTCATCTTTCTCCTAACAAATGCCAGCCAGGGTTACCTCTGACAATGGACAATGTATCACCTGCTCAACCTGCAGGAGCGAACACAAACACTTATCTCTACTGAAAGAGCAAATGCAATCACATAAATTGAAAACTGCAATAATGTTTTGGCTGGCAGAAGCATTACTGTCCTACATCTTCATCTCCAAATCTCAGCACTGCAAGACTGTGTGTATCAGAAATGGGCCAAAACATTCTGGAGATAAAATTGACTACACCACAGTGCACTCCATGGCCTTCTCTCCCCCGTCTCTGTTACCCTGGAAACTGTTGTCCGTGTAGAGGAAAGAGCAATTCTATTATAGCGTCTGAGCCAGCCAGCAAATAGAACTATAAAACATGACTTAACAGTTGCAGAGACCAAGAGGAAGCACAGATGAAGAAGGCCCAGAATATGCATAGAGGAGAAAGAGAGGAAAAAGGGACACGGGGGGAAATGAGAGCAAAAGATGGACATAGATTAAAAGGAGAAGGGCACAGCAGGGTTGGCAGAGATAAAAGGAGGTTCAAAAGCTGAGGGAAAAGGCAGAAATATGGAGACTAGCAGAGAGTAGAAGATTACTTCCAATCATCTGACCACGAATCACAAATAGAGGTACAAAGAAATGTAAGACGACCAAAGAACTTGCTTAATAACAATATTAGAGGAGAGTGCTAATGGACACTTGGCACAGTTATGGTAATGACTGCTATTGAAGTACGTCTGATTACACACAGAAAATATGAGAGGATAGAGTGTGGAGAACAGAGCCAGGAGCAGTAAGCTGGTTAAGAAGATTGCCTGATCTAGCTTTGCTTCCCTACATCTATTCACATACTCTCAAAGCCTCATCTTTGCCATCCATCTCTCAACCACCACCACTCCTCCCCAGCACATAATGGACCTACTGAGCCACTCCATTTGTCTTCCATCACATGCCCAAAGCCAAATCCTTTCCTTTATGCTTTCCTTTTTTTGTTTTTCTGCCCCTAACACCCCCACACCATCTCCATTAAGGGTAAGTTATCACACTTGTGGCAAGAGGCAATGCTTGTACTCAGAGTGTGTGTATGTGTGTGTACAGTATGGGTGTGCGCATGGAGACAGACAGTCAGAGAAGGTCAGTGTGGAGCCTGTGGGGGGAGACAGGAGAGAAACGACTGGGAGAGATCAAATACTAATCGATACTGAACACACACCCTCACACGGGGGCCTTACACTTAACTCAGCCTATGTCCCTTTCACACTCGTCAGAGGGTTGGTGTTAGAGTGTGTCTTTGTGTGTGTGTGTGTGTGTGTGTGTGTGTATCATGTTTCTCTTTTTTAGCCAATAGTGAGGGAATGGTCCTCTCCAATGTGACATCGCCTTTGAATGACTTGTTCATGTGTGTGACCCCTAGATGCCTGGGAATCGTTGCAGGGTGGATTATGTTACCAGTCGGCTTAGGCCCAGCTTACTTTGTTCAAAGGTAAAGTACACAGGACAGTAAAGCACTGCAGCCCAGGGCTATACTATCTGACAGGGGTCAAATTACTCTTCCAAATACATTTCAGCTCTTTTGTGCCATCAGATGAAATTGCACAAAGGAAATACAAGTAATTCACTTCTATGACTTTAAACACTCCCACCTGTGTGGATCTTCAAACCTGTTCGGGAATCGGTTTGTTTAAGGTATTCTCCATAGAAATATGATTCCAACTTGTCTTTTTTATTGTCAGTGAACAAAGAGTGGTGGTTTGGTTACTGAAGAAAAAATCTGAAGACAAGAGAAAAGGTTGCTGGTTGTCATAGTAATGCAACACCCTTTTAGGCATAAGTTTGCCCATTGCACAGGTGTCAGAAATAGTTAGTGTCAGAACAAGCGATAGAGCTCAAAGTGAATCTGTTACATCTCAGCTCTTATCACAGCCTGATTCAAAGTGCAGACAACCATGGGTTTAACCAGAATAGGGAGCTGAATTAGTGGGGGCGTGTTGTTGAAGGTACTGGTGAGATAGACAACCGAGTCCTGCTTGAGAGGCAGAAAAAGATACCAAAACACTACACAGCAGTTCATAATACCCACAGACAGAGAATGGTTGTGACATGGCCTCATTGTTACATACTTAGTTGCCTACTTGTTGTTTATAGGATTAAACGCTACAGAACAGATTAGGGCCTAATCACTCCTTACCAAAAATGAATATCTTCCATGTGTGCTCCTGCTATTGCATTATGTAAAATGAAAACTTGGAGACACTCGTGGAAATTACAATATTGTTGATGCTGAGACCACGTCAGTGAAACTGACGTCAGTACTAACTGGCAGCAGACACTTTGCAGATGATTTGCACATGCAACACTCTAGAGGAATGAAGGATACGCAAGGTAGCCATGATATGTGCACAAATGCAGTAAAAAGATGTATATCTGTAGATTTAGGGTAAGTCAACTGTCTCGGCTTTTTCATTAGGGCAACACTGTCAAATATAATGGTGCTAAGTAAATTCATGACACACCTTGAAACAAAATACCTCTCCTTAGCCAAAATACACATCTGTGGTGATTCCAAACTCTCACTAGAGTTTTAAAACATTTGGCATCCACTGGTATAGAGGCCAAATAAAAATAGAAGACAGTTATTACTGGTTAAGAACAGATTTAGAAAGTCATTTTTTAGATTAAAAAAAAAATAGCCACCAGGCAAAAAAATATGCTTTGGAAATGTATAAAGCATGTTGTTGCTTGCTTTAAAAATATCCCAAAGGGTAATCTTCTATTTTGTCTGTCCTCTAAAAATGAACACAGTTGTAATGCTGCAAGAAGTGTTCCATAACCAAATTCTGCTCCCAAATGCAATAGCAGCTGTTTGTACAATGCTTTGTTCATGTGCCGCCAGTTCACTGGAGTAGAGTCCTGATCGTCTGTTTGTGAGAGAATGGAAAAGCCCTCTGCCAAAGTTTGACAGAGCATGGAAATTTCAGAGAAAAACCAAAAAACACAAGTTAGACTGAAGGATGGACAGAGAAAGGAAGGCGGAGCGAGTAAATGTGAAAAGGCTGTATGAAGGGGAGACAGGACAATAGGAGACATCAACAACAACAACTAAAAAAAAAAAAAAAAAACTGCAAGAGGAGGTAGAATAGGCTTAATCTGTGAGAGGGTGAAATTAAATTGTGGTATATCAGCACCTTCACCACTCCACAGGGTCCTCCCTGGAGATTATATTCTCTATCCTCTTTCCATTACTTTACCTTTTAATTCAGGGCACTGTGTGTGTGTGTGTGTGTGTGTGTGTGTGTGTGAGGGTGTGTGTGTGTGTGTGTGTGTGTGTGTGTGTGTGTGTGTGTGTGCGCGCGTGCTCTCATAGTAATGAACATCTATCTGTTTCTCAGCTCCCAATCTACCTGTTACTGGCTGATATATTCCTTCAATCTCTAGTATCTGGTCTGTGCTGCCGGCTCACCCCACCCATCCTGATGGCAAACCCTACCTTACACTGCACTTTGTCATATTAACTACCTCACCTGTCAGTTCACCTGCTGCTGCCTGTCTCTTATCTGCTAAACCAGGTCACCTTCTCTAACTACAGCTACTATTTCTGCTTCTTCTGGCACCTGTGAGTGCCAAAGTTTGAATAAACCCATTCTTTGGCAGATGCATTTAATCAATAAGGGCCGATCAAACAATAACATATAACTGTACTGGTTGTTTTTCTGTTGTCAAACTTTATCCCTGCTGACCGCTGTGCACTCCCCATTGACTGTGAGCAAATGAAATCTCAGCAAATCAATGGCTGTGTATTAAAGAGACTCTACAGGCTAAACCTTTGTGAGCCATCTCCCGTTTCTCCATCTGGAGAGTAAAAAATATAATTGCTAAAAGTCAGACATCGAAACTTCTTAGCCAGCCCACAGTCAGTTGGCAATTAATATTGAAATAATAATAAACATTTAACAATATTTGGGTGTTTGAGTGGGCTTTCAAATGCTCTTGTGATTTTCATGATTAATATTTATCATTTCAGTAAAATTAATTTAATCAGTCTTGATTCATTTTGTACGAGAGTAATGAAATTTGAATATTTAGTTTAAACAAAAATTTAAACAATCTACATTTTAAAAGATGGAAGTTGGGAGTACACTATAATTAATGTGTTAATGTAGGACTACTATATTTAGAATTATAAAGCAGAACACATTCACCACCTGTGAAGAGCAAAAATATTTAATATGAAGTTGAAATCAACCTGCATTAGATATCTGCACCAAATCGATTCAAAAAGAAAACAGAAGAAACCATGACAAGGGAAATACTCTACTGTTTGGGCAGAGCTGAATTTGAGACTGATTGTTTAAAAATGTCTTCAGTCACATGTTTAATCACACATAAATGTACTATATGCATAAACAGAAAACACACTGAAGAGCAACATACAGTATTTATGCAAATTGTCTGGGCCTCGCACAAACCTGAAAAGTTGCAAGGACAGAAAATGAACAAACAGACAATTTTTGCTGTAACAATATTTTTGAAATAGTTCATCTTTTGGCAGGTGAGTAGAAACGTAAAAACTCCTTTCCTCACCTAACCCACTTACTCTTCCTGCTGCTCTAGTCATATCTAATATTCAATTTTTATCTTTTTTCCAGGGTTTTACCTGTTGGTCTGTCCATATGTCTGTCCACCTCCATCCACCAAGGAGAAATAAGAAAAATAGAGGTATTTGCTGTTCCCCAGTACAGTCGCCTAATGAGGTCTAAACAACAGTCCCACAGCATTCAGAAGCACAGTGGGAAGATGAGGCAGAGAAAAGATGAGGTAGAGAGAGGTACATAGAGTGTGAGAGTGAGAGACCCGAGAGCAAAGGACACCATCCAAGCCTATAATCCCCTGCTATCCCACTTGAATCCTGACAGTGCTAACCTGTTTTTATTGCAGTGAATGGGAAGAATACCAATGGAAACGCACCTATGTGTAGAGAGTACTTAACGGCACCGCTGCCAGTTTGCTCTGGGTGGCTGCTCTCCCTTTGCCTGCACTAATGTCTCTAAATTATTCTGCCTGCTAATCTCCAAATAAATGTGTGAGATTCAATGAATAATTTACTTGCAAAACCAGTTAGCCTGTGCTAACTACACAATGCAACACAATGCAACCACAATAACTGGAGACCAAAGTCATGTTGAACTACACTGCAGAAATTGCCAGAATATTTAAAATTACAGTTCAGCATTAAACATTAATTTCCCTCCTCTCTTCATATTTACACTAAGTCATTTCATGTCTGTAATAGGAGGTGTGAGATATCTTCAAGTTTGTCAACATCCGACCCGTCATTTTTTCATTCAAACATTAGAGAAATATACTCCAGCCCAGTGTAATCCTGACAAATGGCATTTTCTGTTCAGTTTTTTAAACCCTTTCTCACGTTGAGTGTGTATACACGCACAAACAAAAGGTTGAGAGAGGAGAGAGCTACACACTTACAGTTGAGGACGACAGTAAATATATTCTATACTTACAAACCTCCCAAGGCTAGCTGAAACTGAGGAGAGATAAATTAAATCAAATCAATAGGCAAATTAGGACTTCACTAAATAATGTTACTGCCTTTTAAACTGCCAAGAGAATTGTGATTAAAGCATGTAACTCAGTGCCAGTTAGCAAGGCCTCACTCTTTAATGTGATTATTCAACTCAAATTCTAAAACAAATGATGTTTAATCTAATTAAACAAGTTGCATTTAAATATAAGTCCAGAGTTTTCGCCAAAACAACACGCGGCTTTGGGAGAACATTCTGGAAAGCACAGTAACAAATAATACGGATATTACTGCAATTTACAGCCTATTTGATTTGAGTCCGGGCAGGTTGCAAAATCTTATGTTTTTAGAGAAGTCAAATCCTCTTTGTTTATTACCCAAGATTCCACCTGCCTTCCAGCCATCCCTCACACTCGAAGCCTGCCTCTGAGCACGTCAACGGGATGCATCATTTTTTCGGCTGCGCCAAGTCAAGCCAGTGTGTGACAACTCATGTTTACTCCACTCACAATCACTGCATGAAGGAGACAGAGTGTGGAGGTGACGTGTGGAGATGGAGCGGGGTAGCATAAATGGTGACAAAGACAGACAGAAAAGAAGATGAGGAGGAAAGAAAAGAAAGGTGCTGGGTGTGTCATTGCTTGGCTAGACTGTGATTAGGTGCATATCTGAGAGGACGTGGTGTGGCTGTAAAGAGAGAGGGCGAGCAAGGCAGAGATAGACAGAGAGTGGAAGAGAGGGATTTCTAACCATCATCTTGGAGATCAAAGGCCTGTCTGCTTATTCCGCCTGCAGCCCTCCTCTTCAGTATGGAAGAAGTGTATAGGATAGTGGGAGGGGAGAGGGTCTGCATAAAGAAGCTGACTGGAAGAAACTTTTTCACTTTGCTCTTTCCTCTGTATCCTATAGCTGTCTCCCTCATTAACAACAACCTTCCAGCAGCATGCACACAAACAAAACACACCAACAAACACACACCCTGTGCATGTATACACACACACAGCGGGAGGGCTATGAGCGAATTAGAGAGTTAATGAAGCAGGGGTCACCCGCTCTCACCCCAACAGCTGGGAGGAATCAGTGATGTGACCTTGATCCGTACCCCTCATACAGACCACTTTGACCAGTCATCTCTGCCATCACCTCCACTATTCCCTTTGCTTTATTCTCTCCTCCCACTTGTTCTCTTTCTCTTATTCACATGCACACACACAAAGATGACACACACCCCCTTAACAGGAAAGAGGGATTAAAGTAAAAAAAAAAAAAAAAAAATCACGGCTATTCTCCCTAATCTTCATTGCTGAGCTCAGTGGAGTTGAGGATTGCAGCGTCAAAAAAGTACTTAGCTCAAGCTTCTCTATGAAAAGTTCCTCTTCTCGAATTGCTCAAAACCACTGCCTGAAACCACTCACATATTTTTAGCATTCATCTCAGAGGCAGTCCAAATCCAAACAACTACTTGTGCCAAAACACCACCAGCAGACCACGGACAATGTGCAACAGCATTAAGGTATTTCAAATGAGCTCTGGGAGCAGAGCAGAGCAAGAGTGAGAAACAGAAAGTGAAAAGGAGACAGGAAGGAGCGACAGAACTGAAGGATGAAGACAGATCCAAATTAATTCAAGGTACAGAGTCGTGGCAGGATCAAAATCAATCATGACAGCTCTTTATCAAGTCAGAGAAAAGACATTATCGGTTATTGTACTTCTCCCGTAACCAAGACAAGCCTGTGATAAGCCAAAGTGAAACAGTGTATGCTGAGAAATATTGTGAGTTCTCCACATACCCACAAATGGTTACTCAATTTAAATGATAATATTAAAGTTAGGTTGGTGATATGTGGAATTTTATGACAGACTAAGTAGTTACCAGCTGCCAAATTGGGCCAATAACACGCTGAAAGTTTGACCTGTTTGGAAATGTAGTGAAATGCAGACAGAGAGAGGAGCTGACTGACAGCAACCAAAAAAGAATGAAAGTCAATGTGATGCTGTGTCAAGTCAAGCTTCCCTGGCTGCCATATATCTCCTGGTTGACATGACATGAAGGAAATGGAGGCTCTGCTGTGCAAACATGACCTTTGACCCCTGTTTATCCAATATTCCATCAGTATGACAGCTAGGCAGCGCACACCCCTCGAACCTGCGACACTAACAGGAGAGTTTCCATTAGGCCTTCTCAAGTTGGAGCTGTGGTGGGTCACGGTAGATGGAGAAGGGAGAGATTGAGGTCTTCTGTGTCTTACAGCGTGACAAACGGCTAAATAAAATGCTCCTGAAGGCTGCGAGACGAAGAGCCATCTGCTGGGGCCAATTCCTCAGAGATGACTGAATGCTCATGTGCTTGCAAATTTTCAGTCAGGGTTTTTTTTCTGGAAGTGGATAGGAAGTGGAAAAGCTTAGCCTTAGTCCTAAAATTTCAGTCACAACCTTACTGGAAAAATATGGTGCTACAGAGGAAGGCCAGGAAAAGGTGAGGCATCCTGTAAACCTGGTAATATTGTCTGCTCCCTATTGCACCTGAGGCTGATTCAGTTTCCTTAATCAGAAGCTACTCTGCCCTTAGGGTTTGATACTAACTTAGTGCTAGAGAAGGAGAAATAGAAGAACAAGGAGGGAGATTAAGTTAACAGGACAAACGGGAGACTTATGCATTGTAGTTCTCTGTGGCCAAACAAAACACATGTTAGAGAAGTTTGTTGAACAACCGTTCCCTGTCTTTTGGCACTTCTCTAAAGATCCTCTGGTATTTCTTTGGCATTAGCTCTGATCCTTGTACAAAGGCCAAATAGCACAATCCCATCCTAAAACCCACGGAGCAGAATCTGACCCGATCAGTTTCTGACCTCATCAGCATCTGACCTGATCAGCATGAACTATGTGATCTCACTTTATTATATTGGTGAAATTACCACAGGCAGCTATATTTCACAGATAGTGGCAGCAGTAGTATATTTTGAGGTAGCTCTACTAGCTGTATTGTTTAGATGCAGTTTTCCAAGAAGCACACACTGTCTACACAAAAAACAATTTTATCTGCTGCATCAAGTTTTTGAGCAGTAGCTTCAAAGCTAAAGAAAAAAAAGTTTAGTTTCTCTCTCTCCTGCCTTCTGGCATCAAAACAGCTCACATGAATTCAGACTAGCTCAACATAAATGCAGAGTAGAGCAGCATAAATGTGGCGGGGGCTGCTGGGAGGTACTGCAGAAGGCAGTTGCCATGATAAGTGAGCAGATTTGGGCCCAAGGTGCCGCATGATAGGTCGATAAGGACAGCTGAGGCCTGTAGGAAAGGACCCTGTTTAGCATTAAAGGCTACTGTAATTTAAAGACATGTGCGTTGGTGCTGCATTCACCAAACCTGTTTTCAGAGTCAGGGCTTCCTAATTGTCGGAGTTAGACGTGTTGAAAATGCCTGATCATGTGCCAATTTAATTACTATAACTTAATCAGAAAGAGTCTACATAACTGCCTACATAAAATTCTATTAAAGTTCTTGGTTAGACTATAAACACACAGCAACAGATCTATTGTTGCTGTTTTTCCTCGATAATGGCTGCCTTTCAGGAACTGCCTGGGTGGCTAATGGAACCAGGCCGCGTAAGTTGTTATTGAGCCATGAGTAAGCCAAAAGAGAAGCGGAAATTTGGATATTATAAACATCCCAAACTTGACTTGTCTCATAGCTATGAAGGGGTGTTTATGCCATCATCTCACCTGAGCAGTGTTTTAGAAAGAAAGGGGCCATATCTAAAAGCACTCACACCCTGTCAAACTCCCTGCCATTGGAGTGTTTTCATTTTCACTGTAAATTGCACTGGGACTTAAGTGCCATGGTGTATGTGTGTGTATGTGATTTGTGCCTGCTGAGTAGAAAGGAGTCCTATAGTGAAGCACCCTCTACCAGCCTCTCTCATGTCCCACTGGGGGGGCAAGATACCATCAGCAGATGCTCCAATGTGTTTGTAAGGGGACATGGAGTTAAATGAGATCGGAGGAGTCAAATAGTCAAACAGCATCTTTCTGTTCTTTCTTTTTCACCTCACTGGGTAGTGATAATTCACAGAGGGCTCACTGCGGTAAGCAGATATATGCCTTTTTGGAGGTGTGTGTGTGTATGTGAGAAAAAAAAGGCATGGCACCTTTTAAATGTGTTTTTTAGAGCAGGTCTCTGAAGTGAGTCAGCCCATGGTGACAGAGGAGAAGTGAAAAGACTCGGATCTGTTGGATGCCGAGTATATCTCATTATCAGTTGACACTGTGTACAGTAGATTTCTTTACAGAGGTGGGGCGGGCAGCAATCTGTCTACACACCACTTGGCGTGCCAAGACACTACTTCTCTAGCAGAATGAAAATCAAGCCATTCAAATGCCAAGACCCTGAGGACTCTCTTTGTCCTCTGTTTTATGCTACTTTAATGTACAACTGGAAGCGAGAAAAGCCAAGGACAGAAAAGAAGACAACTTTGTGTGAGGAGAAACCTGGGTGTAGTTGCCTGCAGGAGGTGGTGGCAGTGTTTCTGTGCACATTTGTATTTGTGATTTAATCTCCTTTTTTGCTTCAATGTTGCCTTCATCATGAAAGCAAGAATAATGTTGCCTTGGTTTTTTTTTTTCAAGCCTGCTGAAGCCCAGGATAAACAGTTTTAGTGCCAAACTGCATCACTGACATTTAGAAGCAGAGACGTGACAGAACAAAAATAGTACAGATGGAAGGAAAAGACGGCAACAGTAAAAATCATCAAAGGACCCATGTATAGCGGAGTTTCAGTGTGCCTGATCTGAATATCATTTTATTTCTCGTCTCACTCATCAGATGATTAACACCAAGGCCTCGCAGTCTTCAATATCAAGAGAATGACACCTCCCTCTTTACAGGAGATCCTTTTGCTGCACCGATGCACTCAGATGACGGATGGCACGCCCATGCTCTCACCCTTGTTATATCATTACTTAATCCACTCTGCAGCAATTACCTCAAAGGAGAACAAAAGCTGGTGCCAGGCAGCTATTACTGACATGGCAGCTCAATGAAGAACACAGCCTGCTTTTCTAGAAGGACAATTTGCAGAGCAGCCGCAACAAAGAGCAGTCTAATGAAGGGAAATGTTTAGATTGGCAGACCACAGTCACGCAGGCGGGAGCTGAACACCTCAGTGTGAAACGAGAGGCAAAGAGAGGGGCGATTTTGGAACAAGGAAACATTGTGGGTCAGAGTGGCAAAGACACACTGAATGTGGAGGACTGAAAGGGCAGGATGGGGAGGATAAAGGGGGAGAATAATATAAAATGATTAATAACAGGAGAGAGCATGCAGAGCAAAGTCAAAGCACGGCAATAAGGGCACAAGGTAGCCATTTGAAAGGGCCACTGTGACAGCAATGGATGCAGTTTCATAATGAGAACAGACAGGGCAAATGGGAGGGCAAAGCTAAAATGTCAGGGCAGAGGGTGCAGGCAATATACAGGGCCAGGATGACAAACTGTGTACAGCCAATGAAGGGATGAGGGGCCATAGGATGTGTGCACACGCTGCAGGTTGACTCAGCATCCACATAGCACTCATTCCACAAACACTGGCACTGGCATATTCTGTCTCCCATAACCACAGGATGCTGTTTGGAAAACATTCAACAATGTACTGCTCAGAAAAGAAAGGAGGAGACAGAGACAGATAAATCACAGCAGGTATGAATCTATTGGCATATCAAGCTCCTAATTTCTTGCCGCTTTGGAACAAAGACCTGAATTTGAAGAAATTACTATGAAAAATTAAGATAGTAATTAGGATAGAAAGATGCTTAAACATTGAGACAAAGTGCATTCTTTAAAACAATTATAAGCTTCCTTCCTTCCTCAAGTGAAAATGAGGTCCCCAGACTGACAGCGAGAACAAATGAAGTGGTGGGGAAGCAGTCGGGGTTCGCTTGGGAACAGTGCGGATGTTAATCATTTCCACCACTGGTTTACAAGAACCCGGCATGCCCTGTCTGCCAGTGCTCCCATACCGTTTATTTACACGTACTCATCAGCATTCTTCTTCAGCTGCATAAAGACACACACACAAACACGTGCACAACAACAGACACACAGGTACGTTTCTCAGTGGATGTGCATTCTGCAAGTCTCAATGCACAGCATGAAGAGAAACGCCAATGAATGACAGACAATACAGCTAGTGTATCAAACACTGAGGGGACATAAAGTAAAGTGATTTATAATAAGGCAGAGTTGTTATCCTTCCACAAAATAAAACAGAGAAAACTTCAAATGATACTGAAATTGATACCTTCCCTCCATCACAATTAGCTGATAAGATTTCCAGTCTTTGTTGCTGAGAGAAAAGCAAACAGCCTGAAACTACCTGTGAGATTTTTTCTCTCCAGAGTTTCTCTCAAGAGAGGAGGGGGGGCTCATTCTTGTTTATCTGCCTGGAGAATCATTTTGAGTCTTTTTGGTTAATTAACTAAGTGGCGTCTCTGGGCCCTGCTTGCTTATCACTTGGTACCCAGCTCCATCAAGCCACCCAAGTGTCTCGAGCACTCTAACTTCAGGGAGACCGCCCCTGGTCTCAGGATGATAATTGCAAAAACAACAGGGGGGAGAGAACATGCACATGCCGAGACAATTACAAACATGCGATGGGGGAACAATGTTTCCCCTTAGCTCTTGTTTTCTTCACCCCTCAATCCCCCATGTATTGCTGTCTTCCCAATTCTTTAGTGGTTTATTCTAATTTAATGGAGGTTTGTTTCCAAAACCTTTCTCCTTGTCTGCTTCTTTGTCTTCGTTCCCCTCTTCTCTGCTGTAATCTTGTGACCTCTGCATTCTGCTACTCAAAGCTCCACAACACCCCGGGCTTGGCCATGGAGAGCAGCACCAACCTTTCTCCAAACTCCAGCAATCTTTCTCATTTGTTCTAGCTTCTCCTTCTCCACCTCATGCTGTTCTCTGTGCTGCTCCAAATTCTTCAATTTGTGCTGCTGGGCCTTGGCAAGAGGCAACCACAGTTTTCCTCCAACCAAACTTCGATTGGCCCACTTCAAGTTCTCTGTCTAGGGTCATTTATTTCTTTCCCTTCTTGGCATGTAACCCATTGCATTCCTCCAAAGACACTTATACAGCAATGGAAATCATTTTGGAAGTGACCCAGGCTCTTCTCCTTTCTGTGCTCCAGCTGACTCCCACAGAGAGAATAGAGAGGACAAGGAGGAGGAAAGGAGAGAAGAAACTTCTGGTAGTATGGTCTTTGGAAAGACTCCAGGTCAACTGGAGAGTGTGATACAAAAGCAAAGAAAAAACACATACATACATATATATATATATGTATATATATACACACACACACACACACACACACACACACACACACACACACACACACACACACACACACACACACACACACACACACACACACACACACACACACACACACACACACACAGCGCACACACAGAGACAAACACTGTGCTTTGTTTCTTCTGCAAGCAGCACTCTGCTCAGCTTGGTACAAAAGTCCCTGTAGAGAGACACATAGCTTCTCCAGCTGAGCTGGTCTTCTTCCAGTTGAACTCACATGCTATAGTAAGTGAAGGCCATTACACCACATTCATTGCCACTGACCTTAAACTAGGATACTGATGGCCTTCACCTGCTTCGCTTACTCTATTGACACAACCCAGATAATCTTCTCTGATAGCCAGAGGCTTCAAATACGTCAATGGTGAGAAGACAAAGAGCAGTAATACAATGACATAAGAGAAAGGGCTTCGGCCAATGTGTGCAAGCTGGGCTGACACTAACCCACACCAAATGGCCCAATATGACAATTCATTCAACAAGGCCATTAATTTCAACATATAATTTATGTGTACTCTCCTGAAAAGCTTTGCAAGCTATTGTGTCCTGTATTGTTTGACTGTCTACCAAGATTTTTAGTCAAAGATCAGTTTAGTTGAATCTGATCACCAAAAACACCACAATCCACTTCCAACCACATCCAAAACACATCAAATGGTTTTCTGACAAGCACAGGGGGTGGAAGTTCTGACAGCATCAGTTTCACTGGAGAGTATTATGCTCTCTGATTTTTACCAGGAAGTGAAACATCTTATGCAGAAAAGTAGAAAATATCAGGGTGAGGATAACAAAATTAATATCATGAATGTTTGCAGTCCAATGTAGTCCTTAGCATGCCAGTGTAGGATGTGTAAGACTTCAGATTGCACACATTATGTACATTTTCTAGCTTGGTGTTGAAGAGAAGTTACACAAGAAAAACTACCTTCATCATATTCGATTGCAACCATAAATTTGAGATCTGTCACTTTGTCAAATATGGGGCCTGGGGCTTCATAGTGGTCAAGAGTGGTCTGGTAATATCTAGGTCTCTCTCACAGAGACAATATTATTGCTGAGTTAAACCACCAGTCTGCATTTCACACACTGGTACACACCATTATATTATAGGGGGATCGTGTCCTATTTGCTCCATTCTCCTGGAATAATAGATTTTTTTAGCTTGATATTGTGGCTACTTTCAGAGAACCAATTAAAGGCATGATTAAACTATTGATACTACTATTACTACCTTAATGTTTAATGCACTGTTAATTTCTTTGTCTTTCTTTTACATTTTAGGGTCTGGTGATCTCTAGTTTTTCAATTGTTAACTTACTTCTTACTCCTAAATGTGTCCCTGCACTATAAATACAGACTTGAGAGGAATTAAGCAGATGGGATCTCTGTTCTATATTAAGCCTACAGTACATTTGTGGGAGGCTGCTGTGGTCTATATTAAAGAACTTGCTGATTAAAAATACAGGCCCAAAACAATTCACATATTGCTATTCTGAGGGAAGCTAACAAAAGCTGAAAATAAACACACTATTTATGTTCTGTTCCAGTTGTAATACAACACATAATGGCTATAGATGAGCCAGTGTGATGACTCTGGGGGTTTCTGTTTTCCTTTCCTCTGAAGTTTGTCTGCACTGCAGACAGGCCCAGCACGACATCTAATTATCACAAAAATGCCTTATATGTTAAGTGTTATTACTTTTTTCACCCATTCAGGGACACCACTTAGTTCACCGGGAAGACCAAGACAGTAATTTTCTTGTTTATATATAAAAATATGTTATATTCTGCATTACATCAAATAAATACAGCAAGAAACAATATATACTAGAAAATCTGCTACCAAAACAGCAGTGATTTTTCTACAAAATGTGTTGCAAGATGAAAAACCTTTTTTGTCTCTGTCTCTGCTTTCAGCTGCAAGTCAACTAAAAGTCAAGGAAGGTTAATTAAGCATGTGATCAAAACCATCAACAACCTTAAGTTCACCTAACTTCGGCAAAAATCTCTCTTCCAACACTGCACAGAAATACACACCGACATGACATGTCAGCAGCGCTCGCACAACTTCACACACTAAATCACCATGTAAATAAGATGGAAATCCATTTCTGACACAGAATGAGATGTGAAAGGCCTGTTTGCAGCCGTCAAGATGATCTAAGACACAAATGACTCAACACGAGTGGGCATTCGGATTTTTCACACTTGTGTGCCAGCAAACACTTTGGCTTGTTGGCTCACAACTATGGCTCACTCTTTCCAAGCCTATAATCAGTCACATTAATGAGAATGGTAATGTGATGCAGAAGAATTAGTCCAGGTCCTCAGGGTTGAGTCTCAGGAGGCCCTGGAAGAGAAACTAGCTGCCTTGGCCATAGACTCGCTGAGCCTTAAAAAATAAGCAACCCTGCTTTGAGCTTTCCTGAGCAAAGCTGCCGAGACGCCTGACAACAATAACAAAATGTCCTAATGTATACACAGACTAAATAAGAATATTTTGCTTCTGAATCCACTTTGATGAAATCGGTATTACTCTCCTGTTAGTAAAGCTGATGCAATTTGGCAAGGGGGGATTGTAAAAGAGCTGTGGGACACAGCTACACACACACACACACACACACACACACACACAGTATGTTTCCATGTGCTAGGAGTTGTGTTTGTGAACAAAAAATCCAGGCTATTTCTATAACTACCCTCCCCTGTGTGTTGGTGTCCCCTGGCACTTAGATGAAGGAGAACTAGTTCACCAAAATATGGCAACAGCTCAGGGAGGGTATTGTGCTTTAAGATTTATCGCTACATCCACTTACACAGACTCTCCTATGCTTTGAGCCTAACCAAATATCAGCTCTTCAGTAAAAACATCAGAGGTTGTTAGATGAGCTAATTTCACAGCCGACTGTGTGTATGCAAGTGCTTGTGCTAAATCTTGCATGCATGGGTGTGTGTTGTTTCTTTATCTTGTTGGTTTGTGCCTCAGTCTCTTTGCTCAATCACTCTTGCTGTCTCTCTCTCCAGGCTCTTCATTAGTTCGTACATGGATACTAATGAGTGATACCTAAAACTTGCCAGAGGCTCAGCTTTACCTCTCCACTCAGCCCAGAGTGGCCCGCGGTGAGCATCACCTTTTAGCTTCTGTTTTTGGGCTGGCTCACTGCCTGGTGTAGCCGATGGTGCTAAGGTGCACTAATGAGCCACTGAACCGGCATTGCTTTGTGTGTGTGTTTTGTGTATGTGAAGACTGACAAGTCATCCAGCTGCCGCTCCACACTCCCCTCCTCCTGTATCCACTATCCAGGAATCTATTCATTTCAATCAGGTGAGTGTCCCAGCAAGAATCGTTGATTGCTGGCAGACAAACACACACACACGCACACCCACATGCACATTTTCGCTCATTTCCCTATCTGTTCAGTTTCACACTTTTACATTTGTGATTTTGCTTCTGCTTGTTAGCCTCAAGAGAGAGAAACTAATTTCAGGAGTGAAAAGGGATTATCAGATGCAAACGAAATCTCCCCACCTCCAGACAAAGATATTGATGTAGACTTTTCACAGGAACAAAAAGTGTCTCAAAGACTGCTTCAGTCTAGATGGCAACTCTCAAGGAAGAAACAAGTCAACTGCTACACTGGCAATTACTCCTTATCAGCACAAGGGAACCAACCTGACAATGGAAAAGAAATGCTGAGCTGACGGCTCATAAAACACGAGCTGAAGTGACTATGGAGAGCATAATCAGTTTCCCTGCTTTGCTTTTTGTGAATTTTCTGAAGTGACAAATATATAAATAAGAAGGGAGCTAGCTATGGTGGGTCTAGCGAGGCAGCCATTAGGTGTGTGTGCACATGTCACATAAAGGGTGTGAAGCATGCTAGCTGTTACAGCCAAGGAGTTTTATATTAATGAAGGCTCCTCACAACAACTTGTTTCTTCCGTGAACTGACTCAGACCAGCCAAACAAATAATCCGTCACATTTTCACTGGCTTCGCTATATTGATGTCAGACCAGCTTGGGGACATTGTCATACTAACCTAGCCCCATACCCTGACACACAAAACCCTGCCTGCTTGACTACTAAACAAACTGAGGAAACCACAGAGACACACACACACAAGACGAAGAGACGGAAACGAAGGCTTCGTTGTGGAGCCAGCTGGTTAAAGTCTGCAAGGCTGTAAATTAACCATCTGATTAAGATTTGAAAAGCAGCAAAGGAAATGAACATAATGCAACCAATTAACAGAAGAGACAGGAATAAATACTGAGCTTCCAGCAGTAGCTGCCTTAAAAATAGTTCCAGAGAGCGATGATCTGACTGTCATGCATTCACCACTTTGGTATCATTTAACCTGTACAGTTAGAATCCATACTGCTGCATATATAGACTTTTTGCCTTTAATAACAGTGCAGGGTCAAACAGAGATGACACACAGTGAGAAAGGTAGACACAGAGACAGACAAGAGTAATTGGTCCAAATGTCTTTGGAGTCTTATCGTATGAAAGGGGAGAGAAATCTGAACATGGAGCAAACCGTGGAGCCCCTGAATTTTCTCTCCATTACAGCATGAGCCTGGAGCTTTCCTCCTATTACAGCCTAAGCCCTGCAGAGCATCAAAGCTACTTTGTTGTGGCCGTTAATGGTGCTGATGACAGCAGAGAGGCTCTCTATGCCAGGTGAAGCATCTCGAGCCAAAGTAAAAGGGGGTAAAAAAAAAATTTTAATTAATAAAGACTGCCAACCAGAGAGGAGCACTGCTGTCTGTCAGGCAAGCAAAAAATAAATAAAACAAACAAAACAAAAAAAAAACTAACTCAAGAATAACTGCCATCTTTAACATTTGGCAGGAACAGCACTCACCAGTTTCTGTAACTAAGCACTCAGTTCACCCCCTCAGGGTAGCACAATTAAAGACATGAGAGTCATCTATAACGTCAAACTTCAGGAGAAAAAAAAAATTCTCCATTACACATTAGGAGCATGCTGGGAAGGCAGGAACGTTTATTCAGTGGCTGCATGTTTCCAAGATAACTTGGGTTATTTTAGCCGAGGCCTCTGTTTCCTTGCAACACACAGCAACAACATGGCTTGTATTATTATTCTTCTCAAACATGAATGCAAGGGGGAAACTCGGTCAGTGCTTTCCACTGGTTATGGCACTCTTAATGTTTCATGGTACATGACATGTCTCAGGCTCTCAGACATTCTCTGTCTTGTTTATTACTTCAGTTTAGACTCTGGGATCGAATTTCCTTGTACTGCCGCTGCTGCACTGAGGCAGGGGAGAGCGTGGCTGCTTTTGAAATGAAACAGACAGAACAAGCAAGGCTATTTATAAGAAGCAAGCGGATAATTGTTGAAGGGGTTAGAGCACCCACAGCAGGTAACAAGTGAGATGCGTGTTGACGTGAACAACAGGATGTCAAGGCAGCGTGGTGATAAAGTCACCAGGTAAGGGCAGGGATGAAAAGAGCAGTTGTTGACAGGAGAGTTACTGATGAGGAGTTTTGTCAAAATCAATACATTGTGAGCTAAAAATAATCAGAAAGTTACGACACAACCAAATTAGAACCAACCTTTCAATATTTTGCCTTTATTACAAGGCCAGCACACAGACATCTTAAACCCATAAAAGTACCACAGCTCCTCATATTATATTTAGAAGACCAGTACAGCTACAGCAAAGAACACATGAGAGCAACAAACCAATGTTTCCATTTACCCCGCAGTAGACAAGCAATACAGTAACATCCCATAATTGTAAGTGCTCAAATGTCAAGGCAGAGGATTAGAGAAATGTTTGAAGTGTTCTCACATCAAACATTCACCAACATGAGCTGGAAATGAGAAACTTTTTGAGTAGTTTTCATGTTTATCTAGTTTGTATATACACACCAAATGTCCCACATTGGCAGAGACGTACTTACATTCTCAGACAAAGACACAAACTGCAATCAAACTAGACTGCGAGGCTGCACCAAATAAAAAGAAACACCAAGTGGAGCAGAAATATTAAACAGTGGAGGCCTGTGGTTGTCTTAGCAGACATGTTTAAAATTATGTCAGTTAAATGGACATGTTTATTGCATAAATATATATCCTGCTAGTTTGGGAATGGAATATTGGGATTATTTATGTCCTCACACGCTCATTTTATCCATTTCCTAAGCAGTTTGCTGCTGAACCCATTCACTCAAACACTTATTCCCTCCTGAGTTTCCTCGTCTCTTGATGTCCCCTCTGTCAGCCTCACTCAGCAACCAGGAAAACCAAGCTAGTCAAGCTCAGAGAGCTAAAGGGTATGTATCATTTGATGATACAAGCTGATAGATGCCTGACAGACTGCCAAACCCCAAAATGTGCTACATGAGTCAAGCAAACACTCCTCCCTTGTGCTGATATGCATTTGCACATGTATCCATCATTGCTATGTGGGAGGTGTGTGTGTCTGTGTGCCTGTGTGTCACACTAGCCTGAGCAAGAAAAGCCTTGCAAGTGTCCATCTCAGTGGCGCCATGGGATGATGGAGGTGGCTGAACTCCAGGGGTGGATGATGAGATGGGAGGATGTGGGGTGACAGGGTTTGATTTGGATGTTTAGAGCAACTCAAGCCATTTAGAATGGGACTCTGAATGCACAGTAAAAAAAAACTACAGACTAGATATCACGTCTACACAAAACAACACCCTTTCCTTTTGCCTTCTCCTTCCCACAGAAATGAACATGTAAGCACACAAGTGTATGAAAGGGTGAAGCCTGGCCTGAGCTCTGAATGTCACAGTCAGTCATTACAGCTTCCCTCTAAGTGATGCAGACAGAAAGCCATTCTGATTGCGCCACCAGTAAAGCCAAGGGGTGAAAAACATTTACATGCAAATACGAATGACCCACTAGCTACTGTGAGCACGCTAGCTATGGTATTCTGAATGCACAGCAACCACAGAAAACCCAGCTCAGAGGACTTGCCAATCAACAGCTCTATTGTAACCGCAGACAGGCTTTAGAAGTAGCTGTTATGTGTGTAGGATATCAATTATTTTTGCTTTTGTGGCCTATTGGTTTGTGACTGCTATTGTTGCAGCTCCTTGTATCAAGAGAAATTAATGGTAATGAATTCAGACCAGGACATAATTTACTGCATTAACATGTTTGCAGTGAAGAAGCTTAAATCCTTTTTACCATTTCCACACAACTACTATACAGACTGTCTACCATGCTCACAGAATCCACTCATCTCTAACAGCAGTGTTAATACCATGTAATCAAAATCCACTTTCAATTTGAACAATTACCATCCATAACCCATCATAACAAACATGCCTCTCTGTCAAATTGAAGTGGTTAGTATCAGAGGACAGATTGCTTGTGGACTGGTTGGGTCGCTGGGGGTGTTGGACAAGTGGACACCCTGGCTCTCTTGCTGGCTGTCACCCATACTTGGATCGGGAACCTTCCTGCTGTCTTCAGACCTGTTGCCTCCAGATGGGTCCTGAATCTGATTCTGTGATTCCCACCCTTGGAGAAGACACTCTGTCCTCTCCTCCTCCTCTTCCACTCATTTCATTTCTTCATATTTTCATTCCCCTAAAAATACATCTAGCTAGAATTTCCCTTCATCCCTTAGTTACAAAACCCAAATCACCATCCTTTTGTTCTTTAACCTTGACGTTCAGCTTTTAGCACTGTGTGATGTTCTCATCTCTCAGCCATTGGCTCCAGTTTCTTGGCTAAAATCCTCAGTGAGCGAGTGGGCCGAGAGTGTATGTGAGCGCTTGCACACATGCTCGGGAGATGAGCAGACGCACAGCACAGCAAGACCTCTTTGATTCAGCGCAGCAGAGACGCACAGCAAGGCTGTACATTAATTGGTGCTTTTGAGCCGTTAATTTAGGTGAGTATGTTCAAGGACCAACATTGCTTCCACTTTCCAACAGCAAGAGAGGCTGAACAAGCATCGTCTCAAGACTTTTCCACTATTTTCCTTGTTTTTTTCCTTCTCTACGCCTGTGGCCATCTCTCTGCTCAGTGCCTCTTTACTTTTCCCAGTTACCCTACAGTTCAGATTCTCCTATAAACCACCAACACGCCGGTGTGCCTTATTGTCTCACCTGCTCTCCGTTCTTTCTTCATTTCATGAAAAGAGACAGCAGGTCACAGTCTCTGCTCCATCCCTCCACTTCGCCAACGGCACCTTGCCCGGTGCCAGCGAGCCAGAGTTTTCGATTTGTTTTTTCAGCATGACTGACTCCCCCAGGTCACTGAACGCATTAAGCTGTTAATTACCTCAAAGCATAAAACAAGTGGTAGCTTGGCAGCAAAATGAGAAGACATTTATTTAAAAAAACAAAACAAAAAAAAAAAAAACATACAGTCACAAGCTTAGAGCCAGAACACCAATGAGATGAGAAGAAAGACCACGGCAACAAAAGCTGAAGCTGCAGCTACTATAGTAAACAATTCTGTCAACAGCAGGAGCAGACAACACAGATGAAAACATTTTATTTTTGCAGTTTCTCTGTGACCATAAAACTACAGGATAGAGCCATTTGGGCTGGAAGTCCCCGTACGATATGAATCAGCTATAAAACAGCAGCAAGATAATACCAGTCTGGCCCAGAAGGCATGGTTTCTTCAGATTCAAGCTGTGCTGTTGTGGGAAATGATTCAGATCATGTATGACCAGCACACTCTCCACATCTCCCACTACACTGTAGTTAACTGTGCCTTATTAGTTATCTGCTTAGTGATCATAGCAACTTCACATGGGAAATAAAACCAAGGAGGTGTGCAAAGTGTGTCGCTGAATGCCATGTTAGAAATAAGAGTTGCTATTTATATCATGTCAGAGAAGAAAAACAATGTAATTGCAGTATAGCTGCTGGCACTGATCTTGCTGCTCTAGGCTTTGGGCTTATGGTGGCTTGTTACTTAGCTTTGAGTGTGTGTATGACTGACTATGTATGTCTGGGGCTGCACAAGTGTTAGTGCCAATGTGCCAATGTGTATTCATGTATGTCGCTTGGTAGATGAAACCGTCTTGTCTCCCTTCCTGACCACGGCCCCTCATTAGTCTTTTCTCTTGTTAACAAATTGGGGATCTGCTCATGCCGAGACCTTATAGAAGAGTGAGGGACATAGAAGGTGTGTGTGTGTGTGTGTGTGAGAGAGAGAGAGAGAGAGAGAAGTCAGAGGGAAGAGCTATGTGGATGCGGCTTAATGACAAGCAAACAGGCTGTGAAACATATTCAGCTCACACACTGACTGTTTATTCGGGTGCAGGATGTAAACGTTTGTGTCCATCTTCATCATGTCTGCCTGTCTTTTCATCCTGTCTCCCACAGTATCACTCATGGCTCTCTGCCAGCAGGATGGACTTTAAACTCATTGGAAATGTCTCTTTCTCACTGCAGCGGAGAATGGAAGAAAGCCTTCTGACTGCCATATTCAGATATAGGAAACACACAAGAACACACTCCCCCTGTGGAGGTACAATAAGCCTACATGAACTGCCAGTTTTACCAACGGGAAGCATCTTTATTCAACAGTCACTTGGCCTTTGGTGATAACAGCTGCAGACTTTGTTCCCGTCATACTGCGCCACCTCAGGCTTAACACAACATGATACTGCTCAAACTTCCCAGAGACATTCTGTCACAGTTAAAGGGCATTGACAAAAAATATTGAAATCACGCACTTTACAAACTCAGAGGAGAGGCTATCCTGTGGTTGCCAGTGGGAGCAAAACCATAAAAGAGGCAGTTTTCAAAGAAAAATGAAAGTGTGCTTATTATTGTCTATATCAGGTTTTTCTCTTTGAACTCTTTCATGTATTTTGGCTGCCTTGGTTTTTCACTGGATGTACAAAAGCTATGAAGTAGAGTGAGAGACGAGAGTAAAATGAAGACAGAGCTGGAAAAACAAGTGATTAAAAGATAAAAAGGAGAGCAGATGATGAAGGAGCAGCCATGTGTGATTAAATGGTGGAGGTGGTCCTGTTGGGCTATACCCCTTATTGCATTTTAATGGGGGGCTGGATGATCCTTGACCCTTTGTGAAGCAGCGGTAGCACCTTAGTGCAGATCAAACTGCCAGGCTTGACAAACCCCTCTGTAAGGCATTTGGGCCTTGAGAATGAAGTGCATTTATATACATATGTGTGTGTGTGTGTGTGTGTGTGTGTGTGTGTGTGTGTGTGTGAGAGAGAGAGAGAGAGAGAGAGAGAGAGAATAATCTCTAATAAGAGAGAGAATATGTAAAGAGAGGATTTAAAAAGATATGGTCTGTGATTTAATATACGTCCTCAGTCCATACATCTCTCTCCCTCTCCCCCTCTCTCTCTCTTTCTCCCTCTCTCCCTCTCTCCCTCCCTCTCCCTCTACCTCTCCCACTCTCCCTCAGTGCGGCTGGCCTGCTCCTCAATCATCAGGCCCTCCTTTTCACCTCCTCTTTCTCCCAGCTCCACATGCTAAGTGGGAACATTGTTACGGTCAATTTGTCCCATTCAGGGTCCCAGTGGGCAGTGTCCCTGCCCTGACAGCCTGCAGACAGAGACCACACTGCCTGAGAGGCCTTGACATCAAGGTCCAAAAGAGATGGAGAGGGGGGTAGAGGGGAAGAAAGAGGAGGAGAGCAAAGCAAAGGACAACAGGGGAGGGGGGAAAGAGGAGGAGAGATGTAATGAGGGGAGCAGGATATGCAGGAAGAATGTGCAAAAGAAATCAAGCAGGGGGGATTGATACAGAAAAAGAACGACAGACAAAAAGAAACAGAGGCTGGGGAGCCAGGTTTAACACAAGCCCTACTAGTCAGTCAGTCACAGGCTGAAGTAGATGGTGACAGCTCTGCTCCCACAGAGGACACATCTAATACATTTGCCTGAGTTTGGCCTAAATCCAAGGATATACAGGAAAGACTGGACTGGCTCACAGGGGTCGATAGGAAACACAGGTGTTCATGCACATATATATGGTGCAATATTGAGATGTAATTAAAGTGAAATAAAAGGTTTACCCTTATGACACATTTTTGCAAGGAGAAACTTAATCTAGGAGTCACTCAGGGGCTGGCTCAGGAAATCATTTTTCCTCACTTACCCTCAGGAGATAGGTACAGTTTTCAATGTAAAGACTTTCTAACAACAAAATAGCCCTGATGAAAACTGCTGACAGCAAGTTGATTATCCAGAGAAACGGGAATACTGTTTGTACAAAGACATGTTACATTTTTTAGTTATTTTTACAGCTGTGAGCAGCTACATTTTATTAATCTCCATTGTATTGAGCTAAATGTAACAATCCCACATTAAGATTTCTTAAACAATCTTCAGTATTACTTACTGTACCAGTAAATGCGAGAACATACGTGGTTTTGTAATGTGGGCAAACAGAACCTCTAACCCGTATGTCATGTAAAGCAGTGCATACAGAACAATAACTAAAGTAGGATTATTTGGTTATAGGCTATAACTGCAGGGAAGTGTGTTTAGCTGCACAAGATGTCCTTATAATTATAAACATCAGGCAAGACAAAGGACCTGCAAAGATGCAGGAGCACTTTGAAGGATATGCAGCCCAAATTTTATGCCGTAAGCTCATGTTTTGTCATCAGCAGACCTTCCTCATCCCTACATATGGATTAATTTAGCATTTTCATAGAGGCAGCAGACTCACAAGATACAGATAGATCATAATCAAAGCATATTAATAACAGAGGTATTGTTTATTTTTTCCCTAGTTTGCACCAGGCTCCAAAAAACACTGGATCCTATATTTCCTATAATACCACTCTGTCACTCCGTTGACTCTTTGATTAGACACCTCTTGCCTCTAGATGACTTAGCTTTGTAAATCAGTTTTCTAGTGAAAATGTCTAAATCTCAACCCCAAGCTGAGTCAATCTCAAATGTTTTTTAGAAGGGTAGTGTTCCTCATGACCACTGAACTGCCTGAAAACTGGTGAAGTGTCCCTTTATGTTTAGGGACAGTACACACATATGTTCTGTGATCATACTCTGTGAATGTAGAAAAAAAACACACTGATGAGGTAAAACTTAATTTCCTGAACTTGCCTAGCAAATTAATCGTTGTCTAATCTGTGAATTTTATTTCTACGCTGAAACTGCTCAAGGTCCCACAGGTGACGTAAACCCCTGCAGAGTGCAGAGGGATGGTGGGGAACAGGGATTCAGTCACTGTGTAAAGACACCTGTTATTTTATAACATAGGGCGCAACACTTGCTTTGTGGCGAGGGGTGCAGAGCGGCTGTTGGCGTCAGAAAGGAGGCACAAACAGGACACCCATTCAACCGTCGCTGGACAGTGCTGAATCACACTTGTTTAGGGCACAGACAGACTGACTCACACACATGCATACACACAAAGTCCATACAAGACAGGAAGGCAAACAGACACAATGTGATAAACAGTGTTTCCCTCTGTCAGATAGAGGCAAGCGCTCTCTCTTCTTTCGATGAAATCCACAGACACACCGGTCTTCCAACTAATTGGCGATTCTGATCCCACAGTACAGTGTGGATCTGTCAAGTGCACATGTGTGTATGGTGGGATGTTGCAGATCTCCCCAAATTTACTAACTTCATAATAAATCACTGGGCACTGCTAGCCAGGGATTAGCCAAGCTCCAGTGAGCAGTTTGTTAAGCTGAGAGGAGAAGCACTGGGGACGGAGAAAACACTGCCAAAAACTGACATCAGCAGTGGGACCTTGGAGCAGTACAAACCCCCCGCCTGGTTTCCTGGGCACACATTTAGCCTTGTTATCTGAGTTCTCCATTGACACAAAATCCAGCCTCTATATTAGGCTTTCACTTGCAGCTATTGCTTTTTTTTCTGTTGAGGTTTCTCCACTAATCACTTCTGGTGTTCAGGACATCAGCTCTAACATCAGGTACACTATTCCTTCGATTGCTTTCCATATGTTTGCCTTACATAATTCTCTGTGCAATCTTGCCCCCCCCATTGAGTCATTTCTTTTGGCAGGAGTACTGCTTCCTACAGTCTGGTTATTTATATAGTGACTCAGAAAACCTTTATCCCCCTGTCCCCTGCATACACAAAGAAATTAAACTCTTTTGAGAAAGCTTATTAAAAATCTGTTCAATGTCATCAAGACAAAAGTAGCTTTTAGGGAACTACCTGAACCTTGACAAAGGGCTAGTGTTTTTGTGTGGTTACAGTAAGTGCAGCATCTTTGAGGTCTTGGATCCCTAATTGTGGATCTCTAATCATGTTCACTATCCTGAAAGAACAACTTTCTAAACAGCACTTGAAGCACCAGGCAAACAACTAATTACTATTCCCAACTCTAATAGGAGTGTTTTTTTCTTGGTTCCTCAGCAAATGAAAATTAAATCCGGTTACAATAAGAGGATCAGAGATCGTATCAGACAGGTATTTCCTCTGTTGTCTATTAATTCATTCCCTCTGATTGTGCTTCTCTTGTAATTACTTGTGGCATAATGAGCCAACAAGAGGATGTCAGCCACTCCTCCTCTGAACATGACACATATGGTTAGTCAATATCTGGTTTATGATCATCTCACCTTTCAGTTGCCTCATGTCATGTTTCATTCTCCTTTTACCATCTCTTGTATCTCACAGCTCTTAAAAAGAAGGTCTGAAATTAAATCTGGTGCAGTACATCAGCCTGATGTTGCATTTGAGCGGAATGGAGGAAGGATCTAACCTGCGGCAGCACCCCTGAGCCCTGGTTGTCAGAGTGGGTGACACCCCAAACGAACAGGTAGTGAAAAGCCTCTCATCCTCCAGGGCTGACTGACACCGCCAGAGAAAGGTCCGTGGAGGTGCTGGTGTTCCCTCGAATTGTGTCCACCCTCACACTGGACAACGACCATTGTCTTACTTTGTTTAGATCTGTCTTTGCTCTGTCTCCCCTGTCTCTCCTCTCTCACACACACTAGGGCTCATTATAGGAATGCTCTGACCCTTGGGGACTTCACTTAATTCTCTGTCTCTCTTTCCAGTCCACAAACCTTGGCGCTGGACAAAAGACAGCTGAAAGGCAATTTGAATTTGAAACAGGGGCCACAACAAAAACATGCAGCTCCCAAATGGATAAACTTCAGGACTTGGAGAGTAAGGGGTCCTTGCACAAAAACCAGAAATGTGATTCTGACACTGTCCAGCCAACTAGCTGATGTACTGTAAAAACAGCAGCTACTGCAGAGGGAGAGAGGAGAGGAAGGGAGGACAGGATGGGAGAGGAGCAGTGGACACAAGGGTCTGTAGGACTGTGTAGTATATCAAACGCCATACATCCAGACAAACACACACTATGAAGGAAACACACACACACACACACACACACACACACACACACACACACACACACACACACACACACACACAGAGTGAGAAAGACAATGAGACGAACATTTAGAGCAGTTCCACGGTGAAGAAACAGTCTCTGCTTCTACAGCTCTCCAACTTTAAACTGGAGTTCTCTAGTTGTGCATTAAAACCAATTTAGTGACAAAAAACGAACAAATCTAATTTACGCAGCGGCTCTAAATATCACAGTTAATCTGATTCTTAGGAAAAAGACTGCTCAATTGAAGAATTATCAATTTAGTCAATACGTAACTGTCAGCCATTTTCAATTACACAGTCGGAGTCAATACACAATCGATAGATACACAGCAAAGCGCCTCTTCAGCCTTCGGACAGCTGAACGCTGGGTGTTTTGTGCGTGGCTGCGAGCTACGCAGTATGAAATTAAGAACTATGAAACGTACCGTGGAGCCAAGGGGCCAAAGATTACACAGCAGCGTGTTGACACAGTTGGTTTTTAAAACTAATTTCCTTATTTTAATCAAATTTATCCAACGCGTCAAGACGCGACAGAGCTTGTGCCCGAGCGCGCACCATCACCACCACCCACTACAGACCTCCACGCTCGGGTCACTTACCTCAGATTATCGTGGGAAAGGTATCGCTGAGACGATGATATGAGTCACTTGTGTGCGTCCTGCTGGATACAAAAATCCGAGAGTGATCGGAGGAGAGGGGAGGCTGGTTAGTGCCTTATCAGATCCTGTGTGGGGCTTTGTAAACTACTCCTCCCTGTCGCACCTGTCTCTGGCAAAAACTGATCCCGCACGCCGGCCTGACATCCCTAAGACAACTGTCTCAGGGGTTGTGTGTCCGCGCCCCCCTGCTGGTTTCAACACACACACACAAGCATACACAAGCGGCACCACCTGTCCCCGGTGCAAAACAGCCCACAAAGAGCTTCTATGTCGCGCAACGACACATGGCATTCCCCGTTAGTCTCTGCAGCAATACTCCCTCACAGACAGCCGTCCGAGATCTCCAAGTACTCTGGAAACGCTGGAAGCAGTGAATGATGAAAAGAAGACTGCAACAATAACCCATCCAGCGCACCCTGGCACCAAACCAGCTGCAACGTTTGGAAATTACATCTGCCGCTCTCGTTGCTCGCCCAGTTGTTATCAATCTTCCGTCCCCACAATAGTTGGTCTATTTTGCCGCTGCGCACGACTGCTGCTCTGTCATTACTGCGTCTTTTTCACCTCAGGTTTCACTCAAAGAAAAGACTCTCGTTCTTTCTGCTTATGCGCCCCACTTCCAAGCAGAGCCTACCCCGATCCAGCGTAGGGCAAAGTCCCATTCATCGGGTTATCAAAAACAGTTCCTGTTCCTTGAGCAGCACTCTGGAGCTTTGGTGAGGTCTGAGGTGGGAGGACCACGGCGTTTGTCTTCTAGCGGTAGTATAAGCTACAGCATCTCCAGCACTGCTCCCTGCTGTCATCCACAAGGGACTCCTAAAGCCTGTTAGTGCCAAAACCTGAAGCAGAATTATGCAGCTACTGGAATGGAAGTGATTAATGACTAATTGGGTTTAATTCTCAGGTGCCAAATCCCTAAACATCACATAAATAACAAAGTCTACCTTGTCATTGTGCAGAGATTTACTTATTGTTTGTGGATTATATTAATAGTGGCAACACGAGGACTGAAACTGGTCATCTTATTTAGACACAGCCAAAGTCACAGAAGTCAACCTCAAACAGGGAGCACTGTTCTTCGGTGAACTTCTAATTTCAAGGGACCAGAATACACAGAAGACAAACAGCAGACAGTTTTAGAAAATGTCTGAAAGGTTACAGTTACACTGCTGACCGTAAAATAAATAAGTAATGTGCAAAGTACCTAAAAGAGACTAACTTTACCAGGATGTCACAAGTAGACCCAACTTGTAAAATAAAGTCAGTTTCATGTACGATACTGAAATGTGTTTCTTCACTTATTTATTTGGCTGCTGTAGTTTTCTGTGGTGCTCTAATAACATATGAGGAAATTACAGTAGGCCCATTTCTCAAATAGCAACTTAATTGTAAAGCAGTTTCCGAGTGTACAGTGACAATGAGTAAATATCAACTGGAAAATGGAACCATCTTTCAGCAGGCAGACATTTCTTCAGTTGCTTCTAATTTCATTATTTGATGTCATATGAATTTGCATAAATATTCTCTGGGACACTTATTTAATGAGAACAATTCCTAAAAGTTCCATCCTTCCATCAATCTCCATATGCTGGAGCCCATAATAAAAGTCCCAGTCGCTGAAAACACATAAAAGATTTCAATACGATTGAGAATAGTTTTTGTAAATCAACAGTTTCCCTTCCTGAATTTAAACTTTTTTTTTGTTTTGATTTTCTCATTAAACTTAAATTAACACAACAGAGGAATAATTTAGTCTCATTAAATCTCAATAAGCCTCCAGCCAAACATAACTGCAACTTTATACAATTTGAGATTTGTGTCTGAAATGATTGTTGTATCTGTTGTCTTTTGGTGACACTTCTATTAAGACTGTTCATCATCAGACAGATGCCAAATAATAATCTAAAAGGTACTTCATGCCAGAATTACCACATGGAAACACATTTATTTACAGCAGTGTCAGACAATGCTGGAGCTGTGTTATAATTGTTAAAGGAGTTAAGACCCTGGACCTCTCCATAAAATTGCTAGAAGCCTAAGCCACTTTTAAGCTGTGATTCATGAATAATTAATTTCTGAAATAATGACTTCTATAGGCTTGAAGGCTCATGTGTGTAGCTCCCTTTACCGTCTTAATAAAACTACTCCCAGCAATCTGGCAGCCTTTTTGATGCAATCTGCTAAGCAGTAGTGCCAAATGAGATGACTCAACTTGTGATTCAGGAGGTTATTTTATACAAGACATAATCCAAAAAACATATTTTGGTTAACATATTGTTACTTCATGTACATGATATACAGTAAGTAACGGTATTATAATAAAACATTATAATGTCTACAGTTTTGGATGTTGGAAGCTATTTGATAGAAACAGCAGGTTCTGGAAAAGGCCATATCTTGGCATATTAGGGCTATTGTTGTACAATACAGTGATGTTGTATAGAGCTCATAATGTGGTCTAAAGTTGTCTGATATTGACATTAATGTAGGACGTTGTTATGGTTTGTTTGTTGTTTGCTGTTTTGTTATGTCATATCTGGATTTACACAGTCCAAATTTGCCTGCGCCGTCATAGTAATACTGGACGACACTGTTTATCCTGCTTACCTTATGCTGCCTTGTTGTCTGTATAATTAAACCTTAAAAAGAAATTTCCCTTTGTCCAATGCAGACCTGCTGAAAGTCTTTGTGCAGGCTGAGGACACCACTCTGACAGCAGTATCATCATTCAGGCAGAAATAGTTTCACCAACAGCAGAATAATGATGAGTTCTCACTTGAAATTTGTCCCTGTACAGTATCACTCTCACATATTACCCAGCATATCTCATGTGTCTGTAAGGACCTAAACAAAGGTATTCTGTCTTTTCACAGAGTGTAGGCTAGCTAACACAGGTACTAATGACATGATAACTTAGAGACTCCCTGCGAGAGGCAAATCAGCTCAGACTGTGAAAATTTCCATCCTTTTCAGGAGGATTCAGAAAAAATGAGTTTCCCATCTCAGTGTACATTTCTGAATGTGCATGTCAGTGCTCGTGCACCAGAACTAGCACCTTTTATTACTTTGTCTCTGCTGCACTGCACTACTCCAAGTTAACTCAGTTTTAAAAACTAACCAGCTAGTTTAAGTGACACTGAACAGCAGTTACTTCAGCCACAAGTCAGGCATAAATGGTAACATGACTGTACAGAAGAGCAAGAATGTCCATTAGACTTAGCTAACATCAGCCACTATTGGCTACTGCCAAAATGTATTCAATTGAGCAGAGTACATTGTATTGTGTATAAATGTAACTTTTCTTCTAAAGGAAGAATAATGTGGTATTTCTTCTGAAAATACAGTTTCACTTCAATTTTTGTGTATCTGCATTTTGCTACTTTTGCACTATATTTAGGTAATTTAGCCCAAGTTCAATTTATTTTACACTTTTACGGTTCAGATTTTTCTTACAGAACATATGATTAGTTTATAGAATAGAGTCTTAGTCATATAGATAGAAATCACCTCCTCAGACAAGATTCAAGTGATGCTAATGTTAATCAGGAGTTATTAGTAATGTACTGTATAATGTATTTATTTAAAAGGTTATTCTGTGTGATGAGAACACTTTGTGTTTCACATTGCGAACACAACACTAACGTCACCCTTTACTCTGACAAGATAAAGTCTAGCAGTAGTTGATTATTTACGCAAATAGCAGTTATGTGGAACCGTGTTTCGGGCCATCTAGTGGATGCTAGTTGCTAATCTTGTTATTTGGCTATTTGATACTCAGCAAATAATTCACATTGGGCTTTTGGAGATTTTTTGCTGAAAATGCTAATGAGGCTCCTTTTCTGCAATGTGTGTATATGTGCAACTGTTGTGTTTCCACTGCCCACACAAGAAAAAAACTGTTGCAGTTTTAAGGTGTTTTAATGATATTTCTGGACTTCTATTAAAACTCTTGAATACAAGACTTTTATTTGTAAGGGAGTTTTTTTTCTTGAATACTTTTTCCAACCAGAGTAGGAGTTACTGGGATAACTGGGGAAACCTGCAGTGTCACCCTGGATAGATGCAAGGAGGTGGGCAAGACTTTCACAATGACTCTCATTGTACACACTGTAGCTACTACTGACAGTGCTCCATTCTCATATTAAACAGCTCTCTGAAAGTTGTTTTTTAAAATCCCCACATTGGCTTTATTATTCAGTTTCAGTCTGTTTTGCATAGAAATGATTTAGTACACAAAAAACTTTGAGCCATGTTCAACAATAGAACTTATGCCATTTCATCTCCTGTCAAAGTTTGTATGCTGGGAATAAATAAATAAATATTCATCTTGTTCATTCGCTTCCTTTCATCCCACTCAGTGTGTCAGAGCAGGCAGCCAGACCTGAGCCAGATAAAAAGAAGAGCTGCCATGAGAAAGTGAGAAAGCTTAAAAAAAATAACTACAACCTTTGATAGGGAATGCACTATTTAATCTTTTATCAATGTGGGGGAAAAGGGAAGGTCAGCACAGTCGTCCTTCCCCTGAGGTAAAGCACTGTGAGTCAGGAGAGAATAGTGTGTTGAGAAAGGCTGTGCACTGCCACAGTTAAATTAACTCTTCATAGCAGGATCTTTTGTCTGCTAACTTCCATCTCTGCAAAAATATGAATGCAAAATAAAGGCATCTCAGTCTCCAAAGTAATCACATGGTTCACCAAGCTGCAAACAAAAGACCATACCCAGTGACTTCACAGGATCAGCAGTCATTCTGACTGCTCAACTAATGGAGCTCAGCCATATAATAAGTGGTTTGACATCTCCAGCTTCGGCATGTTGACAGCTTCATTATTATTGAAAACCACTAAACAAATTACAGATTGATTTGAAATGATTGGTAATACAACAGAGAAATTAGATGAATAATGTTTAGATAAACAAAACAGACATTTAAGATTCATTTGATTTAATTCACTTGCATGAGAAGACTACTGTCTTTTTTCTCAACACTACATCAATGTCAGTTCTTCATATATATGAAATCAAATTTAAAGATGGAAGGATTCCTTTTGAATTATGCAAAAGTCCTCTCTGGTGGTTTGGTGTCACATCCAAGGAACAACTGCCAATTGCTGAACTATTTAACTGACTTTTTTGCTCTCAGACTTAAAGCTTTAACTTATGGGATGTAGACTAGGATGGAGGTTTGACATGAGGAAGAGAAGTTCAAATACTCAAGAAGTCAAAACCACTGACACTAGGCAGGATCTGGAAATGACGATACAAAAAATGACCTTGATTGTAACAGGCCCTGGTGTGAGGTTCTGCTCCAGTATTCATATAAAACATCAAAGCAGTGAACTCAGTTTTGAATTGTTTCTCTTCTCAGCATGATTTGAAAATAGTGAAGCCAATGGGTTTGAATAACAAAGCTTTGTTTGGCTGTGAATGAGTGCAACAACAAGTCTGCTTTCATAAATGATGGATGTTTTATTTCCTGTATTCGAAAGAAGAAAACTCAAGTTCAGAGTTAGCTCATTTTTACACAGCTTTTTTCCATTTTTCAGTCTATGCACAGATCTTTTATTTATGCACTCTCTTATTGTGCAGTACTTGCAGCAGTCTCTTAAGATGACATTGTAATTAAAACTCTATGTAATTGTAAGTTCTGATTACTTATATGATTTAGTTTATACATGGAATAATTTACAGTTAGTGTGTAAACAGATTTGATCAGCTTGCCGTAAATCAACTGGGACCAATCTAGGTGACTTTATTATTACTGTAAGGGACTGCAGAGGCAGCCATCAATCTGTCATTATGAATGTGGTGCAGAGATGACAAGGCAGAGGAAATGAGATAGGATATAGAATGTGAGGAGAAGGCAGAAAGAGGAGACAGGGCATGCACACTATGCCATAAAGAGGCTTGAAGAAAATAATAATGTAGAAAATTGTGGAAAAGGGTAATGCAAGCGAAGAACATAGTAAAAGGGATGTGAATCAATACTAAAATATACTGAGATATTTTTTTATGCACAGACAGGAGAGAGGAAAAAAGCAAAGCTTGGAGAATCAAAGTTTGGTGAAAAAAGCATGCACTCTGCCTCACCTCTCCAAGTCACAACAGATAACAACACATCAGGCGTTTAGTTAGGAGAAAGGTCACAGTAATGTGCCATCGCTGTCAAAACTCATACCATCACAACACTAAGAAACCATAAATATTTCAAAGCCAGTTGGCTCTTGCCATGTTTCCTTACCACCGCCACTGTGGCAGCTGACCCATTGTCAGGGCTCTGGGGTGAAATAAGCTCTCCAGAATAAACAGGGTCCACCCAAAGAAACAGAAAGGCCATGGCTGGTATTCAAAAGCGATGGAAAGTCATAAAACACTGTGTGAGGAAATAGTGCTTTCTCCATGGAAGCAAAGTTGAGACTACCTGTTGACCATTGCAAGACACAGCTCTATTATTTGTTGCTTTTCATTTTGTGTTGCATGCAGTGACCTGGTATTTCCCATGTTCTCTGACTGGCTACAAATCTTTTAGATTATATGTTTTTAAGGTCTGCCAGAGGTTCCCCACAAATCACTTTTCCAATATCCTTTAAAGCACAACAGTCATAAAATGTCTGTAGTCAGTTCAGCTTTCCTTGCAGGGCAATTTTACCCAAAAGATTAAAGACTGTTACTTGTGCAAAAAGTTGAATGCATAAAGTTAATGACTTTTATGAGCTTTTGTGTTTAGCCTCCCCTATATAACTGTATAACACTTTCTTTCCTGCAATGCTCAATTCTCATATGCTCTGATGCACATAATTTGTTATGTTTCCATATTTTGCTTATATGGACAGTCAAATCTAAGACCTACAATTCAAGATGTCATCCAGTATTATCAGATTCAACAACATGAACAGAAATATAATTGAAAACAAAGTGTAAAACCAATACTTTGGTAAAGGTTTACTATATGCTGTTATTTAATCACCCACATCATTGACTAGAAAACAACAGCATATACCATGTGTCCATATTAGTTTTGGTCTAAACGCAATAATTCAACATTTTGGGAAATATGATCTGTCTGGCTGAGATGACACCAGTATCATGTCATTTTGGTAAAACTGGGAAATAATCAAAATTGTCTCTGTGCAAAATAATCCACCTACCAGCATGCTGGCATTACTAAACATTATACATTGCTTATTTCATCAGCACAAAAATAATTTAAAAAAAACAATCTGTCAATTTATGGAGGTTTATGTGCCAGACAATTTGGCACAGAGCAGGGACTTTGTGGAGACCAAGAAATGGTTTAGCATTACACAGATGTGCTAAAGCTTGTTAATTAGTGAGCTGTAAATATGCTGGAGGTGGATTTTGTTTTGACTTGGTCAGGCGAACTCTTTCCCTCTGTTATGAGTCTTTATCATAATGACATGAGTGGTGTTAATATCTAAATAATGCTCAGGGAAAAATGATATTGTTTTCCCAAAATGTAAGACTATTGCTTTAAACTATAGCCTTTATTTTTCTTCTAGAGTATGATATTCAAATCAATACATTACTATAAGAAGCAATGTTTTGATGAATACTGTGTTTAGCAGCATATGACAAAGGTCAATCTCCTGTCTCATTATTTCAACATGCAGGAGCTGTTCTCTCACTCAACCCCAGCTTTGGTTATGCTTATTAATACACTATTGGGTACAACATAGTAAGGGCAAAGGTCCATATCCAGTTTCATCCTGGAGATGATTTGTTGCTGTGTTGTATGTTAGTGATACTTTGTGTTACAGGCCTCCGGAAATTTGTTGCAGGATGTTGGAAATAAGATTCGCATCAGTGGTGAAATGCAGATGAAACCAAGCAGATATGGTCAGCTATTAATGGATACAGAATAATTTCTACAGTTTCAAGGCCACTGAGAGCGACAAGCGGAAAGTGAATCAAATGCTGAGCCAAGGAAGTTTTTTGATGTATGTGAGTTGTTCACAGTATGCCCGAGACATGTGGTTTAATCGTAAATATGAAAATGAATTTCATTACATTATATTTCTCCTGCTCCTTTCATTGCATCGCAAAGCCCATGTCCTTGCAACTCTTTGATGATGGAAATCTCATTGAACTATTTAATCTTCCATGCAAAACGCTTCAAAAACGTAAAGTGCTGTGACTTTCTGTGTATGTACTACAGCTGTGTATCTCAGCTGATGTATGTAAATCTAACTGCTTTTATAGTGCATGATGTTGCTCTTGTCCAATCTGGAGTATTGCATTAACCCTTTTTGTCCTATTTATGGTTCCATTGTTGCATTATATTAAAGCAACTGGTGTGTTTGTTTCCTATTATAGGTAAATGATCTGAAAGTAGACATCCAATTTATTGTGGGAAAGGCTCAAAATATCTTAAAAATGAATCTATATAAATAAAATATATGTGTTCTGCTCTCACATCCATGAAAAATTGGTTATACTGCCAAGTTACTGCTCTTATCTGGAAAGGTATGTCTTCAGGCAGGGTGGGTGAGAGTGGGTGGATTGGAATAATCATTTTACTCTGAGGAATGGGTGATTTTCCTGTTATCTACTAATCTTCAATTACTCAACATCCAGAATAATTCTGGTCTCAATCAACTGATCCAGTGAAGCAGAGTTGACAGTTAAGTAGGAACAGATGAGAGCCTTTGGGGCACGTGTTGCTCTCTTGCAGGGGAGTGTGGCAGTGGTGTGCATGGATTTGCATGTGTCTTCTGTTTAATTGTGCAAGTGCAGCAGTTGGAATTATCCTGTCATTCATAAGCATATGAGACAATAAAAGTAGGAACGGAGCCTTTCCAATGTGATCACAACAACACCCAGTGCTATTTTCTCTCTCTGACCTGTTGACTCTCTAAACCTCATCCTGTTGTAATAACCTGAACTGTTATTGAAGCCTGGATTTTCAACCTGGCCAAAACAAACTTACAACAGGTACTTTGAAATTATTTTCTGACATCAACATTAGAGGTAATCAGTTTCCTTTGTCTGGAGCCTGGTGCAGGCATTTGAGAAAATACAAAAGGACAAACAGTGAAAACTGTAATGGCTTGGATAATGAAAACAAAACCTCTATAAATAAAAAAGGTAGAGTTAATAGAGTTCTTGTGATGATGATATACAGTATCCACCAGCCACTGTGCTGGTTTTACAGTGATGAAATGCACCTTGTTTTGTGAAATCCACATTAAGAAGAATTCATATGAAGATCACATTCCAGACTATTTAAAAAGTATGTTAAGTGAATGCTATTATCACAGCCTGTTCTTCTTTACCACCCATTTGCCCCAGTTTCCTGGTGGCTTTAAAATATTTATTCTTCAATATTTAATACAAAATACACTCACTGCTCTGGAGTGGGAGATCTTAAGGATGTAAATGTGAATAAGTTGAACGCTGTGTGGGTGAGACTGCAGAAAAGGGTGTAAGTTGACTCAATGGGTAAAGACTGCCCTCTCAGGGTTTACCATGTCAACTGCAGTTAACATGGTTGCCTGACTTTCAGCACAGTTGAGTCATCTGGCTAGATATACAGTACAGATGGAAGTGAAATGGTCACATTGGCATTCAGCATCAAATTTGATTCTCCAGTCAGTATTTATTGTTTTATGCACACTAACAGATGGTGTGCAATGCAATGTAATGTAGGTAAGCAACTGTAAGGACGTTTATGTACTTGTGAAGCCCTTTTCCTATGAAACATCCATAGGTGTATACAGTTGTAGAATTATATTATTATTGTTCTGTGGTTTATACACAATAATAGATCTCTTACAGCCTTAGAACTGTTTAGAATCACAAAGATAACATGAAGCATGACTATTCATTCTTAGGTCTGACAAAAAGGATTAACTCATAAAAGACTTACTAGATTGATTCTGGTGCTTTCTTGTAGCATCCTGTGGTCTTCATTAGTAGGTTTGCACATTGTCATGGAGAGTGAAGAAGAGGTATTTATGAAAAACTACATACTTAACTGGTAAAACAATTCATGTAATACACATCAATAAAAACAAGGAATAATAAGTTAATGCTTGATAGTCACATAAAACACTTCAAGTCAGTGACAGATAGAGAAGGGCTATAATGATCAATAAACATGCAATGGAAATACCACGCTGAGCTCATCTGATAAGGACTGAACTTTATGACAAATGAACAAACTCCATCCACAAATGTGGGCTTCAGAAATGTTCCATTACATGGACTCACTGGTTTTTCTCAGTAAGAAAAAAACAGCTCTGTAAGCTTTTCTTGTTTTTGAAAACTTAATTCACGACATGCATGTCAGGTGTCGACTTAAATATTCTACTGACATGAACGTGCTACATCATGAAGTATTCAGATCATGTAGTGGTCATTGCATTGACCACTATCATAAAACTGTACTTTATATAAAAAAAATACTAATTTGCTGTGTGAGTGTTATTTTATTATTGGGTCATTATTGCTGGTGCATATGGGCTTGAATCTAGAGGCTACTAAGTAAATAGAGAAATAAAGTGGGGTAGAAACTTTGACCTATGAAATTCCTAAACTTAAATACTTGAGTATGTCCTCTCCACTCCTGCATGGATCACATATTAAACACATCCCCCTCTTTACAGACAATCAGTTTATCGCATTGTGAATTATTTTAGAAATGAAAGGCTCGACTCTTGACATCTTTATGTAACTAATGTGCTCACCAGATGTGACAACTGCAGCCTGCACTGAGCTTCCGTGTTGTGATCTCATTGGTTCAAAGTTTCTCCGTCAGCCCAGCTCACCCCGCCTCTCTGCTCATGCTGGGCTGCAGCTCCTAAGAAAAGGGCCTAGGCTGACCCGGTCCACTGAGCGGCGGTACACTGCAGGTCACAGCGGGACAGAGGAGCGACAGGCTGCTGGTAAGGTCAGTGGATGGTTTGACAGCTCAGCTTTGCCCTTAAACGAGTCGTCAACTTATTAAAGTTAGCTGCGCTGGCTGAGTGACTGTTTGTTGAGCTAGTGTTGCTTCTCTGAGGGCTGAGGAAACTAAACCACTTTACTGCCTTTACTAAGACTGAGCAGCTGGGACAGGTGGAGACTGGCTGGTTTATTCGGTGAAGTAGCGCTGAAAGTGACTGATCCTCATCTGGACTAAAGTTCATCGACCTCAAAGGGGAAGAAGTTGACAGTTTCCGTGTAGTAGATTTACGCACATAGTGCGCACGATCCAGAGATCCACACTCTTCAGGGCACACGATCCAGCCAAATAATAATACTAATGAAAACATCTGTTACAGATTCCAGATCTGTAACAGATGTTTATAGGTCAGCCATGCTGTTGCTGCTGACATTATTTCAAGGAGAGTCGACACAGCATTTGGACCAGGTGTCTTTGTTTCTTAATCACGTTATTGTGCATAGGCGTTGGTCTGCTTGTAAACCTCTCAGGTTATGGCTTCAACATGAGCCATGAGCAAATCAAGGAGTGATAATACAGCCTGCAGTAATTCACCAGAAAAACTGTTTTATTTTGCCATGATTATGTGTAACAGATTTGATTCTCCCTCTTCCTTTAATCCTCCTCTCACATTTATCTTGGGACCATTTGGAGGATCTTGACCCCAGCTCAAGTGCCTGTGCACATTAAATACACTGATAATTAGATAACGCTGAACCAACATTAGCTTTTCTTTCTTTGTGTCTGTGTCTTGGTCAGATCACACACAGCTGTAGCATCTGACTAGTGGTGATCTTTTCTTTCTCTGTCCCAGTATTTTCTTGGATATTTACCAGATTGTCCATTAATACCAAAGGTCCCATAGAGTTCATCTTTGAGGGGAGCTATTGTAGATCATGTATGCCTTTTTTCCAAAAGGAGATTTCTGGTAGCACATTGTGAAGAATCAGATGTTGGAGATACTCTTATAATACTTATAATAGGAAGAGGCCAGATAGCCTTTTTATTAGTGCTTTGCTGGAAGGAGTGAGGTGATGATTTCTCAAAGTCTAAAACAGCTTATTTTGTGTTGCATAACAGTCTTCATCATAATATGCACCATGCCTTTGAAAATTATCTCTGGTTCATCTTACTCGAGATATCAGGGAGCATAGTGTCAGACTTTGCTTTGTAATAAAGCCAGTGAATATCTCATCAGCTGCCTTGCAGAAAAACGTCTTGCTCAACCAAACTGTTGCAACAAAATGCAATTTGCAGTCGCCCAGAGCACTGAGGGATCATCTGGAACTCAAGAGGTCATGAAAACATCAGAGAGTATTTTATTCACTGTGATGTCTGAAAGAAGGTCTGAAATAAATAAACTGTAGTTCTCTGCGAAGGTCGAGCGTAGTGGTAGATAGATTTAAGGCTTACTTGTCTGTCAGCAGCTCTTCCTCTCAGGTTGATTTGTATCCTCATCTTTCTGAGCACTCACTTCAGGCTGGCAACAAGTTACAGCTGCTCCGCTGCAGTGCTGCTGAATGTGACTCCTGCTGTATGGTCACTCAGGTCATGTCCTGCTTCTACCCTGTACATCAGGTCAAGCATGTCAGATGCTTGTTAACACGGCTGTAGTAAAGACAGGTGGATAGGGGTCCACTGTTGTCTTCTTAATGTCATCTGGGAGAACCCGGACAGATGTTGTCCATATGTTGGGAGCACCAGAATGAGAAGGAAAAAGATGTTGTGGGAGGCAGCTTACATGCCTCAACACTTCCCTCAGTTGCATAACTGGTGATTTTTCTTTTCTTTTATATGACAGATATTTTCTAAAACATGAACATCCACTGTTCAAATGTGAATATCTGATTATCTATAATAGTAAACTCAATATATATGGGTTTTGAATTGGCCAAAAATCTGAAAACATCCCAGTGTACTGGGGATCTAGGGTGGCCATTTTCACTGTTTCCTGACATTTTATAGTCAAAATGTTTGAAACAAATAACCAGTAGATCCAGCAATAATTTACGTGATTGGAATATGAGGTGGGACAACATAGTGGTTTAGTGGTTAATACTGTTGCCTCACAGCAAGAAGGTTCCTGGTTTGAAACCCAGCAGGGGCCTTTCTGTGTGCAGTCCGCATGTTCTCCCTGTGCTTGTGTGGGTTTTCTCCAGGTACTCTGGTTTCCTCCCACAGTCCAAAAACATGTATGTCAGGTTGATTGGTGACTCTAAATTGCCCATAGGAGTGAGTGTGAGTGTGTGAGGTTGTTTGTCTCTATGAGGCCCTGTGATGGACTGGTGACCTGTCCAGGGTGGACCCCTGGTGGACCCACCCAAAGAGAGCTGGGATAGGCTCCAGCTGATCCCTGGGACACTAAATAGGACTAAGTGGGTATAGATAATGGATGGATGGAATTTGAGGTCTTACATGACACACAATCAGACAGACAGTAAGGACACCGACCAAAAATGACACACAGTATTGCTTCCTTAATTCAAGAAGGATGGAAACTGAATATGTAAGTGGATCATTAGAATTAATAACTTATGATTTCTGTGGCCCAGTTAAGTATGACATTAAGTTTTCATTTAAGACACTACTGTATTGTATTAATGCAATAGTAATGCAATTTTAATTTGAAGCAGTACTTGAGTAATTCTTTGGCCCTAGTTTTTCATTTAAAGCCATTTTTTACATTAGTAAAGAGCAGTAAGTTTTCAGTGTTACACTCAGGAGGTTCACTTGGTACGAACGATGCCAGAAGATGTTTTTCAGACATTCTTTCTCAGAAAAAATAGGCCTGGGCCAATTTATGCTACTTTATTTTAATTTTTTGAATGAACTTAGAAATAAGGCTTGTGATTCGTCCTGTGATGTTACTTCCAGGACTAACCATCAAACCGACTATGAGGTGTTATTAAAAGGTCAGGCTATTCTTCTGTACCCTCTTCTTCTGATTTCAACTTGTTTTCTTGAATCACATATAATCATGAAACCATAGTCAGAGTCAGGGGTGGTGGCAGTGTCAGTAGATCTAGGTGTTTAAATATTTAATTCATACATGTTGTTCTGAACCTTGATCTACCAATTGTTTTCATTAATCCCTATTTTCATCTTCAAGTTTTACCCAGCCTTTGATGGTGAAACCTTCTGGATGCTATATACTTTTAAAAGTGCAAAAACAGCCCTGAGAAGCCAGCAAAGAAAAACAACTCATTCAAAATGTATCATTATTCAGTTTTTGACATTAAACCTTGACATAGACTTCTTTGGATGCACCATTTCATTTTTTTAAGTGTGCAGTTTCATCCTTATTGCATCATAGTGTTGACAAATGAATTTAACATGGTTGAGTTGCCTTTCTGCCTTTAGTAAACTGTGTGACAGGACAATGATTTCATGAGACCCTACTCCTCTGGAAGATAAAGTGTATCAGCCACTTAAACAATGAATATCAGAGAGGAAGATGTTTTTTATCAAGCATATTAAACCATGTGCTCTGAATCACTCTGTATTCTATTTCAGATATCATATCCCAGCAATCACAATGGCAGACAGCGAGAAGACTAATGAGAGTGGAGCTGAAGCAGTAGAACCAGCAAATGCAGACCAGCAGGTGAGGAGCACTGTGACCTGAAATGACACATAATATGAAACTGAGGCATTTTATAAACTCATTTGATGCTTGTGATTTTCCCATTTTGATAAGCTGCTGTGGGGAATCAATTATTGTCCCTGTCAGGATGCTTATTATATATTGAACAGAGCTTTGCTTTATACAGACAGGATTGTCTTTTCAATCACAGTAATTGTCTTTATTTTATTTTTTATATTTTTAAGAATGTTGTTTCTCGAGTGAGCCACCTACCCCTAGTGAGTTCAGCATGTGAGGCGGTGTCCAGCGCCTACAGCAGCACCAAAGACAATTTGCCATTGCTGAAGGGAGTAATGGACGCAGCAGAGAGCGGGGTCCGAACCCTGGGAGCTGCTGCCACCACCACATCCAAGCCTCTTTTGGACATCATCGAACCACAGCGTATGTTTTTCTCTCTGTGAAAAATATGATGTAATGTATGGGCAATGACAGCACACAAATTTTCACTACTGAAATGTACTGTCAAGAAATATTGCAAGCTTGTTGCATATTAAAGGTGTGAAACTGATGTCCGGTCCTCGTGCTACCTGTGGGCTAGAGTACAGTAAAAGGCTATTCTAAGAGCAGACTTTTGTAGATTGCTTATTTGAGGTTGTACAGATATTAAAACCACTAAAACCCTTTAAGTTATCTCTGTATAGTAAACTTGATTCTGATGATGATCTATTTTTGTTATTTGGCATATCATTTCCATCTGATACGTCTAACAATAATAATAACTCCAAGACAATTTGTGCTGTGCACTTGTTTCAGTTGCCACAGTAAATGAATATGCAATGAAGGGACTGGATAAGATGGAGGAGAAGCTGCCCATTCTTCAGCAACCAGCAGACCAGGTCAGACATAACACATGCTACTATAATGTAGTTGGAAAATCCATTTAAACCCTTCTTTTAGAAGGTCCTATCCTCATTATGGGTAGGTAGGTATAGTGTGAGTAACAATATATATAATGTGTGAGAATTTCATCGTATGAAAACAAATCAGACGTAGCTCTGGTCAACCAGGCTTCCACATTATTCCCCTGACTGTATTATATTCCAGGTAACCATAGTAACAGTGTTTATACTTCACAATATGTGAAACATTACCCTTTGGCAAAAATAACATAGCCATGGGTGAAGCTGCTTAAAAATAGGCATTGAAAATATTGGTGACTTGATCACAGTGTTTCATTTTTCCTTTGATGCTGCATGCTGTCATGAAACAAGTGGGGTAATACACTCCTGGGTTTCCTAAAAGGAAAACAATGCACTTGATGGAGGGAAAACCTGACTCCCTAGCCTCCACTGTCAGTAATCACTTACTCTGTCAACTGCTTCATGTGGACTAAATAGTCTGAACTGTCATGTGTTGATAGGGTAAGAGAAAGGAAAGACATAATGCCAGCATCATTTGTGTCTGAGCAGGGCACATCATCTGCTCTGTTTTTTCCTCAGGTGGTGTCGAACACAGTAGGTATGGTGTACCAGTCGGTGCTTGGGGCTGTGATGGGTGGTGTCGAGCTGACCCGGGCAGCAGTCAGCGGCGGCGTCAGCACTGTCATAGGCACCAGGATGGGCCAGATGGTCAGCAGTGGGATGGGCCTGGCTCTGAGCCGATCTGAGGACTGGGTTGACCAGAACCTACCTCTCACTGAGAGGGAGCTGGGTTAGTAGCTAGAGTAAATAAATCTGGATTCATAGTCAGTCCATAAAAATCATGGGAGGTAGCTAATGGTTCAATTAAAGCTGAAATGAGGCTGCAGTTGGAATGAATTTGTTCTGAACGAGTGGCCAGTTTCAGAATTTTTTTATTGTTGGCCATTACAAATAAATGGAATATCTTTTCCTAACTTTTGCTGTTATGCTGATAAAATAACAAAATCTACAGCTTGAATGAGTCAGAAATGAAAACTTTTGAACACATACATTCACATTAGACAAAAACTATTAAGCATCCCATGTTATTCTTCCTGTGTTCATAATACACATAGAGCTCCTTCACTCCAGTGCTTTAGAAAGAATCCTAACAAAACACTAATAGTAACGCAACATATATATTGTATATTGTCTTTTATTTACAGATCTATTAGTCATAGTGGGAGTGATTCCAGCTCTATTTTTCAAATTTGTGGGGATTAGTTTACATTTGCATCATAGATTGTACATTTTTGCATGTTATGCAAACAAAGGTGAACCATGAGTTACTCATATTGCAACATATTGGCAACACACAGTTACCACACCGCCTTCTTAAAACTTGATTAACTGATGTCATTTGCACTGCTTACTCTTACTTAATCTGAAGTGAGCACTCTTCGGATTTGTCTTTGCTTCCTTGAGCTATAGATGAGACACAAAATTTAATAAGACTGTCTAAATAAAAACTGCCTGAGATAACTGAACAAAATGAGGGTGGCCATGATAGAAGTATTCAGGTTTACCACAGTGACTGGATCTGAGCACATGAATGGCTGGTGCTATTGATAGAAATGGAGGCAGGAGATTCCAATGAACTTCCCTTCTGTTTACTTGGCCCATAAAGCACCTGCAATGTCCAGCACTCACAGCTTTGACACCTGCTACTGTGATGTCATGTTTTTGTGACAACCTGCTATATTCCAGTTTATCATTAATAGTCAAGAAGCTACCCTCTTCTCTGAGTATGAATATAAAAGAGATACAGTTGTAACTGTTATCAGGGACAAAGCAAAATAACGATTATGGCAGTAATCAGAGGATTTTGAATAGTTCTCAGTGGTTGCTGTGGCTTTTAACACAGGGAGACACTATTACTCTCCCTATACGCTAACTTTTATACTGATGAAGGAATGAGGTAGCTCCCAAGCAGTTTTGTCTCTTCTGAGCAGATGTGCAGTAACTCTGTCAGTCAAGTGACTGACCTGGATCAAATGCACCAGTTGGCAGAAGGGGAGGGAACCACAAGAATTTTTTCAGTGCATTTCTTGACAAAACAGTTAAATTCTAAAACAACACCCATGTATAACATATAGTTTCATACAGTAAGTATTGTGATCACACCTGTTAGCTCACATTTAAAATTCTAGATACCACAGTACATAAAACAGTTGTGTTGAATGTGTATATGTCTTTTAGCTGCTGTGGCTGAACCTGTAACCAGTGAAGTGACCACCCCATCGACCAACCCCAGCTACTTTGTCCGCTTGGGGAAACTCTCTGCCAAGGTACAGGAACGTGCCCTACACCAATCCCTGGTCCGTGCACGGCATGCAAGAGATGCCACCTATTCTGCAGTAGCTCAGATTACCAGCACTCTGGACTTGCTGGAGAATGCACGTACAAGTCTGGGTACCGCCAGTAACCAGATAGGAGGAGCCTCAGAGCAGCTGCTGGAGCGCTGGACTGAATGGAAGCAGAAGCAGGCTGGAGCTGGACAGACTGAGACAGAGCCAGATGGGACCAAAAATGAATCTGAGGTCAGGGAAGGAGCATTTGGGAATTGAAGAAATGGTTTCTAATGAGATTTGTCTTCCATTTCCCAGCATTTATAGTGCATATACTGTAAATATGCAGCATGTGTACCCTGAGGGGTCTACTGGATCAAATGGAAAAACTTTCAGATCATACGCTTGTTGGCTGAAAGGTGTAAGAACAAAAAAAAAGAGTCCTCGAGTTCAGCAATAAGTTAAACTTGCGTTTTAGAGGTTGACATTATGCCCTGCAGAATCATGTGAGACAGGAGTGGTAGTACATTGTGTCATAGCGTCAGGATGGAACGGGAAAACAAAGTCTTAGTATGGAAAATTGGAAGGAATTAATATCTCACAGCTAGATTTTCTGTCAATTCATTTGCTAGTGTTTACTATTGAAAGATATTTTTTCTTTGCTTTACTGTTTACAGCAGCTCGAATGGAGGGTCCTCTCCATGGTACGTGGCCTAAGTGATCAGCTGCACTTAGCATGTTCCAATGTGGTTTCAAGTGCTCAGGGTCTGCCAGGTGCAGTCCAGGACCAGCTGACTAGTGCAAGGCGATCAGCTGAAGAACTGCATTCATCTCTGGGGAACACCAGCACTCTCACACCCCTCCTTCTGGAGCGAAGCCGTCACCACCTCGCCCAAGTACTAATTGTCTTTAGCACAGCATTTTATTTTTGCTGCATCAGCTTAGTGTTTAGTGCTTGAAGTTATCTTTTTTTTTCAGTACCATCACTTCACAAAATTAGTCCTTCCATTTTTATTGGCACTTACGTAATACCCTCACTTTTAATAGACATGAATTAAACTGAAAAATTCCCGTATACTTTACATGAATATCCATTTTCAGTGGAGTCTGATTATTCATATGTATGAAACTGGGACAGTCACAATGAAGTTGTCCTTTGAAATGTATATATAGGAAATTGTAGCATATTTTTGACATAAATATTTGTTTCGATTATAATTAGGTAACTGTTGAACATAATACTGGTGCTTATGTGCTAATTCCCAGGTTCAGCAGTCCCTGGATGGTGTCATGGAGTATCTACTAAACAACAAACCGCTCAACTGGCTTGTGGGACCTTTTGCTCCTCAGATCACCGAGAAGACAGATGACAGTGTGGCACTGGAGAAGTCTGTGTCAAACAACTAGACTTGAAGACTTTGCTGTGTTTCTCTGTTATTAAATAATTAATGTGCTCACAAATGGTTGGAGTTCAATGTAGATGAAACACTTAATGAAAATTATTAAATATTCTGCCTCTGCTTAAGATGCCTTAAGTTCATGTAATCATGTTTTCTTTATTATGCACTACATCTGTATTGAAGGTAATGGAATTTAATTATAAGTGAAAGCACTGACTTGTGGCTTTAGAGAATGTTGTACAAATGTGTGCTTTATTTTCTATGCTTGAAAAGATAAAAGTGTTCTGACTGACATCTATGTGTGTCTGTACTGGTGTTTGATGTTTTGCCTAAAAAGAGTTCATAGTATTTGACAAATTTATATTGCTTGTTAACACAGAGGCCTTTTAGGCGTTCTACATTACACTGCTGAGAAGGTCGCACTTTGAATGAGATACAGACAGTCTACAGTGCATTTCATATGTTTTTAGATTTGCAGTTTTATTTTCAGTATTTTGTGCTTGAACCTTGATGGTGTTATAGAAGCAGCTAATAAATGTTGGAACCAGCAGATTGTGGGTGTCACACCTGAATGTGTGTGTTGTGCTGTTGTGAGTGGTGTTGTGCTGGAGGGTATTCTAGAAAGTGGGTTTAGTGAAAAGTCAGAGTAGCTTAACCCTGAGTTGTTTGAGTCAGTTACCACTGCAACATGCACTTTGAAACTCACCTGCTTACTATCAGGTTTTCTTCAAGAAACTCCTGAGTTCTGTGTCTCCTTCATCCTGTTGAGTCTGCAGAAGCTGTCAGACAGGCTGTTTCAATTCCACATTCATATAGTTCCAACGCTGATCGGAGCACATTCATTTTCAGAGGTTTGCGTCAAGAGAAGCAGACAAAAATCCCAGACAGTTATCTTTACTGACATGATAGTTTTTATGATCAATCAGTCAGTGTAAGGACAGTGAGATCTCTTCGCACGTAGAGCGTGGATTTTTCTTCAGAATAAAGTCTGTAGGCTGCACAGTCCTTTATTACATTGGCACTGTGTGGGGAGCCCTAGTAGCACAACTGTCATTTTGTTAATCACATAACCTCCTGCCAAGCCTCAGCCAAGTATTAGAGCCACAAGGGAAATTTTTGTTTAATTTTGCATTTTTAGAATAAAGTGGAACTACTGAGAACAAAGTTGAAATGTTGAGATTAAAAACAAATTATAAAGTCGCGGATGACTAATGATTTGCAGGGGAAATGTAGTCTACATCTAGAAACTGCATTGTGTTTGAAATGAAAGGCACTGCTAGTGGCCTAAAACCACTAAATAATGGTTGTCTTTAATGTCTCAAATATAATTCAACCAAAAGAGGTTACAATAATGAGCCTATACAGTATGACTTACCTGTTTGTACAATGTTCTTATATTTCATTGAGCTGTTCCCAGGTGCTTTCGGCCCATTGGATTGGATCTAAGTAAACACAAAATATAGTCACATCCCACCACTTTTTCATCTGTAGCCTAATGTTCAAAGAAACAAAGTGTGGGAAAGTGTTAAATGAAACGACTAAGCATAATGTACCTGGGTTTTTCAAAGTTATGCATTGTCTCGAGCAGCAATTTACACCTACAGCTTTTCCCCTTCCTTTGCTGCTCCAGCTATGTTGCTTTTCTTTCAAAAAATGTGTTCATGTGATCAAGACTGCATGAAGTCTGTGTAACGCTTATCAGTCCAGTTTTCTACTTGAGACCAAACAACTGAATTCAATTTTTCAAAATACTGTTTTTCATCTCATTGTGTAAAACTTCCATCTTTTTTCAATTTTCTAATTATCCCAATATCCTAACATCTATTCATTTCTAATATCCAATGTAAAAGCAGAAAATTGAAGTAATATTCATTTTGCCTAAGAATTTCTGATTCCACTATTGAGAAGACCTTTTTCTTCTATGTAGATCTTTTTCTTCTCCACTGCCATGTTGAATTGCTGTATCTGAGCTTCACTGATGATGGCTTATTGTAGTCCTGGTGGACGCTGTTAACTCAGAGTTGGCTGAACTAGCCCTGATCAGTTGTTCTGGAACCAATTACTCAGTTTCTCATCTCAGGGTTAATCAACTTCGAGCTCAGAGTTAAATTTTGTTATACCCGCCTTCTGTAATACACCTGTTGTGACAGCGTGTTTTGCTGTTATGATGGTGTGTTGTGCTGTTGTGATGGTGTGTTGTGCTGTTGTGATTGTGTGTTGTATTGTTGTGATGGGGTGTTGTGATTATGTGTTGTGCTGCTGTGATTGTTGTGATGGTATGTTGTGCTGTTGTGATTGTGTGTTTTGCTGTTATGATTGTGTGTTGTGCTGTGATGGCATGTTGTGTTGTGTTGTTGTGATGGTATGTTGTGCTGTTGTGATTGTGTGTTGTGCTGTTGTGATGGGGTGTTGTGTTGTGATGGTATGTTGTGTTATTGTGATGGGGTGTTGTGTTGTGATGGTATGTTGTGATGGTATGTTGTGCTGTTGTGATTGTGTGTTGTGCTGTTGTGATGGTGTGTTGTGCTGTTGTGATTGTGTGTTGTATTGTTGTGATGGGGTGTTGTGATTATGTGTTGTGCTGTTGTGATTGTTGTGATGGTATGTTGTGCTATTGTGATTGTGTGTTTTGCTGTTATGATTGTGTGTTGTGCTGTGATGGTATGTTGTGTTGTGTTGTTGTGATTGTGTGTTGTGATGGTATGTTGTGCTGTTGTGATTGTGTGTTGTGCTGTTGTGATGGGGTGTTGTGTTGTGATGGTATGTTGTGCTGTTGTGATTGTGTGTTTTGCTGTTATGATTGTGTGTTGTGCTGTGATGGTATGTTGTGTTGTGATGGTATGTTGTACAGTTGTGATTGTGTGTTGTGCTGTTGTGATGGGGTGTTGTGTTGTGATGGTATGTTGTGCTGTTGTGATTGTGTGTTGTGCTGTTGTGATGGTGTGTTGTGCTGTTGTGATTGTGTGTTGTGCTGTTGTGATTGTGCTGTTGTGATTGTTGTGATGGTATGTTGTGCTGTTGTGGTTGTGTGTTGTGCTGTTGAGATGTTGTGTTGTGCTGTTGTGGTTGTGTGTTGTGATGGTGTGTTGTGCTGTTGAGATGTTGTGTTGTGATGGTATGTTGTGCTGTTGTGGTTGTGTGTTGTGATGGTATGTTGTGCTGTTGTGATTGTGTGTTGTTATGGTATGTTGTGCTGTTGTGATGGTATGTTGTGCTGTTGAGATGTTGTGTTGTGCTGTTGTGGTTGTGTGTTGTGATGGTGTGTTGTGCTGTTGAGATGTTGTGTTGTGCTGTTGTGGTTGTGTGTTGTGATGGTGTGTTGTGCTGTTGAGATGTTGTGTTGTGCTGTTGTGGTTGTGATGGTATGTTGTGCTGTTGTGGTTGTGATGGTATGTTGTGCTGTTGTGATTGTGTGTTGTGATGGTATGTTGTGTTGTTGTGACTGTGCTGTTGAGATGTTGTGTTGTGCTGTTGTGATTGTGTGTTGTGATGGTATGTTGTGCTGTTGTGACTGTGTGTTGTGATGGGGTGGTGGACTTTTGCCGTGTTGGCCGTTGATGCTGAGGATGACGTCATGGTCGTTGTTTCGAATGTCGGGAGCTAACGCTGGGTAGGAGGCCGCGCGCTCCGCTGGGCACACAATTTGTACAAATCTGAAGCACAAGGTCGTCGACAGCCACCGGTACCGTCAGTTTCAGGTACTGTTTTCATCCTAGACGTGTGTGAGAGACACCCGCGGTGTGTGAGCGATTTTAAAGCCGTTAGCGCACTGGCAGGAAGCGCACTGTCTGTGGGCTGACTGGGTATGCTAGCAGTTCAGCTAACGCTAGTCTGCTAACACTAGCGTTTATTCGATTTAAAACACGAGATTTGATCATCTTTTTCGCCAAGGATGCTGTATTTTTTTTATTTCCTTCATAGTCACCATGATCGAAGGCTACCAAAAGAGTTCGGTCCTCCTTTTTGCATTGGTATGCGGCGTCAGACAGACAAAACGTCCAGCGAGGCTGTCTGCTAACGATAGTGTTTGCTCTGAGCTATGCAAGCAGAGGACAATTGTTTTCTCCTGCGGACAAACTCAAAGTGCTAACTAACACTCAGCTCTAAGTTGTTTAGCAAGATTCCATGCACCGTTCGCAACATTTGCCCGCTCTTCGCTTGTTGTGTGGTTCATTTTAAGTTTTCGAGGTGGTTTTGTGCAGACATAACCTCGGCTTGTTTTTTGTTAACTTTGTCCAGACCAAAACATCTTGTGTGTGGGGAAGGAATGCATAAACCAGCTGAGCTAGCTTGTTATCGCAGACTGTATCTTGCCCTTTCACAAAGAAATGTTGCGTCTTTCTTTACATACCTTTTCATTGGTATGCCTTAGGTTACTCTTAAATACTCTTCAAACTCCTGGCTCATTTCCTTCATGATGCTGGAGGTGCGTGTCATCATTAGGCGATCCTTTTCTGCTGCTGCTGTTATGGGATGTCGTACTGTATATTCCATTTATTTTGAAAAATAGGTCAGACTGTAATTTTATTTCAGTGTGACAAAGTCTGTTTGTGCGATAATGGTGTAACTGGACCTCTACACACTGGTGGTGGTGTTGGACTTAATTTTAGTTAATGTAAAATAATAAAAAAGAAGAAGTGGTATTTATGAACCTGTTTGAAGAAAACCTTCATTACAGCAACAACTAGTTGGTGATAACCCTAAGCTCACAAAGAAACTCTACTCTCATGCTCCAATGCCAGTCTCCAAGCTCTTTTAGCTGAAAAAAGAAGAATGATTTATTCAAACAGGGACTGCTAATCATTTTGACTAACTTCTGCAACCCCATTTTCAGGAATATCCTCTCCCATCCCCCTTACCCCCTCTGTCAAAGCATGGCTCAGGAGACCAATCAGACGCAGGTGCCAATGCTTTGCACTATGGGATGCGGTTTCTATGGTAACCCCCGCACCAACGGCATGTGCTCGGTCTGCTACAAGGAACACCTGCAGAGACAACAGGGAGGGGGGCGATCCAGCCCCCCGGGAGAGAAAGGTAGGAAGATGGGAGAGACTTGACCTATAAAAATCAGGGAGGGGTGTGCAGTATGTGGGTCTATTAGGTGGAAAAAGATAAGAAGTTTAATTGGGGGGGGGGGGTTTCTCGAAAACGGGACAGGCATGGGAGGACCTTGAATTTGCTAAAAGGGGTTGGAGAACAGAGGTAGCAGTAGCTGCCTGGACTGTGGCATCAGAAAGCAAGAGAGTTACATTTCCATCTGATTTACATGAACTCAAAACACATCTGATCATGGTAGAAAATACAGGAAATCAAAGACATGATCAGATACAAATGGATAGTCATCATGTTCAAGGCCAAAACAACGAGTTCCATGTTTGTGCTATCAGAATGTTCTCTCCCCACACAGCAGCTACATCACCAGCAGGATCACCAGGACCAGCTGGTGTGACTGTGGAGAGCACATCATCAGATCCCAGTACAGAGGTGGTAGGAACCCCACCTGAGGAACAAACAAGCAGGTATGGCATATGGGGAATTTGCTTAGCACTTCATTGTTCCAAAGTATACCAAATCATTATAGATGGGTAGTTACGATGTCATTTATGAAGTAGGATTAGAAATATAATATTCTGTTGACTGTGATATGTTTTTTAAGGTGCTAAACAAGCTAATTAAATGAAAAATATGGAACCTTTGACCCCATACTTGCACATAGTGTTTTACATTTGATTAAAATGTTAAAATGCCTCTTTAATTAAATAACAAATAGGTCAATTCATCACTTGTTCCAGCACATTGTGTTCTGTGTTGACATTAGTCCCCCTCAATTAATCCTAGTACAACAGCTTGACTGTGATGAAATCAGAGATGCACATGTAAGCTACAATTTTACCTCTTTACCTCATCACTACACAGCATTCTGGGATTATGTTACAGTTCTTCCACCACTCAACCATTTTTAACTTAACAGAAAGACTCCAAGCTCTTTGGTGAGGTCCCTTTGTCAGTCAGTGTAAAGTGTTCATCAGTTTTAAGGAGTTCATATGCAGTATGCTATATTTATCTCCAACCTAATTTTACAGAGAGTCAGTGGGAGTGCTGAAATCTGAGATATTTGCAAACATTAGAATACTTGTCAGTATATTTTATAGCATGTTTGCTATAGAACCTATAAACGAAATCTGTATGATCTATATCATAGCTAGTCAGGACTGTTGGTTCTTTGAATATCAAATAATCGTTTACCAGAAATTGTACATAATATAATAATACAATACATCCTTTATCTTAAAGCAGGGTTTGCTACACCTTCACTGAGAGGTCTATGTTTGTGTTTATTTTTTCCACAGGTGCTTGGTAGGTGTTGCTTCTCAGTGATTTCTGTTCATAGCTTTGTCTATTTTTTCTTTGGCTTTTGATATCTCAGGTGATTGTCTTAGGTGATCTTAGGTGATCATCTTAGGCTTAAAAGTGTTGCATATTGTTAAATAACTCATTAATTCATAGTGCATATTTGGGATCAAGAAAGCAGATATAGTGAAAACTCTAGTTTAACCCTGAGTTGAGGGAAACAGAGTTTTTTGTTCCAGAAACAGAGATCACTTAAACAAATCTGCTGCCAGGTTTTCTTCAAAACCTCTTAACTTTCTGTCTCTCTTTCCTCCTGTTGTGTCTACAGAAGCTGTAGACATTTCCTCATTCATACAGTTCATATTGGAGCACATTCATTTTCATTTTCATTGTGTGTCAGAAGAAGCAGACAAAAACCCGAATTAGAGAGTAGCCAATCATTTATCTTTACTGACGTGATTGTGAGGGGCTTGTAATGACTTGCAGGTTTTTGTAAACAGTATTACACTCAAATAGTGCTTTTCTACACACAAGTGCATGCAAAGCAGTTTAACCCAGTGCCCATTCACCCATTTCACACACAGCAATGAGCTGCAATGCAAGGTGCTGTCCTATTTGGATAGAAAGCCAATGCATGTTGAAATAAAACCAGTTAATAAGGTTTTTAATTTCATGAAAGTGTCAAATATGCTAAAAAACAAAAAAGGTAATTAGAGCCTTGCCTGTTTAATGTTCTTACCATTCATTTTGAGCTGCTGCCACCTAAATAAATATCAAGTGCATTTTTTCTCCATTGCCATATTGAATCATTGTGTCTGAGTTCCATTGATAATGGGTTTTTGTAGTCCTGGTGCATGCGGTTAACTCAGTCAACTCAGAGTTGGTTGAACTAACTGATTAGCTCTTCTGAAACTGATTAATCAACTCTGAGCTCAGAGTTATGCTTTCTTGAATACACCCCTGGATAAACAGAAAGAAACACAAGTAAAAGACTACAGGATTTTATTTCAGCAGTAACTGTACTATAGTCTAAATAGGATCCATGTCGACATTACAGTAATGCAATCTGAGTTGCACACATTACAGTACAGCCAGTTATCAGAGAAGTTGTTTATTCTTCCCAGACCATCTAAAGAGTAATCCAAACAGTCATTTGTTCCCATCTTGAAGAAATTGGATTTGTACTTGATCTGTCCATGTAGTGTAGTAATGAATTTTTCTTGTGTAGGGGAAGCACTAACAAATGTACAGTATATTCTCACACAGTCTCTCAGTGCATTTTCTGCCAAATGATTTATTTGTTTTAATGCTTCATGTATTTTATGTATTTTTTTTTAATTAGAAAAGAATTCCCTATACTGCTCTAAAATAATGAATTGCTTTGGTTGTTGTTGTAATGTCAGTCCTAGTTCTCCCAGTCCAGTAACTCAACAGATGACCGCTATGAGCATCTCCCAAGATTCAGGAGCTGTAGACTCTGATCGAGCAGAGGCTGATCAGGGAGAAGAGGAGTGTACTTCCAACAGCACAGGTACACACCATGGAACACAGTGGTTCTTTCCCAAATCAGTCCTCTACCCACCAACATTTCACTATGAAATGTCACATGCCCTGAGCCTCACTTGCAGCTGTTGAGAGGGCTAGCTACTTATAAGAAGGAAGGTATCCAAACATAGTAAACTCTTGAATGAATTTTCTCCAGACTTCAATAAAGCATCCCTTCTCTACAATAGTCTTCGTATCCCCAAAACAAGAAAAACATCTGGCACCTTTTTTAGGTTTTGTTTAGGATGTCATCTGTTTTAGTATTTCACCTGTTAGCATTAAACATACAGCTAATCCTTTTATAGAAGCATACACCTGAAGAAATATTGGATCAGTTTTTTTTGTAACCATTGTTTTTTTCCACCAGAACCAGTGGGGGAAGCAGCACAGGCTTCGTCTGATGGTGACCAAACTCCTGATAAAAACAAGAAAAAGAATCGCTGCTTTTCTTGTCGGAAAAAAGTGGGCCTTACTGGTAAGGAAACTGTGTTGAGTGTTATCTTCTATGGTTCAAAGGTTATGAGACTTCCCTTGCTGTGATTTACTGCTCATTACCTGTCAGTTTTCAGTCCACCACAGTTTTAACACACTAGCGCTGTAGGTTTTGATAAGCTCAGCTCTGTCTTACGATGTACTGTGTTTTGTCACAGCAAATCATTGTCCATTTTTAATTCACAGCACTGACAGAAGTTTTATGTTTAATTCTAAAGGAAGAAATACCCCTTACTTAAAAAAAAAAAAAAAAAAAAATTGACAGCTCTTTATCACATTGTAGTTGTGATATTCCCTAAGTATGAACCAAGTTCACCCTGTTCCTTTCCATTTACATTCATTGTATGGAAGTTGCAAGGACACTAAATCGCACAAATAATTTTAAGAACAACTACAAGTCAGTAAATGTCAAACTGCTTCTTAGGTTTTGCCTAACTAAGTAACTATCTTCTGGTGAAAATCAGCTGTCACAGTTTCTATAACACTAAGAGAGAAAAATGTTATTCTCTACTTTAAGCTCTCTGGCTTATTGTTAACATTTAGAAATACTTTAATATCTGTTTCTTCTTTCAAGGGGCCTATTATCAAATATTTGTAACCTACATATCCACAGTCTCACCAAACATTACAGTTCGTGTGACGTTTTTTTCCATACCTGAACACTTTGCAGAAAGCAACATAATGTAGATTAGTGCTGCATTTTTCAGACTTGGCCTCCTCTTTTTGCAAACAGAATTACCTCACAGGAAGCGCCGGGGCCTTTTTAATATTGGATAGTAATATTTATATATAGACCCAACACTGACCAAAACCCCCAGTATGCCTGTGAAAATGAGCCTGAACACAGTCTGGTAACAACACCACCCTATGGGAAAAGTGGACCTCTGAATTGCAGATCTTTATTTAGGTCCTGTTTTGTTTTCTGTTTAAGAGGTTTATTGCTATAAGATGTTTTAGTGATTAAATGTGCTTAGTTTAAAAGCACTTCAAGAATAAATTTATCCAGCTGGGATGTATGGTAGTGTTACAAGTGCAGCAGATTTTAAACTTTCAACCTGTGCAGGTCAGTGCAGTAATGCTGATCTCTTATGTACAAGAATTAGTGTACCAGCATTATGTATGATGCTGTTTGCTTGTCTTTGCTGAAGGTTTTGACTGTCGCTGCGGCAACCTGTTCTGTGCCATACACCGTTATTCTGACAAACACGACTGTCCCTATGATTACCGGAGTGCAGCTGCTGCCCGCATACGCAAGGAGAACCCCATCGTGGTGGCTGAGAAAATTCAGAAGTTATGAGGACTGAGTACGAAAAAGTCTATCTGACTCTGTGAATTTGAACAGTGGTGACTTGGATGAAAATACCTGATATCATGGCTTCATTTGTTCATGGTAGCCTGAGGCAGGCGGGGGAGGGAGGGAGGGGTGAGGTGGGGTGAAGTCCCAGCGACTGTCCAGACGCTTTCCTTACAGGCATCTCCCCTTCTCTTCATTAGTGACTGCAGCTGAACCTGAGTGATTTTCTGTGTGTGTGTGTGTGTGTGTGTGTGTGTGTGTGTGTGTGTGTGTGTGTGTGTGTATTTGTATGGAAGTGAGTGTGCATGTTTGCTTGAGAGTTGGGGAGAGAGCTGTAGGGGTTTGGTGGACATAAGTGTTGCAAAGGGGAGGGAATGCAATTGATTTTTTCCCCCTTTTTGTTTCTCAATTTGGGGGTCATGTTGGTTTATTTTTTACAATCCCTGTAGGGTAGTTGATATGCGATGGGGCAAAGGAATGTGTCACAGCCTGGATAATGCCACACACGTCAGTTTAGAGGCTCTAGTTAGTTTTTTTTTTTTTTTTTAAACAGATTTCATGTGTCAGCAAGACCTTTTAAGGGCTTTGGAATACTTTTGTTTTCTCCCAGAATGAAAATGATGTCAGCTTCTTGTTAAATTGGCTTTTTTTTTTCCTAACCCTCCCTTACCATACTCTAGGGGTCACCACATGTTGAACTCCCAAGTTTCAGCATTTTTCAGAAATGTTTCTCTTTGATATATTGACTTATCATACTGATATTGGGTGCATGAAAAGTTATCGGAGGGAGGGGCAGTAGGGGAGGGCATGAGTAGGGGAAACTGAGAATCTTGAGTTAATTGAGTGATTGAATTCTGTTTTTTTTGTTTTTCTTTTTCTGTTTTAATGAGTGTATGACAACAGAAGATCTATATTAATATATTGTAGTTAGCTTGAATTGTGTGATTGCATTCTATTTATTTTTTATTGTTTGGTTGGTCTGTGCTGGAGGATTGGCAGCATGTCTCAGCAAATCATTAAGATTTGCACTTACCCTTTTCAATTATATTTAAGTAATTCCATCTTAATTATATAACCATTTAAAAAAAATACACAAACTGAGATAATAGAGTCCAGTTAAGCCAATGCAATTAAGATGTGCAGTAAAATGTCCATTATTTTGGATTTGGAACCAAAGCACAACTTAGGAGTGTCAGCTGCAGAGCACAAGATAAGGTGCCACCTACTCAGTTTTGTTCAGCATCTGGGTCATTTGCAGTTTATATTTGATCTGTTTCGCCGGCTCACTGAAGAATTTTCCTGTTCGATTGATGAGGCATTCTGTTTTACTAAGACAGAGTGCTATTGAATGGCCTTTTCTGTGGTGTCAGAGTGAAGCTCTATGTTTCTCTAACCACCAGCAGACCACTGACACATGCTGAACAAAAACTGACTTGGGTCATAGTTACTCTACACATTGACACACCTTCTAAAGTGAAGATGCTCTGAAGTTGCGTGCTGTGCTTTTACAGTGTGCTCAGATTTAGATGAGTCTTTACTTTGAAGACTGCTTCTAGCTAGCTTTTTCTAGGAAGATCAACGCTTTGCATGCGTGCAGCCAAACCTGTAAGTTACTGTTTCGTAACTGACTGCACAGTTTGAAATGAAGCTGGAATGTTACAAAGGCCACACAGTAGTAGCACAATGCATGGCTGCAACCTTGAGATTCACATTAACAGGATTCTACAGTTTTTGTCCAAATGTATATACAATATGGCTCCTATTCCTATACTATAATCTCATTATAGATTTTTGCCACGGTGGGGAACTAAAGTGATGAATAGTACTATGTGTATTAAAGTGCTTATAATAATTATTCAAAAAAATAATGTGTCACAAATGGCACTGATGTTTTTTCCCCCTTCATCTTGTTTATTTATGAATTTAACACTTCATCTCCTTATGTAATATCCACAGTATGTTAATTAACTGGCTTTACCATGAGTATCTCCCACAGGCCAGATGGCTTTATAATTTTAGTCAGATTGTTAAGTAGCCCATACACATTTTGTTAGCCTCTCAGAATTACACAGTATTCCAGCTCATGCTTTTATCCTGTTACTGAAATCTATTCATAGCATAGTGATGTTAGTGAAAGTTAAAAAGGCCCTTGTGCAATGTAGATGGAAAGTTCGGGTTTCATCTTTTCACTATCAAAAGCTTTCCTTGTAAATGTTGCTTGATCCTGATCTTCAGATATTTACAAAAGCTGTAGAAAAGTTGCAAGGAATTTGTAGAGTATGCGTTTTCTAAATAAGTCGATGCAGAATGTATTGGACCATAAGAATATCATTTTGAAATTGGTTGAATTTTATTCCAGATCTTTCGTTTGGAAAATTCCCCTTCACCAGAATTCATGTTAAAGTCCTGGTGTTGATGATGGACCTGCCAAAAAGACTTTGTGACTTGGCATGTCATCACAGAGACTGTTCACCTGGGATCAGTTGGTCATCTGCAGCCCGGACTCTTAACTTTTTTTCTCAGTCTAGTGAAAGATTTCGTTACAAAAGGAGTTTATGGGTATTTTTGAGTGACGATTATGTACAAGTAAAATAATTTAGGGAAACGTGTGGTTGGTGCAGCTCTGCCGTTCTGTGTTCCTAATGGTGTGTCTTATATTCTGACTTGCCTGCTGGGTTGACAACTATTACAAAATCTTGTTGCCTGTAAAATTATATTGTTTTCCTCTACAGATTGACAGTCATTTCAGAGAAAAAGCTTTTTGATTGTCCAGCTTTGTAAATCATGAGGATTTCAAGGTTTACACTTGCTGTTTCCTAGTGACTGCTCATATCACACAATTTCTTAATAAATATGAGCAGTTTGAATGTAAATCACGCAATAAGCTGTAATGTCATTTATCAAACTTCTCGGCCCTGATATTGACCACGTCAGAAGATGGAAGCCCAGTTTTCTGACGTGATTTGGGACAGTTGGATCATTGAAATTGTTTTGACTGTTGATGATGAAGGACTTGGCACCAGCATTTAGGGCAAACATAGATAAGTATTCTCAATATTGTCAGTACATACACAGTTTTCCTCCTCCTGTTCTGTGACTTTGATAGAGATGTGATGTCTTCAGTTGTCTGCACAGCCTTTCATAATAACTGTCTTCATCATGATTTGGTTGATAATGATAAATCTGCCAGTTGTAAGTGTTAACTGCAGAAGTAAAGGCAAATTATAATGGTTCATTTTGTCTTTTGAGATGAGCTTGAGGGACATCAAATTAAATCTACAATGTTCACAGAGCTGTAGTTCTTGTCCCTTGGCACTCCAGTCCCCCAGAAACACCACCAGATGTTTTTTTATTTTGTTTTTCTTTAATGATTTAGGATTGTATGATGTGTAAGAGTAAGTATAAAACAATAAAATCACAAAGTTTATTTTAAATTACACTTGTCTTTTGTATTTATTTGTTTTAATTTGCAGTCTTGTAAATGCATGATTTAGTTTCAAAAGCTCAGGTTGAACAGTTTGTATCATACAGTTAAAGTGTTTGCTGCACTAGGCCAGTAAATCTACAGTATATACTGTGGTCAGCCTCCTTATTACTTGTATAGCACAACACTGTAGACACAAATGGTAACGAAAGCACATAATGTGCTTCAGTGTAAGAGGAGTTGTCATAAGGCCTAAATTGTGTGTCTCACATAGCATGATTAACTAACAGATTTTTATATTATGAATCTTTCTCCCATCATAGAAATGAAATCAGTAAAGAATGGTTTGTCTTCCACCCAAATGAAGCAGTTTTTGTGACCCCACATTTCATCTAATGATCTTAAAAGTTGTCCAAAGACAAAAGATTTATACTATTGATAGTGAATTTTGCAATATCTTGTCAACAAGTAATGAATTGAGGTGATAATTTGTGCATAAATGTATAAAGCAGATATGTGTCAGAAGTTGTTATTAAAATAAGAGGGAACATGTTTTGCTTCACACCATTATGTCATTGTTCTCCTAATTTTGGCTGTAATATTCTGATTTCTTTTGTGGTTCTTTCAGTAATTAAAAGCCCCTGGAAACCCACGTCCACCAACACATTTGCTTTCACATAATTGCCCTAATTGGATAGCCTCTTAGCTCCCCAGGGGCCTGTACAGAATTAAATTATGTGTCCCTGGAAATCAGTCACCATTGCTTTCATTAAATACCTGTGCTTTTCATATAACGATATATCATTGGGCCCTGCAATGGACTGGTGACCTGTCCATCATGTACCCCTGCTTTTCACCCAGAGGGCTGGGATAGGCTCCAGCAGATCCCTGTGACCCTAATTAGGAATAAGTGGGTATAGATAATGGATGGGTGGACATATCAATGTCTGTTGTAAAAAAAAAAAAGTTTCACTGACATCTCTAGAAATGAAACAAGCCATATCCAAAATATCCAGAGATTTTTGCTTTAACAAAGACCCAGCTTACTTTAACCCAATTTAAATGTGATAATTCACCCAAATGTTAAAATAAGAAATACAATTTTCTCATTTACCTACATTTAGCAGTTGTCAGTGTTGGTTTTAATTTCCCAGGTTTTGAGACACACTGCATAATTAACAATCCTCACTGTTACACATTTAAATTTGAACAGCTTTCAATTCAATTCAATTCAATTTATTTGTATAGTGCCAAATCACAATACAGTCATCTCAAGGCACTTTACAAATCCCTTATGAGCAAGCACTTGGCAACAATGCTTGCTCATTTCTACTGAAGAGCTGCTGTGAAAACTGAGGCGACAGCAAGATCTGATTATTCAAAGTAACTAGAATATTGTTTTTATAAAGACACCCATATACATTTCATTTAATTGTTTAAATAAATTCCACTTCTAATATTCATCATATTATAGTGGAAAGAGCACAGATGAAATCAAAACTATCTGCATGGCTGGCTAGCCAGCCACTAGAGGTAAGTCATAAGATATGTTTTGTATGTATGTATGATGACTCTCACCTGATTCGCATAACTCACCAAATGAGTTTATGGGTGTAGTGAAACCAACCTGAAGGACAAATTGGAGGTTCCATACCAGCTTTCTCTCCAAGTATTTGGATTTGTAGTGAAACATCCATCCATCCATCCATTATCTATACTCGCTTACTCCTTAACCACGGTCACGGGGATCTGCTGGATCCTATCCCAGCTCGCTTTTGGGTGGAAGACAGGGGTACACCCTGGACAGGTCATCAGTCCATCGATTACGATTAGGATAGTAGGAGTTATGTTTAAGACTGTAAGTGAAAGTAACCTAGAGGAATGAGAACAATCTGTGTGTGTGTGTGTGTGTGTGTTTGGATGGGCTACATAACGGGCTGACATTTGCAGTTCTTTGTAATGGGTAGTAAAGGTTGTTCCTGAGCCAGCAAAGCTTTTTCCTGAGTAACTCACAGGAAGACTGCTCTGTGCAGTGTGTGTTTGGAATGGGAGGGGTGCAGGCATGATTGCCTCTGTCTCCTGCATAGGAGACTGAAAAACAGGATATGACAAATAGTAGTAGGTCAGGTCATTTTGTGTCTCTCTACCGTCGTTTTAGGTCTGTTTGTGGTTGTTTTGTGTCTTTTACTAAGCTGTTTGAGTTTGAAACAAGGATTATTACCAGTCACTACACAGACTCAGCTTAAGCAGCCCCTTATCTCCTCCTTCAGCAATAACTTGCATCCATGCAGGCAGGCCATGCTTTCCTGTCAGGTTCTACTTTATCACTTGACCTTAGACAAATACCTGATGCATCTTGTTCTTGGTTATAGCTCCTTGACTAACTTCATTTAATCTTTCATGTCGTCAATTCAAAGTAATCCTGATGATTCATGTGTCAACTCCATTTTTTTTCTTTAAGTGTACAACTAAACAATTAAGTTCAAACGTGACATTTTCTACAACTGTCTCCCACACTGATAACAAATTTCCCTTAATTGTCCAAATGGAAAATCAATGCGTCACATCCGGTCAGCTGTCACTTCCGGATACGGTGAAACAGCGGAGAAGTGGGAAAACACCACACGGATTAATTTAAATGACAAGACGCCGTCCATAAAGTCAGTGGAGACTCCAGTACCGTTCACGGTAGACCAGTGGGTTCGAACACACCGGCTGGAGACTGTGTTTTAGCGATGTTTCCCCCGGGTGATGTTTTTACCCAGCAAGTTAGCCGTGTTTAAATCTCCTTGCTAGCTTAAGCCAGTGTAGCGTTAGCCGCAGAGAAACTGGCTCCTCTCTTCGGTAAAATGTGACACGTCGTCGGTGTTATTCTCGACATATCTGTCACATATCTGCTATGTGTGTTTGGCTGTAACTGCAAAGCGTTCAGGGTTTGTTTTTGGTCGCATGCTAAGGAAACGCAGGCTCCCACTTGTCAACACAAGTAAGAAGCTGAAGAAACTGTTTTCCTGATAAATCCAGGATACACTTGGGAAGCGGTGCGTCGGATTTCTCATCAACTTTGAAGAAATGGGGAACCTGGATGTGCTGTGGACTTCAGTCGGCACACAGAAAACGCAGCAAATGCTTAGTAAATAACACTTTCCTGTCAGCCGTCATTACTTTTTGCTCGTCCTGCTGACAGGACACTTTGTCCTGTGTTTGAGTTTGGCTGAGGTTGAGGAAGTCTGCCTTTGGTTTTTAGTTTCAACACGGCTCATATTTGCTCAGATCAACAGGTAGGTCAGTTTTTGTTGTTGTGATATTGTATTGTAGTTTACAGGGATGTCATGTACGCTTGTGTTTTACTATTATTTTTATTGTTTATTAATTTATTAATTGCTTGTCTTCGTATAGGTTAAAATAATCATGTTCAGAGGAGGGACAGTGAACACATTGGTAAAAGGATGATGAGGTTAGAGCTGCCAGGAAGGAGGCCTAGAGGAAGACCAAAGAGGAGGCACATGGATGTAGTGAAGGGAGGACATGAGGATAGTTGGTGTGGGTGAGGAGGATACAGAGGATAGGGTTAAATGGAGGCAGATGATTTGCTGTGGTGACCCCTGAAGGGAGCAGCCCAAAGGAAAATAAGATGATATAGGTTAAAATAATCAACCCTTACTGCTAAAACCAAAGGCCCAATTACTTGTTTGACTCATGTCCATAAATGGTTCATTTTGTATTGACATGACAAATTTTGAGTATCATCTGTTGGTTATTTTCTCAATCAACTGAGGAAGTGTTTATTCAATGAAATGCCAACAAAGTGAGCATCACAAGTCCTAAGATGACAGCTGTCTTGTTTTGTCGGACCAACAGTACCAAACCCAAAAATATTCATTTTAATATCACAGCAGACCAGAAAACACAGGCATTTGTAAGCTTAAAAGTAGTGATTGTTTATCTTGAACATTTCCCGAAATGTTTGATTATTAGTATTGTCTTCTTGTTTAGTTTGTGTTGATGGTTTAATCAGTTCAACTAATTGATTTGCTTTTAAATTTGATAAAATAGCCAGTTGACCACTGATTATTAGATTATGAAGGTGTAGCTAATATTGATGGTTTGTGGTGTATGTGATTTATAATGCATGCATGTCCACAGTGGGTGTTTTTAAAACATTTTTATCACAATTGTTGCCACAGACTGACTGTCTTATACGTTACACTGTAATGAGTATCTCATTGTTTCAACAGTGGGATGATGTGTAGTTACTGGCACAGTGATTCTCTTGTCCTCCTCCTGCACAGTGAAGGATGAATGGCCTGTCTCTCAGTGAGCTCTGCTGCCTGTTCTGCTGCCCACCCTGTCCCAGTCGAATCGCAGCCAAGCTCGCCTTCCTGCCCCCAGAGCCCACATACACCTTTCTTCCAGACCCAGAGGCAGGTCCCGCTGTACCAGGGACAACAGGGACATCTAGCCTGCGGTCACGGAGCGGAGCATCAGTTGCAGGAAGTGGAGGGGCTGGTGCCGTGGAGGAGAGATGGAAGCTTCACCTAACAGAACGAGCAGAGTTTCAGTACTCTCAGAGAGAACTGGACACAACAGAGGTATTCCTCACTCGATCCAGCCGAGGAAACAAAATCGGATGCATGTACATTCGCTGTGCTCCTAATGCGAGGTTGGTATTCAGTTCACTACAACCTTCTCAATGCATATTAGGGCAATTGTGCAAAGCAGCTCACCACTAGTACTCAATAAAAGTTTGACTTAAAAAGTTTATTTTACAAAGGTTTATTTACCTTTGGGTCAGTGTGGCAACAGTTCTAATTAACAATTTTGTTTGTATAGGCTTGCTTAATCTTTCACATTCATTTTATAGCTGTGTCATACTTCCTTAGAAGTCACCACCTCTTCTTGTCAGTCTTCTTCTGTCACACCCATATCTACTTTGTTTGCTTGTCTCACTGACTGAAGGATTTTCTCTTCTTGCTCTTCCATGGATGACTGCCATTCCCTTTAACACAATGTTTAGTTTCTGACATCACTATACTTTACATTAATCATCATCATAAAAAAAGTGCTCAAAATATATCAGTGAATCAGAGACTAAATATTTTCTGCTTGGTTGTTTCTCCTGTGGATTTGTGTTAGTGAGTTTATTCACAGTGGTTTATAGATGTTTCATGAAAAGATTTGATACAGTAAAACAATCCTTTACCACTGAACTATTTACCTAATCAGTTAAGAAGAAATGGACAGGCTTGTGTTGTAGTCCATGTATCTTGTATTAATGGAAATGCACAAGAATTAATCCAAACCTCAGTCATAGTTGTGCCATATTCTGAATGGAAGAGCGAAGAGCTAAGCCACAGGATGAATGAGTTCATAAACAGAACCACTGGGGGAGGATCAGATTTCTCTGGAGAACACACAGATTCATGAATAAAAACCAAGGGCTAGAATAGCCAGCATTTACGGTATATACTATGCTTCTCAGGTTGTACAAAATGTCTACAATTAAGAGTCATTTGACCTGTTCACAGAGTCTAAGTAACCTTACTATACATTGTGCTCATGGTCTTATTCAGTGTAGTGTCACCTGGAGAAATGTGATAAATTGGATTGTATTTTGTTTTAATGCTGTCACTAATTCCTGATGTGACTAGCATTGTTTATACCAGATTTGAACAATGTTTTTCAAAAAAAGTAACAAATCAAATTGGGTATTTATCTGCAGTTTAAAATGGCAATAAGTAGGGACATTTCTCATTTAGTAATGATAATCACAGTGTAATTGTTTATAGTTGGATGCTTTTATTACCAACTTGCTGAGTATATGACTGAGATAGAAACCATTTCAATGTGTGTGTATCTCTGTATCTGTTATTCTATTTTCTAACCTGTCTAACCTGTTTGTGTGTCCTCTTAGATTTACAGTGCTTTTCTCCCACGGAAATGCAGTCGACCTGGGCCAGATGAGCAGTTTCTATATTGGTCTTGGAACTCGCATCAACTGCAACATATTCTCCTATGACTATTCGGGCTACGGTGTCAGCACTGGCAAGCCTTCTGAGAAGAACCTCTATGCAGACATAGATGCTGCCTGGCATGCACTGCGCACACGGTAGGATAGGATATAATTGGCCCTTATGTGTCCTTTAGGGGGTGATTTATCATAATTTGTCTTGCTCGGCCAAGACAGGACGCACTGTTTAGATTAGGAGCAAATTGATCAGTAGAAGAGGCTGAATTAAAGGTAAGGATGGGAAGAAGGGGTGAATGAAAGTGACAGGAGGTTGTGATCGGGCAGAGCAGGGATGAAAAGTAGTCTAGACTGGGGACAGATGCCATGGGAATTAAGCAGCGTGAGATGGATGGATGAGGAGAGGGAAGGCTTGAGGGAGGAGTGTGAGGGGTTGTCTCAAGAATGTTGCAGTGTGATGAAGTGTCTCATTAGTGAAAGTTGAGCTGCTTTAATGCAGCTGTAACCCTGGGAAAACACAACTCTACAATATATTGACTAAGGACTGGTTAAAGTGAATTTACATTTGGGTGTAGCTGTCCCTAGATGAAATACTTTTTGATTTTGCTCTGTTTGTTAGTCTGTGTTGTAAGTTTTTTTTTTTTTTCCCCCATCTCTTTGGTTTTAACTAGGTATGGCATTAGCCCGGAGAATATTATTCTCTATGGTCAGAGCATTGGTACAGTTCCCACTGTGGACCTGGCATCACGGTATGAGTGTGCTGCAGTGGTCCTTCACTCACCTCTCACATCTGGCATGAGAGTGGCCTTTCCTGACACTAAGAAAACCTACTGCTTCGATGCTTTCCCTAAGTAAGTCTCTGCTGAAGGTTGTTTTGTATCTTTTTCAGGCAGTTTATCTTTATGAAGCTCAATTACATACAGAATAAAATAAAACAAAAATATGCATAAATATAAAATAACATAATTGCATTAAAATTATTTCTTAGGTCACAGTACAGGTAATGAATTGCACAAATTATGTAATTGTCTGTAAGGATCCGGTTTTTGTTAAAGAAATCCTGCAACTGACAGCGCATTCAACAATGAAACTTTATACTCACTGTTTCATTAAGCCTCTAAATTAGGTGTTCACGTAAACATGATACACACGTACACAGCTTACACAGCTTATTTGGCTGCCTGTTGGTATTTACACGTAATTACACATCTGCCAACAGAAAAGCATAATTGCCACTTGCATTTGTAAAAGTGTTTTTTATGCAAAACAAACATCTGCGTTGTGAGAACAACTCCTGATCTTGTGGGTTACATTTTGTTGCCTTGATTTTAGTTTTACTATCTTTCCTTGGATAGTGTGTTGATTTTATTTTTATAGATCTGAATAGACGATTCAATTGCTGTGATTTTTCAGAGAAGAACTCACACTCCAGGTGTCTGTGTTATCTTTCAGGAGTGATCTCACTGTGCACCAGTCGTTCAGCAATCATCTGGGCTCTTTTTAAAAAAAAAAAAAAAAAAAAATCTTCTGTAAAGCAGTGGCTCACATTTGTGTCAGCTTCTACAGAGACTTTACGTGTCATTCAGACATGACAGTGTCAGATTTAATAACCATCATTTGTTATATCAAGTTTATTCAGACCCCTTATGTACGGTTTTCTAATACTTCCAAAGACTTTTATTAACACCGAAGGATGTTTTATGATTATCACACAGACATGCATTAAACGATAACATAGTATATGTTACAATATTAGTTTACAGGATTGCTCAGGCTTTCTGTGTGGAGTCTGCGTGTTCTCCCTGTGCCTCGGCAGGTTTTCCCCAGGAGCTCCAGCTTCTTCCCACAATCCAAAAACATGCAGATTGGGGTTAGGCTAATTGGTAACTCTAAACTGTTGATGGTTGATTGATTGATAAGGAAACTTTCCCATAGGAATTAAATCTGAGCCAACTGAGGATAACTATGATGACAGTTTTTTATTGTTGATTAACAGGTGCTTTATTAATAGTCAACCTATGCAAACATATGAAAGCAGTTGGTGTCATCTTTATCTTTAGAGTTCTTAGTATATAGCATGCAGCCACAGTCATTCTTTCCAGTAGAATGCAACACACATTCATTGTTTAAAATGGGGGGAAAAAACGTGGAAATGTAATGTGCCCTGTCAGTGCCTGTGGACAAAGTGTTTTATGAAGACAGTAACAATAACAGCTCTATAAATGAACCCAAGTGACTGGTTGCACATTTCAGTATTGGTTTTCCTTTTACGTTTTAGAGCTTCTTTAAACGCTTCATATACAGTAGCAACCTCCTAATCTGAGCAAATTTAGTTACACACATTTGTGCGTGATTATAATGTGAATGTTCACTGTTTTGCTACTGTGTTTTGTGTTTTTATTTTAAAACCTTGGCAACAAAACAGTTCCTTTGGCTGGGCACAGAGCAGTGCTATCCCTTCTGTTCCTGTTGTCCGTTTAGCTTTAGTGCCTGAGTCTGATGCAGATCAGTAGCATCTGACGCCAGCAGTAATGCAGACTCTAGTCCCAGATGGCACAAGTGGGTGAGGAGTAGGGGCGGTAGGAAACCAGGGAATACCTCTGTGTGTAGTGAGTTAAGAAGCCTGTGGAGTGGGCACCTAGCATCCTACCTTTTGGTTTGTGTGTCAGTCTGTATCTCTCTCTTTTGTCTGTACTGAATTTGGCTATTCCATGTATTATGTTTGTAGCTGTGATTATTTTTCAAAAGTAAGTATGTGCTTGTTCGCAATAAAAATATTCTTTACAATCTGTAATTTAGAAGCAAATCCCACATCTGTATGTTTGTTTTCTGTACTGAGTCAGATCAACTGCAGAGATGGGTGGGTCAGCTCTGACAAAACCAAAACCTGCAACCAGACAGTAAAGCAGATATTTGTCAGTCATTGGACTGCTATATATACATACATACTGTTTTTGCTAAACAAAAGTAATGACAAAAATATTTTACTAGTTGTAAAGCAATAAAAATGATTTATAGCCCCAAACAATTGAATATTGCAGTCTAGAAAAAAAGCTTCACTGATCCATTAAGATATTTTGCATTTTTCTATAAGAACATATTCATTTATTTCAGAACAAAACACTCTGCAGTGAAATTGCCTGTGTTTGCTTTCAGAGCTCTTTTATATGGATGCGTATAAAAGACCAATATGAATGATAAATCTTGTTTATTTCTATAATCTTATTCCTGCTTTTCCCCTTACAGCATTGAGAAAGTGTCCAAAATCACATCTCCAGTTCTGATCATCCATGGGACAGAGGATGAAGTGATCGACTTCTCCCATGGCCTGGCTCTGTTTGAACGCTGCCCCAAGGCTGTGGAGCCTCTCTGGGTGGACGGAGCGGGACATAACGACATTGAATTGTACAGCCAGTATCTAGAGCGCCTGCGCCGCTTTATAGGGCAGGAGTTGGTGGTACAGCATGCCTGATTATCACCACTACAATCATAATTATATCTAATTACTGTTTTTCCTGGTCTACTTAAAGCCTCACCTCTCTGTGTACAACATGGAAATCCAAGAGTTGTCTAAAACTGTCCGTAATGGCATATGAACTGTAGTGCTGGGTTTTGTGGGTGCGGGATGCCTTTAATGGATCGTTGATTGATGTGACACAGAGGAAAGGAGGAGTGTGTACGTAACATTTGTGTAAGTGTGAAAGACAAACTGCTTTTAAACTCTTTGTTTTTTAGCAGAAACTTTAACAACACAGCTGCTGTGTGTCAAGTTCCAGCAGATATGATACAAAAGAACTTCTGTTGGATTTAAATAGAAAAAGGAGATAAACAACAAACTAATCATGTAGGTCAGTTACATTGTATTCACATGCAAAATCAACCTAATCATACATTTTGTGTGTAACTTTAATTTCAGTTGCTAACCCATTAAATGGCTCATGGTAACGCCTGAAGGATGCTCTGACATATACCAGGGAATATTTTGGGCGTCTTGGCACCTCTAAGTATCGAATAGGTTTGCAACTGTTTTCTCTACAATGAGGTGCCAGTTTTTATTAGTAGCACTTTTATGATCTAATGCAGTCCAGCAGGAATGCAATCAAGTAAATCCCATTTCAGTAGTGTTCAGATGATTGTTCTCTTATTGGTGGCATTGTGTGAACTGCATGACACTGAAGAGTGTTCCTAATATCCTCTAACCCTCACATATGTAGTCTGGACAGAACATGGGAGAAATTAAGACTGTTCATAGAGATGAGTTTGTATTTAGAATATTTTTCTTTTGTTTTTCACTGTTTTGAACATTTTGCTCAGGTATCCCCCATTTAGACATTTGGGTCAGTGTGATTTGTTGAATATGCAGTCAGCTAAATCTGTAATTCTACTTCCGTTGAGCAGATTTTTGAAATCATGCTGATCCAATTTGATAGTTTTTATCTTTAATATTTAACCAAGCAGTGAATCAAACAGTGATTCCCAGACTGAGCTACAGACCAAACCTCAAGTTGATTGAGCTGTTACAACTTTTTCTTTCTAAAGTTGATTTTCCAGGAAATCTTTTCTTTTCATTCAGCACCTTAACATCCCAGTAATGGAGCAGGATTGGATGTGTTAAAGAAAGCTGCTTCATTTAGTGGTAATTCTGAGAATCTGTCAGCCCTGTCCTTTTTGTTTTAGTCTGTTCGTCTTGTTTATGTCTCACACCAGTAGTTCTCAGTAGTTCCTGTTTCCTCAGTATCTGGAACAGAGAACAACACTAAAATTGAACAGGCCTCGGTTTTCTACCTCCAGCCTGCTTTTATCTCCGTCTGTCTCTAGTTTTTTCAATTTCTGCCTGATAACCTCCTTACTCACTTGCACTCTGTCTTGACAGGCATATTTTGTGGAGGCAGCGGATGGAAACTTCACTTTGGAATCAGTTTAGTAGATAGTTAGTGGTTTTTCTCACTTTAACAATTTATGAGGTTCATGTTGTGTTGAATAAAACTCCACCCACAGATAAGCACAGGAGCACATGTTTGATAATAATACCACAGTGTAGTTCAGTGGATGTTTTTCAGCTTAAAAAGCATTGGCAGAGTTCAGTATTTGCCATTTATATTCCTACAAGACAGCATCACTTTAGACTAAACCAGACAGCATATAGAGCCTGTGTGAAAATGTTGATTGTTGATTTTACATAGAACTGAGTATAAGGGCGGTACAGTACCTTTTCAAGCTGCTGATGTGATTTTTGTGCTGCCTCAAACAGGTTTAATTACACTTGTGCTTGATTGTTGTTTTTGCGCTGATTATTTGATTTATTTGAATTAGCACTGATCAATCAAAGTCCTACTTTGCTGCAGAAACCATTTCTTTTCCCTGTGACAATATTGGGATTTTTCACAAATTGGTACAAGTGATGTTGCTTGGCAGTCCTGTTGAAGTCATTTTGGGTTGATTAATAAGAGAAATCATAATCCCTTTATTTTAACTGCCATTTTCAGAATCACTGCACTGTACTGGGACATAATCCCGTTGTTCTCTGACTAATGGTGTGTTTTACAAGCAGACATGATGTGTAGTTTAAAGTATTTACCTTAAAGGTGCAACACTCAGTGGTACTAAGACAGACATTTAAAGCCATCCCCAAAATGTGTACCCATAGCTACAGAGGCACCAAGTGTTTTTAACAAACTGAATTGAGTTATTTGAACTTCAGACACTGAGTGTTGCATTGTTAAACATAGCATAGACATTAATTTGATCTTTTTTGATAGTAAAGTCAGGATTCTTTATCAGTGTATGAAACAGACATGTTTTGTAGAATTTTACCTGCCGTCTATGTCACCAAAGACAAATATGTTTAAATTTCAGTTCTGTAATTTTTTATTTATCTTTATGCTTTGTATGATCAATTTTCCTCTTCACATTTGGATGAAAATGAAATAGTCATATTTCTAAAAAAAAAAACAAATACTTTGTCATATCATGTCTGGTTTCACTTATGCAAAAACTGAGTTAATATGTTATGGGTGTTTTGTTTTTCAGGCTGTTTATAATTTATCACCTGTGGAGGAGTACAACAAAGCAATACAGTGAAGTCGTGTGTTGGGATATGTTTAGACAAAAAAGTGTGGGATGATGAAAGAACAGTGGCAGGAATTAAAAGCAGACACACAAACGGCTGCTGCTTCAAAAGAAAACTGTCTTTTTCAAATGTTTGGACATCTGGTGTAACACAGCTGTATATCAGTTTTGTTGTCATGCGTTATTTTCCGTTGTTTAATATACTGACGCATTTTTAGATTTTGTCTTTTTTCCAAAAATTTAAGAGACTAAGGAAATTAATAAAATATAAACAGAAACTGATCATTAACTTGGCTTATCTCCTCTTTTTTTGTTGGAGGTATTTTGTGTGCTTAACTCAGCAAACAAGGAATTTTCTTAAGGAGTTGTGTGTGTGTGTGTCTCATTCAGGGCCGGATTTTCCATCCAGCCCAGTCCTGGCACACAGCAAAAAAAAAAAAAAAAAAGCCCTGACTTGCAGTGAAAGGCCTCACAGGACTGCAAGAAAGGCTCGGGTGAATAACTGTCTGACGAGTAAATGAGCTTTTAATTGCCTGGTGTTTTTTTTTTTTTTCCTGTATAGTTGTGTTTTGGGATTGGCTTGTTATCACTTGTGCCAGAACAGGTTCAAGTCATGTATTTTAATTAAATCAGCACAAAGACTCAGGTCTGTCCCAGGCTTCCCTCATTGTCTGTCACCATGTTGAAACAGGGACAGATGGATCATAAGCCATGCTCCCTTTCCTCCCACTTAACATGCACACACACATGCATACTTGTCCCAGCTTTTTTCAGTGGGCTACATAAAAAAATCTGTTGTCCCACTGAAATGGTCTTATGGATTAAAAAGCAGCTGCAGCACATCCCCCACTGTACAGCAAAGTTAGTGCAGCCTGACTTCAAACACAACAACCAGCCCTCCACACTTAAACGCACCGACTGTCACACATGAACCCTTTTATGGTGATGCACATCAGTGGCTCTTGGTCTCGAATACAGAATGAGTCTAGGTGCCTAACATGAGAATAAAAAGGAGAATCCTAAATATTACAAACAGCTTTTGAGCTCATTGTATTCATACTTGTTAGCAACTAACAGTCAGTCACTAATATGGTGCATTGTAAGACCAGACAGAGCTGATATTACAATGCATCATACAGTGGAAAAACAATATGGCTGCAAGCAAAGCACATAAAAGAATTTTTTTTTGTATTGTGCTGCATATTTATTTGAGGGTATCGAGCATGGCTGCTCACTTTATAGTCTGCTTTTGTTTCTCACTATTATTTTTTGCCCTATATATTGTGTAGATATCACTGGATCTATCTTGTGTCCTCTGAATTTAAATGTGCTTTCCACCTTAATGGTTGTTTTTGTTGGATTTGCTCGGGGAATACTCAGGCACAGACCTTATTCTGCCAAATGTTATTGCGTTTCCACTTCTAGCAGTACATGGTATCTAGCTGCTATTGTTTTTTTGTGTTTTTATGTCTGCTCCATTTGTTTGTACCTGGCATGTACAGTTGTAAGAGGAGGCTTGCTCAATCTGATCTCACATTTGTACTCACACAGGAGTGAAGCCCTTGTGCTGCTCTTTATGTAAGTACTTCACACAGAGCGACCACCTGGTGAAGTGCACTCTGTCACTCTGTCTTCCATAGTAAATCACAAGGCAGATGGAGCTCACTGAGTGTCTATTCCCACCCTGTCAGTGCCAGAGTAGACTGTGGAGTGAGTTCAGGTTTAGAAGGAAATTACATTCAATCGAAAGGCTATTGGCTTACTCTCAAGGCTTGGTCTCGCCTTTCACCCCACCACATCTATGAAACAGGCTGATGTGTTAAAAGAGGGTGAAAATAAATGACTAGTTACATAAATGTATTTTTCCTAAACTTATGGCTATTTTTGTGATTTAATATGAAATCCTGTAAATATAAAAAAAATGCAAATTTGTCTTTGAATTACTGGAAAAAACGTGACCAACACAGCAAACAGTTTCAGGAAAAGAAGGTCATGACTGCTGCATTCAAGTCAGCAGAAATGTCTTCCACTCAGCAAAATAACTTGGGCTCTGTCCAGAACAGCCTGGGTCCTTTTATTGACAGCGTCACTCCTAACAGGACAGAGAATGATGTCACACGAGGCTAAAAAGGTTAAAGAGACGAAAACAAAGCTGCTGTCATCATAGAAATGGTCATGAATAACATGATGAAGAGTAACTACAATAACCAAATGTTGGAAAATAAAAAACACACAACACATGCATTATAGTAACGATAATAATTTATTTATTCAGGCAGAAGAAGAGTCTTTGGCAGTGAAGAACAGGAACTGAGGGGGATTTAACAATGTGAAATGAATATCTGCAAGGAGACAAATGATTGGTCCAATTGGTTCATTAACATAAGTCCAGCTAATTCTTCCAGGGGAAATGTAATATTAACCAAGCAACATTACCTGTTTGCGGTAATGGGACCACAGCACTGGCACTGTAGGACCAACTGAGAGAAAGAAATGAACGACTGACGAATGTTTGTGTTGCTCTTACATGGACAGGTGATGAGCTGTGAAACTATGATGGGGTTTTAAATGAGGAGTGTGCCCATGAGACAAACAGATGGGAGTTTGCTGGGTGAACAAGTGTTTGGCATCTGTGTATATAATGACATGAAGTGTCCCTCAGAAAAGATTTCCAACTGTATTAGTAAAATCTGGCACTGGCTTTTTTTATGACACTCTCTGAATTCATTAACATTTACTTTCAAAATCCTCCATCACTGTCCAATCTGGCATATCTTTCTGGACTAAAATGTGTTACAAAAACATAAAAAAACAAAAATTACAAACAAAAATAGTCATTTAGTGAAGAGGGAGTAAAACACCATGCGAGCGGTTTACTCATTCTTCTGTATTCACATCCCATTGGTATCTCCTACCAATTGACAAGTGCAACTCTGTAGTTCATATAATGAAGGGCAAAGAGGTACAAGTATACTTCAGGTTGAGACACACTGCGTGATGCTTTCCATTTCAGTAAGACACCTCCTGTTTTTGTATACCTCTTATCTTTTTTCCCCAAACAATCTTGAGGAACATCTTCCTGGATTAGAAAGCAGCTCAAAATGCATCTCACACCCTAAAGATCAGGCAGCTAAGGCCATTTCAACGTTTACTGAGGACTTGTTGAAACCAAGTACTGGAACCAATCAGAATGCATCTAATACTGCATTCGTCATACAGCTCACAATATGAGAGCAACTGAGCATGTGCACACACTGCACAGCGTGCATGAGCTAGACATGATGGGTAAACATGTCCAACTAGGGAAAAATAATGACATCACAGCTCCTGTCAATTAATGAATCAATATCATTCAGAATACTGTCAGAGGTCCAATCACTTATTGGTAAAGGCAACAGGACAGGACACTCAGTCCACTTCTTCTATTTGACCATCCATCATTACTCTTCTATTACCAGAAGTGATTATTCAGCTACACGTACATCACAGGAAATAAAATATCAGAATACTGTTGGAGGTCAGGAGTTTGATGGCTCCCATAACATGTGCAAAAACCTGTAGAGTGGAGGCCACATGGGGTCCCTGTTTCACTCTGTCACAGGCATCACCAGTCAAAAGTCAAGTCCCACTGGCACAGCAGTCATGCTACACATCCATGTTTCAATTTAAGGCTGGGCGAAGAGATGGCACAGTTCAGGAAAAGACTTGCCTGGCAAAATGAGATCAAAGTGGAGCCCTTCAAAAGTCTGGCAGTTCATTTGGGATCCATCTGCTCCTTTTTGAATCTAGCAATCTTCCTGAGCTTCCACAAGTTCAGTCTAGCCATCCAGTTCAGACCCTGTATTGTCCTGGGTTAGTGGTGTAAGAGCTAACTGCTGTAACAGTCCAGGGTCACAGTGTAACCTTGCTGAGTCTAAGCGAGAGGCTTGAGCGGTGCTGGGTACGAGGGAGTGTGGAGCTACACTGGCTTCGGAGCTGAACAGGCCGGCCAACTGAGCCTCTCATCCGCAGCAGGAAGTCAAAGTTAGCAGAGGTGTTCATGGCGTAAAAGACATTGGCATTGTCAGGGATCACCAGTTCTGAAAGAGACAAAGGAGAGCACAAACATCAGTTATAAAAGCTTGCCGTTAGTGCTGGAACACCCTTAGTCAGCAATACGTGGGTCACTGCGGTTTAGTAAGTTTGGAAGCAAAAGCAAACGATATCATTTAACTCAATTTGACACAAAGCTTCACACAGCAATTAGAGATTTTTGAGAGGTTGAGATGCCTGAATATAGAAAAAAATGATCCACCACAGCCTCTAAGGACCCTGTGAGAAAAACTATGAATGAGCCTCAAACTGAAAGCAGAGCAATGTGTACCTCTCTCCTCAGAGATGACTTGTACCAGCTCATACCCCTCCTCTGGCTCCACCTCCAGGTTGTGCTTTGCCATGGCTCTAGAAATTACAGCCGGAGTTTTGTCTTGGTTGGTCAGCTATTCAAAGAACAGAAGGAAAGTCATACAGGGTTTAAAATGAATGATGTAAAACTGTAAATCTGTAGCTTACACATAAACACACATATTTTACTTACCAGTATACTCTTGTAGAGATTCCCATTGCCATGCTCCAGACTGACTCTTATAATGCATGCGTCCTGTGCCTGGGCGTTGTACACTGGGGTTAGACTTGGGGAGCTAGGGGACATGGGGGTGAGGGAAACAGAGCGTCGGTGGGTGCAGAGGGGCCCGGGGAGGGAGGGAGACGCAGGAGTCATGGACACACTGGCTGTTGATGAGCTGGTGTCCATGGAGTGGAGCGAATTACATGAGGAGGATTCTGATAGCTGAGGAAACATGAAAATAAAGCACTGAACCTCTAATAATCTTCTAATTATTTTAGGCATCGTATTACCAGACCTGAAAGTACTGAAACAATGTAACACCCACTATACTCAAATAAGATAAATGGATTTTCATATCTTGTCTGTAACATACCAGCTTATATTTTAACTATGGGAGAATACAACAATTATTAGGTGACAAATGTTTTTCTTTTTGACTGAGTCTGTTTTTTTGGGATGTGGTGGAGGATTTTAATTAACCCTTCCCGGAAAAGATTGATTGAAAAAAAGGATAAAAAGACACAAAAAAGATGGCATTGAGTGCAGTGTATCACAAGTGTTTTCCCATATTTGGAGGAAAAGTGTGATTATGTATCATGCTTTATTTTCAAAATGCCAGTAATGAGAAAGTTCATCCTAATTCTCTGAACACTGTCTGAGTGCATCATTTTATTTTGATAGCATCGCACCTCTAACTTTCCATCTCAATGGAAACCAGAACAATAATTATGATTCATTTAGTCACAAAGGTTAAATGTGTCATACAAAGTGACAGTGACAACACAAAAAAATGCAAAAGTTGGGAATATTTTGTATGCACAACAGTATGCATCACTTTGCTATGCTCTCCATAAATTTCCCAGTTCCATGGCATTTATGCAAAACCAGTGATTTTCATACAGTCTCTAAGTGAAAGAAAACCCTCTTCCATAGCGTACTAACTCACCTTGTTTTGCTGGGAGTCAGAGGTGTGTGTGGGAGTGGCGATTCCCTCGTTGTCTGAGGGGCTGCTGGAGTCACTGGACGACACACTGACTGAGTCCATGCTTTCCCCTGAGCTGCCAGTAGGAGGCGATCGTGGCATCTCTCTGACTGGAGAACTGGCTGTATTACTGTCTGTTCCAAGAAACAGCCTGGAAAGTAAAGAAAGTCAGTTGTTAGAAAATAAAATAATCAGTCAAAGCCATGTAGTTAAATGCAGTTGAATATGATAATATGACATGTCCAAGCCAGTATTATTTCATTTCAAGCACTTTCATGAACATTTGAAACTAGATCCTCCTCCTATTAACATCTCATTGCTGCATATACTCACAGGCTGAGTCTCTTCACCATGCTTTTCCGAGGTTTGGGTGGAGTTGGACTGCTGTCACCAAGACCTTCAATCTCACAGGACAAGGCATAGCTGCAAGAAAGATCATTAATAATAAACCTTAAACATCATAAAACATTACATAAAACATCCCTTCATAATCAAGCTCCTTCATACCTTAAAGACCTCATAGTACCATATTATCCCAATAGACCACTTCGCTCTCAGAGTGCAGGCCTACTTGTGGTTCCCAGAGTTCTCAAAAGCAGAATGGGAGGCAGAGCCTTTAGCTATCAAGCTCCTCTCCTGTGGAACCAGCTCTCAGCCTGGGTTCAGGAGGCAGACACTCTCTGTACTTTTAAGGCTAGGCTTAAAACCTTCCTCTTTGACAAAGCATATAGTTAGGGCTGGCTTCAGGCAACCCTGAACCATCCCTTAGTTAGTTATGCTGCTATAGGCCTAGACTGCCCGAGGACCATCGGTGCACTGAGCTCCCCTACCCTACCCCCCCCCCCCCCCCCCCCCCTTCTCTCCCACCTCATGTATATTCCACCATTGAATGTTACTAACCTTGTGCTCTCTCTCTCCCCTAGTTTGTGCTCTCTCCCTCCCTCTCTCTCTCTCTCTCTCTGTACCTTCTGCAGGTGTCCCTGGTCCTGGAGCTGTTTATCGCTGATGTGCAGTTACTGGCCCCACCAACTTGCAGTGTCTATTTGTTGTTTATTTTTGCTGTTCTTTTCTCTCTGCTCTATCCACTCACCCCAACCGGTCGAGGCAGATGGCCGCCCAAACTGAGCCCGGTTCTGCTGGAGGTTTTTTTCTTCCGTTAAAGGGAGTTTTTTCCTCTCCACTGTCGCCAAGTGCTTGCTCATAAGGGAATTGTTGGGTTTTTAGTTTTAGTTTTTGTAAAGTGCCTTGAGATGATTTGTATTGTGATTTGGCGCTATACAAATAAAATTGAATTGAATTGAATTGAATTACCAAAGCATGTGCTCAGTGCTAAGTGTAGAATGAAAGAGAAAGTCAGGGAGGGCAGGAGCAAGAAGGAGGTAAACACTATAAAACTACAAGTGTAAATTCACAATAGATCAGTAGGGAGTAAAGACAATGGAGAAAAAAGAAGCGTCTGTTGTGATCCAATCAGCCATGACATCACTAATTTGCTTGTTATCTAACAGGTAACAAGAAAGAAGCTGTTCTCAGTGAAGCACTGATACCTTTCCTCCTCGCTGAGCTGAGGCTGGCTTTTAAACCAGCGCAGGAAAGCCGAGTCTGGAGTCAGACAGTAGCTGTTACAGGCCGACTGGAGCAGTTTGATCTGGGCTATCACCTCAAACTCCTGCAGAGACGGTGAGAAAGTCGCTGGTGTTAGATTCAACTTCAAACATGTCAACCTGACTCATGGCGTGTCAGAAGAGGCTGCAGATACACTCACCCTGCGTCTCTTCTCAAAGTTGATCAGACCACCCTGCGGAGGACACAAAGAGCATGCTGTCAGAGCTCGAACATCACATACCAGTGGCCGCTTGGACAAACAGCATTAGGTGGACCACTCCAAAAATGCACCGAGAAATTCCTCAGACACTCATGGAAACTTGTGCCCCAGTTTCTGACAGCGGTTACACAAATAGACTCTCAGGTGCAGAGTTGTGTAAACTCACAGACATGTGTTCTCAAATTCTGAAACACACACACATTCAGCAGGTGTTAAGGATGTTTCTTACCTCTACTAAATCAGGCAGTGCTGTATCCAACATGGTCAGGTCGGTTAGAAAAGTCCCTAAGTACGGTATTGTTCCTTGCATTGCTCCCTGTGGAGAAAGAAAGTCGTAGTAAACGTGGATTCATCATCCTGGAGAGGCCAGAACTCACTTTACAGGACAGCTGTCTGAGAGGGTCTTACACAGGCAGATCAGTAGATCTGGCATTTGTTGTTGACTCTCTAAATGAGCCAGTCTCTGTCTTACCATTTCCTTCTGCAGCTGTAGTCTCTTGTGTGTGCGTTTCTGGTGCTCCTTGGCACAACTTTCCAAACTGGCAAACTTTGAAGTACCTTCCTGCAGGGGAAACACAAAAGAAGCTTTGGTCATTGAGATTCTAACAAGGGAACAAAAAAATGTTTCCAGATCAAAGCTATGAGAATAACATCTACACGCTACGACTGGGATTTTTGCAGATGATACAGAATCGAAACGTTCGCATTCATAATTTCACAGATGATAAAGTTATAGTGGAACTCACCCGCATGAGTAGCTCTCTGCTTGTCAGGTAGTTGTTGTGGTCTGAGAAAATGTCAGACAGTTCCTCAAACGTCTGCATGCTGTCTCTGCACCAAGCACATTACTCATGTTAGGTCACGGTATTGGACATACTCGTGCAAAATAAACATTAAAGAGCTCCAGATGAATACTGCCAAAAAGCTGATTTCTTTGTGATTATGTGCATAGTTGACAGACTGGAGGCTTACTTGTGCACACAGGCCCATGCCCTTTTCAGCCTGTACAGAGGATTGGACTGCAGCGCAGACACAATGGCTCGCAGAGACGAGAAGTTTTTGCGTATTCGACATTCCTGTTAGACGAAAAATAACAATTAAACAAACAAGCCGGTCAGGACTTTATTCATATTTCTGAAGATTTCTTTATAGTAATTTGTGTGGATAGACTGTGTGTTTCTGCGCACCTGAGCAATGTCTATCCAGCGCTGGATGACCCGTGCTCTGACGTGAGGTCTGATCTGTCTGTGTTTTAGCACTGTGCTCACCACACAGGCTGCCACAGCATTGAACTGAGTGATCGTGGCACGGATGGTGGGGGCGCTGTGCTTGTTGTGCTTCTTATCCCTCTGAGACCAAATGGAGCCCAGGCAGTGGTGGGGCACAACCTTTTTAAACAGCAGCTGGAGCAGAACAGGCTGACATTAGTGTGACAACACCAGGATGTAACTTTAGAAAACGTTTCCCTGCTACACACACTGCCAATGCTCTCCTCTTTCCATCTCATGTCCCTCCACTTACTGCGTCCATGTAGGTCAGCTGCTCAGCCACCAGGTCTGCGTCAAATGACAGGAAGTCCTCCTGGACCTCAACCTCCACTTCCTCCTCCTCCCCCAGGCAGAAAGAACCGTTGCCATGGAAACCAGCTGAAAACAGGCAAACAGCTAATTTGACATGTGAATCTTCAATGAAAGAATAAATAGTATTTTAGAGAAGATGTACATATATGTTAGCAGGAGTTTGAAAAGACAGTTACCAGTGTCAGTGTCATCCATGCTGGCCTGATTTTGAAGTAGCTCCAGCAGACCCTCTGCCCGTCTAAGGGCTTCTGAGTTGGGCAGGGCTTTGCGCAGGTAGTCCATGAGTCTGTGGAGACAGGGGTAGTCTGGAGGCTCCTGGAAGTCTTCAGGACACTGGTCCAGCCAAGCACGCAGGATGGAGGCCAAGACACTGTGGACAGTGGAGGAAAACATTTGTGTTAAGAGAGTTGGCACTTTAAGGAGGACAAGTGTGGAAAGTCAGCCATCATGTTGAAAGTAGCAATAAATTTATATATGAAAAGTTGTTCACATGGAATTGATACACAAATAAATATATCTCACTTTCTTATGGCTCTGTTGGATTCAGAGCCTTGGCATCTGTCTGTGTCTTGCTCGTTTTCATCCACATTTCCATATCTGCATCACAGAACATGAATAAAAGCTTAAGATCACTACAAACTCCAGTCCGTACATGGTTTTGTGAAACACCTCATTGTACCTCTACCTGTCTAGCAGCAGCTGCAGTACAGTCTGTGTGCTGGTGAAAGCTCTGTAGGTGTACAGGAATATGGAGGTGTAGGTGAGGTCGTTGTCTCCGAACGCTGTCAATAATGTCTCTACCAGGCGCTCCAGTGTTCCAGCACGGATACTTCGGATTTTGCAGGTCTCCAGCTGGCTCACCGTGTGCCCGGGAGGCAGGCGATCCCCTTCCGCCTAACATAGATATTTTTATGCTGTTTAAACATGATCCCAAAGCTTTCCATTTCATTGTGGTTACATATTTGCTCTTATGATATAGCAGGTTGTGCAGAATCTCAAATGGTTTAATGAATACATATATTTTGGCCACTGAGTCAGGGCTAACTCCAAACTGCTAAATAATTGGTGTGAGACAATTCAGCAGAAAACAAAAAGATGGAGCAATAAAGGAAAGAGTAACCATAGCGATAACCATGACCTATATTTATTTCATATTTCTCCAGACGTGCTGGGTGATCATGTCTACTGGGAGAGAATAAGTAGCTGCAAACAGTCAGGGAGAGTCGAAGAAAGGGTGGCACAGACATGGAGAGAGAGGCCTTGGTGAAGTTAGCACGCTACAACAGGAAACGCTCCAATCTGTTTTTAATCACAGCAGTCCCCTCCTCCACCGTCCCTCCACACAGAGCGGAGGACAGCAGCAGAGTCAAGTTGTCCCACCACTCCCTTCTGATAACAGCCCAGTACACACAACAAATACGACTATTTCGTTCTGTGGGGTGACCCTTTGTACAGTCACACTCAGGCCTGGATTTTGTCATTAACATGAAAAAACAGTAACTTTGTAAAAAAACAAACAAAAACAAAAAAACACTTCACTACCAAACACTGTAAACAATGCATGGGTGTAGGCATGCAATCCCACTGATTGTAACTGTTGTTATTCACTCACAATTGACTGTTCATTGTAAGTATAATGGTGTCTGAAAAGGGATTGCTCTCTGTTCTACTCACAGTGCTGCTGTATAAAATAACCACATTGTTTTAATTAACTTTAATACATTTGGCAGCTCATGCCATTGTACATCAATACATCAATACAGTTTTAAAGCCTCAGAGCTGTTATCTATTTTTTCTTTCATGTGCCAACCCCCAGCTCCATGTCACGCACACAGAGGCTAACTAAACAGAGGAAAATCCCATATATCTGACTTCTAATTTCTTACACTGGTTTCATGCTGAGTAAACTCACAAGACAAATGCTCCTAATTGCCCTTCTGTGCAGCATAATAGTAGAGTGCATACCATCTTATTATGTTGATATAAACAGCACAGAGGAGGAAACAGCAATGGCTCATATGAACTGAAAAAATGCACAACTCAAGGAAAAGCCTTTAATGCAGCTTTTTTTGTCATAACAGTCTTCCATAACACACTGCAGTACAAGGGAGCGAAAGGTTTTGTTGGCAGACGGGAAAGTCAGGAAATCACATGCTTTGGCTAAACAGTCCAGGTCTGGTGAAACTGTTGATTTGCAGCAGGCAACTAAAAGGTGTTGTCTAAACTGGGAGATTTATAGCTCAAATGCTAAAACAATAACAGCCTCAGTGGAGCACAATGCAGAGAGGCGCCTCACAACCGACACTGACATGGTCTGCTTCAAACAATAGAGATTAGGTTTTTCTGTTTTAAAGCCTTGGCAGACTGCACCCACATAACTGGATTGCTTTAAAGACTAGAGTTTGCATTTTTCACTGCAACAGGTTGAGAAAGTGGAAAAAGTACCAGGATTTGATGCCTGCAGCCTGGCTGATTTTAGACTTATCTCCTGCTTGAAGAAGCTGTGATTGTGTCTCACAGTGTGACACATCAAATAGGCCTACTCACCCCCAGCCATCTTGCTCCCTTGTTGGCTGCCTGCTGGATCTGTACCCGCTTCAGCGTCACATTATAGACAGCACCCTCCTCGACTTCCTCCCCCCAGTCCTGCACTGAGCTCTGCAAGGAGAGAGGGAAAATGTTAGATGCCTCGACAATAGAGGAGTAGAGGCCTGTGTTTAGGATAAAAACACACCACTATTTTCTGTAAATAGCTGCAGGCTGCAGAGCTAACTGCCACAAGTGTCATTATCATAGTTTAACAAAACAGGAATTCACTTATTTGGTAACCTCTCTAAGAAAAGCAGAATGATGAGGAAAACACAGAAACACAATTGCTGTTGTGCTGTAAAACATCAAGAATGACCAACTCCCCAACCCCCACCACTGCAGCCTGCCAGACTTCCCTCCCTGACTCTCTGTTTTTACTCCCTGTTTTATTCCCTATCCATCTCTTTCACTGCGCCCCTGTCTCTCTGGAGCTGAAGTCAGAGCTGGACTGTTTTCCTGGTGCTCAGAAAAGCTGAAGATAAGAGCCAGAACTGATTGGAGGCTCTCAAACAAATCCCTATGTAGTAAAACTTGCATATCACTTTCTGTCTTTGTCCATTTGTCTACCTACTTACAAGTCAAGAGTGCTAGAACACAATCCTTAAGAGACAAAGACACTTGAATGAACTCATAAAGCTTAGAGTAAAGCATAAAGTGCGGTCATCTTTCCCCAAATCCAGCGTGTGAGTGCAAACAGAGACTGAGATCTGCTGAGACATCAACATACGGAGACAGAGACAAAAACAAAGGCTGGGAGACAGCGAAGGAGAGGACTGGCCAAATATAAACACCACGCATGCAGTATTATGGCCAAATCCACACACAGGCAGCGGCCAAGATCACTCTCACTTGTCCCCACTTTCATTTATACAGCTTATTGCCAAAGTCCACACTATTCCCTAAACACAAGGGATGCCAGAAAAGAGGTCAAGGGTCAAAGACAGCATTAACAGGCTCAATGAACAGTCCTGGAGGCCTCGTGGCACTCATCCATGACTGGACCATGTTTGGGTTTGAGCAGAAACATGTGATGCAGAAGTGAAAAGAAAGAGCCCAAATAGAAAACACAAAGAGACAGAAAGGGAGAGGAGGAGAAAAGGGGATTTGAACCAGCTAAGTGAATTCCTGACGTGACACCAAACAGTAATCATTAGTGTGTTTTTGCATTTTTCAAGATGCAGTTCTATGAAGTCTATGTACACGTCCACCCCTGCTGCCTCTTTTTATCAGTATGTCTTATGGTCAGTAAGCTGTCTGTCTCCCTCTGGCCTTAGCTGATGCTGGCTGCAGGCTGCAGGCTGGCTGGCGCAGAGACAGATAAATACATCAGTGCATGAGTCATGCAGTCCACACACTCCCAAAACAATAGCGGGAGGTCTGTGTGCTGGCCGACCCAGGCTGCTGAGTTCACAGTCTGCACACACAGCCTGGTTTTTGTCAGCTACAGAGCTGGAGATGTTTTTCAGAGTAGGGCTTTGAAAAAAATGCTTTGCTTGCTTTGTGCACCAAGGCAGAGCTTAATGTAAGACAAAGTTCCATGAAAATGGAAAGCAAAACAGTCTGTCACAGTGATATTTCCATTCAGCAGAGGGGAAAAGACATAGCACAATACAGGACTATCAGAGTAGACAGATGTGTGTACGGAGCACTGAGGCTGGGTGAGCTGTAAACAGGAGATAGATGTTTACTCTGAAATAACGTGGATCTTCAGATGATACTGAAACGTGCATTGGGGGACACTAAGGGAAGATGTAATAGTACTGCTCTAATAGACCCTCTCTGCTTACCAGCTGTGTGTGAAACAATACTCCCAAGATAACAACAACAACAGTTGTGTTGATCTGTTAGTTTTTGTGCTTTCCTCGCCTGGACGCAGCTGGGACCCGTAGAGAAACAGAGATGCCCCCGGGCCTCGCCAATTGTTCGCTCTATGTTTCACTGCGGGCCCCGACACAAAAGTTTTCAAATCCATCATCAGGGAGGAGAAAAAGTAGCGGATCGAGTTCATAAACTGGCGGGGTCGGTAGGGGATTTTTTTTATTCATGCCCTCCCCTCTTTCCCCACGTTTCCAAACTGCACGCGACATCTTTACGCATCGGCAATGTAGGTTAAACTGGATTTAAAGCCTAGTAAACGCAATTTCAACTCAATAACCCGTCATTCCCCACCTCCTCCTCTTCGTCCCCCCTTTATGCGCTACTTTCCCAAGCCTGCAAACACCCCCTCCTCTCTCCCTCCGCTCCCCCCTTTAACCTCCCTCTCTTCAAAACCGCAACAACAGAGCGCATAAGATGGGAAACCATGGGGGGTTTGTGTTTAGGTTTTTACCATTTTAGTTTTCCAGGCGAACTTCATGGTGAGCGTTTCTTTCATGATCCGGGAACAGCATCAGAGCTCGGTAATAATCCGCCAAGACAAGAAGAAGATGCGCTCCTTTTACGAAAAAGACAAATCCCAAATCCTCGCTAAAAAAACAAACTTCTCCCTCACCACAAGATCTTTCGTCCGTTCCTCTCCAAACTCCAAATCTTCCTCCTCTGCCTGTCACTATGCTCTCCCCTCTTCTACTGAATGACCGAACTCCTCCTACTTGCCCTCGCAGTCCCGTTTAAACTCCTCCTCCTCTTTTAGTGCGACTTTCCTCGGATGGAGCGGTGCGTGTGCTCCGTCACAGGACCGCGATTTCTCTTTGCGCGATACATTATAATCTCTTTCCAGTGAAACGCACAGAGCACACGATTAGAATTTGTTTATAGGGGTATTAAATGCATGTTTGATGCATGGTTTTTCAAAATAAAATGAACATTTTACATTATTGGATGTAGGAAAAAAAATTGAAAATGATGATATCTACATTTTAAAGCTAATTCAAAGTTTAACAGTTTAAGTTTAAAACATAAACTCGTGGTTTTGTTTTTAGAAAGAATGATTTCTGCTTTCTATGCTGAGGCAAAGTCGTCTGATTGCATTCCTGACAGCACCTAGTTGTTCAGAAACAGTCTGGGAAAATAGACCAGAAAACTCTTCCTTAAAAGATCGTGTTCTTCAGTCAGCTGTTTTTTTTTTATCTGACGATATTTTATTTTAATTCATAATGTATAGTTAATATATTTTTTTAAGGTTTCAGGAGCCACTGTGTCATACACCTGATGTTTTTAGTGTCAAATATCTTTTGGTTTCCTAGAACTTATTTCCTTGCTGACCTGTAAAATTCATTGTGAGTTATGTTCCCTTACATCACTTACATCAGCCATTTTAAGTTGACACTCTCCTTCAGTGATTCTTCAGGGCATCATTACTAATCTTTTAGTTTTCAGACTGTAGTTTGCCAACTTGTACACCTGTATTTACCAGTGGTCATTAAGCTATAGATAGTCTGTAATGTAAAGGCATGTGTGCGGATGAAGTAATGTGCCGTGGGCCCTATAGTTATCCTGTGAGAGAAGCAGCTGTGGCCTTACAACCCGTGCGTGGGACAATACAAGGAAGGCTGCAGATGCCGTCACCAGTACTGTGCATTGTCAGTGACAGGAGAGGAGAATAGGCCGAGTGTGTTAGAATGGGCGACACTGTTCCACTGTGAATGTGCTCAAACACGTACTCAAACAGGCCTCTTGTGTGAATAAAAAGGAAGATATGAATCAAACATCGTCTCTGTGAGGGGTCTATTTGTACAGTGTTGTATTGTAAAAATATATCAGCTGTGACCAAGCAGTGGTTCATGCAGTTACAAATTCAGTTAGTCCGGTGATCAAATGTCAAACTACTGAGCCAGAGTCATGCGAACTGTCAGGAGGAGACAGAGACAACCTTACAATGCTGAACTACCATTTGGCTGGTCCCCTGTTTTGATATGTGTGTGTGCATGATGTGTCTACCCACTGTTCTGACTCTCATAACACCAACATGTAACCCCAACGTCACAGTGAGCGTCACTGGCTGTTACACACCACGTAGTCTAGCAGGGTGTGCACGTACAAGGTGCTCATCCCAGCATCATTACTCTCTCCCAGAGGCTGCTCAAAGGCCAGGGAAGCCCAGTGTATGTCTCCATCAGTGTTTCTCTGTGTGTACTAATCACACAGCATGTTTTATAACGTTTTTTTTTTTCTCACTGGCTGTTCATCATGCTGATATCTGGCTGAGCTACAGTTCCCAGGACAAGTTGCCCCGGTATCCACCAGGGTCTCCAGACCTCTGGGAAGCCCAGAGGGGCAGTGGGAAGGTTGTGACCCCACGCAACCTCAAGCTCAGTCCCAGGGGGATTGGAGTGTTGGTCTCACAGTGGGAGTGATGTCATATATCAGTGAAAACAAGACATCTGACAAATATGACAACTGCTTCTTTGTCTCTGGAGATGAGCAGATGAGTATTTTCAGCTTGAGATAAAAATGTAAAAAATACTTTTGGCTCCAGGTTATTAAAGTAATATTTGTAACATTATATTAGCACCATAAAGGGCCTGTTATTGCTCAAGGTTAGATTTGAAAATTAAAACCACTCTCACTTCTATATGGTATGCATCAGGCACAGTGCATAATCTCATAATGTCCTGTAAAACCACAGTGTCATTTCTACACTTCAGTTTCTCTTGGCCAGGGAGTTGAATTTGTTTCCCAAATATCAAACTAATTCTTTCAGTTTCAATTCTTCATAAGTCAATTGATAGTCAAGTTGCAAATTCTGACAGCAGCTGTGTTTTTAATGTTTCTGTCACAGCAGAGACCAAGGATTTTAATGAATCATTTGAAGGAGGTACAGGCTTGCCTGGTGCTCTCTTCTTTAGGGTTTATTGTTCTTGGATTTTACCAGGTAAAAATACTCATCTCCTGCATCCAGATGTCAAAAAGGTAAAGTTGTAAGACTATCATCAGAAAAATACACTTTAAATATCAAAGATAAGTACTGCAGAACAGACCTGGTTAGATATGAAATATTTAGTACTAATTAATTCAAAGAAGCATTTTAATGTTGAAGCTGGTCTAACTGGAGCTATGTTTTAACATACTGTTTGGTCATTAAGGTTCAATAATGCACTTTTCATAAATTTAGTTTAATATATTTTTATGTAATGCACAAATCTAAAGTAACTAATACATATTGAGTATCTGTGAGATAATTGCAGTGAAGAGAACATGCAGTATTTCCGTTTGAAATGTGGTTGAGTAGAAGAATTGCTGCAAAAATGGAAATGCTCAAATAAAGTGCAGGTGAATGCAAACAATCAAAGCAATGTGGCAGAAGTGAGTGGCATCGTTATGTTCCAGTGTTTAAAAGGCTGTCAAATATTGCACATGAGATTCCTGCACCAAGATTCAGGTCAGTCCTCATCCCAACTTTTCTTTCTTCTTGGAAGCCTAATGATGTCATTCCACTTGGGAAAGCCCTTGACAGGGGCAAAGCAGTTTTTTATGTAAGAGTTTCACCATATTGAACTTGTGCACTCTTCTGTCTTGTACACAAAGTCAGAACAGGGCACTAAACTATGGCCAGAAAGGGGACAGAAACAGGAGGAGGGCTGCTCACACTGTTATTGCACCAGTGTGGGGAAAATGCACATTCCAGGAAATCTCCCACTTCCTGCCTCCAGCCTCCTGACTCCAGCGAGCCTGCTGTTCTCATACCTGACTGGCTGGGGAGCCTCTCTGACCTGGACCATGCTCATAAAAGTGGATCAATAAGGAGGAGAGGAAAGAAGCAGGAGACACCAACAAACTGTGGCTCACAATACTGAAAACCCAAAATCTAATCACAGACACACAGCAGACAAAAGGAGCATCATGGGACGCATGTGAAAGTCTCAGTGCTTACATCATGATAAGAAGGTCATGTATCAGAGAACGTGTAGAACACTTGAGATTAAGTTGAAAAGACATTATCTGTAGTGTGAGTGTGAGCGGAAGAGACAGAGACAGACGGGGGAGAGTTCACGGTACAGTCAGAAACTGAGAGGATCCACACTGGCTGAAAGACAAGTGTGATGCAAAAGGACCGTATTGCACTGGTTTTCAGAGAAGGAGTGATTTCATATTTCAGACCGGAAAGAGGCTGCTCTTCCTCTCTGCTGGAAACACATAAACAGAACAGAGGAGACTCATCCTTTCATCCAGAATGAGGTGTTTCAGCTGTGACTGAAGCTCAACTCTCCAGTGGAAAAATTTAAGAGTCTTTCCTGTTACCATATCAATGTTTATACATATTTCTCTGTTATGCCCATGTTTTTAGGTCGCATGTGTTTGTGTGCACACAATTAAATGTACTTATCAGACTTGCGTTTCACTGTATGTTTATGTGTGGTTGGTGAGTTTATGGTTCCAAAGCATACTGTCCAGTAGAGGGCAGAGTTCATAAACCACCAGGTTTATCCATAGCCAGCAGAGGTTTTAGCCAGAACAGACCAGAGCAGAAAAACCCAAGAGGGCTGGATTTATGGTGGAGGATCAGGTGATCTGCTATAACTTAATAAAACATAAGCATGTGACACTCAAAGTAGCTAAAAAGGGGCATTTGGGGACAATGAAGCTGTGGCAACAGGACAGGATCAGCACAGGACAATCTGTGGATCCAGTAGTGACAGCAATGAAAATTCAGATGGATAAGGACATGTGAGGTCATCTCACATAACATAACACACACAGCTGCAGTTTCCTTTTCTTTCTCTCTGCGAACTCTTTGTTCAAACAGCCGCATTACAGCTGTGTCTTAACTCGCTCCCTCTTCTCTTATATCAGGTCTGAGCTCCTCAGATCCATTGTCCTGGCTGTCGCTAAGTGCTCTCTCTCTCTCTCTCCCTTTCTGTCGGTGTGGAGGGGTGACATCATTAGTTTCCAGTTAATTCCAGAGCTGCAGACCGAGGCCCCTCTTCCCCCACACTTCACATTAAAACCAATACAATACAGATTTCAAGGGTGAGGTGTTGTTTAGTTCAGGTGTTTTAAGTTTCATTAATGTCAAATCATCTTTATGCTTTGAAATTTTGGGCCATACATGTTTTTGTCAATATTGAGAGCTGGCATGTGTTACACTAAGGCAAGGATTATCCACTCTGGAGCTATGATGACTCAGATGGTGTGCTCATACTTAAGGTATTTTCAGGTGTCCCTACATTCAGAAGTGTTACCATAACGTAAAAACAAATCTTAGCACATGCACAACCTCCCCCATTTCGTGGGCCCCCAAACCTGACCACCCTCTTGATCTAAGTCCTGCTGAGCCCTGGCTCAGTTGTCTGACCCCCCGCTAATGAGACCAGGACCATCTGTTGCTCCACAGATACACGCTACCCTAAAGCTGTCACATAAGCAACAAAAACAACACACAGCATCAGTGAGACCAGTAACACGTCAGTGATAATACTGCCTCGCCAAAACTAAACTTCTTCCTGGAAAATTAGACCACAGACCTGACATTCATCACAACAGAATGTGCAAAGTCTCACTCACGTCAACCATTTCACTCTTTCATGTTGTACTTCATGAAAATGTGCTGTCAGAAAAAAAAAAAACCTCTCATTTTTGGGTCTTGTTTTGACTCTGAGTGATATAATCACTGCCGTCTGCAGTTCTGTTAGTGATAAATTGAAGTGTGAAGCATGTGCATTGTAGGAAATGAAACTGTGCAAGCGATGCACACTCCAAAACACTGCTTACACTGTATATATATACACACACACACAGAGTAATAGCAGAATACTCACATACAGTATATACTTTCTGTCTCTCTAACACTCACTCACAAACACATAGTGCCAGCTTGATTCCAGTCACGCATCCTGGATAATCCTGGATGCCCTTTTCAAACTGGAAAAGGAATTGAGCATTTACTGTATTTGTGTGTGTGTGTGTGAGAATTTACTGTATTTGTGTGTGTGTGTGTGTGTGTGTGTGTGTGATTTAATTAGTCATATTGTGGGGACCTGAATCTGTTCCTTAGAAATCCAAAAGGCTGTGTAAGGGTTAATACTTTTTGGGGGAAATGTTTTATGTCAATTATGTCAGTAAGTGTCTTCATAGAAAGACAAGTGTGTGTGTGTGTGTGTGTGTGTGTGTGTGTGTGTTTGTATTTATGTATGTTTGTGTGGGTATTTGTATTTGTGTGTGTGTTTGAGGGGGGGCACCTTGTCGCACACAACACACACACACAACACACACACACACACACACACACACACACACACACACACACACACAGCTGCCACACATATTGCCTCCTGCCTTTGACCCATCCCTAAACAGACACACACAAACACACAGACCACCACCAACTGCAGATCCATCTCCATATGGTGAGATCATTTGCTGCCCCAGTTGACTGAGCTGGACACTCCAGTGACAGGGACAATGCCCACAATATTGACTTTTCACACTAGTCCTATTATGTGACCTAATTAGGCCCAAGATGACAGTGTGGCTGTACAGAGCTACAGGCAACTAGACAACTTGACATTCTACGGCTCAGCCAAGTCTGTAAACACTCTCCTAAGTGGTTGACAGAATAAAAGGATGTCAGAGATTTGGATTTTGGAGAAAAGAGAAGTCTGTTAATTTGTGAATTGTGCAACTTGAACCAAAAGAATGAAGATATATGAGTGGATAGAATTTACAGGTCCTCTATGTCTTGTATTGTCAGTGTTTAACAAGTTAATCAAAAAACCCATTCCATCCATTTCATTTCTTCTGAAGGGGTCTGTTGATATGCAAACTAGTAGTCGGAATATGAATCAACATCTCAGAAATGTTATGCATGTTACATATGACTTGTGGGGTTTGCAGCAAATATTACTGGAACCCATGCAGCTTTATCACCATGCAAAGCCAAGCAAAACAGGTCATAAGCAAAGGAACTAGTCTTGTCCAGATGAATGAATCACAAACTGTTGAAACAGTTGTCAACCATCAAAACACATGACATACAAAGAAACAAAAAAAAAACTGTAGAACTGGAAACACTGAGACGTCACAGAGCATCAGCCTTAAACGTGCACTTCTCTGTTGAAAAAGACAAGAAAGAGGAAGGAGGAGTGCTAACTCAGCTTTCTTACTTTTTCAATGGAAAACATGCCATCATCGAAATGCTCTGTGCCCCCCTTCCTTTGTCCCTGTTTTCGCTGTATAAAGTGACTTCTGCATTTGCAGAGAATGACTGAGGTTATTGAACTGCCCTGCTGATTGTTATAAGCCAGTGGATTAGGGAGCAGTTAGTATTCCCTCTACTGGACTTTTATTGATTGGCATGGAGCCTAATTACATTGCCCTATCATTGACAGAGAGAGAACAGTATTAAACAACACTGCAGACTTCAAAATGCAGTTAGAGCAGTAAAATGCACTTAGATAACCTGCTGGGTAGATGCTGACACTCACTTTTGTGCAGCTGGGTTCAAACATGGTCAGGTCCTTTATTATTTAATAATTAATCCCTTGATTTCCAGTTTCTCCATCTTCCTCTCAATCTCTCTGTCCCTCCTTAAGTGCACTGATATGGGAGTCTCACTGATAACAACTGACAGTTCAGCGCTCTTCCCTCGTCTCTGACCTGACCAGTGGACCTGACTGCTTTCTATAAGTAGGGTAATTACCGAGATAGAGTCCAATCACTGCCTTTATGGCTGATGTGGTTTCATAACCTCATGCAGGTAAGCAAAAAGTTAACTGACAGGCGAGTGACGAGCACCTGAGAGCAGTAAAGGCAAAGTCTTTGACCTCCAAACCAGCACATGGAGACATCATGCTCTTTATTGCAGGCATTTTGGTGCTTTTTGTCACAAACACCAGGATTTGTGAAACTGTCGTAAATATCACCTAAAGTTTTATTTCATTCTGCCACTGATGGTCTTGTTCATATAGAACGTATTAAGTCTCATTCATATTGACTTCTAGTCAATATAGATACAGTCAGGATGAGCTTCTGGTAGCTTCCAGCAGAGTTACACAAATTAGCTGAGAGCCTCCTTTTGCTACAGTGTTCAAAGAGTGAGAGTCTGCAAGTTAACCTCCAGTCTTCTTCTTAGCCCTCAAAACAATTGGTGGAAACAGTGCTGTGACATGGGAGGACAGTTCAGCCAGGATGTCAGATAGGCAGCGAGAAGGATGATCTTCAAACAGGCAAAACATACAATCAAACCCCACAGTGTGACAGTCATCTGATGGAAAGGCACTGAACTGATTCTTACAAACAAGCAGGAACTCTCCTTTTGCTGTCACAGACACAGCAAAAACATTTTCACTTTGGCCTCAAAACCACAAGTGCACACATGCAAACAATTAGCCACAGCTAAGCTGGAATAAGCTGTCGCTGCAGGTCGTTTTCTGATAATCATACTGTTATGAGGAATCTCCAACCCCACAGAAGAATTAAATCTTGATAAATAAACAAACGTGTTTTTTGTCATGTTCTGTTTGGTTAACACATACTGAAATCTGGGAATGGGACCTAAAGTAAAGCTTATTAATGTCATTTCTGTGAACTCTGATTAGTCATCCAGAAACACAGGGTCACCAAAAAGCAGCAGTTAGAATGACTGTAAATTACCACCTTTCACAAGAGGTCAGCTGGCCACAAAAGTTTACTGTCTAGTCTGCATTATTGCACATATAGTTGTCAGTGTATTACATAAAGTCTCATTGAGTAGAGATCAAACAGAGGAACTGAAAATGGGATAATCACTGAGCCAATCACTCATCTTTTGATCACTGATCTTTTTTTTGAGTTTTGTTTTCATTTGGTATCAAAATGACCCTCACCTGTTGAACATTGTACAGTCTTTATGTAGGAAGTGCCAAACCCCCAGCTAAACCAGGACTCCTGAGTCCTGAGCGACTACAGATTTTTGTTGATTTGCTCTTTGCTGTTGTTACTGCAGCTCTGTTCCCCTAACACGCTCTTCTACTTTCTCACAGTTACCATTCAACAAACAGACCTTGGAGGAATCACAAACACAGCCAAACACTATGCCCCACATATTATCTTTACATGTTTATAATACCAAGCTTTTTTCTCTGTGGATTGTTCTTTACAGTCTTGATCTGACTCTTTTCACTGTGCCCAACACTTCACACTTCACTTCCCAATCCCATCCTTGTATCTATCAAAACCTTTGACGCTGGAACACCTCACACACACTCTGAACAACACGAGGCACAGGAAGGCCATTTGTGTGAAGGCCAGACTTTGGCAGATTGTTTAACAAAACTGGAAGTACCTGTGCCTTCCCAGAAACCTAAACAAGATTTGACAAACAGGCACAGTTATCTTGCCATAGACAACATGTACTGACCCAGTGTCTCGGGATGCTCTCGGGGGAGCGAGGCTGGTACCTCTGCAGAGAGACACCTCCATCCCCCTCCAGCAGCAAGGTGCAGTCCAGGTCGGGGCAGCTCTGGTAGGGATTTGCAGGCCAGGTCAAGATGGTGGCCAGAGAGTATTGGGAGATCATGCCGATCGCTTTGATCAGCGGCAGGGGTGACAGGGATGGCAGGGCATACTCCAATTTGGACAGCAGAGTGGATGGAGGGGTCTTCAGCCTGACAGGTATATTCCTGGAGCTGTGGTCTTCAAGGCAAAGATTTTCTTCAGGATAACTTGCACTCTTTTAGGTCAAATGCTGTCTTCAGGCTGGTTTTGGTCTTCAGCTCAGATGTGTGCCCAATGATAACTGTCCTCTAAGGTTATTAACCTCTGTCTTTTCCCTTCCTTTTTCTCTGCTCTCCCTCTTCTGCTTTTTTTAGCCTCTCAGCGCATGTGGAACTCAACTTGCCAACAGCTCTCAACCACATGAGTGATTAAAGTCTATTGTCTCTCTCTGTTTCTTTTTCCCTCCTTCTCTCCCTCACCCCCTACATTCATCCCAGCCAGAAGGGGAGGAGTTAAACCTCTGTGGCCGACCCCCTTTAAAAATCCAATGACTAATGAGAGGTTGACTAGAAGAGTTTGAAGAAAAAGGAAAGAAGGACAGGAAAGCTCAGATAAAGAAAAGGATGTTATGGGAAAAGTTCGAAGAATTAACGGTGGAGATTTTCCACTTCTGGGTGGACTTTTGTCTTCTGCTGAATCCCAAACTGCATTTATTACACTGTCAAACAGATTTTAAATTCTTCTCATTGTCTTTGTCATTGCTGTACATTTTCCCTAAAGTGATTTCAAATCCTTCCTTCCTTTAAGGTCTTTTTCAAAGTAAAAGCTGTTTTTATAAAACATGACATACTTTTTTGCATTAACATGAACATGTTCAAGTGTTGAGGAGAACAGATGGGTTCAGTAAGTTACTGATTTAGCTGGTCACATTGTGACAGTAGGGCGTAAGTCAAACCATAATAAATATGTAACAATCATGGCGGGCGAATGTGCAAGTGTGTGTGTGTGTGTGTGTGTGTGTGTGTGTGTGTGTGTGTGTGAGAGAGAGAGAGAGAGAGAGAAATCAAGTTCAGTGTACGAATAAGATAAGAACCAGTCATGTATAAAATACTGCGAGAAAGATTATCTGAGTCCAAGCAGTGCTTGGTCACACACACACACGCACGCACACACACACACACACACACACACACACACACACACACACACACACACACACATTCAGCAGTTAATATTGTACAAGGTGTGATGAAAGTTATTTCCTACTGGTTAACATTACAGTATAAAGTCATACTTTGGATCCTGTTTTCTCAGGTAAATAAACAGCCATTACAAAAACACTGATGCCAAATAGGCACCCCCCCCCCCCCCCCCCCCCCCCCCCCGCCCCATAGCAGAGGGATGGGGATCAACACACACCAGTGAAGTATTCTTTTAATCAGCAGCTCAATCCTCAAGAAAAAACAATGTAAACCAAAAACTGTATATTTTTAAGAAGAAAAAATGCTAAGCATAAACTTGGCTATGTTAAATATTTAGCTACTATATTTTTATATAAGGCTTGGGGCATCAATGTTTAAGTAGTGTTTTATCCATGTAGATGGTTGAGGTGGACCCAGTTTTAACTACCACTGGTTCCCATTCACAAAGCAGGCCCTCCAAAGAGTCACAAAATAAATTTGGGAAGCTGTGAGATGAGCAGTGGAAAGACAAAAAAGACAACTTTGCTGCTTCACCTCTGAAATATTGGACAATTGGACTTTGAAAACTGTTATTTAAATAAAAACACCAAAGCAGTTTAGAAGGGAAATGCCTCTGGTAGAACTGCTGACAACACAAAGACATCTGGAACATGACAAGAGACCCCTACAGGATACTGCTTTGTGTGTGTGTGTGTGTGTGTGTGTGTGTGTGTGTGTGTGTGTGTGTGTGTGTGTGTGTGTGTGTGTGTGTGTGCGCGCGCGCGCGCGCGTGTGCGTGTGTGCGTGTGTGTGTGTTTTGTATAAACATTTACGGTTTCAATGAGCAGTCATAATTTTAAAAGTGATGGTATCTACAGTTGTCAGAACAAAGTAGCAAAGTAAAAATGAGTAAAGGAGTAAATGTATAAAGGAGCAAGGAAATATACAGGATTGTACGTAAATATAATACTTCAGTAAATAACACTTAGTTAACTTTCTACCACTGTGCAGTATCAAGTTGGCTTTTTCTCAGCTATGTTGCTGCCATGACTCAGACTTTGACTTTGACTCAACATGGTAAAATTACTTCAAATCCTTAACAGAAGAATGTAACAAGACTCCACCTAAGGTAAGTTTAAATTTAGGACTGACTCATGGTTGGAGCTCGTGGATTAAAAACATCACATATCAAACATTAAAATGCCTCTCTAATCAGACTAGATAAGTCCAGCTTCACTGAAGTGCTTGAAGAGGAAAAGAAAAGTCATTTGACCATGACTCTCAGTGGCTTTGAGTGCCTGCGTGACTGCTGGGAATGAATGAAAGGCAGGAAGAGTGAGTAAACACACAGCCCTGTCTTCTTGCTGTGTGGATGGACTTCCACTGAACCAGCCTCTGCTCTTTCTGCCTTCCCCTCACCCCCCCCTCTCTCCATTTCCTCTGACTGTTGTTGAGCGCTGAGCTAACAATGATGCAGAATCATGTCGCTTCACTTTTCATCAGCTCAGTGACGCAGCCTGGACTCAACATATAAGTTGCCCAAGCAGCTTAACTGTAATAAGAGATTATCAAAATTCTTTACATTCTTTTCCACATATTTCTCAGGTTAGGGGTGAGGGTTATAGGGTTAGGGACCTACTAACGCCATCTACACATACATATACTACACACATATATTTTACCTCTGAGTGTAACTTTATAATTTTGTTCTTGGTGTTCCTGAACTGTTCTCTCCAGTTGAGTGTGCTGACACAGTCACAGTGTGTCCAGCACCAGTTTACACAGCTGGGAAGCCAAAGCTCTGACAACACACATATACACACTACACACATATACACACTACACACATTAGATCCCCTCAGCCCGGGTTAATACAAACAAACTCTCTACATTTTGCTCTAATTTTCTCTGACTCACATTCCCAAAGAGTGGCACACACAAGAGCCATCGCTGTTGAACACAATGCCGTGTTACTGTGTTACTAGAGTACATTAGTGAAAAACACAGTGGTGAAAGAAGAAGTCACATTATTTTAGGTAAAAGTGAAAATATCACAGTTCCAGAAAAAAGTTTGAGACCTTTATTCATTTACTTTCGCATTACTATTTGCAATATTATTTGATTACTTATGCTGGTGTGTTACTGTGTAAGCAGCATTTTTATAGATACTTCAGGAACACACTTTAGTACATTACAAATTTCTTTCATATTAAATTGTATTTAGAAGCTGTTTTGTATATGAGAAACACCTTAGGCTGAAAAGAAACTAGTGACTATAGCTGACAAATAAATGTAAAAGATGAAGAATTAAATCGTTTGGCCCTGAGATGGAGTAAAGTAGAACATAAAGTCATAAAAAGATGACTCAAGTACAGTAAAAGTACTTTAAAATCTTGTTTTCTGAGTACTAGTACTAGAGTAAATGGGTTTAATAACTTGCAGTGAATAAGACAGATGCTAAATGTCTCAGATTATACAGAACAGGACCATTTTGAGCATTTTCTCTAACATGGTGACACATGACACATGCAGTAGTTGAGTCTCAGTATCAGTTCACATTGTTTAAACTCCACACTGCTCTCTGCTGGTTAAAGTGATAACACAATTCAAATAACAAAACACCACAACAGTAATCTCTTCTTTCTTTGTTCACGTTTAATCCGTATCAGGGATTATTATAGTGGATTGTCGTGGGCAACTGCAGTTTAAATCAGATTAATAAATTATTTAGATTAAGATTTATTTCTTGTTGTTCTGTGTATTGTTGCTGTGGTCAGGGCCCTTTCTGTACTGACAGTGCTACACTCCCTTGTCTTGTGCACACACGCACATACAGACACACACTCACACTCATTCACTCACAGAGTAGAGCAGCTCTTGTTGACACTGAACAGTTCTGCATTATCAGCACGAGGAAGAGAACAGAAAGAGACAACAGATGCTTTCTCTAATCACTAATAGAGAGAACCGGAAAAACCAAAAAAGGGAAAGAAGGAAGCAGAGTGTTTTCTTTTCCATCTTCATTTCTCCTTTTTTTTTTTTTTTGAAAAAAGTTTTGCTTCCTTAGTCTTTTCAAATGTGTGTGCGTGCATGTGTGTGTTCATGCCTGGATTATGTACATACGTAAATGTGTGTATGTGTGCCCATTCTTAGGAAAAGGACACAGTCTTACAACAGCACTGTTAGTCACCAGCTTCTTCCCTGCTTAGCACAGCATCACTGATTCATGTCACCACTTATGCAATATCACTTTGTTATATAAAGATTCACCAAGTATTGCAATTGATGAGCCATCTGATGGCAGTCACTTCCCCATTTGGCATTTATTCACATGCACCAATAGGATTATCAATAAAACTGCATAAAATGAACTGTTAAAATATCGGATGTACAAGCTATGAGGGGCCTTACTTATGAAATGATTTTTAAAAATAATCTCTAATATATTTCACTGCCTGTGCTTCACAGCAATTGCTAAATGCCAGTGAATTCCAGTACATACATGTTCTACTACAGTGGCTCTCTTGCTATGTTTTTTTTAAATTCATAAAGTCTGCCTTTCTATCTGTGCTCAGGCCTTATTGACAAAATGGGAACATTTTTTTGGACATTTTTGAAAGTTTATTTGGATCTTATACTGAAATGACTCATTTGCAGGTGCATCCTGTTTGCTTTTATGAACTTTGAGATTTGTCTAGAACCTCAGTCCACTTATAACAAAGTGAACTGATCCTCTAAGTTTAGATTTAGACACAGAACTCCAAGCAGCAGACAATGAACACCAGAGCCTCTTACCACCAGCGGAATCCCATCCCTACAGTGAAGCAGGAGGTGGAAGGATGAGGTGCTTCTCTGCAGCAGAAACAGGGAGAATAGTAAGAAGGGTGAGAGGGATGAATGCAGACAAATACAGAGGTGATGAAAACCTGCTGCAGAATGCACACAACCTGACAATGGGGCACATTACAGCACAATAATGACTTCAAGCATACAGCCAAGACAACATCTTTGAATGGCCCAGCCAAAGCCCAGACCACAACTCTGCAAAACATCTGTGGGCAAACCTGAATATGGCAGCTCACAGACACCACCCATCCAGTCTGACAGATCTACCAGGAAGAAATAAACAAGGAGCTTTGCTACAGCTCTCATAATTGCCTCCAATCAACTCTCCATCATTTACTGTTGAAACCATTAACCCTAATACAATTAGAGGAGCAGAAAATTATTTTACTAAAAAAATTCAACAACTAAATGACATGGCATGGTGATTAACTACAAAAATGTTTACTACTACAATATTAATGTTAGCTTGCTGCCTGTAATTTATGTGGAATACAGAAAGCATCATGTCTGTGTGTATTGATTTGAGGTCTGCACTGCAACAGCGTGACAGAATAAATGCTGACATGATGGTGATGACACATAACTCCATCAGCAAGGCTCAGGCTTCTGCAAGTTGATTTTCATGTAGCATGCAAATGAGTTACCTGAAAGGTAGGAAATAAGAATCTAAAACATGACATCATTCAGTGTGTGTGTGTGTGTGTGTGTGTGTGAGTATGTACACAGGTAGATAAGAGCTAGTGCACTTTTAAAAACAGAGGCGGCCAGAGAGCAGACATGGACCAAAGAGCATTTCAGATGCTGTCTGTGATACAGGACACACACACATATACATAACCACAATATCTCATAAACAGGAAAACATGCAGACAAGTTTCCACATGCACTCATCTATAACATGAATATATGTCAATGTCAAGCATTTAGACAGACAACATTTTTCTCCAACTCCTCAAGTTAACATTACTGATGGAGACATCATCTTCAGCAGCCTAGTTGTGAAACAAACAGCAAACACACATTTAAGTGATTTTTGGGGTATATTTAACAAAATAAATAATAATAATAATTACTATTATTCACAATTAGATACAATAATAATATTTCTCTTACCTGAGAATATGGTCCATCCATGATATACCATCACTGGTCGGTGTAGGAGCAGAAAAAAGGAAGTAGAAGAAGAGGAAAAGGAGGAGAAAGAGAGATTTGCACCTGCCAAGTTCACTGTAGTCACAAACAGACTATTTTCCTCAGTACGGGTTCTGTCCAGCTAAGCAAATCTGCCACTGAGGAGGATTTGTCTCAGGCTTACAGCTCTTTCAAACAATACATGAGCTGGAAACACGGAATGGTGTAAGTAAGTGTGCATGTGCACGTGCATGTAGAAATATAGTTAAATGAATGCATTTCAGTCCTGCACTAACTCGCTACTGAACAATTTTTTGACCACTAGCAGTGTGTTAGTGTCAGTGTACGTGTCTGTGAACAATTTTTAACTGGACTTGATCACTGTGAAGACATTTTGGCCCACGCTCTGAATAGATGTTGGAGGTTTAAGGTTTGGTTTTAGGTTGGTGTCAGGTTTAGCTTAGGCTTAGTGTTGGTGTTGAGCTGTGTGTGTGTGTGTGAATGAGAAAGAGAGAGAGAGGGAGAGAGAACCTGAACAGCATTCACTGTCAAATTTCTCCAGACAAATTCCATGCAAATATAATGTAAAAATCAAAAACGTTATCAATTATACTCTTTATTCTCTCTCTCTCTAGTGATTTGAATTTTTATATGGCCTGCAGCCCAATCATAATATTGGGTATATTATGTAACAGGTCTTCAAGGCAAGTACAGCAAAGTAGAAGTAGTAGTGCTGTTTGAAACATGACCAGCAGATGGCAGCTTAACCCCAAGTCCTTGTTACCATCCTACCATTAAAACAGACAATACCTGAGGAGGCCATCCTGCAGATAGAGCATCTCATAAAGGAACTAACTTAACTTCACTAACTAGTAAGATCTTTTCAAATTTTCATGAAGCAGGATTAACAATAGTGTTATGTTTTTATCTCATTATACAATAAAAATACCTGATAGCAGATGGATAAAAAGGTTTTTCTCACATCTCAACCAAAATGCAGCATATTAATATTTAAACTGATTTCCTATGTGCGTACTTATCCTTTTCACTCGTCAAACATTTCTCTCATTATCGGTCTCATCTCCCACCTCACTTCTTCACCTTTAACCTCTGGCACCCCCTGAACCCTGTCTCCCTATTCCCTCGTTTCCCCCCTCTCTCTATCCTTCTGTCTGTCAGCTCCTACAGCAGACAGGAACTATAAAACAGTGAGCAGACTTTCATTGAGCAAGTGAACAGTGGGAGGCAACACAGTGTCCTTGACACAATCACTATTCACAACCGTGAATTTACTGGAAGGTTGCAGCTCCTTTCAAGTTTTACTCTTGGTTTTGTGTAAAACCAAGAGGCTGCCACAGAAGGAATGCTCTTCCATCTAAGGAAATATTAGAAGGTCATGGGAACAGTTGCAGCGAGTTTATACTTTCTATTCAGTCAATTTACATAATAAAATACACTATTTGATGAAAGCTCTATTCTGGCCCCACAGCATTGAGGAGTGCAGCGTGTTTTAGTTGTTGCTTTGCTGAAATTCAGTCCATCCTGGGATCATTTCTTCTGTTGCTGCTGACTCCAAACAGTCTGCTATGCCAATAATCAAACAATAACCTAAAATCACTGTAAGAAAAATAGATCAGGTCTGTGTGAGTTTATGCTGCAGAGAAAGTAAAAACACATAAACAGAGAAGTTGGTTTATTGGTTCCCCCCCAGCACCACAAGTGAATGAAGAACAGCCTGAGCTGAGAAATGGAAAAATTCAATAATCCAGTTTTTCCAAAACATTTCACACATAAATTCAAATGAGGGCTCTGATAAAACAGCATATGTTACACCCTAAAGGCTACATGCAATGGATGACTGCTGCTCTGAGATGCTAACCAGCAGGACCAGCCTGCTGTGTGAGTGAGACATATGCAATGGCCTCAATAACATGTGTTACTGCTCTGCTGCATGACAAAGAGAGAGCAATACTCTCAATGTGTGTGTGTGTGTGTGTCTGTGTGTCTGTGTGTCTGAAGCAGTGACACTCTTGTGTACAGTATGAGCATCCCTCCTCCTGCACATGTTTATTTCTGTAGACATCTGACATACATTATATGCATGTGCACACAAACACACATGCAATCTCACATGCTTTCACACACACACACACACACACACACACAGCTTTAAGATTTCTTTATTCCTCAGCTGTCAATTTAAAAAGCACATCACAAAAACTGATTTGTGAGAATGTTTTCTTATTGTTTTTCATTCGTGTCCTGCATTTAATGTGAGCCGTCCTCCGTGTGTCTCTTAAGTTTTCATGGGCTCCACATGCCCAGAGAAGGCACATGGGGAATAAATAAAGCTTTTGTCAAAGACCAACTGGCCCTCGTCCCAGATTCGCTTCTTCTTCCTCTCGTCAGGCAGCAGATTAGACCTCTCACTTCTGCTTTTATCCATGCGGATACCAGTGTGTGTATATGTGTATGCACATACAGTATGCCAGCTTGTAGTTCAAGTATCTTTTCAAGTGTGTGTACACGTGACATTCATAGAACAAGTCTTACTCTCATGTGTCTTAATCAGAGTTCGTCTCGTGATGCTCGTGCTGCAGGAGGAGGCGAGTCTCCAGTGACGCTGTTCTGTGCCACAGGACGGATACGACCCTGCTGGGCCGTCTTGCGGGCGTGCTGTCGGTCCCAGTCTGTGGCCACGGCATCGTCGTCCCAGATGGTGGAGGTCTCAGTGTCGCTGATGTAGCCTGGCTCTCCAGTGTAGTGTGTGGGATAGATGAGCAGCGGCTCTACAGAGAAGGCCTTCAGGTCCCGCGGCTCAAAGTGAGACATGTACTGAGTGCTGAGGAAGATTAGGGAGGGATGGGAAGAGGGAAAGAGAAAAAAATATGTGTAAGACATGTTATCAACATAGGGGCATTTTAATGATTATTTATTATATCATTTCCAATTAGGTTCTCAAATATTCTTTCAGCCATTTAGTCAGTAGATGTTAGAGTAGTGAAAAATGACAATCATTATTTTCCAGAACCTAAAGCAGTGTCTCGTATAGTCCAAAAACCAAGGTTATTTAATGCACAATGATATTAAACAGAGAAAAAGAAGCAAGAGCAAGTGATCAGTGAAAATTACTTCAATTGCAATGTATCAAGGGACTTAGTGACCCTAAATACTGAAATCTGAAATACTCAGTTCTCTGCCACCCATATGTTTGTAATTACCAATCTACCCTGACTGTAATTGTTTTATACTAAAGGTCACAAAAGAGAGGAGGAAGGGAGGAATAACTGGAAAGAGAGATTAGCTCACTGTGGTTTACACGACGATCATATCCTGTCAACTGGAAGTTCTGGTGCCGACACCAATGTAATATAAACACAGACAGCAAATATACAGGATGTCAAAAACAAGAACAGGATCTTCTTGCCTTCTGCAGACAAAGATGTTCTTATTGCTGTTTACATAATTGCAAGTTCTACACAACTGTTAGTGCTGGAAGTGCTTAGTCTTTATATCCAAATAGCAATTGGTATAGTTAAAACTCAACATACTACTCAACCTGACAATCTCACATTTTATAAGCAAACATTCTTCACCGTGAAAACATGTGCCAGATTAATTCATATAATTGTGACTCTAAATAAAACATAAGTAGAAAATACAAATAAAAAGTATGTGAGTACAAGTATCAGGTTTGATATGATGAAGAGCATAAAAATATTTAATCCCATCAGATCAAAATCACACCTTCATGTAGTTTTGTGAACTACCATAATATTGTTGCACATAGTGAACGGCATGAACTCTACTATTAGTGTGTCATCGTCAGCCTGCAGCAGAGCCAAAGGGAGCTATGAGCAATATTTGTGCGTGATATGTCAGCCTGACAGAGTCACACCTGTGGAGACAGAGGTCATTACAGAGATCAAGACCCTGCCGTCCAACTGGCTGTTTAAAGCCTTTCAGCAGGGAGGCTGAAACTCCACCCTTTTATTAGCTCTCAAAGGAACTTCCCTAAACCAACACAAAAACACACACAGCTTCCATGCAGCTTCCAGTAGAAAATTCAGTTATAAAGAGAACATAACATAACATAACTTAGGAAAGAAGCACCTCACTGACTTTAGAAACACAGCGGTACCTTCTCCCCTCAAAAAACAAACACAACTGACATAATATCCACATAGCACATAAGCCAGTGCAGTTTCTTTATATAATATTGAACAAAAGTCACAAATTTCTCCTGACACCTATTCGTAATTAGTCCATTGTTCCCATTTCTCTCACTTTCGAACAATCTCACCTTCTCTCACTACAACAAACACACACTGTGTATTTATCTAGAAAGCTGTACAGTGCACACTGGACACACATCACCATGTATTTATATAGTAAGTCACACACTCACTCAGTGTCCATCTCTACCCCACCCCCACTCTCAGGCCTCTATCAATGGAAATCCTGTCCCCCTTCCCCAACCAGCAGGAAGATCCGTGCTGGCCCACATTCCTCAAAGAGAGAGACGGAAGAGGGAGGAGAAGTGGGTGACACATGTAGGGACTGCACAAAAGTAGGGGTCTGTTTTTGAGAAGAGTGAATATAAAAAGTGTAAGAAAGCAGATAAATGAAGAATGAGAGCAGATCGGGGAAAGGTGGAGCACTGATTTAAAGGATGAAAAAGCAGAAAGGAGATGGGGATGGCGGTATAGGTGGAGGAGCGCACGACATGAATCCTCAAGGGGAACAGGAAAAGAATAGCAGGTATTGTGTGTCCTGTATGAGGCACTGTACCCACTGAACCCCAGGAACAATCCATGCACTGTGTGTGAGGGAGAACAGAAAAAGGAGATGAAGAAGAGGGGGGTGGTGCAAAGGAGGATAATAAAGTAAGGGGGATCAGGATCAGTAAGGACAGAATGAAAAGGGACAGATGTTGTGGCCTACCAGCTGGGTACAAACTAAATAACGACACACTGTCCCAGTGTCTAAAAAGTCACAAAAGTGTTATAAATATGTGTGTTTTTGTCTATTTATAGACGATTACTGTACAGTAGGCCTTTAGTCTACACTGATTTATGGCCCTCTGGTCTGTTTTTGTGTAGACACAGGATCCGTGCATGGCCTAAATTTCTCTGACAATGTACTTCACATGCACTTTTTTTTTTCTTTAAATGTTCATGATTATTCTAAATGTGGATTACCGGATATGTTGTTATGTAAGAGGTCACATGCAATCATCTATCTGTGGTCCTGGGTAAATATTTGCATGTCTCTCCATAAACCACTTGGTCTGAAAGGGTCTTTGTATCTATGTTAGTGAACATTATACAGTAACTCTTTCTGTAATGTGTGGGTTTCTGGATCACATGCCTTGTATCACACATGTATTGCTTTTATGCTGCATTGTAATTTGAAATCACATATGGTGAAAAGTGACGACTGACTTGGGGTGTTTGTTGAACATGATTGGCAGGAACTCGTCAACAGGCAGCATCCTTGTGAACGGCTGTGCAGCCAGCAACTTCCTGGCGCCCTGATTCGACAGTGTGTAGCCGAGTGTCCAGTAGGAGTAGTCGGCTTCAACCAGGTTGTTTACACCTTCCACTGACTGCTCTGGCTGTTGCACCTGCATACGCTTCCGCCCTACATAGCTGGAAAAGAAAGAGAGGGTATAATGATGAGGCTTCACACAAATGGGTTTTAGGAGCAGACATTCACCCAAAGTAAAATATTATACGAGTATTTAGAGAATGTATGTGACTCTGAGCTTTTCATAGTTTGAAATCCTTTAAGCAAGCTGTATGTGCTTCCTTGAGAGTGTGTGTGTAAATTGTTGGATGGGTGTTCTTACATGAGGTCCCAGTCCAGCTGGGCTTTGTCGATGTCATCCATTATGGCCTGTAGCCGTCGTTTAAACCGGGGCTCAAACCTTACATCGTCCTCTAAAACAAGAACTTTCTGGAGGCCACGCTCTACCACCTGATAATCACACAGCACAAATATTCACTTGAAAATTAAAGTGTACCTGCATTATTTTAGCCCTCGCTTTTCCAATGTTCTTAATTTTACCAGCTAGAAGACATGGAAGCAATATTCCAAAATGAATTTCTACATTCATGCCAGATTCCTGACATGAATTTGTCTTTCTTAGCTCTCCACTCATCTTACCCGACATGCAGCATGCTTTTTAAAAATGTGCTAAGCACTGTATGCCAGGTGAAATCAGATCATTAAATTGTTTGACCTCTGTTTAATTCTAAACTTGTGGTGTAGTAACTTCTTAACAGATCGTACTAATCAGAGATATATGATATAAAATACACTAACTAGTGTGTGCAATAAAATCAAGTCGGTTGCAGGTGCAAAGTGACTCTACTACATCCAGAGCAGCAACCCTGGAGCTGGAAGGGATTCAGTATCCACTTACAGAACACTTCAACTGGTTGGATCTTTGTTGTTGCAAAAGCAGTCCTCACCTGTGTCCATATAGAGTGGTGGCTCAGGAAGCAGCCAATTTCCCCTCTGGTTAGGACTCGGCCAGAGTAAGGATCCTTGTAGCCTGGCATCATCTCTATCCCCAATGCCTGCAGCTGTGATGTGTTCAGAGCACTAAGAGAGTTTGACAAGGGGTAGAGATGAGAATATCAGGGTGTTTCATGTATCTACACTCATTATATAGCTGATTTGGTTGTCAGTAAGGAAATCATCAGAGCAAAACAGCAAAATAAAATCTGACAGGTTGCAACAAGTAATACATACTGCCAGGCAAACAAAGGCTGGGAGAGGGATTAGGGCATTCAAAACATGAGAGAAAGTAAATCAGGCATATTGCTACAAACACCAAATCTGTTTTTAGACAGAATGTTTGGATGTACTAGTGACAGATGGGAGACAAAAGACTGAGCCTTATCTTAGCTGGCACTCAGGCACTGGAGATAAAGTGCAGAACAGAAGATAGGAAAATGTCACTTTTATTTTTGTGCAGAACAAACCTAAAAAGGTTTAATCACAGCGAGTTTGAGAAGACTTTTTCAGGATTGATGTCAGGATTAGTATGTTAATCTTCAGGCCAGTTTGGGTTGTGTGTTCCTAACCTACCTGCCATCCACTGCGTCTCTCAGTGTGGCATGTAGACCCAGTGCCGCCATTGATTTTAACATCCTGGTTCTTCTGTCCAGCCGGCGCTTCAGGTTAATCAGGAAAATCTAAACATTCAACAGAAAAAATAAACATATACATTTCATTACATTTTTTCATTATCAGGCTGACGCAAAACACAAACACAGGACATAAAAAATAGATTAAGGTCAGATACTATAGGTAGTGTATGAAGGAAAGACAACTCAAAGAGCAGAAGGCAAGGAAGAAAATTAGGAGGAAAAACAGGAACTGACAGTTGGTGATTAACAATAAATACACTGAGAGGCAGCAGTTGTTGACTTCCTGGCCTGCACTCTCATAACTCACTTCATCAAAACCCATTGTGTCCTGTGGTGATGGAGGCGAGTACAAGTGTTCAGAGGGCTCAATGTCATGGTGAACTGTTGGCAGAGAGATAAAGGCAGGAGAAGGTTAAAATGGTGAAAACAGGATTCGAGAATTAATGAATTTTCTCTGGATTGTGATGGTTTACTTAGTTTGGTTTATTTAAAAATCAGAGCAGAGAAAAGAGCAGTGTGGGGCATTGGATAAACAGAGAGGGACAGTGAAGAGGAGGAGGATTAAAGCAAGAGGGTTGACAGGATACAATCACAGAGGATCAAGAAGGAGAAGGAGTGACAGTAAAAACACAACAGCTGGAAACTGTTTGTGCCTTTGTGTGTGTGTGTGTGTGTGTGGGTGTGTGTGCGTGCGTGCGTGTGTGTGTGTGTGTACTCACTCAAAGCCTCCGTGATGGTGTGTATGAAACTCTCCTTTTCATCGTCCACATTTTGTTGTGCTTTGAGAGGGACAGGCAGGAAACCGTAGTTTTCTCTGTTACACACATACATCTGCACACCTGGGAACACACACACACACACAACATGCTATACTCTTCATATAGTTTTGGCGTTTGTAACAAACCAAAGTGCTGGGAAGTTAGTTGTAAATTCAGTGTGTTCTCATGCAAAAGACAGATAATCTCACTTACATGCTATATCTGCATGCACCTGTATATGGTATACTGCAAGTACTAAAACTAACTTTTTGAGATGGAAGAATGCTATCTCTGTGTTTCATTAAGTGTCTTCATGCTTGAGATGATATTTGTTAATATTTCTGCAAATGCTTTAAGTGTTTACTTTTTACTGAGCTGGCAGGCAAAGGCCACACACTGTTACTGGCATTAAGGCCTAATGGTTCTGTTTGTTCACAATGGATGATTACTCATCAGAAACACACAAATATACAAACAATGATAAACTTGCACAATAACAGATATTCACATGCACAGTTAACACAGCCACATTTATGGCTGATGTAAAAACAAAGGCATCCTGAGTTATACTGCAGCACACACACATGCTGATTTTCAAACTGACCTGCCTGGCGTGCAGAGAAAGCAAACACCATGATGTCATCAAAAGCCCAGCTGTAGTCTGGGTGAGGGGGGTAGAAAGCCAGGTCCCTGCTGGATTCACGACGCAGGTCTACTAGGTAGGTGCTGTGCACCATGGGAACAGGGAAGCAGCCATGCCGTTTCCACTCCCTGATTGGCTGATAGTCTGGGGTTCGCTTATAATAACCCTGCCAGAGAGGAGGGAGATGAAGAACATAGTAAATGTAGTGGAGTGGATGGACAGAAAGGTGAACTGTCCAAACTGTACCTGTGGGGTGATGCCACACCAGAAGTTGGAGTAGAGCGAGCGAGACTCTAACATGGGAGCCACCAGGGTCAGGTTCTCAGCCATCATCAGGCTCAGCACACGAGGGTTGGTCAACAGGTTATCACTGTCTACAAACTAGAGAGGAGTAGGGTCTGAGAGGTCACTCATTATGAAATATAACTTCCAAAATTCAAATGTGCCTAATATTTAATCTAAAAAACTTAAGTGAACATAAAAACTAATTAGGACAAGAAACATTTATTTTATTTATGTAAATATTTTTGCAGTGTACATCAACTTCAATTGAAAAATTCAATTTAAACCACATAATGTGTAAGTGCTTGACACATTAGTGTGTGTTTATTATTCAATAAAGAGCATCAAAGTCGATACCAATATGTAGTCGGCCCATCGTTCCCTGGCTGCTTTCAGTGCCGCCTGTCTCAGCTTCATCATGTGGTTGAACCTGGAGGGGGGCCAGTGCTTTGGACCCCACTCATCTGTGTAGGACCTGATAAAAAGAATAATAAATAATTTAATTATGTAATATTCAGCATTTCATTAGAAAACTTAGGCAGAACAAATCAGGAACAGAAGCCTCTCCTGACTTTGCCTTAATAGATGCTTAATAACTGATTCCTGCGTGACTCACCGTGGCTCCTCCATGGGTCTCCACTCCACATAGTGATAGTCATGCTGGGCTCTCTTCAGCCACTCTCTCAACATGGCAGTGCTGTTGTCTATATTGTGGTCTGTTGCTGCCCTGAAACACCAACACATAGCATCTGTGTTTCATTCAAGTGAAACAGACTACTGACGGTCAATCCTATAACAAAACAGCCACTGTTATTGTCCCTGAAACTACAATGAGTCAACTCAACACTTAGGATGTAAACAACTGTCCTGGCGTCTCAGCTCCATTTTCAGGGATATGATTTGATGGAAAAATAAGAATACATGAAGCAGAGTGAAACATAATGCAGAAAAGCTGTCATTAGCTTATTGCCATGTTATGGATGAAGAGATTCAGGCGAGGCATCACAGCGTAGAAAGACATTAGTGTGAGGTAGTCTCCTCTAGAGACCGGCTGTCACTTTTCTTTTAACAGCTGTGGGGGCTGGATAAGGACGTCCATCAAATAATCAGGTCAAGCTCCTCAACAAAATGAATGAGGTCAGGCTGAAGGTGTTTTTCCTTAATCTGACTGTGAATATTGATGTGTAAACAACTTGACACCAAATTATTGTAAAGGTAGACTGCCAAAGCACCAGTTTCAACACACACACACTGCTACCTGTAAGCAAATGATGTCAGTGTAAAATCTATGGCAGTTGCAGCTGCTTGTTTGTTACTCCTGTGGTTTATACTCTGTATTGCTGTTTCTTCACAGAGATTTCCACTTCCATTCCCAGAGTTGACTCACACAAGACACTGTGGCTACTGTATGTGTGGGTGAGTGTGTGTGTACAAGCAAGATAAATTAAAACTGTAAACAAGCCCTGCATCACTGTGCAGCTCGCGATCACTTCTATGCATTTAGAGGCATCAGAAAGATTGATGCTGCCTGTCTCTCCCGCTCTTTGCATTTAAAAGACCATTTAAAGAGAAAAGGTCAACAGAATGAGGCAAAACCCTGTACACTTTCTGAATGTGTGCGTACAACTACACACACACACACACACACACACACACACTTGAGTGAGTGAGATGGAGTTTTCCACTGCTCGCTGTAACATTCCTTGCTGTTCTCTCTCCAAAATTGCAACCAATTTTAGACCGGCTGGGCAGACATAGAAACACACACATACACACACAGCAGTTAACTGTAATTAGACTCTCAACATAGAGGATGACAGTGATGACACTCTTCACTTACCCATACATTCACAACACCTGTTCTCTCTTTAAGACATACAGATACGGGCATATACACACAGACAGGCTGATGCTTATATGATCACAAAAACCAGTGCTTCAAACAGTAAACATGTAAAAATCACACAGATACATGTACAGTCCTGTGTTACACACAAAGGTTACTCAGAAAGCAGTAATGGGCTTCTAAGTCTGGAATTTCACTCACCTTCAGCCATCCAAAATAATCAACCCCTCCAAGAAGCCTGGAGGACACACAGTGGTAAATAATTTTGATAATATCTATGTGTGTGTGTGCCTGTCAACACGTGCAGATGTGCAATAAGATGTACAAATGGTCATTTTGGGCTTCTGGGAATTGTTGTTTTACAGCAGTATAACTGGTGAGCTGTGTTATACAAGTTATATACGCATATCGCAGGGTAGAGACACAGTGAAACACCTGACTTGCTGGTAATGAATAGATCTGCACAGACGTTTACATGCTTCTTTGACTGCTAAACTGCACATTGCTGGGGGATATGAATATGTTCCTACATGTCGTCTCCTAGTGACAGACCCAGCTCGAGGCAGGTACAGTATTTGAAAAGAGCAACTGAGAAGTAAAGGAAAACATACAGAATCTATATGTTTGTGGTACATAAGACAACATGAGCGAGTGTGGGAGGGGTGAAGGCTTTGTCTTTGCATCACTTACTGCTAAACACGAACTAAAAATATCCAGAATTTTAAAATGTAAATGATGATAAAGTATTAATATATTTGTGAATTCCTCACACAGCTCTTCCAAACTTAAAAAGGATCAGCGTGACTTTGTTTTACACACAGCACACTAAAATGCTAAAGATGCTTTCACTGTGGCTCACAAAATCAGAAAAAATATAAATCTCCCTGGAGTCCAGTCTTGTATTTTACAGGCTCTTTTTGGTTTTGTTTTGTTTATGCATTTCTTATGTGCCTGATCAGGCAAACCACAGACAAGAAAACAGAAGATGTTACTCATTGTGTGCTTTCCATAATTTTCATGGGACATTGCTCCGTCTTCTCATCTTATTTTAGACACATTTGTCATACTATGTATATGCACCTTCCCTTCAATTTCCTTCAATTTTCCGCAAATCAGCCACTGAAGCCGAACTCTACTGCATTGTGACCTCAGTGTCACTTCAAAAGGCTTTGATAGTTTCTGTCAAAAACTTCAGTTATGGCAAGAGTCTCTGAAATTACAAGAGGATGATTTTGTTAAAAACAAAAAAGGGTACATGGACATAGCAAACACATAAAAGGTTAACATAACAAACATCCAATAATCTGGGCTCTTGGGCTAAAATCCCTGTCCTTATCCCTTCATACCTCTGTATCTCTTGCCTACCCTAGCTCTTGCCTCATGCTGTGTCTCCTCATTCCTGTTTTGAAGTTTACAGTAAGTTGCAGCCTCGTTATTCTGCTGCCTGCAGCGTTGGGATTTGGTTTCTTCTTCCCTTTTATGTGTTTATGATCAACATCTGTACACCACATGTTTTCTTCAGGTCTTACCTCCACATCCCACCACTCTTATCTCTCTAACACCTCATAGATGTCCAGTTATTTTTCCCATCATTGCACAACCACATCTGTCCCTTCACTCAGCCATAGTACATGCATCAAGCCCTATTATCACCTGTTGTCTCTCCAGTGCTCATTACACAATATTCAGATATCACATCAGTCCATAATCTGTGCAGGTATAGAATATTATGATACTATACAGATTAGATAAAATTGTAGACTGGAAGAGAAAAACATGTATTTTGCTGACAACAAAATCGCAGCTCTTCAATGAAAAGTGCAAACTATTGCATCACATTTTATAAAATGTGACTATATTATTTTAAATATTGCCATAGTATTGTAATATTATTTTGTATATTAGCAAAATTGCTGTGAAACCTCTTTGAACTGGCCAGATGGCACTGCAGCAGTTATAAAATGCGTCAATACATCTGTATCTCCATCATTAACTTGATTATTAAACCACTTCATCACTCTCTCTGCAACCCACCTGGATGGCTACCCCCTGCAGACTTGTGTGTCAGATAATACCAAGCATGTCATGAAGAGCTTAACTGAAGGTTAACATCTGGCTTTAAACACAGGGGCATGTCTCTGGGACTGGCCCTCTCCGGTAAACACAGGTCTGAAAGGCCCCAGCTAGCAGGCCAGTGTTAGCTGCCTGTTGGTTCAATAAACTATCCAATATCACTGCCAATAATGACTGGGTGCTGCATGTAATTAAGAAGTAAGAATGCCTCTTTCAGACGTGAGCACGGATGCCTTTAAAACATAATAACTATGCTGGTGTGTGTTGACATTGTAATATTAGTCTGTAGGCTGACGTGGTTTTATGGCCCATGGCAAAGAAGAAACAGGAGGGGTAGATGAGCAGAAAGATGGAGGGGGAAACAGAACGAAAAGAGTGGTAGAGAGGGAGAGTGGGAAGGACTGGTGAGACGGGACCTCCTGACTGAAATTCCTCAGGACTCTGAGGGTCAACAAAACTACCAAGGCTGGTAGAACTTGCACTGAAGTGTGATATAATAATGGGTACTGAACTGAAATAATAGCATTTTGTGTTCTCTTATGGAGAACCAAGAAATGTGAACATGCATCACATGCTATCACAGCAAGCTGATATAGAAGCTGTGACAGAGGAGCCAAAGGATAAGATGCAGGAAACGAGAGAAAGCGGTTAAGTAACACAGACAGATGGTGCTAAAGTTATATTTTCTCTGCGCTCTAAACTCTGACTGACGAAGGATTGATCTGTTTCTTCTCCTCTCTCTTCATCTCACTCTCTTTACATCCCCATCTCTTTCATCTTAATCACATTCCACATCCAGCACCCCCCACCCTGATGAGAGACCTCATACCAAGACGCCCATTATGTTTTTGTTCTATCACTGTAATGCTGCCAAGCTCTGACAGTACTGCTGGAAGTGTACTGGAACACATGGGGCATCTAAGGAAAGAATTCATACTTTGGGGCCAAGTCTGGGAACAATCGTTTCCATTCCTGGGACTAGAGAGAGTGAGAATTTGAAAAAAGTCTTAGGGATTAGAAAGTTAGTTCTGTTTGTTTACTACAAATGATTGAACAGATATGTCAGCTCTACAGAGATTTTCCCAATTATGCCTTCTTCCTACTGGGCCGAAAGGCCAGGGCTGGACTATTGGCAGGTAAAACATCAGCAGCTGCATCCCCTCAGCTTCCTCAGAGAGTTTGTTGGTTGAGGCTGAGATCAGGGCTGGGAAAGATTAAGCTTTAAAGATGGAAAAAAGACACTGGACCACAAAGTAATTCCAACTAATAACATCTCAGTATTGGATGTGAATTGTCTTTATTAGCCACAGATACCCTGCAGCTGTTTAATGTGCTTTTTAATGTGCCTAATGTCCTCTTCACAAACATCAATGTCCTTTACGCACTCCAGTTTATCTTTATCGTAGCTTGGGGCCCAGTAGTAAATACTGAGTTGAACTTACTCATTCTTAGTTTTGATTATTGTATGGGTCTTCTTGACAAATATGAAAAGTATAGAAAGATTAAATCCTTGGCTGTACTTTAACTTTATTTTGGCCTCATTTCATTGTCTCACTCATATTTTCAGTGCTATGGCTTAGTGACACTATTATCATCAAGAGCAACACCAGTAATGTCCCTAAACCTCATTACATATGAACGGGACTCAGTGCCATTTTAGTGCAATGGGTGACTTTCTCACAGCAGGGTGCCAACAAGATATGTTCTGTTTTATTTGAAGCCATCTGAAACCAGCGGTGTCTGTGAGTGAGTGGGTGTCTCTGAAGTCAAATGTTCTGTGAAATTCTCCACAATGCTTGAGGGTGGTAGTAGTTTGTATGTAGTATGTGAAACATCAGTTGCAGATTCACTTATTCAAAGCAAACTGTGTTCTTTCCCAGACACAATCAGCTTCCTCTGCTCCAGTGAGTCACTACAAGCTGTTCATCTGAGAAATATAATTTTCCCATGTGTTTCTCAGTTTCTATGCATGGGATGTGACTGCAGACTGCAACTCCTCAGGTGATACTGATTGGGAGGTCAAACAGATGATTGTGGCCTGGCATTCTGCACATGGAGGTTCTGGCTTGCTGTGGGCATTGTGGGATAACTGGAAAAGTAAATGGAAAACAGGTGCTGAGCCAGAGAAGAACAGATACACACACCCATTATGTGTGCATTAATACACACACATACCCATCTAAAACACACAAGCATATGTGTGACGAAACATACTGTTGCGTGTTAAAGTCATATTTGAAATGCACCAATGACGATAATAAAACACACTCATTTTAGGACAGAATAAAAACACTATGATTTAATACCTATTGACACACACACACCAAAAGCAGATTGCTAATCATTCACAAATGTCCATCTTGTCTGCACCAGATAACAAACAATAGCCTACCCCATTCTAAAAATGTATTCTGTACATTTGGATGAACTATTCTCCTAATATGACGGAACGCTCTGCCTGATTAAACCAGGAATTTAAACCAGGATTTCTGCTTCACTGGTTGGTGACATGGAGGAAAGAAGTAATCCTGAAGTAAACAACTGGCATAAAGAAGCCACCAGGGTACTATCCAACACTGTACAACTTCTTAGCCTATTTAGTTATTTCCATTTTCTCATATTTTTTATATATGCCAGTGAGGGGAAATGCAGATTAATAGTAAATAACAGCTAACAAAGACACACTGGCGTCACAAAACCATCAGGGGTGTTCATATACTCTGGTGGAAACACAACAGGACACCTCGAACAGGCACATGGGTACGGTTGCTTGTGTGCAAGGGGCTGTATGTTGTGGGTAATGCTGCTACAGGTGAGAAAGGATGATCAGTTTGAATAATCTATATATGAATTTGAAGATTCATTGAAAACAGTGTTGAGAATCTGTTGTTGTGGGGGTTTGATGAAAGGTTGATCACTGGTGGGACTGCAATGTGTACAAGCTGTACAAGCAGGGGCAGGAGAGTCAGTGGTCTCACATGGGTGATTCAGGATTTTTGGTTATTTTTAAGCATTATATTATAAGTGTGAATCTAGCTTTAAGGTTCATTTTTACCATTTGGTCACAACAAAGCAACTGTTGAGTTAACTAGTGGGACACCCAAGTGAACAAACACAAAACATTTAAGTGGCACAAATTTATCTGGATTTTTGTTATGGCTCATTTAGTGCTATGTAACTCTGAGTACTTGCCAAAGTTTACTTTAGAAAAGTATATTGATTGCATCATGTTACAACATGTCATATCACGCAGGCATCAAATGCTTGAGTGGAGCTGGGTATGTATCTAATAATCTCACATCAGTCGTCCTATAACATATAATAGAAAACAGATACAGTGACAATAACATACACTGACTGTTTCAGAGGAGCTACACTATATTTGACACATGAATCACTAAGGCATTTATCCTGTGTTGATATGTATAAAGTCATATCATACCTGAGGTTTTGCTGAGATGGTGCAATAGGTGTAAGTAATTTTTGTTGCATATTATTTTTGTCCACAAATGCAATGAGAAAAAAATGTTCAACACTAAGAAAAATCATATCACAAAGCCCACGCCTCATTGTCACGAGGTATAACATACAGCGATGACAGGCATAAATGTGGGATAAGTGGTTAGATGATAAACGAGTAAATAAACAACATGACATAATGAAAGCAGTAAAGTGGGACCTCTGGGGAAGTCTGATGGTGTCAATGCTCTGACAACCTCTCCGTGGCTCATTCTGTCTCTGACAAGTCAACAAATCATCTGACAAGTCAACAAATCATCTCAACCTGAGACAAGCACCTGGGAAAGCACATCACCACACAAACACAGCCAGCAGGCAGTAAGCAGCAGGCAGCCAGCAGCACGAATAGCAAAATAATAGCAGGCTGGCCTGAACTTTAGAGAGCTTTGCCTGCATTGTGCCTCAAATGTCACGGCTTATGAAATGCTTCATGATTTCTATTGAAGCTGCCTACTATAAACAATAACTGTAGACAGGGTGCATAACTGGCAATAGGCTGACTGGAAAAACACAACAGAATAAAAGATAAAAGAAATGAAATAGCCCTCTACATTTCTATATTTAGTCTAATGAAAGAAATACTTTGGTATTGTGGGAAAAATGTTGATTTGGGTTCATGCAGAGTGTTTGATGAAAACCCTGACCCCTCTCACATTGGTACATTAGCTTTGCTTACTTAAAAAGACAGGAGCAGACAATGGCCTGGAAACCATGATGACAAGGCTCTAGGTGCACACAGCCAGAGCATAACCTTCTGTGAAACTGTAACTTGTCAATTTTACACTTAGGTTTTTGGAAATAATAAATGAGCAAAACACAATGAGCTGAATGTGAACATTAGAGGTGCTTGTAGGCAGATTCTTTTACATCTTCATATATCCAGCTAGCTGTTACCTTCTGCTTCAATTTTTTAGGCTAAGCTATGCCAAGCTGCTCCCTGAAGAACCAGACACATTCAATTTTATATTCTGAACTAGAGACTTTACGATTCACATTTGCAATTAATCTGACATCAGCCTTTGGACTGAGATCCAGATGCTTCTTGCAGCAAGGTGACATTGCTGACCAGTGTGCCCTCTGTCTGACCTTGGTTTGTCAGTGTACTCTGAGGCTTTTACACATGAGAGATGTAAATCTCACCAATGTGTGAGGTGAAAGCTGACATATCATTGATTCATAAGGCAGAAGATTTCCTGCTGCTGCTGCTGCTGCTGCTGTTGCTGCTGTGATCACACATTTTTCTGACTCATAGAAACTACTGGGAGCTAGTGCTAAGCTTAGTCACACTGAGTGTGGCTGTTCTCCAGGGGCCCTTCCACTAATGAGATTATTAGCCTTTGTAAAGAACAATATGAATTTTAGTGGCTTAGTTCACAGTCGTTCTGTTAGAATGAAAAAGGAGCAACACAACAAAAGGGCAGGGGGGAGCACATGGTGCAAGCTACTGTGGGAATGTGGATTAACCATCCTGCTAAATGCCCCCTGGGTAATTTCCCAACATTGCTGACCACCTTCTACCTCCCAAAACATCCCCCTTTCTCTAATTCCTTGCATTCTTTCATCCTTTAACAGCAGTGTGAAAGTCTCACTGCTCTGCCACTTCTCTCTAAAACCTGCGTCCACTTGCAGACAATGTCTTAAGGCAGTTTACTGACCATCCCAACTGTCAGTGTGAGTCAGAGCTGAAGAAACAGGGTGGAGGAGACGATGCAGATTATCCTGTCAAAACTGTCAAACTGGAAAACCTGGTCCTCCCAACAGCCTGTGTAGATTTTTGGCAACATGGATGATTTCACCATCTAACTGAGCTGTTAAGTGCTTTAAGCCTGCTGTTGTCATGTCATTTCAACATTTGCTCTTTATTTTGTTGTTTGTTTTGTAATACTGCAATACTAATCAGGCTTTAAAAAACCTTTCTTCTTGTTTCAACTATTATGCTCCATTCATGCTCATATATAATACATGGACATTCACACAGATGCAGAACAAACACACATTAACATAACAACAAAAACATCATCTTCCCTGGTTCTGTAAAAGAGGGTGTGCTGGAGGTTAAACAGAAAAACACCATCTCTTTCCCCTTTTATCATCACTCTTATTATTATGTTTAATTATCCACATCCTTCTTCTCTAGTCCTCCTGGCTCTGTCTCTGCTGGATCGTATGTCTGGCATAAATGGGAGGGGATAAAGAAAAACAATCCTCTGTTCTTTCAAAGCCTGAGGTCTTTTTGATAGTTTCAGTAGTGGTTTATATCCCTCTGTCCATAATCTATCTAGACAAACTATGGGTGGTAGCACAACAAGACTGCCTAATGGACCCTCATACCGTCATCTCACATCGTTTGCGTCTGTTTCTCCAAGCTTCTTACCTCGCTCTACTGTCAAAGAACGACAAAAATAACACAAAATAATCATTGAGTTCCTGTGATGTTGAAGTCATTTAGAAATACTAACTCAATAACTGGTTTTACTCATTTAGAGGTTGCACAACTCATCTGGAATTCTTCTTCAGTCATATTCAAATTCTGTGACCTGAGACTTGTCAGACATAATTTTTAGCTTTTAAACTGTTGTTGTCTTACTAATTATTGATCTGTAACACACTGTAAAGACACTAAATCATGAATTTATGCTTTTAGTGAGAGGTGAATTACAACTTGACATTTATGGCAAGGATTTATGGTTTGGCTTACATCTTGAGCAATATTAATGACGACTAACAGAAACAAAGAGGCTCAGATCTGTGTGAGTAAATCACTTTCCTGACCAGTTTAGCCACCAACACCACCACTAAAAGACATTTCTCTTCAAATATTAAAGATGATTCGATGTTTCTGCTCTTTCCAGTTGCCAAATTTTTTCAAACGTATCCTCACCACAGAAACGAAGCAGCACAGCAAACTAAAGCATCACTTATTTTCATCTAAATCATCTAATTTCCTGGTCTCTTGCACAACTGTTAGTCTGCACACATAAATTTATGCACCTATGTGCTAAAAAGGATTGTATCAACAAATGTTTTCACTAATTAGCCTATTGCATTTGAGATGAGAGTGGAGTGAGGGAAGACAAAATGAATTGGTAGTTTCCAGCTTCTTACTGGCTGAACACACCTGATCCAGGTCACCAGCAGTGGGTAGAGCAGGGATGGCTGGAAAACAAGCAGGACAGTGGCCCTTCAGGAACATGGGTTGCCCACCCCTGGCATAGATTCTGCAGATTTTGCTCCTGAAAATAAAGCAAGTCCTGACAGATGTTTGTGATGCAGGGCCTGCTGTGTGTGTGTTTCTGTGTGCTTCATAATTCTGTCTTTCATGTCGGTGACACTTCTGTGACAAATAAGACCTCAAACATATGCTGCTAGTTTTTTCTGGCTGCATCTGCAGGATAAAGAAACACCACTCAGAGCAGATAGGGCCCTTCCTCTGATAAATCACTCAAAACACACAGACCTCATGCCTGTGCTAAGTTTCTTCTGTGCCCATGTGTGTGTTGTGGGGAGGGTTTCTGAATTAGAAACAGTCCCTTTCACTCAAGAAGGGAAACAAAACAAAAGAAGGCCAGGGAAAGGGAGAAAGGATGGCAAACACCCACCACCATGTGACCAACATCTCACATTCTTCACACCTACAATGTGCGCTGATTATCAACTTGCCTCTACCCAGTAATCTGTCAGACTGTGTTTCTGTCTGAGCCATCAGCCTAGATAACCCAAATACAGACCGCACAAGGGCACACACACATTTTACGCATGACTTTGCAGAGCTCACACACACAGACATAGACACACAGACATAGACACACACACACACACACACACACACACACACACACACACACACACACACACACACACACACATACATACTCACACAGTAATGCCGCTGTGAGACCAACTCAATGTCTCCTTTCATCCATTCACTGGCAGGGCCTTTCTTTGCTTTATAGTCTCTGTCTGCTTTCATGAGACAGAAAGAGACTCACAGGACTGTACCTGGAGTGAGCCCCCCCTTTCATACCTGCCTGCCCTGCTGTTTTAAAGCCCCGTTTCCGCTGCATTGTGCTGAATCAGACGGAGGGGACCGTGATTAAGAGTTAAGCCGAACTCTAACGTGCACAGCAGCTCTTTCATCTCCTCACACAGCGTGCAATTTGGATGCCGAGAGCCACGCGAGGAAGGTGCATCGTAAAATGCAGCAACAGGTCTCTGAGCCGACAATCTGTTATTATAATGTATTAATTGGCACACGCTGTTTTTCAGTACAACACGCTCCAGTGCAGACATCCGTAACTGTGGAAAATGCTAACTACAACGCACAAAACAATGTATGATGAAGAGGTGTACTCTTACTTGTAGAAATATTTGCACAGCATTGTTTACTTAAATTTTACTGTAAGAGTCATTTCTACCAGAAACACCCTCCCATAAAGTCTCACTACTGCATCCCTGTTTGTGCGCCTCACCAGATCGCAATGCGCTCCTTCGGGTACTCCAGCCTCTCGATGCAGCCCAGGTAGTGTGGCAGGCTGTGCGCTGCGTTACGAACCACGATAGCGATCATAACCTTTGGCTTCAGCAGGGAGGACTCTGGTTTAATCTGCTCCTGCACCAGCGTCATGGGCTCCGACAAGCCGCCGGGCACCAGGGCGGCCAGCAGCGCCCACAGCACAGCGACGACTAACATCTTCGCTTTCTGATTCTGCTGCGGCTGTGACCTGGACCCAGAGCACAGAGACAGACTGAGCGAGGCAGAGACTGGGAGAGAGGTAGTGAGCCACAGTGGGAGGGGGAGAGAAGGAGGAAGGTAAATAAGGGGGTAAAGAAGGGGGTGGGTGGAGGACTTACCTCTTTTACCCCTCCTACACCTCTGCTGGCTTCTGCTGCTGTCTGGAGCCTACGGGCCTAAATGTGGGAAGTGAAGCGCACCACACTCGCACTGTAAATCTCAGCACTGGCCTTCACTGGCCCCAGTAGACAGTATCTACATCTAGTAGTGCTGAGGAGGAGAAAAGATCTGTTCTAGTGAAGTGCCCCGATAATCCTAATTCAGACAGGGTTACTGCTGGATACTACTGGCAAACAATAATAAATGACACTGAAGAATAGGTAATGTATAACAGTCAAATATGCATATTATATTAACACATCTGCTGATTAAAACACCCCAGAAAATGAGGCTGATAGGTGCTATATTTTTATTTTATATCTATTAACTTTAGATACTTCTTTAATTTTATTGGTTTTATTGTCTGCATCCACTCCTAATAAAACAACATAAAAATCATTTGTTGTGCAAACCTGTCTTTCAGACTGTGGCACAGTTTTGCATCCTATCCAGGTACAGCTTACACTGCTTTCTTCATAGCTCTTTTTGGCTGCTGATCCTAGTAAATTAATTAGCCACTTAGACTTTCACTTTTTCACATTGGCATTGGTATTAATTGGATGTCTGGGTCACATGGTGTGGGGGAAGAACCAGAGAACCATGAGGCACTGTGGTACAGTCCATGCCTGGCTAAGGTGCTCACAGGCTGTATGATGGCCGCTGAACGTCCTGGTCCCCTGCTGTTGGGGATGAACCAGAGACCAAGGGGCACTGTGGTACAGCCTATATCAGGCGAAGGTGCTCATAGGCTGGCTAAAGGCAGCTGGACATCCTGGTCCCTTAGTGGTGGGAAAGAACCATTCCTTGACAAACACCAAACTTCAGTGGTTACTGACAATGACCATGATGCACATGTGCAACATTGCAGACAATTAGTGCTTCCTGTGTCTAAAGGTTGTGAAATTTGGCACACTCTCATTAGTTCTGTACATTTGATGGACATCCCATGTTTCAATATTAGATGGTGACATGTCAGGGCTTGTGGCACCCAAGATGCCTGGACCTGTCATTGCCGCTCGCCGCAATATTATAGTATATGCTTATATATGACTACAGTAACCCTCCAGTAACCTTGTTTAATTATAGTTCACTAACAGACACACAGACAGATGGGCAAAGCCAGCCTACGTGTGTCCCTGTCTCGATTCAGCTCTGTTTATTTAAGCTAGGATCTCTGCCACCTGGTAATGTTTTCCCTCTTCGCTGAGGTAATGAGAGTACTCTGTCGTGTGCTCTGTTGTTGGATGCTCTTAGTCACCATTGGATGAGAGACAGAGGCAGCGATGATTTCAGTCTGTCCGAGTAATCCCTTAGCTCCCTCTAGTGTTTTTCCAAACCTGGTTTCAGATGAGTGAAAAACATGAAGGAGGCCGCCACAAGATCACGGCCTTCAAAACCACACAAACTGGCCCAAAATTATACCCCAGACAACACTGAAAATTCACTACAAACTTTGCTATGTCAAGGTATGCTGACTTTTTAAACCTGCAGTTTAACTTTTACCCTTGCAAACAGCTGTCTGTCATAAAACAGTCCACTGCCGACGGCAGGAGTCTGCTCAGGCTTGTCATTTCTTAGGGCCAAACATTTAATCCAGGTCATTTAAATAAATGACTAAACTGAGAAAAGCCTCCTGTCTGTCAATTCATTATGCACTTTATACAGTTCTGAACAGCCTCACCCTGTTGGCCCACAGTCAGCATTCAGCACCCACTCAGCTTGCAATATATTTCCATTATTCAAATGGCTCATGTACTTCCTTTTCTAACGTAGCAAAACATCTGCTTTGTAATTTTGGTTGCCTAGAGCCATTTGTCTTTCTGTAGCTAAACTATGGATGACAGGTAGCGCAAAACTGTATCATTTTTTTTTTAGTTATGCTTGGAAAAATGTATATTTTAAGCGCTGCCAAGCTTCTGGTTTGTGAAACTGTGGTACCTTAAATAGCTATAGATTTTCTGTGTTAAATAGCAATTTACGTAAGGTAAATTCTAGGTTTAAACTAGGTTTAAACTACTACAGAAAATTCGAGGAGAGATGTGCACCACAGGTTGTATTTCCTTGTAATGGAAGGCTAAAAAATGAGATAAGGAAAGGAATGTGGCACTTCCTAAAATTGTTTTTTTAAACAGACAAGACGAGGATATTTTCTTCCATAATATGACACAAACTGGCACCACTGTGAACAAAAAACACACACTGCTATGAACCTCAAATATGAAGCATGTAAAAATGGAGTTTGGCACGGCAGTCTTTGGAGACTGTACAACTCAGTGGGACAGAAATAACTTCGGTAGACTAGAGATCCTTATTGTAATTCCAATGAGCTGATTTATGCGTGTGTGTACTTGTTTGTGTGTGGGCGGTTTCGGACTTCATGCTTCCTCGCCTGGCTGTCAGGGTGATGTACAACCCTAACAGATACTGTTTTATCATGCAAAAACTCTATATCCATATGGGAGTGATGGGGAGAGCACAGACCAGCAGATGGTGCTCTTGTTTTATCCTTGAAGATTTCTCACTCTCTCTCTCTCACACACACACACACACACACATAGGCTGTATTGGAAGGTCAAGGCCAGACAATGTGAGGAAAACACAGATGATTTATGAATGTTGAAGTTGTCCTATACATGTCTACAAACAACTTATGCTGTGCACAGTCTCCTCAGTACCACTGGGCTCAAATCACCAGTCGTGCTCCAGGTACTGACTGCTTCTCGGCTAATATGAATTTGGCAGACTGCAGTAAGAAAAAACAAACAAATGCAGAACCATAAACTGATCAGGCTCTCTGGCCATTTCAGTCCGTCCTACTGTGCTGGTCACCTCAGTGAGAATTCATAAAACAATTTCTAAAACTGTCAAGTTGTGTTGTTGACATTAAGTAGACACATCCAGACAGTTGCATAATTCTTCATAGATTAAGTATGGCGTGTTTACACTGAACAATTAGCTTCCTGGGATTTAAGTAGGTCACTTCTTGTGGGTGTGTGGTATGAATGCAAATGTGTCTAATTCTACCTTCCTGAAGCCTCGGCCTCCTCCTCATGTGAGCTGCTTCTTTGCCAAGGTAATCCAGAATATGGATCTGCAAGGACAGGCTTTACATACAAATGGACTGGGGGGAGGAAAGACCACAGACAGAGAGAAATAAGTGAGCTGAATTAAGAAACACAGGAATATCACTATTTCACACTGTAGACAGACTGAAAATGTATATTTCTCCATTCCAAGAGGGAGCAGGATCTTTAAGAGGCTGGTGCTGCCACATCTCTAAATGAATATGTTTAGAGCTGCCAGAGGTAGATCACTCCAAGAAAGCTATTAGGCAGCCAGGAACTGCTGGAGAGAGTTAAGACACTGAGTGAAGGCCTGCTGGGCATGCAGGCAGGGATCCATCCCTTTGACTCATACTCTCTGTGTGGGCAAAGCATGTACATACTCGCACTCACATGCACCATGCTACCACATTTGCAAAATTATGCATGGAGTTTCCATCTTTTTTTGTTACACATATATCACTCATGGGGGCATTACATGATTCATTCTTTTCCTGCAGGCTTACCCTAACCTTAACCATAACCACTACTTGCCCAGCTCTAACCCAGTGCTAAACTTAGACCAAGCTGTCACTCTAAAATTCATAGATTTGCATGTTGGGGATCAGCGTGTTCCCCTCATGAGCAAGGTCTCCACAGTGTGAATAATTCCCGGCATGTACACACCCACATACAGCACTGCCTTACACAGCATCATTTAAACCTGTAAAGTAAGAAACAGTCAAAACAACAAAACCTGACTTACAGCCACAGCCACAGCCACAGCTATGGTTAGATAAAGCTATGTTACTGACTTTTCCAACCAGTTTCAGTTCAATTCAATTCAGTTCAATTCAATTTAATTTTATTTGTATAGTCTCAAGACACTTCACAAAAAACAAAAACATAAAAAAACAACCCAAATAACTGATAAGTCTATTTGAGTCCTCCAGCATCATACTAAGTTTCTTTTAACACACAAATAAGGCAGTAGACAAATCTAATCATAATAGAGAAAAAAGTTTTTTATTTTGTTTTTTTTTTAAGAGTCGAGTCCTGAGTCTGCTAACTATTTTTCATTGAGGGGAATAACAGCAATGAAAAAGTGGAAGATTTATGTTTTACAATTTGTAGAGTTTTTACACAGTTTGGCAAAGTTACCTGCAAATTTCAAAGGGTGGCCCTGGATGTCCTGTGAAAAACACATTGCTTAAAGAAAAAATGAACATATTAATAAAAGGCCAACCTACCTGCAAAGCTAATCACTCCTGAGTTGATAGTTCATTGATTGGTTTTAAAATACTGTTTGCATGAAGCAAGAACATCCCAGGTATTAATGTTTCTGAGGCTGCTACAGATGTGTTTGAATCAATCAACAGCAGCAATAATCTCATTTATTACTGTTTTAAAAGTGGACTTAAATCAAATACAGGCAAGAACATGTTGTACCTAGCATGGACTCTCATATTTTGGGCTATATTTCACACTCTCACTCACAAACACACACACACACACACAAAGCAAGGAGGAATGGGTTCTTTATTGGTACTTACGTCAGGGTGGAAAGAACATTTTCTTGCCCATATTCCTGTCTGAGGTTAATGGGCAACATCCTTCTCGTCCTTGCTGTTTCCCTCCCACATTCTCACTTTCCCAACTCCCTCCTCTTAATTTCTCACTTGTAGCTCGCCCGCCTCTCTCTCCCTCCGTCTGCCTCCGGCACATATTTATGTCTGTGTGGGAGAGCCTTGCTGCAAGCACTGGCCCACAGGAACCCTTTTCACGCTGCTGATGTACACAGTGGCTGCTAATTGTAACCTCATGTGCCCTTTTAAAGTGAGTCATGTAAGGTAAAGGAGTTTGTTTGTGTGTTATGTGTTAGAGACAGTTTAGTACAGCTGCTAAAGAAACAGCCAGGCCACTGGATTTTCCTTCTATAATGTGATGATCAACTTAACCACTGACACTCAAAGTATTATGGCATTCAGTCCCAATGGGCGTACATTAGGCCAAGCCTAGCACATATCGATTCAGCTCTCTGGGGTTTTCTACTAAAACATAATGGAGTCATTTGTGAAAAAAGCACTCAGGTGTCATTCTGATTACTCAACTGTGAGGACAAATCATCAGCATTTCTATGACGGATTACACCTTTTAATTGCACTGTAATGAATTTTGTTAAATGAATGTCACTGTTTATCATGGACGTGTGGCTGCAGGTCTGTGGGATATCAAATAAATAATGAAACATGCCATAAAGCAGCACAAGAAGAGAAAAACACAACTGAATGTCAGATACACAGCAACATCTCATGTTTGGTATAACATTAACCAAGAAATGCTACTGGTCATAGTGAACCAAGTTACAGTGTAGCAGCAAAACTGTTGCCCACTGCACTGACCAAGACAAGGGTGTGTGTTATTGTTTATTAAATCATTCTTCATTTCTATTATTTAATCCATTGAAAGGTCTCAATTAAAATGTTTAAATGAATCTGTTTCCTTATGTAAAGCAATTTAATTTTCTGAAAGATGCTCAACTTGCCTTTTTTTCAGAGGTTACTGAACTTTTTTTAGTTGGGTTTCTTAACTTGCATATTTGGTTTGTAAATTAAATATGAAAAATGCCCTTAATGTACAAAGCTGAACACATAGTAAAATAATTTTCAGTTATGTATAAAACATAGCTGGATATTATTTCTGTGCACATGAACTGTAGTACTGATGCTGTACAAGCAGATGGCATAACACAGTTTTGCTGTTAGGCACCATGACCGCAGGAAAATAGGCTGCCTTCACACTCATCGGTCCACTGCAGGCACGACAGCGCTCCATTACTCAGCTTACACAGCAAAGCACACTCGCGCACACACACACACACACACACACACACACACACACACGTGCACACACACAGCATACATAAAGATGCCATGCACATTATGAGCTTTTGCATTTTTATTTTTAATAGAAAAAAGGTATTTAAAATAATACAACAGGAAGTATTCAGTAAAGGTGAAAACAAACAAAAAAAATGTGATTGAATCTGTGTCTCCATGGCAACCACACATCTTCCCCTTGAGCTCAACCCTGTTTTGCTGCTTCAGTGTGAGTGTGTCTGATTGCATGTGTGTGTGGACACTGAAACAAAGCAGAAGTAGAGCGTCACAGAATATCTGATTGATGCACAGGACAGTCTGCTGGTGAAATGAAAGAGACAACAACGTGTGTATGTTCATGTGTTTTATATGTACATGTAGAGGTGTGTTTGAATCAGCATGTTACCATATGTACAAATAAAGTCTCTGTGTGTGTGTGTGTGTGTGTGTGTGTGTGTGTGTGTCTGTGAGGATGTGCTGTGTGATGGTATATGAAGGAGGATGGATTGGGTTAAGACACAGCTTCAGTCTCTCTGCTGTGGTGATGAGGAGGATAAAGACATTGATGAACATGATACACTGAAAGAAGCCAAGAGTAAAAACAAACTGAAGAAAAAAAATCACAAAAGGAGAAAAAAAATAACTGAACAAGTGGCTGCAGAACTGAGTAAAAGAAAAAAAAGGGTTTTAACTTCAGAAGGCAGGAGTTTTAGAGTTTCTAAATCACCAGCTCACTTCCTACTCCCTCCTAATAAATTTTTCCAAAATTTTCTCTCTTTCATCACCACCTTGCATCACCCTTCCTCATGGCCTATTCTGGCCTGGCTGTAGGCAGGTAGGCAAAAAAGTTCATTTTGGATCCTAGCGGCATCTGCCTCCAGTGTCTTCTTCTCTGCGAGCTTCTTTTCTTCTCTATGTCTGTGTCTCTCAGTCATCCACACAATCAAGTTTTGGGACTTCCTTTGCCCAATTGTAAGGGTTAAATATTCAGGATCTGATACAGAGGGGACAGACGGACAGATATGGAGAGACAGATGGAAAGTCAAAGAGCCGTTGTCCCGCTTGAGGAAAATAACTCTGGTTGACCCAACTGTGGTAAGCCCTTCTCGCTGTTCACAACGATGAGTGCCCATCCATCATCACGTCTTCCTCCACCTCTCCCTCCTTTTTTTTTCTGTCTGTCCCTTCATTGCTCTGCCACTTCCATCTGTCCGCCGGGGCCTGAAGGGGTGAGGGGTGAGAGGAGGGCGGTAGTCTCTGAAGAAAGTTTTATTTATCCCATTTGTCCCTCTTTCTCTCATTTATCCACCATTCTTCCATTTGTGATTAAAATACTATCTTTACCATATGTTCATACAGCACACACATGCTTATGCCAACACTTACAGCGTCCCACCATAGAAAGATTGGTGTCAAAACACTGATTCAGCTTGTTTTCTTACTCTCTCAGGCACACATAAGCACAAACGTATGCATTTACACACCACAGACACGCACGCACGCACACAATGAGGGGCTCTGTGTGGGTGAATATTGGGGGCCTCTGTGCTATGTCCCATCCTCCTCTTCCTCCTCCTCCGAACAGTAGTCTCGCCCCTGCAAAGAAAGGTATTAGAAGGAATAAAAGATGTGCAGAACTATGCTGTTTTTTCCTACTCAAATTTGTTCTCTTTAAATATACTCAGTAATTATCATCTTTAAATGAATCTCTCTGAACTGTCTACATGAAGCAATTCTCCATGCACCTGTTTCTTCAGTCATGTTTGAGCACTCTATTTGCTGGTACTAGCACAGAAAATCCTGGATAAGGCAATAAAGTGCTAACAGGTGTGCAGTTGTTTTGTTTCTTCCATCGTGACAAGCAGCTAACTCAACTGCTTTCATTTTCACTCCAGAGCAGACACTCTCTCTCTCCACACAATAAGGCTTTAAAACACACACTGAAAATCACTGCTACCTTTACATGAGTATGTGTAAAGACTACTGTGATGTACTTAACTGCTGTAGTTCCATTTTATTTTATTGTATACTTCTAACACACTACATGTATCTGAGAGTTCTCTGTAAGTAACTAGTCACTGATCAGGCTGTAGTAAATAGTTGACTAATCTAAAAATTGTTAGTAGCAGCACTATTGCAGATTAATATTTAAACACAAAAGGTATGAGTACTTTTAAAAAATATAATGCATTGTAGTTTAAAATACACAGCAGTAGCAGTTAAAATCAGCTCCACCCCAACCAGATACCTTAAACTGCCACTTACATGTTAATGCATCTGTATTAATAATCCTACTACACATACCAATGTCTACAAAGGCATTGCTTTTGATGCTTCATGCAATGTGTAAAATGTAAAAGATTTAGCAGCATATAGTGGTGAGACTGCATAATGCAACCTTCTGAGCACCACTCAGACAACACCACCCATCATTTCCAGGTGCAAGCGAGGGTATGGCCATTTCTTTTAAATCAAAATGCAATTCCCTATCTAGCAGTGCTGTTTGGTTTGTCCATTCTGTTTGTCTGGCTGCTGTAAAAACATTATGATGCAACATGGCTGCCTCTGTGAACAGGGACCCGCTCCCTGTGTAGATTTAAAAGGTTCATTCTGAAATTAAGAAAATGCAACGGCTGGTATTTTCCAGGGATCACACACTAATGACAAAATATTTATGAACACTATTTTCCATTTCTGCAAATAACATCACTCTGTATTTTACACATTAAAGCTTTAACCCTGCACTTCATCTTTTCTTCTTGTTAGCACTTAAACAAACTGTGAAACAGCAAATTAAGTCACCTTATAAAGTTGATATAGCCAATATGGTAGCAAGCAGTTTCACATCCAGAAAACACACTGCAACATTAGCATTCAGGTGATTCATGTTTCTGGCCAATATTCTGGAAAATCCAGTGTTTGCTCTCTTGGCTTCTGCTAAATGCTGACTTGAGTTTTTTCACTGAAACCGCTACCTGCTGTGGCTGGAGATGACGCTGATGAGAGTACAGTAAAGTTGCAGACCCAAAAACATGCAGGCAAAAGGGAGCAGGAGGGAAGTGCTGGCCAATAATTATCTGTGGGCACATCACTATGAGGGACCCCTTTAACATTTTACTCAATAATTTACTCTGTTAGTATAATAACATTAAACAGAGCAGTTTTAAATGTTGTCTTATTGGGAATAATTGACTATATTTTTTCTATTTTACACTAAAGAACATGACTACCTCTCCCATTACTGCTGATTTAACTACCATATTTTCTGGACTATAAGTCATGCTTTTTTTACTAGTCTGGCTTGTCCTGCGACTTATATAGCGAAGCAACTTATATAAGTTAATTCACTATCATTCTGTTGCATAGTCACCGGCGTTAGATGGCACTCTTGACTCAACTGAAGCTAATACCGTATTGCCCTGAAAGTAAGAACACTAAACTACTGTTTACTCTAAACTCTAACTCCTAGTGTAACACAAGTGAAAAGCCCAGTGATCACTGGTTTCTCCCCCTCAAACACATGGAGCAAAGAGCTGAGCTTGTAAGGAGAATGACAATGTGGGCTAACAGATGTTGTTGTTGTACAGCCTGTGTCTTTAAATGTTAAAACCAGGCTGTCCATTGAGAGACCCATTCCCTGACCCTTATGTCCCTATCTAGCCCCTATTAAGAATGTGTAAAACACACACATACCACACTTATACACAACCCCCCCATCCTCCTCCACCCACCTTCTCAATCTTCTCATCCAGCATCCTGAAAAATTCCTGCTGGCTCTCTGACGTGTGAATACTAAAAGAGAGAGAGATGGAAAAGCAAGAAAGGGATGGGGGGGGCATGTTGGAGGATGGAGAAGAGGAGTAGAGGGGAGGCAACAAATACATCATGAGAATTTTCCATTACACCACTCCACACTGCACAAACACACACGTACACATGCACAATCCTCGAAGCTGTGTGAGAAACTCATGTTTGGGAAGCAAGGGAGGAATTTAAATAATTATTTTCTAAAGTATTATCTCAGTTGCTGATCCAAAGGCTAAATATTCTGCAGCCAGCCACAACCAGTATATATTTATACAAAGACTCATCAACACAAAGAGTGTGAGGTTGGCCAAAGGCAGCATTATAAAAGCCACACACAGTTATCACTTATTTCACACAACATAATATTATCATACCGATTTTCAGTTGCATGCAAGCTAATGGAAATGTGATATAATAAACATAAAGTCTGCATAAAAAAACTTATTTGGCTGAACTGACCTTTTAATGTCACAACCAATTTAACTGTTTTCATTGAAACTATATTATACATAAGAAATGTTCTCCATGAAAACTGTCCACACTGAGATCTGTGGATTATGTAAGGTGCTGTCATTTACTTATTTCAAATATAATTTTCCAAAGCTGTGAGTACCAAAAGTGAAATCGGCCACTGTATTTGGTCAAAATTATATATCCAAAATACCTTTTCAGCAGTGATTTAGAGACATTTGTAGACTGCTGTGGGACACTTACTTAGACTTGATGTTTGCTGCAGCAACCTCTTTCTGCTGTTTGCTCCTGTACTGTACATTACTCTTCTCCTGGAAGACACACACACACACAGACAGACAGACAGACAGACAGACAGACAGACAGACAGACAGACAGACAGACAGCGAGACAGACAGAGAGACAGACAGAGAGACACACACACACACGCACACGCACACACACGCACACGCACACACGCACACACACACACACACACACACACACACACACACACACACAGGGGTCATTCAACTCATACCAGCAAACAGCTACTCCACCAAAAGCAGAAGGTCTTTGGATCTTTGTTATCAAATTTATGTCCCCACCCAGCTGAAACTGCACAGCAGCCATAACATGGAGCACACTCATAATGTACATAGGTCTAATAAAATGTGCTGCCGGGTCACTTTGCACAGCTTCCCTTCAATGTGTTTTTGAGCTTTGTGTATGGTTTCCTGCAGCAGCAATTCTGTGGTGATTGACCAACAAATGCTGTGCATGTCAGCATCTGTGAGTGTGTGTGTGTGTTGTATATAGGAAAACACCTACAGTAATGACAAGTGGAAAAAAACAGACAGATCTGAGCACATGCAGTGGCTGTATTGGAGGTTAAAAGGTTAAAAATGTGCTGAGAATCTTTTGATGTCTCATTCAACAAAATATCACACAGCACCATTTAAAAAAACAAAAACAAATCTTTCAACAACTACTGCAAAAAATGAAAAATTACAGAAAATGGCATTATGACCTTTGCAATAACACAAGTCAAGCTGTGTGCACAAACCCCCCCCCCCCCCGCCAGTTGTACTTTGAGTAATACTAGTGTATAGTTTGTGGAAATGTGGCGCTGCTTCTCTTTTTTGTTTGCTTCAGTTATGATTTACAGTCATGCAGTCTGACCTGACTTATTAATCACCAACTCCTGCTTCACATAACCACATTTTTCAATCATTTCCTATGGGCTGGAGTGTAAATGTGCCTGAACCTATTAATTATTTACATGATTTCTCAAATGGCATTGGACAGTCAAGTTATTTGCAAAGTTATTAAAACAAAAAAAAACCTCACCAGTGAAAATATAACACTTCTAAAGGTTTTGCAGCAGGGAGTCAACCAAATGATCAGCTCTCACATTCCACACATGCCGGCATGTTGCCTCTACCTGCGTGTGACGCACCTCCTTTCATGTTTGTGTGTGCTTTTGTACTTGTGTCAGAGACAGTAGGTGTGTGTGTGTGTGTGTGTGTGTGTGTGTGTGAGCTGATGAGGCCGATGGTGCTGCCTTTGGACACAAACACAAGCCTGTTCGCTTGAGTTGATGAACTGTCAGGAAAAGGTCTGCGTCTGTGTGTGGACGATGGGCTGTCAGTGGATGAGTTGATGTGTGTGTGTGTGTGTCTCACCAGGTTCTCCTGGTTGCGTGCATTCACTCGGTTTTCATCCCCTCTCATGTACTTCACCTCCTCCACTCCCTTCATCTTGTATTCATCTGAAAAGAGAGGGAGAGGTTTGGAGAGAGACAGAGAGAAAAGCATGATTAAAAGGAGGGAGAGCGAGGCAGGAGAGAAATAAACAACTGGTGTCTATCAGGTTTCTTCCAGAAAAGACACAGACTAGATTTCTTTCATTCATCCTGGATAATATGACCTGAAGGGCTACAATAATTGAACTATCTCATATCGGCTTTACTGTATGCTCACTGCATTATATCAACATTACCAATGACTATATCATTGATTCTAGTTACAATTTGTCTAAGGTAATCTGATCACTAACACCTGATACAGGGTTGTAGAAAATGGACATGACATCTGAGGTATAAGAAGGAGGACACAAGTAATCTCCTTTCCATTTAAAAGCAACTCATCTGAGGAAAGAGAAAGACAACAACAAAGATACAGCAAGAGCAAGAAGGAATACATGTGTAGAGACTGTGTGGTGTAAGAGAGGAAAGGGAAGACATCAGATGGAGCAAAAAACAAGACAGCAAGAAAACAGATAAAGAGGTGCACGCTGAAGAGGATTAAAGATGTGCTGAACAGCTCCTGGGCTACTTGGACAGCTTAGACAGTTAAGACATTTAAGACAAGCTCAGTGGCAGAGAGAGCAGTAACATTTCCACACGACTGCACGGCACCATGACCACGCCCTGAATTACTGCTACAGCTAGAAATTAGGGCAATAAACCTGACATTATGAATCTCTTATGGATCCAAGGTTACTCATATTCCAATATTGTTTGATTCCTCTATAATTACACAAAAATAGCTAAAATCACCAGTGATATGTAACCAGTAGTCCAGCCCACAGAAGTACAGAATCCCAGCTATACTGCAGAAATAAATCAGAAGTGATTCAGCACAAGAAAATATAACACATGCACTGATTCGTACTAAATAAACAGTTTCCCATGCGTAGCTACCAAACTAATTGTGACAGTGAATTGTCATATAGATTATAGATCATTACATGTGTTTTGGTATAACCATAATATACTGACACTGCTTTTTATTTTTTATTTTCATTATTTCATTTTACAACTGACAAATTAATCTAATTAATTAGTTTATAAAATGTCAAACACTGATCACAAATTTGCAGAATCAAGGATGACATCTTCATGTTTGATCTTTTGATCAACAGCCCAAATAAATATACTCACTATTCCTACATTCTGTGAACACCTTTAGTTTCTTCTGTTTGGTGAGTAAAACATGAATCATCTTTTTTGCATTATGACTGACATGTGTTGTGGCATCAAATGTGATATATTGCATTGTGGGATTATTAGCAGAAAGTACTTTGCAGATTGACTGCAGTACTTAGTTTCATTGTCAGAGCACAATGTAGTTCAAATAAATTACACTCAGTTCAGACCCTCATGTTACATCAGAGTAAATATAAAGCACTGTGTATAAAATGCACAGTGTCTGACTGTTGTGACACTAATTCCATTAAGGACACAAAAAGACTTAAAACATCCCAAACAGCACAACCCTCAGTGCTGCTCATTCCAAGGAATAACCATGAATCTGACAGTGATGTAAGATGATATGATGTCTAAAACCTCTACCTAAGCACCTTTACGTAAGACCAAACCCCAACTAACCTTGAGTAGAACAATACAATCACACTGGCATTTCTGCTGAGCACCTGGTTGTTGTGTATTTAACTGATAAAGCAGCAGCTGATATGCTGATATGCACACAAAAGCGTGCACACACAGTACACAGGGGTCTTGCCATCTCTCTATCAGCAGCCTGTCTCTTTGCCCATGTTTCGGTGCCACTTTGTACCCACCTTAAGGGTTCACTCCTCCCTCTGCTGTTGCTCACAATCCACCCATCACCTGGGTCACCTGTGTGTTGGTTTCTCTGTGTGATCACCTGTGTTTCTACCTTAGTGCAGAGCCGAGCATGGGCCTGACTTGTCAGACAAACGGTGCTGACTTGAAATCGTTTGAGAAAAGAAGGGGGAGGAAAGCTGGCAGAGATTAAGAAAAAGAGGAAAGAGACAAATGCTCTGCTTTTTGTCTCAGGAATGTAAACAAGTTGGAGCAGAGCAGCTCCTGTCTGAACATGCCGATGCGCACACACACACGCGCACACACACACACACACACACACACACGAATTGTTTTATAACACTACACAGGCTCACAAAGCTTAGATTGGCTCTGTAAACATGCAGCACCTACAGTACTGCAGTAGGAAACAGAATTAAGAGTCATTTCCTTTGCTCTCCTGCGTATTACAGGGGCAAGCCACATGAATTTCAAGCTACATAATCTGTGCCTTAAGGTATAAGACAGTGTAGAATTAGCTGCTGCTGCTGGCACTGTAAATGAATCTAAATTGTATATTGTAACATAAACTGTTTTTTTTTGTGAGCTGCAACTTGACTGAATGTTCTGTTACACAATAATGACTGAGCTTAATGTGATGAGTATAGAGACATCAAAGTGACCCAGCTTACACCAATCAAGACTCATCACATCACAGACCTCGCTTCTTTTTAGATAGGAGGAAAAACTGGTCATGCTGTGCAATTGTAGTACACAAGTGTGTGTGGAAGTCATTGTCACAAGAAATGACAAGGGTGTTTTGTTACGCAGACTCTGAGATGCTTTGGGAGACAGGGAGGGGAACCATCGGACAGAGAAAGATGAAAGGGAAGAACTATTTTGAGAAGCTGTGATTTTGTGATGTGGACATCGTTCTCATCTCCGATTAGAGACTTCAGCTTTGCTTTGACCTTAAGGTACTGCATGTGCACGAGAGGATATGCACACAAGTGCTTTTCTATTTCTGTGTCTTTGTATGGGTGTGAGTCATTCAAATAGCCTTCTCTGGGTGTGTGTCTGCTCTCACAGCTCGAGCTGGCCTGCCTGTCCTACGGCTATGTCACTCTGTCCTTCCTGCTGTGTTTCCTCCTTCTTGTCAAGTCTGGCTACAGGCTATGCCCACCTGAACACCAAGTCTTACATCTAACACACAGAATTATACCCATCAAGAGTGAATCAGTTTAGAAAGAAATACATGTTGTGTATCATATTCTCAACAGAAATAAAAGTCAGAATTTTTGCTGGTTGGAATAAAATTATAAAAAAACTGAAACTGTATAGAAAATATATTTTGAATTATTATTCAGTTATTGGCTGTTATTGAATGTGACGGAAGCAAATAAGTAAACACTGAGAGTAAGCAGCTCACCACTGCTGCTGACCCACTAGAATTTCCTCATGTACACATTGAAAACACTAGACCACAACCAAGTGATGTAGAAATACGTGTTACACAATCAGTCACTGAGAATCTGACTTTTTCTGTTGCTACTGATCCACTGGCCATGAGTTAGCAGTCGTCTCATTAGCCTAATGTTGACTGTCATTATATACAGAGAAATTAGTTTCTCATTAAGATGCAGCTAACTGTTTTTTTATTAGTATTTCATCAGGGGATTACTGCCTCAGTGAATCATTTGGTCTAGAAAATATCGGAAAAATACCCTAGAGAGCCCGAGATGCCATCTCAAATCTTGTTTTAGTCCAAAACATAGTTTACTTTACTGCCGCTGTTATGTTTGATAAAGAAAAGCACTAAATTCTCCTCTGAGAAGAGGAAGCAGCGGATATATGATATTTGCTTGAAACAGAACTAAATGCTTACGTGACTAATCTTTGCAGTTCTAGTTACATGACAGAACTGATATTGGCCTGTAATGAAATATACTGGTTCTGTTTCCTGTTGTTAATATTGCTAAAATGCTGCCAGCGATCTCAGGGAGCCAATTAATAGCTGAATTATACAGTATGAGATGTCAAATACAATGTAACAGGAAAGTAGATGCAGTGTTTCAATGATGGCAGGGTTTCAAACTCAGCATTGATTAGCTATACTAGCTTTTGTTTGCATGCACTGAGCTTTGATTCCATCAACAAGCCATAGATACCATGTGGACATGGTAGTGATTTCAGGACTTGATCTATCTAGTGAACTTTATTTTGCCAACACACTTCAGAGATGTCTCTTACTGTTCAGGGGACACAAATCACACAAGAAATAAACAGGAAATAAACAGGACTGGAGACATTAAGATGGTTTCACCTGTTAGTGAGGAGACAGGAATAAATTCTATATGAGAAATCAATATATACCTGATCTGTGAGAGAGTTTAGATCACACACTAATACGTATTAACACTTCCTGCACATATAGGCCCATATCTATAAAAGTATGCATACAGTATTTAACCTTTATTTAACTTGGGTTGTTTCAGTCACCATGAATACTCTTCCAGGAGTTCCCCGCTTCACACCTGGAAGTCCAGCCATAGGAGCAGCTGAGCAGCCGCGTTAAGGGGCAGTTCAACATTAATAAAAAGGGACATGCAAGCACTGATCTTTGACTGCCTGCTGCCATATTATTCCTGCCAATAAAGTTACACAAGAAAGGCCTTAAAGATTAAAGAAGCCTAGTTTTCCCTCTTTACAACCCACACACATAACCTGTATTTGGAGTTTGCTTTGTTATTAACATTTCTTTTGTTCCCTGAAGAGCAAGAAGAAAGGATTCTCTGAAATGTGTTGGCACAAAAAGTTCATTTGAGGATGTAGCAGCTCTCTTGAACTTTTTTCCACCTGTGTATGTCATAAAATTTCCAAAGATCGAGTGTCTGATAAAGAAAGTTCAGTACAACTGAAGTGCCAGAATTTCTTTGAGGCACTAATAAAACAATCAATTTTGATTGATCCAGTTTTACTCCCTGGAAGTAAAACACACCACTCATCCTTTTGCAGGCACCTTGTACCTAAACCAATGAGAAACGAGAAATCCAAACAACATCCCTTTTCCCTCTTAACGGAGGCTTTGGTCTTAAGGACATTACATTTAATTTCAAAAAATAAAAATAAAATCAGACTCAGTAAAGTGCTCGGAGGGCAGGCATTCTAACCTCTGCTCCACGGCCTCAAAACTGCACACATTCTGAGACAAACAGTGAAATTTCCACCATGCCATGTTGTGTAAATATGTTCTGATACCACATACACAATCATATACACATACAGTACCACAAACTCTATCTCCCTCACAATCTCCTCTCACTGTGATTATTGCAGACATCAATTGAATCATGTTGTGGAGAGTGTTGCTATTTTCCCTCGTCGTCCTTCAGTGTTTGTGTAATGGAGCTCAGCCTTTTCCGGTTATTGTGTGAGAGAGAGCCACCAAGAGAGGGCTGGGGGGGGGGGTGGGGGTAAGGGTTACTGGCTGAAGTCTGACAGAGCACACAGCCAGAATATCTGGGGCACGCGCACACACACACACACACACACACACACACACACACACACACACACACACACACACACACACACACAGTCAGACTGACAGACAATCTGTCAGTAGCAGATCAACACAAACAAGGAGAGGGCTCTCAGCTAAATAGACTGACATGCAACATGTGCACATGAACACTAATAAATGCACACACACACTAACACATTTATGTGCGTAGGCAGATTGACTGACCAGAACTGACCAGTCCATTTCTGCCTTGACCATGGGAAGTACACCGGATGCATAGAGTGAGCCTGTTTGACTTAGAGTGGAAAGGGCGGCAACTTAAGTGGGAAAAAATGACTATAGACTGTGACAGTAAGCGAGGAGTCAGAAGGCTGGAAGTGAAGAGACAAAGATAAGAGTAGATAAAGATAAGATGAAGAAGGTGGAGGGGAAGGGTGGGAAATGGAGGTGATATTTGGGGTTGTCGTCTGAGCTAATTTAAATCCACACTATTCAGGTCATCTGTTGTCTACCTCTGCACACACACTCACAGTCACCCTCAAACAGTAGCTTGGCCAAGCCACCACCGCTCTGGATTTCCCTTTAACCAGCCGACGGCTCCTTGGTAGTTGGGACGAAGGGAACAGGAGGCGAGGTGAAAGGACATAAGGTTCTGACCTAATGTTGTGCCAGAGAGAAGAGGAAACGAGCTGGAGAGAAGAGACACAGGGAGATGGAGGCAGGAAGGGGGGGGGGGGGGGGGGGGGGGGGGGGGGCACAGGGACCCAAAATAGAGAGACAGAGAGACAGGGGAAGGGAAGAGTGAGGCCCTGCACGAAAGAAGGCAAGAGGAGATCTGAACAAGACATTAAGAGAGAGAAAGGGGGAAAAAAGAACAGCTTCAACATGCGTCATTCTCCCTTCGTCTCTCAAGGAAAAAGCTCCACTCCTCCCTCATCTCCTGCCTCATTCTGTTGCTCCCTAAAAAGACAAGGAGGGAAGTGCAGCGTGAGAGCGGAGAGATCGAGAGTAGGGGCGGGGGAGGATGATGAGGGACACGTGTTGGAGAGAGAACTAAAGGCACGAGAAAGAGCAGCAAGTTATAGCGAGGTCTCAGAAAGAGGGTGAGAGGTTGAAGAAGAGGGAGGGAAAGGGTCAGAGAGAGAGAGAGAGAGAGAGAGATAACGTCCTGTGGATCGTCATCTGCCACAGCCTCCGCCTGCGTGCAGTCATACATGCAGGAGTGTTTCTCCTAATTCTTAATCGCTGTTAATCCCTCAACCATCCCTCATCTCTGGCTTTCGCTTTTATTTCTGTTGCTCACTACAAAAACAACATGCTCTCTATAAATAAAACTAGGGCTGCAACAATAATATTCATTACTGATCCGTTCGTGTTTCAGTTTTTTTCACCCCACATTTCACCCACATAAATTTCACTGTTTTGCTGTCAACACTAACCTATAATTAACAGGTCACCCACCTGAGCTGCAGCCATATGAACATGGACACAGTGTCCAAGTCAACAGTCAACATTAAAAATAAAAATAAAAATTTCAAACTCTCATCGTAGAGAGACATGCCATGGACATGCTGGAGTTTGACAGTATTTAGCAATGTTGCAACCAAAACAATAAATTAGTTATTAAAATTGAGCTTGAACTAAACCAGTGACTGATTCCATTTTTTTTTCTTGTCAGAGCCTATATGTGTCTGATTTGTTTACTTTTAATCCTTTAAGGGACCTCCATCAAAAAAGTATAATAATAATAATAAATAATAAATAAAATAATATTTTTACATACATTTAGTCTCTTGTGTGGATCTACCTCCAAAAATGCTAGATTTCCCATGGTGCAACTCAACAGTTTCATTAGATCCCACCAGTCTCCTAAATGGCCAATTCTTTCCAAACTCAACACTCAGTCTGTCCTGTAGTGTGATATTAAAAGTCTCAAGCCAAAACCCAGGAGTTTTTTTCAAACTCTGGAAAACTTCCTCTATAGCCACTGAAGACATTACTCAAGAAGACTTCCTGTGATGTGTAAAACTAGCCTTTACTATATCTGTACAATCTCAACAATGTGCCTCAGTCTTCCTCTCTCTCACTGCTCCTCATTGTTTCTCTCTCCAGTTCCAAGGACTAAAATATTAAGTTTTACTAAATGGTTACTTCCTCTTCTGTACATGAATTGTCAACATGGATGACAACAATAAAACTGTGCGTTGACAGTTATTGTCTGAAATGGAGAACTTACCACTTTGCCAGAGGACTAGGAGCTATAATGAAAAGAATACATTGTGAGGGCAGACGGGGCAATGGGTCTACGTTGAGCAATTAAAATGGAGCTGTGAAGCTTTAATTGTGTGTGCGTGAGAGAGAGTGTGTGTATCTGTGTGTAAACTGACCGGTGAAGAGGTCTCCGTTGCTGTAGGCCTTGCCACGTCCCTCCTCATCGCTGGGCACGGCCGACACCTGCTTGGCCGAGGTGCAGCCCATGGCCTCACACTCTGAAACTTCTCCTCATCGCACTCTCACCTGGCCAAGGAAAGGGAGAAGACTTTTTATATACATGACAAACAAAATAAAACGAACAACACTGCTGTTCTCTTTTTATAGCATGTTTTATAGATGCCACTTCTCAAAAATGCTGCACTGTTTGTTCAGTGACTACACAGTGATGGTCACGCTAACTTAACCTCTTCTTCTTTTTCATATCAAAACAAAAAATGAATGTTAACAATTATTCAAACTGATCCAGTACTTTAGAGCAGGGTGTTACATGTTTCACTTATGTGCTTGGAAAAATACTTTGGTTGCATTTTAACCCTCTGGTATATGATTTCAAAGCAGGAAAACCTTGAGCACATTTCATATTTCCTGTTTGAAACATGTCTAAAGATTCGTACAGAGCCACATGTGCAGGTTGGGTCATAATAGGCTGAAGGAGCAGAAAGTGAGCATTTGTGTCAAAATATTACTGATCAATCTCACATATGTGCTTCAGTGGCTCAGTGTAAAGAAAAGTAAGTAAAGTAAAGAAAATCTGCAAATGTGAGAACCTAGAAACATTTGACATTTTCATTTGGAAAAACAAAAAGGTATTTTTTGTTTTTTTTTTTTTCTTTTGGTGCACTTGGGCTCTTGGAGTAAGTGGAACAAGTTGTAAACACACAACAGTGAAATTTTATCATCCTAAACAGCTGACATGGCTAAGCTGTTAGCAAACAGTTGCCTATTTACACATCCAGCAGATACGGATTGGAGTCAGGTTTCTCGCCACCTGATGAATGGGTGGCCAATAATCACTCTCAGCTTTGCTGTGTTTTACTCTCCACTGGCTCATGGGGAAAACTTGTGGCTCTTAACCAACTAAAGGCTCCACTGTGTTCACCTGCCAGGCGCCAACTGTGTCATCTGCTATTTGTTTTGTGTTGACAGCAGCTGAGGACAATGCAGGTGAAAAGCCATGACACTGGACCAAAGCCGTGACATTTCCCATCGCCAAACCAAAACAATGATCCGAAAGCTGCTAAAGCAGCTGAGAGGAACTACAGTGACCATGTTGTGTGGTTTTTTCACTCCAATCAGCACATTAATCCATTATTATTGGCAAAATATGTATGTGCAGCTTCAAAATTTGCATTGATTCAATTTATTACTTTAACATTACACTGAGATCTTGTGCTGTGATGAGGAACAAAATAAACCTAACACACAGAAAAGAGCTGCCACAAAGGTGTGAAAGTCATTGTCAGTCAGTCAAACGCATAGTCAGGGGAGGCCTGACACCCTGTCAGACACATTACACTACAGATAGTCCTCATGTCACTATCACATGCCATCCACTGTTATTGACAGAGCCCATCGGACTGCTGCCAGTCACAAGACACATACAGACAGAGAGACAGCCTATGATTACCCGTCACCAAAAGTCTACGGCACTGGTACTGAAGTGAGAGGAGGAAGAGTGTTGGGTGATGAGTGTGGAGGAGGAGAGGCTTTCTGAAAGGACAAAAAATAAACAGACAAAAACAAAAAAGGAGAAAATAGTAGGGTGGAGACAAAGGGGGACAGGGGTGAGGAAAAGGACAGAATATAGGTAGATAGAAAGAGGCCAAATTAAGACCAGCTTCAAAACAGCACCTCTGGCTCTTCCTCTCTTCCTCTCTCCCTCTCTCCCTCTCTCCCTCCTGTGATCCTCAGAGCATTTGAAGTTGATAAGAGAGCAGCGTTCACTCCTGGGTGTTTAGACTGCAGCCAAAACAACCTCCACCCGTCTGGACACAAGGAAAAGTTCCAGGTGTACAAGGTGCAGGAAGTGCTTGCTGTTTTAATATTGACTCTGAGTTTATCAATACTGCAAAACCGAACCGTATGTATTGGGATTATACAGCATGTTATTGTGGCTGTATATGCTGAGATTTTGGGAAAGCAGTGGTGTTTCTAAAAAGGGCAAGAGGCATGAGCAGTCAGCAGATTACAAAGGTTTTAAAAAAAATCCATAGGTTTCAGTGAGGGATCATTACAGATAATTCAGGTGCACTCACTTTCAGATTTACCTTTTTCTAAAGTCTTTTGGACTGGCTTAACAATCAGCTTGTTCACAGCCTGTCTGATTGATCATTGGAGCACTGTCACCGGTTTCACAGAGCTCAGCAATTAACTTGGTGAGTCACTTTTTGCCCTAAAGTTTAAATACTCAATTCTAGAGCTGCAGCTAATGATTATATTTATAATCTATTGTTCTTTTGAATAATCAATGACATATCAGTTTCTGTTTTACTCAAAAACACATGAAATGATCAAAAATCAACCGTCAACCATAAGACTGACTAGCAGTTTCAGCTCTAAATCAATTAGAAATGATGTCTCCCAATTAAAAACTCATTGCTTTAGAGTGCAAGAGGTCCAATCTTTCACTATCCTATTTAAGAAAGTGCCATTACAATATATTGACTAATATTCATTTTGGTGTATTATGTTGTTTAGGATTTGGTTAGATGGATTGTGAACAAATTATATCTTGGAATTTGTTCAAATCAGACTGAAAAACTTGGCGGCCCTATGGTAAGTAAAATGTTGCAACCAAAAGCCAAACTGTGAATGAAAGACTCAAGTTTGAATGAACTATCCTTTAGTGCTGCTGTGAATGTGTGTGTATTATATTCAGCAGAGGACGAGGGAACTTGTATATGAATCTATGTCTCAGCATTAATCTCTGCAGGCCAAGTAGCACTTACACAGAAATGGCTCAAAGGAGCTGCAGGTGAGAGGGGGGTGTACCCAGAGAGGGAAAGCCTAATTTCAACACACACACACACACACACACACACACACACACACACGCAACGCAATTTATCAGTCTGTTCCAGGCAGCCAGGGACTCAGCTCACTTCAACTACTACTGTTACATCTCTCTCACACACACACACACACACACACACACACACACACACACACACACAGACACACAGACACACACACACAGACACAGACACACACACACACACACACACACACACACACACACACACACACACACACACACACACACACACACACACACACACACACACACACACACACACACACACAATAGCTCCCAACCATGTATGAGTTGGAAAGTCTCATGCTATCACAAAGAGAGACTAGTGGCAAAGTTTCAAAAATAATCTCATCCAGTATAATCTGTCTCTTCACAGAGTCACTTAAAGGAGGATTCTGCTCCACAGAGGATGAGGTGCACAGCTGGAAACAGCGCTGCAGGGGGTGAGTGTTCACAGCAGGCTGAAACAGAAGCGCAAAAACCAGAAGGAACTACAGAGAAGGAAGAAGATGGAGATAAAGCAACAACAGCCAATGAGACAGAGGCGACAGTCTCCCTTGACTCTGAGCTATTAGTGAGGAACTGAAGTGAATACTGTGAATGCCAGATTAGCACAGCAAAGGGGATCTGAAAACACTGAAGGACGTGTATTGAGAAATGTGAGCAGCCTTTATAGAGTTTCAAAGGGCCTCCAGTGAGTGGGCAGCATCTGTTTGAAGGGCTTTGATTTGTGTGTATTGAAACATCAAATTGTGAGAAGGAGCAAGCTAAAAATAGACCCAGCAGTCCCAAAACCATTGTTGTGTGCAGGGATAATGCTAGACTGTGTATAAGTTACAGCTAGTCGGCAGACAATTCAAAGTCAAACATACCTATAAATAAATGACAGACAGCTCTGTAATAAGGAAAAGAATAAAGGAATGCTGTTAAAATTCTAGGAGTTATGTCAAAGAGTCACAACAGCATGTTTTGCAAGATGCTGGTTAAAATCCGACATGCTAACAGGTTGTTTTATTACTCAGGGTCTTTCTGCTAAAGGCTGCAGAATCCCCACAGGTGTTTCCTCTGCTGTGCTGAGAGATGCTCACTGTGAATTTTGGAACTATTTTAATTAAATTTTCTTTTCAAAACTCTTTTGCTACTTTTTAAAAATGTGACAATTTTGTTGTCTCACATGCAAAATATGTGTCCTAAAGCACCCCCTAAGAAGTGGTTTCCAGGGGGAGACAAAAATCTAATTTATGTGAGGGATTACTGCGTTCATTTTTCTAACTTTGGCAATTCATGCCTTGTTCCTTGTCAAATATTTTCTGGTTTTATCAATTCAGGCATTGAAATTGTTGAAATGAAATGGTCAACATGGGAAACATTTCTTTCTAATTGAACCACTCACTCATGGACACTCATAGTGCTGATGCTTAACGCTCTTTTGCATGTGATACATTGTGTAATGAGATCAGTGGATCACACTTTTAGCATTAGCGACTCCAACTGGAACCAGCCTGAGTTAATGCTGAGCTCGTTCCTGTGAGCTGCTGAGTGCCACATGCAAAACCACAGTGTTGATCCAGCCCACAGGACAGCTGGGCTGGGGCACTCTGAGATGTGAAAGTGTGTCAATGGGGCAAGCTCATGTCTGGCAAGGGAGCTAAGACCCTCACACTGAACAACTCTCTTGCTCCTGCTGTCAAACACAACCACACACACGCTGAGCCAACATGATCTGATAAATATCCAATGTCTAAAGAGGATAAGAGTTCTTAATACCAACTGGCACAGAACCACCTCAGGATCCATCCAACCCGCTCCAGATGCTTAGCATTCATTGTGGGCATATTCGCCCAAGCAAAGTAGGAGCCTAATTTAGAGATATAAATAATGCCATGAAGTCAGCTAGCAGGTCATTCTGGCTAAACTTAAACTAGATTTGGCAAAAGGCCTCCTGTCTGTTTTACCCCACAAGCTATCTCAAATACGTGAAAATAATAACAGAATTCTCTGCAACACATAGAGCTCTAACTCTTCTTTAATGCACATTAAGGCCAAGAGGGATCCCTAACACATGGCAGGTCCTCAAAATGAATAGGAATTGGCACACACAGAGGCTTGCCCATGCCCACATACCTTGAGGTGGGACGTGAGCTGAATAAATCTCTTTTACAAGTCAGTTTGTCAAAGGAGGAACTCAAAAAGGACTGTGGAGGGAGATTTGAGTGTACATGCTTTCATAAATACACACCGTGCACACAAGTCGAGTTGTGTGCAGTGCAAAGGTTTCTCAAACACAGGGAGGGTTGTGCCAGAGGCAGAACAAGCGACCACAGAGCCTGAAAAACTGGCTGAGCAAAAAGACAGAGCAGTACTAGAAGAAACGTTTGTGAGGTGTGTGACAGATTATTTTTGTGAAGCTGATTTGTTTCTGTGTGTATGACTTCTAATCATATGGCTTCTGTAACAGGCGTGAGTGAGTGTGATTCAGTTTCCTAGTAAGAAAAGAGAAACCTGGAAGGGAAAATTATGAATTCAACTGTGGTCAAAGCCTGAAGGGGCCTCAAAGTTCCAGGGCAGGTCTCTCAGTGTATCAACCTGCGACAGAGCAGAGATTCATCTTCTGCTTCAGCATGCAGCATGACTAAGTGCTGAGCCATGCTCTGTATTACACTGAAGTGACTGAGCTGGCCAGTGAATGGCCATATGCTAGTGATTCTCTCAGTTGGCAGGTGACACTGTGAAGATATTTCAGGCAGCAAATCAGCGAGCAGGACGACTTTGAAGCAATACTGGATTCACAGGATTTTTCAGTTTCACAATGTGATGATTTTCCAGGTGTCAGTGGATTTACTAAATAAAGACAGCCATCTGGATATTTTATCTATAACTGGTAGAATTTCTGTGCGAGGGATTTAATCATACCTCCCACCTCTCATGTGGAGTGCGTTTTAGCATTTTTGAGAACAGTGGCACAAAAATTCACCTGAAAATGCTGTGAAAATCAATCGAAAAACTGTGTATGGATAAAACGAACAGGCAGGAAAAAATGTTTTCCACTAATACCAACTGAACAAAAATATAACGACAATCCTGCTCGACGATTTGAAACTTTGCCTAAAGCAGGATGTTTTTTTTTGCGGCAGGACTGTTCTGTTGTATTCCAGTGTCCTACTACGTCATCACAGTGTGACTGCATGAATAATAGCAGGACCATGAAAGTGAAGTAGCTACATGGAGTTCAGCCATCATTAACCTCATTATTTACACCTGCTCTCTTCCTACTGTCACATGCTGACGTGTCTTTTGTGGAAGTGATATTAAACCAGAGATACTGAGGTGGTAGCTATCACAGCATAAAGTCTACGGCAAAACATAACCATAGTACCACAAAAAGTCCTTTCTACTAAATTTAAAGTTATGTCTTAAGATTAAAGCAAAAATCGAAATAACTTCACGACACACTGGTGGAGAATTACTGCTGTGTGCCGCAGTGTGTTGAGTGTGTCTTTGCCTCTCACTACGACAGTACAGCACGCCATAATATTTACTCTATCCAGGCAGCAAATGCTGCACCTCTCCTCTTGTTCCAGTTTAAGCACTCCATCAGTCTGACAAGCTGGGGAAGCCACGCCAACACATGCAAGCTGCTGGACAGTAAAGGTTTCTCCTAAGATGTGTACTGTTGCTTTAAGTGCATATCTCCAATCTCTCTGTGTAAGTGGCAGCTTTTTTCCTCTTTGTCACTCTTGTAATGAGGCTGACAAGTGGTCATGAAGGGGGGCAGGGACATGGAACAGATACAGGAACTCCTCTGTCCTGCTGGAAGAAATGGTAGACTGGACATATGAATGAAAAATGAGAGACACATTGCAAACAGCTACAGCTTGTGCTGGATAAGAAACAAGAACATATTTATATATATTTTTGGCAACAGGTCTGTGTCTTTACTTTAGGTCCTTAAAATCCAGTTGAGCTGAAACTGGAGGGTCTGTATGGCTCCTACAATTATCTCTCAAGTGTAGCTTACAGGGAAACCAAGAGGCAAATACGAGGAAACAGGCGTGAGAAAAGGTTAAAACGAAGGAATGAAAACAGAAACATTTCAGATTACTATTAGCAGTCTAACCTCATAGACCAATACAGTAGTCTAACTGAAACCTCAATTGCATGGGGCCACATTTCAGTGCAGGTAGAACCAAACCATAAAAATCAGATTGTTCCACCAAATACAAGAAAGGCTAGCATATAAAATGTCCCCATTGAGGCCTATTCATGGGTGGCGTTTGTACCATAGAGTTCTCAAGAGCGAGACGGATTCCCTGAAAAAGCAAAAAGCAAGTAGTCATGCCTTTATTATCCCCTCCTATGGTACTTTCTTCTGCTGCTTCCAGTTGTGACTGAGGTAAAAGTGGGTCAGAGCCTGAGGTGATTGCAGAGTGAAGAGCACCTCGTCTAACACGCACTTTACAAAGTTTTTAGTTGTAACTTTGATGCACAATCTTGAAGTTGGGCCTAACACTTACACTGGTCTCTAGAAAAACACCCTGTATATTCTATACTGGCTGCAGTTCCTCAAATGTAAAAGACATGTTGCTAACTAGTGACAGCAGACCAATGAAGGTGTTCATTGTTGTGGTTTATGTTTTTACTATCAGTGCGTTTATGTATTCAGGTTTAGTGTGAGTAAGTGCTTGTTCATCACATTTTCTAACAGACATCCGCACATGGCTGAGAGAGCAGGCCTACGCCAACACAGCAGCCACACAAGGTCAAACGTGTTTATGTTTTCTCATCCAAATCAATCTGAATTGCTAACAACCCAACTAGCAACTGGCAAAAATAAAGGAATAAAAACGGCATTAATATTCATTAGAAATTACCACAGCTGAAGAAAATAAATATCAATTCATGTGTAATTGGCGAGCATGCTGCAGGGTAACTGGCAAAGCCGTTTCAGATGCGTGTGAATGAAATGCACTGAATTGTTTGCCTGATCGAGTCTTTCGCCGACGAGCTGCAGATGATGTTTCATGTCTCAACATGGCTGGTGTGATATATCCACAGTGTTGCTCTTTTTTGATGCAAACCAGTGTTTTTCCTCAGCTGTTCTGCCGCACAGTGACACACACGCTGCAGCGAGGAAACTTTCCACTCAGTACACCCTTCATCAGTTTTTAATGAGCTGTCAAAGAGACTGATGACACCTAACATGAGGTTATTATCATTAACAATCAACTGAAAGAAGCAGTGCTGCGTAACATGGCTAAAATGTATTAATAGAATATGTATGCACATCACAAAATGGTAAATACATGCAAAACTTCCTGGAAGGGTTCAGCCCATGTGGTAAACCACCCAGACCACCCAAGCTTGCCCAAGATTTAATGGTGCAATGAAATGATAACGGCTGATACACTCTATCAATAAGCTGATAGAAATGATGTGCTGTTTATGAATGATTGTTTTAGTTATTTTTTTTAAAAACATTAAATATTCACTGCTCCAGGCTTTTCAAATGTGATATTTTTAGGCTCTGGATTGTTATTTGGATAAATTAAAAAACTAAGAAAGATGTTGCTGTGGGTTATGAGAGCTTGTGCTTGGCACTCTTCTTTATTTTCTGACATTTTATAGACAGAACAGTTAATTAATGAAAAAAAAAATCAGCAGATTCATCACTAATGAAAGTAATTGTTAGTATTGCTGAATGCTCAGTTCCTTTTCTTGTGTCAGTCCAATTGTGGAGTTGTCATTACCAAGGAACAGGCCTATAGAGATCCTATCAGGGACCATTTTATTTGTGGTGGAGATGGGAAAACACTGTGCAGAGATTCACACAGCGCTTCAGATTCAGCACTAAAGTGAGAATATGAGATAAGAAAAGAAAAAAAAACTGGCAAGAGAAATCAGTACTGGACCCTGTCTGCGTGTCCCATCCCAACTGGACTCTGAACACAAACTGTACTGTAAACACAGTCAGGGACACAGAGAGAGACGCTGCTTTACCATGTGACCACACACAAGCATGCTCGGTGGCTGCATAGCCCACCCTCCTGACTCAAAAGGCAAGTAGTCAAAAGACAGACCAATAACAGAAACAGACCACATCCACTCATCTAAACATCAACTGCAATGCAGACAGACGCATATAAACACATGCACACACATAACAAAGCTTATAATAACGAATCCAGTGCAGTTTTTAGGTTTCAAACTGCTGCCACTTCACCTCAGATTATCCAGTCAGGTAGACAAACTGAACAGCCAGAGTGCCCCTCAGTCAAACTGACAGACACACAGAACCCAGAGGGATCGTGTTGTGCTGGCCTTGTGCTTTCTGCACTGCAATATAGACAACCTGATCACTAAGACCTGCCCCAGAGAGAACACAGCACACGCAAATCAAACACAAACTGGATGGAAGAGACAGTCATGGGAACTCCCTCCCATGCCTGCCCACACACACATACATACATACAAGACATCCTGTAACCATGGAAACCCTCCACCTCCTTGCAAGGTGACATCACAGGTGTTGCATCATGACCCAAACAGGGGTCAAACCATCACCTGGACTGCTGCTGTGGTCACAGGTGGATGGGCAGGATGTGGAGATGATGGTGACGATGGTGGCGATGGTGATGATGGCTGAGGGGGCGGGGGGAGATGGAGATGGAGGAGAGCTATGAACAGATCGTCCTGCCTTGGAGAAAGACAGAAAGGAAGAGAAAAGAGTGAGGAGGAGTGACACTCTTCTATTTCAGTCTCTTCTGCTAGCCACCGGAACCAAAAGCCATATGTGAGCAACGACTCTCACACACACACACACACAAAACTCACAAAAGTGAGGGAGGGTGGGACAGAAAGGCAGACGGAGGCAGATAGATGAAGACAGACAGATAAATCCAGCAGGGAGGGGGACTTGCAACATCCACTCACAGATTTACTGGTACTTGACTGTAGCCTATATAACCCTGATGTAAGCTGGTGGTGACAGGATGCTCTGTGCTGTAAGACTCACCACACCAAACCACATCATGGTGCTGCACGGCCACCAAATGGAAGTAATGATCTGGTGTTGCCTCTAATGGCCATATGGCACATTTGAGGACCTATAGAGCCTATTTGTCAGTGCAGAGTGTGACAGTGTGAGCAAGAGGAGAAGGAGACATCTGAAATAGACTCAGGCTAAGTTTAAACTAATGAGCTGTAAATCAATCTGTATATCAAAGCTAATTTTGGCTGCTGTGACTTCCCTGATATTATCCAGCAGCTTTCGTTTTCCCTATGAGGCAGACACACTGCAAAGTCAGTCAGCAGTTCCCAAGCAAACGCCAAAAACCCTACTGGTTATATGTGTGTGTTAATGGTATTTGAGGGCGCACACAGGCTGTGCAGCAGCAGCAGCAGCCCCTGGCCGGGCCACAGAGCTCTGTCCTGTCCTGAGGCTTGAGCTGCAGCTCGGCTCAACAGCTGTGTCCAGCTGCGCTACAAGGAGACACTGGGCGCTTTGTTCCCCCACAGGGGCAGGCAGAGCGACTGCAAACGGTCTGCCTGTGTACACATAGTTTCATTTCCACAAAGGTTAACGGCCTGTGGCCTCTGTCAGCCCAGGTACCTTCTGGTGAAGGTTTCTCAAAAACCAAACCGGCCTCACGGCAGCGGGCAGACAGGGCGCAGCGGAGCAGGGCTGGCACCGTCGACCAGGATGTGTGGAAAATTTGAAACGCGCTGATCCAACGCTGTCCGAGCCGAGCGAGCACGTCCACACGCTCAATATCACAAACGTACACACGTCTATTTCGAGCCCTCTCGTGTTTTATCGCCGATAAATCGACGACATAAAGCTGCGTTAGCGCTGCAACGACAACCCCGACAACAAAACATGCGAAGCCCAGTGTGCAGGAAGGAGAGCGCCGGGTAATCACGGTGCACTCAGGAAACAACAACAAAAGAGAGGAGCAAAGAGAGAAAGAAGCCACAACAGCAGCGTGGATTTCACAGGAGGATAAATGACACCTCTGGGAGACGATTAACGCTGGTACTTACTCAGATGAACCGGTTCCCCTCGGTCCACCGGAGGATAGCCGCTCGGTCTTCCGGCTGTGTGTCGGGCGGGATCTGCGCTACGGAGACTGGAGAGCTCGGAGCCTGGAGGACTCAACCTAAACTGTGGCTTGCGTCATTTCACCAGGATGCCACTGTTGCGCGCAGCAATGCAGCCATCTTGCTGAGGAGTGCCCCACCAACTCACCAATCACTGCTGGATCTGAGCCGCGGTCTTATTTTGGTCCCGGCCATGAAAAGTGATCCACTATGCGCACTTATCATATTTACCACTTCACATGCAGGGAGATCTAGAGGAAACCCAGAGAGGACGACTGACAACACAACCCATGTTTCAGTGTCACTTCAGTAAAGTGCTGGAAAAGAAGTGAAGCTACACATTAATGCACCATTTCTTGACTTCAGGCTGATTTTACTGTTTTGCCATTTTTATATGAACTAGTTAAAAAGTGAGCGTTTTTCTTCCTAAACAAATTCAACAACACAAAGTAGCACGAGTAGCAGCTCCACCTCTTTCAGCTGTGACATTAAAATACTGCTTATATCTTACATCTTCAGTAATATTTGAATATGATATATAAAATACTCTCAGAGGGTTAATATGCCATACACTTCTTTTTGCTGGGATACATGTTGCTGTTTTCTGGGGTGATGTTTGGAGTGGAGGACTTTTGTTTGTAACCCAGCAGCATTGCTGTTAGTTTTCTTTAAACAGGAGATCTTCTTCCGCCACTTTGACAGTAATGCCACGGTGCAATCTGAGAAATTTCCAATTACAGATCTGTCATGTTGACTCAACTGCTGTGTGGGAGTCTGCCCACTGTATAGAAACTGTCTGTCGGGAAAAGAAACGTATTGAAAAATCAAATCTTTACATTTCACTAAAGATTCTGCCTTCCTGTCAGCGTGTGTTACCACAAGGTTTACTGTCAACTGGGAACATCTTCGTGGATTCGAGTGTTTTTATCCTGTTACAGTAAACTCAGACAAAATTCATATCTCCTCCCATTCAGCATCATTTCTCTGAATGTGCAACATCAAAAGCAGTGTTCAAATTGAAGAAATAAAAAGAATCCATCCAGTCTTCCCCATTTCCCTCACAATATTTATTTATTTTATCGGGTTTGTTTATTTATTGGTTTATTTTGCTCTTTCCATTTAGCAGCTACTGCTTGACGGACAGATCATATAGCGCCCTCCTGTGTCGAATTATGGATGTGTGATGCATCCCGACACAGCTGAGGGTGTGTCTGATCCACCCTATGTGGTCCAGAACTTGTTGGCTGTGGGGGTGAACCAGAACCTGAGCGATGAGCGCTATATTCAGTCAGTCCATATTTACCTTGTCAGATGACTTCATATATCCTCCAGAGCGATTAGGTTTGGTGTTGAGTTTGTGTACCGTAAAGCCATAAAAGATGCTGCAGCTTATTTGATGTCACTGATGGCCACAATAATCAATCAACACCAATGTGTACATAAGATTAGGCCCACGACCATGACAACAGTAAAAGTATCATCACAAATAATTATTACCTTTAAATAAAAGCACTTGGTCAATGGATTAATTAGAAAGTAGTTGTTGCATCAGCTTTCTTTCTTTTGAGCAAAAGGAGTCTGCATAGAGAGAACAGCGAGAGAAATAATGTGGGCTGGAAAGTGAGACGATGTTACGTAGAGTCTGGTCCGTGTCATTCATTTGGGATTGTTACAACAGATAAACAAAGTGTATGAGAAACTGAGGTAAGAACCAAAAGAACATCTTTTGTACTCGAGAGATACAGTATGTGGGCTGCCTTGGCACGCGATACCATTAATTGAGGGCAAGAGATGAATCAGACATTAACGACACCGCCCCAGTTTCCATTGAGTTCAACAAGACTGAGGCTGGTAATGTGTGAAGATGTGCACCCTCCAGGGCTCTACCCATAGTCAGATCAAACCAGAGTTTCACAACACCCTACAGCCAGCGATTGTCAGAGCTCATCCTTCTCCATCTGCTGGAAAGCCTCTAGGTCTTCCTGCCAATCAGCCAGCAGTTCATCCACTGACTGGCTGTCTGAATCCGTGTCGCGCTCGGGCTCCTTTCTCCTCTCTGAGTCTCTGTCCTCTTTGGGCTGAGACAAATCAGCCCCTGCCTCTGCAGGACTAGCTTCCTCTTCCAGTGGCCTACCTTCCTCTACAGGGCTAGTGTCTTCAACCATAGGACTGGCTTCCTCTTGTGATGGAGAAACTTCCTCCGGAACTGATTCGACTAACTTCACCGTGCTCGATTGCGATTGGCCAATAGGTTCAAATGAGGTAGGAGTTGTTGCCTCAGTTAAGCAGCCCTCCTCCACTTCTTGCACATCCACACCTGAAAAGGAAGCAGGGGCGTGAGACGGAACAGGTTTATACAAAAAGATGTGTCAGACACACATATATATACATACACACACACACACACACACACACACACACACACACACACAGTCACAAAACCCTTCTCCTCCTCCTCTTCAGTCAGTAATCTATACAACATGCCTCCTGGCAGCTATTCTCAGACAAAAATAGAACAGTTTTCATCGAGAGGCTGTCAACTACAACAGCACGATGCTGATGGTGAGTCATGTTTCCCACAGGATAAAGCCTTTCTCACATAGCTGTATAACCAAACTGAGAGTCAACTGTGAAAAGAAATCTGGCAAAAAGTTGTACTGTGAATTTTGAACAGATCTGTTTATAATAGATAAGTGTATCTCATCTGCTAAGAGGTGTTAACTAAAGACTAGAAATGTGTTAAAGAACTTTATAGTTAAGGAAATACAGCCTGGGCTGCTGTAAAATTAACATTAAATGTCCTTAATTTTAGATATGCAAAAGTTCGGGTGCAGATAGGCTCATGGCACCATATCTGATCATTCTTTGATCATAGGATTTGTGGTGAGATAACTAACAGGTCCAGGTATCATATTCTGGACTGTACCTACAGCCAAGGTACATATAATGAGTATAGTATCTGTTTAGGCTTCTTAGCTATGGAATCTTGCCAATTTGTTAGTATAGTTGTAAACCAAGACAAGCAGAGCTGATTATAAGTTTAAGAAATGTGAAAATCTACAAGTCTGATCAATCCCTGCCACTGTGTCCAGCCTTGGCGTGTGTGGTTAGCTCCTGTGAGAAAAAAATAACAGTCATGCCCTGCACTCGGAGAGGGAAAATAACAAATGACCAAACTGTGACTGCACTGAGCAAACAGGAACAAAATACTGAGGCTTGAAGGGAGCATGAGAGAAAAAGGGGTGGGGAGATGCAAGCCTTACTGTTAGAAGGGAAATCAGACAGAGAAGGGAAAGGACAAAAAAATGGGCGTAACAAAGAAAGACAAAAACAAACAGAATACTTACTGCCCTCCATCAGGGTGCCAGGAAGAGGTTTACCTTTAAATATGGCTTCTGCCCATCCAAAGGGTATGAAAAAACAGAAGAGAAACCGATAAAGAGAGGAGAGGAAAGACTGTTACAGTGCATCAGGGGGAATTTAGACATTTGGCAAATCAGGAAAAAGAGGAAAAGAATCAGGATGCAGTATTGATAAGGGTCTAAACCTTAAACACTTGCACTATTACCACCGCAGTTAGTGCGTGGTTCGGGAATGACTCATGATCTCTGAGACTTCAAATATTGCCTGAATCCCTACAGCTCATATTTATTTTATGAACCCGAGCACTTATGGAGGTTTAGTCAGTGGAGAGATATATGCCCACTGACACGATCAATCTTATCAAGAGAGAGAAGGGGAACAAAAAAAGAGCTCCAACAACTGTTAGGAAGGCATACAGTCATAGGCAGTAATGTCACACCTCTGTCTCTGGCCTTGTCACTCAGGAGCACCTCCACCTCCCTGTACTCCTTCAGCGCCTCCAACAGGATGCTGCCCTCCTTGTGGAAGAGGAAGAGGAGAGGTAAGGTGATGTCATCTGTGCTGCGGCCGTCCCCGGCCATCTGAAACAGGGGAGCCGTGTCACTGCTGCTGCCCTCGTTGTCATCTGGGGGGAGGGGAATTTAGCAAGCGTAGAAGAAGAGCAAGAGCAAGGCAATTCCCACAGAGTTATCTGACAACAAAAACTTAATGAAGTCCTTTATCGACAGAAAATTACAAACTGCTGATCCCAGCTTCTCACATTCTCAAAAACTTCTCACAGTTTTGTATTAGCATTTGTTAAAAGCAAAGCAGGATACTGGAAGGTATAATCAAAGGCAGTGATGATGATATCTCCTTCCTCCTTCCATTAACCCAAAAAAATTATTTTAAAAATAACTTAGGTTAATAAATAATGTATTTGTTGTACAGGAATATGTACATGAAATGTGAAAACTGCATACGTGAAGATTATTACTGTAACTATTATTAATTTCACGTACATTTCAGATTATTATTTAATCATCATTTGATGTGCAGGACCCTGTTCCACTGTCTGTTCTCAAGATAATCAATTTAATCGAGCTCTAATCTAGTCACTGGATAGTCACCTTCCGTCTTGTCACGTTAACTGCCTGCACTCACCGATGACTATGCCCCCGATGGCGCCAGCCTTCTGGATGTGTCGAGCCTTCTCTGCAAACATACACTGACCCCTCTGGAGTAGAGCAATGTGGCCCTGGACGTACTCAGCATTGGTGATCTCAGTGCAGCCACTGTAAGGTTCAGCCACAGTCACAAAGCCTCGTACCTGCACATAGGAGGAGAGAGAATTACTGTAAAGAACGAAGGAACATGTTGTAATATTGTGTGATGTACAAAACTGTGCTCGACTCCCACATGTTCCCTTCTGGTGCTGAAACCAAGAACTCAACTTTCCCTGTGTTTAAATTACGAAATGTCCTCTTAAGAAAGTGCCCTCTTAAAAAATATAGTGGAATACTGAGTGGCTCTTTGAGGAAAAACAATGAATAGGATATTTAATTTGGCCATTTGGAACATGACAGCTTGGCAAATCTACAAAGCCACTCACCCCTGTGCTACTTTTGGACAGGTCTGTGCCAAACTGTGCTGGGCCAGCAGTCAGCACAACCCTGCCAAAGAATGGATGTGAGACAATCTGAATGGCTCTGGGAGGCAGCTGCTCTTTCTGCTGCTGGCTGGACAGCTCCATCATCTCCTGCATGAAACGCACGCCATCCTCTGCTGCTACTGCACTCACCGCCTAAGTGTAGGTGAGTAAAAGAGGAGAGGAAATGAGAAAAGGTTTTATAATTTCAGGACCAAGATTTTTAGAGTTAGATCACAAAAAAATGTGTTTGCCAAAGTGATGGCATATTAAAGTCTGTATGTTATGATACCATCATGTAGTAATAGCATTGTATCAGTGTGTCATTCCCAGCTCTAACAGAACACACAATCAAAAGTAAAGAACTGTTAAGAAAGAGAATTAGCCTTTCTCAGTCTTTGATTATGCAGATCAATACTGAAACGTTGTACCTGTGTAGCATGCTGCACCAGTTGCACTCTGCCATCTTTCAGGTGGATGAGACTGACTCCCATTCTCCTCAGGAGCTCCAGATGTTCAGGGTTGTTTGCCATGAAGTCCTGAGCCCTGAGGGGAGGACGCCCAATACCGGGCTCCCTGAAAAGAAGGAGAAGAGGATGAAGAATAAGAAATTTAAAAATATGAGAAAAAAATCCACTAGCTAGGGAATACTAGTAATAAGTGTGTGCACACCTGTAAGGAGCAGGACGGGGGCAGCTCTTGTCCACAGCACTACGAATTGGTTCCCGCAGGTTACGGGGGAAGGCGGGGTCAGGAAACAAGAGTCGGGTGTTAGGACACGTCCAGTCGAAGTTAGAATCATCCAGCTCCTCCTCTAACTGATAAGTATACATGTTTTGTTAGGAATTGAATGGGGCAAATGCTTTCATCATTTTGTTAGACTTTAATTGCAGTTGTTTAATGCCAATCACCGTTCTGTTTGAGGGAACGGTTGAAGAGTGAGGGGCCATGGAAAGGGACAGAGGCAGCAGGTGCGCCTCTGTTGTGAAAACGTAGTCCTCCACGTCAAACGGCAGGTCCTCTGCTTCAGCAAACAACAGGAAGAGGTACTTAAACATCTCAGCAAGGAAGAACGAATCCATTCTGAGAAAAAGAGAAGGGGTGCAAGATATGGGTCAGTGGGCTACCAAATGGGACAGTGTTAAAACATCTGAATATTGTATATATTTTCCAAATAACCCGTATGTGCATTACAAAGAACTGTTGAAATAGCAGCAGGCCAATATTTTTTTAAACATTTACTTATTGTACTAACACTATGTTGGAAGTTAATGTCTCTTAAAAACCAATCTCAGCCCCACAGGTTAGTAATGGTCAGGCTCAGTTTCAATGACAATCTCAAGACTGTCCATATATATTTTTGTTACCAATGATTAATAAATAACTAAACTTCTTCCTTTCACCCGCTATATTTCATACCATGTTTAGATACTGTCATCTTGTGGTATGTGAATGTGTGTACTCTATGATGTCTGAAAGACATCTACAATTGCAGTTAGGTAATCAAACAAATCAGAAAACAAATACTCTTGAGTATTCATATTCTCACCGGTCCTCATGGCTCCCAGTGCGCACATCCTTCATTGCAGCGAAGCCGCAGGGAACACGGGCAAAGCGATTGAGGTTGTCCAGGATAGTGCGACCTGCCTCCAGGTAGTAAGGGTCTCCTGTGGCCTAGGAGGATAAAAGTATAGTGGTGTGATAAAAACAGAGAACAGGGCAAAAACTGTGAAGAAGACTTCAGTGAAATGAGACAAAATGGAATTTTTCATTTCAACATTCCTAAGAGAAATAAACTCAGCGTTATATCATGTTATGTTCCTTCGTTAATTTTTAAAAGATGCCATCATGCCAAAGGCAAAGTATTATAATTATGAACATTAATCAGTGGTCTAGATATTGCTTTATAACTCCTGGAATAGAGACAGAGCTTCTAAATAATTCAGTCAGGGTGCACCTAGAGATTCAAATGTCAAAACCTTAGAACCAAACATAATATTAGCAAAGTAACATAAATTGCTGCATTGTAATAGACATTAGCCTCTGGACTATGCTGCTGAAAAGAGAAGGTGTGCATTATGTCAAGCGTTGCTGATAAATTACCTTGTAAAGGAAATAGGTGCTCTCTGCAAACTCAGGCCTCAAGGGATGTTGGGCCCAATGTACCCTGAAATCAGTAGTAAAGGCCTGGGAACAAACAGGAGAAGGACAAAATGGTCAGTACACCATCCGAGGGGTTGTAATTGGAACAGACAGACCACACTAAAATGCAGCTGTGTTGTGTGAAATGCAAGCTTGCTCCCTTCCAAACAGCTTTGGTTGGCAGCACAAGCCATGTGGGGTTATTTGACTTTGACTGAGTGACACCCAGTCAATTTTTTAAGAACCCAAGGTGTAGAATTTTAATTTAGATGCACAGAGAGACACATTACCTCTGGAAGAAAGTTATGTTTCTTTGTAACTTGGTACAACATCTCATGAGTCTCAATGGCAGGACGGATATCTCCCTTCAGCACCTGAGATAGATACAGAGTGATAAGCATGAACACATAGACTGAAACAGCACAAGACTCTACAGAAAAGGCTTCAGTTCACTTCAGTTCCACTCTGACCTGCAGTCCAGGGAAGAAGGCCAGCAGAGAGTCCATCCAGGTGCGAGCAGGGAGCAGAGGTTTGTGGATGTGGACATCCAGCAGAAGAGGAGGTTGGCTAATGTACTTCATTATAGATGCATAGTGCTAAATAGGACATGCACAGCAAAAGAATGGGATGGTGTTATACAAAAATAAATCAAAGAGAAAAGCAATTTTTAAAAAAGCCATATTTTAATAATAACTTCTGTTGTGGGGGAATCCATAGATTTCTGAAATACACAAATACTGTAAAATGCTGCTTTATGTTGTGTACACCACATGTGACAAATGTTAAGTAGACAGAGAGGCAACAAATTACTCTGGTATATGTATGTGTGTATGTGTGTGCATGTGCGAATGTGTGTCCTCACAATATTGAACCGCTGCAGAAACAGGTCGTCTCCCAAGAGGATGTAGGCCTTTAGGAGATATTCATAGTACGAGTCAATTCCTGCTCCGACTCCACTGTCTGGAGACACAACCATACATCACTTTATAAGACAGGAGAAATCAGATGACAAATAAATGTTATGTTGTATCCTCTCAGATCCTGTACAACCACATCCTCTTTCAGCCACCCAGAAAGATTGTACCCCTATGCCTTGTTTTCACTTACTTGTCCTTGTCTCCACGTCTGTCCATATCTGCTGCAGCCTCTGCTTTTTTTTAATTTTTTTTTTTTTTTTATTCCTGTCTTACTCCCTCCCTGATATTTTACTCCCTCCTCCATCTTGTCATTCAACTTCCCTCTCTTACCACACAGGCCCTCTCTCACCTCTTCGGACCCACTCTCCAGAGTGGATGTTGATGGTGGTTCCCACCAGATTGCTGTTCCTCTGTCTCTTTTCCCACAGAAAATCCAGAGCTCTCCGGGCATGGGCCTGCATGAGAGAGGACGGGTGCATTATTGATTTAAAAAAAAAAAAAAAAAAAAAATCAATCTGCAGTAGTTGCCCAGTGTTAAGAGTGATTTCAGTTATTGAGTCTGGGCTTGTCCAGCAGTCTGCTGTTCCCAGGAAATGAACCAATCCCAGGATCTAATATTGTAGCAAAAAGAATAATATTAAACTTGAAATATAATACTACGCTACTGTGGAAAAAGAGTACCAACATGTCATTAGATCCACTGTAATAAACTTGCAAACATAAAATGATGACATTTTTACACATTTACAAATGTCTAGGTCTAGCTTATTTCAGTTCTCTTATAAGATACGCTTATCACCGACATGCCACAGATGGAAAATGTGAAACAGCCACAAACAAAATTATAGTGATAATTATTAATAATTATTATCAACCTCAGCTTTAGGGACCTGGTATTCATGTTGGCCAACTAACACACTGTAATGACTTATAGGGACTTTTGAACAGGACAGAGCTAGTACTGTATACATCTATTAACCACTTAATAGATGTATACAGACAGCTTAAATGTAACTGCTGTTCCAGCTAACAAAGATCTTATAAGAAGACAGATTTAACACAGACAAATGACAAACAGCAAGTTTTCATTTCTACATACAAAATGTATAATAATAATAACAGGAATAATATAAACCTATTATCTATGATCAGTGGGTCCGAATGTTGCTGTAGAATGTAGTGATCAGCTTTCCCTGTCTTCAAAATTACAAATATTTGTAGGTATACAGTACTCCATCATCCATACATATAATTAAATGGAGGACACAGAGACTCAGATCTCACTGAATACTGTACATGAGATACATGACAGAAAGTGTTTTTTTATTTTATGCGTTGTGAAACAGCTGGGCGGTTTCATAAAACTAAACCTCTGTAACCGGATCTTGAAGAAGAGAAACCAATTAAGCACAGCCCAGATTAGAGACAAAGAAAGAAAGATGAACTATTTTGTAGGGTGTGGCTGTTCACAGTTGTTATGTCAGTTCAAGTAGCTGATGTCAGATCTGAACTTATTTTAGACAATATTAGTAGTTTTTGCTTTTGTTTTAGGACATGTTGACAAGAAAATATGTTGCTTCTGTTTCTATTAAATTTTGATAAACAACAGCATAAATCTGTTCACATTGTACATTACTGTGATAAAGTAACAATTCCAGTGGTAGTGATAAGAATGTGGTCAAAGTATCTGCAGTATTTAAGACAGACATTAAAATGTTTACTTCAAAAAAACTTATAAAACACCCCGTGACCCTAAATGGGAATAAGCGGTGGAGATAATGGATGGATGGATGGATAAACTACAACATGTACAATGATAATCAGTGAAGGATTTGATTATCTGATGAAAATTTAATACCTCAAATACAGGATCTCCAGTAAAACGACTTAAGGCAGCAAACTCCAGGATGATCGTTCCTGCACATGCAGTGCACGTGTCAGTCTCTGTGCCTGTTCTTGTCTCAGGACCCCTGACACCGTATTTCAAGTTCACCTGTCAGACAGAAACAAATTTAAATACATTTTTAGAGTCACATTTGGCATGCAAGAGATTGTGCATGAAAACCAGTCAGCCACAAAAAGGTCTGTGTCTAAAGGCTGTGACAGCTGCGTGCAGAGCAGTGATGCAGAAAATGGAAATGTGTAGTCATGATCTGAGAGGATACTGGGAGCAAAAGTAGATGTTATTTTGTTTTCATGGAAAACTCACATTTATTCTTATGATGTATACATGACCAAATTCTTCAAGAGTAACTGCTACTTTTTTTCATGACTCCAATAAATGCCTCAAAAATTACTGTGGTTTTCACTGACTCTTGTTACTAAACACTATAACAAGTGGGGGAATAGCTATTGCACAAATGATTTCTTATGCAGTGTTAGCTTTTTAACAAAACCATATTAATTTACATTACACCTGAAGAGCTCTTTCCTATATCCAGAGGTTTCTTAGCTCTTTCCTATATCCAGAGGTTTCACAATATCCACAAGGTTTCACAGGAAAAGCATATGAACCTTTTGAAATTACCTGGTTTTCTCCACTAATTGGGCATATCTGAATATGGTACACTCATGAGCCAGTTAACATGAGACGTTAACTGGCTCTTCACATACTATTTCCAACCACTATTCTGAATGTTTGTGTAATGCATTCAATATGGATAAAAGCAATACATTGATTTATATGTTGTTAGTTAAAACATTGGACAATTTTACATATACGAATGCAGTTAATTCCAAGTGTTTACTTTCTTCTTCTTGCCATGGTATAACTTAAAACTACTGAAACGCAATAATCTGGGATTATGACAAAAAAGACACAAGCTCAAGGTTGTGTGTCTGTCTGTCTTACTCTGGGGTAAGGCAAGCCACTGCTGGTGTTGAAGGCCGGCAACAGTCGGAGACCCAGATCTTTGGCCATATGAAGGAGCTCATCCTGGTACCACTGCATGTGTTGACCTCCCTCCTTCAGCATCATAGCCATGGAGTGTCCCCCTAGCAGACCTCTGAACATATACACACACACACACACACCAAGAACCACATATGAGAAATAAAATATATCACAATCCACTGATTTATTATGGCTTTAGTCTATTTAAATTTCATCAGTGATAAGCAACAATCCTGGTGTTTGACAATCCAGTTCAATCTTACCCCAGGACTCGAATGTTGGTTTCGAACACTGACACTACAATGTCATTGTCCAGCCTCACATCTGACAGGACTCTCCTCACTGCATCCTCAAACTCTGTGGTCTTATTCAAAAGCTGGGGAAAAAAAAAACAGTACAAGACTATGAAGGTCAGGTTCAATTATAGAGCATTTAACAGTCTGTAAGTGGAATAAAATCCATTGGCTACAGTTCAGAAAAGGCTCCGAGAAATATCCATTAAGGCACTGAATTATTTTAAGTGAGTACTGCTGACATTTCACTCTCGCTTTCATCATTATATCCACTGCGTTCTACCCTATTAATTTACATATAGCTACAAAAAAAAAAAAAAATCACAGCATAACAACCAAATGTCAAAACATACAAAGCCAATACTCACCACCAGAGTATCCAGAGTGTCTATGAGGGTCAAAGAGAATCTAGCAGAAACAGAAAATAAGAGTTTAGACGGTGTTACTAAAAGAAAAATGTGTAAAGATTTTTCAACATAATGATGGTTAACCCACATGTAAGTACAATTTGCTTTGCTTTCACCTCCGACATTAGGGAGAAACGAGCAAGAACAGGGGTGTTAATTTGTGTGGATTTAACGCAACTAATCTTAGTTCTCAAGGAACAAAGTCAGCATCCTACTCACTTTCCCAGTGCATCGTCTATGTCACCTCGACTAGGTTCAAGTCCACGTACTCTTCCTCTGCATGTTAGAGGCATCAACTCATCTGCTGGGTATGCATGGTCCTGGGAAACACAAACAAACACACCTGTAATGTCATGGTTTGGCCAGCTGAGTGTTATTAGACCTCAGGCATCTTAAAACATAAACGATAAGTTCAAATTCTGTTGAAATATTTATTATACACCAATTAATGTTCATTATTGTGTTTGGGTTTTTAGAATGACATAAAAAACAGGTGCCACAACCATCATAAAAATTTATTTATTGTTCCATAATTACCAATTAATAGAAACAATATGAAAACTGCTTTTAAAACACACATTCCTCTACACTAATAGTATCAGAGTTATCAAGGCAGCAGAATAACTGCCAAAGTAAACATTCCTGTTTTTTTTTTTGTTTTTTTTTTTTAGAGAACTTACCATGTAATTCTGATATGCATGGTCAAACATCTCAACCACTTGTTTCCTTGGAAGAGACAGAAAACAGATTGTATAACATCCTTTCAGTGGAAGAAATGTTAGTTACACCAGGGTTGGAAATTAACATCCTTTCCTCTTCTTTCTCTTTTTCCTCAACCTACCAGCCACGGTAGTGTATAAACACACACAAACAACCAGAGCAGTGTCATTCCACAATTCAGACTAAATCGCAAGTCTCTTGTTTCACTCGGACACTTTACCGGTAGACACACGGGTTACCTAGGCAACGTGATATTCAGCGCACTTCGTGTGTCAGAAGGAAAACTAACTAATATTAAAACTTAAAGTTTTACGATTGGGACTTTGATTTGAAAGCCATAGAGGACAACGAATCGTCAAAAGCCGCATCCAGATACTACGGCAAGTGACGTTACAGGGAAATCGCCCCGGAGGATTCGGCTGGTGTGAAGGCACTTCCCGTTTAGGGATGCCCGTACCAACACGAAAAAAAGGAAAGGCCGTTTCGACATTATGAACAGCAATGCAAGTAAGTCTCCATTTTTAAATTCTGTTTATTGTCGTTAGAGTAGGCTTTGAATTAACGTCAGAATAGAGTTGTCATGTAATGTCAGATTTAGCATGGATGTTAACGTTAGCTAAACACACAAAGGCAATGGCAATGTAGCAAAGCAGCTTGGAGTAAAAGTGCTCACAATAAGGCAAACCTAAGCACAGCTTCAAGTTGATGGCGAAGGAGCCTCTAAGTGGATGGCTCCAGCCTCTAGTGGCTCCAACTAGGATTGGAGCCACTCTTTCTCACAGGTTTCTCACTTCTTTGTGGCCATTGACCATTTTTGAGAGGTTACTGGGACTAACCCAGCACCTAGAATGTTTAGACTAAATAACAGAGAAGACGTTAAAGGTTAAGCTGTTAAAATAACAATTTTTTTGTTTGCCTGATTTTGTGCAAAGATTAAGTCACCAGATGCTGAAGGGATAAATCCAGTACAGAGGGGCAAAGAATGTCACTATTGCTGTGATCCAGCAGTTTTATTTTTCTGCAGCTTTATGCATGACTGCCTGATCAATGTCAGTAGCCTCTCTCAGACCCTTCAAACTTCATTGGACACAGTCCCTGAAGTACATAGCTTCCTGACAAGCACACACTCGTGAGTGAGTGAAAGAGGGAACTGAAAAATTGTCTGGCTGCTTAGCTAAATAATAAACCTACTGTTGTACTACTGATCTGTCCCCAAGCTGAAAGGTTGTATGGACCAGCACAACAATGATGTGAAAATGCTCCATAACAAAACCATTTTATGAAGACCAAGTTGAAGCTGCTTGATCAAGTCTGCCAGAGTCTACAAAGTTTATTCACTGATATAGCACAGAGATTCCCCAAGCTACGAATCTGATGAATCTTAACAGTTGACCTGATGCAGATCACTGTCAAGGTATGTAGGTTAGTTTGATTCAGACAATAACACCTGTTTCATCTACAAAGCATATCATTTTTTTCATGATGTCTGCCTCTTCAGAGTTTTGCAAATCAGAAGAGGAGTAATTAGGCACACACTTCCAAAGCATCCTGGCATCCTTGGGGGTCTCTGTTGAGCTCATACCAGGCCAGTGGACCACCCTCAAGACCAGACTGTATGAGAAGAGAGAGATTCTCCACAGGAAGATCTGTCTGAAGATCAACTGCTGTCAACCTAATTCTCACCCTACCACCCTCTACAGTTGACTGTGAAAGATGCTTCAAGCAGATGAAGCCTGGGTGACCTGCTGACCATCCAGCTCTCCACTCCCTCTATAGAGTTCTGATTTAAGGCCAGAGCTCATGACGGGGAAGAGGAATGCTCAGGAAAGCATTTTTGAAACTTCATAATCCATTTCTGAGGATTGAGAGTGACAAAGTCGGATTGGAGATGAGGATAGAGAAACTAATGTTTTGTTTAAATATTTACTTTATGAAATTTTTCACAAGCATGCAACTGGTTGAAGTAAGAAAGTGGCTGATAAATTTTGGAACCCACCAGCCATAGCGACAGGTGGACAAAAAAGTTAATTTCCAACCCTGCATTATGCTCTTAATTTGCTGGGTGTTTTTCTCAACTCACCTCAACCTCTGCTTCTCATCCTGTGGCATTGCTTCCCCGAGGCTGTACATTCCTCCAGCCAGTATCATTAAGAACAATAAAGGTGGCATCGTGGCAAATGGCTAAGATCGCAGCAATATACATACAACTACAGCTTGGCTCTCAGTCAGTCACTGAGCAATAATCTAGTCATCACTGCTGCTCTATCCTGACAGCTCACAATTAAAAAAACACACCTGCACCATGACATCAATGTTATACCTTCGAGACCATGTTAATGCACTTTTTGCTTTGCCTACAATGTACCACGTATTCATCAATAGTTACAGAAGGTATCATGCCAACATTATAATGGTTGCTCAGTCCTGCTCTTACACTCCAACTGTTTCTTACCAACATAAAAAAAAACCTGTGAGTCAGTGTATGCTTAAGTTGTGAGCACCAACAGTGAAGACTGCCAACTAGTTTGCAGGAATGTTACATCAAGTCACCGGATCAACCAGTATCTGATAAAGATGTAAATACTGTGCTAGCAGCTTCTGTGCAAAGTTGGTCCAAGTCCTGTGAGCAGACTGGTGTGTCACTCCTGTTTACCTTTCCAAGCTGTCACACCAGACCTACTGTACATAGGATGTGACACGTTCATGTGCAAACATTACAAACAAACATTAACTATTAACGTTACATGCAACTACAGCAACCCCGGATAAATCACATTCATTTGAATTGATCTGAACATGTCAATGTCCGGGCTATTTCCTACAGTTTTCACATAACATGACTTTCCAGTTATAAAAACACACTGCCATCTTGAAGACTACCTCCTACCTTCATGCAATAGTTTACTTACTCCACACAATCTAGAGCCACTTAAAACAGAAGCCAAACCCACAGTCCTTGAAAACTCCTGTTCATGTCAGCTCCTGTTATCACTCTGGCGTGTCAAGTGTAAACTTTTACAGATAAGTTAATTATTTCCTACATTTGACAGCTCCGGACGAACAAGAAGCCGAGCACTTGTTAGGCTTTAATTAGCCCCTTAGCTAGCTACGCTAACTAGCTGAGGTAGTGACAACAGACAGCCCGAGAATACAAAACAAATCGACAGAAACTGTGTCCATTGTTGAGCAGCAGATCTGACCGCGATATGTTTCTTTCTTATTTCAAATAAAGTGGACAATTTCACCGTACGCTGCCGATTCCCTCAGATAGCCTGCCCGAAAGAACCGGATGCTGTTGAAACGAAAACGTCAACAATATCCGCTTCCGGAATGTTAGAGTTGTTTGCCCCGTATGTAGCCTGTCAGGGAGAAATTCAGCGCAAGATGAGAAACAAATCGTCTCTTTTCGCTACAATTTAATACGTATCTAGAGCCATGAACACAACTCTACTCGTAAGAATGTAAAACCTAAACTTAAGTACAACCAATTTTCTAACTGAGTCTATATCAATTATGCAAGGAGAAGGGTTAGTTACCTGAAAGTTCCTACTGTGGGAAGCAAAACACGTAATACTTTCTGTCCTGCCCATAGTCAGTTGTGTTGCCTTCACAAAGCTCGGGAGAAGCCATGCTCTACGCGTTTATATAATAACATTTATAATAAGTAATAATTACTATTATTGTTATTGTTGTTGTTGTTATTTACGGTTATTCCCGTAGTTCTCAAATGCAATGATTCTGACTTAATCCCAACTTGCTCTGATGTCATGCACGATAGCCTAGCAAGAGGAAGACCGATTCAGTTTTATCTCTATTGCAAAGATATTTAGTTTTGTTTTCTCTTGTAAAGGCGACACCTTCCATATTTATTTCAGAAACGTCGCATAAAGTTTTAACTATGTTAAATTCACTCTTGCTCTTGTGTGGTGCGCAAGAGTTTTATAATGACATCTTATTTGAGTGTAATTTTGTCGTTTTTGCCTTTAGACACATTTTCTATGTAAACACATTTGGGGTGATCATGTCACAATTGTGATGTTGGTAAATGGGATTTTACAGAATCTCATACAGCCTAACAAAAAGCCTTCTGATCCCCGAGCTAAATTTAGAAAAATTTGAGCTTTCTAACCTTTCAGTACCTAACCAAAGTCCTACATGATTTATTAAATGTTTACCCTGCGGCTATATTGTTTGTGATATGCTTTTCTTTTTAAATGGAGATATATTTATATAACTTAAATTGTGCAGTTACACATCATAAGCCACTCATCAAGTTTAGGTAGCACTGATATTGTATTTTAACACATTAATATCTAAAAATTTCAACTTAAAAAAACCCATTGCCTTGTTTTACATGTTGTAACGATTTAAATAATTTCATTTGAAATGTATAGTTTTGAATTGACAATTACAACAATGATGTGATTTACATTATAGGCTACGATTAAACAGAATAATACAGCTGATTGTAAACCACCTTCTTCCGTTTACTACATCTCCCATGAAGCCTTGCATTGTCAGTTGACGAGTAGATGTTTTCACATGACCTACATGTTAACAAATGCCAGTAAGCAACTTCAATTCCTCAACGCAGCGGACAAAGAGCAATCTTGCAGGTAAAGTGAAGCTGATATTTAGATTAATTTTTTAGCTACATTAACTTTTTTTCAGTTTTCAGTGATGTAATTTCATTTTCAAACATTTTTCGCTGTAAGCTCTTAAGCTCTTTATTGAAACAGGTCCGCGATGCAGTGTTCATGTAAATGTGTTAGAAAATGGGAGTTAAATATCAGTTTGTCAGTAGATTAACAGCCTCTTCGTGTTTTTATTTTTCTGTCTTTTTCCTGTCACTGTGCTTCCCTTCCTTTCTGTCTCTCTCTACTGGACCTGACATGCCTGTTCCTGTACCAGCTTCTTAATGTCAGCCATGGCTCCTGCTTTTGCCAGAAAGTTGACAGGACTTGTTGCGGCTACATTTACTCCATTCACCACACAAGGGTAAGCAACCTGTAGAAACAACGTCCCCGTGTTTGTCGTCTTTTTCTTTTCCTTTGCTTTTCTTGCGTCCAACACTGAACTACACTAAACAGGCTTAACGAGGAATGAGTGTGGCAATATGCAGCCATCATACACACCAGTAAATATTAGGAGTGCTGAAACATGTTTGGTATTCTTTTTGCCAAATGTGTGGCTCTATATTTTCACTCACTTTTTCCCAAAACAGTGAAATCAACATAACAGAGATTGGGCGTTATATTGACTACTTGGCAGAGAAGCAAGGTATAAGTAGCATATTTGGTAAGTTTACAAGTGGATTTTGCATTTGATATTTGTCATCGTCTGTGTTTTGAATCAACCCTATTATTGCATGTTTTACCTGTTTAGAAAAAAATGACTGATGTGTTGCTTCTCTGGTAATTAATCCCCAGTTCTGGTTAAAAATAAGTAGCAGTGTTTGGTCAGATGACTGAGAACATTTGGACATTACATTTACTATTCCAGCAATTCTTCATTTAAAATTGAGATAATCTGTGAAGTCATTTCACTAATTAATCCCTTTAATCCCAAAGATGGTGCAATGTGCAGTTACAGAGCTATATTTACATTCACTCTTACTCACCAAAATACCTGAAAAATGAAACAAAACTGTCAACTGTCAAATCCATACTACATACGTATTCTAAGCAGGTTTTATCTTGTGTGTTCATGCAGACAAAATAAAGTGTACTCAAAACTAGAGCCTAGAAGAATTTTGTTGATTCCTTTTTTTGTTGTATGTGAAATGTAGAGAAAGAATGTACTTTTTGCTGTGCCAGAACACACACATCCTATAATCATCCTGAAAAAGAAATTTAAAAACCTTTTGTATGGCACTCTGACCTTTAGGTTGATATTGTTTTATCTGACTTTTTCTGGCTCTGATATTATTAATCTTAACACGAAGGACAGTTACACAGTGTTAAGATGTAAGGTCTGCCCTTTTCTGTACACTGTTCAAGGCTAGTTGGTGTTTCCTGTGTGTCTCATGTGATTACAGTTTCTTCTCATGCCCAAATTCAATGACTCATCACAGATTGTGCTAAACCTCTCCTTTTGTCAGTGTTTCATTTCCATTCTTGTTCAGTTATCTCTCTTTGAGCTTGCCAAGCAAAGGATGTGTGTTATCATATTTTATGTTATTTCACATCACCACTGCTCATTACACATGAAATTGTTTTTGTCCTTGACATATTGTACAAGTACATGTTGTCTTTCTGTCTCTCTCTCTCTACATATATTCATATGTATATATATATGTATGTATGTGTATGTGTATATATATATATATATATATATACATTGGCGAAGCGTGACTATTTAGGTTAGGTAGTCTTTTTATGCCTATAAAACATGCAGTTACTTGTCTTGCTGTGTTTCCTTTTCTTCTTCATGGATTTTGTACAGCATGCTGTTAGTTTGTGAGTATTTGACTATAGCTAGATTAAGATCTCTTTATTCTATTTATTTTCCATAAGACATGTGTTTAAGATGTGAAAACTGCTAGGCCTTTGGAAATAAGACTTTACTTGCTTACAGTGAATGGCACCACCGGAGAGAGCATGTCTCTCAATGTTGCGGAGAGGAAGATCCTGGCAGAGGAGTGGTGCGAGAAAGCCAAGGGAAAGTAAGTCATTGCACCGGCCCTTGGAGGATTTGTCCATGTGTCCTGCCCAGTGCAGGTAAAAATTTGCTGACGGCACTTCTTTGTGTCTGTGTTTGCATGTCTCTGCAGAATGGATCAGGTGATTGTGCATGTTGGCTGCATGTGTCTTAAAGATTCCCAAGAACTGGTAAGTTGTTGTCTTTGTATTGTCAACAATCATATGATCACTGAACAAAGTTCATGTTTATGTAAGGCTTATGTAAGTCGGTTTTAGGACACCATGGAAACGTATCCTCCACACAGTCCTGGTACCAAGTATTCTGCAGAAGTTTTCAGGGTTATCGCCACCAGCATTTCAGACACTTCACAACTGAGTCTGATCTCATTGTTGGCACACGACATGCTGCTAAGCGTTGTCTTGTGTTTATGAAAGTTATTTATTTTTGCTTTAATATTTTATTTTTCATAGAATAATTTCAATATACAATTTATGTGTGATTAAATATTTAAGCTGTTTATATTCAGAAGTAGTTTGGTTGGCTTTATGAAACAGCTTAAGGCTGGTTTTGTTTATTAGACTCATTCAACACTTTTCCCATGAAAGGTGACATGAAATACCCATTTTTAGCACAATAAAATTAGTTCTCTAGTATCCTAAGAAACCTTCTCTGACATAATTAAGTGAAAAGTCAACAAGAGTCATCCACCACAGGCCACCTGTCAACCTGCGTGTAGCATGCAACCCAGAATGACTCATTTCATCATCAATGAATATTTGATTCCTGTCTGTTTTAAATTTCCTCTACGGTTGTAGTAATGCAGCACACTTTAGAACAGGGGTGTCAAGCTCATTTTAGGACCGGACCGACAAGGCAGCTGGCTCCGGGCCAGCTGACAGGTATAAGCCTACTTGCTCAGCCCCGGTATAAACAATTTGCCTGCTTAACATAATTGCTATTGCGACACCCAGTGGACACATTTAGAGCTGCAGTTTCTTTCATTGAAAAATTGCAGCTAATTTAAACTTCAAATCATCTCGCGGACCGGATTAAAGTCGTTTGCGGGCCTGATCTGGCCCGCGGGCCGTAAGTTTGACACCCCTGCTTTAGAATATAGTCTTGAGCTATGATTCTCGGACAGCAGTGTCCTAGAAATACAATACTATATATGTGAAATCTGTCAGTGTCAGTATTCTTCATGCATTGTAAAGAAAAAAACTAACTGCTGTACAATAGCTGTAGCTACAAATTGCCTTCATTTTTATTATTCTTCCTCACTAAGTTTATCTTTCCTCCAGGCCCGCCATGCTGCACAAACTGGGGCTGATGGGATAGCAGTCATTGCTCCTTCCTTCTTTAAGCCCAATAGTGCAGGTATGTGATGGCTTTAGAGAGCAAATGGCTACAATTTCAAATCATCTATTTACATCTTTCATCCACATCAATACTGTAGTTTTCAAGCTGAGTTGGAAAATACACACTTTCTATACTGCAGATTTTCCATAATCCTCTTGTCTCTTTTGTTCAGAGGCATTGAGGACATTCCTCCATGAAGTGTCTTCAGTTGCTCCAACTCTGCCTTTCTATTATTATCATATTCCAGCTGTTACTGGTGTCAATGGTTAGTGCTGATTTTGCATAACTTTGCAGTTATGGTGAAAGTATATTTAATTACGTCAGTGATGTTATAGTGAATATGAGATAAACTCTTTATTTTCTTCAGTGCCTGTGACCAGTGTATTGGAAAATATTGAGGAGCTAATTCCCTCCTTCAGAGGAGTGAAGTTCACTGGGATTGACTTGATGGACTTTGGCCAGTGTGTCAGCTACAGTCAGCCTCACTGGTCAGTCCTCTATGGCGTGGACGAGGTCAGCCTTCTCTCCCTCTCCATCTGTTTCGGTCCATCTGTTTGCACAGTAGTTGCCTAAACTGCAAGGTGACGTTTTGTGACTCAAACCCTGTTCATTTTCACAGCAACTGCTAGCCGCTCTGGCTATGGGAGCACACGGAGCAGTTGGCAGGTCAGTGTATAATCTGCAAATACTATATACATAACGATTGGTCGTCTTCCATTCCTTCTTCTAAGCAGTGATCACATGCAAAATATTATTCATTTCTTGGACCACAGCACATATAACTATATGGGGTGTCATGTGAGTAAGCTCATGTCAGCATTTGAGAACGGCGACCTTATCCAAGCCAGGACAATACAGGTGCTGTCCTTCGCTCTGTTCTCAGCTTCAGTTTAGATGGTTCATGTCAACTTTGGTTACTGACTTCTCTAATTTCTATGAGCAGTTCAAGATGCAAGAGCTTCTCAGTTATGCAAAGAAACAAGGTGAGTGATGGTTGTGTCATCTTTTTTTTTATATGACCAAATTATATGCAAGATAAATAAATTCTCATGTTTTACAGCAGCAATTATCTTTCAACCTGCTATAATGTTATTAACAGGCTTTGATCTGGGAGTGAATAAGCAGCTGATGAGTGAGGTGTCCGGCCTGTGTCTGGGGCCCCCTCGACTCCCTGTGGTCCCATGTCCTACTGCACGTGCCCTGTCCATCGCTCAGAAATATCACAGCATTTTTCCTGAGCACTGATTTGTTCATGGTGGATTGTTGAACCTGGAAAATACTTCAAGCACCATGCCATTTAGAGCTCACCAAATTCCTGTTACTAGTGTTTCGGTGTAATTTACTATGATGTAACCAGTTACTGTATCATGCTATATTACTGAACCAGCAACTCTCAATCATCTATGCTTTGCACAAAATCTTACCATTTACTATATGAATAAAGCACATTATTATTTTTTCTAACTAGTTAAATTGCATGTAGTAGTTCCAGGTGCATAGTCAGGAAAGAGTTGGTATATCTGTGAAGTCAGTTCAAACTGATTTTGAATAATATAGCACTGGAGCATTATACAGTACATTCTACTGTAATGACACAAAGCACATAACACAGGGCAGCTCAAGGGAATGTACTCTTTTCTGTGAGCGTTGTCATGGCATTAAGAGTTCATCTTTTCTATTTTCTAGTGTAAATTTCAATTTGCTAACAAATATGTTAATCTCAGTGTCTGTGATTTTAAAAAATAAACACTTAAATAATTAACTTCCACTTTCCAAAGAAGTGTAACCTTTGCTACATTTAGCAGCATGGAGCACGGGATTGTCAGAAGTAAACAGTATTACTTTATTATATAGTGATGTATTAGACCATGGCTGAATTTCATCTTAGGAATTAGAGTTTTTAAAAACTTATTCTATAAATTCACTTTCATATCAGTTAAAAATGATAATAGCAACACTACTGGTCAAATTAAAGTTTAATTGTTTTTTTGTTTTTCTGTCTTAAAAATCTTAGTTCAGAGAAAGAACACCTATTTTGAGCTCCCTCATCCGAGGGAAGACGGTGTCGACAATAAGGTCATTTATACAATATCAATGCTGTTTCAGTACAGAATGTAGTGACATTAACTGAACATCCAGTACAAGAGATTATAAGGGAGCATAAAACACGAACACATGAAATTCAGTCATGTATATTTTCCAAATGATATTAGAAGGTAAATGTATTGTGCTATATTGCTTTTCATTAAAATGAATGATCACAAATCTTTCTTAATAACTATGCTGGTCCATTTGTTTTTTTTTTTGCAGTGATCCATGTCTGATTCCTAAGCTATATTTCTGATAAGTTGGCAGATATGATGGGCAAAGATCACCAGTGGATGATTTTACCAAATCACCAAGATTAAATTGTTGTTTCTCTTAAGAAAGTGTTTTACCTAAATTAGAATCCAGTTGGCAACTACATTGAAAACCCTCCTTTCAGTATTAGTCCCCCACAAAAACACTCAGCATCACTTCTGTTGTTCCAAATTAACTTCTAATCAGGTTTTGGCAAAAGTGTTTCTTAAATTTCAACCACCGCTTCACTCACCATAGAGTCTGAGTGGATCCAATTAAATCTCAACCTTTGTGGTAACCCATATAGATAGCCATAACCAGCTCTGATACATTCAGCGAATGTGCAACTGTCATTCCTGCAGTATTTTGCACTTGTCTACACATCTTTAGCTTGTTCAAGCCACATTTCATTTCTATAGTGGAACATCTGGATTAAAAATCAAATGCAGATAATGGTCTGTGTGTGTTTTGTAGCAGCTTGTGCCTCAGGATGCATTTGTCAGAATGCACCTTCAAGAACTGAAAAAAATTGGGACATACACTTCTCAGTTTGTGTGGAACCTTTGCCTCATAAACAACGCTGCCCTCTGCTGCCTGTACCCTTCATATCCAGATAAGCTTCCTGACTCATCCTGATCTTTGGTTGTTCCACCGTGTAAAGCACAGTAACAAATGATAACAGTGTGCAATGAGACAAAACTGGAGGGTGACTTAACAAAAACAACTTAACAAAACTGAACTGCTGAGATGCAGTGTGGGTAAAAGGTAAGACGAGTAAGCAGTTAGTTATAATGAATGAAAAAAAAATATATCTATTGAATATATTGAAAGTATTCTCAACCTTTTTCTTTAATTAAAGTGTTATATAACTTGAATTCAGCAATAAAATGATAAACCACAGTTTGGAGTCAGTCCACTTAGATCTGAGGAAATGGGTTGCAAGTAAATGTTGTAGTAAATATCCACACCGACATTACATCAAATGCACCAATCTGCACAAGTAAGAGTAAAGTTACTCCTGAGAAAACTGACACTATGCCACTGTCCTTTAATTGGAGTAACTTGGAGTCAAACTATATAAATGGAATTTTCTTTATGGCCGCTTGGTTCCGCATAGCGAGGTCACGGAAATACTTCGCTGTGACACACAAAGCTCTAGCGTTTCCGGCCAGCTCAGCGCGTCAGTGCTGTGGTGTTGTCAGTCTGCAGCCTGCCAAACACTGGCACCAGGTACCTGGACGGTGGAGAAACACCAGTAGACCGCGGAGAGATGCTGCTGCTGACCATGATCGCTCGACTGGCGGACGGACTGCCGCTGGCCGCCTCGATGCAGGAGGACGAGCAGGTTACAGTTTGAGCTCTTTGCCCCTGTGGTTGCTAGCTGTCTGCTAGCTGTTTCCTGACTGCTGTGACTGCCTCTGGTTGCACAAATGCTGTAGTGACACGTTGGCTAGTATTAACGAACGGAGCAGCAATGAGTTCACAAGTCAGAGGATGGTTTTCCACCAGACGTGGGTCCTGGAAGACAGAGATAAAAAACTGACCACTCGCTGCTGTAAACTGTAGACTGGGTGATAACCTGCAGAAGGCCTGTCTGTAAACAGAGCCGGCCTTTTGTTTGTCTAATACAATCAACTCAGTCCTCCGAGTGCTTCAAGAGAACAGGCTCAGCGTGTTTTAGTCCCGACCTTATTCACATGGTGTTTCCAATTATTTGCACGTTCCTCACTAGATTTGGCAAAACTTATTCTATTCTGATGCTTCTTACTGAGTCGAAACTTACAAAAAAAAACTCAAATCCTCGTTTTATGATATCTAACTGTATCTCACAGAAGATGCTGCTGTTTATTAGATGAGCGTGTCAAATACAGGCACATAGAGGCACCAGATCAATCCAAAATCATGGGTATGATGGCGTATAAGTAATAAGGAGTATCCATTCCTTCAAGGCAAAGGGTGTTGCCATTACATGGTTTGTCCACCAGAGAGCACTGGTATGATTATTTTCCAGCTGCTAAATATTCCTCTTTGTATAGACTGATAAAATAGATATTTTAAGTCCACAAATAAAATGATCAGCTTCCTTTAATGAAGTTATGTTGACCATACTATAGTGAATGAAATGTTTATTACATATCTTTAAGTTCTTTTTATTTTATAATTGAGTGGCGTTTACACCTTGTAAGAAGGTTTTCACAGCTATTGGGTGGACAGGTATAGTCTAATGGTTTATTGAAGGACCCACAAGACACATATTAATGTGCAGTCAGCGTCAATGTTAATCAATGTGCAACAGTGCAGTTTGTGTTTTTATGTTTGAGCATGACCTATCAGGAGTCTAACTTCTTCCCCTCACTCTCTCGTTTGCTTTCAAAAAGGGAAGTGAAAAGGTTTGTTCTGTCTCTGCTCTGTGCTTCAATATCATGCATGTTTCTGTGATGCTACAGTGTCAGTGTGGCTGTAAAGAATCTGCCATTTCAACAACACCCAAAGAAATACCAGCATCCACCAGCCCAGTGTTGACCATAAACTACACAAACAGTCCGATTGGTTATTTGTTCTTTTAAAGACATCACCTTCAGTCTCAGAAGAAGCATCGACCTCTGCCTCCATTTGTAGTTTTTTTTTTTTTTTTTTTTTTTTTTTTTTACATCAACTGTTTATTTTCACCACACTTTATAAGGCAAGACATTAACATCATGAAGGAAAATAGTGTGAAATTGTGGGTGAATGCTATTTCTGTCTGTCTTGTCAAACACAGCAAGTAACCACACATTTATTTTTTGAAGATGTGAACAAGCTGTGTGATAACTATTATTGTTTCTTTGTTTGTTTAGTTGGGCAGGGATCTACAGCAGTATCAGAGTCAGGCTAAGCAGCTCTTCAGAAAACTCAATGAGCAGAGTCCCACACGCTGCACATTAGAGGCTGGTTCCATGACATTTCAGTGAGTATGAAGGACTGTGCAAAAAAAAAAAAAAAAAAAGACCACAGATTCCTTGTATAATGTTGAATAGGTAGTGCCCTTCCCTAAAAACATCAAGAATACATGTCACATTTTGAGGTCTCAAGCTCAAGCATTACCCATGATCTCTCTATTTGTCCTTTCTGCAGCTATTTTATAGAGAAAGGAGTGTGCTACCTTGTGCTGTGTGAAGCCAGCTTTCCCAAAAAACTGGCTTTTGCTTACTTAGAAGACCTCCAGGCAGAGTTTCATGAGCAGCATGGAAAGAAGGTCCCAACAGTTTCCCGACCTTACTCCTTCATTGAATTTGGTAAGAAGAAAAACGTGTGGCATATTTGGTGCCACCACTGAGGTCAAATAGTAGTAGCATTAGTCCCACTGTATTTCTGATATTATAGTTGTTTTCCACAGGTCAAAATATCCTTGTGATGGTAGCCAGTAGAACAGGCTACAGTACCACTTTGTACCACTTTTAACCTTTATCTCAATAGTTTAATTTATTGAATATTTCTGTTTCTGTCAATTTCACACATTTTAGAGATGAAGATCATCTGTGGTCACTTCCTGACCTGAGACAAAAGGTCACACAGTGTGATTAAAGTATTTCGGCCACTTCACACTGAAAGCATTTTTCGATGCATTTTGAGTGTCTCACATCTTGAACATACTATCAAATGTAGTATCAAATGTAGTTTTATGTATAAAACATAATTTCCAAGCGCTGCTATTTAAATATTGTACATTTCCTGTTATGTGGTGCAAATTTTTTTTACCCCCTAGTGGTGAAGGCCATTTTTTTAGGCAGATGCCCTTTGAGCTTAACAAGCTGCTGACAGTCTGTGTGAGTTACGTAAATAGTGCTTACTATGTTCTGCTGAAGTCCTGCTTTCCGAGTGAATTCCCTGTAATAGACTGAAGATGATGGTAGATTTTGTTGGTAGAGTGTTAGTCTTCTTCGCTTGCATTTTTTATACGTAAGCATTTTGAGGCTACAGTCATCACCAACTTTGTTGTGTACTATTACTATGGGTAATTTGAAAGCAGTCAGTGATTGTTTCACATTTTGACAAAAATCCTGCCCAGTGTTTTTGGGAGAAGCTACACTGTTGGAGAAATTAATGTAGTTCTAGATCTTTGACGGCCAACATGGATGCTTTTCACTATTCATGTCTGCCTCTTTAGACACCTACATCCAAAAAACCAAGAAGTCGTATATCGACAGCCGAGCAAGAAGGAATCTGGGCAGCATCAACACAGAGCTACAGGATGTACAGAGGATCATGGTAGCCAACATAGAGGAAGTGCTGCAGAGAGGAGAGGCTCTTTCTGGTGAGTCCATGTTACCTCGGAACTGTTCATGTTGAACTGATGCATTGTGTTGTTTCTTTGACTAATAAAAGCCTGTGATTAATACTGTATGTTTTTGTTTTTAATTTTGTCCTGATTTGCATTTCTTTGATATCCTTTTTCACTGTCCTCTTTTCTCTTTTGTTTTCGACTTCTGTTTCCTTTCCTCTGGTTTCTCCTCCCTGCAGCACTCGACTCCAAGGCTAGTAACTTGTCCAGCTTGTCAAAGAAGTACAAGAGTGATGCCAAGTATCTCAATACCCGCTCCACCTATGCCAAGCTGGCAGCTGGTGGTGTCTTTTTCATCATGCTCATTGTCTATGTACGCTTCTGGTGGCTCTGAGAGAGACAGAAGAGAGGAAGAAGAGGAAGGAGGTAATGAAGTGGTTATGAGCTGCACAGAGTCTGCAGACACTAAGAATTTTCAACTTTGACTTCAAACGGGATCCCTGCTCTTAATAAGACTTACAAACATGCCACATGCCACATTTTTGTTCTCTCCTGTCCATGGATATGTGAGCTGGATGTAAATGATGTCACAATACATTGTTTTATTATTAACAATTATACTGTAATGTGCTAGTAGTTGCCCTAAATTTAGGTTAAGAGAGAATGTGTGTACGTGTGTATATGTGTGTGTGTGTCTGTCTGTCTGTCTGTGTTTGTCTGTGGGTTGATTGTTTTTGAAGGGTGCAGGAAAAATGAAGAGAAAAAGAAATTTCCTGTTTTGTGACTTTCCAAAGCTGTAACTGTAGCTTGTAACTGGAGTGGGTGATTTATTCTTGCATACTCTCCGATAATACAAAAAAGAGCAAAACAAACAAAAAAAAATATTTTATTTATCCTTTATTTTCCATATAGTTATTGCCATTCATTAAAATGTTAATCACAGTAGTGGTGGCTTGATGCGCCTGGACAACAAACAGTACATATTATATTTGCAAAACATGAAATTAATCCTTAATCAGTTTAGTAGGCGCAGCAACAACATAGGCAAAGTAGAATCTGTTTTTTAAAATTATTTAATGGACACTTTGCAAATGCTTTTTCTGTCTGTGTGTTTCCAGATTATTGTTTTTTTTTTTTTTTTGTGGTTATTCTTCATACAAGGGGCTGTGCAAGCATTATTAGGTGGGAGATGGTGGTCAGAAAAGGAGGGGCTAAAGTATTTTGTCTGATGAGGAATGGGTAGTCAGACTAGGATCTTTTAGTTTTTATTCACAACAAATTTATATTTTAACCTTCCCTTGCAAGATGATTTTTGAAAAAGTGCAAGTGATGGTTTAGTGTGCAAATTTGGTGGCCTGTTCATATAGAGAAGGCAAAGAAAATAATAATGCTCAGAAGAACCTTTTTTTAAGAGAGAAATGTATGTTTCTATCCCCCTTACCACTCTAATAACTCTAATCCAGCCCCCAACCTGACCTCTTGCAATGTGACTGTGTGGAACAGCAACTTTAATAAAAAAAGGTCTGAAGTCTGGTCAGGTCCTAAGAGGTTTAAACAAGTGTAGACTTGATTTTAAAGCTGATTCCTGCTGAGAACCAGAGGTATTCTAGGAGGTCACCATCTGCTCTCAGCTGGAAAGGACACCTTCTCTTTTTCTGTTCTGTCTGCTATGTATGAATAAAATCATTTGCACAAAACACACTTCCTTCCTGTCAGAGACAATTGTGTTGAACTAATAACTTCTGAGTAAACAGATGCTTACTTTATAAAGTTGGGTTAGAATTCTGTTAAACCTTTTATGTAAAATAAAGTGCAAAGTGCCACCAGTTATGATAATTACTGTTGAAATGCAAAACCAAGTCATTTCAGGAGGGTTGTCTAAGAACTTGCTTTTTCAATCTTTTAATCTCTTAATATAAAGCATATCACAGAGTCACACAGTGGAAGAATAAACACTGAAAGCAGATTTTCCTGTTAGTCTGAGTAATATACAGCATGCAAAAATCTTCCAGGAAAAAAACTCTTAATATGAAATGGGGGAAAACAAAAATGAAAAAATAATAGTCTACCCAAATTTGGAAGCTGAAACTCAGTGACTCAAAGGGCACTCTAGAGAAATGTGTCATTTTACTCTTTTGTTTCTTCCAAAATGTTCCTACAAAATGTTTCATGTTACTAGTGTCACTAGTAGATCTATTGTTTTGAAAAACGTCTATGGAAATATTATGTCGGTGTTACAGTATTTCATGGTGTTTGGAACCATAAATACAGGGTGATGATACCAGTCATGACCAGAAGGTAGAGTGCTTTGCTCACTGCTAAAAAAAAAAAAAGGATAACAATCTGCTGACAGTGGCCTCCTGTTTGCTCAGCACCAAATCATAACTTACCCTTAAAAGACTGAAAAATACAGACTGCAGCTTCCAGGATATGAGCAAGTTTTTAAAAAAAAGTTGCAGATGCAGACTCCTAGCACATAGGAATAAACGCAACAACTACTAGCAGTGTAAACAACTGATTGTTCAACTTGAAGACAGAACAGGAAATGTCAGAGAAAAATGAGAAGCAGCAGATGGTAGCGTGCCAATAAGAAAAACCACAGGGCAAATGTTAACCTTTTCACCTCTCAAGGGAAATAGGTATTTGTGTGTTTGGCCCCAGTTGTGATCAAAGCTGCTGTTTTATGAAAACAACTTTGATTACCTGGAAAATGCTTTTTGACAACCTTTCTTTTAATTAACTGCCTCAGTCAATGTATTTCTATTGACCTTTTGTTAGTATGCAACAAAATTGCTGTAGATTTCTGAGACACACATGCAGAAAAATAAAACCCCTTGAATTCAATGTTACATACATTTTCAATACTATCATTGTTTTAACTAATGTTTTGTTACTGGTGATTTCCCACCCCTGTCTGCATTCATTTTTTTCATTTCTGTTGAAACAGTGGCTTTTCTTTTTTGCCAAGTCAGTATAGATTTCCTCAGAAACATGAAGAGAAAGTGACGTACTACGCAGATAAAATGTAAAATCCATGTGTGTAAATGTCACAGTGATTAAAGAGGGCAATGTACCCTTCTCTCTCTCCACTATTTTCTCTTTCCTCTGTAGGTTACCATAGCAGCAGTAAGTGTGTGACAGTCATGTGAAAATGAAACTGATTGGATTAAAATACTTTGTGTGATCAGGGGTCAGGAATACGGTACATGTACTGAACACACACAGCCTGATTTCAGCACACACACAGTATTTTCTACCCTTGTTATTAGGAAACTCACTGACGTAATACATTGCCTAGACCCTTACCCTAATTTTAACCATCACAACTAAATGCCTAACCTCAACCCTAAGCCTTAACACTGAAATCAAGTGTTAATCTTCAAATGGCAGTGTGAAAAGTGAGGACCAGGAAAAACTCCTGACTTGTCTAAAATGTCCTCATTTGGATGGAATTAAGGTCAAAATGGTCCTCACAAAAGTAGAAATACAAATACACACATATACACACACAATCACAGATGGACTCACAAACCTACACAGGTAAAAAGACTGCAGTACCTTCTACACACTTTTAGATAGAACAAAACCAGTGGTGTGTGCTCTTGCCAACTCATATTACCCTATCTTGATTAAATTTCCTGTCAAAGACACAGTGTCAACCACAAGACCGTCCACCCACACTTGACTTCTACTGAAAATTGTGTAATCTTAAAGAAACAGAACATTAATGTGACCTTCACTTTGACTTTCATCATCAGACAAAACGTTAAGCATGCAAATTCAGAGACAGAGTTCTAATTACTAGTTCTAATCACAATAAACTGACAGAAATTTCACACATAGGATGTGATTAATTTGAGGCCCCACTGTACAAATGTTTGTACGGGGTCTGTCCCACTGCACAGTCTGACTCCATCTAGTCCCCCGAGGGTGTCCTTACCACTTTTAACCAGCAGGTTGTCTTAACTCAGTGTTAAATATAAAAACAGGTTCTTAGTTGCACAAAATATGACATTAAAAACTGGAGGATGAATGTGCTATTTATTAATCAGCAACAAATAGTGACATGCACTGTTAAAAGGAGGTTAACAGACTTAGATTTGGGCAAACAGTTTACAACCATAGTTTGGTTTGGTAACCCAACAGTAGGGGTTACAACAATGCGAGCAGCTCTTCGATTCCTTTACTGAGGCAGCACGTTGATCTAAATGCCTACACCAACATATTAAAGTGTCAAAGTGACATTGCTAACATGCTGATGCTAAGCAGGTCTCAGTCTAGCATGTTAGAATGCTGATGTTTGCTAATAATTCAGGATGATGAGCATGACATTCATTTTTGCACGTACCTAAAGTTTTAATGTGTGATGTTTAGAGAGATCTATTATCAGAAATAGAATATTGCATTCCTAAAGATTTTGTAATTAGTGTGTGATCACTGGAAAATGCCAACCGTTGCATTTTCTTAATCTTAGAATGAGCCTTTTAAATCTACACAGGGAGCAGGTCTCATTTCTCAGAGGGAGCCATGTTGTGGTGCCATGTTTCTACAGTAGCCCAGAATGGACAAACCACACACTGGCTCTAGAAGTTTCTAAAGTTACAGGGTGGGGCCCATTGGAGTGAGTGTGAGTGTGTGAGGTTGTTTGTCTCTATGTGGCCCTGTGATGGACTGGGGACCTGTCCAGGGTGTTCCCCTGCCTTTCACCCAAAGAGAGCTGGGATAGGCTCCAGCAGATCCCTGGGACCCTGGTTAGGACTAATCGGGTATAGGTGATGGATGGATGGATGGATGGATGGATGGATGGAGTTACAGGGTTGGGTGTGAGGAGCGCTTAGATGGTTGCATTCTGCAGTCTCACCACTAGATACCGCTAAATCTTTCAAATTTTACACAGTGCACCTTTAAAACCTAGTATTATATGAATAAACATATTTCATGTGTAACTATAATTATTATTATTATTATATTCTGGTGATGGCTAAATGAAAGATTGTAAGATTGCTAAAGTTATCCAGTTAATCCTCATAACCTGAACATGTATTAAATCTGCTTGAAGAAAACTCAGCAGATTTCCTCGTGCACTGTATTTGTTTATACAAACGTTCATGGCAATTCATTAAAGAGTTCCGAGATATTGTAGTCTGGACCAAACTGAACCAGCAGACTAACAGAATAAAACTTCCATCCTCATACTCATGTGGTCAGTATGGTTAAAAATAACACCAAAACTGGGTCACAAACACCTCTAAAAGTTCTAAAGAAACATCCTTTAAATTAATTCACTCCTGATGTGAAATATATATATATATATATATATATACTTTGAAAAGGAAACTTTTCAAAAGGAAACTTCTTTGACCTGTGATCATCACATTTCATTCAAATAGAAAGTGTGTTTAGTCAAGTGAAAACAAAATGGTAAATCAGTCTGATTATCGTGCTTCCCTGTACACCACACACCAACATGTGGTGTACAGTGGGAAGAGGCAGTAAGTTGTGGACCACCACTAGGGAAGTTGTTTCCATCAAGTAAACTATAATAGCTACGATAAAAACGTGTTCCATCTCATATCAAACCAGCTTCCCACCTCATCCCAGCTGCTTCCCAGTCTCTTTCCCTTCATCCTCTTTCCTCAAACTCCTGCCTAATCCAATCAGAGCAAAGGGAAGCTGCGGAGACAGCAGCTGTATGGCAGAAGAGGGTCATAAAACGCAGAAGGCCAAAAGAGGAAGTCAAAGGACCTGGTGAGTTATTGCCCCCCAAACGTACACACCGGGTCCTGGGAACTAGGAACTTCTCACGGGGGGGTCAGCACTGAGTGTTTTGCAGAGCCCTGGACCTGTGCTGCACTCTGTGTATTCTTTATCACCTCGTCACAGACCAGTGATGACCCTTCATACATCGCCATCATAACACTGCATGAGTCTATTTAAAAAAGAACAGACCTTTAACTCTGTCATAAAACCAATGTAATAAATTCTCTTTTTCCCAGCACTACATATTTACCCACATCTCATGCAGAGTGCTCAAGTTGCCCTTGATGTTCAAGGATATGCCATAAACAAAAACAGGTTATAAAGCGGGAAGAGAAAATTGTGAGCAAAAGTGAGAAAGGGGGAACAAAAGAGATTTGCAGAGTTGTATGTCACACTAGCTTTGTTCAAGGCCATGAGTCAGTGCTTGTAAAAACACATACACTGAATTGAATGTGAATGAACAGCTAGCCCCATATTAGTATTAAAATGTAGTACACAGTAGACTAAATATTCTGAATACTTTATTGCTTTCTGCTTTTTTCAAATAGAAAAGATTTTTTGGCTTAATAATAGGATCTTATCTGACACGCACTATGTTGAGCTGAGCTTCTGAGAAAGTGAGAGATGAAGTGTGAATTCCAACCATGCCTTTCTTTCAGCAGCTTGTGAATTTATGATACAATTAACCCTGTAAGATATGCCAAGCACACTCACTTTACACTCTATAACTTTCAGTGTGTGACCAAAACTCGAAAACATGCAGAGAAACATGGTCTGCACACGTTATACACACCAATGCAGACAACTGTTATTGTTTGTTTGATTATGTTTTCTGTCATGTCACTGTTTAGGCCTTGCAAGACCATATTGTTTGAAATCTGTGTTTTGTATATATTTGGGGAAGTGTGTGGTGCATATATTATTTTATGACAGCATAAAACCAAACCAATCACCATATTACAATCAGCCCACATATCATGTTTTTTTTTTTTTCTGTTTATCTTGTGATAAACATTATGGACTGTAGCAGATTACTCCCACCGGCTGCATCAGAGGGGTTCAGGGACCACATCATGATGGAAGAGTCTTCATATGTGTGTCAGCATTTTTGTGTGTTGAGGTTTTGCCCTTGCTGCATGCAAGTGTATGTATACATCTTTGGGTCAGCATGTGTCCCTTTATACTATGTGTTAATGCACCAGAGAAAGATTTAGATGACCTTGTGTGGGAGTATGCAGGCCAGAATTTTCCCTCACTGAGACCTCTCTCAAATCCAAATATCATCAGCAATATAATATGCATTTGTTATGGTGGATTACACGCAGGGGTCATGGTGAAAACTTCAGGTGCTCTACTATTACTCCCTTTACTAAATCTGTCTATCTAAATTTACCTTCATGCTTAAAGGCAGTTAACAACAACCACAAGTATCCACTCCAACTACACCACCCCCCATGCCCACCCTACCACCACCACAAAGTCCTTAAAAAATCACTTTTGTTAAAGTTGTTTTGTGTCAAATTACATGTCTTATGACCAGTTTGATTTAATTTGACCCAGTGTCACAGTGTAATGACCATAAGTTGGTCAATATTTTTCCACATTAGAGTAGATGTTGCTGGAAACACACTCAGATTAGTAGCAGTGTTAGATCCATGCAGTTCATGCATGTTTACATGTTTATGTTTCAAAGCCTTTACAAAGACCTTTGTTGTATTATCTTCCTATGTGCTTCCCACAGCAGACATTAAAACTATATTCATGCCAGAACAAATGTTTTAGAGAACTGTGGAATGTTTGCTGTCCACAAATGAGGCTTCTGCATGTGTGAGTGCAAGCTGTGTGTGTATGTGCATATGTCTGTGAAAATCCTATTAAAGTAACAAAATCTGTTTCCTAGTCCATGACCCTGGTAGTATTACTTAAAGGCATGTCAAACTATAGTCTTGCCTTGTGTTGACTTGCTTGCCTGTACAAATCTAAGTGAAATCCAAACTGTTCATCCCACAGAATCCGGTTTTACTGTGACTCAATGATAATTCATAACACCGGCAGAGATAATACTAACTCAAACACGAATACACCAGCTAGGCCACTTGCTGCAGTTTGATCTTAAGTTGTATGTGACCAAGTGAGTTGGGAAACATGGTGGTGTTATATATGTGTGCGTGGGGGTGGGTGGGGAGTAGAAAACCTTGCAGAATCCAGATGACACTGCTGGGCACATTATTTTCCCACAGCACAGTATAAATAGCCTGTTAGTGTGGGGTGACGGTGGGCAGGCTAGGACGCTCAAGCGAGGATTCCATCCACACACAACACCACATTCCTGTGCACCTGGCCCTGCCAGCGCCCTAGTTCACCTTACAGGATGTGTTTACATACACATACACACATCCCTCCTCCTCCTACTTGTCCTTTATCACCTGTTTCCTCATCTTGCTGCTAGCACCCCTCCTATGCTCATGAGGGATTTTTCGGCTCCACACACAACACGCTTGGTCACATCGGGTCCTTGCGCTCACTGACTCGTGCTCCACCTCTGACCACGGTGAAACACCATGATGCACACATTCACTCACACACTTGGTTTATCACACACAGAGGCCTGCTCACAAAATCCTTGCTCCCTCCAAGTAAGAAGACAATTGCAAAATGCTACTTTAGTGTAACATATATTGTACATGCGAAGCCACAGAATATCAACAGGTAATGAAATCAGCTGGAGAGAACATTACAATTTTTTCCTTGTTTTGATTATTGACTGCAAAGTAATGCTGTTGGTTAAGTGATTAATCAGACTGACAATCAAATAGTTACAACCTCAAATGACAAGCTAAGATTAATCTTAATGGAGTATATGGTCACAGTAAAGTAGCTTTGAGTGATTACATGCAAAAATACCTATAAAAATTCATTTCATGTATGGCTATTTGGCTTTTATCTTATTTTACAATAAAAGTGAAGCCAGTAAAAAATCTGCATAGGTATGTTTACTTCATTTGGAAATAATCTAATGTCTAACCAAGAAAAGGAGGTGCATTATCTGGTCCAATGTTGACATTTGGTTCATATAACCTCCAGTTCACACAGGAAAATTATTTACTGTGATTAAATGCGTGGAAATCCTTTTATCGGCTCTGCATATCTCAGTAAACTAGACACCATGTGGGTTCTCATCATGATGACCCTGCTCTAGTGCCTAAACTATCTCTGATGTCAATGGGATCTGAAACTAGACAGATTTGATATACTGTTAGGTTCTTCTTGTGTTATCATAGTTATGACCACAGAGCAGACAAACATTTTCCAACCCGGCGTACCAGATGTAATTCAAACCTGTTCATAACATACCCACAGATCTCTTAACCTTTTACAGAAGGGCATATACATAACACCAATGTAAAGCTGTGTGCAGACTTTCTTTTACAGCAATCAGAGAGAGAGGAGGAGGCGATAATCAACCCTAAATATACCCTCTTTAGCATCCTGTTCCTCAGATCTACTTACACAGTGAAGATGACATTAGATAGACAAGTCCTGGTACTACTAATTATAGAAAGGAGTCATATACACACTTCATATTGACTTGCTTGCCTACCATCTTAGAATGTAAAGGCCTTGAATCACAGGCGGAATCTGGTTTTCCACGTCATATGAAGATGGCATGTTTATGGTTAAAGGGAGTGCATGGGAATACACACACACACTCTAGTGTAATCAGTTATTACTATCTGCCCCCTGAACAACATGTTCTGCAGAATAAATCTACTGTCTGACAGCTGGAGTCACCCTGACTAATGAGGTTCAAATCAGTGTGAAGAGCCCAAACATTGATGAAAGGCCTCTATCACTGGCATGACAGAGGCCAGTGGCTCTGATCCAGGCTAAATTTTATTACTACTCTGTGGTATACCTTACATACTAAAAAGTAATACTCAGGCAATGTATCCAAAATCATGACACTGCTAATAAAATGGATTAAATGTGATTTGCAAATTGCCATTATCCTATACAACAGTTTCTATTGTATTCTTCAACATAAGGTTTGTGTTGTTGATTAATTTAATACAACACTGGTTTAAAGAGATTTTATAACACCTCTGTGTGTGATGAACTAAACTTGAGCTTTCCCACCTCTTTATATTAAAAGTTTTATTTTTTTCGTGCAGACTTCTTAAAGTCTATCATCAGCGCAACGGCAAGAAGGAACTAATCAGCGTTTTCTGCTCACGAGGCAGATCCACACCCTCTCCTTCCATCTTTCCCAAAGTATAGAAGCCCACATCTGGAGTGACATCATTAGGAAAACAGTGCTGCAGAAAAAGTGATCCTCTGATGTGATTTACTATTGGTGTGTAGGACCAGTGGTCTTACCATGAAAGAGGACATAGATCAAAAACTAGCTGGGCAGATTCTGTATTGAATTCAACTTGCAACCCTACCATCTTGTGGCAGAAAATACAACTAAAGAATGCAGGGTTTACTCAGAATGCAGTGCATATGAGGCAATGGGTTTATATGTTTTGATGACAGAGCAGAAGAAAAAGGCTTAACAAGAACAGCATCTGACCAAATGCATTTGTTATCATGCCAGCACCTGACACCCAACCATGAGAGCAAGCGCTTGACATTGGCCACAGAAACAAAAGCATTGTCAGTACGGATCCCTGAGGAGATCAATTTGCTCCCCCCTGGTTCCAGGCCTTTCAGCAGGGTTGAATGGAGGACAGAGGGCCGGTCACAGCCACAGGAGGCTTGGCAATGTTTCTCTAATGGGGTGTAAAGACAAACAAATCACTAGGATGAGAAATAGGCTTGTTGTTGTGATGAGCCTGTGATTTACACCTGGATCATTCAGGCTGATAAGAGATAATTAGTTTGGGATTATGGCAGTCATTAATGGTTAATAAAGCCAGTGTGAGTTTGCCTGTGCATGAGGAAAAAGCAGTGATTCTTTTTGTATTTTAGAAGCTAATACTAAAACTGACATATTCCTCTTATAAAATCAATAACATGATTTAAAAAATTATGAACTGTTGTAAAATACGTTTCTGCTTATAAGCAATAAGAAAAAGTTTAATTATGTAGACTACTGACAACCCCAGCTTTAAACCTAACCTGTTTAACAACTATGGCTGCAGTTTTACTGAATCAAATTTGAAGTAGATTCTAAAAATATATTGTGAAAACAGAAAATGAAATAACTGCCATATTTGAGAAAGTGCAACTGCAAAAAATGACTTAAAGAATTAATAAATGTAAAATACTGTTGCTGATTACATTTCTGTAGATCGACCAGTCGATGGATTGATTGATTGATATTTCTGTTATGTGTGATAACAGCAAAAATACACTAGACTTTACACTTTGACATTAATAATTCTCTATAAATATGATATTAGTCTTAAAGATCCTCATCATAAATTCACTCTGCAAAGCGATGACTAACCTGAAACCTGCAGGTAAAGACTGGTTGATGGGAACTCACCTGTATAGACGCCACCGTTGCTTTACATTTAGACCAAACCTAATGTTGTTGGTCATCAACAAAATAAAATCACGCACTGTTATGATTTGATCATACAAAGTGTATCAGTGGTTTTGGAAATCACTGAAGGTCTTACCCACGTTTTTACCTTGCCCTCTAAAGCCTTGAGTAAAGTGTGAAAGACTCCTTTACCAAAACTACCTGAAGTGTGTCGTTGCAACGCTGCAGACCTGAATCGTGGTACTGAACCTGGCATTAAATGGTATCGTAATGAAAAACGTAAGCAAAGAGTGGGTGTTAAAAGACATATCGGGAAAAAACGCGCAGCTCATGGGGAGAAGAAAGAAAAATCCTTGAACGGGTTAATTTTGACTCATACCAAGTAGAAAAATGAGAAAAAAATTCCTCCGCCGCGGCGACACGGAGAAAGAAAACTTCTAGTGTGATTATGTGCTGTGTCCAGAATTAGTTGGACAGAAATGTCGGGTAATACGAATTCTCTGAAAGGACACATATCCTAATTTAGATTGAAACTTTTAAAGAAAAGTTTAACTATACTTTTGAACCCAACCATAGGTCCATGCTGACTTCAGCGGAAGGATATGTGTTGTTTCTTCAGTCGCAGTGACTTCAGTGACTGTGAGTTTACAGAGGCGGAGGCTCCTCAGCGCCGTGCGTGACTAGTACAGCTTTAATTTATGTCTTTTTAAAACTTCTTTAAACTAACCGGCCGTAGAAGAAGACACGTCAGAATTAAGGAGATGTTATAATTTGACTATACATGTAGTTTGTTCCCCCTCCTCTTAATTATCAGTGAGCCGCTTCCATCGAGACTTTCTGAGCACCAAGCGTCCCGGGAGACAGCTCAACTTTGGGCTGGCGACCTTATGTGGATTTTACAGAAAATATGGAGCAGATCCCCGGTTTCTCCTCGGGCAAGTCACTAGTCTTTATCGTCTGCTTCATCCACCTCTCATTGGGTAAGTTTTTAATGATGATACAGCTGAAGTTTTTATTTTATTTTATTTTTTTCGTATAATTTATGATTTGTCATGATCGCGTTTAGTTGCGCGGAGCAGACGTAGCATCTCCACTCACACTGACTGACGTTAGCTAACTTTAGGTGAAGTGCTCTGATATAAAGTTACTTATGAAAACGCAAAAACTGTTCGTGCAAGTAAACTTTGCCCACAGAGGGCATGTTAACTTGTATTTTATGGTCCTCAATGTCCATCCAAACGCCCATATACAATGCGTTTGGATGGACATTGTATGGCCTTGTACCCAAAACATAAGTTACGCTAACTTTAGCTAACGTGGGGTTAATTTGATATCACTCTAATAACAGTTTTAGCAGTTATGGAAGATAACGTCGTTTTAATACTCACCAACCTTATTCCCCTGTATGTAAAACTATGAAATGACTCTCAGGAGCATTTACCTCACACCTCCATAAGGACATTAAAAGTGCAGCTAAGCCTGTTTAAGGTCTGATTCATATGGATGCTATGGCCTGATAGCACTGACTCTAGATGGGTTGCACAGCTGTCCAGATGTTGAACAGCAAGCGCAAGAATCCAATATGGATTCATAAATCTTTAGACTGTCTTGTTGAACTATGAGAACTGACAGTGAAGGAGGAGTTGATAAAATTTGGATCATTGTAGTAAAATCGAGTTGCAGGAGGTAATGTTAACTTTTTTTTTCCTGTAAAAGACCCTAACCCATGTATTACTTAACTGAGTATAATTTAGGTGAATTACCAGCAAGTGTATTATGCTCTAAAAGGTGGAATATTAAGGAAGGATTAAGAATTGAGAAATAACCTTTATGTCTTTAGAGACAATTCAATGAATCAGATTAAGTATCTCTGTTGTACATAGAATTTGTAAGGTGTCATTGTGTGTTTAACGTGACATGTATGAGGATAACAGGCTTAGCTTCCAGTGCACTAGTCTTTAATTTAGCTAGGAGTCTAATAGCAGGTCCTACAATACATGTTTAGGGCCTGGGGCTGCTCACACTTGCCAGAGAGTAAAAGTCTGTCTTATAGAAACTACAAACAGAAAACAGAAAAACTAAAAGTATCTTTGGGTGTTGTGACTGACACTACCAAATGACACCTAAAATACAAGAGGTCACTAATTATGTCTTGTAGATCAAGCTCTAAACATAATGATACTAAAATATCAGACAAATACACAACATGCTGCCTGCTAGAGACCTATTTAGACCTGAGTCATTCCAGAAACCAAAAAAAAAAAAAAAAACGAAAAAAAAATCAGATATATTTATATCTAATGCCCAGTTCTGCTTGCTGTCAAATATATGAAATATGGAAAAGTAAAAAAAACAAACTTTGATCAACAGTGTATATTGCTTTGCTTTTCTGTAACTTGTGACTAATGCATAAACACTTCTAAATACCTCTGTGTGAGATAAGGTGTAACCGAAATGCCTGGTTTCCTGGGTGTTAGCAAGTTGGGGTTATCTTGATTCTCATCTCATCCATGGTTGTAATATTTAATCATCTGAAAACAAGTATGTATGTGCTTCTTCATGTATGGTTAACTACTGATGGCTTTTGAGCAAGATGTGTGTTTCAAGTGGCCTTTATTCTTCTGTGAATATAAATGAAATCCCTATTTGAAGTGTTTTATAGGTTGATATTTGTTTCTCAGCATATGTGATAAGTACTGATTTTACTCTATATTCATATTGTTCAGTGGCTACTGTGAAAAATTTACAATAAGAAATCGCCTGTAGCCTTTTAAGCCTTTATGTAAGGGTGCCAAAGCAGTGAATTTAATTTCTACTCGTGATTTTTAGCTTTTCACTCAAGCACTGATGCATGCAGCCCTCCAGTTTCTTTATCATGCACTATAGGTAACACAAAAGAAGAAAAGACAATGTAGAAGTGCTGCAGGCTGTGCAAGGAGAAGCAGTGGAATGTTGTTGGTGTTTGACATTCCTCTCGTTCAGCCTCTCTCCGTCTGTCCCATACACACTGGTGCACTTTTCCTTCCTCTTTCCATCCTCACCTATGCTTTTTTTTCTGCTAATGCTGAACTTCCCAAATTTCTGGGTCACTGCGTCATAATGTACTGCAACACGAGCAACTGCAATCACAGCATGTGATGCATGCAGGCACAAGTAATTGTCCATATGACAAGAATGCAGGTAGTAGGTGCTGCTTACCGTGATGAATTTTGAGGTTTACCCATGCTGCCACGAGTTCCTATTGCCTGCAGCTTTTTTCCAACTATAGTATTGCGGGTTTTTCCTGTGTGCAATATTTGAAAATGATTCACCTGCAAAATCACGTGAAAATGTTTATATGTTGCTGCATACACCAATTTTTATCAAATACCTTAAGGAGTTGGCAGCCCTGCTGTGACAAATGCAGCTGCACTTCCTGGAGCTTTTTCACAATAAAAAAAAAAAAACCTCCATATGTTTGCCAGTTGAAAGTTTTTTTTAAATGTGAACCAGTGAGTTTGCATTAGCAGTACGTGTAAAAACAATGAAACCCATCTGTATTTATGCAAGAACATTGGTAATACTGTGGTACAGTGCTGAAGCTGAATGTTAATCTGATCCTTGAGGAAGCGTAGGTGCCATCTTTATGGCACACGACTTATTGTTACCCCCATGGTGTGGGCATGTGGATGGTTGCATATATTTTCCCAGTGCAAACAGCTGACATGCGTGTGTGTATGTATTTGCGTGTGGGTCTGTATTACATTGTGGATGAATCTGACAAAGGCCAGTAATTGTGCCGCCCATGGTTTACTTGCATCTGACCCAAGCTGGAGCCTGGTGTGAAATGTGATTTATCTGCACCATGCTTCACCCTGTGCTCTGAAGACAAAGATATTTATTCAGCTTCCCACAACACTGCATTATTAACTGACCACCATTTCTACCCACTGCCTACTGGCTGTGTTATTTATGTGGCTCAGGGCATCTTCTCCTTGACACCCTCATTTAAAGCTTTTCCTTTGGCTTCTTTTTTTTAAGTCTTCTTTCATTTGCTCCCTGCCATCTCAGCAAAATACATTTGCCATTGGTTTAGTGTCTTCATCATGTTTCAGGCTATATTCAGTTTAGCCTTCTCCACCCTTCTGATTAGTAGTTAAAAAGCCGCACTTGCACATGCGTTTCAGTCCCATGGTTATTGGTTGTAGTAGGAGAGAGTAGTAAATAGTGAGTCAAACCATATGCGTCAGTGGGTGAAGGTCTGTGGGAAGGTGCCCCAGATGTACAGTATGTGTGTCTATATTTCCATGTGTGGAAATATAGTCATGTTGAAATCCACAACAATGTGAAAAGACGTAGTTATGGCCTGTTACTGTTTAGATTAACAGTGCTAATACAGCACCCATACCTGCTTGACCAGTTTGTGCTTAGTCACTTTGATAGTCACTTTGATCCTCATGCATTAAATAAATACCAGTCAGAACGTGAATGAAGGTACAGTAGGTGCATGCCCTGCAAGAACTACCTGCATTGTTACTACAGGAGGTGGTGGTTGTGGTTGTAAAGGTCGAGGGGATTACAGAGAGCTGTGTCTGCACTGTTGAACAGGTTAGCAAATTAACAGGGAATTACTGTGGCCTGCATTCCTTGGCCAACGCAGCCCCGTAATCCTGGAGACAGGCAAGCAGGGCGCAAGGAGTAATGAACCCAGCAGGGCACATGAGGCAGGAGGAGGGACACTACATGGTAAAGTTCAGAAAAGAAATGCTGCCATTTAAAATCAGTCTCTTGTCAGTAAATGGAAATTAATATGAATTAACCAGAGCAAATCTTTTACTTTTGGAGATTGGAAACTTTAAAACTCCCTGTGAAATCTTTGTGGTTGTCACCTTAACAGTTCGGGGTTGCCTGTGCTGAATGTGTTTCAGTGGGACATGCAGTTAATAAAGATTGCCCAGTGATAAATCTGTTGTCCTTAAATGTCTGCCATAATTAACTAGTAAAAAACTATATATTTTTGCCTGATTATTTGAAGAAAAAACATTGGCTGAGAGGAGAGAGAGAGAAGTCTTATTATTTGACCAGAAAATCAATTTTAACCAAACATGAATGTGCAATCTGAGAAAATGAAATAACATAAACCGATGAGATGAAGGTGGTTGTTGCCCTGATTCTAGTGGTTAAACTCTGATAACAAATGCAGATAAATAAAATGTTACCAAAATCTGTCACAATCGCTAAGAACTGCCTGAAAAAGCATTTGACTCAATAAGATCAGGGGGTGGGAGTTTGTCTTTCTGGAGTATTAAGGTGAGCTGCAGGTGGTTTTGCAGACATGGTATTGCATCACCAGCTATGTATACTGTTTACTTTGTGTGACTATATTTATAGGCACAGTTGAAGTCTAGATAGTTTTTGTTTTTTTTTAACACTACAAAAAAGTTTTAACAGTGGGGGGAAAAGTTTGGATATAAATGAGGTAGGGAAAGTCCCTATAATTGCCTGGTCTGGTCTGCTTTCCCTATTTCTGTCTGTCTGTCTTACTCCTTCTAGCGCATACACACACACACAAACACGCACATGCACACACTGAGCCAGCAGTGCATCCTGCTGTTCTGCTGTACCAAAACAGCTCAGCCCCACTCAATACACTCAGCTTTCGACGAGACTCCAACTGTAAGTAATTACAACAGCAAGGCAACCGTCTCAGTTGGGTGGTCGATAGTAATTACAGAAGCTTTGGCATCCAGGACCTTTGTCCTTCACCTTCTTATCTCATCTTTATCAGTTGAAACTACTTTCTGCTAGTCAGTGTTTTAACATCAGGCAGTGGAGTGTTTTTGACAGCAGGTTTACCCAAAGTGCAAATGTTAGAAATAATTCAGATGTAATAATGCACATATTGTTGCATTTAATAATGTTTTTATCTGTCCTGATGAAGATAATAATGTCATCCCCAAACTTACTGGTACTCACATGCTTTTGCTGTTTCTGTTGGCATGGTCCCGTTTCTTACTCCACACCCTTAAAAATGAAGCTGACCAGTGGGTCTGAAGCCTTAAAACCTGAGCTGGGTTTGTCTACTTGGTTTCTCTGCTGTTTGTGTGGGCCAGTAAAGCTTCCCTCAGGGTAATGGTGTTTAGTTTGAGCCTCGTCTCCCTCCTTCCATGCTGAGCTAGGGTATTTTATTGCAGATTACCATGGTGACTGCTTGGCCTGCTGGATATAGAGGCATGTGCAGCAATTCCAGGAAATAGGGTTACTTCCTCACTCAGTGCGAACAACTTCCTGCCCTCCGTTGTATGGATGTGTGCCAGGGCTCAGGGACACCCGTTCGTGTGTAGTCTTTGTCTGTAGTTTCGTAATTGCTTCCCCATCTCAATCCACAGCTATTAGCTCAAAGCCTGTCTATCTTCCTCCCTCACCCCTCCTCTTTCTTCCTCTTTGACAAACTTTTTTCTTCTCAGTACATGGCTGGATCCCTCTAGGTGTTGGTGACAAAGTAGTGACAGGTGCTGAAGGAGGACACAGCGTAATTCCATCTGAACACAAACAACCAGACACCCTTCTAACATTTTTTCTGTCTAGGCTATCACGGGCTATGATAGCTTGCTTTCCCTTTACTTAGATTTTTTTTTTTTATTATTATTTATTATATATTTCTGTGAGTTTGACCTAATTGTGGTGCTAGAAAAAAGGAAGATCAAAGGATCACTATAATTTATTTAAGCAAGTTTCATGCTTAATCCATGAAATACTTATTACAGTATTATTAGATCATAAGTCAGATTTCTGTAAATAGTTTGACAAAATTTAAAGATCATCTGCAGGTACATTCACTACATTAAGATGAAGCCATTTCCTTTGCAATTTTTATAGACAATTATTGCCATCCACAGTTACGTTAATGGTGACAATGATGGTGCAAGTCAACTGTGTCATCACCAATGACAGGCATGTATTTTCTCAATACTGGAAACTGGAATGTGTCTTGCAGTGTTGAACTCTGGGGCTGGGTTAGGTTATGTCAGGTAAGCAAAGTATACACACCGCTTCTCTCCCACTCCTACTAAACTGCACAAACTGTAAAACAGTGAGTTTAGTTCTTTGGAGGTCTTCTTCTCCCTCACCTTTATACACAAAGGCAAACACCAACAAAGCTGGAGGATTCAGGGTTAGTGGGTGAGAAAAGGAACAAGTCCATTTGATCAGGAATGGTCCAAAGAATAGTAATCATTCAGTCTGATAACTTTTGTGTGTTTTCTCTCACCATCTGGCTGTAGTTTCACTGTTGACTTTGTTGATCTGGCCTCCCTTTCCTGGGAAATTTTCCTGTCTGTGGTTCATTGATAATGAAGTGTGAGAACAGCTAGGTAGAGAATGCAGTGCTGCTGATATGAGCATGGTTTGGGTTACAATACACAGGTTTGTCATTTGAATGTTTGTGAACATTCTGTTTTATTTTAGATTGCTGAAATCTTTTCCAAACTTTCAGTCAGGGAATTGGAGACTTGCACAAATGGAGTAATTGGTATTTGTGCGTGTTACGATGGTGTAATAGGAGGCACTCTGTCCCAAATCTGCAAATATAATTGCATCTGGTATTACGACAGTGTGCATGGGAAGCTCAACAAACCAGTCTGGATGAAAGCAACCTTTTCTGGTCCTCCTGGTCCAATTTTCAATTGCTATGTCTTATGCATGGGTCTTCTCTGCTCTACCTTTCTCCTCCCCTCAGCATGATTTTTTTTTTTTTTTGATGAACTTTTAGTTGACTCCTTTTGCATTAAATGCTGACTTACATGTGACCTAATCAAAAGTGAAAGTTCCACTGGTATAACCACATATCTTTGGGTTATTGCATGTGTGTGATTTTCATGTTCTGACTCTGCATGTAATATATTTGCTCAGTACAAAAATAGTCCCCAAAATTGTAAAGTATTGTAGATGGTCTCCTGTAATGCAGCAGCAGTCTGACATCACTCAGACTACTTTACAGTGTAGTTTGTCACTATTACAGTGATTACAACTGCACAGATAGAGGCGTGTGTGTGTGTGCATGCTTGTTAGGATTATGAATTTCACAGTGGTTTATGTATGGCATCTCCATGTCTAATGGGCTATGTCTGTCAGTGTGGCTGTAAGGCCTCACTCTGATATGGATGGATGGATGGATATTTCTTATAGTTAAAGTGTCTTAAAAGCTTTTCTTAACTGTGACACTGTGATTAATCTGGGCGCAGGAAGTAACACCACTGCTGAGCGCACTTCCTGTAATGCAATGAGTATTTTGTGAAGAAATTGTTGGTGTTTCTTTGAAATCAGCTGACCTACTCTCAGTTTTGTAAAAAGAGCTCTGTTCAGCACTATTAACCATTTTAACATGTGAGACTATAAATGAGACAAAATGTTAATATAGCAGATATTTTATTGCTAGTGCTTATGATTTATTACATTTTTGCTCAATTAATCACATGAAGTTAACAGTGGCTTCTTTCATCTGGCTCCCATATCACATTGATAAATACTAAGAACACCACACTTCTGTTTGGCATGCTGGGCTGGCATGGTCTGCGTGAAGACCACTTGAGCCATGTGTTTCTGACGGCTTAAGACATACAATGCCTGATGTGTCTGGCTGTGAGTGTCTCGCTGGTGGGGAGATAGTTGGGCTTTGTTGCCTTCATCAAGGCTCATTTCTGTCTGCCTGCCCATCCGGCTGCCCTGTGACCACTGGTTGATTTCAGGCTGGCTTTGCATAGTTGGCTACATAGGTGGTGAGCCCCCTGCGTTATCTGTCTAGTCATGAGGGGAAGGAACAGAAACTTTCAGACGAAGTAGAGGGTTTCCCTCGGAGGCGTGGAGAGTGTGAGTGGGGGGTATCTCTCTACCTCAGTTAACCAATTTCATGGGGAGCAAGGAAGGCTAAAGCTACCCAGGCTTTGAGGAGTTTTCTACCAATTATTGTTTTTGATATAGATATTATGGTGTTTTAATTTTAGCCACATAAAGCCAGAGGACATCAACATTATTATGGTGTCTCTGTAGGTCTGAAGTCAAGACCACAACAATGAGGAAACTGAAATTCCTGGAATACTTCAATTTCTTACTGTTTTAAGATGTGACTGTGATTGTTGCTTTTATAACCCAACAACAACAGTGTGAAGAAAAACATTTTAAATCTGTGTTAATGAAGGGTTTAATTCGCAAAACCACTGGACGTATTTTAATGAAATGAAGTATTGACTGAATATATAGCAGGTGAAGTGCCTTTCTCTAACTTGTCTTCTGTCTCTTGCAGCTCTGCAGTGTGTGGATGATAAGGCTCCTTGTGTTAACAATGCTACATGTCAGACCTTTACCAACGGCATTGAATACTGCAGGTAAGATTGGCTGGTTGGCTTTGTGACTAAACACACAGGCCTGTCTATTCAACCCATGCTGTAATGCCAACACTGTAAAAGATCTGTGAACACAGTACTAAAAACACCTCATAATGGAATTGCTGGATGTGAAAGCCAGAGCAAAAATAGGGTTTTAAGATCAACCCCAGCCTGTCCACGGGACCATGAGGTTTTGCTCAGGCACGAAGGAGCGAATAAAAGGCTGCTCTGTCTGACAAAGTACACCAGTACTGGGAACAATACCAATACACACATTTCCACCTCCAAGCCCTTATTTAGGACATTTCGAGGGTGTTGTTACATACTCTCTTGTTGCTATAGAATTGATAGCTCTAGGCATTGCCAAGATATTGTACTGCCCACGGATGTGTTGAATTTAAAAAAAAAAAAAAAAAGTAAATTATTATTTCTTGAGAAAGAAACACATGCAGTGTAACAGACTGAATAAAAATAGGTAAGCTAATGATTGTTAACCACACATATTGGTCCAGCATTTTATCCTCTGTCACATGCCAAGTTATTGTGGAAACTTGAAATAACCTGCCCACTACCGGTTGTGAAATCAGATCATTAGGGAAATGTGCTTTTAGTGTAAGGGAGACCAGTGGCCTTTATGATGTATGCCCTCCACTTTCTGACAGCTTAGCCTAGTTTGTAATTAAGACTGAGCTATCTTTATAATTGCGTTGCCACTCCTGAGCCAAATTCCCAACAAAAACACACACATAGCTGGTTCAAGAACCTGATCATATTTCTTCAAATGTGCTGTGAATCACAGTGTATGTCTGTTCCCAGACCTTTGGAATTTCAGCACTCTGCTACTTCTGTAAAAGAGATTAAGAAAGCAACATTCCTTAATCAGTTTTTGACATTCCCCCGGTCTAATTGAAGGTCACATAGACACTGAACCCAGGTGCAGAGAGGCATTAACATGTGCATTTTTGTCATTTGGCAGACACTTTGACTCAAAGCAATTTACAGGTGAGGTACAAAGCAGGCAAAAAAGCTGCATTAGGGAGAAAACAAAAGCTAAGTGAAATAAGAAGAAATGTTTTTCATGACATGTTAAGTGCAAGATTGGAGAGATTTAAGTGCATAGGAAGCTGCAGAAGACTTCTGTGTTCAAGACTTTTTTGAAAATTGGGAGTGGAGCTGCTGGGTGCGCATAGTCATCGTTGGACCACTGAGCTTTGCTTGGGATGTTGCTGTGTGGTGTAGGGACCACAAGACACCGTCCACTGGCTGAGCGCAGTGGGATGAGAAGCCTGGATGAATGCATTCTGCTAGGAAGGTGCTGTTGAGGTGACCATTCTGTAAGCGTATGTCCGAGCTTTGAACCTGATGTGGGCTGCCACAGGGAGTCGGTGCAGAGGTTTAAACAGTGGACTGACGTGTGTGCTTTTTGGAAAAGCTCCTGCATTTTGGATCAACTGGAGAGATTTGGTTGCACATGTTAGCAGAGCGTTTCAGTAGTCAAGACGAGAAATAGTGAGTGCTTGCATGTTGGAAGTGTTGGGTGTCTACAGAAAGGTAGACACTGATCTTTCTGAGAGGCTCATTGTCTCTGTACTAGCTGCATGTCTGTGTGATTGCATATGTTTGTGACACTCCTAGTGAACTTCAGAATGAAGAGAAAAATTTTAGTCAGCTATGGTATTACTAAACAAAGGGGATCAGTTAACCAGTTACGTGTGACTAAGATGTATGTTGTCATGCTGCATCTAGTTAGTTTGCAACTACATTTCAAACTTGTGTGATGCAGTGCGCCACAGGTAAGGTGACCTTTTCAGGCTGAGCTTAGAAAAAGGCAGCTTTTGTTTTGGAAATGTTTCTACAGTGGAAGAAACACAATTGGATTGTCTTGGTTAGATGGTTTTCAAACAAAACACCTAGAGATCTGTTGTTAATAAGAACTGACAGGCACGTTGTACCAGTAGAGCAGTACTTTATGCCAGTACATACTGGCATGTGCATCTGAAACAACAGTAGTTGATGGCTAGACCACATCCTTTTAGTTAAATATTTTTAATTTTGTTTTGATTACTTTTACTACTATTTAATTGCTATAAGTAGTATTACCTAACTAGTACCTAATTTTTACTTTCCAAGGAATCTGAGACTATTAGCTTTCTCTTGGATTTCCTCTTAGACTTTCTCAGCCAGGCTGTCTCCATTCCTGAATGCAAAGCCAGTATTTTTTTCTATGAATTAAATGATGACATTGATGATAAAAGAAACAGTAGAGTGTGACTTGAAGAGTTTCCCAGTTTAGAAGAGTCAGCTGACAGAGCGCAGGCCCGCTGTTAGACCGATTAACTAGTCAGTCCATTTTTTCCGCTGTCCTCAAGCAAACATGAATAACTGTACACACAGACACACACATTGCCTCTGTCAAGTCTGTCTGCTCCTGGCTACACTGTTCTGCTGGTCAAAAGGCCTTTTGTGTAAAAATCTAATTATGTGTTTATTAGTCTCCTCAGTGTAGTAAAGGCAGTCGGTTGTAAGTAAACAGTCACTGTGGCCTCTTGGCTCAGACCAGCTTAATTGTCTCATGTGGATCATGCCTGTTGTCAGAATCTGAGTAGCTGAATTATTAAACAGACAATTAATTGCACAGGCTTATATGAGTAAAGGCACCGCTCTTTTCAACTGATGCACAGTAACATTTGTTTTCCAAGACATTTTAAGGCACCAGTTTATAATTTACAAGCCTGTTAGAAATGCTGTGAACGGGAAGCAAGAGCAGGTGTCAAAATGCAACTTTTCCTAGTTTATGTAATAACAAGACAATATTGTTCATAGATTTGTACAGGTGAAGATTGTTTTTATTTAACAAATATAATGAGACAATAACACAGTGGAGAGAAGGCCGTGATATGATTGGCAACAGAATGAGCTTCTGTGCATGTTGTCAGTGTTGATCTCACCTCTAGTGCCTTTTCTGTGGAGTTCCCTTACATCCTAGAGAATTGCTCTAGTCATATTTCTGTGTTTTTCACCATTTCATTCCTTTTTAGAGACTTTTGTTCTCAGGCCTTGCTGCTTTTACACTTAATGCAGAGAAAGAAAGAAAATGCATAAGGGAGAAAAGAGAAACTTTTTTTTTAGAATCCAAAGTACCGAGGTCTGTGTGGCATTTCCAGAAATACATCTGAAAATGTCCTAGGACTGTCCTGAATGGCAGTCTCAATTGTTTCATATTAGGCCTGAAAAATGTTTTGCAAGAGAGTTTAAGTTCATGGGAGAAGTTGACTTGTTGCCTTGCAGGGTAGGGTGCAGAGAAGCTGTTTAACCGGTGACACTACAAGCCGTCAGCTTTGAGTGTGAGAAAAAGGTGTGTCTCTTCATGGATTTGTGACACAAGTCACCAGTTTGCTTGGTAGGTACATCTCTACTGAGGGGACACATAAGATAAGGGATTGGCTAAGAGGACAGTGTCATTGGTCTTGCTTTGGGGTCACGCAGGATTCATGACACCAACATGGAGACTGATTCACTGAATTAAAATCTTAGCAATTCAAGCAATAGTGTGGCTACACACATTATGGTGCACAAGCATGCTTTTCTTTCAGAACAAGATCTCTTTGTCTGCTGTCAGGCCATGGTGCAAACTACGTCTCTCTTCCTCCCTCCTAATCCTCTTCTTTCCTTTCTGTCTTTCTCTTTCAGTCACTGTGATGCCTTTATGTTTATTTTTTTAAAAAAGACTTTCCTTTAGAGTGAGGGGAGAGAGTCCTTGTATAGACGTGCTGCCTGTTTGATCTGACAGGTAGAATTTGCCTGCCAGGCAGACAGAGGAAGAAAAAGGACCAAAAGAAAAGAGGATGTCTCTTCACAGGTAATTTGAGGAGGAATACCTCGGAGCACAACTCCTTACTAATGATGAGAGAACAGCACTGGGGGGAGGAGGGAGACAAGGGAGGAGCAGAGCAGTGAGAGGAGTGTAATTTCCCTCGTGCAATGGTTCCTTCATCAAAATGTCACTTATCCATCCATGCCTGAGTTCCTCCCTTTGCTTCAGAGATTTAGATGCCCCTGAACAGAGCTCACCTGGCCTCTTAATCCTTCTCCCATAGTCCCAGACTCTTTCTTCAAGAGTCCCTTTTCTTGTGGCATTATTTCTGAGATCTTGATTTTTTTTTTTTTTTTTTTTGCCACGTGTTTCATCTCCTATTCATAATCGTGTTTCTTAAAAGCTGTAGATCATGTCCATGTCTCCTCTCAAAGGCTTGTGTCTTCACAAAGAGAATGAGGCAACAGAGTCAACACAGAGAGGTATAGGAAACAGGCAAAGATGATAATGCAAGAAAAGTGGTTTAGGACAATCACTTTTGTTTCACACCTCTACAGCTGACACAACACCCAACCCATTGCCCATGTGCATACACAGGCTTGTTTTTATATTCACTTACATTAATTTCCTGGAAACTTACCCCAACCTTAATCATAAGCCCTAGCTGCCTAACCCTAACCTTAACCTAAACTTAATCTCTTCCTAATCTTAAACAGTCATCTCTATATATAGTGAGGCTCTAGATTTTGTCCCCACAAGGAAGTCAAGCCAAGCCAAAATGCATATACACACACACCCACACACACACATACTCATTTTAACTGCGTTAGGCACATGATCCAGACTAAAGTCAACAAACCATAGAGTAGGAGATAGTAACCTGTGGCAGTGATTGCCTGCTCTTTTTTTCCAAAGTCCTATCTCTTTCCTACAGCCCAGCTAGCAGCACTGTCACTGTGGTTGAGCCTGGAACCACAATGATAAGCGTTTCTTTGTGTACATATTTGTGTTTGTGCTATGTGTGTGTTTCTGGAGAGGCAGGGGCACCTTGAGCCTTGGACAAGTTCACATGCTGGACAGAGAGGTCTGAAGCTTAGCGAACATTTTGTATTTAAATGGGGGAAATGTAGCTGTGTGTTTTCTGAGTGTGAGACAATTTGACATCGTCAGTGCCAAACAATTATTTTGATTATGAACTAGTCACTTATTTTATTGCTTAGTTTTGAAACACTGTCACCATTTCTTAGCACCTAAGGTGAAGGCTTCAGATTATTTGTTGTCACTGACCACCCCCCCCCAAATTCCCACAAAAAATTAATTTCTAATCTGTTAAATAAACAGTAGCTCCTCACATGTGACAAGCTGAAACAAGCAAATATTTTGTTATTGTAACTAAAGATTCTCTCAGCTGTCGGCTCATTAGATCAACATAGCCTGTCATCAGTGGTCACTGGGTTTTGCTTTTCATTTTTTATTTCTTATTTCATTTTGATAAAAGAAACAGACACCCAAATACACAACTCCCATTCAGCTCAGAGGTCTGGTGATTCAAACCCCACTGTCAGAAAGAGGAAGCCTTTCAAAACAGTGGGGAATGTAGCAACCAGGCCATAAACCCACATACAGTAAGGTGACAAGTGGCTCTCTGTAACACACTGAGCATGACACTGTGGGGTCAAATGTACCTCAGTTTTGTCAATAGGGCACACATTCTCTGCACATGCACTATGATGCAAGTTGTATGTCTTCTTCATTTGGTTAATTTGAAAAACGATCAGATACTAAAATACTGTCAAACATTAAATGTCATTTAAAAAAAAAAACCTGTTTATTACTCACCTTGTTTTGTGCCAGTAAGAAGTTACAAGCAGAGTGTTGGAATAGCAAAAACAAACATATCTACAAGCACCTGACACTGACCTACTTATCAGGTCAGTGTCTTTGGGTGGAGGTATTCACTATATTTATTTAATTAGAAATTTCTAAATCAGTCGGTAGCTGAGTATTCTTTGTGTAGATCTGCATATGGAACGCTTTTAGGCCAGCAGACCTATTGTTGGTGATTTCTTTTCAAACAACCACACAGAGGATAATGACAGAACAACGCAGAGACAGGCAGAAGAAGCATTCAGAGAGAAAATGGGTCCTGCACTGTGTGCTGTAGCGCAGACACTCACACAATGAGTCTTTTTGAACGTGTTTCTAAACTCAGCTTTTACCACATGGCGCTAGTTTGGACTCCACCCTGCTCTGCGCTCCATTATTCTGTCTGCAGACATGCTTTCCAGCCTGACTGCCTGCCTTCCTTCTCTCTAGTTATGTGTCGCACTCTTATTACTTTGCTAGCTTTTACTTCCACGTCATTACTATCTCTTCATTCTATCCACCTTCCTCTTCTTTGCTCTCTTACATGTTTTTCTGGTATAGGTTTGACATCACTTGTAGACGTCTTCCTGTCTGCCTCCTCTGTGATTTTTTTTTTTTTTTTTTTTTGTAGTTGTTTTTGCCTCTGCCTCTTTTCTTCTCTAAAAATGCGAGAAGAAATTAAGAAGTGATAGTATGTCAAAAAACACTTCCCATTCACGAACACTACATTATTACTACTGATCAGTTAATTGACTTTTTAGTAAATATGTATTTTTTAAATGAATTAATATTCATTTAATACTCATAGTTTATAACCCATACCTCATAACTCAACCTTTACATCTAAGTGTAGATGTGTAGAAGTGTAGATTTACACTATGTGTAAATGTGTGAAATAGTCCTCTACAGTCCTCCTCACCCACTGATATATGGGCCTAAACCTAGCTGCATGCTTTTTGCAGCAGCTTCCAGTTGCAGCATGGGACTCTCAAAAATTTGAAACACTGAGTCGTGTTGTAGCATAACATTGTTTTTGCCATTGTTTTTACAAGAGAACTCATACTGTACAGAGTTGGCATACAGAAACCAGCCTAAAACAAAAAACCATGACATTCGGCTTCTGCTTTTTTCTTCTGCAGCAGCCTTCCTGTGTGTTTACTGTAGACTTGAGTCGAAGCATGCAACATGTTCCAGCCCTAACTGGTGAACTACTGCCTCACGTTGCCAGACCTATCCACAAACTACATTAAGACTGTGGCAGTGTGAGAGAAAAAAATCTGGCAGAACTCACTATGTGATTTTTATGACTTTTGAGTTGTCTGGTTTTCATCAAGGGCATCCTGTAGCTGCCATAAACTGACTGGTTCATGTCATTATTATAGTACTAGTGGGCTTCAGGTGGCGGTGTTGTGGAGAAATCGTCTTGCAGTGTTTAGCTTTTTTGGTAACGGAGTGTGTGTGATTGGAAGGAAGTAGAAACGCCTAGTGGGCTGCCTATGCACTGCTGTAGATCTTTCTTTTTTCAGTTCTTGTTTGTTTGTTCAGTCCTTTATGTGCAATAGTAACAGCAGTAGTTGACTGGACTGCCTGCACAGAAATGGTGACAAAGTGTGGGCTCATCCAAGCTGACTTAGAACAGATGCGGTCACACACAGATATACCACCACCACTGTGATACACATGAACACACTCAAACTTGTCTTGGGAGCTCCTGAAGCCGCCCCCGCTATTCAGCTTTACGATTTGTTTTACTTCTGAGTTTGGTAAGACTGTGAAAGTTAATCAGCATGTGGTATGATGTCTGAAGTAAGTTTTTGATGTTCACATACGAAGATCTTGGTCTCATGTAGTAACCAAGACAATTATTTGTTTTAAACATCAGTTGGATTATTGTAGATTTGATTTTTTTTTTTGTTTTTGTTTTTTTTTTTTACATACATGTGCCCTGGTATGAATATTGTTTCATACATGTTCCTAATTTACCTCCACCACTAAGCAGCATAGCTATGTACAGAAGCAACAGCAAAGAGGAACGTGCTGTGGATTTGACTCATGATATTTGTGCATGCACACACAGGACTGCAGTACATTGAATAGGCTACCTCTGCTCTAGTCAAGCCAGGGAATGATCCAAGGATTGAAATGTGAGCTGGTTTATGCTCTCCCTCTTTCTCTCTCACACCGCTACTCTGTAATGGCCGCAGGGGGAGTGCATGATGGAGTTATTAAGCGTTACTGAGAGTAGAATAGCAGTGGTGGTGGTTGGGTTGTAGTTAGGGAGATGTAGGAGGTGAGAGTTAGTACAAAAGAAAAGGGGAATGAGGCAGTAGGGATGGGGGGAGGGTGATGAGTGGGGAGCCTCAGATAGGAATTAGACATGAAGGAAGTGGGGGAAAATTACATGAGTGAGTGAAAATCAGCCCACCTCTCTGTTCATTGAAGCCCCCATGGCCAGCCAGGAGACCCAGAGGTCAGCATAAGGTGGAGGAGGAGGAGGAGGAGGGAGAAAACGAAAGAGAGAAGGGGGTGGGGGGTCTGGGAGAGAGAGATTGCAAGCGAGGGAGGGGAGTGCATGAAATGGGGGCGCTAATGTGAACCAGCTGTAGAAATCTGACACCTTGAGAGTGGGTTAGAAATTAGAGGTGGAGGAGTGAGAAAAGGAGGGAAAGAAGGGCTGCAGGAAACGGCAGTAAGTAAAAGAAGGATGGAGAAAAGAGGAGAAAAAAAGTCCTCACGGAGCAAAACAAAGAATCCCATAGATGAGTTGGGCTGCAGAAACCCACTCTGTTGTGTTGTTCGTGAAAGCAGAGCTGACCGTGTGTGCCGAGGTGTCAGTGTGCAGTCATCTTTGTGCAAATTCTAGATTGTTCTAGGTTGTAGCGTGTATGGAAATTTGTCTGAACAATCAGACAGTTTCTTGTGTTGTATTCAGCGACTGGCCAGCCAGCATGTGGGGTTATCTCTTCCTTGGTGAGCCACCACTCCCTGATAATGTGAATCATGCACAGCCTTGTCTGTTTGCCCCAGGCTGTAGTGAGACAACCAGAGGCTAATAATGAGCTATACCAGGCAGTGAAACCTGAAGGACAGGGCGGTATCGTTTCCTGATGCCATGGCATTTGGTTGCGTCAACACTGGTTAGACAGCAGCGATTTAATTTAATAGAACTTACTAGGTCTCCTCTGTGGACACATTGGAATTTTTACACAAATGTTAAAATTCACAAATCATTTTTCAAAGGTGGTGTTGAGTTGCAAGATAACCCAACAATAGGAATCATGATATGTTGCTACATTAACAAGGACTTTGATTTTAAGCAGCATAGTGTTAATTCTAAACTCAGATGTCTTAAAATTAGGCTAAACATTACAACAAAGCACCAGTTTCAAATTTCCTGCCTCTTACTGAAGTGGTTATACCTAAAGAATGCATCTCATATTGCCCGTAATTTTAACAGTGAAAATGTGTGAAATGTCCAAGTGAAATGCAAACCTGGCATTAAACTGGACACGGTTCTTTGTGTGACAGCTTGCTAATGTGATGTATGTCACAGGGCAGAGGGCCATGCCATTACTCTGAGTGAATGGGAGGAGAGATTGTCCAGGACAAAAAAAGAGCAGTCCTAATTCCCAGGACAGCCGTCTTGTTGTGATATGACGACCAAGCTGTGTTTTATTAAGAGTGCTTGGGGGGACATCTTTCTGTTTGTGTATTTATGGGTGCGTGTGTGTGTGTGTGTGTGTGTGTGTGTGTGTTTGTGTTTGTGTATACACGTGTTTTCGAGTGTGTAGGGGGTTGCAGTGCAGACTTGTTGAAACCTGGACAGAAACAGAGACAGTGGGAGGTGGGCCATGTCTAATTTGACAGGGCTGAGGTGAAGAGGCATAAATCCTCTTTTCTTTGAAGATCTGCTGTTACTAATCTACCATCTCTCTTGTTTGTTTACCAGCACCATGAATATTTTCTCTTTTAATTGAAGATTTTTACTTCAGGGAGATAAATTGCATGTTTAAAGTGGCTTGTGATATTTTGTTTTGTCATTGTCAGCTAATCTAAGACCAAAATCAATAACTTGTTAGTCAATCTAACTACTTTCCAATGTCTATTGCCTCTCTGTGACTAAGCCATCAATCGTGGCTTAACAAATGCATGATTTCCTGTTTAAATAAGAATCTGCGACCACTTGAGAGCAAACTGTACTCCACTAGAGACATTTATTGGGATTATTTTTTGTACTGGATTAGGGTCACCGCCATGTATTTCCGGCAGCAGGGCAGTGTATTAAATCTTGGCTCAAAATAGACAGTTCATGTTTGTAGTATTAAAGGACCAATTCAGTCAGTGCTGGGTTGACAATGTTTAAACATCAGTAAAGGTCTATGGGACAGGGATAAGCTACATCAGACTTTAGTTACACAAACAATAGGATAGGATCAGTTCATTTGTTGATAATAACAAAAACAGAAAAAAATGCCTGACATGTCCTTTAAATTTGATTATGAGATGTTTTGTCATACCAAGTGTAAACAAATTAAAAACTGACATCTAAATCATGGACATTAATTTTATGGTGTTTATTCAGTTAAGTGTTCTTCATTCATTTGTGTACATTTCAGTGTGTTCATGTTACTGTATGCTTGTGAACCAAATATATTAGTTAGAGTGGGTATTTTCTGTCACATGTTGTTTGTCTTATTTAAAGAGACACTGCGTGACTCACACGTCCTGCCAGGCAGAAGTATCACAGATGTGATTGATCTGTGACTCTTCTGCTTGGCATGATTCATGAATCTCCTACTTTCCCATGAGCTCACAACCTAATATCTTCAAGCTGCTTTGGGGTGGAGTGGCCAATAACAAATAAAAGTTAGGAAGCATGAGAGAATTTCGAATGTTTCCCATCTTCATTGTTTCATTAGGCTCATCACACAGGTCTATGATGCTAAGTTTTCCCTTTCCTTTATGTATTTATGAAAGAGGGTATTAGATTATCTATCTATGCACGTCTTGCTGTGTGCTTTATCTGTGCTCTCCTATTATGTTACTTGAACCCCTCTAGGGAGGCAGGTTTAGAGGCCTGTGTAAGAGGCAGCCGGTTGCTCTGTCGACCACAGTCCCCAAACGGCATGTCTGCCATTTGCCATACACACACGCAGCGAAACAGACGCTGATCAAAATAGCATGCACAGGAAATTACCTACCTAATAGCATTTTTACACAGAACAAAATACCACCTATGATCAAATACTTTCACACAGAGAGAAGTAGTAAGTGAAAGTAGGAGGGACTAAGATAAAATAGAGGAACGGAAAGTGATGAAGGGTACATTGTCTGATGTGATCCCTGCTGGACATGTTGTGTAATATTGTAAATTCCTCACTACTGCTCAGCACATGACTGATTCACCTTACTGGAAAAAAAAGGAAAAACAGAAATTGAAAGAAATCAGTAAATAGAAAGAGGGCAGAACATACAGAGACAGTCCATATAACAAATGTGGTCACAGCAATAGGCAAGTGTTAACTTCTCTTAAAGTCACACAACATAAAAGAGCAAAAGTTGTCAGTTCAGTTCAATTGAATGAATTTGTATAGTGCCAAATCACACTAGAATCGTCTCAAGGCACTTTACATAGAAACCTAACAAATCCTTCATGAGCAAGCACTTGGTGACAGTGGAGGAAAACTCCCTTTAACAGAAGAAACCTCCAGCAGAACTGGACTCAGTTCAGGTGACCATCTGCCTCGACTGGATAGAGGAGAGAGAAAAGAACAGCAACAATAAACAACAAATAGACACTGCAGGTTGGTGGGGCCAGTAACTGCACAATAGCAATATACAGCTCGAGGACCAGGGACACCTGCAGAATGTACAGAGAGAGAGAACATAAACTACAGAAAAGGCACAAAGTTAATGACATTCAGTGGTGGCATATACATGTGAGGGGGGTGGAGGAGAGGAGCTCAGTGCATGATGGGAAGTCATCCTGGCAGTCTAGGCCTATAGCAGCATAACCAAGTGATGGTTCGGGGTTGCCTGAGCCAGCCCTAACTATAAGCTTTGTCAAAAAGGAAGGTTTTAAGTCTAACCTTAAAAGTAGTAGGGTATCTGCCTCCTGAACCCACAGGAGAGGAGCTTGATAGCTCTAGGAACTCTAGGAACCACAAGTAGACCTGCCCTTGGGGAATGAAGTGCTCTTTTGGGATGATATGGTACTAGGGGATTTTTTTGGTATCTTTAGGAGCTTAATCATGAAGGGCTTTGTACGTGAGGAGAAGGATTTTAAATTCTATTCTGGATTTTACAGGAAGAAGCTAATTGAGAATAAATATGTTTGTTTTCTATAATATGGACATGATTAGATTATGCTAATAATCTAATTAGATGTTGATATGTTGTATTACCTATCTGTTAGCAGAATTTTTGTTTAAATATTACTTTGTACCCCCACCCCAAACAAATTTCTGGTGTTTTCCACTTGTTTTTAGTTTCTGCCATACTTCAGTCAACAACTTCCAGAAAACTCCACCTCACATCCTTCTGCTTTTGGACTTCTTCTTTGCCATCACTGACCCCAGTTCAACCTTTCCACCGAGCTCAGCTTCCCCCTTTTCTCTTAGGGTTTATGTGGCAACTAGTCAAAGCAATTCAGGACCCAGGGCACTCTGTTCAGTAATTGTAGGGTTAGTGGTTCAATTCCTGCATCATCTTAGCAAGACACCACAACCTCAACTTCTTCAGTCTGGCAGCTCATGGTGATATGAATATGTGTGTACAAATAATGTAAATAGATTCCTGTCTCTCATGGAGTGAAGGGACTAAGTAAATGTAGTCAGTTGCCATGGAGTCATTAAACTACTACTTTTTCTTTATGTGCAGTGACTCATTTTGCTAATGTATGGGGTGTATGTATGTATGTGTATGTATGTATTGCTATGTAGGGGTGAGGTTCCCAATATCCTGATCACTATATGCAGTGGCAAGACTGAGTGTTAGAGAGTAGTGTTTACCTGCACTGGTTCATTTGTTTCTTTGAAGTCGTGTACTAGAGTGCTCTTTAGCAGATGCTATCCTCAGTATGCTCTGAGCAGCTCCTGTCTGATGTGGTGAATTATATACACCTGACTGAAACTCACTCTTTTTTGTTTTGTTTTTCTTCTCTGTGAAGCACACACGCACACAAATACATACTTGTCTGTTTGTTTAATGTTCTTTTCTGTATTGATGGTTATTTAGCTTTAAATCCTTGTGTGTACATGCTTTTTCAATCGTCATGCCTAATTTCATTTTTGTTTTGTTTTTGTGTGTGTGTGTGTGTGTGTGTGTGGGGCCAGGTGTGCGCCAGGCTTCCTAGGTGAGTACTGCCAACATAAGGACCCTTGTCACCCTGGCTACTGCTTGAATGGAGGGAACTGCTCAGTGTCCATGTTAGCTGGTGTACCAGTACCAGGCAGCGCCACCTGCACCTGCCCTCTTGGCTTCACTGGACAGCACTGTCAAACTCCCCAGAACTCCACATGTTACCCCAACAACCCATGTGCCAACCGAGGTGCCTGCACCCTGCTGTCCCTCGACAAGTACAAGTGTGAATGTGCTAGAGGATGGAAAGGTAAGGTTCTGTTAAGCTAGTGGGGTCTGCCATCCAAGAAGCCATTAATTACCTCCACAGAGGATTGTCTTGAAACTATACAGACAAATTTAGTTAAAAGTTAAAGTTTTGGAAGCTGTTTGAAAACTTTCCATGTAGTTGCCTTACGGCTTAAACCCAATTCTTTGGAGTTACTGCACTACTGGTTGACACGTTTGGCATGTGTATCTCACAGAAGTCTTTGCATTTTTGATGCAGCATCTTCATAAAAGTGTTATAGGATAAAACAAAACATCTGAAGACGTTTCTTCATAATCACAAATACAAACACATCATTCGATACAACTCTTCTTCTAGTATCCAAGTCTAAATTATTCATGGGGTAACACACTGAGAAATGACAGATAAATATAACCAATGCTCAGTTGTCTTTCTCTCCTTCATTCCCAGGACCTCGGTGTGAGTATGAAGACAGTTGTCTATCAAGTCCCTGTGCCAATGGTGGAACATGCAATTCTTTGTCTGGTGGAAACAAACAGACCGAAAGCTACTCATGCTCCTGTCCGCCTGGATACACAGGCCCTCATTGCCTTAATGACACAAATGAGTGTGCCACCATGCCCTCCATATGTCAGAATGAAGGAAAATGCATTAACACCCCTGGTTCCTACAAGTGAGTATCTAGTTTATAATAACCTAATCTGCGCTTTCAATCTTCTTAGCTAGTAGAAAACAGGACAATATTTTTTATAGAATTGTGAATTAAATGAAGTGAAACTGACTTGTCATTGATGCAGGTGTAGCTGTGCCCCGGGGTTTACTGGCCGACACTGCGAAAGTTCATACATCCCTTGCTCACCTTCACCATGCCTAAATGGAGGCACCTGCCACCAGAACTCTGAAACCAGCTACTCGTGTCACTGCCTTCCAGGTAGGATGTTCCTCTGAGCTCACACTGAATATAGACCAGAAAAAACCCAGGCTGATACCACATTTAAAATGTGACCAACCACTGCACAGCAACATAAATATTGAAAGTTTTGTTGCTGGATGAGAGAGAGAGAGAGAAGGGAAAGCAGGAAGGTGCGAAAAAGATATGGAAATTCAAGTGATTTGAATGTAGGGATAAAGAATCACACAGTAATTGGTATTTAACAGTAAATGAATGTAGCTTTGAGTGTCTGAGTTGTTACATTATGTTGTTTGAGATGCAAACAGTCTGGTCCTGCTGGCTGTGGTGTATTAGACACATTGTACTGTCAGTTTGCTACATTTCACAAGTAGACATAACAAACACACACAGCTGCTGTTTATACTGTACCAGGGCATGTTATAATGCTTGTGTACACCTGAGGATATTATACTAAAGCTAATGTATTTGATCATGTGTCATGTGTCTAAACTCTACACATAATGAATACAATGAATAATTCAATGAATTACTCTTTCTTTAATTTGTTGAAGGTTTCAATGGGACTAACTGTGAGAACAACATTGATGACTGCCCTGGTCATCAGTGTGCCAATGGAGGAACATGTATGGATGGAGTCAACACATACAACTGTCAGTGCCCTCCAGAGTGGACTGGTAAGGCATTATATTTTTTACATCTTGGTAGTCAAATTAGTTTGGAAAGACTTTTCTACTTTTGGGTCTTCATTTTTCTGTGCTGATTGAATAACTGTAATAGATAATAGTTCACAGCCTTTTGTGTTATCTGTTTTGATATCATATTTCCTACCATTCTACTGTTGTCTGTCTTTATGTTTTTTAAGGCTCATACTGCACACAGGACGTGTCTCTGCTAACACATTTTTGTGGCCAGTGCCAGCTTTTCATTTACAAAGCAAACATGCATAGATCAATTTCATTGAGCTTTTCTGAGTTTATGTAGAACTAATCCAACCAGGGGATGCATTGCCAACATGATGCTGCAGCATTCTTAGACTGTGCATATTTAGCCTACTTGCGTTCATTTTTCTCTTTACTGGTCTCCACAGGACAGCACTGTACAGAGGATGTAGACGAGTGTCATCTCCAGCCAAACACTTGCCAGAATGGAGGTACTTGCAGCAACCTGATCGGCAGCTATGTGTGCGTATGCGTTAATGGTTGGAGTGGACCTGACTGCTCTGAAAACATTGATGACTGTGCTACAGCTTCGTGCAGCCCAGGGTCTACATGCATCGACCGAGTTGCCTCTTTTCTCTGTGTCTGTCCATACGGAAAGACAGGTAGGCCAAAAGCTGTTGGGCATTTTTGTACCAAACCGTATAACACACTAAAATAATAAAAATAACTGTATATCAAGAAAATCTGTCAAAAGACAAAACTGAAATGTTGTCTCTCTTCCCTTTAGATATTGCCTCATGGTTTACAATGGAAAAAAGAGAAACACAAGTAGTTCAATAAATACACAATATCAGTATTGCTGTTTTCATGGAAGATGTGTATACTCTTTATCAGTTACTGTTGAAAGAGTTTCGTATATTAGGGGACTTTCTGTGTAGTTAGTCTAATGAGAGCTGATGTAATTTCTAAGAAGATCATTTCACTATATTCGTTAAAGCTTTTTCCTCAAGGAAAAGGTGCTGAATGCTATCCATGTCAAACTGTCAAACAAGCCTTGCCTTAAAAGTAAACCTCTCTGCAATAGCAAATTTGCATTGAGTTTGTTTTTCATGCATAATCCTGCATTGGAAATTCTCTGGGGATATTTTTTGTCTCAGCACAGACAAGTCCTTTGAATTTGAATAATTGATTCTGATGGCTGAACACTTAAGTTTATTACTCATTCTTACCATCTTATTCTTTTTAGGCTTACTCTGCCATAGAGATGATGCCTGCATCAGTAGCCCCTGCAGGGAGGGTTCCCACTGTGACACAAACCCCATCAGTGGCATGTTCAACTGTAACTGTCCACTTGGATATGTCGGCACCACCTGCAACACTGACATAGACGAATGCAGCATTGGTGAGAAACAGTGCTACCCTTCTCAGATTTGCATACACATGTCTGCTCTGTATGGCTTTCCAACCCATTTCCCTATCATCTCCAGGTACCAACCCCTGTGAGCATGGTGGTCAGTGTGTGAACACCGATGGCTCCTTCACGTGTAACTGTGTTAGGGGTTACACTGGACCACGCTGTGAGCAAGATGTACATGAGTGCGCTTCAAACCCCTGCCAGAATGATGGCACCTGTCTAGATCGTATTGGGGGCTACACCTGCATCTGCATGCCTGGTAGAGTTTTTGAGAAATTATGTATTACTTTATTTTTTAAGCATTTTTTGACCATCCACAATTTTCAGTCAGGAGGAGATTTAATGGAAAATAATAGTTTACTGATTAATATAATCTAGAGGTTGAGTCATGGCTTCATCAGTCCAATTGGATGGGTGGCGAAACGTTTTACCTTTAAAGAACTGAAAGTCTAGTTGTCATGACTCAACCTCTTTCCCTGGACAACTGAGAATCTACACAGACTTGATTAATAGAAATCACTACAAAAGACTTAACTAAGGCTGTAAAATGCTTACTTAGTTTAAAAATTTGTGGAAATTAAATCTAAATCTGGATATTCCTGATCAAAACGTAGGAGATGAGCAATTCATGTGCTACATTTTTTCCATTCAAGGATGTGTAGTAGTTCATGAGAATATAGTGAACATATACAAACAGACAGGGGAAAAAAACGTTCTTGTTAGAAATGCTACTACATTTAAATAAAACTGCAAATAAACTTTAGAACTTTAGCAAAGGTGACCCATTAAAAATTCAGGAATAAAACCCTATTTCTGTGTATTCCTGCAGGATTTATGGGAAATCACTGTGAGAATGAGGTGGATGAGTGTATCAGCTCCCCCTGTCTGAACCAGGGTAAATGTCACGACCAGGTCAGCCGTTTTGTTTGCGAGTGCCCAGCAGGTTAGTAGACATGAACCTATGTTTATGTATTTATGTTTTATGTATCTGTTTCCAGACTGTTCATCAGGTTGTTCTGTGTTCTGTTTTCAGGCTTCAGTGGTGACATGTGCCAGATAGACATTGATGAGTGTTCCAGCACACCATGTTTAAATGGGGCCAAGTGTATTGACCGACCCAATGGATATGACTGTGAATGTGCCGAAGGTAAAAGGGAATAATTGTTAATTTGAAGTAAAAGTAACATGATTCAAATTCTGATTTGATGAACAAACAGTCCTGTTGCACTATAAAATGATGCCGATGTCCTATTTGACCCAAAAAATAATCTGAAATAGTCACATGATCCATGATACAATATCTTTGGTTGTTATTCTGAGAAGCATTGTCCTCACCACAGGCTTCACTGGTACACTGTGTGAGAAGAACATCAATGACTGCGTACCAGAGCCATGCCACCATGGTGTGTGTAAAGATGGCATCGCAACCTTCTCTTGTGAGTGCCATCCTGGATACACAGGCCCCATCTGTAATATCCAGGTCCAGGAGTGCCAAAGCAACCCTTGTCAGAACAGAGGACGCTGTATTGACCTGGTTAATGCTTACCAGTGCAACTGCCTACCAGGAACAACCGGTAAGTACTTTGTGTGTTCAGATTACTGCCTGTATAGTGAGACTAGTTCATTCTCATGAAACAGAAATGATGCAAGTACTCGAGAAATTCACTGAGAAAAGTTACCTTGTAAAAATACAGTTATAACAAATAACTTTGAAACATACACCAGACTGGTGTGAGTGGCAGTGTGGTTCAGGTACAAGCAAATGTAATAATGTTGCTCCTCTGTCTTCTTTGTGCCTCATAAGACAGTACCCTGTTTGTACTTCTCGTAGATTTGTACAAGGGGCATCTGAGCCACTTCTCCATAATAGCATGTCCTGCAAGTACTTTAACTTTTAAAAGTGCATCTTGTTGCTATATTAAACATATAGTTACTCAATACTTCCCTGCTGAATATAATCAATAGTATAATAATAAATAGTTTCTATGGACTCTTTTTAATACAAATCTGCATCATTCCTAAATAATTGCTTGGCAGATCACATTAATGTGTTCTGGAGAGTTTTTCTCATGTTGAGGTAAGAACCCTTTAATGTGAAGACTCCCATCCCCCACATTTAGAGCTTCCTGTATAGGTTTAAATGTGTTGAAGAGCACTTGATGTGTAGAAGTCACAAGACTGGGTCAAGGGCAGCTACTTCATGTTGCTCTGTGGATTAATAAACTCGGTCCAGTACTTTACACCAACTTGGGGGTGTCGTAATGGAGTCTGTACTGTACTCACTTTACCAAAACTGGTGTCAGGTCTCACTTTCAGGTTTCATGCCCTCACTTCCCCTTCACTGAGGTGCGTAGTCCTATGTCTGTCCATTTTTCTTTTTGTATTCCTTTTCATCCTGTTTCTCTGTCTTGCTGTCTCCCATTTTTAACAGTAGTTAAAAGTTTAAAGTCTTATGTCGTAACCCACTGCTATATTAAAGTTCTGTCTCCATTTTTAGTCACATTTCTCACTTCTTGCTAAACTCTTTTTTTATGGAGTCTTCCTCCCCCTGGTGGTAAATTATCTCATTCTCATGAGGTTATTGCTGTAGTACTCAGTAAGCACTAAGCAGATAAAGTGATGAAGAATATAACCTGAATATTTTCACTCTTAATTTGTGTATTTTTTTCTCCTCAGGGGTAAACTGTGAGATCAATGAAGATGATTGTGCTAGCAGCCCCTGTGATTATGGACAGTGCCAGGACGGCATTAACGAGTACAAATGTGTGTGCGCACCTGGATATACAGGTATGTTTTGTAAAGATCTAGTAAAGTGTTTTCAAAATGAAGCATATTATATCAGAATATTTTTATCAACACAGTAATCCAGCGTGCCCCATGATTTGGCTAATTCCAAATGAATTGCTCTCTAATAGGAGTTAAATGCGATGTGGAAATTAATGAATGCAACTCAAACCCATGTATGAGTGGGGGAACGTGCTTGGACAAGGTCAATGGGTTCCACTGCCTGTGCCCACCAAACACCCATGGTCCTCTATGTCTCTCTGGCACCGACCACTGTGCTCCTCAGCCATGTGTGCACGGAGAATGTATTGAACGGCAACATGGGTATGTTAACTTTCTGTTTTATAGTTTAATAGTATAGTTTCCCCTTTACTCTGTCTATATGTGAACCCTTCACCCCCTACAGTTAAAGAAAATGTATTTGCCTTGCTTTGAAAATTTGCCTCTGCAGTATTAGCATAGCTGTTTGTATAATGATATAATAATCCAAGTTAACAGCCGTTTGAAAGCTCTTAGAACTGATGCTGGAGATGGCATCCCACTGTTATTATTACCCTGTGGCTAATTTCACATTTAAATTTGAGCTTACATTTCTGTGGTGTAAAGGTACTACTGTGAGTGTGAAGCTGGTTGGACGGGACGACACTGTGATCAGGAAATAGATGAGTGCCAGCGAAGTCCTTGCCAAAATGGTGGCACCTGTGTGGATCGACGTAATGGCTATTTCTGTCAGTGCCAGCCTGGTTTCAGAGGTAACATTGATATTAGTATTAATAATTTTTGTTTATCAGCATAGCATTTTCAAAACTTAATACTTAGATACCTATAGAAGAAAGAAGAAACCAATGAATCCTGCCTTCTCTCTAATTAGGTGCCAACTGTGAGAAAAACATAGACGAATGTGCATCCGGGCCTTGTCTGCACCAGGGGTTCTGTATTGATGGTGTCAACAGTTACACCTGCCAGTGTAATCCACCATTCACAGGTTGGTGATAACCATATTTCCACCATATCAACATCCATTTCTTAGAATTAGTGTCTAATTGAATATCATTCTAAGGAAGATTTTCATTCAGTTTATTTTATCATTATTAAAAGTATGTGCAATATCAATATAGGTAAAGACTGTGAGGTGGAACAGGTTCCCTGTGCATCTCATCCATGTCAGAGTGGGGGAGTGTGTTATCCAACTGCAGACTACACATCTTACACCTGTCGGTGTCCTGCTGGTTGGCAAGGTATGTGTGTATCTTCAGAATATTGTTTTAAGTGTCCGTCTGAGTATGTGTGTGATCCTTTACTAATTTTAGTTTTGTTCCCAACTGTGTAGGTCAGCGCTGTAATGAAGATGTGAATGAATGCATGAAGAACCCTTGCAAAAATGGTGGTCGTTGCATAAACAACTCAGGCAGCTACATGTGTAAATGTCAACCTGGCTATAGTGGACACAACTGTCAGACAAACATTGACGACTGCTCACCCAGTGAGTTTCTGTTGCGACATAATTAGACACCATGGGTGCATAAGTGTATACACGATGTAAAAAAAAAAATTAAAAAAGGAAGGTGGTTCGGCCGTTGGCGGATTGCCCAGCGATAACTTAGATAAACTGAGTACCTAAATTTTAAATTTAATTTCTGTTCACAGAAAGCCTCTCTTTTTCTCTTCTCCTTTCCACAGACCCATGTCTGAATGGAGGCTCTTGTGTGGATGAAGTTGGGGGTTTCTCCTGTGACTGCCGCCCAGGTTTTGAAGGGCACCGCTGTGAGATCGAGGTAGACGAGTGCGCCAGTCAACCCTGTAAGAATGATGCTGTGTGCTGGGACTATGTCAACAGCTTTGTGTGCGAGTGCAGACCGGGTTTTGATGGTATTCTGTGTGAACGCAACATCCTAGAATGTACTGAGAGGTGAGTCATTCATTCAACTCATGATCCATGATGCTTAATTAATTCTTCTTGAATGATTTCTACTGCATCTCCAGCAATGACCTAATAGAATTAGGATAACTATCAAAATTAAATGTCCAATCTGGATAACAGTGGGTTCTTCAAACAAACTCTGTGGCTCAACAAAATCAAGATAATTTTTTCATTTTATGCTTTCTTTGTTCTTCCCTTTCATTCATGCCTTTTAAATTATGTGTCTGTGTCTCAGCACTTGTAGACAGACGTTTTTTCATTAATTACTCTTTTTCACCTTGCTTGCCCAGTTCCTGCCTAAATAATGGGACTTGCATCGATGGCATCAGCTCCTTCATTTGCCGTTGCCGTCCTGGTTTTCAAGGGACATTCTGCGAGTACGAGAAGAATGAATGTGACTCTCAGCCCTGTAAAAATGGCGGTACCTGTACTGATGGCATGGGCACATACCGCTGCACCTGCTCAATGGGATACAATGGACTGAATTGCCAGGTAATTGGTTTGCAAGTGTTCAGAGTAGATCTGCTGGCAACGGGCATGAACTAGGTCTTAAAAGTGTTGGAAATTTGAAGTGAAAGCTACTTAATAGGGTCTAAGTATATAGAACAATGTATGCATACAGACTGGAAAGGCAAATGTGTGATTTGTGGTCTCCAAATACAGTTGACCAGATTGGAATAAATGGGTTGCACACACAAAACAGAGCACTCAGATAGTGAGGGAAACTACTAAAAATTAGTCGTCAGCAAAGTGTAATTAAATAATAGTTGTAATCAGGTATGGTTAATACATTTTTCATTGAGGCTTTTTAAATGCGGCTTTATGTGAGGTCCATCTGTCTAATATATTCACAAAGCGCTTTAACTGTCTTGTTTTTCCTATGTTTATTTGCAGAGCCGCGTAAACCTGTGTAGTCATGTGCGCTGTCACAATGGCGGTGCCTGCTCTCAAACAGGAACCTCTTGGACCTGCCACTGTAAAATGGGATGGACTGGACTTTACTGTGATGTTCCCAACATGTCCTGCCAGGATTTTGCTGCCAGGAATGGTGAGAGACTACTTCCTATTGAGTTTTTATCTCAGTGACACCATTATTTATAGTTAGGATGACAGCAAATATTCTCGTTACAGTGATGTAGAAATTCAGCACAGAGGTCAGCACAAGAAAAACTGTGTTGTCACTAAGCCAATTTGCCATGTGTGCCTGTGTAGAGTTTCAGCAGTTTACTTTAATCTCTGCATTTAGCATTTTAAGCATTATAAACATTTAATAAATGCTTTTAACACAAATCATCTTAAGCTTAAATTAGCTTAAAAGTGTTAACCAAATCTAAAGATGGGCAATAATTGAAAACAGTCAGTTCACAGTCTTTATTCACCATATGCACCTCCTTTTCCAAATGACTAGGTATGGAAGTGGAGAATGTGTGCAAGAATGCCGGGCAATGTGTAAATGTGGGCAATTCCCACCAGTGCCAGTGCCAGGCTGGATACATGGGCAGCTACTGTGAAGAGTTGGTTGATGAGTGCCAGTCAAACCCTTGTCGCAATGGAGCTACATGCAAGGACTACCAGGGCACATATGAGTGTATAGTAAGTCAGTTCTAAGCTTTTTGTGTATGTGTTTGTTTTATAAGTTTCAAAGCGTGTGAACCAGAAACATTTAGTCCTGAAGCAAACAGTAAGCTAACCTCTGCTGCTTCATTACCCCAGTGTAAACCAGGTTACCAAGGGGTGAACTGTGAATATGATGTTGATGAATGCCACTCAAAGCCCTGTCTCAATGGGGGGACCTGTATCAACCTCATCAACCGCTTCATGTGCGCCTGCCCACCTGGAACTCAAGGTAAGTCTGCATATAGTAAAAAGGTGAGAAAGAAATATTGGATGTGTGGTATATTTTCTATAAAAATCATGAAGTCTGAGTTTATCACACATTGAAACACTATCTTGTAAAACATGTAATTTACTTGATCCACACAGTGACATATTTATTTGTCATTCCCTTCTTAGGGATCCAGTGTGAAGTAAATGAAGATGACTGCGCCCCCAAGCCTGGCTCCTGGGAACCTCGCTGTCGGAATGGAGGACAGTGTGTAGACGGTGTGGGCCGTTACACATGCTCCTGCCCTCCAGGATTCACTGGAGAACACTGTGAGGGGGATCTCAACGAATGCCTCTCTAGGCCCTGCCACGCTCTCGGCAGTCTCGACTGTGTGCAGCTAGTCAACGATTATGAGTGCCGCTGTCGCCTTGGATACACAGGTACATGGTCATTGGTCTAGTTCTGTCATTTCTTATAACATTAACGAGTAATCTACAGTAAATGTATTGGTAAATAATCGAGAAAAGTATTTCACTTGTTGATTATGACTTATTTTCCATTATAACTTTCCCTCATCTTGTTTCTAGGTCGTCATTGTGAGTCTATGGTGGATCTGTGCCTGTCTAAGCCCTGCCATAATGGTGGCACCTGTGCAATAAATATAAGCTCCATACATGGCTACACCTGTTCCTGTGTTTCTGTAAGTGTCTTTAATATTTTGAAATACCTTTATACCAGGTTATTGTTTTTTATTAAGGTCACTTGATGAACATATTGCATGTTCATCCAGCTTTCAAATAAGTTATAGTATGGCATGCCTGGCTTTTTGATCTGCTTGGATTTTTCTGCATATGTTACAAAGTTTAGAGTGTGAAGCAGAATACAGGTGGTGTGTCTGGCAGGACTCAGTGTTACAATTCATCAACACAAAAAAAAAAAAAATAGCAGTGAAGTTTCTGCTTTTTTTTTCTGCAAGCTATTGTTTTGTAGTTAAATTAACATTAGTGTATTGGGTTACACGCAGCCCTGCACACCTGGTTATCAAACAGTGAATGTTTATAAGGAATGCAAGCGACTATGAACTAAGTTAAATACTGCATATAATTTATGCTTTTCTCCATAAAACATTTAATATGAAAGTTTACAGTCCAATTAAAACACATGTTTAGGTTAATGGGTATATTTTGCTGTCTGATCACAGTGAAGGAGTATGTAATAACTTTATGTAAAAATGCATAAAGTGGATAGGAGATCCGACCTCAGTGTTTTCCTTTCTTCTCTCATATTAGAACGTCAACATTTTCACACTAAATTGTTTTTTCTACACTAACCTCTTGGTCCCTCTCTCATTCTCATGCTTGCTTCAGAGGGCCACACCATGGCTCAGGTATAGTAGACAAGCAGCAAATTTGTAGGAGAGCCTAGAGGTACATTAGACATTGTAATTAAATGTCTACTACAGATTTGTTTGGCTGTTAAAAATGCATAGCCAACCCTGACCTTTAAAATGGCTGCATTACCACCACACCTCAACTATATTTCATGTTTTATAGGGCTTCACTGGGTCAAACTGCCACGAAATCGAATACAGCTGTGCAGAACTACGTTGCCAGAATGACGGGCACTGCGTGAAGTCACCTGGTGGCCACCCTTACTGCCAGTGCCAGCCAGGCTTCGATGGGGACTACTGTGAGAAAGAGCAGACATGTCAGCTTACCTGCCACAATGGAGGAACCTGCATCAAAAAACGATTTCATTCATACCAGTACTGCCACTGCCCCATGGGCTTCTCTGGAGACCTCTGTGAAAACAACCTAACTGTACTACACTCACCCTGCCCCAATGTCGAGTGTAAGTCGCAGTCAGGGGACAAAGTGTGTGATGATAAGTGTAACAACTATGAATGCCAGTGGGATGGAGGAGACTGCTCACTCAACAGGCAGCAGCCTTGGATCAACTGTACTGCTACAGTTCCCTGTTGGGAATATTTTAAAAATGGAGAGTGTAATCAGGAGTGTAACAACCCTGGGTGCCTCTTTGATGGCTTTGAATGCCAGAATACCCCACCAGCTCCGTGCAAGTACGTAACAGTCCTCCACAATTTTCTATTGCAGTTTAGTATAAAGTACAGTAAAATCACCCAAAAATAATCCTGCTTGAACTGTGCATTTTCAGGTATGACATATACTGCACAGACCACTACAGCAATGGCATCTGTGACCAGAGCTGCTACACGGCGGCCTGTGGCTGGGACGGTCTGGACTGTTCTGCAGACACTCCACCCAAACTGGCAGATGGCACACTAGTTATCGTGGTCCTACTGCAACCTGACGAGCTGCTTGAAGACTTAAGGGGTTTCTTGCGCTTTCTGGGAGCCCTGCTGCACACCAACCTACAGGTGAAGTTGGACAAATATAATAATCCAATGGTGTACCCTTACTATGAGAGAGAGGATGAGCATGGTCGACATGGACAGAGGAGCAGAAGCAAGCGGGAACTGAAAAAGGAGGCTATTGGGTAAGGATAGTTTATGTTGAAATAGTCACATAATTTCTCTTCTTTATAGCTGCCATGAAAGTTTGAAATGGCCTCATGTCCTTGTCTGTCTTTGTATTTTGTCGTTAACAGCTCTGAGGTGCACCTGGAAATCGATAACCGAGAATGTTCACAGAGTTCAGTCAACTGTTTCTCCAATACAAGTGAGGCTGCATCCTTCATTGCAGCGGCACATATCAAAGCTGACCTGCCTTACCCTCTAGTGTCAGTCGAAGGTAAGTAGGCCTGTCCCTCAGCAGTAAGTGAAATTGATTTGGTTTGTTTTTTGGTAAAAACCTTGATTTTCTCTTTCAGACAGAGAAAGAGTTCCTCTGGATGACAAGTCAGTTTACTTGTTGTACCTGGTTGGAGTGGCAGTGTTTATTATTCTGCTTATCCTGGTGCTGGGGATGCTAGCAGCTAAGAGGAAGCATAAACATGGTGCACTATGGCTGCCTGATGGTTTCTTGGCCAATAAAAATGACAAGAGGAGGGAGCCTGTTGGCCAGGATGACTTTGACATGAAGTGAGTGCATATACAGACAAGCAGCTTTCATTAAAACATGTTTAAAATGGGACACACGAGAACAATTACCCAATAAGAATTAATTTAAGAGTAGGATTTCTCAGATGATTATTATCACATAAACTTTTTGTTTGTTTTTGCCACATCAGGAATTTTAAGAGCCAGGATGGAGCTATGATTGATGGAGGTCAGAGTCAGAGGTGGATGGAAGATGAGGTCCCATGCAAAATACCAAGAGTAAGTAAATTAAGAAAAAAATAATAAAAATGCATTTATGGATTAGAGGAAATTATGAGTAAGAAATGTTAGGAACACGAGGAAAGGTTTTAGTTCTTATGAATGTTTCAAGTTCTCTTGGTTCTTATAGACTGAAGACAAACCTTTGCTGCCCAGTGCTATGGATGGCGGTGTTGATCGAAGGGAGTGGACCCTGCAGCACCGCAAGGCTGCTGACATCACACTCACTCCCCCACAGGCTGACCTGGATGCTGACTGTCTGGATGTTAATGTCAAAGGACCTGGTGAGAAAAAACCTTTAGACTTCTAGGACTGATTCATTCTTAATAATTTACTTAATAATGAATTTCTCCTCTCCCAGATGGTTTCACGCCACTCATGTTGGCATCGCTGCGCAACAGTGGAGGCCCAGACTGCAGCCTGCATGGAGAAGAGGAGGAGGAGAGTGGAGGAGATGAGCCAGGACCAAGCGTCATTTCAGACCTGATCACCCAGGGTGCTTCACTGATGGCCCAGACGGACCGCACAGGTGAAACAGCGCTCCACCTGGCTGCTCGCTACGCCAGAGCTGATGCTGCTAAAAGACTACTGGATGCTGGAGCTGATCCCAACGCTCATGACAACATGGGCAGAACTCCCCTGCATGCTGCTGTGGCAGCTGATGCCCAGGGAGTGTTCCAGGTGAGACAACCATCTGATCTGGAGCTGACCTGATAGTTAACTCTGAAATCTGCTCCTCATCATCTCTTTTCTCTCTGCTCTTTTATCTATATCTTCCCTCAGATTCTGATCCGTAATCGTGCAACAGAACTGGATGCTCGGATGAACGACGGCACTACGCCTCTGATCCTGGCAGCCAGGCTGGCTGTGGAGGGAATGGTGGAAGAGCTGATCCACTGCCACGCTGACATAAATGCTGTAGATGACCATGGTCAGGAAACTGCATGTTTTATTTACATCCTATATCAAATATCTTTCTTTTGTATTGAATATCTATATGTAACAGAGGAGTTATAAATGAAATTGTTGTAATCCTGATTAATAATTACTGTGTATTTGTGTCTTTTCTTACCATATCACCATTTCAGGCAAATCTGCTCTGCACTGGGCAGCTGCAGTTAATAATGTAGAGGCCACTCTTGTGCTTTTGAAGAATGGGGCCAATCGTGACATGCAGGACAATAAGGTGTGTTGTTATGTTTTTGTTAATGCCATTTCAGTCATGTTCCTGGAATGCTCTGTTTGCAGTGCAACAGTAATGAAAAGTCATACAAAAGTAGAAATAAAGATACCACACTAAGTTATGTGCTTAATAATTAAGTGCAAGTTATGGACGTATATGGGCATAGGTGTACTTGGAAAAGTCATATTTAATCAATATAAGCTAGTTCTTAATATAGCAACCTATTATTTACATCAAAACTTGGTCTACACTCTGCTCGTTCAGCCATGAACTGTAAATATAAAAAGAAACTTCTCATACCACACCATGTACACTCAAAATATAATCTCTGTATGCTCATTTACACTCCAGACAGTTCAAATATAGTTAAGGAAAAGAAAGATAGCACAGATAACAAAAGGTCTACTGTTTATAACTACCGTTGCATATTTATCATTATGTGTGTTCACTCCAGGAGGAGACCCCACTGTTTCTTGCGGCCAGGGAAGGCAGTTTCGAGGCGGCTCAGGTTCTCCTCGACCACTATTCCAACCGTGACATCACTGATCATCTGGATCGGCTGCCCCGTGATACTGCTCAAGAACGTATGCATCATGACATAGTCCGCCTCCTGGACCAGTACAATTTGGTTCACAGTCCACACAATGGACCCAACCACATGGGTGGAGGAAACTCCTCTATTATGTGTGGGGCCAACGGAGCAGGCTTCATTGGCATGCGTCCTGGACCGCAAGGGAAGAAGACCAGGAGGGGTGGAGGTGGAGCAAAGGTAGGAGGTGTTGGTGGAGGAGCTAAGGATATGAAAGACATGAAGGCCAAGAGAAGAAAGAAGCCTGCTGGAGGGGAGGGGCCAAGTGTGAGTGCTGCAGCAGGAGGAGGAAGTGGAGGAGGTACGGGAGGGGGCGTGAATGGTGTCAAGGCAGCAGGAGGACTTCCAGAGAGCTCTGTCACCATGTCACCTGTTGACTCCTTGGAGTCACCACACTCCTATGCAGGTGATGCATCGGGCGCTGTTTCAACGACAGCAAACTCCCCTCCCCTCCTGAGCAACCCCACCACCAGACAAATGCTGCCTCCCGTCAGCCACATGCTGGGACAGCCGCAGGGCTGGGTGAGCATGACCAAGCACAGTTACAGCGGCCATATGTTTGGCCTCGTACCGCACCAGATGGGGGGATCTCATCCTGGCGTGGGCCAACACCGCAGCCAGGGCCCAATGCTCACACCCATGAATGTCACTATGAGCAGGGAGCAGCTGCCTCCAATCGTCACGTTCCAGATGATGGCCCCTGGAGGGAACCAGGCTATGCTGAAACAGCCACAGCTGGGCCAGGTACAAGTCACACAGTCCCAGGGTCATTCCCAGCAGGGGCCAGGCCACCTCACCTGTACCCAGAGTATGATGTACCCGATGCCTGAGCAGTTAACCATGAATCACAGTCTCCCCCACTCTCTGCAGCCCAGCAACACCGTCAGCCACGGTGGCCATGGCGGGATTGAAGGCCAGTCCCGGCCACTGTCCTCCTTTCCACCCATGCAAAGCCCTGTGGATAAATATCCCACACCCCCTTCCCAGCACAGTTACACCACCGCTGGCTCAGAGGGCACCACCCCCGGCCACTCTGCTCACCCACCCAGCGAGCATCCGTATCTCACACCTTCACCTGAATCCCCAGACCCCTGGTCATCCTCTTCGCCACACTCCAACTCGGACTGGTCCGACGTCACCACTAGCCCCACCCCGCTGGGGAACCCCCACCATGCACTGCCATCATCACACCGCACTCACATTCCAGAGCAGGTGCAGCTGCAGCCGCAGCCGCAGCAGTCCTCTCAACAGCCTCAGCTGGGAAACATGCAGGTGTTTGCGTAGGCCGGCCAGAGGAAAGCATAAACAGACTGACTCGGGGGGTTTCTGTGTAGTTCACTAAAGTACATAGTAACTCATTCAGTGCTTTTCTCACTTTTTTCTCAATTTCTCTTTGTATGTTCCTCATTAGAATACTTGGTTACATACCCTTTTATGTTTTCTTCTCTTTGCACTTAAGAAAACTGTGTATAGTTTCTAAAGCATCATCAATTATTACCAACTAGAAAAAGTTCTCAATACCAAAAAGCATGGATTTTGCTGTCACAAAGTGAATTTTCTGTGTGGTTCCTATGATCCCAGCACGGCTCTCTGTTAACTGTCAGTTTTCTTTTCTGGTCTTTGGCCTCAAAACTGTTAACTGAGGGATCATCGAGGTGCTGCTGGCAAGATGACAGTGTGCTGGTAGTGAAAGACGCTGAGAGAGGACTGCGACAGTTCTGGATTTATTTTGGAGGACATTTTTTTAATTCAGCTATTTGCTAAGCTTGCCACTCATTACTAACTCCTTGTCAGAGCCATTCACTCTGCTCTTTTAATATGATGAGTCACATTCAGTTGATGCTTTAATTCTCAAAGCAGAGCTACCTAGGTATTGCTTTATTTTTTTATTATTCATACTTCGTCTGCTTTAATGTGCCAACGGAGGGATTTTATAAAAGGCTGTTGCATGATTAGCAGGACAAACACCAAAATAATCATAGATTATAAACAAAGTCACACCTCCTTGTTCCTAAGTGGTTTTACACTTCATGTGGCGACAGCTTAAATGTATTTTTTGTGTAGTATTTTACCGTTTCAAGTCAAACATTGTCTGTACACAACAAAAGTTCATATAATGGAATTTTTGCCTGCAGCTGATAAATGTGGTACAGTGAGAACACAGGGTATTTTCGGCGTTTTGAAGGCAATTGCTATTTTACAGAAATATGGGGGATTCAATTCCAGTTTGCATGGACACAGTCATGTTGCTGAGGGATTAATTCAGAAGCTTGACAAACTTTATGCAAAAACATGTTAGTTTTGTCACACTCTTTGTTACTGTTGCGTCACCAGGTTTAGTTTGATGTATGATGAAATGTATATAGACTACAGCACATTCTGCTTGTTATTACTGAGCTACGTTTGGCAAAGACATGTTTTAAAGTCTGTTTTTTTATATATGAAAACTGTTCGCACTTCTTAGATGATTCTGAATGTTATAGAGGTGCATGTTTTTACCTTTAACCCACCTCTTCTAAATATTTGTCTTTCAGAAATATTTAACCAGTTCTGCCTTTTGCTTAACTACAATCAGTATATTTCTGCACCTTTTTTAAATTATCATGATTCATAAACCAAGTCTGGAGGTAAATAAGGTTAAACAAAGGTATTTTTCAGCTTTTCCTTCTAATAGCAGTGAGCAGCTTTGTGCATCTGCTCTGTAAACGCAGACAATCACTAAATTCACTGAAACTTTATAAAAAGGAAAATCAGTTTTTATGACCAAATTTGTTTTATACAGCCAAAAATGTACCTCATGTCCAAATTTCTGTCAGATACATCAATGTTTGCAGAAGTCTTGTAAAAAGTTCAGCACACACATACTGTAGAAATAAAAATGTTCCCTTTGTTTCATATTACTACTATCAGTATAAACAAACCAAACTCATGTTTCAACAATATTATCAGTGCCTGATAGTTTAGGGCCTTTTTTTCTATACTTACAATGTCCATCTGCCCTAAACAAGTGTACTGAGGTGTTAGTCATCACTTTATTGAAAGTAGTGCATGTCAGTTCCCGTACATATGCAAGGCAATGTGTCTCTTTTCTGTATATAAAATGTTTTCATTGTACTTTTGTTAACCACATAGTCTATAATATACATGGCATATGAAGTAGTTGTCACCATGTTTGTATAAGGTAGAAGACTAAAACGTGACAGTTTGAAAAAAAGAAATGATCAAACAAATGTGCTTACTGAAATAAAACCAGATCTCCATGAATTTTGTGTTTATCTCTGCTTTAAATGTTATTTTTCTTGCAGGATGTATTTTACTAAAAAAAAAAAAAACACCTACAATATATTCATCTTATGATATGCCTGTTGTTTGCATTGATCCTAACGGGCTGATATAAATGCATGATTCAATCTGCAATAATCTTTGCAGTAGCAGTAAAGATCATCAAAGTTGTGTCTATCCTGTAAATCTGGATAATTTTGACCTGGTGCTTCAGGTTTGCAGATTCATTACCACAATATTTACGGACAGAGGTCTTCACTACAATGTTAATTAATACTGATGATATTAATAGCATTAACAACACACTACAACAGTAATGTACAGTGCTTGACAAATATACAGTATTGGTGATTTACCTTTTTTTTTAATCCACCAGTACGTACAAGCACTTTAATTAAAGTAGTATTTCTAATATTAAAATATAACGTTTTTTGTTTTATAAGAAAGGCAGAAATAATAATTGTGAAGCCTATTTTTTTTATATATATATTTTTTTATATTCAGATCCCCAGTTACAGTTGTGCTGTGCTGACCTACATTTGGGTCTAAAAGTGTAAATTCAGTTTTAATTCCTTATTCCTGTTCAGAATGGTGAAGCTAATAGATGACCAGAAGCTGGAAGATACCAATTCACTTTGTTTTCCTCAAATCCCCTCTCATCTGAGATGGTATTGACTGAACACACCTGATGCAGGTAACCAGCACGGATAGCTGGACAAGTAGGATAGAGATGGCTATCTCTCTTTAATTCAGTGCATAGAACTGGACGTTTATTACACGGTTTTAATTTTTTTAAGCGTTTAGTGTTTCACCATTATGGATTTTGTCATTTGTCCATTTTAGCACTAACACTTTTCTCTTATAGCTCACAACAAATATGAGTGGTTCACTTTATTCCCGTCCGGCAGGGGGCGCTGGGGATCACCAGAATTCGTGCGAAACAGACAAGGAAGAACCGTGTACACGGAAATCATCCAGGACTTCACAGGTTGGGATTTTTTCTCTGGACGCTTTGCTCTTTCCTGCAGCGGGGAGTTGATGGGGGTCAGTGGGCCGACAGGCGGTGTGGAGAGCCCGGGGAGAAAATGAGCAGGTCTCGGCGGACGGTAAAGATCCGGTGCGGGTCATTGGGCGCCAGGAGCTGAAGTGCTGCTGTTTTGACAGCTGGGCTGAGTCTCAGTACCTGGTCCGTGTGTCTGGGAGAGCTGCCCCGATCCGACCAGCCGAGGTTTAAGCCCTAAAGGAGGTTTGATTTTATATAAAGACGCATATCTGAAGACGCGGCTGAAGTTGGTTTAAAAGGTGAGTGTCAGTAAAAACCTTTCTGTTTGTAAAAACCCTCCTCACTGTGGTTCTCTGCTGTAATTACACCTCTTTCTCTGTGTCCAGTTCCCCACCGACCAGAGGCCATGGCTTCTTCCCGACTGAAGTACCTCTCCCTGGGCGTGCTGGTGTTCCAGACGACCTCCCTGGTGCTCACCATGCGGTATTCCCGCACCCTGCAGGCCGAGGGCCCGCGGTACCTGGCCTCGTCCGCTGTGGTGGTGGCAGAGGTCCTGAAAATCCTCACCTGTGTGCTGCTCGTCTTCAAGGAGCACAGTGAGCAATGATGAGTATATCTGCAGTGAATAGTGGGGAAATCTCAGAAACTCTCATTTCATCACCAGGGGTCACTGGAGAAGCAGAGAACAGCTGGTGTCTGTATTTCAGAAATTCCTCAAATGATTCATCAGATAATGAAATGGTTGATTAGTTTTCTGTCAGTCCAGCACAGTGGACACATTTACAGATGTAATGAAACTAGTACTGAGGTTTAGTATTGAAAATGACAAAGTGCTGCAGAGGTTCTTCTTCCTGTTGATCAGTTCTTTTGGCTTGGTTCCTTTGTACTGGAACAAAGAATAAACTGGGAAGATTAATTCAGTGGGTTCCCTTACAGGTTACAACATGCGGGCTCTGAACAGTGTCCTGCGTCAGGAAATCGCTCACAAACCCACTGAAACACTGAAGCTGGCGATCCCCTCAGGGATCTACACACTGCAGAACAACCTGCTGTACGTCGCCCTGTCCAACCTGGACGCCGCCACCTACCAGGTAGGACAGAGGCCAGGTTCTATGTAATACACAGAGGAGCTGATGTTCTTTCTGAGTCTTTTAGCAATTAGCACAAGATTCCTGCTCATGGATTGTTTAGTTCTCTCGCTTTGTCTCCACCAGGTCACGTACCAGCTGAAGATCCTCACCACAGCTCTGTTCTCAGTGTCGATGCTGGGCCGCAGGCTGGGGGTCTACCAGTGGCTCTCTTTGCTGATTCTCATGGCTGGAGTGGCTCTTGTGCAGGTCCGGTGCAGCTTCATGTCTCTTAAATGTTAACTACTTGTAGAAATGAAAACAACTTTTTCACTATCTCAAGAAACAGACTAGAGAATATCGTCTATATCTCCTGTTGATGGACAAATGGCTGCATTTCTAAATATACTGAAACTGAGGACATTCTCATCATGCTTTCTAAAGTCTTTAAGCTCTTTTTTTTGTTCTCAAAAAATAGGCAGCACTTGTTTTTGGCTGCGTTCTCCTGAAATCATTGAGAAGCTTTAAAAATTCATCGTTAGTGTTTTTAAAAATGTGGCTAATTCTGTCACTTCAGTTCTAATTAAGTGTTTCCTCAGCTGTTTATTGGAATAGTTCCTGTGTTTTTTGCTTCCGTTACTGTGTGAACTCTAGTTCCTTCTTGGGGCCAGGCAGAAAGATTAGTAACTTAATCTCAGTGGCAGTTACTCAGGTATATAGAGGTTAAATAAGCAAAGCCAAATAATGAAGCCTGCACTAGAGCGTTGAATAAATATTGGCTACCAGTGGTTCAGAGGGATGTGCTGCTGAATGATGAAGTGTCAAAAAAAAAAACAAAACGAAAAGCAAAGCTTGTCGTTGTAACACTTCCTCCTCCACATTGGCAAAACAAAGAAAATGGCAGTGAGTTAGAATTAAACCGGAGTGCAAAGCAGGACGTGGAGCCACACCTTCGTGTGTGTACAGGATCAGTTGGGTAGAAATATTTACTCCCAAACTGTTCTCAGTGTGAACAGGCCATTTTCAGGAATGCAACTGCAGATTAACCATCTGAAGGCTCATATCACAGATCATCCTGTCAAGAATAGTATTTAACACATTAGCCATAGCAACTGTTGTGTTTGCAAAGCGTATCACCTACAAACAAGCAGGAGCTTAAAAGCCAGCATGACTCTGTTACTGTTAGAAATAATTGGTCTGTTTTGCTTTGACACAGCATCTCATTTTCACTGTTTGTTTCTAAGGTTTGTATTGTTGTTTCTCACTCAGCAGGGTTTGTTTTGGGGCAGATGGAGGAGGTATGAAGTTGGAAGGCAAACAGCATCTTCTTCCAAAATGATTAACTTATTGAAATGGCCTTGACTAAAGACTAATTCCATCTTGTTGTGTTGCGGTGCAGTGGTTAGTGAGTGTCGCCCACTGTCTGTGTGGGTTCTCTCCAGCTGCTCCAGCTTCCTCCCACAGTCCAAACACAAGCAGGTTGGGTTTAGGTTAATTGTTGACTCTAAATTGCCCCTAGGTGTGAATGTGACTTCACACCTATGTAGCACCCAGCCTCAGTCGGTTCAGATCGGCTCATCCCTCCCATCTCACCATGACCCTTGATAGGAGGAAACCATTTCGATAATGGATGGAGGGAAGAGAAAATGCAGAAGCTGCAATATATTCCGTGCACCGCACAACCAGAGATTATCAGTTTCTTGCTTACTGCAGCACATAATGCAGGAACTTACTCTGCAGCATTTTGTATAACTTTGAAAAGATGTGAAGTTGTTTTCATATGGGGCAGAGATTTAAGAGTGATTCTTAAGATTAGATTTCATTGGTATTTTTAATCCAAACACACTATGCAGAAAGTTTATAAAAGAACTTGCTTCTTTTGACAGTTATTGCCTAAAAGTTCAGTGTGTTTTCTTATATTGACCTGCTGATTATAAACTGTATAGTACTCTCTTTTTTGTGTTTGTTGTATTTGAAGAAATCATTTTTTTTAACCTTTCTAGCTGCTCTTTCAGCTACATTCTGGTGTCTTCCTGAGTTATTGGAGTTTTAGTAGATGCCTTCTCTTCCAGTTCTTGGATGTGCGGTATTGTCATTACGTCACGGTGGTAACCAGTCATTGTTCTCTGCAGTGGCCCTCTGAGTCTTCTACTGCCCCGGAGAAGGAGGTCCTGTCTGCAGGTTCCCAGTTTGTTGGTGTGACAGCGGTCCTGGTGGCGTGCTGTTCCAGCGGGTTTGCCGGTGTCTACTTTGAGAAGATCCTGAAGGAGAGCAAACAGAGCGTCTGGATCCGCAACATCCAGCTAGGTCAGTGTTCATCAAGCAGTGGAATCAGTCAGCTGTTCAGTCACATGTGAATGCTACACCTGTTATTCTTACAAGCAAAAGGAAATTGAATCCACACAATAATAATGTTAAAATTCCAAAGATAGAGCTGTAAAATCTCCAAAATTACTTTATAATATTTGATAAAGACACGTCCGTCAGCGAAGGGATCACACAGAGAGATGTTGTTTCTGCAAACAGATTGAAAAAGTCCCCATTAGTGTCTTTCTGAAGTGAGCACAGAAAGCCAGCTGGGCTTTTTACCTCCAATCTTTTTCTGTTAAGATGAATGTTCCTGTCTAGTTTATTTTTACCCTGCAACGTGTAAGGCACGTGTTAAGTCTCCTGCGATTCCTGGTGTGAGCTTGGCATTTTTTTCACCTGCATTAAATACTGAAACCTAGATGAGAGCAGTGTGTTTTTATTGGTCGTTGTAAAAGTGATGCAACAAAATAAATAAAAAATGTGAGAAATTTAGGTTTGAAATGTTGACTTGGTTAATTGATCACATGATTTGACAAACAAAAAGCCACACATTTCTAATTTTTATATCATTGCACATGAGTATAAACTGACATACATGGAGCAAACAACAATAAAACCAAGCATAACAATATAATGCACATACCCACAGCAAACAAACATAAGATAAAAAAGAACAATGGCATCACATGAAAGTGTGTCTATAAAAATACGGTTTGAGAAGAGATTTAAACGAAGAAACTGATTGGGTGGGTCTAATATTCCTCAGGCAGGGTATTTCTAAGCCGAGAGGCCTGAATTGCAAACACATGGTCTCCCTTAGGTTTCAGCCATGACTCAAAAAAGCCCCACCTGTGGGTCTGAGGCTGCGGGGTGGCTCATAGGGGATTAAGTAATCTAATAAAAACAACTGGGGGCCAGCTCCAGATGGATCTTAAAAGTAATCAATTAAATTTTAAAATCAGTTCTAAAAAATGCCAACACTGGGGTCATGTGATGTTGTTTGTTAAAACCAGTACGATGCATAGCTGCTGCGTTTCGGACTAGTTGGAGGCGAAAGAATGATTTAGAGGAGATGCCAGAATGGATGGAGTTTCAATAGTCCAATCTGAAGAAGATAAAGGCATGAATAACTTTTTCCAAATCAGGTTTTTTAAGAACCATTAACCATTTTTAGTCACCATCTTAATGGTGACTATGATAAACAGTAAACCTACTAAACATCAACATAGCAGCATTTCATTTTGAGCATTTTAGCACTCTAGTTTTAATCATCTGTGTGTGTGTGTGTGTGTGTGTGTGTGTGTGTGTGTGTGTGTGTGTGTGTGCGTGCGTGTGCGCGCGCGCGCGCGCGAGTGTGTGTGTGTGTGTGTGTGTGTGTGCGCGAGAGAGACCTCAGAACACACCAGGGACTCCATTTCTTCACTCTCCCTGTCTTTTCCTTGTGTGTGTACTTTTAGGAAATGATTCTAAATTTAAAGTTTTAATTGACCCTGCGTATAATTTGTATCTGCTATATGTCAACACAGTACTTAGCATATGACGTTCCCTAAATTGGGATAGTTCATTCTGTCTGACTGATCTTTAGCTGGCTCATTCTTTGGTTTGTGTGGGTTTCCAGGGCTGTTCGGTCTGGTGTTTGGTCTCTTTGGGATGCTGGTCTACGATGGGGAGAGGGTCAAGGAGTCAGGAATGTTCCAGGGTTACAACACAGTCACCTGGAGTGTTGTAGCATTGCAGGTATCTCTCCCTCCACCAACAGTAATTCAATACTGTATGTGTTTCCCATCAAAACTGAAATACAAACTGCTCAAAATCGAACAATGGAGAGGCAAAAGGGAGACCAACCCTAAAATGGTTTTGCATGCGGTGGCCTCAGACAAATGCTCCCTCCTTATCCTCCCCGACTGATTCTTCTCAAGCTTTGTGTTTTGCTGATGTCCTTGTCCAATGTGTGCAGTCACAAGAAGCTTTGCTGTGTCTCCCAGCAGTCTCAAGGGCTTTGAGGAGATACCAGGAGACTGGCCGTAACACCAGGAGCGCTCACAGCCCTGCACCATGTAGCTCAGTTAGCATTCACCAGAGAACTGCAGAATTAGCAGGGCTTCCATTGACTGTCATTTTGTGACATGTACATTAGTAAAGATTTTAAACTTTATTAAACCATTCATCAAGAGCTGATGTGTGATTTAAGTGTTGCCCTCATTTGTTTGTGGAGTGGATTTTCAAGCCTGTGTAATAGACTGTGTAATGTCATGGCTCAGACTCTGTCTCTCTCTGTCAGCCTGTACAGGTCATGCCTTTGTCCATCTGTGTTCGTGTTTGTTGTTTCTCCAGGCACTGGGTGGTCTGGTCATAGCAGCGGTCATCAAGTACGCAGACAACATCCTCAAGGGCTTTGCTACATCGCTCTCCATCATCCTGTCAACTCTTATATCGTACTTCTGGCTGCAGGATTTCGACCCCACTGGGTAGAGGAATCAGTCACCATCTCTTCCTGTCTCTCCTCTGTATATTTTTTTATCTCTGTTTTTCTTACCCATAATCACAGTGTCTCGAGCTGATAATGTCTCTTCTCGTCCACAGTGTGTTTTTCCTAGGAGCTGTTTTGGTCATCGTGGCCACTTTCCTATATGGTTATGAAGCAAAGCCATCCCCCAACCCCAGCAGGGCATAGGACTCCCTCGGCTAACGCTACAACAGCATTAGGAGGTCCTGTTGAAGTGACAAGCCAACGAAGGTAAAGGAGGACAGAGCTAAAAAGAGGGGAAAGGTCTTTGAAAGGAGGAGCAGAGGAGTAGGAGAAGAGTAGGAGGCAAGGAGATAAGTAGGTTGGGAATAGAGGACAGGAAAAGTAAAGAAGATTAAATACAAAAACAGCTAGCAAAACACTGTGATGGGTCTTATACACCAAAAGTGCCTCAGCTGGGACAAGTAGCCAATGAGAATGGGAAAACTGTGGCAAAAGGTTTTGGTTTTTTTTTTGGTTTTTTTCCCCTCGTAATTGCAGCTGTACAGATAATCCTGGCTGCCAGAGCTGAAGAGGTTTTCTTGACAGGACTGATTGTGTTTAAGAACCTGTTTGACTGCCTGACACTGTTACTGCCACGTCAATCACAGCTATACAGTAAAGGATAAAAGAAGCAGACAGGACTTTCATAGCCTTCTACACCTCAATTTTCAAATGTTTTGTGTCATTTCAACTGGTGGCACCTCAGACTTGCTCTTTTGAGGCACTGACAGTCACAGGTTGTCCCAGTTTAGCCTCTGAAAGCACATTTAAGGACATGACATGAGCCTTCCAAGCAATTGTCTATTCTAATGCTGCATGCAATGCCCCAACAAGCTCTGACAGTTCAAATGATTTGGATCAGGGTTTGTGTTGGGCACGTGGTTTGGGGTGTGAGCCTGCTGCAGATGTGGCTGCAGCTTAAGAGGCCTGTCTACCTGGAAGGCACAGCTAGGGGCAAAAACTTCCCAAGCTCAGAAGCCTTTAGGCTATGGTAGTTGCAGTTTTGTGACTAGTCTAAATTACACTCATCAGTTGTTGGGTTTTATTCTGCTATTTCTGGAGACGGTTTTTGTTGCCAGGCAACATAGAGACTGGGATGTCTTCGCTAACATATAGAGTGCGTCTGACAGAAATGGTTCATGTATGACTTTGCTCTATCTAATTTGGTTGTGTGAATAAAATGCTACAAGAATAAATTAATCTGACACAGAAATACTGTTCTGGGCTGTAACAGATGGGATTATTTGAAGATTTTGATATTGGGACAGTTTGATTATGTTGTAATTTTGTACTTGAAAATGAAGTAAATAACACCATTTCTATTGTAACCTTTAAATCTAAATGAATTGTCTGTAACTTATTCATTCATTAGGTCTAAGTTTACAATATTTTTCAAAGCCACTGGCTATTGACATCCGTTTTTTAATGTCATGTGCTTGTATTGCAATATGTTCTGTGGCAAAGTAATCATAAAAATACTGGATGTGGCTCAGCTACAGTAAGTCTACTGATACTGATTACATCAGACATATTTGAGAAAGTAACCTTGGACTGTACAGTTTTACTTTTTCTCTTGTGTAAAAAAGCGGGTTATTATTAACTTTATTATTTTAATTACAAATATGTGAATCTTTTATAAAAGAGATTTGCATCCTTTAACTTCTATGAATGTGTCATTGTGAGTCTCCTCCCTGATCTTGTCTACCACATTTACATTTCATCAAACTAGACAGCACTACAGTTTATCTCATACAAGGTATTACCCCCAGATATCTGATTCTAAATGAATTTTTACATAATTACACCTCTAATTTGCCTAATTTAGCCTGGCATGTCATCTTAGAGCTCCATAACATAAATCCATTCACACTTTGATATATTTGGCATCTGTTTTAATGAGTTTAAAAACACTGCATGCAAAAGCCAGACAGTCTGAGAGAAAGGACTGTAACATGGCAGAGTTTGTGTCCTTCATATTATAACACTGTAAAACACCATTACTCAGTCATTTTAAATAATCACTGCATTAAAGTCCAGTCAGTCAGCAGAACAAGTAGGAATTAACAAGTCAAGCTCCTCATGAAGGGCTGTGTTCAGCTCTACCCTTGAATCCCCAGGCACATCTGTTACTGTAAAAGACACTTGAGGCCCTGATACCAAGCCCGATACACACAGACAGCAAACTGAGTGACCTCATGTCTGAGTAGGAATTAATCTTCTTAACACTTTAATTGTGGCAATGTGGAAAAAATCGTTTCCTCTTGGTTTCACCATATAAAAGCCTGTATTATTTGAATATAGAGACCAAGAAAGATCACCTCCCTAGCTTCTCTAGCTGAAAGTGCTGCTCTAGATGTTTCCATTGATTGTCAACATGGGCGCTCAGATGCCGTTTACCTCACACTCTGCTCCTGTGTCATAGCTACAATAGGCAAGTTGGTAAAATATCCACAGTCCATACCTATACATGATGTGTGTTTGTGTGTGCCGAACACTCGTTCCTGGTGGTCATGGCTGTAGTGTCTTCATGAGGTGTTTTTGTCTGTGTTTCTGTGTGAGTGAAGGCTTGTTTGGTTTGCACCAAGAGTAATGAGCAGCATGGGGTAAAAGAATGTGGTTATGTCCTCTGACTCTCTTCATCTCTGTCTCGTCTGGACCAGCTCAGCAGTTCAGCATGACCTGTTTTACTGGCCCAGGGAGCGCTGAGTGTGTAAGAACAGAAATACAGCACATAGACCAGTCTACAAAACAATAAGCAACATTCTCAGAGTCAACATAATATTCTGTAAGCTGCAGGATTTCATTTTCTCTCAAAGTTCTTCATAAAAAGGACTATTAAAACCTTATGATGGCACAAGGGACTGTATATCTGTCCAACCAAACACTACACAAGTCTTTAAAGGGTCATTTCCCCCAAATTTCAGGGAAAAGAATAATCTCCTACTTGTAGCAGTCTTACGTCATGCAGATAGGTCTGTTTATAATTGCACAGGCCTTTAAGTATCTGAGATTTCTGATTCTGCTTCACTACAATGCAGGTGATTACAGACATACTACAAACCTTATACATCATTTTCTGGTGCGTCACAAAGGACACTGACAGATTTTTTTAAGAAATGGAAAATTAAAATCCCCCAAATCTGCATGTCTGTATACTGCTAGGGATCAATGAGAAGCTTTTTTTTTTTTTTTTTTTGTAATTTGGGTGAATAGATCCTTTAAGTCTTTTAACACAAATACAGATTTCTTTCACAAAAATCTTTGTTCTTCAACAACATATACTGATTGGGGAAACACATACTGAAGCTCAGTTTGTCCTGCTGCAGCTGCTGAGGCCAGGCTCATTTTATGACTCGTAAAATACAGCAACCTTACAAACCTAATTAGATGGCACATGGAAAAGGCGAAATCAGGTTTTTACTGTAGAAGGCTGTCATCAACACAGGCATCACTGGCTTTCAAAAGGCAGGGAGGGAGAAGCTCTGCAGCTTGTAATTGCAAAAAAAAAAAAAAAATGAAGAAATCAAGATTTAGGGCTTCATTTATGCCTGTGGGTGCATATGACTAAACCAAACTGTTTTCTACCTTTTCTGTGATTTGTAGAAAGGAAAGTAGCTCTGTGGATGGATGTATGGTACCTTTGTGTTTTTAATCTCTTTTTTAAATCATCTCAGAGAAGTACCGTGATCATAAATGAGGCCCACTTTGTGTTTGTTTGTGAGTGTGTGTGTGTGTGTGACTGTGTGAGTGTGTGAGGCAGTCTGGTTTGTCAAAGCAGCAAGCCTGGCCCAAACCCTGGGGCTTCATTATAGAAAACACACAACTACAAACACATACACACATGCCTAGACACACACATACACATGTCATCTGCAAAAGAACATCATCCAGTAACATCCATCCATCCATGATCTATCACTTATCCTGCGGGGTCGCGGAGGTGGTCGCTGGAGCCAATCCTAGCCCACATGCCGCAATAGGTGGGGTACACCCTGGACAGATCGCCAGTCACCCAGTAACATTTCAGCTGTCGTCATAGTTATCTATGGCCTTTATGAGTAAACCCTGCAGCAGTGCCATCCTGCTTGGACCCGCGGGACATACAAACACTGAAACCTTTCCTTGGTAACACTCTTACACAGCACTTTACAGTACATTACAGTACAGAGCAGGTTGGACTTATATCATCATTAAGGTTGAGGAACCTTTTTAATACACGGTCTGAATCTAGGCATGGTCGTATCTTTCTGTGCCTGAGTAGCTACAGTACAGGTTTGTGTTACATCCCAACACTGATGGGGGATTTTCAGAGTTATACAATGCTTTTCTCTGTTGCGCTGGGTTGGAGTAAAAGCCTGATCACCCAAAAGCTCAACAGGACCAGAAGTAGGCATCAGGCCTACTTTCTGGATCATCAAAGGCAAAAGTGGGGAATTAAGGCAGTTGTCCCCTCAAGATTTTACAAGCAAACAGCTTCTCTGATTTGTGCTCAGCCAGTCTCAGCCTACTTAGAGATCACTTTCACTTTGTGTTTTTGTTTCTCTTTTCATCTGATTATCTTGTTAGCTGTTTCACTGCAGAAGTGCCCGCTGTGACGTGATATAACAAACAGCCAATCGGATGCTCTCATTGCGCTACTTGGGTGGTATGACAACAAGCGGAGGCCCTCTCCTCGGCCTCCACATCAGAACCTGGGCGTCGTTGGCGTTGGGCCTCCCCATTGCGTTCAGAGGAATGGGCTCCATGCGAGTCAGCACCCGTGGCTGGTCCTGGTGCACCCGGCCCATGAGCCGGGCCCTTGAGCCCAGAGGCTTGGTTGGATCCACTGCGATATCCACTCTCATTCTCCACTTGATGGTGTGGAGCAGTATCTTTTCCCTGGATGTGGTGTTGAGCGCCACCAGCCAGGTAGTGAAGCTCTGGTCCCTTTTAATGTTAGTCAGTAAAGGTGTGTTTGATTCACTGACTGGCACAGCCCAGGTGACACTTGGGTAGAAGTTGTCATTCATGCTGACAATGAAGCGGGATGGCTTGGAGGTGGGACCGACTATGGTGACGGTCTCTGTTGTGTTTCCGTACCAGGGGTAGCTCACACCATCTGAGTCGCTGATGGCTCTGACTAGGCCTTCTCGCAGCTGAGGCAGCTCCCAGCTCGACCTGGAAGGAAACAAAGCATGAGACTGGAAAGATTTCCAGCTAATGTTAGGTTGGTTCCACTTTTATCACCTGATCATGAAAATGTCTACACCTGACTTTAAAGCGTCTTTTCACATTAAACTAGATTGAGTGATTGAAATATGCAGCTACTCTGTCAAAAAAATAAAATAAACATTTATCAGTCTTTTATCAGGCAACAACTCCAAGATTCTGACGTTTTCACCTTTCCAGATGTTTGCATTTGCTCTTTTGATGTTTTTTTAACTCACTGTAAATGTAATGCTTTTTTGAAATTCCAATCAACCAACAAGATCTTGAGCTTTAGAAAATTGCGACTATATTCACAAATTTTAGACAATAAATGATTAATTGACTTGGCCTACATATTTGACAGATTAGTTGAAGAAAATAGTTGTTAGTCTAACAGCTGAAGCATAGATCAATGAGCCATCAGTGAATTTATTAGTAATAGTGCCATATCTTGGTGTTTGAGTGTGAGCTTTTTGATATTTGGTTAAGGGATTTCTTGGATACTGGTGACTGAGATGTAAGTTTTTTTTTTCTTACAGGAAAGCAGCAGAAGTTTCAGAAATGCTCTAGAAGTCTTATGTTGACACAAGCCTGAGACAACAGTAGCTGCCTGTAAATGGTATCTGGTGATCTGGTGATTCACTATGCCCGCGGATTATCATCATCACTTTGTTGTACTGTAACAATTGTGTCATCTGTTTGTTGTGCTTTCAGCACCTGTCTGATGACACCCAACCTTAAGCCCCTATTTCTCACCCCTACACCCACCCACTCTATAAACCCAGCAGGATTAAACACCCCCACACATATGCCTTGAAGATAGTGTGTGTGTGTGTGTGTGTGTGTGTGTGTGTGTGTGTGTGTGTGTGTGTGTGTGTGTGTGTGTGTGTGTGTGTGTGTGTGTGTGTGTGTCTCTGCCTGCCTGCCTGTTGTGGGGGTGTGGGGGAGGACATGTCTCCGTGGGCACAATTTGAGTGTGAGAGCAGCAACTGTTGTTTAGCTCCTCTAATAGCAGCTTTTCTATTTAGGTGCCAAAGTCACAGGAACAGAATCTGTCGGTGGGCGTTTGAATGAAGGAGGCTGACAAGCACAGTTAACCTGCTGCGTGCACAAATGCTCCTCTCTGCAACCCAGTGTGACGCACAGGCATGGGCACGTTATAATACGGTGTGTACAAGCATGCATTCACACGTCACAAGGGTGTGATGAGGGACTCGGGTGACAGGAGGTGTCAACTCACATGCCGATGTCTCCATAGGTGTTGTAAAATTCCATCTGGGTGCACGCCTGGATCCAGCCCACCACCCATGTCTCATTGCGCGCAATGGGGGGCATCACAATCCGCGCCGATGCTTTGAAATAGGGCGTCTTGTACCGAAGTACTATAGGCGAGTTCTCCTCAATGACAGTCGGACAGTGGTCTATGGTGGCGGACAGGTCGTACACCACAATGTTCTCTCGTTTGATGCGTGACTTGTTACAGGCTATGCTCTGGATGCAGCCCATGGCTGTGTAGGTGAAGGTGATGGTCAGGAGCAGCCAAGTGAGCCTGGCAGGCCTGGGGAACAGCACAGCTGACTGGGACTCGACCAGTATCAACACTATGAGGCCGTGCATCAGATAAGACTGTAAGGCAGATGTGGGTGCTACCACGATACAGGCCCAAATCCGAATCACAATAAGGCTTCAGTGAAATCGCGGGACCGCTCCTGGGTTCTAGTGAGACCAGGATCCAGGTTCAGTCCGTCTGTGTCAGCAGGCACTCGCCCACCTCTAGGTGCGCTGCTGACCCCGTGCTCTGACCTCTCTGGAGGGTGCAAGCCAGAAGAGAAAGACCCCGAAGGGATTAATAAAGTATCAGGTGGATTTTTGCTAATATATGATTGTATCCTCTCCACGCCAACGGGACAGACTGCCTGTTTCCGTGTGCCCTCTGCTCATGGATCCGAGCCGCCTGCGCTCCTGCTTGAACCCCTGCCCGTAACCTTTGATCCTCTTCTTCTTTCCCCGAGCTGTCATGTCACAACAAGCGAGGAGGAACCGGCGGACACCGGGGCGCCGGCAGGGGGACCCGGTGTTCGGGCGGTGAGGCTTGTTGATGCGGCACTGTGCAGGAGATGCTGCTACTGTCTAGAACCGGAGCGGCAGCGTTACAGCCCGTCATGCCTGTCACCTCGACGGGAGGGAAACCCGGTGAAACAAACAAAACCGGCGAGTCCGAGCATCTGCGATGGGGAAAAACAGCTTCCTCTTGCAGAGTTAGACGACACAGGCGGGGTGTCAGCGATCAGAACGAGGGAGCACAATCATCTACAAATACACCGAGTGGGAGCATCGGTGGGAAACTGCTGAAACAATGGCAGTAGTACTAAAAAAACAGACCAACAGTGTCATAGTAACCGTGTAGAGCAGCGTACGCCGCGCAGCATCTTCAGCGGCTGTGTCGCTGTTCAGTCTGCGTGGTGCTGAACTGAATGGACCAATGAACGGTAGAGGGAGACTCGAGGCGTAGGAGGGTCCGCGTCTGCACAGTAGTAGCTTTGCGACCCATTTCCTCCATATCCAGATAATGCTCTCTAATCCCACAATCACAAAGCAGACAAGAGACAGACGAGCTCCCAGTGCATGAAATTATAGTTCGCTGTATTTGTGCTGCAGGATCAGGAGCAACAGGTAGTTTCAGAAATGACTTTGAGGTTGTTTACCTCGCGTTATGCTTTTAAAACCACAATTCATGGTCTGTTGTTCATATGCCACCGTTTGATGGTACCTTCCTTTTCATAGGCACCGTCTGTAATGGAATAAAAGACATGACCTGCCTATAATTGTGCTGGGCACTAGTTCATTGGTTTGGACCAATCAGCTGCCAGCAGGTTTTCAAAATAAAACCAATAATAACGTTCAATGTAATGTCACGTCCACACAATAACGAAAGGTACATGCAATACATGTCTCAAGACAGGTTTCAATCACATCACCCATCTGCCCTCGGTGACACGATTTATGAAAATTGAAGTACATTTAAGTAATAATGTTGACCACTTAATTGGTATTTTGTTAAAGTTTGACTCATTCCACTGAACGTTTAAAACACACAACGGTATTTAGTAGTTTGAATTTATTGCAGAACTACAGGCCTTGCAATGTGGTAAATATATATCTAAATATCATTTATAGTATTTACAGTCAAACACAATTGTGAATATATTCACGATCGTGAATATAGTCCATTTATTGGTTTATATGATGCTCTCTAATAATTCGGTTGCTGTAACTGAATGGCTAAAAACACAAATGCAATAAGAACTGCTTTTTTTTTTATAGCGTCAACAGAATGAAAATGCGCCCCGCAGTTACTGTAGTCCAAGTAGTTTAGCAGACTTTTATTTTGAAATCGACCGTTGGAACCTGCCTGCGCTGATGCGTCATTTCCGGCTCAGGGGGCACGCAGGCTGCTGATTCATACACGAGAGAAACGCAAAGTTTTATACCTGCAAATATGAATATGAGACTATTTTAAATTCTCTGAACTCCGCGCACCTTTTCCGGACATGTTATGATGGTAAGTGTTTGCCATTTTATTCGACAGTTAACGTCTCAGAGCTGGAGCATCACATGTGCTAAACTAAGCTAAGCTAAGCTAAGCTAAATTAATGTTAGCTGAGCACTTCTGCCTGTTTGCCTCTTGATTTTTTCACTTCACTGTAAAAACTAAAGAGCTTTGCATAGAGCCTATGAGCACCTATTGTGCCTAACCTGTGAGGTAGAATATGCCGTTATTCAAAGATTATTTATAGATGAGTTTAGCTTATGGGCGTTTACGTTATAAAATGTTACTTTGGCTTAGTAAAGGCCCAACTAGTTTATTAAAATATATAGAAAAATATTTCTTAAACTAAAATTAGATGTTTCATATGTCTATAAAAAGTAACAACTGTTATTCATTTTGTGTGTTATTGTCACTAAAACCAGTGATTCTTCTCTGCCTGATGTGTATTAACTTGCCTTAATGTGGCTCATGCCTGCAGGTCCCTGCAGACTTCAAAGCTCTGATCCAGAGGTTTTATCATCTTCAGTCAGAGCGGCTGGAGACCTATAGACTCTTTGAAGAGTAAGTTGGATCTAGTAATAATTTGCAAGCATATACATTTACACATACTGTGACAGGACCTTACTGCTGCCTCCAGGGATCACTTTCCCTGAATCAAAGCACATAAACAGACAAATCTGAAAAATCTGAAACCTCATTGATTTCTTCCCTTGCTGTTTTGGCTGCTGACTGCTTTCCAGGGGACATGAGGCCTACTTGAGGACAGGACCCCATTACGACTTCGACCACTATAAGCAGCTTGTCCATGAGATAACGCAGGCCTTCTGCGGCATCTCCAAGGAAGTGCTGGAGCTCAAGGGGAAGCTGCACCATGAGTTTGACAGACCAGATCTCTCTGAACACATTGAAAAGCTGCAATGCAAAGAGAAGCAGAAACTTGAACTGGTAGGCAACTCTTTTTGTATGCTTCAATTTTTTTGTACTGAGTCTAGACACTGAGCGAGAGACCAGCAGGTCAATAGGAGACACATAAAACTTGCAGCATACCTTTATTTATCACTGTTTGTTCATCATATAGAAGCTGCAGCTACAAAGAAACTAGAGACTTGCAAATGGTTGAAATGTAATTAAAGGCTTAATATTTTAATTGGATGCTGCAAAGAGCAAATTAAAAAGTCAAATTAATAAATAAATTTGTAAGTAAGAGCCCAGACTAAAAGAGGATTCACATATAACTGAAGAGAGCAGTCGAATACTGCAGGGGAAAAAACAGATTCTTAGATACATCATGATGCTGATATGAATGGTTATGAATTGATTCACAAATGTTAAAAATCGATTTCTTGAATTTTAATTGATAATGTTATATGGATGGAACACAAAACATGGAACTTGGCAGTGTGAACGTTTAGCATTAAAAGTTATGTGGATGCACGTTGGCTTCTGTGAAGCTGAAGAGGAAAAACCTGGATGAAAGACACACTATATTGTGTCAAACTAAACTATTTTGCAAACATGACAAAGATGCAAAAACACCTAGGAGGAAGAAAAACACCTAGTTATGTTAGTTACTGCTAACCACAGGACCATTAAGAAAGCAACGTTATATCTTCCACCCAACTTGGAAAGGGTGAACTGAAACTTTCACTGACAATGATGTACATAGAATCACTTATGAAAGCTGGTAGGATAGCTGTAATATCTGATACATGGACTGTAGCAGACACACTAGTTACAGACACACTCTTCTTTTCTCGTTGGTTCAGTGCTGATAGATTGAACTTTCTGGTTTTGCCAGATCTCTTCTATTTGTTCTAGTAGTTCTTGGAAGGAAATTCATTATGGATTATTACAAATTCTTTACACTTTGAAAATGCTAAGTAGTCCCAGAACGAGAAACAAATCCTTTATTGAAAAAAAAAAAAAGCATCAATAATCATTTACCACTTTATCATTGCCCTGTGAATTGTAATTGAATCAAACCATGAGGTTCACAGAGTCCCACCCCTAACAAACACTAATTGACTGCATACTGAAATATTCATCAATTTATACTTTTTAATTTGCCTAAAATTCTTGTATGTTTTTGCCATTACTAAATGTTAACGTTGCTTTTCAGTTATTTTATCTTTCATGTGCAGATTTTTCAACATCCACTTTACCTGCCATAACTGATGTTAAATGAAAAATGATGTTATGGGGTATAAATGTTCTCAGCACTTCTCTAATGTTTGAGACGACTCCTCTGTATCACCAGAAGGAGGCAGAGTTCTAAAATGGTTCAAAATTGCTCTCTGCCAGCAGGTTTTGCTGCTGTCACACTAAAGATTTCATTTATTGGTTTTAGGGTCATAAATGTTTTAAACATAAACCACTAAAGGAGGGAAACTGTTTGATGCTTGTGATAGGAAATATTTAGGGCTTCTGGAACAACAAAAACTAATTCAGATCAATTGAAATCATGATGTGGTGCTACGGAGTTTTTTAGCGATTCTGTTTTAAATCAGTGACAAAAAAAAAATAAAATTAAAGAAAGCTGCTATCGGTCTGTGCCGCTCATCATGGCTGGGCAGTTTGAGTGAGGCCTGTGCTAAAATGTCACCGCTTCAGCTCCCCACATTCCTGTACATCTGGTTTTAAGGGGTGATTCGTTTCAGTTTTGCGTTGCACTCCTCTCCGATATTAACTCACTTTCTACCACTAATGTTATAAAGCTTCTATTATCCAAAAGACCACCATCTGTCTCTGCTCCATCCTCTGCTGATGAATGGTTTGCATAAATCTTATCTGATGTGCCTTCTCAACAGACAGCCAGGCTGCAGCTGGCCAGGCAGCGGGCCCAGGATCACCCGGAGGACGAAGACTGTCAAGAAAAGATTCAGGAGATCAAACACGAGTAAGAGCAGCTATTACCTCCCCTTGGTTTACTGAGTTAGCTCCCTGCTGACCCATTCACTCACCCACTATTAACCTCCTGTCGGCTGTAGAACTGCTCAGGGCCTCTGGAGACCTCACAGACTTTCCTTTGTTACCACTGCAGCTTCATTTGGTTGGGAAATAAATCATAGATATTCACAACTAACCCATGCAACACTGTAGTTTCCAAATAAATGTCTGTGTTCATTTTTGTCTAGAATCATCAAGAACAAAGAGGCGCTGAGTGAGATCATGCAGGACTTTAAATATGACTCGGAGGAGTGTGATTGACAGGTGACTCCACTAAGTCCCGTAGCCACCCTCTCACTTCACCAGACACTGGTGCTGACAGATTGACTGGGCCCTGCTGCAACTTCCCTCTCAGACTCCTCAGCTGCACATATCGATCCCCCCGCTGGCTCCACCCTGCTCACTGCTGCAGTCTTATTCCACCCAGGGGGCTTTTCACATTCTGGGCTTTGTGCATTTCTATCTGTAGTCATGTGTTTGCGTTAATGCATGCTCCAGCAAAAGGAAAAGGAGAAGAAAAACGTGTGTAAATACTGTAAGATGCACATCTGAATATGTTTGTGTACTTGATACATTTTATTTTGTTAAATAAAAAAAAGCCAATGTTCAAGATTTTTTTTTGCACTTTACTATTGTTTTATACGCCATACATATTTTCAGGCTTAGTGAATACAAGAAGTGTATATAACTTAGACAAAATCCACATTCCTTAAATATTGTTATAAAAATATATAGCATCAAAATGTTTGGTCAGGTACACAACAGTATGTACATTTTACACATAGTGGGCTAGTTAGGACTTTACTAATTGATCAAATATTTCTGCAATTTAAAAAACATTTTGTGATCAATTTTTGATGTGTGACATCCGTCTCTATGCAGCTCATTTGTAATTTTAAAATTCTATTTGAAATATTGACACACTATCCTAATGGCCATAAACTGTCATAACAAGAAATGTCACATTCAGATTTGAGGATATAAAAGTAGAAATGTGTAGGTAAAATACCTAATATTAAAAATTACTTTTACTGATTTTTTTTTTTTTTTTTTTTTTAGCAATGTTTTGTTACCATTTAACTTCAAACTAATATTTAAAATGTGCTTTTCCTACATTAGATTAATAAAATGTCTGGATTATCACCATAACTTCCTTTTTTTCAGAGTAACACTAGTTATCGCTGACTAAAATATTACTGTTGTGCAAAGACAAATTTAGTCTTAGTGCTTTAAGCTTACGGCTGTGTGACACTGCAGTATCCCTCAGCCGGGACACTGGACCTCTCATACAGCTGGGACCCTCAGGGCCAGTTATCTGTATTTCTTGATGTGGTTCTTGAATTAAACACCACGGTAGTGCTATGAATTATCGTCTTGTAGAATCTGAAAAGACAAAAGCAGATGGTTCATACCAGGATAATTAAATGGGAAAAACCATGTAATATATAATCATCACAGTAATTGCTCTGTCAGGCTGGCACTTTTTCCTCTCCGTCTTTCTTTACATTATCTCTTTCTTATTCTCTGCGTATCGTTCCCAGCCCCCTGCTACCTTTCTCTCAAGATGATCAATGGGAACCTGTCACACTCTGTGAACAAAGACATTATTCAGATGACAGTGCGTGTCCTATAAAACCCAAAAAACCCAGAGACTGCTGTGCTAATTGAGTCAGGTAGAGTGAAGGTTTATGTAAGTTCAAGGTCTGAGCAGCAGAGGATGTGGCTAAAAAAGGGTCTCAACTCCTCACAAAGTCATGTGAACACAGAGAGGATGATGAGGCTCTGGCTGCCATTTGGCCTGTGTTATTTTTGTGAAAGGGGCTCCTCATGCCAAGAGAATACAAAACACAAAAGGAACACGTTAAAATGGACTGTTAATTACATTTACATGTTCATTTCTCTTTGTTGTGGTCCTCAGCTGAAGATCAGAAGTCTCTGTCGTTAAAAGATGTAATAAAATCAGTGCATGACTTAGACCATATCTGCTTTTATGATCCCACCTCTGGGCCAATAAAGTCAAAACCGCACATTTCACCTTATCATAAAGTACGGACTGTAACTTCACAGACTCAGCCAATTCAAGAATAATCTGTGTTTGTAACCACATGGCATAACAAAGGCAGGGTCAGAAATTCAGCTCAGGACACCAATGCAGCACTAACTGTTATATTGTGTCTATGTGTGTGTGGAGATAATGAAAAGAGAGATTCTGCTTACCTACCTGGTTGCGCGTCCTGTGCGATTTCTGCAGCCACACCCTCCACTGATCGTACAGCTTGATTGACATGCCGCTGCAGCCGTACGCATGCTTGCGGACCCAGCCGAAGAATTGCTTGAGTTCCCGCCGCAGGGTGGAGTTCTGCTCACCAGGCTTAGGATCACATGAGCCGCTCTGCAGCCGCTCTGGGAGGATAAAGTAGGGTGGGGGAGTGGGGATGAAGAGGACAGGGGTAAAGACAAAGGAACGAGACAATGTAGGGAGGATGAGAGAACAGAGCCAGAGATAGAGTCAGGATAAGGTTTAGTGCAATGTGGTGTAGAGATTACATACAGGAAATGTGTTGGTACAAATGTGACGGACACATTTAGTCTTTTTTGGCACTTTCTCAAAAACTATGTATTTAAGTCAACTAACAAGCACAGGAATAGATTAGATACAATAGAACAAACACTTGTTTAATGAATGTACTGTATGTTGTGGAGATGCAGGGAATGATTTTGTTTTTGATGCGCCTCTTTATCTGACTGTTAGAATTCTCATGCTGTTTTATTGTTTGGTTTTTACATATGACGTCTCTGGAAAGCAGCTCTAGTAGTGGATTAACCTGGTAAAATAATGTAACTCGGTTGGCAGGTGGCTCTAGGAGCAGCAATAATGATCTTTCTGTTGGCTTATCCACCACTTTGGTCCACACCGAAATATGTTGACAACCACTGGCTGGGCGGCCATTAGATTTAGTCAGCACACTCATGTTTCCCAGAGGATATAACACCTGATCTCCTGACTTCTCATCTCTTGGCAAATATACATTTTTCCTGAGGGATGGTTAATCTCAGTGTCTGCACAACTATCGACATTCTCACGAGCCCCAGCTGTAATTTATGTTTAGTGCATATTAGTGAAATTTGCATGAGACAAAAAAATAAAAAATAGCTTGATAGCAAATAACAGCTTAGCAGAACTCACCAGAACTGTGTTTTTTAATAGGACAGTAATTTCATTTTTCCATTAGTCTCTTTGTCTTCAAACACAAATATTGCTCTGGTGCATTATTAAAAAGTAATGTAATACAGAAAAAATGCACATCCCTGAGCACAAATGCTTTTAGAGAACACAGCGTTCCTCAGTGAACATTTATGATGATTCATGTAGTTTAATTTCTCAAAACAAGATGTGCTACAGTTTCACATGGACAGAAATGTTTCCCAGTTTCATGTCCCACACTGTGGAGGTGATATACTATAAAGTAGTTGGCTTTCTGTGGAGGACGCTACTGAAAGTCGTAACTCTGCCATAAATCAATTCTTTATGGCAAACAACAGTGCCTGATAATCACTTCCTTCCTCTGGGGAGTAAATACCACATAACCTATGTAACTCATTATCTGCTTCTCATACTCCCAAACCTGCTTCCACTCAAGTTTATAGGCTCTGTGTGTGCTTTGGACGAACAACCAGCTTTTTAACTTGATCAATCTTTGAAGCCGATGACAAAAATCTATCAAATGTCCCCCTGGCTCATTGCAGTTTCTTCTAATCATCTGGTTGGAGATCTCTATCAAGGTATCTAGCCTATTGATGTTTGGTTTCTCCAGGGTCACATGCGGTTTGGATCTATGAGCTCAGGATGTTGAATCGGGGATAAGGACGTAGTTTTTCTGTCTTTAATTGGCAATGAAAGGTTGATTATTAAAGAGGAATGAATGGTCAAGATTTGTGGGCATCACAGACATTTGGGAAGCATTTAAAATCCATTTAAGCCAAGAGAGACAAGGAATGGAAAGACTGCAGTTATACTTTCAAACATTTGATGGATCCAACAGTCTTACATAAAAATTTCTACAATTATTTACTACTTTGCATCCAAATAGCAAAATACTGCATGCTGCATATTTTTCTTTTTTTTTTTTGTTATACCTTCTGACTCACCGTTGCTGGGTGTGGAGGCGGCGGTCGGGTGGCTCCAGTCGCTCCAGATGCCGGCCTTCCTGGAGCCATAGATGCCCACTGGGTTACACCTCACCTGAACAAAATAGACAGTCCCGGGCCGAAGGCCTGCCAGACGGCATGATGTCTGGTTACCGACGTCATCCATCGCCTGAGGCAGGATACAAAATAACTGAGATGAAATAACAGTAGTGGATTTGTCAGAGAAGGAAAAGCCTCAAGACCTGAACACCGAGCGATATCTGCTGTGCATTTGCCTCTAGCACAGATTCAAAGTCTGTTTTATGATATACAAGCTTTTTCTATTTTGATTTTATGTAGTCTGGATAAAAGGGGCTCCAGAGATTAAACTACATTTGAATGTTAGTTTCTTTATCCTCTCATTCAATAGTGAAGCCTGAATGCTACAGGCACAGGTACATACACAGCAGAGAAAAATAACAGATAACTTCTGCACTTTGGGGTCAAAGCCAGGCTTTAAATTTACCAGCTTTAGATCGCAGCAAGCCTAGTTTTTTTTTTTCCTTTACAAAAGAATGAAATTTGCTTTATAATAAAAGTCCAATCAGGAGGCTGAGGATGAAGCAGCAGCAACTTTTATGTTGATCATTTAATGGATTAGTCAATGTCGCACTTCAAAATATTTCCACAGCAGCTATAGAGGTGTTGTAGCCACACAGTAAAGTCTGCAGGCTTGTGTGTGATTCAGCGTGAGGACCACCTTCCATTCTGTGCTGTCCTCCAGTCTGTAGCGTATCTGATATTTGGCTTGAAACAGGATGTCCTTGAGCTCGGAGGGGCTGGTCCAGCGGACTGTCAGCTGGTCGTCGAGGTCGCCAACACGACTCACCTGCACATTGGCAGGAGCGTCTGTAGTCACTGAACGCACAGGGACAAACAGTAAAAAGTTTGTGTACAACAGATGCACAGAATGTAGAACAGGGATGCAGCACACAGGAGGTCTGAGTGACCTCCAGAGAGTAAACATTGCACGATAACTTCATTTTGCACTCAGTCTATTTTTTATTCCCTTGTGCTGAGAACACCATCTGTAGAAATGACTTCTTACCTTCAATTTCACTGCTTGAAGCAGATGTAGGTGTTTACCCTGAGTCAATATTCATGATCAGATTTTTGGGTTTCTGACTGTAAAGATTTCCCTCTTGTTTTGTCTTATTCTCATTTTTTATTACTGCTTCTCTTTTGAAGTGAAAGGGTCAGTTCTGAGAAAACCTTAGATGAAAATAACCATCACGTTGTCTAATATCAGAGCCACGTCAATACTTCTAAATCATAATACTTCATTTTAAAATGCAGTAACTTTGTCATTTAAATCATGTAGATATTTTTTAAAAAAATGACAAGAGGTGAAGTTTGACTGTCATACAGTCTTAGATGATTGAAATTTTACTTTTTTGCAATCAATACCAGCCTGAGTCAAATATATAAATAACAGAACGTAATCACCATCAGAGCACAGGCTCCCAGAATTTATTCATCCGATATTTTAGCACCATTTTATTTTTTTTGTCCTAGAGTCTTAAAGAGACACAATATCCAAACTTAAAATAGGCTTGAATGTGTGCAGGGGTGTCAATCAATAGATCAACATTTATTTATGTAGCATGTTTAACATGACCCTGGGTCGACCAAAGTGCTTTACACATATTAAAACCTAAATACAGATTCCAACACATCAAATGACACTAGGACAGTGTGTAACAGCTGAAAATAAGGCTAAAAGTCTTGAAGTGGAATTGAGTGTAAAAAATTGTTTTCCAGACATCTGTCACATAGTAGATATGCAGATGTTCCAAAGGGCAAGTAGAATATTTAAGTATTATCATGAAAACTAAAAAAATGAGTTGACAAAAATACTTGGTGGGTCTTCTCCTGCTGGACAGACTGGCTGTCAGGCTTTGGTTCAGGTCAGCCTGTACTTCCTGCTGAGAGCATGTTGTTCCCTCACAGTCGGTCTTAAATAAAACATTTTGCCCGGTGTAATAAAGTGTGCAAACAAATCAAGTACTTAGAAGGAGAGAAAGGATGAGAAAGATAAAGGAGAAGGAGACAAAGGAAGGAACTGATTAAATGTCTTGTAAAAGTGTTTCCTGCTTGTAACCTTCTGCTTCAGGCATCCGTCACTGTTGGGAGTGTGACGCTGTTTGTCCGATGATGTACTTTATTTGCTTTATCGCCTTCAGTTCAAGGGACGGAGGAAAATCCAGCCAGAAAACAATATTCTCTGAGCTTATCATTTCCCTTACTGAGTCGCTGTAATGCAGCATATGTATGGCATCACTCCTCCAAGTCACTGTCAGCCCCATCTTATCTCCTCAGTGTGCAGTGTGGATGAATGGAGGCAGAGGATGCTCAGCCATGGACAATAAACACTGTTTTTAAAAAAATGTGGCATTCATGGTGGCCACGAGATTACACTACTACATCATGGCTGGAGGAATTGTATGGAATACCTGGTATCGCTCATACGTCAAAACATGCATTTCACAGTGAGAAACCTGTGGAGCCATTACCTGAGAGACATCTGCTGTGTGGTTAACTTTTACAACACAGCAGTTTATCTTAGAGAGTTGCAGTATGAACCCATAACACTGCGGTGGGTTGGAGGAAGGGAACCATAAAAATAAATCCCCCGTGTTAGTGTGCTAGCCATATGCAGGAGATCTGCAGACAAACAACCACAGAAGACGAGAGGAGAAGATGGGACAGGACAGAAAGTAGTTGTGTTTCATAATGTTCAAGAGTTTAAACAAGACCACACAACTTGAGCCTTCACTTACTCACCTACATCAAGGATGTCCAGGGTGGTGATGTCAGAGGTGGCAGAGCCCAGCTGATTGTTCGCCTCCACCCAGATCTCGTATGGGGTGAAGAGGGCGAGGTTGCGAGGGATGTAGCAGGTGTAACGCTGCTTCCCTGTGCTGTAATTTTCACACTCCTTCTCTCTCCCGTACCACCTGGACACAAAACATCCCTCTGAGGTATGTATCGGAAAAGGCTTAATGACTATTTTAAAAAACTTAGTACAAAAGCAAAACTGCACACTGCCGCCTTCGAGTGTAGCCTCAATGACGATCAACTGTATGTGTCACACACTGTATGTGCATTTATTGCTAGTCTACCTGAGTGGTGTTGGACGAGGTGGTCACCTGTGAGCTGCAGCAGGTCTGGGACGCTCACCTCAATTTGTACTTGAGGGTGTATTTGGTTCGGATGTGGGTTTCACCCACCCCCCCTGGGCTCCACCTGCACCTCAAGTCCTTCGTGTTGCGGGACCAACATGTTAAATTGACCGGCTTTTCTGGAGGCACTGGTGAAAAAAATGAAAAATCAAATTTTTAGGGACAGAAATAATTTTTAAAAAACTTTGTCCACATGTTGAAATCAAATGCAGTCAAATGTAAAGGGAAGTCAAAGAAAATAGTATAAAAACAGAGTCAGTCTCATCCATTCACGTGAAGCATTCGCTCCATCACACTGACGCATTAAAAAGCAGATTAGTTATACAACAAATCATTACAGACGTATAATCAAAACGACTTGTATGAAGAACCAAAGACCACACACTGTTTGTCGGAGTCTTCAAAGGCTTCAGACACGTAAATAAATAACAGAACACCAATTTTACCAAAACGAAGCTCAGATGTTATGCTATAATCAATCTGTACAAAGTTGCATAACTATTATTATAATAGAAATCAGGTTAACTTATCGTCGTTGTTTGCCTTCAATAGGACCATTTCTTAATAACGTGTGTGTGTGAGTATGTGTTTCCTTATACACCAGCAATCAGAGAAAGGTTTCTTTAATTCAAATTCTGAATGTGAATCTTAGGAGTTGCTGAATGTGCTTTATATAGGAATCAAACAGGGACTACGAGGCGTTTAAGAAATTACAACTTAGATAAGTATATAAAACTGTTTTCAAGTTGGCTTCATAATATTTCAATTTTGATTTATGTTCCATGAGGTTATTTAAACATTTATGTCTAAACATTTATGCTTGTGCTACCCTTGTTGAATTGAAATGACTTTTTACTTAGATATTTATCAGTATAAATTTTTAAAGCTTAAAGTTGATCACCTTGTTATAATTTACCAATTTTAACAAAGTATTTTATAATAAAAGCATGATACTGTTATTTTGTTGCTCTGTATTAAGAAAGGATCAGCATTGTTTAAACAATAGAAAATTGTCTGAATATGTCAATATATTAATGAAACTCTTGTTTGCAAAAATCCATTATAGTTTTTACAAATAATATCTCAAGATCACAGCAATTTTAAAATTGAGTTAATTAAATATGTGCTTGAAAAACCCATTTATTCTTTACCATATTACCTCTTGAAAGCCCTGTGCCAGACTCCTTAGCCCAAATGTATCTCAGAGGGACATCGCCTGTTCTACAACTCTGCACAGACGGAAAAGCCTTCACTTACTGCCCACATAGAGACAAGAACCACCCAGGACGTGTCCATCTGCACCATGACACACCAGATTGTCTCCAGACTGCTGCTTGGAGCCATTCAAGTTGTGAAGGGTGACACTGAGGACATCAGAGGACATCACGGTATAGGCGCTGCTGGACAGACGCATCCCGTTCAGCGTCCAGAACAACATACTGGCGTGGAGGCCAAACTCAGGGCTCAGTGTGCACGTGGCCGTCAGACTGGAGCCGATACGCAGGATGGGATCTTGAGGAGAGATCGCCGCTTCATCTGGATGATGGACACACAGACATCTATGTTCATGCTCTGTTCCTATCCATCCATCCATTGATTATCTATACTCGCTTAATCCTATTCAAACCCATGCAAGCACAGTGAGAACACACAAACGCCACACAGAAACGGGTTGCAAACCCGGGCCCTTCTTGCTGTGAGGCAACAGTACTAACCACTCATCCACCGTGCTGCCCCTTAAAGTGATAAATCAATTATCAAAAGTGGTTTAGATAATTTTCTGAGATTTTCCCTGCGTCACAGGCAGTACACTGCTTCTATGATAGTGCAAATTTTAGTGGTAACATGCGTAGAACCCCCACCTTTTTATACCAAACAAAAATGTTAAATGCACCAGAGGCAAAAATTAGGCTAAGTTACCATCATTCTTTAATTTGATTTTAGGTTTTTATCTCCCTAACCTTTATTGACTCAATGCCCCTCTAGGGCCTGGGCAGCCATTTCTCTGTGCAGTTTGATTTATTTAAGTGTTGGACACGTTGCAGGTGAAGCCTGAGGTGAAACCGCAACAACAAAAAAATCATTAGAGTCCAACTTTGCTGCCAAACATGAGAAAACTTTGTGTGTGAGGAGCGCATCGAGAAGCAGTATTGCACCACTGCAGAACAGCAGCTCGGCACATTTATGGACTCTGAGTAAGATCAGTCAGAGAGGTCACCCTGCTTTATCTGTAACCTGCACCTCTTAAAGTTTGCCTTTATGATTGATGCGAAACCCTGAGCTCTTTCTCCACATTGATATAAGGAATAATGTGTAGACTTTTATTAACCATGCTGCAGGTGGGCAGTGGAACAGCTTGCTAACATACATGTGTGTTATGCTACCATGTTCCCAGCCTCAGTGGATTAACGTGTACAGAGACGTTCTCATGTAAGAAGGACTGAAGTTTGAGCCTCAGTGATTCACTTTAAAAATAATGCTAAGCAGAAAAACATGAAATGAACCAGCATATGTGTTGGTCCTTATTACATGTGTGTTTTATGTGTCTTTTCATCACACACACACAGAAGCTTCTTGCTCTCTGATAATAAATGACTGCACACTGATGACTTGAATATGATCTTTCTTGCATTTCTTTCATGCAACAGCGCTAATGAAGACTGTTTATATCAATTTATCTCATCAGCTTCATCACCACTACGTCTAACAGGCCTTGTTCTCAGCCTAATTCACTATTACAGGGTGATCACATTTAATGATCATTCCCATATTAGTGCCTTGTCACTGCAACTGGATTTATTTTAGTAGAAATTACTACAATTTGATGATTTCTTTACGTAATTGTTGTTGACACTAAGACAATCTAATCTCGTTGAGAAGATTCCTAACATTTGTCATAATATTCAAAAAGGTTTCTCTAACTAATAAGCATTAGGGTTCGATAACATTAAGACGTTTATTGTGAGAAATTGCTTTTTAGCATTTGTTGCTGTTAGCTCGTTGCAGGTAACACTGGGTTTGAATTGTTCTTCTGTGTTGACATTTCCTGGTTTGTCAGCATTTCATTTGCTCAATTTGACAAAATCCCATCCTGCTAGTTTACCTATAGCTGTTGATGTCTTGACATATACAGGCACTACAATATCCAATTACAAATACTGTGACAGGGGATTATCCGTGTCTGAATAATCTGAAGAATGCACTGGACTGAACATGTTTTTGGCTCCTTCTCAATAAAATCTTACCAAAAAGAAGCCAAGTAGACTTTTGTGGTTACTTACTGAGGTACATCTCATCTCCACTATAATTGGTATAGGTGCGGTGATAATTAACACCTGGGGAGGTGAAACGTGTGAACAGAAGAGTCATCCATTGTGCTGATTTAAAGCAAGTGAAATAACTCTTTTAAAATATGAACTCGTTTTGTTGGTTTGGAGTTTCCATATGACAAACTCCCTGTGGGAAACTGATCTAATCTTTAAGACAACTCTGCACCTCCCTTCTCCTGCGGTCTGAACCCACAGCAGCGAGGTGAATTACTCCTGTGGGCTGTGTGCGTCTGTTGAAGTGAAGGTACTTACGCGTCGAGGACAACAACACACGTGGAACAAGCAGGAGAAACATTAAGGCAAACATGGTTCTTTCGGCTTTTTTCCTCCCTCTCTGTCCTTTTCGACTTTCCACAGACGTGAGGAGGAGACAAGGGGTAAAGTTGGAGGAGGGACTGCGCTGCTTCGCTCGCCAGCGACTGATCTCAGATCAAATCAGTGAGTCTTCAGTGAAACTTAGTGAAAGAGCAGAGTGACTGCAGACACTTAGGGGTTTGCTCCTTTTTTCAACCCCAGAGTGGCTCCGCTGCTGCTGCTGCTGCTCTAACACTCCGCTTCATGCTGTTTGCTCCTCCCTTGTTTTCCCACACAATCACATTAGTGCATCGGAGATCACAAAAGTTGTCCCCTCCCAGACACACACCCCCACAACATACACCGAACACACACAGACACACTTGACAATACAATATAAATGCAGCTGAATTGTGTACTTTTGTAGTGGACTTGTATTTTTTCATTTCCTTTATCGCCTACGTTTATCCAGTATCTGGACTTGGACTTCTTTTATGAGTAAATGATATTAAACACGAATCAATGCACAGTTATGTCTTCTTTTATTGAAGGATAGAAAGTTTAAACATACACACACTTTGAATAACGATAAGAAAGTTGATCATTTCTCTGTAAACCCATAAATCAGGAAGGATTCTAAAATATTTTGGCGCTGAACTCCACTAATTGTCCCTCGGCCCACATGTCTTTCAGCAGGATCTTTACACTGGAAACAGTCACATGAACTGTGTCCATATTTCAACAAGCGGGACATCTGCTCATTTTAATGAATGTCATCGCTGTCACATTATGCACCGCAGTGAAGGCTGCTCTGCAGGTTTGTGTGAGTGCGTGTATGTGTGTTTAGGGGGGGCAGCGTATGCGTGATGATGATGAGGATGAGGATGCGTGACGCCACGAACAGAAGCAGATCAGCGGAGCAGACAGGACCTGGGCTGAGGCAGCAGCAGCTTCCACGCCAGCTACGCCGCCACAAAGGGAGCTCAGTGCTGTAGAAGCTCGACTCTCCGCTCCTCTCTCCAGGCTTTGAGATGCTCCGGCTCGGCGGCAGGATGTGCGGCTTCTCGGCCCTGCTCTCAGTGGTTCTTGCTGGACTCGCGGCTGCGTCCTCGGATCTGTTTGACAACCAACTAGGCGACATCAATTACTGCAAAAAACAATGCCAGCTCACCATCAAAAACAAAAGCCCCGCTAAAGTAAGTCATTCCTCTGTGCTGTGTCTACGACTATCTCTGCAGAAAGCGCATTACCCGCAGCGGATTCACAGCTTCGTCCTGCTGTCCGACATTTCAACGCCTGCAGCGAAATACAGACTAACTCAATACACTCACCATCGAAAAAAACCGCTATTTTAACATGAAAACGAGGAATAGAAATGTGTCCATATCTGTGCGTAATGACCAGCACCATGCTGGCCCCGATTTCTCGCTGCATCCCCTTGGATGCCACAGCGCGCAGTTAGGCCGAAAAATGGATGCAGCTCATTTTCATCTGCACCTTAAAGACTCATTCAGAGAGTCAACTGCGTCCAGGCTCACATTAATCTATACCTGCAACAGACTGCGCCAATCATTCAATATTTTTAATGCGCAATTAAGATAAGCCAAACCAGGCGTAGTGCAGACCATGAGGATCAGTGAGACTGTTGTGCAGCATGAAACCAAGATCCTTTATTGACATTTTCCACAGCATCCTGTTCTTAAAGACAAGGCCACGCTGGACCTGGGGGGACTGGAGATGATGGCTATGGGTTTCTGTGTTTCTGTGGTTTAGACCCTTGCCTACATTTCCAGTGTCGGATTGTTGTCCTTCCACCTCCTCCTCCTCCTACTCGGCTGCCTTCAGGTGTGGTTCAGACATCCTGCAGGGCAGCGGGAGCAGCGCTGCAAAGGTGTTGTTTTCCCTGGATGGAAGGTTGAGATAGAAAAATAGCGGGTTTGGAGCTATTTTACCGCAGAGTTGTTCACTACGCAAACGCCTTCAAACTACAGGGGCTGCCTCCCTGCTCTCTGCGAACAAACAGGGGACAGCAGTAAAGATGATGACAGGCACAAGGCAGTAAAAAAACCGTGCAAGGCCGTGGTCAGAGAATATCTGTCTCTCCTGTTCGCAGGAAGGTCACCAGAGGGCGCTGTTTCTTGACTTTGCAGTGAATGAAGGCAGTAACTTGTACACATGTGGCTCATTATCACTGGTTTTCCTTTACAGTGACTGAAAGCTTCTTATCAAGTGCCATAACCTATCTTTGTCATATTTCCTAACAGGGTAAAGTTTATCCAAGAGTGCAGCAGACATCTCTAATTTTGTTTCCCCTTCCTTTCTCTGTGGCTGACTGGTAGGACTCCATAATGAACGCCTGTCACCGTGGCTGTCGCCTCTACTCCATCTGCCAGTTTGTCAATGGCAACGCCGGCTTTAATACCAGCAGAGAGGAGTGTCAGGGAGGTGAGTCACTGTGTTGGCCTGCTTGTTTCAATGAATTTGAATGGCTGGTTGAACAGGCAAAGGCCAAAGTTTAAACTGCTGAGGCCTTAATTCTTAATGTGTTGGGTCAAAAAGAGCAAATAAAATCAGTGTCAACAAGATGATGTGCAAATTCAACTTCTCATTCCTGTTATTGTTTCTTGGATGTTGTAAAACCCCAAAAGGGCTGAATCAAGACATGTCTGAGTAGAAGTCAGACAGAATAGTTAAGGTGAAGTCAAAAATCCATTTAGATTCCAGGTTGTCAAGACTAAAGCAGATAGTGTCCACATTTTCTTGCTCAGGGGCATCAAGCTGTCAAACACAACAGCTCTGCTAAACATTGCTGTGCTTCCTGAGAGCAGACTCTGGGTATTTTCGGGATGTTTGAGGCTCTTTGCTCTGTTTGAACTGCTCTATTGGAAATCAATGTTGTGATTTGCCGCCCAGACAGCAGATGCCCCATTGCCCCCTGTTTCAATAATTGCAACGTGCAGCGAATCATCTCCACAGTGGCCAAAGGATACAACAGCAGCCTTACACCCTTATTTTCCTTCCAACATAAGCAGTCTGTGCCAGTTTTATTTCCTCTTCTCTGTGATTCAGCTGGCTAGTACTCTATGCCCACTCTTTTTTGTGCTTCTTCTTTGTCTTCTCTCTACTCCATCTGCACTCTCACCTCCCTCCTGCTTCTTCCCTTTTTATACCATTGTGCCTTTTCTGTAATGCTTCACAACTGTCCCTGTCTCTCTCTTCAGCCTGCCAGGAGGCATATATTAAGCTGCTGGAGCAGGAGGCCTGCAGCACCGGCTGTGCCAGCCAGCCCTCTGAACCTGAGATCAAGAGGAGGAAGGTGAGAAAGGCCACTCTGCAGTCTGTGGTTGCACACACACACACACACACACACACACACACACACACACACACACACACATACACACATACAGTAAATGCAGCTATAACAAAGAGCCAGCATGCTGACTACACCTTCTGAAACAGAAATACCATTAATACCTCGTAATAGAGCGCCCTACCCTCTGTTCTGCAGCTGAAGGCCATGACTCTCCGCCCAAAGCCCCCCTCTGTGATGGAGGCTGTGTCCGGTTGGTGCAATGACATCGTCAGTTCGGCTCAGAGCTTCATCTCCTCTACATGGACCTTCTACCTGCAAGCTGATGATGGCAAGGTTGTGGTTTTCCAGGTAGGAATAAAACTAAGTGTATGCACTGGACTCAATTGTCTGTTAATGTAAAAGTAGTTTGGAAGCGTTAAAATCTTTTGGATGTGATTTGTTTTTGTATATACTGTATGTATTTTTCTGCAACAGCAAAGACAAACCCCTGAAAATTCTTTCCTCATATTGTATTTATGGCTCTTTGAGCAATCATGATCTTTGTGTATTTTTAACTTCGCAATAAAAGCCTAGTACAGATTACTGGTTTAGCCACACTCTGCCTGCCTAACATGTCCTATATGATATGGTGCTGTGGAAGTTGGGTCGCTGCCAACGTGCCTCACAGCCCATTTTAGTGTCTGCATCTGTGAAGGTTGACTGAACAAGGGCACACAGCAGGATGGTGGAAAAGGTGGCTAAATTCAGAGTTCTGCATTTTTTCCCAGCACTTTAATTGTTTCTAAATGTCCTTTTAAATTATGTCACTGCCCTCAGCACCATGCATATTTGATTAGTGACAGGACGACTGCAGTGAACTCACCTCAAGACAAAAAGTCACTGCAAGATTTATTAGAGTGGACTTTACTGAAGAACAGAACAGAAGTTCTGACTGTGACAAATAAATATTCAGAAGTTCATTTGCAGGATTTGAAAAAATAAAAATGTGCTTGACAGACTCATTGTTCATGTCAGGGTTTGATGACATCCACCGAGCTGAAGTCTGCTGGGTAGCTGTCAGAAGGACATTTGATGAGATTCGGTAGACAAGTTATAGGCTCAAGAAACAAATGATTGTACTTTAGAGCTGGTCCATTACGAGTTGGAGTAATTCTGAAACATTTTCACTTCTCTCTCATGGACTACTTAACTGGGACGCATGTATCCCACAATGATCTGCCACGGTGTGTATTTTGAGGCAGATCCAGATCCAGATTAAGGCTTTCTACACATTTTATATCATTGAAAGAGCAAATTTTGAAGTTTGTGCAACCAGTACGTTCTGTTATGTTCTAACTGAGTGCACTCGTAAAGTCAGTGCAGTACACCACCTATACATTAAAGCTATAATAAGATTTGGTCTTGCTAACCACCAGACTACCCAACCATATCCTCTAAATTTCAAAAGCTGGTCAGAAACCTGTATCTCTGCTCTGTCATGGGTTTTTCTATTTGAATAATGTGGCTTTGGTGGTAATTTTAGCTACATAATTAAAGGTCTCTGTGGGAAATGATAGTATTTATGCACTCGAACTCATACAAAAGGGCTTCTGTATAACAGAAGACTCCCCTATATACTGAAATTCACTATGTGCGCGCTGGGCTGTGTGCTTTCACTTTATATATAGAGACAGAGCAGCCAGAGAACATGAAATTACCTTTCTTTTGGACTCGGTGATGGATGTTTGGCTTTTATAGCAGTGACATGCAGGGTGAAGCAGTGAGGGGAAGCCAGGCTCCACAGGCCTGTGTTTAGTGGGCAGCTGGAAAACTGGCACCAAGTTGACAGATTGACCCTCTGAGTGTTGAAACAACAGAAAAAGTCCAACTAAGTTGAGACACAACAAAACAGGAAAAACAAGCCAAGCGAGCTTGCAATACAAATTATGTGGACACCCATAATGAGCTCACTACTTACATTCATCCATCTGCAGGCTCCTGTGTGCGTTTGTGTGACAGCAACTTGTTGCGTTCAGCCTCAAATATCAGAAAAAACAGGCAGCGCCAGTAGCCAGTGGAAGCAGTTAGTTCAGATTAAAGGGTGGAAAAGTCCGTTTTTGGTCACGACTGGGATTTTGTCCCCAGTCGAGGAAAAAATACAGAAAACTAATTTTGAGGAAACACGTATAAATGCAGCCTTATACCTCACTCCTTCCCTCACCACCTCCTTGTTATTCTGACAAATCAGTCCGAGATAGTGTGACAGTGAGGATGTTCCTGACAAAAGTGAGTCAATTAAAGGCTTCCTCCAACTGAGCTGTGGTGAGTTAGCAAGGTGGCCTGCAGTGCAAATTGAATGTGGTGTAAGGCTGAATGCAAGAAGCCACTACCCCATTTCTTCTTGACAATTGCATTAGTCATTCTGCCAAAATGGATTTTACAGAAACAAAACCTGAGAATGGAACACAGCGAACCGGTAATATAACAGTCTGAAGGAAGCGTGACTTTGATTTATGACGCTACACCAAAATAGAAGTCGGAGTGTTTTCTCAGATTAGTTTACTCATCTGGGCTCAAGTGTCTGATGTGACTTAAGCATGAACGTTACATGCAGCGTGGATATATGAAGCACATTGACTGTAACTTATGGTGTCTATTTATTATGGTCTGTGGTTTAAAGGGTACGTTATGTCAAATTAGAAATGTTTCCTATTGTCAACAGATTCCATGAAAAGACAAAAAACAGCAAAGATGTCTCACTACTTTCTGAATTCCCCAACTGTCACTGGCCACACACTCATTTGTTGCTACTGAAGACATAAATATTTTTAAATATCTTCCCATTTTCAATGAAAGTTCTTTTCAGCAGTGGATTAATCCACATTTGGTGCCCTAATGAGTATTTATGCATGAAGAGAATGTCATGCAGGACACAACCTGCATCACTGAAGGTTTTGATATGCCAAAAATAATCTTGAGCAGTTGTTGACAAAGATATAACATCACTGTAAATATCTTGTGGCATTTAAGTGCTGAGCCATAGCATATTGTTCACATGTTTTTGTTGTTCTCAATACATGTTCTCTGTTTCCTATGACACTGTGCATAAAATGGTGTGTATAAAAGTATGAAATGCCTTTTTATAATTCGGCTGCAATCAAAATTCCACCTACAGACTAATTTACTACTACTACAATTTACTCATTTGTTGAGATCCTGTACTCTTATCAAAAACAGCAGAAACAGTCCCAAAATCAACTAAATAAGGGACACAGGATTCTTTGTTTTAATTGTATCCACCACTCCTCCTCCTCCTTAAAACTTTGGTCTCTTTATGGCTGAGAGGCTTCTGAACTCTCAAACCCCTTCTTTCTTTCTCTCTTCTCGCTTTCTTAAAACAGAGCACCTTTTGCGATCCTGCTCATAATGCATGACAGATGCAGATTAGGGTGCACTCATACTGATGGTTAGATCTCTTCAGTCTGCAGCCAATGAGAATTATTCCCCTCACATCTACCCTTGTCTCTCCCTAAACTTTACACTGGCGCCGCATCTGGTTTCAATGCATGCTGTCAAAAAATATTGCTCGCTAGGGGTAATAAACTCGGTTGTGAAATAACTTTTTTTCAGCAGCAGAGGTTTAGAGGTTTTTAGGTGTTTTGGGAAATAAACTCAGTAAGCAGCCATGACTCCACACTCAGTTACAGTGTGGCATGGTGTTTGTTTTACCCTCATTTCCTAGATAAAGTAAAAAAAATGAATGAAACAGAGAATGAAATTAGCTGTTTCTACATTTTAGTGTGAGTCCATTGATCCGGTTAAGTGTGCAAATCAATAAATACGGGATGGTTGACAGGGATGTACTGTTCTAAATAGGTGCGTTGTTGTTGCTGAGACCAGCAGTAGTATTGTTACAACCAACTACAGCTGCTGTGGTAGTGCAGGGAAGGTCGGCAGTGGGGAAACAAAATCCCCTTTTAATGAGTTCTCCAGGGGAACCAGAAACACTGAGCACATAATGAAACACACATCAGTGCAAATACTGACAGCAGGCTCTGTGTGTGTGTGCGTGTGTGTAGCAGTAGATTTAAAAGTCATTTTTCAGAAGTGCTGTCCCAGTTCAAGTGAACTTAACAGATTTTGGTGAGAGAGACACCTAGACATGCTGATGACAGTATGGAACCATGCTAAATGCTCCAAATGAGATGAAAACATGATTATCATTTTTGCAGTTTTTGCTTGGTAACAAATCCACTTATTAGCACCTCTAAAGCTCACTAACTCAATACTGTCTGTCAATATAAGGAGGACACGTCTGTGGATGAGCAGTGAATCATTTGCATGATGAAGAAAACAAGAAGTCAGCAATGCTCCCCAGGATACAGACGTACATGTTGTCAAGACAAGACTTCATAACCAGAACCTCAGAGGATTCACCACAAGATGCAAACCACTGGTAAACCTCAAAAACAGAAAGTCCAGGTTAGGGTTCACAAAAACATCCAAAAATAAAGCCGTAAAGTTCTGGAACAAAGCTCTATTGACTGATGAGGCAAAAATCAACATTGATGGAAAGAGGAAAGTGTAGAGAAAACAAGGAACTGCTCTTGACTCAGAGCATAGAACCTCATTTGTCAAACATGGGAGCTTTGTTATGGCTTGGGCATGTGTTGATGATTTCACAGCTGAAGTCAGCAGCAGGATGAATGCAAATGTATACAGGAGCATTGTGTGTTCAAGTTCAGCCAATTGTATCAAAACTCATTGGACAACCTTTTGTCATTCATCAGGACATCGATCCTAAACAAAGCCACAGGAGCCACAGAGGTTTTCAGGGTGAAGACGCAGCATATCCTTAGAGTCTGTCTGTGGTGCAACCCTGCAGGGTTAACCAGACCCTTTCCAGTCATTCCTGCTTGTGAGCTTTTGAGGTGAAACTGCGGCTGAGTGTGTTTGGTGTTGTTGTTTCTCCTCAGAGCCAGCCAGAGATGGAGTACTCTCTGCCTGAGCTGCAGGCTCCTCGGTCCAATGTGGCGGACAAACCATGGCCTCAGGTCCACTCTCACACCCAGAGGCCTCATGGTGAGAACATAAACATACACCCAACACACACATACATGGGCAAGCTTTTGTCAGGGTAAGTAGCACATACAGTATATGCTGCTGCAACATTCCCTTGTCATGTGATTCAAACTGAGTGTCTAAATGAGTCGCTTGGACATCTTGAATTTGTGCTGCAGGTGTGAGGGGGCATGGGGAGAAGGGAGCATCCAAAGCAGGAGGCAAAGGGAAGCACCCAGTCCAGCACACAGACGACGCCACGGCTGAGCATGACTTCCTGGGCTGCATGTCAAGGTGAGGCCAGTGTTATCCTGCTGAGAGTTTAGTAGCTAAAGAAAATAAACTGTGTTCCTCCATAAACTGATAGACATTTTGTAAAGGAAACTGTGTTCCATACACTGATTTCTTTCCCTCCAGCCAATTTAATATTAGAATCAAAATCAACTTGCAGAGACTTGAAATGTGATACAGCTCACTAATCCATCACAGTGAACATGGAATATTATGTCTGCTTTTATTACTCTCTGAGTTACAATATTATTGTGGTGTTTGGCAGTGCAGACCTGTCAATCAACTGCTGTATTGTAAAGTTAATGTTCATGTATCTGAAAGCTGATATTAACACCATACCATTAATTATTCTATGCTTTTGAAATGGAACTCAAATAAGTCTTGATTTATAGTAGTTTAATTGCATCATAATGCATAATGACTGAAAGTGCATGTAACTGTAAGAAGCATACTGTTCATATATTTGCATTCATGGAAGTTTCGCATTTAACGACCACTTCATGTGCATTTCATTGATCGATCCCTGTCCTCTGCGTGTCTGTCCTCCAGACGTTCAGGCCTTCCACGGTGGATTTTAGCGGCCTGCCTCTTCCTGTCCATCATGGTGATGTTGTGGCTCAGCTGTGCAAGCCTCGTCACCGCACCAGAGCAGCACATCAAAACGCAGGTGCAAACACACATGAGCGTGTGAGCTAATGAGCACTCACATATGTGTCAGAGAATGTAAAAGTGGCCTAATGAGTTCATGGTTCGTTTGCTATTCGACGTGCCCTGTTTCATGACTCAGCATGTGGCTGAAGAGGCATAGCAGTGTCACTAGCAATATGGTGGCAAACAACAACTTAGACTGGAGTCTGAGTCCACGTGCTCCCATCTTCTGTGACATAGTTGTCTCTTAATTTGATGGAGGTGCACTCTCATGGACCAGAAGTACACAGTCTTTTGTTTATTCCTCAACTAGCAGGCAACAAAATGCACTGAAAACTCCAGGTTGGCAATGATGGCAGGGAAGCAGAGTAATGATAAATGTGATTCTTACCAGCCTCTTTCATCCACAGCAGCTCACATGCTGTGTTATGGCATTTCTTTTCAGTAGATTACATCCTTCACAGTCATCTAAAGGTGTTTTTCCATCCGCAGCCTCTAATCTGAGTGACATGCATTGTCAAAGTGTGGTTATGCACCCCACAGTTATTGTGGTTGTCTCGTTTCAATCTTACGCTGCCAGGCTGAGGAGTTGGTTACAGTACAAATTACCATTTTTGAGAGTTTTTTTTTTTCTCAGTAAAGATCAGCACAAAACATGGTTCTCAGAGATCCATGAAAAATGATCAGACTTCTTGCTGCGCTTCACTTCATTAAAATCAGTCAGTACTGTCTGTTCCTATGAATCTTGTATCCTCATCTAAAGACTCTGCATCCTTTTCATCCAAGGGGTCTGAAAAAGGGATGTATAACAGCTCACCTTACAAATCATTACAGGAACCGTCAGGTTATGCAAACTTAAGACTTTTTGTTGTAACAGTCAAGGCAAGGTGGAGAAACCTTCTTCAGGTTTTCTCACTTTCTTTCTTTCTTCTTTGTGTGTTTTCAGCTGAGCATCAATGGAGATAAAGAGTTTCTGGACAACACCCACAAAGTCAACCCATACCACCTGAGTCCCATGATCGCCATTCCTGTGAAACAACCAGAGGAGAGCCAGGAGGCGGGGCCGCTGCCGGTGAAAGTTGACCTCAACAAAACATGCGTTTAGAAAGGACCAATGGGAGACCTGCTGTCTTGTTTCCCAGGGGAACCATGTCTAAAATCTGTGGGCCGTCAGCAGAATTTTTAAAAACATATTTTTAAGAGCATGGCTGCCTCCCATCTTTTGAAACTAGCTTTCTAAAACATCTAGCTTGTGTTGATCAGACAGGTTTTTCAGTTAATCATACATTTCATTTCCGTGTACAGCCCAGATACCTTAAAGTTTATCCTCAACTTTACCTTAATGACTGGCCTGCTCATTAGTATTGATAAAACACTGTATCAGAGCCACGCTGAAGACACGCAGGGAGGATGAATTACAGCTGAGAGCTTTCATATCATTTTTCATGTCGATTGTAGACAAAAAAAGGCATTTTAGATTTAACTGTCCTCATCTTCACAGGGGGTAAAAAAATAGTAAAAGGTATGTGAGAGATAGAGGGAGGGAGGGAAGGTGAATGAATGGTGAGCAAAATACTTTGAAAGCGATTTTGTGAGCGCTGCAGGAAACCTACTCCATTGATCTAGTCAACAATTTGACCTGTTTATTGACATTGTTACGAAAAATGGTCTAGAAATTAAAAATCAAGGTTGACCTGCACACAATCTGAAAAATTCTCAGGTGAGCTGCACATTCTTGCCCAGTTTGGAAAATCAAAGACACATTTACTCAGAAATCCAAAAATATGTCTCTTGTCATCTCACCCCTCCAGGCGTTTCGATGTAGCTGCAACAGTCCACATTCATTTATGAGTGACACGTTTTAACAGCTGGTAGTATTAAAACTGGACCTGGATTCAAACTTGATGCTCTGTCCGAGAATGAACAAAAATCAACCCTATTATTTATTTTCTTCTCTATTTATTCAGAATCATCGACATGAGCTGTGTGTTCAACAGTGTTATTTGAAGTGCCAAGTACAGTGGCACCATACAAATGTAATTGCTCTGTATGTAAAATATAGGCCTACTGTTACACAGGCGGGAAGGAGACGTAGAGCAGGAAGATTGCACCTATTACTATAGTATTATCATATATTTGCTCTTATATCACTTAAAAAGTTCTTAGCTGTTATATGTGCCATGTGCTTTCTAATAGCTGACTATTTTGTATGTCCTAGGAGCACATACTGAAAGATAACCTCTGTAACAACGTGTAATGCAAAGCTTTTAACAGACTTTTGTTACTGAGCAGAGTTGCACAGTCTTAGAGATTTTCTGTTTTCCTCTCAGTGCTTTTGATGTCCTGTAATGCTCTCTTTTAATCCAGGCTGTGTAGACAATAAACTGTGCATGCAAGTGATGCTTTGATAGTTTATCTTAACCGCCCGCCATCCCAGTATGGCACGGCCCTACTGTAGACTTGTGCTTTTTTTGTGTTCATATTTACTGTACTCATTGAATAGAAAGTGTAATGATGAATGACAATGTCCTCATGATTTCCAGGAAGGACTCTCGATTTAAAAGCCATCCAATCAATATCTGCTGGTTCAAGCTGAAGGTATATATCACAGGGGATATGAATTTCAAACTGTGTTTTGCTTTCTTTTTACTGGTCTGTTTATTTTGAATGAAATGATGCTTAGAACATGACAAATAAAGTGTTTTCATTGTAAATAAGTAAGAGAAGTAGATAGTTTTTTCTGTTTAAAAAGAGCAATATTTTAAACACCATATTGATTATTCACACTGACGCTAGTGTGTGTGTGTGTGTGTATGTGCGTCATTTGTTACTTCTGAGAATAAGGGTGAAGCAGATGAATAAATAAGAAAAAGAGAAGAACTGTGCTTATTTTAATAGCACAAAGCCTCATTAAAGATACAGTATATGGACAAATGTTGGTGGATGCCAGAACAAATGGGTCTGTTGAACATCCCCTTACAAAACCACAGATATGAATACACTCCTGTAGGAAACACTGTCAGCAGAAAGTGAAACCTGGCGGCAGGAATTAGCTCCCACTCAGCTACTGATATTTTAAGTCAGCATTTCTCCTTTATAAAGCTGACTCTATAAGCAGAAATTTTATGGTAACAGTACAATGTGTACATACTTAACACATAATGCAGGTCTTTTACTATATAAAATACCTGCATTTACTACTCGCCATTTTGAAAATTCTGTTATTTTAAGCCCAACAAAGAAATCTTTCACTTTGCCCAAATAAAATCCATCCTGTGTAGTAAGTATTACAGTCCACTAGGTGGCAGCAGCGTTTAAGAGGTTCAGTAAGAAGTTTATTGTAGCACTAAATGCCATTTATAAAATATTGCATCTGCTCAGCCTTGTTTTGAGTTCACCGGAGCTTAGGAATGACTTTTATAATCATTAAAGTTTATGTGTCGGAGAGGATAGTTATTGCATTTTTATCACTTAATGTGACTGAGAGAAAGTTTTCCTGGCCAGATATGATAGTTGAGTAGGTGAACAGAGACACAGTCATGTGGAGACACCTGAACACAGCAGAAAAAGCTGATGTGGAGAACAGTCAAGGAAATGAATGGGTGCCACAAAATAAATTGAGCAGAAAGTGGATTTCTAAAGGGATGAAAAATGAGCACAAAAAAGTTTGACAGATGAGAGCTGTAACGTCAGGCGAGGGTAAATGTTGCTGCTGTAACAGCTGTTGAAGGAATAAATGATGCACCTACCTGTGCTCACCTGCAGGAGACAAAAACAAAAACAAGTTTTCAAAACTGAGTTACAGTAGAATTTGAGAGTTGGCCATTTCCCATACATTTCAGCAAAATCATATGGTAACTTTGATAATTTGTTTGTTTTTCACGTCAACATTAGATCAACTAAATACAACTAAATATAATTCACTTTTTTTTTTTTTCTGGCATATGAACAAAATAATTTCTATAATAATCAGATTATAATCTCATACATTTTTCCTTCTGAATTTACTTGTAAATTGTAGGATTAAGCCTCATCAACAGCCACATCTACAATTGCTTTAGCTTCTCTGTCATAGAAAAAAAAAAACAGACCAGACACAGTGAATTTATAATCAAACACCAAAAAACAGGGGCAGCACAACAGAGCTTCCAGTACATGTGTCCAATTAGCATAACATGCCGGCTGGCTGTGAAAGACAGACAGACAGAAGGATATATCAAAACATGCCTCCTTGTTGTCAGCTGTGACACATAATCAAACACAAAAGGGGGTGTTATATTACATTACCCTGTGATGCTTTGGCAAGGGTGCTGTTGCTGGTCACCGTGCACATACTGGGCTGTGAAGGCAGCACTGATGTGCTCCACGACTGATGACAGCAGATTTTAAGCCTTTAGTGAAAGGAAAAGGGGAGAGATTAAGGATGTCATGCAAATTTGGAAGGAACCTGGTCTCTGGACAACCAGGATGTAAAGGATGTGGCCTAAACAATCTTCTGTGCAAAAATAGCCTCAGACATCTTTGTTGGTTTCTCACACAGTTCAGTCCTTACGCTTTTTTGTTGTAGTAGGTGAAAATTTGTATCTTTGACTTTCTTCTCATGTATCAAACAGGAGGTGAAGGCTGGATCAGAGCTCTGAATGCTCTGCCATACATTCACACACTTTGGGTAAGAGAGAAAAATTGAACACTGTAGTGCCACTTCAGTAAGTTGACCGGGCCAGCCTTCACTGTGTGCAGTGAATGAGTCTGGCAGCGGCAGGCCTCCCATTGATACCAAACTAGAGATAGAAAGAAGGGCTATGGGTTCCAGTGTGTGTGTCTCAGCCTAATCATGGATAAAATTATCTGTGTGTGGTGGAGGAGGAAGCATAAAAATAAAAAAAAAGGAGCAGGAACAAATTGTACTTTTCACACAGATGTTGAGTCATTGAATGCAAATGGACCCTGTTGTCTCACTCTTTCCCTGCCTCCTACAATCAGTCGTTCTCTGTTGACACAGGGAAAGATAAACTGAGATTTTATGGTTCTTGCAGCCTCAGACAACTCACACGTCACATTTATGACCTGATGAGAGGTCTTCCCATACTTTGAGCACAGTGTGTGGACCACCATTCAGTAACACTGAGGGTGAACTTGGGTTTCCTGCAGCGCAAACCCAGGAGGAACCATTAACACACACTAAGTGATGTTTAGTTTTTCTTTTTTTTTCCTGCCTCTGGACAAAAGCACCACACAGTGCCATAGACCAGAGTCCAGAGTTTCCCAGAAAATAACCCATACAAGTACTGAATTATACGTCTTTGTATGATCTACATGCTCCTTCGAATCCTTCGCCACATTTCCAGGAATATAATCCTGGCAGAGAAATAATAATCCCTTTTCGCTCTGCTAACCCTCATCTTTGTATGCTTCATTACAAATAAAAACTGTAGTTACACCTTTTAGCCAATTAACCCCAAATAACTGCCACTAGTACTTCATTCAGCAGTGGGATGCACGTCCAATAACAAGGATCCTGCGACCCACAGGGGGCGCTATGGATCCAGGCTTGAGCGCTGGTGGCCCCATTATTACAATTTAATGGTTTATATGAGTGAAGCGGCAGTGTTCCTCTCTCTCTTTGCCTCCCAGCAGAAAGCTGTGTGCTGTTCTTATCTGGCCAGACCTGCTGCAGGAGCCAACCTGCAGTGCATTAAACACGCCACCACCACTGACACACACACACTCACATAAACAGGCAAATACAGAGTGAGCAGCATGTGTGTGTGTGTGTGTGTGTGTGTGTGTGTGTGTGTGTGTGTGTGCGTGTGTGTGAATAGAATAATGATAGAGGAACAACAGTCAGAGACAGTTGAGGGAGGGAGAAGGAGAGTTCATCAGTGGGATTGATGGGACAGTCTATTGTAGTGTGTTTTTGTGAATAATTTATCTCCAATAATATTCTCAGAGAAAATGATTAAAAGGTAATATATTGTTGCTCTGAATACCATGTGCAAGAAAGTGACCTGGAGATGAGAAGTTTAATCGCTAAAGCTGCAAGAAAAGCAGGACAAATGAGTTTTAATGGAAGTGTGTAGAAATATTACTACTATAGATGCAGCAGAGTTTATTTACAGATAGATAAGCCAGAAGCACCTGGGCCCATGCTTGGAAAAAACCTTTGATTTTGCCTGGATGGTTTGGAGGGTTAACTATTTTCCTAATTTGACTAAATGTGACTAAATGTGAGTCTTGAATGCTGGCAGTGGAGCTGATATGATTTTCACTCATGTTTCTTGGTGCACAGAGACGGATCGAAGAGGTAGATGGCCATAAAAGCTGCCAACTTTGCAGCCATGTAAGTCAGAGCCAACTGTGCGAGACAAATGTCAAAATGTGCGTTGACACCATGAAGTTGTGTGTTTTGGGCACAGAAACATTGCTCACACACGCATCTCTCACTGTCAGTCGCTTTGTTTCACACTCACAGAGTAAGAGACAGAGGGAAACATCAAGACATCCACAGCAGAGCGGACTTTGCTGGAGCACTAACTTTATTTCACGACATCTGTCATAAACCTCCGCTGCGCCTAAAACAAAGATTCAATCAGAGCTTTAACATGTCAAATCAAAATTCCGAGCACATTCCCCCCCAATCTCCCTCCTTCCTTCTCTTTCTGTCTCTCGGTCTTTTACAGCCGTAGCAGCCATGCACGTACACATGGGAAGACAGACATGAACATACAGCACGGATGCTACCCGGACTATTAAACTCCAAGCTGCCCGACACGCCACTCTCTCCAAACTAAGAGCACAGGCATGAGCAGCCGGTTTCAAGCTGCCCTCTCTGTGAATTGATTCTACTATGAGCCCACATGAATCTGTGCTCCCAGGGGCGGGGGTGGCCGCTACGAAACAGCGCGTCCTGTCCGGATCAGAGGCTCTCTGAACCTCACACAGGTAAACCCATGTATCTTACAGCTTTTATGTAACACTATATGTCGTATTAAAACGATGCGTCAGAACGTTTTTACGCAGAATTCACGGTTTCTCTCAGCTCCCGCCACCCCTGCACTGAGAAATGGAACAGTCCACAATTTATTCCAGGGAAAGACTGACAGTTTTTTGGGTCATGAAGCAGCTGTTCAAGTCAGCGGCCGGGCCCCCCTCCGCTGGAATAAGAAATTAGTCCATTTTAAAGTAAATAACTAAAGCCTCTGGCCGATAAGAAGGAATTATAGAAGGGTGTGCAAGCTCAATTTGGCGGAGAGAGAGCCCCCAAAACAGTTAAATCCAATAAATATGATTTTTACCCCTCCTCCATCAAATTATTAAACACATTGGTGCGAGAGTTAGCCCAAGTTATTATCAACACAGGGGAAGATGGGAGACTATATAGCCAACCATAAGCAACTAACTCCCATTATTGAAGAATTACATTTCCAAGGCAGTCCAATGTGGTTTGGATAATAAGAGGCTGTTTCATGTGACATGATGTAAATGCACACATAATGATGTGAAATTAATTGTTGGTGCTCAAATGTAATTTTAGGCCCCCGAAGGTCATGAAGAATATCATCAGTGTGAGATGTGATTGCCAGTGTTACTGATGATAATACTGTTTTGCTTATATTACTGTCAACACAGGCTCAATTTGAGTCAATTATCACTTCACTTAGTTGGGACAATAATTAGATGTATGGGAGGAATGTGTTACAATGATATGCGATCTTTGTATATTTCGAAAGATTTTTTTCCCCACTCTGACTTATTAGACATCCTTAAATAGAATTAATACATTTGTTGAACTGTTTGCCATCTTTAAGTCACTTATCTTTTTGACCTTTCACAGCAGGTGCTATGTTAGACTTTCTGTGTAATTAATTCTTCTAGCTTTAAACAAATGCCACCTAACACCATGAATCTATTAGTTGAAAATATTCCAGCGCTTAGAGGCACTTAGTTAAGCAACATCCAAGTATTGTGCCAACATATAATTAAGTTTCATGAACCATAGTACATGTTGTATCAGATTAGTAATTTGTACCCTGAGCTAGTACCTGTTTTTATTTCATTTCTGTATGCAAGGAAATGTATTACATCCTCCTCATTTTCACTACTGTGGAACTAATGCTGAATGTGCTTCATAAAGTTTACTGAGACTTGTAATATGTAGAGATTCCAATTAAGGCTAGGCCTGGCATATGTAATACATTAGCTTGTAAGGACCGATGCTGTAAAGACAGACTGCGTGCTGTTGAATCCTGAATCCTCAGTGGGAGTGTGCAGGAGAGTAGTGGTAACTGAAAAGATACGGATTTGTAATCTCACTATATTATTTAATTTAACTATGCAATGCAAAGTTGAATTTTAGCAAGTTTTTTGTTAAAAAAGTCTATATTTGTCCCTGTTTATCTTTGCTCTAATGCATGTAGTAAAGTCCCATGTGTCGCGTGACACAGCCATAACTGTCTACCGATAAATGTAATAGAGTAAAGGCCTGAGTGCAACTAAACTGGTTTCTAAACTCCATTAAAAGTCCATTCATTTTAGTTAGTTCTTTACACCCAATTTCATTGATTTCTTCTGTTCTGCCTTCGTGTTCTTGTTTTGTCTCATCCACCTGATCCCACTGATCCACTGTGTTTCTGCCTTGACATTTCTACCTCCTTCCATGCAACTCTCCATCTGTTGGCTTTCCTCCATTTCTTCATCCACCCCCTCTCCTCTGTCGGCCCAGAGTCACCAGTCATCTACCAGTACGCGTTCCTCCACTGGTCATAATGGAGATCATATGTTGTAGCTAGCACTGAAACCCAACACGGGACATCCACATCAAATAAAACCTGCTGTCAGCAGTGAGGCCTGGTTCTGCCAAAGAGAGTGAAACCATATCTGTGTCGGCCTCACCAACACGCTATAAAATGGAAGCCCCAAAAGACAGACAGACACAGACAGACCACACCTATCTGGGAGACATTCCAGTCTCCCTCTGCAAAACTCGAGTTCCTGTCACATATTGGCTGAGGTGTTCTCGTACGTCTGTGCTGAGGCTTCCTGCCTTTTGTATTTGCAAAAGCTCTGCACAAATGCAAACTGGTTTGACTGGAAAGTGCTTTGTGAAATTGCATGTGAAATTGTTTAATTTGAAAGATGTTAAAAGTATTGTTGCAGTCCGGTCATCATCTTTGCACTCTCAAAAGTCATCTGATACTCTTGTTTATTGTCTTACTTTCCTTGCCTGAGTACATGGATTTCCAGGGCTGTACATGTACAGTAGCGTAGTGCTGCTTAATCAGTGGTATTTTTTTTTTTTACAGTATATTCAGGTTTTAAACTTATGTGTGGGCCTTTCCATGTAATGTTAAACACACATGGCTTCACCACCCCTTGTATAAGTATGGAGGGGAAAGTAAGTTTTCAGGTCTAGTACTAGGACCCAAACAAGGGGCGGAGTCTATAAAAAGGGCCTGAACGCCCACCTGGGCCTTTCTTCCTGGTTCAGGATGCACCTGAGATATAGCAGAGTTAGCTGGTGTTTGTTTGGTGTTTGTTTGGTGTTGAGTTTGGTAGGTTTAGTTTAAATGTGTATGAAAACATACATTTAAAATAGAAAATGAAATTACATGTTTTTGTATTTTTATGTTTATGTTGGACTGAATGCTGGGTCATATCAACCAAAGAATAAGGTATGTTTGGATGGTACAGTGATTGTTTTTACATGTTTTTTAGTCTTTTTGTCACATTATTAATTGACCTTACTTTTATAATTTGTAGATCTTGGTCACGTGTGTGTTCCTGATGGAGGAAGAAATTGTGCTGTAAGTCAACAAGGTAGATGTGACTTATTTTACCTTTTGTATAGTTTGTTCGATGATTGTAATTCCCCTTTGTATTGATACTAATGTGCTTCTGTTTTATGTCATGTTCAAAGAGAAATTAATAGTCAACCACTTACTTTTATTTTGTAGTATACTTTATACTGATCAAAGTATTTGAGTTTTTTGTGGGGACTTGTGCTGGAATTGTAGCCATATTGAATGCATGCCTATTGTGTGGTTCGAGTCACCCTGGCTTGCTCTGGTGTTGGGAGCTTTAAAGTAATGCTGGACAGTTTTATTTAAATTAGATTGTGTGTTTTATTTTGCCTTATATCTGGTGATATTTGCATTATTTAGGCATATTGCTACACTAGCTGGTCTCTAGCTCCACAGTGCTTAGTTTTTTTTTTTTGTTGTTTTGTTTTTTTTTAGGGGGGGAATTGCATTTACCTTACTGTTATATAGCTAAACGTAAAGCATTTCTTAATTGTTATGCTTTAAAATAGTTGCTGTTGTCAGTCTCTGGATCCAGTTTATTCTGGCCCTTGTGTAACCAAGTATTTCAGTGGTTACATAAGCATCACCATTTCTCAGCAGATATGACTGAGATTGAATTGCCTTTCCAGTCCCCATGTCTGAGTAGAGAAGATATAGATCCCAGAGTAAGAGCTGGAAGATGGACGATGGTATGATGATGGTGATGAGACTGCTGCTGGCAGGAAGGGGAAGCCAGAGTGTCCTGTTGTTCATCAGAGATCAGATACTATCAGGCCAGGAGGTGTCTGCTGCTGGGCTCTTCTCTGCAGGCTGAGCACCGCACACAGAAGCTAGTTTACGTAAAGGATAAACAGTAACCCTGGGGTTGTAATCCACTGGCAGGCTGAGCAGGAGTTGTGTGGATTACTAGAGGCTAACTGTAGCCTCTCCACTTGTTTTACACCTCAAGAGAACCCTAATTGAACTAAATCTCATTATTTATGGCTGGCTATGGAGACGGTAATCAGAGTGGCTGGTGTGTTTTTAAACAGATCAGTCAGGAGCTACATCTGTTAATGCGAGCATGTGCCTAGCAAACACATTTACTCAGGTTCAGTTCCCAGGTTGTTCTCAGGAGAAGACTTAGCAGTGGGAGGGGAAATGTGTGGTCATTAGAGGCTCCAGTACACTCATCATCACTGCATCGCACATGTTAGTGTGTGTTTATGTGTGTTTGGGTACACGTGAGATAGTGAGGAAGACAGAGTGAGATTATATGAAAGCATTTTATCTTTAGCGTACATGGAGAAATGAACACCACTGTCACTTGTAAATGACAAATTTAATATTTTCATAAAACAACAGTTAACGAGATATTTGCCTCACTTCTTTTATTTCTTCTCATTTAATGAATCCCACTGATGTAGATCCACAATATTCATTGCAAGCAGCTACCTAGACCAGCAATTTCCCTTATTATTAAAAGGCAGGGACCGTTGATATGAAGATATGAAGTTTCATTGCTGGTTGATATGAGAATTATGAATGGTGACAGAGGGCATGAGCTGACCCCGTGTGGAACCAGGGTGATGAGAGGTCTGCAGCTCCACTGATAGACAATAGGAAAGAAACTCCAAGAGCAGTTCACATAAATGTCACGCTTTCAGGACTGCTAATAAAAAAAGAGAGTGCTCACGATAAAAAGCTGCATTAGAGGAGCGAAAGAAAGAGAAACTAAGCAAGCAAGATGGAAAAATAAATACAAAGGATGAGAAGAGAGGAATGTGTTAATATTTTTTAGACAAAAGAGGAAAAAGATATCACGCTAAATGGTGGTGGAGAGAATTTGTAGAGATTTTGGGGTGGATGGGTGAGGTGATGTGGAGCGGAGTGAAAGCAAAAGGAAGAAAAAGAAATGAGAAAGATGGCGTTTTGGGAGTTTAAAAACCTCTCAACCATATGCATTTCTCTGTTTGCAATATACATACAAATGGAGGCATGCATGAGCGACTGGAAAGCAATGCACAAAGCTCGTTTTCGGAGCCATGTGAGCCTGAATGATGCCAAGCTGCAGCCATCAGCACACAGAGTTGTGGACGACACTGGACATTTAACTGTATAATTTAGTATTTTTGTCAATCTTCTCCTGTTGCACAAAAAATGTAACTCCCACCAACCCTTCATCTCTGCAAACCTGCACATTTTTATTCATGACTGTAGGAAAGTGAAGTCATGCCGTGTGTTCAGAGTTATTTGAAAATACAATTTTTTTGGTCAACATACAGAATGGAAAAAGAATAAAGATAAAAGAAGAGTTAGAGCTGGAGAGAGACAGTAAAACAGATGAAAGACAGATCCTGATCTGTATGAAGAAGGAACAAGGTTTGATTTTGGCACATACACCTACAAAGGGCCTCCGATGTACACATGGAAAACCCAGAAAGACATAAAGACCCCAGAGAAGGAGCTCTGGTTTCAGGATGTCTGTCTGGAGCAGATTTTTTTTTTATTGAGACATGAATGATTAAGCGGATATTTTACTGTCCCTTTTACATCAAAGAACTTGACAAGCAACAGGGGCAATACATCATAGTCTGTACTCTTGTAGTTCAGTCTTTGTATGGGCCATGTTGGGGAGCTTCACTCACTCCGTTTCCAATCAGGTGAAAGTGATTTTATTCTTTAGTTAATAAGTGTATGTTATAGTTTCTCATGTAAATAAACAGTAGTATTTATTTTATTGGTTTTGATTTGTAAGTGTCTGTTATTGTCTCTTGTATGTATGCACATGAACACCACTTGCTCCACCAAGTGTAGGCAGTTTGGGCTGTACCATCAGTGACCACTGAGCCAAAACACAATCTGATACATGCAGTTTGCATCTCTTCACTTTTTTGGCAATTGTAATCTATCCAGTTATTTGAAACAATACCATGTAATTCCAGAAACATTCCTGGGGCCCAGAAGTTGAATCCTTTTCTCTCTTCCTCTAGCACCATCATTGTGTCACGATCTTAACCAATATTTGGTTTATTTGGTTTATACCTGCAGAACTAGTGCCAATTCCCATCAACCTCAGCTGTACTTTTTGTATATAGTGCAAAGCTAACTAGCAACAAATTAAATTAAGATGGTGGACAAAAATATTATACTTCCTAGACATCAGCATAACATTGTAATTTTGAGCATGTCAGTATGTTGATGTTACCATTTAACTCAAAGTACCACTGTGACTAAAGACAATCTAACAGATACCAGTGTGGCTGTAGACGGGGAGCTTGTACAGATAAAAAGACCCAGAAGAAAAAGATTTTTAAGTTCTGAGACAACTGAAACATAGATTGACTGACCGTACTGGGGTCTCATTTATGATGCTTTCATTATTTTTTATTTGGTTAAAAAATGTTCAATATATAAACGCAAGACACGAACATTTCTTTTTCTGTTGCTGTTTTCTGATCTGAAATACTTTCTGTACTGCCTGTAGTATTTTTATTCTATACCACAAAAGGTAATAATCTATAGTTTTTCCCATATTTTTATTTACAAATATTTTAATAAAAAAAAATTTAAATGTCAATTTTAGCATTATCTACACATACACACAAAGGTGGATGGTTTAAAATAAACAGTGTGTGTTCAGTATATGTTGGCATGGCAACGTGTACTGTAAGGATGTAACAGGCTGCGTGTGACACGGGTTGTACAGTATGTGAAGGTTTGAGTGGTACCCATGGGAGTGTGCGTGAGTGTGGCTCCATAAACACAGCTGTGTCAGAACAGGAGTTTAAAAGGGTGGAGAGGTGAGGAACAAGAGGAGCCAGGTAAAAGATATTTTGAGGCGTAGAAGCATTAATATATGTCACACTGACAGATTGAACGACATACATATATGTTTCTCTGCATGTGTGTGGTATGAAAGAATGTCTGAATATAAATAATATGGAAGATCTGCTGATTAAATGTCTGTGCTATGCAGCTGTTTTTTTATGTAAAATGCAAGTTGTCTGCATTTGTACATACAGCATAGTAGTAGGCAGCAGAGAGATTTATTGTTTCCCCTTGTGTGTATTTGTGCATGCATGTGTGCAGGTCATTGTGAAAGGAGCTGGCAGCAGCCTCCTCTCTCCTCTTCTCTCCTGCGATAATCAGTAAGAACGGCGGCCTAGCCTTCTCTACCTCTCCCTGCCTGTGGTTTGTTCACATACCGTCTCAGCCGAGCGGGTAGGAATGTGTGTGTGTGTGTGTGTATGTGTGTGTGTGTGCGTGTGTGTGAGTATGTGAGAGAGGAGAGGGAGAGATTTGGTGTGTTTGTGTGTAAGAACAGTGGGTGGGGGTTGAAGAGGCCCTGTAAGGGAGAAGACAGAAAACCTGAAAGTAGTTACTTGGCCTTTTTTCCTGCAGTAAACAGCACGTGATACACATAAATTCAAACCAGCCTATTATAAAGTGCATATGTATGTGTGTGTGTGTGTGTATATATATATATATATATATATATATATATATATATATGATAAACATTTTAATCAAACTGCACTGAAGGTGCAGTAGTTTGGCTGAATGTTAGTCTTGGGAAGGTTAATATTCTAATTGGGAGGAAATGAAAAATATTGAGTCCAGATTTACATTTTCCTTCAGGGTGTAGGGTTCATGTACAATACAGCATGCTGGTGTGTTGCATTAGAAGAAGTGCAGTTGGAGAAGTGTCTGTTTTCGATTTGTTGGACACACAACCTGGTAAGCTGTGCTATTTTGCAGTCACATGCGGGCAGAAGAGGAAAGAGGAAAGCATTAAAACACTGCTGTTTGTGTCTTTTCCCAGATGATCTGTGGGCTTGGTGAGCCTCTGTTCTTTCCCAGAAACTGCCACATACACATTTGTCCTTTGTGATGACACCTATGCACTCCCTAGCTCCTTTCCCTAACCTCAGTTATCACAACTGAATGCCTAAGTGCAAGCTCAGCTGTAACCCTAAGCTGACCCTAATTTTAACCTTAACTGTGACACCAAGTTAATCAGTCCCTGTGAGGAACTGAGGACTGGACATGTCCTTGTTTCTATGGTCTGAAACTCAAATTGGTCCTTACAATGTATAGCCATACAAGGACACACGTGTGCGCGCACACACACACACACACACACACTCCTACTGTCACATTCATTAATGAACTGCAGCTCTTGAAGAAGACACAACACAGGGTTTATATTACACCAGCTTGGCATGAACCTTCAGCTGATATAATCATAGTGTGATGAGAGGTTGTGATGACACATGTACAGAGAACATTTGGTGCCTTTCCAAAATGTCACTGTTACAATAACCCACTTACCATGATGATATGATGACTTTGTAGTCATGGCAAACATGCTTGTCCTGTTCTATTATACTATATAGCTTAATTAAACTACAACAATGAATGTGTTTGACTTACATACTGTAGGTTAATGACATTTCAGTTGCAAAACTTTGACTAGTTATTACACTGAATAACAAGTACATGCTCTTAATACTCAAAGCAAGGTTGTCAGGACTGTAGTTAGCGATTTTAGCAAGAAACCCTTCCTGAAAGTGGTTGACTGGCCAACTGTGACTAGACGCCTCACTGTTTGCCAGGGTGATTTTCCAGTAGTGTAACTCTTTTATGTCATCCAAAACATGTGCAGCTATGATGAGATCAGCACAAATTGGGTATAAATGCTCAAACAAATTGATTCTATGAGATTTTTAGCTTTTAAGGGCGGCTCAAACAGTTTAGAAGCAGTTTGGAAATTGGTCTGATATGCAGCGTCAGGCATCATCAGCTGCATCAGCCTGAAGCTAGTGGGTGAAATCTCAATAGAAAGGATTTGCTTTAAAAAAAAAAACAAACTCCCATATTAAAAAAAAAAAGGGAAATTATGGAGTAAACTGTATAAATTCTCAGCATATTCTTATGTCCAAGTTTATATTGCCCTGTTTGAAATCACCTGCAAATCTATTTTGCCCCTGCTGATTTTGGTGATTTCAGTGACTGTAGTCTGAGCAAATTCTTATGTTGAAGCTTTGAAACATCCAGTTTCAATTAGCACAACAATCTCTGCTAATCTCTGTAGCTCGCTGAGTCAGTTCCTTGTGAATGAGTAAGTTTCAATGTTTAAAAATGTATGTATTTTGTGTACCCAATTATTATATATATTTTATATATATATACACACATTGATTGTTGTACATATGTTCACCGTCTGTGTAATGAGATAAGTTAGATTTCACAGCCTGTTATTAAACTGTCACTGGACAAACTTCCAAAATCTTGATAACACCACAGATTTGCATATTTTTGCACATTTGAGTAGCTTTGAGAAAGAGTTGTTCATACTCGCACATGTTTAGGTTGGATTTAAAGATTAGCATATTAAACAAGCATTAGTGTCACATTGTCTGTGGTTTAGTTATGACGAGAAGATCACTGACTCTCTTGTACAATCCATATGCAATGACGACCCAGCAGAGAAGCAGCACTTCTCACTTCCCAAGTGGGGTGGGAGCAGGTCAGCTGGAATGTGATGTCAAATCTATAATTCAGTGTAAAGCACGGCTGGAGTATTAGACAAGAGTTATAGAAAAAGAGAAAAGATAGCATGAGAGAAAATTGGCTTAGGGATGAAAATCTATTATGCATTAATGGAAACAGTTAATTCAAGTCAAATGTATTTATATAACCTAAAATCAGAAATTACGCCAGCGCTTCAGAAGGTTTTACAATACAACTTGGACACCCTCGATATTTAGTGGGCATTCAAATTGAAAACAGCCATATGTTATAAAATGATGCAATGGTGAAGGTGCACTGTTTCACTGGTGAGGTCCAGTTTGAGTAACAAATTATTAGATATTATAATACTATAGAGCATTTGACAGCTGGTTAGTTATTTTATGTTTTCTCACAAGAATTGCCTGGTAATCCATAGAAACACAATATAATTATTCTACCAGTAACATACACTTACAATGTACTTGACTGTCCCCCACACACTGTTAATGACATGTATTGTGTATTATGTATTGTGTTCAACTTTTAATGGGGACTGTGTGTCTTTGTGCTGTAACTCTCAGCACTGGCAGCCTTACTTGTCTGCCTGAACTTGACCTTGAAATTTGGTTTGAAAAAAAAAAAAAAGTCCAGAAAAACCAATTAGCAGTAGGTTGTTCTGTATCAAAAAATGCAATTAAATTCATACTGTAACTGTAAGAAGGATGTAGATTTAACACAAAAAGTGAATTTAACATTCTGCACAAATAGTATACTCATGTGTTTATTTATGTTGCTGTAAAACACGACTATCCATGCACCGCAGTAGTTGACTTGTGTTTATATAAGTGTTAAAATTGGCATCATTGCCCCAATCAGAATGAAAGTAACACTGTCACAGTGGGCGCACAGTACCTTAGACCAGGAGTGCCCAACCCACATTCCTTGAGGGCCACTGCCCTGCTTGTTTTCCAGCTACCCCTGCCATCCCCACTGCTGATTATCTGGATCAGGTTCGTTCTGCCAATCAGAAGCTGCATGATACCAATTCACTTTGTCTCCCTCCCCTTTCCACCCTCATCTGAGTTGGTATTTTTCAGCTAATGTTTGACTGAACACACCTGATCCAGGTAACCAGCAGTGGGTAGGGCAGAGGTAGTGGTAGAAAACAAGCAGGGCAGTTGCACTCAAGGACCAGGGTTGGGTACCCCTGTAGGCTGGATATGTATGATTTTCCATGTGGGAAGGCAAATAACTTGCAATGCAAATGAACATGACTGACACCAAAAATAGCTACATTTATAATAAATTACTCTACATGTAATTTACAAACTCAGGAAAGTGGATTTGGTTACACTCTAAAAACAATTTTAAAAAGTGACAGATTACATTCTGTGACTCTCCTACATGTCCAAACACATATAATGGAAACTTACTTAACCACTTTTGATTGTATTAATATCACTGGTTAATGATGATTCAGGTGCTGCTGGGTGCATCTGAATGAAGCTGTTTGTGTCCCACACTGACCTCCTCACCTCCACCCGCACATGCCCACACTTGTACAAAGATGTGTCTGCGTAAAAAGGACAGCACAATACGCTCCCATCTCTCTGCCTCTCGCTTCTCTTTGAGCTCATCCTAAGCCACCGCCCAGACTAATTCCAGCTTGCATCTCAGTGCCTGGAAAAAAAGGAAAACAGAGTCATAAACATGCCAGATTAGGTCAGAGTTGGTTTCATAACCATTCCATGACCTCTTTGCTCTACCCCTCTTTCTCTTTCCCTTGCTGTCGCTGTCTTTTTTCCTCTTTTCAGCACATTTCTCTGTCCTCTCTCTTTCCTTCATCTCCCTGCTCTCCACTTTCTGCAGACCAATCTGTCTTCTATTTGGTTTTGCTCTCTTTTCCAATCTTGCCTGTCCCCCGTTCTTTTTTTATGTACGCTATCTTCACACTCTTTCACCCAGTTTATGAGGTCCCGCTGTACCTCTAAACTTCACAAGTCCCGCGCTCCTTGTATTTCCCTTTCCCTTTTTTCCTTTTGTCAGTCTTTTCGTTCTTATTTTTTTCCTCACCCTGATCTCACAGAATTTATTTTCCCTTTTCTGCACTACGGCCATCTTAGTCACCAACTCTTAGCAGTCCTGATGTTTCAACATGGCAAAGAGACATTTCATAGCAGTAGCTATAGCCAAGTCAATATATAGATGGCTTCCAGAAACCATAAAAAAGACAGTGAGATTGATGAAAATAGCACTGTGGTGCAGTGTCCTGGTATATGAGGGGAAAAAACGGTACATTCACTGCTCTGGTGAGCTGAGGGTTTACTGTGAATCTTACACATAATTTGTGCTGTTTGTTGCCCCTTTTAAAACAGATGCTCATGTGTTCAGGTTCTCAAACCTCAAAGGTTTGTGGTGTTTTTGGACAATCTTTCATTTTGTTCACAGAGGTGACCACTGGTAATGTTGCTAATAAAGCTTAAAGGGGCATGACACCAATTTAACATAGGAATATCTCTGTACTGTGAAGTGAGGGATGTTTTTATGGCTCTGGAGGAGATTTGTCTGAGAAAATAAGCTTGATTATGCCATAATCATGATGCCATGAGAGTTATTTCCACTTGGGTTCAAAAAATGTTAACAAAGACAACCACAAAACCAGAATTTTAAACTGGGGTGTGGATTTGGAAAGACCTGGGGAATTTACCAGGCAGGAAGGTTCTGAAGACTGACAGTATAGAATTGCATTATGGGAAGTGTTGGCTCCAATGTTTGTGTAGTATGATTCATACAGGGAACTGAAGTGAGGATATACTTTCTCTGCTTCTTCAGCTGGACCTTTTTTCATTAATGTAATACCTCAACAATACTCAATTACTGTAGCAGGGAGCACTGATTCTATTGCATAGGTACTTTACTTTGACATCGTCATTCTAAGCATGGCATCCAGTATTTTGTCAAAAAATGTTGTGTTTGTGGAATCTAAACCATGTTAGATAGAAGGATATCGATTTTCCTTTCTTTTTTTTCCTTTCAGTGTTTTATGGTTCTCTTTCTTTGCACATGTATTCCTATTCAAGGTCTGGATTCAATTTCAGCATCAAAAAGAAAGCAATCTAACAAGAGTGAAAATGAGAAATCCATCCATCCTTTATTTCTACCAACTTATTCCTAACCAGGGTCCCAGGGATCTGCTGGAGCCTATCCCAGCTCCCTTTGGGTGAAAGGCAGGGGTACACCCTGGACAGGTCACCAGTCCATCACAGGGCCACATAGAGACAAACAACCTCACACACTCGCACTCACTCCTATGGGCAATTTAGAGTCACCAATCAACCTGACATACATGTTTTTGGACTGTGGGAGGAAACCCACACAAGCACAGGGAGAACATGCAAACTCCACACAGAAAGGTCCCTGCTGGGTTTCAAACCAGGAACCTTCTTGCTGTGAGGCAACAGTTCTAACCACTAAGGCACAGTGCTGCTAAATGAGAAATCAAAAATATTAATTTGTTTTAAACCATTGTGCTTTTAGTACATTTAATCATTTGCCAATGTACCTGCTCTATTTTGTCATATTAAAACATGTATGCAACTCCAACTGAATAATCATATGATGATGATCACATGTGGTATTTCAAAAGCTACACCATCTAGACAAAACATATTGTGTCATACATGACTAATATTCATTTTATTACAGGAACAAATGTACTGAGGAATTCTTGTGTGTATGTTTTGTAAAACAACCAACTCTTATAGGAATTGGATCTTAAATGATTTATTGACCATAAATTTCATTGATCACAGTTTTTCAGAAACATGTAATCTAACATAGAGTTGAAAACAAACAGCATGGCTGCTGGGCACGTTTGTGGCCAAATATTCTGTAATCTGTTGTGGTAATTTAATTAGTCAAGAAAGAGTGTGATTAATCAAATCAATTAGATTGCACTATGAAACATAAATCATGTTTCCCCAGTCTCATTACCAACCTCGGGGTGGACGTGTTAGTGTGTGTGTTAGTGCATATGTTCTAATGTATGTGTGTGTGTGTGTGTCTCGTGTGTCTCTCATTGTGGCAATGTGTCCAAGTGTGACAGTGAGAAAATGTGGGTTTATCCTTCAGCAGCAACTATTTTATGTACAGAGGGTGGCAGCTCTGTTTGTGTGTCTGTGCATGTGTGTATGTTGGCGTGTACAGCTAGTGTACACTAGAGAGTAGTTGGAGAGGAGAAAGCGAGGGATAAGCATTTGCAGGCTGCAATTATGGGTAATTTTCCAACAGCAGCAAAATTAAAGCCCCCCAAAACAAAACAAAGAGGGCAAATTTACTCCCTGGACGAAACTGTCACACAACATAGAGGGAGATACCGAGACAGAGCGAGAGCAAGAGAGAGAAGGAGAGAGATGACTGTTATACATACAAAGCTTCAGGCAGCATCTATAATACAAATATTGACAAGTGATGTCTGTCGTGTTTGTCAGTCAGTTTGGTTCATGTGTGGACTAAAGCAGCTCCCTTGTCTCTTCACTCTGGGCCCTGAAGAGGCTGAAGCTTCTCCCGGTTACTGTGGTGCCACCGTAAAGCATTATACCGATAATCCAGCCACACATGTGCAAATGCTCATTTTTGTTTGTTGTTTGTATTATAAGTGCCTATTCTGATCAAACCTAAATTGTGTATCCAGCTCCAACAGGGCAAATACCTCAGTGATGTGTACACTGCAGTGGTATGGAAGCTAGTTAGATTTTTTTCTTCTCAAAGCTGTGTTGGTTTTGACTTTGATGTACGTGCATTTCTGACATGCCCAGTTTAAAGCTGCATTAGTTGTTTTTCACTCGTCAGGGGGTTTGACACAAGCTGAAAACACAGAGACCCTAAGATAGTGAGACGACAGGACTTTCACCATTTATTATCATATCGAAACAAATGTTAGCAACTACTTGTTTTAGATGCAGCAGATATGAAGCAGCGTAAATATTGTTTTATTTTAACTGTGTTTCTGGCTACTTGACAAATTTAAGTGTTGTATTTATTTTAGCTTCTTTAGTTTTTGTCTCCACCAACTCTTGAGGGAAAAGCTTCCTCTTGTTCAGCAGCTAGGTGCCTTTCTGCTGCTTTGTGCTGTGTAGGTAGTTGATCAGAGATTTTTGGCTGAAAGCTATGGTGCTGTTACTTACTGGAAACAATGGTGACGAAACCAGCAGTTTGAGGCTTTACAACCAAAACAGTAAGCTCAAATAAATGAAACAGCTTGTTATGGCTGAAAGTGAAAACTCTGAGTTTGTCACAGTCATTTGATCCATTGTTAATATAAAATATTAATTAGCAGAGCTCCATGTGAGTATTTCTTATTGTAAACAACATGGAAAATTTGAAGTTCGAGCTGCAAACAGTGTAAAGTAAATAGTTTCTCTTCCAAATGTTGATTAATTCAGTCTCAAGTTTTCAGAGGCGAGCTCTCAGAAGGAAGAGTAATAGAGGGTGAAGTCGGGTAGGCGTGACTCATCCTGTTCTGATAATCACCAGAGCTGAAATTATAAGCTGGTATGCATATCAATGAGAACTGAGCTACCATGACAACTCCCAACGATAGGAATATTCCTCATAACAAATATACCTTTACTCATTTACTTTTCACATTTTGTTAGTGGAGACCATATCAGTATATTTGTGTATATGTAGCGGTGCAAGAGTGTTTTTAGGGAAACATTCCTTTAATGCTGTGTGTGTCTCCCAGAGCGAGGTGATAGCAGAGAGCAGCCACAGTGCAGAATGGGGGTTAATTAACTAAACCTCAGTGTCACTGCACATTTCCTTTCCTTTCCTCTCCTCTCTTCTCCTCTCCTCTCCTGCTCAGGGCCACTTTTATAGTTTTTTAGTATTGTTTCCACTGACACCAGAACAGCCATCATTAAAAACTAGCTAGCAATATAGCCCTCAGCACAGTAATCCCATCAAAAAGAAACGGGGTAACAACCTCTGTCTAATCCTTCATTAGCCTGGCTCCTCCCCTCACATCCTAACCTCCACTCCACCACATCGCCAGTAATTAGCTTAGCACTAACGAGTTGCCAGAGGTAGCAATAGTTCATCTCAGCTGCTACAACTCATGTTAAAGTTCAAAAATGCTGCTGGAACAATGGCATATACAGTATTTATGTCATTATTCAGTATCACATACTTACCAACTTTTTCCACAATTGACAATTTATGTTTCAGGAATAGTTTATCAATCAGAAATAAAGTGTCTCTGCTAACAGTCAAATCTCTTAAAATCAGGCAGAAGTTATACTGGGAAGGGTCTGCTCTTCCTCCACATGCTCTTGACTTTTGCTTATCCACTCCAAAGTTGTACACCACACAAAACAGGACAAAACAAACATATACCCACAGGTAAACCCTAAAACTACAGAGGCATCAGTAAGCCACATGTTCTGGTTCTGTCACATCCCTAAGGAGTTCTGGGGTGATATTTTTGATGCCCTTTCTGCAGTGTTGGCTGTTAAAATTACCCTATCTCTATCTGTTGCATTAATCCAGAGGCCACTCAGCAGTGTGCAGTTTTTTAAAGCACTAATAAACTGTCACACATAGTGGCGCCATAAAGAACAGGTTAGACTTGTAGTACGTCCTGAGTGCAGCCAATGGACGTTAACGTTTGTGCTGAGTGACTCAAGTGTTGCTCATAAAAAACTGACAGGCTCACATTAAAGTGTTAGTCACAATGTGTGTTAATATACACTAAGCATGGGTTCATATGAATAGGAAATTATAGGAATTTACCTTGTATGGCAGGATGACTGACACTTTAATTAAAATTAACAACCAATCATAGAAATACTTGTAAACAAATGACTTCAAGGAAAGGAGGAAGCACATGCACATGTATAGTTATGATGTCCAATACAGTATTTACAGAGCCATCTCATTGAAAAACTTAACTGATTTACATGCATAGTCACCAAAATATTCCAAAACTATCAACGGTCCTGCAAACATACATTTATTTTGAACTTAGTTGAAATGTATTGAGATTTAATGGGCTGAAATGTATCCTCTGAGTTACATAAACTAGGAAACACCTCCATTAAACTATTAAAAAATACATCAGTGGTGCCAGTAAGCAGTTTTTAAGCAGATAAAAGACTCAGTACAATTAACTTTTCATAAGTGTTGATTAATCACAGGTGAACAGAACAAAATACAAAAGAACAGGAGAGTGAATACAAAATAAATACAGACAATTATTTTGTTTCCAGTAAGTTTGAAAGTGAAAGTAATACCTAACCCAAATATCATTCGTCCTTTGACCTGGATACCATCAAAAAATGTTCACTGGGTTGAACCACCTGCACATTGTAACAGCGATTTATAAGACAATCTGCATAATAACCTTTATAACATTTAGTTTTTAAACTTTAAACTGGACTGTTTTAAATCTGTTTGACTGCTTTTAATGACGCTCAGGCTCTGCTGTAACACTGTAATACATGAAACACCAAAATGAATCATATAAACTTGCATTTCAATTCAGAACCACAGATTTTCCTACAGAGATCCAGTCCATTCTGAAAACATTACAAAATACAATTGAAAGTTACAAATAGCCACTGCAGTTCTGTGATGATTTTTCCCTGTTTTCTGCAGTCAGTGTCCCTGCAGATAAAATCACATGTAAGCAGGGAGGTAACATTTCATCAGAATTGGTCACTGGAGACACATTTGATATACTCTCTGTAGTCCATCTGAAATAGATCTGGACACAATCTAGATATATCTGGATGCACACTAATAGGTCTGAATGTGGCCTTTGTTGTTATCGCTGTTCATGCAAAACACAGAAAGAATCATTTGTGTTTGTTGTTTTAGCCTAGAACCCTAAATGATTCTGCATGCTTTCATGACACTGATCCTGTATTCCTTTGGAAAAACAGATTATTTTTTCAGATTTGACGTTATACATAGTTGAGAGGTGATTGATGATCTAAGAGAACAAATGAGAGAGATGACCTACAATAAAGGTCCCTGGTCATTACCCATATCAGTCAACATGCCATCACCAAAACAAAACAAACTTCAAATATCATGAAATGTGCTACATTGTGTTCTAGACATCATCTATTATTTGCTTTGTTTCAACACCAAAGTTTAAAATTGTACTTAGAAAATGTAAAGTTTATTTTACTGTTAGAAAAGAGCATTAGTAGTGTTTGCAGAACAGTTGTTTCATTGCAATGAGTTTTGTTTCTGGAAGTAAAGTACTTGCAAATAATTTTCCAAATTGCATGCTCTAGAAGAATGTAACCTTTAGGCCAAAATAAAGTATCACACACCCTGCCTTTGTTGAGTCTAGTATGAAAATATGGATATGGTGGAAGTTTCCAAAACTAACATGAACTATTCTCACTTTTCGTCTCTTTTTCTAATTGCTGACTTATTAAGGTTGTTAGGTGCAATAAATAAGCAGATATGACATTTTTTGGAAATTTTCTATGTGTTAAAATGTGCAATTACACATCAGGATAGTCATTCACAAATATAAACAGGAACCTAGATATTTGTGAAACACCAACGCTTTCAAATAATATCAATAATATACTTTTTTTTTTTTTTACTCTTTTTAACAAAGTAAATAAAATCACATCAATTCAACACGTTTTATTTGGAACAACATCATAAATCTAAACTAACAGTAACAAATCCTCTATTTTCAACAATGTACAAATAACTTCAGGTTTTTATTTCATTCCCTAAAGTCCCTCCTTGTGTTTCTGTCTATTGAAACAGATTGTGTCGCTGTGTTGGCAGAGGTTTCACAGTGGGTAACCCAGCATTTTGCCCTGCAGGTGTTCACACTATAAATGACTACTTTGGTAACATACAGTAGGAGGGTCAGATCCCTATATACTGATAAATCTCTCTCTTCCTGTCTTTCCATCTCTTCGTGTCTCTTTCACTCTGTCAGGCTGAGCCCAGCTGATCTGTTCAATCACCCAAAAGCACTGAGGCAGGACCCTGTAAAAGGTGATTCACTCTATTTTAGCCCTGCATACACCATTTGTCCTGCTCCTCTCATCCCATCATCTCTCTGTTTATGGTTCCCCTTGGTCAACCATTGTTGACCTAACACTGACGCGTGACATTAAAAGAAAAACCATGAAAAGCTATTTTTCTTTATTGTATGGATAGTGTAGGTTTTAGTCTTTGGTTCTCTGTCACCTATGAAAAATAAGTGTGCACAGACACTCCCATATTTATTTCCTAGAGTAAACACTTTTGTTATGCAACTGTCACCTGAACTAGTTTATTCTGGTTTTCTTTCTGAGAGACTTTTCAGTAACTTTTGTGACATTTTGAAAATTTTTGACAGTTTGAAAAAGCTGCTGAGTGCTAACAGGCACACTGTGTCTGCTACCAGTGTCTTGTTTGCAACCAATGACTGACATTCATGTTATTGATGTGCACCCAGATCCCAACAGTTTCCAAACTTTTGTACATGTCATTATTACACATGAAGAGTTTGACACCCACATGTGCAAAGTGGCTGATACAGTAAGTGAGCCAGGATTAGAGACAAAAGCTGGTAATTGGGGCAAAGAGCTCCATATTATCACCACTTCTCAGCTGAGCAAATGGGGATCTTGATTTGGACAGCAAGAAATTGCAAAAGAAAAAAAGAACACCCTTTGTCCAAAAAAAATATGGTAAACAATTACGCTATGTTCCCTATTGTTTCAGCCAGTGACCCGTGAAGGCTGAGAAGTGACTGATGTCTGATTGTATTGTGTTGTGGCCCCTCATCTCCATTCAGTGTGGCCAGGAAATGTAGGGGGACACGGCAATTATTTCTGATTTATCTACTTGGACAAATCCTGGCATAGTGAGCAGGGCTCCAGACTGTAGTTGAGGTTTGTGTCCTCATTATTGATATTCTCCATACTGTTGGCTCACTTCAAGCTTTGCCAAGACGCCCATTTCGTTCTTGGGGGTCTATGGTGCATGTCTGATTTTGAGATGCATGATTTTCAGCCATGTAAATGAGTTCATGGGTGAGTAGGTCATTAAAGGGGTAGAGGTTGACCTGATTTTGTCCATAATTGTCGATTGTTGATTTCATATGAGGATGAAATCAATCTGCTGAGAAATGTCAAATATATGGAACATCCCAGGTGTTTAACTGCCTGCTAATCTAAGAAACAGAGCAAACCATGAAATAATAAATTAATATTCAAGCTGGTTTCTTGTTATTGTTGCTTCACCAGCATCCTTTCTAAGCGAATCACACTTACCTCAAAGTACATAAAATAAAAAATCTACAGAATCATTTTATTGAGTCACCTAAATACAAACCATGATGGTTGGCCGGCTCCTCTGTATCAATGATATAACACAAATACTTATACTTACATATAGCCTCAGTGACTTGATGTTGAGCATTGACTTGTTACATGTGATGCTGCACTAGTGTTTTGCAGTTGCTGAACTTGATTAGATACTATATAGTGTGTTGGTTGAGGTATTGCTGCATATACTTCAGATACCTACTATATCAAGGTTCTCAAACTCCAGTCCTCAAGGGCCACTGCCCTGTTTCTTTTCCAACTAACCCTGCCTTTGCAGCTTCTGATTGGCTGAACACACCTGATCTAGGTAATCAGCAGTGGGTAGGACGGGGACAGTGGCTCTTGAGTTCTGGAGTTTGAGACCCCTGTACTATGTGTTTTATAATATTTGTGTGTGCAGTGTATTTTTTTACTAATGGTGAAAACAACATGTAAGTCGACTTTGTCAGGGATGAAGAACTTTTGAAATGACAAACATCAATCAAACACTACAGACGGTCTCCTTTGACCTCTGTTGTGAGGGGGTACCAAAGCAAGTAAACCATCTAACACAGTGTTTTATTTCACTTTCTTGAGTACCTCCTTTGGAGTAGTAGTTACAGTACACAACCGTAGATACACACCAAACAAACCCTCTTCTAACATGCATACTGGCATGTTTATGTATACTTAATGTGGTCATTTTTCTAGCCTTTTTAATAACTTTTAACTTTATTAACTTTTACATGCTCAAGGAATCATGACACATTTTGTGCAACTGCATCCTTTAGCTTCTCATTAAGTATTTCACATGAGGATTTAATTACTGTACAGTGCCTGATTGAACAATATAGAATAAACATATGGTTCATATGTTTCTATTTGTGTCAATACTGAATGTATATGTACAGTATTGTGGTGTTGGTAGTAAATGTATTTAATATTTCTGATTGAAAGCTGAATCAGTGGTGTTATGCACTGTATGTGGGACCATGGTCTCTCATTAAAAATCCCTCCGTTAATCCATTATAAAGCAACAGATCATTTTTCTTCTTTCTATATCCTGCTACTCCCCTGCTCCACCCATCCCCCACCCCAACAGTAAATTGACACTGCTCGGCACATGGAGCACGTGTCATATTCTTGTACATAGAGTGGCCCATTCAATTAATTCCCAGGCAAGCAGCTAGTCAGCCAGCCAGCCAGTGAGGCAGGCAGCCAGGGAGGAAGCATTTTTCAGGAGATGGCCATGTTGCCTCAGCCAGCAGTCACGAGCATGCATATCTTGTAGCCTCCCTCATAGCCAACATTGTGGCTCTGATACCTCTTTGTATCCTCATTTAGGAAGACCCTATGGAGTCTGTGTAGGGTGTGCTCCTGGTATTAAATACAGTGAGCGAATTTATTTGAAAAAATAAATATATATATATATTAACATATTCTGTAAATTTGAATAAATTTGAATATATATATATATATACACACTTTATTATATATATACACTTTATATATATATATATATATATATATATATATATATATATATATATACACACTTTATTATATATATATATACACTTATATACCCTATATATATATATATATATAGGGAGAGAGAGAGAGATCACCATTCAATCATGCAGCGATTGTCCAGATGTGACAAAGCAAGCAGGCACTGAACTTCTCTATTAGCTTTCTATTGTGTTTTTCATGTGTACAGTGGGTTGCAACACTATCAATGCATTATAGAACTGCATTCCCACTATCTCCATGAATGTGGCCTGTTCTCCTTGTTGCTGCTCAGAGTCCTGTAATATAAGCACTTCAGATGTGGTTGGACGTCACTGAAAATAACCATCTCTTTTTGTAGCAACTGGCCCTTAGTGCAGACAGGATCTTAGTGTCTTAAGCTTAAATGAATAGAGGTACATGTACAGTAGATGCTTGCCTTGCTGTGACAAAAGTTGTCACCCAAATGCAAGTCTATAAACAGGTTTTAAGAGGTGATTTAAAAGGTGAAACTGAATGATCCATCAAGCATTTCAGACAGGAGGTACTGTACCAATGTCTCTGGGCAGTGAAAACAAAAAATGAAGTGGTTACTTTTAGCATAAACTTAACTTGAGGCTTTGAAGCAGCCAGAAGGCCCCTGTCTGAGCTCAGGCTGTATACAGTTTTATAGCTTTTTCAAAGGTTTGCAGCATAGCTTGGAGTCACACCTTCAGAGGTTATCAGTAAAATCTTAAACATTACAATTTTGCCACAGCCTTTTGCACAAGCTGAAGGTATTCCTGCTTGATGTTAGAAGAAGATAAGAGCATAAATGCCTTCCAGACTGAGTAAAGTAAGTGAAGTAAGGAGATAATTGGTCCTGCATTTTTGTTAGGTCGCTTCATTTTGGCTGTCATGAATGTCTAGCTCACTGTGGTCAATTTGCATGATACTTCAGACAGTGAATGATTCATATCAATAGGCTGGCGCTTTTATAAAGTAGTATATTTATAAAGTAGTCCTAGTCCTCTGACTCACCAGTGCCTTTAGTTAAGTCTTTTTGAGAGATCCTACGCCAACAATGACCACAGTGTTCATTGTGCTGCTTAATCATCAGTGCGCTGGAGGAGCTGCAAGGTGCCATGACACACAGTAATGCCCAGACGCAAGCAGAGGCACAATGCAGAGAGCTGAATCTGTTATATTTAAGTCTGGATTCTGCGTCAGTGTGGCGGAGGCTGTTTACAGAGGATGGGAATGTGTGTGCGTGTGTGTGTGCGTCTGTGTGTGTGCGTATGCATGCATTTGTAAATGTGCAAATATGTGTGCTCTTTTGAGCCACTGTTTTTTAGCAATAAATATGCACAGCACATCTACTGTTTGTACTTAGGCAAAATAGATGGCATAGCTGGTGAGCAAAACATCTATCATTTCTGCCTCTGATTAATAGTTGTCCTGGGGATGGCTGCTCTGCAAAGAGAGAGAGAGAGGAGGGGGAGAGAGAGAGATGAAGTGAGGGATGAGAGGGAGAGGGAAGGGAAAGAGCAAAAAAGCAGAAAACAGCAGCAGAGAAAGAATAAGAGAGGAGGGGGAGGGATACCTCCTCCTGCTCAGGGGTCTGAAACAGTTGAAGAGAAAACTGAGCTCAGTGAGAGATTTTTGAATGTCTCCTGTTGTGTAATTGTGTATTAAAAAGATTTTACGCATAAAGCCTGTCAAGATGATGGTGTCATTTTTGGTAAAATGGTGATTCACACACTAAAATGAATTATTTTGTTTTGTGATTTTCTTTTTCCATTCATTTTTCTTTAAATACACATTTTATATGTTTTGCCTTAAATCAACCTTCTACTTTGTAAATCTGTTGCTATAGCATCACGTTGGTGATCATACTGAATGTGAATATGCTTATGTGAATCATAATGGAAAATTGTTGGCTACATGGTTTTCCACATATTTATTAACAGCAACTCCAAACGTAATGGCAAAATGGTTTTTTATTTGTTTCTAAATTGGCACATATGAACATTTTCCGATCTGACATCAGTATGAGCAGGACAACATCATTTGTAACTGCCTTCCAAAAATCATCACACATGCCCACAGAAAAAATGTTGTCATCTGTCTGTTGTCTGACTTAACACTGTTTAGGTTTTGTTCAGATGAAGCACAAAAACTACTACTGGTAATGATAGGAGAAGATTGGGGAAGACAATAATTTGGCTAACATTAGGTAATAACTGCGGTTACTCTTAAAGAAGAGCTTGATAAAGGGTCTCGAAAGATCTTTGTTTTGGTAAAAAGCCCATCTTGGTTACAAGTAGGGAGAAATCACAGTGTTGATTAAAAGAGAAGTGGCTCTGTTGGTCTCTGGGTTAAGCCAAACATGAACCGCAATATCCCTGTCTCGCATCTGGCTGGGTAACTTGTTGCTTGTCTCTGTTTTTAACTACAGGATGACGGCATTATTTGTTGGATTTAACTTAAAAGCTGCTTGATTAAGATTAGGGCAGGATTGTGGTTTGGGTAAAAAAAAATAATAAAAAATAAACAATTTAATTTAATGTTGTAGAACAATTGTGGTCATGTTTAACAGAATGAAATTGCTTGGTTAATATTAGGATAAGATCGCAGCCATGGATAAAAAGTAAACAACGCTGAGGCCAATTGCATATGCTGTTGACTTTTCCAATCACCTCCTGAACCAGTTTTGTAGGGTGAAAATATCAAAATATATAATTAACAGTTTTATGGTTATGCTCGAATAATTTGGTTTAGATTTAGAGAAAGATTGTGGCCTTGTAACATCTTTGACACAGATGCTTAGACTCAAAAACAAGAGTCATGGACAGGCAGGTAAATGTCATGCTTCTAAAGAAATGTGCTACCTGCCAAAATCCTCTGTGGTTGCTTCCAATTGGTTGGTGTGGGCCAAAGAGAAACACATTGACAAGGATGGGACCTACTGAAGAAACCATCTTCTCGAATAATGGCGTCTGCAGAGTCTATGTTCGGGCAGATTGTACTGAATGCAGTGCAAAGCTTAAACACAAACGCAGGACTGGTGGAACAGGCATTTTACGGCTCAAAAAGCTCTTAAGTCAGGATACACAGGGTTGGTAGGCGGTCAGAGAAGACAAACAAATCAGACACTGCAGGCAAAGGTCAGGATCAGGTAGACAAAAAAAAACTAGTAAACAGGCTGGAACATGAAGACTAGACAGACGTAGACAGTAGCTTCAGTCCTGTTTGATCATGTTCAGTGTGAGTGTCATTATGTAAACAGTTTATCATGCAGTCCTCATAATGGACATTGTTGGCCATAGGGTAGCTAACACATGATGTCCATCTCTCATGTGCAATGCAAGTTGTGTGTGTATTGTGTGTATTGTGTGTGTGTGTGTGGGTCTGTGCCATCTGCTCTGGTGTTGAGACAGTTAAAGGCAAACAAAGGACATAATGCACATACTGTAAATAGCCTTCTCTCTCTGTGACACAAGTCACTGTTAAACTGTGTGTGTGTGTGTGTGTGTGTGTGTGAGTGTGTGTGTGTGTGAGTGTGTGTGTGCGCGTGTGTGTGTGTGTAAGAGAGAGAAAAATGGGTGTATGCTAATAAGAAGCCACATGGATATGTAGGTCATGCCAACCTGTTTTCTACAAGGCTTACACCCTCTTTCCGTGTAACATACATACATGTATTCAAGTACACATGCAGAACTCACACACATACCGAGGCGCACAGACAGTCAGAGCAATCGCAAAATCCTTCCTTACTTCTTAAAACACCCATTTGTAGTTTGAGACATTCTGAGTGAAGCTGAGGTAGTAGCAAAAAGAGCAAGCAGGAGGGAGGTCACATTCCTGACACACAAACATACACACGCACACACTCCCTTGGATGCTTTTCTCACATAACCCAAAAAGCCCTGGTGAGCATCTTGCTGAGCCTCCACCTCAGTGTGGAGCCTGAGGTGCCATTCCATGGGCATCCCATGGTGCTGGCTCAGTTTTGATTTTACTCTTCACTGTGGTGTGCAATTGAGGAAAAAAGCTTCAGTGTGCCGTCCAGGCTGCTGTCTTTTAAACTTCAAGGTGTATACAAACCAATTTAAAGCACGAGCATGGTTCATGCAAGAGGCGGGCTCCCGTGGGGCCACCTATCAATATGTTTAAGTTGGAGCATAAGGGGAGGAGGAAGGAGAAGAGCCAAACAATACCTCCATCCCACTCTCCTGACAACACAGGCTGCTCTAAATTCATCATCCCACTGTGGCTATTTTCAGAGCTTAAAAAATTAGGCAAACTTTGTACAGGAGTGTCTCCTCATCTCCTGTTTGTTTCTGTCTCTCCTCCTCCCGCCCACCATCTCTATCTGGTGTAGGTGTTAAGAACATTAAGAATGGCTGTTTAGTTTCCATCTGGTTTTATTCACATCACTGAGCCCTCTGCCACCTGCACCCCAGCTCCTTACACTGACAGGACCACAATCCAGGCTGCGCCCACCCACCCCGACACAACCACTCGCACGACACACACCTTGTGTCAGCTACTGTCCCATTTTTGCATCATGTGCAGTTTAGCCAAGTTAGTCAAATGAACAAGCTGCTGACATGACTGAACAAAACACAGCTGACAACACATTAGTCTCTCTCAATTGTCTCCATCAACCTGTCACTTCATTTTTATAAATACCAATCATATCATTTGGTGCTTCCATATAGCTGTAATTGATTTGTGGTGTTTTATTTTCAGGTGCTCAGTCTGGAAAGATCTGAATCACTGACAGGAGCCTCATATGAGTTGACTCATAGTGATGACTGAAATAAAGTGAATTACTTAATGGCTGTAGAAGTTGCAGCTTTCATTTCCTTCCTTGTGTGATTGGTAGTTTCACCACTGAAGGCATGTGTTGAGAAGCTCAGGGAGTGAGTGATGTTCACAATAGCACCAGTTCTCTCTTGTCGGGCAAAGAGGCGCAGACAACCGTCTATGCCTGACTCCCTGGTGTGACAACCCCCATTACCCGTCTGCTAAAACCCCATCCCCCTCTGCCACACACACACACAAACACATATAGGCCCTTGGGGCAGTGGGAGGTCACAGTTCTCCATACTGGTTGGCAGTGGTATATGAGGGCGCGTGGGAGACATGCAGCAGAAACAAACTATAATGCAGAATGTGTGCATGTGCTAGTGTGGGCACGCATGCTGGCAAGAATGCTCATGTGCATGTTTTGGAACAGAGAATTAGAAAATGTGACAGAGCTGGGGGAGGGAAATGAGGGGTGGTATTTTAGAGAGAGAGGGAGGGAGAGAGAGAGGTTGCTAAATGGAGAGCAGGGATGGTACAAGAGGAGGAGAAAAGACTTGGCATGACATGTTTTTGTGGGTTCCACTGAGGCATGTTTTTGGCGTGGTGGCTGCCTTCACGCTGATGATGCAATTTCATCGCCTGCCCGCGCGTCACAGGCGGCGCGTGTACTTCTGCCACCGCCGGGCTGGTCCTTATCAGAGTGCGACTGCGGTTTACCATGGCCCTCGAGGTCCAGCTTAGGGGATCAGGATACCACAAAGCCTGTTACAGAAACAGCTAGCTGCCACTCTTGCTTCTCACTCACTCTGTGTTGACTGGGGCCTGTAGTCTTCTTCAGCCCTGTCATGGTAATTTGACTCTCCATCTGACGAAGGCAGAGCCAATATATTGTGGTGGTGGTGAAATAGAGGATGGCAGGGTGGAGAATGGTGGATAATGGCTAATGGAAGAAGAGAGTGAGCAGGCATTGATGTAACCCCATGTTTCAGTGTGGCTCTGTCGGGTTGGGCCTAGTTGTTAGTGGTTCCTATCTAAAACTAAGCAGGAAGCCACACTGGAAAAGTCAAGAGCAATTCTTCCTCACAGTTATCAGCCAGCAATAATGTGGATCTGCTGGTGGTGAGATTACAGCCAAGTTCATCTGTATTGTATCAGCTGGGATGTATCAATGACAAGGGAGTTTTCTCTGGTGAGATCAATACTGCTGCTTTCACTGCAGTGGTCCTTCTGGGGTTTTTTCATTCTCTCTAACATACAAACTATTCAGCCATACTTTACCTTCAACCTTGTTCATTTTGACAAGCAAATCTTTTCACCCAACTAGGTGTCTCCTCCTGTCTTACTTCCTCTCTATGCTGCCCTTTCCTTTTCCATGTCTGCAGACTAGCATTGGACAACAGATGTGGAATATGGTCAACAACATGACTCTGTCCTCCCTGACTGTGTGAGGATATGGACCCTCACTCACACGTTGAAAAATGTGTATATGACCATGGTCGGGCAGGCATCTGTTCACGCATGTGTATCAACATGTTTATTCTGCGGTGAAGCTGTGCCACTTCTCACAGAAAGAAAACACATGAGAACATTAGAGCCACCTCCCTCCCTCTCTCTTGCTCTCTCTCTCTCTGCCACTGCACTTCTTCCCAGCCTCTCTCTCCCCCTCCCAGTTCTTCTTCTTCTTCTTAAAGGTACAGGGACAAAGTGATTGGTTAGAAAACATGAGATGCGAAGGAGGACACAATCAAAATACTCTGCAAAATGATCTCTGCACCTCATTAGACCAAGTTTTGGTTTCCAACATTACAATTGCCCCAACTTTAAAGGAGGTCTTAAATTTAAATTCTATCATGTTCTTTATATGTACCTAATATATTGCATATTTAAGGCTCTGTCTGATAAAGGTTCATTGCATGTCACACTCTGTAAAATGGGGGCAAATGGGTGTTTGAAATCAATCCATTTTGGTTGTTTAGTCAAAACAAGGAGGAGACATTTGGCCAGTTTCTTTAAGTTGTGGGCAGATGTCTTAACCAAAATGACCTGGAAAAGCAGGTGGAAGAAAATTAGCCACGATATTGTTGAGTTATAAAATCCTGTCAAATAGAATTATAAATTGCTGTAGTATGATGGCATATGATAAGGCTTCATACTCATGGATCTGTTACTCAAACCAGCCCTCTTAGGTCACATTTTATATTCTCAGTGGTACATGTATAAACAAACCTCCGTCAACGTCTCACCTCTTAAAAAAGGCATTATATTTTATACCTAAAGGCTTGTTAAGGCCTCATATATCCTGGGTAAAAGGTAAACCTGAAGTAATACATATACAAATTAAAAAGAAAAAGGGAGAACGTACCACAGTCTCAGCCAGTAAGGTTTTGTGTTGTCAAACGTAACGTGTTGAACTGTTTTTAAAGGTTCCAATGACTTTGAACATTTTCACAAGGCTGCCTAGAAAGATACAGGAGATGGATTTTATTATTATCTCTTTCATGCGTGGTTGTAACCTGTATCTGCAGAGGAGGGGCACAAAAAGCAATGAGTGCCAAAGCTTGCTTTCTTTCTTTGTCTCTAATTATGGGAGCGCTGAAGAGCACAGAGTCTTTCTTCATCACAGCAGAGGCCCACAGTAGCCGCTGGGTGTCAGATGGAAGAAGCAGAGCGAAGGGGAGTCGGGGGGGAGAAGGTGCCGGGTGTTTGAGAAAGGCACAGATAAACTTGGTGACCAAGTGGAATGACGCAAATCAAAACGGACAAACAGGCAGGAAGGCAAGCAGACAGACATAACAGCTGGTACTTAGGCATGAAGACAGACAGACAGCGCAGCAGACAGACATAATAACAGACGCACAGGTTCATATTTGGGATAACAGAGAGCTTGTAGTTATGTAAGCAAGGGCTTACAGCTTCAAAAATCTTTTAGTGAGCTGTTAGTATTATTCAGTTCTAGCAATGAAACAAAACCTGTGTGTTTGTGCAGGCATGATTAAAAGGCATGTGTTTGTGCAGGCATATATATAGATATATATATATATATCTATATATATAGGGAGAGAGTGGACATTTGAGTTAAATGTATCCTTCATATTAATATTGGCTGAATGATTTATTGATTGATGTCTCTACAGTTTCCTGTGTAAATTTTCCACTTACATGAACAACAGGATTGACATCAATGATTTTGTCACATGCACATGCCTCCCATTGTCTCCCACTCTCTAGATGTTACATTTGCACACATGGACTTCCTCAGACCTGGTAACCCAATTGGTGACATAAAGAGGGTAAAAAGGTATTTGAGTCAAACCAGCCCTCTTTTAGGAATTCCCTTCTCTATAATGTATGTAAACATGCCATTTTTCATCTACAAGGCAAGATGTCAAGGAGAACAGGATAAATGGAGAGTTAAGGAGAAGAGGCAACTCCAGGGGCCACAGCAAGTCATGACAGACTCACAGGTACTGACGGATGGAGGTCTCACTGCTGCCTTGAGTTTGGTTGTTTTGGTGCTGGTGTTTTTTTTTGTTTTTTTTTTTTTTTTTTACTCCTCCACCACACACAAGCATAATCTACACACTCACGCATGCAGGCTTTGGGAACACCTCCTGAGCCAGGTGCTGAGAAATGGGCTGAGAACATCATCCATTTGCTTGTTGTGGAATTATTGAACCTGTAATTAATTATAATTTGGCCTCACAAAGGCTGGGGCTGGGGGAATTCCTCTGTTGGTCTGGACTGCAACTTATTGTGTTTTTCCTTCCCGTGCAGGCTGATGTTGGGGCGGAGCAGAGACCTAACAGAGGTACTGCCTGCACGTTTAATGTGGGCCCTCGCTGCTGGAGATGTTGCATAACATGAAGGGAAGAAGTAGACAGGAGCAGAGTAACAACAGCTTAACACACACTTCATGTTTAAGGAAGCCACTATCCCAGAGATGGTTTAGTGATTCCTGGATTTGCAGCTACATTGTTTCAGTAAGTAGGACGCCACCCAAAAAAGAGAAACTCAGAAGCAGAAAAAAACAGCTGTATGTTCCTGCTGAAGTCGATATGGGTTTCCCAGATAATGACATTTAATCTTCCCATACTCTTTCATATTGCTCAGTTTGTTATCCTGGCCCTGTATGAACAAAATAGCAGTGAAATATATCCTTCTACAAGGTGTGGTCTCTATTGGTTGAATTTAGATCACTTTACAGTTATTATATATCATCACTATTATTCATCTTAACCTTTGACGTCAAACATGTATTACTTTATCAGATGGATTAACAGTTTTTACCTTTCACCTCAAACCTCTGGCTTGAGACCTGTGTGACTGCATCATCACAAGGAATCACTACTCATCCAGTGTGTAATGTTTTTTTTTCCACTTCCAGATGAAATTTTAAAAAGAGAATTTGCATAACAAACTAGCATTGTGGGGTTTGAAAGAAAGGAATGAGGTAGGGTAAGTTTTTTGAAACATGATATTTAGTCTATTTATGGTAAATATTATACCAAGTGTTTTTGGAGCTTGACTCACACTTCATTTATACTGCTGCATCAGTGTTTATCATTCATTTGAAACTGATGTTTAAAATGTCTCTGTGTTCCTCAGCTTTACTGAATGTAACACCAGTTTTAAAATAGAATGACACAAAAAAATAATTGCATAAGTATGAATCACTTTTTACTCCCTTGTATTCTTAAGATGTGGTTCCTACCTTAAAGCTTTCCAGTAGCCAGAACAAAACACATCCTGGCTTTTTGCTTATCTGTCAAATACCATAAACGTGTCTTACTTTAAGGATCCAGCAGCTAATCAGAGATGATGATATACGAACTGGCCACACTGGATGATTTGGGATGACCAGTGTGCCACTTTGATACTGCCTCTTTGTAATTGGAGTCAGAGGAGTCACTGGGGTGTCCGAATTGGAATGAACAGTAATAACTAGTCCCCTTTAGCTAGCAGCAAATCGGCTAAAGATTTCATAAGGACCGTGGCCTTGTGCGAAATGTGAAATACACAGTAGAAGCTGAGTTTTGAATTGCAGGGTGATTGCTCTCCATGCAGAACAGTGAGCATGACTTGGCACAGGAGACTGCTGCTTAAAACTCCCCTGTGATAGCCAAGAATGCCCTTGATTAACTCATCGCTTTTGGATCCACATCCAACTCATTCATTTTTGATTTTTTAATAATCAGAATGACAAAAGGTCATGTGTCCTTTGCTGCTCAGAATTCAGTGAAGTAAACCTCAGAGCTGTTTGCATGGTAGATTTTACTCTGACCAGAATACAACAGTGATTACGTCTGTTTTTGAGTTCAGTTTTAGTGAATACAAAGGTTCATAAACTATAACCTCACATGGTGATTATCATCAGGCAAACACCCACCACTATAAATGAAAATCAATAAGGTTTTCAGAAAACCACCTTTATTTAAAGGCCCATTCCTCATAGCAGTATAAAGACAAATACTGTGAAGGTTTCTCAAGCAGAATTGTCTTCCCTATTATAACACTTGGATCAAGATTTGGTGAAAATGGGTTGTCTTGCGCTCTATGACCTGTATACATAATCCACATCAGGATCAGGATATGAGCCACAAGTGGCTAAATTGGCCAACTTGATGCAAATGTTTGACAGGACCAGTGATGTGCCACCCTATCTGATCCTTGTTACATTCCCACATATCCTGTGGAAAGGGTAGGGGGGGTATCACAGGTCATTAGGTCTGGCATGAAAGGGTCCTATGATTGTCCCTGTGCTGTCATAGTCCTGGTGTAAATGACCAAGTTCATTTTGATACCACACTGACTGGAATCTGGTGAGATCGGAATCTCATGAGGACGTAAACAAGGAAATGATGTTACACAACAATCTGTCCTGGGGCTAAGGACACTATAGAACTCAAACCATGATGAAGCACCAAACAAAACACAATGTAAAACCTGCAGCTCAAAGTATGGTTATCTAAAATGTTACAGGTGCTCAGACCAAAGCAAGTTTTGGAGATGGATAGGTCAAAGCAAAAATACAAAATATTTCACAGACACAAACGTGTGTATAGTGGAAATAAGGTCAGATGATTTTCACTTGTGGCCTCGGCTCATCAGAGGAGATGAGAAGAAGTTCTATGTATCTCCAGAAAACACTGAATAATTACGTAAAACCTTTGGAAATGCCAACTTTTTCACAACATCTGTATGTGACAGCTCAAATTTAAGCAACAAAAACACAGATTTAGTTTAGAGTTGGTTAAGTATCTATCTGGTTGATGAAGGGTTATGATCAGTCTTATGGGCACGTTATAATGTGTACACTACCTCCTATAATGGTTCTGAATGTCGTCAGTGGACAAACCCTGAGGTACTAACTCCTGGAGTACTGACCTAGAATAAATGGGATGCAAAAAACACTTCAGTGGTCAAATTAATCCATCCATTAGCTATCCCACAGCCTATCACAAGGCTGACACTTAGAGACATAGTTTTCTGTATCAAGCCTTTAGTCAGTCTGTAGTTCTGGGGGTGTACTGTGTTGACCACACAACTTACCTTATTTGAATCTGTTGAGCTCATTCACAATGAACGGCAGCTGCCATTTGCCCAGCCTCTTGAATCCGTATGTGTGAACGTGTTGTTAGGGGCGATTTAGAGTCACCAATTGATCCAACATGTATATCTTTGGACTGTGGAAGGCAGTCCGAGTACCTGGAAGAAGAACATGCAAACTCCACACAGAAAGGCCCCAATGGTCAACAGGTTCAAACCTTGAACCTTCTTCCCATGCTGACCACTGCATCACAGTGTTGCACTGTACAATTAATGCATGACAAAAATGTGCTTAAGTCTGAAAACCCTTTCAGAGATACCCTTTTCTGTGACCACGGCACCTAGAAAATGTTAGCAGCATAGTTTCACTGAGCCCATAGGCTGCAGTAATTCTTTTGTGGTCATGACAAAAAATAAAAAATAATCATCACAATACATCACGAACACATCTAAGAAAGTCACAGCACAGTGTAACAAAGTATGGGAAGTACTATAATTCTTCACAGTGGTAACACTATGTGCAGAAATGTCAAAAAAGTGCAGTCCTCGTTAGTGTGAGGGAAACTCCCTGAATGGAATCAGTCAAACCCGTGTAATATCTTTTGAGGGAGAAAAACATAACCTCTATCAGCAGCCTCCAAAAGCAGAGCCTGTACGCGGACATGCCTCCTTTCCCCATCTTCCCCCTTTCTCTCCTCATATTTCTGAGGTCAGTAAACAAGAAGTGTGTGTTTCCCTTTAAGGCGCCCCCACCGCTCGCACAGCAGAGGGAGGAACGGCGGCCCTGCGGAACAGCGGCTGAGGAGGGGAAAAAAAAAAAAAAAAATCCAACAGAGGACGGTTTCAAGTCCCCCCAATAGAAACTGTGCCTGATTTGTGGCCAATGTTGGAGATGTAAAAAAAAAAAAAAAAAGCAGAGAAAGAGAGGGAGGGAGAGGAGAGAGAAGAAGGAGGGAGGAGGTGGGGGAGGAGGAGAAGGGGGGGAGGAAAAACACTAAAGGGGTAGCTATGGAGATGGAGCGTTTTCCTGGCTGCTTTCTTTGACAGGTGTTGAGTGGGGCAAAAGTCTTAAAACAGAATCCAGCATGTACGCCAAAGGTAAAGGAGCTGTCGTCCCTTCCGATAGCCAAGCGAGAGAAAAGTAAGTGAATTGCGCGCTATATGTACGAGTTTACCTGCTTATCCTGGAGGCGAGGGGGGCAGAGCAGGGGAGTCCAACTTTCTAAACTAGCTCCTCTAATTTAAAAGGAGTGTACTGTACTGAAAGTGCGCTCCTCCGTCAGGTCTCCCCCTCCCCGCCGACCACCTTTTAGAGGTGCGTCTCTTAAACTTTTTTTTGTTTTATTTTTGTTATAATTCCACCTCTCGTTTGCACTTTTGTGTTTTTGCAGAGTGTTTGGTAACATTGTGTGTCTGTGCAAAGCGCGCACACTTGGTGAACTCGGTGCAGCCTTATTGACAGCAACTATGTGTTTTTGGTTTTTGATACATTGTAGTATCCTGCACGTTTCTGCTGCCTTCAGCCGAAAAGAAGCGCATTTTCATTGGGTTTCGGGGGGGAAAGACGTGCTTCTGCGGGGTGTATGAGCTCGTCCCCGTGCGGACAGGCTTCATCGGTGGTTCCGTGTAAAGTTTAGAAGCTGAAGCTGCTCGGATGGTTGAATTATTTTTGTGTTTATCAGCAGCAGAAAGCTTGTTTATTTTGAGGCGTGAAGCCGGGTGCGATCAAACCCGGCGATGAAAGGAAAAGTTTTGTCCCATTCAGCAGTCGTAAACTTTTTTAGCATCCACTCGCATGAAGGAGAGTGCCACGAACATTTAGCTCTTATCACCGCAAAAAACGGACTTTTATTATGGGACCAACTGATGAACGCCGGATAAAATGTAATTGTTGTGTTATTGTGTCTGGAAATATTAGAAAAATCACTGTGGTGCAGTGACGTGCCTGTTTACAAAATATTGTATGATCGTTTAATTCTGTTTTTATTATTTTCCTACTTAAACACGTCGGTAGGTGCATGATTCCTGTCGTTTTAATAAAAGATAAAGATCCAGTGTAACTTTTAAAATGACTGAAGGCTGCTCTGTTTCTCATGCTTGCTCTTTATTTCAGTGTTTAATATTATTTTTTATGGCATCATTCATTCGAAAAGTTGGACCTTCCTTGCACCCCAGCACTTCAGATCACTGTAGTTTTTTATTATCATTAGCTATTTTTAAGCACCAAACGGTCTGAGGTTACAGGAGTTGGTAGGGATCCCTGCTGAGATGCAATTGTAATCTGAAAACACTGTCAAGTCCTTGGAGGTTGTGCTGTTACACAGCAACTCATACAGCTTTAATAGAAACTAAATTTCTTTAGAGACTTGTGTTTTTTGATGCATTGCTGTGTCACATTCAATTGCATTAGCTTTCTAGAGATGTGGCTTATGTTCTCAGTGTAAGCTTCCTCGAGTACGAGTTTAGTCCTTAACTTCAATCTGAATTCACACCATTTACTGGGAAATTGAGAAGCATTGGACATTTGGATCCTAAATGAAAACAGCGATTTTATGAAGCAGCAGGTAGAGCCTGACCTTTGAGCCAGAATCGGATGCTCTAATATTGCATATGACCCATCAGCAGACACCAGGCTGCTTTTACACCTGTTTGTGTGACTTAGCTTCACCGCCTTTATTTACTATGCGGTGAAAGCAATAGATTTTTTTAAAGGCTTTGTGTTCAGACAGTTTTTAGTTGCACTTTTTTCTTCAGGGAGTGTGGGTTATGTTGCATGTGTTGCTGGGAGTGAAATCAGTTCAGAAGCAGCATGTATTTCAAACCATATTGTAGGAGGAGGATTAATAATTTAACTCATAAGAAATACAAGTCTTCTGAGAACTGGAAATGATGAGCGATTCTGTGTTAAGGCTGCTTGTGAATAGCACTTCTTCAATCTGTTTATTAAAGTGTGTTTGCATGTATTCCCACCCACTATTTACGAGAACCTTCCCAGTAAATATCATATTATTTAAAACTCTGTATATATTTTGTTTAGTTTGTGTGTCACTGGTCTGTAGGTGTTGTCCAGATGCGTGATGCTTGCACTCTCCCCTCACCTGTCTTGTCACCCTAACCTGCCCTGCAGGGCCAACACATGTTTCCTTGTAAATGTAGAGCTCACAACAGCTTCCTCAATGCATCACTGATTTAGCTCATATTCATATTTACATATTCATATGGCTCTTTACATATTCATATACTGAAAAGAGGGTGCTCCGGATGGACTAGTATCCTATTAAAGCAGACTCAGTCACCACAGCTGTATTGCTGCTTCAAGGTTTGATTGTCAAGTCATGAACTTGACATAAATTAATATATTTACCTGTTACTGCTCAAAGTAAGGTTAGAATCGGTTCTGGTCAGCTCTTTGGTACGTTGAAAATTCATAAGAAATAACATGACTGTATGCCAGCTTTAATCAAATCTATTAATGGTTATTCTCGTAGAATACGAAAATAACTTTTATTCCAGTACTGTGTGAATGTGTGTAGATTTAAGCTTATTATCACGCTGTACCGCACACACAAAACTTGATGAAGGAGGGGTACAGACTAATAGTACATACTATACATAAAAAATGTAATTTGTCCCTGATGGTCTTTTCCTTTTATGCTTGAAAGCAATCAGACAATGCATGGGTGTGGGCAGGGAGCATTAGTTACACTGGACAAGGAAGAAGTTCGAAAGGGAAATATTTATCGACCAATGTATTTGTATTTTTTACAAACTGCTCCTTGTGCTTCATGTAATCATTTCTGCTGCTGTGACTTTCTTTGCAGTGTTTATACATTTAGATTCCACTTTGCATTTTTAAAAAAGAGGGTCTGCAGAATTTAATTTTTAGCATCGTGGTTATTTGGTTTGTTATCAGCATGGTGTCAGTTTGAGTGACAGCCAGCTGCTGAAGCTTTTCATTATTTTTTACAACACTGTCTCTATTGACCCCAAGAAAAGAGGGAATTTTTAAGAAGCTCTAACAGCTGTAGCTTGCTGTATGTGTTGCCATGTTGTCAGTCTTTCATGTGTTGAAGTTTTTTAGCTGTTGGTATTATGAGTCTCCCCATAACACCACTGGAAATTATGCTTATTTTTTTTCAGGCAGGAGTTTTGGTTTAGTTGGTGACATGATGCATGTAACCTGGTCTGTACAGGACCCATCCTCCTGTGTTTATAGCATTGAACCCCTTAGGTATCAGCCAATATACAAAATGTTCCTACAGACAAGCTTAAGTGTGGATTTAAGTGTGTTTGTGACATTGTGCACAAAACCTCGTCTGTACAGTGTGTGTTTTCTATTCCCTTTAGAGCTCTGCAACCAAGGCTTGAATCCAGCCTGTTTGTTCAGAAGTACAGCATAAAACAATCAGTCACACATACATTTCACACGTCTGTGGATTCCTCCACACAGCCAAGGCCTCGCCATATGAGTGCAATTCAGCTGCCTGGACTCGCTGTCTTGAGATCACAGGTAGCAGGCACGAGGGGGGAGTGAAGTGTTTTCTTTGTACATCCTTGGGCAGTATGATCAGATAATTAAAAAAAAACATGCTAACATTAATGATAGAGAATGAGGAAAAACTGGTGCCCTTGTGACCAAAGAAATTAATTGCCCTACATACTTCGTTACTTAATTTAATTTGAACAGGGGTAGTACGGCAGCTTCAGTATTAATGTCACCTTATTATTTAGTTACTGAAATGTGCACTGATGAATCCGACATCTTAATTAAAGGTGCCATTCACAAAAATATTTAATAGCTTGATCAAACATCTCATTTTTAAAAGCATGTCCTTAGTTTCCAACAGAATTCTGCTTCTTGTGTTTGTTTACAGGCAGTTTTCGTTGGATTTCAAGTGATGCTGGATTTGTTTGGGGAAAGAACTTCAAGTGTAAAGTTAATCAGTTTGTTTTGAACATGGGGTTCTTTACATCCTCCACTCCTCCTCTGGCTCCTCCCACATATTTACATGCAATTTAATGAGGATCTTCAGGTCTGAATGCATGGTTTTGATTCTACACAGATGGCTCTGCCATCTGCATTTTAGCCTTTTGAAGGAAGCATAAAGAGCTGCACGCTAACATAGGCAGAAACATTGCACAAAAAGTAAAGAAACCCTTGATTTACCCTCGGCACCCTTTGGCTGACTGTGCTTTCATTCAAATATGTCAACAGTCAATTAATGCTGCCTTTTGTAAGCTGCTTTGGGTGCATCCGCACAAATTTGTCAGATTTTTTACTTGAAATAAAGGACACAGTATAAATATTGAGACTACGTGCCTGAAGTTTGGCAACAGAGCACAACAATGGTAGTGTTTGTGTCTTTTATTATCCTACAGAGATAAGTATGCATCTCAAAAGACAACGGGTATCCTTGGACTCGGAAAACATTTTATATGTTCCTAAAAATAAAGTATTTTTTTGACAAGGAAAACAAATGATTCTTTCTAAAGTTTGGGCAAATTTTACATCATATTGTTGTCCTCATTAGCTGCCGTGGGAGGAGGTTTTGACAGTGACAGAACTATGTCAGCTATGTCGATATAATGTTATCGCAAATCATTATAAATCTCTCTTCTGCCTCTAGCTGAAAAAGTGTTTTTGTTAGTGAAAGTCAAACTTTGGTGAAAATGAACAAGTTGTAAGGCAGTTAAACTGTGAGGTTACAGGACATTCAAAGGTGAGTTTGCGTGAGTCGATTGGGCTGCTGGTAGAAAGTGAGAGGAGCATACTGTATGTATGTGTGTGTGTGTGTTTGTGAGAGACAGTGTGTGGATTAACCCATGGCTAAAGCCATGTGTGTTTACACGCTTATTGACACTGATTTGTTTTGACAAAGGAACTGCCATAACAAAGCCAAGCAAATATAAACAGTGTGTGCAGTGGGAATAAGCATTAGTGAAACAGCTTCACAGTATCACAGGTGTCTCTAACAGGCATCCAGTCTGTCATCCACCTTCATTAAATTCTCACCCTTTCATTACCACAATGTCAGATCTATACTGCCTTTATATAGTACTTGTAAATACGTAATGTTTTTGAAATAATATTTTGTGTTTTTATCCATTTCTGCTTTGTGTTACATTCAGGGTGGCACTGAATCTATAAATCATGAATGTTATACTGTATATCTTTACTCTTTTCTGTAAATTAAGGTTATATATGAAACCTGATGCCATACAAGCCCTGATTAATCCTCCTCCATCATTTCCTCAATGCATACCTTACCTCACCCTGCCCCTGATCCTGCTGCTGAATTATTGAAACAAAGACATGAAAGTTAATTTGCTAACTGTCTGTGCTTTAGCTAGCTAAACTCAGCCGAGATTCCCTTGTCTCTGGAGGCGAGCGAAGGAAAGGGAGCCTGGATGGGGCAGCCTGGGGCTAGATGTCAGGTGTATTTCCTGGGGAAAGATCTCCTTTATGTGTGGACGTGGAGCAAAGTACTAGTTAGGCCACATGAGATTAGGGCCAAGAAAGGAAGGAAGATGAGAAGTTGTGTTTTAGATTTTTATTTTCTCAGCCACAGTCCAGCTGCTATAGGCTGGAAACATTTTGCCGATTATCATGTCTCCTAAAAGACAGAGCATGAGAAACAAGTGACAGATACACTGCTTGGCTTAGTGGCTTTTTTTAATGTAAACTCATACACCAACTGCATATCATGAGCCTTGATATCCATTCAGCAGTCAACGCGAAGGTCAGTCATTGTTCCACCCTCCCTGTCTGGACACCTGCTTGCCATCATGTAATTTGCATCAACATACTTTATTGCTAAATTTCATTTGTGGATGTCTTCATCCAAGGAAGGAGGTAGTGCTACTGAGCAGTTAGGGGAAATATGAGATGTGGAGTGGACTGTATGTGGTTATGTTTAGTCTTGTAAGCATCTCATCTTTTATTCCTGAGTGACATGTGTAGTGCAGGGTTCACAAGGAAGCAATTGGGGTTTACAGTATCCACAGAGGACAAAGTTGAGGCCCTGACCTTCAGTTTCCCTCTGACACAGCTCTCCTGTATAGCACAGCCCCCTCCTCCTCAACCAACTGTGCCTCTGACACAGTAACAAAAGGTGTCCCCTGAAGCCGGGATTGAATGAGTGTTTTTAAATAATGCATTGCAACTGGGGCAGGTGCCCATCGCTAGGGCACAGAGCCCCTCAGATCACACCAGCCTTTGCCATGAAAATTTCATTGCCGCAGTGCTCATGGGAATCACTGTTCAATGCTGTGCAGCATGGATGGGATGTATGGGAGCTGACGCATGCCAGTGGGTATTTCACACTGCAAAGATGGTCTCTTTCTTTCTTTTTTACCAATAGACTCCCTACTTTACCTGGAACTCAGTAAATCTAAACGTCCCCTGAAGTGTTTAGGCTGATGGAGCAAAAATAGAGGTAGATGGTTATGTCTGATCAAAATGTATTTTTTCTTTTGTAAGTTAGCTTTAATTATTACCCTACACTCTTAGCTTGTACTGTTTAAAAACAGCACCTAGGTGTGACTTCTTTTGCCCTGGGCTTTGTCACTCAGGACAGTGGGTGCCTCACTCAGTATTACTAAAGGGTTTGGGGCAGGAGAGGAAGACTGGAGGTACTGCATTGCTATTTCTTTTTCTTTATGGTTAACATTCTTGCTAAAAACAGTGAAACATCTAGACTAAATATATATAGGAGGAAGATTCATTTTGAATTTTTTTGTCAGGAGCCAGATTTATTCTCGAGCACGTAATAGGTTCAAATTGAGGCCTCTGAAGTGAACGAATCACTCAACCATTTTGTTACACAAATTTTCAGACCGCACGTAATTAAACATGATGGACATGTTCCTAAACAGAACCTTGCTCAGTTTCACCAAGGACAGTCTCTTCATTTGAGATCAATATTAAACATTTACAACAAGCACTTTGCTTTTACTTGTGACTCAGGCCTCCATTAATCCTTTTCTGCACATGCTATCTGTGACTTGACCTTTAGCAGTGACTCCTCTCTACAGAAACACTGACCACCCTTTCACACTCTCTGGACAAAAAGCTCAGTTAAATGGTAAATATTTGCTTTAAATATTGTGTTTACACTATTGTGTATCTGAAATGGGTGTTGATCCACTTGTATGTGATGTAAGAGTATGAAATACAGGAGGCAATAGCATCTAGTGTCTATCGCTAGTTGAAACTGGTTTGGACCAGCTGTAGCTGATAATTTTCTTTTAGCAGATGCTTGTCAAGACATTGCAGTGAAATTCATTGATATCTTTTAGAAGATAAAGAATCAGGTTGTTCAACTCTGGCCCAGCTCATTATTGATTCATTCAGTATCATCCTGCATCAACCCAAACATCATAACTCTGTGTCTGCTCTGGCCTTGATGCATGTGATCAGCATAAAAACAGTCGCCCATTGTACACAAAAGCACAGCCGCTCCCCTCTCCTCTGTGTCATACCTGTAGACAATTGCGTACATTGTAAGCTATGGTGTCCATCCTGCTTTCTGCAGTGTAGTAAAAACAGAAATGTTCAGAGAGAGAGTCTGTATGTGTCTTTCTGCAGGTTCAATATCTGAGATGTTTATGTTTTTGCTACAGATGCAGCAGAAGGCACAGCTGTGGTTATTAAGCAGTTCTTCATTTAGGTTTCCTGAAGCCAGCTGCAGTAGTCTGGATTATTCCTTGTCTCTCAAGGATGAGTATTAGGAGAGTTAACAAGGAGATGGTCATGACAAGTAATGAGGATGAATCATCTTCTGAGAGAAAGCATGTAATGATCTGGTCTCCTCAAAAATCACACTGACATGGCAGTTCACATGGAGATGGTTCGATTTAATAGATCAGATTATTAACAAATCACACTCCTTTGTAAACTTTCTGTCTTTTTGCTTTCCAGTTAAGAGAGCTTTGTTCAGTCTGAATAAAGAAGTAGTTCAACGTTACATAGGTGTGCTTGTTTAATTGTTTGTGGATAGTTAGATGAGAGGATTGATACCACTCTCATGTCTGTCTGTTAAACATGAAGCTGTAGTTTGGTAGCATAGTTTATCAAGACCGGAACCAGAACATTGGTAGCTGAATCTGTCTAAATGTAACAAAATGCACTTACACTTTATAAGCTCACTAATTAACATATTACACCTTGAATTTGTTCTCTTCTTCAATGTGCCAGACTAGAAGAGAATTGCTATATTTCTGCTTTTTACAGTTACTCTGTTTAATAATGACTGTGTTGTATTTAGCCATTTTTGGGAGAATGCATAATTATTGAGACACACAGTAAATTGTTTAGTGCCAAAAGATTTCAGACATATTTTTGCTTTTAGTCTAAACCAAATTACTTATAATGTAATTGTAATGTACTGAGAAGAATCACCATCAAACTGTATTAGCAGCCATGTTTTTAGTGATGTTTTAGCATATGGTTGCCCCCCCCCCAGCAGTTCTGACTGACACAACTATATTTGTACTGTAGGGGTTTTACCGAGCGAGTTACAGTTAAAATGTGAGTGCTGGATTCAAGAAACAAGCTTTAACTCCAGCGGGATGCTCATGTTACTCTGTGTCTGCTGGTCATGTTACAACTTATCTTTAACATCTTGATAAGCTGATAATATTTCAGGACCACATTTCTTTGAGTGTGTTTAGCCCTAATCCCAGCCCTATATCTGATGCATAAATAGCCAGTAACACATTTATAGAATAAATCCAGCAAGAAGTGTGGCGATGTCTCAGAGCCCAACTTTACCCATGTATGACGATGTGCCCTCTGACCCTGTTGCTTTCAGTGTCTAGACTGTTTTGTTCTTAGCCTCTGTGCTTCAACAGCAGAACTCGTAAAATCACAGAGACATGGCTGAATGCCACTGAGGCTCTTTAGTTCAGAGCTGCAAAGCTTTACATCACACATTTACAAATACTCCTCAGTGTATATGTTTCTTTCTATAAAGCCTTGTTTATCCAAGCTACATCTCAAATGACACAGTGATGATTGTCTGCCAGTTGTGCACATTTGCTGGACATTTACTGACAGGCCACTTGCAGTGAAGCAATTTAGCATTTTGTGAGGAACAAAGAGCTTGAGCTTGTTTTTTTTTTTTTTTTAATTTTGAAGTAATCTTTCAAATGAGCTCTGTTTTCCAGAGTAAAATGAGACGGGTTGAGAAGCAAATGAAGTGTAAAAGATGCAATCATCATTGCTGAATTCTCTTTTTCTCTCTCCCTCTCTTTGTCTTCCAGGTTAGCTTTATATGTGTATGAGTATTTGCTGCATGTCGGCGCACAGAAATCCGCACAGACCTTCCTGTCAGAGGTAAGAACTTCTTTCAGTTTGACTTCCTGATCGTAAAGGGTGAGAGCGATTCACCCTCTATTGTACGCAGAGGAATGGAATTCACATTATAGGTTGTCCTGGGTTCAAGCAGCTGTTGAGAAATCCTACTACAAGCCGAGGGCGTTTGGACTTTGAAAACTGTGACAATATTAATACAGTAATGAGCCAAGGCCTGTTGTTTTTTACAGCTGCTGAACAACAGCAATGTTCTTTTGACTGTTTATAATTTGGGACATGTACACATGGCATTGTTGGACTACTTAATGTAATTACCCGCCCTTCATTATTAGCTCTAATTTGTAATCATAAACTCTGTATAATTAGAGCATTTTGATGTATGGTAAGCATGTTTTCTTTCCCTTTCTGCTATGACATTTAGAAAACAAAGCCAGTCACTGCAAAGTTAAATCGAGTGTACCTTTAGTGTTTGAAACCCTTCCAAACATAACCATTTGTCCCAGGTCTGCCAGGCTTATTAGTCTCATATTAGTCCACTGAACCGTTGAAGAGGTAAAGTCTCTAATGTGTTGCATCCTCTTCCTTAATGGACATCCTTCCTGCTAATGGTCCCATGTCCAGGCCTTCCCCAGTACAACACCTCTCCTGCCCACTGGCTTTATTCAGCTTCACTTAATACACTCCCCAACACTGAGAGAGGACTTTATTGGCAAACAAAGGCAGGTCTCTATCATTCAACTTTAACACTGACATCGTTTATTTGTCATTTCATCAGCTGAGCTTGGTGTTAAGTCATATAGAGATTCCGTTGCACCCACATGAATCCAGATACATGTACAGTATGTGTGCACACAATGCACACACCCGAAAGTGTGAGTGTAGAAATCTACAAGCAGTTCATTTGGTCACCTGTATAAAAGATAAGATAAATAGGGTCGGTTGAGTTTTCAATTGGTAAAATTTAAGTGGGTAGAGTTAGATGAGAAGACTGATTGACTGCTCTTTTGACTGTAAATTAAATATCTACCTAGAGCTAACAGCTGGTTTGCTAAATAAAAACTGGAAACAGAAGGAAGCTGCCAGCTTGTGTCTGTGCACAGGTAAAAAAAAAAGCACATCTAAAAGTCACCAATGAATATTTTATACCTTGTTTAATTTGAACAGAAAAGCAACAAATTGTGGTTGCACCTCACAAACTAGTTTTATAGTAGAGATTAGTTGTTAAATATGTATACCCAGTAACTAACTGAACTGACAAAACTGACAAAACTAATGTTAGCTTGTTAATATCTGACCAATTTTGATTGAAAGTAAAAGAAAATAAATATGGATATTGTGTATTCTTGCTGTAAAAGTGACTATCAATATAACACGAACAAGCACAAGCACAATCATTAAAAAAAGTTATGTCTTCCAGTTGTGTTTCAAAGGTTTTGGATTTTTTTAAAGCAAATAGATAAAATAGAAGAAAAGAAATCACAAAGAATTGAAACCTACCCTAAATCATCCTCACTCAAACATTGATGTATCAATCAGACACAATCAGACAGAAATCGGTTGCCTTTGCTTATAGTGTGCTGTGCAGGAAGACAGTCAGCAGGGTGGGCAGGACTGCTGGAGGCCAGCCCAGCTGCCAACAACTAGCAGCGTACGTCTAAAATATGAAGCAGAGATGCGGGAGCAACACAGAGAGATTAAGTGGTCAGAGCCTCGCTGATTTCAGAGCCCTTGTGGATGAATCTTCTCCCAGAGATTGAGTGTTATTGGTGAGCTTCTGGAAAGAGGTGAAGTTCTGGGTCGCAGGCAACCGGAGGCACACACACACACACAGCTTCACATACACTTAGCCAGGAATGGAAACAACATCTACGCAGACGGATTAAAACAGCACACACACACACACACACAAGCGGTCCATGTCCACAAGGCATGTATGCTAAGACTGCTAAGTCAATTTGACGCCAGTTGTCTCAAATGTTGCGCCTGCAACAGTATATTGCTTAATGATTTTGTTTATTTCAACCATGACTTTGTTTTTATTTAGTCGTCATATATGGTCAGAGTCAGTATATTTGGATTAGGCTGACAGTAATGGGTATATCCGAGCAGCTTGACCTTTCACCTTTTCTACTACATGCAGTTCTAGTAGTAGACTTTAAAGTGTTGAGGGATTTCTTGTAAGTATTTGAAGAAGGGTTGAAAACGCATATGATTTGTTTTATTCATTTACATCACTCAACATCCATTGTGTGTGTCAGTTATTGCTCTTATGGCTCTTCTTGCAGCACACAAGGCCTGACCACCCTCTCGCTTTTTTTTATACCTTGATTACCCCCCAGTTTTCTCTGGGCTCCTCCCTGCGTCCTCCTTTGACTCCTTGTTCCTGCTTCATTCCCCTGCTAGTTTGTCCTCACTAGTGCTCAATGCAATTCACCTTTAGAAAAGATAAGCAAATACAATACATTTAACAAGTTGTACAATAAAGAACTTTTACAACCTCTTCAATTCAGCTTCACTGGACAAAAGCTTCCCCCCCTTTGCAAATTCCAGTTTAAGCCCTAGTTAGGCTTATCTAATAACCTGTTTAGTTGTTCTGTTGTTGTGAACATTTGCAGCATGTCTGTATTCATATGTGTTACATTATGCAAATATATATGGATCAGTGTGTTTCTCAATTTGCAGGTGCCTTATATATTTACTGTATGTTTACTGTATGCTAACTCTAACATATGTGCAGTTTAAAAGTGTGCTGAGATCTCTTGGCCTCTGTATGTCATAGTCTGTCTTCACACACATGCACACACACACACGACACACACAAATGTTTCAATAGATAAGGGACTTCTATTCCCACAGGTAGACTGAACACACACACACACATCTGCTCTGTGCCATCTAATCACAGCACTATCACCTGGACTTTCCTGCCTCAATTAGCCTCTGTTCCTCCTTCAACAAGAGGCACATATACACAAACACACACACACTCGCATTTATAGTACACACAACACACTTCTGTCCCCAGAAGGACTTTGCTACTCTATGCTCTCTTGCACAGTGCAGCACTCAGCTCTTTAGCAGCATTAAATCAACAGGCCCACACCCACATGCAGCACATCACATCACTATAAACTGCACTGGGGAAATCTGTACAATAGTCACTTTAATAGAAAAATGATGCTTGGATCTATTTTGTCTCTCTCTCTCTCTCACTCTATACACACACACACACACACACACATATATATATATATACATATATATATATAGTATAAATTGTATATTACATACTGTATGTATATAATAGAGAAATCTATTATTTATTGCTGCTGTCATGCAATCTGTGATGAATCATCACTCAGGACTGTATGTATGCACTGAATCTGTGTGTGTGTGTTTGTGTGTGGAGTCATGTCAGTAGGAGTGTGCGAAGCAGGCAGCAAGTCTGCTATCTCTCACTGGATCTTATCTCAGTGTCCAGATACATGCAGCAGCTCTGTGGGTTTGTGAAGGCAGTAAAGAGGGCCACTACTTCAAGACGGTCACAGTATCTTATCCAGAAACTCCGTGCTGTACTGCACTTTACTGCACTGCCCATCTGCCTATTTTTCTGTTCAAGTATCACTCTGTCTGTGTGAAGTTGGGAGGACAGTTGAGCAAAATGATTACGTTATGCATAAAACATGCTGCAGTGTCTAATTTTTCATTTCCCTCTTCTGTCTTCTTCCCTGAACCCTTATCCCCTGTGCCACTTCTTTCTCTCAGATCCGATGGGAGAAGAATATCACACTTGGGGAACCTCCAGGATTTTTACACTCATGGTGGTGGTATGTATACATTGGTTCTCTCTCTTTCTCTTTCATGACCACACACACACACACACACCCACACACACGCACATGTTGTTTCAGCAGATCACATTCATGCTGCAGAGCTACTCTTGGTGGTCTGAAAGAATGTGCAGGGTGAAGAGGGACAGTAATTTCAGGGTATGCTAAGTGCATCATCTCACATATGTTTAAGTGCTGTACTCCTGGCGTCCCTCTGATTGACAAGTAAGCTAACTTCGCTTGCTGCGTTATTCAAACTAAAATGTTTTTTCAATCTTACACTGAAGTGTGCTCTATCCAATCAAAGTCAAAATCAAGGACAAGTTTTCTGTTATGGGGTTTTGAAAATCTAATACATTTAGGTAATTGGCACCATTAAAATATGCTGAAATTGCTGAATTCTGTTGTTCTTGGCACTTTGCTTGTGATTTTACAGCTATCACTGCATTACTTTGTAGAACTTTGACGATAAGTTTAAAAACTTAATGATCTTCGCTTAACATCTGAGGACATAAGGAACATTTTTTTCTTTGGTTTTAATTGGATTTATGGACATTTTCACGATGGACATCAGAGATGCTATTACTAGTGAGTGTAAGCCATACTGAATGTAAAATATGTAATCATGGCTGCATGTTCCGATTTGCCTGAATTCAAAGGAAAGTTTAGGTTTTTAAACACTATAACTATGATAACTGGCCTGATGAGTTGCTGATGTAATTGTTGGTCATGTTTGTGAGAAGGTCAAACTACATTAACTAACCTCCTGTAGTTATGAGAAGACCAATGGCACCTGTCCTTCACTTAATGCAGTATTTTTGCCTTGTGTCTCTTCTACCCTTCAACTCTCCTGCTCTGACCCTTGGTGGGATGCGTCTCAGTGTAAACATCTCTACTTCAAGATTTTGAGATTTTGTTTAAGCTGCACAAGGACAAGCATTTAACAGAATGAGGCTCTGAGATGGGTCATCCATCTTTTCTTTCAGCTTGTTTAAACAAATCTGTCAGATCTGTTAAATTTTGATAAAAAGGGGACAGTGTTTTTGCTCTGGTTGGAAGAAGGTCAGTGGGCCTGTGGCCTCACATACAAGGTTTTTCTTTGTCTGAATTGGAGAGAATGTAAACACCCAAATGTAGGATTCTCCTTTTCCTGTTGTCAGCTAGAAGATCCAACTTTGAAGCAAAGAGGGGAGCAGACAGCCAGTAAGGAGGAAGCTGGGCAGCTGGAAAAGATGTAGACAAAGAATCAAGCAGGCAGACAGGCAGGGAGATTGAGGAGTGGAATCCTCAGTAAGGCAGCACGAGTGGCAAAGAGCGCTGGGATAAGAGGTTTGACAGGGCCTGCTTTGTTTGTCATTCATGCTATCCTGCTCATCCCAAAGCCCCCCGGCCAGCCCAGTGTAATAAACCCGGACATGCGGCTTCATTCATTCATCCTCTCTGGCCCCAGTGTGTGTTGTAATTGTGCAGCCTGTTGACACGGTTCATAATGGTCCTTAAAGAGCCTGGCTTCTCTCAACCTGACAGCTCTCAATTGGACAGCTACCAGTAATACTGACAGAATGACATACACAAACATACAGTGCAGCGTAAGTTTGCTCCCGCCTCTGCCCAAACCAATAAGAGGGCTCAGGGAGACTGGCAGTGTGTTTGTGTATGTTTGTGTGAAAGTGGGAAATAGAGAGGGAAACAGTGCTCACTTCTAGTGTGTATTCTAACTGTATTGATATATTTCAGCAGCGTGTGGGAGATGACCTAATGTGTGTGTGTGTGTGTGTGTGTGTGCATGTGTGTGCGCATCAGAGAGCAGTTGGAGAGTAGGCTGATGATTAGCCAGACTGAGCAGGGCAGGGCTCCACTGTAGTATGACCTAGCTGAGGGGAGTCTGTCTGGGCCACGCAGCACGTGGACATGGAGACTCACTGGGGGTGGAGTCTGGGTCTTGGCTGTGGAGGGATGAGGGGAGTCGGAGTCCCCTGTCCACACCTACACCACCCAGAAAACCCCCCTCAACTCCCAGCCTCCCCCAAAACAAAAGCTCCAGATGGTAGGAAAGCCACCAACCTCCCTTATCCCTTACCCTGCGCTCCCCCTCCCTCAACCTTTGTCTGGAGGCCTGTCCCTTTGTTTGCGGAAGAGAGACCCCCGAATGGATTAACTCTTTGCATTCCAACCTCTTTGTGTTAAACAGCTAAATCTAAGACCCTCCACCTCAGCCCCACCCCCGTTGTCCTGTGCTCAGTACCTCACTGGCTTTTCTTCCCTCCAGTCTTTCCCTCTGTGGCTGTTTCCTGTAGGACAACACTATTTAGTGTGTGGGGGGCTAAGACCATTGCTATAAAGGGGGGAGGGATGTTGGGGGAGAAAGAAGAAGGCTGGTGGCTGGGGTCACTCATCCACATCTGTTGTTATGGGTGGAAGAATAAAGAAAAGGCTCAGTGAGGGCTGCAGGTGTTGATTGTGTCATTAGCTCACTCTCTCTATTGGCTGCTGCTCGTTGTCTCCTCCTTATACCAAAATCGATTTCTTTAACCAGTTGTTACTGGATGGCTGCTGAATCCTCAGTACACACCCCAAGGCACAAAATATACACACACAAAATAACCTTAGCATAACAACAGTATGCAGAGGGATCTGTTGTGTCATGGCCTCTAGCTGAATTTCATGTTTTTGAGGCAGAGAAAACACTGAGAGTATAACTGTCCTCACTGTCTGCACTGCTCTTTATAAAGCGGTATCATTTCTCATTCCCCTTCTCCTCTCTTTGCCTAATTGATCCTTCTATCTTCACATGATATCATTCTTACTGTAAGTATGATCAGCCCAGTCAGAAAAAAACAGTCCCCAAAGTGTCCTTATTGTAATTCAGAGTGAGAGACTTAGGTATTTTTGACAGCTATGATGTTTTTCACTTGGTGCAAAGACACAGTGTCAACAACATGGTGGCAAAATGGCTGGAAAGTCACTATGACTGTTAGGTTCATCTGAATGTAATCTAATATTTACACTAATATAGTTAATTCACTTGTTTTCAATGAGATGTGCATATTTTTTTTAATCTGGTTTCAGTTGTTAACAAAATAAAAATGAGAAAAATGTATGTGGTTACAAGACATGAGGTGGTGGTAATCATCTTAGAATAATGTGGAAAGTTTTTCCATTCCTCTCATTCTGCCAACATTTCATGACTGCACCATATGCAAATACAGCCTAAGTCTAAAAGACATATGCTGGTGCACAAATCAGATGCTTCCTGAAATCACATATTCCAACCACTTGAAGCACTTCAGTTAGAAGAATTAAGGCTCGGTCAATTATAACTGCTAAATTTCAGAGTTAAACTCTGTCCATTTCAATGCAGCTGGTGCGATAAGTGGATTCTTTTGCAAAGTTAAGGTCGGCCATCATGTAGTTTTCACATCAGGTTTCAACCTTGGTGAGCTTTGACATGCGATTTTGTCTTGTCAATTCATTTTAACCCTTGACACACTGAGTTTTCACTGAGCAGACACCTGGAGGGTCAAAAATAGAATAAATTGTCACATTAACTGTTTTGGACCTTACAATTTAGTATAACCCCACTTTCCTGGAGTACTGTAAACTAAGCTCTCGTCAGAAAGAGATGAGGAATGTTGTGCAGTGAATTTTGAGGAAAGAGGACTTTTGCTGAAATGGACTGTGGTAACTTGCTCGCCAGTGACAAACCAAACACACAAGTAGTCACTACATAATCAAGCTTGTAGCACGGCCTATTGTGCCACAGTGTCATTTTGCTATGTCACATATGCACCTTCATTTTTTGTTAGTTCTTCCTAAAGTTTAGTCTTTTTGCAATGACACTTGCTGTATTTATTAGCCACAGTCCTAAGGGAGTGTTCCTGGTTTACATGGCACAGTGATGTTGTCTGCCTGCTGAATGCATTGCTGCTACCAGGAGAATAGCTGCTACTTCAGGTAATAAAGACAACTGGAAGGGTTGTGTTTCTCCGCCTCCGCTCTTTGATTGTAGCATTTTGCCCCATTAAGAAGAGCCTGTTCTGATAAGAGGGAGAAACAGCATGGTTGGCTCTGTCTAACTTTATTTTTGTACTCTGGCTTTCACTTGTGGTCCGTCTGCATCCTTATCTCCATCTGTCTCCATCTCTGTCTTAATTTCTAGTTCTTCACTCTTCTTACTGACTGGGTGGCCATAGACAGACACAGGATTATTATGTAGGCCTGCTACCAGCAGGCTGTGTGTCTTTCTGTCTTTGTTTACTCTCCTTATTATAATGGAAAAGCACATTGTAACCACTGGCTTTGTCAGACCACAGTTAATTGCAAATAATTATCATGATGGCATTTAATTTTAGTAATTGTCTTCTTCTGGACGGCTGGACTCTAATCCCTTCCTTCTCTGTTCTGGATATACAGTGTGTGTCTGTGTTTGTGTGTGTGCTGATGTTGCCAGTCCAGTTTTTTTGTTTTTTAGCCCCGTTTCTCATTTGAATGAATTAAAAAGAGTTTTTATGACCCTGAGCAAGTTAAATCTCTCATGTTACTTTTCAAGGTAAGAGCAGTTTTCCTCTGTTCGGACTTGTTTGGCTCAAATACTACCAGTTACTACCCATAATACCATAAAGAGCTTCCCATGATGAGATGATTAGATTGGAATGATTAGATAATGGGATAGAAATTATTACAAGAGTATGCGAAGTACAAGATTTCTTGCAGTTTGTTGGTGCTAATTAACTTTGAATATTGACTTCCCTGATAATACGTTTAAAGATTAGTGTCCCTTAAACAACAGCAATGACACAGGCTTTTCTTCTAATCATGGTAGCCATGATTTTTTTTGTTTTACATTCTACATGAGATTAGTGCAGAATATGAGAATGTGTATGTTTGTATGTGTGTTTTGTTTCTACCTGAAAACATACCTATCCCTAAAACCCAAATAAATCTGCATTCATTGTCTCTTCACACGGGGCGACAATATAAAGTTATGTCAAAAATGATGACAGTCTTAGTTTTGCCCAGCAATGATCCTACTTCAGATTATGCAGAATGAAATTTCCTTGTGCAGCTCAGGCAGGCCCTGGTCAGCTGTTTAAATCACAATATATTTCAGACTTCACAGGCCAGGATGTTAGATCACCATGCGTCCGTACCTGGTTGTGTCTTTTCTGTAACAAACTGTAACCTGTTTCCCCATTTCATTTCCCTGGGATCTGATTGGATTTGCGATGGTCGCGCCTTCTCGCTGTGGCTCGACTCTGACAGAGCAGCGATCTCTTTAACACCAACCGATAGATATGATAATGTAAGCTGGCTTTATTGTCAAGTGACAGAAGGGCAGCACAACACACATGCACCATATGTGTTCACTGCCATCTCTTTTCCTTCAATGGTCTCCTTGTGTAGAGGGGACCCCAGTGCTCGCTGAGTGCCTCAGGGCTCAGACTCTGTCTTTTAATCTTTAAATACTTTAATAACACATTTCTATTTTAGTTCATATGCTTTCAGAGGTTGGTACTGTGTGCCACAGGGTTAAAATTTATTGTTCTTTTTATTTTTAGGAGCTACTGTTCCACTGACAAAAATCATAAGAACACAAGGAGAAATGTAGATCAGTGATGAACAATATTTTATAATAACCATATTTAAGTGATAATAACCGTAAACCATGAAAATTGAACATCTTGTACGATGGAAAAATTACCAACATGTGACAGAGTGCTACTGAGCGGTTCTGTTGCAGTTATGGGCGATCAGCTAATATTTTCTGCTCCATTTCGCAGTCTGTCATATCAAGTGTCATGGCTGTTCCCAACATCAGAACAAAGAAGGCATGTACCAGTTTATTTGCACCTTTAAATGACAGCAGGAATTTCCTCTCATGAGTCCAGCAGCCTTTTTTTAAGTATGCTGTCCATGAAATCAATATCTTGAAGAAGGAGAACTTCTTAATGTGGGCCAGCTTACCAGGTACTTAATTTCTGTGCAGTAATTAAGGATCCATTTGGAGTGGGACCTGGTGGCCCCTGCTGCCCTGGTGAAGTGGGATTGGTCTAATTACCTTATATGAGTATGGGTGATTGGGCAGTAAGTAACATAATCACAGCTGATTGGTCAGTAACCTGCAGGTCGACAGGGTGAGTGGTCGTTTCTGGATAAAAACCTCAATACTTTTTGGGTGTTGACTTGGTGCCTATTGCATTCCGGCTCATTACACTGTTACACTGTTTACTGGATTTCTTAGTCCTTTCTCAGTCTCTGATAATAAGCTAAATATTGTTGAATCAGTGCTTTAAACATATGTTTAAGATTATTTAATTTTTGTAAGCTTTTCTGCCTATGTTAAGACACCATTAAACAATGATGTCATTATCATAATTTTTGTCACTCTGATTCATGATGATTTATACCTTAATCATCAATCGTAAACACTTTTTAGTTTTGTCATTAGAATAGGCTTATTTCTCAAACATAATAGGAAAGAAATTCATGTATCATGTTCACAGCACAGCAGTAGTCTGACCACTAAGAGAATGGTACACAAACATAGCCTCCATTAAAGACCTGCAGCCATGTCCACAACAGAAACACTTGAACTAGGAACATAATATGTGTTTGGATCCCAGAGTTAAGTGTGTAACTGCTGTCCCTCTCTTATCCTGTGTGCACAGTGTATTCTGGGATCTGTACTGTGCTGCCCCGGACCGGAGGGAGACATGCGAACATTCCAGCGAGGCCAAGGCTTTCCATGACTATGTGAGTGAACTTAACCAACCCTCGGATTGTGCACGAGGGCCACAAATATACACACAACCACTACTTGGAAACACATATTCACTCATGCTTGTGAGCGCACACTTGCAAATGCAGTGTGTATCAGAGAGAAGAGACTATTCTGACTGTGATAATGCTGTTGGTTCTTGTTTTGACATGTCTGTTTCTTACCATCTGCGTTTCTGGTCTGTCTGCTGCAGCCTCTGTTTTGGATGGGCAGACTCTGAGCCAGATGTCTGAAATAGCATGCCTTTAAAAATGCAGCACCTCTGAACATCACTTTTATATTTTATGGGAAAGCCCTTAGACTCGCATCTATGAATTTTTAAGTCTAAGCCATTCTGCTGCATTTCCCACAATTCACCTTGATTAGAGATCAATTTTCTAACATCTGACTGAACAGCATAACACTATGGCTCAGCTGCTGGCCATGCTTTCTCAAATGCATACCCCTGACCCCTCAGGTCTTGGTGAAACTGTTGGCCTGGGGTGAAAGGTCACGGCATTGCCTGGCTATTTATTGGTCCATTCACAGCTTCAGTAAAGGTCAAAGCACATAAAGCAGCTGGCTGATCACACAAAACATTAACAAACACAGGACACATTTAGAGTGGGCTTTGCTGGTCGTGGCTGCAGGGGCATGACCGGGTGATGAAAGGTCAGGGTCTGTAGCCCCCTTGACCCTCTCATCTTCTGTAGAGTTGGCGTAGTTGATCAGTAAACTATCGAACACGTTATTTTGAAGAGCTGGTTGTTTTATAAGTGGATTGCCTAGACGTGAATGTTTTTTTGGTCCTGCTCACATTGTTGCAAATGACCATTTTGAGATTATTGTGGCCCTGCAGAATTTCCCTTCTCACTTTTTGTCTGATTCTGTTGTAATATGCTTTCCTATGCTTTACTTCAAATGTCCTCGTTTTTGGTTGTCCACAGTACATTAAATATTTATATTATGCTGCTTGAGACATATTTGAACTAGGATTACATGGCCATTAGGATGTTAGCCGGACAGACTGCTTCAGCTACTAGATTATTATTCTACCTGTGCAGAAGTGAAACCTGAAAGGGATTAGTGGTGGCTATTCTTACCATACGCATTTCATTCAGGCTGTTTTAGCCCATAGCCAGTCGCCCATTCAGTTGAACTCTCTTATGAGGTTTGACAGCAAAAGTGTGAGCACTTGTCAGCTGAACAGATTACATTTGTTGTGCATGTACTATGCATGTGTGCGTGTGGGTACGGGTTGATGTGTCTGTCTTTGTGCTTGTCTGTGTGTGTGTGTATGTGTTGGACCACCATAAGATTAATTACATGGTTAATTAAACCTAGTAGTTAATTAAATCTGACAACTGTGTCTAATTAATCTAAATGCCATATAATTTCCTACACCTTTCCTCAGAGGTAGGCCAGCTGGATACCTGCGTGTCAGCTCTTTAACGGCTCTCGTTTGACAGGCCTGGTCAATATATAGCTGAACGTCAAGCGTCTCTGTTGCTGTAAAAGACATTTTACGTATATAAAAGTCCATGTGTTTCTGTCTCTGAATACTTATATCAGTCAGCTCAGAGTTAGGATTGGTAATGGTACAGGAAGCAAATGAAATGTCCACTTAAATTAGAATGGAGCACTTTAAATAATGGAGTAATCAAGAAGCTACAATTCTTGTGAGTTAATTTTCAAATTAAACTTTGTTGTAGTTCAAGGATTCAGACAATGATGCCCGACCTTTGACTTGGCTCATGTTCAGGAGGTCAGACTGTGCGAGTTGTCAGATTGAGAAGGCTGATTTGTTTGTGACGCATCAGAGAGAATAGAAATTAGGAATTAGTTGTTTGTGTGTAGTGATAAGTTTGGAAAAGTCATCTTCTTCCAACTCTTCAATGAAGCTTAATGATGTTTGCACTAATTGAAATATTGAAATTCAAACTCAAAAGTTTTATTGTTTCACTATTTCCTCAAATGGAAATATTCTCAATGTCATTTCTTACACAATTCCCCAATATTCAGACTCATATTTGCTCTCTTCGTAAAACGTGGGCTCTCCACTTGAATTTAATATAAAATTATGTGTCTCTAAACAGTGTTTGGATGCACACCAGGAGCTGCTAATGACCCAGGAGGCTGCAGGTTTTTAGTGATTCAATTTTATCGCAATGAAATACTACAAATTCTACTTCCTTCGATTTGACTTGAAAGTTAGATTTAACTGAAGGCAACAGTCAACAGTAAAGCATGACATTAAAGTGTGTCTGTGTGTGCACAGGCTGTGACAAAGGCTAAGACGATGTAAGAGTAAGTGTGAGTGAGCACATACACTTTTTTGACAGTTACCGTGTGTGTGTGTGTGTGTCTTTGTGTGACAGAGAGGGAGAGAGTGTCAGGGTCAAAGCGTGTGAATCCCCAGGGTGATAAGGGGTCTGTCTGTCTCTGATTAACTCTGGCTCCTTGGTCCCTGCAGACCGACGGCCTGATCAAGTCTCTATCACGGCCCCTTGCTGATAACAGCTCCCTCATTCCCCCGAGTCGCCCTGGATCACAGAGTGAAAAACAACACGGCTCCCAGGAGTCACACACACTCTGCTATGTGCGTAGCTCAGTGGGAATAGTGAAAGAGGAACGTCTGCTAGATAAACCAGGATTGGTTTGTTTTTATTTATGTTTTGTTTCTTTTTGTAATTTGTGGTTCTCTCTGGGAGCTGTTCTGTCAGGTTGTAGTGGATAGTGATGAGAAAATATCAGTGCTGTTTTATTGATATTTAGAAATATAATTTGCTTATTTGTTTCCTGGAACTAATTTAGTTGCTAGGCAACATTGGGCCAGAGTACAGTCTTAGTTACAGATTTCGTTTGGCTGAGCTCACTTTGGCCCAGTTTGGCCCAGTTTGGCTCAGTTTGGCTTGGTTTGGCCCAGTTTGAAGACACCACTTACTCAGGTCCTACTGGCCCCCATTTAGAGCAATAATGTAGACTTTGTGTACTCTCCAGCTTGGAAAGATAATAGAATATAATGTGCTAATCCTCAGATCTGGGGACTGGTTGACAGCTAATCCAGGGGAATGTGGTGGGATTGGAGCCCTGGCCACACTCCCAGAACTGGAGACCTCTGTCAGGCTGGATTGTTGGTTGGCTTCACCCCTGGATGTTGAATCTGCTATCATAGCCACTTGAGCTTACACGTAAACACTCATGCATGCAAGCACGCTTGTGTGCATATCACACACCCACACTTGTATGCAAATGAATGCTCACTCTCAAAGTAAGTGAGATGATACTGTATCATAAAGAGCTGGAACAGCCTGAAGTCTTGTACCTCTGTAAAGTAATTTAAGTGGTCTCTCTTGTCGTCTTAATTGTTGACGTTTTATTTCTGTCCTTCTGCTTCACATTGCCTTTTAATCATGTGTATTTCCTAAAAGAGATCTGCACATCTTATAGTCCTCTTTTCTGCTGGAATTTGGATATTCCTCAAAAGAGCACCTTGTTGGGGGAAACTTGACTGATTATAAGAACATGGCACGCCTTTAGTAACTCAATATGAATGATTAAAGGATGGGAGCTTTGTCATGAAGAAAAGTATACATATTTACGAGTGGGCAGGCACATCTTTTCATACAAAAATACACACACACACATACACACACACGTGCAAACATTCTTGCTCACTTTGAACGAAGCAGAAGAATGAGTCTCTGTCTGACGCACATGCACACACTTGTAATCACAGACAAAAAGTCTTTCAGGAAGTGATACGCTCAGCCTTCTTGTTACAGACATTTTGCTTTGCCCCAGCCAGAGGTCGTAGCCCTAAACATCTGTGATTCATGCCAATCCTGGTTCACTGCCTGCGGAGTGTCACAGATTTAGTGCCAAAACTGCGTCATTCACATCTCTGTGCTTCACTAATTCTGCTCAGCTCCCCGGTATGATGATGGTTAAGATGGAGTCAAATGCAGGTTGTTACATTTTCTTTAGAAAGTCGCAGCTTATCCAAAAGTATTATGAAGAAAACCAGTTTGAATGCATTTGAGAATTTCATCTAGTTCTGAAATTATCAGTCGACTAATGGATTAGTAAATTAGCAGAAAATGAAGCACTTTTGATATCACTTAAGTTATGTATCAAGTAAAAATGCCACATATTGGGGTGCTATGGTATCCTGATGGTGTCTCCTTGTCTCCAACATACGACTGTGATTTTTGCTTGAAATCTGATCTACATGAATAATTAAACATTGACATTTCATATTTTGACAAATATTTTTAGCCTCAATCTGTTATCTAACTACATATCTATATAGATATATATCTTATAAAACAAGTGTTAGTTGAAGCCCTAATCTAATCCATCACAGCATGCAGTGCACAAGCTGGAGATAGATGGAGGCGCGCTGTTGCCTGTTGCCCGGGGATTCTTTGAGAGGGTTAAACATTTGTTAGGCTGGACCACAGTAACAGGTGGCACAAGGGGAGGAGCTGCACTCTGTAAACAATCATTGATGGCCAAGCCTTTGTCTGGACTCTGTGTGTTTTCCATGGCCACAACTCCCTGTGTTGCTGTACCAGGTGCTCACTCGCCTAATTTTAACGCCACGCGTCTGCTCAAACCCTTCCTTCCCTTTCATAGCTCTCTTTGTCTCTATTCCTTTTTTTCAGTGACAGGGCTTACTCATCCCGCAACGTTTTTCCTGCTTCGATTCCTCTCAGGTCTTTTTCACCCCCCCCCAACCATCCTCCACCTCCTGCCGCTCTTTCTTTCCATTCCTCTCTGTTCCACGCTCTCTTTCTTATTCCTCCCCCTCTCTCCTTTTGCCTTCCTCCCTCCCTCTACCTCTCCTCCTGCCGCCCTCCCCCTCTCTCAGAGGAGATTGATTGGGTAATCTGGCTGGGTGCCAGCAGTGCCCGCTTTCTTGCTCGGGGGAAGGAGAGAAGCGGGGGCGACATGACGACATGCAGGAATAATAATAACATCCATAATATAGGCAGAGTAGGTAAGGATGGAGGGATGAGTAGGGAAAGAGAGAGCGGAGGAATGGAGCCAGTGTTGGCACAGCAATATCTTCTTCATACAGATTCTCCTGGCCGTTTTCAGTTTAAATATAGCCTACACACAAATGGCATACCACAACACTGTGTCTCCATTTCTTTCCATCTCTATCTGTCTTTCTATCTTTCTACCCCTCCACCACCCCCTCTGTTCGCTCCTGTGTCGTCTTTTAATATCAAACAGTGCGTGGAGTGCAGGCTGCAGGCAGACGGGTGTTGAGCGAGAGGACGCTGTCTTTGTGTGGCGTTGTTTACCGTTGTTACTGTCTAAATGAAAAAGGCCAGTCGGCTCTTCTGTCTGTGTATACCTTTCCCTATCTGAGAAAAGCAACAAAGCCTGAAAGTGCTGCCCTCAAGCTGTGTGTGCGTGTGTGTGTGTGTGTGTGTGTGTGTGTAGTTCTGCAAGTGACAGAAGCTGGAGATCAAATATTGTTTATGGTTCTCTTCCTTGCAGGTTCATTCTAGGCAAGCTTAAACTGTGCTGTGGTTTAGCATTTGATCTCAACTCTGCAAGCATGGGCTGCTGGATCTGTATTTGACACAGACAGACATGGGGACAGACAGATGAAGGTAACAAACCAGGGACAGAGACAGAAAGGCATGTGACAGTGTAGAAGAGAAGGAGAGAGAAAGCGAGAGGTCTGAAGACACTAGGGACTCTTTTTGAAGTCTGCGTTTTTTCCTAGCTTATCTGAGTTCTGGTGCTAGCTATGCATTACATTCTGCTAGCCATAGCAGCATAAATGCCATGAATCTGTTTGAGCAAAGTTATTGTAGAAGCTAAACCCTGCAGCGTTTACTTTCCTTCCTTGCACACAGATTTCCATCCCCGTCCCATTTAATTTCTCTAACCCAGTTACCCATGAATACCCTCTTAGTTGCAACATCATCATCCATAAAATTTAAACGAATACTTTAAATGAATACTACATTCTCGGAAAAATAGTGGCAACTCCTCGGGGCATTTGTTTATCTCTCCCAGTGAAACTCTGCAGAATGCTGCCAACTCTGCTTCAGTTTAGTCATTTTCAGGAAATAAATTATGGTTCAATAATTAAAAAACACAACATTCATCACTTGTTTGCCTCAACTGTAACCAGTTTACTGTGGAAAATTGAAGTGAGCAATTTGTCAGGGGGTTGGAAGTTCAAGGGCAACCTTCCATGCTGGAGGTGTTTGTGTCTGTGGCTTCTTGTCTGTGGTGTTTTCTCCTGCCAAGCTTGCACCTCCTGATTGTGATCAGACATTACCACACACACACACACACACACACACACACACACACTTTCTGTCATTGTTGTTGAAGTTCCCTGACACTGGTGACTCCCAAACTACACCCACTCATCCATTAAGAAGACCCTGTCCTGCAAAAAATGCCATAAATTACTGCAATTATGATGCTTCTGCTGTTTGCTAATTCTTAGTTTGTGTTGTCTTTGTGTGTTTACAACTTTGTGTCTTAAGTTTGGAAAGAGGTCAGAAGAAGCTTGTTTATTATAACAACACAAAGATGTGGATTTTGTTAGAATTTTACTGTTTTACTTAGTAAATTTCAAAGAACCTTTTTTGTGAAGGCCTTACCTCCAGTCAACTTTTCCAGCTGTGGCACTCCCTGTTTGTCTCATCCCAGAGCAAAGCTTGGAGCTGCACCACATTACTGCCGTTTCTTTCTGAATTTTAAACACTGACAGTGGTTACAAGGATTGTCAGGTGGTCCCAGGGAGTGAAACCTGTCTTTAAGCGTAAACTCCTGCTGATTAACATCTGGTTTAAAAAGGCATTTCATTACACTAAGTCCCTAAATTAACTGCGCTCACATTCGAGTTGCAGTAGTGGACATAATATGAGAAACATTAGATTTTTCAGTCAAGCATGATTGCTTGCTGTTGTACGGGTCCCAGGTGTGCGTTAATTGTCCACCGAGGAAAACGCAGGGCAAAAAAAATCTCAGTGCAGTCATTGCTTCAAATGCATAGTAATAACTAAAGGTGAATCAACATTATTATGAATGGCAATCTTCTCTGCATCACTGTGAGGCAGGGCCAGATTTCATTAACAAAAATAATAAATGTTTATTAATAATGACTGTGACTATCTTCAGTGTTAACAGGTGACTTCATTTTCACTTCTGAAACCTCCACTTTTGCTCAGCTTTAATCCCATTGTGTTTTTTAGGGAACTGTAACAATCCTTTTTCTAAAACTCACAAGCTCTTTTTTTCTTCTTTATCACTTTGTTCACTGTCACAATCTTTCTCCTTCTCTCACACACACACACACACACACTCTGTCATGCCCTTTCTCCTTTGCCTCTGACTCTCTTTGTGGCAGTGTGCAGGCTTGTAGCTGGCAGACATTGCAGCCTGGCACAGTGTGTCCCTGGCACAGCGTGTGTGTGTGTCTCTGTATGTGTGTCTGCACAGCTCTGCCAGTGCACTGGTCTCAAGTACCAGCTGGGCACCCAGACTCACAACCAAAATAAACTGGCTGTACTATCAATGAGACCATGGGTGGAAGTGTGTGCACACGTGTGTTGCTTGTCTCTCTGTGTGCGCACGCATATGTACATGTCTGTGTGTGTGTGGTGCTGATCGGACAACCCACTTATAAATTCTTACTGAACTGAGTGGTGAAACAAACAGCGTCCTTCCTCAGATGAATGTCTGAGATGTTCTCCTGTCTCAACTTTGCATTACACTGAAGCCCTCCCTGCTAGGATTAAAGACTAAAACAATTACAAAGCCTTATTTGCAATTTAAATTCTCCTAAATGCAGACTTAATCCCCATTTTCCAAAGGCTGCAGTACTGGAAGGCAGAATAAATGTGGGAGAGAGATCCAATTCAGTGCCTCTGTTTTGGTTTCTATTGCTAAAATAACACTTATAAGTTATAGGGGGATAATGAATGTGCTTTGAGCTGGTGGAGTTATATTTGGAGAACAGTTTGTTTCTGTTTAAAAGCTTGTCGCAGTAATGATGGGATGAATACACAAAATCAGCAGGGGAGTCGCTGATTTTCACACCACTTGTGCAGATAGACATACTTGCATCCTTGGAAGTACTTGCAGTTTACTTTACTTATACGTGTGTATTTACATATTCACATACATGTGCGTTAAGGTGTCCTAATGGTGGGGGCCGCAGAGTGTGTCCTTTAATGTTGCCCAGGGTATATTTACAGACAGTGACTTTAATGCAGTGTAATGATTATTGTTATTTCAGGTACTTCAGCAGCCTGTTCGCTCTGAGTGGAATGACTCCCCACTGGCCCACTGATTACCTCTGTGGCTGCTGCCACACCTGGCTCCTTCAGCTCTCCTCCCCCATTACACCCTCAGCACCATCCCACTTTTGTTACTGCACCTTCATGCCTCCGTCGCAGTATACCGTTCCTCACCTTCTAAATTCAACAAAAGACTACACTTTATTTTCTATAGTTTTTCCTCTGCTACAACACCTTCATCATCACCTCATCTCTTCCTTCGCTCAGTCATTATACCTCTGCTCTACTACCTTTTGATTGTAGTGCTGTAATCCAACTCGCTGAGTGGATGTGCCTCTGCACCTTCGTGGCTGTTCTTTCGCTTCCCCTTATTTAACACCTAAAAGCATGAAAACACGCTCTTACTTTTGCAACACTGTAAAGTTGTCTATAGAGATGTACGTAGATGTTGGACAATATACTGTTCTTCTGTTTAAGTTTACTCGATGGTATTGTCACATATGTCAACCCAAAATGTGCATGAAGTAATCAACCTTGCCAAATAATAAGACTGACTATCTGTTCAGGGTGTACCCCAGCTGGAATCAGCTCCAGCCTCTCTGTGGCCTTGGATAGCAGGAATAAGAAGTAGATAATGAATGAATGGATGTAAAAGAATAATATTAACAAAAACATTTATAAATAATTAAAATCAAATGCCTACGTGTAATAGAGATTATGTCTTGTTCTAGTATATGTTAGATGCCCCTGAGCCCAAATATGCACATATATCTGAGATGCTAGCATTTTGTACGTTACTTAGTAAACTTCCGTTTATCTCCTGGGTTTACAATACGTGCTATCATGGGAGGAAAGCCTGCTGTATTTATGATCACTTTGGGGAAATAAATGGCACTAAAACACAACACCATGTAAATGATTCAGGCTTTGTTTAAAAGGAAGATGAACTGCCCACTTTAACACCGTTTCTTTCTTTCCCTCCCAAACTGAATTTCAGTATTTCATGTCAGCATGTTTTTATTTTCCACTTCTTAAATTCTGTTCTTTTTTACGAGGACAAATCTGGTCTTAAATCAGCGTCTTCCTCTTGTTCTGTCCATTTGACAGAATTTCTCCCAAGGCTCTTGTTCTCCATCTACGTGTCCAGTTTCTTTGATCCCTCTGTTATGCACCTTCAAACTTTTTCCTTTTGAACTTTCCCTCGTTTCACTCTCAGTAGAAGTAAGCAGCTTATGCAACCTGCTTTAGCAGTTAACATCATATTACCTTTGGACAACTAGTCATAGTAGTAGAGCTTATACTCGCATTGTGAGTACACGTTAAAAGTTTAATTTTTAGATTTAATAAAGACTAATGCATCTAATTCGGTCAGTACCCTTCTGAATGCATTTCACAAATTGCTAGCTAATGGCAAATAATCCAGCAGTAATAGTTGGGTTTTATTTATTTAGAACAATATATAACAACAATAAATTGAAATTGAATAATAAAAACAATCCATGAATTGGCACCATTCAATGGACAATATCAGTTGTTATCATGCTAACAAATATGGTTAAGGAGACGCTGTTAGCACCTCCCCATATCGATCGTTGTAGTAATTAGGTGGCCTCTAGTGGCCACAGGAAATGCTACAGAAGCAAAGGAGGAAGTAAAATGACGTGATATATATAACGAGAAAGTCCTCGTTAGGATGACGTGCATATATATGTATGTGTTTATATGTGTGTATGTATGTATGTATAAGAACCCACTAGATCCACTAGAGTTCATGAAGAACTACATTCAGAGGCAAGAGGAACCAGGAGTCCTGCAGCAGATGGTCTGACCCCCACAGAGCTCTGATCTCAGCAGTGTGGAGTCAATATGGGATCACATGAGGAGACAGAAACACTGGGACAGACTGAATCTACAGAAGAACTTCAGCAGCTTCTCCAAGGTGCTGCAAAGTACCAGGAGAAACTGTGTGCAGGTCAAACCAGAGAGAACTGCTGCTGGTTTAAGGGCAAAGGGCAGTGCTGCAAATACTGATTAAACGTAGGCTAATTTCCCATCAGTGCGCTTTGTATGAAGTTATTAAAAACTATTTATGTAATTATCTAAATTATATTAAAGCATCCTCCGTGTATTTTACTGTCTAAAACTTTTGCACAGGACTGTATATATCTGTGTGTAGAAGCTTGTATGTGACTGTTAGACGGTTTGTTGCTATAAGCCTTAAAGTCAATACTGGGCACTATTTAGGGTTAATTCTTTCGAAACTGAAGAAAACATCATGTACTTAGTAGTAATTGCAAACTGTCAACTTCCAACCTCAACCATGCTGTCTGGATATAAGCCATCAGATCAGTTATTTATATCTCTCATGATTAAGTTTAGTGGATAAACAGAGCAGCACATCTGTTTTGTTATTCACTGAATGTTTGCACTTATTGAGCTTTAGTGTGTGCTCATGTATACATCTGTGTATGCATAAAAAAATAGGACCAAAAGCTGCACAGTGCATGTACACATTCTTGTGCAGAGCACATTTGTTTTTTCTCTTATGTGTCCCGTCTGTGCAGTCTGATCTGTTTTTATCACATCACATCTTCTCTGTAAAAAGTGACATTTGGGGTAGAGTAATCCACTGCACTGCACTGCACTCTGTTGCACTCTGAAAAGGTCAGCTTTCACTGAAGAAGTGTGTGCGACCAGCCGTTGCTCTGGAAGTGTGAGAGAGAAGAGAGAGGTTTCTTCTGAACTGCTGGACCTGTTCAGTTGGGTTGGATTTACTGTACACTCATGCTTTGTGTTTGCGTGGTTTGGATGGTTGCTTGAGTTTCTTCCTATGTGTGAGAAAAGCTGTTCTGTCCTGTGTTGTGCTGAACTGAGCTGCTCTCTTCTGTGTTGAACTGTTCTGCTGGATGCTGTAATCTCTTCAGTGCATGGCCAGATTACTGTCTGCTCCATATTGTCTGGTGGCGGGCTGCAGGATGGAGAGATGGCAGGAGGAGGGGAGAGAGGGAGAAAGGGAGGGATGGAGGAGGCTCTGCTCTGATCTGCTGCTACATAAGGAAGATTACCTTTTTATTAATGTATCCATCTGGACATTTGCTATATTTGGTTGTTTGCTCAGTCTATTTGCTTGTGTTTAAGGACACAGTGTGTAAACCTTAGAAGATTTCATTCGAAATAAATCAAAGTTGAGATCAGACATTTGTGTTTTTTCCCCAAGAGTTGTCAACTAAACCACACTGTAATATAATTATGATCAGATAGCATTTAAAATGTGTGTAGAATTCCCTTTGTGACTGGTACTGTAAATTCATTGTGCTATTTATCCAGCACATAAAATAATTTTTTAAAGTGAAATAATTTTCAGCAAAGAAAAATGGAGAAATTTGAGCATTCATTGTGCCCCCCCCCCCCATCTTCCTCTCCATCTCTTTCTGTCTCCTGTGCACTGTGTGCAGAAATGATTTCCATTCCAGCTGAATTAATGAGGTTCTGCTGAACTGAGAAAAGGCAAGGGGAGTGTGTACACACAGGCACACAAATGTAAGCACGGAAACACACACGTACACACACACTCCCAGGCACATTTCTACTATAGCCATATTTAACCATATTCTGTATTCACACTTGCACACAGTGATTCACTGAAGCTTGGCCACTGTTTTTTTACAAACCATATTTTGTTTTAAAGTAAATTTCAGGAAACGTAGACAGAGATAAATAGTTGGGACAACAAACAAATAAATCTGAGGCTTAACAAAATCCACATGCAACTGGTATATTTTCTAGTAGCAGCACACAATGTGCTCATGAACATAACACATATACATACAAACATACAGTGGTGTGAAAAAGTGTTGGCCCTCTTCCTGATTTCTTATTTTATGTTTGTCACACTTTGTTTCAGATCATCAAACAAATGTAAATATTAGTCAAAGATAACACAAGTAAACACATCATGCAGTTTTTAAATGAAGGTTTTTATTATTAAGGGAAAACAAAATCCAAAACTACATGGCCCTGTGTGAAAAAGTGTTTGCCCCCCCTGTTAAAACTTAACTGTGGTTTATCACACCTGAGTTCAATTCCTCTAGCCACACCCAGGCCTGATTACTACCACACCTGTTCACAATCAAGAAATCACTTAAATAGGACCTGCCTGACAAAGTGAAGTAGACCAAAAGATCCTCAAAAGCTAGACATCATGCCGAGATCCAAAGAAATCCAAAAACAAATGAGAAAGAAAGTAATTGAGATCTATCAGTCTGGAAAAGGTTATAAAGCCATTTCAAAAGCTTTGGGACTGCAGTGAACCACAGTGAGAGCCATTATCTACAAATGGCAAAAACATGGAACAGTGGACAACCTTCCCAGGAGTGGCCGGCCGCCCAAAATTACCCCAAGATCGCAGTGACGACTTATCCAAGAGGTCACAAAAGACCCCACAACATCCAAAGAACTGCAGGCCTCACTTGCCTCAGTTAAGGTCACTGTTCATGACTCCACCATAAGAAAGAGACTGGGCAAAAATGGTCTGCATGGCAGAGTTCCAAGACGAAAACCGCTGCTGAGCAAAAAGAACATGAAGGTTTGTCTCAGTTTTGCCAGAAAACATCTTGATGATCCCCAAGACTTTTGGGAAAATACTCTGTGGACTGATGAGACAAAAGTTTAACTTTTTGGAAGGTGTATGTCCCATTACATCTGGCGTAAAAGTAACACCGCATTTCAGAAAAAGAACATCATACCAACAGTAAAATATGGTGGTGGTAGTGTGATGGTCTGGGGCTGTTTTGCTGCTTCAGGACCTGGAAGACTTGCTGTGATAAATGAATTCCATGAATTCTGCTGTCTACCAAAAAATCCTGAAGGAGAATGTCTGTTTGTGACCTCAAGCTGACACAAACTTGGGTTCTGCAGCAGGACAATGATCCAAAACAAACCAGCAAGTCCACCTCTGAATGGCTGAAGAAAAACAAAATGAAGACTTTGGAGTGGCCAAGTCAAAGTCCTGACCTGAATCCGACTGAGATGCTAAAAAGGCGGTTCATGCTCAAAAACCCTCCAATGTGTGAATTACAACAATTCTGCAAAGATGAGTGGCCAAAATTCCTCCACAGCGCTGTAACAGACTCATTGCAAGTTATCGCAAACACTTGATTGCAGTTGTTGCTGCTAAGGGTGGTCCAACCAGTTATTAGGTTTAGGGGGCAAAACACTTTTTCACACAGGGCCATGTAGTGGATTTTGTTTTCCAATAATAATAAAATCCTTCATTTAAAAACTGCATGATGTGTTTACTTGTTATCTTTGACTAATATTTAAATTTATTTGATGATCTGAAACATTAAAGTGTGACAAACATGCAAAAAATAAGAAACCAGGAAGGGGGCCAACACTTTTTCACACCACTGTACATCGTCATGAGCTGAGCCCAATAGCTAGGCCCAGTCACCATGGTAACACACCACTGTGTGTTTTAAACTCTACAATGGTCTCTCACACACACACCCAGGCACATAAATGTCAGTGCAGGCTTCCCCCACTCATTCCATGACATTCTCCGACTCTGCTTGTACTCTTCAAGTTAATCTTCAGAAGAATCAACTTGCGCTTGTTCCTGATTCTCATTTTCATTAACTAATCAACACACACAGCACTCAGGTGAACAGCCAAACAGATGCAAATCTCAAAGGCCTGATGAGCTGACAACTGGCTTAAGGTCTAGTTCATGCATTGTAAACACAGACAGTAGAAATGCATTTGAAGGAGCGCAGCAGCCAAAAGGATGTAATTGCAGTGCATGTGGCTGTTGTTATGTGCCAGCTTGTGCACCACTTGAAAGCTCCATCAAGGATTGGCTGAACAAAGACAAGCAGAAAGTAACAGCTGATTCTGGCGAGGTTCTTCCTTATTGACTTGATTTTTCCTCAAGCACCACTAATGTATGCAGTTTTCAGGTGTGCTGCCTTTGTGGGAAGTAGGAGAGGAATGAACACAGACCACTTGGAGGTACATAGAAAGCTGGAATCAAGTGAGCGCCTCTGGATAACACCAACTGTATGCAGGCTGAGGTTTATTTATTTAATTCTTGCTTCTTTTCTGTCTTTCGTGCTTGCTTTCTTCATTAAATGCACATGATCATGCACATCCAGCCACACACACAAACATCTCGTCTTCTCCTCGCTCGTGTTTTCCTTTCCCATTTATCATCACTGAAGCAAAGGAACCGATTCCAATTTCATGTGTTTTCATTCCATTCCTCTATTTACTTATTTCTTCATCCCCCTCCCGCTATTTTGATCTCAAGCAACCAGTCAGCAGTCAATAATCTGTTAAATAGCATTGATCGCCACCATTTAGTTTCCTGGCCAGCTACTTAGGTTGTAAAGCTGATCAATGGCTTTGAATGGGAACCACCTAGATAGCAGATTGACTGCTGGGACGTGCACTGCAATCATATCATTTGTCTTCATTTGCTGTTCAATTATTTGTTGTAATGGCTGCTGTCAAAAACAGCTCCATGCTGGCCCACAATGGCACATGGAGCCTAAAACTGTAGAGCGCACGCTGAGCCGGCGTGCATGATTCGCTCCACTCACCTTGACTCTGTGCCTCCCCCTCTGCCTGTCTCGCTCACACTGCTGCTATCTGACAGTAGAGGAAAGGCATTATATAGTAAACAACACAACAGGAACAGTATCACATGTCGAAATGTAGTGTGTATAGGAGTGTGGTTATGTGTGTGGATAGGGGGTGGACTTAAGTGAGTGTGTGTGGCTTGTGAGTGCATGCAGATGTGGCCATGCCTGGATGTGTAGTTGAAGTCTGACCCAGACTGGACTTCCCCTGCCCAAGCGTGCCTTCCTGAACTCATCAATCACTTGTAGTAGGACACAGCCACAGCTGCATCTGTCCATGGGAGTGTTTACACTAGTGTGTGTCTGAGGGTTTTTGGCTTGCTTTGAATTTTAAGAAGGGCTGCACCTTTCAGTTACTTGGTAAAAATTTTGATTTTTTTTTAAAAGCAAGTGAAAATATTTCTAGTCTGTAACTTGTTACTTGTTTCTAAGACTTCATTCAAAAGTAACCATTTGTTTTATTTTTGTCATTTTGAGAGTCTCCGGCCCATTATCAGAGCCTCATTGTCTTTTTATCTCCAGCCACTTAATGCAAAAAGGCCATATTAATTTGAACTACAGTGGTTGGCATATATTCACAGGGGAAATCACAGCAGTGGATATTTTCGGGGTGAAAGTTAATATCAAAATAATATTAATGTTTTAACTCAGTGTCATTTAATATGCAATATTTGAAAACAATACAATTCAGAAATTGTTTAAAGTTTTGTCTGCTTGTCTTGTGTAATCAGAACAAACCCAAGGGGTGTCGTTTTTGTAATATGAAACTAGACAGTAAATTGATCTTAGTGTTGGCGGTTAGTTTGACAGTTTTGTACTTGATAAATCAATTGTTTGAACACCCATCTGTTTAATCAAATGCAGAACTAGTTTCAGCTCTTTTCTCCTATTTAGTCACATGAGCCCAGGCCTCATCTCAACATTAAAGTTAAACTTCTGTAGATTTTCATCTATACGTTACTGTAGGCTGTATCTGGTCAGCCTTTACTAGGGGGGGGGGCACATTCCCTGGTTCATCAGCTGCCTTTACAAAACAACTTTCCTCTTTTCTTCTATACCTCTCTCTTTAAATCTCTTGGCTTTTTCTGACTCTTTTCTTCTTTTCCTCCTGCCTCCCTGGTTTTATTGCAGACGGGGTGTCCCCCTCCCCCTGCTTGTTTGAAGTGGCCTGCTCATATATCACAGTCTTTCTTCGCAGGATATCCTCCCTCTTCCTGCCTCTTTTTTTGCCCTCATTCTCTCCCTCTATCATCCCCCCTCCCCCTGTGTCATTTGGGTTGTTGGAGGAGGGGAATACCTGTTAACTCTATTTCTTTTCCACACTTTCACACATATACTCAGCAGACATGCTCCCCCACACACATGGATGATACCAATGGGCGTCTGTACTTCTGTAGTTCAGCATCACGTGATTCAGTTTGTTTAGTTAATTATAAGGGTGTGAGACCTATTTAGGATTCAAAAAGGTTGCAGATTTTGTAATGTAATAGTCACATTTATTCCTAGGAGCAGACTACTACAAATATAATTCTCTTAGTCTTAGATATTTTACATTAGTTGAAGACTCAACTCATTTTGCATTTTTACATAACTTTATACTTTTGTTTTAAGAATTCAGATTCAGTGCATTTACACTGACTCTGACTTTGACAAACAGGAGAATGGCAATACTATATTGAACCTGTACTCAAACCCACCTGTCTGTCAGACATTCATTAAGGGCACAATTACAGCATAACTAAACAGGGCTGAGATGATCAGTGTGTCAAATTGCCATGTGTTTGTTTTCTCCTGTTGCTCTGATTCAACATGTACATCACAATATTTGCAGCAAGAAGAGGTTTGAAAAAACAACATCATGGCCAGTTGTGGTTGAATTATGCAACTTTTTTTTTGGAGTGAGAGGGAAGTTTATCTACTCAAGTAATCCTGCTTATATGAAGGTGCTCAGTACATTTCACTGACAAAAGGAATACTTAACTCAAAGTGTTCTTCTAGACTCCAGACAGTTCATCAAAGTTCAGGTCACTGGGAGATTGGAGTTATTTTTTAAAAAAGCAGCAGCATTGGTCATAAAAATATGGCTGATGTCTGTATTTATCTGACCAGCATCATTTTGTAAATATTGAGTGTTATAGAAGCTAAGGCCACAGAGCGTCTGAGAAGAGATCAGGGTGTGTGTTTGGACTCATAAAGTGGATGATTTTGACATGGCAGCATCACTATTCACACCATTTTACAACAGGTAACTTAAAAAAGTACTTTAGCAGCTTTGGTGTATTGATATTTTTATAACAGCAAAGTAAATGATCATGTAAAAACAACACAACAATGTGAAAGTAGTTGCTCATCAGCTGATTATTTTACTGTCTGGGTTCCCCTCTCACCGTGCTTATAGCTCTAAACCTAAAACAGGCCATTGGACTTGTGACTCCAAAGGAATGCTAATGTTGCTTCTTGTTAATGAAGTAGATGATCACTATATATATGAATTGTTTCTACTACGCCAAGTGCCTAAAAAATCTATTATAGTAGGTTTAAATCAGGATGTAAATGTGTGGGCATCACATTTGCAATAGTAGCATGGAGTGAGTATCAAACGAGTTGTAAAGAGCAGGTTTAACTGAAGAACATTAACATAACAGAAATGTTTGCTGGAGAGCACAGATCAATATTACATTACATTACGGATGAATTAGCCATGCTAGCGCAGAGCGTACATACTCCATTTAGGAGTCATGATTGAGCCAACAATACAGTCCATAATCGTTTAGGAGCCAGGTTCACCTGCAACATTCACAACGACTCTGCTCATTCATTCACTCATTTTGTCCTTTGTCACTAATGCTGCTGAGATCTGAACACAACATGAGGCGATGCCACATTTCATCACAGATCTCCTGCTTTTTCATTATTAAACTAGTCCAGCCTAAAGGTGCTAGGAGCTCAGAGGCTGCACTTGATCAGCAACATTTGATCAGTAGGCAATGATGGGCCAGATTTGGTTCTGATTGGCCAAGAGGGGACGGTGTCATTTCCTATGAAATTCCTACAAAGCTAATTTCATCATTACATGAATATGAGGACGTACTTCAACATAGTTTCCTGTTTGGTTCATTTTATTGACACAGAAGCTCTGCCATTAGGATTACCCCACTGTCCTTCATTGCTCCCTCTCGTAACACAGTTTATTTGACTCTCATTCGTCCTTAATATCTTTCCTTTATGAGATTCATTATTCACTTCCTCCTTTTCATACTCTTTAATTCAACCCTGCACTGCCTCTCTCTCTCTGCCTTTCCCTCCATGTCCTGCTTTCTTTCCTTTTTTCTATTCCTTGTTTTTCTCTCGCCATGCCCTTGTTGTCATTTAGCTACTTCCCCCAGGTTTGCCCTCCCCCTCTTTTTTCTTTTTTCTTTTATCCCCTCAGTCTCCTCCTTTTCTATCTTACATTTTTTCTCTCCATCTCTCTTTTTCTCTCTCCATCATTCTGCCCTTTTACTCCTCCACCCTCCCCTCCTCCTCTCTTCCACTCCATCTCTCTCTCTCTTCAGCTGAGGACAAGGAGGTGAAAGCCAAGCGGATTACAGTGTCAGTTTAATCTGGCTGACCCACCAAGGGATTGCTCTCTACTTTGCTGTGAGGCTGCAGTGCTGGAGGGCAGCAGGACTGGATAGGTGGAGAGGAAGGGGAAGGAGACCAGGTTGTGTGTGTGGAGGTGGGAGGGGATCAGGTTCAGGGGAAGAAGAAAAGGAGCAAACGGAAGGAGAGGAGGAAGAGGGAGGAGGATGGGAGCAGATGAATTTGGAGAATTCTTCCTGTTTGTCTCGGGCTGGGTGAAATGCTCTCCAGGACAAGGCTTCTGATGTGCACGTACACATGCACGTGTGTGTCTATGTGTGTATGGGGGAGGTTGTGGGGGGTGGGGGGTGCCAGAGATGGGGGAAGGGCTTCGGTTGTTATTAAGAGATGGAATATTAATGCTGCTTTGCCTCTAATTTCTTTCCATCTGTCATCAAGTTGCCCTCTGTGTGTGTGCCTGTCTTTGTCTATGAATAGATACTCGTCAGACATTAACAGACAATTAGTCTGTTTTGTGTTTCAAAGACAAAATACAAAAATGTCCTTGGTTTGATTTTTCTTGTCTTTATTCTGAAAACATCAAAATCTCATTTTACTCCATCTTGTCAAAGTCATTCAAACTCATGCGGCTTTCATCCAGAGTTAACGCCCAGACTGAGGCCTCGCCAAATTTATCAGTTCAACGAGCATTGTAACAGATTCCTTCTCGGTCGGCTGCAGGTCATTTGTGTTTGTTTTTCATTGCTATTTTTAATCTCTTGAAATTTGAACATGAAGAGCGAGGACAATGTGGTGATTAACAGTAGGGATCCAAAGTAGGGACTTTGGTTTGACACATGAACTCACAGGTTTGTTGAATTTAAAAAAAAGCTGAAAACATGTGAATCCTGTTTCCTGTACTAATATATTTAGAACAAATAACACAACATTATTACCTTGGTTAGCAAGTTTTCCTAATTAATAGTAATCTACTAATATAAATAAAAATGCTATTAAATTGTGCTATTATTAATAGCACTTATCAACACATTTATTTTTTTATTAAAACAGATATTAACCCTTTGCATAAACATAACATTTGCATTTCTATTAAGCACTGTCCTTTACCAACTTATGCTTATGTTCTATTAATGATCAGTTCAAGCAAAATACTGACTGTAAATAGAATATCAATTTATTGCATTTGCAGATGTTTTCCACCACTGAGCAGTGCTTGTTGTCCAGCTCCGCCAGTCACAGGCTGGAGTCTCCATGTGGTCTGAGAAGTAAACCTGAGGCAGAAACATATGACAGCCGTTGTTTTTATCAGATCCCTCATCTGGATTTTGACAGTGAAAATTACACATTAGCAAAATCCCACCAGTTTTGACATTCGGCTTAGTTGATGTGCAGACCAACACTCCCATGTGTACAGACCTGTTAGGTCTTTTCTGGAGTCACCTTTTCATTCATCTATTATCTATAAATACTTAGTCCTATTTAGGGTCATGGGGATCTGCTGGACCCTATCCCAGCTCTCTTTGGGTGGATGGCAGGGGTCCACCCTGGACAGGTCACCAGTCCATCACAGGGCCACATAGAGACAAACAACCTCACACACTCACACTCACTCCTATGGGCACTTTAGAGTCACCAATCAACCTGACATACATGTTTTTGGACTGTGGGAGGAAACCAGAGGACCTGGAGAAAACCCACACAAGCACAGGGAGAACATGCAGACTCCACACAGAAAGGCCCCTGCTGGGTTTCAAACCAGGAACCTTCTTGCTGTGAGTGCTAACCACCAATCCAACTGCTTCCCTATCACATTTTCATATTAAAAACAAACTACCTCCACTACTTATTTTATTTGGCATTTGACAGGGGAGGTGTGCTAAAAAATCATTTAGAATGGCCTCAAGGCTTTTCCCCTCAAATAGGCTTTTTCCTCCAATGGAAGCTCATTTTGTTGTGGCACTTTGTTGACTGTGAGCAAAATGTAATGTTCCAGTCAAGAGGTCCAGCCTTGAACAAACAGGATGTTAATAGCTGCTAGAACACAGTGTGAAGACAGTTTAGAAATGAAGTGCCTTAACCTTTGCATCAAGTAGCAGCAGTGTTGAAATGTCCACCTAGAGTAAAGTTGGATGCCAGCCTTGAGCTTGAATAACGTAACGACTCAGACGATGTCTTAAATGGCTGGTTGTACAGTGCTGAACAGGCAGGGGTCTGAGGCAGTCTGTGTCTGCAGCTCTGTTTGCCTCTACAATGCCTTTCATGTCCCTCATATCAGCCTTCCTTTCATCAGTCCACCCCCGCTGTGCTGTTTCTGAGGAGGGGTCCAGTCAGCAAGCCGGATTAGCTTCCAACTGGTGCTTGTCCAGATTCTGATTCTGAAGGGGGGCTTAACCAACCTCGCCTCAGAAAAGACGAGAGGAAGGAACAGGAGGGAGGGAGGAGAGGAGAGGAGAGGAAAAGATCTCCTGTGGTGTTGATGCTCCTCTTCAGTTGTTTACCTTGCAATTAATGTGCTGGATTGTCCAGTGAAAAGAAAGAAAAAGTCAAGTGTGTAGACTACAGAGCATTAGGCCACCACTGGTACAGAAACCGGAGCTGACGGGGTTCATTATACAGTAGGGAGGGCCTGGGGTGCTATTCAACACCTGCTCTATTGGAATAGTTGTGTATCTACACACACACATTGTACAGCATTAAAATGTATAAAAGCAAACCCCCATACTGTGAGTGTCGTAGGCAAGGCACAGACGACCAATCAGCAACAGATGCCCCCTGGAGGTAAATGATCTAGACTATGAGTGTGTGTGTGTATGTGGGTGTGTGTGTGGCACAGCGGTTAACATAGGCCCTCTGAGCTGCTGTCATCGTCGCGCCACCCTGTGACATGGCAGCCTGGGGACCTTATTTTAGGCCACACCAGGTGCAAGTGTTTTGGGCTGGTTACATGATCTTGAATGAATGTGTGCACTGTGTGTGTGTGTGTGTGTGTGTGTGTGTGTGTGTGTGTGTGTGTGTGTGTGTGTGTGTGTGTGGGTATACAAAGAGCTGTGATTGTGTGCTGGGTCATGCCTGTGTGTGTCTGCGTGCTGGAGTCCAGGAAAGGTCAGAGATTGGGTGGAGGTGCCAGGAATAGGGGTGTGAGATGCCTGGGTGTCTGCAGAACCATGTGACACACACAAATACACACATGAACACACACATTCACACAAGGCCTTTCAACCCGAAGACACGACAGAACAAAAGCTGGTCAAAGTGGGGCAGTTTTCTCTCTCCCGCCCATCTCTTCCTCCTCCTCCCTGTCCCTCATGTCTATCCCCATAGAGCCATGGATACAGCATAGTTTTCCATCTCCTCTCCTTACTCCCCCCCCCATCCCTCTCTCCTCTCTTCTCCTCTCTCCTCTCCTCTTCTTTCCTCTTCTCTCTCACGTAAACACGATGCTGCTTTCTGGATCTGGGATGCCTGAGGGACAGCGCGCAGACAGGAGCCCCGTCACCATGACAACAGCTTCTCTGAGCTGCCTGACACCCAGACGGCATTGGCTGAGGGCTGTTGGGGGAGGGGGAAGTGGAGAGAGAGATAAGTGAGAGAGAGGAAGAGAAGCAGGAGTAAGTTAAGCAAGGGGTAGAAAAGGGGGTGTAAGAGGGGAGAGATGCAGAGAAAAGGAGATAACAGAGGCAAACAACCCCATTTCTCCTTGCGGGCTGTCCGGCCTGTTCTCATACATGTGGAGGAGGAAGTGGGGGAGTGGTGAGGAGGATGTCGTAGAAATTTCGTTTAGGTTATTCTTAAGAACAAACACAAGTGTGATGAATCATCTCAGGTTTAATCACGTGCGCACGGAGAGAAGTCTTCCAGAATTATCTGTCCTTCTCTTCCAGAATTCAGGTTTATATAGCTTGACAAAAAAGGGGTGGGTTCATATTGGAAAAGACCCCACATGTTTGTTCAGGTGTCCTCTTTCTTCAGGCCTTTACCAGCACTAAAACAAATTGTCGGCAGTTATTTATAGGCCTCTAAAAGACTAAAACACTAAAACCATGTATTCTTTAGCCCAACACATTTAAGTGACCCTTTGACCACCTGTTCCATGCTGTGTACAACAACCAAATTCCCTTCCTTTTGACACACAGTGTCAACACATTTATCAATCATAAGACATTACCAATTAGTGAAAACAAATGTTACATTATTAGTCATGGTATTTCCATATCTAGATCACTGTCAATATATGGGTTTTCTGGGGCCCAATCATTCACAGTCTTCATGTCCATATCCTTCACAGGTGTAACATTGTCCATCCATGTTAAGCTGTCCTCTTTGAAGCTGATTCTGCGAAAATCCTTGATTCCTATTACATCCTCTTGTGTTGTTCTGTCGAGATTTCAGGCCCCTTCAGTTCAGCAATACAGGGTTTTCATCATAGCAGGGAGTTGTGATCCCACTGTTGCTGTGGTTGACCATGTTGCAGGTCGGATGTTTGCCCATCGGAGTTTGAAGAACCTGTGACACACAGCATCTGGTGTATGTTCCCTTTGTTGGTTTGGCTCCTCAGCCAGTACTCAAATGTAGCTGCTGGTGAGACCTTCTTCTTCTTCTTCTTCTTCTTCTTCTTCTTCTTCTTCTTCTTCTTCTTCTGAACTCCCTGGGTACTTGCTGATGCAGCTACCTGGGCCTGGAGAAGCGGTGCTGCTGGTGGAACAGCCATGGGCATAGAGACAGTATATGGAGCAGGCAGGTTCCTATTTCTTGCCCTACATTTCTATTTATCCTTCTTATTTTCCTCAACATCAGACTTTTCTAATTTTACCATTAATCCTGCAGCAGATTTTTGCTTTTTACTTCTGCCTCCCTCTCCCACTTTTTGGAAAAAGTGCCAATTTATTCTTTCCTTCTTTCCTTCCCTTTTCTTTTTCACTTCCTCTTCTCTTTCTTGTAACAACATTCTATAACCACACATTTACCTCATTTATCCGCCATTATTTTAGCACTGGGCTTATGACATACACACACAATAAGTTGTCACTCACACTGATCTTTCCATCTCATCATATGGTCAGATCTTATCACACAAACACTAACTTTGGATAACTTTCTTCAGCCTGGTAGTTTGTATGACACTTTTGTTCTGAGCAACATACACGTTGTGCACTGAAGAAGTCACCACAAAGCTTATGAAATTATCACCTCAATCATATGCCCAATTCATTATCTGGGACATATCCTAAGACGGTTCTCATAGACAGTAATAGCTTACTTCTGCAGTACTGTATTAATTTTCATGTTTTCGTCGTACAGGTCGTTTCCTTTATAAACCATATGGCTTCCCAAAGGAAGACTTACTTTTGTAATCCTCAGCCAGTGGAGTTTTCTCGTTGTTTCTTTTTTAATTTTTCTTTTTTCTTTTTTGTTTTTTAGGCTTATTTTTCCATCATCTGGCGTTTGTCCCTCACAGACTCAATGGTCTCTCTACCATAAAGGGATTACAAAAATCACGTGACTACCTTGTCTATCAAGGCTAACATACACACACCTAGGGTTTTCTTATTCAACACTTACCAAAAACATACAAAAGCCCACTGCATTCTCTGGACTATAAGTTACACTTTTTTAATCCTCTGGCTTGTAGTACAAATTATATAGTGAAGCAACTTATATGTGTGTATTTACAGTCATTCTATTGAGTAGTCACTAGCGTTAGATGGCACTCAGGGCACTCTTGACTCAATTGAAGATATTGTACCGCCGAAAAAATAAAAACGCTTATGTTTACACTAACCTCTAACTCCTAGTGTAACACGAGAAAATGCCACCCAAAAGAAAGAGCTATACTACAGACTTCAAAGTGCAGGTAATAAAGTATGCAGGTAACACATATTTTGGAGTGAGTGTCGGCATTCAGACAACCTGAGAGAGCTGGAGGACGCACTGTCTCATCTCCCTGACGTTAGTGCAGTTGTTTAACATTGCTTGACATGGATGAATGAATTCAGTAATGCGATTTTGCTTGTTGTTATGTGTAGTCTATGTTCTTTATAAGCTAATTTAGACTGTAATTAGTATAATTATAAATGTGACTAATACACCAAAGCATATACTGTATGTTTTTTCTCTTCAACAAGGCTGGATAAGGCAAGTATAAGTGACTTATACTCTGAGGCAACAAACAGTCCAGAAAATACGGTATGCTGTATTAGATTCCTGTTCAGTCTTTTTGACTGAGAAAAGATCAGTCTTTTTTGCAGACTGATCTCAAATAATGTTAAAATCACTGAAGACTGTGACACATACTAGACTCCTTTGCATATGTTAAAGTATAATAAAATCTTGGGATTTGCAGCTTCAGGGTTATGAGCTGAGTGCAAATATTGTTGAGTAGTTCTTCACTACCATGCTCTCATAATAGTGAGGGTTTCTTGATTTACTCTCAATGGATGTATAAACATGTCAAGACTAAGACATCTAAATCACCTTATGGTCTGTTTGGTTGAAGTGAAGACTTGTAGACTCTTGCACTCTCCAATGCTCATGCTTGTCTTAACAGTTATTTGTAGTGTTAAGGGGTTAGCATCCTGCAGACATCATTTAATCAGCTCTGGCCATGTCACAGTGTGAGTTCTGAATGGAAAACCTGATGTATAGATTTGTTAACAGGGCATGCATGTGCCTTTAGCTGCTTTTTCGAAACAGTGTCGGGGAAAGATACAAACAGGTAAAAGAGAAAGTGACAGAGCAAACTTATTTTGAAGACAGACTGAAAAAAACAAAATTTTCATTTTTCAGTGGTTTGAGCTTGCTCAAACATCCCAAGTAATAGTAAACACTATAGAGCTAAAATCTTTTCCTCGAGAGGCTACAGGACTGTCTGGAAATGCTAATGACCTAACTCATAAGTGAAAACCATTAACATGTTTTACCAATTCCTAACTTATTAATAATGAAATATAATCTGGTTCTTTGCTCTAATTTGTACTGGAAGGATTCTCAGCATGTTTTTGTTATTTGCTGTGTGCGATTTGATGGTAAAAGCATCAGAGTTAGAGAAGCCTTGGTTCCAACTGAGGGCGAGCGGGCCGCTGATGTGGCTTAAATATCTTCCAGTGTTTGCATTACTGAACCTGCAGAATGGCTGTGAAATGCAATGCACCATGTTTATGTGTAGCTTGGCGGCCTTCCAGCTCTGCACAGAGGGGAAACAGCAAATGAAAAGTGGTGTGTTTTGGAGCAGAGAGAGAGGAGATGGTCTCTATCTGCATGTGTGTGTGTGTGTGTGTGTGTGTGTATGTAGCTCCATGTGTACTGGGTCTTCCTGCCGTTCTGTGATCACTGGCATATTTAGACTAATCATTGAAGAGGGGGAGCATGTGTCTCCATGAATGTGATCCTGGGTGCTGCATGCTGTGTGTGTTTGTGTGTGCATGTGTGTGTGTGCGTGTGTGTGTGTGAGTGCAACTCAGACTGAAGAGAAGAAGTAAAGAGTGGTGAATGAAAAGAGCTTGTTTCTAAATCAGAACCAGAAGTTGAGACTGAGAGAAGGAGCAGGGGCTCAGATAGGGGAGTTGGTGTATGTGTGTCTGAGTGTGTTTGTGTGGGTGTGTGTATTGCAGTGGTGCACAGCCCCGTCTGGTGTGTCTGTCTGTTGAGGGGGGTGGAGGTAAGGAGGTGAGGGGACAGGGAAGAAGGAGTCTGAGTCAGATTGGGCAGGGGTAAGGAGGGAGGCGTTCAGTGTGAGTGAGAACACCCCCCCCCTTTGGAGGAGAGAACAGTAAGCATGTTTCACCTTGCCTATTAATCCTTTCTACTGAAGGAAGACCTGGACCAAACAAATTGAACTGAGGCATCTTCTTTGTCTTCTCTTTAAATCCCTCTGTTTTTTTCTTTATCTCTTTCTCTCTCTTCCTCTGGTTTCTCCTTCTTGTTCTTGTTGGAGTGTTCCTATCTCTCTCAGCCTTTATCTTCATGTCTCACTCTGTGTGTGTGCATGTCGTCTTCCTCTCTGGTCGCTCTCTGTGCGTGCCAGTGCTGTGCTATGCTGGCTGAGACTATGCTGGGGATATTTCTGTCAGCCTCTATTTATTTATTGATGGCGATGCTGGTGAGAGTTCTCCTTCCTACATGCGTCCTTGTGTTAAGAGAAAGTGAGGTGCTCTCTGGAAATCTTTACCTCCTTGTTCCTTTCTTTACCCTCTTCTCAACAGAGTAAATATTTGTCAGCTACAGTCCTAATGACATTGTGGGGGCCAACCCAGGAAGTGTTGGCTTTTTGACCTCTGTAGAGCCGGACTGGAGCGGCCTGCTCTGCGCTCTCTGTCTTGTCTCATGCAGGGGATGAAAGGCTGGTGTCACTGAAATGGAAGTTTAAATCATCCCTGAAAGAGCACCTCCCTGCCGTCGCTGTCTCAGCCACAGGCTACAGCATGATATGAGCTGTGCTGCCTGGCAACCAAAATAGTTCCTGGAAGGAAGAATGCAAATAGAGCACATTAATGTCAGATCTCATTGTGTGACCCTGTTGAACTCTGGGATTCTCTGGACTGGTGGTCCAGAGGTTAGCAGGTCTCGTGGTGTGTCTCCAAGAACAGATGGGGGCAGGTGTATGGAGGAGGGATGGCAGAGAGGGAGGAAGCAGGCAGGTATATAGGCCGTAAGGTGGATGTCCCATTAGTGTCCCTGCATCTCTTGTCCTCCTGCTCCTCTGAAATTGAAAGTTGGGTATATATTACCTAATGCTATATCCAGGCAATGATGCAAAATAAAACTATCCATTGTTATGACTGGTGTTCAGTTCCAAATATGTTTTCCTTCGAATAATGTTTCCTATTGCTCTGTGCTCCTTAAATGTTATGTCTAAAGTCGGGTTCAGGTAAGGGTTAAGCCATATGTATGCTTGAAGGTAGATGTAGGTACCTACAGTACAGTGTATTTTACAGTATAGCTTTTTATAGCAGCACAACATGACCTGTAGCCTCACAATATGACATGATCATGTTATATGTTAATCATCTCTGATGGAGCAGAAACAGAAAATACTTTGTGGTACACAGCAATGGTGGGCTGGAGTCACATGTCAAGTCACATGTAGTAACTTAATGTAATGTTGTTTTGTCTGAACTTGTTAATGAATAGTCACTGTGGTGTGGAGTGGTGATAGCATTGAGTAGAAGGTTTCCAATGTCAGTAGTTTTGCTAGGTGTTGTTCAAATGACTTGCAGCTGGGGTAGCATCACTCCTTTTTTACAAGGTGCAAGATATCCCAGCTCTAGGAAAATCTCCATATCTTAAATTCGAGTACTTGGTTTCCTGCAGTGCAAATAAATGCAGGCCACCCCACCTGAAAAAGAGACAGTCCACAGCACAAGATTAATATGCTCTTATGAAACAAAACATGAATCTTCAGGTAAAAAAGAGCAGCATATTTCAAACAGTCGTTGGAGTGTGGCTGTTCTTTGGGGCGTCATCCACTTTGAAATTTGATTAGCAAACAGAACACGTCAGGATCTGGGTTGTTCACCACCTCTCTTAAATAATTTCCTGCGGGGAATCCCTGGAGTATAGGAGGTTGACGTAAATGCTTGTATTTACGGTTCAGATGACATGAACGTAGCTTAAGTTCACACTTGAAACACATTTACTGACTGGACTGAAAGCCCTCATAGGTAAAGTAATAGTCCTATCTGTATAGCTGTTTTCCCTCTCCCTCTGCCATGCTCTTTCCCTGTTACTGAAAGCAACCCCCCACATTCAATCCCATTTTCTCCTTATCAGTTCCTCACAACAGTCCCAGCACTCCTTTTCTCTTCCACCTCCTCCCTTATGTCTTTTTAATTTTTTTCTCTCTTGTTTACTTTCTTTTTCCTTCTTCTTTTCTGACCTCTTTTCTGAACATTTTTCTCTCCATGTTCCCTCTCTCCTCTATGTGCCCCAGGGCTCTCAGAGTTTCTCAAGTCCCACAGACTGTCCATTGTCTTGGGAATGTGGTTTGCTGTCTCCCATCACCTCCTCCTCCTCCTGTCTGGCAGGGTTAGGTAGTCTTGGGCTCCTGGGTCCTCAAGGCCACTGGGTTTAAAGAGTTGATCCCATCTAACCCTGGGACGAGGACCAGGACAGCTGAATAGGCTAAACTAATAATTGACATGTCTATTTGTTTGCTGTTGCAAGCATGTAAGTCTAGAGATATTCATGCTGATCTGCTTTGTATACTAAGTGTATTAAATAAGGTTAGAGAGCTGCATTTATCATTATGTGAATAAAAATGTTTGGTGTTTAAATGATTATTTTTGTTCAAAACTTAACCATCTTATATTAAGATATTTCAATTTAAAACAAAAGGACAACACGGCACAGCATGTGAAGTTGTTGCGTTCACTGACTGCTTTGACCTCGTGATGTCTAAGTAATTCTTTCAGTTCATGAAATGATGTGACAGAATAGATGACGCACAGAAGAATCCCTACCACTGCTTCATGTGAATTTCTATATTTATCCAAATATCTGAATCAGATCTTGTTGCTGGGGCTTCTGAGGCGGAGGTGGTCCACACGGTGGAGCCTCTGGGATACAAAATGGAAATTGGTAGTGTGTGTCTTTGTGTATGTGTGTGTGTGTGTGTGTGTGTGTGTGTGTGTGGGTGTCTTACACACCCAACCCCCTAATGTCTGGCACTCAGGAGGACTACTCCTATGGGAATGCCTCTTCCGGCCTGGCCCAGCATACACATGCACACACACACACACACACACACACACACACACACATACATATACTCTAAAATAGAAATGGGGTGAGTGGATCAGACTGGCGTGAGATGGTTTTAAATGTCTGGTCTTTTTCTGATGGTTGCTAAACATAAGCGTACAGTCAGCTCAGAGTGAACGAGTGAGAATTTGGACTGGATGTCAAATGTGCAGGCGTATATGTATTGTTACAGTAAAAAAGAATAAAATTCACTCCTACGCTGTGACTGGACTTTTTTTTTTTTTCAATATCATATTAGTAAAAATGCATAATAGTGAAAACTAATACTCCAATAAATACTCAGGGAAGTACATGGTAATTCTTTAACTGTTCTGAGCTTAAGATGTGTGACTCCAGTTCTGAGGTCAACCATGTTGCTTTAGGTACTAAGAAATGTGTATAGCCTGACTGTAACTCCCCAGCTGCTCACTTTCCACTTTTTATGTTCACGGTATACAGTACCACTACTTCCCTTTCCTTTTCATCTTGCACTTTCTCAGCTCTGCAGAAATAAAATCCAGTTGTGTGAGCATAACATGGGAAAGAGAAAGAGAGAGAGAAAAGAAGTGAGCATGAGAATATGAAAGAATGCCAAAGAATAAGGAGGAGGAAGATATTGCTAACAAGGTTGCCAGAGACTCTTTTCATTTTTAATAGTCCCGTAGGAGGTCTGGCTGATAAAGTGTTATGTTATATTATTAAATCTTGGCAAAGTTTGAGCTGAAACAGATTCCAACAGAAGCAAGTGTGAAAGTAAGTCTGTAGGTTAGGTAAACTGCAGCAAAATTAATGGACAGGATCTTTCAGGTTGGATACATGTGTCTGTGTAAGATTTTCTATAGGAGACATGTTGAAAAAAGTTTTTTACATTTAAGAAACAGGTTTTCATTAATATCTATCATAAGTCAGTTTTTTCACATAAACAAGTTCTCATTTTACTAATCCCTGCCCTTGTTTGATAACAAGGTTATCCGTCAAGCCCGTAAGCCTTTTCCACTTATTAAACAACAATGTGGACTCTGTACAGAAATATTCAAGCTGCAGCATCTCAGTATCTGAGAATAAATCAGAAGGTGCAGTCAAACTTAGTGTTTTAATTTTTCTAGAATTTGACAATGTGACAAGTAATAAAAACAAAAAATCTACAGGCTCCATCCTTCTCTGTGCTCACTCTACTATTTTTAAACTCACCCTCATGTCTTCTCCTGTCGAATTGTTGTATTCTGTTTCTTACAATTCCAGACTTTTAGGAAACGTTACTTAATATGTGAAGTTGTAAATAGAGAATATGTAGAAGACAGGAATTAACCAAATATTTAAACATACAGAGCAAATTATGGAGAAAATTTACAGTCTAATATAAACAGTTTGTAGGATGTGCGAACATGAACGCAGAAGTTAGATTTTACAGCAAATAAATATTTACAGAAAAATAAATGTCACTTGGTATTGCTTGCTAAATGTCACTGTGTGTAGTGCACATGCACACACACCAATAGTATACAGTATGCTTGTGTAGTTGTCTTACAGTGTGTATGTGTGGGTGCTTAAAAGACATTTCCACTGTTGGATCCATAGACTGTATATACAGATGGAGAGTGCATCACCACTTCCTGCCACTCTGTTAAAATGAAGCCAAAATATCACATCTTGCTTGTGTGACGTATTTTTTCTGGTATCAGGCTGCCAATCAAAGTCCACAAATGAACTGAAATCCATCCATTTTATAAGTTATTAAAAGAAAACCTATGAGTAAAACGTACTCATATCAGTATAATAATATCTTCTTAAAATGAGAGAATTCACCTCTGAGAAAATGCATTTGATTGCTACCAAATTTTTAGTTTGGCTCACATCCATGGAGGAGGTGGCGTTTATGACCTATACTGGAACCAGCCACCAGGTGGTGATTGATGCTGGCTGTCACATCGTCCGTCTTTATATCTTCATCCTGCTATTTTGTCATCAGTCCATTAGTTTGGTGCATTCTTGATGATGAATTGTTTATATTGTTCAAATACCATTTGTGGTGCCAGCTTTTCTTCAACTTTCACTGGAGTTTTATTCTACAAGCACCAGGCAGCGGCTGTGAACCTGTTGAATTTCTGCTGTGGTTTTCTTACGTGTAGGTGGAAAGAGTGAAAGTGACAATGAAAGCGGTGGTGGGGGTTGAGGTTTTGTAGCTGAAAATAGTGAGCATCCCGACTGGTTGGCAAAATGTGACATGTCTTTTGGCTGCATTGCAATCTGGTCTGCGGCAGCTGAGCAGAAGTTATTCTGTGCCTCTTTTATAATAGATTTCTCTCTGCATTCTTGTTGAATCTTGGTGTAAAAGTGTTGATGGAAGAAGAGCATGCTATTTCAGTCTGATGGTACAGACATGAGAAGATGCCATTTACTGCAGCTGTTTTACACTGGGAAATATTTAATTATATTTGTCTTTAAAAAAAAAACACCCACAAATTCAATATGCATTATCATTTCCAGCTTTAGCGTCAAACCTGTTTGAGGTTTTCCCTTCATGTTTGTATGTGCATCACCTGTGAAGTGGCCTTTCAGAGAATGATCTCCCTGCTCCGTCCTGATCTGCAGCCCTCTCTGACCTGCAGAGCGGAGCAGTGACTGAAGCCCTGCTGGGTGCAGCTTCCACTTCTGGGCAGAGTGAATAAGAGCCATGGTAGCCTGACACCAGTCAGTTATTTTGGAGGACAGGGCGAGATAGAGCATGATAAAATAATTTTCTGTCTCTCCTGTCTCTTGTCCCTCTTACTTACACACCTTTCATTCTTCTGCTGTATGCTGCACATTAGGTTTTGTCTCCAAGCGCCAAGCATTCTATTATTCCCTAATTAGCAGCATTAATAATCTTCAATTAGGCATATAGCTTTGAGTGCATGGGCATGTCTGCCTCATTGAAAATGTGTGTGTGTGTGTGTGAGTGTGCGCATATGCGTGTGTGTTTGTGTCTGTGAAGACGAGCATCATCATGACACGCTGTCCTCTGGTTCTCTTGTGGTTTTCTACCCAACACCAACTGCCTAATGAGGGAGTGAAAGGCCAGGGGCAGAGGGGACGGGGGTTGAATATCAGTGTGTGTGTGTGTGCATGCATGTGCACTTTTCTGTGTGTGTAATTAAAGAGCAGTGCCAGCAGGGGGGACCTGTGTTAGAGAGGGTCACCAGGGCGAGCAGCAGGCCATCTCCAACCTTAGGTCATTAACTACCGCCACCACCAATAAAGGCTTCTGGGTGTGTGTGTGTGTGTGTGTGTGAGGGTGTGTGTGTGTGTGTGTGTGTGTGTGTGAGGGTGTGTGTGTGTGTGTGTGTGTGTGTGTGTGTGTGTGTGTGTCAGGGGGCCAGCAACTAAATTACTTTACTTAAAAAAGTCTTGTCATTGTGATGGGATTGCAACTAAAGATTACTTTTTAAACTTAATAATCTCTTATTGCACAAAAAAACTGTGCATAACTACAAGTGCAGTGTGTCAAATGAACCAAGGAGACAGTTTATGAAGTATGTTGGATGTTTCTTACTGACAGCTACTGTTCTCTTTTGTTTTCTCCACCAAATAATGTTGGGTAACCTGGGGGGTTTCTTTCTCTTGTGATCATCAGCTTGCTCATGCTTTTTGCCTTTGGTTGTTGTGATGCTGCTGCATTGACAGATCTCAACAATTAATTCAGTTTCAATGTCATGATTTGTCATAATCCAGTAGGAATAACGACCAAAACTAAGTTCTAATAACTGAAATTATCTTTTCAAGATGAATTCTAAATTGGTCTAATATACACTTTACAAGTACAATCTGTTAATCATCCTAGCATGTTTCTCTGTGTTTTTGTTTGGTTGTTTTTCTTTTTTGGGTTGTTACAACTGTCATGTGTTAAGGATCTCTCCCTTCATTCTGTCAGCTACTATCCAGCCCACAGAAAGCTACCACATCAATATAGTGTTTAGAGGAGGCATGAATTGACAAGCAGAATTGTCTGTGCCTCTGCATTTGTTTGTTTCATTTCAAAGCATTTTTTTCAGGTGTCTGTTTCGTGTGTGCATACAGATCATGTGTGCACAAATGTCTGTGTTGCTGCCATATGCACTCTAGAGTGTGTTGTTTTTCCTGTCAGGGACTGTGTGTGAATTGTCAGAGGTTGATTGGTTAGCCCAAGATGCAGCAGCGGGAGTTAAGGTAGGTGCTCCAGGGCAGCAGGGGGAATGCTGAGCAACATCCCCTCAGCCACAGTGCTTCCCCTCTAGGCTTCCAGCTCGGTGTAGTGCCTGGGTAGCTGGGAGGCAGCTCTAGGCTCCTGGGGCCATGATGCTAGCAGGAGATGCTTCAGTGGGGAGGAGGGATATGTGTACAGTATGTGTGTGTTTGTGTGTGTTCTGTGGGGGGATCCCAAGCAGATTTGTTTACCGGTAATTAATTCACCTGATTGACATAACAGATGCCAGAACTATGGGAAGGCAGCAGCATGTCTGTGTGTGTGTGTGTGTGTGTGTGTGTGTGTGTGTGTGTGTGTGCATGTGCATGTGTGTATGTGTGTATGTATATGTGTATATGTGGCACATACACTATAGTCCCATGCACATATAGGGCATGCATCTGTATACATTTCTGCAGACCTGTTGTGGGTATGTGCATATGCACGCCTGCACAGGGAGTGGCTTCTGCCATCAAGGGCTTTTCCATGTTGTAGGTTTGCTGGGTTTCTGGCAGAGTAGCGTAGTCGCTCTCCGGCTTCCATCGATTAGACCCGTCTGTCGGCTGGCAGCCCTGCTTACACACTCCTACCTCTCCACTAATCTTTATAGAGTTGACTTCACTGACAGAGTTATTGGAGCACTTGAAACTGAGGGGAGAGGAGGAGAACGAAGGCTGTGACAGAAGGACAAATGGGGGAGTTAGGGGAAGAGGGTGATGATGTTGACTGTCAGGAGAAGTGTGGAAATTCTTGGTTTGGTTATGGAGATTACGGAGATGCAGCGGTACCACTACAGATGAGACCAACACTATATAAATAAATATATGTATATGTATATCTATCTATATACTATCCATATACACACACACACACATACATATATACCCTACATTTACACGCAATGGAGTATTCATTCGTACATAAACAAATCCAAACATGCAATATTCTGTATGTCCTTGTTTTTTCCTACATATATGTCGGTTTTAACAGAAGTATCAGTCTCTCTTATCTGATTAAGCCTCACTCTTTCTTCACAGGCCTTGCACATCAAGGACAAGTTATTTACATTAGCAGCTTCAACCCATCTGGTTTTTCTGCAGTATTCACAGTTTATGCTTTTTTTGTGTAGCTGTAGAGCAGACAGAGAATGAAAGCGACAAAGAGAGAACAGAAGAAAGAGAGATGAAGAGAGTCCTTGTGTGGATAATGTAAGCTCACAGAAGAGTTGAACTAGGCACTCAGTGTGTGTGTCTGCATGTGTGAGCTTTGTGCTCAGAGCCTTAGGGTTCCAGTATGGACATTTTTATGTGTTTGTATATATGTTTGAGATACACAGACAGTGCGTTTGGGGGTTGCTGAAAAGGGCAGGCAGGTCAGACTGAGCCCTTGCGATCTGAAAGAAACAGCCGTACATGCACATACACACATACCTATTCACAGACACACTCACACAACAACTAACCAGTCGGTATCAGTGTTGTTGTGGCCAGCAGGTAGCAGTGTGTTGGCCTGCTTGTCTGGACTGAGATAACAGCAGATCCATTACCCCCTGGAAGCTGAGGTCTGATCACTGGGACAGATAGAGCCGCTCACTCACTGTCTGTGGGCCATCCAGCTAGCTAGCCATCCAGCCTCCACCGCAGAGGTGAAGAGGACCACAAACAGGGGCCAAAGCAGAGCAGACACCTTCTGTTGGAGGAAATTATCAAATGCATGCCTTATGATAACTACAGAGGGATTATTTTATATTATATGCTATTCCTTACCATTGACTCAGAGGGAATATAGAGTCATAAAATTGACACTTTTTGTCTCTGCATATAGTTTGAATATACAAAAAGCTGACTAGTGACATTCTGAAAATTGATACCTGATCAGATACTGAAGGATTAAGCAAATGTATATGCATGTCACTTAATTGGTATTTTTTATAACCATACATGTAGCTGGTGTTAGACAGGCTGACAGTCTGTTCAGTGTGTAATATTTAGGGTAATCTATTAACATAAATGGAATATAGTATTCAGAAATATGTTGTCATTAGTGTATAATCACAGGAAAGTACCATCCGTTGCATTTTCTTAAAGACCCATTTCTTAATTTAAAATGGGTCTTTTAAATCTACATAGGGAGCAGGTCTCCTTTAACCAAGGCAGCCATATTGTGCTGCCATGTTTCTACAGTAGCCCGGAATGGACAAAGCAAAACTGGCTCTTGACAAGAATTGTGTTTTGTTTTAGAAGTGATGCTCTCTTGCTCTACCTCGATATTTACCTTTAAAACATGAAGGTGGCATCAGTCTTCTTGGCAAGAAAGTGAATATGTGTTTTTATTAAACATTTCTATTGCTTTAAACCCATTGCTCCTTGGTTTAATAGACATTCATCAAGCTGAGCTTACAGTTGTGACCTTCTGGAAGCATCTTTTTCAGTATGTATGGTTACAGATTTAAGATGTTATGCTGAAAAACAAGTGGGGTCATCAGTTAAAATTGGATACCAAATGAAGATAGCACAAATAAAAATGCTTTGAAATGAAGATAATACCATGAAATCCAGCCCTTTTTTTATGGATGTTTTTTTCATGAAGGTGGTAAGAGAGTGCAATAGAGGAGTGTGAGGAGTTAACACTGCACAGGTATTGTGTGTCAGGTTTGTGTGCAGGGAGAGAAAAAGAGGGAGATAGCAGTGGCAAACAGAGCAGCTATCAAAAGCCAGAGGCTGCTTTAAACTCCATCTCTGTTTCTTTTTTCTTCGTCTTCTCTCTATTTCTTTTTTCATTTTTTCTTTTCTCTCTCTGTCCCTCTCTCTCTCTCTCTGCTCCCTGGCCATGCTGATGATTGACGGCCTGAGGGTTTTAATGGGCACTGGAGAGCAGGAGCTGAGGTCGGGGTTGTCATGGCAACTAGGAGAAGGGGCCTTTTGCTGCTGCTTCACCTGAGTACTGTGGAGCCTCGTTGGCTGGCTGAGGCAGGCATCTACGTACATACACACACATATACGCACACTACCGCCACACTTACTTACATGCCAGCATCACCTTCATTCACTCTTCCTCCTCTCTCCGAGATGCCCTGCTGTTCTTCCAGCTATCTCTGGCCTTCTCTCTTCCTTTTCTCATTTTCATTCTTCTCTTTTCTTTTTCTCTCTCTCTGTCACTGCTGATTCCTTTTAGCCTCTTTAATACACTGCAGCTGTGTGTGAATATTTGTGTGCTTGTGTAAATATAAAACACTTTACCTATAGTTTTTGCTGCCCCATTGTTTAATAACAGCGTACAATTATACACTTTATAAGGTCCAGGTGAGGTCAGTGTTTTGGATCCCACTGTGTGTTTGTTATGCAGAGACAAAGGACAGACCTATAAAAAACTAACATGGCTAAATAAAAAAACAGACTATATCTGAAATGGATCCAAGAACAGTTAGACAGACCCCGTCCAAATAGATCCCACAATAATTACACTTGACCCAAAAAGTGGATGACCTCAGTACACCCAAACACAGAGCGAACACCAGCTAATATGCAGCACCCACTGAAAAGAGTAGCAATACATTTCCGTCCTGCACTTCGCAGTTCACATTGGCCATTTTGATTGGAAAAACACATTTTACTGGCAGGTTAGTGCTACGCTTCTTTAATTTTTAGGTTAGTATACTCTTGACTTTTTCCACTCCATGCTTGTACAAGGTTTTGGCTGCTGCATTTCACACACACAGCAGACTCTTCTTCACTGCCCAACCTCTCATCACCTTTGAGATCTCTCTCTTCATCTCTCTTGTTCGCAAGATGTCTATCTGTTTAAGTGTCCTCCTTTCTCTCCATCTCCTTCCCTCTCTCTGCTTGTGTCTAACGTCTGTGGATGTCCATGTCCACCCTTTGTGAATCCCACAGATTCACACCCTCTTACTAGTGATGTGTGTCCTTTCCCGTGTGCCTGGGGCCTGTTAGTGTCTGGGTTGTGTGGGTCAGCTGAGGGATGGAGGGATGTTTGCTCTGGAAGTGAGTGAAGCTCTAGTTACAATGGGGGAGGGGCAGGAGAGGCGCACTGTGCCTGTGGCGTAGCATGGAGTATCCAGTATAGCATGGTGATGGGCTCAATAACACACCTCAATACTTTTAGCCAATGAAATGTGTTTCTAGCTTTCAGTGTAGTGCTGAAAAGTAAAGTGCTGAAAGGCATTGAAAAGATTATGCAACAAGTTGTGTTGCATAATCAACGAAATGATTCACATTGCATTTTCTGATCTGTCACCTCCATGGTTAAGATTTGGTTTTATGTAAGCTGCTAAACTGCTTGTCTAAGGTGACAGAAGGACTGTGGTCAAAAAAAGACGACACTGACTGTTGTAAGAGACAAAATGCAAACTGCAATCTGTGGTGTCAAAGTCAAAAAACTCGCAGGGAAAACATGAAGATAGGTTGCTTTGAGTGTTTGAACATACAACCAATGCTGCTGTTTTCATCTGAGGACTGTGTGTCAGTATGGAAGAGTGTTGTTTGTGCCTGTATAATCCCTCTTCCCCCGTGCTGGGACTATCTTGTGGCATGTAGTTTCGCTCCTAAGTCTGGCTTAAAATTTGTCCTCATTGTAACTTTCTTCTTTCCTTTCCTCATCACTCTGGCCATGTGTGAATGTCGAGCTCCGACAAAGCAGTCATGACCAAACACCAGCTGTCAGCCTCACTGCCTCAGAAGAAAACCAGAGCACCGAGTGTCACATCTGTCTTCTCCTCGATGTTGAAAATCATTATAATTGAGAGCGAAGATGAAGGAAATACTGCCAGAAATATATTTTGGAGGCCATATTCACACAGCGGTTGCATGCAGGGAAAAGGATGTTGCATAAATCAAAGATCATAATATTGATTTACCTTTTTTATGTTATGCATCAATCTGAAATATTTGGACGTGCTTGAAGTGCTTGGAACACTGCTTGGAATTTAACTAAATCCAGTATAGCATGGAGATGGGCTCAATAACACACCTCAATACTTTTAGCCAATGAAATGTGTTTCTAGCTTTCAGTGTAGTGCTGAAAAGTAAAGTGCTGAAAGGCATTGAAAAGTCTTATTCTTGTCATTTATAATTAAATCAGAAACTTCCTGATCTGAAGGCAAAAGGAAAGCAGACATTTGGCATATTATATTAAGTAGAAAAATGTGTTTCGTAGAGATATATGTCAGTATTCTTCAAAATAAGATGCTAAAAAAAGAACTTTTTTTGAATTTTTTGGATTTCCAGCCATACGTCAATGCAGCTGCAGTTTGTTTTGTTTTGTTATTTAGAACAAATTTTTCTGTGACTATACAATTTGCACATAGGTTTTTGTTGGTCAACAAGATCCATTTGAGACTTACAAAGTTAAAGTGAGCAAATGTGAGCAGGTCTCAAATAAGTTTGTTTCTTATGTGTAACAGGAGCAGTGCAAATGAAACTCTTCCTGTTCATAACCCTGAAACCGACGGCTTCTTACCCCATTTTCAAGTTTATGTAGTTCTGTAAAGGAAGGCTCATTGCTGTCCTCAGTCAGACAGTGCATCGTACAAACTACTTCATAAGGCATCTTTCAACTTTGAAAGCAGAAACCTTAATGTCCATTTTGACAAGATAGTTTTGTGTCCATCAAAGAATTTATGTCTCTGACCAGATAATCATATCTTTATCAGTTATTGGTAATTGCTCCATTTGGGTCTGGAAATTCAATGAGTGTAAAGGCTTGGATGTTTTGTAGGAAAGAAACACCTTGCTCACTACTGTTTTGCCATGCAACTGCGTGCTGCCCAACCAAAGGCTCTAAATATACCTTGCGTTATTTATTTATTTATTTCAGAGTGCAGCCGCTGCCCCCAGTCCTGTGATGGGCAACATGCCACCCAATGATGGCATGCCAGGAGGACCCATGCCCCCGGGCTTCTTTCAAGTAAGATAAAGAACTTCCTTCATCTCTGACCCACCCCCAACTTCACCCCGTGACAGCCCCTCCACCCCTCACATATCCATCGATAAGCCTATCCTTCTGTCTCCTCCTCCTCTTTTTAGTCGCTTTAGCTGTCCTAATCCCTGTCCAGATGTTTCCTTCTCTGTCTCTGCCTCTGTCCCATATGTCCATGTTCGGGTTGTTAACTCCTGGTGCTCTCTCTGATGCTACAGACAAATTGACAGACTTTTGCTGAGTTTCTCTGGTACATTGTACTTGCACAAATGCAAAACGTTGCATTAGTGTTGTTTTTAGGCTGACAAGAGGAGGCTATTTTCTCTGGTGTTGCTTCACTAATTCCTTCTGTCAGCAATGTTCTCTGAAGGCTGTCTGGAGGCTGACGAGGTCACAGACCTTCTCTTTCTGGTTCCATCACGATCTTCTTCTCTACTGCGTTTGCAAACACACACACAAGCCTTATTAGACACTTTGACACACACTAAACCAGTAACACTATCAAAACTGACTTGTTAAATTATCTGCACCATCGAAAATATTCACAGAATTACTATAAGTATATATAACAGTCCTAAATTATATCACTATTAATATTACGATTACTATTACAAATTTATTATTGCTTTATTTTACTAAAGTATCTGCACTTGGAAGCAGCTTGTAAATATTAGATTAGATTTTGCCTCAACATACAATTACCATTCCTAGCTCCAGGAGCAGATCTTTTGAATGAGACTTTAGATTGATACCATTCTCACAACTGCCAGTCAGACACTTAATGTAACACAGAGCAAGGGGGAAAGAGTTATCTTCAAATATCACACATATCCACACCACAAACGTTAAATTAAAATGCCTTAATTAAAATGTTAAATCGAATGTGTTTAATCAATACAAAACACAACTGGAAAACCATCAAGTGTTTGTTTTTACATGATTTTACCAATAGTGTATTTAACACACAGACATGTAAGTGGTATCAGTCTTCTCTTCCAACTTGCAGCATAATTGTACTTCCCAGAATGTCAATGAACCAGTTATGAACCAAACGACAGGATGAAAATGAAATTAACAATTATATACATGTTAGGTGAAAGTCAGATTTAGTTAAGCTATATTTTGCTATTCCAGTGAAAATAACATTTTGCCAGGATGCCCTGTGTATTATAAATGATTAAGCATGCTTTACTAATTTCCTTGCATTGGACACCACTGTAAGTATACACAGTGGAGAACTGTATATCCATTTACTTGTATTGTCTTGTACTGATTGATCGGCAGCATGTCTGGTGTTGTCCAGTGTATGTGTGTGTGTGTATGTGAGTTAATATGTGCTAGAATAACAAAAATAACAAAATGTTAATGTTATATGAGCAGTGAGCAGGCCAGGGAGAGAGGTATCTGATGGTTTTGTGTGAGTGACATTGGTTTCCATAAATAGACCCTGTGTGCATGGCAGACAGACAGACAGGCAGACAGAATGGGCAGAAGGAAGACAGGGAGAAGAAAGAAGGGATGGATGGTTTCTTTCTCTTCTCTCCCTCATGCTTAGCTCAGCTAGTCTGAGAAGCAAATCAAGCAAACGTAATGAACACAAAAAAGAAAAGCCATGTGCAGTGCACACAAAACAAACTAAATGCTTTCTGCACTGCTCCAAATTTTACATCACTTAAATCAAGCAGGCAGTGATGCCAGGACAATACATTTGTTGCAGTGTGTTCATAAGGAATCTCTCAGTTTAAACTAGTTCTTAAACCACAAACACAGCTTTCCTAGGTAGCTGACATTCACTCCCTGGTGAACTAATGGTTCCCCACTAACAAGGCAAGTTACTGAGTTTTTTACAGTTCATTTATTTATTCAGATAAAGGCGAAGGAGATTTTCTTATCTTTCTCGCCCACATATTGTTGAGATTTTACTCATATTCTCATCTCGCTGCTCTCAGTCACACTGGAGGTAAGGTCAGTCGATTGACAGTGTGAAATCTCCATGTTTGTAGCTTGGAGCATGGAAGACTATGAAATGTTTAGTGACGTGAACAATGTTTTCAATGTAGAACTATGAATGGATGACGTCTTCTCAAACTGAATTCTCTGTATGCGTTAGTCATTTCTCATCTAAAGTCTGGGTCGGTTTTCCCTTGCCACCCTCTTCCTCTCCTCTCCTCTTGGTTTCGTGCGCCTGGCATCCTTCTCCATGACATTTCCTCACTCTCTCCATTTCCCTTGTCTTTCAAACTGTTATTTTCTCGCCCTCACACACACTCCTTTAGTGACACATGCTTACTCACCGGCTCTGTTTTGTGTGAACTGTTCACATGCGCCGTGTGTGTGTGTGTTGCAGAAAATTTTCCCAGTTGCACTAGCGTGGTAATTAACATAGGTGACCCCAGTACTGTTATTGGCTACAGTCCTGGGAGAGAGTGATGAGGGGCAAAGGAGGGACAGTGCAGGAAAATGGAGGTGGAAGCAGGCAAAGAGGGGGGTGCCCGCGATGGTGTCTATGTTGTATACATTGGGTATATAATCCTCCTCTCAGCAAAAGTCCATAGCTGCTGCATCATGGCTCTCTGGGGAGGACAAGTAAAGCAGGGAGATAACAGTGAGGAGAGGCTGTGAGGAGAGTTAATGACAGAGAGGAGTAAATGAAAGAAAGCAGCAAAAAGTGAATGAGAAGAAATGACACTGGGACCTCAGGAACGTCTTTCAGAAATGTTTTTTATTGGCTTTTAGAGATGTGTAATTACAAAAAATGACAGCTGATGACAACAGCGGACAAGCATCTGCTGCCTAGACAAAAAACAAATATACCAAGAACACGTTAAGGTCTACAGTACAGTTTTAGTATGTTTGTGCAGCAGATGCATAGAATAATGAGAAAATTAGATCAAAATCTAGTCTTAAGTTTTTGTCCAGTAAAAAAAATAATTAGATAAAATGTGCTAAAATATTATAACATGAGATTTATTTGTTACAACTGTCAAATAACACCCAAATAACATCATCTTTGTTGACCTTATTCTCTGAACTACATGTAGTATGTCAGTAACTCAAACAAAAACTTAATGCTCTCCGTTAAGTCTGTAAACCAGTTAGGGTGGGGCTGCCTCCTTCAGCTAAACTGGAATCATTCCTCTTGCCAAAAAAGGATCCAAAGTCAAGGGCAGGTAATTGTGGCTCTTCAGAGACAACACCAAAAAGCACAACAAGGGGATCAGGTTTGATTACACATTTAAGAACAAGCAATCCAGGTATCAAAGATGAATTTAAGAACCTGTTCAAAGCTGACACATGGCAGGCGCATGGGGAATTAGGGTGACATCTGCTCTGAGCCATGTATTTATTAAATGTAAGACTGGGTTAATTCTGGTCACTTTATTATTGAGAAGCAGTTAAATAAGGAGAAGCACTTTGGAAAGTGAACAAGAGAAAGAAAGTCATGCAGAAATATCCGACAAAAAGGTTGCTCAGATGTTATTATCTGCAGAGGTCAAATATCTTATCTCAGTATTTGGTTGGGTCACTGTTGGTTCCTCAGTGGAGGAGGGAGACTTCTGGTTTAGATTCTGGGTGACACATAACTTATTATTTTGACCACTGGAAAAAAGACAAAGAAAGACTGTGTATAAAACAGCTCTGAGAGTGTGAAGGCAGAATATTTCATTTCTGGCTGAGCTTTAGCCAATGAGGAGAGGAACCATCTTTGACTCATAATATCACCTAACATTCTTCCTGAATGACAGACACTTAAAAATGAGAGGCAAATATTTTCTCTGTCCATTGTCTGCCTGTAGCTACTCTTAGACTTAGTTCAGACATGTCAATAACAGTTCCAGATAAAGAGTGATTTGAATAAAGCCCTAGTGTCCTACTGTGCATGCTTCATCCCCACCAACAGCACGTTTCCAGTGAGGCATGTTTTATCTGTTTAGAGGCAGACATGAGCACTCGCTCTAAACCCACAACACTTGCACATTTACCTATATGCTGGTGAGACCTCAGCTGTGAGCTTTTAAATGATTAGCTGAAGATTAGGAAGCTACAAATGTACAGTATATAAATCATTTGGTGCCTTCCTAACATTTAAATGGCTGTCAGCGATTCGGGGCTGTCCTCTGGGAGAAAACAGCCCTGAGAGCATGTTCCCATCTCTGAGCTGACGTGTTGCCATAGTATATACCATGAGCTAGCAGAAGACCTGCTGCTGCCACTACTGCTCTCCCTGGAATGTTAGCAAAGAATGACAATGAGTGTGTGTGTGTGTGTGTGTGTGTGTGTGTGTGTGTGTGTGTGTGTGTGTGTGTGTGTGTGTGTGTGTGGTGCTGTTCCTCCTGGCTTTGTTTGTTGTGTTCAGTGATGCAGGCTGCTTTGTGTTCTCGCTCTCTGTTTGTGTGTATATGTGTGTGTATACGTGTGTGTGTGTGTGTGTGTGTGTGTGCGCGTGTGTGTGTGTGTGTGTGTCCAGTAGTTCGGCAGCAGTTACACACTGCCCTCTAGTGTTACCAGTTGCAAGAGAGGGAAACTCATGACTGGTATTCTTCTATTTCTTTCTCTCTCCCTCTCTTTCCCTTTCTCTATGTTAGTGGTCCATCAGGGGCAGCGGTGTGGGTCTTCCTTAAGCTGAAATGAGTGGTGGGGAGGCGAGGGGTTGTGTTGATGGTTTTGTGGTACTGTGCCAAGCTGTTATCTCCTTAGCCGGGTAGAAAATGATTTTATTAATTGCTTCATTTAACGCTCCCCGTGTCCCCCCTCCCTCTTCCCCTCTCCTACACAAATACACAAACAACACTACACAAACACACACACTCCAACCACGCTTGCCCTGTGTACACCTCTGTGACAGTTGAAATGTTCGCTCTCTCCCTCTCTCTGCAGGGACCTGTAGAGAGAACAGTACGGCCATAAAGGCCATATGCTGGCCCATTCAGATGTAATAGCAGGAAGGCCCAGGGAGGCCCAGCCAGAGGAGCTATGCTCCATTATGGCACATTATAGAGAAGAATAAGAGAGGAGCACAGTCTGTGTATGTGTGTGTGACAGATTGTGTATCACCTACTTTGCAGGGAAGAAATCTGTTCACATAGCCACATTATAAGGAGTCAACTCCAATTTTGTGGCAAAAATTAGGTCCACATGAGCTACACTATTACATTTTAGGGTCAAGACTTTTTGTTTTAGGTTGAGTTAAGGTAAGGGTAAGGGCTGGGATAAAGTATGTTGCGGTTCTGGTTATGGTTAAGGTAATGCTCCAGACCATGAATGTACATCAATGCAAGGTGCAGTGTCCTCTTAAGCCACCACTAACACTAGTTTGAGTGTGTTTTGTGTAGAGGAGAAGCAGATTGCTGCAGCTGGGTCAGTGCAGCCAGACCCAGAGGGGTGTCTTGTTAGACATACACACACGCAGACTGGCTCGGCAACAACAATAACCTCTGAGGTCAGACAGAGCTAGCGCAGCATTAGCCCCAGTGTGAACCTGCTGAGAGATAGAGTGAGCCAGTACAGCTGGTGTTAACCACCCAAAACATACACACACAGAGTGGCAGAACAACCACAGTGGCACGAGTACAAACGTCATAACTGTGCCAACACTATCAGAGAACACTGTATGTACAACAAAATAAACAATTCCAGGCCGTTAAATAGATTATTGACCGGATGCATGTTGTATGGTTGGTTAACAAGTGGCTTTGTTGAAGTCTTAACTGTTTCAAAGAGCTAGTCTCATGACAATGAAATGAATAGAATCAATGCAGCAAGAAAAGTCTCAAAAGGATAGGAAGCACCTGTCTTGAGAGCCCTGCTGCTGGTGCTGAGCTCCACACTGTTGCTTTTTTCAAAAACGGTTGCAAGTCCATGAATAAGAATAATGTTTCAACTTATGGGAAGTATTGTTTTCACGTGTATGTACAAGCTCATCTCTCCTGCCAAAGTCTGTGCCGTACCTGGCAGCACAGCAGCACTGTATCTATGCCTGTGGGAACGCACTTGTTTCAAGCTGTCAGTCAGGCATGTTTATTTTCCCACTGTAGCAGCGCCTACAGGTTTCTGGTGCTCAGCTCTGTCGGCATTGCACCATCCCAGCCATGCCAACAGAGCAGTCACACAGGGAGGGTGGTGCAGGGGGCAGGGTGGGAAAGTGAGGGAGAGTCAGGGGTGGGGGGTATAAAGTGTGTACGTGTGTGTGGCACGAGAGGTGCAGATATCTGTGCAGCTGCCTCCTTGACGGAAAAGGAGGCACACAGGTGAAGAGGTGCACAAGTCTAGACAGTTATGGGTGTTGTATGTGTTGTTGCTGAAATGATTAGTCAATTAGTCAGTGTTAATCAACGGAAAATTACATCGACAAATTACAAAATAATAATTGTAATAAGTGATTAATCGCTTCAGACCATTGTGTGTCAAATTTAAAAATTCACAACTTTGGCACCCCAGTAGTGTCAAAAAAGATGCTGTTGCCAAGAGCAACGCACGCGGTTCCAACCTCGGGGACACTTAGATAAATATGATGAATGCACCAGATTGCCTTCTCCAGTTTTCATCAGGGCTGTCTAATTTTTCTACAAACAAAACTTATGCCAAAATGAAAATTTTAAATATGCTGTAATCTTGAAAAACAATGATGCACAATCCTTAACATTTTTTAAATGTGATAATCTCAGCTTTTGCTTGTTTGTTTGATGATATGCAGTAGGCATATAATATTAGAAGTCGCATATATCAAAGGCTGTGAAAACATATAATTGGCGCGTTTCAAAAAAAATTTTACTCACAGGGTTAACTATAGCATTAATTGTAACCTAGAATATGTATGTGCATGCACCATCTCCTGCATATTTGCATGAAGAAGTGCATGCAAATATATGCAAACGCATCTACCAGAGCATTTCCCTGTGATGGTGTTAGTCTCAGGTTATATTGCACATAGATAATCCCGTAATCCTTTAGCTTTTCACTGAGACATTAGATACACACCTGTTGAAGTAGCAGCCACCTCCACCTCTCAGTGGCCTTCAATGCACTTATGATGCATGCGCACACCAGCACACACTCCATGTGCACACACTTAGCACCTGAGAGGACGTCCCGCTTCCACCAGTGAGAAAAGAGAGAGATCTTTACACTCAGCAGTGCATATCTGTACGATGCACATACGTCTTCACGCACACACACACACCTGTAATGTTACCTGATAGCAGAGTGCTTGACAGAGGCTCTGGCAGACTAGTAGATAAGCCTGGTCTGGCAATGGGTGGTCCTCTTTCTCAGTATTGATGTTGAGGTAGTAACAGATCTCTGCTGAGGGGCTGCTGATGGAGTAGATGAGGTTACTGTAGGAAGACACAAAGAGGTCAGAGTTCATACAGCCCTCTGAAACTGTATTCACTTTAATGTGCTCAAGACAGTGTTTGTTCTAGGAGATTAGCTGCAGAAAGGGTTCATTGACTCAAAATGTAAACTGAGACTGCGGTTCACATACCAGTGATGGAGTATTCAGTCCAGAGTGAATTTAAGTGACAGAATGCTTTCAGTTATTGTTAACTTGGGACATATTTTTTATGTTTTCACATAATGATGTTTATTTGAGTTCAAATATTTGGCGCTTCTCTATGCAGAAAGTGGTCACCAGCTTGCTGTGGTCCTTGATTGTGGCTTGGACAGCAACACCTTTGGCAAACGGGATCAATCAACATGGCAAAATTTAGAAAATTGATACTGTGTTTGCAAATACCCTGAATTACCCTTTAGCAAAACAGCATGGGCCCAGCTGAGAATTAATTAAAGTCCACCTCATTGATCAGCCCCCATCCTGGCAATTAACAATTCATGCACATGAAAACTAGTGTGGCCCTTGGCAAATGTCAGTGACAGATCTCATTATCCACATCTTTTTTGATAAACATATATATGTATATATATGTGTGTGTGTGTGTGTGTGTGTGTGTGTGTGTGTGTGTGTGTGTGTGTTCATATGTACACATGGACTGGGACATGTTGTAATTGCTCTGTGAATGTAATGGGAAGCATACTGTGCTTGTGTGCTGGGGCTGTATTTCCTTGTTCTACATTGTTGGCTGACAAGAGTAGTTGGAATGCAATCATACTGACAGGCAAATGACAACAACCAGCTGAAAGAGGCTAAAAATGAGTTAAAAAACAGTTGCTGTTAATTCTCAGTGGGATTAGCAACACTATCTTCACTCATTGCAACATAGCACGGAGACACTGTCTCCCTCCTCCACTGAGGAACCAACAGTGACCCGACCAAACACTAAGATCTCATATTTGACCTCAGCAGATAGTAATGTTTGAGACATTGTTCTACATTTTACAGATGAAATAGTCATTATGAAAACTGGTAACAGAGAAACAATTTTATTTAAAGAAAAAATACTATGATTTTTTTAACAGTGTCAGCATGACAAACAAAATTCCATTCACATTCAATAAAGCTTAAAGCTTAAAAAAAATAATGTTTTTGGGTATTTGAGTGAACCGACATGTTGTGTTTTCCATTAATAGCCCTCTCTGAAAAGAGATGTATTATAGCTTTGCATAATTTAATAATTGCCCTCCACTTTATTGACTTCTTTCTGTCTTTTCTTCGTCAGGGTCCACCAGGATCTCAACCCTCCCCTCACACGCAGCCTCCTCCACACAACCCCAGTAATCCCATGATGGGGCCTCATGGACAGGTGAGACAGAAACATTTACTCATTCCTTCTTTTCCTTCATCCGCAGGTTTATAGTTCCCTCTTTAGGCCTACTTTGACTTTCTCACGCTTACTAAGTTGCTCACCCAACAACAGCATACAGAGCTCCCTTGTTGTGCTAACAGACAGGACAGGCAGCATCCATGATGGTGAGTTAGATGAATAATTTAGCTGTGCTGGCCCAGCTGTAAGGAGCGGAGGTGCATCTGGAGGGCCTCCTCTCTCGCTCAGCCCAGCACTCACCATCCCGTAGTCCATCAATAGACCATTAATATTGCAGCACAGCCTGACACGATGCAGCTCTTTGCACACAGACCCACCACAACATTGTCAAAGGAGGAGAGAAGAGTAGAGGAGGGAAGAGGGTAAAAAGAAAATTGTAGTAAGTCAGCGCCCCCCTCAAGGTCTAACTGCAATTATATAACTTGTCCTCCACTTGCCCCTCCACCCTCCACACACACACACACACACACACACACACAAAACATAATTACCTTTGAAAGGTAGTCTCCAGTTGTATTTGTGTTATGCTTATCTATGTGTGAAGATGATGATATGAACACTATTCTGTTGTTCATGCTCCGTAACCAAAACAAACAACTCTTACCCAATCAGTATTCAAATCAGCATGTTTCCCCTTGATACTAAAATAGCTGAATTGAGTTTAGAATTAATTCTTATCATCTGACACTGAAATTTGGCTCACTGGATGTTGGTATTTGGAGATGCAGCAGCATACTCTCATAGGTAATTCTGAAAACCATCTGTCTGGGGTGCTTTACATTATTCACTAGTTGTGCATTGACTTTGTGTGTGTGAGTGTCAACCAGCTTGTTCTTGTCCCTTCTCTGAAACATCTGTGCAGATAATGTCCTCAGTTTCTCTTATGGATCACACTATCCAGGCTGCATTATTGTGGCACTGGTGTGTGATGTTACAGACATGGAGGGAAAATGTGCAGCACATGTGCAGTTGCACAAAGCAGACAAAGCATCAACATGTAGAAAATCTACTCTTCTCCATCCTCTCATGTAACTATGTCATATTTCTCTTCTTTTTCTGCTCCACCTCCCTCCGTCAGAAGTTTTCATCATGTATGTCTCTCATTCTCTCTTATCTGTCCCCCTTTACAGTACCTTTATCCTAATGTATTTAACCACTTGAGACCTATTACAATGCATTATTCTTTAACACAATAGCTCCCCCTGCTGACATGTAAAGAGAACATCGGAGAAGTGGGCAGTTTAGATAGGGAGCCTGTTTTATTAAAGCTTTTGTGCTTTGTTTTGTTAACTGCAAGTGTGAATGTTATTTATCAAAATTAATTATTTGCATGCCATCTGTGGGAGCACTTGTTAGTAATCAGTTTACATAGAAATATTTCAGCAGATTTGCAAACATGTATAAAAGAAGTGGAATATAGCCTGACTGATAGTATTATCAAAATATTAGTCTTATTAGTGTCCTGTAAATATCTGCAATGAATTGGTTAAAAAAAAAACAATAAAACAGTATCTACATATAAGAGAAGAAAGGAATAAAAACTGAACACATAAATGCTCACAATCTTATTTGTCCATCTGGAAACACCTCCTTAAGAGCAGTCCAGGAGCTATGCATGTGAAGTTATTAAAATTGAAGCTGAATTTTTCATTGACTGAGCTGATAATGACAATGGCGTGCTGAGACATGTGCTCTGTGGTGGTTTGTGTATTTTATAATTTATGCGTTTCATTTCTATTCATGTCCTCAGAAATCTGTTTAATTACTTCCTGCCATATTCATTTTACCAAAAATAATAAATAAATACATAAATATTGTCAAAATAATTATATGACCATATTTTTATGAAGATTAACAAATGTTGTACAGTGTCTTTATTAAATGTTTAGAAGAAATGTTAATATTATCACTTGTTATTGAATTTATTGATTTAGCTGCTCTGTTTTTTGGATAATATGTTTAACTTTCTGAATTGTACAGTGCACTTTGTAGCTGGAATTTCATTTGAGTAAAACAAGGTCATAAGTAACATCACTTGTGATATTTTGAGGCCTTTATGTCAGAAATTAAAACATGTATTCCACATGTGAGCATCCCAAGGTAAACTAATCATCATCCTTCCTCTGTCCTTCCTGCAGCCATTCATGTCTCCACGGTACCCAGGTGGCCCAAGGCCCTCTCTCCGTATGCCAAATCAGCCTCCTGGGAGCATCCCTGGGTCACAGCCTCTCCTGCCAAACAGCCTGGACCCCACCAGACCTCAAGGTATTATTGTAATTGTTATAAGCTATATTTGGACACTTTGTAGGGTATTCTCATATTGGCCTCTGAATAAGAATGCTTTCTCATTAGCTAAGAGTTAATATTGCTACAAACAGTGCTGCCATACTAACAAGCTGCACTCTGTGTCTCACCACAGGACATCCAAACATGGGCGGCCCAATGAGAATGAATCCCCCCAGAGGCATGGGAGGCATGGGCCCACAGGTAGGCACCAGTAATGTTAGTCAGTCATACAGAATAAAACACAAAATGCTGTGTTAATAAAGCAAGTCATGATAGTGGATGATGGGTCACCTGTCCACTACACATGAACATATTAGGTTCTTATTGTTGGTGTATGAAGTAACCCAATGTTTAGTTACTCTTCATTTTGGGCTGTAATGTGAAACAGCAGCCTATAAACTGCATGCAGATAATCCTTCTACACTGCTGAAGAGAAATTTTGGTTCTGCCAAGCTCATAACTTTGCCTTTAAATGTCAGAAGCGCTCTGATGATTAGCTTGGCTCTGACCAAAGATCATCCACTGCCAGCGCCAGATCTACATGTTAGATCTTTCTTGCTGACTCCCACCTGGGAGACAAACAGGAGACAGAATACTCAGACTGCTCTGAACAAGCCACCACCAAGCACATTTTGACCAAATAATGTGCTAATTTTGACGCTGCTGGTTTCCTTTTGTCAACTTAATTTTTGTTGACGTGATTCAATGAACTCACAAGATGCTTAAACAACAGTGTTCTTTTGAATTACTATTACCACACAGCTGCTTCATTCTGCACCCAGCCACCTCCTGCTCCTTCATCACCTCAGACAAAGACACACACACACTCTCTCTCTCCCTGTGCCCCTCGGCCCCTCTCTGTGCCACCCTGGCTCGGTGACTTTGGCACTGAGCATACCAGCAGCTGGTGTGGCATCTGCTCGACAAGTGTAATCGTCTGCTGAACAAAACTCTTCCTCTGAGTGGAGCTGCTCTCTGGCCTGTCCCACTATTCTCACTGTCTCAGACACACACACATACATACCCAAGTATACACATGTACTGACAGCCAAACCCACCTGCTGGGTAGCCATGAAAACATACTTGCAAACGCTCAGAGGGGAGTATGGAGACAAATACACAGAGAAACACAATTTGCACAGGCATCCACTTTTACACACAGCCTACTCTGGCCAGCTCACACACAGCCCATGCATGCACATAATTAAACACCAGTTAGTGAGACACATTATCATCACTGACCTGCATTAAGAGTCAAATCTTTAGACAGCAGGTGTTGGACACTGTGCTGACTGTGTGTTCCTCTTTTTGTGCAGAACTACGGCGGAGGGATGAGGCCTCCTCCAAACTCTATGGGGCCAGGGATGCCCGGCATGAACATGTTAGTAGACTGAAAAAAAATCCTAAATCTATAAATTCTGCTTTTACAGAAAAGGGGAATTTAGAGGCATTGTCAACTTTGAGGAAATATGGATCATATGTTTGTAGCACTTACTGTCTCTACTCTCAGTTAATGAAAAACTGTCTTTCTCAATTGAGATTTGGGAATGTATCAGAATCATTGGTATTTGCCAAACATGAACCAGAAATTTGTTCTGCTAAATTTAATAGAGATTAACATTTATTATGGTTAGTGTGAATATTTGTGTGTGTGGCCTACAGTTAAAATAAAATTAAGTAAAATATCCATTTTATTATTAAATTCTACTGTTCCCAAGAATTGGAATATTTGTGCAAGTCAGGTAATACACTATATTTCTGGACTTAAAAAGTCACTCATTTATAATCCTCACCGCCGTGATCATCTTTTGCTTTGAAAAGATGATGAAAGAACTTTATTTTGAAAGTTCCATTTCTCATTTCTCATTGCCTTCTCTCTCTTTCCAGGGGTCCTGGTGGCAGAGGTCCATGGCCAAACCCGAACACCAATTCAGTGAGTCACATTCTCTCACATCTTTATCGCCTACACAACTGAATGTGTTTACAGTCACTGTGTGTCATCTTTTGTTTCACCTGCGGTCTATTGTTTCCACAGATAGCTTATTCATCTTCATCTCCAGGCAACTATGTGGTAAGTGTCCCATCATGGACTCGTGTTCGGCCACAGGCCATAAATTACCCGTCATGCTGTGATATCTAACAGGCACACTGCCGTCCTGATGCAATCTGCATTCATTTCTCTTCTCCTTATGCTTTTTTACCCCCTCAGGGCCCTCCAGGGGGTGGTGGCCCACCAGGAACTCCCATCATGCCTAGCCCTGGAGGTGAGTTATTCACTTTAGTGTCCTTTCTGATTTCTGCTTTTATCTAGGAGGGCTCTGTGTGAGGAACATGAAACCTGTTCTTTTTCGGAGATTGTCAGAGACAACAGTGAGACCAGGAATTGAGTTTTTAGGAATAGTAATAAGTGTTAAACATTGAAACTTCAGGCAGACTGAGAAAAACATTCTGGTGTTTCTGGTGTTGTTAGCTCTATTTTCTCAGAGCCATGACAGCTGTATAAAAGTGAAGCAGAGGCATGTAAGTCTGCAGTCAAATGAATGATCTATCTCAGCTTTGACCCATCAATCTAATCTCTGTGGCCCACTATCTGAGAGCAGAACACAGTGGGTCAATGTCCTGTAGAGGTTCTGTTTCTACTGGCCACTTTTGTGTCCACCATTTATTATTTATATATGCACCTCTATTGTGCTACATTGCCGGGGCAACCTTTTGCACAAAACACTCCGGTTCACACGTACACCGGGAGAGAAGCATATTTCCATTGCACTCGCCAAGACTGTGCACACACATTCACATACACACAAGCCTCCCACAAAAATGCACACCTCCACTCAGCATTGCCCCCCCCCCCCCCCCCCCACCACCTCCTCCTCCAGTCACGACGACACATGCTAGAGTCAGGGACACTAAAAGGCAAGACCTCCACTACTTTGCAAATGGAAAATGGATACAGTATTCACATCCTTCCCTGTCTTTCAGTCTTTTGTTCTTATTTTTCCCTTCTTTTCTCAGTCTTTTTCTCCAAATATTCTCCCTGCAATGTCAGATCAAGGTCACCTCATCCTTCTGAAGGTTTTCAGGACAGACAGACACACAAGGAGCGAGACAGCATGTACTTGTTGTTGCTAAGTTGCCAGAGTGTTCATATAATAACTTGGTGTAATCCACTGATTGTAGGAATAAGCGATAATGGGTTTCTGGTATTGTACATTGCAGAGACCAGTGTGGAGATTGATTGGCAGACAGATTCTCTGACATTATGTACTAACACTTAAAGTGACATACAATTTGTCTTTGTCCTGTACAGAAATTAAAAAAACATGCCTGGGCTGTAGCTAAATGTTCCGAACTGAAAACAATGTCAAATAAAGTGAAAGACAGTGTCACTCCAGTTGCTTCTGAGTAGCTCAGCTTGTTATTTCCCTTTCATTACCTCATTTTATAGCCCAAATCCATCTTATTTTTTGACATTTTTAGTACAATTGGATACAGATGTGTAACAGTGAGAGATCTACACATATTGAACCAGCTGCATTTTTTTTTCTTCATAGATTCAACAAACTCAAGTGAAAACATCTACACTATGATGAACCCCATCGGCCCTGGTGGAAATAGACCGAATGTGAGTTATTTTGTTCATTTTTAAATTATAATAAAATGTTTTTTTTCCCTTACATTTCATCCAAGATTTATTTTAGATTTTATACCTAATCCATACCCTGCCATGCTACTGGCCCTGAAAGGAGCAACATACAAATTACTTTTATAAACCTCCTCTTTTTTGTTTTAGTTCCCAATGGGCCCAGGTCCTGATGGGCCAATGGGTGGAATGGGTGCTATGGAGCAGCATCATATGAACGGTTCACTAGGTGAGTAGCAAATGATAGTGTGCAATGTATGAAGCAGGTACCTGGTATAACCTCCTGAGTTTATCCAGCAAAACCTGATACTTTCCGTGAACAAAGGCTTTTAGAAGTAAGACTCTGCCCCCTTATGGCTGATAGAGGATGTTTTCTCCCTCATCTTTGTATTGATCAAGGCCAAAACAGATTAGTGGGGCAGTAAGCAGGTCAATTGATCCTGTAGATGGGTGAGACGTGATCAGTGAAGCTAGTGAAGTTGGTGCTCATCTGTACCTGAAACAAATAGCTTAATTAAAAACCATTACGTGTGAGAGGGCAGGCTGTTTCTACTTGCACTAAATATCCTGAACTGATGTTACATTAATAGCAGGATGCTGAGCATCTGTTAACTGTTTCCTTGTAATGATTCAGGCTTCTCTTTTTTCAATTTCTGATCAAAGGCTCTGGTGACATGGATGGGTTGCCAAAGGTAAGACTGGCTGTTCGCGTTTTGATCTATCAGTGTATTTGTTAACCTGTAAGTGTTCTATATGTTTATTGGTTTGTTTGCTCTGTGCTGTAGAATTCCCCCAACAACATGGCAGGCATGAACAATCCCCCTGGCACTCCGCGAGATGACGGCGAGATGGCGGGCAACTTTTTAAACCCATTCCAAAGTGAAAGTGTGAGTACCAAAAGACACCTCTTGAGCTGGAAACAAACTGTATAAACTGTGTAAACTTCTACCCAAATGTGGCATGGGGTTGCATACAGTTTTTAAACACTTACTTCTGCACATTACAGTCATATTGACACAAATCTCCACTGGTAATCCAGTCAGTAGGATCCCAATAAGAGATTCCCGTCACAAAAAATAAATACATTTAGGACCATTATGCTTGCTTCGCCTTGTGATGGACCGGTGACCTGTCCAGGGTGTACCCCTGCCTTTCACCCAACAAGAGCTGGGATAGGCTCAAGCAGATCCCTGTGACCCTAAATAGGAATATAGATAATGGATGGATGGATGCTTGCTTTGTTTGTTTTCAGACTTATAGGACAAAACAATTAAAACTAAACCCCTGCACACTAGAGAACTACAGTATGTGTGTCACTTGTCCCTGGCTCCAAAAAAGTCAAGCTAATAGTCACACTTAGACTTTGAAATTAACTATTCAACTTCAAAAAACTATTGCAGTCCAGTCCTTGCTATCCCAAGGAAGACCAATTCAATATCAAAAAGAAAAAACATCAGTGACGCAGCAACTGCCTTAAACTGTTTAGATCAGTTTGCTCTAGCAGAAAATATGTGTCTTCTGGAAGACTGACAGTTACAAGCACATTTTACAGAGGAAATTTAGACTGTAACAATTTATATTCTTTTGGTAGCACAGAATCTCAGTACAGACCTGTAGCAGTGCTGAGTTGTGACATGGTTGAGTATTTCTACTGTAACTTGTTAGTGAACTTCAGCATATTTTCCTTGGCTGATTGTAAAGAACTGACGATGTCCTCTCAGGTGTATATTTTCAACAGGTTACTGGACTCTCTAAAAACTCTTATCTCTACAACCTTCTTAGAAAACCACAAATTATGAGCCATGTTTTATTACTTAAATTGGTCACTGCTCTATTGTGCACTCACAACCACAGAACTGTCTAAAACAGTTCCCATGGTTGTCCCCAGCCTTACCTACTGTAAATCAAACACAAGAACACAGCATGCACAAGCATGGAAGAAAACCACATAATATTCTTTCTCTGATGCATGGAGAGAATGTCATATAGTGATTAATATGATACTGACTATAATGCAATACATATTGCTACGATATCTTCACTTTAATCTGAAATCCCCTAACATTTTCTTCTTGGGCTGGACTCTGCTCTGCTTGCTGCGGGTTTACTGACATAGAAAATAAATTAGAAAGGGTTTTTTGTAATGTAATGTCAACTGCAAAAGTCTGGTGTACTGAACATACCATTTAGTTGAATTAGTTGAAATGCTCTCATCTTGAACTTAGTAGTAGAAGAATTTTAATATAGTATTGGCTTATCTTTTCTCCCTTCCCTCTCTTTTTTCTCTTTACAGTATTCACCCAACATGACGATGAGTGTGTGATTTTCTTTTTTTATTTTATCTTTTGTTTTGTTTCTTTTTCATTTCCCTTTATCCTGATCTCCCTCTCCCACTGACCCCGATGCGTCTTGCATTACCCACCTTCCCCCCTCCCTACCTCCTCTTCCTCATGGATGGTGTGCTGTGCCACACAGCCTCTGGGGATGCCCCTGGAAAGCAGGACTCCCCTGAAGGCCTCCCATCCCAATGCCTGTAAAATGGGTATAAGAGCATGAAACGGTCTCCAAGCAACAGGAAGGGTCTTCTCTCCGCTTCCTTCACCTGCCATGTCCCGTCAAGGGCCATAGGACAGTGAGAGCCCAAACCTGCTCTGAGCTCGTCTCTCCCAAACCCAAAACCTGCCCTCATGCAGGCATTCGAGCCCAAACAAGATGCCCCTCTGCATCAAACACACCAACATTACATCATGCTGATCATAACTGATGAGGGCACAAGTAGCTGACTGACAGGGGGCTGAAAACCCTCATTCAAAAACTCTGCTCCTGTGGCAGGAATAATGTAAAAGATGAACTAATAATGTTATTTTAGGGCAAGAATGGTTTCCATTGTATGTTTGTATTTTTTGTTGTTGATGATAATTTTATTGTTATAATTTTCATAATTGATATCATTCTACTAATGTAGTTATGATTTCCTGTAAAGGGCACATTTTATCTCAGCAGCAGCATCAACAATGACAGAATAAGCACACGCTCAAGACATGCACAATGATTTTCTGTTTACATGATTTTAGGTTGTTTGTTTTGTTTTTGTCACGCTTGGTCTCAGCTCTGCCTACAGTGTCTCTGGATCATGGTGTTTTTGCCTCCTAAATGTTTGTAGCAACATTTTCATAAACTGCAAAAGTAAGAGAGATTTGGAAAATTGATCATTCTCGTTTAATGAAGCAGTTTGTGCTGAGGTGTTGCTGTTAAAATAATCCAAACAGTTAGAGCAGAGGCTCTGAGCATTGCTGTATTCTGGTACAACGTGTCTGCACCTGAATGGTGGGATGTCTAGCTATCTTGTTGTAATAAGCACCCATCCACACAATGCTTTTACTGCTAGAAATGGCTCTGTTGAAACCCTGTGATGCTTATCAGTACAAGAGCCAGATCGCATTCAGTACTAGGCACAGCGAGAGAACATTTTGTGGATCTCTTCTATAGATTTGGTCTTGTCTGTAAATACAACATATTTACCTTGTATTGTAGTTGTTTTATTATTTGTTGTTTACAAGTTGTCTGTGAATCCTAAAAATTGGTCCCTTCCCCTTCATGTTTCATTTCAATGTCACTGTGGACTTCAAGTGGCACAGTGTTCCTCCCAGCACTCATTCTCATCCCTCACCAGTGTATCATTTTTGGCCCAGGCGAGATCATGGGACCTCAGATACATACATGAAGCCTACTTTGAGTTTGGTTCAGCTCATATATCCTGTATGATCCACTTTCTTGACCCAGACAGGCTAAAGAACTCTCTCTGGAACTCTCATCGACCAGTTTGTTCAGCAAGTCCCTAATGTATGGGATATTGGATCCAGAGTAATGCAGAGCTGCAGCAGCTCTGGTGACTGGGGCACCTTGGAGTTAAAAGACCATGTAGGCGCATCTTTTGAAAGAAGAGGAACAATGCTAGTTGCAAATTCTTTTCAATAGTAAATTTTTTATTTTAAATGGATTCAGCTGAGAAAAATGAAAGCCCACAGAATCTACACACAAAGAAAAGCAAACATACACATTATGCTATTTAATTTGTTTCTGTATGTCATGTATTTTTGAATTAACCCAAGTTTCAAAGGGATAAATTATCTTTCATGGCATCACTGCAGCACTTACATCCTGGCTGTGTTCAGACCACCAATAACTAAACAACCATTTTAGTCTTGGTGGGTGATGGTGATGTACTTATCAATTTTGTGATATTAATGTGAGCAGATTTTACCCAGAGTTCAGCAAGGACATCTCCAGGATTTGGCTGTCAGTGACCTGGGAAACTCAGTTTCCCATGTTCCTTCAGTGTGGTAACACAAACCTCCCTTCTTTCCTCCAGCACCATCCCTCATCCCCAAAAACCTCTCCCCCTTTCATTTTAATTTCCTTTTCTGTAAATACTGTATAATGCATTTTGATATCATTGACATGTTTTGATATGTCAGTCACTACCAATGAATACAGCTGAAAGTAAATTATAAATAAAACTGTCCATGTTTTTCACAGAGAAAGGATGCACTGGCTATTTGGCTTATGTGGCAAAATTTCCATGAAAATGAAAAGAATACAGTAACACAATAAATGCAGACTGTATGCTAAGACGTGTGTTGGGGAATATAAGACAGAGAGAGGACAGGACAGAGAGCAGCAAATGAGCTGTGGTGTCCTCACTCTGTCCTTGTCTCCTTATGTTTCAGTTCAATGTTACTATTGGCTGGAAATAATCAGCATTTGAATAATATTTCCAAAGGGCATCTTTTCACAGAAAACATGTGACCTCATATTGCAGTTTTTAATATGAAGGATTTTTATCGATTTAAGAAAACTTTTAAAAAGGAAAAATACTTAAGAGAACCTCATTTTAAATTAAGAAGAGATCAAAAATAATACTTATGGTTTAAAACTGTGTCCTTTGCTATTCACTCCTGTAATAGCGTTGTATAGATTGAAGCTCTCTCACTGATCCTCTCTCAGTCCTCTGTGTATATCAATTGTTGGCCATCTCTGTACTTCTATTGTGATGTATAATACTGTACCATTAGGATGATTTGCTGGTTGGGTGGGGTGGTTATGTTGAGTTGGGGCGGGGGATTCAAGGGAGGGGGATATAAATGAATCTCCTGTACTGTTCATGGTCCTTTCTGATGACACGGCAGTATTCAATATGAAGCAGTCTGTCTCTTGGGTTTGCTTTGTATTTCATGGTAGGATAGTTCAGAATCTTGTCTTAGGGACTTAGGTGTCTTGTGTAGCTAATAAAGATGTTCTTTGTATGTTTCTTTATATTGTAAAGTTTCTTTAGACTGAAAGAAAAACAGATAATTTGCTTATCAAAAAAGAAACAACGCATCAATAATAAATGTCATTTGATTTTTCTTTGTTGCTTGACACTTTTCCTCCTTTTAACTTCCAAACCAAATTTTATGCACAGAAGGCAGTTACACTGTAGGACAGCATTAATAACAGTTTTTATAAATCATGTTATTCTTTAAAAGAAACACTTTTCCAATGAACACATAGTTTTCAAAATTTGGAGGGTTAAATTTGAATCATAACCATCAGCTATACAGACTATTCTTCAAAAAAAGTAGGTGTTAATTATTAATGTTTCATTCCTGTTAACTAAAACCGGTTTTTCTTCTTGGGTTAAACCCTCACCCCACATTTGGCAGATGGCATTTTGAAAGTTCAGATAAGCCATAGTATACCATACCAATATAAATTATATATATGTATATATATATATATATATATATATATATATATATATATATATATATATATATATATATATATATATATATATATATATATATTCTATATTTATAGTATATTTTTGAATGCTTTTTTATTTGTCTACGGTTATACTTATAGGTATATAAGTATATATATTTCTTTCAGTTACGTTAGAAAAATATATAATAATTAATTTTTATTAATTTGATTCGTAGTGTTATCATATATGTTCATTCATAATATATCCACAGTCATGCAAATACTTTTTTATATTATTGAAGTTACTTTGGTAAAGGGTAAAAGGCAGACTTATTTGACGTTATAAAACTAATTCTAAACCTAAACTAATCAATATGCATAATGATGTCCTCTGGACGTGCAGGAGCTCAAGGTTAACAGGAGGTAGAGAGCACAACGAAGTTGGCTTCATGTTGTGCTATAGGCAACCGCGACAGGTCCCAGCTGCGCGCTTGTGCTCCAACGACAAAGTGACTTCTCCACTGTAAACTGAGGGAGAGCTTTCCAAGGACCAAAACAAGCGCCTGTGTTTCAAGGTAAACACATTATTTGTTTGGATAAATGGCTTTATCAGTTATGACAGTGTAACTAGTTCATTCGCTCTGGAGTCAATATAAGGATTGACTCATTCTAAGACAACGTAAAACATTCAACTGGTCGCGAACATTAGCTAGCTGGATACTAGCTAACGGGATAGCAGCTAACTGATGCTAGTTTGCTAATGACAAGCTAAAGGCTGTTAGCAGCAGCTTGCTAGCCGCTAAACAGTTAGCAATAGGATAACATAGCAGAAACTTCTGGAAACGAGCGGCCAGCTTGGCAAATGTTAATTAAATATATATATATATATATGTATATATAAATATATATATATATATACTGTTACAGCAAATCAATTAACAGTTAGTTGTAGTTGACTTATAACAATAATCGATTCAGTCGTGAATGACAGGCGCTTTTAGTGGAATATGCTGACACGCTAATCTAAGTGATACAAGGTTAATATTATAGCAGCGGAGCTTTAACTAATCGGTGACTGGGATTGCAATTAGGACTCCGCTTTTGGGACATACAATTAAGATTTTATGATGTATGTATGATTGTTGTTCGTAATAAACTTTGTTGTCGACTCAGACTATGGACGCCTCTGACAGCCACGACAGTACACCATCAGCCAAGAATAATGGGCGAACCTCACTGCTGGACAGCGGAGAGGACTTTGAGGTTTTAGATGAAGACAATATTGACGACGATCTTCCTCCTTTGGAAGATGCAGGTGGTGGGAAGGAGAAAAACACTCTTGAGTCTAAAAAAACAAGTTCAGACACAGATTCAGATCCTCCAGGTCAGATCGATGAATGGCTGGATGTTTTAGGTATGTATCAAAGGTGTAATGTCATATAGTGGAAGAGTACATTCCTGTAGAGGCTGTTGCAGTTTATTTAGTCTTATCAAATCCCACTTCTGCAACACAGAGGTGCTGGGGTTTCTTTGAGGATGTTCTGGTCTGTTCCTCCAAAATTGGTGGACAGTGGATTAATATGATTTTGCCATGTTTTTTTGTTCTCAGGTAATGATCAGCTTAAGAAAAAAATCATACAGGCAGGGAAAGGGCGAGATGGTCGCCCACAAAAAGGACAGAATGTCAGGATTCAGCTGAAAACATTCCTGATGGATGGGACACTTGTAGAGGAGCAGTCTGATCTCTCTTTCACCCTGGGAGATGGTGATGTTATCCAGGTAAAACCTCTTTCACTCTCTCTTGTAGGTTATTAATAATTAGATTTATGCTGACAGAAGATAGTGTTGTGTTGTAAGGATCTTGCTGTGTTTTTATCTACTTTCAGGCACTGGATCTCACAGTGCAGCTCATGGAAATGGAAGAAAAGGCTCTCATTCAGACAGATGCAAAATATGCATATGGAGCTCGGGGGAGGTAGGTAGTGTGTTTTTAATGTAACTGTGAAAGGCTTTCAAAGGTGCAGTGGGTAAAATGTGAAAGGTTGAGTGGCATTTAGTGGTGAGATTTTAGAATGCAACTTTCTGACCCCCCCTAAAGCTTATCTAGGGCCAGTGTTTGATTTGTCCAATCTGGGAGCAATAGATTGCAACATGGCAGCACAACATGGCTGCTTCTGTGACAAAAAGAATTATGTTTTTGTGAATTTATACAGTGCTGTAAATTGTCTTTCTTTGATTTGGATAAAACAGCTTACCTTACTGGCTTTTCAAGCTCTGTTTTTGGCTTCCTTTATGCTCTGAACCTTATTCTGATGACACTAGGACATGTGAATTTGTTGTATGTGAGCCAATGTTTTTTGCCTTGTCATGTGGAACTGACTGTATTTCTCTTCCTCTTGCAAGTCTTGAACCTGAGGTTCCCCCCAATGCCAAGTTGTCCCTAGAAGTGGAACTACTGGAAGCTACTGATGCTCCAGACCTTGAGCTGCTGCCCCCCGCAGAAAAGATTGTTCTGGCCAGTCATAAGAGGGAGAGGGGAAATGCCCATTATCAGCGTGGGGACTATGCTTTTGCAGTCAACTCATATAGCATTGCCCTGCAGATAACAGAGTCAAGTTCTAAAGGTGAGATGCAGGTCAGGGTGTCAGGACTCAGTGAAATCTATGTTACGGTAGAGTTTATCATACAGTATTGGCTAGGAGGTCGAGCATAATGACCCAAAACATTGATTCAAACTCCTGTATTTCCAGACTATAAGTCGCACCGGAGCACTAGTCGCTTTTGGCAAAAACAGTCTTCTTGAACAGAAGAAAACATATATAAGTTGCTTCATTGTACAAGTTGAATTCCTAATGATACCAATTATAGTGTAAATTAGCCTATAAAGAACATAGACTGGGCATAGCAACAAGCAGAAGTGCATTACCAAATTGATTCATCCATGTCAAGTAGTGTTAAACAATTGCAACACCGTCAGGAAGAAGATGTAGCAGGTTGTCTGAATGCGGACACTCACTCCAAAATATGTTTCACCTGCAGACATTATTACCTACACTTTGAAGTCTGCAGCATAGCTCTTTCTTTTGGGTTGCACTAGGTGTTGCGTTTTAGCATGAACATAAACGTTACAGTATTATCTTCAGTTGAGCCAAGAGTGCCATCTAACAGTAGTGACTACTCGACAAAATGACTGTAAATATACACATATAAGTCACTTTGCTATATAAATCGCAGGACTATCCAGAGGAGTAAAAAAGTGTGACTTATAGTCTGGAAAATACAGTAATCTGTTAAACGTTTTGGAAAGTTTTAGATTCACTGCAAAATCAATAGGGGCTTTTTCTTCAACATGGCTTACATGGTTTGAAAAATAGCACAAGACCAGCCTAAATTGTGATAAGCATAGAAAAGCCAAAAGATTTAAGTAATGTTCAGTCATTTTAGTAATGCACTGAAGGATAATGTAATTATTTCATTTTTAAAGTTGTTTTCATCTGACTTTTTAAAATCTTTTTATTTATGTGATGTCTTCTGCTGCAGTTGACATTAGTGCGGAGGAGGAGAATGAGCTGATGGATGTGAAAGTAAAGTGTTTAAACAACATGGCTGCTTCTCAGCTGAAACTGGACCACTATGATGCAGCTCTTAAATCCTGTGTCTCAGCACTGGCACACCAGCCAGACAACATTAAAGCACTTTTCCGCATGGGCAAAGTACACATTGCTCTTGTTTTTCACTTTCTCTGTTAGTTTGTCTCTTGTGTGTTCTTTTATTAACAGTTATGTTTTCCTGTTTAAGGTATTGGCCTTGCAAGGAGAATACACAGAAGCCATTCAAACTTTGAGGAAGGCATTGAAGTTGGAGCCAAGCAATAAGGTAAATTTGGTCACTTTTTTAGTGTGGAAAAATTGCAGTTCTTCCTTATGGCCAGAAGATGGTGGTGTTGTGTAAAATATGACATCACTTGTAGTGCAAGCTCAGATAAACTGCTGATTCATCAATTCAGAGTATCTGTTTTCATGTTGTTCCTGTAAATAGGTTTGCCCTGAAACCCTGTCATATCTAATGCCTAGCACTGTTCCTGTTCTCCTGCCTATACAGTCACATATATGTGGTTCTTTGGCTACATAAGGGCATTTTGCAGAACTTAGCTCAGTGCGTGGGCTTCTTAGATCAGCTGTTAGATTCAGCAGCATGGTACTCATGCCCAGAATCCCCCACTTGAGTCCTACACCAATCTGTCAAACAGCACATGGCCTGGCCACCACTTTTCATCCAACACATGCAGTGTAAATATAATGTACTATTACATTTTGTGACAGCACATCTTAGGTAGATTTCTGAATTAATAACCCCTTGTACATTTGGGAATATTTATATCTGACATAAAAAACCCATGTTGTACATGGTACACACTTCACTTGCATGTTCTTTTGCTTTCCGTTTCATAACTGCCATCATTGTGTATGTTTGCAATGATGTGTGTGTGTGTCAAAATGATTTTGGTTTTGTCCTATATTGTTTAAAAATTGAAAACAAACTTGCCTCTTAGTACTATAATAATGAAAAGACTGCTTAAATATCCCCATCTTCTAAAAGCAAGTACAGTGGGTGTGCTTCAGTGACAGTACAGGAACACCTCCATTATAATCAATGAGGCGGTCTCAAAGCGGCACAGGCATCATGAAGTGACAAGATGACGCTCTGTATCTCTTTTCTCTAGGCACTGACAGACATGTCAGCATTTTTTTACAGCTATTTATACACTCTTATCCTCAACTCAAATAGATAAGAAGAAACTTTCTTGTCTGTGGTTTGTTTATTGTTTGACATGGCATGCAAGCTTGACAGTTCCAGTATGGACAACCTCAAAACCCTTTAGCACAGTATTTGGGCACAGATAATCAAACAAGATGTTCAGTGTTTGTTTAACTGGCTGTGTCCTTGCTCCGGGGTCACGTCAGTGTTGTGTCGTTTTTGTCATTTTGATTTTAAATATGCACTCAAATTTAAAATGACTTTTGCTGTAAACTTTATGTAATAGCATGGACATTTTTGCTGTCTCTGAAAGCAGTGGTTTGCTTAGTCACTCACCATGTTTAAGAGCAGTGAAGTGAGTCAGATCTGAGAAAATCTTGGAACAATAACTGAACCCATATCCTGGAATAATTGTGTGGACATGTGGGCTAAACGGCAAGCTAATTTTGTGAAGCAAGCCTGTGATTTCTCGTAAGACGACAAAGCACAGTACAAACTTTTTTTTTCATTTTTGCACATCAAACCTTCATCGATTCATCATGATCACTGAGGAATTATATTCCATTTAAATCCTTGTGATTTTTTTTTTTTTTTTTTTTGTGTGTACTGTTTTCAAGACCACTTGGTGACCACTGCTGATGTAAGAGTGTTATCACACATTACCATAAACAAGGAAAACAGTCTTGAGGGTGTCATATGGGACTTTATTTCCTACATATTGGAATAGCTCTCTTGGTAGAATTGAGCTGGGTTCAAATGCTGCACTGGAACTTGCAACATCTGTTTGTCTCCTGTCTAGACTATTCATGCAGAGCTCTCCAAGCTGGTGAAGAAGCACTCAGAGCAGAGAGGAGCAGAGCAAGCCATGTATAAGAAGATGCTGGGTAACCCCACTAGCACTAGCAGCAGCAGCACACAGAAGCACCAGACCAAGTCTTCTTGGGTAAGACAGTCATTCCCTGACAAAATGAATGTGATACACAAATATGGGATTATACTACATTTTTAATCTCTGGTCATCAACACATGATATTCATACTCTGTCATTAGTTCTTTTGGAGTGATATGTATGTAGTCCTAAGGTGAACCCTTGTGTGGAAATAAACAGGGAGTCATGAATATTTAAAGTCAAACATCTTATTTTGAGCTTTCCACTGTGTCATGGTGCAGTGTACCTAATACTCACCATGCTCTCTCTTCTTTTCTTTCTTTTATTTCCCCAGGGTCTCAGCTGGAAGTGGCTGTTTGGTGCCACTGCAGTAGCCATTGGCGGTGTAGCTTTATCTGTTGTTATAGCTGCTAGAAATTGAGCCAGGCCTGTAGTGATGGCTTGATCAAGCCCAACAATGTGAGTGATTAACGCAGAAGCACATCTGGCAGTGCCTTCTGACCTGGGCATGGAGATGTCAGTGGGTCAGGTGCCTCTCCTCTGCTGTGTTTCAGAAGGATATGTGACATATAATTAAATGTCAATATCTGCATATGGGAAATGTATTTCCAATCTTAAAATTGTGTAGATTTATGCATATCTTTCACATTGCCAGACACTGTTTTTTTTGCTGCCATTTCTTTTGGTAGTTGATGTTAGAAATAGATAATTTGAGTGAAAAATGTACCATAGAATCAGACAAGAGGTATTGAAAAATATTTTTCCCATTAAAAATTGCTATTGTGATCTAGTTCTGTGTTATACTACAATTTTATAGCATCAGATTGTGCAGTTAAATTAATATTCAAGTTTATTCATATGCAAAAGAGAATACATAATTTTTACATTGTTTTAGTTATGGTACAGTGTATCATGTCCACTGGTGTAATGCGAATGCTCAGTTATTTGAGGCTTACATGATGGCAAGATACTTTTGCATTTGCTAGCTCTCTGACCCTTTTCACCCATTCAGTTTTTGTTGACACAATTTCATATTTTCTCATCTTGTGTCCAAGTCTGTTATGTGTATTTTGGGATGAAGTTTGTTGTGGTGGAAGATGTTTCGAAGGTTGCATCCGTGTCATTTAACCACAGGAATGAAGAAAAATTTGAAATGCCTCACAGCGGCCTCGAAACGTACCATGGAATGAAATTAAAACCTATAGGACACAGTGTCAAATCAAAGGTGGTATATACATAACTGCTATATGGGACTGCAGTTCAGTGCTGAGCGATGTCTCTGTTCCTAATCATTCATTTACACATTAAAGCACCAAGTAGAGATGCTTGGTTTTCTGCTCGACATTCCTTAAATGACCTATTATGCCAAAAAGGGTGCAGTTATTACCTTTATAAGAATGGCAGAGACGGGTATATACAGTTTCTCGTTGATATGACAATGATAATGGAGAGTTTTTATTTTTTATTATCCTAGTTCAGTCAATTATACCTCAGTTTTTGATGATTTAGACCAAATGTTGAGTGAAGACCCTTTAGGTACATTTTCTCCCCAACATTTTTTGCTTGTGAAGTTTAAAATGTTTATTTATTACACAACTTTTGTTTCTTTCCTACGTTATGAACATGAATCTGGTTCTTTGGGGTAGAGGGTAAACAGGCAGAGCCAAAAAGTCAGTTTGTGATAAATAAAATGATCATAAAAGTTCATGGCATTCCCTGCATTGCTTGATTTTTCACAATAAAATGTCTAATGAAACCGCTGCTTCCTTTTTGTGTCATATGTCAGTTTCTGATGCAGATATTTTTTCCAGCTGTATAATCCACTTTAGGACTGATTGCAAGTGTTTCTAATCCACTAATAGCAATGTGTGTAAGAAAACTAGCCTTGGAGGATTGAGAAATATAATACCTGCACACGTTCATTAAATTTGTGCATATTAGTATATCGTCTGGATTAAAACAAGATTACTGGCAGTTCTGGATTTGCCTTGAGCATTTTTAGTTTGGTTTGTTTACAGCTGGTCGTTCCCAGGTTTTCTGGATATTCCCAAGATGTTTTTTTTTGAGACGTTGACGTCTTGCTGACGTAATCAGATGACCTATCGTTTCCCTGTTCCTACGCATTACTGATGTGCAATGCTCATTTCTAAATGCTGGGAGGAATGTATACTTTATCTGTCGTAAATGACTACAGAATATAGGTACAAATCAAGAGTAGCATAATATTTTTTATTCATGTGTCTGAGAATTAACTACATGTAGTAAAACCCGACGGTAAATGGAAGTAACTCCTCAGCAACGTTTTTAATGTGTAAAATATAATGCGTTAGAATTGGCTCTACAGAGTAAAAGTGTTGTGTTTGTATTGAACATGTGGCTATATAGGGCCATACTGCTGCTCGGTGACTTCATCACCGGTGACCGGTCACTGAATATTCATTGAAAAGCAACGGGAGCTCTCGGTTTACCACAGAGCGCGTCCGTGCGCGTGGTGGGAACGGTAGCAAGATGGCGGCGCTGAAGGAGGAGCAGTGCTACGGACTGTCCTGTGGACGAGTGAGCAACGGCAGCAACGTCTCCGTCTTTCATGTTAAACTCACTGACAGCGCACTGAGAGCGTTTGAAGGTTATCAGAGCAGCAAGGTAAATGGCCCTTTACGGTACTGTGACGTTTTGGTTTGGGTGTGAATTGTGTCCGGGCGGCTGTGACAGGTAGAGGGAGGTCAGTCCCCGCTGTCTGCCGCGGCTGCTCCCACGCTGCTACAGGCTGGGCGACGCTGCCTGGTTCGGCTCGGTGAAGTGTCTGGTTCTGGAGCCACCGGGGCTCGTCGGGCCAGGGTGACCGATGTTGGGTAGCTGCTGGGCGCTTTGTAGCTACACCCAGAGTCGCTCATTGAACACGCTCGATGCTGCTGAAGCTCAGTAGTTATTTAACTGTATTAGGGTGTTTGTTTCATGTAGCGTTTAAACTTGGCGTTGTCGAATACATGAGATTGTCTTTAATAAATACACAAAAACAGTTAAAAGACACAAAGCAGCTTGTGTTCTGTGCTCAGCCTTTTCCAGAAAGTTGAAGCTGTCAAAAAATCTGGCAAACCTCGGTGACTAAACTAACTAAACTAGCCACAAACTGTCCCTCAGCTAAACTTAGCCACCGTTGGTCATATAAGCCAGGTTTATTTATTTTTTTTATTTTTTCAAAGCGATGTTTTGTTTGAGGATCTAATGACAACATGGTGAATAATTTGGAAAAGTACCTAGTATTCACGTGAAAAATGGCCATCGAATTTCCCAACCTCCCCATTGCTCATGTTCAGTTTACATGTTGTCCTTCGACTTTATCAAACCTTAGTTTCTACACATTTTCTCGTCAGTAATGGGCTTTAAATAAGAGGTGGCAGTGAACGTCTCATCTGTGAAATGGCTCCGCTGCTGCTGCTTGTTTGGCTTCTTGTAGAGAGGGCTGCAAGTCTGATGATGGCCATCTAATGTTTCAGCTTCTATAAATATTTGACAGGGAAAACCTGCCAGGCTAGGAGAAAAGGGGCCATATCTTCAGATTGAGTGGCTTTGTACAGCAGGACAGCTGCTGATAAACCAGCACAGTAAAACTGTAACAGGTAATTGGGGGGCTATTAATTGTAGGATGTGTGTTGATCAAACCAGTGTTTGAATCATGGAAGAAACAGTTAATCTAGAGTAATTCCTGAGGTCTTTATAGAAAATGCAGCTACACTGCGAAATAATAAAATATCTGTATGCCTTTAAAAGGCCCTTGTTTATAGATGTAGACTGTTCTCACATTATTGTGATATTTTTGAAATGAAAGGCATCAATAGTGATTTTTTTTTTTTTTTTAAATGTTTATCAGTTGTTATGTTCTTTTGAATTATACCCATAAAGGGGCTGAAACATGCAGCAAGAGTTTTGTGCTGCTGCTACCAGCTTGCTTTGCTGAGGACAAGCTGAGGATAGCTTTTTAACTGTTGCCCCAAGCTCAGCCCTGATTTAGGAAAAAGTACCCGACCAATGCTACGATGCCTAACTGCATTTTTTTATGTAAAGTGGAAAAAATGGTGTGAAAGGTGCATGAGGTATCGATGTCCCTCATCCAGGGCTAAATGCTATCTTTCATAAGGAGGCCGGACGATGCATATGTGATTGTCTCAAGCATGTTTGGGTCTACAGAGTTATTACTGGCAGCTGGGTTTTTCTTTGAGCAGGAGAATGCTTCCCGTTGCAGTTATGCCACTCCCACTGAGTCCTGATAAATGTATATTGTCATGTAAGTTTAGATTCAGCATATGTTGTTTTTAAAACCAATTAGCACATCATAAACAGGAAGTCTCTGTTGGGTCTGCTATTGGTACAATTGGTTTCTTTATAAGTGGCCCAAGAGCCAAGTTGGGATCATGTTTTACAGTTAAGATGCACATTAACCTTTACAATCAGTATCCAGTCAAATTGTATTGCTGGATTTGTGCTTACTATGTCACCATTTTGCTCTTATTTAGAGTTACTCATAGTTTGATTCAAATGTAGGTTTTTGAGTATTCTATTGGGTGCAGGGTAGAGAAGCAGGTTTTTGGTTTGTCATAAGGATTTAGGGTAGTACAGTGATAACAGCATATGCTGCATCATTTTGGGGAAGTTTCTCCAGAGTTAGTGCAATTGTTCAAATCACGTTGTGGACTCTTTTTTTGGGTCTTGAGTGTCTGGCGGTCACAAGTTTGGGAGATAGGATTTAGATTTGGTACTATGAACTGGGTTTAATCTTGTCTGAAGCAGATATTAGCATGACGATACTTCGTCATTTCTCTTTGTCAGACTCATACGAGGGCTGCAGACAAGCATTATCTTCACTGTTTTCTTGACTTTTTTTTTTTTTTTTTTTTCTCGTCAATGTAACTTCACAGATGATAGATGATGAGCATACATCACCCCACCCATTTGACTCAGTAATTATGCACAGGTGTGCAGGTATGCCGCAAGTCTAAATTACATTACATGTGTGCATACATTATATTACGTTAGTATAGGCACACAAGTTCTTAGAAACGTGCTGATTTAGAAGCCTTTCACCTGATTTCAAAAAAGTGAAAGGTTAACAGTATTACCAGAGCGCACTGCAAATGGGTCAAACCACTGGACTACGATAGACCACTTCTACAATCACAGATTTGGAAAAGATACAATACCTTCTTAGGTTTATACCGTAATAAAAGTGGACAGTATTTGTAAGCTATGCAATAAAAAAAATCAGTTACCTGGGAGATTCAGTCTAAGGGCAGTATATTGTCACTTTTCAAGTTCAGACCAGCTTACGTCAACAAATCTGTGCTTTGGTGGACTTTGCTCAGTTAATTTCAGTCCAAGCCATTAATATATATTAACATATACTAATAAAATGAGATGCTAATTTTAGCATCGCTTGGGTGTCTTTTGGGGATCTGACCCACTCCAGCTTCCTCATAATTCATACACTGGCTTGCATCCAACAGCAGGGTTCAATTGGGAACTCTATAAAAGAAGAGGAATACCGCTCCGGAATGACACATGCCTTCCAGTGTAAAAGTTGTGTCCTGGCCAAGGATGTAATTAGACAGTGCTGGTAATGTTTAAGAGCCCATGTTTTGCTGTCTTTTTTTTGGACTAGCATGGCTACTCCGTCAGAAATTTACTTTCATTAAAATGCCAAGATCCAGGTTGTTTCCAACCCAGAATACTGTGCTGCACAATAGCCCTGATAAACTGTGTGCAGTAGGTCAAGAACACAGGCTTGTTGATCCCCTTCCAGTGTAAACTAACCAAATGCTAAATGTTAGCCCAGATGCAGAGCTGATTCATAGGCTGTTCAATTCCAGAATCTTTTGAAAACGTGTGTGTGCGTTTCTTATTGTGTTACTGTAAGTAAATTGTGCAACAGCAATCATTAGGTAGCAATGCTTGAGCGTACTGACTGCTTCCTGTGCAGGACGTGACTATCAGCTGGTTCCTCTGTTGGTAGTCTGTGGACAGATTGAACTGGAGTTCCTGCTTCAGGACTGGCAGCCCAGAGCCTCACTTTTTTTTTTTTTTTGACTCTGACGTAAGCACGGAAATGAGTGAGGCTACTTGAGTGTCATAAAGCTGATGGGTAGCAGAGGTAAAAGTTAATAATTAGGCCTCTGAATAACAGTTTTTATGGCACAATGTTTTAAAAAGTTTGATTCAGTACAACTCGGTTTTCATTTTCTTCTTTAAGATGAATCCACAACAACAACAAAAGCTTAAGCACTGAACTGAAATATTAAGCTGGTCTCAAACTAAAAAGTAAGTTGCTCTCAAATATAAAAAGAACATTCTTTGGCTGTCCAAGAAAGCTCGCATATGAACTAACGATAAATCTTGTGTGCTGGCACTGCAGTATTACGCTGGTGAGAGATGAGTAGCACCATCTGAATGCTAAAACCTTTGTTGGCCCAAGTTGCATTTTTGTATCTTGTGGTGAGGTGATGAGTTGGTGATTATAAGCAGGGAGTGTGAATCTTACATGTTTAAGGACACACATCACAGTTATGGCATCTGTGTTGTAGTTGGTGATTTAGTAATGCGTTTCATGATGTGCTCTTTAATTCAGTGTTTTTTTGTTTTTTTTAATAGAGCGAATTTAAAATAAAAGTTGAAGATACTTGCTCTCATATGTAATGCAGTACCATGACCAGCTAAACAAGGCAACAATAAACATGCCGTAGACAGAGAACTGAGACTGGTTGAGATATGTATGAAATACTAAAATTAGTTTGTTTGGTATTGAACTGAGTTTCTGGAGGATATCTTCAGTGTTGGCTAAGCTTTTCACCTTGTCAGCAGTGCATTAATGTTAAGCATGTTGCGTGAATCCACTCAGTTTCACTGGATGAACACCTTTTTTATTACTGGAATTTAACAGTTGTCGTGGATGAAACATTTTACACACTATACATGATCCATTATCTGAATGCCCTCCAGATTTCAAATTAGTTCATTACCAGAGAGTTAGATACCAAAGGTTTCTGTGCAGATGAAGATAAATTCTTATTTAATTACTTATAGTGACAGGCAATATGTTTTGCTAAGGAGGTCCCTTTTACATCAAGTCAGTTATGCTCCTGTGCTTAGCTACCATCTATCCCTGGTCTCGACCCCTATGCGAATGGTATGGGAAGTAATGGAGACTGGGTGGGGATTTTGTTTGCTTGACGCTGGCCAGCCTGTGCCAGTCCAGTGGTTATTTAAGGAATGCTGACTCCCCAGTTTTAGTAGATCACGGTACACTGCAAGAGGTGACCATAACCACTAAGGCCAAATATGACTCTAAATGTCATGGTGTACCTCTGTCCTCTGACCATGTCATTCTGATCAGTCAGTGGTCAGTGCACACAGACCAGACTCTTGTGACTGTGCACATGGGTTTTGACCAATATTGGAGCATTGTAATGCTTGAAAATAGGTACAAGTTTAGTTTTGACTGTAACTACAGGGGATGCATTTATGTAGATGCAAGTTTTTGTATGCATGTGGCCTTCATTACTTTAAGCATGTTATGTCACTCAGCGAGTTGTAATGAAAATGATTTAGTGCCTAGACTGAATGTCTGGATGACTGCTGCGTCAATTCAGGCAACCTGAATGCACCAAACCTTGAAGGAATCTCTGCTAAGTCAATAAAGCCTTTTCTGTATTTGAAAAGAGAGATATGAGAAGAGACTCCTTTTTATTTTGTAATAATGAATTGAAGTCTGTCCTTGTGTGCCTCTACCTCAAAGTCCAAATACTATTGTAATTACAGTAAGCAAACAAAATTTTCCATGTGCCGTGAGTATTTTTTATCTTTGGTCTTAACTAATTATGAGGCAAAATATCATGCATAATGAATGATAAATATATAAAACCACTTTAAGTTACATAATTGAAAAAGTCCTGCAGCAATTAAATATTTAGGTAGCTGTACTAAGATAGTGACCAAGAGATAGTGTTGCTGTAGGGCCTTCACATCAATCAGCAACAAAATGGTCTTCCATGCTTGGCTTGTAGGCTGCTATTTTGCCATGACAAGAGATGTGCTGGAGGAATCTTTAGTTCACACCTTCTTTTAAAATAGAATTGAACTCAAATCATGTTATTGGCTGCTTTAAAGTGTATCTTAGGCCCAGTTAGTCACAGATTTTGTTGCAGCTGTATTAAATATCGTAACATATGCTTAAATCCAGGTACCAAATGGTGGCAAGATTTTTCAATCAAAGTGACCAAAATCTCACTAAAAATCATTTTGAGTTCACGTTTTCAGGATATAAGCACTGTGCCATTGTTGAAAAGGGGTTTGAGACTGGAGATAAAGTCTGACATCACAATTAAAAAGTTGTAGTTTTTAACAATGAGGCATTAAATGTACTTATCTTTCCAATGCAACCATGGAAATGGTGCAAACAAAAGAAGCTTTTGCTGCCATTTCAAACATAAGATGAAAGGAAGCTCAGATGCAAAACACCAAAAGCTTCAAAGGGTTCATTTTAAGTGATATAAACCAGCAGGCAGGTCCAATTAAGTCTACATGCTAATGTGGTACTTCACACACTGACCTGTGAGTACAATATTACAACTATTTTAAACAAGTAGGCAATTACACTGCACTTCACACACAGGACTAACTTAGCAGTGATGCATGCACACCGAGTACGAGTAAGGACAACCAGTACCATTTCAGCCTTTGCTGTGTGGTACAAAGTGCTCTTTCCACCTCTGAGATTCTAGACAGGTGGATTATCTCCTCAGTGCAACAGTTATGCAACTTAGCACCTGACAGTTCGAGTGCCGTAGCCATACCAGTAGGGACTGAAACATGGCCATTCCTGTGTGCATTTGTTACAGAAGAAAGAAATCATCTGGCAGTACAACACTTCTGTTTGTAAGAATGAAGTTTAACCAGATCTGTTAAGTTTGTATTAAACAGTCTGTAATTATCTGCAAATTACACTCAGTTGCTTATATAAATAAATTCTTAGCTTATATATTTCACATTTAAAAAATAATTCTGCTGATGCATTTTCACAATATTATGCAAATATGCTGTAATGTATTTTAATGGGCCACTTGTGAGCTGTGGACCAACCAGTTTCCAGAGAGACTTCGGCCTAACTGGCAAATCATGTATATCCCTTTAGAAATTAATAAAGTTTCTTATTTTTATCTTAAGGCATATATCTAATAAACTGTTTGCATGCAATTTACAAGCTTGATTCAGACTTTACTCTAAGTTCTCTAAGACCTACCCACCAGTAGGTCTTGCTGGTCTCCACCAGCATAGTGTTTGTGTAATATTAGATATTTGTGATGGTTACTTGTCTGGATTACCAGATCGCCAATAATATGTAGATTGTGTTACAACCATTTGCAAAAAAAAAAAAAAAAAGATTTGGGGTCCTTGTTTGTCTAATTTGTGTTGGTGTTTTCTTTTTGTTAATACCACAGGTAAAAGTAAAGTAAGAGGACAAGCTGTTATGTAACAAAACAGACTTGATCAACATTGTCGTGAGTGCAGCTTTATCACAGGTTGCTTGGCTGCAAATGTGTGCTATGTCCAGCTGATCCTCATTCTGTTGCTTGCTGGCAGTGTGTGAGACCATCCACAGCCTTGCCATCGATTCACGGTCAGGACCCGTACTCTGCCCCTAAGGTTAGCTCTGTGGAACGTTCTGGGCTCAGGTCCCAGAGAATAGTGACATGTCAGCAGCCCATTCAAATGAACAGGCTGAGGGTAGCACTATGTTAGCAGTACTGGGATGGGGGAGGGCACAGGGTTAGGAGTGCTAAAACTGGAGCTGTGTTAAACATTGCAGGGGTAGACCATGGACAGAGGCTCCATGAAAGGTCTGGTGTTCTCGGATAGGCTCTGAGCTTTCCGAGCACAAGACAAAGTGAAACAATATTCTGTTTCTGTCAAGGGTGGAATAATTGACAGCTTTTAATTTCTTTGTCAGATTCACATTGTATTTTCTTTATTTAGGACAGAAAGGGTTAGGCAAGGTGGATTACTTTTTCAGAACATAACATGGTAGGCATCTGATGAAACATGTTTCAGTGCTCAGTGAATTTGGGCAGGATTTATACTACCTCTCCATCTGTCTGACATGAGCCAAATTCTTTTGCTCAAACACAGTGTTCACAGAACAGCAGGGCCTTATAAAGGCTTGGTGCATCCAGTGTAAATCCAGTGCACCCAATCACTTTACCTGGCATTCCTTGTATAATAACAGATGAATGCTATGTAAATATATTTGTTGCTCTAGCAGAGTGTGCACGTGACCTCTGTTGGCTGGGTGTAAAGCCACCAAACACTGATTGGGACATTAGGGAAATAAGGTGATAGCTATGCTCTAAGTGGAGCCATAAAAAACAGTTTTGCTCAAAATTTGGGTCTTTAATAGACGTGTCCTCTCTTGAACTTTTGATTCTCTGACTTGATCACATATGACCCACTAAAGCTACACCAAGAAGGAAAAGACAAAGACTTCCTCTTTTTAATGGTCACAAATTTTTAGTTCCTACAGTCGGTGAAATGCGACAGTCCTTATTCTGATTGTTCACTTGTCTGCTTGTTAATAGCATGTCTCAAATATTCAGTCCCTCTTGCTCATTGAAAACAGTTGTAAACTGCATTATGTTGACAGTTGTATCTAGTCAGTCACAGATGGACCACTATAAACCATCCATTTTATTCTGATTCCCTCAACTGGCAACAACTTTAACTTTTTTTTTTTTTTTAAAAAAACAAAAAAAAACGTGATGTTGACATTTTTAACTCCACTTGAATTGCATGAAGTACCCCTGAATAGTGTACTGATACTGAACTGTCTGAATACAGCTGAAAGTGAAGTGGAAACTGTACCATTCTTCCTCTTTTCCTTGTCTCCTAAACTTTCAGACTTGCATGAGGTATTGATTCTCCTCTTTGCAATTTTATTGTATGAATTAGGCCATCTTAGCATTCAGTGGTTCAGCTTGCTTTGACTTTTTCATTATATGTTGTACAACTTTTAGTTAGATTGGATTGTACTTGTTTTTCAGACACCGATCAATAATATTAATAATAGCTTGCAAAACAAATCCCACCCAGTTCGTGTTATGTAAGAAAGGGCTGCAAATATTATCAATTATCAATTAATCTGGTAATTATTAACTATAAAATGGCTATACACATAAATCATTAGCATGTTTTACCACAGCAATTCTGTGCAGTAATTGCCTTATTGCTTTTCTCCTTCACATGATAACCAGACTTATCTGAGTCTTATTTCAGGCTTCTGTGTCTGAAAATATTTGAAAAATGTCCATGGTGAGGTTTAGCTACTGCATGACTGGCTGACTGGACAACACACACACACACACACACACACACACACACACACAGTGATTTCTGCCTCCCTGTCTTTGACAGACAAGATGATAGCAGACATGCTAATTGTTTTTACTTGAGAAGTTAATTAATTGAAGAGGAGGGCCCTGTCTGTCTATCCTAATTCTGTAGATGACCCTGTAATGGATGGGGCCTGTGTGTTGATATTGAAATATACAGGATGTGTGTAAACTGCTGGAGAAACCGTAATCTCTAAATTGGATTTTGGCAATTGAGAAAAGCAAATGGCTCTTGGTAATACAGTCAGCTGATGCAAATTTTAGATTGGAATGTCATTGGTTTGAATAGAAAATTACATAAAATTGTGGTTGTAAAACAGATGTCTATATGTAAATCTTTCTCAGTCAGCCTGAGTTAAACTGCTTTTATGTAGGAGCTTTATTTACAGTCAAAGTTCTGGTCTTCTTTCGCATTGCTGAGCACAAAGAAAGAGAAGTAGAAGCTGGATGATTTCAAATGTGATGGTGGATTTATGGTTTGCATGCATTAACAAGTAATTTGATGTTTCCAGTCAATTATTTCTAGTACTGCTTTGCATTTTTTCATATTAAATTGTTTAAAGCTCTTAAATAGGCCTGAATTAAATCAGTTAATGTCCTTACCTTGAAAATAATTTATGCTGTTATTTGTTTTTTACAGGTCCTGTCATCACAACCATTGATCAGATTTAATGGAAACCAAGGGGTAAGAAAATCTTTCTCTTCACCAACCCAATGCATTTATAGTTTTACATTAATATAAATGTTAGAACTAATAGGTGGTTTTTTTATAGGGCATTATTGCAGTTGGCTTGCTGAACACAGATAGTTGTTAAATTTCAAATTTCAGAAGAAAGTCAAGATTTTGAAGAGAGCATTAACAGAGCAAATCACAGGAATGTGATTATTCCATGACTGCTATAACCTGTGAGCTACAGTAGCTTTTTTTTCTTCTCTGGGTCCAGCTTGACACTACTGTGCCATGTCTCAAAGTGTCCACCTTAGAAAGCAGTAAGAAAGATGCTGCCATAGCTATTCTGAATTCAAATTTAGTGATCTAACAAATGTGTTATAAGCTGTGTCAACATTGCTTGAGGAATGCTGTCACTAAGACCTGTTTAGGCCCAGCCTAACTCGCTACTGGCCAAGAGATTTGTTTCATTTTGCTTTGGTTCCTAAATGTGCCAGACATCAGCTGGGCCTCTCAACATCTCTTGCATGGCCAGAGAAATACCTGTAAGCCTGTGAAAACGCCAGGTTCGCTGCCTGGTTTCCAGTGACTTTGAGTGTCAGATATTGTAAAAATACAGGAAGGATTGAAGGATATTGGACTTTAATGCATCAGTCTCTCTGAGATCTCTACCGTCCTTCACATACCGTAACTCTGGTATTTGATACTCTGAAAATGTTCTCTGTAGGAGTTGTGGGAAATTGGATTAGACTGTAGCCTGTCCTCTGCTGCAGGTAACTTGTTGATGAGCCACTGTCTTATTGTAGGCAGACACTAACTGGTCAGGTGTCAGTTGAGAAAACAAAACAGGCTCAAGAGAGCAGACTGGAAGCTGCAGGTGCTTGTAGCTGTTAATATTCACTACCACATCAGAACCAACGTTACACCTGCCTGCCACTGCTTGTCTCTTTGCTGCAATACAGGAAAGCAAGGAAATGCACAGGGAAACAAAAGATAGCAATGAAATATAGTTATTTTTATATTCCGCCTATCCTGCCTGCTTCTTTCTGCAACTGCTACCTGTCTGTTCCTGATGACAGAGCTCACACATGGGTATCACTACTCCCTGTCTGAGCAATTAACATTCACATCAAGAGAGTAAACCACTCACAAGCATTCACCGCATAAGCAACTGTTTCCTGCATCGGCAAAAGGCGGGGGTTTGCATGTGTGAGCCTGCCCAGTCAGACATGCATAGACAGTCCATTTGTTTTCCTGAATATGTAACTTTCACCTTGATGGGCTGATTTATTCAGTTATTTGCCTGGTCTCCAAACATTGTCTTGGGTTTTCATCTGTCCAAAATCTTCTCAGGACTGGTGCTTGTGGGTCTTAGCGTCAGAATGTTTGCAGTTAGTTCAATAGCAGAATTTCTAGCATCTTTTGTATGGTATTCTTGCTACATTCATCTTCTTCCTCTCCTACTCATTGACTTTAAAACCTGCTGCTTCCTCTGCAACACATGCTCTTGTCTTGTGTAAAAGATTTGACAACAGGTTATCATAGGCCATCAAATGTGTGACAAAGAGTGGCTCATAAGGCAGAGCAGATCGTTCTCTAATCAAAGGGTCTGTGGTTTGATCCCCAGTTTCTCAGTGTACCTGGGTGAAACGGTGAACCCCAAATTGCTCCTAATGGCTCTTCTATTGGTGCGTGTGTGTAAATAGGCAAATAGTGTAAAATGCTTTGAGTGCACTTGAGTGTAGAAAAGCATTATATAAGACCGTTTACCATATAAAAAGCTCCAGCACAAGTTGGCATTTCTACATTTGCAGATCATAATGCTGTTTACCCTAAAGGGCTTCCTCATAACGTTGTAGAATTGCAACATCCCTATATATCAGCAGAGACATTGCACACCAATAACATACAAAAAGAAGGAAGATGTATACAACCATAGGTTTGCTTGTAAAAATGCCTGGAATTAGATGAAATAGATTAGACTTGGAGCGAGAACATGGAGCTGTGCCAATTATATTGTATCACTGTTGTCAATTCTACAGTTCAACCTTGAATACTACATACAAAATCCCACTAATTAAAAAGACAAAAGTTGGCAGTGCAGGAGTATGTAAATAGAACAGTGACCAATTTGTCACTTACGTGCACATAAGCAATTTGCTTTCAGAGCTGACACTCCTATCCAAGGCACACAGATAACAAGCAAAAAAAAAATGCTTACCGATGGCTGCACTCTCACATTATCTGGTAGTACAACACCTGCCAGTACCACGTTTTGCCCATGCAGCAGTGTAATATACACACACAGCTTGTTAAAAATGTATTTTTAAGGTTGAAGTGTTAGGGAATCCACCAGATGCAAGCTCTTGATGCACTTGCTTTCCAAACTATCATAAATAGACCCCAAGCAGCAGCAGCCTAGCAAATTTGTTTAAACAGTCATTTCTTGATGCACATTTGGCTGTAAGATAACTGTGATTATAGGTTTACCTGAAATGGGTATGTATTTCTTACTAAATTAGAAAGGCATTATTTTGGAAAGGTTTTCACTTACAATAAACAAAAGATTTAACAAAATTCAACGAGAATGCAAGGAGTAGCAAAGTGACCTCCTCTAGGAGTCTTGATGTGTGCAGTGCTGCCATCTTCTCAACAGTTTTTCTGTGTAAAATTGGGAATAATGCACTGCAGAACACTGCCATCCTGTATCCTTATTTTTCACTCTCTCATATAGTTAGCAACTAAAATCACTTTCCTAAATATCTCTCAGCTATCATGTAGAAATGTTCTCGAAAGAGAAGCCATTAGATGTCTGTTTTTAGCCAGCATTGAAATGTTTTGAATACATGAAGTATATAATTACACTTCATCTAGTCATCTTTAATTTCATATCTCAGATGGTAACCCTGATGTTTATTGTCTGAACTTTTCAGACTGTTGAAATTGTGAATCGATGCATTTTAGTGATGCGGCAAGTTCAGTCCGGAGTAAAATCTGTTCATGTTGTAATCAGAATGCTGGTCAGAAGTGTTAGAGTGGTTAAATTACAGAGCAGATGGCCTGGCTGCCACAATGAGAGTCCATATTCATTCACTTGTTTTCATTCATCTGAAAAATTCGGACTTCAAAAACAGATGAAAGGTATTTTTCCAGGCAGGTTTGGGTTTAGATTTTAAATGGCCAAAGAAAATGTATATGTGGGCTGCATAAAAGATGCATGATACAAAAATATACCTCAAAATTCTGCATTTAAGCTCTGTTGTTGCCTCTGCTGTAGATTTCATACTCACTATTATTATGACTTTAAACTTTCTGTCATTCTTTGCAGTTTGCATATTAGCAAGTGCTGCAGTCATATGCTACTGGCCTGTTGCAATGAATGTATGGAGACGTTTTAAGTCTTCTTGTTGTTCTTTTACTTACTCCTACACCCTTCTGTCTGTCTTTCTGAATTGCCATTTGTTTCTGATTTGTGTTCTCTACATCTGAAAAACCAAGACAACAGCTCAATGGTGACACTGTAAATGTGAAACTACTGACATTAGTAGATACTTCTAGGCAGCTATTTTTTTCCTCTAGTTCCTGTGACAGCACACTGACTCTGTCATGGTTTCTCAGTTCGTAAATTGATGTGAAACTAGTTAGCTAACATGTTTGTTTTTGTTTGTTTTTTTCTTTCCATAATGTTTCTGTGATGGCAAATGCAGCAGGACTAGTTATGTTGTCTCTTACAGGGCACATGTTAATAGTTACCTGTCTATGTGCCATATTCTTGGCAGCGTGTTCACCTATGACAGAAAACAAAATGGGACGAGAGGCAAAACAATTGACCTGTCAGCACTGACTCTTCTATGTTGCCTTGGTGTGCCAGGGTCCTGCCCCTGTCTTATTTGTTTTTTGTGTCTTTTTGCTTCATCTCTCCCCCGGCCTTGGAGAGAGGACTAAATGAAGTGTGTGGGGGTTGGTCCTCTCCTGAAGCGAGCTCAAAAGAGGCATTGTTTGCCAAGCAGAATGAGAAGATGAGGCTAGCTGCAGGCAGAACAAGGAGGGGGTGGTTAGACAACCTGTTTAAAATCCACATCTGCACTTAGAAAAAAGCTTTTAAAGAGATTATTATTACTTGAAGGGGCAGTATGTTTCATTGTCACTCACTGCCGTTCAGGATTTAAGTAATCTTTATAGGCTCTTGTGCTTTTTTCCATTGCTCTGTTTTGTCTAGGCCTTCTGACAACAGCAGGGCAGCTGCAATGAAGCGTTTTAATTCTGCAGCCTAAACTATTTTAATGATAGGGCTTTTAGACTTTGAGATTACAACCTAACTCCTGTCATAAGACTATGTTACACTGTCCACAGCTACATTATCTCTGTTCTGCTTCAGGATTAAGCAGTTTAGAAAAGAGCAATTGCATACATGTGCGATACATTACTCCTTGCATTTCTTTTTAGGTCATTACTGTTTTTACACATTTTGCACAAGTCCCTGTTCAATCATTAGTTCTGTCAACACAGATTTAAAATTATGAACTATATATATGGAGTAGATGTGCACCTTTTTAAAGTGAATGGAAACTTGTTAAATTGTGTAATGTATTATACAAGCTCTACTTTTTTGAGACTGTGGGTGCATAATGTTATAAATATTGTTGATGTCAAAATTGGCTCACATCCCAAATATACTCTATATATGCATATAACTTGTCAGCATCCTCTGCTTAAAGTGTACAAAGAGACTGTATAGTATAGATTCATTATAAAGGCAAACCCCCAGTTACTAACAGCAAACAGGGCATATTAGCTTTTATCTTAATGAAAATCATTGTCTTTAGAAACTGTACATGCTGATGGTTGAGTAAGTTCATGTATGCACATCATGGTTCCAGTGCTCCCAGTTTGTAAAACTGGGGCCTAAGCCATTTGATGTGGAGGAACATCTTTCTCTTCTCACTCTTTCATTCTCTACAATGTGAGTCAGTGACTGAGTCATTCCCCTGTCTTGCCTTTCAGTCAGTTCCTCCACGTCTTAATCATTTCTGGATTCGTGTCCTTCACCTAACTTCTCTGTTCCTCCATATTTACACATAAACATGACCTGACTGTGTTCACGTTTAAAACTGGTCCAGCTATAAAACTTGGATGTGTTTCAACACCACAACATATAGTACAACCTGTCTCACCATAGCTCCTCCTTCCACAAATATACATATGTTCCTATGTAGTTTTTACTGTAGGCAGTTGCAGGTTTTGCCTGCTTTTCAACCCCCTCACAAAACAAACGCTAAACTGCAGGGGACTAAATGATTGTGAAGTAGCCTAGAGATGCCTTAGGGGAGATGCCTTTCTCCCCTATGGCCTGTCCAGAGCTATTTTTATGTATTTAGCAGTAGCAACACTGGCTGGATCATCTCTGGAACTTCAAATGCGATGTAGGATTTAAACTATTGTAATGTCTGGTAGCCAAATGATTGGTGGTTTCAGCAGCAGCAAAGGTAAAACATTCATAAAACATTCATAACTTGTGAATGTAACATGTCTTGTTACTTTCAGGCAGCTCAGCTCACCACAATGGGTTCAGGCTGTCCTCTGGGGTTAAAATGAACTGTTTGTCTTCCTACATCTATGGAAAAATTGTGTTGTTCCTCCCACAATAAATTTATACACATCAATATATACTACAGTGTCCAGTACACAGCCTTGTGTTCGTTGTTGACTACTGTGATAATATCAGTAATAACAAATATACTATAACAAGGTTGTATTTTCAGATTATGACAGTTATTGATTTATCTCTGTGGTAAGTTGCCACAGAGGTTGTTATGTTATACTCAAGTGGAGCATTATGTATAACTGAGAGCAGACATCTTTCAGGAAGGCAAATAAAGGACAGTGTGTTTATTTATAGTTGGCCACCTGCAGCCTTCACACATATTAAGACCTTTAGTAAACAGAGCTGAGCTTCCTACAGTCTGACTGCATGTCAGTCACTGCACTGATGAAGAAGCCAGTGAAACACAGGCTTAGCCTCTGATGTTGGTTAGGTCACTTTCAGTGAACTCCTCACTGGTCAGAAACACCTCTACTGGACATGTAGAATAATCTCATTGGTAGCTTCAACTGTGTTTTGGATTAACTTAAGCTGGATCCTGGAGTTGCCCCTACCCACTAGAACTTAAAGGGCTGATATGATGCTCAGCTTTTCTTTTCCATTGTAATTTTCTTTTTGTCAGTCACTGTCTACATGAGGGTGGGGATGAGCTTGTCTTTCTCTCTCTCTCTCTCTCTCTCTCACACACACACACACTACTGAGCAGGGGACATTGAGTACAGTGCTCATTAATTATGCATGCAACAAAATCTGCCACTAATGGAGACTGGATGAGTAGTTTATCAAACAACTGTTGAGTAAGTAGAACACAAACTTGCTTTGCCTGTGGTAAACTTGCTGAAATTCCTTGTTTTCTCTTTGAATCTGAGTTTATGAGTCTATGTTCACACATATCAACACTGATGTTTAACTCATCATGATTGACAGCCCTGCAAATACCCACACATTCCTTCCTTGAGTTCTTGGGACTTGATTTAGTACTACATACTGAGTGGTGCCATCATCAAAGTGGGCTGTGGAAGCAAATGCAGAACGCAGGACAAGGTACAAGTTCCAATGTACTCAAGCACAAGGAAAATGAGCTTGGAAGACTTAGCCCTGTCAGGTCACTGCCATGGCCTAAAACTGGTGTTTTTGTCTTGAGGACTTCCCGAATTAATTTAGTCTTGAATTCACATTCTAATGAGAGGGTGGTAAACCCTACAAACGTGGGAACAAATAAAAAGCAAAACCACCATAAAGTGTCTTAGTAAGGTGCTGGGCCACCATGTGCCACCAGAACAGCCTCAGTGCACCTTGGCAATGATTCAACAAATCTATGAACTCTGCTGGAGTGATGAATGGAAGGATACTCCCTCATTTGATGATGGTGGTGGAGAGCATAGTTTGACATTTCAGTCCAAAACATCTCATTGGTTTTCAGCTGGGTTGGGATGTGGTAACTGTGAATCACATAGAATAGGTTTCACATCATTTTTGCCAATCGGTGATCCCTCGTGTCCTGTTAGTGGAGGCATTGTTTCATCATAAAATTAAAGTGATAACTCAGAGCAACTTCAAGTTACAGTGACTTTTACCTCTTAGGAGATCCAAGCCATGCCAACAAAATCCCCCTAGCCCTAAGCATAATAGAACCACCAGAGCATTGTAGAGGGTCAAGTGTTGACGTTTCCCTCTGTCACCCGTGTGTTTTTTAAGGTGGAACAGGTGTCCTTAAGTGTGGCAAGTTTTCAATGTTACCCTGTACTTTTTTGGCTCTCTCTAACATTTCTCTCTGACTATTACTGTTTCGTCGCACTGTGTTAAAATGTTAACTACTTTGACACAATGCCTGTAATGATGTATTTTAAAGTGAAAATGCCGCATCTGCATCCCAGGTGACACTCACTGCATTTAAGCTTCATGTCTAGCAGCTTGCTGATAATTAGAAGCTTGCAGAGGTTAGGAGCTAGTTAACAATGGTTAACTCCACTTCTTCTGTAGTCCTCTGAAAGCAACACCTGTAGTGTGGGAGGAAGGTAATTATGGGGCTGGAATAGGATGTACATAACTGTCTCGAAGGCCAAAAACTGCAGAAATACCTATCATAGTTCTTCTGCTATAGTAATTTCCCTGCAGTTCTTCCAATCATATGTTGGGAGCACAGTTGGGAACACTCTGCAGGGCATAGACTATCCCAGTAAAGAGAGAGTGGTAGATTTTAGTGGCATTTTGTGAGAGTTTCTAAGTTTCTGATGCCAAATAAAAATGCATCAAGCTTATCCCAATAAGCTTTGCCTAGTCAGAAACAAGGTTTTTACAGTTTATGACACTGACATTTGTTTATAGATCTGAATACACCAGACAGACAAATGAGTGTTTAACTGAACTCCACACCCTTTTTGTGTATTTAGTCATCCTTTCATAGGGCTTGGCTGGGGAGTATAAATGTTGTCCAGGTGTGACTAGAATGGAGAAAATACACAATAATGAAAGCCTGGAAAACAGCCTTAATTGTAACTGACCAGATCTTTGTGCTTTAAAAAGCAGAATGGTATAGTTTAACATAGCCATGTTTCATCTTGTTTTCTTGTTCTTCTTTCTTCAACAGAAAATTTCAATACCACGGTCAGAAAATTCCAGTGAACTGCAAACGTTTACTTTCTACCTGTCCAATGTGGGCAGAGATAACCCCCAGGGCAGCTTCGACTGTATCCAGCAGTACATCACCAGGTGAAAACAATCAATCTCACTCACTTTCTTCTGCTATTTATAGAGTGTGTAACTTCTTCTTCTTCAGAAACACAAGTTTACTGACTGTATCAAATTAAATATAGTAGTTCAAATTTATATTAACCGTGGGAAAGCATGAGCTTTGTATAAGTCACCTAATGAACATTTAACATAGTTGGCACCTGAGGTGAATCACCAGGCTTCACAGTGAGATGCTTAATAGACACGCCTGATGAACACAACAGGAAATTTGGCACCAAGTAAAAACCACTAAATGGAAATATGCAACTCAGAGGTTTACAGGCATGACATATTGTATTGTTACTTCTGTATCTTGGTACTAATACTACTTATTTACATGTGTGAAACATTTATACTGCCAAATGGTGTGCTGTCAAAATTCAATCCAAAAATGACCTTTAACCTATTATTTGTTCAATATTGAATGAATCAATAAAAAGGGCTTGGAGGTTATGCACATGAGCAAAATAAGAATGAGCATGTTCAAAACTGAGTGCATGCATTTTGATTTTTGATAAAGGCTTTGGCTTTGCTATATTTCCTGTGTAAATAAATGTGTTCAAATACATTTGAACTTTATTTGCCTTTGCTCTTTGCAAGCAACTCCTCGCAGTAGGAGTGCCTGTTTCTGTAGTATCTGCAACAACACAGATGTTTATGATGGGGGTCCATCCCCTTGATTGTAGTTGACGTGCGCAAAAATGCTGACTGATTCAAATAAACAGCACCAGATGTCTGTTGAAGCGGAAGGAAGTAGAAAAATTAAAATGGGGAACAACAAAAATCCTCTGCTTCTGTCAGGCTTCTGACCCCATTACACTGAAAATATTTTTAACAAGTGGGTCAGGTGGAGTTCATCGACATCTCTTACTGGATCCTAATCAACCTTGAGTTTCATTCTAAAACCCAAATGACAGTGCTCAGCGTGCACTGATGACACATGATCTCATTTTGTGCCAAGTGTTCATCAAAGTAGAGGGGATTCTAGAGAGTTGGGAAAGAATGGGAATTGATGTGGCAATAAGGTGTTCTGTGGGAACCCAGAGTTGGATGGAAGTTGAAAAATAATAGTTATTACTCTCAGGCTTTTAAATGCATCTCAATCAAGGGATGAAATACAATGTGAAGAAAGGGGTTATAAGATTTAAGGTTGATACTGAAATTCAACTTGTAATGGCGGATTTAAGTTCAATATTTTACAATAGTATCCTCTAAAATACAGCATGTTGGTTTGTCTCCTGACTATTTCAAATAAGGGTCAGATTAGTCATCTAACAACTTGAAAATAACTATCAGCGATTCCCTTGCAATATTCACTATACTTTTCCTACTGAAGCTTCTGGTCATTCTCTCCCTGTCTTCTTCTCTCAATGCTTCTTCTTTGCTTTTGACAGTGAAGGGAGCATTCAGCTTGATTGTTTGGGTGGGATCCAGGACAAGATTACAGTATGTGCCACAGACGACTCATACCAAAAAGCCAGGGAAAGCATGGCCCAGGTTGAGGAGGAGACTCGCAGTAGGAGTGCCATCGTCATCAAGCCTGGAGGAAGATACGTAGGTGAGGAGATGTGTTGCTGACACAAAACTACTTCTTCTTAGTTGGGTAAGGTGCCAGTACTTGATAATGAAAGAAATATTTCCAAAAGCCAAAAGGTGTTAAGAAGCAACAAGCATGAAGAGAGTCGAAATGTTTCTGTGAACACCCAAATAGGCCGTGGTTTTGTGTAATCTTCCTCCACTGGTGAGTGGATTCACACCAGACTAGATGGGTTATTTGTGGTTTGGGGTGCAGGGCTGAATCTCAGAAGTCCAGCACACTGCCAGCATGCCTAATCTGTCTCCAGGACTTCAGTGAGTTTGAGTGGCTGGTTTCTCAATGGTTAAGCATATAACCATTCGCTTTCATCATAACCCTGTGAATGTAATCTAAAAACAAGAGCCAAAAATATATCCAGGCATAACACATCAACTTCCTGACTCTTTGTTTTGATCTGCAGCCTGAACTACAAAACACATCAGGCTACAGCTGCAGAAAAAACACAGCAGCATTTCCTCATCTCTTACAAAGAAATAAGTCCGATATAAGCCTATTAACTGTTTAGCACTGAGTCAAGAAATGTTTTGTCCTGTGTTGTCGAATCAGAGTGTTTCAGTCTTAGTAGCAGGCAGCACAAGATCCCTCTGAATCTGATTCTCCTGACAGAAAGTCTTACTGGGAAAAGGTGATAATGGCTGACAATAGTAATAGTGTGGGTGGATGTTGCAAGAGTAAGAGTTCATCTTTTTTTTTTGAGTAATCTAAAAGCTCTCCTAGTCATGAACAGTCATTGCATTAAAAGATTTGAACAGAAATAAATATATGTTTTCGTGAGATTATACTTGCATGTTAAGAAAACAAGGAAGCACTGGCTGCCCACCGAAAAGTCACTTGCATTCTTTTCTGCCAGCACTTTTGTTTCAGTGGTAGGTTGTTGTATAGTTTGCAAAATTCCTCTCACAGCAAAACTGAAAAGTTCTCATCACAACTTGTAAATGAGCTGTAAAAGAATGTGTACCATTTCCATTTAAGTGCTCCATGACCAATCCAAGGTTTTGTTTTTTTTCTTCCATTTTACTTTATAATCTACATTGTGTTAATTACCAGCCAATTCTGAATTTAAAATTGAATGACTGAGTGCACACAACAAAATACTGCAGCCCTGAATTTAGTCTGTCATAAACATAACCATATTAATTTTGTATGTCATCACAGTATTTTCTAACACAGAAACCTGTATTGTTTTGAAATCTACAATGCCTGTCTCTTCCTTATTTAGCTTCTTTAATGCCAAACCTTTCCTTTTACATCTCTAACTCCTCTCAGGTAAGAAGGTTCAGATCCGAAAACCAGCACCTGGTCTCTCAGACATCGCCCCATTGCGGAGAACATCTCGGCCTGTCATTATCTCTAGCAGTACAATGAAGAAAAGCACCACTCAGCACAGGTCGCTCCGAGAGCGCCTGATACACCTGCTGGCCCTCAAGCCTTACAAGAAGCCTGAGCTGATCCTCAGGTTGCAGAAAGATGGCCTCTCACAATTAGACAAAGACTCCCTTGACAGCCATCTGCAACAGGTTACACAGGCATTTTGTCATACTATCCACACCTTAAGTCAGTCATTCAGACCTCACAGTGAACTTATCCCTTCTGATTATCCTCAACTTTCTAGTGTAGTAGACTCAGCCCTGGCTGTCTTTCATTATGTAGGTGGCAAACCTGAACGGGAAAGACAACACCTTCACATTGAAGGACTTTTTGTATAAGGAAATTCAGAAGGACTGGCCAGGCTACACAGAAGGAGACCAGCAGCTTCTCAAGAGGATTCTGTTTAGGTAAGTTTCAGGTATCATTGAAACCAGTAGCCCATTCTGTAAAATACATGTGAAGTGACACATTTTGCAGTTAAATGCATGTAAAGGTATGTGCAATCTTTAAAAAGGTTAGTGTAATGTGCATTTTTTGTTGTAGTCTTTTTGGTGTTAGGGAGCACTAATTTGTGACACTGCAAACTGCAAAGCACCTTGTTTTGTTGTTTTTGTTGACTGTCTGTGGCAAGACTGACACCACAGGGTGATAGCTCTGGTATGTAAGAATTATGGAGCTGCTGAAACCAGTGTGGAGGAATGTTCATAAAGGAATGACACATATGCATGCAAAGTATTTCCCTTTAAGTATGTTAATATGTGACCATTTAAGATTCACATATGATGTCTGAGATATGAGATGAGGTCATCTTAAATTGAATTCTGTGCACTTGTCCCTGATGTCATGAATTATGCAGTACGAAGTATGCAAGTATGAATGTGCAAAATTTACATAAATCCCAATTTTTGTCCTTGTGGTAATAGCAGGTGTCTGTCTTTAGAAAGATTTCTTTGTGCTCCACTGAATTTCATCAAAGTGTTGCATTTGTTGACAACATGAGCTGCTGGCCTTCCTCCCAGTGGAAAAATGTGGTTTTCTCAGGATCTGGGACATTAAAGAAAAGCGAGCTTCCAGTTAGCTATATATAGACCAGGCAGCAAAGCTCACTGTGTGTTTGTGTAGTAGGCTCAAGAATAGCTCCTATTCTCCATGATGAGCTTTAATGAACCTGAAGGTACAGCCCCGAGGGCAGCTAGTGTTCACACTGACTGACCAGAACATCAGACACACCTGGATGATACAGTGCAATGCAAACCAACAGCACTGCAACATATACTGATTCACTGACTGATTTACTGACAGCATGCTAGCATAGTGTTATGGTATGTTTGCCCTTTTATTGTATGTTGGTATGTACAATAACACTAACTGCAGTCTTTAATGAAATGGTCCACCAAAATAGTACTTAACTCTATTTTCTGTGCGCACGTGTGTATAGTTGTATTTTGTTTGTAAAGGAATGCATGTCTCCACACATTTAGAGCCCTGTGTCTGCCTGTGTGTCTCCAAGTTGTACTGTACTTTAAGCTGTTTGAGTTTATCAGCTGACTAACAGCCACAGTGTCCCAACTAATGCTACCTCCCCCTTCCCAGCTTCTCCAGAGTTTTGCTAATGCAGTCAGTCACGCAGGAGTAGCACACCAATATGACTAGGACGCACATGATGCAACAGTGTTCCAGCACATGCTGATCCGTGTATGAGGTGGCACTTGTCCAAGGTTCAGCCATATCAGTCAGCCTGCTGTCTCACTCGTAGCTCCTGCCTCTCTACCTCACTGTCCCCACCACAGACATACACACAAACACGCATGCCCTCACTTAGTTAGGGTGGGGCCTTGACAAGACTTTGTGTATTCAACTGCCCCCTACTGATAATGTCATCAGACTAAAGGTGCATGTTCAGACTAAGAAGTCATTGTTGTAGTTGTGGCTTCTTCTTAGAGCTGCTTGTTATAGCAAACAGACTGAATCTCTGCATTATTAATTAATTCTTAAGTGCATGTACATTTTTTTATGTTTTAAATAAGATTGGATCAATAGGTTGGCTGTGTCATGCTAATGTGATCAATGTTGTGTTGGCTGTGATAGTTAGGTAATGTTGGTCTTGGTTGGGTACCCATATATTGGCACAGCTCTTTTGTTTTGACACTGCTGCCCTGTGACAGGTTAATCTGGTACATAATGAGTTCAGATTTTGTACATCATAATAAATATGAGGTTTTGTTAACATCAGATAGTTCATAAAACAATGTATGAAAACAAAGTGTGTCCACACTTAAAGTCCATTTAGACTTTGTAGGTTTGTAGTGTGCATATTGCTGCAAACAGCATCCATATCCAAAGTGATCTACAGTACCACATTTTCTCACATTGTGATGTAATGCAACTTTTTCACTTAAAGCAGCTGCCAAAAATGTTTCAACCATTTAATAAATGTGAGAGATTGTACTTTTTCTTTTTTCAGAGAAACAGCCATTATTCATTTAATTCATTCATTAATGATTAGATTTGCCTCATCCATTTTTTTTTTTTTTTAGGTGTGTGTTTAGAAGATGTTCTGTCAAGAAGCTCCTCCTTGACTCAGTTGCCATAGCTATGCGCTCATCCACACAAAGGGGCTGTTGTTTCTAATGTGTTCATGCATCTGTAGAATTAGCCTATCACTGAAGAAGTGACAGCTGCATAGTTCGGATATTTTGCTTGAGAGTAATTTCTTGGAATAGAGCATATCTGAGCTGTAAGAGAGAGCTCTAAGTAAAGCAGATTCCGCAAGTCTCTAGTATTGCTGCACTAGTGTTACTGTAATGTTGTCACGTCAACAGATAGATGGATAGATAAAGTATTGTTCTCAGTTCTCTCTTTATGCTGAGATGACATCCTGCAGAAATGCTAACATTTTTCTGTGGTCTGTCTGTCTGTCTGTCTGTATGCGTGCATGTGTTAATTCTCTTAGAAAACAGTGTCAAGCCCCAAACTCTGCACATCCACCAGAGAGCCCACCCAAAGAGCTAGCCAGCAGCTCGCCATCTCAGGTAAATTCCTTGTTTCTTCTCCTACCTGTCTCTGGCTTTACCATCCCTAAGCTGCCATACTGCTTTTTTTTTTCCCCAGATGTACAATAACCCATCTTTTGCTGCAGCCATATTTGTGATCTGGTAGTGGACATTTTCAGGATGTTGCATCAAAATTCCAAATGTTTTAGGGTATATGTTGGTATATTAAGTCATTTAAAAATACAAATACAAGAATTCCATGACAGAGCTAGTCTTTTTAATAATTTTATTCAGTTCAAGGCTGTTATATTAAATTTTAAGACTCTGCTTGATATTTATTCGGTAAAGCATAAATAATCTTTGGGCAGCTAATCTTTAACTAGACCTTGTTTGCCTTTAGTTGTTCCAGTGGATCAAGTAGAAATTATAAGGGAATCACCAATGATGTGTGTGGGATTTTGTTGTTTCATTGTCACCTCATGGTTTCTGGGAGGGCTTTTTTTAAATGCTCTGACTCCCTCCAAAGTAATTGTGTTTTCTCTGTTTTGTCAGTGAATCTCAGTTTAAGTAAATGTTTTGTGAGCTGATTCCAGTTTACCAGTTTTACTTACTAAAGGTTATGAGCTCGTGAAGAATCTTTAAAGACATATATATTGATTACCTGCGTGCCAAAGGTTTGTATATAAAACCACACACTAAATCTCCATTTTACTGAAACTTTTTTAGGTCAGGCCAGCCTTCTGAGTTTGCCCATTGTTGACACTTCCATTAGGCAGGAGGAGGAGGAGCTGCTCTGTTACATGAATAGCTCCTTCCTCTCAGGTCTTTCTCACCTCAGACACCTACTCTATGCCTCTTCCTTTCCACTCCCTCCCTCAGTTAACACAGTACACAAGCAACAGTACCCCAGGCTCGTTTAAACTTTTTAGACTGGTATAACAGCAGCTAAAGCTGTGTGCAAACCACAGGTAGGTGAGGCAGGGATCAGGTAGCACTGCAAGACAAACAAGGTGAGACCATGTCTGCACCAAAATAGGGGTTGGACACAGCCTTTATTTCCAGTTATTTTCAGCTTCCCTTTTCCTTAGTGACACAGAAAAAAGAGTGAAATCTCTCTCTTTTCACCTTTTGGTCAGTGAAAAAGTTCTCACTGCAGTTGTTTATCTTAAGGGGAACTGATTTCAATCGCAACAGAATTATATATATTTTAGATGATTGCTTAGTGGCTTGTTTAAAGAGCCTTCCAAGTTTGTTCTCACTGTTGTTTTGGACTGACAAATGCCTTCATTTTGGGACAGCCAAAACGAAGACTGACTGTGATTTGCTCAGCCACTCCCAAAGACATTAGTGCAGGCTGGGTCATACAGGGCTTGTCTGTAATGTAATCCCTGCTATTGTGAAAAGACAGCACAGACATAGCGACCGTGGTTCTGAGAATACTCCTTTATACTCAAGTTTTACCATCTAACTGCTTATAATATATACTCTCTTCTGTGCTCTCCCTTGCCCTCTGCAGCACAGACCATTTTTGTTTGGCCTAGACTGCAGTTTTCCCCTCACTCCCTCCGAGGAAACCTGAATTTGTATTGAATTCTATGTTATGTTCAGCTACTAAAATGGCTTTATATTTATTTATTTTTCCAGAAACGGGCTGCTTCTGACTTTATTGACCCTCTTCTCAACAAAAAGCCCAGGATATCACACCTTGCCAACAAGGCTGCTACAGCCCCAGTTAATGGCAAGCTTAGCTTCTCCAACGGAAAAGGGGAGGCAGGAGGGGTGCAGGCAGGAGGGGCAGTTTCTGTGTCAGAAGGTGCCATGACGTCTAGCTCCCAGCAGCTCCCTGTGCTGGACATCCCTCGGCCTTTTGAAGCACTGTCGGATGTCAGCAATGACTCCAGCCACAATGGGAGAGATTGTGACTCTCAGGAAACAGCAGTATCTGAGAGGTTGAACCACCCTCCTTCACACTTTCCTGTGTCAGTGGTACTTAATGCGTCCAGCACTGGCACGCCATCTCCTGGACACACAGTCCTGGAAGGTGCTCGGGACAAGAGTCCTTCATCCTTCAACAACAAGTCCAGGAAGAAGTCAAAAAAGCATAAAGACAAGGAGAAGAGTAAAGACAGAGAAAGACCAAGACAAAGGGAGCAAGGAAAGGAGAGGAAGATGGAGAAGGAGCATGTGCCTGAGACTAACACAGCCTGTGAAATGAGCCCAGGAAACCTCAAAAGCAACAGTATTCCACACAAAAGCACAGGTGACAATAATACACAGGCATAATCTTTGTCTTCAGAACAAAATGACTTATTTGAATTCAAGTTCGCATCAGGAGATTTCCTATTTAAAAGTGTACTACTTTACATGGATGTACCACCAGTTAGTCAGCGTAGTGAGTGGGTGATGCATCATGTGACCAGTATCTGACTCATTCATTAAGCAGAGACCCCTGCTCTTTAGCTTCATGTCATCAGTAACCTGAAATAGACACCTGTGATTTCAACTGGCCCAGAATTTCACATTTAAGAGATTATAAATTATGAATAATGAACTTTTTTTGTGTAGCATTTCCAGTTGCACCACAGCAAGTTTTATCTACAGACACAGCAAAGTTAACTGTTTTAGATGAAAGCTGCTTTCTAACTGTGTGACTGTTTCAGATCTGAATGGAATGTGCAACAGTACCAGTATTCCTTTGTCGTCAGCTGAGGTGGCAGAGTATTTATTGTGAGTATTTTTGCAACTTTAGCTTTCAGTACATCGTACATCCATTGTGCTTGCTAATAACTGAGATTTTGGATGTTCTATAAACTCACAGAAATAAATCAGGGGTTTTTATACCCTAAAAAAGAGACCCAGGATGGACAGATGTGCAGTAAAAACACTGCATGAGGTGAAAGTATAGGTTTATACCAGTGTTCTAAAACCAGTGGAAAGTTAGTCGTAATGTTGCCCTTTTTACAGCAGTTGCAGCAGTTACTGTGACACACAGCTCAAAGAGGCAATAAAGACACTTAAAAACCATTAGAGCCTGATTACCCATTTATGTCAAAAACGAGTCATAACTTAGTCTAAAATGAACACACAGGATATGAATATTTTTAAATTTGGTGTAACTTGAGCTGAGGGTATCATTATCTCTGAACAAATGTCGGTATATCACTTAGGAATCGTAGGAAAAAAAACACTTCTCATATCACCAAAACTTACCTCATATTCATCATATATTTAAATATAGTAGTAGTTTTCTCTACACCCATGGTTACGTTACAGACATGACCTTCTAATAGCTAATTGGGCAGACCTTGAATGCTGCCAGTGTGATAAAATGTAATATAATTGAGGTTAAATAAAAAAAGGTAGTGCAATAGAAGAGGTAGAGTAGAAGAGTTTTGTTTTTGTCTGAGGTGGGGTCCACGGTGTCGGTTAATGAAGTTAATTAAAATACTAATTTCATTGGTTTGTGTTGGCACCTCTTGTTGAGTTTCCTTGTAATGTCTGTTTTCCCTCTTACTTAAACATAAGTGCCTGAATAGAGTTTTTGTAGACTTTGTGACTTTCTGTGTAAATCCCTGTTCAGTAACATTTTCTCTTTTTGCCTATCCCAGGAAGTACACAGTGATTAGCTCTCCAGAACAGCGTCAGAGGTATAAAAACGATTTCAACGCAGAGTACAGCGAGTACCGGAGTCTGCATGCTCGGATAGAGGGCATCACCCGGCAGTTTACTGTACTTGACAATGAGCTCAAACAACTTCAACATGGCACAGACAAATACAAGGTAGAGTCATTAAAGAATGCACCAAAATTTTCCATTTTTCCCAGAGAACATCTTAAAAAATGTTTAAATAGGCTTCATTTATTTATTGGTTGCCCATTTTATGTCTCTCCTCACAGACAATCCACAATCAAATACTTCAAGAATATCATAAAATTAAAAAGGTAGGTTTTCATGCTTTCACTGAATTTGATAGCATGGAACATATGACTAGAGTATTTGACTGTGCTTTTTCATGTCCCCTGCAGACTAATCCAAACTATAGCCAAGAGAAGAACCGCTGTGAATATCTACACAACAAACTTGCACATATAAAGAGACTTATTGCCGAGTATGATCAACAGCAACTTTAAAAGTAGTTATTAGACATTGTTTCCCTGTTATCTCTGGAAACCAAGCAGATAAAGGAATTCTGCATTCTGCTTGTACTAAACAACTAAACAATGTTCTCATTAAAGATGCCATGAAGGGAGTATATTCCTCTCATTGGGGCTGGAAGCTCTAGTGAGGACTAAGCAGGACACTTTTTTGTTTTTTGTTTTTTTTTGTTTGTTTTGTGTTTTGTTTTTGTTTTTTTGGAACATGGAACTGTGTCTGGTGTGGCCAGGTCTGTATATTTACAATGCATCTCCAGAAAGAAAGGTTGTGTGGCTTTGTTTTTCTTAACAGCCCACTCTGCTTATAGCGCACAGAGGCCTCAAAGAGTCCTTCTTTAGAGGGATGGGAAAGGGGAGATAAAAATCAAATGCAACTAATTTGTTTTTGAGTAAAGAAAAAATAAGTGAATTATATATTAGTTCTCCCGATATACTGGAACGAATGGTTGTGATGTTGAATTTACTTCTGTCTTTATTTGTATTTATTTTTGACACTTAACTGGGGGAATTAGTCTGTTTTACACTCCTCAATATCAGTACTTAAAAACTGTCTTTTCTGTCATCACATCTTGAATGTCTGCCAGCATTTTATTCAGAAGCTGCCTTGCCCGTCTAATCATCATTCTCTTGGCATTAATTGTTTTTGTCTTTGAAAGAGGTGCCGATATTACTATTGATTAAATCAAGCCCTTGCTTCTAAATGCACAGTCAGATGCAGGTTTGTGCGCTTGGCTTTTCTTTTCTAAAATCATGTGCACGTCTTAACAAAGGGGATGTGTGAAACTTTCCTCTAGAGCTGTAGATTGTCTGTAAACACAGTCTCTGGTATGTTCATGGGTTACACCAGTAGTCCTTTGTTATGGTTTAACATATTCTATCAGTGAAAGACTATAGTAAGCTTTTTAATGTGTTTTCTTTCCAGTTTCGATCATGATGGCTTTTGTAGCAATAGAATCATTCAGTTAACTGAAGAGTTCATTGCAAGTTTGGCCCTTCATTACGCTATGGAAGATCCTCTAATTGTAAGATGATGCAGACAGGGCATTCAGATCTGTAGGCCTTTTCATTTTCAAAATGTTAACAAAATTAGTTTGGTCCACAGATCGGACATTTCCTAAGTTAACATTCTTGTCACCTTTAGTTATCTTGAAAACAGTGATTCCTGTGTCTAAGAGATCAATGTTTTTTGTTGTCTGCTCATCCACCAATATGGTAGTCCATTTGAGTCGACTGTTAAGATGAAGCCATTCCTGATCATCTTCCCACTGGAGCCTGGTGAACTTCCAATAACCTTCTTTCTGATGTGATGTCAGATATTCAATGGAGGATAACCAAGAAATCGCTTTCCCGGGTCAGCTCTCCTCTGAGAATTGTCCTATCAAGACAGATCAACTCAGTGTACCTGAAGACAAATGAGAAATGCTATATCAGAAGTCAAGTCAGCATATACATATCGATCTCTTTGTGAATATAAAATATGAGCACTTTTTCTCCTGATGTTGTTACCTGGGTGTTGCAGTGTTGTAATCACACTTTTGTTTGCCTGTCATAAAACATGCACTCTACATGTTTTATGAATGTGTTACAACGAGCAGTCTTTGCATCTTTACTTGGAAAAAAACTGCCCACTTCTGAAAATCCAAGCAATGGTCTAGTTGAATCAGTATTTATTCACAGATGTCTCCAACCAGCATGCATACCAAAGTGCTAACTGAGTGGGGTGAAACAAATCACTCCGTGTCACAGTATTCTATTTCCTCTTGTAATTTCTTTTGTCCTTATAATTTATGATCCAGTGGAAACTTTCTCAATGTTTTCTTGTGAGAAGTCAGAGGAGAGGCTCATTTGCTTCAGATGGAATATCCATAACTGGGCTCAAGTGTTTCGATGCAGTGTTAGGGTTCACATTTAATCATTATCCTAATGCAAACACTACGTTAAGGCCAATGCTCCAAGGCTCATCATAACAGCACTGCGGGGTCGAGGTGCCGGATGATTTTTGAACAGGAGAATGTACTTTATTTTTTTGTACCAGAGCCAACACTCTGCATCACCCAGTACTGCAACTTTTTACAAGAAAGACACTTTTCATTGATTCTTTACTGTATCTTGTTTCGACATATCTGTATTACATCTTGCAGTCAGAATCCATTGTGAATGAGTTGATGAGTTAACGCGTTTAGCTCCAACGGAGAGCAGACTGTGTGAAAGTAACGCTGTGCCAGCACAGGAGTACTGTTTTATGAGCTGATTGTGCCAAAATGACCTGTTGTATAGGTTTTTTTTTTTTTTTTCTCTTTTCTTTTGTCGGAGTATGTATATGCTGCTGTATAAGCAAAGAGGGCTTTGGAAAAAAGTCATGAAATGTTGGCGCTAAAACCCAAAGCACGCTTTTTGAAAACCATAAGGGACTGGGACTGAAATTGATTTTTGTTTCAATAAAATTCTTTGACAAAAATCTGATATTGTTATGAAAAATACTTCATGTGTTGATTTATTTCTGATTGGTACACACAAAGAATAACATTTTTATAGGATCATAGTGATGTTTTGGGCTTTGACAAGTCAGAAGATGTGGGTGTTTCCTTTGGCAAGTACCTGAAGCATCTTTAATCACAAAAACTACTTACTGGAAGCATTGAAGAGAGTGTGTAAAGATGCCATGAAACTGAAACTATTACAAATGAGAAATGGAAGTACTTCCATTTCTGGTTAATGCACTTCTAACATTTGTTTATAGAACCCTGTAGTGTACAGGATTTCCCTGTAGATGTCAGCAGTTTCACACTTTCCAAAACCTCCATTCAGAGTCAGCAGACCTTTTCAAGAAAGCAGTAAATGAAACGGAAACATTTTGATCCCTTCAAGGTCCCCAGTTCCCATTGTTTCTCCCAACAGGTAAACTGTTTTTTACAGTCTGTGATCTCCTCAGGAAGCCAATGGTTTGCAAGGGAATGATCTAAAAGCAGATTAAAGCATTCACTTTGCATTCAGCGTTCTGTTCCGGTATGTGCTGTGGCTAATGGGCATACTATTATTAGTTATGAGTGTGTGTTGTTTAGTGCTAAGTGTGTGATGTGCTCCAAAATATCGATCCACAAAAAGCCTCGGCATGGCAGCAGGAGATGCTCCAGCACGGCAACAGGGAGGACAGGGCTTGGTGTAATCTGACACACTGTGAAAGATCCCAGAAATCTACATAGCAACTGTGTTCCAGTTGGCCAGGCTAAGCTGTGCCTGAGCCTCGCTGTGCAGCTACTTGCTCGCATCCCAAAGTTGGCCTCAGCACTGCTCAGGGAGCTGGAGGGGGGTGTAGGCTGGTCAGTGAGTTCACTGTGGCAAACTGCCATCTCTCCCTCTCCTCAACATACAGCAGCTTATACACTGACATGTTTACACACACAGCAGTGAGACTGAGCCCCTCCTACCTCCATGTTTCCGAGGTTTTTCCCGAGATTTGTCTGGATTTCTGCTCTGAAATGTAGCAAAAGGTTTACACCTCTATTCAGATACAGTGCTAACTGAGCAGGTCAGTGCTTTAATGTGAAAATAGGGTCGAGGTTAAAAAAGGTCAGTGAAACATTCAAGGTAAATGGTTTATGTATTAGACAGTGCATTTCATGATATATTCAACTAAAATAATTCATTTTGGAGTTCAGCCACACTGCTTACATCTATCCATATCCACAAAGCAGGTCTCACTCCTGGCACATGAACTGTAGGCAGCTTAGCACTAAAGCTGTGTTAAAGAACCAGTGATGGTGCTCCTGTAAGCATCTAACCATTGACTGCAATGCAACGAGATGCACAGTTACAAGGTTACTTGACTGTATGTAGCATTTTAAACAGACAACTGCATCTTTCAGCTTGTGCCCATGTGTGGAGGTGAGTATTATAGGCACAGTGTAATAACAAGACGTTTGTGTCACTAGAACACAGTGCAGTTTTGGTTTATGGTGTGTTGGTGCCAGAAAGGGAAATTGTCATTAATCTCACTTTCTTCATCTCTGGGTTTGTTATCTTACAAGAACACTATTTGAAATTATCAGTCTACTTCTCACTGGCAATCTGTAGTCAGTCCTCCTTGGCATAACTGATGAAATGCTTTATGACTTTGGAGTTTGTCATCTTGATTCATCTCAAGTCATCTCTTGCTCATTCTGTTTTGTGCAGCCTGCTGTGTTTTCTCTGGGTCCTGTGTTATGTAGCCTGTATCTCTATATCTCTCTCTGTGGGACAGTGGGTGGTTCTGATCGTTCACAGTTCTCTGTGTTTGAGTGTCAAATCTAACAGAGGAAGATTGTCTTCCCACGCGGCTGACACCACATCCACATCAAGTTTAACTCCTTATCAGCAAAACACAAGTCTAGCTGGAGACATACTCCCTTTTACATGAGATGTTTTGACTTCTTAAAGCATGTTAGGCTACATCTATCATACCTGATAAAGAACACTTAACAAACAATATTTATTCCAAGCTATGTTGTACACACTGAATAAATACGTACAAAGTTAAGATTCAGCAGGTCAGTTTGTACTTTTTGTGCAATTTGATGACACTGGCATTGATTTTTGGTTGAGGGCCAACCTTTTGAACTCTCACCCAACATTCATGTTGCATGTGACTTAATCGTCTAACGATACTGGCTCTGTTGAAGATTCCCAGGCTGAAGTGAATCCACTTTTCCTTTTCCTTAATCCCTTTTAATTCTGCATAACCTGGCAACCCATCATTCTGTTATAATTTTTAATTCTTGTCCATAAAAACTCAGTCTAATAAAGAAAATATCAATATTTTACCAAAACCATGCTTAAGTGTTTTTGTACAAACTGAAAGACAGACTAGATAAACAAGTGAACCAAATGTGAAAATTACAGACTTGACCACATACTAGCTCATCTTTAACCACAGAATACAGTACAATTCATCATTCACTGGGAATACTTCAAAGTTATGCTCAATTAATGGCTATAAGATACTGTAATTAGCATGGATTCCACTGAAAATATGTGTACCAATGCATTCATATAAATGAGTGTGCACTGACTGCTGTTGTTGCTGTTTTTTATGGGGCTGGGGAACAAACTTAATGTTTGGTGCATAGTGTGTTTTGCTGGAAACAGAACCCAAGGCCATCAGGGGCCTTTCTGTGTGCAGTTTGCATGTTCTCCCTGTGCTTGTGTGGGTTTTCTCCAGGTGCTCTGGTTTCTTCCCACAGTCCAAAAACATGTATGTCAGGTGACTCTAAATTGCCCATAGGAGTGAGTGTGAGTGTGTGAGGTTGTTTGTGCTTGGTCATTGGGCATCTGGTTTGCCAGAAACGGATGATTTTACATTAAAATCTATTATTAAATTCTAATAAATATACAATGTAATTACATTTATATTACACTCTTACAGTAGGCCAGATAAAAATGTAAGTCAGGCTTGAGTGCAGTTTTTGTCATCACTACTGGTCTGAATAATCAATGACTGGAGTTTCTTTTGGGTTAGCCTATTTATTCCAATAATCAATAACTGGAGTTTATTATGGTTTTGCCTATTTATTCCAATAATCAATAACTGGAGTTTATTATGGTTTAGCCTATTTATTCCAGTAATCAATAAATGGAGTTTATTATGGTTTAGCCTATTTATTCCAGTAATCAATAAATTGAGTTTATTATGGTTTAGCCTATTTATTCCAATAATCAATAACTGGAGTTTCTTTTGGTTTAGCCTATTTATTCCAATAATCAATAACTGGAGTTTATTATGGTTTTGCCTATTTATTCCAGTAATCAATAAATGGAGTTTATTATGGTTTAGCCTATTTATTCCAATAATCAATAACTGGAGTTTCTTTTGGTTTAGCCTATTTATTCCAGTAATGAATAACTGGAGTTTATTATGGTTTAGCCTATTTATTCCAATAATCAATAACTGGAGTTTATTATGGTTTTGCTTATTTATTCCAATAATCAATAACTGGAGTTTATTATGGTTTAGCCTATTTATTCCAGTAATGAATAACTGGAGTTTATTATGGTTTAGCCTATTTATTCCAATAATCAATAACTGGAGTTTATTATGGTTTAGCCTATTTATTCCAGTAATGAATAACTGGAGTTTATTATGGTTTAGCCTATTTATTCCAGTAATCAATAACTGGAGTTTATTATGGTTTAGCCTATTTATTAAAATAATGACTTGGGTTTATTTTGGAGCCTGTCTGGTCAGTTTATTTTCTTTTTTAAAAATGAATTATTGTTGTAATTATGAAAATGTTTGGTCTAATCCAGGGTGAAAAGCGAACTACACGGTGATTTGAATCTGCTGAAGCTCTGCGTAGAGCTTCGTACACTCCGTACCGAGCAGCGAAACGCTGATGTCACGTACGCTCCGTGGGACGGGTGCTCTCTCGTGCTCAGCGTTGCTGACCCACGCGCCGTGATCACGATCCCCTCGGTGACGTCAGCGCCCCCGCTGCTCCCAGTGGCCCCCTGCCATATTTATTCATGCCGGGCAAGATGGCGGCGATACGGACGAAGTGTTATTGCCAGTGGACATAAAAAATGCATTTTATTTAAAATATAAAACCGAGTGAGACTAATTTATATACTTGGGCATATCGTGTGTGTATTTACCACGCAAACAGACTCGACGTCTTTTTTAAATTTCACACGTTTGGACGTTTTTTCTGACAAAATGTTCACGTTGTAGCTCGCTCGCTAACCGACCAGCTGGCTAACAGAGCAGTCACTAGCTAGCTATCTATCACAGCCAAGCCGCCGTCAAGTGGAGGATGGGAGAAAAGCTGGAGCTCAAGCTCAAATCGCCGGTTGGAGCAGAACCTGCTGGCTACCCGTGGCCATTACCAGTATACGTAAGTGTTAAGCCTTGAAACTCTCCGGTTACCGATTTAAGATGCTGTCTCTGTGTTTGTCTTTGTTAGCTAGCTCGTTGCTAACTGTGGCTAGCCGTAGGAGCCACGGCACGTTCGTCCGGGTAATCAGGTCACACTGGTCGGGATGGTGACAGACACGGTATATCAGCCACATATCTGATGACTGATCCCACATGTGGCTTGATTTTCATCTGCACTATCGTAAATTCAGCAGAGTAGCATTACAAGCACAAGCCACATGTAAAAAACTACGCTGAGAACCAGTAATCAAAAGGTGTTTTGGGATCACCACTGACATCTAAGGCAGCATATTGTCAGCCTGCTCTTAACTTAGTCCTTGTCTCGGTTCTGATCCGTCATGCTCCTACTGAAACACATACAGGTCGACCTAAATCGGATATAAGTATGTTAGACCATGGTCTCTGTGCTCATGACAACAGCTGATAACAGTAAACAGCCACACAGGGCACACAGGGCTACAGGGATATGCACTAGGTGTGTGTGTGTGTGTGTGTGTGTGTGTGTGTGTGTGTGTGTGTGTGTGTGTGTGTGTGTGTGTGAGTGAGTGAGTGAGTGAGAGTGTGAGTATTGCATTCCTCGAGTGCTTTCTGTGTTTTGCTATCTTTTGATTGAGTCCAGCTGGTTGTGTTTGGCAGTTTGAACTCCATACATCCAACTGATCTGTCGGTGCTGAAGACGGTAACAGTCAAAGCTGCCTAGAAAGAAACTTCTATTCTCCTAGTTGTATTTCCATGAAACATGCTACTGACACCACGTTGGTGTCTGATCGCAATTGACTCACTTAAGAGAAACGGAAAGGGAAGCGGTTGCAAGCTCTGTGGTCTTTTATTTAGTTTAAACTGAGTTTCTCATTTATAGTAATTGTGGTGAGACATAAGTTTCTGACTGAAAAAAACAGCTGAATTTCTCAGAATTTCTGAATGGGGTCATTTTGGACATCTCTCCTTTGCACCCACGCTGTACCTAGTCTGGCAGTCTGATTGTTTCAGTTCCATGTAGTCATCTTATCCTGTCATCATAATATATGAACTGAGTAGGTTTGGTGTCATTGAGTCAGAGTTGCTAGTTGATGTAATCTGCCTTGGCTCATAGAGTTAAACCACCCTTTAAGCAAGGCAGAGTCTGATAACACTTGCTGTTCCGCCCTGCAGTTTTAGAGCCTCGCCCATTGCATTATGCTATGGTCTGTAAGAATAAACAAGAGAACAGGCATGTCAGGAATTTAATATACCATTGACCTGCATGGTAGCTGTTTATACTGAGGTTAGCTGTCTTGCATTGAATTAGAAACAGCTGATGGTTCTGCGATATGGAACCTATTCATGCGGTGCTCTCCTTCTGTTTTCAAAGGGGAAAGACTTCCTCTCTCTCTCTCTCCCCTCCTCTCTTGTCCATATGGTCAACTCTACAGGGAGGAGGGTAGAGGAGCCAGCTCCTTTTTCAAAATGTCATATTAACAGAATTCAAAAACACAAGCCAGCATCTGTGTTGAAATGTTTTTTTTCCCCAGTTATATTTAATGGTCAGATTTTACCCTTGTTGATCTGCTGGCTGGTGGCAACAGATCCCACTGCAGGTAAATTCATTCTTTACTCCTATAGAACATCAAGATTGCTTATCTTACCCACTTAGAATGAACGCAGTGCTGTCTGTGTTTTCATATACATAACATGGCTGTTGTACAGTCTGTTGCAGTGTGAGGCATGCTGTTGCAGCAAAGCCCTTAAAAAAACGAACTTATTTCTTTCATCCTGTGTTTCATTCTGAAGTGTGTCTCCCCTCCTCTCAAATCCCCACATCTGTGCCATATGAAGAGCACCTCTGCTGTGGTGAAGCTCTTTGTCCATCTGGTTCTGGGTGTGGGCAGTACCCACCCCTGCATAGCATTTAAGTACTGCTGGAAGTCTTTAGTGCAGCTCACCTGTATATTTTACCTATTATTTTCAAGGCTGCAATTACTGTGTTCAAATCACTGGTGTTTGAGCATAGCTTTAGGATTTAGAGGTTGTTGCTGCACTGAATTAGATGAACTATCATTTTTCCAGTCTTGCCATTGTGGTTATGGAAGTGCTTTTAATGTATACTATTACTGTGTTGGAACCAGGCAACTAGTGATACCATCTTCAACATTTGACCTGCTATGCTTATTTTTTAAGATAAAACAAATTGACAAAACTGATATTGTGCACATTCTTTGCATAAAAAAGAAAAGATTTAGCACCTGTAACTTGTTTTTAGACACTTATCCCCTTTTAGCTTATTCATCAAGTAAATTGGTGAAATTGAGTTTTGAATTGGCTGAAAAGTATGTGTAGTACAAGCATGTGAAGTGGCATGCCTGGCTTCGTCATTTGTTCTGGGCTGCTGGGTTACACGTAGTGGAACAGTTTGTGGTGTAAAGCCCCTACACGTATGATGCATGACACTGATGTCAGAAGATACTGACTGTGGAGGTGTTATAGAAAGGAGGAGCTGTGCATGCGTCAGCTGTGCCCACAGGGAAGAGAGGAGGGTCTCCTGTTCTTTTTGTCTGACTCTTGCTTTCAGTCAGTGTTTATTTTTAGCACCGGTCGTGTGCTGGTGTTGCTGTGTGCCGCCTTTGTGTGAGCAGGTGACCTCTTCCTTTCGGCGTCTCATTGGCTTGCTCACGCAGTCTGTTTTAACACACTTACACACCTTGTATAACTTACCTCATTAGTGTAGCACAGTGTATTAAAATTGCCTAAATTTGTTGCCATCTGTATGTTCATGAAATTGTAGCTTGTGCTGTGTATTAACAGCATAACTGCCATGTAGCTTAGTAATATAATTCTAACCATGATGCTGTGCTGACAGAAATAGATTTCCTGTGTAACAGTGCATATCTGTGTCTGCACATATCCATTTTTGAGCTTTGGCGGAAGTTTGTGTAGCAGTGGCGGGCAGCATTGGGCGGGAAGCTGGGACCTCCAGGCGGTGAGCTGTTAGCTGCGACTGCTGTGCCAGTCTTCAAACAGCTGACACATTCAGGCAACCCCTCCCGCTCTCCCAAGTTTCTGGCGCTTCTTGCCTTCGTTTTCTTTCGTTTTGCCCTCTGATTTCTTCTCTTCCCTTTTGTTTTCTCCCTCCGCCAGAGGCTCTCCTTGGCAGTGCGCTGGAGCAGGAGCAGAGAAAGTGGGTCAGTGGGTCAGCCCAGGCAACAGGCTCAGGCTGAGCTCTGGTTGTAACCTGAGCCCTGTTACTCCCACAGAGCTGCTCAGCACGCCCTGCTAAAATTAACTATAGATTCCCTGTATGTTATCAATAACCTTTTCATTTGTTTAAGCTCTGTTCGAGACAAAAGTGCAACTTTAAAACCAGAATAGCCTAAATTGGTTTTCTGAGACATGATTTACAATGGTTGAATTGAAACAAGTCTGAAGTCTTAAGCTTCATTTTAAAAGTTACAGGGACGCAGGTTTAGCTTTAGATGAATATTGCCTGTCAGACTCAGTAATTATTTGGCAAACAAGCCTGCAAGACAGACTAGAACTACAGTGTGGAGCTACACTCTATTTTGTATTTAAAAAAAAAAAAAAAAATCTATTTCTGGAAGTAGCACAGTAACAAAAACAATCCAGGAGAGTTTATATGCCATCTGTGCACCAAGTCCTTATCACAAAGTTTTTCTCCTTGTTTCTATTCTTCTGATTCCATCATGCTGAGGACATTTTGTCTTTGTAAAAACACTCCATAGTTAACAATGTCTCACGAAGCCCCTTCTCAGCCACAAGTTAACGGTTCATTTTATACATAAATACGGGAACTGTGAAAGTCCAGGCTTATGTAATATACTGCTAACATTAAGCGGGTGCTTGTATAGTCTGTGTTGTAGTAACACTAACTGAGATTCTTTGTTGTCTACATAGTGTTCAGTAACACTGGCGGTGCTCAGTGTGTAAAGGTGTAGAGGCTGTTATGTCTCAGATGTTATTGCAATGAAAGGATGATTCATACATAGTAGTTGTTGGGGTCATTGCACTGTAGTAACATGAACTGTAGCTTAGTTATTCAAATACTTGGGCTTAAAATATGTTATCTTGTGTTGTCATAGTAAATTTATCTTATTTGTGATTACTTTGACAACAGTAGATTTCAAGGTATCTTTGTGTCTAAGATTTGTATTTTTTATGTTTTGGATTTTAAGGAATATATGCAGACTGCTTAGGCATCCAGTTTGTTATACCTATTTTAAACCGGTGTTGACAAATAAAGTAGTCACACAGTCAGTCCTATCACGAAAGCTGTTATGTTCTGTGGTTATTTTTATAATCTGAACTTTGTGGTGCCTTTGAATTTAATGTTGGACTCAGAGCTATTTATGATTTTGTCCTCCACCCAGGATAAACACCATGATGCTGCTCATGAAATCATCGAGACCATTAGGTAAGTGACGCTGCCTGCTTCTAACTCACCTCCGAGATGTAAACTATGATTCTACTTTCATACAGACAGTAGTCTTGCTCTGCATGAGGAGCAGGGTCTCATTCACAGTGAAAAGCAGCTGTTGCTGGCCTAGTCTTTAGTGGCTGTCATGTGTATGATCTGGTGACTGATTATATCTTTGTACTTTCTGTAGGTGGGTGTGCGAGGAAATCCCAGACCTCAAACTTGCAATGGAAAACTACGTACTCATTGACTATGACACCAAAAGGTGAGCCGAGAGTCACGGTAAAATTTGCTACTCACAACGAACAAAATGTAAGCTAGATAACACACTGAAAGGGCTTTTCCAAAATCGCCACAGATAATGAGACAGTGAACATTGGCCTGGCTATCTGCTGATCGAGCAGTCCTTTTAACATCCAAATACAATTTTTTTTGAATGTGTCTTGGGTTGGTTTTCATAGGATAAAAATATAATTGAAATCTACAAGTGTCAGTAATGAGGAATGACCTTTGTCCACGAGTTCAATCTGTTTCACCCTAGCACACATTTTAAAGTGGAATATCTTTAGTTATATTGTGAAGTCAATGATAAAACAGGTTGTTAAGTTAGGTAGTATCATGTACAGTGTGATGGGATTCATTCTGTGTTATTTTCACAGCTTTGAGAGCATGCAGAGACTTTGTGACAAGTACAACAGGGCCATCGACAGCATTCACCAGCTGGTGAGTCCATATGTGTCAGGGTTTTTCAGTGCTGTGTAGGTGACATGATTATGAAAACATTAGTCACCACAGGTGGAAAATAATCTATTGATATACCACGGTATTCTTTTGAATGAATTTGTGCCATGCATTTATTGTTTTTAATTACCAAACACTGCCTTTTATGAATACACACTTAGTTTTTTGTTTTTATTTTTTTTAACTATTATTACAATTACTAACTATTATTAAACAGATACTAATCAAGTTGTACAGATGTTCATTTATATTTCTGTCCAGAAAACTATAAAGTTTTGGATTTTATTCAGATTTTCTTTTCTTTAATTATTTTTTTCTTAAAAAAATTTAGCATGTTGGTTTTGTCTTTTGCATTTTACCCTAGTAGTTGGAACAAATGCTGATTCAGATGACCAGTGTCAGTTGATAATAATTTTTGACAGTAATATATCGGGAAGGCCATTAAATTAACACTTTATTCGTGAATAACTGTACTAATGGTTGGGAATCCCATCTTACAGTGGAAGGGAACCACCCAGCCCATGAAGCTGAATAAGCGCCCCTCTAATGGGCTGCTGAGACACATCCTACAGCAGGTGTACAACCACTCAGTGACAGACCCAGAGAAGCTGAACAACTACGAGCCCTTCTCCCCTGAGGTGTACGGAGAGACTTCATTCGATCTGGTGGCACAGATCATTGATGAGATGGAAATGATGGAAGATGACACCTTTGTTGACCTTGGCAGTGGTTAGTCTGCTGTTTCAGTGTTTCAGAAAGAATTAATTCACAACTACTTTTACATAATATATATTCTTCCACGCAGAGGCCAATATCAGTGAGAGCTGAAACAAGACAAAACAGTTTACATTTAGACTTGTCAAATGTTCTGTTAGTAGGTGTATGTAGATTATGTTAGTAGATTTATGTTTTGATTTTTAAAAGAGTGAGACAATGTGTAGAGTTGTAAGGTTTGATCAGATTGTGACAAGATCACAACCTGGTTGTCTTTGTCTGTTTGGTGATTCTTATTTGCAGGAGTGGGGCAAGTAGTGCTGCAGGTTGCAGCAGCAACCAACTGCAAACACTACTACGGTGTAGAGAAAGCAGACATTCCAGCTACCTATGCAGAGGTAAGTATGTAAGAATTTCACAGAGTCAGAGGGGTATTTTTTTAAAGGTGGTAGGAAAAGTGACACTGAGGATGCACTCAGACAAAAATAAGTAAGTAACACTGCTTAAGTAGTAAAATGACTGGGCTGGCATAGCTCGGTTGCCACTGCAGACAGCTCAGGCAAATAAACAAAGTAGCCTGGCGAGATGTCTTTCTGCTGTGATGTCTTTGTCCCCAATCAGCCTTCAAACTGGATTTTCTAATTAGAATTTCATCATATCACCCATTCCCTGTAGCAACACACCAGCATCAAATAAATATGTCAAAGAATAGCCTCTTGTAAAAAGCAAACCTAACTTCAATAAGCCCAGAGGTGCAAATCAAACTCAAAAGTGCAGCATCATCAAAAATTTGCTGATTGGCTCTGGTTAACATTTGTATCTTTTTTTTATGCAACTGCATCTTGAACATACACATCCTGTGCTGATTTTATATGTTTTTTTTTTATCTAAAATGATTTCTTGAACTTTCACATTTCTATTATTTTTCAGACCATGGATAAAGAGTTTAAAAAGTGGATGAAATGGTATGGAAAGAAACATGGAGAGTACACAGTAAGTTGACTCAATATGCACAGTTCCAGAACATGTAAAATGCCTTCCCCCCTTACTATGCTTTGTTTTTGTCAGCTGGAGAGAGGGGACTTTCTGTCTGAAGAATGGAAAGAAAGAATCGCCAACACAAGGTAGTATACCAACGTTAGACACATTCCTATATATTGCCGGTAAAACAGTTTTAATAGTAACTAGAAGAAATAAACCCATTTATATCTTAATGCAGTCTGATATATGACTGAGGAATTATTCATTCCTATACAGTTATAAAACATTTTCTTTTTCAAGTAATGAACAGTGTGTTCTGTGTTCCTCTGTAGCTGATTATGATTTAATCTCAAGAAAGGTTAACACTCTTTTCAAATAGATAGTCACCAGGTGTAAAAAAAAAAAAAAAAAAAAAGCCCTGTGATTAAACCTTATACATAAATACTTAAAACTTGTTTTGGTAGTCACTTGAATGATAGTCACAATGATTTTCACTGCCAATTCTAGAGCTAAAAGATTTTCTTCTTTGTCTGTCTTACAGTATTATTTTTGTGAATAACTTTGCCTTTGGTCCAGAGGTAGATCACCAGCTGAAGGAGCGTTTTGCCAACATGAAGGAAGGTTAGTATTTTTCAGCTAATGACCAAGTTGCTTTTGGTGCACAATGCAAGTCATCCTAAACTGGATTCATTGACACAGTGGGCTGTCCAGATTAGTAGCATAAGTGCGTCAGCGTCTAAAAGTAATGTTTCCAATATCTTGTGTAATCCATGCTTCAAAGAACTAAGGCTGTTTTGAAAGTTTAGGGAGGTTGTACCCAGTATTAGTGTGGTGTTCTTATTATAGTACATAATTAGTGTACAAGACTACATTCTGAGAAATAAAAAAAAAAAAAAACGGTTACAGTGAAAATCCTGATGGCGGTGGTCAAGCTGGATTATAAAATTAGTCTTAAATAATTTTTTAATAATATCAGTTAGCAATTTCATGTGACAGTCTAGGAGGGTATATAATTTAAGTCACGCGAAGACCACACAACTGTTGGCATTTAGCCTGACAATTGTGATGCAGCCCTATGTTATTTAGGCCGAAATACTTTGTCTGCATCCTTCTGACATTACATTTAACCACTGAAACGCATGCTATAGTCTTTTCCCTTGATAACAAACTTTGGTTATTACTGAACTGGCACTTGGGGTCATTGAAAAATCGGCCGGAAAATCAGTCTCACTGTTACAGTAACAATGACTGATGGTATCCAGTATCCACTGTCAGTTCACTGTCCCACTTGCTGGTTGGTTTTAAATTCTAAGCATGACAATAAGATTAATACGTCACTGGATCGCTGTACCCGATTTTTTTATTTATTAATTTATTTTGTTTTTGTAGGGAGCATTAGAAGCTATTGTACATGTCTGCTGTTCAGCATATACAATTTACTGGGAAAAAATGTAGGTATTGATTTTGTCCGTTACATTTTTCATTGCAGGTGGAAAAATTGTTTCCTCCAAACCTTTTGCACCTTTAAATTTTAGAATAAACAGTCGAAACTTGAGTGGTAAGTACCAAAGTTAGTAGAAAAGCATATTTTTCTACCTAAAGCTTGATCTGTACCTGATGTGCACATCTTTCCTGTGTGTTCTGCAGATATTGGCACAATAATGCGTGTGGTGGAGCTTTCTCCACTCAGGGGCTCTGTGTCCTGGACTGGAAAACCAGTTTCCTACTACCTGCATACCATAGACCGCACCATAGTAAGCGCTTTTTTTTTATCACTGTTGTTGTAACTGATACTGAGAAGAGAAGTGCAGAACAGAATTTTTATTAGAGGACAACCTAACAAAGCAAAACAGTAAATGTCTGCCAGACTGTTCCAAGCATATTATACATTAGAGACAAACTGACGACCTAAACTCAAGAGATTGGCTGCTATAATAACTGCTGGTATTATCTTAATGAGTAGTCAGTCCCAGGAGTAAGCAATCTAGGAAAAGAAATCCAGAAGGTCATGCAGGGTAACACATGACCCTTAGGTAACACTGATTATGTGTCATTGTGGCAATTGGTTAAAATTGTCTCTGGTTACCATTGCTGGTGACAATCCTGCATTGGTTTTCTTTTTTGAAACAAATCGTCCTTTACACACACTGCAAAACAGTGTCTCTCAAAATGACAGTGCTCCCTAATCTGAACTATGGCAATGTAGCCTAGAGGTGTGCCTCAGAATCTCTCCTTCACAAACTGGGTGTAATTTATCACGCTGCGATCCTGCTTTATGACTGGGCCCTCATTCAACACTCAATTCAGTCCATTCCTGTAGACAAACTGACTGGTTTCTGTTCATTTATAAAACTTTTATGAAGAAGCCTCCATCGTATTTACAGTCACTTCTGAATATTACATATCTACATTTCAGTAGTTGCGTCAGTCTCCTCACACCCAGAGTCTGCACCTCTTTTGGTTGTTCCTCTTATCAATTTTCTGTTGCAGATGACTGGAATCATCTTCAACAGATCCTTAAGCTGAACTCATTCATTTCACTCTCTTCTTTTAAAGATTCAGTACAATCAATAGTACATGACTGTCACTGTATCTATTGTCCTTTTTTATTGCTCTTTTAACCCTTGTGTACTTTCTTTTATGATTGTTTGACGTGTTGTAAAACTGTCTAATCTGTGTTTGTGTTTATGTTCTCACTGTTTTGTATCTGCCTTTTTTGCTGCCTCTTGGCCATGTCATCATTGCAAATGAGAACTGGTTTTTAATTGATCTACCTGGTTAAATAAAAGTAAAATAAAAAGAAATAAATTAAACCTGACAGAGGAGGAGGATGTTGGCACAGTTGTTAATGTTACTTGACATGGATGAATGAATTTTGTAATGCACTTCTTCTTGTTGTTATGCCTAGCCTACAGTCATTATAGGCAAATTTAGACTTTAATTGGTATAATTAGAAATGTGACTTATATGTTTGTTTGTTTTTTGGTTTGTTTTTTCTGTTCAATGAGGTCATTTTTGCTACAAGCAACTAATATTCCAGTGTGACTTATGGTCCTAAAAATATGGTATCCACCATGATTGTTTGAGTTTAGGAGAAATGCTAACACTAAAGTAATGGAAAGTAAAAGTAATGGAAGAAAAGTTTCTGGGAATGCAGTCTACGAAGAGCGATGTTTAATATTTACATTTTTCTTGTCCTATTTTTCAGCTTGAAAACTATTTTGCTAGTCTCAAAAATCCTAAACTCAGGGTAAGTTGTGTTCTTCCTCTTCAGGGTATTGACCGTCTCATTGTGCTTATTAAAATGTCGCTGTATCAAACAGTTAAATATGTCTCATCTGATATCAGGAGGAGCAAGAGGCAGCTAGGCGGCGTCAGCAGAAGGATACAAAGGACAGTAAAAGCAATAGCACCACGCCCACCAAAACTAAAGAACAAAGCAAGGTAGGAGCTCCACAAATTTACCAGGCATTCAGTTAAGTCGTATTGTTTGATATTTTTGTTTGCGTTAACAAGGCAATCTTACTCTTTCACTCTTTGCATGGATATGCATGTTTGCATTGATTTGCATTGTATTTCAGCAGGACTCCTGTGGGGAAGAGGAGCGTCCTAGCCTGGTGACAGTGGTCAAGCCCACTGCCAAACCTCGCAGAACCCGACTCTTGTCCAAAGGTCGCAAATTAAGCAACAAGAAGCGTGGTCGACCCAAGAAAGCCACTGTAGCTGCGGAGAAGAAAAACAAGAAAAATCAGAGTGCTTTGGATTTGCTCCATGCCAAGACCATTTCTGCAGCACCCTCTCAGGGTCAGGACACACACACACACACACATACACTGTATGAATATAAGATCTGTGTTATAGCTCAGGCTTAGTAACTACATATTTAATTTGTTCGAGTGGAAACATACAACAATTCTTGGAAAGTCTTGTGCTGCTTCATTTGATGAAAACAATCTTTGCATTTGAAAACTTGTTAACTTTATTGTAAATGTGTGTACAGATGCATACCGGCCACCTCAGAGTCCCTTCTACCAGCTACCTCCCAAGGTCCAGCACTATCCTGCTACTCAACTGCTGCTGAGCCCAACTCCTCCTGGTCTGCAGCAACTGTTAGGTGAGCTGTGCAAGATTCACATTGTCACACTCAGATTGTTATTTCCATTTTTTCCTCTTTTCCTCCCTCTGTGTCTTGAACATTCTATTTTTTCACAGATAATATGAAAGTTCAATACCTCCAGTTTATGGCCTACATGAAGACTCCTCAGTATCGCTCCAACCTGCAGCAGCTTTTAGAGCAGGAGAAGGTAATTAGCAGCATCATTACAGGCATTACTGATTTGCTACAGCTACAGCCTTTCATGTTTTTAAACATTTTATCTCCCTAAATACAAACTTTTTTTTTTCCGTCAATCCCCTTATCTGTATTCTTGTTTACCTATCTGTCTGTAGCAAAAACACCAGGACCTGTCAGGACAGGTGGAGCAGCTCCACTCTGTCTGTCAGTCTCACAAGGACAGGATCAAAGGTCTCTTTCAGACCAAATTGGATGAGGTGGGAATTTTTCCTTTATTGCCTTCCATAGTACAGCTGTAAAGACAGGGTCAAGAACTTTTATAGAAACCGACTTAAGTTAACATTGAGATATGTGCATCACTTTTTTCAGCTCCTTTTGTCATCCCAGAATCATGCTTTATAATCATATTCTCTTTGTACATGAACATGGAAATTCAGTAACCCTTACTTTGTAGTTTTTGTGCCAAATTGCATCACACCAAGCTCTTCTGTTAAAGTTTCAGTTCTGTTGCACACCACATCCAGTATTGCTGTTGGTTGTGATTATACATGCTCTACTGAAAACTGTAACCAGGGCATGACCACTGTAAGCTGAGTAATGTCCAGTCACAGTGGTCACACCCTGAATACACGTCTAAATCGCTTGAGCAGGGTGACAACGTTAGCCACTGCATAACAGCAGACTGATTTATTTTTTAATTTTTTTAAAAAAAATTATATTATTCTTTACTTTCATGCTTGTAATTGACGTCAGACACGGTATATCCCTTTGTGTGTCTGTGTACATGTTCAGTTGGGCGTGAAAGCCCTGACTGTGGAGGACCTGCTGCAGGCCCAGAAGGAGATATCAGCTCACAACCGTCAGCTGAAAGAGCAGACTAAGCAGCTTGAGAGAGACATGGCCTTACTGAGAGACCACAGCCTGCTATTGGTGAGACCACCGAGCCTGTTATCTATTCTAACCTCCATTTTGTTGTTATATCATCACTCCCAGTGGCTCTCAGACATTACCATAACTGTCACTCAGCATTGAATTGAATTGCTAGTTTGCTCACTGGCTGTATTAAATAGTTTGACTTTAGTAGAGCATTCTCCATTTGTGCAATTACAAGCAAATATGTACATTTGTTGTTTCCAGTTGAAGTCTCGATGCGAAGAGTTGAAGCTAGACTGGGGCTCTTTGTGTATGGAGAGTCTGTTGAAGGAAAAGCAGGCACTGCGCAGACAAATCTCTGAGAAACAGAAACACTGCTTGGAGCTGCAGGTAGGCAGTCAACCACCTAAAGTTGCTGAATCCAAATGCATGAATATCTCCCACCTGTTACACTCCTCTGTGTTTGATGTGGTATCTATTAAATATTAAAGAAATTGGCCTTGCGACCTAAATTCTGAATAAAATAATCGTTTCATGATTATTTAATTAATTTGTGCAATCAAACATATTTTTCTAGTTATAGGACATTGGTGTTGGATTTCCTGTGTAATGGCTCCCCCTGGTGTCTGTTTGCAGATCAGCATTGTGGAGCTGGAGAAGTTTCAAAGACAGCAGGAGCTGGTTCAGCTGAAGGTCTACAGCCCCTGTGAGGGCTCTCCATTCAGAAAGAGCCTAGAGTCACGCTCTTCCACAGACATAGACTCCTCTAAGCTTGGCCTGTCTTCAGGCCCAGCTCTCAATGGTATCAGCCCAGAGCTTTCTATCAATGGCACCAGCTCACCCTGTTTTGATCGGGCCAACATCAAGGGGGAGCTCCTTTCTCGCTACCTGCCCATCTCACCAGACCATGACATTATGTCTGCCACCCCTGATGCTCGTCAGAGGCAGCAAAACTCCTCCCACACTCTTCCTGATTACACACGTCTCTCCCCCGCCAAGATTGCCCTGCGGAGGCACCTTAACCAGGACCCCACTGCCTCTGCTCACTTGAGGTGTCCTGGGCTTACCACACAAAGGTCAGTAGGTGTTAAAACATCCAGTTTTTAAGTTATGAACTTTTTTGTTTTGAATGTTTCTAAGTTGCTCACAGAAAAGCTAGAGGTGCCTTTTTTTTTTGTTGTTTTAGGGAACTCTGTGGTGTTAACTCTCCTCTCGGAGGCAAACTGAACTGCCCCTCTCCCAATGCATCCGATGCCCAGAATACTTCTAAAATTTCTGAAAGGGTAAATTTGATCTTTCACATGGCCCTGTTGATCTGTTTGTAAGCATACAGTTTCTACCTTCCATCCTTGCAGTCTGGCTTTCTCACCGTTAACACATTTGCTGTCTGATTTAGGGTGGTAAGGAGAGGAGTCCGTCTGTTCAGGGTGACAACAGCATCACAAGCCTTCCAATTAGTATTCCGCTGAGCACGGTGCACCCAAGCAAGCTGCCAGTCAGCATCCCACTGGCCAGTGTGGTGCTAACCAGCCGTGTGGTGGGTATACTCATGTTTGTTACTGTTATCCATAGCAGCATACAGTGGGTAAAAGTGTACGTGTTCCGTGTGTATTGCTGTAGAACACAATTAACAGGACATGTGGTTGGCTGCATTTAACTAGTACCAATCTGCTGATACAAATATTACAGTAATGCAATATTAACTGTTGTTTCAATTGTACTAGTTTTGAGGTGTTAGATATTTTGTGATGTATGATTTCACATAATTTGTTCTCTGGGTTCACAATTTCAGAGAAGTACTCCGAGTCCTGTCTCTCAGGCGGGTCAGACCAATGGTAAGGATTACTTAACAGTCTCAATCTGTAGATCACATGTAATAGTCAGTGTTCACTTTAGAAGGATAAGTAGCAGTCTGCACCATGTTATCTATTGACATTGGTTATATGTTATGACTAATTAAATGCATTAAATCTTTTTTTATTGTCGGTTCTTTCTGTGTGTCTTTACTGTATCGTGTTTGGTCTCCTCAAGGATATTCATCAAGCTCAGGACTGATGAATGGTGGTCCACACCCTGAGGACCATAATGGTGCTTCTTCTTCACCTCCTCCACACAGCAACACTCCTCTGACAGGACCCTCGGGCCGAGGAGTTCCCATCCAGAGCCCTGCACCCAGTACGGGAGGAGTGCTTCAGTATGCAGATGGGCCCCCGAGGATTCTTCCAGAGGATGGACAGGACCGCCAGGGAGGTGAATCTGACACAGAGCCCCAGGACAATGAACTGCGGAGGAGGATCTTCTTCTCTTCTTCCTCCTCCTCCTCGTCTTCCTCTTCGTCAGGCAGTGGAGGCAGCGCATCTGGAGGATCTCGCCTCCACCATCACACCGGCAACTCAGCCAAGCAGGGATATCACAGTATCCATGGAAACCACCACCACCAGTCCCCTGGCACACAGCACAGTCACACACCTACACATACGTCATCATCACACTCCTCTCACGGCCTCAGCACACTAGAAGGGCGCAAGCGGGGGAGAAGGAAACGTGGTGCTGCAGGGCCTGTCACAGCCACCGGATCCCCAAAGAGGAGGCCATTCCCTGGGCTCAGCACCAGCAACCACTCCTCAGGATCGCCACTGAATATTAACACCATGGTGAGTCACCAAAAGCATGAGAAATGGAAACCAGTCTGGAACAGTCTATTGATTCCTAAGGAGGCATTTTGTAACTCTATAATGTTCTGTAATGACTATTGGACTATGACTATTGGAAAATAAATACTGTCAATGTTAGTCAATATCATTATTATCAAATTATTCCTATTTTTAGTGTCATTTAGGTGTAATGGGCATGTCCTTTGTCCCATCAGGTTAACAACATCAACCAGCCTCTGGAGATCTCTGCCATCTCCTCCCCAGAACAATCAAGCCGCAGCCCCAGTGGGCCTGACCTGGACCAGCCTCCCATCCTGAAGCGAGAGCGGCCCCTCGAACTCAACGGCACAGGTCGTTACTCCTCAGCCCCCAGCTCTGATGATGACGACTCAGGATACCCTGCTGACAGCTCCAGTTCAAGGTAAAATATGAGGAACAGTGAAACTTGGTGCAAGACGATTTTGCTGGTGTCTTCATTCTTTTGTGAAGTTGAATTGCTAATTAACCAGATAACCAATCACAGCATTTTTACTTGTTTTCTGCTTTTACTTTAGTGTCTTAGTGATGGAAAAAATGTAGCATCATGCAATATGTCAGCAGTGTTGCAGATTTTATAGGGCTCACACACATTGTGTCTTTTTGTGTCTGTGTTTGTTTTAGCTGTTAAACTTTTGTTGTATGTTTTCCTAGAATTGAAAGAAAAATTGCCACTATATCTTTGGAAAGCAGAGATGGACCTGGAAGACTTGGTGATAGTGAAAGAGGTAAGAAAAGAAACTGATTTTAAATAAAGTTTGAAAAAAACAAAAAAAACATTTCTCTTCAGCTACTTAATGATGACCCTTGCTCTCCTCCACCAGGGAGAAAATCCGGTAGCAGCAGTGGAAACAGCACAGGTAGTGAGGCCTCCTCTTCATCCTCCTTGTCTTCTACTAGCAAATGGAAATCTACATTTTCACCCATTTCAGACCCCAAGCAACCCAATTCCGACCTGAGACAGGGCGGCTCTCCATTCGGTATGGGGGGGTCTAACCGAGGCACAGATTCAGATTCTGATCATAAACAGCAACAGGTGAGAAAAGGGAGTGATGCAGAGTCGTCAAGCTACATGACCCCCAACCCCTTCCTCAGTCAGGAGACAGCTGCCCGAGGTGGAGGCAGTGGTGCTGGTGGTGCCCAGGGAGGCAGTTGTTCAGACCAAAGGCAGGCCCTCCAGAAACAGAAGGCCCCTCGTGACTGGGAACTGAAGACCAGCAGCAGCCTGGCCAGTCAGAACCTCTTCATTTCTGCCGCTGCCAGTGGCGGAGGTGGGATTCTGAGTGGCAAGGTGGGAGGCAGTCCCGTAGCAGTCTCCTCAACAACGGGATCATCCATAGGACAGTACCTGGGATCTCAGTTCCCTCTTGGTGGGACCTCAGTCTTACAGTCATTGTTTGGTGCCCAGACAGGAAACTCAACAGTCAGTGGAACCCCGCGGCTCGTCAATGGACACTCTGCCCTGGGGAGCTTTTCTAGTGCTGGGCTGGCAGGGGGAGCGGCTGGAGGTAAGAATCACTGATGACAAACTGATTGTGTAAAGATTTATCTCAGCACAGTCAGGTGAGGTCATCTTGAGTTAAAAAAGAAAAAAAGAGTGTGAGGCTAGGAAATAAGATTGTTAATGGAGCCAGGTAAGTGGAGGCCCAGTGCTGCTGTGTTGCCCTGCTTTGACGTGATCGGGCTGCTTGAGTGCTGCAGTTGGACACACCCTCAGAAAATGCTGTTTTTATAATAGTGTACACAATTTTAGAAAATAGGTTTTGGAAAAAAAGAGATTTGTCTCGTCTGTGATTGGCCATGAATTACCTCCTTGATTATATATTGGTTAATTTGTTCCTGTTGTCATTTTTTGTGGGTGTTGGAGTTGTATGTCAGAGTCACTTCACTTGTAAACAAAAACAATTGGAGAAATCAGTTGTGCTATGATGAAATCTCCTATTTGACTGCAATCCTAAATTGCTCTAAGTGATTTAAGTCTACATCACAGTGGACTGACTCTGTTTGCTTTCTGTGTGCTTGTCTAAGACTTGCCTGGCGCTGTGCACAATGTGGCTCAGTCCTTGCTTCTCTCTTTGTCCCCCCCCTTCTTGCTCTCTTTGCTACTATTATCTGCTCTCTCTCCCTGCTGTTGCCCCCCCCCCCCTCCATTTTCTGCTATATGATTTGCAGGTATATTTCACCACGTGGTACCCTCAGTGTCCACCCATCAGTTTGGGGTGACGCTGCCCACCTCTGGAGGCCTCAGCTCTCTGCTCAGTCTCTCCTCCTCTTCCTCTACCTCCTCCCAAACCCAGCCCCACACCACCCCCCAACCAGCCTCCACGCGCCTGGCCTCCGTGTCCTCATCTCTCCCCCACTCCCTCTCCCAGACTCAGCACAGCCGCACCCAGTCAGTTCTACACAGCCCTTCTCCTCCCACACTCTCCTTGCCCCCTCCACCACCCCTGCACAGCGTCCCCTCCTCGTCAACAACCACGCACTCTGATGCCTCGCCATCCTCTCGATCAGACTCCCTCCACTCCTCCCGTCTGTCCCACTCCTCTCTCCACCACCAGAGAGCACAGTTATCCCTGTCTGTTGCCATATCCTCCTCCACCTCTGCATCCTCTGCTTCTGTCTCTGCTGCCGCCGCTACTGTCTCCTTGTCCTCTCCCTCTCTGTCAGCCTCATCCTCATCTCGCCCCTTCGCAGTGCAGTACTCTCCTCGGCTGACCCCTCCACCACCGGCCAGCAGCTCAGGTGGTGGGAGCATGTGGAGGACTCAGGGCATGCATGGCACATACACCACCTCCCAGATCCCAAGCTCCCGACCTAGATAGGGTCTGGGAGTGAGGGGAAAGGGGGAGAAAGGAGAGGTGAAGGGCGATGAGAGCTTGGAGAGAGAGAGGGAGAGAATGAGAGAAAGAGAGAGAGACTGGTAGGGAGTAGGAGAGACAGGAGACAGGAGACCTGTTTTCCCTGTGCTCGCACAAGATGTTGTTCTGGTTGAACAAGGTAAGACAATTATTGGGTTTTAGATTTAGTATAAGTAGAAAAGCTTAAAAGGCTAAAAACTGTACTGGATAATAAGTTTAGATTTTGAAAGTTGCAGAATTACACTGTCGACTAATTAGAAAATTGCCATGTTGAATCTATTAGCTATATAATTACCATTATCTTTCTTTTTTTGATTTTTCAGGTAATTGAAGAAAACTACCTCAACATTAAATAAACTATGCAAATGTCCACGTTTGGACCAAGGCACTCTCCTCACTCACTGGTGCTTCAAAACATCTGCACTACCCAACCGCCTCCAAGACCGGCTTCTGTACTGGGATCTCTGTACACACACACATACACACTAACCACCACCACTATGGTCACCTTGAGCAGAATTCATCGGTAATGGTCATGTTAATGTGTGCAGTGTTGTTAGTAAATATGTTAGTTTGAAAATTTCAAAGTAAGTCAGTACTGGCTGCTGTCCAGCACTGAAAGAACCGAATTATCATGTCGGTTTAACTTTAAGGTGCTTAATAATTTATTGTTTCTTTGTCACTATTACAGCAACTAGAGTTCAGCAAAATAATGAGTTTTGAATGACTTCATGTAACATTTAAGAACCGACTAAAGCACAGAGTCCGTTTTGAGCTAAGTCTCATCATGTCTCACATTCCTTCCAAATGTTCACATCATATGGTTGAATGTGTATGCACACTTTAACACACATAGGCCAGTTCACTGAACTCTGCTCAGATATCATGCAGCTTGGCCTGTCTGCATGCGCGCTCTTAATGTTGGTTTTCTTCCTTCAGTTAATTCAGTATTTGTTGCAACGTCATTGATTATCAAACCAGATGAGGAATTCAACATTTTAGTCTAACTTCACACTGGATAGTAAGTTACTCATGTAGCAGAAAATGTACAAGTGCTGGCTGGTCTAATGACTTACCCTGGTTATGTTGATTATTTTCTATATTTTTATGTTGAAGAAACAGAAAACTTTGAGGCAGTCATTGTAAAGTCCCTTTAATTAAAACCAAATTGGTAGAAATACAAAATATTGCCTGCCCTGTTTGGCACACAAAACTAATATTTCCCTTGTTTGGTACTAACTAGTCCAAAACCAACTAAGTAAATGTTTAGATTAATGAAAACATTTCTCAAGGTGTGGTTCTATGTTTTATTTCTATTATCAGTTATCCAACATATCAGTCACAGCCTTTTCTAAAAATGACTACAGAATATGGAAGAATATCGGTATATTTGCAAACAATGACCAGTTTTCTGATATCAGTCAAATTATGAAAATATGGTAAATTAGCAACATTTCCAGAGATGCCAGTAATGCCGAGTTTTTTAAATAAAAGACCCAGTGGAATCCATTTGTCCAGGTGGTGCTCTGTGTACACAGTGTTAGCCACTCTCTAGTAGAGACCTACTGTTGTCAGAGATGTGGCTGCGCTGTTGTTAAGTGAGGATGAATCCAGGTGTAAAAGAATTACAGTAAAACCACAGACCATTCAACTACGTTCTATATTTACATTAACTTTTTCTTCTTGAGTCAGTTCGGTAAATCACACTACTATGCGGGGCCACGGCATAAAATATTCTTACAGCAGGAAATTTAAACTCTTAAGCTAAACTTATTCATATTTATCTCTGCTGTTAGAATTGCCAGTTTAAGCAAATATGTACAGCTCAAATGTGGTTTAATAAATATACGCACACGTGTATATACGTGTGGAGTTGTACTGCATTTAGTTAATAAGGCAACACACGCACATGCAAGCAAATCCTCACACACTGGGAAAACAATTAACCATAACCACAACAAACTACTGGACTCTTTTAACACGCTTTCTTTGCTTTTTTTAATTGTGTAATTTGTTTTTTATACACAATGTTTTACTGTGAATGTGATCCATTCTCCAACTGTATAGTTTGTGCATAATTTAGATTATTATATTTATGCTGTCAGTCTCCATTTGCCTTGGTATTTGTTTTTCTCTTTAATCCTGAAATGTGTTGATATTGTAGAATGCAATAGTGTGTGTACTTGACTCACAGTCTGAAAACAATGGTGCTAAATTTGGACTGTGCCTGATCTTATTTATTCTAAAGTGAAAACATCAAAAACCAATTGAATTCTTGGTGCTGTACACGGGGACATTTGTAAAGCCTTTTTCTGGCATTTGCTTTCTCATATTTAATAATGCTGGTTCTTTGAATGGCTAATGTACAACTGTAGACACCACCTGTCGATAAAACTACTCTGCAACAGCTGGCTCAGAGTCTGAGGAAACAGGTATAAGGCGCTTTGTTTGTTTCTCACACAGCTGTTTTAAACATACATCTGCTCTCAAAAGTGAGCTGCTTACCTGTAAGTGAACAAGACACACTGTTTTTGTACATAAGTTTTGTTTTTGTTGTATGTCTCCATCATAAACAGAAAGGTATATAAAATATGTATCTATACGCAGTCTATAATAAGTGTATATATATATATATATATATATGTGTATATATGTATATATACATACATATATATGTATAAATGAATTGGGGTGTTTTGGTGCTGGCATTGTGACCCTTAATTTCAGCCTGTTAAACAGGAGGCTTGAAGCCAAGCAGAGTGAAGCATTGCCACCACAGTACCTTAACAAATGGCGCCTGACATGGCGACATAGCACCTGTACTTTTGTGATGTACAAACCATAGAACTAGAAACTCAGAAATTGTGTGTATTTAACACACAGGCGCTGTGGCTTGAACACAACTTGATTCCAGCACTAGAACTGTTATCACTTTTTTCAGATCTTTTCACATCTGTTCCTCCCCCTCCCCCCTCCCCCAGTTCTTCTTTTTATCAACCAGAATCTGCAGGAAAAATGGTGCTTCTTTTTCCAAACATTTTACAAACTAAATCTTTACTGGTGCATACAGAATTATGTTTCAGCCTCCTTCCACACACTGTCTGTCTGTAGATATCTTACTAACAAGGCCATACCTTGTAATGTGAGCATATTGTGTAATGGCAAGAGAGATGCTGATGTAAAACACTCGTGTTAGGTGTTTGTGTGCGTCTGCGGGTTGGGAGGGAGCTCAACCATTCATTTTTCTCTAATAAGTGGGAATGCACTTAAGCTCAGTTTGTATGTGTGCTTTTTTCCACTTGCCAGTGCATATCTGAGGGAAGATTAGACTAATTATCAAAGCTTTATAGTAAAACCACCTGTGCACTCGCTTCGTAAACACAAAAAGTGTTTCTCACCTGCGGGCGCGCATGTGAAAAAACGTCATTTGGAACATGATTAGATACTATAGAGACCATTTGTTACCAGCACTGAGAAATCTTTTGTAATTATTGTTGATGCTGTTTTGATTTTGTTATTCTTGGTGTTTAATACAATTGCAGTTACATGTTATGCTTTTTATTGTGTCTTCAGATTCCTGTCAGTTTTTAATACTACTAGTCAGACAGCACGGTGCTCTCCTTCACGTAAAACAAGGAAATTGCAGCTATTGATACTAAAATACTACTCTTCTCCTGTTGTGCTGCAGGGTTTTATGGTTTAATAATCTTCAACACAAGCTTGCCTGGTGGCTTTCTGGACAGTCCAGTCTAATCTGCGGAGGTTTCTCTAATCTGTAGGGGCTGTGTGGTGTGAGTGAGAATAGTTCGTGGAAACAGCAAATGTTCATTAAGGATTTCAATCACTTTTGTAGCTACATGTATATCAAGTCAAAGGGAAGAGGTGCTGTTATTGATATCCTTTGGTGTATGAGCATGATTTGAATTTAAAGCTTCTATGCAGTTCTCCAGCAAATACAACATTCTGGTACATTATTGGTAGGAATTCTGCGAGAGCTGTACAGTCGAGGCTGTTTACTCTAAATCCTGCCAAAGGTCTTAACTCAGGAACTTCCCTTGTTGCTTGAACTGGTGTTATTCTTTAAACTACTGCATGTCACAAACCTATTCAGCATCTTGTGGTATCATGAAGTCCCTCTCTAACCCAACTCAGGACCAGACCAACCCCTCAGTAAGTGTTTTTTTTCTTTCTTATTTTTTTTTTTTTTGTTGTTGCTTGTTTTCAATGTGAAATTACAGCTGCCTTGTCAGATGTCCTCAGATTCATTCTCACTCTCACCGACACAGCCCCTCCAGGGAAATCCAGCTTTATGAAGCTTTGAGTCAGTCTGATCTCGAGAAGCTGTGAAATGGCTACAACTTTCAGCATCTTCCTCATCTCACAAATGCCTCTGTCTAGATTTGTGATTTTTAAGAAGGTGGTTCACTGTCCTGTTGAGATCCCTCCTATTATGTGGGACGGACACTGACATTAAGGACATCCGTGAGCCAAAGTGTGTGTATAGTGTTCTCTGATCAGTGAAGCCAGGGCAGTTTTGAGGTGCAATAATGGCAAACCTTCTTTCCAAAAGGCCCTGGGTTTTCGTGGAAACTTTGTTACTGTTTGATGTTGGTGCTTTTATCCTAAGATGTTATAATGAAACAAATGGAATTCATGTTTTTTTCCCTGCGTTTTATGATTAATAAAAATGTTTCTTATAATATTTGAATTAATGTTGTGTAGTGGGACTGATTCCGTTCTGTTTTCCCTCTTGAAAGAATAGCTGACATTTACAGAGTTTTGAGTATTATAATGTGAGGAAAGAAAAAAAGCAGCACACTACATATTCAAAATAGCAAAATGTGACAATGACAAGTGGTTTTGATAGTGCAACTACATTTTTGTTTTTGTACATATAGCCAGAGATCCCAGGCCAATGTGCAGAGCAGTGTGTGAAGTGTGTAGGAGCTACAGTGGTGTGAAAAAGTGTTGGCCCCCTTCCTGATTTCTTATTTTTTGCATGTTTGTCACACTTTGTTTCAGATCATCAAACAAATGTAAATATTAGTCAAAGATAACACAAGTAAACACATCATAGAGTTTTTAAATGAAGGATTTTATTATTGGAAAACAAAATCCGAAACTACATGGCCCTGTGTGAAAGAGTGTTTTGCCCCCTAAACCTAATAACTGGTTGGACCACCCTTAGCAGCAACAACTGCAATCAAGTGTTTGCGATAACTTGCAATGAGTCTGTTACAGCGCTGTGGAGGAATTTTGGCCACTCATCTTTGCAGAATTGTTGTAATTCACACATTGGAGGGTTTTTGAGCATGAACCGCCTTTTTAGCATCTCAGTCGGATTCAGGTCAGGACTTTGACTTGGCCACTCCAAAGTCTTCATTTTGTTTTTCTTCAGCCATTCAGAGGTGGACTTGCTGGTTTGTTTTGGATCATTGTCCTGCTGCAGAACCCAAGTTTGTGTCAGCTTGAGGTCACAAACAGACATTCTCCTTCAGGATTTTTTGGTAGACAGCAGAATTCATGGAATTCATTTATCACAGCAAGTCTTCCAGGTCCTGAAGCAGCAAAACAGCCCCAGACCATCACACTACCACCACCATATTTTACTTTTGGTATGATGTTCTTTTTCTGAAATGCGGTGTTACTTTTACGCCAGATGTAATGGGACATACACCTTCCAAAAAGTTCAACTTTTGTCTCGTCAGTCCACAGAGTATTTTCCCAAAAGTCTTGGGGATCATCAAGATGTTTGAGACAAGCCTTCATGTTCTTTTTGCTCAGCAGCAGTTTTCATCTTGGAACTCTGCCATGCAGACCATTTTTGCCCAGTCTCTTTCTTACGGTGGAGTCATGAACAGTGACCTTAACTGAGGCAAGTGAGGCCTGCAGTTCTTTGGATGTTGTGGGGTCTTTTGTGACCTCTTGGATAAGTCGTCGCTGCGATCTTGGGGTAATTTTGGGCGTCCGGCCACTCCTGGGAAACCTTCCCGTCCACTGTTCCATGTTTTTGCCATTTGTAGATAATGGCTCTCACTGTGGTTCACTGCAGTCCCAAAGCTTTTGAAATGGCTTTATAACCTTTTCCAGACTGATAGATCTCAATTACTTTCTTTCTCATTTGTTTTTGGATTTCTTTGGATCTCAGCATGATGTCTAGCTTTTGAGGATCTTTTGGTCTACTTCACTTTGTCAGGCAGGTCCTATTTAAGTGATTTCTTGATTGCGAACAGGTGTGGTAGTAATCAGGCCTGGGTGTGGCTAGAGGATTTGAACTCAGGTGTGATAAACCACAGTTAAGTTTTAACAGGGGGGGAAACACTTTTTCACACAGGGCCATGTAGTTTTGGATTTTGTTTTCCCCTAATAATAAAAACCTTCATTTAAAAACTGCATGATGTGTCAACCTGTGTTATCTTTGACTAATATTTAAATTTGTTTGATGATCTGAAACATTAAAGTACGGTGGCCGAGAAGGGCAAACGCGCTGCAAAAGAGAAACGCTGCAAAAGAGAAACGCTGCAAAAGAGAGAACACAACGGAAGTGCGCCAGGCCGATAGGGGGATCCCGAACTAAGGGGTGCTATGAACAAAGAACTTTTCCAGAGGCGAGAGAGACACATGTAGTGACATAAGTCACGTCTCATTTTGGAGGCTGTAATGACGCAGCTTATAGTGTTGAATTGCAACAGAATGAGCGACCTCTGATGATTATTCTCATGTGCTAATATGTGCTAACAATGTTCTGTTACATTTGTTTACTTGATCAAAATGTCATACAACGTCGGGAGATGTGGCGGGGGGGGGGGGGGGATCTGAAGGTGCTGTAATGACTATAGGTTGTTGAGAGAGGGAGGGTGAGAGAGAGCTGTTCGGTGAGGGGAGTTAGCGTTTCTGATGGGCGATACCACAGAATTTGGTATCGATCCGATACCAAGTAACTACAGGGTCAGTATCGACGATACCGATACCTTTTGCACTTTAAAGGAAAATCATTATTGCACAGTGTTGATTAATATCTTTATTGCAATGGCAACATGAATAATGCTCATGAACATAAATACTTGTTTAAATGCTAATAATAAAATGATAATAAATAAATAGCATTTCCCTTCGTAGTGGGTGAAAAATAGCACCACACAATGCTTCTTTTTCTATCTCTCTCCATGCTGCCGTGCCTCTCAGCACTGAGACGGATGAGGTCCCTCCACGCTGCAGAGAAGTGAGAGTAATACTTCCTTCTGCAGTGCATGACTGGCTCTGGAAAGCTCTGACATCTGATTGGCTGCCATAATCATGTGATACGGAAGACCATTTAAAATATGCTTGGGCTGGTTTTCACACATCCAAAACTCTCAGAAGTGAAAACTAATTGCACGTTTTTTATTAGGAGTGGTATCGAGCGATACTTAAGAAAGTACCGACTCCAAAGTATGGAAGTATCGATTCCAGAGAGTCGATATTCCCATCCCTAGTTAGCGTGGCTACGGCTGAAACCGTAGTCTGTTACCTGTTACCTGTTCTGACTAAAAACTTAATAAAGCAAAGTGACAAAAGAACGTCTGCTGGCTGTGAATTTAGCAGGGCATTACAGTACGTTTTACATTTTTTACGTTTACGTTTTTAAACAATTGGCCGTCATGTTTTACAGTATTATAAAAGTACAGTGTTGTAAAAGATGACGGCCAAGTGTTTAAAAAGTAATAAATGGAAAACGCACCTTCAGATCCCCCCCCCCCGCCACATCTCCCGACGTTGTATGACATTTTGATCAAGTAAACAAATGTAACAGAACATTGTTAGCACATATTAGCACATGAGAATAATCATCAGAGGTCGCTCATTCAATTCTTTTGCAATTCAACACTATAAGCTGCGTCATTACAGCCTCCAAAATGAGACGTGACTTATGTCACTACATGTGTCTCTCTCGCCTCTGGAAAAGTTCTTTGTTCATAGCACCCCTCAGTTCGGGATCCCCCTATCGGCCTGGCGCACTTCCGTTGTGTTCTCTCTTTTGCAGCGTTTCTGTTTTGCAGCGCGTTTGCCCTTGTCGGCCACCGTATTAAAGTGTGACAAACATGCAAAAAATAAGAAATCAGGAAGGGGGCCAACACTTTTTCACACCACTGTATGTGCCAAAATGCCTGTGTAGTGAACCTTTTCACCTGGACTCATAAATCAATGGTGGGCCTCAATATGTAGAAATATGTAGATAAGACATCCGTAGAGAAGCTGCACCGGATAATAGATTATGTTCTTATTAAAATGCTTTTGAATACACACTCACAATGTAGCTAGACTGAAATAACCTTCAGGAAGGTGTGGTGCCTGCCAAGAACAGTTCTGTAAATACTCTGTTGAAAACATGTTGCACCCATTAGAGAACCATGAATAATTCTTGTCATTCCTCAATGAAGATTTGCAATGTACAAAAATGAACCTTGGTTTTATCTCTTGGGATACAGAGCCACTAAACAGCTCAGAGACCTTGAGTCCTGTGCAAAACAAGGCTGCAGCTGTGAGGCTGCTGTTGATGGGAAAAACGCTCTGAAAGGGATCAGACCTGGCTCCGTTCCTGTCTGAGACCTGGCTTGTTAAGTGTTTCCCCCCTTCTAGCAGGCATAATAGCAACTAAAATTGTACACATTAATTTGGATAGCATCCTCTGAAGGACATTGTTCTCAGTCTCATCATCACCTTGTTTGAAGTCCATTCAGATACTGCTTTGTTTTTGTATTTCACTGTAGCCCTTCCTCATCAACAAGCTGCTGGTCTGACAGCATGAATGATCTGTTTTGAATAACTCAGTCACAGTCTGACCAATAACAAGTCAGCAAGTGGAACAAAGCAACACATTACAGGCTAATTAGAGGCACAGCAGAACAGAATACTTGCCATAAACAGTAATTTTGTTCTCTTATTTCGTAACAAAGAGTCAAATTGTTTGCAACTGACTCATTACATCTTTCTACTAAAGGGATATTTAACATTGTTTTGCTGAGATATAAAGATTGATATCACTCTTTATTTTGTATTTGGAATATGACGTTAGAGCCAGGACCTTGTTAGCTTTAAGTAAACTTAAGTAAAACATAACAGTATATAGCCCAAGTCTACTTTATTCCATAAGGGTACTTATGTTAATGTACTAGTAGTACACTTCCAGGTGTACTATTCTAAGACTTCTTGGGACTAAACTAGCCCACTTGTAGTTTATAAAAGTACACTTTCAAGTATACTTCAGGTGTAATAGTAAACTTTGCCAAATTGATAGGAACAGCTAACAACTAAAAGAGCAGTCATGAGTCGTATCAGTCCAGTATAGAAGCCAGACTAATAATGGTTCAGGCCCATCCATGTACTAATTACTTTCAGATATTTAATTGATATTCAATTGTACTTACTTTTACTAAGTATATAATCAAAAAAACTAAGTACAAGTATAGACCAAATACACTTAAATACTTTTGTATACTTGTCAGTATAAGCCAAGTATGTAATATCACTGGCTTGCTGGGAAGCTCACTGTCAGCAAGTTCTCTGAAACAGACATACTGGTCTGTGATTTTTGTAATTATTAGATAATTCTTGGATGTGGTCATATAGTAGTTTAATTACCAGCAACCAGAGCAGGGCTAGCTCAATTTACCCATTTCCATTCTTTGTCCTAAGCTAAGCAAACTGGCTGCAGCTTCATATGTCACATATACAGATATATATATATATATATATATATATATATATATATATATATATGTATATATATATATATATATATATGTATATGTATATATATATATATATATATATATATATATATATATATATATATATATATATATATATATATATATATATATATATATATATATATATATATATATTGTATATATATTGTATGTATACACCTCTCATTTTTAATCCTGGCCATATATTTGTTTAAGTCAGTAAAAGGGTTATGAGAAAGTCACAGAACATCAGTGTTTCCTCACCTTCATCAGCTGACAGACAGGCAGGTTCACTGCGTGTTGGAAAAACATGCTGCCTTTGGTTTGCCTTTCATTGCAATATCTGTGTTTAACTTGGGCCTTGGTAGTGAAAACAACACCTTTCCATACAGCAGACCTCTCAAACAGAACCCACAGCCTAAATCATCAAGGACACATGATATTCCTATTTTGGCAACGTGTTCACCAGTTAGTGAGAGGGAAAGGTGGGAGGATAAAACTCCCATCGCCTGGAGCTTGACCCATTCAAAAACAAGCAACTGAGACGGGTCTGACCACACTAGGAGAGCAGTATGTTAGGTGTGAGTGTTTTCCACTGTGGAGTGTTGATGCTCTGTTGGACTGGACTGTGTGTGGCCCTGCATGTCTCACACGGACAGCAGATGGACCCCTCACTGACAGGTCAGATAATAGACACCCTGTGTGTCTTTGAACATTTGATATCTGTGCATTTTTTGTGGACCGCCTTTACATTTTATGTTGTTTTGCATGTAGTTAATACTTGATGCCTTAATCTGACCTTCAGTGTGTGATAAAAGTTTCTCTTATTCCTATTCAGTTGTAGGGGACCACCACACAGTGAGCTCCACAGAGACTGCAGATAGTTTAGAGATTCTAAATACAGAGCATGCATTCCCATCAGGAAAAACAGCCTCCACAGTGTCTCATCACGTCGCTCACAATGCACCGTGCTTTGTTGACGACGTACTTGCAACGTTGCGTGAAGGTGTGTTGAACGGCGGTGAACTCACAAACAGCAGTTTGACTCTGTTTGGTATCTGCACAGTATATGACAATTCGTCTTGCTCAGCCTTAATAGAGCTTGCTAAGGAATCAAAGAGAAATCTTGGCAATGGACTCAAGGTTTTGCATCCGACTGGAGGTAAAAGAAAAAAGCTCTAATTGAACCGTTTGTTGTTTGAAAGTTTATTTTCAAGCTCATGGTATATCTTGTTTTTGCCATCAGTGCTTGTGGCTGAAGAAGATGGGAGAGAAATGCTCCAATTGACCTTTGACCTCCCGCAGTCTCCTTTGCTCAAGATGAAACCTGTGCTGCTCTTGACATTTGAAGGTCCCCTGAAAGTAGGAGACCTGGATATCACTTTCACTAGTCAGTCGCTGCAGCCTCATACACAGGTAAAGAACGGCCTGCAGAACATTATCACATGAACAATGTCATTAAAGCTGAGTGAAACTAAAACAGTTTAGATATTACAGTATTTCTGAAATGTTTGCTAGATGCTTAAGGTACCAAACCTGCAGATGTCACATGACCTACAGTAAACACTGTAACCCAGTCTTCTTGTCTTTGTTGCCTCCAGTCTGTGTGCATTTCAGGACAAACACAGTACATACTGCTGACAGGAAAAGCACCTGAGGCCGACATTCAGCAGAAATGGAGAATTTCTGCTGAGGCAAAATCCCCTGACATGAGTAAGATACTGTCTTCTTTGGTTTTCAGTCTTGTTTTGCATGTGCTCTTAGTCATGTTCCCTCTCATTGCAGAGCAAAACCTAAAAGACATTCTTATTGGTGGAAAATCAGGAAGTAACGTCAGTATGAGCCCACTTCTGCTTTTTTCGGGGGAAACAGGAAGTGATACAAGGTTGTTTAAACTTTCATGTTCCCTATAGAAATTTTACCAGACTTTTCTCAGACTGGTGACATTTTTTTTAATTTTTTTTCTCAGATACACACATGTTTCAGGCTCATCTCCGGCTTCTTCACAGACCTTTTCCTTCCTCTGTGAGCTAAAGCGGTTCCTGGGTGGTATCCTGCCTCAGGACCTCCCTGAATCCCCTCCGCTCCAGCTGGACTCCTTAAAGTCCTTGCCTCCTCTGGCACTCAGCTTATCCTCTAGCGAGGCCCTGCTGGCAGGACTGATCAACTCCTCTGCCCCCACTATCTTCTCCTTTGCTAGCTGGGGCTCCATGTCCCGGGTGCATCATGGAGAGCTGGCCCTGTCTCCTGCACTGCTGGAGGAGCTCAGGCAAAGGTTGCAGCAGACTGTGATGCAGATAATGCAGGTAATAAGGGAGGAGGAGATGGACCACAGGGCAGCAGAAATGCTGCAGAGGCTCCAAGACCTCAGTGTGTTTCCAAGGAAGGAACCGGCACCAGGTGACGTCTACAAGAAAACACGCAACTAAAGCAATATATTGCAGCCTTTTTGTCAGGCGCACACCAAGCTGAACTCAAATACCCCTTCACTGACACAGCAATATTTAACTATTTAAAGTGGCTATATTTGTTGGTCTGTCAACATTTAGGCCAGTTTAACTTTGTATTTGTGCTACTATTTATCCATCACTTATTTCAACTAGTTACCCACTAAAAGCATTTTCAGTCTTTATCCATTGTTTTTCTCACTATTCCAACTGTGTTTGTTACTTTTAGTTAAAAACTAATTTTTTTTCATTACCTACTTCTTTTATTTGTCCATTACATTTAGCTAATTCATTTTTAGTTGACCCACGCATTCATTATTTCAGTCCATTTCCTCATTACAATGAACTGTTTCAAATCTTTATCTTTGACTTTTCAAACATTCATTACTTATTAAACTACTTTCCAAACACTTGTATTTTGTAATAACACTGTAATCATACAATGTGGTATTTGTGGTGTAACTGGCTGAGCTACTCCACAATTTGTACCCCTGCAGAAGTGCGGAGTCACACCTAAAGCAAATAATATTTGCATTTCCTAATTATGCCGTTTCTTCTTTCTTGTCTGCGTGTCAACAGGAGCGAGCCAGTACCGTGCGTTTCTTCTGCTGAAGGCCCTGCAGACAGTGGCCCGTGCGTATGAGTTGCAGGGGGGACTGCGCGCCACCAGAGCGGACCCCAGTAACCCAGTGAGGCGCAACACCTGTGGGCTCAGGAGCCTCCACGTGTCCTTCGAAAGGCGTTTCGTGTCTCCCGAAGCTCACGACATCCAAAACTGCCACGGCTCCTGCGCTTTCCCCATGTTCAATCCGGTCAACCACGCCGTCCTGGTCAACTCCCACATTGAGAATGAGAATGTGGACGAGCGGGCTCCGTGCTGCGCGCCCGTGGCCTATGAAGGCCTGCAAGTGGCGGAGTTCCGCGAGCATGGGGCTTACATCTCCGTTAAACCAGACATGGTGGCGATGGAGTGTGGCTGCCGCTAAAGCGCTTTTCTTTGTGTATTTAGTTGTGTAGTTCATTTGTGACACTAAAGACATTGTACCAACCAGTTAACATGCAGCATCAATGCGCTGGTGTAAAAAACACCTCGTTATGTGCTTATTTCCATTAGACAGACACACACAGAGATTATGTCTCAGTCAAAAATTTATTTAAACAATTAAAGTTATTGTTATTATTTAAGGAGGTAAATGTCTTCTTTAAGACCACTTTTCGTTTGTGCTTGACTTACCATCAACAATTATTGATAATATGATGACTGATATGTTACAATTCTAAGATTTGATTGATTGAATTACATTTAAATGTAATAAGTTTTTCTGTGTAAAGCACGTCTGACAATCTGAACGACATTCTCTACACTACAAACAAAACATGACTATCATTAAATCACTAAATACAAAGTATAATGAAGACTTTGTTCTTTATTCAGGGCTCTGCTGTTGATGACATCTGTTTCTTGGTGTTTCACTCGTCTGTGTTTTATTCTTTAGGTTTGAGTTTTAGGATTGTTTTGTTAACAACTGGCTTTTTTCTTCTTCTTATGACTCCAACCTCTTCAGATCCCCACCACCAGTTGAAACTGTCCCCTATGGAGATCTGTAGGTAGAAACAACAGATGATGTGATTTACATAGCGATGGTCCAAATATGCATATTACCTAAAACAGAAAACTTTTAGGATATTATTTTGTTGTGTTTTTAAAGGGAAATATACTGTTAATTGGATTTTTTTATTCTATTCATTGCTGTTGTGCACAGCTCAGATTGTCTGAAATCAAGAGATGAAATCAGGAGCAGCTGCACAAACAATGAGACAAAAATAATGTCTTTCAAACTCAACCTTTATGGTGAAAGGAATACTTACAAGAAATACTGACATTGTTGTAGTAGAACAATGAAATAATTGTTCTTAATATAAGATAAGACAGACTTTATTAATGCCCAAAGGGAAATTCAGGATTTTTGTAACAGATTACAATGTGACAACAGAAACAATGGGCTGTGTGAAAGTGTGGCTGTCATATACAATACCTGAGGTACTGAACCATTCTGCAGGCTTTCAAAGAACGTCCTTATACCTGCCTCCTCAACAAAAGAGTCCAGAGCATCTGGAAAACATAGTAAAATAAAAGAAAACAATGAAGGCTCTTTAGCTTAAATAGAGGAAAATGAGTTTAGAGTTACACATTAGCTAGCAGCCAACATGGTATTGAAGATGATCGAATAACACGATCAGTGAACAGTCCTGATGGAATCAGGTGCACCTTGCATGTTACACATTACTACAGTAATGTCAAGCAAGCCCAAATTCAAACTTTGTCAACATCAACTATAACTTGTTCTTTATTTTTAGTCAGGTTTTCTTGTGCTGTGTTTGTCCTATATCTATGTATGACTTCATTTAATTACAGTGCTCACCATGTAGTTCATTTATCCCTGAGCTCACAAGTAGTACAACCAGTGCCAGCACTAAGCAGCGGTTCATAGTAAACCCCTTCCATGGGTTTGGAACATCACTCAAATTCTCAATAGACAAAATCCGGTCATAAGACACTAGGGAAGACACAAACGAGTCAGATACATGTAGAGAAGTTGCTGTAAAATTCAGCTGGTTATTTAGGGTGGCAATATTTCTTACTTATGATGTTTGCAGCTGTTCCAACTATGGCTCCTTAAGTCCTGTAGGTTGAAGTTAGAGTTTAGTAATAACTGCATCAAAAATGAAGCTGTAAGTTAAGATTGAAAATTCATGCTCACAGTCTTTCAAATTGCGCTGTATATCATGCACTGAACGTAAGACAGCTTAAAATAGGCATCTGCAGCTAGTTCAAAAAAACAAAAGTGATTTAAAGAGGCCCAGAGTTTAGTTTTACATCAACACTGACATAGAAAAACAGAAACATACCTGATTTGAGTCTTTAACATGGAAGTAAAGGATAGTAAGTTTGTGTCAATGATCTGATCTGCAGGCACCAGAGAGTGTTATACACCCTGCACCATGCTCCTTTGCTCCCTGATTGACAGGCACAGATGAGAGTTGCTGAAAAAAGGAAAATACTAATAGTGTGTACTGACACTATTGATGCTTAGCAGAGGCTGAGAGTTACCAGCATTAGCCTACATGCCACGGAGAAGGGAAATTAGATGCCAGGTGATACAAAATAGTGAAGGTTTTACTGGTCTTGACGATAACATATACATTATTTTGGTTGTAGCCTACATATTAGCAGTGTAACCAGTCAGTATTTAAGGGAGAGACTGACGCAGTTGGGAACTAGACTATTTAAGAGCATTTTGACAGTAACTGTTGGAGGTGGGGAATGGGTTTAGACACTTGACTCACTTGCATTTCACTTATGGCATTTCCAGTCACAAACCAACTTCTCCAGTGTGTGTTAGTCATCAGGGGTGTTTTTTTCCACTTGCGATGGAAAGTAAGAACATTTACACATGTACTGGAATGTAATGTACTTGTTACTTCAGTATTTACATTTTTTCAGGAGAAACTATGTAGTTTTTACTCAAGTTATATGAGTTTCTACTGCTCTGCATTTATGTGATAACTTTAGTTACATTACAAATTAACAAAATACAGTAGGTTCCAATCATAAAACGTACATATGTAGAGTACTTCAGATTATAACTGTATAAGACAGTTAACATTTACTCCACCTGCACCAGCTGCAACATTAAAGTGATTATGCACCAATAATATATAACATATATTAAGGTAAAATAATGGCTTTTACTTTTGTTACTTCTGGTATGTTTTGATGCGAATGCTTTTATTCTTTTAGTCCTCCCCCACTGTTAAAACTGAACTGAACTATCCAACAGTGTGTAAACTGGATTAAAAAGCTCCACCTGCACCAGCTAAAGCAGCAAAATACTTTTTACATCTTAATACATCAGTAATAAGAAAATGTATTGCAGTATTACATTCACACGGGCCTTTTTTAACATATATTTCTTAAGTAGATAAATACGAACATTTATGTAAGTCATATTTTTACTTGCTGCAGTCCAGTATTAAGGTAAAATGAAAGGTTCAGAGACAAACAGCAGGTTTAACGTCCACAGGCACAGGTTTTCCTAAAGGGACTCCTGGATTGCGTCATGTTTGGACGTGGACACGTCAGGTGGATCGGACCCTCCCTCGTCAAATACCGCAGCTCCCCGAGCCGAGCCAACACTGAGTGGAGAGGAGAGGACAGGACGAGTAGCTGGTGTGGACGCTGGCCGGATGGTTAAATCCAACCTACAGACGATTTTGAATAGTCATTGTTTTGCTAGAGAAAAAGAGAGAAACGTGTCCGAGATGCCTGTTATTGAGAAATCCAGTAATAAACCTGAAAGTGAAAGGTATGTCGTGGTGACTTGTTGAGCTAACCTAGCAGGCTAGGCTAAGCTAAGTTTAAAACCCGCGGCCTAGCTAAGAGTGACACCGTGTATTTCCTGGATTAGCTACCTGGCACTGTTCCCTATGTTTGTTGTTTACATAACAACAGCGGTTATTTTGTCGCCAAGTTGACGTTTCTGTAACACATTGTCGAGCGTGTTTTGTTTGCTACCGTTACATTTTCACTGAATCTCTTTTTAGGCTAAATCTAAGTCTTTAGTCCCGATTGCGTAATACTGGCTAACGTTAAAAATGTTTTCCTAGCTAACTGTATTAACAGCAACCACACTGTAATAATCTAGGTTGTGTTATTTCTAAAATGATGTGTGTCAAAATGAAGAAGAACTGTGAATTTTCGTTATTTGTCGTACGTTGGACTGTCACATGAATGTCAACGCAGGGGAATTGCTAAGCGTTAGCCTAGCGTTAGCCTAAAGTTAGCCTAACGTTAGCCAAGCGTTAGCCTAACGTTACTGTAATGTTACACCACGAATGTTTTCGTGTTTTAGACGCTGCTGTGAGAACGTCCCGTTACAGTGTTTTACACAGGTTGGTAAACACATTAATGCGATGGTTTATGAGCTTATCTCGTCTCTAACTAACGTAACTAGTTAATTTATCGGCTTCATACGTAAAACATCCTGTAACTTCCCGAAAATAACAACATGGGATAGTTTGCTTTGCAAGGTCTGGATAGTTAATCGACAGTGGGCTTGTAAAGTTGAAGTGTGCCTTTTCCTAACTGGCTGTTAACGTTAACCACTGCGGGTTGTTTGTCTCGGTCTGTGTTGGGAAGGACTCGTAGGAAATTTCCACTGCGCCGCGAAGGGGGAGGGGGGCTGGGCAGATTTATTTTCAGCCTTTTTTGTTTACCGTCATTATTTTTTGCATTTATTTTATGTTAGTTACTGCAAACAGGCTTTACAAATGTATATTGTTGAAGATGTTATAAAGTATGTTAAAGTAATTACAGTTTTCTCTTTAAGCTGATCAGCAGGTGCCTTTTTAAAATGTTACACATTTACTGCTAATTATCCAGTGGTCACTTTTGAGATGATGCAGGTTTAACAGCAGTTTGTCCATCAGAGGCGCTAGTGTCTTTGCTTAATACTAAAATTATGTAAACTCCTAAAGATGAGTGGTCTTTTGAATGATATTGACTGTCAAAGGCTTGTCATTTTTGTGTGAAGAGCTGATCTCTTTTACAGGCGTCACTATGGACGTATGGATTTCAAAGAATGCTGAGAGGAGAGCTTGTGCTGTGTATTAGTTTTAATCCAGGAAAAAGAGGGGGTGAAGGTTTTACGCAGCAATGGGAACAGGCTGTTTACATAATGTGATCATGGGATTTAGGGAGAACCTGCATTGCTGCATAAGCACAGGCAGCTATGGCAGTGAAAGTGTTCTTTTAGTTTTCACACATCTGCTCCACATACAGCACAGCAGTGGCATTTATATAAGCGAGCATCGAGTGAGAGTGTTGTCAGTGTGGCAGCGCTACTGCTGCTAATTGGTTTTGTTCTCTCAGTGCAGGCCTGCTCTTAACACTGTAAATGTATGCAGCCACACACGAACAGGCTATTGCATAATCAAATTGTATTGAGCAGTCTTGCCTGTGAATTAAAATGGCTGGTCTCACTCAGAAAACTGGTTTTTGTCCCACCCTGTTGTAAAGTAGAGCAATGTGGTTAGTGCAGGAGCAAAGTAGGTTAATGGTTAGATAAACAGAGACCATTTTTCATGCAGCCCCCCCACCCTACCACCACCACTACCACTCTGTGGGTCATAACAAGCTTAAAGTTAGCCCAGAGTGACACACAAATGTCTATACAGTACAAAGGCCTGTGCTTAAAATTATAAGAACTTGTTAAACAGTCTCGCCATGTCTAAAGATTCACTAACATTTAGCAAATGTTTTACGTAATTTCACTGAGTCACTCAAGTGTGGGAGTCTGACTTGTGTTTGGCAGCAGAACCTTCAGTGACTGTTCCACATATAATGGCTCCATCTGTGTGTGCATTTGTTTCACCCTCCAGTATCTCCAGTCCCAGGAGGTGCTCCCGCTGTTGCAGTAACCCGTGTCCAGGGCCTCTGTGGTGCTCCTGATGCCCCTCTCCCACCCCTGAAGATCCCAGGTGGGCGAGGGAATGATCAGCGGGATCGCAATCTTTCAGCTAAGCTATTCTATTCTGTAAGTTAAAGCATTTCTTAAATATTTCATAGCCATTTGATTTCTTAGCAGAAGTCTGTTTTTGTTTGAGGGGGTGCAGGAAAAAATGCAGTGGTCAGCCTGTCTTGAGCAAGAGGCTCATCACCGAGGAGAATACAACCTCACACAAATGTGGTTGTTTGCAGTTAAACGCATTTGAAACATCACTTCTTTGACCCCAGTCAAGCTAACAATGTTGTAATTAGTTGCAGTTTTGCCAAATCATAACTGTCATGCTAGACTAAATTTCAATGAGCACATTCTGCAGATCAAACAGCTGGAAAGCAAAATCACATTTAACAATCATGGCATCAGGGATGAGGGTTGGCCTCCATTTACCCAGAAACCTGCTGTTGCTCTCATGTCTCTGGCATTCAACTTGTTAAACTTGATTTTTGTTTTGGTTCTTTGCTTCTTTACATGTTCAGACATGTCACAGCTGCAAATATCAACTGTACAACAGTTTTAAGTCACAGCATTTTCTTGGATGACTTGAAGGAATATCTCACTTTTCATTGCTGTCCTCTAGGATGCTCAGTTGCTGGTTCTTGAGGAGCCTTCCCCTGCAAATTCCAGAGTGCGCTTCTTGCTCTTTGAGCCGTGTCACTCTGAAGGCAAGCACTGTGTCTGGAGGGCAGCGCTGAAAGGGGGGAACCTTTATGTTGAAATCCCTCCTGGAGCTTTGCCTGAGGGCAGCAAAGACAGGTCAGTAGATGAAACTTTTTTGTCCAAGATTCAGCAGACACAATTTATTGTAAACATGATTGTTCTTACATAAGAAATGAAACAAAGAATGAAGTATTTAATATTAAAATCACAAATGTAAATGTAAAAATGACTCATTTGTAAAAGATTATGTATGATCAGCTTAAGGCTCATAGAAAGGTTGACAATCACTTTCTTTTCAGCATTTTATTACAAGGTTTATTTCCATTCCTTCCGTAAAAGGTTAATATTTCTTATTTATTTGGTTTCTTCACAGTTTTGCACTTCTGCTGGAATTTGCAGAAGAGAAACTGCAGGTTGATCACGTCTTCATCTGTTTTCACAAGAGTCGTGATGATAGAGGTGAGACTTCTCTTGGCTTCATTTATAAAGCTGTTCTAAAAATAGTTTGAACCTATAGAGTACTTACACAGCGTACATTTTGGAAGATATTTATTTATTACTTTCTGTTAATATAAATTAAACAACTTTTGTGTGATTCCCCCCCCCCCATCACCAAGGTCGAGGTATACATGATAGTGGCACTATTTCCGATACACATGCAAATGTGTAGTGAGCAAAGAGGAGATAACCTCCCAGTACAAACCAAGGAGCAAGCACTGTATGAAGTAATATAGGGAACACAAGAAATCTGAGTCTGAAAACATGAGATGTCCACTGTTTATTGTGGGCTATGATGTAACATGTTCTCGTTCCATGTAGTGTATGCAAGGTATAGAATGTATTGATCCAGCTGATTATCTGACTTGTTAACAGTAGCTACTCTTCCTGGGGTTCATATGAATAAATAGTGGTGTTTCTTGTAGTTGTTTCTGAATTGGTGACTGATGCTTAAATGCTTTTTTGTGAGAATATTTGTCAGCAACAACTGAAATCACTTCAGAGATATTTACATTTTTACATCCGATCTCTCCTCAGCATCCCTGCTACGTACATTCAGTTTCCTGGGCTTTGAGATTGTGAGACCGGGTCATCCCCTCGTCCCTTCCCGCCCTGACGCTTTCTTCATGGCTTACAGCATCGAGCGAGACTCCTCTGATGACGATTAAATGACGCTGAACAGTTACAAATGTTTGTTCTTATTTCAATCCATGCCCAACATCTAACTTTATGGAAATTAATATAATATCCAAGTTAAGATTTCCTGTCAGAATTTCCCTTTTTTTTCCCCATTTTCCATTTAATTTTACCTTTACCTGTCATGTGCTGTGTTTCAATATTTGCACTAGGGTAACATGTTAATAATCCAGGAATGTAGAGCAAGTGTCCACATAATATCTGGGGTGTCCTTGCCACTGTATTACTCTTCTTGATGTGTAGTGCTGATCCCTTCTCCCAAATCTGATCAATTCCACAGTGTAATATTTATGATAAAATTTATCTTACTCATGTAAGTAGATACTTTCATAGTAAATATCAGTTGATTCTCCTGTTTATATTGTTTTTTTTTTTTTTTCTTTTTAATGTGTGCCTCATTTTCATTTGTTGCTTTGATTCACTTGATAGAAATCTGCACGATGTAACTGTATTAAATAAAAGTTCTCACCTTAGAGAGCAACATGTGTGGTCTTGCAGTCATAAAGACATGTAGCCTGTAAGACTTTGTCTGTCCAGGAACTGGATAACATCTGGGTTTCTGATATCAGACAACTTGGTAGCTCAAGTCGCCTGCTAGAAAGGGGTTGTCAGGTGCTACTACTTTGAATCATACTGATACTAGCCAAATGATGCGTCTTTATCGTTTCTTAATAATCATGCAGTGAAACTAGTGATGGGCAGGTGGTGCACAGCAAGATGATTTCTGGTTGCTTTCTGTGTGACCTGTTCTCTGCGTCTGTATGCTGTGGCTTCCTCTCAGTCCACATGCAGGTTAGCTAAATGGGTGACTTAAAATTGTGCGTAGGTGTGAATGTTTGTCTCCAATTACCCTGCCTCTCATTCAGCGTCAACTAAGACGTCCCCCAACCCAGCCCCCTTCAGGATACCGATGATGGATGGGTGGAAGTCAGTGAAGACAACCATGACAATTTTAATTTTAAGGTAAGTGTCTTAAACCCTCTGAAAAGGTGGCTTCAGTTCTCAAGTATGTATTTCAACTGTTCTCTTAATGAATAAGCAGGCAACAAATGGAGGTAGGTATTTATACCAGTAAGAAAGTTGTGGATGATACACAGAAATACATAACAAGTCTGGCCAACAGCAAACCAGGGAGAAAAGTAAAGATTGAAAATGAGCAATAATGAGCAACCGAAACAGTTTGTACACTTCCATCACTGATGGCATCAAGCTGGTTGGGTCATTTACCAACTAACATTAGGCTACAGCTTTCAAAGTCAAGTGACTGCTAAATTATACAGTATGAACAGCAATATATAATCATCTTAATCTTTAAATGGCTCTTCATGTCAATCAAAATGATCAAAAGTTTTTCTTTTTGCTTAGCGGACATATTGGAGGTTTCTGCTATCCAAAAACTCATCACTAGAATAGGTTCATTTGAAGACAGGTACAACGTGATCACATAATACAAAATCAGTCTTTCAGAGTCAGCCATAGCTGTCTGGTCACACTCACAACTGTCTCAGGGTCTGTAAATGACAAGTATTGCAGGCACAGACAATCCTCCCAATCCAGAGCAGACTGGTCCTGGATCAGCCCTCTCTCTGCCAACTTCATCACCAGCAGGGCTCGTTTGATTATCAGCCAGTTGTGTACAGCTGTGGTTGTGGAGCCTCTGTGATTTAAGAGGGGAACACGAGGGCCCCAGAGGAGCACCTGAAGCATGGTCACCATATCTGCTATATGGAGCCCACCGCTCTCATTCTGGAGCAGAGAGGACAGATACAGAAGTCCCCTTTGATGCAAGGACTTGGATAGACTTGGACCTGTGCCCAGAATGGTCATGCTCCCTTGTGGATGCAGGCAGTATTGAATTAAGGCGTCAATCTGGGATTTAATAGTGAGAAGTGGATGAAGTGAAGAAGCCTGTGGGGTCAACACTACACGAGCAGAACCTCGTGTCCACCATAACATCTGGATCCTTCCTTTCTCCTCTGCCTTTTCCTTCTCCATTTCTTCTTTTAACCTGCTGGTCTTGAAACATCTCTCCCCCTCATACACGTCCACTTCTAAATTGTTTTCTTCCTTGTTCTTCTCTCCGCTGGGCCACACTAGAAGTATGTCCTGAGCTCTGAGTGCAGCTGCAGTGTCACTGGTGTTGTACAGATGTTGTGTACCCATTAATATCTGCAGCAACAGAATACATACCTGTCTGTCGTAAACCAAACACTCTGTGCTCCGCAGGGAGCTGCTGTCCTCAACAAAGTCCTTTAGAGTGACGTGGGGCAGGTCTCTCTCAATGCTCACACAGTGGCCTTTCTGGAGTAAAGACTGAATTGAGGGCATATTGATGCACATAGGATCTGTGGCATATTCAGTGCTCGCTCCACATAGTAGTTTAGCAGCAGAGCAGTCTGACTTAGAAGGCAAACATGGATCTTGGGTATTGGGAGTGATGGAATCATTTCTAGTGGCGTTGCAGGGTCGGAATTGAACAACAACATCTTGTACATTAACATGTGATGAATGGTGTTTAGTGTGAGCTGAAGGCACTTCATCAATCTGCTTACATACCTGCACAGAAAGAAAGAAAACTCATGCATAGAGCTGCAGTCATAAGAAAACTCTTGCACTGCAAAATATTTCATGTTAAATATTCATTCTGGCCTTATTTGTTGCAGTTCTGACACCTGCAGTTTATAAGAAGTGATTTTGGTACTGCATGATTCAGTCACAGTTGCCAATACTGATAAAGATCAATGTTTGTATTACTGGTGCAAAATTTGTAGCAGTTAGTGATAACAGAAAGCACATCCAAAATCCTGCATACAAACATGCAGAACATGCTGTTAATTGTAGCATTACCTTCAAACCAAGCACCCTGCCTGGGAACTTGGGACTATGTAGTCTGTAGTACACACTGTCTCCGATCTGCTTTGGCTCACTGCCCTCACACAGCAGGAAATCCTGAGGCTGGTATGAGCTGATGTCGCTTTCTGTGACCTTTCGTTGCAGCATGGTCTCAGCCTCCACACTCTGCACCATACTTCTCAGAAAGAGTAGATGCCGATACTGGATCCCCTGAGAAACAGCTCTCTGGTCGTCAAAACTGCTGAAGAGGTAGGCCAGATGTTCATCTGGGGTGTCAAAGGACAGCTGGGAGAAGGGCAGTAAGGGCATAGAACTCATTCTAGCTGGTTTAAACTCTTCTGTCTCCTCGAGGAAATAGGTGTTAGGTATGGGTGCCACCATGTACAGAGGGTTGTCAAAGTTTTGCGGCTCCCTCCACAGTGAAGACGGCGGAGAAAGTGGAGGAGCATCAGTGCCAGGGAGGGACAGGGTGCGAGCTAACCTCTTCTTTGGAATTGGTGGTGGGGTATTATCAGAGAAAAATCTCACCTGGTGTCGGAAAGGATCTGAGCAACACATTGAGAGGAGTTGAGGTCAGACTGTAACAGTAAGGCAACAGTTAAGTCACAGTCTCTCTAGAAAACCAAAGGCAGTCTGCATCCACAGTGATCCACCCAATAGCAGTTCTACAGGGCATGATAACGTCTAGCTGTGACCTGCATTTTACTGAAGTAAATGTTTCAGACAGATACTTCTGCTCTTTCACTTCTCACTGACTGGAAGGTGAACTGAGAAGACAACCACACATCGTGCTGTTATGCATCAAACAAGGCTGTACATGTCATTTATATTGTCAGAAACGGAGAAAGAAACAACACTAAGTTACATGACATTTGACTGATTTTATTACATGCAAACTCTTATGCATACTATTTCTCTCTAAATTAACTTCACTCTGTAAACCTACCATAGCGTTGGTGTATGGGGCACTGGGCTGCATTACAATCAGTGGGCTCAGGGAAGACATCGTATGAATAGTTTTGATGCAGGTGTTCAACAGAACCGAGGCTAACACAGTCACACCCTGAACTGGACTGACTTCTGTGGAAGAAAGTGCACAGAATAACAAAAACTCTTTACCATGAATATATTCACAGTGCATCAGCAGGCTACAACTATTCTCCAATTCAAACTCTAAATGTATCTGTGAAAGTTTAAAAGACAGAGAGAAAAGGTTTGGATGTGTTGACTGGCACACAGTTACATAAACTGCAATCGACATGCGTCTATACATGCAATGAAGGATTATGTGATTGGGATGAATCATAATGAAAGAAGACAATGAGTAGGACAATCACAGACGTCTACTAGGAGCAATAACAGACAGAACAAAATGTTTTGTGTGTTGGTCTTACCTGTGTTGTTTGACAGGCAATTCTGGTGGCTGTCCCTCCACTTTACTAGGTGAACCAGACGCCATCAGGAACTTACCTAACCTGCTTCTCCTCTCTCACACTTCACACCGAATATTGTGTTAGTGTAGCTTATAGGTGGTTAACTCATTTTCTCATAGGACTTCCCGTTTGTTTCAGTTACTCCCTCTGACACTTTTTCTTCTGCTTCTTACTTTTTTGGGTTCAGCTGCACACTGTTGAGTGGATGTTTTTTCTGTTCTTTGTGCTCAGCTTATCTTTTGCTTTAATCGTTTTAGTCTGAGCTTGAGGTTGGCACCGGAAAAGTAGTGTCTGTTCTGAGGGCAAAGATGTTGCCTGAGCTAACCTCAACTTGACAGAATGGGGAAGAACAGTTAGAGCAGTGCCCCTCAATTTGCACTCTTTCTTTTTCTCTGCTCAAGTTGATCTACATTCACCATATGAAGCCTCAGCATGAACTTGCATTTTTGGATGATGCAGTTTGAGCCTTTACACATGCAATTCTTTCTTCAGGACTCTGTGCTTTATTGACTTTAAAAGGGAAATGAAATATTGTATATAAGTAGGTCAAGACATATAAACTGTGCCCATCTAGTGCATGCATGTCACGACTTTGAAGTTCTGGCCACATTTACACAGTTAGACAACTTCATATTGTGGATGTAAACATTGCCAATAAAAACATGCAGAGAATATTTGTAGCTAGCATTACACACTGACAAATGTCTGAGCTATTTATTTCTGAGTTATTTATCTGGAAAGTGCATTTGGCAAGAAAAAGAGCAACAGATCTTCTGTCTTCAAATGAGATGCCAGTCTTTCTACAAGACATTTCAGCAAGGCTTTTAGTGAAAAAAGAGTAGATTAAATTTAAGAGTTTGCTCTGATAATTCAGATTAGGATTTATCACTGAGCAAGCTTAAAGGCTTTTTCCTGCTGTTTTCTAAAAGCATAATTCCTCTATGAGAAGCTAAAAGTAATAATAAAAAAAATTAGAATTTAATGCCACATAGGTTATACCCTGAAGACTATTAGAGCCCATCAAGACTACAAGGCAACACACACCAGCAGCGAGTTACAACTGAGATACGAACTTTGAGAGGCTATACTTTGGCACAGTACCTGAACTAAAAGCCAAATAGCATATTAGCATGCTAACAACAGCAAATGTTCATGTTTAGCAGGTAAAATGCTTTAGACATTCACCATCTTAGGTGGGGGTAGCATGTTAACCTTTGCTAATTACTTCAGATTACTTAACGCTTATAATAAACAAACAATACCACATATAAGACTAGTCTAATTGGAAGCTGAAAAGGAGTTTTCTCTGTGTTTAGTGTGGTGATCAAGCAGCACTTCCAGGTGAATGTGTCAGGTTTTTCTTTAGGAAAGGCAGTTAGATCCATTTCTTTTGAATTTGACCATGTGGGAACAGAAAACAGAATAGGGAGTACGCATCAGAGTCACAAGGGCCACACAATGTGTGTCACACTGCAGCGTAAATCATCAGGGCAGTACATGGTAAATGAGAAGTAAATAATAGTGAAGTGAAACAAGCTGTAACAGTACTACAAGTAGTTTTCATTATTTGTTGTACATTTATGTAGTTTTGACCCTGGTTCCCAATCTAGGCTCAAAGAGAAATGTGAGCAGTCATGAGAAACAAATGATAGAGGAAAGAAGACACACACAAAGTCGATCATTTCACCCGTTTGTGTCTCAAACAGTCAATTAAATTCAACATCTGAGAAGAGATGTTACTTGAAGTACAAGTCTTTGTATAGTCAAGCAAACTGACAAGTGAAATATTTGCTCAATTGTCAGTTTATGTTGTAAAACTAATGCACACAACAGTCCTGTAATAAGCCATGCCTTCATGATTATTCTAGTGTTCAGTTACTGTTCTGACTGTGTGACCATGATGGAAGCTCTAGTTTGTGGTGTTGCTGAATTTTATTCTTTTATACTAACAGGTGTTTCCACTATTTTGTCTACCTCATTCATATCTTTGGATTCGGCTCATTGGAGGTAAATGAAATATTACAACTCTCCGTATGACACGTTACAGGTACATTTGGGGATAGAGCAGGCATACAGAAGAGAAATTATGCTGCAGCATCTGCTTTATCTTAATAAAATCTTTTAATCCAGCAAACCGAGCGTATGTAATGAAAGCAGAAAGCCTTATTGGCCCTCATGTAAAACCACTTCCAGTGTGTGTGCATACAAAGAAAAAGAGAAAAAAGGATGATGAGTGATTAGAAATTTAGATCATAAACTATTCTTGTGCTCAGACTCTTGTATTTTCCTCACCCTTCACTTGGACAGCCACTATCTGCATCATAATGATATTTAGCCACTAAATTTCAGTGTGTGGGAGAGCTGAGGATGCAGGCTACATAGGCGACCATCATTAAAAGCCTCTCCACTGAACCTCTTCATATGCTAAGGAGCAAGGAGAACTGCCTGGTGTCTCTGCCTGAGGGATGCGTCAGCACACATTCAGCACTGCAGGACACGCGGTTCAGGCTAACTGTGGGAGCTGTACAGACGTATTCAACAGGGGAGTGAATAGAAGCAGACAGCCCGAGAGCGACTGACATTTAAGATCAAGAAAGCGGTGGAGGAATTCATTAACCTTAACACTTTGCTGATGTGAAGTATCCATGCGTACCGTTAGGAGAATCTTAAAGGCGACCTCCATGCTCAGCACTGAAAGAGGTTGATTTTGTTGCAAAAAAATACTGCTTTTGCTAGACAGTGGTCTATTAGTGTTGATTTATTTGTTGTGACAAAAATATAACATTAACACACAAGTATGCACAGATTCATGCTGTTTTGTTTCATAATGGGATTGATGACAGTAAGTACCTGTTCACATTAATAAATGCATAATTGAAACCAAAGTAAGCAGTTTTTTCTAAAATCCAGTCCAGTGATCACATTCCTAACGGCAGGTGGTAAAGTGTCTCCTTATAACATCGTACAAATGGCGTTTAGGCTTGGTGTCTGGGAGTGTGGGTGCAGACAAAGGTGAAACTGTGGTGTTGGTGGAGGAGGCAGAAGCAGCTTTTATGTCTGCCTTTACTAAGATCCCTTTAGTCTGAGAGTCGGTTGAGTCTTTGGAAAGTCTTTTTTTTGTTCCAGGCAAGTTGGAGGAGTTCTCTTTTATGTCTCCAGCCCTCATCCTTGCTTTGCTGAGACTGCATGATGGGTCCTCATGATCTTTGTTTATGCGCCGTAGCGCTGCTTGGCAGAGAAGGGCCTCTTCACTCACCATCTTAGGGCTCTGGCCCAATGTGATGAAGCCGTATGGGGTGGTGACTTTGGTCAGATGCGGCAGGGAGAGGGCAGCTCTGCTGGCAGGGTCCAGGCAGTGCTCGGCCTCGGTATAGGACCCCTCCCTTTGAAGGGAAGACCTCCTATGAGTTAAAGGGTCTGAGACACTCCGCTCAGCTCTGCGGTCTGACAGAACCAAACTGAAGCCTGAGGTGGAGGATGTGGTTGACGAGAGGCTGGAGCAGGCTGGAGAAACAGTTACAGATGATTCCTGCTCTGTTCCAGAAATCCCCATGCCTTTTTCTGACTCTACACCATCTTCTGCTGTCTGCTTGTCCAGTGATCTTAAGCTATTCTCCACAGACAGGCTTGGTATGGTGAACTGTGGGATGCTGTCAGGTGTTAGGATATTTGGAAAAATGTTCTCCCGGCTTGTTTGGGTGTGTGATCCCAAAGAACTCCTGAAGGCCTTTGCACTGCTGGTAGCCCACAGCAGTGCACGGATCCCTGAGCTGCTGTGCCTGCGTGCCGAAAAGTCTACTGATGAACTGGGTCCACTGCAAATAGCTCCAATGCTGAAGGTCCGTGTGACTGTGCTCTTATCCATGGCTAAATGTCTTCCACTATCTTTGCTCACAAGCTTGGTTGTAGATCGGGAAGTGGACTGATGACAAGCAGCTTTTATAACAACTCTACTAGATGTTTCCGCCAACAAATGCATCAACAGATACGTAAATGTGATGAAAGTGAAGGAAATAGTGACCAAACAGGGAGCGTGTCAAGTATGGAAGCATAATGATGAGACCTCACTCTTAAACCTCTTGATATGCTAAAGAGCAGACAGAGCAGCAGCATCTCCACGGCTCACATAAAGATATTCAGTAGATACTATTCATTTAGTTTGACATATGATGAAGGAAAAAAAGAGCAAAAACATGAACACTGAAATGTTTGTCCTTGACTTATATTCAAAGTAAATATAGTTGGTGATTGATTTTTGTTGTCTAGCAGAACACAACTTCATCATTGTGTGGAAACCTGCATGACACTGAACAAATGAAGAAAAACCTGATTTAACATCAGTTCTTCTAAAACTATAGACTAATGTGAAGCTATTCTACATTTCTATTCACAAATGTCACCTCTGTTCACATTTCATGTTTAACTTGAGCACCTTATTTCATTATTTAAGAATCCACATTGAAAAAAGCTTAGTAAACAGCTAATCATCCCCACTCTGCATAAAATATACAGCAACATAACAAAACCATGCAGTAATCTAATCAGAGCTAACAGAGCTCTCTTGAACATTTTGCACTGCAGGCTTTACTCCCAACACTTTAGATTTGAGTGAATCAGATATTAGATTTGGGTTTCAAGATGAGTTTTTTTCATGCACTTCTTCTTTTATGTATGACTACATGGTGCTGCAAGGTACATGTGATGTTCCTTATATGCAAACTGTGCAGAACCTGATCACATTACCTTTGATTCAAACAGATCTGATGCAAATCATCACATCATTTGTGTAATAGCTTTTATCTAGTTGTCTAATCACAATCGGTTCATACATGGAGATTCAGAATGATAATCAAAATCTACTGTTGAGCAAACCTGGAAGTATTAGCGTCTAAGGTAAGGGTCACGTGACCACCTCTGGGCCAGTTGCAGGTTAATTGGCGGGGCCTGTTGATTAGTCCGCGTTGATTGCGCCAGGTGCAGACCTTCGCGCTGATTGGCTGTACCGCAGTAACTTCAGGGTACATTTCACCGTGAACAGGGCGCAGGTTGTAGTTCAGTTCCTCCTCAGGTGCATCAGGCTTTGACCCGCAGCACGATGACTTGTGACCTCCACAGCGGCACCGTGGAGCAGGAGCACGTCAGGGGGCTTAGTGAGGTAGGTTACGTGAGGAACGTCCCCAGGGCGTCTGTAGCTGACGGAGCATCGTGAGTGCCTGTGGTTGCTCTGCTGCTTTTCACCTGTGTTGTCCGCTCACCTGTAGGACGGAGTTGGGAGGAGACAGGGTGTGCTTCGCTCCGTGCTGCACGGCCTCTTCTGGCCGTTCCGGATCGTGGTGCGTGTTGAAAGCGTTTCAACATGGTTTCTGTTTGTCTTGTTTGCGGCCTAACACCTGCTCCTGTCTACAGGTACGCGCATATCGCGGGTTTTGGGAGGTCCTGGGCTTTCGGCAGCCACAGGGGAGAGCCATCGCTAGCCCCACGGATCCCAGTCCTGCACGCCCAAGTCTCACCGGCCGAAAGCGCCTGCGTTGGGTCACCCGGTTGCTGCTATCGATCCTTCCTCGCTGGGTGCAGGGCGCCCTGGGCTACCCGGTGTCCAGTAGCATCGGGCGCTCCCTGTCCCCAGGTATTGATGCCTTTAGGTTGTATTTGTGCTTCTACCTCAGCAGTCATGGGTTAGGTCACAGGGATGACTCTGACTTTTCACAGGCACAGATGTACAAAGGAACCTTGGGACTAACTTAACTTGTTACCCAACAGAAATCAGAGTTTCTCCTACGAAACCTTGTGGAAAAGGCAGCAAGAGAAAGCAGGATGATTTAGATGATGAGGATGACGAGCTGCATCAGACCTGGGTGGAGGCGCTGTCTCAGGAGCTCCCTAATGATGAAGGCCCAGAGGAGGATCCTGATTATGAGGTTGGTGCTGATGAGGGGCAGCAACTGTTTCCTTTATTGTTGAGCTTAATGCTGTGAACAGAAATGTGTAGTTGTTGGGTTGTTTAATCTTTAAAGTGATATAGAGGAAAATAAGGCTGTTGCATTGCTCAGTGAACACAAGGTATAAATACTGAAAGGGCCTGAAGTTGTCAAATTTCATTAGTCTTAAAATGGTGTCAAAAGGAATTTTGTCTGAATACTCACTGTTCCTCAGCCCAGTACTGTAGAGACAGAGAGTGAAGAGTACTGCTCGCACAACAACACAGAAAGTGATCTTGAGATTCATGAGAAAGGCATGGTTATCATTGAAGACGTGAACACGGTAAGATGAATCAAAGCAGTACGCTTTTGACTGGAGACAGCCTGTTTTGGTTATGTGGAGGGAAAAACCATGTACTAATTTTAATTTTTGTGCTTCTAGGATGTCAAGCTCTCCGCTGCAACTTAAGCCTTTTGCCCTGTTTAATGTGTCATATTGACAATGTTTATATATGTATGTTTATATTAATTCAATAAAACTTTGTCCTTGCCTTGATTGCTGTGGTCTCCACTAGATGGCACTGTTTGTTCTTTTTGTAGCACTCAAAGTAAGGAAGTGTCAGGTACTGATGTGTTGTATAAGACCTGTTAATTTGTTACAGCATTCATTTCTCAAATTTAGATCAAGCGACTATTATAAAAGGTTTTACAGGTTGGAATTGATGCTATGATCATTGTGCCATACTGAAGGTTAAAGTGTCTAGTTGATTTCCAGTTATAAGCTTTGCTTCATGGAACTTAAAGGACCATGATGGCATTTGACCAGTGTAGTTATGTCCTGTTATTCTTGGTGCCACTAGAATGCAAATTAAGCTTTAAGCACTGACGTCTTGGAGCGTGTGGCCTGACTTGTACGTCTAAAAGGACAAATGAGGTTTGACAAGGTTCATGTTGGTTTTACTGCTCTGAATGAGGACAGTATGTAATTGTCATGTGAAACTATGCAGAGTTTTGAGTGGTCCTGTTTATGCAAATTAAACTCAATGAGTAACATGTTCTGTGCACATTCACAATGTGCACGTTCTTTGGTTTTAGGGTCTGCGTTTTAGCCCAAGCAAAACCTGAGTTGGTTTCAGCTTGTGGCCTGTGCGCATCTATTAAGTGGGCAGTATGTGGGGCTTGAGTTGATTCTAATGTACATAAATCCGTGAGCTGGCAAACCCAGTGAATGACTCAGATCTTTTCATTTACCCACTAGTTACATTTTCAGTCTATGCCAACTGAAAGTTGGCTTGTTTCAAGTTGACAATGTATAGTTGCACCTGAGGGCAGCATTTCATTTAATTAGGCATCACACTTTAATATCTTTTACACTTATGTGGTCCAATAATAGACTGGCACAGCTAGCCAAAAGGCAAAATTTAACTGACGAGTAAAATCAGCTTTGATCTATTCTGATGATCCTATGTCGCTGGTGTGTTTTTGTAAAGTTACCTGTACTATGCAAAAGCAAACCAATGATAAAATTATCCTTTTGTAAATGCATAGACTTACTATATCCTAACAATGGCTTTCAAGTAATGGTGTTGATCTACTGAAGTTCGTTTTTTTTTTTTTTTTTTTTTTTATTTAAAAACTGTCTAATTTTGTGTTTAAGCTGCACTTTAGTCACAAGTGATTCACAACAGAATGGAACTCATGACTTGTGCATTTATGGCTGCAGCTGTGGACTTTTAAAGAGTGTGATGGATAAAACCAGAGCTATTTTTTACTTTAAGTATGTGACTCAGTTGTTCATCCAAGCAGAAAATGTGTTATCACAGAGCACACATCCCACTGGCTCCCTGCTGCAGGTGAGGGGGATGCTGCTGCTATTGGTTCTCACATGACTGACATCTGGAGAAGGCTGTCGAGTGTCATTTAGTGCTGCCCACAGTCCTACCTCTTCTGTCCTCTTGAGTTGCAGTTATAGGAGTAGGTGGCAGGCTACTGTGAAGAGCCACCACAAACCTCTTCAAAATAACTGAACCATCATCCTTGTTCAACAATCAGCACCCACTCTCCCTCATTGTAGGTACTATTGTTCACCCCTTTTACATTGCTGCTGATGGTGCAGCAGAACAAATCACTGTCAGAGATGAGCTAATGTAGATCTCTTGTTATGGGAATGATTTCTCTGCAAGTTATTTTTAGGCTGGTTTAGTCTGTCTGGTTTAGATGCAGATGAGTATGAGGGAGGCTATAAGAAGTATTTATCAAAGTAAGCCTGCATGGAACTGTTATGCAGGAAGTTTAAAGGGGAATTACATCTGTTTTGTTCTTAAAGGGCTGTTTATTAGTCATGAGGTATACAGCCGGTATATAGCAGGTGCTTTTGGAAATTTAAAGTTGGCTTTGAGAACCAAAAATGTAAGGCAAAAAAAAAAAAATCTCAGAAATTTTGTCGATATGTGCCAAAAAACAGGAAAATCCAAATAAAACATCTGACATTTTCAACACTAAACTTCCTGAACCCTGCAGGGTTATTTTAGCGTATGGTGTTTGTTACTTTGTCCACTCTGAGTGATGACAATCTAGTGGACTTGGCTAAATAGGGACAAAATCCAGTATAAATGAGAAGCATATTAGTTATTTGGACAACATCCAGCTGCCTTCATTTAATTCCTGAAAACAACTCGAGGTTGTTTTGCCTGAGCTTTGTCACTTCCTTTTTTTATTTCCCTCTCAGATGTATTTCACCTCCTGATGCTGGGGTGCAAAGGAGCTGCCACGGCAGAGAACACATTGGTTTGAAATAAACTCTTGATGTTTGTGTGTGTTTGTGGGAAGGGCAGCAGCCGTTAGAGCTGGATACAGAACCGGAATGGATGGTCTCTGGGGGTTCTCATGGCTGTCTGAACGTTTGAAGGGTAGACTGCACAGTGGAGGCAGCGATAGAGAGCATCGACCTCTATCTCTGGTGTTTTGAGCCAGCTGGAGACCGTTTTTAAACCAGAATCTCTCTCTTTGCTTTTCAACTGCAAGGTGAAAACATTGTCTTGGAAGGGGCTGTGAATTTCATGTGTAGTCCCAGGTGTGCTATAAACAAAGGTGGCCTGCCTCATGCTGTGAAAGTAGTGGTGGTCTTGTTCTGTAATGTATGGCTGCATGCAGCATGATTTGCTGAGGTGATCAGTTGGTTATGTTGCAGGGAGCAGATATTATGGCCATGTGAGCACCTCTAGTTTTGATGCATCACATGTTATAAAAACACACACACAGACTTGGTCCACTGCAGAGCTGCATCCAGAACTTTTGGTACCATAGGCTTGTTGTCACCTTGAGTGAATGGCAGCAGGTGCCAGCTGCTCCCCAGGCCCTGTAGTCTGACCTGCGGGCTATTATGTGCTGCATTACAATGTGGTTCTGTAATGTCAGCCAAAAAAACCCATAACAAAACACCCAAACTTGCTCCCCTGCCTCTGACTTTTCTGCTGTAACCTTCTTTACCTGCCCTCAGCATCATCATGCAGGCTGTTTCACTTTACCCTAGCCTTAAGGAAGAGCTGTCCCTGAAGATTTCAAAAGCATCCATCATTGCCAGGGAATCAGAGCAGGAAAAAAGGCTTGAAAAGTAGATGCAGCCTTCAGTCATACACTTTGATGCACAGGACAGTCAGGGCTCTCTGAAAGTTTCAAAGTAAAGGGAAACTGCATGAAAGTCAGATTTTGTGTAATCACTGTTGATTTTAGCACTGGTGAGTGAGTGGAGGATCAACTGCTGGTGGAAGGGCAGCTGCCACCTCAGGACACTATCGCTCAAAATCTATTCAAGCTGTAGGGGAAAGACAGAATTGAGTAAATTTGTTTTAGAGTTAATTTGACGTGGCAGCAGTTTTCATTTCCTTAATGTTGGTTTTATCCCCCTCTGGGTTTTACATGATAATCTGATGTTCTGAACTATTACAGGCCAGCTTATCCTGAAATTCCTCTCTGAGTTACAGACCTCACCTCATCTTCTCATTTGGATGAGTGTAGTTTATGTCTCACCATGTTCTTTGATCAATCCAGTGGGATAAAAAGGCTTTGCTGCTTTCTGTGATTGTCCTCGTCTGTCCAGAAGTTGGTACCGCACTCTGACACTGAGACAACCAGCAATCTGCACAGAGCCCTCAAAGTGTGAGAAGTCAGCCCCGGCTGATATCAGTAAGCAAATCCATTTACACATACAGGATGCTGTTCTGAACCACAGCCCAGAGGGCAGAGGATATTTAACTGGAGGATGGAGCATGTAGTATTTCAGTCCAGGAACTCAGACAACTTGTAAATCTTTATTCACAGTCAGGAACTGCAGTACAGATGGTTCCCTCATCCGATTCCTCTGACCTTTGTCTCCCTTTTATTCAATTTGTTCACACCAGCTGGAGGATTTCTGTCACTTTATGTTAACCGCAAGTCAGACTGAATTGGATTTGACAGGCCAAATGTCAAACATGTAGGTCACACCAAAAGCTGTTTGACTGGTGATCAAGTCAATTAGGTACTGTAGGAATCAAAAATAGGAAGATTCAGGTTTTGTTAACCAGCCAGTTTGTGCAGCATTTTTAAAGTAAGTGGTAGCAGATTGGTAGGAAGCCAGTTGTTTGATTGTGTCTTGCAGAACTTGTGAGGCTGTGCAGCTGAAAATGTGACAAAATGTCAGTTTAGTTCTCCTTTTCAGGCTAATATCTTTGATTATGCTGCTGAGTGTTTGCAGTGCAGGTGTGGTGTACCTAGAGTGTAAGTATGGAAAGTATCTTTAACCCCAATGAATGTGCTGGGTTTTGTGCTCCAGCTTGGTGCCACATTTTATCTTGAGATTTATAAGATGGATGGCATAAAAGAGAAATTTAAATGGAAATTTGTACAATCAAATGACTTGAAGTATATTAGTCCATGATACATTGGTTCATTCACTTAAAGCAAACCAGTAAATCAGCTGGAATGACTCACATTCACTTGATCTGTTGGTGTCTTATCTAATCAACACTGAGTAGTTCTGTAAGCAGCTTTGGATGAGGATGTCTGCCACATGCAGGAAATGCAAATGTAAAGTACTGAAAATCTCAGTTCATACTGAGCACTTTCAGGCAGCAACAGTATCCACAATTTTCACTTGAGAAATACATTGTGTAAATTTGTCCTGCGGATGTGGCAGTTCCTGCTAAGTCTCTCCAGACTTTTCTCTTGGAATACATGTGTTTTTGACTTAAATGTTCATTTACTGACTTAATCTTTGAGATGTAACATTAAATAATGTGTCACAGATGTTGTTATAGAACATGGTAGAAGAAATATGCAAGTTATTAACATTAAATGAAAATGAATTCAAAAGTATGAATAAATATATTGATGCATGTTGCAACTACACATTTATTATATAAGATTATACAGTATACACATTATATCTAAACATTACTGTACTATGAAACCTTTAAACTTTTAAAAATGCATCTCAAGGGTGAGAAAGTTTCAAAGTCAAAACTTAAAGTATAAAATCTTCTAAAAAACTCAAACATCTGAATCTAAAAACTGTGCCGACATTAAGACACAGCTCTTGAATAGGGACAGTTTGGCACTTTCCACCTTGTGTTATCTTCAGCTGCAGCAGATGTCATGCCTGAAATATATGTGTTTTAAATTGTTGCTTCTAAATTTTCATTTCATTTAATCACACTGAAAAAAACGACCGATTTAGCTGAGCATCGCACTGTATTTTCAAGAAGACAGAGAAACAAAAGTTGGAATTCACTTTATCTGTTACCGCAGCTTTAAAATAGTTTGATCAGAACAAGGTTGGGTTGAATGTAAAAACACCTTGATTTTATGTTTAGGGCAGTAAAGACAGTGAACCTTCTGACAAAGTATACACGTGTGACTGGTATCCCTTTCTGAACCAAGCAACCTGCTGCCTGCCAGCTTTACTCCAGGCTTTTTTGGTTTCAAGAAATCAGCATGGGATTTATATTCCTCAAGTGACGATAGGAAGGCAGCTGCTTCCTCAGATGCAGCAAACAGGATCCCCACCTGCTCACATATTGAGTAGACAGATGATTTTCAGTGTCATTTTTAAGACTCCAAACACAGACCATTCACCAGCATCAAAATAACTCTAAGACTTGTGTATATATTAGAATGAGAAAAACTAAGCTGCCAGTCCCATGTGCCTTTTTTAAAAGGCATTAAATTACTAAAAACATTGTGTTTATTCTTGGAGGAACAAATAATTGGTCTGATAGATTTAAACTCTAAATACCTGTTTTTTGATAAATCAGCTTACGCTGTCATACCACAGCAGAAAAATATGCTTTATTTCCAGTCCCTATTTACCATAAGCATTGTCTAAACATATAATAAATGATTTATAACACACCATCATGTAGCTGTAAAATGATATGGGTTTATTAATGCATTTGTCACCAAACAATCCTCCTGCTGCTTAGACGGGGATAATGAATAGCAATCCAGTAAAACAGTTGTACTCCTATCAAATGTTTTAATAGGAAATAGGAAATGTTGACCAATACGGTATGCCATTATATCTGTTTCTAAATACATTACACTGTGCTCTGAATTATTTGTTGTATGTTCATATAATGCTGGCAGTGCCTTTCCCATCCTAATGATTTCACCTTGTTTGTCTAGTGACCAGTTTTGGTTGTGTTAGCTTGATATTATATTATATTATATATTATATACATATTGTGTTCTCATCTGGCTTAGCAGTGTACTTAGCACACACACACACACACACACACCAATCATGCTTGTTAGCTAATGGATAACCTACATTAAGGAGTCTGTAATTGTTTAGTTGCAGAGTGTGGCAGCTTCACTGTGACAGCATTGGAAACTAAGTTTTTTTTAATTATACAGCAGACTTCTAGACGGTTAGAAGAGAGGGTTTTTAAAATACTGCAAGTGTTTTGAATGTCTGTCTGGGTTTTTCCAAAATTTTCTTTTAGAAAAGTTGATTTCTTCTGTGACCCAAATTTATACATGAGAGGCACAAACTTAAGCCACAGACTGTTTGTTAAAAAATGTCTACTGCCATAATGCAATTCTTTTTGTCCAGTATATTGTTAAGTGGAGCTGTGAAATAAATGAAGAGGAGGATATTTCCCTCTGAGAAGTAATAAAGTCTAAAATATATTGAGAGGAAATTGCCTCAAAATTGTACTTAAGAGGCATAGTACTTAAAAGTACTTAATGTAGTTCCAACATTGCATAAAATATATTTGTGAAAAACACTTTGTAAATACTGCAAAGCCTTGTGTAGGGTTTAAACAACCAAGTTAATCATCTACAGTAACTGAAAAATGTGCTTGACGTGCAGGTCTGACCTCTAATGTTTAAAACCAAATGGTTCTGTTGATGTGACTGGTTTTTTTTGGATGATGATATTCTGGGCTCATATTTTAGCACATCTTACATATTTCACTCTTCATGGCACCACAGTGTTTTTCAGTCATCATCCCATTAAATATTTTCTGTGACAGCAAAGAGACAAACATGCTCCAATTACCAGCTGTCCAATTAATCCATATTTTTATACTTGTTTCTTGTCCTTGTGGCGAAACTGTTTGTAGAGTTTACATGAGTAGAGTTTGTACTGATGATGCTGTTTGAAAGATGTAAGACAAAAGAATGAAAGGATGCAGATCTGTGATGTTAAAGACGTCTGTTGGGGGAGGCTGAATATCCACTGCAGAGGATTTTACTGGAGCTTCAGATTTTCTGGCTTATGAGGACAGTATTTATTTTGAGGTTAGATAACCTGTGGTATCTTGCAGACATTACAAATTGAGTTCTGTCTGTCTACTAGATGTTGAGATTGTTTAGGGATGTTGCTCTCTGCAGTTTTCTGTATCTGCTGTTGCTTTGTTAGTCATTATGTTTTTCCCCTCAGCTCTGTGTAGTCCTGCGCTTTTTGAGTATGTGCCAAGCACAGCTGAGTGACAGTAGTGATAACATGCAGAGTGAATGTTAAGCTTTCCCTTAGTCACAGGGAGATTTTGCAGACACACACACACACACACACACACAGTGAGAGAGTGAGTCTAAACCTGCATCTTTGATGTGCCCAGTGGCACTAATGAGATTTGTCATCTTTTCAGACAGAATTACTGCAGTCTTTGTTCAGTGTTTGCATTTATCTCTGGACTCACACATACACACAGCAGCTAAAGGTACACACACTCTGGGTGCAGCCTGAGCAACTGTAGTTCATTGGATGACTTCCTATCAGTGATTCATTTCATTTCAAATATGAATTTTCCTCATGACTGCTGAGCAAAACGTGACACGGGACAAAATTCAGCAAGAGGACGACCTTTGTTTTGAGTGGAATGGATGGACAATGAGATATAGACAGATAGGTACAAATACGTGTGTGTGCGTGTGCATGTGCGTGTGTGTATTTTATTGATTTGAGCTGTATAATAATGTTTCCCTCAGACCTCCTCAGGCTCCTGTAGATAGTGATGATATCTGGGATTGGTGAGCCAACAGGAAATTAAACCAGGTGGTAACACCTCGTAGCCTCACCGGCATTTCAAGGGTGAGACAACTCAAAAGGCCTTGGGTCAGAGAAAATAACATTTCCACATAGACATGCTGTTTTTTTCTTTGGAAACTCTACTATCTGGAGACCCCAGGGTTTGATGGGTTTTCATTTCTTCTCGCCTTGGCAGTCTGGCTACTGGTTATTGACCACAGTGACTTTATACCTCTGATATGTCAAACGATTTTTCTGACTTCACTGTGAAGTGCCAGGAAGGACAATCGTCCATTTGACCTCCTCATTGCTGTTGCTCCCATTCTGACAGAGCTTTAGAAAGTACGTTCCGCTCTGCCTCACTATTTTGAATTTGAATGTTTTGCGGTGGAAAAGAGGGCGCACATAAAATGAAAGCATTCAGAGAGATCAGAGACTGTTAGGGGTGAGCGTGTACTTTTAAAGACGGCCCATAGAGAGAGATGTAGTGATGGAGAGTGGCATCACAGTAGCTTTGTAGCATTAGTAGCATTAACAGTTTCTGGCAACTGTAGATGTGCTGCTTGGCTCCAGCCTCCTTACATAACATAAAAAGAGATAGCCAGAGGCATCGGAGCAGGACTGATGAACTGCTGGGCATTGAGTGCTCCTCTGATACCTGGAGGCACCAAAGCAGAGGCCATTTGACAGGTCTAAAAATAATCAGGAGATGTGGTGACAGAGAGAATGAATGAGAGCAAAATGGGAACACCTTTTTTCACCGTCTTTTATCTCTCTGAAATGTATCCAGGGGCCATAAATAGCTTTTTGTGTTGCTTTGATAGTAGCTTGAAATAATCTCAGCACAAATCATCTGCGGCTGACTCCTGGAGCTAAGTTTGGTTTGTCACAGTGCCCCGCTGTGATGTCTTCTATAGTACTTTTAGTAATTGCATAACTTTTGATTTATAATGGTGGACTTTCCGTATTTTTTAACTTTGTAATCTGTCCCCACACACACACGCACACACACACACACACACACACACACACACACACACACACACACACTCCCCTGCCTGCACCCTCTCTATCTCTTCCTCTAGCTTCCTGACATTTGTAATGATGTTTATGTGAACTGTGTGCACTGCAGCACTCGGCTTAACTGAACTGGCCACCAGTCCTAATCGGCTCTCCGGGCCTGAGCGCTAACAAGCTTAAAGCAAAAGGGAGCAGTGGTCAGCAAGAAAAATCATCTGTCACGTATATTTTTGTTGACCACTGGTGTTGTAACGTGTTCGGTATTCAAATGAGAAGTCTTGTACACTCTATTGTTTAATGAATATTTCTCTGCATATAAACACATACACATCTTAGTTACATCGGTACATTATATAACGTATGAGTAAAGCTGCAGAGTCCAGTGGGAGAACATGATCACTCCACTTTCTTGAACTAATTACAGAAAAAATCCCATCTTTTTTCCCATTTCATCAAAGTCAGACCATGGAAGAACACTACTTTTGTGCCTGTCTAATTGGTTTTCATTGTATCTTTCCTGCTTCATTTGCTTGTATCGTCTGCAGTTATTTAGATTCCTCTTGTCTGAGCTGTTAAAACTGGCTGGAAACCACAGTAAAGAGAAGCATAACCCCAGAGCTTTCTAATCCACCCACTATCCTGCTATGCCTCGATCTGCATACGATGTGGGAGGCTATTGTGTGAACTCACTGATTTGATGCCACACTCACCACACACACACACACACACACACACACACACCAATCTGCAGTAAATTGCGATCAAGGCTCCCGACGAGGGGTGCAGTCTGAGATTTTTCTCCTGCATTACATATTTTTGCACAACCTGCAGAATGTTTTATTGTCTGCAGTTTCTCATCCTCTGGGTAGATCTGCATTCAGTTTTTTTCTAACAAAAAGGAAATAAAAGCTTTTGTTGTTGCTACAGATGTGGAGCAAATATTGCTAAAATTTAGTCTGAAGATGTTGATATATTATAATTTAGTTCAGTGACAGTATTTCTGATAATGTGCTTATCTCATTCACCCTAAATAGATAGGGTTAGAAAGCTCAGAGGAGTCTTTATGTGTAATTGTTGCCTCCAGCTGCCTATAAGCACTGTGTTAATGTCTGATTTTGTTTACATAGATTGACCACACCCATGTAAATATGAGCCACAAAAATGTAAAAAGGACCAAAACAGCTTTTCTTCCCAATTTGGCTGTTTTTGTCCCCTTGATAAGCACTCCTATTATTTATAACTTACTGCTCAATAGCCCTATGACCAAGCTCCCATAATCCCCTCTCGCATGTTCCACAGGCTGCATATTTTACATCCCAGCTGATGTTATTTTTGTCTTGGCGAAGAAGTTGCAGAGAGTGACGACATCACATCATATCTGTGGCTGACTCTCTGAAAGAGGACATGCAGATGCAGGATTCTTACAATAATATTCCACATGTTTTTGTCATGATGCATTTGGAGTTTTATATATCGGATCTATACATTTTTTGTTGGCTTATGCTTTCTCCAGCTGGCATTAGGCAGTTTAAAGTCTCCCACGCTTTTGGCATTTTGTAGTAAAAGGTGGAAATGAGCTGTAGCAGAGCAGGGCTCAGTAATCCTCCCCTCCATGCCTTCCAGCCACATACCCCTTATTTACTCTTGACAGCTTCAAATTGAAACTGTGATCACATTTTCCACACCGTTCCTCGGCTACACTCAGTTTTAGAGCTGACCAACCTTATAGTATGAAGTGAGGTTTTTTTTTTCTTATCTTGTTTCTCTCCCTGTCTCTCCCTCCTGATATCTCATTTTTCTGCAGCTTAGACTTGCCTTCAGAGATTTATCAATAGCTGAATAGCTGACTGATATCGTTTTCTTTTCTGATCCCTCCAGCCTCTCTCCCTCTCTGGCTCTCTATAGAGTGGACAGTCCATTTGTTAAGATTGAAAAGGAAAAAAAAAGTCAGAGTGGACTTGGGATTGGAGTAGGAGAACTGAGGGAAGAAAAGGTGGATTAATCAGGGCCAGTGTGGGTGACAGTTACAGAACATTCTGCCATTATCGCCTGGTATCATGGGAGGAAAGATTCCTGGCTGTTGAGCGAATGTAAGTTGTTTGTCTACACTTGCACCTTAAAAAGTTCTTGTTTGTACACTGTCCGGATTTACTGCATCCAAGGATTTGACCCAGGAAGAAGCAAATCCAGAATTTTACAAGGCTTTATAAGTATATAGCTAAATTCCACACATATATTCTCTCAGATCAACCTTCAACTTTTCATTCCGTTGCTCTTACTGGAACGGTTGCACATAATTTAACTTTGCAAAGGCAGATATTGTAAGACTCCACTGTCGACAGTATGAGTGGATAATACAATTAAATCTATAGAGTGGAACAGATGGCTCTGTCTGAACACACACACAGTCATACACACAGTTAAAGGACACCCACATATTATTCAAGTTCTAACTCCAAAACGCAATTAACAATGCCCTTATTGTTTGTTTTCACTCTGTTAAACGCACATTGTCTCTCAGTACACTACAGATGTTTAAAGTCACACACGTGGCAAATATCACCTGTGTCTATTCACTTCCTTGCTCCTAAATCAATAATAGAAAGCCCACCTATAGCTTGCAGCCAGAGTGTATACAGAGTGTGGCCATGACAGTCTGGGACTTTATTCCAGTCCTGGCTTTGTGTCCAGACGTGCTCTACCATGAAGTTGTGGACAACAGATTGAGCGCTTGGCTAGGCTTCACATTACTCATTATCTGTCCCAGTGGCACACAAGCCTGCAAACAGAGATGAACATAGGGACCAAGGCTCATGCCCAAATGGACAGCAAAACTCCAATCTGGAAATGTGCACAGTCTGCCTATGTGTGAAGGTGTCCTTCAGAAAGATCCTGCAGGTTTAAAGACACACATGTATTTACTGTCCTCTCAGCAGCGACACTCATTTCAATATGCCCTCCAATTTGACCTCATCTTTAAGTGATGATGCTGTTTAGCTGTGATGTTACATGTGATGTGATGTGAGCAAATGATGAAGTCAGATGATCTATATTTCTCTTAATGTCAGAGTGTGTTTCTTGTAACCATGATGACAAAGACCTTCTAATCTTGGTGAAGTAACCACAATGTTTCTGCTCAACCTAACCACTAAACTTCATCAAATCTTTTCTGTCCAACTGTGTTTTGTAAGGCTCAGTAGTTTGGAAAGACATAACAGGGACATCAGATCAGGTGTATTTCAGCATAAAATAGAAAATGTGGACCTGGTATACACATGCACAAACTTAAACATCTGGCTTCCCTCACACATGTTGTTAAATTAAGAAGCAGAAGATGTAATAATGAAAAACACAAAAACCATTAACCACAACGTGACATTTAAACACAGAGCGCCAACAAGTAACATGTGGTTTTAGCAAGTGAAACGTGGTGTCAGTCATTTCTGTAATGGCCCCATGAATTCCAAATAACAATACTGAAGTGATTTAAAGAATCAGGAAAGTGATGGATGTTTTATAATCATTTTTCATTTTTTCTTATTTCTGTCTTCTTTCACTCTCTTTTAGAGTTGGTTTGCTTAAGTCTGTATATACAGTATGTCAAAGATCCCAATAAGCAGATAGGATGGACAACTGAGGGGTAGAAATAGCAAGTATAACAATAGTGTGTATTTAATTGCCCAGGTGGGGTGTCCATCACTGTAGAAGGTTTGTACACCTTTTGTATCAGCGAGTGGTGAAAATGAGAATACAGTGAGGATTTGTTTGGCTTTTGGCAGAGACCAAGCATTTTCATTTCATTTGTAAATCAAGATCATTAAGCCAGATGTATAGGAGCTGTTTAGGAGGCAAAATATTACAACACACTTCAATCACCAACACGTCACAATCACTGTGGGCAACAAAACATAAGACTATGCTGCTAAAGTCCCATTGCATTGAAAGTGAAGCTTGTTGCTTTATTAATGGCAGGGGCTCATGGTCTGATGTATTCGCTGCAAAATGTCAAATAAGGAAGAAGCAATTAGAGGCGACTCCTGGTGACTCTGTCTCATTTAAATCTAATAAGCATTTTGTTATCCTTTCCCCTGTGTATATAAGCAACAGGCCATCTGTTCAGTTTAATTGAGTTTTGTGACTTTAAGTAGCTCTGAGTCCTGAGACAAAACCGAACACTCCACCCCTCTGATTTATTATGATGCATGATTTTATGTCGTTTGGAAATAAACCTCCTGTTGTGCATAGTTGGTGAGATGTGTCTACAAAAGTCAGCATGATTCAAATTCCTGTGCAGAGTAAATTTGTTTGGTCTTGGCTGTAATATTGTTTCTTACACTCATAAATACTAAAGTTGTCTCCTCAAACTAGTGTGTTTGTGTGTGTTTTTGTGTGTGTTTGTGTCTGTGTGTGAGGGAGAGAGAGGAAAAGGATGATCATGACTTCCAGCTTATTGTCTGTTGCAGCTCTGGACAAATAGTTTTGGACATAACTGAAACTGTACAATTAAGTATTACTGAACATGCTCTTTAAAGACTCACTTCATTCTGGGGCTTGAATAATCAGAATATTCCTGCAGCTTACTGTATGTTGTTGGTTCTTCCTCATTTGCAGGTGTTCACCTTGCTCACTTCATTTCTGCCAACTTGAGCTTTATTGAAGCGCCAATCTGTGAATTATTTTACCTTCACCTTCTCCTCACTCTAAAGGCTTTTATTTAATGGATGATTTCAGCTGTTGTGTAATAGAGCTGCAGCCATGTTTGTTGTACTGTTTTATTTTATTTATACTCCTGTCATCCACAATTTCAGTTGTAATATTACATTGTAATTTAGTTCTACTTCCAGTTTTCCTCACACACTCACACACTCACACACACACACACACACACACACACACGCACACACACCCTCACACACACACACACACGCGCGTGCGCGCTTTCTCCTCCATTTCATTTAAGATTAAACATTAAATTTATGACTGTATTATAAAGAATTGCTGTAGTTTAATCAGCTGACCTAGCAGAGGGATTTACTTCCATCCACAGTGTGCTTTATTCCTGTAGATTTGATTTAATTAATGAATGAATATACTGCCTGAACCACTCATATACAAACAACATTCATGCACCTGCTACTTATTCACTACCAGGAAACAATGAATTATTTAACATTGAAGCGGCCTGCAATTTTCTGGATCTGCTGCCAGCTACACAGACTTCTGTGCTTCCTCAGAAAAAAACTACATCTGTATGTCTGTGTTTAATCAGAGATCTATCACAAATATGTCTTGGTTCCTCTCTCTGGTATTGCTGTGGGCATTTCTATGCCCTGCATGTCCCTGACATTGGCAGGAAGCTGCAGTGGTTGTTCATGTGATGCAGTGATGTGTGCAGAGTAGGGGAGATATTCCACGTTCCCTTCTGGGAGGCACTGACCCTCAGAGCTAAAGGCAAGGGACCATCTCGCAAGTGCAGCACTAACCTCTCATTGTAACAGGACTGACATTGACCCAGAAACATGCAGCTTGCAGTTGTTTTTTGTGCTTCTGTCATGTGTGCATTGCAGTAAGAAAAAAATGTGTGGGCAGGTCAGATTTTATCCTTGAAGGGTTATATTCTATCCCTGCTGACTCGACTATAGCTGTGACAAGTGATGGGCAGAAAAATCTAAAAAAAAGAGAAACTGAGTCAGACAGTTGTATTGACAGTTTACTGCATGGATTGTTGTTATTTATTACTGAAATCTGCTTCTGTGCCTCAGTTTGCCATGGAGTGAACTTGAGTTACTTGACAAGGATGAATGAATTCAGTAATGCGCTTCTGTTTGTTTTTATGCCTCACCTATGTTCTTTATAGGCAAATTTAGACTGTAATTGATATAATTAGAAATGCGACACTGCACTAAAGTGACTTATATATGTTTTTTTTTCTCTGTTTAATAAGGTCGTTTTTGCTAAAAGTGACTAATATTCCAGTGCAACTTATAGTCTAGAAAATACAGTAAATATTTTCCTTGGTAGAGACCAAAACAGAGCTAAAAGAGAGTGACTTTGCCAGAAATATGATTTCAAGTTAAAGCAGATATTTTCCTGTAACTACACTGTAGAGTGTAAATAAGCAACAGTTTGATAACAAGTTCATTATATAAACATAAAATAATAATAATAATGATGATAGGCACTTTTCCCAATTTTTCTCTGCTGCCACAAAATGCCCAATGAGAATGTTATATAACTGTTATTGCAGTTTAAGGCAACTAGTAGTAAAGGTTTAACTGCAGCATACAGTAGGATTTAGCAACTCTGACACACATAATGTTGCATAGTTTTATTGTTTTGTCCTGTAAACCCACATGTGACTACAAAGAATCATCCAGTGTAGTCATGTTAGGAGGAAAGGACTTCAGGGTTCACAGGTGGAAGAGCAATAACTTTTCACTTTATGTATGTGTTCGAACCTGTCTTTAAAGAGCTTACAATAACATTAATTTAATACTTTACTTTTGAGTGCTGGTGGTGTGCACTGCTTCTCAAAGGTCAAAAACTCCAGATTGTGCCTTTAAGAGGATGTTCAGACTCTACACCACAGAGAAAAAAATAGAAGAATCTTCTGAGCCAGCCAGTTTATTCCACGGTGAATCCCTGCAGAAACAGAGACACTGCATACCTCTCTAGTTCTTGCTGCAATGGTTTGCAAATCAATCTGACATAATGCAAGAAGTCAGAAGCTGCTCGAGGCCCACAACCGCTGCAGTCCCTGGTTCCTGTCTGTATGAAAAGAAAGTGTTTAAGTGTGCACGTACACATACACATACATACAGTCTGTCATTTGTCTTTATATTTACTCAAGCAAATATCCTCCCCTGCCCACATTTAAAAATAATTTCTTTGTGTGTGTATGTGTGTCTTTAGTCTCTAGAGTTTCTCAAAGCTGTCTCCTCTCTTTATCCTTGCTGCTTCCATCAGTCCCACCGGGTACTGCCTAGCCTTCCCTTTTGGTCTCTCCCATCTCTATTTACGCCTTCATCCTTCTCTTACTCCCCATAGATCAGTCTTCAGGGGAAAGCAGATGTCTTCTCTTTGTCACCTCCTCCTTTTTCTACTGACTGCTCACACATTTCTCCTCTCCTCTTGGGTCTTTGGGCTCCCTGTCGACTCTGTAGATCCCTTTTTTAAAATCTCCTCTCCTTTCCTCTCCTCTCCTCTCCTCTCCTCTCCTCTCCTCTCCTCTCCTCTCCTCTCCTTCACTCATTTTGTCTTAGAGTCATCACTAATCCAGCCCCATCCTGTCTGTATATTACTTTATTGTTCTTCCTGCTTCAGCTGAGCTCTGGTGAGTAACCAACCTTTGTCAAAGCCTCTGGCTATGGAACTGTCCAACCTACACATACACTCATACAAATGCACAAAATAATATGTCACGCAAGCACTGAAGCACTAGCATATTACTCATCCTGCCTCTGCCTGGCTACAGCTTGGAAATCTTCACTTCAAGTCTTCACAGCATATTATAAGTTTAAAATATGTCTTCATGCACATCACCTAAACAAGGAAAACAAGCAGGACAGTGGCCCTTAAGAACTGGGGTTGGATAGCACCTGACCGACACAGAGTCGTGTAACTAAGTCCAGAATAAATATCTGTTGGTAGCCATCATACTTCATTTTGTCATATTTCTGGCTTACACAGAAAGTCTCAAGCTCTAGCTTGTAATCTGATGTGTTCTGCGTAATGTGTTATACTTATTTTCTGTCCTCACTGTCGGCCCTGCTAACTCCACCACAGATAGCACAAAGGAGAAATCAGCACCAGCAGAGACAGCAGATGCTTTTTGTGCCACTTTGTGTGTCTTTGTGTACATTCATGCTTGTGTTGTGATGAATGCACTTACTGCCTGAATATGTCTGCACTGTTAGTGAAGTACATGTGCCACCTCGGAGCTTGTGTCCCCCACAGGGAGTCCAAAGAAGGGAGATGAACTGAGCAGCAAGGATTACTCACACAGCCTTTTTCACGGCTACTGTGAGAATCTAACACTCTGCTTGTGTGCTCACACACATACACACACAAGGTTTCTAGTGTGGTGGTTCTTCTTGTCACTGGTTCACAGGTGGAGGGGGGTCTCGGCTGTTTGTCTGTAGATCTAACAAGCAGCCAAAGGCCAGATGGGCTCAGCACGGCATTCACAGGGCACACTCTTGAACACACAACTGGTGGGCATAAAGCAGGTATGACTTACATCATTACACAAAAATATGATGCATCATGAACATCTATTTGCTGTCTTATGTATTATAATATAATGTACTGTACCACAAGTACAGTCCGTGATATTCAGTATATTTTTTTCACTGTTGTTTTGGACTCTGTAGGATCATGACTGAAAAAGCTAAATCAGTTTTACATGTTATGGGTGGACAAGACAGAAAATAATTACTGCTACAGACATTATGTTTATTCCCTGTTTTCTTTTGACCTTTGAGCTTTGCATTTGGCTCCAGGGATGGTAATGTTGGTCCACCTACCACTTTGGTCAGACTGAATTTGATTGCCAAGAAAATCAAGGTTCCAACAGGATGAACTCTACTGACTGATGTCACCATGAGACTGAGCCCTTTTTTAGTTTTGAGTGAAATCTACAATTACATATTTGATGTATTTCCTATTAAATCTGTTTCAGAAACTTGGAATGAATTGTAATCATTTTGGTGTTCCCTTAACTTCCCATGTAGCACTAATGTCAGACTTAATTTGTCATACCAATTAATTGATAACTTTAAAATGTTAGCATGTTACACCTAAACTAAGATGGTGACCATGGTAGACATTTGATCTGCTTCACATGAGCTTGTTAGCATTGTCATTATGAGCGTGCTGACATTAGAATCTACAGTATCTCAAGGCACTGCTGTGCCTATGTACAGCTTCATAGATCTGCTCACATGACTGTAGTTGTCCTTATAGTAAAATACTGCACCTGTGAAACTCAGACTTTCAATGAAACCATTTGGGCAAGGAACATCACATTGCGCTTGAATTGCCTGCATCTCATAAACATATGCCAGCTATGCTGAGTTGCTTCAGTTTAAAAGGTCACAAATCAAAAAGGTTGGAGAAAAAACTGATGTTGACCCAGTTAACCCAATTATAGACTCAAATGATCCCCAGAATGACAAGTACTAGATACCCTTGCTTTTTGTTTTGCAGTTTTTTCCAAGTATTCTCCAAATTGCTCTATGAATCCTGGCAGACTGAATTCTCAGGAACTGTAAAGTAGGTGTGTGCCATATCCCAATGCTGTGCTTCCTTTTGTCTCATTTGTGGAAATGTGCACCTTTCCTCTTAGTTGTATGTTTTGTTTTCAGTGAGTGGGTGTGAATTAATGGGAAAAACTGCTTTTAGTTGCCTAAGGCCATTAGCTTGTTGATTGCCTGTGTGAGTGGGTGACTTTTAGAGATATAAAACTGACTGAAAGGTTTGCTGAGTCTTTGCTAATGGCCTTTATTCAAGGTGAGCTGTGGTTGTAGATGTTTAAAGTAATAATGCTGTAGTAAATAACAGCTTTGTTGAGCTCCTAATGTGTTTGGTTTTGTTTAGACTGTCATTTGGGATGTTGTTAAGCAGATTTTCAGTGTCTTTCAGGCTTTGTCAGTACAGTGAGGGTCTGCGTGTGTCCACTGATTCTACTGGCTGATGCAATTTCTTTCTTTTGCGACACTGTGGTGCCCCACCAATCAAATCAAGCAGGTATGTACCATCTCCACTTCTTCAAATTCCCATATGGTGGCTCAAAAACCAACATTAAAGGGTAACTGTCTTCAGTAAACCTGAAGCATGCTGCAGTGCGCTGCTGCTATTCAAGTAATGTAGCTGCATTTAAAATTGTGATTTAGTGTAGTCACAGCCTGAAGTGCTAATGTACAATTTACAAACTCTGCAAATTGCATACATATATTATAGTAGTAAAAAGAAAATACTTAGCCAACAATGAAAACTGTGGCCTAAAAATAAGAAAAACATATAAATGACATTGTTGATGTTGTCTGCAAACAGTGTATTATGGTAATGGAAAGTCATATCACTCACTCCTTAATGTGATTTGTAAGCCCCTTTATACAGAAGACATAGGTTCTCACACATGAAACTAATGCTCAAATTATTTAAAATGAAAATGAACAACATTACAGGAACATACATTTAATTTCAGAATTTGAAATTAATACAGCATTAAGGCTGCTGATGCTAATACAAGTGATTACCAGTGTGCATGATTTTTTGGTTTCTTCACAAAATCGCCCTATGAAATGCTCTGGCTTAATTAGATGTATTAAAATTCATAGCACATAAAGCACCATCACTGTACTTGATGACCATACTTAGTTAAATGTACCAAATTACTTAGAGCAGCAGTTCCCAAATGTTTTCTCCTGGTCCTCCTTTTTTAGATAAGAAAGCTGTACTTTGAGTTGGTGAAGACTCATCCTCTTATTTTTAGCTGGGAGCCCTCTGTGTTATGCTATCAGTGCTCAAGCATGCCTCTCGCCGCCCCCTGCAATAGCTCTGCCTCCCCCCTAGGGGCCCCGCCCACCAGTTTGGGATCCACTGCTTTAGAGTGTGTCTGAGTAGCACATTTTTGTTCATGACCACGATTGTGATTTTTTCTAATTCAGCCTTTCATACCTGCCACAAGAAACTGAGGGTAAGCAGTACTTTCAACTTGACAAATGACTAGGGAACCACAGAGCTGATGTATAGCCTTTTCAGCTTGCGCAGTAGGCAGCTACCACCCCCCTCAACACTTCCACACTGCAGAAACCGTTAAAAATATTCATCCACAAGAGCCCCTGGAACCCAGAGCAGACTTGATTCCTCAGGTATGAAGTACATGGTGATTATTACTGTGCTGCAATATAATTGTAAAGCTGCTGCAGAGCACATAATATCCTCCACTTAACACTGAAGCTGTTATTATAAACATCCCAAGGAAATGGGAAAATGACATTCATGAAGGTCATTGTACTGCAGACTACTGGTGTACAGCACCTTTTAACTTACAAAGCAATGTTCATATTATGGGATAGGACAACCACACAGTCTGCAGACAGTATGAAACATGGCACAGCCTCCATTTTCACCTGGATATGACACTCCTGCACTGCCTCAGGCTCTGATTTATGCTCTGCTAAAAGCATCAGTCAAATATAAAAGATGTGTCAGGATGCCTGAAGGAAGAATGCAAGTCTTCTTCTCCTTGTTCTCCTTGTTGGCATCTGAGCCCATTAAAGAGTAAAATGGGACTCCAAGCACTGTTGTTAAGAATGAATAGAGTGGGATATGTGCCCAGTCCATTTAAATTGTAAATACATCACCACATCTTTTGAGTTCACTGTTACTCTGTGGGGCAGTGGGTTAAGGTTGACAGCTGACTATATGTCGACGTATTTTCTGTGATGGACAAAACCTCAATGTACAGTTTTTGTATGAACAGATAGAAACATTTCAAAAATGTAATTCATTTTATTGTTGTTCAGGGGTATTTTTCTTAATGTAGATAACTGGCTTTGACACATCATGTTACACAATATTTTCTGGCACAATAACAGCACAGAAGCATTTTATTTGTGATTTTTTTATCACGGGCATCAGTTCTATTCAGTTTTAAAGAGCAGGAACCTTTTTCTACACTCACCATAATATGAAATACAATGCTTCCCTCTCTGCCTTCAACCACCGAGCACATGGCCGCTCTGCAACCATTGTAGTATGTGCAGCTGTAGCTCAGTTGGTGGTTGATAGATTGGGTCGGTGGTTAGCTGTAAGGTTGGTGGTTTGATGTTCATCTCCTTTTTGTGTCCTCGAACAAGACATTAAAACCCAAATTGGTATGAAAGCTGCCAAAAAAACAGGATGTGATGATGATGGAGCTTTGTAAGTGGCCACATGGTAGTAGTAGCAGTATTCTGAGCACTCCCCCATTTTCCCACATTTGCACCAAGCGAGATTTCTTTATCATGTATAGTCTGTGAGGAATTGAATGCATCGTCTCATAGACCACGATTCAAAAGAAAAAAAAAAAAGACTTAAATTCGCTTTGATGTATAAGTAGTATTTCTAATTTTACTAATTATAGTCTAAATTAGCCTATGAAGAAGATATGCTAGACATAACAACAAGCAGAAGTGCATTACTGAATTCATTCATCCATGTCAAGTAATGTTAAACAATTATTGTAGTGGTTAGAATTTGGGGCTGGAAAAGTACAAAATGTGTGTAATATGCAGCCATCACTCTAATAAAAGTGATAAAATAATATTTAAAATAATAACAACGGTAATTATGTCTTCATAATATTGAATAATTTCCAAATCTGCTCATATAAGTGTACATTTATATATTTAGAGTTGTCTTTTTGATTTTTAATTTTGGCACAAGTGGATTTCCATACAATCCGTCATGTCCCTGCAGAGTATTCCGAGTAAACCCACCACCTGAAAGCTGAAGTGCGATGAATTTTTAACTAGAGAGCTCTTTCTCCGTTTTATCCCACAGGACGTGAATATAGAACAAAACAGCCCCAATGAACAGCAGCCGAGTCCTCTGCCAAACAAACACTCACGCTGCGCTCTACAGCCCCCACACACACGCGCGCACACTCACGCACACTAACACACAAACATGCCAGGACTGTCTTAGACATGCAATCCAATAACGAGAGCACCATCAGTCCGAGCTGCCTGCCGCTGCCGGTGGCAGCCCTCACCGCTTCCCCGACACACAAAGCCTGGACTCCGCTGGGAGAGGAACTCCTGCTGCGTCTTTAGCGCAAAGAAGAGAGGGGAGAGCCGGGGACTTCATTTGTGGGGCGGTAGATAATTCAGCAGCAGTACCGGGAGGATTAGAGACAGAGGGGAGGAAAGGTGAGTGAATGCGGTCCAGTTCAGCTGCTGTTGCTGCCGCTGCTGCTGGAGGAGGAGAAACAAGAGGAGGTGGAGGAGGCTCAGACTCTGGAGAGGCTGGAGGAACAGCATTTTCCTGCACAGACGCAGCCGGTGCAGACGGCCAGCAGTGATCAGAGACCTCCAGGCTTGCAGATGGTGAAGGGACGCTTTGCAAGTTGTAGTCCTGGGTGAGTCAACTTCACATATTTTCCCACGCACACACTCATGTAGTGGTCCACTTGATTTGCTGTCTCACACTTTTACACAGTCTCTGTGTAAAAGATACATTGCTGATCTGAGATGCACATGGTATTTATCTTTTGAGTCACTCTCTCCTTCGCTGCCTGTTCCTTCTTCCCTTCCATCCAGTTTGCTGTGCTCGTCTAAACAGATGTCCTGATGACCATGAAATTCACTTCTGATCATCACAACACAAGTTCATCCTCTCAACCTCTTCTCACATTATTATGCTGCAGTCCCTGTTGATTGTTTGGCTCTCAGATGGACATTGGGTCTCATTCTCTCATGCTGCCTTTCTATCATGATCCTTGAAATGGTGTGTTAGTGCATCCATGGAAGCACAGCTCCTCTCTGTGCCTGTGTGTGTGTGTTTGGTTACCAGTTCTCAATTAGGTTTTAATGATCTAAACGTGGAGTAGAGACAGGAAGGCAGCGTTTGATCGATCCCTGCAGTCATCTCAGTGAGAGGCTCGGTGCCTGTTGTCAGTGTGACACATCTAAACTGTGTTTGCTCGGCCCTCTCCCAGCTCTCTTCCTTCTTTTATCGTGGCTCTCTTCAGCTCTTAGTGCAGTTCTCAAAATCAGCTTTTTGTTTCTAAGGAGGTTCTGGATACAGCTTTGCTTTAAGCTGTTCCTCAAAAGACGTATCTGGTTCACTCTCGGCCCCGCTTAGGTCTTACACATTTCAAAATTTCATTAAATGTAAATTAATTTTGTCATTGTATAAAGTATTTGACAAAAGGATTGCACTTATATGTGATGATGGCTGCAATCTTAATGGGATTTGTTTTCCTTCTAAGATTTGTGACATTTTGTATCTTTAATAGAAAATTCACAGGCTGTTGGTGGAGAGAGAGAGAGAGAGAGAGAGAGAGAGAGAGAGAGAGAGAGAGAGAGAGAGAGAGAGAGAGAGAGAGAGAGAGAGAGAGAGAGAGAGAGAGAGAGAGAGAGAGAGAGAGAGGGGCAAGGACATGAAACAAAGGTCTTAAATCACATATGATGCCAGACACCACTTAATTGATTTTTATGCCCTGATTTTCAGATCACGTGAGTTGCATCCAGTACTTTTATCGTTTTACCTCATGAGGTCTGACACTAACACTGCAGCGGAGAAAGTTATGTACCTGCTAAATTCTGCATTTTATAATTTTAATTAGAAACTTCATTGCTGCAAGATTCCTGATAAAATTCCAACATTTAGCATGTTTTGAGTAAATCCTGAGCGTTTCCTTATCAACATTACTTTGTTACCCGTTTGTTATCTGCTGTGCCTCAGGCATTATTAGGTTTGTTCCAATTCTTTGGTCCAATTAGACATTTTAGACTTTATCCTGTGACACTCTCCTGCAGTGTAGAATTGTAGCGTGTCTGAAGTTCATAGAGACTGGATCTAGAGTAGTTTTTAGGCAGATGTAGCTCAGGGAATAAGACAGTTTATCATGGCCGTTTAATTTTTGTTTGGTTGAATTGTACTTGAAGAGGACACTGAACCCCAGATTGTTCAGACTTGTGAGCGTAGATGCACATACAAGTGCTTTGTGCATCGAGGTTGAAAGGCCCTATGTAAATTTAGTTCATTTACTGTTTTTGTCTCACCAAATATACATATAACAGTGTAGTTGTATATACATGTGTCTTTGTCATCCTGTGGATTTCTAACTGCTTGTTGCGAGCTGTTACTGTCTAAAAACCAGGAGGCATTCATGTGAATGCAATTATACAACAGCATTAAATGCTCCCTGAGGTGACACTTAGACTCCCAATTTGACAGATTTATGTGTCCATAATGAAATGTCTGCTGACATTGTCAAGTCTGTGCGGCCCTTGAAGTGCATCGTTGAATCAGGCCTGTTAGTCTTGTTCATTACTACGCCTACACTTACCTTCTCATTTTGATCCTCTCTGTTGGACATAAAGCTGTCAGCCATGCTCAACAGTGACATTACCTCAACTTAACACTGCCGGTGCCCAGCCTCATTATTTTCAGCTCTGGAGTATTTATGAGGAGCAGTAAAACAGAGGTGCATCTGCTGTCAGCAAGATGAGGGCTTTGCTGCACATACGGTCAGGGCAGCAATGCCCTCGTCAGAGCAAGGCGTGAGGAAAAGACAGTAGGGTGCTGGAGAGAAAGTGTAGAGGGCCCCTGTGAGCGGCTGTCAGATACCTGCATGCACACTGACACATCAGCTGAGAAAGTTGTCACGGTTAACATGCCCAGCTGGAACAATCACAGGCCTGGGTGTGCTTTCCCTCCTGCCACTCACTGACCGCTCTAATACCGTTATAGATTTTCAGATGGGACCGTATCCTTGATGCAGAGCTTAGAGAGCATCCGGGTCTAACAAGTCTTTTATTTTGAGTGTTTTATTTTGACATTTGTTATGATGTTGTGATGACTGAGCCTTGCAGACCTTGCTACCTTAAGCAACGATTCTCAGTTTCTTTCATCTGAACAGTCGAGCCATATAAATTAATGTTCCCCTTCACTGAGTCAACCAGGTTCATAATGTTCATTTGAATTGATTTTAAAATTAAATTTTACAGAAGTAGATATAGTAATGAATTAATCATGTATCAATTAGTTTTCTCATTAACTCTTATTTTAATAACTTATCCATTACCATCTATTATCTATGCCACTTATCGTATGGGGGCCATAGGGGAGTTGTATTTTTCTGTACTTCTATTTAAGTATTATGGTAATTTATCCATTAGTTTTAGTTAAATATTTTAATCCTTAATGTTATTTTTAGCTGTTTCAACATTTCTGTTCAATATCTAACTAGTTTCCATGCAATCCTAATTACTGTTATATTGGATATATATTGGATATATTTTTTTATTCAAATCATAATTTTATTTTATCAGATTACTTCAGCTATATACAGGTATGTCACCTCTGAACTGTAGCACCTCAGGTACAAATGTTCATGGTTAATAATCTCCACCTTAAAAGACAATCAGCTGCACAGGCCTGAAGTCACATCTCCAGAAGTTCATTAGAATTACTTAGTTAAATCAGACACTAGTTTTAGCAGGGCTTAATTAGGGGTCTAAAATAAGAGTTTTACTCAAAATGACTTCTGTAAAATGAGCTGATGCTTTCTCAACAAATTAGCGAGGAAGCGAAGTAATGAAGGGCTGAATATTACAAGTCGTCATTGTAGTGCCATTTATTTAGATGACACTAATGGAGTCAGTAGTTCTACGGAGCATTTTGTTTTTTTTTTATAATGGGATTGAAGTAATGCAGCAGTGCAATGCATCAGCCCAGTGCAACACAGCAGATTAATAAAAGCACAAGATCTTCACTGAATGTGTTTTTGCTGTTTGAAGATAATGCAATTTATACCCACTCAGAATATTTCTGTCTCTGAATTAAAACTACATTAGCTTCCTTTTGTTGTTGTTGTTGGACCTATTTATTCTATCCTATCCTCACCATCACTGAGCACATGCACTACTCGGACATTTATGGAAACCAGGTGGGCTGTCTTACACTTTTTTTAGTTACTTTCTTGCATTTTTGAATCGTTTACCCAGTTCATGCTATCTCGATTTCGAAGAAGCCTTTATTAAAACTGCGTCCCTTAAGCTGATGATATGGCCTGTTTGGCTTTACTGGACCCGCTCAAAAAGACTGGAGCCACAGCAAAGATGAGATACAGAGAGGTAGCGATGAGATGGGGGAAAGGACTTTTGCCCTGTGGATGCTGCATATTTTATATTTTCTGAGGTCTCTGGATGAAAGAATGTGAGAGGAGCTGGCCATGGCATTACGTAAGTACTAAAAGGGAGGCCAAAGGATCTCTGAGTGTAGGTGAGCAGTGCTTACAAATTTAAGTTCAGAGTTCAGAGGCTACACTATAGCTGATGTTTCTTTCATGAAGTCATTTTGTTGGCCCATAAATACGCTTAATCAGTGGCTGTTTTTTTTCTGAATTAACATCACACTGAATTGATCCACTAAAATACTGATGTAAACAGTAGACAGTCCTGTGTATGTTCACTTTAGCTTGTGTCAGCTGAAAGATTAAAACCTTTGTGTAAGTGAGCTGATATTCAAAATTGTGTCTTTGAGTGTGACAGACAGTGTCTCCAACACAGAGTTGTGTTATATAATAAAGCACTGTGTATTTGGGGAGTTTATATACTTGTCAGGCTGTATTTCTATTGCTTGCTGGCAGCTTGAGCTGCTGCAACTTGCCAGCCCTAACAGTATTTTCCAGTATGGGACAATGTTGAGTGAGATTAAAATAAGTATTGAAGTAGTAATGATGGAATGTTTTTCTGCCACAGTCCTAAATAATATTATGAAATGATTCCTATTAAAATATATTGTTCTGTCTGTCTAGGGCGTACCTCACCTCTCGCCCAATATTAGCTGACCCACATACACCTATAGCACAACAACATCTGATCCATTGGAAAATTGTCCTTAGTCAAAGCACTGCAGCTTGTCAGCAAAAATATATAGTATGACTCATTTAGATATATCCTTACCTGTAAAAACCTTAGTTTAAAAACACCAAGCAATAATTCTGACAGCACAATCTTTAATCGTTGTTTGTCTCCTTCTCCAGGCTTTGTGAAATATTTTGAGACTTCAAATGAAAAAAAAAAAAAATCCAGACTGTAAGCAACAGTGAGCTATTAAGCTTTGTGAGCACAGTTTGTTTTAAAACTAGCCTTTTATCTGTTTCACACCATTAACTGACTTTAACATTTTATAATAATCAAAACACAGTCTAATATTTCTATTACAACTATTACAAAGAGTTTCTTTACTTGATAAAATATCACTTGTGGACAAAAATGAAAATCCTGAGGACATTTCTATCACTAAACACATTTACTGCTTTGTATAAACCAAGTGATTGCAAACTGTAAAGATATGATTATTTTTGCTTGAATTGATATCAGACCTTCCAGCTCTGTTATTAACCACATTCGTAGCAGCTGAGCCGGGCAGACACGGCTTACTCTATTTTGAACCTCTGTGTCGAACCAGCTGTGCCCTGTGGGTTGACTCAAGTTACACACATCTTTAATGCCATCTCTCCATGGGCCGTGCACACGAGCTAGCACTTTAATCAGCTCTTTTCAATTATGTAATTATGACAAAGTCTAGATTAACACATGACATGGAGTGTGGTTTTGTTGTAAGATGGATTCCAGAAATTGAAGCACAACACACACTCACCGTGTTTTTCTATTTTTTCTTTGCCTCAGCATATGTGTGTTGGTGGTAATTAAAAAAACACATGCAAGTGATTAGGTAATATCTAATTAAATATATATGCACATCAATAATGTCACTAGTCTTTTCTAATTGATTTGTTAGCACTTTACGATCCAAAGTCACACAATGTCCCTTCAGTCTTGAACCAACTAATGACATTAACTCTTTATGTGCTGTGGCCAGGCACACTTAACACAGGACCAGTGGGTTAATTAGTCATTCTTTAAATGGGTCCTGACATTCACAGCAGTTAAGATGTTTGACCCAGCTGAGCTTCGAAGCGTTCAGTCGGCTGATTGCTGAGTGGTGATGATGCATTCACATCAAGATTAATGTGATTAGCTATGCAAAAATAAATACTCCTGCAGACAAGATCTACATCTGGGTTTGGTTTATGGAGATCTCTCAAGTATTGTCTAATTCCCTCACTTTTCCTGCGCTCATTCTCATTAGGAAATTGGTCTTTGAACTCACTGAACCAGTTTTAAATATCCCAATGAGCAGTCAGAGTAAATGAATATTAAAGATTCATGCATCTTTGCATCTTCATATCAGTCCATTAGCCCCAGTGCTGCTCTCCTTTCTGCTCTGTGGATCACACTGTCAGAACTAAAGCCAACTTTTATCTTCTTTTTAACCGCTGAACATAAATCAGATAATCAGTAGATCATAGAACTTTCCTGAAGTGGAGATCAGTAGAACAGAGATGAGACTACACTGCTCAGTGTGGTTGTTCTCTCCATTTGTCGTTCCTTCATCTGCCTTCAGTGTTCATTCTTTTATGTGTTGCTTATGGCTCTTTTTCTTTTTGCAAACTTGCATATGTGCTTTACTCTGTGGAAGAAGAGAGGCATGAAATAGGAAATTATGAGATGGGATTGTCTGTGTAATTTAAAGTTGGTGATCTTCACTATTTAAGTTCATTTACTTTGTGGAGAAGGGTTAGATGAGAAGATTGATACAGGGGGAAGCAGCTATCCTGATTCTTTCCAGTAGGTAAAAAAAACTGATCAAAATCCAATGTTTTCTTTAAAGTGCTCTATGGTGTTTGTCCAGCTCAGCATGCTAGTGTGTCAGGACCGCTGTCCTTTGCAGCAGCCCACAGTGCAACTATTTTGCTCATATAGAGTCAGTGACTGAATTCTGGTGTCACTGGTGTCAGTGCCTAAATTCAGATTCTCTGTAAGCTCCAACTCTAGTTTTTTTTACTTGTATGTAAACATTGATCCATTTCATTTTCTTTACTGTAAGAAAACAATTTTATGCACAATTAGCTGACAGGATATTATGCTAAATGAATCATTAGAAGAGATTTTGATCACCAGAGGGATTACATTTTGTTTCTCCTTAATTTTTGTCTTCATGATGTGGAGGTTGCAGCAAGGTCAGAAATGACCTGTTGCACTTTCTGTGTTCATTAGTGCGTTTGAGCTTGGAGCTTGAAGATGTTAAGGCCATCTGCCAGCTGACAAAAAATGTTACTACTTAATTTCTGGAGTCGTTCATTTGAGCTGGGTTGCTTAACTAACCTTTATTTTTGATGTGAAACTAAAGGTTTATCACTCTTGATATTTCACTTTATGACTTGGTCAAAATATCGTTCATGCTAGTGTTGGGAAGTGGTGAATATTAGAACTGATGGTGATAATTACACTAATGGGCAATGCATTAATAATACCAGTGCAGTTCGACCAGAGGTGGAGTGTTTCAACATTTGATTGAAGCTAATGAAGGATTTTTTTTGGTATATATCTGGTTTTATATTGTACCACTGAAAAACCTTAAGCTTTTTTGTGCATGTAACACGAACGGCACTCCCTTCATGCAGCCCAAGAGAGGGTGGCAATATATTTTTAGACAAATGCCTTTTCCCAGACTGTCAATTGAAACAAATGTCAAAGCCAGGAAGAAAATCGCTCCATTGTTTTGTTTCTGCATCATTTGAACTAATGACTCTGAAGCTGTTTGTGTCCCTGCGTAACTGTGACAGATGGGTGTGATGAGATTGTGCTTAACAGACTGGGATTCGTCTCCCTCCCTCACCTTTTTCCTTCTTCCTCTCTCTCTATCTTTGGGAACATACGGATTCGGTTTGCCCGTCAGAACTGTTTGATCAGAAGTAGTCTGCTGGGTATCAGTGCTTTGAACCAACTCAAAACTGTGGCAAGATTCTCTTCGCTTGTAGGGGGCATTATAGAGTCTATACTCTGCTTGTACAATAGCTGGAAGACTGTGTACTCGTCCATTTTTATATGTGGAGGCGGGTTGCATGATGCGTCTGTGAAGTAAGGGGCTATGTTTGTCAGTATAGGTCACAGTCTGTGGATCTGTGTGTCTATGAATATCTCTGCATTCCATGGTGTGCATGCATATGTGCATAAACACGTCTGGTAATGCCTTTCTGTCAGATTGCCTCAGTTTGACAGATGTACTTTCTGATCTCTTCTGTTTGCTGCACTTTGAGGTGTCAAGCACAAGCTGCTTCTGGACATTATCAGAGCATTATGAATTTATCAAGGGATCCAGAAGAGATGCAGGGAGACAGTGTATCATGGAGCTGACACTTCACTCATCTGTCATTGGTTAGGAATGAATTATTAATCTTTTTTTTGTGTGAAAACATTGATCACAGAATCGGGGATCGGCCCCCTTGCATGACAGTGCACCTCATCTCTTCAAAGACTGCCCTGCCTGCTTTCCTTTCCCTCCGTCCCTTCCAATGTACTCTCATAGCATTCTTTCAAAGAATTAGCTTTTCACTCTCCCTCTGCCTCTCACTATTGTCTTGAGTTGAAATGCCTCATCAGAACCACGTTCAATGGAGCTCTCGATTGTCTCTGTGTGGGGAAGGTAGCGTCTGCATGTCAGAGTAAACACTTTCAAAAGAATCTGTGAATAATTTGTACCTCGGGATGTAGCTGCGGTTGTGTCTGTTTGCATGAATGAGGCGTTTGTTATTTATTTATTTTGGTGCGGTGCAGTGTGCTGTTTCATGCTGTTTCATCCCAGTACATCCACTGCTGAGTTCCTGTGTGATGCCAGAACACATCTATGTTTAATGTGCAGACAGGGCCCAATTACTATGTGCCGTTGCTGTACCTAGAGACTTTACAAAGAGCCCCTTCACAAGCCACATAAAAAACTATTGTGTCATTATCTGCCTCAGACTTGAGCTGGCATGGCTTAGTGATCCCCTTTAAGGATCCTAATTGTTCAGCAACTGCACAACATCATGGACATTTGTGTTTTGCCTTCAGGTTAAATTTACATCAGAAAACTATTTTGAAGCCCAAGTTGTGGTTTCTCTTTTATTTTAGAGACTGAAAATTTAAGCAGTAGAGTGAACACCCCTCCTCTTTGGTGCTGCTTCATCCCTCTTTCCTTCTCTTCCTCCCGGAGGCCTTTGGGGAGAGCAGCTGAGTCACCCTCTCCTCCCTCTCTTCATTTTCAGTCTGTCTCTGCTCCTCCTTCCTCCACCTTCCTTCTGTTTTTCTTACTGAGCCTTCATCACAGGAGTTGACAACCTGTGTCAAATGCCAAGGTTCACTGTTAATTCCCTGCAGAGCCTCATCTGAGTGAGTGTGTGTGTGTGTGTGTGTGTTTTGTTTTTTTTGCATTTAGCAGAATTTATGTGTGCATGTTTTACTGTCAGCATGCGTGTCCCCTATTAGGCATTCCTGTTAGTCAGAGCTGTATGGACTGCTGCAGTAGCAGCAGCAACACATTATGTGATGGAATCTATCTTGAGTTCAGATTTACGCTGGAGAGATAAGAGAGTGCAATTGTCAACAAACCACCACACACACATGCACACACACACAGTTACTGTCTGTTCCTCTGAAGTGCCTCACTTCTGACATTTCTAAGGCTCTCCTCTCTCTATGTTCTGTCAGGATATATAATCCCCTCATCACCTTCCCTAAACCATCTCACATCTCTGCTTTCTGTTTTTATGTGTCATTTTATAAAAAAAGTCTCTGTTCTTTTATCTTCAATTCATCATCTTATTTTGCATAGTGCCCTGATTTCTTTTGCCCAATACGTGTGAAGGCACTCCTGTTCTATTTTTTTTTTTTGTTTGTTTTTTTTGTGTTTTGTTGACTTATTTTTTTCCACACACTCAGCACCTTCCTGCATGCTTGTCCTTTCTCCCTCCTCTCCCTCTTCTCAAACACTTGACACCTTGCCCTGTTTTAACAAGAAGTTTGTTGTAGCATTAGTTAATCTCTCAGAAGACATGGCACAGATACAGACTCTATGACTTTTTCTACTTCAGTTTGTAGCTATAAACAGGAACTTCTTCCCAAGCAAACATCCCTTTATTATTTAACTGGCACAAAAAGGCAAATAAAGAGAATGAATACATTTGTGATTTAACAAATGAATGATTACCTCCCTTAGTTGTGTGCAGTTATTTTTGTGAATGCAGAGAACCGAGTGTGATATTAAAGTTTGAATATTAATCAACAATTAGCTGCAGTCTGTGGTGTGATGTGCTGTGAGACTGTTTCTGTGCTGTGAGAGCAGATCCAGCGCCAGCATTGTTGCTTGAGATCCCATAATTGCCTCTGAATTCTTCCTGTAATTAACACTTTTGGATAATTATGCCAGAATCCCAGACCTCACCATTCTCACATTATTAGGCTCAGCACGGCTGGAAGGAAAACATTCACATACACACAAGTATGTGCAGTCACATGTACTGTGCACTACTGAGAAAGCATATTGGAAGATTTAACAGTTTAGTGCTTTCTTTATTGCCTTGAAGTGGATTAGTTCTATACAACATTAAAAGATGTTTTACTTAACTATTTCCATTTTCTTTTACTTGTGGTCACATTTTAGCTGAGGCTGTTTTCGGCCATCAGAGCTCTCCCAGTCTTTGCAGTAGTGAGATTAAAGCAGCAGAGGAGAGATGGGAAGTGGACCGGGCAGTGTGGCTGTTCCCAGCGGCACAGGATTAGAGGTTGGGACAGTGAAGTAGGCCATATAAACAGGCTCAGCTAAAATATGGACAAGAGACCATAACATAGAGCTGGTTGGCCCAGTACATGTCATCACCATGTCATTATGCTGTAATCCCAGACCAGCCACTATTCTGGCTGCATGTGTGCAAATTCACTGTCAGATGTGGCCTGTTTTATCAAAAATTGTATTTTGGTGCTGGATTGTTTTGCTCATGTAAGATATGTGACTGAAAAATAAATGAGAGCCTTCTGACATTTGTCTGGGTTTTATGAAACAAAGACATGACAAGAGCAGCCTGGAAAGTAACTAGATATTGTGTTTGTTTATTAAAAAATAGCAGTCTATTTTTTTTTTTAGTTTTTACTGCTTTGATTTATGTTGCTGGATTCTTAAGGATAATTCAAGAAGGGCAGGAAAAAGGTTTTGTCTTCATATATTTTGCTGGCAGGTCTAAATCTTTTCCTGGAGAAAAGATTTGATTGTTGGTGAAAAAGCAACACTGACCCGGACCCAAGTAAAATCACATACAAATTATTAAACCAACAACCAAACAAACAAAGATGACAATTGTAGACATCAAAGGTAATAACACTGGAGAAACTTCTGAGGCGTGAAAGATGAAAAAATATTCAAAGCAGTCTTTGTTCTTGCTTTTTTGCCATTCAAATTAGAATTTTCAGATGATCGTCAAAAATATACTGTGAAATCAGGCCAACACAGAAAATAAAAAAAATCTAATACGAATGAGAACATATACAAATGGCCTGAAAACTGAAACTGAGATTGTGAACATTTATTTGGAAGCAGATGTTAGTTTTGAGCAGCTGGGCTGTGGATGGTGAGAAACCTTTCAGGCCTTCTCGGATGCAGCATGGATTTAATGAGACAGACTACATCAAGTGACATGATGCACGATTACAGCAGGGCACTGGGATTCTTTCCTCTTCAGTGACAATGACGAGCCCTTGCAGTTTAGTTCAGAGCCAGTGAAGACATGAAAGGGGCAAAGGAGAGGACAGGAATGGCAGCCAGCACCGTCTTACAGCAAAGACAAAGAAAAACAAGAAACAGATTTACAGTTTCAGCCTAGTCTCAATACGAAGTGACACAAAAATGTTCTCAGCATGTCCACAAGGAGCCAATGAGGCACATGTTGTACTTTGGAACGTATATGATGTCTGTATCTGTGTGTCTTCACTTTTTCTGCCTGCTGGACTCTCTTGCTCCACAGATGCTCTTCTTACCCGGGCTCTCCCATCATTACTTCCACCTCTGCTTCAACATATGTATTTTAATTCTTCTTCATCAGCATTTGGGGAAACACTTATTCACTTTCTTGCTGGGAGTTAGATATGGAGATTGTGTTTGTGATTGTGTTTGTGATTGTGTCTCATGTGTTTATGATAAGTGTAGTTAATGCCAGTAGATGGTTAGGGGTAGACAGACAGCCTGGCTCTGTCCAAAGGTAACAACCAGCAGAGCTTTTAAAAGAAAGAAAAAAACAAACAAATGCAGGATGTTGTTTTTATGTCGTCTCTATGGTTTATCAAATGGCCTACTGAACATTTTGTTGCCATTACTTTAACTTCCTTTAAAAGACAGCAGTACTCTTACACTGGCCTCAGTCACTAATACAGTAGGCTTTATGTACAAGAGGGATATGCTTTAAAGGTGCTGGTAGACAGATTGTATTACTTTTGAACACAGCCAGTTTAGCTGCTTCCTCATATTTATGTTATGGCTTTAGCTCTAGCATTAGCAGCAGTTCTAGCCTCATATTTACCATACAGACATAAAAGTGTTATTGTCTTCTCACCTCTCTACAAGAAAGGAGATTTTTAAAATGTAAGACTGCTTCTTTACACCTCACTCTGCCTCATCTTCCTTGCTCTCCATCCTTTACACAACATCCCCTTCCTTCTTCTTCACTTTCACAGTTTCCCCCTCGCCTCCAGGTCAGTCTGGTGCCTTAACCTTAGGTGGCCAGTCTGTTTCAGGACCAGCCAACACCCCTGACAAGCAAAGTCACCTCCACAGTGTATGTATTGTCACCAGACAAGCTGTGCGAGTGTCATCACGAGGACATTTCAGTGAACAAGCATTTGGACAGTAAGACATCTAAAGTCCTCCCTTAACTGTACTCACGTAAGGATGAGGTGTGTCTTTTGTGGGCTTGACGTTTTCTCTTCTTTTGTGAACTGGCTTCAACTTTCAGTAGTCATGTTTGTTATGGATTTCAGCTGGATTGAGCTGGTTGAGTGTGGTCTGTGAGCTTTCTCTCTGTCATCATGTCTGTCACCATCACGACTGCAGCTGTCCTTCCAGAAAAAATTTGTATCAACCTGCTAAATGTGCCTGCATCCTGTGTCCTGGTACCTTTTCGCCTCCAGTTAAGTTCATGCTTCTGATCTGATGTGAAACATGATGATTTGAATCAATGTGTTTCTCAGAAATGATCACAGGTGCAGCTACAGCCAGAGGCACATTTCTTGAATATTACTGAGATAAACTCACTCTGCCTGGTAATTTTAAAAGGGTGAAAGTAATAAAGCCACTGATATTCTTTTAATAACAACTGATCAAATATGTATTGCAAAAGGGATTGCTTATGGTGATAAACGCACTGATGATTACCACTTGACTCAGTTTTCCTGCTCAGCTAAGCTTTCTAGTTTCTTTTAGCTGATTTTGATTTTCATGTCTGCAGCCTTTTCTTTTTGGTTCATTCTCACTGCTCTCACAACATCGATTTATTGAATATTTACAAATCTGCTGTGTCTACCTGCCCAGCACCAAACAATAAACAGAGAGAATTAGAAACTAGCCAATTTCGCTTTAAAACATACCATGTTTTACTCTGGAGTTGGTAGGGACCAGAAACACTGGGTTTAAGCCTCAGTAATTATCCATTTGTCTTTCTTTTGGTTTGTTGAATACACTCACTAGAGGACGGAGCAGTTGAACTCTTGGTGGGAAAAGCTTAAATGGGTCCAAATGGAGGAAAAATAGTGTCTCAGTTATAAAAGCTAGCGATGCTTGGAAGCTGTCGATGCCTTTGATACTTCATGTTAGACTGAGTGGCTCAGTCAGCTAATCTCTTCAACATTGTGGATGGACAGCTGTAGGATCTAATATGATGGGAAATATGCAGACTCCCATCTGTCCTCTTGCTTATAACAAGAGCTGGTCTCATCTGGGACCTCCAGCAGTACAGAGACCGATCTGCCTGATTCCATCAGCGCCTTTCAGCTGCATCTCTTCCTAGTTTATTACTCGGACAGGACTTTCTCCACCTCACTGCTGTCGGGTGATGAATTATGAATAGATGTGAATCCATCTGCACTCCCGGCCAGGCCTGAGGATTACTTTCAATTTGCACACCGTTCCCCTTGCTCCCTTACTGGCTTGCGTGGCTATTCAGACTTCCTTCTCAAGGGACCTTGAGGGCAGTATTATATTGCTGCCTGAAACCTGAACCCCGCCAATCATGTAAAAAGTTTGAGAAATGAATTTCTACGGTTGCTCGGTGCACTGTATACAGTTACACAGTGGTGCTGCCTGTGTGTCTGACTCCTTTTTAACATGTACACAACAGTTCTCACTTTCATTGTGGAAGGAAGAGGAAGTTGGAGTGCATGTGTGACCCCTCTCAGATACTCACTGACTCCAAATAACTGGTTGTAATTTGGCGCTGTTGATGAGCAGGCAGCAGGCAGTGAAGGGGAAGCAGAAAGGACAGGGATCCTTTTAATGAAGCCAATGAGAAGGACATGGAGAGCCTGCAGGCTTCAAAAAGGATTAGAGCAGGCTTCAGCAGATTTAGGCTTGTGATGCTTCCACAAGTCTCTCAACCTTGAGGGGTGAAAAAAGGACAAGGAACATGTCAGAATATAGAATGAACATTTACATTTTATACAATGATAGACAGCACTGTAGACATCCCTTCCTTTGTTATAGCTCGATCTGCTCTCCTCATGGAGATGTTAGTAAACTGAAAGATTTTTCTAAAGGTCAGGGTCTCCAAGACTCTAACCTTTTAATATACAACTTACATATATTCCTCTGCAGAATGAGGACAGCGACATGTGTGTTTGAGTGTGCATGTGTGAATATGCATGCTTCTCTGCCTGTTTATGTATCTTTGTGCATTCATCTTTTTTCATGTGTAAAAATAAAAATGTTTGTGTGCTATGTGAAGTGGAAAGAACTGTAAGCGTGTGATGTGTGATGCTGGCCTAATATGCCCCATCTCTGCATCTCTGGAAATGGCAGCAAATGTGAGAGTGACGGAGAGTCGAGCCAGTTGGCATGGAAAGAGCCTGGGTTGAGGTGATGGCTGGTGACACAGCAGACAGGCCAGCCAGGCAGGAAATAGATGCCAGCAGGGTTACTGGTCACACTCACCTTCACTTCTTGATGAATTTGTCTTTCTGGCTCTTGTCGCTGTGCCATCTACCCTAGTGCAAAGTGTTTGATGAGACAGAAACAGCTGTAGTTCTACATTTAAGGAAGAAATGAATTTTATTATCAAGGGCCAGTGTTAAATTCAGGACTCCTCTATGTCTATTGGAAGTAAAGTTGGCTTACACAGTAGCTAGTCATTTGAGCTTGTGAAAATTATTCTTATTAAACCTTGACCCATGGTTGTATTCATGCTTGGATGGAAAAGCATTTCCCAAGGGCTAATTTAGTTTGAGAGTGGACTGTGCTTACTGATTTATTACTTCTTATTTGGTTTTTATGGGGCAGCTCTGCTGAAACTACATAGTGTTTGTTTATGTTGCCATAAGTAATAAGGCCAGATGATGAATTGTCACTGGTTGTAGAAATTTGCAGTCATTGGGGTCTGTTGTGTCTGAACTAATTCAAAAGAAGAGGAATCAACAGAAGATGTGTGTGTTAAATAAGCCCCAGTTCTCTATTTTCCCAGCATAATGGAAGTGGAAGAGAATATTATACAATAACAGGTTAAACAGGTGTTATGCACACTGAAGCAATCAAAGTGGAGGGTTTGACAACCAGCCTTTTACACTAAAGTTGTAGAGGGTCACAAAATAATGAATGTTTGCAAGTCATTAAATAGAATATTTAATCAAGGTGCTTTCAAGGACACAAACCCTGCAGTTAAATGGCGCCTGACACCTTCTGCTATTCTATCAACTTATCAATAATTGCTAGATGCATTTAGGGTAATGACATATTCAATTTGATTATTTTTTCAAAAATACCCCAGAAGCATTGGACAAGGACAAATGAACATTTTGATCTGTCCATCCATTTTCCCAATTCACCCAATTATGTCCTCTCTTTCCTAGTGGTCTGTCACTTCTCATTCCCGCTCAAGTCATGTAAGTAGGCTGAGAGGCTGCCCTGGGGAAGGGGACTGCTGGTTGACTGACACTGTCTGATCACAGGGGCTTAAAGAGAGGCTGGCCATTTAATAGGCTAGCTGCCAGTTGCAGACTGTCCAGCCTGTCCTGCATGAAACTACAGACGGGTGACTGACTGGTGTCATCGTTCCACTGTGACACCCATGGCACCCTGTCCCATAAGTAAAGTACAGCAGAGCCACATATGTTCCAGATGCCGCCATGTTGCCATTTGGTTGTCCAGTGTTATGCCAAAATACTATAGATGCTATTTAATATAATTTCACTATGGAGCAGTTTGGAAATCAGTGAGAAGCTTAAAGAAATAGTTTGATATTTCCTTTCTTTTGAGAGAGTTAGATGAGAGTCGTGCCACTCTCATGGAAAGATATAACCCTGAACTTTACATTTGGAAATAAGTTCAATTTGCAAAACAAGGTATATATGTGAGAGAGAGGTTATTAACTTATCAGGAAACATTCACTGTTAAAATATCAAACATAATATTTGAAGCATTAATCACTATTATTGGATTTTTAATCCTCGTTAGTCTATTAAATGTGATCTCTCAACTCTCATGAGGCCTTGAAATAAACAATCACAGGATAAATTAGTCTGCCACCCATGTAATAGGCCTAAATTGATGGAGCACAGTAATGAATTCCTGTTACAGAACGTTGCTAATGAAAGTGTGTTAGGTCGTGTGTTGATGTGATAACACTGCTGAAGCTGCAATAAGCCTTGACTGGCATCGCTGAGTGTGTATATGTGCCCAGGAGAAGATGTGTCACCCTGCATTACAGTGACGGCCTGTGGGCCCTCAGAGATTGGCATCGAACTTAATGTTCTTTTGAGCCATGGATCCCTTTTTGTTAACTCAAACTGACTGTGCTTGGAGGGTTCAGATTGTAACGGAGTGTGTGTGAAGGAACCCCAAAATTTGTTTTAGCCTTCAATTTTGAACAAGTATAAAGTGGAAATATGAGTTAGTATCGCATTACAGCCCCAGCTATCCTCTCACATTACTCATGTTGAATGATTTCCACGAAAAGCCTTAATAAAACCAGAAAATGTTACAGTTTGTGGTGTGTTTTTAAATAGTTTATTCAGAATACTCAGGGGGACATATTAAAAAAATTCTGAAAATTCTTCAAATGTATAGCACTGATCTAAGGATGGTGCCATTGGTTTTAAATATTTTGTTCATAATTTCAACAAAATTGCAATGTAAACACAGAATGGTGAAAGTTGCAAAGTTGAAGCATGTACAGGAAACTTTCATTCAGATTTTGAACTTAAGATGAATGGTACAGTGTCAAGGAAACAGGACCCTTTATTTGAAATAAAGCAACAAAAAATACAGACTCGTGAGGCATGCTGCCTAATAACTGACAAAGAATTCAACCAGATCATCTGATTCTATTTTGGATCAACTCTGCTGCATAAAACTGTATATTAATTAGGAAAAATAACCTGTCATGACTCTAAAGTACATTAAAGATGGGAAGGTTAAATCAGCATTGCTCTTGCATTATTTATTCATATTAATTAGTGTGATTAATGACCTCATTAAAATAGATGTTATTTTAAAAATGTCATGCTGATAATTATTCAGAGACATTTGGCAGCTCACATGTCTCTTGTTAAATAATGTATGTGTCTATGCATGTTTTCTTTTTAAACTACAAGCTGACAATAGTTTATGAAGTATGACAAAGAGGAAAAGCTTGTGCAGTAACAGTCCATCATGTGCAGTAAGTTCATATTTTTTCTGTGCTGCCTTTCAATTTCTGGCTACTGCAGCTCCATTTAAGGTCAAAGTCTCCATCTTAGTGGGTCATGACCACGCAGCATAATGTTGTAAATTATTTAGCTCCTGTTCGTAGAAGCCTTTACATCTATAGGCCCTGAAACAGTTCTGTCTCATTAAAGATTCATGGCACATGGCAAGACACAATCTTAATCACCCCTTTGTGTCCTTTGGTTTTACTGTTCAAGCTTTTAAAAGACCAGAAACTGCAATTTTTGAACCTTGCTGCAATCCATTATCATAATGAAAATCCCATTTGGCACATTTAAACTTGCGTTTCATATCAGTCTGCATGCAGTGCTGAGGTGTAATGGATATTTCTGACATATCTGATCAGTTATCTGCTGCAGTTTTTTGATGCAGCACCTGAGAACAAAACTACATTAATCAAATGGGCTGTTTGCCCACAGTGTCCCTCATCCGTCAACTTCTGACTTCTCCTGCCAACCCAGTGTTCACAGCTGCTGGACAAAGCCACATGTGATCTAGTACTTACACATATACATTCATGTAAATGCACACTATTTATTCTAACCTCAAATCTGCACTTACTCTTACATACATACAGCACAGGTGCTTATACTTATACTCCATGTGATCACCCCCCCCCACTCCCCTCCTTGTCTTCTCTGCTAAGGGACTTGGTGTCCTATAGCCTGTGGTGGGTGCCATGGCCCTGCCAGTAATAACGATCCATCAGCCAGACTGCAAGGTGGAAGTTACAGGGACATAAAAGGGAACAAGCGGCTCAGCTTTTTTTTTTTTTTCTCTCAGGGCTCTCTCTCATCAGGTGAGCATGAGTGTGTGCAATGGCAGTGTGTATATATGTGTATTACCAGAACCGTGCACTGCCAGCGGCTTCAGAGTCTCCCTACATGGATTGATGGACACTGACAGTGGCTTTCCTCAGTGTAAATGAGTAATGTGTTTTCTCTGTGGGACACTCACACACACACATCATAGTCACACAAACACACACACACATACGGAGTCATGCTTATGTAAATCACGAGTGGGCATGAGAGAAATCAGTTTGAGCGCAGCCATTTGAGGAGCTTTTGTGGATGTTTTGCCTTGGCCTGTGTGCCTTTGTAGAGAGCACTTGGCTATACCTACACACTCTTGGCTATACCTACACACTCTTGGCTATACCTACACACTCTTGGCTATACTTACACACCTGCTCATTTGTTGGCTGCAACTTAAATGCTTGGCAACAATGTTGTACATCACAGTGAATTAATAGATACATTTCTCTTTGCATGATTTTTAAAGGATAAGCCTGGTGACATTCTGTATATATTTCCTATTGTCCCAAATCCCATTAAAAGACCAAAACAAATGAATTGATCCTGCTAACAAATACTGTATTGTCTGTCTAAAGCTCGGTATTTCATAGCTCATTCCTCTGTGCTTTCATTGTTGCCCCAAAATGATTAAAAACACACTGTTGTATATATGGGCTGACATTTTCCTTCATTACAACAAACATAGGCACCGTAGTTTATTTTGAATCCATCCCACATACACCGTCCTGCTGCTCAGTACTCACTAGAGCACTAAATGTAAATTAATCTGCCACTGAAAATAGTCATGCACTATTTATTCCTGTATGAGTAATCTTTGTTAAAAACTACTGTTTGAGCTTATCATCTCTTTAAAAAATTTACAGCATGTGTCCATGACATATTTTCAAAGATGTATGTCTTTAGTAGGAACAAACAGGTTTGGTGTTGTTGCTACAGACTGGCTGGGGAACTTTGTGAGATGGACTCATGTATTGTTAATTTTGGTCTTTTCATGAGATTTGTTGACTTAAACAAAAATGTAAAATATCAACTTAGACATCTGACATAAAATTAAAATAAAACACACATACACTGTCTGCTAGCTACAGGGCTACATTTAAATCTCCTGTCTCTTACACTTAGTTAAACACACACACACACAGAGTTTCTGGATTACTAGAGAAGCTTAATGCATACATTCATAGGTTGTGTGCATGTTTAATGTGTAAGATTTAGCTGACCATCAGTAGTATTCTCTGTCTGATCCCATCCTAATGTCCTCATGTTGAAAAACATGTGGGGGCCTCACAGTCTATTATTTTGAAAAGGACAATGTTTGCGTAAGACCCATTAGCTTGATTTGCTGTCTTTCAAGCCCTAATGGCTTTTGTTTAAACAAAAATAGGCTGAAGAGGAGGTGAAGCTGAAGCAAAGGTAGCCTCAGAAATAAATAATGTAGCAGGAAGAGCTGTTGATAGGAGGGGTTATAGAGGTGGCAGAACATCTACCTGAGCCCCCTGCCCCTGCTGCTTCACAACCTACTCCAATGTCTAAATCTGGCTCTGTTGCTGTCTAACCTGCACTTGACTGTTTTTTTCTAGCTTTAAACCACCCTTTTCTCTCTCTCTCACTTTGTCACCTGTATCTGCTGGTGAAAAGGTGAGAGAGAGGATGTTTAGATGGTAAGTGGGGCTCAGTCATGAAGACAAGAGGACATGAATTTGGGGCCCACTCTACCACCTACATTTTATAGACTGAGATAAGGAAAGACCCAAAATAAAGAATTGTGACACGTTAAAGACAGTGGCACTAACAACCAGTCAGCACCTCTGTTTGCATCATCAGGTTCCTGTTATTTACTGCATGATGAATCACAAAAGTGAAGGCATCAACAAGAGCCCCACTAAATCTCTTTACTGATATTATAATTGCATCATATTCCCAGTTGTTTCTATCAGCTTCTGACTGCTAAAAGTTGCTTACAGCTGATGCCATGGCAGTCTCTGTATGTGACTGTCATTATCCAGATGTGTAGTGAATATTGTAAACTGACTGTTACATAAGGCAGCATTGGGAACATGTGCTAAGGCCTTAACAGAAAAAAGCTGTATGTGAGTTTTTCAGTAAAATTTTACTATTCCATTTCACTGTGCTGTACCAGTTGTACTAAATGTTAGGCAGAGAAGATATAATGTTCCTAAGCAATAGTTCAGCAGACATTCACTAAATCATGGCTTTTGTTAAGTCAGAAACATATTCTTTAATGTAAGTAAGTTGTCAAGCATCACACTGAGGGGGAGAACAGAATCAAGTCATCTTTTCTGATTTTAGACTTTTACTGTGATGGCAGCCCAGTTTGAGTCTCTTGCTGTATTACCTATAAAAGAAAGCAGATATTTTACCTCCACAGAGACACAAATGCACATGCTGAGTAGCTAAAATCATACCATGTGTTGTCTGCTGTGAGAAAGGTCTCTTAGCCTCCCAGCTCTATATGATCTGATTCTTTGCCTTTTAAGTAAAAAAATCTCTTAAACTTTCATCCACTTGAAAGGCCACAACAAACTTGCTGACAGTGTCTCTTTAAGCCTGGTAGCCTTACAAAGTTATTCCATATTGTTATTTTACAGTCTGTTGACAGCTCAGACCGCGAAATATGTAGGGCTGGTATAGCTAACAGCATAACACTCTTAACAGAGGCAAAAAACTAGCTGTTTTGAATCTATTCACTTCCCTTGTGTATAAATATTGAGGCATTTCCAGAATAGAACATCACTTCAGGCACCACAGTTGTTTCTAATAGACAGCACTGGATGAGCAAATGTTGCTTGGCAACAAAAATAATAACATAAAGGAAGCTGACCTCTTGTCTGATGCTATTGGATGCATGAGTAATACAGTGGCAAGAAAAAGGAAAAGAATTATGCATTTGTATAATTCTGTATAAATTTGTCATGTAAATATGGCCAGATGTTCAGTTACATTTATGAACAAACAATGTGTTTGAACTAATGCTGAACTAATGAACTAGTTCTGCTCAGATCCACAGAAAGCATTTGCCTGTTATTGGTCTTATCACCAAAGGAGGTTCAACCAAGGGTTCACTTTTCCTCAGGCAATGTGAATGTTTAATATGTGTGTTCAGTAAAGACAAAATGTTGTTAATGTTTGTGTGTTTTAAGTTTAAACACTTTGTGTTTGTCTCTACATGTGACTTAGATGAAGATCAGATCACATTTTGTGACAAATTATTGGAAGAAACCAGGCAGTTGTGAAGGTTTTATATGTTCTTTCTTGCCACTGAATACGCTCACAATGATTTCATAAATAGTTAATTTGTTTGACAATGACAGACCAGTGCCATCTGTATTTTGTTACAAGAAACAAGCATCAAGAAGTACATACAGACACACGACACATCAGGTAACAACGTCAGAAAAGCATTCACAGTTAGCCTACAAGACAGGCATGAATACCTCAAACTCTACACCAACGAGGCAATTTTGGGAAGGGGCAGGAGGTAGATAGTGCAGCTGTCGCCATGACAACATTAGACTCCTACAGTATTGTCCTTTCAAAGTCGATCCAGAGCGTTGTGGTTTATATCGGCACTACATATTGATTCTGCCTGCCAGACAGTGCTGGTGTATTTCAGGTTGGCGAGCAGCTTCTGACTTCATGGATGTGTTTTTACATACTGGTTCCCCACAAGGTTGTGTTTTCTCACTTTTATTTTTCTTATATACTAATGAATGTCAGAGCAGTCATGAAAGAAGGAACTTAATTAAGTTTGCAGATGCCTGTGCAATTGTGTCTCTTCTAACTGAGAATGATTCTCATCATGGCCCTGTTATTGCAGATTTTTGTGATTGATGTGAAAAGTCATAAACATCAATGTAACAAAAAGAAAAGAGATGATCATTGTCCTCCAGGCATAATTCAGGACCAGACTGTTGAGGTGGTGGAGAAGTATAAATATTTGGGATAATTGTGGATGACGAACAGACTTTCAGTGATCACATTGATGCTATCTGTGCCAAGGCCCATCAAAGAATGTACTGGTGTTTTAATGTCAACCCTGTTTTTATGAAAATCTTTTATTCTTGCCCAGATGCAAGTTGAATAGACTTAAGAACTCTTTTGTCCCAACAACGATCAGCCTCTTGAACTGCTCTCATGTGAGTCTTGCATTGGGGTACTTGTGGAAGTGTTGTGTGTTTTAAGTTAAGTATTTGTTGTTGTGTGCAAATTCTCACTTGGGGATAATAAACTTCACCTTACCTTAATTGAAATTTATAATTGCCCAGTCTTATCAACTAGACATTGTAATGTCTCTATTGTACTTTCATAACCTAGTTAAAGCTCCAACACCAGTCACTTCTGAAGTATTGTTTTCTTATGATGTTTTTTTTTTTTTTTGGCACTTTGCTGCTTTTTTGTTCCTGGAAGTTCTGCGTTTTGTTTGCCTATTATCACTATTGACAGCTTGTGTAACACCAATCGTAACCTCTTTTAGTAGGAAAACACAAAAAAAGAGGGGCAAATGAAATAGAAAAACTGTATGAAAGTCTGTCATGACAAACAGATTCTTCCCCGAAACAGTGTCTCTCCTCTGCCCCATGTCACCTGCATGAGCTGAAGCACAGCAGGGAAGAGTGCTGTTGTTCTGCTGGGTTATCAAAGAGATGTGGCACTGACGGTTATTTTTGAATTCAGCTTACTACCAGGTAACAGTAGCCTCTAGTATAGTGGAGAGTGTGTACCTCTCTCTCCACCTGCTGTTGACCTGTGGTGCATTTGCTGGTTGGGTCTCTGGGCTCTTTCGTGAGTGACTGCTACCAGATATGGCTTTGGAAAGTTTGCCATGTGACAGGGAAATTGGAGACATTTTTAAACATGGGGAGGGTGTCAGTAAGAGAGGAAGTATGTGGTTACTGCTGTTTCAGTCACCGCCCACCCGCCGTTTGTGAAAAACAAATCTTGAACTTTTGCAGAAGCAGGTGAGTTGTTACTGTTTTTAAAGGAGGCTGCATGACCGATGATGAAATGTCAGACCAGCAGAATGCATGGCTAGGTGGGCGGTTGAAGTCCTTGAAGCAAAAAGACTGATCCATTTCTTGTCTGTTATTTCTCTAATTTGGTCTAATCCTATATGTTATTAAATAAAAGTAGTCCTTAAAGATATTATTACATATCTCATCAATTCTAAGATGTTGCTGCATTGTAAAAATTGTTACTGCACTATCACAGAAGTTAAATGTAGTTATGTTCTTATGACAGCACTTGTGTAAAGACATATTTGTTTCCTACATAGAAGCTGTGAAACTACCATGAAATCTTTCACTAAATATTGCACACTAAAACTACTTTAGCAACATTGGTTTCCCAGCAAGGATCAACACTTTGTGGAATCAAATTGATCAAATTTCATGGAAGAAGGAATAATGTTTCAGGTAGCCAGCAGAGCGCTTTCACATTCAGACATCCATGTTCACAGTATATGGATTGAAAAGCAAGATCATCACTTAAGCATTTATGCAAATAGTACAGTCTGTTTCCATCCATCCATCCATCCATCTTCTATACCCGCTTTTCCTGTTCAGGGTCACGGGGATCTGCTGGAGCCTATCCCAGCTCTCTCTCGGGTGGAAGGCAGGGGTACACCCTGGACAGGTCACCAGTCTGTCACAGGGCCACATATAGACACACAAAGACAGACAACCTCACACACTCACACTCACTCCTACGGGCAATTTTAGAGTCACCAATCAACCTGACATGCATGTTTTTGGACTGTGGGAGGAAACCGGAGTACCCGGAGTAAACCCACGCAAGCACAGGGAGAACATGCAAACTCCACACAGAAAGGCCGGGATGCGAACCCACGACCTTCTTGCTGTGAGGCAACAGTGCTAACCACTCAGCCACCATGCTGCCCTCAGTCTGTTTCCATAGTCAGCAAATATATTTTAGAATGACTACCTTCATGGTGTTCTTGAAAGTAATAAAATCTAAAGTAAGTAGAAAATATAGAATAAAAAACTTTGCTGTGGGCAACTTTTAAAGCTGCCCTTAATCTCATGAATACAGTTTTCACCATGGGAACTTAGTTTTGAATATTTCCAGTTTAAATTCACTGAGCATATAGCTGCTGGCAGCTGGACCAGTGAATGAAGAAAAGAGGTTTCAATTGGTACGTGTTTCTGGTATTGGTATGTGAACTGCATTGTTTTCCAGCCCCAACAGCTCATTTAATTTTTTTTATTGTACTTAAAATGTAGTGTTTTGGACAGTATCTTGCCAAAGATTTCTTAAACTGCATTTTTTGGTGTATTTAAAGTAAACTTTGGAAATGCATCCAAAACAGTTGCAAGGAGTCTCAAAGCCTGAACCAGAATCCAGGCACTGCTCATTAATGCAGAAAAGACTTTTGATTAATTGACAATTGGGCCATTATGGACCACAGTGAATGACATAAAACATTTCTGCACTATGAAGGGTTACATGTCAGGCCATTAAAGTATGCAGGTATGCGTGAGGGGTATTAGCAGCGTATATTAGGAGCTCTCCACAGCAGTGTCCTTTTGAAAGTACTAATGGGATCTCTGAATCTGAAAAATTCATATTTTGTCACTTTAAGTGATTTTTAACAATGTCCTGCTTGTCTGCTATGAGACATTTCTGTTGGCATTTTCAGTGTATTCAGTGGCAGCCTGGCTAATGGGAATATTCATCTCTGAGCTGGAGTGAATTGTAAATTAGAACACGTGTAGGGCTGAGGGACATTAAAACGTTATTAAGTCGTCTGTAATAATAGCAGGAGGGAATTTAAATATCTTTAACACTGTTAGTTCTCCTCCAAATGCTAAAATTCCTCCTGTCTTCTGTGCCTGTTGGTTGTGGTGACTGGTGCATGACTCTGTATGTACTGTATATGATTCATTGCAAGTGTATGAGTTATGGATGTATCTATTGTTACTGATGGGCAGTGGCAAAAGTGACAGTTTCATGTGTTGTCACAGCAATGACCGTATCAGTGAGTGCTTTTTTTTCTTCACACTTTTTGTATTATTTAACTGTCACAGCCACCACGTGTTACAGGTTGAAGGACCTCATGATGTGTGATCCACTTAAAGTCAAGGGAGTTGCAGCTTTTCAATATGTCTTAACACGCTGTCAGCCTCACTATTCACTTGTTATTGTGTTATGGAATATGTTTTCCAGAGTTACTTTCCATTCCACTAGCTGGTATTTCAATATGGGTTTATAAAGGGATTACCACCAGCAGACGGTGGGGTGTGGGGAGAGAGGCAATGTGCATGTGTATGTCTGTGTGTGTCATATGAAACCCATAGTCAGGTCAGGATAGGAACGCTCCTGTCATGATAAGCCTCATGTCTCAGAGACTTGTGCAGATGATGTACTGGGTTATTGTGATGCACTGAGTTGTAGCCTTCTGCTCTGATGAATGTACTCTGAGATACTAGTGGCTGCACATATTGTGTTATATACCTGTTAACTAAATGTTCATTGTTACTTTCATCTGCACAATAATTACTTAGTATTTACTTAGCCTGTATACATGCTGATATTATCTTCTACAGAGCACTGCATCTGTTTGTTTGTATTCTGTTTCCTAAAACTATATATATGTGTGTCATTTGATGGACCTCTTCTGTGCCATTTGCCATTAGAAACATTAAAATGCTCACAATTGTTTTTTAATGCATTTTAAGATGTCTCATGAGGTATTATGGGTACAAAAGATTTTCAATTTCATTTACAATCCATGAAATAGCTAGAGAGTAAAACAGCCATCAGATACAAAACTGACTCATAGCTATTAGTGAGATTGTGTGTGTGTGTGTATTGGTATATGATTTTAAAACCTGAGTGCTTCCAAGGCACAGTCGACCATCAAAAAGCAGCTAAATACAGACCGAGTCCTTTGTGGATTATCTTGGTGCTCCAGTGTTAATTTCACTGCTGTTCTGGGTCAATTAGACTTGTAATTGTAATTCCACTCATTTAGACTGTTTGATCACTGCTATTGAAGGGGAATTGAGTCAGATTAATTTGTCTCACTGTCTGTCTCTGTCTTTGCTTCTCATTCTTTCTCCCATTTTGTTTTTCTGTATCTCATTCTTCCTCTCCTGCTTCTCTCTTTCAGGTGTCTGGCCCAGTGATTCACACCCAGCCAGAAGAAGGAGGGGGTAAACTAAAGAAGGACCATGGAGGTAAGACTGGGCCAGGATGTAGGTTGGCTCCTGCCTTTCCTGTTTTTGTTGCTGATGATCACGGTGTCACCCAACCAGAGTCAGGGATGTCCTCAACGTTGTGAGTGCATTGCAAAGCTCAAGACTGTGTCCTGTTATGGTAAACGCCTGTCTGCACTGCCAGATGGCATCCCACCAGACACTAAGATACTGGACCTAACTGGAAATAAACTTCGCTGGGTAGAGCATGGTGACCTGCTTCCATATCCACGCCTTGAAAAGCTAGACCTCAGTGAGAACATGATCAGTGTCCTGGAACCAAATGCCTTTTCTAGTCTCCAGAACCTCCAGTCACTTTCACTGAGGGGTAACCAATTAAAACTAGTCCCCATGGGGGCTTTCTCACGTCTTTCCAACTTAACTTCACTGGACCTCAGTGGAAATAAGATTGTAATTCTTTTGGACTTCACTTTCCAAGACCTGAAAAGTCTAAAAAACCTGGAGGTTGGAGACAACGATCTGGTTTATATCTCCAACAAGGCCTTTCTGGGTCTAGTAGGGCTGAGAGAACTAACCATTGAGAGGTGCAACCTGACTTCTGTGTCAGGCCAGTCTTTGTCTTATCTGCATAACCTGGTGACTCTGCGACTTCGCTACCTCAGTATCTCCACCTTAGAGGACCAGAACTTCCGGAAACTGGGAAACCTGAGGGCCCTCGAGATTGATCACTGGCCCTTTTTGGAGTACATTTCCCCTCACAGTCTGCAGGGCCTGAACTTATCTTGGCTGTCTATTACACACACCAACATCACCACTGTACCGACCTCTGCCCTGCGCAGTCTGGCTCATCTCACCAGCCTTAACCTCTCCCATAACCCTATCTCTGTGTTGGAGTCCTGGGCACTACGGGACCTTGTCAGGCTGAAGGAGCTGCATCTGGTCAGCACTAACCTAGTAGCAGTGCAGCCATATGCGCTGGGTGGTCTAAGGCAACTATGCCTTCTTAACCTTTCCACTAACAACCTGGTGACATTGGAAGAGGGAGCCTTTCAGTCTGTCAACACTCTGGAGACATTACGTCTGGATGCGAACCCTCTGGCATGTGACTGCCGCTTGCTCTGGATCCTTCAGCGCCGGAAGACCCTAAATTTTGATGGTGCTTCCCCAGTGTGCATGACGCCTGTTGAGGTACAAGGACGGGCTCTTAATGCTTTCTCTGACTCAGCTCTCTTTGACCACTTTACATGCCAGAAGCCCAAAATCCGCAACAGGAAACTGCAGCAAATATCTGCCCGTGAGGGGCAGGTTGTATCATTTATTTGCAAAGCAGAAGGTGAGCCAACACCAGTGATATTCTGGATCTCTCCTCAGCGCAGACGCATCACCACCAAGAGCAGTGGCCGCCTGACTGTGCTACCAGAAGGCACACTAGAAATACGCTATGCCCAGGTAACAGACAGTGGGACTTACATCTGCATAGCCAGCAATGCTGGTGGAAATGACACCTATTTTGCCACACTTACTGTCAGTGGGCTGCCTCTAGACGCAGCCCTAATGGGCAACCGTACCTATTATGCTGGGGACCTTAATGACACAAATCTGAATGACACCAGAGTCTTCCTGAAGTTTACTCTGGATCTCAAGACCATCCTCATATCCACCGCTATGGGTTGCATTATGTTCCTGGGTGTAGTCCTCTTCTGTTTTATTCTGCTGTTTGTGTGGAGTCGAGGGAGAGGGCAGCACAAGAACAATTTCTCTGTGGAATATTCCTTCAGAAAAGTGGATGGACCTGCTACCAGTGGAGGACAGGGTGGGGCACGCAAGTTCAATATGAAAATGATTTGATTTGAGTCAGTTTTTTCTTTTTTCCCCTGATAGTTTTTACAAGCAGTCATAAGCTATAGCATAAAGAGACATAAAACACTTGACTGGACATCTATTCCTGCAAAACACTGAAAATAAATAACATATGAAATAAATTTCATATTGTCTATTTCTACTGCTCTTTGCTGTGTGTTCACATTATTGTGCAGAGGAAATCTGCTTAGTATTTAAAAATGTCTTTGCATCTTGAATAGACTGTTAAAAGACCAAACAACAAAAAGACTTAGAGTCCCACCAGTCTTTAACCTCTTCAAAGCACTTGCCAACTCCATCCTTCCTCCCTACAAGGAACTCTGTCCTCTTCATCTTTAAAGCATATCACCTCTCTGCCCCATCTGAGGTGATCCAAGCTCTCCAACTCCAAACTCATGAATTCATTAAACGAGGTGGTGCTCAATGAATGCCAAGGACTTGCCAATACATATTTGAATAGTTCCAGCTATATACTGCATACTTAGACTCATCTACAGTCAGGAATTTCGAGCATTATTATTATTTTGCTGAGACACAGAGAGACCACACTCTGCAACACTGCCAATTTGAACATAAAGCACCATGTAATCTCAATGCAAACCTTTGGTAGTGAGAAATTACTGTTCATGTGTTGGTCAAAGCAGTTTGAAACAAAACTGGGACTACACAGTTACGTGGTGACAAATCAGTAAGCTGATGTACACGATACTTATTGTTGTCTATCTAATACACTTTTACAAGACCCAACCACTAGACAATACTCTATTCAGATGAAGGCGTGTACAGAGTTGATTTACTTTCAATAGTGTGTCCTATTTGTAAAATAAATATTTGGTGGGATGCAGTCATCCCAAAGTTGAATAGATCACAGTGTATAGGTCGGATGTATACTGTATAAGATGTATTATATATTTTGTAAACATTGAAATACTTGTTGTTGTTTATAGTACTGTTGAGTGATCAATGAAGTTTTACTGTTCTACTGTAATGCTAATGCTAGTCTCTTTTTCAAAAACAATTATATCCCATCCAGTTGTATACAGAGCTTTTACAGAGCTTTCACTACATCATGCCATGTGATAGAGACATGTCTGCTCACCTCTTGAGCTCACACAAAAAGTCATGAGGATTTCACTTGTCTATTTTTGGTTGTATAAGCATCACTTGGCTGACCAGAGGGGGAAGGAGTTAAGTGGTTTCTCATCACTACTTTGATATATTGAGACATGAGGGGAAAATGCTAATGTGATGAAGACCTTGCAGACTGGAACAAAGGTCATGATGAAACTGAGCCAGAGAGGAGGAGCTGAGGTATTGTAGGAAAGACACTGACACTGTAACAAATAGGGGTTGGAAGCTAAGTTTTAACAATAATAATACAATCTCTACTATAGATAATGTAATAAAGTGCTTTTAGAATTAATTTGCAGTTACAGCACAAAATGTCAGGCTCTGTGCAACATCTGTGGTAGTTTTTAATACTAATACTATACTAGAAACTGGGGGCATTAAATCAGTTTTCTTCTTAAGTCCAGACATGACTTGGGGTGATAAAGTGTGACCTGTTTATACTATTCAAACCTCATGGTAGATCTTTTAATCTTGGTAGGTTTGGCCTTCAAAATGAATACCACCAGTTCAGAAATGAGCGTTTCCTGTTCAATTTCAACGACTAACTAACAGATTCTAACAGTGGTTCTCTGCTGTCCTCTGTTGGCAATGAATAGTATTGAATTCTACGCTTTTATCAGAGATGTAGTTTGACCTGCCCAACCTGCAGACCTAAGCAGTTCATTCCTCTTCCCAAAATGCAGTTCTGAAATTGATGGACCTGGTTCTAGTGGTACTGGATGTAAAAATTAATTTTGTCTTACAGTTAATTTAACTTTGTTCGTACTACACATGCTGTCCCTCTATCAGTTCTGCAGTGGTGAAAATTGAAAAAAAAAAATAAAGGATCCTATGTGACCTCATTAAATGTTCACACACACTTGCACTACATATGCTTATGGACTGATTAAGCTTTCTCTGTTTTTTTCATGCTAAATGTTGTGTTTTTAATTGTTCTTCCCTGAATTCATCTTGTAAATTTGAAAACTACTGTGTCCTGAAAATGTGCTAGACTGTTTTGTATTGTATTGTTTTATAAAATGAAGCACACCATTTATAAAGCATGCTATATTATCTGCTATAATGATGTCTTGTTGCATGTCCCATTTTTATAGCTGTTATCTGGTCTCTTGACCCTTATGGTTGCAGTCTGAGAAGTTGGTTGAGAGTCTACAATACACCTGTGACCCTGTCACTGTGAGATTTACTCCTGCAGATTTTATTTAGATTTGTTTGTCTAGCAGTTCTTCATTTTAATTTTTAAATAAATTAATTTAGATTGATGGGTGTGTGATTAAACCACACGTAAGGAGAAACCATGTTTATATGGGTAGTGCACACACTGCAGAAGGTTGTTATTGTTCGTTTTCTATGCAATCATCAGAACACAAGTTACAAAATAAAATTTTATGAGCAGATAAAAATAATGTTGCATCGACATTTTGATATGTTGTTTATTGTAGGCCTCCTACATATTGACTCTTTAGCCATTTAGCGTTAATGACTTACTTCCTTTTAATCACTGTGACTTAAAAAACTAAACAAATATTGAGTGGGCAGTGGAATTAATAATCTACTAATCTGGCTGGTAATTGGTCAGGCCAAAGACAAATGCAATTTAGAGTCACCAATCAACCTGACATACATGTTTTTGGACTGTGGGAGGAACTTTCTCCAGAGTACCTGGAGAAAATCCCTGAAAATTCAGGGAGGACATGCAAACTCCACACAGAAAGGCCCCTGCTGGGTTTCAAACCAGGAACCTTCTCGCTGTGAGGCAACAGTGGTAACGACTTAGTCACTGTGCTGAAAAGTAACTGTTAAAGAGTTTGAGTGTAGAAGTCAAACTTTAAAATGAACCTCTTCTTTTCCTTTCAGTTGCTCCCTTCAGGGGTCGCCACAGCGAATCATCTGCCTCCATTTAACCCTATCCTCTGTATCCTCCTCACCCACACCAACTATCCTCATGTCCTCCCTTCACTACGTCGAAGAACCTCCTCTTTGGTCTTCCACTAGGCCTCCTTCCTGGCAGCTCTAACCTCAGCATCCTTTTACCAATGTATTCACTGTCCCTCCTCTGAACATGTCCAAACCATGTCAATCTGGCTTCCCTGGCTTTTTCTCCAAAACATCTAACATGAGCTGTCCCTCTGATGTCCTCATTCCTGATCCTATCCATCCTCGTCACTCCCAGAGAGAACCTCAACATCTTCAGCTCTGCTACCTCCAGCTCTGCCTCCTGTCTTTTTCTCAGTGCCACTGTCTCTAAACCAGACAACATTGCTGGTCTCACCACTGTCTTGTCCACCTTTCCTTTCATTCTTGCTGACACTCTTTTGTCACACATCACACCTGACACTTTCCTCCACCTGTTCCAACCTGCTTGCACACGTCTCTTCACTTCTTTTCCACACTCTCTGTTGCTCTGGACTGTTGATCCTACATACTTAAAATCCTCCACCTTCTTCACCTCTACTCCCTGTAACCTCACCGTTCTACTTGAGTCCCTCTCATTTACACACATGTACTCTGTTTTACTGCGGCTAACCTTCATTCCTCTCCTTTCCAGAGCAAACCTCCACCTCTCTAGATTTTCCTCCACCTGCTCCCTGCTCTCACTACAGATGACAGTGTCATCTGCAAACATCATGGTCTACAGAGATTCCTGTCTAACCTCATCTGTCAGCCTGTCCATCACCACAGCAAACAAGAAGGGGCTCAAAGCCGATCCTTGGTGCAGTCCCACCTCCACCTTGAACTCTTCTGTCACCCCTACAGCACACCTCACCACTGTCTTACAGTTCTCATACATGTCCTGCACCACTCGAACATACTTCTCTGCCACTCCAGACTTCCTCATACAAAACCACAACTCCTCTCTCGGCACCCTGTCATACACTTTTTCCAAATCTACAAAGACACAATGCAGCTCCTTCTGGCCTTCTCTGTACTTCTCCATCAGCATTCCCAAAGCAAATATTGCATCTGTGATACTCTTTCTTGGCATGAAACCATACTGCTGCTCACAAATGCTCACTTCTGACCTCAGCCTAGCCTCCACTACTCTTTCCCACAACTCTGCACGTCTCCCTTGTTCTTAAAGATGGGCACCAGTACACTTCTCCTCCATTCCTCAGGCATCCTCTCACTCTCCAAGATCTTAAGTAGCCCAGTCAAAAACTCTACTGCCACCTCTCTTAAAACACTTCCAGACTTCCACAGGTATGTCATCAGGACCAACTGCCTTTCCACTCTTCATCCTCTTCAACGCCTTCCTCATTTCATCCTTACTGATTTTTGCTACTTCTTGCTCCACAACAGTCACCTCTTCTACTCTGTGCTCTCTAACATTTTCCTCATTCATCAACTCTTCAAATTATTCCTTCCATCTTTCCATATTTATATATTCATAGATTTGGAATACTTCAATAAGAGAGAAAGGATTGATTAATAAATAAAAACTACAAACTAATTTCCCATTTGGAGTATTTTTACATGTCTTGAAAAGTCACCAGAAAAAATCTATAAAATAATTATATTGTATAATGGTTACTTAAACAACAATTGTTTCCTTTTTTTATGTTTTGTGTTTTGTAAGGTGACAGACCACCACAATCTGGTCAAACATCTTCAAAGCTCCCTGCCACAGATCAGTAACTCTACTGGAGAGATGAACTGTCAGTCCAAAACAGTTTCATTAAATGGGAAACAAATACATTACATTTGATACATCTGTCCAGAAGTTAGGAGAAAAGTAGAGCCAAACTGTCGGCCCCCCGAAGCATGGTACCACAAGAGCCCATCACTCCATGGGTCATGTGATTACACCTGTAAAGTTCTCTGTTTGCATAGCTGACTCATATTACTATGTCACCTTTTCCACACCCCCCCCATAGACTGCTGTGTATGGCTTTTGCACCTCTGATCTGTGAAATGTGTTTTGACTTAGTAAAGTGTTAGATATTTTCCTTTTTGTCATCTTAGTCCAAAATCAAAGTCATCTGGGTCTCCCCAGCATTATCATATATCTTCTAGGAAATTATAAATTCTTAATTGCTTTATTGGTTCATGCACATGTTTAAGGAAACACCTGTATTTCAATTTAATATGTTACCCTTCTGTACACTAACAGAAGGATTATCCCTATTCTTGTTTACGAATTATGAAATGTTCAAATTTGAAATTTTGGAAAGTATCTGAAAGATTACATAACTATATGATGAAGAATTCCCTGAAAGCTTTTACTTAGAAAACAACTTAACAAAGAAATGACTGAATGAATGTTTTCCAATTACCATGACCACAGCTTTGCTTTCACTACTTGTAAGAATCTGTTGTCTTAATCAAGAAATGTTATAATCAGTATAAAATCAGTTTCGCAGTTACACTTTGAGATGTCTGTTTAGAAAGTATTGCAAAGTAATTTGCATGATGCTGTTTACTTCCTAAACTTTACTTCCCTTTAAGCAGTGAAAATGACACCAAGTTCTCTGGACTGTTAGCAAACTTAAATTTGACTGGGAAATTACATCTCTTTTTATTAGAAATCAGAGTGAGTGATTTCGTGTTTTCAGTTTGTAAGCAGCGCTTCAAAACAATACACCTGAAACTCCCTCCCCCTTTGTTATGAGCTGACTGTGGCTGTATACGTAAAGGTGACAATCTCTCTGAAGAGAAATAAACACCAGAACTTCAGATGAGTGACTGAAACATGTGTCATCAACCAAGCATTAGACTGTAACGTCAAACTGTGAAATTGAAGTATTAACCCTTTAGATTCATCAACTTTCAAAATTCTTTTTAATTAGGAGTGGACTGTAGTGGTAAAATGCATAGTGCACTGAACCCACCCCCAACATTTCTTTTATTTGGTTAGCAGAGGCGATGACGTTAGAATGAACTCTAACACACAGACATCTAACTTCTGCTTCAATATATCTATTTCAAGCTATATGATGGGAACAGTGATGGGTGATTGCAATGATGTAACACAGTGTGTGTGCTAAGGTTTGTGCATGTGGGTTGTAATCGCACATTTTGTGTTACCATGGTGTTGAAGCATGGTGGTCTAAATGGGATTTTAGTGGTTAGCCATTGTTGAACAAATAAGTCACCTGCAAAGAATGTGTGCACTTCTTTTCCTCAAGACATGGTCTGCTTACACAACTGCAAACTCCTCTTGCACTTGTTACGAACTATATTATTGATATTATAAAAAACATTTTATGTTTTGCTTCTTATATATATTTATTTTGATTACACTGGCACACCGTTTATTCAAACCTTTTGATAGCACATTTTCTGCTGTGATATCTCTGACACTTTCAGAATTAAAAGGTTTTAATAACTGAAAGACTATAAAAGTTTGTTCTGAGTGTACTATGTGAGTAATAAGCGAAAGTAATTACAATATTTACACTCAGCTGTAAGTTTATTAGGTACACCATGTAGCTAATGCTAATATAATCTAATACAACAGCCATGGAATAAAACCTTGCTTCATAAAGGTGATAATGTTCAGTGTTTGCTGAATCTGTTTCAGAGAGGGGTTGATTCTACTGTATTAGTTGGCAGACTGTAGTTTGTGGTGCAAATACAGTGAGTATACCTAATTCTCATGACTTAAGTGTACCACAATAGAAAAGACATGTCATACATTGCTTGAATTTAAAATGTAGAAACAGGCCAAAGATTAGTTTTGATTTCTGAACTTAATTAGTATCCACCAAGTGGGTTCAGCGGTGACTGGTGACATGCTGCCATCTTAGCTTGGTGTTTATGGTGAGTTTTTTACTCTCGTTTTGATATAGAGGTAAAATGAATGTGTAGTCAGGACTTGATTATTTTCTATCTATAAATACATACTATGTCTATCTATCTATCTATCTATCTATCTATCTATCTATCTATCTATCTATCTATCTATCTATCTATCTATATAAAATGCCGTAGCAATCTGTGGCAGCAGGAGGCATGGAAACAGCCTGACCAATCATTTTATTCGACCCAAACAAAACCATTGGATGGCCGACCGACAGACAACTTCCTATTTGCGCCCACTCCGCATCACTTTCAATACGCGAGCCAAGAGTCTCCCACAAGCCCTTGCGGGCCCACGTGTTTCCGTTTGTCCTGCTACAGGTACAGAGTTATGCAAAGATGGCGTCCACAGCAGCTTTTGGTCAGTTCTTGATAAAACTACAACTGAAAAGATTTCGGAGGCTGCGAGAAGTGAAACCAGGATTATTTTAGTGTTTGCTTTTCAACGACGGCTCAGCAGTGACGCCAAGGTGACCATGTTTCTGCTGGACAGGTAATTATCAGTTTGATGTTTTGTAATGTTTCTTAGTTTTGTAGACTTAGCCAACATAACTGTTATTAGCCCAATGCTAATGTGAGCTAAACTACATCTGAATGAGCCTGGACTGGAGTGTGAAACACTGGACATAGCTAATAATTGTTATATCTCCCTATTAATCCTGTCTTCCTTTAGTATTGAAACAAAGCATCATTTATTTTGTTGTTAGCCCCTTACAGAAATATATTCCAGTAATACATGTGAAACTGTTTCTAATATATTGCAGTTTACCTGTAGGGTGCTGGTTTATATACTGGTTGAGGTAGTCAAATTCTCATCTGTGTTATTTTCTTTTTCCTCTCAGTGATTCATTACCTGTGTCCTGCTTCCTTTAAGAGGACTGGCTTTGGAGAGAAGTCTGAACCAAAGAGTAGGGTTACTTTGGTAAAGCAAGGTAAAGCCACACCAGTTGTGGGTGAAATGTAGTTAACACTGGGTGAATCCCAGTTCCACTAATTTCATCTATGTTTTTATCACTTATGTATTTTTTCTTCCCTCTTAGTACAGCCCACATAAGATGGGAGGAAAAGAAGAAGGGGCAGAAGAGCTGAGAAAACATGTTTAAAGAGAGACGAGACGTTCCTTTGGTCCATCATTTAAGGTAATGCCTGCTTCTTATAATGTCAGCACAGCTGGAACCCACAGATGCTTTTAGTGTGATATTCACTTGCCTAACAATAGTCTTGACTACAAAGTTGAAGTGAGATTGATAACAGGCTATGTCTGAACAATTTGTGGATGAAATAACCCTAACTCTAAGTATGGCCATGTTTAAGAACAGTGTCTTGCATAAATAGTTTTACTCTTTGACATTTGAAATGTCTACTTGTCTGAGTTATTGCAAAAACAAACATCGTGGTGTTGACCTGGCTGTTCCTGTTTTAGTGCTTTAACACTTAGCACTATTTAATTCTTTGTGGTAGCTGTAACAGACAAAACAAGACAAACTCATTGTCAATAAACTAAAAGCTAAAGGACAAATACACTAAACAGCTTTACAGATATTATTGTTGCTCAGACCAACAGTCTGTAATGTAGCTGGGTTGAGGATACACATAAAAAATATATATGATGTGGTATATCAAAGGCAAATTTAATAGCCTATTAATAGTGTATTGCTCAAGTACTTGTGACAATTCTTGTGCACAGTATTGAAATAAGTTACCCTAGTACCTTCCAGACTGTATGCGTATGTTCCTGTTGTTAGTTGTCAGGTTAAATTCTTAACCTTCCATCGAAGAATGGAAACTAGATGGGAACCAAATGAGCCAGTGTCATGACACTTTAACTTAAAAGTTAATCCTATCTCCAATTTATCATAGATTTTTATATGTATTTTAATTACCTGTTGTTAACAGTTTCATTGGTTGTTGTCTAGTAATCATAATCACAGCAGCTGATAAGCTTGTGTGGTTGTCCATAAACAAATAATGTTATAATAACAAAAGTACCAGCTCAGTAGTCACCTGCTATCTTGTTCATGTTAATGTTTCGTGCTTATTTGAGCTTGCCTTTGCACAAGCAGAACTGGCTCTTTGCCTGGCCGGAAGCAGTGTTGCTATCAGCACTGTCAGGCAAAGAGCCAACAACCTGCTGCAGCATGAGGTGCTGCTGACTCAAGCCAGATAGAAGAAGAAAGGTAGTGGGCTGTTGATTTTGTAGCCTTATGCAATAGTTTTACTTCTGGGCTCTATTAAGTTAGACTGTCTTAATCTTCGTTTTTCAGTACTGAAGGCCATAAACCTAAGGTTACACGCTACAGAACTGTAGTAACTGACCTCTGTAGTAGGACTCAGCTTTCATCTTACATCAGTTTTATAGGTTACAGAGTAAGAAGGAAGTACTTTTTGGACAACACAGGATCTTGGTATTGTAAAACAGAATAAATCAAACCTTGTTTACAGTGCTTTAATATAACCATTTTAATGTTTTTTTATAAAATATATTCAATATCATCTCTAAGCATATTGGAATTTTGCATGATATAAACAAACTAGCCACAGTATGAAGGAGGGTGACTGTCTGCCCACACAGGAAAATCAAAGAAATACATCATCATTCGTCAGTGTTTCCATTTGGAGGGAGGTGATAGGCTATAGGTTCTTATGGCTGTCCCATTTTTTTAAATAGTCCACAAGTTTATCTTTTAAAATGTAAACAGATTTTTATCTGCACAATGTTTTCAGTTTCTTTTTGCTGTATGAACATGTAGCCAAGACTACAGTACATTAGCACCATGTAATGTTTATCCATCAACAAAATACAAACTGACATTTGACAAACATTTAGCTCTTTCACAGTTCTGAATATCATTCATAAAGTACATGTTAAAAAATGTGTTTTTCTTGCTTGGAGTGGGTGAATAATTAGCAGTCCTCTGAAGTGAGAATTGTCAGCTGAGTGCAGCTGCCTCTGTTTCTTATTCTTAAGCCACATCTGAACATCTTTTCAACTTAAACAAGCTCAACAAAGTACATGGAAATTAGCTTAAGTAACTTCAGGGCTCTTGTTTTTGTGATGCAGTATGGTGTGCTGTGAGTTTGTATATGACTGGATTTGTTTAAACATGGCTTATCTTGGTGGGGAAAGGGAGGGCCGTTATGTTCTTCATGTGGCTGTAGTGTGACTGATCGTCATTCATCATAGAGTTCTTAATGTGAGCTGTCACAAAAAGTGGAGAGTGTGAAGGCTTAGATGCTTTATGCACTATAACACATGAAGGTTACAGCGTCACAGTAAAGAGAAATGAACAATCGGTCAATCAATCTATCAGCTATGTACACCACTATACATTAGGCTGTCAGTCGGACATGTATTGTCTTGGTGGAGAGTAGTTTCTGTCTCCTTTGGTGGTGATTTTGCGAGGAGGAACAGAGCAGGAAAGTGACAACACCCCTGGGACCTGTTGTTCCTCCTCCTCATCTGAGGTGGCTCTCTTAGGAATTGGTTTCAGTAGAGCAGTACCAGGGTGGGCTGAATGGGTGGGCAGAAGATTTCGAGGGAGGGGAATGGGAGTGAGGAGGCCAGAGCTGGCACTACTAGATGTGTTTAAATATGAATAGCCTGTCATGGTGTGAAGGGCATATGTGGGGATGAAAAGAGGGTGAGAAGTGTGGTGGTTGGACATTACTGAAGAGTCTCTACCACCCCAGTAGTAATCTCTCTCCAAGGACTGATGCTGGGTGCTGGTGGCAGTGATCGGCTGTGTGCTGCTGTGGATATGGTGTTGCAGGTGGTTACGCTGCTGAGCAGTGTATGCTGTGGAGTGGACCAGGCCAAAGTGGGCCTTGATGGCCATTAATTCAGCACTGAGCCTGGCATTTTCTTTTTTCAGGGCCAGCAGATGACTCTCCAGCACATAATCATTCAACCTTCTCTTCTCCCGTGACCGTTTGGCCGCCTCATTGTTCTTGCGACGTTTTTCCCAGTAGAGGGCATCTTTTTTCTCTTCAGGTATAAACTCCCTTTTGCGACGAGATCCTTTACGTACCAGTTCGTTTTCCACTTGGAAAACATGGCTGTCATGTTCTCCATGAAAAGATTGGGACATGGACTCCATAGCAGATGGAAAAATCAGTAACAACCCACAAAGACCTGAAATAAAGAGAAATAGAGGAAAGTTTTTAATGTTGTGGGTGGGCTGAGTCATACAGGAACTTCCTTCATATGAAATGGTGACCTCATGTGATTTGTGTTTTAGCTCATCCTGCAGCAACTTGGTTTCTCTTCACTCAAAACAACTTAATATTTCTGAATAAGGTGATGATTGGAGTCTGAGAGTGCTCCTGATAAAGGCAGTAGGAATTTTTCATGCAGCAAAACCACAACTGAGTTGGTATTGATTGATGAATTGTTTAATTCATTGTAAAATGTAATCTTTAGGAGTCCATCACATCCATCCTACATTTGATTTTTTTTTTTTTTTTTGTCCATGATTTTTATTGTATTGTTTTTATGCATCTGAAACTCACTCCTGTCACCTCTGTATTGTATAAGGTGGTACAACTTGAAGGATCCAATGATTTTTTTTTTTTGGTTTGCTATTCTGGTGGACTTGGTATTTAGTCTTTCAAATTAATTTTGAACAGTGAGCAATCCGACACATATGACTCAGTTATATAATTTGAAGAACATATTTGACATCATCAGAAGCAGATATCACCTGTTTTTAATTAAATTTTTGATTGGTGTTGCTGTTGTTTGGCAGATTACTGTGTGGATTAATCTTTTACATGGCTTTTTGTTTCTCTTAGTTCATAGTAAAGTCCTGTAATTGTATTCTTGATGCAGGTGTTCTGCTTTGAAACGTTGCCTATAACCGACCGGCAAAACTTTTCGTCCTTATCTGACACAGAGTTGTTAAAATCATACTACAGAGATGAAAAATCACTCTATGTTATTATATGATAAATTAATAGGCTACTAAGATTATCTTTAAACCTGGTGTAAATATAGTCAGAATTATATCTTATATCAATATTTTAAAGTAATATCAGAAGTTACAAGCTAGTATTTGGTATTTTAAGTAGGAACTGGTACTTTACTAAAAATCAAATGGTAGTTTTATTTCTTAAATTACCATTAGACCTGTTATACCCTGGCTTGCATGTGTATATTTATTTATTTTTCTTGAGAACCTGCAGAGGCTAATACAGTGCACTCAGTTGCACCTCACTCTGTCTAGCGCCTACAGCATTCCGACCACCCCCTTGACCCAACCTCACCTCCTACCTGTCTAGACCACATGAGAAAATGTGACGGGAAACATTAAGTAGGTAAAGACGAATGTGTGAGAATCAGTTTTATATAGAATTATTTAATATACAAAGTACTTCATAATACTTAGAATATGTAATACTTTATGCAGTCATTGCTAGTTCATTATGTGTTATAGGTTATCTGTTTCTAATCTAAAGATTAGTCTACTAAATAAGTTGTTACTTGAATAGTTGATATATTATATTCTGCTATGCAAATAGACCTAAATCTGACACTAAATCATAAACCTAACTGGTAATGATGATAAACAATATAGAAACCTGTTTCTGGTTGTCTTTGCAAAGCAATTGAAAATGTATTTGTGAAATGAATCAGTGAAAGCTAAGGTAAGCTAAGGTATTGCTGAAATGCATTTTGCACAATGTTTTTTGTGGGCAGAAAGTCACTTACACCCAGCATTTGGTTCAGCTGAGCAGAGGTGGTTAATTGAGCTTATCAAAGTCACATAACGGCAAATCAAATTTGAAAAAGAAAAGTTCAGTGCTTTGTGTTTCTTTATCTCCCACATCTTACTCAGATCAACATATCCACCTACACACCAATCCTTCCTCTGTTCTTTTAATCTGCTTAATTTTTCAACATTGTGGGGACAAAAAAGAAAGCCAGTGAGGGTTTATTTATTTTGTTCCATAAGGTTGAAAGGTAACTCAAACAGGAAGATATTTCATATAACCAAACTGAAAGGAATGCTGGTAGCTGTTGATGCATTTTCTTTCATTTGCTTGGGTTTGTGGGTGGTTTCATGGGAAGCTGTGCAAGAAGGATGAGCACTGTGTTGAAACCACAGCTGCCCTATGTACGTGTATTGGCAAAAAAACACGCTCACTCACACATTGAGCTTACACTTACTCCTTTTAACTCATTGATGTTTCCTTCACGACTTCTTACAAACAACACTGTTGCTGATAAGTTTGTGCTGATAAATTCTATTCACACAATGCTTTCTGCTTGCAGCTACATGTAACACCTTGTAAATGAGCGGCAAAATAAACTGTCACTCAGTTTCACACACGAGGAACTTAAGTGCAAACCTTAACTTCACAGTCTATTAACTCAGTAGTGTTCTGTTTAGGTGTGAGTACTTGTTTTCGTTTCTCTTAAGCACACTTCTCAGCATATTCATGGACCTTATAGTCATTTTGACATGCCAGTCAGACTTGGCCAGAAGCATCAAAACATTTCAAAGAAGCCATGCACCCAGTGTGTGGTGGTAAGCACGCACATTAGGTTAAAAATATTCAAGCCTGTGCCCACCGAGAATGTAGACCCTAAGCCCATGTGTTTGTATGTCTGTGTGAGAACATGCACACCTGCGCACCAGTGTGTGTGGCACAAAGACTAAGCGTTGTAAACTCAAAAAAGAAACAGCAGGAAGACTGCGAACAATATTCATACATGGAGACACAGAGAGAGAAAACAAAAAAAGAGAGGGTTCCTGTGTGAAATCTCTAGGGGCGAGCCTTCTCACTACCCTGCTGCACATGTGCACCTGTTTCTATTGACTAATTATAGCCTGCCTGCTTTTTAGTAAGGAACTCTCAAACTTCTTCTTTTGGTGTCTGTTTTCTTATGCTGTACCATCTGCTGTTGTGTTGCTGTGCACCCTGCCAGCCACTGTTAAAATAAGCACCCATAGGAAGAAAAATTGGTCCGTCCATACCTCAATGTACTATGTTAACAAACTTTTTAAACTGCCATCAGAGAGATTAGAGTAAATGTATGGCCTCTTGGGGATTAAAGAAATTGCCACAGTTCTTGGCTTGAATTATCCGTTAACGCATAAATTTATTGAAGGGCAGTGCTAATAATTTCATAGCTATGCGTTTTCTTTATTTTATATTGTAAATGCAAAGAACTATAAAAGCATATTATTCACTTTTCAGATTTGCCAACTGTACATTGTACCTAGACATTGTCAAAAGAGGAAACAAATATGTCAGACATTCTCACCATCTGCACAGAGAGGATGGTGCTAATCCATCAACACTGGTGTAAAAATGTGAGAATGGACAACATCTTATAACTAAGTCTTCTAAATACGGCATTTGATTATCACAAAACAGATATGGTTCTTTACAAGTGAGGGCATGGTATAATCTTTTATAGTTACATACTTCATTAATGAGTTTAAATTTTTTTTTTTATATATATATATATATATATATATACCTTTTTTAAGAAACTTCTGGATTAATTTAAATGACATGTACTGAAAGCTCTTGAATTTTGTGGAAATTAGAGCATAGGACAAGAGCAAGTCAGACATAGTTTCTCATGGCATGTGGAGTTTGCAGTCAATCACAGTGTCAGGCTTCATACGTAATGTGCAGCCATGGTCAAATGTATAGTAAAAATAATAAATGCCACTTCACCTAAAGGGTTCAATAATGCTTTAACTCCACTGATGTTTACTTGTGAATGACGTGTACATATTGAAAGGACTTTTAAGATGCTTTCAATGTCACAAATATGAGTGATATTTTTTTCTCCACCTTGCAATGCAGTGCAAATTGAAGCAACACTGCAACCCCCAGCTTTAGCAGTTATGTTTAACACATCTCAGCATACCATAACTGAACATTGTCACCATTGTGGAAAAACTAGACTAGACTGTTCAACTAGAAAACATTACAATATTGACATGTTTACACTGTCTATGGTCATTTTGTGTAAATATTATAAAAACTCTTTTGGGGTCATCATCATAAACTGTAATTTCCATAGGATTTAGATAATCTGAGATCATGCTTCATATGCAATTGAAAACAGGCATGACTCAAAGATGAAAACGCTGTACCACAGCGCTGTCCTAACCCATAAATTAACATATATATATATATATATATATATATATATATATATATATATATATATATATATATATATATATATAAAGTGCAAACCCTTGTAAAATTCAAGTAACTGTTCCCAGGTCTCGTCATTTGAAGCATATTTGTAGTGTATTGTAGATAAATTTTGCTTAGCTAGCATGCGCACACACACAAAGAGATATAAGTACCAGCATTCGCATTTTATAGTTATATGCGAACGCTGGTACTCTGTTTACTATATATATATATATATATATATATATATATATATATATAAATAAAGTACTAGTGTAAACATTTTTATATATATATGTATATATATATATGCATATATAATGCGAACGCTGGTACTTATATCGGTAGAGTAAACAGTAAAATAATTGTTTCAAATGTTCCGAGTTGATCAGGAGTTTCACAGCACTGCCATTATTATGCTGTGCTCAGCAAAAGATCTTGATGGTATTTGCGGAAAAAACATTTATCTTTTGGTCTCTTAACACCTCGACTATTTCCTTACCTGAATCTGTATGCTGTTACCATACCTGATCTGAAACCACTGCCTGAAAAAATGAACTCGAAGCCTTACCTTCAAATGCTGAGTGCAGAAAGTTCACTGCTGCTGAGGTGCCAATGACTTAATTCTCACTCCCACCCAGTACTAATATACAACTTAGTGCATTAAACTCCTGTGAGGCAGCGTCATGCGATTTATGCACTTACAAGCAGAGGGGGACTCATCACGCCTAGTTGCTTTCAGTCTTACCCTCTCCCCTTCTTTGCTTTCTCTCACTCTGTGTTCTTTTCCTGTATATAACTGACCACCTCCATTGTCACTTGAGCAGTACCTGACTGCCCCCCTTGATCTTTGTAGTGTTGTGGTGTTGGTGGCTTTCCCACACAGGGGTCTCCCCTATATAATACTGCTGTCACTTTTAAACAGACATATTTTGTATTTCGTATGCTAATGTTGCACAATAACATGCAAATAAGTAATCTATTTCGTAAATCCGTGCCGTTTATTATCTTTGCAGTGAATTACTGTCATGTTTACCGTTTCAAAATTATGTATTGTGTTGTATTCAATTGCATGTTTCATTCACACAAACATTTTACATTTCAGGCACCTACCTCTGTCTTCCTAGGAAAAGAAACTTCCATGTAGTATTAGTTTTAGTACTAGAAGCTGTAATAGTATAAAACTTTAAGCCCCAATATCTAGGCAAAAGATTATGAACATGAGTGGTTCCTGAAATGTTTCTTACTTATCGGTACCAAAGTTGACTGTGTGTCTACATATTTAATATCCTCTTAATAGGCTTGTTTTACATTAAAGACAAATTAACTTCACAGTTGTAATTATATCTTTTTGTTGTGACCAAAAAAGTAGCACTTCAACCCTGTTTCTATGTATGCACACTGACGTAGATTGGTAAGATTCTTACTTCCTGACGTGATACACTAAAGCTGTTATTGTCAAAACATATTCACCAGTTGTTGATGGTTATATGGCCAAGAAGATGCAGTTAACCTGTATACAAACCAAATACTTTTTAGCTCTGTTAGAGCTCTATTTTCTAGGCTTAATGTTTGTATATGTTTAGACGTATGTAAGTATCAGTTGCATCTGTGGGATGGATAAAACTGTAGCAGTCCTACAGTATATTCCACGTAAAGATAAGCCATAAAAACAGGCTAAATCTTTCTGACATTCCCAATAATCCATGGCATGCATTCTTAAACAGCAAAAAAATAAAAAAGTAAATTAAACTTGGAAGTTCCATTTTTGTTTTTATATCTCAAAAGCAGTTACAAATGCGTGTGCACAAAACATGTAAACATAATTTAAATGTAAGCTTTAGCATCCTTAGATTGCCTTTCAAACAGGGTCAGAAATTGTCAATAGTGTCATTAATGCATCAGATGATGTTACAAACAAATCTATATTCCAGCTTAGTGTAAACAACAGGGTTTATCTTATGTACCCTTTGACAGCTGCTTGTCTTCCCCAACCCTACAAGAAAAAAAGTACATGCATGCTGCAAAGGCAGAAATTCTTTTAAAATGCCACTTTAAAGGAAGCAGTGACCTGCTATCATTTAAAATAATTTGTGTTGTAGCGTCCTCTGCTGGTGTTTTGGGTGGCATGCGCTGCAGAGTGAGACCATCTGTTAGGATGCCAACACAGTAGCAAAGATTAAAAGAGAACAAGCTGCAATGGACTAATCTTACAGCTTTGTTAGACCTCAAACAAATATAACAACTAAGCATAAACCAGGCGAATAAACCTGGAGAAGACTTTAGAAAACTATCATGAAATCAGGAAACCTTTCCAGGAATACCCGCTGAGTGGCTAAATCTGACTGGGATGCAGTCATTTGTCACCCGGCGCTATTTATTTGATATGAAGTAATGATAAGTGCAAAAAATGAGAGACTTTCGAGGTGGACCTTACTAATGGTCCATGCAGAAGAAAGTTTTGGACGGTTTTGCCACGGTGTTGACTTTACACCAGTCATATTCATATATATGAGAATTAATAAGTAAAGAGATTGCTTTGGATTAGCGTGATATTATGAAACTGTGTGTATGTAAATGCGTTTAGGACCTCTTGATATTTGTAAATTAGCCTCTTAGAATTTAGCCAAATCAAAAATTGTGCAGAGAGATACGATGTAAACCACTGACATTTTCAATAAAGGTGGGAAATATCCCACAGGTTATGTTTTATAAGTACAAACAGCATGACAACCATTTAGGCAGTTGTTTTTGTTTATTGTTCCTGGCTTCAATTAAAAATACTTAGCACAAAAACAGCATAATCACACGCAATGGAAGATGATGTCTCATAGTGCTATAGGCCCACAACGGCTCAACGTTTGGTTTTCCATTGAATCAAAGGCAGGGAAGTCGCTCAGTTTCAACAAGCACCCGGTTTCGTTGGCCGATGTTTCACACCGCAGATAAAGAGTAACAATCCAGAAAAAACAAAACCACTGCAGTCAAATCACCCCCTAATTAAAATGTTTCTCTAAAATCCCAGGTCAAAAAAACAAAGACCTGGAAGGACCTTCTTGCATCTCTGCAAGCGCTCGATTGTAAAAGCATTTTAAAACCACAGAAAGTCACAGTGAATTCAGAGTGCAGGATGCATTTGCCTCATGTGTTTTAAAAATATAGTATAGCATACTCTTTAAGACGGTTTTCAGAATAAATTGTTTCCATCGTGACATCCTTTAAATTGAACGGCACATGAGCTTTTTTTCCAGGCTTCCGGTATCAAATCATGAAACATTGGTCTGCTGTCATTGGTAATTCAAAGTATTTACAGCTGTGATTATATTTTATTTTATTTAAGACATGAATGCAGCACCTCGCATATATTACACCGTAAGCTTTTTTTTTTTTCTTGACAGCCAGACTGTCTGTTTAGCGTTTATTAGGGCATCCCGAGCTGCGACAGGCCCGGTGGGACATTGCTGAAGCGGCTCATGAAGCCCCTCTGAAAGTCGGCCTCCACGCCGAGTCCCGGACCCTGCCTCTCCTGGATGTATAGTGGCAGGCCGTGGTATACGGCCGATGGTGACAGGTATGGGGACCTCCAAGGTACCAGAAGGTTATTACACACTGGGTGACTCATGTGAGGCACCAGCCAACTCTGAGCTGGGTGCGTCAGGGTGGAGGTATGGTGGAGTGTGTCGGGTGTGGGCAGAAATGCTCGGACAGAAGAGCCGGGATCGGACAGCTCATCGGTGGAGATGAAGATGTCATCGCTGGAAGAGACTTGTCGCTGGGCATCCGCCTCTACCTCCATTGACCTCCCGCCCTCTAAAGCTGCTCGGGGGGAGAGGACACGGTGCCCTGAGAGAGGGAATATGCCTTGCTGTGTTCCACAGTTCTCGGGGCATAGATGATTAAAATCACCAGCGCCTGCGGTTGAGCTGAAACAAGGCATCTTCGCCTCAAAGGGGTGACTGACTGTTTCTTGTTGCCCCATACCCAGGACTGAGGCAGGGTTGTTCCTGCTTTTGCCCCACAGTTCTGCCTGGATAAGGGCCGGGGTGTGAGCCAATCTAGGTGAGGCCAAGGTGGACGCTACAACAGACGCACGGGATGTTGCCCAACCGGAGGCAGCTTTGCTCTTTTCTGCGCTCCGACTGCTGTGATACTGCAGACTGAGCACACGGGCCCGCAGCTGTGCGTTCTCCTCACTCAGAGTCAGCAGCTGACGCTCCAGCATCAAGTCATTCATCCTCCTCTTCTCCCTGGACCGCTTGGCTGCCTCATTGTTCTTGCGTCGCTTATCCCAGTAGGCGGAATCTTTCTTGTCGGCGGGGGTCATCTCCCTCTTGCGGCGTGTGACGGGGCTTACGTGTCCACTGCAGGCCCGGAAGCGCAGGAGACGTCGAGCCAGCAGGGATGATCGTGTCACCGGGAGCAGGAGGGCTTGGTCAAGATCATGCTCCACGAAGTCGCTGCTGTCGACTGAAGAGGAGGGCTGGCAGGAGGCAGCGGCCCCGGCACCGCAAGGGCTACTCGGGGCGGACATGACACTAAAAGTTTTAAACAGAACACATTAAATTTAACTCTGTATGTATGTAGGTGTATCTGTCTATCTTTATATCTGAATTATCAGTGTAAGTGATGGGGTGTTTCATCCTTCTGCTGTAATGACCGGTCGATTCTCAGTTTTTACGCAGTCCTCTATAAATAAGCTATATGGCCTAATCGCAGTGATGGTTACTAAAGCAAATCTTAACTGCAGGCTACGTTTCCATTCTGAGGTGCCTGTTTTGATGGAAATACCAGACCTGTCTCTGCGCCGTTAATGCCATGGTCCTGTCCTGCTGTGTCACAGCTCTAAATGGTGATTTTGCAAATGACATTTTTACATATTACCAAGTAAAAGAATATGACACACTAACAAATGAAAGTTATTAGTCTGCTCCAACCGCAACCTTTAAAAGTTGCCTACATATTGATGCATCACCTTTAGGGTAAAAATACAGTCATTTTTGAGTCAAATGAACTAAATGACGCTTTGCTGAAAATGCTTTTTAATGACATGAAGAACTTAATGGTGCAGAGCTGTTTCCCACCCTCTCATTATTTTAGTAAACAGCAAAGAGCGACATCATGTTGAGAACATTTTACATATGGAGTTAAGATTTATCTAACCAGCCTCGAGTAACTACGTAAGACAGCGAGTATAGATGCGTCCATCGACCTGGCAGTTTTACAATGCTGAATGAAAAGATGATACCTGTGGAAGACAGGATCAACTGTACGAGTTTGGTGTAGTTCTGCAACACACACATCAGCGCACAGTGTTAGACAGAGCACTTAGACACTTGAGGCTACTTCATTTGTGGATGTTACATGTGTGTCCGGCGGAGACTGCGCTTACCTGTCGATCACAAACAGCGGTGCTGAAGAGAGCAGAGCTGCCAGGCGGCGCATGCATATACTGTTTGCACGCAGCCAATCGCGTGGTGTCCTCCTGCTGTCAGTTTAGCGCTGAGGAAACTGATTTGGCGACAGCACTTGGAGAGCGGAAATCCAAGACAACAGCGTGGTCACCGCCACACCAACAGGTGATACTGAAATGAGTCACTTTGGATCAACTGCCCTACTTTGCTCTGTACTCGTCACTGCACATCGATTCTCATGATCATAGCACATTGCCTGCAGAACGGTGCATTGATACAGCCCTATGAGGATTTCTCACTCATATACAGTCACTCACACATACAGGCAGACTACATTGGTGGCTTCATAAAATAGGAAATTTAATAAATGTAAAAAAAACATTCAAAGTTGAGATTTGAGGTGTGTCTTTCATTTAAAGCTGACCCCACCCCACATTAAAATACTGACATCCTTCAAGTGATGGAAATTCATTGCTCTTTTAAGATGATAAATGGAAATGACTAGTAAAAGAGTGTGGCCCCTCCCCTTGTCAAGGACCATTTTGAATTGAAGAATAGATTTTAATTGCATGTTAAAGCCGTGTGTGTGTGTGTGTGTGTGTGTGTGTGTCTATCCATCCATCCAATATCATTCATTCATTATCTATATCTGTTTATTCCTATTAAGGCTCACAGGGATCTGCTGGGGCCTTTCCCACCTTGGACTGTGGAAGGAAACTGGGATAGATTAGGGATTTCTCCCTGACAGCATGACAAAGTGGACATGAATCTAAACATCACAAGGTGCCTAAAACCTTCACACAGTATTGCATGTTTTGCTTTCTTGCTTTTAAATATTTTCAAAATTGGACAAGTGGTCACTGTTGTTCAAACACTGCACTTCCACCACACACTGCACAAGACATGACCAGGCTGCAACAAGATACATTGATGGATATTCCAGAAGTCTACAAATACCAGCTGAGAGCCTGCCAACCCATCAATGCTTTAGTAACTTCAGGTCAATCCAAGAAGTGCAGTCTAAGGGGCTTGATTCTCATCCTGGTCCTATTTCACTCTATTTCACTCTCTGTCATCTTGAAGACAGAGAGCCAGACATGAAAACAGTTTCTCTGCCCGTAGTGAAAACACCTGATCTGAGCAGCATCACCTTACTAAACAATACCACCAAAATGGAAAACCACTCTACATTGTACATGTCACTTCTCTGCCGTTTGTGTTGAAGATTTCACTGTGGTGAGCTGAGTGTGGGGGCTGTCCTCTGTGCTATCAACTCTTGTGTTTGTAGAAAACTCCAGCAGATTTTTCTTTCTGACTCACTGTAACCACAGAAGCCGCAGTCAGCTATGTTCCAGTCAGGTTATTCTTTCAATAACAAGATACTCTCCAGATTTTTAAAGAACTTGTAACACAGCAGAGTGTATTGTATTCCTGCTTTGACCATGACTGTGACGAGAAATAAACCTATAAATATGAGCTCACACAAGCACACAGTCATAGGAAAGATCCAGACTTAAGCCCACATTGTAGTAATAACGGGAACTTGTATTTATGAAAATTATGTCAAAGATTCTTCAGTTTTGATTGACTTAATGTAGCGAATCAGACTGAATCTGCTCCTTTTTGAGATGACTCATTGTCACTGTTCAAATGAACATGATGAACATTGTGGTATATCACAATGGGCCTGCATAATTTTTACCACTGCCACTTTCTCATTGTGTGGCAACACCCACATCCTGACTGCATGTTGCAGTAGATAGTCTTCTTTATGGCAATTATTTATCTCAAGCATTATATTTCCCAGTGATCTTATAGTGACATAGTGTCCAGTTTAATGCAGACTTCTCTCTGATAGGGAATCACACAGTGATTAAAGCTCAACTTGTATCATTTATATTTTCATTGAACTGATTATTGCCTAGTTTTGATAGTTAACTGAAATATGGATACACTGAGCCTTCCACAAGATCTTTTTTTTAAAGGATATCTTGTGTTATTATATATTATTTTATCAACAAATTCCATGAATAAACCAACAATTTGTTAGTTCTAAATTCAATTTTTAAGGTGGGAACTATGGTTTTAGCAAGCACTAACAGGAGAAAAAGGCACCTTTGTTTTATTAATATGTATTTGGTGCTTGTGAGTAAATAAGATCAAGCCATTAGTTCCATTTAGTCTTTTTTAAATGTCTAACTAGGCTTGGCAGTTGTTTGGCAAGGTTTCATCATAATCTATAGTCTTGCAAGGACATACTATGCTAGGTTTGTTTGTTTGTGGGTCTAACTATTATTTTTTGGTTTGTTGAGAAACAGAAAGTTTGCTCAAGTTTTTTTGCAGGCTCAAAATTGAGTTTCTTGAGTTCAATATTAGTTCCTATGTATTTATGTTATGCTTTCAAGGAGTTACAGGCAAACAAACCTGCTTTTATGCTTGAGCTAATGCTATTATTGATGCCATCTTGTATCAAATGTGGAGGGATTGTATTGAATTGGATAATGAAGCAAACCTGAGGAATAGTAAAGAATTTTTAAGTTCTGTTTGTAGTAATGCGGTGCACTGAAATGAGTCATGTAGCTGTTTTAGATGTGCCAAACTGAGGCTTTAAGTTGTTTCTTCAGTAATTTGAAGAGACTTTTTGAAACTTTGTCTTTAAGGAGGTGAAGTTAGTAAGTTAGGACCATAGACTGTATGTAAAGATGGATGATGTGACAGGGGGCTTCTCAGAAGTGAAGTCCCCTGTAGGCCTGTTGTAGTAGAGGTTATAAACTCCTCCCCCTCCATGCTGGTGGATGGGACATGAGCCAAACAAAATAATACTACTACTACTACTACTACTAATGACTAATATCATTTTTGGTGCATATTATCACATCAATTTATGTACAGGTTCTCATTTTTAGACATGTTTAATAAGTTCATTTATTATAAGAAAGGAATGTATTTTGGGTGTTTGACTGCGGTGATTGGCGTGCTGACCTTGTGACTGCACAGAATCTGGTTGCAAAATATGTAAGAAAAGCAAGATGTCAACCTGGATATTTTGGCTTCATTTATTGCCTAATGACAGAAGGTGAGACAGATCTTTATGTACAGCCTGGTCAGGAAATAAGGATGGCCATGTGATGTTACCTTATGTTAATGAGTTTTCCTCAGTCACAGCCAAGTTAGCTACTTTGATGTTTGTTTTTATAAGTATAATTTATTTATTTTTATTTATTGTTACATGTGATCATGCTGTACTTTTCAAAAAATGTTGTGTTCACCTCCTACCACTGGGCTTTCTCCCAGTGTTGCACTTGGTGTTTACAGTGGAGACATATTGCAATAAATTGGCAATTCATGTAAGTAGCAGTAGTTATATAATTAATATAGAATATCACTAGACTTATTTGATTCAGATACTGTTTCAATATGGCAAACAGTATAGAAATGTATTTTTTCAGCATTTGAACTTGTATTTTTTTATGTGAAAACATGCATATACAAACTAGTACATATGTTGTGCCAAAAATAAAAATATGTATATAAAATATGTTTCCTGAGGTCATGTTCTTCATATTTAGCACAACCCGGTCACACTGAATATGAATTTGATGTACAGTCAGTGAGGCTTTACTGCCAGCAGTGCCAGTTATGTTTCAGTATGTTAACAATAACCTCTGGACCCACAGTTTTATCATTACCGACATATGTAAGTGCACCCACACGTTTCACTGAACAAAGTGATACTACCAGGTGACTCATTACTGGGGATTAGTCTGATCAGCTTGTTTTTGTGAACCTCATGTTGATATGTCACCCCCCACTCCTCTCACTCACTCACACACACACACACACACACACACACACACACACACACACACACTCCCACCCCCACCCCCACCCCCACCCCCACCCAAACCCAAACCTCACAACCATGTTCTACTTTCAGCAAGCTGTTGTCCTCTGGTGCATAGAACGTCCATTTAGCTGGAAATTCCATTGCTTTGCTTTGGCTTTATTTTAACCTATGTAGCATGTGTTTGTGTGTCAAGTCAAACCTTATATGCTTTGCAACCCTTTCAGGGAGGATTTCTGCACGATATTTGGGGCTGACGTCTGCTGGCCCAATTCCTGCTCCTGAACTCAGGGCTGAGCTGTTAACCACTTTTCACAGGAAGTTGAGCACTGAGGGTATTGTCTCCTCATAGTTGGCTAATGTGTGACTTTTGAACAGTCCCAGGGCTTTCTCACACACTATACTGCAGACGGGTGGACTGAGGGTCATACACTGTCGAGATCTTGTTAGATCCAGAATATGATGAGAACAAACTTGCTCACTTTGTGAGTGGAAACTTCGCCTGTATTTTTGACAGTGTGATAATTAACCAGTTTGTTCTGGCATATTTCTTGTAAATTGTGCTGTTTATCATCAGTGGAAGGTTTGTATGAAGTGATAACTGTGATGTTACAGATTAATCTGAAAATGACATTTTGCTGTACGCGATGTTTTGTCATGGCGCAGTAAATAATAATTCGAAATGGAGTTAAATTATTAAAATTGCATCCAGCACAGTCATTTCCTTTAGATATCATTTCAGAAATGTAGCATATTTTTAACTGCAGATGACATTAATTTTTTTAAGCTGCTACGCATTTAGCGGTTTGTTTCCATTTTGTAATGAACACTAATGAGGCAAATGAGGAAGTTACCATGAACCTGCCATCTTTACTTGTCTTGTTTTTCACTGGCTACTGACACTGTGGTAACAATGTTCATCTTAGCTTGATGCAACCTGAAAAATGCTTCTTTTTTTTTTTTAAACATATAAATGATGTCATTCTGGGTGGGTCAGTTCTAAGAATTTAAAAGGTGCAGAAATAAATAAGAAGTGTTAATATTTGCAGTGCTGGTAGCTGGCCCATCGATTGTGTGAAGCTACTAACTGTTTTTAACTTGCTGTTTGTCTGTTTTACTACCTCTAGCGAGGGCATGTTGTATAGTTCATCCAACTTGGTAGCTAAGACCTAATCTACATATAATTGATTGTCAGATACAGTATAGTAAGTAGTAAGTTAAACATTTTGCTGTGTCATTCTTTCAGTTGGCATCTGTTCAGCTGAAACATCCAGATGTGATTGAACATTTAGTTTTTCTGTTTTGAGAAGAATGTAATATTTGGCTAGAATTTAATCATCTCATGATCTAATTTCTTGCTATTTATTCTGAAATACTGACTATAATTTGTAATATGCTAATATTTTGATAGAGCTTGAACTCTTTTCAAATTTACAGAATGAATATTTCACAAGAATCCACAGGTTTGAAGAGGCATTTCATGTTTTTTATGGTTGTGAGGTTTGGCAGCCATGATGGGCTACAGTTAAACTGTGGTGGAAAAGCTTGGCTTATTGACTGTTGTTGTTTGCGGAGGCCTGAGAGCACTCAGGCCACACCACTGGCACATCACTCTAACCACTCTGCTAAACAGCCCAGCTGTAAAAATAGATAGGAAAGATCGCCCTAGATATGCACATGCATTCAAATAGACACACACAGAATATGTGAGATGCACACACCTTCAGGTGTTGATGTGTGGCCTTTGTGGGGACAACCTCACTTACATAGGGAAGAGAAATGAGACAAGGAGATATGAAACCACAAATAGTACATTTAACTGCCACTGAGTATATTTTGAGCATTTAAATTGAGGGACCTGTCTTTTGTTCAGACATTGCCATTGTTTGCATTTTCACCTTTTTTGACCTGCCTATGATGGCTTAACTGCAGTAGATGCTCACCTCCACCAGGTGGCATTAGATTCACAAAAGAGGCATAATGCTACACTTGGTCTCTAAATAAATAATTTGTGCCTTGGTTAACTCTATAACTTTAATCCTAACCTTAAAGTTGAAGATTGGTATGAATAAAATCAGGCATATGAGCAATGCTTATACATACATTAGTGCTAACTAACTAGCTACACATGCTGTTGCATTTGTTTATTTTATTAAAACATTGATATATTTATGCCTTTGGAATGAATACAGGCACTTCTTAAATAAATACCGCTTGCAATTGGGAGAAATGGTTCAATTTTCAAGTCGATCACAAAGTTGCCAAACCTAGCGTATTTTTTATTCTGTGCTGTTTTTTCACATCAAATGAAAAGGCAAAACTACATATTTACAAAGACAGTCTTGTAAGGTTTTTTTTTCTACTTTTTAAAAATGTTTTATTAACTTTCTTCATGAGCAGTTTAGTGTTGCAGGCCATGGTATTTGTGCGTCTTTACACCAACCTCAGCACAATGAAAAGGTTTGTGCCTGAGAGAGAGGGAGAAATTTCACCAGAAAGAGAATAAAGTACACAATGGAGTTTTGTGTTGCCCATGCATTCCAGTCCAGTTCAGAGTTGTACTGCTTTCAGGTTACTGTAAACCAACACTCCCACAGCTGCTACAGTGAAAAAGCAACACCACCATACTCTCACAGAGTGCAGATGTTATTTAGGTTAGCTAAAAAAAAATTCACCCAGTTAGTAGTCTGAAGTCCTTCAGGGTCTAGTTTGTGACGGTTTACACCCAAAGAACGTTCATGCTTTTTACAGTTTACAGTAACGATATTACATAAGCAAAACAGTGATTTGTTAGAGTTATGCTCTACCAGCCTTGGTGCTCCTCCTCCATTATTCTTTCTCTTCTCCAGTTTTGGTGTGTGGGGAGTATATTCTGTATTTTCACCTGGGAGAAAAGAAAGGCGGGGCCAGGAACATGTTACACCAGGAAAAGGACAAAACCTTCTCCTACAAAAACATAGGGTGGTGGATGAAACAGGTGCGTTTAATGGAAAGCAGGTGCAGAATGCTATTTTAATCACTACCTGTGGTCTGTGGTATTTAATGGCCCAGATTTGTCACCTGACTGAACAATGCTTGAGGACAATGCCGGCAAGCAATGCAGGTAAATGTATGATTATTTCTGAATTGTGCTGCATATTTTTATGCTGCTGCTTTCAACATCAAAGTCAAATATAGTCAAAACTGACTAGTTTAATGTCCTCTCTGTCTTTACTCTGTATATTACTGCTTTTTAGTAATTGCTGCTTGGCAACAAGTAAAATATAGTGACAGTCTTGTGATGGTTAACCCATTATTACATTGTGTTGGAGACCTGGCAGGTTTAATGCAGATGGTTGGATTTGAGCAATCATAGTTCTCCCCATTCAGAGATTCAACTAGCAGAGCTGGTACGTTTCTTTATGTTTTATCATTTTTAAAACAAGAACAGAGGCTTCTTTAAGTTCACCTTTGTAACATTTGATTAAGTAAGAATGTGATTAATATAAGATCAGTAAGGTTTGTGCAATGTCCACGACAGTGGTGTCTGTTTAGATTAGCACCAGTATTTTTTTTTTTTTAACTGTTTGTCTGTTGTGCTGTGGTGCAGGCATGGCAACAGTGTAATGAGTTACAAGATTGATAAATGTATATTAAGGGTGGACAGAAATAGCCGTTTACTCTGTTGTTTCCACCTTATAGCACAACAGGAGTCTACAAACATCTGAGTCAATACATCATAATGGCCAAAGAAAGTGTCGAATCTGGTATGTCTCTCTTGATCTCCATTCCTTCTCCTATGTCTTTATGTCATTTTATCTATTTCACAGTTTTAATTTATGTCCATTAACACAAAATCTCAGTATGGTATCTAGCAGCCTGCACATCTAGATTGAACTTATCGCCTATGGGAGATGTATTAAAATCTATTGCTTTCTAGAGGCTTCGAATGCTTGGATATTATAATCCCTTCGAGATGTTTTAACAGTAGCACAGTACAAACACACTGACACCCGCTGAAGATGTCCATGTGTTTAGAGCTGACAATGATATATTAAATTACATTTTGCAAGTGAAGAGCAGGACTAAGAATCTGACTAACATGTCTGACAGGTTTCACATGGGAGGTGAGGGCAAACAGCCGCATCTTCCATAAAAATAAACAAAAGAGATCATTTCTATGCTTCCCCTGGGGACAGTATGCGGTGAGTTTGTCATGCATGTGCTTCCTTCCCTGCATTTTGTCCATTCTGTAGTGTTGCCTGTGAAACTACTGGATGTGCACTTTATGTTAGGTTAGGGTTGGAGAGTGGTACTGTCATGGGGCCCTAAGGATTTATAGCAGCATGTCTTGATAATCCCATCTTTGGGGCCCGATGATAGGGCAAGAATCTAGATAGGGAGCTCCCTTAAGGCTCAACCATTTCTTAGCACATTCCATGGAATATATTGGTAAGAGGAACATCTAATGAGAGGGTGGTGTTCAATCATATCCCATAAGGTAAAGCAGCAATGAAATTGTAATTTGTACTCACAAAACAGGCTCGTAAAATGTCATGCTTTTTGGCATAGGACATCCCAGGCAAAATGAGAGAAGGGCACTTCTTAATGAAAAATGTAATTACAGGTGTATAAGTGGCAAATTCTGAACATTCGCCTTTTTTCCAAATCAGCACCAATATTGGTCCATAATTCTTATTGTGAACATAGACAACTATTTACATGGCTTTAGTTAACGAAGTGCACACCCAGATCTCTCCAGCAATACAAAACCCCAGTCATGTATGTGGAGTTTTGCCTCATTTGCTTTACAATTGCAAATCTGAGTCTGTTACGAGTGAGGCTCAGTGATCTCTACTGTCTGATGCGGCACCAAAATGTCATTAGGTTCACTGAAGTTTTTTATCTATTGCTTACAACTTTTTTTTTTTTTGTTTGTTTTTGCCAGCAGGTTTTTGAAGTAGGCCTACTTGTGGACATCACACAGCAGATGGGCCAATATGACCGCCTATGCATTTATGCACATGGCACGTCAGTGGTCATTATGCAGTCTGTTTATGGTTTTTGAATATTCTCTACAGGGAGACAGAATCGGTTAGGATCTAAGCACAAATGAATCACTGTATATTTCTTACACTTCAAACAGGTATGTTTGAAACACACAGTCACAGTTTATAAGCAGCAGTTAAATACTGACAAATGCTCTAATGGAGCATTTGTAACAAATTATTTGACTATAGTTTTTAAACCTGTTATAAGTGTGTAAGGCAGCTTACCTTTAGTGTGGAAAAGACTTAACAGCTTTTGCTGTCTCTCTTAATTAGGCTATAAATAATTAAAGAAGTAGCTGTTGTTGCGCCATGCACATTAAAGCGCACACCAGCTCTCATTTTGGAGACACTCCTGCTGCTGTGTGATGACTGCAGTTAACATATTTAATAAGCTACATGAAAACAGTCAGCTGTAAAGCAGCTGTACGCAACAGGTTACGTTGTATTTTCAAGGTCAAGCTGTATGGGTGAGGCAAAAATATTTTGTTGGAGCTCTGTGTTTCTGTGCCTTCATCAACAGAAGCCACACCAACTGGATTTTTGGCTTTCTGTAATGTTCATGTACCAATATTGGTGCTGACATGGAAAACCTAAAGTTTTTATACAGAGAATGCCTGTTTCAGCTATAGATTTACAATTACAATTAGTTGTCATGAAGGAGCAGCCTTTGAGCCTTCCTCATGTTTGGCGTGAGATTTCTTCTTCTTTTTGCAAAAACCTGTAGCAGTAGAATTAGCAACAGTAGGCTAGAGAAATTTTAGTCTTCAGTTTATTTAAGTCTAATTTAAATCACCACGCCATTTTAGTCTAGTTTTGGTCACTTTTCCAGCATTTGTCATGTTAGAGACTGCTGTCTCTTCTAAGCATTTGGAGGCTACAACCACCTGTCCCAGTCTTCTTTGTGTACAGTTACCAATCTTGTAATCTTGTTTTCCTCATGAAAAATTGTTCAGCCTAGCTTTAGCTAACAACATTAAGAGGTTAGTATGTGGCTATAGGCAGCTGCAGTGTTTATGACTGGACAGTGTCCTCTCCTTAGACGATCCTCTCCACCAGGAGCAATACCACAATGTAGAAGTGGTTTATTAAAAGTAAAAAAACATGACTAATAAAGGAAAATACTTATATAAGGATTATCAGGCAGATGCATTTGAAGCAAGTAAAATGTACAGCACATGTATTTGAAGTTGTAGCTGGTGGAGGTGGAGCTCTGGCTTTAACTATCCCCCCTCCCTTGCATGTTAATAACGTGTTGCCCTGAACACCTGTTGGCACCTGGGCGCATTGCTGAACAGCTCGGTGTGCTGATACATACAATGGGTACAGAAAGTGTTCAGACCCCTTTAAATTTTTCACTCTTTGTGTCATTGCAGCCATTTGCCAAAATCAAAAAAGTTCATTTTATTTCTCATTAATGTACACTCAGCACCCCATCTTGACAGAAAAAAACAGAAATGTAGAAATTTTTGCAAATTGGTGGTGTGTGCCTTTCCTAATCAAGTCCAATCAGTTGAATTAAACACAGCTGGACTCCAATGAAGGAGCAGAACCATCTCAAGGAGGATCAGAAGAAATGGACAGCATGTGAGTTAAATATGAGTGTCACTGCAAAGGGTCTGAATACTTATGACCATGTGATATTTCAGTTTTTCTTTTTTAATAAATTTGCAAAAAATTTCTACATTTCTGTTTTTTTCTGTCAAGATGGGGTGCTGAGTGTACATTAATGAGAAATAAAATGAACTTTTTTGATTTTGGCAAATGGCTGCAATGACACAAAGAGTGAAAAATTTAAAGGGGTCTGAATACTTTCTGTACCCACTGTATGTTTCCCTTGTGCTCCTGTCTCACTCTCACTGCTGCTTTTCTTGTCGGTCGTCAGGACAATGTGTTGCGCAGCCACAAGTACTCCCCCCTGACTTTTCTGCCGCTGACACTGTTTGAGCAGTTCCAGCGGGCGGCCAACCTCTACTTCCTCCTCATGGTGGTGATGCAGGTGGGATGAAGACACTGTTGTTCTCTGTGTTGCTCTTGGTCTGGCATAATTTTATGTGTAACCTTCACATTTCATGATTGATCTCAGAATTTAAATTGGAATTACTAACTGTATAAGGATTATAAGAGAATACAATTTTCTGTGCAGACACTATGAAATCACAGCACTGAAGCTGCTGTTTCTTACAGGAAGACTATATGTCCTGTTCTTTTAGATTAAATTTTCCTTATAATGCTGTGAAATATTTATATAAATCAACTGTCGCTTATATATAAAATAGTCAGGTAAAAAGAAGGATAAAGGAAAAAAACAACAGAAAAACTAGTGTCAGCTAACAAGGCAAGTCTATAATGTGGTTTAAGGTCCTATTTAAAAGCTGAGCCAGTGTTAACAGACCAAACATGTAACTAGAAGCCAAGGTACCAGGGCAGCAAAAGCTTGAATACCCTTCGAGTTTGATCTGGAATCTAACCCAACAGATCTAAGAGGCATTTTGTATCAGGGAGAAGTTTAGTGATGTACCACTGCACGTCAAAGTGTAAGTAACAAGGTTTTTAAATCGTTCGTAAAGAAAATTCATAGAATACCAGCTATTTGTGATTATCCTGTGAAATATTATACATTGCTGTGAAGTACATATTTATTTATCCACAACTTCAGCTAACTCACAGTTGATGCCCGAGGGAATCTTCTCAAAGAAAATATGTTCTTACTGAAAAAAGACCAGTTCCACTGCAGCAGCTTCTCCAAGGTTCTGCAAAGTACCAGCAGAAACTGTGCAGGTCAAACCAAAGAGATCTGCTGCTGGTTTGAGCACTGGTTTACTGCACTTTGTATGAAGTTAATTGATAAATGAAAAATTATTTATCTAATTCATATTAGAAGCATTCCTGTGTATTTTTGTTGCCTGAAACTTTTGCACAGTATTGTATATTCTCTATAATTAAATTAGTTTTTACAGTGTTTGGCTGTCTAGTTTATCATAGTTGTTTTCACTTGCACAGTCATATTTTTTTATGCATATAGTTTATGTGGTGTGTGTTTTCTTGTCCTTATCTGTATGTGGTTTACAGTGTGTCCCTGCCATCTCATCCATACCCTGGTACATCACTATCTTCCCGCTGCTCATCGTACTATCTGTGAGAGGCATAAAAGACCTCACGACTGACATGGTGAGACCACCACTCACTCAAGTCTCCCTCTCTCGTTCAGGAGTAGTGTGCATCAGGGATAAATGCAGTTCAGACCCAATGCATGATCTTATACTCAAATATACGATGGCCTGGCACATGCATTTATGCATCTGGCACTTAAGCATGTATGCACTCTTTTCTCTCCTTCATTGTCCTCATTGACTCCTTGTCCTCTCTTCATTGACAAAACCAGTCACCCCAGAAGCATTAATTTTCTCTCCTATCATTAAAGCTTTTCCTTTTAAATGCAGGCGTGATGTTTTGCATGGAGAATTCTTTGGTTAAGTGCATCACTGAGTTACAGTCGTTAACAGCTCTGGGTGAAACGCTTGCTTGACCCCTTTCTATTGACTAATCATTTAGTGGTGGATGTAAATCTCCCAGCCAGTGTCACTGTAGAGCCCCGTAATGGTGATACTCCTTTTTTCTCTTCAGCCTTTCATGGCCGACCTCCCTCTATCTCACATGCTCACTTTCCTCCATCTCTGTCATGCTCCTCAGCCGGTCTCTTTCTCTTCCTCATTCTCTCTTTTTTTGCTTTCTTTCTCTCTTTCCATTGTTGGTGCAGGCAAGGAGGCGCAGTGACTCTAAGATTAACTCCCGACCCTGTGACATACTCATCTCCCAGAGGTGAGGACAAAGAGAGTGGGTTATTCTCTCAGGATTCAGTGCAGTTCCAGTTTGAGACAGTCCTCTAATGAAGCTCTAATGAAGTGTGAGCAAGCGAATTCCTAGATGGCCCCTTTGTTTATTAGAGCAGCTGGAAAAAAATATGGAACCTTTTTGCACTTTTTAGGAGAAATATTTTTGCTTCGGTGTGTTGCATTCCAGATATTTCACCTGTGGACTAAAAACTGCAACGATGAATTTGTAAACTACCCTACAATCTTTGATAACTACATGGAAAAGGCAATCATGAAAAATGAATGGTTTGCTTTTAATGCTTTTACTATTAACCAATGTGATTTTAGCTGAAGGCCCCAACAAACATGTTTGTTCAGTTAATACTTTTGATGTATTCACATGTAGAGCATGTGTTCATGAAGCTATTATAGAAAATATAGGCTCTTTAGCATGTTTGCAAGCATTAGTGATAAAACTTCACTGAATCACATTTCTAACTTTCTGTAGATGTCGGCATTGTATAGTCCATGTATGAAAACAAAAATTGTAAAAATGTTAGGCCTCAATTTTGGTAGTGGGTCTATGTTTTACATTTTGATTCCTAATTAAATCTAATGTGCAATTTGGTTAGTTATTAATCTTGGTCAGTTGCAAACTGTATGTAGTGCTTGTGTGTGTAGGGTGGTAATGCCTATTTGCAGCAAGTAAGTTAAATCAAATCTTATAAGGCAAAAGGCAGTTTTTTTTTTTTTTTTTTTTTACATATCCTCGTTTCTCGTCTGTCCTGTCAGTTTTATCACAGCACAGTGGAAGGACGTGTTTGTGGGAGATGTCCTGAGGATCCACAAAGACCAAGTCATCCCAGTGAGATGCTCAATTTATTAACAAATAGACATTAACAGAAGTATATAAAACAAAATGACTCATTAATAATTGTAAAGCTGCATTCATCACTTGTTAACCCATAAAAAAAATTTTCAGCGTTTGACATATTTGAATAAATGCTGCATAGCTCTGTTTGTAATTCAAGGGACTTTCCCCTTGGCTCTGTCTGTGCTGTAATGTCATATTTTGCCAATTTACTCCCAGGCGGATCTTCTCCTCCTGTGTAGTTCAGAGCCTCACAGTTTGTGTTATGTGGAGACGGCAGACATCGATGGGTAAGAAAAAATACTTTCATCTGTTTGTTCAGATACCTCAGCCTGTTAAAGCATTTATGGAAGTCATCACTAAAACTTAAATCATGGTTGTGTGATGATTATGTGAGTAGTGTACTGCTAAAATCGGACATACTGTGCATTTTAATTTATTGTTTTTAAAATGTTTTGGCCAAGAAACAGCCCATAAAGAAAGGACAACGGCCCATTGGTTCATGTTTTTATACTAGGACTCTGTCAGGAGCGAGTACACTGGCTCATTTATCCATGACTTTTATCACTCAGTGGTGATGGTGTTGGTGGTGTCTGATTGTGGTGGGCTACCAAAATGCCAGGGCTAATTATTTTTACTCATCCCTGTAAGAGCAACAGTAGAAATATTGCATTTTTTATTATAAGGTATAGTATAACAAGTTAATACATTTACATGCTACAGCATTAGAAACATGAATAGTGTAAAAATCTAAGACAGTAAATTGCACAATTTTAATAAGAAATTTTGCAAGGTGATAAAGTTAATACTGATTTCAGTGGCCCTGTTCTTCAAGTTGTTCTGTAGCCCTGGTGCTTGGATGGCAAAAAGTCCATCACCTATAAGGGTCAAAAATGATTTATTTACTATGGAATAGCAAGAGGAAGCTTAAGTGTCACACAGTGGGGTCAAAGGTGCACAATAAATTTGGGCTAAACACATATTAGTTTGTTTTAAAAGTGATAGGTATAATCTGAAATGAATTAACATACTCTGAAAGAGTGGGCCTGTCCAGGGTGTACCCCTGCCTTCCACCCGAGAGAGAGCTGGGATAGGCTCCAGCAGATCCCCGTGACCCTGAACCAGGAAAAAGCGGGTATAGAAGATGGATGGATGGATGGATGAAAGAGTGGGGAAACCCACTAATTCAGTTTCTTAACCAATAAAATAGATTATTTACATGTATGCTACCTTCACTTCACTGGTTTGGGTTGACTATGAATTATTAATGTTGTTTTTTCTGTATACAGTGAAACCAACCTCAAGTACCGGCAGGCGCTCACTGCTACACACACAGAGTTGACCTCTCGCCCCTCAGAGGAGACCCTTGCTGCCTTTGATGGTGAATAAATGTTTTCTATTAAGAATGCAGATTCCCAATGCACTCATTTTAAAGTAGAGCAAAAATGAACAAGTGCATTTTTTTCTAAAATTACATTGTTCTGAGTAAGAGCAAATGTGCACTCTTGTTATACAGGTGTTGTGCTCAGTGAGGAGCCCAATAATCGCCTGTACAATTTCAGAGGTCAGCTGCACTGGCAGGGAGAGTGTCATCTGCTGAACAACGAGCACATCCTCCTGAGGGGAACCGTTCTGCGCAACACAGAGTTTGCCTATGGCTTGGCCATATACACCGGTACTGTAGAAGTATTTATTCAGAAGGGTATATGAACTGGGATTTCACTGGATTAGTTATGCCTGAGAGTTGTCAGAGGGGGTGGCTATGCCTGAAGTAGTTAAAGTGACACAATTTTTTGTTAGTAAATGGGTACTGGCCACCAGCAAGCCTTAGAGTGTAAGACTAGATCAGTAATGCTGACAGGATAAAGACAAGTCCTGATACTTGGCATAAATATCAAACTGAGATAAGACAGTGGCAGAATGTTTGTTTCCAGGCCACGTGTCCTCATTTCACCTTCTACTATGACCTCCAGTAGATTCAATGACAGTTTTTATTAGGTGGAATGCATTATGCTGTTAATTATGGACAGTACTTAACTCTTGCAGGAGAGGGTCTGTTAACGTCCAGCAGATTACTGGTTCCTCCTGTTTTTTAAGTGATCATTGATCGGATATTACTGGCAGAGGTGTCATGGATTTCACTGCTATGCCCCTGTTTAGGCAGATCAATAGATCAAAACCTTCCACAGATGAGTTTTATACCATTTATCAGAGACTGACTATTGGTAGGACCCCAGTTCATCCTGATTATAACTCTTAACCCTTCTCACACACACTTAACATAGCCTATTTTAATTTAAGCATGATCAAGATGGAATCAGGTCTCTGCCCTTGAACAGTTTGAAGATGTAGCTTAGCACATATTCTCAGCTGTCATTTTTACACTTTTATGCTGCTCATTGTCCTTCAGTTGTCTATGTGAGATTGATACATCATCACTGGAAAACATTACGTGATACTTTATTGATCCCTGCAGTGGAAATTCTCTCCTCCCCCTGACATCTCTGCACTGAGGTCAGACCCCCCTGGAGCTGGCAGAGATTCAGCAGCTTGCTCAAGGGCACATCAGCAGACACATACTGACATGAGGTCTTGAACTCTCACCCTCTGGCTGTAGGATGGACTTCTGATTCCCTCAGCAAGACCACTGTAGTGATATCAGCTAATAGTAGTCTGTTCTGTACCAGGTACGGACAGTAAGATCCTGAGGAACTGTGGGAAACTGAGAGTGAAGACGACTCGGACGGAAAAAATTTTCAACAGAGTGGTGATTGGGGTGAGTGGGTAAAGTGGAGGATGATGATGAGCATGGAGCTTTTTTTGTGGAGTTATTAACTGTGTGTCTATATTCTTGGTTTCCAGATAATCATATCCGTGTTGCTGGTGGCCCTGCTTCTTGCCGTGGGCAGTGGTGTGTTTTCGTCTCAGGTTATGAGTCAGGGGGGGTTTCTCTCTGCTCTGGTGGTTGATGGCAATCCAGCCTACACTGGATTCCTCATCTTCTGGAGCTACATCATCCTGTTCAGCCCAGCTATGCCCATAGCCCTCTATATCTCGTTAGTTCCATCTACAATAGTGCACTCTCTAATATACACATATTGTTCAGTTTGTGTGTATACTGTGTTACTGTGTATATGTCTTCCATGCCACAGGTTTGAGGTAATCCACACAGTCCACAGTCTGTTCATTGGCTGGGATATAGAAATGTATTGGCAGCAGGCAGACAAGCCAGCCCAAGCCAGGAATACTTCACTGAATGAGGAGCTTGGCCAAGTGGGATACCTGCTGAGTGACAAAACCGGGACACTAACACAGAACCGTCTGCTCTTTAGACAGTGCTGCATCGCTGGGGAGATCTATGGTAACAATAAAAATCCAGTTACTGTGTGACATATTAGATAACTTTCATGAGTTTGCAACTCAGGAAAACACATTACAGTGCCACTGGGAAACTAAATTTCTTTATGAAACCTCATGGTGCAGAGTTACTGGGGATTAAAATTCTAATCGTTCAGCCTTTTTAAAAAAATCATTCAAAGGACAAAAGTTGAACTCTCCATCAGTATATGAAGAGAGACCATTCATTGTGATTATAGCGAAAGTTTGAAAGCACCAATCTTTTCAAAATGACACACTAGTGGATGCTGTGAGACATATTTCTGTTCACTCAAGGGTGCCCATTGTCCACGAATGTGTGAAACAAGAAGGTTGTTATCTGTCTAACTCAGTAATTTGCTTCCCTAAATATTAATTTATGAAAGAGGTTGATAATAACTAGAGAGCAAAGTGTCCTCCCAAGCGTACAGTGGAACAAATATCTCTCTGGAGAGGCAACCTCATGTAAGCCCTGAATGAAAAGTCCTTCCTCAAGAGAGAGAGTTTATGCAACAACAGGAAACACTTAACACGCTCACATCCAACAGCTACGAATCTCTCTACTAAATATTTTTTAACACTTTATTAACTTCAGTTACAAGCCATTCCTACATCTCTACTTTTTTGTTTTCCAGCTATTGCATCTTAGTTGCTAAAAAAATATTTTATATTTTTATAAATTTCAATGTGTCATTAAATATAATAATAGTTTCTCTACTTTTACAGGTGATGCATCAGTGGCGGCAGAGGATGTAGAGGTACTGCATATTAATACTCAAATTTGCCTCTTTAAACTGTATGTTGCTCTATTCTCCACCTCCTCTTGGTATATTTCCTACATGGTTTAAGGTTATTCTGTCAGGAATTTTAAACAGGATTATTGAACTAAACACAAATGGGAGTCAAAAAGAGTGAAGTGAGAGTGAATATATACAATACAGTAAACGTAAACTTGGCTAGACAAACTAAGCGTCTACTTCAAAATAGCACAAAAACAATGAAGCTGGAAATAAATGAACAACTGAGAAAGGGACGGTAGCTTGCCGCATTAACTCTCACAGCATAACTTGGTTAGTAGTCTTGGTTCAGGAACTGAGAAAGATCTGGCAACGGGTAGAGGTGAGCTTGTAGCATGAATACAGCAGCACTTCATTGCGGATGGAAAGCTGGTTCATAGGAGGATGAGATGAGACACTGACAGGCACAGGGACTCTGGGAGGCCTGACACAGACTGAAAGTGAAGAGGGGACACATACACAAGCACACTAAGAAAAAAAAAACATGAATATTCTCCAATCTTCCCACGGGATTGATCTTTTCTTGTCTATTTACTTCTGTTCATATTAGCCACATTTGCATCGCTGTGTAACGTCAAAGCATAATTGTGAAGGTTTCACAGTTTGTTTATTATGACTCACCAACAAGAGAAATGTCATTTTGGGTTTCATTACAGTAACAGGTGGAAATTCATTTCTGTCATTGGTGAGTCATAATCGACAGACTACAACTAAAACACACCAGTTGTGGCATCTTTTTCCTTGCGTCTTGTGCAGCCCATGGACTTAAGCTGGAATCCGTTCTCCTGTGGTGGCCTGTTCATGTCAGCCCCCACCCTGGTGGACAAACTCAGGAAACAGCAGTGTCCCCTCAGCAGACACTTTCTCACAGCACTGTCTTTGTGTCACACTGTCATGGCAGAGTGGAAGAAAGGTGAGCTTGTGTATGTGTGTGTGCAACTATTCATATTGCTTGTGATTCTCAACAAAGCGGATGAGTTGTTCTTCATTTGACAAAATGTGAAGCCTCCTTCAACAGCTAACACACATTAAACCTTATCATGTTTTTTTCATTTGTATTACTGTGATTGTCTTGAACGTGGCACTGTAGTCAAAGGTCAGAGCACACCTGTTCTCTAATGAAGTAAATAAAAGTAGATTTGTTATTGTCTACCTTGCTGCCATGATTGTCATACTATTCATATGAGACCACATGTTTACTTCCATCTTGTCTTGTGACGACATTCCCCCAGAGGCTCCAGTTTACCAGGCTGCATCCCCAGATGAGGAGGCTCTTGTTGGTGCAGCCAGGGAGCTGGGCTGGGTCTTCCTGTCTAGGACAAGAGACTTTATTGTTGTCTCTGAGCTCGGCGTTACTCGACAATATCAGCTACTGGCACTGCTGGACTTCACCAGCAAGAGGAGACGAATGTCTGTACTGGGTGAGAGGAGCCCTCTAAACACAAACTAACAAAATACCTTCAGTTGTTCAGTCTCTTGTGATCTAATAATTACACTTAGGCTAAGGTTCCCATTGTCATCTTTTTTTTCTGGATAAATCTATCCATATTGATTTTGTGTTGTTTTCCAGTTCGGGAGCCTGAGGGTGGGTTAAAGTTGTACTGTAAAGGGGCAGACATAGTGATCCTGGAGAGACTGCAGAAGGACTCTCCATATCAGGAAAGAACTGAAAAAGCCCTTGAGGTGAGCTGAAGTGCCTACTGAACCAGGAGAGTGTGCTTTACACCTACTGAAACTACTATTAATATGACACGGTGTTTAGTTTCCATTTCTGTATTAAGCAGTTCAGTGTCAGAATCAGCTTTATTGGCCGGGAATTTGAAATTAAATAAGAAAAAACAGAAGAGACAAAGCATGTTATACATATAAGTAAGTATTGTTAGTAACAAATTTACATCACTGTGGCCAAATATAGCTCTGATGGGAGTTAATTAAAGGTGCTGGAGGATAATTTTATCTCTGAGTAAACCTGTGCTGACTGATTCTTTATGCTAATCTAAGTGGCTGCTGCCTGTAGCTTCATATATAAGTGTATTTCCCAACATGTCGACTACTCCTTTAAGAGCAGTACTGCAAAACACAGTTACTTTTAATTACATTTTGTTCTGTTAAGATATAAGTCAGATACTTTAAAATATATTTATTGAGTTTCTTTTCTGATCTTTTCTTTTCTGATTTTCTGTTTCTCATGTGTATGAGTCAAAATAGACAGTTTCTCTTATAGTTGTTTCAGCTTTTTTGAGGACGGTTAAAAGGTCATTGAAAGCTCTTGATAAATTCTCTGTATTGTTTTCAAGACAGGATCAGGCCTGTCATCTCCAACTAATCCTACTGAGATAGTTGGGTTAGGACTGAAAGCTTTATCTCATGCTTTCTCTATCAGTCCTTCAGTTTTGCCTGAAAGATCGAGTAAATAATGTGCAGCCTAACATGTTAACTTATCTTCTGTCAGCACTTTGCCCAGGCCTGTCTGAGGACTTTGTGTATTGCGGTTCGATCTGTTCCTGAGGCATTATGGGAGCAATGGGGTAAAATTCTGGCCCAGTCTGCTGCCATGGTAACCTCTGAACGCGATGCACTGCTGGAAAAGCTATATGATCAGATGGAGAGAGAGCTACAGGTAGGCTCCTCCTTATTGTGATGTTATATAAATATAAATGCCATTTACATTCCCCTAAGCATGGAGCACAAATTCATAAAAATAGTTTCTTTCTCACCCGCCTTGCTTTCTACAATCATGCTACTTGGAATGAAGTCAGCATCATGTATGAATATTTAAAAGTGCTTATTTTTCTGTGTTGTAGCTTCTAGGGGTAACAGCAATAGAGGACCGTCTTCAGGAGGGTGTTCCTGAGACTATTTCTCTGCTTCAACGGGCTGGGCTTAAAGTATGGGTCCTGACTGGGGACAAAAAAGGTATTGTGACACACTGTAGCAGGAGTAGAGAATGGCACCTATATAAAGTGTGCTGTAGTGACATGGGAACAAAGTCTCACTGTGATTATTGTGTTTTCGCCCTTGTAGAGACTGCAGTAAATATCGGATATTCTTGCAAACTATTAGAACCTGATACCAGGTTGCTGGAATGGCAGGAGCTGAGGTTAGCAACAACAAAAGTATGCAAACAAACATGCACCATTTAATTCCAGCTCATTGATCTTTGTGTGTTTGCCCCTGCAGACAAATACTCCAGTCCCCAGACCCAGGGGTCAGTTTCCTCAAGGCCAGACAGGCAGAGGTGTGGGCTGTAGAGAAAGAGATGACTGGAGCAAAGACTGCTGTGGTCCTCACTGGACCTGAGCTGGTAAACACTGGACATACAGGTCACTCATATGGTTTTCAGATTAGCTTTTCAAATAGCTCCAATCCTGTAGTTTACACGTTACTCCTGTGTACCATGCAAAACGGTGCAGTCTAAATATGAGAATGTGCGAGTGCAGTGGAAAATAAAATTCAAGCCTCTACTGTTTTGACATCATAGCAGGATTTCAGCCAGTTATGTTGTGCCAGAAAACAGATGGCTTAAAGGACCTGAAAACTAATTTCCTCATTCATTTTCTTATTATGCCAAAGTGGGAAAAGATTTAGTGATTCCACTTCTAAAATCACTTTTATACTGTCCACTAAGGTGGAGTAATTTAATGCAAATGTTTTCTAAATGAAGCTACAGTATTTGATGATGATGTACTCCAGGCAGAGTTTGACCAGAGACCAGAATGGGGGGCCACATTCATGAGTCTTGCAGAACAGTGTCAGTCGGTGCTGTGCTGCCGTGTAACACCTGGACAGAAGGCTGACATTGTCACTTTGGTCAGGAAATACACCAGTTCAGTCACCATGTGCATTGGGGATGGTGCCAATGATGTAAACATGATCAAGAGTAAGTAAAGTGACTTAAAAAGCTAACAGAGAAAATGTGCATCTGTAACTCTGTCTTGCAGACAAAATCTCCCAATCCTGCTGTCTTTGTCATGTTTATGTTTTTCTCTCTTGTATTTTTTTTTTTTTTTGTTCTGGGTTTTTTTTGTTCTGCTTTTCTTACTGTTACCCACCAGCGGCTCATGTTGGTGTAGGAGTACAAGGAGTGGAGGGAGGTCAGGCAGTGCAGAACGCAGACTTTGCATTGGCCCAGTTCAGATTTCTTCAAAGACTGTTACTGGTTCATGGGCGCTGGTCATACCGACGCATTTCCCTCTTCCTGCAGTACTTCCTGTTTAAAACCTGTAGCTTTGCTCTAGTGCACACATGGTTTGGAATCTTCAATGGCTTCAGTTCTCAGGTTAGTCATACACAGATTCAATTCAATGACATACAACCTTTAGGTCAAACATGGAGGAAGCATCTTGTATTTATTCTGCCACATATTTTCTTTCATACAGTCTCTGTATGAGACATGGTTCATCCCTCTCTACACTGTCTTCTACACATCATTCCCAATTATGTGCATGGCCTTCTTGGAACAGGTGATAAGAACGTTTTTATTAACTGATCAATCCGCTAAATATTTCTGTTATTATACTGCAGCCTGCCTCTTTGTGTCGTAGGATGTGAGTCCAGAAAGCAGCCTGAAACTCCCGGAGCTGTACAAGACTGGACAGAGACAGGAGCTCTCCAGCACTCTGGTGCTGTCCTTTTCACTCCTGCATGCTGTGTACGCTTCGTTTGTTTTCTTCTTCATCCCATTCGGAGTTTTCTACAACACTGCTTATGACTACCAGACCATGGCAGTCACCGTCTCCATGGCAGTCACATTTACTGCAACGGTTGAGGTCAGGCGCACACTTTTCACAGGTCCAAGTGAACTACAGAAACATAATTACAAGTAAAAAATAATACATATGATCAAAACATTCCTCTAATTTGATTTTAAAAATCACAGATGATATTACATTATTACATTAACAAGGAATATAACTTTTTTTTTTAAACGTAAATAATGTAATATAATACTGTAGTTTAAATGCATTAAAAGAGGAATGCTAGGAATCATTACTAAGATATAGCAAAAAATAATGTGCTCTGTAAATTATGAATGAATTGTTGATGAACGATGTCAGTGTATTACATTATCTATGATGGACACATGTACACCAAAATATGTTCTGTGGAAAATTGTGGTGTAGGAGTTGCTATAGCTATGAATCCGAAATATCAAAATGATTTGAATGTTACAAATGATAAATTGCATAGTCATAAATTATGCTTTCACATTCTTTTTAGATTTACATTGAGATGTTCCAGTCTCATTTATCAGAAAGAAACATTAAATTTATTGAATTACATCTTCATATAATTAAATATTTTTCATTTCTTCACTGCTAGCTACTGCATTATGTATATACAGATGTGCCATTTACCTCTACAGATTATACTCCGGATCAGATACTGGACAAAGTTCAATGTTGCAGCTGTGCTTGTCTCTCTGGTGATGTTCTTCATCTGTACCAAGATCACCCACAGCACCCGCCTTTTTCAGAGATCACCCAGTGACTATTACTTTCTCGGTACACTCCATCTCTTTACTCATTTCTCTTGTTTGAGTGATGGTGCTCCTGACTGTCGTCATTTTAACATCCCATTTTTGCAGAATCTGCTGACTTTGAATCAAATATAAATAAATAATGCAAAAAACTGCTAAAAAGACACACCACCTTTCAGTGATTGTTTCATGTGGTTATCTGTTGATCAGATAAAGTGAACAATCTAACATGTCTGTAAAGAGGGTTGATTGTTCTTTGTGTGCTTTTCATCAGGTGTGTCTGATCAGGCCTTCGTCGATCCAGTTGTGTGGCTCACAGCTCTGCTCACTGTCTTGGTAGCTGTTTTGCCCTCACTGACTGGGCATGCCCTCACTGTCATCCTCACCAGCCATAACAGACACAAGGTGAGACACTGCATTAAAAAAACTTAAGACCGTAAAAAAGAAAGTTGGAGCCTTAATTTACAAATGTGTAGGTCTCCTAAAACAGAAAGCAAGGACATTTTGCACTCATCTCCAAGTTAGTAAAAAAAAAAAAAAAAAAAAAAGATGCACCTTTGGGTGGGACAACAAAACACACAGCAAGCTATTCATCTAAGACTACAGTTCCACAAAATGTCTCCAAATGACTTGCAGCAGCCTCATCAGGTGTTTTGGAAAATACAGTTACGTAATGGTTTCGGTGTTATTCTCAGTGATAATTCTCCAGTTGTGTGTGTGTGTTCTCCTGGGGATTATGCACATGCTGCCACACATGGTTGTGCTGACTTATTCAAAAATGTAGTTGGTGGGGACTAAATCCATATAATCCTGATGCATTATATATATATATATATATATTTTTTTTTTAGAGCCTGAAGACTGAAATTCTGTACCAACCCCTGTGTGATTTATTATTTAGTGTTGTTATTTTTTATCTGTAAGGGGGTGAATTATTGATTTATGTTCCTCTTATCTGACTGATGAAGGTCCACGGCTTGCCCCATCATCCAGTGGAGCTGAAGTCGATGTTCAAAAGAGGAACGTCTCGCCGCCGCTCCTCTTACGCCATCTCTCAGGGAGCCGGTGCTGGACGCTACATCAACTCAGGGACCCATATCCGCAGCACAACGTTGTTGGTAGATAAGACGGTGACAGCAAGCAATAATCCCTCTGAATCACAAGCCCAAATTCACATGAAGGACAATAATAATGCGCCAAATGGCACGAATACCAGCCAATAAACTTCCAATTTTTGTATGGAAAATGTGTGATTTTTGTGAAAACCTGTTATATTTTTCTATGTTTCAAACTTGTTTTTGTGGATAACTCTTAATACAGCCTACAGTCTTTTATATGGCTACTATGTTCCAGTGAAGTAAATGATATAATATACAAAACACATTATGCACTATAAAACTTGTTTACTACCTTTACATAGACAGTTTACCTCAATATGTTGCTGTCACCGGCTTGGAGATCAAACCAAACGCAATAAACAGACAGCACTGCTTTATTTTACAATTGTTTTATTTGTTAATTTATTTCAAAACACGCAATTTTACCCATATTATCCTTTTAAGTTTTTATTTTTCTGTAACAGTTATTACTCACTTTTTTTTCCTTCTCAAAAGTCTCAACTAGAGTGAAACTAAAAGTCCTCCACAGGCTCTCCGGCTTCTGCAGTGGGAGGAGGGAAAAGAGGCTTCCTGATTAGATGTGAGTGGGTTTATCCCTCGTTTCTGTGTGGGTGTGGGGAATTACACTGGTGTATGGTGTATGTGAGCTTTTAAGTGCAATATATGGAATGTCCACGTGGCCGATAAATCACAGGACCCGTAGAGCAGCCCCGAGAGCTGAACATTGTCTTCTAGATTTGGTAGCCAGATTGTCATACCTCTGATTTCATCTTTGGTTTCAGCAAAAACTCTCAAAAGGCAGACTCGCCCTCTTCAGCATGTGCCTGCGTCTGTTTGTGTATCTGTCTGTCTGTCTGAGTGCAATATAAGCCACCATCTCCAGACGACTTTGTAAACTTGAGCACAATGTTGAGTGTCTTTGCATTGATTGTGGCCCTTCCTTGGCACTAGGGACAAAGACAGTCAAACACTGTGGAACAATGGAGCCATGATCGGGGAGGATCAGCTTGCAAACATCAACATGGACTCCATTTTGATGTCAATGGCAGTTTGGGGCATTCATGTAAAACTGTACGACATCAGTTCAGTGGAACATGGGGTGCTGTAGTGCTCTCCTCTCCCCAGACACTCGCTACTGTACCCTGAGTGACTGGGGTTGCTCTGCACGCTCTGGGCTTATGGGAAGGGGGAGGGGGAAGGAGTCATGAAGGTCAAAGTGTGAGTGTGTAAATGTGAAAGGGGGGAGGGGTGTTGAGGGTTGTACACTCTGACCCAGCAGCAACGATTAAGATTGGGGGGGTCAGGTGTTTGCATAGTTCTCTGTGCAAAAGCCACCAACCGGAGCCATTTTTATTCCTCGCGGCTGGTTACATCATCATTAGATTAGCAGGACATTGTGGTGGGTGATGGGAAATATGGTCTTTGCACCACAGCTCTGTTTTTGGTACTCCTGCAGTGGACTACATAGTGGCAGGAGGGTGAAAAGTGACAGGGCACGATGAGGAAGTGGATTTAAAATGTCTAATGGGTTTTGTATTGGAGTGTTTTGTCAGGCTCTGCAGTCAGATGTGGCTGTGATTGGATGGGAGATGGATGTGCTGAAGAGCTGGAGGTGGTGGGGCAGTCGTTTGGCAGTCGGGCACTACAGCTCGTCAAAATACAGAGAGCCTCTTTTCCTCTTGATTTTGTTCTGCCTCCCCCTCCTCCTCCCCACTGGCCTGCCCTCTCTACCTTTTTTCTTGTTTTGAAACTGATTGTCTTCTACCATCACAAAGACACTTGGTTCTGATTGATTAACAGGTAACAGAAGAGGGAGAGCACAGTGTGACTGGGGGTGTCTACATCAGTCCCACTGGCAACCTGTTCAGTCCCCGAAATGACACACACATATGCTGTTTGACAGAAAATGCTGACGACATTTCTTTCTGGACAGTCAGTTGCCAGATGGTACTGTGGTCGGTTGGTCAGTCAGTAAGAAATGGTTTCAAATTTTCGCATGACAAATATTGCAACCCATAGTAAAAGAACATAAAAAAGAAAACACTGTCTTCCACATAGGTACAAATGAACACACATTCATAGATTGAAGAAAAGCATGTAGACAGACATACAAGTATACCAAAGGCCGCTCGGGCCTGTGTGTGTCTCTCTGATTAACTCCAAGTAAACAGCCCGTCTTTGGAAAAGCAAGACACACGTTTCAGGACCCGAGTGCAGACCACAAGCTGAGGAATGAAGACTGAATGCTATTGACTGGGAGGAGAGGAGTTTGAGCTCCCCCAGCACACACTGCCCCCTACTGTCTGGATTTATATACATCAAAGTAACATGGGGAAAGGGGAAGGGTTGCAACAACACATGCACACAACCAGTGAATCCAACAGTGACGGAAATTCTAAAAACAAGGACCCCTCCAATGCCTAAAACCCAAGTCCTCCCACCCTTTTTTGTTTTAATAATCAAAATATGGCCCACCCCTTCTCCACCCACTCCCAAATCTTTCCTTCCCACTCCTCTCCCCACAAAATCACAGGTCATTCCTGTTGGTTTCTATACAGTTATACAATATCCATGCACAAAAGAAAAAAGTGCACCTTCTTTTCAATAAGAGGTGCTGGTCTTTAATATTCTAAGAACATCAGGAGCACTTGAACACACCCAGGAACCTTCAAAAGTAACTGTGAATTTTTTTTCAGAGAAAAGACAACTTAAACGCGTAAGAAAGCTAACAATGCATAAAAGGAATTTCCATCTTTGGTTTAACATCGAATTTTTGGTTTAGAATTCATCCCAATTTATATTTTTGCGATTTCATTGTCTTTTTTGTTTTGTTTTCCTTCAAATGTACCTACCTATGAGAGAGCTCTGAACTCTAACATGAGCAGCTCTTGCTCCTCTCTCTCTCTACTCTAGCCTTCTCTTCTGTCTCTTCTTTTCTCGTGTCACTCTCCACAGAAACATTCACAATGTCTTTTCCTTTATGAAAACAGTAAGTACATGCCGTAGCAAAAACAAACAAGAGAACGTACGAGAAAAATGAGCAAACAAATCAAAGGAATTTAACAGTATAAAGCTTCAAGTCACAAGTTCCAAAACTAACTATCATAGTATCATAGTTTCATAATCATTGTTAATCATTAGCAGTATTATTTTCAGTCTAAATTACATAAAGTTTACATGAAAGGTTTTTGAGGTATTTCAGAATTAATTGTCAACACATGCCTACCGAGTCTTAGCACTAGCCAGGGGGAGAGGTCGACTGGACGGACAAGATGGGGTCGGTGGGGGGGGGGATTTGTGTCTATAAACTGTCAGAGTCTTCCACATTTTCCTAGTGCAGCCTCTGTGCTTGCACGGCGTGGAGAGAGAGACATTTAGTGGAAAGGTTTCACAACTACAGCCCCTTGAGTGCTTAGATACTCTGCCTTTTTACCCCCCTCTTTCTCTGTTACACAAAAATATCTCTGATGTGAGAGAGGTAATGCGGCTGAGAGTAAAAGCACACTGGGCAGAGGAAAAAAAAAAAAAACTACCAAGGCTGTGAGCTACTAGGAGATCAACTATACAGTAACAATGACTCTTGACAGATTAAGGAGTAACATATAATTTTGTTTCAAATAAATAGTGTATAGAAAATGTTTTATAGACTTTCTACATGATAAAGTGCTTGTATTCTAGTGTATCAAGATGGAAAGTCAATATGGGAGAAAATGCTGACACAGCCCCCACTCTGTGTCCCTCTCTTTGGCCCCCGTTTTCTGTCCATCCAATTATGGGTGCATTGTCTGTGTGTGAGTGCATGTTTGTAAAAGGGTGTGCGGTTATATGCATGATTTGTGTCTGTGTGTGTGTTTATATGTGTGTGTTCAGTGCAGTCCCACCCGTGGTTGAAGGGAAAAGGCACTCAACTCTGTCTGCAAGGCAGCCACCTCCTCCTTTTGTGGCATGATGCAGTCTGACTGCGCTGTTAATATGAAAGTCTGTATGTGTGTGCGTGTTTGTGTTATATCCTCAGTGTGTGTGTCTGTAACAGTTTTGGGCAAAGAGGGGGGGCTGTTTTTTTGGTTTGTGTCCCCCTAGGCAGTTTGGGACCGGTAGGCTGCAATATCTTTGGTATCAGTGGCGGTTTCACAAACCACTCAGCTTAGTGAGGTAGCCACATTGGTTCTCACTACAAACAAATGTCATTTTGTCAGCCTCATATCTACAGCTGAATCTAGCTATTCACCTATGCTCACTGAACTGTATACCACAAATCGATTTTAGCTCATCATCCTTTGGCGACGTTAACTCACTGCTTACAGCAACGTGAAGTTAGCCGGTACCTCCTGATCAGCTCCTCTACAATGACCATCTCTTATCTAGTCTGCACCACTAATCTGACTACATTGTTGGAAATGCTACAGTTGCATCTTAAGACCATACAGATAACTACAGAGGCCCAAGGTTTAAACCCCCCTCCCAACCACCACCCTCCATTAAAACAAACTGAATCAGCAGGACACTTGGAGGTCATTGTTTTGTCCCCCTCCATTTTACCCCATTGTTGGGGCTCATCTTAAAGGGGGCTGAAAATTCCACAGTTCTGACATGAAATGCCAAAAGAGAGAAAGCGTCCATCATTTATTCTTCTCTTCAGCAGCTCCTGTTTTTCTTTTTTTTTTTCATTTCTTGTTGTAATTGTCTCCTCTGAGTCTATATTCTCAGGGATTTTAAAAAAAAAGTCAGTCATTGGCCTCAGTCCTTGCATCCCTCTTTTATCATTTTAAAATGTCCTTCCTTTTTGTTTTTGATTTATCAACAAGGTGCCTTACTTATGCACAACAGAGCACAATAGTAACAAGAAATAGAAACTTTGTGTCTATGGTACTAATTAAATACCCGCATCAATATAGAGAGAAAGAGAGGGGGCAATGGGGTTAGAGGGACAGAGGAGGTAGAGAACCAAAAATAGAATGAGAGATTTTTCTTCTGCTTCAAGATGTGTCCAGTTAATGTGTTGGAGACATTTTCTTTTATTTTAAAACATGTACTGTGTCTTTAATGTTATTGTTGTTTGAGGTTTGGTTATTGTATGCCTTAAAATCTGATTCTTTCTTTTCTTTTTTTTTAATAAAAAAGTATATTTTAATTCGGTTAAAAGCTGATTGTTGGTTGCTATGGCACACACTGCCCGCCATCGCTGGGGCACACTATAACTGTGTGGACCTTAGTACCATATTCTCTGATTCGCATTAAGGCAGTAAGCATTGGCACTAATTATTGTAGCATTTTGACAGGTGAGTGTAGTGGTTAGCTTTGGGGCTAGCTACCCATAACCCTTGTGTGGGAACATCCAGGAGATAAAATATGAAGCTTCCCAAAATAATGGAAATGAAACCTCCACTGCACCTGAACAGTGTCTGTCTCTGTAAACCTGTTCTGTTGCATTTTTTCCATTTTTCTTTATTGTACGTTCCTGTCCCCTGTTTGTCATTTCTGTGTTTGTATTTTTGTGGATTCTTTAAGACTTGGATTGGTTAAATAAATCCCTGCCTTTGCTAAATCCCTGTGTTTTCAGCATTCTGTTTAACCATCCCCCTCCTCCGGCTTCTCCAGTGCTGGTTGGATGAGAAACAACAATAGGATAATGGTTAGCTATTGATCTGCCTTCAAAGAGCTGTGAGGGCCTGAATGTGTTGTGCCATGACTTCTCCTCAGCATCTAGTGGCTCTTCCCTCCCTCTCCTCCGCTCTGAACCCCCCTTGCTCTGCTGGATACAGGTCTCTGCTCTCGACAGCAGGGGGCACTGTTGCTCTGTCAGCACAGGCAGGGACCAGGGAGGGAGAGATGTGCTGCTGCTGCTGCTGCTGCTGTTGTGGTATTGAGGCCTTTGTGTCCCCATCTCCACTGGGTTCCATGTGCTCCTCTTACATTCTGCTTTTCGTATGCAGCTGTAATGTAGTTGGCTGGATGCCCGAGTGTGTTGTTGTCGCTTGGTTCTCAGTTATTGATCAGAGGAAAAGCTCCCAGCAGAACAAGGAGCATGTCCAGACATATTGCCCGCCTCTCCTGTTGGTCAGAGAAACACAGACTCTAGGCTCAGGCAAAGAGTAACAATGACATGTCTCCCTACAGGCCTCCAACATCTGTGCAAAAAAATATAGACCTGGGCCTGGAAGACCTGAGTATCTGCTGCCAAGTGTCTTGAGTTTCACCTTCAGGAGGGGTCAAGGCACCGCTCTCTGTCTGCATCGATTCATTTTTCAATTCATTAGTTTGCCGTATGATCAGGCTGAGCTGCTCTCTGAAATGGCTGGCCATCAGGGAATACCTTCAGCTAAGGAATGAAGGAGACTACAGGAGGAGGGGGAGGTAGAGATGGAGAGCTGGGAAGCATTGTGTGTGTCTGTGTGTGTGTGTGTGTGTGTGTGTGTGTGTTTCATAGGCTGCGTTGTTTTCTTTATGTGTACAGGATGGGGCTTGGATAATAAGGCTGTGTGCTGTTCTGTTGTCAGATTTATTGCCGTTCTTGCCCTTGTTGCTTCCGTGTTCTGGCGTAGAGGGGATGTGAGAGGGAGTAAAGAGGCAGACACAAAGGAGGCCAGTTGGGAGAAAGTACAGAATCAGTGGCTACTTGGTTGGTGAAGGAGGAGGCCGGCATAATTCAGATGCCTTTCAACAAAAACATCAACTCTTTGGTGTCTCTTTGTCAGATGCCATGAAAATGATTTTCTTTAAAAAAAAATCAATCAGAATCAATGATTGTCCTTATGTGAGTAATGTAGAGTGGACCTGACTTCACAATTCACCTTTAGATTATGCTTGTTTTAGGTGAGCGCTTGACTGACAAGAAAGATGATTGCATGGCACAAAGGATTTTCGGGCAGAGGACACGTTCAGACAATCCAGGCCAGGTGGGGTTGTTATAAACAGGTTTCACAGCCAATTTTCCATGTTGCCTGTTGTTCCAACCTGGTTCCCTAGCCTCTTCTGAAGGCCCCCTCCTTCTCCTAGGCCTTGGAGAAGGTGGTGGCAGATGTGCCTGGCTGCCCGGGGCTTGTACCATGGTCATCGTGCCAGCGGTCCACGCAGCGGCGGCGCGCGTTCATGAAGAAGTTGCTGACGGTGCTGAGCTCCAGGCCGAGCTGCTGGGAGATGGTGATCTGCATTTCCTTGGATGGGCGCTTGTTCTCCTTGAAGATGGCGATGAGCGTGCGGCGCTGCAGGTCAGTGAACACCAGGCGCTGTTTTTTGGGAGCTGTGTTGCGGTCCTTGTGTTGCTCCTGCTCTTTGCGCTTGCAGGCTTGGGGTGGATGGCAGCGGTGGGAGGAATGGGGATGAGAGTGGGAGGCAAAGAGGGGAAAGAAAACAGAGAGCAAGGTAAATATACAAAAGTTATTGTTTTTATGACTAAATAATAAACACAAGAGGTGGAGGGAAGCAAAATGACTAAATATATAATTAGCCGACACTTAAATACATATAACTAGTTTATACACCAGCAGAGATACTACAGCTCTGTCTCTATTGCCATATTAAAGTTGATTTAAAGCTAATCCATGCCTCCTGCCCAGTGGGAATATTCCTTCCATCCTGCAGAGTGCAGACAGGGAGCCAGCCTGCGGTGAGAGAAAGATGGGGTGAGGAGGGGTGGAGGAGAGGGACGGGCTGTTGCCTGCTAGCTGGAGACACTGCTGTTTGATTCAATATTAATGCAGTTTGAGTCGCAATGGGGGACTGAGTGACTGTTGCACAAAAGTAGGCATTTTGTGTGTATGTGTGTGGAAATGAGAGATAGAGGAGGGGCCGATGCAGGGAAAGAAAAGGTTGGCGAGAAATGAAGAGGAAAGGTGGAGAGGTAAGACAAAGTGTGTGTGTGTGTGTGTGTGTTGGTGCGTGTGTGTTTAAGAACCAAAGAGAGGAGCTGAAAAGAGGAGGGAGGGAGGGGCAGAGAGTGAAGGAGAAAGAGAGATATTGACCGACTTTGCTGTAGGAATTGGGGGTTCTCTGTAGGGACTGAGGTCAGAATCTCCCCCTCCTCCCCCCCAGCAGGTCTACAGTCTGCTACTTCAAACAGAGCCCACTGGAGCCCACTCTATTGAGCTCCGAGAAGGTATTTATAACCCACCAACCCACCCCTCCACACACACACATACACACAAACACCCCCCCCATCCAAACACAAACACTCAAGAGGTGCATGCACCGGCTGCTATAACCCCCTTCCCATACACAGACCAATTTTCAAAAGAAAGCACACCAAGTGCACTCTTTTACGTTTGGAAGGGGGTCTGAGGGGGTCGTGATATTGTAGGCAGTGAACACAGAAATTAATAGTTAATCGAATGAGGGACTGTGGGTAAGTGTATTGTAAGTCAAAGTATTTGTAGGAGATGGGTGGAAAGCAGGAGAACTGCGCAAGGTAAAAGGTAGAAACGGAGCCCAGAGATGGTGTAAGAGGAGTTGTGTGGGGAAGGTTAAGGCACCACCTCTGCAGCCACGTTCCCCTGCTGGCTGAGGATCGAATCCTGCCAGAACGCACTGTGTCCCTCTCAGCTTCCCTACTGTCTCAATAAAACGAGAGCAAATTAGAAAAAGAAAGAGAGAAAGACACAATCCCTGGGGTCTCCACCTGCTGCCGTCGCCATCTGATACTTTCATACTCGCCTTCTATGATGTCTGACTCCCACACTGTGTGTGTGTGTGTGTGTGTGTGTGTGTGTGTGTGTGTGTGTGCGTTGATGCATTTCAGGACAGATTTTTATTTCTCTTGATGTTCTTCATTTTGTTCAGGAGAGTATGTGTTTGCGGGGAGGTTGCGATTATGCTGAAGTGGCTGGAGCCAAGCAGTGGCGCTGTGTGTCTAATTACAGTGGAACAGAGCCCATTGATCAGCCATTGCAGTCCAATCTGTTTACTACAGATGTCTAACTTGCACACAGGCCTATCCATCATATTCATATTTCACATCAACACTGCAGTACATATATCACACAAACACACACATGGTAATATGACATAAAAATTTACCCATTGCATGCTTGTACATACAGTGTGTGTGTCATCACATATAGTACTTTGATTTATTATAGGATTGAAAGTAGTCAGGATGAGGAGGTGGATGATGTCATTTTATGGTTTGGACTTTCGCTGACATTATTCACAGTGTCAAGGTGAGTTAAGTCTGAGCAGGTCAGGCGTTACTGAACAAGAAGGATCAAACCATTAAAGCTTGTGTGAGGAAATCTTTCACACTAACACCCTGCACCTTTTGTTGTCTTTTTCTTTAACAAAGTTGCTCAGATTCTAATATCATGAAAAGCACTTTTAAACCCTTAACATTCATGTGCTTTGGTGGACCTATAATGACAACCTCGGTTAAATATCACCCATTGATTCCATGGAGAAATACTGGCAGGTCAGCTCACACCATGGATTTATTTGCAAATTGATTTAATTGTCATTCATCAATATGACAACTTCCTCTCTGAAAACACTTTCTGGTCTGATTCCACTCCTAACTAATCATTATATAATATATAATATAATTAGCTTGTGTATGTTGTTCCTTGTAGAATTTGGTAAGGTTGTCACCAAACATTCAACTATTCAATTTAAATAAATAGTGTGATTTTTGTCTTTGATAACCAGACTGACTAAAATATAAATCATATAGATAAGATATTGCAGTACTTAATGTACTTAATGTTATTGTGTTTTTTTAATTCATAAGTTGAATTATGTTGTCTAGTTGTCCATGCCAGTGTTGTCAGGGATAAAATGAAAACATTTCAACCAAAAATTAAACCAGTTTGACCTTGTTACAATCCCAGCACCAGAACCACAGTGTAATTTTCAGATCTTACTTCTGCAAATAACTAACATGCTCGGGTTAAATGCTCACCTAACGTGACTGCTGTCTATTGAGTCAGTGTGTTTATGAAACAGAACAACATCTGTATGCAAAGTGCAGATCATGTTGTAGCCATGAGGTGGTTGTGAATGTGCAGCCTTGACAGGTAACAGCAACTTTTGCACATTGTTTTTTCAACAAGTCAAAGTCTGACATTTAATATTTACTGAGCAATGCCAACACTTCAGACTGGAGAAAATTATTGTTTACACGTCACAGCCTGAGCATTACAATCAGAAACCTGATGTTAGAAGGATGGTTTACTTATTTAAACCATCTGAAGACTTACTCTGGATCAGCTTCACACTGTCCATAGAGAAATGCTTATTCCACTCAACAAAGACGTGCCATCCCCTCTGGGTCTAAGCTGTGTAGAGGAGGATTTGTTTCCCAGCAGGACAATGAGCCTAAACATACACTGAAGCTCACCCAGGCCTGTCTGAAGTCAGACAGTGAGCAGAAAACTGATGCTGACATGCATGATGTGTCTTTTCCTCCACAGTCACCAGACCTCAACATTGTTCACTTGCAATAGAAATATAAATATTCTGACATGTTTTAGCTAATATAACTGACATGTAATTAATTCCAGATAGTTAGTTATTATTTAGTGGTAACTACATTTTTTTTGCTTTTAGAATAAAAATCCTCTATTTTCCTTTTTACAATCAATGTTATTATCAGTGTCGATGTATTGCTGTCACAACATTTCAATCCTTATTTATCATCTATTTATTTATGCAGCTTCCTGTTGGCCTGAATATCTTTATCTTCCCCTGGTGTGATATTCTTCCTATTGTCTGTCCAAGGTGTGTGACCCTTCACAGGTATGAATATAAAAACACACTCATGCACACACAACCTCCTTTATAGACACCCTACGCTTCAAAATACTTCATTTGTGGTACTTTTTTATCCTGTATTAAACACATATTCAGAGGAACCAGTGCGGTACTTTGGGGTTATCTGTGTATTCGATCTACTTTCGTCTAAGTAGAAAAGCTTCACTGTCTCAGTGTGTATTTACTGGCAGTCAAATCAACATGGATCCGTCTAGTTACAGAAGGAGGATTCTTCCAAAATCTATTCATGGATTTGTTTTTCAGGGGTTTACAAATCTTTGGGGTAAATGCTCGTTAAACTAATTGCTGGTGAGTAGTTGTAATTAAAATTTTGAGGACTTTATTCGGTTTAAATCCCTGATTTAGCTGAATGTATATCCGTGAATGTTCTTATTTTGTGCAATAAGCACATAAAAGCTGAACCAGGGGATGTTTGTTTCTCTGTTAATGCGCTTCCACAAAGAGCTCAGACATTCTCGGCTTCTCCCTCCACATCTTTTCCACCGGTGAGTCACGTCCTACCGCCTCATCGACCGCTTGCATTGTGCCGTTTCGGTCGACAGGTGTCGCTCTCGCCGTGGCCCGGCTGCACGGGGCGCCATAGTGCGCTGCCTTTGCTACAGGCGCTGGATTTAGTAATCAATATCGATCGATCGGTGAGGAAGGGGGCCCTGATTACTGAACCAAGCTCAGCGTAGAAAAGAAAAAAAATCGATCATTGCAGCTTTTAGAGCTACAGTAGGCACCGAGCACAGAGACGGACATAAACTCATGCACAAAGAGCAGCCGGACAAGAGCAGAAATCCCGGTTTGGTTGTGAGGGTTTTGTGAGGGTTTTGTGAGGTGCAGGCTACACCCCGCTGCTGCGCGCACACACTGAAATGTGATTTATATAAGTCACTATATGGAGCTGTGAACAGGAGCTGACCTACTTTGAATGGATCCCTCTGGCTCCTCACACATTCTATACAAAGACTATATTAACAATCATGTATTCATGATGGCTTTTACTGAGGGAACATACAGACTTTTATTGTATAAACATTACGTGATATTATTTCCATGGATACAAAGTGAAATAGCCTTGTCCTCATAAATGCCAATTAAAAAAAACTGTTGGACTTGATGCTCGTGCATCTCTTCTTTTAAATCTATCAAAACCCTTTAATGAGTGATTTTTCAACGTATCCTTTATGTTCGGGTGAAAACGGCATAATTTAGGCCTATTTCTTTTCCACTGATGACATTAATATTCTTTGCTTCACTACAAACCATGTGAGGTTAAGAGAAAGGCCCTGGGTGTTCGATATCGATCGATAGATTCGTGAATAATTCGTGTGTGAAATTCAGTTCGTCCAATTAATTATGCCTCGGAGGGGAGGGGTGGCCTGGGGCCTGTTGGGGTGGAGGGGCATCCATGAGAGGGTGGAGACTATGCATGTATTACACAAAAATACAACAGGAAGGAAGGAAGCGATGTGATGATCCGACTTTCTTTGCGGGCTGAAATCAGAGGGCTGGGCTGGAAATCAAGTAAATTACCTGCTTTGCACACGTGTTTACTGTGTGATCCAGCTGTCTTAGGCCTCTGTCCCTGCAGATGTGAGTCCATCTTCAGCATTAATCATTTATTGATCATCACTGCCCTTCCTGCTCCTAATGAGAAAGTCAAACCGCCTAATATTGTGCCTATGAAACCATGATTACACATCTGCATCTAATTTCGCCCCCCTCTTCCTTTTCGTTTTCCAAAGTCTCACCGATTTGGAATTCAATCGTGAAGTCCTGTTTGTGATCGCTGTAAAGCAGACGAGGTCAAAGTCTGTTGATTTAATTAATTTACCAATAAACATGTTTACCGGTTACGGTTCGGCGCGTTTTTATATAGGCTACACACACACACACACCCTACACACACCCTACATCCCGTTTATTGTTGGAAGGCAATCCTGTCCTCACAAATAATCTATGCAGGGTATTTGGAGATGCAATCTTCTTTATATTATAAGGAGCATGATTGGGTAATTTGATGTTTAAGCTTCAGTCTGTTTATTAAGTAACGTATCTGCAGTTTTGCACGGGCTGTTGCCCTAAAGATTGATAGTGCGTACAGGCGCACGGCCCTCTCTGTAGACTGTGGCATTTATTCCATTCAGGCTGCAGGGCAGTGCCAAGCTCTTTCTCTCGCCTGGCCAAAACAGTCCCAGCTCAATAGTCCTTAATGTAATGAGTGAGAATTGGTGTTAATATACTGATAAAGCGACACAATTTGTTTGTTTGCCTTCTCCCGCGCCTCAGCTGCGAGGCATTTCTTCTTCACCACTTCAATAATACTCGACCTGAACTCAGTTACACCTTCGCCCACATTGCACTTCCAGTCCTCCAACACTCTGCCTGCAACATTTTACTTTTCCTTTAGAGTTGCTGCGTTGTCGTTTACACCCGTGTATGCACTGGAATTTATATTTTGATTTAAAGAACATCTCAAAAACATCAATTTTAACGTTCCGTGTGTCCGTTTGCGATGCGCTCAACCCACCTGAGACGTATAATTTTAATTTAGCTCTGTTTTCTAAATCCCAGTGTGTTGCCTATTAGTAATCCGGTGGTACACCTAAGAAATTGCACAGTGCTAAAAAAAAATTCAATAATGTGTAAAGGTTCCTGCCTGTGATGATCACACTTCTTATGAGGTTTAGGATAATTAAATGCACTCAGCCATTTAAGCCCATGATCGAGAGAGAGCCGTATGGGTGAATTTTAACGCGAATTCTGATTTATTTTTGCCAGTGTAATAGCTGCCTTGGTCTGCATGTGCTTTATTTCTGAGTGGGTCCATTGTTCGAGCGATACTTTATCTGCGATTATCATTGATTCATTCATAATTGCTGTGACCAGTTACGCGTGATAGCGGTAGTGATGATGATGCTTTTATTTTGTAGAGATCAGGCTCAGGGTTTCATGTCCCCGAAAACAACAGGTGTGGAGCCGCGTCTGTGTTTTCCTCTCATTTTTGAATTTATTAAGAGATTCTTTACTTTGAGAAATGTAGACAAAACGAGCTAGAATGAATTAGATTGTATTGCTCTATAGAAAGTTTGTATGTATTGTTAATTGTAATGCTCTATAAAGATTATCTAATCGAAAATTACCTTGAAACTCAGGCCAACATAAAAACAGTCCATTGTTTCTATTATAAAAAATAAAGAAATAAAATGTTTGGTTTCCCTCATAGACAGTTCGTCATATTTAAATAAATAACCCAGGTCCCTGTGGAGTCTTTTCTGGATTTGTGCGTGAGCGGTGGGTCGAGAGGCTGTGTGGCCGGCCAGTAGAGCCGCATGTCTGGGGTTCATGTGGATCTGAGACCGGGGCCAGGTCGCACATGCCCTTTAAGCTGCCTCTCATTTACTAAAGATTCCGCACACATTTAAAAGCTGCGTAATTCAGTCTCGTTTATAGTGAAATTCTGTGGAAGAAAACAGAAGATTTACTTTTATGTGAAGGTGCTTCACAATAATCACAACTTCGAAATCTCGCGGGACCTGCCAGGTATTCAGAGGTGAATTAGGTCAAAGTCTACCCTCTTCTGTGACACATTTAAACCATTAATGTGGAGTTGTACCGATTTAGAAAAAAGTTACACCGCGTGATTTATCGAAATTTGTTCATTTTTCTGCAAATGTCAGGGGGCGCTCGGTTGTCACGTCTCTGTTAATTTCGTATTTGTCGCAGGAGAATCGGCAAACTGATCTGCAGTCAGATCATAGCCTTCTGTTTACTCTCCACGGTCAGACAGACAGATTTTCAATATGCAGGAATTTTCGAGATTCAGTTCAATATAGTTCTCACTCAATCATGCGAAGGGGGAGTCAACAGAAATATTTCTAGCACTTACTGCAGTGACCTAATTGCATTGGTGCCTTTTCGTCAATCCAGAACAAAGAATATTAGACTGGGATGAATAAAGTGTCTTTATGATACTGCAGCAAGTTAGATGTTTTAATTTCAAAGGATTTTATTTTATATTAGCGCTTATTATGAGGTTTATTTGGAACTCTGTCGCCTTTTGCTTGGTTAGAAAAATAGGGATCCAAAGTGGTATAATAATAATTGTATTAATAATAATAATAACAATTATTATTATTATTATTTATAAATTATTGTTTATGTAAAATACATTTACAATTCCTTCAAATGAAATGAAAAGAAAAATGAATTTTCTCTCACACACAGAAACACACACACCTTTTAATGCTGTACATTTTCAGAACTCAGAAATTCAGAAATCTAAATGACTAGAAACAGTAAATGGGCGTTTTCATATCGACACAGCAAAGCAACAAATGAATAATTTTAGAATGACCCACAGCCAGTTCGTTATATTTAATAACATGTAATACAAAGGCTATATGGGCTGACATCGATTCATTCATCAATTGATTTCACAGTCGTTTTGTTCCTTTGTTGATCTGTGTGGGGTTGCCCAACCGGAGTTTCGGGTTGCATCTGTGGCTACGATAAACTGTGTATCTCTCTCTCTCTCTCTCTGTGTGTGTGTGTGTGTGTCTGTGTGTGTGTGTGTGTGTGTGTGTGTGTGTGTGTGTGTGTGCGCGCGCGCGCGCGTGTGTACATGTGTGCGCGCGCGTGTTTGCGGTTATGTTGTGATCGACCCTGTAGAAAGACTTACAGAGGTTGGTACAGACCATCTGTAGGCTCTCATTTAAAAAAAAAAGAAAAGGTGGGGTGGGCGAGGTCGAGACGCGGTTTGTTAACATTTCTGCCTTTACCAACAGTTTTATTTTTACATGACTCAGGCGGAGATGAACCATTATATCAAAAAAGCGCGTAAAGGACTGCATACTTTAAGAGCTGCATTGCAGAAATGTCGATTTTATCACATCATTTAATCTCGTAATCTCAAAATCACATTTTTCACACACGATTGTATTTGGCGTGTGGAGGATATATGTGTTTTGGATGCAATAGCGTCCATGTCCACATCTTATTTCAGAAATGTAACTGATAGGCCTGTTGGTGTGGGACCTGTAATGAAATGTGTGTGTTTTTATCTCCATATACGAAATTTCATATTTTAACAGCTATTAGGAGAACACACAACTTACAGCCCACACAGTATGTGGTTGTACAGAAACCAGACAGTGTGTTCAGCTGGATACCCTCCTCTCTCCTTTTTCATATCCTTGCCTTGTGTTCTGTGCACTAAACAAGCCATTATCAGTCCTTTAATAAGCCATGGTCTGTCAGGACGCCGGATAAACAGCCAGTGTGCAGACACACCGCTGCCTCACAGCTGGACACAGATTTATAACCACCCTCCGAAAAAAGTAATCCGTTACTTGTTTCCCCAAAATATCAGAGTCCTCGCTCTGTGGGAGCAGGATGTGAGTGCAGGCGCACAGGACGCACGGAGCAGACCCAGTTTTTTAGGGGCATCCCGGTGTTACATAACACTGCTCCGTTGACACAACGCTGATATGCTCTGGTCAACATTTTAATTGCACAACAGACTGCTCTTTGGAACCGCCACTTGCTTTGGCTCTTATGTAAGCCACCCCAGATTGTGGCGGGTCAAAAGCCACAGTATGATTTGTTTTTTCATCAGGCATCTTCACACAAAGATTCACACAGCGCTCATCCCACATCCTAAAATCCTTTTTGTGCAGCCACTTGACTCCAGAGAGCGAGGACGAATAATCAGATTTAATTATGATTATCTTTAGGTTTGGGCCCTTTGTATTTTTGCCTAGAAAGGAGGGGCACGCGCAGTGCCATTAACCCTTTGGTGCTAGCCGCGTGCAATAGTCGACTCTGCCAGCAATTTGATTTAAAGGTCATTCTCTCCTATCGATCCGGTTTGGCGAGGGGGCGACGGAGTAGCGTAGGAATTGATCATCTAAAATAGAAGAGACGGTATTCGAGACTGTACAGAGTCCAGACCTCTACTGCATTTATAATTGCTAAGGACCCCCCCCCCGTGTGAATTGGAACTGTGCGTCAGTGTGTGCGCGTACACAGGGAGAGAGTGTAGGCTCCTGCTTTAGTCGGTCTAACCTGATTCCTATTAAAATTACATTCTTTTGAATATTGAAGTCGACATGGCCAGAGCAGTGTGTATAGGCCGGAGCGGCGTGGGTGGGATGTATAATGAGCGAGAAGAGGTTAAATGACTGTGAACTTTAAGTCGTTTTGTGCTGCTAATCCTGCTCTATCTCAGGAATAGAGGGGAGCTACTAAACCTGGCAGATTTTAAAGTCAGCTCTCAACAGTTCTGACCAGGACACGCGGTGAGGTGAGCAACCAGCCAGCGTGAGGGCATGCATTTATTAGTCAGTCTGGTGTGTGTTATGAAGGGCGAGCTGTTAATGGGAGAATGGTGGAGATGGGGGAGGTTGCATGGTTGAATGGCGCAGCTCCAGAGATGGAAAGGAGAGACCGGGGAATGGAAATCGATATTCGCCAGATCGGCCTTAACAATGTGGCGCAGACGCACTCTATATCCCGATCACATACACACAGGAGAGAAGGAACCGAGAGGCGACACATATGCAGCTGTAGCTGCTGCTGATTTTTTTTCCCGAGTAATATGCAGTCACGCAGGATAGCTGCAAACAGCCAGATAGGCTCGCATGGGTGGGCGTTCCTGTTCAAAGTCCCTAACCCTGCATAACGTCCATGATGCATTTCGTTATGAATATTCATATCAACCTACAACGTGAAGATGTATCCTGATTGAAAGTTGGATTAACTGACTCCCACCACGCAGAGCCATCCTCCTCATGGTGGTTCACAGATAATGACGCGAGGCGTGAGATGTCATCCCATCTGGTGTGAGCTACACTGAACCCGGGATTTAAACAAAATAGCCTCGAGGTATAACCTCAAGAAAATGGCTGTTGCTCTCCCACCAGAGGATTTCAAAGGCGATGCTTGTACATGGTGTGTCTCAGTACTTACAGCACACGTTGCTGTGCTTAACGAAGAACGAGGCTCTGAAACCGCAGCTGCACTGTTTACTCCCCTATCTTCCCCTCACACATCAATTATTAAAGTACCAATCGATCATTTCGCAGGCTAACATCAAGCCATCTCTTCATAAAAAAAATCCTGTTTTAGATTATTCTGCATCAGTCACATCTAATGCTCTATCCAATTAAACCCATTATCCTGGCTCAAATGACCAAAAAGAGAACAGGTCCAGACTATTTTTGTTGCTTCTGGTCATTTTGGTGGGCATCCCGAAATACAGACGACCTCCAGTTTGTATTCCACAGCTCCTAAAGAAGAGCTAAAGATGTGATTTAAATAGAAACCCCGGTTGGTTCTGTGCTGGACTGGAAAGTAGGATGCAGGATGGCGTGATTGACGCGATTGTGGATTGTAATATTGATCCATGGGTGGAGGCTGTTGGATAAAATAATGGTGTTTAGGGTCTACACGAATGCTATTAAGTATATGTTGGTAAAACTCTACTTCGACACCTTGAACTGTCCTTAAAACAGACGAGAGTCTGCAGTTCGGCGTGGATGGACGCATATTTCAGCACTCTGGACAGCGCCTTAGAGCTCTTGTGTAAATGCTTTGTATGGATAAAACTGAAAGCTGTGACCAGCTACAACCTTCTTTATGCAACACACACTTCAAGATAAGTCATTTTATTTGTCTAAAAAACATATACGAAAACAAAATCAAGGCATTTTCTTCTAAAGCATTAGTTCATGCAACTGAAAACAGGAATTTAACTCGCACGTATTAACCCCTGTCTAACATGAAGGACACTGGTCAGCTCAATAAGAATATATTTACCAGGGAAATGGCTTTAAGCTTCGCAGAGGGGAAAGGGCGAAGTGTGACGCGGGTTGGGGGAGGGGTGTGGTGGATGAGGATGGGATGAGTATTGCCCCAGGATTAGGCCTGTGTAAACTGCGTGTAGTCCATTGAAACATGAATAAAGGCCTCCCACCCTCATTCTCACCAATGTTTTTCCTCCGTGTCCTGTGGGTCCTGACCTGGACACCCTGACACGTGCTCTGGCCATTCAAATGATAATGAACCAACTGCGCTTTTTGGGGAGGGGAGGGACAATGGCATGCCGCGGCACCTAATCAGTGTCACAAAGAAACAATTAAGGTGTAGAGGGAACAAAAATATCTGGGATCACAATGAGAAACAGGAATTTATTCTTACCACGAAATGGAACGCGCCATTTCTGGGATTTTGGGTGAGAAATTAGTCTGGAAGAACTTGTTGGACCACATCAGTGACTGTACAAGTCGAACCCCAAAGGGCAAATGTGAGAGTGCATTACATGCAACAAATCGAACATTTCACAGAAAATGAAAGGTGCAGCGGCTTTTTTCTTTCTTTATTTTGAACAGCTGTCCTCGATTCACAGGACCCCCCCCCCAAACAAACACACACACACACACTCTCTCTCTCTTTCCAGCATCAGCCTCCACCCTCTGCTCCGGGGGAGAGACCAATGGGAGAGAGTGCTGAGGCGGGATAATTGATAGATGCACTGGCTATCCTTATCGATCAGTGCTGTATTGACCTGACCAAATACATTGAGATGGAGTGTGGAATTCAACACAGATGCAAAGACGAATTGTTTTCATCGTTAATGCGATCTTTAAACGCCCCCAAACCTCTTTGGTCGTGTCTTTCTTACTTCTTTGCTTCACAATGAAACTACCTGTTTATTCGGTGCTAATACAAGTGTCTAAGGGGCTCGGAATATGAACAAAAAGCATTTACTTGGCGAGGTGTATCAGGAGCACAAACGTGTGTGTATTTGCCCTCCATGCATTAGGAGACAATAAGCGTGAAGGACACACATTCCTCCCAAACAGGTCTATCGCTGCACTGTTGTTTTTCCTTTCAGGAGTGGATTGTCATGTGTGTGTGCAGACACTGGCATTTTCACATTAGCTAAGCAGGGCAGCTGCATTGATTTGTGTGCCTGTGATGAATTTGGAATAGTAATTTGAATTTATTGATTGATGTGGCCGAGCGAGTATGGCCCAGCCTCACTTTCAGCATCACAGCCCCCCTCACCCCCAATTTCCCAGTCCCAACCCACATGCGCACCGAGGATAATGGTGATTTTAAATGCAATAAGTAAAATGTAGCTCTGTGCATTTACATACAAGTCATTTGTCATTTTGCCCGACTGGATTTTCCCTCAGTCCTATTGTGACAGCAAGTTAATGCACAGCAGGCACGGGCTTGATATCTGCTGTTTCAACACGTGAAGAATAAACAGATTTAGTAGAAATGTAAAATAAAATGCATCTTAAAGTAGAATCATTGTAACATCTATAATAACTGGATCAAATTAAGATAAGAGTGCAGCCCTAATTTCCATTTTCTAGCCGTACAGAGAAGAAACATGCACGTACACGCACTCATCACACCTTTGGGCTGTTCTGGGTCTGGCTCTGTTAAAATATGCAGTTGGTGTGCACTGCACAGGGCTGTGCTACTCCAACATGTCAGGTGAATTTGGGGGTTTTATCCTGATGCTCAGTGTGGAAGATATAAAACCCCACAGCCCAATTAGCTTTAACAGCAGTGGCACTTAAAGAGACAATTGTAGAGTGTTTAAATCTTTATTTACCAGAACCCCACTAAATGCGCAAAGGAACAATTTACATGCCATTAAGTGCTTTTCAATAGGGCATTGACTGGAACTAAAATATGCCACTATATCTGCTTAATTGAACTGTTCGCTGAAATACGGCACAGAAGAGCTGATTGACGTTTGGAAGCGCAGCACGTCTAAACAGGGCCTTTACACAAACATCAATGAGAGGGGACCTCTCACTCACATCTCTGTTTTAACCCCACTGCGACTCTCCTTTTCATTTACGTCCTGTTAATCTGGCTGTAACTGTTAAATGGTTTAAAGGGGGCGGGGATGTGGATTCAAGTCTTGGCGTTTAGTGGCATCATTTGTGCGCAGTAAAAATCAGGGCGATTGACCAAAGATGAATCAGTACGAAACGGAAAGGCGAGGGTTTGTTTCACACACCGTCACAATTTGTTGTCACAACTTGTTCTTACTGAACTAGCGGGGATTTCCAGAGTCCTTCCCGTCACCACGTCCCTTTGATCCCACACACATGATCTCACAAACTGCAATAGACGCAGTTTCTCAGAATGTCTCAACAGGCCCCGATCCAACTTCAGGGGCCAGATATCCCAGAGTTTCAGAGATAACAGAAGCCAGAGAAAGACGCATCTGTTTGTGTTTGTTTATCAGATCCAAATCGACCATTTATCACTGTGCTACTCTGAATGGGCACACCTGGACCTGAAATATTGATCCACAGGAGGTCATGCTCCCACGATTCTTTGGCCAGGCCTCAGACAAACCGTGCTAGCAGATTTTACAGCAGGCGTGTTTGATACAAAATAAATCTGGGCAGTGGAGTTGAAGAGATCTTAGAGCATACATTTGTTTTACATTTACAAGTAATATCTGGAACATATAATCAATGTTTGTCACATCCTGCTTTGATTTCCTGTTTGTGCTCTTTGAGTGTGGGTGAAAGAAAGGAAGATTGTGAGACAGAAATGTGTGCATCCATGTTGTATCAGTGCGGAAAAACAAACATATCCGTCCATACTCCGTTTGCGCCAGTTTTAAGAGATGCCCCTCTTTTGTTTATACCACCTCCAATGTTACACAGCCTGTTTATACTATCACGGATTGTAGCATCAATCAAAATATAGATTTCCCCAACATTTAACACCCCAACTGTCATGATGAAGTTTTACTCGATACAATCGACTAATAACTTCTAGTAATGTCTGTTTGAGCAGTTATTGACAGTCTCGCCACATTGACTTCTAATTGATCCCTCCACATCACTCAGGTTGGGAGCTGTCTCCTCACTCACCTGCAAGCCTGAGCGCTGACATCCGCTGGAACTCGGGCTCCTGGAGCCACTTCCACATCCTCCTGAACGTCTCCCGGCCAGACTTGAGTTTACTCCACGGTTTAGGATTCCTCAGCAGGTCAGACAGAGTTCCCTGGGACCGGCACAAGATCCTCTGAGCAAAGATGGCCTGGGGGATGCTGTAGCGCTTGAGCTCTGCCGTTATTCGCTGTGCCACCTCCTTGGTGTTTATCTCCTCCACCTGTCCTGACCCAGCTCCCTGCCCTCCTCCCACCACCGTCTGCCTGTCCCGGTCTGACAGCATGGACCCGTTTGCCTGAGAGTGCGGATGGCTGTGATGGTGTATGCCGTTCAAGGATGTCATGAGCCCAGCTCCGTGCCCCCCGAGACCCCGGGCCAGGTGCTCCTCGCCCCGGGACAGCATGGCTGCGTGGGACTCGAAGCCCCCCGTGGATAACATCTTGTCGTTGGACAGGTGAGCTCCAGGGCCGTAGGCGCTGAGAGTCTGCTGGGAGCTGTGCAAAGACCCGAGACCGTTAGACAAGGGGGAGAGAGGCTGCCCTATGCCAGACATGTCTTTGGGGTAGTGGCCGTAAAGGTTACTCATGGAGGCGAGGCTTCGGTCGTCCCTCATCAGGGTGAAGCTGCCGCTGACGTTCCCAGCTGCGAGTCGCTGATGCGGCGGGTGATGGTGAGCATGTGGGTGTGGATGGTGAAATTTCTCCGAGACGGTGGATATGGGGGGCAGGTGCTGCAGCGGCGTCAGCGTGGTGTAGGTGCTGCTCAGGCTCATCCCGGAGTCGCACGACATGGTCATTGCCGGATGCAGGGGGCCAGACAAAGCGTGGTCTGTGCGGTAGTCCCCTGCTCCCTCCAGTATCGAAGCCATGCTGGACACCATGGCTGACCGTCCGTGCGACACCAAGTTCCGATGCGACGCCGACGACTGGCGCGCGTGTGGGGAGTTCATTAAGTCGCTCGTTTGATGGGAGTGAGATACACCGTGCAGATTTCCAATGTTTTCCATTGTAAGCTCCATCGTTGAAAGGATCTTTATTTCCACCCCTCTCGCCACTCTCTCGCTCTCTCCCTCGCTTCTCACCCTCTCTCTCCCTCTCTCACTGTCGCTCTATCTCACACTCCTTTCCAATAAATTTTGAACGATTTCAAAGCCAAGCCATTGATTGTAGTTGCCTCTCTGCAGTCAATCCAGCATGGTTTTAAAAGATCGTGTGATCCTGATCGCCACACAACTTGCGCCGCAAACCTCTGCTCAGTGTGTGAAGGTGTCTGCGCCTGCCTGGATTTCTCTCGCTGTAGAGCACCTTCTACTATACCCCAAGCGCTGCTCTGCTCTCTGTGTGTATATTGACGCGCCCGCGCTCCTGTTAAGATGAGACCGCGCCTGTGCGCATGTGCGCGCCCCCGTGATGTATCCTCGCACTCGCGTACTGTGTCTGGGGCCAATCTGACGTCACTGGCCCCTATGTCATGGGTTGTTCATGGTGCAAACTGAAGCTCAGATTCCTGAGAAAAGATTGCATTAGACACTCGTTAAGATAAAAGACAGAACTGCAGCCCTTTGCAGCGTGTGCAACATTTACACTCGGATGGATAAGAAGGTCTGACTGCTTGTTTTCTCTGATAAAACCGTTTGACGCGGCGCCAGCAACACATGTGATGCCTCTCTTGAAGGTTAAATATTAATTGACATGTGTCACATCAGACCACGAGTATAATGAGAAAACCATGTCTTGAAAAAGGGGTCATGGCCTCCGCTTTTATTGTCTCCTTCATTCAGATTGAAGATGCATTTAACAAATTAATTTATACAAGAAAATAACAAATTCCTGTATGGACTGAAACATGATTATTACATCTTCACACCACATAAATGACCTTTGACGTTTGAATTTGAGCCATATTCCTAGTGAAATTACACGTGCGTCTTTCTTTCTAGAATCTGAAAAAGGAAAGGTCAAATGTTTGTCCAGTGAGCCTTAGTTCATAAATGTTCTTTTTTTCTCCTGCAAATGTTAATGAATAAATCTGTCGAGTTTCATTTCATCATAGCCTCTAGGCTTTGACCCTTTTCGCATCTTTGCTCTTCGGATTCAGGCCACAAAAATCAAACTCTCGAACACATCAACTCTCACATAATATTTAATGCCTCCCAAACTTCTGCATGAAACTTGCTGCTGGGTTACGTCAACCCAGGGCAGCGATCTATCAATGTCAAAGTATGTATGGATCAGGAGATGCGTCGATATTTTGGTGTCTATTCCAACATGGATGTGATCGAGGGATCGGACTCCGTAAAGGGGTTAACAAATAAATCACGCGTGTTTGGTGGAAACCGTGGAGGGTGTGAAGCTTCACTAAAGTTGTCAAAATATTTTTCCATCGACATTAAACGCCGAGTAAATATCTGTTTTTACTTCAGGTATTGCTTCCTGTCTGGAGTGGATCTAATCTGACCAACACCTGAACAATTTGGCGCAGTAATTCAATGACATGCTGCCATTATTTTAAAATTCAATTCGTTAAAACTGATAACACTGTTGTTAACTGCTCTTATATTAACGTGTGCATGTTTTTGTCCCTCCAGATTTGAACCATCAACCGTCTGAACAGTCTCATCGTAAGTTTCACAAAATATTGTGTTTTATGAGCTTGTTAAATTGTATTGTTGCTTTGTATTAGTGGTGTCCACTTCAAGTGTGTGCAGCTCTTTACAGGGTGAGATGTGCTGAGACGTGAGGAAGCTGCAAATATCACAACTTTAGCAGTATTGTGATGTTTGAATGCGACGTGGAGTGTGTCTGTAAGTGCGGTGTGTGTGTGTGTGTGTGTTGCCAGCCATAGCACTTCAGCACCACAGAGCAGTCCTCCGTAGGCCTTAAACTGTGGGAACACTGTTACCAAGTGAGAAGCCTTGGCATTTACACCGATGTTATGCAAAATGAGGCCATTAGGATTTCGACCCGGAGCTGAAAAAAGTAGTCTAACAATCTAAAAAGTGGCATCACTAATCATTTGCAAATTGCATAAAATAATTTCCCTGACCAGTGTTTACCAACAGTTAGGTCACAGCCATTCATTACTTCACTGATGAATTGTGATATCAGTGGCCTTGGCACACAGCTCCTATTCCCCCACCCCAAATAATGACCCTAAAACTTGTGTCTTTGCTGATTGCCAAAGGGGGATGGTGGCTTTTGGCTTGTGCCATCAGGAGAACAGCAGTGTCCGCTTGGGTTAATGTCCCTGTATTGATCCCAGCAACCACTGCTATCGAAAATGAATTACCGAAGCCCGCACAGCAGCGAATCCGTCATCTGTGCTCAGCCAGCCGGCCAGAGCAGCTTATTGGTCGCGGTGGTGATGGATGTTAACTTTCATTGCTGGCTCCTTGCTCCTAATTCACCAGGGTTTACAACCCAAAACAACGCGCTGAAAAGTTTTAGCCTATACTTTCGCCAAGAACTTGTAAACTCCATGTGAGAGCCCCCCCCCCCCCCCCCCCCCCAAGCCTCCTCTCCGCCTCCCCGCGTTTTTACAATTTCTTTCTATATTTTTATTGGGTTCCACTGCACCATGCGAGGTCACGTTAACTCCATATAGGCAAAAACAGTGGAAACAGCAGGGTCAGCATGGCGTGGGGGAGCGATCCAGTGTACTTTCTATCACTACTGTTTTCGTTTATTTTATGTAGCTTGATCAAATCGCTCATAAGCAAGTCAAAATAAAACTTGGAATCAAAGTAAACCCAGCTCATTTCTCCTCTGAAAAAAATCCATGTATCTGCCTAGAGCTCGGTTTTAATTTGTATTTTAATGTACTGTTTTTCGAATACTTGAATAAGCATATCCTATGGCAAATACAATATGAAATATTAACTGTGTCGATATCTGCGGTGTGACTGGGGCGATGCCGCAGAGACCCGGTGATTTATTTCATATTAATAACAACGGGCGAGGCGGTGGCTTCAGCACCACGTTGGCATCGACTTTACGCACACACACTGAAGTGACTGTGCAGTAGGTCTGTGTGTGTTCTAATTTATTTGGTAGTAACATGAAATCCCCCCTCCAAAAAAGTTATACATTTAGTTTTTTTTTTAACAAAAGGACTTTGGTAGCGCCATTTATTCCAAAGTCACCACAGATCACCATTAAAGTCTTTTATGAGGCCCAGAGCATTTTGTTTTTACCTTTAAGCACTGTTGTCATTTGCTGATCAACTAATCGATGCTGAACCCGGAGCTTCACTCGATGCATTTCTGAACGATCGATAGAGCCAAAAAATGCTCCCTGCTAAAACAGGGTTAGTTTGGTCTGTCCCGTTATGGGTTTGACCTGCCCCAACTGCAGCTTTATTACAGGAAGGAGCAGATATCACTCAGCTGAAAAGTTTAGGCTGAGCTTCTCATTTGGCTGCAGATCACTGCAGAAAAAGTAAATAATAAATCTTCGCATTATTATTATTATTATTATTATTATTATTAGGATATTTTTCTTAATTTATTATTATTTGAACGTAATAATGTCGTGTAAATATAGGTTTCTACTTCCTGGTTTTACACACGAAAGTGTTCCCATGCAGCAGGCACCCTAAAGTCATTTTTACTTACATCCAAACTTTGTTGTATTTGCGTTTGTTTATATTAAACACCGTGTGTTAATAAGAAGTAGCTGTCTCTATTGGGTCCAACTCTCCCGCAAGCTTGTCTATTTTCCCAGGAATCACTCGATAGAGACAGACTAATCTTTTCATGACTTCTTGAATGACTCCGTGGCTGATGCATCACGCTTAATGTATTCTAAAGTATATTTACTTGAATCTGGCTATTGGCAAAAGTTAAGTAGCAGTGTTTAGTAATGTCGCATTGATCAGGCCTTTGAGCAAGTCAGCGGGACGGGGCTGCTCTCATCCCAATCCACACACACACACACACACACACACACACACACACACACACCACAGATACTGATGTGGCCTTGTTGGGAGTGAAATCTCCACAACATCTGCCATGTTTGCCTATGGTTCTACTTTAAGTAACTGTGTGTGTGTGTGTGTGTGTAATTTACTTTCAGAATTTCCACATAAATTTCATCAACACATATTAATATTCGGTGTGTGTGTGTCCCTCCTTTTTGTGTCTTTGGTTGTTGAAAAATGTGCAGGTTAATTCCTTTTTCTGTCCCTAGACCTTCTAACTCATGGCTTTGCCCTCAAACATGTTCTACAAAGTTTCAATAGGCTACAGGCCAAATCAATGTCACCCTGCATTTTGAATGGTGCGTGTTTGTCCTGTTAAATCTTTAAACGGCAGCCTACTGTTAAAGCAGGTTGTTTCACAGCCTGAGCTCCGCGGCCAAATTTAAAAGGCATAAATGGTGAAAAAAGCGCGTTGAGTCGCTGTGTTTGCAAAGCGTTTGCCTTCAGTTTGTTAAGGAATTAGTGTGTTGCCATAGATTATTATTTAGGTACATTTGCATTTCAAAGCGCCCAGCAATAGAGGACCGTAGTGATCAATAGCCCTGGTGCCTTATCGATCTATCCACAGTCTGATCGATTGGCAGAAAGAATTGGGCGCACATCTTTTCTCTGCTCTTGGTTTCACTCAAAATGAAAGTCAATTTATTTAGAAACAGACGCTTTAATACAGAAGGCCCGTGTGTGTGTCGCCTCTAAAAATATTTAGCACAACAGGTGCCAGACCAGGCCTGACATGCCCCCCAGAAGACTAATCAATAACCAATACCGTAAGGTGTTTCTTCATATATATTTTAAAATCATAAATTAAAAAGAGACTCATGTAATAAATCAACGCTTGTGCAAAAAATAATGTTTTTGAAAAACAAAAACATGAACGGTCAAAACTAAAAAAAATAGAAATTACAGCTTTAATTTAGTCCTTTATTGCAGCCTGCAATTATTTCCTGCCAATCTGCGACAGTCATAAAGCTTTTTAGGTTCAGTTAGTCTCGTTGAAACAAAGCTCCCTGTCTGTCTGTGTCATGTAATTTACCAGAAGAAACGCAATTTGAAACAATAACAATCGGAGGAATACATTTTTGTCATGAAGGTCACTGAAGCTCCGCAGAATAAAATGGATTTTGACAACCTGTTAGAGAAATAACCGTCACTCAGGTGTGTTCACATGATGGCACTGCAATCAATAGAGCTACTAATCACAAACACATTCAATAAAGTATTGATCCGATTGGGCTGGATTACTGAATGTTATACGGATTAACTTTGCTTTTTCCGTTTCTCTCGGGCACAGGCAACTTCAGGTGGCAAGGCCTCAAAGTGCTAATGAGACGGCAGGAGCTGGTGTTGTCAACAGAAATGATAAACAAGACAAATAAGACTTAGGCCTGTAAAGCCTGGAGTTATGTAGTACACCACCTTTTTTTTGTCCTTGTACTTCTAATACCATGAGTTGTTTTATTTTTAATTTCCTAGATATAGATATAGAATAGGATAGATAGATAGACATAGGCCTGGATATAGATATATAGATAGGGAATTATACTGTGTATGTGTGTGTGTGTGTGTGTGTATTGTAAGACTTAAGTGTGCTGTTTTTCTTTAGTCATTATAAACAGCTGTATAGATTTACATTTCCTGTATGTAGATAGTTGTAAATTGGATAGGTGGAGTCCATATTTGACAGAACCTCGCTTTTAAAATTGAACGACAGTGATCTGACTCCAGCTGTAAACAGATGAACGGAAACTAATTCGATTCATTTTTAATGTTTTATTATCTGTTCATGGTCCACTAACTGTATTTGACTTACGATATCAATTTAGTGTAATTGTTGTGAGCCATAAAAAAAATCTCAAATCTCTTTATTGTCACACATCATGTACACAAGTGTACCGATGGTGAAATTCTTAGGTACAAGACTCTGTGCCATGGCAGTACAAGCAACAAGGTGTGAAAAATCAACAATGTACATAAATAACAACATACACATTTTACACAATATGCACAATACACAATAGACAATTTGTACACGATATGTACACAATATGCACAATACACAATAGACAATTTGTACACGATATGTACACAATATACACATTTCCATAGGCATTTTAGCTGTGTGTGTCTGATGATTTCACACATCTGAATAAAATCCACTACACTTGCTCCATGTGTGTGGATAATTATCCAACAGTGTACACTTTGGATGCTGACAACAGTCATTGAGACAGTGCATTCCTACCCTCTTACCCTAACTTCAACCATCTCAACTAAATGACTAATTCTGACCTTCACTCTAAAGCAAAGTCTTAACCCCCAAACACACTTTTGGGGTGTGTGAGAAAGTAAGGGCTGACTAAAATGTCCTCACTCCTGTGGTGTATAACCTAAACTGATCCTTACAATGTATGGCCAAACAAACACACACACACACACACACACACACACACACACACACCTCTGTTACTTGTATGTTTCTAAATGCTGGATTAAGTGATCATAGCCTATAATGTGGCTACACATTACTCTACATAGCCCATAAGCCTCGGCTGTAATATCTATACATTTAGTCTGCTTCATGGATTGCAGATTAGAATCATTATAGATTGTAATGTGTATGTATTATCTCACAAGCTAGTTAAGAGCATTATTCATTATTCTCCCCGTGCCCTCCTGGTTTTAAACCACACAGCTTTTTCCCCTCTTAAGCACTGCTAACGCTGGATTTATTAGGCTTAAAGAATAGCCTACACATCGTACTCAAAGGGGATCAGACATTAAGTGTAGATCAAAAGGATAAGGTCTTAAAAACAGAACAATGCTTTTTGCACAACGCTTATTCCCTTATGCATGTTAACTCAGGGATTGTACGTAGGTCACTTTAAATAGTTTCTTGTTTTCAAATTATATTCATGCATTTGTTCACAACAATAATTCTCATGGCCAGAGGGGCTTATTATACTACCCACATTTTACTGTATTATATGTGCACCAAAATTATAAAGTTTTGATTTAGTGTAACATGAAAAAATTGTCATTGTAATTCCACATATTCTCAGTGACACTGTAGTAATCAGCAGATGTGGCTCATATGTACACTACAGCAGCAGTACAGTTTTCTGTGTTTATGAGCCAATATACCCTGGATAATTTTTTTCTTTCTTCCTCTTGTTTTTGTCCGTATTGTGGAGACCAGAAGGAGGAGGCGTAAATAAATCTAAAGTGCAGGTTCACCCCGGTATGCCTTTGTATTTTCACAGACGGCTCACTGTATGAAGCAGTGACACAGCTTCAGGGGAAGTGATGGACTGCTCGCTCAGATTTGTAACATTCAGAAACACAGAAAAGAGGCATTGACCTACTGCGAGTCATCCTGGCTTTGATATCAAACATTTTTTGTTGCGCTGCAACTGCAGCAGATGTGTTTTTTATTATTTTATTTGAAATGAAATAAATAGTGAAATCTCTCTTCCAGTATTTTGTAATCTTATAAATCATTTTTTATATTCATCAGACAAGGAGTAAAATCCCTCACATACACAATATGAAAGGGAAACATGTATCAGTCAGAATAAATACAATTGGCTTTTGCTTAACCCCTACCCCACCACCCACCCATCCATATATGCCCCCCCAACAATACCCCTCTCCCCCCATCCACCCCACCCCTTGTGAAACTCCCACCCTCCACACCCGATAGAGCACCCGTTGCTAGGCGACAGAGGGAGAGATGGATTGAGGAGACATAGTCGATCAATTCTTCAGAGAGCGAGGGAGAGAGGAAGGGAGGCAGGGGAGAGAGAGACAAGGGAGGGAGAAAGGAAAAGAAAGAAGGAGAGGAGGGGAGGACAGAATGCAGAGTGATTGCAGTCGTACAGAGGCTTCAGTTCGGGCAAAAGACTCTCTTTTGAAACATCTATCTTTGTTAACTGTATCGTGTCTCTGAAAATAAATCCATCTCTGCAGCTGTCCACCCTTCCATCTTTGTCCAAGTGCTTTACTTTAATACTTTTATCACTACAAATTACAGTCCACACAGGCAGCCTGTGTTTAATATTCCCCCACTCAGAGAGAGTTAATTGTATATTGTATGCACTCTTTCTCCCCGTCTCTCCCTCTTTCTCCATTAGTCAGTGCTTCACATACACATACACACAAACATGCAGATGCCCAGCAATACCACATGCCCCTCTGTGTGTATGTGTGTGTGTGCGCGGAGCTGGGTGTTGAGCGCATCGACTGAGTATCGATCCCACCACTCACCTCCCTGCAGTCAGCTCTTGTCCTACATAGCATGCCCTGTCTGATTTCTCCCTTAATGGCTTTTATCCAGCTCCAATCTTTATTTAAACTGAAAAGTAGGAATTAGCACCCACTTCTATCCTAGTCTCTCTTACCTTTTCTTTCCACTGCCATCTCAGACTGAGTATCGGCAAGTATCGGTCCATTGACCCCTCTCACTTCCTCCTCTAGCTATGATTTCTTTCCCACTCAGAAATTTGCAGTATACTACGCATTTCCTGGTTTCTAATTCTCTAGCGCTCTTTATATCCATCACATACAGATGAGATGCTGCATGTAGGCCTGCAACCAATGATTATTTATGTGACTGATTAATCTACAAAATCCAGTGTCCTCTCATTGATTAAGAGTTTGGACTATGAAATATCAGAAAATGGCCATCACAGTCTGAAAGTGATCATTTTCTTCTTTACAAAACTCAATTCTTTTCAATTTGTAATCATATGAGACTAAGAAAAGCTGAAAGAAAACATTTTGTGACACTTTTCTTGAAAAATGATCACAATGCTGCGTGTTTTTCTGCTGATTGACTAATTGATTCAAGGATGAATTCAGGCTTCATGAAGTCTTTCTTAAGAGAAAAAACTCATACTGGTATAGTCGCACATAGATATTGCTGGATGGGAAGAATCTCTTTCTAGTGAAATTTCAGTGTAAGTGATGAGAGATAAAATCTGCAGTCCTCACTGTGGAAAAACAATATCAATATATGTCAATAAATTAAAGTTAATATGTTCATTGGTGGATTGTTTTAAGAAAATCATGCAAACCTGTCTTTTAATCACTACTGCTCCATTCATATCCACACTATATTTGTGTTTATTTGAATTAATAAATCAAAAATGGTGTCATAAGACAACTTACAATGTTTATATCACCACCTTGGATTGTCATGGCAACAGGGCAGACATCTCAGCCCTCATATGAGCGACATTTATTCTGCACAGACTAGTTTTCATATTGATGGCCTTCCTTATTGTGATCAGTCAGCCACAGCCTGGGGAGGAACCCTCTCTGTGCCGTCATCCTTTTCGATTTGATTTGATTTGTTGCTCATAAGGGAAGTGATGGGAGAGACTCTTATCTTGGCCGAGCAGAAACAAGCCATACCAAATAAGACACATCAGACTATCTGTGCTGGCACACACAATGGGGATTAATTGATCCCCTAATACCACAGATAAATCAATTCCTTCCTTCCCCCTGAGCTCTGTGGCCAATTGGACGGCCCCGCCATTTGATCCACAGAGCATCTCTAGCCAATAGGAGGAGGGCTGGAGGTTGATTGACAGCGGTGCAAAGATGAGCCCGAAAAGAGGTTAGGGAGAGGGAGTCCATCAGCGAGGTTTTGGCAGCAGTGAAAGTGAGGGCTGTGGTGTGGTTAGAGTATGCAGCTATCCACAAAGAGCACAAACATGCACCGAGGTGGAGCAAAGCTGCATAAGAGGGTATTAATAGCATCGCTGTGTTGCTTTGCATGAAGTGTCATATTATCTTTACTTCTACAAGCAAACACTTAGTAAGGAAGTGTTCATTTTCAAGCGTGACAAGCTGACAAATATCGATAAAACACCACAAATAAAATGCGAGATGACAAAACATTAGGATGAGAGTTTGGATAGCATTAATGGGATCTTGATTTTATATTCTAAACATCCTCAAAAACCACACCAGTACGTTTTGTTTTTCTGTGATTCTCCTTCTGGCTACACAGAGCTATATCTCTAGTCAAGACATCAGCCATTTTCTCACAGTTACCCCATCTTATCTCCACCTTCGTTTGATCCATCTCCATTAGACTCTCCTTTACACAGCCCACCATCATTCTCACTCTTTCACTCCTTTTGTATCTCTCCCACCCAATCTTTCTCTTATCAGCACCTTGGCATTTCTGTCTTTCCCACAAACACTGTTTTCCTCATCCAGTTCATATAATAACAGACTAAAAATATGCCTTCTTTTTTCTTTCCAGTATTGATTTTGCCCATAGCATTGTCTATGGAGAGAGTGGGAGAGGAGAAAGACAGAGGGCGGGGAAGAGAAATGAAGTAGAAACAACTGGAAAAAGAATTGCTTTCTACATATGTGGTAATGCTCTCACCTTTCCTGTTTTACTTAAGTGGAGAGCTACACTTTGCTTTACCACAGTGCAAGACCTTTCAATTAAAAGGTAACCACATTTACTGAGGTCCTGTCTCACCAGTCAACAACACAGAGCACCAAAGCCCTCACACACTGTATGCATTTAATAATAAGCCACTGAAATTAGAGAAACCTTACCATCGCAAATATGTTCCAGATCAGCTTTTCAGGGAAAATGGTTGGCTCTTTTGGCACTGGTGTGTAATGGGAATGGAGAGAGTTGATCAATAGGCTATTGATCGTAGCTGGCCAGAGCCTGGGGAATTGAGAGTGAGAATAGAGGGGAGTTAGGGTGGGGGTTGGCTCCAGGTTGAATTTTTAAAATGCTCTATTTCAGAGATGACAAATAGTCTATTTGAAAGGAGAGAAACAAAAACAGAGGGAGAGAGAGCATCATAAAGAGATGGAAGGAGATTATCTGCTTGTTGTGTTCGCTGAGCAGAGAACTGAGACCTCCCTGTTTCCCAGAAGTTACAGTATTTTGGACGGGAGCTGCTGAACTACAAAGACAAAGGGAGCAGGGACTTCTCACGCTACAGTAGCTTGTGTGCATTCTGTCTGGAGGAGGAGGAGAGGGGCTTATTAAAAAACTTCATATCTAGCAGATTGTGTTGGAAAAGGAGTACACAGACATACCCAAATCTTGCACCTCTTACAATACAAGCTGCAAATATTATCAATTTTACAATGCAGGCCCTGAGTTCAGATTTTTTTCCTCAATATCTGGTTTGTTTTTACATCTACTTTTTAAAGTGAGTCATATCCAATTCCTGAAATGTGAGTAAACCGCTGGAGGGCAGGGTGGGCAGGGACAGGAGTCTGCAGCGCACAGATGGGCACTGCTAGTACTGTGTCCATTTCTGTGCATATATGGTATATATAGTGGGTAAAAGGGGGGGTTTACTATGTAAATCCAGAAACCCTAGCTATTCAAATTTGTAGATGACCATAAATGTTGAAGTGGCTAATCCCTGAATCATCCTTTTAATATTATTTCCACGTGTTCAGCAGCACCCTGAATACAGGGGGTAAGAGGAGTTTACCTGATGGCATGAGGCTCATTCTTCACTCAATACTGAGTTTGCGTCATTTAACAAATACTGTTCAAATCATTTTAATACTGCAGTATCACTGTGAACCAAGGAATACTCGGAAGAAAACATTTGACCATGTTTCCACGTCTTTGATCCCACAGTAATCAGGGACCAGCTTATCTTTGGTGTCATTTTTCATCTTGTGGACAAAATAACTTTTAATGAATTATAAGTATACGTTTAGCAAAAAACAAAGTACAGGTTGTGTTTCTATCTTCCAAATGATCTTCACTCACAAGAACATCCAGGAGCACTATTTATACATGTTACACACACATATACAGGCCTGGGAACATGGGGAAACAAGCTGGAAGCATTACTTCTGAAGGTTGCTCAACTAAACTGCAGGCAATGGTAAGCAGTTAGAGCACTAGTCTATAAACACCCCTGAGAGGAACCTATACCTCAGTAAAAATTCAGCTGTAAATAATGTATTGAATGCAAACTTAAGGTCCACAGGGACATATGGATAGGCTCATTACTCTTTTAGTTTGCTGGCCTTTTACGTAGTCCACACAGCTCTCAACAATCGACTCCAGATGCTCCCACTCTCAGTTTTGATTTAAAGATGCTTTTACCTGCGGATATTGTTATGGATATAGGTATTGTCTTTTATTTTCTGCACATCGCCCTAAGGTTTGAAGGCTGTTAACTCATGCACCCACCCACATGCTCTGTGCCCTGTTAAGGTTAGTGTGTGTACATGTTTTGTTAGTGCGTTGTGTGTTATCAGTTGTGGTAGTAGAGGTGAAAATGTGGCCTAGGTCTGTGTGCCCTGTCCGGGTTGCATTGATCTCGAAGCAGGATGTCAAACATTTTAACGCTGATCTTGTCCTTGTTATTGCCTCGCACAGCCAGGTTGTTAATGCATTAAAAATCATTTGTCTCTAGCTTTCTAAACTTATCTCACCCTACTGTCCTGAGCAACACAAGAATACCCCTCCGTTGTAACATACACACCACTCCGGCCCCCCTTCCTCCACCGTCTGTTTCTAACCATGTCCTTCCATCCTCTGTCTCAATCAATCTTTACGACACCCGGTTGCATCTCTCTAATGTTTCCGGACTTGACCGTATCCCCGTTCAAAAATTCTTAATTAAGCCTGTTCTGTATGTTTACCGTTGGGCAAATTACAATCTGACAGGGCTAATAAAACAACACTGCAGAGAGAAGGCCGAGAGGTGTGCTATGACCCTTACCTTTTTCCCCTGTCTCTATATTCACCAAAGCTTATCTCGCTCTATCCCCACCTCTTCGTATCTCCCTATTCTCTGCCTCACAGGTTGTGAGATGGAAGGGAGGGGATGAGTGGGAGAAGCAGTGATTTGGCACCGGTTGGTCCAGGTTTCATATCCAGCGCTTTCACTGTAACTATTTGTTTTAAATACTCACATGTCATTACGCTGACATATCTTGGTAATACCATTTAACCTACTTTCTTCGCATATCTTATTATTAAGATTCATGCAACTACCTACCTACATGTCAACTGTTACAGATATGAGTCATATATCCGTGTTCACATCAGCATCTTTCTTCATTTAGGTATTGACTTGTGCAGTGTTTTCACATTCTGTAATCTATAGCCCAGACAGTGTGTGTGTGTTATATCTTTATTTCTGTACAATTTTGTCTGGGCATATGAGATCAGCCATTTGCTTTATGCTAAATCCTAATGTAGAGGGGAGGCCATTGCATCAGAATCACTTCAGCTGCTTAGTTTGATGTTGAACACTACATAGCACAAAAAAGAAAATCTGAACCCACTGTCAAATAAAATGACCTGTGTTTGTTACATACACATGTACAAGAAAACCATATAAGCGCTGCCAATAATTTGTTGATGTCTACAATTTCAAGTATTGCAATTTTCTGTTGCTATAATAGAATGACTACTGGGACACACCACAAATCAGATTAAACTTTCCCTTAAAAGTAAACGCAACCAAACTGGTTTTAGTAAACCAAACCAAAATTGAGCCAAAGCCAAAGTCAACTAACTATACCTTTAGTTTACACAGGAAACACACACACAGCCTCAATAGGCCAGTTAAAACATACAGTAGCTGTAAAGATCTTAAAATGAAAAACTGGAAAAAAATTATATACATGTAGTTTTGTTTTGATTTACTCCAATTTAAAGGATGTATTCTTTCAGAGCTACTGCCGACTAAAGAAATATGGTTCAGAATAGCAGGTACACTGGCTTTGACATGGATTAAACACCTGGTATGAGAAAGCTGCCTTTGGTTTGAGTCTCTCTAAAGTTCAAAGGGCCTCTTTTAAAAACTACAAACGTTTTAGCAGTTAACTGTGGGTTTTGAGGTACAATCAGCTGCTCCCCTTATCCACATGTCAAACTGTTGTCCAACAAGACCCTCAACCCTAATTTACAGTAGAGAGAGAGAGGATTTGGCTGAAGGGCTTGTGTTTGTAAATGCAATTACGTTGTGGGTTTGAAAAGAATTGTTCAAGACAAAAACTTGTTGCTTTTGAATTTTCTAAATGTAAATCTCCACTGTTGTGAGCGCCACAAATAAAACTCGCTCTCTATCTCAGAACCTGAAAATGTATAACTAGAGCTGCCTCACATGGCTGGATACCAGAAGGGAGAGTAGCTTTTAAATTGGAGTAGACACTTTCATAAACCAACCAAACTCTCCTTATAAAGTCAAACAAAGCCAACAAAACTCAACAACAGTCACCTTACTAAAGTCAGGCCTAAATAATAAAATAAACTGTAGCAGACCCGAACCCAAATATTCATCTGGGTCAGGAAGCCAAAAAGAAGGTCCTTTCCTGAACAGCTGCAGAAAGAACTGACTGATGGGTCTTTACGTTGTTAGCTTCTAGGATGTAAATTGTTTTACAGTATATGAAAAGAAACGATAAAATGACAAAGAAAATGACTGCTGAGCATGCCTTTGAATAAATGGGGATTATATACTGCAGCAGTAAAGAAGGAACAAAATACACTGTGGTCATGTTGATGGTTCCATAGAAAGAAAGCCTGACTGAAATTTTTGTTTTAGTGTGTGTGCATGTGAGTGACAACGTGTGTCAGTGTGTGTTCTGCCGTTTGTATGTTGCACTGCACCACCTGACAGGTGCAAAGCCCTGTGGGATGGCACTGTTGTATCTTACACTTGGCTGAACATATACAGCACATCAGAGGTGTAACAAATCCATTCCTGACTGCCAGAACCTTTCAGAGAGTATCTCTGCCTGTTAACAACACATCTTCAGGTTTTCACACCTCAGAGCTGATGTGTGGCTGACACACAGACACGCACAGATGAAATGTAGCCTCACACAGGATCATGCGACTTTGAGGAAAGAGACCATGCTTCATAGCGTGTGTTGTATGTGTGTCTGCATGTGCACATATATTTCTGTGTCAAGCGTATGTGTCTCAGTGGCGTCTTTAAAGTGGTTAATGAGAGGAGAGGTTGAGAAGAGTGTCAGAGTGTCATGCTGGCTTCGGTGAAGAGTCCTCGAGCCTTCTCTCTTTCTGTGTTGACACCTCTTAACCTCAGTCTATCATCTCTCACACTCACACACACCACTTCTATTGACACTCTCCACGCCACAGCTCTCTAAAGACCCGAGGAGAAGCCACTACAGCGATTGTCCAAATGAAGCCTCAGACCCTGCAGAGAAGAAGGGATTATATAATGTGCTGATATACATAACAAGAAGTAAATGGTAATAGTGTGTGTTTGAGTCCTTCTCCTGACAATTATGGATGGATAAAAGGGAAATTTTACAGGGAGAATGATAGATTGAAAAATTAAAGCAGCCTGTCAGGCCTTGACAGAAAATGCTGAATTCTCATATGCATCAATTTGTAAATGAATCTCTTTGTCCCCTTACGCCAAGAAGTGTACAGGATCTGTTTCTACCACTGTCACTGGCTAGTGTAAGTGGGGTCAGGAGCTCAGGGTCAACTGAAAGGAGGTCAAAGGTCATAGAGCAGTGGGTCTTGTTAAAATACCTTTTAGTCTCCTTCAGGGATATTATGTAATGGCCCTGGGAATAGGTTAGGATGTAGCTTGACTGTTTTGTGGTGGAGAGTGAATGATATATGTGTTCTGCTCTTTGCTAGATGTATATTCATTGGCCTTTTTGAAAAATCAGGATGCAAAGGAAGTTCTGGGAGGTCAAGAGGGGTCACATATAAGAGGTGTCCTTTATGAGTTTTTCTGATGTATCTTTGTTTTGCAGTATGCATCTTCCAGGAAACAATTATCTTATATAACACCTCTGAGGGTTCTCAGGTTGTGAACTGACAGAAAGGGATTTTCTTGATGTTCCTAATTTAAATCATCAGATGCTGTTCTTGCTAAACATGTTTTTTCCACATGGAATGTACCACAGGCTCCCCCAAAGAGGTTAGGGCAAAAACTGGGTTGTGTTGATCAATATATTGGAGACATTTGAATATCAATACAATGAATGCGCTGTCTTCAATCTTAATTTTTAATATGGTGATAATAAGTATATTAATTTTCATAACTTTCATTCAATAACTTTGGAATATGAGCGATGGTGGCCCATTTTTGCACAGCGAATATGCATCTCTCTCCTGTGCTGCCATTGATCATTCCTGAGCCATTTCTCTCCCTCTCGCTTTGTCTCTCACTCTTTCCTTCCCCTCACAACATTGCACTGTAAAATTCATCCTTATTCCCCGCTTCAGCAAGCTAACTGTGCACACTACCTTTTATCAGTCCAGAACTGTTAAATTAATAAATTGATATTGACAAGCTATCAGCCAGGGGGATAAATTATTTGGGAGCAGAAACCTAAGGTCACATGACTTTTAGTACCCACGATTCGTAATTATTCCCCACAAGAAGAACTATGGTGTGGTGCATTGGCCTACACCCCACCCACAGCCATGAACAAACATGTGCACACACACATCAAATGAGGAACTATAAATATCTTCACATACAGTAGATTGCAGGGGCCATGGGAATATTGATGATTATTACTGCTATCATAACTGTCATGATACAGGATGTTATTCTGCTGGAGACTGCGTTTTATTATTACAATTTACACAAAACTAAAATGGAGGAACCTACACCTTGCAGCAGCACTGAATGCAGATTTTACAATATTGAGCTTTGCCGTGAGCACAGACCAGACAACCTGCAAAAGTTCAGTATGAAACAGTGGGTCGAAGCTCCTGCAGCTGATGGTCCTTACTCAGTAACAAATACAAATAAAAGGTGCAAACTGGGAGGGTGGGTGCTGCAGATGAAGGGGGCAGCAAGCATGTCAGAGTGCCAATCGTGGAAGTGCTCTTGTTGCCCTCTGGCCATCTCTGACCTTTTGACCCTGGCCATGGCCTAAATGTCAGAGGTCACTGACCAGGGTCACTTGGGCTCACTGAAAGATCCTGACCAGGGATGCATCACCATAGCAACACTCTGCAGACGATAGAAGGAGAGATGGGGGTGTTTTGCATTCTGTATGCTGTATGCACATATACACAGCACTAGGTTTGTGATGCTCTGCTCATCTGTGGGCTTTTACACTGGGACTCAATCTCCCCCCATTTGGTTTAGACAGTAGCAACTGGGCATAATCCAAGGAAGCCTGGCATGAATGTCCAACAAACACACTTGGCATCCACATTAATTATTTGTTTTGCTACAGAGGAGGTCATATTTTATCTGATATGATGGCTGCACAGCCCTCCTCCCATTTTGGTCCATTATAGAGGTCAAAATTTCAACGTGGACTCCAAGGGAAGAAGGAAAATTCTTTATGTTCATGAATAAGTGAAAGAAGAGTAGACTAAAGTTTCAAATTCCCAATGTGGCAAACATTTGTAGCTTTACCAACAAATAACTGAATGAGTTGAAGAAAAACCTAACTGGAACATCCACTCACGTTAAACGGTGGGAACAGTGCTGGAAATATTCGTTTGCAAGTTGCGTCATCTAGTGGTCGGATCAGACCTCCTGCCCGGCTCCGATGCTCGGCTGCTCAGCGCGGTGAAAGCGGGGGAAAAGCCCCACTAGTCTGCTTTTGTCTCCGGGGAGCGCCGGTCGATGCCTCGTCCCACCATATGTCTGATCGCAGCTGCCAATCAACAGGTCAAGGCGACCCCGGGGACGCAGACACTGGTGGGGAGAGATCAAACAGTGGACCTCGGGGATGACAGATGCAGATAAAAAAAAGCGCAATAAAACATTGCTTCAAAGATGGTAACGGTGCACTGGGAGGCAAATTATTGTTAACAGTAATCTGCAGAATAGTGCCTCGCATTCTGATCGATTGACTATTATGGAGCCTTTGAAGCAGAGGCAACGCCAGGCTATTGTTCATGGTGGGACACAACCAGAAAATAGCAGCTGGTTTTGGTTCAAATGTGGCGCTTCCTAAGCCTTAAATACTACTTACTTCTATGCAATCATGCTTTCTAATAGACTTGCAATTTGGAGTCCTCCAGGCTTTGGGCCTATTGAGTTATTCATACATTAAGCTGCATTCGCAGCAAGACGACATTTCTACATTTCTGAGGACAAAAAAAAAGCAAATAATTAGGTGCGTAAAGTGAAACAGGAGCCACAATGTTCAGCTCTAAATATCACAATGTTATCTGTTATTTAGAAGAAATCTATTTGAATTCCCTTATCAAGTTTGTTTTTTAAAATTCTACTGTATATTCACGCTGCACTAAGATGTGTTTATATATTGTTTGTCTTACTCTTCTTAAAGTTTGGAGGGTAGGCCTCCATCAAACCAAAAGAAAAATTCTAAAACTGAACTGGAATAAGAAAAATAAGATCAGCTAAACCATAAACCACAAATCAAACACTGATCCATGCTGAGTTTGGCTGGGTAGTGTATATAACCTGAATATTATTTAAAAAACTAGCAGTAGCTATTTAATGGTGATGTATTATAATTGGATATTTTAGAACTGGTCTGAAGTTAAATTTAGCTGTCAGCCAAAAACCACATCAGTTAATTACATGTGGTTTGTTGGATTTATAGTTTAGCTGAAGACGTGCAAACAAATTCTTTAGCCCAAATACGTTAAATCTGACATTTAAATGTGATTGTTATTTATAATGTGATCATTATTTCCTCCAGCATTCAGGTAGATTGTTTTGGAGAAGCTATAAATTAAAGTCTAAAGCATGATTATGATTTTTTTTTACTTCACAGCAGCTATAAGTGGAAGTTGCATAATATTTTAAAGAGAACCAGGAAACAATACAAATATCAACAAATGATGGGTTAGATTTCTGTTATTCTTGTGATCCGACAATTGAAATGTTTACCCATGAGAAGGGCAGATAGAGTCTTTAACTGTCACTAGTGTCACACTGCATTATTATCTAATTAGCTACCATTAGCCACTTTGAGCTACTGCTTAAACCACACAAAGTAAAGCTGTAGTGCTAAAACCCAGGAGTGTGTTATTGGTAATTAATAGAACTTTTTATTTGCAGCAGTAGGAATATGTTATCTCAAAAGTTGCATAGTATCACTTTAACTTCATTTTATGGTCAATAGCAAAGGCCCCTTATCTGAGGTCATTAGTGTAATTTATCTAAGTGTAACCACTGTAGCAATAACAAGAGGCAGTGAGTGACTGTTTTATAATTAAATATTAAGAGTCATGATGGCAAAGCAGTTGTTATAGATGACTACAAGGTATTCAGTTAATCTCATTAGATAGGCCAGTAATTGAAGTTATTTCCACAGTGCTGTTAATGAAAAATATCACACACAACAGAAGCTACAAAAAAAAAACAAAAAAAAACAAACAAAACAGCCAGTATTGAAGTAATGGTAAAATCCCCTATCTACCTTTGTATCTCTTTGATCAATTTACACATATAGGTTGAGGCTTCATCCTATTTTGTGTGAACTCTTGTATGTTGACTCTGTAGTCAAATCAATGAGATACATGTAAGCTAAAGGGAATCAGCTTTGGAATGCTGCTCTAAATGTACTGTATTAAAACGTGGCCATAATGTTTCATCGCCATCTCAGCAGGTCTGATCTTCTTACCTCACTCTCTGCTAATCAGGAACAAATCTTTGTGCCTTAATCTACGGCCCCCTGCCCCCCTCCACCCATCTCATTAGATTAAGAAAATGACATGCACATATGCACATAAGAACACACGGACACACACAGCACATGACCTTAATCCCATTCTCCTGGAAATATAATTTTGTGTCGTTTTTTTAGCATGCTAGTATGTTGAAGAATGAACTATTATTAATAGTAGTTTAACAGTTTGCATGTGTCAAAGAAACAACTTAAGAAAAATGTTTTCTATTTACATTTTGCTAATACATTTATACGGAATTGCACAAATACCATTCTTCCAACTTTTTTGCACTGTGTATCCACAGTGTGTGAGCTGTGTACGAGGTTTAGAAGTTCTATCTGTGTGAATTTTAGGCTCTACCACGTGGTTATATTTGTATGCCTCTGTGTGCACAGCAAACATATGCAACCAAATTAAAGCTCTAAAGCTGGTGAATTGAAGAGGATTTGATACAGAGAGCAATTCATGGGAATTAAGTAAATTAGGTCTCTAATTAGCTTCTAACATTGAATAGGAAGATTTGGTGAACAAAAATTAATGAGATGGATTTGTCACAGTTCTAATGAGTATCACTAGAAAAGAATTTGTGAATAACGACTATGTTGTCACTCTCTTATAAGCTTTATCCCTCTGACATATTGTTTGGTTATTCAGAATCTAATGTCGTGTCAAATATTGCCTTATTCAGATATTCAATTTTTTGCAAATAAGAAGCAAAGCACATGAGCTGTGGCAAAACAAACTTCAGAAAAGTCAATGTATGACCTAATCCTCTTAGGCTGGTGCACTGGGAATGTAAATGCCAACCTTTGCATGTCAGAGAGGAATTTCACTATTGATGTGAGAGCCAGACATAAAAATTCATTTGATTCTTATGACAGTATTTTGGAGCAATCTCATCTGAACAGTTTCTGCTTTGGAGAGTGTTTCAGTCATTATTTTAAGGTTTTCTTTGTGGTATGTCTTGTGAAAATGAGCTTTAGAAAATTTTGCATTAATATCAAATACTTATATAATAATATACTCATTCTATCCATACTTTATTGCTTCTGATAGTAACATTGCATTCAACATGAATCTAAATATATTTCATTATTTCAGTTACTGTACATTTCTACTCTGACTGGTTTATCAGGACACACTGGAGTATATTCAGCCTCTAAAAAAGCCCCCCCACCTGTCTCCAGTCAATCAGTGTCCCCTCCCCTCCACCCCTCTCTTGCCTCCTTCCCTTTTCTCTGCTTCCTTCATCCCTGACCTCCCATGGACACCCTCTTTCTGCAGCAGCGACTACGGATTACATTGTGTGATAAGCTTCCTATTTCTTGAAACTATTTGGGATTGCTCAGATTATCTGGCCTCACATCCTTGAGAGTCGGCTTTGGAAAGCCCAGTTTTAGTCTCTTAGGCAGAAGATTTTGCATCCCGACAGCTTTGACTAATTAGCATCTAACACCGGGTGGTATTTTAGCATTGGGCTCACTTTTAGCAAAATCTGCACACACACACAGACACACACACACCCTGATACATACACATACACACACTCACGCTCACGCAACACAGCTGAAACAGGTGATAAAAAAAACATCACAAAGTGTTAAATTCAAAATGATTTAATGCGATTAGAACACAAAATGTGTTTTTGTTATTTTAAAAACATTCAGAATACGAATATGAGAAGTGCAGTAGTTTTTAGTAACTGGGTTTCCTAAAGTCACTTTGACCTTACTTACAATGCTGATTATAATTTAATGCCCAATTTCATATAATCTTAACATTACCTAATAACAGGATCATAAGCAAATAAGGCTCTAAAATGTCTCTTTTGCCCAGTGTTAGTACAGGTATTCTCTAAGTACAGAATATGTCAAAATTACAAATGATTCACTCTCAAGGTACAGAAGCATTAAGACCCGGGTGGAGCCCCACCTGTGGCTGCACACCAGACCATGGCCAGTAGAGTCTGGGTACCAAGCAGGACAGCGGGAGTGTTGGGGCCGGAGGACAGCACCAACAGGTTGCTCTATGATGGTGGGCGAGGGGAGGATAGTAGGGAGTGCTCAGAGAAGAAAGAGGGAGATGTCCTGCCACCCGGCGTACCCTCCGCCGTGCCCTCCTGCAGTGGTAGTCTCCATTAGAAAAACCTTGATAGTTTGATGGGTGAATTGCCCAGAAATGGCCTTTACCGTTGTCACTGCGGCCTGCTTTGATGAAGCAATCATTGAGGGACAAGTTGTGACGCACACTGTTCCTCCAGTTTTTATCCTGTTGGTGCAAGAAAAGAAAAGAAATGTGGTTAGGCCCAAAACAAAACCTTTAAGCCAGCAACAGTTAAGACAATGGGTGTCCCCAGTTAGAAATTACCATAGGTAGCTGCTAAGTATCACTGATCCTCCTCAGGATGTCACCTTGTGCAGTTGTTGGCAGGATATGCGTTAACGTGTCAAGACCATATATGATCACAGTAAGACAACACCCTGAGTTACCTTTTTAGCACGTCAAACCAGTGATCAACTTTAATCCACTAGGCTATGCCCAATCTGTTGTTGCACCTGGTAAAGTCAGGGGCAGTTTGCAACCTAGCAACAGGATTACTTTATTTGTGAATTCGCCAACAAGAAGATCATCTAGTGTCCCTGCAAGCACCTAATTGCCTAACCACTCAGACAGATTACCTGTGCCAAGTAGGTCGCTTCAGTTGGGAAAATGACTGTCACATTATTTTTGATCAAGTAAATTTAACGCAACAAAGCCCTTGGGCGGAAAAGCTGTCTCGTTGTCTTATCATTGTTTCACCAGTAGCTGTGACGAGACAGCAGTTGCTCCTCTTGTAGTTTTTATTCACACTACCATCCGACGTGAAGTCCTCTGTCACTATAAGACATTATCTTCTTTCTGTCCGTGCCAAACATGTCGATTTTTGCCTGTAATGTAATAGAAGGGCACATAAACACAGACTTGAAGATACCTGATTCTTGAAGTAAGGGTAGTGGTCCATGATCCACTGGTAGATGTCACATAGCAGCAGTTTCTTCTGCTCGGACGCCAGGATCGCCTTGGAGATGAGTGCAATGTATGACTGGTTGGGTTTTTCCACAGACTTCTCTGGACTGCTGCTGGTGCATGTAGCGGTGGTCACTTCCTCCTGCCCCTCCTCTTGTTGCTCTTCATCCCCCTCCTTTTCTTTAACTTTCCTCTGCTCAGTGTCTACCTCTGACCTCTGTAGCTGCTTCTCCTGTATCTCAGAGTGAATCCCCACCTCTTCGGGTTTAAGATTCTGATGATTTAGCATGTTGTTCACTGGCTGCTCCGCCGCATGACTTCCTGTTGCGTCTTCTTTAGAACCTCTGACTCCTTTATTGAACAGAAGGTAGTCAATAGTAAAGCTCAGTCCGAGCCTTTCTCTCCCACCGGTGCGACTGCGTCTGTCTTCCATTGTCATTTCTGAATTAAGATATCTCAGACTCATGACAAAAGTTTTATTTATATATTCCAAACTGGCTGACTGAAAAGCGTTTCTTCCTATTGTTTTCTCAGAAATGTGTTTCTGAGTTTTACAGCATGGCTATATTCTTTTAAAATGAAGACCTTCATAAGACCATAAACGAGAACGCCTCAATGCCCCTCACTTCTGTCGGCAAAGTCTTACTGTTGACAAGATCACAGATAAAGATGAGCCTCTCAACTGTTGTTAACCTTGACGCGCTCACGAGTGACACTCAACCTGTGGAAATGACGTCAGTCTATCAGGCTAAATACGGATACTTCGTTTAGCAACAGAGTTTAATTAAACATTTTTGCCTCTCTGATAAACCTGATAATCAAATCCCTCCTGCTCGGTATTGAACAGCCTATTGGCCCTCGAATCAAAGAGTTGTACCTCACGGTTGTGAAGGTGACTCTATTTATATGACTGTGAATTTATCCCTCACAGAAAGGGGCAAAGAAGGCACAGGGGAGGTCCAAGTAGGGGGTCTCAATTTAGGCGGATTATTTTTATTAACCTAAGCAAATCTTTGTAATTACGGGAGATTAAACACTCAAGATTTACTAAGACATGGTGTGCAGAGGATGGATGCTGTAGAATCAAAGGCCTCTTAGATGCCAGTGTTATCCTGTTAAAGTTGTTTTGTCCATGGGGATGCTGTCCGAAGAACTACTTTAGTTACCATACAGCAGTAATTAATGGGTCAGGTTCAGTGTTTGGGAGAAAATACATTCAGTTGAGTCTTTTTTGAAAAAAACATGAATGTATTCTGTAGCTATTCACAATCATATGGTAAAATAACAGATTAGCATTTGATTGAATAACTTGAACTGCTAACATAATATGACCACTTATAAAATAGTCTAATATGAATTTTATTGCCAACTGTAATTATAAAAGAGATTTCTTCATTATTAGACACTGTAAATATTTTTTTTCTATTTGTGAATCCAATTACACTGTATTGTGGTGTATTGTGTTTATAATCATGTATGAATATTTTCCTACATGTACTTATTTGCCTGGTGCTCCCTAGCAATATGTTAGGACTGCCCTATTGAGTTTATCTCTTGTTTAATGAAATGCTGTTTCTTTAGTTTCATAATGTGTGCATTAATTATGATGATGTTTTACTCAAAGATGACTTTGACTTTTTTTCTTTCTAGACTTCAAGCTGAAATACAGCAGACCAATTTATGTTAGTTATAACATACAGGTAACTATTAACATATTAAACTCTTATCAAATATTCTTTTGAATTGTGAGATGCTTGTGAATTTTTGTTTGACTTCATACAACTGTCAGTTGAACCATTACAGCTTGTACTCTGTGAATAAAAGCCAACGATCAAACTATTTATGAGGTTTTACCAATTGTAGCTTAAAACCTTACTTAACCACTTGAATCCTGGTGTATTCAAAATTAACCTTTAATAGGATTAAGATTTGTGTCATATATGGAGACCAGGGGTAGCTGTTACCAAGGGATGGTTGTAACAGCATCAGTTTCACCTGGAAGGAAAGACCTAAGAATCATGTGATCAATTTCATGTATCACCATCTCCTTCCTGATTTTGCATGTGGACTTTCAGAGTTGTCTGAATAAGAACAAACACTGTTTTTACCAGTAAGAAAGTATTTTTTTGCCATTGACTTTAATTTGTTTAGTGGTGATACTGATAAAGATAAAATTATCCAACTTGTATTAGAGATTAGTCTTTAAGGTAAAACATGAGGTATTTCATCTCATCTAATTTCAAACCATCATGAGGATACTGCTGGCTAAACAATGGCCAACAGGGGTGGGGATAAGTGTAAGACATTTTTATTTTAAAATGTTACCACCAACCCTATTCATTTTTTCAACGTGCCAAGACAGTGGGTGAGAAAAGCTTATCGGGGTGTGCCTGTACACATACTTAAATCTACATCAGATGAGGTAGGGTAAGGAAAAACACTGTCTCATGTGACACTGGGCAGATTTTTCAAGAAATTACAAAACCTCGGAAAACAAGGATAACGACAGCTGCCCCATGTGGGCTGTCACAACAGTTTAAATGTTTTCCCTGTGCAGCAGGAGGATATGTTGGCTGCTTACTTGACTGATGCAACAGATTTGTATTTTGGACTTACTCCATGTGAGATTGGCCTACTGAGCATCTGACAAGTGCAGATTAGGTAGTTAAATGCAAATAGGAGTTGGTTAGAATGTATTTTTGGAATACACAGCAACACTGTTGAAATGTTGATATGCATTTACAATAAACCCAGTTTGTGCTGTAGTCTCAATCTTTATTTCTTCACTCTTATTATTACAATTTACCCCTCATTGTTACCCCAATAGTGGGGAAGGTTGCAACAGAAATCCTACTATTTCACATCAATTATACCAATTTGTGATATAATTGGAGAGGTTGGAAATAATATTATTGCCTCTCCAGGCAATTCAAATGATTTCAATTTCACGTTGGACACAGATGCTATAGTGGCTTTTTCTAAATTCAATGAAGCTGCTTCACACTTACAGTACACAGTAATAGTTGTAGTTGTAGTAGTTGTATACAAAATATGTAAATCCATACATCAAACAAATAATTGTCAATATCCATTCTTTCATGTTTTATATCATTAAAATCTCTGGGTCATAATACAAATAAAAGTCTAGCTCTTGCAGTGTATGTGTGCATGGGTTTCTAGCCATGTACTTGTTACCTTTAAAGTTATAGAAAATTAACAACTTGCAATGTGTATAATTATCAATCCACAGAATTGTCACTGCTGTCATCACATTAGTCCAAATAATAGCAATGGTACAGAATCTATAGATGTGCTTTGTTCTGTCAGTTTTACAGAGGGTGAGAACTGAGTCAGGCCAAATCATGGACCATATTGCCCTCTTCTGTTTAAATAATGAAACATGAAACATATGCACAGCACAGAGCACTATACCACCTCTCCCACATTAACAAGCTTTTATGTTGTGATTAGCTACTCTATATAAATTTATATATAGACTTGCTCTATAAATCACATGACCTAATAATAGAATTGTATGAAGTAGTTAAGAACATATTTGGAATTTGAGTCTTTATTTGTGAAGAAAATTTAGATAAGTGTATAAAAATAACTTAATCCTATACGTCCTATATATTTCATTTGAAAATTATTATCAGATAACCTATTCCATCAAGCAGCAAGGTGGCAAAGCCAGCTGTCCTTCAGAATATCCAGCGTTGTTTTATTGATGTTTCACGGAATAAAACCAGAAACATAACACACCGTGAGACTGCAGTTCCTTCCACAGATTTTAGTTTCCATTAGACTATTCTTTGCCACATATGAAGAGCTTTTGGAAAACCAGGAATGGATCACCACAGACTGTAAATGATCCAGTGCATACTTACTTCAATATTTACATAAGCCGTAACAAAACAAGGTGTTTGTGTTATTCAGGTTATGTATTCAGGTCTGTATTTGACGTGTAATGTATTTAGTTACTCGGTTTAATTCAATTATGAACATACACTAGACAAAGCATTAACGCCACATCTCAGGGTCGGCCGCAAAACATGAAACGGAATATTTTGCTCGGATGGGACTTGAGTAGACCATGCGACCGGATCCACTTGACACCCCAGGCTTTATATCTACGTTAAATTTAAACGGGTTTTAAGACACACTTTTAAAATAACTCAATACTATAAAGCTGAAACATCACGGATAACTAAATACTTTGACATGTTGTGTCATTAGTGGACACTGAGGCCTATTTTGGAAGTGAGACCTGTCTCTTAGTGGTTTTAAAAAGTTGTACTGTAACTTTAAAACACGGTGCTCCCGCCTATTTTGTATGCAGTGCTTCGCGTGCTGGTCAACCTCTCAATCTGATTGGTTCAGACTACCCGTCCATCAAAGCAGGATCCGCGTTTCATTGGTGAAAGACTAGCAGTCGTCTCTGACTCTCGCGGTACTGCTGAACGAAGATGGCGGCCGAGCTGGTGGAGGCGATGGTAAGTAGAGCTAGGGTAGCTTTGCTTTGATGGGTGTCGGGTACAGGAGTGTGGCGTTAAACTCAGCCTGGTCGTCGGGGAGATGGGAGCTCAGTATGTAAATCGTTAAGAGTTTATATTCTTACAAATGTGGCGTCTGACATTCATGACGAAGCGAACTAGCCTGTGCTGCTAACGTAGCTAGCATAGTGTTAACTATGGAAGTGCGTTGGTTCAGCTAGCATCACGCCGGATCAGAAGGAAGACACTGAAAATGAATGATGAGAACATGGAAACATTTCGGAGTGTAGTGCTATTCTGCTCCCTGATGTGTAACTGATTGACAGTTTGACTCACAATAATGTCCGTGTATATAACTATAGCCGGCTAGTGTATGGAGCTTTGCACCTGTCAAAATCTCTAGTTGCCATGATTGAACACCGACAGCTCAGTCTTTAGAGAAGCTAGCCACCGACAGCGCAGGCTGCATTGGTGATGTTTAGGTGAGGTTGTGGAAGCAGCAACCTTACTGACTTTACAGCTCGTTCACCATGAACCCGGTGGACAGCGGCGTTATTGTGCAGATTTAATCTAGACACAAAGCGTTTGTACCCCTGATGTCCGACTCAACAGCGTTAGACAAAGCCAAAGCCGCTCAGGTTTCACTGTAACGTTAACAACAACATTTCATTCATTGCCGTGTACTCTTCGCGTCAATAAAACATAATCATGTATACTGTATTTTTCTCTTGTGCGGCCTGTCCTGAGATAACCTAATAGTTGACCTAACACTAAACTTAGCATTTCTTTGTTTTGACCATGCTTTCCTTTATCAACAAATGACATTTATCAGTAAATCCTCTAGGATTGGTTGATACATATACTGCCCATCATTCAACGGGACAAATTGCATATTGTAAGACGTGAAGTTATACATTTGTGGTGTATTTTAACAAATGGGACTGTGAACAAATTTGAATATACACATAAACATCCTACAAAGTACATTGTTCCTGCCCCTTGAAGACTGGAATTATATGTTGGAACTATTGCTGTAAATCCTCACACTAAACACAGTCAAAGATGTTCATCTTTGCTTTTCAGACTTATACTATACTGATGGGCTTAGTTGTAGGTAGTTGTTGCTGTCTGTGGAGTTCATAACCATGGCGTTTGTCATGTTGTCATTTGAAGTGCTGTTATAGATTCCAACTACAGAAGTCAGTTTTAGCAGGAGTCAAACTGTTTGAGTCACTGCTATGCCATGTTAAAAGTTGCATAAAAGTTATTTGTAAATACGTGTGCAGGACCAGTCATAGGCACATTTTGTAAGTCTGCATTGGCAAGAACTCTCCAAAGGAATTAAATTATTTGTTTCATTTTTGAAGCATGAGTACATTTATTAACTCTTATTTTCACTGGAAACAGATCGTGAAATGCAATGCAGTGTATTTTGCAGCTTGGCACACAAGGTAGACAGTGACTGATACAATGGGAATCCAACTAAATACACTACCAGGTAGGAGTCTGGAGACACGTTCGCAGTGAATTAAATAAGAAACTGTGTCCAGACTTTAAATTTAACTGTGCCTTAGAAAAAATAACTTAGAAGAGCAACAAATATTTTAAATTGAGAAGTGTTTGGCAAATTCAGATATAAGTCAGAATTTCAAAACCATTAACATGTACTTTATTAATCAACATTGAGCCATTTATTATTCAATACACCAGTACTGATTTTAAAGAATGCTATAATAACATTTGACTTTATGATGCATATGTTTTTTGTGAAATTTGACATGAATTAATTTATATTTATTATTGAGATCATAGTTATATTATAGGATTGTTTTATATTCAGTTGGTTGTTGTATTGGATTGCATTCACTTGTACAGCTGTACCTAATGAAGTGCTCAGTGACTTCATACAACTTCAACAGGCACTTTTGGACTGGAGGAACATTTTCATATTTCCTGGAACCTTTGGAAGACGTTCCCTTTTTTTATGCCCACACTGCAGGAACTGAGAACTATAATAGGTCTTAGAACCCTGTATGAGGGTACTTTTTTAGCTCCGACCTTAGACTATTTGTCAGTTCAATAGGAACGATGAATGACATATGTTTGCACTATTTATCAGACACTAACTTAAGCCAATGCACCATTTGTAAACGTTAATTTTAGCAGTGTAAACAACAGAATTCACATTGTCAACACAATGGACTGTTGCCAAACAGAGAAAATTCAGAGATCTTAATAAATCAAAGCGAAATGTAAAAATTTTCACAAGCAGCCATCAGCTTAAGTTACTTCAATGTTCCTACTGGTGGTGTGAATGTGAACAGAAAAAAGGCCTTTAAAGTCTGTAGTTATAGGGTCCTTCCCTCAGTGGTGTGTACTACTACACACTAGGCAGTACTACTACTACTGGTAGTGTTAGGATAGAGAAAAGAAGTCAAAAACAAAAAAGCAACCTAGGATATTATATGCACCCAGTTATTCAAGAAATCATGACTACCAGTGTGACTGAACAGCAGCTGTCATATTTTGTCTTTTCCTTCCTCTAGAACATGGTCAAAAGTTTCCGGGTCTCAGACCTGCAGACGCTGTTGGCCTCCATGGGTCGCAGCAAAAGCGGGCTGAAGCAGGACCTGGTGGGGCGTGCACTGAGGCTGGTGCAGACTGAATACAGCCCAGAGCTTCTGAAGAACGTCAGGCAGCTCTACGAGTCACGCTTTCCTAAAACATCTGGCTGGCTTGCAGCACGGCGTCCAGAGAACGTCCCAGTTGCCTACTCACACCTCAGCTCCTCCCCCACTGCCACCTCTCAGGGCACAGACTACCTCAATGGCATTTCCAAACCGATCCCCACACCTGCAGCAGAGGTTAAGCTGGTGCCACTGCCCTTCTACCAAACTTTGGAGACACTGTTGCCACCAACAGAGCTAAGTGAGTGGACACTTTTGATGCTGCTTTGTCCTTGTGTTTAAGCAGTCAGGTTTGGGTAGATGTTACATTCTAAGTTATTCCACCGTATATCTGTTTTAGTTATGAAATTTGTTTATGTGTGTTTACAGTTGCCCAGAACAATGAGAAACTGCAGGACAGTCAGTGCATATTTGAGTTAACACCGAGCCAAGCAGAGCAGATCAGAAATGCAAGGTAAGAAAATTCTAAATTTCCTCCCCCATCTGCTCTTGTGTAGACGAGCTTCATTTACAAATGCATAACACATTTGTTTTACCTTGTAAACTTTTTTAGCGAGCTTCGTCCAGGAATTGCATCAATTCAGGTGGTTCTTAGGTAAGTTCTTCTCAATTGTCATTGAAACTTAATATTTCACGGACCTGTTGTCTGGAATGTGTTGGTTTTGCCAAAAAGTTTCATAACTAGCAATTGAGTTTCACACTTAATCCTCTTTGAAAATAGATCTCATTCTTTTATATGAGCAGTTAGGGTCTAAAATACCCATCACCTGGACAGATACAGATCCAGTCATGCTGATTGGCTCTCTCTGATCACTTTCTGTTGCAGAATCTGTTACACAGACTCCATTGGTGCCCAGGAGGACCAGTATCCTCCCAACATTGCTGTCAAAGTCAACCAGTCTTACTGTCATGTGCCGGTGAGTTGAATCACTTCTCTGAAATAAACCACACCTTCATAAAACAATCACAAATAAAGCCGGGATGTTCATGTCAAAGGCTTTGTCAGTGACTGTAAGCCATCTGTTTATAACTACAGTAAGTGAGTCACTGGTTTGACTGTCAGTGGCAGAGCTACTGACTGGTCATGGCCAAAATATCACCATAATGAGTGGCAGTAAGCTAACTGTGGATATTGGTATAGAGCAAGGAAAACTGCGTTCAGAAGTTTGTTGTTGATAATGTCTCTGGTCTTGCATGGCCATGTTGCGTTTCTACTAATCTGACATCCATGTGCATTTTCATTTTAGTCATTTACACACAAACAATTTTTAGTCTTTCCCCTTGGGAAGATTTGAGCCCACGGTTTAAATAGCAACTGTAAAATTTAAGCATTTATTTAGTCTATCTCATTTCACCACATCACTGCTTGATTTAAAAAAAATAAATAAATATATATTTTCTCAAAGTACTTTAACTTTTGTAAATGTCTCTGCTGACAGGGTTATTACCCCTCTAATAAGCCTGGTGTTGAACCCCGTCGTCCTTGTCGTCCTGTAAACATCACCCCCTGGTTGCACCTCTCCAGTGTCCCCAACAGAGTCACCGTCACCTGGGGAAACTTTGGCAAGGTCAGAGTCTGAGTCTTATATTCTGGCATATCTCAGACATGGTCCCAGCAGGGCAGGTAGAGCAGCCCTGATGCCTTCTCCTCATGAAAGGACAAGAGGAGCACTATGACAAGCTGGGTCATGTATATGTTTTGAGTGTTTCATGGGTCCCACTCAGTTGTACATGGTAACTTCTAAAGTAGGTTCCCAAAGGTCAAGTGCTAAATTATTTCAGCTGGTTTCTATACCATTCACTCCACAGTGCTGGTCTTGTAGCTGCAAGAGGACTAATGAAAATACTGTGGTGCAGTGTGAGAGATGTGAAAGATTTAGTGGTGTCTAGTGTTGAGATTGCCCTCACACCTCACCCCCTCATTGCCAAGTGTAAGGGAGGGTACGGTGGCCGTCACCTTTAAAACAAAACGCAATTATCTAGAGCCTGTTTGGTTTGTCCATTCTGAGCTACTGGAGAAACATGGTGCGCAGCATAACTGCCTCTGAACAGGGAAACTCTCCCTATGTAAATTTAAAGGCTCATTTTAAGATTAAGAAAATGCAATGGTTGGTATTATCCAGTGATTGCACACTAACGACAACATATTTAGGAATACTACATTCAGTTTCTGCCACTAAAAAAATATAACATTGAACCTTTAATGTCTGTAAAGCTGGTTAAGTGTGTACATTGATAATATATGGACAGCATCACAATTTTATACAAATAGTAAAAATAAAATGTGTACATTTCACTTTAGCATTTATTATGCTTGTGGAGAGAAGGGAATGTCATTGCAGTTGATCTATTCTGACATAGGAATAAATCTGTACATAAATCTGTACTGATTTATGTAGATTTATGTACATGTATATTAGGAAGGCTCCAGACAATACATTTTTCATTTAACATAGTTGAGAATGTTGAATCCATGGACAATAATAGACCTTTGTATTTTTCTTTTTTTTTTAAGTGACTTTGAAGTTCAATCGGTGTATATGCTCTCTTGTAGACTGACAGCCATTTTGATATACATGCTCACAACCTGTGAATCTGTGTGCTTTCAGCGGTACTCGGTTGCAGTTTATTTAGTGAGGGTCTTCACTGCAGCCGATCTCTTCAACCAACTCAAAATCTGTTCTGTTGAGAGTGCAGAACGCTGTCGTGAACGCAGTAAGTGTACTCTTGGCTTACCTAGATTTCTTTGTAACTGTGACTTTACTTCCCTTAGCTGACAAACATGACACAAGCAGCACCATATCGCCTGATAGTTAAATTAATATGTAATAATATATGAATCTGTTTATCTGCAGTTCAAGACAAACTACGTTTTGACCCTGAAAGTGAAATTGCAACCACAGGCCTTAGGGTTTCTCTCATCTGTCCAGTGAGTATTTGTAGATGTGGCAAGCCTCATATAGTTTAGTCCTACAGTGAAGTTTAATATCCTTGACGTGCTTTGTGCTCTCCCATTTCCTAGTTGGTAAAGATGCGGCTTGGCGTGCCATGTCGAGTTTTAACTTGTGCCCATCTTCAGTGTTTCGACGCAGTCTTCTTCCTGCAGATGAATGAGAAGAAGCCCACATGGACATGCCCTGTCTGTGACAAGCCTGCTCCCTTTGAGCTGCTCACTATTGATGGGTAGGAGACAGAAGCATCACTTTTTCAAAGCATGCTGTCACTTTTTCACATGCCTACAGAACAGCCATTTTGTAGGAAATTTGGAAAATTTTACACTTGCAACAATTAATGTTGAAGCCATCTTGGAAGTAATTAAAGTTGGACAGTTGTTGGGGGTCCTGGTGATTTCTTGCAAATTCTAAGCAATTCTCAACGCCACTCCCTTAATTTCATAAAGACAAAGTATTGTATTGCAGTTTGGCTTTGAGGTGTATTTGCATTCCTTAAAATTAATCTTGTGTGAAAGTCCCTTTTTTAACTGTTCTTGTTAGGGTTCATGTTCAGCAGTGTAAATACTAGATTCAACAGAACTACTTGATTTATGGAGAAGTGAATAACATCTTGCTTTTAAATGAAAATGCTTCGGATTATGGAAATGTGTTAAGTGTTTGCAAAGTAATTTACAGATGTGGCAAGACATATGATCTGCAGATTATCAAAAGAGAACTGACTAAAAAATTCAGTATATTCAGTCCTCTGTTAATATGAGAGTATGAAGTGTGTTTATTCAGGCAACTCAAACAAGCCATGTGTATTTCAGGCTGTTATCTGAGATTTTGAAGCAGACAAGTGAGGACATTGAGGAGATTGAGTACTTAACCGACGGCTCCTGGCGACCCATCAAAGATGACAAGGAGAGGGACAGGGAACGAGAACGCAGCAACACACCAGAGTACCCTATCGTTGATATATGTAGGTGTCAGACGTTGTAACATTTACTTCTGAATTTGTGAATTAGTTTAGTTAAGAGTTTTTGTTTAAAACAAAATGGCATTTCTGTTTACAGGCATTCCTGAGGCAAATGGTCATTCACCGGCCCACAGCAGCACCAGTCTGACAGGCAAATCTGGAAGCAGTTCTGTGGGGATGGCAGGAGTCACAGGAGGACCTGTTGTGGCACCGGGAGGAGGTGTAGTGGTAGATCTGACTCTTGACTCTTCTTCTGAGGAAGAAGGGGGTGGGGCAGGAGGAGACAGTGAGGACACTGAGGACAGCACTGACAGTCCTGCCCCAAAGAGGGGCCGATACAACTATGATAAGGACTTGGTTACTGCCTACTGACCCGAGAGCTCTGTCCCCTCATAGACTGACACACACAAACAGAGAGGCAGGGGGCTAATAACTTGAGGACAGGGACACGGTAATCCACTAGATGCAACAACCCTCCCTTATGCCCAGACATCAGAGCCTTTTAGCAGCTCTGGTTTACATCCAAACAAAACAAACACACACTCAAACATGCACTGTTAATGGATCTTCAATCTAAAGTGATTAAGATTCCTCTTTGTACTGTACACCACTGGAAGCAACTCTTAACTCTTTTTGGCCAACCATCACCCTGCAGTGAATATCTGTACTGTCCTGCCTCTACTAAGGACAGTGAATGGAGCAAGTACCCCAGCACCATGCCCCCTTGCTCCTCCTTCTCCAGACAGTTCCCCTCTCTACCATCTCACCTCTTTGTATTTGACTTGGAATTACAGGCTCTTTTAGTCATGGGCGTTCAATGTTTGCGTCTCAGAATTTTCTCACATTTGTGATGAACAGGCAAATTGAAAATGGAGGCTCCTCAGTAGTCTTTGGGAAATAAACTAATGTAAAAGAGCATGAATAATTTTGGGGGAGGATAAAACAAGTATCTGGAATGTGATGCAAATTGAAACCTCTCCTGTTGTGTTATTTCTTCGTTTAGAGAATGAATTCAAAGCTTGAAAGGTTTATTTTCAGGAATTTATCCTTTTAATTATGAAAAGGCAAAACACAATACTGGCCTCAAAGTGTGATGCTTTCCATTTTTATTTTGTCCTTAGATAAGAGAACCTACCTCAGTCATAAAAGCTTAGCAGACTGACCGAAGTGTAGCTTCGAAAGAAATGGAGGACAGAAGCAGAAGAGTCTTTCTGAAGCCAATTTTACACTGGAGATTTTGTTTTCCTTCGTTTTTGTTTTGTTTGTTTTAGATTCCATCGTCTCCGCAGCTCTGTTTCCTCTGCAGCAACATCTTTGAGGCTGGGTTAGTTTGTGGATAACCAAGCTGACTGTAGGTGTCTGTGCCAGTCAGTAACATTACTGCAGTTATCTCGCTGTAACAGGATTTATTACGGTTGATATATCAGCATAGCATATGGACACAGGTTCACAAGTTCTTCAAGGTTACTCTACGGCAGCTGTGCCAAAGCAGGTGTATTTTAAGAATTCACTGACAGGAAATGGTTATGGTATTTTGGTGCCTTTTTTGTTAAGTGGTGCAGATTGGAGCCAGTTGTTTAAGAGTAGCCAGCTGGCCCACAGATCAGGCCTCAGTCTGAGAAGTGTTTTATTTCTGATTTCTTTAGATGTTTTTCCTGTTGGGAAAATGGATATAGACGCAGAAAAAAAATCTGATGTAAAGGACAGTTTTGAAACAGGATTCAGATAAGCTGTCATTTGTTCCTCCCCCACACAGACACACACATTTCAGCACCCTTCTCCAAATGTATCATACATTTAATTGCTTCACGTTCTCCTAACAGTTGTTTGTAATAAATCAACATATTATTTGGCTGTAGTCTTGTACAGACTGCACCTATTAGTAGCAGAAAGCAGAACGCCTCTGCTTTGGTTTGGTTGTTGAAGTATAATTGGTCCGGGCTTGTGGCTGTGCTGTTGATAAAACACTTCTTTTCTTTTTCACTGAAAGAACCCAGCCTGGGTTAAAGCAGCATTCAGCGTATTTTGTTGCAGTGGGTTCAACATGTCTGACACGACGAAACTTAATGAAGTGTCAATAGGTGCAATCCCGCCAAGCTTAAAGTCATTGATTGAATTACAGATTGTCCTGTCTGGAACAAGTGGAGCTCCTTTAACCAATGATCACCTTGAGCCTCCTTTCAGTGTAGATAAGGTCATATCTATTTGCTGGAATAGAATTGGACTTTAATTGCTACATGCTGTAGGCTTGCAACTAATATTCCTCTGCATCTGCACTAGTATTGTCGGTATGTAATGGATGCTTGGGCCACATGTGCAGGCATTAAGGTTTTTCTGCAGGAAGGTCATCAGCATTTGCCTGAAGATGCACAAAGGTGTTGCTGTCTTGCTAGAGCTGTTTGCACTTTCTTGTGGCACTTCATCCCATTTTATGGCTTACTTATTTTAAAGCCATCACATATCGAGTATTAATCAGTGATTCCAGTGTGACCAGTTCTCATACATGAGTATCAGAAAATGTGAAACTAAAAATGCAGCAGTCCTGCTCCGCTGTAACACACTTGGAGGGAAGAGTAGTGTCTCAGATGAGTTCTGCATGTTTTTCTCTCTCATCATCCCTTTGTTGTGGTTTGATCAGCCCAGAATCTGGTTTTCTTTCGCCTTGCTCAAATATACAGAGAAATGACATTTACACATTGATCCAGGGCCTCACTGTTGCAAATGCATCCTCTGGTAAGGTTGATGATTAAGTAGGTCAATTCACATCTGGTCTTTCATTTTTCTCCTCCTTTTGACACTTTGACATAGCTTACAAAATCGATGTAATGACACACAAAATTGATTGATGGCACTTTGCCTGTAAAACATCAGTCTGTCCTAGAAAGGATACTCTGCATAAGGCGCTTTGAAGCAAAATATTGTAAAGAACTCTAATATCTGTCTTAAACCAGGCAGTTTGTAAGTAACAGCTATACATATTAAAAACAACATGCTTCATTTGTTGCTAGGTATAGAAGGTAATTTTTCCAACAAATCTAAACTTCTCTCTGCCATATGATTAAAGATCAGAGGTGGTGCAAGTTGCTTCTGTGGATCTGAGCCAGTGTGCAGGTTGGGAGCTGAAGAGAGCTGAGGGTCTGGTCTATTTGTAGTGGCATCTCTTCTTATAATAATGCATAAGGTAGCATGGGCAGAGGCTTACAATCCATGATGTAAATGTTTTGTTTGTTGTGTTTTTTTATATATGTTCATATTAAAAGACAATAAAATTTAAATAATATTTTAATAAGCCTTGAATTGCCTCCAGTTGTTCCTATAGGCGAACTGACATTGAGAAGCATTTGAAGGCAACAGTACCTTGAAGCTGAAGTCACCAAGGACTGGGAGAACTGGTTAAGGTGTGGATTCTTATGTCCTGTTCCAAACGCTCATATTTGGGGACTCATTTGATGCCTGTTGAGGATGAAATTGTAAAATTTAAATTGATCGTATTCTAACAGCTGTTATTGACGTGTGGAATTAATTAAAATCAGTTCTTAAAAACCTGCCTACTATCGTTTTATTTTTAAAAAAATAGACTATGTACTTTAGCCACCAATGAAGAATAGGCAGGGACAAATGTGTTGCATCTTATTTCAAGCACCAGTGTCATGTCATGAATTAAAGAAGTGTCTTATAATGTTTTCTTTTGTGAAATTGAGTCCCTTTTGACCTAAAACTCATTTGTCTAAAATTGTTTTTGGATGTGGGAAAAGGAGAATCAGTCATTATTGTGCTCTTACACTTTTTTCAGCACTTTTGCCTGAATTAGACTCTGGAGTGCTGAGAGATCATGAGTGACAGGCAAGAAAGCTCCCTGGTCGTGGTCGGGATGAGGTTAATGCTCATGTTTTTTTTTGTTGTTTTTTTTAAACTTTAATTTGAAACATAAAACTAAGTGACTTCATTAAGTATTCTGTACTGTTTTATTTTGACTGGAGGAGACACTGAAGCTTTGATTCATTTATTTCTGGTGTGTGTTTAATGTATCTATGTGCCACTTCTGGAGCAATATGGAGAACAGGACTATACAGTATATTATGCGAAATAAAACACGTCTTACCAGCATTGTTTCTGCCTTGTAATAACTTGGCTAACCTTGTGCTCTTCTGAGACATACTGGCCCATTGTAGAGACCTATTCATTTGTTTGTTGTAACATTTGTACATGTTGAATTGTGATGTAAACTGTGTCTCTATTGTTTTGACTTCCATATGACTGATTTAAAAAAATATATATATAACTTACTGTTTAGCAGCATAGTGGATCAGTGGTTAGCCCAGGACCTTTCTGTGTGCAGTCCGCATGTTCTCCCTGTGCTTGTGTGGGTTTTCTCCAGGTACTCTGGTTTCCTCCCACAGTCCAAAAACATGTATGTCAGGTTGATTGGTGACTCTAAATTGCCCATAGGAGTGAGTGTGAGTGTGTGAGGTTGTTTGTCTCTATGTGGCCCTGTGATGGACTGGTGACCTGTCCAGGGTGTACCCCTGTCTTTCACCCAAAGCGAGCTGGGATAGGCTCCAGCAGATCCCTGGGACCCTAGTAATGAATAATCGGGTATAGATAAGGGATGGATGAACTTAATGTTTAATAACAGCAATATCGATATATATTTTTTATTTTTTGTATATTTCCAGTTCCATCATGTCACCACTTGGTGGCACTAATGGTCTTGGCAGCTTGTTTAATAATTAACATCAAACGCATCAGAAAGCAGCAGAGGTAGAATAAGATGTGGCCGATTGTCCTCTTTTCTTCATTAAAAACAGCCAATAGGTGATGTTATAACAAAGTACAGGTGCCCTTCTTCTCCCATGAGGCTTCTTCATTTCTCGTATCAACTTGTCAGACCGTCTCAGTCTCGCGTTATCTGTGAAGGGCTCTCCCTGTGGGTGTCACATAGGTTTGATGCTGCAGCTGCTGCTTCCTGTATTGAAGCACCACCAGTCAGCGCCAAAGCCCAGCTCGCTTCACAGACCCGCACCCCGACGTGAAACACGGAGGAATTTGTTGCTGGGACCCTAGAGGGAGGCCAGTCGGGTCGGTTAGTCGGTGTAGCTGCCGGTAAAGCCGACAAGCGGAGCAGCACTTTAGGAGGAGACAGCAGGGCGCGATTTGTCCTGGGGCTGGTGCTAGCTAGTAGCAGCTAGGTGGCTAATGGCTAGTAGCAGTAGGTAGACAGCTTAGTAGGAGCAAAAACATAGAAATGTGTGTACCCCGTCTGTAAAAGCACCGGGAAACGACTTGGCATTTCAGGGCCACATCGGCATGTTCCGTTTTCACACGATTAGCTAACTGACATGCTGCCTAAAGTATACTAACCGCTAACTTTGCTAACGTTAGCTGGCTAAGGTACTAGCCGTGAAGAGCTGATCCCGTTGCTTTTTCAGCCTGAGCTCCGACAAGGAAAGGGCTAACGTTAGCTCACTGCAGGTTAGTGCATTACTCGAGAGACAGTCGTTTAGGGTAGATACTGAAATGCCTCCTAAAAGAAGACCCGTTCCCCTGAACATAACTCCCATTGGAGAGGGACAGGCCACCTCTAACACCATTGATGCTGCATCTGAGTGAGTAGCACTACTATAAGTTAAAATGGACTGTAGCTGTGTTAGAGTGATTCTCTGTTCAGGTGACTTATCACCCTTTATTTGACATTAGTCTGGTGCACAACCATTTGAATGCAGTGGTGAAATGTTCCTGTCTTATTATGCTTTAATAAATCCTGCTGTCCTCTCATAGAGCCAACCTTGAGGCCTTACAGAAGAAACTTGGCGAGTTGGACCTGGATGAACAGCAGAGGAAACGACTGGAAGCCTTTCTCACCCAGAAAGCTCAGGTTGGAGAGCTGAAGGATGAGGATTTCGATCCCATATGTGAGTTGGGTGCTGGAAATGGAGGAGTGGTCAACAAGGTTCGCCACAAACCCTCTGGGTTGGTCATGGCTCGAAAGGTAAAAATAACATTGATTGTTTTTTATGTGAACTTTGGTGGTTGGAGGTATCTGGATACGAACATATTCCAGATGTGTTTTAAGGTTTTTAAGTTTCAAAAATGTGTCATTGGCTTGTTTGTTGCACCCACGTATGTATCGAGCCTCACTGACTCCATAAACACTAGTGTTTGCCAATAATAAATAAATATAACATTTGGTAGGGCTATGCCCTGTGATATTTCCTATCACCCGCACTTGGTTAGAAGACCAATATGTGAATATTGATCCATATTGAATATTGGTCCAGTATGTCTTCATTATGGACTGATGGTGGCAACATACAGTTTGCAGAGGATAGACTCTTGACATATGACCTTCACATGATTCCAAGAAGAAAGATAAGTAATAAGACAAATAAGGGTCAAAAAATTCAACCAATATTAACTTATTGCATATAAGGCTTTGGCAGTCTATGTGTTCCGTAAGTAACAAGAAATTGCAATATGACAGCAAAAATATATTTGAGGCAATGTACAAATGTACTTTTTCACCGATATTTGTGCAAATTATCAACACTTTGAAATTAATCAGAAATATGAGAACTTGTTTGTTGTTGCTATTTTACCAAAGATGTCAAAATGTTGCATGTGTTTTGGTCAGAGCAGTCGTCAATGGTTTCATCCTTTCTTTCCCTAGTTGATCCACTTGGAAATCAAGCCTGCCATCAGAAACCAGATTATCAGAGAGTTGCAGGTGCTGCATGAATGCAATTCCCCCTACATTGTGGGTTTCTATGGGGCCTTTTACAGCGATGGGGAGATCAGCATCTGTATGGAGCACATGGTGAGAGTTTTGTATTAGGGCCTTCTACCAAGTACACTAGTATGGTTGGGTAACTGATTTTTTTTTTTTTTTTTCTTCAAATGGTATGTCTGATTTTAATTATGCAACTTGTCTCTACAGGATGGTGGATCCTTGGACCAAGTCCTGAAGGAAGCCAGAAGAATCCCAGAAGAAATTCTGGGAAAAGTTAGCATAGCCGTATGTATTTTATTCATACTATTACCTCTGTTTGAATGTAGCAGTGGTATAAAGATTTGTAGCTTGTGACTGTACATGTTTTCGTAGATGGTCTGCACATTCATTGTGGGTGTGTGTATCTTGTGGTGTTAGTTGTGTGTTGCTCAGTCACGCATGAGTCACAAACAGAGCCTACTATTTTGCTTAACTTTAGCTTTTGCATCTTGCACTTCTAAACAACCAAATAAACAAGGGAAATAATCAATTAGCAAAATGATGTGTGTTTTTATTAATATATACAGAGGAAAATTAAGTTTTTTATGTAAGTGTTTAGATGATGATGTCTGAGATTTGGTCTGCTTTATTGTTGTGTGTAATGTTAAATGTTTTTCTATTGTTTGCAGGTATTGAGGGGATTGGCCTACCTACGAGAGAAGCACCAGATCATGCACAGAGGTAAGGGTGTTCTCTACTTGCCACAAGTTAGCTTTTATCTCGGTCGTGTATTTAATGCAGCAGTTACCACATAATATCTTTTGCGGCTGTTCATTGGCCTAATACCTGTGAATTGCTTTCAGAATAAGGGCAAGAACAAACTAAACCAGGAGTGTTTTGGCTACAGGTATCCCTTGACCTAAATGACTAAAAGTTTTCTTAGACATGTTTCAAATTTTATGTTATGACATGCTGAGAAATGTACTACAGGTACCGTCTTATAGTGTAGAAAACGTGTATCTAATGCAAAAAATAGATCTGGTGGCACATATTCTGTCTTGGCCAATTAAATTTCCAAACTATGGCTATCCAAAATGTAATGAGCATATGGACTCTTAAAAACCAGTAAAATACAGTGTTAAGGCACATCATCATGTTTCTTGTAGCTTATTCTTTATATATATGTATTTTATTTGACAAACAGTATTTTGGTCACAATCCAGTTTAAGAAAGAGATACAAATATGAAATATGTCTATCCTGTTATTTCTCTGCAAATGGATTTGATATATAGAAATACCATCTTGAAACATTTTTTCTTATTGTGGGTAATATAATGATTTCCATCTCTTCAGTATTACTGGTGGCTACAATTCACTGACGATGAAAACAGCAGAAATTCAAACCATACAACTGTTGTTCTAAACTTAAGATTAGAACCAATGCAGGATTATTCTTGAGTTTCCATGATATTATCCTTGGGTTCAAGCACACTAACAAAAAGCATTTAGCTGTGATTGTTATATCTAAATGTTGATTAACTTTTTATATTGGTGAAACCACTTTATATGCAGCACATTAACAGGACCAGCTCCAGTTGTCCTTATTTTTTCATTTAAATTTGTAGTAATTGTCTTTGTGTTTTGCCCTCCATGTGCACTGCATCAACATCTGAAGAGAGTTGGCATGCTCACCCCAAGGCAAGCTATTATATGGGAGTAACATGAGATCCTGATCACAGAAATTTGTAGTATGAAATAAAGAGGCCTATTAGAACAATTATCTTTGCATTCATTTAAAATTAAAAGCCAGACCCTGGCAAGGTCTAAGACAGCGATGTTTTCTACAGCAAGTAACCATAGTTGTCTTACTAAGAAAATAATGGTGTCGGACCTGCACAGTGCAGCACAGTGAAGTCTCAGTGCTCCAGGGTTGGTGGTACTCTAGGACAGAGATGTCTGTGAGCACAGCTGGTAATTACAGCCTCTCAGATGTGATTATACAGCAGCCGCGCCCAGTTGACCCCTCCCTTCATGTCTCCCTCCATCCTTCTCCCACTCTTTCATGCCACCTCTACCTCAGTCACTCCTCACATATCCTTGGTCTGTGGGAGGGGGGTCACACACCACAGAGGACAGATTGCAGGACTGAGTCTTACCCCATTATTTTGCAGGTTGTTTTTCAGTGATGAGCGGGAACTGTGGAGGACTGGGCTTGTATATAACAGCAGCTCAGTGAGAGATGTAGCTATTTTCTCCCTTGCTCACTGAACACAGAAGCTAAAGGATGGGGGCTGCCGAACATGTAACCCACAGCCCCCAAGCCACACTGTCATCCTGGTCAATACATTTATTTTTAAATAATTCTGTGGTTCAATAAAGATTGTCTTAATCTTCAAAAGATACGTTTTATCTATCAAAATCCTCCTGATATTTAATGTTTTACTGTCCATAGAGGGAATTGCATTTCAGTGTTTCCATGTTAGTGCCCCACTTGAAAAACATGCATACATACTATGCAGAAATTTGTGATAGCCTAATTTGTTAGCAGTGAGGTGTTAAGTGGGCATGACAGGTGAGATACAGCATCAGGAAGAGTCTACAGTTAATTTCTGTGTATATGTTTGTCTGCTTCCCTTTGCCACACAGATGTCAAGCCCTCTAACATCCTGGTCAACTCACGTGGGGAGATCAAGCTGTGCGACTTTGGTGTGAGTGGCCAGCTCATAGATTCCATGGCCAACTCCTTTGTTGGAACACGCTCCTACATGTCGGTGAGTCAGCTCTGTACGCCTGCACCCCCACCCCTTTTTCTTCTGGCCCTAAACCCACTTTCCTTCTCCTCTTTTCGCACATTGCTCTCATTTGCTGGCCCCGCCCTCTGCCTTCTCTTCCTCTGGCCCTCCCTCCCTCCCCTGCCAAGAACCGAGGGCTGTGCCCAGGAAAAGGCTCTTTGGCAAAGAGCTAGACAACTGTGCTTGCTCTTTCTTGTCCTCCTTTCCCCTCACTCTTAGGCACCTGATGGGTACACGGCCAAAAGCTGCTTTTTTGTCTCAGCCTATTCCTATCCCGTACCCACAAAGCACTAGTGCTGTACAGCGTGCACACACACACCTGTCTTTGCCCATATTTCTCTAAACTACAGCAGTCTAAAGTGGTTCTTCACTTCCTGCCAAACCCTCCCACTCTGTGTCCTCTTGGCCTTACCACACCCAAAATCTTCACACCCTCTTCCCCACTCTCCCCACCCTATTATTCTCTCCTCCACTTCCTGTGCCTTCCTTGCCCAGCCTTCTCTCCTGCCTGGGTTCTTGGCTCTACCTGTTTTCTGACGTAGTTTGTGTTTCTCAACAGCCGGAGAGACTGCAGGGCACTCACTACTCTGTTCAGTCTGACGTATGGAGCATGGGTCTGTCCCTGGTGGAGCTGGCGATTGGCCGCTACCCCATACCCCCACCAGACGCCAAAGAGCTGGAGGCCATCTTTGGACGAGCTGTTATGGATGGGGCTGAGGGAGAGCCGCACAACAACATGCAGAGGCCCAGACCACCAGGCAGGCCCGTAAGCGGTATGGAACCTAAAAGCATGCACAAACACAGAGACAGTTATGCAAAACCATAATAAAAACACATACATGCAGAATTATCCAGCCTTAGCTGTGACAGCATTTTTATTATAATTTTATAATAATGGCTTAAAAATTCATGTAAATTAAATTGATAAATTGATTGAAAAAATTGTAATTGTGTTTATGATATACAACTTATTCACAGGACATGGGATGGACAGTAGACCTGCGATGGCTATCTTTGAACTATTGGACTACATTGTGAATGAGGTGTGAGAAATTCTTGGTTGCTCAGTATATTCTGGTAAACATACACACACGTTTCTATGTGTTCGGGTTACATAAACACCACACATAAACGCTTAAATTACTATTATTTTTTAAATATTTGTTTACTTTTCAGCCGCCTCCTAAACTACCACATGGTGTCTTTACCAATGACTTCCAGGACTTTGTAACAAAATGGTGAGTACTGGCAGTGACATGCTTAGACGACGCAACTGCTCTAATGTCACCACATTTAATCTTGTTAAATGCTGTAACAACACCAGAAGATGAAATTTGTTGTTTATGAATGTTGTACAGGAACATTTGATGTTGGCTGGAATGCATACATTTTTGTTTTGCACTAACCTCAACCTCACATCCAGGAACTGTAAATATGCAAATATTGTTTCTAAAGTTTAACTGCTGGACCTATGTCTTCCATCTTACTGAAATATTGATTCTCACTGTATGTGAGGTTTTGCTTTTCTGCATCCCTCCTGTAAGTTGCATATTGAATGAAACTAGTTGTTACTGTCTCTCAGGAAGTGTGCACCTACATAATTCTACAAACTGAAGCTCAAACATACTACATATTTTAAGCGGAATAAGACAGAAGCAATGGGCCTTCCTCTAGTTATTTGTAATGTCCCTAACCTTGTTGGTACCATTTGTGTGTGCAGTTTGATCAAAAACCCAGCGGAGAGGGCAGATCTGAAGATGCTGATGGTAGGGACCTGCATCTTACATTTATCAAGTAGTTTGAGCAGTGGGGTGTTTTTTTTCTTTCTGATGATGGCAGCACAAATAACTTTCCTCTTTTGCTTTTCCTTCAGAGTCACACATTCATTAAACGATCTGAAGTGGAAGAAGTGGACTTTGCCGGCTGGTTATGTAAAACCATGGGGCTCAACCAGCCCAGTACTCCGACCCGCAGCACTGAGTGAACAAGCTCCCAGTGTCCTGACACACTTCTGGGTTTTGCTTGCATATACACACATATACTGTACATACATGTACACAAGCCATCACACACAGGCACTTTTTCATCTTTCTCTTAAATGGCTTTAGCTTCCCCCCAGTTATTTCTTCACCAACAACAGGGCCCCTTGAGTCATTGTACTGTAAGACCACAGCCTCACCATGCCAGTGTCAAGAGTAGCCACACTTTAATTTTGTCATTGCTACACAGGTTGTAGAGTACTGAAGGGCTGCCAGTGTGTCAGCTGTTTTGCATAGATCGACAAACTTCTTTTGTATTGTTGATTATTCTGTGTTAATCTTTTATATTGCAGCAGTTGATGGCTTGTGGAAGAGTATGTTTTAAAAATTCCTGCTGTAGAGATTTGTTTGGCTAAAGTGATAGATTTTGGAGAAATAACCTGCTTGAAGAAATCTAATGTTGAATCTACTCAAAATTGGTTTTATGGCAGGTGAATGCAGCTACTGTGATTTACAGTCCCTTTGTCAAACTCATGCTAAAACATTGTCTGCAGTTACCTCCAATGTAAGCATTTTGTGGGTAGAGAGTGCAGGGCAAATGGATGATCACTTTGAACAGTGTCACAAACCAAAGAGGGTACTCATGGCTACTAAAGGTTTTCAATGCCTGATCAGTTTTTTGTATGCACATTCATGAACAGTATATCAGTGTACTTTGAATGATTTTTATTTATCATTCAGTGACCTACACTTTGTGTTGACATAGTTTCTTCCACATACATACATACATTTTAGTTGACATCCTGTGTCTCACACATGGGAAGGGGCATATGCTGTGGAGGTATGATTTATGCCAGAATGTCACTGACATTGAGAAAATGATCAAAATGTATTCATGGGATGATATCGCATGGTTTATTATCTTTCTAATACTGTATGTGTATTTCCTTTCCCAAGATCATGATGGGGATGATTAACTTGTGTTTTTATCAAAAGCCTGAATCTCTGCAATGTCAATATGAAATTTCACTCACGTTTTCTTTGTTGGTATGTGCTTTCCCCTGAAGTGTATTTGGTTGTTTTCACTGTACTGCTACGTGTGGCGATCCAAGCTTTCTCTCGGGAGACAACCAGCCTACAGGTGTGCTTTCTGAAAAGACTTGGGTTGAAATGCTATTGAAAACCTTTTCCATGTGATTTAACCCGATTAACTGTGGTTGAAGTACAAGTTGACGTTAATTGGCATTTCAGACATTTCAAGTAGTAGAAATGGTTTTACCGTGTAATTTTAACCCAGGTCACTGTTGGTCTCATGGTGGTGTTACTTGTTAGCCTGCTGTCTTGCTAGAGCTCTTGTGTTCTCTCTGCTTATGGCTGCCCTTTCTTACTCTCCCCCAGAATGTGCATTCGTTCCGAGCAAAATGGATGCGTCGTCACTTTTAAGTGTACAAAGCTATATACAAAAATTACAGGAGTACTATTTTCCAGTCTTAATATACAAAATTTTGATTTATGTAAATGACAAGGGAGAAGAGTCATTTTATTATTATAATATAAAAAATGTGTTGGAAATGGTTATAATGTATAAAAAGATTAAAATAAAACTTATTTGTGAATGTACCCTTAGGTATTCATTTGATAGCTTTTGATATCCACCCATGGATGTCTCAGTTCACATTTATCAAAGGGTATACCACTGGTATGCACATTTCAGACAGTGGAATATTTCAGTTAATGTATAATTATGATGCATTGATATGGCTAAAAATTTAGAAAGTCCTCTTACCAAACATGGTGGGTAGTGCTGCAATAAGAAGCACTGCCAAACCAGTGTTCTTAAAGGGGGTTGAAAAACAAATTTTAGAAAATTGAGAAAATATATAACTATTATATAAATAAATATATAACTCTCTCTATATATATATAACTTCAAAGTCAAATGTGGAAGTCTGAATATTTATTTTAGAGGCTATATTTTTGAGTTTGTGGTGCAGGAGCTGTGGGAACTTTGGTTTGTGACCTCATTATGTGTAAATACCTATCTGTGGTTGTAATACCCTGTGTTTTCATTCTTGTTTTGTGGTACCTTTTAACATTCAGACCCAAGTTTCTACACAGAAACCTGGGAAAATCTTAATTATGCCCATCCAGCATCTTATACCATAAACGGGACGTACTTGTTTCTGATTGGTTGACAGGTGTCATTAAAATTGATACGGTCAATGCGCGAGTGCGGTAACTATAGCAACAGCCCTTTTGCTTTATTGTCCAATTTCAGTAACGTTAAGTAAACTGACATTTTGAGAGATGGCTGCAGGTTTTCTAATTTTAATGGTAAGTAAGCTTTTTAAAACTTCTTTCCGTTATTATTTATAAATTATAACTTTTTTTATTGCAGTGTCAGCTCAGTTCATCTCGATATCAACTAACGTTACAATTTGAAGCAATTTGCGACTTGTTACTTTATTACGGTTAATACCGTGAAAACGTTTTTATCGATTTTGGGATCGAAATGAACCTTAAAAAGCGACTTCCTAACAAATCCCATCTAGCCAACTAATAAAGTTTGTATCAGTTAAACTGTTGTAGTTAAACTAGCGGGCCCTAGTTAAGAGTTAATCCTACGGTACAGACACATTTTGCGAGTTAGGCTAAACTATGAACTAACTACTTTGCGATCTGCATCAGCTGATTGTTAACTGTCTCCTGGGCTAGCTTTAATGAAAACCATCGTTGTGACAGCAATGACAAGCACAGATCTGATATGGGGAGTCTGCAGTTGGAGAGGAGCAGTTTATATTGGGCTGAAGGCGATATTGCCATAAAAACGTCTGACATCATCTCAGACTGCCCTGGGTTCACAACTAATTTTAGCTGTGGATATTTAGGATTAAACTGAATAGAAGTAAACTTGTGTAAATATGAATTAATGTGAAAGTCCTGTGAGTCCTGTTGTTTGAAACTCGGGATCCTCTTCACTGAACTTTGCAAATTACAACAAGTTATGATACCAAATGTTTAAATTCTGTAATGCATATGTACTCATTAAGTTTGAAGGCCTTAATCCTTATGTTTTTGCAGAGAAGGTAATGGTGCCCTCTAGTCAGGGCGTGTGCCACTGCCTCTTGTTGCCAAATAGCCCCTCAATTCCCATGCATGGTTATCTGTGCAGTGCCAAACCAGTGTCGGGGCCTGCTAACCCCTGTAGGACCCAGCTCCTGTGAGGCCAGAGCCAAGCAGGCAGCAACATTGTGTAGAGTACATTTTCTCATGTGTGTGCATATATGACTTAAAGTCCAATCAGGCGTGTGCTGGGATGGTCTATGGTGCAACAGAATCATCAAATACATCTTGTGCTCCATCCCACTCCGCGGCACAATGGCTGGCTTGCGCTCACTGAGGGGGTGTGCGGTAGGCGGTTGGAAGTGGCGCAACATCAAGTGCATGAGCTGTAAATTTACACACGGGAACTTGCCATTTTCAAACTGTGGGTAAGACACTTCGACTAATGTAATGTTTTCTCTGATCCCTCACCTGTTGGAGCTTGGCAGGTATTGTGTACAGAGACCAGACCAAGCCAGAGTGTATCAAGGGGGTTGCTGGCAGCCCCTACTGTATGTACTGGAATGTGCCAAGGCTTGCATTTGGGGTGGGACACCATGACCTCAGGCAATAGCATGGGTGGGTGCGACTCGATTCACATAGAAAAGGAAAGTAGTACTGAGAGATGACGCTGGTGCGAAAAGGCTAGAGTTGTAACTCAGTTTAAGCTTATAACACACACCCAGAAAGAGCAACACTGGCATCTACTGTGAAACCACAGAGTGGGTAGGCACGGGTTAATAATTTGTGTAATCTCTGATTGAGTTTATGACTTTAACAACTGCCCAATTTTGAGTGCAAAGAAATTTCCACTTTATTTTTGCTTCACTAAGGGAGGAGGGAGAGGAGACAGAGGGGGAATGCTGTTTCTTTAAAAGAGAGGGAGAGAGAAAGAGTGAGGGAGAGAGAGAGAGAGAGAGAGAAAGGGAGGGACCTCTTTGCCCTCCAGAAACCAGGAAGGGAATTGAGTTGATCTGCTGCTGCTTGGTTAGCGCATACGGGGCTTTAAGCTGCACAACACTGAGAGGGAGAGAGAGCTCCGGAGAGGAGGAGAGGAGAGGGCTGAGCTAACCCACAACAAGCACCACCACGGCCATCGCAGGTGAGCAAAAGGCACCCTGCCATCCTCCTGCTGTCTGCCCTGGGCCTGTCAACCAGAGGGGAGCAGGGCAGAGGAGGAGAGGAGAGAGGGAGGAATGAGGGAGGGGGGCAGAAAGGAGAGCAGGGTGGGGGGGTTGGCCGGAGAGGAGAGGTGGGTCGCAGCAGTAGTCCCTAGTCAAGGTTCCTCTTTTTTTAATCCTCTCAAAGTACTTCCTCTGTATTTCGCTTTACCTCTGGGGAATCTTGAGATAAAGTTTACAGGATGTGTTCAAGGCATTAACTTTTCAGGCAGGTGGAAGCACTTACAGGAGGAGGAGGGGGATGGGGGCTCTCAAGAGAGGGTGGGGGGTACTGAAGCAGAGGACGGTGTAACCAAAAAATAATTCTATTGGATATTATGGTAGACGCAGTAGGTACAACTTTTTGGAACAGTGGCGACTGAAATGCTCAGTGCAGGGCAAGTTGTGTGGTGTATGCGCAGGGCATGTTGTGGTGGCATTACAGTGTGTGGAATTAGAATAAGTCATAATTTAGGTCAAGAGTGTGTCTGTAATGTCACTAGAATGTGAGCCGATGAAACAGTCCACCTTAGATGTCTGGGTATGGCTCTGACACTTAACGCTGAAATGTTTTTTTCATACGAAGCTCGGCCCTGTTTGATGGCTGGTCTGTACTTTAATACCTGGCAGCCTGCTAGCAACATACTGTAGTGTATAATTCAGCCCTGAGTGCTTACGTTAAAGAAGGCTTGGAGATAGTGGGGGTGTTGAGGGCAGAGAGAGCTGGGAATTGTAGTCCACACCAGGTGCTATAAAGCAACACAAATGGGGTTTAAGAACTCTGTATCCCAGAGTGCCTTGCCTTTGGCCATTCAGGAAAGGGAACAGCCGCCAGCCTATCCCAGTGAGGAGGTGTGGTGAGTGAACAGCTGTCAAACCAATGAAAACAGGGAATGCGGAGCTGAGTTGTGGGCTGAAAATAGAGGGGGTGGGGTGGTGTTGGAGGGGGGGTAGGCGTCTGTTTGTGTGGGATCAGGCAAGGGCTTGCCTGTATGACTAGGGCCACTCACAAGTTTCCTGTCTGCTAAAGCTCTGCCCAGAGACCAAGGCAGCAGAGCTGGCCGGCAGGCACAGGAGGCCGATAGGGTCCGGGAAACATTTTCTGCCTGTTTGGTAAGCACTCCAAATACATCCACATACACACACACACACACACACACACACACACAGCATGTCTTAAACTATGGCTGAGAGGAGAAGAGTGGGTAGCAGTGGAAATAAATACAACAGCATCTTGTGTGTGAAGGAGAGTGAGAGGGATGGGGCTTGATAGAGTTCAGAGTTCTTGACCCACTTGCAAAATAAAGGAGGGAATGGCAAATAGGTCAGTGCTGAGTGTAAGGTGCTGCACAGAGCTCTGCTCAGAGAAACCGTTGTAGTCCTAAACGTTTTATTCACACCAAGATAACTTTTTAACTATGGGCAAGATTCATTATTCATCAGTGTCATTTTCATCCTAATAAGGAGCTGTATTATTTTATTATTTTCATCTGCTGCTGTGATTAAATGACACTGCTGCTATTATTAGTAAAGTGAAAAAAGATGAACACAGTTGCACATCCTGTACTGCTGCTTCTTGAGGGGTGTTGATGTAATTCCACAAAAACCACTGCATCAAATGTTTGCTAGACTGGCAGAGCGACCATGCTGATAGCTCACGGCATACAGGTGGGGTGTTGAGTAACAGTTTGAGAAACCTCAGTAAGTGACATCTTTTCTTGCTAAAGGAAAGAGTATGTGACACATCTTGTGACAATTGGATTTCACTGGTAGGGTAAGCTGCCTCAGTTTGGTTCTTGCAGTATTAAAATAAAACCTCAATTGTGGCAACTCCTTGCACTGTGCTGGGGAACTTGCTGATTGATTTTAGTTTTTCGCAGCCACACACAGCCATGGTCAGTCTTATGACATCTTTTTGTTCCAGTCCACTCTGCCCTTAACTCACCTTGCATTTTGTTAAAAGCAGATTTTAATCTGGTGGCTCGTGGTTAAAAGACTTCACAGGAACCCTGACTGCCTTGCTCGATAACCAGATGCATATTTTTTTGGCTTTGCATACTTGTTGAACCCGTTTTTAAATGTGTGGGCATGGAGAGGGTACAAGAAGAGAACAGAAAATGAAGACGCCCAAATGCTGGGAAAGTGCTTGGAATGCTTGTCAAAAGGCAGTAGTAGACAAGGTTGATGGCATTTTTTTTATTCAGTTCAATGTCAGAGAAAGAATAGTTACAGTAAACATTGTCCTGATGTTACCCTCCATACCACTTGCTAGGTACCACTACAGAAGACAAGTATAGTTAGTTCAAGTAAATTCCATCAAGAGGTTAAACTAGGACGCTGTATGTGTTTGTGAGTGTGCGCTTGTGTGCACACATGCATGCATGTGTATGCGTATGTGTTACCAACAATAGACTCAAGGGGAATTGCAGGGGACTTCAGTGCCTGTGGGCAGGTCCAAGACACCACCCATCAATTTGGCGGTGAGGCTGAATACAGTTTGATATTCCTGTATGTTTGTGCCTACACCACTATGGCCTGAAACTAGCAGGTTCAGACAGACTGAGAAGACAGGTTGCGTGATGTCGCCGTGGCAGTTTGAGGCTTTATTTTAGAGTGAAATGTTGGCTGTATACAGTATACTACATGTATCAGTCATTATGTTTTTTCAAAGTTTTGTTTATGTGGTCAAATGATGTACTGTGGCCCATATGGTGGAATGAAAACCTTGGTTTTTTGTACATCATATCAAACAGTATCTTTTCTGTGCTGCTGTTCTATCTCTCTATGCTTCTCTGTATATGTTATAACTTTTCTCTACAGTTTTAATACTTTCATTAGTCTCTTCCTTGGTAAATGCAGCTTCATTTCCCCCTAATGTTTGGTTCCCCTGATCAGCTGCTCAGTATACCACAGCTTCCAGCCTGGCTAGGCAGGCAGACAGACCCCTCTCTGTTGTTTTTCTGTTGTTGTGCTGAAGTCTAGGGGGAGTAAAGGGGCTTCTTCTGTTCTCTTCTGGGACATTTATTATGGAGAGGCCAATACAACCTGATCGAATTAGAGTGGGAGAGGAAAAGGCTGGGATGTTGTTTAGGGTGGGGATATAACAAGACTTGTATTTTCACACTTCTGGGGTTATATGGTGTCTTTTGGTGACATGTTAACGTAGGGCTTTTACATTTTCCATATACTGTATAAACAACTATTAGCTGAAAGTGGTATTCATTAGTCAACAGTATCATTTCTTGTTATATTGATAATAAACACTGTGGAGACTTGAATTAACTAAGCAGAACTGATCAGGAAGATCATATGTGACCAATTTGACACTGTCTGCATGTTGATATAGTGAATTGTTTTGGGATGAAACAGGAGTGAAGATGGGCGGGTTGTGTTAAAGGATGGCAAGACACAGGAGCGTGTGTGTGTGTATGTATGTGTGTGTCTGCGTCTGCGCTGCTTTGCCTCCTCAGCAGTGGAAAGGGGAAGTGGGTGGTGTAGTGGGTTCTGTGCAGTGCAGAGTATGAGACAGCGATGGAGCAATGATGAGATGAGAGCGACAGATGAGAGGAAGAGAGAGGGTCAGACAGTAGGGACAGAGGGAGCGAGCAAGCAGAGAGCTGGTCATCTGATAACAGAGCGGTTTCTGTTACATGCCTGCCACAGACTCACAGGAAGTCCTCTTCCCCTGTTGGTCTGCGCATGCACAGAGTGGCGCAACCAGGGCACGTTGTGCCTGCTGACTGACCAACTGCCAGCTTGAGTTCTGTTGGACGATGCTGTGTTGTGGAGTAATGCTGTTTCTGAAGCCCTGTGTTAGATTTTGTTACACTTCCTGATTGGCAGCATGGCAGTGTTAGCGCATGTTACTCAAGCTAAAAGGAACTCAGACTGTGCATGCGGTTTTATTACAGTGCAGCTTGAGAAAGGCTACTATCCATGCTACAAACCATGACTTCACAATGAAATATCTATCAAAACACAAAACTAGCACAAAGTATGTATCATTTATACTTTCTAAAGTTAATTGTGATAAAGTAGGCTAATCTTCACTTACAAAGCCTTACATTATGGAATGAATAAGTTAATCATCGGGCTAATTTTACCACACTGTTGTTTCTTTCTACGTATTAAAATACAAACACCTGTTCAACGCGAAACAATGTATGGAATACTACTAGAATGATACATTGAGCTGCAACTACTACTTTATTTGTTTGTGTGTTGTCGCAGTTGTAATTTGTGACATGCTATACTTTTTAGCGGATGGGAAGAGAACTCCATTGCCTTCCTATAATTAGGACATTTCTGATATATTGCCTGACTCATTTACATACGTTGGAACCAATGCTAGAATGTACTATAGTATAATACAATCTGATACAACAAAGACCCAAAACTAGAGTCACTGCTTAACTTAAAAATGGAAGAACATATTTCTATTATTGTGTTAAAAACAAGGGAACAATGAGGAGCTGTGAAAATTCACAGCTGTCTTACTGGATTGAATTACAACATATTTTATGTTTGTTTACATGTTTGCTAGCCTGTGGGTATACAGTGTACAAACAAGCAAAAAAGAAAAGAAAATACAGACAAATTAGAGCTCATTTGAGTAGTCAGCAGCAGCAGCTACAGATTTTACTTTGCGAGTTTCTAGTAAACTAGCAGTGGAAAGTGCATAATTTATAAGGACATCATAAACCCCTTGCCACCTTCCTCACGTTAAACTTTGCCCGATATGTGGGCGGTTATCTTTCCTCTTTTGCAGCAGGTTACACCAGGTAAGTGAATGAGATCTCTTGAGTTTATCATTGACATCTGAACTGGATTCCTAGGCCACCATACATGCAGGAGTTATGAGTGAGCTTGTGAGTTTAACGCCCTGCCTCACCCACTACCTATTCACTGGCTTTGTGTCTGTTTTGGCAGAGCTTCCTGGTTGGTTTCTAGTGAAACCTGCCAGGCATAGACCAGCCCTTCAGTTTTATCAGTCACTTACCCTCTTCCTGCTTGGCTCCCAGTATGACCAATCAGGTTTCCTCTCACTACAGGGAGTAGTGAGGCACTTGGCCATGGCACTCGTTCAAACTGCACTTTTCCTAGGAACTGCCACCCCCTCCTCATTCTGATTATCTTGCAATATCCTCTTGGTCTAACCTTGAACCTTCTTGGTCTGAGTGGAGTAATTCCCCTGCAGTGGGGGTGGGTGGGCTAGATGAAGTTGTTGCCATAGAAGCCATTTGAAAGAGTGAAATGAGGACAGGGGAGAAAATATAAAGAAAAGGTCAAGAAGGCATAGATGAGCAAAATGGCAACCTAAGTCTTTGACTTGTGTGACATTCAGGTTTAATATTTTTTTGCAATTTTGGCTTCACTGCTCTATTTCTGTGGCACTCTAATCTGAATACAAACTCAAATTAATCATTCTGATAGCAAGTGAGATACTCAGTGCTTCACATGAGTAAAAGTAAACTGATAGACCTTTTCACTCTTAAGCAATGTACTAATAACACTTAACAAGGTATTCATTATAAAATTTCCAACAGCCCTGTATTTCAGTATTCAAAGATGGCTCATCTGTGTTTAACATTTATAGCCCAAGGGATCAATGATTCAGTTTGCTCTGATTGATCCCTTTTAAAGTTGGGTTGCTCAGTAGTTTTGAACTGTGTGTTGTTGTAGTAAGCCAATCTCATTTTACATGCCAAAGTTAAAGAAACCAATAACAGAAAGTTTGGAATAAAAGGAGATATGTGTTCTGAAACTTAGTAGATTCAAACCAAACATTTCTCTAACATAGAAATATCAAGTCCAGTACCCTCTGTAATACCTAATCATGCTGTTTTTGGTTCAGTAAAACCTAAAAAACATGTTTGTGTAGAGCTTTTAAAAAGTGTCATGGAGGCATGTATTTCAGTGTCTAAGAAACGTCTGAGGTTGCACAGGGTTAACAGTTTGTTCCTTTGTGTTTAGGAATGACTGGTATGTGTCAGCCAAAAAGGGAAATACGTTGAGAGTCAAAATTTGGCAGTCCTTTCATATATGATCTATGTCATGCAAAATAAAACCATTTTTACTCACTGCTACCACAGTGTGATGTGGAGGTGTTTGTTAATGTCAAGCAAATTGGGTGTGACTCTCTTGGCATAGATATTAGGAACACACAGCATAGTCAACTGAAGAAAGAGCACAACATAAGGCCGGTGTTGGTTGTTCCGTCCCTGAAGTGTAATTTTGATATCTGTCCTTGCTGTGTGTAGATATGTGGAAAGGGGTAGAGGGACGTTACAGATGAGATGGAGGTGATGAGGGTGGAGATGGGATGGGTGGGTCCTTAAAGCAGTTGTTTGACTTGCAAAGTAGGCCTGTGTGCTCATGAACTGGGCATTGAGAGAAAGCCCTTCCCTGCAAGTGGAACGCCAGGGACACAGGCAGCTGTTCCATTGCATTGTGCTGGGTTGCAGTCCTTGTCACCCACAGGCATGAATTAGTGATAAGGAATGTTTCAAGCCATGAGGAGGTGTCAGGATCAGGTTTGTTGCACTGTTTCCCCTTTCTTAGTGCTCTTTGTGGGTTATTCTGGGACAGGTGGCTCCTGCATGCAGAGTAGTCCCTCTATGCTTCAGTGGCACTGAATCAAGTTTGTGTATGTTTTATCTCCTCTCAGCTCAGTGTCTTTACCCCACAGAGCCGTGACCCAGGGTCAGTTGTGTATGTATGAGGGATAACGCACTATGCAAGCATGAAGCAAAGCCTGGAGTGCAGGTGCTAATAGCCTGTATTAGAGGAAAGCAGGTTGGCTCGGTCTGGATGGGCACACAGAGATCTATTTCCACCTGTGAAGGACATGACCTGTAGCAATGTGATTGCCCTTTCTTTTGCTTACTTCCATCTCCATCACACTCAGCCCTCTCTCCCTCCTGTGCCATTTCTCACTGTCTTTGCTCTCCCCTTCCTCTGCATATTCAGATGAGGGGTTAGATGATAAAATTTGCTCAAGCGATGTCTGACAGTCTGTTTTCATCTGAGCTTTGTGACATTGGCACTGTTTGCAGAGGCTTTGTGGTCAGCTGCCTATCGAAATTGCATTAATGGAGATCTACAGTAAGGACAGAGAAATTGTGTATCTGTTTACTCCATTTCACCATTAATTATACAAAGCAGCACTATATATTATGGTCTGATTTATAATGTAATATCAAACCTGTATTTGAGTTTTCTTTGTCACAAAGTTTTGCCTAAATTAAAAAAAAAAAAAAAAAATATATATATATATATATATATATATATATATAGACCCTTTTAGAAGATCATGATCTGTTGAAACATATGTTCTTAACGCTAACCTGTGAGCAGAGCTGATTCACACATTCAAAGTGTAGCAACAGATAGGCGTTGCTTTTTACAGAGGAGAACAGAACACAACAGAGAAGAGGAGGGAAAGGTGAAAACAGGTGAACAGGTATGAAAGAGGAGAGGCTGCCAGGTTAGGCAGGTTTGGTAGTGGGGTGTAGCATATAAACATACCAGAAGGACTGATCTGAAGGAATGTCACGTGAATGCTTCGGTCTTGTTGAAAGCGACACACAAAACCATCGTCCCCCCTCCCACCCCGTTTAACCAATCTCACCCCCTGCTGGGTCTTCCTGGCATATGGAGGGGGGAGTTGGATGTCCTTTATGTGTATTTATGTGTATGTGTATGTCATGCTTTATTGATGTCTCTGTTGCACTATTTGTTTGTGTGTGTGTGTGTGTGTGTGTGTGTGTGTTAATAGAGAAATCGAGAATGGTTTGTCCTGCTGAAAACCCCCTCCCTCTGCATAGGCTTCGGTCGATCATTTTAATCTCCCCCCACACGTGCGCAAGGGGACAGCCTTTTCTGAAACTTGGCACACAGTACAGGGTGGGGTAACCAGCTCAGACCGGATTGACAACCTCCCGTTTTTAATACTGTTCCCTTGCAGCTTGTTGCGTGTCCTCTTCCTCCTCCTGTGGAGTTTTTTCCACAGGGTCTGCTCTGACAGCCCCCCCCCCTTCTTTTCCTCCACCTCCTCCCCTTCTCCCCTCCCCAGCTCTCGACTGACACAGAGTGCGCAAGCTGCACAGCCCAGCTCCCAGCATGCACTCTGATCCCCACTGCCCTCTGCCTATCTGTCCTCCATGACCTCTTACTTGGTTTCTTGCACGAGTGCATGCACACACATCCATAGATGTAGGTGTGTATACAAGAAAAAAAAAAAGTCAGGCCACCAGCCTCCTTCACTCACACACACACACACACACACACACACACACACACACACTGTATGTAGTACATGAACAGTTTCACTTATTTATGCACCCAATCATGGTATTCTAGCAGGCTAAAGGTCTGCCCAAAATTGTTATGAGACACTATTTCATATTATGATTTCATATTATGTCACATGCTGCTGTACAGTTTTATAGTAAATCTGTCAATGCACCTGCTGAAACAGTGATGTACACCATTTTTGTGTTACCATTGCAATTACTTGGAACATTCTTTCCAAGATATTGGGTCTGCTTAGACAGGGTCAAATGTTTAAAATGGCTGTTTTGGCATATATTTTTTTCACTTTTTATATGAGCTACTCCTCACAAACTAGAAAATTTACTGCATTCAACATATGTGGCAATTGTAAAGCATTCGCAGTGAAGATTGGTTTCTGATCAGGTACTCAGAGATCACAAAATTTGTTTCAGAACCTTAATGAGTCACTTTTGAGTAGTAGAAACACATTGGTGTAAGAGTTTAATTTTTAAGGTTTGGGTATTAAAACATGGAAACGCTTAATGTGAAAAATCAATAGAAAGTTGATGCATTGCCAATATATTAATGTAAAAGAGTCTTGATAGAGTGAATTATCCATACATATACAATTTATCCATTAGCGTCACAGGTTGGCAGGGGGCGGGGTACACCCGCACAGCTGACACATAGAGACAAACACCTACACTCACATTTACACCTGTGGATTTTTTTCAGATAGTACTAACCAATAGTACTAACCGCTTCCCACCATAATTTAGAAAGTGAAAAAGACGCATCGTACCAGGAGGAACATCATCAGAATAGACAAGAACACACACAATTTGGAATGAACTAAATCACCATTGTAAGCCATGCTACAAAGTTGGATTACATTAGGGCCAATTAGAGATATTTACTGTTTTTTTTCACCCATGTGTATATGTACTGAATCAGGTAATCAGCAATCCTCTCACTTCATCTGTCCACGTAAAGAATGTTATGAACTGATCTATTCTTTTCCTGTTTATCTTTCCCATCCTTGCTATCCCTCTATACAACTTTTCTCCCTTCAGACAGGCAGACGGACAGACGGCAGGACGGATACACGGGTGGGGGCTGTGCTAGGTGGCTCGGCGGCAGGCTGGTGGAAGATGTCGTCAGGGGCCGGTGGGAGGGGCGGAAGGCGGCTCAGGGGGACAGCAAGCAGCGGGGGTGGAGGAGGGAGAGGAGGGGCAGGAGAGGCAGAGGAAGGTCCTGTGGGAATTCCTTTCCCTGAGCACAGTGCAGACATCCTGGGCAGCCTGAACAAGCAGCGGCTCAGTGGCCTGCTGTGTGATGTGCTCCTGGTTACTCAGGATCGGGAGTTCCCAGCTCACCGCTCTGTCCTGGCATCCTGCAGCTCCTACTTCCACAAACTCTTCACTTCAGGTGCTGCTGCTGACCAGCAGAACATCTACAACATCGACTTTGTGGCAGCAGAGGCTCTGGGAGCATTGCTGGACTTTGCCTACACCGCCACACTGACAGTCAGTCACAGCAGTGTGGCTGACATCCTTGCTGCAGCACGCCTCCTGGAAATCCCACCTGTCCAGGATGTCTGTACACACCTGCTGGACACCAAAGTGCTCTCCCCGCCGGTACAAGATAATTATAAAACTAGAAGTGACATTTTAAAGTTGAAATTTAGTTTTGATTTGATCAGCTCTTCTCATTAGTTAGTGATGAATTTATGGCAAAACACATACCATCTCAGATGCGGTATATGTGTTGTGGAACTGGAATAACACGTTCAAAAACTAGTTACCCTGGTATTCCTTTCATTCAACAGTGAGCATAGTCAAACTGACATCATGGCCTTTAATAATTTATCTGACTATACCAAACACATGCCCACAGTCTTTGGTTAGTTTAGAACTCATTCTGAGCCCATAGTGTGTGTGGAAGGACGGCATGCTCACAGACTACAGAAACAGCATATCGCAGCTGCACACGATCAAGTGTAGCTGTGATATGCAGTGTCTGATTATATAATGCTCAACATCATGTGATATTCACAGCCACACTTTACTGTAATAATCACATCATGTAGAGCATGTCGAGGACCTCCACTGTCTCCTGGTTGATTAACAGCAAAGGAGCCCAATAAAATCACCTTGTGTTAAAAACTCATGTTGCCAAGGAAAGCTAAATGATAAAGGATGTATTATTATTTACATCAAAACATGACTGTGTGTTGTGTTTTACACTTCCAACTATCTATTAATACATTTGGCACAAGTTGACATTACTCAAAAAACTACCAATACTGGTTTACTTTTTACAAGTTGGTGAATGTAAAAATGAAAACAAATTTGGAGTAATATGCTGCTTGTTTTTTATACACACACAAGTTACCAATGTGTTTTGCTAGTTAGTTATTTTTTTAATTTTGCACATGCATGTATCCTCAAGCATACTAGACCCCAGGATACCTGTATAATGATCTGCCTATACTAATAGGCCTTACACAAAATTTAGGTCATCCTAGACAGTCTTCAGTCCTCATGATGTATTTATTTTCAATGTGGAGAGAATTTGTATAATAAAAATGTGATTTTTTTTTTTTAAATGTACCTTTTTTCTTTACTATTGTCTGTACATTCTCTTTTCCTTTGTTTTTTGTACTATATACAAAAAACAATTTAAGTCTACTTATGTAGAATTATTTTCTCCTTCACTCAATCTTTGTTTTTCATCATATTTCAACAGGCGGGCAGTGAGCGAAGAGATGAAGATGAAGATGAGGAGGGGAAAGGCAGAGGGGGCACGGAGCAGGGAAACCGGGTGAGGGCCCGGGAGTACCTGGAGTACTTCCAGAGAGGGGCACGCTGGAGCAGCAGCTGCAGCACACCGGAGCTCAGGGACCTGCCTACATTGCACTTTAACCATGGCAATGGCCCCAGCAATGGGGCTCCTGGTGGCCCCGGTGAATACTACTCCCCCTTGGCCCTTGCCTTGGCACAGGCCCCCCCACAGGAGCCAGAGGAAGAGGACGAGGATGAAGAGGAAGAGGAAGATGGGGATGCCGTGCAGGGCAATGGAGCAACCCTGGGGTCTTACTACACCCAAAATGGGCACTTCTACCTCCCCCCTGAGGGGACAGAAGTGGAGGAAGGAAGTAGGGATGTGATGGCAAGGGAGAGGGGTTCAGCCAGTGCCCTCCTGCAGCAGATGATGGACTCCATCGAGAGGCAGAAAGAACGTGCAACAACTGGGGAGGAACAGGGAGATGGGGATGACCCCGACATGGAATTTTACTTGAATTATTTTAATAGCACGCATCATGAGGATACAGCCACTGCTGCTGTGACACAGGGAGTGCCGCCACTCTGGTTATCACGGGGCAGTACAGGCCAAGAAAGAGGAGGAGGAGAAAGAGGAAATGGGGGTGGAGGAGGAGGTGGAGGAGAGAGAAAGATGCGCTCTAAGGCCTTCCAGAAGTGCCCCATATGCTCCAAGGTCATTCAAGGAGCAGGAAAGCTACCCCGCCACATCCGAACTCACACGGGAGAGAAACCCTATGAATGCGCCATCTGCAAAGTCCGCTTTACCAGGTAAGCCCAATTAATGCGGTGACTACCCCATGTCACATGTACTAATAGTCTTGGGCTTGGCACTGTAGACAAACCACCCAGCAGTAGGAAACACCACAAAGCCAAGAGCAGGAGTATTAGCACTAACTAACTTAGCTTTGCATTAAGGAAGCAGTGCAGTTTGTGAATCTAAATGTTTACTTTGATCAGTCCATACCTGTTTTTAGGGCTCGCTGAACATTGGCTAAAATGATTTCAATGGCGCAGAGCAACTAAATTCTAATCAAAGAGGTATGTAAAATATTCCAGCTCTGAAAGAGGGGTCAGATGGCTATAAACGTCTGCGTTATTATGACAGCCTCCATTGCAAAGTCCTGGAATTTTAACATAGGGGTCCTATAAAAGAAGGCTGTGACATGGCAGTGTTATCTATTGGAGAGCTGCTATAAAGTGTGGTGTTCTGATACTGAGAGGGATTACACTCCCTGAATGGTGCTCTATGAGCTCCAGTGCAGTAATTTGAACTTTTGATCTCTGGCTATGTTGATTATTGCCCAGGGCAGAGTAGTTACACCACCCCTCCTCTCTCTCCATCACTCCTTTACCTCTCGATTGAAATCTGCTGTGTGGCATTCAAATAAATGTGATTAGTCCACAACCAAGGACTTGAGTCCACATGGTTTCCTTGTATTTAGGAGCCCTGACTTTTCCATGAAATCTTTTCTTTAATTAATTAATCAGTGGAGTTGTGCTGGAAATAGATGTTGAAGGCTAGAAATACCCAGAACCTCTGTTGGCATGACAGGTAGGAAGACCAATTAGAATTCGCCTTCTAGCTAAATGTGACCAGCAGTGGGAAGGGGGTACTGTAATCTTAATCCTGTTTGATCAGGGTTAAGAGTGTACCTTGCACGGTAATAAATCAGTCCTGTCCTTTAAATAATTCACCTGTCAGTGTGCCACTTTATTTCAAGGCTTTGGTCTGTGTGCATGTGTGTGTGTGTGAGTGTGTGTTTCTTCTCATATGTACACGTCTTTGTTTATGTATATATTTGGGACAGTGTATATGGGCCACTAAGCATTGCAGTGGGTTTATTTGTTTGCTGGTATGACAGCTAATCACCCTAAAAGGCATGCATGTGTACCTGTCTATGTATATGTGCGTACACATTGAGATACCTCAGCTTGTTTGTTTAGGAGCCCTCTGCCCTGGATGCAGAAGGGTTAGATGATCTAAGAGCTCGGGATCTAGATAGATAGTAAGGGCTAAAGGGGGGAGGGAGTGAGGGACACAAGTCAGATGAAGGCCAAGGCAGCCTGATAAAGTTTTGTGGGCAGTATATCATTTCAGTGTAAAAAATGTTCTCAGATTTTCTTGGATATTTTGGTCTTGTTTTAACCTGAGTGTAATTGTTGTAAAACTGCATTTTTAGCCAGTATGTTTTTCATATCAGCTATCTGATTTGCTCAGAAATGACACCTACTCTCAAAATTCAGTCAAATACAGCTTGTGGGGATGGAACTAGGCTGCAAAACTGATGATGTTTTAATAACTCCAAATTTCTGTACTACTCAAAGTTAAATGTCAGGTCTGCAAGATGATTTTGGAATTGTTCAGCTGCAGAGAACAGTAAGATTTTTTTTTTTTTAGGATCTGTCACTTGCTATTCTGCTTATGGTGTCATCATCAAAGAAAAGTTACCAGAAATCATAAAAATGGCAGGTGACACAATGAACATTGAGCTTTCTTGTCAGTTCACATTGCTCTCATACATAGATAAAGATGTAAGGTTTATGGCTTCTTCCCAGTCTGGCTGCCCTGACAGAATAATTCTAGTGGATGAGGTGCAAACGATTGCTGTTAAATATGAAATAAAATCATCCACAGCATGTTAACCTTGCCAGACTACATGTGAGAATTAATATATGTTGAGTTAATTATGTATGTTGTATATTATATTACCTGCTTTGATTAGAGTTTGAAAAAACCCTGACTTTGTATAATGAATGCATTCAGATGGGTGTGAGCTAATCCTCTAGATTTTTTTGGACTGTGTATTCTGATGATGTGATCTTGTTTATTTTTCTCCCTCCCAGGCAGGACAAACTCAAGGTTCATATGCGGAAGCATACAGGAGAGAAGCCTTACCTGTGTACGCAATGTGGAGCCGCCTTTGCTCACAACTATGACCTGAAGAACCACATGCGCGTACACACAGGCCTGCGCCCCTATCAGTGCTCAAGCTGCTTTAAGACTTTCGTGCGCTCAGATCACCTACACCGACACCTAAAGAAGGATGGCTGCAATGGTATCCCCTCTCGTCGAGGCCGAAAGCCTCGAGTACGGGAGCCAGGGCTCCTTGAGGCCCCCTTAGGCGTCCTGAGCCCCAGCTCCGACACAGGCCCTGGGCCTCGTACCATCAGGGGACGGCGGCGTTCTGAGTCAACCTCAGCAGTGGAGGTAGAGGGGGCTGCTGGAGCCCATGCACAGAGTCCTCACCTGCAAGAGTTGACAAGGGAGGCAGGGCCCTGAGACTGCACGGGTGACAAGGACACTGCTGGACACCGTAGTTGCTCTGCACCGCCTGTGAGACAGGACAGTGAACAGAGAGGAAAAAAACACGCAAAGGCAAACTTTAAAAAAAACAAAACAACTAACTATTCCTCTATAAACCAAATCAGGGTGTCACAAAAATTAAATCTTTATATTTCTTTCTCCTTTTACTTTAGGAAACAGACTAGACTTGCAAGCACTTGAGTTGGTTTATCTGTTAAAGAGCAAAGAACGCTTCAAATCATGCACCCATGACGTCCACTTTCTGGGTCATTTCTTTCTTTATAATATTAGAGATTTTATACATTGGCATATGTGCTGAGGCAAATGTATGATAGATACAAAGAAACTCTGAGCAACTATGCAGTTGATTTAGATTTTTATTGGTTTTGTCCTCACAGCCTTTAAGCTCTAAGCAAGGTGTCTGTCAAGCACCTTCTGGCTGCTGTACGGGTGAAGCGAGGACAAATCCTCACAGTGAAAACAACTCTTTTTCTATTCTTTTGCAGGTCTGAAATGTACAGTTACCATAGAAACAACATTGCCACAATATGGGATATGCAAGGAAAACCCACCACACTTTTGATGCAACAGTTTTTTCTCTAAATGTTCCAGAAAGAGTCAGACAAGGGTTTGATTGAAGTGTTACTTACTCTACAAAATGCATTTTAAGAATCTATGGTTTGTCTTATTGAAAAAAAAAAAACAAATTCATGTTGAGTCAAATCCACTTTACTGGAGACTCATCATTTGCAGGACTAGGGAATATGAGGGGTGGAGGGTTTGTGTTTTTAAAGCACTACCATCGTCAATGTATCTGTTGGCTAGACTACGCTGACTCTTATCCCTCACAATCTTGCAATTTCAGCATTTCTGTTTTCCCTCTTGATTTTGTCTTAATTTTTTTGGTTGTTGTTCCTTTTTGTTGACTGCTTCGGGTACTTGACACTTTATACTTGTATACATGTATATACAGCAGGTGGTGATATGACATTGGTCCCCTCTTAATGCTGAGGTGTACTTACCAATCGGGTTTTTCCTCTTAGGCTTGATGTCATATTGTTCACAGAGTGATGCTTATGGGTGAATGAAAAAAAAAAAGTATGAATGTTTGAAGAAACATAAAAACATTAAGTCACCCATTTGTCCTAAACTTAACACTTGACATGTATAGTTCCGCCCAAAGGATCAGGAGGTCGGTAGAATGAATGTGCTTAACTTTGTGCAGTTTTTCGGAATCTCTCCTTGTGTTACAAGGTGCGGGTAGCATTTAACTGTGTGCAGGTTAAAGGAATGGCAGGGAGCCAGGTGAGAGAGTGACAGAGTTTGACCAGAAGAGATGGATGAGCACCTTTTTTATGTGTTTGCACAGCTTTATTAAAGATATCCAACAGAGCCAGAGAGAGAGGTATATTTAAAGGAAGTGGGCTTGTGTGGAGAGGGAGTGAGAGGAGGTTTTTGTATCATGCTTATTCCATTGTTTTTGCCCTAGGGACCATACAACCATGAGGCAACCTGTATGATGAAGAGAGCAATAAATACCTGTCCAAGTTGGGAGGCCAAATAAGAGCACAGCTGCAGCTGGTTGATGGGGGAAGGGAATAAGGGAAGGGGAGAGAAATCTCACAATGTCTGTTGCATTCCAAAAAATAATCTCCCCCAGCTCAGCCACGTTTCCAGGCAGGAGGGGATCAAATCAGGCCTTTTCTCTCCCTCTCTCTCCCTCTGTAGTCTTCTAATGCCCGCGAACCATCCTGGAGGGGATATTATTATATTAGAGCTGGTGTTACTGTGGGTAGGATGCCTGGTGCTGCAGTTTAGTGTGTGAGTGTGTTTACATGTATGTGTGTTTGTGTGCATATGTGTGCGTGGCAGCCAGGGTCCCTCTGGCCACATCATCACTGTGTGAGTCAGCCACAGCCTGTTCAAACATGCACCCTGAGCTGCCAGCCCCAGTGCACTTTCTCTGTCGCTCACACACACAATCGCACTCATTGGGTCCAGGTATCCTGTAGAGAAGGGGAAAACACCAGATCTGACATATCTGCTTGAATATTGTCAGTGACGCCATACATCTGGATTTGTTAGTCTTAAAATATCCAAGTTGGGTTTTTGCACATCAGCTCCAACATTATTTTCCAAACTTGTGCATTGAGCCTTTGAGTCAAAAAGAGTACATGCACGTGATTTAGAGTCCCATATTCCCAATTTCTGGAGTAGTGCTGTAGTTCAACTATCAGTCCTTTTGCACCTTAATTGGAAAGAGACAGGTAATGAATGCACTTTGTTACTAAGGAGGGCACTTTTGTCAACAAAACGGGTACTTTCAAACAAAGCAGTTGCAAATGAGATCAGTCCTTTTTCTGGCCATGGTGGTGAAGTGAGCTCCTTCACTGGTTTAGTTCAGGTTTTGACGACAAGCTGCCAAAAAGTCAAAGCAAAACAGAAATATACAAATTCAGATGTCTGGAAGAAAAGCCAGACTGGTTCCAATACAAAACTTTGCGTGTTCTGAAAAACACAGGTTTAATCCATGTAACTGATTGCACTTGAAGTTAGTTGTTAACAGTAATGTAGTGAGTTGTCTTTGTGTCTTAATATTAAGTAAAGGATAGAAGGAGGAGACACACAAAGAAGAAAGGGCACTGTGTGTGTGTATGTGTGTGTGTGTCTATCTACACGTGCATTTTTTTTTCTTGGCATGCATGTGCACAAGCATGCATTGCTGGCTGGCAGGCTAGAGGGTCTCAGGACTAGCTTGGATAAACAAACTTCATGTCTAACCCATCTGTTCACCAGCTACTCTCGTAACTACACGTGTTCTCTGAGGAACCACAGTGATAATAGGTCCACGGTACCAATAAGCAAAATACCATATTGTAAAACAACTCATTGGACAGTTGCTTATTTACTTCACAGCTCTCTTGGTGCAGATTTGTACAACTCTTTGTTCACCCTTGTTAGTAATTGTCAAGTGTTGGCTAGGTCTTGAGCTAGCTGGGTATGGCAACCTGGTTCGTGATTTTTATGTATAGTGGTACATGGTATGGACATCTTAAACCCATTTTGTCTTGATATGACAGAACTATTGAGACCTGTGAGCCATCTTATGATTCATTGGACCTTAATATTTTCCCATGTCTTATGTTATTTGTTGATTAACCAAAGCTTTTTGCCCTAATTTTTTAGTCTACTGTTGACTAGAGATATTAAAAGTATGTCTTTAATTTATCAGGACTGGGCCTCCCTGACTAAGCCACACACAGATGCACCTCTTTAGAATATATATGCAGAAATGTGTGTGGAATCATACAGATATTTACTTGAGTTTGTTTTCTCTCACTCTTTGTGTCCTTGTGGACAGTAGAATCAAAGGTTTAAGGATGTATAGTTTGTTCTCTCCGTCTGTAGTTGTTTCTTAAAATAACATGTTGTGCTACAGCTGTTTTTTTTTTTCTAATAATTTTACATGGCTATGTTTGTGTGTGTGTGTATGTGTGTGTGTGTGTGTGTGTGTGTGTGCATGTGTGCGTGCATGGGTTGGGATCTTCAGTTTTGGGTTGCTATGCCAGGAGGGTGGGGTAAATGGGTGCTTGGGTGGGGTTATGGATCTAAAGCCTGATAGCACTGGAAATGGTGCTTTAGCTGCGAGAGCAAAAGTTTGCACTAATGTTAAATGTCCTTGTCCTGCTTATAGGAGAAGGGCAGGAGACCTCAGAATGGCCTGCAAGTTTCCATGAGCACAGAGCAGTGTGGTTAATACTCAGTGGTCTCATAAAGAGCCCATCCAACCCCTCCATAGAAATAATCATGTACAGTATATTAAGAAATACACAGACGTCCAACAACAACAGATACCAAAGGAGACAAAATGGCTTGCATTCAAGCCATTGGACATTTTAAGCTACCAATATAATGTTGGATTACTAAAGTTTTATTGTTAAACCTGAAGGCTCTTGAAAAGAGATTCTAGATGTAACTTTTGATGGAAGCTAGAAATGGTGTGATAACAGCAAATCATATTTGCTCTTTATATTACGACATGTTAGGCTCTTACAAAGCAAGATAGCCTCTCCAAAAACTTTTGAGTTTGTCCTGATTTGAGTGCTGAGATATACTGAGTGCAGGTGCCAGAGATTCCAGTTTTTTTTAAATTTAGAGATGGGATTTTGTAAACATCTGTTTAGTCAACTGATAATGAAAAAATATTGTTATTGTTATTTGATTATTTGGTGATCACTGAATCGGATGGTTTTGGATGTTTGGTTTTTTTTTTTTGTTTTTTTGAATTTGAACTCAATTTAAATGTTCTCTAATTGAAGCAGACTGGGACTTTGTGGCCTCATCTGAGGAGCACTAAACTTGTTGGTTTTATATTCCAGACAGTCAGTTGTGTAGGGCTGAGGTGGACACCCACCAGGTGGACAATGCAACATCATAGGCCACACTGTGCCTTCTTCTTCTTTTTTTCTTTGTTTTGTTTTTGCCCATATTTCAAGACCAAATTGTAAAAGTTAATTGGATTTGTTCTGAAATTGGCCACTCAGCTTTTTAAGCTTTTCTTGAATTAATTTATACAATAATGTCTCTGTACTAGCCACTACGTCAGAGCTGTGTCTCTAACAGCCTCTATGGCTGCACAACTGGTGTGTACTAAGCCTCAGCCTCACACCAAGGTTACGCTGACACAGGCTTCGAGACAGTCTCAGAACTTCATAGCAAGTGTTTTTCAAAACTGACCTTGATGTGTTTTTTTCCTCCTGTGCTTTATCAAAGATTTTTAGAGAATCTATCTGAGAAGGCCATAAAACAAAGATGACTAACAGCTATGATAACAATGATAAGTGTAAATAATCAAATGAAGCAGGACAGTGTGACTGTTATTATGACGATTTGTGGTGCCAGAAGGGCAACTATTTGCCATGCTTCGTCATTTTGCTGCCCACCTGATTTTTTTTTGTTTTCCATCAGGCTTTTGATGCACAGCAAGCTGAGTGCAGCATATGCAGTACGGCACTATGCGCAGCGTGACTCTGGCACCTACACAGACAGCCCTGGGTCCTTCAGAGAGGCAGGCTGCTGTCTGTTGCCTGCTTTCAGCCAAGTGGAGACAGTTTGCACTTGTGTCTTTCTCAGTCTCTGGGGATACAAAGGTTAGCATACACAGAGGAGGATTAAATAGGAGTGGTAGGTGAATGCTAGCTGTTGTTTTCAGCAAAGAGGTTAGAAAGGCCAGGTGATGGACTGCTTGCTGAGCAATGGTTCAGTGTTAGTCCTCTAAGCTGGTAGGAATTACATGGCCACAATATGATAAGAACTGTAATACAAAGGAGGTCACCACAGGTTTCACAATGGGGAACTGCAACAAGGAGAATGTTAATCTCTTTTGTCTCTATGTAAATACTACTCAGGTGGAAAATACACTGCTATGCATTGGTTTCGATGTCTGTTCAGTTTGTGGTATGTCTGATCACCCTCCATGTTACTTCTCTGTCTTTGCCTTTCTTGTTCATACCAATATTTAACATAAGAGTTCCAATAAATGTAAAAGCAGGAACACTTTCCTCTTTGTAAGGTGGCTGTGACCAGCCTATTTCTCCATCTATTATCGATCCAGTGAATTGTTTGTTGGAGGGAAGGAAGCCACTGGAGATTCAGTCTTATTAGTCAGACTGTAACATTTTTGAAAGGTGATGGGGTTGGGTGTATGCTTTTTTACTTTCTTCTCCCATCGCTGTTCCTCTCTCTGGACTCTACATCTTTGCTGCCGACTGGCCTTTGATCAAAGATCATACACCCTCAGCAGGGGAATCAACAGGAGAGGGCAAGGGGATTGGATGGGGTCTGGAGGAAGAGACAGTTTCAGTTTTCAGTCACCTAAACCAATTTAAGATACATTCCATAACTTCATACTGTGATTCCCACTTTGGAGTTTTTGGCAGGAGTAAATGATGTGCTTTGGAGACTAGCCTGACTATCCCTCTACTGTGTGATGTACAGACATGTGGACAGACGGATCAAAAGGCCCCTGGTGTACTGCTATCCAACTGCCTTTTTTTCAGCTTCTGCGATTGTAACAAAAGCACTTTGCGAAAGGCCATCCTGATTTTTGTGTGCTTTTATTTTAAGGTTATCACTATTGTTATTATTTTGTTGTTCCTGTTGATGTTTTTATTTGTTTGTTTTGTTTTCCCGGTGCAGATGATTATTTAAATGGAAAAAAAAAAACAAAAAAAACAATATGTTGAAAATGAAAAAAAAGAAAAAACTTGAATATTTGGTATCTGGATGGAATGTGGTTCGAGCTGCCACGTCATCTGGACATAAACACATCTCTGTTATACTACCACCACACCTGTTATATGCAGCTTATTGCATAGTCACACAATGGTAGGTTTGGGGGAGGGGTACATGCAGATTTCCCCCTACCTGCACTCTATTTACTATCTCAGATCTTGTTGGGAGAAAGGTCATTTGAGCTCATTTTGGGAGACTCCTTTAAAAAAAGACCTGTAACAGTTGCAAAGCTTTCTGAGAAGGCTATAGCTGTGCTGAATGTTAAACATGCAGTGTTGTATCCACTGCAAAATCTCTTTGTCTGCAATAACGCCCTATCTGTGTAGTTAAAGGCTGGATCTGGTATCCGTATAGAGCTTAAATGATTATGAAAGACATATAAAATGGCCAAATGACCATCATGCACTTTGGCAAATCAGTACAGATTTTTTTTTTTTTGGCCTTAACATCTATGTCAAATCAAGATTATTGCAGTAGAGTGGAAAGAATAATATGGATCATAATAACCATTTAATAAATCTATAGTTCAATAAAAGGTTTAACTTGGGAGAGAAAATAGGCTACTATTTATAATAGATTGATTTGTAACTGTGATTATTATGATATTCCTTTACAAAGGTTTTTTCTGATGTAAATTTTAAAATGGTGAAATATGTCCCCGTTCCCAAATCTGGACATTTAATTGTAAATGCACACTGAGTGACATTTGGCAGAAAACTGTTGCTCCTCTTCTATCTGTGAGTTAAAACTTTAATCTGTGATGCACATATGGCCCCATCCCACTCTATACATGCATCCTGAAGGCAGAGTACCTGCTGTGACATCACTTATTGAATGGACTGTAGCCAGAAAGTGCAAGATGATCGAACGTTTCGACTGTAGAGTGGCTCATGTGTATTTACTTTTTAAACAACCCCTTCTTCATCACAAAGTTTTTTTAAGCATCACAGTCTATCAGTCCATATCTGTTGGAAACTATGGGGGGAGGGAATATAGTTAATTTTTATGGAGAATTTGCACTTTTTGGTGGCGCAAAGAAATTGTATTGTATATGAGACCACTAAATCCACACAATCTAAACCATGTAATTCCATTTTGTGTCTTTTTTTATGTTTTTTTTTTTTTTTTTTTTTTTTTTAATATATCCAAAAATGTCTGGCATCTGGTTGTCTGGTTTAAAGAATATAAAACCTTTCTATTAAAAACAATGGTTGCAAATGTTTTGTGTGGATACTTTTGTGTCTCATTTGAACTTAACTGTAATACATCCATTTTTTACAGTAATAAAGTTAAGTCACCATCTTTCTTAAATCTTATCAAAAAAAAAAAAACATGATATAGCATCACTAAAGTGCTAATCATATCCTTGTGTGTTACATTGTCTTCCATATACCTGTCCAGGGTGTACCCCTGCCTTTCGTCCGAGTAGAGCTGGGATAGGCTCCAGCAGATCCCCGTAACCCTAAATAGGATCAAGCGGTTAAGGACGATGGATGGATGTCTTCCTCATGCTGTACACAAACGCCAATGGGCAGGTTAGTTCTTTATTCTGGCCAGAAGGTGGCAGTATTGTCACTGTTATTATTTGACGGTGCAGTGCTCCTCAGATTGCTGCCACACATCACTATTCTGTGTGTGTGTGTGTGTGTGTGTGTGTGTGTGCGCGCGCGCGTGTGCATGTGTATCGCATTCATTCTTTTGCTTGCCTAGTGTCTTTTTTTTTGTATCGTATTTGGACACACACATAGCCATGTTTACCTTCAACTCATACATTACCACTAAAGCATCACCATGTGCAGTGCAGCCCCAGTGTGTTTTGTCCTGGCTGACACAGCGAGAGCATTGCAGGTCCAAGGGATATTTACTCATAGATGCTGAGCTCTTCTGTGATCATATATTTACTGGTGTAGGGCGAGCTACACTATTTTAAATCTGATTTGTCCCTGAAGTCCAACAACACACTGCAACCAAAGGCTTGTTGTCACCCTGTCTTCCTGTTTGTCTCAGTCTGTCTCCCTGGGGCGATCCTGTGGGGTGACAGAGGTCATAGAACAGCTCATTAACCCCACCCCAACAGCCCACACATTGCTGCAGTCAGGCTGTGGCTTCACACACACACATTTTTAATGCTCCACTAATAGCAGTTAAGTCGACTTAAGCCTGCTCCATGAGCAGTATGCTTTCAGGGATGCAGCATGAGATGTGTAGGTTTTGCAGATTGTATGTAGTATCACTTCATCTAAATGTGTTTTTTGCTAGTCCTCATAAATGTGACAGACATCTGTATTATTTGTAATAAGAAAAAAATGTTACTTTGCATTTTTCTTGAAATGCAACCACTTCACTTTTTAACATTTATTTTACTACATATTTACACTGTGCAATATATTAAAGCATGAAATGTTTTATTCAGTCATGTTAAACCTGTTGTCCAGATGTCTCAGGGCTCTAAGTCATTAATTGTTATGTTTGTAAGGTATCTAAGAACACAGTGGGATATGCTGTTATTTTCCATGTTCAGACATTATTGTTGCAGTCAAAACATATTGGATAAGAGGAACAGCAGCACTTCAGGGGCTACGAGATGCCCGGGAGCTGTTGACTGGCATCTTTAGTGCTATTATTCCCTCAATTTGTGCATGTGTGTGTGCATGTCCCTCCAACACCATTTCTGTTTGCATGTTTGTCTATGTGCTTATGCACAAAGGTATAGTTTAATAATCTTACTTGCATGTGTACCATTGTCATTAAGACTCACAGTAAATGATCCTTTTACTGCCCTCCCAATGAGCACTAGGAGACAGTGTAAAGCAAAACAGCAACACACATACATACACACACACACACTAGCCTCATTTTCACCGGTACACACCTTTCTCCAGGGATATAAAATGCCCCTGCCTCTGCACACTGTGGGACATGAGTTTCATCCAAACTAGCTGCCGTCCTCAATAAAACCCACGTGAGCAATCTCTGCAGTATAGATTTCCAGTTTCTCTTAGGGTATATTTTGTTCAGATCAGGTGTTTAAACTACTCAATATGACAATAATTAGGCAGCACAGAAGACATGTGTTCTTTCTTATGTTGATAAGGGACATTGACCTTTAACCTGTGCACCCCTGTACTCTGCCCACCACCGCACTCCACCCATTCCATATGCCCCCATTCACCCCCTAAACCCCGCAGCCCCCCTTTTTTGCTGTGTCCATCTCCCATCAGGAAGGATAGAGGGGGATCGGACAGGCTTGGAGCCTTGCCTCTGGCCATCTCTCCTCCTCCCCAGAGAACAGAGGACTGAGGTGCCTTTAAACCACTGCGGCAAAAACCCTACCAAAACCCTGCAGTCATTAATATGCAAAAATGCAAATGAGTAGGTAATTAAGAGCTGGAGCTCTCTGGAGGCTCTTTGATTGCTAATGAATTCTAATCTGCAAAGAAAGGGGGGAGGGGAGGAGAAAAAGAGATGAAAGAGAAAACAACGAAAAAGAGAAGCCTCAACCCAAATTTTGTCATATCCATAAGTTTTCATATCGGCTTTGTTTTTACCTGGAAGCTGTAGTCAGAATTTATTAGCTCAGTAATATGAGACAATTACTTGGTGATATGTATACAAGTCACGAGTATTTGGGAGAATACAAATGTGTAACGAACAGCCTTCAAAATACATTTCTATTAAGTTAAAAGATGGATTTGTTGTATTTTTGTTCAGTAAATGCTCATGAAAATAAGATTTTACTAATGACATGAGTATCATTGGCAGAAATCTATTTGCAGTGGACACAGTGGAGCCATTGTGTGGATCTAGCTAATTAGTGGGGAACATGACAGGCAAGCACACACTTCTGACCAGTGCCTACCACAGAATATAGGAGATCAGTTATCTCAGCAGTGTGTTCCTTGCTGCAATAGCAGCTGTGTGCTGAAGTGAAGGAGATGTCATTTCATCACTTTTGTGAGCCATAACACATCCCCACTTCCACTCTAACTCATTCACTCTGTCACTCACACACACAGACACACACTACCACATACACATGCACACACTGCTGTTATTGTTGTTGCAGTGCTCCCGCTACACCAACAATCTCTGCTTCCCTCCCCCACACAGGCTCACATCTATCTCCCTTTCACTCCCTCTCTTCCCCCTCCTGCCCTGGGCAGCCCTGACATGCCTACTTCAATTGATTTAGAGTCAATTCAGCTTCTGATCTGATTGTTATCATGTGACTTTTCGCCGACCTCCCCCTCAATATATGACTACTGTATTATTTTCAGATTGGGATAGAGATTTGTGTGACTCCGTTAGGAATACTCCTGTGTGCCTGGCTTTTTTGTTGCCTGCTTGCTTCAATCTCTGTTTCTTTATACGTCTCACCTTTCCATTCATCTCTCAAAAAACACCAAATTCAGCCACCACTGCAGTCTCCTATCTGCTGTTTCCTCAGCTGTACAGTCTGGTGGCGGTCTTCTCAATTGCCCCGCTTTGTAAACAGGAAGCTGGAGTTCTGTTCATTGTACCTGAAGTGTGGGTGGCAGAACAGGGGCACCCATGCAACTGAGCAATAATGGGAATCCAGGATGGCTAGGAGGGGTCCCATAAAATCAACATGGAGAGAACAGAAGAAGGTGGCACACAGGAAATCTATTGTCAAATGAGAGCAGACAGAAGCCAAAGGGATTGTTGATTTAGTTTTTTCTTTAGTAAATAGATTGTTGACTTGCTTTGTGTTTGTCTGTCTGTATTGGATCCTGCCTAGAACTGTAGTGTTTGGGAGGATTAATGTCATGGACAATCCCTCAAACTCATTTTCTTTCTCACTGTGGAGCTCTGTGGGAATTACAGGATAAGAGAGAAAGACATTGCATTTTCTGCTGACAGTGGTCCCATTTGTGATGAAGTGAAATCTGGGTTCATTGTGTTCCTTTGAGTTTGGCTGTTTTGAATACTTGTTTGAATTCTCGAAGATATGCTGGCCTCACTTGTTCCAAAACAATTGTGCTGTTTCGCTTATGCTTTCCAACTATCACTGAAAGGGGATAGCATAACCTTGTGGCTTACTGTCCTGTTTAAAGCACTCCCTCCACTTTTCTTTTCGTTTAACATGTTGGATGTCAGTGCAAGTTTGGGTGTTTTCTGCCAGACGAGCTGTAATAGGGGGAAGAAGCTTGACGGGAGTCAGTTTATCATGAGCACAGAGAGCACAACAGATAGATCCCCCCCACCCGTCTCCTCCCCTTCAGCACAGATAGACTCGGAGCATGGGCACTTAGCCAACACTATCAATCTATCTGCTCCTACCCCCAGCCTCTAAGTCTTATTGGAGGACAGCTTCCAAAGGGGCAAAGAGGCATGAATCATAACCTGGCTATGAGAAGCTGTTATGCCTCTAAATACACGTGTTGTGGCTCAAAATCACTCCATTGCTTCTGCATTAATAACAGGCACATATGATTGTCACAGCCCTGGAACAAAGTTGTAGCATTTAGGAGGAGCTCAGGCTGTTCAGGCAGAGGGATTGTTGGTCTTGGCCTAGTTTTCTTGTCTGATCAGAAACCTGTGCACCTCTGCCCTTCCCCCACCCAAACCCAAGCCTCTACTATTACAGGCTGCGAGGGGCTCAGTATGGAGCGAGGTGAGCAGCTTGGCTCACCAGTCAGCTCTGTGTGTGCCTGCCTATACTGTATGATTACGGGCTTATCATTGTGTGTGATATAACCTGGTGATGTGGTTTGGCTTGCATGACTGGCTTCCTATGAGCAGAGCAGGACAGCAATGAGAGCTAAATGTGTACAGCATGTGGGAGTGTGTGGCAGGTAGCTAACACTACACCCAGCAAAGAGACTGTGGAAACCAAACATTGCGTTTTTGTTGGAGGTTAAAGCAGCTGGAAGCAAAGGTGACATATGTAATACTATGATGCAAGATTACCATGTTTATTCTCTAAAAAGCATCATTGATTAAAAAAATATAAAGAGGATTAAGTAATAAGTACAGATTATTATATACTGTAATTACTTGTGTGAATTTATGTCATTCAAAATATGTGTACATAGATAAATATTTCATTAATATGCACAAATATATGACCGATTAGCACCAATGTGCCAAACATATGCTAATTTTTCTACATGCATCTGTCGTTAATTACAGATATGAAGCTGGGAATGGCTTGAAGGAATCGTCAAGGGCTTGTGTGGCAGCATCGCTCCCCATTCTGCCTTAAACTGTCTATTGTACTGTGAATGTATTTTGAAATTATAGATGACATGTTTGTGTTTTTATTTGGTACTTCCTGTGTAATGACGCAATAAGCTTATAGGCTACCATGTGGTAGCTTACCCATACTGAGTGGGGGTAATGTAACTTAATTTTAGCATAAAACTGGGCTTTTAGAGGTCACAATCTATTCTTTTATGTCTGTGTTAATTGTAAAACAAAACAAAATAGCGGACAACAGCGTTACAATGTTCACTAATTCAGGAGGCACTAATTATTTTGTAACAGCTGAATATAAAACTGGATTGCTCAATATAAGGAAAACATATTAATATCAGCTTTTGCTCTTGGCTCTAATGAGGAAGGGGAAACCTCCCTAAATCACTTGTTAAACAAATCTAGGTATGATGTTAATACGTTATTAGCCTAAGAGAGTATAATGCTTCAAAAGATGTTGGTTCTCAGCTTTGCCTTTCAGTCCTCAGCTGCCTGTTATGCAACTAATTTCTGTTTAACTTCATGTCACCATTAGAATCACTTCACATTCATTAAAGTGAAGATCCTCAGTATATATGTTTTTTTTTAATTCTTTTTCTACCACCCCCTCCCTCTCTTCAGCCTGGCTGCCCTTGTACATGCTCTCCATGTCAGACCCAGCTGTTACTACAAACTACTTGGAGGGCTTACAAGCCTCATTGCTAATACTGACAACTGCACTATTCTTACTCAAGGCCTAACGTCTACTGGAAAACGCAACAATATGAGAGATTTTCTCTCCCTCCACTAGAAATTCATTTCCCCAGACAGATGTTTCCATCTGTTCAAATCTAAACTTTTGATTAACACATTCTTTAAATCAAAGGATTCTAAATAGGTGTTAGATAAATAACTCAAGATGCCCTTTCTGCAATAGCTGTTCCTTTTTCTGATGCTATGGATGTCTTTTCATTTTTGTATTTCATATTTGTAGATATACATCTACATGTGCAACCAAATGTGAGTGTGTGCGTGGTATGTTTGTGCAGGTATTTATGGCCCATATGTGCGTTTGTTCCGAGTAGTAACCCCATTACATTCCTAAGATGGTCCATGAGACTAATTAATGTTCTGTGCCGAGGATTTTCCTTTACCCATGGGACACCCAATGGATTATTTAACTATATGTCCTATTGACAGCAAATTCCCACTCCTATTGGTAACCTTTGTGTGACTAGACACTTCGAGGCGTCAGGGGTCTAATACCACTAGGCAGCTATGTAGAATTTGCATTTGTCATGTTGTAATTTTGTTATATAGCTCACACCCAATACATGGGCATCATTCCCACATGGTGACTCAGTCACCACAGCCTTTGTAATAGTTAATAGTGAGTGCTAAGATGTTCAAAGAAATCTTTCTGTGGATGTTGTAGTTTCCAAAATAACATAGCCTAATGCATGTGTAGAATATATGTTTATACAACATGGCAATTTTGGATGTTTTAGATAGGAAACAAAGCAGGGTCATCTTAAATTCCCTCGTCTTTGACGAGGCTTGCCTTCAGGCTAGAAACAACAGCTGTCTAACACCTACATATACTTTTCAATAGAGTGGTTATTGAGTCGTTTCATGCTAAGCACAATTGCATAGGCATATTGCGCACATATTGAAAAAAGGAAGAAAACACATTACACAAGTCTTCTAAACCTATTCCATTTGAAGCACTTCATCATCATTGTGGTGAATAAACTGCAGTTCATTTAAAATATTAACATACTGATTTTGTTATCTTGTAGAAGGAGCGGTTTGACAGACACATTTGAGCTGATCCTCTGGTGCACCCTCCCTGTTTGAACTGTTTTCTCTGAACTATTTCTCTGTACCCCCTGCCCTGTGATCCTACACTCACTTCTCACTGCTCTACCTCCCCTCCACTCTGCTCTGGAGCAGGCAGTTACTGGGGGTGTGTTGGTCTCATGGTTATCGGCTCATTCACAAAAGACTGGCTACCTAAAACATTACAGCAGAAACGATTAGCTGATTGATCTGGTCGTCTGACAGAAAATGAATCGGCAACTATTTTCATAATCCACTATTTTTTCCAAGTCAGTTTTCAAACCACACTGCCAAACATTTGCTGGTTCCAGCTTATTCACTGTAGGGCTTTATGTTTTTCTTTGTCTTATATAATCATTAACTGAATATTATGAGGTTAAAGCAAATTATTTTAATATGTATCACTGGGCATTGGCAAATTGTAATGTCATTTTTTAAAAAATAATCCTCAATTGAAAAAAATATTATTGACCTACTGAAGTACAGATGCTCCTATCTGCAAGGTCAAAACAATAAAAATAGTCTGAGAAGTCTCCTTTTATAACAACCTACAGGAAAAAATCGATATAATATGTTGGGAAACACAAAAACATTTGTAATATACAATAACAACTGTGTTGTACATTTGTGTTGACATAGAAAAACAGGCCCGCTACTTTCACCGTGTAGCGTCATTTAACGCTGAGCAGTAACATTTAAACATTTAAATTGAAAACAAAATAGTTCGCAGGTTGTGGCTATTATTGTTGTTGTTTTTTAAGGAGAAGCGCGCACACCAACCACAGTAATAAAATGATGTCAGCGGGCATGTTGGAGCCCCCCTCAGCCAGCCTCCCTGAGCTCACACGGAAAGTGAGCGTCAAGAAGAAGGCGGGTACAAGTTGGATTCCCAGCCGCTCGCCGGCTGCTGTTGCTGCCAATCAACCGTACACGCTTTGCCATTGGCTGAGCTCTTTCGCATTTATCGTGCCATCTCGTCAAGCGACTGCTGTGTAATCGCAGGTAACTTTCTTACGATAGCCTTCCGCTGGACGACCTAGTGCTCGTAGCGCGCTTGCATTTTGAGGATTACAGATACGGTACACAAAACTGGGCGTCGGCGTTAAACACGATCGTCGTTTTGTCCACCGGAAGACATTAAGGCTGCATTTTTTCTTTGTGAAAATATCCCGTCTCTCAAAGGCGTTTGAAATCGGACACCACTGGCGTTGAGGCCCTCACTTTTGTGCGGAGGGATACGTTGTTGCGTCTGACAATGTGGACGGAGGTGGTGAAGATGTCTACGAGAAGAATGAAATCATCTCAGTTGTAACAACAAAAAGGGAAGACGCAAGATTAGTTACTATAATAGATTTGTTTGCACACAGACTCGTTACATTGAAGCAAACACGTGGGCGCTGGGTGAAAAGCAGGCTTGCCGGGACAAAAGGAAGACGTCCACAGTGCTCCAATGCGTTTCATGCACTGAGGTCGAAATTCTCTTGAAGTTTTATGTTTTTCCCCTTGCGAGTCTCCGCTTTTCTTTTTACTGTTGGACATCAGACACTTGGGCAGGAGAGGTAAAAACACACTCTTTCACTTCATCTTTCGGGGGAAGTCGCATGAATTCGATTGGTTTCATTGACACCTGTTTTGACGCCTGCAATTTTCGAAAAGTTTTTGGGAATGTGTGGTTAAAGCGGGGGATGCAAGTTTTTGTCTGGTTTGAGGTGGCGACCCAACTGTGTGATGGTCTCCGCATCGACCACGGAGAGGAGGAAATTACTCCTTTGTTCTGCAAAAAGACTGCACTAACGTGAAATGTTAGTGCTGCCTAGCAAGCCTCATTTTGTTTTTCACCGTGTGTCTCCGTCGGTGGCTCTGTGGAAATGTGAAATCTTTACGTTGTGTAATGTTGGCGAGCGTTTTAGCTAAACTTTGTGTCGTGGGCCTATATGTATTTACCGTAAATGCCCGACACAAACTTTCCATAAAACCCCTTTATCCGTCCCTTTATGGAAGTGTCTGGCCACCAGCTAGACTTTATTTTATTGCACATTTGGCAGGAAATTCCTCATGCTCCCACCCCCACCGTCTCCTCCGCTCAACTCCCTCATAATGCACGACTTGAACCCTAATATGTGGAAGAAAGAGCTCAGTATTTGTTGCGTGAAGTTTGGGCCATTGCTTTTTGTTCTCCAGGGTCAGGGCCCGTTGCACTTGTTTTACACAGGATTAGTTTCAACCCGAGAGCCTCAACTGGAGATTGTGGCTGTGTTAACATTGAGGAGGATGTCAAAATAGTTGAAAAATAAATGGTGAATGAGGTTAGTTATCAGCAGTAAGCCTGGTCCTGGATGTGGCCTAGCCGAGATGATCAAATAATGTGCAGCCTACATCCTGTTGTGCCCTGGATGTTTGCTGTCATTGTTGTAAACTATTTGACCCCAAGCTAAATTATAAATACAAATGATTCAGACACAAGACAATAGACTCCGTTTCTTTCTTGCAGTATTTGAATCAACAGTTGAAAATGCCTTTTCTGATCAGCGCGGCCGCCCCTGTTGTTTCCGCAGTAATATCATTGACAAACTCCTCTTATAGATAAATACTTGCTTTGCTCTTATTTTAATATTTGACAAGGCTAATAGTGCGTATGCTCGAAGAATTGTTTTCAAAATTTTTTTCAGTCAACAACAAATATCCTCAAGTAATTACATTTTTGCTAGTCAGGAATAAGGAACTTAATTTGGCCTGTTATTGAAGTCGTGATCAGAAGCTGATAGCACTAAAATGTAATTCGTGTTTACTCTCATGAATTAATACTAAATATTAAGTTTGGATGTGAGGCATCTGATTAGCTCGTGGTTTGTTTTACTGGAAGTGCAGGCTCTTTTGTAGGGAACGAGGTGCCTTCTCTGCCTTGTGTGGGGTGACAAAGACCCCTAATCTGCTTGCTTCAAATATTGATCCAGCAGTAGCTGAAGATGCCATTTTGTTGCATTAAGCCACCCCATGCACTCTACTCCTTTTACCCCTGTGGTTAAATAGCCTAATATTGCAAATGTTAAGTTTCTTTTAGCGGCCTGTCTTGCCCTTCACTGGCCATCTTATCCAAAAGTTTGGAAATGCAATGACAGCCATGTTGATAGTCTATTTACACTGGGGGCGATGTGCTGTGTGTTCACTTCCTTTCCTTGGCTCAAGGTTAAATTAGTTCCGCTCGCCCAAGTTCACTAGACTTGGCTTGAACTGTTTGTTTCCCCTGAAGTGACTTGTGTTCTTTTCATACATGTGGAAGATGATGTGCTACATTTACTTATGTTGTCTTTGATTTCAAGTGTTTTGGTTTTTTTTTTTTGGTTGTTTTTATTTTTTGACATAAGTTCAAATGTTCCCATTGTTTACATCTTACAGTCTGCATTTCCTCTAAGATATCCATCTTTGTTTTTTGATTGCATCAATTAATGCTACTGCTGTATTACAAAAGAGGCTGTAAAAGCACACCACCTGTTGGTGTCCAAGTGCCTCTATTCCCCCACACACTCCCTTTACCACTAGTTCCCTGTGAGGCTTGCAGAACCACGGCTCAGCATCAGAGAGCGGCCTCAGGCTTGCGCTGGAATGCTAAACACAGAGTAAATCCAGTATTCATGCTCACAGTGTCATTTGACAAGGTTCTTTCTGAGTTGACATATGGTAATTTGGTAATGACGTGTTTGCATACAGTCATTAGCTCTGCCTTTCACCCCTATTTCCTTGGGCTAACAATAGTCCCAATTATGTCTGTAATTGTAAATGTATTACATTCTCCTTTATGCAGAAATGAATGACATGGTTGTTTTTGCCAGGGTTGCGTAAAATGAAAGACTTTTTTTTTTTTTTTAAGTCATTACAGTACTTGGTAGTGATTTGACTAAAGGCTGAGTATTCTTCATTTCGTGGCAGTGCTTCTTCTACAACTTTGACGGGAAGGCAGTGTCTTAGCTAAATTAGTGTTTTTAAATTGGCCTGCTTGTAGTGTGTAGTGTTTAGTGGCATCGTGTTGTCTGTTTTTACCCATCAGTCCATATTTCAGTGTGGTGCTAATTTGAACTCTTATGTTTTGGCCAGCTGAGACTCAATAGACAGTCACCGATTTTCATGTTTAACTTTCCAAATCCACAAGGTTATTAATAGCAGGTGTATTTTTTGAATTACAAAAACAAGTTTGATGTAGCAGTAAGAAAATTAGTAACATACTGCACTTTTGTGTTTGTATCATCTGACAACTTGCCAATGTGAATTATCTATCTCATGGGTTAAGGGTTGTGATAAGGCAAAGGCAGAGTAGTTTAAACCATTCATTACCATTATCCATCCTGTTTTTAAGAGCTACATCTAACTTCTCCTTCTTACTTACTAGTACCATTAAAATCGAGTATCTGCAAATTTCTCTTGTAGGTTTATTAGAGACTGAAGGGTATGAACGAACAGCAGCAAAGAATGGCTGCAGTGGGAACTGACAAGGAACTCAGCGACCTCCTGGATTTCAGTGCGGTAAGAGAGCGGGAGAGCAGTCTGGGTGGTTCTGGGTGGCAGTGGTAGGTGGGTGGCAGTGGGTATGATACAGGTCTGGTTATGGGCAGACTAGAGCTGGAGGTCTGCATGAGAGATTGGGGGGAGGGGGAGTAAGGAGAGTAAATTACTGCTAAGCTTAATTTCTCATAATCTGCTGCTGAAAATTTGAAATCTTAGTCTCATGATCAACAGTCGGTTGTGTCACCCCAATATGTTTCCATCCTCCATTCTTGGCATGCATAGGTAGTGCTGATAACACCAGTAAGTAAAATATTGCTGTACTCTTAGCGTGACTGGTGAAAGTAAATTGAGAATTTAGATTTTTGTAGGTTACTCAATTATACAGAAGATGCAGATATACAGCAACAACGAAGTGGATTGTTACTAGAATGAACTGGTATCCACTATAACACATAGAGTTAATCAACAACTGCAGGACAGTGTGAAAATAATCTCATCCCTGCTCCTTTTTATATATGTGTGTGTGTGTATATATATATATATATAGATATGTATACACATACATATATAAAAAGAGAACAAGAGGAAATATTGTGATACCAAGCAGACAGTTTCTCCATTTCTTTTTGTCATATTTTTAGTCTTCAGGAAGACATTTTCACAGATATGCTTTCTGAGGTATCCTCCAGACATTATCTACAAAGTGGATAGAGGTATTCTCTTCAGCTTTTATTTATTGGTGTTTCACTTTGTTGTAAAGCCTTTGTTCGAGCTTTGCGCTGACATAAACATCTCATAGGCCCAATGGAGCTGTGTTACTTTTTCCACCCAAATAAAATGAATAGCTGGTAGGGCTAAATTGCCAGTTCCAGCTAATTATTATATATGGGACACAACAGGTACTTCCAAACTGGGACTCCTAATGAATATTTGTCAGCAGACTTAATGTCCCATGAGATTTCTTTTGAGTACAGTTGATTAATATTTAAGCATTTATGTAATTGCAAGATCCATTGACATTTTATAATGTGTAACACTGGGCAACAGCAGGGATGGCTTTATTTTTTGATTTTTGAAATACGTGGCTACTGATGAATATTGTTTACAGCTCCAGGATAGTGACTTGCTTGATTCAGTCAGCTGCTTTGTTAATGTAGCAATATTTTTAGCTGTTCTATTGGTATTTAAAGGGAACCGTACATCAGGAAAGAAAAGTAACCCTTTTTCTGAAGTGGGGTTGTGGGAGGTTCTCATTAGACAGTTGGATTTGTGTAAGGAACGCTCAGATTGATCAGCTGCCAAATTGTATCAGCAGATGTTTTGTCTAAATATGTCATTGATAATTGGGTGAGAAACTGCCGAACATCGCACCAGCAAATTTCCTTGTTTTTATTTATCTGCTGCCCAGTCACGAAAATGCATGCTAAATTTGGCAAATCTTTGTGATATCTGCAATCAAATTCAGTGGAAACAAAGATGGTGTCCAAATCAGTTGTTTGACTGCTTTAGACTTGCTCTGTTCGAAATGAATCAAGCATCATAGTGTGAAATTGTGTCATGGTGTCCTAGTTACAGAAAAGATTTGGTTTGTACAGTTCAATTATGCCACATCACTGAAAGATGCCGCACTGTAGATATTTAGACCACACCACAGCTTCATGGCAAAGCCCCTGGTAGCCCATGTGATATACTACTGGTTTTATATGTCTCAAAGGTCTAATTTCAAAATACGGTATACTTGTTTAGGAAAAAAAAAACTACGTCTGTTGTTTTAAAAGGCTACATATTATTAGCATGGCATTTTGCAAATAAAAACCTTTCATGTTTATGATGTGACAGTTATGCTAGGAGTCATCAATTGTGGATTTGCATGTTCTTAAATAGTATGTGAAAAGTAAATGTAACTATAGACTGACCCAAAGTTGAAATACCTGTAAGGGGAAAAAACCACTATGACTGAACAATATGCGTATGTTAAGTCATTGTGGGGGAATAGTATGTGTGAAGTGTGCCTTCCTTTGCTTTGTTAGTTATGATATCTTTCCTCTTTTGTCTTGTAGATGTTTGCGCCCCCAGTAGCCAACGGGAAAAACAGGACAATGACACTCGCTAGCAGTCAATTTGGTGGATCAGGTAAGCTTTTCAGATCAGTGTACAAACCTACAGTGAATTTTAAAGTAGACTTACTGCTTTGTGTCTTCACGAATGTTGATTTTCTTTTTCGTGTAAATTTGTTTACATTAATATACTTGTTTCCCCATGTGATAGTAACAGATAGTGTGGCTGCATAGAGGTTTTTGGAAAAGCAACAATATACTAGTTTAATATTAAAAACTCTCTAGTCTTAGCAGTTGTGTTCAGTTAAAGTGTAGTACAAATCAAGGTGTTCAAAATTTATAGCATACAAAGATGATGAGAACTTCAAATGTCAGCTAACCCAATCACAAATAATTTTCAGTGTTACTCTTGTGGTATCTAGCATGTAGACAGTTTCAGTTTTATTTGCTCTGGTTTTATAACCTCTGCCACTCAGTAAGTATAATAGAGGTAAATTGTTTGTGGTGGTTAAATTTGTACAAAATAGTTCTCTTAAGACTCACAACAGCTTCACAAATTTCCTGAAACATCCTGTTTAATCCAGATACTTTTCATTGGAACCATTTTCTGCTAAAGGGGAAAAAAATAGTAGGAAATTGTATTGTGCTTGTATTTATTTATTCTACCGTTTGTAATAGATTAAGTAGTGCAAGTAATGTTTGAAGAATTCACTATTTAGCAATGTGCTGCAGCTTGCTCTAGGCATGTTTATTTGGCGATTCCTTGATTGTTATCTACATAAAAGAAAATGATCCATTTGGCCTACAGCGATTGGCCGTAATAATGTAGCATAACTTAGGGAAACCTAGTCTGTGTCTTATCATGTCTTTCTTAATTATGAAAAATGTAATTTGTACAGATGTTACACACAAGTTTTGTTACATCTTTAATCCTTTTTTCAAAAATGTTAGTCTTGATTACACTCTTTTAAAGGGAAGACTAGCTGATATCTAACTGCTTCAAGCACTTGAAGCCTTTGAGTAAGCTTTTCTCTCTTCCTGAATGTTATTAGTAAGTCGTGTTACTTTCGTTTCTCTGTCACCCTGCCAACCTGGTGTGTGAAATCGAGTCACACTCCCCCAGTGTTCCCCAGAGTGAGAACTTGGCCACTGAGGAACAAAGGCAAAAAAGGGGGCTTATGGACATGAAACGACTCCCCCACCCTGAAGTGTAAAACACTCCTCCCTCAACACGGCACAGGGCTCTTACCCCTACTGATCAGCAGGAAATGGCTCGAGTCTGAGACAATGTCCCTCACCCCCAGCTCGCGGCCTCTTAAACTGGCCCAGCATGCAGTGAGTGTCCAGAGTGGGAGAGAGAGCTTGTTGAATAGAGGGATCAGCCTGTGGAAGGCAGGATTCTGTTTGTTTCTATTACTGCAGGCAATTACTAAGCAGTGAGAAGTTAATTCCTTCCCCCCTCCTCATGTCCAAAGTGTGGCCTTTAGTCATTGACACCCATTTTAATGCGATACTTAAAGCTGTCACATTTAACTGAGGGTGATCTGCAGGTACCCTCTACTTCCCCACTTAGGAGTCAGAATGCTAAGGTATAAATTCCAGCTCAGGAGTGTTTTGTTGATCTGTCATTTAATAACATGTGTAGTACACAGTTTAAACTCACTGTTTACATTAGCAGAATACTTTAAGCTTACATTTAAAATCTATGTTGTTTTGGATGCAATGGCTGAGTTTGTTGATAGGGCCACATTTTGAAAGTCAGCCCCAAAAGATGATTGCTTATTATTCCAAAACACTCTGGCCAGCAAACATATTTATCATAGACATGATGACCATTAAAGAACAGCGTCCATCTATGACGTCACATGCAGTTTGTATATTCAGGGAGTCAGTAGCGCGGGAAAGGCAGCGGGCAGCCTAGTGGCCCATCAGACCACCTCTATTCATCAACACAAAAGCGCTCAGAGGGGTGCTAATTGCATTAGGCGTCCTTCTCCCTTCCTTAGTAGCCAGAGTGTGCATGCATGTGTATGTGGCAGGGTGTGTTAAGCTGAGTGGAAAGGAAAGAGAAGAGGACTGGTAAGAAATGTGGGATGTTGGAGAAGTCGGGGAAACAGAGTGTGACGGTGTGTGGTGGGAGCTGGCCAAGCCCACTAGCCTTCAGGCAGGCGTCCCCTCTGTCACCTCTGCAGCTGCTGGCAACGTCTCCAACCCCCATCACACACACAAACACACAGAAATACATGGGACATGACAGGCTCACTTCCCATAGACCACAACAATCAGTGTAAATCTACGTGTTCTCTATTGGTGGCTAGCTTACTGGCTCTGCATTTGACTTTTGCACTCACTGTTTAATACCTGTACACAGCTACAGTATTGCCATGTCTTTTTCTGTGCATTAGTGTGTTGTAATTGGAAAATCTAAACCCTTAGAAAGAGTAAATCTCAAAGGAGAGTGGTTTCCTTCAAATAAATTAGTTGTTTTCAGAGCCTGCAGCCGTCGGAAGGCTTTGTGGCTCAGAAAATAAATATTTTTCTGGGCTCTGGTTGTGAGTCAGTATTTGTCTTACCATGTGACTTTCATTGGAAGTGCGTTTACACTAGTTGTGCCAAAATCTGGATGGATGTGATGTATGTCCAGAGAACCTGTTCTTTTCATTCAGCCCCATATCTTATGTCTTATGTCAGTTGACTGTACAAAAGTGTGTTACCTCATTTTCAAGCTTTATGTGGCTTCAGTCTGCTAAAATTTTCTAACAGTTGGCATCAATAAATGTGGAAACATCACTATACATTTCATTGCATCCAGAAATGTGGCAATCCAAGGTTTTAGAACAATAGACTTCAGTGATTTGCATTACCAATGTAAGCACATTGACTCTTGTATGTCTTGATAATCCATTAAATAGCATCAGTTAGCTGTGGCTGGTAACTGTGGTGTGAGAGTGAGAGCTCTAGAGAGTTTTTTTTTTTTTTCTAACGTGTACTGTATTGGACAGCAACACTACTAAGCAACAAGAAATAAAAAAGCTGAAGTAATTGATGAAATAAGGACGAAAGAAAGCTCATGTTTGGCAGATATGTATGTCCTTTTGATTTTTTTATTAAGAATGCAGACTGTTAAAAGCAAATTTTTTTTAGGTCAGGGCGAAGGGTTGGTTTAAGACATAGTGCTAAAAATATTTTTATTGGTCAAAATAATTGATGTAGGAGTATATCACTGACCCATTTTAAAAGGTAAATATCTTGCTTTTACAATCAGATTTTAAAACTTCTGTGCAGGACCAGCATAGCCACATAAGCAGCTTCCAAATATTATTTCAAATGTTGTGTCCAGTGTAGCATTTTTATTTTGTGTAAGTGAAGAGCACTGAGTCATTTTTAAGCTATTTTGCATTGTTTTGTTTTGGTTGCCTGTGGTGACTGTCAATTTGTGTTTGATATTTCACATGACAAGAGATGAACAACAATAGAAAGATCTCTCTTCTGGCGTATTTGGGCTCTCCTATTCTGGCTGAGTGTCACTGTCACCTCAGCAGCTCTCCACCTTGTTTTAATTGCCTCTGAGTTAATTACTCCAGTAAGTGTGAAACAATGTTGTCAGACTTCTCGTGCACAGCCATGCTTTCACTCTATCCTCTGCACCCCTGCTGGTCAAATGGAGGCTTCAGAGGCAGATGAGTGGTGTATTGAAAATAGCTGTGATGATTATGAAGTTCATCTTCTGCTTGTTGGCGGGTGTTTCCAGCCATGGCAAGGTAGTGTTGACAGAAAAAAATATTTAATTTTGTGGGTTGTCTGCTATGTTTTTGTGTTTTAGTACATGTGAAAATTGGGGTCTGGGGTCTGTTGGCAATTTTAGATGAAGTGTGGTGAAGGTGTTTGAGTTCAGGTACATGTATTTGTCAGTATACTAGAAGCAGACTGCCTCATTGTTCATGCCTGAAGTGTCTGACTTAGGTTTTAATCTATCTGATTTGGTATTACTTCTCCTAGCACAAAGCTTTGGCTGAAGTGTCTTAATACATAGTCTGCCATCTTTATTTAGCAGTGAGCCCTTCACTGGGGTCATGTGGCATTAGGCATTGTTGATGATCATGCAGTGCTTTATTAGTGCTGTGGCCTATCAGCAGGTCTGATCTGACGGTGGGCAAAGATGATCTTTTGAGGTCCGCTCTCCTCCCTGCTTGCCTGATTCTCCATGCCACTGGCATCAGCACCATAGATCATGGCTGTCGCAGCGTGTGTAGGTGCTTGCACCGCTCTGTTAGCCTCATCACTCATTTTCACTCGTCAGCCAGGCTGCTGATCTCGCCCAGACCCCTCTCACTCTTGTTCCTTCCTCTCTCTCCCTCCCTCTCTCGCCCCCTTGCTTTCTCCTTCCACCGGCTCACTCTCTCTTTTGCTTTCTCACACACATTTTTTTAATTAGGCAAAAATCAAAGACAAAATATGAATATTCATAAGGAAACAGCATTAATATGCACAATTATGCAAATCAGCATGCAATTAAGCCTTGTGTCTCCAGAGAGCCTGGATAGCATTAGTGCATAAGACAGGGAGAAGGGGATGATGGGGGTATTTTGGAGTTTTCTGCTCCGCCAGTCTTTTGGCTGTGTTTTTCCTTTGTGCCACATATCGTTCTTTCTTCACCTAGAACATAGTGGTTCATGTTTTGATTTACACATTTTGTTTTGTGTTATTTTATGTGATTGTGTGTGTCAAATTGACTGAGTAGAATTTATGGTGCAGGAGACACTTTATTGGGGTGTGTGAATGGTTAATTTTCTGCTATTCATGACCGTAATGAACACTAATGTGTAGACTGAGCAGCATTTCCTATGTGGTTTTCCCCAGAAATGGTTTAACATTTCACTGCATCTTGAATGTGACAGCAGTGTCTTTGATCAATAGTGCAATACTGATGCTCTCTCCTGGCTTGTGCAACCCCAGTGTGGCCACTTAAGGACATTGAATGTTGAAAATAGGACATGGTGACAGGTTCCCTTGATGTGACTCTCAACATCAGGGCATTGGCAGTGACACATAGGATAATGATGTATTCTCATTTTCGAATTGCTATTGTTCTTTTGTAGCAGTAGCACAACCTGCTTTTTGATTGTTTCTTCTCAGACTTACTTGCTGGTGGCCCTGCCTGTCAATCTTAACAATATGTCTTTCTTCAGCACTAGATGAGCGCAGTGGCCCTGGGTCTTGGGGCTCAGCAGAACAGAACAGTCCCTCTTTCAGCCAAGGACGGGTAAGGTGTTAAGTACATGCTCAGATTTGCACTCTTTATTTTTGCACATGATTTTTAAGTTTGGAGATCTAAGCACGACATGAGATGCCATGATATTGTCTCACACACATGCACACACGCACACACATATTTAGTCACTATAGATGAACACAAACACCCACTCGCTTCCAACCACTACAACGGTCTAGTACTTTTTTCCTGTTGTATGCCATGTTTGATTTAGAGTGGTAGTTTTACTTTCTGTCTAATCACCTTGGCTTAGGATAGAGCATTGGCAAGCTCTCTGGTAGCCCAGAACCTCTGTGGAAGCCCACCGGTAATTGCAGCTTCACATCCGCCGTAACTGTCTTGGCACAACTCTGTGTAAATACAAGGAACAGGGGGTGAAATAGATGCAGCAGGCTTTGATTACCACAAGTTGATAATTAAGAAAGTCGGTTTGAATCCCCCGAGCTGATGCAGATTTGTTTGGCATGGATCCTGTTAGTTAGATGGAAGAGCAGAGGGAGGGTAACCACTAACCCATATAGGTGTGCTAGCAAGATGGGGATGGCCTTAAAGGGTGGTTATCATTTAGGTTTATTGGTGTGTGTAAGTGTATTTGTCTAATCTTGTGCTTGCATGGTGTTTATTTCCATGGTTTTTTTTGCCTTGTTAATGTTTCTCATGTAGTCCTGTGTGCCATTGTTCCTGCAGGGCTATGGAGAAGGATCCCACTACGGTGAGCATGAGGGCTTGTCCTCTCCATTCATCAGTTCGGGAATTGCAGGTGGGCTCTTTTTTGGGGGTTTTCTTTAAGTCAATTTTAACAAGGGACTTCTAATGTGCTACAAATGGTTTGATGAATATTTTAGCACTTTAGTAAAATACATTTAAAAACTATATTTACTTCCATTCCTTTTTTTAACATGAACATGTTGATAATGGCTGATTCCACTGTTGTGCATACTTTATGTTCAAAGAATTGTTTGTTTTCTGTGTGCCGAAATGTGTATGTGTGTCTATATGCATGTATGTGCATGTATGTGCATGTCTGCGCCTGTGTTCGTTCGTTATGAGTTGGGATGATAGGGCACTGAAGCAGAAACCTTCCCTAGGGTTTTGTCTGGCAGGCAGTTTTATGCAACTGAGCATACTGAAAAAGGGGGAGGGCGTCTCTGGACTTTTTGTACTTTAGAAAGCCTACTTTTTATTTGTATTAGCGGACATAATTGTCTCTTTATGTGCATATACAGGGTTTTATTCTTATCTGTATTTAAACATTCATCACTTTTATCCTGCAGGTAAAAATGAGAGGCCACCGTACCCTTCCTTTGGAAGCCAGGTATGTTGACATTTGTGTTATCCTTTGCATTTCACTACAAGGATATATACATACTGTATACATCAGACAAATGAATGCAAAATGTTGGGGAAAGGAAGCCCAGTTTTCTCACTTCTCTTTTTATATTACACACTTTGAATTAACTGTCTTCAGTCCTAGAACAGAAACTCTTTGTTCATGTTGTGTTTTCCCACGCCTTTATGTATTATTAGTAAGACTTTGACTTTCTGTCTTTTTGTAGCCTGGTTTTCTTCCCAGTGACATAGCGATGCCAAGCCCTGATGCCATGTCTCCCTCTGGCTTGAAGTCAAGCTCTCAGTTCTACCCATCATACCCCAGTAACCCCAGGAGAAGGCCACCTGAGGGAGGCCTAGGTGAGATAAAAAGAGACATGGAGCATGTTGTGGGTTAAGTCATTTCTTTTTTTTTTTTTCTTAGCTTTTATTTTCCACCGTTACTTTATATTTTCCACCACCTTTTATGTGTGGTCAATGATCTTTGTGTGGTCTATCATAGTTCAGAAGTGGAAAAAGACCCACCACAATTCCCAAAGCCCAGGGCAAACTGTTGAAATTGTTTCTTTCTGACCAATGGTCCAAAACACAAAGTTCAGTAAAGTTTATTAATTTTAATGCCTAAGAAAATGTGAGGCAAGAAGCAATAATTCTATTTTTGCTTTAGATTTGTTTTAAGTAATTCATTATTAACCAAAATAGTATTTAATAAACTGTTTATTGAATATTCAAGTGTTTTTTTTTTTTTGTTGTTTTTTTTTTTTTTTGTTTGTTTTTTTTAGCTCTACAGTTCAGTTAACTCCTATCTGGACATTTTATGAAATTGTAGAATCATAGATATCAAATGGAACAGCAAGTCAAAACATTTTTTTAGCATTTGTTTATTTTGTTCTTCCTAGTAGTAATGTGATTTTGTAAGTTTGATCTATATTTAACAAATCTTTTATAGGTAAAGCAACATATGAATGAAAGCACAGAAATATTTTACTTACACTGGCTCAGTTGCTGCTTTGTGCTTTCTGTTTTCTGTTCTGCAGTTGTAATTAGCAAGCACATGACGAAACTGTACCTGAACTGGCATAATTTCTTGTTTTTTGTCTTTCATTTTCAACTTTTTTTCTGTATCTCTGCCTGCATGTATGTAGACACCCAGCCAAAGAAGATTCGGAAACCCCATGGCCTGCCGTCCTCGGTGAGAGCTTACTTCCCATCGCCTTCATAGCTCACAGCCTGTCCTTTTTCTTTTTCTCACTCCATTGCTCGCTTGCTCTCTCTCTTATCTGCCTCTCTCTCTCTCTCGTTCTCTTTTGGTCTCTCCATCTCTTCATACACACTTGCTACACACTGCTTTTCCCACTCTGCTTGAACAGTCCTATGACAGACGGGGGTAAAGACCCTATGCTCAGTAAGCTGACAGTCAGGCAACTCAGACCGCAATAAACATCATCACTTGGTTGTCTCTACACTACACTCAAGTGGTTTCAAGTGGTGTTCAGAGTCTGGTTGTCACATAGACAAGCAACTCTATAGGATTTTTGAAGTTCTTTGTCTTCTTCTATGGCCTAACTTAAAGTGTATGTTTTGGGAGAGCGCAGAGGTAATGGAATTGCTGGATGAAGGTACAGATGTTTTAGGCATGTGGAGTCCAGGTAGGTTTGGCTGTAATAGCTGGTTCAATTCTGGATCCAGTTCAAAGTTGGTGATACTTGGATTTTTTTTTAGTCCTTATTCTAACCAAACTTGAAACTTTTAGATTTTCTCCCTTTGTTATTTGACTAAATGACAAAATATGTCATTTGTCAGTTCCGCTTCTTATATTATCAGTTGGAGTTTTACTTCCCAAGTATGAAGTTATTTGTAACATTTGTTCCTTAAGTTTATTAAAGGCTAAATGTAAATAGATTTAGTCTGATTTAGTAACTTGTAGTGTAATGTAAGTGTCACATTTTCATGGTGTGCCCTGGATTGCAGCAGCTGATGCAAGTTGTGTGGTCATGATGGATACCATGAATAGCTGGAAACACTAGTCGCTGTTTCATTCATGAGTATGTACTGAATTTATTTACCTGGTAGTTTAAAGTAACTTGGTAAAGAATTGACTTCAATTTATAGAAGAGACTTCAAGTAAAATATTATTTTTACTAGTGAAACTTGAGTTTTGGGTATTGATTCTCATGTAGTCCCTCCAGTGTCAGTTACTATAGGTTGTAGATGACTATTTCAATGTGAATACCACATTGCATCTACAAGAGAACAGTAACTCTCCGTAATGTTTTGATGTTCAATTACATACAGGTGTTTTTGCGGCCTTGAACTGACTGATGCATTTGTGTAATGATGATGATTATTTCAAGGCAAAAGGATCCTGGTCAGTAGTTGACTGTGCTGCTGCTGCTGCTGTTAGAGCCCATTCTTGGATAAAACTGGGTATTAAACCTTTGCATTGCCACACTTGTTGCACCTGTGTTACAGCAGTGTCTTGAAGCAGTGCACCAACAGAAAAAAAAATACATGTTATTTAGAATGTAAATATTGTCCTTGTGGATTTTGCATTGTGAAGGTTAAATAATTTTAAGATTTCCTGCATCAAGAAATAATGCAAATTAGCTCTTTTTTTTATATATAAATACATAATCTTAGTAAATGTTGCACAAATGTTAAGAAAAATGTAATGAAAACTGACTCATGCCTATGCAAATGTTTTTTTTCAATGTGTAGATGAAATAAATTCACGAATTTATATGGCTGACTAGGCCCAAATCATCACACAGTCATGGATGTGTAATCTGGCAGAAAATGTAGTCAAGCGTTAATAGTGCTATGTTCTGACCTGAAGTTGAGATAAAGTTGCAGCAGATGCAACTACTGTAGCTGACTGCATTGATAATGTGGGTTTATATTAGACTGTTAGTCAGAAATGTTAGACCTTGCGATGTCTGCTTAGTCCATTTCTTGATCACTTGTGCATCAAAGAAATAAAAAATCTGCAAGATTGTTACTGTTGTCAACCTGTAGGTGTTGTCATGTTGAAGTGGTTGCTGAAACCTGTCTAGACACACTTCACCGTCGTGACGTCATCAAACAGTGAGCGAGAACACTGTCTGGCAGAGGCCCCTTTTTTTCACTTCATGAACCTCAGTCATTACCCACAGTGTGAACGATGGCTGTGTGGTTTTAGTGTGAATGATTAAATGTCTGTGTGTGAACCCCCCTCCCCCACCTCACCCAGCCCTCCGCCTATGCTTCACCACATGATGGCCTGGGTGGGCCTCCCCCTGTGAGTGACCCAGTTGTGAGTCGCAGTGCTTGCGAGGCCTCTTAGCCCTGTGTCTGAGCCCAGATTAATGACTGCTGATGATGGTCTTTCCTCCCTTCCACACTCCTCTTCCTACTTCATTTCACCACCCCTTCAGCATACTCTTTTTTTTTTCCCCCCCCTCTTTATCTACTTTTGTCACTTAAATCATGTTGCTGTAAATCGGCAAGGGACAAATAAAAGCTGCACTGCAAAGGCGGTTTTCTCATTTCCTCTCAAGCTGCCTGACTTATTTAACTGACCAGTATGTGGACACTAGATCCTTGCCCTCACTCTGTGAACCTTCACCCTATCCTCATCTGCAACAATCAAACAAATGGAGGAACTTCTCTTTTGCCCACTAGTTGTCCAGACATTAACCACAAAACCCCTGTGATTGAATAGAGCACTTTGAGGTTAGTTTGATGTTCATCTTCATCTGCTGCCTATCCCTTGCCACAACCTGTTTTTCTAGTATAGAGACCTTTATATGGTCATAACCTGAATTACATTAAACCGCTATTAGTTGAGGATTTTATCCTAGAAATCCCTTTTCTTCCTGAGAATACAATTATCCAGCAGCACCAGTCATTGTGTAGTTCTCTGTTCCCTTGTAGAGCAGCAGGATTCACTCAACATTGTTCCCTGTGAAAGAACAACTCAAAGCCTATTGTTAAATGAAGCCATCTCCGTCACGTTTTCCCCTGAATTAACCATGATCATTTTAAATCCCCTGTTTCCTTCACACTCCCTTGGCCATTACAAGCTTTGCTTAAGTCATTTAAATTACCTTCTCCTGTCCCCCCTCAACACCCCTTATCTCTCTGCCCATTTCATAACTCATCAGGGCCTTCATTTTTCCCCTCACTTCTCCCCCTTGCCCCTTTACCACCCCCTACCCAGTGCAGTCTCTCTCTCCCTCTCTCACTGACTGGATCCCAGCCCCCATCTCTCTCCCTCTCTTCACTCCCTCTCCTCAGCCCAGCTGCCTGTGGAGTTGGATGTGGTCCAGGAACAGGCAGATGGCTCTGTAATTAGAAGTGCATCTCTCCATTCCCTTTCCACTTCTCCCTGTTAAATCAAATTACAGAAAAATCCCTTCTCTGGATTAGCATTCTTTGCAGCATAGCCTCTATTCTTTCTCTCTTCCTCTATCTGCCATGTACTACAGAGGAGCAGAGGCAAAGACTAACTGACTGAGTGGTGGTTGATGGTGTTGTGAAACTGAAGACTTCTCATGCCTGTCTTCACTCTGCGGCTGTGTAGGGCCAGCATCCATTTTTGTTAGCAGTATCTAGATATGTATGATTGAATTTGTTTTATTGTGGTAACATAAAATGTCAAGTTTCATTAGAGCTGTTGATTTTCATGTTTTCAGTCTTCCGTTGATACCGTATACAATGTCATAGTGCTAGTTTGAGGCTATTGCTGTTATGTGTGTGTGTGTGTGTGTGTATGTGTGTTGGCTCACTGAATGCATGGTATGTGTGTGAGATGATACCAAGTGTGTTATAGGGAGGGGCTGCAGGCCAGGCAGTGCGATGTCACTGGGGTCCTGGGAGCTAGAGGAAGTGCTCACTGTGCACTGGGATTCAAGCCGTGGCTATGCCCAGCATGCCATGGCCGCTGTGTTCTTCTCCAAAGGCAAGGAGCCGGCCTGCCTCCACCACCGGCAGACTCCCTCTTGCCATCTTGTGGTCACTTGAAGTTTGTGTAATTAAATGGGTTTCCACAGCAAAAGTGGATTGGTACCAAGTCTTGTGATGCATGGGAATTATATAAGAAATGTTTTTTCCTACTTTCTTAAAACGTCAGTGTTTAGTATGTTAGAGTTGTTGAAAACAATAGCCACATGCTAATTGATTGCATGTTTGTTTAGGTGTATGCTTCCACGTCTGGTGATGAGTATGCCAGGGACAATGGAGGATATCCAGGTGCTAAGCCTGGTGCTGTCTACCCTGGATCTTTCTATGTGCAAGGTAACCTTTTACAAAATTTAACTGGAATTATTTATTTTTACCCTTTCTGTGTAGTTGCTTTCATATGTATTACAACTTTTCTCAGAAGACCCCTGGTCATCTTCTGGCTACTCTGCCATGCTGGGTAACTCTCCTCACATTGGACAGCCAGGCTCCTTCTCTGCAATTAACCCAGGGGACAGAATGGTGGGTAGACTTTGCAGAATCAGCCTTATTTTAACTGTCTGGTCATGTTTCTTTCCTGATTCAAATGCATTTTGTATTCATGATTTGATTAACTTGAGAGCATCATATTTCGTCAAGAACAAAAAATTTGTAATGGTCATGGGTAGCTCATATCACACAGGTCATATAAGGTGCATTATAATCAGACCTTTTTACTTCCCAAACAATTTGAAATACTTTTCAAATTAGCCTGTTTTCTGTGAGGTGTGTTTGCACCACATGAAGCTGTCTGTATTCTTTCTCCAAAAGTGTGACCCCCCCCCCCCGTCTCTGTCCCCACAGAACTATCCTCTGCACGGCACTGAAGTCAATGGCTTCCACTCAGCCCCCACCACCTACAACCACACACCCACCATCAACGGAGAAGGCATCATGGGTGAGGAACTTTTAAAAATGAACTTGTCACTTAAGTATCGCTCTAGCGTCTGTCACTGAATCGAACCCTAGTCATTTGATTGTTTTCTCCTCCCAAAAACAAATTAAATGGTCATCTGACTCACATTATTTATTTTGTGTCTGCAGCCAACCGAGGCACCACAGCTGGCAGTTCAGGAGATGAAATTGGAAAAGCTCTTGCCTCAGTGAGTTCTTCTGTTTGCTTTTTTTTTTTGCTGGGCAATAAAACAATTACGACAGTTTTCACAAGAATTTTATTTTCTTTGACAAAGTGAAAATATGTAATGTTGTCGGGCAATTTGTGTGAAGAGAGAACAAATAAGTGCAAATTTAACTAAGTGTGGTGATGGTGCTGACAAATGTACCATCAGTGGCTCAGCATCATTTTGGTTTTTCATGGTCTAATACAAAAGGAAAGTTCATTCTGAAATATTCTGACAGCACTATGATTGATTAGTGATAAATATCATGGTGACATTTTCTGCAATATTACAAGCTTTATTTTCTGCAGTCTGATGTTATTGCACTGAACAGCCATTGCTATGGCTCTCTAAAGGCATCTACATAATGTTGAGGTGTATTGATTATTTCTTTCAGATTTACCCCTCAGACCACAACAGTAATAACTTCTCCTCAGCTCCATCTACTCCTGGATCTCCTCAAGCGATTGCAGGTACAGCATAATTCTCATACAGATAATAGTAGAATTTCTGCATTTATGAAAAGTCAGAAAAAATGTAAGGTCCATTTCCCATAATGTGTCGTCTTAAACAATATAAAGAAAATTAAATTTCATAAACACCATATTTGTTCTTTAAAGGACCATAGCTTTAATTAACTTGCATCATTTCTATCTTACATTGCTTTTATGTAAAATTTGTCAATCAGATAACTGTGCAAAATTTGCCAATCAAAATGTTGCTAAACTAATTTCACTTGATTTTGCCCTTTTAATTCTGCTTACAGCCACAACTTTGTATATTGTTTCAGCTATAGAATACTTCCATCAGTCAAATTTACTTTTCAGTTTAATTGCAGCTTTTTTTCTTGGCACACAAAAAAATAGTTGAACTTGTTTGAGCAAAAATGATACTTACCATGTTTATTGAGACAGGGACATGTCTCCATCTGCTGTAAAGTTGAGAATTAGCACAAAACACTATCCCAATATTTCTCTCTGCAGGAGCTCAGTGGCAGAGACCAACCACACCCAACTATGAAGGGCAACCACATGCATTGGTATGTTAAAACATTTTTATAATACATAAAAGTTATTTGGAAGCACATAGCTTTCATCATATACAGTTTTCCTACTCTCACCTTTGTACATTAATTTTAGTAGTTTATTGCACAGTAAGTACATCTACATCAATAAAGCAAAAGCATACTGTTTGTATTTATTAGCTGTTTTTTGATTTCTTTATTTTTTCTAAGTACATATGTCTTGTATTTATGTAGCAGAGTAAAATGGAGGACCGTTTGGAGGAGGCTATCCATGTACTACGTAGTCACGCAGTTGGCCAAGGCCCTGGCTTAGAGGGCGCCCACTCTGACATGCACAGTCTGCTGTCTCCAGTACACAACGAGGGCCTTAGGGGCCTCTCTCCAGCTTTCCCCAATGCCAGCCTTGCCCTCAGCAACAGACATCCTGCTATGGTAAGGCACCTACTCAAATTGTTTCATTTGTGTTTGAAAACAATAAGATAAAGCACACTGAAATGTTCATTTGTTTCTGGTCAGTTTGATTTAGTGTATGATATCTACTGAGATTTGTGAACAGGTCACTATTTATGGTTACATTGTCACTGGAGAGTGGTGTGTTAGGAGCAGTACATGCTCCTTCTACCAGCTCTGGAGGAAACTGTCAGTGTCAAGGTTAAAATATCCACAATGTGCAATATACTTAGATTTATTATTTGATGAAATGTGGGCACAAAAGGTATCTTAATTTTATATTTTAGCTTTATGCTGCAGTTTCCCTTTTTGTGCAAGAAAAACTGAGGGAAAAACAATAAAAACTTGCATTATTCTTTATTTATTTCCCTGATAAACAAACTGTGACTGTGTTTTATGCCACCTGCTGGCTAAAAATAAAACTGCAAGCCAATAGAATCATTTTCATGTATAGTTTTTTCAGTGAGTGAAGTAACATGGTTCCATAGAAAGGTTGACAAACTGTGTGTATGACATTGGTAGTTACCTATGCCATAAAGTGTATGTCTTTGTTCATTCTGTTCTGTAGACTTTTAATGGTATTTCTTTGTAGCCATGCATACTCTGCAAGTTAGTTGGACTGATGCATTTTGTTGGAGGAACCTTTGCAGTCTTTTTTTTTTTTTTTTCTTCTTTTTTTTCTTTAAGTGGTGCTTTGTCTGTACCTTGTGAAATAATTACTCTCCTCCATCTTCATCAGCAGGGAGGAAAACATGAGGAACCCACAGGCCTTCCTCCTAGCAGCACTCTTCTGCATGGTCATCACGCATCTGGACCCACACCGTCCGCTGGCCAACCGGAAGGTTTTACCAGTTAGTCAGACTAATGGCTTGTTACTTAGCAGAACACTTCTGTTGCTGTTGTATCATTACGTTATAGAATGACTCACATTTCTGTGGAACATTAATACTGAAACGAAAGATTGATTTTGCACAAGTGCTGATGAACATATATATACATTTATGTGCATTTGGTCTTCTTATTCTCTGTTTAACTTTATTAGTTTATGACTTGCATTACATTCCCTCCTCAGATGAAGGGAATTTTGATGAGCTCTATCTGAAATTTAAAGGTTTTAGTGCCTTAGAATTAAATGCTCATGTTTTTGTGCTTGTCCATAGATCTCCCTGGCGGTATAGCCCGCTCCACACACTCCTCCAGCAGCTCAGACATCAAGAGGGAAGACAAAGAGGATGATGAAAACTCTGTTGCAGACAAGTCTGAGGAAGAAAAGAAGGACTCCAAAGTAGCACGCAGTCGAACAAGGTAAAGATGCACTGTTTCACAGTTGCTTTACTCTGCAGTTTTGTTTTAACCAGAAATGTCTCAACTGTGCTGTTAATGTCATAACGTGCTGTTAAGATCATGTGCAAACAATTTTATCCCACAAAGGTGGAGATTATCTTGTCACAGCAGCAAAGCATGAGAATATTAAGGAAATCATTTGATGCTGGAAACATCTGCTTCCAGGTTCGAAATGTCAGCTGTTAAATGAGCTGCTTTTAAAAGACAGTCTTTTCATCTTCATCATCTACTCTTTCCCGTGTGTCCCACTGACATCCCAGGCTATGTTAGGTGTTTAACAATGTCAAAATCTCCCCTCCCTTCATGTCACGTTTTCAGAAAGGAGGCGTTGACCCTCCAGATGCTCTCTGGGCTTTCAGACCAGAAAGATGAGTAAGTTTCTCCAATAGAGAATAAACTTTTTGTGCTTTATGGGATCTTGCCAGACATCACTCACAGCACGTGTTCATGGAGCTGCTGTCTAAAATCTGAGTTTTGATTGGCACAGTCACTGTGATCTGATATTCTGAAATGTATTGTCTACCATTGATTTGAACTATTTCTGCACATAAGCTGCAATTAAATTTTGACATTGAAATTCATTTTGATTTTTAAACTAAACATACAACATCCCTGTCATCCCAATGACACAAAACATGAATTTACAGGATCAGCAAGCTGCAGGGTGAAGTTACAACTTATCATACCTTCATATCTTAGAATGCAAAATTGATGTAAAACCATTAGGTACAGCTACAAACAATACACACACTGCGTCGGCCAATATTTAAGGTGGACCTGTCCAACTTTTGTGGGATGATTTTGATGAAGTGATTTTTCATGGGAAATAGTTTTTGTTGGGTAATGTTTTTATAGTGTTGATTGAAGTTACAGTTGCTAAATGTCAGTAATATTATGAGCATTTTGGTGTTTTGAGTTTTCTCCCCATCCATTGCTTCAGTAACTGTATTTGCAACTATAGTCAGGACAATGAAGATGATGAGGACATTCCCCCTGAGGTGAAGATGGAGCGTGAGAGGGAACGACGAGTGGCTAACAATGCCCGCGAGCGTCTCAGAGTACGGGACATCAATGAGGCTTTTAAGGAGCTTGGGAGGATGTGCCAGCTGCACCTCAGCCATGACAAACCTCAGACCAAACTTCTCATCCTGCACCAAGCCGTCAATGTCATCCTCAATTTAGAACAACAAGTCAGAGGTCAGTCTGCAAGCAGCACAAAATGGAGAGGAAGTGTTGTTTAGCTCTGTTTAAAAACACAGGTTATTCCCTGTTAGTAAGAAGGGCTGTTTCTTTTCTCTGCCAGAGCGTAACCTTAACCCCAAGGCAGCATGTTTAAAACGTCGTGAGGAGGAGAAGGTGTCTGGAGTGGTGGGTGAGGCACCCATGCAGCTCTCAGGAGGCCATCCTAGTATGGGAGGAGATGGCCACAATCCAGTTGGCCACATGTAACACCAGGTATGCCTGTTGAGTGATTACTTTATTTTGGTTGATTAGATGATTTTATTAGTATAGTTACATTTTTAGGAGTCACTATTGTTCCTAGTACTTTGTAGTTTATCTAGTAGTACTACATATCTTGATGTCTTTTATTATATAGGTATAAATGATTGTGGTCTTTCCAATTTACAGATCTGGTGGTGTTTCCTTGGCTGTCAGAGGATGTGGCCTTAACCGATTTCTTCCACCCATTATTCTGCGTGTGTGTGTGTGTGTGTCTGTGTGTGTGTGTGTGTGTGTGTGTGTGTGTGTGTCTGTATATCTATGTGGACATATGTGTATTGTCCATTCAAGTTTCAAGGTGCACACCCACACACTTGTACACACATGCATACTGCCAAAACTGACACAGTCTGTTTGTCGCACTCCCAACCATGACTACAAGCTCAAATGTGAAGAACTTTTTTTAGTTTTTCTTTGTTTTATACATGTACATTTTTTTTTTTTTTTTTTTTTTTTTTTTTTTTTTTTTTGGTTTCCACAAGACGATGGAACACCGGAGTACCTTTTGTCCTGCCACAAATTGGGACTTCACACACTGCCGAGAGGTGCTCTGGTGAAAGAAAGGAGACCTAAACAAACACAAATTGAATCAAGGATTTGTGCCTAATTGTTACGTGTTTTCTATTTGACATTTAAGCAAATTGCTTTACATGTGAGGAACATTTATTGTGAGGGATTGCTTATGTGTATGAGCAATTATTTTTTAATGTGTCATTCCCAGCGTGATGGTACAGTCTTACATATGTTATGTAACAAAGCTTATAGTTGAAGTTGAATTGTTTAAATTCAGTGACTTTACCTTGATCTCATCAGTAAATGTTTGGAGATGGTGTGGAAAGGTCCACAAGGGAAAGGTCAATGTTTTGACAGTTCAGATGCAGCTTATATAAAAGACAGGAACTCTGACCTAGAGGCAACTCTGACTGAAGCCCAGTCTCATCCTACAAGGCACCTGGAGACTTGGAAGCGAAGACTCCTTCCTTGAAGGTTATGAATTTTCCAAGTGTGGGAGAATCTGTCAACTACAGAACTGTTCTTCCTCTTTGTTGACCATGAATTCAAGTGTTACTCCAGTAGTCCCTTGTCATAGGTTCAGGTTTTTGTACTGCTTTATGTACTAAAGCATGCATAGACAAGACAAAGCACAGTTGTGTAGGTGTAGGCTGGAAGTTAAATGTCGACCTGTAGTGCATTTCAGTCCCTAAAAGTCTTGTATTAAAGCCATTTTAAGACTCTTGCTAAGTGATTAGCACCAATGAGTGCTGTTACTTTAATAATATGGTTTACTGTTAATGCCGGCAGACATAACAGCTCAAGTTTTTTCCCCTTAATTGATGTTCTGTAAAACTATCTGGGGTCCTTTGATGGAGGGATCTCATCAGTCCACAGTTGTTGAAGCAGAAAAGCCTTTGTATAACGATGGCGTTCTCTTCCTAAATGAGCATTCCCACTGAGCTACAGCCCCTTCACCTTCCTCCTGAGAAAGTTTGCTCTCACGTTTCTTACCGAGAGAAGTGACGTGTAAATTCACTTCATACATTACTCTTTCATTTTTCAAAATTAAATATATATAAAAATATATATTTTTTGTTAGTCTATACATTGTAGATTTTTTTTACATAAATGGCAATATTAGTTTGAAGTTTAGAGTGTATTGTAGATGAGTTGAATAAGGGGATATTTGACATTTAAATAAATTTCGTCAAAAATTACTTCAAAATTGAACCTCGATGGCAGAGGAAAAGGGTCAACAGATGATAAATGGAAAATGTTGGTGTATCCTTTATTCCAGGTTTTGTTGTAAGGCAAATCATCAGCTACCCAGATGAATTCTTTCTTTTTGGTAGTATGTGAAATGATTTTGTGCTACAGTCCTGTTGGTGTTCTTACTTTGACAGTGGGGCACTGTGGAAAAAATGTGGGAAGGGATCTTTGTTTCTAACAGTAATTATGCAACTGGTTCTTGAATGTAGCTACCATACAAATGTGGATTGCCTTCATTTTTATTTGTGTTCCTTGGTTTTGCCAGTGCGGTGTAATAGTTTTCATTCATCTTTTCCTAATGTCTGCCCTCAACCAAGTGGCTCTCAAGGTGCAGCTCATCTTTTAGTGTCCTGCACATTTATTTTGGACTCAGATGTCGGTATTTGGGTTGTAAGGGATAATATAAACAGTGTTATTGTGATGTTATTCCTATGTCATGTCATGTTGTGAATGATTTTTACCAACATGTAATCACAAATGAGATATAGAGCATTTTCTTTGTTTAATTTCTACAAAAAGAGAAGAAGAGAAAGACCTATACAAATCAATAGTGTGGCCTTTTCATTCTCAAGACTTAAGATGTCATGATGGGAGAGTGATACCTTAACAGTGCCTGAACTTGTATTTTCATTTAAAAGTTTTATTTTGTCAGCCGTATCATTTCATTTATCATGGAGATTAAAGAGGTACTTGTTCATTCCCCCACCCTCCCTTCTCCTAATGCTTTTTTTCAATTTTCAGGAAGAAGTTTAATGGTATAAAGAGATTTTCTTTGTGTATCTAGTTAAATAAATAAATGTTACGTAGATCTTGTTTAGTTTTTATTCATTTTTTTGTAATTATTCAACTGGATTATATTGTCCGAATTGCTGTTTTAGTTGAGGTCATGGGTCCAGGTCATGAGTTTTCCTTCTATCAGCCCTATATTGCTACATCACTTGACATAACAGGGTTCAAGAGATGCTGCTTTTGGCTCTGATTGTCTGCTTTTGGTGCACATTAACATGTTTGAGTGTATGTGTTGCTTCAGTTTCAATGTAGGGAGTGACTTTTATTTTCCATAGTAGCTGAAGCCTCTAATGACTTGGAGAATTTCAAATTTATGTATATCAGAGTGCAAGCCATTTGCTGCAGTGTCATTCAGTAAATGTAGTCTTCAGTGACAATTTTCACCTCTGACCTTTTACTCTTCCAGATCTTTGATGGCATTGACAGTGACTTTTTGTGAGAAGTTCTGACCACTTCTTTCAAAAAGCTGTATTTGAAGCTTTGGTTTATTATTATTATTATTACAAGATCAATAAGTGTGTTGGATATTGCCCAACTGTTCCATGGGAGAAGTGACTACATGTCATTTAGTATTCTGTGAAAATCCCACTAGTCTGCAATCTGGAGAACTTTATTTCTCAACACAAGTGTTGACTGTAACAATTTGCAGAAAAGCATCACTAACCACTGCAGGAGCACATGATGTTAATAGAAAATTTCAATGTTATGATGGAAAGTGTTGAGTCGATGGGCTTGGACTTGTTTCGGTATAAGAAAGCGGTAATAAAATACTTGCTTTCATCAATTTTGTCATATCTCTGAAACTAAAAAGGGGGAGTGTTAAACACATTTACAGGTACACAGAACCTGACATCTTGAAGTGAGGAAACTGATGACTCCTGCAGGCTCCTCAGTACCTCACTCAAGCTCTGTCTTTTATATATATAGTTAAATATATATAGTTGAGAACTGTCCTGTATATAACAGTAATGTAGCAATAAATGTGCCATTTTTAATAACAGATTATACCTTTTCCAATGTCTGGCTTTTGAATATTGTATACATAAAAAGGAAAATAAAGGAAAACATTGTAATAAAGGGTTTATTGTAGTTTGGAAAATGAATTTGTTCATATTTTCTATTGTCAATAACTGGTTAGGGAACAAATGTATTGATCACAGCCTGACTTTGTAACACCACATTAAATTCAAAGCATGATCCATGATGATACTATTGTTTTCATACTCACACACGACTCGCGTATTAAGTAGCTGAATGATACACGGATTAGTTTTTTTTGTTTTGTTTTGTTTTGTTTTGTTTTTTTAAAACAGCTCCATCATGCACGCAGAAACCTTTTGAAATGGTGGCCTGTAATAACACGTAACACTTGGGTTATTTGTAACAGGCATGAGAAGAGGCAGCCCGGGGTCCTTCAGAGCCATCAGTGCAACGTTATTGTATGGAGTGAAAACAACCGACAGAAGGTCAACATGGTCCAGAAAATACTCAGCACAGTGGTCGGTGCCAAGTACGTGTCTGTACTAAGGACGTGGTAAGTGAAATGAGTGACAAAAGTGAAGCATAACACTGGCCCTTTGTCGCTTTCAAAACGATGTTCACGCATGTGTCATTCTGTGTGTCCCAGCTAACTTTAGCTTTAGCATTGAAGAAGGTTAGTGCCAGAGGTTTTACATGGACCTGAATAGATTTGTATTGATCGCTGTTTTAGTTGTCGATATTTAAGCCTTAGGTATTCTAACATATCTCAGTTCACTTATGAAATATTTGATCAGTTTATTAGACTCATATATTTCACAACTGCAGATAGTCACGGGTGTATATTGAATAACATTTGTTATTATTATGTTTATCATTAGAGTCGTAATGAATAGTGTGAAAATGTGTTTCTGAGTGTTTGTTTTGTTCACAGCAATAGGCTCAATTATAAAGATTATTAGCTACAGTCATTTATTCTGTCTTAGGTCAAAAATACGCACCAGTAAGAAATGTCTAAGCTCAACATTTTGTCTGTTAGTTGACAAATTAATTGTTGCTTTTTTAAAATCTGTAATTTACCTTTGACTATGCAAAATTTAAACTAGTGCTCAAGCTATTTAATTTCAATCGAGCCTGCAGCAATCACAAACAATAATATGATGAACTACAGCCAATGAGTAAATAAAAATAAATAAATGAAGTTCATTCTGTTTTAGTCAACAGATTTCTGAAGATTGACGTATTTATATTGCAGTATATTGATTGTGCAGTTGAATTTATGTTTCATTCATAAATTCCATTTTTTTTGTGTCTCTTTTTTTTTCCCCATTTAGGGTACCAAATATGATCACTTGGGGCACGGTGGGTGGAGTGGCGCTTGTTCACTTCACAGACTGGCGTGTAGTTCTAGACTATGTGCCATACATTAATGGGAAATTTCGCACAGATGAGTAGTCTCACACAACTTTAAAATGTGAGTAGATTGTCGTAACTGCAACATGTAACTGAGCAATCTTCAACATACCGTGTTCGCAACATTCAATTGAGGTTGAGACCCACCCAATAAACACTCTAAGGATTTCTTAAATTTTCTTTCACATTCCTTCCATGTGGAAGTTTGTTGCAACTCATGCATCTGCACATGCAACCCATACTGAAGTCAGAAATGTTTCAAACATCTGCAGCGCTCACTGACCAAAGCTTATCATGGGCTGCAAATCAAGACTTTATGCTTTCTGCAAATGGGTTGCACTAGAAACACTGAAATAGAAAGGGTCACTTTTTTAAAAATAAAAATAAAGGTTTAGAAATTTTGGGTTTAACAATTACCACTTTACCCCACTGATCAAGTATAATATCAGTATCATAATACTATTTGAACATAACTCATAATAGCCATTATAAATTAACACTAATATTGTGTTGGTAATTCCAAGCCCTATTAATAGATAATATTTGAAAGTTGCCACACCATTGTGAACCCTCTGCCACTCTCATCACTACCACACTGAACCTCTGTTGAGATATATGATTGTGCCAGAAATTATTCACTGGTGACAAACAGGGATTTTCCTGAAAAAGTAAGGAGGTTTCCAGGCTCTGAGGCAGGAAGGATGTACTTTTCACACATTCAGACAGATGTTTGTACACATTTTGATAATGAATGGGCTGTGTGTCTGCCTACAGGACCAGCGCTTGGGGATGGGCACATATGTGGATGGCTTTCCTAACACAAGCTTAAGTAGGATGCCTTGCCTCAACAATCAGGCAGTGGGGGCTTGTTGGGAATTTGAACTTCAGGATGCACCCTGCATAAATACTGTTTTTTACCCAGCATTATTTAATGTGAATAAATCTTCAATTGACCCCAGTGAGTCCAGTCATTCTCTAAATTTCCAGTTATTATAGTGTTTTTTTTTTCAACAGCTTGGTGAGATATTTCTTAAATGTGTAATGTAATAAATGTGATTATGACAATTTGTGGTGTAGAAATAGTGTGAAAAACATTTTAATGAAGAGAAAGCATATGTATAATCTCTGATAATATAATCCTTAATGCGTGCTAAATGACAGATATTCATATAAGTAATAAGCCCAGCTTCACGCTGAGAATACCCCTCTTCTGGCCAGACATTAGACTCATTTTATAAGCCAGACTGCGAAATTTGCGTGGATAATGTCTTTCATTTTCCCATCGAGGGGGAGGGGACTGAAAGAGGAGAGGGGAGAAGGGATTTAACATAGCGAGAGGGAGAAAACGAGATAGTGTCTTCAAGATGGATAAAAACGAGTAAGTACATCGTCTGAAGGGTAGAACAACCATCAGAAATGTTCTTTTATTGTAACTGGGTCGATAAATGCGCGATATGTCGTTTTCCTAAATTATTTGGAAAGTATCATCGATCAGGCTCGTCTCGCATTTGCAAACAGCAATGCTGTGGCCATCAGCTCGGATGTCGAGCTTTTCTTTAGCATCAGTGCAGAATGCTTTAATAATCCTGCTATTTGCAGCTAGTAATGATCCAACAAGACTCGATGTTTTGCGTCGACAGTGGACGATCTCGACATGGATTCGAACCGTGTAAAGCGCATCATGTTTTTCCTACAGTCTTGTTGTATTCACAGCAGCGATGCACTTAAATGCATGACATGCTTTTTAAAATGGTGTCTGTATTTGATCGATGAGATGTACTTTGCTCATTCATAAAAGCCGGCTCCGGGGCTCGATGACAACGCCAGGCATTGTGGTGGTGAAAGGACTCTCCGATTTCACGGCGCTTACATGAAACTTTGACGTTTTGTTTAGCGGGCGGGATGAACACGCAGGTGCTGCTCTGCTGTATCCGGCACAGCTCATTTCTAAGTCTGGGTTTGTTGTCACTGCATCTGCGTGATAACTGAGCCGTCTATTTGTAGCTGTAGCCTGATTTATGTTTGCAGTGTTACCGCTGCTGTGGCGCCCTGCATCAAGCTGCACACCGGGGAAAGTCTCGCTACGGGTGTAACCTTTCAAAATAAAAGACCGTTTATACGTTATAGGATAAGGGTTTTTATTAATGTTTTGCCATGGGAACAGCCTTTGTGCGGCCTCACTGTTATTGAAAAACCGGTGACTTCAATTAAATCGCGACTGTGCCTTTATTTGTTATATAATCTTAGTCCCGTCTTGCTCATATCTAGTTTTTTATGGAAAAATGGACATAAAAATTCAGGACGGTGAAACATGGATATGCATTACAATATAGCAAAGCAAATCCATGTTTTAAAATCAAGAATGAGCTTTGAGTCACAGTTTTACCTAAAATAAATAAATGGAGCTCTACTAAAGTCTTTGCTTTTTTTTATAATAAATTAGGCAATGTTGCAATTACTGTACATAATTTTGAATGCATTTTTTTATATATATTATTTGGAATAGTTCTTTTTATAGTATTGTTGTATGCGGGGTTTAGTCTTATATTATCTCTGCTTAATTCACATTTGAATGAAAATATATAATACTTGAAATGTTCGCTTATCGTTATAAACAGAACAGCCAAAATAATCCATCCATGCACCACACGCATTTCGATGTAAATTTACTGTAAAACATTTCGTCTTAGCTGTTGATATTAACTAAAGTGTAAATTTTGAATTTTAAATCAAACCTAGCTCTACATTTCATCCTCTTTTTTTGCCTTGAAAAATATGTGCTTTTACTCTGAAGTCCCAATCACTTCCTGCCGTGCGTCGGCTGCGTCGCGGCGTCTTGACGCAGCTGTCCTATGTTTTCCTTGCGGATGTAGCCCTCGTGCTCCGGAGACCCGCGCGAGGTAGTGATGTGGCCGAGGTCCGCGGCGGAGCGATCTGCGCGACGACAAAGAGCTGGATGTTGTCAGCAGCAGGGAGATCCCATTACTGAGGGCGCATGTTGTGATCTGGTCGAAACAAAAGCGTGAGAAGCGATAGGCCTGAAATCTAAAGAAAGAAAAGAAACAAATCCTAAAGTCCAGTGTGGTTATTCGTTGGAGTAACTTTTAGTGGATTTATAGGCTGCTCGCGTGGGAAATGGAGAAGAAAAGGTGGGATTGCACTGCTCTCCCCAAGGGCTGGAAAATGGAAGAAGTGACCAGAAAGTCGGGTTTGTCCGCTGGAAAAAGCGATGTCTATTATTTTAGGTACTAAACGAACGAGGGCTTGCAAATCATAGCGGTGCACACAAGACACCGGGTTTGCGGATGGAAACATACGGGACTATGATAACCGGGGTGGGGGGGGAGACGTTGGTCGGTATTAAAGTTTGGGATGGGAAGGGGGGGGGGTCTGTTTGCAGCGGGGCAACAAGGCCAACCAGGCCGGCCCCTCTCACAGTCTGTTGGGATAAGAAGCAGTGTGTCCAAACGCACAGGCTAGTACTAGCAGCTGCTCAGTCCCGGCGAGGCCGCCGATGAATAAAACTCAGTGTGATCTCAAGTTAACCCTCTTTATTTCCCACTGACGTGAATCAACAACGCCAGATTTGTTTTCATTTAGCAGAGGAGAAGAACAAGATGAGGAACAGAGGCAAGAGAGGGGGGAGGCGGGTCGGTTGTATAGTTTGTGGTAGGCTAACTGTACAATCATACTGGTGTTAACTGTGGTGTGTGATGTAAGAGACATTTGCATGACTTACTAGCACGTATCCACCCACAGTTGTGCCTTTGTTGGTCATTGCTCAAGCTAAATGATAGTGTTGCTCTCCAGTGGATCTCCAATGTTTCCATTCTGAAACATTTGGTCAAGTCTGAGTACTGCCATGTTTACATCCGTTCACTGATTCTCAGAGGTTATTTTCAGGGCTGTGCGTATGATGTTGAGTATTTGTTATATATGATCATATCTACTCCTCATTTACTAAACGTGTGCAGCTGTTAATAGATAACAGGGTTTAGACAGTATTCATCAAATATTGCACCCATTTCACAGAGTATTGTGATATTGGTCATTGCTCATTTGAATGTGCTCTTGCCTTTGACCTGTTGCATGTTGTGGTCCTGGTGTGTAACTTTCTGTCTGCTGTGTGTACGTGTGTTTTGTTTCTTTGCCCTCATCTCCACTCAGTTTTCAGTGTTGGATGTCTTCTGTCCTGACCTGTTTGTTTTTGTGAGACACGATATTAGTGCCGTGGTTTCTGATCTTGTCTTGTCGCTGCCTCCTCCTGCCAGTCCATCTGGGAAGAAGTTTCGGAGCAAGCCTCAGCTAGCCCGTTACCTTGGTAACCAGATGGACCTCAGCTCCTTTGATTTCCGCACAGGGAAGATGCTGATGAGCAAGCTGAACAAAAACCGTCAGAGGCTACGTTATGATAACAACAATCAGAACAAGGTGAGATAGAATGAGCAAACTCAGCCGATGGTCACTTGGACACTATAGCTGTGTCCCAATCACTCTCTGTTTGCTGTGTACTGTGCACCGTATTTACTGTCTGGGTATGTGAAATGTATGCATTTTATAGTGTCTTCAAAGTGTCCATGGCATATACCGTACTTTCTGCTAACAGTCCTACAATGCAATGGTGTACTTTCATTAGATGGAACACTTGTTGATGATTATACGAAATGACTGTGATTCATAAGTGTCTGAAATCTCACTTTCCTCCACTTTTGACTGTTAATAGATCAAAGCTCTGTTGACCAGAACCATTCATTCACTCTCAATAGAGTTGACATTCTGCTGTTTGATGGTAATGAGGGCAGCATAAGACATATTTTCAACTAAAGGGTTAAGCAGATGGGAAGATTTTATTGTGTGTGTGTTTTTTATATAAATGTAACTAGCTTATGTAAATCTGGCATGTCATCTATATAAGTGTCCACCAGATGAGAGAAATTTTTTATCTGGTGACTTATTTAAACGTCTTTACCAATTTATCTTTTTCCTATTTTGTAACTAATAATCTATTTTTTAACTTTATGAACTATGTGGAATGGCTGATTATGTTGAACACCATTTAGTGAAATAGAAACATTTCATCAGCTCACCAGATTAAAAAAAACCTGTTTTTTTTTTTTTTCTTTTTCCTTCCAGATTTGATTTTGTACACTGGATCAGTTCAATTAGCTGTTGAAACCTGTTGAAATGAATGAGAGAATGAGAGACGTCATCTCATGTGATCCTAAGAGATTCTTAGAATAAGATATTATCTTTTTTCTCCCGTCCAAACTGGCTTCACCCTCCCTCTTTCTTGTCTTTCATTGTTAAGGGCAAACCTGACTTGAACACATCACTTCCAGTCAGACAGACGGCCTCCATCTTTAAACAGCCTGTTACCAAGGTTACGAACCATCCCAACAACAAAGTGAAGACAGATCCTCAGAAAGCCGTCGACCAGCCCAGACAAGTGAGGCGCCTCTTCTTTTTACCATTAACTTCATCCCCCACACATGCCTGAGATGCGTGTTAACTGATACTGTAGCTTGTCAGCTCTGAAACTAGGCACGCTAGAATTAAATTTGAAAACGCTGATGGTGGATTTGTTTTTTGCTGCTCTAGAACCAGATTACTTTTCTTCCCATTTAAAACTGTGTGCAGCTAAAATTCTTCCTTTGTTCACAGCTGTTTTGGGAAAAGAAACTCAGTGGTCTTAATGCTTATGACATCGCAGAGGAACTGGTGAAAACAATGGAACTGCCTAAAGGCCTGCAAGGTATTATATGTTTAATATTGTTCCTCCATCCCTAATAAAGTTTCTTTTCTGACATAACATTTTTTTATTTGTATTACAAAAAGAACCATGCTTCATTTTCTTTTTATAACTAAACCTGAGTGCAGTCATTTTGTTTGTTTCTTAAACTGTCTTATAACCACGCGGCTGGGCCCTCAGGTGTTGGTCCAGGCTGCACAGACAAGACTCTCCTGTCGGCTATTGCGAGTGCTCTCCACACCAGTGCTGCGCCCATCACCGGCCAGCTGTCTGCAGCTGTGGAGAAGAATCCAGGAGTCTGGCTCAACACAGCACAGCCACTGTGCAAGGCCTTCATAGTTACTGATGAGGACATCAGGTGGGTAACCAGTGCACCATCATCATCACTCAAGCCAGATCCAAAAATTCAAAACCAGTTTGTGTACCTTGTTTAAAAATGTAACGTTTTTGGTATTTAGCAAAACATATGTGTGCCTGTGAAATAGCTCAGATCTTTTTTCATCTTTTGCTGGCCAGAGACAGCACAGTGGAGTCTGTTCAGAGTTTTGTCGGTAAAAACACGCCATCTGCTCGTTGCTGAGTCAGTGGCTGTTATAGGCTGCTATAACTGCCACAACTGTAACAGCTTCCTGTTTTGTTTGTGTGTAGGAAACAGGAGGAGCTGGTGTACAGTGTGAGGAAAAGGCTGGAGGAGGCACTGATGGCTGATATGTTGGCCCATGTGGAGGAGGCTGCCAATGAAGGGGAGGCTCTGAAGGAGGAGGGCAACGGCAGTGAAGACATGGAGAGCGTATAGCGCAGGTTGGTTAAGGGACAGTTAGCCAATGAAGATATCTAAGATTTAACAAGACATAGGTGCTGCACAGAGAGTATATGCTCTTATAATTCACAGAGAAAACTAAAAAACTCTGATCTGGGAATTTGGCAAAAATAGAATAAAACTTCTTGCTCTTTTTAGTTTGTAGCAGTTTGAAGCCATATCCAAAATTTGGCATCTAGTGAATACATTAAATAATAAAGTTTGAAATTCAAACTAAAAAACTAATCTTTAAACTCTTCTCCTGTAGGGTTGTGTAAAGTCTGGATGGGTTTATTCAATGCCTACAAACACAACCATGAGCAGCAGAAGTCCTGTACCTGTCCAGCTCTGAAGAACTGTCCCCCAGTATCTGTGTTTATCTCAAACCTAAACCTGACTTACAGCTGTGCAACCTGAAGAACTGTCATCCCCTCACCTAACACTAAACACTTGGGGTCCCAAATGCATCATTAACCAATGGATGGCACTCCTTGACTTCAACCGTCAATAAAATGACTGAAATGAATGAGTTAACATACTTCTGAGCCAAGAAGATTTTTGACTAGAACATTTTTTTAAAAAATCCCCTTAACAGATTCCATCAAATGAACTTTCTGATATTAAAAAAAAAACATCTACAGTGGGTCAGATTCAGTGATTGATATGAGTGTTTTTTTACTAAAAGGTTTTGAATGGGTTTGAATTTTGTGTGACAATCAGGTCAAAACCAACCATTTTATCGTGTCGCTAACAAGGCGATTTCTGTGCTTTTTTTGTTTTGGGCAGATTGGAACTGTTTTGTATTTTTTTGAATTTTATGACACACTCCTTGAGTAGTCTGGCACAAAACACACAAACCTGTCTTTTCTTGCAGGACCAGTCGAGGTTTAGCTGCAGCTTGAGTTGAGCTAATCTGAGTGGGCCTCAGGACCAAGTTACAGGCTGCTGGCATTACTAATGAAGTTGGAGTTTATAGTGGGGAGGGGACTGAGGTGACTTTTTACTGTTTTCAAGCAGTTATTATCTTTCACGTCACCTGTGTTAACCTGTGAGTCATGTTCAGTATTGACCAAAGAGGAGACATGTCATTTTCTATAGGGTGCCACTGTGTATTATATATTGGCTCTGCTGTTGTATAACTAAACACTTAAAAAGTACACATAATGGAGAGGAAGACAAAAGAAATGACTTGAAACCTCTTTCTATTGTATGATTAATACTGTTTTTTACTCTGGTCATCATCATAGGTGCTTACTGATGTTGTGAAACATTGCTGTGTAGTGCCAAGGCTTTGTTTCTGTCACAGCTTCAGTCTGTCTTTTTTTTTTTTTTTTAAAAACGTGTCAATGTTACCACACACATGCTGCCTCCTCATAAACCCACGCACAAAATTGGTGACACAGCAAACTATAGTAAAGGTTTAGTTTTAAAGTCTTTTCATTTACCTGAGGAATAATGAGTCTGTATTTTTATCCTTGTTTGTCAAGATTTGATGTTGAATAATGTATCAAGCTGAAATCATGAAATTCCCTGCTCAATATCAGCAGGCTGATTGCTGAAATGAATTTGATTGTATTAATTATTAAAATGAGTCAGTGTCTCACTGGATGTGCTGCTAGTTTATGTTTATTTTGGGCACTTGCACTTTTCTAGCTGTTGGTAAACCTGTATTTACGTTTATCAGACCCCCCAAAAAAGTGGGCTTCGAAAGAAGCAAGCTCCTTGGATGTAGTAAACTCTGCACATGAAAATGGACAAACCCCTGCATTCAATCCATGCATCCTCCCACAGATTAACAGTTAACCTGACAGTCCTCATGCTTCTATGTGAGCTTGGGCAAAGTGCAAAATACTGTCACCTGAACAGAAAGCAGAGGGTACCGGCTGTTCATTCAGAGGGACAGGCTGGTATTACCTCTTCTAAAGTTTTAAATGATGTCTGCCCTCATGTTTTAAAGTGGTTAAAATGGCCACACTGGAGTTATACAGCAAGGTAAGAAGGACTCTTTGTGTTTGTTTTGTTTATTTGTTTTTTGCATGTTAAAGTGATGCAGGCATTATCATTTATATTCATATTATTTCTGGTGGATCCTAAAGCTTATGATATAGAAACAATATTGCTAATATTCTTGATTCTAGTTGTGTATGGCATCTGGTAAGCAACTGTTAGACCTATGGAAATGTATGCACATTTTTAAAATGTATTAACTTTCAGTTAGTTTTTCAGCCAATAGTTTATAATGGATAATAGGCTGTGTTTAACATCTGCACACAAACTCAAGCAATAATGTGTACAAACTGTAATGACTGTGGATTAGAACTTAATATATGAAACTTACACAGTAATAACCACATTATACTCGCTGGTGGTAGATAATAGCTCACCCATTCTGGTCATTTAGAGTAGAATGACCAATGTTAATTTTTAACAGTGTTTAGGAGAATTTTATGTTGATGAGTGATAAATCTGTTGCCTAGGTGGCACCAGGAAGTGTGCCATCTACTTGAATAATGTGAGATAGAAAATATATAATGAAAGTCTCTTCAGATTGGTCCAGCACATGCAAATTCACTTTGGAGTCTTTAGCCTTCACAACATGTAAATACACAACTGAAATAATCTGTTTCTTTCTTAGGGGGCAAGTGTGTGGATTCCTGACCCAGATGCAGTTTGGGTTTCAGCCCAACTCCTGCAGGACTACAGTCATGGAGAGAAGCATCTACTGCTGCAACTCTCTGATGGAAAGGTGAGTCTAGAAATCAGTGTGAGTGATCAAGTTTATTGTATTCTTAAAACATGATGATGCCTTTCCACAAGAACTTCTACTTTTTCCTTTGATAGGAGATAAATTACCCAGTGAGCTCTCCCACCGGTCTCCCACCACTGGGGAACCCCGACATCCTGGAGGGTGAAAATGATCTAACAGCACTCAGCTTCCTCCATGAACCTGCTGTCCTGCACAACCTCCGGGTTCGATTCCTGGGCTACAGCAGCATCTACACATATTGTGGTGAGTGCAGAAAGAGAATAGCCGACAAGAGGGGGATTTAAAGAAATCTTACTAAAACAAGGATGACTGCACAACACACATGTAAGTGACACTGGCAGGCTGCCAGCAGCAGCCAGCTCCTGTCTGCTCCTGTCTGCATGATGAGAGCTCATAATGTCAACTGTATTACAGCGAGTCAAAGGTTGAGACAGAGGCAACTCCCTCACTACCACTGGTTTAAGTTCTGTTATAGGAAATTGTCACTTCACAAGCAATTTAACACCTGCTGAAAGTGTTTTTCTGACCTCTAGTGGCTTAAACTCTCACTGTGCCACAGTGATGTACTAACTAGTATATAAAATCTCTATAAGAAGTGATAGGTTGTGTTTTTATATTCAATGTAATGCTGAATGCATTATGCTTTCCTGTCATCCAGGTATTGTTTTAGTTGCCATCAATCCTTATGAACAGCTCCCCATATATGGAGAGGAGGTGATAGACGCTTACAGCGGCCAGGACATGGCCGACATGGAGCCTCACATCTTCTCTGTGGCTGAGGAAGCCTACCGCACTATGACAAGGTCAGAGGTCAAAGAGTATAGGTCAGGTCATTTGAACTGTAAACAGGGGAGAGAGTGCTGATGTCCTTTCAAAGTGTAAACATCAGAGAGTGAAGTTAGTTTTTCATATCGGGGTTTTTTTTTTTCAGCAATGGTGATCTGGCTGGTCTCCGTATTGCTTCACAATGTGAATTTGATAGCCTCTCTTCTTTGTGTTTATAGGGAAGAGAAAAACCAGTCTATCATCATCAGTGGAGAGTCTGGCTCAGGGAAAACAGTCTCAGCCAAATTCACCATGCGATACTTTGCTGTGGTTGGAGGAGCCACACAGCAAACCAGTGTGGAGGAGAGGGTTCTGGCTTCTAACCCGATCATGGAGGTGATGGATGCTTGGACAGATTTGCTATTTAGAAATTAAGATCTTCCTCTCATGTTATTTCAAGATACAAAAAAACAATTCTGGTTTCTTGTCTACAGTCTATTGGAAATGCTAAAACTACTCGAAATGACAACAGCAGTCGTTTTGGGAAGTACATTGAGATCGGCTTCGGTAGAAAGGGGGACATCATTGGGGCAAACATGAGGACATATTTGCTGGAGAAGTCAAGGGTTGTCTTTCAGGTAATCTCTTACCAGTCTCTGTCTGTTCTGCATCTTTGGTGCATTAGTCCATGAACACTGTGGGTGTTTCCACTATATGTGCATGTCAGGCATCGGCAGAGAGAAACTACCACATCTTCTACCAGTTGTGTGCCTCCAGAGAGCTGCCTGAAATGAGATCCCTCAGACTGGGTGAGAGTCAGTCACAGGCCTACACCTCAGTCTGCTCTCAGAATATTACCATAACTGCACCTTCCCATGATGTATGGTCTATTATATCCACCTTGCATGTAGCCTGACTGATTTGTTTTTTTGGTCTCCAGATGCACCCGAGCATTTCCGCTACACCAAACAGGGAGGGGAGATGCAGATACCTGGCACTGATGATTTGTCAGACCTGGAGCGTACTCGCAATGCTTTCACCGTTTTGAGTAGAGTATTTGAATTTTCCATAACACCAATTCAGTTTTAGATCAGGTTCAGAAATAACTTCATTGCAACTGAGATTTCATTTTATTTTGCTAATAGCATGAAGATAAAACAGATGATTCTCTGCTTTTTATGTTGACATTGCAGATGTGCAGCCTGACCAACAGATGGAGCTCTTTAGGATCCTCTCAGCTGTTCTACACCTGGGTAATGTCAACATTCAAGCCAGTGGGAGAAATTCTGACCGGAGTTATATTGATGTAAGAAATTTTTTTTTCATGCAATTTGTTGTCTTTCATTTGTAAGACTTCAATTTTTCTTTAAACATTTTTTTTTGTTTTTGCTCAGCCAGGTGACCGCTCTCTGGCTGTCTTCTCCAAGCTGCTTGGAGTTGAGGGACCTCAGATGGCCCACTGGCTGTGTCATCGCAGACTGGCAGTAGGGGGAGAGATGCTGGTCAAACCCATGTCTGGTCAGCAGGCTGTAGAAGCCAGAGATGCACTGGCTAAACACATATATGGCCAACTGTTCACATGGACTGTTCAGAGGCTTAACTCTGCCCTACGTACCCAGAGGGGACAGGCCAAATCCTTCATAGGGGTACTGGATATTTATGGGTGTGTGATAGAACTTTGGCTTTGTGATACTGGATTAATGAAAGCCATACATCTGCAGTGTTTTACTATGAAGTTAAACCAATAAGACTTTCTTCTTCTGGACAGGTTTGAGACCTTTGACCGGAACAGTTTTGAGCAGTTCTGCATAAATTATGCAAATGAAAAACTGCAACAGCAATTTAACAGGGTAAGTGATGTGACATGCTTTGGTGTGTGTATTTACAGCCAGCGAAGGCAATAATCATATTATTATTATTATTATTATTACCTAATACAGTCTTCAGAAATCTGCTGGTTTACCCCTGAAGTTTATCTTTATTTAAATGATACTACAACTACTGCTAATTCAGCAACAAGTGGTTCTTTGCATTATTTTGTTTCACTGATAGTCTTGTGTTCAGTTATGCACATCAATGCACGTTTTACAGCCCATGTGCCGTACTGATATTCAAAAATATCAGTATCAGGTATGTCTTCAAAGGAAGTGTTGCTCTGTTTTCACCTCTCCAATGTGAAGGAAACAAGCACAGACTGGCCCCCTCTGTGATTTCTGTGTTCTGATTTCAAAGCCAAGCTGGCCTCACTGCGTCGATCCTTTCAGTCTGTTCCCAGGCCATCTGCCTCACTGAACTGTAATTAGAGTCAATGCAATTGCTTTCATTTTCTCTCTGTCTTAATGTTATTGTAATTATGTTGCTGAGTTATGTTGTGTGTTTCTGCAGCATGTGTTCCATTTGGAGCAGGAGGAGTACATCCGGGAGGAGCTGGCCTGGAGCAGGATTGAGTTCAGCGATAATCAGCAGTGCATCAGTCTTATAGAGGGTCACCTGGGCCTCTTCGATCTGTTAGATGAGGAGTGCAGGGTCTGTCCTGCAGTCTCTCCTTCACCTTTTCTCTGTCTTTCTTTCTTGTTTTAATAAGAATCATCTTATGTTTCTATCTATAGCTGTTTTCCAGCTCTCTCTCACCCACTCAAGGCATTTTCCTTCATGTTGTCCTGCTTGATATTTCAGAGAAAGCTACTGTATACTGCTACATTGTTAGGCAAAAGTTTCTATTTAAAATTTAGTTACATGTAGTACCTAATGTGAAAACATAGCGCGTAAGTCTGGAGGCCAATATGAACTTTATTCAGGTTTTCTGTTTTTGATCAGATGCCTAAGGGTTCAGATGAAAGCTGGGTGCGGAAACTTTATGACCAGCACCTGAACAGCGAGCCCCATCCTCACTTCCAGAAACCTCGCATGTCAAACAGCTCCTTCATCGTTCTGCACTTTGCTGACATGGTGAGAGAGATGAAGGTCAATGCACTTTATTCAGCTCAGCTCAATTCAGGAAAAACTGAAGTTGTTTTTCATGTTTATTGCTGCGGTCTAACAATGTGTATTTGTTTTGAATTTTTTCTTCAGGTGCAGTATGAATGTAATGGCTTTTTAGACAAGAACCGAGATACGGTCTTTGAGGAGCTCATCAACGTTCTGAAAGCAAGTCAGGTAGATTTGTGCTACATATCGAAACTCATTTCATTTCTGTGTGACTGGGAGATTACTAACTTGTGTCTGTGTGGGTCAGTCTGAGCTGGTGGCTGAGTTGTTTCAGCAGCAGGGAAATGTGTCCTCTGTGGCCAACGGAAGTGTTCGCACAGGGAAAAGAGCCATCAGAGAACATAAACTGACTGTGGGTTCCCAGGTGAGCTGTTAGTATTTTTGTTTTTTATGTTCTGGTGGTGTATGTAGGTATTGGTAGATTCTTGTATCTCAGTGAGTGAGCAGATAGTATATTATGTTTTGTACTGATTATGCTCTGTTTTGGTGGACTGTACTTTTGCCCATCAGTTCCGCCAGTCCTTACAGCTGCTAATGGACACCCTCAACAGCACCACTCCACACTACGTCCGCTGTATTAAACCCAACGACCTCAAACAACCTTTTATGTAAGTCCTCATTTGGGTGGCTTTACAGTTAAGTGTGCATTTATTGTTCTGCAATTACATATGTGGAGATTGTTGAATACTGGTGTGCTACTGAACAACCCACTTTCTCCATATTAGGTTTGACCCCAGGAGGACAGTCCAGCAGCTGAGAGCGTGTGGGGTGCTGGAGACTATTCGTATCAGTGCTGCAGGTTATCCATCCAGGTACTGAGTACATCCTGAAGACATTCATCTTACTCTCTGCAAAGCTCACTCACAGTATGAGTCTGTATAGTCACGTAGCACATTTATAACTGAGTGTTATTCTCACGTCCTGGTCATGAATGAAAGAAACACATGGACCATCTTGAACAACACAAGCAGTTTTTCATGTTTTGGAACATTAATTTCTACCTTTTAGGCACTGTTTGTTTTAATTTGTGATAATATGATATATCAATTAATTTATCAAAACATCAAACTTACTTGAAACTTACTCAGAAAGACTGAACTAGAATATAAGTACAATATGCACAAAAAACAAAAATGAAGACTATCTGAATTATTAAAAAGTTTTCTCTAAAATTTCAAAATTAAATCTTTCTCCAGATGGACATATGAGGAGTTCTTCAGCAGGTATCGTGTTCTTCTTCAAGGTCCTCAGAGTGAGGAGCAGGCCCAGGCTTCAATCAGGAAGGCCCTGCCTCAGCTTATCCCAGACCCAGATCAGTACTGCTTTGGGAAGACCAAAGTATTTTTCCGGGCCGGTCAGGTGGCTCTTCTGGAGAAGTTGAGGGCTGAAAGACTGCATGTAGCTGCTGTGATCATCCAGAGCCGGGTCAGAGGATGGATGGCAAGGATCAGATACACCAGGATCCTCTGGGCAGCTGTCACCATACAGAGATACTGGAGAGGAGCACTGGCCAGACGGTTAGGATAGAGACAAAGAATTTTGTGTAAACTTTATCAACACAAAATAGCCAGACATAGCTCATAATTTCATATGTTCTGCACTTAATTTGCTTAATTTTGGCAGATTGGCCTTGACCCTGCGCCACACCAAGGCAGCCATAGTTATCCAGAAGACCTACCGCATGGTGGTGGTCAGACAGTTGTTTCTCATGATCCGCCAGGCCACCATCACCATCCAGGCCTTCACCAGGGGCACACTGGCACGCCGCAGATACAGACAGGTCAGTATTCACCTACAGCTTTGAATGTTTTTGGTACCTTTTCCATGCAACCAAAGTTCAGATGTGTTCTGAGGACCATTTAGCCACTGTTCTCTTCCCTCAGTTGGTGGCGGAATGTGCCGCTGTGTTACTTCAGGCAAGAGTGCGTGGGTGGTTGGCGAGGCAGGCATACAGGCGAGTACATGCGGCGGTGGTGTTCATGCAGTGCTGCTGGCGCCGCAGGGCTGCCAGGAGAGAGCTGCTGAAACTAAAGACTGAGGCTCGCTCAGTGGAGAAGTACAGGGAGCTCAACAAGGGCATGGAGGTCAAAGTGATGCAGCTGCAGTTAAGAGCAGACCAGGAGGTGGGTGGAGAGTTTCAGATGGATTTGATTCTGTGACATGATGCTTGTTAGCTCTAAAATATCACGGTAAAGAAGTCATTTTCTTTTATGTTCATATGGTAAACTTGTGTTTGTGTGTGTGCAGGCCAGAGAGTGTGCTGCTTTAAGAGAGACCCTGCGTGCCGAGCGAGAAGCCGCCAGTGTTGAGATGGAGAGTCTAAGGGCAACAATACAGAAACTAGAGAGCCAGAAACAGAAACAACCTCAGCCCTTACCAGTTATCAGCGAGGTGGAGGAAAGGAGGAGAGCTGAGGAGAAGGCAGCCCAGGAGATCCTTCAGCTCAGACAGGTACTGTAGGCCTGACTTAACACACATCACACTGTTGTCTGATAATGAACATCTCTTTCTTTAAAGGAGTTGCAGGCCCTGCAGAGAGAACAGGACAGTTTGTACAAAGAGAGAGAAGATCTCTCAGCTCGCTTGCTTGATCAAGAAAAGACACAGGAAGGTAGATTCTCAGTTACTGGAAACATATCTGCATGATTCTCTGACTTTCTTTGTACCTCATGCTCTTTCTTTCTTTCTCCTCTGTGTTCGTGTGTGTAGAGTGTGTGCATGAGGCTGTGTCTCAGGCCAGTGCAGCTCTGAGGGCGGAGCTGGATGAAGAGAGGAGAAAGTATCAGGGTCTCCTGAGAGAGTTCACCAGACTGGAGCAGCGATACGACAACCTCAGAGAGATGAGTCTGCTCACGGAGGTTCAGCCGCCTGCAAAAACACAGCCATCGCCAGAAATACAGTTTTGGTCTTAAACTTCTGCTGAGAATTTTTTTTTTCTTTTCATGACAGCGCACCAAAAGCCACAGAAGGACAGACTCCACCCAGAGTCTGAGCTTGGAGCCTCTGTCTCCCTCTCCCACCCCGCTGTCACCGCAGTCTCTCACCCCACTCTCTATTTCACCTTTCCCATCTGGCTTCCCCTCACCGGAGGAGGTCCGCAGGGACAGCGTGATCTCCTTAGACAGGAGAGCCTCAGTGTGGAGCACTGAAACGCCTCTGGTCACATAATATTCTTCAAACCAAACATTTTATTTCTATTCACCATTAGGCCAGGAAATATGGTATGAGTCTGTGTTTTTTGCACTGACAGGACCAGTTAATGGAGAGGATGGATGTGACCAAAGACCCAGCTGTGAAGATGAGAGGAGATGACCTGGCACATGCCTATGACGCTGTACGAGTGGCCAACAAGTCAGTCAATCACTGCTCATACATTCCCTATCAGTGCATCACTGTGTTTTCCTGCTTTACGTTTAGAGGATTGACCCTGTGTTTGTGTCTTATATTGCCCTCTGTCTCCGTCAGGTTTCTGGAGAGTCAGCTGCGTAGCCAGCGAGGTCAGTGGGAGGATGAGCTGGAGGCCTTGAGGTACCAGCTCAGTCAAGCCATCTGTGGTTCTTCCTCCACTGCACTGCCACAGGTATGGACTTACTGAGGTAGAGATCTGGAGGAAAGGCTATGCATGAATTTAAAAAAATCACCAAAATAACACAAAACTTATCTTAATGGTCCTTGCTTTAAAATACCCAAATATTTAATGTTGCAGCTTTTCTGTTTCTGACCCTATTATACTCCCACCTTAGCCTCCTGCCTTTAAAACGTTCTTACATAATCACCACAGTGTGTAATGTAGGAGGTGTGGGTGTGGTTTGTTGCAGGCCTTGTAAGTCATTTTTGGCATTAAGAACAGAACTCTAATATGTAAATGTGTTTGTGTAAAGGAACTGCAGGAACTACTAGAGGCCAGAGAGCAAGAATGTGTCAAACTGAGGAGAGAGCTGAAGGAGCTTAGAAACACAGTCTCACTAAGAAGACTCCTGACACAAGGTGAGGTTTGGAATGCATGTAACTGAATGTGCTTGAGAATGAATAAGTAAACATGTATCCACATGTTCAGATAGAACATCTATTGATGTTGCCACTCACACAGCTTAACTTTTCTTACATCTCTCTAGATCTTTGCATATGTTCTTTTTTATGTTGTGTCAAATTACTTTTCAGTCCTCACATCGCCTTTGAGCCCAGACACCTCCTCCTGCCCGTCCCCCACAAAGCCAGCCACAGTCACTGGTTTGCTGGAATGTAGGAAACGAGATGAGGCCAAACTCATTAAGAACCTCATCACCGGTGAGACTGAGCCCTGTCTGCCCCATGCATTTTAAATGAGAAGATCAGCAAAATAGTGATAACGCAAAGCCTGTTTTATTTTGTCACCTGGTATTATAGTGTTGGTTTTCAGATGTTTTTCTAGACAAGCTTAACTAACAAGCCCACATAAAACAACATTGTTATTAAATCACATGTTAATTCATATTAAGACACGCTGCCACCACCTCTTGAATTATACTTCCTTTTTAAAATGCTCTAAACATTTTTAATTTCTTAATGTAATCTTCAACCTTCAGTGGTCTAATAAGAAAGTTAGATCCTTGAAATGCTTTAACAAGACTTTACATACAGTGTATGATGATGCCTTGTAGCCTCAGTGTCAAGTGACTCAGTAGAATCGACTTGAGCTCTTCTGTACTTATATGACCTGTCTGTGTTCATTCTGTCACTGCTGCTCTCTCTGTCTGCACTGTAGACATCCGTGTGGACAGTGCCCTGTCTCTGCCTCCTGGCCTGCCCGCCAGCGTGCTCTTTCTGTGTGTGCGCCAGGCCGACTGCAGCGGGGACCAAACTCGCGCTCGGTCGCTTTGTAGCGCTGCTGTCACTGCTATGAAAGCAGCTCTGAAGGTAACCTCAGGCTTTGAACCTGCTTGGTCCACCATATGGTTGTGGTCTAATATAAAAAGGGCAGTTCACGTCATGTCAGGTAGACTGTCACTTACAGAAAAGCACTGACAACTAACTTGGAAACACTTCCATGTGAGTGTTTTGTCCTGTATGTGTGTCCAACCTTAACAGTTTGGCTCCTGAGGAGAAAGTAACAGCAGCAAAGTCTGAAATACTGTACCTCTTTTACACACACACATGCAGCACATTACAATGTTGATCTCTAAATGACAGTATAACCTTTTCTCATCTCATCCCTGCAGAAGCATAGTGATGCTGTAGATATGACAGTTGTGTGGCTGAAAAATACCTGTCTGTTGCATGACCTGTTGACCCAGCACTCCCCAAAACGGGTGGGTTAACTTTTCAAGTATTGTTACATTTCGTTGTCTGAGGCCATCTTAGCAGCAAGACAAAGTAAAGGGGAAAAAGTAGAGTTTAACTCTCTAGATTTTAAGAATTAACACATGTAGGAGTAGTTGTGGGTGTATTAAACTGTTATAAAGATATCTTTAGTACATTTTACTGTTTTAATGAATGATTGGATTGATTATGCTTTAGACTCTTGACTCAAAAGAACTGGTTCCCCTGATGACCGATCTGAGTGACCTGATCCGTGCTCTTAGTGACCTCTGTATCCAGGCCTATCAGCAGCTCCTCTCCATCACAGAGAAACGTCTGCAAAACATCATAGGTACCACTGTATTCAAGATGATACTGCTACTGTTGCTGGTCTCTCTTTCTACTTCTCATGTTATATCACTTTCTACTAACTGTCTCCCCCAGTCCCTGCCCTATTGGAGTCTGAGACCATCCCTGGTCTGTCTGCGGTAAAGCTGGGAACATCCAGGAAGCGTGCAGGCTCAGACCCCAGGAATGTAGGATGTGATGTTCTCACTATGGCGTCAGTGCTGAGGGAACTCGGAGCCCTTCACACCGCCCTGTCCCGTCAGGCTCTGCCCCCAACACTGATGGAGCAGGCCTTCCATCAGCTCACCTACCTCATATCTGCCACCGCTCTGAACAGCCTGCTGCTGAGGAAAGATATATGCTGCTGGAGTCGTGGCATGCAAATACGGTAGCATTATACACAGATACGTACATGTTCAACACATTTATGTCAGTAAAATATATGCACTTTTGATTGGATATTGATAAATTCCTGACATTACTGTTGTATTAATTGATTGAATTAACCAAACACAGACATTCTCATCATTTGTTTTATCTGTTAATTGTTTTTCAACAAAATTACCATACTTCCCCGGGGGGATGAAATTACACATCTTTCCACGCAATGGGCTGTTTTTAGAGGTCAAACCCAATGGATATGTCCATTAACCACCTAGATTAACACCCATTGAGTTATTTCATAGTGAAGCATTTTGTTTATCTTGTAAAGCTGGTACCATGTTTGGCAGGTTGGTTTTAAAAAACGTGCTGAATTATGAATTTATCAGCTATAGATTAGTTGATCATTTCAGCTTCACTCTAGATGTTGAGTCCATTTTGCAGAAGGTGTTTGCCCAGACTGTGTAATGCAATATAAACCACTAACTACGGTCTCAAAAGTTACAATAGTAATGCCAACGATATATCACTAAAAATGTCATTATGTTACATTGTTCTATAAAAGCAGTATTTTAATGCAATGCACTAGGGTTCATATTATTGCATCCTCCTGTTTTAGATATTGTTATATATAGAAACACATTAGATCAATGTTTAACCAGGCTGTCTTTCTGTTGTCATATAGCTACAATGTGAGCCTGCTGGAGGAGTGGCTGCGGAGCCGAGGTCTGCAGGCAGGGGGTGCTGTGGGCACACTGGAGCCCCTCATCCAGGCAGTTCAGTTGCTGCAGGCAGCGAAAAAGACAGACGCTGATGCAGGGGCCCTTGTTCAGACCTGCACTACCTTATCCAGCCAGCAGGTGGGTCCCTTTGCCATCTTGTCTTCAAGAGAAAATGGATTATTCATGTAGAACTATATAACTATAACTACCTGCTGGATTCTTACTGCTGTTAACAGATTGTGAAGATCCTGACCCTCTACACTCCCCACAGTGACCTTGATGAAAGAGTCACATTGAATTTCATCCGTACTGTCCAGGTATGATGTCTACAGCTGTATGCTTTGATGTGGTTATCTCTTTAAAGGAATGTGTGTCAAATAAGTGGTCTGTGTTTTGGCACTCTGTCTTAGGGGCTTCTCAAAGGCCGTTCTGAAGGTCAGCCTCCACAGCTCCTAATGGATGTGAGGAGAGTGTTTCCTGTCACATTCCCCTACTTGCCTCCTGCTGTCCTTCATGCTGAGCAGTTAGTCATCCCAGATTCCCTCAAAATCTCCTTTCTACACAGAGCATAGAGCAGATATAGAGCAAATATATACTAGAGAACCATGGCCGCTATGAAAAAATGTGGGTTCTGACTTCTTCCTTGGAATATATGCCTTTTTCTTAGTAGTAAGAAAAAGCTAAGTTCTTTAGCTAGGTTTTCCCACAGTCTGTTTAGGAATTTCATGATTCTAAAAAAAAAAAATCAGAATGTGATGTAATTCCAAGAAAAACTGCCAAAATTCTGACATTAATTTTATTTTTTCTATCAGAATTCTAAGTGTTAGGTGTTAGGGTCAGAAGTTAAATTTTGAATTCCGTGAAAAAGTCAGGTTTCTTTTTTCCCTTAGAATTCTGGCTTCTAACTCAGAATTCTGATTTTTTTCCTCTTAAAATTAAGATTTTAAACTTAAACATAAAATAGATTTTATGCTTCTGGAAGTTAAAAAATCTTGTGTAAAAGGAAAACAAGGTTGTACTGTACTGTCTTAAAAACCATAATCCAGCTATATCTCTGTATAGTTTCACAGAGAAGGAATGGATTCAAGCTTTTTTCATATTTTATTGGAAGCAGAAACACAATGAGACTGTTGTCCCACTAACCTCAACCCCAAATAAGAGCAGCCATAATAAAAAAAAAAAATTAGAAACATCTTGTGTATAAAAAATTCTCATGCAAGTACTTTGTACCACTACACATCATCAGTAATACATATTTATATATTCACAACCATTTGAAAAATAGAAAACAATAAGGAAATATCAAAATCAAGAGGACAACAATTGGCAATTAACACCAAATAGTTAATGCGTGCTGGCACAATACAATTTTTTGTTTTGTTCCTATCATGCACCATTTCTGAAAGTACAGGACTGGCTTTGCTGTGCAGGTCTCTGTCTGTGTGGCCAGGTCAGCTGGACAGAACAGGACAGATCATGCATGTCTGTCTGCTTTGTGTGTCTGTGCTTTTCATTGTGCTTCTACATTTATCTGCAACTTCTGTGTGCATTCCTGTTCCACATGCCAGTCCAATACCCCAACACGCTGAAGGAGGAATTTCATTGTCAACAGCAATAAAATATTTTTTCGTGGCATTTCCAGCTATGTGACAGTTGTGTACCTGTTATTAGAATACTTTGCAGATGTCCTATTCAGTAAAAGACCTTGTACACAGCAGAGAGGGCTGTCAATGTCAATGTGAAAGTTAGAAACTGGCAGTTTATTTATTTGGCACTAAATCAAGCCTCTCAAACCATCAGTTTTTCTTCAAATTGCTTGTCATTCATCTCCAGTGTGTACACGACCTTTCAGTTACAGCTACATTTCCCAGATTGGGCACCCATACATACATGATGCCCCAACTCTGCACCCCAAGCAAAATTCAAAAGAGCAGCAAACTTTACTTCACATAGTCTGACATATTTGTTCCATCTGATCTATTTACAACAGCGAACGACACCACCAATCGAACTCTCTGTTGCAGATTATGTTCCTCTGTGCTCAGAAGCTGTACAAACAAATTTCATTCTAATCAGCTCTACTACAGCTGTGATATTTGGCCCATTACAATAGAGACAGCATTTACAACATATCAGACAAACACTTGTGCTGATATAATTAATCCACAATGTAAACATTATAAGACTGCTTCAAAAATGACTCTACATAGATTTTTATAGATTAGATGCATAGAGTTCAGTTCTTACACCTTGTTCAAAAGAGGGGGTGTTTTAAATTTCTGTTCAAGTGCTTTGGGGGAGGGGTCCAAATGAGAGCCAACTTAATAAAGAGGAAGAAATAGAAAGAAAAAAAAAACAAAAGCAAGACACACTCCATTATTAAACTCTGATATTTTTGAGCTTTGAAGACCAAGATTATCATTTGCTTTTTTTGTTCACAACAAGCATACAAACGTCTTACACACAAACCTTTTTTGTTTTAAAACCCCTGTATGCTTGTAAACAATGACTGAAAGACAAAGACAACCATATCCGAGTATAAATCGGTGCAGCGAATACTTTTTCACACTACATCTTCATACTGAACAGAGTTCAAGACTAAACTGAAGGCCCTCTTTTAAATGTCATCACCAGACCTGGTGTGGTCTGGATCTGCAGCCCTTTAAACAGAGGTCTGGTACTCTTGGTATCAGGGATCCAGGCCACAGCACCTGCAGCAGGACCATATGTGGAGGAACATAAATGATTAGTACCCTCCCTGGGGTGCAGGGTGTGTGGTTTTGTAACTAACTGAGACATTTTACCTCAGAGGATGTTGCTTGAAAACAGGGTACCAGGAATGTATTTTTATCGTTTCCTCACAGGCAGATATTGTTTTGGCTGGTTGTTTTTTTAAGAAAATGAGGGGGCAGTTAAGTCTTCCTCTACCATCCACCAAGTTTAGGGCTGTCAAGCTGAGGAATGTGTATAGTAACTCAGAGAAAATAGAAATAACTATCAGAAGATACAGACTCATCCCCCACACCTCCCCCTGTGTGATGTTCTTGTTCGTGATGGCTTTCTGTGATTACATTTGCAGGTAACAGGCAACACAGGAAGTTACATGAGGTCAACATCAGAACACGCACTACAAACACACTTGCACATTATGAGTTTCACACATCTGCTCAAACGCAGATTATATAGTCACTTTTGGACAGACTCATTCATTCACACATAAACTGATAAATCACAGCACTTGAAGCTGTGTTTTCATCAGATTCATCTCAGTACAGTCACTATAGGAGACAGACATGACAGTCACGAGACAAAAGGCATTAAGGGTGTCAGGCAGTGTGCTCTGTTACCAGGTAGACGGACATAAAGACAGACAGACAGACAACCTTTCAAGTACCACATGTCCACTGAATAATCCTGCATGATTTTACATATGTCTTTCATGTATTATGCTGTCTCTATATATGATAATTATTCAAATATAAATATCATTTTGAAGAAAGCATTAAATAAATATTAAAATTATCATAACTAAATAGTGCTTTGATCCCAGTATGCGTTCCCCAACCCAATGTCTGGAATGTTTGAGGCTGTGCAGCCACTGTTGTTATGGGACAGAGGTACAGTTGGTCCTGATTGGGGCAGGGATTATCTGTTGGCACTTGCAGCCCCTTCACTGAGGATGCAGGCCCGGCAAGGGATGGGAAGAATTGGAAAGTGGGCATTGGGGTAAGAAAGACAAAGAAACATAAGAAGGAAAGCTAAAATATTAAAGGCTACAAGATATTTCTCACCCTGACCAGTCAAATGAGGTGTTTGGTTATGGAATAGCATGACTCACCTCTATTAATAGATGAAAGTAGATATACTCTGTGATTAAACTCTATGTATTGTTCATCAAAACGAAGGTTGATCTGTAACAATAAAGACACTAGTGCTTTTCTGAAAATATTAAAGTGACTTGCCTTTTGTGTCTTTTCCATTGAAATACTGTACTTAAAACACTGGATGTGTGTTCTGTGCTTTTACAACACTGGATCATTAGGGCAGTGGCTAGCAGTGGCTCAGGAGAGCTCCAGGGCAGGAGGTGGCGATTTCAAACTGGGTGTTGCCTCTTAGCTACGGCCCTCCTCTGCAGAGCGCTGGTCCGATTTGAGCTTGACAAATTCCTTGGCTACGTCATCGTTGTTGCGCTGGGAGAGGATGCGCAGGACGGTGAGGCCTGTCTCGTCCATGTGGATGCGCTTACCCAGCGGGAGCCAGCAGGCGACGCTGCCTTTGGAGGCCACGTCCTTCAGCTGCAGGACAGCCATGCCCACAGTGCGGTCCTCTCGGGCGAAGCAGTAGTCTTTCACACACACCTGCAGCTCGTAGCACTCAGGACCCACCTCATTACTCAGGGTGCTGCAGCAAAACAGGAGACAAGTTAACAACAATGTGACCATACATCAAGATTTCTACAAAAAAATCAAACATTAGCATAATTATTATCTATATCACTACTCACAAAGTGAAGGTTTCATTGTATTTGGGAGCCCAGCTGTTGTTCTTTGACTTGGTGGCGTACTTCCTCTTCTTGTCACTGAGATGAGGGCCGATCATATAGACTTCCACAAATGGCCGGAATATTCCCTGCGTCTGCCATCTTAGGTCATTGGCGGCCACCACTGACACAGGGGGAGAGAGGAAGTGGCATCAACCAGAGAGGGAAGGTGTGGGTGAGAGAGATTCACGAGGAGAAAATGTGGTGAGAGAGCATGACTGAGCAAAATCATTTCTGGACTGGGAGAACTGGGATTTCTTTTTAAAACAAAGTCATATTTTTGTTTAGCAGCTGAAAAAATGGTTTCTATGCTGGTGTCCTGTAAGTAGCTTTTGCCATGGACTTATATATCACATGTCCTTCATAGGTTGATGGTGTGTCCTCAGCTGTAATGGAACCATTGATATTCAAGTTTAGTAGCTATCATTTCATACATAGGACTTTTAGGACCATCTCTGGAATCACAGTCTATCTATGAGCCGATGAAGGACATATAATATAGTCAAACGCTCTGAAAAATAAATAGTAAATGGACCATGAGTTGGGATTATTTTGTCACAACGTGGTCATATTTATTAATCCAGTGTTTTGTTTCCAGAGAGGAAGACAAAAAGCACAAAAACCTTTTCCTTTACCTTTCACTGTGACCTTGTGCTCTCCTGTATTAGGGTGAGTGAAGATCTCCACATGAATGGACACTTCTCCTACAGCATCGTCCACTCCAGAACCTGAGGGGAACAGTTAGACAATGAGGAAGGATTTTAATCTGACTTCAATCTGAAAACCCTTTTATGCTCCTACCAGAGACCAAACACCAACACAAACCACTGAGCCCTGGTGTAACAACAAGGTTACAGAGCAATTCTATTCCAATTTCACAAATTTAACATTGAAACACATTTCTCTATAACCTTGTGGATATTAAGACTCTAAATTAATCACTGAAGCATGAAGATTTAAAATATGGCCCAGTGATCTGTTTGTGGAGATGCTGTGGTCTGGGCATGGACAATCAGACAAAGCTGCTATGAGTGGGCATAAGTGTTTTAAAATAGGTAGACTCTCATTCTCATTCCCTGTCATTCCGTTATGCAGCATGGCGCATTTACTGGCAAGCTGGTTAGGTGACCAAAGAAGTCCAAACAACTCTACAGCTACAGTCCAGTGGGTAGTTGTGTACTGACCTGAAAGTCAGTATTTCCTTCAGTAACCTCAGAACAGAATAACCTCGGTATGTCTTCAGAAATTGAGAAGAATTTGGATCCAGTGAGGACAGTAATTTGTGCCCACTCATAGACATGCTGTGCCTGTTCAGATGTGGTTAGTAATAGGCAGAGAGGACAGGAGAGAGGCTGTGAAAGTGTGGTTCCCCCAACATAGATCAGGTCAGGACATGCTCAGACAGATCTAGACAGGTGGACACACCCATTCCTTGGTAAAGACTTTATCCAAGCATGGTAAGAGGAAGTATGAGAAAAGGGAGGGAGCTTAGTGGGGAGAGAAGAAGTCAGCCTCTCAGATCTGTTGGTGAAGGATGGCACACTGATACCCAGCTCCCTAAATACATCTCTGTGAAGAAAAATGAGTTTGAAGTACTTACACTCTATTCGCGATATTCTAGATAATATCGTGTAGGTAGAAATGCCTGAGGTTCATCATGGAATTCAAACCCCAACAATCTCCACCCAGAATTGCTCAACTAGGGAGGAGAAGACCATGACCTTTCTAGATGGCTCAATTCAAGTCTGGGAGGGAAACAGTGGACGATTCTTTCTTCAGTGTCTGTGTGTGGTTCTGTGTTGCATGTGAACAGGTGGTTTAAATCCTCATACAACTCCAGAAGGATACGGTGACAGATGGACATTAATTTTCAATGTTTTAATTAGTGTCTTCACTCAGTGAACGGTATCTTTTGTGGCGACAACCAGCAGCCTGACTGGGTTTTCAACCATCCACCCACTAAACAAGGTGTCTGTGGGTGTTTGACAGCAGAGTGTTCCTGGCATGCAGCTCTCTGCATCTCTCCAGGGAGAATTATGAGATTGTTGGTCTTGCTGCCAACAGGACCAAAGAGAGCAGCAGCCATCCATCTGGCCTTGTCTATTCTGTGGAGGACATCCATAAAAGATGAGAAAGAAACTTTGCTGGCTGGGAGGCAGGGAGATATTGCCAAGAGAATCCAGGCTTTTCTTTTTCAACAAACACAGTAATCAGAGGTACATATTTTGCATCATTTTGAAAATCTTCACCAGAATAGACATTAAATCTTAAACTTGCACTGTGAGCGTGCCAAAGCATCACACAAGTTCTGCATATCGACAAATGACCCTTGATTAGTTTTGTTACGAATAATGCAGCAGATAAAGTGCAGTGTGTGAGACAGCAGTCGCACTGATCAGTCGTCTTTCAGCAGCTGCTGAGATCATAGGAAGCTTTGTTCATTCATCCTGCTCTAATCATCTAATATGCTGAGAAAAAACTCTCCAGTGAAATCTATTTGGCAGGAAGGTAAGATGCTAGCAGCTGCAAGAAGCTATCTATACATACCTTCACTATAGGGCAGAAAGCCTGTATCTGAACCTTAATAATGAAATTTACTGCTGAAAACCATCATGTTGAAATTCAAAACATTTGACTTTGACATTCAAATTTTTAGATTTGTGCCTGAGCCTGGTGGGTCCAGGGAATAATAAGAGACTTGTGTCCTGCATTTGGGTCCTGCGCCTCTACCTCACCACCACCAGCCATCATAACACGTCCATTCTGGCTAAGTAATCAAGCCTCAGTGAATTTCTGCCTATCATGATACTAATATTCAATTGAATTGAATTCAATTTATTTGTATTGCACCAAATCATACTAAAATGATCTTAAGGCACTTTACATAGAATCAACTAGAAATCTCAGAAAGTCAATTTCTTGTGTTTGTGAACACAAAAGTCAGATTTCAACATTAAGATTTCTGTAGTGGTTACATTTCACAATGAGGTATTCAGCTGCTTATAACAGTCACATTAGTATGGCTTATGAGGACTGACCATGTGCTCAAGCCTGTGCATTGTCAAATGGAGTCCATGAATTAAAATTAGCTGAATTAGCTGCTGCATCATCCTGTGTGTGAGAAAGAGTCAGATCGTTTGATACTAATCTAAAGTGACAGCAATCAGACCACCTGACCTGAGGGACTGTTTCTAATTGGCTCGTTCTGACGACGGGAGATGAGTCGAGCACCCTTTTCTCATCATGCTATAGGGAGGACTGCTGTGTGTTTGAATGTGTCTGTCTGTTTGTGTGTGATGAGGCAGGCAAGCCTCCCAGACAAACTGAGCCAGCAGCTATTACTGTCTTCATAATCTACTCCTCTTCATCAGTGCCTTTCATTTTGAGCACAGTGGTAGGGGCAGTAATGTGGACTTCCTCTCTGCTTCCCTCACTGGAGACAATGTACTGTGTACAATGTACTTCTGCTTCAACAACCTTGAGGACAATCTCACTGAGTCACATTGGCCCTGCTCAGCCACTCGCTCATCCTCTCACCCACGTGCACACTCGGCCCTCGGGCCTCTCTCGATGACATCATGCTGGGTCAGGATTCCTCTACACTTTAATGCATTTCTGTTCTTTTTCTCTGATGTCCACACATCATGCTCCAGGGTCTGCTCATACATACTGTCTGTGGGCGTATGTATTCAGTGCAGCTTTGTACATACAGACATCAGTGTGCACTTTACATGCATGAATGCATAGTGTGCATTCTTATTGTTGTGGTGGGCAAGTACAGTATACCTGGATATAGGAGAAATGTTCAATCTGTGCATTGCATTTGTATTTTGGGATGAGTTTAAGCAGGCAGGGGAGTTTCAGGATGCACATGGTGGGGTGGAGGGTGGAGAGAGTTGGGCTTTGGTCTGGAGGCTTTCTGTTAGTCCTGGATGTCTCAGGCCCTGAGCCTGAGTGCCACATACCCTTGTCTGGGTAAACATCCTCACTAGTGGTGAACCTCACCCCCTTCCCGCCGAACACTGGCCCACAAACGGGGCAGAAGGAGGGGGTAGACAGAAAAGGAGAGACATGTAGAAATATGAGGTTTGCAGATGTTGAATTAAGAGAAGAGACAGAAATATACATAAAAAAATCTAAATCAAAAACCAACATTAGTCTTATTTGTAAAGATGGGAGAGTTTTTTTTTCTGGAACTGGTTCTTTTTTGTGTTCTGCAATACAATCCTGCAGCATACAAAACTCACACAGGTCCATTGCTGTAAAATGTGCTTAGGTATACCCCCCCCCAAAAAAAGGAAGGCAATTAAATTTTGAACAACCATCTAACAGAAAGAGTGTTTCTACCAGTGGTGCTCAGCGACAGCCTGTCAGCATCAGTGCTTCCACAAAGATGATGGCTGTTATGTAGCCATTTGAGAGTGAGATGGAGACTGAGCAACAGAATCAAAGAGCGAGAGAAAAGAGGGAGTGGGTATTTATTTTTTCATTTCAAATAGCTGTCAGATCGTGTGAAGACTGTTTCTGGAGGCCAGCTACCAGAAGACTCAGCATTTCAGAGCAGAAAAAATATTTTCTGCTAAAAACTTGACTTTGTGCTCTACAAAGCATGTGAGATATTTTTAAAATATGGACCTCAGCATTTGGGAAACCCTAACGTCAACAAAGGAAGGGGGAGGCACAGGCTCCTCTGAGATTGCACAGCAGACAAATTGAAAATTAAATGATACTTGAAATTAACATTCACACTAAACAAGCAAGGATACTAGAAAGTAAAGAGAATCTAAACTCTGCCAAAGACAGAGAAAGGTAGTAGTGCCAGGAAGAGTGAAGAGCCCTAGGTTACCTTGTGCGTTCTGTGACTGGACAAAGGTCTTGATCAGCTTGTCTGTGGCCTGTGTGTACAGGGACAAGGCGTAGTGGAGAGACTGAAGGTCAGGACTCTTCTCCAGGAATGTCTTCTTCAGACCCACACCACCAGCATGGAAGTATTGCTAACATGCACAGAGGAAGCCAGAGAAAAAAGAAAAGAAAAACAGCTGCAAAAATCACTGAAGAAGGAAAAGTACTTTTAAAGAAAACAGCCATGTCTGACTGGGTGATACTGACACTGTTCACTAATTCTTATTTTTCCAATCACAAACACCAAACATACAATGGTTCTTAGTTATAAATGAAATAATTAGTTGCTTTAACAGCTCTTTACATTTATTGATTATTCTGGAGTCTTGGACTGTTGGACAATGTCAACTTTAGCTCTAAAACCTTCTGATTGCCATTTCTGCATGATTTCTGCTGCTTTATAGACTGAATGATGAATCATTTAATAAAAAAAAAACAATTGGCAAAGAATTAAAGTGGAAAATAATTGCTGCAGCTCATTAATACATTAATACAGATCGCAAACTGACTTTGCTGACTCATGGTGTCTGTCTCTGAAGCAAACGCACATCAATGTCCTGACATATTGGTCAAAATATATATAATCTTTGCCTTGGTACAAGGGCCCCTGTCCAGCTCTAGACCCCCTAACTCATTTTTGTACCACTGCTCTTTAGGTCCCCATGCTAACATGTAAAATAGATACTTTAGGATTTAAATATCTTTTAAAAAAAGAGATTTTTCTTAATCTGTTTCAGAAGGTAAGTGATTTATGGTAAGTGAGTTTATTATTGGTTCTGGCTCTGGGTTTTAAGTTTGTTAGGTAGAAAATATGGTCTAACTTGGGTGTCTCCCTTTTCTCGCTGAATTTATGTGCATGTAACTGCACATCAGTTACATGCACATACCCATGTCAATAAAATAATTTTTTAGTGTTTCTTTTCTGTAGCCTCAGATTCTATTTTGTGTTGTATTCATGCAGCAATCTATAGAGGGAATCTAAGACTGAAAGGTTGCACTCATATTAAAGTGGGTTTCTACCTTGATGGTGTCCAGAGCCAGCTCTATCACAGCACACTGTTTAGGTGTGAGTGCTTTGGCCTCCTCACGAACCATGTGCTCCTGAAGACATCAACGAGAGAAACACAGACCAAAATAACAAATTATGTCCAGTAATATGCTCTGTTTCCCCTTCTCTAAGTGATTAGAGTCTTGAGCCCAGAGCCAAAATGGTGTAAAAACATATTGTACCTTAAGCTTGGACAGCTGTCCCAGCTCCTTGGCAGCATTAAAGATGAGCTGAGTGCCCTGGAAGATACCGACAGAGAGAAAGGCAGAAAAAAAGAGTACAGGCAGAGAGAGGAGAGTTTTGTTATCATCATGACAAAACAGGTCAGCAGTAAATGACTTAGTGTCACACAGAGGACAGCGACATTTCTGACACACACATTCATTACTCTAAGTCTCTTTACAGATGTCAAGGTATTTTTTTCCATCAAGTGCTGTTATCACATGTACCTGTTTTATTCATTCCAAAACATTACACTCTGTTGCACAAATCTACCCACACACACACACACACACACACACACACACATGCACACATACGCACACACACAGACATTTCAGTATGAAAAGAAGGGAAAGTGGCTCAAATTGTAGTGAGTGCAAACATACTCATACATACTCATGCACACATACACACACATACAGCAGCTGTGCAGTTGCACTATATGATGTGTGCAAGTGTTGTTGGTAGTCCAGCTTAATGCAAAACTCATGTAAGAGAATGTATCAAAAAGTGCTGCTGAGTACACCTTCAAATCCTATCTCTGGTGAAACCTTACACAGAAAATATAGTTTAACAGAACGGCTTCTTATAATCATCACATTAATGGCAGCAAATTAATCAAAACATGCGAATGAGTTTCTGTGCATAGGTGATTCATTATATAGAAAAATAAGTAAGCATGTTGAAAGCTATGCTGTATTTCAAAGACTAGTAATCCAGCCTGGATGCCATACTATGTTAGCTTTCACAATGCTTGGAGGCTCTGATGAGAACAGCAATTTTATGCCAAGATTTCTGCCTTTTCAAACAAACTCAAATGCACCAAAAACCCCAAAGGAAAGGGCCCATGATCACTGGTTGGAGACTTTGCTTCTCCTGCTCTGATTTGTGTTTCTGTCTGTAGCTTAACCATGTCCTTTTCCCTCTGTGTTGTTTTGCAATGATGTAGATATCCAATCATGAAACAAAACATGTTGTTTTTGAAGTCCAATTAATTGACTGTTGAACTCCTCAACCTGTGGTTTGAGGTAGGTTTAGGCCTCAAACATCTGCACGTATAACCTGTGGTGAGACTGGAGTGTAGGCAGCTACTTGCCACAGCACTTGATAGTGGATTTCTCACAGTATACAAACAGCACTGTAGAGGATTGTTGTATAAAAACAAAAGTGAAAAATCAATATTTTCCCTGCTTTGTTTGACCAGGGAGCTAAGAGAGAGATGGAGACACGGAGAGAAGACATAGAGGAGAGAGACAAGACACATTGATCTAAAGGGGTTTAGTCCTTACATCACTGTGAGAAGCACTCTTCAGCCTCCCCTGGAAAGAGAGCATGTGGTTAATTCTTCAAGCAATGGCCAGTCCCTGCAGTCTGACTTTGCTTTCATTGGCTAGATGTGCAATCAAAAGTGCATGTGTTGCTTTGCAAGGCATGCATCAAATCCAGAGGTGGCACCTTCTTTTACTCAAATAATCATTTTGCTCTCCAAAGAAATAGCAACATATGCATTAACAATCTCTGGCATGATATAAGGCCAGAATAAGTTAGACAAGAATGAACTGATGTCACTAATTTTTGTTTTCAAATATGTAAGAGACATTTGCATTCAAAACATTTTAACATCATTACTGAACCATTTTAAGGGAGGCTACAACAAATGTACCATAGTTAATGAATATATCTTAACATGTGATGATATCCGAACATACAATGAAACCCACAGTCTTTCTTATCAGTGAAATAAAACATACAGCTTCAATGTAAGTTAAGAAACTAGTTTGACATTTTGGGAAATACACTTATTTGCTTTCTAGTCAAGTGTCAGATGAAAAGATCAATGAAAGTCTGAAGTCTGTGCCAGAGCAGGGAGAAAGCTAAAATGGTTTGCATAGGTTAGCTACGTTCAAAGGAGAATCTCTAAAGCTCACTTTATTTAATCTATACACAAAAAGAATGTCAAAATGACAAGCTGTGACTCGACAGATGTGCTAGAGCCATGTGACAGTGCCTTGCCACTGGTCACTAGGAAATAGCTAACTAACTTTCCTGTTTGCTCCGTGGTGTTTTGGGCAGGTAGTGTACTGTCATTTTTAAAGAACCTAGTAGAGCTGAGGGGATCTGCAGAGTCAGTTGATTATTCTGTGTAGGTTTCTCACTACTAGCGTCTCTTTTCCCATGTAATATCATGTAATCCATTGCTAATATTAAAAATGCTGATAACTGATGGAATGCTTAGGCATGAGAGTGGCATTGATTTTATCATCCAGCTAAAAGTGTTTCCTAAATTGTCAAACTATTCCTTTAAAAAAATCAAAAGGTAAAACTCTAAAAAAAGTAATGGTCAGTAGTGCTATATGAAAACTCTAAATATTTAGAGCATTTATCCATTGTACATTCCATATACCTTGTGCTTTGACGAGCATCAACACAAATCAAAAACCTCTTGTAATAAACTCTATTCTGTGCATCCGGATCAGTGACAAAATGCCATCAATACAATAATCATATAAACAACAGAACATGAAACTAAACCAGGACAGACCGACATGACAGGTCTGCAGAGACATACAGTGTTGTACAGTATACCGAGAGAAGACTGCAGTGTTAAAATAGATCAGATGCAAGCAACAAACCCACAGTGGGGAGTAGAGGGGTCAGGACACAGTTCAAACAGGAGGGAAAGGTGGGGACATTGGAGAGCAGGGGGGGGGGGGGGGGGGGGGGGGGTAGCCGAGAAGGAGGAAAAAGGGGGTGCTGGAGGTGGGGCAGGACACCAGATACCACGCCACCGAGAGATCAGAGTCACCCCACCAGAGTCCCAGTAAAAGGACACAATGCATGAGAAGAAACAAGGCAACACCAGGCGCAAGAAAGGAGTACGACTTCCTAGTTGAGGAAAGTGTTCAGGAAGAAGAGACAGTAGAAGTGGGGGGCATTGATTGGTGGAGATTGATTAACCTATCAGAACCAGTCAGGAATGCACCATGCTTCTGTCTTCTCAAAAGAAAGACAGTGAGAGGAGGAGAGGAGAGGAGAGGAGAGGAGAGGAGAGGAGAGGAGAGGAGAGGAGAGGAGAGGAGAGGAGAGGAGAGGAGAGGAGAGGAGAGGAGAGGAGAGGAGAGGAGAGGAGAGGAGAGGAGAGGAGAGGAGAGGCCTTGTGTAGGGAGAGGGTGTGATGTGGGGTTAAAAACAAGGGAAGATCGCAGCCACATATAGCAGAGAACCAACCACCGTGGACGGACAGACAGACACATACGCAGGAGTGCTGTACTTACAATCATCTGTGGAGGGAGAGCGGTGGGAGCAGGATGTAATAGTAATCACAACAACAACAACCAGAAAGAAGGGTCAGTCAAGCTGCAAAGAGCCCCACATCAATCAAAAAAACACAAGTTTGGGCCTCGGGCTAAAGGGACATGGACCATTTGACACTTGTCTAAAGCCTGAGCTGAGGGCAGGTAACAAACTGCACAGGGCCAGTAAAACGGTAACTTTGGGTCTGCAAAATTTCTTAGAATATGGCAAATAAGTGTTTAAGCTTTTAAACAGCTACTTCAAATGAAAAACTAGTTATTCAAGAGAAGATAATAAAGAACTGATTCCAACCTCATTGGCTTTCCTTGTTTTCTTCCCTGTCTCAGCTCAACTGGACAGGAGCTAAATGCAGACATGTGGCTAATGAGGCTGAACCAGCAGTGGTTCTGTGCTGTGCATGATAACACACACAAGCATATTAATTATCACCTTAATAACAGTGATATGAGGCTCTTTTTGAAATAACCAAACACATATAAGAACACATATATCCAAAACAAAAGAAAACAAGAGGCTGCTTTCCAAAATGTATGTTTTTGTTGGCAGTCGGCCAGATCACTTGGGAATAAATAAATAAATAAAACAAACAAAAAATCTTTCTGCCACTGTCTGAGTTATTCACAAATCAAGAATCTCTCCAAATAGTTATTGGCTGACATACTGGAGAGCAGCCATGAGCTGGTGTTAGAATGATATGGTGCACTCCTTTTTTCATTTTTTTAAGGGCGTCATCTTGATTGCTTGGGATGAATGAAGGCACTCGGGGGCGATGCTGAATATAATGTGCGTAGGGACTGAGGCGTGGAGAGGATGCCATGTAGATGCAATGCAAAAGCAGTTAGATTTTTTGTTTATAAAACACACACACAATACGCCTACCTTTGTATTCCCTTTGTTCATTCCCACCTCTTTCTCATGTCTTTCGATGCTGCCTTAGTTTTATTTAGTTTGTAACACATGTTTTGCTGTCTAACTTATTGCAGCAGTCATTATCGGATTATAGCAAATATTTGTATTTCTTCAAAGAAGCATTCATGCTTACTTTGAATAATCAATAAGCTTTCTGGAAAACAGATCCTAACGATGTGCATATGTGTGTTATTTGCATATACACATTGATCCACACTATTGTTGCATGTAGAAGCAGGCACAGCCTGGTGTATGTGCCAAAATAATGTGTGACTTCACAGTATTATTGTTTATATTTGCATGGCCTGTATTTGTGGATTCCTAAGTCTTATGTGCTCTCACCGTTTGGTCTGTGAGTGGCGGCAGGACGATGGTCTTCTCCATTGTGTTCATCACCAGCTTCCACAGCTCCTTCAGCACCCGTTTCAGCACAGTCTTCTCACAGATTTTAGCAAACAAAGACAGGCTGGCAGGAGGGGGGACAGAAGAAGGGAAGATGAGAAGAATCATAAGCAGCAGAAGGAGGCAAACACTGGACTCTTGAAGTAAAAATGATAATAAAGAGAACAGAAGGTAGAACATAAATTGGTGGCTGCTAGAAAATCCCCTCATGACTAGAAAATACTTGTTAGAAAAGCCCAAAAACTCCCCCAAATTTTGCAGAATTTCACTACTTTTCCTGCCCATACAGGCAGATAAACTCATATATTCCTTACTTAGTGTTTCTTGTGTCTTTATGAACAATTTGAACATAGAGTAATAAAATCAGCTTGACACAATCCATAGCTGACTATGATCAAGTAGAGAGTCCTCTCGAAAGAAGGGAAATTCTATGAAAACATTAAACTTCTGTGTCAGACAAGTTTTTCTTGAGCTGCATTTTGACCTGAGACAAAAACAAGGCATTTGTGCATTTGTCTGACTGGGTGAAATAATAAAATGTCTTGAAAAACAAACCCTTTCAGAATCAAAATTAAAATGGCAGATGGCCTCACTTGCTGTCCAGGAACTCCATGATGGGCTGCAGGACATTGTCAGCATCCTGGGCCACGCTGCTGGCATTCCCCACATTTGAAGTTCCTTTTACCTGAGCCAAGATGTCTCCCATCTGCTTCACATTCTCCTCTATATGAGGCTGGAAACTGCACAGGAAAAGTGCAAGAAGATTTTAATGGCATCTGCACAGTCAGTGTGTCAATCTAAATGTCCATCTTTCTGCAGGACTGTGCTTCTACCTGACAGCAAAGACCCTGCTGAGATCATCCATTACATTGTTGAGTTTAACCTGCAGGTCCTTCAGGATATCACTGGCCTCCACACACAGCTGAAGAATGTACAGGGAAACACAGCTAGTTGAGGCAATTGCGACTGAACAAACACACACACACACACACACACACACACAACACACACACGCACGCACACACACACGCGCGCACACACACACACACACACACACACACACACACACACACACACACACACACACACACACACACACACACACACACAGTTTAAGTAATAGCAGCAGTCGGACGAAACCAAAGAAAAACTCACATCTTTTCCACCCATGGCTTCAAACATCTTCTCCAGCTGAACTCTCAGCTGTTGAATGTTGTTAATCAGGATGCAGGGCTGAGGATGATACGACACATGTCTTTCTGAAACTGTGTGCTGAAACCTTTCCAAATTCAAAACAAATCAGCTTTCACAGCTGAACAATGAAAGAAACAATGCTGACAAAATAACCAAGTTCAACTGAAACTGAAATATCTAAAGTTTGTTTTTTGGAACTGACTGTGACCAGCCCACTCCTCTGCTAAAAACCCCATGGGTTCATCATGTCTTTGCCCACTCACCACTTTCTCCATAGTCACATAGTTGGCAAACAACTTGGAGATAATATCTGCATATGACAGAAGTACATTGCTGATGGTCTGGAGAGGAAAACAAGAAAAGAGCAACATGAATCATCAGGAGACAGTTTAGCTTCTGAATTTGAAGAACATGCTACTATGTGGATAAAAAATTAAAATTATGCATTTGTTGTATTATTTAATAAGTTATGATTTGACTGCAACTTGTGATTTCCCCATCTCTACCTTAGCAAATCGTTTCATGTAGTGTCCTACAATCTGTGGATCTGGACACTCCAACTTCCTGATGATCTCAAAGCTCTGGTTGAGCTGGGAAAACACATCCACCACTGAACAGGAGAACAGAGCATGTTCTGATGTGACCTGGAACTGTAGGGCAGAAAAGATGTGCAAGAAGATTAAAAACTTAAAAAGACAAAAGGGAGAATAATACCAGAGAAACGTTGGGGAAAGGAATGAGTAGCTGTAGCAGGTGGGAAGCTGGGATTCAAGGGAGGCTAGCAGGCCTGTGGGCACCTACAACCATTTAGACAGACCATTATACAGTTGATTAAACTGGACCTTTGATATCATTTACTGCATATACAGAGCCCCTAGAATCAACCAGCCATACAGCCAGTTAGACAGCCATCTGGTGAGTGGGAGCTCCTGTCTGTCTCCTTGTAATTGGCTACTGGTTAGTGTCTGGTTCCTAATTGGCTAGAAGTAAGTTCCTACAGTGTAGGTGCTTCTCAGGGAAGTCTGGGTAATGAGGTGAGGACAGCTTTCCTGCAGTCAAAGCCCAAAAGGGCCATTAATTCAAAATATCCTGCTGTCACAGACCTATTTTCCTTCTTAAGTACATGTGGATCTCAACCGTTTTTAAAACTTCCAAATGAAGCACTTTGAAACATCCTTTTAGCACAAACACATTTTCTACTTCCACACTGGTGCTGCTGTGTCCATGCCTCTATTGTTGCCATTGAAGAATCCTGGAGATGCAGAGGGGAATTGTGGGAGGGAGCATGAAACTTTGGCTGAGTGTGTTTTGAGTCTGACAGAGAAAGTGCAAATTCTGCCTGAACAACAACATCGACTGTTTCCAGAGGAGTGAAAAGACGATAAGGACAGGAAGAGCTGGAAACTTTACCCCATCTTTTTTGTCTCTTTCCAAGGCACCGTGCAGAAAGTCCCGAGACACTTCTTCATTTTCATCCAGCCACTGGATGACAAATGGCTCAAACCAGCTATGGAGAGCAGGAAGTACAGCAAAAGCCCAAACTTACACAAAGGAAAAATGTTTTAAGCTTTCTTCCAATTCTCTGTCTTTAGTGTGTGTCAAAAAGTATAGATCTGTGGGCAAACAGAGACGGGGGGCGAGTTGCTACTCACGCAGGATATTCAGGCACTCTGCTCTTGAAGAAGGGCAGGTCCTTACAGTACTCATTGTACAGCCACTTCACCTTGAAGTGCAGGTTCATGTAATCTGCACTCTTGCACAAGCGATTTTTTTCATGTTCTTTGAGAAAAATAAAGCAAAGGAGAATCCATTTGGTAACCATTTTCTACTGAATTAAATGTGAAATATGACTGCTGCATGTAATGTAGTTGACTGTGAACATGGGGTAACACAAAAACAGACAGATTATTAACTAAGCACGATGAAGGCCTTAAAACATCTCCCCTAATCTATTTGACCAGCTATCAGTTTGACCAAAATTGGTCCAAATATAATAGGACAAAAAAATAATAAAAATCTCATGCAGTGGTTATAGTTACTGTAAATTTTTATACAGTAGTAGTAGTAGTAGTATTTGGCTGTCTTATGTAGTTGGAGGTAACAAATTTCATTCAAACTGATGAAATAACTCAAATGATGCACAAACTAAACAACTGTAAATAGTATAGTAGTATTAACCCACTAAAGCTTCTAAATAATTACAATAATACTAATTAAATAATTACATTGTCTTCTATGTCTGTGTTTGATCATTAGCACAAATAGTGCATGAACAACAAAATCGCAGTTAAAGGGAACATTTATTTAACATGGTGTCAGTGTTTTGACAAGTCAGCTCAGTTTGTAATCTGTATTCACTCACCCTCCATTGCATACTTCATATCCTGAGCAAACAGGTTCCACATTACCTCCGCACTGATTTTACCCACGTTGAGCTCCTGGGGAAATCTTGATAGAAGAGAAAAGAAGAAAAGCTTTCTGTATATGTGCTTAATAAAAGAAGGCATATTAAACTCAGGAAAGAGCTACGAGTCTGAAAGTGAAGTTGTAGAGGTGCTACGAGAACCTGTAGAGAAGCGATGGGGCAAATTAAATAACATTAAAGGGGAATGTGATCACATAGATGAAAGTTGCACACAGAAACATACTGGTTTAGGCATGGCGTGTAGGAGTTCTTGTCCTCCTCGATAATGGAGACAATAAGTGTGATAAGTTTGGACCAGAAGTCCAGATTCTTAATGCTGGGCCCCTGCTCCTCAGGAGGAATGGCACCCTGCTTAGCCTGGAAACACAACAAAATAAATACAGACTTATTTGTAGGACTTCTACAATAAATGGCAACAACCATCAATTACACACGCACAGTCTGAAGATAATTGTGTTCTGGTCGAACATCATCTGTTGTCAAACCATGTTGGTTTAAACCTTTTTTTTTTTTCATCATTATAATATAAATTGTAGGTCATATGGCACACACCAAAACCTCTATTCACATATTCTATAAGATAATCAATGGACTCATCTTCCAAAATGTAGTGTAGTTCTTTAGATGTGTGAGAAATGAATATTCTTGATGTGAATTTTACTAATTGTATGTCTTTTTTAATTGTCTGAAACAGAGTGTTGGAATCTTGATGGTGTTAATCCAAAAACTCATACATATTAATCAAATAGCATTAAACAGATTCTGAATGTCAACTGTCTGGGTGACTTCTTTGAAATAGTTGTAAATGTGCTGGAAGGGGGAAAAAAAGCCCAAGCACTGCAGGGCTTGAAGAGTGAAGAACCATCTTGCAGAGATTTCAACAAAAAATAGCAACATCCCTCAGGATGAAATGTTTTATTCAAAGGGAAAAATGCTTATTTAAAATTCACAAGAGTCTGAATGGGGATGTTGCTTTAATGAGGACTCAAAGCAAGTTCTAGATATTCCTGCTGAAATCCGCTGCAGGAGCGATGGATGGAGGAGCCTGGCCCACTCAGACTGTAGGATGACAGGGTCTCAGCCACAAATAGATACATGTGCACAATTATTTTACACACCACTGAGAACCATGCAGAGATCGAACAGAGAAAATAGACTAACGTACAAAAATCCTGTTGGACAAGCAATATTTTTACCAAAGCAATCTGATTAGTCAAGGACCAGTCAAGGACATCTCAACTTACAATAACCCATGAATAAGACTGCTAGACAACTTTGAAAAGATTGATAAGGTAATGTTTTCAGTGAAAAACAGTGAAGAAAGAAAAAAGAGCTTCACTCGCACAAACATTCAATTCATTGCTGCTTCTTACCGGGTCTGTCTGATACTCGCGGCTGTACAGCTCATGGCAGTTATTAAAGATGTATTCATAGGTGGAGTTGAGGCAGGCTTTGACACAGTCCTTCACTACCTGGCTGGCTCGGGGTGGAGACTGAAGCTCTTGGACCTGAATACGCACACAGAGAGAATCGGGAAGTTAAGGTTTGAACACAACCATAAAGCATTCTCCTTTCCACATCAGAGTTCACATCTTTGAGGACAAAGTGCAGGTAGTTAATTACATGCTTGTCTGTCAAATGGAATAACGCAACTGCAAAGTTGGGGTGAATGGAATACAGAAGAAAACAAAAGGTCTCCAAAGGAAGGTAGAAGAAGAAGGGATGGTACCTTCATTCTGAAGAAGGTGATACTGGTGAGGAGGTCCACTGTGGACTTGAGGTCCTGCAGCCTCTCAGGACTGCTGGCTGGAAAGTTGTTCTACAGTCAGACAAAAAAGGAAAGAAAGAAAGAAAGAAAAAGAAAGACAGACAGAAAGACAGAAAGAAAGAGAAAACAGTGAGCATAGTTATATGTCATCTATCCTGTGTGTTTTTTGTGTACATGGGCAAGATCCAGTACGGTCACAAAATTTCCACTGCCATCAAGCTCTTATATTAGTTACTATGTGGGAGTGCTGTGTCTACTGAATATGGCTGTGCATGTTTCAGGAGCTGCCACTCTACTTAACAGTGTTTTACTGTTTCTCACAAAGAGAGCTCAATCAGAAGAAAGAGAAGCATTATAGATGTTAAAAAACATAGAACATAATATTTGAGTGTTTAATATTAAAATTAATGAAATCTTACTCGGTACATGGACAGATCAATCCTCAGTGAGTTGTGCAGCTGATCGAGAAGCTTGACAAATCGCTCTTTCTGTGGGTATTACAACAAAAAAGTGATAGCAGATGTTAGTATTATGAGACATATAGCACAGGCTGTCCCTAATATTTAAAAGTACTACCATTTTTCAGCACGGCAAAGAAGTATTCAGTAAAATCAGGACTTATGGCATTATTGATTTTAAAGATTCTGAATGTTTTTGTAGTGACTCACCCCAAAGTTTGAAGCGGCAAAGCGGTCAGAGGCAGAAACATTGTTGGTTGCCTGAGTGGTGTGTGCGTAATAGGCATTGATGTTAGCCAGAAGGGTACTCATCACTGCAGGCACACCTGGGCACATGTACTTAGATGACAGGCAAGCAAAGTGGCTGGAGAGGAGGAGCATACAGAGCAAGGAGTAAACTTAACAGGGAGGTACAGTAAATGTAGGAAAACATTCAGTGATGCATCATAATTTGACAGTTTTTAATAACAGTGCTATTCTGGAGACAGAACTGCAACATACGTCATGGCCTGGTATATGGACTCCACTCCATAACGCATAGCAAACTCGTCGACAATCTCCTGGGGAGTCTCCTCAAAGTAAACCTTCCATGCATCGTCACCTTTAGCATCAGGGATCTTCACCACACCATTATTCTGGATATCTGTCACATAGTGGAAGAGGTTCTGCAGAGAGGAAATACAAACAAGTTAGGACTAGATATGAAAGGAAGATGGAGGGGCCCTGTGCTGAGTAATTAACACTTCATGCAGTTATAATGAAAGTTTGCACACATTTCATTGTACAAAGACTGAGCAGATTCCAATCTTTTGTTCCGTTTATCTTCAAATGACTGTGCTACATAAATAGCCATTGAATTACATTATGAGACCAACACAAGGTGCTATGTTGGCTGCTCAGCCATAAAGAGTTATGCTGCTTGTAAAACATTCTGAGTTGGCTTTGTGGTTTATGGGCATTTACTTTATGTGCAGCAATAACAGTGGTCTTTTGTTGATTAAGGTTCAGTTAATATGCTCTGTTGAGTAATGGGCCGGGTAATGACTCCACATAAGGCCATGATTGGTCTGCAATCTACCAGCTGAGTTCTTTGAGCAGAGCGGAACCGACTAGAAATGTGTGTGATGTCTTTGCCTTTGGAGATGGTCTTTATCTTACAAGAGCAAGCAAACGTCATGGAGGATTAACTTAAGTTGAATTTGGAGTGGATCTATTACTGAAGTGAACATCAGTCAAATAAATTAACCTGTTTGTCATGGCTCATTAGGACCACTTGGCACAAACATGTGGGTGGAAAAGTACTATTAACCTAAAGTAAAAGTAACAATGCATTAATCACATACAATACATATTACAGAGACTCAAAGGAATGGTCTGCATGATGTTGTACATACTGTCGTACCAACAATGAAGCACTAGAACTGACCCACCCTGGAAAGGGTATTAATGCATCAACCTGCTTTTAGGCCTGAAAAATACTGGTAGCTTAAAGTTTTATATGTTATAATGGTTCTTTAATAATCTGTGAAAAATAGCCCTGTAGATAAGTGTAGTGGAGAGAATTACAACACTCCTATAACTCCGTTAAGTCAAGGCATAACATTAAAGGTAATATCTCACAATACAACCCTTGAATAGATGGGTTTCATTACTTTGTGTCTGTTCAAACACCAATCACACACTGAGCTTACTTCATGTAAACAGGTATACTGAACGTGATACGGGGCGACCGTCTCCTCTCCTTTGATCTCTACATTAATGTGCATGCGGATAGCTCCAGACACTGCTGATTTGTCTGTGCGCTTGTCTGTAGAGAGCACAACATACAGAAACACAGTTACCAGACTCACTGCTGAAAAAAAATAAAAACTTAGAATGAAGATAGAATATGCTATAAGGTCATCAGGATTCAGGTATACAGGTTATATTGATTCAAATGACACAATATGCTAGAACTGACCGAGATTGTACCAGACGTCCATCTCGCCGCTCAGAGTGCGGACCTCGATAATAGTTTGACCGAGAAAGTCATCTGACTCCCTCTTGAACTTCTGCTTGACACGAGACTTAATATCATCATCTTCATCCCACACACGCACCTTGATGCGGTCTGAGGAGTTGTGACACTCACTACACAGACAGAACCAGGGAAGCAGCCACAGTTTACACTGACAGTTGGCCAAGAAGGACAGATGGATTCCTATCATGACTCATCAAACATGAGTGTGTAACCACAAATACACGCCTTAAACAGACCTAGATCCATTTTCAGAATCAACAGAAAAACATAAAAATATTGGACTGTGACACTAAAATAACTGGGTTGATGAGAAAAATGAGTCAACAATACCAATAACTGATAAATCATTTATGACATTTATCAAGCAATAATGCCAAATATTTTGCTGCAATGGTTCAAGGCTTTATCACAACAAATTTCACATATTTGAAGAGATTTCAACTTACAAATTGAATGTCTCCTCCCAGACAGGGTTAAGGTTGCCATAGATGGTCTTGGTCCTCTTTTTAGTCTTTCCCACCTGGACGGTGACATAAGGATCACTGGAACCAGTTTTATCTTTGGCTTGTAGACCTTGGGCACACAATACTAAGAAGTGGGAGAAAAAAGGCCAAACTTGTCAGTTACTGTTTGTGTTTGGAGGCAAACAGACAACTCTGAACTTGGGCTATCTTTATAGACACTGAGACATGTGTCTTCTCCAGACTCTCTGGACTCCCTGGACTTTAATGGTGACTGATGTTTGACAGTAACAGTGTTATTGTACTGTTCAAACCTGACTCTCACCTGTGATGCTGATTTTCGCTGACCATTTAGAGGTTCCATCAAGAACGCTCTGTTTGATCTGCTTCATTTGGGTGACGTGAGTGGACTTGGGGACGGAGAACACTTCCTGAATGAGTTCAAAGATCTCTGGTTTGTTCCTCTCACGGATCTTCATCCGGTCTTTAAGAACCATGATGATGTTTTGGGTTCGGTCCTCTGCACCATGTTTGGAGCTCTTCTCTGCTGCTCCTGGTCAGTGAGATAATTAAGAAAAGGATCAAATACATAAAATTATACAAAAATGATAGAATATGTCTATTGCTTTAAATTCTCAGACATTAAGGTAAAGTAATAGAAAATGATTGCCTGCAGCATAGCATTCTGCGACTGTGTAGGTGGTGAAAAACTTGGCTGTATTTCATGAATGAGAGGAAGAATTTGCAGAGCTATAAACTGCTGTGTAGAGGAGTGGTTGAGAAGAGAGGTGGATGACAACAAAAGACAAATTGTTTTTAATATTCTCTCAAGAAAACGTGGGGAGAAAGTATGATAAGAAGAGGGAAGATGTGCATGGTAGAGATAAGAGGAAATAGATGACCTAAGTACTGATATGAGAGCACAAAATTAAAACAAGTCAGCAAATGGTCGTTTAGCTCCTGATATATTTTACCACCCACATCACATGATAATTACACAAAACTGAATTTATACTTCAGCTGTATATTTAAGAATCGTACTGACTATGCAAAGCTAATTTGGTCTAAACATAGATAATTATGCATTTGAAGAAATATTGGGGCAATCAACTCTGGTAAAGATGCAAATAAGATATATTTCCCACAATGCTGAACTAATATTTTTGACATGAAATACATATATGCAAATAAACAAAAAATAAATGAAAACATTTACAAAAGTCAGGTTTTAGGAGGAAAAGGTTTTGTTTTTGTAACTTACCCGTTAAGACCAATATTACATATTTGTAGCAGACATGTATGTACTACATAAGCACACCCAGCAGGTTGCTTAGGACAAACACCATTGACATATTTCTAATTCAGACTATCAACATTTGGAATCCATCTGGGAAACATTTCTACACATTTGCAAGCTAAAATGGAGTAATGTTTCTGAAAATTTCTCTTACTTTGCAGACAGTCAGCATTGAGCAGATCTTGGCACTTCTCATGGCATTTGACACCACACTCAGTACAGCGCATACCCTGGCGGGCAATACCCCACAGGAGTCCCTCACACTCGTAGCAGTAAGTCGGGGTTGTGGCTGTCCATACCTCAAAATTATGCGGGGTAGTGCAGGAGATGGGATATATGAGGGCCTGCAGGGTCTTCTTATACACATGACTCTTCTACAAGGGTACAGAGGAGAGAAGTGCAGGGTCACCAGAATGATAAGCTTTTTGGCATGATGTAAAAAACTTCAGTAAGTATTGTAAATGAGCACTGACCAGTTCCTCGTTGTGCAGAGTGCTGGATGTCAGGGCTGAGGTTATGCCTGCCTTCCTGGAGTTCTGGACCAAAGACTGAGTGACAGGGGAGAGAAGGGCTCAATACTTACAACAAGCTAGAGGTGATAGTGGCAGAATTTAAAGTGCCTATTTTGTAGGAGTAACCAATTTGCTGCTTGACACTACTATGCCCTTGTAAGTGTTTCTAGAGCAATTGGTGTTTATATTACTCACCATAGCCTGTTGGAGTGAAGTGAAGGTGGTAGAAAAAAATGAGAGAGTCAATATTAGAAAAAGGCAAGAACAAAACAAACACAAGGGGATCACACTAAGGTAAATCTACAGCCTGGTGTGGGGACTTGAAGGGCAAGGAAGTCACAGCTGCAACCAGACTTGATTATTTGATATCTGAATGCGACCATTGCTCGTTCAGCCACGACCTGCCTGAGACAATCTAACAAGTCGGAAGTGTATGTGTAAAAGAGATGAAGAGAAACAGAGGGGCACCCACCTGTGACTGTCTTTCACTGTGTAGTGACTGTTGATTTGTGATGGTAGGATTTATTAATGAAGACCGAACTAATTTCCTGTGCAGTGGATCTGGTGCATTAGAAAAGCTGGCTGTGGCTGGTAGTTGATATAAAGATCCTAATTGTTGTCCTATTTCCAGTCTGCCTTCTGTGAGCTTCCACTGAACAATGTATTTTTTTTTTATTTAAAGCAGCAGTTCACTATTGTGAAACACATTTATTTGTTTTCTTGCCAAGAGTGAGATGAAACCTTTTAAGTCACTCTTATGTATGTGCGGCAAATATAAGACTCCAGCCAGTTGGCATGGGTTATACCCTGTTTGTTTACACTATAGACTAAATATAAAAAAAGAAACGAATATAACAACAAGGTAGCAAGAATAAAATAAATGAAAAAACAGAAAGCAATCATCCAAAAGTAAGAACACTGATGTTTGAGCTGAGTGATAGATGGCCTGAGGAGATGTGAGTCAGAAAATATAAAGAGATTAGTGTTGAAACTCACCAGATCTCTGACCAGAGGCATAGCTTTCCTCTTTCTGAGGTCTGGCATGCTGTCAATGCTATAGAGAGCACCACCCATCCTGGAGACAAAATGTACATGTACATACATGGATTCAACAGCCCTTATCTCAATAGCTACTTGGACACAACAAATCAATTAGAAAGCAAATATATTCAGACCTTAATACCATGGTTTGCCTTCGGCTTGGTAAGTTATTGATTGCCAGTGACCAGAGTAACAGTGCCATGGTTACTTACCCTGCTGATAAAAGCAGAGAAGCAATGCCAACGCTTTCCCCTCGTGCCTGTGGGGAAGCAGAGTGGTAAGATGAGAAACACAGGCAAGCATGGTGCCATTAGAGCTGTGAATGAAGAAAATGGGAAGCATAGCATATTATAGCTGTGTACCTAGCATGTTTATATTGTTCTTTAGATGGAGAACAACAAAATGAAGACATATTGCATGGTGTTCCTTAGCAAAAGCCATATATATATATCGTGGTGAGTTATGTTAGTCATGGTAGGCCGTTGCCACAATTATTGTTTCGACAGTTTCCGAGAATTCACAAATGAATAATACAGCAGTGGTTTAAGTGGAACATGACAAGAAAAAAGGCAAATGAGGAAAGTTGTGAGTTGTGTCTTTCTGAGGGAGTGTGATGAATATTGACATCACCAGAAGCTTGTCTGTGTTTGAGGACCATAGAAAAGTCGACTGCAGCCACATGGCTATTTGTGTAATCATACTTCTAATTCTATCTGTTCAATTATAAAAAGACATTGTTTGCCCGTTCAAAGAATGACACACAGCACTGATACATATGTCACGCTGATAAACAGAAATAGTCATGATTGGTATATAGGTCATAGTGTGGATAATGACACTTAGCAGGCTTACAGCAGCTTCCTATGTGTTGCTTGGCTCTTTATTAATAACTGTGAGCTCATAAATTAAAAATTAGACTGATTAACACATCACTGACCCACCTGAGAGTCTGCTCCAGCCATGGATAATCTCAATGGGCTACATGCAAATCACTATGAGGATGGCAAACAACTGAAAAAAAAAATAATGAAATGGCAAAACAATAGAAGGGGTAAACAGAAACTATCATATAAACACAAGACAATACAATATAATCCACAGCAGTAACCAAAAACTAGTAAAAATGATGGGCCAGTCAAGAAAAAGCTGGAAAAAGAAATTGTAACAACAGGACATGCTGGGACTGATGCCACAAATCAGTGAGCTCATGTTACAGCAGAGAAACAACAATAAAAACAAACTGTTCACGGCATGAACTGATACACACTGATGATGTGCACAGAGATACACTGAGAAGCAGACAAACACACATGGGCTGTACCTCTTGTAGCTGTAGTCGTACTCTGCTGAAAAGTCGAAGCCAGTTAGCCTTGGCTCGGGCAGGACCAGGTTCCATGATTTCCCTCTTTGGGAAGCTAGAAGAATGATTAAAGACATTTTAGTCAAATATTAGCTGAAGTACTGGATGTAGAATAATTACAGAGACACATTAACAATCATAGACTATTATTAGCAACCACATTACCGAGGTACATAGTTAATTAAATTTGTATTCATTGTAAATGATACTGTAAATGTTTATTGGGTGTCTTATTATAATGCCACTGGGTTGTGTGTACAGGTCCTGTATCCTTGCTCCTTCCACAGGAGCCTGTTTCCTGTGTTTCCTATGTTGCCTGTAGAAGTATATACTGTCTATAAAATATACTCTATATGCTTATTGTTATTTGACGGAACTGCCAGACCTTTATACAAAAAGGAGCTATATAAGTGTTAACAGTGGCTTATTCTTTGATTTTTCACATATGAAGCTGTCAGTATATGAAAAGTGTTCACCTTGGAACAGGAGGCTCATCTGTTTTCCCCTCGGGAGCTAGGGCAGTGCTCTCTGCTGCTGGAGGCTGTTCCTGACGTCTAGGTTCTTCCAACGAGACCTCAGATTTAGGCTCAGGCTCTAGAGGCTTAGAGTCCAGAGCTGGAGTCTGGGATGTGGTTGTAGGGGCAGATGTCGTAGTAGTAGTAGTAGAAGTAGACAGATCTGGCTGTGTGGGTGCAAAGGGCGATTTAGTGGAATCTGAACTGAAAGGGGGCAACATGTCATCTTGCGAGGCTGGAGGTAGACCAGGAGCCATACTCGGAGGCTGGAGCTGATCATGAGCTGGCTGCTGCTGGTGCAGCGATGCCTGCTTTTCCAGCGGTGGTCTAGTGGAGGACAAACCATCAGAGTGGGGCTTCAAGGTGGGGGCAGTGCTCGTGGGTGTGGGAGTGTAGGGCGGCTCCTGGTCTTCACTGAGTGTGCCATCAAGTGGATACATATCTTCATCTTCCTCATATGGCATCTCCTCCTCATCTTCATAGTTGTACTCTCCATCCTCTCCATACATGTCTCCATCCTCTTCATCATACAGTGCCCCCTCCTCCCCTCCGTCTTTGAGGTAGCCTCCCTCGTCACTATAGACACCTTGGTGGTCTTCACCATCCCAGACTGGGGAATCCTCTTTGCCGTAGCTGACGGACGAGTGGCAGGAGTGGTAGGAGTCGTTCTCATCATAGAACTCCGAACCTCGCAAACTCTCGCCGTCCTCAGGGACAAACTCCTCACTGAGCTGAGAGCTGCCTCGACTCAACTCGCCCGATGAGGCGTAACGACTGTCTGTGGGACTGAAGGAAGGGAAGACACCTGTTACTTAAACACACCCACACATGTTTAAAAGTAAATTAGGGGAGTTCCCAGAGTTGCACAATTAGGATTTTGGCTGACTTTTCTTAGGTCCAAGGAAGAAAGGACAAATGACTAAACAAACCAATCAGAAAACTCAGAGCAGGGGGGGTTTGGCTAGTGATGCATTTATGTAACTGCATTTTTTTAGTAATGGGAAGCATTGACTTTGATAGTAGTCTAAACTAAAATTAATACAAAAACACACACCATACAAAAGCACTTCATTAGAAAAAAACATAAGAACTGTAATATTTAAATAGCCCTAGTCAAATGAAAGAGATTGAACGTGGGGAGGTTGAGGGTAATTTATTAGCTTGGTAGAACAAAATCTCTTTTTCTGCAGATAAATAAGTGAATAATATGTATTAACAATGATGAATGAAGCTATTAGACATTGAGAAACTATGAGTCAGGGAGAGATCTAGACACATATAAAAATGTCTTAAACACACGCACATACACTATTGTTTCATTGCTATTGATTACAGTCATTTTGGTTCAATAATGCATGGTGTAAGAGCAGCAAAGGAGAAAACTGTATAATGGCTTTAGGCAGTGAGTCAGGGAATACACAACTATGGATGAATGGACACTAACACTCAATCACAACACCGTTTTCTATTCTTCACCTATCTCACAATCTCTCTCATCCTACACAAAGACTGACAGACAGTGACAAATGCTTGCATAATGCTCGAGTCTAAATACATGTCTGTCCTCTTTCTCAGCAAAGAATTAAAAAAAAGCATGATGAAATGAAGATGGAAATGAACATAATCTGTCTTGGCCTCTCTTGCAGGGTCCCATTATTAGACTGAAGCCCTCCTGCTGTCTCACAAGTGGAAATTATATGTGCATAATTGCCAAGTATGGGACACCCAGAAAAAGACAGGCCTCTTCTTAAAGTCTCACATACAGGATGAGGCTGTAATAACAGGCTGCCACAACAACAGATGCGCGCGCACACACTCACGCTCACGCGCGCGCGCACACACACACGGATTGACACAGACTTTTCCACAAACTCCAACCAACAATTAACCTCTCCATCTCTGACTGTTACAAAACACCCAAACACACATCACACATACACACATATCAATCACTGACCCACATACATAAACAGAAAACTGCATAAATGTTTGATAATGGAGAAGATGAATGTGGTTTATGATTTATGATTCTTCACCAGGAACACAGTAAAGATATGTGCAATACCAGTAGTTTTCAATAAAAATAGAGAATGTATACATATACAGAGATAGGTTAAGAGCACATGCATGCAAGCACAGTGAGCTAGGAGGACGGGACAAGTCCACCACTGACGTCACAGCGAGACGGAGTCACAGGCCGGAGCAGGAGGAAGAGGAGGAGGAGGTGGAGCTGAAGAGGAGGTGCACAGACCCACCTATCGGACAGTGAATGCCTACTGTCTAGAGAATACTGACGACTGGTGCGCCGGCTTGACCCTGAGCCTGAGTCGATATCACTGCGCCCGTTGGTGGCCGAGTCTAAACTATCATAGCGTCTGGTAAGAGGAGTAGGGAGGGAGGAAGGGAGGAGGGAAGAGGTGGGAAAGGAGCATCAGTAGAGCTCAGTGTAAATCTTTCAAAGCTCTAACCAAACTGAGCCTCTGCACTGCTCGGTTAAAAGACAAGATCAGTTTTTCATGTCTGTCTTAAAACACTAGTCCAGTGCCTATATAAACAGAGAAATTTGCTTGCTTGTAACTATGTTCCAGTGTAATCCATGATTAATCTATTATCTCCTAATTCTGTGAAATAATATATTCAGATTTAACTGCAATTATTATAAAGCTTCAACAGAGTTAAATCCAAATTCACAGTTTTTTTAGGGAAAAGAAGGGAACACAGTGTATGCATTTTGTACTAAAAAGACTAACCTTGGAATATAGCCACTTGCTTTTATCACACATCACCTACACTGTAAGCACATAACAAAAGGATCTGTAATCAATTAATAGCTGCTATAAACAGGGGAGATGCTTACTGCAAGCAAGCAATGTCCATATGCACATCTGGCTGGTCTGTTTTCAACAGACTTGAAAAATTTTGAACATATCCTTTAAGTTTAGAATCTCTCATTGAGACTGAGTACTGGAAAATGTATTTTGTTCATCTAAATTCAAGTATATGCAATGGTGAAGCTTTCTTTTTCAGCTTTTCTGAGCAATGCATCAGTTTTGACCATCTGCCACCCCAGTATGCCCCAAATATACTGTTGTGTCCAGAAATCTATTAATTTTCTGCATAAGTTAGTGCTGAAGAAATCAAATTCTGATGCCCACTCACACAAGATGCACACAAAGATGCAGGCACCCACCCACACACACACCCACCCACACCCACACACACAGGTAAGCTGTAAGATAACCACAGAGGCCCATTTCATACATGACCTGTATACAAGAACTGTGTGCCCCAGCATGCTTGTATACACTGAGGCCAGGGTTATTCTCTAGAAGAGGAGAACACAGGGGGACAACATGTTACCATGTACAACACAGTGAAAGTAACAAAGCCACAGGGGCTCAGTTGTCTCAGGACTATATGCTAGACCCAAATGGATTTATCCCCAAAGGAACATTCTGTTTAAGATGGAGAGTGTGATCTTACATTGTCAACATTAACCCCTTACCAGCCACCACCTATTTTAATACACAAGTTGAAAATAATAAGATACTCAAAATAAAAATGTCACCCAATGTTGCCTTCTTTGAAAGGTAACTTTACACTTTTCAACCTAAAAAGTCAAAATGATTATAAAACATACTGAACCAAGGACAAAGTGTCCCATGGGTTTTGAGCAGTTTGGTTTCTCTGGTGTTTTTTTATGTGTGTCTCATTGGAACAAAGCCTTTCTCCCTGGTGGGTTTATATTTTGACAACCCCCATGGTAATCTCATGGGCGCACATAAGCACGCTGACTCAAGAAAAATAAACAGTCTCGTTGTACTAGCTCTAATGTGCTTGGTACCTCATGGCTCTGTGTTCGTAGTCCAGCTCGTGGATGTCATCAGTATAGGAGTGTCTGTAGTGTTGGTGCCTCATGGGATACTGGTGCATGGAAGCGTTGGGCTGGGAGGTGGTGTAGTAGGGGGGCGGGATGCTGTTACTGGTCTCACTGCGGTAGTCGCTGTCTCTGTCATCCACAGCGCTGTCTGGGTCCTCATCTGTTCACACAGCCAAGGCAGGACAGGAGACAAAATTAAGGGGCGAGATGAGAATGAATGTCAGAATTGCATTATACAATATTTGCAAACCAGAAAAACAAATTCAAATATTTTTTATTTCTGGTCGGGTTACAAGCAGAGTATATGTTTGCTGAAAGGACATAAAGACACCTTCATAGCAGCTAATGGTCTTTGAGGAAAACTATACAAGGAGCTCATTACATTGAGTGAGACATGGATAATAAATACAGAATTACTTCAAGTCATTAGCAGAAGTGCACAAAAGAAGCTTACTTTGCTGATCTCCCCACAGACTCCAATTACCTGTAAGGAGATAAGAGTTGGAAAAACCAAATTAGTTTGGACCATAAATTAAACACATCAGCAGTTCACAAAGTCTGATATGCAAACATGGAGAGATTTGTAGCTCTGGGAAATAATTATTTTATGTAAATGTGTGTGCAGAGAGCTCATAAGTGAAGGAGAGGAGTGTACATGTGTGTTAAAAGAAGCACAAAGTCCTTATAAAAAGTTAGATCAAAATCAGCTTGTTTAAATGTTGGCCTTGATGCTGCTGAGTAACTAGGAACAGAAAACACACATTGTATCATTGTTGTACACACACACATATATAAGCAATGTACTACAAACCAAACCTCTCTGTCCACAGATTTATACCATACACACACTTTTCCACCTGCTCCTCGTGTCATCATCACAAGGCAGACACACAGGCAGGGTGGTGTGTGTCTGACAACTGAATGTATGTCAGCTCACATTCATCACACATCTAGCACCTATAAGTCATTCTAGTGCTCTGGTAGGCTTCATGCGTGATTTGTCACTGGCTTTCCTCCCTCCCTCCATTCATTCTTTGCCTCATCCATCATCCTCACTCCAACCAAGTCCTGTTCTCATTGAGTCAGGGCAATTGAGCAGAGGGAGGAGAAGAGAAAAAACAGGAGGCATAAAAAGGACACAGCAGGGGACAGCATGGGAGGAGATGGATGCAGAAGAGGCTCACAGCACTGTGTGGATGGTGCATGTAGTGGTCGCTCCTGCTCCTCTTGATAGGCATACTGAGGAAAAAAACAACAAAACTCAGAAAATGCACTTCCTCTGACAAAAAACTGCTGTTAAAAGTATTGACTCTGGCAATTCTGCTGCTATTAGCAGCCAATGAGTGTCATCAGAGAATAGAGAAGAGTAGGAAAGTAGTTATGAAGGAAAATACTGTGAAGAGGAAGGAAGAAATAGATGAAAAAATGTAGATGACATAAAGCTGCAAATAGAGTGGTGGGGATGTGAAAAAGAATCATGTTCTTACATCTTGATCTCTCATGGCATTCAGCTGTTCAAGTTTCTTGGCCCAGTACCTGGCCTCTTCCTCTGGAATATCTGCAGCACACAACAAAAATTTGATTAGAAACTGCAAACATTATGAACTGTATATATGGATTTATCTATAATTGCTGAAGTAAAACCATACAGCAAGCATATTGATTGCTTTAACACCAGGCTGGGTCTTGTTAAATGTGTTTTGCTGCCCTCTTTGTTTTATTGTGTGTGGGCACCACCAGTGATGCAGTACACCTGGACCTGGAACTCAAAGGTAGGATAAAAGAAGAATGAAGGGCCAAACCTAGTGGCAGTTCAAAGCGGGTGTCAAGCAGCAGTCTGTGAAAGGTTGGGTCTTTGGTTCCACAGATCTCATTCTCAGCCATGATCACATTGGAGTCCAGGGTCAGCCACTGTCCAGGACCCTCCTGGAAAGAAAGGATGAAGGGAGGGCGAGAATTATAAATACAACAGTGCTTAATGTTATACATAAATAGACATTTAGTAATAGGTCACGGTCTATTATTCCTAGCATGGTACTACATTTCACATTTTGTAGAATGACTACAACCCCAGTTACTTATGCAGTTGAAAAAAGCTATCATTAAATACTCATTTAAAGAGAGGTTAGTCAGAGAGGTCAGTTCTGGTGTATATGTACAGTAAGGGGAACCAGTGGAACCAAATATCAGAGACAAAGACAGAGAATTAGGCAGTGTACCTCATTGGACTGCCGTATGTTGCGCAGAGGGATCCATAAGGTGCCCACCATGGTGTCCCAGATCAGCCCTTTATTCCACACCTCCACTTGCAGGCCCAGATCCAGGCGGTTTATTTCACTGCTCATTAGAAAGAGGAAGAGGAAGAGGTGGTAAAGAAAAAGAGAAATGAGGTAGGAAAAAGCAGCACAATTTTGTAAAACAATACAGAAAATGTAAAAAGCTGGTTGAAAATAGGATAGGTATACAGACAACACTGCCCAGGAGATTTTTTTATAGAAATACACTGGATATGGACATGGACATAGACTGTGATTCAATCAGCTGCAGTAACTGAGTCATTTGGCAAAAAAATAGAAACAGTTGGTTACTGTCAACCAGGCCACAGGCAAAATATGAAAGAGAGTGCAGACACTATAAGATAACAGACTATTTACATATTGACAAACAACAGTGAACCATGTTACTATATATAGTATACATAGACAGAGATACAATCGGGACTAGCTAGTATTTGTAATGTGAATATATATCTAACTTGCAGCTTATCAGCTCACTAAATATCTCTCATTGTTGAGCAGTGCCACTTCCCAAACCCACTGGCTGTCTAAGTGAATCAAAACCTAATAATAGACACAGCTTTGATATGAAAATGCATCTTTCTGTTTCCCTTGGAGCTAAGGAAGTTGGCAGAGAGCTGAATGGAGAGTTGCTTTATAAAAGCAAAGGGAAGAAAGAGGCATTAGATTGCAGCAAGAAGGAAAATGTGACAATACAAAGAATAGGTGTTTTTTGTGGTTATAGTAGAATAAATATGCAAAAAACAATAGTATAGCAGACAAATCCTTTTTATCAGTTGTTTTGTTTTTTGTTGTTATGTTATGAGGTGCTATAAAGCTTGAATGGGGTGAAACCCTCTTGACTGGGTTTGTAAATTCTACTGGAGCAGCTCATATATGTGATGTGTAGTCTTAATACTGGCACCACAGTGGTGCAGTGGTTAGCACCTCAGAGCAAGACGGCTTTGGGTCCGAATCTTGCTTGACCCTGGGGCCTTTCTGTGTGGGATTTGTCTCTGCGTCAGCCCTTTGATAGACTGGCAACTGCCAACTCACATTAACACGACTCTACTGCTGTGAAAACTGCCTTGAACTTCTGTTGGGCAAATAGAATAAGAAGCAATGCTCTGTTAACCAGGAAATGGTTTGAGAAAGTCCCCTCCCATACATCTACAACAGCAACTCTGTAGATCCAAGGGGCTCTTTATGAAAACAAGCAGTATGAACTAGAACACAAGTGTGTGTAAAAAGTATGGACTGTAGTTAAAATTGAGTTGAAATTCAGCAGTATAGACAGTCCTCCAATAGACAATTTATCCAGATTTACAGAGGAAGACCAGGGCTAACAGAGGGTAAAAAAACCAAAAAAACAAACCACTCACAACATGAAGTCCTGCTCCCAGCACGGCTGACTGCCGCGCACAGCAATGGTTGTGCTCTTAACATTCTGCACCTTCAGGGTCACGTATGTGTTAAATTTCTCTGAAAAAGTAAAATACAAATACAATTGGTCATGCTGCTGTGAGTATTTATATGAATCTTAGAATCTGATTTAGTGAAATGAATGGATCATATCTGCAGGTTACAGAGCACAATATACCTTGGGGTCCATCGAGCTTGGCTTTTTTCACTGCAAAGGAATTCAAAGAACAAAGAAGAAATTAATGTAACTATGGAAAATGTGTTAAATGATATCAAATTTGCTAACATGAGAGTTTTCAAAATTTTTACTTTTCCATGCTGCTAATACAACTTCACTATACAAGGGCTTTTCTCTGGATACAATGGCTTTACAGGTCAGGCTGTACCTGTACCATGTGCATGGAAGCATGGTTGGTTGATGATTGACAGGGGCCTGGCATTTTAGAGAGGAGGGGGGTGGTCTTTGGAATGCCAAGATCTGAATATGAAAGACTACATCCGTTCAGCAGGAGATGTAAGGGTCTCTGAGTCAGAGAGCCAGAAGGACAAGAGAGAGTAAAAGGCAATGCTGGGCAGCAGAGTGGCCACATGCCCTGTCCTCCCTGAATCATAAATGTGTGTGTACTCCTGCATGATTGACTACAGGGCGTAGAAGACTGAGCAGTGCTGCCTTTTGTGTGATACAATAAATGAAGCTCTGCTGAGGTCCTGCTGCCAGCTCTTCCACGTAGAGAGCTCTGAAGGTGCCAGACTGACTTTTAGAACCAGTGACGTCAAAAGCCTATTCATTATTCATTGAATCCCGCATCCTGCCGATGCCCAGGATAACCATGTTAAGCAGTGAAGTATTAATACTCAGAGGTCAGAGGTAGATTTAAGAAAATAAATATAGAGAATAAGCATCATAAAATAATCATTGTGGACAAACTGGCTTCTAAAAAACAGCATCATCCCACAAAACCTTTGTGATATTGTGTATCACTTAAATATCTCTCTGATTCAGCAGGCAGGTATAAGTGGCATGGTGGAGCATGTGCTTCTTAGCCAACTTCCTGGGTTTTATTTGCAGGCAATGCAAACATTAACTATACATTTGAATTATGTCTATACTTGAAACAGGAAGTGAATGAAAAATGTATCCCGGATCCACCCCTTGCCAACACTTTGTCTCTCTCATACACTGTCCTCTCCTCACCATCAGCTAATCATCATTCCTCTCTCTCCCTCTTTCAATCACTCACTCCCACAAGCTCCCCCTGTCATGTGGCAAGTATGCACGTGTGCTCTCTTTCTATCTCTTTCTCTCGTGCTCCATTAATCTCTCTGTGTAGCCGGATGCGGGCAGAGGGAGCTGCATCCCCAACACTAAAAATAACCACTTCGGTGTGACAGGGGTGGGGGGTGCCGGAAAAGAGGCTGTGGGGGCTACTTACAGCTCACAGGCGAAGTAAACCAACACTGCAGACACCACAGCTCAGAAGAAGAAGTGAAGGGGAGTAGGTGTGCATATTTTCTGCACAGACCCAATAGAAAATGTTCAATTCCTGGCACAGCAATTACAAGATCTAATTTTCTCTTTCTCTGCTAGGGAAAAATGGACAAATACATTCACTGATGCCTTGCTACAGAAGAGCTAAAAAGGCCTTTTATTTCTGGAGGTTTTCTAATCAAAAGCTTTCAAAGAGCCCACACTTCAGAGCAATTACACTGACACTGGGAACAACATTATAAATCCATAGACCAGCAACACATGGAAGAAATATCTCAAGATTATGAAAAGAAAAATGACTCAAGAGCACAATTATGTTAGAAATTGTTACAAAGATAGAAAATCTGTCACGATTCTGTCCTTGTCAACTGACAGATAAAAATCTGTCACACACCTGCAGTGTACATGGAGGAATATAAGGATGTTCACACAGTATAGTCACTGATGACTGAGAAAACCGTTCACAAAATACTGTATAAATGCTATGTTAAATCTACAGTACACCATCTATATCTATATATATATCTACTGTATATTTCAATTAAAACACAACTGAACTTTATGCCCAAGATTCTTCTCAAGTGATCTGAAAACTTATGTAAACAGTGTTGCTCTGTCATTAGTTCTAACCCATGAACTGGCGTCTTGCTAGATGGGGTGATCGTGAGAGGAGGGTTGATGAATCAGAACGTGCTTATTCAGCTTAGTCACACACTATAATTTCAAAGACTGCATGTAACATTGCAACATGCGAGACTACTATAGACACATCTCTGAGCGGACAATACCACATCATTGCCACTGCAATGTTTCTATCAGCCCAAGGTGAAAAACCATACACATCATCCTTTTTCCTTCATTCTTCTTACAGCCACCATAAAAAAAATCAAAATATCAATGAGAACATATCAGCACAGACCTAAAACTCCATATGGGTTGCTATGCCAACAGAGCTTCAGAACATAAAGAGATCCCCAACGAAAAATCCTGAATCCTAACATTTGTGCAATGAGCTCTAGTACTGGTGTACAGTACAAGCCTGCTCCAACCTGTCCCTCAATCTGAAGAACCAGCACCGTCATCCTTCTTATACTGGTACCAAACTGATCAAGTATCTCAGCATAGGAATTCTGCCCAAGATGGCCAAAAATTGTGTGGTGCAAATTTGTGCCAGGTTTTAGGCTTCCGAGTGATTAAGGGGTTATTATTAGTAGTCGCTTCTCGCAAATCTCATACCAGTTCATGGAGGATTTTAGAGAACGGCAGCTCTGTTCAAAGTTCCCAGGAATTGACAAGTGACAAATGACAAGGATGTGCACACATCTCAGCAAGTGTTAGCATGGATCACACTAATCTTTCTTCAAAGCTTTTTATTATTACATAAATGTATCATTTAAAGGTCTCTTCAAACTTTGATTTGACTAAGTTTCAGTTAGTTTTACGAATGTATTTAATCTAAGTTGTCCTGTTTTGACTTTAAGTTTCTAAATGTTGTAAAACAAAAGGAAATATCATGTTGCTAGGAGAGTCTAAAACCCTTAACTACTACTGAGAGGAGAATATTGTTCATTTTTATGACTCTTCAGGCATATTTCAAGACCATAATCAGGGGTTCTACTTGAGTCTGATGATGGGTATGTGTATGTCCTAAATTGGCATAAACAAGAAAATGAAATCTGGGCATGGTTGAGGTCAGTAAGGACGTTACAGTAGCATAACGGCATTGCAATCACAGCACATTTGCCCAATCCATCCATCCAGTTTCACCCTGGACAGCAGTTTCCCTTAAATGACAGCAAAGGACTCCAGTTTGGTTAATTATGAATCTAGATCCTAATATAAAGGTCTTCAGTCGTTGGATCTTAGATAGAGATCGATACAGAAATATTTATGAAATCCTCAACTTAACCAAGAAACACTAACATAACTTTACATCTTTTAGAGGCCTACTCTGCCTGCACATGTACAGTTACCACAGTGCATTATAGACCACATCTTAACACAACTGGGAAAAAACGACAAATATACAACAGGTGATTGAAAGAGGACTCTGAGTCATAATAGAGCGCAAAGAGTGGCGCGTTTATGCAGTAGGAAAACAATCTGAACACCAATTGAGTTGCCCTGAATTATTAACTAAGATATTAGAGGTTGTGGTTGTCATACGAGAAAGACAATTTAGGAATGTTGCCTCCAATCACGTGGGTTAAAGCAATATCCTCCTGTAAAGAAGCCTGGTAGAATACTGCACACGCCTTTTTTGCTTTGCGCATTTACTCATTAAACTGACGCGAATCGTCTCCTCTCGAGAAGATCTTAACCATCTGCTTTCTGATATTGAACAGGGCACCACACGCTGTTGTTACAAAGGGACAGAGTGTGGATCATATCTGGTTCTACTATGTTTGACAGTAGCTGCCAAAAAGCACACACTTACTCCATAAACCGATGCGCTTGAAGCAATGCCGGGTTTCCCAAAACGAACATAAACTGTCTGCAAAAACGGTAGGAACGAAATAAATCGGAGTAAAAAAAGCAAATAGGTTTGAAATATCCAAAGGTAAACGAGACGTGCATTAAATCACCATTTAAGAAAGCAAATGTAATAACATTCCAGTGGGAAAAAAACTGCTATTCCAAAATATTGATGGACAGTTACCCTTAGAGCTGAATCCTCCAAAAGCTGCAAATATGACTTGGCTGCTCATACTACCGGGTGGAACAAATGGACAGTACAGTAAGTCGTGCAAATGTGTGTATTGGTTTTATCTCTTACCTCCAACACACAGCAATGACATTTCTTATATGAGCCTTTATTACAGGGTCCAGCTTCTTCAGCAGCTTCCTTAATCAGTGCAGTGTAGAGCCGGGGAACCAACCGTGGACTGAGGATGGTAAAGCCTCCTGTCGCTAGCAGAAACGGGGCCTGGCAGGGATTGTTCGAATTGACAGAAATAAAAGTCTTGCAGAGTAAAAGACAGAGTCGCAATCCTCCCAGTCTTTTCTCAGCGTGCTGTCTAAATTTGAGACCGTTTCCCCCTTCTCTCTCAGCTCTCCGCTCCCCAACACACAGCCATCTTGTTCAGCTTCAGCACCACCGCTGCGTGGACAGCGCCTGGCAGTGACGTCAGGGCGGTGGTGATAGTGTGGGTGGGTCGGTGGGGGTGCGATGGTAAAGCACCTGATCATTAGCCTCTACTTCAACATCTGTCGCAAATATTTGAGGAAATCCTCATTTGGTGTCGCCAAAATCATCCGCACGGAGCTATTCAGTGAAAATATGACATTCAAAGAAAGAGACAGATATAAATGACTTCTTCTATATGGTCTCTGGCTTTATGGTCTTTAAAAACAATCATCACAAGCTGACTGCTACCACATACGCGGTTGTGAGTCTGAGGAACTCAAAAGTTTAAGATTTCAGCATTTCAGACAGTATCATATTATCTACACTGTGCAACGGTTCATGCTATCAGGTTTTCAAATGTAAAGATTTGCCACGTTTTGCCCTTTAGCATTAAGGCAAATTGAACACGTTATATGACAGACAGATCACTTGATTGGGTCTTCTTAAGCTCCTACATATGACATCACTTTCACAGTTTTACAACATTTTATGAAGCAAATAATAAATTAAGAAAATAATATGTTAGTTTAATTGATAAGAGGCAAGATGCAGCCCTAAGGTGTGGTACACCCTGGACAGGTCCCCAGTCCATCACAGGGCCACATAGAGAGACACAACCTCACACACTCACACTCACTCCTATAGGCAATTTAGAGTCACCAATCAACCTGACGTACATGTTTTTGGACTGTGGGAGGAAACCAGAGTACCTGGAGAAAACCCAAGCAAGCACAGGGAGAACATGCAAACTCCACACAGAAAGGCCGGGTTGCAGACCTTCCTGCTGTGAGGCAACGGTGCCAACCGCCGATACACGATGCTGCCCCATCAGGAACCAGCCTGATAATACTTTTAAACTCAGGTCCAAGATTCACAAGATAATTTCTCCATCTAGCAGATCAACACCTCCCCCTGCTGGAGAACAAGATCCTCTGCATCTTTACAGCTTGTCCTTCAGGGTTAGTTCCCCAAAATCACACAAAAGCATACTTCACCAGTTACTTGGAGAGGTATCTATAAGTGCAGATTTGACAGAGGAAGATGTAATTTGATTTAAGATTGGGATGAAACATTTGAAATCATTAGACACATCTCAATTTTAAAACTCAAAATCAGACACATTTACCTTTTGTTGGAAACATTGTCAGTACAGTTTAATGGGCATTAAAAAAAAAACAAAAACAATATACTTCACAAATATATAATATTCTGGCATGTGAAACGGCTCGTCCACCCCACAAATCTGCCATTATCACTGTAAATTCAGACATGCTTCCCCCAACATTTAATTTTCACCCCTTCCAGTTGTTTTTTTTTTTTCATGCATTCTACATAACATTATGTACACATTACCCACTGACCACGTGCCAAATGGCACTTAATGTAAACTGATAATTCGGCTCATCTTATTGGACAGGACACAGGTCCATAGGTAACTGTGGATACAAAGCTAGTCAACAGGGTTAGGGGCCAATCCAGATTTGGCAGTTCAAAAGATAAATTTACATTACATTTAATGAAGATCCCGAACTGTAAAAACCCTTAACAGCCACACAGATTGATATTTGCCAAAAAACATGTGTGTTAACACATATATTCATACAGAAGAAGTGTTTAGACACAGACTGTGAGTGGGATTTTGAAGTGTTGGTACCCTTGGCTTTACTATTGGGATATCTAACTGCTTTGCTGAATGGCCCTGACTTCACCTAATACAACCGTGCCTGTCATGTGTCCCTCAGATGCAGGAATGAAAGGGTCTCCAACTGGAGTCTCCTCATAACTTCTCACTGACAATGAATGAAAGCACACAGGATTACTGGATTAGAAACCGATATGCTGGTACCAAGTTTTATTTATGCTGTGATAAGTCTCTGTTAACAAGATACGCCATAAGTTGCAGGCTACTGGGTTAATTAATTATCTAAGACCCAATGAAAAATAATTAAACATATTTTCAGGCAGGACATAAAAAAAATTCTAAACATTAAAATTGTTTGTTTTTTTAATGATATGGCAGGCTGGGTTTCCCTGATAGTTTGAAACCACTTATTTAAAACATCTGGCATCTAAAACTGTACATATGCATATTAGTTTTATGCATACAAAGCCTGGTCTAGCTTTGTATTGTCACTGACAAAGCTGTGTACACATCCAACCCCTATATCAACATTTGGTAAAGGACAGTAGATTTAGTAAAAGAGCATCTGCATAGTGAGATATAGCTTCTGAACTATTTTTTAACTAAAAAGACTTCTTCTTTCTGCAAAACTGTAGGTACACTCTAATAGTGTTTTAAGAATGCTGTGTACCAACCTACCCAATTATTAGTCAGATACACAACCAGGTATATTTTGCCTGCAATCAGTTAGGTATATAGGTTACCTGTCCAGATGAGAGAGGACCTCACAAAGCTGAGTGAGCAATGCCCGATGCTTGTGGGGGTTTCCCTCAAGAACTCCACTGAGTCGACTCAGGTACGAGTCCAGGTTCCCAAGAGATGGAGTCTCACCTGTACCTGTTAAAAAAAAACACAGAAGTGTCAAATCCACACATTGTAGAATCATTTCATCATTTCAAAAATCACAGAATTAAAGCACTAATGTGGTCATTTCTAGGCTCCAGTTCTTATTCACATTTATTATAAGAAGATGTTTAATTTATATAGTAAAAGAATTAACAAAATGAAGCTCATATAACCTGACACCAAGAGATTTAGCCAATATCATGCAGGAATGTTACTGTTTGTCTTCCCTTTGACTAAATACAGAGAATAGACTGTTGACCTGGCAGGGGGACTGATGAGAGACTGTTGACCAATGTGTGTTTAATGGCCAGCAAGTGTTGTTGAAGAGCCTGGGTACGCTTCTCATCCTGCCCCAGTTCAGCCTCCAGACGCTCTTTAGCGTTGTACATGTCCTTAATGTGCCGCTGCAACACTGCATTCTGCTCCTCAAACTCAATGTTGGCCTTACGAAGCCGCCGCAGCTCAGCCTCTCGAGCTGTGAAATATGAGAATAAGATTATGTATTAGATGACATGTGTAACCTTAGAACATGTAAATTACAGGATTAATATCCTATTAGCCAATAATGCCAATCACATCTTACTGAACGTACTGGGTTTGTACTGATCTTGTGAGATATGAGAGTAATTTCCTCTTTACAGTTTCTCAGTTACCTTTGTTCTGATCGAGGAACTCCTCTGTGAAGATAGGGATGTCAAATCTGTTTGAAAGGTCAGCAGCCTAAAAATCAAAAAGATATAAAGACGAAAAGGAATATTTCACTGTGAACCATTCATGTGAATATGAAATGAAAAAGCGATATCATGTAGAAGTACCACATACCTTTGGTAAAGATGACCCTGAACTAGTACCAATGATGACTGAAGGAGAATCTTCTGAAAGAGAAAAATGTAGGTGCTTAATATAGATCACTCAACATAAAAAAATGAAGTAATGAATATACAGTAGCATGCAATTTGCACCAGCGGGGTGGTGGTTATTTAAGGTACAGTCATCAACAAAAATGTACATACACAAGCAATAAACAACTTGGTAGACATTACATAAAAAAGTCAGTTGTCACCTTTCTTGATCCTTTTGTCTTGAATCTTAGCACTTGTGATCTGGTAGGCCTCAGTTTGTTGATATTCCTTCAGTTCCTGAGCATACTGCATCTTCTCCCGTTCCGCCTCATCCAGATAACGCTATGCATACACAATTGATGTTACATTATTAGGGGAAAATCCATCTAGCTTAAGGGAATGTGCTTGATATTTTGAAACTTTTTTTTAAAAAACATAATAGTTTTGACATATTTAACAACCATCCAGTTGAAAAGAACAATACATTTTAGCTTGATGTTGCCAACATCCTTATGAAACACAGAATGACTCAAATGACAGAATAACTCAAATACAGCTATCGCACTTATATTCTTGGATTTGGTTTCCATGTGTAATTGTAGAAACAGGCCTAATTAGCACAGTAATGCAGCACTCTTGAGTACCTAGAACGTCAATAAATATATGTACATTAAGAACTTAAAAATGTTACCTGTTTGTCATTGGGGGCTAATCGTGTCCACTCTGCTCCGAGTCTCTTGGTGATTTCTGGAAAAGGTAAGTCAGGATATCGAGCCCGCATATGTTCTCGCCGTTCATTCAGGAAGCGAACATATCCTGTTACTGGTGCCTTTGGCCCATTTGGTAGCACCTTCTTTCTTTTCTTTCCCTTTGGCCAGCCTCTCTTCTTTGGCTACAGAGAAAAGCAAGAAGAGCATGTTCAAACGGCTTTGTTTTGTGCAACCCACAGCACAATATAAAAACATTCAACTTACTAAAACAAAAGACCAAGAAAACCAGCAAATATGCACATTTCAGTGGTTGGAGCGTTAGATTTGCCTTTATATCACTTCAGTAATTGTTTTAGCTGTGCTACAACCTGTCTAACATTCACATTTTTTCAAATAACCATTCTTATTGGTCATTCAGGAGTACACTTGTGTTGCTGCTAAATGTTATTAGAGTACATTGAGAGGCATATTCTCTATTTACTTTCAACCTGTGATTTATTTAAGGACTGTCCTTGTTTTGTTTCTATTGTTGTGCACAACTGTAACATGTGTGAACAGTTAAAATTCTCCTTTTATACAATACACACATTTATAATCTCTTGTAGCTTCCTGTAATACGAGAAATCCTGAGAAAATAGCAAATGAGTGTATAGATGCAGAAAACCAGTTGACTCCTTTACAAAACGTGGTCTATCACACACTGAGCTGCAAACCTGAAAGCCTCGCTCTTTAAAACAGGCCCAGGTATCCTGCACAGATAGCAGCCATCGTGATCAGGAGCAGCAGCACTCACCTCTTCTTGTGGTTGATCTGATGAATGTGAGGCTTTGGGCTGCTGTGATGCATCACTCTGCTCTTGTTTGATTCCCCCCATGATCTCCAGTCGCGGAACTGACCAGCGATGTATTCGAGATAACTGTAAAAACGGACCGAAACCCGTTAAGGTTACTCCAGCGGAAGATGTCCGCACCAAATACGGTCGGAGGATGTGTTAAAAACCAGAGCAGGTGTACATTCGAGCGTTATTTCTCCACGGTGATGCCGCTTTAAGCTAACCTGGCTGCTAACAATTCAGTGTGGCTAATGTTAACACACACACGCACACACACACACACAACGGACATTATCCAGAGTATCTAAACAGAAGGGAAAATACTGTGAAACGAAGTTAGCGTTCACATATTCAACAACGTTCAGTCACCCAGGATAATGGCACTTCTGTAAAATTATTTCTACTTTATTTCTTTTTATTTATTGATTTTTTTGGGATAAACGTTTTTTACTCACCCAATATTGAAGCGCTCAGCCAAACAGGAAGTGAAGTCTATCTGCCATCTGATTGGTCAGCATGGAAACTCGTGATTGGTTGGATGACGCGTCCTCCCTTCTCATGAATGCAGCCTATTTAGATATTTGGGCCTTAAATGACCTCGAAGTATGTTTAAAACCCCCTAAAAACTTAATGACATACTTTGCATTTCATTATTGAAATAAGTCATATATTCACGAATAAGCCTCTTTCTTAATTTGTTTTATTTAGACACTATAGGCTTTTTTTTTATTAGGTTCTAGTGTACGTTTTATTTTATACTCTGCTGACTGTAGTAAGTTTGATGGCAAATGTTTTAGGTATTGAATAGTTTAATCAAAAAACAGGATGGAGGTGTCACTTTAACAGCCTAAATCATATAACCACGGCTGAGCAATCCAGTCGTCACAGGGCGTTTCTGCCCTACTTTTATTTCGACAGTTTTTCCAGGAAATAGAAGACTTGACAAGTAAATTCTAATACCTACTTGCGTGGAAAGATGTTACCTGTCGCGCAAACACATACGACCATAACACACACATACACTTCAGAAAAAGATTACCGGCTCTTTACTGCGGTTAAATACATACTTTTTGTATCCAAGCCAATGGAGAGAAAAAAAATCATTTTCTGTTGTGACAGGAATGTGAAAAACTACGTTTTTTTTTAAGCTGGAAGAGCAATTCACAGTCTAGTAGTTTTGTGGTTTTAAAAGTCTGGGAAACGCATTTTAACAAGTTACAGTACAAATTTGAGGTTAGATTGAGATTGAATTCAAACTACATTTTGGCAAATCACAACTTGATGCCCTTGAATGGGGCAGTACAGCCTCAACTTTCCATTTACTGCAGAGCCTAGAGGCAGGGGGTCAATTACTTTCATTGTAATTTCGGGGTATTCCAGATATGACGCCTCAGCCCCATCAGACATACCACTCATGGGACAGGTCTAAAATTTAAACGTTTGCTCCGAGCTGACATTTAACAGGTGTATTTTCTATGTTGAAGACAACATGGATTCCACACATGGTTTATGTTGTGGAGCTGGACATATAAATCAAAATGTTTTCAAACTTCCTTCAAGCAGTGGTGGGGGGGCAGTACCAGATTAATTACCTCAAAACAGCATCCATATGTTCATCACCCATCTCCACTAAAAACAAACGGCCTCAAACATTGTTTTTTATTTCCTTTATTGTTTACAATTTTTGTAGTTAATTGATGATCCTTTTGGCAAACATTAGTGCGTGCTCTGTACAGTCCGGTTCCTCAATGTAGGCTAACATTTTGGGAAGGAGAAATTAGGCAACAGCCGAGTGGGGTCCAGGCTTTTACAATTTGTCCAGGTAGTTGTCCAAGGCTGGGACACCCTCCTTCAGACCCTTACGTTTGCGTGTCTCCGTGACAACTATACCAGGCTTACTTGAAGCTTCCATTGGGTTTCCAGGCAGAATCTGCCAGTGGTCAAACACACACTGCGGGAAGGCCTGGCCACCGGTGTTGGAACGGAGATCAGCTGTGAAACCTAGGAATACACAACAAAATGTTTTAATCACGTCCTAGCAAGCCTCTATTACATGACATGTCTTAAGAAGGGAGTACAGCAGTCAGAAAAGCTTCCTTTCCCCCCCACTGGTCAACACCTAGAGACATTCAGTATCATGTTATATCAATCTATTAGCTTGCAGCACAAACGTGAACATTTATTCAAATGCACAGCACCAAAAAAAAAAAAAAAAAAAAAAAAAAAGGTATGCCCTTTACTCAATGTATTCAGTAAAATTACACAAACTAATAAGGTCAATAGTAAAGAATTCAAAATGAGGTGTGACCCTGGCTGAATAACATATGCTTTGGCTTCTGTTTGTTGTTCACAAGACTTACCAAATGACTCCATGACAGGTAGGTAAGCCTTGATGACACGCATAGGTGTTCCTACAACACTGGCCTCCTCAAACACATGACCACGTCTCCTGGTCAACACACCATAGATTCCACCCATTGCAACTTCAGGACACTGCAGAGTGGACAAGTGGTTTCAAGACAATTTTCAATTTTTTAAAAAAAAAAAAAAAAAAAAGAGGACTAAGATATTACAATTCCAGTTAAAGAAAATGTACAACAAAGCCTTTGTAATTTAGTAACTATGCTCTGACTAAAACCAAAATGTCAGAAGCCTGCTGGGCAAGTTTTAAAAAATTTAAAAGGATTAAGTACAGGACTACCTTTCTTAGGTATAAATTTCAAACTACATATCCAGTGGCATTTACCTGGATCTCCACCAGGTAGATAGGCTCCATAATTCTGGGCTCGGCTGTAAGCTCACATGCGTACAAAGCTCTGCGGGCTGTGGGAATAATCTGACCACCACCACGGTGAATGGCATCTGCATGCAGGGTCACATCATGGATATCAAAGCGAATAGCACGCATGTTTTCTTCACAGAGGACACCCTAAAGACAGACACCATTGTATATCAACAGCTTATCTACTGACCACTGCATGGAAAACTGAACTTTAAACAAATAACCATCTAAACTTAAAAATGTTAAATCTGCATGCTATAAACAGGGATATCAATGCCTTTACCTCCTTGACTGCCCACTGGAAGCCAGCCACAACACTATCCTTGATTTCATTAAGGTATTGCACCCCCTTGGTAACATCCACCAACAGGTTGGGACCATTTCCATCAGGCCCAAAGCACCAGATCTTCCTGGCTTCAGTGACATCCCACTCGTATTTGTCAGCAAGGTAGCGAGCACGAGCCTTTATCTCCTGACGCGCAGTAACGTCTCCCTTCTCAATGTCTTCAGCCAGACCATCTTCAAAGGGACGGGCCTTCATGAACAGACGGTTGTGCTTGTTGGGTGACTTGGACAGACACATGATATCTGACTCTGCGCTGACTGTCTCTCTGTAGGACACCACTGGTTCAGATTTCTAAAAAGAAAATACATTTCAATGTTAAAAAAAAAAAAAAAAACCTCTGGGGAACACACCAAGGGAAAAAAAGAAAAAAAAAGAAATAAATAAAATGACATTTTACACTATTTTATTTTCATATATCTTATGGTCATTAATCTTATTTAAGACATCAGGTTTAATCAAATTTGGTTTTAATAACCTTGAGTGGAATGCAAGCATGATCCTCCTCCAGATCCTTCAGACAGATCTCCAGATGTAGCTCTCCAGCCCCAGCAATGATGTGTTCTCCAGACTCCTCAATGATACACTGCACCATAGGGTCAGACTTTGACAGACGCTTCAAGCCCTCCACAAGTTTGGGCAGGTCGGCAGGGTTTTTGGCCTCAACAGCAACTCTCACCACAGGGCTAACACTGAACTTCATCACTCTCATGTTGTGTGCCTGATCAAAGGTGGTAATTGTTCCAGTCTTGACAAGGAACTGGTCCACTCCAACCAGACCCACGATGTTGCCACATGGCACATCCTCAATGGGCTCAACATAACGGCCCATCATCAAAATGGTCCTGGAAAAGAGTAGTGTGTGAGTAGTACAGAAAGATAAATGCAAAGTAAAATAACCTCAAATGTTGTGTAAATGCACAGGAAATTGGTCATATGTTGAAACCAACCTCTGAATTGGCTTCAAGTAGAGGTCGTCCTTCTTTCCAGGGACATAGTTTGGTCCCATGATGCGTACTTTCAGGCCAGTGGAGACGGACCCAGAGAACACACGACCAAATGCATAGAACCGACCCTTGTCACTGGTGGGGACCATTTTTGAGATGTACATCATCAAGGGAGCCTTGGGGTCACAGTTCTTGATACCTAGGTAAACAATTTGGTTTAACAATCAGTACAAGAGCAAGAGATTATGCATGTTACTATAGATATTTGACCTTTCACTCCTAAGCAAGAACTTAATTAAAATAACTTGGCTTCATACCCATTGCAGCTTCATCATCTCCAGGTCCTTCATAAAGGAGCTCACACCGGTATTTCTGAGCAGTGACAGGTGAAGGCAGGTGGATGGTGATCATTTGCAGAAGGGCCTCTCCTGCAGGCAGCCAGCGGCGCATGACAGCCTTCAGAAGAGGCTTACCTTCCTTGTCCTTGTCCTCAGTATCCAACTTGATGTCCAGCTTCTGGATCAGTTTGGCAGTTTCCTCCTTCTTGAAGTTCATGATTGCATCAAACACCTTAAAGAAGAAAAAAAAAAAAAAAAGTTAATTTGAATAAGCAGAATACATTTCAGCATGGCCAAGGATGTGGAGGCAAAATTTCTGTCCCCTGCTCAGACTGAAGATTATCATCACTGATTTAGTCAGGTCAAAGTGAAGAAATTTCAATCATCACTTGCAGGTATTTAGAGCAACTATTTGTCAGATTTTACAAGTACGGTTACAAAATGTACTTCTCTGAACATTGTTTTTTCTCCTAAATACATTGTATTATTTTACATCTTGTCAATTATACTTACCTTGAAGATAGGGTCCAGGATAAGAGCAACAAAGGTGCGGGGGTATTTTTTGCCATCAGCTCCGTTGGCAGACTTGACAAACTTCCCACTATCTACATCATAGTACCTAGAATATATAAGATAAAATGATTAACCAATACAGAGAAATTCACTCTTCTTTCACATTTGATGAATGCCAAAAACATGGTAAAAAGAAGCCACTTTCTGTCATCCCATTTCAAGTGTGTCAAAGCTAGCTACATCTCCCTGTCATATGCTTTTAATTTATTAATGCCTCTTCTACAGACTCACCTGTCACCCCACAGCTTTTTCATCATGTCCTCCACCTTCTTGCAACGCTCAGCTGGTGTCATTTGGGTGTTGCCCTTGGCAGCAAACTTGGCTGCATACATCTCAGCAAACTGCTTCAGGGTGAATGCCCAGCCATGGAGTCCAGACCCAAAGCCAACAGTACCAATAACTGGATCAACCTATCAAGAGTTGACAGCACCACATCAGAATATGAGTGCACTTAAGAGCTCTGTCATAAAGCATTTTATTTGGTTGGGCTGACAAATAATTATTTTACTTTGGAGAAAAGAGACCGAAAACAGACTCATGTTGTGTTACATGTGTAACAATGAATGCAATGTAGCCTGTGGTTCCGACAGCCACTCACCATGATGTTTCCCATAGGGCCCTGTTCATCTTCTCCATACGTGGAGATGATTACATTGACTGTCTCAACAATACGCTGGAAAGTCTGGTAGAGGTCTTCTGGTTCAAGCTGCAACTCCAACAAGGCACGGTCCATCTTGTTCATCATCAGGACTGGCTTGATGCGCTCACAAATGGCCTGACGGAGCACTGTCTCAGTTTGCACACAAACACCTAGTAGGGGCACAACAAGACATCTTGACTAATTGTAAATATAACTGATTTTAAATTTTTGTCTAGTACTGTAAACATAAGCTTATCTTTTGTTTACATTGGTGTCAACAAGTGGTCTTCTCAGAGACCAAAAAAAATAAATAAATAAATAAAAAAATGTGCATGTGAAAACCTGAGATCCAATTTTATTTGCCCAATTTTCTCTGAATCCACATGCATCAGCTATTGTCAGCCATGTCCTTCTTACCAGACACGCAGTCGACTACAACCAAGGCGCCATCAGTCACACGAAGAGCTGCAGTCACTTCAGATGAGAAGTCAACGTGTCCCGGGGAGTCAATCAGGTTGATCAAGAAGCCAGCGCCATCCTTGGACTGCTTTATGAAGGCCAAGTCATTTTCACTCAGCTCGTAGTACATTGAGATGGCACTGAAAGGACAAAGTCAGATTTCAACTTTAACACATCAATGTGTGTTCTAATTAAAAGCACTAAAATATCAACTCTTACATTACTGCATATCACAGGACAGTGAGATGCAGATTTACAACCTCTGCAAAAACCTTACATGTAATAAGGGGCTAAAAAGGGCAACGGTGTGACAGTGTAGTTTAAAATTTATCAAGATACTTACGTGGATTTGATGGTAATGCAACGTTCCTGTTCATCTTTGCGTGTGTCTGTGAAACGGGTTTCTCCAGCACGAGCTGAGGCAATGATGCCAGCCTTTGACACCAAAGAGTCTGTCAGAGTTGACTTTCCATGGTCAACGTGCGCAATGACAGACATGTTACGGATGTTGGCCTTCTTGTCCATGATGGCACGAATCTGGTCTACGGTGAAGTTCACCTACACAGACAAAGTTAGATTAGCACATTCATGAAAGAAAAGCATGACCTTCCTGAGCTAACATAACATGTTATCACCCGATGCCGTCATCCTGACTGTGGGTTTAAGTTATGCATTTTAAAATGACGTACTAAGGGCATCCCACTGGCCCAGGAATGTGAAAATTCCCACTAACCTTAAATTAAGTCATTTTAGTTCACACAACAGAAGAGCTGTGCTTAAAAATACACTTTCATGTTTTCTGTGCTTTCATTTCAGTATGTATACAAGCACCTTTTATTCCACAACTGGCGAGAGATGGACAGCTGTCCTCCAGTTATCTCACCTTACAGTAACTACACTCAGCACCAAGTAAAATGTCGCTGACGCAATGTAAACTGTTCAGGACTTGGGCGTTGGGTATCCGCCATCATCAAAACGGTGACGTTATTGTTATCCAACTTACGTTGAGCATGGCACTTTTTACATTTCTTTTTCAATGGTTATCAATATGAGCACTGAACGATAGGTTTTTTTACTCTATGTATTATGTGGTGGAAAGACTAAACTGATTTAAGCCAGCAACACCCGGCACAATACGTTCCCAGGAACAGGCCACGTGTACAGACTTTGACACTGTGCTAAATGCTAACATTGGCTTGTTAGCTAAACTAGCCGGCCGAGCCGGGGTCTCGAAATGCCGGCAAAGTGCTTCACCAGCCTGGTTCAACTTAAGAGACAAGCATATGTTCACCCGGGTTTACATGGCATTCTTATTTCCTATACCGCTATATATATATAATTATTCGAGCAACTTAACTGCAACAAAAACTCACATAAGCCGCCACTGTCAGAGTTAGCGGATACCGCAATTCTGTCGCATCACTTAACGTTAGCTATACCAACTTCCACCCATTAGCACTTTAAACGGTGACAGCTGTAATAAAAATGATCCAAACTGATTTTCTAGCGTCTCTGTGGGCCCTGGAGTTGCCGGTACAGATGACAAAATGGTTGCCATTTTGATCAAAGCACAATCCATAGCGCTGACATGTAAGTAAGACAGCATCGATTAAAAAACTCACACAGTAAGACTCATATCAACGATAAGGGTATCCTGCCTGCCCGATAATTCCTTACTCACTCAGACAGAGATTATAAACTCACCATTTTGACGGATGGTTTTGGATTCGCTTGGTGCAGAAAACTGAGAAGTTTTACACTGCCCACCTCACGAGGGAATAGGCAGGGAAGAGGCCGCTGACGTCAGAATACAGGGTTTTATACCGCGTGCGTCAGGCCTGTGCGTACTTACGCAACAAGTTTACGCTCCACACCATTAGCTGGACGTCTCGTCAGCGTATGAGATTGTTGCTAATCCGCCAAAACAATGGTAAACATCATTGGTATAAAGTGTGAATCACGTTTTGTTATATATGTTAATATCACATTTCCTAACAATACCAATGCTTCTACGGTTACTAACAGGTCTAATGCTAATATGTGACGACGCTCAGAATATGAATATAGATCAAATGCAATAAATTTGACAGCAATACCAAGAATAATAATTAATATTTTGATTTCATTTAAAAATGGTCATAATATACATTATGCGATTCTAAATTAACACAACGTGCCTAAATTATATTGATAACTCAAGCAAACAAAAACACTTCATGATGCAAATCCTTTATATTCCAAAACCCGAGATGCATTGAGTGCAAAGAGTCATGATGATTTTCTGATTTTTTTCATCAGCACTCAGGTCTGGGTCTCTGTCCACTGCATTGCAGTCTTTCACTTTTGGCTGGATCCACGCATACATTTAGAGCAACTAAGCTGAAAATGAACTTCTATGGACTATGGCTGGATAATTAACTCTACCTAGGAACACACATGAAATGAGGTTTCATCAGTAGGCTTACTATTGCTGACTGAGGACAGGTTATTCCATAAATTATTCCATTGGTTAGTTTCTCTATCATTTCACCAAGTGTTTTAATAACGTTACCTTTTAGACCTTTTCCAGTAAGTAAATTAGAATTACAATGTGGGTACACCAATTTATAAGGCATTATGGCAGTAGTTTATTTACAGTGTGTAAATATTAATTACCAGTACACTAGAGATGCCTTTCAAGCCTTTTTCATATCACTGTCTATTACTCTTCACTTCTTGTGATAGTTTTTAAGATTGAAAATAGTAAAACAGTGAACACTGAAATTAATTTAGAACTGGATATATTTATCTAGAGAGAGAAATGGGTGTCACAGAATTTTTATTTAAAACAAATAAATGGCACAGTGACTATCCATGTAATGCTAAATTTCTCTTTTCTGTGCTGACAAGCTCACTTACTGTCCCATGCTTACCTTAAGGGTTTTCTCTCCAGTTACAGTATAAAGAATTTGCCTTTCTACTTCTTTTCTCCACTAGGTGGCTGTAGCTTCATAGTTTTTATAAAATGTTCTAAGCCCCAAAATGGTCTTTATACAAAGTATATGTATTGGAGATATGTGCATGAACCCTGAATTTGTAAAACCACTTAGACCATTACCTTTGATTCCCTCAGTTCAGTATAGAAAACTGTAATAACAATGATTTGTTTATTCAATTATTAACTTATATAATTATAATTAAATATATTAATATCTTCCTTTGATCATAAAGGAATACACCAACTACTTTTTAATATATTCACAAAAATAAAAGGCACAAAAGGTACATTTCTATTCTTCTGATGATTGAATTTACCTATGTGTTATTGTGTATGTATTTAATAGCATGAAATCTATTCATCTCCATACCCACTCTATACTGAAATACTTTTTCTTGCTTTGCTATAAGGGCAATGGCCAGTTTGATGACATGTGGGGGAACTGTTTAGGAAGCAAACAATGTAAAATGCTGTTATTTAATGTCATTGCACCTGATCTGCTTGCGCTGTAGCTCTCAGCATGCTGTCATAGCTCCCACAGAATGATTGGCAGGGACAAATGGCAGGCAGCTCAGCCTGAGTAATTGACTGTGGATTGAAATGACACCAAACGTTTGGAGGGATTTGATTTCTCCCATAACAGCTATCCCTGAGAATGTGTCTAATTCAAAGCTGTTTTGTTTACTTTGAGAACAGTCCATGTTCTGCTGGTACTTTGTGTGACAGAAAGACACAGCCTGACGTACCGTATCCACATATTTGCTTCAGTCTGATCCCCAAAAATACATGCACATCTAAAAGCGTTCAACATCTGTGATTTCCCCTTTCTCCCTCACTCTTTTGGATTGAGCTTGTCCTTTTTTTACTCCTCATATGTAAGACATCACATAGAGACAACAGTGTTACTAAAAAGGGCTTATGGGAAAACATATGTAATATATTTGATTAGATTATGGTCTGACTCCAGAAAGCTGTTTTGACCAGTGAAAATACTTTCTGTGTTTGAAGAAACACATAACACAAAATCAGTCATATTTTAGTTTCACATCACAACAATATTCTAAAAATATATTTGCATGATTTCAGCCATAAATGTGTACAAAGTGAACAGAAGTACCCTGTACCGCTGAAACCTCTTCAAAGTATCAGTATGGCAATCAGCAAGTATATAAATAAACAATACTTTCATCATATGACCGATTGTAAGATATTGTTGGATAAAAATGCCTCTTTTACCAAAAGTGTAAAAAAGCCTAAACATTAGGATCTGTCATCATTCATGGTAATACCTGTATCGAAATGAGCTTTTGGTATGTTGAGGGACAAGGCATTTGACTTCATTTGCCATTAGCTCTCAATACACTAACTCATAGCACTAAGAACTAGTATGTAGGATAAGATAGATAAAGCTAAATAAACATAGCAAAGAAACCAAAAGCATATTATGTGTTTTATATGTGGTAGTGAGTTACTATATGTTTCACTAAGTATATGTAATTAACACAGTTCAAGCATTACTATTATGTGACTGTTTGTTAATACAGCTGCCTGTGCATTACAATACAAAGAATAAGACTACGAAACCTAAAGTATTGGTCAAGACATGTACCCATCCCAAATGTCCTAGAATCAGAATGAAGGGCAAAGCTGTGCAGGGACCATGGCAGCTGTGTACATATGCTGTACCATTTAAAAGTATAGCCTGAGTTGGTTAAAAGACAGCTTTGGTAATCCCAGTAGTCCTCAGGTGCTGCGCCGTCAAGCCTGTTATCCACATACAATGACCAATTAGGTTATCTGTCTCATCTACGATGTGAGGCACAGACTTTGTCCTTTGGCATCAAAGTCAGACTCTACAGAAATCTATCTAGCCCAACCTCCTCCTTAAGATGCTAAAGTGGTTTGAACAATAAGCCAATGTTGTCCTTTAGTCTGTAGTGGACATTCATTCTACCCTTAGAAGTGTCATCAATGCCAGAGTGGGTATTCACATTGTTTTATCTTAGTCCATTATTATGAATGAATAACCTTCATGCTTGTTTGTGTCTGCCAGTTTCTCTGCTCTGCTCAAATATTACAGGTAGTGTGAAACTTTGTCTGCTCTGTGGCCCAGGAATAAATTATGCTTTGCTGTCTTCTTCTTCTTTTCCTTTCGGTTGCTCCCTTCAGCGAAGCATCTGCCTCCATTTAACCCTATCCTCTGTATCCTCCTCAGCCACACCAACTATCCTCATGTCCTCCTTCACTACATCCAAGAACCTCCTCTTTGGTCTTCCACTAGGCCTCCTTCCAGGCAGCTCTAACCTCAGCATCCTTTTACCAATGTATTCACTGTCCCTCCTCTTTTCTCCAAAACATCTAACATGAGCTGTCCCTCTGATGTCCTCATTCCTGATCCTATCCATCCTCGTCACTCCCAGAGAGAACCTCAACATCTTCAGCTCTGCTACCTCCAGCTCTGCCTCCTGCCTTTTCCTCAGTGCCACTGTCTCTAAACTAGACAACACTGCTGGTCTCACCACTGTCTTGTCCACCTTTCCTTTCATTCTTGCTGACACTCTTTTGTCACACATCACACGTGACACTTTCCTCCACCTGATCCAACCGGCTTGCACACGTCTCTTCACTTCTTTTCCACACTCTCCGTTGCTCTGGACGGTTGACCCAAGGTACTTAAAATCCTCCACCTTCTTCACCTCTACTCCCTGTAACCTCAGCGTTCTACTTGAGTCCCTCTCATTTACACATTGTACTCTGTTTTACTGCGGCTAACCTTCATTCCTCTCCTTTCCAGAGCAAACCTCCACCTCTCTAGATTTTCCTCCACCTGCTCCCTGCTCTCACTACAGATGACAGTGTCATCTGCAAACATCATGGTCTACAGAGATTCCTGTCTAACCTCATCTGTCAGCCTGTCCATCACCACAGTGAACAAGAAGGGGCTCAAAGCCGATCCTTGGTGCAGTCCCACCTCCACCTTGAACTCCTCTGTCACCCCTACAGCACACCTCACCACTGTCTTACAGCTCTCATACATGTCCTGCACCACTCAAACATACCTCTCTGCCACTCCAGACTTCCTGATACAAAACCACAGCTCCTCTCACAGCACCCTGTCATACACTTTTTCCAAATCTACAAAGACCCAATGCAGCTCCTTCTGGCCTTCTCTGTACTTCTCCATCAGCATTCCCAAAGCAAATATTGCATCTGTGATACTCTTTCTTGGCATGAAACCATACTGCTGCTCACAAATGCTCACTTCTGACCTCAGCCTAGCCTCCACTACTCTGTCCCATAACTTCATTGTGTGACTCATCCGCTTTATTCCTTTATAGTTTCCTCAACTCTGCTCGTCTCCCTTGTTCTTAAAGATGGGCACCAGTACACTTCTCCTCCAGTCCTCAGGAATCCTCTCACTCTCCAAGATCTTTTTAAATAGCCCAGTCAAAAACTCTACTGCCACCTCTCCTAAACACTTCCATACCTTCACAGGTATGTTGTCAGGACCAACTGCCTTTCCACTCTTCATCCTCTTCAACGCCTTCCTCACTTCATCCTTACTCATCTTTGCTACTTCCTGCTCCACAACACTCACCTCTTCTACTCTGTGCTCTCTAACATTTTCCTCATTGATCAACTCTTCAAAGTATTTTTTCCATCTTTCCATCACACTTGTGGCACCTGTCAACAAATTTCAATCCCTGTCCTTTATCACCCTAACCTGCTGCACATCCTTCCTATCTCTGTCTCGCTGCCTCGCCAACCTGTACAAATCCACCTCTCCCTCCTTAGTGTCCAACCTATCATACAAATCCTCATATGCCCTTTGTTTGGCCTTTGCCACCTTTACCTTCACTTTATGCTGCATCTCCCTGTACTCCTGTCTGTTCTCTTCTGTCCTCTGTGTCCCACTTCTTCTTAGCTAACCTTTTCCTCTTAACACACTCCTGAACTTCCTCATTCCACCACCAAGTCTCCTTATCTGCTTTCTTCTTTTCAGATGACACACCAAGTACCCTCCTACCTGTCTCCCTGATCACTTTAGCTGTAGCTGTCCAGTCATCTGGAAGAACCTCCTGACCTCCCAGAGTCTGTTTCGGCTCCTCCCTGAAAGCCACACAACACTCTTCCTTTTTCAACTTCCACCACTTGGTCCTCTGCTCTGCCCTTGTCCTCTTCATCTTCCTCACCAGACTCATCCTACATACCGCCATCCTATGCTGTCTGGCTACACTCTCCCCAGCCACTACTTTGCAGTCACTGATCTCTTTCAGGTTGAAACATCTGCACAAGATGTAATCAACTTGTGTGCTCCTGCCTCCACTCTTATATGTCACCCTATGCTCCTCCCTTTTCTGGAAAAGTGTGTTCACTACAGCCATTTCCACCCTTTTTGTGAAGTCTACCACCATCTGTCCTTCTGCATTCCTGTCCTGCATACCAAACTTACCCATCACTTCCTCGTCACCTCTGTTTCCCTCACCAACATGTCCGTTGAAGTCTGTCCCAATCACCACTCTCTCACCACTAGGGATACCCAGAATCACCTCATCCATCTCCCTCCAGAATTTCTCCTTCTCTTCTAACTCACATCCTACCTGTGGGGCATAACCACTGACAACATTTAACATCACACCTTCAACTTCCAGCTTCAGACTCATCACCCTATCTGACACTCTCTTCACCTCCAGAACATTCCTAGCAAAATCTTCCTTCAGGATAACTCCTACTTCATTCCTCTCTCCATCCACACCATGATAAAACAGCTTGAACCATGCTCCTAATCTATAAGCCTTGCTACCTTTCCACCTGGTCTCCTGAACACACAAGCTATCCACCTTTCTTCTCTCCATCATATCAGCCAACTTTCTAGTTTTCCCTGACAAAGTCCCTACATTCAAAGTCCCTACACTAAGTCCTACACTCCTACCCTTCCTCTTCGCTCTTTGCCTACAAACATGCCTTCCTCCTCTCCTTCTTCGACCCACAGTAGTCCAATCTCCACTGGCACCCTGTAGGTCAACAGCACCAGTGGCAGTCGATGTTAACCCGGGCTGCGACTGATCCGGTGTGGAAGTCGTATTTGTGATTCGCATGTTTGATTTGGCTGAAATTTTACATCGGATGCACTTCCTGACACAAACCTCTGCATTTACCCAGACTTGGGACCGGCACATGAAGACACTGGAATGTGCCCCCCCTGTGGTTGCATTAAATTATTATGCTTTGCTGTAGGAGCATAGATTAACCAATATCTTCTGTTAATAAACCTGATCATCTTTTTCCTCAGGATTGATAAGTTCTATAATCTTCTCTGATGCATTGGCATCTATTCTGACACCAAAATAAAACCCCAGTTATTCAGCTTCACTTTTTAAATGAATGTAGTCACACACTTATAGATGCTTTGTTATTTTGTTTTTAAAAAATTCTGAATGTTTTATTCAAACTAATCAAACTGCTATGTGACATATCTGGAAGAGCAGCAGCAGGAACGGTCACTGAAAATTTCACTGTTTATTCCTCTATAGAGCCCTAACATCTCCTTGTCTATCACAGAACATTTTGATGCAAATCCTGATCCACATGCAGACTTTCAAACATTTGCCATTTCGACCAGTTGTGATAAGTGTGGTAATGAAGTGGAACTAGACCCATGATTTAGAAGGTAATAGCAGCAGGTGGTAGTGGTTGAAAGTCTGTAGTTTGTCTCATCTTGCTTTTTTTTGTTTGTTTGTTTCTGGGCATTATATGACAGAGTGCAAACAAGGCAATGACATTTTGAATACCAGACTGTCTCAGGCATCAGCATAAAGGCTTTATTGAAATGCAGCATTTTCAGCTACATGTACGTTCACTCTTCCTCAGTTAAATCAATTTGCCTTTATACACCCAGAAAATTAGCCTACATCATTTTTGCCAAGCAATACTATTGAGATGCGAAAGGTCAGTTTATTTGTGTTAATAGTTTAGTTCACTTTTCCAGCATCTTTTTCTTTTGGAGCAAATTTTAGTCGGTGGATGCTACATGCTTCTGACAGCCACCATGTGGAGGTATTGTATTAAATGCAGTGGCACTCATCAGTTTAGTTTTATGGGGCTGGTTAGTGATATCACTGAGACGCTTGATTAAGGAAGTGAGAAAATGGATGTTGATTTTGCTGACTTTGTAGTGTGTCATCATAATGTAAACAGTGCCAAAATGGATTCAAATCCAATAGTCAGCTAGAAGACCAGAAGGTGACTTAGTGGACTGGTGGAGTTAAAGCAGGACTGAAAGCTACTGACATGCTGACTTTAAGCCAGCTTTGGTTGTTGTTGATGTCAGGCTGTTGTGGCAAAAATACCACACTCATCACCCTTGTGCTTGGTCATCATTTTCTGTATTTGCATAAGGTTTGCTATTTGTAATATTATTCTATCCAATATTTTACATGTTCCAGTTCCACCATTTTAACAATAATATACAAAGTGGGTTGGTCTACCTTAATTAGTTGCGATTGGTGGATTATTTGCAATGGTACCTTTGTGTTATGTAGTTGTGGTTTATTGCAGGGAGTATACCCAGTACAACTGGACTGTCAAATATAATTACATTTACATTTTTAATTTGTAGTATCAAGTGAGTGATTCCTGACTGGGAAATTTTTATGCTACTTTCTAAAAAGCATAAACTCTTCTGCATTGAGGTCTTGTCTTACTTTGTAAGTACACCAGTTTAGTAACTATTGCCTTACACCAGAATCAGCTTTATTGACCACTATATATATGTTTTGCCAAAGGGGGACACTGTAAACACAACATTAACGTATCATATAATCACCTTTAAAAGCCAAATGACAAATCTGTTAGGAAAGAGGGAGAAAATGTGGGGGCAGAGGATACCAGGTCTCAAACATTATCATAGCCATTGGGTTTAATTTTCACCCAGCCAGGAAAGCAGTGCCAGCACCATTTTTGACAGGCTAAAAAGCATTTCTGAAAGAGACTTTCCAAGGACTCTAGATTTCTAAGAATAGCAAATAACATCTAACACAAGGCTTTTCATGTATAGAAATTTCAATTTTCTCATGTCAGGCACTCAGGGAAATGAAATCACTAGACACCAAGACTGACATGCATCATCACTGGCAGTGTTTCTTTTCAGATAATAGAACTTCTTAGCACCAGGATAAATTATAGAGCAGGTGTTGTTGCTGGATATCACAACTCCACTTCTTGTCTTTCTTTAATGACTCCATTACACATAAAACCACCTTTTACATTTTTAAAGTGTAGCAAATAAAGGGTTGTGAGAAAAATCTTCATGATCTTCATGTGGAGTGTTTGATTCATTGGAAATGTACAGCACTGGTGATAAACAATAATTTTTTTGATGCTTGGACATTGTGACAGCCATTGATTAAGTGTCCTCAGTCAAACATAGCAGCACTCAGTTGTTGGCGGTTTGAAGAAGCTTTAATTAAAACCCGCTTGTCAGAATCGAAGCAAAAGTTCATCACAGACAGTGAAAAGGTTCAAATGTTGCTTCCGCGGGTCCCAGGATGTGATCGATTAGGAAGAAAGAAAATTGGCCATCATGGTTAACTTTCAGAAAGCAGGGAATATAGGCTACACTGTCATTAAAGTAATTGTTGTACTTAGAGTATGTCTGAGATTTCCTTGTGTCAGATGGTAGAAATAAAATAAAAACGTTTTGTAATAAAAACTAAACAAATAAAGCCCAAATACAATGGGTATTTATAAATTCACTAATACACTTTGAAGCAGATCATTATCAAATTCAAAGGAGAAATCAGTTAAAGGGGTTTTTCATAACCCAGCAACACAAAGTGATAATGGTATGGAGATGTAAAATTAGGATTCTTCTCATATTTCATGAAATGTCAGAACTATGCCTCTAAATCTGAGATATGTTTTTTTTTTTTTTATTAAGATGTGATCTTTTTTAATAATTACCTCAGAAAAACAGAATATTACACAGGTAGAGATTAGGCCAGGTACTAGCTTAAAGGTGAAATGTCACTACCTTTATACAAACAACAATGGTGAGCCTACACACATAAACATGTGTAGTTCTACCCAAGATAAACACATAACAAAAAGAAACAAAAAGAAAAGAAATGATTGCAAATTCATAAATATGCATAAATGTGTTTTCATTTTGCTAAAGGGAAATTTCATATCATTAATATTATATCCTGACTATCATATTCAGCTGTGTCCAAACAGCACTGTGCACTTCAAATTTTGAACACAGCACATCACAATGTAATTACTAATGTCACAAACATAGATCAAAATAGTTTTTTGTTTTTGTGTGTCTAATGAGTTATCTGATTAGTCATGATTACCTGCAAGTGCCTGCTGCATCACTTTTCTGTCTGTTTTACAGCTTTGTATGGGAGGACAGGGTAATTGTCTTATTTCTTCTGTTTTGTTTTACAGAACACTGAATGTTAACGTAAAGACACTGTTGTCCTTGCCAAAAACTGTGTTGATATTCTGAATATTTACACGCATAAATTCAATAGATATTTCAATTCAAAGCCCATTGACATCTATAGAGATTTAGCAAGGATAAGAGCTCCGTTTGGATCTGCAGAGTCAATTTGCTATTACAGATTCCAGAAGAATTGCTAGGTCTCTTTTGTTTGTACTGATTGGCATACAACTACGCTGTCTTGATAGATCTATAACGTACAGCCTGATCGACAGTGGACTTTTAAGGCTGATACTGATATTGATAGCTTAAAAAAAATCAATAACAATATATTGGCCTGTATATTTTTAGAAACATAAACTAACAAAGTAATGGTGGTAATGGTTTCTAAATGACCTCAAAGCTAGTTTCTTTAAAAATCCACATAGACATGGAAAAGATGCAAAATCCACATAGAAAGACCCCAAGATCAAATGGGATTCAAACCTGTAACCTTTTTGCTGTGAAGCAACGGTACGAACCACTGATTTGAATATTTAATTTGGGGCATTGATTTTTGCCTTTTTCCATTCTTCATGTACCAGTTAATCAGTGTATTGGTGTTGATATATAATTGCAATCATGTAGAAAACCAAGCAGAATTCATCACATGTTATGGTGCATGATGTGACTCTTACAGTAAATGAGAGCCTTTCTGTAAAAGAACATCACCAATATCTTAATCTTAATCCACATAAAAAATCATTTCCTCTTTCTAGGTGACCTTGTTTCTGTCTAGCAAGTTAGCTTGGGACCTCCCCAGTTAACTCAAGGCACTGCATTGCACAGAATAGTTAGTTGATCTGGCTTCTTTCAGTGACTGAAGATCAAACACAGCACTCCAGGTGCCATCGCAATATTCTGTGAAGTCTGTCATAAGGGATAATAAACAAACAGGGCTGACTTCTGCATACGCACTGAAAACAAATACACATTTTATTTGTAATCCCTCTGATATGTTTTAGCACAAGGGTATGCCTGTATGTTTTTTTTATATAATCAAATACACCTGAAAAAGTATAATAGCTACAGTTAAAGCATATTTTTAATAGATAGATAGATAGATAGATAGAGAGATAAAGAGAGAGAGAGATAGATACATATATTTTGGATTTCATTGGAAGATAGCTGCAATTTAATTCACAACAAAAAATGCCTGACCTGCATTACAGGGCTTTGAGTCTCTGGAGGAGTTTGACTTGTGAATCATCAGACACCCTGCAGAAAACCTGATGGAGTCCTCTACTGCAATTCTGAAAATCAGTGTTAGGACAAAGGTTACAATGCTCAGTATTGTCTGGGTCAGTTTAAGTTGAATAATGACATATATGCTCTTATTTTTTAATTGTAAAGTGCAGAGCAACATGAATGTGTCTTGCCTGGCAAGGGAGATGATAATTTTTGGGAAAATGTGCTAATTCTATGGTTAATTAATATTCATAATTCTGAGGTTTGTGACAGGGTTTCTGGCACATTATATTACAAGAAGGTCATTTACAGGCCATATTCACAGTGTGGTTATTATGACATTCATATTAAAATAAGAGCAGGTTCTGTCACCAATCTGGAGATGAACAACAAATCTAAACAATGTAAGTCTCCACCAACCCACGCCCCCCATATGCTTTCTTAAAACATTAACATAATCACCATCTGTGCTATCTCAGGCCTGAAAGGATCAGTGATTAACACAGCCCAGTTCATCAAGGTATAGCTACATAAACATATTGTCCAATAATTTACCTGTAATCTGCCAGTCACTGTCTGTTTCTGAGCTTTTTCTATTTCTTAAAACTCTGATGCACAAAACCCTGATAAAGCCTGTAAAGTAGGTCATATTTTTGAAACATATTGCCAATAAATAACATGTGCACAAATAACACACAATACATGCTTCTCTGACATAATAACAAAATCACACTTAACACCTTACAGAAAAAAAGCAGCACTGCATCCTGCAAAGTTACACCGGTATTAAATTCAGACTGTACTGCATATTAAATTAGTAGCTTTGATAAAGCACATATTTATTACTAACTGGAGATGCATAATTGCACAATCAGTTAATATATGATAAATGCTACAAAATGTTTTAAGTTTGAGAAACATAATTTGACAATGATATTCAAATTAATATATTTTAGCTTCCCCATAATAAAATATATTTCACAGCTGCTGTAGCTACATTTGCTAGAAGTGGTTTATTGGGTGTTAATGTCCAGCTCAGTAAATTCCATAGTTTTATTTACTGTAGTTAAGCACAGCATTATGTGAATGAGATTCATGGCCAGTTGCTTAGGAAAAATTCAGGTCAGTGTGCAACCTTTTAAAATAAAGCACTTCTAATTATAGTCTTTAGTTATGTACCATCAGCACCTGCATTGTATTTACAAATGTACAAAAGTAATCAGGGCATTACAGGTAGAAGAAGGCCAGAGAGGTAGAAGTGACTAATAGTGATGATGATGATGTTGGCAGTGGGAGTCATCATCATGAACAGCATTCAGCAGCAGCAACAGCAATGTTTTGGTAATTATGACAGTTTGTCCTCATTACATAGACATTGGAAGCATGTGATGTTATGATCATTTTAATTTAGGTGTAAAATATCTGTGAGGCTTTGCTTAGGTACCTAAGCTTTGAGCTGAATATTAATGACAGCATGCTGACAGCACGCTCACAATGGTAATTCTTAAATATTGGGGTTTAGAAGGCATAATACATAACACAAAGTGCTACTGAGACTGTTGGTAATGTAATTAGTTTTATTATATATTATAATAAAAAAAGAGGAGGTACAGTGAACACATTGGTAAAAGGATGCTGAGGTTAGAGCTGCCAGGAAGGAGGCCTAGAGAAAGACCAAAGAGGAGGTACATGGATGCAATGAAGGAGGACATGAGGATAGTTGGTGTGGGTGAGAAGGATACAGAGGATAGGGTTGAATGAAGGTGGATGATTCGGTTTTGGCGACCCCTGAACAGAGTAGCCAAAAGGAAAAGAAGAAGAAAAGATGCAGAAGACTTGCCCATGTGATTTCAGCCACAGACCACTCTTTTCTGTGTCTGACAGAATGCAAATAATGTCATTCAACTGTTTGAAAAAATGATCACTGAGCAAATGCATCACATCTACATCACATCTTTATGGCTGACACTGAGGGTAAGACCTCCCAGTGTATGTAACCTCCGACTTACCTGGGGAATTTTCTAATCTATTTTCAGGATGCTCTCTGAACCACACCATAAGACACCTCCCTGTATAATGTGAGGGGATATCAAGTTCACAAAGGTGTTGTTTGGCACTGCTTGTTTCCCCTGGGGGAAAATAAAAAAACATCAAGATTCTTGAATCTTATCTCTTCGTGATGCCTGCAGTATATGAGCATCATGCCAAGGGCACAAAGCTGCCAAGACTCACAGAGTGACTCAAACAAGCAAAGAGTCAAACAAGAGATGAGAACATTTTGCTGAGAAGTAGCAGCGAGACTAATAAATGTTTCATCTGTTGTTTTCCATCTGGAATTTGGGTTACTGCTCTGATAAGACATATATAACAATGTGCTTTTCTTCACTTTATTACAGCCACAGAACAAGCTTTAATCTCAAGATCTGTATGTGTGCAACCGCAAAACGCGGAACCAGTGTTTGCCAACTGAAAATGGCATATGTTCTTGCTCCTGTAGATCTCAGCCAGGCAGCATACACAGTGGGCAAGAAACCCTAGGTGGAAAATATGGCAAAAAGTGGATTCTAAAATATAGCAAGTAAGAAGTGAACATCACAAGCAGACTCATTAGTAAAGCAGGAAACACAATGAGTCAGGGAAAAACTCAGCCACTAGTACCCACTAATCCTGGGCTAATGCTAATGATATGTGCAGTGTGCAAAAGATATATGTTGGTGGAAAATGAAAACAACATGCACAGATTAGTTATGATGCGCAGCCATGCATCTTCCCCCCTCCTCTTTCATGAACTGCCCAGTGGGTTGCCTTACATGTATAGATAATAGATTTAGCTGTAAGGGGTCTCTCTCATCTCAGGAGCTTTTGAAACCTATTTGACATTAACACTCTATGTGTCTCAGAATAACCCCATGCATCCATGGCTAGAAAAGCAATCTCTGCTGAGTCTTTGCCCTCGTACCACTAATGAGGGACAATTAAATATTGTAGAGATGCAAGTGTAGTTTGGCCATCATTAGGATTTAGAGAAAGGTCAGCACCAAGGGTGTTGTGCAACCTTCTACTACCACTTCCTGTACCAGGGGGAACCTGGATGAGTATTGTTCAAATAGCATTGAGTGGTAGGTAGGTAGGTGCATGTTGATAAGTCAATTAACCCACTGTTCAAACTCCATAAACTCCTGTCTCAGCAGTGTAGTTCTACATGTTGAATGTGTGTATGTGTGATGAATGTGAATGAAAAAGATGGAACGAAGAAAAAAAGGTGCTTTGGCCCTCTCTATGACTCTTTAAGATATACTATGAACTGAGATGTTACTGCATGTTGACACGAAAATCACTGTTTTTTGAATTACAGCCAAAACATAGTGTAATTAACATAAAAGATAAACGTGGCAGTATTGTAATAAAAAAGAGCTCAAAGTCTTTCTGCTGCCTTGGCTTCCCTGTGAGTCAGCCACTCTATGCCCTGCCTCACAAGGTAATCCCCCTTGTTTAGAAGTCTTTGCTCCATTTCCCAATGTTAGCTCCAATATAACATATATTACTTTAAATGTTGTAGCTCTTGTCTAAGTCTGTTTTCTTGCAGAGTCAACCCATGTGTACATGCTAGCAAGGTTTTTGAAAACCAAAGCTAGATGCATTCTAAGGATCAGTGTGAAGTGAGATGCTCCGGGCAGAAAGTACTCAATGAAATAATTTTTGTATATGTGCCACATATAAATAAAAATAATGAAGTTGGCAAAGCATTGGTCAGGTGTTCTCTTGGGTTGTTCCCTGGGGATAGTTCACCTACTTAGATTAATACATAAATACTAAACAGTTTTCAGTGCAGGCTCTTTGAATGTAAGCCAGTAATACCTGTTGTTACTGGAACAAGACTAACAACTGTTTTCTCAACCCAACTCACATTTATTTGTATAGCACTCCGATATCAAAGACAGCTCAGGGTTATTAACAATCAAACAACAAAGAACATTTTAAAACAGTCACAATAATTATAATCTAAAAGATATTAATAAAGATATTAATATTAATAAAGATATTAATAAAGAAAACATTAAAAACACACACATACATAAATGACAAAGAAAATTCAAAAGTTACCAATAAAAAGAATAAGAGTACAATTTCTTTGTGGCAACAAGAACTAGAAAAAGACATCAAGTTTAAAAACAGGAACTACTAAATTACCAGTTCATTTTACAGTCTACTCACAACGGTGACGCTAAACTTCCTGTAGCTTTGGATGTGTTTGTCTTTATGTGTTGGCCTTGTGATAAACTGCTAATCTGTCTGGAGTGTATCCCACCTTTCATCAAAGTCAGCTGTGATTTGTGATGTGCCAGTCAAAGCTGCTCTCTGTAAAAGTGATATTAAGTATTTATATTAAAATATTTTGATTAGAATTTTCACTCAAGGTCACAGGTGATTTGCTCCAAGGTAAAAAGCTGTTTCTGATTTTATCACAGATCATCAGAAAAGAAGGTTCCAGCAGATCCCAGTTACCCTGGTTAGGAATAAGTGGGTATAGATAATGGATGGATGGATCATCAGAAAAGATTTTTTTTATTATTTGTGCAGCACAGTGCTGATGTTGTTAGTGATTGAAGAGGCACTATGCAAACACAGAAATTAAAAACAGAAGAGTGTGTCTCTACCTATCATCAGACACCTTTCTGCCAGTGTAGGATTGCTTTACAACATCATTTGTGTTGCCTTATTTTTTAAACTCACAGCAGCTGCCCAATTCATCTCTGTGTGCTCTCAATTGTGACTTGGCCTGCTGCCAGTGCTGGTGATTCCAAACAGTTCATGTTCATGGTATTGAATTAAAACTTTTAATTCCATTAACATTTGTCAATGCATGTAATTTTCCACGGAAACATTCAGTCAACAGATAAATAAATATCATGAATATAGTCACAATCATGATAGACAACAGACAGACAACATATCCAGAGCAAATGTTTTTTATGACAAATGACAATTTATCTTGTGAGTTTTCCTTAGTTCAGTGGGTATAGATGTGATAATAATATGTAACAGTAATTTAACAGAAAAGGAACACCATCGGTGAGCTGTTGTGAAGTGGGTGGTTGTATGAATGAATGGTCTGGTTTCAATATGATACACATTGAGTGTAAATAAACAGCATGTGGATGTTTTTTTTATTTAGGTGCATGTAATACAATCAATATGTTCAACTCATGTGTATGATTTGGTGCATGGGAGTACAAACCTCATTTCTAGAACTTCCATCCTTGATCCTTACAGGGTTCCACAACTTGTTAGACTGGACCCTTTGCTCAGTGTCATTTTGTCTTAAAAGGACAGAAAATGTAATTGACTATATATAACTTTTATTGATTTTTTTCCTTTTTTTCACAGTTTCAGACAGCAATCTTTTCTCCAAGACAAATCACACAATTAGAATGCTATCCTAGAAATAAAGGTTATACAGTGACTTTGCAATTTTTTTTAAACAATTGTGCATTAACACGCTTTTCACTTCATCTTGTATTGTTTTTTACTAATAGCAAACTATACACTGTTTGCCTATTTTTAAATTATTTCTTTAGATTTTATATTTTCTCTTTTGCTTTTAGTGTATAAAATTGTACATAATAGCATCTCAGAACAAACACAAACACAGAAAATGGCCAACACACAGAGAAATCTTTCTATGTGCATTGTGGCACAGTAAATCTTTTCGCACGCAGTGAAAATGGGGCACATCCCACTGTGTAGTTTACTATGATTATGCTGTTTTCAGAAGCTAGAGATATTTGATTTTCTGTGCCGACAGGAGATGATGAATTATGACAGTTTTTACTTATTTGCTTTGTCAGGCTGTCATTCACTCCTTACTGAGCTATCACAGTAAACCAGTCAACCAGTCAAACATCCATTTGGACGAGCACCACAACAGCTGGCGCCTCAGCTACTTTGGCCTTTCGACGCAACAGATGAGCCAAGCTGCGGAAGGATGGAGTGGTATGGAGGAGAAGTTCCTTGAGACCTGCCCGAAACTCTCGGCGAATCAGACAGTAGAGCACAGGGTTGAGGCAACTATTGGTGTGGGCCAAACACACAGACAGGGGGAAGGCATATGACTGGGCATTGTAGAAAGCCTTACTGAAGGGCACAAGGTCAAACTTTATGAGCACTCCCCACAGAGTTAATGCCTGATTGGGAAGCCAGCACAGAAAAAAGGATAGAACCACGATGATGATGGATTTGGTCACTTTGGAGCGACGGGTTTGCCGGCTCGGGTCTCGGCCCACTGCACCTGTGATGCGGCGGCTCAGGATGAAGCGCAGTAGCAGTAGATAGCAGACAGTGATTATGATCAGGGGAATAAGGAAGCCCAACAGGACTTTTTGCAGCTGGTACAGACCCAAAAGAAGCTGTGGATCCCATCTGCCTGAATCTGGAAAGCGCACCAGACAAAGCTCCTCATCAGATACCTGGGCGCTTGTGGAGTAGATGGCATGAGGCAAAGAAGCCAACAGAGAGACAGCCCAGATGCCCAGACTCATCCACTTGGCCCTGGCTGCTGCCGCCCTCCGGCTGTGCATCTTCAGTGCAGAGGAGATAGAGTAATAACGTGCCACACTCATAGCCGTGAGGAAGAATACACTAGCATACATATTCATGGTTGTCACAGAGTTGATGATTTTACACATTACACGGCCAAATGGCCAACGGAAGTCCAGGGCTGTGTCCACTGCCCAGAAAGGTAAAGTCAGAACAAACTGTAGGTCTGTGATAGCCAATCCCATCACAAAGCAATTGATGGATGACTGCTTGTGCCTGTAACGTGAGTGCAGCAGATACAGAGCCAGTGAGTTTCCCACCAGTCCCAGTGCACAGACTACAGAGTAGACACATGCTATCATCATGCGCACCACCAGACTGGAGCTGTCTCCTTGAATCTCCATGATAGACTCCTTGGTGAGCAGCTGCAGCCAGCAGTGCAGGGACAGGTTGCTACTGGAACATCCGCTACAGTTTCCAGAGTTGTGCTCTTGCAGCTCACACTCCTCTGGAGCCAGGGTTTGAACCACAGTCTCATTCAGCTGCATGGCTGGACTCTGTTGCTCACTGATCACGCCGGACAGCAAAGTTGCACTGATGTGTCATAAAAAGAAAGTAGAAAAGTTTGTGTTGACGCCATTTTGAGCAGCCCTACTGCATCTGTGACAGGTTATCTTCTATAGCCTTGATGATGTTATCCTCTTCCACGATCATCCTCCTCTCCTCTCACCCGGGCAACTCGCGGCTCTGCGCGCCACGTCCGTTTATAGGTTCTGCGTGAACGCGCAGATCTCAGTCGCGCGGTCGACGATCTTCCTCAGTAACCTGATGATTGGACCGGAGCGAATTCAGCTGTGATAGCCGCAGCCACATCAAAGTTTCACAGCATGTCCGTCAGCGGCAAAGCTTAACGCGTTCTGACACGGCACTGACACCTTCTAGATAACCGTGTTGGTGCTCAGTGGGTTTAAAAGGTGCTGTTGGAGACATGGAGACAATGACACGCGTAAAATATGCAAAGGTGTGGAGGGGACTTCTGTGCTGATTTCCGTCTGCAGGTGCAGGAGAAGGAAGAAGGAGCACAGCGTTATATCGCTAGAGTAAACCTTAACGTTACTGGAGGCAAAGCAGTCTCTCTGGATCAACACATACCGACTACAAATATCAATGGGGTAACGCTGCTCATTCCGTCTGTAGTCTGCTTTTCACAAATTCCCCTGGCTGCTGCAGCTTTTTTAAGGACAACAATATAGATAAAAATATGAAAGAAAGATGTTGATCACAGGTACAATAATAATGTGTGTTTTTTTGAAAGATTAAATATGGTCTTAAACATAGGGCCACATTCTCAGTTTTTATCTTTTGTTTACTAACAAACACACCACAGCAGAGAATTGAGCGTCCACAAGGTTATAAATATTAAGGATAAGACTGATTTGCATTTACACCAAGTAACCCTGTTGTTTTATGCATTCAGAAGAGTGACGCACAAAGCACCAAAGGTAAATAGAAATAAAATCATGAGGGGGTTAATTACAGAGTGAAACATTTAACTGAAATAGAAAATCAGACTGGATTTACTTTGCATCATGTTTATTAACGTTTCCAGTGTCCTTGTAGGCTGCCAGCTGGCATCAAGTGGGAAAACATGTTGTCTACTTGTTGTAGCAGCTAGACTTTGGAATAATTGTCAGAAGAGTTATAAACAAAATGTTACGGGTTCACAGACTATAATCTAACCCTTCAAAAACAGAGCAGAAGTCTTTTGGAATCACTTCCCTTGTCTGTAAGTAACAACCCCTCCCTGCAAGTTTTTGAGTAAATTAAAAAGACATGACTCAAGACAGGGAAAAAATCATCTCTGCTGTTTTAATCCATTGCGACCCAGTTCTTGTCATTTTAACAATCCCTAAACCTCCAAATGCACAAGCACTGACAGTGTGCCTGGTTTAATATTCTAAACCTCTAAATCTGTGATGTAGAATAAGTCTGCACAACCTAACATGCCACAGGTTTCACTTTGCATTTACTGAGAGTTAGCATGAAGCTGTGAATGATGCCTCACATTAACACTGTGATCGAAATGTGGATAAAGCCACCAGTAATTAGTATATCAGTAAACACACCTCTGCTGCTTTTTGCCATTTTGTCCTTTTTTGCTTTTGTAACTGTAGCTCTAGAGCCGTGTCTAGAGCTTTTGTTGGTTCCATGTTAGTTCTTTAGGTTCTGCATGAATCGGCTGGCCTGGTCAGTCAGACTGAACCCTTTATACTCAACCAGTTTCTGTTTGCATACTTTATATGGCTAATGCAAATTGTATTTGGCATGTCCATAGTGACAGCTGAGCAGTGGCAGACCTGGTGTCACTTGATTTGTCCGCTTCCATTGGGCGTTCCCAAAGATGCTCTGTTATCATCCTAGTAAAGACCTGGGTTGAGCAGTTTTCTTCAAAGAGTCAAATCTGGGAAAATCACAATGACTGAAATTCTCCTCAGAAAGGGCATTAGCAGAGAGGGCCCAAACATCTGAAATCAACCAATATGTTGATGTATTAATTGGTAAGGGCTGGGTTATGCTAGAAAATAAGTTTGTAAGTGTTGTCTCTTCTTACCAGAAGGAAAAATGGTTAAATTAGGTAATAAATATGTGCCCCCTTATTAATACTAATATTTCTGATATGAACTGATATTAACGCTGATATTTCTCACTTGAAAGACATTCAGTGCCATACTTGAGTGTGAACATGAAAAGAAGACAGAAGTAGCTGTGTAAGGAATGAAAAAGTGATTCAGAGAGAGAAGTTTACTTTCTCACGTCAACACAGCTAGCGCGTCAAGTTGGGAATTGGGTACAAATGTCAAACTGTTGGTTTTGGAAAGTCTATAGATGCTGCTCTCCCTGCAATTTAATGTCAGAAAGGTTAAAGGGGATGGAGAGCTTACAGACTATTCTGTCCTTAAGCATTGAAAAATGTCTCTGAAATGCAGCAATAAAATAACATTTATATTGAGAGACCTTTTAAAAGCAATGTAACAAAGTCCTTCACAGTAAAACTAGGAAAAATAACAGAAGGTTGAAGAAAGAAAAAAGGATGTCTTCAGATGCCTCTGCTGACACACATGGGGTCGGTCATGCTGCTGCTAACAAATCAGCAGAAGTATTCTGTAGTCTCAACAGCTCTGACAGAGGTAATAAAGATCAGTTGCTGTGGCAGAGTCTCATCAGGAGGGATTGCATCACTTACAAAGTGAAGACACAGATCAGAAGGTAACTGTCTTAGTCACTGTGTCACTCTTTTATTAAAAGGTGAGTGTGGGGTTAGGAGATGATTATACAGCTGCTGCCAAGGCAGAGGATGTGGTGACTTTTCTGACTGATCATAAATGCAATGAGTGATCAAAAAAGGCTCAGTGACACAGCTTTGCTTCATCTCTGATGATACTGCAGTGACCGCTGTCTAATTGACCCATTACACTGTCCTTGACTCTGTCTTCATCTGGCATGGTAGACTAAAAAGAGGGAATGATTTTATAAATATGTGTTGATGGCTATGTGCCTGGAGTTTTGAATGAATGAGCTCTTTCTTGTCCCAGAGGGAAGAAACACAATGCGAATTGAATACTGATAGCAGAGCATTTTGATAGCACAAAGATATCATGTTGGAGTGTGTAGCTAACAGATCAGTTAGAAAATTAACTATTCCAGTGTGTGAAAAACACAATTTAAGACTCCCATCTGTTAGGCCAATATTTGGTGTACAGATTACTCAAACATGTCCTTAAGGAAAAATGAAACACATGGTGTTTTAGACTCCAGCATCCTTATTTTCAGTATAGATAGATCGATAGATAGATATAGATACATATATAAAATCCCATTTAATAATTGAAGAGAAAATTGCAGATATCAGTGACAGTATATGCACCAGTTTCATTTGACATATTTTGTTGCTGTGTTTATGCTGATATTTGTAGCTTTTAGCATTTGTAAAGCCTTTGGTAAGTAGTGTGTGTCCCAGTTATTTATGGATTTTTTTTTTGTTTGGCTTATTTTTAGTGTTGAACCAGTGGCACAGCAGTGACACAGTGCCCGGTTAGTGAAACCTTCATTTGTTTGCACTGAGTGTGTGTATGTGTGTTCAATCACTACCACCATCTGCATGCCTATATCCCAATACAGCTTCATCACACTGAATCTGTGCTGACTGGACTGAGATGTGGTAACTGTTAACCTAAATTCCCCTGGCTGAGAATTTTACAGATCATCTTGGAAAAATGGTCAAGAATGATCTAAAAGCCACAAAGAAATTGGTGTCTTACAATAAATTAGCATATGCATTGCATAATGAAAGAAAAAGAAGATTACAACTATGACGAGATGTAAGAAGTTTGACAGTTTAGTATGGACTAACGTTTCATTTACCAATCCAGTCACAATCCAGTAATCCAGTAATTGTAGTGATGCATCACATCTTCAGACCCTCTGAATTTATTTAGTTTTCTCCATCCAGGCCAGTATGAATGTTCATAACCAGCCAGACTTTTGTTTAGGCTAAAATTTCCTAGTCTGTCAAGTTAAATCTAAAAGCCTGTCTGGCTTAGGGCAGTCTGTTTACATTATGTACAAAGTTACATGACAGTCATTTAAACAGACAAACATGCAAGAAATGTATGTTGTGCCATTTACAATGTACAGTAAATGAACTTCATGCGACCTTTATCAGATCATTAAGAGATGTGCCTTAGGTTGAAGGTCAGAGAGGTTGCTCTCGGCCAATTTTACAGCCTCTTACTATAGTAAAAATGGAAATAAGTTGCATTAAGAGAGAACAGAAATTTGATTGCAATTAATATCACCTTTACAGTAATGTGCCTACAGATGATTCATTCCAATCAAACTGAATGCAAACATCAGCAACATTTACAATAGTTTCCTATCCTGTATGACATCTCATGCAAACATAACCAGTATTCTTAATTTTCCTTTCAGTCAAAACACTGTGCTGTTAACCAAACGCTTTCTTTAAATTATTGCTGTGGTACATCATTGTGACTAAAGAAGAAGAAAAAAGGACAAAAATGTAAAATCTAAAACTTTAATCTGCCTCCCACTTCTTTAAAGTGTGAGATATTGATTAAACAGAGCTCAAAAGCTCAAGTATGTGCATAGGATTTTTAATTCCCTCCTTCTATCTCTGAAATTGGAAAAGCAATTTTGTTAAGAAAGTTTGGAGGTGATCAGGAATCTTCCACTAAACAAGTAGCATGTGTCAGTAGTGTGTCTGTCAGCATCACACCTTGAAAGAAAGAGGTAATTTGTAGATTAACAAAAGGATGAGGGCATGCTTTGATCCCTTCTCTTTCTGATTCTCTTACAGCTATCCAAACTTTGTGGGAGCCTATGTGTAAATGCCTCCCAGCTCTATAGGGAAGTGGTTAATCAAAGCAATGGACTAGGGTGCTGATTACTGGTGGTCAAGAGACTTTCACCCTGATTAAAGACAAAGCAAAGCTGAGTCAAATAAGAGAAAAGGGTTCAGATGGAGATCAGGGATAAAGACGGCGAGTCTACCAGCTTGTCGTCTGTTTACAGACATTGGCTTTGTACATCACATAAGTGATGATGATAATTTAACATTAAGATTTAAATGAAGGTTTTGTTTCCTTTGAATTTGTAGTACAACAGATTACACAGCCCCTTCCTCTGCAGTTACTACTAATTAGTGAGCAAAAACATGGGAAAAGCCCAGAGCACAGTCAGTCATTAATACATTTAAATGTGACTATTAATCAGTTTTGTTTTGGTGGAGGAAGAGAAAAACAAAATCAATATAAGAAAACACACAACGCTAGAATCAGATTTTCTCTACAGTTTTCTGAAGATCTAGAAAATCATCAAAGAGGTAGTGGAGGTTCAGTAATCATGTAAATTTAAAGATAACCTGCACTCCTTGATAATCTTTCCTTTATACTGTTGCATTGTTTATGTACATAATTATGATTAGGTATATATTCTGGCTGAAGTGGCTGGGAGGTTAGGAGTGCTTTCATCCCAGCTCTGTGTGGTCTGTATTCAAGAGCCAGACATAGTGAGTGCTGTGGACACAAGCTCCAGTCTTCAGTGAGTAAATATATCAACACTGGGTAGGAAGTCATGAGATAAGAGGTCATCTGTCCTACCTTTGGCCCAGTTTTTTGTTTCCCTTTCACTAAACCATGTCTCCATCAGACCTACTGTACTTGACCTTTGCAAAATTGCTTCTTTAGACATTGGCTCAACCCTGTTCAGGCAGAGCTGTTAGGGGAAATGTTGCGTCTCGTGTGTTGAGTCTCATTTTAACTATTAAAACTTCAAAAGCTCCAATGCTCTCATTCTGACATCTTTTATTTGAGACTAGTTCTATGCTCAAATGAATCAAAAGCACACCAATGAATTTGTAAGTGAAAACATGCTTTCCTAAAACTTCAACATTTTACAAATTATCCACTGAGATCAAAAATGTACATCATCACAGCCCTATTTACCCAACATCTGACAGCCTCATACACATTTTATCAAAACCATGGGGTCAAACGACACACAATTCAAGGATACACAGGCAATTTCAGTATAAGATTTAAATCCATATACTGATATAAAACAGTATCACAAAAAACTACAGACTGCACATATGAAAAGCAAAACAGGAATGATTAAAACCTAATTTCCCTGTCTGTGTAAACAGTAGCCCCAGATAATTCCCTGCTCTACTATTAGAAAGAAGAAGAAGATTTGGGGAATTCATATGGGGATAATTTATTCATTTTTCTTACATCTCATCAGCATGTGGTTGCAGTCTAGTAGAGCGGTGGGGATCCAAGGTCACAGTAGCTATGTGACCAGTAATTGGGTCTACATGGAAATGACCCATTCTTTCCTCATGACTGCTGTTCAGAGACATGGTCTCCAACGTGAACCTCTCCTGGTCCACCCCCAGTTTTCCCATCAGTGCACTAATATCATCTAATCCCTGGTCTCCTTGGAAATGCTGATGCAGTGGCTCTGATTCATCCTCAGTGGGGAATGGAGGATCAATGACATGCAGCACACGGGAAGCCTGGAGGTTCTGCAGGGACCGTGACTGGACTGTGTGAGAATAAGACATCAAGAAAAATAAACAATTTCACATGGACATGCAGCTTGGCTTGTTATTGTGTTTTCTAACCTGGCACCATGGTAAGCAAGTGTGTGTCAGTGTGCTTGCATCAGAGTATTTGATATCAACTTAAAACTTAATAACCTTAAAGATTCAAACTCTTTCAAAACAAACCCTTTAGCACTTGGGGAAAGAGTAGCATTGATTGTTTTTTTAAATGTCAAACATCTTAACACATTACACCTTGCTGTTGTGCAAATTCTAATCTTGCCTCATAATTAAATATTGACATTTTACGGATTTGTCCCAGTAAATTTGATAATAAAGTAAGAATTCTAAGGTATCAGAAGCTGTCAGCAGAGCAACAAGTTAATAAACAAAATAATAATAAATGGTCTTGGTTCTCTGTGCAGTTTAAAAAGTTTTAAGTCAACAGCAAATCTTCGAAGCAGCAGAGCAGGCTGTGAGGCTCTGCGGGATTGGACCTTTCAAACTGTGGGTGAGGGTGCAGCTCTAACAAGCTTTTCAGTTGTGACAAAGAGGTGCTGGATTAGCTGGCAGGTGGGCTCACAAAGCTATTTGCTTCTGAAGGTTACTCACTTCTGACTGGGCTGAAGTCTCCTTGGCTGACCTTGGTGTCAGAGAAAGGCTTGAGGCTGGGGAACAGGATTAGGGAGAAGGACAGCAGGAGCACCTAAGAGTGTGGTAAAAATAAATGCAAGGGACAGGAGAAAAGAGTGTCAGATAAAGGATTATTAGAAATTATTAAAAAATATAGTAATTCATATTCCATTCAAAACAAAGACAGTTTCTATTGACTGTCTTGGGAACATGTTAATGTAATTTCTGATTCAGAAGAAACAGTAATCTCACTGCGCTCCAGCTGTGGGGAAAAATATCCTGTGACTAGGAAGTGGAGCTCATCAAAATTTTTAGATCATATATCTCATTCATAAAAATCTTCTTCACTCATGTTGCCTCAGATCTTGCACATGACTTTACTGCAATGATCAAATACAGTAAATGTGTCAGACGTTCAGACAGTGTCATTCTGTTTAAAGGAACTTTTTTTTTTTAAACTGGCCTTTCTCAGTGGCTGTTCCAGCAATAATGGTTGTTGGTATTTGAGTTGTTAGGAAAGCAGTGTGTTAAAGGATGAATCCGTTTGTTTATCTGCCTTGCTCACACGTAAAAGACATCCATACCAGTACACACGTCCCAGTTTGGACTGGCTTGTTAGATGTATTCATGACCAGAGCTTGCAGCCTGCGTAGCTGTTCCATCAGTGACCTGCAGAGAGAATGTGGGGGATGAAGGGGGGGGGGGGGGGCTATGTCATAAATAGTGCCAGGAGCTTAGAGAAATGAAAATGAGAAGGTCTGTTCTAAAACTACTTACATGTTGCATTTTTGCAGCTGTGACACTTTTCTCTGCAGCTCCTGGTTGTGTGTGTTGCAGGCAGCCATCCTAGACGAGAGAAAACAAAGCAAGCAAAATAAATTAGAGTCCAGTGAACAGTACGTATTGAGGAAGTAACTTAAAAGAGTACACAGGTGTTTTTGTATCTTTGCGTCTCATTTTTACAAATTACATTGACTTTGCATTACTGCTACATATATTCCAAAGTATACAATACCATATGTCACTGTTTAATCTCCCATCTGTTCAGTAGCTGAGTATCACATGCATGAAGAAATTTCTAATAGTCTCCCCTTGTGCTATGATAATATACTGTGATTTGATGCAAAAATGGATCACATATCAGAATGTCTCTGAAAGCTGATTTTTCTAAAATTAATTTCATTTTTTTTGTCTTCAGGTACAATGGGGAGTTAGGGCAATGACAAGTGGCAAAGGCCAAAATGAAACCAGGGGTCAAAGATACCACAAGGTGACATTCACTGTCTGTCACCTTGTGTCCTCAAGGTACAACAGGAAAACAATCAAAACATTTCTAGAAAATCAGTAGAGGAATGCACATTGCTTAGTAATAATAAGAATAATAGACATGCAGAACATCATTGTTTTGCTTGCTATTATTCTAATGTTACTCTTGGTTCTTACCTGCTCTCCAGCCCATCAATATACTCCTTTTTCTTCTTCCTGCTCTCTTGGGCAGACTGCTTGTTGCGAATTTTTCTGCGTATTTTCTTCAGAATCCTTTCTTCATACTTGTTGACAGAGGAAGAAACATTTTTATGATAAGCCTCTAGGGGATAAACTACGGCAGCTTAAAATTTCCATACATTTTTGGCACTGATTACCTTTGTGAGAGGTAGTTGACTGGGTAGAGTCACCCCCTCCTTTGCTAAAAGCTTCTTCTCGTCTTCATTGAGAATCAGCTCTTGAATGGACTGTTGGGATGGCTGTGGGGGCTGGTGATGGGATATGAACAGAATTATTTAAAACATCAACACTGCTGTTTGACCACATCTCTTCCCTCACTGCCCCTGATCTCTCCCTAGTGCCTCACAAGAAGCGCTTATATGACTTATATAAGGCCATCTTCATTATTCTCATTTCATGGTTAGCTCAATGTAATTATAGTGTGGGAACATAAGTTGTATTCTGCCACTTTCTCTTTCATCTTATTAGATTGGGCTGGAAAGTTGGGATCAATACCCGGAATGTGCTGAAATCCACATCAGTGCCTGCAAAACACTTTACTCGGCTTTTTAGTAATCTTCTGTATCGACTTGATGACCTCCACTTTTAGCGGTATGCCTATATATTTTAGGAATTGCCTGAATATGAAAAATGCTATTTAAAATGATGAAGCAGAAGGCTTTTGTTCCACAAATGCAATTTAGTGATCTTTCGTGAATTACCCATTCCCCGCACTTCAGAAACTAAAGGACTAAAAGTTTATGGTTCAATGAACTTTAACAAAATAATAAATTAAATGGGTCTTTTCTTTCTTTCACTATAAGACCACAAAGTGAAATGTTGTTTAGAAGGTGTGTTGCATACATCACAGGTATATAAACACTTTAAAAATAGGAATCTCATTAGCAATTCCTTACCCTTTGGAAAATCATGGATTTTAGTAGTGACCTACTTGTTTTTCACTGACGTACAGATGTGTACACACACACTCACACACACACACCTACACACACGCACACACAGTCCTCTGTCAACCTCCCACTGCAACCAGGATACACTTACCGGCTCCGGCGTGCCAGATAGAAGCAGATCTTTGACTGTTAACGGGAAGCCAGTGGACAGCTGCGGTCTATGAACATCAGAAGGATATTGTGTAATCCCCACCCTGTCCATTGGGAAACTGGGCTCCCAGCCATCTGCACTCACACACAGGGATACACATAAAGCATATGCAGACAATCGGGCAAAATGTTCTAGTGTCATTGTTTTGAATCTGTAATAAACTATAATAAAAAAAGTGAGAAATGACACTTTGAGCTTGAAGTGTGCTCAAATGCAGTTACTCTATTTGGTTCTCAGCATGTATACTTCAATATATAGTCAAAGATAATGTATAAGATTCTACCTTATCGTGTAATAACCACAACATATTGTGACTGAAATTTCAAACTCAGATTTCAAATTTCATTGATCATTCCATGCTGTATGATAGAGGTGTAATAGAAAAATGAATTCACAACAATTTTGATTGAAGACAAAAATGAGACAAAAAATAAATAAATCACAGGTTCCAGGCTCTCAAATGTGAATATTCTTCTTTGACAGTAAACTGAATATTTTGGGGGTTTGAACCTGAAACAAGACATGTGAACACATCGCTATGAAAGTGTGTTTTAATATGTTCCACTGTGAATGTTTTTATTGTGGATATTTGTGACTTACTGAGGACAGTGGAGGTGTTGGTTTCCAGAGCTGCCTTGGTTTGTGGCTTCATACCATAGCACCGAGTGTCCCCAGGGGGGCTTTCAGGCCGCTGTGGACTGTCCATCTGGTCTGAGGGAGGGTCCTCACTGATCCCACTGTCACTGGGAGATGGAGACCACAGAGGTGAGCCTGTCACAGAATCACTTCCACTTAGGAGGGCATTGAGGAAGTCATCATCTGCCTGTTCGGGCGGCTGCAGCATTTGCTGGGTGAAAAAAGGTCTATTATTATTCTGTCTGTGTGAGATGACAACATGGTAAGAGACTGGACAACAAAAAAAAAAAAAATGTCAAGGAGAACTATATGGTAGGTAGGAGGAAAACAGTTATTTGTAGCGTGTATGAGTGACATTAGTGATCTGGCAGTCTCACGCACAGTTGTGTCCTGGATCGGCCAGGTGTGATGGTGGGCATTGTGTCCTGTTTCTTCATGACGGAGAATTCCATCCTTTTGATCAAACAACCAGTCCAGCAGCTCAATCCCATCACATCCCTTAAATGAGATCAAGACATCAGATGACAACACACAGGACTATGTTTTCTATGAATTTAGAAGCACAGAAACCAAAAGTATAAAGGTTTCATTTACTGCCACAGCTTGGGACTGCTGTTTTATTGCCAACAAAACACCATGACCCTTTCTGAACATACCACTATGTACAATATATACACTATTACAATGTAATAAGTACGTCTGACTACACACAGAAAATTCAGTCCTTTTATTACCATGCAGACATTGGCATTTAGCTTTAGATGTAGATGTAACTTTAGTTTTTTTTCAAGCCTAAACTTTGCTCTGCTCATTTGACACAATCCTGACAAAGAAAAATCCATACCTGATCTGGGTAGTGCTCCATAATTCCTCTATTTTTGCGGCTCAACAAAGAAGACAAACCCCCAAGACAACAAAGATTCAGCAGAAATATCCAGTTAGCTTTGTTATGAGTAGCTCTGTCTCCGTTCCTAAAGAGTTTCCACTGTATCTCTCAGCTCTTTCTCTCAGGTCCAAAGTTTAAACTCCAACACAACACACCTAGCCAACTAGCTTGCTTTATCCCCATTGGCTACAAGAAGATATAATCTGATTGGTAGGCAGTTCCTTAGTACACAACTAAGGAACTGCTATGTCTGGAGAGAGAGGACAGGAAGACTCCACTAAGATGTAAAACACAAGAGTGGTCAAAGTCTGCTGTCTCTTTTCATTTTATTGTTTTGATAGTGTATTGACATAGGGATAACTCTGACCTTTGGCACACATTCATAACACAAAGAACATACAGTGGTCAGATTCTAACAAAACAAAAATCAACAATATTCATTTAAAAGTATCATGGAATAAACATATACAAGTACCAGTAATTAAACTATAACACACATAAGATTTGAATGTGTCTCAAATGATATTTATTAATTTATTAAAAATTTTACATTTGTTTGGTAAAGCATTTAAATAACACACAACATGACAGTTCATGTGAAAACTTGATTAATAATTGGAATATCCATCTTTAGAATAAGTGGTAAGAAGATGAAGTGGCCTGGGACAATTAAAAGCACGTTTCAGCCTTTAAGGAGTATGAATGAAAACATAATTGCACTGAAACTATTAGAACTCTCTCTTTAAAATCTATGTGCTTTGTTTGAGGCTTACATTTTTTTTCCATCCAAGCCCGAAAACCCATGAAGTAAATAAATAAATAAAATAAACAGAAAGGCTGAAAGCACCGAAGAAAACAAAAACAAAAAACCTATTAGCACGTTGAAAATCACAATGCGACATTTTAACATTATGTACAGATTAAACAAAAGATATTATTTGTTCTACCTGTTCCCCTTGTTTGTCTTTTTTTCTAAGCTAACCAGCTCCTGACTCTGGCTACATATTTAATGTACATGCATGAACATGGTGTAGATCTTCTCATCTAACTTTCAGTAATGTTTCTCAAATAGTATTTATGTCTTTAACTCTTACTAGCTTCTCACCACAAATTAATTCTTCAACGAAATGCTGTTCTTTAAGCGTAAAAATGAAAAATCTCCACGATCTTGCCTGTGAGGCATGCAGTTTTGCCAGAACCACCACTTCTCTCCGTTCCACCAAAATTTCACCCTGACATCCTGTCTTATCTGTCTACCATGTAGAAAGGTAGAATGAGGTCAGTGCCAGCAACCATCATTTTATCAGAGTTGTCATGTATTGCAGCTGGAGACGGAAATAGTTTCTTTAACTTGGGGGCATGGATCTACTGCTGCAGGAGTACAGCAAAACTAAACTATACATGTTAAATAAAGTGCAAAGATCATAGCATACAACTGTTCTGCTTTTCACTCAGGGGTACAGCCTCACCAGGTCGCTCAGTAGAGAAGTTAGATGCTGCTGCTGCGGCGGAGGCTTGTGTAAATCTGCAAAATCTCTGCACTGAGATTTGGTATGTGTGATAAGGTAGCTGTCAGCTGATTATCTTTCCCAGACCTGTCTAATAAATTTACATAAAAGAAGCATTACGTAATCATTATTACTTTCTTATCTGATGGAGCAGGAGTCCAAAGGGCAAGTGATTTTATAATTACTGCACAAGCTGATTGTCTAAACTTCAGTATTGAAATAAAGTGTTTAATACATATACAATATGGGCAGTGGGAACAGTAGGACCACCTTTTAAATCCCAAGCCCCTCCCACAGACCTTACATCTCACAGGTAAACATGCTATATTACCACCAGCCATACACGCACATCTGGTTGGCAGGTCACCTGGAGCGACGAATGCGGAAACAGATGAGCGGTGAGTACGAATATGTGTATGCAGTTAGACCCAGTGTGCACCCAGGATCATAGTACTAATCGGTTAAATGCTTGTGTTTTACTGTGTGGGTATGGCACATGGCTAAAAGGCAGGTTAGGAACGACATATAATGGGAACAGAACATGGGGAAATATGGTGCGTGCTCGTAGCGATGCCGGAGCGTAGTCGGCGTCCCCGTCCCCGTGTTGCTGCGCGCTGCGGTGCCGGAGCAGTTTAACAATGAGGGAGAGAGAGACTTCATTTTACTGCACACATTTAATACCTTTCCATTTAGAGGCTTACTTTGGACTAAGTTGTATAAATTGAAACAAATTGACACGGGATTGTCAGTGTTTTAATTTGTCAGGGTTTCATTTTTTAAATTAATGACCAAAAAAAAAACCTTTGAAATTTCAATTAGTGTCAGCTGTTCTTTTTATTTTCTAATTAGCTAGCATTAGCATGCTAAGACTATGACCTATGACCTAACATGTTACTGTTCTAAATGCTAGAAATAACTAATTTAGCATTATCATCAGCTAACAGTGTATCTGTGAAGCATGTAAAGTACCACAAGGATTTTTTGAGTAATTATTAGCATATCAGATCAGCTATGTGGCAATTGGCTCATTTGAATGAACTTTTTTGTGTGAGGAGGTCGACATCAAGGTTGAACAAATAGCTGATGTGAGATCAGTGATGCCATACTTTCTAGTAGACAGTCTAAATGCACTCAGAGACAAAAGAAACAAAGAAGAAAGAACAGAAAATGGTATGACATATAAATTGCTTTTAATATCCTAAGTTCAGCTGTACACTACTGCCAGAAACACTGAATTCATTAGTCAATTATCCGATCAACAGATAATTAATTAAAATTTTTTGGTTGGGTTATTATTATTATTATTAGTAGTAGTAGTAGTAGTAATAATAGTAGTGGTATTATACTACTAAAACTAGTTGTGGGGTCTAAAATGTGGCCCATGTGGTGCAAAGGTTTGGTTAAAAACTAATATTGTTTCAGACAAATTGTACAAATTAATACATATTGCCAGAATTGTCATTTCACTTTTCTCTGTGATTGATTTCAGTGCAGTAAGTGGAAAGAGTGGACTACCATTCCACCCAGGTTTTGCTGCTTTGAATCCCAAGTAATGGCAGACTTGGGTTTTGTGATATGTGCAATTTCACCTCATTTAAAATAGAACAAACAATACATTTAGGAAGTACTAACTCAGGAAGTCTTGTATGAGAGTATGAGAGTATGAGAGTATGCATGCCTGTTCTTACACACTCACATTATGAGGACTTAGCCTTCCTCATGAGGACCAGATGCTTATCACTATGTAAGTCAATGTAAAGTGCTCATGAAGAATGAAAACACTATTGTGTGTGAGAGAGAAGAGGTGGGGGTCAGAGACGTGAAAAGCTTTACTTTGGGTCTGGGTTGGAGCCGATGGGGGCTTGGGGATAATATTTTATATAAAAACCTTTCATTTGCCCTTCTGGCTAATCACCATTTCTCTTGCACTGTAGGTTTGTCTTGTAAGGCCACCTTAAATTTTACACTGTCCTGGACATGAGCTCAGGAGGCAGTGCTAAAACTTAGGAGCTTGTTTTGAACCAGGTATTGCTGGTATTGACTTCAGTTTTGTACTAAATTCAATTTCAGTTTAGTGAAATACACCAAAGAGTTGTTTCCAAAATATTTTGTTGAACACTGATGGTCGGAGTAGGTACGTATATGTAGTCAGGTTTAACAAACTTTATCCAGAATACAAAGAATAAATCACAAAGAAAAAGAGGATGTTCTAACTTTGAACAAAGTCTCATTACCTCAGGCATGCTCTACCTTTGCCTGCACTTCCTCTAGGTATTTCAAAATGCAGGTCAATTAAACCTGAAGCACAATATCAACTTTGGGTGTTTGTGTTAGCCCTGTATGACCAGTGTGTGAAGCTCCAGGATCCTGCGACACTGAACAGCATAAACTATTCAGAAAATGGTGGCCAGATGGAATAAATTCCCTAGCATTATCATTTTAAACTGTGCGTGAGCTTCTTCTATGGTCCCAAAAGCACGGTTCTTTAAGGCGAAGTCTGTCTGGGGACATCTGTGGATGTAACACACTGCAAAACGGCAGCTACAGCAGCCAAAGCTGAGAAGTGTGATTTTAAAAATAGTTTGCAGGTAATGGTAACACTGATTACAATTCCTTACTAGTCAAATAACAAGAGAAACTGGTTGTATAAAAATTGTCTGAATGGTTTGAGTTTGTCTTCCTTTGTGGTCAGAATCACTAATACAACTTTAACCTCCCTTTTGGCATCATTAACTTCATCCCTTCAAAAAATGGCTTATGTATATCATGCTGCATTACTCAGAAAGTGCCTGCCCACTCACTCAGCTCTTAATTTCACGAGTCCTTCGGATGATCTTTATACGGCAGGAGAAAAATACAGATTTTGTTATTTAGCCCCAAAACATTGTTGGGTAAATTAACTTATATCTCCAGTCTTCTGCTCTATCACACCAGCCATGATGACACTAGATCTACTGCTCAGTTTTTTAAAAATGTTCCTAGACTGTACTCTTGCTTTTTCTTTTCATGCACCCTGGGCATGAACATTTCCCTCTTTGAATACCATCTAAGGTCTCCTACAAACTGCTTTGAAGGAAACAGGCTGTGGTTTTATGTAACTGTTGACCTAAAGTGGAATATGTTAGTGATATTATTGGAGTGGTTTATACGTCTTTTTTTCTTGCTTGTTTCCCTTGTTGATGTTTTTCTGCATGTAAATGAACGTGGTGGAAAACCGTATGTGCTGCCATCTTTGCCAGAGCTCTCTGGAAGAAGATAGTGTGTATCCCAATGGGACCTTCCTTTGCTAAATAAAATACATGAATAAAATAAATATGCAGTAGGCATTTCGGCCAATTTTGACTCAGAGCAGGTAACTTTACAAATAACATTAATTATTACTCAGTTTTATCTTTGCCAGAAAGCCATGTTAATGAGCCAGAATGCGGAATAGCATCTGGCCCTGGCAGAGCTACAATGGCTCTGCAGCCATTATTATATTGCGCCTGTATCAAACAAGTCAGACACAGGAGCCAAAGAGGCTTGTGCTTCTTTCTGTGTCTATCCTTCTATGTATCTTTGTCTCTGCCTTAAGGACATGCCTTTTCATATGCAAAGTTCACTGGATTGTTTTGCCTTTTGAGCACATCATATAAATTTGATTCCATTTCTTGTGTGCATTCATGATGTGGTGGCACTGGATGGTTGAGTGTTTTTTTTTTTTAGCTCTTTCAGGTTGTTAAAGCTACTCTAGCCCAAAGTGTCCATGAAGTGCTTCTTTTACCGTCACACAGTACTCTGTCGTTAACCAGTCACTGTCTAGAACCCTGAACCATGTGCCAGTGTTTTTTGTGTAATGTCTGGAGGCCATTTTCATTAATTGCGTCACTGTCTTGATACAATTTGCATACAAAGGGAGTCTCCTTTTAGAAAAGACAGATTCTGTTTTCCTTTTCAATTATATAATATTCTTCGAACACTCTGTGCTTCAAGAACAGATTGAAAGAGGGTCAGGCCTTTGCTTAAGGTTGGCCCACAGACATGCTGCAGGGACTTCTCCCAGCTGACTATGAACGTCTGGATGTCAACCATGGCAGAGCTTAAAGGGTTCTGCTCAAAAGGACATCTGTGTTGTTTTGCTCTCTTGCCACAAGGAGCACCTATTTGCCAATAAATGCATGAAAGTGCGTTTCTTTGTTGTCATGGTTATGAGGCATTCCTGTTTCATGTATGTCCTTGGGTTTCCACACTAAAGGTATGTGTTTAGGTTTAGGAAAAGATTATGGTTTGGGTTTCAGGAGACATAGACATAAACAATAATGTTTCATGCTGAATGGAGCACCTGTTTTCTGATCCACTGATCCACCTCAAGCTATGTCTAGTGGCAACTTTAAATATTACATCACCAAATTCACACTGTAGCTTGCGTCATGCAGTAATTACTACTGGCACTAGCTGTCACCTATATTCCACAGGCATACATCCATGGATCCATGGGCAATTACTTCCTGCTCCTACACGTCAGAATGGGCACTGGGTGGTTTGACAATATTCAGATCAGATCAAGAGTCTTTCAAGCATTTTCTGGTAAGACCTTCATATAATGTAGCTCAATACAACACTATTAAAAAATCAGTCTCCAAATAATCATAGACACGAATTACACACACACACACACACACACACACACACACACACACACACACACACACACACACACACACACACACACACACACACACACACACACAATGGGGCAAGGTATATTTCTGACCAGCACGTAACTGCTCCTTTAAAGAAATGTTGCCAATGAAAGTATCTTAGGATAAACTGAACTGGTTACAAACAAATTTAAAGTAATATATATAGTTTGTTTCTTTAATGCGAGGAAATGGTATAAGCTAAATAAAACACTGCTTGGTGTCTTTTAATAAAAACAGTAACCTTGTGTTGTGTTGAATATTAATAGAATCAGTTACACACAACTATAGAAATCGCCAGAGGTGGCTGCCAAGCATAGTGATTCAATTTATCAACTTGTTTTTCTTCCATTTTAGCAACAATGGGTGCAATTCCTGCATGTAAAGCCCTGAAACATTTGTCTAACTATTATTGGGGATTGTGGAAGAAGCATCAGTCAGCCTTTAGGTTTAGGTTTGCTCTTTCTGAGGTCCATACTTAACATCTGGCCACTAAAGGGAAACCATTCAGGGAATGAGGATTGCAGTTTTATGCAGTGTTGCTATTTACTTGTTTATAATCCATGGGATAAAAATATTCAGATCCTTTACTGAAATATAAGTAGCAATAGACATCTCAATGCTATTTCATTACACATAAAAGACCTGCACTGAAATATCAATTGGGTAACAGTTTTGAAGTATTGCTGTTAACATATACTTAAAGTATTAAAAGTAAAGGTGCTGAGTTGACGTATGATAAATTATTAAAATATTACTGCCAATACCTTATTGTGAAAGAGCCTGGTAACAAGGTAGCACTCAAGTACAATACATTAGTAACATACAGTGGGTACGGAAAGTATTCAGACCCCTTTAAATTTTTCACTCTTTGTGTCATTGCAGCCATTTGCCAAAATCAAAAAAGTTCATTTTATTTCTCATTAATGTACACTCAGCACCCCATCTTGACAGAAAAAAACAGAAATGTAGAAATTTTTGCAAATTTATTAAAAAAGAAAAACTGAAATATCACATGGTCATAAGTATTCAGACCCTTTGCAGTAACACTCATATTTAACTCACATGCTGTCCATTTCTTCTGATCCTCCTTGAGATGGTTCTGCTCCTCCTGGAGTCCAGCTGTGTTTAATTAAACTGATTGGACTTGATTAGGAAAGGCACACACCTGTCTATATAAGACCTTACAGCTCATAGTGCATGTCAGAGCAAATGAGAATCATGAGGTCGAAGGAACTGCCCAAGGAGCTCAGAGACAGAATTGTGGCAAGGCACAGATCTGGCCAAGGTTACAAAAGAATTTCTGCAGCACTCAAGGTTCCTAAGAGCACAGTGGCCTCCATAATCCTCAAATGGAAAAAGTTTGGGACGACCAGAACTCTTCCTAGACCTGGCCGTCCAGCCAAACTGAGCAATCGTGGGAGAAGAGCCTTGGTGAGAGAGGTAAAGAAGAACCCAAAGATCACTGTGGCTGAGCTCCAGAGATGCAGTAGGGAGATGGGAGAAAGTTCCACAAAGTCAACTATCACTGCAGGCGCTTTATGGCAGAGTGGCCCGACAGAAGCCTCTCCTCAGTGCATGAAAACCCGCATAGAGTTTGCCAAAAAACACATGAAGGACTCCCAGACTATGAGAAATAAGATTCTCTGGTCTGATGAGACCAAGATTGAACTTTTTGGCCTTAATTCTAAGCGGTATGTGTGGAGAAAACCAGGCACTGCTCATCCCCTGTCCAATACAATCCCTACAGTGAAACATGGTGGTGGGAGCATCATGTTGTGGGGGTGTTTTTCAGCTGCAGGGACAGGACGACTGGTTGCAATTGAAGGAAAGATGAATGCGGCCAAGTACAGAGATATCCTGGAAGAAAACCTCTTCCAGAGTGCTCAGGACCTCAGACTGGGCCGAAGGTTCACCTTTCAACAGGACAATGACCCTAAGCACACAGCTAAAATAACAAAGGAGTGGCTTCGGAACAACTCTGTGACCGTTCTTGACTGGCCCAGCCAGAGCCCTGACCTAAACCCAATTGAGCATCTCTGGAGAGACCTGAAAATGGCTGTCCACCAACGTTCACCATCCAACCTGACAGAACTGGAGAGGATCTGCAAGGAAGAATGGCAGAGGATCCCCAAATCCAGGTGTGATAAACCTGTTGCATCATTCCCAAGAAGACTCATGGCTGTACTAGCTCAAAAGGGTGCTTCTACTCAATACTGAGCACAGGGTCTGAATACTTATGACCATGTGATATTTCAGTTTTTCTTTTTTAATAAATTTGCAAAAATTTCTACATTTCTGTTTTTTTCTGTCAAGATGGGGTGCTGAGTGTACATTAATGAGAAATAAAATGAACTTTTTTGATTTTGGCAAATGGCTGCAATGACACAAAGAGTGAAAAATTTAAAGGGGTCTGAATACTTTCCGTACCCACTGTATTTAGTTACATTGCACCACTGGTCTTTTGTACCTCAACACAGGACCCACATATATAAATAGAAACAATGAAGATAACAAAAAAAAAATTCTATAAAATATTGACATGTGCGTGGGAGGAGTGTTTGCAGCACCTCCCACCAATGTCTGCTTATCCACAACAGATGCTCAGAGGTCCTGAAATAGTCCCATTTCAATTTGCCCATAATCACCAGAGGCAAACACATCACCACTGTCACATATACTGTATATGCCATCAAATACTAACAATTTCACATGCCATGCTACCATTATGATATGACGCTTCCTACATATGTACCACAACTGCTTTTAGCAACCAGCAATAAAAGATGTGCAGAAGCTTCATCTGCATATACTGTGCCAATGCATTGAGATAGGCATCCAGCTAAGGTGGCCATATATCCAAACACCCAGAGCTATCTACTAAGCCATATTTGTTTGGATTGCAGTTTAATTTCTGTCAACCGGGATTATTAAGCGCAAATGTGATATTTCAGACACAGCTTTAGGGGTACTGGCAACAATTTATTAGAGGTTAGTCATTTTTTAGATTTGGATCTCCTTACATGTCTGGTTGCACTGTAGAGGAAAGGACGATGGAGTGTAACTTCCATCTGGTGGTTAGAAAATGTAAGTGCAGATTCAACCTTGGCTCAAGAGTCAGATATTTTCTTGTGCTATTGCAATACATATGCAACCTATAATGCAATGTAATGCAACAAGTTTTATTTATTTATTTAATTCATTTTTAATATTTTCGTAGATCAATTGTGCTTTCTTCTTCTCTAATGTTTTTCCATCCTTTTTCCTTTATTTCAATCATTCATTTTTAAATTCCTCTGTAAAAACCTGTCATTCTCATAGCATTTTTAACACATCCTTTAACGCTTTTGCAACTTCTGTTTCAATTTACTATGTAGGATTTACAATCACAATTTTCAATGATCAATTTGGGTGTCTGTGACATGTCCACTCATATTTTTGATGTTTTCAGGAGATAACTGTATTGATACTAAAACAGCAGCAATCCAGATAATCTTGAAAATGAGGTAGCCATAATAGCTTCTCAGGTGGCAGCAGTGACTTAGATTAGCATGAAAGACAAGATTGCTCTGCAGGCTGGCCACTTCTTTCCTGTACAACAAAATGGCAACAATCACAGTAGGTGACAGGATTCTTTCAGAGGCAGATGATAAAATGAATCTTCCAAATATCAGATTATTTTTTTTCATTACTGCCAATGACTCGTACATTTCTTTTTATCTTTTGAGTCAGCTAATGTGCAGCAAGAGACCTGGTGCATATCCTTGTGTGAACAGAGAGCAACCTGTTCAGTACAAGAGAGCCTTGAATTTGGATGTGTGTAGAGCCAAATCAGCCAGCTTCTATAAACCAGTCAGAAGTTAATAATATCTAACATAGGCTGGGATAACTGGGAATTTAAGAAATATTCAAAGTCTTATCGCTAATGGTAGGACATTTTTGGAAATGTTAGATGTTACATTTTTAGAGAGACACTTTTAATATCTGTTTGCTGCAGATCAAGTGTAACATTTACATAAAGATATTTTGCTAGCATATTGTGGGTGAAGCAAAGTTGGTGTAATCATAGTTTAGCAAATGATTATTAAGACAGCTAGTAACAGTGAGCCCAATTGCAAGAGCCAGCCAGTTTTCTGCCTCCTCCACTAATGACAACATTCATGCTGCATCCTAATTGGAATTAAAAGTGTGAGATTAGGCTGCTCAAATTCTTGCATAGTTTGTGTGCTTTTTCATTTCATCTCATTACCCACCACAGACAGGAATGTAGCAATTCTGGGATCTGCAGCCATTTCCAGCTACAGTTTCTGTACTTTTGTCAACAGTGTGTTGGAACAAATTCAGCCTGATGAAATGGGGGAACACTTAAATTAATAATGCTGGACTGTCATTGTTTTAAAGTGTAGTTTTAGGTGTTTGATGATCATGCTTAGCAAAGACCATCTGTTTAATTGTTGCAACAGGGCCAACATTAGGAAGCACATGTTGGAGTATTTCTCCTCGGTGGAAAAGCTCTGATCGATATTGAAGAGTTCTGCACTAGTTTTAGTCTGGGGACCTAAGGCCTGGAGAGAAAGGTGCGGCATACCAACTCCACAGTTCAGCCTGCACTTATCACATCTCATCAGCCTGTTAAGTCAGTGGTCCATAAAACTGTCTCCAGAGTGATTTGCCATCATCACATCACACCCTGATTTTCCTGAACAACACCTTACAGTTGAACGAGCACGCTTTGCAATGCAGAGCCAGAGCCCAGTGGTGAATTAGGCACCAGGGGACACCTCCAACTCTTACTGCTTATTAAACTACAACTACAGTTTCAGAACTTCTCCATGCCAGCCCAAGCAGAGAAAAAGCATTCCCTTAACAGTAAAGTGTTGCACACTTTGTTTTTTCAAGTTCCTCATTCACTCATGGACTTTAGCTCATAACTACATGACATATGGCAAGATAAACTGTGTGTATGCTTTTTGGGTCTATGCACATTGTTGCACAATATGCAAGTGAATTACTAATTGAGAAGAATAATGTTGAATTTGGATAACTATGAAGTGTGTACGAGCGTCTGCATGCCTTTTTTGAGTGCATGTCTACATGCACACACAGAATACTGAATGACTCCCTCAGCTGCCTTTGTCTCCCTCTGGGCCCTATGGACTCCCCAAGCTGAACAGATCGAGCCAGGCTGCCTTCCTTCCTTTCAGGGTCCAGACTGGTTAACAAGCAGAAGAATAAACTCCAGCCAGTTAAATTGTATGTAACTTTTTAGTTTGCACCAATAGTGTGACCTTTATTGATTTCTTGTCTCTGCCTTGAGCTTTACAAAACACTAATGGCATTGGTCAATAAAAAACCATGAAGTGGAAGTTCTCAATACCCCTCCCCCTGTGCTGACCACATTCCTAAAAATAGCCACGCCACCTTCTTCAGAGACTGCTGCCATGACAGCTCAGTACCCTTACTCAATATGTGCAACACTACATCCGTATTTGTTTCCTCACTACCGGTGCAAGTGGGCTAACACGCTGAGCCATTTGCCAAACACATCTCCTTCAGTTCCTGCTCCTACCAACTCCCATTCAGATGGCCAGCCACATCCAGTGAATACCCTGCCTCTTTTAATCAATTATTTTATGACACAGTGAATGGTACATAAAGTAAGACTGTGACTTGGACGTACAAATCGAAAATAAACCACAGTTTCAGTATCTGCATCTTTCACAGCACTCTGGGACGTACTGGTTCAAAGAATTACATTCACATTTCAAAAGAACAACTGTACAATAAAAATGTGTTGTGTGTGCGGCCACCACCCACTGTTTTATTGACTGTAATGTCAATGTGTACCCCTGCCTGCTCATGTCTTTCCCTTTACACTTGCACTTTTTGAACTTTGCAGGAACAAATATTATGAGCCGAGTTCAATAGAGCTGAAATTATCCCCATTTCCCTTCCAGAGAAAACAGTCCTGATCACTCTGCTTCTGCTGCATACTGAGACCCTCTGGATGTGAGCGTTTCCTTGCTTCACAGGTATATTTTTGAACCAGAGCAACTTTCACATAATGTTGCAGCCATTCATAAGTTGAAGCTTTGGGAAGGGACCCCTGTGGTGCAACTCTTCCAGAGTAGTATAAGAAGCAGCAGCAACCAGCAGCAGTATTGATTCACTTTGCAGCCTTGAGCCTGCTGTCACAGGCTGTATATCACTTTATTTAATCTGCTGTTAAATAGGTTGTAATTAGAAATCTGTCCAGGACATGCGTTTCAGTTAAAGGGTCAAACTATGCATTGTGCTTTAGATTTGTCAGTGCTGTTCTCATTTCAGTAGTGTATTATTTTGATGGTGGGTTTGGATCTGAGTGCTTTTGACAGTGCCTGCAAAAGAGAAGGCAAATAATGCAAATAAACTGTCTCTTGGGGGATTAGCCTGTGTGCTGTTTGAGAAGTGCTTACAGTAAGTCTCCTAATTGTGGTTAATGTTTGCTGGTCCCAAGACTCAATCTAATGACTGATTGCAGATTGCAAAACCACTTGCTTTAATATTGCACTTGTCACTAGTAGTATTTTCCATACAACATGGTAACCTATTATCTTTTAATTTCTGCTATTTAATGGAACAGAGCAGGCAGCTTGTATTTATACTTATATCGGGGTTTAATAGGGTATATGTTTCATCCCTGTGAGCATATATTTTATCAAACAACAAATATATTGCTGATTTGCAAGAGGAGGAAAGGGGGGGGGGGGGGGGGGGGGGGGGACGTCACAGCCCTTTTTATCTGAAAAAAGTCCAGACCTTAATTTTACAATTTGCGACCCAAATCAAGTGGGTACTGCCTTCAACATATACTGTCTAGACTTGCTGAGCCACAGTGAAGGGATAGAAAGACAGAGTGAATGCTGTATTAAAAGGACGAAGTTGATTTGACAGGTGCAAAAAAAAAAACTAATGTAAATGCATTTACACAGAATCAGGACTTTATCTTTTGTCCCCTGTCACTTCCCTTGCAATAAGGTCAGGTACAGTGACAAGTAAACTCAAATATAAATATTTTATTAAGATGAATCTCTGTAATTAAAATTTGAATCTGACATTTCTAAACACTGCTCTAACACATCTGTTAGAGCAGTAGCCTGCATATCAACTTGTCCATGGCCAAAAGTCTCTAATTTACAGTCGACAACATTACCCAACCAGTAACTTTGGAGATTTTACTTTAAGCATTTTACTTAGTGTAATCATGACACACGTGACATGTGTCGACCTCTTATTGTAAGTTTGACTCATGCACATTATTACCAATTCGTGGTTAGTTTCGTTCAACTCAAATGTGTTTCTTATGCTGTCAAATGTGTGAAATGTTTCCTCATACAAAATGTTTTTTAACTTGTGGTGCAACTTTTACTAAATAGAAATAGTGACAAAAATTTGTATTTTTATAAACATGCCCAGTTTGTTAAATCACACTTAAATATGGACACAGAGTATATTTGAAACATTTGCCAGTCTGTTGGTTGAACCTGCTTTTCTAAGGTGAACTACTTCAGAAAGGACACTGGGTGTCGCTCCAGAGTGTCTAATCTCGCTCCTGTGCGTTTATGCCGCCACTATATCGCCCCCCTGTAGCTTTACACTGTGTGTGCGTGTGTGTGTGTGTTGTGTGTCGGATAGAAAGTCAGCCTGGTTTCCAGCTGAGTGCTTGCTCTCTCACAGTGTGTGTGTGTGTGTTGTCATTATTATCCACTCTGCTCTCAGCTCAGAATGGCCAGATTCACTCAGACTGAAACAAGAAGGCAGCACCATCCACAGCAGCCCCAGCCCGCTCACTCCAGCCTGATTTTCACCGGACCGGGGGCACCACCGACCCAACAACCACTACTACTTATCCCACATCAGCACCAGTACCCTCAGATCCCATTTCCGAAACCCATGAACGGGTCAGAACCCATTTCAATTCATCCGGAGAGCGGCAACATGAAAGACCAAGATGCCATTAAGCTGTTTATCGGGCAGATACCGAGGAACTTGGAAGAAAAAGACCTGAAACCCCTGTTTGAACAGTTTGGGAAAATCCACGAACTGACAGTTCTCAAGGACCGATACACCGGCATGCACAAAGGTAACGTGTCGCCCCTGAAATAGCTGCGAGGCCCAAAGAATCGCTCATTATTACCTGTTTCTTTTGAACTGATTTGTGTCGAAATAGAAACGCGGAAAATGCGGACATTTGGCACTAAAAACACATTTTATCAGGCTAAATCCAGAGATGATGTCAGTCTACTATTCCAAAACAACCACCAACATCGTCATGTGCATCAGTGTTTACATAGTTTTAATTGAAATTAATAGGGTTTGCTATTTTGTCCCAGTTTGTGGTGTTTTGTTTTTTAGTATAAGTTTTACGCATCAATAAGGCAAAATATTTTTCAGTCTTTATTTTTCCTTCCAAAGCCTAGAATTCCTCATTTTTTATTACACAGCCAACCAAAATGGAAGATTTATAAATATAGGCTATTGAGTGTTTTCCATATCACGAATGACTGAGTGACAAACTGCTCTAGTCACGTTTTTTTTTTTTATTTTTATTTTTTTTATTGCTTTTGCAGAGTATTTTCTTAACACGCTCTTAAGTGGGGCAGAGGCGCTCGGGAAAGATGCATTTTTAAAGAGTCTTCCCTTGCCAGTCCCATCTTTTGCGGAGAGGCGGCATCATTTATTCATCCATATGCTTTCTTTAACATCTCCCCATGTGCGAATGGAGCGGGCTGAGTGCAAACCCCGACACATCGAAATCAGTTCAGAACCACAATGTCTCCAAAGGGCGTAAGAACTGTCACAAGATGACGGACGCCGTCGCGGAGAGTGGGCAGTGCTGCTGCGCCGCTTCTGCTGAAATGGAAGGTTGGGGAGGGGGCAGCCTGGGGAGGGGACAGCCCGGGGAGGGGGCAGCCTGGGGTGTAAATCCAGTCAGCTCACTATATACACTGACAACTTCCACCTTCCATAATGAAGTTGGTTATCAAGGATATATGGTGTAGAGCTCAGTGCCTGGGTGGGAAAACCATTTCACAATACGTGGTCTCTGTCACAGTCCACACAGTGTAGATGTAGTCGTCATCATCATCACCACCATCATCATCGTCAGACATTAACACTCTCAACCGACTTTAATTTTGTTGATTACATTTCCTTTCTAGTTGCGCTTAGCCTGGTTAGACAAAGCCCAAACCTCTGGGGAACTGTAGAGCTTCAATATTGACAGTGACATTTAGAAGCGAGTAACGACAGTGGTCAGTATAATCAGGTCTAGTTTCATTGTGAATAATAGTTTTAACAGATTGGATTAATATAGACTGTTGATATTGTTTGTAACACCATGTTTATTATTCAAACGGGGACAAACCAATTGAGTGCCTACAGGGGTTATGACATGCTAGTTGCTTTTGCATAACATTTATGGTTCAATAAGTGATTTTATCTAAGGCTGGCCACTACATTTCTTTCCCCTCACCCTCTGGATTCATTATATTGCACTCCTGCAGAGCAGATGTTATGTCAAGGGTGTTAGTACAGGAGATAAGCCTTTTATTGCAGTGACATTTAGAAAAGACAAATGACAATCTGTGACAGTGATGCAAATGCCGTTTGCGAAAATTGCAAATAATGTAATGTTTTTATGACATCCAGAATCAGCATCAGACGATGTGACATTAGTTACCATTAGTTCTCCACAATTGTCACAAACCTTTATTAGGTTCATATCAAAAATGTTAAACAGATTGACACTGTTAGCACATTTTACTGACTAAAATAAGAGAATTTCAGCAAACAACTAAGTTTAATTAAGTGAGGTAATGAAAAATACAGATGAAACAGGAAAATCCCACAAAGAATACACACACACACACACACACACACACACACACATACACACACACACATACATATATATAATTATTTAGCTTTTTAATTTTTAATGTTCATGTTAAGAGTATGTTGACATTAGCTGTTAATTAAAGATATTTGCTGGAGGCTACAAAATTTCTGTTACCACAGTTGGATCACAAAATGTTAGGTTTGCATTTATACAGGATTCATATCAGAAGTATGATTAGATTATGTTGCTTTAGTGTCTATTAGCAACATGTTTCATGAAGATATGTGCCTGAGTGCAGTACAGATGCTACAGTGGATGTTGTTAGTTGATAGAGGCAAAGACTCATTTGACATTCATTAGTATGTGTTTGCATGTGCATGTGTGTGCATACATAGACAAAAATGTCATTGCTCTGTGTTGCATAATGATTGCAGTGTTTAGCTGTTGAGTAATTGCTGTCTTATCATGATGTCAAGGAAATGACAATTTAGACTTTGACAAACCAAAGACAATAGAGCTTTAGTTGATTTTTATATAATTCAAGTGTATCATACGATATGATGCAATTATAAGTAAGGAATAAATTTAAAGTTTTTATTATTAATTGTTTACAATAGCTTCTCTGCAGATTATTATTTTAACTATCATTAATCATTAATGTCCTGGTGGTAAAGTAAGTATCTGGAAAACAACCTTTTTATGACATTTAAAATGGAGATATACAGCTTGCATGATCTGTTCTTCAGGCCCCTTTGTCAGTTTAAAATGCATAACTCAAATCCAAAGAGGTGTTGTAAGAAAGTGAAATCCCCTTTTTATAAAAGTAGATATAACAGAAAACTACATCCTGGAAACTTGTATTTCTATTGTACATCAATCATGAGGTTTGTTACCTTTATTTTTATCAGTTCAATAAATAATACATTGACTTGCAGACAGATGAGATCACCTCTAAATAAGTAAATACTGGCTAATTCCAGATACACTGCTCAAAGAGAATGTCTAAACTTATGCCTGAACTGAAAAACATCTAATTAATTTTAGAAGAGTCAGTCAAATTAAATGGCTTACAATGTAATGAATCCTGACCACACAATTAACAATACATAACCAAACTGTATGTGTCAATGATCTCTGATGAGGTTATTTTATATTTAATCATGTTATTAAGCAGAAAAGGATTATGAGCACGGAAACACTGGCACAGCAGTCTCAAAGAGGCACATTCACACAGGGAAATACGCAGTAGTAATGGACAGAGGGATAAACACACGCACACACACACACATTTTTTTCGCATATTAAATGCTGTGTCTCAGTAGTCATTGCACTTATTCTGTCATTTTGATTTCCATTGCATCTACATTGCATTTTGTGTGTTTTATTGTTTCCTCTTATGCAACTGTTTCCCCCTTTGGTAATCCATGAGGGAAAACATGGAATTAGTTTGTAAAGCGTGATAATAATGCATGGCCATAATAACTTGACTCAAGAGGATTAGCAAATGTGCATTGTCTGAAGCAGCAGTCTCTTGGGTGATCAGCTGGTTGCCTCCCTAAACAGTGACTGCCTCTGCCAATTAAAAATTTAGTCTAGTCTGCCTCTTCAAATGATTAATTCTGCCCACGCCGTCGATGGCCTGCCAATTATTGTTGCCCAATTGGTATTAATAGGTAGAGGATTTCCTGATGTTGAATTTATCACAGGCTGTGAAAACTTCTCCCTTTGGCTATAATTAGCGGTCACTTATAGCATATAGAGTATACATTTATACATTTGTGCATATGCATATTTGCATGCAAAGCCTTACTTCTATTTTCTTTGTGTGTGTAGTTTACCATTTTTCAGATTTTTTCATATTGACAGTTATCCTTTGAAAACCTCAAGCAATGCTGAATCTGTTTCAGTGTAGATTTTTGTTGAATTGCTCTAATTGTCTGGACAGGGTATATCATATGAGCTAGGGTCATGCAGTTAAGTGATATACACTCAAACTAGAGAGAAGTTTTTTTCCTGCAGGTTTATATTTGAATCTGCACAGCAAAAAGACAGACAAAACAATTCCTACGCTGCTCCGATCTGCCTGCCAAGGCAGCCCAGGTATCAATATTAAGCTAGTGTCGGGTATCATTGTGTTAATGCATTTAGAAATGGACCGGGGATATTGCTGTAGACCCAAGCCAAGCAGAAGCATATTAAATCACAAAATAATCTAATGAAATATTTATTCAAGTTTTTATTTTTTCTCCCACTGAGACAGTCTGATGGCTAGGAAATCTCTCTGGCTTGTCTTCCCAATAAAAAGCAGAGAAGGAAGGAAACAGGAATGGTTGGAACATAATATATGCATCAAAGCCAAAATGATATGGCATTAATGAGAGTGTGGTTTCCCTATATGAAATTATACCTGAAAGGCAGTAGTTGATTAAAGCGAGCTCTGGTTGTTGAAGCCTTTCTTTCCTCTCTGATATGATGGAAGTGTGAGTGCATATACACATCTACATATTGCGCGTACCTTATGGAAGTGTCAAAGATCACGGCACTGCTGTAGGACAGCATGCCTCCTGAGGAAACAGATGGGATAAATTCACTGACAGACCGTAGAGAGAGCTGTAGAAGTGACATGGATTGTGACACACTGTGATGATACTGCTAATTTAACAGATATCAGTGCAGCATAGGTCTTTTGCTAGTATGATGATTGTGTGGTTATTAATGAAACTACATTTCACAAAGGTCTTTAGAAGAAATGAACTCTATTCCACCTGAGTACAGCAACACTGAGTCGTGGAAAAACAATTTAGTCTCTGGCTTGTGCAGTGATTCGATTTAACAAATCTGGAATAAAATCTTCTGTCAGGGCCAGTGAGCGAAGGCCACCAAGCCAAGCTAATGCAGTAACAACACTCGCTTCACAATCTTTAAACGTCTGTAAATATTGTAATAAGCAACAGGGCTTTCCTCATAAAAGATGCAGCAGCTCAACTGGTACTGACAGGCGCTATGGGCCTTGACTTCAGGATGAGGAGCGCTGCCTCCCTCTCTCTTCTCATGTTTTCTGTTCCAAGGAGATTGCCAATCTGAGAAGCCAACAAGACCGTGCTCTGCTGGAGGTTAGTGTCCGCACACTAAACTTACCTGGCTTTTATTCTGTCTCTTTGGCCTTATTTCCCCTAATCCTTGCCCTAGAGAGTCTTTCAGATGGATTGATTTCCTGCACCGACGTAATATTCAATATGGTTTGCAGTATATTACGCTTTCAATATGTTGGAAGTGCCATTATTCCATGACCTTTGTGGAATATGTTTGCTCTTAATGGGTGACTGGAACAGGGACAGAGATGGGAAGGTATTGTGAGGTCTCAGGGAAAACATGAACCAAAACTACTACAGACAGAGTCATTTATGAAACCTACTGCAAATATTTATTTTATTAAACTGAATAAATAAAGGCCTGTGGTGGTTTGTTGTTTGGATTGTGGATTTTGAACATTTGCAGACATGATGTTCATGGTTTGTTTGTATTCACCACTTGGCTACCTAAAAGCAAATTCACTGGTGATGGTGTGTTCACCTGGTGTTTCTTTGTGCTTGTGCAAATGGTTCAGTGATATTATTGTTGTATATTCTGTAGTGCCAGAAAATAGATTGGAAAATGTGGCACTGGTATTTAAAAATGACCAAACATCAACCATTTATAAGTTTTTAGACTTTTAAATATTAAGTAATAATAAAAATATTAGGAGATACAAGAAGAATTCATTAGAACAGTGTTTGGGTGTTTTTTTTTTTTTTTTACTTTTATGGGTTGTGCTAAAAGTATTTTAAAATTTTAAAGGGTGGATTTTGGACTGAATTATTTTTGGCATGTTGCAGGTCACATTTCTCCTTTAAAGGTAGAGTCAGTAGGAGCGTACCACCTTCTTGTTTATGCACAAAGGTCATGGTTATTTCCTTAGTCTAAATAAAAGGATAAAAAGTTATCTATCTTGAATGGGCAGCTTAGCGGAGAGTGCCATTGCCTACAGAGCAGGGTATACTCTTGGAGGGGGGGTGCAGGAAGGGGTTATAAAGGCACAGGGGGAAAAGAGTGGCGGGGGGGGGGGGGGGGGTTGTTGGTGGTTTCGGTGAGAATAGCATGAACTCTTTAATGTTGTGTTTGAGCCTGGCTGGGCACAGATTCATTTTAGAAGGAAAATGAAATAACAAGGGAGAGAGGAGAGAGGAGATTTTAATGCAATGTTTTGTGATAATCCCTCTCCATTTTGGAATGGTTCAGGAGAACTCATGCGATAAAGCCTTGTACAAGCTTGGAAAATAATAAGTTATTTGTCTTGCCTTATAGTACTGTGCCCTTGGAGGGCTTGCTAACCCACATGTTTTGGCCAAAAAACAATCACAGATTAGTCAAGCTGTCACATCTCTGATTGCCAAATGGTTGAGCCCTTTATGCTGGTGTGAATGAGCAATGCATAAATGTTGTACATGTATCTGTCTAAGAGGGCGCACAAACATAAATCTATGTGGGTATGACTTAGCACTGTCACTCAATCTGTCTCTGTCACAAAGCCCAGTGTGACAGAGAAGAATTGGACAGGGAGGATGGCACATGTATGCAGCACGGCCCACAAGGCAAACGACAGACAGACACATGGCCACAGAACAATGGATGTATAGACAGATGGATAAGTGGAAAGGGGAAAAATGGAGTGTTTGTCAGAGATGCAGAAACAAATGGTTGCTTTTATCCCAAGGCACTGGGAGAGTAGAGTGATGGCTCATCTTGGGACATGGAGGACACCTCTGACAGGTTGAGAGCTGTTTGGGCACCAGGGGGCAGAATGGATGGAAGGTGGAGGGGGAGCAGGGACTAAGTTGGGCAGAAATATAAAATAATAACCTGAAAGCTGTTTTCAAAAGCAAATGTATCACTAGTAACATATATTCCAGCATTACTTCTGGCAATGCTAGGGCTACTAGTTTTGCCTGTATATGATGATCGACTGTTTATGGCTGTTATTATTCCTAAATACAAATATAAGCAACATTCATGCTCCATTAGTTGTAATAACAGTATAAAATTGTCAGTATATTTAACAACATAAAAATACTGTACATTACTTCCTGAAATGGCAGTTACGGCAACAGTAAATATCACATTAACATTAATCCATTTTTTCTTACTAATCATAAGCAATCCTCATCTTGTGATGAAGACACATTTTAGATTGGAAAATGTCTACAAATGCTCAGGTCTGTGAGGGATGTGTGAAGATACATGCTGCTCAGCACAGTTATAAATAGAAATTCTGTGGTATTTCCGAAAATAGGTTAAGCTGCCATCGCTGCACTGCTGGCATGACATCACTGATTGCCTGCCAGCCTCCCCCAAAAGACTGCTCCCGTACTGTGCTCAAAAGGAGGGAGAGAATGAGGGAGAGACAGAGGGAGCATCTGTGGTCGACTGTAGGGCCATGTCCCCCTCATTTCCAGCATCACCCCCGTACCCCCACCCTACCCCACATACCCTATCCCTTTCATCACACAACCATCTCTCCCCTCACTCCTTCCATCTATCTTTCCCAATGAAGGAGAGGCACTGTAGCTAACAGTCTCTGTGCTTTATTGCCAGAGACACAAACTGGTCAGGGGCTTTGTACTGGAGATGTATCACATCCACATTTTCTTAGTGCGGTACAAGCAAAGTGGATGCCAAATAGTGCAGACGAGATAGATGAAAGATGGCATTTGTGCTTCTTTTTTGATGATTAAACACTAATTTAGTTGAGTGAGCAGAGAATGTGCACGTTATGTGAATTCCAACATGGCACCTAATCTGTGGGTCACTATTCAACTGTAGATCTGGCTTAATTAAAAAAGTCTACTCAAATTAATTAATGGTTGATTGGTTTCTTATGTATACTCTGTGGGTTAATTTAAGAATACTTAATTTTTCTTCTTATCTATCTATCTATCTATCTATCTATCTATCTATCTATCTATCTATCTATCTATCTATCTATCTATCTATCTATCTATCTATCTATCTATCTATCTATCTATCTATCTATCTATCTATCTATCATTTCTTTTAATTACCAGAATTACCAACAGTATTTCGTGGTTGAATGTGGTTACTAGGAAATACATGTATATGTCAATGCAATGCAATTAACAGTCTGGTGCTTGTTAGTCAGACTATTAGTGTTAATTATTACTCTTCTTCAGTTCAGTGGTGACATGAGATGAATAAAGAAAGCTGGGACAAAGTCACATATTTGGCATGCAAGGCATCATTGGCAATATGTGGTTGGCATACATGTTACGTTTCATTCAGTGCTTGTACTGAATGGAAAGAATTCTAAACAGTACTCATCACAAGTTTGTATATAAAAACAAATGCTATTAGTATTTCCTCTCAAGGTGGCCTATGCATGCAGTACAGCCCGGCTGTGTTTTCATGTTTTCCCCCTTATTTCTCTTGCAGTCACTCCAGTAGCATCTCTGGGCCTTTGAAGCACTGTCTTTAAAGGTGTCTTTCAATTTGTAAAATCAAAGTGACTGAAAGCCTTATGCATCTTTTAGTCCACAGTCAGTTTGCAGCTGCCAGTCATGTATGTTTGCGGCTTTACTATGATCAATTGATCTGTCTCAAAGGTTTAAATGTCTTTCACCTTTTGAAAGAGGACAAGGATTGAATCTTACATCAAATATGCCAATCAGGTACATTTAATGAAGACTTTGCATTGGTTCAAACACAGTGCAGTTTTTTATGCTATACTGTAGTGGGGAATGGGGCTCAGAAGAAGTTTTATTGATTTCTGTGTAAATCCCCCTGGCTGGAGCAGACTTGGCCAGGGCATGGAGGAAAGGACGGCAGACTGGAGAGCTGGGACTTGGCAGGTAAATTCTTGTTGTTGCCCTAGAAGTAACACAGCAGGTGGCAGTAAGTGTGAACATACACATTATTTACAGCTTTGTGAAACTCCATCTATTAACAGTGTCAATTAGCTTGCTCATCAGGGATGCAGGCCACTAGATGTATTTATAGATCAGACTCTGGCTTTAATAGTAGAAGAGGGATGGAGTGCCCAGATAGTCTACAAAAACCAAGGCTTACTTTAAAGACTACAGTACAGTGGAAGATGCCAAAGTACTTTATCCTCAAAGTCTTATCCAGAGCCACATATTGAAAGAGTTCTAGCCAACAAGCTATCATGTCACCTCCCAAACTGAACCCACCACCAAACAGCTTTATCTTCAGGAAATTTATCAGGTGCTAGTTGGAACTGCATTAGTGTTTCCAGCCTTCTTAATACTGGTATACCTGCAGTTTATAGTCATAAATACATTGTCACCATTTGAGAGAAATACTCTATAGCTGGATTATATATGGAGTACCACTTGTTCCCTGAGAGAACTATTTAACTTCAGCACTATATAATAGATGGTGGTTGTGAAGGTGTCAAAGTCTATCTTCCTGCATTGTTATAATGGCTTCTTTGCCCCAGTATTGATCCTGAAACATGTACTGAGCCTTTCAGAAAGAATTTATTGCATTTGTCACACTCATTAGGAAATGCACACCAAAGTGTAAGAAATGCATGTATGTCCTGAAATAGACACTCATGTTCATGCTCGCACACAGGGAGTCTTTCGGGATATGATACCTAAAGATCTGTTTGATCTATTTATTTTTGCTTGGAGGCTAGTGCAGTCTGTGTGAGCGTGTAGCAACAAATCAATGGCTCTGGCCTCCTATTCAGGGGTCACAGAGGATACCAGGGAGGGTCCGGGACGATTTCTTGCCCTCATGATGGACACTGATGCTCTTCAGAGCTCTGCAACATTCATCCTCCTCCAAACCATTGGTCAAGGTGAAATGATGATAGGGAGGCGTAGTGAAAGGAGAAATGGACAAGGATTTGGATCTGGATGCAGCAGAAATGAAAGGGTAGAGTGATTGATTAGGTGACGGTAGAGTGCAGTCAACTTCAGATGAGGAGATGAGTGACAGAGCACAGTTCCTGCCTGCATTTAAGGCGACTGTCTGACTTAATTAACGCTTACAGGTTACGCTAGTCTACTGCCTATATTACAGTGCTCATTACAAACCCATTAGGCTTGGGCAGAGAAAATATTGTTGTCAGAACAATGAGTGAGAGCATTCTGGGAAGTCCCTGCCAAAATCATGCTTCTGCTTGTCTTCTTTATTATGCCTCTCTGTCTGTCCATCCCCAGTCTGTCCTCCTGCTCCCTAAATATTGGCATGATTATTTGAGTGTGTGAACAGATCGAGGATCTTTTTTTCTAAGGTGAGGGAGTGATTATATGAGTTAAAAGCTTCTTAGAGACCAGACTGATTACCCCCCTCACGGTCAATCTGTGCCACTGAGCCTCCTGCCTCTCTGGCTGGCAATGATTCAGGCCATAATCACATTGTATCAGTGCTGATGATGTGTATTTCAGCTTCCGACCCCTCAGAAAGGCTATCTGTTCCCCTAGAGCCCCACATGGCAGTAAATGAAGTAAGCAAGTAATCTACCCACAATGATAGCATTTTCCAAAGAGTGCAAATGATGTGTGAGGGAGTAGACGAGACTGGTGCCAGGATTGGCTCGGTTTCTGCTACCTTCACATTTTCTGGTCAAGGAAATGCCACACTGAGAGCAAGTTCACACTTTTTCATTACACTAGGGCAACCCGGTTCCTCTGGGGCAAAGAGATGGAGAAAAGGGAGAAAAGAGGGTATGAAAGGTGGAGTGAGATTGTGATTTAACCCAGCCTTCTCTCTTAGAAACTGCATACATATTTGACAATTCTGCAGTACAAAATATATGCACATATTGTCACACTGAGCTCCTCCAGTTGACGTCACAGCCTGTTATTGCAGTCAGTCGACATATATGTCAATACTTAATGAGATAGCAAAATGTTAAATCACTGCTGTACAAATGTAAACAAAACAAAAAAAAACTAAACTAACTAAATTATGTTGTATTTCTGGTAATAGATAATCAAACTCAGAAAACAAAGGCATTATAAGAGGGGTATGGGGCTTTAGAGTGATTATTTTGTAAATTAGTAACTTGAAACAGAACTTGAATGTGTTAGCATCTAATTCAGCCTATGAGTGACCTCCAACCAAAGAATAAAAAAGTCATGTAAATATGAGTATTGCATTTTTGTCAAATATATCACTAATCATAGTTGTGTAATAAGGAGGACATGGGGGGGGGTACAGAATATACTATGTTAAAGCTCTTAGAAATTGGTGAGTGATGGCAAAAAATAAAGTACCAGTGGTAAAAGGAGGATAGAGCCAATAGAGCAATATTTGGCTAAGTGGAAGTGCAGCAAAGTTAACTGTTTTTGAGGTAATGTCATGCTCATTTTGCCCAATTTGCATAACTCTAGTTTGTGCATTTTTCCAACGTTTGTGTAATTAAGCTGGTAAATACATGAGTTCTGCCAGACATGTTTTTATAATGTTACTAATTTACTTAATGCCTGGCAGGTTTGTGAGTTTAATCGATGTCGACGGTGAACTTTTCCAGTCAAGAGTAATCCCATATCAACATGATAGGACAGTGAAACTCAACATTTATGTGGTTAATTACCATTCAAGACCTGATATATGTACTTTCTTTGAAGTCAAAATAGCACTAGTCCTTATTGCTTATTTGAAATACTGTCCTTGCACTGTAGCTGACCATGAGCAATGATGGTCAGAGGCCATGTAACAGGAACAGCACAGTAAAAGGTATCACTTACCCTAGTGACATGTCCCCAGAAAGCATTATGGCACTCCACTATTACTGGTACAAATGGAAGTGTAGTGCTACATGGGGATAGGTAGGACAGGATAGTAGTGCTTTATTTTACTGTAAGCATAATGGTGTGTTTTTTTCCCTCTAAGAACAGAGTTTCATTTTCATAACTGTGACTATGTCTCAACAATAGCCTATAATGCCAGACCTAAAATCTGTAAAATGTTTGCAGAATTATCAAGCTTCTGTTTGGTGAATACATTTTTATAGAGTTGATTGGATTGGCAATGAATGAGTCTGTGTATGCAAGAAATAATGAAAGCAGTAAAACATGTATTAGAAGGCGCAGAGTATTCATACTGTGTCTGCATATCTTATTGTATCTTTTATAGTCTCTATATTTGTGTGTAAAAATACTGTTTTTATATGTCTGGTCATGTGATAGTACATACCTGGTATGCAATGCAGCACTAGGAGATTTTACTATGTAGTGCATTCACACTAGATATAATAAGGTAAAATCAAACATGTCAGTTTGTATTCAAAATCAGCTCGATGCTGAATGAACTGTTGGATATTATTGTTCCACTGAGCACTGCAGAAAGGAAATTAAGAAGCTGCTCAGAGCTGTAGAAAAACAAATTGTTTATGGTGGGGACACTGCTCTAGGAACACCTCCGAAAAATTAAGTATTACGTTTCTCTTTCTCTTTATGAAATTTAAATCTGTAACATGGACGTGATGTCAGTCAATGCAAATCTTGCATCATTTTCTGCTTGTACAAAACATTACTGTGATTTGTTAGGTACCAGCAGAAAGAAAGGGTAAACTGTAATCAATTGTGTATATTATACAGTTTATACAGAGAGTTTGAGGCACTCAGTATGTTAATTCTATGCATGAAACATACTTATTAAAAGTCGCAGGATCAAATGTGTGACTGCTTGAGTAAAACATTGCAAAACAATTAACAGAATATCTGACGGTTATGCATCGGACACACATAGTAAACACATGCTCCAGACAGACACACAGTTTTGGTAATGGAGAGCATCAGCTGTAAATGGCTGCCGTCACCAGAGCTATACAGTATCTTCCACTACTCACGAGCTGTTGTTCTCCCTGTGTCTCATTGATTCCTCTCACTCTCTTCAATGTAAGACTCTTTAATTACATGCCAATTCAACACAGTGGGGATGGAGAGACTCAGCCCTACGTCCCAGTACGCACACTGCACACATCTGAAAATATATCGTTTAGAAATAGGAGACAAGCACAGTGAAGTTGGCAGTGGTGAAAGGAAAGAAGTCCGGAATGGAGAGGAGAGAAAGGGGGAGCAAAGCGGAGAAGAGGAATTTCTTCTCTTTGGAGCTGAAATCAATGTGTGAGATAAGGCTGTTTTAGGTTTCTATCAGATGATGCAGAGGATCATCTCTTCATAATAGGAAGGCTTCCCTCATTGCTGTGTCAGCAGGCTCCGATTACAGTGGCTTTTTGTTGTGTTTCAAACTATTTCATCATACTCCCCCCTCACCCTTTTGCACTTGGTATGCAATGCAGCACTGGCAATTTGTACGTGTTTGGATTCCAATTATGGAGTTGTTAAAGCGTTTTCGCCTGTGGCCTGTGAATTCTTATTAAGCCATACATTAAAGAGCACAGAATCACATTTAAATGGAGTTCATGTTTCTCTTTTGTTTGCCAGTGTTGTTGTTATTAATTTATTCTCAATGCCCTATGCATTACACATTAACAAATATATTTTGTGATAAAGTTTGTGATTGTAATGCAAAATACTTGTTTCTCATTAAAATATAGGGCCAGCATTTGTCAAGTAAACCAACATCAACAAGCCCAGAGAGAGAAAAAGAGAGAAAAACAACTACCAAAATGGAGCCTTTCACTCCTATTACCCTCACTCATTTGAAAAACAAACAAACTCAGAACAACATTTTCATATTATTGGTATTTCTTTACAAGACGTCACACAAATGAGAAAAGGAATCAGACAGCAGTGTGAGTGATTGAGGGATTATGCTGGGTGGCATTGCAAAGCATTAGGAGTGCTGTGTGTGCCCCATGACACCAGAGCTACAGTGAACAACCTTAAAGGTCACAACCCTGGACATACTCCATCACTGTTTCGTTCTCATATTGTAAAACAACACAGGGTGATAACTGACTGTGCCCAAATAACAGAAACAGAGAAAAAAAGAATCCAATATGTTTTAATGAGAGTGGTCAGAAAGTGTATATACCATGAATGTAAATGTGTAAGTGTACAAGCACTTACACACAGGTGTCCAGGCACTTCAGACTTAGGAGCTCAAAGCAGTTACAGGTCAGTCAATGGATCAATGTCTGATGCCGCAATTTAACCCTTTTTTGGTGCACTCATACAGTGGAGACATATTCAAAGTGCAAAGCACACATACAAGCACACAATAAAGATAAGATCATGAATTTTCCAATAGGCAAAAGTGATCTCACATGCAACAAGAAAAACAGATTGGAATGTTGTCGGTGTAAAGACACTTAATACATCACCATCTATTGAATAGATCTGGCTGTTGAAACGGGATCCAAAATACAGCGTCTGCTAATAAACCATCTTCAGAGTGGCAGAAATATGATGCATGGTAACCCATATGAACCTCATTAATAGAACACAAGCAAATCTATTTATTCAGACAGTCAGGGGGAAAATGATTGCTTCAGTACTCCATCTGGTTTCTCTCCATCTCTCTCCTGCCTGCCTTCTCTTATTCTCTTCTCTTCTTTTCTGTATGCAGTCAATTTGACAGATGTTGTGCACAACATTGGTTCTAGTTGGATGTTTGTGAGTGTGTGTGCACACATGGCAGCATACTTGAAGTCCTGCAGTTAGGCTTTCACCCTGGAGGGTTTTAACACCATGTCCCATACTCCCTTCTTCTCTGTCAGTGTCTCCTTCCTTCCTCCATCCTTAGAATGATCTCATCCCTCCTTCTCTCCTTTTTCACTCTCCTCTTGTCCCTTTTGTCTCCACTGCTGTCACATCCACTCAGGGTGGTGATGCTGGCCAGACTGCTAGGAGCTTTGGACAGGACATGGCACTGGGAATGGGGGGGGGGGTGGACAGGCCTGGCAATTCATCCACAGAATTCTCTGCTCATCTCCTACGTTTTTGTTTTGTTTTTTTCTCCTCTCCTCTTTCTCATAGAAAACTGTTCACAGCCTGGTGCATTGCATGGTTGCCGGTTTTCATTAAGTTGCTCTGTTTATTCCAAGAAAGGTTTGCAAGATTTGTGTTTTCACCAACTAATGAGACCTCTATACGGATCTGGTTCTTGATTTTGTTAATTGCTCAGTAATTGTCCAATTGCTTTGCAATCCATTGTCGTTACTGTCCTAATATTCTTAGTTGACATTTCTCTCACTGCTAGGCCATTTGTAGTGTAATTTTTTTAAATGTTCTGTGCATTATCCTAATGCTTAATGCCTAGCTGCTTTTTTATGTGTTGTGTACCTTTGTTGCAGGTTGTGCATTCCTCACCTACTGCGCCCGAGAGTCGGCCATCAAAGCCCAGAACGCCCTCCATGAACAGAAAACACTGCCAGGGGTAAGTGTCTGCCTCTCTCTTTCTGTTTGTATCTCTCTCCTCCCCTTCTCCTTTTTCTGTCTATACCATCAGCCATACCATTTTCACCAGGCTGCACACCAGCCAGCTTTCCCCTTGTATAGTCTGAGAGATGAAAAACACTTTGGAAAGCAATTCAATCAATAGCTCGGCCTTTTGAAGGCCCAGTTTCAACTTTTCATGTGTCTGTTCTCTAGGGGATATTGCAAGCATTGATCAGACCCACACTGCCTTATACTTTTGAAGCAGTAGCTTAGAATGACAGTTTTTTGGGGACACAGCTCTGCATTTCTGCTCTGCAAGTCGATATCAACAGAAAAAAGCGTCAAACAGTGTTTATATGAATTAAGTTTGTTTGATGATGAGAACATCTGTTGCAGTTGCTTATTGGTGTAGTATCTGCTTATGTTTACAGTTCTGTCATTTGTTTAGTGTTTATGCCTTTGTGTTAGAGTAAGTACTTGTCTGTGCACAACTGTATCTGTGTGAGATACTATTGGTTTCATGACAATGCCAGAGACAGAAGGAGGGAATGGTGAGTAGGAGTGGCTCCCCACAGAGGTAGTGCGGCTTAACATCGTCTGATCAGCCCTATGCCAGGCAGATACATCAGTAAAGATTTTCTCACCTCCAGACATTTTCCTGATGGAAAACAAAGTGTCTGAGAAACTCAGCCAAAAGGCACATGTTTCAGATTAAACATGCAAATACAACTACCACCAACTCTGAACATTTTTCTGGTGGCTTTCTTGAATAACAAGTTGTTTCGTTTATGCTGCAAATTAGCCAAGCATGAGGCTGGAGGGCGTTATTCTCGTTTTCCTCTCCATTTGAATAATAAGACAGAAGACAGAGAGGGGAAAAATTCTTTCACATAATGCCATGTGTCCGTGAAAAGTTGGAAATGTGTTCAACAATGTGTTTAAACAGGAGGAATCAATTGTTTTTCTATTTCACTCTGATCTAACGTTCCAGTAAGTCTCAAGTCTCATAATCAGCCTGGCAGGACATCCATAGGTGTTGACTGACCACTTGAATTAAACAGTTTATGTGGCTGAATGTACAAACGAGGAGCATGAGGACACAGACATAGATGTGAACAAGTGCAATGCTCTTGTCTGCTCCCCCTCCTTTACTTGTTCTCGGGAAAGAGTAGATCTCCAAACCATCTGGACTCTGAAAGATTTAACAATCATCCAAATGGAGTGCTATAAACAGCATTTCTATAAACTACATCACTTAATGTTAACAGAAAAAATAATACTTTATGATTGTATCGCCATGATATATGGAGTATGTGCAGAAAACAGCTTTACATGTTGCATTTGCACATAAAAGGATCTCTTTTTGTGTGCACATGAACACACATTCAGTGGCTTTGAAAGTTGACATTGCTTGTGAGAAAATAAAACCCTTTTCTTGTACCTTTCAGTCCTTTTCATGCCCTCCTGCTGACTTCGCTTTTACCCCACCCAGTCCTGTCCACCCCACATCCTCCTGTCTCACTTTTCTCCCACTGCTGCACTGATGCTGCTCTTCTTGAGACAGAGCGTGTCATAGATATGTAACAGGCAGACGTTGATGGGTGTCAGGCCTCACAGACAAAGCTGATCTGCTGTTCCCTTCCCTTCAGCTTCCCTCACATGCACTAACACCAGCGGTTAAAGGAAACACAGGCAGCGTGTGCTGTAATACTGTGGCCACACATTTCACAAACAGGTGCACACTATAGCTGCACACTATAACTGTAGTAGCCTATTCCAGGTTCCCCAAAACATCCCTTAGACCCTTTCTGCATGCTGATGGAACAGCAACCGAATAGGGAGTTACAAACTGAAACGCTAGGAAGGGTAAGCATTAAAAGAAAATTCATGCTACATTGTGTGTGTTCATATGTTTGACTGCCTTCCATCGCTTCTCCTGCCATTTTCTCTTGAACCTACCTGCTCTTAACTCTTTTGTGGTATGAGCCCTGTTGCTTTCCTGCTACATGGTAAGTACTTTTGCCAATTGTTTGTTTGTAAAACCTGCTTGATATGCAGTTTGCCAGGGGCAACTAATTCATTAATTTAAACTAGGAATTAATTCAACTAGGAAATCTCCAGAGAGGAGTTACAGGTTATTAATGTCTTCGTGTTGTCATTAACGTCACTGCCTCTCCTCTCTCTTGCAGGGGCCTTTGATTGGCATGGTTACTTGTCCATATCTGTTCATTTAAAAACTGTGAATCTGAATTCATGTCAAACTATGAAAATCCTGCGCGGCCTTACTTGTTGCAAATGACTACAGCCATGTGTGAAAAGTGTATCACCTAACAAGCTATCTCTATGCAAGGACTTTTGCTGAACACTAAGCACAAACAAGCTTCTCCACATACACACTTGCCAGAATATACCAGGACAGCAGCATGGACCAGCATTACCATACACACAGACACACACTTGAATTTCATGAGGTGGAGTGTTTTTTGAGTAGGTCTCCCACTGGATGACCTGTGTCCACACCCTGTGCCCACTTTAATGTTCTTGGGCAAAGTAATCAATCCATGACTTTTGCTTTGCCTTTTCTATCAAGAGGGGCAATAGAAAATGGCATTAAAATAATAACACTTAAGATTTCAGTCCTTGTTGATTTGGCATCTGTTGTGGTTATTGTCGGCAATGTCAAGTGTATTTTAGACACTTATTAGCTCTTAGGGCAGCAAAAATGCTACAGTGTCAGATTAGACAAGGAAAGATGAACAATATCTTTGTGTACCTGCTGAAAGGATTCATGTTTTAGTATACTAAAAAAACAGTCAACTGTGTAATCCATCATCCTAGCCCTGAACTTTCAAGTACATGCAAGAATTGCGTTCTTTTGTTTGCTCATGTGTGCATATACTGTATACACTTTGAATCACACTGAGAGTAATTTCATCAAAACAATGAAAACCACTGTAGAAGGGCAGGGTCATTCAGTAAATTTGTGTTTTATTTGGTACACAGCCATGCACACACATGGAATCGAGTGTCCTCTTATTATAGCAGGAAGTGCTGGTGTTCTTGAATGTTATTATCCATGTCCCCCTAATATACATTATCTGCTGAAAGGAACACTATGGCCTAATGTAAGTGTACTAAACTGGAATATAGATCCCTGCTGTGAAGTGTGATAGGAACCTTGGGGACACATGTACCTGACATAAGTTTGGCCACCAAATAGGAGAGGCTCTGACACTTTACCAGGTGTGTGTTGCCTGGCTTTATTAGGGGTGTGTGTTTCTGTGTGTGTGTGGTAAGCTGGCTGTGCATTACAGCCAGCCCTATGTAAAGTAGATGCAGATAGTGGTGTATAATGTTGGGAGGAAAAACATGTGCACATGGCAGCTTGCTGTTATCACACACTGACCACGATTTTGAGACTCAATATAATACTGTATTTGTGCGCTTTTGTGCTTCTTTGCTGCTGATAGAGATGTGCTGCTTTTAAAGTTACATAACCATATGAGTGCCTTTGTGCATGCAAATATGTTTGTGTGTTAACTTTAAAATCTGAGTAGCAGCCTTTCTCACAGTGAATAAAATCAAACTATCCCCAAAGAACTGGACACTGAAATGTTTTTTTGATAATCCCCTCAGGACGTACTTTATTCTTGAAAAACATACAGTAGTGACTGACTAACTGTTAAGGCCCTTAGTGGCTGTTTCTGCAGCACTTGATGTGCGTGCCTGTGAGTGTCATAGCTCTCTACACAAGTCCGCAGGAGATTTACTCCACCCAGCTCAGCATCATGACAAAATCCTGCATCCTTCACACTATACACCCACTCATCCCCCTCCCTCAATCCCCACCCTCCCCCCTCTCTCCTCAAACTCTGTCCTCTCACCACCACTCCTCAAATCCAGCAGATCCAAGAAATAATCTCAGTCACTGCAGCAACTCTATTTGCTGTAGCGCAGAAAACACACCACCCTCCCCATTTTGTCATGCTAGCATTGTGTACAACAGTGATTGTCTTGGAAAAGTATTGGTGGAAATGTGTTTGCTGCATGCATTTACTTCTAGTATTAGTACAGCCCGACCTGGGGGGAGTGTAAGAGGCTGGCAGTGATTCAGGAGGCAGGTTTATGGAAATAGCACCCGCATTAAAAACCCAATGAGAGCAGAGGGAAGATTATGCTCCAGCACACACATGTGGGCTCCTGCAATGTCAACACTCTAAGTAGATCCCCTCCCTCTCAATTGCCTCTGTCTCCCCCTGTCTCCATTTCTGTCTCTTTTGCTCTTTCATGCTTGCGCTGTGCCCTTAGCTACACACATATCTGTACTGTCAGTCTACTGTGTGAGTCGATGCTTGCGTGGTTGTACATATGTACACACATGTGCTTGTATTTGTATGGGTGATTGTTTGTATATGCTAGTGCTCATCAAACCATAACATGTTGTACTAGGAGCAAAGCATGGCTGTGTCTGTGTGTAAGTGGCCACAGAGTCATCCCATGACATGCACAGCCCACCCCTTCTCTACTGGACTCTGTGCGCACACACAAACACATGCACACACACACACAAACATGACATATACAACCATACCTCTGTGTGCATGCTACCCACCTGTTTATCAACTATAGTCAAGCTATCTTGCGTGCTGGCCTAGCTGCAGCAAAGGCTGAATAATTCAGTGCTACACTCTGTGAAGGTTGGCGGTGTATGAGTGTGGTGTGCTGTATGATTGTGTGTGTACAGTATGTGCCTGTGTTGAGTGGGCAGGGGTGGGGGCGGGAATGGAGTTGACCGGTCAGCATGAAGCCAATTGGTGCTGGCAGGATTGGATGCCTTGTAGTCAGGGAGAGGGGACTCGTTAGAATTTAGCCTCTGGGTAACAGTAGTGTGTGTTGGTGTGTGTGTGCAATGTATTACTGACACTGTGGGAACCCAAATTTGACCACATACTTACTTGTGGGGACATGGCTTTCCTTATGGGGGCCGGATGCCTGTTCCTATGATGAAAACCTTAAATTTTAAAATGATGACCTGATTCAAGATTCCAGGCTATATTAAGGTTATAGGGTAAATCTCCAGAAAATGAATGTTAGGCAATGTATGTTCCCCAAAAGAATGGGAACCAGCTTGTGTGTGTGTGTGTGTGTTTGTGTACTGTGGAAGATCATAGTGGTGGGGAAGTTGAAACAGACATGGTCAAGGTCTTTAAAATATTTTTCTGCTCTATGAATTATACAGGGAATATGAGTTTACATATTTTAAAGTAAAATACTATTGCGCCAACCTACATTATGTTTTCCCTTTTTTATAGTAGCCTTGGGCTTGTATATCATTTGTGAACTCAAATATTTTATTTTGGTTTTACTCTTATAAGATATCTATGCCTCTGTGATGAACAAACACATATGTAAAGTCCCAGATGTCTGTTAAAACATTTAAAAACCATCCATGGTGGATTTTCTTTTCAAGAAAAATACCACCAGCTGATCTCAGAGCCTACAGGAGTCTTCCTCTGATGTCTACGTTTTATAGCCTTTGTTGATACATTGTGATGAGAATAAAGAGGCCTTTGTAGATACTGATACTCTAAAGGTTTTATGTCTGTGACACTGGGCTGTCTCTGAACTTATTACCCAAGTAAAATCACACTGATGAATAGAAGAAGCAGGTGGCATCACAAAAACTCTGGAGGTCAGGGGCTATTTTATATTTGTAGGTTGCCTTTTTTTTTTTCATTGTGAAACCGACTTGTTAGAGGTTGAACACCAGCACATGATGCTGTTATTACAGTGCCAGTAATATAATGGCATATTGGTGTAATGTACACATAGTAAAGAGCTACTGTACCTGAGTGCTCCTAAGGGAACTGAATCCTTACACCAAAGATCATGCACTTATGCTCAGACACATAAATATACACACCCCTGAAGCATGAGGGGCCAGAAATAGACTAAAACACACAGGAGAACACGCATTACAATGTTGCTTGTTTTCCACCTTTTGTCTCTCTCTGTCTTTGTGCCTCTCGCTTTCTCACTGTTGCTACTCTGGTACCCCCTTTTACACAAGTTCATACATACATACACACACACACACACTTCTCACTTGTTTGGCTTATTTTTCTGTGTGGTAGATTAGCTACATATTTAGAGAAAACTTCTTCCTGACAGGGAATTGGCTTCCAATGGTACTTGGAAAAGTGTAGGTTCTGCACTTTACATCTGGCTTTGGAGAACAAACAATGCCCACTGGAACACTGCAAATATGTTTCATAATGAACTTTTATTTAATTATATACATTACATACTGTACTGCATGTGCAGTGGTCTTCATTTCTAGTTGCTAAGTATTTGTCAAGTATTTGTTGCATTTGAATAATTTTGGGTTTGAAAATAAAAGGCAAAGTTTTAAAAAAAGTAGAGTTAAACAATTTAAATTCATTACAGCCAAATAATGCAGTGTAATATTACCATTGTCACCCAGTGTCACCATATGTGAAGCAAATCACTTAACAAATTTAAAAACTTCAAGAAAATGCTTTGAATTACAGATGACCGTATTTTGACCCTGTCAGCGACAATAGTGCTAATGATATTACAGTGCTGCTCTCACTCCCAATGCTCACGGTATCTTGCTAACTGACTCTTGGGGGGAGATGTTCTTGAAAAACTAAAATAATCCACTGCACACTGTGTCCATTAAGCCACTTCACAGTGAGAAGTGTGCTATTTTTTCTGAGGTACAGGTTAGCAAAAAGCTGAATTATTAATGTTTTTGATATTTTTAGCCTGTTTAACCTATTTCTGGTTGTGGCTGGAGACTTGCTCGCCTGCCAGACTGTGGCTCAGTCATGTTGCATGGCTGTAATCTGGGTTATAGAGCTGGGTTTTGTCTGTAAACACAGAAGCAATGTTGTGTGTGTGCTTGTACATATATTTAGAGAATAGCCTTGCTTGTTTTGGACTTTGACTGGTGGTAAAGCAGACTAACTAGTTTGGTTTATTTTGATGCAGTAGAGTTGATGATCTAATGTCAGTTTGGCACCGCTAAAGTATCACCTGTACAAAAGGGGCCGAACCAGATGAGTCTGGTTTTATTCCAGGCTGGTGGGCACAGCTGTGCAGAGCCGTGCAAAAGGCAAGGCCCAGATACTGAATGACAATCCATCTGTGAGTCCCTGTACAGGCTTGTACAGGTGTGTCACTGCCTGCAGACAGAGAGAGAGTGGAGTGGGAGTGAGCAGAGGGGAATGGACAGGGATGATAAACTATAGCCTTGAATAGAGGGGTGTGTGTGTTTCTCTGTGTGAGTGTGTGTCCTTGTGTGCATGTTGAAAGAGAGAGGGAAAAAGATTAGCTTACAAAAACTGTATCCAAATGGACAAGACGGCAGTTTAGGAGGCACACGCAAATGCAGTTGAAGACATGTCTCTGTACTCAATAATGAAGGACACACTTAAAACACATCAGCCAATGTGGCTAATCAGAGCTGACATCTCACTGGCAGGGCCATGTGCCTTGGGAGAGAGGGGGATGAGTAAGATGTGTGTGAGACATTAAAGGGGGGCGAAGTGACAGAATAGTTGGAATACTGAGAAAAGAGGAAAGGAGTGAGAGGGAGGCAAAGGGTCTTGTTGACAGCTTGAAGTCATACCTTTGGAGTTAAATCAGCCAGTCCCTTGTCTATGTGAGTGTGTTTGCATGCCTGTACTGGCCTTACACACTCTGTGCTGGAACCAGAGGGAGCTCATTTGTAAGGCAGATCTAGCCATGCTTTGGTGTCATGTCCGCAGAGAGGGTAGGAGGGCTGCACAGCATGACAGCCAGCATTTGTCAGCAAAAATCAGGACTAATGAAATACAGTACACATGGCTGGAGGGCAAGGAGAGGAGTGTGATTGACAGGAGGCATGAGTGGAAACATCCCATGAAAGCCCTCCATCATGGCTACCAATACATCAGCCAGGCAAGCTGATTTGTTTTAAGCTCCAGTCCACTTCACATCCCAGATTAGGCAGCAGCATGAGGCATAGAGTGGAGGAGAGGAACACAGTGTGTAAGGGTCCCTGGGGGTAATGACACAGAATACAAGTGTATGGGGAGTGCTAGTGATGGGCCTGCTCATGTGGAAGCGGGTATTTGCATTGCAGAGGAGGGCTGTCAGTAGAGCTCTCTCCTGGAGCCAGTGTCAGGGTGACTGCTAGTGGTGAAGGTTTCTGTCGTTGGCCTGCATAATACCAGGACATTGTATATACCATCACAAATGCTGGCAAGATCAAGCATGTTTGCACATTCAGCATTTCTTTGTGTTAGGATTCAGATGTGCTTTTTTCATTTGTCATTTTCTTTTGTCCCTCATGGGAAGTTTAAAACCTTCTGTGTAAATAATAAATAATAATGTGTAAATAATAAAATAACATTAAGATGGATGGGATATGGGGCAGCATGGTGGACTAGTGGTTAGCACTGCTGCCTCACAGCAAGAAACAGAAGGTTCCTGGTTTGAAACCCATCAGGGGCCTTTCTGTGTGGACTTTGCATGTTCTCCCTGTGCTTGTGTGGGTTTTCTCCAGGTACTCTGGTTTCCTCCCACAGTCCAAAAACATGTATGTCAGGTTGATTGGTGACTCTATATTGCCCATAGGAGTGAGTGTGAGTGTGTGAGGTTGTTTGTCTATACCAGGGGGCTTCAATCTGGAGCCTCGAGTGCTACTGTCCTGCTTGTTTTCCAGATATTCTTGTGTTCAGCCAAAACACACCTGATCAGAAACTGGAAGGGCAGGGATAGTTGGAAAGCCTGCAGGACAGTAGCACTCAAGGACTGGGGTTGGAATTCCCTGACTGTGAGACCTTATAAAGCAATTTAGAAAAAAATCTCATCAGTAGCCCACTGAACACAAACTGAAGCATGGTTAGACCAGTGGGTAGGAGTTATAGGATGTTATGCATAAGTGGGCTGATATTGGGCTGCATGAGTGCAGTAGATGCAGTGGGGCCATGTCATTTATAGATGGCACTAAGAATGCAAGTTTATATACCTAAATTCTGAATGGAAAGGTGACTCTCAGTCTCAGAAACTTTTACAAAAGAAAAAATACACACAAAACTATGACATGACAAAGATTTCCCCTGACTTAAATCCAAACTTTTAGAGTATTTTAAAACAGCAGGGCAACAAGCCCCCTCCAGGAAAGAGAGATTTGTGGTATCCTCCATGTCCTCGTGACAAAACAAAAACAAAAGAAGAATGAAATCTCATGGAGAGTGTGATGACTTCTGTTACAGTTGGCTCTTAAATATGGTCCTGTTGGGTACGTGAATTAGTCTAACATTTCTGGTTTTTAAATATATTGTCTTCATTTTTCTTGGGCTTTGGCTAAAATAGTATTGTATTAAATGGACAGGATTTGTAGGTGCTTAACATTTTAGTGTTATTGACCAGGGGCTTACTCGGTTTGTTGTATACTGTATATAGTTATGTGCCAGCAGCTATAGTCTTTGGCCTCTAAACTATTTCAGTCCTAGCTGCAGAAAGAGGCAGCTTTTAATAATTCAGAGTAAAAGACTATACTGAATGTCTTCCAGGCACCATGCTCACATTTAAGTGAAACACTAAATTTCCATCCACTGCCCACACCCACTTCAACCCCAAAACCACGGAGAGGCTAGATCTGATACCTGTGAGGGGCTTGCAGGGACTCACACATTAGGTGGTTTTGTTGTTGTATGTTTGTGGAGTTGGTTGACACTGTGCAGTGCTTTGTGTTTGTGTTTGTGTGTATGAGAAGGTACAGAGACTGTGGTCTTTCACTCTTGTGAGGCCTCATGGCTCCCTGCACACATACACACACTATGTGTGGTCCATTTTGGGAGATGCAATTTAGAGTCATGCTGCTCTGCTGGGTTAGCCAGTGTGCAACCTTTAATGTGCTTTCTGCAAATTCTTAGACAGGAGGTCGCTCTCTGAAGTCAGTTTGGACGTAAAAAAGATAAAATGGAAAAATTGAGAAAAAGATGAAGATATGGATTTTAGGGAGAGAGAGCTAGTGAGAAATAGGAGAACAGGTAGGGATGGGTTGAAAGAAAGGAGACCGGGAGACTGTGAAAGCTATTTGAATCACTGAGTTGTGAAGATTAAGAAATGAGATGGAAGGAGTGGGATAAAGGGAAATGGAGAGTTGGAGGTATTGGTGGATGGCCTCTCTGCCTGGCCAGGACTGGTTGTTGTAACCTGTATGAATCAGGAGGTATCAGGTAATCAGCACAACCATGGTCCTTCTTTTGTTGAAACCCACAATCAACAAGCAATCATTTGGATTACAGTGTGGTGCTTACTCATAGAATATGCACTGATTTTCCTGTCAATGTCAGAACATGCAGTATAGAAAAAAAAACAGGAAGGAGAATCATACAGTGTTGATCCCTGCACACCCATGTTTAACTCATGTTTTTCATATGGAACCTGATCCCTTTGTTTTGTCAGAATGTTAATATGTGATATTGATATAGGCTCTGGATTAAAGGCAGATTCAACACTGCACTTATTCCTGTATCCACTCCTGTTAGTCAGTCTGTTTAAAGGTCATTTTCAGATCATGTCCAGTTTATACTTCTAATGGCAAGAGGTAACAGCATCTGAGTTTTCACATAGTTTGTCAGTCTGCAGGCTGTTCTGTCTAGCTTCAGATTAGAATTTGTTTCTTTCCTAACACAGTATGTCAACAAGTCCTCAGACATAAATGACAGGGTGTACCTTAGAACACAGCAGCTTCACATCCACCCACTGATAATTATAAATAATGTAATTTCTTTATACAAATAAACTAACATTTAGCAAACTGAATTTTATTTGAAATAGCACAAAATGGGTGTTTCATTTGCTAATTTAGTTAGCTTCAATAAGGGAATGCCAGACGTGTTCAAATTACCTACTGGGAAATAAGTGTTACATAGCTCTACAGTTTAATTGTGCTCAGTTGTTGCAGGTGCTGAATCTCAATCTGAATATTAAAAGACAAAGCTATATCTGTGTCTGATTTCACTTGGAATTGTTTAAGGTGAATGATTCCTATTGCCATATGACAATAAGTATTTAAAGTGTCTAAACCTGGCTCTATATTTCAGTGGTTATAGGAGATGAGAAATAAATAAGAGTGTATGGAGTACACTTACTGACAGACAAACATAAGGATGCACATGTGTCTGTGAGGGTTTAGTTGGCTCTCATCATCATCACACAATGTCCGCAATGGGGCTCAGGAAAATGACTATTATGGCAGTGTGGGGCAGCAAACTGCTTAAATGAGTGTACAGGCACAGAAAGAAAGCACACACATAAATATAAACTGAAGAAGCAAAGATGTGCACAGGCACAATCCATTAGGCTGTGGGGCAGAGGATGAGACAGCACATTTATTTACAGTGTTTATTTTACCTGTTTTTCTTGATTTATTATTTATGAATCTATCAATCTGTATGACACTGCAGCAACATAGAGAGTTTAGCTGGCTGATTCCCTGCCTATTTTTGTGTCTGCCAGTTTCTGTGTGTCTGTCTGCCCTTACAAGGCCTCTTTTTTTGTCCTGCAATGCAAACTATCTCTCTTCCTTTTTCTAACTCTTCCTCTTTTTTTGCCTCTCATCTCTTTCTATCATACATCTTTGTCATCAAACTAGTTACTACTATTCTTTGATCTTTTATTCCGTCTCTAAAACATTTTAAATTATGATGATGACTTGCAAATTTATCTGAGATTAATTTGATGGGTTCAGATTGTACCCACTTGCCTCATGGGTGTGCTTTTTGCTGCAGTGTTATTAATATATTCCTGAAAGACTACTCTCCAGTGCCTGTCTTTCAAGATTTGGAAAGGGCAGAGCTTGTTGTCCAGCCTCTTCATCTCCTCTTCCATCTCCACAGTTCTAACTCTCTTTCCCCTCAGTATCTCCTTCATAGTCTTCTATTGTTCTACTGGTTGACAAGTTCATAGATGCTGCCACTAATAAACATTTGATGATACTGTAAGTCTGTTTGTTATTTGTATCACAGATTCCAACATCAGGGCTTCAGAAAATACCCAAGACTTCGGAAAATGTTTCCTGGAGTAGGGAGTGCATTCAGTGTTTGTTAGGCCTGAAGGGTATACAATCTGTTTTGGTAAAAATGCAGTTTGTAAAGAAATACCCATAATTGTGAACATTTAAAGCTCTATAGGGAACTGTTAACTAACTTCACACTGGATGAATGGAAGTCATCGGTGGGGCAGTGAAAGTCTGTCATGTCCTCTGACACATCTAAAAGCACTGTGTGTGCTGGATGACCAGGATCTGATAATGCCAGATTTATTGTGGTGTCCATACATAGTGAGAGCCCTGTGGGTATAGGATGGCTTACAATAGTTACACTGCCTGAGTATATTTCAGGTGGCAAAGAAGTGAAAATAAAAGCCTTTTCTGTCTCTTTCTCTTTTGTTCAGTCTCTTTCACTCTTTCTCTCACACTCTGTCTCACTCTCTCACTTTCTTTCTCTGTCAACACTGCTATCTTTTGCAGCTTAGCCCCCTTATTGAAGATATGTGATAGTGGTTTGGCTAAAGCTTACAGAAATAGGACATAGAGTAATAAAGGCTGAAGAGAAGGCCTGGTATCCAAGCATCAGAGTGAAAGAAAAGAAGAAATTACAAATATCAAATAATGTTGGCCCACCACAGCACTACCCTATCAAAACACAGGATCACTGAGCTGTAAATCCTGTTTTTTTTTTTTTTCTGCAAAGCAAATAGGCAGAACGACCTATTCCCTCTTGCAATAAACAAGAGCAATGATATACTGCCTGGGTTAATGTATGAATGGAGCTATGATGATAGAGTGTGTGTTGATAGCTGGATGTGGGTCTGTCAGTCAGATGCAGTGATATCTTAACTTGTCAGATATTGCTCTATAGGAGTAGCATGCAGGCAAATCTTCAGTTATTTTTAAATTAGGGAATAAGATAGCTACAGTAGGTACAGCCAAAAAATATCCAGAAGTAAAGTAACTATTGCAAAACAATATATTTTATAACCTATTTTCCAACTTTTTTTTCAAATTGTATTTTATTCTTTTCAGACTGACAGCACACAGAGCTTGTAAGACAAATCCTTTCTAATAGGAAACCTCTAGGGCTGCAGAGGAGCATGGTCGATACAGAAAAAGAAAAAACACAGAGAGCTTTGAAGATGGCCTATCTCTTTGCCTCATTCCAAATGAAAAGCCAAGAGAGGGGCCCACAGGGATAGAGCCAGGCTAAGTTTCTATTAACACTATCTACATAACACCTAAGATGTCCCTCTGTTTGATGTGACAGTGTCCAGATTAACTCACATTAGGGAGAACAACAAAGCCCTTGCTGCTGCATCCTCTCTCATTGCCTGGAAGACAAGAAGAGGCAGGATGTTTTTCAGACAAAGAGTCAGAAACAAGGGCATTCAAAAGCACCAATTCAAACCTCAAAAATAGAAAAGCATTTATAGGTTTCATGGTTTGCACACATTGTCAAAACATTTTAGTAGTCACAGATGTAAAGTCCCCAAATGTATTTCTATTTACTTAAAAAAAAAAAAAAAGTCTTTCTGAATAAAACAAGATCTTGTATTGTGACTGCAGTCTTAGTCACAAAAGCCTGTAATGAATGATGTACACAATAATCATCACCAAAGGCATAAACTGTTCCTGAGATTTGAAACAACACAAACATTTAAATATCCCCCCTCGGGTGATTTCAAATTGTGCATTTTTCTACGGTAGGCAGAAATTATTCACCAGTCACCATTTAGAGCTATCACACTGTTGTGAAACAAATTATGTGTTACCTGTGTGTTTGACACTCCAAGTGTCAGTGTTTGGTTTGACTAATGGATTTCTTCTGACAGAGAGGTGGATGGGATGTCTTAGTGTCACCGTGTGAACTGCAAACACAATGAACAAAATGGATGTCCTTGTGCTTTTTAAGTGTGTGAGTTATTCTGTTGCTAGCATCCTCCATGGGTGGACAGAGGTTAATGGATGGCATGTTAGTGTATGTGGGCATGATATGGTGATGTCCTGGTCTGACGTATTGGAGACAAAGATCATTCAGATGGTCTGAAAAAATGCTCAGCATCTTTAACTTATTCTGACTGGAAAATAAGCATATAAATGAAAATGTATTCTCGAATTGAAATGATCCCAGTATTTCATTATGCTGTAATTTGATAACTTTGGATATTAATGATTTCCAAAATTCATTCATAAATTGAACTTGCATGTGTTTGCTGTGGATTATACTGGGATTCATAAATATGTCTAGTAATTAGGGCAGAGGGAATAGATAATTCAGTTCAACATTCATTGGAACTGTGTTGTGGTAATGTTGAAAATGATGATTTACAAAATGATGCCCAATTTAATAATTCCAAGCGACTTATGGTTAAAACTGACAGAATTAGCTGTCTACATTTGTGGAGAGTTTTGTCAGATGTAATGCATAACAGGGTGACAACGGGAAATAATGACACTGATTGTTTAGTTTTATTATTTAGCATGAACTGGTGATATGAGGGTATGTATATCAATATGAGCTAAAATGACTAAGTATTGAACTTGACTCACATTATGTAAAAGTAAATAAAAATATATGTGTATACTTTATAAGGGGTACTGCATCCTTGTGTATCTGTGCATATGGAAATATGTTGTAAATAGCTATATTATAAGTGTTTGTGTAGAATTGTTACAAAAGTGAAAGAAACATGTCTGAATGTCTGTGTCTTGTGTCTCTGAGCCTGGAGAGATAAACCTTTAGGCTCTTTGGTCATTTGATGGAAAACCATTAGGTCAGGCTAAATCAAATTAACATCATTGCCTGAAATGAAATGTTTGACTCTTGATCACAGTGGCTGGGTTATTTAGAACTGCCATGGGTTACAGGATGAAGGCAGTTTTACTCTCCTGTTGAGAAAATGTGGAAATGGCTTCTCCCCTTGAGCCAAAATAGGCTCTAATGCATTGCCTCTTCTCTTTGATGTTGACTATAAATATGAATGGACTGGGGGCTGTGGTTATTATTGTATAGAAATCTATTTTTGGAGATGTTTATGGAGAGGAACACTGACAGCAGGGAACAGTGCATATCAAGATATTTTAGTACATGAAGTCTTAAGGTTCAGTCTACTTAAATGTCTTTGTACTCTGTTTTAACAAAGCTATTAGAAAATAAATGATGTAATTCACTGTAGTATACTTCGTATTGTTCTTCTCAAATATTGTGAGATAAATGTATCCTACTAAACTAGGCTATGTGTTGTGGGAATGTGAGTACTGTTCGGAGTAAGGTGAAATGATAAGAGCTATGGCTGTCTTAATATTGCAGAGCTGAGTTGAAGTAAAGCATTGCATCTTGAGCTTTCAGCAGCCCACACGCTCCCACGTCAAGCCCATATATTTAGCAGGGGGAAAAGCTTTTTTCTTCTCCATGCGCTGTGGTGCGAGAGGTGCACGGGGGTTCTGAAATGTTTGTCTTTGTTCTCCTGGCAGAGTTTTCTGTGTGTGGGCGTTCACAGTTTCTAGGAGCACCTCGGGAATGCATTTTAACAGATGGAGGTTTTAACTGGAGTGTTGGCTTCCAAAATCAGGGCTATATGCTTTTGTAGCCTGCTATTTTAATTTGTTTGTTTGCTTGTTTGTTTGTTTGCTCATGTGTTTTCTAGCAGAGTAATCACAGGGTGTGCAGATGATAGTGGAGTTGCAATTATTCTGGCATGAAGCTATAGGCTTAATCTGCTAATCAAATAACTGTGACATCTGACACAATATTTTATGGCCATTGCTGTTTTCAAGTCACATTTAATTAGAGAATGCAACTTAAAAAAAGAAAAAAGATACATGTTAAGATGCATTTAAAGGAGACAACGCTAAACTCTGCTGCCTGTGGTGCTGTCCATGGTGCTGAAATGTACCATAGACACCATTTATTCAGTATGTAAACTATGAAACTGGTCAGTCCTCTGATATAACCTTAAATGTTTTTCTTCTTCATGTGACCTTTAGCTGTAGTAGTGGTAGAGGTGTGTAGTATAGGAGGAGTGGTCCTCAATTCAATACAAGTGACCTGAATAAAATGGGTGTGATCTGAATGTGAGCCCTAGACTGTTTGCGGTGAAAATGCCATTCAAGAAAATATTTTTCGCTAGGCAGAACAATTCTAACAACTTAGGGGCAAAACTGCAGGGAGTTATGACACCCATCTAGTTGACTGCTTTCCATCTTTTGTCTGAAATGCATTTCTCATTTGATTTGACAACATAAGAAAAGTGTAATTGCTTCTCTGACCTGTAATTTTAGCCCAGCCTTTGTATAAACCAAAATGCATACCTTTGATTTTTGTCATTCTGCTGTACTCCTTTGAATTACCTGAACCCACTGGGGCCTGGTTGTAACCACATTTTTAAGCTCTCCCCTGAGCTGTTAGCAGATTAAACATTTTTAGCCCACACTGTGTTTTTTTTTTATTTTATTTTATTTTATTTTTTTGTTTAGGCTAATTAAGGAGTGCTAAAATATATCACCCTTCTGAGTGCAGTAAATCAAGGGGATGTAATAATGTATATATCCCCATCATATTTTAAGGGTCTGTCTGAATACACATTCCTGCCATCTATTCTCTCGTTTTTTTCTCTTTAACTCTTCTTGGGTTTTTCTTTCTCCCTGTCTTATACTTATCTCTTTCTACTTTTTTTCCACATATTTCCATCTCTGTGTCTTTAAGCCATTTTTCTCCTCACTCAGCTTTGGTGGCACTCCTCTCGGGACTGGGGGTGCTATAGTGCCGCAGGCTTCCCTGGAGCCAGAACATAGCCTACAAACACTCTGTCTAAGACCAGACAGGTCTCCTTTATATTAGTCCTGCTTAAATAAAGTACATTCATGCAGTATCTGAATTCTGTATCAATGAGCAGTGGACAAGCGATCTGTTCTCTAATATAGATACCACCAATTTGTACAAATGTATTTTTTAAACCAATCATGTAAAGTCATATTGTTGAGATCCCCTTCATAATGCAGTGTCTGATTTAAGTTAATGATATTCAGTACATAGTGCATGTTGTATAAAATAAGAAGCCCAGACAGTTTAGAAAACAAACAAATAGGTCACTGTTTTGGTAATATGTAATAAATAGTTGTGTGTGTGGATGTGCATGCAAGCTAGTGTGTTAGGGTGTGTGTGTGTGAGTGTGTGTGTGTGTGTGTGTGTGTCAGGGACGCACTGTCTAATTTTAGGCTCTCGGGAGAAGAGAGCAGTAAGGAGATCAGGAGTGAAGGAGTGAGCCCTAGCCCCACCAGCTAATGGTTTAGTGTTTTTAATAACATGCTTGGGAGGTATCTCCCTCTGTAATATATCTTCTCAGCAGTAGATAGCCCTTCCATACATTACCAGTGTGTGAGAGCATTATAAACAGCTGAATACAGTGCTTGCTTTCCAATAAACCAATATTATTAGAACGTCTAAGTCTAATAAATAAAAAGGGATTTAATAATCTGCCACACCTGCCTGTTTAGACCTTATTCCATGCTGCAATGACAGCACAGAATCAGCAAAGTAGGTCCTGACAAGAATGAATACAGACAGCAATATAATTTATTAATGCACTTTTCTTAACCTATTCTCATTCAGACTGGCTTGCTCTCTGTGCATAATTTTAAAGAGATGCTCATTAAAAATCTAGATCTCTATAAATAGAGCAGATAGACAAAAATAGATAAAAATGCATTCACTAGATTGTGGATATGAAATAACCATTTTGGTTTCCAATTAAGCTTTAGCTTTATAATTAGCCTTAATTTCAATCCTGTTTTTTTTTTTTTTTTAATTTCAATCCACCACATTGCCTGTGAAATTAAATCACTATGCACATGCTCATTCACATGGAAAGTCCCTTTTTCTAGTATATTTTGTTTTAATGCAGAGAGACAGCTCTGTCCTTTATAGTCATGCCCTATTCCTGACAAATAGACTCCGAGCTTTACACAGCCAGTTGCTACGTGCATAACTTTTGTGGTTTAAAAAAAATGTCACTACCTTTAGTAAGTTCAGATTCTTTGTACTGCATATTTCCACTTAAAAGGGGCTCTGAATGGATATGCATTCTGCCTGAGAAGGGAATGCTTAGTGCTGACACTGGTGATATACTGTATGATTCAATGCACAGTAACAAAAAATCTTAGGATTCAATTGATTTTATTACTTATCTTATTAATATTCTGCATTGTCAGCATCACATATCGCTTAACTTGAGTGTTCTGATACTTGCTAAGCATTACTTTAAGCTTTATCATCTTATATAGTGTCAGTGCTCATTCATGGCTCCATGCAGCATAGTCACAATTCAAGAATGAATCCTGCTCTTGTAAAGTAAAGCTGAGCCTCTGAGCAGTCTCCGTTGCTGAGCTCTTGCTGTAGAAAGCCATCCTTCTCATGACCCAGCAGAGACAAACAGCACACATAGTGGTCATTTTTTACTCTCCTTTGATGTACCTGCTCAGTTGCCTTGAGAAGAAAGAGCATATTGTTTATTTTGCTGAGGCCTCTTTCATTTCGCACAGGAGAAAGAGACCATTAATAATGTCTTGCCATACATCTTATACACTGATAATGCAGGCATTGCTTGAAGATGAAAAGAAATTACTGTCACCCTGGCAGATGACACATGAAGCTCACACTGAATGCCTGCTTTGAATAGCCTTGATGCTATAGGGGTAGCAGAAGCCTGGAAAAAAGATAGAGCAAGAAATGTGGGAATAGGGGAAATGATGTAAGAGAGAAAGAATTAGGTTTGATTAAAGGACCGTTTAGTACAAGGAAAGAAATAAAGTTAAAGAGAAAAACAAAAAGGAAACATAAAACAAAGGAAGGTACAGAGGGGTGGGGGTAGGGGCTCAAGCCTATCACAATATTTATGATATCCCGTAAAGATGATACAGAGACTGTGCTTGTCCACAGCCTTTCCTACAGAGAGTTGATAAACAAATCAGTGTGGAAATATTGGTTTCTGCTGCAGTCAAAAAAAAAAAATCTTAAATCTGGGTTGCCAGTTGGAATCAATGCAGTTTTATAATGTGTACTAAACGCTCACACACATTTGGCCAAAGCTAAATTAGGTAAAAAGTATTGAGTTTCAAAAAGTATCTTCTGTAAAGAATTCGAATTTACATTTTTGGAAAATTTGATTAGTATGCGTATAATATCCCAGTCTTTCAAATTCATGTACAAATACATTGTCTCCTTTATCTTAAAATTAACATCCAATTTTATAATACTCATAACTTATAAAGTGTACAGTATGATAGGCATTTGGCTGAGGGGGAGAATTTACAGAATTTCAGGGTTTTTTTAAAATATGTTCTTCTCTTTTCTTACTGGCACTGTTATTCTGTAATGTATCAATACAAAATTACCCAATATAAAAAAAAAGTAACACAATGTATGTTTCTACTTTTGTTCACATTCAGCGCTTTCAGAGTTTTTGTCTGTTTATGACATATATTTTCATGATGTTCAACACAAATCAAACATAAAAGCAGTTTTGAGTGGAAATGGCAGAATGTCAATGATTGGGTTCAGTTTTACTGTATAAAAACTATATTTTTAATGCCCAGTACATTGTATGTATGCCAATAAAAGTATTTTGAAAAGCATTACATCTCTTACAGTACCATCAGGTTTAATACAAGAAAAGGCGACATAATGATAAAAATGTTAAATGTCTCCCAGGTCATGTGAGCTATTTCATCATGAAACAGAAACTCACGGTGTCTGTGTGTGGGTAGGATAGACCCAGAGTGGTTATATTTATGAAGTATGTAGACATGCTCAGTATATAAAAAACAAGAACACTATGAATCCCATAATATTTCATAGCCTTAAAATCTGTCATAAGTTATCATCATCCTCCATTTTTGTTCTGACTAGCTCTCTCTCCCTTTCCAGTTGTCTCTCTCGGCCTCTCTCTGGGCATGTGACCTACCAGAAGACTTGTGGGAATTGTAGTGATGCTGTCAAGCTGAAAGCCTCCCCAGAGCCTCAGAGGAAATAACAGAAGGAAACGTTAGAACAACCCCAAAATGTCGACACAAACTCGTGTATTTGTCAGGCTGACCTGGATTTAATCAAAACAGCACTCAGTCTTACTGCAGTATACTGTCACCGTGCAACGTATTACTTTTTGAGACATAGAAAAGCAGATGGGCCTGACATTGTTAAGTGCAGTTGCCCTCTTCAAATGCTACTGCTCCCTGTTGGAATATCTGCAGAAAGGTCCTTGTCAAGATGAGACACTATTAAGAGATTAAGTAACTTGCTACAACAAATAGGACTCCTTTGTTTAAAGGCAACAAAAGGCATTACTTGAATTTGAAGTGGAAATGGGGCAGCACTGTAGCGTAGTGGTTAGCACTGTAGCCTCATATTAAGAACGTTCCAGGTTTCCATTCAAACCTGGGGATTTTCTGTGTGGAGTCCCTCAGTTGGATGAATGGATAGGAGTTAGTTTCAGCCATAAAGCACCACAACATGTACAATGCACACTGACATGCATACATACTATTGTGCACAGTGTACTCACAATGTACTACTTTCTCATATCTACTCAATCAAGCTTGCATTTCTGGTAGAAATCTAAAATGAAAGTAGTACAATAGGGAAAAATTTCCCCCAAGCCCCTTCCAGTTCTCTTGCATTTTACTTTCTGCCATCTTTCACCCTACACCCCCAACGCTACCAACCCCCATTCCCACTTTTACCTCAGTGGTAAACTAAGGTTTATTTCCCTAGTGGAAATATTGAACTGTCAGTCAGATCAATTGCCAGTGTCCAGGGCACTTCATGGCTCCTCTAATTATAATCCGGTGCAGCTGGCGCAGGCCCACGTAGCTGTGGGGCAGCCATTGTAATAGAGGCATCACTGGGCTATAGATGGATAGAGCGAAGCGTTGGCCAGAGCCTTGCAGTCATTGCTTGCGTCGGTGGAGAGGCTTTACTCCAGCAGTCAGAGCAGGGGCCAGGGTGTCTTATCTGGCTCCTCCATGCGGCTCGCTGTATGCTGGGGGAGAGCATTACCAATTCTCTAACTCTCTCTCTCGCTTCTTTCTTCCCCTGTGCTGCTCCTCGCTCCTCACATCCTTATGAGAAGTCTAGGCACTTTGCCATTTTCGCATGTAGAGACAGAGGTGCTGTCTTCTCAGCAATGCTACATTCTGGATGGCACCAAATTATGGCTTTGGGTGCCTTGAAGAGTATTCAAAGTGTGCGTGAGTGAGTGAAAGCTACTTTGTCAATAGCTCCAATGCAATTTTATTTATCCTCATGAATATTCTGAAGGTACATCAGTGAGAACCAGTGAAACAGAATTACCTTCAGTTTTTTAGTCTGTGTTAAGTATTGTCACATATTTTCTCTTTCCAAACACTGCAGTGCTCTTGCACATCCTCACAGTTGTGAATACTATGTAGAAATGGCACTCCGCCACCCCCTCTCATCACTGACACTGTGCGATTCTCATCTCAACATGCTGAAAGAGGTGTGAGAGGAGTGCATGTGCGAGAGGGAGGGGTGGAAAAATTCAGGAAGGAAAGAAAGGGAAAAGGAGTGTGACAAGAAAGAGAGCAAAAGTGTAGATGAACAACAGAGAATGGAAATGAGTGCAAAAGAAGGGAGGGGGGGTGCAAATAGTGAGAAAGTGAAGCTAAGAGATGTGGTGGAAGGAAAAGAGAAAGCGACAACTGTAATACAAATAGAGATTAACATGAGAGAGTGTGCAGAGGAAACACAGGTGGGGACAGGGAGCTTTGAGACAAAGAACAACAGAGGAGTGAGATGGGGGATACCATGAGCAAACCAGCATCTGAAATACACAAGCCAACTGACTTATATAAGCAAATGCCTCAGCTAGGGAACTGTGGGCTTCAGCTGAAGATGAAGAACACTGTCACTGGAAGAAGGCAATGCGACAGACAGCCGGGAGATAGAGAAGACATGAAAAACAGATAAAAATTCTGAGAGAGACATAAAGAAGTATAGAAGAAAACATTACAGCAAGTCTGTCAAGGGTTGCAGGGGTCTGAAAATACAGACTAGAAGGTCTTGTGTGGCTGGCAAAAGAGCCAAGGCTGGAGTGAAAAGCGGCGATGCATGTGAGAAAGGAATACAGTACAGTATGTACAATAGAGAGTCAGAAAGTCTCAGAGAATGGGTGAGTGGGTGGATAAGGGATTAAATGCCTTGGTAGGAAAACTGGGAATGTGTGTCTACAGTGGTATGACTTTGTGTGTACGTGTGTTGTATGTGCTTTATGTTCTGTGCAAAAGCATGTTCCAAACTACTTTTACTAATATCTTAGATTTGGGCATGTTGTCATATGTTCACACCATGTGTATATGTGTGTGTGTGTGTGTGTGTACATGCATGACACTGAATCTACTGTAGTAGGGTGTGTGCGTGTGCGTGTGTGTGAGAGAGAATTTGCACTGCTGCTGGTAAGGGGGAAGGGAGGGAGACTATTTAAGCTGCATGGTCTGACAAACCAAATAGACCATGAAAAGGAAAAATAACAAAATCTGACCCCCCTCCCTCCTCACTTCATTCCCTACTCCCCAACTCCCAGCTGATCACAGACACCAGCTCTATCCCATTCCTCAGTCCATTCCTTTGTGTTTCAAACCAGTGGTTCCCATGGCTTCACTATCTTTTATTTCTTTCATATATTTTTTGGAGGAGTCCCTCCTTGGTTAGGTTTTCCTTTGTTGCCTCTCTCAACTCTTCTGTCCTCCTCTGGGCATCCACCCTCCTTCCCTCCCTGCCTTCTTTACTCTCCTTCTCTGTCCTTCCACCACCATCATCTTGACTCGTGGTCTGTCACAGGTGTGACAGGTATGTCACAGCTCTCTCTGCCACTCTCTCAACTTGTTGACCTTTGTCTTAAAGATTACTCCACTCACAGCTCTCTCCTTCCCAGCTAGGATTGACAAGATTGCCTGGTAACAAAAGCTCCGGCTGATGCTTTGTGACCATGCTGCCCTGTCGCCTTCTCGACAGTCACCTGCCACTGAACTGAGATTGGGCTCTGAGTGTGTGGGCAAGTTCATATTTATGTGTAAATGTGGGCGTCTGTAAACAAATAACCTTTTAGTCTTACCGTCATTAATTGTCTATCCATGTAAGAGACTGATGACAACTAGCGGTAGATAGTAAATAAAATTGAAAAAGACCAAAATATAAAGAAATACACGTCATATGAAGTAAGTGATTTGAAAGAGTGAGGAAATGGCTGTGAAAGAGAGGGCAGGGAGTGTGTGTCAGGAAAGATGCCTAAAGAACTCTCAGCCATTGTTTTTCCCTTTGTGAGTGGTGTATAATCACTCAGCCTTACCACAGTAATGACACCATCTGGGCCCAGAGAAGACGGCAGCTTCTCTCCAGCTGAAAAATTGTTTGCATTGAGCCCGGACGATTAGAGCTTGAACTGCACACGACCTAGTCACAGAAAGAGTTCTAACAGCTAATAACTACAATAGATATTGGTGGGGAGTCTGTATTCTCTACCGGTAACAAATGTTGGGGTGGTAATGTTTATAAAAGAATGTCTTCAAGGCTCTTTATGTGTAATTTAGGATTTTGGGGATATGCAATTCATTTTTGTGGTGGAGGAGTGAGGGTTATGTGTCTTTTGTGTTTATATGTAGTTTAGCTATAAGTGCCTGAGGTGTGATTACTGCATACAAAAATGTCCCTTTAAACCTGCAGGTGAGGCCTCTTTAGTCTGATTGGACATTGTTCATTCTAATCCATCCACCTTTTCATTTACAATTTCAATTTCAACAACAATCTCTCTTTAAGCCCAGCTACATTGTTACAGAAAATGGCTCCTAGTCCTACACTCATACATACTCAGAAAAAGGTCTGTCATATTACTTCAGGCTCTGAACCTTGCACATTCATTGTATCTGTATTGCAGCATCCATTTTAGTTTTTAAAATGACACCCCTCGTTTATATTTTGTTTTTACATTATTTTTTGTGAAGATGGTGCTGACAAAAAGGAGGAAATAAAAACATGACAATGATGGGTCTCAATGACCTGTTGCCATGGCAACACTTCTCTATTGATCTAGCCAGTCCTCATCTCCTTTTAAATTTGCCTTCACTCTCAGTTCACTCTCACTTTTTTCCTCCTCCATCAGTATCTCTATAGTTTCTCTTTCGATCCTGGGCCTCACTTGCTTTCCATCTGTCTGTCGTGTTCTGTCATGGAGATTGATGCCTTGTGGGGCTATGCTAACCTTCACCTGGTTTGGGCATACATTTTGCTCTTCTGTTCCAATCTGTCAGATTAGATCCAACGCTACCTGCCTCATCCATAAACACATTTATTCAGAATTTAAATCTGAACCCCAGGCGATGATTCAGTAAATACTTTGAAGTGCAACTGCATAACGTGATTGCATTATTAAATGTTCTTATGCCCAAATATAGATAAACTGCAGGCTAGGAACAAAAATGTACTTTGTGATCGTTTTAGCTCATTGTAATTCATTCTGTAATCTGTGCTGCATTTGCTCTCTGACACCCTGTTGAAAACATGCCATGCATTGCTTTCTCTTTTACATGTACAACATCTCTTGCACCGACTTGCAAACTATTTCACTTGTAAAACTATGAAACTAATATGTTTTTATGGTTTAAACCACTATTCATAATATGTTCTACTCTGCCAATCGCAAGTAAGCACCGCAGCATTAAAAGACTTTACTGCATAAAGTAAATGCACATGTTCATTGTGCAATTAAAGACAATGTTGTTATTCAAATATAAAAGTTCTTTCGTAGCATCTGTACTATGACATGGCACACATGTATATTGTGTTCATGTTTAATTCATTTATTAATACATAAGGTAAAAATGTGCTGCTGACAGAAGTCAATTTATTTTCTAATTAAAGCGTGTACAAACACCAACTTTTCATCTCCAATTCATCCAGGACTAGTGAACATGTTCCCTTATATTAATTCACATCTGAGAGCACAGCATTTTTTTCAATGGCAGTGTAATGTTGTTTCGTGATCCTTTTGCCCAAATTAACCTTAAAATCTAAAGACTTCTCTTTGCCCTCAGGGATGTGGATGCATCAGTGTGTGTTTATTTAATGTTCACATTCAAATGGTCATTTTTTTTCTCTTTTACTTTCAAATGAATTATTTAACCAAACAATGAGAACACAATTTCTTGTTTTGCATGGCAGGTACAATAGGTAAGTGATGCATAAATACACAAGTATGCATTGCATTGCATGCACATACATCATTGAGTTGTCACAATCATGTGGAACATGCAGCCTTTAAATTGCTATCCTATGTGTTTTTTATTCTTCCCTTTATTTCAGATGGGACCATGACTAATGATAGGAAAATAGCAGGGAATATTTTGAGCATGGAGGAGACAATTTTTATGGTCCAAGGAAGAATACATTTTAAAATGGAAACTGCACAGGCAGCTCACAGACCTCCTACACAAAAGCACAATTGTAAAGCATGTGTGTATGTGTGTGCACATGTGTTGCGTGGGTGCATGGGTTTGTACTGCTCTAGTCCCCTAGTAGGTGGCTGATATATCTTGTTATAACATGCTAATGGACAACAAGCAGCACTGTGATTGAATGCAGCTGATCTTCGGCCTCAAATTCTGTACAAACTACTGTACTGCAATGTAAGACTAAGGAAGAAATTCTAGTTTCATCCAACCTGTGTGCTAGAGCTAATAGTGACATTGTCCTCAACAATTTAATTTCTGGGAGGACACAGCAACACATAAAGATGGGACAAGTAACACAATAAAACACAAACTGACGGTTATAAAAATCCATCAGAGTCTTCAAATCAGCTTTCTGGTTCATCTTTGACCTATTCAATTTTGGTTTTACTGCCAAATAAAGTGCTTTAGATACTCTTGTTCCTTGGACAATTGTAAAGATGTTTCTGTGTTCCCAAGTCTTAGCAATTAACTGAAAAACAAAACTGAAGTTTATCTTTATGGAAGTCTATAGCTGTGAAATGCCATGTCTCTCTTACAAGGTGACAGCAAATAGATATACACGTTATTTTGTCAGAGTTAGATTACTGTATCATTCAATGTGTGCCCTTTCTGATATGTTCTCTTGTTCAGAAACTATGAATGAAACATTATCCTGCCTATAGCCTCCTGTCTCCAACACTGACCACATTCCTTCTCCCACAGCTGTCTGTCTGTATCTCTCTTCCTCCTTGTGCTAGTCTTCCTTTCTTACCTGCATGTCTTCTTACTCCTCTAACAGCCTGTCTGCCTGTTTTCCCTCTCCCCTGCCTGCCTGCACTCCTACCTTACTCTGTGGCTGCCTTCACAGTATGACAGCCCACTAATGAAAGCAAGATAAGCATGCCAAGCAAACTGTTCATTTCAAATTAGAAAAAAAGTCCCCTCACACATAAAAAAATACAAGTCCCCCCACCCCTTATCATTGCTGTATTCCTCCCTCCTCTGCCTGTCCCTAGCTAGCCGGAGCAAATTTGATTGGGTCCGGATAGGGAGAGAATGGCAGTAGATAAGGCACCCGAAACTGTTGCCAAACGAAGCCTGATTCAACCGAGGATAAGGGCTGAAATGCAATTATGCTGGCAGAATTCTTATATTAAACCCCAAACACCAGAACAGCACTGCTGCCACCTCCATCGCCATTTCTCCCCCTCATCCCTCTATCCTTCCATCATTACCTTTGTGTGAATGACGAGTGTCTAATCTCTGTGGGTACAGATCTCTCTCTCAGGTCTTAACATGGCTGTAATCACACCCCTCTCCCCCGTTCTCACCCCCCAGCAGCCCCCCCTCCCCATTCAGATGGACTGTGCCTGATAAGAGCGCCACTGAAGAAATATTTTTTTCCCTCTGTGGACTAGGCCAACACGCCTGTCAGCTTGGAGATAGTTACAGCTGTTTTCCTCTTTCTTCCTTAATGCGTTTCACACTTACTCTGAGCATCTTTGAGGCTGTAGTGGGGGAATACATGCCACAGTTAACAGCAGCACATATGATTTTGAGTCTTCCATTTCCCATCCAACCAACTGTATGGAGTGTAGTGCCATATTCCAGTTTCTTCTGCATAGATAATTTTTCCATCTCCTTCTGCTGTATTCATTAGAGAAGGCTTAAGGAATACTGTAGCAATACTGGACAGTTGCTCCTTTATTTGCTTAGTCACGACCCTTTCAGGAGGCAATCACGAGGGCTGGAACATTTTCTGCTAATGACAGTGGGGCATTCCCCTTTCCCAAAGCTCCCTGTCAAGGAAAATGGCCTCTAATTATAATAATAGTGACAAGAATAGAAAGACCTGCCATTATCTCAAACAGGGCAATATCAGTGTCAGTTTTGTTTTGTTTGTCTTGTATATTATTAGACTTCCCATTAGACTTGTCAAATATACTTGAAGAGGAAAGCCCCCATAAAATTCCAAATTTTAAATGATTAACATGGAAAATTAGGTACAACAGGCTAGTGCTGTTCCAAAATCAAACAAAGCAGGACTAGTATTAGGATGGCATTGATGACATTATTATGCAGGATGAAGATGTCTTTAGCTGCAGGGATTGCATCAGTGTGAATAGGAGAGATCATGGGGTGCTGAGGGGGAGTGTACTGGAGATATATAAGGAGTTGTGGTTTGGATTGCAAGGTAGTGGTGGGGGGTGAATAGGCTGGCAAACATGCAGTACTCTGCTGTTTCCTGTCCTCCAGCTGTGAGGGCCATGGCTGCCACAGCACTATTAGGGGGTCTGGGTCACCGCCTGCCGAGCGCTCCATTGTCAGCTGCCCGCTTAACAGATAGAGAGGGGAGACAGAGGTCCAACCTCTATTGTGGCACCATTGCAAAACAGTAGAGGAGACCAAATAAATAAATAAATAAATAAATAAAACAACTGACTGTATAATTATACAGTGAATTCAGTCCCTCCCTCACCAGCATTTTTTTCTCTTCATTCCCTTTCTTCCCCCCTGTCTCTTTCTTTTTTTCCGGTAGAGTGTCTGCTAATTAAGCGCTTCCATTAGGCAGCCTGTAATTGGTTTGAAAAGTAATGACAAGCAAGTTTATTTACAAGGTAATTAGAATAAAGGCAGGCTTTGTGCTGATAATAATCATTTACAACTGCAGTAAAAGAGAAGAAAAAACACAATCACTACTATTTGACAGACAGGGAGTTCAGCACAAGCTATGTAGTTATCAATGTTTTATGCTATCTGTAAACATGATGCTCCCTACTCATGGGCAGACCTTTTTTCATCTTTCTGCTGTTTTGTTCAGTGTACACAGGCCTTTCTTTGATAAATGGATGATGATGAGCTAAATCAAAGAAGACATGCTGGGCAGCTTTCTTTATCTCTTCCCTCCTTGCCTTCATGCCATCATTATGCTAAATGTACAGAGCTGGTCTGTCAGCTGAAAGCTGGAGACCCTGCTTAGTTTGTGTGATGGCTTGAAGGGAAGAATCAGACATTGTGTTATTCCAATAATGTACTATTTTCCTCTCAGAGTGGATTGGTAGGTGGATACAACAGAGATGACAGGCTTAGAGGTGGAAAGCTGACAGAGGAAGAGAGAGAGACAGAATGCGTAAGAGAGAGAGGGGATAATGCCCATGCGTTTGGACATCTCTGCCCTTCACTTTCCAGGCAACAGATGGAAACAGTGTATTAAGGCACCCAGGGGCAACCCTGAGCACCCTGGCATAGCCAAGGCATGGCCAGGTTCAGGGGGAGCAGGTGGGCATCTGTTCCATGCCCTTAATCGCTTGCTGCACCCGCTATCCCTGTGGTCGGCTCAGGTTTTTGTGTATATGTGTGTGTGTGGTGATGAGTGAAGGGATGTATTTATATCTGTATGCAATATGGGTGTCTCGGCATGTCACCTCTCTGCTGCCTTCAGTCAGGGGTAAGAGGGATTTACTCTCTGGTTCCAGGCTGTTTTCACAGGCAGAGGCTTAGGAGCTGCAGTACAGGAGCTTATTCATTGGTTACCACCTTTTGTTCACACCAAGTCACCCAAGTGGAAAAACATCTTTCACCTTAACTGGAGAAAGATGTGTCAGGCTAGGTCTACAAAATCAGGCATTCACAAAAATTCTATATTGAAAAACAGACATTTATGAATAAACACCTTTGGATTTAAGTTAATATACAGTTGTTTTCAGGGGGATGGGAGCTGCACATGTTCATTTCATGTAAACGTCTTTCTTGGTACAATATATAAAACCAAGTGAAACAGCCTGGGATGTGTCTACAGACTTAATGTGGACTTATATCTCATTGCTGTTCCTTCAGAGGTAAATGACTGCAAATAGTTGCTGCTGTGTTAAAGCACCAGCAAAGAGTTTTTCCTTGCTGTTGTTGGCTTTGGTTTCTTTGCATGGCTTTTAAATTTTCAGCCAGGTTCTATAGCAAACATAAACAGCCTTCAGTAAATATGATTGGCAGTCATGTTTCAAAGCCAAGCTAATTCCATTAAGCTATTGATCTCTTTCTGCCTCAGCTTTGGCCCTGTACTGACTATGAATACCTGTTTACTTTTTTCTGGCCCTGGGCTCTAGCTCAGGGCCAGTTTCATGCTGCCTGTCCGTCTGCCCATCTATTGGCCATTCATACAGCAGGAGAATAACTTTTCAGACATCTCCCTACATGGTGCTAGTGCATAGTGGGTAAACAAAGAGGAGCAGCTTGCACACACAACAACAAAGCAGAGATGCTGACTGAGCTGCTAACTGCTAAAAAGGCAGCTATACTTTTGATATGATTAGAATCTATCAACTTTTTCAGAATGTGAATAATTATTGTTTACTGCCTACAGTCTAGAGTGCTGAATCAAATGTTCATGCTTATAACTTTGCTTTAATACTGCCTTAAAGGGTTTCATGTGTTGCTGCATAAGTCTCTTGTTGTCCATCTGTCTTTGTCTTTCCTTACAGTTTGTGACTCATTCCATGTCATCATTTTGTACACTATATTCATCTTCTGCCTTCTGGCTATATCTCAGTCCAAAATGATCTGTATGAAAAAAAAGTATATTACTCACTCTCCCTGGCTGAGCAGCACACTTTATTGCTGTCAAACCAAGCTTGAGATTTGGTGGGAATCAGGGGCGTGATGGGTGAGGTTGATGACGAGGGGAGACGAGAGGTGAGGGGGGGGGGATGATGGCTCAGGCTCGACTGGAGAGTTAGCTGTTGTTCTACCCGAGTTTTACTTTACTGAGCAAATCATTTGGTTGAGTGGCATGCTGCCCCCCCACAATGGGGAGAGTGTGTGTGTGAGTAGCTGCTTCCGACATGTCCTGATGGTCATGAGCAGGACATGGGAGACACAGTAACTTGACACAACTCTCAGATCATTCAGCTGTGTGGATGTAGATGGAGTAGCATCATTCAAATGAAGTGTGTCTGTTCGTTTGGGTGCATGTGTAGCAAGGAAATTGTCCTACTTTACCGTCTATGAGGAGCTTATGAAATTTTAAAGTTAGTCCCAGTAAGTTTTCGTCTCCTTTTGCACACAGACCACACACATATGTCTAAGCCCACACATGCACACACAGAAATATAAATGGTGCACTATGCCTCTCCAGTACAGTGTATTGTCTTTGCCCCTAGGTATGGTCTGTGAGCTGCTTCACAGCACTGGTTGACATATTATGGACTGAGGAATGAAGTGCTTCTTAGGAAAGCAAAACCACATCCCGATCTTATTTCTCTTCCACACACATAAGCGCACTTAACTACACACACACACACACACACACACACACACACAGACAAGAGACACACATAGTAACACTGGAACACACACACAGTGGCTGAGCTCTGAGGAGTAACGAAGCAAACAATGAGTTTCCCAAGTGCATTGTGGCTCGGCTGCCCTGCTTTAAATGTGAGCCGAGTCATCAGCACTTAAACGCTTGATTGATGGCACAGAAGTGAGGATGATTGTGGGATATGCCAGCTCCAAATGACAAGCAATTACTCATTTTGTGTAATGAAAACCTTAACACCAATCATTGAAGCTTTACACCGTGCTAACGCTTTATGTAATTTTATATGTTCCCTTCATCCACCCCTGCTCCCACCCCCACTGCCATCCCTTGGGTGTTGCAGCAGACGTTTACTAAATAACATAATTTGTAATGGCTGAAGTGATGGCACAACAGGCCTGCTGAGTGAGTGAGCAGAGGCAAGTGTTTTATGACTAAGCGTTGTTTTTTTATTAAAGCAAATCTATGGCGTTGAGAGTCCTGGCAGGTCTACTTACAGCAACCCGACATCAATGCCATTAGGTCTTCTGATTACCATTCTAAATGTCTGTGCCCTATTAGCCGTTGTTTGTCCAGCAAAGAGTTTCTATGGTAACCAAGGCTTGATTGTGGTTTTTATATGTCTATGTTTGTATGCCTGTGCAGGTTTGCACATGCTCAGCTTTAGCCAGTGTTATATCAGTGTCTCTGTGTGTTTGACTGCACACATGCGCACGAGCTGGTGTGTTCGTCAACAGCTCTGTGGCGTGAGATAGTGAAAGTGCTGTCCTCCTTTCTCTCCTCTCTCTTTGCCCAGCCAAGACTACAATTACCCTTGCACTCCTCTCCTCCACAAAATCACTGTAATTATCTGCAGCCTGCATGGGCACACTGGCTGGCAACAGGTGCCATGTGAATGCTAATCCCCTCCTCCTGGCCGCATGCTATTCTTCTGCCTGGCCTTTGACAAACCAACTGTCACTGGCAGAAGGAAAGACACTCCAAAGCTGCACACTCCTTCAAAGCTGAATGCGTGTGGACAATAATTAGCCTGCCCAGCAATGTTAAGTTTGGGATGTCAAGTGTAGTTAAAAATGTAGAGCTTTTGTTGAGCATGTACATTGGGGTGTGTGTGTGTGTGTGTGTGTGTGTGCATAAGTGCATATTTGTAAATTATGACACGGCTTTCCTTCTTATGGTAATGTGTGTACATAAGTCCAAGTAACACAAGTACAACCCCTCCCTTCCCCCACCCAAACCTACAAACACACACACAGATTTGACATCAATCCATGGCATTAAATGAAGTGTGAAAAACAGGTCAGAGAGGACTTCCTGTCTTTATAAACAGCCTAAACGCTATCCAGATGTTCCATGCCTCTTCTGTCCCTACAAAATCTGCTCTCGTCAGCGCTAAATGGCAAAATACAGCCTCTTTAAAGTGATATACACTAACTGAGGCAAGGACATCAGTACGTACTACCTTTGCTGCAGCACTTTGACTATAGGCTGGAGTAAAAATGTCAACTCCTCTACCTGTATTTATAGTGCATTTCACTGTCTTTACTTGAGTGCCATCCCAATGAAAACAAGCAATATCGCTTTATTTGTGCCTTTGCCTGGCCATCTGTGCCAGGGATCAGCTGTGCTTTTTGTAGACTTCACCTGACACGATGGGGATACACACAGGACCCAGTGGTCTTCTCACTCTTACATAAATATGGACTGAAGAAGGTGAGCACAAGGTGTGGAAAAGTCAGAGATGAGCCTAGAAAGCCCACGCACACCAGTAGTACTCGCGTTTTATAAAAGCCAGTATGTATGCGGAACATACTGCATTTCAAGAGAACACAGACAAGAAAGTAGAAGTCATCTGTGTCAGTGTGGTGTAGTCTGAAGTGGGGGATCAGGTGTCCCTTGACTCCAAATGGTTGAGTGTAACCCGGTTGTTTGAGCAATTGAGTCTGGACTGACTTCTCTCTCACTCATGAAACTGCTACGAATGTATGTTAATGCCACAAGGAGGTGTAATAAAAGTAAACATGGCTTTTATTTCAAACGCAGTACATTAAGAAGAACAATACAACTGGTGCAGACAGATTAAATCAATACATGAATAAATGATGACTGCTGTTGCTTTTGAGGAACCCCCAAACACACACACACACACACAGCGGTCATTAGACATGATGGTTTGACCTTCCCATCTCTACAAAGCAGCAGAAATATCCAGGATGACTGATTGTCATCTGTCTCGTTAACTCACCTATTATTCTGGACACAATCCTTTTGACATGGGGTCCTGTGTTCAATCTTTAATGCTGTTTGTTTTATATTCCTGCCTCATTTCCTTATATAAAAATTTATGATGACATTCTCTACCTTCCATAAAATATTCATAAATGTCATTACTAATAACTTTCATAGATCATCTAAATTGATCCTTCTGTCTGCCTTTATCTACACTGCCCAGCATGGATCCATTAGTTTGGCGTGAGAGACAAGCTCTTCATGTATTTGGTTACATATCGACATGACAGAACAGATGTATTTGCATGTGTGTGTATTCATGAATGAATGCCATACAGATGTACACTATCAGTTGATCAGGGACTTTTTATCACTGAGGCATCAATCTGTGTTGTGTGGTGCAGCGTTTCAGCTCTGCTTTGTGCATGGGACACTGATCATCTATATTTCTATCACACCACTGATAAATCTGTTCATTTCCTTCAAAGGTGGTGTTGGGCTGTCTTGGTGCATCTGCAGATCTCATTTACGGGGTTTACTGAAGTTCAACCTGAATCCAGACTTCTTGTACATGCATTGGTATTCTTTATTCCCAATTGGAACATTTACTGAAATTAATAATTTCCATTTGAATGTGTAACTTGTGTGGTACTAGACACTGTAGGCTCTATAGATCTAGGCATGTATCTTCATCTACTGGCCTGTCCTGTATTTGATCTGAACATTTCAAATGTCCCATTAATCATTCACAGGCCAGTTCCACTTACATGACACATGCACTATGCTACATGCAAAACATACATATGGCAAATTTTGTCAAAAGGTACCAAAAGTTAAAAAAAGCTGTAATTTATTTTTCACCTGTCAGTTTTGTTTCTTTCCTTCCCCTCACATCTGATGTTCCATTTTAAATGAGTCTGTGCCACTCTCTTCCTTTACCATGTCCCTCTTGTTTACAATATGAAGTATTAAAAATATAAAATAAACAAATTACATTTATTTTTTGTCATCATCATCCTACTATTTTAAAATCAAAGACAGTCTTTGATGTGTTCCACCGCCTGCTCATTCAAATGACAGATGTACTGTAGCTGTTATTTTATTTAAAGGTGCTAACTGTTTCACTCGAGTTATTTTCTGTTGTTTGTTTTATTTATTTATTTATTTATTTATTAAGTTTTTGTGTTCATGTGATTAAATTTCTACTTTCTAATGTTTACTTACTTACAAACTAATGTAATTTTTCATTTATTGAACAAGACAAGATTGCTGTAGATACATTTTTTCACCATAACGGTTGATGCTTGAGAAGAGTAGAAGGAGCCGTATTAAAATAGCAACAATAAGTTGTATTGTTCTCCTTGTCTGTTTCTCTGGATTTGCTGGTTGTCTCTAATGATAGGTCTGAGCCTCAGAGTGTCCTTCTGTCTCCTGTCCGCCACCCTGACACAGAGTTGAAAGATGAAATGGAGATTGTGACTGATGCAATTATGGTGCTGCTGATTGAAGGAGAGGCCAAATTATCACCGCCCTGATTGGGCTTTGTCTGGACTGAGAGCATGACACGCTCTGATTAAAGTGTCGAAATGTGTGTCTATGTGTGACTGTATGTGCGTGTGTGCGCCTCGTGGAAAGTGGAAAGGCTTTCAGATGCTTGAAAGAAAAAAAAAAGTCTTTGACATTTTTAACCTTCCCATATGAGAGTCCTCCTTAATACAAACAGAATCAAAGCACAGTCTACTGAATCAAATTTTATGTTGCCAGAATATGTTGAACTTCTTTTTCAAACTTATCCCATTTTGCCTTTTTTAAGTAGTTTTTAGAAACTAGTACAATAAAGCCTTGAGGGGCCTGTACCTCACTCACACTTTCCTATTTGGCTCTTAATTTCCTCATTAATTTTTCATCTAATTACATATCAGTGGTGAATTGAATCTCTGCTGCAGCATCCACCTTGTGCCACAGGAGGCCTCCTTTCTGTCTTTCTCCATCTGTGTTTTTTTTTTCTTTTTTTTTTGTCTTGCAATATAACCTCATGCTCTCTGTGCATGTTTCTCTCATGGATGCTCTTCTGTCTTCTACCAACCCCCTTTCTCACTCCTTCTTTCTGGACTCTCTATCATCTCCTGCTCCACTCTTGCATCAGTCTTTTTCAAACAGCTTGTGTTGAGCCAACTTCAAACATACATTTTAAAAGAACCGAAACTATCTCATGTTAGAAAAAATGCCCCTGAGTCTTATTTGCCCAGCATGCCACACTCTCACTCCCTCTCCCCCTTCTTTCCATCCAGCCCTCTATCCGTCCCTCCCCATCCAAAATGTTGTTTGTTTATCATCATTGGAGCATTCTGGCTCCAGGTTGTTGCATCAGAATTAGCAGCCTGACTAGCACCAATGTACAGTACATATGTGTGTGTGTGTGAGTGTGTGTGCTCTTGGTTCATTTCTGATTTCACAGGGAGTTAGTTCATCCTTGTGGCTGATCCCAGGAGCTGGCTGTTGGCTATAGACTATTGCTGCCTCACAGCATAGCAACATGGATGCAACACACATCATATAACTCACCCCCACCTTCTTTCTGCTTAGGACCAAGTTGAAAGGCTTTCCTTTCTCTCAGCAGGTGCCTGATCCATCACTCTGTCCCTCTATCCGCCCAGTCATCCTTTCTTCTATCTTTCCCTCCTTCTCTCTGCTCACTGCTGTTGTAGCCTATAATACAAGGCCTTTAAATAATTACAGTCAGAAGTCCTCCAGAACAGCCTTACAGGAGCCAAGGGCTCAGTGAAATTTAACCCCTTCACTATGGAGCAGTTTATGGCTTCTTGAAGCTGGCTTCTGATAAGCACAGTTATCATAATCTTAATTGAGTGTCCCTGTGCCTGTTTGCTTGGCTATTTAAAATCAAGCTTGGTGTAATCTGTGGGGAAAACTGCTTTCCAGGGACAGGATATCTGGCTGGAGATCCCCAGGCTTTATCTATAAAGGGAATCTGTCAACTGAGAGAGCTGTGAGTGACAAGGTCTGGAAAAGAGGATGATCCTTACTTAAGAGTTTAGGCTGATCAGGGGTTAGGTTTCTGTGGCTGTTTCCTGAAAAACTGTATATATTGAGATAGATAGATAGATAGATAGATAGATAGATAGATAGATAGATAGATAGATAGGTTCTTATATATAGGACCTTTTCCACTGAGATCTTTAAATGCTTTCCTACACCATGTTTACTACAAGCAACCTGTTGAAGATACATACAATGGGTGGGAATGCTTTGGATCCTGTTGTTCCAATATATATTATGAGAATAGCTATGGAGTCTGCTGTTGTTTACACAGTGTAAGGTGAAGAAAGTGGAGAAACACAACTGAGGAACTGGCAGAAACAGATTTAAAGCTATACATAAGTGCCCTACTTCTTTTTATATTATCAAGAAGAAGCAAAGAACACAAACAAAACCAAGCACTATATTGTTGAAACAACAACTTTGTGTGAAGGTTTTTCAAAATCTTAAAAGTAACACCCGCCCACTAAACACACCAAACTAAGATCATGTGGAATAGCTATCTATGGAAGAGTCCTACTGTAGCATCAATAGTTGAGATGTACTTTTCACCGTCTCACCTGCCAAGCGTAGGTTGCTTTGGAACTGGGTACTGGGATTTGGCTTTGCCCAGGCTCCCACTGATGTATATACGTATGAAGAAGGTTGGTGGATGGAGCTTAGATCACAGCTTGAATCCTGTTAATGCAGATGGCTGTTTCTGCTAGCGTATGGGTAGGGTTTATGTGCAATGCCAATGAATATTTATGTGTTTAAAGTACATTTGTGGTGGGAGGCTCCTGTGGATATGAGAACAAGATTTTTACTCAAAACCTTAGTGAGTGTCAGAGGGGGTGGAAGGGGCATTGGAGTGTGGCTAAAGAGGATGAGGATTTCTATTGAGCTGGCTTTATGGCTTAAAATGTCTTTGTCTTTATCACTGGAACTGGAACATGAATCTACAATGCACATATTCTGTAAAGCATAGTAGGTAACCTACCTTAGATTTTGATTTTTAATATTGTTTTCATTATTCCAGTGAAAAGCAGAGGAAGAGGAGGAGATCACAATACAGCAGTTGTATATGCATTCAATAATCAAAGGCCTGTTGTGGTTTTGGTTCATGCTGTGTTGATCTTCACTTAGAGATGGTGAAACAGTAAATTGCTCTTTGGGATCTTTTAAATAAAAGTGTCAGATTGCACTCATGGTGGTTTTTTATGACTTAATGTGGTAAAACCACAGAGGAAATGCTGAATTGATTTTCAGGGTGGAGTTTGCAGACCTTGATTACAATAGTGTAATAATGGAGTGTAGTCAGTCCCCTTAGTTCTTCCTTATTGAGCATGTACTGTATACAGTACAAGGACACCACTAATCAAATTCTCTCTCTTTCTCTCCCCAATGCCTTCGCCTCTGGTGCATCTCCAACATCAGGTAAGAAATTGTTCTATCATTCCACCAATCAATAGCAATATGGCCTGTAGCTAGCTACACGGTGACACTGTCTACACTCAAAGATTTAGATGTGTGCAAATGGCAGCAGTGATATTTTACTCCAGACACCAACAATATTATCTGAGCCTAGGTGGAGCAGCACAGTAAATCCACCTCTCGTCCTTTGTTTGGATCTTTTATCAAGACTGATACTTCCCGCTTAATGAAAGCTATTTGGCAAGAGCTGTCGCTGTATGCTGTGAGCTAAAAAGGCTCTGGCTCACAATACAAACAGCTCTGTACTATGCTCAGGGCACTGTACTTTGTGGTACATCTCCTCATTCCTCAACCCCAGTTTTTGACAAATGGTGGGGTACTGAGTGGGCTAACAGGGAGGTAATGTCTGCTGGTTCATTAGTAGGCCAGGTCACAGTGAACGTATAATGCTCTGTGCTTCTTGCTCTGGGCCTGAGGCTGGTCCTACACATGCACAAACACCATACTGTATTTGCACACACAAACACATGTAATCTCAGATACAAAATGATAATGATACAAATATTTCTTGAACTTTCAGCTGCTTGGAACTGATACAACAAAATTAATTCCCTTTTAATGATATGAAGGAGTTTTTTTTCCCCCTAAATAAGCCGTGACCTCTCAGTGACCCATTGACCTTAGCATGAAGGACTGAAATGAATTGTCTCTCTGGAGATTCTCTGGAATTATAGAGTTGATCCCACTTTAAATGCCACCACTTTTTAATCAAATATTTCATTATTGGCAGTTGGGAACACCCCAACAACTGGTATAGCTTATCCTTGTAATCAATAGGGAGGCTCAGCACGATTTCTCTCTACCATTCCATCCCTCCTTTGTTGAGTTGCAACCCAATATGCCACCCCAAAGTCTTTCTTTTTATCTCTTAGTCACTCACGTGCTCTGTCTCTTCTTCCTAACTAAGGGCTCTCAGAGGGCCACAGCCCAAACTGCTGGCCCTGTCTGTCTATTAATAAATGGCATTAACCACCTGGCCCCACCGGGGACTATTCATTTTAAAGATGAACTACCTTAAAGTCCAACACAATGCTGCCTCATTTTTACTGCTTCCTCATTACTGCTCAGGGCGACTCAAGACTCATCACTGACCCTCCTCCTCTTCCCACTTATCCCACCATCTTTTCATCCTGTCTTAACCACTCCCCTCCCTTGCTGTCCTTATGAGCAGAAAACCGCCAGGGCATCCATAGTTAAATCAATAGTGGTACAAGAAAAATGATTATGATCACAATGGTAAGAAAGTTGACTTTTCTCCAGATGGATTTCTAATTTTGCTAAACTCACGTCAACTCAATGGTTTGGCCTTTAAATAGCCAGCGTCCCAATTCCCAGCTTTGTAAATGCATTTAAAGCAATTGTGATGATAAATCCAGGCTCTCATGTTAAAGTGTTTTATACTTATATAATTACCATAATAATCAAGTTTATTGTGGAGTGGCATGCTATGCAGTACCATGGGTGTTTCATTCATAGCAATTACTGTTATAAACGTGCCACAGTGACTGTCTATCTGCACAATAAGCTGTCTGGGCCAATTTACAGTGATCCATGACAATGTGGTACACCACTGGCCTGCTAAATTGTTTACATTGTAACATATAGAACGTGTCCTTGGCTTTAATTACTCTCCCTATAAAATAAGCTCTAGTATCATGATGACTAATTCCACAGTGGACAGCTAATATCAGGATCAAAGAGATCACTATAAAGGAGAGAAAAAGACAACACATCAGCATTTGATTGGTCTCTCATTCTCATTTACGCCACAGTATTTTTAAAGGGTTTTTCTCCCTATTACTTTCACATTTTTATAGAAGATGAATCAGAATGCTTGGAATTGTTGCACACGTCTTCCCTTGTGTCTGAATGTCAAAATATTTGTTCCGGGTTTGTTTTAGAACCCTGGCAAACGGGTGAAGGGAAGGTTTGAAGTTGTAGAGGAACAGCCTCATTATACTCACCAAGCCGCACAGTTATTCTGTATGAAGTGGAGATAAAAGCAGGAGAAAAGCTGAGAGCAAGAAGAAATAAAGAACATTGGAAAAAAAGAATGTGGGAAAAAAATATGAAGCTTGAAGGAAGAGAAATGTGGAAATAAAAGGGGGCTGGATCAAAGGGATAAGGGGGAGGAAGGAAGGAAGGGAGGAAAGCACCATGTGTTTCTAAAAAAGAAACAAAATACAAAGTGAAAGAGATCAAATTATAGCAAGAGATAGTGACTCCACCGGTATGACTGGTTTATCAGCTGAGCTTAATGATTTAAAGTCTCTGTCTCTCACTCTTTCTCTCTGAAGTCCTGAAGACAATTTCAAATTACTCCATGCTGATATGGCTAATGTTAATTAAAAGCTGAATGCCTTAGCCTTTATTGTGTGCTTATGTTTGAAGCTTCAGACCCTTTTCTTTCATTTCTATCCTTCTTTTGTAATTTTCTTCTCATTTAACATAGATGCACACCACACACACACACACGCACACACACACACACACACACACACAAATATATATAGAGAGAGTGTGAATAAGGGTACATAGCAATTTAGCTAATATTTAGTGTGTTTATGTGTTCATACACAATGCTATGAATTACATGTGGCCTGTGACTTGAGAACAATGGGTTCAATTCTAGCTGTCACAGAATTGTCCACACTCAGTCCTCTGTAGCTGTTATTTTAGTCCAGATGACCCCATCTGGTAACCATGGGTGGCTGTGAGATATGTACCTTCTGAAGCCAACACAAACAATATTGTGCTTTATTGATCTCTAACAAGCTAAAACACAAATTATACCAAGGCACACAATATCAGTATAATATAAACCATAAATAAAATGTAGCACATACAGCAGAGCATGATAATAAGATAACTGTAAAAAACATTCACTGCTAATGAAATACATTCATTCTGATTTCCCATGATTATGAATAATCATTTATTTTCTATCACATTCTCATCACTGTTTTTGTACTTTATATCACAATGTGCATGTGTTTATTATTGGTGAAGCACTTCCATTTGCAAATGTCTGGGTTACAGACATGGTATTGTGTGCAACACAATGAAAGCAGGTGCCTTTGAAGACTTGTTCAGAGTACACATGCTTCTAGCTTACTAACGTAAATTCCTTCACCTGGATTTACACAAACATTGTGTCCATTCCCACATGCTTTTACACAGGGTCTCATGCATTAAGACTACTCACACACAACTAAATTCATATGCTCTGATGCATGCTGGCACACACACACAAACAGGCTTTCCCCGGGTAGGTGCTTTCAATCGACACAGTCATGACATTCTTCAAAGACTAGACTCCACTGGCTCTGTTTCATTGTTGTTTTGTCTGTCTGTTCAAGGAGACAGATGTACTGTACAGTTTGGTTAAACTACTGAGTCGAAGAAAATCACTCTGTTTTTGTACTGAGATGCGTCAATCAAATTTCCCACAATAAGCCATCTGGCGCCTCTTAGGCAGTAGCTAGTGTTTATAGTTGGTATAAATATATTACGATGACTGATTAAAAGCAATAGGATTTGTTATGTTGTCACCTATTGTGGCTTCCTTATCTAAAACCATTCTAACACACCTCAACCTTGGAGGAAAAACTAGATTGTAAACCCTAACACATTGTTCCGATGTTATAACAGCATGTTTTCACAAACGTGACCACGTGCATGTGGCCCCATCAGAACTTTTAAGCATAGATAAGAAGTTATAATTTGACACCTTGAAAAGCTCTTCAGAGACACCAGGATGACTGTAGCAACTATGGCTGCCTGTCAGGACAGGCAGTTGAAAGTATAGTTCCCACATTGAATATGCAATAAAATCGCTCCTCTAGCAGATGAAATGGCATCCAGTTGACTCTCATATCCTCTACATGCATGATGTGAAGGCTCTTCATAGTGAGTGTGTATGTGTGATGAGGGGGTTGTACCAACCCCTGGAATCTGGTCTGTGATGAAACATTCAAGAGGAGCTGCCAGAGGAGTGTATCCACCACCAGGCTATAAAATGAAGCTGTGGAAAAGCAATCTCCACTCACGGAGACCTATTGCTTTCATTACCACCAAAGCTCTGTGCATCAAAGGCTGTATTTTTCTAAGATAAATGTTATATTGTGATTCTTCGACACTGGGACGGTCTAAGTGGTCATTTGCATACCTTGTACATGTATGCTGCACACAAAGTGTGGAATAAGAACATTACTGTGATCAATTTATTTCATTCTGAACCTGTAATACATTATAAGGGATAGGGCTTTGTACAGTCAGCTCATCCCACATATATTAAATGAAGATAAATAGATAGCATTAATTGTACAGTTTATGAGCTAAAGCTACTGATTAATGCCACTGTTCACCATTTCAGACCCTGTAATGATTTATGACCACTTTTACACCTGATAATTTCTTAGAATGCACATTGTTTATTCTAAGTTGCTCCACATGGAAATATGTATATGAGTGTACATGCATGCGTGTAATCCCAATGCACATGCTGTCGAACAAGCAGTGAACAGAGAGCAAAGGTCCGTGTGTGTTTGTAGAGGTGAACAAGAGAGCAGTCAGCGTTTGTTTAGCTAATCAGGCAAATGTGTGTCATTAAGCACATCAGAGGCAGGAGGAGAGCAAAGCACAACACAGTGAAAACCCACTGAGGAAAGAGCCTTCCCCTCTGGGAATAGACCAACCCATCGCACCCTCATCCTGCATATACCATCTCAGCAATTAAACACTGACTGATCCCGTGACTGATCAAGGTTACTGGGCTAAGGTGAAGCCCAATGAACAGTGTCACTTTGTTTTATCGTTCCCAGAGGTCTCCCTCTGCATGGACCCTATGGACATTGAAATTTCAAAAGTAACATATCATCATTGGTTCTGCTTAAAACAGTCTAGGTTTTTCTAGGTCTTGTGGTTATTGTGACACTAGTTGTCATCTGTCAAAGTTTTTGTTGTTTTTTGAAACATCATATGTTTGCTCTCAGTAGTAAAGTAGCATGATTAGCTTTTGTTCTGAAGAAGGCAACATGTGCCAACATTACGAGAGACAGCCCAGAAAAAGCTCATTTGAATGTGGTACATTTATGTTAGTCATTTTTCACAGCACTATTGGCCTTTACCTATAAAAACTTGTACACATAGAATTGTGTAGCGTGAGGAGCCTTTTGTCTGAATGTAAAAATCTCATTCATTTTAGACAATGTAGGTGATTCAGTCATGGCGTCGATGGGTATGAAACACTCCTGGTTGAATCATCAGTACAAAAGATCAACAACTGAATCAGGAAAATAAAGGGAAAATAAAAACTTTGATAAAAACTTTAAAGGCACAAGCCTGTACACATAACAGGGTGAAAAAATAAAATAACTCCTAAGAGGCATTTCAGTAAGAAACATCCAATTACAAGGCTCAAAGTTCTGTTGTGTGCATTCCTAAGATGGGTGGAAGCTAAAGCATATGTTGTTGAGAAAACTTTTACTGCAGGGAGAATCTATTCATGTTTGGATTCTGGGTCAAGTTAGAATGAATTCAGCAACTACTGCTACAGCAATAATACATTTCATATTGCTCTAATTCATGCTTCAGACTTGCTTTTTCTCCATAGCAGAGTCTGTAGAGGCTCATGGGTACTGTAGTATTAAAACCCCTCTGCAATGGCAAGCACCTCAACAATGAAAAGTTGAAAGCACTATAGATGCTGACCATACAATAACCTATAGGATAGTTACATTATTCACAAGACTCCTGTGTTCCTGTATTCAATAAGATTGAGACTATAACTGAAATTTTGACTCTTTAAGGTAAAGGGCAGTGGGCCTATATGCATGCCCAGAACAGGAAGAATAGTAGCTTACTGTGTAATGGTGTTGGTAAATCTTTGAATGAATTTGGAGGTAGTGAACACATCCTGGCTGCCCATTTTGGAGCATGTGTGTCTCTGTGTTCTGTCTTCTGTTAGGCACATATACCAGATCCCAAAGGAGACATACAGGTTAATCAGACATGTTGCTCTGAATTAGAGTTTCACAACCTGTCACCATCACCACCTTCACCAGTTTCCTCAGGCCTGCCGTTTTCCATTCTGTGCTCTCTTTGAGACCAAGTTCCTCAGCAGTAATGAAGATAACTGCCGTGTAATAGACTTTTTTGTCGTAGCCACTGGTGTCAACGCAGCATGGGTTCCCTGTGACATGCCTATTGATTCCTGATTGGGCCTGCTCACTAGAGAGGTTACTGAGAGGTGGAGAAAGATGGAAGGCCAGCCCCAAGACTAATGGGCCAAAGAGCCAAGGCTAAAGGGTTGGGCTAGGCCAGGATAGAGCTCTTTGTGAACAGCCCTTTGTGGAGCTACACTGTCCTTTTAGTAAATCACTCATTTTATTATAATGATTTACTGAAAACAACTTCCTCTGTCTGGCTGTCATTGCCTGACTTTTTAGCAGTCTGTTGTCTCTTGTGGTCTTCCATGCTATTATATTTTCTCTTGTCCGCCTCCCAGCCTTCGTCCATCCCTCTCTTCATCTTTCTCTCCACTAGCCTATAAGAGAGAGGGTCATAACTCAGGTCAGGTCTATAAAAGTGTCAGGATAGCAGCATGAACGGACCTTGGATTATGGGGTCAGCCTGGACTTCATTACCACAATTAGACTGAGGTGCTGGTGGCCAAGTTAATGGGTGACTGCTCAACCCATTTGCTACCATGCACTTCTCTTACCGTTGAACAACTGGAAACCACAAAATGCAGCAAGCTTCGATTACACAGCCTACTCTAAAACAGTTTGTGCTGCCCTGTTCACAGCCGAAAAGCTAGCACCAAAGAATGATTGCAGTAGATTACACAAGAGCCAAATTGATATGTAACACAATGTTACTGTACTGCTGGAAAAGAAAAACAAGCAGAAAATTATAGTCTGCAGCTTTTTCGTTGAGGAGAATTTGGGTTGGCAAAAATTTCCAAGACAATAGCCTTGAGTAAATAAATATAAAAACTAAGCTAAGCCTGATCTAATATGTGAAAGCCTGTCAGAGGGATGCAGGCTCAGGAGGGAATATTGTGCATGTGAAAGGCCATTGGAGGATTAGAGTGAAAGGCCAGGCAGGGTAGAACGCAACATAATAAAGGCAAAGCAGCTGTTCAAGAGAGGGAAATAGTGGAGGAGAGAAGAGAAAGAGATTGCAGGAAACAAGACAAAAGGCGGAATTTTTAGGAATTAAAGATTTATTGAACAAAAGAAAAGAGAAAGTGAACTCCAGAGAAGAATGAACACAGGTCATCATTCCAGACAGCCATAGTGGGAGCATCTTGGTCCTTGTCATTTTAATCTGGGATTGGACAGCATGTCTCAGTCAAGAGAGAATAAACAGGCATGCAGACAAATACACACCTCTCGCCACATGCACAGAGGTGCTGTAGACATGTTTGTGGCGTTACTCATACCTGGTCTGAGGCCTGTGAATGAGTAGCTGGAGTCAGAGATTACCTGCCTGCTACTAGAATTCTTCATTAATTCACAAAGCAGTGGACCTGAGTCTTTGCAGTCCACTAGGTTGTGGCCTTGAACGATGCCTGTGAAAAAAAGAAAAAAAAAAAACCTCTTTTCCATTCTGGGGACTTTAAGCACTTAGGCTTGTCATGCCCAGGAGGGCAGTATGGAGTAGAGCAAGAAAATCAGTGTGTGAACCAAGTTACTATGACTCACACTACTTAAAATTGAATGGGGGCATGCATATCATGGCCTCCCTCCCTCTGAATCTCTTTGGTCTTTGTTATTCACTAGCAAGGCAACTGACTTCTACAGTAGAACTGGCCGGGTAACTGATTTGTTGGCTTCATTGGTCTGGGCACAAAAAGCACCCCCTTACTAGCCCCTCCTCACCCCATCTCTGAAATGGTAGCATTAATATGCACCGGCTGTATTTCCCCTATCCTCTTTAGCACCTAATCAGACTTTATTCAGATTTGCACAGCTGTAGTTCATGTATTATGCAGCATTAATTGCTACTTCAATAGTCATTAATAAAGGTTTGGCTGGCCTCTGAATAAGCGGTGATGTATGGGGATGATGAGGTGTGTGAGCGATCGAGGGCAGGGAACATAGCCTGTCATCTCCTACAATCTATGTCCTTCAAATGGTTATTTATTTCCTTATTGTGTGCCGTATTATAATGTCAACGAGGACAATGGCATCAGACATAATTATAATAGTGGCGGCTTTAGGGGCTGACTTTCAGTTTAAAAAGTTTTCGAGGTTTGCAGGGGGTCCTGAGTGCCCTCTGTTGAAAATTCTATTGAAATATTTGTTTGCACGGCTCAGTGGCATTTAATCTCCTGTTGTTCATCAGTTTCCGCTTGATTTATTTCTTCACCTTCGCCTATTTATTGAATTTAATTACACCTCAAATCCCAATGCAAACCTGCTGCTGTTAAGGGCTAAGGGAGGCGGGAATGGAAGGAGAAAAGGGAGGAGGTTGGGGAGTGGTGTAGAGTATAAACCATGACTCAGACAAATAGCCTACTCCTTCCAAAGACATACAGTATGTGCCCTCTTTTATTTAGGCAAGCTTATATGTAGACAAACAGACACACACACTTGTACACACAAATTAACTGTGGAGGTTAGTAAATCAGCTTAAGAGCAGTCCAGTAAGACACACATCCTCTAAATCCTGGCAAATGATCTGCAGTCTGTCTGAGGCCTCACCGACCACATAAAATATCGGTCAGTTAATTAGGCAGTAATTGTGCAATGTGCTCTCCTTTTTATGTGCCATGCATTGAGCCATAAAGAGACCAGTGTAAGGATGGCTGGGAGAGAGGGACACTGGGTGTGTGCTATAGCTTTACCCCTTTTTAGGGCTATAGTATGGCCAGAGGTCACATGTACAGTATTTCTTTTTAAAGGGGAGTGGAAAAGCCCAACCCTCTGCTGCTGTTCTCTAAAAGGATAATGAAAGAGGCAGTCACCTTAACTGGCTGCATGGCTTGTAACTTTGTGTTAACTTTGTGTTACCCTCATGACATTAACGTGTTTGATTTATAATTTATATCAAGTGTTCATGTATGTGTTACTGAAGCTTATTCAAAATTTTGTTCCTTGTGCTCTGTATGAACTTGCAGTGCATGTCAGCAGATGAAGTAATAGGGATTCTTTTTTGAGTTTTGCCTTTAAAATTCTTTAAAATGAAAAATACCTGTGGAGACACCAACAGAGAGACAGAATTGAAGATTGATTTATCATGTCAAGCAGGCCACGTTCACCTCTAAACCTTCACTCTGCTTGACTTTGTGCTTGTAGAAGCACAAAACCTCCAGACAAGATTCTTTGTACATATTTGCTGAATACAGCAGAGAGCAAGGCTGAGATGATACAGCAGAGACTACAGCGCAGGCTGCTGGATTAATTGTGCTCCCTGTACTGGTGATTGAATGAGTGTGCACAAGGTCATCAGGTTTACATATTAGAGAAGGGACATGCTTTATGGTTTCCATCTCAGGAATTTTGATTGTGTGTGTGTGTGTGTGTGTGTGTGTGTGTGTGTGTGTGTGTGTGTGTGTGTGCATACTTACATTTAGTTATACTAAATTTAGGTTCGTTTAAATATTGTGCCTGTGAGCGTGTTTGTGTACTTGAGTGTGTGTGTGTGTGTGTGCGTGCTCACTCAGACCCATAGGGCGGTGTGTGAGTCAGTGCTGTGTGCTGCCATGCTGCAGGGCCTTCAGCACAAAGCAGCGAGACATGGATGTGACAGTGATGCCTCCTTAGCCTCGGGCCATAGCTTGGAGGCCTGAGACACACCCATGCTACTGACCTTTACTGTCACCACTGGAGAAAACACACACTGACACAACGCACACCACAGAGCAATGGACTCACATGGGTCCATGTTCTAGCAGGCATAGCAGGGAGTATGTGCTGTATATAGTCCAACCACACACACGCACACACACTCATACGCACACACACGGTTATATTTATTAGTACATTCATGGTGATAAATAATTCCCAAAGCCCTTACCCCAACCTAAACCTAATTCTAACATTAACCCTAAAACCAAGTCTTAACTCTCAAACAGTTCTCTTAAAGTCTATTAGACAGTCAGTTAAATGCCCTCACTCCCATAGCCTAAACTTATTCTGATCAATGTATAGTCTTACATCCTTACATACACATATGCACACACACACAGAGACATGCACACACACACACACACACACACACACACCTTCTGCTTGTTTTCGACCTACACATGCTTTTTTTTTTCATCTGTCCCCCCCCGTCCAGTGAGTCAGAGCTTATCAGGCAGGGCACAATGATTCACCACCAGTGTGAGTAAGCTGCTTTCTGCATCCAGCTCTGTCTCACAACCAACTCTATATTCTCATACTTCATTATCATCCTCACTCACCCCCCTCACCCCAACCATTTTACTCACACCCTCACACTCACTGTCTCCCCCGTTAATAGTAATCTAAACTCTTTTCTGAAAATGCTTTTTTCTTTCATTGTTCTTACATTTTATACATCACAAATGACGATAGCGGCAGTAACTATAGTCAAAATGGCAAAGATGTCTGAATAAACTACTTCTGCCTGTGGTGGTAAGCCTACAGTCCATGGTCCTTTTCAAATCAGTTGTCAAAATGATGCATGATGTGCATAAGTGTGCATCAGGCAGATAAATAATAACTTGGACATGCACTTTTAAACTACAGCCTTTAACAACCTCATGGTTCCTATTTACATTCTTGTTAAACTTTTGACTTTGCTATTGTAATTATAGGTCGAACGATATGGGTTTTTCTGTGGCCGATGCCGATTATTTGGGGCCGATGTGCATGGCCGATTTTTTTAATTTTAGGAAAGAAAAACTATTTAACGTAGACATTTGTTTAATGGATTAACTGTTAAAACAGACACATACATTCAAGCAATGTATCAGTTCAAATTACTTCACTGCCTTGTCAGCTAAACAGACCATTGGAAATACATTTTTTTTAGTTTAGTTTTCTTAAGCCTGGTTTGGTTTTTAACCTTGTGGTCCACTTAGAAGCCTACAAGTCACAGTAAAGCATGAACATTTTTAACCATGACATTTTAAACTTTTTTGTATCCAACCAACACAATCTAAATGGACCAAAAGGAGACAATAGAAAAAACAGTCAATGTGTGAAAATGAGGAACTTTGCACATGTGCGAATTGTAGTCTGGCCTGCTCTGACTGCAGCTGGGAGGTTCTGTTTGCTGCACGAGAACTGAGCCGTCTGGGTGTGCCTTGGGATGGGGGAGGGGCCTACGGCAGCCCTTGCTGCTCATTGAGAAGAGTAAGAACGATACGTGCTTTCACATCAGTCTCCAAAAGTCTCCAATAACACCAGAAAAAGTCGCTAGATTTGTTGCCAGTTGCTGTTTTGAAAAAGAGTCACTAGAGAAGTCTGAATACTTGCTAAATATAGCGACAAAGTTGCTAAGTTGTCAGCAGTGTGTCTCGCAGCTTTGTGCTGCTCGGGTCCGTCAGTCTCGTGGTCTGTAGAAATTGCCTGAACAAAAATGGGCCTAAACACTCCAGCACCAGCCAACAGGCGATTGTCTAAAAACTGCAAATATCGGCCTGATACAACGGCCTACCGATGTATCGGTCGACCTCTAGTTGTAATGCACCTATCATGGCTTTGCTGTATCTTGTATCTTTATATGTATTCCTCATTTGTACTGTGTCAATCAGTGCAGCTAGATCACATATCTGTGGGACTTTTATTTATAATCTGGAACTTTAAAAAGAAAGTTAAATTGATTGTGTACTGATTTACATTCAAAATCTGTCAATATACTTGATGCTGCATTAAACTTCACCTCACTCTGTGGTTCAGCTTATAAGTTTTTCTGAGCACATTCCATGATCCACAATAAAATCCTGTGGCCTCATACTTGTTTATACTGTATAGAGCAGAGGCATTCCAATACATGGAAAATGCCAAATGTTGTGTTAGTCCATCCTCCATATCAGTGAATCCCTTGTTACTTTATTGTCAATCTGCATTGTTGGTGTGTTGTGGTAGTGTCACAGTATACTAAGAAGTATGCTAACAAGTGTTTTTTATGGTTAGTTAGTCTATTACGCACTGCAGGGAAATATCTTTGATGGTACACAGAAGAACAGAGGAGAATCAGCAATAATAGGGCACTGGAGAGGAGAACAGTTTTTAATGGGGCAGAAAGGAGGAGATATGTTTGTGTATCTTAATCACAACCGTGCCAACAGTGGTTCCTGTACTTTCCACAACAAACCTGCTCACACAAATATGGGATGAAATAATATCTTTTTTTATTTTTTAATGTGCATATCTTTGTTTGTGAATGCTTTGTGTGTATACATGTAGGAAAAAACATCCACTTTAACAAGACATGTTTGTCCCCTGCTTGTCCTTGTCCATCCTATTTTTCTTAAATAAGCAAAAATGGTGTGAAATGACTTTTTTCACAAAACAACTTCTATCTGGATTCCTTGAATTGAATGATAATCTTGTTTGCACCAACTTTCCCCAGAGATAGATATTTAAGTAGAGCTATTAGAATTTACTTCCAGCCAGACATTTTTCATATTTAGGAAAAGTAGATTGTTTACTTACTTGTTTATGTGTTTATATCTTCAAATGCAATAAAAAGACATTTAATTCAGTCAGTGGGACATTGCACTGCTGAGAACATTAACATGCTCCTTGTGCATGGCATTCGTGTATACATGCCGGTTGTGCTTGTGTATAGATACACGTGTGTGTTTATGAATGTTGGCATGTACTGTGTGTATGTGCACATAGTACATGCAGCTGTCAGCACACTACAGCACTGTATATCAGGTCTATGCAGCGCCATTAGATCTTTCTATGACATCTGATTTACACTGGCTGTCAAGAGCCTTGCGGGTCTGTCTTCGTTTCCTGGAATAACCTACATTTCCTCCGGGTAAAAAAAGCACTGAAACAAAAGGTGGAGATGCTATATGTGTATATGTGTATTTGCATGATGAAGGCAGAGCCTGGTTTGAGAGTTCCTGTAACACTCATTATTTACACACACACTAAAAGCACTTTGAAGGAAGGAATTAGATAATTAGCTACTAAAAATATCTGTGTGTGAGCAAGAGAGCTATGTAGTGTTTTTTATGCACATGTGCATGCATAAGTGCAATGGGGTGGGCGTGACCTGTGAGTACATAAGGGTTAAAATTAAGTTTGTCCATCCTCTCTCCAGTAGTTTTTACTCTAAAGGATTAGGAGCATGGCGTGTTTGGTTTAAAGCTTCAGCCATTCACACAGCACTGAGCAATGAGGGTGGGGGTGAGTTGTTGTTTGTGTATCCTTGCTGTAAGGATAATGATGTGATGAATGGAGAGAGTGGGAGAAAGAGAGAGATTTCAAGGCTAATGCCTGGGGGGATGTCAGACAAACCTGTGTATGTGTAATAACCACGGAGGTTAAAATGCTACACCGGCACTAGAGATGGCTGCCAAATATTTTGACATCCACTCTACCTCCTCCGCACAGCTGCTGCTGAGGTTGAGGAAGAGAGGGATGATTTACAGTAGAGAGAGAGATGGATTCGTGTGAGTGAGAGGAGGGAGAGACTGGAATGTGAAAGAGTGTGGGCAACAGAGGTGTTGATGTACAGTCAGTAAAAGAGTTAGGGAAAGAAAGAAAGAGAAAGCTGCCTGTTTGTCTGCCTGCAATGCCCGCCTGTCTGTCTCCCCTGATTTCTTTCTCCCAGCACTCTGTGCCTGAGGATGTGTCCATAGTGCTATTTGTTTCAAGGTTGTTCTAAATGTGACTGATGTGTACAGCCGACGTGCTGTTTGCTTTGCTTTCCTTCACTACAGCTGCATGCAAAAAGGCTGTCATACGATATTAAATGTGGCAGAAAAACATGCAGCACAAAAGATGCAGATGGATGTTTCAAGCAGGGTTATCTCCAGCCTAACCTCATACAGAGGGGTGAGTGTTTAATGGTGTATTCAGATTTCCTCATCCTTGTGAGCTGTTGAATGCTGCTACAAAACTCAGTTATAGGCTGCGAGATAGGTCACTTGATGCACACTGTTTATTACCAATTGAAATAGGGGGAAATGACTTTGCAGCAGATAGGGAGCTTTGTTTGACTGTATATGTGTGTGTGCCAGTATGTGTATGCGATGACACCACAACCTCCCAGGGGCTGTATATATAGATTGTGTCTCTCATCTTCTTTTTATTCTGGTGTGTATGGATAAATAACTCCTGCTCCCTTTAGATTAGCCATGACCTTTCCACCCCTTCTGTATGCACCTACAGTAGCAGGCCCTTACAATCCTTATCCCGTGATTGCATTGTGAATCCTTCACAGTAACAAATGTCAACTTCATTGATCGGCCATCTTTGCCCAAAATAACAGACATCTAAAATGAGGGAGGCCGGCATGCTGCGGCCGCGGGGTCCTCGGGCTGTGCTGAAAACGTATGTCGTGAGAGATTGCAGAGAAAATAGAAAACCTTACTCATTAACGTCAAGTCCACAGCTCCAAGATTTCATGGATTAATCAATGCTAACCTACTTTATCAAAGACACTTATCTTCCACATACAGAAATCTATGCATGTCCCTAGCCAAGAGGTCGATAGCAGGAAATATTTCACATTGCCCACCCTTTTTCCATCAGTAATTCTTCTCTCGCCTTCTCTCTCCCTCTCTTACTCTGTCTTTTTCAGTCACTGCATCTATGTCTCTTCTTTTGCCTAAATGTCCTTGGGATTGGAGCGTGCGTAGAGAAGAGAGACCCATATCAGATAACTTATTGGTTCATTTTGCCCATCACTTTCCAATAATGTGTAACATTACCAGTGTTATTAGATAGGAGATTAATGGTGCTTAGCCCTGCTCCTCCCCACCAGGATGGGACATAGAGGAGAAAAAATAAAGGAGAGAGAAGGAGGGAGTGAGGTGAACACAGAGGGAGAGAGAGATGGAGAATGAAAGTGAAGGATTGAATCCTCTGACTCTGGAGGACTTAATGTCATAGTTGGAGGGTCATTTTGTGGAGCTGTCTGACAAACAGCAGGGCCCTGAATTTCTGTATCTGCTCGCCCTCCACCCCCCATCCCTCCCTCACCACTATTCTCCTCCCTCCTTCTCTATCTCTCCATCTTTCTGAGTACTACCGTTCAGCAGCCTTTGATCCTCCTCCTTCACATCAATCAATGCAGACAGCAGAGAAAAAGAGGACAGGGATGACTCGTCTTCCAGTGCTTCAGGTGCTGTCTCTGCCATGTCAGGCAGAGGTTTGATGCTCTGTTTATTTATGAACTTATTTATGTATTTATTAGGCAGCGCTGCTCCCCTTCGGTTCTCCTGTTTTCCCCTCTGATCCCCTCCAAGGCCCAAATCGGCAGTAGGCAGGGGGGCTGTTCATTTATTTGATTTTACCAGGGTCATAATGCCGTAAACACCTCTGATTTTACCAGCCAAAATAAGCAGGGACACCTCCTTATTGCTACTGCCTTTTAAATCGTACTGGATTTTCTATCTCTGTGTATTTCATCTCTCTTTATATTTGCTCACTTTATTTTTTTCATCTCTCCTTCCTTCTCTCCTTTTTTCCTGCTCCTTCTCTCTGTTGTAAGGAGTAATAACTTGCTCATTATTGGATGTAAGAAATATCTACTAAGAGATTATGCTAGATATAAAAAGCTCACAGGTGATGGGAGTCAGAACCTCTCTGCATCCCTAATGAGGCCTGGGGATTGCAAAGCACACTCCACAGAGACCAAGCATCCTGCACTAGCCTTGCACTGAGGCCTAACTCAGCTTACCAAGAGAGAACTCGGCCCAGCTCAGCCCAACTCAGCTTGGCTCAGTTCAGCTCTGCTTGACCTTGGTCTGTGTAATTAATGCATTTACCGCAGGCTCATCTGCACTAAGTCTGTCAGTCATTATGGCTTGGGGGTTTTGTTGCACTGCTGCATTGCTGTTTGCCCCCTGCATTGCTGGCCTCCCCTCATCTGCTCACTTCCGCTGCTTAGCTCTGGGGGACAAAGTAACTACTTACTGTACCTCTCTGGAGCTCTGTCAACTGAATGCAATTTCTCCTCCAATTTTTAGTCTGCTGTCATGCCTGCCAAGAACTGAGAAAAGACTGCCAATTATATCTAAATACATCTCTCACTTCCCGGCTTTGGGTTTAAGATGTGGGTTATTATTGTTTCCTGTTTTTAGGCTATGGTCTTTCTTTATTACAGTCTTCTGTAAGTCTCCAGTCAATAGACACTAAAGTTGTGTGGATAAAGTTATATTGTATAAAACATTTATTAAGCTTTTTTCACATAGAGGCCTGATGTATTGTATATACTGTATGTACTATATGCATCTTGACACTTCTTGGCCTACAGATTCAGCAGAAGCAACTCCTGGAGGTCAGGACAGTCAAATTTGTACTTACTAAACATTTTACATTTTTGGATATACCAGCAAGAGGCAATTGGTGACCAGTAAGTACCCTCTATGAAATTTGTAGACCCATTCTCAAACCTAAAGCAACACAGCTAGTGCTGCAGCCACGGGACACAACTTTAAGATAAATATGTATGAAAAGAGTCAAAACAAAAGCACCCACTGCTTAGCTAGTATGCTGTTTGCATGATGCAGTGTGTTGCACAGAGTTACAAAATGTTGGCAGGAAGGAGGAGGATGGAAATGGCTGCAAAGCTGAGGGAACATAAAGAGTTGAGAAGGAGTGGAGGTGGAAGCAGAGGGAGAGCAGGAGAGGAGACAAGGAACATCTTTGCCCACCACAGGAACAGCGAAGGGCAAATGTTTGAATCATTTAAAACTCCAGAGACAGGGATCTGTTACAGTGGCCAGTGGCAACAGGGTCTCTCAGAGTGCATGACAAGCCTTGGGTGATCTCTCCTCCTGTCTATGACGCCATCTCACCATCTCTCCATTGCCTTCAATTAATCGCCACAGAAGAGGGATGGACAGGAATAATACCAGTGAAGAAGTGTACATGTGAATAGTATTGAAGGAATAAAAAGGAGAATTAAAGAAGAGGAAAATATGGTCATAAAATGGAGCAAAGTAGCTCAGTGTTATTTGAATGGTTGGCCTACGTTAAATAGACACACAAATACTGTACATACACTCTTTCAGTCAACTATATAGACTGGGCTTTCTCTTTTTTTAAGCATCTGGCAGCCTTTCTTTGGTGTTTGTTATCCTCTTTGAACTCTGGGGACTATTAAATGCCACTCCCCTTTAAGTGAAGAAGAAAGACAACTTCACCTAACTTCGAAACACTGTTAAAGGTCAGACATTGCTGTGGTGACAACTACCACTCGCAGCACAAGTATACTCACACATACACACACTCTACAGGAAACAAACATACAGGCACAAACTCAACCCAACGTTTAGCTCTCACACATACCCAACCTTCTCACTCCTTTGTGCTCTCCCTCCTCTACAGTGTATCTCTTTTTTGACTTTCTGAAGACTTCTTCTATTTTCCCTTGTGTAAGATTGGCTGAAGGGTTGCCAGGGGGTAGGTGTGTTTTTTCTTCAAGGTTTCACTTGGGATATCAGATATTGATTGTGATGTTTTTATTAAAGGAGCTTACTTTGTGAGAGAGAACAGGAGGCGTTTGCAGGTCACACCGTCACATTTAGTCATGCTCCCAACTTGATGAGAATTAATGCACTATTTAATATTTAGTGAGTGTGTGCATTTTAATGTGTGGGGACTGGTTGTGTACAGTATGTGTATCTGTTTATTTGTGCATGAATGTGTTTTCAATCAGGGTAAAGCCATTTTTTCGGATTTGTTTGCTTGGGCCTCTAGTCTTCATTAGGCAGCCATGAAGCACGTACCGTCACGCAAGGTCGCCACCCGGCAGGCCAAGTGACAATGCCATCGTCAATTCAATATCTCTTGGGGAACACCACAGACACATATAGACATATATAGACCAACCATGCACGGACATTCAAAGGCCAGTTGTGTTGTTTTTTTTTTTTGTCTAAAACCCATGCTTGCATTTTGCAGTCAGCTCTCAGTTTCCATGTATAGATGGAAACTGGAAAATAAACAAAACCAAATCAAGATGCTAAGAAAAAAAATGTATTAAGTGTGCATTTGATGATGAATGATGAATGGGTTTTTCAGTTGATCTGCTTGTCACTGGATACTGCACCAGGGGTGAAATGATTTTTCATTTGGTGAAATTGAACCTGATTTCATATTCATCTCTGCTTCTCATTTGAACTATTCATGCTAAGGATACTATTGCTGAGAGTATTTGATCACTTTACTACAAACAGTCCTCCCAGACGGCTTTGCTCTATCTTTCTTTGCCTATTAAGCTGTTCATTAAAAAACGGCCTTGTCTGGGCCTACAGGGTGTGTGTGTTTGTGGGTGGTTCGGTGGGTGTGGGTGCTTGCAACAGCATGTTTGCGTGTATAAGTGGAAATGTGTATGTTCATTGGTATGCATGTGTGCAAGAGTTTGTGTAGATATATGAGGGATTTTGTGCATGTACTGTATGTTTGCATACTCGCCCCATTATCCACACTTTGTGGCAGTGTGAGTGGTGATACAGATTTGTTTCTGTCAAGGTTAATAAATGAAGAAATCAAGGTGAGTGTGTCTCAATCCAGACACAAGGACACTGGGAGGGGGGTGGACTAGACACCCAGCTGGTACCTCTGAAATTTTAATTAGGCCCTCTCTTTATTTCCCCTCCACAGCCAGACATTGTGGTTGAGTATTCAGGCAATCAGTGGAACTATTTTCTCCCTCCGTATTACCTCAGCCAGTGATGGGATACTGGGGAGCTGTGGTTTCAAGTTTATCCCGCATCCCTTTCCTACCCTTTTCCCCCCTCCCGCCCTGTCTGCTTTGAAAACACATGGTTTATTGTGTTAATAATTCCACTATGTGGTGTCATTATAGTGTATGTGGAGTGTGCAGAGCACACAGCCGAATACTGAATTCAGTTTAATGGTTAGACACACACTTTCATACACAAAAATGGGCACATCAGCAACACCTATTAAAATTGAAAACTAATAGATTATGCTGATGCAGAATATTAATGTGAGAAGTCACACTATATGCATTCCACACATTACCTGATGACATGCTGCACACTTCAGTCACACGTTAAATTGTCCTCAACCTGGGAAATAGGTCTTGAAAACTGACTATTTTCCTATTTAATCACAGATGAACAGAGTTTTTAACCATTTCATCTTAACCTTCTGTTTTCAAATGTTGAAGTATTTTGAAATGATTTGAGTAACAGAAGTAAAAAGTAAATTTATTGTGGAGTACTTAGTTTCAGCTGGACATTTCACTGGAAATTACCGTTTAATGCAGTTAAGCGGTTCTTTTCTTTTGGACTTATTGGTTGACCCTCACAGCTTATGCTCCAGTTTAAGAACAACTACACTGCAACACATTTCAACCCCAACATCAGCATGTAGGCACATACACAAGCACATACATTTTTATTGTTTTTAGCTAGCGATGATTGCACCATTATGCAACAGTATATATTTTTTCATATGAAAATGACGACAAAACTCACATTGTAAATGCAAACAACTTGTTTGGATGTGTGTGTGTGCATATGTGTGTGTGTGTGTGACATGTTTTATTGTCTCAGTTTGGAGGGAATTGGAGAGCAGACTGAATATAACTGAGTCAAAACTATGAGAATCAAAATGTTGTGCCGTGTGTGTGTTTGTATTATTGTGTGTCTAGCTGTAACACTCTGGGAGGCATTTTCACTAGCTGCAGAACTGTACTTTATGTGTTGGCTTACTACTGTGAGGAAAATGGTGCATCCGCCCAATGGTAACCCTTAAACCTTTTCTGGTTCTTATCAATGACCCGCACACATCCAAACACACGCACACATCCAGACATGCAGCCTAGATTTGACACAGTCAGATAAAGTTTTTGAAAAACTTTCAAACATCTTCTATGAGATTATCATTACACTTTGAACAGATCTTGGTTCAGTCTGTGAGGCATGGATCAGGGAGCAGAAGAAACATGTCTGTTAAAAGGTATTTCGTTTTCCTAACAGAGATGTAAGGCTCTTCTGTATTTTTACCATACTCCATATGTATAGCAGATGGAAAGGAGATTTCAGCACATAAATTATTTACCCAACTTTAATCCAAAACAGTTTAGTCCAGAGAACCAAATTAGATCATCCACACATTTCAGCTTTCAAGACTTGACATGAATAAAAGACGCACTACAGTAGATGAAAGGTAACTTACATATTTTGATAATGAAATCAAATGCATCATCAAAGGCATCTCTTTCATGAATTAGTTATGACAAACAAACATGACTCACAGGCAATGTAAAATGTAAAAGCATACTTTAATGTGTCCAGAACTGCCCATTAGAGCAAATAAGTACATTTAGAAGGGGTCACTGTGTGTGGTTGGCACAGTTAAAAGCTCCTGTTTTTACACATAGGCAGAGAGAGAAACACCAGCCGTATCTGCCATTACTCTTTGAAAGTTAGCCCTATTCTAAACATATTGCATTTCATCATAGACTATAGATGTTGCTGTTGGTAGATAAATGAATATATCGTGCTTTTGTAAATATATTTGTCTGTATTATTTCTGAGTGCAAAGGAATTAATATGAGCATGAAAAATTTGTGCTTTTATTCTGAGGGAGTGACACCAAAACCTGAAGATGCCTATTGATGTTTTTGAGCACTTAAAATTTTTCTCCCATTAAATGTCGTTGTAGCTGCATGGAATAAAATACCAGCATGATGTTACACCGCTAACACTTGGCCAATTATTCTTAGGGATAAAAAAATGTTTGACTGTGTGATGAAATGGAGGAAAATGGGCTCTTGAATTTCAAGAAATACTCACGATGTCTTAGGAGAAACATGATGAAAGGCTGCCTGATCAAACTGCTCATGATGTTTGAGCTGCTTAAACCCACCTCTGGCTAATTTAGTTGACTTGGTTCACCTTTTAATATGAGGAACAGGTGAGGATGGCTTGTCGTCTTTGTGGTATTATCACAATCTAATTTATGGTGAAGGAGAAAGCATTTACATTGCCTCAGAAGTAAGTAGATAATGCATTGCCTTTAGCTGTTTAAAACATTGTTAATTTTTTAGGGCAGATTGTTCCTTTAACTAAAAAAAGAAGATTTACCTGCTAAGTGTTTTCTGCTGCTCCATGTATATTAATCTCATTAGGAGTGTTCTATAGGAAGTGGGCAAGGCACACTCCATTATTTATGGAAGTGTAATTATCTATGGTGTCACAAGCAGGCATGAATTTACAGGACCCCGGTTCTGCATCAGCACAATGGCTAGCTAGGTAATGAAGTGAACACACCTCCAGGCCCCACAATACACTCTCTGATCTGCTCCACTGTTTTTGCTGCTGCTTTTTGCTACACTACATTATATGTTGAGACAGCCATGCCAGCCAGGACCACTTGTTAGGATTCACTGATAATAATAAGTTATTTAATATGGTATGTAATAAATCCCAAAGTTGACTAGAGGTAAATCACTTTAGATATTTTGTTATGGCACTGCTATACCTCTAACCCAATTATATAATCACTGAATGTCATATCCACTGTCCATGAAACATTTACTGTTTCCAGCTTCTGAAATGTTTTCTTTTCTAATTATAAATTAAATAAATATGGATTTTTGGTTGATGTTACCTTGGGCTCTGGTACATAACTGACATTTTACTGAAAATAATTAATAGAAAATGTATTATAAATTAATCAATAATGAAAATTGAAAAGTTGTAGCCTTACACTTTTTTGCTGCCAACAGACAAGAACATTTCCAAACAGTTTTTCTGTTCATATTGTCAACCTTACCACCCCACAGAGTGCAGTAGAAGTTAGAGTTCTATGACATTTTCAAATATTATCGCATTTATTTACTTCTTTACCTTTTTATTTATTTTTGTCCTTTTCACAGTACTTAAGATTTTTTTTCATTTTCCTTCATTCTACAAAACAGCTATCAGTTGTACTGCACAAATAAAATGGTTGCTTTGTGGAATGAAAGGGGTTTGAAAAATGGTTTAATTACACCAAGAAAGATGTGGCTTAAAATGATTCTTAGGATATGTGTCGATTATTATTGGTGTGCTGTGAGTTGGGAGACAGGAGTCAGCCAGACTCCTTTTTCTCTTTGGCCCAGCATTTCACTGTGTATACAGACTTAGCAGCAGCTTCCACAGCAGCTGCTGCAGCAACGATGGGGCCATTTACATATAAATGAAAGTTGCCGATCACACGCTGCTGACCCCATTTATTTCAGCGGACAGACAGACAGGCAGGCAAGGCAAGTGCCAGCGAGTTGCCGAATTACTCCAAATTACCGCATTTCCATCTCCACATCAGGCCTGTCAGGCCTGCAACCATCGTCCCAGCAGTTTTTTTTCTCCACTTCCCTCCTCCTCCACACACCCACCACCAGGTCTGGAGTGACTCTAATTGGCAGTGGTGAATTTAAAGGACCTGTCAGTGGCTGAGGCCATCACCACCCAGGACAGCACAGCAAAGAAACAACATGGCCAGCTTATCACAGCGCAGCACAACATTGCACAGCATTGCACAGAAACAATTGCACAGTCAGATTAGCATACCACACAAACATATCAAACTTTGCATATTACATAGAAATACTACAACTCAGCATAGCACAATACAATACAGTAAAAACAAACAACTCAGCTTATCATCACGATACACACATTTCTATTGGATGTAACATCTGGTACTACACTCTTGTTCATCTTTCACCTTTTTATAATTTTCTTTTCTTTTTCAATTTTCCTTTTATTTTCTGTTCTGTTTCTTCTTCCAGTCTTACTTTTATCCTCCCATCTTTTGTTTCTTTAATTCCTTGTGTTTTCTTCCCATACTGCTTTCTCACATCATTGGTTTGAATGAGCATCTGAATTTTGAATCGTATGTCCTACCAGCATCTTCACCATACTCCTTCCTTACACACGCAACCACTCACATCTACACACACTGTCTGGAGACTTAACCACACCCACTGCTTCCCTAACCCTAACATCTAAACATAACCTTACACTAAAACTTAAACTTAACTTAACTCGCTGACAAATCCAGTGATTTACCACGCTGTGAATGTGTACAGACATTTTGGTCCCCACACACATTGTGAGTAGTACTAGGTTTGCACACATACTTTATTTCTCGCACACATACTTTATTTCTCACACACACATCATAGGCCTCAGTACCATACGTAGTACTCTAGGTCTCAAGGTTTTACAAGACAGATTGATGCTACAGGCCTGCTTGATGTTAATGTGACAGATGTGTCCTTTTCCAGGCGAACAGACACACACACACACACACACACACACGCACACATGCACACACACACACACACACACACGCATGCACACACACATATACATAGTGTTATTTTCCTCCTCTAAAAAGGAGTGATAGATAAACTCTGGTAGAGTAAGACAGAAGAACTAGTGCTTGTATGAGCTTTATCGAGCTGGTAAAGCAGCCTCTCTTCCTAGTTATTTGTTTCTTTCCTGTCTCATTCTTGGTTACCCAAGCGCATGCTCTTATTAGTTCATTAAATAGAGTCTGCTACTTCTGCCTGACTTTGGGAAGAAAGGGAAATAGGAAAGGAAGAGGCGAGCGAGTCAAAACACCACTCTAATTACTCAAGATTGATGCATCTAGTGAACATCCTGGTAATCAGTGTTGTTTTTATTTGTTTAATTGTAGGACAGGGATCACAGGCAGACTGACCTCTGTGATCTTTAAGAGAATTAATGTAGAAACCTAAGTAGAAACACAGACAACTCATCTCTGCTTGCCCAGTCTAGAAGAAAGTGCCAGTGCTTTGTAAATGTAAATGTCTGTGTGTACATTTTGGTTTACATTTAAATGATCTTACATCAATGAAGACTATAATTAACTAACCATCCACACTCATATTGAATCACTCCAGTTCAGCATTCAAGCACTTGTTGGTATACACCATTTTTATTTTTGCAAGCTATACAGTTCTGTATTGCCTTGAAGACATTTAGAGTGCGGCCATAACAGGTTGCTTTATATTGTTTTTTGTTTGTACTTGTTTGCAGTAGAAAGAAATCGACAGACACTAAATAGACACATTTTTAAATTTGGTGAATTTGGTGACATACTGTACGTACAAAATAATAACAAACATTTTGACCAGTATCTTTCTAAGTTGTCCTTCCAGGATTAATTAGAAGACTTAATGGTTGAAATTCTTGGCTGTGATATCTTGGGAACAAACTGTTATGATGTCATTCTTGTTAAATTACCACTAACACATCTTTAGCATTTCCCCCTGCAGTGTCTCCTTACTTATTTGATTACATACTGTATGCCAGCATGGGCAAATCTGTGATAAGCTAGTATCAGTTGATATATTGGCACACCTGATTTATTTAGTTGGCTCCAGTGTCCAGGATTTGATTAATCTCAAGAAGTGGTATTGGCATTTAAAATCTATTATTTCTTAGGGTGTAGTGTTTACTGCTCTGGTGAATGTTTTTGTTTTTTCCTTTTAGGTGTGTGTGTGTGTGTGTCTGTTTATCTTCTCCGTCACTCCGTTCTGAATGTGAGTGACAGTGCACACATTTGAGATGTACAAGGATACTATGTCTGGTGTGTGTTTGGGTGAAGTCATGGAAAAGTGGAGGGCATGGTGTGAAAGAGCTGGATAGAATAGATTGTAGTCTAATTTCATGCTAATTAATTAAAGTACAGTAGCTGTTTGCTAGGGATCTCCAAGCTGCCCCCAGGGGTTGACACACTATGGAACTGGCAAATGTCATGCCTCCCACTGACAAGAGAAAGGGGGTTAGGTTTAGTTGGGTCAGCAGGTAATTAAATAATGATGATGGACTGAGTTAACTGTTAATACAGGGCATTTTTATATTACATGCCCTAGAGTTGGCTATTGTATACATAAATGTCTATTACACTTTGGGCCAGGACCTATGACAGCAGATGTGACATAGAGCTTAACCGCCAGTGCAAACTTTCTCGTCTTGAGCTCCAAACCTTAAGTGTGGGCATTGACGAGAAAATCAAGTAAAAGAAGTGCAGCAGAAAAGGCTCTTAAGTCCCGTCCTATATATGCTCGGTGAGTGTGTGACACGCACAGTAGTACACCGAGACTAAAGTGGGAGTAAAATATGCAAAGGTCTAAATCCTCTCTTCATCTTCATCAGGAGCTCTTAAGACTCTCAAAGACATGTTTTCTCTGGTGACCAAGATTTTCCCTGCACTCATCACTCATACATCTGTGTGTGTGTGTGTGTGTGTGTGTGTGTGTGTGTGTGTGCGTGTGTGTGTGTGTGCATAGGTGTTTATAGTGGCTTAACAGCCACTGCAGCCCATCTGTAAGTGGAACATATGAAATGATTTGTGCCATGAATCATGGGTTTCATTGCTCTGCAGTGCAGTGGGATGTCTGAGATGTTAATGAAGGTCTAAAATTGCTACTGTATCTTTGAACTGAGAGGCAGAAGGAGTGAATTTAAAAAATGCAAAAGGAGAGAAGGCTAGAGACTGAATTTAGTTTAAAAGAGAGGCAGAAACTGCAGGGGACCAAAGAGTTTGAATGGGTAAGGAACTGAAAGAAATCTGTATAGTTTCCTTTGCCCTTGTAAGCATCATCTTATACTGTTTCGTTAGTATGAACTAATATGAGTGTAATATCCTTCATGCAAACATATACTCATATAACTTCCACAGAACAAACACTCTCTTTATTCTGATTTCTTTTTTAAGCTTGCACACACATGCACATGCACACATGGCAGAGGAATGTGACACACGGAGACCTTGAAGACATTTTAAACCATGGCTGTCCTACTGTCCTACCTTAGGCTAACCTCCAGCAGCCCTGGCGATGTAGTGTCAGCAATGACATTGGGATTCTATTAGCAGGTTGTGCGTGTCGCTGGCCCCCTGCCCTGTGGTGAGACCTACCATTGATCTGTCATGGGAGATGGCTGCTCCCTGATCCTCGCTCCCAGAGGGCTCAACTTGAACCTTTCCAAAAACCAGGACCGAACCCTCTGTTTGAAATCTACCTGGGGAGCATAGACAGGACAGCAGAGAGCTCAAGGTCAGGCGTGACACCAGTGTGTGGATAAAGACAACTAGGTATAGTCGACACAGACCATAATGGCCAGTGAAAAGTGAGGTTATTTGTTATCGATTCTCAATGAGGGAAATCACCAGTTCTATATAGTGCTGTTTATGGCTGGGCAAGTGCTGCGTGTGTGTATGTGTGCATGCCAGATGGTCGATGTGAGGCCAAGAGAATCTTCTGAAGGACAGAGAAAAGAAATGAAAGTCTTTCACTCTTTCCCTGGCTCTCTCTCCCTTTCTATTTTGAATCAGTGCATAGTGATCTGTTTTCCCAGCCAGCCTCATTTGTATTTTTACCGAATTACCCCGGATGCGCAACCTGAACCCACTTAAGCATGTCACTTAGCGTTTGTTGAAGTTAGTCAAGACAGGACCCTCATCAGGTTTCAATGAGGGAGACTGCGGCTAAGTGGCCACTTGTCATGTTTATTTATTTCATTTTTACCCAATTCCCACATGATGCCTATGTTTGCTGTCCAAGCTGTTTAGAAAGAAATGCAGAAGGGGGGACAAGATCTTTTGATGGCTATATAAATGCTATATGTGACATATTCTCTCTTGTTTTTCATAAACTTTTGAATCTTAAATTTTTCCATTATTGACCTGGCTTCTTTTTTTAGGTTGTAGAATTTAGCATGTTCTCTTTATTTGTTGCAAGTTTTTAAATACACAAAAACCTCTTGTGAATAATTGTGATCAAAATGTGTTTACCTACAGACATGGAGTGTTTTAATCCTTTTTGACTTACACAGTATGAAACAATGCTAAGAAACACAGGGGTATATGTGAATTAACAGTATGAAAGTACAAACAGAACAGATTATTGAAATTGCCCCCACGGGCGGTTCTAGGCTGTGGCAGCAAGACACTTCCTGGTGCTGCTCCATTTTATATGTATGTAAATCTCTCACGGATCCATGATATACATTATAGATGAGGGCTCCCGTTCCACACTCCAGTCACTGGAGCAGAATTTTCCATGATATGCACACCCACACACCACAACCACCACCCCCACTGCTGCCCAACCCTCTCTTCTTTTCCTCTCATCCTTCTCTCCATTCATTTCTCCTTCCATATGCCCTCCCATTGGAGGGCTGTTTCATCCCTCACCAGCTGCCTTTCATCCCTCTCCAGCCCTTTGGTCTCTTATCATTTTATCCCTCCATAAGTCAAACCTTACATCTTTACTTCCACCCATCCGCCTTTCCTTCTTTCACTTATTCCACCCCTCCCCTGTGCCATGGAGTCAGCGAGCATTGAGCATGTGACCAGAGAGGTGTGACCCTGCTTGGCCTCCCCCTACAGTGCCACCATACGTTGATTTGTCTCCTCCGGTTTCATATTGATTTTGTTTTAAACAAGGGAAAAATACAAGAAGAATGAGGTGCCAGAGGTGACATGAAATAAAAACAGTGGCAATGGGGAAAGGAATGAGAAAAGAGAAAAAAGACTTCAGTGTAAGAAATCTATGAGTTAGATCCCAGGTGGGTTAAGAGTATTATCAGGAGGTTACTGTACACAGGGTGAACTCAAAAAGAAGTGAGCAGGAGAGGACAGATGGTGCAGAAGTGGAAAGAAAATGTAAAATCCTTTATTTAAAAATCTATTTTTTATTCCCATGCCTTACTTTGTATTTGCTTAATAAGTTCTGTGATTGGCTATGTGGCAAATGCATCTCATTCTACATCATGCTACAGTTCCTGTCTTAAAATGATTCTCTGCTTAGTTCAATTTAAGTTGTGTGCAGAATAATCGATCCCCCCATTAATTCTACTTAGCTGAGCTTCACAGTACAAGCTTGGGCTTGACTGGTCCACCAAGGCCAGCTGCTGAATGGCTGACCTTTACATGGCTCGGACTACCATTGATTTTCAGTAGGACTTATTTCATGAACTGGGGTTTGGGACAAGGCACCCAGATGAAGATGAACTATGAGGTAAAATCAGTTTCTGTGGGCCTTTCCAATTTGTCTGCCCTCTCTTATTTCTCTGTCCCCTTTACTTTGAAATAAGTACTATACATTGTGTTGGCTGAATTCCATAGGAGGTAGAGTCCAAGAGCAAATTAAGTATCCCCTGTGACCCCCTATCTCTGTTGCTAGCCTATGCCCTTTAGAGAGTAGGCTCCACATTAGATGCCACCTTACACCGAGTTGTATTTTTTTGTTCCATTAAGCCAACAAAATAGAGTTATTTTAATTTTGTAATTCAACTTAGTCATCATTGCTTATCATTGCTGTTGTGTGCCATTAGCTTCTGTGTCAAAGTTTGCATGTTCAAACAATAGAGCACATGGGGTTTAGCAGTCATTTCTGGTGGTTTCAGTAAGCATACTGGCATAATGTACACACTAACGAAGTAAGCGCACGTTTGTTTCCCACTCATCTAAAGTCATTTATTTTAAATGAAATGTTGTTTACCAAAGTTTTGTATGTGCACCAATCCATTTAATCACTTGATTATACATCCATACTGTCAAACTGGAAGTGGAAGTGTCCAAGGCTCTTTACAGCCTGGGAATGTACCATTGATGAGAGTATAAGCTTTTAAAAAACCCTCAACAACAACCTATAGTGTCATATTTTTATGTTGTGATATTGAGAATAACATGGATATTAATAGTTTAGATAGTTTAGTTTGTTTTTACATAAAAACTGAATGAATTGAACTGTTTATGGTTTGTGCTTCTAGGTCAGTTGGAACATCCAGTATAATAGAAATAGTGATATATATATATATATATATATATATATATATATATATATACAGTATGGTCTTTAAGAGCCTTAATACCAAGACATCAAATCTCAGACTATATGGCTATATTTAGATCACATATAACGACCATTGTCTGTGTTAGCCTTCTTTCTTTCTTTCTTTCTTTTTTTTTTGACTTACCACATAAGCTGTTGATTTGGGTCATCACAAGTGGCATGTGCCAAATTTAAATGGAGCGGAAATCATGCTCATCTGGCTCAAACCAAAACTGTGCACACAGTTTGTCAGAATAAAAATGCACTTAATGCTTTTTTTATTGTTATACTGTTCAGTAAAGCTTATATTGTGACAACTAGTTACTTTTAAACAGACACTGCGACAAAATATGTAAATATAGCTGAATGGAAAGCACATCAGCAGAAACTGTTGTAGTATTTAATAGACGCTGTCATAAGTAACATCACTACCAACATTCTGGGCTCAGCAATCTTTTTTGTTGATTGCTGAGTGTAAAACTGAGAATGTTTTATAAGTTTATTTTTTTAATGTTTTGTGTTTATATTTTTTCACAACATACCTCCCTAAACTAGGATGAACCGTTTGGTATGGGAGGATGGGAGTGTGCATCATGATTTTATGGATATATCCTATAATTAACTCATCAAATCAGTTTGTTCTAAATACTTAACTAACCATTCCTGAACCAACCACTGCTTTTCCACTATTTCCAACAGACCTTCAGTACTCTGTGTTTCTAGCACCCCATCTTTTGGAATCTCTTTATACATTAAACCTTTGAAATTTCATTAATAAATGTTCTACCATTACGCTGAAATTTCATATCTCACACCTACCTGAAATAACTGTTCGTTATCAGAATACCTACCATTCTCTCTAGTATGCTCCAGTCTAAGAGTAGTTAAAATAAAATGTCATGCTTCTTATTATTGGCACTATACTTTCAGAGATTTTTGAATATTATAATAATGTCTACATTACTATTATTATCCCACAAATTTTTGTTGAGATGTTATTTCTCTATTTATAACTGATTGAACTTTTTTTCCATCCATAGTAATTCCTATATTCACCTTTTTTTAAATAAAGCCATAAAGCCCTTATTCTCTCTCCCCAACACTTGTAGATTAACTTTAACCCTTGGGGAAAACCGTGGTGGGAATACTACTAATATCAGCTAAGCTACATATTTGTAATGTGTCTAACTTGTATTCCTGTACTTTTGTATTGTATGAATACTGTAATACTGTTTTCCCCTACAGTAATTCTAATCCAATATATTCACAATACTTTCATTCATCTTAACTAAGTGGCAATTTATCTCATCAAATTCAACACTTTCTAACACTTTTCCTCTGTCTGTTCAACATGAGTGTATGTCGTGAGTATGTTAAGTGCTTCAGCTGAGCTTTCTCTTTAACATAGCCCCTTGGCATTTGCAGCTAGAAATTAATGGGAAGCAGAGAATGTGTCCATTCATTAGACTTCCCAGGACTGCCCTCAAAGTCAAAGAATCAAGGAAAACAATCCTGACCTCATGGAACGACACACACACTCCATCCACCTCACAACTGCAGAGTTAAGGAGGAGGGAGAAGAAAGAGAGAATGCATATCAAATCCCAAATGTAATTTCAGTAGGATTTAAGACCTATATTGAACGATGTTAAACCTTTAAGTCCTAATTGTTAGACGAATGTGCTCAGATGAACATCATTAAAATTAATAAATAATAAAAGCTAAGACAAGGAGGGGCAAAAGTATAGGAGGCTTCTGACTGTGATTTAACTGGAGTTCATACAGAGTGCACCGAGAGTCTCCCTTTCTTTCTCTCTCTCTCTCCTTGGCCTGCATTAGCTGTATATCAGTGACTGTAAAAACATCTTTGAATTTAACACCCGCTCATGAATATTTGCATGCATACAAATGTCCCTGGATGGTGGGAGGCATGAGGGGCAGATGAGGTCATGGCTGCTGTTGTAAAGCTGTGAATGACCTTAGTGGTGGGGATTATCAGGTGGACAAAAGTGTTTCATTTCGGCTGCATCTCAAGTCATTGCATCTTACATGAATAACTGGAACTCTCACTCTAAATTAGCATGGGACCTTTTTTGTTTCTATAGAAACAAACTTTGAAATTCTGACCAAATTCAAGCAAATTTGAACAAACACAAACACAGTTACAAAATGCTGTCCCAAATCACATATAATCACCCACTCCAAATCCCATGAAATAAGCCACCCAGGGCCTTGGGAGGCAGTGAGGAGTGGGAGCTGGCAGAGACACTTCCAATGTGTTTTCCGCTCCAGTACTTCTTGTTCTCACTTCGTCAGAGTGTGTTTGTTGCAGATTGGGAGAAATGGTGAGAGGTCAGCCTGGTGTTCTACTTGTGTGGCCCTCAGGTTCTGTGCAGTTCAAGGTTGAACCACAAACAGTGAGTGAGTTTTGGGTTTATTTAGCAAACAATTTCACTTTGTTGCGGCATCAAACTTGAGAGGCGGAGGAGGATAAGGAGGAGGTGGAGATGAGAGACAGAGCTAGAGACAGGCCTGTCCCTTTTGTTTGGTGCTGAAAGCGCTTATAGACAAGCAGGGATTTTCTCTAAGTGTCAGGATGAAACATAAGCAGGCTTTACAGCCAAGAGCTGGAGTGGTGGGAGAATGATGGAACCAGCAAAGTCGTAGGTGACAGAATGGTGTGTGTGTGTGTGTGTGTGTGTCTGTGTGTGTCTGAGGTGGAGTATTGATATGCTGGGAATGAAGCTCAGAGCAGATGGACAGAGCAGCCTGGCCCTGTGTCGATCCTGCACACTCTGGCTCCGTCTCACAATCCCCCTTTGATGGACACTGACACACGCACAAGCATACACATATATGAGGCAACTGTGCCGAGCCCAGATTTTACCAACTCAGTAATAGTCCTATAGGATAACAAATGGTCGATCATCCCATCATTAATAACCAGGATGTCATACTGAGCTGTAACTATGGCAGATGTGGCTGGTTAATGAGACCGAATGGTGAAGTCCTCCAGCGTATGGATAGACGGATTTGGGGAAGGGGTGTGTAGACTGAAATCATATGTACAATGAAAGAGAGACAACTCATGACCATTTTTGAAACTCTGCAGTTGGTTGAGGGAACTATTGTTTTATTAGCCACATTTCTCTATTTCTATCTCTATTTTTTGTCTGTCTCTCTTTTTGGCACCCCTCAGCCCTCTCTCCAACCCAAAGCCAAAATGCTTGGCTGTGTCCCTCTCTCTCTTTCCATCCATATCTATCCCCCTCTGGCTTCCTCATCTTCTCCTGGTCCTCCCTCCTCAGAGGAGGGCTAGCAGAGGGAGTGAAGGGCTAGAAAAGTGCAAGTGCTGGTGAATTGCTAATAGGCAATCATAGTGTTCAGGACAAGGATGCCTTCTGGAGGTCTAGGAACCATTAAAGAAACGTCAACTCGGTATAGGTATGCCAAGAATTATGAGTCACTGGACAGGCAACACTACTTGGCTCCGATTGGTCAGGGCAGCAGGCCGTAATCTGTCACAATCCTAGAGTTGCTGTGACAGCAGTGGGAGCATTCTGGGCTCAACACAGAGGGTAAAGGAAACATGCAGCAAGGATGTGTGTGTAGATGTAGGTGTGTGTGTTTATGTCTCCAAGTACAAGTGAGTACATGGGATACATGAGTGCATGTACTGTAGGCCTGTGCAATACAATAAGTGGAAAATGTATCAAAATAACACAAATCTTTCACCCACTTGATTTAAGTGCAACAATTAATCACATCTTATCCTATGAACAGACAACTAATCACTGTGCTTGCATCATTTCTCTGTGTTGTATCCAATCAGGTGAAGTCGGCATCGTGTCACCTAGCGGTTTTAAGTAGTTTTATTGACCATGTATGCACAGGTTACCTTGGATCAAATTGTTGAACAGAAAATGCTCCTGGAATCACATAGAAGAGGTTTGTTTTATCAAAAGAAGCAAAACTATGTCAAACAGTATGATTAGTGTATGGCCATGAACAAAAATCACACCTTTGACCAGGACATATTTTCAGTCTATTAGGTGTTTGCTGATGTCCATTTACTAGAAATACCACAGGTCTTGTTTATTCTACATTAGAAAGAATACAAAAAGAGAATCTGATGAACAGATCTATTAAAAAGACAGCTAATGATATAGAACATGCACTGGTGTGCTTGCATGTGTTGTACGGTCAGGCAGGGCAAAATCTTCAAAGCAAATATCAAAGCAGTAGCTAGAAAAATTACATGGCATCAGTGTATAAGGGAACCTTTAAGCATTAAAGCCTCACACAACTCTAGATCTGTAATTCTGTCATGGACATGTCCTCTGCCATTTCGTTACTTCCTGCTCACTCCGGACCCTCGTTGTGGTGCATGCTGGGATTGGCATGATATTGCCCTTCTGAAGTCATCGGGTTAGGTCTGTCGTCATGATTTTATCTTTCTAAGGACAGTTCCTTAAAATGAACTAAAGAGCGAAACCACATCAAACAGCGAGCAGAATAAGAAAGAAAAAGAAAGTGTCTGTGTGTGGGAGAGATGTGAGCCCACCAAAAGCTTAAGCCTCCAGTGTGCAGTGCAGATAAGATTCATTAGATAGGTCGGTAAATGCAAGAGAGAGGCAAAGAGAGGCAGACAGAGAGAGAGAGATTGAGCTTGCTGCTGCTCCAGCATTTGTTGACACAGATTTACAATGAGTCTCCCACTGCTTCACGCATTACAGTAACATGCCATGTCAATAGCTCTCTGGGCTTGAAAAGCGGCTGTGCCAAAGATGTCTGGGAGTGATGCCCTTCCCCTGATAAACAAAGTGTGGCTCATAAGTCAGGAAGTGGAGGAGGAGAGAAGGGTGGGGGCAGTTTTTTTGTCTTCTTGTTTCTCTTCTTATTAATAAATCTACAGCCAATCTTCTCGCTCAATCTCTACATCTTCTGGAGCATCTTTTCATTAGTTTTCTCTTTTCTGTCACTTCTCTAAGACCCATTCCTCCATCTTTCCCCATCTCTCTCAGTCTCTTACTTCTCTCTCCCTCTGTTTCTCTTTATCTCTTGGACGCCCTGCTACAGGCTCAGTAGGACAGGATTTAGGCATTAGCTCAATCCCCCTATCTACTCCCCCTTACTATTGCACACTGTCTCTGTCACACACATACCCTAGTCCACTGCACAAGTCTTGTAGGACTCAGAGACCCTTACACAAATGCCGGTAGAAAGCTTATACTCCACAAGACAGGAAGACATTATCAGCTAGACAGATAAGCATGTCGCAAGAGTGAGTGACCGTGCGTGAAGAGTTGGGACAGTGATAAGCAAACTCAGAGGTGCAGGGTAAGATTCTTATAGGGTATTTTGAGTTAATCAGACTCTATAGAGAAGTAATAAAGAGGACCAACATACACTCATGTCATGCAACTCTGTCTGCTGAGTCATGGGGTGCCGCAAATGAGGTGGTTTTGATGTGTGACATTCACCTTCATGAAATCTTGATGAGCGCTGAGTTCTGCTGTCTGCATAATGAGGACTGTAGCAGTCAGACAGCTGGCCAACCACTTCAGCTAGTAAAGCTATGATAATAGAGAGGGTTGGAAAGCCTTTTGAATAGCATTCTGTAGATGGACTGAGGCTGTTTCTGGGAGGCAGTTAGCATTTTGGGGGATGAGATAAACAGGAACTTGGATGGCATCAGACAACAGAAGGTCTAATGGTCTTAATCAGAGATGTTGTAGTGGTACTAGTAGTAATGGTACTACAGACCACACATGTTTGTGAGTTAGCTGTAGTCTCATAGCTAATTGGTGTATTACAAGAAGCATTCATTGTAACAGATGGATATCAACAGTTTTGTTCCAAAAGAAACTATTCAGCCATTGAAAAAGTAACACTTGTGAAAAATAACAAAGCAAAAACTAACTGCATTTTTTAAACAAGCATACATTTTATTTTTTTTCAGTGACAAAAACTTGGCTCTACCAAATGCAACATATATATTTAGAAAATCATAATAGAGTTAATATTTTTTTTTAATTAAAAATGGATAGAACCTTATGGAGAAGAACTTTTCACATATACAAGTGTGTTACTGACTAGCTGAGGTCTGCAGGTGTCTGTCAGTCCATGTCAGCGCCTTGAGCTCTAAATCCTGTTGGTTCTGATAGGAATCCCAAAGCTTATAGTGGCTGCCATCTCCTCAGCGCTGACTGATGTTTCTTATCAGGACCACCACACTGCTGCCACAAGCATATTTTCACATGCTGGTAAATTATAAATCAGTTGCACAAACATTCTCCCACATGTATGACCATGTTCACATAGATTTCATATAGTCACATGGGCAGGACAGTTACAACATAAGCACATTAATGGTCATAGTTCATTCATAAGTGCAGTAATAGTGATTTTTTTATAATACATGGGATGCGAAGGAGATAATATTTTATATAAGCAAAACCTACAAAAGGCGTGCAGTTACTTAAGCTTTCCTCAGCTTAATGGAAAAATAAGTTTATTACTATTTTCTTAGAGTTTGTCAACCAAATGACAAACCAATAACAGAAATATTGTAGTATGTAGAACTACCGAAAAAATAGCCTCTCTCTAACAAAAGTGTACAACGTGCAATATGTGAGGATAAGGGAGAAATCAGACATGCATGTAAATCAGGCCATTCTCCTTCTTTGTACAGCTTAAATACTAACATGCCACATTAAGACTGGACTCTTATCCACAGACACTCTTCTTTCTTTTGGCATAGCTTACTTTAAATGGAAAACGCAGAGGAAATGCTAGCACCTGTTAATTAGCAAGATTAGCAAGATGTTGACTGGGTTATGATGCTGCTCAGGTATTACATTATATGAGTAATGTGCGTTGTTTGGTTGAAAAAAAACAAGCATCCTTCACTGAAAAAGTACACTGTAATGTCATATTTTCACACAGTGAGGTGTTATTTCATATCCAGTTAATATACAATATCAAGAAATTGTTCATTACCAGCTCAAGCAAGCCTTTTAAATTTGAACTTCATGTGTAATTTTATTAATGAACTATTATTGTGATTGCAGTGAAGCTATTCATAACTGTAAATCATCACACCATGTCTTTTCCTCTCTGACTGTCTCTTCTTCTCTGCTTTCTCTGCCTACTTTCTACTGTATACATACAGATTTATTAGCTGGAGCCGGTGCCCCCGGACAGTCACCACTCAGCACTCCCTCAGATCAATAATTGGAAATATTAATTATATCAGCAGAGACGGCTCAGTCAGATGGGGGCTGTTTATGCTCCTGTTACTAAGCAGTGGAGCAACATGAGCTTTGATGGCCCACTAATATGTATTAATGATCCCAGGATAAACATTACTCTATATTAAACCTGAGTGAAAGCCAGAAGACATAACACATATTGTATGGCTATTAGAGTTATTTTATTGCAAGCACTGTAAGTAAGTGTGGTTGTGTAACTGTTGTAAAATGACCTTTACTACTAAGAGATGAGCATCTACAAAACCAGGGAAAAGATTAACAGCAGTTGTAGTTCTGTGCTGTGTTACTGTGCTGTCCTGTGTAGGAGGTTCATCTTTTTGGATAATATGAATGTGAAAGTCATTAGTGAATCAAAGTTCGGGTCTGGAATTTCACCAGGTCTTTGAAAGCCCTTCTAGAGTAGAATTATAGTCTTGCTACTGGCTGTCTCTGGAGTTTCAGCAGTGTGGAGTCTGGGACTCTGTACTGTTCAATTCTGCTAAACTCTACTAGTCATGAACTCATTACTACTGTAGCTAGTGCCAACACTAGACTCACACTCCATACTACTAACAAGCCAAGTCCTGACTACAGTTCCTTAACTTGCTCAGTGTAATTTGAAATCAGACAGTGGAATGTCTTTTGAGGTGGGAGCCCAGGGCCTTTAGTCCTTTTTGAAACTAATAACAGTTTCAGTAAGAAAAGCTTTGCTCCTCAGCTGGGCCAAACTTTATCAGGTTACAGAAGATATAATAAAGCAAAAGCAAACTTAAATCTGTGTAATGTTCATATAAGTTCCAGACAAATTTAAGCACATCAATTTGCTGTCACTTTTGGTCAAGGAATAACAGAAAAAAGTAGAAATCAACTGGCTATGTTTCTGTATGTTTTAGGCACACTGCACACTACATTATGTACTGTAGGCCTGGGGCTTTCTAGCTCACTCCCTGTATAAAACAGCAGCTCACTAGTGCTAAGAGCTTTAATTCAACTGACTGGAGGCTTAACTGGGCAAATGAGGCGGCTCAATAAACGCATATGGAACTATAGATTTGTCAAAGCCCTTAGAGCAGCACAGCTTGTGGAGTGAGAAAGAGAGAAAGACCAGGGCTTGAACCAGGAAAGCAAAAACTATATTTTCTTCTGGAGGAGGAAGATCAAAAAAAAAAAAAAAGGTAACTAATTTGAAGGTTGTGGAGTCACTGAGTTGTGGTGAATCATTAGAGAAGCTTGTTCATTTGTGTCTAAAACATTCAGCTCACATTCATTTCAGCCTGGTAATGGCCTTTCAGATACAAAACCACCTATTGAAAAGAATTGGAATTATTACTAATTACTTTTCACTAATTACTGAAGTCCTTCAAAAGGACATTGTTTCTTCAGCATAGTATATGTTGAAGCATTTTGTCGGCCTCTCACCAGGAAGGACACAGAATTTAAAATGAGTGTTTCAATTATAAACAGCTCAGAGATTTTTGTTTCCTTGATCTTCCTTTATTATTAAACTTGCAGAAGTCATGTCTGCATGTTTGTATTTGACAAATGCATTTTCATTATATTAACACTAGGAATGTCATGTCTTGTTTGGTAACTTGATGAACAATACAAGGAACTTAAATCACATGTCCTCTGGTAGATTGCCCGAAAATATTAGCAAAGAGAAGTTAAAATCTCTCTCTTGCTATCCAAATTGAAAAGATATTTTCTTCATTTGGCCAATTTATAATTGATGTCCCCAAAAAGCAGGCAGTACATTTTTAGCAGAGGTGCCTGTAGGGAGGCAGGTGGTTGATTTGTAAATACGCAGTGTTTGTATATAGAACAAACATGGACTGTGATTAGATTCAATACTTTTTCAGTGAGTGTTTCAACGTGAAAGGCAGGAGGGTGGAGTCAGAGCATCAGCCATGTCACTCTACAAAGAAGCAATCTTATCTAGAAGTTACAGGCAGCTTTCTTCTTCCCCTTTGCTTTTTCACTGTATCTCTGTCTCTTTTACCTTTAATTCCATTGTCATTTTACACAACCTCTTTTGCTTTTAACCTCCCTCACCTAACCACTGTCTTAACAAGAAAATATCACATTTAAAACACGTGTTGCTATTTTTCACTCACCTTTTAGGTTTGTTGCAAAGCTCCTGGCTGCAGCCCACAAGAGAGTAAAATCACACCCCAGAGTATGAGAAGTTAATGAATAGTCTCCTTGGCAACAGTGGCACCTAAAACATTTTATTAAGTTACCGTGTCTGTGCATGTTTAAGCATGCATATAGTATAAATGTGCCTTGCAATGTGCACTTAATTTCAGCTGAAACTACATGATTTTCTTCAAGGAGAATGGAACAAACTGAGGGCCATCAGTGGTGACTGTTCAGGACCATAGTGCATTGCTGTGGGGCAAGTAAATAGACCATTAAGCTGGCAGTTTGGAGACTGAACAGTAACTAGCTTTAGAGAGTGTTGCCTCCCACACACTGGCACCCTGTCGAGAAGGCTGAGATCATAGCTTAGTAGAGGAGCCTCAGCCGCAGATTTGGCCTCCTCCATCTCACATTTGAACAAAAATCAGCTGGCAGGATGGAAGCATCTTTTGTCCATTGGACATGTCAAAATCCAAGCTGTCCTGTGTTGTTGTAAATGATCAGAGGGTTGTAAAGTTAGACTGTGAATTTGTCTTGAGGATGCCCCCCCCCCCCCCCACCCCATTCAGAGGTGTTGGTCTCAGAGGTTGCTTCGAACACGTTTGATACTGTGGTGGTTGATTCTGTAATTTAGCAGTACATGCCGTGGAGCAGAGTGCCCTGTGGCTTGGCTTTAGTGCGCTGTAGGGTTACTTTGCTTATGCTGTAAGAAAGCACTTGTAGACAGGGAGGGAGAAGGATGTGGAGCGAGCCAAGAAACAAGGAGCTAAAACCTCAACCTTCACAAGCATAACATCCTGCCTGTTTTCCTACAAAGACTTAGCTGGTGCTAGTTATTATTTACGATGGGTAAATTTATGGAATAATTTCAGTGAGGGAAGGTTACTCAGCTCCTCAAGGTGAAAATGGATACGTTTAGTGCTTAATGAATCGGGCTTGAGCCTCTCCCCCATATATCAGCATGTTATTAAGACATTTTAAAATCCCATTATGGTGTTTCTCCTTGAACATGTCATGCTTTTATTGGACTGCCCTGTCTTTAAATCTGACCTTTTCAGCTATGCTCTGGAATTGAACAGGAAAAAAGATACATGACAGGACGATAGAACAAAATATACACACATGTAGGTATAAAAATATCACTGCTGGACAGTTTTCAGTGATCTGACGGGGTGCCTGGTAATGGCAAATAGTTTTTAAGCAATAAAAGGATGATAGAATACTAGCTACAAAAGGTTTACTGTAAATGGTTAAGTGTGATAAGATGCTGCTTTTATGTTCCAGTAATCCTGTTATGCTGTTTTTGGCCCCAGTTTTATTAAAATATATGTTTTTTAAATTATTAAATCAAATTGTTTTGGGCTAAATCAAAGCAAGAGGGCCACAGGCATCACATCTGTGACAATAAATTTTGCTGTAAGCTTCATGCTCTGCTACGGTACATATATACTTATTATATGCATGTATGTATATTTAGTATGTGTGCTAATATGTGACTAGGAGGCATATGTAAAAAAAAAAACAACAACAAAAAAAACATCACTGCAGCTGTAACAAATATATTGTAAATCACAGTTAGATTTTTCAAACTTTTCCTCCAAACAAATCAGACCACAAGTCTGGTAAAATTGTTCAATAATGACAATAATAATGACAAAAGAAGGCCGTAAAATAGGGAATGGAGGAGAGCGTGACACAAAGACTGTGATGACAGAGGCATCTAATCCAAGCAATGCCATTCTTATCAGGGTTCAGTGGATTAGCGTGAGCCTCCTAACCAGAGAATCCTTCCCAGCCAGACACTCTCCACAGCCCAAGGGCCTAGATCAATAGGCCTGCATTGATCTCTCTCCTCCTGTGGCTGGATTCACTTTTATTATAACTGCCTCTGCCTCTCTCACTTAGACACACATATGCCACCCCTCCAAGCACCTGCCATGAAAAGCTGCAAATACAAAAGGATTAAGAGACATATATACACCCACATCCTATTTTATGTGTGAGCAAGAGCTGAGGTTGTTTTGTTTACAATGAATAATGGGCAGCAGAAACACTATAGTGTCAAGTCAACTTAGCTGCATGATAGTGTTATGATTTCCTCTCTAGCTTTGATCAGTATCGTCGAACAGCTATTAGTATGGGAGAGAGGACCTGGGCGCCTCTGGTTTGTGGCCTCTTGTTGTAGCACCGACAGCCAGCGCTAACCTCTCTGCTGCTCTTTTTTCTCTCTCCTCCAGATGACTCGCCCCATCCAGGTGAAACCGGCTGACAGTGAGAGCCGTGGAGGTAGTTGTCTTCTTTTCTTCATCATTTATTCATGTTCTCTTTTCATCTGCCTTATCTGGGCTAATTCTTTTTTATTCTTTCCCTGTGATCCCATCCGTTCCACTCTTCTAAATGCAATATTTCTTTCTCTGTTTTTATCGTATGCCAATTCTATTTCATTTTTATGTTATTGCACTTACGTCATTTTAGTGAATTTACTATTGCAAACAGATACAGTAGTTTAAACAAATTTTGTGACATCAAATCCAAAGTGATGTGATACAATACCATCTTTGTACAAATACCTGCCTCTCAGCTTGTGGTTTTTACCAAATTTTAGTGTAACCTTTTTTAAGACAATATATATTGTAGCTTTTTTATTTGTTACTGGTTCACATACAGTGGGTTTATTGTGTAATCTTTATTTATTTTATTTTGTGCAGCCTCATCCCACTTGTGCCCTTGTACTGGTTGTAATTGATTAGCAAGTCTGTTATTGAAAGGAAGTAGGGCTGTGCTGAGCTTTCCTGCTGCCAGTCTCTCTTTTCTTGTTTCCTATGCCAAGAACATTATCATTGCACTGTAAATTACATAGTGATTAAGCTCAATACTGGAACCATAGCTGCGCAAATGCCCCGTTAAAGCCCACATTGCATGCTCTGTGTACATTTGAAACACAAGAGTAAACGGTATAGTGGGAGGGGGAAATGGAGCAGGATCACGTACAGCTTGCCAAACAATCAATACATTTGCAGGGTTCCTGCCAAGATCCTCATTACTTGGCCTTAATTCTGTCGTCTTTGATCTCTTCTGATTTTGGAGGCTTCCATTTACTCACTGCCTATCTGCATATATGTTAATGAGATGAGGAGGTGGGAGAGATGATGAACCTTACTGTTATTTTTTGGTGCATATTTCATGTGCCACCCTGTAACAAAGCAAGTCCCTTTTTGTTATTTAATGGAAGAATGCTGTTTTCAGCCTTTCCCATGCTGGTGCAATGAAGGAGAGGGATTTGAAAATGAAAAACCGGCAGGGAGAGCAAATATACAAATAATGCCAACTGCATACAGCTGCTGTGCTGCACTTCTGAGGCTTTACCTCTGCCTGTTTTAGCTGAATTAGGATGGGTGATGGCTGGCCACTTGGCTGACTGTCAAATGCACAGTCTTCAAAGGACACCATAACCCCTTGAGATGGATGGAGGAGGCCAATAAAGATCACTGTCTGTCCTCTATGCTTTCTTTCTTTCTTTCTTTCTTTCTTTCTTTCTTTCTTTCTTTCTTTCTTTCTTTCTTTCTTTCTTTCTTTCTTTCTTTCTTTCTTTCTTTCTTTCTCTCTTTCTTTCTTTCTTTCTCCCTACCCAACTCAACCATTCTTTCAGAGAAAGAGGAGTGGTGAGACAAGCAAAAGGGTCTTGTGCTGTCAAGATTGATGTCCCCTATAGCTCCATTGATTTTGCCATTGTGGTGCTGTGTGTCCACATTAACAATGACACTCAGCTGTCTCTTTACTTGGTTGTGAGTGGCTGGTTTTAAAGCTCCCAGGGCACTTTGGTCAGTATGGGGTCTTCTTATTGGCCAGCCGTGGGGACCCCACTGAGGAACAAATGAGTGCTGGAACAGACCTGAGAGTTGCACATCATCTTAAATGAACAGGTCAGAGTGGTGCCACAGGGGCAATCTAACACTAGCGTGACTTTAACAGGTTAGGAGATAGAAGGGAAAGGGGGAGACAGGGAATGTGCAAAGGGTAATAGCTTTAAATTGCAGATTATCTTTTTGTTTCTAATCTGCTGGCCTGGATTTCTTTCTGTGATAATTACTGGCAAAGATAACTTTGGTTTTATCCATATCTGGTCTTGCTACTGTTAACTGATGCTCCTTAATGGCCTACAAGCTTTTGCTTTTTATTTGCTGTAAAAAAAATAAATAAATAAATAAAAAAATATTCTCAAGATTCAGAAATACCAAGGGCTGAAAGAAGAACTAGAAAAGATGTGGAAGGTAAAAGCAACAGTGATCCCCGTGGTAATCGGCACCCTCAGGGCTGTGATCCCGAAACTGGGAGAGTGGCTCCAACAGATCCTATACTGTGAAGAACCCTCAAACTCCCAGGCCTCCCAGGCAACACACACCACCAATAGGGGTGAGAAGGGAAATTTTTATACATATACTGTATATATATATATATATATATATATATATATATATATGAGCCTCATATATATATATATATATATGAGGTACACCAGAGAAATAGAAGAAAGGAGAATAAACGGTGTTCTCCACTGAACCGTCCAACGTCTACTCCCAGTGGCAGGGTAGTAACATGAGAGCATCCAAGAAAGGGTCTCAAGCATGTCAAGTATGAAGAACTGGAAAGCCCCGGGGCCTGACATGATCCACACCTACTGGCTAAAGAAGCTAACTACACTCCATGAGCGCCTGGCAGCTCAAATGACACAGCTGCTAATGGATGGGACTCACCCAGAGCGGCTAACTGAAGGGAGGACAGTCCTGATCCTGAAGGACCCCTAAAAGGGAGCAGTCCAGGGAGACCAACCACAGACCAACCTGTGCACCGCCTGGATTGACTACAAGAAAGCCTATGACTCAATGTCTCACACATGGATCTTGGAATGCCTCGAGCTAACATCAATAAGACTCTAAGAACATCATAAGGAACTCAATGGGACTGTGGAAAACAACCCTAGTGGCCAACCTCAAGCTGATTGCACAAGTCTCCATCAAGTGTGGCATCTACCAAGGAGATGCTCTGTCCCCGCTGCTGTTTTTCATAGGCCTGAAACCCCTCAGCCAGATCATCACTAAGACTGGTTTCGGATATCGACTACAAAATGGAGCTACCATCAGCCACCTCCTGTACATGGATGACATCAAGCTGTACACCAGGATTGAGCGAGACATCGACTCACTGATTCACACCACCAGTATATACGCAAACAACATTGGAATGTCATTCGGCCTGGATAAGTGTGGTCGGATGATAACAAAGAGAGGGAAGGTTGTCAGGACTGAAGAAGTTGAACTTCCAGAAGGCAGCATAGCGGATGTTGAGAGAAGCTACAAGTACCTTGGAATCTCACAGGCAAATGGGAACCAAGAAGAAGCCACAAGGAAAGCCGCCACAGCCAAATACCTACAGAGAGTAAGACAAGTCCTAAGAAGTCAGTTAAATGGGAAGAACAAGGTCCAAGCCATCAACACCTACACCCTGCCGGTCATCAGATACCCCGCTGGCATAATAAGCTGGCCAAAAGAGAAGCAACTGATATCAAGACAAGGAAGCTCCTAACAATGCATGGATGGTTTCACCACAAATCCAGCATCCTGAGACTGTACACTAAGAGGAAGGAAGGAGGCCAAGGACTGGTGAGCATCAGAGTCCCCATTCAAGATGAAACAGCAAAGATCCATGAGTACATCAGGAAGATGGCCCAGAGTGATGGAATACTTAGTGAATATGTCAGGCAACAGAAACCCGATGCAGAGAAAGAGGAGCAAGAACCATCATGGCAGGACAAACCACTGCATGGTATGTACCACCGACAAATAGAAGGAGTGGCTGATATGAAAAAGTCCTACCAGTCGCTGGAAAAAGTGGGACTAAAAGACAGCACAGAGGCACTAATTATAGCAGCACAAGAACAGGCCCTGAGCACAAGATCAATAGAGGCTGGGGTCTACCAAACCAGGCAGGACCCCAGGTGCAGACAGTGCAACGATGCCCGAGACAATCCACATAACACACATGCAAGCAGGTTGTAAGATGCTAGCAGGCAGGGCATACATGGAACGCTATAACCAAGTGGCTGGCATAGTGTACAGGAATATCTGTGCTGAGTATGGGCTGGAGGTCCCAAAGTCAAGATGGGACACACCTCCAAAAGTGGTGGAGAATGACCGAGCTAAGATCCTGTGGGAATTCCAGACACAGACCGACAAACAGGTGATGGCTAACCAAACGGACATAGTAGAGGACCACAGAAGAAAGGCGTAGTGGTAGATGTAGCAATCCCAAGTGAAAGCAACATCAGAAAGAAGGAACATGAGAAGCCTGAAACATGAGAAGCTTGAACATGAGAAGCTTTGTGACCTTCAAACTGGGAGAGTGGCTCCAGCAGATCCCAGGAACAACATCAGAGCTCTCAGTTCAGAAGAGCGCAGTGCTAGGAACAGCTAAGATACTGCGAAGAACCCTCAAACTCCCAGGCCTCTGGTAGAGGACGCAAGATTGAGGAAGACACACACACCACCCATAGGGGTGAGAAGGGAAATTTATTTATATATATATATATATATATATAAATGAGGTATATATATATATATATATGAGGTACACCAGAGACATAGAAGAAAGGAGAATAAACAGGGTGTTCTCCATTGAACCATCCAACGTCTACTCCCAGTGGCAGGGTAGTAACATGAGAGCATCCAAGAAAGGGTCTCAAGCATGTCAAGCATGAAGAACTGGATTACTGTACTGATTACTGATTACTTATTACTGTCAGTATTTCACACTGTCAAAACTGCCAACATTACATTTTTGGTATTTTGATCCTTTTTCATCTGCTGTTGCCAAAATCCAGATCAATAACTCAGTGTGGTGTACAGGAACTGGAATACAAGTGGATACAAAAACTATTAATTAGCTTCTCAGTGCAGTGGAGGAGGGACACCAAGAACAGATTGAATCTGGTCAGCTCCCTTATGGGCCACACTCCTAGTCCAATAGGAGGCATGTAGTCCTCAGTGTACACAGCCACACTACAACACACAGTCATACTAATTAGTCCCTTAATCTCATTATGGAGAGGACAGGTCAACTCACCTGTGCCAGGCTGGCCATCCCTTAGGGAAAGACCTCCTGGACCTACACTCCTCCAGGAGTAAGTCTCTGCTGTTATTAAGACCAGACTGGCTCAGTCCAGAACAGTGTACGCTGTTACAGTGAAAAATGGAAACCGCTTTACTATAATCATCAGAGGAAGACAATAGAATAGATTTTTCTAACTAGTACTTGATGACACTTGGACATTGGATCAAAGCAGATCAAAACAGTTTTCAGTTAAAAATCTTTCTAACTTTCGCCTTATCAGACACGAAGAACAAAGCAGTAAAAATTACAGCACATCAAGCCACTGGGCTTCATTGAAGACATATCAGAAAACCGCATAGGCTATAGAAATAAAAGTGAAATAAACGGTAGAGTAAATCCATCCAAACACTCTGTCAGCCCCTGCTGCCGCCTAACAAAGACACACTGTGAAATGAATATTAATGGCCAATCACCTACCTAATCTAGCAGAACCGCAGTAGTTACACATTGAGCCACCAGCACTGTGCATGTCTCCGTCACTGATGACGCAGACCATTCTGGGATGTTTCTGCTAGGGAGACGTTTAAAGAGGCGCAGCGCAGAGCCAGCAGGGACCTGTCTCTCTTGTTTTCTCCTCACAGGCCTCTGATATGAAATAGATTGATTTTCCATCACACATGGCACTGATGACTGGCACTGACTGCTGCTGATATTTCATTTTTGAAGGGCTGCTCAGTGCCTCCTTAGAGGGCTTGGCGTCCTTACACAGGATAAAACAGCTTTTACCACTTTGATTTCATTCTAAACCCTTTATCAGCTGCACCCCCTTAACATTTCAGCATTACTATCTGTCCCTTCTTGTTTCCATTTTTATGGGCTGTCATTTCATTTGATTTTCTCGTTTATAGAATTTTTTTTTGGTTAATCTTAAAAGACCTGTCGTGCTCACAGGCTAAATAGTTTTTGATGCAAAAGCTGGATTTCTGCATCCCTTCATGACTCTTCTCACTTCACAGCTTAACCCTTTGTTAAAGTTGTGAGATTGTCCAGAAAGCAGAGATAGGAACAGGCTAGCTGTCAGCTGGGGCTCTGTTGGTGTTGCAACAGGCCTGCCTGGCACAGTTGAGCTACAGCCCACTGAGGAGGCCTGGATTAGAAACAGGCTCTGGCATTATGAAGGCAGGCCTGCCACCCACACATGGACACCCACACAGAGAGGACAAACAGGCAACCACATACCCATAAGGCCCTGACACACATACACACTCTCCTTTTCCATGCAAACACACACACAGATGCAGTGGAAAGCTGGATGTAGATCCTAAAAGAAACACTCACACAGGGGCATCCCCAGCATAACTTTTCCTTTACACATATGTTAAATGAAAACGGTCAGTTTTCTTTTCATGAGCTGTGTTTCATGTTGCAGGCCAAAAGGCAGCACTGCATTGTGTTTGTGTGTTTACTTCAACTGAAGGACAATGAAAAGGTTTGCTCCAGTTCACTGAGATGTGACGGCACAAAGAGAGAGCGAGAGGCAATGTGTTTAATGGAGAGGACAAAAAAAAAAATGATTGGGAATCTAGATTGAGAGAGCAGGGCTACATGCTCTGTTGCTGTTCTGCACTCAGTTTTTGATGATGAATTTATCTGGCGTAAAAGACAACAGAGTGGTCCATGTATTAAACATCAGTGGTGTTCTCTTTTTCTTACTAGAGAGACGAGCTCCCCATGTCAGAGCAGCTCAGTAATGAACCAAGCAGGAAGGCCTCTAAGCTCCACTGATCCCCTCTAGAATGAAGGATAGAGGGGTAGTTAGAGGGAGAGGAATGAGGGAGGAAAAGATGAATGGTGAGAGTAGAGAGGTAAAAGTAAGGAATTTGTTCTGAGACACTGAAAGAGGGGAACAAGTATAAAATAAACAGAAAAGGGTTGACAAACCAGCAAGAGGGAGGGGTACCAGGGGCAAAGTAAAAAGATGAACAATCTGTCTTCTCCCTTTGGAAAGAAAAAACTATAGATTACTGGTCACAGGATACTTGGCTGGGCATAAATGGAGAGATCTTGCAATAGTAGGGAGCATGTTCAGAGGTTGTGGGGATCACGGTGAGCTAATCCAATGGTAAGGCCAGCTGTGGGTCACACATTCAGAGCTCACACTCCAAATCCCCTCTGCTGCTCTTACACAAACAATACTGATACACGGGCCTGTGCTAGAGTTCAGTCAGCTAACTCCACCAATCCAGCCTGGGATGTTCAGGCCATTCTGCCTGTAAGCTCTTAAATTTACCCTCACATCAGCACAAACCAGTTTGTTTCAAAGTGGGGAGGGGTGGGGGTGAATTAGGTTTATGGATGGCAGACAAGAGGAGAGAAAGCAGGAGAACAACAGACAAACAGAGAGAAAGAGATGATGAAATCATTTCTGTAGGGATTGTGTTTTGCTCCTGAGGGTCAGATTGTGCTGAGGCTGTAGGAGTTATGCAGAGTCAATGGAAGAAGTAGATCACAGTTCGCTAATACACTTGGTAGGTGGAGATCAATTAGCCTTATCTAACAAACTACTAACGATAACGCTGATGCAAAACTTGCTGACACAGCAAAGAACAACAAGAGAACATAGAGTGATGATGTAATGGATTTATATACTTAAAAGATGCAATATTTCTGCAAACAGTGTCTCTTACTCTATTTCCAACAAAATACACTATTAGTGCAGCTTCTGTGGTACACTCAGTCAGCACATACACAGACTGAAGTAGTAGCAAACTTACAAGGGGTAGACAAAGTGAGTGGAACACCTGATAATAACACAGCATGAACAAGAGCACAAGTTCTCCCAACACTGCAAACGTAATTGCTGACAAAAAAAATTTGGATATTGTAAACCTCACTATTGCAGGCCTTCATTTGATGCTATGTTGCAGTTACTTGTGAATATGCATGCATACAGAAATGCTTCTAAACACACATTCATCCTCATGCACCCTTTAAAAAAATAATAAAATCACCTCCACTACGTTCCATGTTCGTTGCAATGGTCTCGTAGCACAGGCGGATCAGCAAAGGTTACTGTTGAACACAGAAAGGAAAGGTCAGAAATCATGTTTAGTTTTCCTGGGGCCTGGAGGTAATTCCAGCCAGCAGATTGTGTTCAGACGAGCAAGCAGGCAGGGCAGGCCAGCGGTGGTGATGTTCATGCAGAAGGAAGCGAGGCGGGGATAGGGACAAGGTTATCCAGTCAGCCACTGCCTCTAAGCCCCTCCGCTGTCACCCTTAATAACACCTTCTCCCTTATCACTGCAACAATCACCTTGAGAAACAAACTTGTCTTCTTTCAGAGAGGGATGAATATGGGGAAGGGACAGCCCCCATATGCATCTTGTCTGTCATTCTCATTAGAACACCTTTGCTAGAACATGCTTTTGTGACAGACAGAAAGACTGCAGATCAATTTAGAGCTCAATTCTCTACATTATAATTTTCTCTTTCTCGTTCTTTGTCTCTCTCTTGTTCATTTCTCAGTAGTCTTTGAACATATGAGAACATACAAGCAATGTACAGTAGTTCAGGCTGCTGGGAAAGTAAGGAATCCTAAGTTCTGTGCCATGAAAATGTAGCACATTAATGTTTCAACCATAATACATAGATAGTCTCAGATCTTAACATGACTGCAAAGAGAATTAAGGATAATAAAATGGGCCATTATTAGATTTTTGCAACATGCTGTTGTGGGTTATAGTGGAGTAAAGGCTGAGACTAGAAACAAAGCATGTTAATAAAAAATGTATTACATGTCAATTATTAACTGTGTCTGGCAAATTTTCTTGTTTATTTGATAATTTATTGTCTGTTAGGTGTTTTCTGGAATAACAAAACTAATCTCACTATAACACACACAGTATCTTCTATTTACAGTGCATGCTCGATAATCAAAGAAGCTTGCTATGTAACTCTACTTAGATAGAACCTATCTGAACTTACTTAGAACTCCTACTCTATACAGTGGCATGGAGAAGGGTAAGAAAGTTGCCCTTTTCAAGGCTTGACTTTATTTTGTGAACTGTTTAATTTTATTGGACATTTCATTTCCAGTCACCTAAAACAAGTACATTAGGAGAAAAGCAGTCTAGACCTGGTTTTGCTTTAGACTTATTCTGTTAAAGATCTTTTTGTAATCCTAAATTCAATTTAACTTGATTTTAAAAAAAAAAAGAAGAAAAAAGTGATTCTTACAGATTTGAATTAAAAATACAGCATATGCTTAATTAAACAATAATAAACTTTGTGTATTTTAATTGAAAAACTTCTCTATTTCTATTAGAAGTTACATGCTGATGTGAACTGTTCTGGCATATGTACCCACAGTGTAAGCAGGTAATGACAGTGACAAGCCAATACCGAAGGCTGACAAACTACAGTGTGTGTGTGTGTGTGTGTGTTTGTGTCCATGTTCAGTGGACTTAGTGCTCTGTGATTGCATTGGAACTGGAGGCCAGGCAAGGGCTCTGATTGGAGGACAGATTGTGCAACCTCTGCCAAATCACTGCAATCACCCGTTTGCTCCTTCTTTCTGCTTTAATGATACCACTTCATAAGGAACCATGCTCATCAAGCAACCCACTATATACACACACATACACACACTTATACAAACGGTGAGGTCAGGCTTGGCAGATTGGGTGGGGCACGGCATGCCTTAGAACAGGGAGGGGAGGTCCACCAGCAGATGGGAGGAGATTAAAGAGTAGACTGGAGACACATGCAGTCAAGCAAATGTGCACACACAAACTCGTGCAGGCTTAATGTACCTTTCCAATCAATATAAATCTCAAAGTCAAAACAATGGTAATGCTTTTTTAAAATTTTTACACCATAATTTCACTATGAAAATGTTAGTAGAACTCTACAGTATCGTAAAACTAAATATTTTAACATGCCACCTTCAGATATTTGAAAATACCAGCTTATATATTTGAATATTTTATAAACTCAAACTTTTACATATTTGGTGCATGCATGATCATATTAACAGATTTTGGAGTGAGCATTTAAGCTGAACATGTATAAGCCGGTTTCAGCAGCAGAAAGTTAGAGAGAAAACAATCAGGTGTAAAATTAAACCTGCCTTTAGATTCAGTACCTGTAATAATGTAGGTCCCCATGTCTGTTCCTCCAATCTAACATCTCCTTTATCTGTCCATCACAGCATATTAATGTCATTAGTCTCTCTTATCACCCTCTGTCTCTCTTGCTGTCAATCCATACCATTCACTTAAATCACTGTGTCATACTACCATTGGACTGGAAAGGACACCTGCTCCAACTAAATGATTCCAGCACAGATATGGAGGCAGTGGATTAAAATGAGATTAGTACTCCTGCATGCCAAAGAATACAGAACTTAGTCGAATATTCAACCTGTTAGAAGTTCAGCTGTCTATTGTTATGTCTAAGTCTGACTTAAACATTTGCAGCCTAAAGTAATGACAGCAGACAAGGACATAGGACACAGGGGTGGCGAGGAGCAGCGCGCGTCTGTGATGCATCATTAGGGAATGCCAACGTTGGTTCAATGGGCACCATAAAGAGGCTTTTAAATTAGGCCTAGCCATGTTTCACCTGCCTTTACCATTTCACTTGCTGAGGCGACAAATAGTGCCACGAACACACATGCACTGTGACACACGGTCCTGTGATTACCCACCCGCCCACTCTCCATTCACAGTCTTTCCACCCATCTGCCAGTCAAACGAGTGCAGAGGTAATGGAGAGAAAAGCAGTCATTCTGGAGCTGTAAAACTGTAGCAGTCAAAAAGATGATTGGGGTAACCTTTGCTTTGGTGCATGAAGGAAGAATGAGTGTTTTAACATTATTCATAACTATTGGTGTGTGCGTGTGTCTGTAAATGTCTATTCCTCACTGAGTTATTATTACAACACAAAAGCCCTGAAGTATTGATGTGGGTATGCTCTGGCAGCCCTGGCCTTGCCATGGTTCATGGTAACTTGTAATGTGAGTATGTGTTGTTTTTTTTTGTTTTTTTTTAAGCTTACCCTATTTTTTTTTTTTCTTTGACCTGATCCCTTAGATCTTACGTTGCCAGGTTTATCCTCTCCCTTTATGTGTGCTTTGTTTGTCTTTTCTTTCCTTTATTCTTTTTTCCTTACTCTGTTGACTTTCCCCTGGCTCCCTCTCATTGATGGGTCAATCAGGCGAACTGACATTGTCAAGGATGATTGGCGAATGGGTCTCAGTGCAAAGAAGTTAATAAGCGTATACCCAGACACTTCACTTCGTAGAGGCTTGTGGCCGGGTCCAAACACAGGGCATTCTGATTGCCTCTTTGCAAAAAACATGAAGAGGGCTGCCGCTAAAGAATACAAAGACAGCAGAGGTTACACTGGGGAATAAGTAGAAAGAAACTTCAAATGACCGCTGTACTTTTGGCTGTGGGAACTCTGACCTGACACTTGAACCAATTTTATAGAATGTGGACTTCAAAGAGAACTTTAATAGTGGAGGTGGTATTGGGTGAGATCTAAGGGACCAAACTGCCTTTTCATAGTAGATTATCAGCTGAGCTGGATTCAGACTAATGATGAAGATGGGGCGGTGTCTTGATAAGGAAGAGATCCACATCTGCAACAGCCGTTTTGTGTGCTGTGAACCGGTAACAGCTGATACAGATCCACAGAAGTTTTTTTTTTCATTATTATATTTCCCATCTTCGCATCCTCACTATCCCTCAACAGCAATAAACTTGTCACATAACCCAAAACATGACACATCATTGCTTGAAATATAAATAAGCCCATCCGTTACCTATTGATTTTCCTACCATTAGGGAAGTGAATGGCTCAGCTGTTGTTGATGTGGAAGATATTGTGGGTCAATATTGTGTTGCTCTTAAAAGCCACAGGAGATTGTCAAGAAATTCGGCAGGGGCAAAGAAAAGAGGCCAGTCTACAACTCTAATATTAAGAAAATGTCTGGACTAGTTCAGGGACATCTGCCTGGCATTAATGTTATCAGGGAATCAGGGAGCAGTGCAGGCACAATGTGCTTTAGGGAAAGGTACAGCCCTCGACAGCTGCCTGCCTGAACTACTAGCACACATCAACTTAATACGCTGAACTGGAAGCAGGGATTGATTCCTGAATGTTAAGGTGAAACCTTAAAGCACTACCATCTTACTCCAACTGCTGGAGGGAGGGCTACTTTTGGGAGGCGATTTGGAATCCTAATCTGATCAGTTCTCTTAATCTATGGAAGCTCAGTTTAACAAGACCAATCTGACAGTAGGGGCATCAGCCAATGACAGGAGGAACATATTAAATCTGGGACTAAGAGAAGTAAAACAGGAGGATGGCATCTTTTTGGCTACATGGTGGGTGAAATGATAGCTGGTACAGCAATTGCATCGGAGATGCTCCTTTTTCCAGGTCAAGGAGGGACTGAAGCTTGAGATGCTGAGAGATGTCGAAGTGCTGGGCTCGCTGGCTGTCAGCCTTCTTGGATAGTTGTCATCCTATTTGCTATCCCCCACTCATCCTCCATCCCTCCATCCTCCTGTTATTTTAGGGATCTATTCTTGGCCTCCCAGCATGTACAATCTGAATTATTTATCCAGAGAAATGGGATCCCTGCACAACAGTGAAACAGGATTTTATTAGTACCATTCCATTATAATAAACAAAGTGCAAAACCTATCATGATCATTTTTTCCACACCCCAGCAAAGAACTGGGAAATAAGGCATTGTGACTTATGGAGTTTCATTTGAGTTACACTATATCTTGATTATATAATTTTTTCATTATCCTTAAAGAAATTCACAACTTCCCTTTGTCAAATGAATGGTTAAGAGAAAGCTTCAGTTAAAAGCTAACAAAATTAGGTATTGAAGTTTTTGTTTTACACATGAAACACATAACAGAAGAACGATTTTTGCTGCTTTGGAAATCTATTTATTTTAGTTGAGATTTTGCAGTATTTGACATATAATGATATTTATCAATCAATCAGAAATCATTCTGGGTATTGTGAAGATTAGTTCAACAGTATCGCAGAGTCTTAAACTCAACTTGCCCTGCTCTTTTTCATTTCTTTGTTTTTTTCTATTCTCCATGTAGTGAGTCCATATTCTATAGTGGTTATGTGTTTGTGATTGTGCTTTCATGTGATTTTTCTTCTAACCCACATATTAATGTGCTTTCTGTTTTTATTGCACATGGTGATGGCAATTCATTTCCATTCTTATCACCCAAGCCCACAAACAGAACATAAAAAGGTGAAAACAGTCCACATGAAGCTCCATCTCAGTATGAAATGAATGTGACCTACAGATGCAGAGCAGTAATGTACAGCACTAACACAGATGAAACAAAGGGTTCTGTCAAAATTCTGGGCTATCTCACCCATGTGTCTGTAAAAGCCTTTCTGCGCTTCTGCATGCATGTCAAGCTGCCTTCCCTTCTATCTGGATGACATTAATGAAAGGTGAAAGAGGGAATAATCATAGATCACAATATTTTACCCTTGATACAGATGTATGTTCGTGCGCTGCTAGCAGAGATCTCTGCTCAGTTCTGATCTGACATTAGAATTCAATGCTACATTTCTCTCTCCAGCTCACTCGTCTCGCTTCCCCTCTTATTCCCTCTGTGCCCCACACTCCCCCACCTACCTCTGTCCACTCAGTCTACCCGCCTGACTGCAGTTAAAGGGTAAATGTAGCTCAGGGGAAGTGTGCTACCTCCATCACAAGGTCCTGGGGCCCACCATGTGACATGGACCTCCCAGCATCTTGCACTTGCTCTTCTCACCTTCCTCTTTGCCTTTTACTCCAGAACACATCTCTTTTTCTCTGTCCACCTCAGTGTCCTCATTCAGAGAGACTGAAAGTCTGAGAACTGTTTTGCTTAATAACACTGTTGACAATGCAAATTACCAATATGGCATTTTTCTTTGCACAAAACAGAATATATTAGATTTTCTGTATAAAATCATGCATAGAGTGCAAGAATAGAGGTATATCATAATTGATATTATTCATATATATACTTATTTTCTGATACCAACATACACAAATCATTCTATTTAAATCATTTTTAAATGAAGTCAAATGTATTAATAGAGCTCAAAATCTACTATAAACAGAATGCAAACAAAATACAGAAACCACATTTTGGAGCCCAATTACATAGTAGACACTGAATATATTCACTACATTAAACATAGGAAAGCATATGTGTGTGTATATATATTTATATATATATATATATATATATGTATGGAAAAGGCTGGACTGAAAGAAAGCACAGAGGCACTAATCATAGCAGCACAAGAACAGGCCCTGAGCGCAAGATCAATAGAAACTGGGGTCTACCACACCAGGCAGGACCCCAGCACATAACAGTAGGTTGTAAAATGCGAGCAGGCAGCGCATATGTGGAACGCCATAACCAAATGGCCGGCATAGTGTACAGGAACATCTGTGCCGAGGATGGGCTGGAGGTCCCGAGGTCAAAATGGGACACACCTCCAAAGATGGTGGAGAATGACTGAGCTAAGATCCTGTGGGACTTCCAGATACAGACTGACAAACTGTTGATGGCTAAGGGTAGGGTATATATATTGCTGTCATTTCTTACTTACTTTGGATGATGTTTTGATATACAGTATGTACATGTTTTGGCTGGCTAAAATTGCTGTTAATGGATGGTTCAGTTGAACAGGTTATTTTACTGCCACCGAGTTTTCTGTGTGGACAGCAGAAGGTGTTTCTTTGAATGTTTTTGTGTGACGACTGCAGTGCACAGTCAGTGTGTTATTCTGTGTGTGTCTGTCTGCTAATATGCATGCCCATGTGTGTCTAGCTGTGTGAGGCTTAATGGCACCTTTCAGAGTGGGGGTGAGACCATGTGGTCTGCACTGACTGCTTTGGAGGGAAGCAGCAGGGCCCAGCTGGTTCAGGGAGAAGAGCTCTCCGACTAGCCATTGCAGCCTCACAGCCTGCCAACCAACCCGACAACACACACACACACACACAAACATGATCACATAGTGCATGGTTAGAAGAAAATTATACGCAGACAAAAAATGCTGAGAATCACATACTACTATCCATGCAATTAAAAAGATTTATTTTACTACCAATGTGGTTTGGCTATGACTTATACAAGGTGCCGTTTGTCAGTGTGTCTCAGCTGAGCTTGTACATGGATATAAACATACATACACACAAAAAGTGTAGAGAACACTGTTTACTTGGGGACAGTGCTGTGTGCACCCGCAGAGCTTACAGAGATTCAATCATTTCAGCTGACCTGCAGCCAGGATTTGTTGAAAATAGCCGCCTACCTCCAACGAAATTGTCCAATATCCTTGAATGCAACGTGCAGGAAAAAAAATCTTTATTTGTTGGCAGCCAGGTGCTGGCCCTGCAAATTATACATGACCACAGGTCTTATTGATTCTCTCTTGTTTTTCTCTGTCTGATAACACATTGTTAGAGGAAAGTTGGTTCAGTGGACTCCCACAAATTGTTTTGTAAACACAGGGGAAAAAAAAGAAAAGACCAGAAGCTGTCACATGTAACAAAATGAATTTTCTCACCCTGTAATTCTTTATTTCTCTGTGATTCAATTCGTTGGGATCCTATGGTTTTAAAAAATACTATAGAAAAGCTCAGGTATTAAATAAAAGGCCTTAATTAGATGTAAGTATTTGGGTTGGCTCTGTGGCAAAGGAAAACTATTCCCATTTTACTGTATTTACCCACAGCTGCTACAGTACATTTGCAATAGCAGTAATAGTGATTGCTACTTCACCAGCTTTGACAGAGAACAGTGGTTGCTGAAACAATACACATTTTAAATTTATTTCTCCTGGGCTGTAGCAGCTCTATTTATTCTGACCTCCATCCTGCCATACGGTCCACTGGTTCTCTAGTGAAATCTGAAGTGTATCTCTAAATGGTGTGCAAGTGCTGCAAGACTTGCACAAATTAGCTGTGTTAAAGTATATGTATGCCGTCGATGGAGAGAAGGCTCACTGGAGGCACTGTGCTGCTTATCTGAACAGTAGGAACGTGGCCAGAATTATTAGGTAGGCTAACCATAGGCATCCACCCCCTCTAGTCTGGACATTTTAACTACTTTTCTATACAGCAGTTTCTCTCTCTGCAAATAGTCTAAAGGGTAAGCCTAACCAGAGGCTATGTGTGAGTGGATGGACGACAGAGAAGTAAGAGCTCTAAAAGGAATTTGTCATTTTAAACAAATTGGTTCGTGAGAATCAAACTGAACTTTTTTTTTCTCCCATGTAGTTCCAACTGTCAAAATGGACATAAAAAATGGTCTGGAGTGGGAATATTACTACCTACCTGTAAAATCTGTAAACCTGTGAGTGGACCTAACAGTGTGTGGTCCCCAGTTTCTCCATTAGAGAACCAGCTTGGCATTCAGAAGGAGTAATTGGATGGATAGGGTTTCAGCAGGCTTAGCCACCCTGCTGGCACAACATGCATGTCTGTCTCCGTCCCTGGGTTGCTGCTCTGCTAGGCAGGAGTGCATCCAGCTCAAGTGCTGCCACATCCCCTTCAAAGCCTGCAGAGAAGCTGGGCATGGCAGCAGCTGTTGTCCCAGGGGAGTTGGAGGAATTCAGGGCCTCTGGTCATTAGTGGGAACCAGTGTGTTGGGACGAGTCGGGGTCTTAGACAGCTGGGAGACCTCTATCACCCCGCATTCCTTCATTCCTCTGTCCATCCATCCCCCCATCCTTAAGGATTCTGTATTCTCAACCTGCTAGGCTCTCAAGCAAAACCAAGAAAGGCTCAGTACCCTGTGACAGGTGGGCTGTGCTTTTTGAGAAATATGCAGTTTTCACAGGACTTTTTTTTGGTATGTTTTAAGGAAACCTGGGAATGGAAAAAAAGTGTGGTTTTAATCAAATTTATAAACAAAATCTAAAGGAAGTAGACTGTGTGTAAGAGGATAGTGTAACCTTACTTATTCTTGAAAGATTGAAAAGATTTGGAAATTTAGAGCCAGAATATTTAGCTGAATACATCGATTGTGGTAGAAAAATGCATTCATGAATTGTGGATTATTATTTTGGATAAATACTTGTGAAAGTGCTGTATTATTCTAAATAAGATAAAATGCATATGTTAAGATAAACCCTGGTGTTTGCTTTATCCTTGAAGGATATATGTGAACTGTTCTGGCATATGTACCCACAGTGTAAGCAGGTAATGACAGTGACAAGCCCATACCGAAGGCTGACAAACTAGTGTGTGTGTGCATGTGTGTGTGTGTGTGTGTATGTGTATGTGCAGTTCTGAGCATGTTGTGATACCATCTGACTTATGAGTCACTGACATTTGGTGTGTACTGAGACATAAGTCTCTGCTGAGTCGAGTGGGCAGAGCGTGCCTGTGTCTGTATGATACAGTGTGTGAACATCTGGAGGGGGCGCAGGCACCACATAGGTCTGGACCACTGTCGGCACTCATCATGATAGGTTGTCCCTGCTTTTTATTATAGCTCTATTGGGGAAATACATGTATAATACATTTTCCTCCAACAATGTTTATGGGTTAGGTGTAGTTGGGGAATACTCAGCTGTTGCAAAGATATACAAATCAAGAAAAAAACATAACAAAGGCATTTAAAAAAAAAACACTGCAAAAGGCCACTACAGCACATGCCAATAAGCAGTGTTTAAGCATTAACAGCGAACTGCCCATATTTTATGCAGTGCATTAAATAGGCAAATAAAACATGGGTTCAAAAGACAACAAAAAGCCATAGCCTCAACCAGAGTTCAATTAATCACAGATATTGCAAAATTAATGCAACAAGAAGTACAGTTTATGAAAAAATGTGTCTTGAAGATACAGTTAAAGAACAGTTAGACAAAGTGGTTACTGTGATATGTAGGAGCACTCTAGGCCCCTTGATGGTGACTTGCTCCTTTGCAAACAACAGTGGCTAAGGCCAGCTTGACTTTATTTTAGATACAATGCTAACAAACAATGAGTGGAGCAAAGAAACAGATGGACAGTGAAGTGGATTGTGGAGCAGGAGAGGTTTGAGTTTTTGTGTGGATGTTTTGATACTTTTGTTCCCACTGTGAGTCATTATGGCTGGTGATTGTACCTCAGCCTTCATACAGTGCCAGAAGCACCCTGATGTTCAAACATCGTCCAGTCGTGGTGTTCCTGTAAGCTGATGTTTGCATACACACTGCTAAAAACTGGTGAACACTAGGGTGATGTCAAAAACCTTCTTAATTATTAAATAACACATAAGCTGCATAATGTGCAGTATGGATTGGTTTAGTTTATTATTGATTTTGGCAGCGCAGTTTCTGTTTTTGGCAACAACGGTCAGAATTAAGGTTTGATAATGTCAAAAGAAATCCAGGAAAAACACTGTTATTTATATGGCTAATGTATGTAATTTAACAGGCAGGGCATAAGTGGAGTGTTTCTGCTGCATTCACAGCACTAGGCCTTGTGTGATAAACTGCTCCATTCAACTCTGCGTACATGCCCAGGAGAGAACATTTACTTTTTTCTCCCCCTGCATTTTACTCTGTTGGCTTTGCATGCATTGTTAAATGGGGACTGATGGAAGCACCCTGGCCATTACTCACCGCATTGCCTGGCTAATTTCTATGGTCTCACAAGTACAAAGATGTCAAGCAGGAACAGCAGGCTTACCTTGGCTTCCCCTGAGACCATTAATCCTTTGGCTGGTGTCGTCCCTGCTTGCACTAGCTCACCTGGTTCATAGCTCTGCCAGCAAACTGCTGTTTCCAGCCCTTTTCCGTTCTATCTATTTACTTTGGTTCCAAGTCAGCTCCCATCACCAACAAAATGTGACTACAATAGCTGAATAACTCTTTAGAAATATGGAGTGAGTATCGCAAAATCTGTGGAAATGTGTTCTCTGTGTGTGTGTGTGTGTGTGTGTGTGTGTGTGCGTGTGCATGCGTGTGTGCGTGTATGTTTCAGAGAAAGAGAAAAGTTGTGGAGGTGGAAGGATAAAAACTATATAGTAGTAAGGTTAAAAGGGAATAAAACTCTTGCAGGGACTTGTGACCATGACCTTCATACCCGCAGTTCTGTTTTTTAATGATATGCAAACCTTTAAAAAACACATTGCGGAGCTGCACTGAAGCTCTCCGACCTAATTCATTACCACATATTGGACAGATAAACTAGATTAGTAAAAATAACAGCAACAAGGTGTTGGACTAAGGTTTGGTGAGACTCAGTGGGTATTGACTTTTTATGCATAAGTTGAGAATTCAGTGATGGGATAGGTGTGCCCAAGAAAGTGTCCAGAGAATAACAGAGGAGTTACTTTAAATTTGATGAAAGTTTCAAGCAGTGTGACATCCTTGAAATTAGCTCCCCAACTGTACAAACACCCAGTTTTTTTTCTTCACATTAAAGCTATTCATAAATGCTCAAATTTCTGCATCTCACTTGTAGATGGTTATCAGGTGCACTGGCCTGAAATAGCAAGGCTATACAGTATACTGTATGTACTGAGTCATTAAAGAACGACAGCAGAAAACATGCAGTCATCAACTCTACTTATCACCTTATTCTGGACGGCTTTTTTCTATGCTTTATCAACAGAGGCAGACCTTTTTCTTAAGCATTACTAATGCCTCTTTGTGCATGCACTAATTGTAGTACATTTTATATATTAAAATAAATTCATGCAATTGACCCAACTTCTAGATCAATATCTGGATTTTTGAAAGCCATGATCATCAACTGAAATGACGTTTTGTTTGGAATGTTACATTTTTTCAATTGCTCTATTAAAAATAGGAACATTTTTTCTGCTTCTGGGCAGCATGGTGGAGCAGTGGATAGCACTATCACCTCACAGCAAGAAGTCCCCACGTTTAAATTCCATTCCAGTCTTTCAGTGTGGAGTTTGCATGTTCTCCCCATGTCTGTGTGGGTTTTCTCTGGGTACTCTGACTTATTCCCACACCCTCAAGACAGCACTGGGTTATCTGGGGCTAATTAGTGACTCTAAAAAACCTGTAGGTGTGAGTGATTGTCTCTGTGTCAGCCCTGTGATAGACTGGTGATCTGTCCACTATTCTCACCCAATGTCAACTGAGATTGGCTATAGCCCCAGTGACCCTGGATGGACCAGGAGAAGCATTAGATAGTGGATGAATAGATATTTCTGCTTCTTTCCAGAACTTATGAATGACCTGTTTTTGTGTCTATAATGTAACAGTCATTATACTATTTGCCATAATAGTGAACTGTGATGACGATGTTGCCGACTCAAGTATCATAATGTCATGCAAATAGGTGTAATAATCCAAGATGATGTTAAAGACAATGAGATGGAACTGAATATCACAATGTTACCCATAAACTTTAGGAGGTACTCTAAGAATTCACCGCAGTCATTGTTCAGATTATTTCATGTCATGCAGAAGTTACAGAAGAAAAACTACAAACCAGATGTTCAATTTAAAATATATTCGGCTGCATTTCTCCCCTGCTCTAACTCTCTTTATCTTTTCTTCAACAATTTATCTTAATATTTCTGGATGCAGGAACACATCTTCATCCAGCAGCAAATTAAAGGAATTTAGGGGTCATGGTGGTGTTGAGGAAGAAGGAGAGCAAGGGAGGTGGACTGTAGATTACCTTTGCAATTTCAGGAGAGAATGCAGCTTATAATGATCCGGGATGTTCCCGAGAAAGGTCAGCTGAAATTGCAACAAGCGTAATTAGTAGCTTATCAATAATGCATCCAAAGGTTCAATGGGTGTGCAGTGTGTGTGTGTGTGTGTGTGTGTGTGTGTGTGTGTGTGTGTGTGTGTGCGTGCGTGCGTGCGTGCGTGCGTGCGTGTGTGTGTGTGTGTGTGTGTGTGTGTGAACAGGTGCATGAGTTTCTGCACCTAGACACCTGTGTGTACCCAGGAATGACCAATGAGAGCTTTATACTCAGGGGAGCTGCTATAAGCTTTAGAATGCAGATTTCAAGTAACAAACCATACAATGCCTTACAGTAGTGTGGACACAATCTGGTTGTGGTACAGACTGATGGAAAACCTCAATAGACACATTGATCACTAAGTCAATTACTATTGATCAGAGAGTCAAAGTTAGGGGCCACAACGGGGCAGAATATGAGATAAGGGTATATTTTGCATGAAACATGCAGAAAATATTGGAGTATTATGCAGAATTGGTATCAGCTCTCACGCAATCACCAGCTAATTATCTAGTAGTGGAATATATTCCCTCAAGCACCGTCTAGGTTCAGGCACACTCTGTATCATTGGCTACTGCTGAATGTCAAGTCGTCTCTTAGAGGAACTAGATTATTCTATTTTTTACCTATAAAACTTCCAGGAAAGTTATAGAAAGCAGCCTTGATGCTGTACAACTTGTAGTTGAAGAGGAATACTGCAATGACAATTTACTGTATGGATTAGGTAAATAATGAGTTTCATCTTTTTACAATGTGGCAAATCCCATGGTGCAAAATGACACAAATCTAGGTTATGGTAAAGCTCATTGAGCGGCTGTCTTCATTGATTTCATTTCACAGGATTTCATCAGACATAATTAAAAAAGATGCTCTTCTTGCTAGTTTAACTTCTTTCTTGATCAACATTGTTTCCATTTTCTTCCATTGTGTTGCAGACAGGAGCTGATAATGTAGCCTTTACCTTTTGCTGAGCAGAGCATCTAACTGAAATATTAAGCTAGAATAACTTGAGAAATTCAAGTATCTTAATTAAGTCATTAGTCAAACATTCCAATGTTTTTAGACCCTGGCTAGCTGATAAGGAGATCAAGACTGAGATATTACGTCCTTCCCCAGCCAGTGAAGTATGTGAGCTCTTCAGATCAACATGTTTGAAGGAAGCGAGAAACCTGAGGTGCATGTTAGCAGTGGCGGGGTTGCAGAGGGTCAAGTGGACTTTGGGGAATGTAGTTGTGCACTGTGTGTGTGTGTGTGTGTGAGGGTGTGTGTATAGCATTGTTGATGTGTGTGATGCAATGATCCCAGGTTCTTTGGCCCCTGCCTGTTGATAAGTTGCTGCAGAACACATGAACAGTGGAAACGGGAAGCAAGCGAGATGAATGTGATTGGATTGCCGGCCGAGAGCAGCCTTTCCCATCTGTCTCAGAGTCTGCCATCCCATCTCACAGGCGGCAGGAGGTAATTGGGTTCATTGTTCTCACCACAGGATCCCCCAGATTGAAAGCTTCATTATCTGGATAACCATGAATGTAAATGAACCACACGTATGCAGTGGGGTAATGGGGAAAAAATAGATCATTGCTTGCCACAACCACAACACATAGCACACCCGCAAACACACAGAGTGCTCATGCATTTTTTGGAGGGGATCACATGCTAAAATACTTACATGTGTATACCTGTCTATAGAGTTTTTTTAATTTCCTCTCCTTCTCTCTCATACAGTAAATTCATATACACACATCCCATTATTACATGTGAAAACAAAATTTGGCATTAGAGGTGCAATTTTAGGATGGCTTCCTGAAAGCCTGGGTGTGCTCCTCCATGTGTCTATCTGCAAAATAAATGAGTTGTCTCTTCAGATGAAACAAGAGACTTAGTTTTGATTGCTGTTGTAGTGGATCTGTGTGTTTTAACTTTCATTGCTGTAGCTAACAGAACAGTATATGACAGTGATGTGGTGAACTATTGACCACAATTTCTCTGTAAGCATATTTGCATGAGTGGATGGCAGGCACCCATGTATCCATTGGTGCTTCTACCATAAATGGCAAGAGAGAGCCTAAAGAACAACAGTAAGCCTTACATGCTTTGAATAATTCACGCAAAACCATACCCAGAACCCATATCCTTCTCTCTAATTAGGCTGTGTTTGTGGCTGAATGTAAGGCTAAGCCTTTGGTCATGTCACAGTTGATGACAATATGCTTTTAGCTCCAAGATTCACTGGCCTAGAGTCTTCGCTGGCAGCAGCCAGGGAAGGGTTAAATCATCTGCCTTCTGAAAATAAACAGCATCTAACAGTGGAGCCCAACCACTCTCAGATCCACTGGCAAATCCATCAATTAGCTGCAGATGTGATCTGCATTCAAGATTACTGCAATTTAAGCATGTCGGGAAAACAGCCTAATCCGGTCTCTGATGGGCGCTCCAGTTTTCAATTTACTTTCCAGGAGGGACCTGGAGTCTGGTAGGACCTAAGGTAGTCTACAGAGAAAACTGCACTAGCATACCGTACGTAGAGGATGACTGATCACCCCACTGCTCAGAATTTTTATATCTCACTTTATTTCAGAGTGAAGTGTGTGCTGGACTGTGGCCACTACATATTCTGAACATTTGCCAAAAAGACTCCAAAAATATTTAAACCTGAGTGTCCAGACCCAGAAATGAGACCTGATGTGTTGTAGGTCATTGTACAGATTGGAGACTGAAGCGTGGAGCAAAGTGCTGTCCTTACTGACTCTGCCATGCTGTGCTTTTGCATCTGTTGTAGGACCCTGTCAGATTGTGTTTACTTTCCTGAAGGACGTTTCACCTCTGGAAGCCAGGGAATGAATGGAGAACTCGTTTCTCCAGCAGAGACTAGTCAATCACTCTGCATTTATTCTCCTCCCTTGCAGTGGCCTCTCGCCGGCCAGGCGGACAATGGCACAGTCGCAAACTGCAGATGAGTTTGACTCAAAACAAGGACTTATATACAGGGCATGTCAATACTGCTAAGATTGTGGGTGAAATCAAAGTAAAACAATATATGAGAGAGAGGTCAGCAGCACTTTTCTTCATGAGTATATAATAAAACCATGGTCTATAGTGTACAGCATAGCCACAGTCTCCTTCTGTTAGTGAAAGTAGTCAGTGCTTTTTGTGAAGTATACATCTGTTTGTGCATCAGCACTTGACACAAAGTGGATGAGGGTTGCTTCATCTAAAAGAGGTTTGAAGCTTAGCATGGCTGCATAGTTAATGTCATGACTTGGGTCTGGCAGATGGCAGAAACAGTTAGGGATCTCATTAGATCAACCAAGCGTCTATGCCTCGTTGCAAAACCTTTCATTAAAGTTCCATTGCTGGAATACTAGTATCTCACAATATTGGTCAAAGTCAAGAGAGGGTAGAACAAAGTGTTGAAATGTTACAGCTGCATAAAGCTGAGAGATTAAAACGATGCTTGTGTCTAATCAGCAGACAGAAAACAGTTTACAGAAAAGTGGATATGTGTTAACTGGTGTCTTTATATCTATGTGTTTTCATTTGTCTGTGTGTGCTACTGTTTGTGTGGGTGTGATGAGTGATGCATCCTTGCTGAGCATAGCGAACAGGATTGTAATGGTCACAGAGCACATTTTGTACTATTCGCCTTGTAATTAACTGGAATTTGTTCAGCACAAATGTACTGCAAGCGTGGGAAACTAAAAAAAAATCTTCTAGCACAAATTATTGACAGTTGGTGAAGGCAGGCAGATTTTTTTCTTTTAGGGGAAGGATTCAAAGCGCCTTCATGTTAACACTTATTTTATTTGTATTATCTTTAATGACACAGAGGCTAAATGGACCATAGAGAGAACTGATTAGCAGCACCCTACAGCTTGGCAGCCCCAAGTCAATATGGATGTTTTATGGGTTTTTAAAGGACATTTTAAATAAATTTTCATATATGGTTTAAGGCACAGGGCTAATCACAGCAAGCAGTCTTCCTATGAGTGATGCTATGCACTCTCGGGCATCAGAATTGCTGGCTGGAAGTAGTCATTATATAAAAGAGGGGCGTCTTAGACAAAGCAATACACACAGCAGACTAAAACAAATCTCTTTCACATTTGCACTACGAAGTGAAGGTGCCATTATCTTTAATGTTGATTGATGTGATTTGAAAGAGATTTCTGACATTCAGTACTTGCCCTATTTCTTCCATTTTTTTCCAGGGGTTATGTCCAGCCAAGTTAATTTTACCAGGATTGTCTCTACATTTTAACCCAGGTCGAGGCATTGAAGGCATTTATCGCCTTTCTCAATGTTTATGAAAAAAAATAAATTTCCCTTCTCACCCCTATGGGTAGTGTGTGCGTGCCTTCCACAGAGTTTGAGGGTTCTTCGCAGTATCTTAGCTGTTCCTAGCACTGCGCTCTTCTGAACTGAGAGCCCTGATGTTGTTCCTGGGATCTGTTGGAGCCACTCACCCAGTTTGGGGTTCACAGGCCCAAAGGTGCCATCATGGGGATCACTGTTGCCTTCACCTTCCACATCTTTTCTAGCTCTTCTTTCAGCCCTTGGTATTTCTCAGGCTTCTCATGTTCCTTCTTCCTGATGTTGCTGTCACTTGGGATTGCTACATCTATCACTATGGCTTTCTTCTGCTGTTTGTCCACCACTATGGTTGGTTGGTTAGCCATCACCTGTTTGTCGGTCTGTATCTAGAAGTCCCACAGGATCTTAGCTCGGTCATTCTCCACCACCACCAGCCCATACTCAGCACAGATGTTCCTGTACACTATGCCAGCCACTTGGTTATGGCGTTCCATAACCAGGTGTTGATAGCTTGGAACTTGTTCTTCCCGTTTAACTGGCTTCTTAGGACTTGCCTTATTTTCTGTAGGTATTTGGCTGTGGCTTTCCTTGTGGCTTCTTCTTCCCATTTGCTTGTGGGATTCCAAGGTACTTGTAGCTTTCCTCAACATCCGCTATGCTGCCCTCTGGAAGTTCAGTTCCTTCAGTCCTGACAACCTTGACTTTATCATCCGACCACACTTATCCAGTCCGAATGTGTGTAAATACACACACACACACACACACACACACACACACACATATATACATATATATATATATATATATATATATATATATATATATAAAAAATTCCCGTCTCACCCCTATGGGTGGTGGTGTGTCTTCCTCAATCTCGGGTCCTCTACCAGAGGCCTGGGAGTTTGAGGGTTCTTCGCAGTATCTTAGCTGTTCCTAGCACTGCGCTCTTCTGGACTGAGATCTCTGATGTTGTTCCTGGGATCTGTTGGAGCCACTCTCCCAGTTTGGGGGTCACAGCCCCGAGGGTGCCGATTACCACGGGGACCACTGTTGCCTTCACCTTCCACATCTTTTCTAGCTCTTCTTTAAGCCCTTGGTATTTCTCCAGCTTCTCATGTTCCTTCTTTCTGATGTTGCTGTCACTTGGGATCGCTACATCTACCACTACGGCTTTCTTCTGTTGTTTGTCCACCACTACTATGTCCGGTTGGTTAGCCATCACCTGTTTGTCGGCCTGTATCTGGAAGTCCCACAGGATCTTAGCTTGGTCATTCTCCCTCACCTTTGGAGGTGTGTCCCATTTTGATCTTGGGACCTCCAGCCCATACTCGGCACAGATGTTCCTGTACACTATGCCGGCCACTTGGTTATGGCGTTCCATGTACGCTCTGCCTGCTAGCATCTTACAACCTGCTGTTATGTGCTGGATTGTCTCAGGGGCATCTTTGCACAGCCTGCACCTGGGGTCCTGCCTGGTGTGGTAGATCCCGGCCTCTATCGATCTTGTGCTCAGGGCCTGTTCTTGTGCCGCTACGATCAGTGCCTGTGGTTATGCATATATATATATATATATATATATATATATATATATGTATATATATATGCATAACCACAGAAAAATCCTAAAGAGAATACACTTATAAAAGTTTTTTTTTGGTTAGTGACAGCGGTTTAACAGCATCAGGTGCTAAAATCTTTGTTTTGAACTATTACTTACAGTTTGTACAGTATGTTGCTGTTTGTGGCTTCACAAAATACACACCCAATAAAAGAGATTTTGAATGCTCAGGAACTTCTAGCAGATCACAGGCTTGTATCACCAAATGCACAACCAGAAGTTTGATCTTTCAAAGGCGAGAAGCAGAACATGCCTTTGCCCTAGAAGACCTGGATTGAGTTTAGTTGTTGTGAGCATTACGGATCAACACCTTAGGAAAGCAATCGGCAGAACTATTATGCACAGTGATTTTTTTCCCAGTTACCTCTGTTGATAGGAGAGCACGGAGGCCCATGCCGACAGCTCTTTGGTACATGGTGCTTTGCTGGGATCTGTGGAACAGAAACCCAAGCTATTTACAGGGAATACAGCAGCCTCAGAAGTAGCTCCTAGCCTCAGGGTGCAAAATACTTGAAAATAAGCTCCTGGTCTCTTTGATGTGTCTGTGCACCAAATCTAAAGACATTTCAAGTAGTGCTGCCTTTGAGCCAAGGACAAGTCCAAATTGTCTTTTGGAGCTGAAGATGGGTTATGTGGGGAAAAGGGTTAAGTAAAAATCAAGAAATATATTATATAGATTTTTTTGATGGTTGCATTACCATAATGTACGCTTCACACACCTGCTGACAGGTGTACTCCCAGTGGTGTTTTTTTTTAAGATGGCTATCAAGGATATCTAGAGCACCAGAGGTTTATTGTTCATCTGCTGATGAGTGAAGACAGTCGTCTTGGGAGGTTCTTCAAAGGAAAAGATGAGTTTTTATGTAAGGGAGACATAACATTTCTGTGCAACACTCAACCCTGTTTAACAGTTCTAATATGATGGAAGAAAACTGTTCTGGAGAAAATTAAGTGAGTGGTTTATAACATCTGCCTCTTCACAGCTATTTCATTTTGTATTGCCGCTGCATTAAAGGGCCTGTTCTGCGTAGCAATCTGCTGTTGTTGTTGCTGCTCAATAGTTATTTGTCACAGCAGATAAGGCCTCTAGCAGCCCAAACACTGATTGCTTGTCTCAGAGCTTGGATATTACCACCCAATGCAACATAACATGCTCAACTACAGAGTTAAGGAAAAATAGAAAAACACATGCAAGAGATACAATTGTCATAGATTTGTCAGAGAAGTAACATCTTGAATATCAAAGCAGTTATGCTGTTAAAAATGTGACGAAACAAGAAACCGTAAAAAGGGATGGTGGGATGGAGGATTTATTCACATGAAAACAGTTAGGACGTCAAGCAGAGCCTGATGGCCACTCTGCATGGTTCCAGGCTAAGCTATGGTTGGTAAAGAAGGAAGAAAACGTGATGGGGTATGGTAAAAAAAAAAAAAAAGCTTTCCACAATTTCATCCAGCCTGTGGATATGGTAGGACTCATACAGCAGACTGCAGAGAAACCCAGGAGGTCTGAATGGCATACAACATCTGAAAAGAGCTCAATTTTGAAATGGGATGGTTACTAAACTGCTGTAACCATGGCTTTTCAGTTTTCCTTGTGCCACAAAAAAGGCAGATGAAAAATAACATTTCAGTATCTCTGGACTTTGAAAGCTTTCTTTCACTTCAAGAGGAAAGGTAAAAGAAAATTTCTAGACTTTCATGCTTTTACAGTTATTTGGCCATTTTTTTTCTCCTGTTCTATAGTTAGTGAATCACCACCTTACATTTTCTCAAAGACATACTTTCAAAGCAAAGGTCCCTTTTTTGCTGTGAAGTGTTGGTTAAATTGCATGTTTGAACACAAGTTTAGAAGATCCACATTCCATATTATAACAAGAGTATGAGAGCCCTGTGGCACAAAAACAAAGGTAACCTGGACCTGTGGCAACCATGCATTAGTCCAAAATGCAAAGCTTTTAAGTTTACAGGGATGTAAAATTTTGACCCTATGGATGCTGCAACTACATAATGTTTGTCTTTTTTAAATTTTTGTAAAGTTGTTGACTTTCAAAGTTACACACAGGCGTATAGCTAGATCAACTAATGTAAATTGAGTGAAGGTTTCATTTTATTTTTTTGTTCTTGAGAAGTTTGGACATGACATTGCTGAAGGTCTGCTCTGTTGTTGAATAGATCAGATGTGATGCTCTAACAGTGTCCCAGGGCAGGGCCTGTATCACTGGCTGCCATGGAGACAGTACTTCCTCTCTCCCTTGTGTTTCCCTATTATCCTTCTGTCTTTGATGTCTATAAAGGGAAGTTGTGGCCATAATTCTGGCCCAGATTTCTTGTCTAAGCCTGCTGTGTTCAATCGAGGCACCTGCATTAATCCCACGTAACACCTCTGATCAAGGATTTAATTTAGACCTGGAAAGGGTGTACACAGCATGATCCAACAGGCCAGATTCTTGTGTTGACAACATCAGTGATGGATGTGTTTCACCCTGGGCAGAAAGAGATCTCCCACTTTGCTCATTTTTCTGGATACCACAAAGAGAAGGTGTGGCAGATAATAGAGGGAAATCACAGTCTGTTTGTTTTATTGACATTTTTCCCTACAGTCTTTTTTAGATTTTTTGATTTTGTTTGTGGCTTCATGAAGAGAGAATATGTATTTGTGTGCAGGATTTTTCTTGTGATCATCTCAAATTTGTACCAGACTGGAGGTTTAAAGCTGTGATCTACAGTACTAATGGCATATTTACAGTATAAAGCAAACATAGAAGAGAGTGCACATGTCTGGGTTAATGCCTCCTTTTGCAGACAGCCAAAGTGGCAGTATTTATTCCTGGGTGATTTATTTTTCACTCTGATCTTCCAAAGCAAAGTTGGTCTTATATTTTTGTTGGAATAAGAAGTGGTGACTACCATGTCAGAATCCAGAATATTTTACTACATGCCACTCCATCCATACTACATTGACTTATTATGTTACTGCAGGTCAGTAGGAGGAAATTGTAGAAACACTATTATTTCATTTTTTGACATTTGTATTTTTTTACCCCCTTCTGTATTTTCAGAAGTCAGGTCTGAAATTAATGTGAACAACAGCGTGGTTAAATGAACACTCTGACTTTGGCTTCTGTAATAACACTGTCCTCCAATGCAAAAGGTTACATTCACCCATGTGGTTTAGCCAACATTGGTTTTCATTTATGAAAGTCCTTACTCCTTTTCTTTGCTGTCTGCTCCTCCTCTGTGCACATGGGGTTAGATCTACTTTTACACAAAGAACATTGGGTCAAATTTAGTTGGATTGCTTGCTGGGATATTTTACCTCTGGGGAAAGGGTATTAGAGTAGCAGTAAAGTGAGTGATGGTAGTTTAGGGGCATCTGGGTGGATAAAGGTTGACCGGGTTGAAATAACACAACATATTTATTGGAAATTTTACACAGGCTTTGACTTCTAACGTGGCATCTTAATATACCTATGCACTGACAATGTCTGTTTGTACCAACACTTCACATACCTTTCTTCAGTGTAAGCCACCAATTATATGTACTTTCACCTGAGATCCATTTCCATTTAATAAAAATGTCTGCATTGACGTGACTGGGAAAACTCACTTAATGTTTCTATTGCTGTCTCTCTGGAATTCAAAGTAATGTATTGAAATATAAAGGTAAAAACCTCCATTAGAAGTGAAAGTCTCAGTGGCAAATTTTACTTCTTGCAGAGTGTCTTTGATTGATTCATTACAAAAATATTCAGGCCTGAAGCTCCAAACTGAGATAATCACTGTGAGATACTTTCTACAAGTTACCATAATCTCTGTTGAATGTGGTGTCTTTTGTTAAGCCAGTATGACATATTGTTGTTTTAACTTCATGTGGTAACCACATATTTTTTATCACAACAGACAAACAGGTATTTATGGTGTTAGCTAAGATAAAATTAGCACACATTTTCTGTGAATAGCTCTTTTTCTCTAAAGACATTTTAACATAGTGGAAAATCACATATGCATACAATAAAAACAATGATGGCTGTATTGCATTTACCCACTTTAGGGTCCATAATCAAAAGGGGAATGATTGTACTAGCAGTCGATATGAATCTTAAGTCAACACCTAACACTAAAGTGATAAAACTTGATAAATTATTCTAAAATGTTAGACAACTGAAAAAGAACTGTTAAATTGTTAGTAAATTGGATTTGTTGGGTTGTAGTTCTTAAAATATCACATATCTAACTTTTGAAAATGTGATTTTCACTGCAGGAGGGCTTTTAGAGGAAAGAAGAGGGACAAAGTAAGTGATTGGAGAGTAAGAATGCTGCAGTCCCAGTAGATTTAAATGGGTAGCTTTTTCATTTAAAACAGCTAATCAGGGGGGTGAATGTAATTAACTTTATTCAACAAGCTGTTAGGATTAAAACACACAAGTAATGTGAGTCTTCAGGAACAGGACAAGTAACCACTGTTGAATGCAGTATCAGTTGTAACAAAACATGCAATATGTGTTCACAGTATATTCAGTATATTGTCAAGCAGGAGTGTCAAGCAGAGACTTTTAATTCCCAACAAGCCATGAAACAGATAATGAACAATACACTAGTACTGTATCCGTTGTTTTGGTTTTTTTTTTGCATACACAAACACACACATATATATATGTACATATGTGTACATACATACATATACATACAACATACCCCTGTGGGTTTACTGGATTAACCAGTAAAGCACTTTATGAATTAATTATGGTCAGCAGAGAAATGCTAATTCAATGCTGAATAAACTAGAAATAATGTTTTTTCTTCATTTTTGGGCAGATATTTACCTTGTAGTAATGTTTAAAAAAAACAGGTGCTGGAAAATGATGTGTGGCCATTTATGGTATAGTGAGCTGAACCTGGTATCATAGCAACAGTAACTATGGGAATAGAAACCTGCAGAGGGGTCAACGTAATGGCCTCCACTTGGCCTCTTCGTACAAAGGCTCGTACATTGATTTTTCTGATTCACAACATCCATAACCACCTCCACCATTCAACACCCACCACACAAACAGAAAAATATTAATGACTTCAGCTTTAATTTACTCTAAGTCCGTGTCAGACTAATTGTAGCTACACAACACATTTATTCCCAGCTGCACAACACAGATTTCAATATGGAATACATTAGGTTGTGGTTGAGTCTATCTGCATCTGATTCCATCTGTATTTCAGAAGGAACCTCTCTGTTAGTACTTGTCTGTCTCCTATCCCTTTCTTTTCCTCTGTGTTGGCTTGTCGGCTTCAGTCCGTCTGGGACAAACTCTCCAGGGAACCATAATTGACAAGTATGTACAATAACCACTCAGCAGTAAAGCAACTGCCCTTTTAAAATGATGAATTAACTAAACTAATTTCAGATAATCCTTCACCATAGAGGACCACTCTGACAGTGCCAATTGATATTTGAAATGCAGACGGCCCCTAATAATTCTATCCAATCATCCCCACCCCCCACCCCCTTCTAAAGGTGGTGTGGTTGATAAATTGCTGATGGAGCTCTGAGAAGATTAATACAATTTTATAGCACAACATAAGTATGCCCAAACAAATCCAGTACACATACCTGTACACTGTGACGTTACCTTAAACATAGGCTGCATTTACTTGCATGCAGATATGCACAAGCATAAGTCATGTATTTGAAAGGGCAGGCTTAAATCTAGTGGCCATTTGCTTCTAAAAGTTAAGGTCTTATTAGAGGTTTACTATTTTCAATTCTGTTTCTGTGTTGATGCCTTACTGTTCCTACTAAAGCTTCATAGTGTGCTCTATCAACACAGTCCTCCCCTACAGATTAACACTGTCACACAGTTGTAGAGTGAAAAGGACACATGCTGCTTTCGTTGCAATAGAAGAAACCCTTGACCTCCACCTGACATCAACCATTGGCATGCACTGTGAAAACAAAAAATGAACACAACATCTCTGTAATACATATTGGATTACACATACCGTTAGTATATATAGTATATTTTATTTGTACCTAAACCCTTAGTGATTGAAATACTGTGTAAGACTGTTGTACAAGAAGGTTTGGGATCTTTTTAAATAATAGAGTTTTTCTGTATTTGTCTATTTGCCAGTGTTTCTCTTTCCTTACATCACCTCTGTTGTATGATTAAGGAGTCTTGTGAAGGTTACTGGGGTGAATGGAGCAGAATACAAGTTCTTTGATTATAACCAGCACTGAACTGAGAATTGACAGCCCACAGGTTTCTCAATCAAATCAACTCAAATGCTTCAGGATCTTCTCTGGGGATTGGTTACATGTTGCTGTGCTTTGCTTTGAAAAAACTTATTTATGATTTTTCACTATGTCTTCTTGTTCGGTATGTTTTTGGATAGAAGCATCTAAACATGTTATAAATTATCACTATAATTAGTTTCCACTTTATTACATTTATAAATAACATTTGCTCAGATAAAATCATTAAGCACACATGGAAATTGCTCTTGTGTTTTATACCAATCAACCTACTGTAGATGTGAGGGTAAAGCTGTTTAGATATAAGTAAAAGTTTATGTAGTATCTATAGTAATTTTTTTTCTTTGTGCGAGGTAAGTACCTGGTGATTTCACATGGAAGGCAGAAGGTGTCATTCTCTGTTTCATCTATTCACCAATGAGTCCCAATATGTGACCAACATATTGTTGGCCCCTAGAGGTCTGTATGTAATCTTGTATGCTGGGAGCGGTGTGTGGGGGGAGAGAAAAATGCTACACATCTAAAGGGAAACAAGCACACACCTAACAGAATATCCAAACGGTAAGACAGTGTCCTTTATTTGTTAAGCTACTATATAAATATAGGTAAGATTATAAGATGGTAGTCTACAATCATTTTTACATTTAAAATGGTCACCATGCACTCACTGGGACAGTATCTGCTTATCTAAGTACAGTGTGGCATTCAGTCAGTTTGGGTAGTAGCAGTGATAGTCGAAGCAAGTGGATAAAGAGGAAAACAGGATCTTTAGGAGCTTCCTAGTAGATAACTTTGTGCAGTGAGCCACTGTCCCCCTCTCCCCTCCATGCATATTTCATCACACACTCCTTTTTTTATACTACTTAGCTTTTTCCTCCCTTCTAAACTTCATGTGGTGCGTGCTGACATGGCATTTTTCTAACTTGCACACAAAGCCCTCTGGTGCTCAATGTACTGGGATTGGAGTTGTGTTTGTGTGCCAGCTCTTGTGTATATGTTTGCTTTTGTGTGCACCATGTGCTCATGCATGCATACATATGATTACAGGAGATGCTCACTTACTCTCCCCTGTCTTCCCCTCTCTTCACACACCCACATCACACTGCATGTGATCCCATAGTCCCATAGGCAACAGAGAGAGAAAGCTCTTACGGAAAATCCATTTAGTCAGTTGGCACCACCCAAACTACAAAACAGAAATATTCTGAGTTGAAATTCAGATTTCATTTTGTTTTGGCCCTGAGCAATGGTCAAAACTGCCTGGGTGAGAACAGTAAAGGTCAGGGGGAATTAAAATGCTTACTGTAAGGTTTGACAGAGCGAGTGAGAGCTAGGAAGTGATAGAGGGCCAGAGGAAAAGGCCATCTGCCTGATAGTTTAGTTTAAGATGGTGACAGGATTTCTTTCAGTCAAATCTATCATATTTCAGGATATAGATTGCACAGGCAGAATTAAAAAGTAAAGTAGCCTTATGGTTCAATAGTTTCAGCAGCAGAGAATGTATGCTTCACAATGCAGCCCTGCTCATGTCAGGGCACTAGATGATTTGCTGTGACAATAAACAAATCTAATAAATCTGATGCATGAAGTAAAACAGCAACGTGAAAATGTAACTGACATTCGATGAATTCTTACCACCCCTGTTGATGATTTGCTCAATATATAGATATTTATTTCATTACTTATCAAGCAAAATATCTCAGAAATGAAAACAAATGGGCTGTCAAGAAGATTGGGGCAGAGAAGAGAGACACAAAGACAGACAGTGTGTGTGTGTGTGTGTGTGTGTGTGTGTGTGTGTGTTGGGGTGTGGAGGGTGGGATTAAGCATGGATTTTTAAAACCTTTCTCAGTTCTGTCATAAATACAGTGATGATGTACTAATGACTAATGAATTAGGGGTCTTTTTATATCTGCATTGCTCCTTTTTCCCTAAATGTGCTGGTCTTTGTAATGTGAGGCCAAATATGTATTGCAGTTCTAACATAGGTACGTTTTTAAGGTTTAGTTAAGCTGTTACTTTCCTGACGATGCCTGTAGATGCACACAGTGACATCTCTACATCTGCAGACCCAAATTGCTACTGCAGGGTACTGTTCTTGCTAAGAGGTGGCACATGCTGAACTAAACGTTCAGGTTTGATACTATGGCACTGGGGCTCTACATATGCCTAACATTAGAGTGTGATTTAAGATGCTTGCTTGGTTTCAGTGACATGTTTGTTATCATGTTTGTGAAAAAATGTGCAGTCCCCCTCTGCTCAGCAGGATTCTTTTAAACTAAAAGTGTGACATTAACAGATTGTTGAAAGTGCAATCTTTAAACAAAGGTGCTGATTTACTCAAAACACATAGTTTTCTCTGTGGAGACTGATATACACATTTTAACGTGATAATGAACTCAGACACTGAGCAAGGATCCCCAAAGGGTCCTGTGAAACACTCAAATTAGATATACAATGCAAACTAAACCTTTTCAGATATTCACTGTAGAAAAATACAACATATATCACAAAGTGTTTATTTTAGCTTTGTCAATGTATCCCTTTATCTCAGACAACAGTTTGCACTTCTGGCTTACTACAGTATTCACCTGTGAGAGAGGAAGCCAATTTGATATTTCTCATAACAGTTTTAAAAAAACTTAAATGCCCTTATTCACACAGGGAAGAGAAAATGAAAAAGAACAAGAAAACAAATTGTTAAAATCACAATAACCTTTATTTTGCAATTAATTATTCTGAAAAACAAGGGAAAAAAACGATGCAATACAATACAATGTTTCTTCACTGAGTAATGTTTGCACTAATGATGATTGTGGCAGCACATTTTTCCCTTGTGATAGCGGTGATGATGAACATGCTCTTCTCATATTGAAACTAAAAGACAGTGCTTTGAAAAAACATGTCTTTCAACATGCAGCAAACAGGTCCAGTCATGTTTTTATTTCAGGAACCTAAAGCTATGAAATAGACTGCCTATCAATTCTTGCATGTATAATAGTCATCTACCTATCGTGCTGTATATCATGCATGTTTCTTTTCTCACAGATGTAATGCACCAGATGCGTTGAAAGCTTTGCAGCAGTTCATTAGCTCAGCAGTGCAGGGCTCTGTGTAAAAGTGTGACATAAGTTGATCTGATTATTCAGACATGCAGGGATAAAAAAGTTAAAAAGGATGATTAGGGAGCTTCGTTCTCATGTTCGCCTTGGGCCCCCAAAACACTTTGCCTCTCTCGGATTATGAAATGCTTTCAGTAGAATCACATTTTAGAAAAAAGTGCTGATTGACCTTCTAGCCTAATTAAAGTGCACCATCACCAACAGAGAACAGATAAGACTGCTTGGCTGTCAGTGTGACTGACAGGGTTAGGCTCTCCCCCTGCAGTCACATCAGCACTACAGAGGCCATGCACACAAACGGCACATGACAGCACAGGCAGTGGAAAAGCTCTAAGTTTAGCATCTTGCCTGCCATCATGATTCTGCTCCAACTAATAATATGGAAATGGCATAATATAAAAGTACACCAGTGACATGCTTTAGGGCTTATGTATTTAGTTATGTTTTTGCAACTTTACCTCATATAGCATTTCCCCCGATCTTATAACTGTTAACACTGCAGTTTTTTCAGAGTTGAGATGCTCTGCAGTAAAGTGCAGTATATAAAAAAAATGAAGCTGCTGGCTGATGTCACGTGTGTTGAGCTAATCTGAATCCACTTTCACCAGGGTCTCTGTAGTTCTCAGCAGGTGAGTGCTCGGGTACACTTTATATTCCCCTGCAGCTCGTACACTTTTGGACCAGGGAAAGCTGACATGCAGGGTGGCCTGTAAGCCTCTTTTGTCCATGTGCAGTAAAGTCATCTGTCAGCTCAGTTACTCTTGCAGACAAAGCTTCACTCAGATAGCCCATATTCTGGTACATCCTCACTGTCTCTTGAGCTGGAGTTGGGCATGGCCCCTAGCTCTCTCTCTTCTAAACCTCCTCCCTTTCATTTTCCTCTTACTCTCTCTCACTCTCCCTCTTGTGCTTATGTCATCATCTCTTTCATCGTTTCTTTTTTCTCTTTTGCTCTCTAGCTTTCCTTGTGTTTTATCCACGTCCATTGTCTATATTTCTGTCTGCGGTAATTGAACAGTAATATCATAACCTTTAGAAATTATCTTTTTTCCATGTGTGCTTTTTCTAACTGCCAACCTTTATATTGTTTTTGGTCATATGGAGTTTTTTTTTTCAACATGGATTTATATGTTATAATATTGTCCAGAGGTGAGGAGGTGAGAGCATAGTAGTATTGTACTCTGAATTTAACACAGTAAAGGGGGGGGGGGGTAACACCACAAAGGGCCTGATTAAATGACATTTGTTGTCTCTTGCTATAGTCAGTTCTGTCCTTCCATATGAGAAAAAAAGGTAATTACTTGAGCGCAGCCATGAAGGCTAATGAGTTACCATGAAGGTAACTCATTAGCCATCCAAGATAATCACAAGGTAATATGACAGAAAGAAGAGAGATGGAAAGAGTAAGGCAGAGGGAGAGGGCCAAACATGGGAAAGAGCAACTCAACTATAAGGAAGTTGAAGGAAACAGAGAGAAACTGTGCATGGAAGAAAGGGGAGGTGGGGGTTGGTTGAGGGGGCTGGCTGAGGAGGTGTGTCCAACATTGCTCCCATGAATCAGTGTCAGTGAAGCGATGAGAAAATAATTAAGAAACAGGCTAGCACTGTGTTAAATACTGCCAAAGGTAAAAGGCCCATTCTACTGTACAGAAACACAAAAAAGAAAAGAAGAATGGCAACAAATGGAATAGAGGAAAATCCATATTATAACGGATGCCAAAATGCCCTTCAGATGGCATTATGAAGGGAGACAGTATAAATAGCACTGCCATATTATAAATGTTTATATACAGTAGCTACGTATACATGTGGCACAGCAGTTTCAGGATTTATGGCCACAGCTGTAATGTACTGAAGTCAACACAAGGCTGTGAGTAATATTTCACATTTGTTATCATATTGAGTGTAAATTTGCTTAGACGTATATGGTGGAGATAAAATATTTTAAGCAATTTCTCCTTCTGTTCTTTTCCTTTCAAGCTGCTCTGTTCTGAGGCGGGGGTGTGAGCTGTCAACTAGGCCATGAGCTGACTGTAACTGTACCAAAAGCAAGAGAAAAGAGCACACAAAATGCACATGTACATCAACATTAGACTTACACACCTCAGAGGTTTTACATGGAGCATTTAGGGAAGAACCAAGTGAGTCATCCTGTAATTGTATGTTCAAGGCTTCCAGCAAGGCCAAGATGCAGCTGAAATCCCCCAGCCAGCAGCACAGAAAACAGCAGCCATTTGATTGCACTGATGCATAAAATCAGTGAAGCTCTTTGGAGAATACTGAGTGACATACAGGGCGTTTTGCATGTGCTGTATGTGCAGTTCATGCGTTCATATGTGCATTCAAACATATGTGAATGTATAGATATGAGAGTGAGCCTTTTAGGTGTCAAACGTGTTATCCATCATCCTTTCTGCCAGGGGCCATTTTTCAATTCATGATCACTGGTCTCTAAGTCCCGTTTGAGATGGGATCAACTCCAGCCGGTGTGCATAGATGAAATGTATACAGCTGGAATGCAGAAACGCCCTGTGAGGCTGTTGTTCTGTAACACGTCATAGTTTGATCCTAAGCTGTTTGGCCTGATTAATGAGCTATAGGGCTTGTGATGCAACAGTTGCCAACCACAACCTCCCACTCACTGCATTGATGTTTAGTTTACTGAACGTGTTTTATAGTAGATGCCTCATGATGCCCTTATGTTTGTATGTATATATCAAATCATGTACTGCACATCATGTACAGCGGTGTATATGTTTCTATGTGCTCCTGTTATATAATTCTACAAGCTGGTGTATTGTTTTATGACATATGTGAGCGTGTGTATGTAATTTTATCCTGCTGTTACATTGTGTGCCCATATGTATATAGTGTGTACTGCATGCATATATGAGCATCCTTTGATCAGTTCGCTTAAGTATACTTACATGTATGTATTGGCATTGAGGCCTAATCCATCCCAGGGGAGTGCTCAGTGAGGGATGCACCATTTCTGCATCATGGCTATCAGGGCCCTACACGCAATGTTCTATGACATTTTTACTGATCGCTTTTATGGGTCGCAGTAGAGCTGCCAGTGAGCAGCCTTGACACCAAAATGATAAAACTGTGATGTGGAGTCATAGCGCCAGTACAGCTAGAGTTGGAGAAGCAGGTCCCTGTAGCTACTTTTAAAAGGAAGATGTCTAAACTGAATTATAGACTACATATACTGCATATACTGTATGCATAACATAGCTGTGAATTTAACGAGCATCCCGGGCATGTAACACAATGAAATATAGTATGTTTAATGGTCATACATGATTGACACTATATTCAGTCTCTGTAACTCTCTTTTCCATTCTTTATTTGGTAATATGTGTTTCAATAGATGTCCATATTGCTCTGCTTTGGTGTTGAAATTGCACAACAGGGAGCACTGGGTTTGATGGATTTTTGGTGAGAACTACTGTATTGTTTTCTTTGCAATGCTGTTTCCAAGCAACATCTGCACAGTTGTGAGGGAAATAGTGCTAATAAGCTTCCTCATTAGGGCCGACGCATGGTAGGCCTTACAGTTTGTGCTGTCAACTCTGTGGGTTAGCATGCTAACTTCAAAAGACAGCTGCAGATACAGCACATACAGACACAAGTGCTAATTCACTTTAGAAATTGGTAAACTCTTCTATGAGCCCACATTTTTTTCTCAGTTCAAGGTGTCCTAGTGCAACCTACTAACTGTGTTGTGTCTGAAGTGGCTCTAGCATTATGACAAATATGTGGCCATCCTTTCGCTGGTGATAACACGGCACATAAAAGACTCATTATTCAGGAGTTAATTTGGCAGGGTTTTCTCGCCCTAAGGCTGTGCCAAACTTCAGACACCTTCCCTCCCTCGTTGGTCTCTGTCAGTCTCACAGCTGACCCTGTACATAAAATGGGAAGGACTCCTTAGCAAACCAGTTCACGTTAATGCATGCGTGCTATATATGCCCCTGTGTACTACATATGCACACACACTCACACACACGCACACACATACGCACGCACATCTTGTTAATGCAACCACAACCCTAGTTAGATCCCTATATGTAATAAATTGGATTAAATTTCACTGGCTAAGCACTGTGATCTCTTAGGGTTAATTAATTTCATTCCATTCTGTCTGTGTTTTTATGCTTGAACACATGCTGACACTGTTATTGTGTGGCTTCCTACTCATTGGAGAAGTATAATAGGTTTGTGAAGGAGTGAGAGGAAGCCACAATGTTTGGTATTCTGGCTACAAAGTGATTCTGATTCTTTCTTTCTTTTGACAAGGAAGTACGCTAGAGTAGCCAACTCTAATATGGTAGATCTTTCCCTTCCACACAGCCACTCTTCAGCTCTTATCTTGCCCTCTAAATGAGAAAACCTGGATGGCTTCTCAGGGCCTCTGTTTCTGCTTGGATGCTATCTCATTTGGTTTTAATATATTTATCCATTCATTATTGTTCCCTTTTATCGGCCAGCTAATATTGTTCATAATTTGTCCTTATCTCTAAGCCTGACAGTCAAATTTACACTCCGGCTCAGCAGACAGATGGAGAAATGACCCTTTTCCAACCCCTCCCTCCCCAACTCCTCTCCTCCTCTCCCAACTCCAATGAAACATGACTGACAGCTCGCTGTATAAGTAGTTGTCATAGCAACCTCCCCGTCTATCTGACAAGTGCTTTTTCTCTATAGCACACTCTCTCGCTCTGTCACAATATCTCTCTCTCCCTCCATCCCTACTCCCTTACTGTTGCAATGATTGAGAAAGAGACAAGCAGAGAAGGGAAATTTGAAAACCAGAGCATCTAAGGCACTTGGTATGTTTTGCTTCCAGCCCTTCACCCTGATTCCCGTCCCTTCCCCCTTCCCTTCCCATATTCTTTTTCCTCATCCTCCTCACCGCTGACAATGATTTACCAACTTCTGTGGTGCACCTCTTTTCATCCATCCTAGCTTATCAAGGACTGCAGGACTGTATGCACAGCAACTTACAGTATGGGCGCATCATTCTCACTCGCCTACACATTCACTCTCTCCTCTCCTCATGGCTCTCTCTTATTCTTTCTCATCTCTCCATTTCTTTCTTTCTCTTGTTGCTCCAACATCCCTACTCTGACCCATTGCTATTTAATAAGTCTCATTTCACTCTCAAAATCCTCAGTGCTCTGCAGTGTAATCATGTAGTATACAGCAATAAGTCTCCAATATAACAGACCTTGCTGTGGATAATGTATGTGTGCTGTATGGACAGCAGATCCTTCAAACCTCCACTGGAAATAAACATTGTGTAACAAGGGTATTGTGCTGAGGTTTGGAGCACAGGCATAAAGCAGGGCTTACAAAGTATTGGTTGTCATGCACATGCTTTAATAGTTAGACTAGTGCATGAAGAATTAAGAGATGAAATATTACTGATTTAATTTGCTTTGGCGCAGAGACTCGAAGACTTTACCAAAGGCCAATACACTCATACTGAAAAGTGTATATTCATTACAAAGGGTCCAAATGGGATCAGAAATTCTCAGTATGTATAACCAGTCTTCACAATGCCATTTCATTATTCTGGAGTTTAATTTCTGATGCATTTATTCCAAACAAGCATCTGTTTAGTAACTCTGAGTAAATTAAACATGATGTGGAGGGGTGAGGGTGAATTTCAGGACAGCAGTGGTGTGTCAAAATGAGGTTGCATACAGTACTCTGCCACATTGAACTGCAAATGCATCTTAATACCAGCATGCCGCACAATTATCACAGTTAAGTTGTGGGTGTTTATTAGAACCCTGGATTGTTTAGGCTTATGATGTTTCACTGTAAACACTGCAGAGCACAGAGTTGCTCTGATTCAAGGGATTAATGTTGGCTAGGCTCTGTGATGTAAACACACAAAAAACAACTCATAGATTCTTATCTTTTTTTGTATTAACCTGTGCCATAGAGGCCATTTACCACAATTGAAGAGCTGTATCAGAGAAATGATTCAGCCATTTTTGAAGACTGCAAAGAGGAGTCCACAGCCACATTTGCTGCTCTTTGTGTTCCAGAATATTTCATGGTTTTGTGAGACTGACAAATATGTCATGTTGTCACGACTTTGTCTTAATTGAAGAAAACAGTTCACTTTGGTTTAATGACTCAATTCAAAGTAGTCATTTTATGCTACACAGTGAAAATTCCCCAGTGGGAAAAGCTTAAATAAAGCCAAGGCAGTGTTGTTGTTTAGTTGTCCCTTTACATAGAAATAAAGAGCAACAGTACATATGTAGCTGTAGCTCTCTGATGAGTGTGAAGATGTCTTACCTGCGTTACAGAGGTCTGTTTCCATACATATGGAATATGGGAGACATTTTGTGGCATGCACTGTACTGCATCGGCAGGCATATATACTGTATGAATACTTAAAGAAACACTGATGTGAGACTGAATTGCATGAGTGCCTTTGAACTATTGCAAAGACTGAATTCAGCTGGGCACAAAGAAGTCCAGGCTCCTGCAGAAACTATCTGAGGTTGCCATCCTTGGAAAAAAGTGGCCAACTCTTGAGTATGCATATATCAGGACAGATTTTTGTATTTCACAGACTGAGTACAAAGGCAACTACAAATGAGAGACAACAAATGATGGATCATATACATATTATCAATGTTCATGTGGGTTAGGATGTTGTCCATAAGACAGACACCATAGCTTTGTGTTTTGTCCTCTGAACAACAGAGAGAAAGTCTAAAGAATACATGTCCTGAAGAAAAAATACACTGAAGTTACAAGATAGTTATAACAGCAAGACATGGAATTTGTATGTCTTTAATATGGGTAGTCACAGAGAGGGTTCTGTAATTCTATGTCACGGTATAAGAGGATGTCCTAGCTTGTACATGTGAGTTTTTTTCCTCCTTTTCCTTTTCCCTGTATTCCTCCTTTTCCCTGTCTACCTTCATATATGTGTAAATGGCTGTAGGTGTTGTGCCCTCTGTGTGTGTCTGTTTGCACGCTGCCTGTGCTGCACTGTAGATAAAGGAGATAATGTTTCTATTGGCGATGAACACAAGACCTGAATTCCCAAGGTAGCATTTTAGTTGAGAGCAGCCACAGCAGAATCCTAGACAGTGGAACAGATCTCCTAGATGATCTGTTTTCATGCGTTAGCTTGTTTTCAAAGCATACTCACATTGCAGAACATGAACTCATCTCTGTCTCAGCCACAGATGAAGAATTCTTACTAAATATTGCTGCTGTAAAGATACAGGTCAAACTCTTCTTGCATCACAATTGACTCCTATGTGTATCCATCGTTACAGATAATGCAAAAAGTCCACACACTGAACTTGACTCTTCTGTGCAGAGCTTTTGTGTTGCTCACTATACCAATACTACACAGGGAAATAATCTAAATAATACTTGCTTCAGTTAGATGTGACTTAACTGTCTTTATCTGAAGGATAGATGCAACAGCATATTTTAAAAATTGTCCCACATGGGCTGTTCATAGTGTTATTGTTGTGCAGCTCAAATAAAACTGATAGAGAACCTGAATTTATTAAAAAGAGGTCAGATCCCCATCATCTACATGAAAAGGGGAATTACAAGCAAAGTATTAAACATAAAAGGAAACTGTAGTTGCATGGGTTGTTCTATTTGCTGTGTGTGGCACTCCGGCTGTATACAGGAGTGTAGATGAGATGTGATCTGCCGGCATTCAGGGAAATTCGTGCAGTCCAACCCATCCCCCTCTCTACGACTCATCTTGCCCATTCAACCTCAGAATTTATATTCTCCCTCAAGCAAAAGGAAGGACCATCTTGGCCTTTCATTTTCCAGTTCAGGGCTTTTCTTTTTCTGCAGATAAATGCTCTCCAATCCACCCTGACAGATGTCACATTGCATCACTTCCATTTTGATACATAGCCTCTGATCCTGCCACTTGCAATAAGAAGCCAGCACCAGGGACGCCCCTCCCTAGACAATGCACTGACATGGGTGATTATTTTAAAGGTGCATCACTGGTAGTGCTGAGTGCCGAAACCCTAGCTGGATGCCGTGTTCACATACACTTATTGCTGTGCCCACTGCAGGAATGTGGGTATCGACTTGTGTCTGGGTCAGGAAATGACAACAACACGACATACTCAGTAGTCGTCTCAGGTCACCCTGATGCTATGCAATACCTCTGGCAGCGATTTATGCCACTCTCAAACTCTTCACAGCAGCAACTGCTAGTCTTGTCTCTCAGTCTCTCCACTGTGACTTCACAGGTCAGCGTTGGAGCAATAACAATCTGTATAAAGGGGAGGTTTTAGCGCTTCTCCTGCCAACAGAGACACCCTGCACTGTAGCATTAATCATACAAGGCTAGAGAACATCAGTAAACACAGTGTGTTAGGTCAAGGTAAAGATCAGCTCCCACAGCATTTAACAGGACTCAATAGCATACTGGCTATCTATTGAAAAGTCAGCGTTATTCATGGCATGTCTCAAAGCTTTCGTTGCTTGCAGGAGAGACACACCATTGTTCACTGAAGAGCACACTGAAATATTTCTCTGGCTACACAAAAAACACTGGATCAGCAGCAATTAGTAGAGTAAGAGAGAGATAAAGAGGGAAAGGGAGGGATGGAGGCAGCCGAAAAAGAATGAGGGAGAAAAATGTAGAATCAGCGAGAGAGAAAGAAAAGCAGAAGGAAAGAAAGTGAAGAGAGACAGATTAATACAGAAAAGAGAGAGAGAGAGAGAGAAAGAGAGAGTGCATTTCCAACCAGTACAGTGTGGTTTGTAGGAGGTTGAAGCAGCTTGGAGCCCCTGGTGCTTTTAAAGGACCAAAGACTTGCTCATTGTCTTGGGTCTCTTTGCCTGTGTGTGCGTGTGTGTGTGCGAGTGTGTGCATGTGTGTGAGAGAGAGAGAGAGAAACTTCTTCATTAGTCTTCCCATGGCTCTTCCCTCCAGCTCCTGACCACTCACTTACCCCCAGCAGTTACAGTATGTGCCTATATGGGACTAAACCCACACATACCAGAGATTAAAATAATCAGTCTTGGAAAAGAGATAATACAGTGTGACTGGAGCCCAACCAGCACTAAATAAAGTAGACACTCTACTATACCAGGGAGCTGTAAACATATATCTGTTTGTTGTTTTAGACTTGTTGTTTTAGACTTCTGCTTGAATTACAGTCTGCTCTATCAAGAATGATGAGATTCACAACTGCATTTTCTCAAACTGGTTTCATAATTGAGGTCAGAGTTATCATTTAAACCTTTTTCTCTCTTTCTCTTTGTTTTTTTCCAGAAGACAGGAAGTTGTTTGTCGGGATGCTGAACAAACAACAGACCGAGGAGGATGTTTACCGCCTCTTCGAACCGTACGGAGTCATCGAGGAGTGCACGGTCCTAAGAGGTCCTGACGGAAACAGCAAAGGTAGGAGCCATGATACAGTTGTCAGCATTATTTAGGTCACTGACAGAGAAGTGACAGTTTGTGTGAGTGTGTATGTCAGCTGGGGTATGTAAAATATATGTGACACATGCATCAGATGTGGGTCAAGTAGCATTTTCACATAGTTACATTTTTAACGCTACACTGTGTAATGTGCTAGACAGCTACAGGCAGTGACAATAAAGTTTGTACTAACGTCTCAAGCACTATGATTGATGTTGGACTTTGACCATTATGAACCATGAAAGGCATTAAAGAGTCTACTTTGTTTATTTGTACTGGGTAGATGAAGCATTTTGCATCAAGATCCTAATTGTATTATATTTGTAAGGACTCTTTTCCTTTTCTTTGTTTGAAGACATATCAGGAGATTTTGGATAATCTGTGACAAACTTCATAGGCCAGAACAAAACCAGGACACACTATAGCCACCAGCAAAATAGTACACCATGTATTATAAGTAATTGAAATCCCATCAACTACAGCAATATAAAATACAAATAATTTTAAAACACTGAATTTGCTTAAACAAGGTTTTTCTCATCTCATTTCAGAAAAAAAACTCCTTACAAAGCAACGATTTCTATTCTAGCACTGTCCTAATTTTTTGTAGTGTTAATCTCAAGCATTTTTTTTCCTGTAGATGCACCCCAGACCCATACTGTAACTCGGGTGCTGTAGCGTTGATGTCTTGCAGGCTTTAAGACAGCCACAAACTTTTGGAGACATCAATTTCCTCTGACATGCAGCAAAGAGCAAAGGGACTAGTGGTTTTTCATGTATCTAAAGCCTATTCCCCGGCCAGCGCTTATGGAAATTGTTGTGGAATTATATCTAAAGGGGCTTGGAGCCGGAGTGTTCTCACTCTGCAGTGGTTTGAAGGCGGAGAAGGGAAAGATGGATGTCAAAACAATTCAAGAGTCCCCACTGTGAGGATGAGGGCAGCCAAGTTGCCTTCCTCTTTGTGACTCTGTAATATTTCTATTCAATGTAAGTCAAGTCTGAATTGAAACATTAAAAACATAAAACTCTAAGCATTACTAAAAGAACGTTCTTGTTCCACTAATGGTTGTCTACGGTGGCCGACAAGGACAAACGCGCCGCAACAGCCAAAACACATGCAAAAGAGAAACGCTGCAACTGAAGTGCGGCAGGCCTGTAGGGGGACCCCGAACTTTGGCATGTGTTTTGGCTGTCGTGGGGCGTTTGCCCTTATCGGCCACCGTAGGTGTCTGTATCACTTTATCTTCTTCTTCTTCATCTTTTGCTTAAAAACCCAAACAAATAAAATATCTCTATTTCTTCAAAAAGAGGAGAATGTTTTGCACTTAGCTTTCACAATGCCTGCTCACACACAATTAAAAACAACAATGTAATTACAGTAAGTTTGATAGCACATTAATTTATGCTTCCTAGCTATTGCGAAGTTCCAATTTCATATTCAGAACTCTTCTTTGGTTGATTTTGTGCAGTACAGCAAGTGTGTGACTAGCAAAGTACCCATATATCATGATATAAATGCCTAATTATAGTGGGATATAGTTTGTACTACTGTAGCAAAGTGCTTGTACAGGTCATGCCAACTCTAGTTCTTTTCTATCCATATCTCAGTAGGAGGCAGTGGTTTGACAGCTCAGTGGGCATCTTGATTGGCTGGTGTCCACAGGGGTAAGCCCATCAAGAGAAGAATGGCAGGGAGGCTGCAGGCTAGATGATAAAAAAAAAAAAAAAAACATATGAAAGATTAAATAAGAATATTAATTTAAAATGAAAAGAAATTAGGTTTTGGAATAGACTTGTAATATGTCCTAAACTCTGCCTTCCTCTTAGTCAATCCCAGAGAACAGTGGCATTGTTCATATTTAAAAGTAATACTGCTACTGATTACGATTTGAGAGCAGACCTCAGGTCTTACATGTTTAATTAGCTATCGGGACAAATGGACATTTTATTAATCTAGATAGTATATTACAATTTGTTTATGTGGTTGTTTTAAGACACATTAAAATATACTCAAACCAAGCAGGTAATATCACAGTACTGAGAACTATCTTTGAAGCAATTATAGGAAATGTTGCAGGTCATAATACTATCTAGGACTAGGCAATAAAGCCTAAATATTATCATAAAGTTTTATTTTACATTGACATATTAATAATTATTGATATATTTCTTTAATACTGTTAATGAGGAAGGAAGCACATTTGGCATGTTTGTTAGACCTCAGGGGTACACACATTGTGTTATGGTGAAAAAGGGAAACCGCTAAAGGTACTTTTAAATCTGAATTTTAAGGGGTAAATTTGGTTTAGAATTGAACGCAATATAAATCACAATGAATGTTATGGTTATAAACATAATTTTCAAATAGTAATTTATATCAACATGGTAGATTTTTTTGTGTATTAAGTTTGTCTAAGGCTCTGCCATGCAGCAGGACTATAAAAGCGATTTCCAAATCATGGGGGAATTGCGGCCTGTCTTCACCACAATTTCATCATCCTATGTGGATATTTGACTCTTCTCAGGGTTGCTAATTTTTCCAGCAACATGTGTATGTTTTCCTTGTTCATCCCCCAACATCAGCCACTTAACATTACTGCTATAGCTTAATGTGCTGAAGGTCATGTCAGATACATTTATCAAAAGTTACTCGTCAGTTTATTATTGTTAGTGTGTCATGGCAGTTCTTCATAATAATTGTTGAGGTCTTTTTATCGCCCTTCCCTAATAATACCTAATACACCATTTTCCAGTTCTGAAATGGGAGCCATTATTTCAGTCTAATAATTGAATAATTAATGTGCAGCAATGTAACAGAAATGTGCACTTTGTGAACTCATAAAAGCTGTCTTCAACTTTTTTCACTTTATCTACTCTTCGCAATATTCCTCCAGGACATTAGAGCTAAAAGTGTTGGTTTTGTGGTTTCTGGCCTTTGGATATCATATTCACAAATACTGATCAAGACATCCTGCTGTAAGAACAATAAACGGAGTTTTTAAATAGAGTGGTTTTCTATCTGAAAATGTAATGAGTTTTCCAGTTTAGCTACTATTTAATATGCACAGACAGGCATGTAGTGCTAAATAGTATGCTTTTCTGCTTCATCAGTGCAATCTTTAGCCTGAAGCTTCTTCCTGCTTGTCTGCTTGCCTAATGCCCGGAGTGGGGCAGCCTGCTGTGCGATGAGAGCTTTTCACTGCACAGTGATTTCTGTGGTGCCAAATATAATTCAGCATCCTTTATTTATTTACCATAAGCTTTCAAACTTAAATGACACTTACAGGATTACTACATATATATATATATATATCTGTGGTGTAAGTGTGTGTGCACTTGCAAAACTGTGCCCATGTATTTACCTGCATATGGCATGCATCTGTTCTCTGTTCCAGGTTGCGCCTTCGTAAAGTTCTCCACACATACTGAGGCTCAGTCTGCAATCAGTGCCCTCCACGGCAGCCAGACAATGCCAGTGAGTATAGCGCTCTCCCACACAAAACACGGAAACATACACACAATGTCTACTGTATGGCGTTCACACTACATACAAAAAGTCCCTCATGTTGGTTATGTGCACTCCAGTTCTCTTGATTAACAGCTGTGAACTCTCACTGCTGCTTACACCCAACTTTAAGCTTTTAATCAACTTATAGAAAGTGCAGTGATCCTCATAAATATCCTAAGCTAAAAAAAAAACCAACAGATACAACCACAAATTGTCTGGTCTCTTTAATTAACATGGTATTTCAAAAAAAAAAAAAAATCTAATTTCCAGATAAAACTGTTTAGAATGATAATTGAATTTTGGGTGAGTCATCAATCAGTAGTTCTGCTTGCATAATCAGTAAATATAACTCCAGTATGAGATTACATTTGCTTGTTATGTAAGCATGTCATGTCCTCTGAATTCTCTCTGTATTGGATTTACTGTGAGCACAAAAGCTGTACTGCTCATTTGTATGTGTCTCATGTTTAGTCATGGTCCCTGTATACCTGATGGTGTCAAAATAAAAGCCACTTACTCTGCACTCCATGCCTGAATAGAGTTATTCTCCGTGACATCCTGCAAGCAGACACAGAGTCACATTCCATAATATACAGTGGCCTGAAGTATACTCTGCTTTTATCTTCATTTTTGTTTTGAAAACTGACGCCTCACAGACACAGGGACCCTGAACTCTCGTCCACCCTATCTCACAGGTGTTGTGTTTCGCTGCATGATTTCATTATTAATGGTTGCCAATGTGTGGCTCAAAAGAGGAAAGCAAAGAGAAGCACTAGAAGCCAGCTGTGTCATTTTGGCGCAACCTCTGAGTCAATCTAAGTGCAAATGACTGCAGGTCATGAGGAAATACTCAGGATGTCCATTCTCCACAGATACCCTCCTTCTCTTTACTCCATCCCTCTATCTCTGCTAGCTCTCTGCCCTCACTCGTCTCTCTTTGGCAGCCTCTCGGGATATTAGGCAATAGACTTGTTTACTCCACCTTTCACCACATTGGCTGCTGAATTATTCATCTAACTATAAGCAGGGGGCTGAAGGGAGGGGAGGAAGAGTTGGAGAGAGAGTGAGAGACAGAGTGGGAGGGAGGGCCGAGGGAGAATGAGTGAATGGACAGGATTTATACCTCCTGCTCTGGTAAATTGATTATAGAAATCTGATCAGCATCTCATATCCTGTGGCTGCTGGAGGAGAGGGCACAGTGTGCCTGCCTTGGTGAGATTAGTGGACCACTGGTTGGACTATTACATCTCAATAGAACAGTGCTATTCAGAGAAAAGTGTCCATCAATGTAGCAACGATCCTGGAAAAACCTTGAACCATACATCCTGTCCTGAGTGTGGTTCATGTTGATTGCAGCAAATAATCACATATAGGTGCATTATTGAATAAATAAATAATAATTCAACACCTTAGGTTGCAATGATTAAATAAATAAAGAAGTAAAACAACGGAGGAAAGACTGGCAGCTTTAAGGTGTGTGCTGAACTTATAAGTGGCTACGAAATGATTAGGTGTTCTAATGCAGGCAAACTGAGCCAGCATACATATGTGTGTGTGCATATTTCCTTCTAAAGCAAGGCAGCGAATAAACCACAACAAAAAGTATTGCTAGCTGAGGTGTTGAAGTGTGCTGAATTGTTACACTGCAACTAACTACAGCAGTTTGTTAGATCTACTGCCAATCCCCCAAAGCTTGAGAACTTCTTAGGGTTTATGAGTGTGCATATGCATGCACACATGAATGCATGTGTGTGCATACATAAATATCTCCAAACAGACTGCTCCTCTATCTGTTTCACTGTCACATGCTCCTACATCCACAAGGCTAGGGTCAAAGGCTCCCTGACTGATCTTATTTTCCAGCTCGAAGGACTTGAGCTGAATACATTTGTGTTATTTATAGAGAGGAGGAGTGGGCATTTTGTACTTTATGTTGTGCTTATGTTAGTATGTGTGCATACTGTTTTAGGTCTGTGTGTACAGCACATACAAAATGTTCATCATGTAAACATATACATATGCATACAGGTGTACATACATGTGTGTATTTCTTCCATAACATTTGTCATTGCAGCAAGTGTATATGTGTGAACTAGGGTATCATCAGGTCGCATGTGATGCCTTGGCTGGATCTCCCTTAAAACTCATGTATACATGCATCTCCCATACACCACCATCCTTCACCCTTCTTTTGCTGTATGTGCTCACACTGCCACACTGCAGGATACAAGTGGCTCAATTAAACATTTAAATGGCAGAGCTGTAAAGCAAATTGCTGAGGTTCAGCAGGGCCTTGTAGGAAGTAAGTCCAGGGAAAGAATTACACCAAGACGAGGGAAGGGGGCAGGTCAGGTCCACAGAGCAGATTTTTTCACTTCATATCCACATCCACTTAGCCTGAGTTTGAGACTGTTTCAGCTGACACAGGGACTGAGACAGAAACACTGGAATAAGATGAAGAAAGGATAAGAGCAGAACAAAGGAAAGTAAATGAGGTAAAGTTTGCATAGAAAAGAAAGTTTGATGATTGAGACTGAAGAAAAGAGCAAAGAGGTCAAAGAATAAAAAAAATCTTCCAAGTACAGTATGATTCCCTAAATGCTGGATCTTCAGACAGAGAAGACACACATGCAAGTGCAATGAGTGCCGTCACTCGATACTTAACAAGAGACACAGTTTTAATGCAGAGATCAGGATGGCACTGCTTCAAATAGTAAAAATGAAATAAGGAAAGGTGAAAAAGCAGCAGTTCAAATGCTGGTTTCAGTTAAAATACAGTAATGATCTCATTGTGTATTCAATGAGATGCAGAGCTTTAATGTCAGTATTTCACAAGGATGATAGATCTTTCTGTTGCTACCCATTAAACAATGTTCTGCTGTTATATTTTTAAGTTAATATTTATTGTTTAAGATCTGTCACTTCTCCTGCTAGTATTTCAACCCAAGCAATTTATATTGTAATAACCAAATAGATTACAGTCATCCATTATTTTACTAGCCAAGCTCAAAAAGGATGTGTATTTAAATGACTCCATTGGTTTGCTGGGGTGGAGCAAAGGATGGTAATGACTTATACAGTAATAAACATGGCGTAAAATCATATAAAGTAAAATAATTGACTTGCTATATGTTACAGAGAGCACAATACATTTTTTTTATTAAATGGATGGAAATTTGCCATAGAAAACTAGTATATTGTACTATATGCTAGTATGTGATGAAATATGGGATGTATAGCTGGACATGCAGCTATCTCCTTTATTCCCACCAACCCTCAGTGGGAAGGAGAAGGAAGCAGAAAGCAGCAGACTTTCCTCATGGTTTTGAATCTTTCCTGTTTAACTTCCACTCTTTCAGTGGCTCCCTAGGCAGCCGGGAGCCACCCGGCAGGGGGATTTGGCTCACACTTGGCAGCTTAAAAATTTAATGAGACTCTTACTTCACACTTCAATCTCCTTTCTTTATAGCAATGGAGATTTTGCCTACTGATAACCTGACAGGCCTAACTGAGAAAACCAGAGAGATAAACAAATGTGGCAATGTATGCTTAGCCAACAAGCCTTAACATTCAGGTGTCCTGAGGAGAACCAGTAGGAGGCCAATCTCACTGTATAGACCTCCTTGAAAAAAGCTTTGCCTAGAATGGGACACACATACAAGAGCATGTAAGAGAAGTGCACAAGATTCTTATATAACTAGGTCAATTCACAGTAACCCTTGTTTCTATTATTCAAAGAGTCACCCCATCTAGTTCTAGTGGGACAGTAGATTGACTGCAATGTTCCAACTCAATATCCTCAAACAGTAAAAGTCATTCTTCCCAAAATTTAGAGACACAGAGTAGAAACACACAAATTTCATTATCCTTAAAGCTTGGTTTGTTTTTCTTTCTTCTTCTTTTTTTTTTTTTTGGTGATAGGGGGTTAAAATATTGAATATGTACCAGGACATCACCTCTGTATCCTGCCCTGTCCTGGACTCTGCCAAAGTTAAACCTCATAATGAAGTTAATGATGCAGAGAGTAAAAACCTGCACAGTCACAACAGACAAGCTCAAGTTAACCTTGAAGTAAGAGCCTGAGAAACAAATTCTATCTTATTTAGTTTATGTTGTTCGGTCTCTTGTTTCCATCCTATCTACTATCATATACAATACATGGCTCAATATACGTTTTTTAATGGAAAACTATTCCAGTGTTTGTCAGTATGGCACATACAGTAAAGATCAAAATAATTAGTCACTCAGCTGGCCAGAGCACAGATGTCAGCCAGCTTTACAGTCTGACAATGGGTATATCAGCCAGTTAGCCAACCGTCAGCCACTTAGCCAGCCTGTCACTCAATCACAGGCCTAAGTAGACAATCAGCCATTCATTGAGGCAGCCAAAAAGCCAACTGGCCATTCACCTACAGTTCTTTGAACATGTGATTCAACTAGCAAGCAAGACGGGAGGACAGGGCTGGGAGGAATATTGAAAAAAGTGGGGAGAAAGAGAAAATCTATATAGTACAGTCGAAAGGTCCAGTACCTGTCTTTGAACATCTCTTTCTATCTGTGGATGTCTTTATTAGCCAATATCCTTTGGCTCATCCAGGGAAAATGCTAAGAAAGGGAAGGAAAGCCTATAATGCAATATGTAAAAAAATATCATCACAGTTGTCATCTATAAATGCTTGTCTATAGTTCAACCCAATGTCTTCCATGTGTCACTCAGATCCAAGAAAACCAAGAAAAGCTCCCAACCCCAAACCTTCAATCCCCGCACTTCACCAGTCACCACTGTTATTGACAATCTTACATCAATTTAAAGGGGCCTCTTATTGTGACTGACAAACAACCTTTCTGCACTGTCAGATCAGAGTAATATTTCGGCCTTTTATGTGGATCGATAGGCCAGTTTCGGGGCACAGAGGGGAGGAGAGGCGGAGCACACAAAAGGTCAACTGTAGCGCTAAATCATTTGAAGATTCTTAATGAACAGTGTGTGGCAGACACACCTGCTGGTTTCATTATTGGGCAGCAGAACGATGTAATAGTATTTATAAAGGAATGAATAGCCAGAGCCACAGTGAGAATGTGAGGTAGGCTAAAGTAGCAAGAGGACAAAATGAGAGAAATTGCCCTAAAAGCAATATTTACTTTAAGACCACTTTCAAAAAGATCCATGCAAACCACTGCCAATAGTAGCTCCTATTACAAACTATTTTCTGTAGTAGATTAATTAACTTAAACTGTGGGAAGGTTATATATGTGTGTGTGTGTGTGTGTGTGTGTGTGTGTGTGTGTATTGTACCAGTGTAAAGCAGGGGAAAACAAAAACTAGTTATGGTATTCACAGAATTCTGACTGACCATGTACATAGTTAGCAGTCTATTAGCTAGACTTAGCTCAAACTAATGCAGTCTCATACCACAGTCCTGTAATAAATCTTCTTTCTTGAAGAGGACAATGATACATTTTTGTTCAATCTGTTTTAGAGAGGTGTTGAGCCAAATGTATAGTTATTTCAGAGGCTGTAGCATGTGGTGCTGTTGAAGTGTACGATGTTACTGAGAGATGTTACTGCTGTATAGTGGAGCTCTATTTCAATAAATGGGAAGAGCAAAACAATGCTTCACAGTATGCAATTCAACAGCACCACAAGCTATGTCTTCCTAAATGACTATACAGTTTCAACAACAAGTGAAAATTCTAACCTCTTATAACCTAGAGAGGATCTTTTTGGAGGACTGTTTTTACACTGCATTAGTTCATACTACCTGTACCTAATAAATTGCCAACTGAGTTTATGGTAAATGGAGGATTTCTGCCTGAACATCTGCCTACAGAGCTGTTCACTCAATAAGTACTGTAGAATATTTTTATTCAGCACATATCTCTGTTAGGTTCATGTTTATGTATGCCTGATACAAAATAGGGGGGTACAGTTCTCTGCAGTAATACAAAATGTACAATGATGCTGCATCTCAAATGTCAAAAAAACTCACTAGGTACTGATGCTAACAGGAGTTGTTGTTGCTAATGAACACTGCATACTAAGAAAACAGAAATAATAATATTCCTAATACTCTGGTATTGAAGTTTGTAGACCTTTTGTTGTTGGCTGTTTTTAAAATGCAGTAAATTTCATGACTCGAAGCCTTTTGGGGATAAAGGATGTTCACTGTTTAGACTCTGCTCCTTCTCTTCTGACTGAGTGACTGTTGGTGTTAAAGGTGCCTGCTATAAAACAAGGTTAACTGTCCATTCCCTCTCTGATTTTCTTTTCCTTCTACCCCCTTAGGGCGCTTCCTCCAGTTTGGTGGTCAAGTTTGCCGATACAGACAAGGAACGCACCATCAGACGTATGCAGCAGATGGTTGGGCAGTTTGGCATCTTCAATCCAGCCATCGCTCTCCCGTTCAGCACCTACAGCTCTTACGCACATGCGGTGAGTTGGAAAAGACATATGCAACGCATATATATAATTTAGTGGGCACACATAAAAAGGAAACAGCAATAACTTTTTTTCCTGCGTCTTTAATCTTCAATATTGTTCTATAAATCATTAAAAGTGCTATGATCAGGTATTTTTATACTACCAGTAAACTGAATGACAAGGGAATTGCTTGTAATGATAATTCTTAACTGACAGTTCTTTTTAAATCTAGAGGTAATTTTAGAATATTTCACCTTAATATTTCATTTTAATGCCAAAGATTACAGTTTAGGTTCAGTCGCACCTTCCTCACCAGTATTATTGCCATGACATCACCAGTAGGTAACACTTTTTGGGAAAAAAACTAAAATCTCACTGTAGCATATCTGCCAGCACCATACGGGAGACAGACAAAGTTGGCAACCAGATGGTGAACATTGTGGAGCATTTAGCACCTAAAGCAACAGAAACTGCCCTCAGGAATAGATGGAAGGCAAACCAGGATCAGGCTTCATTGATCAGTGGCCAGAAATAGAATTCCAAATGCATCCTAATGTTGCTCAATGTCTGCTAGATACATCGAAACATTAACTGTGTCATCAGATATGTTGGTAACATTTGCTAAAAAGTTTGCTGCATTAACATAAAATGTAATAATACCTCAGTGTTGTGTTTACAACTTGTTTCTGTTTCCCAGAAGTGGCCAATGGATCAGTTTATACAGGTTAAACTCCGTGAATCACATCTTTTATTCTGCCAACATTAACCATTTAACGAGTCTGGGAAGCTGTGTTTTATATAGCCTATTTGTGTACAATTTGAAACTGTTGATTGTGGGTAAAATTAAATCCTTCCTGTGGATTGGATCTGGGGACAATGACATGAATGGCCTGATAGCAACATATACATAAACTGTCCCCAGCATTGTTTACTACACTAACCTAATAACATGAACATCTACTTGCTTTGACACACAGTGTTTCTAAGGAAGCAGGTTGAAATAAGTGTCTATGATGATTTTATTGCTTTTTTTTTGTTTTCTTGGGGATTTTTCTGTTTTACCTGTAGCAGCATCTGTTAGGTTGCTTAATGCACTGAAACACCGGCATGTTATAATTCACATGATTTATTTGCACAATTCATATGGTAATAAACTATATATTTTTAAAACTATATACCATATATAACTATGTATAACATTTGTGGTAATTCTGGTACACACAGAAACAACACAGTTTCCTGTGTTTTGATCCCTGCTTCGTTGACACTGTGGTGATGATAGGAGTTAAAATTGCCCAACCAAACTGTCATCTCTGCCATCAGCATCATTCTTCTTCTCTTCTCTCACATGCCATTACATCCTGGCTTTTACTACACTCACACACTTTTAGTTAGCTTATATCCTCCAACCCCTTTACCAGTTTCCTTCTGCTGGCCCCCCTGCCCCCTCCGGGCATGGCACTATGCGCACACAGCAGACTACCAGCTCTTTGATGAGTTCAGATAGCCCTTCTCACCATGCACCCCCCTCCTCAACCTTCACACTGAATCACACTGATTCCCTGCCCTTCCCCTCTTACTCCCCCTGTCCCTCCCTCTGGGCCCATAAGATGCTTCAGGGGCCATAGTTGACTCAGAAAATTCAACGGGCAACTTATCTGCACACAAACTTCTTCCCACTGAGGCAGAGCACACACACGCACACACATATATACACAAGGATGTTTGCACACACATATACACTACCTCCTTGAAGCAAGTTGAATGAATTTAAGAAAAGCTTTCACTCCTGCATTAAGATAAATCCCTGACCCTCTGTCAGAACACACTGCATAAATACACATAAACATCCACATTTATATACAGAGAAGTAGGAACACAAATTCATTTTTCCCTGTACTTATTTGGATGAAAACGTTATATATTTTGCTGCTTATAAATGCCAGGATTAATTGTTGATGTTACCCAGGTCTTGGGGGTTTATCCATTTCTCTCATTTTCATATCACAGCTTTGGGACCCAGTGTGAAATGTGCAAATTGACCATCCCAGAGTAATTGCGAGGCCATCTCTTGTGCTCTTTCCAGTAAAACTCCCACCTTCATTACCATTCATGAAATGCAGCCCTTTCCCAGGAAATGTGGAGAAATGCAAATGTTTAAGGGGTGGTGGAGGCAGTGGCGGTCTGCGGGGAGACCATTGTGCCCTGCTCAGGTTGGCCATGACTCTTATTTACTGTGGCAGAGACCCGTGTCGACTCATACAGAAGCACACAAGAGTGTACACACTCAGACACACTGCTCAGCAAATGCTCTTTCCTCCTCTTTCTCTCCTCCCTCTCTCTCATACACACATATAATATGACAAAGAACAGGATGATGCTAGGAAATTGAGTTCCGAGTGAAAGTAACAAGGGCACGGGGGATACTTCAGCATTAGAGAGAATCAATTAACATTAAATCTGAAGGAGAAATTGCACGTTTGTGGTTTCTCGACACAAAGATTATACAGCATGAATGATGGTAGTGAAGGTGAAATTCCCCTTGTATTAGTGTTATAGATCACACAGACCATGGATGCCATGTACCTGCATGTAATGAATTCAGCAAAATAAAGCAAGTTGGTGAAGAAATGGAGAGGCAAAGCAACCTTGGAAATAAACTCACCCCAACTTTTGATAAACTAATGAGAGGCAATAATAGATTATCAATGAGACTTTTGTTTTCATATCTTACTAAATACTTTTTTAATGGATCTAATACTCACTTGGACTGCTAGGTACGTAATACCGTGGAATAATGGGAAATATTAGTTATCTCTAGAGTGGGTGTCCAGCTTGTGCAGTGGTTATGATTACATTACAGTCATTGGTGCTGGCTCCATGCACATGGTGTGCAGTCTTGATTGCCCAGTAGCCACCAGGAGTGTGCTCAAGTGATATGATGAATGTTTCTTTACAGCAAGATCAACTACATATATTCTCCCAAGACGAAAAACCTGCAGTGACACAAAAAGGACTTTATCTCCAAAGACACATTACATGTTCGCCTACTCTCCATATACACTGGCCAAGGGAAGAGGAGGTGGCACAGTATAGAACACAGATGTAGGGAGACAGGGTATATATAGCTATAACCAGGGAGTACAGTAAATGGTAAATTCAAAGAGCTACCCCTCCACTACAGCAGTGGATAGGATTATAGAGTTGAGCTGACAGCCCGTAAATTGGATTTTAGTCAAACCAGGAGAAGGAGGGGGCTCTGAACACAAATTGGAGGGGTACAACACTGACAACATATGCCAAAAATGAGAATTGTGCCATTTTCACGATAGAAACAGACATTGGTGTGCTCTGACAGAAGACATCCTATTTGCAAAAAGGTGATTTCATAAAACACAAGCCAAAGGAGAGCGAGACACTGAGATTCCATGTTTCATTCCAGTGTTAGTGGTGAGTGATAATAGTTCTCCCATGAATCGCTGAATGCAAGTAATAAAACCAGCTTTTATTGCCTTTTGGATTTCCCCTTCAAGACACAAACATCCTATTTGTACACGATTAAATTTGATTCAAGTCACTTTTCTTGCCTCGTCTTCTAAAGTCGTTTCTCTTTGTGAAGACAGCCATTTTAACTTCCCTTGGTCTCTTTAGGTGGAGGACTACACGCTGTGTCAGAGGACAAGAGAGGAGTTTTAGATTTAAAGGCACCTCCAGCACCATGCCTTCGTAAAAGATGCATTAGACTGAGTGTGAGATAGATAAATGAGAGGAGAGAAAATGGTTTAACTTGGTGCTAATAGTGACAGTGTGTGGGTGGATGAGAGGGAGGATGATGACTGTAAACTCACATTAGGAAACATCTCCCCCTGTTGGAGGGACTCACATTTGAACAGAGCCTTGTGCAACACAGCACATATGAGAAATGATGGTAACAGACTACTGCATCATTGGGCTGCACTGTAAACTGCCTGCACACACACAATCATGTGTGTGACCTGGTTTAGATGTATTATACTTGCAAGGGCCCACTCTTGACTGATTCTGCATGTCTATACGCACACACACATTTGTGCACAAACCAAAGTACTTCAGAGATGAAAAAAATGATAAAAAATCAAATTCTGTGGAAATATTGCCCACTAGCATGGAGGTAACAAATGAGGCCCTTGAGCTTCAGTCTTCTATCTTCAGTCTTTTAGTTCACCTCATTGACCTGCTGTCTCTTTCTCTCTGATTTTTTCAACCTTTTCAACCTCTCTCTTTCTCAACTCTCTCTCCCTCTCTACCCCTTTCCCTCTCTTTGCCCCTCCCCTCCCCACCCCAGCTGGTTGGGCTGTAAGGGGTCACATGTGACAGTGCTGAGAGTCGGCGAGTCACAGAGCAGCGCTACAGAGATAATTGCCATGTGATAAAGAGGTGATTGCCTGCTGGCACCAGGGGAGAGTAATGCCATCAGGTTGCAATAAAAAAGCAGATGTCTGACACTAAATGAATGCAGCTAGAGCCCGGGCAACTTTTTTTTTTTTTTTTGCTTCCTTTCATCTCATGCACTCTTTTGTCCCCCTTGTTTCTGTCTGCCTTTTCTTCCCCCTTCCTTTCTGTTCAAGAGGAAGCAGAAAAGGTTTTGTCTGTGATGATGAAGACTCAGTTGTGCTCATTCTCCACCAGAGACGTTTGCTATCTGCTGTGTAGTGCAAAAATAAAGAAACGGGAATGGCTTTTGAATATAACTTTGACATTTTGTAGAAGAAGAAAAAAGCATATACATATGAAAAGTAAAATGGAATGACTCTGTCAACATAATCACTATTTTTTCTGTTCCTTCTTTCTTTATTTTTTATCAGTGCCAGTTTGTATTAGCCATTGCATTTCAACATAATTGTATGCCTGTTTCCAATTTACTGCGTTTTAATTTGGAATGAAGCATCAATGAATGAGAGAGTTGTTATCCATAAAAATCTGATGGGTGGCATTAAAGATTGTATTATCTAAGGCATGCACTGGGAGAGAGGTTAGTATTCTGAAGTCACTAGTATTCACTCCCCACTCCACTATTACTTCATCCAGGACTGCAGTTTGTATAAGGCCACAGGGCCCACAGCGAATAGGTTGCAAGCTTATTAGAATCAGCCGTAAGTCCCTAGTCCATGCTGAGCCCAAGAAAAGACAAAAACAGTGAGTAGTGTGACAGTGTATTTATTCTGTAATACCAGCCCAGTAAGACCCTTCATCCTGAAGTCCAACCCTATTCACATCCTAATAGGGGGCAGTCGCAGTATTGCCAGAGCAAGGAAGCCCCAGCTCCTCTAGATCTCTTTGTTTGTTTCTATGTCATGCTTTTGTTTAGTTTCTTGCTCCTTTGCTGTCTTTTCCAGCTATGCCCCCTTAAAGGCTCAATTCATCTTATTTGGAAAGGAATGGATGATCCCCATTTGTCACGTTGATAAAATTATGCAAATGACAAAAGGCGTTAATAGATAGCAGTGGCAAGGCATGTGGCTAATGGATGAGATGCCAGCACTGGGCATTCTACATCGGGACAGCAGCTTTCAGGCTACCTGACAGGGGCACTGAGGGAAAATAATTGGCTTTTCTGTTGCAGGGTCTCCATGCAAATATAAGTAGAGTGGCATTCTATGCTTCCACTGTCTCACAATATTTTCATTAGCATTAGTGCCAGTGGCAAAGGAGTTTGATTTCTGCTTATACGATGCGGTCTCACGCCATGGCCATCAGCAGCTCTCCTGACACACAACAGCTATGCAGTATTAAACAGATGCAGAGATGGGGGCAAGAGGTCGGGCCAGCTGTGTTTGTATTCCTATATCACACAGGTCTGCATGCATGATGGGCAGCTACTCAACCTGCAAAACATTATTGATTCACTAGATAAACCCACTCGTTCTCAAGCCGCACAAGCCATTGTACAATGACGTATTTTCTTCTGAATTAGGCATTCTGCATCCAGTTTGCATAGGAAAAATTTAAGCTAAATGTGGAAACTCTCACATGTTGTATGTGCGGGAGCATATTTGTGAGCACAATTCAGGGCAACGGTGCATGTGAGCATGTCTTGTACATATAAATGGGCTGCATTTGATGGAAAATAGTTCCAGCTCTCATTTCTGTTTCAATGCTAAGTCAAAAAGCAGAGTGAATGAAAGGTTGTTTATTTAATTTCAATAGGGTTGTCAAAAATCAACTGTCACTATAATCTTCTAACTAACATTCTCTGCCAACCTGGTCAGGAAACTGAGCTGTGGGCTACACCTGCTTTCAAAATATAGTTTTGATAACTCAGGATCAGAACATCTCAAAATAGGCGCTTGTCACTTAATAGGGTTCTGTTTGACAAATGCCCTCTTTTGGTAAAACTGTCCTAGACACAGGCCTAGTGGTTATACACAAAGCAAATTTTAAACTGTGATTCAAGGCTACAAGCGGTAATCATTACCAATACACCAAAGCAATTAATGAGTCCAGTGAAAGACCGAAAGATTTCCGTGGCATTTCTTTACAGCAAAACAGTATTGTGAAGTTTGACAATTGTAAAGAAAAAACATTGCAACTCTTTTGCAAACTTGGTCTGTTCCCTGAGCACAGAAATAATGTGCACATGTCAACGCCTTGATTTGTATGAGCCCAACAGACAACTATTAAATCGTTTCTGCAGCTGGTGACAGGCTTCCTGCTGGGAGGATAGACACATTCTCTAAACATAGGTTGACAGGCTTCTTTTTTCTTCCCTTTCTTTTATTCTGCTCTACTTTCTCTGTACCTCCCATGCACTATCCATCCATCAACCTCAACATACATCCCTCCCTCTGTTCAAACCTTGCAATGTTGCTCTCTCCTCTCTCGCTCCCCTTCTCTCATCTTTGTCATCTTAATATGTTTTCCATTACCATCTGTCCTCCACTCACCTCTCTCACACCTCGTTCTCCCTCTTGCTCTTTCACACACCCCATCCAACCCTGCATTCCTCCTCCCATCTCTCCATGACCCTCTTCTTTAGCTCATGCAGCAGCAGGCAGCCATTATGGCAGCAAGCCACGGAGGTTACCTCACGCCTAGTGTGGCTTTCCCCGCCACACAGATCCACCAGATGGGGGCGCTCAACATCAACAGTCTCCCACCCACCCCCATGACCCCGGTGTCGGGTGAGTTTCATCAAACCTTGGGTGAGCACTCAGTTTCATTCACTTTACTCTTGTGAGTGTGCACTTTATGTATTTGTGAAGTGAAGCTTGGGTTAGTGATGCATAAAGGAGGGTTTGCTTGAATGCCTGTATGACTTACTGAAAGTGTAGGATTTATGTACGTTTGTACTGTACGTCTGTGTGCCAGTGAGGTTTCTGTAGAAGGTCAGCTTTTTTTCATCATGTCTGTATTAATATTTGCTGGTGTGTGCGTGTGTTTCGGAGCAGTGTGAGATGAAAAAAATAGAACTGAAGCAAGGCCAAAAGAAAAAGTACGTGCTTTCTGGTAATCCAAAATTATTCCACTGAAGAGAAAGAGAGACTCAGATAAAAAAAAAAAAAAGTGCATTCAATGGGATTTGCATGTTTATGTTGTTTGTGAATGCAGACAATATTTGGGGACAGTTGCAGCAGAATAAGGCATATCAATAAGTGAGTTTACACATAAGACGCTAATTTCCCCATAGAATTTTGACCTTGTGCTTTGAAGCACTTGAGCATGATCTGCATGCAGTTGGTTTTGTTTTCCATAACAAACACCTCCTATGCAGATACATTACAGAGGAAAGGGAAGGACTTTGAAATACCTACCCACTGCATAACATTTGCTTATTCAGCAGTGCTTCATTTTACTTGAGACAGAGGAAACTTCAAGATTCTCCACTCAACAAAAGCAAGAGCTGAAATAAATAATACAGCATCCTAGTCTTTGTTGTGCTCTGTTCACCTGCTTTGTCAACACTGCAGTATTGAGTTTTTAAGGTGATGACTTTGGTAACTTTAAACCAATCAGTGAGTGAGAGAAACCTGCCACCAGTGCAACAAGGCCTGTTTTAGATTTTCTTCATAGCCTTCACAGGAAACCAGCTTCTTACTACAAACTTGCTGCAATTTATCAAATTCTCTAGCTGCACTGTGGTTTCTTTGGGGGACGAAAAATATGTTCTTATGTTGTACTTCATTGCAAAAACAGAACAGTTTTATTTTATTATACCTGTTGCCTGCTCAACTCAATTCACAGCAGTCAGGCGAACTTAAATATACAGGACAGATGGAAACCAGTTGCTGAAATAAATGCCACAGGTCCCTTATTAACCTTTTAATCAAGTATGTCTCTACCTAAAGCCTGAAGGAATGGGTGTACATGAAGTGAGATGACAGAACATGTCAGTGGACATGCACATGCTGCATGTGTACAGCGCATAATTTTCAGTGACGGGCAATATATCTAGAGAGGAGGTCCATTTGTCAAATATTCACAGTGATGTTTTCTGTGCAAAGTGTGCACTTTTGGGCAGGCATAATCAATCAGAGACAGTGATTAAAAGTGGAGTTCCATCTTGCTGAGAAGCCTCTTATGTTGATGGGCAATGCACTGACAGTATGGTTATTCAGATCTTTGTGTTCAGCATGCAACACAATGGTGCTGATGAAAGACAGTGCAACTGTATTGCATGGATCTGTGTGTGTGTGTGTGCGCGCGCGCGTGCGTGTGTGTGCGTGCGTGTGTGTGTGTGTGTGTGTGTGTGTGTGCAAGGAGCCTTTATCCTCCAGTCTGATTGCATTGTTTGGGCTGTTTGTATATCTCTTTTGAATGTACTGTAGCCTCTTGAAAGCCAAAATCAGTGCTTTGTTAGAAAGGAAGATTTGCAGAATTTTATTTTAATAAAAGCTTACAGAAACTATTTATGTATAAGGAAATGTTATATCAACTGACAATGCCAGGAGCTAAGGCAAATATGCTTATGCTTGTGATTCAGAGAGAGAAGGAGAGAAAATGAAAGAGAAGAGTGTCTCTGTGTCTGTGAATCTGATGTGTGTGAAGTTGTGCCATTTATCTGCTTTCAAATCTGCCACTGTGTAACCTATGGTTGACTGATTACCTTTTACTTGTGAATGCACTGTATTATTAAAACCTTGAGGAAAAGCATGGCTTTTGTAAATTTTCATGAAGTATCATAAATATGATACATTTTATTTCCCCTATCTTCATTCATTAATTTGAATGTGTCTGCTACCAGCTACTATAGTGGTAGTCTAGCTTTCTGTTTTGCTATACACAGCTATTTCCTCTCATCTTTTCACACTTATGGCTATGACTTATTTGGAGTTTATTGAAGGAATATATAACATTACTGGCAAGAAAGTCTGTATAAGTAGGCCAAGAGACTCTGACACTACTGAGAGACTGTAGGATGTCTGCCATGTGTCAGTGGAATAATTCATTGTAATATCAGAATCTGTTTTTAGGGCTTGGGAGCAGCGTGTTTCTCTGCTTTGACAGAGATTTCATTTATGCACTAAGTTGTTTGAAATAAATTAGTAGAGCTTAAAACAAATCTATAAATTCTGATATTTGCATCTTTGTCAAATGTACCAAGGTAAAAAAAAAAAAGATAGAAAGGGTAATGTTCCTCTTCCTTCCAAAATGACAGCAATTGTCCACTGATAGCTACGCTACTGTCTTTTCAAATTAGGTATTCCGTTCTGCATTAACATGAAGCTCAAATTGTAGTTTAATAGATGAAAAAAAAAACTTTCTGATCTTGAGCTAAATGTGTGACAATACTTTATTTAAATGATCAGTATAACCTCTGCAGCGTACAAAAAAAATCTTGTTTGTGACAGCAAGCCGAGGTACATAGAGGCTCAGAGGTTAAGGGTGTTACTCTGAAAACAATGAGACATCCATTTGATCAACAGATGCAAAGCATTTAAGCTTGATGGCGCATAAGCCGTTTGCCAGATGGTTCAGCTGATTAGAGCATGTATCCTTACAATGATGCATGATGATGCTTTTTGAAAATAATGTTCACCAGGTGCTTCTCCCTGAGTACTACAGAGGAAATAAAAGTTAAACAAAACAAGGAAGAGAGAGGAAGAGCCTTAGTAACAGGAGAAGAGAGAGAGAGGGCGGTGAAGAGAGAAAGAAAAAAAGGAAAGGGTTATTTATTTGGAGGAAACATAAAGAGATATGGATCCTGCTGGGGGAATTTGCTTAGGAGCATATAGTGTCAAGCATTCATTGTTAGGATGTGAGAAGTGTATAATCAAAGTCACTCTAATGTTCTGTCGCATGGTGCTGCTCCACAGTCAGAGACAACTTAGTTGCAGGCAGGCTGGATCTTCCACAACATCCTGCTGGACTTGAGTGTGGTTACACCACTGAAGCAGAACACACAGAAGACAAACACCACAAAATTAATTTGTTTAACATAGTGATCTTTCTCATTGTGTGCACCTGTCCTCCACGGTGCATTATATATGTTACACTGACATTTCATATATAATGGGTGATTCTCAAACAAACATATCCTACGGACTGACAAGACTAGATGTTAACTTATCCCAGAGAAAATGTCAACAAACCAGCAATTATCGGTGGTGACTTTGCTGATGAGAATGAATGAGATTCCCTAAGATTGGCTGCTATTGTAGAATGATGCATTGCATCAGAGTTTGGCTGCAGTCTGTTCATACCCAGATGAAGCAGTTGTGTCTTCAATGATGGCGTGATCTCCAGCTCAGTGAACAATAAAAATGTGTTCACTGTTGTTTCCTTTAAGATTTTACTTTTCCCAAGTTTAATTTTACAATATCAACATGGAAATGAAATTTCTGGGCCATTGTCCCACAGATAGAATTTTTCCCTTTCAGTTTATATCAGGTCTGTTGCATCAGAATCATAACAAATCCCAAGAGTGAAAGTGAGCAGCTCTGTGACAGCCAAAGGTGTCTCTGTTCCTGGTGCATGCAAGTACTTTCAGAAAGCACAGCCCACGCATGAACGAGGTCTCGTCTGTGTGAGCAAAACTGAGCTCTGCACGAGCAGCAGAGCTTCACAATCTGTCCAGCTGGTCTGCTCAGAGATATGAAAGTCAGGCACGTTGGTATGGTCAGGGTGTTGTATGTACATTAGGAGTGCAGCAGACAGTACCAGATGCTTAGTAAAGGGGAAAGTTGCTCTATTTAGTATTGAAAGTTGATGGTTCAATATTTACAGTGACACTTATTTAAATCTAATAACAAAACAATCTTTATATTTTTGTTAATATTATTAAATTGAAATGTATGTTGTATTTAAATATAATTACTTTTTAAATGTGTGGTCTGGATGTATATGGATACTCTGTCCTTAAAGGCTTGGAGAACAGTGTCTATTATTTATTCAAAATAATGCTAGTAGAGTTTGGAAGCAGCAAATGTGGTTTAGTTTGCCTGTAGGTAAACATCTGGTGCAGACCTGACATATAGTTGACAGAGTATAGCTCAAAGTTTCAGTGGGAAAAAGAGGCAGTGCCCTCTTCTACTTCAATAGTTCTTGGGGCTGTCTTCTTGATATTGCTAGCCATTTGAATATACTGTAGGTGGCACACACTACATGACAGTGCTGACCTGTGATTTATAGATTTTGGTGTGATTTTTCATGTTTAAATTAGTGGTATCTCTACTCACATTATTCATTTTCTGATCTGATCTGATGGAAGTACAATACATTTATTTTTCATCATTTGTCATTGAAGCTGTGATGTGATTCATTTTTCTTATTTCTCCAGGCATTTATTTATTTGTTCAAGTTAGCTTCCATTTTAGCCTTTAGCCAATGTTACATGGCTGTACAGAACTGTATCATCAGCATGCAGGCACATTTTATTAAACATTCGCAAGGTTATTAATGGATATGATAAACAGTAGGAGCCTTTAACACATTAATAACCCTTCTGAAGTCTATAACATTGCGGAGGACACATTTGATATTTGCTATAAGGGTTCAGTAAATCTAAAATTACTGAAAGCCTGGCAACAGGTGTTTTGCATTTCACCATAAAATGAAATATTCTTAACTAAAAACAGAACAATACAAAAAAAACAGCTTTCAAATGTTGCTAAATGTTGCTTTTTGGTGCACAGAATCATTAACATTACCTATGTGCAAAAAGCCCAAAAAATAAAGACCTCCTATATTTGGCAAAACCATTGTGTATTCATGTAGCACGCCATCATTTACAGTGAGAAGCTATGAGGAATTCAAAAAATTACATGTTCAGGGCATTTAAGGGAGCAGTTGTGAAAGATATTACTGCTAAGAATTACCCATTATGTAACACTGAATAGACTCTGCCTCATCACATTTTAGATTGCATTTTGATGTGCATTTAAATGTGTACTAGATGAAAAATGTATGTTAAATTGACAATGAAATACATTCATCTGAAAGTACATTATTTTACGTCACATTTTATTTGCTTCACAAATATTTAATGGTATCTAAGGGACAGTATTTAAAGTAACATAGTTTTCTATAGTATACCAACTGGACTCAGAAAAGCTGTCCTTGCCTTATTCAGATTTATTATTCACACTTTAAGAACCAGACAGACATTTTCTCTCAGTCTAAATGCATCACATTTTAAATCAGTTAGATGAAAGCATCTGTTTTGAGTGCTTATTTCTTGCTCCAGCGAAAGACAGCCCTTGTGCTCATAATGACTGCACTCTCCAGTATGGGTATACCAGACCTCGTTGATTTGAATGTATAATTAGCATAATAAATACTTCTGTCGCATGTGAAGACTTCTTTCATGAGGCAATCATTGCAAGAAGCAAATCAACAGTTTTCCCTTCTTAGAAGCAGCCAGCAAGAATATGAATGTAATTTTGCTTCCATAATATAAATATATGTGACATACACATATACATAATGTTTAGCAATGCAGACTTCTTTCGTGCAGTAATAAGAGTGGAAAAGTGATAGTTAAGAGCTTGCTGTATAGAATATGTAATCTTGCTGTCCTATAGCATTTCCCGAGCAGGGAACAACATGCCATTATTACAGACCAATACACACAACACACACTGACAGCCACATGTATATCTGCATTCTTGTGCGTGCATCGTAAACAGGCTATGAATACAATTTCCCACAATGCAAGAACTATATATCCACTGAGGTATAAAATGAAAATGTCTTATTATTTTCTAGTTCAGGATAGTAGGAAATACTTTTTGCCATTTCAGCTGAGAACATTTTTGTGCTCTGCTCATGTTGGATATCAGGCCATTGAGGCAGAGTATGACTAGGATACATAAATGACTTTCTCATGTAATCATTGTTTTATTGGACATTGTGTTGCTTATTGTATTTTTTATATCATAAACCCATTTTGTGACCCAGTACATGTAGAGTTAGTTTAAGTTCAGTTTAGTTTAGTTATTGTGTGTTAAATGTGTCAGAGCTGCTGTCTTCACTACACTTCTGATTGTTATATGTATTTCCTGGTTTGACATTTCAAACATGATAACCAGATTGGACTCAGAGGCCCTAGTCTATTATTTGTGTTCTCCTTTACCAAATAAGGGATCCATGTCACTGTGCCACCTACTACTACCACTGCTATTCCTACTACCACAACAACTGCCACACATACATAGGCACTTGCGCCTACTGCACAGCTATGCCTTGGAAAATGAATTTGCCTGATGATGGAGAGGGTGCATTATCTGGTGGTACAGTACAGTGTGTGTGGCCCGAGCAGACTAGCTGTCTCTAGTCCTCAGAATAGGAGCGGCAGTCTCCTGGGTCCTGGTAGGAGAATGGGCTGAAGCTGCAGTCTAATTCATCACAGCTCTACAGGAAACAAGCAATCGGGGGGAAGCTTAAAAAAAAACATGAAAAAATAAAAAAAAAAAGGTTAAATCTGCGCAAAAGACACAAGAGCTCTCACTAGACACGGGTGATTCCCCTGGTCACCACAGCTGCATGCCTTACTGTCAGCCCTCTCATGTCTTAAATGCTGAGGCAGGGAGAGGAAGAAGGAAAGGAAGAAGGAGAGGAGATGACAGGTAGAGAATAAGGAACACATTCCTATATGAAGATGATATTACTCCATGGTGGGAGGTTTCAGGATGTGATGTACAGCATATTTACCATTGCATTAACATAAATCTCTCCATATGTTACCTGTATACTGGATGTGATTGTTTACCCTATCTGGACCACCCCTCACAGGGGGTTCTTTACTGAGACACCAGAGTGTGGGGATATGGCATGCTGGACGGTTTCCGTGACAACCTGGGCTTTCTGTCCAATCAGGGTGAGGGTTTCCAGATTGAGAGGTGGTCCTCAGGGGAGTTGTACTTCAACAAGCTTGGATGTTTTGCCACGGAGCAGCTCTTTTGGAGAGACCATCACACAGTGAGATTCTGCTCAAAATGGGCACTTTGACGTTCTCAGCATAATTGGAAACACTTTACAAAAGAAGGGTCCTTTTAAAATGCATTGAATGAGAAAGGACAAGGAGCATCCAATTTCAATTCTACTCATGAACCTTCCTGCAGCTGCCTTTCAGGGGTGTACCATATATGTTATGACCCACCCATTTGTCAAACTGTCAGCTGTTGTTATTTTGTCTTTTTTTATGATGTTTAAAAGTAAGAGGCATCTTTGTGTTTTGCTACCTGCTCATTCAAGCAAATCTCCCTCTGCAATCTCCTTCTATCTAGTCCAGATCTTTTTCCTTTTTTTTTCCTCAGAAGTTGCATAGTGGTTTCATCATCTTGAGCCGTAGGAGCCAGCAGGGTATCACACAAACACTACAGACAGGCTCATTTTTCACAGGTTGTCTTCCCAGCTATCCTGCAGGATGTGTCACGATGAACGGCGGATATGTGACAGACTCGCGTCGCACCCGTGTCCTTGCATTAGAGAGGAGATGCAGTATAGCTTCTGGTCATGAGCTTTTTGTGTATGTGTGAGTGTGTGTGTCTGTCTGCTTACACAAGGGTGAGTGCAGGTGTTTGCTCTGTACACAACAGGAAAGCATGTCTATGTGTACGCTCGTTTATGTCTTAATACATTCTAACCATTCTATAGTATCAGCAACTTGTAAGTCTATGTAAATGGACTCCTCATGATCCAGTAAGAGTGATCCTTTTTCCCAGCAGGCCTTAGTTCTCCACCAGCCAACATCACCACCTCCGCCGTGCCCAGCATCGTCACACCCATCGTAAACGGATTCACTGGCATCCCTCATCAGCCCAACGGACATCCTGCCGTGGAGACTGTGTACACCAACGGCCTGCCACCCTACTCTACCCAGAGCCCCACTGCTGCTGACACCCTCCAGCAAGCCTTCACCGGAGTACAGCAATACACAGGTGAGAGCCAGAATTTCTTTGTTTACTATCCTGTATTTCTGAGGTTTTACAATCTGCTGTAAATGCTTAATGAGTAGCAGCGAGAAGACAATTACTGCAGGGTAACTACTGCATCAGTGTGAAGCTGTGTGTATTCAGATAATGTAGGACACTGCCTTAGAAAATAACATCAAAGAGCCTTTGATTATACATGTTATGCTTCTGTGATTGACCTTAAGCATCCTTGACACTATTCTCTGTGGGATTCCTGTTTTTACACTCCTCTGTCTTCCATTCCACCTTCTTTTCTCTACCTCTCTACCTCTGCAGCAATCTACCCAGCCACCACGCTGACTCCCATTGGCCAGACACTGCCCCAACCACCCCAGGTCATCCAGCAGCAGCAGCAGAGAGAAGGTGAGGGTGAGAGAACATTATTACTTCTACACTTTACACATCTCATCCTGTGTAATGGATATATAAAGAAGATGAGCATAAGACACCAATATTGCTTTTTACACTGTACACAGCTCATTCTGTATAATACATATATAAAGAACATGAAGGTGAAAGAAGAATATTACTTTAGCACTATACACATCTCATTCTCTGTAATAATAGATAAATAAAGTGGAATGACTGAGAGAACAATATCAATGAATGCTGTTCACATCTCTTCTTAGGTAATAAATATACAAAGCCTGAGGATGAGAGGCCAGTGTTAATACAACCAGATTATATAGTACATCTTGGTTAATAAAAGGTTAGAAATGATCTACATAGGCCTTTGCTTTTTTTTAAAGTAATGACTAAAGCTTCTAATAAAATCCTCTGGTAGAAGAATATTGCCAGTGTAATATAGAAAGACAAAATATTTGAAGATATTTGAAGTACTCCACAGTGCACAGTTTAAGTATTGTGTTGTAATCAACTGTAAGAATTAATAAGAGCAGTGTTTATGTATTTGGTGTATCTTACATTTTTAGGTTTAGAAATAATTGTGGCAGACAGGAGTTTTATCCGTATAAATGTAAACCACAATAGAAAACGAAGTTGTTTAAATGTAACTAGCATTTTTTTCAGTCCGTACAATATCAACAAACTAAGGCAAAAATCTTTTTCTTTATACTTGTGTTTAACGACATTAATGTTTTACCACTGATAATGTCAGAGACATCCTAGAAATCTATTTCCACTTATCTTGATTTAGTCCCAATAGGAGACTGCGTAGATGAAAATGACAAATTCACAGCTATTTTTCATTCAATCCCTCATCCCCCACCCCCCTTTTCTCTGTGTCTGTCTCTCCCTCTCTTTCTCTATATCCAGGTCCAGAGGGTTGTAACTTGTTCATCTACCACCTGCCACAGGAGTTTGGAGACAATGAACTCATGCAGATGTTTCTGCCCTTTGGCACTGTCATCTCTTCTAAGGTCTTCATGGACCGGGCAACCAACCAGAGCAAGTGCTTTGGTGAGTCCGTCACTGGCAGTCACAAACGGCTGTTAAGTCAAAGTAGTTATGCCATTATAAACTGTAGGGATATGAGAACTGTACATTTTTATTGACCTGTCCCTAAAAATTGGAATGTTCTTTTGGTTGTTTTGTCAATGTGTGATTAGTTTTTTTTACAGTCACGTGAAGATGAATTAATGGCAGGTACTAAATGCACATTTCTAATGTATAACAAAGTAGAGATGTAGTACCAGAACGGATGGGCCTCATTCCCTAGTAAATGCATAATGGATGCTCTCAGGAGTTGGACACATAGAAGTGTGTTCTTGCATAAAACAAAACCATTTTCATAGTGTGAGCTCTTATAGTTTTTCCCAGATATTTGGGACATCAGTGGGTGTTGTGTAAAAACTCACAGCTTAGGCGTGAAGACTCATTGTGAAAGCTTTCATAAAACAAATGTTTTTATTTATTGTTTATTGAGCAGTAAGAAAATAATTATTATTTGTAAGTGTATAGTCTAGAATCTGATGACACTGGACAGCACGCAGGCAGGGAGGACCGAATGCTCTTACCTCTGACTGAGTGACCTGAATTTGCATCTTGATGACTGTTGTGGTTTTGGCATCATGGAAAAAATGCGCTTAGGACATTACAGCCAAACTAGTTGTGTTGCAGTCGATCTGACTCCATGTCTTTGTTTCTATTCGGCAGCTGTTTGACCTGGAAACTTTAAGGTGCTGTATCAGCATCTAGATCACCGTTATCTAACCCTAGTATCTGTCAATACCCTCAGTGCTGAGGCTGATTCACACACCCACACACTTTCTGTCCCATTTAGCTGAGACACACCAACAGGCCCCAGGGCTTATAAAACCTTTGAGGAGGTAGGAAGGGATGTTTGGGGGGATGGAAGGCAAAAGACAATTATGGATCAGCATTTGTTTTCACTTCAGGCAACCACAGTACCCTGGGCAAAATTGATTGTTGGCCCTGTCTCCCTGGGGATACTTAATAACATATAAATTCATGAAAGAAGACCTGTTTGCAGTATTGACTTATACACTATGCATTTCCAACATAATGTTAGGCCTGGGCAGGAGGGGAGCACACTGGTGTAATTAATCTATAGAGGAGAAAGGAGTGATAAACTTAGATTGATGGTGTGCAAAAGATGGGGAAAGAGAGAAAGAGAGAGAAATCACACTTGTAATGTGTGACGGGACTGAGCTGAGACTTAGACCTCTAAGTCTGCATGTCCTCTACATCTCATCTTTGCTCCCCAGTCTGAATGCGTTAATCTGATGATGGGTTAGGAGGTCACCTCCTTTCCCTTCTTCTGTACTTTATTCAGACTTCCATTTAGCCCTCCTCCTCACTGCCCAGCCTTCGCTCTAATAGGCCAAACCAGAGCCAAAGCAGTCCAGGCAGACATCTCTCCCTGGTGGCTGTGGACGTGGAGAGGCTCCTGCTGTTTTTCGTGGGTCATCGACTGCTCCTAATGACACCACAGACACAGGGGAGTGCATCAAGCGCAGACACACTCCACTGCAGTTTCTGGTCACTGGATTCTCAAGGCTTTATTTTTACACATGATGGAAACAGGATGTTCAGCATAGGTTTAAGGAGGGGGGTATCTTGGGGACATGGACTGTGGGGTTTTTGTGTATGCAGCAGACTCATCTCCTCAAGATGAACTATGTTTGCTCTTGTTTTGGTTCCAACTACTTTGTACTTTCTTACTCGCTCTTATTACTGTTGTTTGGACTTTCTAGGGAAGCTACACTGAAAAATAGTATTTTCAAATATACTAAATATCAATAAATTCCAGTTTATTCATTACAAAACTGACTATGTAAGTAAGTTGGATCAGTGAGATTTTTTTTCCATCCTCCAAATGTCAATGGTATCTTCAAGATTCTGGATATGTCTTACTCTCATACATACTTTTCTGAGTGTTCAATATGACATATCCTGTGATGTCTTTTGACAGTATCACCTCTGCACTCGTTAGATTTAGAGTCTAGCTGTTTTGTTATTTTAGGTTTAACCTAATTAAACGTTTTACAGCCAGAGGCAGCTGGTCAAACTCTAATTTTTAATATTTTAGGTTACATTGGACATATTAACATCTACTCAACAGATTTTTCAAGCTGTGTTTTTGTTTCATAACATGGTGCCACAGGCACTGAACATCAACAGCTCAAAGGTCCTGTCTTAGCTTTATCTACTTGTTTTCTTTCTGACTGCCATTTGAGTCATTTGCAATAAATGTATCTGTAAATATTTACTTGAAAATTACACTTTAAAGCTTGTCTAACCATTCATAATTACCTTCTTTTAAATCGCGTTAATGAATTTTTCTTAGGTTTTGTGAGCTTCGACAACCCTGCTAGTGCACAGGCAGCTATTCAAGCCATGAATGGCTTTCAGATCGGGATGAAGAGATTGAAAGTCCAGCTAAAGAGACCGAAGGATGCCAGCCGCCCTTACTGACACAGCCTACCTTCAGTATTCATTGCAGCAGCACAGGTGAGGGCACAGAGTTGTCACTGGTTCAAGATTTTAATGCTTGACATTGTTTCTTTTGAAGCTGAAGATTTAATTCTAAAGAATGTCAGGTAATTATATGTGGCACATTGATATTCTTACTCCTAAGCATGGCTTGAGTTTAAGAGCTTATACTTACCTATTTGACAGACATTAAATAATCTATACATTCAGTAAATGTGAAGGTAAATCCTTTAAGGTTGTCCAGAGTTTTAGTATCTGCAGATGAGTAGAAGCTACAAGCATTGATTTCATATGCGGCACAGTAGGAGTATTAATTATGGGAAAATCTGTCATCATCATGATTGACAAAGATTGATTGGTGTGCCAGTGTGGGTTAGCACTCTCCAGACCATTACACTGATATAATAGAGCCATATTGAACTATCCAAAGTTAAAAAAATGGATCACAGTTTAATGAGGAGTGATCTGAAATGGCCCTTTTCTTCTTTTTTTCAGGTTTTAGAGGACACAAGAAGATATCTTGGAGGAGTTAAACTTTTTTCTTTGAAAGCAAAATATGTTTTAAAAAAATTAACAAGAAATTTTTGAAGACATATCAGCGTTTACTTAAGAAGACATAGGTTACAGCAGAAAAAGATGCGAAAGAGGAGGAGGTGCTTCACCGAGGGACTTAACAGTAACAGATGGCACAGTGCAAGAAGATGAGAAGAAAAAAAAACTGAAAAAAAGATGTGATGAGACTGAACAACAGAACTTTTTCTTGTTGAGACTTGAATTGTTAATTAAGCAACAAACTAACAAACAAAAAAGCAGCAACAACAAATAGATTTCTATATACATATTATATACACATATATATATAAGGAAAGAGGCGCTTGTGGCTTTTACTATACTGGACAAATGAGGGTTAAAACTTGAAGATCAAGAAAACCAGTGGCAAAAAAGAAGCAATTCTATACGTCCACTGACAGACTTTCTTTCTCTGTCCCTCTTTCTCTTACTCTATCACCATCTCTCTCAGCAAGCGCAGAACTATGACTCTTGGAGGTCACTGAGGTTTCCATTAGCAACAGTGTACTGCAAATCATTCACCCCTAAGGGACCAAAGGACCAAACATTTTTATTGTTCTGAACAGTAATATATAGTATTGATGATACTAATACTACAAACTACTACTAATAATATTACAACTTAAACTTAAGAGGAATTACTAGCTTCAGGTTGAAAAAAAAGAGGAAGGGAGTTTTGGTTTCTTTTCCTTTTACATTTATAGCTAATGGGTTTGAGAATATTAAAACATTAAAAATAAAAAAAAAAACAATAAAGCTATACTATTTTAGTGGCGTAGAAAATGTGGGTTAGACATTGTTTTGGGCATGGTCAGATATGTTCTTTTGCCACTCATTGCTTCATCGCCGTCAGTATTTCATCTCGGAGGTGTGATCTGTCTCTGTTATTGTGTTGGTAGAAAGAAGAAGAAAGAAGAAAACAGTTGTGTAGTGCCAAACATGACACAATAACAGGCTCTTAAAATCAAACACCTTAGATTTTCTGTGTATTTAGCCATGTAACGCTGTCTCCTGGTTTTGTCAGCACATTGCAATTCTATAATTGAAGCAAGAGTCATTCCATGTCATCATTAAAGCCTTGATGCTATAGATGATCTGACCATAAAGCGCTGTGGTAAAAGTGCCACACGACTGAGCTGGGAACGCAGCAGTTAAACAGCACAGCGTCTGTAACTGCTTAATAAAATATACAAATGAGGCTGACAGCAGTTGTAAAAATTTCCATTGGTGTGTCACAGTGGTCCCTGCCGGGTCGTGCCCTTTGCCGCTGCCAAACTCCTCCAGCTGCTCTCAGCAGGTGAAAGCAGACTCCCCACCCTCTGTCTCCCTCTCTCCTCACCTCCAAGTGCCAGCATATCATTCTCTTAATAGGGACCATCAGTTCACGGGGGCCCGAGAGCTAACCCACAGCATAATTAGGATAATGATAATATTGATCAGATGGGGAGCAGCACCGCAGGGCAAGAGATGCACAATCAATTACACATTGGCATTTTGAATGAATTGACTGACTGACAGAGTTCATTTTTCTTTCAGTGGTTGGATGGGACTCCTTTCTTCCCCTCACTTCTATCCATAGTCTCGGAGGGGATCCCAGATCTGACAGAGGCACTGTGTCCTCTGGGACTCATTGAAGACATTTAAATCTACGTCATTATAGCAAAGAAAATGGTTCAGAGGTTACAAGGCTGTGACAATATCCGTACATAGCCCTAGTGTTTAGACTAGATTGTATGAGTTCTTCAGTGAAGAGCAGCTGTTTTTTTTTTTTTTTTTTGCCAAAGGGAATAATAGCACAGTAAGAGCTTGTACACAGAGAGGAACAGCCTGGCATTACCAGCCTTAGGAGGTCAAATTAAGAGCAAAATGATCCATCAATTAGACAGCAGCAGGCCTGTAAGTGTAGCTGCTACAGCTGCTGCTGCTTCAACAAGACGACAGCTTACCATTAGCAGCGGTCACACATGACTCCTATACAGTGTGGTCACGACACATCATGCTGTATCAGATACTATTAATTAAGCAAACTAGCATCATCCATGGTGATGCTTTATAGGACAGTATACCCGAGATGAAATCTATTTTTCATGCCTTGTTTGTTTTTATTATTTATCACGTTTTTTTTTTGTTGTTTTTTTTTTATTCCTTTCAGTCTAATATGTATTCACTTACCATTCACCCAGTTCATTTCATTTGAAAATGTTTGCGACATGCCATTCATGTGCTTGGTATGCTCTGCTCTCAGAAGCAGCTCGCCTATCAGGACCTTGAGGCATCAACGGTCTGATCCTCACTCTTTAGACGCATCAGGGCTTCAGCCATCAAATCACAGTGTTGTCTCTGGGCCCCATTAACACAAGTACAGTCTTCAGAGAACATGGCTACTATGCCTCTGTAATCTGGTACAACAAATGTTATCCCCAGAATGGCTTTCTACTTCCTGAAGACTGATCTCCTCTTTAGATTTTACTGTGGGTTAGCCATTCTTATTATTTGTGTGATTACTGGTTCTCTAGAGCTGTATTTTTAAAAAGAGTATGTTTAATTTATCAGTTCACTGTATTATGTTGCAGGATATACATAGATGCTATAAAAAGAAAGTCTTTAAAAATGCCTTTTATCATTATGAATTGCCAAATTATGTAAGCATATCCACTGTATCTCCTTATTCAACTTATTCAAAACATGAATGAGACATGTGCCAGATTCCATCAAACTTTGAGATAACTTATTATAAATGTGTTATTTTTTGCAAAATGTTCATTAGTGAAATAAATATTTGATTTTGTGTTATAGTATAACAATGTAGGGGGAGGGTCAGTTCAGTCTGTAATGATATACAATAGGTTTTTCCACTGAAAAGGTTAGATTTCATATATATTTGCCAGAAGACAGCTTTTTTTCCCCCCTGGTGAATTACTGTTAGTTTCCTCTCTCTTGTCAGGGCCCAGAAGCTTTAGGAAGCAGTGATATATGCCCTCCAATCCCCAGGCCATACAGGGCCTTATAAACCACTCAAAAAATCTTTTCTTATGGGACTTCTACTGGAGAGTTTTTTAAATTATTAAAATCAAATTAAATTCGGCCTTCACAACAGCTTGGTTAATGCAAATTAAAGATGCCAGCTGTGGGTGAAATTAAATGAGTTTGAAAAGATGTTACATTAATTTTATTCTGACAAGGAAAAAAAGAAAAAATTTGATGGAACCAATTAAAAAAGTGAAGGTTTGTAGATGGGGACAGTTTCCAACTTGACTGAGTTTGCAGTTGTGTAAGAAGTCTATATGTACATGTCTGCTCTATGACTCTGAAAAAGGGAATGGAAATTAATGTGATGACAGACATCCAATGAATTAATTGAACTGTGATTTTTGAATTATCATAACTCACTTGAAATCCACAAAAAATGAAAACAGCATCAATTAATCTAGGAGTTTTATAGTGAAGCTGCATGTGATCATGCCAGTGTAAATCTCCTGCATTGTTTCCACTCTTTCGATTTAGTTTTTTTCTTTCATATATTTATTTCTCATTCTACCATAGTGCCCTTTCGATCTCTGAGCATGCTCAATGGGGGCTGGGAGGGTTACAGATTATGATTATGGTACTACTCGTATTAACAATATGATACTTTAAATATGGTTTGAATGCTAAGGATAGTAGCTTATTATAAATATGAAATCTGTATATTATTGAAAATCAGCACAGGACCTTCCTTTGGGAATGTATAGGTTGGGGCTTGAAATGGGGGAGGGAGACGAGGGTGGGGATGCTTTCTAAAGATGTTCACTTTCTGGTTTCTCAGCACAAAGCATACAAAAACATATAAACAGCAGTATGGAGTCTGTGAAGTAGACTTTACTGACGTACAGGGCGCAAAAAGAGGAATCTCAGTACTATTCTTTAACCCTGGAGGAGAAAATGCTGTTTACAGGTTGTATTGTTTTTCTTTTTAAAGGAGAGCGCCACCTCTTTTTGTGGCAATGTCAGTACAGCATGAATTAACTGACAGGGAAAGCAGTATGTTTTTATAAAAAAACAAACAAAAAAAAAAAAAAACTATGTGTTCTGTATTAGCCTGAGAAACCAAACATTTTTCCCCTGTTGAAATTTCTTAATACCTGCTGCTTAGATTACTTCATATTATTGATTGATGATTTAATAATTTTATAATTAATTGGGTCAAGTATGTAACTTGATGCTTATTTATTTATTTATTTATTTATTTATTGTTTATTTATTTATTTATTTTATTGTTTCTTCTTTTTATGGCCATGGTAAGATGAAGATATGTATCAAAAAGAAATGCTTATTGGGGCTTTTCTCTCTTTCTCTCCTTTTTTTCCAATTTTACAATAAAAAATTAAACTGGAGGTTATGTTTCTCTGGGTATATTTAAAGGACAACCACAGTACGGAGGCGGGGAGTTGCACAGTGAATTGCTTTACCAGCTTCTGGAGCATCTTGAATGTTTGCAGGATGCAGCTGGCGCAGCTTTTTACAGCTCACCACCTCAGAGTCTGTTGCTGACAACTTATCCATTCTGTCTGATGAAACTGTGATCATATTATCATGGCCCTTTAAGGAAGAACTGGGTTACCACTACACATCCACAGGTTTTTTTTAAAACAGGTTCTATCTGTTGCTCTTACAGCAGATAGGAGTTTACATTGGAATTCATCATAAATTGCTGGATGCATCAGTGGTGAAAATGTACCTATTTCATCCTCTTATGGAAACTCAGAGTTGCAGTGTGCAGGGTGATTTAGATTATCTGTCACTGTGGAGACTGAAGGCTTGTTGCTTTACCAGTTAGTGGGTCACCTGATGCTTCTCTGCTGCAGGGAGACAACAGAAATATATGTCAGGACATACTGTATAAAATGGGAACAGAATACAAAAACAAAACCGCTGCACATAAATATCAGACATTCATAGTCAGGAGGTGTCATAGAGAGGCTGTAGGAGAAAGACAGGGGGAACAAATAGCATTATCATTTTGACAAACAGGAAGCAGTAAATTGATATAAGGAAGGCACTGAATATCAGTCAAGTTTACATAACTGTTGCGTTGCTTTGATCCCAGAAGCTACATCTGAAGCAACATCTGTTGACAGTTGACTTGCCTCCCCACATGCACCTGGTAATCACCGTCTTCATACAGCAACAGAAAAAGTACAGCTGAGACACCACATTCACATTTTGAAGAGCAGCAATAGATGTGAAATAAGAATGGGAGGGACAAAAAAGTAGATCCATTGGTTCATGAAATAAATTGTCCCAATTACAATAAAGTGTGGCTCTTGGTCAGTGTGCACGGCAGGCAGTTCATCTTTATTACAATCAGTTAATGAAAATCAATCCCCCTCCTGATAAACTCTTATCTCCACGGCCTTTGCGCGCCCCTTGTGCAGGGAGATAATAAATTAGGGTAATATTGCCTTTGATGAGGGAGTGAATTGCAAATTATTGTAACTTTCCAAGATTTATGATGCAGATGCTTAATTTCCGAGTTGGGTTTTTTCGGGGCGTCAGGGTGCCGGGGGGCCATTTGTTAAAAGTTTGGTGACACAGACTCGTTAATAAAAATACACACTCAGACAACCAGATGTTCTTAGCTGTTCTCTACTGTTACAGTAGCAGAGAAAACACTGCTGAGGTGGCATGAACCTCTAGCTTGTAGGATTGTTTTCCTTAGATGGGGTATTTTACCTATAATAAAGAGTACACATGAAGAAGCAGACACCCAGGGGATGCAACATGTTTATTAAAGTAGGACTGCCAATCATACAGTGTAATTCCCTCCACCCTCCCATCTTTATCACACAAGCCAGGAGCGAATGATTTGATATGTAGGTCAATACCCATTCTGCTGTGAGCCAGTGGGTGAGATATGTCTAGTTGCTTGCTGTCACTCTGATTATTGAGGAGACACAGAAAGATTGAGTTGGTCAGGTATGAGAGAGTCTGCGCTATGAGATAGCTGTATAATCGCTGCGACTAGAGTTGTCTAAAAACTGCACACATACACACATGCACAAACTCTCTGAGAAATGAGTAACTTCTCACTCTTTGTCCTGCAGCAGTGACCCGTGTAACAGGGTGTAATGTATGTGTATGTTGGACATCTTCTACTCCGTACAACAGTCAGACTCTGAGTGCGTCATTAAGCAAAATGCTTCAGTGAGAGAGGGCTAGGGGTCTTGTGATTTGTCAGGGGCTGCAGGAATGATGCAAGGCGATCGCTGAAGGAGCCAGTTGTGACAGGAAGCAAACAATAGCAGCTGAATGAGGTTATATCTACAGTTGACCAACATCTTATACATCATTTAGCATCATTCAATAGAGCATAAGTCTAAAATGCCAAAATGCAGTTCATTTAAGATGTTTTCTGCACATACCAGAATTATTTTTAATCCTCTGCATTCTTTTATCAAAGTTATCATTTATTATATGTATCTGAGGCCTGCAGCCTCCTCTCTAGCTTGAGTCAGGGTAGCTTAAATATCAATAAATTGAAGCACCTTAATGCTTTCAAACCTTGATCATCTAGTGATACAAAACTATCTCCTCATCAAGGCCACCTCATTTAAGTCTAAGGAACATCTTGGATTAAGACAGTCATCCATCTATCCATTATCAATCAAGGAGAGGACTCACACACCACTATCTATTTATCTTGCCAAGTGCTCTATTAATATCGAATTAATTTCCCCATTGAGAGTATCAATCACTCAAGCAGTTTTTTCTAAACTCATTAGCTTGGTAATTGTCCTTGTTTACAGGGGAAAGTCAAGACGGGATGGACCAGCAATCTATACAGGCTTGAGCAATTTCCTGCATACCTATGGTTCATCCTCCATGCTAATTCACAGATGGGACACCTCTACAGTCTGCAAGGTTTTTATATATTTTTCACTTACCAATTTTCAATAATACAGTTTTTAAATGGAGTTTCCACATTTAAAATTTTCACAGTTTTTCAGAACACTCACCCACATTCAACAGACGAAGTGAGCGCTCACACATGGGATTATTATATAAGGATGGTGCTTTAGAAAATAGTCACAGGCATATTCTGAAGCTGAACCGACCATAGAATTAATCGAGAACAGAATCAGAACTTTAATTAATAATGAAAATACTTACTATAGAGTATTTTTTCCTGTGTTTAAATGTAAATTCACAATCAGGATTTGGTTTGTACCATCTTGAATGTGTTTAAAGTGTAAGAAGATGAAAATAGTGACAAGTTTCATCAACCGCCTTCCAAACCATGCAACTCACTGAGGTGTTGTCTTTATGTGAATAAATAGGACATGGCTAGATTAAGCATATGACGCATGTGACAAAACATGCTGTCACTCAGAACTATTTTCAACTCAATTCAAGATATACATTAAATCTAATTACAGGGTATTAATTCTTAATGTCATCATAAGGAATTTGCTGGAGCTGTCATAATTGCATTTTTGATGGTGATAAAAACTGATCACATCCTTCTCTCTAATTGCAGCACTCACTGTTTATATGTATGTATAGTGCAAATATCAGCACAGTGTGCTGATGTTGGTGTCTCTAACCTGGTGTTAACCACAGACTAAATCCTATTTGGAGCCATGCAGTTCTCTGGCAGACAAAAGCAAAGCCAGCAGCCAGCTCAGCACTCAGAGGTAACATTTACACAGGGGACTGAGAACATACTGTGGATCCCTACAGCTACACAGCCAGCTTGTCAAAACTGTCTTTAGACTCTTGGCTTTAAGACCTTATGGACTGAGGACCCCACCAGGTCAGAGCAGGTACTACAGGCACACAGGTACAAAACGCTGTTCTTGTGCTGTAAAACACTATTGGTTTTGGAAATGGTTCATGTTTTGCATGTCATCTTATGATTATCTAAGGTCTTAAACTAGACACAGTCTTTATTTCTTTCTATGAACAGCTCAAATTCAAAAAAGGGAAAGAAAAGAAAAAAGTTAAAAAAAAAAAAACTTGGTCTGGAGTGTCCAACACTTTAATACAGAAAATTGCAGATACAACAGAATACTTATTAGTTTACTTTTCTTACAATGACTCAAAATAACCTACTAATCACAACAAATGTAAAACATATTACAGTTAAAACATCTATACACAGGCAAATGTACACAATATAACACATATATACAGTTTTTTAATATATTATTATATAAAGATTTGTGTTTCTTTTTTTACTTTTACATCTGGAAGCCAAACAGCTTGAAGAGGGAGTGTTTCGCAGAAGGAGAACTGTTAGAAATATCACACTGAAATCATATATAGTGGATAGGTAGTTTTTATATAAAGTTGTTGGATCCCGTGTATTTAGCACACTGACAGCTGAAATAACTGAAAACAGACAAAGAAATAACATTTACATACACAAAACTCACTGTTAATACCTGTAAGTGCTATTGATGTTACTGGATGAGACAATATCTGAAGCCACATTGTTCTGCATAAATAAGCTTACACAGAGTATGAAGTGATATGTGCAGCTCCTTACATGGAGTGGAGTGTTTGGAGATTGTGCATCTTCTCAGTAAACATGAAATGTATACAAAATGTGATTTCTCTTTAGCTGCTCTGAGGTCAGCACATACATTCATGAGTTTAACCATTTTAAAGAGTTGTAAACTAATTAATACTGCACATATGAGAACAACATGTTGCATTTGACCAGAAACTACTTGATGTTGTTATATTTAGGTTTTTCCACAGGAAATGCAATGTGGGAAGAAACTGTTTATGAGGCAGAAACCTTTCAAATGACAAAATCATAATATTCACAAATTTCCAAAAAAAAAAGAAAGAAAATAATACAAATATATATGTCTGAGTTCTAGTCACTCTTTCCTCAAGCCGGTAATGCTTCCAAGTTCTGTTTGTCTCCTTATGTTGCTATTTAAAATCACATATATATATATTTATATATGTTTTTTTTTTTTCCTTACAAAAGCAGCAAAATAAGGAGTAGAAGTGAGAGTAGGGAGCTCTTGACTGCTGCTGCAGCTGAAGAGTCTGACACCCCCTGGTTGTAAAGACGAGGAGGCCTCGGGGAATTCTGCTTTAGTTTACTGGGTGGCAGCGCCTTTAAATCTTCCAGAGCGCCGAAGGCTGCCATGGAGAACTCAGGATCTCCTGTGGTCAGCAAGTCAAATACACAGGATTGAAAGTACACATCCTCCACCTGCAGAGTCTCTCTACATTTGGCCGTGGCCCGCTCCACCGTGTATACCTGGTGTGGAGGCCTTAGAGGACCCATCTCTGTGTTGGTGCCCTGAAGGCGGGGCTGCTGGCTCTGTCGGCCCAGTGTGTGCTCTTTGATCAGCTCGTTGCGTGGGCAGCCGTGCAGGCAGAGCTGCAGTCCACCACTGTCCTCTGAAAAGTCCAGAGTGTCCTCTGGCATGCGGATGGCAAAGGTCAGATAACTGCCAACACGCCGGACTATGATTGAAGTGCCCATGTAACGGGCCTGTATCTTCACCTGACGGCCCACTCCGGAGCCGCCCCGCTCTACGATGGTCAAGCTGCCGCTGTCCCCGCCGCTGCGAGTCCCATCTTGAAAAGCCAGCGGCAGATCCTCAGTGGTGGCCTGGTACACCTTCTGATCTGTACAGCCGTGATAGGACTTGAAAATCACAGTGATCTGAAAGAGGAGAGGAAACATAAGGTCAGTATAAAGCATTATATTTCAACATTTCACTAGATATATGTTTTTAATATTATCTGCTAAAGTTTTGAATCTCTCCATGCATAAAGCAACAAGGAAATAAGTTAAAAAGCCATCTATTCACTTAAATGTAATGACGACTTGAAAAAGATATCCATAGGAATGCCAAATAAACAGTACCAATTAAAGTCACAAGGTGGCAGCAGGGAACCACAAATTTAAATGGTTGCAGTGCGTGTTCAAGGCCCTGTTTTTTTTGCCTGTGACATGACAGCGATTCTCTGATGTAATCTGTAATGACGACAGATCCATAACTACTGCAAAACGTTCAGATGATTGTCAGTATTGGTCCACTGATTTGTAAACAACTGAATAGATACATGCTATGCAGATAATCCACTGCCAAAATCATTACATGGTCTGTCACCTTTTCTCTCATCTTCTCTTAAATATACACTCAAATGCAAAAAAAGAAAAAAGGAGGTAATGCCTGTTTTTGTCCTTGAATGTTGGCTCAAACTACACAGTTTCCTAACAGCCTCAGTTCTCAGTCTATCTTCCATTACTTCTACACTGGCACTGCTAGTGTGTGCTCAGTGAGTGACTGTGATTTGTATTCCAGCTGAGCTTTGAAAATTTTTCGACAAAGTGGTGACTGTGGTTATGTTTACACTTGCGGGGATACTGTATTTGATGGATGATTTCCTGTCTTAGGTCTGGCAGTGGAAAACAACTGCAAAAGCATGATGGGGGCATGCAGGTGCTGGCATACACACATTACTGTACCTACACTACAGGTTTACATTAGGCTACACAGCAAAGACACACTATGAAGGTTTCTGAAAGAGTTTGTGGAGAAATCCCTGATGTAATGCTACACTGGTTTATAGTTTTACACTGTTTTCAAACAGGGGAATTTATACTGGAAAGTGTAAGGAATGCCAATTACATCACCTGACCATGGGAACCACAAATTATTTACTGTTTAAGCATAAAATTAATATAAAAGCAGCTTAATGAATATATTTCTAATGGACAAATGGGTGAGCCTTCAATACAAATTCAGTGCCAACATATAGATTGAAACAAATGAGCATGAAATGACAGCCTTTTAAATAATAGAATAAAAAAAATAACCCTTGGTGCTATCCAATTATTCCTTCTTTTTCCACATTATTCCATATTTACACAAAAACTACCCAGTTAATTATTTGACCAGAGGGGTGAAAAAACATTCCATATAGTGGTGGTGGAGGAAAATGTTTGAGTGAGCGTTAATCACTACCATATGACCACCCATGTGTTAAAGGTAGAGCGCTCAAGCATGTCTGTGATTCAACACCACTGAAGGACTCCCCTCCTCTTTTTTCCCCCTCACAGATCTGAAGGAGCTCCAAGACAAGAGGAATGCTGGAGGCTCAGGAGGCACCACTGAATGACGATTAACTTCACATGTTTGATACTTCATTGGAATATTTGCTTGCAAGCTAGTACTCAGAAACAGCCTACTCATATAGGAGGTGAGTTTTATCCTGGGTGTAAAGCGACTATTCATTGCTTATATGGATACAGGTGGTTGTAGTGATATTCACTGTTGATACAAAAAATAAAACACTAAAAACAATGAACAGCACTTAGTTAGGAAGGATGTTCGTTTCACTGCACCTGCTAAACTGGTGTTTTGTGACCTCTCCAAAAAGTTGCAATATAGACCCGAGTGGTTTATTTGCATCTCCTTAATCAATGCTTCTTTCTTGCAAAATTTTAAATAAATTTAGCTATTTGGTCTTAAAAATGTATTTAAATCAAACAATACAAGAGAAAACCCACTTGGATAAAACAGATATAACAAAACAGTCTATATACGTATGCAAGCTGTGACAGGGGTCATAAGTACACCTCTTCACTTCTCACAATCCCAAAAAGTTGAGAACTGCTGCCCCATACACAACCTTACCTTGCTGGTTGCTGTGGCACTGGAGCCGAGGACAACAGGCACATTTGTCACTTGCACAGACAGGAAGCGATTATCAATCAGAGGCCACGCCCCTTCCACCTTGCAGGTCTGAAACTCATCTCGGAAAGTCCGTAGGTGAGGGTCTCCAAATAGTCCACAGTGGGCGTATTTTTTCTGCTGACTGGCTGAGCCTGAAAGGAGGACCCGGTTTTCGTAGTCGCATAACTCTGACACGGCCGGCCGAGATGTGCTCGGGACCTTGGCCGAGGACGTGGGCCCATCGCTGGAGCAGTTATGCTGAGAGAATAACTCCTTAATGCGGAAGACAGCTGAGTGGTAGACTAGATCACCTCTACAGCTGCGCGCCTGGCGTCGGGTGCACAGGGCATAGGCCCGTAATGCAATGCAGTAGTCCACATCCAGAGCCACATCCTCCTGCAGGCCACTGGAGGGTGAGGTAGAAGCCACATACTCTGCATTGCAGCGCTGGATTCGACACTGCTGGCAGTGAGCTGAAAAATAAAAACAATGATCAACGCATGTACTCTACTGGAACATCATCAAAATGTAACAAGTGCTCAAAAGGGATTCATTGGTTTCATCAATAATCTTCCACTGCAACAATGATGCTGACTAGCTCTAACAAAATCTTTCTTCCTAGTACAATCATAAGATGTGCCTTGGCAATTATGAATACATTACCTCAACTCAATGCACCCAGTAAAAGACACAGCAGAGTCAAAGATTTTCCACTATCGGGTTCAGCTCAATTGGAAGAGTCATTAAAACCCAAATGTGTGAGCTCACAAGGCCACGATCGCACACTGCGCTTGAGACTGAGTCAAAACCTATTTTCCCCAACTAGGCCTCACAGAAATAGCACATAGTCTCCCTGTAGGAGGAAACCAACCTGTGTTAGTTTACCACAAGGTGCTGAATGTGGTTTGGCTGTTGCTGAGGGAATTGGTCCATGAGCTACACTACATGGCACATCAGGGCCCAGTGTATGGGGCAAGTAACTTTAAGAGGAATATCACAAAGACTCACAGTTTTTCAGCAAGGTCCAAAGTGAGAGAATGGGGGTTGTGGATTGCCAAAGTAGCAACGCCTAAATTCGGGGCTTCTGATTACATTATGACTCACCAGTGGGATATATATTATCAAGGAAAGCTAAGAAGTACAACTACTTCTGTGGGAATTAAAACTGCAGATATTCATCAAGTTGGGTGGGATGTCTCATATGCTGACGGGGATGGATTTCATTTTCCATTTCCAACAGACAGCAGATCAGCATCAGCCTGTGTGCACAACACATACATCACTTTTACAGCAAGTCAGAGGTCCATTGCAACAGACTGCTCCTGTGTTGCAATAGAATAATTATCTGTTTACTCCAGAACTCCATCTAATCTCCGAACAGCCTGGACAAAGGCAACAAGATAAGCTTGGAGATATTTTTTGGCATCATTTCTTCTCTTTCACATACATCTGATGCCTTGAGAGGACATGACAGATGATTAATGCCTCTCAGAGTCACTGCACTTCAGCACAAGCCCGATAAACAGCTGAGATGGAGTGTGAGAGGTCAAGTTAGAGGCATTCAGCATCTCTCCTCTGAATTCCTGTGTTACTGCAAGGTCACTCAACTCTGCTGTGACTGACACTTTTTGACAATCACTGCCTGCATAGGCATCAACAGCCATGCCTCTCGCTAAAAGGTCTTCAGGCTCTAAAACTTAGTAGGCCAACAACAAATGTGAAGAGCATGCAGGATACAAGAAAACAGAAAACTCAAACTGACCACACAAACAGGATTTGTATTGGTATATTATAGATTAGTAGATTTGAGTTAAAGACAAAGACACTGTTTTCTCATGGTGTAAGCTTTAGATGTGAAATACTGAATATTTTTATAATAGATAAATATTATTAATAAAACAGTCATTACATTTTGACAAACAAACAAACTTAAATTATTATATTATGTAGTGTTAGATGAGATAGCCTTTATATTGAAACTTTCAGAGAGCTATTTCTGCATATTTCAAGTGACACTAGTTTTTAAAATAATGTTTAAAAGGTCTAGGTACAACAAGCTTTCACAAAGCACCAAAACAATTAAGAGGAACCCGAGGGCCTCCCAGGGGTCTTTAATAGTAGTGCAGGACATATATCCCATAACCTTGTACCATTTGTTCTCTTTCGATATAATTTTATCAGGGTTCAGTCATTTCATTGAAATATGAGGGTTTGCAGTTTTGGTAAAAAAAAAAAAACAAAGTTCACTTATTCTGTCATTTTTTCCTGATGAATTTGATATGACATTTCACTTAACATTAAAACACACCCTCTTCAAAATAATACCGGTAATCGTCTGTATTTTATTATCGTCTATATTCCCAAGTCAGACTTTGCTGCATGTCGAACTTTATCCAACACTCCAGTCTCCTGCGTGTCTCCTTTGTCTTAAACACCAGAGTGTCCAACACCTTAGAAAGCGGCCACGACATAAGAAATAATGCGCTTTATACCCGAGACAAAGCTTGCTCATGCATGGGGGTCCAACAAGGTGGACCCCCATGCATGGAGGCTAACAGGTAATAAACAATGCATGAACAGGGGGAAACACCGTTGTCCCCTACAACAAGCTGAACTATCCAAACTGGGTCGAACAGTTCGGGCAGTGCATCAGGAGACATTGGTGTCGTGTTGAAACAAGCTCCGTGGTTTTCCTTTGGTCTGATGCTAGTGAGCTATGCTAACTGAGAGTCACCCCGTAGCCGTAACTTCTCACAACTCGCTAAAAACAAGCAGCAGCGCTGCGTGTGTGTGTGGTTCAAATGTGGCGGCTGCTAAGAGCTGGTGACCGGTTATTTGTGGTCGTCGTTTCGTTTGGGAAAAGTGCTGCGTTTGTTGAAAGAATAGCAGCTCCGTAAAGTGAGTTAGTTAACTCGTGCTGCTCGGCTAGCAGCGGTAACAGCGCTGCGGCGCAGGCTGGAGGCTGGGACACCCCGCAGCACCAGGACCTCGTCCCCCCCCCCCTGTGGATGGGGTTCATTTTAAACTACAGCGACTTTTCTGCTTCTTTCAACACGACAAAACACCGAAAACCGAAGTGTCGATGCGTATGAAGGGCCCTAAAAGCGTTAAAGAGTCTGGGTGCAGCCACACAGCGCCGGGGAAAGTTAACTTTTGCCATCCCCACCTCCATTCCGGGGAGTGCACAGCTTTGCATGCAGAGCAGGACTGAAGAGTAACACTTACCTGGTCGAAACAGCAGCGAAAGCAAAACCATCGTCAACGTTACACAGTCCCAAAGCTGCCGCTTAGCCGTGATTTGAGGTCCGCTTCTCCCCATACCAATCCATTCAGTTAGAATGGAGTTGCTCGGCTGCTTCTCATCGACGCTGTGGCTGCGGGAAATCAGACAAAAATTCGTCTTCTTCCCAAGCGCTGTCATTCAAAAGGGGCCCCTGTCTTCAGGGCGGCTCTACGAGGGAGGGGTCTAAAGTGTAGACGGGCCCCAGAGGTGATTGCTGGCCAATGAAAGACTAATTATTCACTAACCACTTGATATTTACATGTTGTGGCAATTACTGGGGATGAGGACGGTGGAAAAGTGGTTAGAAATTATAATTGTCCTGATTAGACTCGAAGAAGCACCGGGTCTGGTGCTTATAGATCAATAGTTACACAGTCCTCTATCTATTATTTTTACACATGTCTCTGCTGAGGTTGAAATTTAGAGCCACTCACTGACTCAGAAGTAAAGTAGTCAAACCTTCCTCATGCACAACTGGACCAGAATAGAAGAAGTTTAAACTCTTTGCACTACAAAGCAGGACATCTGTCCTGTTTATCCCCCCCCCTCCCTCCTCCTGAGGACAAATGTTTGTGTGTTTTCAGCATTAAGCAAGATTTTCTCACCTGCTGTTTTCTCACAGCAGACTTGGTGCTAAAATAGTGGGCTTGGATTGACAGTTGTGAGTAGACTGGTTTCATCTTGCTTAGTTTATCTGTCCCATAAGTTAAATATAGGACTTTTAAAGTTAGGACTGCCCTGATATTAATGGCTGAGACAGAGAGAAGAAAAAAATAATATGTGATTTTCTCCAGTATATCTGGGGTGGGTAAATTCGTCTAAGGCCTTTTCCTGGTTACCAAGGAGGGATAACCTGCCAAAAACATGGGCATTTTCTTTCTATTAAAAAAAATAAAAACTCCCAAGAAAATACTTTGACTTAATTATTTTCTCTCAGCAAATCTCAGTGTGCTATTAATTTTTCCATTACATTTCCAGTTAACAACTTATATGTTACTCTTTTCCTTTTGTGGCCAACTTTCCATCTCTCTCACTCCTTCAATGACACCCTGTCTTTCATTTGCACAGCTGCTGTGAGACCAGACCATCTGCAAGGCACAGACTCACCAGCTTTCAGCCTTCGCCTGAGACACACTCTGTGGTTTTGTGCCATGCATATAAAGAATTTGAATGCACCAGCCAATTAGTGAATAAAATATTGATGTTAAGAAAATAAACAGTTAAAGTTTGTGTATTTTCTATAATTATAATACAAGTTAAAGATTTGTTTTGGTGACATTTGTGCTGTAGCTGTGGGTCTCTCTTTGCGCCTTGTTCCAGACTTTATGAGAGAGAAGTGAACCTAGACAGTTAGTGGATCACTGATTTTTCTATACACATGCAGGCTCCTCCGGTCAACAATTGTGTGATTCAGGTGGTCTGTCAGTCTTGTGAAAGGCGTTCACAGGCCCATGTTGATATGGAGCTGATATACAGCATATAGTGGAGGGGGAAACAAAGACAGCTCAATTCAAGTGGAACATTTGGATTGTTCTGAGCTTCCACAAGGGTCTCTGTCACACTGGAGCCAGTGTTTGTTCAGCTAATTTTGGAGGTTTGGCTAGTTGATCGGCTTTATGGTCACATTTTACATCCCCCCAAACAGATTACACTTCGTATTTCCCATGACAACTTGGACACAGGGCAATGACGTAGTGTATGAGGGAGAACTGTTAATGGTGTGGGCATACTGTGTGGTTATATAAAGTGAATTCTTGCAAAACATGTCTCACCTGTTAAGGTGTCTGTCTTTGGAAGCAAGCGATGGCATTTCCTGAGGAAGAAAACACATTGCTTACTTTAATTTATAGACTCTGAATAGGTGAGAATTCTTGGTTTTAGTGACAGAAAACCTTCATGCCCAATGTGTGTTACATAAAAATGAAGAAAAACTAAATCAAAGCAGTAGTTGAAGTCAGTAAGCTGCTGTCTACTGAATGAACTGTGGTTCCACACTGCTGGACTGATGGCTACTGAAGCAAACAGTTAATTGATCCAGGTGGATGGTAAGGATGAATTCAGCACATGAAAGGAACTCAAAGACCGCCTGTCAGGCTTGATGGGTGGAGAAAGACCTCTTTCTTCCCACATTTTCTTATGAGCGTATTGCATTGCATGACCCAGCAAATATGTATACACTACCTATTCTAAAAACAAGCTGGAGAGAGTAAGGGAGAGAGTGGGTGTATATCGGGTAAAAAAAAGAAAAACAAGGCTAGTGTATTCTCCTGCTGACAGTGGGTCACTTGTTCTGGTACAATAGAAAAAAATATAGTCTAAAGAACCTTTTTCTTTAAACCTAAAGAATAAGGAAGGGGTTTGATTTTTGGACAAACTTTAAGAACATCTGACAGATGAAAAAAGAATAGTGCTCAAATATAAAAAACTTCAGACTTAGTGGCAGAAAATGTAGAAAGTTAAGCAAAAGAGTGAGAAGTAAAGAATGGGAGAGATGGGGGAAGGGAGGAGCAAGGGGGAGGAAAAAGAAGGAGTGAGGGATTGGGTTTCCTCTGACTGTGTGTCTGGGCAGCTCCACATGTTCCTCATTAAGGTCCTCACACTGTGGGACCAGCTCCACACCAGGATGCTTGTTATTGTTATTAGGCCCAATGTGCTGTGGTCTGGTTGGAAGTTTGAAAACAGGCCCAGTCCAGGACCATCTCCTCAGCTTGCTGTCCTTTAACTAAGGGAAACAATAACTGTACTGACCTCATATATACACTGCCATGTGGTAAAAATACAATGCATTTTGAAAACTAACCTGCAAGTAATGTATCTATACATACATGAAACTGGAAAAAATGTAGTCAAGTCTAGTCTCATACACACTGATCATGTACTGCAGTTTTATCACCTGTAAATACAGAGCTGCTTATGAACCATCTGTTCTCTTTGACTATTGGCAGGAGTGGTAACCCTTAAACAGTTTAGTTTTTCCAGATATGTGGTGTTTACAAAATAATTAAAAAAGTACAGTTGCAGGAAATTGTTGATGTTTCATGCTTCTGATTTTTGTTTAATTTCATGCCCATCTAGATTTGTCAGCTGAGACATGTATCATGTTTCTTCTAGAGCCTGATAACATCAGAGATTGGAATCAGAAGTAGCACTCGCCCTTGTAGCCTCCGCTAGCACCACACGGTTGCAATATAAGAAACACACTTATTGAATTTTAAACAGGAACCAGAGCAAATTGAGTTTTTTTCTCTTTTTTTCTGAGAGCCCCTGTCTGAAATAAAGTGGTCTATAGCACAGCTGACACAGATAGTGAGAGATGCAGAAAGCGAGTGTGTCTGGTTCAGGCCTCTTGCTGTTAGAGGGGATCTGTTATCTCAGCAGAGATAAGGGAAACTGTGGTGTGAGTGTATACAGGGCAGTACTGATAGCATCTCCATTCAAGGATCCCACTTACGGCACCCTGATTGATAGCTGACAACACAACCGGGGATGGGGAGGCTTTTGGAGTGTTTTTGAAGGTACCCCCATCCATGCAGACATCTGTTTGCTAGCTTCCTTTGGATCTTTGTCTTCAGTAAACAGACATTAACACACATGGATGTCATCCATGTGGAGAGTTTGCTAGTCAGGGTTTTGCACTACCTAATGTCTTAAAGTATGAGTGTGCAAACAATGTATTCATTAATCCTCTTAAGACTTTTATTCATTTGTTTTTATGTTAAATTAATTAATTCTGTTTCGCTTGCTCTCATTTTTCACTTTGCTGCTTTGTCTTCACCACACAGAACTCAACTCCACTGCTCTTCTTCCCCTCCTTTTTCACAGAACAAATGTTGACACAGCATCAAGCTCCGACCTCATGAATAGACAGTCAACTAACAGGTAACCCTAGCTCCAGGGTCGCAGGGTCATCCTGGGCTGATGAGGGATGATGGGTAAAATAAATGGAGAGCAGCACACAGAGGGACCTCTGATGTCCTCAGCCTAAAGGGAGAGAGTTCAGGGCCATTTGACCTCTGACCTATGCCCTGCCTATGTGTTTGTGTGTATGTTGAGGGTTAAACCTCCCCGATCTTGAATTCTCTAATATTTTTCTGCTTTTTTTCTCTAGCCAAGTTTTTTTTTTTACATTATAAATCAAGTAGTAAAAGCAGTTCAATGTACAGCTTCACTGAGCAGCCTGTGAAGCTTATTCCAATCTATAACCTTGTTTGAACATGCCATGATGACACTCCCCCACTTATAGTCAGATGAACCATGATGCATTATGGACACAGACAACAAATTGCTTTGTAATGACCTATGACAACTCTCTTTTGCTCCCAGAATATGAAATGCTCATATGCCTCAACACTCGTCAGCTGAAGAATTAATTGTTAGTATTTTCCACCTTTGAATTTGTTCAATTGTGTGAAGAATTGCTGAGACATTATCCAGTGTAGTAAATACACTTTATTTTCAAAACTGGATTTTGATTTTAAAAACAGCAAAAGTCGTAGTCAAATTTACCACAAAGTTAGTTAAAAATATATAGTGAAGTGCTAAATGTGACATTTGAAGAATATTTTTTCATGTTGGATATTGCTCAAGTTTACGGTCCACTACAAAATGACCTTTGGATGCCTAGTTCCTCTTGTGCTATCAGCAGAAAGATGCAAAGAATTATCAAATGCTTCCCCTCATGCATCAACATTTTTTGCATTTAGTTTTCACTGATATGCATGTGTTTAATATTTCAGGAAAATATTTTATCTCTCTTTATATTTTGATAACCTTGAACAGCTGTTTATTTTACACAACTGACTTATATCTGTGACTATGTAATCATACAAATAATGTTTGCCCTGGTTGTTTAAATCTATTTTCTTTAGGCTGATATAGGGCTTGTTTTTGGTTTTTTTTTTTTTTTAACCCCACATGCTCTCAGCACTTTGCCCTTTACACCTGACTGCTCAAGGCTTAATCTTCAGATGCATTTGTGATAAAGCATGTCAGTTAGTATGCAGCAGTTGGTATTGTTTCTGTCCTCACACACCCAGACAACTGCCATGAACCAGGAATAGAAGGATAGACAATAACCCAAGAGTACAAATATAACCATTCAGCTCTACCAAATTTTTTGCCAAGAAAGCTTGAGCTGGTCTAAGGCAGGAAAACATGGAGGAACATGGCAAAGGTAAACACTTCTACCAATCAAGTTTGATAGACTCACTGCTATATACTCCGAGTACAGATACGTTAGATGGAAAAAAGTCCACAAAGGAAACTGATATGTCTGTTTTCCCCCTTTTCAACAGATGTTTCTCACATTTACATTTATACTGTAAAAGAGTCATATCTTATATGGCTACGTGGTATCATGCGAAGACACATAAAACACAATTTAAAAAAGAACTAGCTTTTATGTTTGCGTTTGTGACTTGCTATCAATGAACTGTTAAAAATTAGTTTTGCTGGCAGATTAATGTATTTTGTATTAGACAAAAATTTGTGATGGCATACATAAAGATAACACTGACAGCCTGTTATTTCGAATAGCTTGATTAGCATGTTCATTGTTTGTGAATATGAGGATGTTATGAATCATGCCAAAGAGGAGAAAAAAAGAAACTTACCTTGGATCAGTATTTTTTTGGTATATGCTGTATTGTGAATTGGAGCACTTCTCTAAAAGGAGTTTGAATTGGCGGACACTGTGAACCCTTGTTCCCCCTACAACTTCAGCTGGCCAACTAAGAACTTGGGCAGCAACAGGGACAGATAGCCATTGGAATCAGGGCACATGACAACAGCTGTCTGTTTCAAGAATCGGCACTTTGATTAGAGCAGGATGGTAGTGAGCGATGTGGCCTAATTCCTACATATCTGGGTAGGGCACTTCTGAGAAGATTAAAAAAAAACAAAAGCATTGACTGGAAAAAAAGACAAGCAGAATCACATGCATATTTAGGAACATGCTCACTTGCAAACACACACACACTTATACTACACTTATACTACTTATATTCATAGCTATTGAAACCATGTGTCACACTTGGAAAGCTTCCCATATTTTCTAACAGTCCATTGCAGCCGGCCACTGGCCCCAGTGTAAGCTGAGCATATGTGTAACATGAATAAAACTTCTCTCTGTTATTATCTGCCTTATCTGTTTATGTCAATCCTCATCCTTTAGTACTCCAGCCCCACCCCTACAGTATTGCTCCTTCTACACATATTCTTTATGTGCTTTGGCTTTATTTTGTTAGCCCTGCTGTTAATGCTTAGTAACAATCACCAAAACACTATAGGGTCACAAATTTACCTACATCCGATCTTTCATGTGGTTTCACAGCTAAAGCATGATATGAGCAGCATTCACAAACAAGAGAGATCATGCCCCATAATGTGTGTTTCGTTATCAGTTGGCTGCTGCAAACAGGCTGAGGAGATGTGAATGTGATTAACCTTGCCAGACTGACTCAGCGCGCTCGCTCCGGGATATAAGCATGCGTTCCTGGTGATTTATAGATGTGGAGTAGTCAGCCACAAGGCCTCAGGCTAAGGGAGAGCGGAGGAGAGAGCAAAACAACAGTACTTAATTCAAGTCTGACAAATATTCTGCAGGAAATCCATACAGACTGTGCCATCAAATCTTTCAGACCCCCTGGTTCTTCCACAGTTGTAAATAACAACTTGTAAACTCACAAATTCCACATTAACACAGCTTAAAAAAGAAAAAAATCATTGTCTCCTTCAGTTTACTTTATGCAGTAGTACACCATACTGTTTCTGCCTTGCTCAGACAGCATAGAAAATGTGTCTTTGCAAGCTCCCTGGGAAATGCGCCTTAGAACAGATGTGAATTTCCAATAAAAGTGATTCTTAATCCTGCATGCATTTTTTTTAAGTTGTGAAATTGCAAAATACCTCATAGACTGCAAATGATTCATCCCACATTGTTCTTTCCTCCCTACCAGAGTTTGTTCCATTCAGTCTTTTTAGGCAAGCAGCTGTTCATGTAGACAGCTGCATCGGCCATTCATTGCAGCCAAGAGGCAATTAAAAAATCAAGCCAATGTTGTGTTTCAGTTGATCCATTGCTATATCTACATATAATCCCTTCTCTCATTGCTGTGCCTCACTTTTATGTACATACACACACACACCATCTTTTTTCTCAGGGACACACGCATGAGCTCATGAACATCAAGAATGTCAGAGACCAATCATGATGAGATAGCACGGAGATTCACTTGTTTTCTACAGGCAAAAGCCTCAAAGTGCAGTGACATGGCACAGTTGGATCTGAGGCACTATTGAGGCCAGAGCTGAGAGGAGCCATGTAATCTCCAAGACTTACTGGTCCACAGATTTTTTCCATATCTTCTTCAGTGGGGGTATGCGGCCACACAAAGTCTGACTGGCGGCACACTGGCATTCAGCGGAGGGATAAATCGAGCTGAGGCCATGCCTTGTGCCACAAGCACTGATGCATTCTTATGAGTCTGTGCACACGTAAACACACACATTTCATACAAGAGCTTGCATGCCCAGTTGTGCCTCTCTATTCCAAACAGACACACACACTCACACACTGTCCATGACTCCAGTTGTTCCCTCCTCTCACGGTACGCAGCAGGTGTGAGGCTGAGTGTGACAGAGCTGGGCTGGGTGGGGGTGTTGTTGGGTAATCTACAGTCTTAAGAACAGATTTTCTATTGTTTCAAATGTGTGTGTGCTTTCTAAATTGATTTGGAAAATTTAAGGGGATTAGGCTTATAGCCATGCACTTCGGCTTCCAACATAGCACAAGCACATACTCATTTATGAAACATGATATAATTAGATTTACAATATGTGAAAGATTTGTATTCTCATGCTTTTATTTTTCATTTCAAACTTTCTGGGCATTTTTTGACAACAGTAAACAGAGTCATTTCTCTCCTCGCACATTCCCATAGTCATTGGCCAATGCAGCACTAAACGGACTTGGCTATCAAAGCCAGTTGCAGTGACAAAGAGAGTGATAGAATAGGGCAAAAGGACAATCTCGTTTGGTAGGAGAGTCAACAAATCAAATCCATACTCAAGCTGCCACAGTATATATTATACGTGAAGCAGTTACAGATGATGGCGTGCTGAGCGGACACACTCACTCACTTGGACTCGGGGATGAAGAGGTGCAGCATTATGTGTAAGAAAATTATAGTAACAAGACAGCTTTCCTGAAGAAATCTCATATTGAGGATTAGCCAAGTTATTGTCATGATTCAAATTTTGGAACTAGAAACTAATCCATGGCAAAAAAGAAGATATTCTGCATATGACAAAAGCTTTCCAGTACTTACCAAGTTTTTTGTGCAATGTTACAAAGTACAATTCTGAACAAGTAATTATTTTCCTAGACAACAGTCCTGATGGTGCCAGCTCTTATAGCTGCAACTGATTGTCAGTTCTGGAAGCAGAATGAGATCAGATTTTAGTTTCTGCATCCTTAAAGTACACTGTGCCAGGATTATTATTCATCAATGGCTTAAAATTTGCTTGCAGGACAACTATCAAGCTTCTGGATAAAATAGTCAAAACCCATTTTATTAACTTTTTAGCCTTCAATCTGTGCTATATGGTAGATTCATCTTTCTGTCTTATTTTCTATCCATCACCCACAAAATAATGAATGTTTTTTCAGTATAATGTTTGCCATTTCTCTTTGTTTTTCCTGTGCTCTTGCTGTCTCTCTGAGCGTTATTCTTGGCAGATGCCATCACTTTGTCACTGCACAGCATAATTGTCCCTAACCAAACAGGTGATCCATATGATTTATTTGAAATGGCTGGTACACAGACAGACCATTATGTACACTGAATGGCAGGCTTTAACCAGCTGTTTCCACAGATACGAGGAATATTTTTAAAAAGCACTCGTTCTATATTCTAGGAAGAGGGGAAGCATGTATCATATGGGATTGTGATTTCTGACTTCCTCTGGAGTTTTGTCTAATGATTGCTAAGGATGAAGGGGCCATCATCTTTCCTGTTCCCCACCCCGTCTGCCCCCATACCAAAGTACTTCCTGTCTGCCAGATGTGTCCTCAGTATCCAGAAGTTCATAACACACTTTAGTCTTTCTTCTCTTAGCTGACTGGTTGAGTTAGAGAACTGCCAATCACAGAATTACAGGCCAAGATAAGACCTCTTAATTTGGAATATTTAGAGATTCATAGACGTTCTCTGTGAAATGAATCCTACGCATTGCAATCAAATATACACTTATATATATACTTTAAGGTGTTATATGAAATCAAACTTTGCTTTTCCATTTTTTTCCATTTTCCGTCTTCTCTTCCTCACCCTCTTCTTCATATGTCTTCTCGTCATCCTCCTCTTCTACCTTCAGCTCCCCAAGAGCTTTTCAGATTTTCAGAGTAATAGCAGTCAACTTGGAGTGCTTTTGTAATTGCCTGGGCTCATGTGCTATGGAAAGCCAGTGCAAGGGCCAGCGGCATCAAAATCTGACTGCTCATTCCTCAGCCTCCCTCCACTCAAGGGAGGGACAGAGGATAAAGAGGGGGAAGACACACAAATACAGATGGATAAACAAACCAGGGCTGGTCAAAACTGAAGCAGACAGGTTGACAGCAGTAGACTTACAAACAGAGGGATGGTAACTGAAGAACGTTAGCCGAACAGACTTCTCTTCTCCCACACCTGCTAATATTTAACAAACAATGGGGGTGGCACCAGCAGTCAGATTGAAAAAATAAATAAATAAATAAGAAAAACAAAAAAGTGATGTTGAGCTGACCTCATGGATTATTAAGGTGGGGTTGGGTCTAATAAGGGTCTGGTTTGGCCTAGTCTATAAAGAGAGAAGGAAACTGAGGCAGAAGCAATTTGAGAAGTCTTAGTCTGCAGCTGTGCACTCAGTTTCTCTCTTCCAGCTGCATAGGATTGACAATACTGCAAGTATTTACCCATGACCTCTCCTCTGCTTTCCAGTCCCATGCATAACTTACACATATTTACAAAAGAATATTTATAAAACAATTTGTAACCCTTCCAAGATTCTTTGGGAGCTGAGTGGAAAACATACATTTTTTGTAAGATGAGTAAAATCTCTTTACATGCATCAAATATTGTTTAAACCTTTTTTAACATTAAGCCTGGTATCTTGATCCAGAGCATTTTCAGTCAGTGGAACAGTGCACTTCTTATTCATGTCATGTGCTTTTCCATTGAGACATTACGAGCGGCACTAACATGGAAAACATGCAGTCATCCCAGCAGATGTTGTCCAGAGTACAGAGATTAGTAAAGACTAGAGCAAAACAATGAGGGGGGGATTTATAATACACTGTTGGATGATGCTGTTGCACTACACTCTGTGGTCAGAGTCACATTTCTGCAGATTGTGATGCTCCACTTTTGAACTACTATTGTAGGCGAGTGTGCTACATCATGCCAAACATGGAGAATGTACCTCTGCAGTCATTTTATTTGCTGTGTTCAAAGTTGCCAGATTGTGAGCAGCTTTCCCCTTTCAAAATATGTGCTGCTTGCAGTGTCACAGTGCTGCATTCATCTTTGCAGACACCTCAATTACAACCCACTGATACCCTTAAAGTCGGCGAGGAGCTCAGGAATGCTCTGGTGGGACAACTGCCAAGCATCACTACACAACACCATCAGCTCCCAGCACCCAGCAGAGAGGGGGGGAGTGAGGGAGAGAGAGGAGAGTGAGGGGGATGAACATGAGTATGTTTGCAGACCAAACCAGGAGAGAAGAGAGGGAGTAAAAAAAGGGGATAATATGAGGCACCAGTCTGAGAGCTGAGCCCTCCACCGCGGCGCTTTTGTTGCCAGATCACAACCAGATGTGCCAAGTGTGTCCAAACAGGAATGACTGTGTGAAGGCAATTTTCAGCAATTTGTCAGATTTTAGTTGCCCCCTCCCTGTTCACCCCATGCCTCCTGAAAGACAAATACAAACATTAGAGGAGCACAACAGTCATTTCAAACAGACTACCATGAATCCTCTCTCCACTCTATGCCTCTAGCGCAATCCTGTGATGAGAGATATACAGTATAATGTCTGAGCACAGAGGGGCAAGACAAGGCCTGTAATATTGACAAATAACCACCCACCTAACTGCATTACTGAATCTACTGATCCAAATGTGCTGTGCATTTATTTACTCTTTGCTTGTAGAGTCAAAATCCCTGACAGCTTTCACACACCATAAATCCATCATCTTAAGTCACTGTGGACAACACAACCAAAACAAAGACAGATAAATAGAAAAACCGTTGTTAGTCTATCTTTGACATGTCATAAATTGTAGCGTCCCTCTCAAAAACATACAACCAGTTGACACCAACTTCCTGCTTCTGTCTAGTTTTTCTACATACATGAAAATATAAAAACAACCACAATAAAATGTTGAGGGGTTTTAAGATGTGCAACTACATATGTAAAAAGCTTTTGTGGCTTCAGAGGAAGCTTTGCAATGGCTGACAAAGTGCCTCAAGGGATGTATATTCAGCTAGCATTGGTTGAGGCTGGAGACTACAAGTATGGAAATGAAAAAAAAAAAATAGGTAGAAAGAAGTGAGCTTACCAGACTTATATAGCTGCTCCTCATCTCTGCATAAGCTCAAGGCTTCATTAGCTTCTACTAGTATACTACTAGTATACTAGCTACTAGTATAACACCAAATTGGTGTTTGATCTGTCTGTGAGCTGCCTGGTGGATAAATAGGCACCAGGATTTTACAAGGAAAATAATGTATGGAGAAAACAAGGCACTTCTGGTTCATTGACTTTTGATACTTTTTTTATTACAAAAAAGAATCACATTTTCACAGTTGTTGGTAAAAAAGCAGACCTTGTTGATGCTACATTATCTTGGTCTCTGCTGTCTCATCTTTATGCAACCATGAAATGTTTTAGCACAAGGGATGGGAGAATAAGGTATATATATTTCATTTGTATATCCCTAATAGTATTCCATACTTTCAAAATCAATAATTAATTGAAAAGTGTCGAATCTGCGACCCCAAAATACCATTCATTCCTCCCTTGCGCATCATTGACCGTAATTCTCGGTTTCTTGCTACTTTCCTATAAGTCATTACGCAGGGATTTATCACCGCAACACACTGGGCGATTTGAGTGATTGGCATCTCGTTCGAATCGTTAGAGCCAGTAGAATGAAAATACACTCGCAACAGTCAGATTGACGAATCAGTCACGATTAACGAATCAGCATCGGCGTGGGGGGGCGAGGCTGCTGCAGGCTGCTGAGGTGTTAAATCTCTCCCCAGGGTCCTAGAACACACAGAAACGCCCGGAATGATTTGAGTGTAACACAGGACATCAGCCTAAACAGGATGTAGTGTGGATTTACCGGTACAATACACGTTTCACGGCAAAACAGCAAAGGTAAGGCAAACTTTGCAGTTATCGTTTGGCGAAGCGATTTCTGTTTTTGTATGGCTTCTATCTCTCGGATGCTTTGTTGTACCGTGTTTTTACACACATCTCCAGAATCTGCGGAGTCTCTGCTTTCATTTGAGGTCTATATTGTGTGTTTTGCATAAAGTGCAGTAGTAGTAGAGCTGGAAATGTGGCGAGTGGGTTGACAAAGTGGTGCTGTGTGAAGTTTGATATTTAGTAATTCATTTATTGTCATTTTAGTTGTGTTTGGAGTAAGTGAATTAGTGAATTGCTGTGTTTACTAACCGCTCCCATAGTCCCCAAATTTGGGGATCCTCTGGCTCAAAGGACTTTGTGCCCTTGCATGCCGTTGCATGTAAACAACTAATCTACTGACTGAGCATGATGAGACTCACAACTACAGATTTGGTTCAGGCTGGCAGTCATGAAGGCTCAGTTGCAATCACACAACAAACCAGAACCATCAGGGCACACGATTCTGTTTTGTCTGGTGGGAAAAGACATGACACTCTCAGATGCTTATTAGTTATTCAGCAACATCTTCGTCATTATGTTACATATGGCATCTTATTTGTTTTGTTGGGCAGTTAAATTTACTGCCTTCAAGATTTCTTTTAATGAATACCACCCACCCAGTGGTACCTCTCTCCATTTGCTTGTGTCAAATATTTGCAAGGCAACAAGTCTGAAACCTGGGACCAATGAAAGGGACAATTGTGGGATGGTTTGCATAACATTTCTGTCAGTCATGAGTCTTGCTACTCTCTTAGAGAGCTGAAATTTACCACTAATGCCTGCTTTAATTTGTTGCCTCACTGCTCTGGAATCCAAGATAAATTACTGGTGTTTATGTTGCTTACAAAAGGGGTAGGTTTGCTTGGAAAGTTACTCAGTGTTTATTATATTTATTATAGTTTGTTTTTATGGCTTACATAACAGGAAATTTTGCTTATGCTTAAAGAAAAATGAAGAAAAATGCATACTTAACTCCTCCACATTTCAATATAGTTGCATTTGCAAATTTAACACCAATTGGAAATGCAACTCTATATAATTAATCAGAAAGCTGTTTTTTAGTAGTACACCAATGCAAGAGTATTGAAAGTAAGTAGCTTCATCTTTGATCAATACTGTAATTGCCAGAAAAAAGACATTTTGGCTGTTGCAGTGCAGACTGTCATAACCTAGAAATCCCATCAATTCAGACCAGTAAAACTGTAAAATTGTGGGTTTTCCCTCCTCGGGGTGTGTGTCTACCATTACAGTTGAAAGATGGGCAGTAGCAATGGAGTTTGCTTACAGGAATCTGAGTGGGTGTGAGAATGGGTACACATGAGCATACAGTACTCTTTTGAGAGCTTGGTACTTTTTTTTTTCTTCATTTTCATGTATGTGTGTGTGTCTGTGTGCTATGCTAAAGTATAGTGTTTTGCTTTATTTTATTTTCTCCTTCAGTGTTGAGGGAATGTGTGCAGGTCAGATGCAGGATAAATATTTAAAATAATAGATTTGTGTAAGTGTGTGTGTATACTGTACGCATCATTTGCTATAATGTTTGTGCCGGGAATATGGGTGTGTCTATGTTCTGTATGTGCATGTGCATGCTGTGGAATGCATTTACATACCTATTGTTCTATTACTTTTTCTTTGGCACAAGAATGTTGGCATGCACTATACACACATATTGTATATGCAACACTATGTTGGCATGTGTATGACAGAGCATATACAGAGAATTTGTATTAGTGCTGACAGTTTCTGTTTGTGTATACAACCCATAGCAGCTGCTGGTCACCACCTGTGGCTGAGCCCTCCCTTAGCCCTGTTGTGGCCCCATGTAGTCCCTCTGGGCTCAGGCTGTAAGTGTCAGAGATGGTCAGGCCTATAAACCACAGTTTTTTTTTTTGTCCTCTAATTCAAAGGAAATTTATTATAGCAAATAATCAAATTCCTGTTTATTTTTTCCCCCATATTTCCCTCTGTTTTTGCCAGTCTGGCAAGGTTGTTTCTACTTCACCTCATTTTACTGTGGCTGGTTGACAGACGTTCATCAGCTCCATTGATTGCCACTGTCCTAACACAGCTCCAGAACCTACAGAACAATAACAAACTGGTAGTAACTATGAAGCATGGCGGAGTAAAAGGACACTCAGTACTCTGGCTGTCAAAGTGTTTATGATGTTTAAATAGACACTTTTTTTTCTGGCATATTTGTTGCTGTAATAGTTATGATCTCAGTAATAACCTGTGATTAGTCTCATGTTAGGCAGAGATTAGGAAAAACAAAGAAAAAGAAGAATATGGCAAACAAATTTAAACCTCCAGCTGCATGTTGGAATGTTAAACTGAACCACAAACATTTGTCTCTCCAGAAGAACAATCTTGTTTGTCAGTCTTATCTTTGTTTTCTGCGTCAATCGCTTGTATTGTCTCAATTTGGTAAATAGATTAGATTAAGAGCACTGAGATAAACAATTAAATACCTCAAATTTGACTCATCACAGGCCATCCTATGCAAAATAAAAATATAAAAACAGTTTTTATTAAACTCTGCATTTTTGCCATTAAAAAGTGGCTATAATAATAGGAGTAATAATTTTCTCCATTACTCACTGCACTGGTTTTTAATTGGCTTTTATCTTACTCACTAGTATCATGACACAATACTCATTCCCGTTTTACATCAACATTTGACATTTTTCCAATGCTGAAATGGCAGACAGGTTTGAGAATGTATGTGTTAGTAATTTGGAAAGTTGGTGTAGGAGGGGTGGGGGGTTGGGGGTTTACCGGTGTCATATCCCACAATGCACTGCTGAATTCCTTTAACATGTGGTGAGTCAGGAAACGGGTGGTTGACCTATGCCTTTCCATGAGTCCCTTGGGAGCAGCTTTGCTCCGTTGCTCAAGAAATCTAGGATCACTGCACAAACTGCTGTGCTGGTTGTGACTGGAATTGTAATCACCTCTTTCTTCCCCCTCCAAACTGAACCCTCACTCTTCCTTTGTCTTCTTTTCTCTTTTCCCTTATTTCACCACCAATTCTTAGTTTGTTTTTTTTTTGTTTGTTTTTTTACATTTTTTGTGTCTGGTGTAGACTTCTTAGTATTCAGCACAGCACCAACTCAGCACATGCAATCCATTACCTTAGGTAGAAGAGGGAGAAAGTTCAGGAAGCTGAAGGTGAAAAGTGTTGCTTTACTTTCTTCTGTTCACTGTATGAACACATTTCTACTGTGGGTTCCTGAAGTGTAGTAACATTGCCATGTTGTTTGGTGATGACTGCAGAGATGTGTTTTAATAACACTGTAATAGTGGTAGAATGTAATTCACATATTCAAGTACTGTAGTAATTTTACTCTTGTAGTTTTCTTCTGTTTTTTGATTTGCTTGCTCTTAAAACCCCTGAAAACCTTATTGAAACCTTTATCTTTATGCTCACAGGAGTTTTGGTCATTACTATGCTTGGATGTTTGACCTTCAGCTTTTTTGAACTAAATCCCACTCACTTCAATCCAACTAGAGGAGCTCAAAAAAAAAAAAAAATTTTAAGACATGTACAGGTTGGTTACAGAGGCCTTTCTGAATAAGTAAGCAACCCTGTCTCTTAAGAATTTGATTTGACAGACAACTCATTTGCAACAGCAAATATAATAATAATAATAATATAATTACTATATAAGAAACGTAACTGCAGCTGGAATATGTTTTCTATTAACACAATGAAAATATGTTGTTAATGTACGTACTTGTCAAATATTTTGCTACTAAACATATCAGTAAAACTTTCACTGACAATGTTGTTGTTTTCTAACAGGGTGTCTGATAGTATCCACTTGTGGTGACTAAGGTATTATTAAACTTTTATAGGGTTGCGTTTAGACCCTCGCAGCACAAAGCTTGTGGTCTCTTTGTTAAAGAAACACACGTTTATTGCATTTAACCAAAACCTTGTTCTTTCCCCAACTTTAACCAAAGTGCTTTTGTTGCCTAAAACTGATTCGAACTGTGGCATCTGGTGTGTCACTGTGCTTTCTACAACCGTCATCCACCCACACTGCCTCCTGGTGATTCTGGTGGCATTAATGAATCTAGCACTTAAAAGAGAGAGAGAAGGTGCCTCTGAACATAGTCTGCCAATGATTATAATGCTACCACGACATAATTGGGAAAAGTAGTATAAAATCACAACACCAAGTAAATAAATGAAATAAAAGACCCTTTAATACAACACTACATTTGGCTTATTATAGAAACTGAGATATCCTAAGTGTTTTATATTGAACGAGGCACAATCCAGCCTCCAAAGATGTAACGTTTCAGTCAAATAAATGAACGTAGGACTTGGTTTTTGACATGCTACACTGACATCCAACAGGTCTGAAGAAATAAAGACGTGAACAGTAGAAATATAAACTGAAATATCAGGAGAACATCACATTGAGTTTTCCTCTTTATACAGGATGTTATAGAGTACAGCCATGTCTGTCTAAAATAATTTCCATTACTGTGTATCATCATGGACAGGATCCTAGTCACATGCATCACACTACAGGTGCATTAATCAAGGCCAGTGGCTCTAGCTAGTGGAAGTTTTTGTCAAAGAGAACTGGCAACAGATTCAAAAGTCCATTGGTTGTCACTGAGGCCTCAGGGCATGAGGAGCCAAGACAGGGGCTTTGGGTCTGGGTCATGATAGGCATGAGTCCCTGTGGCTTTACTGTCACACTGAAAAGGGGCTGCGTTTCGATTCTAGTTCGATGGTGGTGGTGGGGAAACTGTTACAGAGGAGATGCAACTAGTGGTGAGCAGAGATGCGAGAAAGGGAAGTAGACAGCTGCACAGCAGTGAATAGGAGGTCCCTTTGTGTCCTGCCAACAAAAATCTGTGACCAATTATCTGTGTCTGTCTCTCAAGGGGGAATTCTTAAACACTTTGGGTGGGTGTACAGCGAGGATGCATAAGGGGCAGCTGCAGGAGCGAGCTAAGGTGGCGGTGGTTGGGGAACAGGGTGCTGCATTCGTTAATTTAAGTGCTTAAGTGCTCTTTGGCCTGGAACGTTTTAAAGGACAGGTCATTATAGCTTTTTTACTAGTATTGAATATTCAAGAAAATGTTTTGCATTAAATTCCATTCCATAAAGTCCATTCAGCCAAAGGTAGACACAGCATCTCCTGCATGTCTATTTTAAGAACAGGAAAATGACAATTTGTCCCACAATTCCTGAATTACGCCTGCCTGTGCCTCACCCCATTCCCACTGAGAGAGCTTCCTATTTGTGTGGTTAGATTTCCAGCTATGTGAAAAGTGTGTCCTACAGAGAGAAGGGGAAAGTGGTTGACAGAAGGGAAGTTGGGCCCATGGATGGCTTGTAAGCCATGTGTTAGACATTAAAGGGCTAATTACAGTTTTAAAAGCCCCGTGTTTACCGCTGAGAAAAGCCTTGTTAGGTATATTTTACTGTCTCCCCTGAAATTATTCATTCTTGACAAGCTCAATAGACATTATCATAATTACAAATGTGATTGCTGTTTAATCGCTGCAGCCGCTGTTTCACCATTTTTAAGTGTCTGCAGGGGAAGTCAGTAAGCCTCAACTACTTCTCTCTGACCATTCATCAGCAAACAGGATGCAGGATACAGGATAGTTGCCTTATTGTAATGGCATGCTTGAAAGAAAAACTAACAGTATGTTAACACAGACACTTGTATTGATGCCATTCATCTCTTCACCCTTCATCTTTTCTTGTTGATGAGAGAAAGAAATGAAAAAAGTAGTAAAGAAGTGTTTGGTCCTATGTTGTTGTCTTTGGAGTTCAGTCTAAGAAAGTGCTGCTGTGTGTTTGCAGGAAGACGAGGATAAAGGCATATTGTGAACTCTGCCCCACGGGTGTGTTATTGCATAGGTATAGAATAACTTTGTTGCTGCTGACCCCATGGCCACCTCTCCCCTCAGTCCTACATCGTTGCCAGTAGCGACGAGTCTGGTTGATCTTCACCTGTCAAAGCAAAGCTCTGACTAAAGAGGGAAAAGCAAAACGAGAAGAACAAGCAAGCCAACAAGCAGCTTTGTGTGTGTGTGTGTGTGTGTGTGTGTGAGTGTGAGACTCAGATGGGATTTTTTCTAATAAAAAGAGTATTACATTTTGTTCATTCTTAAAACACATGTGAAAGGCTAGAAATATTAAACTAACCATCTCTGTTATAATCCTTATATATGTCAGTCCTGGTTGATGTGGCAAATCCTATTTTTACCATGGAATCAGCAAATGTGCTTTAATACTACAGCTAAATCTGAATCAGTCGCACTCACTCTGATGTCAAAAAGTGAATGCAACTGCATTGAAAGACAAGTAGTTATCCACACCAGCAGATCATAGTGAAGTTGGTAACCTTGCTGAGTAAGTGATTGTCTTGTTTTTTTTTTTTAGAAATTTGATAAGTGAGTGAGTGAGTTGTTAGTGTATGTGTTTCCTGTGACTGCTTTACAATAAAAACGCCCCTGTGTATTACCAGGTGAATGCCTTAATGTGAAAAAGCAACAGTAGAAAATGGTTTCCATTAGTAAGGTAATACAGCTCTGATGTAACTGATGTAACTGTAGGAGAATGAGCAGCAATGAAACTGTTAAAATAAAATAGTCACAGTGGATTATATACATGCATTGTTTCCTGTAGATCCCTCACTTACATGGAGGCTATTTCAATCAGCCCTGGTTCAAAGTTATTCATGAAAGTGACATAATGAAAATCTAATATTATAACTTTGGCTTTATGTGAATTAACCCAGAGGTCAGAGCTTATTCTTTCTATGAATTCAACAATTTCAAACTAAGAGAAAACACTGCATGTTAATTGGCAGACAGCAGGAGGTTTGCATTGTTTTGCATTTCTTCAGTTTGTTTCTTCCTGGGATTTTTCTCTTTTCGTGACAGGAGGTGCCGCAAGCATACCAACAGTTGAAAGAGGAGCCACATTCTTTCAGTGCTGATTCCTCCATCCCTCCTTTGTTCAAAGTTTGTTTGTTTGAAGGGCTTTCCTCACCTTGAACCCTTTTTGTAGATAAGTAGACTGAGGGTGAGGCTCACCAACTGCCAGCTTGTCAGTTTCTCTGGCACAAAACATTTGATTTAAAGGATCAGAAGAAGTCTCACTGTCACTGAGGTGCAGATGAGTGGCAGGGGTCGCTTGTTTCAGTTCAATTATGTTACGTGGTCATACTCTGTGAGCTGTTTTATTGGCAGAACATTTCTCAGAAAATTTGATTGAAGTTGTCTGACTCAAAGAGAGAAGCCTTCTTGTAAAAAGCCACAAAGTCCTCAGCTCTGCTTGACTAGCAACTGATAGCCCCTAACGCTTGGAAAGATGGGAGTCAAACATTCCAGCCAGTGGATCCCCCTCCTTGGTCCTTGGCAATCTTTTTAGAATTAAAAGACAAATTTGGCCCAGATCCTTTCTCTGGGAGTTCTATTTGTCTTGTATTAGGGTTAAGAAAATAACCTCACGTCTTTACCTCAGCGTGGGATGGGGTCAGGAGAGGGTGGGGGCTGGGGCTAGAGGCCGCACATTCATCCACAGGTCATTGTTACTGTAGAAAGCAGCATGGGGATGGTCACAATGGAGCTATAGGGTGAACAGGCTCTCTTCTTCATCTCTGGGCATTTGTTCACAGTGAGAGATCAGCAGAATACCTTCTTTCTACAAATCAGTAGGGGAGAATGTGGAAATTGAGGCTACCTGTTGCATGAAACAGCTCTGGCATTATGTATGCTGCTGGCCTACCACCCTCAGGGAAAGAAGAGTGCAGGCTGCTGATGGAGACTTGGCTGTGGAGCACAAGCGCACATCTGGTACATGTTGTGTGGATTTTTCCTTTTTTTCTTAAAAGTGCAGATGGCCTTGAATTGCTTAAAAAATTTCCCATTATACAAAATATACTAAAAAATACAACATAGGGGAATTTTCACTTTCCCTTTGAGGATTTACAATATTCTTGGTTCAGTTCCTATGTTGTTCCTGAATCCACAGAACCTGCAGAAAGTTAACACAGATACATGCATAGCTGCTAAGGTTTGTAGGACTAAAACCTGTAAAAGTAGCACAACCACATTTGGCCAGTTGGTCTCTAAAGAGGTTATATAATAAGCCCCATACAGGTGACCTTCTGTACACATGGGCAGGAGCTCTGAACTGTGGCCTGGCTGCTACTGACATTGGTCGTGTTCTTCAGATCCAGTCTACAGGAATGACAAAAGCCTGTGTTTAGGCCTCTCACCATCAGTCTTTCCCTCTCCACAAATTGTATCCACTCTGGAACTGAGCACTATGACAAGCTTCACACCTGTTACATACTGATACAGTAAAGGAATAAAAACTGTGAAAGAACAAAGTTTGAACAGACAACCTGACTTGCCTCTCTGTTAGCCCCACAGGACATGGACCTTTTCTGGCACTACCCAATGTCTGTTGACTCACCAAGGCACACTGTGCCAGCTATTCATACCTTTCAACCACTCTCATTTTATTTCCAGCAAATCAGTCAGTTGCCCAGCTAGCCAGGCCACCAGCCAGCAAGAATTCAGTATTCAAGACTAATCTGGTCTTTACTGTCAGTCATGTTAATGCCAAATAAGTAATGAATAGTTCTTATAGTTCAGTCCTTAATAATTAATCAGTATTAATCTCTCATTGTGCACAAAAATATGTGCAGACACAATCCAAGTATGGCAGGTTAAAGTTTAACTGGGAAGTTAGTCTATAAACAGCAATGAATGATTACAAGCCATAGCCTGTGTAATAATTTTACCCTTGGCCTTTGGTGTAAAGTGTATATCTCTAAGCATAACCTGTTTGTAGTCGAACAATGAACATTGTCTCTAGCTACATATCACAGCCAAGAGCTACAGTAACCCATCACAGTGAGATGTAACAATTAAAAAAAGAATCCAAATCTCTTTCAAGCAGAACCATTAAAATTAAAATATTGTTACATAATTGAATCCATGTGATTCTTCTTATGTACATTTTACAGATGTTTAAATAGATGCTGCCAAATCAACAAAAACAAACATCAAACACTGAACTGTTTGTGATCCAACATTGAGCCGATCTCTGCACAGCTCATGGAAAAATAAAGTACTCCTCCAGAGTGGACAGACTGTCTACAGGTCTACAGTGCGGTTCCAGTATGGTCATGATGATGATGATGATGATGATGGTGATGATAGTCATGCAGATGAAAGGTTTGTACATCCATTCCCCTTGAGAACCATCGAAGAGCAAAGATGGGCTCTCCCCTACAGCTTCGACCCCAGTCTGAAGCCCCTGTCTGGAATGCAATCTGCCTGCCATCTGCAGGCCTGCACAACCCTGTTTGATATTCAAACAAACACCTGTCAAAAACCCATGTCTCATCTCACATAGCTCTTGGAAATTGGCAAAAAACTCAACTTCTTCCTCACACCGAAAACAGAGGGGAAGAGAGGCAAATGTGGGTTTTTATTCCAACCATCTGTGCATGTGTTAAATATAGATTTTTATGAAAGACTCAAAGGACTAGTTCTACTTTCCACTAAAATGTCAAAGAATAATAGGCCATTCAATGGTCTACATTCAGAAAGGTGTTTGCACAATAAATTATTTCAAGTTCAATTTATTTTTTTCTTAAGATCTGCTGGCACTGCTGAGTGACTTGTGGGTGTGCACTCATGGTGTAAAGATGCTGAGATCTTTGGAGGATGTTCTCACAAGGACTAGTTATGGAGCCTTTGTACAAAATATGTCCAGTGCCCACCTTTTCCACCTCCTATTCCCTGCTGTTTTCTATATCTCTCTCACTCTCTTTCTTTCTCTCTTTTCCTCACTCATATTGAGATGAAGGGTTTACTGTAGGATGACGGGTGCTGCTTTGGCAGCCATCCAGGCCCCACATCTGCCTTACTGCTGTTTCTCTTCGACAGCTCCCAACAGTATTGGCTCAGTTGTCAGCCCATTCCAGGGTCTGTCTGAAGGTCTGCAGATGTGTTTCTCAGAACAGCAATGATGGACTCTTGCAGAGATCTCTAGTGTGAGTGACTAACGGTGCAGAGACATATCTGAAGGCATTGAGGAATGGATTTATCCAGTGTCATTTATCACATCGCCTGTCAGTGCCAATATAAATGCCCAATAGAAAGCACACATTCACCTTTGAGTGGAACTGACTCAGTTGTGCTGCAAAACTGAAAAGAAAATCTGTGGTGCATCATAAGATAAATTATGTACAGTATACACCACTGAAGAGAGAAAGATTCATATTCATTTGAACATTAACAATATATTCAGATTGCTGGAGTATATTAAAGCATGCAAAGCATATGTTCCTTCTAAACTATGAGAAAAAACATCACATAATCAAGAGGAGAAGGCTTCTTGATTTGTAAAAGACCTAAACACATTTGGACAATACAACAGCTTCAAGGCCACCTGGTTTTCCCGTGTCAGTGACTGTGGTGCACACAGACCATCTGTGAAGGCTGTGTAACTTTACTTCTCCTCTTCTCTGGTGAAGGCTTTTATGACACGCTTCTTCTTTGCCATCAGTAAGGGCTAGAAGGACCTATTCTCTTGTGTGTCATCTCAGCAGCAATCCTACTATGAGGATAACCTTGAATTAGTCACTTGCACATTTAAATGTATCATAACAAGCAATGAAATGTAAAATTTCAATGTAGAATTTACCTGTGACTGTCAGTGACAAGAAAAATTTGGTGGGGTGTTGATAGACATGCAATGCATCCTTTTGACACTCCACTGTAGAACAGCATGATCGGTTTTGTATGAATTTGTGAGATACTTTATGTACAGATGCCAAAAAGGAGCCTGTTTTTGTGAGAGGAACTCTAAAAGACTGATCCAAGGAACAAGGGAGCAGAAAAGAAGCACAGCCGAGTGCATTTTTGGGGCAATAAACCAAGTGCAAGTTTTATTGTAAAGATGGTGTGGGGGAGAGAGAGACAGAAAGAGGGAGAGAAAGGTAAAAAGGAACAAGAAACTGACAATTAGGGACAACTAATCACCAAGTGTGTAGCCAAGCGCATCCCCCCACGCCGGTGCCAGCGCTTGCACTGTGCTTGAACCTGCGCTGAATGCCAACGGCAGATAATTATAAACCCGCAGGGCAGGCCTCCTCTGTGCAGAGGGAGGAATGGAGCCTCAGCCAAGCCTGAACTCCTGACCTTCTTCACACACCAAGCGTCTGTTGTGGGCTTCAGGAGGTGCAAGATGGGTCACAGCAAGCCGTGAGGCAACTGGGAGAGAACAACAGGGAGGGAGAGCGGTGGTAGAGGGCTGGGGGAGAGCTGGTAGAAGAAAAGGGGGGATGGGTGAGGCAGATAGAGCAGGAGGGGGTGAGACGGGGGATGGAGGGATTTAAGGGAGGAGGTGCTCACTGGAGAGAGTCACTTTTTTGTTGGCATTCTTTGGTGAGAACTTCTGACCAATCAGAGGGCAGAAGGAGCCACTGGCCAAATCAGATTGAAAACTTCAGTAAGAGAAGCCCCTTTTGTTATGTGTGTTTGGTTATCTCCTCTCGCTTTATCAGCTGTCATTAAGTGGGAAATGTGCTCTGGTCAATTCCGTTGTATACAAATGGGAGGCTTTGTTTGAACTTGATCATTATTTAAGGTTACACTAACTTCAAATTATCTAGTCACAGGTTATCAGTAGTTTGATTATTTAGACACCTGATTCTTCTTCAGTTTCAAAGTTGCTTGTTGATTGTTAGCAAATGCAGTATTCTGCAAGTTTATTGAAAAAGTGGTCAGTTGGTCATTAGTGGTCAATTGCATATTACTCATTAAAAAGTAATGAAGTTACTTCACTAAAAAATACTGTTTAATTTCATTACTTAAACAACAAACAGCACACAAAAGTTGCATCTGATGTATTTTGCAGAAGTAGAAAAAAAAAGTGACGCTCGCTTCATACAGCACAGACAAGTAGTCAAATAAAGCACATTGTGTGTGCAACCACTAGAAAAGAATAGGAACAAGGATCGGAAATAAACAGTGCCTATATACTGTAAAGTGTTTATTTGTCTGGCACATGCACAGCCAACATGCTTGCAGCGTGTACAATCCATGTGGAGCGTTTGACCTTGGCAGGACTACCCATGCCTTTATGTCATTTATCTCTAGTTAAATTATAGAAAACTCTAGAAAAGTTAATATCACTCTGACTTATAATACACTGAGGTTGAAAAAATTTCAGAAAAAGATCTTGACTAAAGTCCCATCCTTCATTTTCCCATCTTCTCTGTGAAGTCAGCAATGTCTGTGGACCACCTCGGCTCATCTGGCCTCCTGCTCTCATCATGAAGATCTCTCTTGCTTTGCACTTTGCCAATTTCCCATGATTGAATGTAATTGGGACCAGATAACCCACCCCCCTCCTCTCAGCAGTCTTTGATCACGTCTGACCTGGCTCCAGCTCAGCTCTGACACACTGGCAACCATTTCTTGGGTGGCTTGTGATTGCTCACAGACATACAGTGATATATATATATATATATATATATATATATATATATATATATATATATATATATATATATATGAGAGAGAGAGAAAGAGAGTACTGATGTGTGAGCCTCTCATTCTGACATGTTATGGCAAATCTTACAACTTTATTCTCTGGAATTGTTAGAATTTGTGCAACAAGCTATCTCCCAGCTGTGAATACTCCTGTGCAATGGAACAGCATGAGTGATTTGCGTGGAGTTGTTTATGAATGTGTGTGTGCATTTCATGAACGATTGTCTTGAGGGAATAGAACAAGATGTGCACAAAGATTCCCAAATTTGATTCAGATTTGTAAATCCTGTGCAAATTATTGTTGCCTCTTTCTTTTCTCCCTGCCATACTCCTCTTTGAAACTCGTCTTCTGAGGCAATCACTCCCAGATGGAAAATATTAGATGTAATCACTTCCATTTGCCGGTTCTTTTACTCTCACTACGAGGTGACATGGCGTCTCCCTCTGACATCTCCTCACAATGGACAATTACTGAGCACTCATCAATCACTTTCGGCGAAGAACTCTGACACCTAAAATCTGCCAGAAATCATCTCATTTGATAACCTAAAGAACTCTACAAATCTACTCGTGCACAGGAGGTTCATACTGTTCCCACTGTATGTGAGCGCCCCTGTCAGTGCTATTGTGTGCAGGCATTTTAAAAACCGTCAAGTGCGCTCTAACTTTCATATGCCTTTTACCTATAGTGTAGAGTTTGGCCTACACACTTGAGTAGTTGCTTTTGATCTATCACTTTATACAAATACTGTGTTCAGCTTTAAAGATTTCCATGTGCTTACAGCCATTCTGCTGGGGGGAAGCTGTCTTACAGTCTGCCATATGGAAAAGCTGAAAATCACAGATGACAGAGACCTGCATATGGAATTAGGGGTGTCCTCCTCTCTACCTTAAGATTACATTTTTCTCCATCTCCCTTTATGTTGAAACTTCTTCATCTGTCCTAATTTTTGATTCCTTCCCTTTGCTCCCTACTCTTTTCCCATGTTACCCAACAACAAACCTCCCTTCTCTCCCATCCACCCTCACCTACTACCATTCCTCTTTCTCTCTCTTCCCCCCTATCCTTCATTCTCTGGGACAGACAATAAAACAAGCTTTTCCATGGCTGACCTGTAATTCACCCCTACCTCCACACCATCCCAAACCACAGACAGAGGGTGAGTTACAGCCCAAGATACAATGTGGTGCAGACCAGCTCTCGATGCTGGGCCAGAATTTAGGTCCCACAGGGCTTCCAGCCCCCATGGCTGGTCTACTCCATTCTGCTCACTGCTGCTGATGGGGGTCACACAGACCCCAGACATGCACACATCATGGTCCCATCGAAGGAAATTCCTATGGGTTCAGGAGGACTAAAGGAAGCAAGATTGATGGAAAAAAGAAAAGAATGTTGAAATGAAGAAAAGAGGAAATTCTATTTCACTAAGAGAGACCTGCAACTCCATGGTGGCCAAAGTGACTCCCCTCACATGTTTTTTCTTGAGAAAGAAGCAGGGCAAATTTTGACATTCATCTTATTTTAAGCACGTGCTCCTCTCCGTTTTTCTCATGACCCTGATTTGACACAGCCACATCACTGACCTTTGGATCTGTCATTTGGCAAGCAGAAATTATAGTTCATGTGAATCAGATGTTACAGACAGGAGACTGAGTGTGCTTTCACTGCTTGGCAGCTCATTCAAAGGAGGCGCACCTGTTTCCAAATAAATCTTCAGATAAAACTGATATAGTGTTGCTCGATCATATGTCTGGAAATGGGGAAATCTGATTCGTTGTGCATGGATACTGTTGTTTTGTTTTTTTTCTTCATCTATTGCCCCAAGGTTGAAAATCCCATTTTATGCTCACTTTATATAAAGTAAATCCTAGAATTCAGGATTTAAAGTCACATGTTTCTCAAGTCACTTTTATCCCTGAGAGGCTAAAGAGCATTTTGACCCTGGGGTCCCAGGGTTGAGGTGAAGGCCCAGCCAGCCCTCACTAGTGGAACCATGAACCATGTCAGGTCATGTCAGCCCTCTGCTCTGCCCCAGTTTAACTTGGTTCCACACCATCTTTACTACTCCCCCTCTTTTGTCAGGGCTAACAAATGTCCTAACAGGACGATCTTTTATATAAACCTATTTATTTTCTCTTTTGAAAGTAATAAAATTGGATCATTCATATTCATAGTGGAAAAGTGGGTTTGCTTTTAGATCCAGATATCTAAGTAAAAGTTTGACATTTAATAAAACACACTTATTTGCTTTGTCATATGACTTAGATGAGAAGATTAAACTACTATCATGTCTGTATACTATCATGTAGCTGGAGCCAGGCACCACCTAGTTTAGCTTAGCACAATGACCCAAAAAATGGCTATTATGGTCCAAAGGTCCAGAACCAGAATCCAGCTATCAGAACCTCTATATGCTATATCTTTTTTAATCAGTACAAAAAAGAATTGTACAAATTATGTTTCCCTCCGCTTTAGGTTGATGGGATCACTATCTGTCGTATCATCTGACTTTCTAACGATATGCCTATAAATGCCACATTATTCCTTTAAATGTAAGATAGGCTTTGTTTCCATGTTGTCTTGAAATATAAGAGCCATGTATCATTTCCTCAACAAAAGCAAAATCCAATTCACACATTGCTTTATCTCCAAGAATAACCTATTTTATCTCTCATCCTCATCCGAAACTAAAGCAAGAGCGGAGTACAGACCCGGTCCCAAGAGGTCATAAATTGTCGAGGCAGACCCAGTTTGGGCAGGGAATTGAGTGCGGGGAGAAGCTCCCTTTAAAGAGTCTAGTCTCAGTTTTTCCCAGAGTTTAACCCTCTCACCTCTTCTCATTGGCTGCTCTTTTATTCAGTAGGTTGATTTATTGGAGTTCACAAGGGAGAAAAACTAGCATAGCACAGCCATCAGCCTTGCCTGTGATAAATGACCCATGCTGCTATCTTCATCTCAAGTGGGACCTGGAGTTCCAGTGAGTGAGAAAGGATGTTTGTGTGTATTGTCATGTGTGTAAAGCTGGAATCATGTTTGCATTACTTTTTTCATATGATAGAATGTACCAATTACAAATTAAGCCTAAAGGGAAAACCTCAGTGACAGAAATTAAAGTAAATACCAAGTTAAGATTGTAAAAAAAAAAAAGAAGAAGAAACCACACCAACATATAATACAAATATTTTGATACAAATTTTGACTATGAATTTATAGTGGTCTCTCTTTTTCATTATCTGGCTCACCAGGGTCTCCCTATTCCCAGCCCTGCCGCTGGCTGCCCCAGTGCAACACAGCCCCTCTTCTACCCAAATGAATTTCTTTGGAAAGTCATTTTATATCACCCTTTGACTGTGCATTGAACTGTAAAACCACCCCATTGGAAACAAAATAAAAGGATAGGAGAGGCAGACAAAGGGGGGATGGGGCAAGAAGGAGAATTCTAATTCTTTGCAGGCCTTTGGTATTAACCCAAACACCAGAGCTGTCAGCAGTTCAGAGAGGGAGGTGCGAGGGGCAAACATTCAGTGTTAATTGGCACTTTGTAAGTTCTGAGCCTTCCTTTTGTAAAGGGAAGTGGAAGAGAGAGTGAGTGAGCAAGGGGGAGGTGGTCAGCAAAGGGGGGTGAGGGAACGAGAGAGAAAGAGAGAGGGGGGGGCAGCTCTTGTTCATGTAGGTTTGCTGGGCCTTGTTGAGGGTGTTTACGGTTCACTTCTTATCCATTGTTAATTGGGCTTTCTCTCTCCCATTGAAAAACAAGAATTCATGTAACCCCCAGCCTGCCACCCATGATCCCTGTGACTCTCCCCACTATCCTCATCAACAAGAGAGGGATAAATAACAAGTACATAACGAAAGGGTTGTCCTGCAAATATCTTTATACTCTTACACACATTCAAATCTCTGTGCAATTAAAACCTTTCTGATTGTTATTTACTAAACATGCCACAGTTTGATATTTCTTTTTTCTCAGAAAAGAGTGGCTGTGTGTTAGACTTTATTTCTTTGGCAGGTGCAAACCAGGCACCACTTCCTAGGACTTATAAGTCCATTTCTGCCAAAAAAAAAAAAAAATGTGGGCATGAAGATTTTCAGCTTTTTCTTGTAAACCTAATCTGATGCCCTCTGTGTTAATGAAGTTACAGGAGAGCAGGAATAGAGCAGTGTCAGCCCATTAGGTACAGGATGTAAAAACACTGTCTGTCCTCCTTGTGGATGCTCTCCTTCCGCTGATGTGTTTAGAGTTATCTGAAATAATTAGAGAGAAATAGATTGGCAGAGAGCAAGAGATAGGAAGGCACCTGTCTTTGAAAGGGGGGGGGGGGTTGTTGGCATGAAGCTGGTGCACTCTGCTTCACGGCACCTCTGGCCTCTTTCTGTCTTTCCCTCTGTCTCCCACTGACTGATGTAAATAATAATAGTGCCAGTACTGAAAAGACACAGGTGTCAACCATTGTGCTGCACTGAATGGACCTGGGGGAAGGAGGTCGGGGGTCAGAGGGCCATCTCAGCCACCACCACTCACACCCACAGTTTTTATTCACACTGCCCCCACTAAAAAAAAACACACATACACACTGTGCTCATTCAGTCCTTTTGTTATCATAGCTGAGATCCAGGAAGATGATTATTTTCTAAATTAATCATCTCACACAGTTACGTAGATAAGTGTCTGGTTTCAGCTTAAATTAAAAAACAAAGGAAATGTGATGTTAGGTAACATTTTCACTACTGACAATTTATTTGTTTTATTTATTTATCTATCTGTAGCCTACAGGCGTTTACCTGCATCCCACAGTATGTTAACATGTTTGTTTTATCTCATTTCCCTCATATTTGTCATTTTCTGCCTGACTTCACATTTAAAGACTCACTGGCCTTCCTGCCTTCCCAGTCACCTGTTCCTCACCTTCTTCTCTCCCTGCCATATATACTCAGCTACTCAGCTACATTGTCGTTTGTGCCATTGCAGCTGCACTGTTCCAGCCTTTGTCACTGCTTCACCATGCCTGTTTTAACTTCCTGCTTGGTTTATGAACTTGCCTTCTGCCTGCTCCCATTTTGCCGTTTACCATTCCCCATTGCCGAACTCTTCCTACCTGTCAAAACATGTTATCAATCCTCTCATCAAACACACAACAAGGGAACAAATAAGTGTGTTTACCTAAATGTTAAGGTAATTACCAACTTTTCTCCAAATATTGAATTGCTGTTATGTGGCACACACATAATACACACAGGCCAGTGAACATGCATGTGTGTGTACACCAAGGCCGTCCTTTCTGTAGCACTTGGAGTAGCTGATGGATAACACTGAATGGAGATTTGTGGAGCGGTGTCCTTTGTGCTCAAAGAAGTAGGACAAAGAAGAATCATAAATTGCAATCCACGATGGTCGGAGTGCGCCGTACTACTTCCATGGACAGGTGACTATTTATGGTCTGAAAATGACTTTTCTGCTGCATCAGCAAACTTTGTGGGCAAATATAAAACTGAGGACATCCTGTATTAAGCTATGTGGAAAAAGGTTAGAGACTTATTTTACATGTCATTTGATTTTACTACTATAGCCCACATACAGATCATCTTTCTTTATCTTTCAACATAGAGATTTAATGATATGTTGTATCATGAATATTAAACCAGAATTAAACTTACATTGTAAAACCTCTGTAAGTTAGAGTCCAGTTGGCCAATCAGCCTGTCACCTTTCAAGTTTTATATGTAGTCAGTAATGCAGCACAGCCTCAGCTTTGGCCTTGTTCATGAAGCAGTTATAATGAACACATTTGATCTTCATATAGAGCCCAGTCTAAACACTGGGAGGAATCTCTGTGAAACTGGAGCAATATAGCAGCTATTATGTAAATGATGTGTAGTTAATTTGCAGTATGTATGGCATATAAATACAGCCACAGGTATGAGTGTTTATACTATATTCTGTGTGTGTGTGTGTGTGTGTGTGTGTTGTGAGTGAATGGTTGGCTTCTCAGCCTATGGCATCCATGCTTCACGGAGATGGAGATGGTGGAGAAGAGTGAGAGGATTTATTACCCAGCATTAGGAGCACTAATCTGCTGCAGGTGTTTTTGGTGTTCTTCAAGGCCATGCCTGCTCTCCCCACCCCAGGAGGCCCCACTATTTGTGTGTGTGTGTGTGTGTGTGTGTGTGCGTGTGTGTGTGTGTGTGTTGCAGAGAAAGAGACAGAAGGAGCGAGAGGAAGAGAAAGATTTTTTTCTTTCCATGGCATCTGCAGGGAGATTATAACATCTCAACAATCCTCTCAAATCATCGAAAGTGTCAAGATAAGCACAAAGAGAACATGTATTCCAATGACTTCTCCCTATCAGTCGTATCAGTCAGAAAACCACAGGAAAACAGTAAAGTCCAAGGAAGTAGCCCCCATGCTAAACGTTTTATTACAGATGGGCCTTTATTACAAGGCCATTTATTCTCATTTTGGGAAAGTAGTTTCTATGCATCTGAGAAAAACTGCTTTTACCTTTTGTTTCTCCATTTTTCAAATCACACACAAGCTCTTTTTTTCTTTTCGGACAAAAACAGCTCATTCAGAGTATACAGTAGAAAACCACTCTATCAGCAGGGTACAAGGTATAAGGTGTATCACAATAAAGAAAAGATCCACCAGCATGGATTGAGCCAACAGTTTCACAGGATGCCTGTGGTGCTTTTGGGGATGATGAACAAAGACACAAAGCAACCCACTGAGAAAGTCCTGCTCTGTAGGAAGTCTGCAACGCCTACTGAGGCCAGCTTTGGAAAAGCAAAACCAAATGAAATAGAGAAGAATGGCAAAGGGAGAGGACAAGGAGAGTTCAGACTGCTATGGTGATAGAGGGGCTTCTTTAAAAAGAAAAACAGATGATTCAATTTGTGAACATGTGTTATTTTGTTTTTTCAAGTCTTTAGTATTTGAGACTATTTTCAACCAATTTCAAATGTCACCCTCAAATATATAATCCTCTGCCATTTAGGGTTTGTTCTGTACAGGGAATGAACTTTAGTGGCTGTAGTAGAAAGAATGTTGTAATCTCACTACTTTAACACTATTGCCATCATGTGGACATTTAAAGTACTATTTTATTCTGATTAAGTTGAATAAAACTACATCCTGATTGCAATATCCCTGATTGATTCCAGCCAGGTCATCACGCTTGAAAGTCATCTCTGTCCTTTCTTTCACCTTTTTTTCTGTGCACCTCTCAATTTTACATTATCAAATGAAAAAAAAAAAAAAAACATTTTGAAAGCTAGAGAAATACTGTGTGACGGGAAAAATGTCTTATTGTTTTCTTCTTTTACCAAGGTTGTCACGGCAGCGTGTTCTCCCACTGTTCACTACCAGTGCATTGTATTCTGAGTGGTAAACCAGGGGAATTTTTACCTGTGGTCTAGGCCATTGCAGTAGCTGGTACACTGTGCTGCATAAATAGGTACTAACCCTCATTTTAATCTCTTTGAGGTAGCCTTAATTAAACAAACAAATCCCTGTGGACTTTTGTTAACTGGAACTTGCCCCAAAAGCAAGATGAGGCAAGAAAGACAGTGTTTAGTTTATTATAGTAACCTGATCCTTTTCCCAACAGGGAAAACAATTTTCCAACTGGAAGGTTTAATGATTAGGACAAAAGTTCTGGATAAATCACAATATAAAGACTAAATTTGGAGAGTGGAATATATCGAATATGGGCAGGGCTATGCACAACATCACCATGCTCAGTGTATTAACACACAATTGGCAGGATATACAGTACTTTAGAAATATGATATCAAAGCTGTGATTCAACACTATGTCCATTAATTGACTAAGGGACATTCATAACAGTTCAAGAGTTCAGGGGATGTGGTTGTAGGAGTTTTGAATGATGTAGTTTGTGACAGAAGGGAACCAGTCTTTGCTTATAGACACAACCCAGGTAAACCATGGGTAGTAGAGCTCAGGCTGCCTTGTAGCTCCTGTAATGATAATGTTCAGTGCTGCATCTGTGGCTGGGTAGGCTGGTGCATTAACGATTCCCCTGGGATACAGAAGAATACTAAAATGAACAACTGTGGATAAAACATAGTAAAATCTACACTAGTACTAATAATTATGCCAAGAGTTTGCATTTTTCTGCATATAGACTTGACTAACCTGACTTTCTCCATCGCTGATTCAGTGTCAATGAGCCCCAGTGTACATATAGACATGGACACGTTGCTCTTCTTGATAGATAGTTCATGATACAGGGCCCCAAAGAAGCCATTCAAGGCAGATTTTGTTGAGGTATATGGTGCTACGAAGGGACTGGTCATTTTACCTGTAAAGTATTAAGAACTGTAAGCATTAGGTTTTCCAGCATAGTTCTGTCAGATAGGAAACACAAGACTCAATTGTGAGCTTTGTTGACCTTAACGTGTTTTTCTGAGTACTTTAAAGACTAACAAGAACACTCCACTAGTCCTTAAAGTGAGCAGGAAAAATCAAAATCTGCTTATGAAGATCATGTGATATGACGGAAAGATCTGCTACTAAATGGAACCTGTGGTCAGACTGTTGGATCAACTATTGTTTTCAAAGTCAAAAATGAACCTTAGAAGTGGATATTTTAAAAATGTTTTTAAATGTTTGGCACAGCCAAATCCTCTCAATATTTTTAATGAAAAATTAACATAATGACACCAAACTCTACATTATTCATGAACAATAATGTAGGCGTATGTACCGTATATAGAAATGGTGTGGCAAACCTACCCAAAAGTGATGAAACAATCACCAGTGATCCTTTACTTTGCTCAAGAGAGTCCAGTGCTTTCCAAGCCATCTGAATATAGCTGAAGAAGTTGACCTTTGAAACACACACACAGAGACATACAGTATACAGAGATCACTTTATTGTCTTTCCTTTAACCATCAAAAAGCTGCGTTACCTTCATCAACCACTTGGTGTGTGCTATGTCTCCCTCCCACATTTTGAAGGGCGTTGAGCCAATGTGGTTGAGAACCAGGTAATCCAAGCCTCCAAGCTTCTCCAGAGTAAAATCTACTACCTTGTCGGGGTCTGACTCACTGGCCATGTCTGCTGCAATGTAAAGAGCTTTCTGGGCTCCCAAACTCAGGCACTTCTCTGCCACCTGCAGTATACTCACAGATCATAAGGGTTGGGTTAGTTCAATGCACTTGCAGAAAAGACTACAAAAAACACATTTCACCTTATATTGGCACGTCACCCAACTGACGAATGCTATTTTTATATTTATTAAACAGATTATGTTGTTATGTGTGAGAACAGAGAACTCCTCAACTACATGACAGAATGCACAGTAGAAATGTCTGCATGTTGCATTATTTTGATGCATAATCAATTAGTTTAGTGTTGAAATAATTTCCAGTGGGTGTTCTAAAGTTCACTGACCTGCTGCAACACCTTCTCTCTCCTTGCTGTAATAACTATTTGGGCTCCAAAGCGGGCATAGTGATATGCCATTTGTTCACCAATTCCCATACTGGCTCCTGTCACTAATACCCTGGCACCTCTGAGAGATTCTGAAACAAATTCATAGTTTTCATTTGTTACAAATGTGGAAATACAGAAAATGTACTTATTTATATCTTTTCCACAGTGTGCAGTGTTTAGCACTGTTCCCTTACTGCAACCTCCCTGTACCAACCTACACAAGACCATCTACAGGATAAGCAACATAGATAACAGATTGTAGACTTCTTACATCAGTTCACCCAGACCATAAAAAGATGAATCTGTCAAAATACCTCAGGGGCCTTTGGACACTTCTCAACTTTGACTCACTGCTCATTAAAGGCATAATGTGTAAAAGTGCATGGTACATATAGCCAGTCTTATCATCCCCTTCCTCCATTATCTATATGATTTCATTAGTTGTAGAAATGTGGCTGCTCACTGTGTCCTGAATGCCATGCTCTCTTATGGCTGAGGCCTCAGTCAGGAGCAGAAAGCATGTCAGATTATCACCAATTACTTGCTCAGTTTATGCTTCCCCTCTGAAATGTCTCCAGGAGAACATTAACCTTTCATCATCCTCATTACTATACACAGATTTTCTTTCTTTTCTTTGCTTTTTTACTCAGTGCAGAGCAGCAGGCAGGTACAGTATTCTTTCACCAAAACAGTTGCATAAGTTTAAATGGTGCATACATACTCACTGCAGCTTGTGGTATGGTGAGTGAGATGATGAAGGTGATATTGCTGATTTTCTATGATATTTACATCTTAGTGATTTAAAGTATTGTTCAAAAGTTAATAAGCTGTTCCACAAAGGCATGATATTGTGATCTGGCATTAACTATTACGATATGACACTTTGGTCATTTTGAAGTTTAATAGTTAATGCAAGTTTGAACATGTGCAGTAAACAAGTGTGAGACACCTGCACAAAAAATAAAAATATGTAGACAGGACCGTATGACTCTAGTTCACCATTCTTAAACCTTCGATGCACTTTTACTCACAACCTTATAATTGTTATTGCATATAACATTCCCCCGTTCATAACATATGAAGGGGATTAACAGTGATAATCTTTCACCTTCAGCCTTTATATGTTTCAAAACCACTGACTCAATAACACTGTGACAACTGCGTCGTATCCGGCTGGAAGAAAAGCACCAGCTATTACTGGACTGTCAGAGGACCATCGCTGCTTGACTGCTACTCTCACAGTGTTAATCACAAAAACACAACACTGGGTATGAAAAGCTGTATGTAGACAGAGGCTGGTACATTTTGGAGACGCACCGAAAACGATCCTTCGGGGTCTGGATCTTACCTGCATCAAAACCAGGTGTAGTCCACTTGACAGCCAGGAAAGCAGCGCAAATACTTGCTGTAAGGATTTTTGTGAACGTTCGCATGATGTAAAGTTGTTTGTGGTTGTTGTAGAAATCTGCACTGATATCCACAATTTCAACGTCCAAAGTTTCCTGACGTTGGGGACATGGATGACTGGAGCGTCATTTACGCAACCCGTGATTTGCGTTACGTAAATGGCCAACTTCCGGATTCCGAGGTTTTTGGTCAACAATATGGCATTACAAAATTACTGCACAAATTGAAAGTTCCAATCAGCACAAGGAATTGAATAAACAAAAGCAATAATAAAATAGAACATAAACAAGAGGCAGGGCATCAGCCCATATACAGTAAAATTGCCCATAGGAGTAAATGTGAGTGTGTGAGGTTATTTGTCTTTATGTGACCCTGTGATAGAGCTGGAATAGGCTCTAGCAGATCCCTGTGACCCTGGTTAGGTATAAGCAGATATAGATAATGGATGGATGTCTTGAAACTAATTTCTCTTATTTTAGGGTACAGAGAGAATGACAAATATCTAGATCTACTTCCGTGTTCCAATTAAAAAGCCCAGCTGGATGTAGGCTATATTATCTATATTAATGCCTGACATTGAAACCAAAAATAGTCTTTAAAATGAAATATAATACCACAACCTGTCCTGCAGAGAAAACAGAGTAGGAAATACATTTTCTCAAAAATATTAAACAGAATATACAACTAACTGGATATAACCACTGAAAAATAAAAGTCTGCAGATGAGTCCAAACAGCTGCCTGGCATACATACGTACTGTACTGTACTCTTTAGATGCTGTAACAAGAACAAGAACAAGAACATATCAGGAAACACCTAAGGAGCAATATTATCATTCTATTCCTCAAATAATGCTTTGTGTACATGCAGAAAATTGCAGTAAATCATTTGTTCATGACTATTCATATTATAACAAAACTTTAATGCTGCTGAAATACTTTGTAGTATCATTAACATTTCAGTAAAGTAGATAATATCTGCTATAATCGTAATTTGTAGTTTGCTATGTTTATGCTAATGAAGTTTATTGTGTAATAAGTATTTATCAGGTTATTACAGTCAAAAGCACGATGCACCCTCCTTCCACCTAGTGGCAGTAATGCACCAATTTGTTTGCCAACTGCCATAAAACTCCACGAAGAAGAAGAAAAGTGTTGCCCGCAGCTGTCCTTCAGTGCAGCTAACAGCCTTCACGCCAGACCTTCCTTGGTGTGCTCAGAATAACAGTGTCTCTAGTGAAAGTACACCATTGTGGACCATGGCGCCAAGGATTCTGCCTTTGGTGAAGTTAGTAGTTTTTATTAGTTTTAATCATAACTGCCCTTAAGTTATAGCTGCTCTAGCTTGGTGCTAGTAGGTTGGTTAGCAAAGTGGTAAGCTAAGTGAGTTGTCTCATGTCTTTGGCGCTTGGCTTTCTGTTTGAATGGTTTGGTTGGTGACTCAGTAATTTGCCAGCGACATAACGTTAATTTTATTGTCTCCATAGCCAATGGGTTGGTCTGATTTAACTAGTCGTGTTGTTTCGCTCGCTAACTCCAGCTAACGCTAATGTTTATCAATAATTGGTGATCATTCTGGCATCAAACGTGTGTGCTTTGTAGTACTAACATCTAACCGTGGTTTCATTGAGTCTGACATGTTTTTGACTGGATACAGGGGTGGCCAGTTGTGGCTAATAATAGCCTGACTGTTTTTTTTTTTGTTTTTTTTTCCAGATTGGCCACCAAGGTGACCATTGCAGGGGGAGCTCTCTACGTTGCCTGTGACTCCGGTCTGCTGGGGAACAGCCAGCAGGGCTCAGAGGCTCTGGAAAAGGCCAAGGCTGCAGTACCCCCTGCTATAGAGGAATGGATGAAGTACTTTGGCCTGGAGGTACAACTACATCTGCGGCTACTGCTCAAACATTTTACCTTAGTTCTGCTTCAGACAGCCCTGATTACAGCTAGTAGGGATCATAATGCAACAAGGAGAGGGATGGAAATATGACAGGTAGACATTTATCCTTTGCCTACAAAAGGCAAATAGATCAGGGCTGTAGATCCTCCTAACAATGCTCTTGATAATTTGTACAATTAATGAAATGAGCAGCATGGTGGCTTGGTTGTTAGCACTATTACCTCACAGCAAAAGGTTCCTGGTTTGAAACTCGGCAGTGGCCTATCTGTGTGGAGTTTGCATGCTCTCCCCATGCTTGCATGGGTTTTCTCCAGTTTCCTTTCTTTTGTATGTCAGGTTGATTGGTGACTCTAAATTGGCCATCGGAGTGAGTGTGAGTGTGTGGTTGTTTGTCTCCATGTGGCCCTGTGATGGACTGGTGACCTGTCCAGGGTGTACCCCTGCCTTTCACCCAGAGAGAGCTGGGATAGGCTCCAGCAGGTCGTTGTGATCTATAGGACTAAGAGGGTATAGACAGTGGATGGATGAATGACGCATCTCACTACATAGAGTCTGTAAGATTATAAGACATCTTTGCAAAGCATATATTTTTACAGTACAACAACTTCCAGCTATGTTGGTCACCGTCCAGGTGATTTTGTACTAAAACAATACAATAATATTAATCATCTACCCCATACTGATATTAGATTTTCTTCTTAAACTCCCATATATTCATTATATTGGTTGCATAAATTGGAGAATTTAAACAATCATTACCTTCAATGTAATTCATATCCATCAACTCACTTGTCCTTGTGCCATTAAACATTATATAATTTCCAGATCAAAAAGACAGTGAGTAACTAAAGTGATTTTCATGTTCTGTTTCTCCCTGCTGACACACACAAACTTTCTTCATAAACAGCATAATCAACTCATTTCAATACAAAGAGGCAGCTGAAATCTGAGCACAAGTAGATCTTTTTTTTATTTGATAGGCTGCACTTCCGGACACTTTACTAGGTACATTTCTACAGTCATAATGCCAAATATATTACATCCCTGAAGTTTTTTTTAACCTTCAATCAAGGATGTTTTCGCTGAGAGCCAGGGTCTCTTTTGCAGCAACACCTGGAGTTGCCTAGTTCACATTCAACTCACATTCAGTTCAATTTTTTTTTTTTTTTAAAGAAGCTATTGTCAGTAAGATTGCAGGTTTGGTTTACTCCAGATCTTACCTGCCGAGTCATGTACTTTCTGATTTAACAACAGTACCCATGGTTGTATGTCCTCAGTAGTCAGTAATTATATGTTAGTATGTTTTTCCTACAAAATATACAAATGATACTTCAGTGTTGTAACTGTTAACCCTTCATCATTATTGGTAGCAGTAGAAATGACACTATTTCACTGCGCGGTGATGAGCAGAATGTTAATAGCAAAAATTGTCTTTTATATTTTGGTCATTATCCTATTTGAAATTCTGTAGTGTTGAAATGATTAAGTATGAATGCAGCAATAAGTACATATCAACAAAGCATTTTATTGTGCTATTTCAAACGAATGATCTCCTCCTCCCCAGGCTCAACTTCCATCAGTGCCAAAGATTGAATTCTCCCCTATTCAGGCATGGAACTCTGGTAAGAAATGCTTAGGGAGCATATTTTATGTTTTATTAAAAGAGTTTACAAATTAAGTAATGTCATGATTTTGTGTTTTTGAGTGAACTCAAAATGGAAGTTGTGGTTGTGTACTTCATTTGTTAGATACAGCTCTTTTGTAAGCATTTAATTGGGTGATTTGATTTCAGCGTCACTGTAATGACTTTGAGATTAGTATTCTAGTTTTGGTTAAGACTTTGTATTTTTGTCTCAAACCCAAACATCATTTTCTTTTTTTTTTTTATTGCAGGAGTGCGGTGGACAATTTCATCTCTTTCAGAAGCACCAACAAAAACAACTGAATACACAAATCAGGGTTTGCAGTACCTGAAAGACCTCACCAAATGAACAAGAAATGTCTGGGCAACCTGATATTTATCAATATTTTTGACTTTTGCACTTGAGAAATGACACTGCTCTTGAAATGTTTTAGCTCCTCACAAGAAAGTAGAATAAAGCAACACGAAAGAAAAACGCTAGGTGATACTCAGCTACAAGGAGTGTTCTAAGTGGGTGCTAGGAACAGTGGTTGGGTGTTGTACATATTCAAAGACAAAGTGTTTTAACATTGTTCCTTCATTTTGTGGACAACATGAGTTTGGGTCCAAGTTACTTTTAAATGTGTAATTCACCAAACCGCCCTAGTAATATCATGAAGAGAATGTCTGATGTATATATACAGTTGAGGCGTTTGTGACTAATACATCGCTTTTAAAACACATCCAGTGTTTAATTTACTGCATCAAAGTGTGTCCTGCCTGTTGCTAATCGTGTTCAAAGAATAAGATGAAACAAATGTGCAAAAATCTTTATTACTCATGAGAGAATAATATTGACACAAATTGCCTGTTGATGCTGCTACAACTTCAGAACAGGAGAAGGTGATTGAAAGCATAAAGAAAAGCACATCCACCCCACTCTGTACAACATTGAAGCACTCCACAGCAACGCTAGCACTGACGGAAACTGGAAAGTTTTAACCAATGTTTTTTGTATTTCAATGTGGGTTAAACAAACTGTACTGATTCTCCCACATTTTGTCATGTAAGGTTTAAAAATCTCCAGGTACTCTGTTCAGATGATGCAAGCAGAGCTTTGACAGTTAAAAATAATGGCAACAGTACATCAACTGATTGACTATTTACTGAGAGAGATACTCAGTGCCTTAGAAAAGGCTGAATAGGACAGGACCAGTCCAGCAACTATGACAATGTTAGGCTAAAATCCATACTTCACATGTACATGTCAACATCATGTTAAGACTTAAGACACAGTTACAGGTGAGGACCAGAGTTAGATAATAAACTGGTTTGTGGTTGATTACATCTGTTAAATATTCAGTTTATAATTTATATTAATGATCCTTTTTACTAATAGCTCGGTGTTATAAGATATTCATATAAATGAGCAGTGACAACAGGCAACATTACAAGGCATTTTACACAAGTTGTATAGATTAAATACTGCAATCTGAAAGTACTGCTGTTAGTTTACTTTTTCTTTTTTTCTCTTCATGCGGGTGATATAAAGCATAATTCAGACACACTTGCTTTGAAGGAAAAAGCATGTTGGGGAAAATATATATAATGTACCACAACCTAAACATGTAAACTTTTTACAATTAAAGTGCTCCCCACAATATCAACAGTGACATACAACCAATGATAAGGTGTGCTAGATTTAAAGGACATTTTCATACTGCGTTAAGAGCATAGCACGGCACTAATATGAACTAATGGTTGCAAAACTTTCCTTAAAACTGTCAGTGTTGCCACTTATGAAAAAAAAAAAAATAGCAGCCTTCATATGCAATGACTCATTAAGTATATAGTAAGAGATAGAATATGTACAATATTGCAAAATGACAAGCCGGAAGGCACTTGATGATTTGTCTGGGATCAAATTCAAACTGAAATTTTGTATCTTAATTACCAGTACAAAGGATCTGATGTTCCTTGTACTGTTAAATTAGGATTTAAAGCCTGTGCAGAAACCTTCCTTCGAGGTTAAACATAAAGTTGCCCAGCATGAAGCTGTGGCCAATATATAAAGCCATGGATACTACAATACTAAATACGGTGCAAAGGTGCAGAAGTATATTTCCATATGAGCATAATTCATCTGAACTGCTCTAATAAGGGGCTCATTAAGGTGATTTTACAATGAGTACAATACATCTGATCCAGTACTAATACTGAATTGAATATTATTGTTAGATAACTACAGTACACACATTTATCTGCCCATTAATTATAATATCTCTTTGGAGGGCATTTATGCAGAAGAAAATGTGTATCCTAAGCATATTAGAAGAATATTTTGAGCTGCTTTTAGTCATACTAGGATTTAATTAAGATAATCACTTTAGAGACAGATCAATGACCATCTCAGGGACAACAATGGAAATGCAGCATCAATTGCACTTTGTAGCTGTTGGACAGTGCAACCTTGAACTGTCCAAACACAAAAGTAAAGAGCAGCAACAATAAAACAAAAGGATGCCCCCTCCTTTAAATAACCAAGCATAGCGGTGCTACAGTTTTGCTGTACATACAAAACAAAAGATTGCTCTTTCTTCTCGATAAAGCATATTAACTATTCAACCCTCCCATGGCTTTGACTTAGAACAATGAGTGGAAAAGAAGCACATGGAGGGAGTCTGGAAAGTGACACAAGTGTCCGCTACCTCTAGGTGGTTTTGACCAGGTCATAGACATGGATATGAAAGTCATCATCATATTTTATATAGTAGACAGAGGGCTTGGCTGGGACCTGGTAGATGACCAGGCCTGTTCTCTTCACACCCTTGTCAGTAACGTACTCCACTTGTTTCCCCACCAGACTCTCCGTCTCTTCCCCAGGCTTTCTGTCAGCAGGTAAAAGGTGTTTGTTTTCTGAGGAGTAAAAAAGGTCCAAGTTAGTTGTAATTCACCAAACATCACTTATTTAAAATAGCTCAAAGTATAATTAATACATGTATTAAAAACAAAGGTTTTGGATTATTCCTTCAATGGTCCAATTTTTAAGACTGAGAAAAATACTATTTTGCATAAAACAACGTTCTGGTGTTTCACTATGATTACTCACAGTCTGCATTATACCTACCTATGAGTTACTATAAATGTCTTTGTATTCCAAATTATGTGATTATACTTAAATTAGGAAAAATAATTTGTACAATTTGTGCACATCCAAACATACCAATTACCCCCAAAACAGCTCCAGAAACAGTTTTTGAAATCATTTGGCTCTCTGTGTTTACCTAGAAATATTTTCATGACCATAAGTATCAAATCTTCTCAAGAAGACACTGTCTGACTACTTACTGTACTTTCACTCTTACTAGCATAGGCCAAGAGTGTGTATTATTACTTTTTATATAAAACATATTTTGCTTACTTGTTACTGTGAAGACTTATGATGGATACAGAATTCAGTGACCAATGTGACCTGTGACGCACTCACATGGTATCCATAACAAATAAATGAAACAATCTTCAAAAGTGGAAAACTGATTTATGGCCGTAGGACAAGATTATCATAGACTTATTAAAGACATGAAAAATCAATCTATCTTTGTTATTCTCAAATTACCAGTACCTGCTTCAGGCAGAATCCTGAGGTCTCCATCTGCGTAGTCATCCCACAGCTGGTACATATAAAGAACGGGGTCCTTTTCATAAGTGATATAATACCAGTTGGTCATGATTGGAGCTCTGGAAAGGACCATGCCTCTCCACTCATTCTTCTCTCCATCCTCCTTCTCAAACAGATGCTCCACAGCTTTGCCTACCAACTCCTCCGCCCCTGGAGGTATCTTGATTTTGTTGTTTACTGAGGAGACAGGCACAAAGAAATTACAATATGACAATGAGAAAAATGACAATAAACATTATAACCCATGTACTGCAAAAAGCGCATATCAATTATATGATCTGAAAATGGTTAGTGCGTTAGTTCACCTCTGATTCAAAGTAGCAGGTGCAGATTGAAAGAGAAGCTTCTCCTAACTCACCAACTTTTTCTGACAGAACTTGCAGGTTGGACACTCTCTCATCCTTGAACAGCTCGATGCCATAGACGCAGTCAAAGCCGTCATACTTCACCATGAAGAGCGAAGGATTTACACTAAGTCTGTCCAGCACTGTCCCTTTCCATTTGCTCTGGTTCCCCTTCTCACGCCAGTTATGTTGGATGCGGACTCCCACAATGCTGCCAGGGTCTGGGGTTACTGTGTCACTCAGTTCCCTGCTGCTCCGCTTTCTGGTAAAACCGAACCATGTTAAGTCAAAACAAAGTGGGATTTCTATGATGACATCTAAATACTTGTATTTGATATATTTTTTTGGAAATTTAACTAGCTAACCTAAAGTTATCCTGCTATTTTACATGGAGTTGATTATTTAAACAAAATGCAAAATACATTTTTCTCATTTGTTCCCACTGTAAGTCATGTAATAAGCTTCAGGTAAATTCCAGAGGTTTACACTTGGATTAAACTGCTACAGTATATTCTAAAACCCACAATAGCATCATATGAGGGCATATATTTGAAGACAGCTTATTAAACTCAGAAGCTAACATTTTTGTGCTTGAAAGTGACTTTTTGGTGATTAAATAATGCTGTTTCTACATACCTGCCCCTTTTCTTGGACATGCCTCCAGAAATTCAAAGGCTACTGATTAAGAGAAAGACAAGACAAGGTTTTCATGTTGTTAGTTCTATGAATGAGCATGACAGCTGCCAACCCGCACATGTACAGCATGCTAGAGCATAAAGAAGGCCTCTGCTTTGGCTGAGAGGCTCGTCTGTCAGGACAAACCTGTGACAGGCTGCAGCCTGCTGAGCAGTGACTGACAACTCCAACAACCAATGGATTTGCATGACGGAATAACTTCCTGGATATTTACTTTAAATACACAACCATGGAGGTCAGTGTGTGTAATGCACAGCAAGTTACAGGAAAGCGAAACCGCTTTGTTTGTTCCTTAGAATAATATTAAAAAAAGCTAAATATAATGGTCTCACAAGTTCAAGCGGATATGTAAGCTATTTGACCGTAGCAGACAAAATACTGTGCCAACCAATTACCAACATTATCCGATCCATTAAAACCCGTATATATTAGCAACATAGCTAGAAATAAAATATGGACTATGCTATAAGGGATGTCCTGTGGGCTGCCAGCAGCACTCGTCTGTCCTAGCTCTGCCTCATTGCAGATGTTACTGTGGTAAGTGGAGGTGGCTAGCCACACCAGCTCCTCGGTGTCCTCCATGGCAGCTATCAAACCTCAGCGACAGCAACCCCATTCTCCCTTCACATCATGGCTTCATTACCTTTATGCAGATTTCATATCAGTATTGTGCAGTTCGTCTGCCAGAGAAATGTTGCCACACACCAAGCCGCCTATGTAAATCTCGCGAAACCTGTGGAAAATGGGAGAAAGGGTCGAAAAGACTCTATTTCCCAGCGTGCCGCCGTGCACCAAAACGGCAGAGATGAACGTAGACATAGGTGCAGTGTATATTGGGAATTGATGTTCTTATGATACTGATAAGGGCTTAACGACCTGAGTTAAGTTTGCTGCATCAAAGTGTTTTGGGACAATATACACAACACAGCTGACTTTAAGTGGGAAAGTGGGGTCCAGAGTCTCTGTGTTATTTTCTCTTAAAGGGGTAGACAGCATAAAGTAATTGCTTTATATAAGTTATAAAGAAATATCATCAAATGTAACATGATTATATTTCACTCTTGACATTTAGCTGCCACCATTTGGCCTTTGATTCAAATCTGGTATCTTAAGTTTCATGAAATCAACACAGAAACGTTGTCTTCTGACTCACTGCGGCAGAACAAACGATAAAACATTGAAACCTCACGTGTTTGTTTCACCTTTATGAAGAATTGTGGCACATTTTAAAATGTTCAACAAGGAAGACATAACCTATTGGTGGTGTCAAACCAGGTGTCTTTTCCATAGGCAGAAGCACTTAAAGGTACCATCTAGTACATTTCTTGCTGTGAGGAAACAGTGCCGGCCCATTTACAGTACAGGAATTTAGCTACCTATCAATTAAATGTGCCACCATAAATTACTTTACATCAACAGTTTTCCAAAGGTGTATTTATTGCAGAAGTCATGCTTTTATTTGTCATGTACGAGAAAAAGAAAATATGACAATTGGCCCGGCTGACAAAACACATACTTGATCACCTCATCTGCATGGCTGTATGTTAGACCAGGGTGGAATAAGCATGTGAGTGAACTTCACCAGCATCCCAGACAAGCCTTTAAAAACTGGGTTACCTTAGGTAGACCAAGGCATGGCCATGCATGTGAACTTAGGCTGTCACTCAGTTCAAATATGCTGTGTGATTCATTAAGAAGAGAGAACAAACTTTGAGATCAGTTTCTTTAGCCAGAAGATTGCTACAAAATGATGTTAAAGATTTCTGGAAAGAAGTTAAGGTTATGAATACTAGCAAAATACCGCTGCCTGATGGTATTGACGGGGTTACTGTGACTGTTGTGGAGAAAGCATTACAGGGACCTCTTCATCTGTGTCAAAATAGAGGTTTTTAGCAGCATTATCACTGTTTCCCATGATAATGTGGTTATCAGGCTGGAGGAAGTCAGTTGTGCAACTGGGAAATTGGCTTTAAATAAATCTTGTGACCTTGATCAGATCACAACAGTACATTTAAAATTTGCTAGTCACAGTTTTTGTATTACTTGCTTTGCGCTTTTCTGGAACGCTGATGCATGGTACACTACCCAGCTCTATACTGTCGGTTCTGTTGGTGCCAGTAGTTAAGGATAAAATGGGGAATATATCCAGTATAAAAAACCAAAGAGCCATTGCCTTACCTAGATGTAAGGCAATTGTCAGGAAAATCACCACTGATTATCAGTTCAGATTTATCAGTAAATATGGCACTCATATGTGTATCTATGCTCTGAAAGAGGCTGTAAGGAAGTACAGAAAACAGAACAGCACTGTGTTTCAGTGTTTCCTCTAAAACCTTTAACAGCATCAGCAGCATTTTTCATTTTTCGATATGCCAAGTTAGATGGGGTAGTATAACATCAAAACCTTTCCTTATAGGGGCACTGGAGAAGGCACTTATATGTCTTATAAAAGTACTTTATTTTTAATTTTTTATATCACTCATTTGACAGCTGTTGTTTCTTTTATATATTGTATATGGACCAATTTCTGTCTGAAATAAAAATTGATTGATTGATTAATTGATTGGCTGCAGCACTGAATTGTTAAACACATAGTGAAGAACACTGTCATGTTTAAAAAACTGTCAAGTTTAGCTTGTTTTAAAGAATACTTCCCAATCAAACATCATTTTCCTAATTGGTGTTTAACACGTCTGTTATCCATTTTGTGAAGGATGATATGCGTGTGTAGACGTCAGGGGTGTTGGGATCTCCACATCGCCGGCCCGAGAAAGAGACAACACCTGCTGCGGCTCCATCACAAATCAATGGACCGCCTGAATCCCCCTTGAAGAGAAGCGAAACAAGATACTTCAAAGTAGGTGCCATTTCTTTCTAATATGCTGTGTAATTTTTTTTCCTGTGCCCAGCTGGTGTATTTTCTTACCGAGCAAAAGCCTTGAAAGACTCTCGCCCCAACACCACAAACCATTGACCCAGTGATGGGAACCATTCCCCACCTCCTACGACATGTTTGCTGTGACAGTATGGTTACATTAACTTCCTGAAGTGTGGATGGTAAGGTCTGGTTGTCACCTATATCCCCCCAGCCAGCTGTGAGACACTGACTCCCTGTACGCAGCCTGCCTGCTTTCAGAGAGATCAGCTGCACAGCTTCAGTCAGTTGGGCTCTGCCACTGAGCTGGACAGAAAATGTTAATTATGTTAGATTTAAATTGAATCTTTATGTTGTAAAATAGAATAATGAAGAGGGATTAATCTGATACAGGGTCATAGACAACAGTTTAAACAGTCCTCACCTTTAGGAGCATGATATCATTTCCATGTCTATCATAGTTGGGATGTGGAATGGATTTGACAGCAGTGAACTCCTGCTGCGTAGCCTCATTACCTGACAGGGAATCGGCTCCTAGCACAACTGTGTATGTTCTACAAATCACAATTGATTAGTGTCAGGGCATTAGATCTTATGTTAAGGCTGCTAAATTTCCTTCTATTCACAAATCTTATTCTGTGTCTTTCATATATGTGTGTTCAGATCTAAGATGCTGAAAGAAAACATGTTGTCATTTTCAGAACATAATACAAGTACTTAGATCAGCTTCCTATTGTCAAATCAGTGGTTTCATTTCCTTTCAGTACAGAACATTTCACTACCTTCATTTTTGTCGTAGAGACCCTTCCTATCAAAGAAAAAGTCATTAGTAGATTTTTATAATGACTTGACATAAAATAAAATAAGAAATACTATGTACAAAAACTATAGATCAAATTATTGTACACCTTAATAAGTGATTGGCCCATTTTCTCTCAGTGTTAAATTCCTGAAGACACTACCACCACGATACGGAAAACAGTCTGTGTTGAAAGCCTTTTATCACCTTTACAGTAATTTCACATTCCAAAGTACATTATAGTTACTAAAGTGGTCATTAATACCAATGGGAAAGAAAATCTTACCCAGATATCTCACAATGTGCTGCTGTGAGCACAAAGTCCTCTCTCACCAGTATCCCCCCACAGTTATGCAGACTTCCAATTCGTAATGAGGCCATGTAGGGGCGTGAGTGGGAGGTAGCATCTCTGCCTCCAACAATATGAGTGGCATGAGCTGCTGAAACACAAAATGCATCGCTTATTTTAGTAAAGCCAAGATTTCAGGTTTGTAGTAAATATAGTTTCTTTTATCTTCACTATGAATAGAAACAAAAAAATCAGAATGAAAATAATCCTGGTTGCTTGGTAACTTTGGGGTAGTTATAATAAAGATGATGTAGCTTACCATGCAGGACAAAGAGCTGCAGGAGTACAAAGTTGATCACCATGGTCTCTGGTCAAGTGTAGTGGACCTAAGGTCTAGTTTCCACACTTGACCTTATAATTTTTGAAGAAGCTTTTTGTAGTCTTTATTGCATCACTGTATTTGTTAACATGCTGTTGGATGTCTTGTGCAGTTGTCAGAGAGGTTACAAAAGACATGCCCATAGGTTTTCAAAACAGGGTTTCATAACTGATGCAGAGGGTCAATACAGTCAAGAGTAAGTAACAGCTTTAGAGATCTTTAGAGTGGCATGCAGCACAGTTTCATTGGTGTTTGTCAAAAAAAATGAAACAAGCATACTCAGTAAAGCATTTTAAAGTTTGAAAATGTAAACAAATGTGAACACATAATGGTAACGTCAATATATATGCTACATAGGATTTTTATCTCAAATTTGTATTGTCATATCTTCACTTTAACTTGGTCCATTAATATCAAATGTAAACTAACAAACATATTGACTGCAATTCTCAGAATGACTTTGTTTTTATGCTGTGACATCTTGAAACTGCCAAGTGATTGATGGATCCGGCATGATCAGGGACTCCTAAGGGTTAAATCTTGCAGGTGTTATGTTCCTCTTTTCGATCTGGTTACATCACATCTGCGTGTTCTTAACACAGAATGTGGCTTTGTGTCTGCAACTGTAGCCTGAAACTGAGTTTCTCAGCTGTGTGGCACTGAAAGTAAAATATGTAAAGTCACCACTATACCAGTATAAAGCTTTGATCAGTGTGTACCTGTTGCCACTTTATATGGACATAAAATGAAATGCATTGATTGCAGGACTCTCACTTTCCATAGCAATCTGTTGAGGATGTGTTTAAATCATTTATATTTGTCTGTATCTCTGGATGTAGAAGGCCATCACAGGAAACTAAATAACACACCATTTCACTAAGGTTTTATGATCCTGATGTTAGCTCACTGTAGACTTTGGCTGCATTTCTATTTTCTTCAGCTGTTTGTATTCTGGTTCCTTTTTGATGTGAGTATGTCTCATGTGGCTCTGTGATGGACTGGTGACCTGTCCAGTGTGTACCCCTGCCTTTCACCCAGAGAGAGCTGGGATAGTCTTGTTTGTTCAGGTCTTTTACTCTCACTGTTAGTAGATACTACTTAGCAACATACACACATGGAGAAAATTGTTGGTACCCTAAAGAAAGAAAAACCCACAATAGTCACTGAAATAACTTGAAAGTGACAAAAGTAATAAAAAAATATATATACTGAAAATTACCTAATGAAAATCTGACATTGCAGAAGCATTAAAAAAAACTAAATAATGAAACTGGCCCGGACAAACATGATGGTACATGATGAAAAGATTGAAATAATGTGACCATAGGGACATATTAAACAACAGTGAACATGAAGCACAGAAAGCTAAAGAGAGAATTGTCTCAGGAGATTTGAAAGAAAATTATAGACAAGCATGTTGAAGGTAAAGGCTGTAAGACCATCTCCAAGCAGCTTGATGTTCCTGTGACTACAGTTGTATATATTATTCAGAAGTATAAGGTCCATGGGACTGTAGCCAACCTCACTGGACGTGGCTGCAAGAGGATAATTAATGGCAAATTGAAGAGATGGATAATACGGATGGTAACCAAAGAGCATGTGATGGACTGGTGACCTGTCCAGGGTGTACCCCAGATTTTCACCCAAAGACAGCTGGGACCCTAAATAGGAATAAGCAGGTATAAATAATGTATGGATGGATGGTAATCAAAAAACCTAGAACGACTTCCAAAGAGATAAGATGGGGTTTTTTTATGCTTCTGGTCAACTACAATTCAAAAACAATGTCTGACTTTCATTTATAAATTTTCAGTAAATTTTTATTGATTATTAGTTTTGTCAGTTTCAGGTTATTTCAGTCACCATTGCAGGTTTTTTTATAATTTTCGTCAACAAGTTTTCACTGACGAAAACGAGACGTTAACTAAATAAAAATTAAGTGATGACAACGAAAACTAAAAAATATACTGACATTTTCTTTGAGTAATAAAAACGAGAAAAGATCCAATCAGAATCAATCTTCTTAGATGCACACGCACATTTGAAAAGTAAGTGATCCACCTAGTGATGTGGGATGTGCGAGTACACGACATCATCATAGCCTACACTGGGTTTCTGTCTGACTTAAACTATAATGAAATGGAAACAACTGGGAGAAAACAAAGAGAAGGTATATGGGTCAGTTTCACGTTTGATGCAATGACATTACAGCTAAATACAGTTTTTCTCTTAAATATTTAGCTTTAAAGAATGACGAATGTCATATGGAGGTTATAAACACTGCATATCTAATTTTTGGTCTTTTATGGAAAGGCCATATTCCATATATATTTAATGAAACTTGTTTTTCATTTAATTTTAATTTAGAATATTTTACTATATTACAATAGTTTAACTAAATTACACTTAAATTAAACCCAATATATTTTAGTCGACTGAATCTACAGTAGTTTTAGTCGACTAAAATCTTATGCTATTTAGTCAACTAAAACTAGACAAAAACTAAACCAAAGCAGATGACTAAAATATGACTAAAACTAAAATTGCATTTTAGTCAAAAGACTATGACTAAATCTAATTTAAAATCTGTTGTCAAAATTAACACTGCTAAACAGCTTTGTTCTTAATTTATTTTCATTTATTATTTAATCACTGCAAAGTGCAATGATTCAGATTTAGGAATATTTAGACTGCTTCTGTATTTCATTTAGGTGTATTCATGTCCTGACAATAGAAACGGCTTATTGCTTTTACCCAGATTATCCTCGCTGAAGTGGTTAACCAGTGTATTTCTCCACTACATACAGTGCTGAATGTACCATAACAGATTTTGTGGCAGTTTTGCAAAAAAAGGGAATATGAACTCTTAAGATAAAAGACAGACAAATTAATATTTATATTTGAGTTTTTATTTTGCTTTGATAAGACACTGGCACTTTGATTTGACTAGCGCAACTATAGTATGTTATACAAGCATACAAGTATGCTGAAGCAAAGTTCTGAAAAATTTAAAATCTTTTAGCGGATAATCTCCTTTATCCAGGAGAGATGTTTTGTGACATCTGTATAGACGTTGGGTACATCCGGGTAATTACAGTTAGCATATTTGTTGAAAGACACAATACCAACAGGTAACCCATCACACACCAAGGGACCACCAGAATCACCCTGTGAAAAGGAAATATTTTTAATTGTTTAGTCATTATTTAATTTGAAATGTTTGTACCACTTTTTTTTTTTTTTTTTTTTTTTTACAAGAAACTAGTTGTCATTTTCTATGAACAGGTAGAAAACATACCTGACAGAATCCTTTGTTTGTGCCATAGCCACCTGCACAGGTAACATTGAGAGGAAGCCAAATCCATTGATGCTTACAGACTTGCGGGCTAATGATAGACACATCCACAACTCTCAGCTCATCAACAACTATACCACCAGTTGTTGTAAAACCCCATCCAGCTACCTGGCACTTTTGGTTTTCTTTCACCTTTGTGTCAGACCTTGGGAGTGGAATTGTCTGCACTCTTTTGCCCAGTTTAGCTTTTCTCGACAGCTAGGGATCACAAGAGCAGAAAATAAAGATGAAAAACTGTCAAATTTCATTACAAACCTTTTTCAAGAAGACAAGTTAACATCTGTACTTACTTTGAGGAGCATGATGTCATTTCCAAAGCCTTCGGCCACATAACTGGCTGGTATGTATTTGTGAAGAATATATCTTTTGTTGTCATTATCAGCCTTCTTCAGGTTGTGTGTCCCAAGAACAACATGTGTAATTTCACTTAATGGGAATAATTCAAACGTTGTCAGTACATTTTCTACAAATGTGCCAAAAACAACTGTAAAAATGTCTTTGTCTAATTACTGTACATCTCTCAAAACGGAACTTACGAGCGACCACAGTGCGCAGCAGTGATCACAAAGTCTTCAGACACAAGAAATCCCCCACATATATGACCTATACTGTCCTGCACTGAGGCCATGTACAGCATTGAGTTCTCTGGGGCTTTTACCCCATGTATGATTTCCTCCCCATGTGCTACAAAGACAATTAAAAATCTAAATTAGATTAACATGCTAATAAAAAGCTAGAGAATAATAATCAGGAATTTGCATTCTTACCATTTTGGCTGAGACATGTCAGAATGTAGACAAGCAGACATTTGCAGAAACCATGCATGATGCCAGTAAGACAATGATCGTGCCTGCTTAGAGTTGTCAGGTGGATCCTTTTAAAGAGCACTGGATGCATAATCTACGATCATGATCTTATCTTCTTACCACATCCTTTGTACCATGTCAGCTTTCACATTTGCAACTTATCTTTTAAGAATCCTGTTTAGTTTATCTAGTGCAGCATCATCTTGAAGCACAAACTCTTTATTTAATTCATGAATTATTTTCAGCATCTTACAGTCTATTGTTTGTTTTCAGTCCCAGGCAGCCAAAAAGCTCTGTTGCCTGCTTGACACAAAAGACAAACACAGTTAGTGACCAACTATAGAACACAATGGAGTAATTAGCAGCTAAAGAGCCAGATATTACCACAGGACTTAATGACGAGACAAAAACCAGAGGTAAAAATGAGAAAGAAACTCTATTTTTATACTCTGCAGGCTGCCAGAAAAATAATTACAAATGAATAATAGTGTTGTTCTATGCTGTAGTTGTTTCATGTGTAAATAAACCTGACTGTTCTCAGTTGGGTTTATTGTCTCAATTGTTGACCAGACAAAATAAAATCTGATTTGCTTTCTCAGGACCTCAATAATTTCAATCTGACTTTTTCATATTAATCAACTCTTAGTTATGGAAAGGGCAAATTCACCATCTCATTTCTGGAGTGAATTTAATTTGACCTGAGCCTTCTTGGACCTTTTTGTCTCCTTTTATTGTACATAACTATTCACAACAAGTGATCTGTAGTTACAAGACATGCAACCATACATACCATGAGTTGTGTTGAAGTGCTTAAACAAGCAATCTTATAAGAAGATGTACGTACCATGGCAGGCAACCTTATAAGGTGAATATGTATGTATCATGGAGAAAGTTTTAACATTTGTTCTGTGTATAAGTAGGGGCTCACAGCCTAGGAAGTGTGAGCTATTTGAGATTGCAGCTTGGTACCCAGGGCCGTACACAGGGATTAATTACTTTTGAAAAATAACCCCTTAAATGTTGATTTCTGGGGACATTTGTGGAAACTTATTAATAAATTAAGACTCAAAAATATACTACATATTGTATACATTTTTTTTACATAATACATGAAAAACCAGAAGAGATTATTATATTCAACACACTTATTCTAAAACCTGTAGGGAGTTTAACCTTATCAAAGAGTAGAGAATTATATAGGCTAAATGGAGACAGTAAATGTGGGCTAAGAAAAAAATGTGTTTGATACAATAATGTACAATAATACAATACAATAACATTTTGGTTGTTTTGACTGTTGACTGTTCTGTTGTAATACGTATTTATATTTGGGATATATATTTTATATTAATCTGCCTATTGTCAAAGAGGGTCGCTGTAATTATGGCTATGCATGTTAGCCTACCTCCATCATCGCTCCTTTTCTTGCAGTATCCTGTCCACATCCAAAGCTTTAGCCTCATCTGGTGAAGTCTTTTCATTTTTATATTCTAATAGCTTAAGAAGGGTCTTTAGTTAAACTCTCTTCTTCTTGAGGTTTTGCTTTTAGACAGGTTCAATTTTGCAGCTTAGTGCCCCCCTCCTCGCCTATCAGGAGAATTTAATTGTTAGTTTGTAACACAACAAATCCAGAGGCTGCTGAGATTATTCTCTTCATGTAAAGAGAATAATCGCAATGGTTAGTTAATAATGTCGGTATCTTGATGCAGTACAATGTACTTACAGCACCCAAATAAAGTTATTTTAGGCAATTATTTCACGACTGTTCTGTTGTATGTGCTTTGGAAAGAATCCAGAGGTCCAGACCTTGGTGTTTTCAGTGATGGTACCTGTTTCTCAGAAAAAAATGGAAGAATGGTATCTTATTTATAATTAAACTAAAAGGGGTTGGATGGGACCTCAAATCACTGTCATTAAAAATTGAATGAAGAACTGTTTTATGTTTTATGAATGTCAGTTGTTGACTGGAGAGTAATAATTTTTAAGATGGCACATTTAAAAACAGAAGTTTGCGCAAAGCCAGCTGAATGCTGTCTTTTTTGTCCGTGGTGTCAAGTAAAGTTCATTCACAATTTTATCTTAATATCTGGCAGCTGCAACTTGCATTGCCTTTGCGTTACTGTGTTTGCTAAGCACCGTGGTGATGCAGTGGTTAGTATTGTTGCCTCACATCAAGAAGCTTCTGGGTACAAACCTGGGTGGACAGAGGCCTTTCTGTGTGGAGTTTGCAGGTTCTCTCCTTGTCTGTGTGTTTTTCCTCCATGTACTTTCTCCCATTTGTAGCATTCTCTGTAGCATTGTTCAGTAGACTTCAAGTGAAAAAACAATTGCAAGAAGATGAAGCTATGCTTAATAGCAATGTCAGTGCTCTGTTTTTATCCATTCTGAGACACCTACAGTGATTTAATATTGACTTACTTTGAGGAGAATGATATCATTTCCCGATGCAGAAGTGCCCGGGGTGTCAGGTCGACCCTTCTATGCAGCTGTTTGCTCAGTAAACAGGTCTGTGGTTTTCATTTGCTTTTTTGGCCACTTCCTTGCTGCATCTGTGCAACCTTCTACTGTCCTCAAGAGACGTGTGACTGTGGTCAATTCAGAAAAGTTCATTTCCATTGTGACAGTAAATATAAAGCTTGTGCTTCTGCTGCTTCAGCAGCTTGACTGGGCCCTCAATAGACTGTTACGTGAATCTACGTTTTCTCTTTTTGCTTTTGCTTCGGTCCCCATTTTCATTTTTCATTTTGCAGCTGTGGTACTTTTTATATTTTATTATTGTGGAGCTCTTAGACCTCACTGTTTAGTGAAATGAATTAACATGAGAAACAAATTCATTGTAATGGATTTACTTTTTCGATGTAACATTTGGGTCGTTGGTGTTGGGGTTTTGTCACTGCAGTGTTGCACCACAACAGAAACCACAATTCCAGACTTCAGACTTGAAGTCTGAAATTGAAGTCCGTATTCTCTATGTCACAGTTATGAGACTACGGTTAGGCTTAGTCATTTAATTTCTGTCTGACAGCTAAAAACCAACACATCAGTAGTGCAATCATCTCACTGACTGTATAGCCCGATCCAACAGCTATGTGGCCCTATGTTTATTAAATGGGAATGGAAGATGTGGAGAGCAAGCATGATGCAATTAAATGTATCCAGAAATATGTATATAATAATAACCACTTAACACACACATGTGAGATAAGGTTTAAAAATTTCCAGAACTCAATCTCAAATCAAAAGGCTCAGTTTCTTGGTCTTAGCTGCAGCATAGACATTACAATAGAACCATATAAAAACCAGACATAAAACAAATTAATTGAACAAGGTTTGCTTGTAGTGTGGTTGCAAAATTTGGATGAGAAAATTATTCCACTAACTTGAACTAATGTAAAATATTTCACAATTTAATAGCTACTTTTCAAAAGAACAAAGAAACAAATATAGAGTTCAAGTGTAGTAACCATTTTCATTTTGTTATGCCCTCTTCTGCCTTGTGCACAGCAAGGGGTGAATGGTAAACGTTTTTTTTATTTTTAATATACTTAATATATTAAGTTTTTAATAAAAGTTTAACTTTACATATACACAGGTTGACAATAGTGATCCACAATAGTGTGACGTCGCTGAATTTTTATGTATTTATTAATCTAGTTTCTCTCTTCTTAACCTCAACAGTCTTAAGTTTTACTAATTTTGGACCATGTTGTTTCACTTCATTCTCACTATTTATTTTATAAATGTGTTAAGCTAAAACAGAAACATAACATTGTACAGTTACATGCTACCAACCTATGCACAGTGGGACGATCTAGAGGAACCATAATAACCACAGTTTCTAGCTACAACTTTGCACAATGATTATTCTAATAGTCAGAGTGATGAAATCTTATTAATGTTTATTCATCATTATTTAAGAGACAGCAGTGGAAATGGGCCCCATTACAGAGTGTTAAGGTTATAATTGACCAGAACTGAGACAAAAGAGACAACATGGTCAGAGATTTTGCATATTGTTTTAAACTTTTGAAGTTTTTACAAAAACAGATTTTTTTTTTGAATGAGGAATCTTTGCATTTAAGGTTAAGGGCAGACCCTCCTCGGTCGTTCTTCTCATCCATTGAGTTTACTTATACGGGTTTACTTTCAGTGGTTACTACTAGACACTTCAACAGTAGGTTATGTCTTCGGTTTTAGTGAGATGGTAGTATATCATAGGTTGCACCTAACATAAATCCAATCCTACTTGTCTCCATAGCCCACACATTACCACCAACTTAATTTCTTTCTTTCTACACTTTCCCAGTTGATCCACTGTCCCTGCTGTGCCTGAGAAACTGCCTTTGCACACTTACCAAGCCTCTTCCTTTGTCCTAATCTCATCAACAATCATCTTTCTTGTCAGTTGCTGATGCTTTACCCGAAGTAACCTGTGATGTATTTAGACCCTGCAATATCTCTATGTCTAAGCTGCCTGAGCCTGCAAAACTGCCACCTTTGGGTTCCACCTCCTCCCTGCTCAGACTATTGGTCCTGTGCTCCACATGGCTACATCTCTAGACTCTGACAATGTCAAGTCCAGTCTAACCACATTTAAAAATCATCTGTTAAACTTGCTACGGGGTGCTCCAAAATCCTTTTACCATACAGGCACTGCTTAGGCAGCGTGTCTTCATTAGAAAAGAAAAGGCCATATTCACCCTCCCACTTCTTACTGGTGTGGAGGGAGGAGTGAATTTTGTTTGACCTGAGCCTTCTTGGACCTTTTTGTCTCCTTTTATGGACATAACTATTCACAGTAAGTCATCTATTGTTACAGTAATCTAACAAGTGAAGAATGTACACCAAAGTTCTTAGAGTGGAAATACTTGAAACCACACAAGATATATATTTGTGACTTCTCAAGAAAACTAGATGAACCACAGAAACCACAGTTTCCAGAATCAGATTTGAGCATCATTGCCCCACACTTGTTGTCATGAAACTCCAACTCAAGTTAGAGCAAGAGAGAATGAGCATGAGCATAAACAAATACAGGAAGTGAAATTATTACCTTCTCCTTTATAACTTGCTCATGTAACTATAAAATAAATAATATACAGAAAAGTTTTTTTTCTTTTTCTGATGAATTTGGTGAAATGATGTAGTTAGGGTATTGCCTCACATCATAAAAGTTCTGGGTTCAAATCCCATTCAAACCTGGGGTTTTTCTATGTGGGTCTTAGATGTTCTTCCTGTCTTTGCGTGGGTTTTCTCGGGGTACTCTGGCTTCCTTCCACAGTCAAACACACACTTTGGGGTTATGTTAGTTGTAGATGTGAGTGTGTTTGTCTATGTGTCAACCCTCTGATAGACCTGTTCACTGTGAGCTGGCATTGACTCCAGATGGATGAATTAATTAACTACTCAGTCTAACCTACAATGACGCCAGAAACGTTCTTTTATGTCCTCAATTGTGTCATGCAAATGACTTAACCATAACCATTATTTAATTTTAGAAATGTTAGTGCCCACTTTGGGGACCTCAGAGTTGCCACTCCTTTCTTTGCAGATGATGTGTTTGTGTTGCCTTGATCAGACCTTGGCCTTCAGCATGCACTTCCACGTTTAAAGCTATGATTCTCTGACTAAAATGTAGCTTAGACTGAGATTGTACCTGACTGTGTTAATTAAGAGCCAGAAGTCAAACAGTTCAATTTATGTGTTTACGTATGTTTCACCTCTCAACTTTTGCCATCAGTTATGGGCAGTCACACCTTGCAAATACATATATTTGCTTTCTTGCCAAGAGTCAGTACTTTTGGCCATATACAACAGATTTCTCTGGAGTCCTTTTACCATATAAGATTTCAGGCTGGAGTATTTAAAAGCCCAAAAAGAAAAAACGAAAAAGAAAATGGGCCAATGTCTTGTAGCGAATATAAATATGTATGTATGAGAACATAGATATGTTTATAATGTGTGGCTTATGAATTATGTCATAAACCATCTTCATAATTTTGGGGCACCAGATCCTTTGATGGAGGATCAACCAGTCAGTTAATGAGTAATGCAGGATATCATTACTTACCTGACCTCGAGTTTACTGAGGCTCAGCTGTTCCACTGTGGACTGTGCTGGGTGAGAATTCCATCTGGTTGGTCCATCATTGGGCTTGACACAATGCGGTTGGTTCAGGAGGTGCTTAGTCCTTGCTGCTGACTGGTTTACAGTCACCTGACTGTGATGGGGCAGTCTCACTGGTCTGAGCGCTGTGTGATGCAAAAGACCAATCTTTCCTTTAAGTGTCGTAAATTTTTAAGAATGTTTTCTAAAACGACAATAATATTCCATCAAGCAAGTTTCAAACACATACACATGACAGACATAGTAAGTAATCTGTCACTAGTTCAGCAACAATATAAATTAAGGTCAATTAAACTTCACACAGGTACGTCAATTAACCACAGGCATGAGTGACTCAGTCTCATTTGTTGGCTGGAGAGTAATAATGAAATGTTTCACATTTTTACAGTTTTGTTCAAGATGACATATAATGTCTTTGTGAATGTCTTCCTTTTTGTCTTTGGCGTCACAATTCATACGCCAGTTTTACTACTTTGTTAGACAACAAAACTAGGAAAATGTGACACACCAACACCAACATTTCTGATTTAGAGGCATGGACATGGATGTAACATTGCGTTTGGATATATTTGTGTCGAGATGAAAAAGGAATTCATTTATTCAAACCATCTAACTATGGTGACTCTAAATTGCCCATAGGAGTGAGTGTGAGTGTGTGAGGTTGTTTGTCTCTATGTGGCCCTGTGATGGACTGGTGACCTGTTCAGGGTGGACCCCTGCCTTTCACCTAATGTCAGCTAATAGTGAGCTGACATTGAGCTGAATGCTCAAGTCTTGTTTCCTCACTACTAAAACTTAAGCACAGTCAAGTGAACTTCAGCTAGAAACTCCAGTAGCAGAAAATCTGTGATGTGATTTGCTAAAAATACTTAATGTAAACTGCTTTTGCAGTTGTAGCTTGTATTTCATTTTAGTGAATTAATTGAGACAGTCAATTAACATTGGTCATAAATATGTGAATTCTTTGTAGACATTTATAATCAGATGTTAGGTCAACATTCCCATCTAGTGGCTGTAGTGTAGTAGTGATAGTATATAGTAGTAATACAGTGGGTACGGAAAGTATTCAGACCCCTTTAAATATTTCACTCTTTGTGTCATTGCAGCCATTTGCCAAAATCAAAAAAGTTCATTTTATTTCTCATTAATGTACACTCAGCACCCCATCTTGACAGAAAAAAACAGAAATGTAGAAATTTTTTCAAATTTATTAAAAAAGAAAAACTGAACTATCACATGGTCATAAGTATTCAGACCCTGTGCTCAGTATTGAGTAGAAGCACCCTTTTGAGCTAGTACAGCCATGAGTCATCTTGGGCATGATGCAACAAGTTTTTCACGCCTGGATTTGGGGATCCTCTGTCATTCTTCCTTGCAGATCCTCTCCAGTTCTGTCAGGTTGGATGGTGAACGTTGGTGGACAGCCATTTTCAGGTCTCTCCAGAGATGCTCAATTGGGTTTAGGTCAGGGCTCTGGCTGGGCCAGTCAAGAACGGTCACAGAGTTGTACCGAAGCCACTGCTTTGTTATTTTAGCTGTGTGCTTAGGGTCATTGTCCTGTTGAAAGGCGAACCTTCGGCCCAGTCTGAGGTCCTGAGCACTCTGGAAGAGGTTTTCTTCCAGGATATCTCTGTACTTGGCCACATTCATCTTTCCTTCAATTGCAACCAGTCGTCCTGTCCCTGCAGCTGAAAAACACCCCCACAACATGATGCTCCCACCACCATGTTTCACTGTAGGGATTGTATTGGGCAGGTGATGAGCAGTGCCTGGTTTTCTCCACACATACCGCTTAGAATTAACGCCAAAAAGTTCAGTCTTGGTCTCATCAGACCAGAGAATCTTATTTCTCATAGTCTGGGAGTCCTTCATGTGTTTTTTGGCAAACTCTATGCAGGCTTTCATGTGTCTTGCACTGAGGAGAGGCTTCCGTCAGGCCACTCTGCCATAAAGCCCCGACTGGTGGAGGGCTGCAGTGATAGTTGACTTTGTGGAACTTTCTCCCATCTCCCTACTGCATCTCTGGAGCTCAGCCACAGTGGTCTATGGGTTCTTCTTTACCTCTCTCACCAAGGCTCTTCTCCCACTATTGCTCAGTTTGGCTGGACGGCCAGGTCTAGAAAGAGTTCTGGTCGTCCCAAACTTTTTCCATTTGAGGATTATGGAGGCCACTGTGCTCTTAGGAACCTTGAGTGCTGCAGAAATTCTTTTGTAACCTTGGCCAGATCTGTGCCTTGCCACAATTCTGTCTCTGAGCTCCTTGGGCAGTTCCTTCGACCTCATGAGTCTCATTTGCTTTGACATGCACTGTGAGCTGTAAGGTCTTATATAGACAGGTGTGTGCCTTTGCTAATCAAGTCCAATCAGTTTAATTAAACACAGCTGGACTCCAATGAAGGAGCAGAACCATCTCAAGGAGGATCAGAAGAAATGGACAGCATGTGAGTTAAATAGTGTCACTGCAAAGGGTCTGAATACTTATGACCATGTGATATTTCAGTTTTTCTTTTTTAATAAATTTGCAAAAATTTCTACATTTCTGTTTTTTTCTGTCAAGATGGGGTGCTGAGTGTACATTAATGAGAAATAAAATGAACTTTTTTGATTTTGGCAAATGGCTGCAATGACACAAAGAGTGAAAAATTTAAAGGGGTCTGAATACTTTCCGTACCCACTGTATATCATCATGTGTTCTTTGATGCTTTTAACCGCACGCATGCAAGATTAATTAATCAGTTGAGCTTAGACATCCAGTGACACAAAATCAGAAGGCAAAGATTTCAAACTGGCAGAACAGAGGCCAAGTGCAGAGTAGAATTGATAGTTTTACTATCTTTTAGTTTCTCTCACTCTGTTCTCTTCCTGTTTGTAGACACTTCAAAGCCACATCAAAGTAAATCAACTGAATTCGAAGAACACGCACACCTCCAACGCAGCCCACCATAAACAATTATGAAGCTCTAGGGCAGAGGTGGGCACTGAAGACCATAGCACTGCTTGTTTTCCAAATATCCTGGCCTTATCAATGTTGATTACCTGGGTCAGGTGTGTTCTGCCAATCAGAAGCTGGAAGGTACCAATTCATTTTGTCTTCCCCCACTTCCACCCTCTGAAATGGTATGTTCCAGCTTGTGATTGGCTGAACACACCTGATCCAGGTAATCAGCAGTGGGTAGTTCAGGGATAGTTGGAAAACAAGCAGGGTAGTGGCCTTTTAGGACCAGGATTGCCCACCTCTGCTCTAGGAGAATTCATTTCAGTATTAATAAGGCAGCAGGCAGCGTTTTCAGAAACTATGCTTTAATTGAAAAGAATCCAAAATATGTTTGACTTAACATAAAATCTTTTTCAGCTGCGGCAAATATAACAATTTTTACATCAATAAAAATAACTACAGCTCATACAGGGAAGCACACACACATGCATAAACTTACTGTGGGTAGGGAAAATGAATAGCAATCTTTGCATCCTGTTTGGTAAATCAAAAACAAAAGATGTCTATTGAGAATGAAACAACAGTTCAGATTTGTATTTATAAAAATGATACCAGGAAACTACTACAAACCTACATACCATGTCTGTGTTGTGATGTAGCTACTGGAAAGAGTAGTCACTTCAGATGAAGAGCAAACACTGACAGTGACTTATTCTATTCACTGCATTTCCTCTACAGTAAAAAGTATCCTGGTGTTATGTTTCATTTAACATGTCTTTTTCTTGAGAATGTTATGAATCCAGGGAAGGTATTTTGATATGTCTGTATAGACATTTGGTACATTTGGGTAGTCACATATTTTTCTCATGTTGAAGGACACGACACCAACGGCCAGCCCGTTGCACACCAGAGGGCCACCAGAATCGCCCTGTGAAAACAGGAAGATGCCTAATTTGTTTAGCCTGAAAAAAGAGTTAAAAACATTAACATTTTTTATGAATGGACTGATAACATACCTGACAGAATCCTTTGTCTGTTTCATATCCACCTGCACAGATGACATTGGGGGGAAGATTAAATGAAATATATTTCCAGTTTGTCTTACAGACCTCCAGGTTAACAAGTGGCACATCCACTGCCCGCAGCATATTAACAACTTTTCCACCAGTTTCTGTGAAACCCCATCCAGCCACACGGCACACTTCTCTATCTTTTAATTTGTTGTCAGTCCTTGGAAGTGGAATTATTTGTACCCTGTTGTCCAGTCGAGCTTTCTTAGACAGCTGAATATGGACAAAATCAGAAAGTTATAATTAAGAACAAGTAAAGAAGTATTTATAGCATTCTCTGTAGCATTGTTCAGTAGACCTCAAGTAAAAAAACAATTGCAAGAAGATGGAGCTATGCTTAATAGCAATGTCAGTGCTCTGTTTTTATCCATTCTGAGGCACCTACAGTGATTTAATATTGACTTACTTTGAGGAGCATGATATCATTTCCCGATGCAGGAGTCTTATAAGATGGGTGTTTGCACTTCTTTACAACGCTTCTGTGTCTGTTATTATCAACCTTCTTGAGATTGTGGTTGCCCAGAACAACCCTTGTAAGATTACTAAATGATTGATCATTGAGAGGTTGTTAGTTTGTCTTTACATGGGCAAACAAATAATAGTGCAACAAGTAAAATGGTGGGTTCTTTGATGACAAATCATTTGAAATGAATCAAAGATTGTTTGAAGAAGACATTTAACTCACTTTTTTTCACAGTGCGCAGCAGTGATCACAAAGTCTTCACTGACAAGGAATCCTCCACATACATGACCTCTGTTGTTCTGCACTGAGGCCATGTATAGCATTGAGTTCTCTGGAGCTTTTTCCCCATGTATGATTTCACTCCCAAGCACTAAAAAAAATGAAAGGAAAAAATAATGTCAATGTCCCATTTGAATAACAGAAACTAGTAATTAGATAATCTTACCATTTTGCTCAAGGCACATTAGAAGATGAAAAAGCAGAAATTTTTGCAAGCCAATCATTATTCTGACAGAAAACTGAACATATGCCCGGGGTGTCAGGTCGACCCTTTTATGCAGCTGTTTGCTCAGTAAACAGGTCTGTGGTTTTCATTTGCTTTTTTGGCCACTTCCTTGCTGCATCTGTGCAACCTTCTACTGTCCTCAAGAGACGTGTGACTGTGGTCAATTCAGAAAAGTTCATTTCCATTGTGACAGTAAATATAAAGCTTGTGCTTCTGCTGCTTCAGCAGCTTGAGTGTTACGTGAATCTACGTTTTCTCTTTTTGCTTTTGCTTCGGTCCCCATTTTCATTTTTCATTTTGCAGCTATGGTACTGTTCATATTTTATTACTGTGGAGCTCTTAGACCTCACTGTTTAGTGAAATGAATTAACATGAGAAACAAATTCATTGTTATGGATTCACTTTTTCGATGTAACATTTGGGTCGTTGGTGTTGGGGTTTTGTCACTGCAGTGTTGCACCACAACAGAAACCAGATTTTCAGACTTCAGAGTTGAGTGTCTGTCTTCTCTATGTCACAGTTATGAGACTACTGTTCGGCTTAGTCATTTATCCACTGCCTGACAGCTAAAAATCTAAAGGAGCATCATGACTCAGTTTTTCTTGACCACAGTGGAAAATGTCAGTAAATGACATGTATCTTGCACTTAGTGCAAAGTGCAATCATCTCACTGACTGTGTAACCCCGTCCAAGAGCTATTTGGCCCTCTGTTTATAGAATGGGAACACGTGGAGATTAGGCATGATGCAATTAAATGTGTGGATCAGAAATGGGTATGAAATAGTAATAATAATAATAATAATAATAGTATGTTCTACAGCCTATAAGAATACTCACAAATGTAAAACATTTCCAACTTACTAACAAAGTGAATAGGTTGACATCGTGATGTCTGTAATAGTAACTATAGGGTAACTCTTGATGACAAGCATCAGGTATTACCTGCCTTATATATTGTTTGTGCTAAGGTTTGTACTTTACCGTGTCACCTGTCTGACGCTTTGCCCTGTATAGTGTTGTGTCTGTCTGCACAACTCTTTATCTGAACACAACTTTGACATGCTGTAAACTCCTAGACACAATTTCAAAGTACTAACTTTAGGGTCCACATATTACTGCAGTGGCTGCTTTTCATTTTGTATCAATATAGCACACATGAGAGATGTCACTCTCAGTCTCAAAGTTTTACCTTTCTAAAGAGCCCAGAGACATAAATGTAATCCCTAGAGTCAACAACTAACAACTCATGCAAACACATTGTGATGATCTAGATGAACCACAGTAACCCCACTTTCCAGCTATAGATTTGTACATGTATTTCCACAGTCAGTGATGAAAGTATACATTTTTAATGTTTATTATATATCATATTTGCTTATTATATCATTAATTAGGAGACAGCAGCCTGTATGAGCATCATTACAGAACTTGTTGATAGAGAGATTATGCATATTGCTTTAAACTTACCATGCAAGCTTTTCTAAAACATTTTTTTAAATGATGAAACATTCCTTTCAGTTAACAAATTCACAGAAAGAGAGATATTTTTTTTAATTGGCTGACAAAGTGGCTTCGATAAAGAACATTCACACTGTTACATTCAACACTTCTTATTCTTGATAATCTTTTTGATCCAGGGCAGGAATTTTGAAATATCTGTGTAGACATTGGGTATATCTGGGTATTTACAGGTATTGTTGTTATTGAAAGAAACAACTCCAACTGCATATTTCTCTTTGCACACCAGAGGGCCACCTGAATCACCCTGTGTGAAAGAAGATTGATTTGTTTATATATTTTTGAAGATACTAGATCACTTTAACCAACATTGTCTGTGACCAGATGAAAAACATACCTGACAGATACCATTATTTGTGTCATATCCACCTGCACAGACAACATTGGCAGGAAGGATATTATGCCATGCCTTCTGACACTTTTCTAGGCCAGTCACTGGCACATCCGCCTCCAGCAGCTCATCAACAACTTCGCCACGAGTTCTTGTGGAACCCCATCCAGCTACATGGCACTTTTGGTTTTCTTTTAATTTAAATTTAGGACTTGGAAGCTGAATTACCTTGACACGCTTGCCTAGTTGAGCTTTCCTAGAGAGCTGGAGACATAAATTAAGAACGTGACAGTTAATAGCTGGCAACACCTCATTCCTTGGCATCTCCTTTTCCTCCAGCAGACCTTAAGCTTATCTTTGAGTATTTCATGTTTTCCAGTATTTGTTGTTGGACACATCTCAAAATATACAGATATAGAAGCAAACCTGCAAAATAGAAAAAGTATTTGGCTTATGTGCTGGCATATGAGCAATTTTTCTCACAAGTAAATAAATAAGTAAAATAAATTTGTTACTTTGTTCATACATGTTTTGCCAGCAAGAGCTGGTAAAATATAATTGAAATATTATTGACAGTGTTATAATCGACCTGAATTGTTCAGGCTTGTGTTTTTGCTAGTTTACATTTACGCTTCCTAAAAATAACACATCCTTATATTTATTGAACTTTATATAAAGCAGCATAATGTACAGCAAATGTAAATAATTTATAGATCTATTGTGCAATTTGCGACTGTGGTTGAACAGATAATTACTTACTTTGAGGAGCATGATGTCATTTCCAGAAATAATATTTACATACAATGGGTGTTTGCACTTCTTTATCCCGTATCTCATTGTGTCATTGTCAATCTTTTTGAGATTGTGGGTGCCAATAACAACACTTGAAGGATTCCTGCATAAATAATGATTTAGAACTTGATTTACTTCAGTTGTATTTAGCATGATAAAAAATAGCTTGAAGAGGAATGGTCACTCACCGGTCATCACAGTGTGCAGCAGTTACTACAAACTCTTTACTGACAAGGAATCCTCCACAAATGTGACCTCTATTGTTCTGCACCGAGGCCATGTACAGCATTGACTTCTCCTTTGCCTTTTTGCCATTTACGATTCCACTCCCAAGAGCTGAAGAGACAAGAAGGAATAGTAAAGGGGATAATGCCTCATGTGCACTCTACAAGAACTAGATGCACTCTTACCATTTTTTCCAAGACATAGGAGAACATACAAGAACAGAAATTTGTGCAGAATATGTGCCATGCCTGCAGAATACTCAGTCCTGTGAAGTGAAGTAGTATTCATGCAGCATTATGCTCTGTGAGCAACACTTTGGCTTTTATACATGTTGACTTCCCGTCTTGCCCCTTCCCCTGTTTTGCACATTTTCAATTTGTGTTTTGAATACGTGACACTTCCTGCCTCTTTTTGTTCACTGTGCACCATTTAGGATGTATTTCTCTCATAGTTTATACTGGATGTATTTCATCACAAAACATAATGGGAGTTAGTTTCAAATGAGTAAATGTGTAAGATAGTCACCTTTTTGTTTTATAAATCCCTGACAGATGAGATTTGTTTAGTCATTAGTGGGAAATAGAAAGTAAGATACCTATTACAACTTTGGAGTGTCTTTCCCTCTGTGTGGATATTACTTTGTCATAATAAATAAACTTTATATTTATACATTTGATTTAAAAAAATGGCATCAAGATTTTTGCCAGTGGATCTATTTGAAGAACATTTCAAACTATTACTTGGAGATCATTTTGCGTTTTCACAGTTCACACTTTAACACATATAGCTTCTCACATACAGGAAGCCAATGACAGTAACTATAGGGTTAAGGTGTAAGTGTTAGTATTTTCACAGTCACAACTCATGTAGTTAAGCCCTGTATCTCCTACATTCGCAGGAACAACCACGTGATTTGTTGTTAGTGCGTCTTTTTGTGGTTGTTATGTGTCTCTTTGTAGTTTGATGTCTTTTTAACCATTTTCTGCCCATTTTGACTAATTTTACATACAGTATCTCACAGAAGTGAGTACACCCCTCACATTTTTGTAAATAATTTATTATATCTTTTCACGTGACCTAATCCTAAGAGGATTCCAGTGGCAACCTGTGAAGCTCTGGTGAACTCCATGCCCAAGAGGGTTATGGCAGTGCTGGAAAATAATGGTGGTCACACATAATATTGACACTTTGGGCCCAATTTGAACATTTTCAGTTAGGGGTGTACTCACTTTTGTGGCCAGCGGTTTAGACATTAATGGCTGTGTGTTGAGTTATTTTGAGGGGACAGCAAATTTATACTGTTATACAAGCTGTACACTCATTACTTTACATTGTAGCAAAGGGTCATTTCTTCAGTGTTGTCACATGAAAAGATATAATAAATTATTTACAAAAATGTGAGGGGTGAACTCACTTCTGTGAGATACTGTATATTCATAGTCATGGTGCATATTGTTTGTCATATATTGTTTTGTGTGTATTTTGTTGAGGCTTTTCAAAGTTTTGCCATCACTTTGCAGTGTTTGGGGCTATTTTCACACACTCTGTAGTGTTGATTATTGTTGGTTTTGTTTAACTCATTTGTTTCCATATCCACATTTGTATATCATCTAATGCAATATTTTGTCTATGCACATTTACCATGGTCAGTTTGGCATGATTTCCAGCAGAGGGGACCAGAGTTCACTGTAAGCTTTATAAAGCTGCTCAGCCATTTGACCATCAGAGGGTGCCGCTACTCCATAAGTTCAGATTCAGTGTGAAGTGTGAAGTATGAATCTACCTACTGTAACAACACTTTTTTGCTTTCTATGGTACATTAAAACTAACTACTCAATTTTAACATAGTATCAACTTACCAATAATAAAGTGAATTTTTGGTGGGGTTATATAAATTATGGGTAATTTATGATGTGCAACAGGAATATGTGAAAAGCATCTTTCAGTTAGGATGAGGAGACTTGAATGTTCTGGTTCCTAGATTACTACAAAATTGGAGACATGTTTATATGGAAGCATGTAGCAATGATATAGAATATCTAGTTATTGATATGTTCTTATAATGGGCAGTACTGTTCGATAGAATAATGGTGCCCCAGCCTTTTATAGAACTTGACATTACTTCATTGCAATCTGTATTATTATGTGAGGCAATTTTGTAATTTGGGTTAACCATATTGAAAGCAACAGCACCATATTTCTCCAGAATCTTTCAGGTTTGGGGTGAAACCTCAGACAGAGCTCTCAATTCAAGTGCTGTCGTCTGCAACACGCTTGACTCTGGCTTGACTGTTTCCTTTCTTTCTGCATTATAGAAGACAAAACATTTATAGGTTGCTGTTGAGAAAACTTAGAGGTTGTTGAGAAGTCATAAATAAGGCATGTCAACATATGACTGTGGCTGACCTATGAGCCAAGAGGGGCAGCTCAGTAAACACATAAACATTGAATAATTACACAAGTACGATTTTAGAAGTGCTAGTGATAGCAACGATCATGTGTTTAAACCTCCATGTGCAAAAATGTCAAGCCAGCAGTGATTTGCTCCCCTGACTTTGGCCTGCAGTTGAACCTCACAGCTTTTTAAAACGCAGCTCTTTTGCTATAATGCATTTAACCTAAAATTCATTATTGCTGTTCCACAATCTATCTATATATGCTTTTAATATTTATTTATTATGCACAAACTTTTTATTTTAACATGCTTGTTTTTCTAGTATTAGTCAGGATTAGACCTTTCAGTTGGAGTGGACATAGCATCCTTAAGTTTTTGAGTCTGTGTTAAGTTTTCTCTACTGTAACATGACAGATCTTGAGAGAGGAAGCCAGTATTTCCATGTCATGCTTATTGTCAGTTTACAAGCCACAGGTTTTTAATCCAATAAAAACCTTCTCACTTGCTTTATATCAAACATTCTTGCAAGAAAAATAAAGCACATTTTGACATTGTGCATGAGTGTTAAGCAAGAACATCCACCTGTTAATCTTTGAAGTAAAAAACTGCAGTGTTGAAGAAATAGCACCATGCGTACAGTGACAAAACACAGAGTCTGTCTGGTTTCACTGGCATGAAGAATTACTTCACACACAGCGGGGCTTGAGGAGCAGGGTGGTTGGGCTTTGGCATAATTCAAACTTTGCAATAGCGGCACTGACTTTGGTCTTTTCCAGTCACTAACAGCCAAAGACAACCTCATGATGTTGACTGGGACAATGGCCAACATGTGGCTGGCCTGCCTCAGCTGGCCAAACTCTATAGAAGAAGACAGTGCCCTTGTGGTTTGCCACCACTTTTTCAGTGATCACCTCCTTATTTTCTTTAATTTTTTATATTTAAAACTTTTTAATCCCCTAAATTTTAACATAAAAGCAACAGTTTTTAAAGTAGTCACCACAGTGGTGTGACAAAACACTGGTCACTGTGGTATAACCAGCTAGCCTTATTGGTCTTTGATTTATATGCATGTGGGCATGTGCAAGCAGGGCAAGCTGCTTCCCATCCTGACTTAATGACACAGAAAAAAATGTTATATTATAACCTTTTTAAAAAAACTGTGGGATCCTAGTATCACCAGCAGTAGATGGTGCTACATAAAATAGAAAGATGCACTGATGCTTGTCTTTCTAAACACTAACATATTGACCCAGAATGAGAGAAAGATGATTTCTGTTCAGACATACAGATGTATCCTCAAACAACTGTAATTATGTACCTGCTAGCATTTTTGTTAGCCTTTTACAGCAAAGCCATGCTCTCATGTTTTCATCTATTTGATGTAAACAGGTTGATTATTATTTCATATTATTTCTGCTTTTTACAGTGAAACATCTGCTCTGACATATTAGCAAATATCAGCAGTGGTAGAGAACTAAGGGACTTGTATTGCATGTATTTCCTGTGGAGTGTAAGAAGAAAAGATGAATTCGCTCTCATATCTGTACACCACACTGAAGCTGCAGCTAGCAGCTAATTAGCTGAGGTTTGTGTAAAAACTGGATCCAGGCAGAAACAACTAGGCTGGCTGTGTCCAAAGTTTAAAGGAAAATCTGCTTAGTAGCACCTCTGCTGCTCAACAATTAACACATTATATGTGGTTTGTTAATCTAAGTTTCTGCCGGTTGCTTGGAAACCTCACGGTGACAGCCGGACACTGGGAAGTCTCTGCACCAGGCCAGGACATATTCTCAGCACACAACCCCACCTGAAACCATGACTTACCCTTTTACACTTGAGTTATAAAACATGTTAATTAGTGAGCTTTAGGTTTGTCTATTTTTTCAGGCTGTATGCTAAGCTAAGATACCCCCGTGCTGACTCCAGCTTCATACTTTCCATACACACCTGACAATGATATCAGCCTTTGCATTTTCGCCACATTTGGCAAGAAAACTACTAAATGTATTTTTATTCAGATTGTTATTTTTAGGTCCAAATCATTTGGTGAAAACTAAAAATGTTTTCAGCACCTGTGCTTTCAGTGCAGTATTTAGACACTTTGACATCCACGTCTGCACTTTGTCCCTCCCTAAATTTAACCCAAACCTTTTATTCTATGCATCCATATTAGATTACACTAATTTACTTTCCTTACTTCTTCTCTCATCTATTCTGATTCACACACTTCTGAATCATTTTTTCATCCAACTCTTCGACTTGTCCCCTGGTGTCTGGCACGACAGCAGGCATCCAGAGAATGCCTGAAATGGGGTTTGGCCAGTCGGCACCACATACCTGCAGCGTGGCATGGGAGGGCTTAAGGGGAAATGTGGTGTATGTGCCACTCAGCAGCCCTGTCTAATGTCCAGTAAGTGGCTTCAGACATGAACACTAATCCACTCAGTGATGAGAAGGCTTCAGTCTGATAGCTCTGCTGCAGGCTGCCAAGACTGCCTGAGCACAGTCTTGGGTTCAGAGAGAGCACAGTGGAGACAAATTCTGGGCTTCAAAGGGAATTGTTATAACTTTCATAAAGTTGTGTTTCCTTTGCAGGTATTTCACTGTGATGAATCAATTTGTTCATGTTTTTCCTCTCCTTTATGAAATATTTATTTGTAAAAGGAGACTCAGAACAGTGAATAGACAAGCTGTGGTTATGTCACAATGTTCCCTGAAAAAATGTAACTCTAATTTATAAAACAGTTATATAGTCAATGCATGACTATGTATCGATATTTCACACATTCACTTTTGGTCTTGTCACTTCTTTCCACATTAAGACAAAAATGTAACAGGCCTAATTACGTCTGTGTTAAAACGTTTAACGCTACAACTAAATTCTCTGCCAGACCAACTATCATTTGTTCTTTACTTATCATTGACATTACAATCAAGACAAAACGTTGAATAGGTTCTGTATTGCCATGAATTTGGCCATAAATATAGTGCATAGCCAATAACCATACACACACACATGCTCGAAAAAACTCACATGCACACTCATCTGTCGTCCACCCTTCAGTCCAGCTATTCAGTATTATAACTTGGGCTGTTTTTGTAACAAAACAAGGCCTAATCCTAAATTCAGGGAACTGTGAATGTGCCTCAACAAATGGCAGACAAATGAGAAGGATTAGCGAGGGCCTGTGAAAGAGTGAAAGGTTTGCCATTGATCTACGGTGGTCCTGTTCTCTTTCAGGGCCACTCGGTTTGAAAACCCCACTGAGTAAGAGCATACAGGCCCACTCCAGAGCCCCGTAGGCCACCGAGAGACACACAACAGCCACAATTAGTCTCAGGAGCTGTAATGGCAATTCAATAAGCGCTTTAAAATTGTGCCTTAGTCTGTCTGCCACCCCCAACCCCCCCATTTTCGTCTACATACATAAGATTGGTATTATGAGTAGCGAGGGGCTCTTTTTTCTTTCCCACCCACCACAGTTCTTTTCAGTCACTGTGAGAGAAAATGACCACACAGGGTTTCAAAGGTTCCAGAGGCTGAGGTTTGTTGTCACTGAAGCAGCATGACTTGTGCCCCTGTAGATTTTGGCTAAGGCACTCAAAATGGATTTCTATTATTACGTTTTTCTGTCACTCAGCTGCAAATTGAAGTATTCAAAGTAACCTTCACTTTAAACACTATTTTTAGTTGCTCATGCAGAATACCCAGATGCAACTGATGTTTATGGTGATGTGCAGTGTGTGTACACATTTCTGTGCACCTTACCAGGTGCTATCTGACAGACACACTGACAGGCACAAACATCACTGCATTACTCAGTCCCCTGCATAAACCTATCAGATCAAACACAGCCCAAACACCTGTGCTCCTGACATCAACACATCATGGCAGAAGAGCAGTGGAGGATGCCTTCTGGATGGCTGTCATTTCCATTCTACTGGGCTTTCTTTGGGACATTCCTCGTTGATTTTGCACAGTGTTTAGGTCTTTCCTTTTGCTTCGTGATCAAAGGCCAAAGCTTTTGATCAGGACTTCCAAAGGATCCCTCTTGTTTTGCTGGCGAGCACACTGACAGGACAGTGCTGGAGCAATGATAATTACAGCTCCCATTTGGTGTCCATGGAACTGGCACCCACAGCCACTTGCACCCTCAGGCCAAGAAGAAAAGGAGAGATTCTTGGACAGTTAAAAGAGGAGAGAGGAGAGGTAGAGGAGAAAAGATCGAGGACTTGGTGACAAAGAAGTGAATCAGTCGAGAGAGCAGGAAGAAAATGGGATTACTTTGTGATGTGGATATTTAAGTTTGTCTGTGTCCTATGTTCAGAAACATGAAATAATTTAGGATACAAGTAAGCATAGGAAATATGTTTATTTGTTTTTTCTACTGATAGAAGAAGATGGATTACGCTCTTGTGCCTGTACTGTAAGAATGAGGCCAGAGCCAGCAGGCTGTTAGCTTATCTTGGCATTAGGTCTGGAAACGAGAGGAAACAGCTAGCCTGGCTCTGTCCAAAGGTAACAAAATTGATCTTCCAGCACCTGTAAAGCTCACTAATTAACACATAGTATCTTGTTGGTTTAATCCATACAAAAACGTGTCAAGAAAAAAAAAGTATAAAAGCAGCAAGTCACAGTTTTAGGTGGTGACTATTTCTTGGTCAAGACCCATAACTTTCTGGAGACTCCAGTGCTTGCAAATGGTCACTTTTGTACTATCCTCTCAGCATTGGTACAGGTATAGAGTGGTATTGATCTTTTGGACAAAAAAAGGTGCATTTCCTAAAATGTAAAAATGTAAATAACTTGACTATGTTTCACAGCATAATCCTGCAACAAAAGAACTGTTAAGAGTAGCGTCACACCAGACCATTAGAGCTGTGTATTCTGACCAGACACGTACCCCATCGCAGTAATTATGACAGGCTGAAAGGTTGGCCTTTACTCACCCCAAGCAGCCACTTTTCATCCTGACCCTTCTTTCTGCTCACTGAAAACACAGAGTGGTCATCTGCGTGTAAATGACCTTGATGCTCGGTTGCATGAATCATAACTGCAGACCTTTCATCAACCACTGGGACATCTTTCACACCAACACCTCTCCTGCTGTGAGTTTTTCCATGATTATGACAAGGAGGAGGATTATGTCAAAGAGCTCTGATGAAGACGGCACTAACATTTAACAATCAGTGCCATGAACAAGACAATATTAAAATGCCTTTTTTGCACTTTGTAATTTTGAAAAGCTGATTAAAAGGACTTGCATAAACAGCTGAGTCATGACACATGATTTATCAACATTTTTATTGAATTTTACCAAACTCAGCATGAGCCAAGGCACTCAAATGATTTTAAACGGCTGAATTTGGAGAATTTTCTGGGAATTTGGCCTTATATACAACCTGCTATTACGCGTCTATAACCAGGAAACAGTTTATGATAAATGGATCACTAATGTACCAATATCCAGTAGTAATACTATACAAAATGAGTTGAATATGGACTTGAATACAATTATTTTTTTCCCTTGTCTTTTAACAGTAGCACTATAATCCAACATAAAAGGCACCAATAACAATAAACAGCAACTTCAAATAGTTAAAGAGTACAAAATGTTTTAAATATATTAAATGTTCTAATAGCAACAGCCTTGTTGTTGAGAAAATGTTAGCAAGACCTAACACAGAGACAGTATGTACTAACCATTTACTACTGTATCGAAAATGAATGAATTCACTGCTATGAGACATCTGGTGTACCTATATCCATTATAATGCATTTAATGACTCAAAGTGTATATCAGCTCTTATGTATGGCTGAACGAAGGAGCAATATTTGGAGAAAGTGATTTCTACTATATTAGAAGTGGATTGTTGGATGGGAAAAGCAGCCAAACAAACAAACGTCATTGCAGGAACTCCAGCATGTTGTCCCAGTAGTTAGCTTAGTTTCTGTTGTGTTCATGTTATATATAGACATATACACACAGCACAGTACATTTACCAACGTGTGTCTCAACGTCAGTAGAGATCCTCATCGCATCTGTAGAAGAGCAGATACGTGTCTCTTAACAGTAGTGCCAGTATATCCCAAGCAACAGTGAAGATATTAGACCCATAGCAAGGTCATAGCCCCAATTTTAGAACCACTGGGGTCATGTCCTCTCAGTTTCTTTTGTAATTTATTTAGATTTCTCAATTCTTATGTCAATTTTTCATGTCAGATGTAGCCTTACGAGAAATATCAAATGTGCATATATATACTAAGAATCCCCATGTGATAATTATTCAAATATGGGAATTTTTGAAACTGCAGTCTACATGTGATGCAAATGAAACAGGTTTAATAATGTATAAATACAATATGAAGTCTAAAACGACTACCCACTCTATCCACATTTTTAACTGTAGTTGAACAGCCCACAACCCCCAACCTCCACCTCCCCAAATGTAATTTAAAAACACAAAAGACATGACCTCATTCTCCTTAATAGTAGCTATGGCCCAGCTTTGTACCAGTCTCAGTGTAGTGTCTTTTTGTTTAAAAAGTTGTAGTTTGTCATTTTAGGTTGATGGATATCACTGAGGCTGTACCAGCTGCTACAGTATCAAGCCACATCTTGTTTTTCCTGGCATTGCTGTCCATCGTCAGTCCTCTAAAATTCAGCCAAACACCACTTTACATCAGACACACAGACAGATACTGTAGCCAGACAGATGCCTGAAACTAGTATAATGCTATTGTATTAGACTGTATTACGAAACACCATTAGAAAAAGGAGAAAATAACTTAAATGTACATACATACTACCTCCACAAATGTTACAGACCTCAACAAATGTACATTTATATGACAGGAGGTTTGAATAATCAAAAATACAGATCAGCCAGCCATTTGCCAGAGTTCAACTTTGAGCAGCTAGGAGGGAAGCATGGGTAGGAAATGAGTAGATGGGTGTCTTCTTCGAGCCTTGTGACCTCGCCGTGGCTTCCCCCGCCCATTCAGCGACACAAACATCTGCCTGCCACCATGCTTCCAGCGTAGGGAGGCATATGTGTTGTAGCCATTCTCTTCAATTCGCTCCTTGAACTTGCAGCTTGGGTTGTACGTCTTCTGTGGCCAGAGGGAAGACAACAGGAGAGGTTAAGACATTGTTGCAATAAAAGATTTTCCAAGTATTTGTATTTATTAGGATGAGTTCTTGTAAATGAAATTCTCTCACTTATCTCTCACCCCTGTAGCCATGCAGACTTTTTTGATATATCCTTCCTTCATTGAAATGATACAGTGGAGGTAAATGAAATCTTGTGTTGTTCAAAAACACTGAAAAATTACAATTGACCCCAGCAGCCATGTGCCTTTTCAGAAACAATGTTCTAATTACTGAGGATAATCCACAGACCTCGGAGGAAAGTTTTCATTGGGACCAATCTGTGAAGGCTGATCATGGACTGAAATGGGTCTGTGAAATATCCCGAGACCTTGTTATTTGAATGACAGTTTCATTTCTTGTCACCTAAGTTGTGTTTTGTTGGAAAAAATGCACCTGTTTCACCAACCTTTATGCATAAACACTCAAAACTCTCCTTCCTGATCCAGTTTTTAGGGTATGAGCTTTCTCTACATGTATACTGATCTGTGAATGTAATCCAGCAGTCAACACTTTTCAAAGCCACTTTTCTCTGGGTGGTTACGGCTTCTTATCAGTCTTTTCAGTCAAAGAGTCTTGAAAGATATTGTAGTGACAAGAGGTTCTGCTGCATTCCCTTTTCTTGATCGTTATCATGTTGCCATAATGAGACCCTCTCTGTGATACTATGAGCCTGGCGTGATTCGCCTGTTTTTTTGTTATTATGGGAGGATTCAGAGTTTAGCAAAGGCTTGGGTCTTCAGGTTTTCTGTGTTAGCTTGTTAGAGGTCCTTTTCTTATCTCTGCTCTCTTACTGATTGCTTGTCCCTGATTTTTCCTTTTTCCAAGATGTAAATACATGTGCTAGACACTACACACCTCAGGTCTGTGTGGCTGATTTTAACAAAGCGAGGTGATTACTTTTGAAAGCTTGCTGTGCAAAACAACAATTGGCAGATGGCACGCACAGGCTTTTAAGGAAACCCAGCTGGCTCTTTGTCATTGCTAGTCTGGTTTCTTTTTTCTGCTGTATCTATTTTGACAGTGAAGCAAGCCAACTGAAGCTGCAGGTATCATCAGCCAGGTGCACAGTCATGATTGATAGAAACACTCTGACCTCTCTCTGGACTTTCCAGTAGGGGAATCCTGAGATTTCCCTTCACTTCAGCAGAATCAAACATGTTTGGGTAGGCACTCATCTGGCAGCCTTACACATGTATACCACCACTGCCCTCCTCCTCTTGCCAGCATTTCCACCTTGACCTTCAGAAACAATGTTGCCAGGTTGTATACGCACCGATCCAAAGAGTGTTCCTTTCTTGGACATAGCTAAGTACAGCCCGGTGCTGACAGATTTGATGGCAACAACTCCCACACTGACAGATCGGATTTCCATCAGGCCTGGAAAATAAAAGAGGGAAAAAGAGTCTGGGTTAGAGACATCTTAGCTTTGGGAGTTTCCCCATCAAAAGCCACTCTATCATTAGCGATTAGAATACCAAGCAGCCATGTGCTCTGAGGGAAGTCAGACTTGCAAGACAAGAAACACACACGCACACACACAAGGACATGCACAATGGCCTGAGTTCTCTCTGGGAAAAGACCAGCAGACCTCAGAGCACAAAGACAACATACTGTATTAGAGTTCAATTATAACAGAAAGGCAAGAAAGTATTACTGTTCATTTCTCATATAAGATTAACTGAATTTAACCAATGTATCCCAATCTCAGACCCCATCTTGAACTACATAAATGTTGTAAACACACTTTGTAAATACACACTTCGACAGCAGACATACACAGCGAATGGGCCTGCATCTGGTCAGTCTGCCCCGCCACACACATCTATAAAAGCCTCTTGACTCCAGATGTTACACCATCCTGATGGTACCCAGTGTTGTTTACTAAAGGACACAAAACTTGTGTCTGCTGGCCACTTAAGCAGCCTCTCTAACTCACTTCACCCCATGAAAAAGCTGGCAAAGTTGTGGGCTAATTGTTTCCTCTGGGCACTGATTGCAAATAAGTCCCATGTGGTTCCTTTTTGAGGTGGTTTCCTTTTCTGGTTCTTGTCTTCATACAGAAATAAAAGCACAGACTCACTGTCATGGCTACAACAGGGAGATGTTTAGGAGATGACCTGAAGGCTTACCGCAGGGTCCTGAATAGAAGCTAATTGCTTGAGATAAAGCTCTCTTTATAATGTTTTTATTCTGGCTTGATTTGCCCACTTACACCTTCAAAAGCACCCTGATGTGGCCCACTATCTGATCCGACTACAAAATCTTCTTTTTACACCCCTGAAAACCAAGTCTACACAGAAAATATGTAATCCTTCTGCTTAAAGGCTAGGCGCTGCTGGATAGATGTGAAAAAGGATTGTTGGCTTTGGACAAATGCTGTAAACACAGCATCAGATCAAGGTGCCGAAGGACAGATTGACCCAAAGCTGGTAGGAAATGAACGAGTCATAAAAGCAACAGTGGGCCACTGGCCACCCAACTGACTGACCCCCTGCTGCTTCTGTACAACCACAAGTCTTGTACAAGGCAGTGCCTTCAGTTCCTGAACAGTCTTGCTGGTTAAAACCATCCAGCAATAAAAAAAAAAACGTCACAACATGGGTTTTGCAGGTGCTGGTCTCATTAAACTGCAGCTTTCAGACTTATTTATTTATTTGTGTAAATCTAGATTTTGTTTGGAAAGAACAGCAGAGCTGCACTTGGAAACAGGCTTGATTTAATATGCTTTGGATTAAATAATGGGATACATTTTGTATGCTAGAACCTGGTCGTATTTTTCTGGTCTTGCTATCGAACAATCATAGTCAACGCTGTAGACTCATCCATCTATCAGGCTATAACATCACCTGACTTCTGTATTTGTTCCCCACTATACCTGTATGTCTAACAAGAGAAGTTCTGGCTTCCTGTAATAGTTGCTCCTTGCCATGCAGAAATCCCTTTCCAACATAATTCCATGTAAACAGATGGGAGACAAAATCTAAGAGTGAACTTAAAGCTAAACCATGACCATGAATTTGGTGTACGTGCCTTCTTGGTTAGACTACTGAAGCCTGATAATAGAGTTATTTGAACTTCAGAATAAATGTTTATACTAAATAAAGCGTATGGATGTTCTGTCTTGTGATCACATTAACATTGGATCGCTTTACAGACAGTATGGACAGAAGCAATTACAGTGACTAAGACTTGTTTTATAAATATGGGAATGAGAGTATTCAAGACAGACTCTATTCTTTAGAAGGATCTGACAACCTTACTGTGTCTAATATTGTACAGGTGACAACAATATAATGCATGTCATATAACTCATGCTACTAAGTGTTCTCTACAGGATGGCTGCAGACTCCTGCTGCTGGTCTTAGAGCACATGTGAAAGGCTCCAAAACACAAAACACACATCTGCTGCTCTTGTTCCACTAAACATGGAACTATCTCCAACTTGTTTCTTTTTTTAAAGCTCTGAACATCACTAGTCACGCTTACCAAGTGAGGTCATCTACTTTAGGTACAGACACAAAGTACAAAGAGTAAAGAAAGTAAACAAACACATATTCCTGTTGAGTGTCTTTCTTCTCTGATAGGAAAGAGTAAATGGAGGAACAGCTGCAGGGAAGGAGGGAACGCCTCAGTCGAGGCCATCCAGGTATCAGCCCAGCTGCACCCCCATCATTCCTGTGTTGCCTCTGATCCTGAGGAAACATTAACACTTTGATGGCAGCTTCCTCTTTATGAGCTGTGTTTACAAACACCGGGTGTGCTATGGTGGTACCTGGAGCGTGCGAGTGCCTCATAAGCAATTAGCTGCAGCCTGACCGCTAATTTAAAGCCCTGTAAGGATTTGTGGGGGATTAGTCCAGGTCAATGAAAACCACTGGTGCCTGAAAGTGGTGCCAGCAGAAATTACCATTACTTGTTGGTTTGACTTACTGTACAGGAAGAGTCGGTGTGTGGAGTACATCTGAGACATTGGAAGTTGAGTGTGAATGGTCACATATTCTTTATTACGTTTATTATTACACCAACATCACTAACATATTCAAAAGTATTAGTACTGGTATGTTAGAATTACTAATGGATTTTATTAGAAAAACATTTTGGAGTAAAAAAGAAAAAACAATGTTAAAATGGGATTTGAATTTTCATTTAGAGAAGCAAAACAATTGCAAGTTACATATTGTCCTCAGGTCTCATGGGTACCCTGCCTGTCATGTCATTCATACTCACTGATGTAGCAGCCGGCAGACACAGTAGATCTGAGGATATAAAATGAGGATTTCACATTGTTTAGAGGGATCACGTGAGCTCTGGATGCTTGACCACACATCCATAAAGACCAGTTAGATCCATATAGCTCACAGTCCCCCCCTTTGAAAAGTCACTCCATTGTGTTCAAGGCTTGAGAAATCAGAGTGCAGTATTTCAAGCTATTAGAGGGCTTTTCTAACAGCTCAAATGTAAAGTTCAGTTTAGTGGAAGGAAGGCTGATGCTATGTTTATCTTCTAAATTGGACGAATTGTGCTTCAGTATTGCTGTAAAGATTTAGAGTTATTCTACGTCTTTTAAAAGGTGTCCAGAGTTTTGATTTATCACCTTTTTAAACAAAATCTAATTAAACTAATATAATGTGTAAAAATTTATAAATTGTATTTAGACCACCTGTTTTATAACATACACTCTGATGAGACTTGTGTACATCTGGTGTAATAGCTATAGAACCTGAATGGTAAATAAAAAAAAATCCAAAAATATTTCTCCTAAATGATATTATAATTAGAAAGAACAGAGAGAATCAATAGAGACAAATTAACTTTTTGTCCCTGTCTTGCTTTGGAAACCGAAGGTCACATCTTCGCTGCGTTCTGCTGAGCAAGTATCAACTGATGGCCCTATTGAGCTCATGAAAAAGGTTATTTTGGTTTCCCACTTGCAATTGGCAAGATCTCTTAACCTTTGACATGTTTTGGCTGGGACTGTCAATAAGATCACGCTGCCATTACAAGCAAATCCCACACTATACATCTCTAGTCAACTGTGGACTTGCCATTTATTTCTCCTCTATGGGATTTTTAAAAGCATAGAAAGTCTTTTACCCAGTCCTTTTTTTTTACTCTTTCTTTTTTTTCTTTCCCCCATTTTTTGGATGTTAGCCCATCGTCAGATCATTCAAGCCTTTTCTGACCTTAAAAAAAGGCAGAAAGGAAAGAGAGACACTCTCACGGGGTTTCCTTTTGTAAGACTCATGGTATGGGGGAGGAGGAGGGAGTGAGTACAGGGTGAAGGTGCTGGTTATAAGATTGGGGGGGGTCTGGTGGTTGGGGCCAGTACCTCCAATGGCTGCTTTCCCCAAAAAGTCTTTGTTACTCACCTGAGAGGTGAAGAGCTAGACAAGATCTTATTAATGACCAAGCATTTTGAATAGGGCTCTACAAAGTGTGGCAAAATGGTTCCTTCCATCACAAATTTAAAGAAAAAAAGAGTGAAAGACTCAGCAAAGAGAGAGTGAGAAAAAGAGATTTTTCTGCCCCTTTCCTCCTGTCTTCTTTTTGTCCCTTTTCTCAGATCTTTAATTTCTTGGGTTGCCCCCTTGAGCAGCCCTCTAAGGCTTAGTGCTCGACCAGAGCAGAGCCTGGGAATCTTGGAGTTCCCGCTGTGTTCCTGTTCTTGATTGACATACCTTTTCAATTATTTCACAGTTTGCTTGCTTTTTAAACGAAGAGGGCTCTGTTGTTTTTTTTTCCTTTTGCCCTTCTTTTCAAAATACAAGCTTTTCATGGTGGGTCTGGGCTGCCGGGCCTAATGGCTGCAACCAGCACCTTTGATCTGCCATGACCCCCTCGAAGGGTCTGGTACTGGGCAAAGCAGCCTCCTGTGTGTATCAGCGCAGACAAAGGCTGCATCACTCACTATTGCTTTAAACACCTTGAGGGATTACCATGAGAACAGACACTCTAATGTAGGCCTTCACAGGTGGCGTGATATGGAAACTTTAACCCTTTTATGTACAGTAAAATACGAACTCATTAGCAAAGACTTGTTTAGAAGGATGATTTAATTTTACAATTTACATGCTTACCAAATTAAAGCCATGATCTCTTATATTTAAGAAATGTAGATTAGATAAAACAGTCAACATGACACAACATGTCAAAAGTGTTTGCGGTCTGACGCTGTCCTTCCACTTAAAACCACCATCACTGGGCCCCAATATGCTTCAGCTGAAGAGCTATTTGGATTGTCTAAGAGCATCAAGCTGCAGCTAAAAATTTCTCTTGGAAACAGAAAAGCTTTTACTCAGAAACTGGTGCAAAGGTGTAAAAGTAGGAAAGATTTAAACATTTTCTTGTTTTCATGTAGTTTAACATTCTTACTGCCTTTAAGGAAGGACAATGACAATATTCACTCTTACAGCTATTTGTCCAGTTCATCATGTGGAGATGACAGCATGCAAAAGAAACTGAAATCCTGAGATGCAGCCAGAAAAACATTATGATTGCTGTGTTTTCACTCCACCCTGCAGTCTGAAAGACAGCCAAACAGATTTGAACAATTCCAATGTACTGTCATTTAATGGGCCATAAAATGTAACCATGACCTTGATTTGGGGGAGAGGCTATTGTTTATGCTTTTACAACAGCACTGTGAAATCAAAGGCGTGTCAGTACAAGAATCACCGCTTCTGTTTCAGTGACTCTGAGAGCAAAAGATGATCAGTGTGCTAACCTCTTTTTTACAACTGTGCTGTCTGAAAATTCTATATATTGCACATGATTTTAAATTGAGAATGATTTTTTTAAATTGCAAAATAATGCATAACTCAATTTTATTTGTGTGAATGAAAGAAAATTCAACAGACTTTATATTGATTGCCAGCTGACGGATGAAGGAATCCCTTTTGTCAGAAGGCTCATATACCAGAAGCTTGATATCTCTATCCCTGGCACATGATACTGGCTTGGTGAGGATCTCATTGCAGCAAGAAGCTGATATGAAAACTGATCTTCATTCTGCAGTTAAATATTACAGTGCATTTTATTTCCTTTGAAATGGGATTTAGAACAGTTTCCAGCACACCTGCCCTAGGTCAGCAAGGGAAATGAAACTGTTTAATACAATCATTTATAACTGGGCCAGAACAATGGCTTATACATTTAGGTAGCACTCCATGTTTACAAAAGTTTATTAAAGTAAATGGTCTATGTGTTATAAATTCTTCTTCCCATGTTTGCATCAGCATGCAAAACAAAATTTATGACCCTGTGAACTGTACATTCAGACCAAACATGTCAACAAACTTGAACATGAATGCGTATGCCTGATGCCCAACAGTTCCACATCTTCATATTGTGTCTAAACAGAGTACAGTCCTCAGTAGACTCAAGGTTGGTTGAAACCAGAGGATGGAATGAAGTCGCAGCATATAAATGCACAAATCATACAGAAAACATCATCAAAATGCATGTAGAGCAAGAGTAAACACAGTCCCCTGATTAGCCATGACTTCAGTGGTTTTTCTGCTGTACCAACCAAACCTTTGGCCTCTGGGACAAATTCACCAAATGCACCAGCTGTTAGTGTGGAATGTCCTGACTGATATTTCCGAGACTGAGACAGTATGAGTCAGCACAGTAACTGATTGCTAAATTACAGGCATGCTGGCAAACATACAACCCAAGTAGTTAATAATTGAAGTATATTACCTTTTCCTCTTTTCTTCTCCACTTGCTTAATGTCATGCTCACTTCTGCACCTGTGTGTTCTTCTACCAGCATGCATTGGGTGCACCATGTTGCATTACTTCCCCTGCAGCTAACTGCTTGCAACTATTTTATATTTTTCATTTTAGCTGCGGCAAGTTTTCAGTGGTAAAGTTCTAAAAATGCAACGTACACTAACATCTTTTTATTTTTTTATTTTTTGACCAAATAATAAAATAAAATAAATTTTGACATAACAATAGCTATGTAAACAATATTTGGTTTATTGGCAATGATGTACAAACACAGCAATGATGTAAAAAGTCAGAGCAGGTGTTTTACACATGTTTTCAAAGGCAAAAGTTCCTGCTTTGACATCACTTTGCTACACTGATTCTCCACCCTGGAATAACATGAAACGAGGTCTTCCTTTGATTTCATTACTTTTGTGCTCAGATATTTTCAGCTATGCAACTGCTAAAATGTTGACGAGCAGCTGTATATTTTGATGTATTTTTTGACATTGCAGCTTTAGTCTACAAATTAAATGTAGTATTTTTACAAATTCATTTTCTGGAAATATTACGCCATTTACGCCAACTGTACAATGCATTGTCATGACCATTATCTGTAGTTGTTACCTAAAAGAACAAGCCCTGTTGTTGTTTGCAATTGTAATTAATGAGCAAAGTTCGGTTTTGTGCAGCTTTTAGTAAGTTTGGGTCACATTTAATTAAGGTAACATTTTAATTAAGGTCAGAGAAGGATTCATGTTTAACTTATGCTCCTCACTCTAAGATTTGCACATACAAATTGAATTATTAGACTGAAAACAGACTCAATTATTTTGGTTAAAGTTTAGATTTCGCTCAGGATTTCCTTTTCATTAATAGAAAAACATGCTGGTTGAGTCACCCTCCTCATTGTGATGAAATGATACCTTTTATTTTTGTTTGAATAAGTGGTCAGGCTCAAAATATATATGATGGAATGTTCGCATTGGTTTGATGGAACTACCAATTCTGGACAATAATATAATATTTACAATCTCTTTAACAAGGGCTGTGACAGCGGCTCTGCACTACTGTGTGTGTGTGTGTGCGTGTGTGGTCCTCTGTTGCTGAGCAAAGAAACTGACTGTACAGACTGTCTGTCTTTCCTTCTATATCGTATCTGCTAGCCTGTTTTTGAATATTGCTCTGTCCCACACTTTTCTACGATGGTGGAGAAAAAGTGAGGGACAGAGGGATATTCAAAAACAGGATAGGAGTTCTGTTTCAGTCTAGTTCTTTCCCTGACTGGATCACCCCTTCTCTCACTCCTGTCTCCAGCCAGGCTGGACTGTTTACACACACACACACACACACACACACACACACACACACACACACACACACAAATAATTTATAAATAAAAAAAATACAAAGGGCTGGCACACACAAACAACATGCATAGCCCACAGGTATAAAGCGCAGTCTTTCTTACACTCGGAAAACAATAACAAAAAAGCAATAAAGTCAAATCTCCCAAATAGTTAGTAATGAAATGAAGTGACCCTCAGTCTGATCATCAGCAGCACATTCAAGCCACCATGCTGCAAAACATGGCCCTGAGATTTGATTCTGTTCATAAATGAGCTCAGACCTTCTGGAGGTCTGAACAATGTTTCTTTTGCCCTTTTTAGCTTTAAATTCCTGGACAGTTAGAAATCCTTCAACTCAACTCATGTTTGCTTTGATCAAACAAAATGTAAAAAGTGCATAATTAAAGTAACAACAAAGGAAATAAGAAACAGGAGCATGCCTGCACCTTTTTTGTGGCTTTTTTCTTTCTTACACACTTGAATGTTTACAGATCTAAACATGCTGTCACTCTTGAAATCACTCTGTACACACTGTGTGCATATGGGCTTCCATTTAAATATTACTGTATACAATGTCCTCTCTACAGTACCTCCAGGAAGTAGGACACTGAGAATGGTGTACATGTGTCTGTGTATTTGTTAGTACCTTCCCTTATATATCACTCCATCCAAAAAAACAAGAGATGACAGAAAGAAAGAAGAGGAACGGCTGGCAGAAAGCTAGTCTTCCCTGTCCACATATCACTTGCTGTTCCCACATTCCATTAAAATCTCTGGAGGTGTGACAGCAAAGATGAGACTGATAAGATTGTTTTTTTTAATCAGTCAATGGCCAATGCCTTTTATTAAGGAATAGCATATTATCATTATTATTATTATTGTTCTGATCAGGTACAGTCAGGTACAGCCTCCTGTACAAACAGATTTAATCACAAATGGCTGTGACTTAACCATTTGGAGCCCAATATAGGCCACAGAGAACATTCTCCATTAAAATTCCTTGCAATCTAACGCCACCTGCTTTGTAATATTTAACATCAGTTATTTTTCTTTACCTAGAGCTTTTTAAGCAACTAAAATGTCATGTCAAACCAGTCCCTCTTTATTTCCATACTTCTTGCAGCTCTGCAGTACTGGAAATATCAGTCCCTTCTGTTGTTGAATAGCCAAATATCATCCACCAAGAACTACCTTAGGACGAATTACAAACAGGATCTGGATGCAATTTGAAGTGCATTCTCTCAAAGTTGTGTGCGGGCTGTTCCCCCAGCCTACAAGACCCAGCCACTGTGGAAGGTGTAAAGATTGCACACTCTACTTCTCTACAAGCCTGCGTTTTTTTGAGCCTGTGAACGAGCCACATGGTGGTGATCTGCTGAAAGCTGACTCCCAGACTTGCTCTGTCCTGGCCCCAGCCACAAGTGGTGACATTCTCTCACACACAATCCAGAGGCTGGTCCTCTTTCAGAACTCGCACTCGGCCCTGTTAACCCCACCTTTTCATGCGATGCTGCTGGGAGAAGTACTCCAGGGATTAGCCCAGTCAGGTCTTTCAAAAGCCATTAGAGCAAATTACAGGTATCCTGTTACTAGTGTGCTGGGACAGGCCAGGTGAGGGGCACAGAGGCCAGGCAGGAGAGCAGGGGTCAGCTTGGGACAAAAAGACAAGGCCACCCTGGGCCCCACTCTATCTAAGTCTCTCCCTGGCTCCACAAACTGGAAGGCCTGTATCTATGAATGGCTCATTTGATGGGACCTCAGAGACATTGTCTCACCAAAGTAACTTTAGCCTTTTTTTTCTTAGTGTCCCTCCACCCCCAAGCCTCAATCCCCCCACCCTGGTTTTCTTATCTTTCAATTGATGTCGACATGACTTTGCCCAGATAAATGATCAAACAAAATGGCTACAATTTATGAGCAAAATTTAAGGATTTGACTGTACTACATCACCTCTGGATCCTGGTACTTAGAGCATGACTCTGAAAATACTCAGTCATGTTCTGACTATATTATCAGATATGCGCTGGACAAAAATCCCTGCCTTGGGTCAAAAATTAAATTTGAATTACATTAACCATTTCTTCTTCAACCCTAAATTTAAGCTGTAATGGCAACCACACAACCGTTAATGTGTCTTCTGTCAATGTATCATAATGTTGCAGGCATCATGAGACTGATGCTGTTGATAAAATTGTGAAGATGGCCACAGGGAGTTCCGCATCCTGCCATTTTCTTGTACTATACACACACTCTCGCCTGCACACACATGGTTCTTGGCTACTTCTGCTGGCCACACAAATACACACACATGCCTCACCCTATCGCAACCGGTGGATGACAATCTAGTGGAGGAGTTACGGAAGTGTTTCATTAGCCAATTACCGCTGGTAGATAAAGCCTGCGTTCCCACAGTCCGCAAGACCAGGGGGTCAAATGTGACCAATTACCCTCCATTCCCTCAAAGGGCAGATTAGTCTGTCTGATTTATCCCCAGACAGACTGACCCAATACTCCAGAATCACCACCCACATCTGGATACGTCTGTGTTTGTGTGTGGGGAGGAAGTTGAATGTGTGTGTTTAAACTATTTTACTGTCCAAAATTATAGTCATTGAAACAGCAACAGCAATAGTGTGACTTGAAAGACAACAAGAAGCTCACAAAAATCTCAGCTGTCATTGCTGACAGGCGAAAGATGACTACTACTCCATGGTAGTTCTACCTCTGACTAAAAACTTCCTTAGGCATGTTATGTGATTGGATGTAATGGAGCATCAATCAGTTCAGCTTTCTGAATCAGAGAGCAAAGACCCTCCACTGATCAACCCACATATTTACAAGCATGGTGGGGGGCAAAGGACCTTTGGAAGTGGGTGGAAGGCTGCTGTGGTGATGCTGATGGATAGCAGAGGTGAAAAAGGTTAACGAAGCTCTGTGTGCACTGTGGTTGTTTGTTGGTGCCTGTGTGGTACTGAAGGGCAGCAATATTACCAACCAAGAGGCCTTTTCTTTAATCAGGGAGGGAAAATGGGGAGGGCAAACTGCCTCCCAATCATGCATCACATCCGTAACAAGCTAACGGCAAGTTATCAAAGGCTTCACAGATAGTTACGAACAGATCTGCCCGCTGAGAGCATTGTGACTCATGGCTTCTGCAGTTTCCTGCACTTTGGTACCCTGGGAGGGGCAGTCAGGATAGTGGAATCCACATTAGACTGAGGTCATTCCCCTGTGCCGCTAAATTGCAGTAAGCTGGTTTGTTGCATTTGTGGCTGGTTTACTGGCTGTCCAGACCTGACTCAGCCACCCAGAGTGGAAACATAATCAGAAGAAGACAATCTTGTTTTTGATTTCCTACCTTCCTCTTCACTGGACTCAAAGTAGAAAGCTTTATAACCAGTTGTTGAACAATAGCTAAATCGAAACCAAACCAGCAGTCATTGTCAGTTAAACACAGTGTCTACAAAGGCAAATAACCCTAAGATCCAAGATGATTGTAGAAGCTATTAATAAAAGCACTTACCTGACCTCACACTTCAGCAAAGTATGTGTGCATGAATGTGTATGGGCTGGTCATACACACATACACCAAAAATCAAATATGGGTGTTTTGCATATTTTTGTTTACATTATCTAACTGAAATATTCACTCATTCCACATTTATATCATATCAGTAGCGAACAAATATGGACACCTCACATCCCCTGAAGTCAACTGTAGAGTAAAGAAAGCAGAACATGAATATGCCATAAACATGATGTCATGGTTGCCTCCTAATATTTTATTCCTAGGACTTTGTCAATCATTTCAGCCCTTTGTCTTTTGTGGACAGAGTTCTGCATAAAAAACACTCACTAAACAAACCAAACCTGATTTAGTTTGGAGAATACTGACAAGTATAAGTGTGGCTCAGGTGTGCAGCAAGGTTCCAGTGAGTAAGTACCAAAACACAGAATATTCTCTGTGGCCTGAGCTTGCCCCATATTTCCATTATTAAAATGAGATGGGCATACTGGAAGGTGACAGAAGGCACAAGAGTGAAATCAGGGCCCTGTCAGAGCTGTCATTTGCTCCACTGGCCAAAGGACCCTGACCCCAATACTATCCACAGCAGGGGAGGAGAAGGGAAATGGAGACAGCAGGAGGGAAATGGTGATATGTAAAGGGATACAAAAAGAAAGCTGAGATGATAGTAAAAGGTGAAAGGTAGAAGGTGTATTGAGAGAGATTATATATACACATATATCTACAGTAAAAACAGGTATGGATACAAAATTGTGCTCGAAGTTTCAAATTTAAGCATAAAAATATTCTACCTGTGAATATTTTCTCTGCCTACTTGGTTATGGTTGACTGCAGATTGTAACCAGCAGAAAAACTATGAAAACTGCAATTTTTTCTTCCTGACTGATTCAAAAATATGAACCACACAGCTAGAGGGGATTGTCACAGATAAATGCTAAGATGTTATGTCCACTTTTTCATTCTGTGAAATAGAAAGCTGCATTCAGGACAAAGATTTCAGTGTCGTTATAGGAGTGGTCTGATTGTTGATGTGGACTGTTCCGCCTCAGATGCACTGCAATGCTGAGGAGCATGGCTTTGCAGATGAGAAAAACACCCAAGAGTACACAAGCTTGCACATGTCAGTATGCATGCAGACAAGCACACACGCACACACACACACACACACACACACACATACACATACATGGGTCTGAGTTGAGTGCAAGGTAAGGTCTGGTTCATATTAGCCATTAGGGAACGGAAATGCACATCTTTTTCAGTTTAGGGTCCACTTCATGCTCCCACAATGGCACAAGCATAAACACAGGCACATGCATTCAAAAGGTACACACACACATTCAAAGAAGCCTGACACGCCACTCACATCCTGCTCGTGTTCATTTAGTGAAATGCCTCAGAGATAGAAAGCAGGTACGAATGGATGTCTTTAATGCAGTTCCGAGAATATGCTGTATGGTTTCAACCTGTCGGTATGCACAGCACTGGGATCGCTGTCTTTAGCCTTTCACATTTGCATTCATTATCTTTTTCTCCTTTCAGGAAATGCATTTGCAATACAGTTATTCAGTCCAGACAGTGACTTGTCTGCTTCAATGTCCAGGACACAAGAAATCTATCACAGTTAACCAAGAACAACAAAAAATACCAAACACCAAATATTTGTTTGATTTTTAGTCAAATTTCATTTGAACATCTAAATGTTTGAGTTGAAGGTCTAATCCAAGATAGACGCAGCCTGTTTCTACCCAGCTGTCAGTCCATATGGTTTGCATCCCAGGAGTACTAGATTGTGTGTGGCCCATATTCAATCGTGAACTCCAATCTGCGCACTACAACTGGAATGCAGACAATTCATTTACTCCAATCTTACTTTGGGTCTTTAAAACTGAAATCTGATCAGAGTTATTGATGATAATAATGAGTCACTCATCAGATTCACAAAATGCCTCTTCAATCTGTTTGCCTTTTTGTGTCTGGGTAGATTCCACTTATAATCATCGGGTAAATGTTTTCAGAGGTAAAACTCCAGCAACCCTTTATTTCTAGGCCACTGCCTTGTTCTTTGTCTAGGTCCGTAGGATAAAAGTTATGAACCAAGACATGCTGGTCTAAAAATAATGATGTTCTTTATACAGCAAATGTTGCAGGAAGTTCTTACATCTTAAAAGGTGGATGAGCTACTATGGATCAGCTACTACAGTTTGGGTTAACAAAATTTTAACAACTATACTGTAGTTGTACAAATATTCATGGTGCCCACAGGATTAATTATACTGACTTTGCTGATCCCTTGACTTTTCCTCTAGAGCCCCCATTTTTGTTTTTTAGGGAAATATTTCAACAACTTGACATTTTGGATGAATTCTAATCATCTTGATGATCTACTTACTTTTCAAATAAATAACAATGACCATTACAATCTGACGGAACTGCTACACTCTACAAGGCGTCTTGTCTAGAACTACTAGCACATATAATGTCTGCATGATAAGGAAAATTTGATAGTTTGCAGCTTTCCCCAGTGTGCAGCATCTTATTTGCTGCACAGATTGGTGTGGTTATTTAAGTATAGTACATATGTTATTTCCAGAGATTTTCACCCAGAGGTGTCACAACTGAACAGATTTTCAGTCTATTACATAAAGGCCATTTTAAACATAAGATTTTTGTGACTTGATTGCCTGACAGCAAGTCAATATTTAGCCACAAGATTGACAGGCAGGTTGTTGTTGGTCTGTCTGTGTGTGTGTTGTTTGTAGCTCGGTAAGAGAGAAACCAAAGTCTCTTCAAAGTCCAGGCGCTCTGGTGGGTTAAGGAAAAGGAGAACCCCCTTACTTTTCCTAAATGCAACAGGTGCATTGCATTCCTACTTTTATTATGTCCTAAACCCATGCTCCTTGTGATTTTAGCATAAATTTGAGCACCTTTAAGGTCCCGTAGCTGTAGCCAGTGAGCCATAGCTGTAATTAGGGATGCCAAGTTGTTTCTTTTTCACTCGTCTACAGTGGGGGTTCTCTTTCAGCTTCTTTTTTCTTGGGCCAGCAGTTAAACGCCTTCCAAGACATAATGTCTGGCTTAGTTCGAACAGAGAGGTGAGAGGCTTTATTGGGAGGGTCACAACAAAGCCATTAATCTGTCTTGGTTTATCTGCCGTTGAGGCAGTGACTGTCTCCCCACACTCAATAGGCTGTTAATATCAGTGCATGTGTGCATGCATGTGCGTGGGTATGGTGCAAGATATGAGTGTTGTAGCTTCCTGGTGAGTATTTCCTGCAGGAGAATGATTTCAAACATGTGTTAAGACTAGCTGGCCAGCTGTTTCCAACTGATGCAATTAGTAATGATTTTACACCTTTCTCAACACGCACACACCTACACAAAAAAATAAATAAATAACAGCACTGATGTGTTCTTATTAAGGAAAACCCTTTACTTGGCTGTGACTATGTTCAATGTTGCTTTGTGGTAAACTGTGGCTCATTACAAAGTTGTACAAAAATCCTAAATCTCTGCTCTTGCACAGCTACAAACAATATTTAAAGAGTCAACCCTGAAACTTGCTGTATTATACTTTATATTCATTTTACATGTTAACACTGTTTTAGTCTCTGCTATTTACATGTCTTGCAGAAGTCCAAAAATCTTTTGTCAATGGCTTTAAGGTCCAAGAAGCTGGTTACTGGCACTGTGAAGTCTTCTCCTTTGTGTTCCCTTCACACCCACAGGATGTGCAGAGCTGAGAGATGTTATAAAGAAACTAGCTGCTGTTGCCAAATCAGACTCTGTAAACCTGCTGATGAACCCAGTAAATCCCACAGAGGACCTAGAGCCAGGCTGCTAAAGGTTGTTAGCTACTAATTGTTACATTTCTAGAGGCCATTCATAATATCAAACCCTGATGGCAGAAACCAGGGATGCTCGGCTAATTAGGGTGACACTGACCCTCTTGTCCTGCAATGTTCCCAGGACAGTGATAGTGTCGATGTTTGAGAGAGGGATTTAACATGCATGTTCTCCATGCATGCATGTGCCAATGATGCGATAACTTTTGTAAACAGCTGGAAAAAGGCTGATTTTCATTTGTCTCCCGCAAAATGAGGCAATGCACCATCATCATTGGTGGGGATAATAAATGCATGATTCGTGGGAGTTTACCCTCCTGTTGGCATCTAAAATGTCCACGAATCTCGTCTCAGTTGAGACAGCCCAGAAGAAACCTTGTATAATGCCTAATGAGCAACGGGAAACGCTCCAGCACTTTTCTAGCCTTTAATTTCCACCTCAATACTGAGCAGAGCACACCCCAGCCCTTTATCTTAGCCTCATTAACATGTGCATTCTCCCAATTGAAAACACCAAAGCAATGCCTTCGGCCAGGTGCTTCCCTCTTTAGCTCCTCCAGCCCCACCAACGATGAGCTGGTCACATGTTCCCCGTCTGAGCTCTACTAAAATTATTGGTGAGTCACGGTTAGGATCTACAAAGTCCAGGACAGGAAGACCTGTCTTATGTTTAAAATGACCGATGGAGCAAAATAGACATTTTGTCTGTCACTTTGACATGTGAGTACATCTGTCCCCCAACTGCAGAACTGATAAAACATGTGAGGTTTAAAGATGAATGCCCATGTGAAAAAAATGTTCTGCGATGGTCCATTGTATGATTATATTATGTCTTTGATGAAAATAAAGTCTTCTTAAATGTCCTATATTTTACTATTACAATAGTAAGTACAACACTTACCAAGCTCTGAAAGAAGTGCATTAAAATGTCCATCACATGTAACCAGTATTTACTGCTACAACTGGTTGGAGCAAGTTTTATATTTCAGTGCCTAAAAATTGATTATGCTGAGTATGAGTATAATTGATTAGTTAATTAAAATGGGTTGCACTGCTCAAACTAGTTCTTACTGTTGACAGTACAGCTCTTCAAATGTTTCCCAGTCCTTACTAAAGTCTTTACATTTATTACATTTTAAAGGTGCCACTTTATTTGGAAAAATCACTGATATGAAAACTATCTACTCTTTGTAGAGAACTTAGAGAGGACTTAACTCACAAATGGTAATGACTAGCTCTTGGTATTTACATCAAATCCGTTGTTTTCTTTAGTTTTGACTGCAGCAAAATATCCATTACCATGTCAGTTAAAAAGATAAATTATTGAATAAAGTCATAAATTAAATATGAAGAACTGATTAAAAAAACAGCAAAAAGAAAAAACTTTTTAGGTGGATGTAGTCATCTGTAGCACTCGTCTTTTCCAATTTTCAAATTCAAGCCTCTCACTCTCTCCTCGGTGAGTGACACTTTCCCCTGTCTACAACAAGTTTGAATAATTTCCACAACATATTTCAGTGGGTTGGAAGATTTTCTTCCCATGGGACCTATCCAAGTCAAATACACTCATGAACTGGGAAAACTCTCACATCAAACAGCAAGATGTTGTATACCAAAAGAAATTTGGTAAACACAACACACCCTGGCTGTGAAGGTTGCACAGCTGTATAGAGGCAGAATAGAGCTAGTTTAGATGAAGTGACTTCTGTGATTATAGCAGTGTGGTGTGGTGACCTTATTTCCTAAGCGTGAACAGGCTGTCGCTAAGAGGCTGCACAAACATTTGTTGCTTTCAGCCATACACACCCAAGGTTCAACAGTCCATTAAAATAAGATGAAAAAAAATAAAGATAAAATAAAATCTATGCAATGTGGTATGCCAAAAAACAAGTAGATGAGATGAGGTTCAAATAGAATGAAGTGAATCCGACTATACGTGAAGCATTTCTCATTACTCAGCTGTATGATTTGCAGTTGCAATTGATCATGAAACAGTTTCTGGGCGTGCCTGCACAGCTGTTGTGCTGTAACACCGTCTAATTAGCAAGTTATGACCAATGACCCGGGACAGGATATGATCGTACCTGCCTCTGGAGCTTTTGTAAACACTTGGGTGTGTTTTTCCTCTCGATCATTTTCTGCTTTGCCATAGGTCAAAAGAAAAACATGCTGAGGTTCTCCCTTTCACTCCCTCAAAGTAATGTATTTTTTCTCTCCTTGTAGCTAAGAAGAAGCTATTTTTAGTAACTTTAATAATCAAATGCGTGTAAATATAGATGAATCTATACTTAGAGTGTGCGGTTTCAAAAGGTCTGGTCAGATGATATTTGGGGCCATTTATCTGATTTCGATCGTTCTACTGTGTTTGACAGATGTGTTCCTGTAAATACTTTTGACTTGCTTCATTCTGATAACAAAATTTAGGATTGGATGCCTGAAACCTTAGTGTTTTTGGATTTGTTTGTCTATTGTCCACATTTGTCCTTGACAAAACATGACATTTTTTCTCAAAACCCTTTTGAGGTGTAACTGATACACATTCAGCTTCTCCTATCTATCCTATTTTAATTTCATCTCTTTACATATAATATATCTAATTCCTTATTCATTCCTTAATAATATGTCATACTTAGGTAATTCCTCATTGGAATTCAATAAATTGACTGATAAACAAAAATGTACTGATTGCCATGTGTGTTTTTGCATGTTTTCCTGTCTCCCTTCAACCCTGTCTCTCATCTTTTAAAACCTCCATCCTTCTAAGTCCAGCTTTCTCCCTCTCACCGCTTCTCTCAGCTGTTCCATGCTTTTTCTCCATTGGGATTGATACAATATTTTCCAACCTCAATTAGTGGAGAGGCTGTTGACTAATGCCAACTGTTTTTGCACCTGAGTGGAGGGTGTTGGGAGCTGGAAAAACTGAGTGGGGTGGAGATGAGGGCCATGGCCTGGGTGTAGTATGTAGACCTGTTGGGGCAATATAGTTGTGTCGACAAGAGTGTAGGGGCAATACAGAGGACAGAAGATGGGCTCAGACTGCTGGGCTGAGTTTAGCAGAAACTGCATTCAGGCTGAAGATGGTTAGCTGTGTTTTCCACATGCAAGATAGTACAGTAAAAAATAGTACTGTGTCTCCAATGTTGTATGTGTCTGTATAGGTTTTCTGTGGGTATGCATGTGTTTTCATATGTACTGCAAGCACATCTACATGTTTACATTATACATTTTTTGTTTTTAAAGCAGACAGAGAATTATATATCAGAAGTACTGATAAAATAATAAAAAAGAAACACATCCTATTTCCTCTGTAAGACCCATGATGATGTGATCCAGTATCTCTATCACTGCTTTGCTATTAAATATGTACAACTTCCTGCTTGTCCAGCCACTTGAGTCTATCACATGGCCACTGTATCAGTATCAAGAAACTCTCTGGGTCAGAAACCTTTAATACTGATCGAAAGCCTTCCTGCATGATAGCAGTAATGGTAGCCTTGCGCAGAACCACCGTGAGATCTCAAAATAGCCTTAAACCAGTGTTGTCTCATTGTGAGGCACAGCCACAAATTAACCACAAGGTTCATTTTATTAAATTTAAGGCAAAGCCTACATGATCATGATTTGGCACTGAGCTCACAGTGCAGGTACACACCCTCACGCTGTGTGAGCTTAGAAAGAATCGTTCTTTCCACCACAGGAAATGAGAGGATGATGGCTAAAGTGTATGATGACATTACACTTAAAGGGACTGCAGTTTTTCATAGAAAGCTTCGGCATGTACCTAAGAATAAGTGGCACAACTATGGCAGGAAAAGAATGATTTTCACAATCCTCAGCCATTTAGTCTTTTCAAAAAACATTCTGTGCTTTTCATGTTACAATTTATACACTCTCATGCTGCCACATTGCTACCCGTCTTCCAGCAGGGCTTCTAAAGTGTCAAATTTAACTGAAGTTTGGAGTAATATTTTATTATGGTTTTATTATGTGCTGTTACCACTAATATGGTATAAACTTGGTTAAACTCACAGGTCCAAATTTTAACACAGTAATAATTCATACAAAATTGAACTTTTACCAGTGTGTGTGGTTTTAAAAGATTCTGCCAGGTGACTAATCCCAACAGGGTAACAAATGTCAACCAGTCTGCAGCCTGACGCTTATTGAAACAGTGGCAATAGACTGGCTGGCCTGTTAGCTGGATGCATCAGCTGCTCCTGCCCCCAGTAGCTGTGTGGAAAAATTCTGACTCACCCACTTGTATAAAAAGGCATTAACGACCAAATGCATAAATATTACCGTCAAAGGCATAAACATCTCTAAGGTCTATCCAATCACTCAGTCAGCCAATGACTAACAGAGAGGGAGGTCAGATCATGACCAGTTGGATCATCTAACCTGGTCATGGTCTGAAAGACACTCATTGATGGACACAGTAAAGCAGCAATGCTGCTGTATAACAACCTCTTCTCATTTGTCTCTGAACCACAGATTATGCATCAACTGTAGGCCTAGGAACAGAATAACCTGGATGAATCTGGATCTGAACCACTGCCTACTGAACATAGTGAATTGGGACATTGAGAAGTGTTGTACCGTCCAGGCAGATAACTAGAGGCAAGATATCAGGTGTGAGGCAGAGCCACTCTAATAGCAGAGTCTAAAGGGAGTTTTACAACTATGTGTACAATTGAAAAATGTGATGCTCAAGTCCAACTCACTGATGTCACTGCATATGCACATGTGCACAGGCATACAAAACTCATTTAAGAATAAGCTCTATATTCAGCAGTTTAAATCTGCTTTAAGCTGTAGTTTTACCAATGAAACTTAAGAACACATGTAAATCTATGTTTGCATTATGTTTTCGTTTATATATACTACTTACAAACCGATGCATTTTCATCACAATTTTGACAAGTTAATCCCCAGTAAAACTGAAGCCTTTTTCCAAACCCAGTTTGCACTGCCAACTGATGCACAATGTCTTTCCTCAGCCGTCTAGTAAACTCCGTGCCGACTGTCCCATGAGGAGCCTAAATCCACACTAGGGTATTCCCTTCTTACCTAGTAACGCTTCTCTCATGCTCCAAACAAGACACAAATAGTTTAGCAGTGGTATAACCATGGGATATCCCCATGAACTGCTATAAAAGTCAACAGATAAGAAAGTCCAGCCATAACAATAAAAGTGAGAACGTCACAGAACATCCTGACTGCTCTGTGAACACCCAACACACATGTGAGATACAGATGCACTCTCGCTGTGCCAGCTACTTACTGTCTGCGTAGTTTTTCCGCCGAGTACCATCCACCTTGCCGGTTTTGTCAATGCACAAGAAGAACTTGTTGGCAGAGTAAAGTCGCCGTAGTCGGACGTCACCCTCTAGGTGATTGTAACTGCGAGTGTGCCTTTCCAGTGTCCATGAACAGTTGATGCCACTTGCCAGCACCTGAAGGGGTTCATGCCCTACTCCAGGGGGGCAGGCCCCTGTGGCAGTTCCAGCGGTGACCAGGAGCAGGGTGAAGCATGCCAGGCAAACCGAGGCTGCACTGGGCAGTGTGAGAGGTTGCCCGGTATAGGCTGTAGTACTAGTAGTGCCAAGGGCAAGTTCAGGACAGAGATGAGCTACGGATGGCGTCCATCTGCACATGGTGGGTCAGACTCCCAAGGTGCACCTTGTCCAAGCTGTAGGCATGCTGATTATCGGTAGATGTCCCAGTGTGGGGGATGACAAGAGGGTGGGAATCCCGAAGAGAGAAGGGAGGGAAATGTCACTCACAGCAGATCTTCTGGATGCCCCTGGTGACCAATATCTTCTTTGGACTGACAGCAGGCCTTCCTACAGCAACAAGCTTGTCAAAGTTTTCATCTTCAGTCTTGTTTTTGGTTGCATTTGTCCAGTCTCACTTTTTTTTAAAGTGTTGTCATGTTATGATTCCACCTTTAAAAGTTCTTCTTAGTGTTGCTCCTTGTCTCTCAGTTTTTCCTCCTTCTTGGACTAAAGTCTTCTTTCTTGGTCCACAGATGAAGTCCTGGGAAGAGGATGAGGGTGCACATTTGTGTGTGTCAGCATGTGTGTAGTATGCATAGATATGTGTGTTTCTGTGAGTGTATGTTTAAGTATATGTGTGTGCACCTTGCAATGCACTGCTCTTTCCAGCTAGATAGTAACAAGGTGCCTGTCTGAGCTGCTGACCCGTGGCTGAGAGGGAGTTGAATGAGAGTTGGTGACTATGTGTGTGTTAGGGTGTGTGTGTGTGTGTGTTAGTGTGTGATACTGAGAGAAAGCGAGAGGGAGAGAGAAAGAGTGGGAGTGAGTAAGCGAGTGAGTATGGGAGGGAGAGAACCGGTGTGTGTTTGCGACACAGACAGAGGCAGTGAGCGTGTGTCTGTATGTGTCAGAGTGAGTGGCAGTCTGAGAGAGTGTGTCAGCTAGCACAGGGCGGTGAAGCAGCAAGCTAATGGCCTCATGCTCTGCTGTGTGCAGTCAGTCAGTCAGTCAGTCAGTCAGTCAGTAAGTTCTCTCTTCTGTGGAGGCACCGTCTGAGTTGTCTTGCATTTTATCCTGGGCAGGGCCAGCATCTGGGGGGTTGAAAGGAAAGGGGTGAGGGGTGAGGAGGCGGGGCCACTGCACTCATTCATAACCATTTCAAACAAATGAGAAAACCTGCATCCAGCACCATCCTCTTTCTGTTCTCTCCCAGAAAAGTTTATTCTGTTAGAAAGTCATTTGCTTTTCACCTGAGGATTTTTATTATCCTCTTATTCTCAGCCACAGATACTTGGAAAGACTTCCATCGCCTCCTGTCCCCTGACCTCTGCTGTCTATCCCTTGGTGTGAGCTCAATTACTGTCTAGTGAACCAGCTAGGAAACCAACTTTTGATACCTTCACTCTCTTTTCTTCTCTTTAGCCACATGGTGCAAATTAAGGGAGCCTTTCCGTTTTTTTAAATGTCTGCTGGTTTGAATCAGTCGGAAACACAGAGCAGGTTGCGGGAGTGTCAGTGGAGTTAGTCCAGATGAAGCCTGAGTAGCTTTCTGATCACCTGTGTTAATATTTCAATGAAACACCCTCTCAGATCTTTTTGCCGTTTAATTTGAGAGAACAGGATGGAAATAAAAAACACCTTTTTTGTGACTTCCCACACTCTTGTCTGTTTCTTACAAGCTGTGGTTAGGACAGGGCATTAAAGCTCAGCCCATGCAGTCCAATTTATAGCCATTTATGTCATGCATTTGCTATTACATTATTCTTAAAAATAATGTAAATAAAAGAATGGCTAAAGACAGACAAGAACTTACCCTCTTACTGCCTAAATTTATTTACAATTATATAGAAAAATAAACTGCTTATTATTTATTTATTTAAATTATATAAATGATTTTAGGCTCCAGCACATCACTGTATTTACTCTCTACAAAAAACAACGTAAAAACAAACAATTAGAGTTTATATATGGGCAACTGTTGCCAGGCAACCAGCATAAAATGCAGGAAGTTATGATATAACTCAACCTAAAATTTTATTAACAAATTAGTTTTTTGTGACAGATCCAGAATAGCTGCTTCCCCTTACTTCCAGCTTTTGTGCTTAGCTCAGCTGAGTCCCTTCTGATTGTAGCTTTATATTGAATAAACAGAAAGAAGAGTGGATTTCTCATCTTTCTCAACTCTAAGTACAAAAAAGACTAGATGCAGAAGTTCTCAAGTGAGACTGTTACCTCCATTGTCGAAGTGTCCCTGTTTCAATTAAGAGTACCACCCTTAGGCCACACTTGTCCAGTGTTAGAAGTGTGTTTGAGGAGTTTGAGTTCAGAGAGGGTGACAGTTGCTTCACACTCTTTACCTTGTTAACTGCCTCATTGCTGTCTGCTTAGCCCCATATTTAAACTTGTAAAATTATTGAAAAAAAGACTCATCTCTTTCCCCAATTTCCCATCTGCAACCTTCAACTCCCCAGAGCCATTCCTGTCTACCTGCTGGTATGTTCTGGGCTTTGGTGCCCACCAGACTCCTCATCAAAGCTACTTTCAGAGTAAAGGTATGTGGGCCCTTTGTCAAAATTATAGTCTTTCACCCTCAATTAAATCACTCCACCACATCTGTTCTGTTTCTGCTTTTTAACTAATGTTTTTAACTGTGCTTAGAAGTCAAATCAGTTTTGCATAAGATCATTTTTAGTCACTATCATGCATGATAATTTTATTATTACTGGAACTGTTTGGAGTCAGAACAAAAGAGAGACAGAGTATCGTGACTATGTTTTTATAAAGTTTTCCCCCTATCCAAAAAAAAAAAAAAAAAACCAGCAGCATGTTTTCAGAACATCAGAGTGTTTGCAGGCTTGCTTCAGTTTTTGATTTATTGTTCTTTCTCTATCAGCACTGTAATGGGAAATATTGTTTTTCTAAATTCTAACGTGTAGTATAAGGCAGTAGAATAATAGCTGCCTTCACTTTATAATGAACAAAAGTGTGAAATAGTTTTTCTGAAAATATGTTAATGTACAAAAAATAACAAAGTAAGTTCCATTATCTAAACCAACTTGGCAAATGAATCAATTAGCAATGGAGACATAATTTATAGTTTTAAAAACGAACATAGTTCAAATACACTGTCAAAGAATTACCTTTTACATTACAAAGTAGTGCTCCCATCTCTTCTCTTTCCTGGTTGAGGCAGATTGTTTTGTTACACAGGGTCGCCAGTCAGATGATGCTTCCAGCTAATAGTTCCAACTGACTCCATATGCCAATTATAAACTCCCTACCTCTTAACCATTTATGTTTCCACTAAGACACAGACAATATTCAGAGGAGAGATGTCAACTCTTTCATGGTAGAAAAAGTTCAAATGAATTTGTGCTACTTTTCCATGGTGTAATATCCATGTATATACCATTCAGACAAATTATATAGCAACATTATGCTGAGTGAAATCTGTTTTATTTTAGAAAGCAAAGTAATACAAACAGTTTTAAATATACAAACTCAGTTGTGTCCAGTAAACATTTGGAAAAAAACACACTGCAGATATGAACATATTATCATTTAATACAAAGCTTTCTGCTTTGTATTGTACAGTATGTACTTTAAATAAAGTTTTGCATAATTTTAATTCTTTGAGTCCATTTGAAATATGTTTAACTTGAGCCATGCTTTTAAACTGAAATATTGCTTAAACACTGTATGTGTTGTGAAAGTATTTGGATAGTACCATTAGCTAATTATTGTGTGGTGGTCTGTTTATGCAAAACTAAATAAGACTAATATAGTCATGACACTTGTTCTCTCAGTTTTTTTCGGTTGGATTGGTGTCTAAGAAATATACACAGAAACAAACACACTAACAAAAAAACAAAAAGAGAAAGAAAGAGAAAGTGAGATAATACAACAACCCTGAAGATGTTTTAGTTGTTCTCTGTTGAAATTCCTCATAATTCAAGTCATACACTCATTCTATGTACTGTATAACTCCCCAAAAGTCAGTGCAGCCTCTGAGGTCAACAACAAAGCTTGGGCCTCATGTGAACGTCAGATGTGGCAGCAGATTGCTTTGTGGTGTCTTGGATACAAATATTTGGGCTCTGAACTCAGTGTCAGAGCAGACACAAGCATAATGTATTTCTTTGTTAAATGCCTTAACATGCAATGTCTTGCTGTTTTACTGTGCATCTTTTGCATCTGTTGAAAACTACACTCATTTGCATGTAAGTAAATTATCACATTTCATTGTGACAAGAACATGAACTTCTAAAACTCGTTCACTCATAATTACAAATGTCAACTTAATGGTGGCACTAGTGTCAGTATTGCAAGTGTCAGCAGGATTTATCCTCTGTGAAACAAGAGTATTCAAAATATCATCTTAATCTATTGTAGAGATATTTCATTCTGTCTGGACCAGTGCAGACAACTGACCAATGGAGTGATATTGCCATCCCTATATGGCTAAAAAGACCCTTTATTTTGATAGTTGCAGCTTTGTGTGATTTCTATCACAACACTGCCACATACATCTTGGTCTTTATCTTCTTCCTCAGGTTAATTGGATATGGTATGGCTGTGGTTGTCATCGTAGATGGGTCACTGAAGAGGCCTACTAGGCACAGGCTCTCGGGCCCAAGGGGTCAGGGGCCCCAGTGAAGAATTGTGAAGAGACTGTTAACCTCTTCATTGGAAAGTCTACAAACAACAACAAAATGCAGAGAAAATGGATGCAACAGATATAGGGAGATACAAAACAGCTAAAAACAGACATTTAGTGACTACAAAGAGAATGAAAATGCTGCTGAAAGACAAGCAAAACATGAAAAACCTTACAAAATAGAATCAAAAGCTGTGACTATGGGTGCAAAATGACTATGGAGAGATGCATAACTAGTCAAAATGGTAACAAAATGGCTAAAAAAAGACACAAACCTACAACCACAAGAATACACAAACTGATAACAGATCTTGTGGTTACTCTTACAAACGTAGGAGATATAGGGGCCTTTTACATGTCTGTGCCCAGGGGCCCAATCTTTCATGATCCATCCATGGTTGTCATAGTCTGAGCGAAGTGTTGACTTGAGTTGTGTTGAGCCATGCTGCGTGAGTGTGCCCTGAGCTGAGAACACCACTCTGTAAGCCAGACCCAAGGAGGATGTTCTCAAGTGGAGGAACCTAATCTCTCCCAGCAGGGATCCAAGCGGCTCTGTAAGTGTATGAATAGAGATAATATCTCTATAATGAGGCCTGTTTTGTACCATGAAAGTCTTCAAAAGGGTCTGAAACCCAACCTCCCTCGTAGCATTGACAATCCCTCAATAATAGCTCCCTATTATTAATTGTTTTGCCTGCCTCCTAAATCCATGTCCCTCTCTGTCTCTCTTTTGCTATTGTAGCTGTGTTTTAGCCACTCACCCTTGACCTGGTGCTTTTAAGTGTACTGATATTCGTCCAATTTGCAATTCCATGCTGGATTTGTATTTGTTTTCCTTGTTTAAGATAAAACTGTGTCCAGATACATTTCCAGGCACAATCTACATTCTCCTAACTGTAGATGCTAAGGTGCAAAGAGTTAGAGCGCTCACATAAGGAAATTATTCGATACATATTATTCATAGGCAGTAAATTCTTATAAGTTCAGTGATTATGTAATTTATTCTTTCAGCACGTCCAACACTGCCTGTGTTGTTGGTTTAGACCCAACACAGGTGTGCATGATATTTTTGAGCTGTCCACTGTGGTTGGCTGACAAAAATCCAGACATAGTTAAAGGAATTGACCAGACCATCACAACTCAGCCCTACTGAGGAAATGGCCTTTTGCATATTCCGCTTCGTGACCATTGTCTATTGTCAGCAGCTTTATGGTAAATGGGTCGTCTATCTGATGCTGTGAAGAGTTTTGAGATGGGGCCTCTCAGTTCTTCACAGGACACTGCGCAGATAGCCAACTGATTGATAGTGTTTGATGAAAAGATGTGACTTGTCAGAAGAGATTAAATGTCTGTATCCTGTTATCTGATCTATCTGAAGCATAGAGGACAGAGGACTTGGACAGAAGAGGATGCTGGTAATGAGGACAGAAAGAAAACACAAACTCTGCATTTCTGCGATGGAAGAGTTCTATTACTGCCTGAAGTAAAGAAACTTTTGAGGGTGACACATCAATATTAAAGGTCTGATGTATACATGATTGTCTTAAATTCTGCTATTAAAATGCACTTACAGATAGTAGCATGACTCACATTACTTTTTAACTCATTCACTAATTGAATCCATCTTAAAATGCATGTTCAGGAAAATCCAGTAAGAGTAGTGTGAGTAACAGCCTGTGGGTTATTCTGATGTCTGTAATAATGGACAATAATGGTCATGTGATTTGATGAGTAATATTTTATAAGCAATGTTTGCATCAGTGCTTTGAAAGTTTACAGCAGAAAAGCAGCAAAGTGTGATTTTGTAAATAATAACATTTCCACTTTCTGCTCCATATGTGAATTCTTTGTCTCAGATGCCACATACTGTATGTGGAGGCTCATGGGAGGCTCCTTTAATGCAGTTTTTCCACACAGGACAGGTCACTAATTCCATGTAAGTGGTGCATACACACACACACACACACACGTAAGTGGCATCTACCAACACAAGCATCTCACAGAGAAGTATCCCGATCAGGTTTTACTGGCCAGGTGAAGCAGTTTCAAAACAGCCTTCTCTGCATCTGTTAAACAAATAGGGAGCCCCTACAAAGGTGTGCAAAAGAATCTACTTGATCAAAGTGTATGAGAATGGCAGCCTTGTCCTGGCCTGGCCATTATCAGGCTCCATGAATGCCTGTCTTCTCCTCTTTTGTCGGTCAGGGCATTGACAGTCACTCACCCGGCAATGACAGTCACACCAGCGCAAAGAGCCAGCCGCCGACAGGGGCCAACCACATCAAACGAGGCTGTCAAGGGGCCCTGCTCGTGAACCGTGGCAACAAACACCTCCTGATCCTCACCTACAGCTCAGCAGCAGACACCCACCGCTGTGCTCTGAGCCACTGCCTCCACTGAGAAAAGATGTACTGCCTGGACCTCACCCCCCCCCTCCGTCAAGTAGTGCTTGTATTAACCTTCAGCCTGCCGAGACACAAAGGGCTGCTAAAGTGTTTAAGAATGCTTTATGGATGCATGACAAGGAGAGGCTGACATTGCTAGGGGCAAAAATTACACAGGATGTGAATGAAATAAATTCAGTTTTACTTTCAATCTAAAGCTGAGTCACACTTGATTTAAACTTTATTATGTCTGAACTTCAAAACACTACTGGAAAAAGAAGACAATAATGTTCAGTAAGCTGTGACAAGTATTTTGGTCAAATCAGCAGGAGAGCAAGGTCCATGTGTGTACTACCAGTTTCAGATTACATGAATGGAAATAAATGTAACCTAATCCGCAGTGTTTTTATTTCTTACAAAAAAGGAAATTAAATACCAATACATAAATAAATAAATAAACGAGAAATTTAGATCAAACAATAATTGCCAGAATTACTGCTGATTAAGTCCTGAGTCCTGACACAACATAGACACTATGTTGATATCTAGAATTTTGATCTATAGATTTTTAAGTTGTAGTTTCCATGCTCACAAAGAAGCTTGGAAAACTGCAATTTTCAATTTAAATTAATTTTATCATTTATGGTGAAGGTTTTGTCCAAAATTATTCCCAACCTCAGCTGCTGCATGTTCTTCATTTATGACTTTTCTTACCAAAACTATATAAAAGTGGTTTGTGAATGATATATTTATATAGATTTATATAGGTTGTAAACTAATATACATGTGTACATAATGCAAAAAATATGATGCCTAATGTAAGACAATCATTTTCAGTCTGGTCTTTTGGTCGACCTCTGGTTCTACTTTATTTGGATGTGTTAAGACTGCCATCTGTAGGCCAAACATAATAAACATACACTATCCGGATCAAACTCCTATATGAACATTTCACTTTAGTCACGAAAAAACAATCAAAACAAAACATTAACAAGTGAAGTTCTGCTTTTAAAATACTAAAAAGTAAAATAATGCATTGATGAATTGTAAAAGTAATTTGAGTTTTATCTAAAAATGTTCTATATAAATATTATAATATTTGTTGAATTGCTGGCATTTAAAATACTGGTACTTGCATTATGTCCTAAATCCAAATCAGAAAGTATCCTGCTGGGAGGATATGGGATTAAAATAAATAAAATGTCAATATAAATACAAATAATACAAATAACAAAGTCTGTAAGGTTATCATTGGTTATTCAAAAATAATAAGATATAATTCCTTGAGCTTTTAGTGATTGTTCACACTCCTGTTCAATTGGTGGCGGTAGTGCACCATTAGTTAGGCTGCAAGCTGCCGATTAAAAAATAAAAAGTCTCCATCGAGTTATCTGCGATCTCCTCATCACGCCTGACGCGATGATGGTATGTACTCGAAGCTCTGTCGATTAGCTCAGTCTGTTTTAAGATGGCAGCCTCGTGTTGAGAATAACGCGGTTGTTGCATGTCAACATGTCCCTTCTTAGAGTCTGCGCCTTTGCCAAGTGCGTGAATCGCCGCAGTTTGGTTGAAAAGTGTGTTGTCGGTGTGTCTTTTGCGGACTGTTGTCAGCTGTGCGCGTCGATGAGAAGCGGCGCGGTGAGGCGGATATCAGGTGAGCCGGTCTCAGATTGATATCACTGCTCCTGTGACGGACACTTGAGGGAAATATCAACGTGCTGATGTGTGTAAAATGTTTTTGTTACAGCCCGTTTAAGATTCAGTCTGCACTAGGCTGGGAGTCAGGATATTACTATTATTATTATTAAATTATTGTTGTTACTATTGTTATTATTATTGTGCAACATTTACTCTACGCTGTGAAGTTAAATCAGGTTGTTTTTGTTTTAACAGAGACACGTTTGCAGCTTCAACAGAGAAACGTTTCATTTATAGTCCCAAAGACAGAAGATGCAAAGAAACGCGTGCTGGAACAGTCTCAGCTGCTAGACGGTATGTTTGTCATGCTGCCACATTTCTAACCAGTGTTAAGTAGCAGATCATACATTTTTGCTATGTCCTGTGTGTTTGTACTGCCAGTCTGTAAGAAAACAGTTTTGTGTACTCACTTTAGATGCCTTTTTTGTTTCTCCCTCTCAGTACTTGAGGCCAGGATCCAGCAACTCCAGTCTGACATCTTTCTAGATGTCCAGCATGCAAAGGTGCAATTTGTTGAAGCTCCTTCGTCTGGAAGAGGGATTTCATCCAGTAGGGGTGCGAAAAGCACACCTCAGCAGAAAACAGACATTCTGAAATCAGGACAGATTCTTGCTAAAGGAGCTTCTAAATCCCAGCCTAGCCGCTGGATAGAGAAGTTAACTCAGGAGAAGAAAAACAAACAGCAGAAACAGCAGCACCTCCAGCAGACAATACAGAAGAATGTCAAGGAGAAATCGGTCGTCAAATCTAAAGGTAGCAAAGGCAGCACGATGCACCCAGGTACATCATATAAAACTATATTGACCACAACTGCAAAGACTGCATCATCACTCACAAAGAGCAGAGGGCGCATGAAATTATCTGATAAAATTCGTGCTGCAGTTTCTTCAGCATCTACTTCTGCAGCTGCCACAGCAGATAATGTCTCTAGAGGAACATTGAAGGACTTTAGACTTCAGCTTCTCAGAGAAGACGTCCAGATGGTTACTGATGCCGACGACAAGGTGGAGCAGCTGGAGAGGAGGTATAGTCAACATGTGAGCCACTGGACGTCTTCAAGCTCAGGGGTAAGCCCAGTAGATCTACAGGACAATGGTGAAGGAACTACGTGTAGGGACATCCAGCTCAGCATCCGCTCTTACCTGGAGGCATGTGTGTTTGCGAGAGACATTAACCGGGCACACCATTTCCTGCTTAGCCAGCACCGAGTTATGAGTCGCCGTAAACATTTGAAGACGGGCACCTACAACATCATGATGAGGGTTTGGGCTAAGAAAGTGAGTTCAACAATTAATATGCAATGTTTTTAAAACTGTGTTTGACTCATGTAATTGGGCGATCTAGGAGAATATTCTGCATTTGAGTGATTTTTTTTTTTTTTTTTCTTTTTTTTTAATTGGATGAAATTAGCACTTGTGTAACTCCAGCTTTTTTTAAGCAAGGTGTTTACAAAGTTTGTGTGATGTTTACACAATCAAAACATTTTAATATATCAAGAGTAAATATTATTACATCACATATTCTGAATTACAAACACATGAACATTCCCCTGGTTCGCAAGTTGTTGATAGTCTGTCTAGAATTGTTCTGAACAAGGTTTTTAATATTGAGTATCTGCTGATACCAAGTCCCAGTCTGATAGTTGTTTTCCTAGAGTCATCATGGCGACTACTTGCAACATTAGTTTCATTTGCATTTTAGCAAAAGACCCAAGTAAATTCAAATATGTCTTAAATAGCATAATTTCAATTAGTGCAGCATTGGAATAGTAAAACTAGACCACTCAAAATGAGCAATTGTGGAAATTTTGACAAACTTCAATATTCTAAGGAGAATCTGTAATGAACTGAGACGCAAATGTGTTTTAGGTATTTATTGTCTTTGCAAAGTGGTCACTGTCATGACAGAGGGATAAATCAGTCTGCCAGAGAGCGACAGAGAAACAGAGGGCACAATGAGTTTTATACAATATTATTAGGATGGATACAGAAGCTGCTAGAGCCAGGCTCTCTGGCAGGGAACACACAGGTTAAGTGAGTTGGGACGTTCTAGACAGAAATGCAGTGTTTATTTTTTAGGTGAATGTAGCTCTGTTCCTACCGCTTCATGAAATGCTCGCATTGCAGGCATTTTAGCTTCATTATGTTGTACGACAACATTGTGTTTATGACACCTGCATGACAGTAGGTGTCAAACAAAGGATCAGGCTTAGGTTTAGCTCAGTAAAGCTGATATTGATCAGGTAAAAAAACAAAACAAACCGACTTGTTTGGCCCTGATACCGAGCTAACCCTGAGCTAACTGAGCAATTGTCATTTGTTTTGTCGGAGAAAAAAAACATTTCTGGACTAAACATTGTTGAAGTTTACCTCAAGGCAAAGTTCAATGGCACTCCTGTGTCTGTGTTTATAGGGCACATTAAATCAGATTGGACGTATATTTATTCTGCTAGAAGAGGCTGGTCTGAAGCCAAATCTGGAGTCCTACTGTGCTGCTCTGGAGTCCATGGGCCGCAATCATAACTGCTCACCAAGAGTCATCGCAAGGTATGTGCGCACATACAAACTACTTGTGAAGAAGGATTATGAAGAGCTGCTTTAAGAATTCCTTATTAAATAACCTTAACTTAAACTTAACCTTAAAGTCAGCACCTTACAGTTCAGCGATTTTCATGGTGGGGACTAGGAAGGTACACACACATATTCAAATATACATTAAAGACGTGTATAATTTAGGTCATGGGATAGAAGCTTCAGTTTTTTAAAAAGTGGCAATGCAGCAATACTCAGCTTTACCAGCAGGTGTCAAGCTATTCTCAGGGCCTTTTTTGTAACCACTTTTGCAACATGCTGTTAGTTTTGGCTTACACTTTTCTAATAACTCCAGCTATTACTACCAATAATTTTATATACTTTTTAATCTTAAGAAAGTGTCAGTAAAGTATCAATCTTTCTTTAAGATAAGGCTATGGCTCTGCTAATTCCTAGTTAGCATGTTCAGCATCAACAGTATTTCTTTCGTCTTGTCATATACAGATATCAAGCTGCTATTTTGTGCTTTGTGTGTTCGTCATATATTTCTTTATTACTATTAAAAGCATTAGATTGAGTGTGATTGAATTTCTTCGACTATCATAATTACACTTGTCATTTGATTTCTTGAATTTAGTTGTGAAAATATTTTTTTGGTATGTCTGTTATTGTTCTGTTTACAGTGATCAGTGCCTATTTTTTATTAAACCTGTAGCTACTGTACCAGTTCTGATATTGTTTCCATGGCAACTCAGTGTGACATGATTATTTGCAAATTTTTTGTTGATTGTGGAAACCTACATTTTAATTCTTCTTGCTTTTACAAGTCCACTTAAAACAGTTTTGGCTGTGGTAGCAAGCTTACACTGTGAATCTGACTCTTTAAGTTGTTACAGTGCATCAGAACTGTACTGACATGAATTGTGATGCATTTAATCATTATTATTATTATTTTGCTCATACACCATAGCAGTTCCTTTGCATTTTTTCCATCAGTGACAGCCAGCTGGTAACCTAGTTGTGTGTCAGCAGCAATCAGGTCATCCAGACAAATCACTGTGTTATTAATTCCTTGTTATGTGTCAGGCTCACACTTAGATTTATTACATGTTTAGCACACAAAACACCACTGTGCACAGCTCACAGCCACAGCTGAAGACTACATGTGTCACAGTGTATGCGCCTGTTCGATGGCAGCCAGTACAGTCAGCTGGTCTGTTGCCCAGGCAGTGGCAGGGCTCATATTGAATTTTCTTTTTTTTTTTGAGTTTTAATTTTAGTCAGGACTTACAGCAGAAAAAAAAAACACCTGAACAGTGGTTGTTGGGTCCATTTGCACTTATACATATTGCTATAGATACAGTGCTGAACATGCACTTGATTAGGATGCGTGATCTCTTTGAAATAGCCTGTCCACACTCATCAGTATATATAAGCTGCGACAGATACATGGAAACTAAACATGTATTTCCTTAGCTAGCTTAGTTTCTGTATCTGAAAGGTAAATTGCAATACAAAAGTGACTTTGATATTTGTTTTGAGGTAATTTAGAAATAATGTCACCATTACATGTTTTGGTCATCAGTGATCACTGATCTATTGTACAATGTATTTCAGAATGTAATGTTTTTCTGTGAAACAACAAACTTCTAAGTGACCTCAAATGGACAGTCTCTCTACAAAAAAAGCCTTGTTTGGAATTTTTTTACCCTTTTCAAAGATGTACAAACATTTAGAAAGAATCTCAACAGATAGATTTTAATTTAATTGCCTGAAAAAATGCTGCTAATCGGGGAAAAAAATCACAACTCATGTCTTTTAAACATGATGGCATTAGTTACTATAAAAGTAATTGGTGGTTACCACTTCATTGATCATTTTAAAACCTGCTCTTGGTTGACTTTGTGCGAAATGCCTGAATTCACAGTTAGTTGTGGTCTGTCTAGAGGCGGCACAGGTTTTTCTCAAAACCTTTAGTCTTCAAGGTTTGACCTGTGAGTTTGGATGCAGCTAGTTTCTAATTACACCTATGGGCAAACTAGCCCATTTCTACAACACGATCTTGCTGTAAGAAGATATAGCAATGACCGTCATGACACTGCTGGCTTGATTATTTGTTTAAGAGCTTCATCAGACTCCATCACACTGATTACTGTACACAAAGAAGCCCACATACTTTCCTTCCAGACCTTGGGGACATCACCTTATTCTGTGTGGTCCAATAGCAAGACAGATGGCAGGGCAGTAGGGTTGCTGTTGGGTATCTGGTTGGTCCATCGATCACTGTAAGCTGATGCTTATATGACATTGTTGTTTTGCAGTGGTGCACCCCTGCTCAGTGTCTGGCCAAGCAGCCGTTCTTTTTTGTTACCTTCCTCACATCATTTTCTCTGTCCCTCAATTTATTTTTCGCTTTTCGCAGTTGTTTTCTTCCTCCTTATATTATGGCCTGACTGCTGTGCTCTTCTAATATCACTCTCACCTCTGAAGTGTCCCCTGCAGCATCTTTGCCCTCAGTGTACCAATCTGTTCCCCTCTCTCTGTCTCTTTCTCTCTCTCACACACATACACATACACACACACACTCATATCAACTCACTGACTTACACACACACTTATCCCTTAAAGTTTTCCCTTTGTAAGTGCCATGTCCTCTAGAGCTCTTTGCTCCCTAGGGTGCAGCAGAGCAGTCACCAGGCTCATTATGTGCTATCTTTCAACCTCTGTGCCTGCTTTGTTCCTCTGGACCACACTGCCAGCACCCAGACTAATCCTTTCTTTGTTCAGCCCTCTCTCATTTACTCAGACCAAAATTACACATTGCATCACAAGAGACTCCAAGGCATGAGTAAAAATATTCTCAATTTTGACCTCTTTGTCTTATTTTAGAAATATTTCCAAAGATACAGCTATGTCTTCTATTCCAGTAACTGTTTTCATGTATTTATTAATTCAGATGTACAACCCTGCTCATTTGTGAGTGGATTAAATCACACTGGAAGTTGCACAGTCAGGGTTTCCTTCAGGTGGTAATTGGTGTATGTTTTAATTGTGTTAAAGAAGAGCAGAGGTGTCTCATCATGTTTTCTCATCTTTCTCACTTCTGTTTTTTGGTTAAGCTATGCAGTTCTGCTGTTTACCACTAGGCGGCAGTACAGCCAAACAAAGTCTTCAGACTACTCAGAGGGTTGGACTACTAAGTGTGCATGATACTAACAAGGTTCCCTCTGTAGAATTACAGTATTTATAATTATGCACATAAAAAATGCATCGTGCACACTGTGGGTCATACTAAATAGAAAACAGTATTTGGGTGACCTTCAGTTGCCCACTTAAGCCAATTAACATGCATTGAAGCACTGTATGAAATACATCACTAATTGTATAGTTTCTACATAATTGTTTAATTTATAGTATGTGACCTTTCCATTTGTGATTTTCCTTAAAGTTCATGAAAATACATTAATTTACACAAACAAAATATTTCTAACTTTAGCTCTTGTGACCCACTAATACCAGAAGAAAAGATGAAATAAACATCCACCAGGCTGAAAATATTAATTCACTGCCCTTCTTATGTATAAATCTAATGAAGTTATGAAATAGTCATGGTATTACACCTCTCATTTGTATTCTATAGACCAGTTGCACATTGACATTATCTGCATTCTGCAGTCCTGTCATGGTGAGTGAGATTCTGTTTAAATAAACATTTCACTGTCATCAGTGCCCATCTGCCTCTAGATCAAACTCATACCTCGAGTCTGAAAGGCCTGTCAATGCAATGGACTACTGTAACTCACTCCTCACTGGCCTACCTCTCAAATCACTTCATAAACTACAACTTGTCCAGAACTCTGCTGCCCGAATCATCACCAGAACTCCATTCTCACATCATATTACCCCTGTCCTTAAACAACTTCACTGGCTCCCTGTGTCCTTCCGTATAAACTATAAAATCCTCCTCCTCACCTACAAAGCCCTCCACTCTATTGCCCCACCATACATCACTGATCTACTTCATATCTATTCTCCGCCTCGTACTCTCCGCTCCTCCAGTTCCACTCTCCTCTGCACCCCTACAGTGAAAGGCGCCATGAAATAAAATTTATTATTATTATTATTATTATTAAATACTTAAATAGATTTTTTTTAAAGTGTCGATCAGGGTAGATTAGACAAAGACAGGAGAGTTCCAAAATAAAATAATTAATCAAGGATCTAGCAAGCTGTATTATTATCTTAGTCCTGTTCCCACATCAACAGGCAGGTCAGAAGGTTGTGAACTTTGAACATGTGGTCAGATGGTACCGTGGTTTGTCTTTAGTTAGACACCAAAAAAATAGGCAAATGTGATAGCACACTAACACTTCTAATTTCATTTATTCAAATCACCTAAATATGGTGACTCTAAATTGCCCATAGGAGTGAGTGTAAGTGTGTGTGGTTGTTTGAGTCTGTGTGGCCCTGTGATGGACTGGTGACCTGTCCAGGGTGTACCCCTGCCTTTCACCCAAAGAGAGCTGGGATAGGCTCCAGCATATCCCTGTGATCCTAAATAGGAAAAAGCTGGTATAGATAATGGATGGAAACCATCTAAATATTCCTCTAGATCAGAGGTGAGCACTGAGGGCCACAGCCCTGCTTGTTTTCCAACTATCCCTACCTTAACAATGCTGATTACCTGGGTCAGGTGTGTTCTGCCTGACGCTGGAAGGTACCAATTCATTTTGTCTCCCCCCACTTCCACCTTCATCTGAGATGGTATGAACACACCTGATCCAGGTAATCAGCATTGGGTAGGGGATAGTTGGTAAACAAGCAGGGCAGTGGCCCTCAAGGAACATGGATTACCCACCTCTGCTCTAGATGTTTGTTAAAAACTGCCCATGAAAATAAATGTCATCCAACAATAGAGCTTTTCCCACTGAACACTGTGGGCAGGGCTTTAGTCAAAATGTGAATGAAGCAGCTGCAAAATTACTCACTACTCTGCAGAGTGACAGTGTGTCACAATATCTGTAACCATGGTAACTACATCCAACAAAAATGGTTGCATTTTTTTCATACTAAATAAACTTTAGTGGCATTTAAGAGGCAAATAACTGTTGAGTCATTAGATCTGTTGAGTAAACCTTGATTAAGGTCCAGCAAAGACTTGATGAACTGTACTATATGTCCCTGTATATCCAGGTGCCTGAGGCAAATGGAGGAGGACAACCTGTCTGTAGATGATCTGTTCAGCCAGTGTGTGTTTCGACAAGATGAGCGAGACATGGTGCTGAAGGCCGTGCGCATTGTCCAGCCAGAGTACCAGCCCAAAGTCACCCTGACTGCAAGCCAGTGCTCCACATCACTGATTCAGGACTTCTATACCCAGGTATAACAGGCTTTGGTGTAAGAAGACATACAGTGCTGTGCAATGACTTTCTTTTAAAAATAAATAAATAGTTATACACACATCACTTCTATAGGTGCTAGGCTATCCAAATGATCCATTCTGGATCTTTGTCAAGTCACAGTCGTACAAAATATTATAAAATCAAATGCCACATTAATATATTACTTACAGCCATATGGGCTGTGACACTTCAAAAAAAGAAATGACTTTCTTTTCAGATGTTTGCTGATTAAATTGTATTCACTGATATGTAAAATTAGACAAAACTCAATTTAAAATTATTTAAAAATGTTAAAACACCCCAGAAAGTATTCAGATGTCACCATGTTTTTGGACACTTTATCGTGTTGTAGGTTTGATTATAAATAAATATAACAGCTTTTTATGTCCATTAGTCTGCACTTTGTACCTAAAATTACAATGTGAAAAACATGGTTTTAGAATTTATTGCAAATTTATTAAGAATCAAAAACTGAACCCCCCCATTTACAAAAAGCATTCAGTATTTGTATAAGCTTTGTTGGCAGCAAACACAGCTTTATGTCTTCTTGGATATCGCTCAAAGTCTTCACACACCTGGATTTGGGCAGTTTGTCCCATTCTTCATGGTAGAGGCCCTTAAGCTCTGTCATATTGGATGGGAAACATCTGAACTGCCATGTTCAGGTATCTTCTCAGGTGTTCTGTGGATCTTAAGTCTGAACTTTGTCTACCCCACCTTTGGGCAGTCAGAGACTTGTACTGAAGCGACTCCACCAGCGTATGCTTTGGGTCACTGCTATGCTGGAAGGTGCCCAGCCTATAGACCTTGTGTTTGACAGCATTCATTGTTCCCTTAGTTCTGACCAGAGTTCATGTAGAACTATTTTCAGAGTGCTACAGCAGATGGTCTGACCCTCACAGAGTCCTGATTTTGGCAGTGTGGACTTAGTCTGGGAATACATGAACAGACTGGGTCACCCTGAATTTAAGAAGAACTGCAGCAGCTTCTCCAAGGTGCTTCAAAGTACCAGGAGAAACTGTGTGCAGGTCAAACTATAGAGAACTGCTGCTGGTTTAAGGGCAAAGGGCAGTGCTGCAAATACCGATTACATTTCAAGTTCCCTTCACTACACTTTGTATGAAGTTAATTGGTAAATGAAAAACTGTTTATGAAGCTTATATTAAAAGTTTCCTATGTATTTTTGGAGCCTAAAACTTTTGCACAGTACTGTATAACTCTAAATAAAGGTAAGAGTTATTTTAAGGCTGACACTACGTTATGCCTGTTGAAGAAGCAGAAACCCAGGGAAGCTGTCAGAAAACTCCAACGTGACTACAAAAGATTTAATTGTCACCCCTTCACAGCCAGACAGGCACCGACCTATTTATAGTGATCCAACCATGCTGTCTAATAGGTCCTCTGCTTTCCACGCCTCTACTCCTCTCACCTCTACTCCCTTTCCCATGTCCCTTCTACTCCTGATTCTCATATGATTCACTAACAGCTTTTTTTTTTTCACAATTGCAGTATTTGTAGCCTCAATATCGACAGCATATTCCTCTTATCTGTGTTTTGACTGATATATTTTGGGTTCTCTTAATTTTAATTTGTGATGGTAACAATCAGCAGGTCATGTATTTTTATCTTGTATGTGAAACTGTGCTGGTCAGTGGTTTGGGACACAGGTCAAATGTGACTGTTCCATTACAGTGTCCTCTGATTGCATTTATAAGGTTGACTAACTGGTTGCTTGGTTATCTGAGTATGACAGTGATGTTTTGGCAGGCTGCCTTAATGACTGAAAGGCTGTCCAAATAACTGGCCCACTAGATAAGAGAGTAGCAGACTCAGTTGCCTCTGGAGGATTTTGAATTGGTTTTAGCAGCAGACATGCCATCTAATTAGAATATTGTTTACTGGCAGCAGACAGAATTTTGATTAAGCTGTAGACTGCAAAATGCAGTTTGATCTAGTTTCAACTTCTCACCAGAGATTGCCTGGTATTCTCTCATTTGATTATTATTATTATTTCCACTGTTTCCCCATTTTATCAATATGCATTTATTATTGCTCACCGTACTAAATACAGGTTATTTCAGGGAGAGTGGAACTATTTAAATAAGTCCAACACAATAATTGAAATTGACTCTTTGGTGTCTTTGATTGCTGGATTTATTAGCCGTTTTGTTTTTAATATCTCAGGGCTTGATAATTTTTTCGTCTCTTCTCACTTGAGAATAATGAAATGTTTATTTGCTTTCTTGTAATCCTGAGACGGAAGCACAGATAAACACTCTCATGGCAGCTGACTCAGGTGGTTTTATGACCTGGCCTTTGCTGGGTGGCGTTGAAAGGCTTTCTTTACTTCTTGCCCTGAATTGATTCTGCCAGGCAAGCCTTATTCCCATGGCATGTCCCATAAATAAAGTGGTTACATAAAGTCTCTGTCTTGTGGTCCTAATATCTTGTGGTTGGGTTAAAAAAGTGCTTTGATATCATAGTTATTCCTCTGTGTGTGTGTGTTTCTCGTGTTTGTGTTTTAGAGGGCAGACCACCACTACCCTAAACTGGATTTTACTCAGGAGGAGCTCCAGGAGCGTTTCAAACGTCAGCTCAGCATGGAGCAGGCCTGCACTGTCACCATCGACTCTGTAGAGGCTGCCAAAACTGTCACTGAAAACATGGCCAAAATGGTAAACAGACCCAGCTGCTTTATAGTCTTCTGTCATCGTCAGTGCAGACTGCTAGAATTGTAGAATTGTAGATTAACAGGTCTGTGATAATGAAACTAATCAAATAACTCACACTAAAGTGTTGTATGTAATGGAGGTTTGTTAATAATAGATGTTGGGGTTTAGGCTTAAAATCTTTACCCATCCTTTTTGGTGAAGTATTTGTAACCATTAATATATTATTGTGATTTATATATACTTGTATTTATAATAGCATTCTTTCTGATGCAGTAGTTTGAAGAAAAAATAGAACAAATCGGATGTCTCCTATTAGAAAGAAAGATTACATTTCCAAGCATACATTATATCAAGACTGTATGTTAACAAATTGTTATTTACAAAGTGATGATTTCTTGACATTAAAATGATTTTTACATCTACGGGAATACATTCTCATATAAGCAGAGGTTCTCTTGTTTAAATGAAGTAATATGCATTTCAGTCTGATAGGCTAGAGGAAGAGTCCTCGTATTCCTGTGGTGTGCCTTCTTTCCAACTCTGCCATTTAGAGTCCAGCCTAGCTCATCTTTCTCTGCAGATGGGCAAAGTGGGAAACAAGCAGGCAGAGAGTCCCTGGTGGTCAGGAAGCATTTACAGACAGGCAGGGCAGAATAATAATGTATTGTAATGGAAGCCTCGAGAGACAACACAGTCACCTCTTTATCCACAATCCAAACTGCTTCTCGATCTTTGTCTGACAGAGTAAAAGTTTAAAAAAATGAACATTTACACACAATCCCAGGTTTGAATAGCACATACTTTTATCTTCTCTACAGTACGTCTGTATGTACACATGAGCCAACCCACTTAACTTCAAACTGGGGATGCACATTTTCCTGAAATCTGTTTTTATGTTAATGAAAACAAATAAACCCTTTAATAAATTTATGTATGTGCACTTGCAGGTAATGCATTTTCAAGCCAATACTACAGAAAGTATTCAGACCCCTTCACTTGTTGCATTTTATTTGGTCATAGATGTAATTTTAAATTGGTTCAAGTTTTTTAATCTTATCAATCAATACTGATTAACTGATGATGACAAAGAAAGAAGTGTTTCAAAATTGTTTGAAATGAAAATCTTCAAGGCATGGGTGACTTCCATTTGTGCTGTCGTTTCAGAGGGAGCTGCTCACAGAGCAACGTGCTCGCTGGCAGAAGATCCTCCTCCAGGCCCTGAGAGAGAGCAAGATGATCCTGGCTAAAACTAACACCAAGGACTACAGACTTAACCTTTATCCCTACCTCTGTCTGCTGGAGGATAGGGAGTATGTTGACATCATGCTACAGGTATAATGCTACCTTCCTATTCCAGCCTACAATTCAATGAAATGCCAGAAATGTGAGATTTAGACATTTGATTGACGTTAGCTTTATTTTAGTGCAACAAAAAAATGATGTGTTGTTATGTCACTGATATCTTTTTGTTTTCTTGAAGTTGCTATTGTGTGCCACCCAACCAATCTGGGAAACCATAGAAAACAAATCAAGTAGCTGACAGTAACAACAGCTGGAAAAGGCTTTATCTTTGGCAGCAAAGGAGAGCATGTGTTTGATCAGACACCTTTTGTAGACCAATTGCCAGGGTGTATTGTGATTTCTGAAAAGACAGTTTTCACTTTGATTATCACTCTAACTGAAAGATTGCTTTTTCATTGAACTAAGCCAGACCTAACAAAAGCCTCAGGCATCCTTTTGCTACTGTTTTCATCAGCTTAACCTGTCGGACTGTGTCTTGCTCTTATCCAGAGTGTTGCCAACCTGCCTCCCAGTGGAGAGTCACTGAAGATTTTAGCCAGAGATCTGGGCAACAGGGTCTACACCAAGTACTCTGTGCGACAGAAGTACCGTAATCAGATGGTGGAGAAGTTGACCAATATTTACAACACATATACAGAGCTGCTGGCCAACGATACCAAGGTACATGAAATGAAATCATATTTCATAATTCATTACACATTTTGTTTAAAATCAGCTGAGCAGTGCTGTTATTGTTGAGCTGAACTGATACCTTCTGTTTTTGTCAACAAATGTGGCTGTTTCTGTACAAGTGCTGCTTTTCTTTCTCGTCCTAGAAACCACAACGAATGACTCATTTGTGTTTACTCTGTCTTAGTCTCAGATATTGCCATGTTATGAAACCAAAAGTGGTGAATTTTAAATTTAAATAATTTGTTTTGTTTTTAAGATACTTAGATTCAGATTTTTATTTGGTCAGCAAATGTCACTGCAATTAAGAAGAGAGCTGACTCTATCGCTGCTGTGCGGAATAAACCACCTCTGCATATTAGACAGGAGCCTACACTCTTCATTTCTACATCTCTACTTAAAACTCATTTTTATTCCATGGGCTTTAACTTAGCATGAGACACTGATCTTGTTTGTTTTTATTCTATGATAGTTGGTCTCACTTCTGCTGCTACTGTAATTTTTGTTCTTTTTTTAGTGCCTTGTCTTATTCTTTTGTTACCTGTTATATGTCCTATGGCTTTTTATTATTTATTTATTTTAGTTATTTTTGGTGTAAAGCACTTTGTGTCAGCTGTGGCTGTTTTTAAAGGGCTTTATAAATAAAGTTGTATTGTAAGAGAGACCTAATAACAAATTGTATATTTACAAATTACACAGTGGATACTTTTCAGATGTGTTTATAATGTCTGTTTATACATTCTGTTGTAAGAGATGAACTGATGGTGCAGAGAATCACATGTAAAAAACGGTCGCTCAGTGTATGTTTTAGCAACCATTAATAACAATGTGATTGTGAATTACCGAATGGTGGCAGGGATCTTAGTTTCCTCAGTGGAATTTTACAGCCATAATCACTGACTCGGTCTTCCACCAGTGTTTTAATGGTCCTGGTGCACTGGGGAAATCACTAATGTCATCAAGACTATAATGAGAAAGAGCTCATTATACTACCGTAGCTTAGTTAGGATAGAAGTTAGTTAAGGTGTTTACTATATGTTAATTATTTCACATATAGCCTTTGTAGTTAAATTTATGCTTGTTATGGTGTTTTTTTTTTTTTTTGTTGATACCAAACATTGGTCTGAGTTCCCATTTTACATTTTCATGCCTCAATTTTAAAAGCTACACACCACACCACCACACAGTGTTGAGGTCATTCATCCCAATGGCAGTCAGACCATAATACATTAGCTACTCCATATATGTGTGTGTGTGTGTGTGTGTGTGTGTGTGTGTGTGTGTGTGTGTGTGTGTGTGTGTGTGTGTATATATATATATATATATATATATATGCGCATGTGTGTGTGTATGACTTGCTAAACCATAGTGAAATGTGATTTTACTGAGTGTTTGTTGAAGCCATCTTTTATTCTTCCCCCTCTAGCTGTGTGACCTACTTCCCAGAGAACAGTGGTGTAAGCTGGAGATGGAGCAGAGTTCAGGACCCACGCTTCAGGGTGGTGAAACAAGCTGGCCATACATAGTAACCCTGGAGTTGGGCACTTACTTGGTGGACATCATGGTGAAGAACCTTAAAATAAATAGTGACATCCTGAACCCAGCTTATGACAGGAAGCTCATCCCTGTCCTCTACCACATGTACACATTCCGTAGCACCCGACAGGTATGTTAAATGTGCAATTATCTTTTCCCCAGGATATCAAAGTTGTTGAGTTGTTGACTGCTGAGGAAATGGCTGCGATGCTACAGTGCTTTTGCCAAATAGACAGGGACATAGACATGATCCTTTCTGCTGTGTGACTGTTGTGCATAGAGTGTTTAAGGATTATAGTGAAAAAGGGTCTACTGGAAACTAACATTAAAAAAGTATTCAGAATAATTTAAAATAAGAAATGAAAATGTTCATTGTTGTTCCTAAAGCAGTCATGAAATTATTTGCATCTTGACTTTTAAAAAATTTCAAACAATTAATTTGATCAAAAGATGGATTAGATGGATCAATTAAAGTTTAGGTAGTGGTGGGTTTTATCAGTAAGGAAAGAACCATTGCGAAACAGAAACAAATAGAAAACACACACACACACAGAAGCCTTCATTTCAGAAGCACACGATTTCTGTCACTTTAATGCTGGCTACCTTGAACACTTGAGCACCCTCCTATCCAGCGTGAAGCTCCAAAAACTGTGAATTATAAAACCTTTTCCAGTTGAGTAAGATGAATGGGTTCCAGGCTAATCCCTTTTTTAGTGTTCTCTTAATTGGTTTGCTGATTTACTGCCATGGGACCCTGCAGGAGGGTGAAGCAGCCATGTCAGCAGAGAGAAGCAGAAAAGGGGGAGAGAGAGGATTGTGGATCTCTTGACCTAAATGCACTCTGACAAAGTGATATACCACGGAACAATTTTATTATTGTGCATTTCATATTCCTCCATTTCTCCCCTGTTTATCTAGTATTCTCCTTTTTTTCTGTCTTAGAGGTTAGCCCATCAGGGGAGCATCCTAATGATTTTACAGCACAGCGTGACAGTCTGACTCATGCAATCGATGTTGAGGTGTTTTTAATTTTTTGTCAGGCTACTGTATTTCTTCCTAATGACGGTCTTTTGTCCAGGCCTACATGCTGTAGGTGTGGTGAATTACAACTAGGACACAATAAGCAAAAGTTTATTTCAAGCAGTTAACCAACTGCTCCTCTGCCACAAACAAGTATTCTCCATAATTAAAAAAAAAAATTGAAAAAGATCTACCAGATGATAAGCTGTAGTGTGTAAATGACTTTCTGGTGAACACTTTCAATAAAATGAAGATGAGAAATATGGTTTACCCTGGTTGTTTTGGATATATACTGTGCAGCAGTTGTTCATTGTTCTTAGCAGCAGTGATTTAAACTGCTGTTAAACAGATGTCTGTATTTATAACTCATCTTCTGTTATGTATTTTATCAGAATTACACTCAAACTAAATTCTACTGTCATGATTAACACTGACCTGATTTGTTGCAGAACAGATCACTGTTATTTGATATTGTTTATATTATGTATTAACAGAATCAAAAGTTTGACAGAAGTCATCTGCCCATTTGTGGTTTCTAATTGGATTTTTCATGAAATTGTACCCATCAGGTCGGCTTTATCAAACCACACCCCATCCTGACTCAGATGCAGCAGGAAGCCATGGAGACCAAGCTGACCTTTGACTCCTATGTGATGCCAATGCTGTGCCCTCCTGTGCCATGGATTTCTGTAAAGTTTGGTACCTACTTGCTCACACCGACTAAGATGATGCGCACAGTGGATGGGGCCACGCAACATGACATCTTGTTGGAGAAATGCCAAAACCTCCAAGCAGTCATGGACTCTCTCAACCAGCTGGGCAACTGCGCCTGGAGAATTAACAAACCCTTGTTGGATATTATCATCTCAATTTTCAATGATCGGGGTAGTGATAAGCTAGACATCCCGCCTCCGTTGTCAGAGGCTCCCAAAATACCCCACTTCAACCCCCAAGATCCCACGTACACTGCTACTGAAAAGGCCCACATGAAAAGAGAGGTGATTAATGCAAAAAAGAAATGCAGTGAGATGCATAGTCTGCGTATGGATGCACTCTATAAACTCTCTATTGCCAACTACATGCGGGATGAGATTTTCTGGTTCCCTCACAACATGGACTTCCGTGGCCGTACTTATCCCTGTCCTCCATACTTTAATCACCTTGGAAGTGATGTTACTCGGGCTATCCTTGTGTTTGCAGAGGGGAAGCCCCTCGGTCCCAAAGGCCTGGACTGGCTAAAGATCCACTTAGTCAATCTGACAGGGTTAAAGAAGAGGAGCTCTCTACAAGGACGGTTGGAGTACGCCAACACAATAATGGAGGACATATTGGACTCTGCCGACAGCCCTCTAAACGTGAGTCTGTCTTTATTGAATTTTTTAGATCATTGATGGCTCAGTCCAAAAATACAAGCATTTCTTGTTTAGTCAGTGATAATATCTACACATCGTTATTTAGTATAAATACATATGAATAACAGTTAAAAAACAAAGTCAAAATTATTTTATGGCAGTGTTTAGATGTGCAGGATAATGTGCCATGTGCTTGTATTTGTTTTGTCAGGGGAAGAAGTGGTGGATGAACGCAGATGAACCTTGGCAGGCTCTGGCCTGCTGCATGGAGATAGCCAACGCTATCAGATCTCCAGATCCAACACAGTGCATCTCTCATTTTCCTGTTCATCAGGTACTATTAAGCACTTTCAGAATTATTTACTGTTTACAGAGTTGCACACATGTATTTCACACATCAATTCAATATTCAATATTTCAATCTCCTACTAGTGTGTTAAGACATTTTATTAAAAATGTAAAAAAATGTAAATAAATTTTTCACTCAGGTAAAACAGATGAAAATATAACTGATTACAGAATATTATTTGCCAACACTTCAGGTCAATTTCAGGAACAGTCCATAGCCTCCTAAAAATAGCATGCCACTCAGGTCAGGTTTTCTAGTGCTGGTGTAGAGGGCACATCAAAGTTAACAAGCCAGTACCTTCTGAGACAGCTTAGGCCTGTTTCATCCGTCATAAACTGGTCACGCTGATCTAACAGACCAGACCACAGCTTAAGCTGTCCTGTATTGAAATCTAGTCTTTAGACCACAGCTTTTACTAACACAAACCAAAACAAAGACATAGTGTCAGTGTTGCATGTATTTCTGCTCCATTAATAATCAGCCCATAAATTGTGCAGCCTTCTGTCAGGAATTCATTGATTTCTGCTTTTAAACACAATCTGTGGCTTTTATAATGTAATGCAGCATAGTCAGAACTGCAAACCCTTGTTAAAAGCCTTGATATAGCATAACTTTTATTTTGCACTTGAGACTTGAATTTCTCAGTGTTATTTTTACTAATACACATTTTGTATTCTGTAACTTTTTTGAATGATTAATGCTAATTAGATTAAAGTTATTAAAATTGTCAGGGCAAGTTCCATTAAGGAGCACCAATAAAATGATTGGATGTAATTTTCCTGACCCCAGGCATCAGGCACTTTCAAAAGAATAAAACAAAAGGATGGCTGCACAATGGTTTAGTGGTTAGGACTAGTGCCTCTCAGCAACACGTTTCAGGGCTGGAATCCAGTTCGGCCCTGGGGTCTTTCTGTGTGGAGCTTGCATGTTCCTCCCCGTGCCAGTGTGGTTTTCTCCAGATACTCCGGCTTCCTCCCACAGTCCAAAGACATGCAAGCTGGGGTCGAATTGACTCTATATGTCCGCAGGTTTGAGAGATTGTCTGTCTCTGTGTGTCAGCCCTGTTATAGACTGGTGATCTGTCCACAATGTACCTCACCTCTCTCCCAGTGTTAGCTGGGATTGGGTGTAGCCCCCACCGCTACCCTAAATTGGACTAAGCAGAAGAGGAAATGGATGAATAGATTAAGACCAAAATATCCTGTGGGGGCACAGAACAGTATTAGACGACTGTTAGATTTAGACAGAAATAAGTGTAATCGTTCTGGCTCAAATAAATTAGCACCAGCTGTTTTTAAAAGAATATTGCTGCAAGGGTTTCAGTCAGTGCCACATTGAACTGCAGGAACTTAAGATGAAAATTGTCCTCTAGGCTAAATCTGACACTGTTGCATCAAATTGATGTTCATTAATGTCAATTGTCTGGATATACAGATAAATACATATTATAAACTAAAGGGTCTGCTCAGTAGGAGCGAATTTGTATGGCCTTTAGTTGCAGCTCCAGCACTTAACTGTCACATAATCTCACCAGAGGACTAGAGAGAAAAATGATCGGGGCCATGGAAAAGCATTTAGAGCAAAATTCACTGTGTCGCTTTGGAATAATAGATATGGCTATATTTTATGAACAGCCATTGTCATATCTTTTTTTCTCATTAAGAAAAGAGAACTACTGCTTGTGTATTTAATCTTTTACCTTTCTTTTTGCTTTCTCGTTTTTTTGCACCACTTTCTTTGTTGTTCTCAGTCAGTTCAGGTGTCTTTAGATAATCTGATGCGGTCTCATCGATCCTTAACCCTTATTTTGCTGCCATCTTCCAATCTTATTTCTGTAATTCTTACGCTGTCGCAGTTCTGTCCTCCTCCACATCAGTGCTGTAATTTTACTTTTTTCTACCTGTCCTCCAGGATGGTTCCTGTAATGGTCTCCAGCACTACGCTGCTCTAGGCCGAGATGTTATCGGTGCGACATCAGTCAACCTTGTGCCCTGTGACATGCCCCAGGATGTGTACAGTGGAGTGGCACAGCAGGTATGGATTACTCAACTTTTGGTTGCAAATCACATTGCACCTGTGCACCTGTTAATATTCAGATTACTTACCGTATCCCATAGTGAGTGACAGACTTTAGCCTTCAGACTGTATTGTGAAGTTTCTCATTGTAGCTGTCATGTTTTATAGTACTTACTGTCACATGCCATACATCAAAGAGCAGTGAGGATAGACTGCCTGCTATATCCAAAGGCTCAGATTTTGTGTGGATGTACAGTAAAGCTATTGAAGGCCCTTGCTGTGAACCTGCATGTTTCTGGGGAGACAGTTTGGAGTTAATTGTAATGTACTGACTCTTCTCTACATGAAAAAAGTTGAAACCTTTCTAGAGAGGTGAGTGTAACTGCAAAGTTCATTATGTAATTGTCAAGGAGTAGGGTGCGGACTCACTAGTATTTCTACCTCTGAGGACTGCAGTTAATTTGAGATGATACTGTAGACAATATCATGCTTGTGAACTAGCAGGGTACCTGGCTAATTGAATCTTGTTTACTCACAGGCATAACCTGTACAATAAAGTGCACAACATCTGAGGCAGAGATTCTTCAATGTTTTAAGATATTTTAGGGACCAAATCTAAAAGAAAAATCAGAGGAAGAAAAGAAAATATTGAGCAGATTAATCAAGAGTTCTTATTAGTTACTGCGCAAGGGAACACACTTCTGCATGAGTTACAGTTTATATACAGTATGTGTGTTTGTGGATAAGCATTAAAATGTCTTCCAAAAAGCACATTTCAAACAGCAGTCGTATGCCTACTTGTCACATGTCCATGTGTTTTAGGTGGAGGAGTTTAGAGCTCGGGATGCAGAGAGTGGTCTCAAGATTGCCCAGGTCCTTGAAGGCTTTATCAGCAGAAAGGTGGTCAAACAGACTGTGATGACTGTGGTGTATGGGGTCACGCGCTATGGGGGACGCCTTCAGATAGAGAAGAGACTGAAGGAGATTGATGAATTCCCCAAGGTACGGTGGAGCAGGGTATTGGTAGTGGGGTTCCCTCACACAGTGTACTGCTTTATTTTTAGTGTGACATGACAGAGTGACCTCTTAGCACAGGATGTCCTCTATATAGAGCTCAAATAGACTCATAATGAAATTCAAGTCTTCTCTACTGTCAGTAGAGAAGACTTGAATAACATGAAATTTCTTCCACTTTCTGCACTTTCATGCATGTACATGAATGCCTTTATCACAGAACTGAACTTGACAGTGGCAGCATACAATATCAGCACATGTGAGCTGCATGGAACAAAAACAAGTTTACTGTAGTGAAGTTAATTTATTTAATATTGCAGTGAAATACAGTATTGCATGATTGTATCAGTGAGATCAAGACAGGAACATAATAATAGCCTATATTTGATATCCGGTACACAGCCACTCCCAATCTATTTTTAGTTAAGAACGACTGCACTTTGTTTGAGCTGGACATAAATGGTCCATTGATGAGCACACCCATTCTGATAAATAACATCAAGGCAGGAGAATGGATGCTTTTAATCTTCTTACATTACTGTATTGCTTATTATCTCCTAAAAGGTATATAGTTCTGTAGAATAGTTAGATTTAGAATTATATATTTATATATATAATATTATATATATATTTGCTGTTTCTTATTTTGATTTTTGCCGATGTACTTGTAACTTGTCTTTTATTTCTTTAAAGCACTTTGAATTACTCTGTGTATGAATTGTGGTGTATAAATAATCTTGCCTTGCCTATTATTGCCTGTGTAGATGGCATCTGTATGATCCTGCTGTATGTATGTCTGCCATCTGACAACCACAGCATTTAGCACAATGCTGTGGTTTTTCTTACACTATTACATAATGAACCTAATTTTTGAATGTGGAATTGGGGGGGTAGGTATAATTGCAACTGATTACAAAGGGATGGGTGGAGGAAGTGAGGAAGAGATTGTATTACTGCATATATGAGAAATTTACCTTTCATAGTGTGACAACCTTTAGCACTAACATTTGCTTTACATATTTGATCCATACAGATGAACTAAAATAAAAGGAAAAACTGTTTGTTGATTTTCCAGGAGCATGTATGGGATGCATCCCATTACCTAGTACGACTGGTTTTCAAAGGCTTAAAAGAGATGTTTACAGGGACGAGAGAGATCCAGGTGAGTTCATTACACCAGCATGAAATCTAACACAAATCTTATTCAACATATAACCGATATATGGTGTGTGTGTGTGTGTGTGAGGGTGTGTGTGTGTGTGTGTGTGTGTGTGTGTGTGTGTGTGTGTGTGTGTGTGTGTGTGTGTGTGTGTGTGCGTGTGTGTGTGTGTGTGTGTGTATATATATTGCACATTTATTTACTCCTTTTCTCTGTGTTCCCAGTGATACAGTATATCTTTACACACATTTGAAAAGCAGACATAATCATACATTATTTTAATTAAACAATTCCAATTCCAATTCATTGCAAGTATATCCTAGGATTTTTAGGATGTGACATTTGTCTTCAGGAAAACATACAATTCAACATATGTGAAGAATAAAGATTCCAATAATTAATAGTAGTTCTAACAAACTGCATATAATTTCATTGCACCTAAATAAACCTTCTATAAAAACTGAAACTGTTTCTTGTAAATAATAATATATTGTTCTTTCTGGGAAACCTTCTAGGTAATTAGTATGAAATAACTGACCTGTGGGGGAAAAAAACTTTGCCCCCATTTCTGACTACTGACCAAACTCCACATATAAGATGTGATTTATTTTTCTTGATGACTAGTTTACCACACTGTTACCCTGGCAACAGCACTCATTCATCACATAGATTTCATTTATAGATTTAGGATGTGCACCTGATAGGGGATTGTATATTATCTCCATGGGCAGAGAGTAGTCTGAGCAGCTAACAGAACCACAACACACTGTTGGTGTTTGTGTCCTTCTGGGGAATGTGCGGGGAGCCCAGTCTGAGATGAATGATTCCCCTCCCCACTATACCCTGGTGCTGACCTGATGCTCTTCGTGTGTGTGTGGTTATGTGTGCATCTGTTGCTTTTATATAGGTCACAGCCTCCTGCATTTGCAGTGATAAGTTGAATTATGAGAAAGAGGCAGTTGATCAATCCTCAGTGCTGTCATCCCAATCTCTCCTACATTCTTTGTACATTTCCCCTTTATTCTGTCATTCCCATCAAACCAATCTCCATTCACTCTTCATCATCCCTCTCTGTCTGCCACTTGTTAGTGAATCTCTCTCTTTGCTGACTTGCTATTCTTATTTCATTGTGCCTGTCCTTATATAGAGAAGTGGTGATGATGAATGGAGCAGTTTTAGGTCAGACTGCTACCTCGAACCACTAGGACACATTTATCTTGCCTAGAGCTCAGTATGCATGTGTCTGTGTGAGGAGGCACCTGTGGGACTTTAACAGGGCTTCCATTCTTGGAGACAAACTGTGCCAGACACTTATGCAAACAGAGCTGTTGCAAAAGCAATTTTTAGGGTAAGCAACAACTTCTCACCTGTTCCTCAGCAAGTTTTCAACAATTGTTTACAGCTCCATGAAGAGCAACTGACACAAATGTGTTGATCCTTTGGGAGGAAATTCCTATTTTTCAGTTTATTGTTCAAATATTGTTACTTTGTACTTATGTTTATATACTGCATAAAGCCTGATTTACTAAATTGTGACCCAGTCTGATCAGACTCACTGATATGAACATGATTACACTGCTCTCAATATAAGCATGCCCAAAACACAACAAATACGCAGATATTCACACTCTTGACTGGCTTCAATTTTTTTTTTTTTTTTTTTAATGAGTAGGTCCCTTAAACCAGTGTGTGCCCTCACTTTACCTCCGCTGGCCATTTGTTGCAGGATTGGCTGACAGAGAGCGCAAGGCTCATCTCCAAGTCTGGCCACACTGTGGAATGGGTGACACCCCTGGGTTTACCGATCATTCAGCCTTACCATCGTACACGCACCCAAGTGGTAAGTGTAAGCATGTGCAGAAGAGCATGGGGGATGCCTTAAAGTCGGTCATATTTGTTTTAATCTGTCAGTGTGTAGGATTGTGTGCTCACAGTTTCACTTGTCATGGTTTGACCAATTGGCAACCTTAGTATTTGAGCTACTTCTGTATTTTAAACTAGTGCAGCTGGCAAAAGAATAAATGTCAGTAGTGTTTACCTGTTATTTTGATGCTAAGTACCACATAAATACATTCTGGATATATACACTATAGTTACATACATTGTGTGATAGACAGCTTAGCCAATTGCACTCCTGTCTACAGACCTCTTTATTTTTATAAATTCACTAGTTGACCTTTCTGATATTTTCTTGTAGTTTTACCTATTTGTCTTCCTCTTCTCTTTGTCTCAAATTTCACAATATTATCAATATGATAAATACTGACCTTTTTATAGCACACACCTTGTCTAGTTTCTGACTCAGAAATCATTTTAATGAGACATTATATTGCTTTGAATCATCGCTTTCACTATAATCATCATTTCAGTGTAGTTGAATGTTATTTCCACTCATATTTCATTGGACTTTGATGGAATTTCTGATGAATCTGTAAATAAATTGGAGAGGCAGGTTCACCGTGGGCATACAGTAGGCCAGACCTCATGTGTACTGAATATTTACACATAAATTTAAGAGGACTAAGAACAGCCACTCTACTAATAGCTGTCAGCTTATAAAACGCTATAAATCTTTGTCATTCATTGCCTTTTTTTTTTTCACTGAGAGCAAGCTGTTGTCGTACCCCAACCAGCTCACAAATGTTGCTCCACTCATTGTGGTCTGGCAAGGCACAATTAGCATTTGCTTGAATAAGGTGTACTGCCAGTGTGCTTAGTCCAAATGACTGTGAATGCAATTTGATCTGTCTTTTTGTAGCTGATAGTGGCAACTGCTCTTCTTGACTTGAAAACGAACATGACTGGTTGCAGTTGCCATTCTGTGGTCAGTTCAGGGTTTGAATGCAGCTGTAGGATCTCTAACTGGGAAAAATAATGTAAGACTTTTCTAGGCATAGCCTAGACTGGCAGAATGCCTGACTGGCAACCTTTTCTCCAGACTAGTATCAAAGTAAAAATGAGCTTGTGAGTTCAGTTTGTTTACAATCTCATGCAACTTTTTTCAAATGAACTCCCAATTATTCACTTCTTATATTTGTGAATGCTCTTTAAGTTCACTCATATTTTTTTTTGTTACTTTCGCTACAGGTCCACAGGAAGCCCAGCCCCCTAAAATAATTATTGTCTAAACATCTGTGGGCGTTCTCATTCATCCAGGGCATTATATATATATATATGTACATCTTTCAGTTCTTCAGAACTGAAGAGTCTTCTGGATGAGCAAGTTCAGTTGTCTACTTTAGCGCTTTGGATATTTATTGTCTCAGCATTCTCATATACAGGACCCCCATGTTTAGAAGTGCATCAATGAAGGTGTATTGTGATTACTGTGAGTGGCCCAACTTTCAGTTCAGCCAGTTGTCTGTCACTATACAGATCCTGACAGGTAATATTATGTTCTATATTCTATCTGTGCATAGAGAGAAAAGGCTTGTATGTGTTTAATTATATAAAACCGTGACCTCTATTTTTCTTAAGCTCATTAACTAAGTGAAAGGAGGAGACACATATATAGGTATGCCAAGCACAGGCTGACAGCTAGCTCATGGGCTGGCCCAGCAGGCTACCTGGTCTTTTAGTATGTCATCAAGAAGAAGGTTGGCTTAGGAGGAGAGTGACACCTCATAAGCAGGTGCAAGAGAGCAAGGGTGACAGATGGTGTGTGCCCCGATGGTGCATCTCTCTCTCTGTAGTGTAGTGGGGTTCGTTCCCTTGATTGATCTGTTTTTTTAACATCCTGCGGGGACAAGGTGGCTGATTAGTCTGTGCCTTTTTCAAGGCCTGAAGTTGAATAAATGAATAAATGAAAAGATGGTTTCGTAGATGAATGAGGTTTTAGCTTCAGGTTCATAGCTTTTATTCATTCCCTGGAATAATTCTCTAATCCAGTTGCATCATTGATGTAACAAAAATGAAACTAGCTTGCAGAAAGGTCACCTTTTCTCTGCTTAGCTGGATTAAATTCAATCTTCCTCTCTGCCTCTTAAATCCAAGGCCATGGTGTGTCTGAGGATTGTTAGTAATTAGACTCTAGCTAAAATGGGAAGATGGAACATGATGCACATGTAATAAGTGGGGAGAAAATATCTACAGTAGAGTGATATCAGACTGGACTGTGTGTAGATTTGTGTGCAGCTTTGGTTTTTTGCTTGTAGATGTGCATATCCCAACCTGTGCAGTTGAGTATTTTGCATGGCTGATAGCAGGTGAGGAAATCAGACTGGGCAGGAGTATGTGAATGGAATATAAAAAAAAGGATGATGCTGAACCAGATTTGGAAATACAAACTGTATCAGAGGTCACTCTGGCTCTGATTCCTTGTTTATTTTTCATTCCCCCTACCAGTCACGGTTACAATGAAATCTCCATCTCAGTGGGTGGTGACACAAGAGAATTGTCAGCTGGATTTGACTGGATTTGTGATTTCAGAGCGTGACTAAAAGCTTGTGATTTAGTGTCCTCTATGTGGAAAGAGTCAGTAAGGGTACTTCAGGTTTTGGTGGTAATTAGTGATTTCCCAGGACAGTTGAAGCTTATGTCATTTCTGATTAGTCCAGAACAAAAGACTAAAGTACAGTAATTGCTAGTGGCGATGCAAAAACAGTGCACAGTCAACATTAATAAATAGTTTAACCTGCTTGTTTTGCACCTCTCCATGGTAATATTGTATCCCTTGCTAGCATTTAGCATGTCTTCTTGGTGGTCCTGTCTGGTTGTCTCGATGGGTGTTTTATTTCTCCTTGGAATCATTCAGCATTTCTTTCATTTCATTTTGAATCTCTTGAAAGCCAGGTTGTGTTTCTGTCTAGTGTCTGTGGTTGTTTTGCTTCTCTACTTAGATAATTCTGCTACAGTTTTTGATCATCATGCTCATCTGACAGTTTTGCTCCTGTCTGGTTGTTTTGTCTCTCCTAACCTCCTGGGTAATTGGTTCTGTACTTTCAAATTTAGATCAGTAATCCATCCATGTTACTAATAACAAACCCATGTCCAAAGTTTGAAGACTTCTGTTTCTATTTTACATTTTGATGGGACTACATTTTTTAACAGATACCATGCCCTATCCGCCTTACTGTTCCTTTGTAAAGGAAAAGTTGAAGAACATCTGGGGCCTGTACAGTCAGAACAAGCCTGCTTTTCATTCTAATTCTGAGGAACTACATATCTCTAAATGTCGATGTGATGCCCTCCATGCCTCCTTTTCACTTGGAACTGAAGCAAGCTGTTCCCAGGAGTAGCATGATGTTTCGTTGATCTTGCAGAATCTTGTGGCATTTTGGGGTGAAATAATGAATGCAGTTTGAGTTTCATTGAGGCCCCTGAGTAAAGTAAAAAAAAAAATTGAAGGTCTGGTCAGAAGGAGATCTGGAAAAGGTCAATGAAAGTGTGGCAAGACTATGGGCTTTGTGGAATGTCTTAGTCTGTCTTTAGGGGAGAAGACATGGTCGAAGAGCAGGTGACTAAGAACAGCACAGAAAAGTGGTGTGTAAAATGTAATGTAAAGTTGTTTTTGCTTGAACAGACGAGATATGTGTTTTAAGCAGTATGTGTTGAATTGGGATTTGGAGTCAGGTCGTGTACAGACATCATACAAGTACAGTATGTGTTACAATAAACAGGAGTGCAGCGTATGTTGGTGACCTCGTTTATACCGTGGCAGTTCATTACTCACATCAAAGGTAAGCTTAGTGTCTCTCTCTCTCCCTCCAAGCCCCTTTTTCTTTTCTTTTTTTTTTATATCTACAGCTCATCAGGTAAGGTAGAGGGGGCACCCACCTTGACGCTCAGATGAATGAGACCTTGGGCAAAATGGATCAATTTAAATTAAGTTAAATGCCTAACACAAGTGTGAAAAATGTATAAGGGTCTTGATACTTTCTAAAGCCGCTGTAGTTTAGTTGAAATTGCAAAACATGGATCAAAGCTCCTACACATCAGCGAAAAAACAAAAAGAAAATGTGTTTAGGCAGAGTAAGAGATGTGGAGCCACTTAGACACAGTAATGTAGGCTGAATGCAAGTGAAATTATGCACTTGTGCACACTTATGCAATGTACTCACTTTAGGACAAGTCATAAGCCAGTCATATCTCTTTCCTGATAGCAGCTCATTGTTACGCCTGGGTGGTAACACTGGGAAAGGGTTCTTTCCCTGAACCCTGGGAGAAGAATGTCCTTCCACAGACGCCTTTGGTCTGGATAACTATATGAAACTCTTTGAGTTATGGGAGATTACATTAAGAACATTTTCCATTAAGTCCCACTGTCAGTGAAGGCTTGGAGGTGGGTCTTAGAGTGGCACCTAATTTTAATGAGCTGAAATTTTATGACATGCTCTTTGTATGGTTTTTTTTTTTAATGTGTCACTATGAACTAAATCTGTTTTGATACACAACAGTGAGAACATAAAGAAAAAACATAGAAACTGATAATACAATTATAAACAGTGGCATATAATAGGAAGAACATGGGTAAAAACAAGTGCAATGACCTACTACTGCACACTGAATTGAGTTTGTAAGAGGAGAGTGGAATGAAGCTAAGCTTAAAGATCATCTGCAGCACAAAACTGAAAAGAGGAGCGACCAAAGGAGGTACGGGCTTTAGGTGTGAAGAGATGGATGAAGCTACTAGAACACAGACTGTAATTTGTGATGTGAATATTAGGAATTGCCTGTAGATATGACACATTTTTCCCCAATGAGAGCTTTGTAAATGAACAGAATCCAATGAGTGTGTATTGTGAGAATGGAGTGAAAGCTAATTCAATGAAGAATACAGGTTGCAGTGGTGAGTGTTAAATGAACCATTAAAGAGTAACTGGTTTCCAGGCAACAGTGAAATAAAGTCCCCATTTTGTGTAATTGTAGAATATAGAAACCAGTAAAGTGATCAGAATGTGCTGGGCATCATGAGGTGTGCACTGTGGAGTGCTCACTCACCCAGAAGTTTAACCTACACAACAAAATGTTAACCCAAGAATAATTACCATGTGTGATGAACTCTTACAGTACTGTACCTCATTTTGGCCGTACACATCAGCTCTATATCCTGGTTTGGGTTGCATGCCATGTTTTATATGGACATAATTTAATTTTTGCTATTTTGATAACCTTTGCGATGTTGACTAGAATCTGAGACTAGTGGGATAGTGGTGGTAAGTGATATGAGCTGTTTTAATCTTTTTATTTTGATAGGATTGATTTATGTCTGCAGTTATGTCTGGTCCTCAAGTTACTACCATCATCATCCTGATGCAAGTGAAATCAACAACTTTTTTGTTGTTTTATCTCTCTAGCTGAAGAGTACCATGCAACATATCAACCTCCAAATCAGCCATGACACCAAAGAGTAAGTCCTTCTGCAGCTGACTTATTTTTCTTTCACTCTCGTGTTAACTGACCCACAGCAGACATAATGTTACCACTTAATTCTCGACACTCATTGACATTTCATGCTGAAATGCCACAAGTTAGTCTGATATGACTGATTTCAAAAAAGGACAAGGGATAGCCGGTGAGATAAATTGTGCTTACAGCAGATCTTACATTTTGTTTGAGTTTGAGCAGGCACAAGTTTTAAAATGTAGCTTCAGACGCCTCGCCAACTTTCTATTCAGCTTTTAAAGGTGGATGAAAGTACAAAGTAGAGCTCTCGAGGCAATTAGCTTACATTTTCATGTACTGTCTCCAAAAGCGCTGTCTCCAGTGGTTATTTTGACTAATTGTCTACTCAGACTCAGACGTAGCTCTGCATTTGTCAGAAAGTAGGAAATGCCATCAGAAGTTTGTGGAGACTGAAAGCACAGTTTTAACCTACCAATTTTATTGTAATAAGTTTAACTGAGCCCTTTCTAATTAAAATATTTCAAAAATGTAATTAGTGCTGCTTTGTCAGGAGCCATCATGTAGGAATGCATTAAAAAATGAAGAAATGGGATCATGTTCAGAAATGTCTGAGGATCATGACAACAAATGCAGCAATAAATGTGAAAAATAGTGAACAATGAATTCCATTTTTAGAAGTACTTATATTGTAATTCAGCTTAATTCAGATCAATAGTGAAAACACTACTTAACATAATCATCTAAAGTAGGATTTCCACCTTGTATAAATGACTTATAGACCTCAATATGCAATATGCATTTACTCATAGAGAAGTTATAGCCTGTAGTGCCAATAGTCTGTCAGAGTAGGTGGAGATTCAAGGTGAATGAAGGCAAAACATTTCATCTATCATTGTTGTATTGCACCTCCCTTTGCACCCATGTTTGGCAGAAAAGGAATTTGTCTGCCCTTTTAGGGTAAATGAAGGCCATGCTTTGCAGCTGAATTAGAACATTTTTCAGTGTGTCAAAAAAGAAAAATATTTAGATGGTTCAAGAAAAGCAGACAGAAGAAACATGCTGGCAAAAACAGAAGAAAGTGGAGTGAGAATGTTGCATACAGTGATGTCAAAGACTGACAGCCATCCTCATCAGTCTGATATCAGCAGTATGTCATAGACCTACCATGAATATTGATACATCAGCCAAACCTGAGGGATGGATGGAGGAATGTAAAGAGGGCAAGGTGGCCCTTAGAAAGGCTGACTTCTCCAAAACTTGAAATTTGCTGTCAAAGAAAGCACTATCAGGCATTCTGAGCAAAACTTGACACAATTGCTACAACTTTTCCTTCCACAGAGCCACACATGCCCTGAAATAAGATCACCCACAATTGCACTTAGTGTAATTAAAGATCCTAAAATACTTATCCAACATTAAAGTATGTAAATAACGGCACAGATGGCACAGGAACTGCCTTCAATTTCCTTGCTTTTTTCTCTGTCCATGTCACACTGATTAGCCAAGCCATTAAAAACTGCAGAAGAAAAAATAAATGCAAAGGTCTTTGCTAACTTTTAGTGTCACTTGTGATATGAAGGGAACCCCCTATAAGGAGAGCAGTCATGCTGTAGCTTGCAGTGGTTGCTAACCCTTAGAGTCCTGACTGTGCACCCTTCCAGCCTGTCAGGCCTGGTGGACTCAAAGGTGACATTTTTATTTTGTGTGTGCATGTAGGTGTGAGACAAAGGAAGAGGAAAAAGAAAAACACCTTGTTGTTCTAAACGCTGCTAGCCGAGTATGCAAAACATTTTCCAGGAATCTTGTTTTTGTTCAGCTCAAGTCCTGATAAAAGTCTAACATTTCCAGGCCAAAAATAAAACAGACAGAAGGAAAACAAGAATGACAGGCGTGGTGTAAGTGTGTGTGTGTGTTTGTGTTTGTGTGTTAGCTTTGGGTTCAGCCCAGGCTCTCTCCACTCTGCCTGCATTTCCATTAGAAGAGCGTTCTGGTCTGTGGCAGAGGATTTGAATGGCACAGGCTCAGGGGTAATGGGAACATGGGGATGCAGATTGGCAGGATTTTTTTTTTTTCTTCACTGCCAGGTCCATCATCATTAGTGGCAACATTGCTTTTATATTACCTTGTGCCATTTCTTTTACATGAGTTCTATATTTGTACACTCGCATTTTAAACATTGTTTGTATGGCGCGGACCCCGGGAGTCCCCTGAGGTTATATAGAGAATAAAACCAGTGAAATCCATGACACAGGCCTTCAAAGCAGACATTTTGACTTGTCGAAGCAGGAAAAACACAGGCGTTATATTAATGATGCAGCCTTTAGTTATATTTTAATGGCACTGAGGCTTTCCCTTTGCATGTAATATTTTGGTGGCTATATTTTTGGCAAATGCCCATGCATGTTGATGCTTAGTAAGAGTTTTGCTGTAGTGTAAAATACAGTTTGAGCAAATTGCAGTTTGTTGCAATTATTTCTCAAATTATATATTGTTACATGCAACAACACAGTTGCATTGTGTGTAGTGTATTTACTGCATGTTACCAGGCTGAAAAACATGAGATAACTAAACTCCTTTCCAAGTAGTGCACAGACACAAAAGAAATCAAAGCATAAAACAGCTGATGGTTTCCCTGGGAATTATCAGCACGGTTCATAATGAGGCCACTTCAGACTTGTGAGACAGCTTGGCTGAAACATCTTGTTGTGTTAGAGAACACCCAGGTACAGCAAAGATAAGAACGTACAGGACTACTTTTATGCATCTGTACTTTCTGTCTCTTTTCAGGAGGCCAGACACGGTTAAACAGAAGAATGCCTTCCCACCGAATTTCATCCACTCTCTGGACTCCACACACATGATGCTGACTGCTCTCCACTGCTACAGGTACAGAAAGTTTATTGAGCAAGTAACCTTTCATCCGAATCCAGTTGTCACCTCTGATAGGCATTATACGATATGCTTTATAAGCCAATTTCACAGAATTGGCATCTTGACAGGTGTGACAGCAAGAATCACCTCTGAAATACATTTCTTTTATCTTTTTCCTCTGGTTTTAATTCCTGCACATGGACTCGCTCCTCTCCTTTCAGTGCTGGTCTGACATTCGTCTCGGTTCACGACTGTTTCTGGACTCATGCCCTCACTGTGGACACTATGAACAAGGTATTACATTACAGCAGTCTTTTTTACTGCCTCCTGTCCAGATTCTTCCAACATTTCTTGTCCTTGTCATCCTTTCACAGCTGTTTCCATCCTGTCTGATCAGATATCATTGGGGTTTTGTATTCTACTCTTTTTGCTGATTAATTGAAGCTAAGGGTGGAATTGCACGGAGGGGCTGGCTCATATGACCCGTGCATCAGTTTATTTCAGAACAGAAGAATGATAGTATGTTTTTGAGAGGGCTAAGCTTCTACTTGTACATTGGACGCTGCCAACAAAAACAGTTTGTGTAGGATTGCTCCTGCAGCTGTTAATGTAGAAGCATCAGCTTTGCAATGCCTGTGAAACAAACATTATACCTTTGCTGCTTCATACATTGTTAATCTGCTGGGGGCAGGCAGCACCGTCTGACACAGCCTGTTGTGCTAATAACTGTCTGTCCCTGTCTGCTGAAACCAACTTGTCAAGCTCAGACTGAGACAGTGTAGAATAAAATGGACCATATTACCATAAAGCCCCAGTTTTCTGTAGATATAGCTTCAGAGTGCAGCCAGTTTTGTGTTCACCCAATCTCAGAGGAACCAATGAAGCAATTCCCTCTCAGTCCATTTATTCTCTCTCATATTCTCTTGATGTGTCAGTGTATGCCTTCCTCATTATATAGGTAACTGAACAGACAGCAGGGAGGAGATATTCAATATCTTAGGCACATGAAGTAGGGTCTTATTTCAATGGTAATAGATTCTGTCTTCATTTTTCATCCACCCATTTTCTGAACTACCCATCGTTTGGTTTTACTTTCTGTTTCTAAATCTCCATAATGGCCATACAAGCTATCCTTCCATTATAGCAGTGTGTTTTCCAAGCCCTTGCTTATTGCGTAGCTTTGAATATTTGTGAATCTGAAACCCATCTGTGTCATAGGGATGATCCTGATAACTGATAACACTAGACACTAAAATTCAGTTTTTCCCATCAGATTTGACACAAACTATTTTTGAAGCAGGATATGCAGACAAGGCACTGTTGTTAAACTGCAGGGTCCATTTGCTGCATTGGGGATGGACTAGTGCTGCTTCTTTCTCTTCTCTTTCTGTCCTCTTCAATTCTTCTCCATCATGTCTCCATCCATCTTTTAGCTGGTCAACAAGCAGTGCAGTCTGGGTAACTTGTCAGTCAAGTGTAACTCAGAGAACACTTCTCTCTGCCTCTTCTTTCCCCTTCCAGATCTGTCGGGAACAGTTTGTCGCCCTGCACAGCCAACCAATCCTTAAAGAGCTGTCCAACTTCCTGCAACACAAATACTGCACCGGGCTCAAGTGAGTTTACAGACCTGCATGCAGGAAGACATTATGGCACAGACATACACAGGTCTCAGGAGCAGCTCTGGTTGTTCATCAAGCAGCAATAAGTATCGCCTCCATGCTTTAATGGCATGTTTCATTTAGGGCCAAATACTTAATGTCATACACTGTTTACATTTGAGACCCACATTCCAATCGGCAAGAGCGGGGTGGTCGGGACCTGGGTCGGGAATTGCGGAAGTGAAACGGGAATAGGACGGAAGTTAAGCGGCAACAGGTCGAGAGTGAGTCAGGAGAGAAAATGTCACTGCCGCTTTCTCTCGATCATTGTTTGACTCACGATCTATTCCCGTTTACGTCAGTACAACGTGCCCCGTGAGGTGGTCGCCGGCAGCGCATCTTGTATGATGCCAACGTGACTACAGCGTCAGTGATCGGCTAAAAACGGGGCCTAGACGTGAATTGAACGGCAACTGACTCGGGGTTTAACCGTGTATGTTTTGTAAGTTAAGCATTTTGGTCGTAGGTGGAACGTGATTGAAGCGTAAGTAATGCGTAAATGGTTTATCCATGAAATGTCTCCCGACTGCGTCCGACCTGAGTCTGGAGAGAACCGCGAGGAGCGTGAACAGGTCCTGAGTCTGCGGGTCGTATCGAGATATTTTGCGACAGTGATATATTCATTCATTCTTTTACACTTTGTTTGCGACAGTGATATATTCATTCATTCTTTTGCACTTTGTTAGCGCCATCAACAATCTGTCTGTCTGTTAGTACGATTGGTTTTTGTCTGGTTGACGTTATGGTACAGCCAAACACTAATATACACTAAACATGTCACGTTACATACAGTGTGAAACAGTCCAAACACAAAGAGCACACACACACACACATATATATATATAGGACGTCATAACACTGTGCAAGTTTTATTAGTGTGCTGAAGTTTTTACTTGTATGTGGCATCAGCTCTAAATTGAAAATTTTTTTCTGCCTCTCTCTCTCGGTGTATCTGTTTTCCTGTCCTCCGGCTGAGTTATGCTCATCATCTAACTGTGTTTTTCTGTTTTTTGGATAATTGGACACCTTTACAGCCTTTACTCCACAGCAGCCCTCACCTTCTTTGTATTTCTTTCACATTTCTATTCCCTAAAACTCACAAATACATAATTCAGTCTAGCAAACACCAGAGAGAAGGACATGAGGGACCCCAAAGACACGTTGGGCTGCTTCACTTGTCGCAATATATAACTGAATAGATTTTTCCTTTGGTGGCATTTTTCCAAAAGTCCCTTCTTGAGTGAAAAATGTGTTTTACTTATTGTTCTTCACTTGGACATTTAACCTTCACTGTGTTGAATGATGGAAGTGCAACACTTGAAGGCTGTTTCTGTCTCACTTTAGGATGTGCACTGACTAGCAGAGTTTTGTGACATCACAACTAGTTTGCAAAGCAGTTGTGGGCCTTACACAAGCATGATGTCACTGACTTGTTTTTAGTATAAACTTGGAAAATAAAACAAATGCATGATCAAAGATTAGATTTTGGAATGAGGCAGAAACATTTGTGCTTTTGGGGCTAAAATTCTTTGAAAGTCTAGTTCCCTTTGACTTTGACTGCTCTAGACACACATGGTCTTATGCAACTTACTGAAGTTTTAACTGTTTATTCTTCCCATTCTGTGGCAGACCTGAGGCCAAGAACAAGAAGTACCAGGAGTACAGGAGGCTGATGCTGCTGCTGGCCAAAGTGCCCCAGACAGGTCAGTTTGGATGCAGCTCACTGGCTTCCAAGCACTTGGCTTTTCTGAGGCTATCGTTTGTGTGCGTGTGTGTGTGTGTGTGTGTGTACATGTCTTTCTATGGTTGTGTGGACACGTCCTACTCTACCACCTTTGTGAGGACATTTGACTCGTCCTCACAACTTCAAATGGTTCTTTGAAGGTTAAGACATTGTTTTAGGGTTAGGGATAGAATTAGGTATAGGTTGGGGTTAGGGTTTAAAGTATACGAGTGTCTAACTAATTACAGTGAGACATGACTGTGTGTGTGTGTCTGTGCCGACATGCATGGTGCTGTTTTTCTTAATTGGGTAGTAGAAGACTAGTATGTCCTGAAGCAACTGGCCACTGATAGGAATGTTCTTAAATTGGGTTCTTGCACAATCATGCACTTTGTATCCTGTTTTCTAAATGACTAATGTGTTTTGTGATTCTGGCACAGGAGACAGTAGCACAACCACAGACATGGTTTGGAAATTGTTGTCCTTTGTTTTTTGTACATTTATCCTTTTATCTTGTTGTTTAGGGGCCTGTGTTACCAGACATTGTATTCTGCTTGCTGATTCTGAGACGAAAAGCCATTGAGTTTGGCCAAAATCCAATGTTCAGCTTATGTCATGAGTGGTGTATTCATGTCTGCCTGCATGGCCACTAGCACACCCAGAATCCCCTGCTTCCCTTTGACACCACTGCAAGTGTCTGTCTATTGTTGTCCACTCTGGAGGTGTCATACAGAGGAGCATCTCTGTCAGTCAGGTGGATGGAGACTTTGCTGTTATGTAAGGTCTCACTCCATCTCCATCTGTACACTTACTGTCTGCTTGGCACAGACAGCTGGGTTGCATAAATTGATTACTGTTAATTGCGTCCCTCCTCTACATAATCAGCTTATGTGCCTGAGACTAGTCAGGTGCACTCCTGAACGGTGTGCATGTAGGTACATGTGTGTTCCTGAATGTCCACTGTGTATTCATTGTTCAATATGATACACCTACAATCCATTATAATCATTATAATCTTCACTATGACTGTGTGTAATCCAGCAAGAGTTGGAATGAATAAAGTGCATTTATGACCACAGACCTGATGGAAAAAGGCTGGAAAGAACACAGAATAACATAGATGTTGTAGTTTGACTTTGCACTAGCTATTTGTGAGGGACAGTAAATTGTGTAAGTTATTTGCTGTACTTGTGACCTTCTTCCATTCAGGTTTAAATAGAGATGTTTTATTTTCATTTGGTACTACAGAGGCTGCACAGTTGGTAGGGCTCAAAGCAGTCATCAATGTGGTCAAGAAACATGTCTTTTCTTTAGTACATTATCTGCCATCAGTGTTCAGGACATCATGTCACGGTACCACCTGTCTGTTGTGATTACATATTATTCTTTCACAAAAAACTTATGGAAAATACATAGTAGTAAACTACAATAACAGAATTTGTGGAGTAGATTGAAGCTTGAAGCTGCTTGCACTGAGGATTAGCATTTTAATGAGCCACAACTGTTTTATGGCAGATTTTCATATAATATCACTCACAAACACAAAAACATACATGATAGTTAGTTTAGTTAGTTAATTTATCAGTTTAAGCACTGATGGCAACATTTAACTACAACTTTTTGCATTTTTTGCTTTTTATATCTGTGCCTCAATAATTCATAGCAGCTCCTGCTGGTGTTCGCAGCTGTCTGAGAGGGAAGTCACACAAGCCAAAGCACAGAGGACAGGACAGGACCTCATCCAGAGCTAAAATTAGTATTGAAGTAGTATAATAAAGTTCATAGAAAATGTACTAGTTGTATCTGATTTAAAAAATTTAAGTTCATGAGGTTGACCTACTTAAAAAGAGAGAAAAAAAAAACCTTTTTCTTCAACTCTGTCCATGAAGTGAACTCACTTAGAACAAACTGTGTCCTACCTGACCTGAAAATTCTGAGCAATGTCCTTAATTGATCATGCACTGCATTATGGAAAAATTATTTTATTTTTATTGTGCAATAATTGTTCAATTGTTCAGGAAAAATAAATCCTTTGAGATTTACCATCTAATTTTCAAGGAGTCCCATAATTTATAAGCTTGAGTATACATTGCTAGGTAGTGCAAAACCAAAAAAACGCTATTATATCGTTTATTACATATTACCTATACAGTGAGTCTGCATATATAGACACTTTAACCAGCAAATATTTGTCATTTTTGGCTTTTCCTCTAGGGCCACCAGCACTTAAAGCACCCTTCCTAAGTACAGCTCCATAGAGCTGCTAGCGTGATGTATTCTTGACCATACTGTGATTCCATTAAGTCATTACACTGATTTATTATTGAACATCTGACATCACAATCTACTTTAAAAATACTTCCAAGTCTAGTTTGTGTAGTGTGAGTTTAAAGGTAAGGCATGTAAGGAAATGTTTCCTCACATTTATTTATATTATAGAAGAGTCTCAGTCCCTTCTGTTTTTACAGTCCTTTTGTTAATGCTTTGCCAGCTGGTTTTTGCAGCTGGCAAAGCATTAACAAAATCTATCTTGCACTTGTACATATTAATTTGAAGTTCTGTTTATAAGATGCACTGTATGTGATTTATTTTGTGTAACTACTGTCTGAAGACCTAAACTTTCCCTGACACTTTGCCTCTCCAGGTGATTTTGATCTCCAGCAGGTGAAAGAATCCACTTATTTCTTCAGCTGAGAGGCTCGTCAGGCTGAGCCAGTGGAGGAAGATGAATGGATTTGACAGAGAGCAGCAGGGAGGCTGCAGCCCCCAGCGTCTCGTCCGGCTTTGTCCCCCTCAGACATCAGCGTATTGATTCAGCCGCGCCCTGCCTGCCTCCTGATCTACAGGCTGGCTGGATTTGCCGGAGCTGCCGAAGGCTTCATGCGTAGTGAACCTGCCTGATTGACTGGCTAGTCGGCTGATGAAAGGGGGGGGGATCAGCACCGGATAGGAATGTCAAGACTTCAATCAGTGTAAAATACTTCTTATAATGGATGCAGTGAGTGAGTGAGTGAGTGAGTGAGTGAGTGAGTGAGTGAGTGAGTGAGTGAGTGAGTGAGTGAGTGAGTGAGGAGTGAGTGAGTGAGTGAGTGAGTGAGTGAGTGAGTGAGTGAGTGAGTGAGTGAGTGAGTGAGTGAGTGAGTGAGTGAGGGAGGGAGGGAGGGAGGGAGGGAGGGGGAGGGAGGGAGGGAGGGAGGGACCAATGAAGCGAGTGAATAAGCGAGTGTATGTTCATGAGCCTCACAGACTGAATGGTGAATTATGCCAATATCTTCACCACTCAGCAACACTTCTGATGCTCGATAAGACTAAGGAAGACAATACTTACAAACAGTGATTGGTGGTGTGATTGGTTGTGTGTGTGTGTGTGTGTGTGTGTTGTGTGTGTGTACTTCTTCATGCTGTGAAGACCTCCACAGAGCACGGACCCTCTGGTACTGTTCTACCTAATCATCCATCCCATCACCTACTGGATGGAAGGATGTCGTCTGATCTGATGTTCTGACACTTCAACTTTTTCTGAAGACATTTGAAAAAGAAACAACAGATGTACTTTAATAAAAGAGAGATTCAGGACTGTCACAGAAATCTACATTGTACTCTTTTCATTCTTACCTTCTTGGAGTGACTAAGCACTTGACAGTTGTTCTAAAATAAATGTGTTTCTTAAAATGTCTGTTTATTCATGAAATTGTTCAAAGGAACAGCTGGTGTTCTTACTATGCTTAAACGGGATGAATGAGATAGCCTGATATTTACTTATAGCTCCATAGTTCAATCACATTGTGTATCATGAGATGAAGGCCTCCTTTTACATTCACAACAAAGCGTTTGCAGGCTTAAGTAATCAACTCGGATCTTATTTTTCTGGGCCAGTGCTGCATCTAGAAGTAAAAATAGCAGAAGTGTTATCTGATCATTGCTGGAGATGTTACAGCAATTTCAGACAAAAAGTGCCGTTGATGTTCAAAGGCAGATGTAGACTCAGCCAAACAAAGCTGGTTGACTGGCAATACAATGAAATGAGGGGCATAAATAGTGCCGTGATTAGACAGTAGGTTTTCTGATGATTTACATGGCAACATACACATTGAGATGTTTTTTCATATTTAATGACATGCTTGAGACATTTAGCAAAGGTGATCAGTTGTCCTATTAATTAAAATTAGCAATCACCTAATGACATGATTTAAAGTGAAATCTCATATATATATATAGATATGTATATACATATACATACATGTGGTATGTCAGCCATTTCCTGGTGGTGTGAGTAGACTTGCTGTGAGTAGACTAGTTCACTCACACTGGTATGTTTTCCATGACATTTATTATCCCACTTGGGTGGTATCTGACTTATTGTGCTGATCCAATTGGACAGCTAGGCACAATATTTTGTCCCAGTCCAGTCCTGAGAGTGACTATAGTCACATGTGTTTTATGGAATTTAACAATAGTTTGCCATTAAAGGAACATATTTAGTTGCTGTATCTTGTCAACACACACTCCGGATTCAGTGAGCAGGGCCTTTGAAGGACAGTAAGGTCTGCAGCAGGTCCCCTCCCCACAGTGTTACCCAGTCTGCATACAGTGCAGCAGACCTTCACTGCGATTGGTTAGGTCTGAGTTACAAAAGCAGAAGTCTCCTAACAGACTTTGGCCCAGCATGTCTCTGACCTCTCCTTTTATTTCTGTGAAGCCAGTGGTCAAGAACAGAGGTCACTCCTGTGAAGTGCTATCAGGATCACACATACTTAACACTTATCACAGTTTTCACATAAGGCTGCCTGAAAAACATGTGCTCTACATGACCTGAACTCAACACCACAGAGTGGACTTTTGTGGATCAGTGGAAAAATTGTTGGATGCTCAGGATATAAGTGACCCAATCAATACCTGTGTTTCATTCCAGAGAGGGAGTTGGGAGGTTATTGGTGGTGTTGCAGGACTAAAAATGACAAAAAAAGTAGCTGGGTTAGTGTATAGAGGCAGGGCAATACGCACATACACTTAACATCCATTTAGTTGGGATGAAAACTCCTGTAAACTACAGCTGACAATGACTAAGAGAATAAACAGGATATTGAAGATGTCCTTGCAGCAAATTGCAGTTGCTGTGAAGCTTGATGGGCCTGTCTCAATTTCTCTGGGGTGATTCCAGCGATGTCTGTTTGTAGATCACAGTGCTGCACCAGTCAGGCCTGCAGTAATGGAACACAGCTTGTAGCAGGAAGTAGTCAGATAGCTTCCATTATAGGTCCTCTCCAGGGATTAACCCATCTTGTTGTTGATGGTTTGGTATTAGGAAAACAGACAGTGCAAAGGTTAGGATGGGGATGGTGTAGAGGAAAACTTGCATTTGGCAACCCATCACTTTTGTACATCTCTTGAGAGAAAGAAAAGCTATTTTTTTCCACTTAAAGTCCACACAGCCATAAGCAGATCAGTCTACCTCAAAAACCAAGCAAGTGTCCTTCATTTACAGTTATTTTAAAATGCATGACATATCTCACACCTTAAGTCCTTACATCCTTTGCAATGCAATTTAAAGTCTCTGGGAAGTAATGTCAGTTCTGCCTTTCATAATGTTTAAGGCAGTCAGGCTCAAACAGGGCATTTATTTATTATTTTTCGATATATTGTAATGCTACTATTGCTGATTATGTTCTTAGGTTATCTGTCTGAAGACATTTAATGTTTTAAATTTTCAATGACTTTTGGGCTGTGATCAAAACATCAACTAAAGTCACCCCACAGCTCAGTGGACGAGAATTCAAAGCAGCCATGAAAAGCCTGTTCAGGTTTCTAAGCTTCAGTAAACATCTGACATCAGTGTAGAGAGCTCAACATAGAGGATAATGGAGGACTTTCAGCACTGTGCTGGTTAACACATTGAAAGAGGTGATGGCCTACATGCTGTTAAACTTACTTAATTAATGATATATTTTTCTTTAGTGCTGCTCTGTCCTGGGTAATATCTAACCATTTTGATATTACGTGACTAGACATGCATTAAGTGTGAATGTGATGGTCTATTTGTGGTACAGTGAAGGCCTGCTGGGGATGTATTCTTTTTTCACACCTCAAGAATGCAGGGATAAACACCAGCCCACTCTAACCAGAAACAGAAATAAAGATAAAAATAATGAAATTTTTTTTCCATTGGAAACACTATAGAAGACCTTGAATTAGATGTTTGCTGTTATGATAATATGTGAACATACTCTGTCACTGAATGACACCACACCTGCACAACTTGGTGTATCACATTTAGCACAAGCAGTAGTGTGGGACTTTTACTGAGCTTTTTCTTCCAGCCACAAGTTCATCAGAAAGTGGACGCTGAAGAGGTGTTGGTTGCTATGTGCCAGGCATGCCAGAGCTGGAAACCACTCTTTGATAGCTGGACCACTCGATCCCACTGAGTGCCCTTTGATTTCCATGCCAGGATCCTGGGCTCTCCCAGCCTATCTCCTGTCCAGTGGCGCCGTGAGTGGGCCGGCACTCAGCAGCACTAGCAGGGGACTGGAGTGTACAGACAGACGTGCAGGAAGATAATGGGGCCTAAGTTCCTTGTCAGCAGGGAGGAGTAAGCGGGTGGTTGCACAGCGAGGAGGGAGCAGTGATATTTGGGAGACAGAGACGGGTGGTGCTGTCTTGGCAGGTGTGTCTTCGCATTAGGTATGTCAGCGTGAGTTTCCTTGGTCAGACCTTTACTTTGACTGACATACACATCTGTTGCTTGATGCAGTAACGTTTCACATTGAACCTGCTTAGAAGTTGTCAGTGAGAAACTATCTCTTTCAAATATGCATTAAAAACAAAATCTGCAAACCAGTTTCTTAACAACAAAGTGGTATTCTCTAAAAAACCCTTATCAGGAGCCATTAGCAAGGTTTCTGAAGCCTACTTTTCAAATTTGTTCCCATGTATCACCGGACTACTTCTGAGTGTTTCCCATAATCATAACATGTAAAAGTTGAAAACTCTTAGTACAAAATTACATTTTGATCATTTTTAGTGTTAATGTTAGCATGGTGCCTGAGAGTACACCATTAGCCAAGAAGAAGGCAAGCAGCTCATGAGTTACAAAATGCCCAAAGTTAATAAGGATGGAGGTACTGGAACCAGACTCTGACTGTTGGCTCATTTTTAAGTCAACAGTTATTACAGATTAACATATAAAATAAATATTTTTTTATTTCTGAATGAAATTCATATAAATTGCAGTAAACTCAAAAATCAAATCAGCATTTGATATGACAACTGTTTGACTTTAAAAAGTTACCACATATCCTCAGTACATTTGTAAACAGTTTTTCACTTCATTTGACAGGTGAGTTGTTCCACTTATCTTGAAGAATTTGCCACAGTTGTGTGGATTTAAACTGTGTCAGTCTTGTGTCACTTAATTTGGTCTCAGACCGATGCCATGATGTTGATATTAGGGCACTGTGGGGGCTAGACCATCTGTTGCTGGACTCCTTCTTCCTGTCTGTGAAGTAGGGCTGCACAATTTTGAGAAAAACATTTGTAAATTTAGAAATTATGTTTTTTTTTTCTTTCTGACAGATCAATGAACTTTTCTATTTATTACTAATTCAAATATGGCAGAGTTTTTATGTGAGAATAAGATTGCAAAGGGGTCTGAATCAATACCAGTATCAAAAAATTATTAATTATGCAGCCCTACTCTGAATCCTTATGACTTATGACTCTGGCTGGGTGTTGGAGGTTGTTGTCATGCTACAGAATAAATCAGAGAGAGATCCAAAGGTATTCTGTGGTGGATAAGACATCTAAATGACATATATGTGTGTTTTAAAAGATAGATGAACTTATTAGTGAAGGTTGTGACCCCCACCCGGCAAACTGGCCTCATGTCGCTGAATATGTCCTGGAAAATAAGAACACATTTCTTTAGGAATCCAGGTTCTTGTAAGGTCATGGTAAACTAAAAAAGTGATCGCTAAACTTGAAATTACTGTATATAAGAGACAACCAGTTGCATTTCGGTATTAGTAGTAGTATTAGTAGTAGTATTTTGCATTAATAGTTATTATTTGTGGCCATACAGTAAGTAAGCTGTCACATTTTAAATTGAAAGCATACAGATATTTAATATATCAAAGCAGTGTCCTTTAAATGAAGTGATATTTTACCAAGTTTAAAAAGAATATTTTCTTATGATAGCAAGGTTGACATGAAATGATATTCAGTTAGTAATAATGTAAACAGTCTGTTACAGAGATTCAGATGCCACTGACAAATGAAAGACAACATGACTAACAGAAGGCAGAGGCAGTCACCATTAGTACATGCCTTTATTGCATTAAGTTCTGCTTCTATGAACATTAATGAACCTTTTTGTGCTTTTTCAGCATGCTTACCCCAAATTATTATGCAAACATGAAGCAGTAGAATCGCACTGTAATCAAATACAATTTATTATTTTCATTTGTACATGTATTGCATTATAACTGACAATGATGTTTGCAGTGCAAGGAGCTAGCTTTTTTTTTATAGCCACACACACATACACACATACAAAGAATATAGCCTAGTACATGTATGTGGAGAGTACAATATATACTAGGCACTAGGTATGCACAGTACATGTACATGTATGTGACAAGTAGCCTATAGAGTGTCCCAAGAAAAGAAAATGAGGTCCCTGACAGGAACATTAGTACTGTACTGTTAGTGTCTGATGCCACAGACAGTGAGTGCCTGAGATCGTCTGTTTGCTTAACGGGAGTTCATGGTTATTAGTGAAGATCTCAGTGCACACATGCTAGCCTATATTTATCTGTAGTGTATTAAGGTATTAATTTGTACTGACCTTGTAATTAGTTACTTATTATTAATGAATGCTATAACTCACACTAACAGATCTAGGATTGGGAATGAGAGCAAAAAGAATTAAACCAATAAAAATCAGGCATTTCAAAGGAAAAAAAAAATAGAGTCACTGAGTGCTGGGTATATTATATAGGCTATTTCTCAGTGTTGCTGTCATTGTTATTGGTCAGTAAGATGAAAAAAAAATCATTAGTATAAATGTACATTTGTGGCAAAGTTAAGAGACACAAAGTAATATCCTTGCTTAATTCAAATGAACAGCCCTTGTAGGTAAACATTTTATACAGTCTGAATCTCCATGCTTTACTGCCACTAATAAATGCAAAGACACATTTTAATAAAAAATGGAGAATAGTTTTAGCTCTGGAGAAACTGTAGTATTACAGATACAAAAAATTAAGAAAAAAAAGCTTTTGAGAACACCGTTTTGAAAGCACATAATTTGGCAAATACAGATGCTTCTGTTGCTGCTGCTGTGTGTGTGTGTAGGAGGTGAGGGTTTAGCACTGATGCCATCTTTACCAAAGCCTGGAGGGTGAAATGAAAGTGATGACAGCTGAGTTGTTGCAACATTTACATAAAACTAAACATGTCCAAAAGGATGAGAAAGTGCATTTCCAGTCTTCTGCGTAGCATGCTAACTAAATAGTAGAGGCAATGCCAAAGAAAGGGGGAAAATGTAAAAGCAGCACTGGTCAGAGTTTCTGTGTTGTGAGACTATACAAATTAATAAACAAATAAAACATACTCGAGATAAACCATGCAGGCCTCACAGCAACTGGCACAGGATTATATACAAACTGTGGGTGGTACTGTGAGGGACTGTAGAAAAAGAAGTGATACATCTTTTGTGATGCAAATTGTTTTGTTCTGCTTTAACTATTATGTTCCATTAATATCTGTTTATATCCAGATGATAATATGCATTTGGTCATAGATTAAAAAGATATTCTATATCCAGATATTTTCATCTTTAATATATCTACAGTTACAGTAAACTAGGCTAAATAAATAAGTGATCTGGTTTACATGATGCATCCTATGTTTACACATTTAAATAACAACCACGTCAACTTAATTTTAAAATCTGAATATCAGTTCAAGTTCTTTCAATAACAGACATTAAACAAATTCTCAGTAAAGTCTAGGAAATGAATCTAAAATATGACATATTGCATCTCCATTAAGATCTCAAGGATCCAGCAGAACATCATCTGCAAAAAAGTGACCTTCCACACTTTTTCAGTCAGTTATTGCTTTGCATGCCATACTTCACTTTCCTTGGCTCCTTGGCACAGTGCCTCCAGAACATGATGTGAAGTTCAGGAAAACACTACCCTCATAACAAGCCTTTACATTAATTATTTTTGAGCCTCTAAATAGGTTCCACAGGGCATAATTTACACATGAAACAAAAACATAACCACAATGTAAAATTACTTAAATCCTTCAACTTTGTCCCATTCATCTGCTGAAGATGATTAACAGTGCAGAAATTGAAACTAAACAAAATGAAAATGCTAAATGGTTATAGGAGAGGAACTCATCATTGGCACTGTATAATGAAACCCAATCGAAGGAGAATAACAACAATCCCATACCAACCTGAGGGATTCCAATTTCCACTCTCATTACCCAGTAATGGTTCAGGCATTAGTGAAATGAGGTGAATAGAATGTAGGGTCCAGGAGAAGAGGTTCCCTTCCAAATGCTTTTGGACACAAATCATTGGCATCTGATGAATTCTTATTGAGGCGTTACTGACAGAGGCACCCTGCAATATACATCCTGCAAAGAATGTGCACTGTCCTTGGCTGTTGATCAGAACTGTAGTGTTATAGTAAAGTTGAGCTTTGCAGGAGTCTGATTATCTGTATGAATTGACTTTGGTATAGTGACATTGCTCAAACTGCTACTGCAAGAAATGTGAGATTTAAGGTTAAAAAAGAATGAATTTACATTTTCATTATGTGAGTCTGAATTTACATTTTGACTTGTATAAAATTCCTTGTAATTAACTGGCAGTGATTTATAATTCATAAAATACAATTGAATACTTTCACAGTGTGAGATATGACTACTCACATGACAGTCCCTAAACCAATTACTTGATAAAAACAAATATGCTGATAGTAGGGAAGATTTTTAGTCAGATATATTTTTATTATATTTATTATATTTATTATATTTAAAGTTGCATTAATCAATTTTTTACCACTTTGGGGCAGAACTACCAAACAACAAACGTAATCATTTTTATAGTTATCATGGTTGCTATGCTATGGTTAGCAACCAGCAGACTTTCTTCCCCTGCTAACTTCTAACTTTGCTGTTGTTGATGTGAAGTTCATGCATATTTTGTCTTTATTGAAAAAAAAAAGCATTTTCAGAATAAAGTATTGATCTGAGCTGTACTATATAAATCTGTATGTATCTGTATAAACTCCATAGAGATGCAGAATTGGGAGATCAGCTGCACTCTCAATGTTAAAATAAATAACTGATTAATACAGCTTTAAGTTAAATATGTAGACATTTTCTGTAGAACAGGATGGTTTGTCTGGAACAAGACAGTTTGGCCCACGGGTCTAAACTCAGAATGAAAAATATTCATTCTCAAAAGATCCTTGGGCCTCACATATCTATCTGTGGGGAACATCACACACATGGAGCTCTTACAAGAGAGACAATCTCAGTTTGATTTTTAATAATACTTATTCACCCTCTCATATAAATAGTATGTGCAAATCTCATTACATATTGGAATAATAGCTAGTACTAAAATGAAAGTGCTTATGTTTCTCGTTGAATATTATCTCATTGAATATGATCAAATTTCATGTTCATTTTAACAATGATACTCCACTTAAAAAACAAGAAAAACTCACTATTTCTTGTTCAAACTTTTCATGACATTCACTACAATTATTATGTCTTTCTAAGGAAATTGTCTTTTGTCTTTTACAACCAGCCTAATGACAAAATGTGGCAGATACTGTCGGATAACTCTATCAAAGTGCCAACATTTGATATCTGAAGCAGGTCCCTGATTTTCTATTAGTCTTATCAAACTTTGCATTAAATGAGCTGAACGAAAGGGGAAGAAAAGCATATATGGCCATACATTATAAAACACAGAAAATAAAGGAGGCAGAGATGGGAAGATGCTATTTTACCACTGCTGTTCTGTGCATCTGTGAGTAGAAACATCTCAATGCTGAGGATTTAGAAGTTGCCATACAGACTTTTACATTGCAAGTCTCCTCTTGGATGTCCCCTGCTGCTACTCACTCAACATTCATACATTCAGATAGTCCCTGGAGTGGGGAGAGAGAAGAGAAACTGTTGGAGGGGAAACAGAAATCCCTCTCTGTTCCTATAGTAAAGTCCCTTATTGTTCATTACCCAAAAAAGTTTAATTAAGATCACAAGTTTGAGGATAGCCTGGATCTGACTTTAATGTGGTCTGTCTCAGGAAGGCTCACTATAGAGTCCTTCTTAGGTAGTCCCGAGTCAGTCCCAAAACCTGTTCCCACACCCCCTACTGCCAGCCCTGCAGCAGCCCCAAAACCCTGCACAGAACCAGGCAGGGATGCTACAGGGAAGGCCCCCACAGACATCTGGTGAGGCAATACCACTCTGTGTGGTATAGCGCTTCGGACACCTGTGTGACCCGATGAGGTCTGAGGGGGTCCAATGGAAGTGGAGGAGACTCTAGTAGATTGGGGTGGACTAAGGGCACCTGGATGAACTCCTTCATGAGGCAATGAGGGTTGTGAGGCTGACAGTGCTCTGGCATCTTGGCTCAGACTGCCCATTTGCAAAGAATGGGTACTCTTATGTGTGCTGGGCCGGTGTGCAGGGCTGGCTCTATGCTGCTGGGCTAGAGGAAGCTGGGAGCCTGAGATGGGACCAGTCAGAGCATTGAATCCATACTGGAATGATCGTCCTCCAACTGCCAATGGGCTCTGGACAGGGGGGCTGGACAGACCCGGAGTAAAGGCACCAGAAACAAGGAGTTGAGACTGCAGGGGAGAGACTGAGACAGGGCTGGATACACTTTGCATCACCTGGAATCTCCTCACCATCCTGGGGGACTGCAAGTTCCCCGCTCCCACTGTATTCCCTTGCATGGGGGGACAAAAATTCATGGCAACAGCCTGCTGTAGAGTGGCAATTGCTGAATTCTGGGGTTGGGTGGAGGAACCTGGTGGGGTAAAGATCCCACCATGTAGTGGAGGTGTCATGGACATGGCTCGTGGTCTTGGTACATCCACCTGTTGAACCATCTCTCGGTCATATTTGACTATCTCCTGGATCATCTCATTCTCACGGTTGTTGAAGACACCCGAGTTTAGGTCATGCTGAACTTTGTGCATCAGAATTGAATTCTTCTTGCCTGCAATCACATGGTACCAGAAAGTAGCATTGTTATGTAATTAAATGCTAATAGTACAAATAAAACTATAAAATAAAAAATAAAATAAAATAAATAAAAATTTTTGGATCTCTTGCATTCTCCTCTCATTTTCAGTCTACTTTTACTAAACCTAGAAAAAAACTACACTAATTTAGAAATGTCCAGGAAAACTACTACCAAGCTTGTTATTGATACACCTACCAACATCTGACAGTAATGGAGCCTGTAGAAGTAGTTTATTAACACTAGAACCATGTTCATTCCAATACCCACTAGAACCACCAAAGGGTCATATTTACCCCCTGCTACAAAATTATCAGTAATCACAAAAAATGTCATTTTGTGAAGAAGTAAATTTTTTAAAATAATAAATAAAGCTTGACAAAATAACTTGTATAATTTGTAAAAGTCTGTTTTATTTTTACAAGTACATAGCATTCACTGATTGAAAATGTCTTATGCAATTTCTCATCTTTAGGCTGCAAGTTACCATGAACTAACAACAGATCATCTAACGCGTTATCACGTTTCACGTCATGTGTCGTGTTGTATCATGTTACATCATGTCACGCACAAACTTTTGAACTATAATTATTGAATGTTGTGACGTGTCATGTCATGATGCCATTTTAGGAAAATTCATAAACTAAGATATGTATGGCTTTTATTTTTACAGTTTGGAAAACAGGAGGGGGGTAAAAATGACCCCTTGCTGGTTCTAGTGTTAAACACCTATTGAACAAGCAGAACACCATTTTGCAGAAATGTGGCATCTTCAGCAGGTCAGTTGGTTTATCCATATTTTAACTGTAATTGTCTAGTTTTGCAAAACTGCAGTGTTCATTTTTGCCTGTAAGAGGCACATTGAAAAAAATTACTTATTGTGTTAAAGCATGAAAATTGACCGATTGACCGATTTACGAGAATTCTCTTCAAATCAAGACTCAGTAATTCATGCCATCCTCACATCCCTTGCCAGACATACTCACACTAAGTCATACTTTAATTCAAGTGACTCTGACTCACATGAAGATCGCCTCACCATAACAACTCACGTCAAGCTGTGAATGACTTGTGAAGATTTAAATCACCGTTGGCTTCTCACAAGTAATTAAACTGATGGAGCCTCTCAGATAAGCACAGCTTCAGCAAGCCTAAAACAGTTAATTCCAGTTTAACTGTAACTTTATAAGAAAGAAGAAGGTTTTTTTTTTTTTTAAATGTTTCTCAATGGAAATTACTGGTGACAGTTGCAACTTGCCCCTTAGCCCTATGGGAGCAGGCTGCACAACTATAACCAGGTGGAGTAATGCCCTAAAAGCAGAGAGTTTAGGTCCACCCAGAGTCACACTACTGCTGCAGGCAGGATAACAGATGCCTTACTGTCACATCTTCAGAAACATTTCTCACAGTTGTATGTTTGAGACACCTGGGAGGATGCGAGAGAATAGTCACATCTGTCTAGCACTGCACTGTATACCAGTACTCTTCTGTAAAAAACGGTAGTGTACTTGTTTTATAAGTGTCTGTATTTGAATGACAGTTTTATTAAGAGCCACATATTTGAAGTTAGATTGTTATGTGACAGCAGCTGCAGAGTTCTGCTTCCACCTAAGGCAGAGTGGGCATTTACGCTGTAAGGCTGGCTACACCCTAGACAATCTTGTGTCTGATTTTATTCCTATATCCCTGAGTTAGGTGTGGGGTCTCCCAGTCTGGTCACTTTGTTCTCAAGTTTAATTAAAAAGTTCCTACTCCAATGTAATGATCAGAAAAGGGTGATGGAGAAATTAGCTTTTCCTTGATAAACAGACAAAGAAAGCCTATTTAGGGACTTCCTCATTTTAAGCAATGAGTCAATGGCTTTGACGTGAAGAGAGGCAATTAATGTCTAATTGAGGGAGACAAAGCCTCATTAGCCTCATGCAGTTTGTTCTATTATGCAGTTTTCATCCAGTTTTACTGGACTTACTGTAGGAAAAATCGGGTTAGCACTAACTTTACCCAAGCCTGCACCCAGCTCAGGTAATGCTAGAATAACAGACAAACAGTAAGTGATGATGATGATGATGCTCATCAGTCACAGGGCCACTTCTCAACAGATGCTGCTAAGGAAGAAGAGTGAGACCAATGATAAGATTTTCACTGCTTCCAGATTATCCAACATCTGTTGTACCTTCTGGGTTAACAGGGACTCACAGGAAGAACTGCTTATAGTGCTCCTGCACTACTGGAAGTCATTTTAGTTCCCTACTGCAGCAGGTGGTCACTGAATCTCATGCAGTTTGGCAGTCTAGGCTTGGTAATGAGTTTCACTTCTCTCTTTGTGTTTGGAAGGAGGAGGCAGTGGAATCCCCATTTGGTGTGTTAAATCCTGGAAAAGCCCAGGTATAATGTTCAGAGAGTTTCTCCTTAAAGGGTGGAGTGTTCTTGTTAAAGTTGCTTTGTGGAGCCTAGAATCAAAACAGAGCAGGACTGCTGGCCTAGGCCTGCATAACGTCCATTCGTGGAACTCATGGATAAACACGGTGATGGTAGGTACATTTTGCTACATGTACCAGTGTATAAACTCCTTGGGGGTTATAAATTCTTCTAGAGGTCAGAAACCCTAACAAATAGAATCAGCTGGTAAGCTGAAGCTGCCATTTTTGGAGAACTTGCACAGGCACCCACAGATATGACACATCCATTGTACTGCTGCCTTCAAAACAATGCCTATTCATTACCAGGTAACACCTCCATCCCACTTAAATTACTGCCATACAGATTTTGCTACTGCTCATATGTGACACTGTTTACAAGCATCAGCTTGTATAGAAGAATGACCAAAGTACATTTACCCACCATGCTCTTCTTTTTAACAGTCTAGCCAATGCAATTGGATTTGTTACAGGTATGAAAACAACTGACAGGGGATCAGCCCATGACTGGGTGTGAATAATAGCTCACAGATCAGAGATGGGTTTTTTTTTCATGAAAATGTATGGATGGCTGAAGAAGCAAGCCTGGATTCATCCTTAACGTGTGTAATTACTGTCTCTCAGGCTGAACCGATCCGAAAAAAGCACAGCTGATCATAGATAGAGAAAAAAAGGTTTTTTTTTTAAAAAAAGAAGCCCTGGAATGAATTTTGAAATCACTTTTACATTTAAAATGAACAAATGTAAGTCATTTGACTGAACAATTATAATTTCAACATGGCTCTTGGTAGCCCTGTGTATGTTTGGTCCAGATGGGTTTTCTGACAAAGGCAAAGCCAGATAAACATTATTAGTGATTAATGTGCATGGAGTGCACACACAGCCTAGTGGGAATATTACAGCAGACAGATTAGTTTCCCAACAAATATGTGAACTGACTGGTTGAATGCTGGTCATGTGTGGAGTCTGGCTGCCATGGCAACAACTGGCAGGTGGTGGATACAGAACTTTTGTAGACATGGATCATGTGACAAGGGGATGTGACATCAGCAGCACTGTTGACCTTGGGGGCATGATGGGAGGGGAAAACTGTATTCATTGTGGAGACAAATAACATGTTTCCGTTTGCTCACTAAAAAGAAGTTTCCAAAGCATCACCAAGATAAAGAGGTCTGTGCATGTTTGTTTCTGTATTCAAAACAAGGACGTTCAGAGAGTCACTGCTGGGCAATCAATCAATCAAATATGTAAATTGAGAGCATACTGAAATAAAACAAACAAAAAAAACAAAACATAAAAATAAAAAGATCTTTTAAGCAGTGTCTTTCATTTATATAGTATATGATTGTTTGCCAGTGTCAAATATCTACAGGTTGTATTCATTTTCTATGAAACATGTACATTCAAAAAACAACATAATAAATGATTCAGAGCTATGAATACATTTTCAATCCTGCACACCATCCCTGTTAGGACCATTCATTTAGAACATCACAACTGTCAGTGCAGTGTATGAGGTATGACGTTAATGAATGAATACATTTGTGTGCTTCATTTCATCTCATGAATGACTCATGAGCTTATGGATAACCTGTGGCTTTTCGTCAGGCTTAATGCCAATTATTCAAGAGTAAATCTCTAAGACACACGAGGGGCCCTCTGCCTGTCTACCGTGGATCATTTCTGAAATTTTATTGTTACCATTAGTATGTTTAAAAAACCAAAGCAGGATCAAACTAAGGTCAACTGAACTGAGGATTTTGCACAGTCCCACAAAGCTTTGATATGACACACCTTTATGCACAAAGCACAAAATTCTGTACCGACATCAAATCAAAGCAACTGGTGGAGTCAAAAACTAGGTGGCAGTCTTACCTATCCTGTCCAATCTGTCAATGGCAACAGTCTCAAAGGCTCTCCTCATCATGGGGTATTCCTCCAGTACCTCATTGAAATTGTCTACAGAGAGAGAGTACAGGCGACAGTAGGTGTCAGCTCGCACACTGGCCGTCCGTCTACCACGGGTCAGCAGACAGATCTCTGTGGGTGAGGGGAAAGAAACCAGAGGTGGTCCAATCAAAACATGGCAGACTGACAGATATCAGACAGTGACAGAGAAAACAACAGAGATACTATTAATAAGATTTGTTGACCAGCCTAACACTACATATCATATCAAATAAATAAATCCTAGATGTAAAGATTTGTCTTGGTTGTACAAAACTGTACGCCTTAACCAAATGCATGATCAGAACAAAAGTGGTTTTGGCTGCGTGTAGTCAGTATGACCCACTGACAGTAACACTGAGTATTTTCTCCGGCACTGGCACAGCACTGACAGCTTTGTGATGGAAGCACTCTATATTTGGACATGTGTAGCTAAGCTTCATTACATTCAGTTGTTACCCTTCCCGTCCCCGAGTATCTTCTTCTCTCTAGCTTTCTTCTTCTATAGGCTAAGGCTGACAGTTGTCTTGACAACCATATGCCTGCCTTTTATCCCTGCCTGAAAGGTTGACCTCCTCTGACTGTCTGTGGGAAAAGGAGAGAAATAACTAAACGTGAGGAGACTTCATTAAGAACATGCATAGGGGAGCTACACTATAATTGATTGTAAATGTTCATGATTGTGATGTCTCCAGTTATAGAGTGCTTAAAGTACAATTTGCAAATACACAAACCCAAATCTTACTGACAAACACAAAAATGTATTAGACAGTATTAGAGGAACAATTTGACATTTTAGGGAACATGTTTTTTTTTTTTTTCAAAGAGTCAAAATGATTGATACTACTATGTTCAGTATGAAGGGACTGCCAGATTAAACCAAAGACTGAAAAGGGGGTAATAGCTGGTTATCTGGTTCTTTCCACAGGTAAAAAAAAAAGAGTTGCCCACCAGTAGTTATAAAAGTCACTGAAACCAGTGCAAAAACAACAAGCTTTGTTTTAAGGTTGACTATGTGCTGGCCTATTTTGCTTTAGTAGGTTATGTGTTTTCCCCAGTTTCTAGTCTGTATGTTCAGCTAAGCTAACTGGCTACTGGCTGCAGTTTTAAAAGAGTGTGTAGATGAAGGAGATGTGGAAGATGGGTGATTGAAAGCCTAGACACATAGATGCCTCACTTTACTTTAAACTATACTGTTCATGGTCAGCTGCTGTAATTGAAGTAAAAGCTGTATTATAAACTGTACACAGCCCTTTAGACAGATCTGTGACATACTGCATCAGACTGTCTATTGACGAACAATCTGGTATGTTAACATATATATGAAATCCTTTAATGTAGCTGAAATGTAAGTGGAAATGCATTTGCACTTTCTGAGTTTTCATGAAGTTGAATGTCATGGTTGTAAAATGAAGGTTAACATCATAAATGCCTCGGTTTTGTAATGAAAAACACACACACACAAAATTCCACAGACTTCCTTTGATAAACTGTCTCTGGAGATATTCTACATTATACATGGCCATAATCATTAGTATCATCACTGTGCAGTGGGAAGTGCTGGGTGAGGATAATAATACTCATGAAACCACAAAAGTTTTTCAAACCACCGGTTAATCACTTGTAGTTTGTGGATAAGGCAACTGTACTCAAACATGATGAAAAATCCAGGATGGATAAAGGGAATTTTCGTAGGGATTTGAATATTCTTGGCATTATTTGGGATCAAGATGGCCTTACATTTGCCTTTAGCCTGGACAGCACCATTTTCACTTCTAGCTAGTTTATTATATGATATCTAATGCTCTTTTTCAGGGTCATTGCCTAATTTGATCACAGAGAAAGTCCTTTTACTGTTGCTGGTACCCACATAAATGTTCTTTCCCATACTCACATCTTTTAAATTCTGAAGAATTGTGCCAATCCACTGAGAATCACTTAATGGGGAACTCCAGCAGTTTTACATATAAAGAGGATTTACTGATTGGGAATACTACGCTGGTTATTAAAACAGTTGCATAGTGTCTGTGGCTTTGGAGAAGCTTTGCCAAGTCTGACAAAATAACCTTGGTAGTGTTATCAGAGGAAGTTTATCAGACATAATAGAAATGCTGCATTAATGACTGGGAACAGAATATTTGAAGGAGGTGGTCACCTGCTAGCCACAAAGGGTCTAAAATGCTATTGAATTGAATCATGATATCTATTTACTGTTACTGTTAATTTAGAGATTTTATCACAAATGCACACTAAGTTAAACCATGCTCTTCCTCCAATCCAAGCCCACTACTAGTTTTGTGTATGAATGAGAGATCTGTGATTTTTCTTCCTGCCGTTATAGATAGCTATGAACAGTCTATGCTTGACATTACTAATGGCCCCATCATCACCGCTCTGCTGTGCTAATTAGCTGTTATTAATTGGATGTGTGTACGTGGGATGTGTGTGTACGTGTGTGTCGTGCAGCTGTGCCACTCCAACTGTGCCCTAGGCTGCTGGCACATGAGCATTACAGCCAGTGAACTCTGCTGCAGAGGGCATCGTATGTTAAAAAATGCAGCGCAAACCATCAACCCACGAGACTTAAAAAAAAAGTGTGTGTGGGTGTGTGTTTGTGCACGCCTGTGTGGGTCTAAGAGTGGCGATAGTGGCAAAGACACCACATGCTTCTAAATAGCCACAGAGGAACAACAGCCTGGAAAAGTGGGACAGAAGTGGCTGTAAGGCACAACTGCACAAGAAGTCCAAGTAAAATGTCAGGGTGCTGTTTTTTCTTTATGCGCTTGTTGCTACAATTTTTTATTTAAATAGCAGACACACAACTTTACTATTACCCTGGACAAAAGTTCAACAGATACAGTACAACAGGGCACAACACAATAGAGTAGAATAACAGAATAGAATATAGCACAACAGAGGCAGCAATAGAACAGAACAGAATGTATTCTGCTTCATTCATCATTGTTCTATTCTATTCTCTTGTATGTTCTACACTACAGAGAACACAATATAATTGATCAGTAATTAATGAGCTGATGAGCACAGGGACAAACCTCCAAAGTAGGAGCCATCCATTAGTTTCATGCCGATGTTTCCTTTGGTGAGGACGCTGACCACTCCGTGCTGGATGAAGTACATCTTCTTGCCGATGGTGCCCTCTCTGATGATGTAGTCTCCAGGTTGGAAGACTTCAAATCTCAGTTTTGTCAGCATGGCTGTCACAAAGTTGGGGTCAGCATTTGCAAACAGGGGCATGGAGGCCACCAGTTTACGGCAGTTGAAGTTGACGATTTCCTATATAATGACAGGAAACTGCATTTGGTTTGTCTTGGTTGAAACAGTATATGTATCATGGCTAGGGTTCCAAAAAATAGTGAAACTCCAGTAATACAAACACTATTTTCAGACCAGACACATTGTTTTATTACTATGGGGCCCAGACACAGCTTATTAGAGTATGCTCCCTGTTTTGTCTGTACTTTCTGTTTCTTGAAGTGTAGTTAAGCTGCAAGAGGACATTGTTTACCATGAACCGAAGTAAACAGCAGAGTTTCCTTAGTTTAATCGGTCAGGGAGGGAGGACCTGCTGGTGGGGGACAACAGTAATGTCAAACAGAAACTGCTTATACATCTAAATATGTCATGTAAATATCTCATAGTCATCTAAATACATCATGTCTAAAAAGCGTCCAAAAAATGATTTAACTAATTTATTTATTTTCACCAGTCTCCTCTTTTCTCTGTGTGAGGAGCATGCATAGGGACACAAGAGAAAATAATAGTGAAATGCATATAGGACGTGTCTGCTTTGTGCCTTTCTCTGTGGGGCTTCAGGAATTTGGGCAGCCCACTCTGCCAAATGACGGGTAGGAGAACCACTTAACAGGGTCCACTGGCAGAAGGAAAAATAGCATTTAGGTATATGAGAACATATGAAAATGTCTTCAAAACTATCTCTCCCTTTCTTTTAAATTGCACTTGTTTATCTGTGAAAACTAGTAAAACTTTCAGGCAACTACAGTACCTGGAAAAAGACATAAATTATCATTTTAACAAGTGAGACTGGAATTACTGTTCACATTTGACTATGTTTTTTTTTGTTCAGAGGAAGCAACAATGGCTGAGTATTATAATGAATTCCTTTTTGTGTATTACAGTGGATGCTTGAGTGTTTTCATACCTCGCGCAGAGGCTCATTAAGCTCCTCAAGGATGCTCTCTTCATCAAACATCTTGCCCTGGTATCGGTGCTCGTAGTAGTCATGGATTTTCTGCCTGAAGTCGGCCGGCAGTTTGTGAAATGACATGTACTGCTCCACTTGTTTGTACTAAAAGATGGAGAAAGGCGTGGGAAATAGTAGTGGGGAGAAACAGAAGCATAAGATATTAGAACAGGATTCAGAAACTCCATCTTATGATGGTGATGTATTAGTAGCAGCAATTTCACAGCAGTTTCACAGCAGTGTGGCTTCACTTCACAAACTGAGACACTTAAACCACATGACTGCTGAAGCAAAATCACCACATGCATCACTGGGTCTATTTTACCTACATTTAATGTTGTGCAGCCATTGAGCTACAGCGATCCATTTATAGATTGTACCTATGGGAGGACAACTGTGATAAAGCTGTTAAGGAAACATGGCAGGTCTGTAAAGCCCATGAGGATTCATCACGTTCTGCTGTGTTTAGAGAAGATGTTCCTTCTTAACCACAGTCAGCCTCTCTGTCTGTCTCTGGTTGTCTTGGTTTATTCTGTTCTTTATTTGTAAGGGACAGATCTGCAGAAAATATTATTTTCCACAATGAAAACATTTGTACTATACAGAGTGCTTTCATGGGAACTATATATGAAAGAGTGCTTCCATGATCTGTGTACCATAAAGAAAAACAAGACAGGTAAATAATTAAATGGAACCAGTGGGCATCTGTGTACTCAAGTTACTATTCTGAGATGGGAGAATGTCTGTTATTTATGTTGGAATTGATAAATATGTAACTATGTGGCTATAAAACAGCGGAGGACAGGGCTTGGCTGTAGCACATCATGTTTGTTCACTGGAGGGTCAAATTGAACCCAAGTGATTCACACCATCACATACAGTATTCACCACTATTATGCTTATCTATATCAAATGCAGGCTGAGTGTCCACTTCTCCCAAGTTATTATGATTCTCCATAACACATTTCATGCCTGGATTCCCTGTGAAAATAGCCATTATGTCTACCTCTATGTCCTATAAGATAGAACTGCATGGTAGTGTTTCAGCTGGGGAATAAATCTGAGTATTGTTACCTATTCAACATATACAGATAGCTTTTGGGTTTGCTTTATGTACACATGGGGCATTCTATGTTGTTTCACGCATCACCACTTGCTGATATGAGGGTGAGAAGTGGCCACGTTTCACGTTCCAGAAAATAGCCCAAAAAGATCATCTTGAACACTGTTCACTTCCTGTTATATCATATAAGAAATAAATACACACAACAACTTCCTGACACAAGAAATACATAATAAATGGGTAAAAAAATGATTAGAACAGTAACCATACTGAATGAATGATTTTTGTAGACACAGAAAGAAACATTGCTGCTGCTGTACAAAAACTGCAATAAATATGTGTCTTGTCTTATGTTGTTAAATAAGGTCTTTGTTTCTTTCCCAAATGTTTCTGTTTAGCAATGTGCATCAAGAAACTGTCAGTTGGATGAGTTAGTAGATTACCAGCTAAGGGTCAAGGGAAAACTTTCCTTGGTCATCACCCCATTATAAAATTCAACCAGATGGAGATGGTGGAAAATCTCAGTTCAGAAATGCTGGTGAGGCATTGCTCATTTGTACTCAGACTGTGGGTAATAAGCAGCTTAAAGGTTGGTGGTATAAATGGTATAAATTGATACCATCCTGTCAAACACAGCTGTCATTCTTTATAGCCTACCTGAGGCTTTGTAAAATAAACAATAATCCTTCAACCTCATAGCTGCAGTAGCTGTAATTTCCCAGAGCAAAATGAGAAATGTGCTTTTACATAATAGTAGCCAATTTTAAGCTGGATAAACTCAAAAACTGCGGTCAGGCTAAAAACAACATTATTTTTTAGCTGACTTTTCAGCATCATTTCGATGAATCTGGTGTACAGATTAAAGAGGAAATTAAAAAATACCTGAATAAAATTGCTGCAGAAACAAGGAATGCTGACCTCTCCATACAGGGCACAGGGCTCAGTGAATGGTTGACTGAGTATGTCACTGATGTAAATCATTAGCAGCAGCTCTGACTAGGCAGTATGAATTAATTCCCCTATCACCTACTGTATATCTCAACTTATATTGCGGTATCAATATATTGTGTGACACACTGCCTTTGATATAGCTAAAGGATTTACAGTCACTAGATTTCAATATATCAATTCCATACACAACCTGTAGTTTCAAATAATTTGTTGTTTTCCAAAGGTTAGGTGCTTCAGTATTTCTTAATAGTGTACTGACTTCCTAGAAGTGACAGCATTACACACTGGCTTTATCAATATCCTTAATAAAAGAGAAAGCAGTTAAACCCAAGTGAAAGGGAACCACATTACTGGAAAAGAGTGACATTTGTCCCTTTTTTCAAAAAGACATAATATATTTTATGTTAAGATTTTAAATACACTGCATCTCTCACAATCCTTCTCTCTGCATCTCTTGTATTTATAATCGATTAAAAAACTCCCCCCTCTCTGTGTATTTCCCTTACTAATTTACTTTCCCTAGCTGCTATTTTTCTATTGGCAGTATCAGCTGTTTATTGTGTCACTTATTTTAATGAACAGCATAATGAAATTACATCACCAAAAACAATTTACTGTATCTTTTACTTTCTTACATAAACCAATTATAATCTCAATTATGTTCAGTCTTAATGAATTGTTCTGGTTTGTGTTTCAATTCAACTGAAAACCTTACAGGATTTTTCATCAGCCATCTTTTCTCATTTCTAACATATCCCAGACAATGACTGAGAAATTTCTTTCCAGATTATGAAAATGTTAAGACATAAAAGGAAATGACCCAAATATATTTGAAAAACACAGTAAAACAAAAAAGGACTAAAGCACACTCAATTAAACCTGACTAATTCCTCCTCATTTGTAAACAATACAGATGCAGTCGACTTTCAGACTATCCAGCTCATTCAGTCAAGAGTGGGGATAAACTGGGAGACTCCTATTAAGTGTTTCCTGCCTCAGGAGTCAGCGTGTGACAGTCTCAATTAACCTAAACTTCATCTTTCTCTCTCTCTGTCCTTCACTCCTTTAAAAGTGGCTTTTGAAAGAACTGACTTTTATTGACTTTCTCTTAGTCTCAGCATTAGACATAAATTAGTGACCATGTCACTCAAAGTCAGTAGGATGGGAGTGAGACTCAGATGGCCTTATCTACAGTGGCCCTGAGAGCTCAACGCACTGCAACTTAAGAAAACACTTGCAAATAAACAAACGGTGCAGCATTCTGAAAAAGAAAAAAACACAACACAACCAAATACAGAAACACCCTCAAATAGCAGGTTAACAAAAGTAACTTCATTTCAATGTCCGTCACTTTTTAGTGATACTAACTTAAGTTAATAGCAGATATCTAGTACCGGCATCAGCTAACCATTGTGGGTTGAAAAAATGAAATACATATGATTATTTATTTTAATTTTCCATTCCTGATATCTGCTCTTTTTTCAGTACATTTCTATATTTAGTTGTTTCTCCTTTTTGCAGCATACTTACTTACTTATGGCATCAAGATAAAATGATATATACCATTAAACCTGAAGAATATTGACTTGAATATTCAAGATAGTAAGTTTAAAAAGAGTTAACTTCCATATAGTTCCAGAAGTCTGTATATTTTGTTTTCAATTCTCCATTCAGGCAAATACATCAATGTCAGGTAGAGCTGCACTAATAATGCAGCAGTGTCTGAGATGCAGTTCAGGCTGGACTAAGATGCCTGTGCATCCGTTGCGTAAAAGTAACAAACCTATTACATTTACAAAATCCAATTGGTTCCTCTGTGACTGAGGACCAAGTTAACTGGGGGCTGACGCAGCACAGAGGATTTTTTTTACGAGACAAGGCTTCTGGGTATAATGCATGGCTCTCTCTGTAAGATGGCACAGAGGGAAGGGAGAAATTGATTTGGCTCTCCTATTAAAGGCCATGTCAATGAGGATCAGAGCTCATGATGCAGGAAGACAAAACATCTGTGTGCTTGTGTATATGATATATGATTGTAGGCTATAGCTCAGGTCATAGAGTGCAGACAGAGAGAAACACATGTACAAAACACAAATGCTGTATGTGCTCGCAAACTAAGTGTAGACTTTTAAAGTTGAATATCAAATAAGGCAAGAACATGTCAATATTTTCAGTTTAAATGGACACATTTTACTCTTCACATTTAACCTGCCTCAGGAAATGGTACTCATCTGAAAACAGTTAATAATAAGATAATGCCTATTGTCTCTGGAAGACCTTTCCAAAGTCTGAAAAATAACCATGATTGTGGTTGCTCTGTTTGTCTGGCCACAAACTTTACATTTGAACAACTTTGAAAGACCTAATCATTTAGCAGGCGGGGAGGGTTTCGTAAATTTTGCTAACCAGTTACGTCTTTTTGGTTAAATACTAGAAAGACTTAAAGATCGAAGCATCAGACTTTAGATCAGGCTTCAACGATTGTCCGGGTTTTAGGTGAGCAGTTCCTTAAGTCGCTATTTGACATGTCAATGCCCAGGGGATCAGTGCTCATCATCAGAAGCCCCAGAGGTCATTTCCCTCTCCTCTCACATCAGTTTGGACATGCTGCACTATTGCTCTTGAGAGGGAGGAGGTGATGGGAGAGGAGAATTAGGTGCGTAGTTACATAATGGCTAGTGCCCTGTGTCCATGTGCAGTGTCTGCTGGCAGATAGTGTATTGCCCAACAGCCAAGGGCATATGGACAGATGAAATGGGAGGCCTGGAGATGGGAAGTGTTGTGGAGAAACACTGGATGATGGCACCAGCCAACACCAATAAAAAAGGGGGATGACAATGGAACGTATAGCTGCTGCCACTGCCTTATTTTTACTGCTGAACTGTTTATAAAGATTGTGTGGACACCCACAGTCACTGTCGTCTACACCTCCACAAGTCAGCCCCTCTCAAACTGTGGCCCAACATGCCCATTTTTAAAGGTGCAGGGCCTTTAAAAATGGGCATGTTGGGCAAAAAAGTCTATATCATATATACAATTTTTTTTTTATATACTAAATATCCAAATGGAATTACTAACTGGTGTGATGCTGATAGGCTGACTGCACAGCACCACAGTTAGCTAAAAGTAGTGCTAAAAAATTTAAACAGCTAAGAGAGGATAAAATAGCAGATCAACAGTTTAAACAGTCAGCTAAAAGTTACAGGCAAATGTCATAATAGCTCAAAGTAATAACATAACATAATTAGTTAAAATAATTTGCTGAAAGTAATGGATAGGAAATAATTATCTAAATAGAATGAATAAACTGATATCTAGCCAAAAATATATGAATAGGAAAAAAAAGAAAACATAATGGATACAACTGAAATAATTAACAGTTGTAAATTGTAGCGTAAAGTAACAAGCCATCATTCATTAGAGCAGCTAAAGGTAACTGACATCTGACATAGCTAAAAGTACTTATGTATGATTGAAACAGTGGCACTGTAGCAGTGGGGATCATTGACATTTTAGCTGTATGAAAAATATTATAACCACATCCACTTTTGTGGTGTCAATTAAAATCTTTTCAAAAATCAACTGTAATGAGCACTTGGTACATGAAAGGTGATGTTGATGAAGGGGTGCTTGCATTAATCTGACAGGGATGTGGAGGTACAACATTACTGTTCTATGGTGCTTTGCATTAACATGCAACATCCCTCTCTTATCTCATTTATTATTCGTGTCTCTATTTATGCCTGTGAGACCTGCTAAACACACCACTAACCAAATAACATGTGTCACTTATGATAAAGCAGAAAAATACCAGAACCCTTTGTGTATCTCTTGAATAGTAAACAGCTAGACTCCACCTCTCTTCCTGGTCAGTGGGATCTTGCATGCTCTCCATAGGGAAGATACTTAGCGGCAGAGCTATTATGACATTTCTGTCTCAACAGTGAGCACAATGCTAACAGTTTACACTGGGTTATGTCAATAGAGTTCATGCTGTCTCTAGCATTTAAATTAGCTTATACAAAGAATCTGTTTTGTCAGAGAGGAAAGTTCCATCCCATAGCTCTGTATCCAGTCTGTTATCAGATGGCAGGACTTATTGCAGACTATAGTGCAGAACGGTTCAGTTCATTGTTAATGATGAACAAACAGTCATGGGGGAATGGAAGGTTGGATGTGTTGTCTTATTCCAGCAGGATATCACCAGTCTGCTTATTATTTCACTGTTGTGCATAACAGGAGAAGAGAAGAACGAGAGTGACAGCAGGAACTGGTTGTTAGATTACAGCTACATGTAACTGATACAAAGCAGCTCATATGCCCTTTCTCTCAATTTCCAGTGTCAGCTGCAAAACATTGTTGAGTTCGGAGCTCTTCATTGTTTCGATTGTGTAAAATACATCTGGTAACTTTTTCAGGTTCATCCTAATAAGCTACGATGGAGGAACGTTTCAAAAACAATGGCACAATTTTAGCTCAAAGTGGGAATGACCTTTACTAATCAATTGATTTGATTGAAATTAGTACTCTTTGACAGCTTAAGATTCTGTAGTAGAATGTAAAGTATTTTAGAAAAAAAAAAAACAATAATAAACACTTAAAAGACCTAGTAGTGTGTAGGCATGAATGTTTTGAATATGTGGTTAATTCTGTAAGAAATTAATGAGTGGTTATGTCTTTGATGTGTCTGGTGTGTCAATTGATAAATGTTCCATAAAGATATGCTGTAATAACAAGTTTTTCCATTGTGGTATGATTATGTTGGTCCTAGATTTCCAGTTTATGAGGATAGTTTTCTCGGTGACGGTTAGGGCCAAACTACAGGGAGTAGTTTCTTGTTAATTTGTTGGTCTGAGTCGATTGCTGAGGTGTCACCTAGTAAACAAAGTGTTGCTGATAGTGGGATGTGCAGCCCAGGAAAGTAGAGAGGGATCCTGAAACCTTTTTCGAGTTCTGCCCCACCGTCCAGCTGCCGTAGCCGGCCTGTGAGCACGTTCGCCGGGCATCTCTCTGTTACCACATGGTGGCGCTATGTCACTCTGTTATGTTTCACATATGTATATCATCATAGTCATTCTCAGTAATTAGAGAATAATGATTATAATTCAAACACTATTTCATCATATTTCAACATATAAAAAAAATGCTAACTACATGCCAACCATAAAATTACTGACATAAGGGGGCGCCATGGAGTCCCTAGGCCACAACCATGGCTTAGACTTTTTGTCGGTGCAGTAAATTTTGTGAATTTTGCATGTGTGAACCAGTTCAAAAATGGTCGGCAGCGGAAGACAAATAACAATATCAACAACAACAACAATAATTTTAATAATCCTTACAGAAACAACAGGGCTTCGCACCTCTGGTGCTCAGGCACTGAACACAACTCTTCATCAGACAAAGATCATTGAAGGCAAGCATTAAAACATAACTTAAATAATAACAGATAACTTCATGAGGAAAACACAATGAAGGTATAAAAATAGAACAGATCAAAAGGAAAGTAACTGCAAGATAAAATTAGATTTAAAAATGCATTGGGAAACAAGCACAAGGTTAAAAGTGGGCGAGATCAAAAGCAATTACATAAAAGCAAGTGTATGAAAGTGTAGTTTGCAAAGTGGACTTAAAAGATGTTGAATTAGCAAGGCTGGGTTGTTTGGGCAGGGCAGTCTGTTTGTGATGCTCATAAATCACACACAACTAAACAGTGACATCATTACAGCTTAAAGACCAGCAGAGCCCCTCCTAGGATTTGGTCTGCTCTAAACTCAACATCGTCAGGGACACTAATTGATATCATGACCTAGATAATAAAGCAAGATCACTATCTCTCCAACATGATGCACAACCAAGCCACAAAAGCCAAAAATTAAACACGATAAAGCTGTTGTTGTTGATTATGACTTAAAAAGGGAGAAGAAACCCTGACCACCTTTTACCAGAGGCTTCAACTAAACAAAGCTAGACCAATCACTCTGGTGTCTAGGTTGTGTGTCTGCATGCATGTATACAAATGACAGCACAAGATATGCCTACATCACTCAGGATCTGAGAAAGCTAATAAGATACAGAGCACCAGTGATACAGTGGCCTTATAAAGCAAAGCTTGCTCCCGTCCCTGGACTGCAGACACCCTAAGCTTTGATCTGCTGCTGTACGGGGAGACAGACGGGCTGAGGCCCAGCAAGCTGCAGCCACAAATATCGAACTAATAGAACAGATGCTGTTCCCTTTTCTGTTCATAACATGCGTAATATCCTTATTACATTACTGTAGAGAACAAGGGCTGTAGGCTAAATCACCTTCCCTTATATCATTTTGCTAGGTGCTATCTAGGTATGGGTCAGGTGGTCCTGTAGCTAACCCTGTAGTTTATATCACCAGTGATCTAAAGAAAGACTGCAGTGAAACCATTTGTCCACTGTTTTTTTTTTTTGTTTGTTTGTTTTATTTTGTTTTTTTTCTACTACTACTTATGGTACTAGGAAGCTGTACTATTTACTTAGTTTGAGTTTAAAGCGTTCACCCAAATTAATAAAAAACTTAATTTTTTTAATGGTGTTTAGCCATCCAAATAGGCATTTTGTCCATCTTTGAAAGTGTGTTTGTGTTGCTGTCATTTCTGAAAAATTAAATTCAATGCCAAAAAAGGTTCAGGTTTACCAAAGAATATTCTGATATTGAGAAATACACACTATAGGTTGTCACAGGTGATTTTTGTTACAGAGTCAGACGAGATGTGTCCCTTATTTCCACTCTCTATGCCAAGTGTCATACTCAATGCACAACTTGGAGTGGTATGGATCTTCTCATCTCACATCAACAAGAAAGCATTTTAGCATATTTCCTAAAAATGCAGAAATATTAAATGAACCCAAATGAAAATTATCAAGGCATCAACAGGGCTTTTATTTATCACGGGTTCATTGTGTAGCCCATTGTGCAATAGGCCCATAAAGAATTCAGTGGAGTTCATGAAGAACTATTTTCAGAGGCAAAAGAAACCAGGAGTCCTGCAGCGGTTGGTCTGACTCCCACAGAGCCCTGATCTCAGCAGTGTGAGGTCGATCTGGGATCATATGAAGAGACAGAAACACTGGGACAGACTGAATCTACAGAAGTACTGCAGCAGCTTCTCCAAGGTGCTGCAAAGTACCAGGAGTAACTGTGTGCAGGTCAAACCAGAGAGAACTGCTGCTGGTTTAAAGGCAAAGGGCAGTGCTGCAAATACTGATTAGATTTAGGTTTTGTTCCCTTTGCTGTGTTTTATATTGGTAAACTATTTATTTTATTTTATATTAAAAGCATCACCCAGGGTAATTTTGGTGCCTAAAACTTTTGACAGCGCTATGTATCAGGTGAGGCTGCTGAGGTTTCAGATGTACACCGATCCCAAATACTGGACAAATGAAACCCCAGGTATAGTGCATGCTCCTCTAGGGGTAAGAGAAATGTGTGTTTTGTGTTTTTTCATTTGATAATTTGGTTTAATAGATCATTAGTCTTCTGTCTTTTTCATAACTTAGTGTCAAAAATAACAGCTTCATTTCAAGGGGTAAACACCAGTGAGACAAGGAAGTGCAACAAAAATGAGCCTCAGTCTTACTTTTTCTTGGTACTGCCGTCTGGATGAGTCAAGAGACTGGATGAGTGCAGTTGCGTGGCCGATGAACATGGCATAACAGGTGGCTCCCACTATCATACTGAGCATGGTCAGCCAGATGTCCGACATGCTTTCTGGGGCTTGTCTTCCATATCCGATGCACAGCATATGGCTCATAGCCTTAAAGAGGGCAAAGGAGTAGAGCTCGCTCCACGAGTCATTCTGTAGGAAGAAAGATGGAGGGATGTTAAAGATTTAGACAGAATAAAGGAGGAAAATACAAAATATACTTAAGAGTATAAAAATGGAAATGAAGGTGCAGGGAGAAGGAGAAGGGTTATGCTGTCTGCTTGAATAGCTTCTTCGTGATTTCTGTTTTCATGCTACAGTGATTTTGACCCAATGACCTGAGCCTGATCTCGCTGTGCCATAAATGTCTGGCTCTGTTTTAAAAGGTAGACAGTTTGTGAAATTTTACACAAGTTAAAGTGTGACAGGGGAATAAGATGGCTAAAGAGTAAGACATTGCTGTTAAAGTATATGACTCTGTGTCTGGTGATTGTTTCAGGTTCGGTGGAGAGCCTAATCATTATCGCTGAGCAGTCTCGCCTTGTCTTTGACGAGCAGAAGGAGAAACAGAGAAGGCGAGTGTTAATGAGCAGCCCGTACATCTGCCTGCTCCAGTCTGCCTTTGATTGGTGCTCACACACTCAGTCAGCCCTAATTCTCCAATGTTAGACTCATTAAAAAGCCCTCCACAGGCACCGCTGAACCTCACATCCTCCCATGAAACAGCTGTGGTTCACACACTGTCCAGAGTTTACCACTAAATATGAGCATGGGTGTTTTTCTCTAAAACTCCTTCTGGGACAAGGAGTGTCCTCAGTCACTGATTGACTGGTTGGATTCTTGTCTGATTTGAATTTCATTTGACATTCAGATTTGGCTGATTTTGGAGGAGGTGGAAGAGGGCTGACTGGCATGGAGTTCTTAGTGTTTATATACATGATTAGAAGAACAAAACAGACAGAAGGTCAGATTTTAAGGACACTTAAGCCCATTAGAATAGGAAATATTTCCCACAAACCCTAGCAGAACATTTGAACACTCCTGCCTCATTTGGAGCCTCATCGCCATTGCCCTTGGTGGTGAACAGAGCTGAATCCCTGCTGTCAGCCATCAACACTCTGGCTACATTGCTAGAAGATAAACAGCACAAACCTGAGCACAAAAGTAAACACCTTTTTAAAAATGGCAACCTCTCCAAAAAAATCACATACATAAGACCCAAAGACAGAATGCCTCAGAATATCTAATGTCCTGTACAAAATGGGATATAAAATACTAATAATTTAAAAATGAGTACTAATTAATACAAGCGCTCCTGGGTTTGACCAGCAGACCATGCCCTCTACAAAATTAAGAAATACCCCTTAGCTTGTCTGTGATCCATATAACAACTCCTGCTGACTCACTACTGTCAAGTGCTATTGTAGCATCTATGAGCCATCATTACTATAGATCTGTGTCATTCCTTAGACCTATAACTTCTATAGGTCAGTGATAGATTACTCAGCTTGTATTTGACTTTTATTCGGACTGTGTGACTGTGAGTGTGGAGAGGCCCACAGATATAAATAAGCTCATGCTCTCCTGTTTTCCTAGAAATGTTTTTGGTCACGTCAAGGCCTACTTTGCATGTGAGGCTCCTGTTTCTGCTCTGATTTCCAAACATATTTATTCAGTGGGCAGGTACACCTAGTTAAAACTAATGCACATCTAAAAAGCAAAAACAAAGAGCAGTGTGCATTATGCAAACAACCTGATTTATTGTCATTAAAGCATTTAATAATAGTGTTAGTTAAAATGGATATACTATGCTATACTATACTATATACTATACTATGGATATACTAACTACATACAAAATGCAACACACTTTAAAGATGCTTGACATTGAGGGAATACACTTGTTTGCTTTTTTTTGCTCAAAGTGAGCTGAGGAGACTGGCATTGCCAATAGTAAGCTAAAGCTTGTTAGCTTATGTTAGCTTACGGAAACAGGCCAGGCCAGGCTCTTTCAAATGATAAGAAAAAGTGCCAACCAGCACCTCTCACTAATTATCATTACAGGCTCCACAGGTTGCTTGGCAACCCCTCTGTGATGACAGACTTCCAGGAAACAAACAAACAAGATGTAATGTGTTAGTGAGTTTCCAATTGGCTCTATGGAGTCTTTTTACTTTCAGACATAAGCTAGCTGTTCCCCCTGTTTCTTTTATTTAGGCTAAGCTACGCTAACCAGCAGCTGGCTGTAGATGATATTTAATGGGTGCTGAGTCTTGTATCACACTTCTTATTTACTGTAACTCTTAAAAAACAGTTTCTAAAAGCTTGAAGAATTTCTTTACATGCAACCATGAAAAAAGCTTAAAAACAGAGGCAACATATCAGCTGTAAGCAGTCAGTATGTGTTTGAGATAACAGCTGATTAAAATGGACCAAGTGTACAGCTGTCTCTTACTATTGAAAATTATAACCGTCAGAGTAACACAATAAAATAATTCTACACAGACCCCACCCTTTAGTGAGAGGGGAAAAAGAAAGAAAATTAGCTCTTGTGTTCATTTTGTTTGCCATCAGTCTTCACTGAGCAGCATGGATGATAGCTAATTGTACATAATACATTTAGGGAGGAACACGAAGGGAGTATGGGACATCTATGATGCATGATGGCGTAATTATAGAATAGTGAGTGTACGTGCATGCTGGCACACCCATCTGGGTTTACATGCTCTTCAACTCTCAGCTTGTATTAGAGAGAGAGAGAGAGAGTGTGTGTGTGTGTGTGTGTGTGTGTGTGTGTGTGTGTGTACGCGCCTTTCTGTGTTTGTGTGAACACGTTTTACCCTGATACCATTCTTGTGAGGACATTTTGTCCAGTCCTCACAACTTCAAATGTTTTTTTTGAAGGTTAAACATTCGTTTTAGGGTTAGGCATTCAGTTGTGATGATTAGGGTTAAGCATTCAGTTGTGATGATTAGGGTTAAGCATTCAGTTGTGATGATTAGGGTTAAGCATTCAGTTGTGATGATTAGGGTTAAGCATTCAGTTGTGATGATTAGGGTTGGGGTTAGGGCCTAGGGAATGTGGCTGTCCTCAAAACTAGACATATGACTGTATGTGTGTGGGTGTGTGTGTGTGTGTGTGTGCGTGTGTGTGTGCGCGTGTGTGTGTCCTAGCTCATGCCATTCATGCCGCCGAGCATGTGACAGGGTGCAGTCCCTCTCCGACAGTCTTAAACTGACATAAGGTTTGGTTTGTTTGAGAGGACTGACATTTAGATGACGTGCAGAATTTTAAAATGTAAACTGCCATAAAACAGTTTATTAGCAATGTTAAGATTCATTATTTAGAGTGAGTTCATTTGTGTATTTATTATTTAAAGCTAAATGGGTACAGAAAGTTGCAAGATGCTGACGGAATTACTTAATAAGGAATGTTGATAAATAGAATAGATTACAGAAAAGTAGATTTCTTTAGAATAGTATCTATGCCTCAACCTAATCTGGAGTGTGTGCTACATCTGAATAACAAACTAATGTTACTTTACATGTTTGAATCCGCAAATGAAATTTCCTCTTCTTCTCTTTCTCTAAGGCATTATTAGTATTATTATCTAATATTACTATTAGCTTTTAGTCAAAATTGTCAACTACTTTCTCTGAGTATAAATGGCAGCTTATTAAAAGGTTTTGGTTGAGCAAATACAGCACTTTTCTATTTGCTGAGGGATGGAGCTCATGTATAGCTGTAGCCACAGGATGCAGCTATAATTATAGTTTGTTTGGAGAGAAGTCATGCTACAAACAACATGAAATACAGTAATTACACAGAAAAATATTTGGTCCAGTGAGAAACAGAGGTGTTGGAAAATCAAAATACAATATACTATACTTAGACACAGCATTTAGCTTCAGCACGCTAATATGCTCACAATGACAGTGTTAACATGGTGAAATTTAGCAGGTGTAAATGTTTATAGTGTCCACCTTTTGATAATTATCAATGAACCACAAATATACACTGAGACCAGTAGGAATGTCATCAGTAATGAACAAAGTTTTGAACTGATTTTAGAAATACTGCAGGTGAAAATACTCTGATTAAAATACAAGCAGGAGCTCTTGTGTTGTAAATTAATAATTGAAGTGCTTTGTTTTAAGGCAGACTAGGTCTGCTAATTCCTGCGTAGCTATCTCTAATTAACTTCATCAGACATGGAATGGATACTTACAAATTATGTGACAGGATTTTAATTGATTTGTGAGACGGATTTGACACACAGATCACAGATTGCTGCTTAATAAGCTGTCATTATTGGGTCTGAGAACACTGGCTTTAATTGATATTTCTACTGTGACAGGTATCAAGAGGAAGAAATAGAACAGATTAGATGAAATTATCTGTTGGACCTACTAAAAACATTCCCGTCTCCTGTTGGAAGAAGATCTCCAACATTTACATTATTCATCCATCAATGAACTGTTACACAGAAAAGTAACAGCAGCAGCTCTCTGCAAATTTGTCATTTCAGTCCTCCCTCCTATACTTTGTTGTATTTATTGCATTTAAAAGTTAACTTCTTCCCTCTGTCAGAGGAAATCTCAAGGATCCAGTGACATTTGTTACCATTCAGTTCACTCTGCAATGTTATTCCTTACTATGTAAACAACTGAAAAGCTTCATCTCTTTTTGAGCTGACTACATTTTGCCTGCATGTTACCTGTGCTTTTAAGAGCTTTTTTGCACATTAAGCTCAAAGGTTTTCAACATTGGAAGCACTATACTGGAAAACACCACAGCTGTCATCTTTTTGCTCTCAGCAAAATTGAAAATTCAGTCATGCAGGGCAATTTTTTGCAGACAAGGTGTGCTTAGTAGTAACAACAACAGGCGCACTATTTTAATTAGGAATCATTTGAGTTTACTGGGAATTACCCATTTGCAGAGAAAGAACATGTTAAGTCTGACCTTCACGTCCACTAAGGGCTACACGTTCATGGACTTTGTCCTTCGAGGGATCCAGCCTCTGAACTGAGACAAAGCTGCTGATTTCAGACTGCTGTTAATGTGCAAACATACATCTGTACAATATGTCTTGGTGATGATGCTGTGGCCCTGTGACTCAAGCCCAAAGCATCGATTCTGCTATAATTATGGGAAGAATGAGGCAGGCCGTTGCTTGTAGTTATAATAATGAAGAAAACAATCTCTATTGCTTTTAAACTTTATCATTATGTGGTACATGAAAGGGTCTAGAAATTGTTTCCTGCATCAGGAGTCAAAAAATACACTAAGAGCGAATGTGGGTTGCTTCAAGATCTAAAGCCTGGTTGCAGAAAACTACATTCACTATATATCACTGCATAGATAAATGTGGTGAGAGAACCTTTCTTCTTAAAATGGGGTTGGTTTCACAAGGGCAAGTTGCCCCACAAATACTGCAGCTTTAACCGCTGTGAAACTATTTTCTTAGCTAGCGGCCACATGGTTTGACCTAGCAAAAGCTCAGATTGGAGGAACATGTTTAATGTTTTATGTTTAAAGTTAAAACATAAAACCAGATTAAGATTGGGTGGGCAGCACAAAAAAATTCATTCTCTGTGTCTCTCATAAAAGCAACAACTATACTGAGAAAACCTGAATATATTAAAGAGTCATTTGTTCCATAGCAGTCACTTAGTACTTATGCTCCAAGTCACATACAGTACTGCACCACCCACTTCATGTATTTAAGAAATGGATTTTGTGGTACTAAGTTTAATTTTTCCGATGTGTGTCAATTTAGTATTTAAAGCAGCTGTTTGGTCATAAGTGACAGCTATTACTCTCACACATACCAAACATCTCCATACACATATCACGCTCTGTAACTGTCTATTATTCTTATGCCTGAAAGTTATTCAGTGAATGAATGAATGGACTTAAACAGGACTGTTTCCTGTGTGTATGAATGCATACAGTGCACATGCTTAGATAATAAAACTGTACTAATTGGTGTACTGTACTGTTGTAGCAACTCTGTCTTCTGTGTAAAAAAACTTCTTCCAAGACCATAACTATTCAGAAGCAGAGAAAAGGTGAGAGGAAATGAGAGGCTTCATTCTTATGTCATTGATCTAACTGCCAATCAGGCTGAGGTAGATGGAACAAAGCCACCTGTCATCCATGTAACAGGGTCATTTATGTATGGATGATGATCTGATCTCTTGTGATCACTATGTTGCAGGAGCCTGTTTAGAGGCAGAGCTGAATACATTACAGGAATGAAAAGAATTTTAAGGAGGATTTTGATTGTTAGATATGTGTCTTTTGCATAGTTTCAAAAACAGACTCATATATACATATGAAAGCAGGTAGAGAAGTGCACACGAGGCTGAATGAATCGTGCTATTTCTATACAAAGTCATCTGGCTGTATTTCAATAGCCTGTGTGCATGGGTAATGCAAAAAGGAAAGTATGGTGGAGTCCAGTAAATGTCCAATGCAGGCAGACAGCCAGTCAGCCTGAAGTAGAGGATGAGGATCATTTAACACTATGATTCTCATTCAAAGCCACTCTGAGAAATATCCCTGACCTTGATTACCCTGGGATGGCAGCAGCACAGCGAACCAGGAGGCCAGTCCACATGAGCGTTCACTGGCATTGTGGCATCGAGCTTAAAATGGAACGGGCATAAAAACAATTTACTCTGAGGCACCAAAGAGAAAACATGGAGAGGAGGAAACAGGAGAAAATGAATAAAGCTAAAAAAGGGGGAGATCCATGAATAAAAGAGATTTTTTTTATGAGCATTATAGGAAATAATGCAACTGTACAATATAACTTTGCTGTTTGCTGGAATTGGAAAACATCAAGCCAAATTATTGCTTTGAATAGGAGTTGAATTCTAGTAGGAATCCCTCTGAACTGACAGAACCTCTCCAGATGTCAAAGGAGGAAGCATATTTGAACTACCAAGACTATGATACAGTATCTCCCGTGTCCTGCATCTAAGTCTGCAGTGACATATAGAGTTGGTGCACAGTGCTGGGCTTCTTGAAAGCCTCTACAGTGATAAGAAAGACATGCATGTGTGCAGAGAAAAGGGGAGTGAGAAAAAAAATGGCCAGAGATGAAATGAGACATGGAATGACAGAGAAGGAACAGTGATGTCCCCTAGGGTCAGTGGGTGTGAGATCCATCTGTTCCTGGGGATCACACATACACACTCACCAGTGTGTCATAGCACACGGTGTTATCACACAAGTGTTTTTAAGGCCTGGATGTCACAAATCCATGTGCCAAAATTAGAAGGTTGATTCTGGGCATATGAAACATTTCTTAGACATCGCAGCGTCAGACGGCTCAGGAAACAGCCTGCATCAGATAAAAGGACGAAGGAATTATCCAGTCTGCTGAACATCATTAGACGCAGCATAGACATGATGTTCCCTCCAAGAAATAGTTTAAGCTATTTCACAAGCAAGTTTAAATCATTTGCATCTTTTGATTTCTACAGTAGCAAGTAGCAGTCAACCAAAAATGTCAGCTGGTGGACAAATTTAAAAGGCGTATAAAGTCAGTCTGGAAACTGCATCACTCCCCACATCACTCCCCACTCACACTTTCTGTGTGTTTGGAGAAGGAAAGTAGCAGCCTTTGGTAAAAAGAACACCTTGCCAACCTGCATGCTCCAAAGCATGTGGGTGGAATGATGGTTTGGTATTCTGGCAGCCAGGAAATATTTCATGGATACAAGAGAAGAATAGTTTCCACTAAAACAAATTCTGAATCCAAGTCAGTGGAGAAACCGAAAGTGAAAAGAATCTGGCTTCTACAGCCGAACAAAAATCCAGAGCAGAATCTTTTGTAACAGCCCTCACAGGCCCCTGACTTGAACATCACTAAAAATCTGTGGAAAGATGTGCTGTGAGTGCAAGACAGTCTAAAAATATCTCAGAACCTGAAGTGATCTGCAAGAAGGAGTGGGTGAAAATTCATCAGTCGAGAATAGTAAGGCTCTTAGCTGGCTGCGAAAAGTGTTTACAAGCTGTGACACACGGCAAAGGGGGGTTACTAAGCATCTCTATCCACCTGCTCATGTCTGGCTTTTTATTTGATCGTTTTTATTACTTTAAACATATGCCACTACTTTACAGTTACTGAATTATTCTTCGTGTTATTTTTATAACACACACATTACAACTATTATTATATGTGACAAGTACCCACATATACTATTTAACTTTAATGATGTTTTCACTCAGACTTTGACATTGCATCTTTTTGCCCATCTAATTTTCATCTGTAATTATTTTGTGATTGTCATGTTGTGTGTACAGTGTGTGTCTATGTAACTGTCTTAACTACAAGCTCTGATGAAGCTTTTAGTTGGTTTAAACCCACCAAACATATTTTTTAATTCAGGTTACAAAGGTTTCCAATGATACCAAAACATGTCAGACTGAGTTTTGGGTGAATTTATCTAAAAAGGTGTTTAGATCTTCATCTGATGCAACAGTACGCCCATAATTACATATTGATTTTATCTTTTAATAACAAGGGATTGTAATAAATTATTCTATTTTTTTTTCTTGAGGCATTAGACTTCAGGAGGTTAGGTGCTGTACCTATTAAACAAAATACTGCTTGGTTAAAGATTACTGTTTAAAATGAACATCCTTTTAATAATGATTAGTCATTAATTAAATGTAGTGAGATAATCATATTTAATGCAGTTTGACTGTTGCACCCCTTGCACCCAGAGAGTTTTCCTTTCATGACAGAAATAATTTTGGAGAAACCCTCTCTTAACGGCCTGTTTATCAGCAGAAGGCCAGGAGCCAACTGTACGTGCCAGCTAGGAGGACGGACATCTGAGAGAAGAAATAATGTGAAAGATGTAAAGAAAATGGCTGAAGAACAAAGCAAATGAAGCTCAAAGAATAGTGAAAGCAAGCTCTTTTTTCATTCCTCATTCCTGCTTCCTATACAGTGGCAATGTCTGCTGGGTTTGCCTAGGGAGGGTTTAATTGGGGCCGATCCTGCACACCAGCTTGTGTGTGTGTCTGCCGGTCTGGCTGTCCATGCATGTGTGCAGACTCAGCTTTAAATAAATCCTATTTCCCCATCTGTCTGCAAATAGCACACCTTTGGGTTCCATGGGGAATATGGTTTGTGCTCTGCTTCTACAGTAATTGTTCTGCTGAACACCTTTGCATACTGATGTTCATGTGATTGTGTGACTTCAGAATACATTCGATCCCCCTGTGCAAACTCGCCAAGTATTTTGCTTACCACCATCTTGTTGAGGGACACCCAGCAGTCAGACGGAAAGTCCTGCAGCATGGGAACCAGAAACTGGAGACAGCCATCCCAGTGACACAGCAGCAGCATCATACCAATCAGGTTGAATATTCGCATCACAGCACTGGCCAGGTCATAGGTCATGTGGAAGATCTGTCAGGAGGAGAAGGGACGGGCAGAGAGATGGTTACAGATGCAGAGAGGAGGAAAATGCAGAAATAAATACGTGAGGAGAATGAGAAATCTGTGGCGTTATTACAGATAGAGTCCAAATCAAATGAAATGTTAAACACCGCTGACTGCTCACACAATCCCATACCCAGCATATTGTTATACAGAGGACAGCACTAGAAACACAGTTTGCTTAAGGGTGTTTTGTAAGAAGTTTATGTTTCATTCCAAAACAATTATCCTGAAAAATGTTAAAATCCTATGAAACATTAAGAACTGCAAAGCTATATCTACATTGTGTATATGACACACTACTACCTTCACTTTGGCCCAGAGTGAAGAGGCTTGTACTGTATATGTAAAGTCAGTTACCTAAGTTAACGTGTTATGTCAGTATGTCAGTTATGTCAGTTAAGTCAGTTAGTTTTTGGTAAAAGCATCACTTCACCCAAATTACAAAGAAAACCACATTTCACTACTGTTCTAACTGAGCAACCTCTTTCACGACACAATAGATTAGTGCAGGTTTTGGGATCGATATGTCTAAAAATTCAATCAAACTAATTTACAGTGGTGGTGAAAAACTACCTACATTTCCCACTGATGTACATGCATTTCAAATGGTTAATGTTGCAGAGCATATCATTTAAGATAATGTCCTGAAACATGGTACAATGATGTCAGTAAAAAAACTGGGGTTTTCTGAGATGTGATGTCATTCCTCAGACTTAGTGGAATAATGGTTTAGGCTGAAGTTCTACATTATAACCAGGCACAGTCTGTGGTCTGTGCTCTGTCATGAAAAAACATCATCAGGCACTGATGGAGGTTTGATCAGCAGCCAAGGCCACGCTCTCTCTGCTGTTTCTTAGCTTTACTTGCCTCAGGTAAGAAGACTCATTTGTGTGGAGCTGGTATTGTGGTCATAGCCCTGTAAACACCACTCGCTGTGGCTTTGCTGGCTATTGGTTAGGAGTTACAGCCATGTGTGTGTCTATGTGTGTAAGGCACTGTGTTATGGGCCAAATTGATGCTTTCTTATAACAAAAACAAGAACTTATTTTTCACTTAATACAAGAAAACCATCCTACATGTGAATAATGCCACATGCTGTGTGTGTGGGTTTTGTGTGTGTGTCTGTCTGGGGACGTGAAAGAACCGTCTCTGTTGTGAATTTACAGTTTGGGAATAGCCATGTTAGGATGTGCTCTGACTCATCCTGCCCTCAACTCACAGCTCACTTGAATAACAAGACCCACCCCTCGACTAAACCCCAGGGTGTAAATGTCTCTTGTTACATTGCTAACACAAGAAGATCAAACAGTGTAACATCTTCCTCCACCTAAAGCACACCGGGCATGGTGGTTCCTGCCTAAATAGCTCTGTGCATCTTCTCCTGGTCTGTGTTAAGCTGAACACTGATATATATTTGCCAATTCCCATGAATTTCTTTAAGAAAACGACTTCATCACTCTTATTTTTTATTAATGGAACAATTCTGCCTGGTCCACTTCAGCATCTGTAGCGAGCATACTCTGTCTGCATTCTATATTTAGTATCTATATGTTGCTTCTATATGGCAAAATGTATGAACATTTGTTAAATGTACTTTTAGTTTTATCTTTAGTCTCAACTCTTCTGCACATTTTGGTAAAAAAAAAATAATAATTTGATGATGCTACATTCATTATCTATATCTTCAATGGTTAATGGCCGCAGCTAATTTGAAGAATGAGAAAGGGAAACACATTGTGAGGCCCTGCCCTGTCATTAGGATACACTCCCATCATGATTAATGATGCTCCAGGACTAATGTTCCTTGTGACACCTGGCCATGTGTCACTGTCACATCCGCAATCTGGGTCAAGGCATGTTACTGTGACCACAACACGCAGCCTGAAAAACGCAGATAAACCACATTCTGCTCCTCTCTGCTGCACATGATCAAATACACAGAAATGTTTCATCCAGATGTTTCAATTGACAACATTTAGAGAAACTTAGTGAATTTTACCTCCACCTGTCCCCATCGTCATGTGTACACATCTACCCATTCATCATTATTGTCTACCTTATAAAAAAAAAGTATCGTCTGTGCATGCCAGAAACTGAAGAGCCTTGAAACAAGCTTCCTGTCATAGAAAATTCCCCTGGTTAATCCCAGTAATGTTTATCTCTGCCTCTGCACAACACACACACACACACACCAATCTATTTTAAAATCAAGTCAAAAATGCACATTGATAACACATTTTAATTTTTGAACCAGGTTCTTGTCCACTCATTTCTACTCAGCTAAACTGTAACATCACCACAACACTAAGCTGATCTTTTAGGAAACCCTGCTGCAGCGAGCTGAGCTAAGCTGAGACGAGCTGAGCTGGGCAGAGGGGAAACACAGCCGGCCACATTTGGAATGAGCTGAGTTGAGCAGAGCTCAGCTGTACTAAGCGGATAGGGGCAGGGCTCAGTCAAAGCAAAACAGCATTTGGTTGTGTGCATTTAAGTCAGTAATTAGAGTTCTCATCTAGTTCAAACTACCAAGAAGGGCAGTAGTTATTTTCACAGTGAGGGAACACACATTTGAGTTATCACTGCTTGGTTGAATAGGACAAAGAAGCACAGAAACATAATGGAGCAGGGTTATCTGTGTTTATATAGCAGCATATGACAGATGGTAAATCATCTATATATAGACAGACATTATTTCTGGATGTGTAGTGACTGTGTGTCCTTGCATTAGCCACTCTGTTAGAATTCATTTACAACTGTTTGATGCCTGGAAAAGACACAATAAAACAAACAGAGAGATGTGGAAAGGTAGTCCTGATAAAGAGAGACACTACAGACAATTAGCAGCCCCGGAGGTTGTGTTCACTCCTTGGAAAACCCCTTTTCTTTTTCCCACTGATCAGCACTAATTAATTTTTCATGAATTCTTAAGAGCATCAGTACGCTGGCTTGTGATGAGCTATCAGGCTTGTGATTATACTACACAGTAAAACCAATTTTTGTGTGTCAGAAGGTAATTGTACAGAGGAGGATGGTTTTGACAGAATCACAGAAATAACCAAATGACTTGTATACTGACATAAACCACTGTGCTCAGAGAAATATTGTATTATTAATCATAGCACTGGCATAATATCCAAACTGGAGCTTCCTTCCAGTCTACAACATCAGTGACAATCAATGCTGCTCTGACTGCTTTAATCTGTAATCAGAAGTGATACTGATGAGCCCTTTTCTTAGAGCCTAAAAATCATCAATAGAATTCATAATAAACACACATTTCCGTAAAGGGTCTCCACATTCCTTTAAACGTAATGGTGATCTTGCATCACCACATGCTGTCTGTCTGCAAGGTAGCTTAGGACATCTCACGGTGCAAAAATAAATGTTGAAGAAATGACAGGAATACTGTCAGTACAGAGCAGAGTTCAGTGATAACGATATATTGGAGTGAGCGTATTTTTAAACGTAAACAACAAAAAACTACTTTTCAGTGTCTTCCAGTGGATAACGGTAACTATGTTTCTAAATTACCTCATATCCACTCTGGCTTTTTTGTACTGCAATTTCTTGTTAGTTACTGGCCAACATGTACTATGCTCCAATATTCTGCAGTTAGCTAATATCGCCAATTTATCGGCCTGCCCATTTTGTCTGTCTTCTTCTAGTATCGTATAACCAATAAAGAAAAGTAAGATACAAAAAGTTTGGCTTCTGATTCAATATTATTAATTCTAATTATTATTTAGGTTATTGTTAGACTAAATAGACCTGTCTAAATGGACCTTAACTAATAAAAAGGAGAAATATGTAATTGGAGACATGTTTCATGTTACAAATATCAACAGCTGTACAGAAATTTCTGTGACAACTAAAACTGCACTGAACTGTTTTTGTCTTTCAAGCTCATATGTTTCTTTTTAAAACCAAATGTAGATGTAATCATAGAGATTTATTCACTGCTAACTCATTCCTTTGGTAGTGAAAGCAACTCTCAAACTCTCTCTCTTTCCATGGAATCAGATCACAAATGCTGGAACTTAACCCACCTCCTCCCACTGATGAATGTAACGGATGAGTCTGGACAGCCTGAGCAGGCGCAGCAGACTGAGGATCTTAGTGAAGCGGACAATGCGGAGTGCCCGGGCCGTCTTGTACACCTCTGAGTCGATCCCCTTTTCCACGATGAGGAAGATATAATCCACAGGTATGGAAGAGACAAAGTCCACGACAAACCAGCTCCTCAGGTACTTCTTCTTAATCTTCTTAGGGTCGAGGATGATCTCGGTGTTGTCCTCAAACACGATTCCTGTCCTGAAGTTGAGCACCAGGTCAATAAGGAAGAAGGTGTCAGACACCACATTGAAGATGATCCAGGGGGTGGTGGTCTCATCCTTAAAGAAGGTGATGCCCACAGGAATGATGATCAGGTTGCCCACCATGAACATCAGCATGGTGAAGTCCCAGTAGAACCTGACAGGGTGGAGCAGTGTGGAGAAGATGGTCAGAGACGGAGTGGATGCCCAGTCAGAGTCTCACAAACAAGAACAAATTGTACAGACAGCGTCATTCATTTCACTGAGTATACTGTATCTGCTGCTGGTGAGATAAACCATATCATCTGACTTAGGATGGGGTCACACCAAGGGCGAAATTGCTGAATACATTCTGAATTAGGGACAAAGACAGAGGCACCCAAAGCACTACAGCCACTTCACCACTAACTGTAGCAGACAGCTACAGTTAGTGGTGACGTTTACTTGGCCAGATCACTACTTGCATAACAGTTACACCACAAAATGGACCTGTAGTACTTTAAGCACTGAATAAAAAAGTGACACCACATATTTTGTAACTAAAACGGTGAGCTGATTGGCAGAAATTTAATATGCAACTATTTTGATATGTAAACAATTGTTAAGCAAATTTTCCAGACAAAGAAAAAATATTCTGCTCCCCTTTACCTTAAGAGTAATGAGATAATAAATTATAATAGATTTTAAATCTTAGCTCAGATCAAATAATATATTTGACATTTTATAGCCCAAACAACTTTCTGAGAAAATAAATGGTAGAATAATTGATAATAGGCATATATGCTTTGTTTACTGTTGTTAAGTTACACTGTCTGAGCAGCTGAATGTAAGTGAGAGAGGGAGGAACTGACTGCTGAGTCATGAACGTCCTAATGTCCTAATACTCCCAGTGCGAGCTGCATCCTGGGCAGTCATTGGGTTTATCTCCAGTGCGTTTAATTAGAGGCGCTGTCCGTGGTGCTGAAACTCTTCATCCAGCGCATTTCGGTTCGACGCACTTTTTTAAAAAATTAAACTTTAAGTTAAACTTTAAGTTGTGAAAAATGAAAGTCATTACTCTGAATGAAGCCTTTCTGACGACACCTGCTTGTTACTGACACATGGCATATTGCCGTTCCCGCAATTTTTGCCAATGTATGCAAGAAAATTCAGGAAAATTTCTCAAATGCACTAGTTTAGCCAGAAGGCGTTTCATTGTCATTATTATTATTATTTTGTAGGAAAAAAATTAGTCCCTAAATAAAATCTTCCTGAACGCAGCTCTGTCCTTTCCAGGCGCTGTTGGGAGTATTTGCTCATTTGGTCGTTGGAGGTTTAACCTATTTGGCATCATCTCTCAGTCTTCATGAAGAATCACGTTTCCCCGTGAAGTCATTTTCCCGCTGACATTTTATGCGCATTTAAAAAATTTATATAAAAAAGATATATGTGCTTACACTTTGAACTTATACTAAACTCATTTTAGTTTAGGCTGCATAATGTTTTTTTTTTTTTTTTGGAAATTGTTCATCCATTATATTTTAGTATTTTCCCTTATAAAGTTGTTTGATATGGAAGCGGTGCGTCAGAGAACCAAACAGAGGCCATGTGCTTTTTATCGTTGGTGCAGACAAACACTTTTTTTATGAACCTAGAACTTAATTTGACTCATACCTGAAGTCGCTGTATGGGTGGATGATCCAATTACCCGCTGACTTTACGCGCTCTTGCTCTTTCTCCACCGCCTTCTGGCTTCCAAACATGCGCAGGGAGAATTTGTTAACTCCAGGCTGAAGCATTGAACTAAACTGCCGCTGCATGTATGTCTGATTCCCCCTGGACTCTCCATCATCCGGCACTATCTGAGAGCCGTCCTCAGCTTTGCTGAATGTGACAGAATTTCTCGACTGCTGACTCGGAGTCTGTCCCCCTTTACTGGTTGGAGCATTGGAGAAAGAAACTCTGGAGTCCTTCTTCTCCATCGCTGCCGCTGTCTTGACCTCGGCCCCCGGCCCCTGTGTCAGGGACCCCGCTGAAGTGACAGAGCCGTCCATGCCTGCAGCCTGTCCCTTGCCGTCTGCTGATGCTGCTGTTGCTACATCTGCCTGCTTCTCCTGCCTTGAGATGAGAGAGGAGAGGCTCCCTGAACTGGTCGGGTCCCTTCTACAATCTCCGTTTTTGTTGCATATCATACCGCTGGCTTCGTCTGCTATCACGCCTCCCTCTGAGACCGTGTCCCCTCCGCTTCTGTGGTCCGACTCTGAGCCGCCTCGACTTCCAAGAGCATCCCTGTGGCGTACCAGAGCAGAGGCTGCGCTGCAACTCTCACTGAAAGGTGCGGCGTCTTCGTCTTGCAAGAGCCAGAGCTCGTTGTTGTTGGAGTTTTTGCGCGCAATGGACGCGGCTCCGCCTCCTGGCGTAAATTTCTTCATCTTGGTTCCTCCACCGCTCCCATGATCCTCGCATCCGGACAGGCAGGATACTTGGGGTAGTAGAGGCTTCTGGAATTTGGGCTCCTCCTCGCCGTCCTCCGCCTCGTCCATCACAGGCAGGCGGACAAAAACGCACGGCCACTCCCGTACCTTGGACCTGCGAGACTGGGCGGAGTACGGAGGAAGGAGTGTAGAGTTCAAAGCAGCAGCAGCCTTCTGCTTTCCATTCACACCGCCTTAGGACAACAGCATAGCGGTGGCGTTGCTATGGCTGCAACCTGGCTGCTGTTGCTGTGTGTGTGCCTGTGCGTAAATGCGAGCGTAAGAGCTGCAACCACCTACAGGTAGCTCAATAACACTGAAGAAAACCTGAAAGCAGTTTACCTTTGTTACACAAACTCATCTGATACGAACAACACAAACCTAACAAATAAAAGTCATGACGTTTGGCATCTACTAGTGAATCCATGTAACTACACATCATCAGCCAGTGGTAGGTGAAATGCTGCCATGGTCAGGTGAACAATAAAAAGTGTAACACTGCCATGTTTAGGCTTTTTTAAAACTAAACCCAGAGGCTACTTCCCGCGCCTGCCTGTTGCAGGGTGTTTGTACTCTGCCACAGTGATGCTGGCTCCTGGTCGAAAGGCTCCACCTTGTGGAAAAACAACTCTACAACCTGCACACTCGAGCTTCCTGCTGTTCTAGTAGGACACGGAGCACAGGGTAACGAATGTACAGTTTACATAGACTGCTGCTTTTGTGGCATCACCAGTAGCTTACTGGGCTCTGGTTACATATCAGCTACTCAAAAGGCACTTCACTGCCTTCAGGTGCAGTATTGATTATTGTTTACCAGTTTATTATCTACTGAGATTTTTGTAAGAAACCCAATGTTCTGCAGCAGCTCCAGGTTTGACTTCACCACACTCGAGTGGGGCAACCATTTCAGCTTTTACAAACCAAGATAAATCTCCTTTGCAAACTGAGCAAGCACACTAGACAGAGATATCCATAGTCACAAAGCATGCCTTCTGTTTGGTTTTGTTGAATATCTGCTTTAGCCTGAAACAGGATAAATATCAGCAAGACACATTCATTAAAACCTAACCACATACACAAACCTGGCAAATTTGGATAAATGCTTCATGTTGCGTTTTAATTAAATGTGAACTGTACGTTTTTAATTATACAGTGGGCTACAGTTGTCCCATTAGACAGTTTAAATCCAAGTATCTGCAGAAGAGCTCAAGTGATTTGATCACTCACCAGTGGTTCTGCATGTTTCAAGAATACATGTCATATTTTTGAATACTTGAAAAATGCCCAAGCCAGATTTTTGCTGGCTGTTCATAGTTATCAAGAGCTCAATTCCTAAAACTCTTCCACTGGAAGTGATGGGGACAGTCTACAGCTGTTCTGTGTTAGGAAACACTTAAGTTTATCTGAGCCTCCAGCAGTTAGCAATGAAACGATTATCTTACAGTCCACTTCCAGCTTTCCATTTGCGTAACCATCTCATCACAACACAGCCTGAAAAACGTTATTTTGTACTAAACAGACTACCTATGGGAGATACACATTTGATATTTCTAACTCAGATTACTGAAACGTCATATGCATGTTAGCTACAGATTGAAATGCATTTCTGCACAGACAAAAGGACTAATTCTTCATATAGGCACCTTGTTTTAAGACTTCAAAAACTGAATAACAATGGTAAATATTTCAATAAGGTATGGGTTGAGAAACACTGAGCAACTCCTTTAACTGCAGAACCTTTCCTGTCAGCCACTATGTACTTTTGTAAAGGCAAACTCAAATTTTACATTCAACAATTTACTGCACAGCCATTTGGGCCTCACCACACGCAACTTCATCTTTTAAGTCAGACTTTTATTTGAGTAACAGAAACATAAAATCAAATACCTTTATTCCATTTTTGCAAATTGTACAACAAATGGTATTCAATGTATTTGGAAGGTACAACATTTTACACAGTTCTGGCTAGGTCTATTTGTGTACTTCTAAAATGGTAACATCCAATCACAACACTACTCATGTTAAATGGAACATATGGCTTCTCAATCATCTACACAGTGAGGGAACAGAGACAACGGTCCAACAGTTACATACCTTTTAACTCTTACCAGATTAATTGGAAAAAAAAGAAAAACATAATTGCAGTTTTAGACATCAGTGCGTCATATTAAAAATTGCATTCAACAGAAACAAAACAGATGTGACATGTCTTGCACTTGGTCCTCAAATTTTTGTTGCCAATGTGACATTGGAAACAAAAACATTGATAGCTAAAACTTCAGCTTAAACTACGTGAATATTAAAAGTAAAATAAAACCACAATTTAAAGGATCCAAGTGTTCCTACTGAAAACTGGTTTCTTACAGTAACAAAATCCTAGCTTTACCATTAATCATTTCTGGATTCATTTGTGTCTTGCAACAGGTAACTAAAATGAACCAAAGACTAAAGAAACACTTGTTAAGGCAAAGTCTAAAACTCTGCTCAGGGATGTTTGTGGTGGTGTAGGGCAGACCGAATAGGAATTCAAACACACTCCAACCATTGCTGGAAGAATGGCAGTGACGTTATCAGGATCAGAAATGTTACAGGTCCTCTTGTGGACCTGTACACACTAACAACTTAGGATTGGAGAATATAAAAAGCAAAAACTCACAACAGTGAGTTCAGTGTAGTAAGCATCAGCATGAACAGAAAATAGAAACTAAGTATTCTTCATGTGGACATTCTAATGATCTTACAACACACTCTTTGCTAGAACAGCATTTAAACTCATGCAATAGTTGCCCCACAGTCTTAAGCAGAAATTGTTTCTCACTGTGTTCTCTGGGTGCACAATGTGGAGAAGGATACAGAAGAAGAAACCAGTCAATTTCTTAAAACATGAACTCCCAAGCACGAAAAGGTACTTAAAATTGCAGGTTGCACAGTATAATATCCCACACAACAGCTGAATCAGACAGCATGTCCATCTAAGGAAAAAAGGAGCATGAGTGAAGTACAATATTTCTGACTTGACAGAAGTTATGGTATAATTTTCAGATACAGAATCTAGTCTAATTGTTTTGACATTTTGAGCTTTCCCAGGAAAATTCTTTCCTCTTATATACACACCTCTTCCATCTTCTAATTAGAATTCCTTTGTCTCACATTCTTGTCTTTGTGGTTTGCATTAGAATTGCTCTTCCTGGAGAGAGGAAAAAAAAACAGAACAAACACGAGTTTTATAACGAAAGACAAAACCCAAAGTGACAATCGAAGTACCAATTTGAGGACAGTACTTACAGAGGAGCAGATCCTGAGTCATCATCTGGACAGCAGTAAAATGATCAGCAAACAAAAGGGAAACAAAAACAAGAGTCAGCTGACAGCATGTCACAGGTGTGTGACTGGTGTGAGTAATACATGCCCACTCCCCACAAATGATGGTAGCAAATGTAACATCGTCTGCATGATTCCAATGAGGTTATGATCAAATCAACACGAGCCGAAGCATGCCCACCCATTTCCTATTCTTATTTCTGACAATGAATGATACCAGAAAATCCCTGGAAGATTTTTTATGAAGGAAACATCCACACACAACCAAGGTTGTCTATAAAAGATATTACAAAATATCACTTAGACTATGTAGCTGTAGTAAATATGTAATAAAATAGGAAATTGCCATTCATTTGTACATTGTCCAGAGCCACCCCTTAGCATCACAGAGGCTCATGCAATATAAGCAAAAGACAGCAAAGAAAACTGCATTGACCGTATAATGATAAAAATAGTAAACACCTTTAAATTGGCAGCGCTATCACACATCCCGCATGTACAGTGGCAGTATTAACACCAGAGCAACAGTATGTATTATCAAGGTAAGGCAAAGACCGGCCCATCTCCGTGGTCAAACGGTGAATGAGACAAATGGTAAATGGTGTACTGATACTGAGAAGGGGGTAGCCTTTTATTTATCATGCATAAAGTACACAATGCAGAAGGCATGCAGACAGAATGCTGAAACCTCTCATTTCAACCTATTCATTTACATGTCAAACCATTACACCAGTTTGAGTGTTTGACTCTTTCATTGGCTCAAATGTGTGATTTCAAAAGGGGAAAAAAAAGAGCAAGAAATGAAAAGGAAAAATATTTGAAGCTTGCACCGTTTGCAGATTGCAGGGCCAGTGAAAGAGTGGCCAAATTTTCGAGCACATTCCTTTCAGAAGTGGTGACTATGAAAGTTCATTCAAGCTCCCATAGCTTTTTTTCCCCCACCAAGTAATCTCAGCCCAACCACTTCAGTCGAACATGCAGTTCACTTACCAAAATGCAAAATCAGCAGCGAACAGAGAAGTAAAAATGTAAATAACAAAAATAGTTTCTATCACTGATTGTTTACACAAAGATGAAAGCTAATTCCTGTTTTTTTTTTTTTTTTAAATGTAAATTATGACAAAACCAAAGACAATAATGGTTCATACTGCATGCAACTACATTCCAATATATCTCAAAAGAAAAAGCAGTGCTTTGCAAATATTACTGGAGGGCAGCTGATCTTCTGATCTCATGGTTCAATAAAGTAGGTCTACAACTTTAATTAGTGTCACACTAGTTGCATTTGAATGACTTAAATAAGGCTTCTTTATATTCTTTCAGCCACCCTTCACATCAGTGAACAAGGCTTGCCCACAAACATTTGAGTGTCATACCTACCCAAATAATTTATGTGTTTACTTTCTGTACTTTCACAGCCACTGTGCAATTAATAATTTCTAAAGTTCAACAACAATTGCTGACAAGGTTTTAAGCTCTGAGTGGCCGTTCAGACCAAATCACAGCACCAGAAGTGATATTAATAAAAATTAAAAAAAGACAAAACACAGCATTAGCGTGGTATGTCGCTATAGTATCATTAAGAAGCTTCAACACAACTTAACAGTGAAAGAATGAGCTGCATTTCACTATACAATAAGATTGTTCATCTGGATTGGAAGAAAGTCAATAGTATATCACAGTATTTTGTTCTTATTGTTTAATGTAATACACACACCACACAGTATCACTGTAGATGCTGCTTGTAGTAGACTACAAGGTTACACCGATCGTGTCAGGGTGAGGAACAGTCTCTGTAAACGTGATTGTTTACGATACACTCTGCAGGGTATTTTTTAATTTAAACTTCACATGGTATTTTCAGTTCAGGATTTAATCCTACATAATCACACGGCTTGTTGCAGCTCTAAGTCATTCAAACGTCATCTCTAAGCCGCTTTTCCACCTTTCCTGGTAAACAGTACATTCAGTAGTACTGAATTAATTCATCTTTGTTAATGGCCTTACATGTATATAACATATCGATCTATATGAAAAAAATATATATTTTTGATCATATCTCACAGCTTTGTCTGGCTATGGACTCCCGAATAACGTGATCTTGCAGATGAGTGTTGACCCAAATGCAGAGCGGTTATATTTATCAAAGTCATCCTAGTGTAGTAATTTGGTTTTGGAGTAATTGTTGATGACATTCTATCACCCAGCTCTAGCGGTCTTCACTTCAACTTCTGTTGTGCTGTTCCCAAGAAATAACAGCCACAGGACAATGAAGTTGCAAAGTATAGTAAATAAAATAAATAAATAAAGATTTTGCTTGTGTGTGAATGGCAAATGCACCATCCTGCTCTATGATGCTCAACTTATTTGTGAGTAACCAGGTGCCCTTTTTGTTTAAACTCAACACTCTGACTTCCTCACTGTGCCAATGTGGTGGTCGCACTGAAATGAATGAGAAGGCAGCTTTAACCACGCAATGCTGATGTTGGTCTCAACATGGCCAAAATGTTGATGCAAAATATAACCGTGTAGGCAGTTTATCATACGTACCGTCATTGACCTCATCGGGCTTTCTCCTCTTCTCATAGATGAAGATGATGGTCACCAGGATGATGACCTCAGCCACAATGCCAAGGAAGGGCCAGAGAGCAGCCAAACGACTGCGGACACGCAGGTGGATCTTGTCGATGCTGGTGCCAAGTTCACTGGTTCCAGCGCAGATGTAATCTCCAATGTCATCCTGGATGCTCAGGTCAATAATGGTCAGAATGGTCTTGTTAGGGGTGCTCTTGATCTCAAATTTATCACCAGTGCCATTGATGATAGGCTGAAGGTCATGTTAAAAGAATGACACAAAAATACAGTAAGTATTTTTACAATTGGAGTACTAGAAATATCACTTGCAACTGCTGAACCCCTATAATGTTAACGAAGATCGAAATGTTTAGGTTCAGGTTTTCTGGCTTAGACAACATTATACATTTCAGGATGATGACAATTTCAAGCATAAGTGAGACATACTTTTGGGATGCCATCTTCCTCTTTGGCCCATGTCCAGTCAGTGGGCAGCGGATAACCATGGCCCACACAGGTCATCACAGCTTTGTCATTCTCATTGCCATGTTCAGAATGCTTGTAGGCCCCAACATGGGGGGGTGCTTGAGGACGACGAGAAACACGTATTGGAATTAAAATGTGACCGGATTTGAATTAAATTCATGAGAGCTGCAATATTCATCCTACTTACTTTTGACTTCAATTGTCTTTTTCACCTCTGGATCAGTGTGAAAGACACATTCATACTTTCCACCAGAGCTGTAGGTGATCTTGTCCAAACTACACACACAAAAAAAAAAAAAAAAAAAAAAAAGTTGAAAGCAAACACAACACTCATTAATAATTAGAATGCAGGTACTGACTCGTCTCCAATTCTGCTGAAATCACCTTAATGACAGTGATTAGTTTTCCACTTAGCTAAGTAGAAAATGCACAACAGAAGCTTGTTTATGCTCAAGAGCTTAGAGTAAAAATAAAGCTGCTTGTCCATGCAACAAATATTTCAAATTTTCCCAGTAATCACAATCCAACTTTTGTTTGGTGCCTATGTCCCACATATTTCTGCCTGCTCTAACTAATGGGGAATTAAGGTCAGGGCAAGTGAGCACATCGTTAGCAGCGCTTATCTATGCTGCCAAGACACGCCTGCACGGTCCATCTCCCTGCTAATCAAGAGCAGTGAATGCCTGAAAGGTTTCCCTAGCTCTGCTGCTAATGGAAGCAGCTAGGAAAATGAGAGGGGGGGAGATGAAAGATAAGCAAAAGGAAAACTGTAAGGCAGACATCAGGCTCAAAAAAGATATCATGTAATAGAGTAAATAAAGAAGGGGGGGGGGGTCTCTGCTTTACCAGCAATCAGGAAAAATGACATTTATATTGCCATTAGAGGACAAGCGCTTACACTGAACCATGTCAAATCTGCCCATATGGCAGGCACACTTCAAAGGGTTCTGCTACTTACTGGAGGACGGTGTTTGGGCTGGCTACAGAAGACTTGGAATTTTCGAGGATTTTGCCATTGAAGGTCCAATGGGAACCCTTGATGGGAAGGCTGGGGTCGGTCAAGTTGCAGCTGAGCACAGCCGAGGTCTGGTTACTAACCTCGGCAGGATTGGTAATGATGTCTGGGGCTTAAGATAAAGCAGAGAAGGAAGGAGTCTCAATGACCATTTTAAAAAATGTAAAATGTCTGCTTAAGTACATTTTGACAGGCTTAGACATGAATGGTTCATATGTACCACTGTCATGTTTCATATCATGACACTCAACAGTTGTCCTTGATCATGATGTACTATAGGATTATCATATACAGGACACCTATGCCCTATGTTCATATACCAAGGAACAAAAAGTAGGCAATTTGGAAAGGTCAATTATGAAATCGCTCTTTCATGCCTCTTCAAAGGTCTTTTTTGTGGCACCAAGGTGTAAGAATAGTTTGGGATACAAGGATTTTTTTTTCCCCAGTTAAATCAACTGTTGAGTGTTGAATGTTTAATTGCACATTCCTTCTACTTGCCAAGTTCGAGGAGGAAAACAAATTCGTTCTCAAAAATTAAACAACAGTGAGACATATACAAGTTCAGTAAAAATGCACAGAACTTTCTAAGAAAGGTGGCAAGAGCTCCCCAAAGGAAGGAGCTCTGTCCCACCTATTGCAAAACAGGGAAATATAGGATTTGTACTGGAAAGCTAATACATGCAGTGCTCTACAAAAGGTCATGGGAAAAGGAGCTTTTAATAAAAATATGCAGAAGAAGCAACAAGAGGAGGAATGAAAAATAATTCAGTTTCACAGCCAATCGTGATAAAATGAAATAATGAAGTCTTTGATTTTTGCTTCAGGTAGTTGTAGACACTGACCAATTCTTTAAAAACAGCAAAAATAATACTGGACCACAAGGCAGAAAGATGCCCCATGGCTGAGTCTGTCTTAATTAGTTGCCATCTTCTGTACCTACAGTTTGCTATGCTAAATCACAGCAATGGTCTAGAAGCATAAAAAAGGGGCATAGCCAATGTTAGTATTAATCAAGGAGAGTGCTAGAAAAATAAGTATCTACAAAGAAGCAATCTGACACCCCTTTTTTTTTCCTTTTAAAAATTAAATGTTAAGTTAATTATTTTCCTGTAGGAGCCATTTGCAAATTTCCAACCTTATGACCAGTATTATATGCAAAGAAACCTAGAATAATGGTACCTAGGGACTGGAACAAGGAAAAAAAGGCATCAGATTTAAGATATATTCAGTGTAAGGTAATACAGGATTGGGGAGGGTCCCAGCCACATTTTATGACAAGATTCTACTACAGATTAACCTTGGAGAAGAGAGGGACAGTGTATACTGGGTGAAGCGGGATGGACAGAGTACTGGACCAGGAAGCATGGGAGTCAAAAGTAACAGCAGCTGAATTTCCAAGCCTTCACTAATGAGAAGAGAACAGCCAATCTACTTTGACCAGTGTCTCCTCATACTTCCTCTACCACTCACTTTCAATTACAATAATGTTTGCCTGCGAGCGGATCCACTTGATTTTTGGCGTCTTCTTCAGTTCATTGCGGTCAGGGTTGTTGGAAGCACGGCACTCATATGTGCCTGAGTCCTCGAGGGTGAGGCTAGTGAGGTGAATGGTGCTAGTAGCATGTGTTATATATGTGGCATTTATTTGCACACGGTCATCCCGTGCCCCGTCAAAGAGCTGGGTGAAGGTCTCGTTGGGCTCTTCATTCTCTACAAACCACCACTGCACCTCAGGGATAGGGTTCCCTATAACCTCGCAATGTAGCTCTGCACTGTCATTGAGTAGCTTCATATGAGACAGGGGAGACTTAATAAAACCCGCTGAGCACCATTTTACAGTGAGCCCAGCGGAGACATTTTTTTTTTTTTTTAAAGAAATTTGATTGTAATAGATTTAGAGCAAGCAAGATGATTTGATGGATTGGTTGTAAAAGGCAGTGATGAAAGAAAGAAAAAAAAATAGGAAAGAGAAAGAAAAATAGTTAAATACACAAATGAAATGAAAACAGGCAAATAAGCAGACAGAAAAGGAAAATGCCAGAGCAAAATTTCAACTCAATTACTTAGCAGAATGTTCAGAGCATTACACAGACACATTAAGATGAAAATAAGAAATACAACAAGACAATTAGAGATGACCGAAGCCAATCGTACAGTGCAGCATCAAGGCATACATTCAGTATACAGTTTATTAGTGGAGCCAGCTAAAGCTGTTTTACTGTAACATCACTATTAAATTCTGCCGTGATGAATGTTAGAATGCTTAGTTTAGTGCAGAAGTTACTAATATGTCCACCCCATTCATACTCTGCCCTTGCAGGGATGTTTGTTTCTTGTAAATGCTTTCAACCCAGCTAGAATTTCCTAGTATTAGAAAAGAATTAGCTTAATTTAGTCATCCCTAAAGGAATTTAAAAAATAAAATAAATGAATGTAAAAGAACATGAAAGGTAGATGCTGTTGAACAAAAACACTTCATGAAATAAAATAACAAATGAAGTATTTAGATTGGGCTAATATTTTTTTTTTCTGCTGAAAGTAATGTCACCCAACAGCAGACAGTGTGGACTGTGTTTTGCAGGACATGCTGCCAATTATTCACAGAGGCTAGGCACATATGGAAGTCACATGGTCTTCACTGAGCAGAAAATGCAAATACTCAGCATAAGTGGTCAATGTATTCGGATTGAAATGCAATAAAATCCTCTGTATGAAACAATTTTTTTTTTTTTAATGAAAGAAAAGTTAGATATTTTTACACTCTTTAATTAAACGATTCTCTGAAGTGCTGCTGATTTTGATTAGGTTGTCCAATCCTGCTTGAGTGTGTACAGGTCTCTGCCTACACTTTGATGACCACAAACCAATAACTTTTCAATTATTTTTCTTTAGAGGTTTGTATTCCCATCACTGCTGTTCTCTGGGTTTGGTCACTTCACAACGAACAGGATTTTTCACTTAGGTGGGTCTAGCAAAGAATAATACACTACAGGTCAAAACACAGCAAGAGTTTCTCTGCCAGAGACATTCCATACCAACACAAACAAAACAAAACCTTGGCAGGACACAGGGCACCTAGCACCATTAGAAGAACAACAGCACAATAAAAAAATTCACCCTTGAGATAAATTCACATTCTTCATTTATGCACACTTTTCTTCTACATTCCCATTATTTCCAAAACACATTTAAAAAAATTGTCAGCACATATCAAAGAAAAACAAAAAAATAAAACAGACGTATATCAAGTAACATTAGGAGCTTTAAGAGGAGTGGCTTCCCCACCATTAACAAAAGGTCACCTTCAGAGCATACACTGCATGAAAGTTCAAAATTAAATATAGTCTAGACCCCAGTCCCTACAGTGAGGAGATGTAAACCACATGAATCTTGACAGTGTTATTTACCATCTATGGCTTGAGAATAAACTCTACGTGCTTTGATTCTTTTCAAATAACAAAGGTCACAGGTCAGTATTCTACATTCACATTTGGTAAACAGTAAGCTAAACAGCCTGTACATTGCACCTACGGGCCTGGAAATCAATTGTTTACCATTAAAAGAAAAGTTTAAATATCATGTGGTTCAGATACAGTATGAGTTTTTTTTTTTTTTTTTTTAAATAAAAGTCCAGGCAAATGAACCTAGACTGTGAATACATGCTTTATCTTCTTCAAGTAATGTTTGTATTTTTTATTTTAAAAAGTAAGGTAGGAATTTACTCAGCCTTTTGAAAAGACAAAGGGCATACAAACATAAGCCTCAGTCCACTTTCAACACCCACACAACTAAATATATTGAATTTTTCATGTCAAACAAGATGGAGGCCAATGATTCTATTACAAAAGGAATGCCACACTGTCCACCATTTTGAGCCTTTACTTCAGCCCTGTATTTTTTGGTCAAGGTCAATGTTTGGAAATAACTTCAGGTGAGGAGTTATATACTATTAGTCAGTGTAAATATCTTGGATGCGCCTTGACAAAGTACTCCACATCATCCAATGTAATCACTGAGCTGTGTACCAACACTAATTTGTCCCTATTATTATAAGGAAGTCAACTCCCACACCCAAAAAACAAAAACATCACTGTCAGCACTACTGCTTTGACTACAGGCTTTATTGTAGTAAGATCATTTAAGTGAGAGGAGGTTAAACAGCTGCAGTCTCAAACTGGGGGTAAATAAAATGTGTGTCTTTACAAGCATTTACCAAATTACTGGGTCTAAACTGCTCATTTTCACACAAAGTATCTTAACCTACCTGGTGACTGCTCCACGACCTACTTTGAATGCCATTGTTAAGCTTGAGGAGAAGCTGAAACACTAGGGAAATCTAATTTTACTCATGATCTACTGCAGGAAAGATCGAGCAGCACCAGGACTCGTGGCATGTGTTTAACATCATCATGCACATAATATTCATAAAACCTGGCTGTTGCGCCAAATGCAAATAAAAACATGTACGCTGTTTTACTTATGATTTTGGAGACCAAGCATGATATGACTAGTGTCAGTGTCAGCACACATACTTGCCTCTTTCTCTTAAGTGGTTTGGGTGATGAAACACTGAAGGGAAAAATTACTGTGTATTTTTTTCATGAGTCACTATAAAACAGAGTAACCCTCAGTGTTAAAACTCAAAGGTAAATGAAGGAAATTAACAATTGCATGTTAAATGTCTCATATAGATTAATGTCATAAGAACACAAAAGTCTTTTAAATCATATAGAGTGACAATGGAATCAAAACTAGAAGTAAATTTTATATAACGTGAAATATTTTCAGACTTACATTTGGGTCCACATTATTAGACAGAAAATAACTGCCAGGTGGCTACATAAAGAAATAACCTGCATTGGTAAAATAAGCAAAATATCAACACTACTCCACCAAAGCCCTGGCGGCTTCTCAGTTGCTACCACAAAATGTTCTTTATCAGTTATTGGGAGATACAGCGGTCACTGCCATGTTGGACACATTATCGCAGCCAACAGAGAATTGATTACACCCTGTTGCCAAGCGAGAGCTACATATGAACAAAATGTAGTTATTTGTCGAGTAACGCCAGTCACTGTCGACCCAGAGCGACAAAACCCCCTAAGAGACAAATGGTGTAGTAACACGAGCAGGTCATTTGACAACGTACTACAACAATACACGCCAGGGAGCTCAACACACTGTGAACACTAATACTCATCACGTTGTTTGGACCTACTGGTTTGTTTGATCAGAGACCAACGGTGGACACCAACTAGCAGTTAACGCTAGCCAACCAACTAGCGCCAAGTACTAGAAACTGTTCGAGGACTAGCAAGCCAAAATAAGTCTATTCTGGTTAAATTTAAGCTACTAACATTTGGCAAGTTACTACCAAAACACAAAACGGCTTTGTATGGTCACACTCAACGTTAAAGCGCAGTCACGAAAAGGCCCAAGGGATTTTGCAACCGCAAATTAGCATAATGTGTCATTAGCGTTAGCATTAACGCCTAACACAGCTAGCCTCACTGTTTAACACCCGGTAGGAGATTTTAAAGTGTCGGATTAGCAGCGGGTGTGAAACAACGATATTCGACATCGAAAAAGTCACCGTTGCAACGTTACACAGCGCAAAAGTCGAAATAAACAGCGTTAATGTTCGCAGTGAGGGCAAAGTCTACATCTTTGACCAATATGGCTGACAAAAAATCTTACCTGTGGAGGCACTGGCTCGCCAACAGCCCAACAGAAGGGCACTGACAGCCCACAGCAACTTCATCGCTGATAATTTAATAATTTACTAAATCGTCGAACAAACACCGTCTCAACAGCGGCGGATTAAATCTTCTTCCCTCTTCTTGTAAACTTCTAGCTGGATGTGGGAACTGAATGTAACACTGGAGCCGCTGTAGCTGATCGTCCTCTAGTTGCACCACACGCCCTGATCAGCACGTACATGTGACGTATGTTCATAGGGGCGTGGTCACGTCAAATGACGTTCCTCTTCGCCTGAAAAAAACAACTTTTTCGTGTTCATATTCCTATGTACTGTGCCAAAACATAGACGGGGTTTAATATATTTAATGTATTCATTCAAGCCAACATCCAACGAAGAATTAAAAGCTACCTTTATCCCCGCTGCTAACAGACTCCACAACCACAACTAACTTAAGTCACTGTTTGACTATGTGTTAATTACAAACTGACACTATCTGACACTGACTCGCCTTACTTTATTCTCACCTGTACATTTTTAACCATCATCATTGCTATTATTACAGCTAGAACACCTGAATTTTCCTACTAGGATCAATAATGTTATCTATCTATCTATCTATCTATCTATCTATCAGCACAACAATAAATTGGTAAACCAAAACTGGATAGATATTCACCATTCACTAGGATACTACAGAAACACATTTATATTGCACATTCACAGACCTAACATGCCAGCCATTTTCAGCAATAATGCTGAAGGGTTAGTTGTCACTAAAATGAAGCCTTATAGAAGTAACAGAAAAAAAAAAAAAAAAAAAAAATTCCAGACAATCTATTTTAGAGTCAAAGTCTGTCAGGGTCAAATGTTGCTGAAATTCATTTCAGATTACTACACATAGACACCCTAGCAAATCAAACAAGCTAAATACTTTAGAAAATACAAATGTGGCATGCTGATAAATGCTACAGGAGAGAACAAGAGATCAGCTAACCTAGTTAAAATATATTGTATACTTTTGTACTTTCAGCCACTTACAAAATATTTCGTGTAAAGTCTCAAAAGCTAAAACTATTTAAATTCAAGCTGTGACACTGAATCTGGAGTAACTACAAAACAGTTGGCTGTTTTTCAAGGTACATAGTTAAAAGGGCACAAATACTGTATTGAGTGTTAGCAATAAACAATGAATATGAGTCATTTTCACATTGCAAAGTCAAACTCATAGGCACACTTCAAGTGCCTTCATTTGTCCTCCAGGTAAGACCAATGTTCTGTCCAAAGGAACAATCCCCTCAGCTTAAAGGCCTTTGAACCTAAATCCCAGCGGACGAAAAAAAAGATACAATGTGGAGGAAATACACCCATATGGCTTCACAATAATAGGAAGCTGAATTTTTTAGCTTATTGATAACATTAAACAGGCAAGGACCTCATTGGAGGATCTGATGTAGAATCTGTTTACTCTCTGCATTCCTTTGGAAAAGGCCTTTGAAAGTACAAAATGATCTCAAGGAGGTATTATGCATTGAAATCACTTCAAGACGTGTTCACTAATGGTGCTATTGTTCCTCACTTGATGCTTGGTTATTCTGAGTTCCTGCAAGACATCATCAAAGGAACAAATAATTTATACTGGGAAACACAGAACAGCACAGTTTATAAATTGTGTATTTTCCAAAATGTTCACCATACCATTATGCTGCTTATTTTATATTAGGACAAACAGATCACTTAAAAAAAATATTTTAGCATCTCTGTATTACCAGTAGAAAATTCCCTTCCTGTTTTAATTGCTACACTCTGGTGTCTGAGCACCACACCATCAGTGCAGCAAAGAGAAAACACTGCCTCTGGTTGTTTCTACAAAACACATTTGTTTGAGATTAGACTCAGTTCTAGAAACATGAATTTAATTTAACTTGGAATGTCATAAGGTCTAGGTTAAGGCTGATGCTCATTATTGGATGAAATAATATTTAACATATAAACACACTGAGAATCACATTAATTATTTTTAAGTGGTAGCACCCATACATCTTTATTTTCATATTAATTCTTTGTATTGTTTGGTTTTGCTTTGTCTTTTTTGTACACGATCATACTGAAAATCAATAGTTTTTCAAGTGGCAACTTTATAAAAGCTTTTGTTTATGTTCAAGTTAAAACACGCTGAAATGTTTCAAGGTATATCACATGAAGTGCTGATTCACATTTTAGCCTTACAGATAAAATTTTAAAAATCCTTGTGTGTAATTTAGTAATTCTTATTCACACCATTACCCAAACAGCACAAAATTACTGCAATTTTACATGTCATTTTAAGTGCAAACAATGGTACCTGTGTAATGCCAGGTAATCTTAAAACTGCAAGAGGATCTTGACTATAAAATTATTCTATAAATTATTATTTTCTTTTAAGAACCAAAGGAATCAAATCTAACATCCACCAAAACCATAAATTTAAGTGCATGCTTAAACATTGCACTTTTGGTCATTTTCTGTATGAGATATTAACTACTACTTATAAAAAGAAATAACTGTACATTTCTTTTTGTTTCATCAGCAAAATGGGTAATTTGAAATCATATATATCTGAAAAAAAGAAAGAACAGCAACTGTTTTGTTGTCCCGAGTTTTGTACCTTTGGGTTCCTTTGTTTTCTCTTCCCTGTAGGAGGTGACTTTGCATGTTTCTCCACATCCTGCCTGGCAGAAGATGCACTCCAGGCCTCTGCCTTTCAATTGTTCAGATTCCCAATGAAGGTGGGAGCAACACGACAGGCAGAAATACATGGACCTCATGTATTACTTACCCCTGAATTAGGCTTGAGTGCTCCTGGCAGGATGCACTCAGGTCTCTACCCTATGGCAGGGTAGAGAGTGGAGGTCACCGCTCTGAAATACAGCAGCCTTGGAGCTATAAACAGCTCAGAGGGTAATAACGACAAATGTTTCTCTAGGAGTTATCAGTGGAGTTCTCGTTGCTGGTCGAACTCGAGGACTGAGGGGTGGAGGAGGATGAAGAGGATGAAGAAGATGAAGAGGAGGAGGTAAAGTTCATCCCTGATAGTTCTGGAGGGTTTGTGGCTGTGTTCTGTCCACTCAAGCTTTTCCTGCACACTGGACAAGTGTCATGCTGGAAAAATAAGACAAGCCGTTTTTGTTTCATTGCTAATATCTTCCCATTACCCAATAGTTTCAGAGAGGAACTCAATATTGCTGAATATTTATTGTAAAAGTAGAGAGCATTACATGGATGATGACTAATACCTGTTCCAGCCAGGGTACTATGCAATCATTGTGGAACATGTGATTGCACGGGAGCTGCCTCACATTTTCTCCCACACTATAATCTTCTTTACACACTGGGCATTCCAGTCCTGAGGCTGAAAGATAAAACATAAAAATGTAACATTTTAAAAGTGATTTGTGGTTGAGGACAAAAAGTCTAAATAATGAATAATAGTAATGTTATATTATGAACTTTCAATGGTATTGAGCATCACAGTCTGATCATCTGCAATTTTTTTTTTTAAAGCTAAGCAGTAAAACCCTGACAGGTCTCCAAAGTATAAAATGAACTGTAAAGTCAAAATGGTTGTTATGACTAGATTATAATGAATTATTTTCTCCAAGCGCAATCAGCATATCTACATAGTTATTAGGTGCAATATGCTCCTGTAGTAACCTGCAAAGTCTGTCAATGTTAAATCTGACTCTCCTAAGGTACAAAAAGTCCCTGTGATGGGTGTGTTAACTAAGTATGGATGATTATAAAATCATCCATGAGACATTTTGAATGCTTTTTACCAATTGCCAGATGATGATTTCACTAAGACTATAGATATACCCTGTGGTTGATTAAAGAATAAGTATACTGTAGATGAAGTTACTTTTTCACATTATATTATACTACTGTATAATGAAAGTATACAACCATCTATATTGAAAAACAACATTACCACAAGCTCGCATAAAAAGATCATTAAAGCAATAAATACTCTATTCTAGCTTACCAACATGCTCTTCTGTAATTTGAACTGTAGGAAGACTTCTTATTTTATCCCTGTCAGCAGGTGGCGGTCCCGTGTTCTCAAACTGGTTTAATAACTAATAAAGATGAGAGGAAATAATAGAAATTTTACATCATATGTACTACATATGCACAATATTTAAAATCCATAAGTCAAATTTAAAGTAAAAACAATTATAATAAACAAATAAATAAAATACAAACCTGTTTCTTGCACAATAACCCATTCTTGAAATTACCTGTGTTATAATTGCATCTAGTCCATTAGCACCCCAGGCATAATCCATAGGATTTGAGTGAAGAACACCCCTTAAAAAAATAATGAAACATAAGATCAACTAGATAAAATTATATTCCACTGAGCAATTACTTTCTGATTTGTTACAGCTCTTTTTTTAGAGACTCACCAGGGTCCAACGCCAATATTTGGCATAGCAGTAGGTGCAATTATTCCATTCACTAGTTGCTGAATGATCCTAGAAAATACACAGGTAAAACAAAGCTACAGTGAATGAAAAATGAAAGTAGTCTCTAAATATTAAGATTTACAGCAATGAAGGAAGAGACAACGCTCAGAGAAATGGTGACAAAAGACATATGTCATAACATAAGGACAAGCAGGGATTCAGTCCCACATTTCTTACCCTTCTAAAGTGGGAACACCATCATGCCTTCCTGCTTGTCGTCTTGAACCGTGACGACTTCTTGGTTGCCTGGCACCATATCGTTGCCTTGAAGCTGTTTCCCTTTCCCGCCTATTTTCAGCATCTCGATTGTCCTCTGTTCCAAGTCCAGCCGCGAAGTCAAAACTATCGTCAAAGACACCCAGGGCAAACTGACCATATCCTGAAGGGAATGTAAACAAGTGCTGGTCCGCACTCTGAAAGATAGAAAGATAAAAAATACTGTAATCTTAATAATAAAAATTACTACACTTAACTGGTTTCTTCTACCATACATCCTCAAGCTATATTTATGCTTGATTTATGGTCACTATAACACACCTACAGCATCGACTGTCAGGCTGAACTTTACCTTAATGGAAAGATCACAAAATGCTTTCTGACATACAGTATTTTCTTATTTAATGAGATCATCTTTTTATCACAACCCTTGAACTTTGTGGCAAAATACATCTTCATACTACTTACATGACCTATATATCAAGATAAAAAAGGTGCTCAACTTTCACTGGGCAACATTAGTAATTCAATATAATATGTCTGTGAAATGCTAGACTGCAATTGCAAAAGCAGAAGTGTAAACTCTAAAATTGCTTCCTTCATGGCCACTGTTATTCCAGCAGAAATTACAGGAATACTGACTATTAGCAGCAGTGAGGGAAAGTAAGTAAAGATTACAATATGCAAGTTACAAACCTCAAATGGTTGCTGGTTCTGGGACTCGCTGGAGATGGAGGACACAGAGCCATTGTCGGCACTGACAGTGGACAGAGATTTGACAAAGTTATATTTGGATTTAGTAATGCTAATTAATATGATTTTCTTCAGTTGTCACATGGAAATTAGGTTTTCAAATTAATTATGTGATGACTGACTGTGCTGGTAAAAAAAAGATCTGAATGGAGGCAGAGACAGTGTCATGTTGACTAAATGTGTTGCAGAAAGCAGTTTCAAAGCCTGTGTTGCTAGACTTTAACAGTACTGTTATAAAGCCCAGGAAGTTACAGATGTTTTCCAAGGCTTCTCAGTTGCAAATCTCGGTTAGTGTAACACTGATGTATAAAATAAGTGTATCATAATTGTTCGGAAGGCCTTACACCATCTGCAAAGAACATGTCAGATCCAGATCCAGTATTAGTCACAGATTGTTTTTTAAAAATGCTACTATTGAAGTAAAATGTATTTGATAACACACCTTCTCTCCTCTAGCAGCTCCTCAATAAACCCAAGCTCACATCTTGGGCATGTATACTCCTGTTAACAAAAACACAAAAACAATGGTAGTACAAACCAGATATGTCAAACTCAAATGTACTGATGACCTAACTAGGCTGTGGGGGTAAAGAAGACAGACAAGTATAATCCTTTCCTTTGTGTACACTCAGCTTTTACCCAGAAAAACGGCAGGAAAAGGAACCAGTCTGTGGCTAAATACCAATTATCTCCAGTTGGCACGTCTGGATTTGTCTAAGTAACACACAAATGCCAAATCCAAGCAAACCATGAGAAACAAAGAATGCCCAAATATCCCACTTATTGAGACACTGCAATAACTTATACTGGTGCACATCTGCTGATGATCTTTCCTGGTCACACACCATAACCATTTTGTACAACGGGGCACTGCCATGAAGGACCTTAACTCCGCCAAACTAACCACCATCTATTTATCTGAATGGTTGTCCTGAGCAGTTGTTTTACTGCTGTTTTGCTTGTCTTACTGGTATAGAGGAGGGGTAAACTGTATAGCTATAATCTAGATGATCAAATACTAAAAGCAACTCAGAAAATTAACTGAGGTCTATGTTTTCAAGAATCAAAAACCATCTAAGGTGCTAAAGAACTCTTCCAACACTTGCACAGATTAGTTGATCTTATGCCATGATCACCCCAATACAACTAGAATGAGCAGCTGCTTCTTCCACAAGGCTGTTAGATCGCTGATCACCTTAAAGCAACCCAGAATTTAACATATTCCTAAATTAATATTAGTACAGACACAGATACGCGAATACAGCAATGTCTTTATTTTGTTGGTTTCGAATCCACTGTTTGTTTACATATGACATTTTGTTTTGTTTCCCTGACCCAGGGCAAACAATATATCATTAACCTCTATTTGTATTGACTGAAATAACAACATAAAGTGGAACTAATGCACAGGTTGTTTTGTTTCTAACCAGTAAAAGAGCAGTTGTACAGTGGAGTGAGATGATCTCTTACATTGTGAAGGGCACAGTTCAGTAAAGGATCATTCTAGCCCATGACACACATGCCACCTGAATAGCAAAACAAGAAAAGGACACGGTGGCTTTGTTGCCACTGAATAGTTCACACAAGCGAGTAACAATCGCATGCTCAAAGTCTTAAGACAAGCTAGTGTTAACAGCATTTCGGTAGTACAAAATGTGATTAAAACACTGCTCTGAAACACTGTTACAGCTAGTCATGCTAACGGTTGAGCCAATATGCCTCGTAAACGCATCAACAAATGATCCCTCAAAACGCTGCTACAAACGATGCTAGTGAGATATGATATATCTGTGTCTAATAACTAAGCTGTTTGTGCTTAATTACTGACAGATTGAGTCTTGAAGTCCTGATATAACAAGCCAGGTCTGGTTAACAATGAGTAACGTTTGCGTTAGCAATCAAGCTGCTAATAATGTTAGCGTGCTAACAATTGGCCCCGCTGCTTCAACAATTCCCGCTAAAGAAACAACACCATTACGGTGTTTCCTATTTTGCCAAGGGGCTAGGTCTTTATATTCAGCCTGTGGTACTCACGGGAAGCCGAGGACTAATTTCTGCCGAGCATCTGTGACAGAAGAACCGGCTAGGCCATGGAGGAGCCTCCGCCATCTTTAGCCACTGAACAGCTAGAGATGAGGAAAACTACGGGACCCCGTAAAGGACAATGTTAGCCTCACACGATGAGGACAATGTATCCACCACGTGACGCAGCGTTAAATGACATTATTGCGACATAAGTACAGCATTTGATTAAAGTAATAAGAATATACAAATATTAATAACAAAGGGAAGTATTACTGTACGAACAATACCTAGAGTAAGATAGAATTATTGACTCAGATTAATGTCAAATATTGATCAGATCATATATATAAAAATACGTCATTTTTTTTTAGAAATTGTGTGAATACGAACAATACCAAAAACAAATCCAATTTTAATAAATATTTCAATTATTGGTCTATTTTTATTTGATAGCACTTAACAATCTGTTACCTGTCTCCTTAAATATTGCCACAAGGTGGTGCTTTTGTGCAGCAAGTGTTAGAGAATGTTCCTGTATTCTTGTAGCCAGTAGCTGAAGATGTAATACAGCCTTGGTAAGTGAGGTTATCATATGATGAAAAAAACTGGATAAGGTGTCACACTCACATGTAAAAGTCACAGGGAAACGTGGAACTCAAGACTGGATACAAGTATCTGTATAATGTATCACCACACTGTGTCTCCACTGTACTCAGGTCTTTTCCCGGCAGGTTCATGCCCCCCTTGCTCACCCTGTTCACATGAAAACCAGAAATGTGTTTTTGCGATCTGGCAACAAACTAGATTTATTTTGACACGTTACTTTTCCATTGGATTCTCGTCAACCACCTCTTGAGCCCAACAGGCATACTTTAAGTGTTTAACAGTTATTTATTTAGCATCTGTTTTTGAGCACTCATCTAGACAAAGGTGGATTTGTATTTTGTCCATGTTTATTTGACAGCAATTGTTGGAACCATTTTATCAAATGTCAAATCTGAGACATAAAACAGTAAATAAATAGCCTTTCACATGGGAAAGACATTGTCTCATTTTATGTGGACACAACCAAATTGTCGTTGGCGGCCTTCTGGCGCCCCTGAGGTAGCAGTGAAGGTCTCTGAGATCACTATAGTTACATTAAATCTGGAGGGGAAAATGACTGATTTCATTTTGTTTTCTGGTCTGTTTTTATTTTCAAAGTTGTAAATTAAATTGTTGTCAGTATTTTTTTTACAGATACCCCTAATGTTATTACCACAGCTTCAGATTGACAGCCATAAATATGTCACACAATTCTGGAGTATATCTAGTGCTTGGCACATGTTGAGAGTAAGTAGGAGTTCCCATCCCATTGACCAATCACATCTCTCAAACAGTCCTGCCTGATTGTTATTTTCAAATGTCCAGTTTCATATGCATGAGGACTATAGCCCTGGATTTATGATTGTAAGATTACACTGTTTGACTGAAAAACATATGAGTATAGCCATACATCCACCCACTGCTGTGAATCAGTATTAAGCAGGAAAAAATCTTTCTGTTACAGTTTCTTATGCCCTAACAGAAAAATAACTCCAAAAGTTCAGACAAACAGTTACAATATTTTCCAAACTGGAATGCATAGATAATTAGTTATAGTAAGATGGATGTTTCCACACAGCAGGGCTCACAGGGTAACCTACTTAGGTCCTAATGTCCTCTCTAGACTGGTGTTGTGTCTGGTTTGGCCATGTGGGAGCAGGGAAGACATGGTGGTCCCATGGGCTGAGATTAGAGAAGGTCTGATAGCACCGAGGTTTGCTATGTCTGCCTGGCTGAGGTAAGCCATTGTCTCTCTGCACCCAGTGCGTCACCACCATCTGAATCCAGTGCTCATTGTAGCAATGCAATCTGGGGAGTGAGTGACTGTGGGTCAGAGACAGGTCATGTGTGCAGCAGAAAACAATTCTGCCAAATTGACTGACCTTGCATATTAGATAGTTTTAAGTCACTTTTGAACTGGAAAAAATATATAATATTCTGCAGTGAACTGCACTGCCTATAAGGAAGTGAGGTCTATATTAAAGGTATTCTTACTGTGATGTGTATTACCAAGTAAACGCATGCTGTAAAAGACTGCAAGTAGTGGAAGTAACTATTTGTACTGCTTTCTGCCACTGTAATAAAGTCACTGTAATCTGAATGTCGGTGTATGTACACATACACACATGTACTGTGACTTCCACAATCGACTGATTGTTGTTTTCTAGGCCAACTTTTTACAGTTTAATTTCTATTACGCTCTAAGAAGCAATGAAGTGTTGCAGCCAAGGCACCAGACAGATATGCAGGCAAGGGACACTGCTGCTTTTGTCACCCCATAGAGTTTTTCCAGACACTCCAGTTGGGATTGCCCCACACAGTCCCTCTGGGCCCCCGAATTACACTCACATACGCGCATAAACACACACATAGAGACACACTCTAATAACAGTCGCCTGCTGGAACTTCCTGGGCCTCTTAGTCATGCGTCACTTGTTTTCAGTCCCACCCATCGAAGACTCTGTCTCCCTCCAGACCCTCTCTGAGAACATGTGCATCAAACAGACACAAGAACACAAATACACATATACACACACTGTACGATCCTTGGACAAACAATAAGGAGGCGAAGATCAACATTTGTGATGTCTTAAAAAAATAAACCTAACATATTTGTGAACATGTATATACTCATATCTGAATCACAGCAGGTATCCCCTTCTGTGCAATGTTTTTCCACTCTGCTTGTTTTCCAAAACAAAGTCGCTGAGCACTACATTGGTACATAAGTGTTTGGGATTACATCACTGAGCAGCTAACAAAATATAGATGCAGCTAAAGGAGCATATGTGCACAATTAGTAACCTATCTTACACATTGATTTTTACATGCATTGTATATTTGTATATGTGTTAATGTGTGCCTGCTTTTGTAAGAGCATGGATGTATGTATCTGTGAAGCCTCTGAATGGGTTTATCAGGTGAGATTTTAACTGCATGCATTTTACCTCTATATTTTCTCACAGTGTCGTAGAATCCACTCTTTAAACCAAACAATACTCGAGCTACTGAGGTTGTGCATGAGTGCAGTTGTTCCTCTAATCAAAACCTGACCATCAGTCACAAGATGGGCAACTCTGAGGTCTAGAGAAACAGATTCCACATGGTTGACACCCAGGGTAAGTTAAATGACAACTCTGCTAAAGCAACTTTCCCACTCTCCTCTTTGCAGCATACCATTAAGCAGCAGATTAAATACTCCACTAACTTTCCATGATAAACAAGCAGGTATGTAGGCCAAGTCTTATAAAAAAGATCATTTTGTCTTGTTTCTATGTGAGAGGCACCTGAAAATTTGATGTGAAATTATGGTCAAGGACTGGTAAGGTTCCAAGCCTCAAATTACACAAGTGGACCTAATTTAAGTCAAGTCTGGGATGTAAGTGTAGCCCAATTATTACACTTCATACTTTTTCAGGTATGTGGCTTGATATTCCAACTCAAACCAGTTAATTCCATGCCCTTGTCTGTGCCAAGGCCAGGAGGCAACAATCTCATATACTAAGACACACATGTTCCCAAACACCTTAAAATCCTCAGACCAAATGTAAATGTTCCTTGAATACCTTAACCCTGTGAATTAATCTGAGGTAGTTATACAATCACAGGCATTTTGAAAACATTTTACAAACCCTTAAAGTTTATATTGTTGTATCTCCAGTACATTTTCCTCTTGTTAGACTTCATGTGGGCGAGACCACACATGAAGAGAAGTTGTGCCAGAGGTCATGATAAGGAAGTGAAGCAAGTCACCAAGAATAATTGGGGACAATTAGCATGTAGAACTTCCTAACTTTGCTGATGATCTGGTCCTGGCCAAATCACTGACAAGCACTACTCATATGCAGTTAAGCTTCCTGGATTTTGTTGCTTAAAGTGGAATGAGATAAACCTATTTGTCAACTTAATGGTTAGTCACCAGTTTTATTGTCAGGTACAGCAAACTTTAAACATTAAACTTTTAAATGTGTTTTTCCCCTTTAAAAGACACCCTCATCCCTTTTTGATACAAAAACTATCACAACTATTAATCTGTGATGACTGAATCATAGTGTACTCAATATAATATCTATTACCTCACACAAGAAAAAATTAAAGGCAAAAAGTATTAATGAGAAATCTATAAAACATCATGTGTAGAAGGATAAACTGTGTGTGTGGGCAGCTGTGTCAGTATAATGACCAGTTGTCAGAAGTTAAATATCATGCACATAGAAAATTAAAAGACTTGCCATGTAACAAAGAAAATCTGGTAAATAATGGCTGAGCAGATATATTCTGATGGAGTGATGGATCTGATATCTATTAGTTTCAGATGTGAGATGGAGCTGTTTACAATCCTGTGGTGCGATCCAGAGAGTGGGTGGTCTCAGAAACACTCTACAGCGCCTGGTTTCATCACAACATCATTTCAGACCTAAATGTTGGCTGCTAACTTACTGGAAGTAGCAAAGCAATGTGGCGGAAATGATACCATGTGGACATAGTTGAGAAAGAAGTTTGACATATCAGAACAGGATGATTACACATCCCTGAATTGCAAGTGTGGGCGTCATATTATAGCCCCATGTGTTTGTAGGGATATAAACAACTTAGCCAAAGGTTGTGATGTCATGTGTGTAACTGATCCCATGCTTAACAGGTGAATTCTAGCAGGAAAGAAGCACCAATAATCACATCCAAACACACACACACACACACACACACACACACACACACACACACACACACACAAAGCCACATTCCAGTGGAAGTGAGGCTGACACCTCATTGGCTATGCCACAAACCATGACATGTAGGAAAAAGCAGATGAAATATGGAGCAATGTGGGCAGAGAATTCCTGAGGTTTCAAGTTAAATGTGATCAAAATAGCTTTGACATGGCTCATAGGTTTACTCTGTGGTCATGTCATTACTACCACTGGTGTGACAGAGGCACATCACATCAGTCAGATGGCTGTGTGGTAATGATATACAGGTTACTCCTGGTGAAGGTATTACACAGTCATAATGATAAAAGCAAATGGGTTTTTATTTATCTTGAACAAATTGCATCTATTGGGATGGTTTGTCCAGATAAATGTACCAAAAGTGCTGTCTCAACTGATTTTTTACTAGGAAGGCCACAGCCATTTTATAACTTATGTCCTGAAAAATGTGACAAATGCAAATTCCTGTGGGGCCACCACTTTTAAAACATGCTGAAAAACACTGGTTTGCTGAGTTTATTGTGTGGGTCACAGAAAACTTTTTAGATGGCTCATACTTGTAAAAATACAGAAGAATTTTGTTCAGCATACCTCTAATGAAGTATATATAAGGAGTTAAAGGTTAAACATTTTCCGTATATTAATTGAAATATTAAATACTAAACTGCCATGAGGGCCTTATTGCACAGACATTTTTCTCTGCCCAGACAACTCCAGCGGGCCACACTGAGGTCATGTCTCCATGCCTGATTACAAAATCTGCCCAACAGATATGTGTTACAGTGCTGGCGTCAACATTTCTTAAGAAATACTTTTGGATCAATGGATAATGTATGATTTTATGTACAATGTAAGAAGAAAAGACAAAGATAATTTGCTGGTCACATCAACAGCCTCTCAGTGGCATTGTTATTTGCCCCGTTCGAAGTAACAAAACATCTAATTCCATTCCCAGTGTAATAAAAGGGTACTTGGACAGGAATATAAACATCTCCCTAAAGTTGAACCAGATGCTGCTGCATGACGGAGCACAGGATTCGAACGGAGAGAAAGACAGAAAAACAAGGGAGGTACACAGGAAAGTGAGTCAGTACCCAGTCCTCAGCACTTCGAAACATTCAATCCCCAACTCCGTCGCCTTCCATCCCACTAACCTCTCCCACCTAATCAAGAGCAGGGGGATATCCCTCAGGAGACAGGGGAGAAAAGCTGTCCAGCCTGGATTTGATTCGCTTTTGCCTCAGACAAGAGGCCTCAAGAGGCCTGTGAGAGAAGTAACTTAGCCACCGCACGCACAGAAGAGGAGCTCTCACCATTGTGAGGATAAACTAAGGTCCTTGCTGGCTTCTGAACACTGACCCCCCTCCCTAAACCCCAGTATAAGAAGAATGCTGTCCAGTTTCCTTTAGGGTGCAGTTATGAGCTCATTTGGCTAAGAGTGGCTATGAGTAAGACTGTGATACAGTTGAGAAAAATCCAAATATTATTAAATGCACATCAGTTTTGCAGTTAAGTATTATGTGTATTTTTAATGTACTCTATTGTGTTTGCATGGATACAACAATACACAGCGGTGAACTAAGATATAATAGGAAAAACAAATCATATTCCCCGGTGTGTTACTCTTCTAAAAACTTAAAAAAAAGATTGACAACACATTGTGACAAATATGACATTTTATGTTGTTTTGAAGTGGCAGTACAAAAATACAAAAATATGTTGATGCATTTATCCTTTAAACTTCACAGTAGGTACATGAACAGGTACACATAAGATTTATATTTACAGAAGAGTCATTAAAATGTTCCATAATACACTGTAAGGAATATTTAAAATATCCAGACATCTGCTTTGAGTTTAAATTGGATCACTTGACCATTTTTATAGGTATCTTACCAATTTTACCAGTGTGAATACTGAACAGCTCTACTCATCTCTAATGTTAGTATAATCATGCATGTTCAGTTGGCCAGTTGTCCATTCCCAGACAAATTTCATTTTCTTTTCAATCAGACCATACTAATAACATTTGTCTGTCCAGTAAGTTCTTGAAAAAAAAAATCCAAGTCAAAGCAGCAAAACAGCATCAGAATGAACTAGCATGACCTACAAAAATGCATTTACAAAACAAAGCCAAGCATTCAACAGAGGAGGTATTGTAGAGGGTTTGGGGTTGTACCAACAGTCTGCTGAGACTCCAACAAACACAAGCAAACTGTTAATTTTAGTGATCAGCGGGTGGCTGAGAGTTTGGATCAGCATCCAGAGTAAACGTGTGTGGGGAGAGAGGGCGCAAGACTATTCAGGTTTGTTTAGACTGAACCCCTTCCTCACCTCCCAAACAAAAGCTAGAGTACATACAGTACAACTATAGTTGTCCTGTTCTTGGTTGTGGTGTATTGAAACCAGATTGTCAGGCTATATAGTGGTATCAACTTTCCACACAAATTAGTATTGCTTTCCATCAACTTATGAGGGAAAACTGTTTATTTGTGGGGAATGGCGCCTGTAAAAACCTGTAAAATGCCATTGGCAGTGACTGCTATTGTACATACACAATGAACAAAAAACAATAAATACTATTTTTGGATCACCTTTCCCAAGGATATATGGATTTGTTACTAGGATAAAACATAAATAGAGTTTGATACCTTCTCCAATAAATAATAGTGGTATTCTATTTACAATATGCACACATCTCCCAAAAAGCTCATGAGATATTTGTATCTTGAGACACGTGTTTATCTCCCTCTACCTTCCAAATGTACACAAGGTCAACACAAATTGCTGAACTTTTTTGTAGCTCTTGTTGAGGCCATCTTCCAACATGGGTCTTCTATGTTAAATGTATCATCGTTCTGTGTACAAGGAGGAGAGTGAGTGATTGTCAGAAAAAAGAGGTCATCATGGGAAGCTAGTGGCATGACACTTGGAAATTTTGTTGACCAACTCATCTTTTGTAGAAAGCTGTGTCAGGAATTGTCCATCTAAACTGCATTTTCCTCACTGGCTTCAAAATCTGAAGCTTTCCGAGGGGGACCTGTACAAACAGACAGACAGAATCAAAATTAACCTGCATCATCATTATTACTTAAATTATTATAAATAAAGACACCTGAAAAAAGAGGTGGCTGTTCTGTGTAATCTTACTGTTGCAGTGGCCATAGTGGCGGACTCCTATGGAGCGGCCGAGGAAGCAGGTGGCGCGACGGAGGTGGCAGGCACTGGGGTAAGTGATGTTGTCATTGCCACAGATAGGGTGCTCAGACGGCATGGGTATTGGGCAAGGTGTAGTGCGGCACATGACACAGTGAGCACTGTTAGTCTGGTCAGTCACACAGGTGTGAGTTCCTGGACACACCACATTGGAACATGACTCTATGGAAGACATGGAGAAAGTAAAGTCATTAGGAAATGATTGATTCTCTTCCTTCTATGAAGAGCAAACTGGCATTAAAATTTGAGAGACCAGATAAATCCATAAATGTTGCTTACTTTTGCATTCTCCTTGGTACATGACCTCTAGCTCTTGGTGTCCCATGCAGCGGGCCATCAGCAGTGCACAGTCATCTATATATGTCTTCCCATCGCTGCCACACACAGCATGCTTCCGGGAAATGTGAGAGCAGTCTGGAGAGCACACACACTGAGGTCTGCCCATCTTCATCTTGCAAACTTTCCCGGGACTGCATTTGACTCCTTCACAAGACTCTACAAAAGCACAGTGAGTGGTTTCATATGTGCATGAACACACCACAATGTCAGTATAATGTTACTGTATTAACAAGTCTGCAGACATCAGTTGATCTGCAGGCATTTTCATACAAAACAAGTTTGAAATCTGGGGTTTTCCCAGACCATAACACAATTTTCACCTTGCACAATATTTACAATAATCACATTTCTTTATTGACCGTTACACACAGGGGTGTCTCGCCTGGTGGAATGTGAGGCTGGTGTGTTTTCATAACAGATCTATGTGTACGGCTGCACACAGATTGGGCTAAGCTCCTGCAGAGAGACAGAGGGGTTCTGAAGCAGATGGAGTTCAAATAGCTGTCAGATAAGTTTACAGACTGAGAAGAGAGGAAGCCCCAGGCTCTTCTGACACGCCATAATGTCAGAGCTCAGGAGGAACTGTAATACTACACAGTGCAGAATAAACATCAGAGAATGGCTACATGTCTCTTCCCAGGACCTTTCTGAGCCCTTAGAGGTGATGCCTGATCAGGAGCTGGTTTCCTGTCACTACCAGAACATCAATATCTCCTTTTATATTGACCTTTGTATGGACTCTCTTGGTCTAGCTTGTGCTTTCTATCAGTCTCTTTTTCTCTATCTCTGTGTATACAGTTTTATCTCTTTCTCTAGCAATAAAAGGACATCTGAAAACAAACTATTCTTATGATAATTTTCCTGCCTTTCTCTGAACCGATAAACTTTTATTCGTGTGATATTCATGATACTGACAGAATTCCAAATGATCAAGACAGTCTTGCACATTATGAGTCCCTGACATCTGTGCATGTGGCAGACATTTGCTCTTGCTGGGATATTCTATTCTGGTTTGGGAAAAGTTAACACAGTTTTGATTTTACCAATTTTGTTCATTTTCCATGTGATGCAGCTGCTTACATTTATGAGTCATTTTTTTTATAAACCTGTAGGCTACCTTTGACTGTGGTCTCTTAGCTTAATTAAAGTTTATCCAAATACAACCCACATCTCTGCGTCTCTGTTTCTTTTAACCATGTGACAAGTCCAGGGCTGTGGGTGGGTGTGTGTTTTCCAAAAAATGCCAGTAGCTAGGTTTTTACTGGAACTTATCCACATGAAGAGACTCAAATTTCTGGCCATTAATCACATAGTGCAAGTATTGCTTATGAAAACAGAATTAATCAGCAAGTGAACCTGAATGAACCTTGCAAAGATTCCACAGGAGGAAGCTTCTCAGCACAGCTGGGTGGAGTTATGTGGAATGCCTCTCCTCGATCCACGTCTGCATTTTGTTAGAAAGCTGCATCGGGAACTCATTGTGTAAATATCTTGAGTCACAGATGACATGGTTCAAATTAACTTTCACTGACTCTCAGGGAGATACACAAGCTGTTTTGTGTAATGGAACAGCCAATTTATCAGTGATGACCCTGAGATCTCCTGTTTTAAGTATTCAAATGATATCTCAGCATTTTTTAAAACTCCCAGCAAATATTGCCAAAATACCACCTGTCGGTATCAACATAAGTCCAATCAAGTATTTATTATAGACAGTCAGTGTTACAGTACACCATTCAATGTTTAGGTCAGATGCAATGACTAATACTATGCCACACAGTGGTAAGTCAAAGCAATACATTAGTAAACAATTCTTTAAAATTGAGGTACTTAGATGACTCAGCTAATCTGTTTTTTTAAAAGTTTGTTTGTTTACCTTTGCATGGTTTACAGGAGACAATTCCTAGGAAGCCCAGCAGGCTGACCTCATTCATGGGCAGACTGGTGTTGGACCATGCTGTGTCCAGGCGGCCCCCAGAGCAGCATTCCTCTTTGGTCACCCCTCTCATCAGCACCATGTCACACCGTTGGTTCTGACTTTGCTGCAGCCAGCACATCCCAGCTTGACACAGTGGAAAAACATACATATAACAAATTCAGTTACCCTAATACAAATAAATCATCGCAGAAATATACAATCAAATTTCAGTCAGGTTAACAAAAAATGTCTCATAAAATTGTAGTATAGCTTTGTTTATTATAAAATGCTAATATATAGCACCTATCTGTGAAGTTTCTAAAGTTATTAATTACATATGTATATTCTAATAAGTATATATTTAAAGACGTGTTATTGAAAAGATTTGTTTAAAACATAAGCAGTTTTGTCATAAGTCTGGGGTAAAGACAGTATCTCAATTCTGGAAACAAGGACCTCAATATGAAAACTGCAAGAAAATTCAATACTCAAGTATGTGATCAAAGTTTTTTCAGTCAACTCACCACTGGCCGGATTCCTCCCAACCTGATGCAAAGTGAGAATCACCTCAAAAACAAACATCAAAAGTCTCATCGTGCACTCTGTTTAGTATAAAGGCTTGTTGTGAAAGCTTGTCTGTGCAAATATCAGCAAGAAGAAGTGATGTTCCTCTGGCAAACACAGCAGACCACTCTAACTCAGCTCTGGAAGTAGCTCTGCCTTATGTGAATGAATGTGTTGTGGATAAGTGATGTCGTTCCCCCTCTGTATAAATATTTAGCCCAGATGGAATTATGCTGCTGGGATGGGCGATCCTCTCAGCCAGTCATAAGCCAGGGCAGGACACGGTTTGACTCTGACTCAATTTCCAGAGTCGGGAAATGATCCAAGCCCTCCAGCTCCAGACGCTGGGCACTTATATGACCTCACAAAACATTTTCACACCATATTAGACTAATTAAAGGCTAATTCAATCTTAGAAAAGACTTAAAATAGGTTCTAGATTAACTTTTTGAATTTTTTTATTAAATTTTAAATTAAGTGGTTTTTCAACAGTCAGTAAGTTTTCTTCATTCAGCTTACTGAATAGATGAATAGACTAACTGGATTTATGTTAAGATAAGCTGTTTTGGGTAACTGGGAAAATACTTTATTGCATAATAATTTCCGACTACGGACTTACAAGAAGCAGTTCAAGTTATTTTTTTTTTGTCTGGTGAGTCTGGCATGTTTTCATCTGTATGGTCACATCTCTTTTTTAGGAAGAAGAGGCATAGCTTGAAGGTTTTTACTCTCCCCACAATTAATGTACTTTTTGATGGTACCTTCTCCCTATAAACTATTCTATCTGGTTTTGGAGGGAAAAGAAGCCTGTTGAAACTGCATATGGGTATTGTGTTTAAAAAATGTTCTTTAAAAGGTACACCACTGAGGTTTTAGGCAGCTTAGATGTTTCTTATCACACTACACCAACGGGTTTCTGATTCCAGGTTCATAGTACGGCACACTGTGCAGGACAACAAACACATGAAGTACACACTACAGTACATGAAGAATTATTTTCAGGGGCAAAAAGAACCAGGAGATAGTCTGACCCCCACAGAGCCCTGATCTGGGCAGTGTGGAGTCAGTCTGGGATCACATGAAGAGACAGAAACACTGGGACACCCTGAATCTACAGAAGAACTTCAGCAGCTTCTCCAAGGTGCTGCAAAGTACCAGGAGAAACTGTGTGCAGGCCAAACCAGAGAGAACTGCTGCTGGTTTAAGGGCTGGTTTGTAATTTATATTGAAAACAACTATTTATGAAATTTATATTAAAAGCATCCGTGATGTATTTCTAGTGCCTAAAACATGTGCACAGTACTGTATGTGATCACTAGTGACCCTAAATTGTAGGCTACTACTTTGTAGTGTAAATACAGAGAAAGTAAAAAGACCACTGCAATGAAGTGGTTAACGTCTAAGGTTATTGTCAAAAGGTTTCTGGCCATAATACCCTAAATTTAATTGATATCAGGTGCCTAATATATTCATGACTACAGTACTTGAATCAACAAAGTCATTTGCCTGTCCAACATTGTCATATCTCATTTTGACTATTTGGGTTTATCAATGAATGCTGATGTTTTGTTCTGCAGCTGCAGTTAGAATAACATTGGGTGATGAGGGGAGGAGTGGGAGTGAAGGTGGTCTGCCCTTGGGCAGTATATCAAGTTCAATCAACAAGACTGTGTTAGAGCTTATCAAGAACATTTATGTCTGTTCCCTCATTTTTGTCTATGATCAAACACACAGAGTCAGAGAGAACTTTGAAATGCTGTTGATGTATATACATAATATGTGTCAACAAAAAGAACAGGTTTGTTTGTTTAACATCATTCAGTCTTCAGAAACAACTCACTAAAGGTAACTAGAGGCTGCTAATCAGCAGACATGCATTATCATCATGTCTGATCAGAACATCTGCACTGTTCTTCTCTCTTGCACTCATTCACCCTCTAACGCTTAGAGACATACACTAATGCCAAAGTAATGTGCGTCTGCCCATCTGTCTGTCACAGTTTTTTTAATGGTCCCTTTTGATCGTTGCAGGGGAAATGAAGGTAGCATATGCTGCAGTATCTCAGTCTTTGTGAAAGATGTTCCCTTCTTTAGCAAAGATCCCCAGGGCAGCAAAGGAATGCTGACTGATCGAGGAGGGGAGGAAAGACAAAAAGACAGCAGTAAGCGATGGATGTGGGTGGCCTTCCTCTTCACTAGGTCTCTGCAGATCCACTCAGCCCCTCATATGGTTTGGATCATAACTGACGAGCCATACAAATGAATGCAGCATGGTGGGGACTTTGGAGCACCCACTTATGTATGATTTTTATTAAGGTTCCGCTTACTGTGTCCCATCTTACTGAAATATTGGTCTCTTTCAAGTGGTTGGGGTCTGTGGAGTAGCGTGAAATTGAAGAAGCCCCTGATGGACTGTGTCTAATGTGAAATAAAGAGGTAGAGTGCATTTCTGACAGGGCAGGTGTGGATCTCAGTCTGCCATGCTGTACGTTTGGCTGTAACAAAGAAGAAATGGCAAAAACACCACTGCCATCTAGTGGAGGAAGATGGAGCATGTATATCTAACCTTTGTAGATCATAATGCTGGGTTTGACTCCTATGAATTTAACTTACAAATGCAAGTGGTGTTTATTTGAGAATCTAGCCGGAGAAACATTATAAACTTTAAACAAAAATGTGGATACCGTCCACTAAATGTATGGCCAAGGGCATTAGACCATGGGATAATGGAAAAATGCAAATAATTTCAGGAAAGAAAATTTTCTACATTTTCAATATAAGTTAAGTAAACCAAGTATTTTTTTGTTTTAACTTAACAAGTTACCATTTCATCTACTCGCAGTTGTCTTTGGCTGGATCAATTAGAGTTAACCTATTTTTTTTTTCTTTTACCCTGTTTTCAAGTTAATTAACTAAATATGAAGCTGCAGCCAGTCACACTAACGCTACTTAACTCTAGCTAGCTAACCTTAGCTATTGGTTAGCATAACTAGATTAATCTAAACTAAGCTAACAGTCATTGTTACTAAATACTAAAAACTCAATTTCAATTGTTTTAACCTTTTAACTGCATTTTGGGTAATTTATAGCTAACCTTTTGTGATAATGTTGTTAGTCTCTCACTGTGGAATATCTGGATCTATTTTTAAATAGGGCTGCTGCATATTGCAATCAGGCTTTGCAGGTGCAATTTGCAAGAACGTCCAGATGAGGACAGTCCTCACCTGTCTCTGAATTTTCCATACTAGGATTATAACAGTGTTCATTTTATCACTGTGATCTCCTTAAATCACCATATGTCCTCACTTAATAAAAGATAATTAGACACTAATTTTGGATATCAAAGCCGTCCTAAATGTAATGTGTGCTTGTCTAGACGCATAAGCAATATCTATGATGTTGTGTGCCCTCAGGAATGACAGCTCACATTCTGATATCAGTAATGATTAGGTGCTTGACCTGTTCCAACATGACAATTAGACCTTGAGAATAAAACACATGTTTGTTCTTTAGATTCTTTCAGTCACACCAACATGTTGTGTTCATTTCTGGAAAAATACCCATTTATTTGTTTACCACTAGTAACTAACTAAGTAATTATTGTGTAGCTGTAGCCATTATGTGAACTGCACCCTTCATTTCACAGGTAGAAGAGACTGCACTCTTGACTGATTGAGAATATAAAGTTTTTGTCTTTCTACTGAGCTGTATTATTTTTTATTTTTACCACTGTATATGAAATCAGTTTAAAAGAAATAAATAAGTCCTGGTGTTGGTGTGTAGGTCCCTCTGCTAAACAGGGCTCAGCAGTGGTAATTGCTCTGTGTGCCCTAGACTGGCTGAAAGCAGCTGCATCATCTATCCACTCAATTTACCCCTAATGTGTGTTACTGATTGAACCGGAAATGAGGGCAGGAAAAGTGACGAGGCCGGATAGAATCACCCCCTCTGTATCACTTTCCTCCTTCTCTTCTTCCACCTCACCCTTACCCTCTCCTTCCCTGCTTCCTTCCTGTGTTTAGTGATGCCCACGTGAAGCCCCTCCAGCAGTTCATTAATGGAGAAGGTTAATGTCAACACACGCGCTGCTCATGCAAACAGCACCCCTTCCCTCTTCACCCATCTTCCTCCCTCTCTCCCAGCCATCCCCCTCTGCCTCCATGTCACCTTTTCCACTCTCCTGAGCCCTCTCTTTCCCCACTTACATTGCAACCAGAGCAGGGCACTAAAGCGGTCGTGACTAAGGGTCTCCCTTGGTAGAACAATTTACTGTCATTTAGCTCAGTCTGTGTGCTGCTCTGGACCTCTCTGCTCTCCCCAAGTGGGCTGGAATAACCCCCGATGTTCATCTCCTCTATAAACACCTCATGCTCCTGCATTCATGGAGGCTTGTAAAAGTGCTTAAGTGTTTTTATTCAACTTGAATAACAGGCTTTCATGACCCCGGTGTCACCAGACTTTACCATAGACCCTTTTGTTGGGAAGATTACTCATTTGAAAGTTAAGGCATAATGTGGAGTTATCCACTATTCAGTCAGTATATTAACATTCATATATACAACATATTGGACAACTAATATGTGTCTGTGGGGTGATGAAAGTATGCAATTTGCTTTTTTATGGCTGATAACTGGAACTGAGTTTGCTTCAATCAATATTTTGGTAGATTTTGCAATATGTTACTGGTAATTTCCTAAATTTAGTTTTACAGTGATGGATGAAAGAATTACCAGATATTTCTTCTGAGGAGAAAAAGGTGCCTGTGTATAGAGTCTCTTGTTGCTTAACTAGTTTGTTACTGAGTATCAATAACTGCCACTGTATTTTCATTATATGTGTGCTGCAAACAATAGAAGTGCTCAATTGAAAATACCATGTAGTATGTCTTTTTGTTAGTTATTGCTGCAAGTTGCTAAATTGTTAGGAGTACTTGCACGACAAGGGCAATCATAAACACATCAGACTGAAGAATCTGCTGCTGATCACAGATAGCTCAAATGTAAAACCTTGAAGCAGAGGCCTTTACTTACTTTAGGAGTAGGTAGATTGATATTGATCTCTTTTTTGGTGATTTGAGGCTTTCTCTTTTGAGTTATTGTGTTTTAGAGTCTTCACTTTTATTAATTGAACTGCATCAACAAAACTTAAGTCTGAGTTGTTATAGTATTTTCTGGGAGTTAGTGCCAGTTCTGCTGTCTATGATCTCAGACAAAATGTAATTAAAAATTTACAGAAGTTATTTTTTTCTTTGTAGTTTTATTTATTCCGCAATTTTATTTGAACAAATTTTAGGAAAAGTTAATTTTGACGATACAGATGGGAAATTCCAGCTGTGCCCTGATCACAGCTATACCACTATCCATATTGTTATACATACTATGTCTGCCTTGTGATCACAACTGATGTGCCAGCAACCATCTGCTGTCTTGACACTTCAAGTTGCCTTATGTTGCCTTGAGAACTCACTTACACAAACCGTGTTTGTCCTCATTTAAAGCTGTCACACTCTGTACTGCTAATTGGTATTCAACTTGATATGACTCACTGCAGGCAGGCAGCCACACTTTACTGTATTTGCTTTCTGCGTGAATCTTAGAATCTTAGCAAAATTATATAATCTGGCAAGGGAAAAAGTCTCAAAAGTCATGATGATGTATAACAAACAGAAGCTATATTAGAAAGAAGAACAGGGATCACAAATAAACTTTGGCTCTTTCTCACTACTGACTGGCTCAACATCAGCGCAAACTTATGTTTATGTTGTTTTGTCCCCTCCTTGTGAGGCATTATTCATAATCAAATATTTGAGATTGCAACAGAAGGTGAATTTTAGCTTTTTTAACAATAAATCATATGATTAGTGAAATGTATAGTAATATAATCCATCTACAGAGAAAAAGAAACAAAATGTAATTTTGTAAAAGTAATGAATGGAATATATTCACAGTAATTGCAGTCATGAAAGTAGTTTCTGCGATCTAGATATGAGTCACAGGTGTAAAAGTTAGCTCATCATGCAAAGTGTTTATTCTTACTTTTATTGCCTGAGTTTCCCCTTCCATATGCAGCATAAAAAACATAATAAGTGGTTAGTTTACAAAACTTATATAAAAGGTAATGTTATTCTTTACATAATATGCTTGTTGAAGACTGCTGCAAACCACGGCAGGATCATAAAATAGCCTATCATGCCATGGTCTACAGCAGTGTCTGAAAAGCGCACAGAACATGTTTGTTATTTGTGCTTAAATTACACTAAAAACAGCGTCTCTTTGCCGTTGCGCCAGGATTGAATATGACCCAGCAGAGAGGTAGCACAAGTAAGTAGTCATTTTCATTTGCGTTCAACTCATCATCATACAGGCCTGGGAGAAGGGATTCTATAGCACCTTTAGGATTGTTTTAGGGGGCAGGGTGGTAGTGGACATAATTAGTGGTATGTAAACAAGCTTTTATTTTGTCATTTGCATGAATCTTTTGTTTTTTGTGGCTTGTATTGTGATGACATGAGTCATATTTGTTTTAAGCCTTCCATCATCATCTCATCTGTGTGCCTTGTCTGTTTTGTTGAGCTGAATTCACTGGCAGCACAGTGTGAATTGCTGTCAGACCTGTCCTGGTTAAAGCTCATGTAGAGCTCAGACCCTGCAAAATGAAGCAGACTGAGCAGGATCCTACAGCTCAAAGGACGAAGTTGTTATTTTGTCTCAAAGAACACAGCATTTTTATGAAGCTCTCATTGAGTGTTTGCTTGCTAATTGAACACTAAGAATGCAGGGCAAAACAGATCTTGCATGCCTTTTTTGTGTGTGACTGTAGCAGAGGATCAGCTGTTTGACCAAACAAAGTGTAACTTTAAACCTTAGCTTATGCAGACTAGAAGAAAATATTCATATCATATTAGTTGTCAGCCTGGTCAGACCTCACCTGTGTACTGGCCATCCTCCTCTAACTTTAGAGGCTGCCTCTCTGCGATCTAGCCCTATAAAGGCTCTTGACTGCAGAAGAGCTGATGCTCATGCTGGCAGCAGTAGCCATGGCAACAAATGACTGAAGTGGATCTGTTGCCACTATTGTGTTAAAAGCTGTTAGAAACACATAAATAACATGAAACAGAGGAGGAAAAGTTTAGATTCTTTTTCAGAACTGAGCACAATGTGAAATCCCTGAAACCATGTGACTGATTCACTTCATTCAGGCTGAAAATGAATCAATCAGAAGTAAAAAACAGACACATTCATGTGTCAAGTGTGCATAGACCGATACTGCAGTTGGTTATTGTCACTGCCAGTGTGATTTTACAGTTCTTCTGGTGATATTTGCAACTGATTTTATTGTTGACATGCTGATTTACGAGTTTCCTATTACCGCCCTCTCTCTTGTCACCAACAGCAATGAATTATTCCGGAGAATGAAATCAATCTCTCTTCCATATAAGGTGAAGTAGCAGTTCCCTTACAGTGCCAGACAAAATGGGTGACAGGGGATGGGAATAAATGGTAACTGAAAAAAGACTGACTGCTGTATAAATATTTGAACAAGCAAAAGGGCAGATGGGTCTTTAGAATTAATTATCCCGCTCAGTGTAAATATGGACATTAGGGGCAACTTACAATGAATAGAGGCACCACGCAGGGGTTTATGCAGTATTAATGACCAGCAGAAAAAGGCTTCTCACCTCTTAAAGTGGAATATGTTCACCGGACTTCAGGGTTCACAGCTGCTGTTAGGAGGAATGCCATTTTAACTGACAGCAAGTGACGTAAGAATTTAAACATCAGTCTGTATGTAGGTTTGCTGGACAATTTTTCATACAGAGTTGCTTCATATTCAGACAGTATCTCATACAGGGTTGCAGAACATTTCTAAAAGTGATAGTATCTGGGCATTCATAAGTTATGGCACCAAACATAGCTGACACTGTGGAGGTCAATATGTTTGGTGTTGAGACAAAGTGTTAACAATAAAAATAGACTATCTGAAATAAGTGCTTTAAAATATGTACAGTACGTGTCTCTTTTAATTTAAACATGCCATTTTTATCATGATGATATTTTAATACAATAAAAGTAAATATTTTAAATTCAAGATAAAGCACATTTCTCCTTACAGAACACATCAGCTCCTTTTTTATTCTTAAATAACATAATCATTAAATCAATTTTGAGCACTGTCAATGCATGTGAAAACATAATGAACATAACATGGCCCAGAAAGGGTTAAGAAATCAACATTTATATAAACAAGATACTCAAAAGTAAAAGACCTTGGAATCCCAGGTACAATATAACATAAATTCAAAATCACTTAAATAAAACATTTTCTATTTATTTTTAACTTGCTGAAAGTCACAGAAAATTGCCCCATTTAATTTTTATATATATATTTATATATAACTGCAGTGTTGGAGGTGGCACAGTACATTGTTCTGTTAAACGTTGGAGAATGGGAGTGGGTAGAAGAGTTCTTATTTGCAGGCAATAGGAAGAAAAAGTTCTTTCTAGAAATAATGGATTGATGACTGTAAAAAGAAATAAAGCAGGGACAATAAACGACAAACAAACATGGACTGCACATGTGACAACAGCACAATGAGCACAATATTTCCCAGCATGTACAATTCTACCGACAGTAGTTGAAAGCACACATATGGACCTCCCACACATCACACACTCTTCACTACACTCACGCCTTCCACACTTGTGCCCACACATACACACATACTACTTTATGTAGTCAGGTTATAAAAACGCTATCTGCTCCACACACACACACACACACACACACACACACATATACACACTCAGTCACTCACACCTACCTACCCCATGCCCCTGTGGCTCAGCTGGCATCACTAATGATCTGTGAGCTGTTACAAAACAAAAGGTCTTCATCCCGCCATCTCCAAACATTACTCATTGCTCTCGCAGAGAGGATGTGCTCTGTTACATGTAGTGGGCTGCTCTATTCAATATTTCTAGCAATAGCTTAGACATGTGGGCCATTTTTGTCTCCTGAATGATATGTAATCTTAGCAGAAGGAAGCCACCTACCGAGGCCACATGGAGCATTATAGTGACAGTGGCTGAGATCATTTGCATTGTGATTTGGTGCTATACAAATAAAATTGAATTGAATTGAATTGAATTGACTACAGCTACTGTTAAATTGATGAAAAAGATTAAAAGTCCATCCTCTCTTGTCTTTTCTCCTGTTGGTTAAAACCACATTGAAAGCCAAGCTATTTCATTTTATTGCATAGTCTATTTCCATGTCACAGGATAGCTCAGGCACATTAGTGGTGAAACTCACATTTTCTTGTGTGTGGCATCTAAAGACATAGTGATGACATTATATATCAGCATTGAAAATTGTTGGAAAATGTGTCCATTTTGTGTATTCTAAAAGTATACAATGACGTTGCAGTTCCAACATTACATACTGATTTTAAAATGGATGATAACCTTAACATTCATTCTGGTGGGCAGGGGTGGGGGGGGTGGGATCTGAATGGGTACCAGCTGTTTCCACAGGCCCTAATTAAGACCAGAGAAGCTTCTGTATGTGAGTGTGTCATGAGTGGACTGACTGAAATGTGTGAAAGAGAAAGGATAGAAAGGGGATGTTCCATAATGAGCTGACTGTAGTCACGACCCCCCCCTTTTTTGTCCCATGTATGTCTAATCTAGATTTGTGAGCTTGTTTCTTAACAGCTAATGAGCTGTCAGAGGGTTGATGCATTGTCCTGGTCCCTGCTACCGAATTGTTGATTTAAAAAAAAAAATTACAGTGTCAGTGTAGCACTTTATTCTACAGAGAATTGAGAAATTTTTGTTGCAGAAATTATAACATATACCCAAACTTTAGATTAAATGAGTTATCAGACTAAGATTTTCTTGTTTCTTGTCTTGTGCATTGTGTTGCTTTGTTCTACATTGGCTAGAATATTTCAAACTTGTACAACATGTGTTCTGAGATACCATTTGGGAGCAATCCACAAAGAAATAGGATGTATTAAATATTAACAAAACATCAAGGGTGACTGTTACATAATATGACCTTATTTTTCCGAACGTTGTCTAGACCTGCTGTTTGTGCCAAACATTTTTCAGGGATAAATACAGCAAATTAAGTTCTTGCTTCTCTCCACCTTTATTCAACTCCCCCATTTGTATTTCACTCAACTGTCACGTACACAGCAAATATACCCCCTTGGCTCTACTCATTTACTTCAATTTTTTATTTGAGCCAGAACAGCCATATGCCTACAGAGGACAATGTATGTTGGATTCAGGAAATATTACTTATGGCATTTAAAAGGAACACCTTAAAATATGCACTTGGCCGTGGATTTACATGTGGTTCATAGGAAGAGATAAGAGCCAATAGTTACTGTAAATACTACACCGTTTAACACTGGCAGAACACAAATAATGCTACTGGCCAATTGTGCCATTTTACCACCATCAAATAAAATGTGTTTATTGTCAGATCACACACCTCTTAAAACAGTAGTTAAGGTCCAGATTATTTGCTGATGGGAAGCCAGTGAAAGATCATGTTTTTTGTGCTATAGGAAGTGATGGCTCAACCCACTAACCAAGAAAAAGAAATCCTGGCTCAATACACTGTTGATTTGTATGCATAGCTAAATTTCAGTTTTGCAAGTTCAACAGACATGATTCATATTGATAAATGTTACCAATCAAACAGTCTCCACTTTTTCTTCTTCACTTCTTATAGTTACTATCAAATGGCTACATCCTTTCATGCCCTAGGCAGTTTTGGTGAATTATTAGAAAATAAAGAAGTTCCTTCCCAGCATGCTTTTATATTGAACCATAGAGAAAGCACTTTGTAACATTTACTACATAATGTGGAACTTTAAGTATGACCTGCTTCAACATAGTGTATGATGCTGTTCAAGATAATATTCTAGTTGTGTCCACAGCTAGGGCCTGAAGAGCGATTTGCAGGCTGACTAACAGAAGGTGCTAGCAGCGCTCAATATGTCATTGTCTCTTGTTTGGCTAATTGCAGCATGGTGCCGGTGTCAGGCCTCTAGCAAGCCAACACACACACACACACACATTTGTTGTCATTCTATGGGGACCTAAGATTGAGTCATTTCCTCGAGACTTAGCCCAACCTTAACATAACCATTACTTACCTAAACCTAACACTAAGTCGTCACTCTAGTCACCACAAATACAGTCTTTAAGTCCCCAAAGTGCGGTACCAGGTGCACGCACACACACACACACACGCACACACACACAATGTAAAATATTGCATCATTCATTACTGAATACACAATTGCAACATTTGATCTCATATTAGTTTGTGTAGGGTAAAATGCAAACATTAATATTGAAATGTATTAATATCTTGAATACTTAAGTAAATATTCAGTTTGAGATTTAAATTTAATCAGGTGCTAATTGTCTTCAGGGAGTACAGTAGTTTCAGTAATCCCTACTTTACTGTAACGATTTACTGATATTTTATAGTGAAGGATTTTTTGGTTTCAGCACTTTTGTCTTTTGCCATTCTTATAAAGTAACTTTCTTCTTCACACTTTTATTGCGGTGACCTCTTGGTTACTCAAAGTGATAAAGGGCTTTGGTGTAATAGCCTCTTTTGAGCTGTTTATAATCAAACCTCCTCAATCACAGAGTGTCAGCTTTTCCCATGGCACACACTCAGAAGTTAAGAATAATCATTTTATGTTCTGTTATTACATGTTTGTCTCACTGCACTTCAGTATACAATTTCCTTTGCTTGAAGTCAGACCTGTCTATGGGGTCACAGGGGAAATTATTTCTGATTATTTATTAGTCTCTGTGTTTTTATTGTGTTAGCCTTTGAATTGGATCATTTATTTTTCCATAGTGGAGCCGAAACTGTGTCCACACAGGACCCAATTTAATTAAGCATGAGGACCACCACTCTTCTCTTTGTTTCTGTACCTCAGCACAGCAGGACACGAAGTGCGGGATGGTCTGATTCGCTTTCTTTAGCTGATTTGTTGTAGGTTAAGCATGTCAGACCGGAGTCTTTTGTGTGTGGTGTGAAATTAGATTGTTTCTTCTTCTAATTCAAATTGAGGACACATAAACCCATATTATTTTAACATAACTGTACACAAATTATTAGGGCAAAAGTGTCAGGGTTATGTATTTCGGATTTTTTTCAGAGGGACTGACATTTGAATGCGAACAGGACATCCTTAAAATAAATTAGCTGACAGTCAAGTGACAAATCAAAGATTGTACTACATGTACATGAGTGAAAATGTGTTTCATAGGAAGCTTTTACAGGAAGACCATATGAATAATCAGACCAAGCAAAACATCAGCTTGTAATAAAATGTAAATCTTGTGAAAGGAGGTCAGACTTTATCCTACATGGTTTTTTACTTACCAAGGGCTTTTAAAGCTCAACACCCACACACATCAGTCCACTACGGTGGAGAAGGAGCTGCCGGGTTTCATACTGCAATGCTGAGACACACAAACACACAGAGAGTGAGGCAGAGAGGTGTGGTTGTAGCCGAACAGTTTGTCTTAGTTTCTGTTGATATGTCTCGCTTTTTTTGATAGAGAGGCTTTAATTTTCGCTGCGTGTGCCCATAAACTGCTGTTTTCCCCTCAGTCATTTGGAGAAAAGCCTGGTTACATTCTCACGCGCCAGCCACCGAGCGTGTACCTAGGTTTCCATGGCAACAGGGTGAGTCATTCTGCTGCAGTCAGTTTAGTCACACCCGCACTGACTGTACGTTTCCCCCTCTTCACACGCGCACACACACACCCACACACACACACACACACACACACACACACACACACACACACACACACACACTTTCCACCCCTTTCTTTGTTATTCTGACTGTTCCTGTCAGAAAAGGAGAGAAACTGAAATTGTGTCTCTCTGTTTTTCACAGGTGTTCTCTAATATAGTTCATTTAGAAAGGCGCAGAGTGTGTGTCAGTGTGTGACACCACGTGTGCATTTGTGATGTGTGTGTGACCGATCGAGCAGGCTGATAATAAGGTCGAGCGGCATGTCGCTGCTCTGGCTTTGATTACTTATTTATGGATCAGGCTAATCAGTAAACGCACAGCTGAGAAGCACACTGTGAGGGAGGCGGGTGGTGTGAGAAGAGATGAAGGAGCATCAACACTCATTTTCTTCCAAAAACTCGTTAGCTCAGATTAAAAGAGCAGAAATTGCAAAAATAGGCGTTTTTGCTTTTTTTCCCATTTGATTAGCCTACTATTCCTGTTTTCCCTTTATTAAAGCTCAGAACATTTACAGCTGCATTTCCCTACATTAGCCACTGGCTTTAGAAATGAATCATGAATGCCTCATTGTCACTTCATTGACACACAGCTCAGATGAAGACATGTTATGTTGGAAAAGTGAAAAAGAGCTTTTAGAGGCTACTTGAAGTTGAGGTGGTCCACAGCTGCTTCCTGCTGTCCTGTTGTCAGGAATGTAATTACATCAAAACCTTTGTATGACAACTTAGACAAGTTTAACACACCTTAACAGACACCTTAACACTAATAAAGATTGGCTTATTTTTAACCTTCTTTCACATTGGAGTAATCCTATCCACAAGACTGAGCTATGGTAACGCGTGTCCATCGGTGACAGTGCTAACATGGTTATGATGTTCACCATTTCAGTGTGGGAATACTATTAGTTTTGCAGGTATTTGGCCATAAAATAAAGTATTGTGCAAACTGACAATCGTGTAAGATAAAAGATTAGATGTTGAAAATTAAAAACTTCGGTTACTGAAATTCATCCTGTGGTGGGTCATGACTATGTGTACCAAATCTCATAGCAATCCATCTTGTTTTGCTTTTATCAGGCCTGTGATGACTGGTGATATATAATAAAAAATATAATCGGAATAGAAAAAACTGTTTCTATTCACCTAGTTGCTTCAGCAACCTTACGCTTTTCCTTCAGTTCCTAAAGCGCTACGTGACCTGGACAAGTATTGATGTTTTAAAGAGGAGGATAATTTGAGTCATAGCGCTTCAGTCACATCCTTGGGCTAGTGTTGACATCAGTGTTGATGCTTTGGATTGCATGTTTGTGGTGAGTCACTCTTTAATTTGCCTCATTGCTGACCCTGTGTCTCTACCCAGGTTGTCTTAAGGAGGACTGGTGAGATCAGTGTGGTCACTACGTTCGGCTAAACTCAGGCCACAGACTGTGAGACAGGTCAACAACTGGCCAATGGAGAATCACTCCACAGGACCAGTGAAAGGTCTGAACAATAGGTTGTTTTGACTCAAAGTGCAGTGACTACACACAGGACAGGCAAGGAAACCCCCAACAACACATTGGTGTTGGTATATACAAATACAATATGGCCAAATAGAGTATATTACCTCCTAACTATTGTCTCTGTCATCGTCGGGCAGTAAAATGCATTTAACACACAAATGAAGATGTAATCCTTGAATATCTAAAAGGCTGGGTGATTTCACCAAGCTTTAATGAAACACATGACTGCAGGTAAAAAAGGTTTTACAGGCTGATAAATAAATGATACCTGGTGTGAGGAATGATGCCTGCATGTGTGTGGGTGTTTTTGTTTTCTTAAAGCCATCATGAAGTGTAGCGGCTGTAACAAATAGCCCAAAAGCTTCAGTCTGCATGTAATAACAAAGCTAAGCAGTGGCGAGTTTTCCTCCATCCCAAGAGAGGTGGGAGGAGGGTGGGGGTGCACACACAATGAAGAGCTGGATGACGCAGCTGAGAATGGAAAAGAGAGGGGGGGGGGGGGTGTTGCAGAGAGCAGGATCCTGAGCGAGGAGGAAGAGAAGGATGAGGAGGAGGTGCAGAGAGAGAGAGCGTAGGTGGACTGCGTGGGAAGGACATGCTGCATAATCAGATTTCTAGGGTGTTCTCCTGCTCTTACTCTCTGTACTTTCTTTAGTATATTTTGTTTTGATGTATACCAGCCCATTCATCTCACACAGTCTGCAGTCTGCTTGTATTCCTCTTTAATTTCCCCTTTTCTTTCTTTCCCTCCTTCTCTCCCTGGTATATTTAGCAGCACATCGTAAGGCACTTGATGTGTTTGGTAAAGGAATAAAGAATATTTGCATTTGCTATACGTCTAATGGAAGAGACTGCTGTTATTGAGATTTTTCTATTAATGGAACTGCCTTTTGTTCATATTTTGTGCGTCACAAGTAGACAAATACAAAAAATCTACAATAATTTGGCTATTATTTCCTTATGTGATTCACAAAACAACACTGTAGTAGTAAAGCCCTTTTTAGCTTTGCACACAGCTAAGGTCTGCCCAGTCAACATTATTTCACACTTATCAGCTTTTGGCATCACATTTATTTAGCCACATATAATAAGTGAGAAACAGAATAGTCGTCAAATCGTGAGCAAAGTGGAACCCAGTGAGTCATCGGCATTTTTTGCACATTCTAGAGCTACTCCGTTAAAAAGCAATCTGGTGAGAGAGAGAGACAGAGACACAGAAAGGGAGGTGAGGAAGGAGGGGAATGTGTGGGTGGAAGGGGAACAGAAGAAACAGGTGGTGGCGAAGGGGAGTGACAAGGAGGGAGGAAGGATGGGGGTTTCCTTTCAGAAACATCCCTGAATATTAAGCATCTCCTTAAGAGTCGTCTTACATTGGAGGCAGAGCGGGAGGGGAGGTGGCGGGGATTGCAGAGGCAAATATGTGTTTATTCATGTGTGTAAGGTAGACCTTAAATGTTCAATGTGTGGGTGGGTGTGTGAAGCAAGGGCACACAACAGGGAACACCATCGCCATCACTATTTGTGGTTCCATACTGTATGAATTTTTGAATTGAATATTTAGTTGTGAATGGAGTAGCTTAAGTTACAGCGTTAAGTAACTGCATCCAACAGTAATGAAATGTGACAGCTGAAGCATTTCATGTCTTTAGCACACTATGTAGGCTGCAGCTTCATTATATTTTGTGCAGGGACCCAGAAACAAAACGTTACTATTATGCTAGAATACTACATGATGCAAGGTTTTTGTGGTACATAACTATATTTAGAAAAAATAGGAAAATAGAATATGTCCTAGATATTTTTTTTCAGAGACCCTCCACAAGATCTAACATATGCAAGATTTAAATGCAGCCCTTATTTTAATGCACCAACTGAAAGGATGCATGGAGGTTTTATGTCACCTTGAAACTGATGTTTTGTCAGAGAGTTGGAAGTGGATATGTGAAGCGCCTCAAAGGCTGTTTTGCTGGATTTGCCACACTGCACAGATGATGACGTAGCTTCACATACTGAAGGAAACCCCCTCAACAATCTCCCAACTGGCTGAGTGCTGAGATGTCTAGCTCAGTGATTGGCTGACAGACAGCAAAGAGTGATGCAAGAGTGAAACACAGTGGAGAGAGTCTGAATCCATCTCTGTCCCCCTTTTTCAGATCCCCCAAAAGCCTCACATCCCTAACCGTAATGAAAGTAGGTTGTTTTAGACTGCGCTGCACAAAAGCAGTTTGTCAAAATGCAAAGTGATGTGTATTAAATCAGTAGACTGACTGTGATTTCATAGAGGACAATACATCTGCTGAAATTTATTTTTCCAAGTGAATAAATTATATGAAATGATATAGCCTGAGGAAATACAGGCTACAGCTATGCTGAATTACTCAGTTTGAGTTGACATAAGTCTTAGTGCCTTAGTTTTAACATTTTGGCCATTTTCTTCTATAGTGAAGTTTAATAGATATTTTATTAATTGACTATTGTTGTTAATAGTTTAAACTAACTGCAACATGTTTGTCACAAAAATATAACTAGTGCACTAACATGTATTGTAGCTCTACATTTTAAATCCAGTCCTTGTTCAATGTAATGTGCTAAACTGAATGTCAAACATGCACATCTACTGTGTGTTTGTGACTTTCTTTTCTGCATCAGGAGCACAATCCCTGCTCTCTTCCATCTCATCTACCAACTCGCCTCAGCTTGCTTCACCTTGACTGTGATATATAGTTGTGATTGGTGGGTTGGCAGTATACCAGACTTGGATAAGGTGCTCTGCAGCTTCTGCTGTGAAAAGCCTGTTCCTCTACAGGAAGAATCAAGCTTTGCATTGATGTGGATCAATCCATGTCTGTTACATTGCATACAGCTCAGCTCATTGGAGAGTGTGACTTTGACTGATGTGGAGGAGTCTTCTGTTAGTGTACGTAGTGTAGTGCTCAAACCCACACATTCACGCAGAGCTGTGCCTCCAGTAGTTCTCCTGTTAGTCATTGCACATTTCGTTAGGTGTTAGAGCTAGCTAATTAAAATTCAGTTTAATTATTTTTTTCTGTCTTCCTGTTAAGCAACTGCACAGTTTAGTACACCTCAGCACTAGTAGGAGCCCACACACTCTTGATGTTGAATTGAGAGGGTGTCTGGATCCGACCTGTGCCTTTCTGTAAATGCATGGCATTAGCTCCATAGTGGAAGGATATCAAGCCTCTTCCTTTTCTAGGACAGACAGGTTTTCAGTCCAGTGTGGGGGGACAACAATGGTCCTGACCGATTTTCACTTATGTCAAATGTGTACAGGCTGATCCTTAGAGTCACAGATTAGCCCACATAATTATCACTGTGTTTAAATGTATAGTTCCTATAGTTTTGTTTTCCACATCAAGGATAAAGCATGTTGTGATTGTGTTTCACTATTGCCTCTTTGCTAAACTTTTGTCCTCCAGTTTAAGACCTAGACCAGTCAGATAGATAATAAGGCGTGAAGAGGAACGTGGACATTTTATGTGTTCCCTTTGTATATTACCGTCTGGATTTGTTTTTTCTCTCCAAGTAATTAGGAGGAGGTGATAAGGAGAGGAAGGAAATCAATAAGAGGTGTGTAACAGAGAAAAAAGAAATGAGATTCATGATAGGTACCTTGTCTGGGATTCCCATGCCTTGATTAACAACTGTTCACTTGAAATAAGGCAAGTTTGAACTTTTTTGCTTCATTCATTTATTCACAGATTGGAAAAACAACCCTAAAACAACACTTTTTTATTGATTTGGTCCCTTAAGGCTCTATAGATTTTGATCAACAAAAGCAAAGTAGTTAAGAAAGCAGATATATTTCTTTGAGAAATTAAGCGGTTTACTACCAAGCAAGAAATACAGAAATACTTCAGAAATACTTCTACTTTCAAAGAGATAAATCTCACAAAATCTCATCATTTACAGCATCCTAGCATAACTCTTAAAAGTAGAATCCCTAAAATAAATATATCCATCCCAATGTTTCAACTTTTACTTCAAACAAATGAGCATAACTATGGACTTGATTTAGCACTGTAAGTCTGAGAAAACATGATGATTTGTACTAAAATGTTAACTCATGCAGACCTACACACGGCTATGCATCAATGCATTGGACAGGCTAGTATACAAACACCCCAGTTACACAGTATCTGTCCAAACCTAATAAAAGATGTTGATTAAGTCTAGCTTCTGTGACATTGTTCCTGTATACACAGCAGAGTTTAACCTTTGTACAAATGTACTAATTGATAATCAGCATTTATGGCCGTTTTCACTGAATTATTGTAGTTGCTGTATTGTTATCATCTTGTACTAACAGAGCTCAGAGAACCATTGGGTTCTGAGGAAAATGCAGATTCTCTTCCCCCGCAACTGTCAGAATTTGCAGAGTAATTATTGTCATCAAGGAAGCATCACTTCCAGCATAACTGAGAGGGGGATTACTGATATTTCATTTCCTTTCTTTTGATTAGCGAACATGATTGCATAAAATTCTGCAAAAGCACAGTGTGTTTCTTGGTGGCATAATGGTTCAATATGTGTGTGAGGGAGCTATGTGGAAAAAAAGCACAGAATACTGGCCCCTCTACTTGTCATTTGAGTTCATTTCCTTTCATCTCTGTCATTCTTCTCCTAATGAGGAATGCAGCTTCTGCTTCAGAGTCCATTTAGCCACAAGAGGAGACTCATGTCACGCCGCACAGACAGATCTAATCTGGGCAGGCTGGAAAGGAGCCTCATCATCGCTCCCAAACTAAGAGGAGGATAATGTGTTTTCCCCCTCATTTTCCTTTTGCTCTTTTCACTTTACTGCATTGTAACAGAAAGTGAGATGGGATGAAAAGAAGACTTCCCTTCTCTTGAAATGATTGCTATTCAACACCATCTTCTGCAGTGACTCCCCTCAGTGCATGTGGGAGAGATGGAAAGGCTGATAGTTTCTCTAAGCATAAGATTTCATAAGTGAAACTGGGTTACAATGAACTTGCTGCTGCTGTTACCACGCAGAGGATGGAAAAGCAGAGATCCAAGAACAAAAACTTGCAATTTAATTCTGACTAGTACGGTACTTGCATTCTTTGCCCACATAGCACAGTCTGCTGATGTGGTTTCATTTGAATGGCAGTAGCGGTTTGTTTTAATTGCACAGAGGAAAGCAAATAAGATAACTTATATACAAATAATTGTTTTTGTTCGGTCTGGTTCTATAAGCTGGCAGGAAGTGAAGTTCTTGGGCCCCCAAGGGAGGCATATACTGCACTGTCAACTTTGTCAGGAGATATAGGGAAAGAGGAGTGAAAAACAAAAATGTCAGATGCAGACAAATAAAGCCTGTCCTGTGAGCCTCATGCAAGAGAAAGCATGACTTTTTTATATAAATTCAGTGACTGTGAGGGCAGAAACTGTGTTTTAGCTCTAATGCAACTGCCCTGGCTGTAATAGCTGCAATAGGCTGAGTTTGTTCTCTCTGTTAGGACAGACCCCATTTCATTCATGGCCAGAGTCACAGCTTAAAGAATCTGTTAATGTCATAATGACTGATAACGAGTCATTATGCTACTGGCTGTCTGGTGTACTAGTTTTGTCTGTTGTTGCAGAATCTGTCATCTTCAAATCTGCCACTCACAAAAATATATCAATACTTATTAAATAAACTAAGAAACAGGACATGAGAAGCATTACTGGTTAGACAAAGAAACATCATGACTAGTCAGGCATTCAGTGAACAGAACCAAAACACATCTTCCATTTAAAAAAAAGTATTTCTGTCCATTATTATTCTTGTACATGTATCTACACCACTGATTCCCAGCCTTTTTGTGTTGTGGCCCCTTTAAAAAAAAAAAAAAAAAAAAATATATATATATATATATATATATATATTATATGATTATATATGATATAGAAATTTGATATAATATATATCATATATAAGCATATATAAAACATATATAAATATAAATATATATATATATGTATTTTTTATTTATTTATTTTTTAAGGGGCCCCAATACAAAAAGGCTGGAAGAGTAGGTGAAGACGGACTGGATGCAATTTTAGCAGGTCAACTGTATATACAATTACATGTATCTGGGATTCAGTGCTTACTTATGGACTAATTTAAAGTATACTTTCCATTGTTTCTTCATGGCTCTGGATCACATCATTCAAGCTGTAGTGCTTCACATTTAAACTGAGAAATTATTTGCATTTGTTCAAAACATATATATCATTTGTTGTCATTTTCATTTCTTGCCCTGTTTGTTGATATATTCTCTAAACAATCATTGTTACAGCTTTCATTTAATTAAAGAGTGGTGGGACATCTGCACTTGTGGCTACTGTAACTGTCAAACAAAATAAAAATAAACATAATTTTGTGTTGAAGCAATATACAACATTATAACATTATTCAGTTATTTTTTTCAGATTACGTTAATTCCTTGGTGACTTCTACAGTCTTTCTTGTGACCTTTTGGGGATCCCGAAACATGGATTTGAGTAACCCATCTGATTTAAGTAACTCATCTGAACGATGCTATGTGATTACCTATTTCTCTATTTGGAAATGTAGCCTTACCCACACATTTTGGGTCTACATTATCCCAGAAGAGGCCTAGACAAAGATAAAGGATGCCTCATAGATCTTTGATAGATTGACAATCTTATAACTAATATTTTATGTCAGTGATACTGGTAAAGCTGCTTATGATCTACTAATAGCAGGTAACACCTCTGTAGCCTTCTGCTTGTCTAATAGCACCTGGTTTCACAGTGGTTCAGCAGGTATAGAGGACATACCTGCACTTAGCTTCACCTATTCTTACCAGAAAGCAAAGATCAGAACAGCAGTAGAGACATGAAAATAAAGACTAAACAGGTTACAGACACAGAGGAAAATCAATAGACAATTATTACCAAAACCATTATTTTTGACATGTTAGCTCTGTTCAACCATGATTAACAGGCATAAAGACAGACAGGATGCAATTTTAGCAGGTCAACTGTATATACAATTACATGTATCTGGGATTCGGTGCTTACTTATGGACTAATTTAAAGTATACTTTCCATTGTTTCTTCATGGCTCTGGATCACATCATTCAAGCTGTAGTAAGACACATTTAAACTGAGGCAAGACAAATCAAACAAAGAAAAGTGTGTATCAGCAGGAGTCAGCTTGGTAAGGGGGGACAAGTGGAGCCCTGCTACACTGGACTGTGGTCTGGAGAAGCGTGTGTGGCTGTCACCGCCACACAGTCAGTGGCTGTGTCCTTGGTCCTACGAAGGCCCATGTACAGCCTTTCATCAAGGTTAGCAGTCAGTTTGTCTGTAAGCTCTGCTGTAATGGTTTGTGGGCCGTAGCCTGAGGAGTCGGACAGTTGAGGGGGCGAGCGTTCGTCCGGTGGCTCAGATGGAAGTCCATGCTGTTTGCTGTCCTCCTGAGTGTCATGGTGCTCCACCACCCCTCCATCTTTCTCTGAGACAGTGGGATGAAGAGGTGGTGGAGAAGAGGAAGTGTGGTCCTCTGCCAGTTCTCTGACAGTAGCCTCCTGCTCCTTGTCTTTGCCACCATCCTCAGTTACTGTAGGTTCTACCTTTGGAATGTCAGGAGTGCTGCCAGTCCCATCGCTGGTCTCCTCATCTGGAGCACTGACGATGCGGGGCAGCGTGCTGTGGTAGCTTGTGTCCAGTGGGTAGTTTACGCTGTCACCCCTTCGCAGTGGGGTCCGCTGTCTTTCAAAAGAGGACTGGAAGTGTCTGACACCGGGGTCACTCCACTGCTTGTGGCGCTGCCACTGCTTGCGGAGATGGATTCGGGACCTGTGCTTCTTTAATGGTGACTCCTGTTGGTCAAACTGGGGGTCATGACGGAGAAACTCATGAAAGAGAGCATCTGTCTTCTCATCTATGCTGTAGTCCCGTCTGTGCAGGATTGGTGGTTGAGGTGAAGGCTGTGCAGCCTCTCGAGGTTTGAGCATCTGACCATATGGGAACCAACTCAGTGAACCAGCACCTACTTCTACGGAAACTCCTCCAATGGCACCCAACAACAACTCATCTTCTGGGTCCTCCTCGAAGAGATGAGACTCAAAACTCTCACCAATAGTGCCCGTTCTCCCTGCACTGGTAAAATGGTGCCTTTTCTCATGGGCTGTTCTGTCCTTAGGGCTGCCACTGATGCTGCTAGACCCAAATAGTCTTAGGTCATCTGGTCCTCGTGATGGAGCCTCTATTGACGCATAGCCACTGTCCATCTGCAGCAGTTTCCGAGTCCCTGTTTCTCCATCACTGCCCCCTCGCTCTGAATCTGTGCTATCCTGTTTCCTCTTTCTTCGCTCATTTATCCCCACCCTCTCATCTACATACATCAAAAATTCCTTATCATCCTCTCCACCCTCTGCGTCATCCCCTAAATCTTGGGATGGGTAGCTTGGGAACCCTCTTTCTGTGTCTGTGCGTCCGCCCTGCGAACACACACTGTCGGCATCACTGCAGACGGAGTTTCTGTCATTGTTGCTGCTCTGGTCAGAGGCAGCATATTGTTCCAGTGTTGCACGAAGGCTCCAGATGTCTCTGTAAAGTGACTGAGGATCCTGAGTAGGATCTATGGGGTCCAAAGGGTCAGCACCTTCCCTTCTTGTAAGGGATAGTGCTTCATCTTGGGGATCAGGGGATAGACCAATCACCCCTGGTCCTCTGTGGCTGCAGCTGGGCTCCACCATCACCTCTACCTCTACCCTGTAGTGTGCAAGCAGGGACACAGAAATGAGATAAAATGAAAGAAAAAAGAAGGGAAGGGGAGAAACAAATGGACACACAAACAAAACTGTCAGAGCATTTCTTTACATAACACATTTACCTGAGACATGGCTGTGTTGACACTGCACACAATGGTTTTCATGACTGGAAATGGCTGCTGTTGCATGTCCTTAACTCAGCTGAATAATGAAGCTGTGTGAGCTCAAAAAATTCCCTGAAATAATGACCTGCTTTAAATTGGGAAATGTTTTTGAAACCCATACTGCATGCACGCTAACTTGAGAAATAGTTTAAACTCTGAGCGAATGTGGGGATCATCAAATTCCTTAGCTTGTGGCAGCTTCTGGGAAATTGCTTGTATTTTCAACAACAAAAAACTGCAAATATTCACAGGAAACATATTTTGTTTAATCTAATATTAAAAGAAGGAAAGAAGAAAGAAGACTGGTTCTTTTTGTTGCACATCCTAATATTCTGCAAAATCTGCATTACTACAATTGCTAACAAAATAAAATCAGTGACTCTTGCACTTTTGCACACATCATGACATGATCAGACCATGTCAGCAATGGAATGGTTTCCTATGCCAGATATAAACCCCATGTCCCAGTTCTTCACTCCACTCTCCAAAAAATGTGAACTCTTGGAATCACCTGCATCTGGCTTCAAATCATGACATTGTTTTTTTAAAGACTTCTTGTTTACAGGGACCTCAGTTGAGACAGATTTAAATGCAGTGAGATAGAAGACACAATTTTCTTTATTTTTCAGTTACTTAGTTCAGTTTACTTGACATTTGACATTTCCCATTTGGTTCACCTGTGACCCTGTTCATTTTGCATGACCAAACAACTATGAGTTTATATGCAGTGGTGTTTTGTCCAAATTATAAAAGTTTTGTTAAGGTAAAATAGTGGAGAACAGAGACCTGGAGTTGAAGTCTAGTGTAAATCACTACCATAGGTTTTATATAAAGAAATGAGGGCAAGGCAGCAAAGCAGTGGACAGGATGAATGGCAAGGGAATTAAAGATACCTGCCAAGGGAGGGGGGTGGTGTGGAAGGAGGAGACAGGAGGCGTGTAGTGGGCTGGCTGGGACAGTAGGGGATGTCCTGGGTGCGGGCGATGTACTGAATAAGGTCTATGTGGTGTGCATCGTTGTCATCCTGGTCCATGCTCTCACTGGCAGCCCGCTGGCGCTGAAACTGTCTCCTCTTTGGAGAGCCTGGCTCACACCAAACACCAAGAAAGGGCAGTCAGTTAAAGAAGCTGTGTAACAGGAGACAGGAGTGACACTTAATTCAAGAGAAAGCTTCCATCAGCTGTTGAATTTTCTGGGGTGGATTTTGTGATCTTTGTTTGGTCTCTTCGTACGATAGAACAAGTGACTATGGGGAAGAGGAGGGGAAAGAGCATGTATGTAGGATGAAGATGATCAGCATGGGGGATACACTCAGGGGATCAATTTGGCTTGGAAAGAGTAAACTTTGCGTCACTGAGCCATCTGTCTTGTACGTGTATATGTGTATATCATAGCAGCCAAGAGGCATCTCGCAGTTGGTTGGTGGAGCCCCCTGCTTAACCACTGTCTGTTTACCATGGAAGAATATTGCCAAAAGTACTAAGCACACAAATAAACAGAAATAATCCACCTAAGAAAGAAATTGTCAGCAGTATTATTTTCTCAGTTCTGATTATGAGAGAGAACCAGGAGGAATTATTTCCCTTCCTTGCTGCGCTTGTACAAATTGTTTCTAAAAATAATATAACAAAAATACACTTTACACCATCAAGGATCCATTACCTCTGGTGTCCAAGCTCGAGGCTCTCTGGCTGCTGTCCAGCTTCCATTTCTTGATCTTGAAGTAGGGGCTGGCCCCCTCCAGACTAGCATGGCGCCGCAGTTTAGTGAAGAACTGCAGCACTGGTCCCTGGCTTCCTGCACTGCTGACAGTGGGAGGGGTGCCACTTCTTACCACAATCCCTTCTCTAACACTAACACTGCTGCCTCTGCCCCGGGCCCCCACTCCCATCATCTCAATCTGAAGAGAGACAGAAACGTGGTCAGAAGGAAACCCTGCCAAAACTGGTAGTCTCTGTGGACATTTAACAGTAATGTTCCACATATTTGTTTTCTTAGCCTTTTTCCTCCTATGGACTGGTGACCTGTCCAGGGTGTACCCCTGCATTTCACCCAAAGAAAGCTGGAATAGGCTCCAGCAGATCCCTGTGAGCCTGGTTAGGAATAAGCAGGTAGATAATGGATGGATGGATTTCCTCCTATGGATCCGCCTCTTACATTTGTGCACACATAAGAATTGTTTAATATTTGCACTAATTTATAATGTGTGTTTTTTCTATAATTCAATCATTGCATGGCATAATACAAGTGCCAAAAGTAAGAATTTCTCTGAAGGTTGATCTGATGTGAAGTACCTCTGCAGTAGTTCAAGGTAACTTACGGAGCTGAAACTTTGCTCCTTAGTGCTGAGAGTCGCAGTGTTCTCATTGAAGCTGGTGTCCACCACAGAGTTAAGGGCATGTCCAGGGAGGGCACAGCTGGGATTGACACTCAGACTGGTCAGGGGTGTTTGTGGCAGGGGGCACAACATTGGCTGAAATGAAGTAAACTTAACATTAGACTTTTATTCATTTCTAATTTAGGTTTTCCCTGATCAAGTTAACACCTTAGGCATTTTTGTGGAATTTGCACTTGAAAAAACAGAAATCTAATTCAATCAGTAACAACCATTGGCTTTATGGATAAGTGACATTTGGAACAATTCTGAAATGCATGAAATTCCCCAGTGCAGAGCAAGTTAATTTAAAATTCTACATCCACCTAATCAACATTTTAAATTTAGAAAAAAAAATACTCCCTCGTCAGTTGACACTGATCCACAGATGTTTTAAACTGCAGTATTTGATACAGTATAGAAGAGGTACAAAATGCAATACCATAAATTATTCAATGTATCATTTAGTAAATGATATTGGGATCAAGTCATATTTCACTGTATATAACAGATACACTCTGGTTTCAGTACTTGGAACATGAAGACAGAAAGGGTTAAGCATAATCATGTAACTACGGTCTCCTGTACTGCAACGTCACATCCAGATTTCCTCCCCAGATGTCAGGCCTGCATCAGTGACTGAACAGCCTTGTCTAAATCAAAGTGCAGGGCCTGTTGAAATAACAGACAGAGAGTTGTCTGATCCCTGTGTTTAGGTACATTAGACTGATAGATCTTTTTGCCTTGGCCCCACTGAATGATGTTATAATTGGCCCCCTAATGATGCATCAGGATTAATAGCAGGCCAAGGCTGTCACCTGAAAGATGGAAAGTGCTGACTTAGCAACCGGATGTGTTGTCATGGTGATGGTGTTCTCGGCTGAGTCACACTCATGGATGGTGACTATCTTGAGGGCCGTGGGAGGGATGTGGAGGTGTGTGAGGCGTGCGTTCTTTAGGTGGTGAAAGTCGCCCTCAGTCAGAGTGTACCTAAAAATGACAACATGGAGCTAAATAAAAAACTACCACAAGATGAGACAAAAAGTCACATACACTCTTACAAAGTAAATCCTGAATCTTGTCTTTGCACAAGAGCCAAAGAGTAAAAATCTGACTTCACACCCCTCACAGCTTCTCAGGGATCTGCATTTTGCACCACAGAATAATTCCTTTGAAAGAATTTGCATATCAGGCTCAAGGCTTTAAGCGAAAAGTAGGGCACTGAAATAATAAGGAAGGTTGAAAGCTTTCTCAATCCAAAGCATACATTATGTATTCTAAATTAATTCACAACTAACACACAAGTCAGATGGACACAGTCAAATATGTACAGCCTTTGATCTCAGAAAGCAGTAAAGCTGGAGTCTATGGACATTAATGAGAACTGAAAACTAAATAAAAGAGATATTTGCAAATGTAGGCTTCTGTGTAGGCGTTCTGACCTGCGTCCCTTCTCCTGGGCTTTCTTGCCATGATCGAAGAGTGCAGCCTCATTGAAGGAGACACGGCGGCCTGTGGTGCCTGTGGAGAGGAATCGCTCTGTCTCTTGGTCGTGAGAGCTGGCCATTGACAGACAGTCCGACTCATCCACCCTGATGGTGATTTCTACCAGAGATACAAGGAGCAAGATATGGAAGTCAAAGACAATGAAGTAAGAATGAGAGGTGATGGCAAAGAAAGATAAAATTGCTCTCAGAGTTAATTTGCTGTGTGTGATAGTAGTATATATAAAATAAGTCAGCGTGTTCCACATTTTTATCCAATAGTGGCTCTAAGGATGGCAGCTTTGGTCTGTTGATTCAACTGTGCACTTTGGTCTGGACTGAAATGTCTCATTAACAGTATAATGAATCATGCTTTGTTTACTCCTGATCTTTCACTAGTAGGTCAGTGTTTTCTCACAGTTTCTACATCCATTAGTATGTAATATGTCTAATATAATCTAACAATACAATACATTATACAATTACAATAGCTTGAGTAAAGGGTTGTTCCAAGATATGGGTTCAGGGCACAATGTTCCAAGTTCAAGTCAGGTGGGGACATTCGGTGCATGTCATTTCATGTCTCTTCCCACTCACGTCCTGACATATTTCATCTGTGTAATTAAAGTATATAATGCTACCTGCTATGCTGTATATTTAACCTGACTGTATGAATGAAGTGAAGCATCTCATACTCAGACATCTACAATAATATGGTAATATGGCAAAACAAAAAGCCTTATAAAAGTAGTTTGGTGCTGATGCTGCATTTTAATAAATGTCTTTCATTAGAGACAGAGTGCATCCACTGGTCCCAAAATATCAAAATGTGTTCCAGGAATGGCATGGCTACTTAAATTAATTGGGTCTATATCACAATATTTTAATGGAGGAGACATCACATATTTGTGCTGACAGAATAAAAATATCTTTGCTTTCATCATATCCTATCCCTCCATCTCTCAGCCTCTCTGTCTCCATTACACCTCTCTCTTGATTTGCTATTCTTCCCTCCCTCCCCTTTCCTTTGTTCATTTTTCTCTTACCATGGGTGGGCTGAGACTCCTCCATGTAGGTGGTGTTGGTTTTCTCTGGGTCATCGCTGACCCTGGGGCACACAGAAACATGCAGATCAATGCAGTGACATGATCATCCCTGAAGTCTTGCTTTAATCGGTAAGCCCCCGCTGATGTGCACAGCCACTCAAGTGACCACAGTGCCGAGCTAACAGGGTTCAGGTTTAACTGGTACATATTGCACAGTATCATCTACAAAAGATGGTAAAGCATGCCATGTCTCAAAGTGTGGCCAAAGGGGAACACATAAATTGAGAATAAAATTGGCAGAATAAAAACTTTGAGTATTCAGGAAGGTGAAATATGTTCACCAATAGAAATGAACCAGTCTGGCAAGTATAAAAGAAAATAAAGACCATTCCAGACAAACCCAATTCTTGAGTCTATCAACATTATCAAAAACTGTGGTCAGGTCAAACAATATCAAAACATTGTTTCAGTCTCAATGTTATGATGTTGAGTGAAGATTTTCAGAAATTTGTTCTTTGCTCAAAACATGTTTGAGCTGTAGAGCCACATTTTTTTCCAAGGATCTTAACAACAAAGGAGAGAATTGTTCTGTCTGTAGCTGTTGAAAGTCTGATGGCTCCAGACCAGACTTTTTAAAGCAAGGTTGTAAGTAGTTTTCAGAAAATTGGGGACTGAACCAGAAAAAAAATTACATCTAACACTTTGCAGAGGAATATAAGAGGCAGAATATTATATAATATCTAATTGTTGTGGAGCACATGTCACGCTTTATTTCTGTTTCTGGTTTTTTTTCTGAAAGCGTTCCTGATTTAACATCATCGATAGTGTTTCTTAAATCCATCAACCAGGATCCACTTAATAAGGCAGAAACATGATACTGAAAGCTTTCTCTCCTTCAGACTTCTTTGTGTAGACCTATGAATTTTATGCATGTACTTATGTATTTGCGTGTGGGTGTGAAGAGACTTTAAAGATTTCTCCATGAATCCAAATCCGTGCTCTGTCTTGTCTTTCATTTCATCTCTGGCTGTTCGCTTTCCTGTGCTGTATATTTGGGGCTGAGTGTGCGCGTGTACTTGCCGGGTGCACATGGGACTGGGCTGAGACGTGAGATTACTCACTGCCGATGGCTGCTATGAAATCTCATTACACTCATCATTTGTACCAGTCTGCCTGATCCCCCTCTTCCTCTCCTCTGGCAAGCCTCGCCTTTTCACGCTTCAACCTCTGTGCTCTCTGTTTATCTGCATCTAGCCTCATATACTCAAATGTGTGTGATGATGCGTGCTGCTGTGGGGAGGGACAAAGCATATCAAGGGAAGCTATATTGCTGCTGAATGAACACATATGAATCACAAATAAATGAACATTAATATTGAATGTGTTTGCACCAAGGTGTTTTCTTAACAGACCCACAGGGGGTCCTGACACACAAACAGCAGACATGTTTAATGACTAAATACACTGTGTTGACTGCTGCTTTAATATGGTTGCATGCATCTGCATAGGGTTACACAATTTCTTTCTGGCACCTACAATGACAAAACTTTCTATCTTTATTTGTAAAGAAAGGAGAAATGACTTTGTTACTGGAATCATATTGAAGATGGGTTTAGGATTTACTGGGTGGAACAAACTGGATGATTACAGAGGAAGTAGTTAGCTTAATATGCAATCTCAATAAACCTTATCTCTTAAGTATACACAGGGAAAAGTAAGTTCCGCTCTGTCTCTAATTAGCTGGTTTCCAGTGTGTGAGCTCAGGAAGAATGACTTCTGCCTGTCAACAAGCAGTGCCATCATGCAGCACCTGTGCACCTGGATCTTCAGACTAAACAACCTTTACGAAGAAAAACATCTTCAGTGTCTGTTGAAACAGCAAGTTATCATTTATTAGACTACTTTTACTATCAAGCCTGCTAATATTAGATCCATCTTTAATATCACTTTTGTTTCATATAAAATGCTAATGCTCAATTTTTGCTTCTCACCTGGGACAGCATTCCCCTCCTCGACCGCACCGACGGCCGGCAATGAGTAGAACAGAGATTAAGATAAGTGATCCTACTAGGAAGATGGAGAGGATAACCAAGAGGAACACGTAGCCATCTTGCTGCTCCTCTGCCTCAAATGGGATATCCTGAGGTACAAAGAAGAGGGCAAAGATACATTTAGACAGACAGACAGACAGACAGACAGACAGACAGACAGACAGACAGACAGACAGACAGACAGACAGACAGACAGATAGACAGACAGACAGACAGACAGACAGACAGACAGACAGACAGACAGACAGGAAGTGAAGTAGATAAGAAGGATGGTTTAACAGTGAGAAAGAGCACAAGTAAAAGCTTCCCACATGAATATCAAAGCACCAAAACCACTCATGTATAGTTAATGCTACACCTCACTGAGCTGATGAATAGAGATGAAAAATTAGTATGCACTATCTACACATTTCAATGTTTCACATGTTGCTCCTATTCTCAATAACTATTTCAGAAATTAAATATGTAAAGTTTATTTTCAGTTTAAAGCTTTATATACAGTATAATATTAATGTAATCACAGTGGTCGCAACTGCATCAAAAATGCAATATTGCAGAAAAGTGTACACTTTGGTTTGTACGATGACATGCATCTACAGCTGACTAGATTTGCAGCTGTTTTGCCTTCTCAGTAACTACAGCTGATTGAAGATTGATTTAGTTCAACTGGTTGGTTGGCCTGCATAAAGAAGAGTCATAAATGCAACAGGGCAATTAATCAATAAATGCCAGATCTATTAACCTGAATTAAGCACACAAGAAGCACAGGTAAACACCCCATAGTACCTTGGTTCCACTGTTTTACCTAATAATATTCCACTAGTTTTATCTTTTTTTTTTTTTGAAGAGACATCTTGAAATCTCTCCCTGTTCACCAATTGAACACACAGCTATCACATTTTAATGTCAAAAACCAAAAATATAGACCATTGATGATTTATTGATTTACTGGCATATTAGCTACAGAACTGGGATGATGGCAGCATGAGTTAGGAGAATAGAGGGTATGTAAAGATAACGGACTGCCCCTCCTTCACTATCAAAATGAAGCCTCTCACATGTTGATTGGTAAACTCTGTGAGGGAGAGTGCAGAGTAAGTGTTAATGAGGGCTAGACTCTGATGTCACACTGTAATTTCACTGCAAGGGGAAATTAAAGCTGAGATTAGATCAGAGATTTAATTTTTTCAGGTCCAGGTCAGGATGTTCTCTATTAGCCAGTCAATCGGCCAGAAGAGAAGATGAGGGAAAGTATGGTTCTGGAGATGAGCTGGATACAACACACACACACGCACACACACACACACACAGGAAGTTTGAGAATAGGCCAGTGGTGAAAGGCAGACTTACTGTGGAGTTTTCTGGTAGGATGTTCCAGACGGCAGACTCATTGCTCATGGTCCAGGCCAAATAGAGAGTCCCCCTGAGAGATAACACATGCACACAAACACACAAAGGAAATGACTGTTAGTGGAGCTGTTCATAAAATCACAAAGTCAGCTCCAAAGATACTACATTTTATCTTGTTGACAAATCCAGATAAACAAAACATCTCTCAATACGCAGATAATAATGTGGTCTGTTAATGCACACCAATGCCCACTAACATAACAAAAGAACATTTATGTCACACTGGGTGATGTGATGCAACAGAAACATCTTTTCTCTAAAACAGCCATGAAAAACTGCAAGAAGAAGCAGAAACCTAATGTTTGTGTATGTATAATGTCTGGTTGTACACATGAGTTGAATTCCCCAGAAGATGCAACATCTTGGCTGTAAATCATCATATATGTCCTTATCAGCCCCAAGACGCCCTGTCTACCTCCCACACACAGGTACACACACACACATACACACGCACAGACACAGAACACAGAGAAACACCAGCTCTCACTAAACCCTGGCTCCAGCAGCTGAGTTCCACTATCGCTGCTGCTATGCGTTTGCTTTTACAGATCATAGCCATTAATACTGCTGCTGCTGCACCAAACACCCACACACTCACATACACACGCCCTGGATAGATCTACTCACCCAGCAGGGAAGAAGCAACATGCCAGCAACACTCAGCACTCCTTGCTTGCCTGCCAGTCACTGCAACACTTAACTTCAGCACCACAACCTGTAAGCTACTGCAAAGTTCTTTCCTACCACCTAATTCCCTGGTTTCCTTGGATTTGTTGTCCAATCTAGAAAACTGTTACGGGAAACACATCAGGCTGTGACCAAATGCTTTCCTTTGCAGCACTGTACCCACATCCTGCTTTCTACCAGTCCAGTAGTCTTACCCTGATGGAGGGCAGTGTGCAGCAGCAGCTCTGGATGTGTGTGTCAGGCTGTGGCTCAAGACTCTCCTCCTTAGCTCCCTTGCTGCATCCTCAGCCCACCTAGCTGACTGAGCCTGAGCAGCAGTGTTCCCTCTCAGGGCTCGCCCAATGGCCTCGGAGCAACAGGACGGCAGTGCTGCATGGCTGATAACAAACATACATACAGCAGAATGACTGGTTAATTATTCAGTTGTTTTTGTGGATAAGTTTTACATTACATAAATGCCTGCATTCAACAAATGCACATCAGACACAGGCTCCCCCATACTGTAGTGATGCTAATAAGAAAACACTGTTCTTAACACTGTTTCATAAAATATGAGACACAACAAACTTCATAACATACCCAGGTAGGAATCTTATAATATTAGGACACTGCCACCCTGTTGTTACTAAATGAAATGATAGACTTAGGTAGAAATGATAGGCAGAATACAACACTTGATGTGTTAAAGGTCCATAAATGTGAGTGAAATATAATATATATCTAAGCTGTATAACCAAATTTAGCACAACGCTTACTTCTGTGCCGTTGCAAATCCCGAAGATTACTCTATTGATTAGCGGACTGAGCAGACGGCAAGACATAGAGGTCCCAGCAATGCCATGTCCTGTCAGGCTTAACAAAAATTTCAGTCTCTACCAGCTGCATTACTGCTAATTCAGTGTAGCCTCAACTAACCTTTCATTTCGTCCCAATAAAAAGAAGACCACAAAATCTCCGCAGACCATCACAAACGTGTCATGGCTCATTTGGGATCTTGTTTATATCGACAAACAGTTGCATAAAAGAAAACATTTCGTTTCTTATTGCTTGGCACTGCAATATTTTTTTTCCGGGACAAAATAATGAGCATCGACTCTGGCACTGGCAGCTGTTTCCTTGTGGAGGTTCAGCTGGTAAAATCACGTCACACTGAAATGAAGCCGATAGTAAACTTTAAAAAAAAAATCACGTAAGCCAGCTATTGTCGGACCAGCTCAGCGGGGTTAATAAATGTACCGTCCAGCTATATCACATGCGCTTTTGATTTTCATCAGTGCGGTGACTCCGACAGAGAAGGCAGCTCACGACTTCAACTGGCTGCACATACAGCCAAGGAGGCATGAAGCGGGGAAGCACTCACCTACTCAAATAGCCTGGTCCCTGCAGGGGTGGAGGGGCAAAACCACTAGCACGAAAGTCTTCCGTGAACACTTCAATGTGGATTTTAAAGCTAAAAGTATTTATGAATGAAACCCCACTGTTGAAGACACGCCTACCACCCAGTCAGAGGCACACCACGTGACGTAGGGAGTGAGGTAAAGCTGAGTGACAAAAGGGTTTCTCAAAAACGACACTCAATAAATATACTATAATACTATACACTATAATATTTACCTTATGTCAAACACACTTATTACGGCTCTCCTGTGCGGTTTACCTCTGCAAATAATTTGTTTTACATTGGGTGTATAAAGCCACTTTCTCACAGGTGTGGAAAAGAGTCTGTCTTCCGCTATACAAGAGGCATACAACATTAAAATAAAAACCTAGTCCCAGACCAGACCCGTGGTTGTAGGGTTAGTAGCCTGTGAAGCATGAGAAAAATGATTTTGGCCCCATCTACCGGTGGTGCAGACTCAATAGCTTCCTACAATAAACCCAGCACATATGAGAATATCTTGCTAAATGAGACGTTCTTTTTTAAATGTTACCTGAACATCTCATGTAGCCTAAAGCGGTCCAAAATAAAAATGGAAAGATAACTGTCTGAAACAGACACGGTTACAGCTATTGCTAATTTATAATATTTCCTTAGGTTTAATATTTTACTGACACGATAATAAATGACCTCTTAATAAATCTAATCCACAATAACCCCAAAATAATGTCTCCTAAACGCCTGTTTTCTTTAACACTACAGTACCCTGTATCCTTTGCGCCACCGAAAAGCCTTATGGGTAGGGTACCAACGTCCTTGTCCGACCAAGCGCATAACTATTGCCTTCGCGCAAAGGCTTGGGGAGCTCTGTCATTCACTTGTACTTGAATAAAATTTGATTTTTAGACATGATGGCAGCCAGATTTCTTCGTCGTGCTCTTCCTGTGCTGAGGCAAACTCGCTCCTACGCCGAAGCAGTCGCCGGGGTCCCGCAGATGTCCTTCACTTTTGCCTCCCCGACTCAGGTAGCTGCTTAATGTGAACGGTATCGGCGAGGCTTTTGGGCCCGGGCTAGCTGTGCGGCTAACTTAGCTACTCATTGAAATGTAGCGTCACAGTTTACAGAAAAGTTTGTCTCCGGGGTCTTTTAGCATCGTCATACAATTGCCTGGTTTAGTAATATCGGGGCACGTAGCGTTGCAGTTAATACGCGCACACAGTTCAGATACAGCGGTAAAGCTTGCACTGTTAGCAAAGGGGTTAGCTTAGCTGGCTAACGTTAGCCTGCCTACTGTCATTCACTGTCTTTGACGAGCAGTGTGGCGGTGTGTATGCTCTGACACGGTATTACTGAAGCCCTATGCTACTGCAGTAACTTACAGTTAATCACTGAAGTTTCCATCCATTATGAAACCAGCAACTAGATGGCGTTAAAAATAACGTTAATGCTGTCTAACCTTGAAGCTCGTGTAAGCGATTGTGTCTGCCCTCCACATTTAGCTAAACGTCTAGTGTCAGACAATACAGCACATTCTGCTCCAGCCAAAAGATCAAAACTGATATATATTAATCATTATAAGAGAAAATTGAACAACAATGTACTGGCCATCTGTTCCAAATTTTGCAATTTCTAGTTTGACAGGTGTGTCTTTGATAAGTCACTTGTGGATGTTTAACCATTTTCAGGTGTTTATATGTCATGCCTGTTTCTCCACACTCTGCCTCCTGTCTCCAGGTGTTTTTTAAAGAGGCCAGTGTGAAACAGGTTGATGTGCCAACGCTCACAGGTGCATTTGGTATCCTTCCTGCTCATGTACCCACCCTGCAGGTGCTCAGGCCTGGTGTAGTCACAGTCTTCAGTGAGGATGGCTCCTCTGTTAAATACTTTGGTAAGAATGTGCTTTAAAAAGGGTAACATGAAAAACCATGGATAGGCCTGCTGCCACGGGTCGTGACTTAATTTTCTCTGTCAAATGCATGGTGTAAATACATCATTGCTTATATTTGGTGTTTTTGTAGCATGTTGCGTTGACTGAAGATAACTGTATAGCAGCTTGTTTAGTTACACTGTGTGTGTGTGTGTGTGTGTGTGTGTGTGTGTGTGTGTGTGTGTGTGTTTTGCAGTGAGCAGTGGGTCAGTAACAGTCAACGCTGATTCCTCAGTGCAGCTGCTAGCCGAGGAGGCTGTTCCCTTGGACCAGCTGGATGTCGCGGTGAGTATAAGATGTACCTCATGTCACACCAAATAGAACTGCATATTTTCTAATGTTGGCTAGTACTACCATATATAACATGATATAATAACAATTTGACACCCAACAAAGAGTTTCTAGTTTTTAGACTATACTAATGTGTTAACAATTTCATACCGCACTTGCAAATTTGCAAATCAGTGAACAGAACTTGGTGACATTGCATTGCACAAGATTGTTGCACCAGTGTAATAAAATCTATGATGGTTTTATCCTGTGGAGACACAAATATAAAATTCCAGGTGTTCCTGGTCTACAGTTCTGAATACATTTTGTATTGGCTGAATAGCTGCTTTTGATGGAAGCCGAAGCAATATATTTCCATAAAAGAATTGGCATGTATAGAAGGGTTGATATAAAACTGACAGTTTTAATAAATGTATGAAAGTTATATCCTACAGGTGACCCAGTTATTGCATTTCCTTTAATGGTATAGCAGCTAATGGTGGCATTGAACCTTTCCCTAAAAAGTGTTTAATAGTTTTTAATGATCTTATTCTATATATTTTTAATGAGGCTAATACTTGTGATATTTGATGACCTTGCATGAAGAGATCTTAGGACATAAGGACAGACATTAAATGAGGATTTCTGCTGCTGCAGTGTGCCTCTACAGAAAGCATATAGGGGAAACCCTGCACTGTATGTTAACTCTGTTGTCCTGGTTTTAACTTTAATGACATTTTCTATGTTTATAATTTGTTTCACTAAACACAGTTGGATTTGACTGTCTGTTGCAGTTGATTTCCTTTGGTGCTTTGCATTTAAATTATGGTACTTTTAGTAAATTATGTTCAATCAGAAGCTGGTTGTTTTGACAGTTTTGTCCTGTATTTTAAAATAGATACAAAATTGCTTTTGCAAATTCAAATCTTACTTCCGAGGATCATGCAGCAATTATTGTACCGTGTATTGTTCTTTGGTTACAGAGAGGTGAGAAACAAAAGATGACTTTCTTCAGTGTTATTATGATGGTGTCTGTATAAAGTTTACAGCTGCAAGGTTGACATCTTTCTTTGACTTTTAAATGTCAGAACCAGTATCTTCCCTCCAAAATGTCTGTGAGGAAAGTTTTATCACAAACTTCTTAGTTTCTTCTGAGTCTTCTTGTTTTTGTATTTGGAACATGTGAAATTGTTGATGCCAAATATATTTATATGCTCCAGTATCAAAAATCATAAATTATGGAACTTTACTATCTGTACTGTACGGCATGTGACACCCTCTGTTCTTACAACCTGAAATTGGAAAAGATCACCCCCCCCCCAAAACAAACAGACCTGACCCACCCAGCCTCATCTCCACCTTGAAGCCCTGGAAAGAGGACACGGACACAGGAAGCAAAACTCAAGCACAACATTCAAACAAATAAAGGATGAATTAAAACACACAGAAGGAGAGAGACAAGGAATTTACTGGGATTCCTGGAGGGAAAAAATCCAGACCCAGAACACCTATATTGATGCGCTGTCATGGGAGAGAGAGAGATGTCCTAATATGGCCGATGGTCCAGCGCAGAATGCCTGAATGAAAAGAGAGAGGGGAGAGAGGCGCACCGCTGGGATGTTAATGTGCCTAAGAAACAACCAAACAGATGGTTAGCAAGATGCTTTGGTTTTCAGAAAGTTTACACTAGTCTCTTTGACAGGACTCAACTTTATGTACCATTTTTAATACAGTTCATTGAGACTTGGGACCAGAGGGAAATTATACCAGACCAAAGACCTGAAGTGGTCAAAGAATGTCACTTACAGAAAGTTTCTAAGTAGAGCTTCTTATTTTTAACTTTGGGAATGTTAAAATGTTAAAAGCTGCTGCTGCTTTTTTAGTTTTCAGCAGCGTCAACCCAGTGTTGACTAATTATTTCTTCAAAAAGCCAGTCTAGACTGAGCTAGTCAATTCTTCATGGATTTATGTATAATGAGATTTGTGTGTCCATATCCAGTTTGTTGAGTTCTGCATAATAACTGATTGTTCACCCTGGCTTGGCTTCCAGTAGGGGCACAGCAGAGACACAATATAGCTCCTCATTTTGATCCATGGTGGTGATGAGCAGCCCATTATTATCAATCTGATCATTGTTGCAGTTAGACTTCAAAGTTGAGTCTTTACTTAAATGTCAGTCTTGTTAATGCTGGGCTTCATTTTATCTGTTTGTCATTGAGGTGTCTTTCTTTTGAACTTGGGCAGTGTCTGTGTCACTGTCAAGTTCACTTCGTAGCATTGTTTTTTGTTTTTTTTTTTTTAAATTATTATTTTATTTTCCTTGTCATCTTCCACTGTGCGGTAACAATGCACATGGGTCCATGCTGTTAATAAGGAGGGAAAGGTCAGTCACTGTTGAGTTATAGCAGATGTGTCAAATCCCTACTGGGAGACCTTTAACTTCCAGCTATGTTTGGCATTTCTCATTTCTAATCACTACTGTGACAAATGGAGCTTTCAGGGCAAAGAGGCACTGAGAATTTCCTCTGCTTGTCTTTCTCCCTGTTTTTGACTTGCTCTTGCTCGGTCTTGTTAATGCTGGACATCCCATTTAGCCTCAGTAGGTTTTTAAGATGATTAGACTTAGATGGCTTGTATTCAGGAGGGGACAGCCAAGGCTATAAAAAATGTGACCCAAAATTGAGATCTTTAAAAATATTTTCCTTCCAGTAACATAAAATCTGGACTGCAGGGTTCATTATTTGCTTCCTTGGCCTGTTTTTCATGGTACGTTCTACTATCTGTTTTCAGGCTGCCAGGGCCAACCTGGAGAAGGCCCAGTCTGAACTGGCCAGCACAACTGACGAAGCAGCAAGGGCAGAAGTTCAGATCAACATAGAGGCCAACGAGGCACTTGTCAAAGCTCTGGAGTAGACCTGTGCTGTGACATGTCGGCTTCAGCACCATGATGTAATTATCAGTCCTGTTTATTTGTCAACTCACAATAGTCAGTGGTCATTTAACATACAGTGTTCTCTAACTGAATCACTGTCTCCTCCTCTAGGTAATGTTTTGTTTTCTTTGATGGAAATCAATGGTCCATCTCTGTTTCCAGCTCAGTCATCTTCCGTGTCCAGAAGATTCTTTGCATTGTACAGTGAATGAAATTAAAAATGAATTTATTTGGAATTACTTGGTGATGGTGTTTCTTTAAATCCAAGCCTTCTACCGCTGATGGCATTCACAAAGTCAGTGTAGTCCAAATAACTCCCATAGATTTTAAATTATGTATACCATCAACGGTAAAAGGAATTAGCTTCACATCTTATAGTAGTCAAGTGCCTTTACAAAACACTGTTGTCACTAAGCAGAGTTGCCAGATTTTGAGTATTTTATGTATTGAGTGTTTCTGCCACTTGGGGGCAGCAAATAGCTGTGTTTTGTTCTCCAGTGTTTAAGGTAAACCATATCAGGGAAGTAACTTGTCATACCCTCTGCTGCCGTCTATGATTTGATTTAAGATAACTCCTCAGAGGGGGCTCTCTTTTGAATTATAGTTGTATATCAACTGTGTCCAGGGAAGGCTTAGTCAATTTGGGTTAGAGTTCTTTGGAAGTCACGGGCTTTTGTGGCAAATCCAGGAAAAGTCCTTTGCTGCCCATCCTGTGGAAAACTGGGCCTTTCTTTTGTTTCATAACCACAGGTTTCAGCTCGGACTTGCTCCAGGATGCGCTGACCTCATTCACATGCTGACTTGAGGCTTTAAGAGCAGAAACCACAACCAGTTTATTTTGAATGTCAGCACACTCAAGGGCCTTTCACAAGTGGAAGTACCAGTGTTTACACAGAAATGCTCTCATGACTTTGCTGATGTGCATGGTGAAGTTGCTACTTTTATTTTCAGAGCGTTATCGTGCTCTGACTTCAAACCAGGAATCTTAATACCTTGTATATTTTATTAATTAATTATTAATAGATAATTGGTCTATAATCAGAGAACACAATCAATACCAGTGTTTCTAAAAGAAATCAGATTTGTTGAAATATTTTTCACTAATGTGCTCTGCTGACCTCCAGTGTGACTTACATTACTATCCGTTAATGAAAAAACTAGTTGTCAGCACCTCTCACACATCCTTTGTGTTCTTTTTTTCCGATCTGTCTCTCATCAAAACTTTCTCATTCTAGTTGCACGCACACAGACCGTACACATTCATTCTCACTCATCAGTCAGCCTCGGGGTCTGGAGATGTGTGAGTGAGTAACACTTCAGACAGACGCGATAAAACGGTCATGTCAAAACCGCCACATCTTTAATCCAGATTTATGATGTAGGAGGTTGAAACTGAGCTTTGTGCCATTTTCGTTTCTGCTGCGTGATTATAAAACCACTTTCAGTCAAAAGGCAAAGCAGAAATGACCATGTGCTTTTAATGTGCATGCTCTGTTCCCTGAGTTTGTATGCAGTCATGTAGCTGAAACAAAGTGCAGCACATTCCACCCATTCTGGAAAAGAAGATACTGTAATTGAGGGAGCAGTCTTTTGGCTCTATAGCATTTCAAAGTTATTCCAGTTGCCTCTTCCACAGATGTGAAATAAATGTCTCATAAATGAACTGTCTGACCTGAGCACTGAAATGCTCTACATTCATATAGAAGCAGTGAGGTGCTGTACATTGATGAACAGTGATAAGTATACAATCTTTACTCAAGAACCACTTGGGCTGATGAGGCCTGTGATAATAAGTCCCTGTCTATCTCCCATGGTTGTCCATGTACTGTAATTAGAATATTGCACCGTCTACACCGGAAGAGAATAACATGATATGTGCTGTGACAATCCATGGTGTCATCTTTGAGTAGTACTCTAACATGAACCAGCTCCCAGCTTTGTCAGGTCTCAATGGGCTATATTTACTGAGTCAGCTAAGGCAGGAATAAAGACCAGCCCATGTGAATCATCACATTCTGGATGATGTCAGTTTTAAAATGATAGTAGGGCAGGGTATTCTTCTGTGTGATTTGAGCCTCAAAAGAGCTCACAATCATGAATGTGTCTGGTGTCACCAACAGCTAAACAACATTAAGCTTTAAACGCTTGTAGTGGGCTAGTGTGAAGTGATAACCATCGATTCACCAACAATCGTGATGTCCTAGTTGATGTCTGAGCCTTTTATCAAGCAAAAATTATAAGAATTTGTATGTTTTCCTTGTTTTGTGACTGTACAAATCATTTTTGTTTTTTAAGATTGTTTGCCAAACAAAGCTAAGGCTACCTTTAATTATTGCAGTGATGCCCAATTCACCATTGCAATACTAAAATTACAGGTGCCTCTTCAAAAGCCCCCACAGCATAACAGAGCTACTTTATCCCCCTCACTATATGGTTAGAGTATATAGGTTTTTCCTTTAATTTGTCACCCATCTGTATATGGGATAATAAATAGTTAGGATAATAGATTTGTTTGTTCGTGAAGAACAGGATCTAATTGCAGAGGCTCTGACATGACACATACTAGCTAAGACAAGAGTGCATGTTTTTCCTGAATGCCTTCAAAGTGACTTGGTACAGGCTTAATCACCAGCTGTATATATCTGCATATGGAGTGACCGTAACCTCATCAGATAAGAGTCTCTCAGTGAATACTCAAAACGAAACCCTCTTCATCACTTTTATATCAGTGCTCTTATTAGCCTCGTGAAATCATGGGACTCACTTCACATGTACCCCCCATTGACATTTCACTCCTCATGTTAATGATAATTCATGCAGCTGACAGCTCTGGGAGACCTGTTAATTTATCAGGCACGATGATGGAAAAAAATTAAACAGCAAGGTGACAGATGACGCATTATAAGAAATCAGATTTTTAAGCAGGTTCTGTGACTTGGCATGAAAAGATCAAGATGCACATACCAGACCTTCGACTGACACAAAAGCCACAAGGTCCCATACTGGTTTGCTCATTTACTGGAAACATAATGTTTTGATTTGATAAGTCAACAGGAAAAACAGTTCCTGTAATGGACTGTTTTTCCTTTTTTTTGTTTCCTCCTGTCTGTGCTGTTTAGACACGTCCAATCTTGCTATGTTAAGAAATGTTTGAATTGCCATTTATTGATCATGTGCAGAGAAAATTTTTCACAGGATACTGAGAATGTCTGATGTGTGAAGGCAAATTAGAGACCTGAGAGGGAACTGAGAGGAAATTAAAGGTCTGGAAATTTTAAATGCTTCGAGTGATGTGCCAGCTATGACTTTGGGGATGGTAATTTTCCACACACCAAAATTACACACATCATCCAGCATGCATAATCATCTGCCTTTGAACTTTAATATTCTGTGGATGTCACGTGGTAGGGATACACAGTTTCTTTGTGTGAAATCTACATTTCCACCTGTGAGATATGGTCAAGCATGGCTAAGTGTGCATCAAGAAGGGGAATGGAGACTCTGCAGCAGTAAGAGAGCCATCCAGAGAGCAGAGCTGATTAAAGTGCTGACCTTTTGGTGGGGCTGTGTAAAGAGGGGCCCTGCAGACTCTCAGTCAGCTGTCAGATACTGCATTGAGCCTGGTAGTGGGAGTAGGGCCCTGACACCAGCCTCCCACCACTGTGCCCTGTTTGTGTCATCTATCCGTCCATTTTAATACCCTCCCATTCCACACAAACACCCACCCAACCGCCAAAAACACCACATACACACACACACACACACATTGCCAGGCAGCAACACACTCATCCAGACGCAAACATCCACACAAATACAAACACATCTCAGCCTGTGCCAGCTAGGTACTATTTCTACAAATAGCAGTGTGGGCATTTGGGAGAAAATCGCAAAGCCGCAAACACAGCCTGCTGTAGGGGTGAGATAATCAGCTTTGTGGTAACAGCAAATGGCCCCTGAGTGGCAAGGCAGGTAATCATTGCACTGAGTGGTTTTGTGGGAGACGGGAAGAGTGCTTCTCTGTCCTTATATGTGTCTGCATTTTCCCACTGAAAAAAGCAGGAGATTCAAAGACATCCAGGTATAAAAAGTACTATAGTCATCGATAATTGCATCTGCCACCTACACTGTGTACACCAAAATAAGAATACCGAAAAAAAACACCTTCAAATAAATGCATTCATGTAGCTATGGAAGCCAAAACTAGTCTTGCTTGTGATATACTGTCTTATAAACCTAGGGAAACAACGCTAAAGAAACACAGAAAGGTCTGTGTTGTGTTCACTGTTGCTCTTTCACTTCACAGAAGCAGCCCAGGTGGGGCACATTTACATAAGCAGCAAAAAGCATGCTGTAGATTTGCTTAAAACATGCTTAGTGCTATTCAACAACCCTGTTTCACATTTCTGCCTGTGAGATTTGGGTGGTTTCATGCAGTTTCAAAGCAACATGCACATGAAAACTAAAGGAGGCAACAGTTGTCAGCTTATGGTGATAAAAACTGAATTTTTGATCTGTCAACTAGAGGTGTCACATGTTGCAGGTTCAGCTGAGTGTATCAGCAGGGTGTGACCCAACATGTATGCACAACACAACATGAGTGGGCATGTGTGTCTGTGTGACTGTGCAAGCAATGTGATAAAGATGGTGTGTATATGATACCTAACTGGGGTTACTTATACCCCAGGGAGTAAAGTTTGGAGTAAGTAAATGGAAAGATTGTGAATAAATGAAGTTTAAAAATCAAAAATGTCACTTTGAATAAAAAATAGAATTGCCCATATTGAGTCAGCTATAATACCTGAACAATGGAGTAGATCCTATGTTGTTAGCTTACAGCAATGGATATACAATAAAAATAATTTGATTAAAGTAATATATAAATGGTTAATAGCACACAATACAAAGTATTTATCAGCTCATGTTAGAGCCATGATACACCCCAATGCACCTGTGGGGTTGAGGAGGGGCACCTGAGCTGCCAGCTGTGAATCATAACTACCCTTTGTACCAATTGAACACCACTAATCCTGGTGCAGACACTTAATCTTCCCAAACAAGGGACCAAATGCTGGGCCCTTGCTGCAGATGACATCTGACTGCTTCACTGTTGTTTTGCAGGGTTAGTCATCTCTTGGATGATTGCAATTTTCCTGTTTTAAAGATCGCACACTCTTTCCGCTTTCTTCTGTTCAGATCAGTCAGCCCCATGTGATGTGTTCATCAGGCCCAGGGTGTGTTTTTCTGCCTCCTGGGACTCTTTGACACACATTTCCTGAACTGTGTCTTTAGCTGGGTGAAGCTACTCTGCCCTCAGTTTCCAAAATATCAGCTTGATTTGCCTGGGCACGAGAGGACGCGTTCACACTTGAGAGCACATAAACACGTATACACTCATCACGTGTGCGGTCCCTTATTAGTAACCCTTTTAATTGTATGGTTGCCACAGGTGAAGGACTTGTTATACCCTTGTGTGTGTGTGTGTGTGTGTGTGCATGTGTGTGTGTACATGCCTCACATTGTGTTTATCACAGTGAGCCTGTTTACATTCACACTGTGAGGGCTTGGCCTTTTTCATAATTGCACTGTATAAATCACTGAATTTTAGGTTTATAACTGATTATAAGGTTAGGTATAGATTTACATTAAGGTCAAGGCAAGTGTCTATGGTCATGGTTAGGGTAAGTCTTCAGGAAATAAATTTTAAGTCAATGTAGTAAAGTCCCTATGAGGAATGGAAACAGACATGTATGCACTTAATTACTACATGCCAAAAGAGGAATTGAGGCCGTGTGTAAATAGCAGCATAGGAGCACCTCTGGGCTGCCTTTCCTTCCTCTTTAGCTGTGTCGAAACCTTCGTGTCATTGTATCTGTTCTGCCACCTGTGGTGTTTTGAAACTTTCCAACTGACACCAGGATTTCTTGAAATCTCAGTGATGATATCATATTTCCTGAAAAACAATGAAATGAGAGAATAATTCTCTCTGTTATGATGTGAATTTGTGAAAAAATCATAATTTTCATCGGGACACTGGTGACACTGTCCACTGATAACCAGCATTGTATGTAAGATGGATGCTCTGTTGAGTCGACCACAAATTAGGTAAGCAAGCAAACAAACAAAAACACAAGGAATGGGTAAACACTTTTTTTTTTGTTTAACTTTCTGCTACTTGTGCATCTACATGTGTCACCATCATTCATTTTAAATACTGCATGGATGAAAAACAACTTCCTCAGCAATGTCCATTCCAGGTCTTCTCTCACCAAGCACAGTGACTTAGTGGTTAGCACTGTTGCCTCACAGCAAGAAGAGCCTGGATTCGCAACCCGGCAGGGACCTTTCTGTGTGCAGTTTGCATGTTCTCCCTGTGCTTGTGTGGGTTTTCTCCAGGTACTCTGGTTTCCTCCCACAGTCCTAAAACATGTATGTCAGGTTGATTGGTGACTCTAAATTGCCCATAGGAGTGAGTGTGAGTGTGTGAGGTTGTTTGTTTCTATGTGGCCCTGTGATGGACTGGTGACCTGTCCAGGGTGGACTTGTAACCCTGGTTAGGAATAATCGGGTATAGATAAGGGATGGATGGATGGTGTCCAAATGCAGTTCTTTCTCACTATTGCATTAAAGACTATTTACTGTTACAACAATAAGGAATTTGGGGAGCATGTTTAAACAATTTCCCCATTCATGATAAACTCGGAATTAGATAAACGACGAGAGGAAATCAAAGTTAATTAAATTACATGTGCAAGATCACTGATATAAATGTGTTCCCTTTTCACCTTCACCAGTCCAGCTAATCCTTCTGTGCTGGGTGACGCTCGCTTCTGTCCCCAGAGTGACTGACAGCTCATTGTGGCCTCATAGTCACGAGTCTCTCCCCTCAAGCACTGTAGGAAAATATGACAACAAGCTAGTTTCCACCTAGGACACTCAAAGCAGGCACAAATAAATCCCTTAATACCCACAGGCCTGGATTCCAGGGTGCTGGCAATCCTCAACAGCACCTGTAGGTGAGGCAGGGTCCAATAAAAAATCTTAACATGATGGAGTGTAAACAACATAGTATATAATATATAAGAGAAAATGTATTAATATTCAACTAATAGTCTAATTTGTCAATCAAAGGATTATTTTATCTTTTAAGAGCATTATAATTTTCTTTTCAGAGGTGACATATTTTTCAAAGGCATATATGCATTTTTTTAAATTTCCCATGAGGATTAATAATCTTATCTCTTGACAAATGATACTAAAATGTCTGTGTAGATTTCTGTTGCCCCCCCCCCCCCCCCCCCCCCACACACACACACTCACACACACCCCACCCGGCTGAATTCCTCATTTGGCTGTATTGTGTTACTACTTTGATATCTTCATTTCTTCCATCTTGGGTTTTCCAGTCTCTAAGCATCTGGGGAAAAACACTGATGGCATTAACTGCAAAACAAATATTTTCAGTATAGCATTACACACGCACGTACGCACACACACACATATATACACTGCAGAGGACCAAATACTCAACTTTGCTCCATTTCACCAGCAACCCTTCTAACCCTGCTTCTGATTGCTGTGTTGTAACATTTGGTCCATGTAGTAAATATCTCTTGTTGCATGAGCATGTGTTAAGCCCAGGTCAGACATCCTCTGAATGCAGCTACAGGCTGATACCACACGTGGGGGCTTGTTCCATGGCTCCAAATAGAAATCCAAAGTACTTTTTTAACAGCTCTGAAAAGGTCAGATAGATGTACTCCAGCGAAGAAGCACTTGTACTTGTACTGGACATACGGTAATCAGCATTATATCTAATAAGCAAAGATTGAGCAATTATTCAAAATATAAATATATGCTGGAAGAAAAGGGCAATTAGATGGAATTTAGGAATTTGTCAGTATGTTAAAGGAATAGTTTGATATCTTGGCAAACACACACATTTTCTTTCTTGCTGAGAGTTAAATGTGAAGAAGGATACTTCGTATCATATAAAACATAAGGCTATAGCTTGACTTAGCATGAAGATAGGTAGAATGGCTTAAATTAAAGATAATAAAATTCACCCATCAGCATCTCTAAGGCTCAGTAATATAAACACTGTGTCTCATTTGTTTAATCTAGTGAGCTTCACCTAATTAGTACTGGTTCTTTCCCATCTGTAGTCTTTGTGCTAAGGTAAGCTAGCTAACTGCTGGTGGTAGCTTCATATTTGCTGGACATACAACAATCTTTTCACCTAACTCTGGGCGAAAAAGCATCCATATTTATAGGTGAAAATGTGAAAGATTTAGCGGCATCTAGTGGTGACATTGGAGAATGCAACCATCTGAGCACATTTAGATCAAAACATGATTCCTTATCTAGAGCCAGTGTTTGGTTTGTCCATTCTGGGCTACTGTAGAAACATAATGGCACAACCATGGCTGCGTCCATGAAAGAAGACCTGCTTCCTGTGTAGATATAAAAGGTTCATTCCAAGATTAAGAAAATGTAATGGTTGGTATTTTCCAGTGATTACACACTTATGACAACATATTTATGAATATTATATTACATTTCTGCTAGTAGATCATTATGTATCTGTATTATTAATGTAAATATTACACATTGGACCTTTAAATAGTCATTTCTAATTTAACAAACTCATCCTACCATAGTCTGACCATATCCATATCCTGCTGCCTCAGTTAGATGTTTGTTATTTCAATTCAAGACATTACTTAAATTACTAATTAAGGAAAGTGTGCAGAGTTGTCAACAATGAAGTGCCTAACCATCTTGTTAATTACTCAGTCAATGCCTGTCAACAATTCAGTGGCCAAGAATCATATTGATTATTAATGACAGCATGCTGAACATTAACAATGAAAGTGTCAGGAAGTTGGAGGGAAGTGAGACACTTAGTGTGTTTACACTCTCAGTCAAACTCTAGGGAACTGTAAATGATCTCAACAAACCAAAGAACGTAAAGGTCATTTTCACAAACAAAAGTTTGATCATATCTGGATTCAGAGACTTGAATTATTTCCACATTTGAGCAGCACTCAAATCAGCTTCGTACAAACCTGTATGCAAAGTATAACACAGACAGACATTTCACAGTCACAAAAATGAACCTGATCTACTGATGATATTGCCTGACAACACTGAACTTTATGATGACACACTGGTACTGTATGTACCAGAGAATTACTGCCTCCACCCCATTTGTAGTGTCAAAGTACCCTTTAAAACTGCCTCTGAACTTGGTACATCACAGCCAGCCCACCAAGTGCTGTGTCTGATTATATAAATGTTTTCATCCATGGGCTTGATTTTGTGCAACAATCACTGGTGAATTCTTGATAAACACCAGACACGTCAGCTGATATAAATAGATACAACTGACTAATTAACTGTGAACTCATAGATGGATGGCTGGCTGTATCGAGTAACATCAGACAGAAAGATTAGATATGACTAAACATAGACAAGGCCAGATCCTGATGGAGCAAGTCAGGTGAAGCTAGTTAGCATCTGGTTTATGCTTCAGTGCTTCAAGCATGTTGATGAAGGTTAAGAGCAGCATGATGGTGAGAGACAGGACTGGAATGACAGCAACTGCAGTCAACTGAACATGAGCTGATGGAAGCTGTCTGTGGTTGTGACTATTCTGGTAATGAATGGCTATTTTTAAATACTTCTCGTTCCATAATGTCAGACAACCAATAGAGCAGGAGGCGTGAATAAAGAAAAGAATAAGGATAAGGAGTGATAATGCCTCAGGGTTTAGGTGATCCTGTTTTGACACAGTACTAACATGTGAGTTATTAATATGATTGTTTTAATAAGCCTGATATTTGGATACCGATTCTATTACTCTATTATAGAGTTTTTCAATATTGGTAATTAAACACCTACAGTGGCATGTTTCAACAAGATTTAAGGGTTTACAGATGTGCTAAGGGCTCCCTGGGGCTGTACTTTACCACAGAATTGCTTTAAGCTAAAAGCTAACATCAGAATGTATACAATGCTCACAGTGACAATGATACAATGACTAACATGTTTATTATTCTGGCATAGTATGATAACATGCTAACATTTGGTACATCACACTAAAACAATGTAATTCAAAATTATAAGCTGATGGTAAAGCCAGTTTTGCAAATATTAAATAATATAAATAGGTATTAGACAAATAAAATTTTGATGAATGAAGATGAATGTTTTTACCAAATTTCTATCCATTCAATGGCAGCTGAATTCATTAAAACTATCAAAGTCATGGTGGTGCTAGAGGAATCACAAAAGTTATTAGATCTCTACTGACTATGAAAATCTACACACAATTTCTTATATAAGAATCTAATTCTTATACTATAATATAGTAATGCCAGACAGCCCAATATCCTGCTAGCATGACTAAAAACAAAAAATAAATGCACACAAATTTAAGAACAGCACATTTGTTGCCAAGTTATATGTGTATTAGGAATTTGTTACTGTTTTATTGTTTGTTTTCATACTATTAGCTGCTGGATTGAATGATTGTGAATGTCTTTGTTGTGTTGAACTGCTGATGCTTCAAAAGGAAGCAGGAAATGTGAAGACATTAGTATAGCAATCGTAAGTGTCATGGGGTTAAAGTCATCTTTTTATAATTGCTGAAGCATGAATTTTTATGTCTGAATGAAGTTCCCAAACACTATGTGTTGGCCGAGATTTTGGGATCACTTCCTTGTTTTATATGCTTACAATACATGGTTCATACTGAAGGGCATGAAGGATAGCCTGCCTGCTGTGTGGGTGGGGGAGCTGTCACAACAGAACAAACACTGCCTTGCTTGTGGACAGGGTTAAATTGAAGCCTTGCCTTTGATCGCTAGTTATATAGATACAGAGGGTCAGTGCAACATTCCCGGTGTGACTCACTTTTCCTTCATGGTATTCCGCCCATACACAGTAAATATTTAACTACACGTCACTGGTGGCATTCTGTTTTCACTATCCAAATGTGCCTCTTCTCAGAAAGGACAGTGGTATTTCATCGATTTCAGCAATTAAGCTTGAATTTTTTCAAGCACTGGGAAAGTGGCATGCAGGGGAAGGCCAGACTCATTTGCATGCTATTGTTACCATTCTTCACAAGAAACCCTGTATGAATATTTCCTTCTCTGAAACTATTAGGGAACATGTTTCACATTTCAGACCTCTAGGTAAAAATAGCCATCTGTTAGAGAGGAATCGTTACAGAGAACAGTGAAGTCTTTTATTTGGAATTACTGCTGTTATCACGTAATACAAACAGAGAGATGGCAAAAAGAGAAAAAAAAGAGGGACAGAGGGGCTAGCTGGCAAAATTAGAGGAGACGGGGGTGGAAGATAAGAGGGCAAAGGGGGATAGTGGGGAAGAGAGGGAGGGAGATTGCAAGAGCAGAGAAGAGGGGGAAGGGGGGCAGCAGTGCCAGAGGGAGACGGGTATGGATGACGTCCTCAGTGGGGATGGAGGGCTATTTTGAGAATATGACAGGGAGAAGGCCACTGCGCACTCCTCTGGGCTGACGTCACAGATGAGATCAACCCTCTGCACGACCTGCCAGGCTGATCATGTGACCCTTAATGATCTTTGCTATCAGTAATTAGATTACTTCATGTCAACTGCAAAGACTTGCTGTAGGGTGCAAAGAAAACAAGATGAGAAAGTAAAAGAAAGTGAAAAAAAAGAAGAATCAAGACTCAAGACTCCTTCTCTTGATAAAAGAAGTGGGGGTAAAAGCAGGAGAGATAAAAAAACTAATTAAGAAAGAGTGTGAGCGCAAGGACCAAGGGTGGAGAACTGAAAGACAACAGGAGAGCTCTAAAACAAAAAAGCACCAGCCAAGATTGAATTAGCCTGCAGCTAAGGCTACCCCTAAAGCCTAGGATGGAGGCGGATTAGTAGGCAGGGAGTCTGGAGTGTGTGTGGGTGTGTGTGGAAGTATTCAACCGTGTGGGAGGAGAGCAGGGTGATTTGGCAAGTTTTGAACTTGCTTGCACCAACAAAGGAAATGCTTGCATCTGGTATTCATCACTGTGTACTGTACACATACGCACACACATTCACTGCTATTATCTCCTATCTGTTTTCTTTCACTGCAAAAGTGCTGGGAGTACTGCTGCACATCCTATCATGTAGCCCTTAAAGTGATTTGGTGTATCCTTTCCACACACTGACCTCAAAGAGCAAAATGTTTACAACTGATACTACTCAGTGAATGGGTAGAGCCGTTGCAAAAGTCCTATCTTTGTTTTACCAGAAGTAATACGCAAGAAGTCCATTCTGCATTGCCAACACCACCTACCCAGCCACCCACACTTCCTGCCCTGTGTCTCTCTCTCCTCCACTCTCTCTTACTCTTGTTTCTCCTGTCTCTCTCGCTCGCTCTCCCTCTTGCTTGCTCTGTTCTATTTTATACACTCCACGCTGACACCTAACCTTTGTCGGACCACCAGTCCTCCTGGCACTACGCCGTGGGCTGTCAAACAGACAAATAAACAAACTGATAGAGCTAACACCCTCCCAGCTTGGCTGAGTTTCACAGCTATAAAGGTTCTTATCGTGCCCGGCTTGTGTCCTGTGGGTGGATTTCATTAGCTTATTTCGCACATTCAGCCCAGTTCCAGGCTGAGTCCTATTGTGGGCCTTTTAGTGTGAGCAGACCGGCTCTGTAAAAGACAGCAATTATCAGGTCCACTTTGTGGGGGTGTCGGATTTACACCATTTGAATTAGGCTGTGCAGTAAGTGGTTGACAGGCCTGGGTCTGGGGTTTGGGAGTACAGTACAGCACCAGTAGTACTGTGTGAGTCGTGCTGTATCACCACACAAGCAACACTGTGAACAAGACAAATGATTTTCCTCACATGGACAGAATATAGAACATAGTGTGAACTGTCCTGTTACAAACGTGATAGGCTAAGCCACAACAGTACATCATATTCTCACAGGATTCTTGTGGCTACTCAAATCACAGCAGTGTGCTGATTCACATTACTATGCTACTGCAGTCCAATGGTTTTAGTTATAAATGACAAATATTTTGAATTAAGGAATAATGTCACATTTATAGGAATATGCTTACTCCTTTTATACCAAGAGTTAGATGAGAAGATAGAAAATGTTGTCAAGTCTGCACACTAAATATGAAGCTACAGCCAGGAGATCATCAGCTTAGCAGTGAAAAACAAAAGGATACAGCTAACCTGGCTCTTCCCAAAAGGAAGTGAAAATTAGAAAATGAACTTGTCATTTCATTATTCAAGTTCCCATTTAAAAACAGTTTTGGATGTACATGGATTCAAACAACCTGGTGTCAGTAGCTGCAGATTTAGCATACAGGTATTGGAACGTCATTCACTTTTTCATCTAATTCTGGGCAAGAAAGCAAATAAGCCTATTTCTCAAAGTAGTCCTGTAACCAAAGAAACAAGTCAGGGGATTAACCTCATGCCTCACCCCAGAATGCAACTATGTTAATGTAAAAAAAAAAGACAACAATTATATAATGTGGTCACAGTCTGTAACAGTTGAAACCGGTATAATCACACTGATAAACACACGTTAGTATCAAAACATCCACATGCCAGTATATCAGGAATGGCAGACATGCTGGCACATAGGTTTCCACTTCATTACCTGTAGCTGCCAGTTGGGAATGTGTCGAGTAAGGATGGAATGATATGTTCAAAATGTGATGTAGAAACAAAACACAAGCGGTTCACAACATTACTCAACACTGTGCCCACATATGCACATGCACATACGTACTGTACTCTCAGCCATGATGAATGTGTTGTATATGGAGGATGAATACAGAGAGCTTGATTGTGAAATGCACTGTATCCAGTGTGCCTCGAGGCGTTGTTCAATCTACAGAGGTTCCTGTGTTTAGTCATCACTCACTCACATTCACTCAGACGCAAATGAATTGAGTAAAATTTATACCACGTACCTAAGTAGATAATGATTCATTCATATTCATTAATCATTAAATCTACATGTGGAATAGATAGAATATCTGTTTCAATAAAAAAGTTTTCAGGACATAAGTCAGGGGACTGTCGTGACTCACATTATTGGAATTAGGGGTCTGGTTGAAATGTCCCTGGCTTGGATGCTTAGGAGTTACTGTAAGCTGTGACTGTGACTAAATCATAGTCTGGTGTGACACTTTCTTTTCTTGTCCCCTGTCATTGCACGTTTTGCACATTTTCTCCCTCTTTCTTTCTCAGGCTTGGGCTCAGACACTCTCTCTGGCAAGTTGTGTGTGTAAAGCTGTAGAACTCAAAATGTGTCATCAATCATCTGTGCTGTGAGCTGGGAGGGTGAGCGTGCGTGCACTTCAAAGAGGGCTACTTTTGCAGGTGTGGGATCAGATACCCTGTTCACAATGATATCCTTCCCACTCCCACACAACTTCTCACTCATGTGGTCTTCAATCTTTTTTTTTTTTTACCCTATACTGTATTTTGAGACCTATTGAACTGCACTTCATCTTTGTCACTATTATGACCAGGTTTCTTTAGGTATTTTAGTAGTGTGATTCTTATTCCTCAATTCATAGCTGGAGCAAACCTTACAAAAAAAGTGTATTTTCCCCAAAATAATGACAAATCTTATAATAGAGAGCACAGGCTTTATTTTATTTGCTGCAACAAATGAGCTTCATAGTCAGCGCAAAAAAATCACACCTTTTATAGGTAACACAAGATTCAGGGTTATGTAATTTCTGATTTTTGATAGATTTATTTTGTGATAATGTTTTCTACATCTATCACTTTGCATACATTCACATACCAGTGTTGGCCAGTCACGTGCAATATCAGGTCTTTACACATTTGTGTGAATACATTACATTTACTACAGTAGCTACAAAGCCATCTATGTGAATTTCACACACACGATGTGTCATCAAGTGTCAATATGTATGGTCATATACAGTATATGGGATGTGTCATATGAGAGCTTCTTCATTGCTCAGGCTGAAACAACAACCAATAACTGACGCTTTGTGAGGAGAAGTGACATAATGAAGTGAAACATGTCATTTCGACAGAACGACATTGTGAAATACACATAGGCTTTAGAAAAGAACATTTTGAAATAGCAATGAGTGGGTTAAAAAAATGATCAGCAATAAACTTTGATATAGTGAAAAAAGAAGTCTTGGAAATTTATTGGATTATAAATCACAATTGAATCACAGTTTCAGTTAGGCGTGGGCTATGTATTTGTTAAGTTTGTTTTATATTTGTATTCATTCTGCATTCTACAGAACATTTAGGGTCTCTGCACACTAAATATTTTTTAGCAGAAGCTAGTGCTACACAGTTTTGCTACAAAAATAACATAAAGACCTTCCTGTCTTAAAAAAAGTCAGTTTGGAAAACATTCTTCTAACTCAGTGTATTTTGCTGTGTATTAACTCCCACATCCTCTCTTTTTAACCCAGTGTCCCCTTATCTAGTAACCTCTTACCAATAATGTGTTCCTTTTCTCTTCTAATCTATTTTTAGTCCCTAGTTTGAATATGCATCTACAATCACAAATCAGTATCACCCACCAATTTGCACCATTCAAATGGCTGAATAAAAAACTTTACTCACAGAAACAGGCTGTAGTCAAAACCAGCTCAAAGTTAACATGTAAATCAATATCTCTGGTCTTTATTTAATCAAAACCGAGAACTGGGTAGAGTTACAGGAGGTGAGCCATAAACCTGTTTCATGTCCAAGATTTAGCACACATTATTTAAACATTAAGCAATCAACATATTTTAAGAAATTACTGTACTTTTTCAACATCACCATACATTAAATATGTCGGATTAATGATCAAATAATAACAGTTCTCTTAGTTGAACTTAGGATTTAAGGCTTGAAATGGCTGCTGTACTTTATGTCAAAGAAGTGGGATGTTGCCTGAACTGGCACCGCACACACTTTTACTGTCTGCTGGTTTTGTGTGTATGAACGTGTTAATGAGTTCATTATTTTAGAGTCACAATCACATCTGTCAAAGAGAGAGAGACACTCCTAACATGATCAGTATTACACATATTAGTTCATGTCATTTGTATCAGCATGCAAGGTATGCAGGCATCTTTATGTGTCAGTTTCCGGTGCTAAAGTTGTGAGTGCAGTTTGGAGACGCCCTGGCAAGGTGTGTCTTTCCCACTCACAGCCATTCAGGGTGAATCAGGAGGAAATGGTGGCAGGAGTACAGCACTAGCAGGCTGAGTGCACCGGGCATGGTTCATTTTTCTCCTGAGGCAGAGGGCGTCCCACTGGTGACTTTGATGGATAGGAATGTTGCTCACCCACACACACACACACGCCCACACATGTTCCACGCACTCAGGCTCTCACACAAAAACTCACACGTTGCTGCTCACAAATGGATAGGCACATACACACACTCGTACACGGGTCCAAACACAATCACACACAAGCTGTTCTGTCCCACCAGATCTGATAACCAATGTCAAATGTTTATGACCCACCCACACGGCCTTGCACCCTTGTCAATAAACTCTTCCCAGAAGTATGCGTGATGCATTATCATATAGACGGCTGCATGCAGGGGTTGCTCTTGCATTCTCCATCACAGACGTATCCATGTGCATCCTACTGCATCCTGCAGCACATAAGGAACAACATTTGGCGTTTAGGCTGTGATGATAAATTTGTGCATTAACAGAATTCCTTTACTTAATTTGTCACATTAGCACAGACAGAATGAGGGGACGCACTGTAGCAGCTACTGGGGATTAAAATAAATGACATACTGAAAGAAGGTCTCTTCCCAAAGTACTAAAAAAAAAACACATCCCTCACTTCAAGAAGCTGCCAATTACAGGGCAATGACAAGATCAAGATTACATGTAGAGAGAGAGTCATATATTTGTCACAAAACAATAAAATGTTCAGCTGAACTACAAGGTCTAATTCAGGCAAAGAAGGTCAAAATGTTCTGCATGATCTGAGCTATGTTGACAACCAGACGTGCTGATGAGGACAAGCATTTCATGGCTGAAAGGAGAACTTGACTCTCAAGCAGCCAGAGTGACAAACTTTAGTGCACATTAGCTGCCTCTCTGCACTAGAGTCTTGCACACACAGATCTCATAATGTACTCTTGCCAACATGACAAGCATCAAAACAAGCTACGGAGTGTGCTAATTCACAAATGTTTGACTCAAACAAAGGGTTGTGTTTCAAGAAAAGGACGGAGTTTAACCAACTCCTTTTACTTTGTTCCACTGAGTCAGCATCTCCCCGACAGAAATAAAGAGATGGAGACAGATAAAGAGAAAGAGTGGGAGCAGTTGGGGCTAAGCAAAGACAGGCACCTTTGTCTGCTGGAGTCTCTGGGAGATAATGCCAGTGTTTCATCTGAACACACACTGCTTTCTCTGTCTCTCCAACAGACACACACACACATGCAAGGATGATTCAGTTCTCAGACAGTGTGATAATATGTTGGTGGGGCATAGCGTCCCCTGCACAGCAGGGAGGAGTGTGTCTCTATAATCAGACAAACAGTCTGTGCTGGTCCTGTAGCTGGAAAGAGGACAGTTCTTGGCTGGTGCATGTTAGCATTTTCTGACTCACACTCAGGTCTTTTTTTGACACCTTGCACAACATGTCTTTTGTCCTTGAGGTGAACCTTATTGTGATGATATCACATATCTGAGCTACATGCACATATTAACTGAACAGTCACATGGAGACATATTCAAATAGCCTGCTCAATACTAGAGTAATGTCTACAATCCAGTAGTAGAAAGTACATTTACTCAAGTATTATAGTTAATAACTGCATTTATTTGACAGTTGAAATTATTTCATAGACTTTGCATGAGGATCAATTTATCTTGACAATGAATTTTCATATATTAAATAATGGGACAGTGTGTAATGAGGTCAAACATAGCTCCACCTGGACCTGCTGCAAGATTTAATTGCTTCCTAACCATTCATGCATCAGTGTTAAAAATAGTACTACCACAACAACATTTAATGTCGTATTATGAAAGGTGTAGATCTGTATAACATTTAATGCTTAAGAGTTTGTTTTACAATACGTTTATCTTTTGTTGTGTTGTGCTTTACTTTAAGAATCTACAAAGAGGAACAGTAGGACATGTTGGTATTTAAAGTGGAAAAGTGGAATTAGTAACAAAATAGCATTGATTTTACTGGTCACTTGACAGATACACAGCAGAAATTCTGGTACATGCTGGTATCGGCTGTGCATTCCTCAAACACATAGGTTAAGTGGATCCTGCCAGCAAAGTTTTTGTTTATCGACGTACGTGGCCTCGTATCCAGGGAGCCTGTTTACCTGCTCTGTTGCCCGGCGACATTTTTCTCTATGTCGTCAGAGTGTCAACACCCCTGATATCACCATAGCACTCGTTTCATTGACATTTTGTTAAGGTGGCGGACCAGAGGCTGATGGGGTTTTGTTTCTATTTAGGTATCTACTACCATGAAAAGGCCTTTCTGCTGTTCAGAGAGCCGAGGCTTTTACACAACTGGATATCTTTATCTGTAGCCGCTTTGCGTAGGCACATTCCTTCCCACCGACGGGGACATGTTGGACAGAGGCGGTTACCGCGAAGGAAGGCCACCTTAAATCACACGCTGACATAACAAGAACACTACTCTCCACCCATATCCGAGAAGAGCCTGGTAAGGGGTGTCTCACCTTCCCGGTACACTTTTATTACCAAGAAAGACGCCGGTATACCAACAAGACGCACCAGGCATTGGACATAGCTGCAGCTCCTTACTGGCCGGGAGTCCAGATTCCTGGTGCGTAACGACGAGCGCTGGACACGGACAAGCCTGCCAGAGAAGTTACTGAAAAAAAAAAAAACATTTTGTGGATGTTGCAAGTGTTTGGATTTCTGCGAGTTTTGTCACTGCTTGGGTTCACTTTACATGCCAAAGCTGGGGGAACAGACTGGAACACCACAGACTTCTGCGCGAAACGTCACAGTTTTCGCCACAATAATTGGTGAGTGCGCTTTCATGTTACGACCAATTTGTAAGTGTATTATTTGAACATTTCAGCATCCTCACCGGGCTGCTAAGTCCCTGACAAAAGTTTGGCACAGGCTACATTGCGCTGGTGGGCAAGAAAGCGATGGCACAAGCAGTCGATCACAGATCGATAAACTCATGCGTTGAAGTGAATGGACGAGCAGCCAATTATGTAAATTCTGTGGACACGATTAACCTAATAAGGCTGGCGCCGGTATCGAGGACAGTGGAATGTCAGTGTTACTTTAAATTATAATTAGTAGTTGACAGTAAGTCGTTGCTGATCCTTTTTGTTTTGATTTACAATAAGGACTTTATTAAATGACACTGTTGTAGTGACAGTCAAGCTGAGGACATGAGCTCATTCTATGATTGAACCTAAAGCAAAAAGCAGTGAATCTGTATTGTTGACAGTTCTCTATGATGCACTCACTAAATGATCTGTCTTTGTGTCGAACAAGTAAACTTTCAATTACTTGTAAGTTTTGATAGTGAAACTTCCCCCCTTGGCCACTGGGTGGCGGTCGAGCATCTTTGTTCATTCTAAGCTTGAGTTGATTTGGAAGAGGTGAACTCAGCTCTGTGTTTATTATAGATGGGCTCGTTGTCTCACCTGTGATAACTGCCCCGTTTAGTCATGTTGGGGATTTATTTGGAACATTTTCAGTCACCTCAAACTGGAAAACATGAACTTGCGCAGCACCGGGAACTGTCCCAACTCCTTGCATGTAGGAAACTATCCAGTCATATTATATATCATGTGCATCATTGACCTTTGTGCGGTACGTTCTCTCTGGCTTTGGCACATGTAGTGGCCTATATACCCCGTTTACACAGTCAGGTTTCTCCCTGTTGTGGAGAACCCCTCCCCTTCCCTCCAGTGTGTTAATTGCGCAGCCTACTATCCGCCGATCACTTTAATGGTTTCTGCATGTTGCTGAGACCAGAGGAAAGAGGATGGCGTCAGCACTATTAATGCAATTACACTGCATCTGATAACTTAGATTTACCAACGAAGAGTGTAACCACTGTGCTTCATAGCAGATCTCTACAGCACCTATATCCACGCTAGAGCTACCGATTCCAAGCCCGATGTGACAGCAAAAATCAGTTAATTCGAGTCAGTCGAGTCAGTCAAATCTAAACTATGTTGACTGTAATGTTCCTGAAAAGAGACTGGCAGCTGTTGTTTTAAGGATTGCTATTTTGAGCCCGAGGACCCTCACACACGCAACATTTTTGGAGATTGCACAGATCAAAAGCGTGAGCAGAAGCAGTCCTGGCTATAACGAAGGAAGTTGGCTACTTGGCAGCATCGTTTGCTGATATATCTACTTCTCGAAAAGGGCTAATTAATAGCGTGTAAGTAAGTTAGTTATAGCAGAAAATAAAGAATTTGTCATTTTAATTGGGGCCTCCTCAAACCCTCCAGTGGGCTGTAAAGGACCGCGCTCCTCAGTTTAAGAACAGCTGCTGTGGGCTCCTGAGGTATGGGCACATATTTTGTTCTTTGCTGTAATTTATTATGAATGGCTTAAAGTCGCCTGCCCTCCACGTGGGGGTGGATCTCATCTTTCTATTGGCTGAGATCTGCAGCGTCCTGAAGGAGCCGTCCTGTGATTGGTCGGGTTGTGTCGGGGCTGTGGGCGTATTTTATCGATGGTGGAAGTGGGATACTTTGTGACTATGTTCATTGTCGATATTTCAGTAGAGCTGCCGTGGGTATGAGTGCGCGGCGGAGAGCCCTTCGCTATTAGCCGCATGAGGCTTTGCAGCTCACGGACTCTGTATCTAATCCTCTAAACGCTTTCCAAACCCCAAGAGGAATTTGTATTGTTTTTTATTAGACTTGGCAGTTTTTTGTTTTAAAGGTAGCCGCCTGCGTAAATGAGCGTCCACGGCATTTTATGCTGACAACATAGTTGCGTTTCTGCCTGGCATTTGCACATACATGTAGCATTTAAGACGACATTTGATTGCACGTTGGAAAGAAACAAAGAAAAAAAGATCAGACAAAGAGAAACCAAGCCTTATGTAGTTGACTTGCCCGGGGGAATATTTTCATGATATCGACCGGAGAGAAGACGGACTGGGTTTTATTCTGACTCTCGGAGAGCGAGAGAAAGGAGGCACGAAGAGCTAGAGAGAAAGCTGCCTGAATGCTGCCTTTCATTTGCAAACAGAGCAAGGGACGGTAGCTGAAGCGGGTCTGCTCCACCATTCTCCTCACCTCGTTCATCCCCGGCTCTGCTCGTCTTGTCTCCCCCTTCTCTGACCACAGGTTATCGGATGGACCAGCATCCCAGCGCCCGGAGCTGCACCAGTCGCGGGGCTTCGTCCTGCGAAGCTGTCCCGACTGAGCCCTCCATGAACCTGTACATTCACTCCACCACCGGCACACGCTTCGAGCTCTCCTTGCCCCTGGAGGAGACCGTGGAGGGACTGAAGAGGAGGCTTTCGCAAAGACTCAAAGTACCAAAAGAGAGACTCGCTCTTCTACACAAAGAAACGTGAGTAAACCCGATAGAACCATTATCCACACGGTTTTACTCTAAGTATTTTTCTATGTAAGGAGAATAATTGTAGAGTGAAAAAGAAAAAAAAGTATTTTGCGTTTTTTGTTTTAAAGGGCCAACCGGTGCGTGAGACTGTACTTATACGCTGACATCATAAACCGTAATCTACAGACTATTCCGCGGTTTAAAATGTGAATAAACTGAATTTGGGTGCGTTGATGCTCCAGGCCTGCAGTGATATATTTTAATCTATGTTGCACTCGAGAGCATCAGGCACAGTCTTGGTTGCTTTGGTCATCAATACATTCAAGGAAGCTACTGGCCATCAAGACGCTCAGTATTGGAATTACGCACGGGGGACGCACCGGTCACTGGAACAGTATTGACATGGCGCTCTGCAGACTTGCATTGATTCATCCACCCTTCATTGTAAATACCGAAGCCTGACTGAATTGCTAATGCTGTTAGAATTAAACACGTTAAACATTTATGAGTAAAGTCGCACAGACCTCGTAGACCGTAATTTATTTACACTGCTGCTGTAGGCATACCTATAGTTTGTCTGTTGACGTATTGCTGTATGATGGAAGGTGGATCTATCTTCTGATTGGACTGTGAGGTGAGTCTAGTTGTATTTCAATAGCCAGTCTCTTTGTAAGCATACTAATGGTTTCAGTGGATTTCTTGGTGTGAGGTAGCGACTGGCCAGTTTCCTGAGTACTCAGGAAATCGTCCTGTAATAGCACACTAGGGCAGAGCTGCATGGGTGAGGGAATAATTGAAACCATTATTATTTAAAACTAACTGAAACCTACAGTATTAGGCAGTTCCCAGATAAATTGGGCTAACAATAGCACAGGCTGTGTTATGCAGAATTGTTTTTCCAACCTCCATCCCCTCTCATTTATTGTAATCACTCAATAAATCAAATCATTCTTTAAAACCCGAAACCCCCTTTTTAATCCCCTTTTGCACCTCAAACTGTAGACCAAGTCTGTGCTTAGACCTTTGTTCAGCTGAATGGGGTGAGATTTGGGTCATGCCTGCACAGCAGACTACCCTAAACATCCTCCCCGAGACTACAGGAGGTAAAGAGTCACTACACTTGGGTGTGTGTGGCTTTAGTACATTGTGACCTGCAAGAGAAAAGCTTTATCCTGTAGGAGAGATGCTTCTGCTCTGTATCAAACATTAAATTGTAAAGTCTTAGAAATGTAGTATTTATCAAAACCTTCTGTAAAATGAATCTTTACAGTTTCACTAAGAACAATAGTTTGCAATGTCAATAACAGCATTTTTTTTCCTACTGCTTATATTTTTATTTCTATTACTTTATATTATTAAAGAGGACTGTGGCTTTTGTTTCAGCTTGGAGTTTATGCTTTTCAAAATTCAAAATGCCAGAAGAAAATACTTACCTCCACTTAGGCAAGTGGCAGTAGTGCCAAATATGCACTGTGAGCAGTTGTCAAGCTCGACTATACTTGAAATTGAAATATGACAGCCCAATCAATATTTCTCTTTCATGGAGCTTTTCACCCACGGCTCTTTTCCAAACTAGTTTTGAAGTCTGTCTGCCCCCCCTGGCTGAAGGGTGTTTGTGTGTCTGAAGAGAGAAGATATTGTCAGCACAGTCTAATTATCTTGTTCTCTCTAACCCTGCAGGCGACTAAGTTCAGGCAAACTCCAGGATCTTGGCATCTCTGATGGGAGCAAGTTAACACTTGTACCAACAGTTGAAGCAGGATTAATGGTAAGACTTACCTGACTGGGATTTTATTTTAGTTTGGTGTACAGATATTTATAACAAGTGCAGTACATAAGCACACCCTGCATATATATTATTTTACAATGGAAACTGTTTATTTTCAGTGCAGTAAAACTTATTTGTAAGCATATTCTTTTCCTATCTGTACAGTCTCAAGCATCAAGACCTGAACAGTCAGTAATGCAAGCCTTGGAGAGCCTAACAGAAACTCAGGTAAGAGACTGTCTGTGTTGCGCTTGAAATATTGTGGATGTGGGTCTGCAGTCTAAACTGAGCTTTGACCCTTTTTGTGTGTGTGCTTGCATGGGGGGTATGGGAGATTGAAGCTTTGGTTAAGCACAGAGCAACACCCAGATATGACAGAGACAGACAGAGATGAAATGAGATGAGATGAGATGAGCAGGCTGTACCAGCACAAGCCTATTTACTTTTCTAATCTCTGCCTCTTGAAAAAGCCAAGCTTAGCTAGACATCCAGTGTGAGCTTTTAGGATATAATAAGCAGCAACACCTTCCTGTATCCTAGTAACATATGTGATAGTGTGTATGTGTGCATGTGCACGCCACTGCAGGAATCCAGGGTGAATGCCACAGAGGAAAGGCTTGTTTGTGAGCAGCTGTGAGGACAAGCACATAAAACTCACTTCCACCTTTCTGTTGATACCTTCATCTTCACTCTCGCTTCAGCCCTTCTGCATCATGCTCTAACACACATGCACTCACACACATGCACACGCACACGCACAAGCAAGTTTCCAGGAAGTGAGCTGTGGCTGCATGGAGATTGAGTCTAGTCTCACTCACTCATAAACAGAGTGCTGGATCATCAAATGACAGCCTTCTCACTCATTATTAGCATAGGGTTCCTGGAAGCCTAACATACATAGCCTGAGTGGGGCCAACAACCCATGCTTACAGTGAAAGAGCTCTGCAGGCCTGCTGTAATACAGTACAAGTTTGACTCAGCGTTGCATGACTCACCAAAATGATCAATAGTGACAGTAAAGTGAATAAGGAGGGTTCTGCCTGCTGGCCACAGAAAGAGCACAGGCGAGAAAAGAGGCGATAAGGCTGAATGCACACACTGTGACGTATGAAATACTCTGCAGCTGACTGACTGACTCATATCAACTTCCTTTCGTAGCGTTTGGTAACACTGAGAAGTACATAACATGGCATCAGTGCACTGCTAACTGATGTCAAAACAGTACATGATGGTGAAAGAGGATGCTGATATAAGGATTTAAGTGTATTAGCAATGCAGCGGTTACATCCAGATGAACAACACTGTACACCTCATTCTATCAGAGGATGTGGGAACTTCAGATATAGCGTGTTGTTTGATATGGCGTCATTCCCTGCTGATAATTTTATGGTGGAAATCCTGGCGTTGTTGTGTGTGTGAACTCAGCATGCATCTCGTAGCACTGACAGCAGATCGCTGCATGTGCGTAGGTGTGTGCAAGTGGATGCGTGCGTGTCTGTTACTGGATGTCTGTGTGTATGTCAGGGTGGTAGTGGGATGGAAACGAGTCTTGCCCATCATGTGGTACGCCTTTGCTGGGCAGTCATGAGTGACTGTCGTTTTCACCAGAAACACATGACAATTCAACTGCCGACCCAGAAGAGAGGATTACTCTGGCTATATAACTCTATTACTGTTAGGTTCAGTATGAGTCACATGTGAGCGTTTTTTGCTAGAACTGCTTACCACACCTTAGTGTTACATTCATATTTATTGAGATGTAAATCATGATCCTGCAGCAGGGATAGAATGGGCACAGCTAAAATGATACCACTGTAAAAGGATAAAATAAAGGCATAAAGCTGCTTTAGTGTGTTTTTGTCCACAAAAATTGATTCCTCTTTATAATTCATGAATCAGAATGGAATGATATAGATTGTGGTGAGATTACAGATCTGAGTAAGATTAGAAAATAGGAACACAAAAGCTTTCCCTCATTTCCTTCTCCACCCCAACTCTGGTGCTATCAAAAATCAATCAATGCACTTAGCTCTTAGAAGTGTCTGACACGATAACTGATATGGTCATATACCCAAAATAGCCCTGGGGAGAAGTGAGGTAGTTGTTAGCTGTGGTAGTGCTAGGAGACGTGGGTATGAACACCTGGACTTTTTATAACCTTTCACCCCTCCATATATTTTGGTCATGTGAGATCTCATTTCCAGATCAAGTGTTTTCCTAGGAATTGTATTTATCTATGGAAGGCTGGGCTGAGCGAACCACCTTATGCCTTCTTCTCCTAATCAAGATAAGCACAGGTGTCGAAAACTATCGGAACCAACAAAGCACAGAAAAAATGACAGCTTCCAGGACTGTTTCAGTCTTATGTGGTGCAAGTTAGATAATGTTAGAAATTGTTTCAAGGAAATTCAGCCCCAGTAATTATCGAAGGAGATTTTTTTTTTGCTCCATCTCCCCATTTTTCTCCTTCTCCTGCTCTTGTTTTTGCTTAACAGCTCTACCAGGGCCCTATAATTTAAATGTGCTGTGGTCTGCAAGTCTAGCTAGCTGCCTCACATTGACTGTGATGACTGGCTTCTTTAGTGAGGACAATCCTGGCTGCCTTAATACCTCCTCTGGCATCTCACTAGACTTTTTGCATGACATCTAAGCTGTATTAAGCCACTGCCTCCTGACAGCCCATCAAAATACAGTTGCCTGCGCTATGCTCTTCTCATTCTGCCGTCTAAATAGAGGCTGTGTATACAGCTTACATATGCAGTCAAGCGCGGGCACACACACACACACACACACACACACACACTCTAGAATTGAAAGGATATATTTAAGAGGATTTTTGATCCTCCACAGAGAATGAGAAAATGTCTGATCTGAGTAATAAAATGAATGTATACTTACAAATGAAAGGGAAATGAAAGCAATATGCACTTTTTGGGCATATTAGGTAGTGACATTAGCCCTCAATCTATTGATCTCAGTATTTTGACAGAAAGAGAAGGACTGTATGTCCCTGTCAGCACACAGGGACTGTTTGCTCATTGATGCACATTGATGTTAGAATAAAAACCAACCAGCCAGGCAGGCATCACCCTTACCATCCCCCCATTACCCTTCCCCCATGCAGCCACCTCTTTGTTCCTGTCTTAAAGCTTGAGCGCCAAACCTGCCCTACTGACAAACCCTCAGACCACACAACAATAAGTGAGGGTCACTCTTTAAGTTTACCCCATCCCCCGATTCATTTTTATCCTCCATACATCCATAGGTGTCAACTATACCCATTTGTGTGCAGCTCAGACTGGTTCCAAAATCAATGCACGGCCCAGCTGGAGTGGGGCTCAGCAAGCTACAGATTGACAAATTTTGCCTTGAACACTAAGCACAGACTGCTTTGGGAGGAGGCTATGTGTTGCCATTCCATATGTCCCCATGGAATATGCCGTTACATATCTGCTCTACTTTTCATGCTCCCTGCCATCAGCCACCTCCTGTCCTCATCCACTCCCTTTTTCCTTCTTTAGAAAAGACAGACCCAGATATGGCACAGTTTTGTCATTGTGTCTAGAAGTGGACAGATGCAAACCAGTGGCTTCTGACAATCTGCAGCGAGTCACCTCTGGGTCACCCTAAATTCATTTCCTCGGCTTTGCCTCCCTCAGGGGGGTGCCACGGCAGGCCAGACAGGTGGAGAGCTTTGAAAGGGAGCACTTTGCATAAGTCATTCTGTAACATGTTGATGTGTGTGTGCAATTTCTGTGGGTTGGAGGTAATGGGAAGGATGAATACACATGCTTGGCTAACTCACAGATGAAGAAATTTGCTGGGGGTGGGGGCGTAATGAAAGGATGGAAATTAAGACAAACGACAACAACAGGCTTTAGCTTAATACTGGGAGAACGGTGTGTATTAAAGGGACAATAAACTATGTACCTGTGCATGTATGTATACCCATACATGACCATGTGTAAAACAGCTCAATGCAGATGGTCAATATGTTTCTTTTTCCAGTCCTGCACTCTGTACACTGCCTTATCTAAACTGTAGTTAATCAGCAGGGTTGACACTACTGGAAATCATTGGAGTGTAATTGTATTGAGGATTTGGGAGTGCAAGGAATTGAAAAATGACTGTTTATTGGTCAATATGTGAGGATCCTCCCCTTTTTATATCATGCAGCTCCCTCTGTCCTTTCCCCTGCCATTGAAATGAAGGCTTTTTATATGCATGCAGCTTAAGAGAGGGAGTCTCTGCTCTTTAGAATGGTAATTTGCTTTTTGTTACCTAAATAAAAGCTACAGAAATTAATTTGTTGCTGAATGTGTAAATCAAATTGTGTATGGAATAAAAGACAATGCTGATCTGAAGGCCTATTCAGTCCCTGCTCATGTAAATCCTGGCCTTGAAAATTGCATTAATAAGCTGATCATGCAGTATTTTTGCACCTGTGTAATCTCCTTTGTGACGCTTAAAGCACACAGTGGGAGGGGGAAGCTGTGGAGGGTGAGGGTGTGAGGGTGGAGGGACTCAAGGTGTGTTGCAGGGCAATCAAGGGAGAGACGGATTTTGCAAAGAATTTCATTGTCCTATTGTGTATATGCATCTGCTCACATGTGTGTGTGCATGTGCCAACATTCATTTTTAATGTCTGTATCTTTGTGTGTTCCCTTGTTCAGCGGCAATAGGAGTCTTATTTCTCCATATTTGAGTCGTGACCATCATTGTTTTCCATTCCCTGGCGACACTGAGCTTTTGTGATTCAAGTAGCAGACATCGTGACTAGTGGGGCTACTGTGTGGGAGGATGGAGGCCAGGAATATCATGTCTGATAGCCACCAGCAAATCTAATCAGGCATCATGTCCATTAGGTATATCCTACTGCAGAAGCAGAGAGGTGGGGTCAAAAGACCCAGGTCATTCCACTAAGTGACATAAAAAAACATGAAAATACAGCATTCTTTGCACTTTCACAGTAGCCACTTCTTATTACCACATCACTCACACTCCTCTCCAGCCTTGCTTCCTTTTAACTGCTCCCACTTATATAGCTCAAAGAGATGTTATTTCCTCTGCAACGAAAAGATGCAGGTCAAAAAATTAAATTAATCAGCAGGTATAAACTGCATCAAGTTAAATAAGAGAAGTGTGAGCAGCAGGCTAAAGCGATTTCTTTTACTGTTGACTTGGCTCTAATGCATGAGGGCTGGGGGTTGAGAGGCTTGTATGTGCATGTGAATCTGCTCAGCGTAGCTGACAAGTTGTTGGCACAGCTAGAGTGTGATGAGTGGTTTCAGCAGGAACCTGAACTTTGCAGTTCTGATCTCTCTTTTCACTCGGGTGATCAAATTCAGTGATGGCTAGCTGGTCTTCTCTTGCTCTTTTCAGCCCTCTTTCTTATCAGGCAGTATTACAGACATCTATCTTTCTAATGGAGCCTTTGAAAAGCTCCTGGCTGCTTTTAGAATTTGGGGCATGGTGCAAGTCATTGATTTTTTTTCCCCTTCTCTCTTTTGAAAACCTGTTATTGCATCTTTAGTCAGTGTATGCCTGCACAGAGACTATCAATACTGTCCTGGTGTGATCAAAACACCTATGTCGATAGACAGGTTAATAAGCAGCTTTTTTTAACCATACCATTCACCTGGCGGTTCGACAGGTAGCAGCTGCACTGGAACCAGAATATGGCTGGAGGACACGGCCTTCCCTCTCTCCACCCCCTCCTCTATCCTCTTTTCTCCAGTACAAAGCTGCTCAGTTGTTCATGAATGTCAGCTCAGTGCTGCCAGCATGCTCTATCTTACCCTCCCTCTCCCTCAGCCTCTCTTTTCCTCCCTCACTCCTTATCACCCTCCCTTAGTTTGCTTAGTGTGCAAAGGAAGAACGACTGCAAATGAGTTCCTTGAACCACAGGGACCCCAATAAATAAAACTGTCAGCCAGAGATGTCGAAAAAAAAGAGGGAAGGAGCCAGAGGCATACTCTCACTGAATATTTCATCACCCAGCACCACCACTCTGACACCCTACCCCCATCACCCGCATCCCCCATCCCCCCTCACATCCTTACTCCCTCCCACTCTCATGCCATCTTCCCCCACTTTTCTCCATCTTTTCTCCACCTCTCCTTCACTGCCTGCCCCTTGTCATATTCTCTCCTACCACTGCATAACATGCAAAGCCTCCTGCTAAAACAATACCAACAGCCAAAACAAAATGGTTAATAGCACTGCTTTTGAGATCAGTTGGTAAAGAGGAGTGGCACTGACAGTTACATGGAACAGCTCTTTATTAACACCTGTACCCTGAATAAACTCTGTCATGACATTGCCAATGCAGCATAATCACCTTTGTATGCTGTTTTCGGCAAACACACACCTTGTTTGTCAAGCATGAGCTTCTCTGGTCTTTGCATTCCACTACTGCTGCATGAGAAAGTGAACAATGAAGGGCAGGCTTCTCTCCGTCTGCCTTAACACAACAAACGTGGGGCCCTCCACTCTCCTTGTCTTCTGTGTCTCATAACAAACCGCCATAGACAGCCGTAAGCTGCTCTTGTAAAGGCTTGGAATTTGTCGAGTGCACTCTGTGGAGAAAGGTGGAAAATGAAACCGAGGAAGAGGAGGAGGGTTGCAGACTTAAAGACAAGCCTAGAAGCTCTCTTTTGTTTGCCTGCGATGTTCCAGAAAGCTCTATCTGGTGTTTGTCCTGACGTCAATGGTAGCCAACCACATAGGCTGTCTTGGCTGTGCTCCTGAGAGCAGACAGGCATGTTTGGACTGGAGCTGAGCTGCTAGCCGAGACCTCTGGGAGTCGTTCGCTAGCCAGCTCTCCACTACTAGAGAACTCCTTCCCCCCTATATGCACATACACACAACCACTCTCTAACTCACTCCCTCCCCTTGTTTCTCTCAAGTCTCTGTCCGTCTGGAAGAGGCTTGTTGTTACACGATCACTCTTGCCAATCTACCCTCTGGCAGGCAGGCGGGCCTCACTGTATCATCCTCCGCCTCCTCCCTTCCCTCAGGAAATGGGCCCTATTTCAGGTGTTCCACTCCACAGCTCCCAGCTCCCAGCTACACAAGCTCCTTGCCCTCTTTTTTTGGATGTTTGGGAGTGTCTGTGAAACAGCTTGTCAGTTGAAAGTAATGCGGCTCTTCATTTGGAGAAGAATTCCACACCTGAACGTTTACTTTGGCTCCATTTATTTATCTTTTGAGGCAAAAGAAAGTTGACCGCAAGGATACGAGTTCAGTTTAGATGTCCCCTGTCATTTTATACTGCAAAATGAGATGTCTATGTTTATGTGGGTTTGTGGCCTTTTAATTTCTTGCTTAAAGAAGACGTTGTGGTGGGTGGTGTATATATGTGTAGAGACCCCATATGAGTCACAAGCCTGGTTACAGAGGAGGAGATTTCTGTAAGCATTTTTAGCACTGAAGTATGTGAGACTAAGTGTGGCTCATGTGAACAACTTATAAATTGACTTTATGAGTCAACGCCTGAGACTCAGAGACCAGGAGTGACAAAAATTGACTGGAAGAAGGAAAAGAAGAAAAAAAAAACTAAGTGTGAGGGAGAAAGCTTGCCTGTCTCACAGGCTAATTTGAAGCCTGCCATGTGGTGTTGGGTGCTCAGTAGGAGTACATGAATTTCATCTTGGTGGTTTTGAATAATCCACACCAGTCATTATAAGGGTAATCAAGCCTCCTCTCTGTTTCTCCTGCTGTCACTCACTCTCTGCCTTTTTTTCTCACTTTCTTTTGCACACACATATACAGAGAAAAACTGAATGATAATGCAATGGCCTTGTTCAGACTTGATGTTAGATCACATGTTGGATGATCTCTTTCCAGGAAAGAGATATGTATATGGCTATGACTGCTCTCAAAATGCACTTAAATATGTACAACATTGTGAATGCAAATGTGTCCCTCTGACGAGGTGTAATCTTCAGTCTTCTCCAGCAGGTCTGTGGCTGAGCACAAATGTACAGTTTTCTGTTTAGTGGTAGCTGCAGGTTCTCCACAGATCAGTCAGCAGGGAAGCAAAGGCCGATCACAAATGGTCACTGATTCTGATGCCAGGTGTGAACTAACCCATGTGAGCTGAACACTGAGACAGGACAGGAGGTCTGAATGTACCACGGACAAACAGATAATCACTTCTCAGCTGTGTTTTCCCCCATCGTCCTCCTCTCCCTCTAGCTAAACTGGGTTGATGGTCTCCCTCTGTTCCGCTAACTTTGTGTGTCTGTTAGTGTGTATGTGTGCATGTTATTGGTTGGTGAACCGTTGGCTCTTGACAGCTGTCAGTCACAGACACGGTCAGTGTCTCCTCCCCCTCCTCCTCTGTTCTTCTCTCTGTCTCCCCCCACCCACTTTGGGATTCTGTACCCCTACTCTTTGTACCCCTGAGTCTCAAACACACACACACACACACATCTTGTCAATCAGGTGACCTTTTGTACATGAAGTTTCCTAGAGCCATCTCACTCAACACCCTGTCCTGTTCTCCTCCTCACTTCACATCCTGCCGTGGGGCTGCTGACTTTATTGTCTTACCACCTCAGGGTAATCATGGTGGGTGTGGACTGTATCAACAAACCATTAGTGGCTGAGTTCACACTCTGAAAAGGCTGCATTTCTGTTTATCCTGCAGCCGCCTGTATGCCTTGGCTGTTGATTATTTACATGTTGAAATGCAGCCATCAGATCTTCCCAGCCCCCTCATCCTTTCACCTGCCTCTCCTCTCTCCCCATCCTATTTTCCACACCATGTCAATACCAATGTGCAAAGGTCACCCTGGCAACAGAGAGGCAGCGGTCGATAGAGAAATAAATAAGCTGAAGAAAAGGGAGAGAAGTGATAGAGGGCAAAGTCTGGTGATTCACAGGGTTAACAACAGGCCAACATCTCAGAAGCACACTCCAAATGCTGCAGGAGCTACAGGGAGTGAGGTCTCTGCTCTCTTTTGCTGCCTTTGTATGTATGTCTTTATTACTTGTTTTCTCTTCCTTGTCATTATTCTTTCTCTCCAACTCCCATCCTCTTTGTGCTCTCTCCTCCCCTTGTATAATGTCTCTGTACAGCTTCTGTCTTCCGGTTTCCCCCTCCCTCCCTCTCTGGGGACTGGAAGCACAAGGGCAGTAGAGGCTGTTGAAACCTTTTTGGACATCGGCATCACTTTGTATTTGCCAGTGTTGGTTGTTTCTGTTTGCTTCTATTTGGGGAGAACCTGAGACATAATTAGTGCTGAGACCCAAGAATCTATGTGACCCCTAGAAAATGAACACACAAACTTACATATATGGGCTTCAGCACTAAGTGGCAATACACAGCAATGGAGCCACAAGCATGCAGAAGGGAGACAAGAAGACTTTTGTTGTTTAATGTGAATCCTCGAGCCAAGTCATGACAACTTTGCTATCCTGTGTGTGTATTTGTGTGTATTCGGGCCATGAGTGGGTCAATGGAGGCCTTTACACTTGGCTCCTGTCAGCCATTGCCAGAGCGCCAAAAATGGGCAACCCTTCCAGATCCGCCACAGACCCATGGACAATCAGCCATTCTGTGCTTGAGAGGCAGGCGGGGTGTGTTTCCTGGACGTGGGACTGATTTTTCAGGCTCTAGGCCAGACAGAAGGGTGTCCTTTGTCTCTGAGCTCAATGACACTGCTGACTAAGAAGGGACTAAGGGGCAGTGGGAAGCAAGCAAGAGTGGGCTGTATTTGTGTGTGTTTTCCAATAGGCCTCCTCATCCACTGCTCCCCAGCAGCTGTAAATAGGCCAGTGTTACAGAATAGTGATTGATTGCATGATGGGCTAATGTGGTGTGTCTGTCTCTTCGAGAGGGGGGGCTCAAAGGGCTCTTGTGTGTATTTTAACTACAATCCATGTTGCAGGCTGTTGATTTACAAAGCAGGAAGTCAATATGCATGTGAGAGTCTTTCTGTTTTTGAAATGCTTTGGCTTTCATAATAGTTATGTTGTTCAATTTTGATTTTAGGCAAAACTGTGTTAATGATTTTTCTGTAGACTGTAGGTATGACTTGAATAACTCAACCTTTTCTCTGCCCGCAGGTCAGTGACTTCCTTTCTGGCCGCTCCCCCCTCACCCTGGCACTGCGTGTCGGTGATCACATGATGTTCGTTCAGCTCCAATTGGCGGCACAACAGTCGGGTGGTCCCCAGCTCCAGCACAGACACCTCATCACTCGGGGCAGTGCGGAGACCGCAACAGGACAACAGCCCACGGGGCAGCCCCGTGTCCCCCACCCTCACCCACACTCCCACCACCACCCCCATCATCCACACAGTCACCCCAGTCCCCACTTGTCCCAGCCTCACCCAACCTCTCCCACCCCCTCTTCCCCGAGCTCCCCTTCCTTCCCCTTACCTTCCACGCACCACCAGCCACTACCTCCCATGTACCACCAGTCACCCTCTGCTCACTGTAGCCCCCCTACCCCTCCACCCCATTCCCTTCGCCCATCCCACATCCCTGTAGGTGTTTTCCGCTCTCCAGCTCATCACCATCATCACCATCACCACTATCACCAGCCTTCCTCAGGCCAACCAAGCCATGACATAGGCCAGGCCAGCCCTGTAGCTCCGGTCCTCTGCCCTGAGGTAAGCCTGAAGAATACTGGTGGTAAAACATATTGTTTATGTTTTATTTTTACACCTATGTCAGTCTTAGCTGACCTTACATAAATAACTGATGTCACTAGCTTGGCCTCTCATGAATGAACAATAGAGGGGATGGGTTATGACCCTAGTGCCATGCGCAAAACTAAAATCATAATCATCATCTATTAAACCGATTAAAGGGATTTCCCAGTATGACAGTGATCCTGTGGTTTACTCTCTAGATAAGGTTTGACCAAGATGTGTGTGTTTGTGCATCCAAACCACAGTGCAGTTAGTCATCACTGGAGTCCAGTCTGCTTTCCAAATGCATACAAACACGCACACGTAAACCAGGAGGGCATGACATCTATATGACCTCATCAAGCCCATTATAGGACAGACTGGAAAATAGAGAGCTTGAGAAAAAAAAGAGCACATGAATTTAATGAATCAGAGGCACATGGAGACTGATCATTAATTTCACTGTTGTGAGTTATTTATCATTGACTTTTACAATCATTTATTTAACACTGGATGACTCCAAAAACCCTAAGACATGCTTGTCTCCACCGACTGAATTTATTTGCTGTTTATACTTTCTCTACCTCTCCAAGCTCCACCACTATGGAAAGCGAATAAGAACCAGATGTCAGTGGACTGTGTGGGAGAAATGGTTCACAGTAAGAAAAACAGAAAAGACAGGCCAGTGTAGTAGTGAAAAAAAAATTGGAAATGGCAATTCCTCATCAGGGTTTTGCATGTGTGACACACACAGAAAGATATACACACCATCACAGAGACAGAGACCTTTGCCTGGATATCAGTTTCACTTTCAGATGTCAATTGAGGGATCCAAGTTAAGTCCAGGTGAAGTAGCAGGGCCAAGTTTGGTCTGATCTTACGTTTGAGATACACTTTGTGTTTTTGTTTGGCAGGATCTAAGGTTTTCTGTGTCTTGAGGTTCCTTACAACCACCAAATAAAAGTCATTTATACAATTCATTAAGGTGTCCTCATACTGTCCATGAATGTCATATGATGTATACAGTATGTTTACACAGGATGGGGTGTGAACATTTTCCCTAATCCAGGTTGTGTACAGTCGTGTTCTCCTAACTCTCTAGCTTTTGTCTAGAAGCCTCCTTATAGTGTGCCCAATTTCTTTTTCCCTCCAGGCAAACTGCAGTACCAACAGCCAAAACAGTGGCACCAGTCCCTTGCCACGCTCCCGTAAACCTGGCGCCATCATTGAGAGCTTTGTTAACCACGCTCCGGGAGTCTTCTCAGGGACATTTTCAGGTGAGGAGATGTTGAACTGCTGTTAATTTTTACTGCTGCTAATAGTAATAACCATGTGCACAGTGAGCTCCACCTAAAGGCCTCTACAATGAGAACTTGCATGCTTCATGAGACATACTGAGAAAATTCAACACAAACTTGTCTCAAGGTCTGGTTTGGACATGTGGGCCCATGACCAGCTATTTTCCATGTTTTTTTTACTTTTTCTGCTTTTATTCAAAGCTAACCCTACTCGACTCCCTCTTTCTTGCTCTCTCTCAGGCACTTTGCACCCTAACTGCCAGGACAGCAATGGGCGTCCCAGACGAGATATTGGTACTATCCTTCAGATTCTCAACGACCTCCTGAGTGCAACACGCCACTACCAGGGCATGCCCCCATCCCTTACCCAACTCCGCTACCAGACCCAATGTAGTTCTCCCACCTCCCCCTCCCCCTCACCACCTCCTTCACCTCCGGTTGTTGGCATGACGGGCCTCTCTGCCAAAGCTACCTCTGTGCCTGCTGGCAGCCCTAGCAGCCCTCCACCGACTCTTCATCCGCTGGTGCAGTGCCAGAGCCAGATCCGCATGTGCAAACCCCCTGGTGAGCAACTCTACTTCACACTCCCTCTGCTCATGCAAGCATATCATGAACACACACACACACACACACACACACACGCATTAAGTCACTGTGGTTCCCTTGAAGCTCTTGTGAAGCAGATGTGCCTGCAGTTGCCACAGCTTTGGAGGGGTGAATGTGTGTTTATGAGATGACTGCAGCACAGAGCTTGTCATTTTACTGAGTTCTGCTCTTACATTGCAACCTACTAAATGATTCACTGCCATCTTTGTCTTTCTGTTTCTGTTTTTATGGGACATATTAGCAGTGTTGGGATGATTTTGCGTCATGATATCGTTGAAACACTTATTTTCATCTTTGAAATACCCGCAAAGCAAGTACAGAAAAGTCAGACTAAAGAAGAAAAGCAGTCATGTATGGTTTGAGGTAAAGGAGAAGGGGAAGATACAGGAGGAGGGAGGTCTGCAATTCAGGCTTCTCCAGACCTGTTCAGTCAGGCTTCACTTGTAAGGCAGCAGAGTTGGCTTTGTTTTTGTGCGCCAAGGAGATAGGTTTACCCCTCCAAGCCTGGGCTGGGCTATGTTTAGATTAGATTAGGCTTGGAGTGGCTTAACCTACCTCTTAAAGAAGGGCTGCAGCTGTGGCATGTAAGGGCTGGGGCTCCTCAGGGCTGGACAAACGTCGACATACCCATGCCCAAGGGCTGGGCTGGGGCAGGTGCTGTAGTTCAGATGATAATGTTTAGGGACAGGGCTTGGGTGTTTTTTTTCTTCCCTTGCAGAGACACAGGATGTTGAGTATCAGACAGATGTCCACAGCTGATAAGATTCAGTCAATGTTGTAAGGTTATACTGGCTGTTTTGAGAGAAACAACATTGTCCTGTGCTGCCCTCTTATCTCCTGTTGAGGAAATGAAGCGAGTCTTTGGTGGATTTTGTTGAACAGTCTGCAGGATTCTGGAGTTCATTGTTTAATGTTTAAAAAAGCAACAGCATACACTTCTATTGTCATACTTGTCAACTGCCTTATGACCTTCTGTTGCAAGCATAGGGACGTTTTATTTGTAGCAACTGAAAACAGATTGACAGAGAATGTCCAGTGTCACCTTGGCCGCCCTTACAAGTTCAGTGAACAGTTGGAGTAACACAGACTTATTTTCCTAACTCAGGGAAGACCCCCCCCCCCCCCAATCGCCTCCCCCACATAACCCTCTTGTCATCTCACTTCATCTGCACTCAACAGTCCATTCTACAGTTTCCCCCATTTGCTGTCCAAAAACAGCCTAGTCTGTAAAACCCATTTCTCTGTCTTCCGTCTAATCACCCTCCCTCTGTTTCCATGTCTGTGTTGTGCATCAATACATTGTCTGTGTTCATTCGGCCTTTAAATAGATAGATTTATTCCGAAATGTAGCTCTGAAAAGAATTTGCTTTTGTGAAGTAGAGGGCAGTAAGAGGAGGAGGAGGACACGGAAGAGGGGGGTTGTTAAAACCACAACACTAAGCCTCTATTCATCATCTGGGTGTTTATATCATGTCCATCAGTCTACTAAGTGTCCACTGATTGACCAAGGGCAGAGGGAAAAAAAGAAGAATAGGCGAAAGAATAGTCTGTCGTACGCCCTTTTACTGCCCACGTCCAACTTCCTGCTCAGAGTGTACCCTTCTAAAAAGTGATGGGCAGCCATCACCACCCATGCACAGTTTAGCCTGCTAAGACAATGAATGTGCTGGTGTGTGTGTGGACAGAGGCTGCGAGCCTGTTTGTATCCTGTTCCAGATGGTGTCCTAAGGAAGCCAATGACTAAGCTCTCACAGGCAGTCTTATCAGCCGACACCTTATGGAAGTCTTACTGGACTCAACACTGCTGCTTAACTCTGGTTCACAGAAACCTGCCTTCATTCAGCCACAAGAATAACCTGCACTTCCCATTTGCGTGAATGTGTGTGTGTAGTCAAACTCAGGTTGAGACAGCCTCTTGAAAATGTCACATAGCTTGGCTGTCTCCTGAGAGTCTTTACCCTTTCCACTGCAAGTTCATGTGCGAGGGGGAGAAGACAAGCGTAAATAAAAAGCTTGAATATACACACATGCACTTGGCCACAAGTGCCTGGTTAAAGGCTTGGGAGACTAACTCCGTTTCATGGCTTTTCTTTATGGTATTGCTGAGTGCGTCAGCCCAGGACTGACTGATTGTTAGCTAAATTCCTTTACAGGGTAGGGTGGACCTCTCCAGCCCCCCACCACCCCCACTCTTACTAAAATCCTCTAGCCCCCTGCCCACCAAACCTATTGTTCAGGGGCCAGGGACAGGGGCTGCATACAGGGACACCAGGCTGAGCCATTTTGCGGATGATGAGGGGAGGGCTGTAGGATTATAAAGCTGCCTTTTAGTCCCACTCCCTCTATAGATGTGCAGGGACAGTGTTAGCACAGTTAGCTCTGAAAGCTACTCCAAAACCCCCTTCCAATCTTCCACATCCCATCAGCCCCTTCTGCCCCCTTTTGATTTGTCAGGTCATGTTAGTTTTGTGCTGGCTGGGACTTGACAGGCCAAGGGCGAGGGAGACAGAAAGAGACGCAAAGAAAGAGCCTGTGCTCTAAACCTCACCGAGTCCTGTATTTAAGCCCTGACCTGCTTGGCTTAGGCACATTATTCCCTTTGGTCACACATGGAGCTTTCGCCTGACACACGTGTGCTGGTAACTCAACAAATGCCCCAGCGAGGCAGCACAGCACAGACAGCCAAGCACATCAGGTGCCCTTTCATTGTCAACAAGGCGAGCAAGAGGGAAAGAGACAATGCAAATGAAGTCTAAAAGTCACTGAAGAGCTTGTGTCCCTGCAGGGCTGTCACTGCCCTTTCACTGGCTGTCAAATTGTTCATATTACCTTCAGTTTGATTGGTTACTTGTGTCTAATTATTCAGTTTAATTTTGTAAGGGTTGAACTTGATAATGATTATCACTATTGGTTGCAGATAGGTCAAATTGCCCAGTTCTTTAGCAGAACTTTTCCCCAGGCTGCTTCTTTATAGAGCTGTTTGCCTCTAGACATTGAGCTGGTGTTGCTGAAATCCTTGACTTTGATGGGTCACAGAAGCATTTAGCGTTTAATCTGATTTAATGGAGAAAAGTTGGATTAGTGAAATTTGGAGTAGAATAAAGTGGTGCTGGGCAGTATTTCACTATTATCGTAATATTGTGAGAGCTATACTGAGACAGTGTGTTTACAAAAAACTCTCATGGCTCATTGGTATGACCATAAATTCAAATTTTATCATGACGTTGAATACTACTATTGCCACATGTTCACTTTGCCCATATTATATTGACCTATAATAGAGGCAAAGGCTTCAAAAACAGCAGACAGTATTCTGGGAAACCAAGGCTGACTTTGCTGCAATGTGATTTTCTTTTCTTTTCTTTTCTTTTCTTCCTTTCTCACTCCTCTCTTTTTCTTTCTTTCTGTCCACCCCTCCCTCTTTCCCTTGGTTCCCTGGATGCTGAGCAAACACAGTGTTTCTCTGTAAGATCACAAGGCTTATCAAGGCAAACAAACAAACAACAGCACTAAGACAGCTGCAAATGAAGTCCAATCTTTATACAATCAATAAAAGGAGAAGCTCCTTTAATCTCCCCCTGCGTCCTGCACACTGCAGCCCTCCTCCTTTTTTCTCTACCTCCATCCTCTGCCTCTCCTCCTCCACACACCCACTCTACCCACCCTCCCTCCCGCGTGCTCCCTATCTCAGTCCTCGCCGTGTTGCTGGGCTGGGCTCAAAGGCAAGGAAAACTGACTGACGCATCGATTATTCATAGATCACCCTGTGTTTCTCTCTCTCGTCTGTGTCTGTCTTTCTCTGCAGTGCTCTGTGTGTTTATGGGGTTTGAGTCAAAGCCTTCGGAGAGGAGAGTTTGGGGATAGCAAAATGTGCTGCTCAGGACTGAGTCCTGGTGTGATTGGCAGGCAGGGAAGTGTTAAAAAGAGTGAAAGAAGAGACTGCCGTTTCCTTCTTCTCTGTGCCCTTGACCTGTCTACTTCAGATATCTTCCATTCCTAAGAAAATATCCAGTGTTGCTTCCTAATCCGTCTTTTTTGTTTCACATAGGGTCTTATATGAGCATGGGTTCTCTTGCTTTCTCATTCATTCTTTACATCTCTTATCCACTGTGGGTCCTCTAAGGTTATTGTGCTCACGTCAAATCTTAGTCTCTGCAGCCAGGCTATGGGCCAGAATGTGTGTATCTGTGTGTGTGTGTGTGTGCGTGTGTGTGTGTGTGTGCGTGTGTAGTCTGTCCTTCTTAGGCAGCCCTAATAATAGCCCTTCTGTCATAAACATAGTCTGGAGATCCCTGTGGCCAGCTGTGTCCGGCCCAGCCGCCCAGGGCTCCGGTAGTGACGCTGATGAATGGCCACACACACACACACACACACACACACACGCACACCAACTTTGGTGTAGCTCCAAGCACATTCCCAGAGCTCTTGCCAAGCCAAAGGCCAAGACCTCCTACAGCACCACCAAACTGCCCTTTGAGCTGTGTGTGCGTGTGTGTGTGTGTGTTCTTATATATTAAGTTATTTCAGTTAATGTGCCTCTAAGGAAAACAGTAACATGTTTCAGAGGCTACCACGATGCAATGAAGAATTTAAACTCCAAAGGCAAATTGTCTCAGACAAACATATTTTGTATGTAGGCATGTATTGGCTCTGTGCTCTCTCATTGTGTACAGCCATGTTTCAACACGGCAAGGGGTGGTTTCACTTCTGGCTAGTGAGAGGAGAGGAATAAGGCAAAGAGGGAGGACCGGAGGGGGAACAAAGCCTTGCAGCAGCATATATGGATGTCACATGGAGCTGAGGCAATGGAACAATGGCTCTAATATAGGAGAACAACCACTCCCCATCCCCATGTGCCCCCTCTTCTCTAGAGATGACATGCTGCCCTCAAACACAGCACACACTGCATCTGGATGCATGCTCATGCATTTGTATTAGGATAAAGCATATTGCCAGGAAGTGGAAAAACCACAGTCTGTCTGTGTGGCTGTAATGTCAAGAAGTATTCTTATCTGTTAACTTGGTGCCTCTACTCACATCCTTTCTGCTCTCAAAAAGCAGCATTAAGGTTGCTTGATGGCAGTTTAGTTCTTTAGTATGCGCTGCCAGATAGTGGTGAATATTTATAGCTGGAGAAAAGGCTCTGCGCTGCTCGATCCGATAAGCAAATGAGGGAAAAAGGTAAATTAAGCCCACACAGAGTCCGGAATTCATTCCGGAGGAAGAGCAGAGGAGGCCCTGATCGATTCAGAAAAACTGCCACCTACGGCTGATCTTTTACCCTCCACTCTCTTCACCCTCTTCCTCTGTCCTTTTCTGTATCCCTCCTTGCCCCTGGGGGGAGGAATTCCTTAGCCCATAACGCCAACCCCCTTCTGCTTGCCCTTCTTCACACTGCCCCACCTATCTGTCTCTGGGGAGACATGGAGCTAGAGGAAGGAGGAGGGGAAGGGAGGCCTCTCAGTGTGTGTGAGAGGTGAAAAGGGTGGAAGAGGTTGGGGAAAAAAGAAAAAAACGGGGCTAATAAAGAAAAAAATAGAAGAAAAAACCCTCTCTCTCTCCCATCTCTCCCTGCCTCTCTGTCTGCTTACAATTTCCATTCGCTTGCATTTTCTATTGAAAGCCGATAGCGTTGTCCTGAGCCTGAGATGGATGGCTGCACTAGAGCTAAGGTTTAATCAATAGGTCTTTTTAATTTGCCATCGATCCACGTTAAAAGCTACTGCGGCTATGGCTGCTGTGTGTGTGTGTGTGTGTGTGTGCACGTTTGAGTGCGTGTATATGTGTATCAGTGTATACATCGTTTGTGTGAATACATGATGTACTCAAATGTGGATTTGAGTGTCTCTGTGTGTGTTTTGGCGTGCAGCAGAGGCTGAGATGGCCGCTGTGCTTCGGTTTATTGACATTCTAGCCCATTATTTAATTATTTAATTTCCAGACAGATACTAATGGAGCTAGCTAATAGATTGCGGTTGCTTTCCCTTCCTTCCATGCTCCTGAATATACGCATAAATGGAATTAGGCTCGACTCGACCACTGTAGAAAAGCATTCGCAGTGCTATGCAAGGCCTCTCCCTCGAGACTGGAATCTACTATAGGCACATCAACAACTAGAAATGCACTTAGTAGCACATCCAGTCACAGATGGATGTCATCTGCAATTACGTGTGCACATACCTCAGGCCATTATCAGAATGTGTCATCTTTGGCTTGTGTTTGTGTGTTTTTGGCCTTGCAATTGGTTCTCAAGGAGATGCATGTCTAAGAAGGTCTTCCCGCTCGGTGATAAGGGCATGAAATAGTGCTGAGGGGGCTCATGATGCAGTGGGGGAGGTTAAGCACTGGATTCCAGTGTTACATAGTGTGCATGTCGTGTATATGTCAGAGCCAGGGGAATGATCTTAGCATGTGTTAGTATTATCATCAAGGCTGTGGATCTTTATGTCCTGCCTGCTATACCCACACCAACATCCACCTCTAACTTGTTAGTGTAAATTCTGTTAGCTGTAAATAGACTAGCCCTCATGCCAAATGTCTGACCCTGTCTCCCCTCTCTTCTGTCCAGGTGACCGTCTGCGTCAGACTGAGAACCGTGCAACGCGCTGTAAGGTGGAACGCCTGCAACTGTTGATGCAGCAGAAACGCCTGCGCAGGAAGGCCAGGAGGGACCAGCGTGCTCCTTATCAGTGGCTGCCCAACCGCAAGGCTGGTCGCAGCAACAGCAACAGCAGCATGTCCAGCGAGGGCTCCCTGGACCTGGACTTTGATGATTCAGTGTGGAAGCCCGATGTCAAGGCTGACTTGAAATCTGAGTTTGTCATGGCCTGAGCCATCTGATCCCATTTGCTGTGGGAGTTAGATTTAAAGATGTGCAAAGCATTGCTTGGGATTTACTTAGAGATACATTTGATGGAGTGGATTGGCAGGAGTTGACACAAAACTGTGCAAAAAGGAAATCAAAGTTGTCCTTGTGATAGGCATCTGTCACACAAAAAAAGGCTCCCTGCAGACTTTAATCCCATTGTCTTTCACAGTTGATCTTGTGAACAGCAACAATAGCAAGAGAACTTTCCTGTGGTGCTTGGATTTGGGCGAGCATCATCTGGACTTAATAGTGTACAAGACGTTTAGGGTATGATCACATAGACCATACCTGAACTTGAGCATAGCAGAATTCAGTGGGTGGGTAGTGGTGGTGGTATTTTCAGATTTTGTTTTCTAAGATTTGTTTTTTTTTAAGCACACTCTGGACAGAATGAAGAGATCCACACTGGACTTATTAACAGGACAGGAGCACCAGATGCCTCAGTGTTTCCTAACCACAACAGAGGCAGAACAGCCGAACTATGGATTATTATTACAATGGGCATTCTTATTGATCTCAACCAGAGTCCAGTTTTTACCTGTTATGTGGTGGTTAAAGGTTTTCTTTTTTCCATTTTGAAACATATTATTATATTTTATAAACAAAAATATGTAGCATTGTTCACAAAGCATTCAGGTTTTCACATAACAGTTCAAAGTAGTTGTTGATTTGCACATTTTCTTGATTTATAACAGCTGGTCAAAGTGTGCAAGAAGGTGGACGTGGGGCCTGAAAATAAAAGTAAAAAAGAATATGGAAGTCAACCTCAGTGACATAGGGTATTGATAGGAATGATTAATGAATAAACAGAATTAATATTAACAGAAAGTGCTTTAGAGGATTTTAAAATCTTTAAAATGTATATGGAAAAAAATCTATTTTTAATCTATTTCTTTTCCTATCTGCTGTTTTCAAAAAACAGCAGCCCTCTGTGGCTTTTGTCAAGTCGTTGACTACCACCAAATACGTCCATTCAGCCATTCATTAGCTCCTTTATGAATTATGGTCACCTAGCCACAGCAAATGATACAGAAAAATAATGTTCATCTAGCCCGCCTCATGTCGCACAGACCTGAATGGACTTGTTGAGGGTTTTATTAGTTTGTGTACATAAATGTGACAATTGGCAAAGGTTTATGAGGGTGTGTGTATGTTTGACTTTAGTATAAATTGATTTAGACTATCCCTTGTTTTATTTTGAGTTGTTTTCTCCCAGATAACCCTATAGTTTCCCATATCATGAAAATCAGCTGCAGTGAATGCATGGGTCGCTGCTTTATAGCATAAACAGGATCGCATAACAGGATTGATTCCCAGGTCTCTGCCCTAAGTCATCATAATAACGACTCTATTTTTTTATTGGCAAAGAGGGAGAAGAAGTGGGATCAGTATCCAGCATCATTATCTAGTGCCTCCACCAGTACATCCATTGACATATCAGGTTAGGCCTTTCACAGTTTTGCTGCTACACATGGGGACTTTAAATCAAAAAGAAAAAAAAGTGGGAGGAAAAAAGTGACTTTTCTTTGCATGCAGAAGTGTGAAATTACACTGATCTTTTTTCTATCAATGGAAGAAAAAAGTAAACTGGTGCTGTAGGAATGAAGGTTAACAACATGCATGAATTTGTGAAGAAAATAAACAATGCTGCTTTTGTTGGTTAGGTTTTTGTAACTTTTATTTTTCAATGTTAGAACAACAGTGTCCTGCTAAAGTATTATGACGCAAAACCAAAAGACATGAAGTGTGGACTCACATCTTTCTCAGCACTGAACATTCCTGTTGTGTGACAATGAAGATGATCATGACGAGCAAAGAGCAACTGACTCTCTCTACTCCCCAAGCGCTGGTTTTACCCCCGTGACTCTCTCAAGGACCTCGACAGCCTATGAACTGTTTCACCACCTCCCTTCCTCCTAGCCTGAACCGCCAACTGAGGCTCATTTGGACATATTCGCAGGGAACCAACAGACCAGTGGATTTACAGTACTGTCCATCAAACCTACAGAAGACAGGCATCTTGGTCTGTATCTTTGTCTGGCTGATTGATTGACCACCCCACCACAATTGCACTCCCAGAGATTGCAGTGAGAGATTACCTTTTTGGTGAACCTCATCTTTTTTTTAAGTGGCCTTACCTTTCACTAAAAAAAATGAGACACTTGGGACATTGGGGGCGGGAATGTTTTTTTTTTTTTTTTTTTTTTTTTTACTTTCTGTGTATCATTGTCTGACTTGTTGTCATCAAGGTGAAATTTGTGTCACTGAGGACACTGGGCATCTGTTGTTTAGTGCTTTTAGCTGGTGGAGTCTCTATTATGTCAAGGCTTCTGTGCCTTAAAATGTTGCCCTTGCAGTGTCAGTGTCAGATTCAGGCTTATTTTCATTGGTTGATGTGCACGACTGTAGTATCTGCAGCCATGAGAGTCATAGATTTTAGGGGTAAAGCTTGTTTGAGCGAATACTATTCAGAGGTTGGTGTTGTTCCTCAAATATTGTCTTTGTCCCATTTCTTCATTGTGTCGCCATGTTTGTTGGTCTCCGTTGTCCAAACTTCACACCCCTTAATTCAGCCATCCCACCAACAAGCTGCATAAGCTAAAAATCTGTGGAACTTGTGTTAACTGAGGAAGTTCACAGCACAGTACTTAGTTAACAAGAAACAGCCCTGATTCAGAATAAGAAATGTCCTCTGAGGACTCCAGACTACATGCACTTCCTGTTTCCTTGGACACAACATTATTAAAAGACAATTAATCCCCTGCCCCTCCCAAATTTTATTTAATTTTTTTCTTTTGTATATGTATGAACTATACTCTGTGTGTGCCTCACTTCTGCGTGAAACTAAAAAATATGAAACAAAACAAAAAAGATGACAAAAGCATTACAGAGAGGATAAAAAAACAGTATGTTGGTAGAATTCTGATCATGTCATTTAAGTTGCCTGTTCTTTCTTGTAGCCAACTATTGAAAATAACAGGATTCAAAAATACAATTTACAATGTTCTAGCTCTAGACCGGTGTAGCACATGTGTGACTGTAATAATTTATGAAACCAAAATGGTAACTGTGAATTATGTATTTCTTTGTGCATTTTTTTAAAGCGGGGGAGAAGGTTGTTGGGACATGGCAGCAGCTGATGCTTGTGTCCAAAAAAAAAAAAAGAAATGAAACAAAACAAAAAAAAAATTGTTTTTGGTGGAATATAATGGAAACAACAGATGTTTCTGAAAAAGAAAAAATGGAAAAAATGAAAAAAAAGAAAAAAACAAAAAATATATGAATATATTTTTTTCTTAAGCAATACATTTCAGTGTGACTTGTGATAGAACATTTTTCTTTTTTTAGGTAATAAATAAAAAAACAAAATGAGTACTTCAGGTTGTCTCTGTGAGCATTCATTGCTTTCACTGCTATTCAGTGTAATACTATGAGAATCTATTTTACAGGGTAACATGATACGAGAAGCATATGAAAGAATAAAGAGGCTTTGCTTTGCACTGGTAAAATATCACCTTCCACTATATCAAACGCCAATATAATTGATGATTGGAGTGAACAACTGGCTGAATTTTCTGGACAAAACACATCCTGTCTAGGGACTTTTTCACTGCAAAGTCCTGTTAACATGTTTTTGTACTGGGGGTGAAAGGAGGGTGGCATCTCAGGCACAGACTAAACCAAAATGTTCTCCACATCTGTGAGTGCAGACCGACTCAGGATGAGATGGAATATGAAAGTGGAGTGACAGATTGGAGAGGGAGAAAGAGCTGTGCCTTGTGTGAAACCTGCTTCCTGACACATGTACTTACAGCAAAAGGTGTTTTGAAGCAGCACTTGTAGCTCCCTCACTTTTGTAACTAGTGAGGCTGAGAACAGAGCTTGACTTGCAGCATCAAGAAATTGCTAAAAAAAGGACTGAACATGAAAGGCCAGCTGTAAGTCAAAGCTTTGCTCAGAAAAGGCACCAATAACGGAGCATACACACTGAGAGAAGCTGCAGACATAGCATGATGACAGACAGTACTTCATTTTGAATTGCTATAGAGATTTTATATGTGATAATAATTCTTGCTTTGAAACGAAATTGCACTAACTCTTATTTAGACAAAGACTGATGTATTACACTTCTTTTAATGAAGCAAGAATTATCCAAGCCTAGCTAATAGCCTTGGGTTACTTGTATCTCTGCTATTTAGAACAAACACCATCAGTAGTAGCATATTAAAGCCATGCATTAGAGCTCAAGAGGCCAGGTGCCTTGTGCTGTGTACGCCTTCATTCTGATAATGGCCTTGAAATGTGTTCCTTGTCCTTTTCTGATGCCTGGGCTCTCTTCCTCTTTCTGCAGAGCTGATTCTGGTAATGACAGCCTCCTAAACAATGGCCTGTGAAGATAAGCAGGCACCCTTCTTCTCTGTCTGTGGCCTGTGACAATCATAGGGCCAGCAAATCTTGATTAGGGAAGCTCGATATAAAATATCAATGACAGCTCATTCATTGAGCGCATCAATAGCAGATGGTCATACATTTCACAGAAACCATAGACAGATATAGGAAAATGTTAAAATGGGAACAAACCATGCTATGTTTTCAATTACCATGCAGTGACTGAAACAGTAAGGTTTATTTAATATGCTTCACTCTGTTGTACAACCTACTTTGATACTGGGCAGCAGATTCTGTCTATGTTAATACCTAGTACTTACACTGATTGTGATTCTGCTCTTTTTGGCTGTTTACTGTTATCAGCATTTTGGTGGATATAACAAGAAGTACAGCGGCACACAGATAAATTCTCATGGTTTCCAGTCATACTGCAACTATCAAGAGCCTCTTCTGAGAAGTCACTGCCTATTTCTGACTGCATCTGACTGTCAGTCTCAGCCTCCACACTTATCTGCTGTTTTCTGCAAGCTTTCTGTCTGTGGATGTAACTGTCTTTAGAGGCAGAAAAGAACAGAGAGAGTGAGAGAGGCAGGCAGACAGACACAGATGAGAGAGAGGGGCTCAGCTGCCACCACAAACTGAAACCCTGTGGCTCTGGGATCGAGAGGAGTTCCACAGATCTGGGGTTTCACATGTTGTTGTGTGATTTAAGATAAGGCAAACTCAGCTGTATCCTCCCCTCACTTAAAAACACAGCCGCGCATACACACCACGCCCACACAAGTATAACGGAAAATATTCCAGGATGTCACGTTGCAAGAAAGCGAGTATCATATAACCTCCTCTCATAATGAAAGTTCATAGCATACTGTTAATGTGTACTTGCTGGTGTTTGAGTGTCCACATATATAAGCATGTGCCGAGTACATGCATGTGCATACACTGGTTTTTGAACCAGCATATTTCAAAGAAGTGCAAAATAGTGGATGTTCTTTACTGTAATGTAAAAAATGGTGTTTTTCCTGTATTTTATAAAATCACTGTCATCCTTTTAACTTGCCTGTATTACATCACCATTATCTATGAAGGCAAATTGTTTGGTGCTTTAGCCTCTTTACATTAAAGATTCTTTGCCTTTGCAATGTGGCTCTCTGTGTGGAAATCAGAGTTAAGCAAAACATTAAGTACTGCACACGGCATAACATCATTATGTGCATTTCAACAGTAAAAACTGCTTTTAATTTTCAAATCCATTGCACGTGAAAGCATGACTGTTACCCCAAAATGCTCCATTTTCCACTCGTTCTACTTTATTGTTTTCATGCATTTTACTCTCATTTAAGTAGATGCTTTTATCATTTTACATAAGGACAACAAACAACCTCTTTTCTCTGATGAAAGCCCCATCTGCACAGAGAGTAATGAAGCGAACACAGCAAAGATGCATTTTCTTCAGATCAGGACATAAACATCAGAGCTCTGTCTTACAGACTCCTCCTCCTCTGTAAGACCCAGGGCTGTTCTCATGGTCAGCAGGGACCTTGTTGTCTTTTGTCTATTTTTGTTTGTTCCCTGCACAGTTGAAAGAGAAGAATGGCTTTCTGTTTGGAACATTACCTGATGGATATTTATGCAGCTGTGAGGCTGTGAAGAAAACCTTTGATATCTTTTTCAGGCTCCACACACACACACACACACACACACACACACACACACACACACACATACAGACAGATGCTCTGTGAAACTCCAAACAAGCCATCACTGGGCCATTGCAGGACGAGTGAACGCACACATGCACACAGTACACTCCGAGGTGTTCAGCTGTCTATCCCCATCAGTGTGGAGCCGACTTCGGAGCTTGACCTCATGACCTGGGGGGAAATGGCACAGAGGTCATGGTTAAAATAAACCATGAAGACTGGATAAACAGGATGTGTACACCCACCTAGACATATGGCACACACTCATCAAGCACCACGAAGAGGGAAGAAAAGTATGTGGAAACAGTATTAGTACAAATGTATTGTACTGTAATATAAATGGATCAAGCTGTATAGCAATAAAAGCTTCGAGAGGATGTTCTCTGTGTTTTACTTTAAGATTAAGACAAATACTTGTGAGAGCGAATAATACATGTCAAGGTATTACATACGGCAAATAGAGTTTGAGAGCCCCACTGACAGATGATTGATGAGCTATCGGTCACTTATGCTTTCATTCCTGTCAAGCCTTTATGAGAAATTTTTCACACAGCTTGGAGGTCTTAAAGTCAAATGTAGCAATATTTGCATTTTTGGTTTTTAGTATTATCATTACTCAATGCAATAAATGCCATTGATGTGAGTTACAAGTGATTCAAACAACCTATAGTATACAATTACTGGTGCGTGGTTTCAAATATCATGTCACATTCATCAGCAGATAGAGAGTGTCCTGTTTTCACAGAATTACAGACCTTTCTCAATATTCATGTGACAGAATCAAGCAGCCTAATTTATTGAAATTTATTGTAAGTAATTATATATATACATTTGGATACAACTAGCCTCTGCCCTTTGGCCAAGTTAATCAAAATTATGAGATTTGTTCAGATGTGTAAATAGTCAGTATATGTGTTACTGGTGAGGAGTAAATGAAGATGGCACACAGCAAAGCACTTTAAGGATGAGTATACTTTGAGAAGCAGCAGCTCAAAACCTCTATGAGATCATAATACATGTAACGTAAATGTTAACATCTCTGCAATAGTTTATTCTGATAAAGTGAGGTAGAACAAAATCAGAGAGGTTTTAGTACAGGCAGTTTAGACGAGCTTTCCAATATGGCCATTTTGGCACAGTTTTGTGCCAAACTGTACCAATTTGTATATAACTAATGGTATTCAATACTTTTGAAACTAATAATTAAGTGAAAAGCACTGAATCTGCGTCTCCAAACTGTCACCTATTCTCTCTTGGGCGTCGTTGGCGTAATTCTAGGTTTCTTGCTCCTATCTTAAATGTAAAAACGCAGGGTTTTATCTCCACAACTGATTGGTCGAGTTGAGTGATCGGCACCTCGTTTGAATCGTTAGAGCCAATAGAATGACGCTACCACTCGCCATAATCAGATTGACAGCACGGTCAGCCAACCAGAATCCGTCAAAGGCCCTGTCGGAACACCAGGCTGCTGAAGTGTTGACCTTTTCGCCAGGGTCCTAGAGCCCACAGAGACACCCAGAATGATTTGACTGTAACACAGGACATCAGCCTAAACAGGATGTAGTGTGGATTTACTGGTAAAATATACACGTTTCACCGCAAAATAGCAAAGGTAAGGTAAACTTTACAGTTATCATTTGGCGAAGCGATTTATGTTGTTGTTGTGTTTTGGCTTCTATCTCTCGGATGCTTTGTCGTACCGTGTTTTTACGCACATTTCCAGAATCTGTGGAGTCTCTGACAAAGCAGTGGTGTGTGGAGTTTGATATTTAGTAATTCATTTATTGTCATTTTTGTTGTGTTGTTGTGAGCATGAAAAGCATGAAAGAGGGTTTATATAGTCTTGTAGCGCATTAATTTGATCTGGAACATTGCTGTATTCTTTGGGTATTAGTGTATTGTTTCAGGCTGTGTCCACTAACCGCTCCTCTAAGTCCCCAAATTTGGGGATTTTCTGGCTGAAAGGGTTTTAATTGTGATTAGTATTTGTAATGATTGCAGTGATGTGAGTTGGCCAAAACAAAACTATATATATAAATGCATATATAGACAAACAAAGAGAGACAAAGTAGAAATTGATGAAGGAAACAGCAATAAGGAAAGTTTCTGTCAACTTGAATGTAAAATAGTGAGCTAATTTAAAGCTACAAAGATGCATTCATTGACTTTGGACGTCCTGGTTTTGATTTTGCTTTAGTTATTTATAAGGGAAATGTGTAAAATATTCCACTTGATAATTAGCTAATATGATAGGATAGTCCTGTAGCCTTGTAAAACCTGTAAAACCTTCTACTACTACTAATAGTACTACCAGCAACAGTAATACATCAGGACTACAATTGCACATGTAGTCCCGATGGTTTTTAATTTCATATTAGGCCCTATTGAATTTTATTGATTTCTTCAGTAAAATTTACTACTTGCTTAAGCAAATCTCCCTTTTTGTTTTAATTATTTATATCACGAAAAATTCAAATTACTAGTAGGTATGATATTCATAATAGTGAATGTGAAAAAGACAGCCTGTTTACAAGTCTTACTAGGAAGATAATAATCGGTATATGTATTTTTTCATAATAATTGTAATTTTGGAAAATATTACTTTATAATTTCTTGTTGTGGCTGCCTCTGTGTGTTGACATTACCCATAGTGTGTGTGAGTGTCACCGCTGCTTACAAATTTAGCACTTCAGACGTTTCTGGCAATAGTCATATGTCAAATGCTCTTTTTGTTGGTGTCCTCCACCGCTCTCTTTTTTTCTTGGGAGGAGAAGATCAGGTAGCTTTCTGCAGTTGCTCCAGTGACCTTTAGCAGCTGTGGGGGTGAAATTGACTGAGCTTTCTTCACCTCATCCTAGTTCTCTCACTCTTTCTATCTCCCACCCTCTTTCCCTCTTTTATGCATGAATACAGCAGACCTTATAACAGACTTGCCATATAAGAGGTTAATAATCTTATTTTTGCATAAAGTGGTTATAGATTGAATGACATGGAAGCAATACAGTAAGAATAGCACAGGTCTTCCCTTCACAAACTATGTTCAGCATATGACCAGCATGTCTCAGCACAAAGGAACCCTGTCAACACAAACTTCAACCCTGTCTAATATATAATTATACACTGCAGCCTGGTATGGCAAAAAACAGCCACCTGGGGCTATACAGTGCAGCACTAACAAAGTATAAACCTGGTACAAAACATCATCTATAAGATCTCACAGTTTGGAGTCTCAAGAGCCTCACCTACAGTAGATACTCCAACTTGTTACCCAATCAGGCCTGTGTCTTGGTGAATTGTTTGAGGTGTTCTGCTGCTGCTGACCATGCTTCATGTACAAACAATGTGATTTTTCATGCTAAGCACTCAATCAAAAGGGCAGGCCAGCAGTTTGAATGCCTTCTTACAGGTATTCACAGCATCCAGAGCAGGCAGGGCAAGGGGACAGGAGGGAGGAAGAGATAGAAAGAGTGGCTGAGATAGGCATGTAAATGTATGTTTTTACATATTCTTCCCTGCCATCTTAGTTCACCTCCTCGATCCCTCTTGCCCCACTTATTCAGCCACCCTTACATTCATCCACCCTTGGCCCTCATTAGCGGATGTGGCGCTATGAATTATGGCATGGCTTTACAGTGTGCTGAAACAGCTGAGGTCATAGATGTGGACAGAGTGTACGCAGCCTTCAGTGCTGAATGTAAATGAGTTGGCCTTTCCCTAGCCATGAGACGAGTTGATCTGTGCATGAGCGTGTCTGCCCCTCCCTCTGAGAAGTGGGGCAGAAATCATACTAATCAGACCAAAGTATGTGGGACAGTAGTCAGTGTTTGGGACAGAGATTCTTCTGAGAGAGCCAAGGTCCCAGCTCCTTTTAAATACAAAATAGGGATACTTTTTGACAGCTACCTCTGAGTCAGTCAACCCCCCTTCCCTTTACTGCTGCCTTGCAGAGCATGTAGTGAGGAAACACCGGTTGTGTGTGTGGGTTTAACATAGTTTCCACTGACAGAAGGTGAATTTCAAACCTCCAAAAAAAGACAGAGTCGGCTGAAAGAAAAAAAATGTTCAAAGAAGGAGAAAAGCTTTAAAAATGCTTGTTTGTTGGGCTCTTGTGCAATGTACTGTGATGAATAAAAGCCCCAACATAATTAATATTAGGATCAAACAACAAACTCTAATCTAACCTAAAGCTTTGTGCTTTACCGTTTATTCCACGGCCCCTTGAATTCCCATGTCAAGTAGCATACACATTTACATTCCATTTAACTGTAAGTGGAGATAATTGTGTGCAAATGGGTGCCGCTGTGAATGGCTGATAGGGAGCATAGGGCTGCGTGTGTGTATACCAACTGCATGTGTATGGATGTTGTTAATAGTGTTTATTTGACTTTGGGGGAAGCCCTGTACCCATCGTTCATAAATCCCCATATATGGTAATGTAAACACAGCACTTCGTAACCCCCCAGGAGCGTACACACAAAAATGAATGAACACAGGAAGACCCACTCTGGCAGGAAGTGGCAGCTGCTGCCATGGTAACAAACTGAAACCTGAAGCAGCAAGGGAGGGAGACTCGCCTTTTTCACTGTCTTTACGTCATTTCTAGTAGGCTACTAAAAAGCCAGCAGCTGCACGGCACACAGTAAAAACAAAGATACAGGGAACTTTCAAATGCTTTGAGAAAAATGACAAGACAAATATTTTGCCACCTTTGTTTTTTCATGAAAATTATGCTGTAAAATCCCCATATGTTCACCACTATCAAAGCCAATGACTTAAAAGCAGCACTGCCAGAATTAACAGTAATAACGGTATATTATGAATATGTAAATGTCCTCTGCGTTAATGGAAAAGACCAAATGTGGTTGTAGCACCATTGTTTTGACAGCTTAATGGTGTGTGAAACGAGTACAGTTTTATTGTTTTACACCAGTGGTTTATAAATCGGTAATTCTGGCTAAAGATGCATGCTAGCAGGACTTAACCAAAAGGGAGCAATCAGAAAATTTAGTAAAATTATGCTTTGTGGCTTCTGAGAAAACAGAACAAAGCAATTATCACTGCCAGCTGGACGAGTTGACGATGGTACAAAAACTGGGAAATGGAGGGGGACTGTGGGGCTGCATGCATGCATTAGGGATGCAAAAAAAAAAAAAAAATGCCAGAAGCACACATGTCATGCTGTCACATTTTTAGGTCATGGCTCATATATAGCATGTCATAGCCAGTGGAACCGAGTATGTTTTGGTTCTATTACTCACTCTTCTGACCCATTTAGGATAAGCAGCCATTGTTGCAACTAATATCAGTTTATAAATAATAAATAAAGCAAGTCTCTGAGTCTCTGAAGAGAGAAATCTTGAGGTAACACAAATGGCCTCCCACTACATGGCTGATTTGTTGCCACTCAAAGAGTATAACACGTGTGAATCCAGTCCCTGCTGTCCTGGCTCAGCTTTCCCTTCACCCCCCTTCTCCCCCTTGCTGCCAAATTAAAAAAATATGCATCTATAAAGATTTATCCAGCCACAGCCTCATCCTTTGTAATTAGCTGTTGCATCTTAATGCTACTGCTGTATATTAGAATTGTAATTAGCTGTTACATCTTAATGCCACTGCAGTATATTAGAATTGAGGTTTGAGGAAAGGTGGGGCTCAGATTTTGTTTTGGCCCTAAAGGCTAAATCCATAGACAACCAATCTCTTTTAAATAGGGTTATTGGAGGGGATACAAGAGTGTGTCAGTGTGTGTTGGTGGGCAGGAGCTTATAGATAATAGGGCACATGCAAGAGGATAGGGGGACTTTAGTGGAGGTGTGTGTGCATGCAGATAGGGGAGGGTTGGGGTAAGCTCTGAGTCCACCACCACCCACACTGACCCTGTGTGGTTTGTATAATGGAAGGCTTGGCTTCAGTTTCACACACACACACACACACACACACACACACAGACACCTATGGACAAACATCTGCTTTTTTGGCCCTGCAATCATCCAGATAGACTTGTCCCCCACCATCCCTCCCCATCTTCCTTCTTTTTTCCTGCAGCAGTCTGAAAGACAAGGGACAGGTGCTGGTGCCTCGTGGGTTTTAGGCTCCTCAGAAACTGTCTTCCACTCATTAGCCCCTTGATGGAAACTCAGGATTGGTATTCCGTGTCTGTCAGTGGTTATGATTTATGATCATAAAGCTCTCAGAAGAGCCATACGTTGAGACATCTGTGTCTGTGGCAGTTTGTAGGAATCTTTGGTGTCAGCATTTGTGAGGCCAAATCGTGCTTTTGTTGGAATCTGTTAGATCACTGGTAGTTTATAGACAATACTATGTAAGGACTTTGGAAGATAGATGTTCAAATTTTAGATCAGTGAACCAAATTCTAGAGGTTCAGAGTTCATTAAGAACAATAATTTGGGGTGTTTTAATAACTTAAGATGGTTTTATTTTAAGTCTGATTGTGATAATGTGTATCGTGTACCGTTAAATGTGCTTTTTTTTGCATAATAATAAAAGTAACGCAAAATAACGACTGGCAGTTCCAGGCTAATTCTTGGAAATGTGATTAAGACCACTAAAAAGAGAGAGAGAATCTTTAAATGAAGATTTCGGCCGATTTATCGGTCAATGAATAAATATAACAAGAAAAAAATTTAAATGTATTTGTGTCGAGCCAAACATTAGTAAGAAAAGATGCATTTGGAACTGTACTGAACAACTAAATTCAGCAACAAATTCAAGGACAGGGAGGTGTCATTCAGTGTATCAGTAGCCATAAATCAAAATATGATTATGCACTGTTCATTTCCTTTAACCATGGATATCCATCCATCCATCTTCTATACCCGCTGTTTCATGAAAGCCAGGGTCACAGGGATCTGCTGGAGCCTATCCCAGCTCTCTCTCGGGTGCAAGGCAGGGGTACACCCTGGACAGGTCACCAGTCCATCACAGGGCCACATAGAGACACACAAAGACAGACAACCTCACACACTCACACTCACTCCTACGGGCAATTTAGATTCACCAATCAACCTGACATGCATGTTTTTGGACTGTGGGAGGAAACCGGAGTACCCGGAGTAAACCCACACAAGCACAGGGAGAACATGCAAACTCCACACAGAAAGGCCGGGTTGCGAACCCACAACCTTCTTGCTGTGAGGCTTAACCATGGATATTTGAAACGAAATGTAATTACTATATGCAATGGCCATTTCTCCATCCATGAAGTTATGTTTCACATTACGGAACATCATGTCAGTCTTTAAGAAGAAGTTATTTCCTTTATAAGTCCTTTTTGAGTGACTTAATTGTTTATAAAGAAGGAATGAAAACAATTACTCTTTTAACAAAGTTCACAATAATTTCTTGCTTGAGGCCACGTATGTTGAACAGATTTTGTAGGAGCACATGAAATATGCTTGGTTGTTTTTTTTGTGTGTGTGTGTGTGTGTGTGTGTGTGTGTTGCCAGTAAAGAGTTTGCAGATTTGTTTAATACAAATGTCTTGTTATACTAATAAAAAACTAAATGTAGGCAGAATTATTGCCAAATCTTGACACTATCATGTTTACATACGTAATGTAATTTATGCTGAGAGTGACACATCACCAGCCCTCTGGTAGATACCACTGGGTGTGATCCAATTGTCCATGGTGGGATCAGTGGATCATCTGGGACCCTCCTGCCATGTTGCTCTCCCTCCCACCTCTCACAAAACAGTGTGGGACCTCTGGTACAACAGGGGGGGCGATGATCAATAGGGATTTTGTGTGTTTGATTGTCTGTGTGTGTACATATGTGTGTCTGTGGTGGTTATTTGGTGTCTGTTTCCCAGGCTGTGTGTGGATTTCCATCTGCTGGGGGCGGGTTGGTGGGGAAGAGAGATGTGTTTTAGTTTAATGCTATGCTTGTGACTGATAGGGTGGTGGACCACAGCATGTGGGGGCCCAGGAGACCGGATCTGTATTGGCGTACTCTGTAGAGAGGCTTTCTGTTCCTCCATCGATCCCAACATGTCAATTAGACAGACTCATATAAATGTGCCCTTAACCTCTGCAGGCTGGTTGTACGGAGAGCCTCCCGTGTAAACGACACCTACACATCAGCCCCCGTGTCACCTGAGCCAGGGTGATACCAAAGGGCCTTCTGGGTTAGAATTTACAGAGAGCTTTTCCGCTGCACATATTGTTTTTCACTTTGACCCCAGCCTTTGCTTGTGAGCAGTCAGACAATGTGTGTGACACTGCAGACATGTAGGTGAATTACCTTTTATGGCTCTAACTTTCCCTTCGGTTTCTCTGAAAACCAACTGCTGTTTACAAAAATGAAAGCAGGGGACCAGTGTGCCCCAAGCTTGTTTTTTGTTTTGAGAGAAAAATGGTGATTTGCTGAATAATACCATAAAGCCCAGGTTGTTTGCTCCTGTGAAAAAGACATTTGATGTTGTTTCAGAAAGAAAAAAAAATGCACAGAGATGTTTTGCTGCAAAATCTTTAGGATTATTTCAACCACTGCAAGTGCAAATTACACATTGCAGAAAAAGAAAAACACTTTTTCTTTTTTCAGTTTTTCATGCTTGATTACTTGATGTTCATGAAACACACATGTAGAGCCAAACTGATTCATATGATACTGGCAACACCATCATAACAAACTCTTTTATATTAAAAGCAAAGGGATTGTGACATTTTTGGAAATATGTTTAGATGAGAATATTAAAACCACTGTGTGTAGAGGTCGACCGATATATCGGCCGAGCCAATTAATCGGCCGTTTTTTTGCACATTTTAATTAATCGGCATCGGCCCATTTCACTGCACATTAGGCCGATTTATAGGCAGGCACATCTGCGACCAGCTAAGGTTTTGTCTGAATTGTGCACGTTTCTACTTTCACATGCAAATGTCTTGTTGCACATATGATTTGTTTGCGCATAATCTTAGACTATGGACCTTCGAATTATAGCAGTGTCTGTCAACAAACATAAGGAGCGTGACAGGTTCTACAATAAATCAATCCTCAATAAATGTTTAATTTAAGCAATTAAATCACTTTTTATTCCTGGGCACTTTTCATTCGTTGTGAGATTAAGGGGGGAAAATGAAAATCGGCCAAAAGAATCGGCATCATATATCAGCCAATATTGGCATCGGCCAGAGAAAACCCATATCGGTCGATCTCTAGTCATGTCCATATAATCATACTGTAGGTGCCAAGATGCATCATCCTCAGCACCACATTTTGGCTGAGATTGCAACTAAGTGCTGCATTTTGAGTTTAATGCCAGTGTTATTTGACTGGAATTATTTCTGGATGTTTGCTGCTACGAAACAAAATCTGGTCAATGATGAAGCCAGCTTATTAATTCCTTGCTCTGGCGCATGTGCACATATTTTCAGCAGCAGCCTGACAGGACATGTCCTGTGCCTTTTTAAATAGTCAATATGTAGCTGGTCTCAGTTGTTACCTTAGCTTATCACAAAGACTGGACATGGGGAAACAACTAGCCTGACTTTGTATGAAAAAAACATTATATCTTATTTGACAATCAATAGAAGAATCAAAGTGTTCAGTCAGCTTTCTATTATATTTGCATTAGTTTTTTTTTTTTTTTTTTCAGCTGGGAGCTTCTTCTTCTTTTCCTTTCGGCTGCTCCCTTCAGGGGTCGCAACAGCGAATCATTTTCCTCCATCATCTCTAGTTTTCCCTGACCAAGTCCCTTCATTCAAAGTCCTTACTCTAAGACCTATCTCCTGTCCTGCCTCTTCTTTCTTTGCCCACGAACACGCCTTCCTCCTCTCCTTCTTCGACCAACAGTAGTCCAATTTCCACTGGTACCCTGTAAGTCAACAGCACTAGTGGCGATCCAGTGGTGATCCCGTACGGAAGTCATATTTGTGATTTGCATGTTAGAGTTGGCTTAAATTTAACGTTGGATGCCCTCCCCGACACAACCCTCTGCATTTACTCGGACTTGGGACCGGCTGGGAGCAGTTTCCAGAAAACCAGCAGCCAGGGAATAGTTCAGAGAACAATCCAGTCTTTCTTTGAGCTAAGCTAAGCTAGCTAGCTGCTGTCTGTAGATATGTATTTGACAAAGCGACATTACAACACTATCAATCATCTCATCTAATGCTCCTCCAGAATGTGAATAAGTATCAGGTATAGTCCAGAATGGTGTCTTTAAAAATAGTTTGTAATTCAAGATTGTTGCACTTACTGGTCTGACCACAAATGCATGACCCCATATAGACACTGTGTCATAGGCAGATGTTTGTCCATGTGAGGCCATAAAATTGACTATGTCCAAACAAGACCACCATTACAAAGATAGATTGGGGGTGAAGCCTCTTGAAGGTAATGACAGCAGTAACCCTCTGACTGGAGGTGATAAACACTACCTCCATCCCTGACTCCATCACCAATCCTGCCTCATATTCACTCCTAAACTCAACTCTTCACGCCTCCCTCCCCCTGAAGAGACATCCCTCTGAGAGCACGCCTTATCCTCCATCCGCCCCCTCCTGCCTATCCCTCTGTAGTGATCAGTAGGATTTACTGTGCAGTCGTCCACAGTTCTCAGTTGGTCGCACACACCCTCTGGGTCGATCCAGGTCGAATTCAATTTGTAAGATATTATGTATTGATCCCTGTGCTCTGTCCTAGCCCCTTGCCCACCCTCTGTGAATCTGTGGTAGCTGCTCATTGACCCACATGTATGATTGCTTGGATCATCATCATCATCACAGAAGTGTGGCAGTCTGAGCCAGTATTAGGCTTTGTGGCCTCAGGCCTTTGCTGGTGACCCTCTATTAAATCTGCTGCGCAAGATCCTTTACAAAACATCTAATACTGGAAATTAGAAATCAGCTTTAGATGATGGAAAAAATACAAACCAAAATCTGTTATTGATGAAGGTAAAATATAGATATGAGAAACAAATGCCAAATAGAGGCATTTTTCCTTTTTCCTGTCGCTTTATTTATCATATGTTTTATGGAGAAGAGATAACCAGACCCCCCCAGTGTTTCCACTAACCATCACATGCTGCCATTTAGCTTGGCCAACAGGCTCTAAATCTTTGAGATCAATAGTTGTTCCCCAGTCTCGTCATCAAACCCACAAGTAAATAATTTAAATGAGATAGTTAAGTCCATCGGAATATAAAGTATGTGAAAAAAAAAAATCCTTATTGTGAGTTGAATGTGCGATTTACGGGCATACCATTTACTGCAGTGAACCAGGGGAAACAGGAAGCTACCCTCTATAAATTTGCAGGTTAAATCAATAAACGCTTTGACTGGATAAATTGAGATCAGAAAAGCTTTTATGATTTTCCTGTTACATTAACATCAAATATTCAGGAGGCTCCAGATCACTTTCCCATTAGGCAGATTGTGGTATTAGTGTTGTCAAAACAAAATGGCAACCACACGTTCAACTCATTGCCTAAATATCCACATGTCAACAATGTAAAAAAAAAAAAAGCTCAGACCCAGATTGTACCAAATATGGTGCACTGCAAATGACTGACATATAAACAGATGAGCTGAGGTCCTGCATGGTTGCCACAGATAAGAGAAATAAGGTCATATACTAACAGGGGAGAAAGCGCTATGCCAAGGTGAGCAATGGCTATGACATTTCACAAACTAGGCTAATTCCCCTGAAAATTTAGAAAGGGCACATTGCACATTATTGCATCACGATGATCATGTTCAAAGCGTATCAGAGTCACTCTTTTTCTCTTTGCAGCACCTTTTTTTTTCTATGTCCAGAAATGTTCTTTGGTAAAGAAACATAAGCCATAAAAACAAGCAATGCCTAAATTACCACACTTCATGCTGTGCATTCTAAAACAAAGCTTGAAAAATGGTTATCCGCTGAAGTTACTGAATGGAACAAAGCAAAAATCTTTAAAGAGCAATTGTGATTTCAATTCTTATCTCTGCCAGATGCTGCACAAATATCCTTTGTCTCAAACAGAGGACATGAGAGACGCCGTGCATGCACATGTGTACTTGAGTGGATAGCAATGCATTCATGCGGGTATGGAAGTGTGTATATATGAGGGAGAGAGATGAGGCAGTCACATGAGTCCCTGCAGGGCGAGTGTAGGACGGTACTGTGGAGTTTCCTCGCCAGCATGTGGGATTCCCTCTGTTTACTCCTCCACTTCCTGCCCCAGCATGGAAGCATGAAACACTCTCTGTCTCCCCTGGCAGGAAACATGAGCCCGCTCTGCTTTATGACTCACATCATGACCTTCGGCCAAACCCTCATCACATGTCAGCTTAAGAAGTGCCCAGGGGAAAATTTTAATGCTTTAAGAATACAAATGGAAATGGATGCTGACAGTGTATTCATGGCTCTTTTCAGTGTACAGTATGTGTTTTACCAATTGGTAGAGGTCTACAAAAATTACAGCTAAGAAATGTGGAAAAACATGTTTGCAGGGACTAAAGGTAGTAGTGGCTGAAATTTGAAAAAATCTCCACCACAGTATGTTTTCCCCCCATCTTCCTGTGACTCTAATGGTATTTTCATTATGTTGAAAGGAGACATTTAGGATGAAACACTTACTGTTGCTACATTCACACAAAGCCAAGTAGCAACTTATAAAACGTCAGTGATGTGACGTAACTGATGTGGCAATTTTTTTTGGGTCTCAAATTTGTTTTCTGTTCTCCAGTGCACAGATAATATGCAGCAATAACTACAACTGTAAATGTAAAAGGTGTGATTTCACTGTAATTTTGCTTACAAACTTCTCACTCTGTCTCAGGTCCATACTGAGTTTATTATTGACCCTTCTACGCTTCCTAGCTACTGTTGATGGCTTTGAAAGAGCAGCACTCCTGTATTCATTTCTAATATTCAGCCAGGGGTCTTTTACTGTCTAAACTCAGCCAGCTCCCCTATTTTGAGTTAGCTGAGTAAAGGCAGATGGAGCATTCAGTTGGAAGTCTGAAACACAGCAGGAAAAAATTCCTTTGATATAAAAGTTTGGAAGAAGGACTAAAGTTAGAAGTTGGAATCAAAAGCCATATTTGGATTCACTCTAAACATCTTCCAGTAGGTCCATGTTTCAACCACAGACTGAACATCTGGACATAAATGAATAAATGTGGCTTCATCAGTGAGCACAGGAACCTGAAATTACTCTTCTCTTAGCTACCAAAACATTTTCACAAGCATTTGTATTTCACTGAATTGGGTTGAAAGTTCACTAAAACCACAATGACTTATAAAGGTTGATGCTACAAGGACTATCTGTCCAATATTAGCATTTAGAGATTCATAAGTTTCTGGCAAGCAATAAAGCAGTTTCTTATTTACTTAAAACTATATTATTAGTCCTAGAAAATTATTGTTAATCTTCTTGTAATAATACTTTTGTATAATGTTGCTACCCACAGCAATTTAATGCTCACTTGTTCTTAAAACTGGGATAGTTGAGTAGTTTCTTCTGTCTGACCAGTTTAATAGAAGTGAGAGCAATGATCTTCATTAAGTTAGATTAAATCATACATGAAGTCACACATAAATCACAAAAGTTATGGCATTTTATGCATAGGGAAGCATCCATCTTTGCAAAAAAAATCCATGTCAGTCAGTTGTTTTTAGGGTTTATCCTCTGCTGATCTGGAATGTGTATACCAGATCTTGAAACAGTCTATGTAGTGGATGTGGAGATAGGATAAATGGTCTGGTCACCACAAATATTTGTACAAAATGCTGTGGCAGAGTTATTTAGATATTTTAGTCGGGATCAAAGCACTAACCTAACTAGCAGGCTATAATGACTAAAAGTTTAGAAAAATATGTGTTTTTTCAGTAGGAAAAGTAAATTTCTCTTGCCTCTAATAACTGACACACTAAGTCACTGCCATTTTATCTTCATTCTGCTTCTCTTTTTTAGAACCCATCACAGACAACTCTCAAACCCTCAAGCTGTGTCACAATGTATAAGCACTGACTGAGTGATGACTGGCTGTTCTTGACTGTCTTGGAAGTGTACTTCCTTCCTTCCTCCTCTTCAGATTTTAGCTGAGTTTGTTGTCAAGGGCCAGCAGTCAGAAATTGCGGATGGTGGTGAGCCTGGACTGCATCAAACACACACCAGACGCTGCAGCAGCCGGAAGACAGGCAGGAACCGTGAAGCTCTGTTTGGCTCTGTCACTGTCTACCATCAAAACACTGACCTAGAATGAGCACTGCTCTGTAGTCTGGGCGGGAGGGAGGGTTGTCATGTCAGGCAGGTGGGGAGGCATGTTAAGGCAACATTCAATCTGCTTTCTGTCAGCGTGTCTGAACATAATGTTAGTACAATGCTGAACAGAGTCAAAGTCAAGTAACGACATTTTTTTTTTCATTTACTAGCAATCACCGATTTCTTAGTGCAGAGCAACTACAAAATATGGTACATGTCAATTTTAAGAGGGAAAAGGTTATTTTTCAGATGATGAAGATAGATTTTCCACTTTCCTGGTTATAATCAAAGAGCATAACTATGAAACCAGGTTTTCTCTCTGGTTTCCCCCCTGCAGCTTTTTGACATTTAGCAGAGCTCTCTTTTGACTTAATGACCTGTGAATGGAGAGGGAGGAGAGGAAACATTTGTGATTCTTGTTGCATTCACGTGATCACTGAGCTTTCTATTATCTTATTACTGATTTCTGTATTTAGAAAGAATGTGGTTTGTCATGTATTTAAAGGAAAAATCTCACCACCAAGAAATCTTGTGTTTACAAAGCAGGTATTTGAAGGACAGTCATTTAATGTTATTGACTGATGAATTGGAAACTGCATTTGCTCACCAACTGTCTAACATTTCCGCATCCAAATCCAAACATGTCAAATCTGAACAAGTATGGACAACATTTAATCCAAACCAAGCTTAACGAAGCCAGACCATGTCATGAGCAAACCAGCACAGACTGAACTGGATCAGATCAGCTGTCAGATGTTCATCAGTCTACACAGATTGCCTCAGACAGTCTGGAAAATATTGATCTCTGATTGATCCAAGGGTCTGTCCATCTGCTTGAGCCAGACCTTAATGCCACTGAGTACACAGGAGGAAGAGATGGGGAGGGTGGGAAAGAATAGCAAAGCAAAGATGAAACAGATAAGAGCACAGATAGGATGGTACATGAGGAACTGGAGGTAGAGTGGGAGGGGAGAGATAGTCTAGCCACTTTAGTCTGGACAGCTGGTGCTGATAACTAATCTGCCCATTCCTGGTGCTTTTTGTAAAACATGAAACCCAGCAACCTGATAGCATGAATTAATAAATGAACAATTTCTTCTACAATGGGGCCCCCTGTTCCATCAGGGTTTCTTTACACAGACACAATAGATGCTTAGTGGGGCCCACATGGGTGTTCATTCCCTGAAGTACTAACTACACAGGCCACTGGATGACTGAGAACCACTTGATCAAATAATGACACCAAGAGTAGATATCCTTGCCCATGTAGCCGTTTGAGTGATACACAGTGTAGAATCTGTAAATAGCATTTTGGAGAGAACTGGCCGCCACTTCTGTGTTTCTTTTTTCGGTTATTTAGTGCAGGCCTAATAAGCAGTGTGGGTGGTGAATGAGGAACCATTAGCTCAATAGCTGAATGAAGCAGCCGCCTCTTGCTTCTTTGGCAATGGGGACACCTGCACTGAGAGACAGGCAGGGTGGGAGGGGCAGAGAAAGAAGAGCGTTGGGGTTAAAGGCAGAAAGGCTTAGGTGAGGAGACGGGTGGGCTACGGTAAAGAAAGGAAGATGGAAAGAGAAACTGGTCATCAACTGGTGCATCTTTCCATAAATTCATGATATCTGATTGGCTCTTTTCATTGACAATGTATGCAATCATATCTCCTTGAAAATTTACCTTGTGTCCTGTACCGCCAAGGTAAGTAGCTGCTTTACTTTGCTTATCATAAAGAATGGAAGCAGGGGGAACAGCCATCCTGACTCTCTACACACTAAGTCACTGTCATCTCATACCTCATCTAAACAGACCATGTTAATCAGTAAGCTTTTTTTCCCTTTGGAGAGAACCAGACTAGCTTTTTCCCATGATCTTTATGCTAAGCTAAGCTGCTAACCGGCTGCTGGCATTAGCTTTATTTTTAAAAGACAATTGAAGAGTGGTAACAATCTTTTGTCTATATCTTTGAAAAAATCACATTCGCCAAAATATAGACCTATTCCTTTAGATGTGCTTGTTCTTATGTCCTACCAGAAAACTCATATCCTGGATGTGTATTGTGCAATTGATGAAATAAGGTGAAAACAATGAGACCAAGGCACTGCGGGTGCTGAGTGAGCCTGTCAGAAAGCAGATGTATGGCAGGGCAGATGCAGCGAGAGGGAGCGTGGGGTAGCACAGATGTGGGGGCTCTTACAGGCGTGGCCAAGGTAAGCTGGCTGGTGGGGCACTGGAGAGAGGAGAGGAGCAGGCATGCGAGCTATGTGATCATTATCAGAATACACAGGGGCCGTCTGTTCTCCACCCTGCCCGGGCAGGGAGACGCAGGGCTGGCTCCCTGAGCAGGTGTGCAGGGAGGTGAAACACACGAAAGAGTGGGTGGCTGTGGGGTGGGGGTGGGTGGCGAACAAACTAAAGGAGGAATGAAGAGGAAAAGAAAAGACAAATTAGAGACAGACTGAGGTGAGTATTGACAAAAGGACATAGGGTCTTGATGACATCATGGCTGCGAGCGATCGTATGCAGCTGAAATGAGAATAGAGGTTAAAAAGAGGTGGAGGAGAAAGGCACACAGGCCTGCTGGAAGCCATCCCAGACATTAACGTATATCGCATGGCTCAATAAGGAGCTCAGACACTGGAAGACTGTATGCCTCGCAGCATACGTTTGTATGGTTATATGTCAATATAGAAGCAGCAGAGTATCCAAGGAATCAGAAGGATCAATGGAGAAGAGAGGTAAGCGTAACTGGATCACTGTGACCTGCAGGTGACCCTTCATCACCAGAACCTATACACATTATGTCACCTGTCCCATGGACGCACACTGTCTGTTTCCCTCCTTAAAACACATGCACATACACAATTAGCCTCCTACATTTTTTGTGACATGCTTTTTCCCCATTTCTTTCTTACTTATTTTCATCTTTATTTCCTTCCTTACTGCACTGAGTAAGACAAGTGTACGCTGTTACACTTTTTTGTGAGTTCAAAACTTTAAGAGCAGTTACTGGAAGTTGATATTTTTGATCCACTCATGGGCACAAATGTACATTTCACAGTACTAGTAATTTATTCTAGGATATTTCTCTTTTTTGGAGCCAATGAGTTATACTTCTAATATCATGATTATAAATGGAATTTAAAAGAAAAACTGTTCTCAGGAAGGCCAAAAATGTACCTGTGGTGCCACATCTGTGTGTTGAGCTAAAAATATCCTTCTTGTACTTGGTCTAAAGCTTTGAAAGGGCTATTTGGGCATGTGACTCTGCGCTGCAACATAATTAAGCACTGATAAATCAACAGAGATCAGCAAAGGCCCAGTCTGGTACACACACACAGCCACTGTTACCTTGTCAGCTGCTGCTGCTTCTGGTAAAGAGTGCAGGCTGTGGGAGTGCAGGGACATTTCTTGCGAAGGGAAGTGGTGGGTTTTTGTGGTCTCGTTTTAGCCCTATGTGTTGAGAAATGGCCGAGTGCTGCTTTCATTTCGCACTGAGAGGCTAGCAATTACTGTGCGGGTCATGTGACTGAAATGCATGGCTTTTTACTGCACCACTGAGGCCCTCAGAGGCTGTTACGCCAAGAATGAAAAATAAAGAGAGGTCCCCTTCACCCCTTGCACAAACTCAGACACACATTCACACAGAGCAGCTTTCAGCCCACTATGTGCATGCAGCTTATCTTTGTATTTAACAGTCTCACAGTAGTGAAATGAATGGAATCACCAATAATGCTCCAAATTTTCTTGAGCTAAAATGGCCTCAACACACCATGCTCTTATTGTTCTCCGCTGTATCTGCACATGGAAATATGGATCAATATCCAGAGACAATGGATGACCAGCAGCATCAGATGAAAAGTAAACATGCATTTAATTGGTGGAGAGTTGTCATTATATCAGCATGTGTGTTTCTTTTGCAGGCGTGTGAAGTTCTCATTGTGTGTGCTGCCTCTTACTTTGTTTCAAAGTGCTAATTTTTTTTCTTCCTCTCCCACCGACGGTCTTTTTCTGCTCAAGGAGGACATTGATGAATTGCTGTGAGGCGAGCTGGAGAGGCACAATTAAGATTCCATCAGGATAAAGGTAAAGGTAAATTATTTACGTTAACAAGAAGCCTCAGCTCACCCAAACATTCCTCCACAAATGGAGAAGAAAAAAAATGCCCCTCGTTCTGGAAGCTGGAGGAGCCGGCTTCCGTAAATTGTTTGTGCTTCTAATTAATGAGCCAAGCAAATGTTTGTGTATGTACTATCTGTGTGTGTGTTTATATGTTGGGTGTGTTAAGGTGGAGCTAGAGTACGGTCGGGGGTGAGGGTGGGGGACAAAGAGGAATGATGTAGTGGGTGGTGGATGAAGAGTTTTGCTCATTAAAATAGCCTGTCAGGTACAGACACTGTTTGACTTTGTCAACTTGTGTTGGAGCTCTCCCACTTTACACTGTTTCCCCTTTCAATGCAGAATGAAGGAAAAGATGATTTAGAATTGTATAACTAATTTTTCAAGGTTATTTAAAATGAATGCTGTTTGCAGGATTTCAGCTCTTTAGTGGTACTATGTAGACTCCTGCAAATATACAAAGATGACATAACTTGCTAGTAAACAGTTGCTACTAACCCTTAAAGGAAAATCATTGTGTATGTGTGTATGCAAAATGTTATTGTTAGCTTTCCAACTTATGCAGCCACAGATACAATAAAAGTCTCCACACAGAGATAGGGACACAAGAGTGAAACTAATATGGAAGGAATCAGAAACATAAACAGATGTGTGTTAAAGAAGTCACAGTGGAAAACTTTCTTGACTTGAAAACTTTGGACTGTTTTTCTTTCACCACTTTCCAAAACAAACCTTTCTCTCGTGACATTTGGATAACATTTCTAAACTGACAACCTGTGTTACGATTAGGTTTGTTTGGAACATATACATGCAAATATTTACATACTTCCTGAAGATTCTAGTGCTGTGTCTTCTTTTTTTTGTGTGCATTAGTAAATGCTTGAGTTTTTTGGCAGCACACAGCCTCCAGCTCCTCTTTTTCAAAGCTTAGAAAGCAGAAATCATACAAGGGACATTGATAGCATGTGACCACTCAAGCATCTTAGAAAATATGTCCAGTCACTCTTCCTCTGACAGTTGTTTGCTTAATGTTGTGGAACAAAGTAAATTAAATGTTTTTCCAATCTACTGCAATGTCTTAATGGTTCATATTTACTCAAGTACTAACTTGGGAATTATTTACAGTACTTGTTCTTTACTTAAGTATTTGACTGCTTTGTTCTTCTACTCCCTTGAATTTCACAAGAAAATATACTTTTTAGCTCAACAACTACTTACTATACTTTTCATGAACATATATACTTGGGATGTGCTAAGTAATTGATAATTTGGTTATTTAAAATGGTCAACGTCATCAATGTTTTGCTTTTGTTTCTGTGGAGAGCAGGTAGAACACTGCAGCAACGAAACAAACTGAGGAGTGCTGTTATCTTACTCAACTGGAGCCTGAGGCTGAGGGCTCATTATGCCGACAGAGCTATCGTTCTTTGGTTCTTGCAGCATTTATAACATTTCAAAAGTAAGTATAATGGCTATCCCTAATATATACTCAAGCAGTTGCTTCCAAACAGTAATCCTCATTAAAACTCTAATTATTTGGGATCCCAGGTCACAACTTTCAGATGTTTATGAGTTGTTATCAGTTTCACCAGGGAGAGTTCCGCTCTCAACTTCTTAGTTCTTTAAATGTCAGCATGAGGTTCACAGAGGAAAATTTATGCAATATTATATAAGATTAGAGAAAAGTGTGTGCAGCACAACTTTTTTTTTTATTCATCCTTACACTTCAAATCATCTTTCCTCATGTAGCATACAGTATATTTTGTGAAACTTTGGATGGGGCTCATTCTCTAGATTTGATTAATACTGTTTTGTACAGAAAGTAGTTAAAATTAGTCCCTGCCTCACCAGCTACAGCAGTAAAATGACACATGAATGCATTAGTAATGACGATCTACCAGTGTTAACCAATAGCCCTGTTTCTCCTTAAATACATGTTGATAATAGTTATGTAATTTACATTTGGAAAATTCTGAATTATTAGGCTGCCACTTATATGTGGCGTTTTTTTACATTTTAGTATCAGTACTGTCCGCTTAAGTACCATATCTGAGGACGTCTAGGACCATGAATTTTGTGTAGCAGCTGCCGCTATGCCACGTATTTGTAAAGTTTCCATAATGTTCTTTAGATGTAAACAGGCCTTTTTTCCTTTTAGCTTTGTTTCCTCTTTAACTTCATCACTGATGTATGATTTGCAGGCAGAATGATGCTCAATGCCACATGAGTCTTCACAGGCAGAGATGCCCTTGGGTTGAGTTGCCTCAGAGTTTAGGTCCTGTGTGTCTATGTGTGTTTGCAAGAGGATGCGTGTGTTTCTCTCAGTGTGTGTTTGCATATTTGCACAGCTGTGTATGTTTATACCCACTGATGTATGTGTGTGCCTACACATGCTGAACATGTAAGTAAGTGTGTGTGTGTGTGTGTGTGTGTGTGCGCTTGTGTGTGCAAGCGTGTGAGAGAGCCATGGAATGAGAGCGAGAGAGAGAGATAGTGTGTGGGTGGGATACGTTTTGACAAAGTTCCCCATTTTTCAGAAATAATCACTTGTTCCCGTTACAGAGACAGAGTCGTGTGACTCCAGGGCTGCTGAGAAGGCAAAGCCAGAAAAATCTCTCTCTCTCTCTCTCTCTCTCTCTCCCTCTCTCTCTCTCTCTCTCTCTCCCTCTCTCCCTCCTCTCTCACTCCTGGTCCATCAGAGCCTCATCCTTGTGGCTGCTAACGAGGGGGTGTGGTTGTCACTGGAGGCGTTGAGGCTAAATTACCATATTAATTAGCTCATTCTCTGACCGAAAAACACAGAACTGAAATGTCACCGCAGTCACACTGGCCATAGGAAACACAATTAGTGGAAGTCATTATTGTTTTAGCAGTGCCCTGTGTTTCTCACTCCATTTCCTCCATTCCTCCCACTCCTCAGCTCTTTCTCCTACTCCCTCATGCCTGTCTTTGTTGTTTGACCTGAACAAGCCTTCCTGCTTGTTTGCATTGCAGCGCTCTTATAGGAAGCATGTAGGATGGAGTTTGTCACATACTGCAAGTGTTCATGTCTGCTGTGAATCCGCTGCCTGTGCCTTCACTGACAAGACTCATCAGTAAGGTTTCACTTCCATATACTAATGATGTCAAGCTGAGAAAATCTTCAGGGATTTCTAGTTGACAGGCATGGTGTGCTGCCGGTGAACAGGGCAGTGTGTTTTTTTTTATTATGACCTCTTCCCAAACATCACTATTTCTCCCTGCATTGGTCTGCTACTGCTACATACATATAGCATCTCACGCTTCCTTCCAAAGGCCTAATTACACTTTGCTGTTGTCACTGCAATTGTATAGTTTCCAAGACAGCAAGTTGTTCATACTGTTTTCGAGCAGTCAGTTTTCAGCCATGGCAATTTGTGACCCTGAAACTAAAAAAAGAAAGCTGCACTCAGAAAAACACGCTTTATCTGTCATAAATGCACAGCAGCATTTAATTAAATTAACTAGCAGTGTTTTGTAGTGGTCTTTAACCGTTCCATCCATTACAGACAAGCTCTTACATGCTGTGATCAAGGAGACGTGGAGGTTTGAGTTAACAAAATTCAATCAGGATTAGTTGGTGCATAAAATCCAAAGTTCTAGTAACTGGTGACTGAAGGATTAATTCTCATTGCAGATGAAAAAAATGTGTAGATCTGACCCTGAACTGCTGTCTTTGTGTTATTCTATGCTCTCAGTATTATTCTCATCATTGTGAAATTAAAAATACTGCACAGATATCAGTCACTTCAGAGGGTGCCTCTTGGAGGGTCGTATATGTACCTGTAGGTCAGGGTACACTTATGCATGCATTTGTATAGTGCCTACACGACTTTGGTCCCTGCATAGAACAAGGAGATGAACACTGCAGGCTGGCGTTGGACAGAAATCACTTTCTCCTGCTGTGTCCTAATCTCACACAGCCAGTCCACTGTCTCATTAAGCTAATGGATGTGAGGAGCACAGAAGTTAGTTAGGAAAGGTGGAGACATAATGGGCTGTCATTATAATTCAAACAAATACAACTCCTTAATGGGGAATTTGATTATATTGTAGGTGTTATTTTTAGATATCAGTGGACTGTAAATCAGTGCCTAGTTTGTGATTTTTGAAGATCTCATTACTTAGATTTTTTTTTTTTTTGGTCAAGATTTTCTCCTGTTTTCCGTAAGCTTGATGGAATGCAGCCTGGCTTTGTAAATCTAGTCCTGTCCTGTCCTTTGTTGTCCAGTCATGTACTGTCTAGTTCAAATATCAGTAGGTAATCTCTCAGGTTAATGAGATGCATATGTCATCTCAAGAATTGCAACAGGTGAAAAAACTCTTTATGCTGCAATTTGTTTTGAATTCATTTTATGCTTAAATATACAGTATGCCCACTAACACATGCAAAACATTTCTGAGGAATTAAAGTATTATTGTAGTTTATTACGCCTAATTCTTTTCCATTTTGGCTTTCATTGTTATAATAGTTATAATAACCCTCCACTCAACAAGTTCATAGTTGAGATCTTTGAACTAATAAGTCCTCCAACCCAAACAACAATATGTCAATTGTCCTTAATGTGACCCATAGGATCCTTTCAGTAGCACGCCCATTAGACCTTTGTTGTCATGGTAACAATCATATGCTCCATATGAAGGTTCCATCAGCAAGCTTGCCAGACCTTCATGGTTACAGAAACAATAATAAACACACGGTTATGATTGTAGAGCATCACAGTTTCATTAGGTCTGGCATACAAAAAATATATGACAACTTGGTAAAACATCATGGTTTGGGTTAAAATTACATTCATTGTCATGGTTACAATAATAAACGTAATTTAGGTTGTGAATGGTCATGGATAAAATTCATTTCTTTCTTTCAACTATAACACATTACTGCTGGTTGTAATAACCTGCTGACACAAAGGATGAGGACTTCTTTTTATGTGTGTTTATATATTTTAAACCCTTTCGGCTGCTGCCTTCAGTGATCTGGATGATCCAGAGGAGCTGCAGATGTCGATGGAATGATTAGGTACCAATGATGACATGTTTTATTCATTAGCATCATGATCATGTATGCAGTCATGTATAATGTGATGTGTTTACGCAAGTTTGTGTGCTATAACTCTCCTGTGGCCTTTCACATGGACACACCAGTGTAAGAAGTGGGTCAGTCCCACTGTCGAGTGGTGAGATACAAGCAGTGACAGGTCCATAGGAGGAGGCACACAGGGCCTCAGTAAATCAAAGGCTGCATCTCATGTAGAAGTCAAGGCATCCACTACATACACGACATATATGCTGCATGCTGCATATGTGGGTGGACTGAGCAGAGAGCTAATCAGATGTGTTATTTGTAAGCGAGGCAGCTCACGGAATATGTGAGAAATCCATCTTTGACCTTGAATCTCACTTTCATGCTGCTGCACTTGACAATTTGTCACATGTGGTCCTATTTAGACATGTTTTTGAAAGACAAGCCAAGGGGCTATGGGAGAGCGAACCCTTCAGAACAACACATGATGGATCAGAACTATTTTTTTGAAGCAACAACGGATGATTAGGTGGCTGCTTCGCCAATTTATATTGAATCTATTTAATTTTTATATAGACACCCACTGAAATTAAGACAGATATTACAGTCTACACTGATTTACTTTATAGCAAAGTATGTGATTTTTTTTTCTTTTTTTTTTAAGGTTCAGAAGGAGTTTCACATATAGTATAACTCAAAGGTCTGAGTTGATTTTGTTTGCACAGTGGGGGTGTTACTCTTTTCTTCTCTTCTTCCTCTCCATCCCTAATAGAAGATGCCGTTAGAAGTCTTCTCCAATGGGAAGAATGCGACAGATCCCACATTGTTCATTGTTTGTCTCTTTTTGAAAAGAAAGACAGAAAAAAAAACTTCACAATGGTGTGGGCTGGGATGGGAAAAATGGAATTACAAAGATCACATTTTTATCCTCTTTGATCTGATGTGTTAAGAGAGGGTTTTGGTAAGTTTGGTGTGTGTGGATGTTGGAGAGGGGGTGACAGTGTTTGCATGAGTGTGTCATGACAGGAAGTAGGAGGAAGAAAACAATGTATATGAGAAAAATGGACAGGGAAAGGAGAACTGGGGGGGAGGGGGTTGGTGCTGTGGAGCTGTCCTTGAGGGTTTGAGATGCATAAAGGGAGGAGCTGCTCCATGCAGGGAGAGTGGGCTGTTTATTTACTGCAAAGAAGCTGTCTCCTTCAAGGGCTTTCCAGGGGAACTTGTCCCCCATCACTACCTCAGCTTCTGCACCTACCCTCCAGCTAAATGCCCCAGTTAAGCTCCACACTGCCAGAAAAGACAGAGGAGAAAGAGAAAGTGAAAAAGAAAGAGCCCTTGGCTGTGTTCTCTTCTTCCCCCGTCTGGAGCTGAAAATGGGGGAAACCACGCAGCGCTTCTGCCTCGGCACTAAGGAAAACAAGCAGACTCCTAATGCCAAAGAAGTGCTTATTAAATCCCAGGCATCCATGCAATTGCACTGTGCAGCCAGTCAAAATAAGAAATTGTTTGTTGTTGGTTTATTCACCCTGCCTCCCTCTTGTTCCACATGCTTTCTTAACCTCCTCTGAATCAGCCTGGACTTTCTGTTTTCTCTGTTTCATTCTCCCCCTCCTTCCTTTCATCTTTCTGTTTGTGAGAAATGATGTGTGGCTGGGGCAAAAACATGGGACATGACAGCCAAGCAGGAAAAACATGCAGATGTGACAGTATGAGAGGGCCACTGGAGGGCAGAAAGAAGGAGGGAGTATTAGAGGGAGAAAATGACAGGCACAAACAGAAAATCTGATAGAACTGAGACAAGACTTCACAAAAATACTGTGCATGATAGAAAGAGAGAGAAAGAGCCTGAGGGATGAAATATTTGAAATAGTGAAGTGAGATTGTTAGTGTGGAAAGAGAGAGAGAGGGGGTCGGGGTACGCCGTGAAGTGCAGACTGTGGGGGCGCATGTTGCTGAGGTGGCCCAGGTCCCTGGTGCCCTCCTGTTTCATGGCTCTCACAGCCTGTCAGTGAAAACAGCCGAGCCATGTAGACAGCTGTGCTCAGGAGGCTGCGGGGGCGAAAGGAGAAGAGAGGAGAGAGGAAAGAGGAGAGAAGAGAGGAGAGGACCTTTGTTTTCCGTTTTGCTCCTCATCTCCATCAATGCCCTCATGTTTCCCCAGGCTCACTCCATATCCATTCCACCCAAATCTGTGCTCTGCCATGTTTATATGAAAAAGTCCCACAAAAGAAACAAAAGCCTTGCTTAGGATTCAACACCCTCAACAATATTTATATCTGTTTAGTGTTTGTTTTTGCCATTGTCACTCAAATTAAATAGAGGTTGAGTTCTGGCAACTGGACTTCTAGTTTGTTTGTTTTTTTGCCATGACTCAACCTCTAGATAAATTCACCTGGACGACTGGGAATCTCCACTCAAGTTAAACCATGTAGAATAAAATACCCTCCATTCTGACTGTGGGTACAGTGAGGGTACAGTGCATGTTGAAGCAATGGCTGTGCATATGTGTGTGCACACTCTAGGACATTAAATAGAAGAAATCAAAGTTGGAAGCGTTATATTGTGCAATAGATGGGCAGGTCTCTCAGGCTGCCATTTCCACTCACTTGAAATTAATCACAGGTTTGTCCAAGTGATTTTTATTGGCTCTAAAAAGTCCTAGCCACAGGCTAATGGGAAAGATCCATCCTCACTCCCACAAACAATGCATGTTCCAATGTTGAGACTTAAAAGACTATGACAGCTTGTGATCCAGAGCGTCTCTATGCGTTAGGCCCTTTTTGTGTTCACGCCCTCCACATCAGAGGGATCACACAGATCAATGCTCCCCCTTCTTTCCTTTGAAGGGACAAGTGCTGTTCCCGAGGTGGCCTCCCACCATACCCTCTTCGTCCCTCATAAAGCCTTCCGCTTACCACCCCACCTCCCCCTCAGCTCCTCCAGCCTTTCCTGCCAACACGGCATTGTTTACGAGCATCCTCTTGAAGGACAGGTTAATAGAGGACCTGGCTCAGCTCAGGCCCGCCTGGTTCTCATTCGCTCCCTAATAAGACATTTCATCTTTTACCTTACTGCCTGGTCACCAGCAGCAAAGCTCAGCCCAATAGCACGGTGTCCGGTTCATGCATCTGTGTGTGCTCTGGTCTCAGTTCTATGGTGGCTTTGAGGTCCAAAAAACAATCTAATTTCACAATTCAGATAAACAAAGCTAAAGAAATACATTTCAGAAAACACTGTAGCAATTCAGACACACAGCATTTCAAGTTCAGCTTTGTATATTGGTTGTGGACTATTGGACTAAAACAGTGCTTTCCCATGTGGCTCACAAATAAGCAGTACTGTATATTGAAGTCTTTGCAGCAATTCATGATAACCTATTAGTAAATGCAGTAAAACAAGGTGCAGATTGTCATTTTCTACTAGTAGATATACATGGTCTCAAATCCTCCCCAGTGCATCCCTGACCCCCCGATACAGAGATACAGCAGGTTTGTTGACATTCAATGTCAATTGAACTAATAGCCTGGTGCAGCCCAGTGTGTCCAATGTCTCTATGTAATATGTCATAACTAATTTAATGGATATGTCACATTCTATAATTATAGATAGACTTTAATAAAGAAGGGTATAATTCTGCAGAAGGATGGCAACATGTTAAGTACGATAAATGCATCATGAGGGGAAGAAACAGTAACAGATGTACCTTATCCTTTATTCCCAACTGCCCAAGAAGAAGGTTCATCTTGAGGAATCTCTATAACCCTGGATTTTTTTTCTTTTTTCTTTTTTTTTTTTGTCTGTAATGTAAAAATCCTCATCTTGTGCAAAATTTATGCAGCTAGGGGGGAAATTGGGGTTAAAGCTTTTCAAAATGAACATTAACTCATATATTCTACACCCATCCACCACTTCAGATTTCACAGTTTTACCTTTTTAACCCAGTACTTGTGTTGCATGCTACATCCTACATAGAAATTGAATTTTGGCAGTGCACTTACATTCCAAACAGAATTTAGAAAGGTGGCACATATCTACTGTACCTTTTCTATTTTTTGATGTTATGTCTTTTTTGTGTGTTTATGTTTTCCAACATGCTGTTTTACTTGTTTTAATTGTTCACATGCATACTGAAATGTTGTGTTTTGCACCACAGGGTCACCATACAGCCCACAATTAAAGACAGAAGAAGAAAACCAATGAAAGTGCTTTCCAGCACACAAGGTTACCCTGTAAATCAGCTCCCAAGGACATAATAACAACCTCCTGAAAACACTGAAACACAAGGACTGTGATCTTTTTACTGGGGGACGAAAGACAGGAACTTGAGGAATAGAAAGCCAGGCCTGGTCCATAATGCTGAGGCATTCGGTGGTTTAAATCACCTTGACTGGCCAAGCTCTAAATGTGAGCCAGCTTCCTCCTGTCCAGAGGGAGACCAGGGAGACTCGTTGTCCAGTAAACAATGTCCACCTCGCCCTCTGGAACCCTGGGAGGGAGAGGAAACACCATGTCCTGGGGCTTCAACTTTGACCCCCCCCTCCCTGATGAAATATGGGCTCAGCCCTGTGGTGCAGACTTGTTTGAACTCAAGTCCCTAATGGGCAAGAGCATGTGTGCGTTTTTCACTGTGCCTTTGCTTTTTTATGCATTTTCAACAGTGGGGAGTCATGGAATACAGTTATATGATTGTAAATAACTCAAAAATAATGACTCACCGGATTACTGAATAACATGTTTGGAGAAGAAAAAAATATATTTTGATTGTGTTTCTGCACCATTTGAAATAATGGCCTTAGCATGGTTTAGGTTACTAACTCATTCTTTGAATGAAAATAAATTGTTAGCTTCCTGCTATATTGGTTGTTGAACCAAAAACCAAAAAAACATAATTGTATTTCAGAGAACTCATGTTACTCTCTGTTGTGTTTGTTGTACATTCATGCAATTATGGGCATACTAAAAACAGTTTTCTTGTTAATTGTAGTTTATTTGTAATCTTACCATCTGTGTGTTTTTGCAAAATAAGTGAGTGACTAGAGGGTGCGAGGAGTTACGAGAAGTGTTTACACAGACCTCCGTGATGCTTTCAGAAATGTGCTAGGAAATGACCTATGTGTAATACCAGCTACTCTGTTCATTCATATTCAGTATGAGACTTGGCACATGATCCATTAGCAAAGCACAATGACCTTTACCATACAGATGAGCAATTTTCCAATCCATGTTTCAGATCAGAAGGATTTCTGACCTCTAAAACAGCTGTGTATGGAGTTGAACTGTGACATTTATGGGGTGGGGTGGGGTACTTTGAAATTTGCCATTTTGGCTGTTGAGGTAATTTAGAGTTGTCTCTGTTTCCAAAGTACATCTGAAATGAGAAGCTGTCTTTGTATAAACTGATCTGTAGGACATCCCTCATACTGTGCCTGCTGTTCCCCTAAGTGATAATTCATGTTACCATTTCTGCTCTTTTAAAATTCAAATGGGTGAAAAAGAAGCCTGGCTTTTACCGATACAAAAAGCACCTTCAGACTGTGGATGGCGGCCACAAGTGTCCGTAACCTAGCAACCAGGGAGTCGCTGTGCAAGAGAGCTGAGAGAGAGAGCAGGAGAGAGGGGCTTCCTCTCCATAAAATCCCCCTCACACTCATTGTAGTTTATTCATGCCTTTGTTTGACCAGCTATTTTAGGACCTTTGAGCATTTCTCTCCCACCCAAGGATTCATTTATTTTTAGCTTCATATCACGCTTCCTGTCTTTTCTGCCTTCCTTTTTCATGTTGAACACTGCTTAACCCTTCTCAATTTTTGCTGTACTGCCTGCATCTGCTGCACAGAACCACATGGGAGGATGGATTTGTGGGAAAAGGGGGAAAAGGAGGATGGTGGGGGGAGGAGAGGCAGGAGGAAAGAGGATGAGGGAGGAGAAGGGACAGAGGGAGTGTTTTCCATCTGTTTTTTGGCTGAATGTATTCTTTTTGTTTGAGGCCATCATGCTGGGCAACATGTTTTGTTTTTTAATATGGTTGTTTCACCATCTGGACTATTACCCATTACAGAAAATTGTCTTTGTCATTGTTTATTCTGAATTGAATATTCTAAATGTTCAACTTAACATGTTTGGTCCTCTGTTATTCATGACAGTGGGGCAAAAGCATAGACAGATATAAATAATAATAATGCATCAGTCCATCTCTATGTGCTTTCCAATTTTCCCAGATTATCTTATCCTGGTCTATTTGTTTATATCGAAGACATAAAAAAATAAATAAATAAATAAAAATACTCCATCAGTTTAGCATTGCCTTCCTATAATTTACCAAACTAAAGACTGACATTTAAAAAGTCAAATCAAAATTGTGGCATCAGAATCAGACTAGCAGGATCATTCTTCCATGTCAAAAACCGTAAGCCTCCATTACCCATAATAGTACTTGATTGTTAGTGGTTCTACAGTCCAAGTCAGAAATTTGTGTGGTTTTAGTGTGCTAGTAATTATTTATGACACCAGCACATTGTGTGTTGGACGGACTTAAAATGAAACAGTGTCTGTGTTCCCTGGTAAACATGTCACCTTTGTGACATTGTGGCTTTTATTAGAATTGACATCTGAGGAAATTACAACCAAAATTGCAGATGCAAGGTTTTCATGCAAGGTTTTTGTGTGAAACCAATGAAATATCTGCTTATGAATAATTAATTGGCATGTGCTCCTGGCTCTCTGTTGTGTATGCAACATTAGCACATACATGGATGGTTCTTGAGCCTCAATATGAACTGATGTCTGTTAATCTCCTCTTCTAGCTGCACCTAATTCTTTCTGCCTGTTGATTTACATAGCCAAAGTAGTCGAAGCCATGATCATTTCCATGGTGGTACAGGTACGACTCCTTTCAGTCGGAAGTCACTCTCTCCTCCGATGAAGCACTGCGGCTCTGTTCTGTGTTTCTGTGGGAAATGATGGGGAAAAAATAAATGAGGAAATCATACGAGGGTACTCAGTAGCTGATGTGTAGCTCTCTAGTGGCAATGTGATTTTACTGTCATTGGCTGGAGAAAGGTCAAAGCAAAGGCGCACTGAAATGGGGGAATAAATAGGCAAGCATACTGCACTGCATAGGGAGTGTGGGCCTGCCAATGAAGTCCCAATCTATTCCCCTCACGCTCCCTGTTCACTCCCATTACAGACCTCATCAGCATCAAATCCCCACTAGCAGCAGCAGCACACCTTCCCCCACATATACAGTAGGCACCCACTTTCTCACTGATGCAAACACACAAACCCTCATTTGCAGGTCTTGCAAAAATAAGGGTATTTGTTTAAATCTTCTGGGAAGCCTGCATGAGTATGTTCACTGTCTACGCATCTGGGTGTGCATGTCGACTGTTATTTCCACCTCTAACCTACAGCAACTCATACATGCAAAAAGTAACTGCTGGTGTTTTGCCTTATGCTGATGACTGGCTAGAGATCGCAGTTTATATTGACCGCTAGAACACTGACCTCTCGGTCTACCTTCATCCTGCACATCCTCATCTTTTTGCCCAAGGAAGTGGACCAATGCTTTTGCTACATCCAGACAGACACAGCACCACCTCCTCCTCCAACTCATAGTCCAACACCTCAGCTCAAATCAGTGCAGTTAACATGACAGGCTGGGCAGATGATGATAAATGCAGAGGAGGAAAAGCAATTACCTGATCAGTTAGGTGTAGTAGGGAGTGCTCAGGGCACTCATTACCAACAGACTGTAGAGTTTGGGATGCTCACACACACGCATGTACGTCTTCACCGAATTAGATGCATCAACAAGAACTCTTACTCTCAGCGCTACATCCAAGAAAATATTCATATGTTTATTTGTCTAAGTGGATTGAATCTGTCTTTATTAATTTGATGCTGCATATACAGACATACAAAATATGTACTAATGATAACAAAAATAAGATCAAAAGTAACAAAGAGATGACGAGCAAGGTTACACATGCACAACAGGAATGTATTAGCATCACTATAGCAGTAATGTGGTTTGCCTTTGTTAATGTGAGCCATACTGCTGTGTGACGTGCCATCTGCCCACCTGTGAAACAAAAGACAGCTGCATGTATGGCATATAAGCCATACGTGCAAGCCATAACAGCATTGATGATTGACAGTAGGACTGAGGTTGTTTAAGGGACACTTACAGTCCTCACTATCCCCTGAGGAGGATATAGAAACACCAGTATTAAAGGAGAGACACATGCACACAGAGAGTGAAAGACAGAGTTTGAGGAAAAAGGAAGTGATGCTTTGTATTTACCTGAAAGTCTATACACACACACACACACACACACACACATACACACACATACACAAGTGCACACTTATTCTTGCAGGCTAAAACACAGGCAGTTGCCTGTCCTGTGTATGTATGCGAGTGGTGGGCGGTGAGATTGCAGGTCAGGCCCACGCAGTCCCCCATTCAGCTGTACAGCACACACCGGCTATACAGGGGCCAGAATGGCAGACGGAACAAAGAGGAGCGCATGCATGCATGGAGAACAGAAACACGCCACACACACACTCACACAGACAACAATGCTCCTCCCCTTGGTGCCACTGACTGCTTCACTTCTGCATTACTGCCCCCTCTCAGCCAAAGACATGATTATTACAGCTTAATCAAGACATTTTCTAAAGGTTAGAAGAGTACACAGAAGAGAGTCTGGATAAAGTCTGAAAAAAGCAGAATGATACTTAAGCAATGGTTTTATTTTGCACTGCAATGTCTTCTTACAGTTTTTCTAAAGGTATGATTTGTTCATGGAGCAAAAAAAGAAAGAATGCAACTGTATGATAGCTACTGTTTAACCACATTATTCTTTTTGCCCAAAAAGTTTTTGCATTTTTCTTTAACAGAATGTCCAGCGTCAATTACATAAGACTTCATGGGTCTTAATTGTCGGTTTCCTCTACCAGTACACACAGTAAACATATGATTATAAAAACAGCTTGATTCTGTTGGACATCTAATCACTGGTTGCACTGTGGCTCACCCAAATATCACTTTCCTTAACCTTAACTGTCAGAGGAGGTGTGTGTTGACTTTGATAATGGGTATGTTTGGTTATTTGGCTTGCAGGAGAATTCTGTCACATGTCCGACCACATTTGGACTGTGCAGGATGTTCTAAACAAGTTCATGCTTGAGCGCCGCTGGGAGAGGATGATGTAGTGGCACTGTAGGTGGCGGAGATACACAATGTCTCTATGTGTGTTTGCGTGTGTTTATATGTGTGTTTGTGTGTGTGTGTGTGTCAGCGCCAGAGTGAATGTTTGTGTATATGGGCGAGTGGGGGTGGCAGGGCTATAATCTGCTCCAAACTGCTTGCGGGCAGAGGCGAGGTGGGCGAGACAGTGATACAGAAACAGAGCAAGGGAAGGAGAGAGTGAGGAGGGGGTGAGGACAAACGAGAGAAATGAGTTGGCAACAGAGAAGATTTACACAAAGAAAAAAAAACAAGGAGAGAAGGAGGAAGATGTAGAGGTGAGCTGGGAGCAGTGTGGATTTGTGTGTTGTATGGATGCTCTACAGCTACTGTACCCACTGTCCTCTCTCTCCCACCCATTGTCATGCCGGGCTCCGTGGGCGCCAGCAAGCCAGTGAATTCCTCTGACATTTATGCTGCTTTCTCAGCCCTACGGTGACGTAAACATGTTCTCAAGCAGTGTCAGCACCTTCAGGGGCCTCAGGTGAAAGAGACATGGACTGCTTACCCTTAACCAGGGCCTAGCCAAAAAGGATGCCCTTAGAAAATGTCTTAGAGCCAAGGTCCTGCGTATTGTGTTACTTTATTATACAGTATGTCTTGAATAAAACAGGATTAGTGTGGGTGGAAGAATAAGTCAAGAAAACAGCGTGGAGGAAAACTGAAAAAACCGACGGAGAGGAAGAGGAGAGGGGTGGAAGAAAAGTGAAATTGATAGTGCGAGGAATTTACAAATTTTTCATTGTTCAGTGCCAAAGTATTCACTTGGGCTTTAAAGTCCAGATTTTATGAATTCACTTAAAAACATCATAAATTATTTTTTGAAAATACTACAGCAAATATTTTTTTAGGAGTTTTGCTTTTTTATCACCTTACCTGACATTGCTACACATCCCACAATCCTTTGCTACTGTCAAACCCTCTACATTGCAATATTCAGTAAATAGTATGTATCACATGCTGTATCCTGCTTCTGGTGAATTACCAACGATTCACTTGCTTTTACAGTACATATTTATACAGTACATGTCTTGCTTTTGTCACTCACTCACTGGTGATGCCAAGGATGCAAAGACATTTTTTTAGACTTTAAATTCATGCCTCACCAAGACAATGCAAACTATCAACTAGAGCTGGCAATGTGTGGATTTCACTTTGTGCTGGAGGAGCTGTGAGAACAGCCTGACAAATGATAAATGACAGGGAAGGAATGTGAATATAGGTGCATAGAAATATAGCACTTTGACACATAACTTTAATATTGATTTGTTATACTGAAAAACAAATAATACAGTTGTTTTGGGATTGTTAGGGTTTTTGGAAAATAACATTTGACACATTCAGTACAATAATTTAAAAAAAACAAAGATGCTACAGCAAAGACAAAATGTATTACAGTAAAGACAGCTTCTCTAATATAATATTGACAAAAACCAGGATAGTGGCCTAATACAAGGGATAATAAATAAATAATCAGGAAATTTCAAATAGGAGATGTTGGCTTGATGAGATGTTCACAGCCAGTGAGTAGTCATAGCCTTTTGACAAATGAAGGAAGTCTGTGTGAATGTGGAAGTGATGCATATTCACAACACTCGTCTGAAAAAGTTTATGACTCAGAGTTTGGGAAAAAATAACTATAATGTACCACTTCTGTCTGACTGCCACAGTCTGTATGGTAAAAGGCTGTTAGGTAGGTAATTAAAGGAATGACTTGTAGGCTTAGGATTTTAATCATTTCTGTCATTGTAAAAAAATCATAATAATAAATAAATGCATCAAGTTATAAGAATGCATGAAAATTACTTTAAAAATAATATATAAACACATAATGCTATGGAATTGTGGTCAGTACCCAACTAGTTGGTACCAGACGTACTGTTGGTTATCACTTGGTGTTAGTGGGTCGGTTCTTTGTTGGCATCTAACTCAGGCGGCAATCAAAACAGGAGTATTTGATCAAAATTTAGAAAATCTAAATCTGTTGCCTGGAGCCTTGTGGCTTTGCTATTTTATATTTATCTATTAAGAGCTAACTTTTTTTAACTAAAGCTTAAAGGTACAATATGCAGTTTCTGGAAATAAGTCTAGTGCTTGGATGAAAGTCACAGTACATCAGAGGTTTATGTATTGATTGACAGTCATGAGCTCCCACCCCTGATCTGGCCTTCTGTGATTTGTCAGAAGGGCAGAGCTCACACAGAAACTTTAAAAGGGAATATCTCAGCGCTGCTGCCAGGCTGTTCAATAAATATTGGTCACAGAAGCGTTTGACGGCGCCTCTCCACATTAAGATGCAATTTAACAGAAAAAAGTTACATTCTGTAGCTTTAATTTATGTATATTAGTGGACTGAAATGCTTAAAGCGTTACATGGGTTAAGATGTCACTGCTGTAACAGAAGCTAATCTACTTCAACCTACCTCCAGTATATGTGTATTTGGAGTATCTGCAGACTAGACCTACACATAGATTGTTCTGTATTGTGGTTAGTTTCTTTTAGGTCTCCAGCCTGTGGCATGTGAGTTCTCAAAGTGAGAAAAAGTGGTTCAGAACACAGTGTGGGTGATTGCTGCTGCCTGGGTTTTTGGAAAGATAAAATTTTTATTATTATTATTTTTTTTTTATTCTAATCTTCCTAATTATTCAAAAGCATTAGCTGCCTCACTAACTACACTACACAGTTTCCATGTAAACAATACAATACACACCAGTGCTATTTTTGATCCGAAGACCATTGTTTGAACATATTTCAGATGTCTTCACCTTTACAGGTCTAATGCAAGTCATTCAGGAAGATTGTTTTTTTATTGCTTTTAGTGTTAACACTATTACATCATACATAAGTGTGTTTAGACCCAGACTCCAGGGTAGAAACTGTAGCTTTTAAGTGTCAACACATTATGTTCTCATCTGTCTTTCTCTCAAATGTGTGAAGAAGTAAATGTCAGGTATGCGCTTTAACTGAATAAAACACTGAGAGCTGCACTCTCATAGTCACGTAACATGTAGTGACCTCTTTGTTTAGAAGAGCCTTGGGGCTCATACTGTTCACTTTTTCAAATATAATTCATCTTTACCTCCACTTCCTTTTTTTATATCTCCCTTCATATCTGAGTCTCTTCTTCTTTATCCTGTCCTTTCTGCGATTGACAAATAAAACTGACTGGACAGTCACAGAGCTCAAGGGAACAAACACACATGCGTATACTCCAAGATGCATTAATTTAAACCTTACATAACTATCCAACAGGTGCTTTAACTTAGACAAAGTGGAATGCACAATCAAGGTCAAACTGACACCAGACACGTGACTCCATCAGTCTAATAATGACACAGCCTTTTGTGTGACAGTGACTCAGAGGAATCTTTCATTCACAGCAGACACTCTTGTCATTCCTGAATTGCCTTTGCAAATGACTGTAAAGTAAATGCAAATATCTCTTTGTGGTTTTTAACGCTCAAAGCTTAAACATGCAAATGATAGATCAAATCCTGCAGAGGGTTGCTTTGTTGACTACTCCAGTTAATGTCTGTACAGTGCCTTTCCTCACTTTCTACCTCTTGTAATTTCTGTGTTTCTAAGAGTCTGGGATTGCATGCTGGTCACGCCATCCTTGTTAACTCTTATTTCTGCCTTGAGATAAAATTACGGACCACAAGCATAAACAGTAGTCCTGATCACTGGTCACTCTGACTGATTTTTTTTTTCTCTCTCTAATTTCTGCGTGGGTTCAAATAGAGTTCATAATTGGAATGGAAAAGATCTGCAGGTGGAATGATAGGAGTGGCACTGACTCTTAATTGACCATCCCTTAGTGATTTTAGAAAACCTGAAAAAGAAGTTAGGCTTGACATAGTATTTCATAATTAAACAAAACATTTCACAGACATTTCACATCCAAATTCATTTCACATCCAAATTTTCTGTCTAATGACATCTATCTGCCAGGCTGCCTCTGTTCTCACAACCCAACCCCACTCACATACAATACATACTGTACATACGCACCCATAAATGCATAATGACATCGCCACAGCATCAAAGAAGTGAAGATGGAAGACAAAGTCATTATGATTGAGCTGCATTGTGTGACCCTGCTCTTAGCAGCCTTCAGTGCTCATCCAGAGGGATTGAATTGATATTGACAGTTAAATAAATTTTATGCATGGAATCATGTCAGCTTGAGAATGCTATCCACCACCCCTAACTCTATGACCCACTCAAGTCCCGAGTAATTACATTAGTTTCCTAGAGGCTAATTTGACTGGTCGTATACCATCATAGCTGATTCCATGTATTTAAGATCAGTATTGGTAAATGAAAATGAACCATGAATTGCTTTAATTCCGGTATTGTGTTTGTTGTAAGTTGATAAGAATTTGGCCTGTGGTGTAGCTGCAGGGATAATGACCCTATGGGTCACTTGCAGATTTTAAGATAGGCATTATCAAGGTACCTTGTGATTTCAGAATTAGAATTGCCACAGCGACCATATTAATAAATAATTTGCAGACCTTCAAAAACACCTCAGTGTTGTATAAACCATGTAGAACAGCTCTGCAGTACCAATGCAGAATTGTGATAATAAAATCAAATGTTCAATGAATATATCTTCATGCAGTTCCCGAGCAAAACTCAGAACAAATCAACACATAAAGCAATTAAGAGAGCAAAATGACAACATAATTATACACCAGAAGTAATACAAGAAATGGAAATATTACACAAAGCCAGTACAACGTGTTATGTAATACCTGGCTGCTTAAATATACTTTTTGCTCCTGCTTTGTTCATGTATAATGTCTGATCTGAGTCAGGCAAACAGCTAATAGATTCATTCATCATTATCTCTCTGCAAACAGTCTGACTTATGAGGCTTATAAGGCTTTTATGACTATTTAATGACAAGCCTTTAATAGTCAGTGTTTACTCCTTAAGACCTGTTACCAACATAGCTATAATAACACTGTAATTTATGACTTTGTCAGATATTTTATGTCTGTTTAATGACTTAGCAGTTGTAGAAATAAGCAAGTATCAACATGCTGTGTAATAGTGTGTGGATATTGCTGATGAATGTTTTGACCTTTACATGTTTGCAAGCTACAGTACAATGAAGTTGTTTGGCTCCAGTTTCCTGAGATTGGTTTATGTGTTTCAGTGGAAGACATGTTGCTATCTGCAAGTGAAGTTATGTAAGTGTGTTGGGTCTGACTGGTCTTTCCACTGCTGGCGTTTCTGCCCCCTGGTATTTGGAACAGCGATTGTCTAACTCCTGTGACTACAAGACTACATTCTCTTTATTGTGTGTGTCTGTGCATGTATGTGTGTGTGGCGGGGGTGATCTAACAGAATAATAAAGAGCAGTTACATCATCTAAGAAAAAAATAACAGAATCTTCTCTTTGCCTAAAGCCTTTCAGTCAAAACAAGGCACTGTTGGACTGCTTTGTCTCAGCATTCATGTGCGACTCAATGTGTTTCCCATTAAAAGAGTGTCTGCAGTGTGTTTTCACTGCTAGGTCATTGCCACATGAATAAATTAAAATCCATCCTAAGGTTTTTCTGGTCTATTGTCATATCTTCTGGGAAGAGTTGTGTTGTTTGAGGCAGGAAGTACGAGGATTGGCGAACACACAAGGGTCGATGGCTGCAGGGTTAAGGCAACATGGGTTAAGTAGCGTTAAAGCTTTCGCTCACCGAAAAGCCCTTTAATCCTGATGAGGACAAACAACTTGCTGACACACACATGCACTCAGAGTTTGCTGATGAGAGAGCCAGGGGTCACCCTGAAGGATAAATGCTGATGATAAAAACAGTCCTCATCGGCACTGCACACAGGTTAGGGTCATTGTATTTTTAGGAACCAAAATCATGTTCCGAGAGTCAAATGTATTTCCCAGTTTGAAAATTTCCACCTCCTCTCACCACTCATCATCATTCCATATCACCATCATTGCCCCTGACCCCGTTGCTCAAAGTAATTTTGCCCAAATTTCTCCCTCGTCTCTCTTTCCTGCTCCCTGGGCAGCTGTGTCAACACCCACAGGCCTCAAACCTTAAACAAACCTTCCATGCGGCCATTGTACAACAGGCCACTCCCTTCACACAACTACAGGAAGGCAGCTCTATAGATGCAGTCACTCCCTGAACAACATTGATTTTGTTCCAATCAATCCAGAGAGAATGTGATGCATTGTAAATGACATAGCCAGTGTGCCATAGCATACATTTCTGAATTAATTGTCGCTGGGCAGACTCAACTGACCAAATGGCTGGTTGGTCCAGTGGATCTTATGACAGCGGGAAACATCAGTGTGCTGTCTGTTTGCTCTGTGAGAAACCCAGTTGTCACCCATATCAGCTGTGACTGGACAAATTTGATCACCATTCAACAAAAATTAAACAATTGAACCTAATGCTTTATACGCACAGTGGAGTGGTGGTTAACCCTGTGTTGCCTTGCAGCAAGAAGGTTCTGGGTTCTAACCCTAGATCTTTCTGTGTGGGGTTTATGTGTTCCCTCCATGTCTGTGTAGGTTTTCTGCAGGTACTGCAACTCACTCTCACAGTCAAAAGACATGCAGGTTAATTGGTGACTGGTGATCTGCCTAGGTTGTACCCCACATCACATGCAATATAAGCTGGGACTGGTGTTATTAAAAAATGCAAAAAACAAAATCACTTCACTATCAGGCTGGCAGACCAGTTATGTCCCCTGTTTTCATTTTTTGTGCTATGTTAAGATAATCATCTCCTGTGTAGCTTCATTTTTAATGGTCAGATAAGTGAGCAGTATCAATCTTTTCAATTTCTTTGAAGGAAGATAGCTAATAAACATATCTTCCAAAATAAAAACATATCTTCCAAAATAAGTCTGTTCCTTTAATCATTGTTAGCATTCATTTTCAGGAAACACCATTTCCTTTTCCAAGCTATGCGCTTTTGATTGCTAACATAAATTGATATTGCAGGCTTTTGCTGGAGAACCATGGTCAAGAAACTGCTGTGGATGTTATTTTATTTGTCAGGCTTGTTTACCTTTCATTTGAACATTTTCCTGTCTCTCATTCCAAAGTTTTGTATGTTTTTTCTTCACCCAGCTTGTTGTTTTCTGTCATAATAAAGTGAATTATATTCCCTCCTCCAATACTTTTCTCATCCTCTATCCTTATGGGTGATTTTGCTGTTTATGTTTCCACTCCATCATTCTTTTCCCTGCGGATGAAGCAGACATGAGACAAGACCTGCTATTCTACTCTGTGTTATGTGGGTTTGTGTGTGTGTGTGTGTGTGTGTGTGTGTGGTATGATTTTGGCACGGCATATTTTAGATAGTATATCAGGAGAGATATGAGCTAGCTGTGACGTCAGTGACATATTTCTGTTCATACAGATTTGCGTCTTATATGAGCTGCATTATACTGCATTTTATCTGCCTTCATCTTTATGGACCCAGATTGTGGGGGAGGGGGAGTCCTGTGCTGACAGCCAGCCTGCTGTCTCCTGACTGTAGAAAAATATTAATGTACCAGTGAGCAGGAACACTGCCAGCACTCTCTTTCGCTCTGTGTCAGTCCATGTCTGATTGCTGGGAAATACTTCTAAAGTTTTATGAGTTTTGCTGCCGGACCTGCCGCGGGCTTGGCTTAAGGCCCTGACAGGGATCAGAATGGTATAACAGCACTTACACAAGGGCACACAAGCACAAACACTAGTGGACATACACACATACAGTGAAGTAAATGTGCCTAGTAAGAAATGCAAACTGTGTTTATGTTCTCCCTCTTACTGGGAATTCTCAGCATTTGAGGTGTTGATGTATAGCAACATTGGTTATACAGGAGGATGTCGAACAAATGGTCATACAAACACACACACACATACACACACATAAATAAGCACATTCAGACAAAGTAGAGACAACCTGCAGACAACCTGAACAGCCTCAGGCCAGCAGACTGGGGATTATGCCACACATGAGCGGCTGCCTGACGAGGCAAAGGGCACTGAGAGCAGATGTGATGTACTCCTGAGAACCCAGCATGTAATCACGTATGACAGAGGAGATGGGCAGGGATAATAAAGATAAACATTTACGCATCAGGTTATCTCCTAAGCCTTGTGCTAAATTTGGAAATGGTGACAGTCAAATGGTCTCTTGACCAACCTGTGACTCAGGGCCATTTACTATTGGCTCTGACCTTTTCTCCTAGTATGCCTTCGGCCCTCTCTCTCTCAGATACAATAATAAACAGTATATGTATGTATATATACTCCCTGTACATATTAAGACAAAAGACAGAGAGAGCAAGACTTGATTAGTCACCAGTGTTTGCACATGCATGAATAAAAAAAAATCTGAAGACAAGATAAACAGTGAAAACACCAAAAGAGAAAGAAGAGGCCAGACCTGAACAATGCTCTTTTGAGGTTTTTTAAAGCAGCAGAGCAGAAAGAAAAGAGAGGTACCGTCCCTGTTTGCACAGACAGCTCACTGCCCTTTAGTGTGTGGTTTAGAGGAGGAGAAGTAACTGCTGACCACATCAACCACAGGCCTTTAACTCACAGTGCAAGCACTTTCTGCTTGACCTTTAAATTATAGCAGCTTTAAACTGATGTCTGGAGTTCAGGTTAGGGGGGTGGGGGGGCGTCATGCAAAGCTTGACACCAGGGCAGTACCCTATTAAAATACAATTCACTAGCCTTTCTTACAGAGCTGTTTTCCTACACCTTCCATCAGTACTTTCACAAACACAACAATGTATCTGAAGAGACCAAAAAGTTTCTATAGACAAAACATTAGTGATTGTACAAAAAATCTGAAGAACATCTCTTTTTTTTCTTGATCCTGCCTTGGCTTTGCACCCATCAAACCGCTTCTCTGAACCACCAAAGCCAGCAGTACTGCAGTCACTACCTTAAAGGAATAACTTGACATTTGCAAATGATGTTTTTAAAAAGTATCTCTTAGACAATATTATTTTGAGTGTACACCATAAATCATTGCTACTCTTCTCTCTTTTGTGATTGTTTAGTTTTGAAGATTTAGAAAGAGGCCATCTATTCAACTCCAAAGGCTGATAAATTGTGAGTCAACATTGAAAATTTGTTTTCATTCTAGCTAATGGACAGTCAACCAAAATCAAATCAAAAGTCAATTTACTAATGCATTGAAATTTAATAGTTTAAAATTTTATTTTCTTAAAAGCATCACTCAACAGGATTTTTTTTTTATCCTCAGAACTGTGACACATATGGTGGGTAGAGTTCAATAAAAATAAATCTTTCATGATCCCCATGTGAAGGAGTACATTGGTCATAATGGCAGTAATAAATAAAAGCATAAAAAACGTAAAAGCATAAAAACAACTGGCTGTGTAATCAAAAATCATTTCAGGCTAACATCACTTAGTCGGAACAAGCTCACATTAGAAGATTTCAAGTCAGTCTGCTCTCTCGCCGCACTGCACCATGTCTGTCTTTTGAGGTCTTACATACCACTTTAACTGGGCTGCCTCCTCTCACCTCTGACTGTGCATGGACCTGGGGGGCTGTCTCTGTATATGTCTGCTGATGTTGTTTAGAGGAGAGCAGACCACTTCAAATTGTCCTCAGCATGGACTGACAATCAGGGGAAGTGTGTCTTACGTGTCACTTTTTAGCAAAACACACAAGCCAACCTCTTATTTGCTGTCTCTGCTTCGAGTTTGCAGTGTGGGCAGAGGGTGATAAATACAATGGAGAGAAAATAGAGGAGAGGAGAGAGGGGGAGTGGGGATGGAGGAGAGTGCGTGGGTGAACAGATAGGACTGGAGATGAGGGGGAGGGGGGCAGGTTAAGTTGGTGCCCACACAGGGCTCTATCCCACAGGCTCTCTCGTGTCTCCCACGCCTGGCCCTTCTAACCTGGCCTAGCTTCTGTTTAATGTCCGGCTCTGTCACACCTCGGCCCACTCCCTAGAGATCTGCACGTCTGTGGAGTAAAGTACATTGCAAAACTAGTTCTCCAAAGCAGAAAAACACACTAGAGAATAATTCAGCGTTGATTATTTGGGCCTTTCATCTCTTGAGCGGCTTCTGCCTGGCTGCCTCTCAAGATTCTATTTCTCCTGTTGCCTAAGTTCTGTTTTGGCTGTTCTCCTCTAGGACATCAAATGATTATGTCTTTTTGGCTCAACACAATCATCTAGTTACCTCTAGCATATTCACATTATCGTTGACATGACTCTAGTTAACTTCAATTGAAATGTATGTGAATCTACATTTACAAAGGTGGAAAGGTTTACCCTGTGTCAATGCTGATTTCAAATACAGTATTTGACAGAGAGCAGTGATCGTGATGAGCAGAAAGTTTGCACTAAGTTGATTTTTTTAAGAACTATTTCCTGCCATATTCACTCTGAAAAACCTGCATCAGAACCTTGTTGGAGATAACACAAGCAGTCCAAGCAGACTAATCTTTTGCTCTCAAACTTACTGATAAATTAAATGAAGAAATTTTTGGTACTTTGGTTTTTCCTTTAAAGAATGTCAGAGGTCAAGTCGGGAGGTGCAGCTACAGAGCTGTTAGGGATTGACTTTGTGGAATTCCTTATTTAATTTAGTCAGAGAAACTTAGAACAAAGCTTGTAATAAATAATATGTCATTGGATTTGTCAGACAAAGCTCTTTAGCAACCGTGACAATTCTGGTGTAAGAAATAATTCCCTGAATAATAAAATGTTGATTTTATATGGTACATTCTTTATAGTTGAAACATGAAAGTGAATTATTAGTTGTTATTCTAATCTTCTCTTTGACCTTTTCGCCTCAGTTTTACAGTAATGCTAGTGCTGCTAGCAATGTCTGTGGGTTAAGGTGTTCGCATTGCACTTCCAAAAATGAGCCTACTCTGGTCCCAATCGCTATTATCTTATATATAAACACACTCATTGTCTCGTACTGGAACAATTCCTTGTGGTGAAAGCTTGCCAACATGGGAACCTGAACAGGATTTTCTGTCTGAATTGTGGCTTCCTTCCTCACTGCTCATCGTTTGCTTGTGTTGGCCAGGAAACAGGTAATACTTTATCAACTGCTAGTCTACATAATCACTGAGATATTCAGATCCACATGAAGGCTGGATGAGCAGATTAATAGTATTGACAAATCCTAATTAGCGTCATGCTGAATCAAATGATTAATGTGAACAGTTGTTAAGGAGGCAGTGTGTGTCTAAATAGACCCAGGGGCTAGAAAATACAGTAATAGCCTATGACTCACACTCACACTGTTTTAATGAGAAATAGACAGAAAAAGACAGAGAGAGAAAAAAGGAGAGAATGAGAGAAAAATATAGGAAAGAGGAAAAGACAGAAAGCGGGTGAAATTACAGTGTTTTGTATTGTTGTACTGCTGTCTGCCTGCCTTTCTGCCTGGCTCCCCCAGTGTTTTTACACCTCGTGTTTTAAGCAGCGATGGGATTACTTTGTAGGATTGTTGGCTTGCATTGTGTGCTGAGAGGATAGGCAGTAAAATCCCTTTTTCAGCCACCACTACTTATCCTTGTCCCTGTGTTGTCTCTTTCAAACAGAAGCGCCTCGCTCTACATGCATGTAATCTAGGTGACAAGAAAGAATGAAAAGAGAATTGAGTGTGCATGAAGGGAGTGAAAATGGGGCGGCTGACAGGGAGAAGAATGCAGAGAGGTGAGAGATGTAAAGTCAGGAGGAAAAGAGGATAGGAATGTGGCTTTAATTCAAGCTGACTTCGTGGTGCAGGAGGTTTGAGGTAGTTCCCTCTTGCTATGGTCATTTAAAAGTGGGGAACAGTCCTGCTTGTGTCTGACACCAGCATGTGAATAATTCATCCTCAACTTCATGCCTGAATTATTGATGTCTTAAAGAATTCAGAAACAGGCAGCAGAAAACAGTAGTCTAGAGGGAGGGAGCATGATGCAAGATGGAGAAAAGAATTATGATTTCATCATTATTTACAGTTTTATTCCTAAATTAGTTATTTGCCAAATGAAAATGTGACGTTTAATCAGATAAAATGATTACTGGCATGAATATAAAACTTGGTGTAATATATTTTGTGAGTACCTGGCTCTTACAAGACAATAACACTTCAATCAACATCACTGTGCAAAACAAATCTTAAAAACGCAGCAATATGTGGCTCACACTGGAGAAGCTTGTGTGTCTGCAGGATGAAATGCTTCTGTAGGATATGATACACTCATATCGTATCATGTATCATGATACATACAAATAGTATGAAGTATCAACATATTGCAATAGCAACCATATCGTCCTGCGAAAGTCAGATCCCGTCAGATCTCAGGAACTAAGCAGGACCAGGCCCGGTTAGTACTTGGCTGGGAGACTGGCTTAGAAGGGCCTGTTAGACTCCACCGCTGAGGTTGTAGAGCCTTGTGGTCTCAAGCCTGAGAAAATGAGAGGGTTGCATCAGAAAGGGCATCCGGTGTAAAACTTGTTCCAAATAAGTCTTGGGGATCAATGGGTCTGCTGTGGCAACCCTCAAACCAGAGCAGCTGAAAGAAAAAAAAAAGTATAGACATATTGCAATAGTATGCTGTTTTTGTCCTCATAACTCTGTTGTTCTCTGAATGGCAATGTTTTATATAAACATGTATATGTTTGTTTTTTTCAAGTTTCTTCCTTTGTGGATTGCAATGTGGTACAATGAAAGTCTCAAAAGTCAATCTGATAGGGCCTTAATCTGATACATTCAGGTGTATAAACATGCTACATATTAAAAACCTGCTTAGAATTTGTACTTATTGTGAAATTGGGATGCCACATTTGAAAATATACCAGATACTAGAGTATCTCTGCTAGCTGAATGGATGGGTGGATGGATGGATGGATGGCTAACTGGTGGTTGCTAAAAGTATGAAAGTGCTCCACTGAAAGCAGTAATTCACATTACAGAATGGAACAAAGAGACCTCCCATTTCTCTGTGTCTCTTGTTTACTTTGTTATCCCCCTTTTGCAGCATCCAGAATTGTACATGTGTGTACATCTTTCTGTAGATGCAACTGTGCATACGTGTGTGTGTATGTGTATATGTGTGTGTGTGCGCACTGTGCATATGTGGTTGTGCTGCCTGCTCGGGGAGGCACAGGGCCCAGACACTTGGAATCATTTAGTGAGAATTTTGAGTGTGGGAGGAGAGGAATGTGCGCCCAGATAAAAGAAAGAAAAGTGAAAGAAAAACAGAGCATAGAGAGGGGGTGGAGAGTGCGAGAGATAGACACAGATATCGACAGAGAGAGGGCAGGCAGGGAAAGTGTGGCAGGTGAGGAAGAAGTGGAGGGATGATGAGGGGAGATGTGCTACCTGAGAGAGAAACATTTGGAGTGGAGGAAGAAAAGCTGAAGTTGAAGACGGGGGTGAAAACGAGGGCACAGTGAGGGAAACAAAACAGAGAAAAGGAGGCAGAGCGCAAAAGGCAGAAATCCTGAGCAAATGACAGACAGTGGGAGCAGCAGAAAGAATAGAAGAAAAAGGATCAGAAAAAAAGTACAAGCTGCCCACTCCTTACCTACTGTTCTCCATTAAGCTGATTTTTTCAAATGGCTCTTGCAGGTCTCGCTTAGGGGGAACATCTATTCCTATCACAATGCTGCCTACACACACCTCGCAGTGACAGGCAGAGCGGGAGAGAGAGAAAAGAGGGGGGCCACAAGTATAAATGAATGATGATTTTAAACAAAAAAAAATAGTGGAAAAGGAAAGGAGGGGGAATGTCCACAGCAGTATGTGCAACTGAAGGTGCACGCCAAAACTGCAACATGTTACACTGCTTTTATTATTGGTAATTCAAAATTAAATATAGATGCCCAAAGATTGTTTTCAGTTTTCAGTAGTGAAAAACAATTACCACAAACACTTTCCCCCTTTGGTTTCTATTGTCTTTCCAAATTAGTTGCGCAACACATTTTATCTAGTGTGTTCTTTTTGATTATCTGTGTGTACAAACTATTGTAACCTATCTTCCTCATTTCTGTAAATCTGTCTTTATTTATTTCTTTTTTCATGCTGTTCACAAATATACCCTCCCACATTCCCTCCTCGTGCTTCCGGTCTCTCTTCCCTTCCCTGGTCTGTGCCAGAGCTAACAGCCTTGTGTGAGCATCCCTCACTGCTGTGTGCGTGTGCGAGTGAAACAGGCTCTGTCTGTCAGTAGGTGTGTGTTTGGGTGTGTACACATGCCTGTCTGCAGGACAACCAGACAGTTTCTACAGAATACAAATCACTACCCAGGTTTTCTGAGGGAGTTTGGACTGCTTGTGAAAATGGATGCCAAAGTGTATCTAAAAACCAGCAGCTGATCAGAAATCTAGCAGCAGAAAGCCTCTAACTGAAGCTAAATCCTGAAATCAGACTTGCTAATATTATTATTTTTTGCCACAACAAAAAAGTCCAGGTTATAGAAGCTTTTCTTTGAGGATTTGATTAAAAGTGCCTATCCATGCAAATCTGCAGCTGGCCTTCTGACCCAGCTGATGAGCTATGGAGTTGAGCTGAAAGGAGTATACACTGAAAACAACACCAAATCAGCAACCATTGTTCACTATTGACAAGCACCAATCCCTTGCTATTCCCCTGCCTGCAGGTCAAGATGATTACCATCCAAAATCAATCTCAGGGAGTAACATGCATCTGTACAGAGATTCCTCTATTTTCCAGGGAATGATATGTGCAGACCATGGATTGAAAAATTTAATGATGAATCAGAGTTCAATTGATAGACGTAAGACACTATTGACCAGCTGGGGTCACAGAATTAACTGGACTAACCTGACCTTCGTGGCTACTGGCATTGAGGCGGGCGCATTCAATCTCACTTGACCCACTCATCTTTGACCCTTGACTCCTGGCAATGCTGCCCTTATGTGAACTCTCACCTTCAGGGATCAATAGCTCTTGACCGTTGCCTTAGGTCTTCGGACAGAGCATTGAGGGCAATAGGGATTGGATTGTAGAGGATGAAAGTGGGGTGCAGGCTGGTAGAAGCAGCTGACCTCAGAGGGCAGGGGCATTGACCAATGATGATGTGGGAGATTTTTTTTGTTTTTTTGAAATTGGAGCAGATGAGAGGAGAAGGACATTGGAATTTATGTGCATATGTAAGTTTAGAATTGATCAAAGCAAAGCAATTAATCCCCTGAATTTCCCCCTAAAATATTCAAATGATAATGGTGAAATTTAGACTATAGACTTCAAAACACCCAGCTAGAAACTTGAGCTCAGTGAGAGGAATCCTTTCAAGCTCTCCCAGTCTATTCATGTCATACATGGATACCTCTCTCTTACCTTCAAACTAGATTTCCACATTTTGATCCTTAGTTATTGTGGTTTTGTTGTGTAATTTAACAAGTCTGATCACTAATCCTCTTATGCTGGAATGGTGTAGCAGTGCAGCATCTGAAAGTTGAGCTGCCCTGCATCCTAATCAGCAAGGTAAACTTCTTTGATCTTGAGTGGGAAAAGCTTCCTCAGTTTTAGCTTTAGAAATGACACTGTGCATGGTACTGGCTTTATGGTTTAAAATCCCTCCAGCTTTTACTTTGTTGTTGCTACAGACTCTGGTATTAGGCTACTTACAAAAACAGCCATTTCAATCCCTATTCCCATATGACAATTTCTAGCTTTATTCTATGTCTGAACCTCTGGATTTCAACACACACAGAATCAGGGTAAAATGCACACACTAACAGAAACATTGGTCTAGTAGTTTCTACTAGGCAGCAGAGAGAGTTCTACAGGGAGATGCTAACTCAGCAGCAGGAAAATTTCAAATGTTTAATTGAAGTGATGATGGAAAGAACCAACAAGAGACTGGATGGGATTATAAGAGATGTGCAGGAGCTGAAGACAAATATGGAATTTCCACAAGACAAAATAGAAGAAATGAGGGCAGGACACAAGGTAATTAAAGCCAAAATAAAATACAAATACAAATAACTTGAGCGTGTCCAGAGGATTGGCCAGCAGCAAGAGGGAGGAAGGCCCAAGAGAATTATTGTGAATCTGCTGTGTCTTAAAGATAAACAGTGTATTCTTTCTTTCTTAGGAATAGGTATGGTGGGGGTGTTGCACTTTATATTCAAGAAAATATTACAGTATTGCCAAGAAATTATATTATGTGTGTTGATATTGAAATATTATGGCTGCAGATTCACGGTCTGTATTGCAAACCCATATTAGTTGGCTGTTAATATAGGCCTCCGAGCTCTAATGTGTGTTATTCAGATAAAACAGGGATGCAGGGGGGCAGTCGTGGTCTAATGGATAGGGAGCCGGACTTGTAACCTGAAAATTGCAGATTTGAGTCTCAGGTCCGGCAGGATTTGTCAGTGGCACAGAGTGAACAGCCAGCGTCCTGTCCACCTTCAATGCCATGACTGAGGTGAGACCCCTGAGCAAGGCACCGGACCCCCAACTGCTCCCCAGGCACTGCACCACCGGTGCCTACCTTCATCAATGATAAAATTTAGTGGCTTCTGTCATAAATATGTGATGCACCAAAATAGCACAAAGTGTGTGATGGTCCCGAGCCCAAGATCCAACTGCATGAAGAAAACCATTCTTTACAGAGGTTCTGTAGCCTGGAATTTACTCGCTCAATGTCAGACAGATTAAAAACAGATTGTCTTTTACTGTTATGGAGTGAGGTTTAGGTCCAGCTCTGGACTTTTATTTTGGGTAATTTCCTGTTTTTTCCTCTGTGTTATTATATGCTTCATGTTCATTAGTTTCACCTGTTGGTCATTAGTCTTGGTTCTGTCTATATATATATCCCCTGTGTTTTTTTATTCCTTGTCAGAGCATTGCATTGTGTACAACGCACATTGTGATTATGTGTGTTTACCTTTATTCGAGGAGTGTGTTTTGTTTAGTTCTTTTTTGGTTTTATGCCCGGCCCGCTGAGTGGCGGAGATTGTTTGCCTGTACCTGGTAAATCCAGGCAAAATAAAGAACTTGCATTTGGGTCCTCTCCTCCTTCACCATCACACCACCAAATCATAACATTTACTATAAAAAACAAAGGAACAATATAACCAGGACTAATGGACTGCAATTAAATATATGCATTGCATTTACATCATTGTAATGTAAATTTTATTACAGTGGTTTTGGTTTTATAGTTTTGTGTCTTTTGTTGATTCTCTTTTGTCCATTTCAAATTAACTATGAGATTGATACTGTAGGTTTTTTAATTGTATGTATTGTAATTCAGTGTCATAATTTTTTTGTATGCATTATTGTTGACTTTTATGGACCCCAGGAAGACTAGCAACCACTTTGTTGAAGCTAATGCAGATTCAAATAAAGGCTAAATGCAGAATGCATGTAGTTAACATCTCCAGCAATGTAGGAATAATGCAATTAGAATTCTTAATACCTGGTACAGATGGTCTAGCATCAGCGTGAACGAGTGGTCATTCTCCTGTCCTTAAGGCAAAGGTGACCAGTTCCCACATCTGTCTCTATTGCCAACACAACTGGGCTCCTACCATGAATGCTCATGGTTCAACTTTTTTAATGTGCCACTACAGCATGCTGTATCACCATGGCAACCACATAAACTACAGCAGAGGAAATGTTAGGAGTTAGCTTTGCAATAGTTACCTGAATTATCTGGTCACAATACATCTATATATTGAATCATGTATATATGTTGTACCAATACAGACACACTACATATATGCAGATATGCTTTATATCCTTGTGTCATAGCTAATTGCTAAAAATTTCCCAGTTGTGGGTAGCAGCAGGTTGTGGTGCAGAAGCTGGCTGGATTGGTGGTAACTGGGTGCTGCCATTGATTCAAAACAGAGGACACAGATGTTGGCAGGCGGCAGCTGCAACAGCAACTGCTCTCTCCTGAAAACACCTTCAGTGTCACATGATTGTGCTGTTCTACACTTTCTGTATTATCCTTTTTTAAAATGAAAATAGTTTTTTATGTATTTGCAACATTTTTGTCTATGGTGCAATATGGTGGTAGGGATCTATTTCTTTGCCTATGCTCTATACTTTCTTTAGTTGCAGAGCATGAAATCCTCTGTCACGCTAATCACTTCTCTTATGAATGTTATGACATTAATCTTGACTTTCACTTGTGGCCACTGTGGTTGTTGTTAATCATGGGTTACATAGACCTGATTTAATCTTCAGAGCAAAACTAAAAATTAGGTGATGGTATTTTTAGATGATGGAACACATTCAAATAGTTTCCATTGCAATAGTTTCATCGATGATTATTTGTGGGAAATAAACATAACTATAGAAAGATCTTACTGAGTCTATCTCCCACAAAGCAGTCATTTCACTGCAAGAGCATGCATTCACTGTGAGAGACAGGTGCTCCAGTCTGGCTCTAAGCTTATTCAACGCAGGCTGTTCCTGGTAGAAAAATATAACCCTCTGTGTGTGAGGTGGGTGTATATGTGTGAGTGTTTGTCTGAGTAAGCATGTGTGTCTGTTTGTTCTCTCATTTCCCATTTCTCATATCTCATGTCTGTGGTTTCACAGACAGCAGGGCCCATCTCACGAGAGCTGAGGCATGACTCAGGCCTACGCAGCCTTGTGGCTGGCGGCTGTGACTCAGAAAGGAAGAGAAAGGGAGGGGAGAGGAGAGGGAAAGGAAAGGGAGTTATGGGGGATGAAGCAGAAACAGAGAAGTGGAGGGTGTCAGAGATGGGATGTGTTCTCCCCACTCACCCAGGGTTGCAGAGATGAGCAGCTGGCCATGAATACGTGAGTGGCAACATCACTCAACACAGAGTATACACACACACACACCACTGATGCACACATGCAGACACACAGGAGCAGCTGAAAATAGCAAAACAGAGGCCTTCAACAACATCTGCTAATTATCTGGCAGAAAGCAGGCCTGGGCCCAGGATCAGAGTAGTCCCAGCTGTGGGCCTGGACTGGTGGATGGCACAGATAGAAACAGAGAGAGGAAAGAGAGAAAGCTTTGTGAGAAAAATTGTCAATAACAGACAAAGGGCTTTACAATAGGCAAACTGGCTCCCAGTGCGACAGGCGCATAGATCAGTCTGTCATAAACACGTAGATTTATTTTATCCATATGTGCTGCAGAGAAACAAGCAGGGCCTCAGCTTTCCAACAGCATTGGCAGGAATCACAATATCCTTGACAGTCAGTCGGTTTGCCCACCTTCCTTCAGTCTTCATCCCTCTCTCCCTCTCTTTGGTCTCTTCTGTACTCAGAAAAAAGAAAGACAAACTCATTTCCATACAAATGGAGTGAGAGCCTGCAGCCCAGAGACCCAGTGGAATTGCAAATATTTCATCTTTGCCTGGGAGCTTCATGCTATTACTCCTTGGCAATTATCCTTTCTCTTTCATAGCTTCTCTTCTTTTACTTTCTTTCCTTTCTTTGCTCTCATACCCGCTCACCTCTGCTAACCACATGTTCATGTTGACCCTCCATACTGCCATATGTCATTTGGCCTTCTAAATCACCCGTAAAACAGGAAAACATCCCTCCCATTTTACCTTTTGTAAAGCATTACAGTCATTTGCTACTTCTTCTGTACTGTCAAAATAACTTTACTACGAAGCCTGACCCATTTTAAGCTTCGGCGCACTTTATTTTGTTCTTTTCTTCCAATGTCTATTTCTGTCTTTTTTTTCCTGCAACATCCCGCCATCCATGCCTCCTTCGTAGCATCTGCCCAGTGCCCACATTCTTGGTTACACATGGTGTCCAGCAGCTGCCAGGTCAGCATAGGTGATGGAGCACAGATTGCCTGGCGCTGGCTTCCTACTCAGGCGAGCTGCCAGTTGTGGACACAGAGACAGCAGGGAGGCCCTGCAGAGGGTGAGGATTTAAAAACTTTCTGAAGCACAGTGCGCTGCCTGCATTCTCGACTTCTTCTATTACTAATCAAAAGTAAGGAAAAGCATGCAGAAATAAATGAACAGATATTAATCTATACATGGATGGTAATTGCCAAATGCGTATTGGATTTCAGGATTGGAACTATTAAATTAACATTCAAATTTAAATTTGACATTTTAGCTGCCATGGAGATATCAACAGGGCCACTGAACCTGCAAATCTTAGAAGCACATATTATTCATTTGCAATTGGAATTGTCCAAATTCTAAACATACAGAACTTGCTTGCTCTATTTTTTTTTTTAAACTAGGCCCTGGGTAAGAGAGAGGGAGTCCTTTACATGGCTGATCTTGCTAGGATACAAAAGAGAGCAGAGGGAGGACAGGCTAGGCCCCAGATGGACAGTGTGTAATGTTGTTAGTTATAGTTAGCCAATTTAGTCACACTGCTAGCAGCTCTCATTACATGATCTAATTCTCTCTCGCTTTCTCTCTTCCCCTCTTGTATTTACAGCACACACACACACACACACACACACACACACACACGCACACACACACACACACACACACACACACACACAAAGACACACACTCCCACACAGGCCAAAGAGGGTGGTAGGAGTGCCAGGAGGTGAAATACAGACAGACGTGTATGTGGATGCAGGCGGAGGTGGTAAAGTTGCAGCAGGACCAGTGAGAACCAGGAGGTCATACAGGGCCTCCTCACTCAGGAACTTCTAGTTTTCCAACAAGAGGAAGGCATCAAAATTGAATGACGGTATTAATAATTCAGCGTCAGATTTCTCAAAGAAAACAGGTTTTCTGAAACGATAAAGCAAAAATCAATGTTGCCTCTCCACTTCTTATTCTTTGTCTCTCTTTCAGTACCCATCCTTTCATGTATGCATGAAGGAGAAAAGAAGAGGGGGTGGAGAGGATCAGCAAATGTGGCTGTGTGCCTCTTTGTTTGCGCCCCATGTGTGGGAGATTCTGTTGGTGTGCTTCTGTCTGTGTTCTGGCAGGGTGGACATCAGCTTCATTCGCGGCAGCCTGCGCTGTTACTCAGTGAATCCCCTGGAGGCAGGAGCGCTGCTTCAACCTCGCCACCTCCAGACTGGGTCAGAGGACAGGAGACACCACATGGAGGGAGGTGCAAATCTCAGCGGGGCTGGAGGAAAAACAGGCCAACATCACGTGTAAGAATACACCCATCTGAGCACATACACTTAACAAAAGCCTTGCTGTGAGACAAACAAGCTGCTCATGCCTTTGAACAAAGCCTTTCCATTGACGTGGTCATGTGTCTATTGTGAAGCTGATGTGTTGAGTACAGCATGAGCTAATTATCATCTCTGTATGAAGCTGTCTGGAGAGGAGCAGGTACACACCCGGTATAGTGTCTGTGTTCGTGTCAGAGTGTCAGACACACCACTGTGTCTCTGTTTGGTGTTGTCCTTTTTTATATGTCTGTAGGACCTGTCTTACTATACTTACTAAAGTCTCCAATTTAACCCACAGAGACCCAAACGTAAAAATAACACTACAATCTGTCATCTCTCTCTTCCTGTTTGCTCAGTGGTTGCATGGATGGCTTGTCAGATTTTTCTGCACAGCAATTTTAAGTTGGGGAGTTTGTAGCGAGACTGTGTGGGCAGGGTAGTTTACTAATGTTTTTAGAAACACTTGACTTGGAAGGTTAGTTGGTTGGGACATTTTTGGCTCTAATGTGATGAGGAGGAGGAAATGTAAATCAGAGACTCAAATTGGAGGGGGATGGTTTGTTAAGTTGTTTCCAAAATAAAATACATTTTTTTTATTTGGAGAGATACGGAGATTTGCCATGACCACATAAAAACATTTTAAATGAAATGCAACCCGGGGTGGTGAGCACATTTGTGGTGAAAATGACAATGCTGCATATTTGCTCAACGTACGAGAAAAGGGTTTTCATATTTAGTGGTTTACCATTAATGAAGTGCTTGTGTTACATTAGCAAAAAATAAGCTCTTGTTTAAAAGTAAAAGGTATTTTAATGTTGGAAAATAAATAAATAATATCAAGACCCGTGCTCATCTTTTTCTGTCTTGCAAATATGTACATGAAAAATATCTTCTGCTGTAAAGTACTCCTGGGTGTTTGTGGGTATTTTTGACCTCACAACTGTATTATATGAGATTATTTCATTTTAGGAGCTGCATTTACACATTTTATGAAGATGGAAAAAGGGAGGATATTTTGGGCCCTAGTCGGAAGTAAAGTCCTACTCATTTTCTAATAGACAATGTTACATGACTCAAAACTGGAGTGCTTCAGATGGATATGAAACTCTTGTGGTTGAATCATCAGTGCAAAGATGATCAACTGCTTTACTGCAGAAAATAAATGGCTGTGTAATTTAAAAAAAAATGTCCAAGGTACAAAATTAAATGCATAAAATCTTTGTGGTGGAAGTTAACTACCAAGACCAAGGTGAATTACTGAACTGAACATGTGCCACTAACAGTGGGTGAATGCTGTGTAAAAATTATTGTAATGTGATAAAACTGAAAGCCAACTCATGTTCTGGATCAATTCAGCTGCCACGTCTGTGTTTTGTTCACAAATTCTACAGTCAATGAAGCATTTTAAATTTGCTATTGGTTTGATTTACACCTCTGACTGGTCTCTTCTCCATAGCAACAAGGGGCGAAACTGTTACAAAGTGGTGGTGATGGTGATGAAGGAGAAGAGTAGAGGACCCAATTGCAGAACATAAACTCGGCTTTATTAACCCGAATTGACCAGGCTCGGACAAAATACACAAAATATCTCCGGCACTTGGCGGGCAGGCAAGCAGGCAGGCAGGCAAACAACAAAGCCACTCGGCGTTATGGACAAACAAAAACCTTCTCTTCCCACAGCTACAAACAACGCAAATGCTCTGACGCTGAACAAAGGAAACCAGGAGATATAAATACATTTCGAACAAAGGACAAATTAAATGCAGGTGAAACTGATCAAACTAATGAACACAAAACTAACTAAGATCAACACAGGAGAAAAACAGGAACTTAACCAAAATAAAAGTCCAAAACCGGACCGCAGAAATCCACATCATAACAGAAACGTATGTGTATTTAATCAAAATGTAATGCTGCCACCATGGCAAAAGTATGAACAAATTATTATTTATCAGAACCAAAGTTTATAATTAAAATAACTTGTGAAAACATAAACCCTGACACTGAGCGCATTGTTTAAAGAAAACACTAAAATACAGAGTGAGGACCTGAAACAGCAGCTCTTCCCACTTTACAACTCTACTGGTTTTCAGATGAAAATGTTTCTCTAAATGAGCAACAATGAAAAAGGAAGCCACTTGATGCAACTATAATGACAGATGAAGGTTTTCCATTTGCGTACTCTGTATAGTGGTGATTGCCTTGTTAGGTGGAACACGTCCTCCATGGGCACATGTGAAGCCACATGGACTAAATTCCTGTGATTGTAGAGGACAAACGACGAGGCCCCGCGTGCTTGTGTGTGGGTGGCACATCTGGCACTGGAAGCTAATAATGTGTGCGTGCTCATGTGTTTCTGCCTTTTCCTTGTGCCCTTGGGACATGTAGCGACTTCTGTGGATGTAATGTGTGTATATTTTCACTGTATGTATTTGTGTTAATGTATATTAGTACTCTCTGATGTATGTGTGAATATTCCTACGCATGAAAGTTCGTGCTGCATGTGTGTTGATCCATTCCAAGTGTGTGTTAGAGACATGGAGGAGGTTCTGCTCCTCTGACACAGACACTGTGTCATACAGACATATCCAGAGTAGAAGAAATCATTACACTATGTACTCTGTAATAAATTGGTGGGTTGAGGTAACCCAAGGCAAGGTAATACAAGGTTAATAATGCACTGTTATTCCCCACTGGCAGAAATAAACAATCTCCTCTGTTTATTTGCCTTTCCTACACTCCCACGAGAAGCCAGAAACAGCAGGACAGAGGCGTGGAAAGAGGGAAATGGAGGAAAAAAGATAGTGGGATGAGAGTGAGAAAGATAGATGACAAATAGATGATGCTCCATTCCCACTCTGACACCCACCTACCCCTCCTGCCGTGTCCTTCAGTTCACTGCAGAGAAAAATTAAAACAGGTCAACCCACATTTTATTTTTTCCATTTTTCTCTTGTCCCTTTTTCCTTCCTCCACATTGAGCCATCTCCCTCTGTTTATCTGTCTTCCTTTCTCTGTCTTCCACCCACTCTCCTGGTCATTCCATGGGTCAGGTTGGGAGTCACGACAGGCTCTAAGATGACCACCCCCCACACTATCTGTCATTCATCACATCCCACAATTGACAGCTGCCTCTACCCACTTGCACAGTCACCTCTGCATTTCACATGGAATGTGTTGTGTGCAGTAATGATATAGCAATACGTCCATTTGTTCAAGACTTTCAAATTAATCCCTTGCTATGTTCACTGCAACTGTAACAGATTGCTTATTTGTTTATAAATGTGACCCTAAATGTTTGAATCTGTTGCCAATTTCCCAGTGATACTACACAGCTAGTGATGAAACAGCAGCTAGAATGGGAAATAAAGTGCATTTTTACTATTGGATGTGAGAAGTTTGTGAATATAAAAAATGAGATATGAGATACATCTTGACCCAAACATTTCTGTATATGCATTTAGTGTGCGTCTGAAAAGGGAAGGAGGGAGACACTCCCTGAAGACCAAAACTCTTCAATGTATAGTCCCTAATTAGCAACCTCATAATTGCTAATTGCACCAAAGAGGAGGATCTGCTGAGATTATGTAGGCTTTCTAACCTTTTGATTGGTGAAGAAAGAAAGAAAGACTCAGAGTCTCTGCGAAGATGTACAGTATTTCGTGACTTCTGTGGGAACAGTCTGTCTTCACGATCATGCAGCGACACAGGAGCAGAGAGGAGCTGGATAACAAACTTACCATGTTTTTTTGCAAGAGATGGCGTTCCTTCTCTGTGACAGTTCCCCCTGCGGTGACATTCAAGCCCCCACAGTCGTCATTTTATGAACTCATTGGTGACACTCACACATAGACACACACACATGCACACTCACACATAGACACACACACATGCACACACACACCTACGCACACATATACACATCAACACTCACCTGCCCAGTCATGACCTCAATGCTCTTCCTGAATAGGCAATTCTTAGAATTATGCTTACACTAAACAGAAACCAGATATGCATGAAGAGCCCACACATGCAAAGGCTGCAACTGAAAGGTGAACTGTACTGATCATCTCACATGCAGCCCCTGTCACCTGCACAGTGAAACAACACTGATAATGTAGGAGTAGGAGTAGAGGCCAAAGATACAGAGCAGAGTGAGCAGCAGTGTGAGAATCAGATCGGAAGTGAAGTAGCTAAAAACAGAGCTCACATGCAAGGTGAGCCCTGTCAGAAGCACTACCAAACCCCACCACAGGGACTTACTAACTAGGTCATCCAGGGCCTTTGGGTGTCTGGGTGAGTGCTGCAGTTTTAAAAGAGAGGTCAACTTCTGTCCATTAAGGTAGAACAGAAGAGTTTGGGATGTGTCATGTCCAGCTTAATCTCCACCAGGGGAATGATCATTATTCCCTATCACCATGATTGTTTTTTTTTAGCATTTCCCTAGATAAAAATTTATTTTCACCTCAGGCTGCTGTTTTTTTGCTGTGTATGCATCACTAAAATTAGGTTTTTGTTACCGTATTGATTTGTTTCAATGGAGTACGTCTGTAAAATGCACTGTAGCATTTCTCCATGCTCAAACTGAAGTAACGTGAGAATGTATATGAAGTCATTAATCAACAAGTTAGGATGGCTGTGCAACAATACAGCACATTCAGATGTAACCAATTTTGTTTTCCTTTAAGCAAGTGGAATATCCTTATTTTAAAAAATGCTAGCAACTGTAAAAATGGTTCACACATTACTTCTTAGTTATTTGAACACTGGGTTCCTTTAATTTTCCTGGCAAATTCCTTTAAATGTCTTGGCTTGTCTTTTAATTGGTTTTGACAATTATATCCCTCCAACATTCACACCAAGAAATATGTTATTAAGCATAGCTTAAATATAATGCCAGTCACAGTTTTGATATAGAACCTGGTAATTTAATCATTAGGCACACAATAAAAAAGATAAAGCGTCTTTCTTGTTGCCATAACTTGAATTGCATTTAATAGATTTTATTAGTTCATGTTCTTAGCATCCCTTTCAGTAGTTCAAGTAACTTGTTTTACCTGTTTCTAATGACAAGGTACATTTCTCTGATTAGATATTCTGTCTCCCTCCATAGAATCTTATCATGGATGGGGAACTTCACATTGGTCGTAATGAACCTTTGGGGACAAAATGCCAACCTGAACTGTGAGCTTCAGTCAGACCCCCTGTCAACCATCCAGTGGAGCAAAAATTGAATTGAAGTGAAGCCGAATCTTGGACGATGGCGCTCTCATCATTTATTGCACAGTGGCAGGAAATGCATCAGGCTGAGACCTCTTGTGAGTAATAGCCCATACATAAAAAGTCTTAGTGGTCTGGTGACTCAGTGGTTTAAAATGGGAATTATGTAAAGAGTTTTTTCTTTGTCAGTGTCCTTGACTATAAAGACATATCTGTAAAGCAGAAGTAGCCTATTGGTCATAGGGTACAATTTTTAAGACATGAACAAAATGTGGATGTTTTAACCTACAATAGTACCCTGTGATCTTACAGACATACATATTATTTCACATACAGTAGCTCTGAACATTTAGATAATTTACTGTACCTGCAGTCATTAATTGTTCTCTCCGTGTTCTTATTCCACTAAACTCCAGACACCCACAGCCGCTTTGCCACGTGCCCTCTTGATAATGTCTCTTCTCCCCTTCAGGAAACCTGTGATTATGCCTGTGAGTCAACTCATTACATCCCCTTTTGTCTTGATTTTATTATCTGAACACAGTGTGCCCAATTTCCAGCCTGTTTATATGCACAAAATGTACGGTCAGTTCCATATGGGTGGTCAGGATGTGAATTAGATCCAAGTGTGATTCTTACAGTATGAGTCATTCACCATGGCTTCCCATCATACACACACTCACACATAGGTGTACATGCGGAAAACACATCGTTACATACAGAAAAGGAATGTATGTATGTGTTCTTTCTGCACACCCACACCAGTACTCATAGAGCTTTTGCCAGATGTCAAATGCTTTGTGCGTTTAATATGTAGGCTGTGACTGTTGATGTTTTTATTCAGTCTGACTACACTTGGACTCTGCAGCTGACAGTCAGACCGTTCAAAGGCTAGCACTGAGCGCTGAAGCTTTGTCACAAGAGTGTCTCCTTTCACAGAGCCTACCCGTATTTTACGGTTTTCTGTCATTTTGGGTGGTTCTGAGCCAGTACAGTAATTCCATATGTGTCAGCAAAGAAGGAATTCAGTGTGGGTGATTGTAAAACATAATTGCTTGAACATAAAACCTCAACTTTTCCCTGAATGTGAATAGTGTGTTACTGGATGATCTGACACGTGCCCCTCCCTTCTTGCCCTCATGTCAATTAGACTTAGTTAGGATGGAGAGGCATCTGTTTTGACCATTTTGATCCCTGTACAGTAGCTAAAGACACACCCAGGAACAAATGCAATACTTATACATAGGTTGCAGTACTGATAATATACTTAATGCATATTAACAACAAAACCTGGTTCTTCTCAGAAAAAGGACATCTGTTTATTATATGTTCAATCCTGCACATTTTTAACTGATAATAAAAGTAAGTATGCATTTGTAAATGAAAGGCACTCTATCCTGTTGTGTTCATGTTCAAGCCTTCCTCTGCCTCTACTTCCCTGCACTTTGTCACTCACAGCTCCTCCGGTTACGACATGGCCCCTCTTGGAGGCCTCTGGGGCCCGTTGGCTAAATTAGTTTCAGCGCCAGGAACCAGAGTTGCAGGCCTTTAACCTGTCTTTGGATTACAGAACTCTAACCTTCTGTCAAGGCCTTTGAAGTTGCCCATGGCTTTTCCTTCCTCACGCCACCCGATTCCAAACAAATGATCTACCCCCACCTCTGCCCTTCAACTACCCTCACCATCTTTTTCTGCTATCTCACCACTCCTCCTCCTCCATTTTCCATCTTTCTTCCTCCAGGGTGAGATCCCCCTCCTGTTTTGTTCCCTCCCTCGACTTCCTCCCACTCCTCTGGCGTCTATCCATTTCCCCCATACTGCTCTCTTCATTCGTCTCCACCTCTCCTGATCCTCCTCCTGTCTCCATCTCCATTTTTTGTCTTTCGGTCCTCTTTTTTTGTCCTTCTTTAACATCTTTACATCACTCCTCCTTCTCTACCCAAGCCTAAAAATCTGTTTCCTCTCCCACTCTTTTTCTCAACTTCTCACATTGTCTTGTATTTCCTTCTTCTCATCTTATATTCATCTTTACCTAATTTTCTTTTTACCCACTCTTTTGTTCTCTGTTCCATTCCCCCTGTCTTCGTTCCTTTCTTCACCCCTCCCTTCCTCTTTTGGACTTTGTCCCCAGGGTTTTTTGCATGCCTCACACATTCCTTTGCACTGACTGGCTGTGTTTACATTGACATCCTCTATTCTGTGTGTGGACCACAGCACTGCAAAACCAACAGCACAGAAGCACACACAGATGCATGAAAACTCAAGTTCATTAACCCTCTTCTCGCTCCTTCCAGAGAAAATAAATGCAAGCAAGAGTAAACAACGTAATAAAATAAATCTAAAGTGTAGAAATAGAAAGTAATGCTTTTAACTACAAGACGACAAAAATGCCACATTTCATGTCTTTACATTCTGAGACCCCTTGACTTTTCCTCCAATAAGTACACTTGCATGTGGCGGTGTGCTCTTGAAAGGTGGGCATTGTTCATCAACATGCTAGGAACTGCAATGCAGTTGGAACTTCAAATTGAACTCAAACACATTAGAGTACATTATGCCAACAGAGGTTATGGAGTAAAGTCAAGAGCTGCCAAACTGTAATAGCACCCTTAATCATATAGCGCCTCATCCGGAGATGTGAAAGTAGGGGAGCCCAGATTCATTGATAAATAAATGCAGCCAAGTGGATCTTTTTATAGCTCTGGCAGCCAGAGGACAATATGTAGCTGTGTGAGCTATGTTTATTTTATTAAAGAGAGTAAGAGGTAGAACAAGGTAGTGTGGGCAAGGGGTGGAGTAGATCAAGACAAAGGATAGAGTGCGAGGGAGAAGTAAAGAGAGGCACGAGAGAGCATTAACAGTTGATCTATCATAAGGTCATCTTTTTCCACCACATACACGTCACCTGCGCATTGCCTGCCAAAGGACAGTCAGCACATTCAAATGTCACTGTCTACTGCTTGTATTGTGTAATGCCACACTCGCTCAACCACGCACTTACTTGTGTGTCCTGTTAAAACAAAAGTGTAACATAAAATGATTGCATGCACCTTCAGAGCCCTACCCAGTCAATACTGTGTTGTGCAAGGAACTCCCAGCCCATTTACCTCCTTATCCATATTAGGATGTTCTTTCTCCTTCATGACATGCTGTACTGTATGTGTGTCACAATTTCCTCTACTGTGCTATTCTTGTATTCACCTGTCAGTCTGGCTTAATGTGTCTTATTATTCGCAGAAATAATGCTCTATTGTGGACAAGTGCTGGGTATTTAATGGGATGACACAAGAACAGTTGGCTTTATCACTAATCTGCTATGGTTTATAATGCTCATACAGGCAATATTTGTGATTTAGTGTAGCTTGACTAGTGTTTACCCAGTGTTTATGGGTTCAACACAGGCGTGACCAATCCAGTGATCCTCCTCAGTCTACCCTGTTTCATCTTCTGTTCAACACACTGATTGATCCTCTACTGTATGTGTGTATGTGTTAATTGCCAGGCAGATTATAAAGTGTTGTGAATAGATAAGAGCATTTGCGAAGTGAATCATTTAGACTTTACTGGCACACACACCTTCACTTCCAGTAAGGATCCATAACAGCACACCCACCTCTTCCCCAAGCTTCCATGAAAAAAAAAATACATTGATGCCAATGGCTCTGGAACTGCCCAACAAGGAGTTAACACCTCAGATGGAGAGACATAGTGGAGGGAGGAGTGGGAGGAGAGAGAAGAGGATGGTGTGAAGGAGAAAAGGAGTGGCTGGTGGCAGGCGCAAAGGTGGTGAGCTCAGGGCTGTGGAATCAGGAACTGTTCTTTGCTCTTTACTCTGCTACGCCCCTGCACTACCGCCACCGCAACACCCACACCTCCACCCATACGACCTCTGCTCCACTCTGGTCTAGCTGGAATGCTGACTTTCACCCCCACCCACCCCTTCTCTATTTCTCACCCCTGCTTCTCTTTCAAAACAGGGAGGAATAAATGGGAAGCAGCATCCCCTGTTCCAAGCTGTGGCTTTGTGTGACCAGCACTCTGCCAGTGAATGTGATTCAGGTGTGTATTAAAAGTCACACAAAATATTCTAAATCACTATCTTGGTGTACTTGAGCAGAAGTGCCACTGTTTGACTAAAAATATCCCTCCAAGCAGCAGAAGGAAAGTCTGATTCCACACGAGGCTCTATTAAAACCCACAAATTCAGCAATGCAGACCTCAGTCTGATTCCAGCGGGGATCGTTTCTGACTGTAGAGCACGAGTTTGTGCTGATTGAGACCAGGAAAAATATTCACACACAGTCTCAGCCAGGGCAAATTCCAGTACAAACAATTTGTGTAAATTTGCATCCAGGGAAAATGGCTTAAGAGTGGGTGTTTTGATCCAAAAAATATAACTTTTTAGTTTCAAATGAGCAATAGATGCTATTACTCTTATACTAACTCATAGTCAAATTATAATATGTCTGAGTCATGCAAAAGGTATTCTCTGTTCAGTTTAGAAAAGAATGAGAATACATCTTTCATCTGTCCACTCCTATTAGCACCTCAACCTCTTTGATGGTCAAGTTAACCTTTCGTTCGAGTTCAGACACTTCAGACATGGCAGGCATGCAGTACTCGTCAACAAATTTGTCACTATCTATCTTTGGTGGTAACGGACCATAGAGGCTGTCTATCTCCTCTTCCACAATGAGTCACCAAACCATACACTATGAACAAAAGCCTTGTGTTTTCTGATAGCAGAACATTTCCAGTTGGATTTTTAAAGTGTTAGGTGGCCAATGTTTCAGATAAATATGAAGATAAAGATGTTTATCTGATGAACTAGCCTATTAAACAAATAAACCTTTTCATTTGAAATTAATTCAAGGCTGCTTGCCGTGGCTACATCAACAACGGAGGAATGGATTGGGGTTTAGAGAGAGAAAGGAACAGGACTGTAGCTGGCACAGCTGTCATCCATTTGTGGTGGGAAGGGAAGGGATTGCTTTCTGCTTACCTGTGCACCGTCAGCCCAGGAGGGGCAGCGAGGACATTTGTCATGGAGCCGAGGAGTAAATAGTGAGGAAACAAACCGCCATCTGTCTGGGCCCATTGATTTTCACATGAAAAGCAAATACATCCATTCTGTTTGCACTGCCTCCCAGCACTATCTGCCTATTGGGCAGGCGCAGGGTTGGAGTTTACCTTGCGACATCATGTTCCTTTGATAATCCTTATATATGACTGAACCTCTAGCCTCATGACTCTGTTTCGTGGGGTGTCACTGGCTGAAAGGAGGAGCAAACATGAAGTGCTTAAGTCCCAGTGAGTCACTGTAGGATACAAAGAGCTGGTGTTGCCAGAGGCAGCAGGTTGGTGAGTTGAGCAGAGAGCATGTCTCTTTGAAACAATGAACAATACAGAGAGATAGTGACGTGAACATGGCTGAACAGGACAGAAAATAATGACAATGAAGGTCAAGCACCCAGCCTACTGCATCCTATGACTTTGTGGCACCTCTGAAAATACAACATTGTCCTTCTCTACCCTGCAGCCTACACATCAGAGAGAAGATGTCCACTCACATCAGAAGCATTTTACAAAGTTGTGTTTGGAGGTAGGCATTAGAAGAAAAGACAGCAAAAGCAAGATAAAGAGATTTATCCTGAGAAAGAAAGAGAGCGTTTAATGTCTTGTGTCACCACCACCTGCCTCCTCTTATGAAATCTCTTCATGTTTCGCCCACTGAGTTTCCAATCCTCCATTCTGCCCTTGAACAGACACTAATTCAACCACAGAATCTAATCCCTAATGTAAAGACCTGATGATTTCCTTTCACTGCCACCATGTAAGTGTTTATCATTAAATGCGGGGTGTTCAGAGAATCATCACTGAGGGGCGTAATGACTTTTTATGAGGTCTGACTAAGGTTTGCAGGTAGATAACCTAACAAAGAGTGCCTAGGTGCTCTCTGTGTGTATTATCCTCCCTATTTGGCTTTGATCGTTTTGGCATTTTGCTGCAGACACTTTAGATATACAGCTGATGCAACCAAAATGTCATCCCTCCTTTTGTACAACCGCTGGAGAGAGGGCCTTTTCATTTAGGGGGAGAATTTGAAACAGCTCTAACCTTTCATCAACAATGCTGCCACTTTACGCTGTGGAATTCCTAATTCAATGAGAGGCATACCAAGGCACCTGCTTTCATCAGTGCTAACGTCCTCTGAGGAAGTCTGTGGAAACAGAGAAAAGGGACAGAGAGAAACATTAGCAACTTGTTGACAGGACTAGGGTGTCAAAAGCAAAACAAAACAAACACCGAAGGGCTTGTGTAGTCATGTGGCACAAAAAGGGTTTTACTGTTGGGACTATAATAAAACATATTGCATACATACACATACACACACAGGTATCATCTAGATCACACTGAAGCAATAACAGTAATAGCACAGTCACTGACATTTCAGCCACATCTTTATATAATTATATATGTTGATATTTTCACATGTATACTGCATGTTCCTGAGCACTTTGTGTGCACGTGTATGTGGATGGGTCCATGTGCATCTGCTATTATTTTGTTCCCATGCCCCTTCTTGCTCATGTCAATTTCCACCTGTTCAACGAAACAGAGTGGAAATCCTCAACCATGCAATCCCCACTCAGATGGCCTCATCTGCTCCATAGACCCACACATGTCCACGTCCCCATTCTCAGATAATCTGATTACCTCACAAACAGTCTGGTGAGAACATAGCCATTTATTATTACTGCATTTGAAATTTTGTTTTACTCTGTTTTTCTTTTTACTTGTTTCTACATTCTGCTCCCTGTCCCTCCCCTCCCTTTATGTCCCCTTCTCTACTTCTTGCAGCCCCCTCCTTCCCCTCCCTCTTTCCACATTCCTTGGTGGGTGGGTGGAAAGTTCAATGGGGATGTAGGATCCCAGAAGGGCAGGCAGGGGGTTTACCTCTCACCAGAGCACAGTATGCGTGCAATCCAGACGCTTCTTATCGGCCAGTACAATTTTCCCCCTTGCATAGGTCAGCAATGTTATCAGTGGAGGTGACTACTTGGTGGTGTTGAGTCCTTCAGCATTTGTCACACATAGAAAAACCGCCAGAGGTTCAGATCAGTTAAGCATCTGCTCTGTAACAATGTTATATCTAAAATACTAAAATTGCCATGGTTCACCTTCACCACCTATTCACTGCTGTTCTGCATATAGACAGACACTAGCAACACTTAATCAGAGAAGGACCTCTGCTGGATATGTCTTTATACTACAAGCCAACTGTTACCCCTAAGGGAGGAATGAGTGTCTGCTTTGTTGACAACACTCTCAGTTTGACAGGAAAACTAGGATAAAGTGTTAATAATTTATATTAAATGTTAATGTTTAGTACTTTTTGATCATCTAGTGGTAGCAAACAGCTCACCACTTTACAAAAGATCTTTTATCTGTTGTTTTGTTATTGTAGGACTTGATTGCTTAATTTGGTAAGTAGAAAACGAAAGGGTAGGGCAGAGTGGGCAGTCATTTCCAGCAACTTGCATAACCTTTCTCCTGTGACAAACCCATCACTAATTTGTTAGTGGCATTCCTCACCCCTTTGTCACTGTGTTTACCTTTGGTTCTGTCTTATCTTTGTTGTGCTGCAAGCGGCAAACAAACTGGTTTTAGAAGCAGCTCTGGTTCGTGGGCTGTTAGTGTAGGAGACACACAGGAAGTGGTGGGCGACCAGCAAACTGTATTTCCCCTTCCTGTCTATGTCCTCTCTCCCTGCCTGCCCGCCTGCCTGCCTGTACTTTGGCTATTAATGTAACTCTAAGCTACCCACCACACACCCACATGGCCACTGGGAGCTAGTGCACTAGAAATCACAGACGTACATGGACATACACATGCATGCACAAAACAGACATGCATACAGTCCCAGCAGCAGATGCCAAGTGATATTAGTGTAAATAATTAGTAGATAAACAAGCAGGCAGCATATTATGTTTCACCGAGAGCCACAGTACAGTATGTGCCCTCATGACTCTCATAACAGTCCATTAATTCCTGCCTCTCCCTCCTACCTTGCTGATACATAGACAACAAACAGCAGGGTGTAATTAAATAGGTGTCCATCACTCAATGATGACATCAGAACAGCCAAGAAAGATGTGATATACAGTATGCATGCACAGTCAGAAAATACCAGCAACGTGATAATAACGTTCCTCATTCTTTAAGTAGCTGCACCTTCCTCTGTACATAAACTTGTACAACACACCCACAGGCACACATACTACAAATGTACCTCAGCAGTTCACCATTTGCTGTTTTTTTTTTTTTTTTCTTCAAGTAGGCCTGATTTTTCTGAAGGTGGGCTCAAAAGTGGGCTGACAAATTCAGCACTGTTGTGCACTTTCAATCTCTCCATCTCTTTCTGTCTTAGTACAGTTTACCACTTACACACGTGGCACAGCCTACACACACACGTTACCATTGCAGTCCTGGTATCATCCCCCTGGTCATCTTTCAGAACAGAGAGAACACATAGTGGCATGAATCACAGTGAATCATTCAGCCCAAATAGCACCCAAAGAAAGGTGTTGCATTTAACCAGGACACAGACTATTTATAATGGCCTGGGCGTGCACATGTTCATTACAGGCCATGGAGGATGCTAACAATGGACAGACAGATGAGGGGGTAGTAACTCTTTTTAAATGTCACAGCCAATGTATCTTCTTATTTGCAAGCTGGTATGGTGGCAGTTGTCTGAATACAATATTTAGAGCAGGGTGAATGAACTGGAATTGAGAGGGTTGAAACAGTCTTTTATAAGACACAATGATTTGCAGATGAGAGGGCAAAGACACTCCACCACTACACAAGAATATTGATTTTTTTTTAGATTCAGTTCTGTTGTAAAGAGCTCTGAGGTTACACCTTTCACCTAGTTTGATTAAGTATAGCCCCAATGATTTAAACACTTACTAAAGCTCAGAAACCATATTAATATTGGTGATTGGATTTGGATAAAAAAAAACTTGTGGAGCAGGTAGAGATGATAACAATGTGTATCTCCCATGCAGACCTCTGCCTAATAGGCTTGTTAAAGTCTAATTAGTGTAACAAGTAGCTGGAAAATAAATAAACATAATTATCATATCAAATACATCAGCTGTTGGGGGGATGATAGATTAATTTGACAAACACTTTGTTCTTTTGTCTTCATTTTGGCTTATTTTCATTACGCACATGTCAATCATCCTCAATGCATCACATCAGGACAGAGTTGGAAAGTGCAGGCTCATCAATCTGTGGCAAGCTAACATTCACATTGCAGTGTCTAATCTTGAAAGCAACAATGCACTGAACCCAAACCCCAAAATTGCCAGCCAGCACAGCTGAAACCACATTTGAGGTGAAAAAGCTTCAAGAAGCAATCAGTGTCTGAACAATTACATCTAGTGAATTGATATTGATTGAGGGACCTGACCAGAATGTGCAGATCCTTAACATCCACATCACAAATGTGCAATGCAAAAACAAGGCCACCGTATGATGTTGGAGGATTTAAAAACAAAAACACTGGAGCAGCACTACAGTTAGTCTTCTGTCTTTCATCTGTTCCGGTGGAAGAGGGAGAGGAGAAGAAAGGAGGGGCAGTTTCATTATCAACCAACATGTAGGCTCATGCCGCACAGCTTCACCCAACCAACTGTTGTCATGGTAGCAACTTGTCACTTGTCATGTAGTCTGCGTCTCACCTTGACTGAATGGAGACTTGCAAGACAAGTACCTTCCCTTGGGATCATGCAGGGAGGTGGGGGGGTGGTGGCATGGAAGTGCGTCAGCCCTACCCTCAGCTGGGGATACACCCACGGCAACCTGCGTGACTGTTTGTGTGTTAATCCATATGTGTTTCTTTTCCTAGGAGATGGCAAGCAAACCTAGCTTCCTCAGGACCACGCTATCACCTCAGGGATGACAACAACGGCACCCACAGCTGCAGCGATCGACCGGTTGTTCCTCCTCTGTGGAGTGTACTTCAATTGGTGGTCTGCCCAGGAGGATCACTTCTGTTCTTCTTATCAAATTTTCATTTAGTGTTTAATTAAAAGTAGTCCTTAGCCAGGGATATTTAAAAGGTGGCGTCATAGACTTCCATTTTTCAAAGATGCATAAATTCATAGCTGGTATCAGTAAAAAAAAATAAATTAAAAAAAACTATGAAAGATGCCTTATTCTGGGATTTATCTGTACTGCTTTCCATAATACTGTGGTATTCTGCAGTATTGATCATGCATCAAAACAGTTTTTACTTTGGATTAAGTTCCATTGATTTTCCATTTGTACATGTAGATAATGTACAAAACACAAAATGCATGTTGTTTGTTTGTTTCACTCCACAGCTGATGAGATGCTCCAGTGTCAATCTGGTAGTTAAAGTGAAATGTTTGACTGCTTTAGCTGAGCAGTTACCTACTAATCTACTACCATACCCACTGTATGGGAACAGTGCAGGATATTTACAGTGAAAAAAAGCCCTGCACTTGTTGTGTAGGCTACATTGTAGTGGTTTGCACTTTTTATAGCATCTTGTCCCCTGGTGATTTTTGCATTCTCACTTCTTGTGTCTCCACAAGAGTTAGACATCTTACTTCTTCATTGCCTCTTGAAGTCATCCGTGTCTCTGGAGTGTTTATAGAATAGATGCAAGATGCTGTGTATGCGTGTGCACATGCGTCTACAAGTTTGAGTGTGCTGAAGGGGGTGATGAGGGGAGAGGAGAAAGGCACGTCAGGTTTCCATGACAACAACTTTTTATTTGCACTTCCTCAATGGCATTGGTGGAAGAGACACATAAAGTGAGATAGATAGATAGATAGATAGATAGATAGATAGATAGATAGATAGATAGATAGATAGATAGATAGATAGATAGATAGATAGATAGATAGATAGATAGATAGATAGATAGATAGATAGATAGATAGATAGAGACAGCAGACGGAGAGAGACAGAGTCTGGCAGAGTTATTAGGAAGAGACAGGCTAGTGGGCAGGGGTGCATGGGCTGACGGGGGTGGAAGGAGGCAGCAGAGTTCTATGCCTGGTTGGTTGCTTTGTCTAGAACAGAATGTCCTCTTTGTATACACCCCTCCCTTGTTGGATAACAAGTCACCAACAACTTGCTTGCAGTCATCCAGAAACACCATAGGAATATAATGAGATCTGTGTCTCTGCTGTGTGATTGGACTCTAAATAGCAAATGGAAAACTAAGAAACTGATGTTTTCCGAAATGATAACTGTGGGTGGGTGATGATGTGTTTGCATGCTTGAGATGCAAAAGACGTGACAATTAGTCCACGAGTCTAAAAAATAGGTCTCAACCTCAAGAGACTATCCTGGTGTGGTGAACTAGAAATAAAATATGGCACTTGTATGGTGCCTAACCAAATAATCTCTTTGCAGCTAAGGAGAAACTTCTTCTGCCCTCATTTAGTTTGATGTCAAGACCACATGAATCTGACACCCACCTTCAGTGTCGGAGTCAGATGGCCCAAGAAATATAGTCGCTATGCATCTGCAGTAAACACAAAGGAACTAGTGACGTGCACATAATCCTGTGTGCATGTACACAGATGCACAAGATTGACAAAATGCATGCTTAAAAACTAAATGTGATATTTTGACTAAAGCTCTTTCAGAAAGATCTCCTCTTTTTGAAAATGAACACATGCACTTGTTCATTTTATGCATCAAATATTTCTTTTATTCTAGTTGTTTACCCTCAATTGGTTTGATGCTTAGCCCTATGAATCCTACACCCTAGGAATATGGGTCAGCTGGCCTTTAGACATACAGATATACACCTGCTATTCATCTGCAGAATACATAGATTAACCAGAGTTATCCACTCTAATCAGCACACAGAATCATAAAAAATAAACACACATAGATGTACAATGTATACAGTTGCATCCATTCTTTGTCATGTTGCTCCCAGCACCATGTTATTCTCTCAGCTACATTTTGTGTAACAAACAATTACACACAAACTCACACACTGATAGACTGTCTATCTGTGTGGGGAATGACTCACCTCCTCCACCTGGAGTAGAGCCAAGCCTTTCTCGCCTCCTCCCCCTTCATCTGTGTAAGCCCTTCACTTTACTCACTCCATCTCCACTGTGGAAGCATTTCAATCATTCAAATTAGCTGTAATCACAGCCAAAGGCACAGAGTGGGAATGGCAGCGCGTCACTCTGCATACTCAAGAACACTTAATACATTGATTTTATATTGAGCATGCTGTGTTTCAAAAAAGGGAGCTGGGAGGAAACAAATAACCTAACCAGGCCAAGCCTTTTTTACCATGTGTGCTTCCAAGACAAAGGATAGAAGCAGGGATGAGAGGCCAGCTTTATAATGAGCAGTGCTAAGACTCCTTTCAGTCCTCAGCCCTGACATGTGAGAAGCAATGCATCAGTGGCACCAGCTGCAGCCTTCACATAATGACACAAATTATTGGCTTGTTAATGGGCAGCTTAGCCTTGAGTGTTACCCCCGCAATACCATTCTGGAGAATAGGGGAACACTGGATCAATCTTTGCCTCCTCGGACGTGCTGTAAAACACGGGATTCATCTAAAGGACATTTACCCACATCCCCCTGTCTCCCTCTCTTTCTAATCCATACCAGCCCCAAGAGACTCATATTAGGAGACTCCTACACACAGCACTCCCACACCTTCTCTCTCCCCACACACCACCCTCAGAACCACTATCTGTCCACCTCCACAGCCAGCTTGTGGACAAATCCAGAATAACAATGTGATCTTTCCTCTTAAAGGCACATATGCAGCTTTTCATATCATTATCTTTAAGTTCAGAATTGTGGTACCACATACATGCGATGATCATCACACTGATATGGGGTAGATCTGGGCACACATACATTTGTCTTATATGCATATAATTATTATTTCCAGAATATACCTCTGGTATTCAAACATGCATTGATTTGTGTTATGCAGTAAAATAAAAAATCAGACATAAAGCAGGCATCTCAGCCAGATTCGACTGCTATAGAGTATCAAAACACAATGTCTCTGCAAAGCTGCGACTCCGGAATAGCAATCAACATCAAACAAGAGAGAGTCAAGTGCAGGACACAGCACTTGTAGGCTGTAGTCAATGAACCTCTCCGTGCAGGTACTGGCTTCAGCTTGCATGAGCAACACTGCAATAGGTTTGCTTAGGGTGCCCCCTTCTGTCATATCAGTTAAAATTGCATAAATGAAGTGGCAAAAAAACAAAACAAAGAAAACATTCATAGTAGGCTGTGAGAGACTTATAGAAGAAATAGATGTACACAGTATTATTACGGTGCAGCTAAATAGGTTATTGCTAAGCTGACTGACTGAGTGCTTGTTTGTTTAGCAGGTTTTCATTGCTTGTTTGTTTAGCAGGTTTTCATCTGTCACCACAATGGAAAACTGTAGTGTTGTACAGGAAGCCATGAGGTGCATTTGTGTGTAGGAGTGCTGAGGTAGAAATAGGGTAGTTCAGAAGTTAGAGTGCTTACTGCAGCAGTATCTACTCCTATTTTTAACCTGACTGTGGTCTTACCTTTCTAATCTTCATTTCCTATACCAAGCACCCAGGAACAAGTTTCAAAACATCTTATTTCAAGTATACCTGATTGCAATTCTCAGCAGCCTGCAGTTGTAAAAGTAGTTAACTAATTTTCCTCATATTACTAGCATCTTCTCTGTTTTAGTAGATTTAACTCTTAAGTGAGTCTAATTATATTGATTTTAACTTTTTCAGTGGCCTTAAACAAGCCCAGTTATCAAAGATGGACTAAAACCAGTTTTAATTCCATTCAATTTTATTCATATGGCACCAAATCACAATACAATCATCCCAAGGCACTTTACATAGAACCCAACAAATCCCTTATTAGTAAGCACTTTAATAGTTAGTTAGTGAGTTAGTTAGTTTATTGTTTCCAGAGGGGAAATTCATTTTCACAGATTCTGTACATGGGAAAAAAAAAACACCATTACACATACCTACATTGATACACATAATACAATACATTCAAAAGGTAAGACCACAACAGAAATGCACATGCATGCTACAAACAGGAAGACACAGTTTTACTATTGGTTTAGGGCTATGAGCCTACTTTTAAAGCATGTTCTATTACATCCTAGTTTGGGCAGCCATCTGTCTCGAACTGTTAGGATGAGTGGATAGAGGAGAGAGAAAAGAACAGCAACAATAAACAAGAAATAAACACCGTGCAGGTTGGTGGGGCCAGTAACTGCACATGAGCAATATACAGCTCCAGGACCAGGGACACCAGATGAAGGTACAGAGAGAGAGAGAGAGAGAGAGAGAGAGAGAGAGAGCGAGAGAGGACAGAGAGAGCACTATAATATAGAGTAATATATTTACTGATTTATGATTTAAGGTGGAGTTAATTTCAACACCTCTACATTCTGGGTGGGATGGTAGTCTAATTTATAATGTATCTTATTTTGTGAACCAGAAATGCAAAAATATGTTTACATGTAAACATTAATTTGAAAAACTGAAATAAATATAGCAGAGTCTAAAATGTATTGTCTGTTTGGGTGCAGTGTAAGCTGCAGGTAAGTGATGACTCAGGGGATATCGTCAACCGGTGAAAAGGAGATTCTGAGAAACTCCTGAACCCAACACATCCTTTGCGAGGCAGGAGGAGGAGGCACAGTTGGTAGACTTAGGGGAAGCCTCACTCATTTTCCTGGCAGAGGTTTTTCAGGTAGTGAAAATACACAGTTTTTTTTGTAATAATAAATAAAACACCTTTTAAGGCTATATTCTTTTCTAACCATGTTAACAACATAGAGCAATTACCATCATAGCACAACACTGACACTAATAAACGCTACTGCCTGTGAAGATTCTTAGTCGTCCATGAAAAGACATGAAATCATTCACAAGAGATGCCAGTTAGTTGAGTTTCTGGCAAACTTTTTCCAATGCTTTCATATGAAATATGCATAATTTTAAAAAATGCAAAGGATTTTTAATTTGAATTATGTTTGTAGTATACATTGTGAATGTATGTACTGGTATGTATTTCTGTTTTTACAAATGGCGTCCCCAGTAAAAATTGAAAATTGCATGATGGTGCCGCTTATGTCAAGCTCATACATTCACCACATTCAAGAGCCAATCTTGTTTACGCAAGTGAACTTCAACCTATATAACTGATGACTACAGGTAAAACATAAAGGCAAGCTGACTTGCTTCCAGGTGACACAAGGGTTAGTAGGTAGAAGAGTCTTCCATTTTCTATGTAGTTATGTTGGCTACAGTCTACATCTCTCCTGTCCTCCACTAAGGAGATGTGACTGTTTAAGAGGGGTGACATTTAACAATTGTGCTAGATGTGTCCTTGATGAGTAATGCCTAGAAGTTGTAAAAATCATAGTTTTCCATTTTGAAAAAAAAGCAATCATATAATTGAAAAGTGACATAAAAAGTGTCCACTCTATGAATTGACTCCCATTGACATTACCAAATGACTAGTGAAACTCTTGTATGAACACACTTTGGTCAGCAGGAGGCAGTGTTTTGTTAATTTAATTCAGCTCAGTACCACAAAAGTACTCAAAGACCATAGCAAGACAGCAGCATTAGAAATTTCCTTTGTTCTCATTTGATATAGTCACAAAGAAAGAAAGAAAATGCACAGTGCAGTAATATATTTAATGGATAATGTCACATTTAAGAGCAGAATGACATACACAATTTACAATCAGTTGATTTTAAACAGCATTGAGTCAACACTCGCATTCCTGATTTTTACCACAGTTCATTTGTGCGTCATGATGAGTGTATTTAAATTTAGCTTTGAAAACTAACATGTGCTTGGTTTAAATTGTGGTGTGTTTAACTTAAGGTTTACTGGCAGAAAATGCGCAGTATCCATTGCAGCAGCAGAAGAAGATATGTTAAGAATATTTTGATTAAATATGTATAAATCACGCAAGATCAGATTCTGGTCATAATGTATAACTGATATTGAAACAGTGGTGATATTAGCATCTCAGGTTTCAGGTTCTGCAGTATAATACAAATACACTAAAATCTTATAAATTCAAATGTTCATGATGAAATCAATCCAATCTCTATAGTCAGATATCTTAACATAAGTAGTAAGTGATTTTTTGTATTTACTGGACACCACCCCATAAGCCTTTCCATCTTCACAGACCAGCGGACCACCAGAGTCTCCCTGGAAGTACATACACAGTATATACAGTGATTACTTTAGCATCAGTGGGTTAGTTATCACTGCTGACAAATGTTTGTCCACATTATGTTACATAAATGTCTGTACCTCTGCTGGTCCAGTCTCTCCCTTAGAGCAGTAGAAGTTCTGCAGTGCACAGAACTTATCGTCAATCAGTGTGACGTTCACTTCCATGAGCTCACGAGACATATGAGGTTTGTTTTTGTCGTTTCTTCCCCAGCCAGAGACAAAACATGATTTTGGTAGAGAGCCGTCACCTTGGTCTGCCAGATCAATGGATGTCACATTTTTGTTGAAACGTGCCTTGGAGCGCAACTTGAAGGAATAGATAAACATCCTTAAAAAATATGTAAACATCAATATGTACATTGTACATTAATTTTGATTCAATAGAAAATTTATTCTACTCAATCAGAAACAAGAGTCAAAAATTTTGGGAGAAAAGACACAACCAAATTTCCATTATGAACAAGGATTTTAAATAAAATTCTTCTGTATTTTACCTTAAGAAGCATTATGTCATTTTTATAACCAGTCGCATTGTATGCTTTATGTGGAAATGCTTGATCCACAGATATGTTCTGTTTTTCCTTTTCACTGAACTTATGAAATCCTAGTATGACATTATAAGACCTGAAAAGACAAAAGCAAAGACAAAAAGCTGTCTGAGAACAAATTGATTACATTTGTGGTATCTGTGCTAAGTGTGTTGAACTGACTCAGCTTGGCAGTGGGCTGCAGTCATCACAAAATCCTCACTCAGAAGGAAGGCACCACAGTATTTTACAACATTCTGTGTGCGCTGCTCCAAAAGTGCCATGTATGGCCTGCTGTGTGGCATCGCCTTATGGCCTCCAATGATTTTCCCACCTTGAACTGGGAAGAAAAATACATATATACATATATACAGTGGCATCTGACTTCATTGGCTTTTGCTCGGTATATGCTATGAAATGCAATTTTTAATACACTATATTTAAACTATATTTTCTAATATTCTGCTATGCTAGAAAAACTAAACTTACCTTGGCCATCAAGACTCAGCACAAGTATCAGTATGAGCAGTTTATGGTGGATAAACATGGTGAGATCACAGTCCAGATGAGCTGCTGAAGAGTAGTGGCACACATCACTAACAATTTCAGTCTTTAAGTACTTCCTTGCTTTAGAAAGAGAAGGAAGTGTGTAATTTCCATATGCAAAATATGTGGGTTTGAAACATATTAATAAGCATGGCATTTATAATGCCTCCAGAGCCTGATTTTTAGAGTGCATTAGTTTTTAGACAATGTTTATCCCTCCTGTTGTCTTCAGGTCAATGTGACCCATTTTCAAAAGTTATTATGTGATAACTTTGGTTATCTTACATATAATTAACTAAAAATGATATGGATGGTATCCTACAAAGACAATACGACACACATTTTCTCCTCTGACTGCTTATAAAGTATGAGGTATAAAATGATCACCAATTTTATAGTTTCACCTTTTTAGTGAACTTGTTTCCAACATATTACCATATATTTTATACATATAGTAGGGAACCATCCATGCCAATTTTAGTTAATTATATGGAAGAAAACCCAAATTATCATATATTAACTTTCGAAAATGGGTCAAATTGACCCAAAGACACTAGGAGGGTTAATGATATTCATATTGTGCGTGAATGTATCTACGTAGTATTACACTGTGTTGATGCTTTTGAACTGACACACACAGTATTCAAGTTCTCTGTTGGTATTTCGTACTCTGCATTGTGGTCACACAGCCCCAAAGAAAACATAACTTTAATAGTATAGCATCCTAATGCACAAAAACAGGGCTTGTGAAATATGACCACTGCTACCAAATAAAACCAAAAGTCATCAAGTGTATGTTGAATGGAAAATAATGGTAACAGTAGACTCCTTTTTATGCACATTATAGCAACATGTTAAGCATGCCTTGGTTAGTATTGTGGTTTCTCTCTATCAACCAAGTTCATCTTGAATTTTAAAAGGGGCTGCAGGATACTGCATAGCTACTGTGCAACAGATATATGTGCTAATTTTGTCAGATCTCTTATCAAACCTGATTACTGAGAAATGTAAAGTCAGTGTGGGTTAATGGAGGTTGTTATGGAGTCAAAATAAAACAGCTTTCAGTGATGCCATCAATGCTCTTTGCAAGAAAGAAATTCTCAAATCTGAAAACACAGCTGCCACCACTGCAACATCAGAAGCAGCACTTAGTTACCAGAAAACAATACATTTTCTGCAGAACACATTTAGACGGAAGGATTTCAGCCCTAAATTTACAAACTTAATTTGAAAGCTCCTCGACATCTGTGTTGTAGTAAAATCATCAGATCTCAGAGCTGACCCCTGGAGCTACAGCTCCTGACTACACAGCAGAGACAAGAAAATTATTGAAGAAAATCCCCCAAATAATTGTGCTGAACACAGACCTACAGAATTTCATACTTTAAGGTTGATACACTGATTGATACAATAAAAGAAAAAAATAATCTCCTAGAGGTGTCCTATTGGATTTAGATCAGGTGAGCGTGGGGGCTAGTCAATGGAATCAATTCCTCCATCCTCCAGGAACTGCCTGCATTTTCATGCACCAGGAGGAACCCAGGACCCACTGCACCAGTATAGTGTCTGACAATGGGTCCAAGGATTTCATCCGGATACCTCATGGCAGTGAGGGTGTCGTTGTCTAGCCTGTAGAGGTCTGTGTGTCCCTCCATGGATTTGCCTGCCCAGGCCATCACTGACCCACCACCAAACTGGTCATGCTGAATAATTTTACAGGCAGCATAACGTTCTCCACGGCTTCTCCAGACCCTTTAATGTCTGTGACATGTGCTCAGAGTGAACCTGCTCTCATCTGTGAGTGTTCTGGTGTTCTATGGCAGTTGAACTCCACACTGCCGGGCAGTGAGAACAGGGCCTAGTGGAGTATGTTGGGCCCTCAGTCTGTTTCTGAATGTTCAGTCAGAGATATTCACACCAGTGGTCTGTTGGAGGTCATTTTGTAGGGCTCTGGCAGTACTCATTCTGTTTGTCCTTGCACAAAGGAGCAGATACTGGTTCTGTTGATGGGTTAAGGACCTTCAACAACCCTGAGCATCTCTCCTACAATAACTGCCTGTCTCCTGGAATCTCCTCCATGCTCTTGAGACAGCAAACCTTCTGGCAATGGCACGTATTGATGTGCTACCCTTAAGTAGTTGGACTGCCTGTGCAACCTCTGTAGGGTCCAGATATCACTCCATGCTACCAGTAGTGACACTGACCCTAGCCAAATAAAGAAGCTAAAGTGTGTAAGTCATCAAACAGTACAAATATGCTTTTTGATCAAAAAGAAAGCATTTATAATGTAATTTATAAACTAGTTCCTAATGTCTATTCATGTAGAATTCATGTCGTCTGCATGATGAATGAAGTATTTACTGATGCTTAACTGATGCTTCATGGTGTGCAGTTCTTGTAAAGTGTTACTCAAAAGTTTTATTTATTCAATACATATTTGTCCTTGTGGTTTTGGTTTTGAAAAATGATGAAACTAAAGGACACCACTCTCCACACACTTCAGATAGAAAGTATTGCTCTGATGGCTGATAAGAAACCCAGGCACAACGTTTCGCTATGGAAAAAAATCCAAATCTTGACAGCGTTATTGTTCTATAATTATGGTTCCCTAAACTGTGGTAGGACTCTCAGTCAGCTAACCAGTGGGGCCTGTCTGGCCCCCCATATTTATTTATTTATTTATTTATTGTTATTCTTTAATACATCTCCTTTCTCTGTCATGTATATGCCATTTTCGGTATTATTTTAGCAAGCCTCCTACACTTTGCTGTAAATACAATTTTTATTTTTGGTTTCGGTCTCTGATTCCAGTTTAGAGAATTTTTAGTCTTGTCTATCTGCGTAGTACTTAGTCACATCCGTTCGAGCTGCTTATCTTTTTGCGAATTTACCAGGAAACAACCTAGATTAATGTCATAAGCCACTTCCTCTGGCTGAGTTGTAAAACAGCATTACATGTGGTTTTCTTTGCGTGCTTTAAGGTCTTATTTTCAGGTATATATGTTCAGTGAACAAGGGGCAGCACGGTGGCTGAGTGGTTAGCACTGTTACATGTTCTCCCTGTGCTTGTGTGGGTTTTCTCCAGGTACTCTGGTTTCCTCCCACAGTCCAAAAACATGTATGTCAGGTTGATTGGTGAATCTAAATTGCCCATAGGAGTGAGTGTGAGTGTGTGAGGCTGTTTGTCTCTATGTGGCCCTGTGATGGACTGGTGACCTGTCCAGGGTGTACCCCTGCCTTCCACCCAAAGAGAGCTGGGATAGGCTCTAGCAGATCCATGTGACCCTAAATAGGAACAAGTGGGTAGTGGTGATGGATAGATGGATGTTCAGTGAACTGAATGTATCACACGCTCTTCACATTATTCACTAACAACCATGCCATTTTAGAATACCAAGTATCTTATTTGAATCCATCCATCCATCCATCCATCTTCTATACCCGCTTTTCCTGGTTCAGGGTCACGGGGATCTGCTGGAGCCTATTTATTTGAATCCCAGTGAGTAAATTAAGTTTGCTAATGGTAAGAGGGGTTTATTGTCTGGATGGAGTGGGAGTGGCTCAGATATGAAAGGAGTGATCTCATAGGCAGTGTATTGATGGGGACACCTGATGAAAATATAAACCATATAAACCAAGGAAACATTGGTAACTAAGCCAATATATGAGAAGGAAAGGCTTTGTAGGATGAAACAGATTGTGTAAATTAAGATGGCTGATCAATGAAAGAAGTCAGTTCAGTTTCAGGAGGTTGCTGTTAAGAGATATGCTGAACTCTGTTGCGGCCAGCAGGATGTCCTTGTTGGGATTGTTTTTTTATTACACACGTTTAGAAACCAGAATCACTGGACTGAGTTTCCTGTAGATTGTTCTGAAAGTATCTAAATGGACAATCACTTGACCTTTGACCCTCCAGATCTTCAGATCCAACAACTCATTACGTGCAAAATTGTAGTTTCAGTGCTCCTAGCTTGTCAGAAAGGAAAGACGGATTTACACATTGGACATACAAAGTAAATGTTGCTGTTGGGAATTTTAAAAAAAATCATTCCCTTGATCCTTCATCTGATATCACATATGGAAAAAATATACTCATTCTTGTAAGTGTTTGTCAAAGATGGTGCATTTAGGATATGAAGCAGGTTTTTTGGTGATCTGATTGACTGACCATTTTTTCTGTGATGACAAGAGGCAAGACAGCAATACTGCTGCAAATTAAAGTGGGAAAATAAACAGGCTAGCACTGCGCTAGTTATCTTGTGTTTCAGTGACAGGGTCTATTAAACAGCAGGCAGAGAGAGGACAGTTTCAGATTTGAACTCACCAAGTGAAAACCTCTTTTTGTTGTTTCCACACTGGTCTTCCGGACATACATTGCTACCAGCGCTTTGAATTTATCAAGTGAATAGTACAACTCTTCCTTGTTGTATGAATACACTGTGGTCACCAGAAGGCAGTGCTGTATTTCTGTTGATCTAGCTCAGCAATAAGAGAAGTGTACAGAGGTGCTCAGAGATCAGAACAGTTTATTGTTTAAATGTTTAAAGATGGTACGATACAAATATAGATGACCCTGTGTTCACATTTGATACAGTCAAAAAGATATTCACAAAGCTGTAATGGATTTAATGGATGTCATGTCATGTCATTAGAGCAGGATGGCATCCCATATTGACCATTATCTGATTTTACATTTATTATACAGAATTGGTTTGACACTTACATTGTGTCATGATGAGTGTGTTTAAATTTAGCTTTGAAAACTCACATGTGCTTGGTTTAAATTGTGGTGTGTTTGACCTAAGGTTTACTGACAGAAAATGTGCAGTAAACTGTTTTTTGGGCTCTGCAAATAAATGCATTTGTTTTATGAATAAACTGAAATCTTATTAACTCAAATGTTGTAATCTGGGCAGTGTTAATGGATCAGAGCATTGTCAAGCATTTCTCATGATCAAAGACATCCAGCTTTTGTAGTCAGAAATCTTAGCATAACAATGTATTAGCGGGCCACCAGAGTGTGGTATGAAAACGGAGGACACCACCCCATAAGCCTTTCCATCTTCACAGACCAGCGGACCACCAGAATCTCCCTGGAAGTACATACACAGTATATAGAGTGATTACTTTAGCATCAGTGGGTTAGTTATCACTGCTGACAAATGTTTGTCCACATTATGTTACATAAATGTCTGTACCTCTGCTGGTCCAGTCTCTCCCTTAGAGCAGTAGAAGTTCTGCAGTGCACAGAACTTATCGTCAATCAGTGTGACGTTCACTTCCATGAGCTCACAAGACATATGAGGTTTGTTTTTGTTGTTTCTTCCCCAGCCAGAGACAAAACATGATTTTGGTAGAGAGCCGTCACCTTGGTCTGCCAGATCAATGGATGTCACATTTTTGTTGAAACGTGCCTTGGAGCTCAACTTGAGGAGCAGAAAACCATAAAAAGGTCAAATATGAAGCTGAAACAGCAATTCACAATTGTTTAGTGGTCACTCTGTCCTGTTGTCTAATACACTATAGTTCATATGTGTAAATGCATTAATAATGATGACCAAAAACTTGAAATGACAAAAATGGACAATGGTAAATATACAGTATGATACTAATTTCAAGGATTTTCATACCTTAAGAAGCATTATGTCATTTCTGTAATCAGTTGCATTGTATGCTTTATGTGGAAATGCTTGATCCACAGATATGTTCTGTTTTTCCTTTTCACTGAACTTATGAAATCCTAGTATGACATTATAAGACCTGAAATGACAAAAGCAAAGACAAAAAGCTGTCTGAGAACAAATTGATTACATTTGTGGCATCTGTGCTAAGTGTGTTGAACTGACTCAGCTTGGCAGTGGGCTGCAGTCATCACAAAATCCTCACTCAGAAGGAAGGCACCACAGTATTTTACAACATTCTGTGTGCGCCGCTCCAAAAGTGCCATGTATGGCCTGCTGTGTGGCATCGCCTTATGGCCTCCAATGATTTTCCCACCTTGAACTGGGAAGAAATGGGAACAAATGAACAAATAATAAGCATAAACACACATTTGTGTGTGTGTGTGTGCGTGTGTGTGTGTGTGTGTGTGTGTGTGTGTGTGCCCTTTATGTTTAAACTGACCAATGAAACATGGAATTTACTCATGTACTGTAGTCTAGCATGAATTTTTAACAACCTAAAAAAATCATTACATTAAGCAGTAAAAATCCTACTTAACTTACCTCGGCCATGAAGAGTCAGCACAAGTATCAGTATGAGCAGTTTACACACAATAAACATGGTGAGATCACAGTCCAGATGAGCTGCCGATGAGCATGACCAACACTTTCAGTCTTTATATACTTCCTTGTAGACAAGGAAGTGTTTGATAAGTTTGCATTGTGGGCTGGCTGCTATGTCACATTCATAAGGAGGACACCTTAGAGCACTTCCATACCATGACATGTGAGATTTTCAAAGTACAAGTTTTTAGACCTGAGTTGAATGTGAATCTGCAGTTATGACACAAAGACAGAATAAGTACATTTGTTATAGTATTGTATTGTATAATTTTTTTTTTTTTAAGTGAAAAGGCTTTGTTGTTTATTTAAATGCTTTTCACTGCACATGTTTTAGATCAGAAAAACAACTTGTGGTCGCTAATATACAGCTTAACTAAAAGTCTAATGAAGCAAGGTTGAAGATAAATTAGATCTGTGTCGTGATCTGCGATATACAGTAGTTGGGCAGAATGTATCCACTGATGCCTTAATGGTATACTGCCAGCTTTGAAGCTCTATACTGGTATTTTCTATTCAAAGCTGTGGCTTTGGCAAAGGAGCCTCTATGTCTGTCACACAGCCCCAAAGTTAACATTATTCTGATGTTATCACATCATAAGACAGTGTATAAAAATAGGATTTGTTTGAAAGTGTGGTCCATGGAACAGAAAGTGAAATGCAACCTGTGAGCAACCCAAAGAATGAAGAAGTCATTAGAGTTCTGTTGGAGGGAAAAGAAGATCAGTCAGCAGATTGCATTTTTATAAACCAGCATTAAAAGAATATTGCAGTCAGACTTTTTCTTTTAACCAAGGAGCCAAACTATAATATTTTTTTTTATTAGAAAGATGTATGTGTAATATAAATCAAATGTCTCCTCATTGCTTCTGGGCTCTGCCAGCCTATTTGCTCAAACTGCTGTGTCTTTGGCCATGGTTGTATTTTTGTAACAAACGATAAACGACACAGGAATTTGGATGTTCGCTCAGGGCAAGGGCTTTGGATTAAATGTGAATGAAGCTCTGCAATGAAAAGATTTGAAGACGCATTCTTCACTGAAAATACTAGTTATAACCTCTTTCTCTTTTTCACAGTGTAGTCCAGCCTGAATGTATATACAGCATTCTGACCACAGAGCACAGATATATGTTACATCCATGTTTTGTTCCACTTATAGAAACAAATGTCACTGTAATTGCATTCAGTGATGCACAATAGAGCTTTCATATGGAAAAGAAAAAAAGAGGAGGTGGTACAGGATGAGAAGGAAAAAAGTGAGCAGATGTTGACATGTGAGCTCCTGGAGTGCAGGGTAAAAACGGGAAAAACAGGAGGAGATGCAGAGAGGAACTTGTTTGGTAGGATAGTGCCTTTACCATTAGCCCATCATTTTTATGGGGGTCACAGAGGTGGGAGGACTAGCTGGCTAAACCACTGGACACAGCAACCAGGAAAGAGGAAATGCAATAACAGCCCTCAAAAGAAACATCAATCACATTGCAACTTTATTAAAAAAAAGACAGACCTGTCGAGAAGAGTCATAATAGAGCAAACCAGAGGTTTTGTCCTCTCCACTCCTCTTCTCTCCTCCCTCCTCACATGTACATGCCATTACTGAATGTCACTAATTTTGTACCTTCTCTCTCCCATAGTGTGTGCACTCTCTCCTCTACACATTCACCCCAACCAGTTGAGGCAGATGGCCGACCAAACTTAGTCTGGTTCTTTCCAAGTGCTTTCTCATGAGGGATGTGTCGGGTTCTATAAAGTACTTTGCGATGATTTTTATTGTGATTTGGAGTTACACAAATAAATTCAATTGAATGGCTTAGTGGCTCTATGACTGTACCTATGGTGGACCTATGACTGTTTTTTGCAAAAATGCCCAAATCATCCAGTATCATTCAATCTTGCTAATACAATATAAAATAATATTTTATCCCATTGCAGTGACCTTGTAACTCAATACTTACGGACTAATCAAGGCCTGCGCCTAGCTGCAGTATCACAGTAATAGAGCAGCTGGCAAGCAAAAAAGAGCATCTAAAGGTTTGTAATCAGATCTCATGTTGTTAGTTTTAAGCCTGGATTCATGCATTCATCAAGTTTTCTAAACAGTATTTTTGCAGTTGCAAATATATGCAAATAATGTTGTATATGCTACACAGTAGCTTTGACTGGTTTTGCTCAATTGAAGTTAGATATATGCTGCTTAAATTAACTTTGACAGACATTGCATAATAAAAACACCCAATAAACTGGAGAAGGATGTAGAGGTGAGCAGTCATTTGGAGTTTGCCAGGAGCTCAAATAACTCCGCACATTGTCTGTAAGTGCATGTTTTCACCAGACTGATTTCTGAGTCTTCGAACCTCGTTTCAAGGCCTTTTTTCACTCTCCACATTTGTTTTATTTAAATGAGGCTCTACCCGGCTGTTTGGCACAGTAGCAAAGAAATCTGACAAATAACTTCAAAAATAACCTGCACCGTATTTCTATTTTAAATGCACAAATTGATGATTGATGATATTTTAATGTTTTAATAAAATCCATGGCAGAATGGAATGAATATTTATATAGGCTGTAATGTGTACATATGGTTATAGTGCTGCATAACACACTGGAAAGTGTTTGTAATGAAAGTGTTCATGTTTCCACAATCTCTATGGCAAAGAAAATGTATTTATCATTTTTTAAAAGCAAGGTATAAGTATATTTGTGCAGGACCCATTAGATGAAGGAAAGGAATTTTAAAAAGTTTACTTTTCCACCACAGACTCATGTTTCTTTGAAAAGACTTCTGACAAAAAAAATTGGCTTCTCATCTAACACTCAGAGACAGATGATGTGATGGAGTCCTACCACACTGACCAGTGCGTCAGGAGATAAGATCTTAATATTCAAACCTACAGTATATGATCTCATGTTGATTTTTCTTGCTTCTGCTTGTTTGACAGCTTTCTGTAAGGAATGTATTGTAATTGTTAAGCAGCAGGTCTCCAACACATGAGACTGAGCACTGAGTCAAAATGTTGACCTAAACAATTAAAACATAAATAGGCAGACAGTTAATGATGATATGTTATTACCTAAGCTTCCAAAGCTGAGACCACACTCAAGTAACATAACCAGCATAAAGGGCTGAGAAGAGACAAATAATTCAACTGAGACTCGAGCAACATAAATTTTGTCAGGTCTATGGGTGTTTTTCTGCACTGCTTGAGCCATTTCAAACCAAAAAACATATGGTGCTTATCCGCTTTAGACATGGAATTCATATTTAGCTGTATCAGATTTAAACCAGTATAATAAGAGGATGGGAATTTTCTTTTTTCCCTCCTTTTCAATTTGCTAAAGAGTGAAGCTTTTCCAACAACATAGATTGGCCAATTCTACAAGAAAAGTGATACAGTTTGCAAAAAGCTTCAAGTTTTTTTTTTAAATGCTATCCATTAGTGTCCTGTCAAAATTGAGGAAACTATAAACTTACTTGTGATTACTAAAGAAAACAGCATGTCTGTACATGGCAGCCTATTTTAGTCAAGACACACAGTCTGTAGTAAGACTGAAAAAGTGATAATTTAATTTCCCTTCCCCACAACACACCTTTTGACCTTTTCCTAAGCCCTCCTCAATTGGTACTTTTGTTATACCTGCAGTATAAAGCATGACATCTCTGGTGGTTTACCTCTCAGAAGTTTGGGTCAGTGTTTTGTAACAGAGGTTCACAAAAGCAGCCTTGTAATTTCAACTACTGACCACTGGTTGATCCTGTGGGTAAGACGGCTGCTGGGAGATTTAACAGCTGTATATATATCTCACTGTAAAGCTAATATTAAGTCCATGAATTGGCTAACACTGCTGTCGGGGGCTAACTTTTTAAACTGAATCATTTTAAATGAGAACAAATATGTACTTAGTTCCATGATTAGGCTACATGATCTTGTGCTTAATGCTGAGACTAAAGCTGCATGGCCCAAGGAAAAAAACCAGCATCCTGACCAATCCATGAATCACATGGATGAGGCAGTTTAGAGTTTACATTTTTTTTTTTCTAGCAATATAATTATAATACTAGTTTGCGATTCATCATTCAACTCTTTTAGCTCAGACAAGCACTACAGAGGCTACATTTATGCTTTACTGGTTGAATTTCAAACAATATATTGTAAAGATTGTTTTAGGATGAGGTTTCGTGAATTTCTAACTTTGGATATTGAGTTTTGATTGCAGGAGTATACATTTCACCACATCCCCACATAAACTCCACTGCAACAGAGCAAAGCAGTTAAATACTCTAATATATAAAGTACCCAGGATGGCTCCCTGCATGCTCTAGTCATAAACCTGATGTGTGTTTAGCATAACCTGTAAGATGGTTAACAGGAACATTACAGGTATGTTAACTAGCATAAAGTGATATAACAAAGGGTGACAAAAACCCTGCTTTGATACATGCATATAAATAATTTGTAGTGTCCTCTCATCAATGCATGTGAACACACAGCTCAGTGTTCTGACCAGTGCCTCTGAAAGAAAAACATCAGCCAAACAGTGTGGAAACAAAAACAGACCTTTGAAAGGTAGACTTTCACCATGGCGCACATACAGACCTAAGACTAATACATCAGCCCTTTTCACGAGGGCAAACTAGTGGTCAGATGTAATTAATAGGAATGGTAAGGTGATATTGAGACATTCCCAGTATAGCTGAGGGAAATGATCGAAGTGCCAGATGTGGAAGTTAGAACTAGTTTGGCCTGACAATATCAAACTGGGTCATGGTATCAAATACGTATTCTGATCAGCTCAACGTCCATTTCCAAGCAGATTTTTTTTCTACTTTTGTTGTTTTTCTTCCAGTATGGAGCTGTGAAATGAGAAAGGTGGAAATGGAAAAGTCATCACTGATGTGAGGAAGACAGGTTCTTAGAAGACTGGGGTGACAGGTAGACTCTTTGATGTTTAGCTTCATCCTCTAGGCCATAACCACCTCTGCCTTCTTTGCCCAGTGGGGCCTAAGTAAATTTCACATCATTTACTGTTAGTTTTTACATGGTAGATTTGATTTGACTTGATTTGATGTGTGTATAATTTCAAGTTGTGTATGTTAAATTTGAGATTAGCAAAATTTCCTGCCATATTCATTTTTAGTGGATAAATGAATCAGGTGACAATATTGAAGGCCTGCTCTATGTATGGCCTCTTCATGGTATTCTTCACTGTTTCTAAAGGTATTTACAGTTAGTTAGAAATATCAACGACCATCTGTTTATGCAAAAAAGGAAAACCGGCAGTGCATTGTGGAAAGTCTTTTATTAGGGCCAAGCCTCTCAGTGCCCAGAGTTCACTTTTACACAGGAAGTCTTGAATAGATTGGACCAACCAGATGGAAAAGGACACTGGTATTCTGGGTATTTGGCAGTCAGTGGGGAGAAGAAAGCAGGTATTTGGAGGTATTTGGATGCGTATAATGAGTGAGAACAATAGATTGTGTGGCCTGCTTTGGGGTAGAAGAAGAGTCAGACAGTCTGTGTTTGTCATTAAAGGAGCTTTGTTCAATGGATTAAACAGATGAACACTTCTTATCTGATGATTTCTGACAGCTGACGGGGGGGGTTAGTGTGTTTCTAAATGTGCATTTAAACCTATACTAGTGTGGCTCAAAGTGGCCTTTTATGAATTGCTGTTATAATGAAAATGTGACATGGCTCATTTTCTTCCAAAGACCATTCTTGCTCCCATAAAAGTGCTCTAATGATCTAATGACACTGCCGCATCTGACTGAAGGTCAGAGTCACAACAATAACACCATAATGAGCCTCTCTGTACATTGCTGGGCCATCACCATCGTAAATACTGCAGAAACATATAACAGTCAGAGCCATTTCAGCTGTGATTAGTCTTCTTTAATGCCAGAATAACTTTTGTTTTTCTGTTTTGCCTTGCTGTGTTGCTATTCACCAAAACCACTATGTCCCTTTTCTTTGATTTATTAATTGAGTAGCACTTCAGACACTCACTAATAACTGCTATATATCACTGTCATACCTGCTGTTTACTGACCTAGCTCTGACACCATTTTGCACAGCAATTCAAAGCCATTTACAACAACTGCTCAAAAGTGAATGAGGAAAGGCACAGAGAGATAAAGAGAAGAGAGAATGAGGATGTGGTAAAGAAGAGCCTTTAGCTGATGCAGAGATGAGGTGATGGTGAAATGTTTCTGTACTTCAAATTTCTCCCTCTCAAATCAAAAACCTTGCCACATATAAGCCAAATCTAGGTTACACTTTGCTGCAACCACTGATGCAACTGATGCTGTATAAGATAGGAGCAGACGTAGAGAGAGGGAGAATGGGTATTATATACAACAAAGATTATCAGCTTATCACCTCAGACCCTTTAATAAAAAAAAGAAATTGTATATAAAGTTAATATTAAATTTACGTATGATAACATATAGTTTATGTGGTGAGATACTCTAATGCCCACAGTGATTTATTTTGGTGCAGAAAAGTCTGACCCACAGGACAGGAGAACTATGAGTTCTAGACATGAACACTGTTCCACCTTCTACTTCTTTAGTTTCACATGCTTAAAAGATGAACAACAACTTGTTTTGCCACACGATGATTCATGTCTCAAGTGTCTGGCCTTCAGCAGCAAATCCAGTATGCTATTCCTTTCAACGTCTCAAAGTTTTAATATTGCAGGCCACTCATGATCTGACAAAACAAATTGTGAAATAAAGCAGGAAATGGCTGGGGTTAGATGCAATACCAGTGATGTAAGAATCATAAACAATCAGCAAATTTACGATTCTGAACTCATTCTAGCAAAAATGGAAAAAAATGGAGTAGTGAAAATTTGTTACTATAAGAGAATATTATCGTACTGTTACAACACACAACGCTCTAACATTTTTAATCACTAGGATCGTTTTGACTGATGAATGCTACTGCACAGTTATTACACAGTATGGAAAAAAGAGCTGACTAAAGAATGAAACTTCTTACTATCATGGCTGGACTGCTTACACAAGCTCCAGAACCTGTTAAAAAAACAATAAAAGAGCAAATGAAAGGGCATAAATTCACCTTATAAGGGCAATTTCAATCTACCATTTGCAAACAGTACACATTCGGCAAACCTATGCAGGTATTCATTTTTAACTTGGAAATTTTATATTATCCACATTTATTGGTCATTTTAGTTTGTAGTTTGAGTTTAGTTTTGCTCATTTGTAGTTTGTTTCCTACTTACATTCTACCCTTCCCAAACCTTCCACCCTAAAAGTAAAAAGGTAACAGTATGTTTGAGGTCATATTAGCAGATGTAGCAGTTAACTATCACTGAAAGCATCACTGACATGCTCCCGTATTTACTTATGTACTCAGAAATACAGATTAATATCATGAACCACATCCTCTGTTTGAGTTGAAGAAGAAGCAGATTATTCATTATTTTTCTCTTGCTTTCTTTGAGAGCTTATTTTAATTATACATGTTAAGGGGCTAAATCACTGGACTTCATTACCCTCTCTTACTTATGGAAGTACTGAATTGGACAATGATCAGACCTCTGGCCCTCCAGATATGAAAGAAAGTGAAAGACACTCTGCACCTCATTAAGTGTTCCATTGTGACTCGTATGCTTCTAGCTCATGCTCAAAGGAAAGTAAGGAAGACATGTAGGATTCCTTGGACACTGCTGATGATTTCAAACAGGTAGCTCCTGACCTGACCTAGTTGCTACTAAGTGCAACTCATTATAGTTGCCAGAAGTGAAAAGTAGGGGCATGTAGCAGACAAAAGTTGTCCAAGCTTGGGTAAATTCTGCTGACTCAGATGTTCAATTCAATTTGGTAGAACAAAACTGCAACTGCTCACTGTTTCATCAACTTTTTATGCAAAGCATAAGGGCAGGTGTGTAAAACATTATTTTTCAGGGGCTATTCAGTTGAAGGTACATATTCATCAAATTACTAAAAACTAATACAGGTTGATATTTGGGCCTTGAGATGAAACATGATGAGGCTGCTGTTGTGTACATCTTCTGGTTAACCCAGCCATGTTAGACAGATGATATACTGGTGAAGTTTGGTCAGAAACAACAAGTTATTGGTTGCAACTCACTTTCTCTTTGTTACTTGTGATGCATATCTGTATCTGTGATCTTTGCAGCCATTTGAGCACACAACATGTGGCTGATAAGCACTTCAGGAGATGGAAAACAGATTTGAGAACACTGTGCAGAAAGATTGTGGCTTGAAGAGCTGCAGATGCATTTTCTGATCGAAAATCATAATGAATTGTGTGGTGAGCTGCTGAAGTTTCATATGAGCCTCAGATGAATGTCTGAGTGCATTTTTGCATAAATGAGGAATGGGGATTTTGTCCCCTAGTTATTACAATGTAGTCAGTAAAAAACCTGAGAGCTGGTGTGGACAATAAGAATAGTAACAGTATGTATGAGTGCATCAATACTGTTTTAAGATCAATTTGAAAAATCACAAGCCTCTATTACAAGTAAGTGATGAAATCACTGTTTAACCTGATGATATGTCACTGTGAACAGCAGTCATGGACAACAATTTTATAGTCTGATGTGGAGGGATTCACATCTGGACAAAACACCACAGATTTGTCCCCATTTATGTGAACATTGCGTGAGTCTCCCTGAAGACGCTAACATGCTGAGTTTCACTCCATGAGACCTCTGTGTCTGCATGTTCACTTTACCAGATGGACCAGTCCTCAGTTTCTCCTCTCCCCATATTCTAAGTACTGTGTGTTCACATACCCAATGAGGCAGCCTGGCTGCAGAGGCCGTTAGCCTGAGTGCTGTGATGTGGTTCAGAGATGTCGGCCACCACCACCACAATTATAAAAGATTAGAAAAGGCCTTTTATAAAAATGGGATTTTTTCACAAATCCTTACATTCAGTGGGACTAGTGTAAATGTAAGTTTGATAGGCATGTCTAGTTTGGTTTTGGCATACTCTGATCGAATCTGTAAAACTTGGACATTAAAGTGGACATTAAGGAAGAATTTCTTGAGCAAAATGACTATGGAAGGGTGTATGTCTCATCAAATATGCTAATTCTGTCTCTACGATAACACAGGGCACACATTAATTTAAATTTTGGGAGCAAACTAATTGCCTCCATTATCTATGATTTGTCTTGGCCCATATCATAATATTCTTTAATAAAATGTCCACTCTTTTTCTGAGTGCCAGGAAGTAAAATATGTGCCTTTAAGAGCACTGTTATGAGGCACATGCAGATCAGTGAGGCTTGAAGTATCCACAAGAGGAAAACTAAGACTTAGTTTGAGTCAGGGATGGAATCTGCAGAAGCAGCAGTCAGTCCTGTTGAGTGCAATAGACAGGAACAGGCTTAATTTGTCTCCATGGGCCACTTTCACATGCAATGTTCCAATAACGGTTTCTCTCTCCTTTTCTCTGTCTCATGGACCCCAGTTGCCAGTATTGTCCAAAGTCTGATCCAAAAGACACCTGAATTCACACATCTTGTATTTAGTGGCTCTGTATCCTTTGAGATATGCTATCTCTAGATTTTTACTAGGTTTGTATATGAAGTGTCCAGTGTGTTATGAACAGGTTATATTGTTGTGCTTGATTTTTTAGTTTATCAGGCTAAATCAGCAATTGGCCTTATGGCTCACAGGGCGTAACAAATTGTGGGTTGTTGGCCTGGTGGAGACAAAACTGTCATAGCTGGTATTTATATGCTTCAAGACTGGATATGAATAACATGTTGGGGTGAAGGAGCATGATGATTTGCAGAGGATCTGATGTGTAGACAACTGCAGGCTAAGGGATTAAAAGTCTGTGAGTAGAACAGTGTGTCCTGTGTAATGTTTTAGCTCACAGGGATTTTCCATCCATCCATTATCTATAACGCTTATCCTATTGAGGGTCATGGTGGGTTGGAGCCAATCCCAGCCAACTTGGACAGGGTCCTTGTCTATTGAATGGATGACCTATAGTCAACCTGTCACACTCACATTCACACCTTTGGGAAATTCAATGTCACCAATTAGCCCAACTCACATCTCGTTGCATGTCCTGTCAAGGAAGAAAATACACAAAAAGCACCAATGAAATCAAAGAACAAGCAGGACTCAGAAAAATGAAGACAATCATTTTGTTGAAAAGACAATCATTTTATGGTGATGAGTGTCATGTTTTTCTTTTACATAACATTGCTAAATAATTAATAACCTCATTAATAATGAGATGTTTTTATTTTGGCAGTGATTATGGCTAAATAAGACCAGTGAACAGTAATATTAATTAATGCTAACACAAATCAAGCTTGTTTCATAACTCGCTTGCAAACTTAGTGAGCTAACCCTCCTTTTGCCTTAAGAATAAAATGAACATGGAATTACACTGATCTTGTAATGGTCATGCAGAGGTGTTAGGTTAACGTTAGTTTCAGTATAACTTTAATTTGATATGGCTAACATTACAATTTTACCATTTATAGAAACCTATTCCAAATTGCATCGGTATTACCTGTTGGCATTATCCAAGCATTTTAGGCAGGCATACTATGCATATCTACTATAGCAATACCCAGTTTTGCACTGGGTATTCTTGTTGTTGGATCATTAAATGTGTGATTACCATACCACACATATTTTGATCAACTAAGGAAAGCAGAAAGGAAAATGTTTCATACACTCTTGTCAGAAATTGACTACATGTAATGTTTCCATTGTATAAACACTATATACATGTACCTGATCATATTTCCTTCAATCAACACAAAGTTTCGAAATGATCCAACATGGCACACTGTAAAATCATCATCACAGCGACAACATACGTCATGACAACTACAGGTCTACATTTTCAGATGGTGAACTCCTGCCTCTTCACTCCTCTGACCTTACCACCCCTAGTCCGTCTGCTAATCTGGGAACCTTGAAGAACAAGACGTATTGTGTCTGGATATAATCAGGACTGAGGACAAAAAGGAAGGAATGTAGAATAGTCTGATCTCTCCTGCAGACATGTATGCTGTCACGGTGAGGGGGTGGACAGACTTTACAGAGAGTGACTCAGTGTCTCAGTGTCATGCCCTTGCTGTCTCATGAGTACAATTAAATGATGTATTTCCTCTACAAACTGGTTGAAGAAAAACACCTAAGTTTTAACATGTGTCCAGGGCAAACAAGGTGCATTTTTGTAAATTGGAAAATTAGTTTTGCTCTTGGTACCCTGTATTGTCAGAGTCTTTCTTAGTAGTACATTAGATCACATTTTTTGTGTTAGACTACAGATAATAAACATGAGATAATAAAAAAGATAATAAAAATAAATAAAGTTACCATAGTAAGTTTACAAAACTTCAAGTAAGGGAGGTTTATATGTTATGAGCTGATAATATTTACTGTATATCTGTCCATATATAGTTACACATACAAGTATGGCTGCACTTCCATTGTGCAAGTGCTCTACAAAGTAGATAACTGTAAGTTTTTATTACTCTGAAAAGCAGAAATTTTTATTTATTGTTGTCGTTCTTTTCTCTCTCCTCTATCCACTCACCCCAACCAGTCGAGGCAGATGGCCGCCCAAACTGAGCCCAGTTCTGCTGGTGGTTTTTTCTTCTGTTAAAGGGAGTTTTTCCTTTCCACTGTCACCAAGTGCTTGCTCATAAGAGATTTGTTGGGGTTTTTTTTGTTTGTTTTTTTTTTTGTAAATAGCCTTGAGATGATATGTATTGTGATTTGGCGCTATATAAATAAATTGAATTGAACTGAATAGAAATGTGAACTCACAATCACTAACACTGAACAAAGTCTAACCTCAAAAGATGTAAACAAGATCATTAATCAGCATTTTTTAAACACTGTGGTCTCTATTTCTGTTTGTTATCTTGAATGACAGCGGTAGTGGAAGCCTCAGCAGCATATAGACCTTGAAGAAAATGACAATAATAAATCAGCATTTCCTGGTGTCAAATACTAAAATGATTGTCAATCAGCAGCAAATCATCTGCTCATTGTCCTGTTTCTGCAAGTTACCAAAATTCAGACCAAAATATAGTCCAATTAGTTATTTCCTGACCTTTTTCATTTTGACAAAGGATGCTTTCACTATGTAATTATTGCACTGCATGGTCATATAACACCTAAAAAATGCGACCATTTTACAGGCCCAGGTACAAATATTATTCCCTAACCATGATTCTGTTTTTCCACATCCTAATGCACCCATAAACACAGCTAAACAAATCAAAGAGTGGTCTCATGAATGCTGTTAAGAACAACATCCTTCTGTGGCCTGCCCAGTAACCAGATTTAAACATCAGTAAACTGTTATGAGATTTGAAGCAGAGCATTTGGAGTGGCCTCCAGACTTTCACTGACAGAACTGGATGAATTCCTTCTTGACTGATCCAATATCCCGCGTATTTCAGGATTTGTGTGGCTTCCTTCCAGGGAGAATTCAGGCCATTCTATTATTATTTTGTGTCTTTACTTTATTGTCCACCCCCTGGACATTAAGCTTGATATGGTACATTGTTGTCCCAGATCAGTGTTTGGTTCAGGGGTTCACTGAATCCAAATGACCAAGCTTCCTAGTATTGAAGATTCTCATGTGGGTTATTAACAAGAGTAACTTCAGCAGCACTGCAGAGTTACATAAGGAGCTAAAAAAAAAAAGGGTTTATGAATGGGCCTCAGGCACTTACTGTTTTAACAGTGGGACAGTACTGAGGTTTGGTTCTTATTGGGAACACAGGTCTGTGGATCTTGTAAGGGCAGACTGGGACTGTGACAAGGAGTCAGCTGTGGATTCAGTTTCCTCTCCACAAAAAATCTAAGTTGGGCCTGAGTTCATGTTTCATAGGTATAGAGACACCAAGTACCGACTACTTAACAGTAATATCTGTATACCGTATGAGTTCTTTGTGGCAGCATGAAACAAGAAGCAGTTGTATGAAAAGATTTGTTAGGACATGGAGCAAAGCAAGCAGGTAGTGGTGTTCTGAGTTTGGCTGAAGCATTTGCTCAACTAATGAAAACCCATACTGGCTGGAGAGCTGGTCTTCCATCCGTCCTTGGTGGATGAGTTAGGAGACTTTGGAGGGTGGTTGCTGGATTGTGGACAAGACGATTCTAATGATGAATGAGTTTGGGCTCCTGTCTCAGTCTGATATCTCACCTGAGCCAGGCTTTCTCTATACCAAATTTTGCCCCATGCAAATTGTTACATTGTCCAATGGTCTGAGAAAACTGCAAAAAGAAGTCAAAGAAATTTATGGATGGTGCAATACCCTGGTGATCATTTTGGGCTGTTTCTCGCTGTCTGCAGCTTTGTTTATTAATCCCATACAGCCTGCTGATTCAAATTTTCCACAATACATCATTTTGCTTTCTCTACTTTTTCTCGGTAAAAACTCAGATCACTTAGAGCTCACTTAATTTGATTCATGGCAAGTGTGCAGAAGGTTTTCGCACCTTTCAACATGCCAAAGCAGAGCTGTTGATGATGACTGTCAGTTTGTCAGTGACACCTCAAATCTGCTGACTGTCCACTTCACTGTGCAGCTTTCTGGATGAAATCCTCTATGACCCATTACCTCAGGACTCTAACTTTTAAAATGCAATCCTTTGCGGCATTTTGAAAATAAATAATGTTGGTTACCCTCCTATAAAATCCTGCAGTGACTAGAAGGTGGATTCATGTCTACCTGTTCGAATTAGCATGGCAAAGTATTCCCAACTGTGTCTCACTGCTATTTGATGGGTTTTATTTGGGGTATTTCCACAGAAATTATGTAATGTCATTATGTTCAATATCTGTCATTTGGCGATGAGTAATTAGCCATGCTTAGGGTAAATAATTCCATATCTGTCTTCTCTAGACTGAACAAAAATATACACATTGTTGTAATAGTTTATTTCCTGTGATTGAATAATTTCACACTGAAAGCATACTATATTTGTTAGTAATGACTGAGCAAAGTAATCGTAATTACACTAAATCATGCTGACCAAGAGACGTTACGCAATGTAAAATTTATTAATGTACAAACCATCACAATACTCTTACATTTAGATGGCAATCCAAACTGGTGGCATACTGGTGGAACTGGTGGAAGTTTTACACTAAATGTATCTACTGTACATATCAGGATTTAAACATTATGAAAAAGCACACAGAGTAAGTCATCATAATGATAGTTTTGTTTTTTTCTGCTTAGGTTATTATCGTAGCACACAGAATATTTGGGAGTTTGGTCACTTAGCTCAGGTTTCTTTACACTGGCTTTTCCAATTCTTCTGTGATTTGCCTTAACATTTTCTTTTGCCTGGATCCAACTTCTGAGAAGATGCAGTAGCATTTTTTTCTTCCTCCGCATGACACGTTTTCACAGCATTGCTGCCGTCTCCTGCGCTCACACTGCAGCCTTACATGAGTCAGTTTCTCAAAGTTAGGAATCAGAACAAGTGGCCTCTGTTATGTATCACTCCAGTCTAGACAGTTGCTCACATTACTTTGCAGCAGCGTTATTACTGGCACAATAAAGCAATGGAGACAAAGTGAATAAAAGTTGATGAAATACAGATCATCATTTAGAAGTTGTTTTTTTTTTGTTTGTTTTTAGAATTTGCCAGTTGGACAAATTTGTAAATGGGACAATGCTGAAATTCAGTGCTTCTGGAAAGGTCAATTTTAAGCAAAGATGATAATTATGAGTAATTAATCTTTGATCATAGACAGATGGCTGAGTTATACACAAATATATAAGGTCTCATTGAGGTTAGACTGAAGTTTGAGATCCTGTTGTAAGATGTATATCACACAGACTTCTAGGCTCAATGTCTAAAAACACTGGCAGAGGCACAAAGTTCACAACAGTTTGTAATAATGTTGAAAAGTGCACTGTGGAAACAAAACTCAAGATGACAAAATCAGCCAAATACCTGTCTGGAGCACAGTGCACTATGGAGTCTTCCACGCAAGAACAAAAACAGGCTTTATAACTGATAATTGAGAAAAGGTTTTGAACTATTTGCACAGTACATAAAAGCTAATGTTCCACATATACTGCATACTTTGAGAACAAGTCCAGTGCTCCAAGTGTTCTCAATAAACTCAACAGGCCACCAAGAAAGCTTAGAGAATGGCTATATTAGCAAAATAACATTGTTGGAACATAAAACAGTGAGTTAATGGTACAGACTGGTCCTTATCAAAAGGCAGGAAGGGTCTGTCTGGGTCAGTGTCCAATGAAACACCCATGTATATAACGAATGGGCAGCAGCCCCCACATTAACTTCACTTTAACATGCACCACTGTCCCCAGGCTTGTTCAGGCTGTTCGGGGATTATACTTTACAGCAGCTGTATCTTCATTTGTAACTGCTAAACACAGAATCATTGAGTAGGTGTGTAAGTAATATCTGTGCTGTGCCTTCACTCTCAGTGACAAACACCTATTCACATCTGCAGTAGCTTAAATGTGGCTGTGCCCGAGCGCCGCGTTGCTTCCGTGTGACCGTGTCCCGGCTGCCTGCAGCTCAGTCCGCACGGCTCGACCGTCGCACCGGCCGGTGTTACCGGTCTGCTGGTTAACATGGAAGTACTTGCACAGAGCGAGCTGCCAAATCCATTTGGAAAAAAAGGAGCTCGGTTGTAGCGCAGATTAGAAAACCAGCTCATTTCTCCGCTCTCTATGGCTTCTGGCTCCGGAGAGGAAGAGGGAGGCGTTTCATGGAGACTCGTCGGCCCGGCCTCGGAGCTTTCCAAGAAGCGCTGCCGACTAATGTACTCCTCCCTGGGCAAAGACTCTGATGTCTGTCTCTTCTATGTGAAGGGGGAGTTTTTCGCCATGGATGCCCGCTGTTCACACTCCGGTAAAGCCTCAATCTGTCGACACCCACATTTATTACTCGCGTCAGCCCCTTAGGTAAATAACGCATATATCCGCCCTGCTCCCCTCTGTAAAGACAAATATAATCGTGCATGCGAAGGCGTTATTGCACATGATAGGTCACATAGCCCACTGTGAGTACAGCTGGTGGCTGTATTTACAGCAGTATGTGATGCTCCGAGTCACCATCTTGGCCCTAAAACAGAACACAACAGCAGCACCATGCCCCCTGCTGTCATCAGCTTTACACCATGTTAAGTAAAACCCCAGGATCACATGCACAAGTCTTTTTTTTTTTTTTTTTTTTGAGAAGAAACCTTGATTTCCTGTCCCCACAGGTGGTCCCCTGTGTGAGGGGGACATAGAGGAGGCTGATGGGGTCCTGCAGGTCTTCTGTCCCTGGCATGACTATAACTTTGACCTCAGGACAGGGAAGTCGGGGACCTCTTTACAGGTCAGTGATTAAATATGTCTTTGTAACCAAATTTTAACCATCAATACAATCTACATTTCTCCTGCTTTATATTTTGACGTTTTTCAGAAGAAATTGAATTAGGTAAATGCAAACATCTGTAATTATATTATTATGGTGTTAGCTATCATATGCAAAGGTATCTGTACACATGTATACCTAGGGGTATCAGTTACTGACTGCAGATGGGAGCTGATGTGAACAATCAAAGTGTAATTCATCTTCTTTTAATAGATGTAGGAAGATCGACTGGTTGGCACAGCATGAGAAACCATCATCAGTCACAATTAATGTTACGTTTCCATTTTGTTCTACTAAGCATCTTTTCTTCTCCTGTTCTGTTTTTTGGATGAATGAATCCCTGAACAATACAAATATGCTTCACTTTTCATAGACATCGTCTTTTCCATTAATGATTTTTTTCTAAACTGTCTTGTCTTTTGTCCATCAGTAGAAAAGTAACTGTATTCTATTGTGACTGAAGTCATAGTTTTCACAAGAGGATTTCCCCACCCTTCAGCTTGTGACAGTTGATAATGAATACACTTTAAAGTTTCTTTGACACATCACAGTGCTGTCAGAGCTCTTACTGCTCCCACAGTAGCTCTGGGTGGTGTGTTTCTTTTCCATCTTCCACCTCACATGTCTGTGTTTGATTGTTTCAGCAACAAGTGTATGAAGTCAAGCTGGAGGAGGGCAACGTCTATGTGAAACATGCCAGTCGTCTCTCCTTACAGCCTTTTTCTGCAGATCAGAAAAGCTGAACAGCCTCAGAGCAGCTGCTTCGTCCTTTGTAAGACCTCAGATTGCCTTATTGTGGACTCTCCTGCGTATAGCAATCTTACAATAAGACTTGTTCCACAAACCCAAGCCATCCGAAACATTCCTGTCTGAACCTTATCTGTCATTTTGGAATTCTGTAAACTCAGGACGATACCACGATCTGTCTTAAGAGGACATGACGTCATTAAATTGTTTTTTTAAAGAGTTTTTCTTGCTGGCATTCCAGATTGACACTCATCCCAGACACTGAACATGGAGAGCTGTGAGCTCACCACTGACTTTGATAACACACCAAACAGTGGCAAAGATGCAGCACAGCCATTGCATCTTTTGTTGAGCCCCACAAACTGCAATAATGGATCTGAAGGCCACACTTGGTGACTTTTGGCCTTTGGATGAGCTTAGACAAGTAATCTCATGATGACACACAACAGAAACACCTTTTCAGAGAGTTCTTGGACTTTGTGGACTGTTTTCTAACCCAAATTGAGTCCCAGCAAGAAGAACACACGTGAAGGGAACTGCAATTATAACTGGTGGCAGTCCTGGTGTTAAGATGTCTCCATTAGCATTTTTCTTCATTCCTGGCTTGCTCACAGACAGGTTTGTCTCTCGCTGACGTAATGGCATTTAAAAGACATGGTTAGTAATGTGTTGGAGGAAGGTTCGTGACCTGAAATGCACCACTGACTCAAGAAAAATGTGTTTTTCTAGCCCTATGTGTATGTGCACTGATGTGTGTTTTCCTTATTCGTCAGTGGTGTGCACAGTTACCTGCTATATTTTCTGTTTGCTCTGTTTTATGACAGACACACAGAGCCCAGTCAAGAAGGTGTCAGTGGCTTAACACTCTCATTTTGCTCCCCACTGTACCCCCTCTTGTGTGACTTTATTACAGTAATAATTCCACTGGCTAAAAATGTCTGCTTGTGTGCCAGAGGTCTCGCTGTGCGCATTATAACTCATCATCTGGAGTGTAATGGGTAGATACAATGGAGATGCAGCTTTTTTTTGTTGGTGGAAAAGTCAAAGCAAACATTGTTCAGAATTCTGCAAAGGGCCAGAGTGTTATTTCCATGACATAGCTTCCCATGAGTGTCTTAAGATACTGAGCATTCATGTGACTGTTTCATCCTAAATCATTTTTCATATCCTCAGCTAATCTTAATGCATCTTGCTTCTTTCTTGTTTCTTATGTGAACTATGTATCTTGCCCATGTTGTGGTATCTGCAGACTCTACAGTGTAGCTTGTAGGACTTTTAATTTTAGCTATTTATTTACATAAGGCGGCATTCTTTTGTTTGTTGTAATCCGTATTTATTATTGTGATTGATGAAAAGATGGCAATTCTTTCTATCTGTATTATTTACTTTACCAATTAAATAACTCTTTTGTATTCAAATATGAATGGTGGACTGTCAGCTGTCTGATAGACTCGCAACTTGTCCACGGTGTATCCTACCTTTCGCCCACTGCCATTAGTACCCTTGTTACCTTCTACAACTCTGACATTGTTAAACATTTTCTAGAGTCCTCCTCGATAAAACTCGTAAAAGAATATTAATCCAAACGTTTACACAAAATTATTTATTTACAGTTTTTTTTTTGTTCATACAATTAAAGCAGATTTCCTACAATACACAATTTACACTGAAAAACTTAATTCAGATAGAAACAGATCAGCATCATCATGCAAAGGCTAAGCAACTACAGAGGATTATCTGGAGTTTGTTTATGTATTTTCTTTTACTGCACCTGTTGGTGGCTTCCTGGAGCACAGTGGTAAATTTACAACTCTCTTCAAATACTCCAAAAAGTGGTGGAAATAGTTCAAAGATGACATCCTGAAAAAATTATGTTCTCACTGAGACCAGCTGGACTGTACAGAAGAGAAAAGCTATTCATGTTTACGTTACTGTGGAATTGTGGATGGAGATTTGTGATTTTCTGCCCTGAAGTTATATGGTGCCAGATAGCATTACATGCACCCTCTGAAGTTCTGTGACAGAGAGGCGAATTCAGGTGGAGTACTTTTTTAAACAAACAAAAAAAAATCAACTTCAGACACAAAGAAACAAACAAAGTCTAGTGAATAAAGCCTGAAAGGATAAAAAAAGCCAGTTGGTGAGCACTCCAGACTTTGGTACAGCTGTAACAATATAATGTGTTTATTAAAGGACTAGTTCAACATTTTGGGAAGTACACTCATTCACTTTTTTGAGAAGAAGCTGATGAGAAGATAAACACTCCTCTGACATTACCAAGCAAACAGGGACTCCTGGAGAGCCAGGCTATCTCTTTGCTCCTGCTTCCAGGCTTTATGCTAAGCTAAGCTAACCAACATAGCATCACATTTACTGTAAAGATACGAGAGTGGTGTCATTATTTTCAATCTACCTCTCAGTATGTAAGCAAATACTGTCATATTATTCTTTTAAAGGTTAAAAAAAAATACAAAAGCTTCGTTAAGCCATACATTTGATATTAATATTGAATGAGTCCCTATACAATGAAACTACTTTTACTGCCATTCCCACAGAGATTCAAAGAAAAAAAACATTTTCTTTCCATTAAAAATTAATCTTTGTGATGTGTTGTATCTGTTGGATTCAGTCTTAAACTCACTTTATTTGATTCCAAAGACAATGGAAACTTTTTCTTAAGTCATGTAACCAAACATTGCAGAGGAACTTTAATCTCCTTTGAAGTTTCCCAGAAGACAAAGTAACTGGGGAGCCCAGCTTACTTTTCCATGCATAATAGTTTATTCAAACTATTATTTTTACCTTGTCCATCAAATTCCCCTGATAACTTCTCTTCACGAATAAGCCAATTCTCCTGTCAAAGCACTCCCCTCCAAAAACCTGCATTCTTCCACGTGCAACCTCTTTCATAGCCCAGGATTTTGTAAGTGATGGACTGTGAGGCCAGCGACCACTAATATTTTCCCTTTCTTTTTCCCTTTTACTAAACTCTATCCCAAAATGATTAAATCTTTCACTTGATAATCTCACTCCTCTTTCTCTCTTTGGTCTAACATTTCCTCCAGCTGTTGGGCCTCCTCAGCTGGCCTCACACACCATTACATTTTAACAGGACTTATCACTTCCTCCACCTGGATTCAATCATTATCTTCCTTACTGGGTGGATGCTGTATCTGCTATGGGAAAATGTTTGTTTTCATCTGGAAATGAGAACTGTTCTGCTGTGGATGGCTCACAGGAGGTCAGTGGTAATGGTCGCAGTATCACAAGCTGTCACTGTTTTTCCTGTGTTTAGTATTTTTCCTGGGGTGTGCTGTTCATACAACGTAATGGAAAGACATTGTTCTTTGTACTGGGCTAAGTAAAAGTGTGAGGTTACATTTACACAACTTTACATCGGCACTGCTTACATGCTAAATATTGAAATTATTGCACATTAGGAATAAAACTAATAAAACAATTATCGTTGTGGGTCAAGCATATTGTTGGTTACTTAAGTCATTTGGCTGTTTGTTTTAATAGCTCTTAAGAGAATAAGTCATTTATTTTCTAATTAACAGTAGGCTTGTATTTATTTGTCAGAACTTCTTCATTTCTTGATGGGCCACTGTTGCCCTTGTTTGGTTTTGGATTAGTTCAGGTTGAAGAGTTTCTCCCATGGGTCTGCAAGAGCCCATTTTGCAGATAAACTAATTTGAAGCTTTTATCACTAAGTGAAGTTTCTTCCTTTTACAGACTTCATTTAAAATAGTTAAAAATTCTTCTTTCTAAACCTAATAATCTATCTGACTTAAGATCTATTAAGCTGTATACTTTTATTGTATAGTACTGAATGCTGCAAAAAAAACACTGTATATCACACATAATAGAATTTATGAAGTCTTTGCGAGTAAATTCAGAAGTTGTTTTATAATTATCACTCTAGTGTATAAGAGTGATGCAATTTTATTAATGAAGAGAAGGCTCCTCTGAGAGTTTTAGCCCCTACTAATAAGACTGTGGTGCAAAATCAACCGTGTCATGCAGCAAAGAATTGAAAAACTTAATAGATAGTATGTGGTTAATAGAGTGAAATAATTATTACATTCAAAATTAAATTATTTGCTTAAAGTCACTAAAAATGAGTCCTGTGTTAGATCACCTTAACCACACTACCTGCCATATGTACTGAAAGAGCAGTTTCATTCACCAGCAGAATTTTTTATGTATTGTATTGATTGGTTACATGCATTTTTTTTTATTATTCTACATACTGTATTTATTGCACAATATACAAAGGCTGCTCACAAACACATTGGTCAACAACACAGCAAAAGTCCATTTAGACCCTGAAAGAGCCTCTGTAAGAGTTTCTGAGAAAAAAAAAAAGCCATATCTCACAATTAATTATCTTCATTTTAGATGTCCTGCTACTAGTGAGATCAATGCTTGTCTTGGCCAAAGCCTGGGGCCTTGGTCTTGCACATTAGGTGTGGAAGGATGTTTGGCTGAATCATGGGTGGAAATGTGGTATGCTAATGAAAAGGTTTAAGGAGCATGACTGAAAACATCCTCTGTTCCATGAGTGCCATAATTCCCCTCACTGTCTCTTTTGAGTGTGTCTCCCTTTGGAGTTTCTGAGTTTGCAGAAAAAGGTCTCAGTGTCTGCTTCAGACAACATGGAATAAGTGCCTTCATTCTGAACTTAAAAGTTTGTGTTTAATAGCAGGCAATAGATAATTATGAAGTGTTTGGGGTTTTGAAGCTTTTGAGAGCAAGTTTTGGGTTTAAACCAAGCATGAAAAGAGGTGAGCAAAAACTTAGCATGGGCAACATCAAATGCCACAAAATAAATCTACAAAAACTACATTCTCAAAAGCCAATTTAGTCTGTTTGTTCATTAAATTAGACCAAACTAGTTCAACAAAATGCCAGTCACTCTGTTACATATAGACAAATGACTAGTGTCTTTTAGGAGAGAGGGAAACATAACCATACCAAATCATTCAAGTATAAGACCTAAATATTTTCAATCACACTTGATGACTTTGATGAATTGCCATCTCTCTCAGTTTTATGATTTTCATAGTCAAAAGGGAGTTCTTACTCGTCCCTCAGATGAACAGCTTTTATTTTCTTAACTTGATGTGGTCATGTCAGTCTTGACTGCACACCTAGACATAAACAGCAAAGAACCTATAAATCATTGTGATATTACATTGTGAATATAAACATACATCTAATTAAACTTACTTCTTGGCAGATCTACTGGCGTTGCTGTGTGCGCATGGACCCTCTCCTCCTGGTTGTAGAGCTGACTCTGCGACTCTGGGTCCTGCCCTGCTGCTCTGAAGGATAGGCCACCATGCGTGTGGAGGACCTCTGCACCTGCAAACCCCCCATCTCCCTCATGTCCCTCGCCATCTGAGCCAGTGTCTGACCTGGATTAGTCTGTAGACGCTGGAAGAGGCTTTCCCTGTTAATTTTCCTCTCTGGACAGCTGAAAGTCAATCCCACTCCAGAATCTGTCTTCATCTCCCTAGAGAAACCATCTGAGGTGCCATCAAAACAGCGCCCAATAGCAATTTCCTTAGCCACCCTGGGATTCTGATCTGTGACTGTGTAGATGCCATAGTTATGTCCCAAAGGATCAACAGGGGCTAACATGGTGAATCCATGGGACTCGTTGTTTTGAGCAACTGGTGGATGTTTGATGAGATATTCTTGTAGGAGGTTGTTGGTGCTGATCCTGCGACAGTTTCCCTGTGGAAGGATTGTTATGAGGGATCTGTCCACGTCAGCTTGATCAAACAACATGCCGCTGCATTTGAACTCCACACAGGCCGCTGAAGTGTTGGCCTCTCGCATGTCCCGGGTGCTGCGGATGTCTCTAATGCCATAAAGTTGTCCTTTAGTCACCCGGTGTGTTCCTCCCAGATTCCTTGACCTGACCATCACTTCCTTTTGTCCATGGATCTTGACCTTAATGAAGCATGCTCTGAACTCTTGGGGATTAGGCCACCAGGAGAGGTAGTCTCCCGTCCAGGATGTCAAATCATTCTCCTCAAAGGGAACAACATTGTATTCATACTTGTCCTTTTCCACTCTGAAGAATCTGAAATGATTTGCATCGACAGGGGCATTTTCACATGATATTAAGTTCTGATATGGATATATGGGCCCATTGGTTTCATCAAGATTATTTTGATTAGGCTTTGCCAAGTTAATTCTGAAGGCTGTTTTTTTCAGAGCTGGATCCTCATGGTCTGAGCGTTGGTAATCTATTTTATCTAGATATGGCTGAGACACTCCAATGATGTTTGGATTCATCTTGGGGGAAGAAGGAGCTGCCTCGAGTTCCTCCCCACCCAAAATTGCAGTGACATAGGCTGTGTAAGCATCAGGTCTCTGGGCATCACAGAAAGCTGGCAAACAGGCCCCGTTGGGACCAGTTATGACACTGTCAAAGCGACCCCATGCTCTAGGATTGGAGGAATAACCAGGTTTGGGTTCCAAATTTATCAGGGTTATAACAACACCTTCCAGCTGTTCCGTAGGAAGGAACCTGTCACTCATGTAGGCGCGGACTTTGACATAGCAGCGTCTGTTTTCGGGCACATCTAAATTGAAGAGCCTACGTTCTCTGATTTCCATGTTGCCTATGAGAAAGGTGCGCTCCTCTCGTTTGCTCCGCCCGTGACCACCAGTAGTTGTTGTGGTGTAGGAGAAGTCACTCTCTTCTTCCCAGACTCCTGTGTCTGGGTTTAAAGACCACAGTTTCATTTTGGGAATGTGCTCCTGCATTTTAACATGCTGTGTGTCAAGAAGGACTTGCACTTCTCCAGCTCCAAGAACCTCCTTGTTGCTCTCATCTCTGAAGTCCACAGAGAACATGCCATAGGTTCTCAAAGGGAGCATGTCACCCTCATCATCCACAAAGTTGAGGTCACCAGGGGTTGCTGCTGCTGTGGTAATATTTCTTGGGTCGATGAAAGTGACGCTCGCTTTTACTGTCCCCTCATAGATGTCTCCATTGTCTTTATGGAAGGAATTGGGAGGAATGACCAACTGACCAATGGGGTCTTCCCCTTTAATATCTCCCAGGTCAATAGAGTTGGTTTCTCCAGCATTAATGTCAATTGGTGTCTGTTTTCTCATCACCTTTACATCATGATAGATGGATCCACCCTTCTTGTCTAAGATGAACACCTTAGGAGTGTCCAGAAACCTCTCAGTAGGGTCAACAAAATTTACCACCAGTCTTTGTGTATCTGGAGGTATTTGCAATGTGAATCCTCCTTGGTATCCAGTGGTACCCACCCTCTCTTTACCGATGTATATGTGGCCAAAACGTAGAGGCTCATCATTGTCAGCTGTTACCACTCTGCCACGGACTAGCACAGTTGGTTGCACACACTTCTGACAACTGCACTGTGTCACAGCCCGGATAGGAAGGCCGTAGCTCCCACAGTCAATAACTCGACTTTCCATTTTTTGAACTCCACAGCAGAATCCAGCCCCATCTCTGCAACGCATATCATAGTCTAATAAGCCGGCACATTTGTTATGAGGGCAACGGCCAGCATTGTAGTACTTGGAGTCAGTCCCAGGTTGAACACAGTCAATCGGCAGTCTGATTAAGTTCACCTCAGGAGTGGAATTGCATGCTGGTGTTCCTTTGGCTGCGAATTAGACAATCAATTACATTAAGCTAGTGCTAATATTGCCATCTGATATACATAAAACATGAGAAAAAGCACAAATGACTGCTATGACGTGTCATTATGACACTGCTTTAGTTTTTGAAATGGACATAAACATGCTATGTTACAGACATGGTTAAGACTCCTGTTCTTTACCAGGTAATCATTTATGAATGCACGAGTGTAATAAGACAAGTGTATACGGAATAAATTGGAACTTGCAAGTGCAATATTTTTCACACATAGGCACACTCACATATGCATATACACAGGCAATGACTGCAAGGCCCAAAAGTACCTGTGGCCAACCTGGATGGCAAAATGTGCACGAAAGGAGAATTAGACATGAAGTTAAAGAGAACATTTATTTACCAGCCATCCAGATGGGAATTAGAAAGATGACTGACAATGGTAGAATGATTCATGTGCATGACATCATGGTTCAGCTTATAGTCAAGTATACTTCTTAAGCTCCCCATCTCCCAAGTAAGTCAGTAATTGCAGGCTCATGGAGCAATGTGATCTGTATGAAAGATCATTATTATACTGCAGATTTTCCTGTGATTAAAACATATATATGTGTAACTCTAAGTCATCTCAGTAAACTGAAGTTAACATAGTTTGTGACAGATAAAACTAAACTTCTGTATAATGTAAAATGTGAAAACTGCACTGGGCTGAAAGAATTAGACATGTTTGTCATTCTGCTATGAGGCGCAGGTGTTGCACACATGCAGTGTCTCCAGTCATAATGACTTTTGTGGTCTAGGGATTTGTCTGGGAGAGCTTGCTTTAGCGCTTTTCAATGAAAACCCTGTTTGTTAATCTGTGTTAAAAGTAACAAGCACCTGGAAGATACAACAAATGTGTAGCTCTCCCACACATATGTGGAAGGATTTTTTGCCAATTGAATTTCAACACTGAGTGTTCTGGAGAAATTGGATTTGAGTCCAGAGCCATCTTACACAATAATATCTGTTTAGAAATCTGTAGCTTCAACCAATATAAAGATAATTATAATGTACTCTACCATACTGAGCTGATATATTTTATGTTCTCATATTTTTCACATATAATATTTACTAGGTATTTTTTCTGTCTTGCTTAGTTTAGGACATGCATTAAATTCTCTTAATGCATGGTCCATAGTGACTTTGTTGGATCTGAGCACTGACATGCCTCTTAAAATGTGTATTCTGGCATCTGCTCCTCATAAATTTAAATGAATTGCAGTTGTTTGCTATTTGTCCATGATTTTACTTAAATCCTTTTAGAACTTTGACCAAATACGTCATTGTCAAATGCTCTGGGATATCAGCCATCATGAGCTACACTATAATCCCACTGTGCCTCTTGCTATCATCATAGCAAATTGTTTTTTTCTCATGGCTGATGATGAAGAATTACCATTTACATTACATCATTGTGCTGTTTATTAGAAGAGACTTTTGGGTCTTTTTGACACTGAGAAACTTGTTAGCATGTTATCACTGCTGCCCCTAAATCAGCAGTGTAAAGTCAGAAGTCCTGTCCTGCACATATATCTTCAGTAATATGATTGTGATTATGGGATGGTGGAAGCTTCTAAAGCACTAACCTCATATTTGGTTAGTCAAAGGTGCTTGATCATACATACCAATCACAGTGAGAAATGCTGGAGAGGACTTGACGCTGCCTGCAGGGCTGCTGGTTTTGCAGTAATACTGTCCTGACTGCTCCAGCTTTAGGTCCCGCAGTACAAGGTCTTCTTCATATTTGTACACTTTCCTGTCCAGCAGAGTCCCATTGTGATACCTTAAAAATATTTAGAGATAAAATAGATGATAAAATAAACAGAACTTTAAAACCTAAATGTTACTTTTATACTTCTGTGAAATGTTTGCAGAACTATATAGAGTAACCAGCATGTTCAAATAGACATACACATTACTCATGAAAAAATATCCTTCTCAATATGTGAGTTTAGATTTTTTGTCTCTAGGTATATGATCTTACCAGAAGTGTTTGTCTGGTGCTGGTGATCCTGTTGCTTTGCAGCATAACAACACCCGCCCTCCTTCATAACGTACCTTGTCTTCTGGGTGCTTCAAAATGTACGGCTTTTCTGTGGAAACCAGAAAGGAGCAAACTCTCAAGACATCAGAAAACTCTGTTAAACTTTATTTTCACAGTGGTCTCTGTGCATATAAAAAAGCTGCACAGGCCTCTTTTAGTTTTATTTTCAGTTTTGATGCTAGTAAGTGCTCCAAACTCCAAACTGTAAAGCTTTACAATAGGCAATCTGTTTATGTAGCAGTTTTGTCAATTTCCTACTTTCTATAGCCTGAGAATATGATTGCGGGACTTCTATCTTACAGCTCTAAGAGTTATTTCATAGTATTTAATAATTGTATTTTTATTAATTGGCACTCACCAGCTGATTTAAGGATAGCCTGCACCCAGGACACCCCTGTGCTGTTACTGTAGGTGGAGACAGTGATTGGGGAAAACTTGTCTTTCCTGATGGAGATCAAGGTCGAGCTAGAGGAGCAGACACCTGTGATTCTAAACTGTCCTTTGGAATCTGTACGGGCACGGATCACCTTGGGCTGGCTAGCCAGTGCTACCCAGGCCCCTGCCACAGGGACACCAGTGACACTGTGAACTTCTCCATGTAACACATGGGTTTCACACACACAATGGCTGCAGTCCTCACTGGGACGACCCTCAGGGCACACATGCTGGCACTTGGCTGTGGAGAGCCAGAGACATGACGTAAACACAGGCTGATAAAGACAAAGTTATAAAGACAAATAATATGACCTTTCCATCTCAGAGTGACCATACCAGGACATGGACTTTTCCCACACGGCTGTATTTCAACAGGCCGTCCAGTACACTGCACTGTCACTGAGGTCCGCACACAGGTCCTCCTCCTTATCCTGCGACCTCCACCACAAGTCACTGAACAAGTTCCCCACTCACCCCATGGACTCCACTTGGCTGGTCACATGTACAGAAAGAAACAATATCAGTTTGGACTTAAGCAAGACATGTAGTAATTTCCCATGCATCGGAGTGATCGAAGAAGAATATTAATGAATGTACACAAAGTAGTAAATCAGTTATTAAATAGACCAAGTACTGTATATAGTAATGTGTGCATCAAAAGCTTAAGACAAAGAAAGCGAAAGCAATTACTGATTAGAAGTAGCTCAAGTATTTGAGAGAACAATAGCAGCAATCACAATAATACAATTTTTTTTGTGCTTCAGCTTAAATCTATGTCAGCAGCGTGCAAAGATACTTGAGGACTTGGGAGGCTGAACCTTTGTCTTTTTTTTTCAAGGAGGTAAATTTAGTGATTCTCACCTGTACATGGAGGGGTGGAGCACTCCCTCCTTTCTGAATGGTGACCCTGGCATGCTGGCACCAAGAGTAGAGCCATGGGATTGGTGCTAACACACTTCCTCTGGCGAACCTGGATGCCCACATCGTTACAAACTGTGGTTGAACAAGGACCCCACTCGCTCCAGTTGGTCCAATAACTCTGCACTGAAATAAATATTGATGAACTGATTGTGAAACCCTGACCAAAAACACAAAAGTGTGCCGCTAATGGCAACTTAAAAGTAACAGGAAATAAACAAGTAAGTTATTAAAAATTGCAGACTGTCAAAAGACTGTAAACAACAGTAAAACAAAGAGAGTTTATCATGTTCAGTTTTCTCCATAATCAATTTATTTGAAATGTGAATTCATATATGTGTTTGGATGCATAGTCATATCTGCAAAGTGACAACTTGTACAGCCCTGACCTACCTGGGGGACACTGAAAGCGGACATGGTAGTTGGAGCAGACACGGCCATTGGGCTGTTCCTTGTTGATACACCAGAATCCTTTCTCCAGACTGGAGTGAACCACTTCCCCTGTGTCTGCTGCTGCCACCCAGTCTGTAGTGCGAGCCTCCATGGCTGTAGGCCTCGCACAAACTCTTTCTCTGTAGTAGAAACGGATGGCTTCCAGGCGTTCATAGTCTCCATTTCCCCCGGGATGGTCAATGTTGAACCAAGATGTCCACTCAGTCACACCTAGCAGTACAGAGAAGGGAAACACAAAGAGAACGAAAAAGGAGGAAAATTGTAGCAATGGGTTAAAATCTTTGATATTAGGCCTGCTGCTGCCATTTGAAGCTGACTTCATACAGCCCACGAATCTTTCCATTGTCTAGTTTCTTACAAATATCCTCCCCCTGGTTTGACTAATGAGGCATATTGTACATATTGTAGCATCTAGTTTGTTAATCTGCTACAATTTCCCTAAAATAAATATAGGTAACAGTCATTAGCAACAAGTAATGCATTATTTCAATTCAAACCAGAGCTGAGGCGATGGAGAGGATGTGTTGCAGGTCAATCAATCAAATTCCAAACTGACTTCATAGTATTTTTATAATCAGCTATGATTATCATCACTATTAGATTCAGTACCTGTTGTTTGTGTGTCAGTGTATGTGTTTAGGGCCACTCTCTTGCGCCTGTCTGATTGGCTCCTGGTCCTCACAGATCCTGTACACAGGAAGATAAACAATCATTAAGTTGACATTTTGAATTTATACCTATCTACCCTTATTTTGGTCCAATAAAATACATGATTATATGTATAGGTTATAAGTTTGTGTTATCACGTTAAATTCTATATGATTATTACATGTGTGTGATTGTTAATAATTGTTTGTGTTTGACCAAAATAGGTCAAATAACAACATAAAGAGCAGGTCACACATTTCAGTGTGATTTATCTTGACTTGAATGTTGTGTTGTGCACTGCATGTTTTCTGATTTTGATGAAACCAGTTGAATAGTTGATCAAACCAATATTTGTATGCACACACACACACACAAAATTACACAGTCTGAACACACTTTTCTTTTTCTTCAAGGCAAGTAAGCTTTTCCAATTACATGCCTTCCCTCTGCCCTTTATTTTTTATGTGCTGGAACAGTAACTAGATTTCTGGGGTAGCAAAAGGGGAGAACACTAAAATTTGTCAGCTTTTTGGTCCATTTTTTTCTTTTCCTTCTTTTGCACACTTTCTTATATTTTACTGTTCTCTCTATATCTCCCCCTTCTCCTCGTACATCTGCTCCTTCTCCATCTCTTGCTGTGGATTTTTCTAATTTGCTGCTCTTTCACCTTTTTCATCATAAACATGGAACATCCTCTCCATCTATTTGCATCTCACCCATGGTCTTTGTCCTATGTTGTTTCATCCTTCAGCTTATTGTCCTCCTGTCATCCTCCCATCTTTCCTTTTCCTCATCCATCAATCAGCCGCTGGTGAGGATGCTAATCAAGCTCCCTGCATGTGGATTCCTATTTTAAAAAGCTTATCTTTAACCTCTTCATACAGCACACACACACAGACACACTTTTCTGCAATAGCATTTTGCTGATTTCATCTTTGATCTTAACAACATATAATTATATATGTTGCAGACACTGTCATACACAAGTTAGTGTGAGCAGAGAGTAACTGTTGCTTTATTAGAAAAAGATATTCAACCTGGCATTCATTGTAAATTTGGCTTTGTGATCTATTAAACCAGCTCTGTGACATGTTTTCTCTTATATTTTGAAGTATAATGATTCATTTTCCTACAGTGCATTTTGCAAAAACGTCAGTTGTTTGCTTGACATTTCATTTAGGACTGTGTGGAAAAAAATAAACGTCATGGTCAAAAACAGAAACCAAAAAGTAGTTTATGTCAACTATGTGTGTGTGTGTGTGTGTGTGTGTGTGAGGGTGTGTGTGTGTGTGTGTGTGTGTGTGTGTTTGAATAATGCACAAGCACTTAGCACTTTCTTAGCGACGGTGTTGACCTTATGAGCGCAGACTCCCAGCAGTAGAGTGGGGTATCGATCCTGGCCCCTGTTGATTTTATGGCTCATTTCAAGTCTTTATTGTCATGCCAATACCTTTCTTTTCAATCCTGAATGTTTTTTGACAGACTTGCAAAAAGACAGATAGTACCTCAACTGAAAAAAGGTCTACTGTCCAAAACTGCATTGTGTTATTAAGTTTGAGTTTTAAAGTAGACTGCCTGCTGATCCTCATGGTTGTTGTGTTGTTTTGTCCATGACTTAAAAACAACTGATATGTTTCCACATCAGCATTGGCTTCCTGATTCACTGGAATGGAGGATAAACAGAAGCAAAGCTTTTCACACTGATCTGCTAATCAAATCAAACATTTTTAATATTCTTCTTTTGTTTCCCAAATTTGTTGTCTGTGCTGATTACACATTAAAAGCAACAGAATTACCTTTTTCACCTGCTGGGCTAAATATTACACTTTATATTACAATATGACCCTGCTTAGATGGTTGCACAGTAACAATTTTAAGTCTAGATTTGTCTGTACAATCTGAATGTTTGCTGAGAACTTCTAAAATCCTCTTTCAAAAGCACGTGGCAAGGCAAAGAAGTTTTTAACATTGTGTTCTAAACTTGTGGCACAGTAATTACATTCCCTTCTTAAAAGCACAACCAGTTATTTTCGAAGAAATCATTAGGCATTTCTTTCAGCGCTTGTTACATAACATGTCGTCATTGCTCAGGCCAAAACAAGGAATTCACACCAGATCCATTTGGCTTCTGATTATCATTTCAAGATGTTTAATAATGAAAGTGAAATAGCGAATGATTGTTAGAGTTTTATGAGGTGAATAAGGCTTTTAGAAAGTTAAAAAGGGGAAACCCAGATTAGCTACACCATAAGGTGAATTCAGGGCTACTGAATTCTGTTATGGCAGGTGTGCACTGGCCTGGCTCCCATGGTAGACTCCCAGAGCTTATTGTGCTTCTGAGTAGCATGTTAGCACTTTATGAATTTTAAAAGCCAGGAGATTTTATAGGGGCACTGCTTCATGCGGCTGGTATGTGAATAAATTTACTTCACTGAGAATCAAGTAACACACATTTTTCAAGCCAAAGTGAGTAGAGTTAGAACTTATTATTTCCTCTTCAGCTCTAAAAAAAACATCATAAAGCTCCCCAGTGGTACAGTATATCTTGTTTTTCCTTGTTCGTGTGCTCCTTGTGGGTTTGATTGTGAACTTTGCTCACACAAATCTCTTTTCACAGCTAACGTAGTGGAGCCAACAAGTCTTCCAAATTAAATGGCAAAGTCTTTGCCTCATAGAATGACATGTACAGTAGAAGTGTTTTCTAATTTGTGCTTTCCAAAAAATCCCTGCTGAGACTCATTTTAATGGTGTGATAACACTGTGGTTGTGGTTATGCTTAGGTCCAAAAATGACTTTGTTGGATTTAGAGAAAATTCACAGAATTCATTAAAATGAGCGACTGTGTGCCCACGAAGAACAACAGCATCAGATGTTTTTTAAAAAAGTATATATTTTCATTTGAGTTACAAAGTCCTTTAGAGGCCTTTGGAGTGATGACAAGTAAAAGAGGAAGTTAAGTGATGTTAATATATGTTGAGCAAAGTAAGGAGGAGTTCAGGCTGGTAAACAAAACATCAGAGTTTGTTTCCTTATTTTAGACGCAAGTCAACATTATGGTTTCAGTTTTAGCATGACTATGATTGTAATGTCTGTAAATACATTCATGTCAATTGTTTCTTGACCCGACAACTGACTACAGACAAAACTGGAGAAATGTGACTAAGATTGTAGAATGGGCACAAGCTGTCAGCGTTCTTCGGAGGCTGTGATAACACGAACCCTGATCGTAACCACAACCCTAAACCTGCTGAGGCTAATTTCCAGCTAATATCAACAACTTCCAGCAGTAGTTGGCAGTCCCCCATCTTGTCTGCAACCAGACAAGATCCCTTTTCTTTTTCAATTTCACTTTTGAAATGAAACCTGCTATGTGACTGTTAATAGCCATCCCCACCGTGACAAGGTGCCATGGACCATGGGCAAGGTAAAAATCTGTATTATAGTGGCAAGAGGAGGCAACAGCACCAATATAGCTGCATTTCTGGGCTGCTTTTAGTTCTGCATATAGCCACATGGCAAATACCTGGAGGGTAGACTATGTCAGTTACATGCCTGAAACATAGCTGCTGGATTATGCAGCCATAGTCATCTTTACCCTCTCTAAGTCTGTTGTGACAACTGCGGTGGCAAGCTTTGGCTTTAATAAGTGATGCTGCAGCAGCTCATTCTGAAATACAGGCCTTGTGCTTAAAGCAAGACTACACAACAATAAATCTACTATTAATACCTCCAGTGCCTTTGGACAGCACAAACTCTCTCAGCCCCACTTTCTGAGTGGGAGTTTTATGCTTTTGCCAGAAACTAATAAAAACCTACTGAACAGAGGAAAAGGGAGGAAAATGCTGGACTTCTATGAAGTTGCACCCAGCATGGTTCCAGTCAGATTAGAGAGGTATGGATGGGGCAGATACCCTGGCAGGGGGACTGGGTTTAAACAGAAGTCTGGATCCTGTTTATAATCTTCCAGATCCTTACAAGAAAGCAACATGACAACACCAACCTCCTCCCTATGTTATGTAACCTAATGGACAAAGTGAAGCTTGCTGTGAGAGTGAGGCTGTACAGTATTTGTCAGTGTAATTTGTTGGAAGCTCCCACTAGCCCCAGAAGTCTAGACCTATTTAAATGTAGCTTAATCCATTCTGTTATTCCACTTCTGAATTCATGGATGTGAGTGCATATGCATATGTGTGAGTGTATGCGTATGTGTGAGTGTATGCATATGTGTGTGATGATCTGTTACTGTCACATGGAAGCTGTTTATGTGTTTGGCTAGTTTCTAAGCTGAGGTGTGTGTGGTTTCAGCAGCATCTGCTCTTTCCGTCTGTATCTATCTCTCTTTTAACCCAGATGTTCCGTATTTTAAAAAAATCAAAGTCAGATTTCAAAAACATGTGCAGCACATTAAAATCTGCAATTTTGTCCCTGACATTAAAATGATGCGAATCTAAGCACACAATCTAAACATTTACTAAGGTATAGGAAAGACTTTGTGCTGTTGGCCAGCATTGAATTACTACATCAACATATCTGGAAGCCACCTGAACCTGTACACTAGTCCACAGGTACAGAGCCAGAAGCGGAAGATAGCTCAACTAAAAGCAGCTGATTAGTCCTGCAAAAAATAATATTTTGCTACATCCACAAACTGTATGCTTGTACACGTGTTTACACAAAAAGAAGAAAAATGTGAAATGGCTTGGACGTTGCTGTTAATGGGAATTCACGCCTTCCTTTCCTTTCATCCACTGTAATCTCTGTCACAGTCATTAAAGTCAGCTGGCCAGACAGCTCTGTGTTTGGAGCAAACAGTGGCCAGCACCTGGAGAACTAGCCCCTGTGTCTGACTCACAATGGCCCACCAGCTGCTCACATACCCCATCTAGTTTTGCCTGAAAATTATACATAAGACAGAAGAGAAGAGAAGAGAAGAGAAGAGAAGAGAAGAGAAGAGAAGAGAAGAGAAGAGAAGAGAGAAGAGAAGAGAAGAAGAGAAGAGAGGAGAAGAGAGAAGAGAAGAGAAGAGAAGAGAAGAGAAGAAGAGAGAGAGAAGAGAAGAGAAGAGAGAAGAGAAGAGAAGAGAAGAGAAGAGAAGAGAAGAGAAGAGAGAAGAGAAGAGAAGAGAAGAGAAGAGAAGAGAAGAGAAGAGAAGAGAAGAGAAGAGATAAGAGAAGAGAAGATTGCAAATCTCTGATAATCTGATAGAAATACCATACTGTTCTGTTAAGCAGGCTGTTGTACAGTAACTAGCCCAGGGGTTGAAAGCTGGACTTATGGTAAAACCATAAGTGGGCATTCAGAAACAGCTGCCACCTTAAAATAGGAAAACAGCTCATAAATCTGTAAGCTCTAAAGCGTATGAAGAGAGTGATGGAGAACAAGGCGAAAGAGAACGTTTGATGGAGTAGATCAGAGAGAAATGTGGAGAAAGGCAAAGGAGGGAGTTTGATGGACTAAGGCAGAGACAGAAGGGAGGTGAACAAAGCATTTGTGAAGAAATACCTGAGAAAAGCCAGAAAAGATGAAACGATAAAGACAGACAGAGATGTGCCCTCACTGTTCTAGCAGTGGACTGAATGCAGTTGTGGGGGCCATCAATAAGGAAAAAGTAAAGCGTGACATGCTGTCCAACTGGACAGGGGAAAAGAGGACGGAAAAGTAATTTCACCTGTACTCATTATCCCTTTTTTATTCCATTTTCTCATTTACCCAGCAGGTGGGAAAGTGGGTCATTTAGTTTGTGAGTATTGATTCTTGTTTCCAAGGTGACTGGGTTTCTGTGTTTAGAGACTGCTGGCAATGAATTGGAGGGTGAAACGAGGACAAAATGCAGCACATTACTGCAAGATGTGGATGTACTGCTAAAGAAGCATGACACAGCACATCAAATTTAATAAGTCTGACATTCATTCATGGCTGTAACACAGTGGTCTCTATTAGTTAGAGTCAATCTAATCACCATTTACCTTCTTCACACACCAAACTGTCTCCTGACCTTATGATATACTCATCAGTAAATGGTGCAAAGCCCCTGTGAGACATTTACGACCATGGCTTCCCCGTCCAACAAGATATGGAGACCATAAGGTGTGTTCACACTCGTTTGCTTTTATGAACTGCCAACTCCTTTTCTTTAGAAAAAAGTTAATGGGGCGCATCTGGGGTCATTCAGGAAGAGTGTTAAGTTTCAAAAAATGATAAGAGTGATATTTGATCTAAAGGAGGCATGCATGTCAGACTAGTTAAGAACTCACCACAACAAAATGTGTGAATTAAAATGAGAAACTATAATGAAAACTAAGTACTGGGTCAAACCATAAAAGTCAGTTGAGCACTATATCAGTGTTACAACTACAAAAGCAGGCCTGCTCTTTGCTGAGAGTCACTGCCACTGTACAGCAGCTTGCCATTATGGAGACAAGCGTGCGTCACCAGAAACTTTTGTCATCAACAGCACTTTTTACTGTCGTCAACAGAGTTTTTTCTTTGTCTGCACTACACCACGGGGAGACAGAACACAGAGCTTTCATTGTATATAACCTCCTCCTCCTCTATCACCACATGTTGGTGATTAGCCTGGTGGTGAAATGTCCCGGTGAATCGACATTAGACATTAAGGACTACAGTAGTGAGGTGGTCTATAAAATAACACTCACCATACACACTATTAGAAAATGAGCTCACACCAGACATTTCCCTAAAGTCTGATATTCTCACGGAAATGCTGTCAACTTAAAAACCCATGGTCATGTCAGTTGTAGCGCAAATGTGTGTGTAGTCATGCAGTGACCCTCGGTACTTACAGTAAATCTTGTATCTTTTTGGATATTGTTGTGCTGGTACATTTACAGCAGTTTCCTATGAATGTGCTGCTCTTGCATCCTATTTGTTTACAATAATTTTGAATCATCAGTCTTCACTTACCTTGGCCCAGAGTGACTGAAGCCAGGAAAAACACCAGGAGTACCATCTGATTTAATTCCAACATGGTGCCACAACTTTAGGTTTAAATGAGTGTTGTTTTTCTCTGCTATTCTACAGCATAAACCTTCGAGAAAAAACACTAGTCAGGTACAGCTGAGCGTCTCTCAGGTGTGAGTGATGCTGCTGTTCAAGCAGAGCCTCAGTGCCGCTCTCTCTCTCATGTGAGTTCATTTGCTTAGTTGGAGACAGGAGCGTTTTTAAAAGAAGGGGCATCTGGAGTGCACACCAATCCAGCCCCTCTCTGCTCACCATTGGCCAGTGAAATGTAACATCTGGGTCCCCCATATCATCTTCCAAAAAAGGTGAGGGTACGGTGGGGGTAGAGGGAGACAGGGAGGGAGAGTGTACTAAAGGGTGTTTCCTCATTTTTCCAAACAAGATTGCATACGATGAACTGTGTTTGCAACAATACGTTCATATTTAGGCTGGTTACCTTTTCCTATAGAGCAGGCGTGTAAATTCATCCTTATTCATCCATCTGCGTCTCTGCTTCTGAGTGGGTCTCATACAAAATAGGAAACAGTAGTTTTGGATGTTTGAAATCTGGTTTAATTTTATATTTTATTATGTATCATCTGCTCTGCTTTTTTATTATTGAAAACACTCAAAATATAGAAAAGTAGTTTGAAATATTAAATTTTCATCAGTCATGATAGCCCTACTTTAGCTATCTGTTCTGTGTTAAATATGGGAAGACATGACTAATCTTCTTCTGTTCAATATCATGTCCTTCATCTGTCTCCTGAAAGGACACAGGACGGTGCCAGATGTTGCTGTCCCTCGGGTTAGTCCTCTGGTTCAGTTTTGTAACTTTTTAAGTCGTTGATTGCCGGCCGGTGCACTGCCAAAAGTTGGAAGTGGCGTCATACGGCACGTCTTTCAGAAAAAACTCTTCAGAATGCAGACATGAGACATGCTTATGAGGTGCAATGTTCTCAGGCTCCTTCACAGTTCTGTGAATTGTTAATGACACTTGTAAAATCCTTCGGAATTAAAAACACAAACCTAACTAGAGCAAAAATTTAAAAAAGGCAGGTTTCTAGGTTTCTAAATCTTTTTTTTTTTTCAAAATAAGTGCATTACTTCAAAACGATGGTCGTACATTTACTCAATTCACATTACGAATACCTGTCTCCACCCTGAGGGACGATGATGGAAATAATTCAAGAATTTATTGTTCAGTCACTGATAAACAATTCTGGGGTGTTTATACTTTACTATTTCCATTTCTACTGCAGCATTCATTACATTACATAAGCAACTAGTGGAAACATTCCACCACTCTCTTTATCTGTGAACTTTCTTTTCAGATTAAGATTTTATATTAATAAAAAATATATGATCAGCACATTGTTACTTTTCATACTTTAAGTTAACTGAGATTTTACAAGTAGTTTCAGCAATAATCAAAAAAGATAATATAATATAAAACAATGCAATGAAAATTCTTGATTGAAAGCTGATAGCTATGTTCTCATTTATGGTTATGTATTTCCTGTGAACAGATGTCTTTCTCTACTTAAAATATAAATCTTCTTGCCCCTAGAACTCAAAAGTGATCATTGTCATTTGAATTAATGTGTCCTGTATCGGTTCATATATTTTCCTGTTTTTTTTTTTGGTTGACAAAACATGTTTTGAAAATGAAATATTCAATGACTGATTCTTTTTTAAAAACCTGTACTTATGGCATTGAGAAACAACTGGCAACCAGAGAAAACCCCTGTAACTTGTTAAAATCTGAGCTTTCGTTTATTGTACAATGTAAGCAGTCGATTAATCTTTCTACCTCACTGCTGCTCTCACTAAATCTTTTGACCACGTTTCTTCTCCATGTAAGACTATCTTTCACTGACTATTACAGTACAAGTGCCACTGTCAATTATAATTGTTTAATGCTCCAAGCCACCAATGATCCAAGGATCATTACTCAGCCACTCTCATGAAAAGCACAAACGAAGAAGTGGTGACAAGTCATTGTTTCTTGACAGGGATTGGACAAGCATGAAAGATGTGCCTGCTCAGCGCTCAGACGTATTTCTACAGTCCTCGTCAGTTCAGACAGATTTACTACCACAGAGTGAAAAAAGGGTAGGAATTTTTTTTCCATGACTTTCTACACCCACTCACACATGTGCACACTTAGACTGGGCATTAGTGCATTACTATTCAGAAGAAGCTCCCATGCTTGTTTAAATAAACATGACCTCATCCATAAACAGCAAAGCGGCCTCAGTAAGTTATTCTTATTGAAGCCTGCAGCCCCAAGCTCAATAATGAAAGCCCTTCCTCAGCACATTATAGCCTGATCACACCTGTTTATAGCTTTCATTACCAAATTAAACCCAGCTGGGAGCTAATAAACATAAGTAACAGTGTGTCATCATAGCCATAACTGGATATGATGTGCATATATCACAGCCTGGTGGCCTGATGATTACTGACTGTCATTTAACAGATTAGCTGTGTCCAAGGCCTATTTTGAATCCAAGAAGCTCAGCATCAAATGAACAGTGTTATTTATCAATGTTGTTATTTACATGGTATCAGCTAAAAGCATGTTTCTAAATAGCTATATTTAGATTCTTCATGCAACAGCTGTCCTGAAAATCTGAAAACATTTCTCACCTTATAACAGTGTTGTGGTTATACAGTATGTTAGGAAGCATTTCTTTATTTAGAGGGCTGATATGGAACAACATTGTCATTAATTTGTACTCATGGTTCTGGCCACTTAATGAAGCTAACCCTTCTTTTAACTCTGTTTTGGTTCCAACAAATATTAACTTTTTATTATTTATTATTATTATTATTATTTATTTATTTATTATTATTAACCTTTAAGCTCTTTGGTGATGAAAAGGTAGTGTACAGAGGGTTTATCAGCCCTTTCTCTGAAAGCGTTGTTGCTGTGGGGAACATGGTGAGTAGCATAGTTGAATAACTATAATAATAATAATATAATAACTTTTAAATACTGAAAAAAATAAAGCTAAAACAAATAAAGCTCATCTAAACAAAAGAGAGTGCTGATAAATCAGAGCCTATTACATTACATTACAAATACAATTCTCTTGTTTTCTTTTTCTTTGCACACTTTTTATTTTTCATTCTTGCACCTTACTGTTGTCCTGTAGCTGCGGTTACAATTGAATTTCCCCATTGTGGGATCAATAAAGAATTATCTTATCTTATCTTATTTTACGTTTGAGAATACGGCGAAACTAATTTCAGTGTTTATTCGACCATAAGTTATATTAAGTAAAATTCTATTGTAAACTTATAAGATAAACGTGACATAAAATCATGGGTTCCAATGATTAAATATCACATGGATGTTAAGTTAACTTAATATATTAAGTTGTTTTGAAACATTGCTGGTTTATTTAAATACACTTTTAAGAATTTGCTCAAGATTGAAATACCTATTAAATCATTTTTTCATATAAACATATTCCCTAATGAAAACCATTCATTTTCTTTTCTGTACGTGTATCTGACCTAGAAGTTTTTCTTTCCAACTAAAATTAGAGCAGCAAAAACAACAATGAAGTTTAGGCATTTGAGTGTATACTGTGTATACTGGACAAGTTGCAACTTCTCTCTCACTGCTCAAAATTACTTAGAAACTTCACTTACAAAATTACACAAAAAGTTTTTTGCTGTTAACTCTTTCATCTTTCTTTAATATTTTTTTTAATCTAGTAGCACCAGTCTGAATGATTTTAGAGAAGGACAGGACAGCCCTGTCAGAGATGGTTACTGCAGCTATTTTAAAATGTATATTATAGCTTTAATTTGTGGAAAATATAAAAAACAGAAATTGAACTCTCCTTTAAATGGGACTTTTTTATTGGATGAGAACTGTCTGAGCCTTTTGTAACAGCCAATGAGGTACCTGAAACTAAAATAATGCAGATGTGCAGGCTGGCCAAACAAACCAAAAACACAAACAGAAATTTTTAAATTGCAAACCTGTACCAACTCTTTTTAGTAAAACACTTCAGAAGAAAGGTCAATATAATATAAGAATAACATCAGAGCAATAAAAAAAAAGTTTGGGATATAAAACAAAAATTCCAGTGGCCTTTGTCGTAGAAAATCCGTCTTTCTTTGCTGACTGTGGAAAAAGAAATTTGTCAGAGAACAGTTTTATGCTACAGCTTTTACAAGTAGACTGACACAAAAACTCCTTATGCCATTCCCTAAAAACACGACTCAAACCACAGTTTCTAAATATCCTTCTACTGTAGCTCGACAGTACATTTGCTAAGATGTAGCCTCTTCGACACAACTGAGATGTTAACATTAAATCACATCAAGAATCTATAAAATATGAAACAAAGGAGTGGATTAACCATACGTGAGTGCCCAGCCGGCTCATATGTTTTCCATATGTTACAACTCTATGAGACAGTCTGTGCCAGGGTAGTCCGGGAGGTTAAGCTCATATTTTTTCTGGATGTCATAGGGCAGGAAGCGTCCAGCCAAGAAATGCTTCCCCGAGAAACTCATGGCACACTTCTTTGGTGCTGTAAGTGAGATGAGAACTTCTGGGTTTATTCCATCTTGACTCGGTTCTTCTACGTCCCAACCTGAGAAAGACAGACAGAGGCACTTCAGGAGAGAAGCACTGATAAGTGTCTACCTGTTCTGCTCACACTCACTGTAGTACATTCAGGGTCTGATGAGCCCAAACTGTACTGACTGTAAAATAAGATTTATCCTCCTCTGTGCCTCCAAACTTGGAGGCCTGCTGCCTGGAAGCTATGGCTCCTAGAGCTGCCTGGAGGCTCATTTATCATGTTGTGTTTCTGAGCCAGACTGATAGCTACAGTACATATGAACACCTACCTGAGGGCACATCCACACTGGCAATGGGGATCTTGACTTGTTTCAGGGTGGCCAGAATACCGGAGTAGGGCTCCTTGATGCTGGAAAGGTCTACCTCTGGGCCCAGCATGGCATCAATCACTATGTTGTAGGCATCATTTATGAGCTGCACCTAAACAGAACATGTCTCAGTAATAAGCTTTCTGTACATCACTCTTCTAAATTGGGATTTCCAAAATGAGAATGGCAACAGATTTATCTTGCAATGAAATGTAAAATAAATCAAAATAATAAAGTGTAAAATCTTATTGTTTGCGGTAAGTGTTCCTTCTCTCAAGTGGACAGAGATTCCCTTGAAAAAATAAACTGTACGAGATGGGGTCCAAATCCACAGGCCTCACTCTGCCCAAAAAGCTGATAAGAGGTTCTAGTAATCTGAGTTAGACACAGTTACAGTGAAAGATTTCCTCTGTGTTTCCTTTTTGTGCTGTGCTGGAGGACTAATGCGAGCATGTTGCACTTAACATGGAGTAACACTAGAAAATACCCTTTTGCTTTCACTGTTTCTGCTGCTAAACTCCTTGATCTCCATATTAGCTGAGGTTAGTGTTATTGTGGAATTGGGTTCTGTCCAAATTCCTACAGTGGAAACGTAAGGAGAGTAAAGGAGCTATTTTCACAACCAGTATGCAGAGGGAGGCCAATTACAGTGACTCTTTAATGTACATGTTTCTGTGAGAGCATTCTTTTTAAGTCAGACCTCAAAAACGTGAACCTACTGTAAGAGCACAGAAAGAAAACATTATTATTGTCATGCTTTTCTCTAATCAATGTTCTTCCACCACATGGCATACAAGTTAATGTCCTCAGGGCTATAAATGTTACTCAAACTAAATAATATGAAAATCAGTGAAGCATAACGGGTTTGAACTGCACAGCTCATCGACATATGCAACCTGTGCCATGGGGCCAAAAGGAGACATTTCTTCATTTTAAGGGGTGACAGACCAAAATGCAAAAGGAACCTCTGATCTAAACTACTAGAGCAGAAATGAAAAAGTATTATTCTGTGGATATGTTTACCTCTGTGGGGAGATAGGAAAGGAAAGGTATGTCCATCTTCTCACACTGAACTGTGAAATCCTGGTGTAGACTGTGAGAGGAGCGTTTTGGATGGTAGATGGTAGGTTCATATTCCTGTATCACATGAGGCAGCAAAGGAGAAAAGGGAGGCACAAAAGAGGGGAGAAAACACACAAAAGAGAAAAAAAGGTTACATAACATCCACACTAAAACCAGCGACTTCAGCCATCACTGCCATGACTGAGTGAAGATGATGCATCAATGTGCATTTGGCCTTCAGTTCACAAGTCAAAAGCACTGTGGACCAGTGGTCAGAAGTTGTGGTTTCCTAGTCTGCTTCAAGAATGAGTTCTTCATTTACAGACTGAGAAGAGTAGAAATCCAGACACCCACTGTCTGGAAGACTTGTGATGCTGAGCAGGAACCTCCTGTGATCTGTGACCTTTAGACTATGACAGTGATAAGTCTTAAAACCTGTGACAGTCAGTGGTTTCAATGTTTAGGTCGCTCTGAGCATGGAAAAAGTTCATGTTGTCTTTGTCTCAGAAACACAGTCCATCATATATATCTACAAAATCACATTTAAAGGGCAAATTCACCCCAATTACATTTCCTTGTCATTTACCCGCAATAGTATTAAGACATATTTGCCCAAGCTGAGGGTTATCTACCTCAATATCAATACAGTGGAGGTGAAAGGTATTTTATTTGTTCCGTAGTGTTCACAGCACTGAAAAAACCTTCAATGTGTGTGCGTGTGTGTGTGTGTGTGCGTGTGTGTGTGTGTGTGTGTGTGAGGGTGTGTGTGTGTGTGGGTGTGTGTGTGTGTGTGTGTGTGTGTGTGTGTGTTCTTTGAGGTCAGCCAGTGGCCCCAGCATGCCCTTCACCCCATCAGCTTGAGACAAATGGTGTTAAACTCAGGAAGAGTTCAAAAATGACTGTCAGTGTAATGTAGCACAAACAGAAATGAACTGAGAAACAAACACAGACAAGATCTCTTTCCACTTAATGGTCACATTTTAACAGGACTGCACATCCTCTCACTCAGAGATGATGATGATGTCTGGCTGGATTCTGTTTCTGGGATGATGAATGCAGTACAATAAAGTGAAACATCAAAGTGGAAAATAACATTTTAACAGGCAACAAGACTCTGAAGACACCTTAATTCTTACAGATGTCCATCAGTGCAATTGTCTGAGTGTGTCCTCCAGTCTGGCTGAGAGACATTTTTAAACATATACAACAATAAAATTGTAAAGGTGCACAATCAAGAGGATTTGCATTCAACACATGAGAGTTGTAACGTGACGAAATGTAATGTCTGAAATGTGAAGTTTCTATGCAGAGCTTGTCTGTATAGCACCATGTCGTGAGTCAAACATCACATTATATCCAGTTGTTTTAGTATGATCAGTATAGCAGAACTAATTTGCTTAGGCCTTAGCAATAAGGAGTATCTGTATCTCTACATACTTACCAATGGAACTAATCAAAGATGCACAACAGACTCAGACACAAACAGGTTTGATGTTAAGGATCAAACCACGGTCGTCTTCAGTGAAGCGAGAAGCAAGTTAGCATGTTTATCTGCTGCTGATTGTTCGTTTCTGTGCTCTCTCACATTTACTGCTCTGCATCAGGGGCTCAAGGCTGCGTGTGTGTGTGTGTACATTTGTGTGTCTCACGTGTATGCTTCCACATCTTCCTGCTGACAGGGATCACATCACACCACAAAAACATACAGTCTTATACCAAGAAGAGCGATTCACAATCCAAAGTAAGTACTCATGTTTCTCAAGTTAGAGCAAACTCAGACAAGTGTGGTCCCAATCTGCTTTCTGTACTCTGCAGTCACTTTAAAAATAATAATAATAAAACTTTATTTATGTAGCATATTTCAATATGTTGTAAAATGACTCACAATGGGTGAAAAACACACAAATGACAGACTCAGAAGGTAAAGACATTAGGAACAAAGTGAAAAGGAGATAAAATAGCAGACACAACACATAAAACACAGATTTAAAAGACAGAATCAATACAGTTAAGTTATGGAGAAGCTCCTTATTCATTAGTGGCATGCCAGTGTTAAATATATTCCCTTCAGAGCTGACCTCTGGTCTCCTACTTGGCTTCAAGAAGGAAAAAGAGAGAGAGGGAGGCAAGAGGGGAAAGCCAGACTCCATAGAGAGCCATCAGGCTGCTGCTAACATGGTTTTAATCAGCACTATCAATGTGCTGTAATTCTACTATTACAGACACATGGTAAAGCATATAGATGCATTCCTTTCTAGACCAAATATCCCAAAAACCCATATCCAGCATTTGCCCTTCCCCAGTAAAATCATAGGCTGGGATAGGACTACAGCACCACACACCTAATTGCCATGTCTAAAAATATACTTTCAACTCAACTCATTTGCAATGTTTGAAAAAGATAAATCCTACCTCCAAAAACAATTTGTCATAAAATGTGGCCTGAGAGGAAGACATCATGCTTATGATATCATATCTTTGCTGCTGAGCGTAAGAAGCAGACGACTTTAACGAGGGAAACAACAGCATGATATCACGACTGTCTGAGCGCCCTTGCTGAGAGGGTAATAGGATAACTGCTCGGAGCCTTTTACAGGAGCTGAAGTGAAATTCTATGAAGCACAGAGCGCCTGTAAAGGGGATTCCCTCCATATGTTAAACTTTGCAAGATTGTTTTGTCTTTTGTGAAAGCAACAGACTATATCATTGACTGAGCCATTGGTTTGTTCTTAGATACGTTTGTGAAAACAGTTTCTATGCATTGTATAACTGGCTAGAGTACAATAGTTTACTCACAAATATGCGCAGGTGTCGGGCACACACCAGGCCAATGGAGCCATTTTGATCTGGACCACAGATCACCAGCACTGTTGGCTGCTTCTTTGCTAGCGAGCTGAGAGGGTAGGCCTGTTGGAGAGAAAAATAGTTAGAAACACGAGCTGATCACTATGAGCGTGGAGTGTTTTAAGACTATGGATAGAAGAGATATACTGAAGAAAAATTAGAAATTGTTGTTGTTAGAGAACAATAGCGAAACAATGGGAGAGGGAAGATAGATAGCCATCAGTGTGCAGTATTATCCCTCAGGCTCAGAGGCTTTTTACTCAGTGCTGGTCATCCGATCTGTGCCTCTGCATCTCCATCATACTCAGTGCCTGACTGCTGCATGCCATTCATGCCCGCCATGGGTGGAAATGGCACCAGTTTTATTGTCTGTTCCATCAGTAAGAAAAGGTTCAAAATAATCCTGGTAGCAGTGGAAAAAATAGCAGTGTCCCTTGGTGTGGGATGTTGCCATATATATAACACATTTTCCATCTATGCCCCCACTGCTCAGTGCACCTGGCATCTGCCTCATTCACTGGCTGCATGTTCCCTTGTAAATCACCCTTCACTTTCTTAAACAAGACAGATATTTGTCTGCAGAACTGTCAACCTGAGTAGCTAATCACCTGTCACTAACTCTTAAACAGAAATGCTGTGTTTATGTGTGTGTGTGCCTGTGTACAAGATAATTACTGAAAGCCCCAAACACATCTGGCTTCATTTTCTACAAATGTTTTATCACACAAAATCATATCGCCACATAATGGATTGTAAGGTGTCACCCTTTTGGTGTGTTTTGCTCATTTTAATATAGAGTTTCTGTTCTTTTACACTATGCTGTCCATCACTGTAAACGTCATGGCATAATTTCCTACAGCAAAAGATGAACAATAAGTGATAATATGTGTTGACTGCTGTAAACCCTGTCCAGGAAGACCACAGTAATATTGATATTTCACAGTAATGACCTTATAAGCTCACTGTACCTTTTAATAATTTTTACAAGTATGCTGTAATTCAAAAAGTAGTAACAATTAACAAATTATTACATGACCTCTGTGCCCTATAAACCTTTTATTGTATCCCATAATTACTCCCAATTATGTGCTGCAATATAATGTGTTATGTAATCTGAATTCCTTTTTGTGCTGTTTTTAAACACAGATGAAATCATTCACTGTTGACCCTTGACATCCAAATTTTAAAGGTGGGCTTGAAATAGGCCAAAATGTTTCCACTGTGCATAAAACCAATTTAGTTCTACTTCTGCTAATGCAGTCACTACAGGAGAGAGGTCATATGGAGAAATAGGCCATTCTCTGCATGTATAATTGGATACAACAAGACTTGGAGTGTTTTAACTAGAGGGAAGAGAACATACAGCAGCCGTTATCTCCATCATAACAGCTCAACTGAGAAATCATCACAGAGAGTCAATGGGATGGAGGAAAGAGTGCTACAAGGACTGCAGGGCTGATGGTAATATTAGAGAAGAGACCAGTGGTAGACATTAAAAGTTGATAGTAAAAACAGACACTGTCTTTAATATTCATATCTAATAAGACACAACCTCTTGGCAAGTTTCACACTATGTAACCTGATCTTAATGAAACTTTCACTCAGGTAATATAGTGGCACCTTCTGTGAATACTGTAGGTGCATGTGTCATGTTATTGGGATTTCTGTGCTGACCTGCTCCACGGAGAGAAATTCAAACAGCAATCATCTATTATAGACTAACCATCTGTGACAGTCCTGTCCCCAGTTGTCAACGAGATGGAGAAATACATCTAGAGATTAAAGAAGCAGAGACCACGTAAAGCTTCACCAATTAATATTTCATATTAACAATGGAACATATGTGGTATCATAGGGATTTCTTAAAATGATCCCACAGAGAATTACCACCCAACTCTGCAGTTCCTTAACCGATCCTTAACATACCCTTAACAGATCCTTAACATACCCTTAACAGATCTTTAACATAGCCTTAACAGATCCTTAACATAGCCTTAACAGATCCTTAACAGACCCTTAACCAATCCGTAACAGGTCTTTAACAGGTCTTTAACAGATCCTTAACAGATCCACAATAGGTCTTTAGCAGGTCCTTATCAGATCCTTAACAGATCCACAATAGGTCTTTAGCAGGTCCTTATCAGATCCTTAACAGATCCTTAACAGATCCTTGATAGATTCTTGACAGATACTTAACATGTCTTTAATTGATCCTTAACAGGTCCTTAACAGATCCTTAGCATACCTTTAACAGACCTTAAACCGATTCTTAACAGATCCTTAACAGACCCTTGAAGAGAATATTAACATGTCCTTAACAGATCTTAACAGGTCCTTAACTGGTCCTTAAAAGATCCTTAACAGGTCTTTAACAGGTCCTTATCAGATCCATAACATGTCCTTAACAGATCCATAACATGCCCTTATTGGATTCTTAACAGATCCTTAACAAATCTTGACAGGTCCTTAACAGAACTTAACAGATCTTTTGCAGATCTTAACAGGTCCTTAACAGATCCCTAGCAAAGCTTTTTTGTTTCGTTTTGGATCATTGTTTGGGTTTTTGGGCTCACAGCTCCATTTTCATCAACTACGGGTCCACATGCAGCAAGTAGCTGATGTTCACAATATTAGGGCAATGTTATTTTACCTTTTGATGAAAGGTAAAACTCAAAAAACTTAAAAGCAGAGTGAAAATTGGACTTAAATGCATCCTGTTAACAGAAGCATGATTTCAAGTTTGTGCTAATGTTGCTCTGTGTCCATTGACTGTGTAACCAAGCAACTGTGCATGAATACAGTCAACATTGCAATTCTACTGAGTGATAATAAGTTAGTGCTATGTTTTCTACTGCCCAGGAGTAGCCCAAAATAGTGAGGCTCTATGTTAAATAATTAAACCTGTTCCCCACGTGGAACAAAAACAATCACCCCTATTAACTTTGTTGTTTTATGTCTCCTTTGTTCCTTTGTGCTCTTTCTTTGACTCTTTGTCTCTTGGCTACCTTCATGTTTTTTAACATTAATGACCATTTCTCTAAATGTTGAGGACCATCAGGAGGATCAGTGATATCAATGCTGGAGTCATTTCGTGCTACTGGAGAAGCCATTAGAGCCACACACTGCTGAATGTAAGCAGCTATAAAGGGAGCAGGATAGATCAATTCAGAAAGTGCTCTAATGTTTTGAAGCAATTGTCTCATCATACACGTCCCCATCCTAACTAATCACGTATTCGGACAGTGGGCTTTCAAACTGAGAGAGAGCAGTGGGCAAAAAAGGAGAACATTTAGAATGTGTTGTGTTGTTGAGACTGCACTTTTGTATTTTGCCATAAAAGAACAAAGGTTGCCTAGGCAATCTTCACATAAATACTGGATTTCATGTCTACATTAATCATCATATTAAAAATAAATTATGATCTACTGTAGGTCTTCATGCATTTTTTTAAATTACACACCACAAAAAGGTCACAGCTAAACCACAGTAAAGTTGTGTGGATTTATAATAGTAGTGATGGGAGCTTTACTTGTCTCCAGTACCAGGGCTAATATATTGATGCAAACCTATAATAACATTTTATTCAAAAATCAAGTCACTTGTTTCAATAAAACTTTTAACTGCCTTGGCAGCAAAAGTCAGATTACCACAGTACTCTTTTAGAAAAAGAAGATTTTATGATTGTTGTTGTAGAATAATAGATGTTTTCAAATATTTTCCAGTGTTTGAGATATTTGATATTTTTGTATGTACATGTAGGAGGCATTTACAAGTGCAGGCAATTAGTTTGTTCTATATTTTGAGTAGGTTTGTTGTAGTTTGCTGAAGAGTCATATTTATGACATCTGGTAGAATAACATTTCCCATAATTCCCATGGATAACCACACAACATACAAAACAATACATAAACATAGGTCTCACAAGGTATACATTTTTGTTATTTTATTAATACCTTTATCTTTTTTGAAAGTGATGTTGAGGAAAGCAGTTCATTAAGGAAATGTTTTCTGAATGCTGGGCCCCCTTCACACACCCTCTCATGCAAACACACACACATACACACACACATATAAATGTATCTATGTGGTTTCACCTCCAATCAACCTGAAACACACACAGAGCCTGAGAAAAGATTACCAGAATCAAAAATATCCTCACACATGCAGAAAAACAGTGCCTTCATTACACTATGTGCACTAAAAAACTGAACTTAAGCCCTGGGGCAAACTTATCCTGTCTCCACTCAGGTGCTGAAAGGCCTCAGACTGATACAGAAACACACACAGTGTCTGGTGGCTGCGGCTGTGGGAACAGTAAATGAATTACTTACTGTACAGAAAACCTATAATCTATCTGGCAGCAGTAAGCATAAGTGTGTGTTTGTGTGTGTGCCCGAGTGCATGCGTGTTTGCGTGGTGTACTTGGAAGCCAGCAGCAGTAGGCCAACAGTGAAATCAGACTGCTGCTCCTTCTACTGTAATTTTCCTTAAATAGCGGTGATGTCATGTAAACGGTAGCATGCTGTACCACAGCCGCCAGCCGCGATCCACAGTGTCCAGGACATGTTTGTGTAGTAAAGCTATGCTGTTGGAGCTGGTGATGGAGGGCCAGGCATGGGACCAGTGGTGGGTGATAATAATAGAGGGGAAGTGGATGTGGTGGGTTTAATCACACACTCTGAAGGGAGAATACAAAGTCTCTGTGTGACTGATGCTGCCACTCTGCCTGTCTCAGCTTTCGCTTCTCTTTTTTTATCTTTCTCATGTTCCACATTTTCCATCTGAACTGTTGCTGTGTCTGCCTGTCTTTCACTTCTTAAAAATGTAAATGGCTTATTAGGCTAAATAACACAATATATACACAGCACCACAAACTACATCTTCCATAGTGAATACAAAAAACACCTCTCTACAACAGTGTCAACAAACACTCATTATCAACATTATCAGCTTTGTGATTTATTGCACAGACTGTTTTATAAGTCTGGATTAGTTTCAGCTTAATGTTCCTAAAGTGCATAGTGGGTGTAGTTGTATTTATGGCTGCTCATACGAACACCGGTAAAATTAAAACAAATAAGAGCATAAAATCATCTCCAGGCATGAATGAAATAATGACTAACTGAAACAAACACTAGTTAAACCTGTATTAATGGATTTCTTTAGACACTTGCAGGCAGTTCAGCAAGCTCTAAACACAAAATGGTTTTATTATCTTGAAAGTTATTAAGCAGATGAGAGCAAACAGTTGCCTATTAAAAACACAGATCAACATTTAATATTCATTTAGAGTCCAAATTTTAGTGACCTAACAAATGTCAGTACAATGTGAACTCTTTTTAGCTCTGGAAAATGTCTGCTTGTTAATCTGCTAAAATCTCCATTACCAATATTTCTTTGTCACCTAAAATAACAGCAACTAGAGATGGAAAGAGGTTTTCAGAGAGCATCCATCCATCATCTACTGCTCATCCTGGAACATCTAGGGTCACAGGTGGGCTGGAGCCAATCCCAGCTAGGTGAGAGCTGGGGTTCACCCTGGCCAGATCATCACAGGACTGATGCATAGAGACAAACACTCACACCTACAGGCAATTTGGAGTCATCATTTAGCCTCACATAACCTGCATGTGTTTAGGCTGTTGAAAAAAGTCATTGTACCCAGAGAAAATCTATGCAGACAGGGAGAACATGCAAACTCCACACAGAAAGGCCCCAGGTCGACTGTGGTTCAAACCCAGAATGTGAAAAATTATTAATTCTCTTGTTTTGACATTGATGTTTGGATGTAATGCTACTTGAAATGTTTTTTTATTGTAAAGACAATATTCTTACTGTTTGTTTATTCCCATTATGTTTTGATGGTTGACTGTATTCTTTGCTTTCTTTCTAATGTAGATATTAAAGTGTGTCTCATCAAACTGCTGTTTCCACTTTTATTAGTGTTCTGTCTTGGTGTCTTTCCCTCTTGTTGCCATCCTTTGTCCTGACAGCAATGCAGGGTTTCATGTGTCCTGTAGCTTAGTCTTTTATTCATCGCAGCCTGTTGAAGAGTCCAGTGAGGAAACCACGTGTTCCTAACAGCCCTCCACTGACACACGCACAAACTCTCCCTCTCTCAGCTTGACACAGTCCAGATCCCAGCAGAATGAAACTGCAACCACATCAGATAAGAAGAGCTGCAGACCCGTACCGGTGTGGTTGAAGAGTGCTGCTGCAGAGTGAGCTCAGGTGTTCGGCCCTGAGGTGAGCCGTTCAAATGTTTAGAATTTAATGTCAGGGAATGCTGGAACATTTGCTCCACAAAATAACAAGACATTTTCTTTGGGACTTAATGCAAATTAGGAACATGTAAATATAACAGCAGCTGTGACTTTCTGCCCTTACGGTAGGAGCTTGCTGAGTTTTGTGGTGTTACTAAGGCAGGGACAGACCGTGCAGCTTTTTCACTAAAAAATAAAGAAATTTGTGACCTTTAGAAATAGTTTGTGGAATAATACACAATGTAAGCTATTAAACAGATTTGCACAGGAGTGGGTTTGTTGAGACCACAATTAGATTTTATTTGTCTTGAGCTTGTCACAGTGGTTGTGGATTGTATGGTTTTATGCAGAAAATTGGCAGTAATTGTAAAAATCTGCATGGCTGTCTTTGATTTGATTTTCCAATGTATTATGTAGATTTGAAAACAATGCTAGCTCTGTCAAAGAAAGGTATGGACTGAAGTTATATTGACCCTTAGAAATACAAGATTGGTGACAGGACTAATCAAAAAAATAAATACTGTGACATTGTATAAGAATTAAACATTTGTAGTATTGAATTTTTTTTCATAAAGAGAGCAGAGCAGAAGAGAAATTTAAGGAAAACATGTCAAAACTATATAAAAAGTAAACTGAAATTGCTGGTCTTACAGTACGACTATAGGACACAACACAAGAACGTCACAATAAAGAGCAACTGCTGGTTTAATGAGCTTTGAAAGCACATTCAGACAAAGGTCTATTTCACAATAAAACAAAACTGCAATGAATATTTCCTTATGTTATGTATCTTGTCCTGGATTTACATTGATAGCATCGGCCCTTACTACATAAAAATGGACATATGGACATTATGGATAAAGTAAAAACAAACTGCTGTGTTTTTTTTATTTTCTACTTACAGTAAAGCAGGAATTGAAAGCTAGCGAGAAAGAAATAAGAATGACAGAAGCAAAGACTCAACTAGCAGATCTGCAAGATAGAAGGTGTACAGACCTTAGTGATGGCAAGGGCGCACGCTTGTCCCCAGATCTCTATCAGCTGTTGTTGTCCAAACCTGTAGTCCTTCAGCAGCTCTGTCTCGATAGCTGCCGCCTCTGATTTACTGTCATACACAGAACACCATATGGTTAGTAGGAGCGATATCATGCTCATTTATCATCATAAATACAAACATCGGCACCACTGTAGGTGGAGCTGTTCAGGGAGAAATGTAGGTAATGTGTCCTCAGTGTGCCTTTGCACATGTTTCATAATTTAGCCCACCAGCAGAAATTTGCTGAAGATAAATTATATGTTGTTTGGATCAAAGTGGCATCTTCAATATTTCCAGGCTATATTAATAATAATGATGTTTTCTTTTGTTTCTGTTCTTTCTCGTTGATAAATAAAAACACCTTGTATAAAATTCAGCAACCTGTGCCCTGTTATTTGCTGCTTGGTCCCTAAACGCTAACATTTGCAATGTCAACACATTGTGATACTGCAGACATTCGCAATGCAATATGACATAAAAATGATTAATTATTGAATAAGTCTAGAAACAACGTAACATACTATACAGTGTGCTAAAAGGTATTTACAATACCCAAATTGGTGAGCTTACATGCACGCACAGTCTGCGAAGCATGGTCATGAAACTCAGAACATGTGAGCAATAAGGTGAACTTTGACCTTTCCAGTAGCTTACAGGACATGTGTCAGTTTGCGCCTGTGTACTTGTGCACCAAACTTAACAGTCATGCATTTTTAGTAGGGATGTTTTAAATCTTTAAGCAAATGTTCAAACATGTTCAGCTCAAAACCGATTGCCTCTTTGCTTCCTCTTGCTGCTCTCTGCATGGTGACAGTGTGACTAATGGTGCTGTATCGAACCTGCTGGTGCTGCTTTTAGCATGGAAGTGTCTGTGTGTTCACATGTAACAAATGCATCTAGGACAGCACAGCAGCAGGCAGGTGCCATGGCCACCGCCACAGTGCTGTCACTTGTTATTCAGTATAAAGTATGAAGAGCAGGAGCAGGCCAAGTGGAATAATAGAAATCTGCATTCTTCATTTCAGCCCGACATCTGCAACATCTCTGTTACTCTACAGACCCCTGGTGGGTTGTCTTAGTACTGCAACTAAATAAAGAAACTACTGTGTAATGATTTTCACATAACAGAACTGGATGTCTTCATTTTCCGTATTTACTTTTACTTCAGCTCCCCTCAGAGATGTGAGAAAAATCTACAGCAGGGTAAAAAATGCATCTAAATGAGGATTAAATGGGATCGACTGCAATAACATTTTAGTGTCCAACCTTTCATTAATCAGACAATTGCTAATCAATAAGAGTCAAAGAGAAAACGATCAGCCCAAAAAGTCAACATTGTTCTTATATATAACACTGACTCAACCAGGTTGCTCTACCTCAAAATCTTTACCCTTCAAAGAAGATCAAGAGCTCTTTGTGTGAGTGTATGTGTGTGTGAGTCTGTGTGCTTTTCATTAGGTTACATCATTTGTGCTTTTTCTTGTTACATCATGTGCTGAGCACTCAGACCTACACCTGACCACAGTGCTATGTTTTAGCATTATAGATTTCACTTACTAGCCAGTTTGCCTTGATGACAGCATTTCACACTATTGGCAATATCTAATCAACAGGAAAATGTTTGCATATAATAAATAGTTCTGTTCTACTATAGTAATGCATATTATAGCAATAGCCACTGAACTATGTGAAAAGAAATCACAGCCTGTGATCACTAAAACAGTCACTCTGGAAAATTTTAAAATTCATTAGAGTTAAAAACAGACCTCAATAATAGACATTTAACAGCACATCAAATTAGAGCCCACATCGACAACTCCCAGAATTCAAGTAACAGACACATAGAGGAGACTGGATGAATCAGACTCCATGGTCCAATTGCTGCAAAGAAACCACAGCAATGAGAGAAACCAAGAGACACAAGAACTGGACACCAGACCAGTGGAAATCTGTTTTGGTCATGTCTTTGTGAAACCCAGTAAAGGTGAACAGATGGCATCTGCATGTGCGGTTCCCACCAGGAGGTGGTGACGGGGGAAGGACGAATCTAAATTTTTAAACATTTGGCTTTGTGTATTTATTACATAATTCCATATGTTACAGTTTTGATGCTTTCAGTATTAATACACAAAGTAGAAAGCTGCTGTCCAAACCTGGTTAGGATTCTATATAGTCAACCCCTGTATACAGCAGATTCATAACATTTCACATTTATGCATACAGATTAACAGAGCACTCATAAAGAATAAAGATGTAGTGCACAACTGATTTGTTTTAAATGGGCTTCCACAATTTCCACAGATCCATGTTATGGTCAATTCTCACTGTCACTGTAATAGAAGAATTTTAGTCTTTCAGGCACTAATATTTCTGAAATGTGCTTCCGTCTCACAGTTGTTATTCAGCTCTATCCTTTTTCTGGGAAGAAACACAAACAACTTCTATTCTCATTCTGTTTATGCAGAACAATTACAGCTAACGTCTGTTTTAGGTTATTTTAAGAGCGTGTGTGTACGCGCGCACACGCATATGTGTCAGCAAGCCTGTGTTTCCAAGTGGGGTTTCTGGCATTTACCTGTGCCAGTGGAGCGGCAGCAGCTGTCACCCACGGCTCACCTCAGGGATGTTTCCTGAGTCACTGTGACAAGTTGATCTTTGAAAAGTTCACCTCAGTCCACATGGTTCACCAGGGCTTCTTACAGTCTGTACTGAGCTGAAGTGACTGTACATGAGGACATGCTATTTCACTGGTTAACCTTTAAAAAATGGACAGGGAGCTCCATTTTGTTCTTTGTGGGTGGAGAACCATCCCAGGAACTGTACTGCTGCTGACCAAGACATTACTATTGATCCTTATCATTAGTGGCAAAACAAAGTGTTGTGGGTGGGCAGCTCAACAGCTGGTAGTTAGTCAAGATGCTTCACTACAAGGAAGCAGCACACAGTGTTCAGAACACACTAAAGACAAATTGGTGGTTCAAGCCGCATAGTGCATGTGTTATCAATCAGCAGATGCTATCATACTTCTTAATCAAGCACTGATTTAGCTGAAGATACTCACATACACCAGAACCATTTTTTGCAATTACCTTTGCAGGGATACTGTTTGAAGCTGCAACCCTAAATTGCTTTTAAAGAAAAACAGAAATGCAGATGTAAGCCTGCCCGTGATTCAAATAAATAAATGTTTGTGTGTGTTTGGATGCATCATGTGAATTCAGACAAAATGGGGCCCTGTGAGTATTAGCTTCTGTTGCACCTGTGGTCACAGCCGTGCAGCAGCCTCTCCCCAGAGGAAGAGTTGATTTCCCCATGCTGCATGTGATGTGCTCCTGTAGTGTGTCACCTTCATTGTAGCACTGCTGAACTGTGATCACAACCCACTTAATGAGTGTGTTTACACATGAGATAAGGTAAAATGAAACTTTAATGGTCCCTGTAGGGAAACTGGGACACTGCAGCAGCAAACGGCAGGAGCGCTATACAGCTAAGATAAAAAAAGAATTAAGTTCTTGGGGGGGTCATAAAACTATTAAAATGTAAATGATAACACATGAATAAGTTAAGATCTATGAATGATAGTGTGTTGATCACTAAGTACATCAAATGCAAACAACACTTCATCATCGATTCTTATTGTTCCAGAGCATATTTGTGGCTAAAATTAACAAATATAAAAAATTCTTAAACATCATATGTCTGCACATAGTCTGCAGCTGTGAATTATCCTTATATCATGTGAGAGGTAAATACTCCACTGAATATCAGAAAGGCTTCTGTTTATCTAACATTAGAAGACATCAACATTACATCAACAATATCAACATTTCACCAGCTCCTGCCACTCAGTTTGTCTAATTTCCTCTTTTTCATCGTAATCTGCTTGTGAGATAAAGAGCATGATTAAGATGACTGAAAGTGAAAGCCTCTAGTGGAGAACCTCTTATCTTTCATATTTGCCTCAGGGAGCTCTAAGTCATCAACCAAAACAGCAGATAAGCCGCCAGATAATGTCTGTTTTGTTTTACAAAATACGAAAGAACTCATGACATATAAAATTAAGAGGATGCAAACAAAACATTGCTGATGACTTAATTCACTGGCAATCTCTTCTGCTTGTAAATAATTTCTAACAGTGTTTTTAACTACAATAATGTTGCAACCTGCTATTAAAGTACCTCAAGCATTGGTCCAGACTGGCATATCTTCACTACTGCTGGAATCAGAATCCTCAGACAATCTATCCTACTGGCTTTGGGGATCCTCCAACGTGCATCACGTGCATCACATTTTTCCTTTACAGTGAAATGTTTTGACTGTTGGATGGATTGCCATGGCATTTCTAACTTTCGTGACCCCCATGAGTAGTGAACCCATTGGGTCAAAATTTTATTTGTTATTAGCAGTGTCATCGTAGACATGGATGAACAGACTCTTAACAAACTGAATTGCTTCTTGCCAAGTAAAAATGTTAGTTTTGTAAAGACAAGAAGAGGAAAACTTTCACAGTTTTCCCAGAAGACATTTTAACATTCTTGAGTAATGTTTTTTTTTTTCAGTGTTCTACAAATCAGTAAACTTCTTTGAGAGCAGAGTTACAAAACTTTACAAACAGTGACAGTACAGCCCTGTTGCTACCTGCTCCAGATTTGATGTTTCAACACTACACACTAGTAGACAGCTCTGTATGTAAGGAAAACTCTTCTGGTCTATTAAAAAGCAGGTAACAATTACAGTAGTGATGCCTGCCCTGCAGAGGACAGGGGGGAGGGAAATCACTGTTCATTAGGTCCACAACCCTCATCTCTGCTCCTCTCTGTGCCTGTTCTCTATCCCATTACATGTCCACCTCCCACTCTATGTGATAACAGCTGTTAATGATACTTCAGGCCTTTTACAAGGAAATAAAGTACCACATTGAATAACATGTTGATAAGAAGAAACTACTGAATTTATTCTGTCCTTTTTGTAGCATGCATTTCCATATAAATCAGCATATGACAGATAATGACTCAGCCCAAATACAGTGCAGTGAATGTGTTTGTTTGCTGAAATTGTTGTTGCATTGATGTGATGAATAGGCTTTCCTCCAGCAAAAAGTCTCCAGTGTCCTAAGCATGCAAAGCAACATCTGGATAAGCCAGAGCCATGTTGGAAACAAATACCGTGGGCAGATGAAGTTAAACTTGCCTTCTTTTGAGATAAAAAGGAGCAGCATTAGATGAAAAGAGCACCTTGCCAACAGTTAAGCAGGGTGGTGGAAATGGGATTGCTTGGGATTGTGTGGCAGCCAGTGACAGCAGAAATGGATAAAAGGGAAGAATGAATTCCACTTAGAATCTGCAAATTGGAGGTGCAAATGTTATGTATTCAGTCAAGAAGGTGCAACTGAAAAGAGACTGGAGTATGACCCAAATCAGAAATCAAATACCACCATGAACTAGAATATGGAGCAGCCCTTACAGAAACTTCTTGGGTAGATCGTAAACATGCTGTGTGTATAAGACAAAACAAACATAAATGTGCCACTGTACTAAAAGCATATTGTTTTGATGGTCTGTATAAGTATGGTGCAACGCTGCTTTAACTTTGCACTTAGTACAAAATAATTAATACACACTTATTGACTCCACTATGCTCCCTTTGGAATCAAATTCTATTGGCACATACAGACAGGTTGTTGACTGTGCATATGCATTATCAGATGTTATTTGGGTTCCCATACGTTGCTTTCTAAGTGTGTTCTGTTAAAATCATATTTTTACTGAATTGCATTTTCTGATTTTATCTGAAATCAATATTGATTTATGTCTACATTTATTTTATCCTGTTTTATTTTTGAGTTTGTACAGCACTTTGTAAAGAAAAGTGCTTTATAAATGAAATTATTATTATTATTGTGCTGCTGAACTCAAACTTTCAGGTTGTCAAAGGAAATATATTGCAGGCTTGGCTGGGAACATTTTCTGACCTGGATGTACGTCCCATTCTCAGGTATGGAAGTGAAGACCGTGCAGTATTCTCCACTGTCTTTTCCCTCTGTCCCCTTTCAGTCATACACCGCACTATTACTCTCGCTCCACTTCTCTGTTCTTTGCTCTCCAACTGTACTGATCTCACTTTGTCACTGACCCCAGTTTACCCGTTTTCATTTTCTTTTCTCTATCTTTCTCTGTCACTCTTACCCTCCTGTTCTGGCACCGTTACACTGCTGCTCTGATAACAGTTTGCACTTCACTGAAACAGAGTGATGGAAGATGAAGAGTGAGAGACGGCTCACCCATGTTGATTTCATCTGTTAATTGTGGTATTTTTAATACACGGGTTTTTTTTATCTGAGAAATGCCTTTTGAGAAGATATATGCAGCAATACACCACTATATAAGAGGAGGCTGTAGATCATTACTCATTTTAAGTCTCTATTTCATCACTAACCTGAAGATAATCTTATTACAGTCACTTTAGCTCCAGCTAAAAGGTTCCAGCTAAAAGGTTTTGGTCATAATTTTGGCATCATGCTGATGGACATGCGTGCTTCTGTTCTGCTAAGCATTATAGCTTGTACGATATTACTGAAGGATGCATCCCCTGCTATTATAACCAGATTATCAGTGGGTTTTCCCAGGTGTATGTGTGTATCTAATTTAACATGTGTCATCTCAGGACACCTTTCATCATCACTCAGGCCTCCTGGAGTGTGCCTCCAGGAAGTCCTGTGGGATCCAGTTAAGCAGTGATGTAAAGGGGAAAAGTCAAGGGAGGAGGGCAACAGAGAAATGCAGGATTGTTCAGACCCACTCCCACTTTAGAGAACGATAATCTGTCAGTCTTTGTTGGTGAAAATGAGAATAAAATAGAAAATAACTTTAAAAGGCATCAATGGGAAAACACCCGCAGAGTGCTGAGCACTAGAAAAGACCTTTTAGAGAAAAAAATGCATGTGATAACATTCAGCAGACTATTTTTGTCTTCAAAAGAAAAACAATGCTATAACTCAAACAAAACCAAATCTGGTCATTACATAAGCACAACACATGAAAAAAACAGTGTTCTGTGTATTACATTATTAAATTAAAATATTATTTCTGAATGTCCTAGTGTAAGTGGATATGTACTGTCTGAGTATATACATACAGAGCATCCACAGTTTAGATGTGGATACACTATCAACATTTTCTAGATGAATTAGTATAATTACATAGCTAGCCAAAAACCCTAGTGAGCATGATTCATTATCTGGTGTTAATGGTGTCTGACTCCATTCAGACTCACATTTACAGATTGCCGGGAGCATGTAGACACTTTTGATGTTTCTATATGCATAATGCAGTGACGGCCAGGAGGATCAGGTGCTGCAGCACTGGGCACAACTCATAGGCAGCCTCAGCTGGCAGATAGGAGTTAGCCCTGTGCCTCCATATGGTCCCATTCTAACTGCCCAATGTGGGCCCCTTCATGCTGCTCAATTCTTATCAAATCAGGATGTCATCACTCACTTCATTTCAAATCTTCTTGGGCTATAAATTAGAACTGGCTTGTGTAATGTGTGTGAGAGAGACAGGGAGAGACACAATCACATCCATACGACTGTCTCCAATGGCATCGTTCTATTCTTTCAAATTAGGCTTAATCAGTTTAGCTGTCTGCTCATATTTCTCATATCCGGTACAGCAAGACAGACATTCTTTAGATAATCTCAATCAGTGGCTCCTGCATTTTGTTCTCATAACTCACTTTGTCAACAGGCAGCCATAAAAAGACATATAAAAGTTAAACACTGCTCATCTTTACAGGTGCTGGCAAGCTCAGTTTTGTATAATATTTCCTAGGTGTGTTAATGTGTGTGTGTGTATCTGCTCTTCTAAGCTAAAAATGGCCATCAATGAGTCAGGTCTACTTATCCCTCGTTTTTAGATGTCATGTGATCGCAAAAGGAGAAAGACATCAAGATAGAGGAGCACCCACACGTACACACACACATAGACCTACACACACACACACACATATACACATCTATCTTTGTGAAGACGCACCTTGACATAATGTATTCCCTGGACCTTTACCCTAACCTTAACCATCACATTAAATGCATTACCTCAAGTCTTACCCTAACCCTAACCACAACCTAATTTGTGGCAAACCCACATGTCCAATGGTTACATAATTTCATGCCTCCTCGGCGGTCAACAATCCTTTCACCTTTGCTTCTGCTTTTAAACACAGATACAGTACCTCAGTTGGCTGGGGTTATCAGTATTATAAATTATGAGGCGTGTGTTGTCATATTCAGTTTGTTTTCATTGAGGCTGGGTCTTATCCTGCAGGTGTTGGAGGCAGAGCAGAATGACTAACACAATTTACTAGGCTGCTGCCCAGGACACAGCAAAGTGATGACCTGTCTGTGTTAGTAAATGACCTGAAGTTTAATAACAACAATGTGTCAGTTGCCCTGTGCTTTAGGAGAAACATGCAGGCTGGCTGTGGTTGTATATGAATCTATGTCTCTCTGGCCATGTCTATCAACATGTATCACAGAATACCTTGTGCATTCACACAGAAACAACTGCAGATCTAGACATTTCTTTCTGCTCAGTATAAAAATTAACATCAATTCCTTAATAGTTTTGTGAGACCACCTGATAATGATTTAACTTAAGAAAATGGTGACTGCATTTTCTTGCCATATTCATGGATCTTGGTGCAATAGCAACAAAGCTACAGAATCATGTGACTGCACATAAAAAGCATGTCAAAAATGTTCAGGATGACCTCTATTCAAGGAAAATACTATTTCCAATTTTCCATCAGTGATTTTTTTAAGACATTCATATTTTTCCTGTCTGGTCATGTTCAACATGTTGTAGCACCCAGTCTGAACAGGCCCTTTGACTTTTTTATTTAATTTTTGCAATTGCTCCCAATTCCAAAGCAGCTCTAATCTAATCTGTTTTTATATTAACAATTGTTTGGATGGCTGGGTAAGGTAAAAAAAAGGAGCCCCTTTGATGCCAACTGTCCAGTTTCTGTCTATGCTTTCTGCCTAAAAACATAACATAACAGGAAAACAAATATTGTCTTACATACATCAAGTGACCAGAAGCATGATGGAACGAATGCTAATCTTACTTCATGTCTGCTGGATGATTAATCAGTCAAATGTTTGCTGACAAATATATCCTACATAAGGCTACATTCACCTTCATGATCAGTTCAGTTTGTTTGTCAGATACTATCATTTTGCATTGATGTTTTACATTCACATTTGCAAGTGACATAGGTGTTTGTATGTTTGTTATTTAACTAGTTTTTCTAATGCTTACTTTCTTTCACAGCAGCTACTGTCACCGCTGACTGCAGGGACACAGGTCACCTTTGTAACTCCAGCAGCTTCCTTATCCTCTGATAGTGACAGGATCCACCACCTGCATTGCACTGTGCCCCAGACCTAACCAATAACAGTGAGGAGGACAAGTCCCACACTGGCTTCCCACCACAGAAAACTACCAGATGTACTTGCTGAAAAAAGCTGATTGCTACCAGGAAGTGAACACTTGTAGCTCTCCCACTTTTTACCTTTTCCACACTGTCTATATTTAAAATTTTAAACTCTGTTTACAAGTTCATGTTCAAACCAAACGGGCATGAACTTGGGATGCAAAGTCACTTACTTCAACAAATGTTAACAAATGCTAACAAACTTTAAACAGATTAATTGTTGATATGTATGCTGGAGGTGTGTAGCCATGAAACATTGTGATGTACAAGAGTCAACACTGCAGTCATAAAAAGTAAGAGACGTTCTATCACTCAGCCTAATAAAGGTGAAACAATGTCACAGAACTTTGCAGTACAGACTGATAAAAAAAATCTAATTTACTATTTTGGCAACATAATGAAAATAAGTACAGGATATATCAAGAAGGTAGACAAGCAGCAGACAAGGGGAACAGAGGAGGAGAAAGTGAGATGGCATAATTAGAATCACTGCTACCAACAGGAATGAAACACAAAAGAACAAGTCAGACTAATAAATCCCTGCCATGAAAAGGACAATCTTCCTGCAGCTTTCTCTGCTGGATGTGGCTAAATAAATACTTTTCTCCCAGGCTAACAACCAAAAGCACAATCCATTACTGTGACAACATGAGACAGTGTTTAATCAGTGCCAGTGATCTATCATTATGCAGCTAATGTTGATTGGGAACTGATAGAACCACTGTTAGCAGCTAGAAGCGAATAACATTGTGTTTTCTGTATTTCAGGTTGGTCCTTCATCCCATGAGGCTTCTGTCTGCAGCGTTTACACCTGTTTGGCTCCGGACATCACGGTGAGTTAGCCACAAAATGCAGCGTAACAGAGTGGATGGAAATACAAGATGCAAATGCAGAAAAGGAAAGGACACAAAAATAAGACAAGGACACAGAAAACACACACTGCAGAATACTGTACAGCCCATGCACATTTTATGTATTGACAAATACCTAAACATTAAACTTCATGAACACAATTTTGGTCAAATGTACCGTATGTATGTCACAAACTGCTGGAGCACAAAAGTAACTAACAAAACTGCTGATAACAAAAATACAAAAGCTTTACACTGAAAAAAGTAAAATGTCTGATGCTGAAAAATGTAACTAAAATCAAGTGACTGAATTCTAACACATAATATCCTGCCGAACAAGCCTAAATCCTGATTTCTCCAGTAAAAAGCATTTTGAAGGTTTTTATCAACCTTTGTCCTCATAGTGGCTAAATTACCAGCTACTAGCACAACAGACCAAAAAAAAATCTACCTGCTGTCAAGTTGCATTGTGGGTAATGTAGACACCAGGGTTTAACCAAAAAAAGGCACAAAATAAAACGTGACACCTTAAAAACTTCTGCTACAATTTTAGGTTATGTTGTTATGCAATCATGGGAAGTCGCATCACTGCGATTTGTGTCCACGTTGTTATAAATACAATTACCCAACTCACTTCAGGGTCACATACCTTTGTAATTTTGATAATATCCTTTATTTAGGATTTAGATAAAATGTTTAGATAAATTAATATAGAAATAATTTTACACAATACTTTGATGAAACAATATTCATACTGTAGACTTGGTTGTCCTAACATGGGATGAATTAACTATCTGTATGTGTCAACAGCTGCTTGTAGCATTTGTAATCACAGCTAATCATCACTAGACTGAAGTTTCCTGTGTGGTTTTGTTCTTGACTGTTCATTTTATTTATTTATTTGGTATTTGTTGTCAGAGTTGTTTGGTCAGCTGCAGTTGTTTTAAATGTGCTGCAGGAATAAATTTTAACTTGACTTGACTTCAGTTAACCAACATTTTCTGATTTGCAGCTTTGGTGTTTTGGTTCGGTATCATGGCGTTCAGCATACCTTGACAGCAGCCTGATATTAGCAACTACTTCCTGAGCGAGCTATTTCCTTCAGGAGCTGGTGGAGAACAGAGTGATGATCGGGCTTACAATTCATCAGGCAGACAGACACACAGCTCCAAAGCAATATTGCACTGCGTCTGCTGGAAGATAAGCAACTGTTTGCTAACAAGTTACCAATAACAACTTTTAAAATTATTATATGACAGTGTTGAGTTTTAACTTGTACTGTTTCCCCTACATGGCTAAAAGTGCAGTTATTGCAGGTTTTAATCTGGACAAAAACACATCAAAGCCAATTAGCAGCTATAAGATAAGTGATAGTTCAGCTAATGCAGAAAAACAAGAAAGCATGAAACACATCATTATTGAGCCCAGTTTTAGATCGTGACTGTGAGGTGCTGATTTGCAACCAGGCTGTTGTGTTTTACAGAATTTGGCAATTGATGTTAATAACAACAGATTCCAAATAAGGTGTTTACACCGGCAGTACATGCAATGTTGTTTTGAACTGAGTGCGGTGGAGGTGTTATGAACCTGTAGGGCATGTTTGCCGCATCTTTCCCTGTCTGCATCTTATCCCCTGCTAGTTTCTCCCTCTGTGGGGCTGGTTCAGCTGCCAAATGAAAGAGGCACAAACACTCTACCAAGTCTGCATATCATTCTGTCCACTCTGTTAGTGATTACAGACTGGCTATCATGTGGTGTTTTGTTCTGTGCTCTGAAAGCTCAAAAACATACAATAATATCTAACAACATACTGGGCTCTACTTCTGGCCATGACCAGGGCCATCTGTAGTTAGATATCTCAAAAAGTGGCTTGTGGGAAGACTAACAACTTGGTGCTCAGGGATGCTGCATAGGTGACACTAAAGACAGAAATTTGGCAGCATTGCTTTTCTTCATTTCTGCAGTGTCCCCATTGCAGACCCTGAAGCCCCTGCAGGACTGCACAGGACCTCATTTCACCTCAGCTTAGGATAGAAAAAAAACTAATCTACTGCCTGTTCGCACTTTTTATGGCTCTATTTTGTAGAATCGCCAATAAAACTCCAGACAAAAGAAACCCCAGGTAAAACCAGGGAAGGACAAAAAGAAAAGGATTCTTCTGCGTTTGCTTAAAACTTTTCAAGGTTGTCTTCAAACTTTTTTTGCTCACTCTGTTTCTACATATTCACCTTGTCTGTGTCTGTGTAACATATGTATCTGAATGTGTAAACCGATCATAAGGAAAAAGCAGGCAGGTCAATTGAAAGTCAATTAGCTACAGAACACACACAGCAACTGCATCCCCACACAGGCGCACCTGCATGCACACACACGCACACACAATGTGCAGGCTGTGTATAATTGATGAGCACAGCAGTAGGGGGAATGATGAGAGGGACCAGAGAGCCAATGCATCGAAACTGGCATTCGGTCGACCTTTTGCAGCTATGCTGGCATGTGTGTATGCATGCATGCATATGTGTGTGTGTGTGTGTGTGTATGTGTGTGTGGGTGGGTGTGTTTACAATGCTTGGGTGGCAGGTGGCAGGGAGAAACGTGTCAGAGGTGTAAAGAGACTAAGGCTGAGAGCAGAGATGCAGAGAGTGTTCTTCAGAGATGCCTTTGATAAAAACAGTGATGATAATGAGATACTGAGAGAGTTGACAAAAAGGCTAAAGAGCAAGAGAAGGATATTCACAAGAGCTGCATTTAATGAAAGCAGAGCAGCCAGGCATTTCAACAAACCTGGACAAAATAGCAGTGTCTAACCCCCATCTTTAGAAGATAAAGCTAATGTGAGTCATAAACACTGCTCTAAAATGCATTTTGTACAATCAATTAGCCAGAAGTTTTGTCATGGTGTTGTGTTATGAAGACACACATGTAACAGCCTAATCGCCCCAGAAATATATATTAATTTAAATTCCAGGTGCTGCTTGATCTTTCTGCCAACTCCAGACTTACCGTTGGCGTCATACCTTACTGACAGACGACTTTACATCTTAAAGGTCCCTCGGTTCTGCTGTAACTTCAGGCTACCAATGGCTTTTGCACCTACCGTCTTTACTGTAATGTATGCACGTGGCATTTCCCATATATTGAGGACAGAATGTCACACAAGCAGCCTGGTAGAGGTGTGCATCCCTGGGATGTAGGTATGGTGCTTATGCAAGTGTGTGCATGTGTGTACAGAGTCAATCTTCCTCACCTTCCTCCTAAAATTGATTAGGAGGTGAAGATCAGCAGCAGTTACATTAACATTACATTTAGTTACATTAGCAGGTGTGATACCACTAAAAGTCTGCTCCCTACACAAACAGCTTCAGCAACTCAGTTTTCTGTCACTATTTTGCATCACTATAGTACCTGGCAGCTGTTAGACTTCTGGTTGGCCACTAGTTTCTATTCGTAGCTTTTCATTTGTGTCAATAAAGAATAAAAAAACATCTGCAAAGACTCAAAAGTCCCATTAATTAGGAGAGCCACCATCTCTCTGTTTCTTACTCCTGTCAGAGTTACTATACGATATCATCAGTAAAGCCATTGATGAAGTGGCAAGAACAAATCTTTTCATGCCTTAATAATGAGTTGCATTATGGGACTGAAATAGGCTGGACAAACAAACCCCTTATCTGTTTTCTAGCTATCCCTACGGGTCAAGGCAATTATAGAAGGTCTAGAGTTACTGACCCCAAAACAGCAATATTTTTAATATACTTATGTTTAACTAAATGGAAGAGCTTTATTAAATCTTCTCAAAGTTGACTTACTTCATTATGCTGACCGTGTGTCAGAGGAACTGTTACTGCTTCAAAAACTACATCTATTTCATCTCTACTCTAATGCATATCCATTCTTCCATTTTTCAAATACTCTATCTTTATTTGCTCTACTCCATATATTTTGTTTTATACCTAGGTAATATGGTATTAAGATGGAATATCCTACTATAGTGTATGTTACTGTAAGTTTTATGGTTCCAAAGGCGTTCAGGTCATTCCCAGCTTTCTTAACTGTATAAGTGAAATACAGGTAAGATTATACAGTACAGAATACAGACTTCCTCTCAGGTCAGAAGGAAGCCTGGATGCACGACAAAGTTGGTCATCAAATCATAAAGATTATTCCACCTTTATCTTTATCTAAAGACAATAAAGGCAATGTGAAATATCACGTTACACTAATTTGTTTCATGGTGTTTGCTCACACAAACATGCCAGTTTAAATAAAAAAGAAAAATGAGTCAACATCAAAGCATCCTACATTTGGAACAGCAAATGAATCCAGCTGGATGTTCACAGTTTGTGCCAAATTTGTGTCGATTCACTGGACAAAACAAACGCAGGAAGAGAGAGCAGACGCCAACAGCGATTTAGCTTGGTATCTTAAATGGTCAAACATGGTAAACAGCTGAAGAAGAAAAAGGATGTTCAATTTGACCTCAGCAAGAGTGTTTTTGAAGCTATGCACACTGGGAGCTTTAAGCTTGAAATAGAACGAAGGTCACACACACTAACCCCAAGTTCAGTAAAAAAGTCCCACATCCCATACGCAGTCAGTATCAGAGTTAGGTGGAGCTTGTCCTGAATGTTGGGAAGTCCATGTAAATGTCAGTGCTTCTGTCTGACTCTTACCTGTATCTTGGTTGTGTTACATAAACAGTCTCTTGAGAAATTATTTCCAATGTTGACATTTTTAGGGCCGCCCACTCTGTTTGTCTCTTTTAACTATGGAAGCACTTTTGTGCTGTATATTTTACTAATTACACTGAGCTGTCAGAAATTCAAAAAGCTGATAGGTCAGACCCTATCTGACGTGTTATCATTGCAATAATGGTCAGAAAATACAACCCAACAAAATTAGGTTTTGGCTGAAACCATGAAAAGAAGATTGACAAAACTGATAAAATCTCAAAAATCTGTCTGTCTTTTAGAACTTGTCTTTTTCTGTTAGCTGATTGCCTGATGATACCTCGGTCTGACTCTCCAGGTTGCTGTTTGTTTTTTTTTTTTCTTTCTTTTTAAGGCATACCTCTCTCTGCCATTAACCTGCTGGAGGCACAGGCTGGAGAGCCTGGCCTTAGCAACTGTCTGTCAACACATCCAGGAGGTAAAGAGTTCTTTGTAACTCTACCGATCATCTCATTACAGGTGCCAGAAAAGAAATCAGATCTCAGCATGAGTAGCCTGAGTGAGAGGTCTGAGGCAAAAAAGAAAAAATAATTACTGAATACATTCATGTTGCCAGATGATTGTGCACAACTGAAGACTAACAATAAAAGAATTATTAAATCTTAATAATTAAATAAAAACAAGTTGGCGATATCAGTTTTATGATAACATGGCATGTCCTGTGAGTATCTCATATAGTTATGTGAAACTACCACAGAGCTAATTAAATCTGCACATTATTGTTTCTGTTGCAACATTATTTTGCCTTTCAAAAGCCAAGTTTCATTTGTATTTATTATAATCCATCAGTGAACAGGAGGAGGATGTGGTAAACAACTACAGCGAGCTATATAAAAGACAAGTCATTTACATAATCGGAATTCAGCGACACTGTTCCTACAGTGGGAAACAAAACAGAACCACAATCAGGACTCAGCAGAGCGAGACAGCGAACCCAATTACTGAAAACTGGGAAAGCCTTTCTGGCTGCAATCAATGGCACACACTCAGGCTCTGAAATGCTCACAAATACACACACAAGGACATATACAGTGTGACACACAGCACCTGAGGACAGACAGTGTTCTGTTCCTAAGCTCACAACAACAAAGACGCATTTAGAGAAAGAAAAAAAAACACATAAGAAGCAATACATTTCACAGTTTCTTCTGTCTCCCCTTCACTTTCTGCCAGTTCAGTTTCATTTTCAACTGTGTCTCACTGGACTGCTAAGCAGACAGAATACAATCATAAATACAGTCCACGCACACAAAAAAAACATGTGATGGGAATCTGTTTACTAAACCTTCAGATTTAACTCAACTGTTACATCCCTGCAAAGATTTTCAACAAGATTACCTGTGCACATCACAGCCAAGCAAAATCTCTCACTGGGGTGTAGCTGGGGTTGGTTTCTATGGCAACAGGCACCAAAGTGATGTGAGTGTCAAGTAGTAACTAACAGAAAAGTAAGTGTGAAGACACCACTCCCCTCTGGATCTTATTATCAGGTTTACTGATCCTCGCCTGGTATCTTTTCTTCTGCCTCCATCTGAATTATTCCTCCTTTCCTTTTCTCTCCTCACTCTATTTATGTCGATCTGCATCTTTCTCTTCTGTCTCTCCCTGATTTTCCAGCAGAGACGACATAAGGCTAGTTGCAAGTGGGCATCGCTCCCATTCTGTCACCATGAGAACACTTCTCTCCTCAGAACAGCTCTGACCCCTTGTCAGCGAGTCGCCCCCACAGGGTTCAGAAGAGAAACTGCTGAAGGGGTAGAAATTTAAAGTGTTGTAAAAGGAAAGACATTTATGTTAATATTCAGGTCTTTTGTTACTAGATGGATTGCACTGCATTAAAATAATAAGATGTAGATTTTAGAGTAACTGAGGAGGCTTGTTGAAGAAATGGTCACCAGACTCCACTGGAGATACTCAGTGTTTATTTATATAATCATCCCAAGCCTCTGTTCAAATAAATCACTTGACTATAAGACAGGAGGATGGCATACTTTGGCTATCTTCCCATACTCTTCCTTTAGAGATGTTCCAGGATGTTCCAGGCAGGACCGCCTGTGAGGGGACCCCAGGGCAGCCCTTGCACAACATGAGGGCTCTCCCAAGATGTGGTGAAGGATTTTAGGACTTTCTGGATGTTGGAGCTTTTCACTCTCAAATGACAATAAAGCAATATGAAATTCTGAAACATCATAAAAGATGCTGAGGTGCATTTTAATAGCTGTTATAATAGACACATTTCAGTAGGAGTGGCTTTTCCTATTATAGCATCATGCAGAATCCTCTTTATTATTTGATAACTATGTAATACAGGGATTGGAAAGTAAATGATACTGATGGTGTGGTTTTTAACATCTGAAGTACAAAAAATGTTTGCGTAAATATTCATAATATATACTGTATGTCATATCTTGGGGAGAGACTAGTGTGCTAAAGGAAATTTGGTTTTCTAACAAACATTATTTTTACATTTCAAAAAATCTGCATTTTTCACATCGCAATTTGTCAGAACTTAGTGGTGAAAGAGTAAATAAACACAGTATATTGAACAAGCTGTAAGACCCTGCTGGACATTTGCAATTTTTTTCAAGGACAGCTGTGATATGCGCGTCACTCTTATGGTGGCAAAGCACCATATGCACTACTATGGACACTAAAATTGTCTGTAACTCTTAATATAAAGTCTCCTTATCACCTATTTTAAGGAGACAAGGGGAAAATTGTCACTGAATAATTATCAGACGATCTAAGCGTTCCACTGAAGGACACAGCTGTGGGAATCTTAGAATAAATGAGTCTTTAAGCCATATAAGTCTTTCCAAGTGACTGTTTCGTCTGCCCTCCAAACAAGGTTTAATGGATGCTTCCTGCAATGCTAGTGCCACTCAAAAACAAATGTGTGTACACACCTGAGCCAGGGTTTGGAGCAAAGCCAAAAGCCAATTATAATAATCAATTTCTCACAACATTCCTCACAGTTGAAATCAATAATGAAAAACAGCACTAACGACTTTTTCAAAGCCATGGCAACAGAGAATTGTTCCTCTTGAGCCTCACAGTAAATCCTGAGTGTTTGGTAGATTTGCACCAAATCTCCACTTCATCTGGTATTTTTTGTTTTTATTATAAATAGCTTAGGCATGAGGGTTTATTTTAGATTGTGATAAGATCCTAATTTTGGGAGGAATAACAAAAAAATAAGCCTTTAAATGTTCTTATTGAAATCAGATCCTTATTGCTGTAATGGAAACAGAAGTCATGACGGGAAACTTATCTACACACATACATTGCACAGAGTGATGCACAAACCCAGCCACTCTCTAAATGTAGCACAGTAAAGTAATCTATCTGAAACTGTCATAAATAGTAGAACAGAAATAAACCAGCATTTCAAACATTATGATGGATTCTTCTGTATAATAAAAATAGATGAGTAACATGAACAGGTTTAATTGAAACACAGATTGACAAGGACCCTTTAAGATGTTTTTTCTTTGAACCTTATTTTCATAGTTAAGTCTCTGATTTCTACTGTTGAATATAAGATTTCATGCAACTTCATTTCTGATCCCTCCAGAGCAAACACCTTAAAGGGCAGAAAAGCATTAGATGACCAGGCAGAATGGAAACAGCCATACTATTAAAATAAATGTACTCAGCGTACTGCAAAACTGCGGGTAAATGCAACAGGTGAAAAATATAACTGGATGATGTTGATCAGGTGAAAAAAGCCACCACAGTTTGCAGAGAAAGGCATAGTATTAGTCACTAAGCTAGCATTTGAAAGATTACATTATGTAGCACAACAGCTAATTAACAGTAGTTAATTAGGGAACCGCCTGAAATAAGGGCCTGTCTCTAATTATAGTCTAGTGCTCTGTTTAATTGTCATGGCTGCACATTTTGAACAGTTTTATACATTTTAAAGGATATGCAAGAAAAACTGTATCACCCACAACATATATTATATTGTCCCAGTCATGCTTCAATTTCATGCTGACTAAACATAAACAGAGTGCATGTTAAGCTCAGGGTATAAAATGTCATTACAATTCATTTTAATGTGGGTTCATACTCTATTATAGATCTAAATGTTCCTGCCTTCCTGGTAGCTATTGGTTACTTTTTGTTTCACTACTCAGTTTCACAGTGAGGAGCCTGGGAGCATTTAAATAAAGTGTTCTCAACAGATGCCTGAGTACATTAGGCTGCCACCACAGAGACACTAGTTCCAAAATAAATATTACTATACACACATCAACAATTAACACACAAAGTCCCTTGAGCATAATTGTCACACCCACTTTTATTTCTTTTTTTAATATGAAATATTGTTAGTGGTTTCATGCAATCCTCTTCAAAGACAGCTCAAAGGACTCTGCGTTACACACAGCACATAGGAAAATTTGCACCAGTGCATGCACACAGTCATCGTAATCTGAGCCAGGGAAGCTAACTTCTGTTGTTCAGAAGATGGTGGGAAACTATGTGTATGTGCCATTCCCCATTACAGTCACACAAAAGCAGACATGATGTCTTTTTAGTGTGAAGGATGTTGTACAGAGGAGGCAAAAGCACTTAAATGGCTGACACAATCAGAGCCGATTACATCTTGCCATTTAAAGCACAGGTGATTTGCAATTATATCTGTAAAGAAGGGAAAATGATGGTGGCCCTGAGCACACTGCAACTTAAAACACTTGCAAATAGACCACACATAAGCAAATTAAGACTTCACCAATTTGACAACACAGCATTTAGAAGAAAAAACGCAGAAACATGCTGCAAAACGAGAAAACACAATTAATGTGTGTTCTGTCTATTTTGCAGTGCGTTGAGCTCTCAGGGCCACTGCAAATCGTGGGATCCTTCATTGCCGTTTCTCACAATAACTCATTGATTGACTCAGTCTCAAGTATGTACATGAATAAAAACACACACACTCCATGTGCAACTGTTGCTATTTTAATTAACAGCCTCTTGTATAAACCAAACCCACTTTGTCATTTCAATCTGCACTAAGTGTTTGACCTTTTAACTTTCCTCTCATCTCTCCTAAAACTGTCCTGTGCTAAAACAATGATTTAGCATTTTTTGCACTAAATCTGTCATTGTATGTGAAAAAAAAAACAAACTGGGACACCTTAAGGAGAATATTGCTTTCTCTCCTGTGTCCCACATTATCCACTAAAATGATTCACAGTGTAGACCTTATCAGGAGCACAGAGTCTGTGCTGAGCCTTTCTCAAATGTCTCTCTTTGTGTACTTCGTTAACAATAGCTGCTGCCTGGAGACTAATTTAAAACTGAATCCACTGGGTTTTGTACTTTGGGTTGATCAAATGAAAACAAGAGCGTTCAGACCTCAGGTGCTCAACAGTGCTCAACCTCATCAGAGAATTGGCGATTTCATAAACATAAAGAACTGAAAACAACAAGGCCCCACATTTGGTTTCACATTTGTATTACGATTAAGTTGCTGTGCATCCTTACTAACTCCTGTGTTGAAAATCTAGTGCCATCATCAGGACAAATTTAGAATTTTTTCAACACATCATTCCCAAATACCCACAAAAATAATGACATTTGTTTGAGCCTCAGCCATCATTTGTGTTTAGTGCAAATGAAGTGTTTAGATAACATGCTAAACTGTTATAGTGAACACAGCTTGTATTTAATAATAGCTAACGTTAGCATGCATGCATACAAAAAATAAGATGACATGTCACATACTAACATGCAACCTCTGCATGTTAGCATTGCCACTGATATTAGCATTTAGTGTTGCAGAGCTGATAGCATGACAGAAAACTTTTACTTCTGTAATGACTGTAAACTACTAAAGTTGCACAGCCTAATGCCTGACTCAGGCTAGGCACTCTCAGTAAGTAAATCATGTGTGGATGCACATCTGTGATTATGTTATCTCACAGTCTTACAGTGCTACCTATGAAGAAAGGTCAGAAACGGACATTCATGTTCCCCTGGTGATGCCTCAGCAATACTTTGCTCATCCCCCAGCCTTTCCTCTAGCACCGCCGTGTATTTTAGTCCAGGTGTGAATTAAGCTTAAAAAATTTGCGATCCTACATTGTACTATGTGTGAATGTAGTCTGTTTAATCTGTAACTCCAGATAAAACAAAGGCATTCAAGAAAAGTCGTGCTCTGAATGAATTTTCATCTTTCTGCCATCACAGCCATTATCACACTAAAAACAGCAGTCACGCAGTGAGAGTTTCATGCATTAACTTAATAGGTTTCTGCTCGCCTTTGGCAGACATTACTTACAATTTCTATATAATTATATCAGATCACTGAACAGCTTTATAACAAGGGTGTCTTGGGGATCATATTATTTCCTGTAGCATGTTTTTTAGATAAATCATAGAGCTTATAATGCCAGACAGTAATTATAAAGGGGAAAAAAATCATATATAATTGTTCACTAGTGTTAATTTAAAATGTCTTTTATATAGACCTGTATACTGTATCCAAAATGATGTGATGCACTTTTAGCTGCCTTTCTGAAAAGTGATATACAAATAAAATGTATCATCATTATTATTATTATTTATTATGACCAGTTACCACAGCAGTATTATATGATGGCCTTAATTGACTTCCAGTCAGCCCAGTGAAGCAGCAGGGGTGAAGCCTCTCAGGTGATAGTCAACCTGCCAGCCTCAGCTGCTCAGATGTCAGCAGACATGGAGCAGAAGGTAAATGCAAGCAGTGCAAATGACATAATGTAATGAGAAGTATAAAAAAATGCTCTAACAATAGACTTAATATATAAGTACATGCCTTGATTGATGCGGCAACAACATGTAGACAGCTGTCAGAAGTTTAAAGCGGATAAATGAATGATAATGACTGCAAGTGTTGTGTTAGATACATGAGTCACAGCAGAGACACAGTATGTGATACAAAGCTGTCCAATATGTGTGCACTGTATGTGCACACATATTGTAAAATCAATTGGGGCTCATATAGTGATTTATATTTAGAAATAATCGGCAGAAAAGGAAGAAGCCAGCTGTCCAGGCTAAATTAAGTACATCATCCTATTTGAAGTTCACTGAAGGAAAAAAGAATACAGTGGCTTTTCCTCTTCAGTAACAACACACCCAATTTGCTGTAAATTAAGCAGAGACAAAAACAGCAAGACTAGAAATTATCCAAGCATTCACACTCTAGTCTTGTCAGAATATAATACTATTCCTGATAGTTAAAGGGCTTCAATATCACTGTCTCTAGGTGTGTAAGTGTGTCCTTTTGTTTCTGTTCATGGCTTATTACAGCAGTGGTTTGGGATAAAATAGTTACTGTAAGTACTCCACAAATTTAGCATTATGCTGCTCCACAGTGTTGGACTCATAATCAAATGTTTTTCAAAATGGAATCAAAATTGAACCAGCGACACTCTTTTTTTGTTGCACACATGCATCTTCCTTGTCAAAACCTACATTACCCACAATGCAACCACTGACAGTTTGATTAGAAATTCAAGTGTGTTATGCTAATAGCAACTAATATGCTCTTGAGCTGCAAGCAAAGATAAAGTATGACTGTGATTAGGTGCTGCACCTTCCTTTATAAAGCACTACAAATCCTTTACCCTAATAGGTGATATAAAAACTAAATTGGCTGTAGATTGTCCTTCAATATGTTGTTTTTGTTGTTTTTGTTGTCATGTGAAATATGTTTTCCTTTTTGTTTCAGAGTTAGTTCTTCTTTAAGTTTAATCATGATGGCTAAAAGTTGTTTGCTTAGTGTGCAAACCCAGCAGGACTGATGGTTGTCATTTGGATTCTTGAGTAGATCCACAAAGAATAATCAATAGGTGCAGTATTATACACACACACACACACACATACATATATATATGTGTGTGTGTGTGTGTGTGTGTATGTGTAAATATGTCTGTCAAAGGTTGAAAAACCTGCATATACATCACACTATAAATACTCTTTTTGGTTCTCAGATTTAAATACGCCTACTGTCTGGCACTGTCAAAGTAAAAGTAGTATTGCAAAGGCAGCCAAGGGCACAACACACACCTCACTAGCCTTCCACTGCATAACAAACCTATTAACCTTCTGATCCACAGAGATTCTAAATGCTTGGCTTACTTGGTTATATGTGACCTAATAATGACAAATTAAACTCTGGTTTCCTAATTCACTAATAGCTCATATTTGTAATGCAATTTTAGGCTTCAGTGGAGTGGAAGACAGCAAGAGAATTCAAAACTATCATAGGGGTTTCTTGGGGTAGATTAGGATATTTCTGCAGGCGTCATTATCATTATTATCATCATCTTCACGAGTATTGATGACTTAAATAATTGATATCTCTTATTATTCTCTCCCATCTCATTATCTTCTGAAAGTTTGCTCTGATTCAAAGTACAAGATAAATGTACACTCATGCAAAGACTTCTCGTGGGTCCTACAACAAAGTGTGAATGTTCCTCTATTTGCCCGCCACAATCAATCACTTGATTTAAGAGCAACCCTGTGAATTGGTGTACCTGTGACTCTAAGAAAAACAGAAGAGAAGCTTAGAACAGAAAAAAAGAGAGAGATGCAGAAAAGCAGTAGAAGAGAACAGCAGGAATACCATGAGAGAGATGCAACAGAAAATGAGGTGATGCCTACCTGAGGTAACGCAGTGGTTCTATGGTTTCAGCCTCTGCTTCAGCTGAGCTGTGGTTCATCTTGTCCATCTGTTTTCACCCAGCACGTCTCTGCAAATACGAGAAAGGATGAGCTGTGCTGCTCCGAAGAAAACACTTCTGTCCCTTCACTCTGACTCTGATCCAATAAACACACTGTCTACGTTTTTGCCTAGAAATACAGACTCTAAATGGGCTTCCTCCCTCTCTATCTCTCTATTCTTGATTGGTTCAGATGCTGGAAGGTAATTATTGGCTGCTACACGGACACTCTGAATCTTCCCTCTTTATCTCTGCCTCTCTGTCTCTTTCCTACTGTGGTCCCGGCTCTTTCTCTGATAAAACCAGCTGGCTCTGTGTATCAGCTGCACTCACTGGGAACACCAGCCAATTAAGAATCAGGAGGCATGGCGCTCACCAGCTGATTGGCTGAGGCATCTTCAATCATAGCTATTCAGTCATCCAGGGTGCAATCCCTCCTCCCCTCCCTCAAATTCACACAAATATAGACACACTTACACATCCACACATTGTCCCTGGTGCCAAGAGGATCCCTTGATGTAGAATCTAGAGCATCAGAACAAGAAAACATTTAACTGCTCAGCAAATCATCTTTCATATGAAGGTGTAAGATAAATGAACCTCATAACCTAAAGTGAGAAAATAACACTAGCGTACCTGAGTGAATACATAGCAGCCGCTTGCAGCTCCAGCCCAAAATATGGGTGATATGAAAGGGACTACAAAATGACTTTGATCAGAAGGATTTAGGGAAGCTTTGGAAAACACACAGTATCATTCAAATGGAAATATTATAACACACAAACGTACATCATAAGCACACACACAAATACACACACAAAGGAAATGTATAGCAGATCGCAAGGATCTGTGGCAACAAAGGAACGAAGCTTGCATGTGTGTCAGTGATAAAAATAGCTTTCTTTATTCTATAAAGGACTCTCTTTCTCCCACTAGTTTGGTCTGACATCATGCTCAAATAACAGTAGTCAAAAACAGTTTGTTATATTACATGAAAAATTAGGATTAAAAAAAAAGAAGGAATCAGAATTTGTTTGTTTGCCTATCAGATACACATAAACCTCTTCAAACGGTTAAGGACAGACAGTGCAGTGGAATATTGGTGTACTCTGCCATCTAGTGGGTACAAAGTCCCATTGCAGCAATTAAACCTAATGCATTGACAAATTCGAGACTTTCTGAAAACTAAAATTTATGAGAAAAAGGAAATTGGAAACCCGGCTATGACAAAGACACTACAGTGACACTACATGCACTTTGTACTGTTAAGTATGTACCACTGTCATTAATACTTGAGGGAAATAGCAGCTGTTGATATAAAATGTTTTTTTTTATAAATAACATTTATTTCATGTAACATCTAATGTGTTAAATTTAAAGGGTAGATTTACTTTTCAGGTTATAACATAACTCCATCTGCATATAAAAAAAGCAGTACAGAAATACATTACAATGACAATTTCAATGTAAAAGATGGAGGTCAAAATCAACAAAATCCTTTTTGCTTGTCAGTTCAGCTGAAGTTAAAATGTGGCTTATAGGTACAATATAATGTGCATATAGGAAACTATCTTCTCTTTTTCCTACTGTGGTCCCAACTCTTTCTTTGGCAGACTGCCTAAAAGGACAGGTAGCAGTTTTAGCACATTACATTGTGTTAGGCTGTTTCTGTGAAGCTATATTTAGGGGAAAAAAATAAAAGGCTACATAGTTGGAAAAAAAAAAAAAAAAGCGAAGCCTAAATTGAATTTACAACCAGTTTTCCAGCAGTTTGGTAGCACTAATATTTCTAAATTAACTGAATTACTTTTAAAACTGTTATCTTTTGTTCATGTTGCACTGCAAAATAGCTGCCTTAATAGAATTTTATATATTATTTTGGAAATAAGCAATAAACATAACTAGAACAAATAAATATCTAAGGCATTATTAGCAGGTTTTACAATGTAAATGATATATATTGTCTGAATAATATGTTTATATAATTTTGTCTTTAAAATATTAAAACAAAACAAACTGTTATTAAATGTTTTGTTTTGTTCAACAACCATCCACCCACAACACAGCAAATTCCGTTCAGTGATATAAAACCAAGGAAAAAAAAGCTGCAACCAGAGAATCAACCAGTTTTAGAAAGCAAAAGAAAAAAAAAAAAAGAGCGTCATCTACCACTTACCTATAGAGGGTCACAAGGAGGCTGGAGCCAATCCCGGGGTATACCCCGGACAGATGGGTCCCAGGGCTGATACAAAGATAGACGACCACTCACATTTACACACATCACCAATCAATGCAATCTGTATGTCTTTCGACTGAGGGAGGAAGCTGGAGAAAACAAAGGGGAACATGCAAACTCCACAGAGGTCCCAGGCTTGAAGACAGAAGCTTCTTGTGGTGAAGCAACAGTTAATATTACGGCAATCAACTAATAAAACAGGTGACTGATGGATGTAGCTCCACTACGCTTGAACATCATGAATTAACATCCATAAAGAGGGGTTAAAATTAGTTTTATTATTATTTGATAGAGCAGAAAAATCCAAAAACAAACATTTTTCATACATTTTCTTTTCCACTTGGGCAGCACTGCACCTAACAGTGCCTTGACCCCAAACAAATGGAATGGTGATTTCTTTGTCAAACAGCAGCAGCAGCAGCAGGCAGTAGTCAGGACAGCACAGAGTTACATTTAGCAGGGCACAAAATGATGGGCTCTTTCCAGATTGCTTAGTTGGCATCCATAAGATGCAGGCTATCTCATTTTGCCTGTCAGGAATGTACAGACAACCTGCATTTCCAATGCAACTTTGTGACAGAAATACAAAAAAAAAAAAAAAAGGAAAAAAAGCGCTATTTAAATTAAACTTGTATTTCTATCAGCAATCTCTACCTACTGTATTGGTGCACCATCCTAAATGAAACCCATGTGCACAGTGATGATACCCCCGGGACAATGGGGATAAACTTCAACTGATGCCCAGTTACCTAATGCAGTGCACCATCTTTCAACATGGAGCCAGACGATGATCAGTGAGCTACAGACTGCACCCCAGATGCAGGCCACAAATTCTTAGAATGCTGTATTAGATTATCATATCATGGATGGAGCAAGAAAATCATGAGTGAAGCAACAGGCAGCAAGGCTCTTTGTAATTACAGTGACACTATTGCTTCAATGAGAAAAGGAAAAAAAAAATGGAGATACAAAACAAGAAATTAATTGCTGGGGTGGTCAACCTCTTGTCATTTATGTTTAAATTATTAAACATACTGTTTGCTTAACATACTCTTTCTACTGCTTAGATTCAACACAATATTTTGTTGCATTTTTTTTTTTTTTTTTTTTTAAATAGAAGTACATTTTCCAATAGGACACAAACATAAAACCACTGCTTGAACGTTAGGGATGAAGAAAGCAGACCACCCCAGTGACTGAAATCCAAACAAGACGGCACATGGTTGTTAAATAACTGAACATAAGAGATGGGGGTTCCCCTGTTTAATGTAGGACATATGCACTAGCTTATCCTGTGCTGCTGCAACCTGATAAAATGCACTATAGCTCATGTGAAAGGCATAGTTAGCTCAATTCAAGGACCGAACATAAATCATACACACCTTAATGTTAAAGACTAAGTAGTTCAGGTCATTTGTTGCTATAGGGGTTTTTGCATAACTACATTCTGAAAGCTGTCCAGCTTCTCTCAGACCTATTGTAGGATGAGCGGGAGCCACTGGACACAGGAGAGAAAAATCATTTTAAGTGGAAATCCATTCAAATGTGGGGCATAAGCATGTATCTTTTCTAACATGACCCTATAAATAAACCCAGAGACAGTTTGTCTAGAGAAGAGAAAAAAAAAATGCACCACAACCTATGACTAAAAGCAAAACAATGTCAAAAATATGACATTCCTTACATCCCCCCTCAGTTTAGCATGAATTCATGTTTATATCCAGAGAGGGTTCAAATAAACTAGAAACCTTCCAGCAGAAGGGATTCCATTTGGGCTCCATAGTTCTTTGGAAGTTTTTTTGTTTTGTACAATATTCAATAAGAATAATCCTCCAAACATACGCTCCGTGTTTTTACATGAGTCAGTGAAATTTTAATCTTTATTCTTCCTCTTTACCTCAGAAAAATCTAAGTATTTAAAAGTAGGTCACAACATGGAACCCAGCAGATGTAAAACCACCTCAACAGTAACATGAGTCTGTAAATTCAGACCTCGACAAGAGGCCACTTCCAAAGTATCAGGGAGCACAATATTCCAAACACAGTTTATGACTTACAGAAGAAAAGACAAAAACCTAACATTCAGCCATACAAAATAATCCAACACACATCAACTTCTCTACTAAACACACTGTAGGTTAGAGAAGAGGCAGTCTGTGTGCAGATAGATCATTTTTACAGTCCTTTTTTAAAATTTTATTCATTTTTGCAAAGCTGAAGCAGTTATTTTGTGGATGGTCCTCAAAGCTCAACCACAATCCCTGTGATGTCTTCACTTAAGTTTAGTTCGGCCACCATATGGACCTGAGTCTGACTGGCTCAGACTAGACAGGGGCAGGATGTAAGGCGAATGTTTTATTGTGTACAACAGTGATTATTATTTTTTTCCGTGCCTAATCCAGAGGCAGGGGAGCTCAGGGATTATGTGGCAACTTCCTCTTGGTGCATCTGGGAGGTTCAACCAATATACATCACTGGAGAAGTTTATAAAATTGTACAAGACTATGTCCACCTCAACCCTCGGGAAGGTACCCAATTTCTATCTCACAAACTCCTCGGATCCCAGAAGCCCAAAATGTTCAGTACAAAATCAATTTGTTATGTAGGATTCAGGTGAGGAGGATGGTAGCAGAAAGATCTGAGGACGAACATTTCCATCTCACAAAAAGACACCGATTCTCCGCTGCACCATTTCAGCCAGAGTCCATAGAAAGGATTAGAATGATAATAAGAATGGGTGTTATGATATTAAGAGGAGTAATAGTTATGACGTCAGTCGGGAGAAAGATTTCCATTATTTCCATGTGTTGGCTGCTTGGGAGATGGAACGGGAGGGAATCATGTCCAGCAGGTACTCTCGCTGACGCTCCACAGCAGAGGTGGTCTTATGAGCAGACAAGCTGGGGTTCACATAGGCCATAGTCACACCTTAGGGAGACAACAGTGGTCAATGCACTACATTTCATTAAATATAAGCAGTTTAACATTTACTTCATGATAGCATTTTACACTAACATGATATTTTCATTTATGAGTGAAGAAGGCAAAGATAAAGGAAAGAGTTGCTATAAAGTGTAATGAGAAGATGAAAAAAAATCTACCCCCTGCCAATAGAACTGCACCTTTTATGACTATTTACAACCATAGAAAAATGCCAAATGGGACTATAAAACAAATGCTAAAATGAAAAGGATTATCCTAAGGGAATGGGAAGAATGAGGAAGGAGTGGAAGTGCCAGAGGAATCCATCTTAAAATAGAGTGGCTACTCCAAATATGAGCAGATAGCAAGAAAGAGCGTGGTGCAGCCTAGCCATGCATCACGGTTATCTACCTGTGTTGCCACTGCTCTGCTTCCTCCAGGTAGCCACGTTGCCCTGGTTACTGCTGCTGCCGCCGCCGCCGATCTTTGCCCCCTGCTGCAGCGGGCGTGCTGCAGCATGCTTACCTGGCCTGCTGCCCAGTGCTGCCGCTGTCACCGCACTCTGCAGCTGAGAAGAGGTGAATGAGTGGGCCACACTACGAGCACTCACTGCGGACTGGATGCTGTGTGACAGCTGGCTCTATACAGGAAGACAGAGAGACACAGTGGGTACAGATGTTAACAGGTTAACTAACTATCATTTCTCGGATGATATGTTTGTATACCACAGTGTTGGTCCTTCACAATCAAAGACTGTGCTAACCTGTTTAATGGTAGAGTGGTGGGCAGCAACAGGTCTGTGCTGCATGGCAGCCCTGACCTGCTTGTACTGGTGAGACACCAGCACCTCACTCTTAGACAGTGAGGGAGAGGAGGACGAGGTGGTTTTAGAGACAGGAGAGGCAGATGAGGAAGACGCCTGTTGGAGGATGTGCTGCTCAATCTCCTGCTCCTGCTGCAATGCCTTAACAAAGGCTGCCTTCAGCCGACTGGTGTGCTCAGCCTTGAGGGCCTTTTTCTGATTGGATGACATGCACTGGTCACAGAGGATGGTCCCAGCTTTCTCCTTTCTCCAGCGGGAGGTAAAGTCAGTTTTACATTGGGCACAGGTGTATGGCTCTTTGGGAATGGAGCCAGGCATTGCAGCAGCTGGGCCCAGATTACCTATATGATACATCAAAGCAATAGAGCTTCTATAAACAACACGTATTCCTTAACATTCTGCATGTAGAGCCGCTGCTCCACCAAAACATCCACAAAATAACTACCAATGTGATGATCTACTTACCCCTGCCATGCATCTCCAGAAGCTTTTGGACCACCTCTTCCAAGCCCAACAAGTAGATGAACTCATTATTGGCTGCAGAAGGCAGGAAATTGAACTCAGGGGCAGGGGGTTTGGGTGGAGGAATCTCCAGCAGCGTCTTCTCCAGCTGCTTACGTAGTGCAAGCTTGGCAGCCGCCTGCCGGCTTGCTGGCGAATCACTGACACTAGAGTTGGGTGACACTGAAGAGCCCTTTAGGCTAGTTGGAGAGGCCTGGACACAAACATTAAAACACCCTCAGGTACAACATGTGACGATGTCTTTCTTAGGGTTAATCAGAAGCAATGCTGTGTAGTATTGTCATGGAAAAAGGGCATTAAATTTATGTCCTGTGTGGTGGTAACAATACTTACATATTTTGTCCTCACCTGAGGAATGTTGACCATGACGTTACTGTTGGCCACATTAGCCACCCGAATAAGTCCCTGCTGAATGATCCCCTGGCCCTGGACCTGGACATTGGGCACAGACGCCCTTGGAGCCAGTAAGAGTGGAGGGGGGCCTGAACTGCTGTGCTGCTGCTGCTGCTGACGTAGACTGGCTATCTGGTGAGAAGTCAAAGGCTAAACGCAAAAACACCCATGAAAGAAAAGCAAAGAAAAGACAAAGTCAGAAATTGACTCTCCAATTGAGTTCTTATAAAAGTGGGGTACTATTGTAACACACAAACCTGTGCTCCTCTGACTAGGGGTGGCATGACAATCTGAGAGTTTATTTTGGACGGGACATGTTGCCCACCTCTCACTAATGGAGGTGGGATCACCGTGCCTGAGCTACGTCCAGTCACCTGAAAATACAATAGTACCAATAGAGAGCAAATAAAGTCAGGCTTTCAACATAATACTTCAAAACCATAGCAGTTGACAATGCATTGGTGAGAGCTTATCTGCCATGCACTGAAAAATATGAGAATACAGCACAGATTCACCAAACTCAGTCAAAGATCTACAACACAAGTGGTAGCAGGTGTCTACAATGAAACTACCTGGAGAGGTCCTTTGCTTGTTGTGATGCTACCCCTCACCAAAGGAGGAGGAGTAGCCACAGAGCCAGTTGCCTACAAATGAAGTTATGAAAAAGAAATGTTTAACAGTCAGTAATGATGTCAACTGAAAAACAAACACATTTAAGAACTAATATTCGTCTGATAGATAGTAGCTAAGCATTCATAAACACAATCAAAATATAACTTTCAGTTTTTATCCCTGTTGCATCAACCAAATTTAAGAAAACAATGCAGAAAAAGGCGGATCTCTTTCTCTAAGGGGCTTGTGTACCTTCTGTACAGTGCTTTCTTTCTGGATCTGGCTTTGTCGGAGTTTCTTAAGCAGCACTAGTTTGGCTTCTTGGAGTCTTAGTTCTTCCTTCAGCTGTTTGATGATGCGCTCTCTCTCCTGAGGAGAACTTTTCTATATACACACCACAGGACATAAAAAAGAATTTTTTGATCACTGAGGTTTATCGTTATTATTTTCCAGATATTCAGTGTTTTCAATCAGACTGTGTGTGTATGCCAAGTATAAATTCTGTTTTCCTACCATAAGTTTATCTGTGTCAGTCTTTGTGAAGCAGTGGCCATTCATAAGAGGACTGGATGGCTCATTGTCTGATAACACAATCACATCATCTGGTGATGGAGGCTGCCGCTCTTTCTTAACGTCGCTAAGGGACAAACATCAAAAGAAACAGTAAAATTGTGTTCCATCATCCAACCACGTCTCAACACAACACTTTCAGTCTTGATCCATGCAACTGCCATTAACTGCAACTAGCTTGTAGTTTTGTCTAACATCCAGTAGATGGCAGTATCTAATTGCAGCTTTGTCATCAGTGTTGTGTGAATGTGCACTGGGACACACGAAGACAAGAACCAAGAGATCAATAATGGAGAAATGGCGGCAGGGGAAGATCGCAACAGCCCATTATCTCCAGCTAAAGGTAATGTCGACGGACGTGCACTCTCTTTTCCAGCAGCAGTCAGTCACAAACAACATGTAAACAAAGGGCAAATCAACTGCATTGGAAGGAAAAGGCCTAATGCTGCTGATAAAATGTTAAGTGCCTTTTCCTGAGAACTGAGGAGAACAAAGGCGACTTGTGGCAAGCTATGTGCATCAATCTGAAGAGGGGTGGAGATAAAAAAGTAGGGGTTGGTTGTAATTTTTCAGCGCACGAACTATGGCGGAGAATAAATCTGCCTCTAACACAGCAGGGTTCCTTTAAGGTCCTCATGGCTGCTGGGCTCAAAAACGTAAGTCTGGGTGGAAGATGAGGTAAGATAGGGGTTGTGATATATGGCAGCACTGGAGAAGTTCGGATCATAGCGTGAAGTTATGTATGCATACATGTAGTGAAGTTATATAATTGCTCATGCACTGTCGAGTGAGACTTCAGGGCTTCAAGCTTAGGCCCAGTTTACCACCCAGACAGGGCCTCACCCCTCCCCTGCTTCTGTGGCGAGGCTTATGGCCTAGCCGGCTCGGCACAGCCTGGGCCTCAGCTCTCCCCTCCCTCCCAGCTGCCGACACCAAAGTCACAAGCAAAACAGAGCAGAGGTTCGCTGGAGACACTGGAGAGGGTGACAGTGAGGGGGAGGGGAATACATGGCCAGGAGCCAACCTATTGTGTACACTCTCTCACTCAGTCAGTACTTCATACACCCCTCCCCCACCTTTACTTACTTATTCATCTTTTATACGCCAACTCACTGACTTAGTTCTTCACACTTTCTTCCTTTTTGCACGAGCCTCTCTTCAGACATTTCCCTGTTATTCTCTGCTTCCACACAGCTGTCGAACAGCTCCCACAATAGACACTGCATACTCAGTCCAACAAGGTCAAATATTTAACAATAACCATGTTGTTTATATTTAAATTATGAGATGAGCTTTTCAGAAGACAAAGCAATTAAACTAACTAACCATAACAAGAATTTAGTGTTAACATAACTTAGCCCAGGTGGTCAGTACACAGTCTAACTCTGGCAATGTGTTCGTTATGCTGCTACTTCCTGGAATGTACTTCCCCGATATATCTCCGCTCAACTATAGAAGGATGTCTGACAACCTGGCACCTTCAGAATACTGCTATTCTGAGAAAGATGACGCATCTAAGCTTGAAGGGCCAGCAGTTTTCCTCCACAGCTCTGTTTACCTTTCATATGTATGCTGAGATAAACAATGTCAGACATCAGAGAGTGACCCACTGTCTTGACTGACTTAGCTTCTATAACAACGGGACATGGACAAGTTTAAGGTGGTTGCTGCTACTCTATTGAGAACAGCTTATACAAGCATCAAAACACACACCAGCATGGTTATGTAAGGTCCAGTGTTTCTGCATGCCTCGGCTTCCCTGATCATGGCTTCACACTGACCACACTGTAGGGCTGCTGAATCAGTCGATATTAGATGCAGTGGGATTCTCCATAAATCAAAAACAGAAAAGTGCAATTCAAAACTACATAAGGCCATTTACAAACATGAAATACCTGGGCTATAAATATGTAAGCTGCCAAAGATCTGTTTAAGTGCTGACATATAGTTTAAATGTTAAACATGTCACAGATGTGTCCATTCAAGTTATCTTCAGTTGGTCGATTACAGCTGAGCATTGGAAAATATGGCTTGCATTGCATTTCACGGATAGTTTTACGAAGTTTGCCAACAGACCAAGTCTTCTGACGGCAATAATAAAATTCCAGTGAGTAAACACATCAACGCCTGCTTAAACAGGGGCTTAAGGTGATGCTTCAGTGAAATTCTGATATACTAGAAACACAGTCAACACACATTCAGCTGAATCACCTCTCTGTTCCAATTTAAGTCCCATCACATCAGTGTGTGTATTTATCACTCTACCAAACACATCACATGACATCAGGCATTTTTCTGTGTGGTCATGTGACACACCCACCAACCCTATTAGCCCCTCCTTCCTCCAACTGCTCCTTCCAGCGTGGAAACCATGGCAACGGCCAGTTGGAACCAGTTTGTGACACATAGCCTTCATTTTGTGTGAAGTGTGAGGCAGAGTTCAGGTGCTACTGTGGGAGAAAATGGAGCCCAGGCCTCAGGAGCCTCAAACTTTTCAAAATGGGTGCAGGCTGCCGACAACCACACAGCAACTTCCTGTATGACTCCTGTTAGACCACTAGCTAGTGCAAAGTTAGAGAAACCCGAAACTCCATTAGACACATCTCTATGTACAAAGACATGCTGTGCATGCATGCATGAAATCCAAGGTCTCGTATACATAAAGATTCATTTCCAAGTTTTCAAACAAACTTGCACAAATATATGTTTCAACAGTAGTTAATTATAACTATGACAGAAATATAGCAGCGAGCTATTCTTGGCATATTACACCCTCAAACACAAACTAGTTTGTGCGTTGGTCTGGTGCATTTCGTCCAGCCAGAAATATTCACACGTTACTTGTGTACAAAGTTGGCTATGCTATATTGAGGTCCAGTGCACCAGACTACACTCCATTTGTCCAAGGTAGGGGTTGTATAGTGTTAATTTCAATGTTGTTCATAAACCAATAAATTTGACAGCATGGTGTAGACTGAACAACATTATGCTACTTGTGACTAACAAGCTCTCCTCCCATATTCATATCCCATGTAAACATAAAATAGTTATTACTACTGGAGTTCAATATGCAAACAAGTAGACACCAAATCAAAACCTGTGAGCTTTTCCAGGTCTCACCTTTTAGAAGTGCTCATATCAACAGGTTCATCTCCAGTCTGCACCTCCACTTTAATGGTGGCCTTCACTTCCCCAGCTTTGAGGATGCTGGCTGCCACCTTTGCAGCCTGCTCATTCTTCAGCTTGACACCCTCAGATCCAGATCCCACCATGGCCAGGGGAGCGCCAGCTGCATCTCCCCTCTCCAGCTTAACCCGTTTACTGTCAATGTCCCCCAGGGACCCAGCAAGAGCTGCATGATCCCTCTCCAGCGCCCGCTTCTGGCTTCGCGTTTGACGCACTGCCTCCTCTGACATGGCTGCTCTCACCCTAGAGAAAGAGGAGGAAGAACGGTTACTGCAGTCTTAATACATTTACATGATAACAAATATACACAAAATAGCAGTAGGGTCCAGGTTTGGGCAATACCACAATAGACCAAGCAGGACCATAGTGCATTATTACTCACAGCTAAGGTTACATTTAAATACTGTTGGGTTACCTTAGCTTAAATATGATTAGGACCTATTGTGTCCACAGTAAATATTGCACACTATATATTGCAAAAATTACAAAAAGTCAGTTGAATTTAAGATTCTGTCAATAAAACTGGACAACAACAGTGTCAGGTGTAAGCTCCACAGGGATACCTGACCTGGAAGGCTGCTTTTGATTCAAATTCTCCACTGGTAAAGCAGAATGTGATATATGAGGGAACCGTAGAGCTACCAGTACAACATAAAAACAACAAATGTTAAAATGTGCTTCAATCACCCGGAAAAACACTTTCAAAACAAGCCTGCCAGTGAGCCTACCTACTGCATGTAACCCAAGGTTTTGAAGGGAAATTACTGTCCTTAAAAACACAACCTTGTTGTTAAGTCATGTAGGTGTACATGTAAAATCAGTTTTGGGCTGAAATGAAAAGATTAAGCTGTTTTTATTATTGATTAATCTGCCTTCAAAAAGCTTGTTTTGATTAACAAACAGTCTAATACCCTAAGACCTTTTATCTACTATCAAAAATGACAGAACGAAACCCTAACATTTCAGAAGCTTAGACATGTTTTCGCACTTGAAAAATAACTGAAATGACCGATTATCAAAACATTAGCTGTATAATTTCCTTTTGCTCATCTTGACTACAGTTCTAGTTCGAGCTGATATTTCCAGCTGTATGAAACGGACAATCCTGATACACTCAGCCTGTAAGTGTTTCCTGTCTTATTGCCAGTGCCCCAAATGTTGACCCAAATCTCACTCAACACAGTAACAGTGCAGGATGAAGGGACTCACTTAGCTTTCTGGGAAAAACCTATTACACAGCAGAGAAATAGCACCAACATTGTGTAACAGTAACACCAATGTAGGCCATGCCTTCACAATGAAACAGGCTCTTGAATAACTATTTTATAATAATAATAAAAACATGATGCTTAAACATATTTAGCAATAAGATGATCACATGAACAGTAGCCTAATTGGTGATTAAGGCTCCAGCCAGGTGCATGTCTTCATAGACACCATTACCTCGCACTTCTGATTCAGAAAGCTGCCTCAAGATCTTTCTCCTTCAACATAACATCATCAGCAGCTTCATGAATAACCCTATCCAAAAGATTCCAAGGAGGCAAAATTAGCCTCCATGAAAACCAGTTCAAACTGGTCTTCGACCGAGGGAAGAGACAGGTTTAACCCCTGGAGAGACAGAGTGGAGGAAGAGAGGGAGAGAGGGGGGGGGGAAGAGAGAGAGGGACCACAAGCATGTCCCACACAGCGAAAAAGGCAGGAGGGAGGAGAAAATAATGTCTTCGGACATTCCAAAACATGTCTACGAGACAACAGGGGCGGTGGCAGTCAAGTGAGACAATCAAAAAAGTGTTGCCATCCAAAACCAACTCTTCATGGTATGACACCTTTAAATGCTTTTTCTTTTCTCCAAACAACAAAAGCCAACTTAAGGTATAACATAATGTATACGAAACGCCCACTAAGAGTCTGTTGACTCTAAAGCAAAACTGCTAGAAAAAAAAAAAACTGCAATGCAAGGCGTGAAAATAAAACTGCTTTTCAGCTATTTCAACAAATTGCTGTCTGCAGTAAAGCTGCAGTTGATGCTAACAATTCACATCTCTTAATTCAGCCAAGTTTTATTTTTACTCAGGGTAACACACAAGCATCCCTGACATTTTGCAAGACGTTTAGCTGAAATGCTTCTAGAAACACAGCTAACCATTTAAATCTGTGTTTGTGGAGCCTAAAATTCACACTGCCCTGGTACACAACAAGGATAGATGTGCCCTGCTGTACCACCCCTGGACACAAAGGCTATCTATCTGCCAAAGATGACAGCTTGTGTGTGGGTGTGTAAGTGTGCACGTATACCACACACAGGGCTTCAAAGGCCATACTTTACCATGTAAGACACTACAAATGGCAGCAGCACACTGCTCTGGCTGCAACATCGTGGTGGCGAACCATGGCAGGTACAAAATGAGTGTAATCCCTTTGGGACAGTGCAGTGTCAGAGCTGCATGTCACTAGGATGGCTGTGGTTGCTAGTTGTAGGTCTAGAGTCTTGGCTACCTTTGTCCCAGAAGAGATGGATGTCATCATGAACCCACTGTTTAAAGCGCTGGATGCACTGCTGCTAAGCAACAAGGGCCGGAAACCAAATAAAATTGTTACCCGTGCATATATTGTGATTATGATTCTTATGTATGCACTGGAGACTGACGGAGAGGGATGGCTGTTCTAGTTTCACTGCTGCATTACACTCCATCTCACTATATCTTCAGTAAAGCATCACCACCCACTGGAGCCCATATTCTACTGAGCATTGTGGTTTCTATATGAATCCTAAAAGCCTGTTGTGTGATAGGTCACTCACAAGCTCTAAGTTATAAGTCAAACAGAGCTATCACACATGTAATGTAGAAGAAGAAGTATGTGACTCACTATAAGGTACAGTAGCCTATCTGAGTCTAGCCATCAAACACAAACTATCTCTAGCACACCTGAGTGGGAAGGAAGACATATACAGATAAAACATGGCATTAGGACTTCAAGTCACCAAAAGATTGGTTTGCACTGAGACACTGTTCAGAGTATTTGTGAGGGCAGGAGGGGGCACAAGGACAAACAGGTGTAGCACAGGTCAGACTTTCTATAACTCATTACGATCGAGACAAAGCCCGTCTCTGTTAAATTGAACCAGTTGCCTCATAAAGTCAGCTCAGATTGCCTGTTTGTCTTTAAAAAGAACAACCAGAGGTATACACTCTTTATATAGCATCTATCCACTTATATTAAACAATTGTTGAATTAGGAAATCAGGAATTTGAATTTGATGAGCAGGTAATCAAATGCAAAAATCCATGTTAGCAGCTTTCCTGGTTGTTTCTATGCTCCCCAGTTTGATCCATCCAGTTGGTAAAACCAACTAAACCTGACATTTACAATTTCACAAACAACTCAGACTCCATCGGGAGATTCCTGGAGGGAAATGCTCCCTGAAACCTCACTGTCTGAGGGTCAACTACCCAGAGTGGCAGCTCTGTTCAACAATCATTTTCTCCTGTTACTGTCTACAATCCATGATCTGAACTCCACATCACTCTCCATTTCAGCCTATAAAGCCTCCCAGGCCTCATCACACTACAGCACTTTGAATTACACTATGTATGCAGGTCAGGGGGCCAGGGTCAAACTACCAAAACTTTAAAATGCAGACTAATTTTTAAAATTAAAAGAAAAATACCTGATAAAAGTTCATTTTAGTAGTGTAAACAATTTTCACATGGGAACAAAAGTCAAAGGGCTACATGACAGAAAATTCAGACAGATCTTTATAGATCAAAGTGAAATGTGAAAATTAATTGATCTGACAGGACATCTGTCTGATATCAGCAGACAGCTATTGGCTAGTATTAGTTATCTGGCAGGGAGAGAATCCTCAAACTGTTCAGTCGACTACCACGGCCTCACATCTCATAGCCATATCTCTTTCAATTTCACTCTCTTGTAGACATGGCCTCTAGACCTGCTACAAGATAACCAGACAGCTAAACATCCTGAGTCATGACAGTCCCGCAACGCTGTGATGCATCCAATTTATGGTTCAGATAGCAAGCTAGCATCTATAATTTCTTTTTTAAAAAAAGAGCCACTGTTAATATTTAATAACTAAATTTCACAAGTAACACCTGCATACACATAACATTTTGAGGAGATGTGCATGCTTTCTGAGAAAAGGTGAAAATGAAAGATAGCTCTTTCAATTAAGGGATCAATGACTACTAATTTTTGCAAGCAAGTACTTCTCTTTGAGTAGTTTGCAGCAGTGATAACAGTTTTATCATATAAATTATAACTAACAAAGAAGTACAATAACATTTCATTTTCATGAGGTCTTGCTTATTTTCTGACGGTGATTAAATAAAATATACAACACAGGGCAATTGCCGACAAAAATTAACATAAAATTTCTTGTAAACAAAATGGCACTGCCACTATTCCAATTAAATGTATTGTGGATTTGTATGAATTTCAGAAACCTTTTTAGGAAATCAACCCTCTCTTAGGATGGCAACATTGACAACAACCTGACCTCACCCCAAGTTTGTATTCTGCTTGTTCAACAGGTGTTCAATACACAGCTCATACTCCATTACTGGAAGATTTTGCTCTATGTCGAGCACTGCTGTCTCAGATAAAACACAACTTCATCTCAGCTTTGTTGCGAGTGTGTGCACAACGTGCTCGCTTCCCCTTCCCTGGATGGGAAGAGAGAGCAAGTACACAGAACTTGCATCTCTTATGTTAAAACATCTCAAAATTCTCCTCCATGTAACTACCCATTCAACCAGCATGTTGCAAGTACTTAGGGACAATAGCTCAATGAACCTAATACCACATAGTGGTATAAGCACATGCTTCACCCAATTTTTTTTTTTTAATGTAAAAATCATGATTAATCAGAAAATCCCCTTTTAGACAGCCTTAATGCAGTGAGAAAATATATTGTGCCCACCGTTTTTGTTCTTCTGAACAGAAAATAATACCTTTGTCATTTCACATTTCCAGTGTAACACAATTACTTTTGCAGCTACTAGAAGAGTAGACACTTTGGGCAGCACTAAGCCTCTGCATCCCCATCTTTTAGACGCCCATTGTGATTATACCCAAAACATACCTACTATCCTCCACATTTCTGTCTTCCTCACTGTACTGACATCATATGAACCCACCACTCCATAAATGTAGTTCATACAAATCCATACATTTCGTATGCTCTCCAACTATCAAAAGAAAAGTTTGCATTTCTGTATGATTCTCTACCTTAAAAGGCATATGATATCACATGACATGCATTATCTACAAAAGCTACAAAAATGGCAAGAGGATGAGAAAGAGTGGAAGCCAGTGATTAGCTATCTGTGTCTGTTCTTCTTAGAAGACAGTGGAGGAGGAGCAGAATCACGTCCCCTTCGTTTCACTCAGAATAATAAGGCTTAAGGGCAGAGCAGATCTTAAAATGGGGGGAAGAAAAGGATGAAGGAATTAAAAATGAAAGAAAACAACTACTGAAACAGATATAAAACACCCATATGTATGACAAGGCTTGTCCGATTTCCTTCACAGTAACTGCTACAAAGCAGGCTTGCTCAAATTAATACATTTAATATATTTGCATTATGTGACTGCCGTAAAGTCTAACACCAGACCTCTGGGCTATAAAATAAGGCACATGACGTAAAACCCCACGTATTTTGTGGCAGTATGATGTGCACTTGCCTGAAATGAAATGAAAATCTTGTGACCTGGATGAGGGGTTTTATTCTCAGTCAGACTCCTATTGTGTCCACTAGTTCATAGAGAGCAGATCAATGGCAAAAGCTCATTCCCTCAGGTAGCTCGCTAGCCTCTCATCTCCAGCACTGTAATGATTTCCCCACTGGGACCAGACCCAGCCAGCTAACAACAGCCAGTTAAAAAAAAAAAAACAGAGCCTTTTCAACTGTGTCCTCAGGGTTCAATACAAGGGGAAACGATTATACTGTCCAATAAAAGCAATACAAGTATGGAATATTATTGGCCAATAAAAGACATGAGAACGACAGCTCCTTTTCTTTTGTGGCTAAGGGGCCCTGGTCCTTGTAATATTGAATTAATCGCTCAACCTGCAAATTACCTTTACTGGCAGATCTGACCAGGCCATGATTATCTTAAATTGAAGGTGGTAACTTACTACATACTACCATAAATGTTATTCCCATTACATCACTTAAGTTTGTCATGCATATAAAATATATTAATTTCAAGCTATCAAGGAGTACAGCTCTTTTCCTTTGGGATAAAATCAGACTACCTATGCTAATCTGTGCTCAATTTGCTAGGAGTGGGGGCAGGGACCAAGCTGAGGTGGTGCCACGGTTGGGGGAGGGAGATGGGTGCAGAGCGCATGTGGTTAGCTGAGCCATAATCTAACTGTACCCAAGTGAAAAATACTCTTCCTTGTCTTCTCCCTCTCTCACTTGCTCACTCCCCGTCCTTCCCTCTACCCCTCCCTACCTCACATACTCCCCCCCCTCCCACTGCTCAGTTGTTCTGTTGTAGGCTGGGCCAACCCAGAAGTGAATGTGTGTGCGCTTGTCCCTACCGGTTGTGTCCCGAACGCCAAGGGTTAAGCCCCTGCCATTTTAACGCCACTGACAGATCAGACCATTAGGGTGTTACCTAACAAAATGGAAGCCTTTAACCCTGAATTTGCCAGACTGCCTGTGTGTGTGTGTGTGTGTGTGTGTGTGTGTGTGTGTGTGTGTGTGTGTGTGAGTGAGTGAGTGAGTGAGAGTGAGAGCCAGAGGCACAAAGAGAATGTATGTGTGCGCATGTCTCCACCTGGATTCTCCCTCAGCAACGTGACAACGACAACAGCAGTCAGTCCACAAAGTGTAAACCAGACTTTTGCACATGATCACACAAGAATGCATTAACATGTAGTAAAACATAGTATGGTTATGTTTTAACAACAGATGCACTGAGACACACTTGTGAGGCATCATCATCATCATCACATAAAGAACTAACAAATTAAAAAGTGCACCTTATTCCCACAGCCCACATCTCATATGGATTTTATCAAGTACGCACATGTGCAATGCATAAAATCCCCCTGCAGCATTTTGAAGAACTGACTCACACCATTGACAGAACATTATTTACTGACCAGCAAATGACTACTGTATAGCGCTCTAAAACATCTTAATTCAGCCATCTCTTGTTGTTCTCCTGAGCCTCTAATCACAAAATCTATGTATACATTTTCAACCACAAATGTTTACTAGCTATAATAAAATGAATAGCTAGATGTCTAACAATCCTAGACAGGGTTAATCTCCAGTTTCACCCAAATTGCTTCCAAATGGTTACTCCATAATCCTGTAAAACCAGAAGCCCATACCCACATAAGATTGAAGGGCCAGGACACACGCAGGCTGCTATCAGATTGCATTTCTCAGAAATGAATGGTAGCAAGAAGTGACCAGTGCAGAGGGGGAAAAGAGCTTAAAGGGTGCAAAAAAAAAAAAAAAAAACAGTGTGCCAGACAAGACAACCATGCACACCTTAAGTCAGTTGTGACAAGTCATATTAGGTCACACTGATAAGTCAGTTTTGTTATAGCCTAAAAAAAGTGAGAAGTGAGTTACATGTGTATATTTACAGTAAGTTTGTCAAGTAGTCACTAGCGTTAGATGGCAGTCTGACAATTGAAGAGTACAGCCAAAAAAGTAAAAACACCTATAATTCATGCTAAACAAACTCCTAGTGTAACAGTAAAACAACCACCCAAAAAAAAGAGCTATACTGCAGATTTCACTTTTAATGTGCAGGTAAAGTCTGCAGCTGAAACAAAGTTTGGAGCGAGTGTCGGCATTCAGGCAACCAGAGAGAGGAGGAAGACACACCGTTCCCCCCTGCCCCAACCCTGATTTTGACGCAGCTGACAGATGAATGAATTTCATAATGCACTTCTGCTTGTTGTTAACCTAGCCTGCATTCTTCATAGGCTACTTTAGACTATAGTTAGTTTAATTAGAAATGTGACTTATACACCGAAGTCACTTGTCTGTTTTTTTCTGTTCAACAAGGCTGTTGCTAAGAGAAACTTATACTCCGGTGCGACTTATAGTGTGGAAAATAAAAGTAGTAGCAAACTCAATGATGTCAATGACTGAAACCAAAATCCTCACCACAACAACCCTCAATCCATTACGCACGCTGAATAACTTCTCATGTAGCTTTGATAATTAGTTAATTGGCTTCCAAAAATATGAAATGAAAAATTGAATATGATCCAATGAATGGCTGGTTAAAACGGCTGATGTACCATTACCTGCTTGGCTTGTTTTAGGTGACTACTGAAGATAAAGGAAAGGTTCCACAAGAGGAATGCAGCTTCCATGGCACATCTTTTAAATGACACTTCAAGTGCAAGTTATTTTATAGACAAGAACCAAACAAATTGACTATGAAGTTCTGGAAATAACAATTACAAGTGTTAATGGACTACATTAACAGCCAGAGTACACCAATAATCATGACTGAGGTTTTACCTTCTAAACTTTTGAACTTTAGAAGCACCAGGGTGGGTGCAGGAGCCATGGGTTTTTACAAAACGCTTTCGCAATTAGCTGCTAAAAATGGTTGCAAATTTGAATGCAAGTTTACATAGACAAACACAGAGGAACAAACAGTAAAGTCAGTGTACTCATGCTGTAATAATTAATGTTAGCTTTCCTGACAATAAATGCCTACCAAGAGATCACCATTTCAGAAACGTATGTACTCAAAACAGTCATATACAGCAATCGCAGAACACTACATGGCCATAAAGAACACTCTGATACTTGTGATGCAGGAATACTACCCCCCCCACCCAAAAAAAAAAAATCACTATATTGACAATTTGGTATATCCATCTTTATATAATAACTGGAATGCGGGTAAACTTGTTTAGGGTGGAGAGTGCTACTCTAGGTCTACAAGAAGATGCCCATGAAATTAGAATGCTACATGAATGCACACCCAACATCACTCCTAGGTGTGTCGGTAAGAGTTCTCTGTTGTACTTGTTACCACACCCAACAGTGGTGTCTCAACTGAGTGGTGAACCTTGACACTTTGAATCCCAACTGGACTGTGTCCAAAACTGACACCAAATGTTTGGTCAGATTCATAATTTTTGTTTTATTATTTGGTGCGAAGTCTTGACACTCTTTGTAGGTGGGAGGAATAAGAAAATAACAGGGGATGCCTTGATATGCAAATGTGACTTTGCGGTGGCATTGTTTGTATCCAGTCCCAGTTATTAAAATATAGTACACATACTGTGAAACAAAGAAAGAAATGCTGCTTTAAACTGAACCTCAATCTGTTTTTTATCATCTTTAATATTTCTCCATTTTCAACCCCAAATGTTCATAAACAAATGAGTCAATATTCCACGCAAACTTTTATCTTTAAAATATTAAAGACTCTGTAGACTTAAAAGGATAGATGGAAACAGTTTGTTGTTTTCGCAACAAAACAGCAATTTCAAAACTTACCTTTATTCATGAAGTATGACAAGCTTTGTGTATACTAATGTATACTTTGTGTGTACTGAGTGCAAGAGTTGCTATGTCAGCACTGACCACACAGTGGAAGCAATTGTGACGGGCAGACTGAAAACAACAACTTTAGAAATGTGTATTCCATAACCTGTAAAATGCAATAAACAAAAAATAAATCTTAACACTGGATGAAATGCAGGTCATCAGTGTGAGCAAATGTGCTAGTGGAACCAAAAGGTATGACTGACATTAACATTATAAGGCCAGGGTCGCATTCTTACTATCACATTATCAAGACTTGATTATAGCTGTGAAAGTAAAATGTATCCTATTTAAATGTCTCAAAAGAAGAGAGTCGCAGAGAGGCAAGTAGACAGCCGCTTAGCCAGTATTAGCACATGGGAAAACCCCTGCAAATGCATATTAGTCTAAATGCTCAATAGATACATTTTTTTAAGGAAATGTTTCTGTGCCATAAAGTGAAACACTGAAGCGAATACAAAGCAACATAGTTTTCATAGTAGTAGTTTAGTTTGCCTCATTCAATGTCTGTTTCTCCCTTTTCTATCAATGTTGTATACTCATAAACTATATGTTTTAAATAGAATGGCTAAGTCAAATCATCATTATGATGGTAATCGATGATGGAGAATACAACCTCTCTGAACTCTACTGTACACCTAAATGGAGTATCTCTATTGCTAGGAGTGGCAATTTCAACACCAGTCCTGTTCATTTAAGGGCCAATTCATTGCAACAGTTTTGACCCACTTGGCCAACAGGCCATTTACTGGACATGGATGCACATCCAGTGGACACTGGCCACACCAGTAGCCTACAATAAGTAAACTTGCTGTGAAGAGAAAAAGTAAAAAGTTTGAGAACTATGAAGAAACAAGGCTATGATTAAGTATAAACTCCAAGTCCATTTGTTCATAGTGAAACTAACATTTGAAGAGGTTAATGTCATTAAAGACAATACCCAACTCAACACTCCACATGTGTACCTTTAATTACTTGTCTAAGACAAGTTGGTCACACGGTAAACACATATGCTTGAGTCAATAGGGAGTCCAACAGGGTAAACAAGAAACACTTCGGTCTGCCAACTCTGGAGAATTCCTCTCCTCCGCCTCCGAGAATTGCCCAAGGCTTTTGGGTGGGACCCTATGGCCAGTGTAACTACTTCAGCCCTCTGGCTTTTGATGCTCCAAATAGGTAAACTGACAGAAACACATAGCAATACTATGTGCATCTTAATTGAAACAACTTCACATGACCTGAAAGTCAGTCAAGGATCCAGTGACTTCAAAACTTTAGAGGAAAATCTGTATTTCAACAGTGACATCAAGCACAATGCACTTAACTCAGTGTAATGAGGAGCATGCAACACAAATGTTTAAAACATGAAACAAAAAGCAACAGTGTGAACGTCCTCTACAGATTAAGAGGTCAACTTTCACTTGCAGCAGCATTTATAATATTTGCATCTTATTTGATAAACCAGTGATTACTACTGTGTAAATGGGCCAAGAATCCTATACTCACTTTTTACTATGACATCACAGGGCTTTACTCCTAATCCTAAAAACTAAAGTACATCCAGTCTCTCATCCTTTGTCCCCATTTACACCACATTGCTGGTTGATTTTGCCGAGACTTCATGGTTTCACGAGCATTTCCTGTTATGCTTTTCACAATGACTGTTCTTACCCTCGACGAGACTGATGTGTTAAACTGTGACCCACACTGAGCTACAGAGATGATATCACTATAATACCACCTTAGCTAGAGGTGGACAGATAGAAAACCTAAGAGCTATATCATACTACCCTGCAGAGATGTATCAACAGTACTGGGTTGACCTATTGTTGTTAATAGAACATGTTTAATCATCGAACTTGCTCAAGGATATGTGACCATACTGAGCTGTCCAAAAACTTTTATCAGTACAAAGAGCAAAATACATTATAGCAAGTAAAGCTAGTTTTTGAAATTTAGATACATTAAAATGTAACCTCATTTTGAGCTGGCTGTAAAAACAAGTGTGCACTATAACAGTTTCAACAAGGGTTTCTTCATTTTCATGCCAGCTCCTGAACAACACAAACTCAACACAACTAGATTGAATTTCAGATTAAAAGGATCAGCAAATACCAAGTATCTGCAAATATTATCATTACCATAATAAGCTTAACAATGGCAACAAGTAAGGTATCTGAAAACAAAACATAGGGCAGCAGAAAGTACAGATAAGGCTTTAAAAAGTTAAAATCCTGATGTAGCAAAATACGAGTGTATCTGGAGTCATGCCTGTCTGGTCACATCACTCTCAAGATAGTTTTTTGTAAGAGGCACCCCTCCTCGGGCAAATCCAAGGCCCATCATAAAATGCAAAGCGACATGTGTCCCCCATCACTAGTCAATGGTGCCAACTGTCTGCTTGCTCTAAAACAAGGGCACTTGCTCATCAGAGATAAGGATATACTCACTGTTATTTAAATAAAAATCTGACAAAGTGTCCACTCAAACATCATGACTGCTGCTGATATGATGACAGCCAAAAAGGATCTTCAAATACTGAGCCTTAATAAAGTTATTTACAACACTTGCTGGTTTGGATATATATTACAAACGTCACAGCTCACAATTAACAAATGGTTAACCTCGATAATGGCTTCAAATGCGCGACTTTGACGGGAAATGAACTGTACAGCGGTTGCAGAGCTTGCCCTTAGACTTGAGAGCAAGATATCCCATTACATACATTTAGTAGTGAATTTGAGCTCAGTTACAGCAACACTGATATTCCGATACAAACACAAATTAGGCATTTAGCTGTCTGTGGTCTGACGTGGGTGATCGCTACTAATCCGTCGTGGACAGACACACACACCCCGACAGAGGCACAGCCGTCCACCATTATGCCTCCATAAAAAGGCTTTTCACGGTTGAGCTAATCTGACAAAGTTGTGAGATCAATGGCTCATAAAGCAATAATCATACCCATCCACGACTATGACGAGCAGTAAGCTTAGCTATAACCGGTAGCAATGCTGGTTATGATGTTTATAAACTTTAGTGACCCAACTTTGCCCCAAAGAATCGCTGCCTATTTCTAAGTAACCCATCAACAAAAACAAGCTATCTCATGCTAACGTTAACTTGGCTCGCCAACAACAACCTGTCCATCTGTCCGGCTACAACCCAGGGCTAACTAACCCGAGCTAACAGCCAATCGTGGATATCGGCGACAACCCGGGTTTAAGCAAAGTCTCCCAACCGTGGAGTGTACACTCTTTTAAAACGACGATGACTGTGATGTTTAGCTCGGATGTTTGTGCGCGTCCAAATTGCGATACACGACACACAATGAAACCAACCCCATCACAGCGAGCCGCTAGTGTTAAGAGACTAGCTAGCGAGCTAGGTTAGCCTGCTAATGCTAACTCCCCGGACACTCGTCTGCCCAGGCAGACACCCGCTAAATGTATTCACTAATAATCGGTGTTAATTAATTATAGAAACTGCCTGTTCCGTCCCAGACGCCCAACGCTTCATAAAGGGTAAATAGTGACAACAACTTACATTATATCGTACTACTGGAGCATCCTAATACAAGTTTGCTGGGGAAGTTAGTGGTGATATTTCTCGACTTTCTGAGGCGGTTTGTTCTTGGCAGTCGGTGCTCGGTGTGTGTGTGTATATATGTCGCTCTGCTACACACAAACTGGCAACCTGCATGTTAGCTGGGCTCAGGCTATGCTAGCTAGCCTAACTTACGTTAGCCAGGCTAACGCCGACAGAGAAACTTCCTCCGTCGTCATAATTTGATTGAAAATTAAAACATTGGATTAGTTGATGCGACAATGAAATCTATTAACTTACGAAGTCTAGGAGGAGCTTAAACGAGTTCCCCCGTGATGTTCAGATGTTTGGTGTCAGTATTTAGCTGGCTTCGGTGTAAAAATCCCGGGGATCCCCTCTCTTCTGTCCGCTGCCACTCCAGTTGCCAGATAATGTAATGAGCCACCACAGGCGGCGTCATGCTGCGTTCAGACGCACCTCGGAAATGTTAAGTTTCCAACAGCTGACTTCGGAGAAAATTGTGCGATTTGACTACTAGACGGAAGTGCAGAAATTAGCAAAGTGAAAACAAGGACAGCACTGTTGAATGGCAACCTAAACTCTTCCACGAATCCAAATGGGTCATAGTAAGCAGCAGTGTACATTAATGTACATAAGCAAATAAACAAAACAATCATGTTATGTTACAGCGTGTTGTATTTACTGCTGCCTATTAAATTGTGCTACTTAATTTCATTTGATTGGATTTGTATGACAGTGATGTTCTTATGTGTGCCATGATATGTGATAAGCCTGCTCCCCTTGATCATAACAAATAATTACTTTTTACTTTTTGGTTAAAAATAGGCTTGATAAGGAGGTCCTAATTGCTTACTTTGAGTTACTTACTGAACAAAAATGCAGGCAAACACAAAATGACCCAGCTGACCCTTTCATTTCAGATTTTTTACACTATATTAATAAGCATAGTCACAGCTCTATGGGTTCCTGCATTCTGGGCTTCACAAAGTTATTTTTTGCTTGAACTAAATAAATGTCCACTGGTATCCTCCATAGGTCTTCTTGTGACTGCAGAGGATCCTTAGCAGCTCCCAGACCAGTAGTGACAGAATTTGCACAGTCCTTCCGTATCAATCCATTGTGCCAAAAGACCATATTAAACTAGTTCCTGTCACCGTCATGGAAACCTGTGTCTGTTTATGAGGAATATTGTTGTCAACCTGCTCCTAAAGTATACCCAAACACAAGCACATCACGTGACACAACTGGACTACACACTCGGTAATCGTGCTATGATGTGTTGCTGCATGGTTTAAGATTTCATGTGGTTATCCTGACTAATTGCAGGACCTGATCAGAAAGTCTCAATAATAATCACTTCTGAACCTCAGTTTACATACTCTGTCTGTGGGTGGTAGAGTTTTAAGCTAGGAAGATAATGGACACCATGTATTGATAAGTTTATCCATATTCAATTTGCTCTAAGGACCAGCACTGGGAACAGCTGCCCTCTCTGCATTTCTCACCTCTCCACACTCACTTTTTGAAAAATGTAGGTGGGCTTTGGGGCAGCTACAAACTGGATCATAGTAAGCAGCAAACCCAGGCCATGCTTTGTATCTGTGCAGCATTTTCCCCAGAGGATACATAAATGCCTGTGTTGACTAAGTTTACTGTTCCACACAGGCCTCAAATAGCTTATTAAATGCACTTCTGAGTGGTGCAAATGAATGCTTTCCCTGTGAGACTTGAGAAACAGTACTAATGGTCTTGTTTATATATGACATGGGGGGGAAAAAAGGGAGGGGATATCTGTAGACAGATACTCTAGCTGGGCCAGCAGCTTGTTAGACAGAATTAAACATAAGAAAACAGGGTCAGAAACATTTCAAACCACAACACAGCACAAAGTTTACCCATACATAACAGAACAAAACATATCTACTGCAATTCCAGTTCTTAGTTCATTCTTTTGTTTCCAGTAAATGTTCAGGAAGTGAAATATATTACAGCACAGCCCTTAAATGGATTAGATATTTTTAGACTTTAACAGTATAATTACATGTAAATACCTGAAAAGCACCACTTACCGGCTACTGATAAAACCTGCTCATCACTAACCGAGTTACAGTGCTGTCCCTACTCACAGGAGGATTGCACCAGTGCGGCATGTGTTCCTGTCCAATCAGTAGGATTAATTTAGCATATCTTTAAAACACACAATGAAAATAAGCTAAACTACTAAATTACAAAATTTCAATTATATTTTTATTGGAAAATTACTGAAAACAACATAAGCATTAAAAACATAGGTATTGGATAGATTATGGCTAGTACTCAAGCTTAAACTGTGTCCTTACAGAGTGCCTTAAATACCAAGCATTGAGATTTCTACATAGGATAGCTAAAAATACATGTCACGCTTTACTAAATTGACTTTATAAAATGTCACTGTACAAGAAAAAGGTTCCACAAGTGGAAAATCTATACAAACATACTGTAAAGAAACAATTTAGTAGATTGATTGAGACAAATTAAAATAAGAAAATAAAATTAATTCATTTTTGAATATCTGATTATTGTGAGTTCCCAAAGTCTAAACGTGTTTTGCAAAAAAATAATACATTAACAGGAATTAATATATTATGGAACTTGAAAAAATACATCAGTTAAATGTGTTTTTCCAAAGGTATGTGGCAACTATTACAGCTACCAAATTATATAAAATCCAAAAGTATTCTGCATTGGTTATTAACCAGACCCAACAGAGGCATCTTCTGGTCCAAAGAAGAACTGCACACAATGGACTTTGCATTGTCCCATAACAATGTACACTGTCGATTCGTAGCGTGAACTTTTCAACAGATTATTCTGTGAAAATATATTACAAGAAGTCTCTATTTTCTCCAATACAGATTTTGTGCAAAACATCATCCACCAGGAGTCAAGCCAAGGTCTGAAACTACTGTACAGGGAGTCAACATCAGTAACTTCCATGCATGAAAAAAACCGCATACATACAAAAAAGGCAAAATGTAAAATATTTACCAACAGTTACAAAAATATCAACATGAATAAATTAATTTCATCTACATTTCTTTACTGCCCCTTATCTAATCCCCACTTTTCCAACGAATGGAAAAGAAACCTGGCAAACCTAAAGAAAGACTTCTCTCTATCTGGAGCGCAGAAGTCCTTTTATATATCGTGTCCTTCACTAGTCTAATCATGAGTTCAACCTTGCCCTTGTGCCCTGCAAGCATCGATGCCATCAGAGTGTGAAATACCTGTAAAACAGTGGTTGTAACTGTTTTATAACAATTAAAAATGTAATAGCACACAATCAAGAAGCAATCTTAAGAAGCTAATTAAGTGAAGGCCCAAATTTTGTCGCCTCTTAAAATCCTTTCAAATTACAGTGATTTGATAGGAGGTTCTTAGGCATCAACCTATTTGTGATCGTGTACCAGCTACTGTCATATGTTAGACAAAATCTTCCTCATAGTAGGCTTGCTAGGCTGGTGGTTGGACCATTCTGGGCTTGAATCTGGACAGGGGGAGGACCATCAGTCCACTGGAAAATAAAAGAGAAATACTGTCATCACAGCACAACAAATTGTAAGTGTAAATATGGCATATGTGATAATAGACAGTAGGCATATGGAAACTTGGAGAAAGAAGCTAAGCTGTTTCACATACACTTATGAGGTTATGCTCAGGCAGGCTGCAGGCAGCAATGTGGTCCTGCAGCAGCTGCTGGGAGAAGTTCTGGTGCATTTGGGCTGCTTCATGGGCATCCATAGTGTTCCCAAGAGCTTTGTTAACATCTGCAAGCACAACACAGAGTCAGATCTCCATTCAGCCACACTATATCTTGAGAACACACTGGTACATATAAAAAATGATGGCCTGCTCAAGTCCTCACACTAATGGTGCTATGCAGCAAAGGATAGGGTCATTATGTACCTTTCAACAGTGCTGAAGACCACAACTGAACAGACATATCAGGGATCTTGCTGGCAAGTTGCATTGCAGGTACCACCATGTTGTTGCTTTCCTAAAAAGAAAAAGAAATAATTTTTAATCTCTCACTGATTAATTTGTGCATAGAAAACAACACCTCTGTATAAATTACTGATTTACAAATAAAGAAAGCTGAAGATTTTTGTTGTTACATTTTGGAGCTGCACCGCCTCACCAGAACAATATACCCAGTTCGCCAGTGCACAGCAACAGGCTTCCTCGCTACTACCATGACACCTCAACACTTAATTTCTATAGGACTTGACTCCCCCTGATACGGATTAATTCACTGCTTTTGTAGTCTTTTGTAGATAAATGTAGTCATTCATGAACAACTAATCTGACTCCGTAGTCCACCTGGTATGAACCTCAACTTAGCAGCAGCTGATTTGTGTGCATTTCTGCCCTTTTAAATAGATGCCTCATTAACCATCTATGGTTAATTGCAGGAATTACCATCCTGGAATATCAGTCATAGATGGCACACTGGGCCTGTGGTTAGCTCTGTTGCCTCACAGCTAGAAGGTATGCAACCCTTCAAAGGATAAGCAGTATAGATGATGGATCAATTTTAATCGCATGTAGATGCAAATGTGATCATTTCTTCTGTGATTTGTGATTTTATAAAAAGGTGACTGCATGTTAGGGTTTTATAGGTTTGTGTGTTTAACAGTTTACACAGTTTTGCTATTGTGGGCAGGATGTGTAAACCTTTTTATAATTAAGGTCCCAGTAGCACATGGCATAAGAATAGTTGGAGTGTTTTTTATACCTCCTTAACTGTTAATATATAAAATAAAAAAAGGACAAAATGTTCAGTTCCAGTGCCCTATTTGTGATAACCAACCCCCACTCAAAGCACAAACGTCTTAAAATTAAACTCAGGTCCAATTTAGTGTAAGCATTAAAACCAGTTGTCATGTGTTGGATGTCTTACTCTGTGGTTCCCAAGCACATAGAAGATGTGGCCCAGCAGAACCAGAGAGCAGGCAGTCAGTCTGTTCAGATCCTCAGCATTAGACATCTTCAGGGTTTCCCTGAGGAAACGTCTGGAACACACAAAACAAATATAAATATGTAGCAGTGCAGGGTAGATGTGTGAGTGGATTTACATGTAACAGTTTATGATTTGCAGTACTTGGCTTCATTGTAACGTCCTTGGAAGAAGGATAGGAGTCCCCTGATGTAGAAGGCCGCAGCACGCAGGCAATGGGAGCTGAATCAAAAACAAAAATCAGTGGCTGAACACTTAATACCATAAACAACTTCTAACAAAAAAGCAATGCTTTACTTTACTGCCTTGTGCACACATGCGTGCACACAGCACACACACACAGTAAACAATGTCATTCTTCTTACCTTACTGGAAAGTTGTGGTCTGGGTTTATTCTCTCTAGGAGGCTGTAGAGCTGGACAACAGTTATAAAGGAAATATTTTTAAACTCTATAAATCAGTTTTACAGCATTTTTCCTCACAGGTTTTCTCAAATTTAAGGATAATCTGAATGTGACTATGCAAGATGAATGTGAAAGATACACATTGCTGCTCTCTGGTGGACAGACTGCCATTGTTAGATTACCACAAACATTTTTGCCACATGGTGCAGCAATGTTCTGATTCTCTCCAGATAATATGCACACTAGTATACAGATGGCTGACAGACTAAAGGAAAAAATAGTAACTATCTTAGTAACATTGATTCTACAAGTCTCTGAACACTACTGGGGAGATGAACACCATTCTTCTAAAATTCATGCCAGTCCAAAATCTCCCATAGGTGTTGAACTGGGTTGGGATCTGCTGGCTGTAAAGGCCACAGCACATGACTCACACCATTTTCATAGTTGCCAAATCATTTATTGACCCCATGTGTATTGGTAGAGACCACTTCCATTAGGACAGAAATGTTCCATCAGAGGACAAAGGTAATCACTCAGAACAAGTTTATCCTGATCAGCAGTGCCCTTTACCTCTAAGGGGACAAGTGGACCCAGGCTATGCCAACAATACACCCCTCCCACAGCATAACAGTGCCACCAAATCCCCTCAGCGTAGGGGTCAAGCATTCATCTTTGTCCTTTTATTCATCATGTCATAAGCCATGCGTCATGTTGGTGTACTGGTCAGGCTCAACAACAAGTGAGACTAAACATCATATAGTGTACACTAGTTCTAAATGTATTCTAATGTGTTTTAATGTAAAGGTGTGGCTGATTACTATTTAACTGACCTCCTGGTGTCGGTTTCCTTCCCTTATATACACACTGGCCAAATTGGTTACAATGTACGTCCACAGCTCCTGGTGCGTGGTGAGCTGGAACACAAACAACAATATGGACATGTCTGAGTCAGAACATTTTAAAAAGGGCCTGATTTTAATAAAGAAAATAAGAAAATCTCACTCACCCTCAAAGCTGTGGTAAACTGTGCCTCTGCATTATCCATACAGTTCACTGAGATACAGTACAGACCCTGGAATATGAGAAGAGCAGGAGAAGGAATAACAACCTTTAGGTTGACCGTTATGGATGTCAATTTCTCAACAAAAACAAGGACATACAATTACCGTCTTAGGAAACTTCCTCAGGGCGACAGCTTTTGGAGCATTTAACTAATGTTAACTGATGTTGCAGCTGCTGGTTGAACAATTTTACAAATGTTTACAATCATGTTTTATTTGAATTAACTTTCAATTTGGATAGATGAATTCTTCTGTTTTTCTAAAAAGAGAATTTGTTTTTCCAAGATTTCATTTATTTCTCAAATAATATATACTTGTAAAACATTAGATAAAAATGTAACGCTTCTTTATCAACTGAGTAAAAATGAAAGAAATCTATTTTCTTCAATGTCTAACCTGCTTCATATTTCTATCATTTGCTTGTCCCATGGAAAAAAACTTTTTTTTTTTGACTAAGACACTGTATTTTGTAATAATAAAGTCTTCTGAGTACATAAAGTACATCTGAGCTGACTTCAAAATCCAAGAACTTTTTTTTTTTATTTGAAAAAAAAAAAAAATACTGGACTGGAAATATTTTTCAAATAAATTTGTTTTCAGTCCACATTACATGTAAACGCAACTGTATGTGTTACCATGTCCTCAAACTTTTTATTTTTTTTTTTTACTTTCTGCACAGGTGTAAACACTATTGTACTGCATTGTATTATTTTATAAATACTCACTAGTAGCGTGTGAAGCTGAGCAGCATGGTTGGTGAATAACCTGGGAGACTGTTGGCATAACTGACACACTTGTGATATCTGGATGGAGAGAGAAAAAAGGGTCAATGATCACATTCATGTCCTGATTCCCCTTTCCTTTTATGACAGGTCTCAAGCTATAGCTCAAAGTTGCTGGACTTGTCAGATCTTTTTTTTTTCATATTACACACTAAAATATCAAAAACTCAAGAAACGACCACAGAAACCAAAACAATATACCTCTTGTAATGCAGTGGCCTTGTGGCCTGTGACAAGTCTACACATGATGATGTGCTCCAGTAGAATGACTTGAAAGGTAGAGAGGATTGGGCTGCAGTCCAACACTGAAACATGAACATAAAAATTAAGAATGTACACACAAGTGATGCGAGATGCTTTTTATTGGTTGAAAAGCATGTTTTTTGTATTTTTATTATTTGGTTAAAGTGCATAACTCACTTTTTAGTTTCTCCAGTTGCATAAGAGCCTTGTCTGTGTACTTCTGAGCTTTCTCCAGATAGCCTGCTTGCATGGAGTGCATTACTGTCACCTGTAAAATGGCAAGAAAGAGTATTTAGAACTGTAAACCAATTCCTAATGAAGCATATATTAAAAAAGCACCATGATAGTAATACACAACTCCATCTTGTGTGCAACCCAAATGATAGACAAAAAACAGGGTACTTTCATGTTACATTTGAGAATCCAGTGGTTTTTCTGCTATTTTAAACTTTTTAATATATTTCTGCCTTTTAGACTGCAGTATGGACAAACACAACCAACACACACAAAAAAAAATAAAATAAAATCTCAGCCATCCACAATCTACTGCTGTTTTCAAAGATGATTATTTTTAGGGGCTTTTATGTGGCACAGAAAGAGAAGCAGCATTACCAAATATACGAGGACACACATGTGCTCCTTGGGCAGCCAGTGGAAGAGGTCCGCTGGGTTGCTGGGTAGAATCTCATCATCGTGGAGTGTAGAGATTGTCTGGATGCACTGCTGCAGCTGCTTCAGACATGGCTTCACGCTCTTCACCTGGGCAGACAGGAACATTATGAACAATCCCTTCTTACCACCTACCATATATGCACGCATAACTATCAGTTAATAAGACATTGTAATTTAAACCCCTTGCCTATTTTTTCTAACTCTACCAGACTGGATTGCATACCTGCCCAGCATCCAGGTAGTGTGTGACCTGTAGGACCAGAAAGAAGACCCTGAGGGATTCCTTCTGGATTGGGTTACCCTGCCAGTTTTCTACAATAGTTCCACACAGTGTGAGCAGAGGATGCACCTCCCCAAGCTTCCTCTCCATTAGCAGCAACTATAAAATAAGAAAACAGACGTAGATAATTTGATGTTGCTTTGGTGTTTCAACTCGTATGTAGACACTATAATTGTTGTAAATGTAAGAGTTACTATGCTCTTGCGGTTATCAATGAAAACATTTGCAAAATCTAAGCTTTGTAAGTGTTTATGGTGTTAGCACAAATAAAATTAAGAATGAGACTCACCATCCCTTTACTAAGGAGAAACAATGCCCTAAAGAAATCAAACATATCAAGTCAGTTTTATCCTTATTACATTCTTACAAACAGCTATAAACACTTTATGTTAACTTGTGCAAGTTAACGGCAATGTTTAAATAAAACTGTATGTGTCAAATACAAGGCACTGTAAACCTTGTGTAACACAAACATCACAACATTAGATGAGACGTACCTGGTGTATTCTGAGCCCACCACTCGGGCATACTCCGCTCCAACCCCCAGCAGGTCACAGGCTGACACCAAATCTTTCTCCAGTGTATGAAGTTGCTGAAAGAGACAATAAGAACATTCTTGCCATCACTCAGGGCTCTATTTGTATACATAATATATAAAAAAGCAAAAGCTAACAAAGTTTAAGCATGACAAAACTGTCTCCTATGACTCTCATTTCAATTCAAATGCATATAAAAATGACTTTGATGTACACATTGATGCACATACATACCGCCAACTGGAACAACAGTCTGCAGTGCCAGTATGGTGTCTGCTGTGAAATCTGGATGGCCTTGCGAAGTAGAGGTTTTGCAGAGTCCACCAAATTCTGAAAAGGTATTACAAGGACCAACAAAAAAAGACGAACTTCATTTCCAGTTTCACTCATGAGAAGTGGTAAACATGTGTATGTAAGCTTAAGGTACAGTTAGATAAACACCAACATTACTTACCTGTTGGCAGAAGAGTTCCGACAAAATGCTGGCAGCTTCAAATTTAACATCTTCAAACTGAGGGACTTGTTGAGATATAAACCACTGAAATGCAAAAGACACCAAATGTTAGCGGCGTCATATAGTCGCTGTTTGCAGGCTTCATGTACCATTATTGGTCCAACAGTGGTTAACACTTGGTAAGAACATAAGCGGACGAGCCTGGACTATTATTTACCAAACTACCTGATGATAGCACATTTTATATTTTAACATTTTCATAAATTAACGGCTGTCTAAAGACTTCCGCCGTCCGCTGTTTTCGCTGCCTGCGGCCTACACCCGTCCCCTTCTCCGCCGCATCCCCGCTCTTTCCCAGACCCAGCTGCCCTCACCGCTTTCTCCAGGTGGCTGCGGGCCAGCTCGCTGTTCTTGGTGTGGTGGTAGAGAACCGAGCCGAGCTGCAGATGTGTCCGGGCCTCGATCCTCTGCGGAGGCTTAAATTGAAACACGGCCTGTAAGCAGTGTACACAGAGCCGGATTTTAGGCGGACTGGAGGTTCGGAAATGCTCCGCAAAGCCGAGCAGGGCGAGGTACCAGCGCTCCGGGGCCTCTACGTTTGACGCCATTTTCCCCGACAACAACAAGTTTTTCAGCGCTGTGGCCAGACTCCCGGGTTGCCAGGTTCGGTTACGTACGACCCTCAGGCAAAGCATCTAAAGCCTCAGTTCACCCCTTTGTTATATTTTTTCTTCGTTTTCACGTTTAATTACGTCTGACTGAGAGCTGTTGATTAATTTCTATTTTGTAAAACATTATACTCACAATGTTTAATGTTGCACGCAAAACATACAGTAACTACAAGGAAATGAAGTCAATCGGGGGGACCTGACTACGGTTGATCTACCTTCAGTCGACAGAAATGTAATTAGCTGTTTTGATTATTACTTATTAACTTCTTTGCTTGTCATTTTTCACGAAAACATGTCAACAATTATAGTATAACAACACAGTCAAATGTGATGACTGTGGCCATTGTAACATCTTTGGGTTTTGCACTGTTGGTCAGGCAAATAAACATTTATCCTGTCTAACCAATAGAAACCTTGTCAGCACAGATCTGATTAGTGAATGAATTTAATCGTCGACTTAACAAAACAATATCACGTATCATATTTCATATATTATATGTCTATAAAGTGCTAAATTTGTGAATAAAAGGACAAATTAACAACCAGTATTAACATTAACATGGACGTTGTGGGTAATATTCTATTTTTAATTTTTAAATTTGAATCTTAACATTGATTAAAATATTACATAAAATTACATAAGGCAATGGAAATTTATATTCAAATTCCAGGCAATTAATTGCTACTTATATCCTTCGTGCTATATATGTAGCAGTTTCAAATATCATTACTTACATTTAGTCTTACAGATAAAATATAAACATGTCCAAATGTTCTGTAATGAAGAGAAATACTGAAGAAAGGAAAGTTTAAAAAGACTAAAATAGCGCAGATAAATGTGATAAAAACACCTGGCAACCCAGTGTTGAAGGTAAACTCGCGAGATTTCATCATAATAACGAGATTACTCCGTTGGGTATTGTAGTCCAAAACACTGGTACATGCTGTCCCACTTTCTTTAAGACCTTGAAAAGCCTAAACACGCGTGTGCGCAGCTCCAATAAACACAGTGTGACACTTGGCTTTTACAGCCGTCTTCAGGACACCAACATCGAGGAGAGACCTGCATCCAACTCGCAGCGTGTGACAAGTAATAGGAGGGACGGACCAGCCTCCAGCGAGCCAAAAAAAAAAAGAAAAGAAAAGAAATGTGTGCAAGAATCTGCAGGGCAGCCTGGTGATTTATGTAACACATCGAAGATTTTTAAACACAGACGAAGGTAAACTGCAACACTTTTCTCAACTCGGTTTCCCTGCAGTAACGATGCACATGCCTGTTTATTCTTTCTTTATGCAGCAGTGATCCGCAGTTTATTTATTTGAGGCATGTCAACTAAGTTATTATGTGCACATATTAGGGTTAGGAGAATGACAAGTAGACCAGTGTGTGATGGTTGAGTGTTTATTTTGTTTGGTGCTGTGCTGGAAAATAACGATGGATTGGTCTTTTGTACTGTAATACGCTGTTTACAAGCCAAGCCTGGCTGTGCAGGACATGGGCGTGCGTGTAAGCACGTACTCGGCAGTGCGGATATTGTTTCGTTCAATAAAATGCCTTTGTAATCGTTTCCACGTGTTTTCTTGTATGTTGTCCTCTGCAGGGGGTTTTACCGAATGAGTGACTGAGCGTCTGACAGCTTCGGTAATCTGATGACAACATGGCCCACCGTGTGCACGACCACCAGAGCCGCCTGCCAGTGGCCCAGGCCACTGTGCTGGCACTGCCACCTTCCAGCCAAGCGAAAGTGAGTGTTGTTTCTCTCTGCCTCACTCACATGCTCCAAATTTGAGCTGGCAGAACATTTAACCTGTCACTTGTTTTGACAAGTTAGAGCAGCTAGGATATGGACCACAATTCAAGTTGTTGCTGGGCTGCATTTTTCTTGACATGATTACACAACTGTGGGTAGTATATTGTGGCAAAATCATGGATCAGAAAACATGATACCACACCCATCAGCTATTTGTAAATCTTACAAGTCTTACAGGCAGCGTACATTTGAGCATATATTTCTTTTGAAAAGACCATTTTGGTGTGATTCTAAAACAAACCATACTGTGTGATTCTCAGTGCCAAGGATGTTGTGGTACACAATAGAGCAATCCTAGTACTTCTGAAGGACACTCCATGTATTTTGCTGTAAATAGCAGGGAGGTGACAGATAATCTAAAGCTGGCTGTGCTTTGCCAAGCAATACAGTAGGCAGCATTGAACAATAATAATATTAATCATAACTTATGTTGGCTCTGCTATCGCTGGGTTGGAGTTTGCATGTACTACAGATATGTTGTGTTTTTCACAACATTGACACTAACCTCCTTTTTTACATGAGCATTGTACCAAATATCAGCACATTTTATCACAGATGGGATCAGTGGGTCGGTAAATTGACTGGGTATATGGTAGGCTGTACTAGTTATTTAAATCATCAACTCAATCATTCAAATGTAAATGAATGAAATTCAAAACACTGTATTCCCTCCTCTCATATGTTTATCATATGTGCTGGACACTATATTATTGAGTTAGTGGGATTGTTTATTGGGTTCAGTGTCCATTCCAGCTAAACGATTTTTGTATGTGTGTATGTGTGTGTGTGTGTGTATACACATATACACATAAACAAATTGCTCTGCTTCCAGATGCACAGGTTGGTGTTATTTCTTGTTATTCCGTCATATCAGCTGAGTCACTCAGGCTGTAATCTACGAGCAGATTTCACTGTTCTGTCTCAGTAACGGTGCAGAGGGAGCGCCACCAGAGTGTTTGTGCTGATAAGCTTATGACATGGTTACTTCCTTGTGAAGATCAAACGTCCATGTGATAAATGATTAAACTTACCTTTTTGGTCATAACTACAGTCACCATTGTATGGTCATTAAGATATCTTGTGTTTTTTTTAAAGGCATTGTTAGGGATATTAGTTTGTATCAGTGTAATGTGATAAAATGTTCCCTCAAGTAATTCAGTATAAACATACTGTATCTGTTTCTTCAAACAGGACTTGAGGCCCAGATGGACAGCTCTTGAATCCCTGCTCTGTGGTGCATTTGCTGGGGCAGTAGCCAAAACAGTCATTGCACCACTGGATCGTACCAAGATAATTTTTCAAGGCAAGAACACCATTCCATCAAACTAGCTTTTCAAAAACAAAACATACAAATAATTGGACAATGTGTAATTGTCTTAAATTCTGTTCTGTGTATTACACTACCATTAGGTTTTTACCAGATATCTTATTGACTGTTGTGGTTCTTACTAAGTAATAGTTCATCTTTTTAGCAGATGTTTAACCATGAGGTTCACTGTGTCTGTCTCTTGTTTTTCCACAGTGTCATCGAAAAGATTTTCCACAAAGGTGAGTTCAGCTTTCTGTCCTACCAGCAAAGCAGTTATTCATCATTTAGATGGGACAGAGGTGTGATGTTTATTGCTAAACAATCAATTAGTCACTGACAGAGAAGCAGTTAATGCCAGTTTCTGATTAGTGATTAATCATGTAGCAAATGCATCATTGTAATCCATTACAATCTGAGTATATTTGACTCACGCTATCACTTGAGGATCTGGAAATCATTAGTTATTATATTATATATTATTCTATATTGTTTTGAGTATATCAAACAATAAACTAGTACATTTTAAGTAATTGTGAATTAATTAATTATGAAAATCATCTGTAGTTTCATCTCACAGCCTCATCCACACATTCATAAACATTATAAACATAATATGCAATTATACCCTTAATTACATAACAGAAACATATTGGAGCATGTATTTCCGTTTCTAACCCAACCAGGAGGCCTTCAGGGTCATCTACTGCACATACATGAAGGATGGGGTGTTCAGCCTTTGGAGGGGCAACTCTGCAACCATGGTGAGGGTCATGCCCTATGCTGCCATCCAGTTCTGCTCCCATGAACAATACAAAACCCTACTGGGGAGCTACTGCGGCTATCAAGGAAAGTGAGTTAAGATTTTCTCTTTTAATAGTTTTGATTTTTTTCCTTTCTTTCTTTAAAAATAACAAATCACAAGTAAGTTCGTAGCAATACTATAGCATCATGGCTCTCAAGATGTCACTGGGCAATGAGCCACCTTAATCCAGGCTGACATAACTCCAGCTATTGCAAATTTGATGCAGACATTAGCTGTGTTTTGTGTTAAGTAGTAGATGTTAGTGTGCTGTTCTAAATTGCCCATAGGCGTGAGTGTGAGTGTGTGAGGTTGTTTGTCTCTATGTGGCCCTGTGATGGACTGGTGACCTGTCCAGGGTGTACCCCTGCCTTTCACCCAAAGAGAGCTGGGATAGGCTCCAGCAGATCCCTGTGATCCTAAATAGGAATAAGATAGATAATGGATGAATGTTAGTGTGCTGTATTAGCATTGTTAATGAGCTTTGAACCTTACCCAGGCCTGTGATCTTCCCTGCTGACATTTTGATAAACTTTTATAAATGTGTTTTTAAAATGACTCATTATAGTTAATATTGTCATTTATTTCAGAGCTTTACCTCCTTTCCCACGTTTTCTGGCTGGCTCTCTAGCCGGCACAACTGCTGCTATGCTTACCTACCCTTTGGACATGGTGCGAGCCAGGATGGCTGTCACCGCCAGAGAAATGTAAGTTCCTATCTCCTGTTAGTTACATTTCTAAAACGCCATGCGTTAGTTCTTGACATTGCAACAAAATTGAAACTTGAAGGGTGTAGCTGTTTCTAAATGTCATACAATAATGTTACTATAGAAATGCATCATCTAAACTAGCCCAGTTAACTTTTAGCAGGATTAGTTAGGACTGGCTTTCTCCAGTATGGTTAGCTGTTGCATTTTTTATGTGGTATAAAATACTGAATTACTAAAGTGTTGAAAGATCTAAAATTATTTTTTAGTTACAGTCACATTTTAACCATTGCACAATAATTTTGACATGGTTAAACAGATGTCTGAAAGTCAGATTCACCTTTTATCTCAGGATGGACCAAATATGCTGCATTTTAGCAGCATATATAATGATGTCTGGTTTGCTATTGCTGTTAAATAATGTTTCTGTCTTGTCTGTTGCTTGTTTTTCCAACAGGTACAGCAACATCATGCACGTGTTTGTGCGAATTTCCCAAGATGAAGGTGTGAAGACCCTTTACAGAGGCTTTACCCCCACTATCCTGGGTGTAATCCCATATGCAGGCATTACGTTCTTTACATATGAGACCCTCAAGAAGCTACACACTGGTACACATTAGTACTATTTCTTTTCATTAGTGCATTCAGTTTAGTACAGTGAAATTTTAGATAAATTAAAAATTATGTCATTGAGATGTTGAGCTCTTTATTTCTTTGTCTCTTAATATAGAAAAAACCAAGCGATCCCAGCCGTACCCCTATGAGCGTTTGGCTTTTGGTGCCTGTGCGGGCCTCATTGGACAGTCTGCCTCATACCCTCTGGACGTGGTGCGTCGGCGCATGCAGACAGCGGGTGTCACGGGCTCCTCATACAGCACAATTCTGGGGACCATGCATGCAATCATAAAACAGGAGGGAATTATAGGTGGACTGTACAAAGGCCTGAGCATGAACTGGGTTAAAGGGCCCATTGCTGTGGGGATTAGTTTCACCACATTTGACATCACACACAGCCTCCTACTCAAATTGCATCAGATGGGCTACTTCACCCAGTGAATCAATGGGCAGCTCCAGAGGGATAGCAAAAAGCACAGACTGGAATATGGGATGTGGTCAAGACTGTCATATGGCAATGAAAAGTCTCTGCACTCGCTCAGTGAGGGACCATCCTGCTGCACGCTTCAGGCAGGATGTCAGAGGAGAGGATGAGTGGACAGATGGACAGGAAATATGTTGTGTCAGGTCTCCCTAGAAGAAGAGGTTGCTAACCTCAGTGAAATTACTTAGTTAAATAATATAAAAAGTTAAAAAAAAACTTTGCTAAAAGCTAAGTGAGAAGGAAACTAAAATTGTCAGTCACACAATCAAAAATTTGTTTTGAAATCAAGGTACCATAAAGGTGATTAACAGTGGAACATTGGATAACAAATGTTTTGCTTTTGATTAATGCATTTGGAGGACTTTGTTGTGTTAATAACATAACACTTGCACTTTATTCGACATACAGTGTTCTTTAACTAATTCCTGTATAAACAGAGATAACTTCATTTTCAGTTTCATTGCTTTGAAATTGTATTTTATTTTCATTTTATCACCTTGCTTTACTTTCTGTTTGGACAATTTCAAATAACCAGATCGTGCAGAGGGATGGTTTGTACCTGATAACACATGGGTGGTTATGCAATTTTTGTTTTAAATTTAATGATGGTCCAATGTGAATTTAGCTGAAATTTGATTATAGGATGGTGATTAAGTCAGCAGGACTGCACAGGACCACTGTCCATCCAGTATTTTGATTAGCGAAAGTTAATCAAATATCAGAAATCTGTCTGCCTATTTGTTCTATTTCAGGTTTACACGCATATTAACATTTGATTTTCATAATGTGCTCACATTGTTTTGCAGATTCTATTGCCGCTTTTACTTGATTGTGAAATAAGTAGAAATAATGCTTTCACTGGTAATGTACAATGTACATTTTAATTATACAGTATTTTCCAAAGATGTATGTTTACAGATATTTCAAGAATAACTGATTATACAATAAAATGTCCATCCACAACAACAAGTAATGACTCCTTTGGTCCACTTGAGGGAGCCATATGATAAGCAGAGGTAATTGCACCATCAGCGACGTCAAAGAGCAGTCTTAAATTTAGGAAAACATTTATTTATTGAGAGGATAAACCACTAAACCACTTGAGATGAATCATCTCATTTTTGAGGGGGTCCTCAATTTACACAAAATATACAGCAATAATTGTCAAGCGTACAAAAACAACAACAACAACAACAGAAAAAAAGGATACAGGACAACACATTCATTCACACTAGCACACACAATTTAGATTTGACATTTGAAGATTGTATTGTTATAACAGACACAACAATCCTCAGCCTTCAAAACATACAAACACCAATCTTTTGAAATTTTGCTTAAAAATAATTATGTTAATACCACAGCATCATAACAAATAAGTAAATCTGTGTTTTTCACTTTATTCTGCTGGAAGAATTTACTTAAAAAAGAAACAAATAGTTGTATCTGTCACATATTTACAGGTAAACAGGTAGTGTTTTATCAATTCCAATACTTATTTCTGGCCTGTTTGCAATACCACCTATCCCTTCTTTTGCAGTAGATGGCGACACTGAGTAGCTATGGCTGTGCATCCTGGACTGTAATGGAGGTTAGTTAGGGTCTGATCATCGTGTGGCCTGAACTTGACCTGCCCTCTGCTCATTAAGACACTTTTTTATGTCTCCATTATAGCAGTCTGTGTCAAATTTGTTACTTTATTAATGGCACATAAACTGATTTTTTTTATGTCTATGTTACTGAACAAAATTGTGTGAAAAATAAAATCATACTACAAAACACTACAAAGGCTGATTACATACTAAATTATGGTACAGCCGTCCATTCATTATCTATACCCACCTATTCCTAACCAGGATCACAGGGATCTGCTGGAGCCTATCCCAGCTCTCTTTGTGTGAAAGGCAGGGGTACACCCTGGACAGGTCGCCAGTCCATCACAGAACTGTGATAAAAATGTTTTATTTTATTTTATTTTTTATGCACAAATGATGACAACATTATAGTGAAAATGCAATTTAAAGTTAAATTTGAATTTAAATTTAAAATCTAATTAAAATCATATGCTTCTCATAAATAACATATGTAATTGGTATGTTTATATGAACTATATTATAAAGTAGACCTTTAAAAAAAATCCCAGAATCATGGTCAACAAAAATACCCAGACTTTTATGGCCATTATGATGTAGATGAAAGAAAAATGATTTTCGGCAATACGTTTATATAACTTTTCCAAATTTTCCATTAATCAGGCCTGTTACATTTACAAGCCATACATTTATTTAAAATCCTAATATTAACATTTGTTTATTTTTAATAAAGCTTTACTTTTTACTATAATACTGCTACACTATTTTATTAATGCCAATTACTATTTAAAATATAATAGATTTGTATAATGGTATGCGGCATTCAACAGTAGTGATGTTATTGTGCTCATTCTGTTTGGTTGCACTGCTTAGTGTGCAGGAGCTATGACCTAATCTTAATAGTAGATGAGTATGTGCCCGCTTTGTCGCATTGATGATAGCATCATTTGCCACCCTAAACTGCTTCTCTTTCTTTACCAGCTGCTGTTGTCTCCTAAACTTCACGCCCTGGAGGGATTCTGTTCTTCTTTCATCTGTCCATCTCTTCGTCCCTCCCTATGACCTTGACTTTGAATTATGGGATATCCTGCCACCCTACAGTGTGCAGCCACTCAGCCTGGTATTGCAACAATCGAAACAATACCACTGGGTGGATAACATGGTCGGAGGGCGGGTGCCTGAGAGAAGCAGGAGGAGGGGTGGAAAGATGCTTCTTGAAGGCGCCGTTGCCATAGGTAACCTGGATCTGTGCCAGGAGAGAGGAGTGAACCATTTGCATGTATTCAAATCCTGCATAAATAATTCACTTTGAAGCCCCGGCTGGAGCGCTAGCAGACAATAGCTGCTCACGCAAATGCACAGTATATGGGCGAAAATGTACACAAATGCAGCCTACCCATGCACACATACCCAGCCTGATCCTGTGTGAGAAAGGTGAGGAGGTTATACTGGGAGGCTAAATCACACTCAGATGCATTGAGACACAGGCTCCAGCTGTAACATTATTGAAATGAATCTGTTCAGTTTAGATGAGGCCTTATTGACACAAAACACAATATATGGTGGATAACCCAGCATACAGGGGCTGTTTGACTTTGAGCTTACAGTATTTCTGTCACAGTACAGGTTGTTAAGAATGTATGTTAAAAATAGTCTATACATACACCAGCATGTTCACACCCTTTGTAGGTGCATTGCAGAAGCCATGATAGTTGGCATCGAGTTCGAAGACCTGTTCAGTATTAGCTTCTCCAGCAACTGGCTTCACTGCAGCTTTAATAAATTCACCAGCATTAAAACGCCTTGAGAGACGTTTTATCTAGCATAAACCAGCCTGTAAACGTTTCCCCATAAACTTCCCTTAAAAAAGCCAAGAAACGAGTGAGAAAATATCAAATCACGCTGCCGTGACTATAAAACTCAGTTATGAACAGCTATAATCCCTCCATGCATGCATGCTGATATTTACAAGTGCTGTATGGACGTCATCTTCTCCCACTGCCATCCTCTGAGTTCCCTCTCCCCATAGCTCAGTCTTGTTAATTTTATAAGATCCAGCATATTGCCACTTATCGGCTGGCAGGGTTGTAAAAGCTCTGGGGTCAGTGCATTACTGAGCTGCTGAGCTCCAATCTTCCATTAGAGGGAGTGTTCAGGCTGCGTTGGCCTTCACTCAATCAAATACAGGCTCCAAACGGCTGCTCAAAGTGCAGATGAAGGGGCACAAACACACAGACTTTCACACACTCACACACACACACACATACACACATACAAATGGAGACTCCTTCAATCCCTGGTTCTGAAATTATAGTACACATAAATCTGAGCACATAAATCTGGGCACCTGTGGACACACACACACACACACACACACACAGATGCAGAGTATATGGTTGTTACCTCTCCTCACTGTTTCAAGCCCTGAAGGTGGGGTTTGCATTCATTTGCATCGCGTGTTTGCTTTTAAAGACAGTAAATGTATAGGCATACATGTCTGTACTGCAGCTGAGATTTTCAACACTAGGCATTTGAACAGATTCAACGCTAAATGAGTTGTAGCTTCCCCAGGATCTCTGCATCAGGTGAAACAGATGAGAAGTGAGCAGTGCAGACTACAGCAGCAAGCAGAAAAAAGAATGAGGGAGTACGGCTGATTTAATAGAGATGCCAAAATAGAAAGTTAAATAGAATTTGTGCTTCTTGGAACATGCAGCACAAAATTAATTTTCACAGTCAGTCAGGAAATGAGGTCAGATTTATGCCGCCTCAGTCTGTCAAGGTAGTGTCAAGGTCATAGGAAGTTAAAGATGAGTGTTAATCAAGCGATAGTGCATTCTTTTATCATAACTAAAATGCTAGAATAATTAGAATGATATAGTAAGTTTAATTTTACCTTCATTTCCTTCATTTTCCAACCCTTCTGTTGCCTCAATTGCTGCTGAGTTACTGGGTTTTCTTAAATGTTTTATAAGATAACACATAGATTCTTTATATTAGATTATAATATGTTTTGTTTTCTAAAATAGACTCTTTTGAATGAAAGCTGTAACACAACAGTTGTATTTTTGAATTTTCATATTTTCTGGGTCAGTGTCACGTTTTATTTTTACAAGCTGACTTGTTTCTTCTGTTCCTCTATGTAACTTCACATTTTCGTGCACATACCATAAAAAACTAAAGGGGCAGCCTACCCTGGTTGCAGTGAGTTTATGCCCATTTATAAACATGTATGTATTTCTTCTGCGGGAGTAAAAGCTGGGGGTGGATGGTGGGCGGACGAAAGAAGAAGTCTCTAACAGACTTTGCATGAGAATGGCTGGGGTCCTGTGAACCTTCTGCTCCCTGAGTCCACATTCAATGGCATCACTGCAGTTAGCATGACAAACTAGGCTCCAAGTTCTCGGTCTTCTTAATGCAGCCTACCCCTCCTCAGCCCCCACCCATCCATGTCCTGACTCTGCCATAACCCCCCTTTTGGCAAACCCCCTTAACTTGCTCCTCTGTGTGCACTTTGGTCTAAAGATTTTATGAGGTGTCTCGGGCTACCAAGTTCAGGGGAGCCAGGGAGACGACCCCTGCAAACACACGTAGATATGCATGAGAGAAAGTCAGAAATTATGACAGCACTCATTTTTATATTTGAATTCAACAAAATCAAAACATGAAAACATCTGAAGTGCACGTGAATTTTACTCATGCAGGTTTCAGCTACATAATCAGGACAGGATTTCACAGTCAGCCTTTCATTACATGTGCATATGAGAACAGTCACTGGGATCTGAAATCAGAACACTTACATAAGAATGTAATTTTGTGTGTGCGCAGGCTGGGATGGCCCAACAGTGGGCCACAGCTGAACGTCCTTTATCATCATGCTCGTTGAAGAGAGGCACACATATTTTTCTGTGTTTTATTTAAGTGCTCTGGCTCCAATTATTTTGCTTATTAGTGTTGTTTGTTTATCAGGCATTCATGATAAGCTTATTGTGTTAATTCATTAAGAGTTATTCAGCATCAACGTAATGTAAATGTAAAAGATATACATACAGTTAACACTGGGCTACATTATGTAAATGGTAAAAAAAAATGCATTATATTATGGTGGGTTTAATGCAGTTTTGTTAATCAGAATTGTTTGTTATTGTATATTCTGCAATGACTGTGTAAATGGCCTCGACATAAAACACATATCAATTCCGAGGCCAGTACTCCACACTGATGTACTCTTATGAAGAACAATTAAAATACTATTTAATGAGCCCAATTTGGAAAATTAAACCTTTCTGTATTTTGTAGCACATTACAATATCTGAACAAAAAAAGCTTCAGACTCTCATTTTTAATGTTAATATTTCACAGGAGACTATATCGTTTAACAGCAGCAAAATTAACATGAATATAATGGCAGAATCATAAAATCATGAAAGAAAAATTCGATGAAACAGCTTTAAACCATCATAAAAATATAGGACTTGTTATTATAGCTAATGTGAGCACAATTTGAGCACAATGGTTTCTACTCTCAGATCCAATGGCAACATAATATGTTATTAAGGTAAAATAATTGAATGCGCTTGGCTGATTTGTTTCCTCTACTCTTTCTGTATAATTAATTAAATCTCCTTTGCTTCAAGCATCTTCCTGTGTTATGTAATTTGCCTCCTGAGCAAATTTAACCAATCAGAAATGTCTGTGTGTGAAATATGTATGCCAAAAAAACAAGAAAAAGAAACAGAAAATCTGACATTTATAACAGGAAAATAGTGGGAATGGTTTTATGCACATCACATAAATAGCTTGTTATATATTCTTTTATTTGTGAAATAAACATTTAGAATTTTGACAGCACATTGTTTTGTTCCAGCCGGTTTATGAAAACACATTTAGCTCTTCAAAGAAAAAAAGAGTCAAAGCAAAGGAAAAGTAACTGTCATATATTATTTCTATCCCTAATCTGAGTTTACATGCAGTAAAAAGATAACATAGCCCTCCCTGTAAATTCTTTTGTTTTTACTGCTAATGAGCTCTATGCAGCTCTGGCCTTTGTGTTGTTAACAAACAGGATGTTAGAGACTCTCCACTGACAAACAAACAGCCGAACAATTAAAAGACAATTAGCTGACCCCTGGGGGTTTGTTTAGGTCAATAATGGGCTGCGTTTACAACTCAAAGAGCTGTTACAAACCAGTGTAGTAAACAGGTCAGAAAGACTTTTAAATAACTCTTAGAGGCTCAATCATTTATTTGTGAGGTTAATTCACAAAAACCATAAATATTAATGTTTTCTATTCACTGTATTTATTGTTTTAAATAAGGCACTGTACGTATATGTAGAACAGCAGAAATATAGGAACAATAAAAGATAAATGGGCTACAATTACTTTAGTAGTGATTAAAAAGATGCTATAAAAACATATTAAAGATGAAAATTGTAAATAAGGGTAAGCAGTAAAACAAAAGAGTAACAAGTAATTCTCTTTCATTTTATGCTCGTCTTCACATTTACCAGCAGGAGTGAGCAGGCCTTGCTGTCAGAGTTGTACACTGTATACAGACTGTATGTGACATGATCCGTAACTCTATCTATAGGTGTTATGGTATCATTCCCACCATTAAAGAGGTTTTCCACCTTCCCAATGACCTCCGCCTCGCCTCACAGGACACAGAAAACGACCTGATGGCAATGTCTTTCACTGTACAGAGGCTACACTTAAATGTGTGAGTGTGTGCATGTGTGAGCATCTCTGTGTGTGTCCCTGGGTATGAGGGGCTGGTCACTTTGTGTATACAGACTCCAGTCTCTTTAGAAAGCGTCCAGCCTGCAGGGCCTGGCCTTCTCCCTGGTGAGAGTGGGGGAATCTAGCAGGGCCAGTAAGCATGTATATCAGGCCATCTCACGGCTGGCTGGACGCTCCCTGGGTGGCCCACCATGGTCAATACTGCACTGGTGACTGGACACACAGAATGGGATAATCTCCTACTTTCTTTCAGGTCCATGTGCACACACGCAAACACACACACAATTCTCCTTTTATGCTGGCCTTGCCATGGAGGCTTGCCTGGCCCTCATTTCAGGTCAGGATCAGCAAGGGGGAGACCAAGGGCTGGGTAGCCCAGAGTGAGCGAGGGGACAGTGTTGCTGAAGGAGAATGGAAGAGCCAGAGGGGAGCAGGGAGCCCATTTCAGCCAGAGCAGTGGAGCACACTGGGGCCATTGGGGCATCACCTCTACTGGCTGTTGGGGGAAAACAAAAGGAGATGTGATCCCCACAAAACATAGGACCAATGCATGTGTGGGGTTATGAATGTGTATTATTGTTCAGAGTTTCCTTCAGCTCCAGCAACTCACTTCAACACCCCTGCTGCTCACACACAAAAGTACCTAATTGACACCACAGATTTAGGGCACTAGGTTTAACTGTTCCCCCTCAAACCCTTCAGCTGGAATAATCAGAGTAATCTAAGTGACCATGCTTCTATATCAAAGTAATCAAAAGGATCATGCTTCTCACACCACATCCTAGATGCTACTCATATATAAAGCATCAATAGCTCTCAATATTCTATAAAATGGCCACAAAAAGACCAAAACCCAACAACTTAAGTTATTCTATAAATAAATTCTGACTTCCCTCCCCTGCCTATGACATTCTGCCCACTTTCTTTTTCTGAAGACAATTTTTTAAAAGCAAATCAAAAATATCTTATAAAAGCCTAAATAATTTTCCAAACAACCTGAGCGCTGTAGTGTTTAGCATACGGCAACACAACAGGAGCAAACATTTTCCGAGGGCTGTTTTGAGGACACAGATTAATAGACATTTGATCTGTGGTATTTGTGGAAATAGGTGGGATTGTGGGACTTAAAATAAACTACAGACGTCTATGACACAAGACGGGTACAAGATTTTGGATATACATGAAATACTTAGTAGTAGTCAGTCCATTGTTACTTCAGGTCTTTTCATGGGATTTACTAATAATAAAACAAATACCATTAGATTTATCGTTTAACTATATGATTAGCAATTAAACACAAACAACACAGAAAGAAGGGAAAAAAACAACTGAGACAGTATTTCTTTTCACAAATACTTCAGTTTTATTGAAAATATATATCGTATCAGGACAACACATTTGGCCTTTGGCAAACTCATTTACTGTTTTATGATAAATCAGTTCATTACATTATGAAAAAGATTGTACAAGTAGGCTATGTATGTGTACATAATGTACCACAGAAAGACGAAAGTAATTCATCTGCGACAAAGTCTTGTCAAACTATTTTCTAGTCAAATACTTGAATGTAAATTACAGAGTGAAAAGAAGGACCCCTGGGGATCTCATCCAATCTCCGACCTAAAATTGGTCTCAAATATAGTAATTCATATCTAATGAAACTAATTTTGGAAAATATTGCTCGGCAGCTTCATTTTACACTTCAGACAGTTATTAAATTGATTCAACCTCTAAACTTACCTTAGAAGCAGAACTGACTTACCTGTTCACGTCCACAAAGAATACAGACTTGAAAACTGGTAATCAGACTCTAATGATGTGTGGCTAACTCATTGTTCTTGCAGGTGCAAGAGGCGACATTTTCCATGTGTGGCAGAGGCTAAACATGTTCAGAGAAATCAGCTGCAGACAGCATGTGTGCTCTGTTGGAGTCAGGTCCAGTGGTTGAGGTTTAATCGCTGCTTTTCATCTTCATTGTGGCATTGCTGACTGCCTCTGTGGAGACACAGGCAAACAAAAAGAGATTAGTGAAAAGATGAGCCCATAAACTGTACAGTTAGATCAAAAAACTTATATGATTTTGAGCATGCATAAGTTAAATTAAACATTTATTATATAGGGATTTATCTAAGTTGACTACCACATTAAAGATTAGGAATCACCATCTGTGCTTAAATGACATAACACTCTTTTGCCATCATCTCTCCAGATGCATCAAACTGTTACTGTTCACCACAAATATGAGGCCGTTCATGTGTTTATGTTACGGGTATCCATGTGCATTTGTTTGTGCGTCTATCAGCTGTCTGTATCAATGGTGTACACGACCTCTGAGCTGGCAGACAGTCACGGATCAAAGGTCAAGGTAGAGCCTGTCTGGGCTTCGTGGCTGACCCCAACGCCTGCAGCACAAACGTACAGACACACACACGCTGACACACATACTGAAGGGGGGATGGGTTGCCCCTGACCAGACTAATATCACCTTTGGGATTAGGATCCAGACAGCAATACATTGACCCCAAACACATGCGCGCGCACACATGCACACACACACACACACACACACACACACACACACACACACACACACACACCCACACAATACACACACACACACACACACACACACCCACACAATACACACACACACTGAGTGTCTCAAACACTGGATCTGCTTGGTCATAAAAACAGGACTCAGTTGCGCTGCATGACACAGAGGAGCAGCAGAGATGCTGAGTCTGAGAAGGCCATCTAATTATATTTCAGCACTGAGTTAAAGAGGAGAGCAGAGGAGACTGAGGAGGTTCAAGCGTCGCCATGGTGAGCAGAAAGAGGAGCTAACATAGTGCTAGTCAGCTACACCGTTAATGCTGCAAAGATAATGTAGATAAAATCTGTGAGTTAGCTACAATAGTTAAAATATTTTAGAAAACATAAAGAAATTTAATACGTACAAGCAATTTCACACCAGATGAACAAGCTGCTGGAAAAAGAGCATTGTTCATCACTAAAGCTACAGTATGTGCTCCCCAAGTTTAGTTCTGTAATTGCATTTAACCTAAACACTGATGTAGCTGCTCAAAGTGAAAGCTCAGAGCACCAATGTGGATAAAACAGCATCAGCATGCCAGACGCTTGTAAAAAAAATCACAAATCAAAGTGAAGAGGGGCTGCAGGAGCTCAGCACAGAGTGAAACAGAAAAAAAAGGTCAAATTCAGAGGAACCCATGGGCTTCACTACTAGGCCATCGGGAAAACTCCCCAAATAAGCCCTGAGTGTTAAGCCTACTAATCCCCTGTATTATTGCAACATCTGTGAGGTCTAGAGAGTCTCTGCCAGTGATTAGCAAGACAGATGTAAACAATATCCTAGCTGAAAAGGGGAAGAAAGAGGAAATTGGGGGCTTGGTTGATCTGTATAACACACTGCTGGAAGGATAAGAGAAGTAGAAGCAGATAGAATGTGGAAAATAGAACAGGCAAGGTGGGAGTGAGTGTGTCAAGGCATTTAAGGGAAAAAAAAAGACAGTGTGATTTTGGAAGAAATTATAAGCACAATGTGATTAAAGAAAGGACGTCTATTGAATGCTGTATCATCAAAATAAGTCAGGGATTGATAGAATACAGTTAATTTGGAGGTGGAGGGAGACAGAAGGTGACAGCATGAGGAGAGAAGGAGCAGCAGATTGGGAGACGGCAGACCCAGGGCCAGGCGTGCCCTGACCGGCTGACGAGACACCAGGGAGATGTGCCTAATTTATGCAGAGTTAGGCTGAAGGGCTGTAGAGTGGAGGGTGTCTAGGACTCCCTCAATAGCCTTGAGAACTGAGGGGAGCAGCTATGGGTGCTAGCTGTGAGAGAGCACGAGAGGCATGAGGGAAGGAAGGGGGATGGGTGAGTCTCCTTTTTTGGAGCGACAACGGGTGCTGGGGGGAAGGGGGTGGATGCTGGTCTCGCTGCTCAATTCAGGCGAGGCTGTCCGTCTGACGTCCCATTAAGATTTGGGACAGGACGTGGGGAATAAGGTGATAAAGGGGAGAGGGATGGGAGCAGGAGGGCAGGAGGAGGAAAATGAGGGAGAGGCCTTGCTAAACCCCCTCTCCACTAGAGATGCTCTTTCCCCCACACTCCAGTCTTCTTCTCCAGTCTGGTTACCTATTAGAGCCACAGGGCCGTCTGTCTGCTTCTGTGCATACTAATTTGCCATCACTCCAGCCTTGACCATGAGCAAAGAACAGAATCAGACTAAATCAAAGACAAGTAGCCTGGCTGATGGGTTGGCTGTATGAGAGCTAGAAGAGCACTTTAGCAGACAAATGGGCAGATTTACTGGGCCAGAGCAGTGTATTCTGCTGGTCTTTGCTAAACTGATAACAGATTAAAGTTGCATAACTTTTTTTGGAAAATTCTCATATACACACACACACGCACACACACACACACAAAAATCCTAAAATGAAATTATTTGAGAAAAAAAAATGTACTATTCACGGTTTTTAACGTACAGAGTCATAGTTAAATGCTATTTCATTTTAAGAGAACACCTGATCTAAACTATTGTATAAGATATTTTTTCCAGCAAAGACAAAAAAGTAGGAAGTAGGAATTCTGCACGTCTGATTTTGACATGAACTTAAAAATACTGGTACAAAATATTAGCTTTAATATCGAAATGTCAGTCCCAATGTCAGTTTTGAAAACTCTTCAATGAGGTGTGTTGAGTGTGAGGGTGCAGTACAGTTGTTCTGTGTGAATCCTGGAGAATGGCCAAGACAGTGTGTGCCTGTGTGTGTTGTTCAAGAGGCCAGAGAGAAGCAAAACAGACAGCCAGGCTGGATGACGGTTGAGTCCGGTGATGCAGGCAGACAGTTTAATGACAGTCCTCACCCCTTAACACACCAGCCAGCGAGCGCTTGGCATGCTCACAGATGTACACACACCATATGACATGTGCACATATATGTGTGATATATGGCATGGCGTTTTCTGGAAAAGACACTGCGGCCAGTGAAAATGAAAGAGAAAGAAATCTCTCTGTGTATGACCCTGGAAAAAAAACATGGAAGGGCTAGAAATGACAGGCATCGCATTCTTCTTTTTAAAAATAGTTTTGACTTTGTGCTTTCGCCTAATATTTTATTTTATTTTTTAAGTTTAAACAGAATCCTGCAGAAAACTGTCATTAGCACTAATAAATTAACTTTATTATGGTAGCAGGGCAATGGTTGTTCGTGATGTTTGCACAGGAACAGTAAAGAAGAAAGCTATTCATTGGCACAACAGATGCCATGCTCTTTGTGTTTTTTTGTAAGCTGCGCCTGGCCACAGCCTTGCATCTTATTCAGCAGGACTCACTCAGGTCTGGACTTGGATTTGGTGCCCAAACAAAGACATAGAGCCACCTCATTAAAAAAACATGTCATTGGATCAGGCCTGGGCTGAATTGTGTGATTTTCCCTCCTACCATAAGTGACCGTGACTGAGCGTTGGGCTGAATGAGAGGCCAGATAGAGGCCTTCCAAAGGAGCGCCACGCTACATCCCTATGGGAACCACCCTTTCACAGAGGGGGGCACATTTAAGCTTTGTTGGTCTGTTAACACAGCTTTAAAAAAAAAAAAAAAAAAAAAAAAAAAAAAAACTCTTTATGGACTCAGCTAAACAAACTGCAATGCCTGGTTTTCTTGTGCCAGAAGGAGAAAGTTAGAAAAAGGGGATAGTTAAGAGTGAAGGGCTAGAAAATAGAGTGGGAAAAAAGGACAAAGTTGATTTCTGTTTTCATGGCATATAAAAAAACTTAAAGGAGCGAAAAAAAAGTTCAAGTGAAAAATGTTTTTTTTTTAAATTTAGTTTTAGGTTTGTCATTGAAAAAAAAAAAAAGAAAATCAGATTTAATAATTCCAATCCACCTTTAATGTCCCACCAAAATAAAGACAATACACAGAGGAATCTATATCAGCTCTTGCTGCAGCTAATCCTCTGAACTGAACTTTGCAGTAGTTGGATACAGCAACTATACGCAACCACTGACCAGGCCACTGACAAACTGCACCGTCTCACTGTGTCCTCAGATACAGTCAGCATACACGTTTACCCAGAGGACTACAGACATCCTGCTGCTAAAACAATAGGTTTGTGTGGGCATGTGTGTGCGTGATAAACACAGTCCTGTCTGGGAAACCTGGGCTGGAGACTTAGTCAGTCTCACAGGGCATTCAGGATGACAGTGAAATGAATAACAATGAACTTGCTGAGAGTCAAGTTCAGAATATTAGAAACGAACCAGATCTGAGGAGCACAGCTGTACACAAAGGAACAGTGTGTATACATGTGTGTGTGTGTGTGTGTGCAGCTGTATAATTGTGTCAACACACTCAGGAAATATCTCAATATGAGCACAGCACTGGGCTCCAGAGAAGAGCACCTACTAAGATGAAAAACCCTCTCGCTCTGTCTTTTCCCCTCCCTTTCCCATCTTGATGTGCACATGCAGCAAGGACCCTGTCCTCACTATTCTATTGCAGTCTGCTGCGCGCCTGATGAAAAAGCACAATGACATAGGGGGTGCACGTGCCTAAAGGCAAGAAAACACGCATTTGTAAATCACAGCCCCAATATAAACATAGAGTTTAATAGGGGTTTCTCAGGCGCGTTGGCAGGGGTCCACCTCGCTGTGTGCTTCACCAGCCGCGTTGCACGTTTTACAGGACAAAATGTGACTGAACAGCCGCCACCACCACCCAGCAGAGATGATGGTCTAAGGGGCTGAGAATGCATCTGAATACATTTACATAAAGATTGTGCTACGTTGACAGAGGCACTGCTGAGAAGGCTACATGCTCGCCATTGTCCACAGAAGGACTAATGATTGAAATAGGGCTAAAATAGGAAACATTCAATTTATAAGGGGAAGAATAAGAAGAAGCTGTGTGTTTTTTAATGTCTGCTGGGAGCTCAGCATTGCCTTCTCACCTTTATGTTAATGATAGTATATGAACCAGAAACACTGGCAGGAAAATTATATAAAGGATCGACACTTAATGCAGTACGTTGAGAGCAAAATAAATTACACAAATCATTTTTACATCCTGTGAGATTTTAAATTAGGTTGGTAGCAAATCAGGGCAAGAATAAATTTGACAATTTAGATGAACAAGAAAAATCACTTTTCCTCAACTGAGATGCTGAAATAAACACAATAGCACACAGGCATGTAAAACACAAAAGCTCTTTTTTCCAATACAGAAATCTGATCTCTACATATAATAAATGCCTTAATGTAATCTTACATATGAACATCTCAACCAGATAGTGCAAAAAAAAAATGCAAAGCTATTTTCAACACACTATATCTTTAAATAGGGAAAACTTGTGTTAAAGAATATACCTGGAGGAAATTTTTGCTTCCTTCTGGAAAGGAACTGCAAGGATATATGGCAGTAGAGTGACTTCAAAATACTGGAGATATGAAACCTTATTTCTTAACACATAGCACAGATATTTCAACTGCAGATTGTATTAGAAGATAAACTGACCAGATTTTACTGTAACAAATTTATATAGGGTTCCAGAAACCTTTTAATCAAATAGATGGGATGTAAAGGTGAGCGTGGCCTAAGGTAGGGAGCGGTCTTTGGAGAAAGCACTTTAATTCTGGAAATAAAAACAGGTAGGCAACAGAAGGAGCGCGGTGGAGCCCTGTGATAAACCTCTTGCAGATATAGTCAGCTAGCCAAACCATCCTGTCAGATCAGTGCCCGAGGAGAGGCAGAGGGGGAGAGAGAGGCGGCGAGAAGGGGAAGAGAGCAAAACATGGGTGAAAAGGGTCAGCAGGGAGGAAGGCTAAACCCCAGAAGCAAGCAGAAGATTGTGTGTGCAGTGCATTTATATTTCAGCATGGGTGAGTGTGCATGTGTGTGCATGTACATATATATATGCGTGTCAACCCCAGCTGGGCAGACATTTACTTGACATGCTGATAGGGATTTAAGCAGTGGGTGGGTGGTGTGTCTGACCAAGGTGAGTGAATGAGCTGAGAAGGGGAGCTGGTGGGGATTGGTGGATGATAGGAGGTGTAGAGGGTGAAGGGGGGCAGACACGGCAGACCAGAGGGTCTCACAAAACTGCCGTTACTAAGCTTGATTTCAGCGCGGGTTGAGACGATTAGGAGACGGAGGCAGAAACTGGGAGGAAAACAGGGGGTAAGAGAGGTGGGTTTTTGTAGGAGAACCCTCCAGGCTATGGAAAAGAAGGGGGACTAGTCTATTGAGGTGATGAGGGAAAGCGGGTCTTTCTTTCAGACAGTCTAATGAAGCATAAGTCCCCCATGAAGAATGAGAGCAGGCTACTGCAGGATAGGTTAGCTTGTGCCACAGTTCCTCTCCATTTCTTCCCTTTCTCCTCTTCCTCTGTCCACATCCCCTCTTTCTCCTCTCTTTCTCCTCTCCTTATGCGCTGCAGTCCCTCCTCTTAAAGGGCTTACACAGTTTATTTGAAAGCATTATAACGTGCCGCAAGCCCACACACTTGCCTCTCAAATTATTTGATGAAATGGCAATGATAAGGTGACCAAGTGCATTGGACCAATAAAGAGGATTGCTATTGATGGGCAGCTTCATCAAGAAAATGCGACACATGGCAAAGCAACATATTAAATTAGCAAATGGCCCAGACTAAGCTACAGCACACTATCAAAATAGAAATTTGATGTGGATTGTAAAATGTTGTGATTTATCATGTTTTCTGCATAGATCACGCCAAAGCATTTGGAACAAGGAGATGTAAAGAAGGACATATTGCTGATTGTGGCGTGCACATACAACGAATCCGGAGCCGACATGTTAAATTACAGGAGGCAGCAGACTGAGACAGACAAGGGGGCTGTCAAAGTGTCTGACTGGGTTTGACTGTGTCTGGCAGGGGGTTGTTTGACCAGGGGGTTGACTGGGCTGCAGGACTGATTTCTGGCTCGATTTGGCTCAGGGCCGGCTGGAGGCCGGCCAGAGGCTGACTGAAGGGGGTTGGGTTCCCCTGCTTCTCGGCTCAAGTTGTCCCTGGAGTGAAGCAATAAGAAGCAGCTTATAAAATAAGCAAACACAGAGGCGCTCTACAGACAAGTCAGCCAGCCAGCCGGGAATGAACAGCACACACTCACACACCAGCTCTTTATCCTGCACTGATACCCTCTACCCCACCACCACACACCCCTGACCTTGACCCTTGAGGTCCTTCCTAACGTGTTTCTGAATGGAAGTCAGTGCAGCTGGAGCGTCTAGCCATGAACTAACCACAACCCCCTCCAATGCACAAACCCCTCATTGCCTAATCATTTAGTCAGTTCCCACGCCTGATGACTGGGATGCTGCCTCTGCATCTGAATGGCATAATTTAACATTTAAGATGGTCTGCCATGATCCTGTCTATTCTTTTCTTATTTCAATAACATTTCCAGGGTTTTCTGCTGTATGTACATATTACCTGCTAAACATGAATCAGAATGATTTACTTTTAATTCAGGAAAATTTTCCTTCTTCCCAAACAGTATTATTCTTCTCTGCTTTGCTTAAATTGCATCTGCAGTCTCCCTCAATGGCTCCCTCATATAAGCCATTCAGCTCAAGCACATACTTACACTATATAATGTATGTGTAAGGGTGTTTTTTGTGTGCGCTCATACACGTCATTCAAGGGGGTTCAAACCCCTCCACCTTCACATTTTCATTACGGCCAAATCTCAGGCCTGTGCTACACCAGCGTGGCCTTTTGCCGGCGAGCAGGCAGTTTAATCACACATACAGCACTACTCCATTTTCATTTCCTTTTCATACAGCCTCCATTCCACTCCGGCTTCATAATTCTCCCCTCAGAGCTGTCTAGCCCCTCTGAGTGTTTGCAGCCTGTTGAAATGACATAATCAGTGACTTGGATAAATGCCTGACTGTTTTTTCCCTGAGTCTATAATCAGGCTTGGGGCTCAGTGTTGGAGCTCTGAGGAAACAGCAGCAGCAGCAGCAACAACACTTGACTCAGGAATTACTTCATAAGGAGGGTAGTTTCACATAGAAGATTTGCTTGAGTATCAGTGAAATTTATTTTGGTCTGCTGAGTGCATCTTGACAAATAAAATGGTTGTGGCCACTAAGAGAGGCAGAGAAAGCTCTTGTCTTTAAATGACTGGCACACGGTGTATTTAACAAGCTGATACAGCATTTTTCATGATTAACTGAGAGGGTCCCAAATATCAAATGACTTCGGTTGTATGAAGGAACCCGTCATTACCTCTGCAACAGCTTTTTCAACCTGTCATTACCTGTCATTGTAATAAAAACATGGACCGTTTAAAGTTTTTATGGGTGTCAGTCTCGTACATACCATATATGTGTACAAACTATAATACAATGGAGAAATCAATGCTTTTCTGATCATTTGAGCATAATCTCTTCACAATATAATGCTATTTTGGTGCATAGCAAATAACTAATGCTACGTCGCCACACTATGTGGTCTGTTTAGACGAAATCCATGAATCTATTCAAATTTCATTTCTCGTTTGAATTTGAGCAGGAATATTTGGCCAGTCATGGCAAAGAAAGAAAGACATATGAAACAGGTCAGAATAAATTGAGCGATGGCTGTAAATGCTTTCAGCAACTATTACTTCAGTGGGTGGAACACATTCAATCAATACCTAAGCAAATAAAAAGCAGCGGACAGTCTGAATGAGAAAAGCTACAGTACACTGGACAATAATCACACACAAAAATGAACACTACACATTGAAGTTGCACAAGTATTATTGGTAAATACATAGCAACATATCATGTTTACATAATTTAATAAAACTGTCTAGTGCTCAGGTTTGGGGCCAAGTCAAACTTTACAGTAAATATTTTTTTGCTATGATGTTCAGGGTTTTGGCAGATATTATTCTGACCAAACTGCAATTTTAAATAAAGCAACGCTTTATTGAGAATAACACAACAAAACCGGCATGGCTTTGGCCTTATGGCCTTTCAGAATGAAGAAAGTGTTTCCTGTCATTCTGCCCACCTCCTATAAAGTGTCTCAAACACACATGCATACAAACACTGCTACATTCATGCATGTGCAGTACATCCACCTAAAGTAAGGCCTATTGTACCATCCGGCCTGTTCTCTTTGTGTTGAATTATGAATAATTACAGCAGTGTAGTAACACATGGCTGTAACCGTCATTAGCATAAAAGCTTTCTGCAGGTGATGGTGTTGTGTGGCGTGTCGTCTTTTTTCCCCTGTGAGTCGGAGTGAATGGACACATTCATATCTGCATGACACAAATGTGTATGTGTGTGTTCATACAGACTGTGTGCATGAGCAAGTATGTGACAAATATGGAGGCTGACTTGCATACATGGCCGGGTGTTATGATCATCTGGTGCTTGTCTCCCCTTGTTTAGAATATGAAAATAGAGATAACAACAGCTTTTTCAACCTGTTCTTACCTCAAAATCCAAACAAAGTACCCTTTTTTTCTTAGAAAGACACCCACCCTTCTGGGCTTGTTCTCATGCCTCTAGCACCCCTCAGAGGACCCCACCCTCCCATAGTGCCCACAAGTAAACACACTTGGGCACATATCCAGTTAAATGATTTCATCTATTTAGAACTACTAAAGTTGTAAAGCAAACCTTCATTTCCACAAGATGTATAAACCTCAGAAAAAAAATCTACTAAATAAAAACACTATTAAACAAATTATATCAATTCATTGTAGCTCTTATGGATCACTGGTGCGTCACTACTAACTCGACACTCCACTACCAGATTTAAGCCCGCCCGTCTTCTTGAATGCCATTTTATCAACAAATGGATACAGTAGCCTGCAGCCCCTCCAGGTCAACTACAGCTGGGGTGGGCTTTTACACTAACATGCTCCACCTCAGCCTCATCAGTGTTACTGTGGACTGATTAGACAGATAGGGAAACACCAATATAGATACCCCACAAGTTTCTCAAAAACAAAACATATTTTATGGTATAGTATATTATAGAGGTTATACTGTGAACATCTATTTAGAATTGTAGCATAAAATATGTTAGTGGTATGACAATGCACAACAACGGTATGAGGGATGGTTTAAAAGGATAAGTAACAACGTCACTGTCCAACCTCATTCTCACTCTATGTTCACTCTGTTACACAACCACACAGAAATCCACAAGACACGAGCATAAAATAAGAACAGGAACAAAATAAAAACAATAAAAATATATATACGATTTCAGAGGTGGCTAAGACCCACGTGTCTTCAAACAGTAAAGGGTCAATGTACACTGTTAGTCCTCTGTCATGGGTTGTTTCTGAGGGTTGGTGACCGGGTGTGTCATCCTCCAGTCAGTGCTGTGAAGTTCAACACTAGACTACTATAGACCAATAACAGATACCATACAGCAGGTCTTCAGATTGGATGATAGCCTATTTCCAGGACAGAGACAATTCACCAAAACACTCTCTTCAATAGTTAGCAATGACAGGTGGAAACAGCCACAAATGCCACGGGATTTCACAATGAAACGGACAATTGCACAAACACACACAACTACAGAGCACAGAGACACATAAACACACATATGTCAATGCACAACAGCAGCAACGGATGCATCAGCACAGCTAAAACCACATTAAGACCATAAAGAACCAATACATCTCCCGTTCCACGTACACAGCCCATATCCTGCTGCTTCTGCACTGATACCCCTGATCCCCCTGCGCTTTGACAAGGCGTAATAAAGCCAGTATGAAGCGCCGCATTGTGTGGGGAGAACACAATGTTGCATGCTGAGTGCTGTGAGAAGGGCGTACACCATTGGGTCCCACGGCGCAGCAGCGCACCAGGGCCTATAGCAGGGAGTGCTGAGCATGCTAATGAGGTCATTATGTTTTGCCTCTCCCTCGCTCCTGTTCTCCTTTACAGTGCAGGCTTTGCCTGTCAGAGGGTACCCTGGTAATGCAGCCAACCACAGATGTCACATATGGCACAATGAGAAGACACATGAGCGTCTCTGAGAAAGATGAGGTGACGCTCCATTTTACAGCTAGCATCAAGAGCTAGAAAATGGCATGAGTGATTTGCATATAGAATAAAGTGAGCTTAAAGAGAAGTAAGGAGGAGGGCAACAACAGCCAACATTCATTTGCTAATTGTTCCTGCTGTGTATTCAATCAGCATTGCGCTTCCTTTTTTTTTTTCCTTATACGCCAGTGCTATTATGTACAGCCGAGGGTTATGGGTTAAGTATCAAACATATGCAAATGCAATTACAAGATATTTGCATAGCCGTTAACAATTAGAGGGCAGATGGCAAACAGCGGGCATTAACGAGACCGAGCGCCATCTTGGCTCTGGGAGACAGCTGGCAGACAGGAATCGGCCATTTTGTAAGCATGGGTCGCTGCCAGGCTGAGGCATAGAGAAGCGCCAGTCTCTTTGTGTGCCAGGAGATTGGCAGGTGAAGGGGAATCATGTTTTAATACCCTCAATAGTACAGGCAACAAGTAACTCCTCCAACAGTCAGTGACAGTATAGCCCAGGGCTCCTGTTGAGAGCTGACTGATGAGATCAACAAGAAAACAACGTGTCTGTGTTCACTTTTAAAACACACATGCTGCTCTGAGCAGAGATGATATCCTAACAAAGTTATTGGAAGTCGAGTTATCTCCTTTAATCTGCTTGCATAGTTCAACACTGATATCACAATCCTTTAATTATTTTAGTTATATTCATCTCAGCATCAACAATTAAACTGTGATATTGTACTCACCAAGAGTTGTGATCCTGTTGTAATCTCTGTAGGTTTTCATGTTTGGAAAGTTTTCTCTGTCCTGTAATGTCCTTCCAAGTCCACAAACACATCTTCTGGCAAGACCTCTCAGAACTAAAGTTTCTGCAGGATAGTTCTACCATGGCATTAAAAATATTCTCCTTTCTCCTCACAGTTTTCTTCAGAAAGCCTTCACCACCACACTGATGTTAAGCCAAATATTTTCATTCCTGAGAATTTTGCCAATTTTCTTTAGTCACTGGCAGTTTTGCTGAAACCTCTGAAGAGCAAGTGTCTTCGTGGAGACTACAAGTGTGGAGAAGGACTACTGAAGACTGAGTCTAAGTAGTATCAGACCAGAGGAGAGGGACACTGAACAGGTACTACTACTACTGTCCTTTTCATCTCATTCAATTAGCAGCCATTCACTTGTGATGCCATGGGATCCCTGCTGCACAGCAGTAAGTGGACCTCAGGTGCCATTTCCACACGGAGAGAGACAGAGAGGTATGAAAGCCTGGGCCCGCCTTCCTCTCTTCAACCTTATAGATCAATACTGCACTGCCATATCCTCTGATGGGAGCTGCTGTACTGAGGGTAAGAAAATCTAAGGCGAAAAGACAGGTTGTGTCTGATATAGAGGATGAGAGAAAAAGTTCAAATTGTCCTTTCATCCTGGCTCATGAAATCTTAGGAATCTTGCATGCTTGGAAGTGGGACTGAGCAGAAGCATCCTGTGTACAATCTCAGATAGAGCTTTATTCAAGCATTTAAGGTGGAATGAGTAATAGGACAGAGGGAACTGGAAGAAAAGAGACCTTTGACATTCTGTGGTATTCTTCTTCCATTTCTCTCCCTCCCTCATTGTCTCAGTGTCTCTGACAAAGTTTTATCAAGTGGTGTTGGACGCTACAGAAACCCCTCTGGCTGAACCACACACAAAGATTAGTTCTCTCTCTCTCTCTCTTTCCTCTTCCCTTTTCTCTCTGTCTCACACACGTGCACATACTGAACCATACACTGCGTGTGGGGTGGTTACAAGGTTAGGGCCCTGGCCCTGGCTGATGCTGGGACTGTTGGAGAAAGATAGAAGAAGAGATGGAGAGAGGAGCTGGGAGTAGTGGTGGTGGTTGGTCCCTGGGCTCTGAGGCCTGCAGGCAGTGCTGGGCAACCTTTGCTAGCCTCTCTCCTCCGTATTGATTTCTGCTGCTCTGCGCCGCTCCACTCTGCCGCGGAGGCTCCTAGCCAGCGGGGATGAGAGCTCGGCTCACCCGCTTCACCTGCCTCTCTCCTGGCTTGGCTGGCCTAGCCTGCCCACTCTGCTGCAGCTTTGGCTGGCCCCTGCCGGCTTTCTGGGACCCCTGAATGCAGCACTGGGGCCACAGAAGGAAGACAGCAAGAGAGCCCATGGCGATCCACAGCTGTGTTCACCTGCTCTGGGTTCATCCGCTTCCAACCACCTCTTCGAACTGCTTCTTTCCTTCTCTCCTTCCATCCTTCCATCCTTCCACCCACTCTGCTTTTCTTTTTCCTCCTCCACTGCCTCCTCCTCCTCTTCCTCCTGCTGTACACAAACAACCAGAGAGAGATGGAGAAAAAACAAGTTAATCTTAACTTTCAGCATTTTACCCACTCTGACTGTCAATCCTGGTCTTTGATCAACGACGAGTCGGAGGTGAGGATTCTGGCATCCTCCCTCAGCCAGTAATATGAACCTGCTAACCTTAGAGAGCAGAAACTGCAGGGATTGGAGGCCTGAGAGTTAAGTGTGTCAGGCATAGAGATAGTGCCTGCCAAAGGTACTCTTAGCTATTAGACTCTGATGTGCTGCAGATAGCAAAATATGGTGAGAGTGGGCCCATTATAAAAATCACCACTGCGTCAATAGAATACATTAGAAATATTTACAGGAAAAGTTTTTCTTCAACATCTACCCTCCTTTGCTCTCCCTTAGCAGCACAAGCACACAGTGTGTTGTATTTATTTTTCCCTGAGGGTTATGAAATAACAAAAGCAACATTTAAAACTGACAGGATAGTTCAAACTACCTTTCCCTCACTCTCTTCTGTTTGCACCATAGTGTGAAGGAATGGAAATGTTTTGGCCAGACCAGTGGTGCTCTATAGAAACTTTGTCAAAGAAAACATCTCAGCTTTTGTATCAGCCAGAATTATTCAAATGGATCCAGCAGCCCTCTTCTTATGATAATAGCAGCTGGGGGGACATTTCTTTGAGGATTCATGGTCCTATTGTACTCTTCAACAGAGAAAGAGCTGTGGTCAAATTCAACCCCCACCACCTCATACTGCACCACTGCATCAACCACACGATCTCCAAAATATCCTCACCACAGCCACCACAGAGCCCTGACAGTCCTTCTGTCCACCTTTCTCCACCCCTTTGCAGACCAGAATAAGAGACTAAAACCTACGGGCAGACTGCCAGGGGAATAGAGAAGTAAAGTTCTGAGGTTCAGAGTCAGTGGGCCGGCAAGGCTTTGGAAGTAAGAGCTGTCTGTTAAGGCAAGAGCAAAGGGGGTGCAAGAGTGGCATGGGGGAGAGGGGCTTTACACTGTTGGGACAAGAAAAGCAAGTTTGGGAGAGTGGGGCGAGTTGAGTTAGGGGGACATGGATGGGGACCAGGGGTGCGGTGCATGTCTCAGACACAATAATACTATTCATTGGGCTCAGACATGGGTGTTAACTCCCCTCTGACAGAGCACAATGGGACTCGGCAGCATTCAGGCAGCCTTGGTGATATTGTTAGTTCAGGGCTGCATTCTCCCTGCCGCAGGATAGAGCGTCTGCATTGTACCCGTCCAGCAGGATGGATGGAGGGAGGTTTGAGAGGTGAAAGGCAAAGAAAGAAAGAACAGTACGTTTGTCTATCTGTCAGTGCTGAAGGAGAGAAAGGAAGAGGGAATGGGGTGGAGAAGGTGGGGAGGGGTGATAGAGGTGATGGCATTGGGGGTGTTTTTGCCCCATGGCATTGGACTTGTTTGTTTCAGGGGAAAAAATAAAAAGGAGAAACTGAGACTGAAAGAGACTGTGCAATAAATATTACTCAAGCAGCTGAGTGCAGGGCTAAAGAGGCATTAAAGGGGATGGGGACACAGCTGGAGTGAGCAAGGCATGGTGGCATTTTTATGGGAAAAAAAAAACACAGCAGGTTTGTATGCTGTAGAGTTTAGATGCATTTCGTTCATACCCCTTAAAAGAGGTATGGCAGAAAAAGAGTAGAGCAGGGGGAATGACAAAATGTGGAGGCTGCTGCCATTTGTGACTCAGATGGGGTGACATCGAACTACTGCAAGACCTACTTTCCCAGAGAGGAAAGGAGAGAGGAGAGCAGAGGACAGGAGAGAAGAGAGAGGAGAGGAGAGGAGAGCAGAGCAGAGGAGAGTGAGGAGAGGAGAAGAGAGGAGTGCAGAGGAGAGGAGAGGAGAGGAGAGAGAGGAGAGGAGAGGAGAGGAGAGGAGAGGAGAGGAGAGGAGGGGAGAGGAGGGAGAGGAGGGGAGATACAGCAAATTCACAGGGAGTAGAAACTAAAAGAGTCACACCAGCACAGTAGGGATTTGAAAATGCAGTCTGTGACCTGGACATACACAAGTGAGGTTTCCATCTAAATGTAGTGCAAATTGTAACTGAATTTCCAGAAGAATTGCCAGGGGAAAATGTGCCTCAGTGTATTTTTCCATCCACTGCTGTAAAATATTAGGAGTTCTGCGCATCGATGTTGAGTGCCAAAGTGCACCAGTCAAACCTTGAATGGGGGAAACCTAATGTGATGTGAATATGGCATTTATGCTTGTACCCTGTATTCCTCTGACAAATGCTACAGTCTCCTTATTGTCTCTTTGATGTTTTCATGTGCCGCCATTTTTCTCATCAGTGGAGTGGAAGCTTTTGTGGATGTTCAAGTCACATCATGATTTATTTGGTAAGCCCTTTTCCATTGCACTTTGTCGCATTTTGTTTTTATCTTTACATCAGCTTTTCCACTCCAGCCTTTATGCGCAAATTGAAAATGCACATAAAAAGTGGTGGATGGAAAATGCACTTATAGATATTGCCTTTAAAGAAACATGCACTCCTGAACATTAAACTCCTAGGCACTGCCGCTCAAGACTCATTGACACGCATATTTTATAGACTGAAATATACCTAAGAACAAACGTGGCGTTTTGATAAGTGCTTAATCAGTGAAGCCATCTTTAAATAGAAACTCCAATGATTCTTTTGTTTAAACGTTTCAAATGTAGAAATTTGCTGCTGTGATGTTAAAATGTTACAGAAAACATCCCAGTGGGCTCTACAAAATTGTGATGGGTTTTCTGATCTTATTCAGCAAGAAATAAATAAATTCAAAGACACAAGGAAGTATAATGCATGGATTTACACACATATATCTGATCCCTTACTCACTACAAATAATATACAACCCATATTTGCACACACGCATACACACACACAGATTATCACTGCTCCTTCTGCACAAAACCTGCTTTCATGAACAGTACTTTGTTTGTTTCCCCTCTGGTAAACTCTGACCAGCGGTTCCCATAGCAACCCTACCTACTTGTTCACACTGTGTGTGTGTGTAAGTGATGTGGGGGTATGGGGGGGTGGAAATATGAATCAAATGATCCATTTAATGTAAATCCCGATAAAACTCAGCTTCAACAAGAACAACTTGATGTGTGTAGTCTAGATCAGACCTCTAAAAGTAGTAACAAAGCTAAACTTTCACCCAAAGCTAGGTAAAAAAAAAACAGCAAACAGTATATCATATATATATATATATGTATATATCATAGGTAAATCATAGGCTGCTGCTATTGATCATTTGTGGAGTCGAGTATTCTACCGAATATTTCAACGATTACTCGAGTAATCGGATAAAATAGACTTTTGCATTTTTAAACAATACTATTGTGTAAACGACATGTTACCTTAAAATGATGTTACCTGGGTGATCCGGTCTGGTTCACAACCGGTTGCTTTCTGTTCAGTTGTTGAAGCAATGACGAAGTGCTGTTGTGGTTCACCAGTTCTACTTTACAACACACACATTGCACCGTGTTGTCATCTTTTTTAAGTTTAAAACGATCTCAAACTTTGGACATTTTCTGCCTTTTACGGACGGTTTCGCTCTCCCTCCATGGCACCAACTTTTGATACGGAAATGTGTTGTGCGCCAGTGATTACGGTCCGTGTGGAATAATGATCCCTATGCGTGCAGGTCCAATAACGCAAGTTATAGAATTTGCTTCGCACCCCTATATATATCATACATAATATCATACACACGCACCCCTATTCCTTGTCTGCATTCACTGCCAGCAGTCTGAAGCCAAACTGACCTCCTTAGATAAGGAAAGATCCAGCAGTGAGATTCAGGGTTGTCTGGCAGGCAGGGGCAGGCCGGGGCATGGCTCTCGTCAGGGGACTAATGCCCCTCTGGGGTGGCTAGGGTAGTGAGGGTACTGGCTTTTGTCCCTGGTGTGGGGATTACACTTCTCAACCAGCACAGACAATGTACCCCCTTCCTGAGATGGGAGGACCAACCTGCTTCCTACCAATGATAGGGGCAGTCAACTGATCACTAACTTAATTAAGGACAGAGGAAAGTAAGTGAGGAGGAAGGGTGATGCAGAAGACAGAAAGAGAGGCTAGAAAGAGGTCAAGGCTGCGGTGATAAAAGCAGGGATAAAGAAGAAAAAGAGAGTGCAGAAAAAAGCAGTGCAAGGTGGAGAGGGACACAATAAACTAAGTAGAGGTACAGAGTTAAAAAGAGAGCAAGGGGAAGCAGAGGAAGGGTGAGGAGAAGGCTTCTCAAGCAGAGGATTAGGGGAGAGAAGATGAAAGGATCAGGTCTAACAGAGGACAGCAAAAAGGCCAGGAGAGGTGGCCAAAGCTGGGAGACCAGCGACTTAAACTGTAAGCAGGGAAATCGAGTAAAGAGGGAGGAAAAAAGAGGAAGAGAGCTCATGTGTCCATGACCTCAAGGCACTGGTGAAGGAGTCACTCAAGGCCTTTTTTCATAACAGGTGCACAATGTTTCCTATTTATGCCACAGCACACGTACCTATTCAAATCCAATGTCAAACACAGCAAATAATTCCATTACTGAGGACATTAATGGAGGATATTTAGGGGACAGTTAGCAGGCCCAGGTAGCATAGCTTAGCCCCACTGCAGACAGATATAGCTCTGCAACACTTAACAACAGGGATTTGGCAGCACTGTTGATTGAACATGCCAAATCCCATTTGTCGGAGGGCTGTGCGCGTTTGTATCAACACTGTAACCTTGTGGCACCGTAAAAGGAGACCTCAGTGTGTATGTGTATGTTTTCCTGGTGGGTAGGTGGGTGGCACAGTTCAGCTGGATACGTGTGTTGGTCTAAGACCCATTCCTCACTATCTGTTCATCCTTCTATCTATACATCACCGCCTGCCTCGATTCCTTCCCTTCACAAAAAAGGGTGACAAGAGATAGAGAGGCTTTCTCCTTTTCTTGCTTTCCCTCCCTCCCTCCTGTCCTCCCCCCTTCCTCCATTCCTTCCATCCCCTATGGTAGAGCTGCCAGACAGGAGTGCTCAGCAGCTCTCTGAACATTATTGATCCTGAGAGCAAGCCGGCCAGGGAGTTGGCGTCTCTCCCCTCTCTCTCTCTCCCTCTTTAGCTCACCTCCCTCCTCCCAACACAGCCTGCAACTTTTTTACTCACACCCTCCCTCCTTCACTCCCTTCCTCCCACCCTTCCCACCTCTACTTCATTTATCAAGGTTAAAGAACCCTTATAAAAAAGGGAAAAGGGGGTCGCCTGGACGTTATCTGACTTCATGAAAGAAATCCCCTCAGGCCACTCCACTAGAGGAGGATGCTCTTTACCAGACCCAACTCTGCACACACATGCAGCACACGCTGTGGCACCAAACGGCAGCCCACTCATAGCCTGTAAGAAACAGAAAGTAGCATGTCCAGCTTGGAATACAGTAGGAATAAGGAGGATCAGAGAAAGGACAAGGCAAGAGGACATTAGAAAATGAGACATGTGAAGGAAGATAAACACCAGCCAGAGAAATTCTTCACAGTCTAGCAACACAAAATTTGATGCTGGAACTGAAGCAACTGGCAGATAATTAAAGAATTCTGATAATCAATCAAATTAAATTTTTAATCATAAAAGCCAAAACATTATTAAATGTGACTTTTTGTTGGTTTCACCATCTGTGCAAACTAACTATTCACTATGCTGTGCCTTCCTTAGTTACTGTTACTGTGATTAACACGCTACTCAAAATTCTTAGTAATTTATGCAACAACAGTCCATTGATTTCAGACAAGGGCAGGCTTTTCATTTCTTACTCAATGGCCATTAAGCTTGATAGTTCAAAAAGTTTAAATAAGTGCAGCATTACCTCCGTAAGCTTGGTGAAAACACTGTCACTAACTTTCCATGTTGTCAGCTGACTAAAGGAGGAATCTTGTAACACACTTTTTAATCCAGTACTTCCAATCCGTTTAAATGCAATGTTGTTCTTGTTACAGACTGTAGATGCAGTATAAGAACTGGATCCAGATCGCAAAGATAGTGCCCACTCACATGAACGAACATAAGATAAAGCCGTCTATGTCTGGGTATAGTCCCACATTGTGTAGTTCACTGCACATGTGCATGAATGTCTCTGCACAGACTCCATCCACTCATTCTCACTTTACATTGAGATGACATCATTAAAATTCAAATGAATATTGAATGATGTTTTTAGGCACTGGGAAAGTTTTACAAATATATATAAACCTATATTCGTTAAAATGTCATAATAGGAAGTGTATAAACTGACATTGCTTGCGGTGTGAGGTCAGTTGGGAAAAGTGCATTTTGCAATGTCTTTCCATATTTTATAGACCAAATAAATAATCTATTTAAAGAATAGATTATTTTATTTATTTACAGTAAAAATTGCTGATTACTTGATAATGAAAATAATTATCCCCATTTTTTTATGATTATACATAATGAATATATAAAGCCTCTTGGTATGATTTAGTAACACTCACAGTAATTTGCTACATCTAAAAAATACTTTGAAGTGGAAGCCTTCTTACAAAGTAGTACCAAAATAATAGAACAAAACTATACCTGGAAAGTTAGTTCGCACAAATCCACCAGATCTGCACATTTTAAACCCCATAATGCATCTGTAGAGAGAATAAGCTACAGTTTCTGCATTTCCAGCCTTTAAGAGACTGTAGCAGCTATTGTCCCTGTGTGTAAAAGGTCTGGAAATGGCTCTACATGTGGGGTACATCCTGTCTTCCATTGTTACTGCTTTCATTCTCCCTTATAAAGCCCTGCCTGCACTCCAGGCTACAACAGTCAGGCAAATACACACAGCAGCACATTAAAGAGCCATACCTTCCCCTCCCTTTGTGCTCAGTAATTGCCACAATGCATCTTCTCGTCCAGCTAATTAAGTGAGTCTTTCCCATTGTCTCCCAATACTATCACCTCTTCACACAGCCAGTGAGCGAGAGAGAAAGCCACAGAGAGAGAGAACGTATTAAAGCAAGAGATGGTAAAAGCAAAGACCTGGAAGAAATACAAAGGCAGGAGTCCAAACAGAAAGAGGATGAATGACAAAGGTCTGTGTCCTAGTAAATGTTTACCAGTTGAAAATGTGCCTGTTGTCTATGCCGGGCTGTAAACATCACATTACTGCTGTATATATTAATTCTCCTTAAAGTCACTTTGGGAATCAGGAAAAAACAAGTTTAACATTTAGTGTGTGAGCAAAGCAATAATAAAAATTGAAAACATGGGTTTTAAAAGGTCCAGAGCATTTTCACGAAGGCTAGATGCCAAAATAAGTTTCAACTTCTGCGACAGGTGCCTGAGATCTATAAAGATGATGTACTTAGCGGGAGTGAATAAACTTCCTCTGGAGTGTCTTCCAAAGGCTTAAAGTCCCCCCTTAAAGTCCAAACTGTGTTTTACTCGCTGTTCCTTCACTTGGATGTTTGACCTTCACTGTTCAGAATGATGTATGTGCAGGGTTTGACACTAGAAGGCTGTTTGCACTTTCATCTGCTGACAGGGGGACGTTTCTCTGTGCTCACATTAAATCTCAGTTTAAAATGTGTTTATACAGAGCACGATTCTGTGACACCAAAACAAGTTTGGAGGCTAATCGTGGTCCAAAAAGCAATTTATACAAGCATGATGTGGAATAACTCCATTGCATACACACTGAGAACAGACTGCACAACAAAACTTGTGTTGTGTAGTTCAATGAAAAATATCTGCATATTCATAGATTCTGGGTTTCTTAATAAGGGAGAAGTAGAAATAATTTAAATAATTTTAATGAGGTCATTGATCTTTCTTTAGTGAAAACTACACCACATTATTTTACAAAGTAGGTTGTTTCCTTTTGTGTTCATTTAGTCTTAAAAACAAAAATGTACTGCTAGCACATCCCACACAAAAACAAGAATAATTTACAGGCCAGCTTCACTATATAGCATGACATAAATCACAATAAAAAAGATGAAAGTGGAGGAAGCATTTTTGGACTAGGTCCAAAAGTAAGGCAGGGTATTTGGACTGAACTTCTACGCTTAAAAAAATACAAAAGAAATATTCTAAATTTCACTTTGTAGGTTGAACTGTCACATAACTTCACAAACACCAGAATTTTTCTAAATTCATTCTGAGAGAGATATGCATTTTGCTCATCTGTAATATTCTAGATATCGACTAAGAATATTTTAGCCTCATATTGCCATGACTTCATTTCAGAAAAAAGTAAAAACAGGTGTTTTGTTTCATCATCTCACAGTTTGGACAGCAGGACAAAGACCAACAAACTCATCTAAATTCCTCTTAGCTTTAAAGTTGCTAGGAGAATCCCACACACACACACACACACACACCCAAAAAGACCCCACATGCACAGACACACACTTGTTCAATTCTCAAGTCCGCTCACTGACCTCTTAGGCCAGACGCTCTCATCCTAACACACCAAACACCCCCAAACTCTTGCCTCTAAAAAAAAAAAAAAAAAAAAAATCGCTTCCCAACCCTCAACTCCTCCTTGAACCTCTACCACCACCACTGCCACCTTTCCATCCTGAATGCTTTTCCTTCCCACACTCAAGTTCTTGTCAAAGCCTTGACAGACAGACAGACAAGTAGGGTGACATCATGGTGCAGAGGGAGAGACAAGGAGAGGGGGCTGCCTGCCTGTCTGCCCCCAGAACCCACACAATACAGCAGGGCATCTGGCACTGCGAGGGAGGGGGGATCTGTCAGGACAAAGCATTTACATCCCCCTCCCCGGAATATGATTATAGTTTGTAAATGGTGTCTGAGACATAACTGTGAGGAAAAAAGGGCAGAGATGTGATGGTGGATGACACGGTTATGGGGGGTATACAGTAAGGACACCACCAAACATACTGTGTTAGTCAAAGAATCAGAGGACTGGGAGATATTCATGGAAGCTTATGAAGTGAGAAAAACAGACAAGTGGAAGTAATGCTTAAAAATATATATTTTTTTCTTCTTCTTTCTTTTTTATTGTTTTTGTTTATTCTTTTTCCTGCCAAACTGAAATTCAAACTGCAGGGAGGACAGGTGCAGTGGTGAAATCATGTGTGTGTGCGTATCTGCGCACTCCACTTTCAGCTTGTTAATTCAGGATCCACAACAAAACAATGGTGCCAACAGGACAGAAACCAGAATCATAGTACATAGTGTCTCTGCAGCGGCCCCCACCGCTGTCTTGAGAGGCCGTCTGCTTGCTGTGTGCATACAAGTGTATGTCTGTCTGTGTCCATGCATAAAATAAATGAGCTGTGCGTATGCATTGTGCGAGTCCACAGGCCCAGTGTATATATTAGAAATGCAACTTGACCCTGGCAGGCTGAAGCAGGGTTTCTACGTCGTACTGGGCGTGGGAAAAAGGGGAGACCTTTCTTCACAGCTGCTCCGGCCGTTGCATTAAAGCAATGGAGGGCCCCCCACCGTCACCCCACCACCATTGCCGCCGCCCCAGCCTGCCTCTTCCACTAATGCCCCCCCCATTCCCATTCACTCTGCAGCCTGCTGCCTTTCAGCAGACCCCCATCCCTCCCTCTTGTGCTCTGTCCGTCACCCTGCTGCCCCCCACCATCACAGCCACCACCAAACCTTAATACAGCCACCTCGCCATTCAGTCACTGTGCATTGAGATGCCAGAGACCTCTGCTTTAAGGAGGTTAGGAAAAACAACACAGCCAACTGACTAATGAATTAAAGCAACTAGTACCAATGCAAAATAATTAGTAATGCAATGTCACACTACAACTTATGCTCAAAGCTCAATGGGGTTTTCAGCTTCAGTAAAGTCATTTTTGTTAGAGTCCATAGTTATTTTTCTTGCTCCCACAGTCTCTTTTTCCTTCTCTGAGCTCCTCTGCAGAAAGACTTTAATTTATGTTAACATACGCCACTTCAACACTCAGTGTCTACCATCACCTCACACACACACACACACACACATTCACCCCCTTTCACCACTTCCCTCCATCCAGTGTATTCATTTGAAGAGATTTATTTCCTATCAAGCCACATAATGCAGAGGGTATAATTTAAATCAACTTTTTCAAACAGCCAAGCAGTGGTGTTTATGCATACAAATCTAAAAAGCCTGGTAAAGAAATAATTCCCAACAAACAGTGGGCTGTTAAAAGTAGATTGCCAACTTTAAGAAGCCATGGGTGGGCGGTGGGTGTTTGGTTTTGCCATTAAAGATAACCTATTACTTATAAACCTCAGAATCAGTCTGTTTAAACACATAACACAGGCTTCATTTGTTTCAGACACTCTCACTAATCTGACTGTATAACCATGTAAAGGCAGGCTCAGAAGGGAATCATGAAAGACACACACCCACATGCAATTTTGAAGAAACTTTAAAAGGTCACATAACGTGCAGAATAACTCCAACAGATTCTCAGGAGCAGCCCTATCATACTGTCTGGCTACCCTGCTGATACATCAGGCGTGTTGAGGAAATGTTGAGAAGCAGTGATGGGGCAGCGACGGGGGAGGAGGGAGGGAGGGAGGGAGGTGGTAGCCTAGAACCTGAAAGGACTCCATCTCCCTTGGCCAACATGCCATGACGGTGTGGAGCAGGTCTGAATTGGTTTCTCTGGGGTGGCGGAGCTGGAGAGGTGATGTCAAGATGAGCCCGAATAGGGATGGAATGGTGGGGGTGGGGGAGGTAGAGGGGTTGAACTGTGTGTGTGGTGGGTGATATTGTACACCGAAGTATGTGTGTTTGAGGGAGAGCCTGTGAGAGAATAAGAAAGAGAGAGAGGTGGCAGACTGGATCTGTGGTACTGTAAATGAGCGGATTACTGCTTTCCTCTCCTCAAGTCTTTCCATAAACATGAGAGTGCTCGGGTGTGGAAGCAACACTGCTATGTGTGAAATCACACATTCTTTGGCCTCCTATAGGAACAATTGTAACAGATGTACATATTGTACATGGGTGCTATAAGGGAAAAGCAAGGTGTGAATGCAGACCCATGCGTTCTAGCTCTTAATTGCTGTTACGAATACAAAGAAGATGTGAAGAGTGTCACTTCTGGATTGATGTGTCTCTGCATCAAATTTAGCCCGTAGCTATGTCTCCACTTCTAAAGCTCACGTCCAACCAAAGCTTGTTTGCATCGATTTATCTAGTTTGTAGATATGATATTGACTAAGTAGAGCGGCAGCCCTCATCGAGTTGAAGCAAAGCGAAGGAGGTTTAAGAGGTGGTCGAATGCTATGGAGGAGGATAGCCATGGGCTGTGAAATCTCCTCTGATCTTCCCTTGTCTGATTCTCCAACGCAACCTCTTCTCTAGGGGGGGCATGCTGATATAGAACTAGGCCAATGTCACAGAACACTCATCTAACCCTGGAGGGAAATTTAAAGAAAAAAAATGACTTCTTCTGTTTCTCCCTGATGATGGACCTCAGTCTCTGTGGATGGCGCTTCATCTCCCTCACCTCCCCTTTCCAACACTCCATCACTCCATCTACTTTGTTCTCGACAGTAGGTTGAACATGCACGAGCTGAGCAGCATTCTTGGCATTGATGGCCCGCTATAGAAACTGTTAGGATGGCGAAGGTAATCTTTAGTCATGTCACTCAATACTCTGAGCAAAGCTGACAGGAAAGCAAGTGATTCACCTACTTCTGGTTTCAGCATTGTATGTTGTTATAAAAACACCCAGCAGCTTTCACCATCTATTTAGCAGAGGAGCTATGACAGCTAAGGCCAAAAGTCATTAGCTTAGAATAAAAATATATTTTTATAAGCTTGCACAGACAGACCACAGACAGCCAGAGATCTGCAGCATTTCAGCCACAAAGTGGCCAAATGGCTGGAGCAACTAAATTAAACATATTAGGGGAAAAAAGTGAGAAAAGTTTTCCTTTATCTCTGTGTAACACATGTCCCCAGAAAACCTTGACGAAATCCACAGAAGTACAGAGGTTTATCTTTTTTCACAACTGAAAAACACAGAAAATAGTTGAAACCAAGACAAAAAATAGGTGTTTCTTGGTGTGTGAGTGAGCATGAGGTTAAAAGGTCTGGGCAGAGAGCAGAGGACAGAAAAGTGAGAGGTTCAGAGATGCTGAAGGGCAAAAAGGGAATTAGCGGAGTGAGGGACTGAGCCACCCTGCCAGTCTTTCCACATGAGTACACCTTGCACACACACTAGGCCAAAAACCCACCCCATGTATCTTTAAAGGGATAAATGCATGGACAAAGGAATTAGAATATAGATTGCACAAGTGGCCACCCTGCGTCTTATCTGTAAAAAATGACAAATCTAGCAAATCGGATCAGACTTTATAAAGCAGGGGGCAAGATGTGAGCGAATGAGAGGGTGAGGAGAAAGTACACATTTAAAAATGGAGAGACATGACATAGTTCATGTTCAAATGTGTTTTGAAATTCATTAGCATAGCAGTGTAAGTGTCTCATAGCACACTTTGGAGGATTATTTCAAAGCCTCACCAGGAACATCAGTGTAAAGAGGCATCTTTCTAACCCAGTAGGTGGCATCTGTTCCTCAAAGCAGGTGGTGGTGTGTGTCTCTGCTGAACTGTTGTCTTGCAGTGTACCAGGGCGGGTTTATTTCTGAGTGACTTCACTTTTTGCCTGCATGCCATAGATTCCTGGAAAAACAGAAAGCATTCAGTTAAGAGGGGGCTGTTTCCAGCTACACTTCATAACAGCACTTCCCAATGTGTCTGATCCATTATTTACTTGAAATCCTCTTGAGATATGTTACAGTAATTTATCGATAAACTATATATCCTAATATTGATTATAGTATAAAATTTCCAGAACTTCTGTTAACAAGATTTGACATATTCTGGCTTTAGGATACAGTAGAATAAATTTACTAAATCATAAATTAAACGTGTAAAATGTTGAAATCAACCTTGTTTATTAAATTTAAAATGCAAAAGTAGACACACTGGTAGCCACATTGTCTTATTAGTTGGACTTAGAAACACAAATAGTGTTAGGCCTGCAAAGTCAAGTGCATGACTAAAATGAAATTTTAAAATTTAAACTTGAAAATAGAATGTTGACTAGATTAATCTACTGGAATTAACAATTCATTTGCATATTTAATGTATGAGCAGAAATCTTTCCTTTATATTAATCTTAATAAAATTAATGCAAAGTGATAATGTATGCATGTAATGTCTGCTGTAATATTGGAAAATAAAAATTCTACTGTTACATTCCTAGAAATATATGAAAAGTTTCTTGTCTGTACTGTCAGTAGTAAATACATGACAATAATAATCTCTTCAACACATATACACACACATATGCACACACACACAACACACTTCACAAGTGATTACACAAAATACACAAAGATTACATCCGCTGAAATCTGACGTCCTTTGCAGGTTTAAAGCCTGCATGTCAGCTTTCATTTTTTTTCCTCTTTCCCTTGCATGGGTCAGAGGCTGTTGCTAGGCTACCAAACCCAGAATTCATAAGTTCAGAGAAAAGGTTTATATAGGCCCCTGCAATTCAAGGTAAAATGATAAGAGAAAATGGATAATGCTGGAATATGGATTTAGATAATATGGAATCAAATAGACCACAGACTATCATGTTTGAAAAAAAGCAAGTGTAATAATAATAATAAATTAATATTAATAATGATAATAAGCCAAGTGCATATAACTTAATAAATAAAAAATAAAATCTATCTAAAAAGTAAAATCTATTGAACAGTTCCTTGAAATTATGATTACAGTGGAATACACTGGAAATCATAAAAAATGTTTTCCAGGAAGTACTCTGAATCAGATATTCAGTTATTTTTAATATAAAGACAAAAATCACAGAAGCAGCATTTGCAAAAATGCAAGTCACATACTGTGATCTTGAGCACTGTCTTGAGGTTAGTAAAGACGGAAAGCAGATTCCCTGCTGTAAACAAAAGACCTATTCTGTAATCAACAGTATGCTGTCCAGTTTATTGTACTCAGTAGAGGCAAAAAATGAGACAGCAAGGGTCCAGTAACAACATGGAGTAGCACACACATGCACAGAAGGGCATGTTCAGATGTACTATAACATGCGCACACACACATTTATGCACTCAGAGCACTGAAATGTGGCCGAGTGTGACACAGGCAAGATAACATCTATAGGATGGTAGCTTGGAAATGCAGCATGGCTATAAACCTAAAACAATGGCTCTGCTGTGTATAGGACAGCATATGGGGTGGTTGCTTTGTTCAAACATCTTTGTCAACAAGCAACACTTGCTCTTATGCAACATCCAGAACTAAACCAGGAAAATATTATCAGTGCAGAGAGATAGAGAGCGGTGAAGGAATAGAAACAGAGAGATATGGGGGACATACATCTACTTTTCAGCAGAAAATGCAACAGACATGACAGGTTGGTTGGAAATGCTCAGCAAGCATGCATAACCACATCTCCTCCTCTGCTCTCTAATCCTCTAGCCTTCTTCATTCTACATTATTTTCAACCCCATTCGCTCAAGCTCTAACACTTTTTTCTTTTGTCTATTAATACTTTGCAGCAGCGCAAAAGAACAGATCTAAGGTGAGGGAACAATAACAATTCCAATAGATGTACAACCGCAGAAATCACAAGACAATAGCAAGTTTAATACAGCAGGTGCTGGTAGACTAGACCTAGACTAGACTGGGCTCCATCTGGTGTTGAGGGCCTCCTCCTGATGGTGGAGAGGGCCCAGACAGACACATATTAATGTGGGAAAAACTGACGTCTAGCCTGCCTCTCAGTCACTCACCAGACTGCATTTCAATCTCAAAGGGCTCTCGACATATCCTCCATTTATTACCCCTGAGCAATTCATTAATTTCTGCTGGATCTGGGGGGAAAGATAGCTGAATGGCAATGTTGGTTGAGTACAAACACCACTGTTGACTTATGAGAAAACATAGTTACATGGTACATATGATTTAAAATAATATTGCAAGTATACCTTAGAAGGATAACAAGAATTTGCATTTGCAAAATATTGGTCAAACATCTTGCACACAGTCATAAAATTTTAACAGTGTTTGCTTTGAGTCTATTAGAAATATATTGTCTCAATGGGACATTACCGATATAGGTTACATTAAACTGAGGCACCCTGAAAACATTCATTTGTGTCATGCTCTATTAAACTATCGAATGTATAACTGCACAGCTCTGAAATTATCATTATCATCATAATTACAAATGCAGATGAGTGAGATTTATAGCCTACTGTTACATGGAACATTTGCGCATGGCATACGTTTACACGCACATGCAAACAACCAATTATTACTTTCAGCTGTGCGGCACCACAAAGACACAGCTCGACGAGAGACATCTCAGCAGAGATATTTCAGCTAGGTCCATGCTAGCGCCTTCCCCACCTGCCCTGCTCTGTGACGCAGTAAGCTGGGCCCTACTAACACCTGCTAGGCTCTGTGCACACTCACACACTCTCTGCTGTGCAGAAACAGAGCCATTGCACACAGCACCTACAGCTTTGGCAGCTACCACAGCTTGTTTAAAATTCAACAGGCTTCACTTCAGAGTACATCCTATCACTCAGGCAGCTCTGGGCCCAGACGGAGCTCCTCTCTGACTCGGATGGTGGTGAAGAAGAACAGATGATGTGCAGCACAGTCTCTGGACAACCCTGCTGACCCTGCCTGGCCTGCTACTGTACACCAGCAATGGAAACACACTAACCAGTGATATGTGGCACAGGAAGTCATATGAGGAACATATATCTCTCATTGGAGAATATACTGTTTAATACAGAAACCAACTTGTTACATACTGTATAGTGTTTTTTATCCTGTGAACTATAGGAATAAACCACATCTCTGAGTCGTTTCCCCTCCTCTCAGCATCGTTTTCCTCTGTCTTGCATGTGCATGAAGACTGAAGCTGTTATTAATAAGGGCATCAATCAAAGCTAAACCCCGGGATAAAACATGATCCCTCTGACAAACACCCACTGGATCACAATATTGTCTTTGTCTCCACTTCATAGCCTGTGACACATTACCTTCATGACCTACCACACATTTTCCTGATAGTGGCCATACCACATATAGATTCAGCGCTGAGAACGCACCTCATAGTGGGATCATTGCTCATTGCATCCTGCAACCATCTCTGATAAGAGCATGTCCCAGTGAAGCTTCCACCATCGACCTTTTAGAGACAACATAAAGTAACATTTGCAGAGGCAGAGCAACCTGGACAACACAAACAACAACCAGCTGTAGGTGCATTAGCTTTTTGATTGTTAAAGCCCTTTCATGTAGCCTAATAGCCCACAGTTAGGCCAGCACCAGGGGGATATGGGGGCTACTGGCGGAACACGTGACTCCCATGAGTCGTCCAATCAGATCCTTTCTCCAGCTACAAACCGTGTTCATCTCACCTCCTCGTTATCAGCGCCCAACTTACACACAACCAATAGAAAGCATATAGTTATGGGTTAGCTTGTGACTAAGATGCAGTTATGTTCCATCCAGCGTCACTGCCGAGTCGCCCTCCTCCTCTTCCTCCTCCTCCTCATCATCACTCTATGAATGGAGCGTGTCTCCGGTAGCTAACTACTGTCAGTCAGTCCACGCAACCCCAGTCAAAGAAATCTAGCACTATGAATCCGTTCGCTGGGGCGTCGATCCTTTCTGCACCGGTGTAGTTCCAAGAGGAGCAGGAGACGTTTCTCGGTGCACAGACGCTGCCGCGAGCTCCCGGTCTTCAGCGCAGGCTGCATCCATCTGTCCGCTCCGGACCGCTCGGTCCCGGTTCCGGCTCGCTCCGCGGTGACGACTGCAGAATTAGTTTATACATTCGGTTCTCTAGCTTTATGATATTACATAAACTCATACAGCTAGATAACCAAAGAGAAAAACTAACCCACATCTCTTAAAGGGGCCGCCGCCGCTGGAGCTGCTTGTGTTGTGGTCACATGGAGCCATTGCATTCCGCCTGCATGCGCACGCCTCTCTCTCTCTCTCCCTCTCCCCTCTCGCTCTCTTTCTTCTTCTACTCTCCCTATCCCTCTGTTTCTCTATCTCTGTCTATAATATACACACATAACTGCGCACATGCACGAAGCACGTTATAGTCGAGGTAATGCCCTGTTCTATTAATACCTTTACGCATACGGATTCACTGACAGCACAAATTCTGCGTCTTTTATACCAACCGTGTCCCCGGACTGCTTTGGAATAAACCCAGAAATGTATGGGTAATGATGTATAGAGAGGCTAAAATAAAAATGTGCAAACCATAGACTTCATCGACCTGCGTGTTTTATACCAACCATGTCCTCAGACTACACTGGAATAACCCAGAAATGTGTGGGTAATGATGTATGGGGAGGCCGATATAAAACTGTGCAAACCATACCCTCCATCAGCATGAGATCACTACAAGAACAGCACCAACAAGCTATAAAGCGCATTATTTTCAACAAGGCTCTAAATATCCTTGTGGCCATCACACTGGTGGCTATAATTTAACGTCATCTTCATAGCACTTCAGAAACACGGGTGAACTTCCCTCCACTACCTCCACTGCCGAGCATCTGCAGGGTGAAGTCATCCAGCTGCGCCATCAGAAACCTTAACATAGCATACATTTACCTACTAATAATACAGATCTGCGCAACTATAGTGATAAGGACGCATAAGAAGATATAAGAGACAGTTTCTCTAGAAGACCAGGCAAATTGCTTTTTGTAGTTTTAAATGCCAACTCAGTCCAGCCTATTCCAGACCATAGTTTCCGTGCTGACTGAATTAATCCATGAATTGTTTGAAAGCGTGACAAAATGCCGGTGCAACGTAGACCTATAGTACAGGAGAGGAGCTTCCACATAAATGTCACCACCATGATCTAGTGGAACAAGTCCAGTGTCAGTGGATGTCACTGTGCACTTTGGATTAGCTGGCGACATGCTGATAAGTTTCTACAGGACGAACTAGCCCTTAGTCGTCCCTAATCACCATAAAAAGCTTATTATGCTGTGTAAATACAACAACTCTAATGATAAGGCTAAATGAAAATTATACTCCAGACATGACTGTGTGCAAGATGTTTGACATCTTTTTAAACATCTCTAACATATATTGGCACAAGCAGTTCTATTAATACTAAAGTGATGCGCAGCTCACATGATATTACAGGCAAGTTAAAGCAAATTGAAGATTATTTATACATTTATATGTATATATACTTTGTACTATACTGTATCCTCGGTGATACACAGTTTCGAATAAATGCACAGCATACTCACATATCAGTCTATATGAAACAGCAGATTCCATACAGTGTGCTTCATTGTTAAAGAAGACAAAATTATCCAAGGCCGTGATGTAGCCGAGGTATTCAGCCACACTGAGTCCGGGATGGGAGCTTCTCTCCCTGGTATCACCCTGCAGCGGCACTCCCTGTCCTCGATCCGTTTGACATAAAGCCCAGTTTGTGCACAGCAAAATCGGTAAAATGTACTTGTATAATGGAGGAATAAACCGGGAATAAGGTCCATTGCGGGTTGTCAAATACACTGCATCAGAGCTATAGTAAGAGAAAATGAGAGTGAGGAGAAAGTGTCTCGGAGTGTCAGATGTGGGGCGCAGGAGGCGGAGGCCCGCTCGGGGGCCTTGGGGTCACGCTGCCAGGGGAGACGCGCGGTCTCCACAGAATCAGGCATGTTCATGGGCGCACACATGAATGAGCAGCAGAGATATGGGGTGGGACACAAGGGGCATGCAGAATAAACACAAAATAGGGACATGATAGACAGTGCGAGATTCATCGAAACGCACTGACATCAGGGCACAGGATTTTAAATGCAACCAAACGTATCCACTCCCTAAATCTGAGGCCCTAGGTCCTTTCCAAAACCCACTGAGGGGGTCTCGAAAGCTCCCCCAAAAAGTGAGGAATCATTTAATTCCACCACGTTTCTATCACAGTCAGAGCTGCACTGTAGCCATAAACAGTAACGCACAAAAAGCACGACAGTCGGTTCTACACGGAGGCGCAGATAGAAACAGTGTGCAGCAGCAGCACACTCACCTGGCTGGACAGGCCTTGGACAATGCATCACATCACTGGCGTGTTTAAGGATTTGTTGACATTGAACCATCTGTCTTTTAGCCACACCCTGCCGGGAAAATAAGGACAGAAAGTTTGTCCACAGAACAAGCAACGAACAACAACCTTGCATTACAATGGCAAAAAGGGCAGAATTAACTTCATACGGTAACCTACACAGCTTCTGCAAAATCATTTTACAAAATAAAAGGCCTAGTTCTGTCCTTTCATATACTATTTTGTATCATTTTTGCATACATTTATGTTTTCAATAATTACCTCCAGGTTTCATGACTACAAGCCGTCACTGCACGTTAAACATATATCAGTAAAATCCAACAGGGGAGGTTTGCATTGCCACCTTTAGCTGTATGTGTTAAATAAATCCCTATTCAATTCAAATGACCCTAATTTGTATTCAAACTTATGAATTTCACTCAAAGCTACAATTACAAAAAGCCTAATCTCATTTGAGAAATAACGAGTCTGTAAATTTTCACTTTCAGTCTGGAATTTTTGTGATCATCTACATTATTTTTTCATTGAACCTTAAACAATTTGCGGTAGCTCTGCATTAAAAGGTGACGTTTTCGCAAGGTGGAGGAAATATTTCTGCAGGCAGCCTACTTAAGGACATTTTTTAGAAATGTATTTTCCTAAAGCCCAGTATTTCTATACCAGTTCAATAGCGGGAAATATTTAAAAACTCAAATTTTCATAAATCCATTATTTCGAGGTCTTCATGAGTCACATTTTAGAAACTCAAATGCAAGAAAATTGTTTTCGTTTTACAATTTTTTTAAAACGATCTCACCTTCCATTAAATGCCATAACAGGCCTGATATTAACTGATCTAATTTTGTAGAAAACATTGATTTGCTAATTACAAATATAACAAAATTGATGTTATTTAGTTATTTATGCTATGTTATATATATATATATATATATATATATATATATATATATATATATATATATATATATATATATATATATATATATGCTATTTATTAATGTGCATTCAGTACGAAGAAAAAATATAAAATTTAAAGAGTTTTCATTGCTCGTATGAATAAGTGTGTGTCATAATATAACCGTCACACATATGTATATGTGTTTAATGACTGTGTGTGTGTGGTGTGTGTGTGTGTGTGTGTGTGTGTGTGTGCGTGTGTGCGTGTTCTACCTCTGCTGCAAACAGCACTATACTGATTGTATCGATCATATTGTACATTGATGTTGATTGACTCTCACTTCTGACTTTCATCAGCCTCACGTGCATTGATCTGAACACGCCCCCTGACGTCACGTCCTGTCAGACGCACGCGGTACAGCAAGGTGTGCAGTAACAACCATGTCAGGTTTCTATTGTGGTCTATTCCCGCCTGTCTGTACCATGCTCACAGACATCTAAAAAAAATCATTTATAGCTACAGCTGCCTTCTGGTTTTGTTTATGTTGCTTACTAAACACAAAGAACATAAACGAGAAAATGTAATTATTTTTCTCTTAAACTAAAAGACCAAAAAGTTATGAAAAAAATAATATATGAAAAGGTAAAAAGCTGCTCAGTTTAAAATGATTACAACAGATGAGATCAAATAATCGGCAGAGAAATTTGAACAGCCCAGTCTCTGTCCTTGGTGCTGAAACGAGTGAACGTAATTGACGAGGCTCTTCTGAAATTAAAGGGTGTAAAGAAAAACAGTAAAATTGTTGTGGTTTGTTAATGCAAAACTAAGCCAGAACTAAATGTGGTGAAATTCTCTTTGAAATGAAAACTGAGTGGTCTGTCTTTGTGTGTCTATATGTGGCCCTGCGACAGACTGGTGACCTGTCTAGGGTGTACCCCTGCCTTCCACCCGAGAGAGAGCTGGGATAGGCTCCAGCGGATCCCCGTGACCCTGAACAGGAAAAGCGGGTATAGAAGATGGATGGATGGATGGATGGATGAAAACTGAGTGACTGTATAAAAAATTACATGCAGAAAAATGGTATCAGGTCCACATCATACAATCTGCATGAAACTGAACAGTTTAGGAACAGTGCCAGTGTCGTGCGTGATTTAGTGTTCTAAAATAAAATAAATCACACTGTGGATGATGATTTCAATCTGCAAATATACTTAAAAAAACAGACAAGTGTGTTTTGTTCTTTTCGTTGTACCTAAAACAATGACCAGAAAAGTGAAGATTTAACTCTAATATATAAACATTACATTTATATATGTATGCATGTATACAGGCTACAGAAAAACAGTATCCCTCAATTTAAATTTTCTAATACAGCATAATAGTGTTCAAATTGAAATACCGTCAGAATCGTGTTTGATACGTTTGTGATTTTGTGAGAAATTATGTTTTAAGTATAAACGGTGTAAATCTACAGTAGGCCTACACCTGTTGCACTGGACAACAAGGAAAGAGAAAAAATTAAAATGCCATATATTTCTGTTCAAATATTTTGCTTATTAATAAAAATGGAACCAATATAGTGAGAACAGACACATAAATTATAAATCAGAATAAATGTTGCCATTGCATAGACAAAAAAATCTAAATTATTTGTAGTCAGTAATGGTTTGGCGCTGTTACTTGTACAGCTATTGAGTGCGGTTTGGGGAAAATATCCCTCATCCATGCAAATATAAATGCTACAAATGAATCTCAGTGAGAGTTACGTCTTTCTTTTAACAACAGATTTGGAAAGAAAAAAAACTTCACCAAAAACCGAATAAATTCGACTTTGTATGTTTCTAAGGTTTTGCTATTGTAGTGACCTGGCTGATTAATTAATTTCACACTGTAGCTCCGGAGCACATTTTCCCAGAAATAAGTGACAAAAAAGAAAAAAGAGAGAAAAGGCAAAAAAAAAAAAAAAAAAAAAACGCCCAACGAATGAAAGAAAAAAAAAAGTCAACATCAAGTTCAACAACGTGCTGGTGCTCATTAGCATCACAATGCTGTCTGGGAGCACACAAGTCTTCTTAACAAGAGGCTCTGGCGTCAAGTCCCTCCACCTCCCAACCAAGGGGACATTTTCCCAGGCTCTGCTAACAATCACACAACTGTTTGCTTTCTAAACGCCAGCTCTGGGGCCACTCAGCCCGCCTCATCACCGCTCAATGGATGCTCCTGCTAATATGAGAGGGGGGGCACAGCCTGCTGCCACTCAGCATTTTAGGCTTGGCTATATTTGACTATATTTCCACTACTTCCTTATTATTCTGTCGTCTTATTTTATTGTTTCACAATGATTGTTTTACTTATTTGTGTTACAGCAACTTCTATAATTTTCATAATTATCACCATAATTATTATTGTTGATGTTACTCACCGTTTTCACAGTCTTAAGGTTAAAATTCAAAACAAATCATACAAAAAAACATACTTACAAGCCGTAAACTTTAAATATATCCTGCAGCTCCATTTCAAGTCCACTCAGTATTTTACGCAAGTTTCTACCAATAACCAAACTATAAGAGCCCAGTGTCCAGAGAAAAGCCAAGCGATATAAGCCTTGACTGACAGAGTAAACCTGCACAGGGTCTTGATCCAACCCACACAGGAGGGTTTTTAAAAACGCTGGTGTTACAATTGCTTCGGTGATCAGACACAGGCCAAGGCCGAGGCATCAGCTCCCCCATCCCAACATCTCCTCACCAACCTCAGATGACAGTGTGCGCGGAGCTGCTGCTGCGTCGCTGGTCCCCTCCTCTCTTTCTCTCTTTCTCTTTCTCTCTCTCTCTCTCTCTCTCTCTCTCTCTCTCTCTCTCTCTCTCTCTCTCTCTCTCTCTCTCACACACACACACACGCACATACACACATACGCACATAAGAGCTTTTGTGGGCGACGTGTACAGACACCTAAATACTTTTCGCACCACCAATGACCACGGTGAGCCGGTGTCCGTTGCTTTGTTTAAATGACACAACTTAGAGTTGCATCCAGCATCTTCTCTGGCACCATTTGATACTCACGTGGTGAGCGGCGCACAGCCTCTGTGGCTGCGTGGTAGGAGAACGCAGAAGCCGGCAGGAGAGGGACCTTGACTGAGCAGTGATCTCCAAACCTGCACCTTGCTTGGCTGAAGCACCTGTTTCACCAGCTTGCAGGTTAAAACCGAGCTAAACCGGGGAACGAGCCAGCAGTGTCGGCTTCAGATTGACATATATAGTAGACGGACTACAGGAGAGATGCGTAAAAGAGAAACGATGTGTGAGAAATGAAGAGGATGTAAGAGCAGCGTGCAGCAGCGGAGTGTGATGCTGTTGCCGCAGCCTCAGCACCACCAGGAGAAGCAGACGCTTCCCCGGGTCACGTAGCTTTACGTGCTTCGACGTCTGCGTCCGTCCAGTGCGTAACGGTGCCAAATATCAATTTGAGCAGAACAAAAATACTGAATTCAAGCTGTAAAAAAACACAAGTACAGGCTGTATATGCACAGCGAGAAGAGCCAACGCTGCGTGCGACAAAACCAGCTCTGGAAATGAACGTGTTTGTTTACGTAATGACGTCAAGCACCAGGATAGGTTATTCCAAATATGTTATCCAATACACCCGCGTGTTGGATCCATGGTTTAAAGGACGCAAAGGCTCGTTCGTGGGGTCAGAACGAGACTGATTTGTGTAATAAGTCTACTTCACCTCCGATGCTACTGCTGTTTTAATAAGATCTCCACTTTGTAGCATGGCTCATGACAAGAAATACGACATTTTCTATTTCTCTTTCCAAAAGGGAGCTGAATAAAAATGTTTTCAATGTGTGTAATATATGTTTCCAGAAACCTATATCTATCTATAATCTTCTTCTTCATCTTCTTCTTCTCATTATTATTATTAATTATTATTACATAGGCTGTGTTTTCCTGTTCATCTAAAACATTTTATCTTAAGCAGAGAACCATAACATTATCGTTACCAAAATAAGATCTCAGAAATGTGATTTAAATATTTTTATGTATTTATACAGACGCACGTTTCTCTTTAATTCCATATATAAGCCACAGGAGTGCCCAATAAATTACATATAGCCTATAGCCTAATCAATTAGCTGAGCTAAACATATATTAGGTTACATAGACTATAGAGAAGATAAGACCTGTAATACGTCCATACTCGTACGAAGACTACTGTTGTGTTGAAGAGGTCTGCACATTTAAACATCTTTCAGTGGATTGGCTTTAAAAAATAGTTCACATCAATTGTGGGAAGAAATGACAACTATTTGGCGTCTTCTAGAAACGGCACTTCGTGGAAAACATCCCATAATAATTACCTATCAAACACCTCAGCAGACTTCACGACCAGTCGAGTTAAACAGTGACATCTATTGGTTGAAAGGCAGCACTGATGCTCAGGCCTGTGTAAGGTGCGACTGGCCTCAATGTACAACAAAACCCCATAAAACGGCATAACCGTATAAAAGCAAAATAATAGAAATAGACCAACGAAATCTAAAATTTTGTGCATCTGATGGAGGAAGTGACAGGTCTCATTGTTTTCTTATTTATTCAAACCTTTCAGGAAATGTGGCAATCCTGAAACAGTAAGGAGTGTAATGACAAAAGCACTGTGCAAAGATGAATATTTTATCCTTATTAACGTCCACGTGTAGGTGGCGAGTATCGAATAATAATTTCTGAGGCAGACATCATGGCCTGGACTAGAAGAAACCTTCTATAATCGTACAACTCGAAAAAATTAATGTTTAATGGAAAAATATGATTCAGCTTGAAATAGTGACTGACCCAGAGAAGTAAATCTCTGTAAAGTAGCAACAGATTGATAGTAACGACAGCCCTAATCAAATACACCTTAAACAACAAGCTTTTACCAGTGAAAGGGTAAAGTTATTGTTATAGATTAGGTGTAGTGTAAAAATAAAAATACATATAACCTAATAAAATATGTATGGAATTTTTGGTTTTATAAAAAGAAAGGAAGAGTTGTGTCTGTTATTTGCTTATCTTTTCTCTATTATACTATGAAAAGCAATGACAGGAGTAGAAAGCCTATCACATAAGTTCCTCAAAGGTTATCAATCTTGATGAATCTCTAAGAATGTAGCTATAAAACTAAAATTAGGCTGAAATGATTGGGGATTTTTACAATCCCATCCCCAAAAATTCCTGTAGTTTGATTCTGAGTTATTTAAATAAAAACTGTGACTTTAGTCCGTTTTCGTTATTTATCCCAGCAGCCGATATTTTTGGCGTTTACTAGTTTATGATTGTGACTAGTGGACAAATAAATAATGCAGTTACTCATTGCTTTATGTCAAAATAATTGTAGTATTAAATTAGTTGTGATAAAAATGAGTTTTGAGCTCTGTGGGATATGGTAGAATTTATCGACCTGTAGATAATATGTAAGAAATGAGAGTTTTAGGAATAGTTTGATCTTTAGGGTCAATAAACGTGGTTCAGCCATAAACGCTGTGTATAACGCTAAAAGTGGAATTTACTGAGGAAACGCCATCGATGTTTATTAACTGCACGTGTTTCTGAATTTCTGAATCTTTTTGTAGATGTTTGATTTGAACACTGAAGCACTGATGCTTTCTTTTCCCCGGACCTTTAACAAAACTTTACATTTATTGATTGTAATGTATTTTAATTCATCACGAGCCATAATGATTGGTGCATTTACTGGAATTCAACGAACTGCGCTTTTTATTGAGGCGTCGCAACATTTATATTTTATTTTATTTTTCCAGTTTTGAAATTCTTTAAAAAGAAATGGGCAGAATTTATATAAGATGTACGGTCTGAATAAATGATGTGTAGGTTAAGTCAGATCAGTTCAATTATATTAAGCAAACGTGTTAACCCTGTAACATTGCATGCATACTCTCTCTCTCTCTCTCTCTCACACACACACACACACACACACACACACACACACACAGAGAAAACTTCAAATCCTGATTCTGCTCATTCACAGAGCTTCCAGCCTTCCCTTCCTCTTCAACTCATTCATTTCTGTCACATTTGTATGACTGTTATGTCATCGTGAGTGACCACACCGAGACCCGCTGCTGCCTTCAATTGTTAATAACTGACCAATTCAAGTGGCCACTTCTGGGAATTGTAATGGCCACTCTTCAGAGAGGCTTGACCTGACACGGGGACATAACAGGTGTCAGAGGTCACACATGAAGACTAACAGGGAGGAAATATTTGTCCTTCTCTCTGCCACACCCCCAAATTAGCACCTAAGTACTACAGTTAATTGTAAAGTTGTTCTGTGAGGGTTGGGGACCCTGGTAGTCCCAAGTGCTATTATAAGGGAATTTAAAAACTCAAATAGTAATAAATAGTTAAAAAAATAGCAATAGCAAGGTATTAGTAATACTATAATATTAGTAATAGGCGTGTATTTACAGCTTGTCACCTCTGTGTCTGGAGAAAATCTTAGTAAATACTAAAATAACTATATTCATCATAACTGGCGTCAGAAGAAAAAAAATGCAGCAACATTAAACTCCAAGATCAGTGACAGCAGGTGCCCACAGTGAAATTCTCTGAGCTCCCTCAAATCTAAAATTTGAGTTTCTTGGTTGTATTCCTGCTACAAAATCAACACTGTAGATCTGCTGTTGGATTCACAAGGAGCTTGAGGCCTGCTTCTTCGTCACAGCACACTGCCACAGCAGAGGGCTGACATATCATGAGAGTTATGGGAAAATTGTTAATTGGAAATAAACACATTCCTTATGCTTGGCAGCTTAAAAAAATAGATATTCTGATAAATGTAGGCACATTGTTCTTGTATTATATGGAGTAATACACAGGTGAGTAAAGAGAATTGGAGTCAAATCTGATGTTAATGGGCAACTTGCCAGTAGGAGTGTAAGAGTGTACAGCTACAGCCTTTTTCATTATCACACATACTAGGGAGGGTGTATAGCAGAAATGATCTTTGCCTAATGCAAAGGCTTTCAGGAGAATAGCCACTCACTGTATTAATAAGAAATCAGGAGAGCCTGGAATAAAATTAGATGCCTCCAGGCTCACATATTTCTAACACAGTTTGGGCCCACAGGTCCAAGACACAAAGTACAGGTGCCATGTGCCCATCATCAATACCACATTAACAAGCCCCACTGTCATGACCAGAGGGCAAAAAAGACAGATCAAAGGAATTTCTGTTATTATTTGTGTAGATTATTTCCGTTTTATTAAACCAATAACAATATACAGTTTTTAACTACTAACAAAAATGAACGTTAAAATGAATGTCAAATATTAAAAATTAAAACTCTATAAACAGTTTAAAACACGTTTCCATCTAACAAACAAACAAACAAAAAAATCCAGTAACTTACATGTCAGCAGCTCCATGTAGTCCTTCTTGCTCACAGTGGCACAGAGATGTTGGTCCATTGCTTGCCATGTGAAAACAGACGGGTGTTCTTAATGCTTTCCTGATTTAATTGGGAACAGGCTGAAGTTTATGCTAATGAGCGCTGACATCAGTCTTAACAGCCTCCACTCCATAAAAGAGAAGAGCAAAGGGCCAAAGTCGCGCCTCTTTTCCCAGGCAATTCCGCTGGTCAAGTTCAAGCGCAGCGCCAGTGCGCACGATTGTCATTCAAAACACGAGAAGGCACAGAGCAAAGTCTTCGGGAGGAGGCTATGGTCGTGGTGGGGGCTGCAAACACGTTTAGCTTAAAACGAGAATCTCTTGAAAAACGATAAAGATTTTATCGATTATAATCAGTTTCCAAATGAAACAGATTTGCAAGTTTTGCGCTTTCCTTCGAATAAAATACTACTGTAACAAAATGAGGAAACTATAGTTTGAAAATGACAATATCTGTTGCACTTTAATAATTAAATACAGGCATGCACATATGTATTATAAAACTTTTTACTTTTTTAAAAAGTGGCTTTGATCATTCAGCTGTGGTCCAAAGCTTTTTACAGATGGAGCTTCTTATCAGAAACATACTCCTGCAGCCAAGCAGCATCTGGCTGGATTGCATCCTGCATGCAAGCATGAGGAGGATGAGGTGAACACAGGTAGAGGGCATTCTTTCACATAAATTAAAACATAAAAAGAAACAAGAAATCGATGAAGAGAAAATGGATGCAAATGTTTACTATATGTCATAAATGAGTGTGTAAATGGAGCTACATGTCAATAAATGGGTGATTTCAAATATTTTGCCCTTTTGGTGTAAATAAAAATTTCATGTAATTAACAGTGTAAAATAGATATGATATTAAGTGTGAAATTATGCTTGATGTCTTTGTGTGTGCATGTACATGAGTGCATGCTGGCCACTGGATCATCTATGGGATTATCTATGCTAGAAACACAAGGACTCAGTGAAACAGAATTAGCAGCCTGCATTTGTGTAATTAGAGTACATGCGCAATCATTCATGTTGTCTAAATCCCAAATCTGTGTGAGGATGAGCCAAAGTAACAGCTTAACACATCCCATCAGAATCAGGCTATTTCCCCTGTGTTTGAATCTGGACCTGAAAACAGAAGACCAAGCTACTTGATTACACAATTTAAGGCTTCATTTGTGTGTACATTTTATGTGTAGTGTGTAGGTGTATGCCTGTGAAATAGTTAATTTACCTTAGAAACAGCCGAAAAGAAAGGACTTGATCTGCAAATGTGACATCACACATGATGACTTTTAAATCTCTTAAAAAACAAGGTCCAGAATGGCTAAAAAACAGGATTTGATATACCGGTTCCTGCCTTTTTTCACTCTAGAAACCTTATGTACAATTTCAAAAATCTATAAATATTATATTAAGTGTAACACACATTACTTGCAGTATTTGGCAAACAACTGAAACATGCAAGAAGGTTAAAGATCTCTGTGGTATCAAGATATCTGACCCTTATGACCATAATATTTAGTTTGATTGCAAGCAATGCAGACAAAAAACAGTGATCAGGTGTGGGGATGATGTATAACCAATGGATCACCTTTACAAGCTCTTTCTTTGTAGGCTCTTCCTTATAATATACAGTTTGTGTATGTCTGGTAATTAACAGTCATGAGTCTCAGTCCTCTTTTAAATAAATCCCTGTGACAATGCAGATCTGTTCCTCCGTAGCTGGTTCCCACAACTCTCCCCCACGCTGCAGAGGAGGCAGCAGTTAGGACAGAGACAAAAAGGAAAAGAGCGGGGAAAATGAATGGGGGGACATGGTGGGGGGACATGGCGGTGATGGTAGTTTCCTTTGACAGAGCAACCTTGCAACATTTGCATATATTTAAATCAGGTGCTGAATACTATGCATGGGGGCAAACAAAGACAAGCCAATAGGAGGGCTGCGTCGTCTCTGCAGGCTCAGAAGCAGCCGATGGTATCCCAGCAGCCCCCTGGAAGAGACATGGGGAAGCGGTGTGGGAACCAAGAGGCCCCCCGAGCTAAACAGAGGGAGGGGAGCCACTTGTAGCCTGCAGAGAATTAGCATTTCATTTGTGTCCATTTTCCTCAGTAATTTCTGCCCCACCACTTCAGCCACAGATGGCTATCATGACAGGGGGATTAGCATTTGGCTTAAAAATGATAATGATGGAAGTGCTTTTCCACCCAGACAGAGACATTTTCTTCTCACAGTGTGACTGACATGTTTGTGTCTGCGATGATGTTCAAATGTACAAAATATTGAAGTGTTTGGTCAGTGGTAAATTTTGGCATTAGAAAAGTACACATTAGCCGATATCAGAGATAACAACACATCCTCCTGATGTTGCATGATGCACAAAAGGGGGCCTTAAAATTTTCCCTTGTTGCAGTTTGTGATACCAGTCAATGCATGTGTATATGTTATCTTCAGCAAGAGCAAAAGCATAAGAAAAAAACAGCTTCATTTATCTAAAGGTAATATCCAAAAGTAAAATTCTAATTAAAACATAATCATGCATTTCCCCTAGTTCACGGCTCTCACAAACTAATTGCCAGAGGGACAGACAACAGTTAACTCCACCAGACTCATAAAGTTCAAAAAGTCAACCAGAGTTTGATGTTGGGCCAAACAACTAATTTTATGTGATCTGTGTTTACAAATGCCTGCCCGACGGTGCATATATGCCCACCACAGTTGCGGTTGCTTCATTGCTTTATTTGATCAAATTCACAGCTCTCACTGAAACGTCATGCCCTTGTGCGTAAAGTCACAGGGCAAAGGCTCAGACACAACTTCAGCAGAAGGTGTGCCAATAATTAGTAGAAAGTGGAAATTCAATCAACTTCAGCAGACCACCCAAATAACATGGACGCACATGCTAAACACAGATTTGAATGCAGTGAATGGTTTTGGTAAAAGATCTTTAGAGGCTGTGCTGCTGGAAACACTCTACGCTTTACAGAGGATGAGCTGACATTATAATGCATGTACAGGCCAGTGTTTGTGTGTGTGTGTGTGTGTGTGTGTGTGTGTGTGTGTGGGTCTGTGTATGTGTGAATGGGAGGATGCATGAGTGCACCCAGAGCTGCCGTCCTTGTACCACATTATTCCCCAAACAACTCATGGCTTACAGTAATCTGAGGCTAAGAGATCATCTTAATACATTAACAAATTACAAAGATATAAACTTTTTCTACAGGTTTGAAGATAACCACATTGTTAGTGATTCCTTTTTATCCACCTAAATAGAAAAATAATGCTGTAATACATGATTACATCAAAAATATTCCACTTGCCTTTTTTCCCTCTCCCTGGTGTCTGTGTCTTTTAATGACAGAGTGGAGTATGAGAAGCATATTTGAGACTTTAAGCCTCTCAATCTGCATAATGTTTGTTTTCTACCAGTGAAATTTTAGGATACATGGTGGTGGATGCATGAAACATAGGGATTATCATTAGGAGGCTCACACAGAGGCATTCACGGGTATTGAGGAAGAACAAGGAAGGAAAGGATAAAATTTTACATTTTAATTAGAGATGATGAGTGGGAGCATGCTGGTAAATTAAAAGTGCTGTACTGCTTTCCATCTACAATTAGTTTCATGTTTTTCACACTTAGAACAGAATAAACATGTATCTTAACTAAACACACACATCTGCCCAATATTTCATATCACAATTTCAGATGTTCAATAGTAATATTAGAAAAAAATAATGTATTTCAATAACTTAATCATATCTTCCCAGTTGGAGGTGCTAGGAGCCAATAAACCAGGTCATTGTTCCTCTTTGACCAATCTGATGTCTTCATAAAATGCTTCAGGTGATGTAAGGAAAACCTTTTGTTTTACTGTTGGTTTTGCTCATTTGACAGACCTTAGAATTATTTCAACTAATATGTTACACCATAAAAAGTGTGCCTGATGTATTTTTACAAAGGACCCAACAATAAATGTTAATATTTCAAGTTAAAAGCATGCTGCATAGACACAAAGGGTGTTTGTAGTAGTGGCATTATCTTTGGTAACTAGTAGGCTACTGTGAAATTCTATCTAATTGTCCTGCATTTCAAATTGTAAAACGTTATTAACTATTAGGAGTAGGCAGGAGAAAAACAATCAATATTTATTTCAGAAAAGGGAAAGTATTAGACCATGTGTTATCATTTTCTGGGGTTTCTACGTCGACTCCTGAGCCATGTTGTGTCTGTGTAGCATTTTATCATATCTGTTTTTGATGTCAAACTGAGTTAAATCAGTAAGTTGACTGCAAGTAAAAATGTAGTCAAGCACAGTAGTCTACTTTAGTCACACTAACGTAATTTTCTCCCACCACTGAAAATCTATCGGTTTCTTCCTTTTGTCATAAAGTTTAGGATTTACGACACTTTCTGTGAGCATTTGAAGGCAACGTGGGACTCCACTACCACATCCGGGGCATTCAGCTGGTTCACCTGTCAGGACCTAGCCGCATGTGAGAACGTTCCGGCGGCTTCTCTGGGTTTAAAACAGCTTTGAGAGAAGAGATGGTAAGTGAACTCACGTCTCAGCGCGTCTACGTGTCCACTGCCAGGCGTAACAAATTGTTGCTACGTTCACAAGCTCACTCGTTCTGCTTGAATGGGTTACTATGAGAGCTAGTTTGCTAATGCTAGCCAGCAGCACTGACAGGTGGTGTAGTTTAGCTAAATTTAGCACGATAGCTCTGCCCTCACTTTGATTCTTTCAGCTTTCAGCGGTTGGTCGTGATGTGTTGCTGTTTGTGCCGCGGTGTGTGAAGCAAACTGGCTTTGATGTAGTGAAAACGGCTTCTTAAACAAAGTACAGTCGCAGCCGTGGACAAGGCTGCACTGCTGACAAACCGTCTGATCACTGCTGACACGTAACATCAGCTGTGTTTGCTGTGGCAGGCGCTGATGGGGATCCAGCTGGTGGTCAGCTTGCTGGCTGCCAGCACTATGCAGAGGATGGCTCCGCACTGTTCACTGGCACGCTGGCTCCTCTGCAACGGCAGGTACTGACCCTCTCACAGACAGGCTATGGATTTTATGAACCATATGAACCGTTTACATACAGTACACGCACCTGTTGTTTGTTCGTTCCAGTTTGTTCCGGTTCAAACACCCATCCGAGGGAGAGCTGTGCGCCCTGGCAGGAAAACAGATGCCCAAACAAAACAGGAGAGACAGGTGGATATTGGGGGAGGGTCTGACCCTGCAGGAAATACTGACAACATATTTAGGAAGAAATTGTCTTGAGAAAATGTCATTTCTTGATCATTGTAATCTCTGAAGAAAATCTACAGATCTATACTTTGTTACTTCAGGGGAAAAACTGGCTGCTCTGCACAAGCTTAGTATTGTCTCTTGAAACTTAATAAGACAAGCATGTTTGATGTGTGTAATTTCTAGGAGGCAGAATGGGGAGAGTAAGCCTCTCACGGTGCCCAAAGACATCGACCTTCACCTGGAGAAAGCTCCAGTCAATGTCATTGACGCTCTTGGTAAAACAAACACTGCTCTGTCTACATCACAGTATTGTTGTGCAATTACAAACATATGTCAAGGTCAACTGTTAACTCAGTTTAGCCACAATATGGACAATATTTACACTTTCTACAGTTCTTGCATATTGTACCTAAGTAGCACCTGGAGCACAAAATAATCTTTCTCCTAATGTTTTTTTTTTTTGTTTTGTTTTTTTGTTTATACTCCCAGTGCTACGTTTTTTCATGGAGTATCAGTGGCTTATAGATTTTGCGGTCTATGCACTGGGTGTCTTCCTGTTCACTGAGTGTTACTACAGTGTGGTGGATGCCAGCAAAGAAGTCAATATTGGAGCCATCTGGTGTGTTCTGACTGTTCTCTTTGGTCTGTATCCTTCACCTTTAAAGTCTCTTCATGTCACAACAGATGTTAACATCTGTATTGATTGAGCCTGCAAATTAGCATCATATTTTTAAGCTACAGCCTCAAACATTTGGTATTATCAAATGGCATAAAATAGCAAAGACAATGAACCATATAGTCACATTTGCAAAACTGTAATGCACTGTAGTGAGGACACATTCCTGGTCATGAAACATTAAATTCAAATATAAATGAACAGTATGGGTCGACATCAGCTGGGTGAGTAGTACATTTTCCTCCTGGTTATTTACATTTAACCCACAACCTTCAGAAAGACCCTTCACACTCTGATGAGTCACTACTTCCTCTCTGAAGAGGGTGGCGAGCGCTCGGTGTGCCTTGCCTTTGGTTTTCTGTCTCTGCTCGTGGCCATGCTTGTGCTCGTGGTCAGAGAGGATTATCTGGAGTTTGGCCTGGAGTCAGGCTTCTCCAGCCTCTTTGACAGTTTGGAAATCTTTGCCAAACAGCAGGGCTACTCCGACTGGTCGTAAGTGTCCGTCTTCATAAAAACACATCATGCAACGTCAATCCTCCATGTGGGACTATCTGTGGGCCAGTAACAGACTTTGCTTGCTAGATGCAGCCATGCTAAATCATTGATCTCAGTAACCATTGGTTTGTCTTGTTGTTTTGACATCAGAGTACCAGTGACCAAGCTGACAGTGAAGCTCGGTCTGGCGGCTTTTTGTGCTTATATCGGGGCTCTCCTGGCCTTTCCCGGACTGCGACTGGCTCAGACTCATCTTGACGCTGTACAGATGAATTCAGACCGCCCACTCATCCAGTAAGACCTGATGTGTTTACACTACAAAAGATAATATACTCTGTGCCTCATTAAAAATGATTTTAACATTGTGCCTAATGTTTCCTGTAGGATTCTGCTACACATGAGTTTCTTATCTCCAGTTATTATGTTGGTTTTGTGGGTGAAACCTATTGCAAGAGACTTCCTGGCTAATGCACCAATGGGAAAAACCTCTGTCACACTGTGAGTACACATATATATTTGCTGTTTCTACTACGAGTAATAACTTGGTCCCCCCTGATTCTCTCATAATTCCTCTCTTGCAGAGTGTCCAGTGCAGCATTTGACAGCATGCGTCTGTGGATCATAGTGGTGCTATGTGTGCTGCGCTTAGCCCTGACTCGTTACCACCTGCAGGCCTACCTCAACCTGGCTCAGAAGTGGGTGGAGCAGATGAAGAGGGAAGCAGGACGTATCGCTGCAATTGACATACAGAGGAAGGTCAGGCACTATTTATGTGTAATAAAGTGACTTCAGAAAATATTGAAACCCATTTTTTTATGAATTCAAAAAATGTTTGGTGGAGCTTTGACTAGAATCAGACTGTCATTCTGCTTCTTGTTTTTTTTAGGTCACACGTGTGTTTTGCTACCTGACTGTAGTCACTCTCCAGTATCTGGTTCCAATTTTGCTCATCCTCTTCTCCACACTGGCACTCAAGGCATTAGGTAAGTAAAGTATCACAACTAGCCCCCCCTCTTGTAGGTCTGAAACCTCTTTTACAGACAGGCTTTGCAATGTCCATGTCCTGTCCATGGCCTGTCCTGTCAGCTACACAACCAAAATAATGCTGTGTTTCACTTCCTGCTTTGTTACAAGCCCTAGATGGTTTGAAGACCACTTGTAGTTGCAGCCATGCTTTTTTTTTTTTTTTTTTTAAAACACCATGAAAGCTCCCTGCAGCTTACAGAGCATGAGCGAAAACAGCTGACACGCCCACTCTGCCCTGAGTGGAAGCAGAGCTCTGCACACATAAACACAGTGCTGTCACACAGCAACCTAACTGTATTTTGTATTTGCCAATATGTCAAAGTATTCCTGTAATGTCACACTCAGATATTTGCAGCAACCGTGTAGTCAAATATTAGGAACATCCAAAGTAAATGTCAAGTTTTAGTGTCCATGAACTTTAAAAAGCAAAGATTTCCTTCTACTGTCCTACTGTCTTACTTTTTTGTTAAGTTCCGTGCTAAAGCATAAATGAGTCATCTCTGCTGATTCTACAGGAGATTTTTCTTGGGGGCCTGGTTCTGAGGAGAACCCTGGGGTGACACCTGCATTAGTGATGCCCACAGCAGCTCCTGTGGTACCCAGCAGTATTGATGAAGATGAAGAGGGAGTGGATGACATGGAGGAGGACATCCAGGCCACAGTAGCGCACTTGTCAGCAACCTTCACGGCACTGCGGTCTGTCCTCACTCCACTTTTCTTCCGAGGATTCTTCGCTTTCCTCACCTGGTGGGTGGCTGCGTGTCAGGTCATCAGTTCTCTGTTTGGCATCTACTTCCACCAGTACCTTATGCACAACTAACTGACGAAAAACAGATGCTCCACCTGCAATGCAGCTCCAGCCCTCAGCTATTATTATGCTGTTGCAAATGACTGCAGAGAGGACATTTTACTAAAACACCCAACTACAGACAGAATGCGCTGTGTCTTTGGCTATAACATAAGTTTTGATCAAGGTAGATGGGTGTTGGAACTGTCTGTTGCAAGATTGGGTCCCTTGTTGCCCTTACAACTTTCTGTGGCTACTGGTATCAATAATACAAATGCAGCAAAAACTGAGAATCAAAAAGTATGTTCAGCTTAGTCTTGCTTTCTGTTGGGTTACCTGGCTTCACTCAACCTGACACTGGTAATGCTTGATAACCAGTAGTGTGACGCTGATTATCAGCTGCTCAGTTAACTCTGGGCTTACTTATCTAGCTACTAGGATGCTAATGCATCTCAGATGCAACATTAATAGAACCATGAGTGTTGTACTTGATGACTCAGTTTGCAGAACTTTCAGGATTAGACCTGGTGAAGTGCCTTGTTAAGTCATTATACACTGTTGTACAAAAATCAATTATTTTATCTGTCATAGTAAGCAGTGATTGTATTACTCCTGTAAAATCTTCACTTTTGCTGTTGATTTCCACCACTAATAACCGAAGTTACCATGATTATCTGCGGTGGTTAAAAGTGAGCCAACTTCATGATACCGGAATTACGGCCCAAAATACCCAGCTAACTCACTAATCTGATTTTGTGATGCAGGGCCCTGATCATTTTCCATCCACTTCATTTTTTCTGCTGTTTTTCAGCTGTATCTATGCCAGTGTTATCTACATTGTTCCTAATACCCCATTGTTAATAAATGCTGCATTTAAAAGATATTTAATGGTACCAGGGTGAGCTTTAGTGTTTTACCCAGTGCAGATACACATTTTTATTCTTGTAAGGGACTCTCTGTCCCCATTAAGGAACCGATTCAAGAGTGCTAAATGTTTTTTATCCTTTTCTGCTGTAATGGATTTGAAGATGTAGTAAAGCTGCTCCAGCCTATTGAATTTAACTCAATTGAGCATTAAAACTGTAGTAGTGACTGTGTATTAGCCAGGAACTGAAGAGTGGTTGCTTTTATCTTAAGAATTTCTTTCACAATTCCCAAGTGCCTGGGGAGCTCAGGGGTTTTGAGTAAGTTTTAAAATCTCCTTCCTCCCTCTTCATGCATATTTGGAATGAATAGAATCGGTTAATAGGTGAAATCAACACTCCAAACCCATTTCTGTTTTTCCTTTAATTTTTAAACACTACTCTGTGAGAATGTTTTTAGTTGCAGCATCTTCATCAGCTTCAGCTGTTCTTAGTTTTTCGCTTTTTATTGCTAGCCGGTCAGTTTTGCATCAGTGGTTTTTATTTATTATTTATGCTACAAATTATGATACAGATGCTGTAATTCTGTGCATTTTATATTGTGTTTGTGGCAACCTTTTTGTGTGTTTTGTTTTAGTTAGTGTATTTGAATTGAATGCTCTGAAATCATAATACTGTGAAGTTCATACAAACGAGATTTTCTGAATGCATGGTGTGCAAACTTTTGACTGTAGCCTGAACATTTTGTGCAGCCTAATAAAATCATTATTTTCATGTCATTTGGATGTTTCCTCTTATTTCTGCCTTCCCTTGGGGAGCTTGGGAGACATGGCCAATAAAACACTTCCTTTTAAAAATCACTGCTTCAATTGACAAAACACATTTTAAATGACAATGGCATGTCTCGCCACAGTGCTTGGTCCTGACCTCTGACCCCAACCTCCTGAGAAGATTATTCTTTAATCACTGATAATTACTATGAACCTGATGCCCTTTAAACATCAGACAAAAAATGTTTCTACTTTCTGACCTTGCCCATCTTTTCTGAAAGACATTATTTTATATAAACTATATCTAAATCCAGTGCGTCCAGTGCAGTGTGAAATCATTCAAACTAGATTTTTGGTCTTTGACTTTATTGCACCGTTTAGATTTACATGCCACGTGGCCTTTCACCAGAGCGACACTGGAGAGGCTCTTTTGTCTGAAAACTGACATGATTTATTGGTGATATCATTAGAAACAGAAAAGCTAAAAGAGGTTCTCCACTTTAGGGTGGGACTGCAACCTCGCTGTCTTTTTATGTTCACTGGAACATGCTTCATCAGAGGACATCAATAATCATAACGCTACTTAGAAGTGAAGAAATTTGGGAAGGTACTATTTAACAGTTCACATAAATCCTGGCTGTTGGAAATTTAGCAGTGGGATGTTTATATTACTGTTCTGTCTTTTTAAGGATCATAAAATATTTCTGCTTTTGTTTGATTACGTGATTGAGGAACAGAATTCGAGGTTTGACCACTGCACATTTTGTACATCGCATCCTCACCTTCCATGACCAATGCAGCTCTGTTTCTTTCTGACAGGTCTGTGAGAGTGTCTGGCCTAACAAACTGAAAGGTGACAGGGTCAACATATCGATATAATCACATTAATTATGTGCATCTGTGCTGGAGGCCCCGGGCCCCCTCAGTCTGCTCTGTGGACTGCAGCGGGCTAAGTCAGGCAGTGGTTGCTATGGGAACTAGTGTGTGTGTGTGTGTTTGTGTGTGCGTGTGTGTTTGCAGGACCCAGACATGGCCTACAGACTGGGCCCAGCCTTGTCTCAGGGGAGCAGACCAGACATGACCCCAGTGCGAGACTCTTTTCATTTAGGGAGGAGAACGACAAAGATGGACGGGGGCCCAACTCTGGTTTTAGTTGAAACAGAAAATAAGGAAAATGCTCTGTGAGGGGTAACATAGGAAAATGTTCAGGTATAGTTACTGTGAGACAACCAGCTGTGGAAATGAGCCTTTATGTGTTGAATATATTTTTTGAAGACACAACTATTCCAGGCTTTTAAGTGATTCATTCTTGTTCCTCTTGTTTGGTGGCTGCATGGTGAGCTGCCTGACAGGGACCAGACATGATAATGAGGGAGTGTGTGTGTGTTCAAAAGATGGAACACTGGTGGATAAGACTAAATGAATGGCTACATGAAAGCCTGATTGCAACAGAGCGGATGGCATTTTATCTGTCATCAGATTAAATATATATGAAAAAACAGTCAAGAGAATCACATTTTTCTCTCAAAGGAAAGATAATAAAGTAAATGTGGAAAAAAAATCAGGCCCAGGCAAAGGTACAAACCAATTTTTTTTTTATTTAAAAGGAATCACAACAAATAAAACTTTCTCTGTTGTTAGTGAAGCATTCAGCAAATATATAAAAACTCAATCCAAAACATCAGAATACTGATAACTTGGTTTTTCATGCTGACTTTAATCCAAATAACTGCACATAAAAAGGAAAAAAAGAGCTAATTCCACAGCAGCACTTGAACTTGATGCCCTCCACCGGCCGGCTCACTGAATCTCTGCGCAGCCTGTCGTGATGTATGTAAATGTCTTTAGTGTGAACCACTGAACCATTATCTGGTCACACAGATTTATTAGATAATTTATCACCGATAGTGAAAAGCTGCTCTGCTTTGCAACTTCTCATTCAAATTCAAATGTAAAAGACAATGACCCCTTGTGGACAATAAGTGAAAATTCATTCAAGTTTTGAGTGTTTTTTGTCATTTACTGCACAGAAGTTGAGGATGTAAAAGTGAACAACAAAAATACCCAGGAGTACATGGTACATTAATAGATATAATGACAACAAATATTCTTCAATAAATGTAATTTGTGGGGGTTTAATTAAATATCTTATGAATAATTACTAAATTATTACACAGTGTCTCATATAATCCAACATATAGGAAAATTGTCTACATACCTACTAACTGATGCCCTTCAAAATAAAGAAATTGATACTATTTTTATATTACTTATATTTGCTACAGACAAATAGATATGCGTATGGCTGTTATTTGATGACAATGCATAGAGCTAAATATTGAACACTTTGGTCTTTAGTTGAAGTAGATGCCCTTGGATTTTTTTAAAAGTAACAGCCACATCCCTGAGAACCACTGAATTCAAAGGATAGGTTCCCCTTTTATCCTGAAATGGCACTTACTTGTCCATATGTACAAATTTCAAGTTTTTGGTCACTCTCTGTGTGTCATTCCTGTTTAAGAATTTCAGTGTTTCTCTTGGTAAAAATGCATTTTGAAACTCAGCCAAAGATTGTCAAACACTTCAGTCCAAATAAGACACATGAAGTGGACATGATGCAAAGGTACTGTATTTTTATTACAGAGCTCCTTTTTTGCGTAGTCCACGCAAACACAAAGTGGGGATTTTATATTTAAAGATGAAAGTTACCCACTTAATTTAGGTACTGACACCTCATGTTGGCTGAATTGTCCCTATTTGTCACATTAGAATTGCATTATAAAACACATATTATCTAGGGCAGACTTCAAAAAGTGTGAGCCCATCCTTTCCATCTCAGTGTACGACACATTTCACTATAACAAAAAAGGCCAAGGTTGTAGTGGATGTGATATCTCACTGATTTTATGTGAGGAAACCATGCCATTTATTTTGAGCTAAAAGCAAAAACATCACAGCTTATATAACAACAGGGATGCCGTGGCTTATCGTGGATGCTGCAAGTCATTTTCTATGGCCTAGGTCAAACACTAAAGACCTTTTGAAAGACAAATATGTACATACACTCATTTTTAGAGAAATTCAGTTGGTCCCATTGTGCTGCTGTGGCTTAATACAACAAACATACAGAAAAAACAGGTTGTATTTCTGATTTACATTAGATTCACACAGAAAACTAAACCTAACCAAACGAAAAGCTAATGTCTGTGTGCATCTCATCTCAAACAAGTGATGCCGAGAAAAATTCTCCATCGCCCAGGAGAGACCAGCTCTGTGTGAGGAGACAAAGAGAGGCATTCCTCTCTGGGATGATGGGGACAAATTGACCCCATCTTGCTATCTTCTGTGTTATCTCTGTGTGTGTAGTTGTGTGTGTGTGTGTGTGTGTGTGTGTGTGAGCACTGGATTTGAGGGAAGACAGCTGATTGATTGGGAGAGTGCAGCAGCCAGCTATCTCTGCCAGCCGTCACTCATCTCTAACTGCCTGAGCGGCTGCCCTCCTTCCTCCGCTTGTTGCAGGTAGCCAGCTTTGGTAAACTCCTTTGTCTCATTGGCTGGATGGGTTTCTGGAGGGGTATGGCGAACTGAATCAGGGTTGCTCATTGGAGATTGCTGCCTGAGGTGGTGCAGAGGTGGGGAGGTGGGTGAGGGCATGTGCTCAGGAGAGCTACGCTCTGATTTGATGCTGAGGTTGAGTGAGTGCAGATGTGGAGAGGATGAGGAGCAAGATGGAGAGGAGAAGGAGCACCCTCCACTGGACATCCTGGAAATGACAAGAGGTAGGACAAAAGAAAATGTTTGAGTTTTAACATCATCAAATCTGCTTATATCCCAATTGTCTATGTATAATGTTATGTGAAACAAAACTAGTAGAGGCATCAAATTAAACCTGAAAAAACATTTCAAGGAGAATTTTACATAAAAATACAATCACTGCTCTTACCATACCCACATTATTTATTTTTTGTATTTAGTTTGTGTACATATTTTAATTGTGTATTTATTATTTATGTTTAATATATAATAGTCATCATTATCATTATTGATCTATTTCTTTTCTATTTTTTCTTTGTTTGTTTGATTTAATCTTATTTTCTTGTTCATTTTCTGATAAAAATATTTCAATAAATATTTTTTAATGTAATTTATTCCTTTAAATCATTTGTTAAGTTTATCATTAATTTTGATTTTCTTTTCAAAACATCTTCCAATTGTTGGCACCTTGTTGTTGTTGGCCTGGACATTTGATTGTCATTGCTTTCAGATAATAAATGTGATGTGTGTAAATACTGTTTTGTGCCTGAGGGAGATCTGATCTCATGAACACTGCACAGCAAAAGTGGATAAGAAAAATACTGTGGCAGCAAACAACAATGTGCAACCTTCTCATTGATGATTCCATATTTTATCCACAGAGAGTTACGATATTACACATTAATATGCTTACCCAGGGGTTATATGAGGCCCATGGGGCTCTGGAGGTGGTAGCGCCGGTTGCCAAGGGTTCATTGCTCCTCGTTGAAGACTTACAGAGTGATAAAAACCCGGTTGACTGTAATCTGGTACAAGGTAACAATATAAATCATAGTATTAAAAAGAGAATACAAATGATAAGCCAGTATCAGTGAATATAGATTTTCTTTGTTTAAAAGGAATAGTTCAGCATTTTGAAAAAAGAATTTAAAATTTTTAAATGAGGATATTAATATCACACTCATGTTTCTACATTACCATGAATCTAAAACTACAGCAAGTTAGCTTATCTTGGCTTATGTTGCATAAATTCTGGAAATAGGGAAGGAGCTAACCTGCTTAGCTCACCAATTGTGACATGATTTTTACATTTCAGACTCTAATCCTGTCCGTGTTTTCTCCCTAAATCCTCATTTTCAAGAGAGTAAATGATGCAGAGCAGACATACCAGAGGCTCCAGTGGAGGGAAGGCCATACCCTCTTAAACTGTGGCCCAGCAGTCCCGCCTTGTCCATGGCTACCATGGAGCTGCCATTGTGCAGGCCTTGGTACAAGAGACCCCTCTTATAAACAGAAACAGTGAAATAGTCAAACTGGAATCTCAAGGTCAGAGTGACATACAGACATCATCGTATCCATACTAAAAATAAACTATGAAGTGTGTACATGGAAGAGGTGTGAATGACTCATAAAAGCAATGCAACTGCTTGTACGAGTTTGCAGAACAATCTGCGTATATTGGTGCATCAATTCATCAGTTTGACGAAAGAGTTTTAGCTGCATTAGTACAGTATGTGTTAGATCCAGTAACACATATTTATGTTGATCACACTGGATAGTAACAGCTACTTACAGCAGAGCTGTGGTTAGCACGTGTTGCACCCAAGGCCTGATTAGTAACATCTCCATGCTGTCTGTGAAGACTCTCACTGCCCAGGTTCTCACTGCCCAGGTTGAGAGGAGTGGGGCTTTTCATATCCAGAGCTCGATTCAGGTTGGCGTGGGAGAACATGGAGTAGCCAATACCTAAGGTGCACAGTAAAAGAAAGGAGCAGGAAGTGAAAAGAGATGTGAGATTGTTTCACTCACAGAAGAATCATCTATTTTTCTATAACACGTTCTTCACCTCCCTCTGTTTGTACTTTGCAAGTGTGATAAAAATGAACTTCTTCTTTTGGTTTGGTTTCAAATTAGTGTCTGATCTTTATATCCTGACATAAACCAAGTTAAAGAGCTAATGATAAGTCATAAATCTGCCTAAATTCATAGGAAAACAGTAATCAAATTTTATAAAAATGTTAAGTAGTGTCTAATGACATCATAGCATGTCCAAATAGAAAAGAATAAGAGAGCAAGCAGGTGTTATTCATTCTATACAGAAACCACAGAACTGGTTACAGCCGCTGTTACACTGATGGAGGGCCAGTTTCACAAAACAGCCTAGCGCACGCACGCACGCACGCACGCACACACACACACGCACACACACACACTTCCTGTGTGCTCATAGCCAGCTGCACAGCAGGTCGAGAGTACAGCATTTTACAGCAAGCATTTAGTATAAGGCCAGAAGAGTGGTGAATGGATTTTCATGCTAAATGCTGTGCATCTATTTAAAGGCAGAAGAATGTTCATCGCTCAGTATATCAAACATATGGTAACACATGGTAATGATCTGTGAAGCATTAGCAATTCGTAAATGGACTGTTACGAATTGCTAATGTCTTCAGTGCCATTTAATTAAAAAGCTCTTTTCCGTTTAGTGGATAGTTTTAATTAATGCCAGTGATCTTTTACTATTAATATTTGTTTATACTATATACACTTCATTGTGTGTCTGCAGCTTAATATCAAGGTACACTAAACAAACTGTATTAAACTACTTTTTGTCATAAAAAGCGTTCTCTGCACAAACACACTCATAATGATGTATACCACAGTCTGTGGTATGTGCCTCACTTTATGTAGTAAGTACAGAGTTTGAATGTCTCTCTTGTTAACATGGTGTTGCACAAATAGTCAGAGTGGCAAATTCCTATGTATTCAGTATTCATTCGGCTTTGTACATTAAATAATGTTGGTATAATGCTCTGCTCACCTGAGTGTGGAGACATGAATGCACTGTGAGTGTGTGGTGCAGCAGGGCTGGCAGAGCTGGGTCTGGTACTAAGAGATTTAAAACCTGGGGGTTTGTGGGAGGCCATGCTGGATCCCGATGAGTTGGGGAAGCCGTTTTCACAGCCCGCAGACACCAAGAACTGAGCTTCTGGTGAGAGTAGTGATGGAGCCTGAAATGTAAAATATATGTCAGATGATGGCATGAGAATTTTTTAAAATATCGGAAGTGTGTCTTCTGTGTGATAGCACTGATTCTTTTAATATTTCAGATCAGGTCAGCTCAGCATGTGTGTATGTGTGTGCTGTGTGCTCATGTAAATGTGAGTGTGCAAGAGCAGAAGTGTGTGTGGACTGACGTAGAAACGCTGGCGAGCCACAGAGAGATCCATGCCCTCGCTGAGAGGATATTTGTCTGAGGCCACCTGCATGCTCTCCTCACTATCGAGCTCTGAGCTGTCGAGACCGAGGCCTTTCCTACGCAGAGTCTGATGCAGAAGAGAAAGTGCACATGGAAAATTACCCACAGTGACTGCATGAAGATTTCGAAAAGGAAGAGTGATGTGTGGGTTTCATTTCAAAATGCATATATCTGTTTTGGTATTTATTGATTTTTTATATTTTTTCATTTTTAATATTTTTTCAAACTACAATACACGTACAATTCATGCTTTGAGCTCTCGTTTTGGACGGTACCTCCAGTATGTCTGTGTTGGTGCGACTCTCGTGTGGTTCGCTGTACTCTGTGTATTTCAGCAACACTTTGTCCATGTCTGTGCTGGCGTACTGGAACAGACGGTTGGTGCTGTTGAAGATGATGAGGGCGATCTCACAGTCACACAGCACACTCAGCTCATATGCCTTCTTCATCAGACCAAACTTACGCTTGGTAAAGGTCACCTACAGCATTAAATAGGAGAGAGGTTTATATCATCTTACCAATAAATTCCGACAAAACATTTCAATTAATCTTTGTTAATCCTGTTCTTTTATTCTCAGACCCTCAGATAAGGAAAAGCTCCAGTAATAATAAAAAAAAAATAAAAAAATCACATGACCAAAAATGATTCAGTCCAAAATATCAGGTTTGATTTTTTAAAAATGCATTTGCCTACACTCCAAATACAGTTCAAACAACTTTCATGCTATTTCATGGTAATATCATGTTACAGCACTTTATCAGACAAAATTACACATCCATCAACTTAATAAAAACTTCTTCTACCGTACTGTTAAAAATATCTTCTTTTTAGGCTTGAATCATGTTTCTTTCTGGTCATGCTGTTAGCTGTCTGCTTTGTGTGTGTACCATTAGTGCACTTTTGTCTCGATTTTACCGGTGTCTGGATTTTGACTATGGTACCTGTGTAAAACGATGTTTACTTTCTATTGTATGTTGTGTTCATTTGCACAAACATATGCTGCTGTCTGTGCAGTTGAAGAAATACTCTTGACAGACAGAGCGTATTGCCACTCTGTCACTATTCCTGAACCCTAAGGAATGTAATAGCGAAAAGTGGCCCATCACAGATTCCAAGAGCCTACGATGTTCATCTTATTGTTTCCCAAATATATATATAACATATATACAAAACATACAAACTCTGTAAATCTTCATAAAAAAAATCACAATTAATAATTGATTATAAAAGTAGTTGCTGAGTGTTTTGATGTTGCTCAGTAATTTAATGAGCTAAAAGGCCACAAATAAAAGGCTCCTTGTTTTAGTTCTAATATAAAGGAAACATTGCATGTACTGTAGACACACCTGCCTATTCCTCTGGTCTAGAATACGAGAAATTTGTATTTTCTTTCTTCCCATTTTTTTTCAATTGCCCAACACGATGACACCTGTAAGAGAAAACATAATAATGTTATAGCAGCAGAATATAATATGTTTACATAATTGGTGCTCATACTGAAAAACAACAAGAAAATAAATGTCATATTAAACACTCATATTTACAGCTTTTTAATTAAAAGTTGGGTGAAAATAGCTTCTTGAAGTTTAAAGTCATATTTGTACAAAGCGTTCACTACATTTATGGTTACCGGCATCATATATACATGTTCAATTGTAAATTTGTAAATGTAATCTTATATAATATGGTTAATTTCTTCATGTTCATATACAGTAATTCTGATGGGAAAATGTCATTCGTTAGGTGATTTAAGTCCCGTCCCTGTTGGTAAGGGCAGGGTGTATATTTTTACCACCATGAGGCGATGCAGTCTAAAGTTAGAGAGGCTCTTGCCGAGCCAGCAGTCCACACAGTCTGACACCACAGTCTGGGTTACCCCGGGGCCAACAGCACAGTGCCTGACTGCACCACACAGCCCCGAGAGACAGGTTTAAAAATACAGTCGATGGCTACTTTTAAAGGTTCAGCAGGCAATCGCTGAAACCAAACAGCAGAAGGAAAACGGTGTGTTTTTGAAAGATGGCTGACACTAAAAGCCACCCACTCCTCTCTCATGAACAGCTTGGGCAGAAAAAAAGCAGAATTTGGAGAGGTAGAAAGCAAAGACGTGGATTGATTGCGGTTGGCTTGGGAATGTCCATTTCTAAAACTCACACCCACAGTTTGTCTGTTTTTTTCATTGTAGAAAACCCCCCACTGCTGTTCCTGCCTCTGCAGGACCATGGTGAGAGCCACCATAGAGGAATGAGAAATCAGAGAATTATCGCTCTTCACTCTTCAACACTAAATCTAATGTATGTACAAACTTACATATGGGTTAACTCCATTTTGCACTTGCTATCACTCAAACAAATACATCAAGTGGTGGTCTGACGTCGCTGACCTGACCATACAGCACTTGTCCAATGCCCAGAGGCATTTTGCTGGTTTTCCCCCGTAATACTGGACATTTATTGGACTTCTCTATATTTAGTCCCCTGTCCTCTTGATGGTGCGGATGGGGCGGATATGGCGCCCATGTTCCCACGACCCCTAAAGTGCCCGCTGTCTCTCAATGTAAGCTTGGCACACAGTCATCTTGGTGCATTTCTGATGGAATCCACCTCTTTGCCCTTATTATTACCTTATAAAGTACTGTCCCCTGTGCTGAATATGCTACAGAGACAAGACACACCTCAACACTGACAGCTGCAGATAGAGTCATGATTGTTTCTACAACAAGACAGAGCACACTGCAGACAAATAGCTCTTGCTTTAAAGTAAAGAACCACAAAAACCAGCACTTGTCTGTCTAACTAACAGCACAGTTACCACAAAGAACTGAACTTATAGCGAGTCAAGCTATTCTGTTTTTTGGACCAGAAGTGAGACAATTTCACCTCATAACAAGGCTTGTTGATGATGAGAAGAGGGGGAAGTGGGACACATGTTTTAAAAAGGGCAGAAAGATCTTTATCTCAGAAAGTTCCCCTCCTCTCAAATATAACTATAACAATAACTACCACTGCCCACTACAGCCGTGTGAAAACACGACAGCCTGAATAAATAGTTAACACCTCCAGCCAAATGGTGTGGCGTAGAGAACTCCATGTGGTTTATCGAAGACCAGAAGGCCTCAAATGTCAGCTAATTCTGGAGGCTTTCCTGTAGAGCAACTGCCAAGGTTTGCGAATGCACGACAACCAGCCAGGTAGCGGATACCTACTGCCTCTCATCTCTAGGGTCATCTCCTGAACCTACGTCATGTTCAGGAAAATATACGTCTTTTTTAAAAGAAAACATACGTCTTTTTTTAAATTCTTAATCTCTCCGGTCTCTGAAGTCCTATGACAAGATATGAATGCAAAAAAGAATCACTGTGTATCCTATAACAGTGCAATAATTGCACGCACGCTCGCCCGCCCCTGGGTCTTATAGCTTCTATGGGGAAAGACAGCACCTTTGTCACCCTCCCAGAGGCGAGACAATGGAAAAAACTGAGCACAGCCACACCAGTAGCCCTGCTCTCTGACATACCACGGGGGGGTTCTGTCTGATCACTGGGGAACTCAATGGGACAACAATGCTTCCACCCCCCCAAAAAAAACAAAACAAACAACTTTCATAGCTTGGTCAGTCGTTGCAATGATATTTTCCTGCTGCAGTGAACGGCTGCATGCATCAATGGGGAGGGGAAGAAAGTAGGGCATTAGTAGAGTATTGGGGGTTCTGCTTCAATGGTTTTCTTTCCATGAGTCATTCAGAGCATGATGACTTGTAGAGGTTTCACGTGTAAGTATATTAGCCAAAGACACTCATGTCTAATTTTATCATGACTCAGTATCTTCGCAGACTAACTAATCAAATTTTCTCCATCACAAAGGTCCATTTACAGTGTTGGTTGTTAGATGTGACTAAACATAATGGCCAAACTAGTCAAGGCTTGACGTACATGTTATCAAGTTCCACTTGATAACACCTGCACACTACTGTCTTCTTGCTGCTGTGAAATGATATGTTTCACACTTTTTTATTCCGTTGTATACCAATTATACAATATAAACAGCTGCTGTATTGAAATCACGCAGTTGTGAATATCTGTTTTCACTGTCTCAGTCAGTTTAGTCACACCATATTTGGGTTAAAAGGGTAAAATGTCAAACCAGGCCACAAACAGAAAAAAATACTGAAATCCTCCCAAAACAACAAAAAAAAAAGGGTCTTGGCTAAAAACTCTAACTTTTAAAGGTCAATCATACAATCCTTTCCATTCATATCAAAACTGAAATTTTAAGAGGAAGCCATTAGACTGTTTCTTTCACAATCAAATATGTCACACTTTGCAGCAAGGTTTGCAGGTTTGCAGCATCTCTACCTAAAGAATGTCATTTTTTTAATAAACGATAAGAAGGAGGTTAAAGCACATGTCTCCACATGTGGCACAGCGATCAGGGCCAGACCACTCATGTGCTCACTGGGCCTTTGCAGAGTGCTGGTGAGGAAATAGTCAATTCTAACAAGGGATAATTCAAATGACTTGAGGTTGATTTGATGATGTTAGTAACAATAGCACACACAGACAGGAGCTTTCATACCTAGTCAGAAAAGTTGTTCAAGAGAAGCTGAAGTCTAAGAAACTATGACAGGACAACTTACAGAGGGAAACTTACTTATATGAGTCGTCCAGCCTGCTTCTGTCTGTCTGTCTATCTGTCTGTCTGTCTGTCTATCTATCTATTTATCTGTCTGTCTGTCTGTCTGTCTGTCTGTCTGTCTGTCTGTCTGCCTGCCTGCCTAAGGGTGTACCTAGAGGGTGAATTGTGCTATTATTTAATGTACCAAGTATCAGACTGAGCTGAAATGCGTGTAGAAGTCGAATCAGACTGTGCCAAACGCGTTCAAGAGTAATGGGGTGTGTCAACATCCAAAGGACGCGAGTTCATTTTGCACAGCGAGTTATTCGGCGCTAAAAATACAATCTGTAAAAATACGTAGCTGAAAAATGTTTGTGGCTAATTGAGGCCAATAAAGAGGCTGGGCAGTTTAAGAATAAGCCCTTTGTCCCCGAGTTGTCAAACACCCCCGTGTGTGTAATAGAGGCTCATCTACAGGCTGCTTTCAATAGAGAAACAGGTGCTCTGCTGATAGCTGTCTCGTGACCACCGCAGGAAGCTTCAGGACGCGTTGCTAATTTGCCTTAAAAACCGAGGTATTAAAAAAAAAACTAAACCCACAAGCTTAAAAAAACAAGAACAGAGCAACTGATCTCACCTGTTCCTCGAAATCCTCGTCTCTGTTTACTTCTGAGCTGCGACCACTTGATCAAGATCAAAACGACAGTTTAAAAAAGAAAAAAACACTGATGTCTTATTGAGGAAGAGTCTGTGCTCTTGTGTTTATGTTGAGATATTCACCTGATGAAGTAGCAGCGGATGGTTCAGGAGCGCTGCTTTCCAACAGCTGGCTGCCGCAGCCCGCCTCTCCGTGTCACCACACGCCGCCTCCTCGGTCGTGTCATTGGACACACTCCTCCGCCTCCCATCCGCCTTCAGACGCTCCAGTCAGTCACTGACGGCTGTAAGAAAGTTCACACTACACAAACTGCGTGTAGTCTGTGCCTAGGGCTGCTAAAAAGACCCATAATAACTGGTCACGAGGAGAGTTTTTTAAAAGTAGTTCTCTTTCTGTAAATGCTGTCAACTGGGAGACGCGACACTGTTGAGTTTACTCATGTATCTTTTTTTCTGTAGAAAGGAATGGAATAAAACAATCTCGAGACTATTGCGTTACATTAAACAAAAGTCTACATCTACAAACAGGATACAGGATAGACTGCAAAGGTTTTAGGGTTAAAATAATACAACCAAACCTTTATTTATTTTAACAGAGACCACCTGAAGCTCTGTCACAGACCCTTGGCAGGTTTTTAGAACCGTTTCAAAACCACAAGATATCTATAGCATCATCTTCAGAGCACTAACATTTCCTAAATACATGTGTTTATTTATTTATTAATAAATGTCTTCAGACTGGTGGCATAGCTTCATTGGTGCTATACTCCTGAGAAGGCTATATGTGATTTTGCCTTTTAGGTCCAAAGAAGAAAAACTGTGCATATATGTATTGTTTGAATCTATGCAGTAAGAAAAGAAGTAGATGCTGGAGAAAATGCCAAATCCACCTGGGTGTTTGTAGGGACCCTGACCTCTCCTACCACTACTGTGTATATCACCTACCTTCAGTTACAGGAGTGCAGCATGATTTATGCTATTGTGCACTAATTATAGACTTTTTTATTATCTCAAACCACCATATAAATTCAAGCTGCTCTGAAGTGCTGATGTCTGTATGTCTGAAATTAGCAGAATGGCAGAGATGCTGTAAATTGTAACACAGTTTGTTGCAGCAGAATTTAAATTTTTCGAAATAGTCCTTCTGAAAGGACACCTCTCAGCAACTTCATTCTCTGTGCACATCATGGGCTTTAAAATAAAAGGCAAACTACTTGGGCCATAAAAAGGAGTAAAAAACAGTGTTGTTGATGTGACTGTGCAGTTAAATTGCCAGAAGGACCTCCAAGCTCCATTATGGTAGAAATTCATTCTGCTGAAGTGTCCTTTAGCAATAGATGTGCTATATATCTGTTTATTCTGTGCCTCAGTAGTACATGTTCAGTATCAATCCTGCTGTTGTTTTGAGTAGACCACACAAAATTCATCCCATTTTATATCAGTGTGTGAACTGAAACTATAATTGTATTTTTATACAGGCATATGTGGGTTGGTCAAAATTGCAAGGATATTTTACGGTCGGTCAGTTTTCACCAAGTTACTGCACCCACACAAGGGTCTGACAGACTCAAACATTTAGCAGAAGCTTCACAATGTCTATTGCTTTGGACTGCACTACACTGTACAGGTAATATCATTATATTATATAGTGTTGATCCTGCACAAGTATCAGACAAAAACATACAAATTAACCAGCAATACTCCATACAGTATGTAGTTTGAATAGTCGACTGCAGATTTGCTTTTCTTATGTATGTTTACTAGTTTCCCCCTAGTATCACTGATGAAACCATGAGATTGACAGTGAATGAGGTAAGAAAAGAACAAGACAAAAAAGCCCTGCGAAATAAAACGATCATACACAAAGTTGAGAGAGTAATGGAAAGCAGACACACTGTCAGCTTAACAGATATATTTAGAGGTAATAACTGAATCACTGCATGGACTGCATTATTGACTATTTTGGGATGTGACACAATGTAGGCCTACTCCTAAAAATAATAGAGTGGCAATTTATTAGCATGGGTCATCTGTGGACGTGTGGACAACACATCTATTTCTCTTTCACACAAAGATGACAAACATATCAACACACCGGCACAGACACACGGTCTATATGAGCACACAAACACACACAGCATGAACTCCCAAGAGATGTCTCAAAGTGCGCATCTGATGCAATAGTTAGCAACATCCCTGCAGACTTTACCTCTAGGATTCATTTGCCTGGGCCCCATCAAACCGACAGAGAATTGTGCAAACTCATCTGTGAATGCAGCCAGTTAATCACCTGCAGCTAAGAAGCCAGTCTGTCTTTCCTCAGCATGGTGCGCATGCAAGTGTATTCTTTATACATTTATACATTTATTCTAAACACTGAAAAATCTCCGTCAATCTGACTTAGAGCTGAATCGCAGTCAGAGTTGATAAACTCCCTGAATAAATAGGCCTACATACGACAAAAGCCATGAAGTAGATGCTTTAGATAGATAAAGGCGCCTTTGAGAACTTTTAGTATCAAGTCCACTTTTTTTTTTTTTTTTTCATTTTCCTGAAACGTCTCACTTCTGCTTTCGACAAGATCTGCCGCGACCCTTTTAGAGCATGTGGTGAGGCTGTCGAATTCAGAAATAGCCTCCATGGTCAGTGTACATGTGTGAGAGCAATCGTTCACATTGGGCAGATTACCTTTATAGCTACAGTCTTATCTACATCTCAACAGAACAAGAGCTATACCTTTACCCCAAAAACCAACCCCCAACCTCTAACAGAACAATAAGACCGCTTTAAGACAAGTCACACACCTGAAGTATGTCAACGGGTTTCTGCTAAAGCAGTGGAAAATAGGCTATTACATGTCTATATGTTCATTTCTATTAAATGGACAGTTGCTGGCTAAGTGATTCAATTACGTCAAAATGCACATGATAGTAAAAGCGCAGGTGTGAGTTTACTGGTTTAGATGTTTGTAAAATAATAATTTAAAAAACCGCATCCCTGTAGTCAAAGGTGAATGAGACTGGGGGTCTGAGGAGCTGGAGCTGGTACTGGACAACGATCAGGGGTCAGTTAATGTTACATCTGCAGTGCTCTCACTTATACACAGGGACAGTTTTTATTAAACTTTCTGGACTATTATGTCTTTTGCTTTTCCCGTTAAAAGAATCTCAGTTTATCTGTTTTCTCTTAGTGACAAACAATAGTAGGCAAACGAGTAACCTGTTGCAAAGAACTGCAGTAATCCTTTAATCACTTTATGAATCTGCATCTCAGATAAGAAGTAGGCTAATCTAAACGAAGACTGCCGACTCGCCTGTCATTGTTATCAATGAAATAAAAAGCTAAAACTCAAAAGATGTGTGTTTGGATGTTTTACTGTCTTTAGGGTGCGCCCTGTAGGCGACGCTTTTATTGCAACACCCATATTCCAAAAAAAAAAAAAAAAAAAAGGAATGTAATATTTTTATATTTTTATTAGGAAAAGTAATGTCCTCGGCTGTTTAGTCACTGAGCTCTGCCTCTCCCAGGAGCACGTCAGCGCATTGTCTCCGTGGATCCAAGAGAAAAGTCCATCCATTGTTGCTGCGAACTTTTTAAACTGGGGATTTAAAGCACGTCACGTGCTCAGACGGGGCAGCGGGGCGCTTCACCACAACAGGCAAACTGCAGCAAAAATCCACTGTGGGGAGCAAACTATTCATCCTGAAAGGACAGACGAAGACATTTTGTAGACACTACAATGCCGGTGCACTTTTGGGGAGTTTAGGATCGCTGGGGATTGGGGAACTGTTTTAAAAGAGTCCGAGCAGGAGAGGGGAAAGTCTTGTTTTTCTTTGGGGAATCCACGGGGATTTAGGATAAAGATGTCGCTGAAGAAGTACAGCCAGCGGTCTCTGATGGTTCTGTCTTTACTGGGGGTTCTGTCGGCCATCATGTCTGTTTTATCGGTCATTTTGATTTTCCAGCTCCAGTCCCAGCAGACGGCGGTAAAGGAGTCTCCCCCTACCACCTCCTCCATCATACCCGCCCACGTCTGGGCCGTCTTGACGCCGGTGTCCACGGTGCTCTCTGCCCTGTCCCTCACCCTCAATCTAAGCTCCGCGGTGGTGTGTCTCCTCCACAGCTATGCTTCAACGGAGGTCTGCAGAGGAGAGCAGGACACTGAAAGGTATTTAACTTGCATGTAACGCTGCTCTTCTACCACCTGTTAGAAAACACATTCGACAACCAACCATGGCAGCAGGGACGAGTCTAGGATCAGACCTTTAGGGGGCCTCAGCCCCTAAGGGGAACGTGGCATTTAAACAGAGCCTTATGCCCAGCGGTCAATCAGGTGACTAAACCCTGCTCTCTCTCCTCTAGTCTCCATCACTGTCCTCCTCTCTCCTCTGTGTGTCAACCAAATAGCAAACTTAACATTCAATCACAGATTATATAATGTTATAAAGGCAAAGCTGATCCATAGAGATTTATATTATTCTATTTGAATACTGTGTTGTTATGGGTAATGCAGTCAGGTAGTGTCATTTTGACCTCATTTCTCACCTGAACCAAATTGTTTTCTTTGAAAAAAAAAAAAATCCTACCTAAAACATAAGCTGAATGTCAGACATATTCAACTCCATAATGTTATTGATGTAAGGCAGAGCAAAGCAATACATTCATCCAGTGGCTCCTATTTTCTGGCCACAGTCAAGCACACAACAAAGCTTTGGTATGTGTTTGCTCTTGGTACCCACACAATCATCTAGTTGTTCTCTGCCTTACTCCAGATGATACATTTAAGTGTTTTAAGCTACACTAAAGGAAAATAGTTTCAAAAGTACAAAAGCTCATATGTGTCAGGGTGCAGAAGCTCATGCCACAATGTTGTTGGTCAACCCCCCCCCACCTACCAGCTCATATCAACTCTGTCTAAACAATGGCCTTCCTCTCATTATGCACCCAGCACACGGCCTCTAGCTGGCCCTTTCCCACGTCAGTTTACAAATGCAACAGCATGACCAAAGACCTCCCTGCTAAGGTGACATGCCATGAAAATGCGAGAAATAATGAGCTATACAAAATATCAAGGAACCCCCCCCTCAAAAAAAAAAAAACCTTAACAATAATAAATTGGTACAATGAACTGCAAAAGAAAACTGGCAATATAGACATTTTGTTGCATAAAATCTTCATTTATGTATTTATTTATTTAGCTAAAGTAGCAATGTCTAAATTATAAACATTTCTGATCCATGATCAAATATGTTTCAACAGAGCAGACTGGTTCCTTTTGGATAGCAGAGCTGTGCGACATGTGGCTATTGGACTGTTTTGCCTGGGGGTAACTGTCTATTTGGCAGGTAAGAACAAAAGAGTAAAAAAAATGATATTCTCTCTTTAAGGATATGTTGCCCACTCGGGCAAGAAATTTACTTTTGTCCTGAAACACAGGTTAGAACTGGCCACCTGTTATTGTGCACTAGCACACGTTTGCATGTTTCCCATGTGCATGTGTGTTCTGCTTTTATAATTTGCATGCAGTGCACTTTCTAAAGTCTTGAAGCTTTTAAAAAGAAACTCAGAAAAGAAAAGTGAAAAGTAGTGTCCAAATTAGTGGCATTGCAAGAGATTTTAAATAGCAGGCAAAAACAACGCTGCTACTTTTCATTCTGGGCCATTCGGCGAGTCCTGGAGAACAATGCATTCTTTGAGCAGCTTCCATGACTTAAGTGTTTTTAATGCTGAACCTGGCAGCGCTGTGGTGCTCTGTTCCACTGAGCAGCTTGTACTGGCGCTCACTGGAGGCAGTCACTCCATTGTGATGAGGAGGTGTCGCCCTTATGACCCTACTTCAGCCACAATCAAGAGGCAGCTGAGAAACGGACTGTTCAAGCAACACCGCCAGCTCAGGAAGTCACATCACACCCCAGAGCTGTGCTTCTCTCCCCCTTCTTTTAACACGCCAGACTCCATGGTTCTTTTCCTACAGACAAACATATGACAGCTCAGTTAAGAGATGGTCCTGTATGTGACACTTCAACAACATTAAATAGATCTCTGTCAGTCCAAACTTGAAAGGTTGAGATTTCAGTAGACAATATCTTCCTAAAATCTTGAATAAAATTATACATTCATTTACAGAGCAGCACTATTTTCCTATTAAAAAGCAAACTATTTGTGTGTAAATGTAAATTCTCTGTTTATGTCCCCTGTCTCTTCTATGGCAGCTATGTCCATCTTTATGCTCCTAATATTTGAAGTGGAGACAGGTATTGCCAGTGCTTGTGTCCTCTCTTCAGGGATCCTTATCCTTTTTATTGCTGTAATCCACTCTCTGGTCAAAGCTTCCAATAGTCCTAAGCGCTATCCCAGTGACCACCTTGAAACCCTCTACCAGAACAGACATGGGAGCAGCAACATGCCTGTCTCTCGACCCTGTGAGCTCAAAATTGGAGTTGACAAACCACGGATGCACCGCAGCCAGTCTCACCTCCAACATCAGATCTCCTTCTCTCAGTGTGGCACCCCGAGACAGAGAGAGCAATACCAGCCAGAGCAGTACTCTCCTGCTACAGGTTCACAGGGCCATACTAGTGATAAAGATGGCTACAGCAGTGGTGGCAGCTTTCCCCGTATGCACAGGACCCTATCTACCGAGTCTGGTTTACTGCAGGCCCAGATTAAACCCTGGAATGGGGTCAACAATGAGATGAGGAGTGTCCTTGCACGCAAGTCAGTGATTTCTGCCAAAGACTCTACTCTTGTGTGACAAAAAGGAAGCTGCGGTTTTAGACACTGATGACCTTAAAGTATGTCAAGAGAAGACTGCTAACACAAGTGTGATCTCAAATGTAGAACTGTCAGTTTGCATTATTTTACATTCAGCATGATTATCCTGACTGATAACTTGGGACTTAGACTGAAAAACATGATTTCCCTGTTAAGATTATAAACTATTTTTCATTTGATGAAAAACAGAACGAGGAAAACTTTTGTATAAATGGGGGTGTTTTGTATGAATGAACTTAATTTGAATCTTATTATAAACACATCAGTGTTGCCCAAGTATTCACTTGGGAGATCCATAACTTTCATTGTAATTTTGTAAATAATTTATTCCACTGTATATGGCAGCTTTTGCCGAATATTTGTGCACATTGTGCAAATTGTGCAAGCTGATGTGCATTGTTTAAAATTCACTGTTGATTCCAGAAAATATGAATCCATTTATATGTAGAATGATTTTAGACACTTCAGAAATATATTACACAAACATTAAAAGGTTCACTAAGTATGCATTTAACACATTTCTAACTGGTTGACAGAAGATCTTTTTACAGAATACCTGTGTGACTATGTCATATCCTGAAGAACTACTAACCTTAGACACCTCTTTTCAGAGGTTATGAGGAAGTGGATGGGGCATGTGGAGTAGAAACAAGGGTACTGGGAGAAGGGGTCACATCATGTAAGCTGCATGCAGTTTTGAGTAGGAAAAAAAAAACAACACAAATATAACAGAAATCATGATGCTCCCATTAACTACAAAGAGTGCAGAACAAGCCCAGTAAATAGTTTGAAGTTACTGGGAGAATACACTGCCAAAAATAAGTTGTATTAAAGTAGCTGATGTCCCAAAATACTAAATAAAAATAATCAATGACTGAACAAATAAACAAAAAAAGGTTATGCATTAGGAAAGGTATGGTGTTGAGCAAAGAATGAATATGAACAGAATGAAACTTTGAAGCCAATGGCGATGCAAGGTAGAATTGACTTAGCTAACAGCTGCAGAGAAGTAACTTTGCTGCTTGACAGATGTCAGTCCACATCTAAATTTGCCCATTTTGTTGTGTTTAAGGAAGTCGTTTTGAAAATGTAAAGGAAATAGGCATCACTTCCAACACAGAGCAAAAGGGGGAAGACAAGAGACATAGAACTATCTGCACAGATGAATAATAATATTTTTAATGAAAAGGAAAAAAACATGGATGGACTGTTTACAGCCATTGTATGGATGTTAGTGTAACATTATTCTCTCAATATCATTTTGCCCATCCCGTGTTTTCTGCTGCCTCCTACCTGCGTCCTTGAGAGTTGCTAATCTGTTCCTTCATGCTGATGGCTTGTCGGAGGAGGCTGTCGATATTTTTAAAATACATGCTGCTGTTTGCCATGCTCTTCACAGCACTGCAAAAACCAGTAGATAAGTGAATGTGTCGCAGGATAGGGGCCACTGAGATTCTGGAAACATGCCTGTCTGCGCAGCATCTCACCTGCATGCATACTCTACAGTATAGATGGCTCCTTGACTCTGCTCCTCCCAGCTCTGCATATCTGTCTGAGAAAGAGTTATCACCATTTAAAACCCCAACAGCATAAGGAGCACAGCCTCAATACACTTGCATGTGTGCTGTTCTTACTATGACAAGTCCGAATATCTGCTGTGTGAATATCTTAAAGCATCATCTCATCACGCCATCAAATTAATTAGTCTCGATGCTGTAGTTGGCATATTGGGAACAATCTTTTGATTCAAGTTGCATTCTTCAGTTTGTTTCGGGTAGTGAATGTACTTGTGATTTCTTTGGTGTTGTCTGTCAACAGGCTAAACTACCTTATGTTGCACCAGTTCAGGCAGCGACCTCCTGACGTGTTCCTGCAGTCTGTAGAGAGCCACCGACGGCTCGTTAGCCAGGACGTACATGCTCTCCGTGAATTTGTCAGTCACTGGAAGACAGTTACAGGCACACGGTGAAAATACTGAGCCGGTGTTACAACAAGCTTTAAAAGCTGGGAAATAAAAGGCAACCACCGAGAGGGAGACACGGACTACTGGCATTAACGTAGCGGCTAGGGTCAGCTAACAGCGACTAGCTGAGCTGCGTCGTTGCTACGTAACAATGAGGTGCGTTACGTGCTTTATTTATTTCTTGTTTACCTCGTCTGACTTTCAGTTGCATCTCCTGGTCCTCCATAATGCAAAGCGGTTATTACAAACAAACAAACAGCAACAACACCGCAGCTCTAAGGAGACGTGTGTCAGCTGATTCCTGCTTCTTCCGTATTTTGTTGTCATGTGCCACACGATAATATTCCGGGCAGAAATAACGATTGTGGAAAAAAAAAATTTTTTTTTTCTTCAAAGAGTAAATGCTGTGATACCAGGTTACACGGGTGGACTCAAGTGTGTTTTGGTTGCTTTTGTTAACAGTGATAGCCTGATTAAGTAACGTTAGCTAACCCACTGAGCGATGAGAAGCGTGGTCTATAAGCAAGATCCATCGCGTGATCTGAAATAATTCACTTTCAGTTTTCCAAAGGAAGTTAGCGCACATTAGACTGTGAGGCTGGTTGCGGTGAGTGTGGAACTACTTTCTTTTAATGCCGGTGCCACAATATTTAATATTTAACGTCTTGTTTTTATTGCAGTGATCATGGACGTTGACGATGAGATTGCAGATGGACAAAATTACCAGACTCTTACCGCTAATGCTTGTCCCCCGGAGTCCAGAGATGAGAGGTTCAACGGTATCGGTGCCCTCAATATGTTATCGCTTCAATTCAACTTTCCCATCTGGGATCAATTTCCTGACACATATGATCTTTTTTTCGGTGTAATATATATTCACCTGATGATTTTATACTATTAATTAATTGATCAGTGAATGTGTTATTTCAACTGACATGGTTGTGGTTCATTTGGCTGGGCTGGTGTCTCCAGAGATCATGGATGTGGATGAAGACGGATTGTTCAAACACTCCACCACTTTGACCAACAAGCAGCGTGGGAATGAGGTTACAGTACGCCCAGCAACGTTAGACTGTAAGTAATGGCAAAGGGCTAACAAAATTGTGCGTTAGACGAATCATGTGATGTTCATCGTCTCTACAAATATGAAGTTATTTAGACTTTATTTCCATCAGCGCTGTCCATTCACCAGCTGGCAGCTCAGGGCGAGGTTTCACAAGTGGCTGCACACCTGAGTAAAGGTGAAGAATCTAAATCTCCTCTCATCCACCAAGGACCATAACACAATATAATTTTTATTATTATTAAAGTCTGTTCATGACCTGTTTGATTTGCAGACAGTTCACTGCTCAGCAAACAGGATGAACGGGGTTTTACTCCTCTCATGTGGGCAGCAGCATTTGGAGAGAAAGCTGTGGTGGATTTTCTCCTGGAAAAGGTTAGGAGCAAGAGATTGTTGTCCATCATGGCACATCTTTAAGGCAAAACACACTGTCCCACTGATGTATATGGGATCTGTGTTTTAGGGTGCAGATCCCAAAACAATCGCAAGAGAACGAGAAAGTGCCCTGACACTGGCCAGCTCTGGTGGCTATGTGGACATTGTTGAGTCTCTTCTCAAACATGGAGTAGACATTAACACTTATGACTGGGTATAACTTTGCACATTATCACAAATCTACAAGATGTGTGGCAATCCAAAGCACATTACTACAATAGTCAAAAGTGTTAAATATCTTGTTTTTAATAAACACTTGTATTTTCATCTCAGAATGGTGGAACTCCTCTTCTTTATGCTGTACGAGGAAACCACATCAAGTGTGTAGAGGCACTTTTAGGTACATTGCATGTTTATATGTCTTGAAAATTAAATTCAGGAAAATTCAGTTTGGGTGATTTACTAATTTGAATACTCTCTTCCAGCCAGAGGAGCAGACATGACCATTGAATCAGACTCTGGGTACAGTCCAATGGCCTTAGCTGTTGCACTTGGACACAAAAAGAGTATGTATTTACCTCCAGTACTTGACTAATATGTTTTTCTTTTTACAAGAGGCTACTCCATTTTGTACTGAAATTAACATTTTCATTCCATTTTTCCCTAGTTCAGAAAGTGCTGGAGGACCATATTCTGAAGCTCTACAAGCCTTCATGACACTTGTTAAAATGAATAATTGAAAGTGACACTGACACATCTGCAACCAGTTACCTCTGGTGGGTATGAGATGATTAAGACCTTGGTCACAATTACAAGTCACTGTAATAGATAATACAAATTCAGAGACATTTACACTGAGCAAACACCATTTATTAATTTATAAACTGTTTATTCCATTTGTATGTAGTGCCCTGTATGCAGCAGAATTCTTTTGTATGGCTGAAGGACAGAAAGGACTGTAAACAAGTTTTAATAAAAATGTATTTTTCTACTCTGTGTTCCACTAGAATTGCATTTCAGCTCAAAGGCACAATATGGGTTGATTACAAGTGCTCTTATAATAACAATAAACTCAGTAATTCTGCAATTACACCTCATATTCGGTGTCCATGTTGAGCCTTTTGTGTGATGAAGATTGAGACTGTATGACAGATCTCTGAATGCGACACTACCAAAAAAGGCCACATTCATGTCAGTTCATGAGGTGGCAGCACAGATGACATGTTTCCCAAGTGCCACCACACCATCCTGTGTCCTGTACTTTATACAAAGGTCATTTCCTCTCTCATGAGAGAAATTAAAAAATATCATCATGAGGTTTTTTCCCCCAGGATGTCCAAGGAATAAACAATTATTCTCCCAAAAAAGTCAGCGCTATTCTCAAACACTATTTTAACTTTGTCCACGGCAGGGGCCTCCGGTATGGGAAAGCTGTGGGTGTGGAGTTAAGAACAAGATAAGCATAGTAATCATGAAAAGCATGTCCAGGAAAATATTGTCTGATACTTATTATGAACCATCTAGCAATAGGGAAACACTGCACTTCTAGACTGACAAGGACAGCCTGAGCTGCTGTGATGACCTTGGTGAAGACTGACTGCTATTTTTCTGAATGTATTAAAACTACCTAATTTAGTGCCACCTTAAAACATCGTGCTGAAAAAACTATATTTGTCTCATACAAAAATCTTGTTCAGACTAAAGGTTATTTATGGAACATCTGGTATATGCTTGTCAACAATGAATACATGCATAATTAAAACTCAAGTGCAACATGTATCCACTCTAGGTATTAAAATAAAAGGAGCCTGAAAAGTTTCCTAAATAACCAATCTAATATCCTCCGAAAAAAAAAAAAAACAGAATGAAGGATATTTGTAGAGAGTTGCTGTCTTCTGGGTAAAAATGGCTAATCACTGTAATGTCTCCATCTTTTGGGCAACCTGCAGAATGTACAAGAAAATCAATTACCTTACACTGTCACAGCTAAAGGCTTGTCTGCTAGGGAAAAATTAAAATGAGAAGATGATGTATAGCCACATCAGGAAACCATTTGTAATGAGTCTTACACTTGGTAATTTCTGTGTTTTACCTTCCAGTCTGCATGTTTTTGCTGAGAAGCCTCCCTGGAACTGGATCTTTAACTCTGACACCTCAACTGGCTGGGGGAACTCCAGGGACACCCACTGATATTCACCCTGAAAACATATGATACAGATGATCATTCATTGTTACATTTACTATATAACAGGAGCCTGTGTTTTTTTTTTTTCTTATTTGCTCACTATACAGTGCGAAAAGTAACAATAGGCAACATTTAGTTTTCTTAGTGTTCTTTTGTATTATGCTATGAGAAAGTCTTCAGGCTCCTTCACATTGTGCAACACAGAATTGTAGTTAAAAAAAAACAGAAAAACAAATTACACTCAATATTAATGACAAAATAAGACAAAATGTATTAAACATATTAAAATGAAAACTCAAGACCGCTCTTTTACAAAGGTATGCAGATCCTTAATCCACTACTTTGTAGATGCCCCTTTGGCAGCAATTACAGCTTTCAGGATTTTGGTAAATCTCTCTACCCTCCGCTCAAACTCCATCAGACTGGATTGAATAGACAATGAACCTCCATTTTCAGGTCTCACCACAGGTCTCTTTAGGGTTTAAGTCTGAAATTTCGCTCAGCCACTCAAGGACTTAGACACTTGTTTTGAAGTCACTGCAGAACTGTCTTGACTCTATGCTTTATGTCACTAAAGGTGGTAAGGTGCTGGAAGACTGTTACACCAGCTTCAGGTCAGACACTTTATGGAAGAACTTTTCCCCCCAACAACCTCTCTCTATTTGTTTGCATTCATCCTCAGTTCAGATTTGAACAGTGTCCCTGCTCCTGCCACCGACGAGCACCCACATGCTGCTACTACAGTGCTTCACTGTAAGCAGGTGGTGATGATACTTGGAGGAAGGATTCAGTTTTTATCTCATCAAACTCATATTTTCCCCCATGCTCTGCTTCAAAAATGTAGTTTAAGTTCAAGTGATAAGTCATATACATTTTATTCAGGAGTGGCCTCTGTCTAGAGTCTGAATGATGGAAGTGATGCATTTGCAAAAATGTCATCTTCACTTTGTTCTTATCGATAATTGAGTGCACACTGAAGGGCAAAAACAGCAATATTTTCTATTTAAAATGAAACCTGTAACAGTATAATTGGCAAAGAGTGAAGTGGTCTGGATACTTAAACACTTCACTAGTCTCTGATAATGCAATTCACAAAAAAGAAGCTTCAAAAAATGAAAACAAATTGTGGATCATGGTGAAACATTTAGGTTCATCTAATAAAATATTTCTGTTTTTCTTTCTTTCTGTGTGAGTATTATACTGTACTATAATATGCAAATAATATACTATGTGAATCGCAGTGTAGTAAAAATTGTATGCAGTGTAAAAAGGGGGACAAAGCTGTATTTTACCTGGTCTGAGTTCCAGCATGTCTCTTCATTGCAGTCAAACATGTACTTCTTTCCATACTGCTTCACATCTCTGTTTAGGACTGAACTCACCCTGAAACGGACGAGACAAAACACCGCAGCTGTCAGTTCACACGCCAGTTAGTTAACAGGGAGGTAAAACATGCGACAGTCACATGTCGTAATGTCGTAATAACGAATGACTGAAAGACGCTGAGACCTAATTCTTCCTAATAATAACTTATTTGTTGTCATGAATAAACCTGATGTAAAGGCATCTGTTCTGTACCTGCTCTGTGTTTCACTGCAAATCACCGAGATAGCCATATTGATTTTTTTTTTCATTGCAAATTGCCGTCAAGCGATGAGGCCATGCGGTATTTGTTACGACAGTGACGTGCATGGGGAGCTGTTTTTCTTTCCGCCACTAGGTGGAAAGCACGCACCGTGATAAATGTAAAAGGAGGGCTCAGGTGTTTAAACTGAGGGTTAAGTCATCTTTATATATGCCCCACGGCGTGGAATCAATAGTTCATTGAGAAGATAACACATGAAACTTTAACTAACGTTACTCTTTCTAACCTGTTTGCCCAGTAGTGCGGCTAGTAAAGTGCTTAAACCGAAGGTCAGGGAGACCAGAGTCGATTTGGCAGAGAGGACTACAGACACTGGGCCCCCTGAAGGTCAATCGATCAGTTAACCAATCATTTCAAATGGAGCATACAGAGAAGCAGAAGAAACGCAGCCTACACCCCTCAGATAAAACTCTGCTCTCAATGTTTCTGTTGACTCACCGCGGATTGGATCACCCTATAAAATAATCTGCGTCTGCATTAGCTTTACTGCTTTTATCAGACAGTATAAAACTCTCACACCCTGGTAAGTATAACACAGCAGAGAATGGCATGTGTGTACTTGTACTTCTATCTTTGTGAGTACCATTTTGAGCATTTTCAAAGTGAGGCCATTTTTTCCGGTCCTCACTTGTTCACAATCCTGTTTGAGAGTTAATTGTTAGTTTTAGGGTTAGAATTAGGTTAGGGTAAAGGTACGGGTCTAGGAAAGGCATTATGTCTAATGGTGTCCTAATAAAGATAGAAATACGAGTTTGTGTGTGTGTAAAAAGAAAGAGCCTTTTTTGGCACATGGCTCATTGCAGATGGAGAACTCCTGCTGAGGTTTTGTCACAGTGCCCCCTCACTGCAGATAATCAATAGGTCTGAAATACAAAACCTGATGAAACCCAGCCTCTGTGAAAATTGCGCAGGGCAGTGGGGAGGATGCCTGGATTGTAGGATTTGGACACACACACCCTCACCACTTCCCTAGTCAGCTCTGTGCTCACACACACTTGGACTTTGCAAGCCTTGCACTTATGTTACAGCATTGGTTTATTCAGAAGGTTTTCCAAGTTTTTGTGATTGAGTACAAGTTCTGATTAAATGATGCAGTAATAATTATACTCTGTCAGTAAATGGCCATGAAATATATTTGTATATGCAGTGTATATTTGTAGAACTCTTAATCAGAATTGCTGCCCAACAATTTATTTGGCATGTGCTCATATATTTGCTTGTCAAAACAAATTTTCTACCTGTCCAGGGTGTACCCCTGCCTTTCACCCGAGAGAGAGCTGGGATAGGCTCCAGCAGATCTCCGTGACCCTGGCTTTCAGGAAAAAGCGGGTATAGAAAATGGATGGATGGATGGAACAAATTTTCTGGCCTGTAGGCATTTTGGGACCCCCACCTGAGCAACAAGCCAGGGGGGCTTCACATGGGTGAATAATGAGCTGGCATTGGGACCCATAAAATGCTGCTAATAATGCCAAGGTAGGCCACATGGGCAACATTTGATTCTAGCAATCATGTTAAGAACCCATACTGGGATTTTTGTGTGTGGAGAACGTGATGCTGCCAGGCCCAAGCAGAGATTCCAGCAAATCACTATAACCAGCCTAGCAATAATAGTCTGTCGCATAGCACGCTGTAAAATGGCAACTGGAATTTGTACAAGTTCACAAATTACCTATAAAATGTTAACTAGTAAATGTGGGAGGGATTTTTCCCCTTCCTCATGCTAAGTTAAGCTAACTAGCTACTGACTCAAACTTGATATATTTGCTGCACAGACATGTGTGTGTTGATTTTTTTTTTTTTTTCCCTCTCGTTTTATAGCGTTTATAAGCATTTTTCCAAGACCATGTGGAACTATTTCTTTAACTTGTGTTCATGAGAGGGTCAAGGTTGGCTAAAAAAGAGGGACCATAATTACTGCCACTACTGTTGTGATACTTATCTCTGTACAGCTTTGTCATTTTGTATTAAGGTTGCTCTTGTCTACATCTTTGTTGCATGTCAGGTCCAGCTTTTCTACAGACACACACTGCTGGTCGTTCTTGCTCGCTGAGCTGGTTAGAGGATTACCTTCACCTTTGTCACTGATATGGATTAAATCCTCATCTGCCCTCAGCCATCTTTGTCGCTTTTTCACCTGGGCTGTTGCTCTCTGAGTTTTGTCACCTGTTTCAGGGTTATGTCCCATCAGGCAGGATTAATGGTTAGCAAACTAACTTTGTCCTTAACCCCAGCTGTTTTTTTGGTTTTACTACAGTGACTTATTTTTCACCTTCTGGGTATCACCATGGTAACTTAGGCTGAACGCGTAACCTGCTCTCAGATCTGAGCTTGTAAGAATCTTACTCCTCTCCAATTAACACTGAGAGAACGACTGTGCTGTGTTTAGAGGTTTCCATTAAGTTTGAGATGGATTTAAAGAAGAACTTTTTGCACTGAACCGCTTCACCTCACACCATCCAATTGAGCGGAAAGACTTTTCTCAGCCTCAGTGTAACCATCAAAAATTGTTTTTATGAAAGGTATGTAGTATAATTTGGGGGTAAGAAACCTTAACTTGAGCATATGAATAAAAATACTGGGGATAGACAGGCATAGTCCCATGCCATCAGAAATGTGTGTTTGGCTGGTTGACTGTGTTGAGCGAGTAAATAAGCAGGAAAAGGAGGTAGAGCAGTCACTATGGCCTATTCCAGAGTTTATGAGCTGTGGGCACTTGCAGATTGTCTTAATGAGCTGGGTGATTAATGCCTGTGCTGCTGTCAGCAGAAGAGACATAGTGTTTGGGCTGGGGCAGTGCTACAGCACATCGAGCTGTCCCCTTTTGGTCCGCATGACAAACTGACTGCACTGACTCTCAGACTTTACAGAGCTTTTTTGGTAGTTTAGATGGATTAAGGAGAAGTCTGCCTAGGATGTTGAAACTTTCTGAGGCAACATGGGAGTCAGATGGTGTGGATAAAAAGTAGCTCTAGTCGTACTGGTGGTGCATGGTGAGGCTGAACAAAAAAGACCTGGGACTTCTGGATTACCTATTCAATTTGTCATTTCGGGACAGACCAGTGGTTGGTGATAACTGTAGTTAATTATTTAACACAAGCTCAGCTGCCTAAAGCCACAGAACGCATCCTCTGTAAACCCGGTAGAGTATATTGGAAATGAGAATGACATGATGCTGCTTAGTGGTCATAAATCATTTAGTTTGGGAAGACAGCATTTGGCATTCTTTGGGGTCCAACTAATTTTAATAAAGCAGGGAATGGGCAGAAACGTGAGGCACATCTGTCGACTGCTGCAACAATTAACACAAGATTTTGAGCCGCTGTGCCATTGCCTGGCAGAGCCCCTCGCTCATCTTCATGGTGAAATTTTCTGCTCCAGTTTGAGTGAGGTTCTCTAATTAAATCATTAAAAAGCAGAGCATTTGCACAATATGCTCTGCTGCCTTCATTACAAAGCACAATCACTAGTAATTTATTCAACCACAGTGAGGGAGCATCGGATTTTAGCCGATGTCTGTAGCTGTGTTTGTGTGGGCAGTGAGTGAGTTGACTTTCTTCTTTCTCTTCTGTTATCAGTTTAGGCAGTGTAAAAGTGGCCATGCCTGCTTTCATAGCTTTGAATTACTGAGAGATTGATGGATGCTGGAACCACAAAGGAACCTGGAATCACTTATTGTTTTGTTCAGGAGGTTGGACATAACTTTCTATTTTGGACATGAGTAATGGAAGGCAAACATCATATATAGACCATGAGTTTCAGATATTGACTTAAAGTATTCTGAACCTGTTTAGTAATTTAAGATATAGAGTGGCCTATAATACTAGTGTCTGCTCACTTCTGTGTGCTAATATGTAAGAACTGCAGTGGCTTTGTTCCCTCAGCCTTTGTGCAGTGCTGTGATGGCCAGGATTTCTGAAGTGTGGCTGCTTCTACTTCATGCTCCAACAGTCAGAAACCATGTTTCCTCATGATGTGGTTGGAAACCCACAGGATATGCCTCGCCCAACCTTCTTAGCCTGCAGCTTGACTACCACAACCGCCTGCCCGGCCTCTGATATCTGAATGAGGAAATGGGCCTGCAGTAGTAACTGGAGCTCTAGCAGGCACTCACAGGAGACCACAATGCGAAAAGATGCTTGAGCATATCATTTTATGGTTAGGTCATGGGAATTTGTCATGTGGAACAGCAGGGGGTCTCATGGGTCAGAGGATTTCACTTGAATGTTCAAGCGTAGAGTGAGAAAGGAGTTGAACTGGACAGGCTGAGATATTCTGTTGTTTTTAGAAGAAAGGAGGATTTAGCAATTACACAGCATTTTTATTGCAGTGACATTTAAGAGTATGTGAATGGGGAGAGATTGCTTTCTTTGAAGTCTTACACATCTCTGTTTTCACTGCTCCTCAGCTCCAGCTGTCTAGACGAAGAGGAGTCTAATCCTCACTCTCTGTATTTCAGCGGACTTGCCCAGCTGCACACTTGACCCACCTCCCATCCTCTTAATCTCTTTGTCTCACTTTATTCACAGCAACACCTTGTGAACATGAGCAGCCAAGCATCAGACTGGTACTTCACAGACCCTCCTCCTTTTGCTGTCAAGGTAAGACAAGACAATGCACTACACTGCTAGAGATCACGCAGCACCATTTCTGTTGGTTCCCATGTCAGACTGGATCAGTGAAGGCTGGGACGGGGTGGTGCCATTTGATATCGTACATACTTGGAGTCAGATAAAGAAGACCACTAGTGCAAGTCTTCTTTCTAATGCATCTAGCAGTGATTTGGTATATTATGGTTACAATCTAGGTTTACCATCATGAGAGGCGGGCTCACACTGTTGCAAGTCCTTGCTGCCAATTGTGGCAATGCAGAATAATGATCACACTCCTAGTGATGCTTTAAATAATGCATTTCCACCAAAAAACATTTTCTCAAAATTTGGTTTTGTTGCATGGTGGAAGAGTGAGATGAAGATGCTTCAAAATTCAAATTGAGAGAAAACGTGAGTAATAGATAGCAAATAGATAATCATCACAATAAAAGATTACAGCCTGTTGCCAAGATTAATTATTGCAAAACCCCCCATTTTTATTTTAGCTGCAGTGTACAGTAGGAGCTCTCCTCAGAATTCATTTTGGTTGGTTTTTGGTTGTAATATACCAGCACAATAATACTTTATAATTATTCTTTGAACATTTATACAATCACACTGTAAGTTTGGTTTTATGGCCCACAACATTCTCTTAGGTCAAATTCCAGGTGCAACACACATATTTGGTGAAAAAATCAAACAAGCTTTGATAAATGGACCTAATGCTGTCTGCCCAGACCAACACATTAATAGATTCAAATTAGTAGTAGTAGTAATTTTAGAAGACTGGATATTTTCACACCGAGCTAAGCATGAGTATTTGACTTACATTTGTCAGATATCCAGAAACTTGATTGCAAATACATATTGCTCTCTGTCTGTTGGATGTGTAAACAGACACCTTTTTTTCTACCTCGTTCGTCATAAGAACTGTATAAGGTGAGGTGCTGTTTGTCAAATGTAGTGTTTACAGCTTGTTGTGTTACTCACATGTGGTCAAAAAAACATGAATGCAGATTTTCTATGATGTTCTTGTATAAACACGCTTCTTCGGGTAAATTAATTCTAGTTCCATAGATGCTATAGAGAACATACAGCCGGCTTGATATTAATGCACCTTTCACACATTTAGGTGAGTGGTAATAATATTATTTAGTGTGGGACTTTATGCACATTTTAGTAAGTCTTTCTATACCATTTGTTAAATGCTTACCACAACCTGTGGAGTTACTTTTCAATTGCATGTAAAATAGATAATGACATAAAAGACAGGGGAGATGGGAGTATAAAATTTACGATAGTAGAGGGAAAATTAGCCTGCCTCCTTAAGGTTGGAGCTGCAAACCTTTAAGGCAGCTGTGATTTTGAAGTCACCTGAGCAGGCAGCTTGACCTAATTTAGCCTTGGCAAATTGTTTCTACAACAATTAAAAGAGATGGCACCTTCTATTAGGAGTTCTCGTTCTTATTATGGCATGTTGTTTTATCCTGGCTGTGACATACAACAGAAGCAAACACCTGCTGTGTGCTTGGGGGTTTTTTGCGTGTAGGTGTGTGTATGCAGTCAATAAGGTCAAGTGTATTGGGCTGACAGGCGTGTGTGTATGTTTGTGTCATTGAGGGTGTCATGTAAATTGTTATGCTGTAGAGCACATCAGTCAGGGGAGATACGATGTCTAGTCTGTGGGTTGATGGGGTTAGATGCACAGTTGCGCTCGATTGTTTGTGTGTGTATGTTGAAGCGTTTAGCGGCTGTCAGATGGCCTGCCTCTTTAATCTGTGCAGACAGCTTTGTAATTGGAGCGCTGCATGAAGTGGGGGGACCTGCAGCTGATAGTACACCCACAGTCTGAAAGATGGTGAAATAATAGAGGTGGAGGATGGGTGTGTGTGTTTCCCTCGTGGTCAGGGGGAGCAGTGGTTGGAGTTAAGAATACAGGGACTGGCGGCAGTAGTCCTGGGGACCGGGGGTCCTCAGATCATCACCAAGGCAACAGCATCATTGTCTGGGTCAACTCACTCGATCGCCGCCCGTTCACCCACTCAGTCTGGTCAAAGCCATTGGTGGTGGCCATGAGAACCTGCCTTCTTTTCGTTTCAATGCTTTTCCAACGCATTTCAAACTGTTTCATTTTCATTTCCCCCCCATCACAGGGGCCCGCCACAATGTGGCCCTCTTGTCCAGTCCTGGCCTCTTCCCCCTGTACACCCATCATACAGGAGATGAACTCACCAGACAGGTACCATACCACTCGGAATGACAATTTGCCTTTTGGAAATCAGCCTCTGGCTCCATTGTGTTCCCTGAAATTGAGTTAGCCCATCAGCAGACACTCAACAGCTCCCTCCACTCCCCTTCTCCCAACTCACTCCCCCTCCCCCCTTTCTGTCTCTTTCAGGCCCCTTAACATTGAAGCTACCTGAGGAGAGTGCTTATATTTGAACATATTCACAACAGAAGCATATTTTCTTATTATGCAACTGTTATGGAGATGTCTATCATAAAAGCTTAAATAAAAGGATATTCAAGTGAAGAAGCAGCAGTTTTCAATTTTATGAGCCAATATTGTATCTGTGCAGTCTTATTGCTTATGTTGATGACACTAAATAGACAGGTTTGTCTGAAAAAACATAGCTCATGCAGCCTTCTACAGTAGAAATGATCACCATTAAAATAAGAAAGCCATACCAGTGTAACTAAAATGGTATCACAGTCTCCTACAGCGATGACCTAGCCCCTATATCTCTGATACAGCTGACCAGCAGCACCTGCCTTTGAGTCATAATTTATAATCAGGTCAGGTGGTATGCACAGGTCTGCAAGCTGGCCAACAGAGTAAGGACCCTCAGAAAAGCCTAATTAACTACTGTGTCAAAAAGCAAATGAGTTATCCATCAAGAGGAGTGGTTGAGAGATCCATCCATCTTAGGTCAACCTGCAGTACATATAGTCAGTGGTTTAATCACACCGTATTGCATAGATGGCGAAACTAACCAAGTTCCCAATATGGTCCGACTGACAGTAGTGCAGTGATGGCACGAAGCAGGAAATGAACTGTTATTTGCCTGGTCATGTACAACTTTCTGGAGTTACGTTATTTGCAGCCAGTGAGAGCTTTCATATCAGTTGGGGTATCTCATAAAACACTTGCTGTTTGCCGAACAGTGAACGATATATGACATAAAATTAATATGGCCATTAGATGACACATTACAAATGTTGAATCACTATTTTTGAGACAGGTCAGATTGTTTAACCTCTGTCACTCATTACAGGGGAGAACAGAGAGTTTATTGGACTGTTTAATGATCAAACCTATGCATATCTCATTTACAGTATAAATAGATGCAGAGTGGACTTGTGATAGCAACAAGCATTTGTGAGGGAATAATGTAAAGTACAATCAACAGTCAGTCGCCCATTGTTTATCATTGTACAATTTTTGTAGCATCAGATCAGATGAGTATTAATGAATGTGTTTATCAGTTTACCCCAGATAAATGCAGAGATTAAAAATGTTATTTTTCAGTACAGTCATTCTGATTTGATTGCGAACTGAAGGCTGCCTTAATCACGTTTCAAGCATGTACACACCATTTATGCTCCATTGTTCTCCAACGTTTACTAGTCTTACACAATTCTCAGTTGTATCTGATATGATTCTTTTGCTCACCCTAAGTGATAACCTGATGTGGTTTGGATATTTTTTTTTTCATTGTAGTTTTCCTTTCCTGTTAAAAATATTTGTAAGTCCTGATAACAAAAGGACGTCGTCCAGAAAACTGTTAATCAGAATGTGAATGGAAATGAGCTATGAGAGTCGCTAATTGCTTGTCTTCAACTTTCAGAGTGGTGTGTGCTTATATGTGGAGTCTTTTTTTTCTTGTCACAAATCCAGTTGGCTGTGTGTCTGACACAAGGAGGGATTCTATCAGGAGTACAGTCCAGGGCCAGCATATTGCAGAGTTGGTGGTGGTTTGGATCTTCTTCATACTGTATCTCCTGTGTTTTCACATGTCTGGGGAGTTTATCTTTGAGTAGTCGAGCATCTGAGTATTTATACATTTGTTCTTTTCAGGAGATTTTGGGAGATGACAGGAAATGAATTGAGAGAGACATGGGGACATGAAATGAGAAGTCTCCATACAAGTAAGTGTAGTTAATGATAAGCATCTAAGTAACTGGTATGTCCTAGTTAATTTACATTTTAAAACAAGACTAAAAGTCTCCAGCCATACTCTGAGGCTGTACTTAGGCACAGTGGTGCTTTGAGCTAAATGCTTAAATATCAGTATGCAAACGATAACATGCAAACAGCACATAGATCTAATGTTTACACAGTTGGCCATATTAGTTTAGCAATGTAGAGGCTGGTGAGAATGTCATTATCATTAAAGTACCAGACACATTCAAATGAAAATGACAATTTTTCAGTTATTATATCATTTAGTGGTTTTTGTGTGTTATTAGATTTTATTGTAGGTTTTTTTTTTTTTCAGTTTCCAGTTTCTCAGATGTGAAGATCTACAGCTTTTTGAAGTGAATATATTTGGATTTTAGATTGCTGGTTTGAGAAAACAAATTTTGGGGAAAAAAAAAGACATATGTTGAATAGTTGTTAGTTAGACTGGATATTACTGAATGTTTCATAATGTTTGTAGGTCAGTACAACTCGTGCACAAGTTACTTTCATTTTTTAAGGTTAAAACAGGATCTTTGTGAATGTTCTCTTTCAGCACAGTTCATAGCGAATGATCTGTACCCACATGAGCGCTGTCTGTGTCATGTTATTGTCTCCAACAGTATTATCATATATGGGTGCCCTCGGGTGCAAAAACTGGATAATTGTGTTTCTCTGGTTTGTTTACATTTCAGATTTTTCTTCCAATAAGCAGGTGCAGGAATGTAAACACAGTTTACACAGAGAGGTGAATGCGAATTGTCTACACCAAAGCAATACATCACTGTCAAGCAGGGCTGAGAGCTGCCAGTGAAATCTGATTGTCTTTTTATTCGTAAATGTAAAGGGTGGGTAGACTGATTTTTAAAAAAAAAAAAAAGAAGTAGAAGAAATAACTTAACGTACCTTGCGTCTTCAGGAAATAGTGAAGTATGCATGCCCCACAGAAAGGTGAAGATGAGAAAATTCACAACCATGGAAGTGTTATTTTCTAAAGAGAAACAGAATTTGCAGCTTTATCTCCTGTCACTGAGCTTCAGAGAGAAACAAGTGTATGAATATGTTTTCGTATTATTACCAGCTTGTGAATATCGCTGCAACACAGAAAAAGATTTTAAACTACATCAATGAGTTAACATTTGGTGAAACTCCTCTAGTGCTGATAAAAGTTGAAGTGTTTTTGCCAGAAAGAAACATGTCATTCTCTCTCTCTGTTTCCTGTGATTATTGTGGCGCTCACTCTACACTATCAAATAGCAGCAAAATGCCATAAAAACAGTAACGACTTAACTGCACACATTTTATTATGTTGATGTTCAATGAACGTTGTCAAATAATTGGAGCTCAGAGGAAAGTAATGGCACTTTTTATTTTTTGGACTTTTTGGCTCATGTCCCTTATCTCCTCTCCACATCGCCTCATCCACAGGCCATTTCCCTGTGCTCATGTACAACCTGTAAAAACCTTACGAGGGCCAATAACCTGAATGGCGCTCACTTAACTGAGTCAGAGTACAAATCACGCTTAAGAGCTAGAGTACTTAATGCAATGTAGACTCCTGTTTCTGCCCTTATGTGGGCTGATTTAAAAAACCACCTACCTTTATGTGCTTTTTTAAATTTATGGATTAAAAACAGAAAAAAAAGAAACTCCCTTGAAAGGTTTATGTCCAAGAAAATCTGTTTTCTGTTACAGTCCGAAGCTTAGACACCAACACCAATATCAAAAAGCAGGGTTGAAATTGAATTTGATGTGCAGATTAGAGGGTTTTATTATTACCCCTAGTTTTCAAAAAAGTATTTTGAGCATTTTGCCTTTATTAGATTTCTTGTGAAAAGAAATAAGCAGACAGAGATTGACATGCAATAGAGGTCTCCAACTGGAAGCGAAGTCTGTAGCTCCACTACTTTAAACTGTATTTAATGCTCAAGTACCTTATCAATATTCAGTTCAATTTAACTCAGTTGAACCCATTTCTTGTGCAAGTGGGTCCAGTGTAGTCTCATCTGTTGTTGTGTTTTTGTCATGAATAGAAACAATCCTTCACAGCTCAGTACTTTTCCAGCTCTTTGTTATTGACAGGGGGTTTACTTGGGCTGCAGGGATATTTCTGTAGCAGCAGGGGTTAAAGAGCGTAAGAAAGCCAATTCTAGGCTTGTTTTTTATTGCTCATTTTTCTGTTCTTCTCCCTTCACTATTTCTCATTCACCAAGATTTAAGTTATGGTGGAAAAAATAATAGATTCTTAGATGCATTGTTATTGTATCTTGGAGCATTCAGCAGGCACAAAACTCCTCATCTGGAACTTAAAAATAATTTATATGTAGTTTCTTTATGAGCAAAACATTTCTTATTGAAGACTATGCAGAGTTAAAAACGCATAGCTACAATATTAAAGACAGAACATGTAACAGTGTGTGTTTGTGTGTGTATCTGTACCTTTCACTGGGATTATTTCCAATTTTTAAAAACAAAGCAGCTCAGTTTTTTGTGATGAGTATTTATTATGCTGTTGTGAAGGCTTTTTTAACAGTAAGAAAACAAATGGAATGTGTCATCTATCAAAATGCATAGAGAATCACTTTTGTCATCAACTCATGGCATCATGGGATACCCAGAAAATCCCGTTGTGGCTTTTTGTGCTTTTCTTTTATTCTTTATGTGCATGAGGACATGGAACTATTTGGATGTGCATAAATGTGATGTACTTGGGTTACATAAGTTTGATCACAGATGTATATATGCTGTTTGATGTGGTTAGTGTATGTGCTGCAGTCACTCTTCCTCAGATCTGTGAATATCAGGTTGAGATCTGTGGTTGTGTATCCAAGCAAACATTAGCTGTTGGCACTGTCAGCACCGTGACTTATTCAGAAATGCACGTATGTTTTGACAGGAGCCAAATATATGTAAACAGCAAAAAAATGAAGAGTCTCTCTATTCTGATTCCAGGCATAATTTTACCATTTGCATTGAATTGATATGAATGTGGCAGAGTTGGTAGTGTTTGTAGAGTATGTGTGTGTATGTGCTAGGAAGATGTGGAGTAAGAGAATAGACAAGAGGAATTAGGTTTTGTCTTCCTCTGCCAACATCAAACGAAACAGCACACGGCATATGAGATGGCATCTTGAAAGAGACATCATCCATGATTTCAAATGCAGCCCAACAATGTACAATTCAATAAATAAAAAATAAAAATATCCAGCAGAGGTAATGTGATAAGAGGACAGAGAAAGAAATGCAAAGAGGGAATCTCCTGATCAGAGTGATGTCACTGCTCATAGAGGAGTTGAACAAATTGTCACCAATTGGCGAAAACTAATGATGGATTGAAGTGATCAGTCTCCTAGTTTGAAATCTCACTGTAATCCATATGCAGCTAAGAAACTTTGGGCACTACTCAAATCAATCCTTTATGGTTCTCTCTCAGTCAATGGAAACTCAGAGATACAATTTGTTTAACGACTCCCAGTTTTGGAGCCAATAAAGAATTTAAATTCAATTAAGTCTTAAGTATTTTTCTTTTTTTGTTGTTGTAGTTGTAGATAATGATGCACCCAGACCAGACCTCCTGTGGTCTGTACAGTCATTTATGTGGAGGCTATCTTAGACGTTTACTGTCTAGCTTTGTTAAACCACAACTAGATTGAAGTCAAAAGAAATCACTCAGACGCTTTTCAGCTTCAGCATGCTGTTTTGTGTGTGTTTTTTTTTTTTGACAGGTCTGCCTTAAGTTAAACACACACACACACACACACGTGTACGACTGAGTCTGTGGTATCTGCTGTCTTGCGGCAAATATTTCAAACAGCTATTTTTCAGTGGCACCAGCAGTGGTATGTGCCACTTCACCAACTCTTTCAATAATAGATGAGACAAGGTAATGCTAGAATATGGCTGCAGCAAATGAAAAAACAAATGTTACTGTGCTTGTGTTTTCTGGCAAGTTGTGTGTTAAATTACTACCTGTGTGAACATTTGCATGACAGTGAGCACAGCTCCTCTAATAATCTTATTTTGATTTGAAGAGCAATTTTAATTGATAGGATTGATGGACATGCACTTTCTCATTTTGTGCATCTTCATTTTAAAGAACAAACATTTGCTTGCTGTACTGTACAACCAGCAGTTTCTTGTCCTTGATTGGCAGTTAAGGCAGAACTTGCAGGATTTGTAGTTATCTGGCAATCAGCTCTTCGTTGAACAAGCTTTGGATTTCTGAAGAGTGTGAGACATATCAGTCAGTTCCTAAAAAGTTCAAGGGTCATGTTTTTCTACTTAGCCTTTCTTAAACCAAAAATAAAGGAACAAACACTGTTCTGGACCCTGCAGACTGAACACTACTACATCAGTAGGAGTGTTAGTGACTATACCCAGCTCTGTTGGATTTGGGTACATTTACATGCACCAAAATCCCAGCATTGTTATCAGAGATAGTGTTATATTTACTGGAGACAATGGTTAATCTTCTGCTTAAAAGCCTTTTGTCATATAAAAGTGAAACAGTATTGAATTTTTAAACAATCGGACACACTCTAAATCTAATCTCTTGCAGCCAAACAGAATTATGCTAAATTGAAAAGGGGAAAATGGAAGATCAGACGTCATCATGCTTATAAAACCGTATAGTCCTACACTGCAGACAGACAGCAATGTTGTTTCCTTGTTCGTTTTAGGTAATTTCAGCTGGCAAACTAGCGTTCCTTTAGTCACTGATTTTCTAAAATGAAGTGTGGGTGTGGAACAAGGTTACAAGGTTTAAAGAATTTTATCAAGTGGCAGTCAAACATTATACTTAAGCTGTTTAAGGCCGGCGTATTACTTTAGAGCACTTGCATCACTCAGGACAGAAGAAGTATGAGCACTTAAACTGTGATGTAAATGTTACATATTCCTGCCTTTGTTTTATTTTGCCCTGACAAATACCTCATCACCACGCTCCTGACGATTACACAATGATTACACAATCACACAGTGAAACACATTATTAAGAGAGGGCTTTGCATGTGAGATTACATCTATGTGTATTTGACAGAAAGAAGAGGTTCTCTGGAGTTAAACAAGTTAGAGAGACATATATATATATCTATATATATATATATAGATATATATATATAACAACAGAACACAGGATTTTTCAGGACAGGACTACAAAGGATAATTTTGGTCCACTGAATTGTGGATTCCCTTCTGCCACTTCTGTCTCAATAACTGTTTGCTTTTTACCTCCCCTTCTTCCCCTACTTTTCCTAACCAAGTCCCCTGCCACCATACGCCTTACTCATCTTCTGTCCTTCTTCTGTTTTACTTTTCTCTGCCTACAGTTGTCAACCAGTGATGCTTGTTTTTGTTTTTGCCCTTTCAGCCTCCTTGAAGCCTTGTCACTCTTTCTTATCCTTCTAAGTCCATCTTTCATTTGATTTCCCCGGCCCTTCAGAATAATCCACAAATAAAGTCATTTACATGTTGTTGAGGATTATGATTGGAAAATGAAGTTATACACTAGGAAACAATAAAATATTAATATGATTAGATTTTTTAAAATACAGGTTATATTATAGAAACTGTCCCACCTGCGTTACTTGTTCTTTCAACCCATTTCCATTTGATGTTTCATCTATGAACACGTGCATACACTTTCTTGATCCTGATTTTCCATTCCATTCAGTTTTACTTATTATGAATGTTTTCCAAAGGAAACTGATGGGCCAGCTGCACCTAAATCACAAGCAGAGGTTTGACTTAGCTGTGGGAGAACATTCAATTTATACTTATATTGGCTAATTGTCTACCAGCTGAATAGTAACGTTTAGTCATCTTCACACAGGCATTTTTTTCTGCACTTTTAAAAATGTACGTGGCATATAGTCACTTAGGCACCATCCTATATATAATAATGCTATCAACACGATATTTAATATGCTAGGCACAGCCATAATATACATCGTGCTTTCTTTCAAAACACACTTGCACCCAGCAGGGTAACTCACAGAGATTTAATTCTAAGTACACTTAGATCATCACATACATCACACATCTCACTCAGTCGAAAATGTTATGCATAAGAATACCTGACAGGTTGGCAAAAGCTCTTGAAAAAGTTGCATGTCTCTGTAAGAAAATGTCAGTTGTGAAGATGTGCAGTTGCACGTGTGTTTAAATGGTGTGTGTCTGTGTAAGAATAAGACATTTCACATCCTTAGATTCTCAGTTGATGAGTATTTGCCCAGGTTTTTATTGCAGTTAAGGAAAAATGCCTTAAGAAGTCAGTAGCTTCTCTAAAATGGTGTCCTCCTGCCTAGGTAAAGTGGTTTACACCTGCTTTTCTGTCTGTTGAAGCAGCAAAGCTCCACAATGGAATAAATTCCTACATAAGTGAGTATAGTATAGTGAGCCTCTTCCCCTGCGAACTGCCAAGTCCTGATATTTATTCTTCAATGAGATCATTAAAGGAGGAAGAGCTGCAGATAACCATATGGACATGACTGCTGTTCAGCTCAGTGCATTATTTGAATAAAGACCCTGGTACACATCCTCATGTTGGCATGAGCACAGATGTGGGATGCATGATAGTGTCTCGATGGTCACATAAGAGATACAACAAAGAGGCAGTTACATTTGCAAAATGAATTATTTCATTTTTCCAAAATAGTAGCTTTATACTGAAGTCTAAATAAATGCAGGACATTTCTGCACCAGTGAAAATTACATGTATTCACAGAATTGTGTATTTCATCAGTTAAAAAGATGACACCACAGAGAAAGATACAAGAGCTGAATAACAACGATATGCAATATTGGTGCAAGGGAGCACTGTACCTTTATTTACCCAGCCATTTGACACTCAGTTCTGTTCACAATATTTCTGCTTCTTTTGTTAAACTGCAAAAATGTTTAGAGATTTTTAGAGATTTGTTTGCTTCAATTACATAAACAATCGTGTCTTCAAATTCCAGCATTCGTACAGCTTTATGACATCTGACTTTATATATTATCGTAACAACATTATCATAATTGCTTTAACAATGGCTTTGCAATAGTGGAGGCACTAAAGCAGCATCTTGGCTGCTCCTTTGTTTTGTTTGAATTCAAAAGACGAGAAAGATCAACATGAAAACGAAACAAATTCATATGCCTTCAGGCATGCTTTGCCACGCTAAAATATGCATAGGAAGCTGTGATTATTATGCTTGCCTCTCTCTATGGAAACTAATGGAGTGTGATTATTTGCTTTTACATAACCTGCATTTTCGGTTACGCTTTATTAGTGTTGTGTGATTTCTTCCAAATAACACGATGTCTTTAATGTAGAAAAGGTAGAGGAATTACTATCGTGTCGTAAAACCTACAATTTTGTATTTCTAGGATTATTTACTTTATATGACGTAGATTTGCCATGTTGGAACCAACAGCTATTCATTTAAAATCTTTGAACATAACACATTTTGGTTGACAGAGAGGCATGTTAATTTTTGGAAAACAGAGATGTAAGAAACTTAAGATGCTGAATGTAGCAGCAGGAAATGCTCAAGGTCAGAGAAAAGCAAATGTGATGCAAGAGTAGTGGAGGCCGAAGTGAAGCAATATGCAAGAGGTAGTTATAGAGTCTGAAGTGAATAGATGAATAGACCCAGCCTCCGCTCAGTCCCAAATGAATGAGAGCGGCACCAGGCCTTTGGTCTTAAATGTATCCACTCTTTTTCTGGCCCCTGATTGTACAAATTGTTCCCTTTACTACCCATGCTGTCTTTCCAGATAAAGAAAAACCAGGGGGCCCGGGCAACCTGCTGCGTTTGGAGGCCTGATTATGCTGAATGGCAGACTGAGAGAAGCGTTTGGAGACACTTCAGCAGACAAATCACTGCTAGGCCTCTATGGGTTGTGTTTTTACCATCCAGAACTGCTTCCTTGTTGACTGGCGACACTCCGAACACCTCCTGTAGATTGAGCTCTGTGTGGGGAGTGAGAGAACATAAGAAAAAAAGGGTAAACAGTGAGGAGAACCAAAGGACAGAAAAAAGAAATGTATATAAAGAGTGGGAAAGAGAGTTCTTACAAAGGGATAAACGGATAAAGAGTAGCTTGATGTAAGTTAGTGTAATGCACCTTTTACAACACCAGAAGCATGACCTCCTGTTATTAATTTTCATCCTGTGTTTTGCTGGAGTCCAACTGAATTATATCCCACCTTTTCAGTTCAGTGTGCAACACCAAATATTGCCTGGTGTCGACTTCCTTAGCTCTGCCATTTATGCGATTGTTTCTGTCATTACTTTCCGAGTCGATTCCATGTTTGTGGATGAGTCTACTGCGGTGCAAAAAAGTGGCATGTATTGTCCGCCTGGCTGTCTGCACTGGTGCTTGCAATTTGTAGAACTCACACAGTACACTGATTGCCAATAATGATGAGCTGGCGAAGAGAGGCAGAGGGAGCGATGAGGTGGTGATTGCCACTACTCTGCATGAGTCGATAATGGAGAATATATGTCATGTGCCATTATGTATCATACTGTGTGCCCGTAACCAGTATGCTAATTAATGCTGATTTATGCCTCATTATGTTGATTTATAACGCGGCCACAGGACGGCTGTTGAGTGACTCTAAAAAAAGAAGTTAGTTCTGTTAAAAGGCACACTGTTAAAGCTACTGTCCCTCAGTTTTTAGGACACTTCAGTGAGGCTTAACTTTGTTGGTAAAAAGAACTCTACTTGCAGAAGTTTGATTAATTGTACAGTTCTGTTACTTGTGTTTACTTAACTTTTCCACTGGAAATTGCCTAAACCACAATTCTGATTTTCTAGTTTCCTGTTAGCCATTAGGTGGTTGGCCTTTTGTAGTGGATGTTTATTCATTGGCAATTTTTAGTTTTCTTTTAACGCTGTTTAGTCCCCACTCACTCCAGCTAATTTAATTAGAGCAATTTTTGGGCAGAGAAGGTTTTAAAAAATGCCCATTGTTGGCATTAATGTAAAATGTATTCAGTCTTTAATTAATGGATTACAATATGCAAAGCATGGTTCTGTGATTTGACTTCCGAAACAACAGCTGTTACTTTTTAATCCGAAAAATGTTTACTGATCATACATAGTGCATTTAAAGTAAGTTTCATTTTGGCTAACAGGCTGCACATGTATGTAAGTAACACCCGTTGTGTGTGCTGATATAAAACTGGAGTCTGATATTGCTACTATCGAGCTTTCCTGATTTACAGCTCAAAAGATTGGCTAACATCCAGCTCCTTGCCCTGTGGACCGTGACATTTACAGCTGAGTTTTTCACTGAACTGTCCCCTTTACAGTTTATTGTAACAGAGCCTGTGCATCTCAAGGCTGTGTGAGATGCGCAGGGAGGTGATATGGTTCCACTCACATTTTTTTGGCTGACAGGGCACCTTTTTAACAGTGAGATGATAGCATAGGCTGTAGGGTTGCAGGGAAATGAAACATTCTGTGTGCAGGAGAGCAAAGGGTCTCCGGTGTCACTGCTGACTATGCTGTATTCTTTAAGCATCTCCTGCTTTTGTTTGTAATAAAACCAGGCCTCAGGGCACAATCTTTGATCATGACACTGTCTCTCTGTCCACAGTTTATAGTTTCAAAATGTGCCGGCAGCAATGAGCAGAGGTGTGTCACTTATGAAATCTCTCAGTGATATTCGAAGTGGACACAGTATTTTAGCCTGAACCTGTGGCATCAAAAAACATTAATAAGTCATCCTTTAAGGCAGTTATGTTATTGAGCATGAAAGTTTATTTTTGATCGTGGACACAGTCGCTTGGGAAATAAATCTTATCTCAAGGTCAGTTGGAGCTTTTAACCACTGTCAGTGTTATGATCTCCACAGGACAATCTGTAAGTGCATGACTGTCACGCGGCTGAGTTATTATTCCGGACCTGTCTCTATGACAACTGAGCAAACGTATGACCTTACAAACCATATGTCTCTGAACCATTCACTGCAAAGTTTTGTCATTTAACTGTGTCTACACCAGAAGTGAGGATCTGCTATGTTGTTGTGTAGGTTGGCACCTCCTGCTTCTTATATCTGCACCTCTGCAAATATTTGACCAATTTTATTCTTTATATAGAATATGGTGTTACGCTCAAGCGTAACTGGTAGGAACTGGAAGAGTTTACACCACAGCGTTATTATCTGGAAATTACATCAGTTCTTTGTAACTATTATTTATGTTGACTGGTCAAAAAGCGTTGTTATGGTGATTTCATATTTGATTTAGAGTTTATTTCTGGGATCAAACCAAACTCCTGCACACATTTGATGTTATAAAGGCTCATTTTTTGTAGTGTTAAGTGTGTGTATGATATTGACTGAATTACAAATAAAGTCAGGTCAGTTTTACATGACATCAATTTATAATAGTCTGATTATTATTCTAAATGATCTAAAGGAATTGTTTTATATTATACTCTACATGAACAGTTGGGTGAAATGTTTATAAAAATTAGCTTTCCCACAGGCTTCTGTCTAGTTTAGTGATTGTAGATTGTAAATGGTGTTATTTACTTTATAATAATATGTAATAACTATGCATTTGTGCTCATGAAAAATTTCAAGATTAAATCAAAAGTTTCCTTTTTAATCTGATAGCTGCTGTGAACGTAGTAGCACACCCCTGCTTTATTTTCTGTTCATACACAGACTGGGAACATCATTAAATCTCAAGTTGAGCCTCCTTTGGTCCCTGCTCTCCACCAGGTCAGTCAGAGACACTCTGATTGGTCTTCTGTTTGTTATAGACCATGCAAAGCCCAGTTAACAGCCTCTTGCCCCCTCCCCTCTCAGCTTCATTCATTATAGATTACCTGCCCCCACCTGCTCAGCTTCATTACTCCCTCATTTATACCGTCTCTGGTCTGCTGACTCTTCTTTTTTTCCACAGTGCTTCACAACCCTCCTGGTGCCTCCATCTCAAACCCCACCAGCACCACCCCACTCTTTGTCTGCTTCCACTCCCTCCTATTATCCTTCATTCTCATAACCCCCATCCTGCCTGCTCCCTTTCACCATTAGGTTATTCAACCCTTCGTACAGGCAGTTATTCTTAGTGATTGCAAATGGCAGAGTGTAGTTTTGTCATTTGTCTCTGATTCTGTGAACTAAAGAGACGGGGAGCTACATATGACAGCCCCCCACCCACTGTCCAAAGAACAATTGATTTGATTGACATTTGTAGAAACCTCACAGCCCTGGCTTTATTCCTGTCCACATGCTCTCCTTTCCTGTATTTACGTCTGAGCTGCTTTTATTTCTTTTTAATTGACCTTGTTTGACATCTCAGCAGACAAACAACCCAGAGATATTCACAAGTGTGAACGCAGAAAGGCCATGTAAACAGACACAAATAGTTAGTTGTGCAAGGTTGCTAGTGTATGTGTTTTTTGTTATAAAGTAATAATAGTGTTTTAGAAGTCTGGAAATGTCTGTGTTTGTTGATGGAAAATGATTTAGAGTATGTGGAATCAAGGCTTTTTACGTGGTTTCTAACATGGGCAAACATGCATTCAGGTACAATGAAACCCACCATGACCTTCTTCATTATTTTTGATTGTTTACGTAGCCTTGATTTACATTTGTCAGCTTTTTTTAATGAAGGCAGTTGCTGTGAATTGCTGCCCTACTCTGCAAATATTAGATTATTATCAACTCTTCAGGATGGTTATGTAACTTATTAAAATTGTCTCCATCTCCTTACATGGAAAATTTCGGTATTCCTCAGGCTAAGTGAGAGCAGCAGAGTATCTAGGTTGGCTGCACCAAATGTTTCTGTATTCTGTTAAACAAATTTAAACTCAGAGTTTTGGGAATGAATGTCATTTTTTTACTGAAATGTCCCCACACCTTTTCAATAGATATTTGGTATATAAATGTGCCTCATCTGAATGAACTGTAATAACTCATGACCCTTTAACATTTCATCTGGCATTGACCTTCAACCACGGCCACATACCTGAAGAACTAAGGACACACCCTGGTACCAGCTGTTGGTATTGTCATTGTGAGTATGTTAAACTTCAAAATTCAAAGCACAGTTGTACAGTGTGCAGCCTCACAGCTATCATGACTGTAAATCTTAGTGTTTTTAACATGAAGTTCATACAAAATACAAAAAAAAAGGTAAATATCATTTAAACTCTTTAATTAATAGCAAGATGGAGTCATACTTGCAGTTAATTGGTTCAAAGATAGAGGTCACTCATTGGGTTTTCTTTGGATCAGAGCTTAAACACACATTTTGTGTTAGATTGAGCAGATAAATCATTTCACATTGGAAAGCAAAAGTGAATAAAAAGCTTCGACTGCAGAAGTGTACCTGGGCGTCTGGATGTCTGCTGACCTTTTCATTCATTCACAGACATAAAACAAGCAGCACAATTTGTACACTCACCTAACAAATGTTACATGCTTTCTAAATGAATTGCACTGCTTTGTACACATTAAACTATATTCAAGAGGCTTGCCCACGTACTTAATCTTGAGAGATTTTCAGTGGGTTTCTGGGGATGTGATATGCTGTATTGTTGCCAGTAAAGCTAATTTAGGCTTTATGACTGCCATGCTTTCAGAGTTGAGTTGAATTTTTGTGCAAACAAAAGCACAGCCTCAGTCACAGATGAGGAGGTAGGAGTAAACTTTATTCCAAAATCCTCTCAGGGACAAACACATTTCTCTGTTGAGCCTAATTATTCTTCTGGGCTTTAGGGGTGACTGGACGGCGTTTTAAGAAGCAAGTTTTCCAGGGATTAATTTCTCTCATGCTTTACTTAATTAAGGTATTAACTGAATGTAATAAACTCTAACCAGAGGACGTTTCCAAGCAGCGCATTGCTTGTAGCTCCAGTCGCCACAACAAATATGTATTTAATCTAAGTATAATATAGTGTCTACACAAGATAAACACATTTACTTGGAGCTATAAAGCCTAGGGATCGATATAAGCTGTTTCTTTGTTTACTGACTTGTTTGTAGTTTGATTGCCTCTTGGCCATTCAGGGAAGTAGAGAAGCAGAAAAGGCAGAGAGGTAAAGAGTAAGAAAGAAGCAGAGAGTAAGAAAGCTCTGTCTCAGTAGTCTTCATCGTCATCACGGCTATCATCATCAACTCTTTTGACAAGGCTGTTTGTGAAGAGATCCAGTAACAAGCTTAGGGTTTCTGGTGCTGGAGACCTTTTGGTGTAAAACCCACAGGAGAATCTGCGTGGCTTCAGCTATGCTTGAATGCTGGGGACAGTCTCAAACATGCAGTCAACATTAGTCTGAGTGCGATGTTAAAATATGCTGCTTTGAATACGATGAGGGCTTCAGTTGTCCCCAATGAGTTATCTGAAAACACGAGACAAACTGGGCAGTGTGTTGGGTTGTGACTCGTTTTTTCTTCTAAACTTAAGTCAAATGATATTACCAATCGCACTTCTGTGTATACATATATGTTGTTGTATTACCTATGTCTAATGTGATTGGTTAACAATATTCTCTCTATGTGCGTGTTGGTTGACTGAGTAAAACTGCTGAAAAAAGCTCATTATATGATGGTGGAGTTAGTTCTCTTGAACTGCAACTTTCTCTAAGCTATTGGTGACCACTGCCCCAAAATGACCTCATGTCCATGGTGTATGAATTATTTTAGTGTGCTTTTAATTATATCAGGCTTGACTAATGGTGTTAGTTCTGCTCTAACAAAGCTTTGAAAAAACTGCAGATTATACAAAATGCAGCATTGCAAGTGTTGACTTTGGCCAGAAGGAGAGAGTACATTACACCTGTTTTAATTCTGTTTTATTTGTTCTTATTTTTATAATATACAAATCCTTTTTAAAAGGTATTTGATTATGTAACACTTAGTCTTAGAGGGTAAGTCTTCTTCAGATCTCATAATTCTCTGTGGCTCTCTGGGCCAGGACTAATACCTGTGTTGAGGGAGGATTTCGTGACATGGTCTTCACCTCTGGATCAGCCAGCTAGAGGACCTGAGGGCACCAGAACCTGCTGACAGCTTCTCATACTTTCAAAGCATACTTTGTCAGCATTGCATTTACATAATGGCATGCATACATAATGGTTTCCACTGCATTATTAGTTTTATTGCTTTTTACCCTTCTTGATGCTTTTGCAAATAGATATGCTGCCAAATTGCTTATGAAAATTCTGAAATCTATTCTTTATTTTTTGGACCAGGCTAAGGGAAAAAACTGGACTTGATGGTGAAGTAGTACAGGGTCAAGACAGCTCACTGTCCCTTCATACCTGCACTCTCAGAAACTGTGTTACATGTCATTAATAGTTTTGTGAATCAGAGCTGGATCCAAAGTCAGAGATGTTTGTGTGCAATGTGGCAGGTATATTACCATGAGCTTTGTACAGAGACAGATTTAATGGATTTTAGGTGAGATTGAAAATGTTTTATTGCTCATTATATGATGAGTTTATGAGCTTAGTAAAACGTCTTTCGTTTCAGATGAGATGTAGTTGAATGGGTGAAAAATCTTGCATTGTCTGCAAGGAAATGAGCCTTTTTGTGGGATATTTTATTTGACAGGTTGTAGACGGAAATTCTGTGGTAGCACAGTTGTGTTGAATGTGAGAGGTTATATTATCTGAGAAAGGTTTTACCAGTGCACTGGTACTTTTGGTACCTGCAGCAGGCTGAGCACTAATATGTGTGTGAAGCAATATGTAAAATAACTAATTATGGAAAATAATATGACAGATGCAAAATCTGGAAAAGGTGCCTCATGTTTGCTCATGTAAGATAAGACGAGTTTCCTCAGTGGCAACAGGCATTAGTTTATTGTGGTGGGTGATACTTTTAGTCTGTACAAACTCAGCGATAAAAAATGACACATCACTATGCAGCTTTGTCAATGACTTGATGATTTATATGTGGTAGGTCCTGACTCGTGTTTTCAGCTTTCGGTGCTGAAGGCTTCAGGACCAGGGACAGCTCATTGCGCTGCCGGCATATGGCGGAAAAAACACTCTGCTTATATGGAAAAAAGAAAGTTAAAACAACAAAAACAATGCGAGCAAACAGAGCTGTGCTTAAATTATACAACTCAGCTGAACAAAGCAGTAATCTCCCTGCACGGGGCCTGGCGTCTCGTGGGGGACTATTATTCATTATATGCAACAAAGCGCTGGGCCCCTCACGCTGACTATGAATGTATACCAGAACCACTTTGCAGCCTCTCTGTAAGACTGCAGGCGTCACTCTTCAAAGCGCGTTTCACAGTGACCGTAATGATGATCTGCACGTTAATTGCCACTATTCAAAGACTACAATACCTAGAAGGCTTCTGCGCTTTTCTGTATTTTTGTAATAATCAGGTGAAAGATGTTTGCTGCTCAAGCATGGCCAGCTATATCCGGTGCAATATGTGCATCTGCCTTATAGAATCTGATCTAGCCACTTTTGAGTAAATGTCTGTCTGGTCGAGGTCATTGCAAGACTGCCAAACTGTTCTAGCCCTAAATGTACCGTATTAATTACAGCGCTCAGACAAAACCCAACACGGGATTATGGGACCTACAGAAGGGCAGAGATGCCAAATCACGTCTTTCTAACAAAACCCTGTAGTTGGCTGCCTGTCTCATATTATACCAGGGGATCAGGACTAATAGCTGTGTGGATTTTGTGTCCCAGATCTCAACGTTCGTTACATAAATTTGCCATAAATTAGATTGTGTTAGGCGGTTTTGAATGATGTTTTGGTATTTGATGGTATTTAAATGCAGGAACTTTTGGTCTTTACGTCAGCCTCAGGAGGACCACAGGCACCCCCTCCTCCTACTACTCCTCCTCCTTGGCCCGCACCCCCTCTATCTCTCTCCTATTTGAATAGAGAGCCTGCGAAGCACTCTTTTGTTCAGTAGCGCTCAGCTGCTGGAGAGGTGAGCACCACTCTGGCTGGCGCTCATCCACTCATCGCGGCCGCTGCTTCGGCTCATTCCCTCAAAACGCGCGGACTCGGCTGGAGACGTAGAACCACTGCAACCAAAAGCGTCACAGTCTCTTCTGTGTCTCCTTCCCCACCCGACACCCACAACCGCTTCGTTTTCACCCACATTTTAGTGGCTTTTACGCGTCGTTGGATGGTTCAGCTCCCTGTCTGTGGCGCTACCACCTGCACCGTATTAGACCGACGCTCCTGTAAGGCAGCAGCATCGCTCTACATTCCTGTGGACTGGACCTTACTTCATAAGAAAGGTGAAGGCGAGTTGTTTTTAGCAGTTTTAGCATTTTTTTTTTTTTTTTGCCGTTTGAAAATAGTTTCCAGATAAAGTCAGTCTGTTGTTTTTACCTCCACATCTAGAAGAAAAAAATGGTGTTTTGCAGATTTTGTTCAAAACACTTGCTGGTGAATTAGAGATGATGTCGGTACTATTGTTAAACTATCGTTATGATCAGAATTACAGGTGTGCTATAATGCAAAAAGTGTATAGCTATTTTAGGAGCAGATTCATTGATTCCAAAAGCTCTTCATTATGAGCTGGTAAATACTTGATTGCAGATTTTCAGTAAACTTAACGGATTTGCAACAACATTTATGCCTTTGTCTTCAGTTGTTATCAATCCAGACCTTTTCTTGTCATTAAATCCATCTTCCAACGTCACTTAGGGAATTAACGGTTTCCTTTGGAAAGCTAGTACTGATGTATCATTCTGGTGTGCATTTGTCTTCTTTCATTTGCATTGTCTTATGACAGACAATTGGATCAGGTCTAAAATATAAAATGTAGTAAAGCATCATTCCCTCTTTTGTTTTCTCCTCTGGAAGATACAGTATTTGTGTTGAGATATGCAAAGATATTTAACATACTGAAATCTGATATTTAATATGTGAATCTGTATGCGCATCAACCCACCTCTTGCAATGAAGAGCTCTCTTCTCCTTCCTGCAAGTCTTCAGGTGAGGCAGGTAGGGGCAGAGGGAGCTGTTGGATTGGGTGAAAGTCAACAGACAGCACAGTCAGGGCTGAGACATTATCTTGGATGGCACTTACACTTTGCTAAAATTGGTCTCTTAGTTATTTCTGGTGGAGGAAACTTTGCTGTCATGCAGCAGCAGCAGCTCTGGGCTACAAAGTGATCAAAGCGGATGAGAACAGAGCACGGCCACAGTCGTGTTCTGCAACATGGCTTTTAGTGGGTTATCACACAAGTGAGGGATGTTGTTGAGGATGGAAATATATCAGATGGAGACTAGCAGGAAGAGTAGACTTGCTCATAACCCCCTAGGAAATTAAGTAGAGATTTACCATGCAGTTTGGGAACAGTTACTTGTCTCTCACTCTCTTGTTCCCTTATTCCTGCACTGTTTTAGACTCTTATCCTTTTCTTGCTCTCTGTGTCCGATATTTGCACACTCATACAGCCACTCAGACAGTTCACCTACAAAATCTAAGAACTCTCCTTGGCAGAAATAATCCGACACTTACTTTTCTGCGACACTTTATCCCTTCAAACCACCCACCGTCACACGTGCAATCCTAGGCCAAGTGATTGTTACTGTGCAAAACCAAGCAAGTAGTATGTCTGCAGACAGACTGGCTGATGGATCAGCAGCTGCTGTTTTCCAGCTGCTGTACAGCTACAACACGGTGATTAGAAAACACTCAGCTTCATTTCAATTCTCCCTTTGACTGTAGATAAAATGTTCCCTTCTCACTGGTTGAGCAGCCATGTGTGTATGTTTCTTGGTCGCCTCTGTTGCCAGATCCTGAATTGTGTTTGTGAACTATAAGCATCATCACTTCCTGTTGCACTCATAGGATACAGCTTCACATTTAACTGAGTCCTGCTTTCTTTTGTTTTCCTCTCTCTCACTCATGTAGATTGTAGGTCCCTGCGTTTGTCTTTCTGCCTCTTTCTTTCCCTCGTTGTCTCACTCTTTTTGGACTATATCACTCTTGCACCGGATCACAGGCTCTGTTGTTAATACCATTGTTCTCTGAAGAGGTGTCCCTTCATGTGGTATTGCCAGTTCACTGCCCCCATTTTCCCATTTTCTGTGTGATGAGGCATTACAATGGATGAACAATATTCTGTTAGGGAGAGGTTCACTGCTTCTTAGTGGCTCCACTCCAGCTGTGATCAAGGCCAAAAGCAGGTCCAAAATTTTGCCCTCACACCTCAGGAGGACGGAAGAAAAAGAAAGAACAGGAGTGGAAGAAAGAATGAGGTAGGGTGGCAACAGGCTGGGACAATTTTATAGCATTATCTGCTCTTTGCATGAGGTTGCTTTGTCACATATTTCAATAATGTGTCTTTTCTGCCTGACTGCGCTCAGCTTAGAGCAGACACTTGTGGCAAAAGATGTGAATGGGCGAGAATTCAATTTTGCACTTGAGCAGTGTCCAAGCAAGTGAATAGGAAACTGTGAATTTTTACAGAGATTTTGCAAATGTAAGACATTAATATTCCTACAATGAACCCTTCTGCTATACTTAAAACAAACAAAGCTCTCCTGGCACAAGATGAAGCAAGGGAGAGCAGCCAAGCAATGGCACAGTATCAGTATAGAGGATCCTTGAGCTTGAGTTAAAGCTGACTGGTAAAGGCCTCCAGCTAGATATCCTATAGTTGGAAGAGTGTGGTGATTTGAGTCAATTGTGATCTTGCTGAGGGTAATGACTGGCTTTGTTGCTAATCATTTTTGGAAAAAGTGATATTTATTAGACTGTTTCGTGTTTTTTTTTTTTTCCCTGAAAGCTTAAAGCTATGGACTCATTGTGTATGCTACAAATGCTATGGCTGTGTTTGTAAATGGGGTAGGGGGATTATGGAAGATTCCTGCAGTCAAAAATGAATTTGCACACTTAGATAACCCTGATCATGTTAAGAAGTGAAAACACATAGTCTAAGCAGCCTACACACATATCCACTGATCACAAGTGTTCAGGCTTTCGGTTGTCAGTTCAGATTCGGTTTTTGTGTGGCAGCAAAGACTGGGAGCACCTATGCTTGCACATGTGACCATAACTCATATCTTAGGCTGTGTTTCACTTGGTGCCTCCATTCTCCCATTCACAAGGTCATCTCATCTGCTTAATGAAGGCCGTACCTTTGCTCACCAGAGGACGTCAATCTCTTTGATCGACAGCTCTACGTCCTTCCACTCCTCCAACCTGACGCCACTGAGCAGATGTAGCAGAGCCTTAGTGGGCTGCTGCTAGCTTTGCTTTGGCTAATAATATAACAGTCTGGCATTAGCTATAGTGAACAAGCCACCAGTCCTAAAGCCAAGCAAATGAGCGGTGCAGCTGGGCCATCATGGCCAGTGGCAGAGCAGACAAAGCCCTGGAGGCAGAGATGTAGAGGAAAAAAAAGGTAGTTTGCCACAATCCCTTCAGACGCAGCTCATGAATATTCATCACCCCCATACCTCCCCCCTCCCCAGCCCAGCTCTGCACCCCTATCCCACCAAATGTATTATTCAAAGGAAGCATTTTCTCTATTAAATACTATAAATAAATAATCACATCTGGTAACAGTTTTTGTCTGCTGAATTAATGACAGGGGTGCAGTTGAGTATCTTCCTGTGATTGGAGGAAGGGGTGTGGAAAGTGGATTTCCTCACAGTTACCTTTCCTCTCCTGGCCTTTCCTTTGTCTCACCATTTGGTTACAATACCTCCTTTGTTAAAGTCATGTGGCATGTCAGTAGATCTGAATTGGATTGCATTTCTATCTGTCACTTCCTAAAACACCCTGGAGGAGAAGCAAATACTACATAGCTATTTACTTTACCGTTACGCCAGCGTTTTTATCTCTGAGTTAATCCTCAGAAAAAGAAAAGCTCCCTGTGGGCTCTTTATGTGTTTTCAGCACCGGACAGCTCCTAAAGAATTGCCTGTTTTGTCTACCTCATAGTTTTTCTTTTCTGCTTAACAAAAACCTCAACAGGGCACATCTTCACACACACAGTGGATGATTGAAAGATGCTTCACTGAAGGATATCAAGTATGCAATGTTGGCATCATTGTCGTACAGGCTGTATCTGTCAGGCTCTGATGAGATGGTAAACAGGGACTGCTTGAGAGGCCTACAGATGGCCAATGTTTTCCACTCTCATGTGCTCCTATTCCCAAAGGAGCAGCACATTTTGTTATGTATGAGCAAGTGTACTATTTAAATTTGTAAAGGTACAAAGTAATCTCCACAATCCTATAGTGTATTTCAAGGGCAAGACAATCATAACTAAAGCTAGAGTAAAGAAAAAGTCATATATGGATAGAAGAAGAGAAATGGTAAGGCATTGTTACCGAGAGTGATTTCTTTCCCTACTACACCCTCCCTGGATTCCACACAGCGGGGCTATTTATGAAGCCAAGGCAGCAGTGTGATACTTATAAAGCTCTCCTCGCTAATCAGAGATCTAGCTCTGGGGTTGCAGAAACCAATCACAGGGATTTATGGGAGAGAATAGGAAAGTAGTATAATTAATTTCATTCAGATCCCCTGCACCCAGGTCAGGCTGATCCATGCACGCTGACTTTTTATTTTATGTGATGGCTTTGTTCGTGTGTGTAGGCTTTGCATGTGTGTGACTGCAGTATTTGACTTTTGCTGCTATTGATATTGACTAGTAATGAGAACCAATGTGACTTTTGTACTGTCCAAACGAATGCTCAATGGTGAAAAATAGCATTATGCACAAATAACTTTTGCTTTTTTGGTCAATATACCAACCAGAAGAAATGGTTTCTCTAATCCTTCTGCAATTTCTTTGTATATGCAGCACTGTGAATTTTTTTCTTTAAGGCATTTTTAATTATTCTGCTAATATTTCCTTTCAGTGTTTTCACATATCACTCATTTTTATTTTTTCGATCAGTGTGTCATACAAAGCCACACAGACAGATAACTATAGACAGACGCATACACCAAAATTGATAGATCAAAACATAACAGCTGGCTGACATTCACTGACATGGATATATTAATGGTAGAAATGTCAACTTACTCAATAAATAAATCTATATGTCAGGAACGCCAGACCAAATCTGTTTGTTGACTGTATTTCATAAACATCAGAGAGTGGTGACTGGCATGTAAATAATAAATCTAAAAGAGAAACATCTTATGTGCTATGGGAAATACAGCATTAATATATCCAGGGGTATGGTCTGGGAACATGACTGTTTCTACCAAAAAGCACTGAGCTCATTATCATCAGATTTTTCATTTTAAATCCCAAATAATAACCACAAGTTATTACAAATCTTCCTCAATGGCTCTACCAGACTTCATGGATATCCATTCAGTAGTTGCTGTGGAAGGACATTAAGAAGCAAAAATGCCAACCTTACTGTGGTGCAAGATGGAAAGTCAGAGGATCAACCCTGGAGAATTCATCCTGTGAGGACCGTGAATGTCAAAACATCTAGGCAATCTATTTCATTTCAAGAATTCAAAAACACTCTTATTGCTTTATAACCAAACATGCACAGTGGCATCTTTGCACATCTAACCATTTACTTGTGACAGTGATGTGGCCTTCACCTTACTCTGGTTGCACTTGTGTTTATGTCTTTGTAGTTTCAATGAAAACGGCAATAAACCAAGGCATACTTAAAGAATAAGATGGGAAGCAAATGGACAGGAATAAAGCCAGTGTAGTGAGCTTGGTGAAACATGTGCGTGTGAGTATGAGTGTGTGATAACTATTGGACAGTTGCCAAGCAAAGCAATGAATAGCCATTTTACTCAAAGCTACATCAGTCGACTCGTATGACCGTGTACAATTTTTTTTTGCCAATCTATCCAGTAGTTAGTTAGTAGTAGTTAGATATTTCCATTCACACAGATGGACTGCTACCATGGCTAAAAACAAGGCTTGCATGTGCTTGGAGTTAAGAAAAGCTGTCAGTAGGGATTCAGACTGATGAGAGACAGATGAAGATATACAGACAAACAGTCAGAGTAAGCAGGCTGACCCGCTGCCCTCACCTGGTGGTTTTAGTCAGTTGTGTCCAAACACAGGCTTTAGATGTTGGTCGGTTGGGCCACCTGACAAATATCAGCAAATCTTTTTCTTCAGTGGTTTGGCCCTATGTGTTTGAGTGGTTGTGTGTGAGTTTTGGTCTGTTCTTTTGTGTGTTTTATCAGATGGGTCAGTGGGATCTAAAAATGTGGTGAGTTGAACAGGATAAAACAGGACAGAATATAAAAAGAGGGCAAAAGGGACAAAGTTAGAGCTACCATCATCTGGGCACTATTCATCCTACATACCTGTCTGCCCACTTGCCAAGCCAACTACCTACTTACCAACCATGGCTTCATAAAGTGTTCCAGCACCTTCACTTTCACACAGTTTATCATGTTGTAATGTGATTTTATAAAGATACGTTTTTGTAGAACTGTGCTCGGTCACCAATTGTGACAAAGTGAAGGCGTCTGAATCCTTCTAAAGCTCCACTGTCTGTCTGCAATAAACAGCAGTCCTGAACAGACTTTGATTCCTTGATGATATTTCACTTCATCTCCTCTGCACCACCTCAGGGTGCAGAATAAAAAAACTGGAGGAGAGACCATCAAATTGATTTTAATATGGAATTTGTAAGGCTCATAACAGGTGAGATGTTCTACCACTAGAGTCATTAGTCTTTCTGCAGTCCGTAATAAGATTGCCAATGCTGCACCAAAGCGGTTTTTACATGGGGCTATGAAGCGTGCTGCCTTCAAAGCTCAAAGGTATTAAAGTCGATGTTAGAAGTGGGGGGCACTGGGGGTCAGGCAGCAGAAGGGCAGGTGTGTGTGTGTGTGTGTGTGAGTAGAGCCTTGAAACTTTTACTCTGGGATTGTGGCAACTGTGGGACTTCTCTTAAGTCTGTTTAAGTGACTAAATTTGAGGAGAAAGGGTGTTTAGTTTTCCAATGTTTCTCACATTGCACAGAAGAAAATTACATCTTTTAAGTGCAATTTCCATTCTCAAACCTTTTCCTCCGTGTTGTCAACACAGAGCAAACAGAAATAAAAGCACAATTGTTTGCTTTCCAAATCAGGAGAAAACCAAGTCAGCAACCCAGTCTGCCAATAATTGCCTGACTGAATACAGAGGTCACTTTTGTGGTCACAGGTTTTTATGTGTAAGGCTGTTAAATAATTAGAATTTTGTGACTTTGTGTAGAAACTCTGCAGACAAATTCCCCTTCGTCGTTAGAGAAGCAGTTCTGTTATGCTCTGGCAAATTCAAAATGAACTCTTGGGGTGGTTACCAGTTCTGTTTTTGTAATTAACTGTCACATTGCAAAATTAATAGGGAAGAAAATATAGCATGGAAAATGCAGAAAATAAAAAGACGTCGCTGCAGTCGCTCAATCTTTTGTCAGGCAAGAATGATATTAATCAACTGTTTGTGTTGCGGTGGTGTGTGCAAGTATGTCTATGCGTGTGTGTGTGCATCTTATTTTGTTTCTGTACTTGTGAATCTGCAACACAAACAACTATTTTCGTATCAATGGGGGCTTCCCACATCCTTTCCACATCTCTTCCCTCGGTCCTACAGAATAATAAACCCTGATGAAATATGTTCCCTTGTGTCGTTTCTCTGTCCACTTTCTCTGGGCTTTCCTCAGCGGTAATTAAAGAGGTTGTTTGTCTGTCTTTTCCATCTGTCCTGTTAATTACCCTTAGTGAGTAATGCTGGGTCCTCTGGTTTGCTCCTGGACCTCTTTGATAAATTTGGCAACTGCTTCCATAACTGTCGCTAGGGCACCTCTAGTGACTGTGACTTGGCGTGTGTGTGTGTGTGTGTGTGTGTGTGTGAGTGTGTGAGAGAGAGAGCAAGTGTGTGAGAGAGAGAGAGAGAGAGAGAGAGAGAAAGAGATTTGGCTGACAGCGTTATCCCCAAGTGTCCAGCTCTGTTTTCAGATTGATTTGGTACTGCTGTCTGTGATGGATCGTTCTCTGCACTGGACTAGTGGCTGAGCTGTTGATCACTGGCCGCTGTTTGTCACTGTGCACCAGTTACTTCAGTTGCACTAAGGACTGCATGTGGTTTTGCGTGCATGTGTACATTCATTAATAAATGATCATGGTTCTTCTCTGACTCTTCTTATCTGTGTTTACTTGCTCCAGCCATTACATTAGTGTCCCATCGGCTTAGTGGGGAGCGGCAGAGAAAATAGAGCAGCTTGTTTTTTGAAAGCATAATTGTAGTAAAATGCTTTTCTCTGCTGATGTCCTTTCTTTTCTTTAATATATGCTGGGATGTGTACTCTCGTAATGTGTGTGCCCACTTGCTTGCTGATTTGTGCACGTTCCAACTGCACATACAAACACTCTTCAAACCTCAAAACACACAGGGTGCACAGAGGGAAACACAGGGTTTTAAGCAGACCAGGCTGCAGAGGCACCTCAGGCATTTGAGGCGAAGCCCTAATTGGGCCTCATCTTAGCATGACCTTCATTGTTTTGACAGAGATGGGATCAGAGGGAGACACTTCCAAGCTGAGGTTATCTGGTCCCTCTCCTCTCCTCTCCTCTCTCCTCTCCTCTCCTCTCCTCTCCTCTCCTCTCCTCTCCTCTCCTCTCCTCTCCTCTCCTCTCCTCTCCTCTCCTCTCCTCTCCTCTCCTCTCCTCTCCTCTCCTCTCCTCTCCTCTCCTCTCCTCTCCTCTCCTCTCCAAACCTGCAGATTCAACAGTAGAGGAGACATGTTAGAGGAGCTATTAGCTTCCTCCCAAAGCTTTTTCAAAAGGGTTAAAGCTGTCTGAAGCTGTGGAGAGGATGTTTTAGCACTCACCTCAGTGGGTAGATTTCTGTGTGTGTGAATGCCAGTGTGCGTGTGTGTGTGCAGGCTTCTATATGTATATTTTGTGTTTGTCTCTGCTGTGGCAATGCAAGATGAGCACCCAAGAATGGTCCAAACAGCAAATCAGCTCTCCAGTGCATGATGTGATTTACCACTGAGCCATTAGCAGTCAAGCTGTGTGTGCTTCAGGTGTTCTCAGAGGGAATGGAGAAAGAAATACTCCCTGCTGCACTGCACACTGATTTTAAAAGCTCCCTTGTGATTTATTAGGAAAACATTTCTTTGCTGCCTTGGAACCTATAGATACAGAGTTTGCACATATGCACCCTTCAGCAGAAGAGCAATTTGGAGTGGCCTGTGGAGATTCTCAGCGGATCATTCTCTTCACTGCCTGTGTATAGGGAAGTATGCAGACATAGTGCTGAAAACAAACATCATTAAATCTAGGCATGATTTCTTGCCTCCCTCTTCTGTCTGCTTCTTCTTCCTCTCTGAATGCAACACATCAAGGTCACAGTTGAACTTTGTCATGTTTAAGAGCTCAGTACCGCAATCACGCTTCTTGATTGCGCTGTCTTTTCCTAATCAGGATCTCAGACAGGACATCGCCTTCAATAGCCCATCAACACACAGTGCAGCAATCACAGCATTTGTCATTTTTTATGTATTACTACAAACAATCTTAATTGGCTGCTGTTTCTCCCTTGTCCACATTGCTGCCGCTACCCCTGTTGAAGAAGCTGCTCAGGATTAATGGTTCTTTTTAGAATGCAGACTGAAATTAGCCTTCAAAATGAATTCTCAAGATTGTGATTTGACTGTAAGTGCCGTTTATAATTTGCTGTAGTAAATTGTGTGTATATTTTTTTTTAGATGGATATTGCTGTAGTTCAGTCTGCTTTGTATGTCTACTGACCTGGTCAGTTTTATGTTTGGGTTGTGCTTTGTTTAAACTGCCCACTGGCGTGCCATCCAGCAGTGGCATATGTCCAAGCAGCTATTTCCTTTTCCTAAAGCTAAAGCCAAAGCTGAGGCAGCTCATCATGTCACATCATGTCTGACTGCCAGCTCCCCAGGTCTCCCATGGCATCTGCTCTTTGTATCAGCCGCCAGATAAATGAGGTGTTTGCTTTTCTTTGGCAGAGCGGTTCCTTTCAGAAGGTCAGTGAGGGTGGCTTCACTGGGAAAAGTGAGCTGTGCTGATGTGGTTCACCTCTCAGCTCTATAAAGGACCAGTAGTTCTGAAGGTGTTAGTCCATTAACCACAAATCATATATGCTTTTAGGTTACTGCCCAAAAGGTTATTTCCCAAAGCTGCATGTAAGGACTTAGATAAATTTCCTACCTTCCCCTCCCAACAGTAACCTGTTTCACTGATGTACAGGATGAAGATCAGCTTTGCAGAGCTAACCGTTGTTTGTAAAGTGAACCTTCAGTTCAGTTACTGGCTTTCTTTTTTAATTAAGTTTTTAAACCTTTGTGCATTCAGGATTCCAAAATATTTAAGATTTGTATCAGCTACAAATCTGTAAGAAATATGTTTTAATTCAAAAATTATTAATGGTTTGATTCCCCATAGCAGTTTCCTCATTTTAGTACTTTAATACTTTTTACTTACCAATTCTTTTGGATGCAACATTGTATTTGGATTAGCAACTAAGCTGAGATTTTACTGCCATTAAGAAAACAACCAAATGTTCACTGTTATTAACCCACATAAATTGAAAACAAGGCTATGTCTGTCTGTCGAATGTTGACCACTTTAAACTGAAAATCTTTTAGTTCCCATGCCAAAACTACTGAGTGGCCATGAAACGCTGGAGTAGATAGTTATGATTACCAGAGGTTCAGTTGTACTGATTGGACATTGATTTTATTTGTACCACTACGAGGTCAGACTTTATCGTTTGTCCAGTTAAATATTTTACCATCTACAAGATGTATTTGCAAAAAATGTATACAGATATTCATGATAAATCTTACTGACTTTGTTGATACCCTCATTTATCATTTAGTGCCACCGTGAGATGCCATTTTTGATTTTGAATGAAAAATCTCCCCAGGTGTTAGATGTGCTGCCATGAAATGTGGAGATTCGTGTTCTACTCAGAATGAATTACAAATCCTTTCTGATAGTCTGACTTTTCATCTAGCTCCATCTTCAGGTCAGAGTTGCATAGTTGGTCACAAACCAACCTGCTTAAACAGTGACATTCCCATCAGGCCCCGCTATAGTTAGTGTTTAGCACTAATTAATAAATGTAACCTGTGATGGACCTGTCCAGCAGATCCCTGTGACCCTAAGCAGCCTATATATAATGGCTGGATGGATAGTAAATATTAGCATGCTCACATGCTAAACCTAATTGTTGAACATAGTAAATGTTTTACCTGTTAAACATCTGCATGTTAGCATGGTGAGCATGCTGATGTTAGTATTGAGCTCAGCAGTAAGGGCTTTCAAAGCCCTGCAATGAGCTTGGTGCAAGTTGTTTGTATCCCCAGATCCATAATTTAGGACTTTCTTGTTGTGACTAACCATGTCAGTTGCATACCAGTGCACAATTTGATATTATCAATTCTGAATCTGGAATATCTTTTAGTATTCTGTAGCCATTATTTTTTTTACTTCATGCAGTAGTGTTGACAAGAGGTGTCTCGCATCAAAGGTCTCCTGTTGGACATGAACCTGGTCGGACTGTTGACATGAGATGAAGTCTAATATTACAATAACATTTGGGGTTTGAGAAACATCTGTTCTGCTAATGGGTCAATGTAGATAAAGGCTGGCTCTACTTAAAAAATAATCACTTTTTTTTTAGAGCAGTGCTTTAAAAAAGCACTGCTACCATCCTCAGTTATCACGTCTCCCTCATTAAACATATGTTTTATATTCTTTTACTTCTCCGTGCTACATCAACCCTCTACTCATCCATTTATCCACAGCTCCATATTCCCCTCCCTCTTCCGTTTCTTTCAATTAAACCTTCCGGCTGATCGTTTACTTAACAAAGCTCCCTCCCGGCCCCCCATCACTCCACTCAGCCTCTGCATGGAAGTGCATTTTGAATTAGTGCCAGGTGTTTGTTTTTCCTCTTTCAGTAAACACTGTTTGATAAGTTAAATTAGCTTTGCTGATGCTTTCTCCATCAGAGCAGAAGCACAGTGTAACTGAGGGGGGTCTGGTAAAACAAACAAACAAACAAACAAAAAAAAAAGACAATGACACAGCATTTGAACACCAAGGCTTTGGATTCATTCATGGAGTTCATGGTCAGGCTCTCAGCTTTGATTAGCTTGTAGTGCAGAAAATAACAAAGCCCAGTTAGTCTTTAGGACTGCTCATGCTTCACTGCACTTTGTGGCTTTGCTCATTCTGTGGCCTCACTCGAGTTTTTTGCAATAAAATTTCTGTTCTAGGTCTGGATTTAGCCTTGGTTTACAGCTAGTGTCCGCTGCGACTCATGTTCTTGGAGCAGCCTGGGCTTTTATGTCCTTTGTCATTAATTGTGCGATGCCTGTGTAAATAATCAGCATGTAAGCAGTTTATAGTGTTGGCATGGGAATTCTCTGCTTCTTAGCTTTTATCTCACTTCTTTCTTTGTTTGAGTCTCATTCACATCACAAGGGAATGATTTTCCCTAAGCCTGTAACACAATATTAGCAAGACTGTACAAACAAAGGCTTTTATTTCTTATAAATATCTCATATATATACAACACAATAAAAGAATCTAAAAGCAGTAGTGTCAGGAAAATTAGCAGCACCCCCCATACCCCTTCTGTCCATCTTTGCTTTCTTTAAATCTGAAACACATATGCCATATCACGTGTGAGGACATCCACCTGTATTATCTTCTATGGACACAGTGTGTATCCTAACTCTTTACACCATCTTTCACACCATTTTGCCATTGTCTGTGTTTTATTTGCCCCACTGAATTGGCTGCTGTGTACCCCTTTCTCCTGTCAGGAATGACAAAGAGAGGCATATTTTGAGGTAGAAAATGTCTGGTCCAAATCTGGTTTATCTTTTTGATATTACAGAGATGCAGTTTGAAACATAAAAAGATGAGTAGCTGGTAGTATTTAGGAATTTAGAGAGACCTAAAATAATCCAGGGCAACACTCAAAAGAATAGCTTGACTTTTTGTTGAATATGCTTATTTACTCTCTTGCTGTAAGTTTTCTTGTCTGTAGATAACCTATGAAGCCATAGTCGGTGCCTGGTTAACCTGTCTTAGCATTAGGACTTGAAGAGAAACAGCTTAGTGACTCATGATTTAGTGAGCTTTAGAGGTTTTACTTTAATCTGAGCTAACTGTCTCCTGGCTGCCGTTTCTTACTATAAATTCTCCTATAAAAGCCTGAATTGGCTAAAAAGTGGCTTAGTCTGAAATAATATCAGTTAAGGCCAGCACAAACAAGTACATGACCTTGATGAGATGTTGTGATACCAATGGTGCAGTGGAAGAATACACAGAACTGAATTTATCAAGATAACAGGTAAACATGGAGGATGCTTGTGTTAACTGGGAAGCAGAATCAGGAATAAAAGCCTGTGTTGAATTTAAGGCCTGTTCTCTGCCAGAGAAGTAACTGAGAATTGACCATTTTTAGCACAGACATAATAGTGGAAGTCATCTTCTCTAACTCTGTGAATAAGCGTATTTCACTGCTGTCCTTCAAAACTGTAGCACTGTGCTGTTGTGCCAAAATGCTTTGTCTCTCTCTCAACTGCTATACTATTGTGATATGTTGTGAGATGACCCTAACACGTTCTCCTCAACATATTGTGTGTGATGAATCTGCAGAAGGTGGTGAGCTGCTATCAGGGACAAGTCACCCACATTGTAGACTGGAAAATACTGTCTTATTTTTTTTGCTATGTTTTTTTTTTCTCCACTCCTTGGGGCTTTACCTCTCCTTTTGAGTCCCTCTTTATCTTCAGCAAATTTCCCCTTGTGTCATTCACCAAATAGTGAGTCAGTTCAGTCACATGAGTGAAAGAAAAGAAAACAGGAAAGAAAACATTCTGCTTGCTGCTCCCCCAAAATGTTTCACCATTCATGCCTTTTTAGATATTCATTCATCTGATTTAACTAAAAACATTCTTAGAGTTTTTATTAATTGAACATGTGTGAAGCAGTCATTAAAATCAAATGTGTCTCTGGGCTCCCAGCATGGCATCTGGGAAAAGGTGGGGAATGAGGAGATGAGAGGCAGCCGTTGCTTGAACAGTTGGCTGCACTGACAGGACGGCATCAATCAGGGCTCGATGGGCTATGACAGGTTAGTAGGTAAAGTATGAGCTCAGGGACAGAGCAGGCGGCACTGACAAACACACAGTCACAAATATTACCCAAACCTGTAACCAATTATTGTTTGTGAAATATGCAGGTTATTTTTTTCTTTAAGGTAATTACAGGATATATCTGTAATTTACCTCAGTTGTACAGTAGTGGGATCTATTATTTGATGCATGACTCCTCTGTCAGTCTGTCAGATCATGCCTATAAAGTCCCGCTAGAGTGGTAATGCATGAGAGAGCCTGTGGCAGCGTGTGGCTGCAATGAGATGTGTAATTAGCCAGATCAGGCTGACAAGCTGCTGCAGGTGCATGAGATGTGTAAGGAAATGAGCCAGGAGAGAGGTCAGAGGAGAGGCAGAAAAAGAAGAGGAGAAGTTACTGTAGCCTATAAAATTCAAGGTTGGTCCAGTTTTGTGCAATCATGGAATCATATTTCATTGCTTTTTCTATCTCCATGCCAGACTCATATTTGAAGAGTCTGTCTTTATATAGACTATATATCCCACTATATTTCTCATTAAATCTGGATAAGCAGTCCCCTGAGGACTGCTGTATTGAGGATAAATATCAAGCAAGGTGTAAGGCCATAGTATGAATCAGTCAGTTTGTTTTGCTCCTCCAAACTCCAGGTGGAAGAGGTGGAGGTTAACATCACCGATGAGGACAATTAATTGCTCCAATTTAGCCATTAAGTGTTGAGTTGGAACCGAGAGCTGACACCTGCAGGGTGGAGGAAGAGTGAGTGAAAGAGAGAGGGGAGGGAAGTAGAGGGAAGTATTGACTGTGTTGTTTTAAGCAGTACATAAACGAACTATGAATCAACTTTATTTATGCTCATGTTACTGTAAGGAAGTAATATTGATTCATCATGTAGCTCATTCTGACTGTCGTATAAAGGTAAGGGGTTGTGAGTGTGTGTGTGTGTGTGTGTGTGTGTTTGTGTTTGTGTGTGGGAGGGAGGGGGGGAGTGCGCAATCCTGACAGGCCCCTGGAGCGAGACCTTCACTGGGTCTGCTTCTGCCAGCGCACTCAGTGCTCCCACAGAGAGGAAGAAAGTCAGGAAATTGGATGGAGAATGAGAGAGAGCGTGCACAACAAATGCTAGTAAAACTAAATATGGACCAGATGAAATATGGGCAATTTGCCCCTCGGCTTCCAGTCATTAAATATGCAGATCAATTTTCTTAAGTATTGCATAGTAAATATTGAAGGAAAACTGTGAGAGTAGTGTAGTGTTTGCTAGAAAATCGAATCTTTTTATATCACTTTATTTCATTGAGACATTGGGCTCAATGTACATCTTTTGCCCGATGGCTGTCTTGGTCAGCTGATTCATGCACCATTTCGATCCAGAGTGAAATATTTCAAAAACCTTTTCTGGTGAGGTTTCCATGAAGTTTCACAAACGCATCCTTGTTGCCATAGATCCTATTGACCTTGCTGAGTTTTGTCATCTAGTGCCACTAGCAGGTCAGTGAAATCTCTCTGCATGGTAGATGGATTAGCACAGAATTTGGAAAAAACATTCAAGGTCTCCAAATAATGAATCCTAATGATTTATGTGTTCCCATAATTTTTCAACATGATGTTGACATTTGTGACTTTCAATGAAGTGTCTCAGTAATTCCCGAATGAAAAAGTCAACTTCATCACACATTGAATTACAGTCACGTTGTTAATCTGTTCATTAAACACCGTCACAGTGTTACAGCTGCAGGGGTTTTTCTTATCTGAGTAGACTTATTGTCTACATCTTATGACATCTTATTGTCATCTTGGTATCTCATCAGAGACCTGAGAGGGCAGGTAGAGGGCCTGGTCTGAGAGTGGACTGTCCAGCTGTCTTGCATTACTTGTTTCCTCCCCTGTTTCAGCTGCCCTAGGGACTAAAGTGGAGCTATAGGACCAGCTCTGACATTGACTTCTTACTGGATTACGTGATCAGGGCTACGCTTCTAATTCTGTGGTGCTCCTTCCGTATTTAAGGACTGTTAACATGACAAATAGCTGTGATTTAACATGAGCAACTTGCCCGTTCAGGTCCGTGTTGTATTTTGTGTGTTCTTAATTCAATTGTAAATGTACTTTGTGCTGGATTAAGGTAACTGTTTAGGAAATGTTTACTTGTGCATTCAAGGTACTAGATTTGTATAGTTCGTACTTTCAAAAATGTTCATGTGTGTATTTAAGGAGGTAGCCATAGGAAAAATGATGTGCTTGTGTGATTCATTTGTGAAAGGACAAATGGTTGTGCATTTAGCTCCCGTCAATCCTCATTATTGTTTGTAATTAAACAAACATATTTTCACCGTAACCATGTGCTGAGTGTTGGTTCAGTTACTCCCTTATCCTAGGCACAAGGGGAATGTAACAATCAGGTCAGAGTTTTATCTGTCTGCAATCTTGTTTTTTTTTTTGTCCAAACAAATTAATAAAATTACTGCGTGACTCAAATGAGTTTTTTTTCTTTTTAGAGGACTGAAAAAGAATGTAGAGTTGTGAGCAAGATGAGAAAACATTAGATTAGGTAGGAATGAAGAAAGGCAGAAAGAGGGTTACGGAATAAAGAAAATTTGAGGATAATGCTTGAGAAGATATTCAAGTGAAGAAAAGCAAATTGAGAAGAGGGTTTTATCAGCGACAATAAATAGGGTGTCATTCAAAGAAATTCTGAAGCACCCCATCTAAGATTGTTGTGTACAAGTGGGTTTTCATTTAACAGATGGTCCAGGAAGACTGTCCTGCCCTCTATCCCACCAGGTTGGCCTGATAAAAAGAACGATGGTGTTAACTTTACAGCTTGCCTCACCTCCTAAATCATATCCAGCTTTCTTAATCTTTCCTTCTACTCCTTCTTTAGTCTAAACCTGGCCTTGTCTACTTTGTTTCTTCCTTGTGTTTAGTATTCCTTCACCTACTCTTCCTGTCTTCAAACATGCCTTCTCATAAACCCCATGTTTTCTCTCATGTGTCAGCACTGAGTAATTAGTGTACAGGCTAGAAGAGATTATGTTGGCATGCCAACACTCATTCTCTCTGATATTTAAATTAAGCTTTATGTCCTTGTTTGTCATCAGTTTTGTAGTGTTTGTGTGGGTGTCTGTGTTTGTGTATAAATGCGCATGTGGCGTCTAATCTCTTATTTTGAGTGTCATAGGGAAAGGCATTAACATCAGCCATGTAAGAAATTAGAACCGGGGATGATTAATTCCTGGCAAAAAGGAATTAAAGGGCACTTCCCTGCCGTCATCTTTGCTGTGGGTCCAGGATTTACCTGCAGTGTGATCGAAGGTGGCTGCTCTGCACTGCCACTGTCATTAATAATCACCAGCCTTCAGGAAGATTCATGCTGCTATGAGCTGGTTGGTTTAAAACACTTACCCATTACACATGACACTGAGGGCTTGATATATGCTGGGCTATTAGCTCTGCACTTCAGCACCAATGCTTTGGTACAGCGATAAGAACCATTAAGCTCCTCTAAAAAAAATTGGAAGAAGTTATATTTTAACATGAATGTCAGCTTGTCATAAAGCTGGGTAACATTTGGTAAATGTAAAATACAAGTTTTTTTTGTTTATATTGTTATGAACTCAGCAGCTGTGCATTAGCCTCTTGGTGTTCATGTGATGTGTTACTGTGAAATCACCAATGCTGTTGACTCATCTACATGACCTATTCTTAGAGTCAATTGCTTTAGCTCTGCATGTTGAAATTATTGTCATTTGGTCTTACTTCTCTACTTCTTCTCTTGCACAATGGGTGAAATATAATAAATGTGATCAAATTTACACTGTTCTCCACTGTAAAGCAGGTTAATTTGCTTCCAATAAAGCAGCAGAAGAAACTAAATCATTTTATTACTTTACATTCAGACTAGAGCGCCTTAATTCTTTTCTTGACTTTTATTCTAAAGGTGGATTCAGTGGAGAGGAATAAGCACTTTATGGCTGGCTCCAATTTTCCCTGGTCAAGTGTTAGGCTGCAGGTATTAATCTGTTTCATTACATTAACTCAGATGATAAGGCCACTTGGGAGATCTTGAGGAAAGAAAAGTGTTTAGCTCTACAGCACAGCATTCCCAAAACTTTGAAATTGCTGCACGCAGAATGGAAAACAACATACGGAGAGTACGTGTAGTACGTATAGTATGTATAGAATGTCATTTTATTTTTATAAGAATAATAAAAACAGATTAATAGAAAGATTAATACAATACAAGAAAAGGACAACTAGAAGATAACTGCTTGTTTGCACAAAGGCTGCATGATATACTGTAGCACATTAAGACTTCTCATGTGCACATTATACAGGAAGCATCTGGAATCTTTAAGGCTGTCAATTACTGACATGTACAACAATAAAGCAGAGCTGATCAAAGGCCTGTCTGATGTAATGGCCTCTTTGTTCTTGTCTCAACGGGGGTGTGTGTGTGTGTCTGTGTGTGTGTCTGTGTGTGTGTGTGTGTGTGTGTGTACATCTGATTCACAAATCAAATGCATTTGGTTGCACACAAACTTGAATGTACATTCATCCATTCATGCAAGTAGTTAACTTATTTGACTAACCGTGACAATGACTGGTGATTCATCACATCATGTATGTGTCACATCATGAATCTGTGACAGCAGGGCAGGTATACCTAAAGCTTCAGACTGTAAAACTGATATCATGCATTTTCCTGTCACACTCCCAGACAGGCCTGCTGGGCCAGAGAGGTGATCACCATGCTGGAGATTGATTATGAGCTTTGCTGCTAATTATTTTATGCCGCCGTTCGAACTGTCTCTTGAAATCCAATTATCAGGGAGTCTGTGTAGCTTACAAGACTGGGGCGGTGACTAGGGGAGGAGAGGAGAGGCTTGGGAGGGATGAAGAAAGCGATATGAAGTCATGGGGAAACAAACTGTCTGGCTCCAAGATATAAAGAATTTTATTAAGAGAAAGCCTTAATACAAGAAACTTGGAAACACTTGTTTACCTTGAATGTAGGTGATGGTTTTTGAGGCACAAAAAGCTGAAAAGAAAAATTCAACATTTTGTTAAATAAACTTTTTTGCTTTCTGAGAGAGTTAGCTGAGAAGACTGAAACATAAAGCTATAGCCAGGAGCTTTTTTGATTAGCTTGCGATACTGAAACAGCTCTTTTCAGTCCAGCAGTAACAAAGTACAACTACCAGCTCCTCTAAAGCTCACTAATTAACACATTATCACATTTAATCTGAGCAAAACATGGAAAACTACACACAATTCCCAACCGGGAAATACTGCCATGTAGTTCCCCATTAAAAAAACAAATTGTTGTCTTCCCACTTTGAGGTTTGTACAGATTAAATTTAAACAGTAACTCTGACATGTAGGGTTGCTTTATGTTATTTCCGTTGTTGATTAAGAACCAAAATGATGGCAGGGTGTCATTTGAAGACTGTAAACTTTGCAGCAGGGAGTAAAGCACATAGCTTATTTTAAATTGATCCCCCTGGTAGAGAATGTCATTCTCATAATGACATTGCATAAACAGCCTAAAACTCATGCTCAAGCACACCTCAAATGAGATTGTGTCCCTTTGTGTAAAATGTCAATTTGTGTTGGCTGTCTTGTCTTGATTTATAGAGCACGTGCACAGTGTAGGTGGTCGGCTTTATGCTCAGTATCTCCCTCACATACATGCTCTTAAATTAGTTGTCACACCTAGACATGGCAAGCTGCTGGAGCCCCAGCAGGTAGCCCCGTATTTTCAGACAGATAGGACCAGGGCCAGACCAGGCACCAGATAAATAAGTAAATAAACCTTGGCCCTAGGCAGGTCTCATCAGTTCTGATTCTCCCAAATGAGTGTGCCTGAGAATCGATATACCTAGGGGATCCTAGTTTGTCTCCATCTCAAGGCGAGAATTCATGCTCTGACTAAAGTCGGACCATGACACTTAGAAATATAGCTGGAAATAGCCAAGCTGCACCATCAAACCCCTGCCAGCCTCTCTTACTCTCAGTCACTCTTCCTTTCCACAATTTCGCCTGTTACCTTCTTCTTCAGCAAGGTGTCTTAACTCTGCAGTCATTCCTCTTTTCTGCATCCCCCGTGGGTGCACTCTCACCACTGTCTCACACCTTTCTCACCATTCTTATTTACACTTTAACAGCACTCCCACTGTTTTGCCACTCCTAATGGGGGACTGGATACATCTGCAGACTTTCATGACTCGTTAGCCATTCTAAGTGTGATTATTTAATAAGTACAGAGCACGCTGAAGCTGCAGCCACCATTACCCTGCTTGCTTCCTATTCACCCTCCCTTTACCTCTGTTTCTCTTGGTGCTATGAGCGTTTGATTTTTTTCCTCTTTCATTGTCACACTTCCATTCTTTTTCTCTGGCATGGTTATCACAGCTAGTGTCTTTCTTCTTCACGCCGTTTCTTTTCTCATACTCTTCCGTCTCCCCTCTTTCAAAATTTTTTTTTTTTTTATCTGGCCGCAGTGTGCTGTAATTCCAATTTTTGCTGAATTTATTCAGTGTACTCTGATGCTCCTCATTTTGCCTCTATCTGTTATCAGTGTTTTCAGTCCATGCCATTCCTTTATATCCGCAATCTGGCACACTTTTTTTTTTTTTTTGAAGATATAATTTGTCGACAAATACTCAGTATTAAGAAACTGTGTCCATAAAGCACATAGCTCAGATGCTGTTGTAATAGATGAGTATTTTCTGTCCACAGTAGCAGACATTCCCTAAATAGATTTTGTGGTGGGTATGTCCTGAAAACACACATTTAGCTTTCCAGCTGTTTTGTGGGGCAAAACAGTTGAGTCTGGTTCAACTTTTTCTGCAGTGCCAGTGACAAGACACTGTGGCCACTCATGTGCATGCAAGCATGGATTGCAGGGGGACTAATTTGTAATGTGAATATTGTATTTCTGCTGTTTGTCATGATAAAAGATAACCAGTTTACAAAATTACGTTACAAAGCATTGTGCTGTATGTTGCTGTGCATGTAATAATCACATAAATAAATAATAAAACACATAAATCTATTCTTCTACCTGTAATTTCTGGAGTGTGTTTTCACAATACAGCCCCTTGTTTCTGTGAATACAGGTTTAGCTCCAAGCCCCAAGGAATGGCAGTGGGCTATGAAGTGATTTTGGTGTAGTGGCCAAAACACATTACTACAGTTTCATTGGAAAGGAAACAGTGAACGCATTTTTCTGAATGCTACAAATCTTGTGGTGTGAATCATATTATTAGAGTTTGATCTTTTCAGTCCAGGAATATGTGGAAAGTCTAGAAGAGCCATGTTGTTATATTTTATTCCACGCATGTGATTGGACACAGATGCTATGAGCCAGCTCAATAGAGGACTGTAGTGGGCATGTTCTATGGCCTCAGAACTGATACTTTTTAGAGTATGAGAAAAGTGACTGACTTTCATAGAAATGCATGGGGTGCCATCTTTGAACAGGCTCTCCAGTTCTCAACACATTCATGTGTAGCACACACTGATATGTCCTGTTCATTTTAAACACAATGTGTGCGTGTGTGTGTGTTTGTGTTTGTGTTTGGTGTGTGTGTATGCATATGAGTCTCTGTGCCCTTCTGGGTGCCTCAGATGGATAGCTGTATCTGGCAGTCACTGACACTGCAATTGTGACGAGATGCAGACTGATTTAACTGCCCATCAAAGTGGCAGATTACTCCTGCCAGTGGTGTGTGTGTGTGTATGTGTGTCTGCGCATATGTGTCTGTGTGTCTGTTAAGGACACAGAGGCCATGGGCACATATGCTTCCCAGTGTGTAATCTGTTTGTGAGATGATTTAATGAGCAATATAAAAGTGAATTGGATGGAATTTGGAACTTGAAAGGCTGGGATATTGGACAGGAGAGGAAACACACACACATGCTGACATACACACTGAGTATTACACAGGGCTATCTCCCAATACGTCTTTCTCTCTCTCTTGTTTTCTATATACTATCCTGCTTTTTTTAAATTTATTTTGACACCCCTGTTCCTCCCCTTCTCGCTCATCTCCCAGGCTGCCTCTCAGCTTCCTTGTGAAAATCCAGAAGATTTGATTCCCTAAATGACAGGCAGCTCTCATGTCTCTGTTAGTCTGGTCTCTCAGTGTGGCTGAATAGCATGACAAGAGAGTTGGAAGAATAAGGAAAGATTGGGTGCAAGACATTCATTCACTGTTTTTAGCTAAAGAATGATATATTACTGTTGGACGGCTTTGTGTCTTGACACGGCTGTGATCAATGTTCCGTTTCTGCTCTGGGTTCGTCAAGAATAATCCTGCATGTGCAAAACCATAAATTCAGTCTGTATTTCCAAGATCTTATTTTATTATTATCGCTTTAAGATTATATATGATTAAAACAAATATCTATTTTGTTATTTAAAAATCTATATATATAGTTATCTTTAGATCATTGAACTGGTTGAGTCGAGTTTTGTAACGAGATAACACAAGTAGACCATATCAGTGTAATGCAATGTCACCTCAGGACAGTAAACTCTGGTACTGATGTCACCCCGTCACTTCCCTGTCTTCATGATGCTACATCTAGTGTATAGTGTGATCCTGATCTATTGACTCCCAGTTTATTTTATTCTGATGTAGTGTGGGTATACTGACCAGGCCTTTCAGAGTATGAGCCAAGTGACTGACTTTCATAGGAGTCCATGATTCAATGACCCTGCTCTTCTCTTATTACCTGAGGAGTCTTTACAGCATCCAATCACCAGTGAAGGTATACTGTATCCCATATGTTCCAGGATCTTGCCAACTGACAAAAACAGAGAGAGGCGGACAGTAAAGCAAAATGAGAGAGAGTGGCAATACAGAGACAAGGGAGCTGGAGTGGAGTGACCGAGCAAAGAAACAAGGTAGAGCACAGAAAATACAAGTGTGAGAGAAGAGCAGAGGGGAGAGTCCCAGCAGCCTTTCCAGAGAAATATGTCCCACTTCCAGACCTGTTGTAATGACCGATACGATTCTTACACCACAACTATACCGCTGTTTTATGTGTGTGTTAGTGTTTAGTATTAGTTCAGGGGATCTGGTCTGAAAACGTCCACAGGACTTCACAACATGATAACTTTATAACTGGCCATACAGTCATGAAAAAAAGAAGGGATGTTTATGTAATGTCTTCATCCTTCATTGTGTTTTTATGGCTTGTGTGTGTTTGTGTGCATGCTGCAGTGTGCAGGAAAAATATTGATTAAAAAAACAACCACAACAGAGACAGTAGCAATAAATCTTAGAAGTGCCAGCCACCTACAGTTGTATCAATCCAACTTTAACACCCATGGGTATACTGGTTTGCCCATGTTTAATTACAGTCTCTGTTACAGTACTGTACATCAGTTCATTTCAATGCATATGCTTTTTACAGCATTACAATTATAATCCCATTCAGTGAATAATTGTACGTATGTTAGCTGACAATCAATTTGTCAACTTTTAAACAAAAACAAAACAGTCACTAGTTAAAACTTAGAAAATATGAAGATTTTTCTTTGTTTTATTTGTTCGCAAGATAGTCAAATGTGACTTACTGGTCAAAAAGGGACAATTTCCAAGGCGTCATCTTGGACCTTTTTGTTTTGCAGTTAAACAGTTGCGATGGACTGGTGACCTGTCCAGGGTGTACCCCTGCCTTTCACCCAAAGAGAGCTGGGATAGGCTCCAGCAGATCCCTGTGACCCTGGTTAGGAATAAGTGGCTATAGATGATGGATGGATGGATTTAAAATGTTTAAACATCAGAAAACATACAGAACATTTGCCATTGGTCCACACCCATATAAATGTATGCATAGACTAAGACATGGAGACCCTGATGTGTTCACCACTTTGCCTTTTTAAACTCTTGTGTACAATGTGTCGAAACAATTTTTTCCCTGTACCTTCGTCTCAAGCCACATTTATATTCCTGGCAAAGACAAGCGGGCTGCCAAGGAGACCTTGATGTGCCCAGAACAAGTTTAACATTTGCCACCGTATAAAGTGGCTTTGCAGCCCAGCAAATGAGAAGTCTCAGACATTTGAAAATTGCCTGGCCACCCTTCCTGCACATAAAAAGCTTTCTGTCACCTCATTTTTCAAGGGAATCTCTTCTGTCCCTCTCTCCATCCCTTTACTTTGCCCCTTCCACTTTTTTTCCAAACTGTATCTTTCTCTTTCTCCTTACCTTTTCCTTTACTTCCTTCTATCTCTTGCTCTTTTTTATTCATGTGTACTGCATAAACTAGCATTTATTGCCACAGAGAGCACGGTAATATGTTTTACAGAAAGTAATGTCTGATAGTCTGCTTCCAGCCAGTTCTTTGCCTGGCTGGTGAGAGGCTGTGTTGTATGAATAACGGTGACCTGGGCAGCTTTCAGCTGTAAGTAATAGGTTTCTATATAGTTCTGGGCACCCTTGAAGCTTATTCCCGCTCTTCACCATCAGGTGCTCAGCAATGTCACCTCTGTTTTGTGTAGTGGAGCCTGGTCGCTGTTATCTCTTTCTGTCTCTTTTAAATTTCTTTTTTATCCATTTAAAACATAAGAATTACAGAAGAACCACTGTCCACTATATTGTCCACCACTAGCAGTTAATAAAAGCACATAATGCACAAGGTGTGCGTTTGGTTATGCACAGCCTGTGCAGTGAACCACTTCACTGTAATTGACATCACTTTTCAGCTCCACAGTGATAATGCTGTAACAAGCACAGTCTCGTCCTTGCTTTCATTTCCTCTTGCTTCTTGCTTTTCATTCCTGGTTCTCTCTTTGCCCACCTCCTGATTAACTGTACCTTCACAAGGAGCTCCTACTAATACAGGTTCAACAGAGCTTAATAATCTGCATTTGTATGGCTTTACATGAAATAAAATGCATTAATCAGTTTTAGAATGAAAAAGTCAACAATAAGGTAATAATAATGTGACAACAACAAAGTGGAGCTAAAATCCTATACAAAAAGGAAAACTCTTTAATTTAATGGCAGTATAGTTGAGAATTCAAGTGCTGAGTAGAGGCGGTTGCACAGATGTATGCACTAATTAGTTTATATCATGTACATGCACGTATGTGCCTCAACACTCACGCAAGCATCTGTCTGTGTCATTCACACTTCATTCACACTCTAACCACATTGCATTCCCATAGGTATTTTGTACATTGCATATTCAATGTTCATAATATTCCAGACTTTTTTAAAATGCATAGCTGCCACACGGTCTCTTCACTCATAATCTGCACCATCCTTAGCCTCTCAGGCAGTAAGGAAAATATTATTACCTCAGTGTGCACTGTTTGTGTGTAGCCTTGTTTTTCTAGACTTATGGGGACCCAAAACCAGGAGCCCACTCACACTGTGAGGACTCACCTTTCTCTTGGTGACTGGATGCCCATCTCAACTAAGAAACTCTTTGAATTTAAGGCTAGGGTGAGGTTAAGATCAGGCTAAGTGTTACAGTTAGGTAAATAGTGGTTATTGTTAAGGTTAGGATATGTATCTAGGAAATTAAAGTGAAGACTCCTAAATGATGAAAACAAGGATGTGTGTGTGCATATGATGGAATGAAACTGTCTAAGGCTTACGCCGTGTGTCTAAACCCATATGGTGTTCTCTGAATCTGATGGCAATTACTTCTTTTGTGGGAACTTAGCCATATTCTTTCGTACTGGTCTACCAGCTCCCATTGCTTTCTAAGTGTATACATATACCAGCAGACCTAGAAAAAGCATCATGGGAAATTTATGGCTGCTTAAGATTCAGGTTCACCTTCATCCACTCAGGCTGGGCATGTGCATGTGGCTGAAATGAGCTTTGGAGTTTCACTGCACCATCTTTTCACTGTCTGTCTCTGTCTCCAGTTATACATGTTGCCTTAGTTTCTCCTGCTTTTACTCTCTCCTTCTCTCATCATCGCACCACCATCATCTCTTTCCACTTCTCACTGCCTCTGTCTTATCACTTCTCTCTTGATTTCTCGTTCTGTCTCCTCTTTCTTCCTCTCTCCATGTGAATGGTGATTGAGTAGTTCAGTGACTCATCTGAACTACTTTTTGCACAGTGTGTTCTTTTGTGGCCCACAGAACGTTAGCTGTTTTTTTTTAATTTAATTTTTTTAATCTTTTTTTGGAAAACTAAGATGTCCAAGTGTTCTGCTGTGACTCCCAGGCAACAAAACAACAAAAAAAGCACCCAGAGGAAGGTGCATGCTTATAAAACAGGTGCAAATACTCACCATGTCTCTGCAGAAAATGTGGAGCCCTAAAGCAATTTATGTATGACACAGTGTGACAGGTTGCTTGCTAAAATCTCGGTAATATCTTCCTGGAAGGAAAGCAGACTTTTGTCATTCAAATGGTAGCCACATTTTTTACTCTAAGGGATTTATACTCAGACATTGATGGGACTAAGTCCCCCGGTGAAACCAGCACTATTGTGTGCACTGTATGAATGTGTGAGTGCTGCAGGAGCAACAGCAGCGGTGGTGGAGTGACAGACAGCAGCCTGAGTGATTAATGAGCCCTCTTAATAATGCACTATGGGGAGGAGAGAGTGACAGGACAATTTGAGAGATGCAAAGAAAAGAAAAGGGAGAACAAACATAAAAAATGTGAGTCGTGATACAGATGGTGGCGGACAGAGATTGGCAGATAAATTTATCCAAATATAGATTGGCAGAATAAGGCAGAAGGTGAGATAAAGTTAGAACGACAGATGGATTGGTCTTATTCCATAAGTTTAAGGTTAGCCCTGCCATGACTGGAACAAAAAACAAAGTGCGACAAAACGTGTGGCTCTGTATTTTTTTTTCTCTGACTGTTTCTGTTTTCTTGTCTCTGTCTGTAACTGTCTAACTTTCCATCTCCAGTTTGTCTGTCACATCTGCAGTATCTGTGACAGGCTGGATAGGGAACAGTGCACTTGAGACCACGCTGAATGTTTCTGCCTGGTTTTATACACACACACACACACACACACACACACACAAGCGCTTATGTTGACTTTCAGTAGGAGATCATGCAGCATTGTTTTGATGGAGTTCATTTATGAAACAGCACAAGGGTTTCTGTCAATGGAAACTGATACTTTTGCAACTTTCATTCTTCAAAATTTGCTAACCCCGACCAATGAAGTTAGTGTTTTCAAGTTTAAGCTTTTTGTTATTGCACAAGATAATTGTATTTTATAATCACAACAGTTGCAAATTTACTAATTGAGATCCTTAGTAATTTTGCCTGTGGCTGCTAAATTTCACACAGAAAATCAGTTTTCTCACTTCTCACACAACCACATTTTATCGACTGTTACTAGCTAGTGTAATGTAATGTCAAACAACTGTGATTTGGTTTGGAGCTGATTTGTTTTTAAACCAGAAGCTTGACATTGTAGTTATATAGTGTTCTGATGAAAAATTGAAAAGAGTGAGTCTAACATTACTTGGCTGTCAATCTATGTCCCCACGAACTAAAAACTGTGTGTATTGCAGAGTAGAGCTAGTCCACTCTGTTATTGTATTAATAATAATAATAATAAAAGTTGAAATAATTGTATTTGTTCCACCATGGTTCAGAGACCTACTATAGCAAAACCTGAATGGACAATGATAGCTTTTATTAGTGCTGGCATATACACAGTTTAATTTTAATTTTGTGTGTGTGTGTGTGTGTGTGTTTGATTTTGATAAGACAAATTGTGTGCAGCCCCACACCAACATTTCCAGCAGGAGGGAAAACTTTTGACTTTTGACATTTGAGTCAAAGTGCTGTGATATAAAACCACATCCATACAATATACAAGCAATTGGAAATTCATCCTGCATCCTCTAACATCTTGCAAGCTGTGGATGTACAGAGCATTGTGTCTTGAATTTGAGGCTGAATTTAGACTGTGTGGGTGTGTAATGCCAGGTTTGACTCAGTTGAGCTGATGTTTTGAAAGGACATGCGCAGCATGTTACTGGCTTGAGCACACATACAGCAGACTCGCATTCACAACTCTGTCCTAGAATTATTGTAACTGCACAAGTGCTTTTGAGGAGATAGAGCAGAGAGATAACCTTGCATCACAATGGGAAAGGGGGAAGGAAAGGCACAGAACTGGCAACGCAGAGGTCAAAGCCTTAAAATGAACCTCTGTTGTGCTCCTGGAAGAGGCAAAAGAGAGTACGGGTAAATAGGACATGCTGAGAAAAGAGAGAGAAGGTTATTCTACTGTTGCACTTTTAATTCATTGTACATGTGAGCTAGAGAGGAGCCCTAAAATGTCAAATTTAAGAGTTGGTAAAAAAAAAAAAAAAAAAGCACTCAATAGCAGAGTAAATGTGGTAGAGAGATGACGACTATATTATTTTTATTGTATATAATATATCTTCTATTTTACTATATAATGTATCGATATATATCAAAAATAAAAGGGAGTAACAATAACATGGTCATAGTAAACATAGTTCTGACTCTGAGAGCATAGATGAGTATCTGCTGCTACTGATGAGACAGAAAGAGAAGAAGAAGATAGAGGCTATAAATCAGTTATCAAACTTGACTCAGTATTTCACATCATGTTTTTCTGTATAAGTTCTAATAATAAAAGTCAAAGCAGCGGCCCAGGTAGACTGAGGTGCAGGCAGCTTGTATGAGCAAAGATTGTTACATGGTGGCAGTTCTCTTGTCATGTTTATTACCCATTTTCCCTCTGCCTGTCCTGCTGTGGTGCCTGTGAAACCACTGGATGTAGGCTTTATCATAGCCCCGATTAATCATGGCATGGCCTGATTCTTTGGGACTCTAGATGTGGAGCTTCAGAGAAACACTCACTCACTTCTTGCTGCATTCCATGGTGTATATTGATAAGAGTAAATTAGCAAATATATCCCATATAAATAACATCCCAATTTAAAAACAAACCAAAGGAGACTGTTTGTAAGGTTTTTAGATTGTGTCTAGTGACAGCTGGGAGCCATGGCTGTTGTGAGAACTCCTTTATCATTGGTGTGAAGGCTTTGTAAGAAGTTATTAAATTAAAAGAAATCATGGAAGGCATAACATTGACTCGTTTTCTGAGAGATAATTGATCTGCTGTTATATTGTTGCATGCAATACAGTGGATCTAAAATAGCTAATATGGCACCCCAAGTGCAAATATGTATGTTAAAACACCCTGTCATCCAATCTCTATCAATTTAGCAATGCCCTATAAAGTGGTGAGCAGCATTTCTTTATACAGAAGGTTTCCCAAAGGTGGAGGGAAAGAGCTTCAAAGCAAACCTGAAAGAAATACTCTCCTAATGCTCCATTAAAGGAATAGCTCTGCCTTAGCACGCAGGTGCATTAGAGTGAAATACCTCAGCAAATATGTACTTATATAAGATGTAAAATAAGTGAAAAGGAAATATTAGTATTTATATTGACATTTATTTTCATTACTTAAAAGAACTGAATGATTTGTGAAGTTGTGTGCTTTAAACTGTCATAAATACAATGAATCACCAAAGCACAAACCCTTGAATCAGCCTCCATTCAGCTGAAGTATAGCAGATGTATTTTGGTATGAGGTCAGTGTTTTTGTCCTTGGCTGCACCTTTGAGACTGACTCACAGCAACCAGCTTTGCTCTAACTGACACTGGCTATCTGTGTCCAACATCTTCATTACTAGCTGCCAGATCCTCCTCCCACCCTGCTTCCCCCAGTTCCTCTCCTGGCCTGAGGCTCCGCTCAGCCCGTCACGTCTCCGGAGATGCCACATTCATTAGTTATACTCGGGATTTGTCAGGCCCCACAACAAGGGTCGACCTACCTCATTTGGTCGCCCTGGCTTTTATGATACACAGACATTAGCTGATCGTCAAATATCCATGGAATACACTAATATAATCACTTCACAATGTATTTTAAATGTACAACATCAAAATGTAAGTCACTTCCTTTGAAGAATTAAAGTGAATACTAGGCTAGTAAGACAGTGTGTGGCTAAAGACAAATAAACCTATGAAGACATACCACAGGGGCTTCTGTCAATCCTGCTCTCAAACAGATATTTTCTATGTTTAATGTGACAACATCTACACCATATTTTCCTGCTCGGTGGAGTTTTCAGCATGCAGCGTGCAACAGGAGAACCCAGAGGTCCATCATGTTAGATTTGGCTCTAGTGCTCTTATCTGACTGTTTCTGTTGTTGAAGTGCATCAGTATCTTTCCCTGTTGTGCAGTGTTTTTGCCCAAAAACTCTCTTCTTTTTCTGCACACAGCTGGGCTGCTATTCTCTGTTAATCCCACACCAGATCTTGACAAAGATGCTTTTATTCACACGGTACACTGTAGATGAAATTCCTCTATCGGTGATTTTTATCTCACATATTGATGCCACTGACTCTAACCTTTACAATGACGCATGTTGCTCAAGAACATTTAAACTGCTCTAACACCTGGATGACTTCGTTGTTGGTGGCTCAGTGTTTAGCACTGTTGGCTCCATGTTAGTGTAGATTTCAAGCCAGGTGGTTTTGGAGAGCCTGAGTTTAAAGTGAGCATCTGTGTCCATGAAAAACGCTGGGAAAGTTGCCAGTCCAGCACAGTCAGTCTGATTGTTCTTCTGCCTTCTCCTCAGTGCATGCTGGGATAGGTTTAACCACCCTGTGACAGTGAAATAGGAAAAAAAAAGAAAAAAAAAACAACAACACTTGACTGAAGTAGTTTACATTTCTTAAGGGACAATACTTACCTGTGACATGACAAGATAATACCATATTCTTTTATTGTACTTGAATAACAATAAACATAATGGTCACATCAAGTCGAGTATATTTGTAAAGCTTTTAAAAGCCCTTAACGACAGTCTCAAAGCAATTCATCACACCCACATTATCAAAAAGTATGAAAAGTAAATTAAAGCGAAGAATGAACTGACAACCCTCTATCCTAAGGCCCTCGCTGAGGAAAGGGAAAAAAAATCACATGAGAAGAAATTACTAATGGTGACTCATGCAAGCACACACTGTGAATTAGAAAAACCTCACAAGGGCAGTGTGTTAATTTCAGCTTCCTTTGTGTACTCACACTCCCTCCCTCTCTCTTCGTCTCTCCCTCCAGGTGCAGCAGGATGCAGGGTGTACTGCCTGTGTGTGGACTGCAGCCCCTGCTGGCCTTCCTTCTGCTTCAGACTGCGGGCTGTGGTGAGTCCTCATTAAACTGTCGGCAGTCTCTATCAGCTGACCTACAGTTTATAGACTGCATAACTCCAGATAATCCAACTGGATCAAACTTTTTGCTCAATGTGTCTCATGTTTTACCAGCTGAAATGGTAAAACAAGTAATAATACAGTGGTCTTACTAGGTTTCTAGTCATTAGTAATTCAAATCCTTGGTATCCATTAGTATGTTCCATATGCACTTAAAGCCCCTCAAAACTTGGTGCCATACATAAGCATTTTCCCACAACATTTAGGGCTGCAACTAAAGATTATTTTCTTCATTAGTTAATTGGCTCATTATTTTCTCAATTAATCTTTTAATTGTTTGAATTATAAGATTATTTTCAAGTAAATTGGGCAATAATAATATCTGGTACTAGATTTGGCAGTAATTTTCATCTTTTTGTTGTAGCCATCATTCATAATGAGAAGCTGGTTGGGAAAATAGGTTTTCAGGCCTTTAAACATTTTACTGCTATATAGTCAAATAACCCAGTAATATAAAATTCCTCATCCCGGCCTCTGGGTTGTTAAGTGTTATACCAATTTTAGCTCAAACTGGCTACATTGTAAAATAGTGGATGGCAAAGGAGCATTCATGAGCAAATGACAGTTGGTGGCAAAATGAAAAACTCACCTATTGTCCATAAATGAATGGTCACAATTTGCGATTCATTGTGTCATGGAAATAACAAACCTGCTGTTTTAGACTGGTTGGATCACTTCATTGACATTTTAAGTTAGTCTGTTCATTTCTTTCTTTCGCTCTCTAACAGTACTTATATATCACACCTACAGCAGTACTCTCACAGTAATCATATCAAGTCCTGGTAGACCTTGACTTCTGCTTACTCCTCTCATTTCATCTGCTTAAAATCACCCCAACAGCCTTTCCAAGAAGAGGCGAAAAGATGAGATGTAAAGAAGAAAAACAAGACCCCCAGAGCTTCATCCTCTCAAGCGAGGAAAACTAGTTTGATATTTTGTTAAATCACTAAGATATTTATTTATTATATAATGTATCTTTGCAGAGCTCATCAGAATTGGCTTTGATTCAGCTGAAAATCTGTAGTTTAGGATTTTATTCTGGTTATTATCTGTCAGCAAGTTAGGCAAACTCTGGAGAGAGGCTTGACATTTTGCTTTTGTTTGCTCAACCATTTCACGCTTTTCAGGGAGAAAGGGTTTTTGAAATGCTTGCTTTTGCTGAAAGAAGGAAATTGTGACAGAGTGACATGTAAGGGGTATACAGAAGAGAGCATTGTTGTCATATAGTTACTTACACAGAAACTTGTTTTAAACTCTGAGTTATTTGACAATGTTTCCATCTGGTCTAGTTGCTCAATAGCCTCCCTGACTACCTTTTTGGCAGATTGGCAGATCAGTTCCACAGAGTTCTGCAGAGAAGTGCATTTAGCACAAGCATTCACATCCTGGAGTCCTTTTTTGCCCTGTCTGTACTCTCCTGCTGTGTGTCTGTGTGTATCTGCATGTGTTTGTGCGTATGTCCTGTAGGACAGACTGCACGCCCCCTCAGAGCTCTCGGTAGCCTCCCCAACCGTCTGCTCCTCTCTGTATTATATTGTTTCTGCCTTCTGTGGAGGTAAGAAAATCAACGGACCTGGCACCGGGGCCTTTCTGTGACTCAGGGCTCAGATCCACAGGCAGAGATGATGAAAATGCAGCCAACTCCTCTGCCTTTGTCTGTGTGGTTATATGTTTGTGTAGAAACCCTCGGGTTACATCTGCCAGGTAGTTTATACAGCCAACTTGCAGATCAGTGAGCACTACAGCCCACACACGCACAGAGCATCTCACACACTCGTGTCTTTTTAGTGCGTACATGTCATGCAAATAGACACTTTCTGCCTCAGCTTTGGAGGAGTTTAGTTTTTGAGGACATTAACATCCCCTGCTCTTGCTTTCTTTCTCTCCCTTCATGCATTTTGTGCTTTTTTTTTGGCTGAGTGACTCTGGAAATAGTCAATGGGAGGTAGAAGACTACAGGGAAGGTTGGCACTAAAGCTCACCCGGTGACACTTGACAGCCCAGAGATTGGAAACAGAAATGGGATGTGAAGGGGGAGGACAGATTAGGGTGCTTTTTTACACGAATGTGTGTTTGCTTATGATTGCACGGGCATGCCTGGACTTTTATACAAGCACTCCTGTGCGTATTTAGGAATTTAAAATGCTGGCTGTGCACCACATGAGATAAATGTATCATTATGCTTGAGGAGGTCCCAAATCTGTCACGGCAGCAGCCTCCACAGAGAGTTCCCGTAAAGCCTGACAGGGCATGGTGGGAGCTCAGACCAGAAGAGAGCTGCAGTGAGATAGTTAATATTTGTCACTAAGAGAGGAGGAGGCAGTCTGGGTCTGAAAGGGTTTGAGAAATAGTTAGTGTACAGTAAGTGATTTGTGAGAGGATTTTTTTTTTGTGAAATTGGGAAAATATATTTGTGGAATATAGGAGTAACAAGTGGGTGTGAGAGGTTGGTGTCCACATTTCTAATACAGCTAGCTGTTTTGCTTCTTTCTTTTTCATTTTAGTTGGACTGCCAATGCATTTAGTCCATGTCTTTCTTTCTCCTGTCAAGGACCAGTAACATTACCTTTCAGCTAATGTCATTAACTGCACTGAGACTGCATTAATGGTAATTAGCCATTGTTTCTGTTCTGTTTTGTCATAGTTTTTGTTTTCAAGGGCTTTATTCCAGGTTTTGTTGTGAAAAACATAGACATGGGGGAAGAGTGAGAATACCAGAATGGGGATAATGGAGGAGGAGGATATTAACAAGGATGAGAGAGAGATAAGAAAAATAAATGAATAGTGAGGTGAAATAGAGCACAATGCAAAACAAGGAAAAAGATATAAAGAAGGAAGGAAGGAGGAGGTAGGTGAGATGGGTGTAATGAAAGGGATGATTTTTGGCAAGATGATATGCATAAAAATGTCAGCATGGAGAGACCATTTCCAAACTCAGCATGATGTCCACCTGACAGTCCTGCTGTGATTATGCTGGCAACATAAGTGTGGACACATGCACACACACACAAACACAACCTAAACATAGACACACATGCAGGAAATTTAACCAAAGAATGCCTTGGGATGGTTTGTCTTTGCATATACGTACAGTACGTGTCTGTACTTTCTGCAGGGAAAGGCATCTGTGCTGCCTTGAAACACAGACCAGTGATCAAACACAGTTGAGAAAAAGGAGGTGGAAACCAGCCCTTCTCATTCACTTTACATTATACAGTACATAGCCTCAGATCTGTTCTTTGAAGATGCTAACCCCAAAGTGCATAGTTATATATATGTGTGGTGTGTGTCAGAGTTTTCAGCCCTGATCGGAAGCTCCTTCCCTTTTCCATTTCTGTTGCCATGGTTATCATTTTGAGGCTTGGTTGGGATATTTTAAGCCTCAGCATCTTTTGTCTCTTCCTCGTCCTAAACAATAATGTATATTAGTGTTTAAGAGCAGCCACCACTCATTCATGTTATTTTTTCCACAACCCCCCTTTTCTCAATTTGTCTTTGTGCGTCATCCAAGGTCTTGTTAAAAGGATGCCGTTCTCTACATCCCAGTACAGAACAATAAAGACAGCCAACAGTTTAATCAGACCACCCGCTCACACAACAACAAACCCACATTTGTCCTTGACACGTTTTTTCCGTATCAGAAGATGAAAACGATTCGACTTCTTCCCACTCATTTTACGAAGTTTCACTTCACTTTTTTTGTATCCCATGCTTGCTGTCTTTCAACAGATAATGCATTATTCATTCAACCACACAGATAATTCATTCATTCATTTATGATTTGTAGTATTTGTTTTATAGGATCAGATGAACTATCTTTGAACATGACCCTCTACAGGATAAGTGGTATAGATAAAGGATAGTTGGATGTACCTTTCTTGACTACTTTGATTTTATTGTACTTTAAACTTCAACTCCACCACATTCCTCAAAATCAATTGTCAAATAAAATGTGATGCAGTTTATTCAAAGTACTTAAAATTAGCTTCACATTTGTAAACTGCAACATTAAAACACACTGTAAAGTCTTTAGTTGTCAAGTACTGTATATTATGTGGACAATATTTTTATTAAGTGTTGAATGGAGGGCTCCTAATTTCTAGCAGGATGTTTGTATATTTAGAGCAGTATTACTACTTACAAAAAGTTTCCACTTCCACATGTCCAACCACTGCTGGCAAGGAGTATGTAACCTGATACCACGGGAAACAGGTGATTCAGTTGGCACACTTCCAGTTAATTGTAGTGTAACTTAGAGCATATTTTAGTGTAAATAAATTAAATTAAATTAAATAATTAAGCTTCTTGAGGCAAATTTGTCATTTGTGATAAAATCTTTGACTTGATTGAACTTAAAATTGAAAAAAAAAAATTAGTGTCTCCTTGGTTGTAGATATTTTAAAGACGTGTCTGGAAACCAGGATATGCTTAACACAATTCAAAGCAAGTTATTAGGAAATTGTGAGTGAGTGAAAGTACAGTAGACCATTTGAAAAGTGTTTTCCTACGCTGTATTGAATCACATCTATCATGCTGCAGGTTATAAACCAGCTCTGAGAATTACAAAAACTGTGTGAACCAAGCCTGCTGCAGTTCAGTTGCTCGTGTTGTATCAGCTGTCATTTCTTAACACAATGATCAACTCATAGCAGCAAACCTCTGTCAGACAGCTCATCTGTCATGATTTATTACCTACACACACTTCCGCACACAAACACACACTTAGACAAACACATAATCAGCTGACACACAGGCAGCAGGAGTGAAGCAGCAGCGACAGGAGAGGATGCACTCGATGTGTCCCAGTAGCTCCTGAGTGGCAGGCTGACGGGTTTGATGTCGGCAAATTGAAGACAAAGGGGCCTTTATCTTTGGAAAAGCTATTGCAGGCACCTCAGAAAGAAAGAGAGCAAAAGAATAAGAAAGAGAGGGAGGGAACAAGGAATGATGTTTGCAATTGTGTTCCTATTACAGTGAAAATGCCATTACCGCCCACACCGTGTATATGTGCAGCTCTGTGCCAGCCACATAAATGCTCTTCGACTGTGTTTAACAATTTGAGAGCACCTCTAAAGCAAAGACAGGTGGGCCAACAATGATCACGTAGGTGCCAGTGTGAAAGAGCAGAAATAAAATAAAACATGAGATCTGTCTGCAAGCAGTTGGAAGTGGAGCTTCCACAAGGAGATGGAGAAAAGGATCTCTCCTTTCACACCCTGCCCTTTTCAACTCAGACAAAGCCACAGGACAAGGTCAAAAAAAGATCACCTGTTAACATTTACTGTATTGGACTTTACAATCCAGTGTTTCTCAGTAGAGTAGTTTTACCGGGCACACATGCCCTTTTTTCAGCACTTTTCTTTTTCTTTGTATTGACATTCATCTTCAGTCTTTGCTCTTCATTTTATCATCCAACTGCCAGGTGAGCCTTGTTTAGAAAGGAGACGACAAAGAGAAATATGAAACACAGATAGATATCCAAACAAAAGGAAGTCTGGCATGGGGGGTGGGGTGGCTTCGCTTGTGGTAACGTTTCCATTTAAATGCAGATTTGATATAGCAGTGACATTGGGGACCCTTGCTCATTTACATTCGTTACTATGACTGAAGAAAGTGATTTTTTTTTTTCATCTTATCTCCTTCAAAATGTAATTTAGACTTTTCAAGATGTGAATCTGCAATTGATTTCATTTGATTTAGTTGTGCAAACTGCAGAACCAGCCGGGAAACAAAGATAAACATTTTGTCCAAATAAAGTGGACAGAAAGACTGAAGACAGGAGAGAGAATGTGAATGAGATTGTGATTGTAAAGCCTAGTGAGCGTAATTTTCTGCACTGTCTTGCTGTTGCCAACATAAGTAGCTTAATGTTACCCAAATGGTGCTTATCCAGGTGGAACCTGGCAAGGAACTGGCAAGCAGATTAAACATTATTGATGCCTATTAGCTGAAGAATAAATTTGCTTGTTTTTGTTCCTAGCAAGCTCTGCGCAATATGGCTGAGAGAACATGCACACTTCACTCATTATCTATATATATATATATATATGTGTGTGTGTGTGTGTGCGCGTGTGTGCGTGCATTGGAGAGAGGGTTACATGCGAGTCTGCGGTAAACAAAGATGAATCCCACATCCTCGAGGGGGATAAAGCAAAGAGAGTGACAGCAGGGAGTGGAATCTGATAGCCTCTTGTAGAAGATGTGTTCTTGGAGTGAGTCTGTACGTATATGTGTGTGTGTCTTAACACACTCCTATTCCTGAATCATAAGAATGCATCTTTACTTTTTCCCTCATATCCTGGTTCATTTTTTCACAACACATCACTCTAATTTCCCCCTTACACATCCCTTTTTCAACTTTCACTTTTTATTTTTTGTTTTTGCTCCACCACTCACATTTCCGCTTTGGGTTATGCTTGTGTAAAATCTGCTTGTTCATGTTTTTCTCTCTGTCAAGTGTTAGAGAAAAGTATATCACTGCTGCTATAACGTAAAACAAATTCAAAAGAATCAATTTTCTTCTACACATGCTCCTGTCACAATGCACACTGGCCTGCAGTCACTGAAGTATTTGGAGTATATATTATATTTATATAATCTGGGTCCAGTGAAAGATACTCTCTCTACTGATGAAAATGCATCTACTCCTAAAAAATGATAAATATTAAATCCAATATTTGCAGAGGATACTAGGCACTAGAGACTTAAACGAGAGAAGCTACTTATCCTAGCTTAGCATAAAGACTGAAATGATGGGGAAACAACAAACCTGGCTTTGTCATATTGTAACAAAATCCATCTACCAACACTTCAAAATATAATTAACACATTATAACTCATTTATCGACCAGCAAGCTCTGATTTTAGAGGTGATAGTAGGCATATTTTGTTAGAGTAGAGTTGCACCTTATTTCCCCTGCTTCCATTCTTTATGCTTACCTAATCTAGCCTCCTGGGTGTAGCTTCAAATTTACTAGACAGTTGTGTCAAACTGCTTGTGTGTCTCAGTAATAAAATGAATGTTTATTTACTAAAATTTACTATATACGTAGTATAGATGTAACATTATTACTATATTTATATTTTGTTTGTTGTTGTTGTTTGTTTGTTCTTAAAGACCATTTTTCCTTAATGTTATACACAAAAAAAAAAAAAAATCAACAGAAACACTGTACTTGATCAGCAAAGTCATTGTTAGTGACCTCCACTGCTTTGTTTATTTATCACCTCCCCTCTCTTCTTCTCTCATTCCTCTGCCTATGTGCATTTTGTTTGACAGGTCACCTCCCTCAATGGGCTGAACTCTTGAGTGCAAAACAAGAGGCCATTTCAGAACACAAATCTCGCTTGATGCTACTTTGCAGAGAAACCTAGATCAGTGGTGAGGGAGTTAGATAAGTAGCACTTCCCTAAGACGATGTCACTGGGAGAAGTGGAGAAGTGGGTATTTATGCATGTTTATGCGCCTTTGGGGAGGGAAAAATGTGATGGGAGGGCTGATGTTAAGCTATCAGGGTAGAGGCACTCAGCCTCTTAGCTTGAGCAAGTGCAGCATAACTGGTCCAGGAACGAGCAATGACAGCCATTCACACATCTGCTATTTGTGTGTGCTCATGAACACATGAACCATCCAGTAAGAAAGGAAACACTGTAGTTTCAAAGCTGTGTGTGTGTGTGTGTTTGTGTGTGTGTGTGTGTACGTACCTTCTATGTGTAGGTGTGTGTTTATGTTTGTATGAAAAATGTGATATTTCCATTGGTACATTCCACAACAGACTCACACACAGAGCCCATACAATCCTCTTGGCAAAATTCAATGGCGATCAAAGATGAGGCACCTGGTTCAAAGTTAAATCTGAACCATGCTGTGGCTGAGGGGGAAAAAAAACATCAAACACACAATATATGTAGGCTGAGGATGAAACAAATATATGATTTCCAGATAAAACATTGGTGGATGAGAGACAGGGCTAAGTTGAAATGCTCATCTGAAAGCTGACAGGTGGTCATACTGCAGGCTCGGAGGAGGTAAAGGAGAATGGCAAGAGATGAGTGGGAAAATGACAGAGCAGAGAGGAGGACATAGAGGTTAAGCAGCTCACACAGCGGTGTCACTATGACTGCTGGAAAAACATTGTTCCACCAGTCTGCTATTTAATTGGTGATAGGAACAGCCATCCCTGTAGCATGTAGTGTTTCAACATGCATCCAATCAAAACGGGAGTGGAGCAGGACACACAGAAAACTGGAAACTGACACTAATGAAAAGAAATCAATAGGCTCATTTTCTCCACTGCACAAACCACGCTGTCTCCTCCACCCACTTTTTCTTCTCTTTCATTTTTTTTCCATTTTTGGCTTTCTTTTCTCTTTGTTCTGTTTCTTGCTCTACTCATTTTTGTCACAGTTTCCAATTAGATTTCTACTATCTCATTCATATGCAATATCTGTAACATAACCACTGAGATTGACATTAGCATGGCTAAACAGTGACAGCCCATTGAAAACGCATGCACTGATTCTGGGTCCTGGGGCAAAATAGATTAGACATAGATTAGACTTGTTTTGGCCACTGATCTCAGGAGTGAGCTAGAAAAGAGTCAAAAGATAACCTGTGTATTCTTTCTATATGAGTGGAATCAACAATTCCCTTTGCAATGTAAATAAGCCACTTCTGTCATTTCAGGGGATTGGACACATATGATATAGCTCAGTTTACCATTTCTTTTCCACTGTTTGGAAGAAAAAATGAAAACATACAGGATTTTGCTGAACAAAATGGTTGATGCCAGAGCTCTGAATTTCTTATATTCTTATATTCTCTGTCACCAGCTGCTTTGATGAAAGCAATATTTGTATCTCCATGGTGGTCGTGGTGGTGGTGGTGCTTTAAGCCGCAAAGATGTGGTTGATATTGATCCCATAATGCATATCCAGGTTTGATGCATGCCATTTGAAGGGACCTTTTATATCTTCCCTCCACAGTGTAGCCCTGCCCCCCCACTGTTCAGGCAGCACAGTAATGGTTTGCCAGATCAATGACCAATAACCAGACACACACACAGTGAGGTGCTCTTCTTTCCCTTTTGCTCTACACCTAGGAGGATCTGATGGAACAAAAGAATCTGGAAAGAAAGTGCATGTTTTCTTTACTAGAAGCAGTTAATGAACATCTTTTCAGTGTAATGGGAAATAGCATTCTGTGCTTCATTTACAGCAGAGCATTGATTCGCCTCTCTTTTCTTCTCCTCTCCTCTCCTCTCCTCTCCTCTCCTCTCCTCTCCTCTCCTCTCCTCTCCTCTCCTCTCCTCTCCTCTCCTCTCCTCTCCTCTCCTCTCCTCTCCTCTCCTCTCCTCTCCTCTCCTCTCCTCTCCTCTCCTCTCCTCTCCTCTCCCCTCAGCAGGTGTAACCAATGGCGACACTGTGGTGAATATGCGTAAGGTGACCCATCAGACCATTACTGAGGAGCTGTCCAAGACTGTTCTCCTTCCATGTCTCTTCACTCTCCGTCCTAGTGCCGGATCATTCCATGAACCTCCTAGGATCAAGTGGACCAAGGTTTGGGGCCAGAGAGGCTCTGATGGTCTACAGAAGGAACAGTCAGTCCTGGTGGCCAAAGACAATGTAGTCAAGGTACTGTAAACACTGAGGTGAACTCCCACTGAATGTTTGATGTAAGAGTTTTTGGAGAAATCAGTCTAACTCAGGATGTGTTATTTGTTTCCTCAATTCATTTTAATCACATTCTCATTCTTTCCCTTATTTCTAAGGTGAAGAAGGCCTTCCAGGGCCGTGTAATGCTGCCTGGTTATAATGAGAATCGCTACAATGCCAGCCTTGCTCTGACTGGGCTACGTTCCAGTGATTCTGGTCTGTATCGCTGTGAAGTGGTAGTGGGCATCAATGATGAGCAGGACACAGTTCCCTTGGAGGTCACAGGTAATTCTAAGCAGACAAACTTTCCTAGAGGAGCGATTGTGAATTTTATTCAAACTTGTGGTGGATCATTTTATGTTATCTTAGAGCAGATCTAGCACTGTCCTGGTCTTATTTACAATGTTGAACATTGTACTAACATCAGGATTTGGATGAATACTTGGCATTTTACCCAATGTGTTAAAACATATTTAAAAAATGTATAGCATGTGAGTTAAGGAACTAGGGGTTCAATGTGGAACTGGAATCTATGTTCCAGATTAAGATCAAAATCCCACTACAGTTGCCAGCAGAAGTTTCTAGACTAGTTTGTATCCAGAATGTTGCAAAAGTGACTTTACAAAAATCATGATTTGGCAGAAACCACATTATAATGACATATTCAATAAATGTTGTTAAAATCACAGAGAGCTGTTAATAGTTAATAGTGCTGTAGTGGCTGGTGATTTGCTTTATAACATGGAAGGAACCAAGGTTAGAGAGGCTAGTCCATATGTAACATCATGACTTAGCACTGGGCCCCAGATGTGTTCAGGTTAAATCTGAAAGCTATGTGTTGTGATGTAAAAAAAAAAAAACATGGCCTTTCATAGTAAATAATAATTAGAAGAGAAAAGGAGAGCAAGCAGAAAATGCCTCATACACCTGATATATCTTATTATATATGTCACACACAGATTACTGTTCTGGCAAATCAACACTCCATTCTTGTTGTGTACAGCTGCCTTATTGCTCTCCAGGTCACTATGAATAACATTAATGCTGTTTTCCGGGTCAGGCTCATATGGCCACTACAGCCAAGGCTGTTTACGTCTATGTAGAATGTATGATGATGGAGAAAAGGTGAGGGACTGGAACACATTAAACATCACTGACATGTGCCACTCAGGTGCTGTTTATGCACTGGAGGTCTAATGAAACCAATAATGTAGAAACCCAGCAGTGTACGCTACAGTCAAATAGTGTTATTGTGAGAGCTTTGCATGGATCTCAGTGGCTTAACTTAATAGGCAAGCCATTTTGTGCATTATCTGTATCCAAGACATCCCTATTTCTGGAATTACTACACTATCTGAAGGTAGCTCATTGCAGTATAACCATAATTACTATATCAGAGTATTTTAGCTGCAGAGCTATCATCAGATCCTTTCCAGGTCACTCACTATTTTTAATAATAAGCTATTATCATAATGACTACAGGGAATCACACTATGCATTAGCTGCTGTACACCATGCTGCCATTTGCCACAAATAAATGCTAATGTTGCTAACATCAGATTTGAAAGTGCAGTAGTTTTATTTTATTTGATTTTATTTTACCAGGATGCAGCATACCACAATGACTACATTATCACTGTCATTGAGAGTAACACAGATAGGTTCCACTCCTGCCTGCACATAGCTGCGATGCGAACCCATGTACTCATATGGGAACATTTGTGTGTGTGTGTGTAGCAAAGCTGCTATAGTTTTCTTCAGCAAGTGGAACACCTGACCTCTCTGTAAAGAACCCTGTCACTATGCTTGGGAGACCCTGCATTCCCCCAACTCTTGGCCAGTTGATTAACATGCTATCAAAAAAACTACTCCACCAGAGAAACCAATTACATAGCTGACGAGGAGTAGCCATCTCCAGGGTTTAGTCTTAATTGGCAGTCATGCTACATGGCAAACTACAGCTGTCCTCACACTAATTCTTCTGAGTGCTTAACGTATTAATTAGCAGTATTGATACTGCTCAGCTATATCAATATCATATTAATCCACACTACTCTTCTCATAGACTCACTTGTGTGTGTCTAAGCTCTAATGAGATATCCTTCCTCTCTTGCCATCTATTTCTTAATTTCTCCCTTGCTGCCCATGTCTTACTCGCTCCCTACCTCATTTTTTCTCTTGGCACATATTAACTGGTCAATTGGCTGTGTCTCACCAATTAGAACACAATGCCACAGACTGTGGGTGTGTCAGCACTGTGACAACAACAGATAGTACAGTATATCAGAACAAGAGATGGTAGAAACTATTGTAATTGTATATGCAACCTCTGTAATGACACAATTTAACAATTTTTGCCCTTCATTTACCCATTCTCACACACACACACACACACACTCTGATGGTATGTCTATATAAAGGTTACAAAGGTTAATTTAGCTAGGTTGCATAAGTGTAATGACTAAAAGCAGGGGAAATAAATTATCCTGCGTTTGTCTGAAATCTAAATGTAACAAAATCCACCACTTTTTTACACCTTTGTGTTCATACAGTTCTAACAAAACAATATCATGTGGTAAATTGTGAATTTTACAGTTGCTCTACCAACAGCTGTAAAATTCACAATGATTTTCCAGACTAGGTGTTTCCCCTGTTTCAGCCTTTAGGCAAGGCTAAGCTATTTGTCATATTTATTGGACAGACAGCATACTCAGCAAGAACAGATCTATTGCCCTAATATGCTGCACTATTACTTAAATATTTTTAGCTACAGGGGATTTCAGTAGTTGAAACTCCTGCCTTTACCACAATGTACCTCTAAGGATTTAAAGAAATTGTTGTAACTCAACCTTGTAATATTGTGTTATGTACTCCATTGGCAAAAAAAAGTAAGGGAACATCTGAAATGATCTTAATATATGTATAGAGTTGTCTTAAAATTCATCTGTGAACAAACACGATCTATTTGAACTAATAGCACACAAATCATTGTTTTGCTCATGTCCACACCGAATATGTCACTTGAACATTCACAGAGCAGATTGGAAAATGTATGTGTATCCCTAGGTAGACCCACGGCCCAGCAGAGCTACAACGAGGGTCCTATCTTCTTCTTTTCCTTTCGGCTGCTCCCTTCAGAGGTCGCCACAGAGAATCATCTGTCTCCATTTAACCCTATCCTCTGTATCCTCCTCACCCACACCAACTATCCTCATGTCCTCCTTCACTACATCCAAGAACCTCCTCTTTGGTCTTCCTCTAGGCCTCCTTCCGGGCAGCTCTAACCTCAGCATCCTTTTACCAATGTATTCACTGTCCCTCCTCTGAACATGTCCAAACCATCTCAATCTGGCTTCCCTGGCTTTTTCTCCAAAACATCTAACATGAGCTGTCCCTCTGACGTACTCATTCCTGATCTTATCCATCCTCGTCACTCCCAGAGAGAACCTCAACATCTTCAGCTCTGCTACCTCCAGCTCTGCCTCCTGCCTTTTCCTCAGTGCCACTGTCTCTAAACCAGACAACACTGCTGGTCTCACCACTGTCTTGTCCACCTTTCCTTTCATTCTTGCTGACACTCTTTTGTCACACATCACACCTGACACTTTCCTCCACCCGTTCCAACCTGTCCAACATCTTCTACTCTGTACTCTCTAACATTTTCCTCATTCATCAACTCTTCAAAGTATTTCTTCCATCTTTCCATCACACTTGTGGCACCTAACAACACATTTCCATCCCTGTCCTTGATCACCCTAACCTGCTGCACATCCTTCCCATCTCTGTCTCTCTGCCTCGCCAACCTATTCAAATCCACCTCTCCCTCCTTAGTGTCCAACCTATTATACAAATCCTCATATGCCCTTTGTTTGGCCTTTGCCACCTCTACCTTCATTTTACGCTGCATCTCCCTGTACTCCTGTCTGTTCTACAATGAGGGCCTTATACAGTCACAAATGGTCCCTTCCTACTCTGCTCACTTCAGACCAATGGGCATGTGTGAAGATGCAGAGAGTAAAAATAGAGGCATGTATTGGGCATTCAGGTCTGTTGTGAAATGGGACTGGGTTCCCCTACTGAGAGGAAACACATTTGTTTCTCCAGTGTGCAGATTAGCCAGCAAGCTAGTGTCCCTGTTTGGACAGGATCCAGCAGCCTCAAATGAGAAAAGATGGAAGCTGTGAAAGTACAAGAAGAGAAACAGAACAATCTGAGAGGATTTCAGCTACACATCTCTACAAGAATAAGACCACAATAACAGGATGACTGGATGAACTGCTGGGACTGTGGGAACTGTGCCTGTGCCTGTGCCTGTGCCTGTGCCTGTGCCTGTGTGTGCGTGTGTGCGTGTGCGTGTGCGTGTGTGTGTGTGTGTGTGTGTGTGTGTCTGTGTGTCTGTGTGTGTGTGTAAATGGCACACAAACACAATTGGTCCTACTTGCTTTTTGCACCCATAGCCTGGAGTACTAATGCTCAAATTGCCACGCAGTGCTCCATCTCACAGGAATCTCTGTCACTCTGCCAAACAAAGCCACTGAAGATAAAGGAGCCGTGTTAGTAGCCAGACGCCCACTGGCTTTTATGTCACTGGATGCTCCTCAGGGAAGCAGCACTGTGTGAATGACAGGCAGAGGTGGGAGGTGGGGGAGCATTAGATGGACACTTCTGAAGCTATTCAATTGCCATTTATGTGGAATATACACTTGTGTCTCACCCTGTTCACCATTCGTTTTCTTTTTTGCTACTTTTTCTGTCTCTGGTTCATTACATGCATCTTTCTCTGTTTATATGTCCACCTTGGTTGCCTATCCATCACAAACACATAGGCAGGCAGAGTGCAGCAGGGTGAAATGTGTGTGTACTGTTAAAGCAATAAAATAACGCTGTTGTTTGTCATATGCTGTATCCAAGGGCAACATCTCTTTTCTGTAATAAGTTGACCAACCGCAAATAAGACTCACATGTGAAGGTTGTTGAATCTGAATACTGTTGTTCTCCTGCACAAATAGAACAATGTCAGTCCATGATGAGGATGTCCAGAGGGCTTTGTGTTTATGTGTTTGTGAACCTTTACATGCTCATGTTTTATTGGTTCAAGGTTGCTCTTCATAAATATGCCCATGTCCCAGAGGTTGCAGGTCATAAATTGATGTGATTAGTTTGTGGCTCATCCCCTCTACCTATTTTCACCTCTTCTCCCTCTCTCTCTTTGCCCCAGGTGTGGTATTTCACTACCGCGCTCCCCATGACCGCTATGCTCTTTCCTTCACTGATGCCAAAAGGGTGTGCGTAGAAAACTCAGCTGTCATTGCGACTCCTGGTCAGCTGCAGGCTACCTTCGCAGATGGATATGACAACTGTGATGCTGGCTGGCTGTCCGACCAGACTGTACGGTGAGGCTTTCTACTCTGGGTATCTGTGCAGTAGGCGGTTCAAAGCCATAGTTTTGGTTAACCGGAATAAGTCTCAACAGGACGCTTTTAGTTGTCACTAGACTAATGTGATGCAGTGCATTCTTTGGTACTCCAATCCTCAATATTGTAGTAAAATGCATCTTCAAGGGTGATCTTTCAGCAGAGTGTAATGTGTGTATATATATATATATATAGGAGGAAGAGCAATTAGCCCTGTTGCCATGGAAACACATCTAGCCATATGTTGTGGGTGTTATGAACACAGCTTAAAGAACTTTTTGCACTTCCTGTAAAATATGCAGTGCTCAAGGTTTGTGATGTTCATCTGTTGTCTTAATAATTGAATAGATATTTTTGGCATTTCTGAAATGCTGAATGATGTTTTCTTGCACCTTGATACCTGAAAAGAGAGCAATAGTTGAAATCTACCGGGAGAGTTGTTCTCCAACTATAGTCAGTGATTAACCCATACATGACCACTTTGCATGTACTGACAAAAGAGTACATGGCAGAATGGGGCTGAGATTGAGACCTCATGTTTGTTGGACAATGTTGCTGTTTATAATCCTTGTAATAGTTTTGATTATATGCCACACAATCATTTTGTAATGAAAATAAATACAAGCCGCTACAAAAATCATCTTTTTAAAAATGGAAAAATCATTTGAGAAAGTATGGCAACATGAAAGTTAAGTTGATCTTTTTGGAGTTTGTATAACCACAAAACTATGCAAGATAATTGCACCTAATTGCTTGTTTGCATACCAGCAACACAGTTAACTACATGTGCCCCCTCTGAGCTGTCTGTCAGGCTGCTGCATGTGCTTCAGCTTGCCACCTTTCATTAAGTTTCTCTTAAGAATACCAGTCGTAGCCTGTCTCTCATCAATGTTCTCCATGTCTACATTTTAATTTTATACCACTGTTCCTCCACTGGCCAGGCAGATTCACTGTTGTCATCTTCAGTTTTTCACAACTTTCCTGTGGTGCAGCTTCCTTCCCTATTTCTTTCTCTCCTTCCATCCAGTGATCCTGTTGTTTTCACTCGGGTACTGTCTAATTGGTCCAGATCCAGGAGGCTCCCAAAGCATCAGCCAGGAGGAAAGTGTCCAATTAATACAGTAGAAATAATACAGACATCAGTCGCTGCTTTACCAGCCACAAAGCGGAAAGATAGAGGCTGAGACCAGGAGCACTACAAGATTTTGTTTTCTTGTTATATTCAGATAAAAACAAACAGATGCTCTATAGGCAAAGCACTGCAAGTTTATGGTTATATTCCTGCATGTGTACCTGTGTGTGTTTGTAAACTTGAAAGTGTATTTTCCTCTCACTTTATCAGTCTCTGTATGACCATCTAAATCTTTTAATCAGCTTCTTTGCCTGTGCCATGGTGCTGCTGGAGTCAGTGTTCTCTGGGAATAATTGCTCACTTGGAGCTTGCCTATAGACCTCACTTTTCTCAGGCATGCTGAGCCACTGAAGGAATTCCTGATTCTTTTAACCTCTCATTGACTTCCTATCACCCTCTCCCTCTCTTTCTCTCTCTCTTTTTAAAGCTTTAGTGTTATTGGTGTTCCTATATTTGCAGATCGTAAAAAACATATATTCAAACTATTATTGAACGTAAAATGACTAGGTAATTATTCTATCAAAGTTGCACTGAGGGCAGAATAATTAAATGAAGCACACTACAGTATTTATGGAGGTACTCCATATGAATGTTACTGTATACTGTACCTCACTGGTATTCCAGTGAGTTTAGGCAGGGGGGAATATTTATCTGTTTATTTTTGTTCTTTGGGAAATATAATCTCTCAGAATAAGATATTCTTGAAATTTATTGTATTCTGGGCCAGAGATGAAAAAAACTGTAGCTCAGTTTTCATTATATTATATATGTGTCTGTACACACTCATCCCCAGGGAGCCAAGTTTGTCTCTGGCTGCCTTTTTCATTGCCTGGCTATATTAATCTCCCACTCTTTCCCCCTCTCTCTCTCTATTGCTCTACCTCTATGTCTCTTTCCCTGTCGCTTGGTTTTCTCTGCAGGTATCCTATTCAGTCTCCTCGGCCCGGTTGCTATGGTGATCGTGAGGATTCACCTGGAGTACGTAATTATGGCATTAGGTCCCCTGATGAGCTGTTTGATGTCTACTGCTTTGCTCAACAGCTTCAAGGTAGGAGTCAGGACCTTCAACCATGCATCTGGGGTTAGAGCTGCACAGGTTCACTAAGCCTTGGGTGTGCAGTATGTGAAAGCTATGGCCAGGAGTTAATAATCCATTAACACAGACAGCAGGAGTGGGAGGGAGCAAGCAAGCAGGCATTAGCTCAGTGGGTCTGTAGCGTTATCCTAAAACTTTACTTTTTGATTTCTATTGCCACAGGCAGACGTTACAAAAATCAGTATCGTATGAGCAAAAAGTCTCAAATTTTGATTTCATGTCATTAACACATATTTGAGTGTTTGTTACTCCTATCCCCTGTAATAGTGACTTTCCAATTAGAGGTAGACAAACACACTGTACCTAGACAGAAGTAGTGTGCACAGGGCTGCATAATAAGCTATCTAGACACAAAGATTCACTTCTGCATAGATGGTCACTGAGAGAGGATACTGACTTTTAGCCTGTGACATTTAGTTTCAGTATTTTAGAACAATGTTTTGTGCAGTCTGTAGCCATCAAGTACATATTTAATAACCAAAGGCATATTTAAAGCCTTTTTGCATGGTTTACATGAAGTAGTTAATTACCAAATTAACCTGTAAAGATAAAACCTGCTAGTAACAGTCACTTTCACAGAAATCAGAAAGCTGGTTTTGTTTTCTGGTTTTTTACTTACTATTTCAATCATTTGCACAAATTACAAGTAGTAAATCTCCTGTTGTCACCTTAACCTGTATATGTGCCACACCAAAAGGGAAACCTTGATGGCTTAGTAAGAGTAAAGAAGGGCTTGCGTTCTTGCACAATGCTACAGTGCAGAGCCAATACAAAAATCCAATCCAACAAATTGATATAACTTTGAAACTTTATGCGATGTCAAATGCCAAACAATTTTTGTTTCCAGTTCCACATTTAAAGATCACTTGTACCGAGAGCTGGAACTTATCTTTTGCCTATTGACCTGTAGCTATTTGACATTAATAAAACAAAGTCTGCGAGAGAGTTCAGGAAGTCAACTTTAGTTGGCTGCTATTCACATGCAATATCTCACTGAAATATGGTTATGGTGGTTTACATAAGCAGTGCTCTGCTCACTGTTTTGTTGCCATGCCTGACTTTCAGGCTACTCAACCCAACACCATAATGTCACTTGCAGCCACTGCCCCCAACACTGAACCTGCTTCAGGTCCTATAATATTTTATATAGCATAAGCCCCACTTCTACCTCAGCACCCACAGCCATAGAGGCAAAGTGTTTCTACCCACTCCTCATTCCCCTGAGTTTGGTGTTTCTGCATGAAGAGTGACAGGGTCAGAGTTGCCAAATTTCAACATTGCACATATTCTAAATTAAAATCAGCTTATAAGTATCTTAGGTCAGTTTAAGCTCATTATCAGTCCCGTGTGAGTTGACGGACTGACATTGATTGTTTGTGGTACTGTTTGCACCTCCTTCATATTCCAAAGCGCAGCAGGCTTTTTAACAACCGAATCTGATACACTCCAGTGGTTAGTTTTTCAGGGTCATTTGTTATGAGGTGGTACAAACAACTGTCAATAAGCATAACAGTAGTAAGAGTTACTAGAGCCATTTACAGACACCACCCTGTAGGTGACTGAGATACTGAGCAGAAAAGCTTAAATTTCCACTGCTGGACTTTATATCCAGCAGTTTACAATACCATTCAGTGAAATTAACAACCTGATTGAAAAAAGCAGCAGATAATTGTCTTAAATCAAACTAAAATTACTAGCCGACATGGGGCTGGTGGTTTTCCTCATATTGTGTAAAACAAAAACAGACTTTGATTAAATTTGAAATGTCCTATCTGTACATACACCTAAGCATGGTTTGGTTTACTGTAAGTATTAGGTTTTTAATTTAGTCAAATTCTGAACATTTTTTTTCACCAGCATTAAATATTTCACATATCATCTAGCACCTTTCCGATCCATCCCTCCTCACATGCAGGTAACCCATTCTGCTTCTTTCTCCATTCATTTTGTTTGCATCTTCACCCCTTAACTTTCACCTCTGCATTTCAGTTCAATAAATCAGAAAAAAAACAAAACAATTTTTACTCTTGACAGAAATCTCTTGGAATCTCATATCAACCTTTCTTCTCCTGTTCTCCACTCCTTCTTCTTGCTGTCCACCACTCCATATGTTTTTCATTACACACTGAGCCACCAGTGGATCATTTGATCATATAATTTTATTTGTGCTGTACAGACATAGTGGTGCTCTTGAGCTCTCTCACTTGTAAGAGCCCTACTTTTGCATTGCTATTTTATCCCAACCTTTCTTCTCCTTTTTTTTCTCTTCTCTTTCAATCACTTCTGTGCACTTGTTTTTTCATGTTGCTGCTTTGAATTATTGATGTTTTTTAAATTATTTTAGGCAAAAATAAAAACTGTGTTCTTATGCATTATAAGTAAAACTTGGAATCCTCTTCTTCAAGTCTCTATCTTCAGCTGCTTTGTCAAAGTTAACAAGGGAAAGAAGAAAATGAAAACTTATTGCCTTTAAAGTGAAAGAAAATACTGGCAGATTTGTGCACATACAAAAAATCAGACATGGACTCAAATGATGCTGAAAACCACAAAATCAACTGTCTTAAAAACCTACAGTCATAAACCATCTGTACGGAGTCTGAAGACTAAAATGACTTTAGGCTATCAACCTTGCTCTGTAACTCAGAGTAAACTCAGGACCTTTTCATTCTTTTCTCCTCTGCTTGCTCTCCTCCTAGGTGACGTTTTCCACTCCACAGTGCCAGAGAAGCTGAGCTTGGCCTCAGCCTCCACCCACTGTCACTCCCTGGGAGCTCAGCTGGCTACTGTCGGGCAGCTGTACCTCGCTTGGCAGGCTGGCCTGGACCAGTGTGACCCTGGCTGGTTGGCTGATGGCAGCGTACGCTACCCTATCAACGTCCCGCGGAAGAACTGTGGAGGGGACGAGCCTGGAGTGCGGACTGTCTACAACAACCCCAACCGCACTGGCTTCCCCGACACGACAGCCCTGTTCGATGCCTACTGCTACCAAGGTATTACGAGCTCTGCTATGAAACACTTCATCCACCACCACTGTGGTAATTGCTATGGCAACAGCTATGTGGTCTGGCCTGGCATTCCATCCAGGGTTTTAATTAGCATGAGATGTTTATGTCACACATGAAGTAGTTGCGAAATGATTGTGTGACATTCACGTCCCCTGTGGTGGATTTGAGGGCTGGTATGTTGTGTGGTGAAGCTTAAAAGAGCGGGAGGGAAGGAAGAAAGCGAAGCTGAAAGGGAGAGAAATGGAAAAGACAGCACATGAATAAGTCCAACTGGGGATTGCAGTGACTCTGTGTCTGACCTCGTCCTTTTATCATGTGCCAAATGAGACAGGAACAAGTTAGTTTCATCTTCATGTCAGACTAACTTATATTACATTAGACTGTTCACCATTATTTTATCATTTTGCAGACCTGTAATTTTGCATCTAGTGAATAATTTTGTGCATTGGTCGTATAGACTGTGACAGGCTGCAGACTGATATTTGAAAACTATATTTCCACAGAAAAAAATGAGAGAATGACATTTTCATCTTTCACAATGTCAGCTTATGAAATTTTTATTAAGGTGGAACATGTGCATAACCAAATGGTTTTGGGTAAACAAGAACAGCATGGGAGCATAGCAGCTGTGTATCTGTCAAAATAAATATCCGACTGATGAACCTCTTCATTGCACAATCTTATATGCATATTTACATTAACATTTTAAACAAATAATGGCATTTTAGCTAAAAGTAGATAAAACGCTAATATTCTTTTAATAGCAGATTTGGTTCATATGAATCCTATTGTCAGACAATATCATTAATATAGCATGAACACACTATTTGCATGTTTTGTTTATTTAAAAGATATCAGATTTTGTTGTAGAAAAATCACTTAGATGCATAGATACATAAACCCCAGCATTGTAAAGTCTGCTTTGAATTTGATCTTGTTTCAATAGCAATAATAGGTTTACTGTAATAAGAGTGAGGTGAAGTGGGGCTCAGTGCTGTGTTTTTCAGGAGTAGATAAAGCAGATCAAGTTAAAAACAGTACAGTTACTTTTGTGTGAAATGTGGCTCTTGTGTATTGCAGTCCACCAGCCAGCGGGGGTCCAGGCTGCACAGGCACAGTCTTTGTACCAGACGCTCAAACCAGCAGCAGTGGCAGTCTCTGCCGTTACCGAAGCCCAACGCATAGCCCCTTTGTCTACCTCTTGGACGGGCCTGGTCAACTTGGACAAAGCAGGAGTGGACTCATTTACTGGAACTGAAAACTCCTCTGAGATCTCTGAGGAGCACGTAATTATCCACTTAAGGCCTAAGGATAGTTGGGATGAAAAACAAGATGGAACTAGAAACATCCCACCCAGCCAGCAGGAGACTGAGGACACAAAAAGCAGCGATATCTTGGGCCTTTTTGACATTGAAAGCCTGGAGAACCATGGAGGTTCTGCCCATGAGGAGGAAGACAGTACCTACTTTGGATTTGGCACGTCAACATTAGCCCCTCTAGCTTCTTCCACTCCCCAGCCTCAGACGAGCAACAGTGTGCTGGCTGAGTTTGTCAACACTCTGATGAGGCCCTTTAGGTACTGGACTAGAAGTGAGGAGCAAGAGGAAACTGACAAGGGACTTTCAGTGGCTGAGAATGAAGCAGGAGAGAACCAAACCCAGGGAGAAGCATCCAGCACAAACCTGAGTGTACCCAAAGCCAGTGGAAACAAGGGCAGCATGGGAAATGCCATCATGGAGCACAGGAGTGAAGGTTTTTCCTTCAGGGTGCCTACCAGTGGACTACAAAGTTCAGAGGAGGGTCTGTCTGAGCAGGAGAAAGAGGTTACACCACTGATTAGGTTAGTGCCTGCAGTCCAAAACACAGGGCAAAGCACCAGCACTCCAGGACCACAAGCCTCCAGCACAGCTGCTGACAACCCTTCATCCACTGTTAACAGTAAGAGTCTGTCACTGATTTTGTTTGTGCATATTCAGGGTTTCCCTTTAACCTTTTTAAAGCAAATAATTGAGCGTGAAATTGAATTAGAAGGAAGAGCGAATTAGAACAGTTTTATTTCAAATGGTGGTGCATTTTAATGTTGTTAGTAAATATAGGATCTGCTTTTACACAGTACTTCTGCCCCACTCTCTCTTCTTTTCCCATGAGTATACTGTAATATATTCTTCATAGGGCAATTTAAAGTATCACTGCAAGTTTAATTAAACAGTAATTGCAAACAAACAAAAGGGGCATACCACGGTAATGCAAAATGTGGGAGTGGGGTGTTCCTCCCTTCATTTTCATATTTACTGACAGAGTATTTTGTTTACAGTGCCGGCAGTCTGCAAGATTGATATATTAATATATTCATATATTTTGATGCTATATAAGGTTGAAGTTGCATATGTATTGTTTGTTTAGAACAAAGCAGATCCACATTACAAAAAGCTTTTACGAGTCGGGTGTATAGACCTGCATTAGTTGTGGAGAATAAATTAAACAGTTGAGAGCAAACCAAACAGCTAGACCAGACACAGCCAGGAGTTTAAGGAGTCTGTGCTGACAGATACACAAAGCATTTCTCTGACAAATATAAAGATTCGTTGTGAATCTCTGTGTGTGTGTATATATGTGGTTGTGTGTGTTGAAGAACCTGGAGGCCCTGTCAGACAGGTAACATCCAGATCAAAGTGAATTACCCTCAGGAATAAAATGGTACAACTCACCCGAGGATAGATAAGGTCACCGGGTCACAATTTTCAACCGATGTGTTCATGAAATCCACAGATCACTTTCCCTTGTTTATAGCTTCTCGGGTAACATAAGACAAAAAGATTAGAGGGATGACTTGTGATTTGAGGTTGCTAGACCAAAAACTACCAGAGCAAGGCACCCACAGTAATGCCACATCAGAGGTCAGTACAGAAATATACCTGATGGAAGGAGAAAGTCAGTCACTTTGTGGGGAAGACGGCATCAGCTAAAAGGAATAGATGCAAAGTAAGACTAATGCTTTCCCACAGGTAGCCAGAAGAAGAATTCAATGAAGGCGTGGGGTTCTTTGCACCTAGCAATTGCCAGTTTTATTAATATAAATACTCACTGCTGTGCTACCTGAAATCCAATACCCCCCACCCCCCAAGGTATTAATGAAAATCAAAGCTTCAGTCCACATGAATTATTCACAGCCCTATCCAATTAAGGTGGAGGCTGTGCTGTGTTGTTCACACTCACCTCTGTCTCTGTCTCTGACAATTAAGCCCAGGCTCTCTGATAGTAGGCGGTAATGATCAGTTGGCTGCGAAAAGAGAAAAGGGGGAGACAAAGAAAAGAGGGGCAAGGAAGAGTCATTGCTTTCTTAGCTATGATGGAAAGATGTGCAGCTGATGTCTCTTCTTAAACTAGCTTAGACTAGCATCACTGAGGTGGATTAAGTCTGCTGTTGCACACCACAGGCTATCACTTGGATCTCTACAGTCTTTAGTAATTGATGGTATCATGTTGTTTCTTTGATTGAAGGTGGTGCAACACTGTAGTGCAGACAGTACATCCAAGACAGAATGGAATTTAAGTATTTTATTTCAGAAATTTTTGAAGAACATCTTTGTTATAGAGCAGTAACTTTAGTTATTGCCAATGCAATTCAAAATATTAATATCAAACATTTTATTGAAGAATTATTTTCTTAAACTGGAGAGAGCTGTCTCCAGTTAAAGCATTTAGAATTTAAGTAAGCTGCACATGCAAGTCTGGCTGTCTGTCAAAGAAACACACACTCTGCTTCCCACAGCAGTCCTCAACCCCAGAGACCAGATTTATGTGATATAAGACAATGGGGTCTGTGCGTTGACACTCAGCATAGATGCTTCTGACATGATTCACATGGCCATGCAATAACTTCTACTCAGTTTTTTTTATTAGACGCCATATCTGCAGATGGGCTGAGAGGGCACTGCGCCGTCTCTCTCTGTCTCACTTTCTGTCTGTCTCACAATTTAATATCATGTCTGCCTGACCCAAGGGATTCTCTCAGCCCGTTTACTCCAGTAAAGTGGAGTCAACACCGCAGAACCACTCACAGTGGAAGCACACAATTACTGTCTAAATGGGGTTTATTGTAAGTTTGTTTTGCAGCATTTCAGCACTAAGTTGTGGTTTTTCCACAAAGCCTTGCATCAAACAGATTTACAGGGGCAGAACTGAACTTTAACCACGCTCTAAATAACCCCATGAAATCAGCCAAACCTGTGCCTAATTGTCTCATTTTATTTATGACACAGGTCATTACATAGATGATCAAGCTAGATTAATGTCTTTAATTATTCTCACTTTTATCAGTGTGTGTAGTAAGAGTATGTAATTAGCTATTTGGATTATTAATAAGACAATTACGCCCGTCTCCATGCTCTCATGGAAATGAACCTCAGGCTCATAAACCTCACTTAGGCGTAAGGCAACAGTGGACCATTTGAATAATTTACATTCATTTTAATATTTTATGGATGGACATTTTTGTGTATGTTCTGCCTCTCAAGGTAATTTGTTGCTCTGGGTTGAGTTGCACACCCCCTGCTGTTTTGCTGCACTTTTCAGACATGATAACTGAACTGAGGACAGCCCAACTGAGCTGAGTGATGATAAAGGTACTATAGCAACATAGGCTGGGCTTGGCCTCGCATAACACAACTGTATTGCCGCCCTAAAAAACATGCACACGCACATGCAGACAGAATGAATTGATGGTGTAGACAGACTGGTTTAAAGCCGTAAGCTGATAAGGTAGCGGTCCACATCATCTAAATAAACAAGTCTAGATGGAGGTTGCTGTGAAGCAAGTCATTTGTTTATAGTGTTAAAAGTGATCCTGTGTTTTTCCACATGGCATCTCTCACCACAGGCAGGTATACTCCAGCTAGAGGTTGTTTTGGGTAAAATAATCAGCAAGGAAATAGAAAACAGGGATAGAGAAGAGAAGTGTGAAATTACTTTGAATACACCCTTCCATCCGTTTGGTGTGTGTGTATGTGTGTGTAAAGGAAATGATTGTTACTCCTATGTGCAATTATGGGCTTCCACAGGGAGTAGCAACCACCATTGTCTACAAACTTCCATAACTTTATCAGCCACACTGATCAGCTCCAGTGGTAAGCAAAGATCAGCATCCATCTACAGTACAATAAAAAAATTCCAAGAAATTCTCCTTAACAGTCTTTACTATCTGAGTAATAATTGCAAGGCTGCATCAAATAATTGCTGTTGTGTAAGAAGACAACTTTAGGGAAAGTCCTTCAGGCAATGATTTATCTGCACATAAGTGGATTGTTGGGATAAAGGAGCTCATATCATTGGTTTTTCGACAATTCCAAAGATATTTTTACTTTAAATTTGATTTTAGCTTATTTGGCCATGAAAATGCAATTTTATGAAAAAAAAAAAAAAAAAAAACTTAAAATTTGTAATTTTCAGCTTTCAAGGAGTTTTAACCCACTAGTATTTGTCTGTCCAATGGTGAGCTCTTGAACCAGCTGAAACCCAAAGGATGCCATTTTAGTTTTCCTTACTTTTTAAAATAAAAATAAATCACTGACAATGTCTACAACCCACTGAAGCCAGCAATAAATCCATACTATGCTATGTACACACTGATTAATGCAAATCTAGTCCATGGTGAGAGTTTTCTGAAACTGTGCCCCTTATGAGAGTGTTACTGGTCTCCTGTAAGACAGGCTTATTTTTCAGCTAATGGAATTAATTAAAAGAATTGTATTAATTAGACTATTTGTCTCTCTGTTCCCTGTAGGATTCACTACACCAAGTTCCATTGAGAGATCACCACCCAGTGAACACGTGAACATATCTAGTCCTCAGGGTCCCAGAGAAGGCCCTGCGTTTGCTCCTGCCCCCAGCAGTCCATTTCGGTGGGCTGTTAAGTCCTGGCGAAGCTCCAAACTAGGGCCCCCTGGAAAAGTGGCCTACGAAGGTAAACGTCCCACATGGGAGCCCATGGAAGCCAAAGCAGGGCCTCTTGGGGTGATGACCCTGCCCAACTCCCTCCGACAGGACAACCCAGAAAACTATTCAGGGGAGGGGAAGGACCTGGATGGAGAAGACTCTAATACTTCATCAGCTGTTAGAACTGCATCAGGGGAGAGGAGGGAAGTAGAGGGGAGTGGTGAAGGCAGCAACTTTCCTGGTGGATTTGGAGTGAAATTCAACAACCTGGACAGCAGTAGTGTCAAACCAAGTCCCAAAACAAAGTCTTCACTCAACCAGAGTGAGCTTGTGACTGTGGCTGAACACACCACTCTGTCCCATTGGCAGCTAGTGGAGGAGACCACCACCCCACCTCAGGGCTCTCAGGAGCCAGACACAGCAGAAGAGGCCAGAGGTGAGATCTTCTACGCCCAACGTCCTACTGACAGTCTCCCCTCTGTCACCTCACACAGAGAAGAAAGTAGTTTAAATTCAGCATTTACTCCTGTTTTTAGGAAACACAGTAAAGACACTAGCACAAAGGATCTGGTGACCTCCGCACCTGAAACCTTGATAGAGGTGCTGACAACCTCTGAGGTGATCACAGCAGAGTATCCAACAAACAGAGACACACAGAGTAAAAATCCTATAACAACAGCAACATCAGAAAATTCTTCAAATATCTTGTCCACAGAGGAACTGTCAGTTTCCATTTCATGGGTTCAGGAAGAGAAGGAAGACAAAACAAGTGCACCCAACTTGCAAGAGGACTTGGTCACCCTAGCACCCACTGAGGGACCTCAAACCAGTACAGGTGTCATTCAGTTTACTACCCTCATGTCAGACTCCAAGGTTGGTGCCACAGAAATGGAATCCAGATCTGCAGTGTCTGAATCCTTCGTGGTGGGAAGTCTTTGGACACCTTTTAAAGTCACAAGCTCGAAATCTGAGGAACACAAAACCCCGATAACAACACATGACAAAGCCACAAACAACCCTTTTGACCTTCTTGTACCGAACTGGGCCTTCGAGCTCATCCCAGCAGGTATGTGCGCTCCCCACTGTTCCCAATAAATGAACACACTGTCTTCATTGTATTCATGATTATGAGTGAATATCTAATCAGTAGTGTTTTATTCAGTTATGTATGCAGCTCAGGGAGAGCCCAAACATTTATATCATCACTCTACTGAGGTGACTTACACAACCCTGGTTTTCATTGTGAACAGCATGTTCACCCCCCCACCATGTTAAATTATCCTACCTTTTTTATACATATCGCCGTGCTGCCTGTACTTTCAGAATTTGTCTCAGCTGTCTTTTTGCAACTTCAGTGGATTGTACATGAATGTAGTTAATAAACAAGAAGCAGTAACACCAGAAACAGAATCTAACTGAACATAGGATGTTAGTGCAGCAGGTCAAGCAGCTAGATCCACTTTTGAACAACATATGTATGTATTTGATGATATTATGATTATATTCATTCTCATTTTTGTCACCATTAGCAAAATAAACCCTGGTAGAATTCAGTAGCAGCAGTACTGTAAGTTAATGCTGCTTTATGTCCTCTATCTGAGTTCACAGCTCATGTACAGCACTTCAAATATGAATCTATATCATCACTCTATTTCCTTACTCTTGTCTGCCTCTTGTTGTTTCATTCTACATCTACCCTCTCTCAGTTACTTTGACATATGTCATGCATTTTTAATCTAGCCTTGTTCTTTCTCTTTGGCCCTCACATCCTCTTTCTTTCCTCACCCCAACGTTGGTATAGAGACAGCTCCACAATGCGAGGCAGTGTACTGAGGTGAGACCAACTAGGTCTTAGTGAAGTAATTAGTGGGTCAGAGTGAGTGCAATTAGGTGAACTGGGGAGAGGCAGAGTTCATGGTCTCCAACAAATCAATGTAGACACAAACTACAAGATGAGACTTGTAATTGACTGCAGTTTGTTCTCTCTTGGTCTCATTTTTTGCATTCAGTTCAAATTTCTCCTCTCGCACTCTATCCCTGAAGTTGTTCACAATAATAGTGTCTGTGCTGTTTGACTTACTCACATTGATTTTTTTGATAGTTAATGAATCTGACTGTGGAAGAAAACTGTATGTATTCTTAAGGCAACTCGTCTCTTGTCTAAATTTGGAATCTTGACAATCAAAATGTTTTTGCTTAAGGTTTGATGTGTGTCTCTAAGAGGACTGCAATATTTGTTGTGTGTCTATGCTCAGCCAATGTCAGTAGTTAATTCTTTTAAAATTCTTATATGGTTCATAAATCATTCTGATCAATAAAGTGTATTTCTAAAGCTTTCCTTTGCTAAATCATCATGTGTAGGGATCCGAGCTGGTAGGGATTCAGAAGGTTCAGTTACATGAAGCCTGTAATGGCACCAATAATGAGGATGGCAACCAGATGTATGCAGAGCACATGTTATTATCTCATCCAGAAAAAAAAAAAACATCCAAACAGCCACTTTCTCTTGTCAAAAGACACGTTCTCCCAGTGTCAGTGTGAAGTATTCTGAACACTGAACCCATAACTGTGCAGCGGCTCAACACAGGTTGTTGGCTTAGTGTGGTTCTTACTGTAAAGAATGACCATGACCACTATCCAATCATTTAATGTTATCATTGTCAAAATACTTTGGATTCAGAAAGTTTAAAAAATGCCTTATGTAATAGCAGCTCAAGGACATTTCCTTTCTTCAGTTTGATACTTACTTTGTCATAATGCTGTTTTCACATAAGAAAATGTAAGAGAAAAGAAAATGAGTGATTTTTTTGTCTTTATCAGTATTTCTGATATGGTGACATTTAAATGCATGGAGTGGCCCTGCTCTTGTTGAGTGATTAGTAGCGTGAAATTCCCTCTGTGTGACCTTTTGTAGTTGTCAGTTATAGTACAGAGAAAATTACAGCAATGGTTGTCTGCCCATTACAGCAGCGGGAGAAAGATAGAAAGGAGGGAAAGGGCAGGAAGATGGACAGCCCAGGGAATAGGAACGGGGGAGAGAGGAGAGTGTGTCCTCTTCAGTGCTGTGGGTTGGAGTACATAAACCTCTTTAATCAATGATCAGAGACTACCCTAACACAGTCCCATGGGCCTCCGGAGAGCACATTATTCCTTCACACCTTTTTTTTTTTTATTTCCTTCTTTCCGTTCTCTTTTTCTTTCTTTACATTTCTGTACTACCTTCCAATCTTCATCCATTGTGTGTTATCAGAAAAGCCCCTCTGTGTATTTGGCCATATATCAGAGCGATAAGACTCTAGTATATAATGCCAGCTTTTCCAATTCCCCATTGCACTGGCCTCCAGCTAAATCCACACAGATGGATGGACACATACACACATGAAAAACAGAAAATATATGTGAAGACGCACTCGCATGCCAAGCTTGCTCAGGAGTAAACCTCGATAATCCATCCCACATGTCGCACCGTCACATACAAACACACACACACACAAAATATGTGTTAATCCTTCACTGAGTGTTGAAAAAGTAAACACATTTCATCTTATTTCTTTTTTGATTACTCATATCTTCAGTTCCATATTGTATAATCCTAGAGCCAGTGTTTGCAGAAGTTTGTAATACCTCAAAAAAAGTTACAAAAGTCATTTCCTGTCCCGTTTATGCCAACAAGCATGGGAATTTTCCGAATGGTTCAGAGGTTCATAAGTTTGGGGTGACAAAGCAAGGCAAGTGGATACAGTAATGTCAGCTGTCTGCCCAGCCTTTAAATTACCAATGCCACTCTGATACTTTGGGATGGAGGGAGCAGGATGCCTCTGAGTTATAGCTATCTTGGCTCAAGCCTTGTCCCGGGCTCAAGATGGATCAGACCTCTGGCGACATCAATAACACAGCAGGCAGCCATCAACCAAATTAGAGTGTTAAATTTGGAGGAGAAGAGCCAGTAGGCTGAAGTGTGTGTCTGTGTGTTTTGTGGGTGAAGGGGGAAAGGAGGAGATAAATGGAGACAGGGACAGGCTGGGGTGGCATATAATCAAAATGAGTCTGTGGATAGATATTCAGTTCGTCTGCTGGCTGTTGAAGTCCTTGGATGGGCTGTCTAGAGCAGCAAGAGGGTACATTCTTGACGCTGCATCTAGAAGTCTATTGATTTTCCTGCCTCTCCTTCACTGTCTCACATCTTGTGTTCTCTATCCTTCTTTCTCTCTCTCTCTTCAGTTTCTGCCTTAGTAGTTTTTTTCATCTCCCTTGGTCCCCCTCTCCCTCGTTTTATGTCTTTTATTACTCCTCAGGTCATTGTTATGACTCTCCCTGGCATAATGTTTTGATAGCCTCTTGAACTCCAGTGTGGTACAACACAAGGCAGTCAATTGCTAACCATATCTGTCCCCTGTACCATCCTAAGCCTCAGCAGGATCCTTGTTTCTGCCTCAGTAAAAAGAAACGCTACCTCCCTTTACATCCTTCCACAGAATAATCTAGAATAATCTGTCATCCTCCTGTCTGATTTTTGTCCCCAAGTCTCTCTTATTCGTGGTGTAATTCCACCAGTTTTTCTATCAAAACTCAAACACTCCTGCTAAATCTAGTCCAGATCCATTGGCTGCTGCTTATTAAATGAATGGGATTTGTTAAAGAACAGCCTCGAGGGAGGCTGGGCTCCATCATGATGTGAGTTGAAATGGCATTACACATCACTCGGGTCTGAACGAGCATAGGTTCTTTGTATCCTGTTAACGTGAAGAATAACTAAGCAACCAAAGTGCTGAAAATGAGCTTAAGTAGGCGTGGTGCGAAATCACACTGAGGCTTTTATGTGCATCACTGACTATTGACAATCATCATGCAAAACCATTTTAAATCCAATGAATTTACTGTGGATGTCAAGCATAAATGCAGGCAGGATGGGCAGTGATGGGTCCATCGATGTCAACTCATCTTACTGGGTGTTCAAATATCCCAGCCAAGCATTTTTCTTGTGACTTCAGAGCAAAGATGGGCTCAAGTCGCATTTAAGTCATGACTTCAGACTTAACTTGGACTTGGCCTCAAAAGATTCAGGACTAGACTGGGACTCCAGACTTAGGACAAACTTTATTTTACTTGCTTTTTTTATTTTAGTGCATCAACATCAGGGAAATGTCGGATGAGCTCAATGTCATTCCCATTCCTTAAAATTAGAATTGGATTGCACAAAAGGTAGGATTAACCGAGTGAATATATTGCAATGACAAGCTCTTTAGAGAGACTGCATGGAGCATTTGGCCATGTACTGATGTGGGTGAACAGGTGAAATTGACTTGAAATTTTGACATCTAAAATGTAAATACTCAACTCATGTTATGACATTGCTAACTGCAGGAACTAATGATTAACGATGGCTTATAGTATAGACTCTGTTGCTGTCATCCCTAGGTCATAATGAGTCACAAAATATACTCATATTCATTTTACAGGAAAAGAAAAAAAAGAAGGGTTTAAAACACACACACACACACACATATATAGATATAGATAGATTTTTAAAAAAGAATTAACAGTGTTGAAGAGAGAGCGTAATCAATCCGTAAGAACCAGAGATGTACAATCCAGGACCACAAATTTCATTGATTGGCATTAAAAAGGCATTAAAAAGGCATTAAAAAGTGTTATCAGTGAGTGTATAAGCACAGTTGCTCATCATGCTCTGTCTGTCAATGGAGCAAGTCAAGTGCTGTGCCTGAAAAGGTCACTGAACATTACAGCAAGCAGCAGTATTACAGGCAAATATTTGCTGTTGGTTTTAAACTGTTAAAGCAAAACACACAGTGACTAAATTATTTAGTGAGAAGATGTTTCTGCACAGCAGGCAAAAAGCTCAGCAAAATATCTGCTATCAGAGTGCTCACTGACATTTTGGGTAATAGAAAGTGTTGATGTATACATGTAAAAGTCAATGAAACAAACCGCTATGTTTAAAGCTAATGCATCATCAAAATCGGAGTTTAATATTCTGCATTGAGCCTGAAAAAAACAGAAAAACTGTCTTAAACAGACATTTTTATGGCTTCATAAAAATGCTTTATTATCTTTGTTGCCACAACAAAACCTGGTGATTATTCAGCCTCTAGGACCCCATCACAGGCAGCTGTATTTTATTTTCTAGACTCAGAGCTCCCATTATAGCAGATGAATGATTGAAACTCCTGACTGAATCTCTTGAGATCCTTGGCAGAATTGAAAAACAAGTTTTGTTGTTGTTTTTATGAATATTTTCTCCTCTCAGCCCTCAAAAGATCAGTTGGGAGGCCAACCAAAGTGCTATGTTAACTTCAGTAACACAATGAAGCTAAGCTCCAGTTTTCTGTTTCCCTGAGCACAACATATGCTTTTTAATCATCTGTTTGTTTTGTTAGTATACTGCCTTCTGCTCACATATTCATAAAGCATTGTTGTGAAAGAATTTATGGTCTTTCTCTCACATGTACCCTTACATTTTCTGCATTGGACATTTGCAATAATAAGTGCTATTCCCAAACCCGCCAAAAATGGTGAACATTTTCTCCTTTTGGCTTTGTGGATAAGACACACTGAAACCAACTAACTGAATGAGGAATAAAACCAGTAAAAGGACACCATTCAGCCACACAGCAGATGAAACTGCTTGTTAGAGCACTCCAGCATCATCATCGTCTCAGATTTTATTGTAGCCATTTTCATTTAGTCGCCTCTGTAAACCAGATAAGAGAAGACCTCTACTGAGCCATATGTCACCCCATTAAAAACACAGACAGTGATTCACTGAGAAGGGTTGTTTCATTTTTTTTTTATTTCTTCCTCGATGAATCTCTATCTGTGAGTTTTTATTATCAGATACAGCCTTAGGGCCCCTGAGGGTGAGTAGAGTTTCATAAAGCGAACGAACAGCATCACCTCTGTATGCCACCAATAGGGAGTTGATGGGAGGGATGGATGGAGACAGAGAGCTTGGCAGGGTGCTGTCAGAAGGAATATAACCCTCCGTGTGGAGTCATTGTGTGGCCGTGCAGAGCTGGAGGGACTACCCAGGTTGGGTTATTAGGGTAACTGCTACAATAGGGCTTTGAGGCATTATCAGATTAAATGTCAGGAATCTGCTTCCTTTTGCTGAAAGACCATTTCACTTTTTTGTCTCTAGATGTTCCTGTCCTTTTTGAGGGCAAAGAAGAGAGGAAAACTGGCAGTACACAGTCATATTGTTTTTCAGATCAGTTTTCGTCTGTTTTTATTACCTCTAAGCATGAAGGGTTTGGAATCAAATGTTATGATGACGGGACACTACTCAACACTGTGAAAATGTGGTGGCCTATTTTGCATGTAGCTCAACAAACAAGATTTGAGTAGCAGCATCCCTTACTCTTGCATTTTCATTCTCCATTTGCAGATGCATATTTCTGTCAGCGGTTCAGACAGTCAAATATGCAGGCACACGCCAATGAAAATGGAGCTGCTTGCCATCTAGTTTTACAGTGAAATGTGTGATTTCAAATTGAGGTATTTTCTAGCTACATGGAGTGGCAGAGGAGAGGATGAGTGTACCCAGCTGGAGGTTTTTGAGCTGCCAAGCTGCCTGACTGACTTTATCCCATCTCACTCTTGCTACCGCTGAAGGCAGAGCTGAGCAATGGCAGGGGTGTTTGGCTCCCAGCATCAGTCACTACGCATCATGCAGCAGTCAGCCTACAGCAGGTGGAAGAGTCGAGGGGTCTCTTCATGTAGGGCATGTCAGACACACCCACAGATCTTTCCCAGCAGGGGAAAAATGACAAGTCTCAAGGGGCGGGGGGGGTTCTAAATGGATATGAAGTGACGGCTATGAAGGTGTAAAATACAGAATCAGGTGAGCTAGGGTAGAGAAAGGGTGTGTTTGCAACTAGGAACTTTAGGAAGCACATTTCTTTTTAGAGTTTCTGGTATCAGGGACATGGTGTAATGTAGTTCGTATTTGTTGAGTTTTAAACACGGCTCTGAGCCACCCCTCCTGCCTACAGTTTGCTTCTTCTAATAGTGCCGCTGTGCTGTCAGAACAGCTTCTTGATAGTAACCACACTGGAATACAAAAATGGAGGCAAGGATTTGAGAGATCCCCATTCTGAATGTGTCTCCTCCTTTTTCTTTTTGGTGTAGGCCTCTTTTGTAATAGCATATTTGCAACAAACTGCACAACATGCTAGGTCATGAGTATAAGGTCAATGAAGTTGTGTCCAAGCATACTAATGTATTTATTTATTAATTTTGTGCGTGTGTATGCTTCATCATTCTGAGGCCGAGGTTTGAGAGAAACAGAATATAAATGGGAGAGTTTGGTGATTAATCATTGTCTCAGCCAGTCATATCCATTTTAAGCTGCCATGCCAGTCACAGTGGGACATGATGAAAATGGCTCACCAAATGAAGGTAGGAGTCCAGATCAGCATTTCCAAGCAGGAAAATAGTGGTACTTTTTGTGTGCTTCATATTGGCAAGACACAACTGTGAAGCACTACAAATATGTTGCCAAAGGCAGATGATGTCTCTTTGTAAGAATCTATATTTTTGGAGTTATTGAAAGTCTGCTCAGTTCGTTGTCTGTCGAGATGCACAGTTTTATTGTCAGGCACAAAAAGACCAAACTGGGTTGAGGAAAAAGCTTGGCTAAAAAGTCCTCAGCCTAGATTTAAAACAGAAATGAATTTGCTTAATCACAGTGGGTGAATTGATGTGGCACTTTTCAAGCAGAAACTGCAGAGACATGTGTGTCCTGTTGCCTTCAGATGGTTGATGGATTATATCTAAAGGGGGGAATGCTTTCATGCAATCTATAAGCAGTGGGGAGGATAACAGAAACACAGTCTGTTTTTTTTTTTTTTTTTCCACATTGCGGCTGCAATCACTTTAATACTTGTATTTTTGCCATTGATCTATATCAGTAAAGTGGTTGGAGAGTATCTAATCAAACTGTTTACTGCATAAGCTTTAAATGCTGCACAGTTTTATCATCCATTTTGAATAGGTTGTCTCATGTTAGCACATTATCCAAAGCCACAGAGGCACAGCTGCTGCCAGAGTACTAACACTTCTGCTTGCACCACTTGATTTGCATGTAGGTCCTTTCTGTTGCACCTTCACCTACCTTTGACTTTTTCACAAAAAGACCAAATCCGGGTGATTTGCATCTCATGGGCTAGGCCATTACTGTCATTGTACATACATTGTGCCACAATCCCAAGTAAATGACTACTTGTCTAATTTTACTTCAAAGATGAACATCTGTACATCTATGTGTCCACTTATTTCTCTCACTTATTTTAAAGTCCTATTAATTATATATACAGGGATGTTCATTGCACCACTCGCAGTGTAATTAGTTATTTGCAGTTTTCTGGTAAGTCACTATAAATAATTTAGAATACCCAATTCTTTCCTGCCTACTTTCAGTCATGTGTGTGTATAAAATACTGTTGGATCATTTAAAAAAGGGGTATGTGGTTGAGTCAATATTTTCATTTCACAAAGCCCTGGAAATGAGAGCAAAGTTGCATTGAAAGGGAGAGGAAAAAGCCCAAAGTGGATAGAATGTGTTTGTGATGATAAGCTAGGATGGATTATTTTCCTGCCATTCTGACAGCCCAGATAATGCAATTTATTTAGGTCAAATGGAGACGCCACAAGTGCCGCTCGTGCAACAATAGACCCTCAATTTCTTCGTCAGTCTCACCGTGCAAGCCTGCTGAATTGGGCTGTATTGAATTGCTGGCATGTTCCTCCTCTATGGTCCTCTTCAGGCTGATTCAGTGTGACGCTCGATCCACGAGGTGCTCGCTAAGAATGCATCGGCTGCTTTCTGCTGTCTCAGTCTTCTGGCACTGTATCTAATTTCAAGTGTCATGCTTTTTCATAGTTTGCCTGTGCATGTCCCTGTGTGCTTTTGCTTGTGCAGAAAGCAGGGAAACATTTTATACAGTTGAAAAGAGGTGAAGGTCAAAAGGGAAGGTTTCATTTTACAGTGATGAGGGATCTGCATCAAAATAGAATCAGAAATATTTTTTCTAAAATTGTCCGTGTCAATTTTTTGTATTATATATTTTTATAGCCGAAACATATTCTAACTTTCAGTCAGATATTTTTTTCTTGCATTGCCACTCTTTTGTCTGCACATACACCTGTAAGGTTGATTTACACCATAAAGATATGCTTGTAAATTGTTAATTGGACTGTAAATAAATAATGACTTGGAACAATTTAATATATTGGCAAGGTAGTGTAGGTCATTTGAGAAATCCAGTGTTGATTGCAACATTCGCAGTAATAATTCATGCATTACTTTTCTTACATGTTGAATGTTTCAGAGCACAGTTTGACATTACAGACTTCACTCTACACTCAGCATTGTTTTCACCTCTGGACACACAGCCAGATACACAGCATCGCATGTGCTCAGTCAGACAAAAATAGCAGCTCCCTCCCATGCAGTGCTCATCAATCCTAGTTTGTCAGAGGCTCCTCTGCTCGGACTTGGTACAGTAATCACAAATACTACACCTACTCCATCTACAACCTTCCCTCCAAGAAATGAGAACATTCCCAAAGGGTGCAGGTTTGCATCTCTTCCCTTTCAAGTGGTCAGGTTGTGTTTAAGCTCTTCCTGCCAGTTTGAGAAATCAGTTTGGTGCTCTCATCTCCCTGTGGTGGTGCCATCAATGAGGATTGACATATTATTCTTTACACCAGATGACTTCATGCTCTATGTGGCCCCTTGGATCAATAGAGTTGTGCTGTTGTTGCCTTTACAACCACATGTCCAGATTCATGTCATCACCCAGCACTCTTCACAATTTAATATCAGCTCTTTATCAAATTGGCTAGGACGTGCTTATTTTCCTCTAAGATTAAACTTCTTCATGGTTTAAACCAGTTGTGTTCTGGCTTCTGACCACTTTAGATGACACAATATCTACCTGTGACCCTTTTCACAAATTGTATATGAGTAGAGTGTAGAGCAAGTATTTGAGAAAGTGTGTGAACAAGTAAAACAATGCAGTATTTCAATAAAAAAAAGCAAAGACTATAACAATAGTAAAAAGAATATAGATTGATCTTTGATAATATTGACACCTCTCAGATATGTCCTGTGTTGCACTAGGTTCAGGTCGGAGGCTGATGTGTGTGTTAAAAGGTAGAGGTACATGTTTCAAGGAGACATTAACCCTCCTCGTATTGCACATGACCTCATAGAGTGTATTGCTGAAGAGTTTGATATAATAATTGGCAGCCTCTGCTCACATTACATTGTCTGACTCTGCTGAGGCGTTGACATCAACAGCAGAGACCAGAGCTGCTCCACCAACAAGTGAACCTAATCTGTGTCTCTCATCTTTTTTTTTTGCTGCTTTTCTGCCCTCATGTAGCTCACCGATGTAAATCAATCACTTGTAAGTCATCGGGGACTGCATTGGGGTCTGCATCTTTGTGCCACAGAGAGGTATTATCCATATTTCAGCAGAGATAGGTTTTATATTTCCTCTGACATGTCTTCAGCTTGCCATGGCAGAAATTGTAGCTCATCTGCAGTGAGTGACTTGATACATGGATTGTTTTTCTACTTGTAAGTCAGTTGGCCTCTGTCCATCCTTTTTAAGAGAATGATGGAAAGTTGGAGTCCTGCAGGTCATACAGACTCTTATGTGAACACAAAACTTCAGCTACAGCTGCTTATTATCTTATCTGTGCTACACTTACAGATGGGTGTTAGTTCCATCATGGAACAACTCATGATGTAACCCTTTTCTGAGGTTTACATCAGCATAATGATAAGGTGCATTTATCCCATTTAACAAAAATTAAACTTTGTAAAGTATCATATTGTTGAATCAGCTCTTAGATCAGGAGCATGCAGGGCATTTCTCATCATGCCCTGCAGTCTTGGACTTTTCAGATGTACTTACTTTTGGTTAAGTGGTTCATATAATCTGGATAAACCGTTTACAGCTCACCATTTGTCTCATCCTGTGGGTGTTTGAGGCAGCTATGACACTGTGTTTCAACTCTGTCTCACCATGTATTTGGTGAGTAAAAGCTATAGAGGCCAACAAAAAGATGGCCAGAAGTATGAAAACAAGACTCAACTTTGTGCAATTATAAAATAATTATGAAGAATCTGCAGAAAAAAGCCTTCATTTAGGCTTTCTGCAGAAGGCATTGGATCTGGTTAAAGGAATGTGCAGTACTGACAGAGCCACTTTCAGGGATTCATTATGTATCTCTTCCCTTGCTCTGTTCCATCACTGCACACATAAAACACCTTCAACGTACTTGTCATGCAAGTGGCAAAGTGAGTATTTCAGACTCCTCAGAGTGATGACAACAACAATTGTATTTAAGCCAATACTTTGCAGTTTAGATCAGCCATCCACAGCTCTAACTGTTCTGTGTTCCTCGGTACCTTTCAGGGATGTACTGTAGCATTAAATTTTAATGGGGCAGCTCTTGCTGGGCCCTGGTGATGGCTTATCACGCTCAGAGAGGGGGAACACTTGAACAGGCCGAGGCATGATCTCTGTCTCAGCAAAGCTATTACAAGGTTCAGTGAGTCTAAGCACAGCAATGTGTTGGGTGATAAGCAGGTGTATATACAGTAAATGTAAGTGCATGGCTGTGCAGTTCTGCTGTGTGTACGTGCGTGTCGCACATTTACTCATGCAGAGTTCAGTGTTTCTGTCAGCATAACCCTTTCTGCAGGCTCTCGTACAGTTGAACTCGCTAACAGGTTCAGACTTCAGGACTATCACAATCCTCTCTTATTGTCCATTCTAAATCCTGGGTGCATGTAAGAGTTGACATCAGGGAGTCGCTTCCCAAATATGCCACAACACTGAGATAATCTCTCTCCTGGGAGGCTTAAGATGACCCCATAAGAAATTCTGGAATGTTGCAATATCTTTTCAGTAATAGGAAAGAAGATTTTACATTATTTGTTTTGTGCGTATGTGTCACACCACAGACTTCAGCCCTGAAAACTTAGCCCTGTAAGCCTTAATTTTCTATTTACCTGTCTCCATGTTATGTTTATCACTATAGTATGGTTTTACACAAATCATCTTCTCTGTTCTCTTTAGTACCTCTGGTTCCCCTTTTCCTCTTTTTGTCTTTCACACAGAAAGAGAGACACCAAATAGGGATGAAAGAGGCGACCTATTTTGAGACCACTGTGTAATTAATCATAAGCTAGCAGCGAGCATTAAGAGCGGAGGAAATGTATGATAGCTCCCTCTGTGACTTTCTGTCCCTTCCTGGCTGACATTTTCTCTTCCTCTCTCGCCTATATTTGTGCTTCTCTATGCTAAATTTTAATTTGTATCCTCTGCTTCCCTCTTTCCCATGGACCGGCATCTCTCTCCTCCCTCTTCCTCATGCTATTTTTAATTTATTTTTTACTTGTATATTAATTTTTAGATAATGTGCATGCATACCACGTGCACAAACATGCCTAATTAAGAATAATGCAAAATGTCATCAAAAGACTTTACTGTGTCAAATTAAAGGTTAAACTAGTCACATCCCATTTTAAGTTGCCTGTTACATATTAATGGATGAATCATCCAGTCATGTAGAATGGACTAAGATGTTGCTACTGTATAGTTATACAAACTATAATCACTGTCTCTTGCCTAGACTGTACGTACAGTGTGATGCCATATCTGCAGGCTGCTGTTTGTGGACAGAGATTGAAGAACGCCGTCTCATTTGTGTGTAATAAGTCATCACTAATTGTCCACGGATCAGATCAATGTCATATTCTGTCACAACTCAGCTCTCTGTCTGCCTTACCAGACAACACAGCCATTGTGTATTAGTGCTGTTTGATGGTAGCTGAGGAAATGTCCTTTTCATCTCATTGTTAAGGCAATTTTTGGAGAACTGGCTGAATTGTGTCACTTAATGGTTTCTTTTGTGGAGAAAAATAACACCCAAGCTAAACACTTTTTAGACATTAAACACATGCATGCGCATACACATGAATAAACACACAGTTGTTATGCGGTAGCTTAGGTCTAATATGTCTTATCATAAATCACATAAAGCGCTTATGGATTACTCCTTCTAAGATGTGTCGCTCTTATTTTGTACTACGGCAAAGAAAACCTTGTGCACTATCAATGCAGATAGCAACACAAGCCAGAGCTACAGTGTGCTCAGGTGACCCCTGTGCTCGGCTGTCAGTTATACTGCGTGCATCACTGCCTTTTGCACGGCAGCAGACTAATGTCCGCTCGGGCTGTGTTTCAGTTGGGAGATGTTTTTGTGTAGCTGAGCTGGACTAGCTACCCTTTATTTGAGCTAATTTGTTTTATTTTTGCAATATGCCTAATATTGCCTGGTTTACAGTGTGATGTGCTGTATCTTTGGCTTACACTATTTTATACTACACACACAAACACACTCACATACTATTTCAACTCTGTAAAATGTCACCTTGATCGCTCAACACATTACAATTCACAGTGGATTAGAGAAACTGACCACTTGAAATTGGAGGTACTGTGTTTTTCTATAAAAGTGAACAGCAAGTATGTTTTCCAAAAATATGGTATTTTGGATACCTCACCCAGAGTGCATACAGTCCAGGTTTGAGTCAAAATAGCTTTTACCATATCATCTAATTTGCCTGAAGAGTTGCTGTGGACAGCAGCAGGGAAATAAGATTTAGGTTCCTGTTGACAACCTCCCCGCGCCATCTATTCTTCCTCATGAACACTGTTGGTGCCACGCTTTTATCCACCCTTACTTGAAGTGACAACAAGAGTACAGTGCATAATGAAGTTGAAAATGGAGTAAGAGCAAAACAAAATTTGATCATGCTTTAAAAACACCCGGCCAGTAAAAACATTGGGCAATTTCTAAGTTGTTGGAAAGATATTATAATCACAATATAAAGTGAAGAGCTTGGGAAGCTACTTTGAAACTATGGCTAATAAAGCTACTAGCTACTCTTCATTGGCTCAGCTGCAGGAATACAAGACTTGTGTTGAAAAATGACCCTACCAGCTACTAAAAAATCGAAGCTTGAATAGAATGAAGCTACATCATGCTGAGAAACATCTACTGCTGTAATAAATAAATGCAGTCAGTATTTTGTAGTGTAATTTATTAGGCTACAGACACATGCTTCAATGACAACAAAATGGCACAAAGGTACATTACACAATAACCAGATAATGTTAGGTTTCATTAAGTTTTACCTCTCTGTCAGGGATGGGTGGATAGATCCATGCATGTATGCATAATGGCTCAACAGCTTCTTTCTTTCACCTTTTTCTTCTATTCCTGCTCTCAGTTTCCACTAACAGAGACCACATTCAGTGTCATACACTGCTCATGACTTGCACATTTTAACATCACCATCAGTACATCATTAACCTTTAAGCAGTGTATGTTTTGAAATCACATACAGTGCTGTTTTTTTCATTTCTTTCCACTGTTGATTTAAGAAATGAGTCGTTCTCTAATGGTTTTCCTCATTCATCAACTCACTTTCAGGTGTTTTCAAAGGCAACCTTTCCATCATCTCCCCTGCCCAGTGTATGAACAGCAGCCTCTCTGCAGTAGTGGGAGTCATTCATTCTGTTTCACAGGAAATTGAACACACAGTCACATTATATCTCAGCAGCGTGCAATGAGTCAGGGTCAGACAGATATCCACAAATATGCTTGTGCACAAACACTTGCATAAACCCACATACACATACATACAAATGACCATACCCCCAGAGTTTCGGGGGAATTGCACTCTGTGTTGAGCACAGCATCGCTGCTCATACATCATTAAGTGAGTCTGGGTATTATTGTGGAGAAGATGCAGTGTATTAGATGGCCTGACAGATTGTGTCAGGGGCTGCAATCCTATCAGGATTGGATAATAAAAAGACACTTAATCTATCCAGTTCCCCACAGTCCTTCTTTGCACACAGAATTTAAAAAAAAAGGCCTGACGCCGGCCCTGTGCTCTAACCGTCCTTGTCAAATTCTCCTCCTCCTTCCGTCCGTCACATCCTTAAATATAACAGCAATAATTACAACTTAATCTCCTCAAATTTCACTATTCATTCACTAAAACATTTCCCATGAAAATTCATGGAGTTATAGCCAGCAGCTTTAAATGTGTTTATTACCTCCTCTCTTACGCCATAATGTGCCATAAAAATAGGTGGCCACCACTACACATCACTGGGCGATCATCAGCTAATTTATGAGGACCTTGGCTCATCAGCAGGACCTGGGATAAGAGGCAGGAGTGGTCAACTCAGCACAGTGCCCTTGTATGGTCATGAGCATCAGTCATGATAAAACAGGAGCACGACAGACGCAACAACAGCAATCCATCACCTTCGAGAAAGTGATAGAGACAGGGATGAGTCTATGTGCTGTCTGCCCACCACAATATTCCTCTGTCCCTGTCACAGACAGAGGAACAACGAGATGGTGGACTCTGTGAGAATAAGAGGAGGGACATAATGCTGGCTCATTGCCAGTCACTGTTTGTCAACACTCGAGCCATTTTCCTAATGCTCTTTCTCTGTAGAAAAAGAATTTGCATTTGTCAGTTAACCCCCCTCTCTCCCCCACTGTCTCTGCCTGTCTGTCTTCACAGTGGAGAATAACCCATGCCAGACTAACCCATGTCTCCATGGAGGGAGCTGCCTGCAGGAAGGTGATGGCTATAGCTGCTACTGTCCTCAGGGCTTCTCTGGAGAAAGCTGCGAAATCGGTGAGTCACTGCCAGGTCAAGTCTGTGCAAAGGGAGCCCTCAGAGGTCAGCAGCTGCACACAGATGCTGTGTCACTGTGGCATAAGGGAAGACGGCACAGGCATATGCTGGGATAACATTTAGCAGATGTACTCTTCTGTGCAATGAATTCAAGAGGAAAACTAGTTTCCATCTGTGAGCTTTGTTTGTGATTATTTTGAGTAAGACTGGATCTAATCTCAGTGCACTCCAAGCCAAGAGGAGCTTTCGTGGCAGGTCCAGTAGTTTTTGGATCAAGCTCCTAGACTGAAAGCGAAAAGGAAATAAACAAATGCTGCAAGTCAGCCAGTTGTGACAGTGACTGTTGAATGTGTGCTACAGTACACACGCTCAACTATGTGCGTGTGTTTTTGTGTGAGATTTCACCTTCTGCCCCAAGAGTCGTAGGCAGCTCATCTTTCCACTCAGCTGTGTGATGGGAGAATGTGGCTGTCAGGAAATGGAGGAGGTGCACTGTTTTAGGTGTGTGTGTACGTCTATGTCTGTGGGTATGTGACAGAGACACACAAGGACACATGGGGCCACAGAGGAGCTATGAGCTCAGTGAGTGGTGGAGTAACTGATTAAAGTGCTGGAGCAGTGGGCACATCCTGCTGTGGATGGGGAAAGACAGAAAAATAAAAGTACTGTAGATGTTCCTGTGGCGAAAAGTGACTTTTGTTTTGTATGCATCTTCAGGATGGAGCTATGCTTAAGTGATTGAGCTTAAGCACATACGAGGCTCAAAGTTGTTGTTGACAGTGTTAAGTCTGGCACTTGATTCTGGGTCCTGACCAAAAGTTGTACATTGAACAATAGGAAATATTAGATTATGTACAAGAGCTACATCATTTTTTGGTGCAATGTGGGCATTTAAAAATCTAGTCTGACATTTTTGGCTTTCAAAGCTCATCTTCCTTTTGGCATACCTTTTTTTATACTGCTTATATTTAAGACCTGAATCAGTAAAGCCATTCAATTTTTCTGATTAAATATGAGATGTTTATCCGAGTGAAAGCACCTTGATGACCAAGTGTAAACACTTGACAAGATGCATCATCAGGATTTTATTAGAATTAGAAAAAAATACAGAGCTCATTAAATCTTGTGTTAGTCCTATTTTTCAAGCTCAGTTTTTCACATTCATGAATTCAATAACAACAGATGGAGCTCAGGCTTTAAGGTCATGACTTATGGAAATAAGTCCTAGATCGGGGTCAAAGGTCAAAAGAGGCTTATTGTCCTGGGCCTGATTATCCATAACCTTTAATGCTGATACCTGAAAATACATATTATGCAACATTTAGGCGTGCCTGCACATTAACACCATTGCAGATCAATCAACATTCTGGTGTTGGATCAATAAAATGTAAGAAATGAACGTTAAAAAATGAATGAATTACACCAATACACATGTGCCTCGTAATGATTTACAGCAGTTGATTTGATTCAGGTTTGTTATTAAGTTAGACAAAACATAATGGTTTGTAGAGGCAGCTGGAATAAATTATAATATTTCAGCCTTAATGTTGGGAGAAGCACATTCACAAAGTATTTATTTACTGATTAGTTCTGCACTCGAATGTCTTTCCTGCTTATTCCTTTCTCCTCTCAGGAGTGTTATATTGCCTGTCCCAGTATTTCTAAATTGTTATGTTGATTTTGTTGCTAAACAGCTGCTTATTTCAGGTTTTAATATTAATTATGTCTAAAGTCAAAAAGGTTAATTGCCTGTAATAGCAAATCCTTGACCACAATTTAACCAACATCACACAGTGCTGTTCTAGAGAAATTAGGCCATAAAAAAAGGGTGCCTTCATTTCTCTATTGCTTTTCACACCTATAGCTCTTGTTCTCTTCAGTTCATCATTTTCAGCTGAGCATCTTATTGAAGGCATTTTTGTCTATCTTCCAATGCTCAACATGTTTACAGTGTAAATATAAGCACCACATTCCCATTACAGCCAGAGAAGCATATAAACCATTGTGCTCTGCAATGCTTCTTTATGTGAAATTATTATAAGGGAAAATGTAGCGGAGGCATCACCACTGCAACGCACCTTTGAGGCTGTCTCCAGGACTTGGGTTGTAGATGCAATTATTTGGGAAGAAGCATTTTGGGAGCTGCATTATTGATGATCTGTGTTTGTACTGTGGGTTTGGAGTTAATATTTATGAGAGTACAGAGAGAGAGAAAGAGAGAGACATGCTGTGGACATGACAGTGTCCAGCTCAACAACATCCTCATCTTTAGAAAGCCCTTGTGCTCATTTGTATTCCAAGCTTCATCTAAGCTCATTTGAAGCTGTCAGTAAAGATACATGGACAATAATATGTACCACTCACATCGGAAATCTAAGCTCTAGGTTGTAGTATCCCATTGATCAGTGGCACAGGTTGGTAAAGTCTGAATCCTGCGGCAGAATAAGTGATTAATGAGGCACAACGCAGCCTGTCAGTTTGACAGCCATGTGTTGTGATATAATAATGAATTATATTTTCCTTTCCCGCAGCTGGAATGAACATTTGTTCACAGATATGAGAGAATAGAATATAGCCCAAAACAAACAAGAAAAAAAGCACTCCTGGGAGATTTTACTCCCCTGATTATATCCAGATCAAATATTAAATATCTCACTCTTAATGTCTCTAATCCTTCTTGTGGTTTAAATAAAGAAGCAGTTAAACAGTGACATCCATGCTCTGGGAAAGTATTGGAAGTAAAATCATTGTAATCACTGTAAGTTCGAGGGAAAAGAAGCGAACTCCTCTTTATAGGCTGCAAACATCCAGTGTATCCAGTGTGGGTCTTCATTCATTCCACCTGCTACTCAGGACAACGTATGTATTATCATTCTTAGCAATTAAGACTGGCGGTGTCATCATGTCAATTGTAGCACATATCCACCCAACTTTAACCTGAGCATGGGTCTAATCAGCCCTCACCTCTGTGTGTGGGCAGGACATTTGAATGGACTAAAGCTTAATTAATTGTGCAGCACTGTCAAAGGTGAAGCCTGTGATGAATCATAACTGTTAACTGTTAGATCAGACAGCATACTTGTGTAAGCACATATAGCATGGAAACATAAAGAAATAGCACATGTAACCAGGATGACCAGTATGTGTTTCTCATTACTGCAGTTTTCACATTAGAAACTTTGGTGTCTAAAACTAAATATATATGGCATCTGCTGAAGAAACAGTGTTTCTCTGCAACTTAAATAGCATATAGGCCTTCTAACCTGAAGACATTCTGACATATGACAGTAAGAAAAGCAAACATGTAAATAATAAAATGAATGATGCATGAAAGCCATTTAATGGCTTAATGCTGTGTTACTGTCATTAGTATCACTGCTTTTCCTGGTACGTCAATTCAAAATGTCTGCTGTGGAAAAGAGCAATTGATCTTTCAAAGCTGAAAGAAGTTGCCAGTGAACAGATCTTAACACTGTGGACATTCTCATTATGTAGGTATAACTAATAACATCAACATGTATGATGCAATTTAATGCAGTCACCTGACAGGTCATTTTCAACGCTGAAAGCAACAGTTGACAAACCAATCTCCTGCGAGGGTCCATTTACACACCAGGTGTGGAGTTGTCAGTCACTGTGCACCATCCTCACTCAGCAGATTGAGTTTATTCAGAGGATGGCTATATTTCTGCCAGTGCATTAGAAATTCAAGACAGAATCATGAAAAATTTGTGCAGTTCATTGGGACCTGACCTGAGTTCATTGGGACTCTGTTGTTGAGGCCTGTTTGATTCACTGAGAAGCTCCATAACAAGTACATGGACCTCACCACATTATTTGCATCAGTTAATTTAATGAGGCCCTATGAACACTGTCAGAGTTACTTTTGTTGCAGCCTGTGTCGAGAGTAAACTTTTTCATATAACAAGGTTAGAAGTGGGTTAAGGTATTTTTTTTTTGTTAGGTTCAAGAGCCAACAAGTAGATTGTTGATGTTATCGGTGTTAAGAGATTTATTTTGTCAGTAGAGAGTATTTCTTATTGTTTTCCATTTATATTGTGTTCAGGATTCTAAAAATGATTATTTTTGACAGCAGCAGCTATTTCTGTTTAGTTCAAATGCGGTTTGCTGTAGAGGAAGTGCATTAACCTGTCTCAGTGTGCCTCTAAACACAGGTCAACAAAATCAAAGTGATTCTAAGTGGAGCAGGAGTTAGGGAAATTATTTCTGGTCAACTGCAGTTTGTTCTTCAGAAAGACCTCTGTCAGCCCATTAGTCAGTCCATCTGTCAGGAGAAAGAGAGAGAGAGCAGACAGGTAAATAATGTTGAGCTGCGAGTCATTCATCTGCATCTGGGTTAACCAACAAATAGAGACAGACACAAATGGACAGGTTTAATCACGGCAACAGAATCACAGCTAACAGCTGGTAGATGAAATGCATCTTTTGTATTTCAAATTCAGAAAGTGTTGTGAGGTCAAGACGGCAAATGATCCACTTAAAAGGAGGAAATTATTCTGATCGCACTATTCTCTCTTCCTGCCTTTTGCCCTACGTTCCTCTTCCTCTCCATCCATCATTCTCATGGCCCTATGTGGATTCCCCTCCTTCATTTTCTCTGTCGTTTGGATGATGAATTAGAGGAGATAACAGCACCTGAGCTACTTCAGAAAGGATCAACGGTTTGGCTAAAATGACAAGGACTATTTCTTTTCCCTCCTTATCTGCATCTCCCTTTTATTTCTTCTCTGCTGTCCAACAAATCCTCAAGCAAATCAGTTAGAAACAACAACCAGAGTGTGTGCCACCACTGCTAATAAACTCCAGTGATGTCTGGTCAGAGTTGATTTTAAGAAGTCTAGTATCAGTTGCAGCAAAATAAATGGAATAATAATACCTTCTACAGTATCTGGGCACACACCAGTGTCATCAAGTTGATATTTTGCTCAAAAAGAAGCATACCTGATGTTTTTTTAATATTATTTTGCACCACCCCACACTCTCTGGCCTCGTTTCCAATCACAGTGATTATATCTGAGTCTTCTCTCCCACTTCCTTCCTCTCCCCTGCTCTCTATCCCCTCGCTGCACTTTTTTTATCAAATGCGATTTTTCTTTTCCTTATTTATTTCTCTGACCACATCTTCATATATTTGTCCCCGTTGCCACTCTTTCATCCCCTTTTCTCATTTTTTTCCCTATTTTCTTTTTTTCTTTTGTCTCAAAATATTTCCCCCACTTCTATAACTCTTTTTCTCATTTTTCTTTCCTCTGTCCGACCCACTCCATCTCCCTGCCCCCCAGTCTTCCTCCCCCTGCTCCTCCAGCGTGTTGCTCTTTGGCAAGACCTACAGTATAGCACAGTATTGAAATTGTGGCGCAGAGCAGAAATTGGGGTGAAAATAAGCCTGTAGCCCCCCTCATCCCACTCACCCACCCAGCATTTCTCCCAAATAACACATTTCATTTCCTGACACCCTTCCGCACTCCCCGACAACCCATAACCCCCACCCCGCTCTCCCTGGCTCTGTGCTTCCATCACTTTCTCTCTCTCTCTCTCTCTCGCTCTATATTTTCCTGTCAAAGGCCAATACAATTATTCATACAGAAATGCCTCTGAATGAAACGTATTCAAACTCACGCGCTCACTCACCTGCATGCTCGAATTCCCAAATATGCTCACAAGGGTGTGCACAAAAGATATTTTTCTTTTTACTATGTTTTATTTGTTTATAACTCTGTTCCTCTCACACAGATCTGGCCTCCCACAGATGCACACACCTGTTTTGGTCTATCCAAATATATGAAGAGCTAATGAATAACTGTTTAAAAAGAAAAACGCCCCCACTGGGGTCTGTATTAACTAATTCATCCTCTGGGACCAACTTCTCTCACATCAGCTCATATGATTGAGTCTGAAAGATTCATGAGGTTGGAGCTATTAATATCACCTGCCCCTAACCTCTAATCTTGCATCACAGAGATCTGAGTGAGGAGGTCAAAGGGGTTGAAGGCAAACAGGAAGGACATCTTGCAACTGGGGATAATGGATTGTTTATTGTACATACACAGATTGTCATGATATTTGTAAGCAGATCCCCAGTAATGTGACACGGTGTGATTTGAAGCAGAAAGTGATATTTATGTTCCCAAATCTGCTGGTATTGTACCAGATAGAAACTATATGGACCAAACCTGTGGGCTCAAGAAAGGATAAAAGAAAGAAAGAAGGCAGCAGATAGATAGATTCTCAGTGAGTTGCAAGGGTATGTAGAGGAAGACAGATGGAATGGGCTGGTGCTGCCATACTGCTTCCCTCCAGACACCTCATTCATTCCTTCATTAATGATGGAATGGATTTATATGTTTGGCTCCAAATCCTCTAAGTTTTAGCAGTTACATAGGTCAATATGTTCTGGACTTTGCTCTTTCTTGTAATATAGAAAGAAAAGTAGAAGTTTTCTTTCTATATTACATCCAGCTATGGCCACAGGCTGACAGAATGCACTGTGTACACATTGCTCACATCCAGTGCAACAGCCAACATAACACAAGACAGTCATACTTGGGTTGACTATGGGAAATTGAAATTTTAGGTTTTACTGGAGAGTCTTATCAATTCCCCAGTCCTGACAAATTACTATACCACCACGAATCTGGTGTTTCAGAACTTGTGTTCGATGATGCCTTTCTTAAGCCACTAACACTAACATGCAGCATCAAATAATGGAGTCTGACCTTGTCAAGGGATGTAACTGGAACAACTTTTCAGCTGTAGTCGTTCCTTTAAATAGCCTATTGCCCAAAAAGCAGCTCAGACTGCATCCATGTGGTCAGAACATTGTTTTTGAATATGTGTGAAGTCAAAACTCTGTAAGGCTGTTCATCAAGCATAGATTGTCCCACACGTATTTACCTTCTTGCTAAAAGTTAGATGAGAAATTGAAATACCTCATGTACTCAATGAAAGATAAATACATCATTATCAGCAGCAGCTGTTTAACATAGCTTAGTATAAGGGAACAGGTAAACTGCCTATGTCACCTATTGGTCACTAATTTACACATCTTCTTTGTTTAATTCACACAAAAATTAAACTGTATGAATGCCAGATCTATGTGGACTATTTCTAGACCTGACTTCTCTTTGCCCGAGAACCTCATGGTGACAACAATGTACCGGTAGGTCACTGCTCCAAGCCAAGAAATGACACCTTCATGCTAAGATAAGCTGACATGCTGCATATTAACCACACTGACATGGGAGTGGTGTTAATCTTCTCATTTAGCTCTTGGCAAGAATACAAAGCGTATTTCCAAATACACGGAACCATTCCACTAATCTACATGCAGGTCTTAATCTCCAAGATTGGAGTGCAGTCATGTCATTCAATAAGTAGGGTAAGGAGTTAATAAGATACCTCGAACATTACAATTACATACCCCAAAACAAATGTCTATGCATTAAACCAACAAAATCTAAGTAGAGATGCATGTGATAAATTTCTTTTCCTGTCATTGCACAAGTCAGCACTGTAAAAGTGGTCAGAGACTCCCAGAATGCACAGAAAATAAGAAGATATGAAGCAATGAAATGGTTAATCACTTTTTTTAACCTTCAAATATATGCTAAATAAGAACACAGGAACCTCTAGTGGTTTATTGAACCTTTTTGTAGTGAAATATTCACGTTAGCAATCTGACAATGGCACAACCTCAACTCAGCACAGTGACTCAGATAAACCGTGCACGAGGCTGGATGTGGCAGTAAATGCACAAATAGTAGAGTCTGTGTGACTGATGGCCTGAGGCTTGTCTCTGTGATTGGTTGGCTCAGTTTGTATTCACATGCCTCATTAATTAATCCACACCACTGGATTTCTACATCAGCATTATGAGTGGCTATATCCCCCATCACCTCCACCACCACCAACATGCATAGTCTTACAAAACCCTGCTAACACCACCAGGAGAGCCTGACTGGAGCTACTCAGCCTGAACCTGAACCCTACATAGACACATGCAGACACAAACTGCTCAGTACACACAAATGGAGTCATACACAAAGTTGTGATCTAACACAAAAATTGAGCAGCAAACACTTGCACATGGAAACTCAGGTATAGGCTCATGCAGACTCAACCTCAAGCACCTGCAGGTGTGCACCAGTGTACAGTTGAGCTCTGTTCACATTAGATAAGAGATGGCTGTATGGCATAATTTCCCGGTTTTTAATCAGCACGGACTCTGCTTCCTCTCCAACTCCTCAAGATAATGAGAAACACAGGACATACTGTGCTGCAGCACTGAATGAGAATGAGCTACAGAGCTCTTAGTTTGTGTCAGCGTGAGTGCAGCATGTAGTTTCTTATGTATAAACACACCTGCAGATTAATGAGCTGCAGACCAACTTGCCAGGACTCACCTCTCTCTCTTTATCTCTTTTTCATTTTCTCTCTCCATCACACACACACACACACAATCAGTCATGTCTCACTATAGTTGTGAGGACGCTCACCGACATAACACTAGATCCCAGACCCTAACCCTAACCATCACAACTAAATGTCTAACCCTAACCTCATCCCAAACCTGATTCTAACCCTAACTCTAAAACCAACTCCTAACCCTCAAAAAACCATTTGAAGTTGTGAGGACTGGCCAAATGTCCTCACAATGCTAAAATGTGCACACAAAAGTGGTATGACAGTAAAATGTATCCACACAACCATAGAAAGTCATGTACACACACACTCACATATTTTTCATTTTTTGCCCTGTCCCATACACATGCACTCACTCATTTGCCACCTTGAGTTGCCTCATCTTTACAATTCCTATTTGTAATTTACTTGTCAAATGAAGTGTCAGGTACAGTGAATGAATGTGTGCAGCTGATATGTGTTTGACTCAGCTCTCCATACCATACCATGTGTTTCTCTTTGTGTGTGTGTGTGTGTGTGTGTAGTCCTGGATTGATGGAGGCACTGACTCTGTATACACTAGGTGACAGCTGTAGGGGGAAGTCAACCATATAAAGGCTGGCCACGTAGAACGCATGGCAAATTGATTTCCCATGAAAACTGGGAACTGGAATTTACACAGTGAGGAACTTATCAACGTTTCACAAACACAAGGCTACACACACATTCAAACAAACAAGCACCTGCACACTGGGACAAAAACTTATTAAGTCAAGTAAAAATATGGATCACTTTATACTGTCATATAAACTATTCATATATACTTAGAAATATGCACACACACATACTAGGTCATGTGGTCTTTCATAGAATATATTTAATTTTAAATGACACTTTTGGTTGTTTCAAATAAACATCCACAGGGCACTTTCTAACTTGTAGTAGGGCAGAATAATTTATTTGTATATTAAACTCCCAATTTTCAAGATTGTCATTTTGAATAGCAAGACAAACTTTTTTAATCATAACTTTATATAGTTCTTGTACAAAGTGATAGTTTAAGGCCAATTCACCAAGCTATAGATAAATAATTTCCTTTTACATTTTGGTTAAAAATGGTTTTGTGGGAGACGAGACAGCCGTCTAACATTTGTTAATATTTATGAAAGTGCCAACACAATGGTGTTTATGTGTGTATGTAAGTGATCACCTCATGCCAGTTTCAGGTAGCTTGCAGGTGTACATGAGTAAAGGACAGATGGTGAGGCAGAACTCCCAAGATCTACCAGTTAAACTTTGAATTGCATCATGTTGTGTTAAGCTTAGGGTAGAACCTTAAAACCTCTGAACTGAGACCTTGAGGATTCAGAGCTTTGAAGCAGTCTGTCCTGTCTGTCTGTGCTTAAGATTAAGCAGCTACAGCAGAACCTACCAAGGTTTTCTTGGTATTATTACAACAGCTGGAGAAGGATAGAGCTGTTATCAGTACATATAATACCACCATTATAATATTTGAGTAATATAAACTGATGTCTGAAATCTGTTTCCCACACAGAGCACAATGAAAAGGAACAACTCAACTTAGTTCATAAATAATGTGTTTCACAACTAGTATTTGGAAAATCATTACAATTTTAAATCCTACCCAAATTATTTGTAAGGGAAAGCACAGTCAGATATTTTTTCTCAAATCTTTCCGAAGCCATATGTGTGCTTGAACCAAAGGACATCCAAATGTTCTCACTTTTGCTGTGTGTTCTTATCTTTCTGTTCTTTGGAAGATGCATCGCAAATGTACTGTATGATAACGCAGTGCAAAATAAGACAAAAATATATCTGGATGCCATAAAAGAGAAAGAGACAGCACAGATGATTGAGACGATAAAGTCCCTGACTGGGCCTGAGTATCACTGGCTGTCAAACCCAAATTAGCTGAAAATCAGTAAATAATTCCCCCTTAAGATTTACCACAAGCCATTTATTTTCAGAAACAGTTTTAAAGATTAAACATCAGAGCTCCCTGACTCAGAAACACTTCCTTATATAATTCACTGTCAGTGATTAATTGATTCTGACAGGGCTAAGGAAAAAATAGATAATTTCACTCTACTGTTTCCTCTTTAAGTATGTCAGAAATAGCGACAAAAGGCAGAGAATAGCCTGTCATTCACCCCTCTGGGGATCTGCTCTACTTTAAGAGTAGTTAATATATTTTTTAAGTGTGCACACTCCCGAATGTAAGGACCAAGAGAGTAGTAAGCGAGGAAGTAAGGAAGGAAGGAAAGAAGGAAAAAGGCAGGGAAAGATCATAGGGAGCATGGAAGGGTAAAATATAAAAGGGATGGAAAGGAGGCAGAAAGCAACAGAGTCTTGAGGTAGGGTGCAGAAAGAAGATAGGAATGTTGAGAAAAATGATGACAGGAAATTAAAAACGGTGGAAAGAAGTAAAGAAGGAAGCCAGATGGAAGAAAGGGAGGAGGAAACAGCAGAGGAAAGGAGAGAAAATGACCGTATAAGCAATTTGTTTTAAGAGTTGGGTGTGCAGCGTCTTTAAGCTGAGCTGAGGTGTGGTAATGCTCACATCCTGGGTGTCTCAGGCAGATAAAGTTGTCAAGGAAAAAGGCCAGACCCCACGCAGCCAAGAGGGACCCTGCCAATGCTAACATGAGCAGCGCTAAAGGGACACCTAGAAACCCTCCTAACTCAAAGGAAATTAGACCAGTAAGACTCACAGGGAGGAGGAGAATAAGCTTGTCATTTAGGATTGTCTCAGAGGGAGGGATACAAATGGAAGTGACTCGGAAGTGACTAATGAAAAGGAAGTATGGAAGGCAATGACAGGAGGAGGAGAAAGGGAAATGAACAAGGGGAAGTGATACAAAGGAAATGAAGAAAACAGAGAAGAAAGGAGGGGAAAGTAAGAATAAGGAGGCCACATCTACTAATGATTCTCTGGATCTCGTCTGCATTTCCCGTCATGTCCCCAGTTTCTTTCTTTTTCCTTCTGTGAGAAGCCCGAAATAGAAAGTGATACAGACGGCATTGTGGCAGCTTACTCTGCTTCTCCTGTCCCTGGATTCCTTTCCCTGGCCACTGGCCCCCTCCCACACAAAACATAAACAGACACTGAACATGGAGCCAGTGAATACACACACACACACACACACACACATATCATCAGCAGAGTCAGGCTGTCAGAAATCAAGGCTTGCAGAGAGATTGGAGGTGTTATGACACTTTACCTCATTACATTTTCCCAGGCTGTTGTGAATGTTGCAGCAGCACTGTCAACCAAAGCAAAGACCTGTCTGAAGCATATGGTGGACACACGCCACCAACAGGTTCGCATATTCACAGTGCAGCATACAAATTTAGATGAATCTTTTGCTTTCATGTAAGTTTGAATTTCATGTTGCTGTGTTTTTTGTTTTAGCTTTGTGAGTTTGTGTGTGTGTGTGTGTGTGTGTGTGTGTGTATGAGGGGGAGAGGGGGGTTACCTAGGCAGGTTTAAAGCTTGCTTCCCTCAACGCACACAGAAACCTTGTAAACCCAGATAACTTGGATCATTGCCTGCGTGTGCAGCTCTCAGTACTTCATCTGGGACCCAAAATGTAATTGCATCTGGGGCTAGTGGTGAGGTAACACATCCCTGTTCATCCTAACATCTTACACAAGTAAAAAGAAAGACACGTTTTTGTCTGTTTTCACCCGAATTCCTAAAATGAATGACTATCCTCCAGACTGTGGATCCTCTGATAAGTTGATCAGCGTTTCGCTGCTCTCTGGAGAGCAGCACAGAGCCTTGGGCTGTATCAGAGCAGCTGTGTAGCTCATCTGTTTCCTCTTCTCCCTGCTGATCCTGATCCCTTTGTAATCCACCCGCACCCAAACATAGCTGAAGGCCTAGGACACCAGTGTACAGCAGAGACACACACGTATCACAAACATCCACACATATTTAAAAGTGCTAGCAGACACACTGCTAGAGTACAAATATGTACTTGTCCATGTTGGCTTAAAAGTTAAGACTGAAAGTTTGGTCTTGACCAGCAGTTAATAGCTGTCCTGGAGCTTTGAGAAAACTTTATCTGGGCAGGAGGATCATGCAATGTGATCAAAAGCTTCAGAACAGCTTTTAAACACACCTTGAGATGATGAACAGCAAACTCTAGTCAAGATGATTTATTAAAGTGTCTCTGCCGTTAGTAGTTAAAGTGTCTCTGCCGTTAGTGGTTAAAGTGTCTCTGCCGTTAGTAGTTAAAGTGTCTCTGCCGTTAATGGTTAAAGTGTCTCTACTGTTAGTGTCTCTGCCGTTAGTAGTTAAAGTGTCTCTGCCGTTAGTAAAGTGTCTCTGCCGTTAATGGTTAAAGTGTCTCTGCCGTTAGTAGTTAAAGTGTCTCTGCCGTTAGTAAAGTGTCTCTGCCGTTAGTAGTTAAAGTGTCTCTGCCGTTAATGGTTAAAGTGTCTCTGCCGTTAATGGTTGAAGTGTCTCTGCCGTTAATGGTTAAAGTGTCTCTGCCGTTAGTAGTTAGTGTCTCTGCCGTTAGTAAAGTGTCTCTGCCGTTAGTAAAGTGTCTCTGCCGTTAGTAGTTAAAGTGTCTCCGGCGTTAGTGGTTACAGTGTCTCTGCCATTAGTAGTTAAAGTGTCTCTGCCGTTAGTGTCTCTGGTGTTAGTAGTTAAAGTGTCTCTGCCGTTAATGGTTAAAGTGTCTCTGCCGTTAGTGTCTCTGCCGTTAGTAGTTAAAGTGTCTCTGCCGTTAGTAAAGTGTCTCTGCCGTTAGTAAAGTGTCTCTGCCGTTAGTAGTTAAAGTGTCTCTGCCGTTAATGGTTAAAGTGTCTCTGCCGTTAGTAGTTAAAGTGTCTCTGCCGTTAGTAAAGTGTCTCTGCCGTTAGTAAAGTGTCTCTGCCGTTAGTAAAGTGTCTCTGCCGTTAGTAGTTAAAGTGTCTCCGGCGTTAGTGGTTACAGTGTCTCTGCCATTAGTAGTTAAAGTGTCTCTGCCGTTAGTGTCTCTGGTGTTAGTAGTTAAAGTGTCTCTGCCGTTAATGGTTAAAGTGTCTCTGCCGTTAGTGTCTCTGCCGTTAGTAGTTAAAGTGTCTCTGCCGTTAGTAAAGTGTCTCTGCCGTTAGTAAAGTGTCTCTGCCGTTAGTAGTTAAAGTGTCTCTGCCGTTAATGGTTAAAGTGTCTCTGCCGTTAGTAGTTAAAGTGTCTCTGCCGTTAGTAAAGTGTCTCTGCCGTTAGTAAAGTGTCTCTGCCGTTAGTAGTTAAAGTGTCTCTGCCGTTAATGGTTAAAGTGTCTCTGCCGTTAATGGTTAAAGTGTCTCTGCCGTTAGTAGTTAAAGTGTCTCTGCCGTTAGTAAAGTGTCTCTGCCGTTAGTAAAGTGTCTCTGCCGTTAGTAGTTAAAGTGTCTCCGGCGTTAGTGGTTACAGTGTCTCTGCCGTTAGTGTCTCTGCTGTTAGTAAAGTGTCTCTGCCATTAGTAAAGTGTCTCTGCCGTTAGTAGTTAAAGTGTCTCCGGCGTTAGTGGTTACAGTGTCTCTGCCGTTAGTGTCTCTGCCGTTAGTAGTTAAAGTGTCTCTGCCGTTAGTAAAGTGTCTCTGCCGTTAGTGGTTAAAGTGTCTCTGCCGTTAGTGGTTAAAGTGTCTCTGCCGTTAGTGTCTCTGCCGTTAGTAGTTAAAGTGTCTCTGCCGTTAGTGTCTCTGCCGTTAGTAGTTAAAGTGTCTCTGCCGTTAATGGTTAAAGTGTCTCTGCCGTTAGTGTCTCTGCCGTTAGTAGTTAAAGTGTCTCTGCCGTTAGTAAAGTGTCTCTGCCGTTAGTAGTTAAAGTGTCTCTGCCGTTAGTGGTTAAAGTGTCTCTGCCGTTAGTGGTTAAAGTGTCTCTGCCGTTAGTGTCTCTGCCGTTAGTAGTTAAAGTGTCTCTGCCGTTAATGGTTAAAGTGTCTCTGCCGTTAGTGTCTCTGGTGTTAGTAGTTAAAGTTTCAAGCAAGCAAAAATAGATATTTTTCTTTAAAATCGCTCATTAAAGTGATTGAGACAATGGAAATCCAGCGTGGTGAAAAGTTAGATTTATTTTCTATACATATTTACATAGCCTGCCTATAAGTTGAATTGAAATTATGTCATAGAATAATTTTCAATTATCTTTGAGATACCATGTTAAAACCAAATCATTTCATGAATAGAAAATACAGTAGGTAGTTTTAAGTAAAAAAAATCTTAAAATGAACTTGAAATTTGATTGTTGATTATTCCTGCGCACCACCAACCTTTTGAGACCATAGAGAAAACCTATTTTTGGGACAGGGCACAAATCCTGTTAAAAATAAATAAACCTTTATTATGGTTCATCTGCTTCAAAGATAAAATAGCAATAGCAAAAATCTACTTTTAATGCTTCCTAGGCCTGGAATTGAACAGATTTTAAAAGCTTTATAAACTTAGTAGACTTCTGCAGAAATATTATATGTCACAGTAATACTGCAGTAGAAGTACAGTATATTCATCATTGATTGTTATGTTTCTCCACTGCAGTCACTATGTAAACATAAATGTTGCTAAACCAACTCTTTCGCTCCTGCAATATTCCCTCACTGTCCTTAAACACATGCATACTTTCACATAAATCACAGTATACCCATACTGCACACATCAACATTATAGTTATTGACACAACACAACATGGTCCGCTGAGTGGGCAATGCAGAACGGTATCCATCTTTGTAGAAGGGCATGGAAATGTCAATGCCCCTCGGCTAGCTAAAGAAAGTCAATCATTCAGGGTCTCACACAGTGAAGGATGACAAACACAAAGAGCCTTTCAGCAAAAACCTTTGTGTGACAAACATTTCCATTTCAAAGCCTCCATTTTAGAGGATGTCATGTCAATTTATTTTTACATAATGTTGGCTGTGGTTTGAAGGCAATTAGGCGAATGTAAAAAGGGTGACCAGATCTGTCACTGCTCTTGGTTGATAAGGGGGCATACTGGTAATAAGTGTGTTCGTTAGAACATTGTTTCTCAATGTGTGTGTGTTGTTGTAGCATGTGTGTTGCATGAATGTGTGTTTTCTTCCATGGAGCTGGCAAAAATTTCTTCCTCTGTCACATTAATATTGTCCCTTCGTGCCCTCCATCCCACCCTGTCAGATGTGAAGTCTCTGGGTGGCATTTACTGGTTCAAAGGTTCTCAGTGTAATTGATCAGACTGCTGTTTGATCTGTACGTCTGGCATTTAGTCTACAGAGAAAAATGTGCTTTTGCAGTTTGTTAAGACAAACTGGCTGGCTTTCAAAAGTCCATGTCTGCCACCAACAGAAGTTTGGTGTGGAGATTTCCTTCACTCATTTTTCATCCTCTATTTGCTTATCTGTACATGTGTACTTCCAAAATAAATCAACACACTTCTGCTGCATTTGTCCAGAAATGCACATTGTTCTGTAAATGTATGCACAATGACACCTTTGGAATTTTTCTTTAAATATTTCCTCATTAAGGATTTTATTTCTCTCTATAACCATTTTTTGTCTCTTCAACTTTTTGCATCATGGCTGTTCATTTTGTTTCTTCACCTAATAAACAGATTTTTGTTTGGAGTCAATGCTATAAGACATTTTACAGAAACACTATTCCCACTACTTCAGATGTTTCCCTCAAATTACTCTACAAAAAACAGTCAGATGCAGAACTGAATTTCAATGCTCCCAGACAACCTGTTAGGTTGACAGGAAAATGGCTGCAATCCTGACCCTCTAAATAGATGTTTCTAGTAGTTTTGGCATTCATAATCAGCAGCCTGCATCTCTACTTCCTCTCTGTTGCACATAGCAAACACCTAATCAAAGGAATAGCAATCATTTAAAATCACAATAAGAATAAGCCTTTTAAGACTGGTGCACAGAAAAGTGTAGCTATTTTTGTGTCAAAGCCGAAAACTGTCAGGAAAAAAAAAAAATGTCAAATACATTTCACTTTGATATTTCTTTTATTTATGTGTAAATGCTTGTGAGTGTTTGGCTTAAAAAACATTTGCAAAATAACTTACACTTACAAAATCAAAAGAATGACCAAATAAAAGAATTTTCCTTATTTTCCACGAAAAGCTCTGAACCAGTATTTATTTCACTGTTTGAAGAAAAGTCATCTTCTCTTAGCTTGCAAAATGTATTATCAGTGATTAATAGGTAACTTTTTCACCAGTAAGTGCACCCAGCAGTGATGTCACAGTGTACTCGTACACATATGCATCACTGTAGCAAGGTCAAAACACTGGATATTCAGGGGAAATTAAAGTCCCAGACAACTTAAAATTTTCAGTATTCCTTTTTAGCATCAAAGATCAGAAAAAATCAGCTTTGATTTACATGGACCAAGTTACCCACCGCAGTCAGTCTGATTCGAACATTGCTTAATCCCAAAGATAACAAAGAAATATAAGTAATCTATGTGAAGAAGCCAAAACTGATATTTGTGTCTGTTTTTTTTTTTTTTTAAATAATCCATAGACATCCCAAGAGTCTCACATTCACTTAAATTCCTGCTATGTGATTTAAACCGAATGTCTTTTATCTAGAAAGCCACTGTTTGCCTGGATCCTGGCTCATTATTTGAGCTCAGGCTGTTCTCCATTCTCTCATTCTTAAAAGTAAAATGGCCTGTATCTGATGTATAGTTTGCAGTATTAGTTTGCTGTAGGCTTGACAGAGTTTGACCTTTTCAATAATCACGTCCTTCCTAACAATGCAGGATATGATGTGAAAATTATAGAATGGGACATTCCCTGATGTGGAACCATCCCATACTCTTTATGGCATCGTTATTAGACCACTAAAATAATATACCATGTTTTAATGCATGCCAGTCCTTGGCTGAAATATCGATTTCTCTCTCCAAGCCTTTATTGCCCTTTGAGTCGACTCTCTTTCTCTGCTGGACTCTTCCTGGCTAAACCCATAAGGATTCATAGCCATGAAATTGCTGATTGCTGTTGAGGTCTCATTTATAAAATGGAGAAAGAGCTGTTTACTTTTTATTTGGCCAACATTCACAATCTCTTTGGCTGGGGTGGGAATTGAAAGTGTAAATCCCACTGTTATAGAGTAGAATAAGACCCTCCAGAGGTAGCAAAGTCAGAAACAGAAGGACAGGACTGTGGAGTTGGTCTTGGACTGGATGTTGACCATACAGGTAATAGGAATGAAATTTGATTTATTGAATAAAATAATCCCTAAAGGGAAGCGGAGAAAGGCTGGCCCAGGGCCTTCTCCCACCTGCTTTCTGATTGCTGATATCTCTTTCCCTCTCTCTGTCTCTGTCTCTGTCTCTTTCGACGTCCCTTTTCAATTATTAATACCCCGGTTTTGACACATGCCTACACTAAGCCTCCAGATATTCTGTCAAACGACACCACCCCCAGTTTGTCTGGTTGCTGCCTCACTATCTTCCCCCATATTCCTGTCCATGTCCCCATCCTCCATCCTCAAATTCACCACCTCTGCTCAGATAAGACACAGAGACAGATGGGGATACACACCAAGAGCAGGTCACTATCAGACATTCCCACCCAATCTTTTTTTTTTTTATACAATCAGTGGTAAACCACATTTAAACCACCATTTCATACTTGTGTCTTCTCTGCCATTATGATAACCACAATAGTTTTTCACATTCATTTACTGCTTCTGCTGACAGATTCAAATGAATAATGTCGGAGAAGCTAGTAGCATCACTAGTGTGTTAGCTGCACCCAGCAATTACCACAGTGGCTGGCACCTGTTTATGCCCCCATCCATTTCTCTGCCAGCATATAAGTGGAGCACTGCTCTCCTCGACTCCCTGGAGACTGTACTAGTGCCCAGGCCCAATTTTGTTTTACTGGGGAGTGAGCCAGCAAGTGATGGTCACACACACATACAAATGCAGAAATACATGCACACACACTGCCACCTGCATAAGTTGGATGCTTCTCTCATTAAACCGGTTGGGCAGTGTGGACTTTGAGTGGACATGCCTGCTGTGCTCTGGCCCTTATTGGTCTGTTTGAGGAGAGGAAAGCATACATACACAGATACTGTCGTAGCTATGTAGTACACTGTGGTACTTATCTATTTTTATAAAAATCTGTTATTTCGATTTATGATGAAAGCCACAGGAAAGTTCCCCTCCACTCAAAATGGTTTTGGTAATTACTGCTTCATTTAGAGAGGATCTTTAACTCTAGACCTTGACAGTAGTAGTTTAACAAAAATACTCAGCCCTTTCAGTTGCATCTTTCATATGACCACCTGTTATCTTGTGGAAACAGCTGCATACTCAGTGATATCTCCATAACCACCAAGCTAATCTCAAACACTGATGAAGACTGGGCTGAAAGTTACAGAAAAAAAAATTGTTGGTCCAATCCTATCCAAATCCAGTTCCTGGATCTCGATCTCATCAAACTCACAAAGGTCTGAAGAAAATTGGGAAATTTTTTATTTATTTATTTTAAAGATTGATTTGGTCAATATGTATTGACCATCTTTGTGTTTACAATTCTTCAAATGTCTGTGAACCTGCAGAAGTCTACAATGCCAGCTTCTTGGTTCTTGTCATAGATAATATCTGTCTGCCTCTTGCGGTTCTTCTAATAGCTGATGTTCAGAACTGTACTGTATTGACCCCATTGCTCCTAAAATCCACAGGGTGCTTAATGGCCAGATGCTGGCTCATATTAGGCTCAGTAGTTTTGTTTTTTCTTGTATCAAACAGCTGTACTGGCAACCTGCTCATCTGCTGTGTAGAGGGAGGGATATTTTCAATGTCTATCCTTCATCATACAGCAGATTTCAATTACACAGACTTCTTGCAAGGTTGATTCAGGGATTTTTATTTATGTAGTCATATTTAATATCATTACTTACACTGTAAATCTGAAATTACAGCGGTTCAGATGTTTGGTATGTTAAATATAGCAATAGTCAGAAAGTGGTGTATTTTCACCACACCGAAAAAAAAACCTTGAACCAAAATTTTCTCACTCAGCTGTTGTGATTGCATTGTGAGGATTGGGATACCAGCTTTAGTTTTAATGATTTTGCCCCCAGGCTCAGATCAGGCAGACAAATATAGTTAGCATTTTTAATTGAAAGGAGAACTCTCACCCCTGCATCGCTGCTGTGAAATATGTGTATGTGTCTATGTGTGTTGATTTCCATGTGAGTGGATATATTGCTTTTATACCTGGCTTCATTTTCAGATTGGGCCTAAAGCATTTGTGTATCTGGTCACTTTTGCATATTAAAATGGACACAGCTTTTGTTGCAAAAGACAGCTGGTGCATCAGCCTGTGAAGTTGGAAGCTCATCCAGCTCAATGTCCTCCTGAGCCTCATCTCCCCTCCACCCCACTCTGCACTCTCCCTCCCCTCGTGGCTCACGTTTGACAGCAAAAACTGCAGCACGTCCTGCAAACACATTGCAATTAGCATTATGCGCTTCGCTGCACACCAAACCACTCAATGATGAAGCTCAATCAATTCACTTTAATTATAACTTTCTCTGAAACACCTCTAATCTCTTCACAAGTTTGATCTCTTAGGGATTTGTTCAGTAACAAGCTGTGGCAGGTAGCTATTTGGAAAGTTCTGTTTGTGTGTGTGTGCGCATGCACACGTGCATGTGTGTGTTTATCTAACCTGACTCGACTCTCTGTCTCTTCCTCCCCAGACATTGATGACTGTCAGTCTAATCCATGTCAGAATGGAGGAACCTGCATCGATGAGATCAACTCCTTTGTCTGTCTTTGTCTGCCCAGCTATGGTGGAGCTACTTGCGAGAAAGGTAAAGATGTTGACCAAAACACTGCTTTCTCATTTTACTCATTAGATCAGTTCCTTAAGGATTATATATTGGGTGGAGGCAGCATGGAGATGGAGGAAAAGACAATGGAGCAGTGTGGAAAGAGGACTATGAGGAGGTGGAACAGGAGAATAAGAGCAGGATGTGGAGACAAAAAATGGTAATGGACAGCAATGGGCTTAATGAGGATGTCTAAATCGAGACAGAGAAGGTGGGAAAGGGGGGATAAGGATATGAATGTAGACAAAGATGAAGAGGAGAAGACAGAGGGGGATAGTGAGACCCAGTGGAATAATGTATCGCTTATGTACAGAACACCTGTGTCCAGCTGGTTTCAGCCCTCATTACCGGAATTCCCCTGTGAGACAGGGGCCGTGAATGAGGCTGTTTACAGATTGCATGTTACATGAAATCATCACCGAATGTCTCTGCAAAACTGAAAAAAACCCCACTGAGCTAACATTGTATTACTAATAAAAAAAAAACCTTGATTGTTAAAGAGAATTGTTTTTTAAAAAGTCTGATCAGTCTAAACTGATTTTCAAGTTGATTCTATGTCCCGATGCATCCAAATATTTAATGTTTTCTTCTATACAAGGAGATGTTTGTCACTGCAAGTTAAGTTTACCTGCAGGTCTAAGTAAGCAAGGTTTTGTAATTGTTAATGTCTCTATCTAGTTATAGGAAATGAAGAGAAAACGTGGAGAGTGTACATGAGCAGCCAATTATGTGTTAACATCCCTCCCAGCAAAAAGCAGTTATACTATCTGCAGCTGCAAATTTATTTTATAAGCACTTTAATAAAAACAACTAAAATTGACCAAAGAGCTGTACAAAATAAAAAACATAAAATGAAACAGGAGTAAAAAGCAACACCATAAACTATAAGACAGATAAAATCAAAATAAATAAGAAATAAATAATGTCAGCATCTTAGATTGTGTCAAAGGCCATTGAGAACAGGTGGGTTTTAAGAAGAGATTTTCAAACAGCCCTCAGCTATCCCAGCTCTCTTTGGGTGAAAGACAGGGGTACACCCTGGACAGGTCACCAGTCCATCACAGGGCCACATAGAGACAAACAACCTCACACACTCACACTCACTCCTATGGGCAATTTAGAGTCACCAATCAACCTGACATACATGTTTTTGGACTGTGGGAGGAAACCAGAGTACCTGGAGAAAACCCACACAAGCACAGGGAGATCATGCAAACTCCACACAGAAAGGCCCCTGATGAATTTCGAACCAGGAACCTTCTTGCTGTGAGGCAACAGTGTTAATGACCCATCCAAATAAAAGGAGCCTGCACTGCTACAGCTATTTTTAAAAGCTTATTTTTAGTCAGATCTTTTTATCTTTTATTTTTAAAAATATGATGTAATAATGAATTTAAGCACAGATGATGCCCAACATTTTTCTGCAGCCCTTGCCCAAAATCTAAACAAGGGATGTGCAGTTGTCTCTATGCAGAGTGTCAGACAAAATCCATAGAAAAGAGTTCGTCTTCTAACTATCAGTGTGATGACTGGATTATATAAACTATGCATCAGAAATAGTAGAATTAAATTGTAAAACATAAAAAGAGGACATTAGCTTAGATGGAGAGTGCTGGGGAAGAGGATGGCGACTACTGTGTATTATACAAAACCAAGACAAGTTCTGCTGGTCCAGCTTGACCTTTGACCACATCTCTCAGAAGAGCTGTGATTTGGAATATCTGTGTTTTTTCTGGCTGTCAGTGTCTCCCTCTGGTTTTTACTGCCATGGCCTGATCTGGGACTGTGGACACAGCAATCAGTAGAGAGGGGAGAGAGTGAAGTGAATGATGCCAGAAAAGAATAAAGAAGGAAATTGGAACTACAGTAGTTTTAGCAAGATCAAGTAGAGAAAATGACGTTTGGAGAACAAGAGAAAAAAAACTAAACTCTACATTATCTTTCCATTTTGTTGCTCGTTCACACAAATCAACCTCTGTCTTTTTAAGCTGTCGTATTTGTGTTTGAGTTGAACTCATGGAAATGCTTTTTGTTTCCTCATCCAGTTTACTGCCTTTGTTTACACCTATGTGCTACCATCAGTTGCTAAAGTCTCTCACTTGAGGAATGGTGTACACGGATCTGGACACTTTCAAGCGTTTGTAGCTAAATTATATGAGTCGTGAGATGTAAATTAAGCCTGGTCATTTGAAATTGAAATGGGAGAACTTCCTGTGCGGTGAAAACAGTTGAATAATGTGTTTTGTGGCTCTGGTGGAGCTTTGTCAAGTGGAAAATAGCTCTGATTATGTTGTGTGGAGACCACACAATAAAAAAGAAAGCTTGACTTACAAAATGACATTGTGGAGTTTAATAAGGACATTTACTAGATAGTGAAGGTGTTACCAAAGATGTTATTTGTTGTATGATGGCAAATGTAATATCCAGTTATTTACAAGCCTGACCTCTATCAACAGTGGCATGTTCTGGCCTCTGTTACTTCAGTTTTGTTTTGCATGTTCGCCAAGTCATGAAGTTATAATATTTAATTGCTGGAGTGGCCCTTTAATCGTACAGTAGTCCAGATTCTAAAGTGCTCTTTTTGATATTTCCCCACAGTAAATGGTACATAGGTGACTACTTCTTGTGATTTGTCTCCGGTTGCGGTTGCCTCTTTAATATTCACGCCATGTGGTGCAGGTCATAAATAAGCAACCACATAAAAAGCTACAAAGAGTATAGAGTATATGACTTTGTACTGATACTAAGTATTTCAGTTTCAGGCAGGTTAAACATCACTTTAAATATACAGACTTTTAAAGATTTTTAAATTGAGGGAGATTATTAAGGTGTCAGACATAGAAACACTCCATTTCATAAGTATGAATTTTACAAACCTTCAGTATTGGGGAGAGAAAAAAGGTGAGATTTTGTTTTCACTCCCTTCTTTGATAAACATACACACAAATCATCATAGTATGTCTCTTGTTTGACATGCACTAGAGTTGTGTGCATGTTTTCTCTCCTGCATTGCTGCCTTCATGGCTGGTCTGATTGTGTAAATCTAAACTGAGTTTTTCTGTCGCTTTTATCTCTCGCCACGCCACGCTCGCAGAAATTTGGGATTCAGCTGTGAAAAGTACAATTCGCAACAGGCGTCACTCTGCCATTTCAGTGTGATCTCAGTTTGATATCTAGGCGGAGGTCTGAACTGAGACATGAACGGTGGAAATGAACTCATTCGTTCCACCGAGGCTTCCATCCATTTAAATGTCATCCAATTGGTCCCAGTCTCGCTGAAGTGGTCCAGCTCTCTCTGTCTCATTTGCTGTGTCAACTCAAGTCTGTGTGCATGTGTCTGTGCATGTTCAGGTGTGTGCGTTGTGAGCGAACAGTCTCAGATGCTGGGTAGATCCAGTCCATAGCTGGCTCCCTCTGGCCTGTTACCATGGTGATCCCATCTGAGAGTCAATAATAGTCAGTTGACGAGGCTGAGGTCGTCCAGTGAATGTGAGAGAGATGAGGAAATGCCTTGCTATTATCCAGTTTTTTACAATTATAATTACATTTTCACTGTTTTTTATTATTATCAATGATTTTGGTATAAAACATGTCTTTGTCTGTATCACACTGAATGAATTAGAGATTAATTATATTTTTCTGTCATTAGCAAACATTTCAACAGTGATTCTATTATTTTAATAATCAGCACTCCACTTACATCAATGCAAAACAACTAAACACATCTTTGTGCACATCAGTAATAAAGGGATATTTGTTTAAAAGAATAGGCAGCTGTGATTTAAGCAAAAAAGACATCAGTCAGTTGTTTCACTCTCATCTCATCCCAGCATTGAAACAGACTGTTGCGTCTGTCCTGCTGTTTTTTGGATCACTGCCTAATCAACAGAAGCAGAAACCAAATCTTCCTCAGCCTGACTGAAGTGAAATGTGATGTGGAAAGCATTAGCTAGTTCCTTCTCATCAGCTTCTTTCCTCTACTCTGAGAGTTTATTCATCATTCACTCTGTGATTTGTTTCCCCCTCAGTCCTTCTAGGGAGAAAAACGATGTAATATATACGGGTGAGTGTGTGTGTGTGTGTGTGTGTGTGTGTGTGTGTGTGTGTGTGTGTGTGTGTGTGTTTTTTACTTTGCTATTCCACTACTGTAGACACCTCTGTTTCATGTTGCCTTTTCTCTCCCTACCTTTCTACTGTCATTCCCTGCACTTCTTGAAATCTTTTTGTGCCTCTCATCTCTGGTGCACCGCAGGAGACTTTGTCACATTCTGTGAGAGTGTGTGTGTGTGTGTGTGTGTGTGTGTGTGTGTGTGTGTGTGTGTCTGTGTGTCTGTGCGTGCGTGTGTGTGTGTGTGTGCGTGTATCTAGGTGTGTCGCCGCGTGAGTGCGTTTGTGCCAGTGGGTCTGTTTGTGCAGTCTGCTGTTTCTCTGCGACTCTGTGCGTGGATGTTTGTGTGATGCATGTGTGTGAGTTAGAGTGCTTTCAGCTAACAGACCTTTACACAGGCACCAAGACACACACAGATTCATATCTTTTATGAGGACTCTCACTGACATAATGCATCACTTAAAAACCTAAACAGAGAACAGCCCAGCCTGGCTGTAACCTTAGCCCCCAAACCGGGTCTAAATCCTCAAGGAGCCCTTTGAAAAAAATGAGCACCAGAAAAGCCCAGAACTGTAATTGGTCTCCACAAAGTCAGAAGTATAAAACAAATGCAACACATTTCCCCTGTTTCTTTTTACTTTAGTGGCACACACCCAGTATTTGCCACACACACACACACACAAACAAACACCCTTGCACCCTTCCAACTATCAAAAGTTTTCTCTCATCTCTGGTTATTCAGCAGCAGCTTAGATGACAGTCTAACTCTCAGACTCCAAGCAGTAAAATTACAGCAGGGTGCAAAAATTCATAGTTACAGGAAATGGGGTTTCTCTCTGTGTTTCATAATAAAAGAAAAAAAATAATGGAAACAAAAAGCCAGTGTTAAAAGGATTGTGTAGCTAAATAATGCCAAGGTGTCTGGCTGCTGATCTGTGAGCAATGTGTTTGCCTCCACCCTGAATTGGAAGCAATGGCCAGTTAGGAGTTATATGCATTTCATCCATCTTCTCAAACACCCCTTCTGTTTCAGAATTAGTTTCCATGCACCACATCATTAATGTGTTTGTTTCTTTGAAAGCTGTGCTACATTTCCCACTAGGCTGCACAATTACAGGCAACTATGACTGACAGCTACTTGTTGAGCACAGGCTAACACACAGGCTAACATGCCAGTGAGTTTACCCCAGAAGTGTGTTGGTGAAGTTTGCAGCCTTAAGAAAGTGCGATGAGACCATTATACAGCACAACTATCCATTGAAGCCAATATAAATCCAGTGTAAGTCAAACTGTTCCAGGCAGGAAGCTCACCAACGTCAGACACATTGTCAGACACACACAATACATATGCATGCGCTGGCACAGTGCAGGTGAATCTAGGACCGACAAATACAAGGACTGGGTTTGGGTAGTGTCAACGCCAACAGCAACACCAGTGCTGCAGATTGGAGGCAGGCAGCAGACGATGTAGCCTACACACTGAGACTAATGAGGAGGAGAGGAGACTGAGCTGACTAACAGCAGTAGGAAGTGCTTCAGAAAGCACCAGATGCAGTCCTTCTGTCACTCTGTCACCACACAGTCTTTACACTGTCTTTTCCACTTTCATGCTCTGCTTTTCTCCTCATGCTTGCATGTTCTTTTGCTTATAGGGAACATGACTTACTTGTAATTTAGATTCAGTAGGGGTAGATATTGACTGATGTTGGCAATAAGTTGCACATTACAGAAATGTGGGCATATTGAGTTTTAACAGCCCTTTTAAAACAGCCCATCTCTAAGAAATATGTCCACACTGGACAATTCTCCCTGTCACAATTTACGCCTAATGCCAACAGTCAGTCACTTAGTGTTAGTGAATGACATTGTGTGTCATTTATCTAGGGCATTGAACTTTCATGCAGGAGAATTTGCATCCAATCACAGAGATGCATTAGTGTATGTGTTTTTATTATACTACATCAACAATATGCCCCAACCTCAAGTAAGTTATACTTGTTTAGTTGTCTTAATGATTACAGTGATAAACATGCGGTTAGGTTTAGGGAACAATTGTGGTCATACCCTGATCTCACACCTGACTTCTTCCTTTGCTCCTGTCGGAACAGCTACGTCTAAACGAGGGCTCAGATTTTTTTTTTTTTTTTAATTAAACATATGTCATTTTGACGAACTTTGTGGATCAACTGGTGCTGTTCTTGTTGGGAACAAAATGTGGACTGAAATGTTATCTGGCTATTTGTATTTTGGTTACCCAGAATACTAGGCAATAACTTTTGAGATGGATAAAGAATGTGTGGAATAAAAATTGTGATATTTCTGCTTCAGCTCCATCAATTTAGATTTTTTTTTAAGCCATCTGAGTTCGACAACTTTGCTTTTATGCTTCCCCACTCTGTCCCTGGCAGTGCTGTGGCTGACTAAACTAGCGACTCAGCAGAAAGCTGGGCTCAAAATTAATTTTTATGCATCCTCTGGGTCTGTAGAAGCTATTAATGCTAATGAAGATTCATGTATTCTAATAACATGTTGAGAGGGACACTTGCCAAGACTGAGAGGAGTGGGAACTGGAGCGTCTTGGTTTACCTCGTGCCACAGCGGTCTCCTGAAGAATGAAACAGGCACTAAACACACTCGCAGGCAGATACACACACAAAGTATCCCTGAGTGTTTGCCTAAGCCTGAGAGAAGCTATTTGAATGGAGTAACAGCCAGGCATCTATCTCACTCCATATGCTATTGTGTTCAACACTTGCCAATTCTCTCTCCAAACAGGAAAGCTGGAGAGATGAGGGGAGTAATTCATTCACATTCAAGGTGCTTAATTAGAAAATGCTCCTAAAGCAACTGTCTCCTCCTCACTAGAAGGAAGTTTAGTCAGAAGAGAAAGAAACATCGAACTAAACAGAAAAGGAAGAAAGGGAGCATCAGAGCAGATGAAAACAGAAAGAGATGGAGGGAGAGAAGAGGAGCTGTTCCCCTGCTGTGTATTAATCAGCATTTCTGACAGAGAGGTGTGCTTCTGTTCATCCTCTGGCCGATATCCCCAAGAAAACTGTACAGGTCCTCTGATAGCAAAGTTATGAAGCGTAGCTTGTACTATAGCACTCCCTTTTGTATTTCATTTGCTTTTGTTCTGCAGTTCATTTCACACCCCAAGATGTTTTCAACCTTTTTAGTACCTCAAGAATTTTAAACTTTGAATAACAAGAATAACAGTGCTACAGAGGTTTCCACTGTCACCTTACAGCAAGGAGGTTCTAGGTTCTAATCCCACCCAACCTTGGGGTGTTTCTGTGGGTGTTCTCCCTGTGTCTGGGTGAGTTTTATCCAGGTACTACAGCTTCTTCCCACAGCCCAGTCACATACAGGTTAGGATAGCTGGTGAGTCTAAATGTGTCTGTAGGCTGTGTGGCGATCTGGCCAGGATGTACCCTACCTTTTACCCAAGTTGGGAATGGCACCGGCCGATATAATTTTCAATACTAGAAGAAAATATGTGCAACTGAATTCCCAACTAATCTATAAAGTCTCCCTACGCACCTCTGCAGGTCTCCAACTTTCATGAAAACATCAGACAGTCTCAGCAGTTATCTACTAAGATAAACATGAGGACTCTGCCTTCCTATTGTGTGCAAAAACAAATCTATTTTAGTTCTTTGTCGATCTAATCTGTGTAATCTTTGCTTTCAGATGTGGTGGAAACACAAACACAAATATGCTAAAGGAATAATGTTGTTCTAGAGTGCAGTTCCTCTGGCTCCTGGTAATCTCATTAAACTGACTTTTTTATTGACTCGGGGTGGTTAGCAAACAGTTAGCAAACAGATGGCTATTAACACATCAGATCTAGCAGAGCAACATTAGCATTCATTCAAAGCTGTGTTTCTGGTCACTTAATATACTATATGTCCCCTTTGATTGGAGCTTTAGGGAACTAGTTTGACTCTCCACTTACTCCTCTACTATTTAGAACTCCGGTGCTCCAGTTTACAGTTGGTCCATCAGTTTTTTTTGTTTTTGCCAGAAACAGCTGCCTGCTTTTGTTGGAAACAGTGCTCACGGGAGCAGTGAGAAAGGATAAATAATAAAGTGTCAGGCTGTAAAAACAAAACAATGAGCTGAAAGATGCTATAAAGCAGGGAAACTGCAGAAGCAGGTGAGGATTCTTTGTGGATTTGTAACTACAAGCTGCCCCTTTCACATGTAAATTCGTTTTCACAAAGATAGATGTTGCACACACACATAGATGTTTAGGAAAATGTTTATACCCTTTAAATGTACCTTTTTTTTTCACTAGTGACAAACCATACAGACATGCCTTAGCTTTGTCCACCTACATGTTTACGTTACATTAGTCACACTCTAATGAGTCTGCGTGCTCGTTCTGTCTAGTCTAACACTGCAGAGGATGCAAATAATGAACATTAATGAAAAGGGAATATGTGCCAGCTATGCGTTCAGTCTTTAATTTATATACTGCTGAAACACATAAACTGGACTATATATGCATGCTGTGTGATTTTTTTCCTATTTGCCGTTAAGCTGTAGACTGCCCTCACTTTTACCTCTGCCTCCTCCATCAGCATTCATCTACCAAGAGACATCTATGGGCTAATTATGCGGAATGATCCTTCAGACTGGCATCAGTCATTCGGGTTGCTCTCTGTAGCTGTTACTGTAACATCCATTACTCCTAATTGTGAGAATCACACTATTAGGATGTTCCATTAATCAGCATTGCATTCGTAATAACCATTAATAATTCCACAGCCATTTGCACATTCCCCGCATATTCTCACCTTTTGTTGCTGGCTGTCAGTGGATTCTCCCTCATCTCCCCCTCTTTCTCACTTACTTCCTCTCTCTCTCTCTGGACTGCTGTCATCTGCCCTCGTGCAAATGGCACGCTGAGCTGTCAGCCTTCAAAGAGTCACACAGGGAGGAAGCAAAATGGCAGCACACATGCACAAAGGCAAACACACGCCGTTTCATCATGCAGGGGATCTAAAAAAGCCGAGCAGCAGAAATATCACTTGGTGATGTGGATAAACGACCCAATCAGTCAGCTGGAAGTCTACGGCCTTTTATACCCTAACTGACGTTCACTAACGTCTGTGGGAATATTAATCGCTGAAACAACCCCCCTACCCCTGTCTTTGTCTGACTGAGGGAAAATGGGAACAAGAAGACAACTTGAATAATGTCTAAATATTTGAAGAGGCTGATGTGATGCTGGGCTTTGAGTCTCACTGTCAGCGTGTGGGAGAAGGAATCAGCAGAGACTAGGTTGAAGATCAGAGACGGAGAAAACATGCCTGTTTATTTTTGATCTCTCCTTTTTTTCCTTTCTATCTCTGTCTGTGGCTCTGACTTTTTAATTTTCTCATCCTCATTCTGTGTTTTGCTGTATTTAATGCACTTAGTTTGTGTCTACCTTTAGTGTTTTTGTTGTTCTGGGGCATCAAATTTTCGATATACTGTATGTGTGCAAATCCCAAATAGAAAGTCTGCATTTCTGTGTCTAGTTCCTGTTTTAAAATCATCGGTAAAGGCTTTAGTGTGGCCACCAGTCCCTTTATACTCACACTTACACATGATTCTTTGCTGACTGCCAGTGTGGACCCCAGAGCATTAGCTGAGGGATTCAGTGAAGATAGGTATGTTTCATTAATACAGTACATGTTTGTGTGTGTTTCTCTCCCTCTCTCTTCCACACCAACCTGTACCCTGACTCTTTTGTCCCTGTTCCTGTGGATAACAACCCATTCTCCACCTCCCTCTGCCAAAATAGACACACTCCCAATGCTAATACAATGTACTTTGAGCAGGTAGCATCCAGGTCTGATGATAGGTCGAAAGAGTGGCAGTAATGAATCTGCACCTGTAAAATACTAACACCTGACTGAGTACTGCATCTGTAGTACTTTGAAGGAGAAATCTCTCCATTAAAGTCCTTTATCTCCATTTAACATCAGTCTGTTTTAGAAAATAACACAACAACAGCTTTTCTGGTTAAATCATGTCAGAGTTCTGGGGAGTGAGTGACTTTGGTCCAACAGCGCCAGAGAAAACTACACTAGCATCATTCTACATAAGCAGTTGTTGAGAGTGAAAACAGCCCAGTGTTGAAACATCACAGGAGGCAGCTTTGGTGGAGGCGTGTTGCTTCAGGTACTGCTGAGACATGAAAGATGATCCACAAAGTCCCATTTGAGCTATAGATCCAAGAGTTTGCAGGCTTATAAAACTCCAAAACACAGCATAGCATTTTATAATACTCTGTGACAGCATTTTACATCTCTGAAACTTGATCACGGTTATTTTATGATAATCACAAGATAAACAGCAGAACTGCAGACTTCACGCACTTTTCTGTCAGATGACCCTGCACTTTTTGCACAGGGCTTTCTTATGTTAGCACCCCCACTGTGCCATAGGTTGAGCCTCAATTAGTTCAGTGTCAATGAAATAAATTAGGTTGCGGAGTATACAGGAGTATTTCTAAGCAGGTATTCACAGACACACTCTATCTGCCATGTCTCTGCTATGTGGAGGGGCATGGCTGCAAAATGTACAATAGTTTAGATAATCATTATGTTTCATTTATACATATGACTTCAAAGCATTCCAGAAATGCTAAGTCTGCTTCTTTTTGTATTGTTTTTTGTCTTGGAGTGTGAGTATGTGTGTGCATGCAGTCATCAACTTATGCTGTGGTTTCCACACTTCTAGTGTCCTACACGGACTCTAACGACAATTGCACAGTCTGTATGTTCAAATGAAATATTAGCTTTTTAGTGCAACTGTCAATTTATAATAACTGTTTTCATACTCTGGTCTTATTAAGATTGTCAGCTGCAAAATCTACATTATACCTAATGCAAAATGAATCAGTTTGGGAAAAATGGCACATTATTACTGATGCAAAAATCTAAATGGGGATGGAAGAAGCACAGCAGACGTAGAGACAGCTTAAATTGCATATGTTGGGAAGTGGTTCCTACTTTACTGCAGGTTTTCAATTTATTAATGTTATTAATTTTTAATTTTTTTAGACATGTTATGAAGTTCACTGCAGATAACTGCTCCATTTTGTAATGTGCCCTCTAACAGGAGGAGTGATGTTAATGGAGTTTAGTCTTACATCTCCTGCTCTTAATCCTTTCTCTTTGTTAGCGTCATTAGTGAATATAAACAAATGTCTTTTCTTGAGATCTCAAAGCCTGTGAATTCCTGAACACACACAAAACACACAAAAAACATTCTCCTTTTATTAATCAGAGATGTTGAGCAGCTAAGGGTACTGTTTGTTAACAAGAGAAAGTGTTTTTACTCATCTTTATACAATGAAAACAGGTTTAGAATAAATCATCTTTACTAAAATATAAATCCAGTTCTTTCTATCAAGTGAGTGAAGTGGCTCACCCATAACAGACAGATACAGTAACACATCCACAATTAGGAGCAGATTAGATTCCCCGTTGTGCCTTGTGAAATGAGGTATATTCTAAAATGAAGTGAGCATGCACACGGCCCAACCCTGACCCAGGCTCACCTTGCTGTTAAGGGCTGACCAGAGAGCCACTAAGCCACCCAGAGGAAACTCAGAATGTTAAAATGGCTAATTGGCTTTCATGCCATTAGCGTGTTTCGAGGTCATCTGATTAAATCCCAAGTCTACCTGGAGGAATTTCAGAAAGCAAAGTAATGAAGCAATTCTCCACATTTACACTTACAGTAATCACCAGAGTGACTGCTCAGGAGACATTGTAAATTGGGGGTAGAAGTGAGAAGGCGACCCAGTAATCCCACTGATTATCAGAGCTGAAGTTCAAGAAGCACTCAGTGTTTGTGTTGGACTAACAAACAAACAAACTAATTGTCTAGGATGAGAACACAAGACCTGATGTTTTTTCTGTTTTTAGTTTTAAATAGAGGTAAAATGCTAAAATGCTTCTTATTGTATATTAGGGACCCAGCATGCATCTGCTAAAAGTAGTATTAAATAGAAGTACTAAAGCACAACACCGAGCTGGTAATGGGCCACTGCTGTAGTTTGTGTGTGTGAGACTACTGTATAAATCCTGTGTGGCCTGATGAATGACAGGAATATATTTTAATGTCAGTTTTGTCATATTTTTATGTGGTTGACATGGATTTATGTTCTCAAAATGTTTAAGGTGTAATAAACCTCATTTCGTATGCAAAGAACACTATGAAATATTGGACTTTAGTACTTTTTGTATACACATGAAAATCTTTGTGCGCATTCACTCTTCTTACAAGCAGCCAGCATTGTTAATCATTTGTGAATTACGTGTTAGTTACTCTGCCCACTTAGTAAAACTTAATCCCTGTTTGAATTGTTTCAATTTTTTAGTATTGAAGTGTGAGTACCATAATTTCATTTAGCCATAAGACTGTACATTTTTTTTACTGACTTTTAAATAACCTGTCCAGGGTGTACCCCTGCCTTTCACCCAAAGAGACCTGGGATAGGCTCCAGCAGATTCCTGTGACCCTGGTTAAAGGAATAAAGGGGTATAGAGGATGGATGAATGGACGGGCGGATGGATTTTTAAATATCCATTCTTTAAACATTTCTTATTTTACCCAAAAAGCCCAGAGTTCTCACGTGTTAAGTGTTGCTAATGTAGTCACACAAGGCCAAACAGTGCTGAATTGCACCAGAGCACCAAAGAGCATAAAACTGAATAGACACTGGCCTCCATACATTTCCCAGATATATTCAAGCATTACCTTGTTCGCTCTTAATTTCCCTCTCTCTGGGAACACGTTCAGCCAACGTGCTTGTCTGAATGGTTAAAAGGATACGCATTTACCTGGGTCTAATATTTGACATGACCTAGCTTTATGTTTACTGTATGAAACTTGACAAAGCAATGACCTAAGCACTAGATACAAGTGTATTGACACATGCTATTGCTGTATGCTGGAGACATTGTGAAGCTTTGGACCCGGAACAATTTTCTTTTACGTTGTGCGTACACTTTGCTCCCTGTCAGTACTTAAATGTCACTTTCACATTCACTGGAGGCATTTGTAGTGAATTTGCACAGCTTCACACCCAGCTAATGCACTGAGCTGCAAGACAAAATCTAGAAATATTCCATCCATCCATTATCTATACCCGCTTATTCCTTAACCAGGATCACAGGGATCTGCTGGAGCCTATCCCAGCTCTCTTTGGGTGAAAGGCAGGGGTCCACCCTGGACAGGTCACCAGTCCATCACAGGGCCACATAGAGACAAACAACCTCACACACTCACACTCACTCCTATGGGCAATTTAGAGTCACCAATCAACCTGACATACATGTTTTTGGACTGTGGGAGGAAACCAGAGTACCTGGAGAAAACCCACACAAGCACAGGGAGAACATGCAAAGTCCACACAGAAAGGCCAGGTTGAGAACCCAGGACCTTCTTGCTGTGAGGTATCAGTGCTAACCACTCATCCACCGTGCTGCCCTAGAAATATTCTGTATGTGAAATTAGCAAATATATTGTCTTGTAGTAGTCAGCGTAGTGAAAGCTCACTCCAAGAGATGAAATATAGCTTCACCTGAGGAAGCAGTCTTACTGTGACCCAGCACTTTGCATTTTGTGAAATGATGTTGCTGCAGTTCATAGCATTGAGACTTAAATGGCCCTGAACAACACTGTGAATGGAGGAGAGCTTAAGATTATGAGATGCACTTTTCTCTCAATGCAGTATGAAGGTTTTGAGGCCTTTATTTCTTATTACAGTCTAGAAGGGCTTACATAATGGACCTCTCTCCTTCCTTCCCCTCTCCTCCCTTTTCCATGGCCAAACTGCATCTCTCTGCATACTAAGCAGGGCCCCATACGGCCCAATTTGCACTGCCCAATTTACTGGTGTCGCTTCAGATTTGTTGGAGGAAAAGCTGAGGCCTTTTCCCTGATCCCCACACTGCAGAGAGGGAGGGAGGGGTACAAGAGAGGGCAAGGATGAGCAGGAACTTGAGGTGGCTTGGCTGACACCTCGTGCCTGATCCATTTCAACTGTACACACATTTGCACACACTTTCAGATATCCACAGATTTGCACATCCACATCGACGAACATGCAGACAATCCAGCATGGAACAGAAAGCCACACATCGCATTTGAGATGTACAGCTCATGCTCACACAGCTAACCCCCAGAGATGTGAGGGGGTATAGATGAGAGAGATGAAAGGAGAGAAGGAGGAAGGGATGAGGGATGGGTGGAGGGAGAGTCAGAGTGCTGACAGAACTGTGACAGGGCTTAATTACCAAGCAAGCGCTGTGCACTGGAAGCAATTTCTTAGGATTTTACTCATTTGAATAGATTAAAACACCCTTTCAGTGGAGTAAGCTGTCTCACCGCAGGCTTGCTTCTGATGTGGATTAAAAGTCCAAGTAAAATCAAAGAAAAGAAGACACAGAGAAAGACAGTGATAAAGGGATGGAGACAGAAAGGAGAGTCACACAGGACACTTAGGGAAGATGCTAGTCAAGAAAAATGGAGACAAAGGGGGAATGTATTATGTAGATCTTGTGTGCTGCAAGACGGTAGGTGTGTGTGGGTACAAAAAGAAAAACTAAAAAGCAACGGTAGTATCCCTCTTCTTAGCCATAATCCCTCCTACCTCTAGCCGGTGCAATGCTATTATTCTTTTGCATCTGTTGGCTGTGGGTGTTTAATGATTAAACAACCCTCATTTCTCTTCCCACATGGATTTTCCATTGACTAATCACTGTCCCTTTCAATTAACTTCCCCTTCTCTTTCCCAATGCCCCTGCAGACACCGAGGGCTGCGAGCACACATGGAGGAAGTTCCACGGCCACTGCTACAGGTACTTCAGCCGCAGACATACGTGGGAGGATGCTGAGAAGGACTGCAGGGAGCACAGCGGCCACCTGGCTAGTATCCACAGCCTGGCCGAGCAGAACTTCATCAGAGGTGGGTGGAGGTTGAAGAGAAAGACGGGACAGGGACAAACTTGGCACAGACAGGGTAACCTGTGTCTAGCGTTTGTTTTATGTGATTACATAGCAGGAAATTTTAAATTAGGGAGGATTACCTGTGCACTAAATCCTAACACAAGCATGTAAACATGCTTGGATTGACAATATTAGCATGATCATGTTTAGCAGGTCCGGTGAGTTAGCATGATAACATTTGTTGATTAGTAGTAAACACAAAGTACAGCTGAGCCTGATGGGAATGTCATTAGTTTTGCAAGTAGTTGTCCAACACTTTAGTCTATGACCACGTGTTGTAAATATAATTTCGACCTACTGATGAGTTGATGATTAATGGGTTATTACCGTTCACCCTGAAGGGCCAATGTCTTAAAACTTTATGCCAATCCATTTAGTAATTTTTGAGCCAAACCATGGATATCAATTGCATATGACATTCGAGGAAACGCCAGGAGATAATTAAAGTGATTAATTCAGTGTTTTTTTTTCTTCCCTCCTACAATAATAAAGTGTTTTGAATTTGCTATGCATCTTTTCTAACTCATACATTAGCAACTGCTTCTAAGGTCATCCACCATACCAAAGTGAGAGAAAAGCTTTTTCTTAAATTGGTCGTTGAGCTGTTATTGCAGAGATCTGTGTCATGGAAAACTGAGCATATGGTATAAAAACGTATAATTTACTGTATACCTACACAGTAAAACTACATAATGACTCTGCTATTTAAAGGAATATCAGGTGACTCTCACCAATGACATTTAAAAAAGACACCAGGCAATTTAAATACTGACAGTGAGGTTGTTTTTAGAATCTAAACAGCTCTCACTTTGCTCTCTTCATCCGCCTGCTACACACTGCTTTTACTGCTTGATTGATATCTACTCCTCTACTTTATTACTATCATATTTGGCGATGGCACCTCTTGCCTTATGTGTATTCCATAACTCAGTGATAAATGTCTGCCTGGTTCAGCTATGAACAGCCCTAGAAGGAGTTTATTACATTTCCTGCTGAAAAACACCCTCAGGAGCTGGATCTGTTCTGCCAAATAAATGAGCATCACCATTTACTGCATTAAACTTGTGTTACAGACTTTGATGTAAGTGAACATGAACAGAGAGCTTAATATACTATAGTGTATCTTATATATATATATATATATATATATATATATGTTCTTTCTTTGAATGCTTTGAATGTGATTTGTGCAACAGGTTAAAAAATTCCATATAGTAACTGTTTGTCTCTAGTGCAGCATATAAGAGCAGAAAATAAATGCATTGATTTAATGACTCATTACACAACTTGATTTTTTTTTAAAAAAAACTATAATATGCACTCTCAGAGTTTAGTGTTTCAGTTTTTTTCTTCCCAAGTAACTTAAAAATTACATTTAATCACGATATTTAATAATAGTATTCATTGCACATCATTCTCTGGTTGTGTAAACCATTTGGTAATTGTGTAGCAAAGCCAACCCATCAGGTGTTTCATGTTGTGTTGAAAAATTCACAAATCTACTTGAATTTTTGGCATAGAAGCGAATAATGTAACTTCAATGCAACTGTGTGATTTTTGGGTCTTCCACTGGTCTTCATTATAGAGCTCAGTATTTGGCCATAGGGACTAATTTATCTGTGCCAGGTATTATTACTGCACTAATATCCATACAATCTTACTTTGGTGCTTCATAAACCTTCATCTTCTCAATCTTAGCTTTTCACCCCCTGGCAGTGCTCTGCAGCCACCTGTGCTGTAATAAGGCCAGAAAACCAGCAGCAGGTTTCTGTAGTAGTGGAGCCACCTTCTGTGTTGGGCAGATGCCAGGACAGTGCCCATCTTTCTTCTAAACACTCACAGTTAACAAAAAGTGTGTTTAATTGCCTCGAAAATGGACGTCTCCACCCCTGTAATAAGGGGATCAGAGCCATTAGGAAAATTAATGGGCCTGGTAATGATATTAATCAGACACACCAAGATTGAAAATTCCATTACATATGTGCATGCACACACACGTGCCTGTATGACCATGCATGCAAATGCCCTCTCTGTGCACAAATGAGACAAAATAACACAAATGAGATTAACCCAAAACACCATTAGAGAATTTCTTTTCACACATAAATAAAAAACTTGTCACTAGGGCAACACAAATAGAAATGTACAGTATCTATTATTACTCACCTCACAGCTGAGGCCAAAGAGGACAGCTCTCTGAGCTGTGTCTGCTGCTGCTCAGCCCCAGAACTGAGTCAGGCTTCATGTGTTGAGCCTGTTGCAAAAAGGAGAATAACCTCAAGCACAATATGCAATAATGAAAAGCACTCCACCTTAAGGTCAGTTTGCCAGTCATGGCGAAAACTACTGAGCTTGTGTAAACAGTTGTATAATGTTTTCTGTGAGTCTAGAGGAGTTTTATGAAGATGTAGAAGTGTTTATATTTGTAAGTAAATGTTCCAGTACAAAAATGTCAAAATACTCCAATATTCAATCCAACCATAGCCCACCAAGTAAAACCTACCTACAGAAGCACAGAAGTGGTGTCTGTAATGTATTTAATGTAAAAGCACTATAATATTCCCCCTGCGACTGATTAGATGATTATTAGTGACACAACAATCTGTGAGTAGCGTTTTACTGTTGCCTTGGATCAAGGTGTGTAGTTCCCAGCCCATGGGTCAGGCCCCTCTGAAGGCTAGTTTAATAAATCCCAGTAGTTGTGGAGATATTAATGGGAGGTGAAAGAAGAAACAAAGTTCAGACTGTTCTCAAATCTTTGCCGTTACTTGTGAAACATCCAAGTATAGTCAAGCACTTACTCTAAACACTGTGAGTAAATGTAGCATCACTGATGATGCCATCAGGGGTTACATTGCTGGCCTCCTTGATAAACTGCAAGTTAGGTCTTTGCATTTATCAAGCATCCATCCATCCATCAATTATTAATTCCCGCTTATTGCTAACCAGGGTCACAGGGATCTCCTGGAGCCTATCCCAGCTCTCTTTGGGTTGAAGGCAGGGGTCCACCCTGGACAGGTCACCAGTCCATCACAGGGCCACATAGAGACAAACAGCCTCACACACTCACACTCACTCCTATGGGCAATTTAGAGTCACCAATCAACCTGACATACATGTTTTTGGACTGTGGGAGGAAACCAGAGTACCTGGAGAAAACCCACACAAGCACAGGGAGAACAGGCAAACTCCACACAGAAAGGTCCTTGATGGGTTGTGGACCTTCTTGCTGTGAGGCAATAGTGCCAGCCACTCATCCACTGTGCTGCCTGCATTTATCAAGCACAGGAGGTTTAATAATTGCTTGAGTTATGGGTGAAGTAGTTTAGTGCTTCTCAAACTGAAAGTCAGAATATTATATTCTCTGTCAATTTTTGTAATCTGTTTTTAACTTGGTGAGACCACTAAATTTCTGGGAGATAACTTGTATCATTTATTTTCTCCTTTATTACTACCATGAGCACATACGTTTCTAATGATTTGAAGTGAATTAAATCCCAGTTTTCTGGAAATAGTTGCCTCCATGGTCTGACCACACAAAGCTTGCCACTGTACAGTCATATAGTCATAGTGGTTTGACATAATATCCTGGACACTATGAAATCTGTGGCAATCCGAAGAAAAACAGATACATCTTTTTTGTTGAGACAGCACCAGAACTTTGTTGTTTGTAGGCACATAGATTATGGTGCTTTGTTTCTGTTTCTATCAAAGTTTAAAGTGCTAGCTAGTGTAGTACTGAATGTTTTTTTGTCTCATATTTCTGCTGTGCAATATGCCCTACTCAGGTCTAAGTCATGACAACACCTGGATCGGGTTAAATGATCGTACAGTGGAGGACGACTTTCAGTGGACGGACAGGATGGACCTGGTGAGGAAGCAGCTGTGGTTCTTTTGTCTGTGGAATTTATTGCCTTAGAATACATTTGGGAAGAATAACAACAAACTGGAGACCATCATTATAGCAGCTTGAAACATCCTGAGCAATAGTTTATTTAAAGAAAAGCGTTAGTTCCATATTGTTCTGCATGTAATTCATCGTTTTCTTGTTTTTTATAATTACATACAACACAAGAACATCAGAAAGCCAAAGGAAGAAAACAAAGAGAAAATAAGAAAATATGTTCATCACAGACTTGATTGCTGTGAATCAGTGCGACTACTGATTAGTGTGTGGTGTCAGGAAAATTACGGTTCATTGTAGTTTTAACAAAGAAGAGTATTGTTGTTTTTTCATATTTATTTAACTACATAGATGTGATGTTTTGTATGTGTGTGTGTTTGTGTGCGTGCAGCAATATGAGAATTGGCGTGAGAACCAGCCAGACAACTTCTTCGCTGGAGGAGAGGACTGCGTGGTTATGATTTCTCATGAGAATGGCAAATGGAATGACGTGCCCTGCAACTACAATTTGCCCTACGTCTGCAAGAAGGGAACAGGTGAGAACAAAGCAGGTGGAGGAGAAGAAGAGGAGGGGGTGACATGCAGTATGCTGCACCTTCAACAGGTGATTAAGATGACTGACACCGAGGTAAGAAGGCACAAAGTAGCAGGATGTAAAAGAGGAACACCGAGAAAAAAGGAAAACGGCTGTGAGGAGTGAGAGATAGCTGATTGAATAGTTTGACAGCGAGGCATCGGACAGAAGTAGGCACAGGGAAAATGAGGAGAAGAGCAAAGACGAAACGACTGCTGTCAGTTCCTTGATCTAAAATCCTCTAAGGTTTTTAAAGGCAAATCATAAAATAGAAAGTTGATAACATGCTGTTGAGATAGTTTTTTATGTAAAGCAACTTACAAGTGTTACAGCTCTTTCTGTTACAGTGAAGATACTGATGATACATATACCTTGTGATTCTGAACATACTGGCTCTGTCATACTTTTTCATTACACACATCTCTGTACTGTGGATGAGATTAGTGCTGAGCTTCTTCGGTCGGTCCACATACTTCAGATTCATGCTCATTACTGCTCACCAGCAGTTCGTCTTCCATCTCTCATCATCCTCCTGCTCCACTTTAAGAAGTTCCCCACGTATTCCTCATGTGAGGCTCCATTTCCTCTACCAAATGCTCTGTTTTAGTGGGGCAAGTACTTTTTTAGGTAGAAATACAATTTATGTCAAAGAAATTTAATCTCAGCAACAAGATGATGTCTCTTGCCAGAGCTGCCCCTTCTTGGCACTGGAGTTGGGCCACTGCATGTTCCTGTGAGAGGTTATTAAAGCGTATTTTTGCCACATATTTGCATACAGATCAGACTTATGTCCAATGGTGAGAAGACAGATGTATTATATAAATAGGTGTGGTTTACCAGGCGGGCATAGAGAATTAATGGGACACAAGAAGCTGATGGCTGCATTCTCTGAAGTTACCTTGGAGCTTTGAATAGGACAAGCATGGTAGTTTCACTGCAAATAAATCAAGACTTTGTAGTTGTCAGACTGCTAGAAGTGAAATTTAGGGGGGGGGACTCTTTTTGTTATAGAGATGTACATCAGTTTTATTTGACAGTAGAGAAACAAAAATATGCACACACCTTCTGAGACCTGTGCAAAATACTATTGGTCATGACAAGTAAAGTTAACTTTCTGTGTAATTAAGAATAGAGTAGTTTATTCATTCGATTTGGAATAATAACTAGACGGTGGCATAGTAGTCCAGTGGTTAGCACTGTCACCTCACAACAAGATTGTTAGGTTGCAAAAAACAGAAAGTTGCAGTTTGCAGTCACTTTGCATTCTTTTATGGTCTGCGCCTGTCAGTTTGAAACTAAATTATCTTGAAGGTAAAGTTTAGATTCTCATAATTCACCAAAATCAAACACAGACAGTGACAACACAGGAGATGTTTATGCGTTCAGTTTTCCTCTTAAGGATATGTTATATTACATTCTGTTTCTCCATTAAATTAAAACCACCTGCTTGTTAGGTGGATGCAGTTTTTTTTAGATAATTTAGCATAGTATTTCTTTCACCCACAACAGAACACAAGTAGGAAAAAGGAGCTAGTTCTTTGCTTGACACACCATTACATTAAAGCTATTGGAGCAGATAAACGTCACCATTTTAATATCAGGTTAAACAGAATGCAGCGATGAGAGGAAATAAAGGAGAGAGCGATTCAACAAAGCTTCCTAGCTGGACACAAACTGTGGATTTTACCATTCATGTTCAACATCATAACCCCTAAGCTATGAGGGTGCCCCTTCCAGGGTGTGTTTAACCTAAACTCCCTTGTAACAGTAAATGAAATTGCTTCTCTTATTGTCCCTCCCTATTCAACACCGAGTAGTGGATTGAGCTGAACATAAAATTCTCAAAGGCTTTACAGATGTTCATTTCATCAAATTATTTGTGCTTTAACAGATGGGTTGCCTTTAGAGGCCAGAGAAGGTGCTTCTAAAGCCTGAAGCAATGAGTGTGTCTCCTTCTCGTGTGTGAAAGGAAAGGTATTTCCCTCACAATAAAGGTGTTGCACCACCTGTGATGCACACCGTCACAGGTCCCCAGCAATGACCTTAATCAGTCAGTTCCAATCACCAGGATCTTTTCATCTTCCCCCTACTTCCCTGTCAGCCTCTTTTTCACTCAAAGTAACCCCATGTAATGTCTTGTCTTATCAGTGGAGTTTGTTGGCTCTCTGCAGAGCGTTCTCCACCTGATTTCTAATGCTTAAAACCCATGCGATGTGCTTGTCTGCTCATCAGCAGTCTCTGTGACTGGTTAAGAGCTAATAGCAGCATGTGAGCCAGTCGTGCAGGGGCCAGTCAGGGTGATGCATCATGCAGATGGCAGATGACGTTTTTTTCATAAAACTGAAAGGAGGTGAGACAGTCCACTTGATTAAATAATGATCAGATCTCTGGGAAAAAGAGCCAGACTCATCATACACATTATTTGTACAGACCACTCACGCAAGCCTCAAATCATCAGTCAAATGCAATACCTGCTGATCTGGCCTCAAGCCTGATCTGATCTACATTGCCAAAAATCTTTTCAGTGAGCTACCTAGGCGGTTTAAATTCCGCATAAACTTGTGAAAACATAGACTTCACACTGTGTTGTTAAGGTTTCATCTTCTGTTGTACTTTGTCATCTGGATCAACTTTTATATCAATGACCAAAATATTTCATGGGCTGCAAATGTAGATTGATGCAGATTCAGTATTTGATTGCTGGATCAACACTGTGTGAGGCAGGATCAAGAACAAAACAGATTTATAGGAAAGGAGTATTGCAGATCAAGTTTGGCATTTACATTTGGATTTTAGAAACAAGAGTCGCACAGTCATCTGCCTCTGAGCTCCTCCAGCGAGGATAAGAGGGAATTTACCCACAACAAGATGTAAGTATTATGAAATTATTCCACTATTTTGATGGGTTGTTATGTACAGAGAGGAAATCTAATTTTGCATGACATTCTCAGTGTGCACTCTGAGTGCTTTGGGAAATGATAGGTTGTCATTGCCTTTAGCAGTTGATGTGTCCATTGGTGTGTAATGCAATCATTGCAGGATACAAAGGAACCTGCCTTTTCTGAGATGTATTTTGAAATAAAGGAGGTGAAAGCTAATTATATTTTTGTATGAATTAGCAAGCACATTAGTCCACCTGTTTGCAGCTGTATGTGTGTACATGTATAGCTGTCTGTTTGTGTGGTATACAGGCCCCTGAAGCTATTGACATTTTCGTTCAGAAGGAAATGGAGTGAAAAGGACAGGGATACCTGGATGTGGGGAAACCAACCCAGGGAGGCGTGTATGTGTGTTCTTTAGCCTGAAAGTAGACATACTACCAGTACAACTATAATCCTTACTTTGATTTGTCTGTGGTGATGATGGATGAACAGTCACAGACTACCCCACATGACTTCATCACTTTGGAGACATTTCCTAATCATTTTGACATTGCTGCTACAGATTATTGCATCCTCAATAAGGAGCTGTGTGGGATGCAGCAGAAGACCATGACCTACCACCAAGTCCTCCAAGGATGCCCTTTTACTTCACCACACTGCCCACTAGTTAATTAGACATAAAACTTGGCATTGTGATTCATTACACAGGAAGAAATTGTAACTTACTAAACACAGATGAAACTAACAGTATGAGAGAACAAGGTTAACATTTGGAAAAATACACTTTGTGTCCTGAGAGTTAGATAAGAGTCATACTCACATGTGTGTTAAGTATGGAACTGGAGCTAGGAAGCAATTAGTTCTGCATAGCATAAAGACAGGAATCAGGGGAACAGCTGGCTCTGTTCAACACCAGGCTAGCCACCAGCCCCTCTAAAGCTCCCTAATTAACCCACTTTATCTTGATTGTTCACGCTGTAAATGTACAGAAATGCAAATACGACAATTTGTCATTTTACAGTAAGTTGTGTGCCAGAACTTCTTCAGGAGAAAAAAACAGCCCAGAGCTGTTTTCGCCTGCTTTCAGTATTTATGGTAGGCTAATCACCTTCTGGCCCCAACTCCATAAACACAAGTATGAGAGCGGAATTTTCATTTAATTCTCAGCAGGAAGGCAAATATAGATATTTCACAAAATGATGAACTATTTCTAATCATAGCTGTAGTGACTCGTGTGCTGTTCTCTCATCAAACATACACATAAAATCTAAGTCAACTAAATTGAATGTACCCACATCTACTGTTTCAATGTGAGACTCTCACAGTAGAGTTTCATTGAGAATTCAAACACACTTTCATGTTACCCTGATTCACTGGAACATGACTCTGTGACTGGTTGTGACATGACATGATCAGTAGGTGTGCAGATGCTTTGAGGCCATGGAGTAGTGCTGAGAGGAACCAGCATCTAACTGTCTGCAGCTGTCTGCATACCACTAATACACAATGACTACCCCCTGCCAAACAGGCAGAGACACCGGTGACAGAAAATACAGTACCTCTACAAACATGCTGTTTTCAAGGTACAGCTAAAACACGCATACACACTTAAACTGCAAGCAGGAGTAACTTTTTGTAGCTTCAAATATAGATTGAACCAAAATAGCTGCTAGGACATACAACATCTGTGAAATTACTCATAGGTATATAATATAAATTATTTTCTCTGGATTTGCACATCAGTAATGCTTAGAAAGATGCTGCCTCTCATTGTGCTGCAGTGAGTACCTGACAATCTCCTCTATGGATAAGTGAATCATCTCTCCTTTTTTAAATATCTCCCTTGGTTTGTGTGAGTGAGTGTGTGTAGCAATCAAAAATGTATCTCAGCTTTGCGAACATAGATTTGGCAATTCACTGTATGTCCACCAACCAGGCATGGACCAACATTAACATTCATTTGGAGTTGTGTTTTTGCCCATCTGACAAATGCATTCACATACATGGATACAAACTTTGGCTGTATCTGGTCTCTCGTGAGGGTGCTTTATGTTTTGAGGACATAATTGACAGTTGTTTAGTGCTTTGGTGTCCACTGGAAACAGCCTGATTTCAATTGGCTGCCACTGAATTCTGTCAAGGGCACGGAGCCGCAAAACTAAGTGTTGTTGACAACAAATAACAGCCATTACTAGCCCAGTCTTTGAAAATGAACAGCCTATAATCTCCTTTTAGTTTTGTTTCTGATCTCTACCAGCACCCTCAGGAGATCTTTTAGGTGCTGAATGCTTCATCAGCTAGTTAATATCTTTTTATGTCTGAAGAGTTGGAACAGTAACATTGCAGCCCATGAAACCAAAACAATGAGCGGAAACGACATGTAAAAATCTCTGTAGGGCTAAGAGGTGCAGCAAAGATGAATGAGTTCTGTGTGAGTTTCATACTATGAAAGCACAAATTCACATTACATGATACTTTTTGATCTATTATTGATATAAAAATATTGATTAGTGCAGCTTTAACTCTAAGTATTATGTTGAGATTATGGGGGACTGGCTCTGAATTACAGAAAATCTGCTAGTACCCAGAAAGTAACCCACAGGAGGAAACCGATCTCATCATTTAATAAAAACAATTGTCTCATCTTGTCAGTGATTCATCTGCTGTCAGACACACTGGAATGCCAGTAGTAGCTGAATATTTAGTTAAATGATAAGTGGTGCACCAAAACTCCACACTTGATTTGAACAATTTAAGTTATGGCTTAAAAATAATTGAGAAGTGGCTTTGGCAAGGACATTTTTATGGGCTTTTTCTAAGCAGTCCAGTTCTTCTCTCAGCAGCAACCCTCTTCGTCCTTCAGGCTTTATTCTACAAAAGACCTTTTCTAACTTAAAGCGTCTCCCATAAAATCATGGCTCCATTTGCTTTTTCTGAGTTTGGTGACATTTCCTTCAGTACATTCTGACTTTGCTTGCCCCCACTGTATGAAATCATTCAGCAGTGTACAGAGATGAGAGCTAATGGAAAACTGCCTTTTTGCCTTCCATTTGTGTCGAGTCAGGTGCCGTCTCAAGCGAGGAGCGCTTACTGGCCTTGCCTTCCACAACACATAAAACTGTAAATGTAGCATTAAACCATTCATCAGACTTAATGGCATTGCTTTGCCTTATTAAGAATTTAAGAGGTATTAGGATGGGGACAGCAGAAATAGGAGGCATTATAAACATTTTCTGATTGCTGGTTAAGCGCTGAAGTTTGTAAATCACATTCAGGGATGAAATCAGTGACAGATTTCGGAAGTTTTGTTTCCATTTAGACTATTAGACAAGCTAGGAGTCAGCTAAGGGGTTGGCTTAGATTGGTGTACAGATCAGGACTGATAGGTCTGCTGGCATCAGACCCTGTATGTTTCTGTATGTTTTTCTATAATAAATGCAAAATTTGATGAAAGAACATGAATTTTATCTGTATGTTGTAACAGTTCAACTCAGGACGATTCACATTTTGTGGATAGTTGGATGAGTTGAAATAGGAATGTCTGATTTTGTTGATTTTTGTTTTATACTTTAGTTGAAAAAAAGACAATCTATTGATAAATAATAGACATGGGGACCTCAACCCTATAGTATGCAGGGGCTTTCACAAACACACATACAAGCAGATACATTTGTGTCCAGTTTTTTATTAACATTAAATTCTGCCTTTCCTGCTATGTCATGTCAAATATTCTCTGGAAAATAAAAAATGTCTAAATAATTTAATAAAAAAATGTCTAAACAATTTTGGAATAATTATAGAGTTTTGATAGGAAAGAATTAGACAACTGCAGATGCACAGGTGCACATCCAAAATATGAATAGCTTATTTTGTTGCTAAATCCCCTATTAGCATGACAGCACACGCCTGTGTTGTACTGTATGTGTATAATAACTCAAACCACCTGTGTCAGAGTTTAACTGGGCATTGCACAATAGAAACTAGAGAAAAATATGAGAGAAGGAGAAGCTTCCTTTGTAGTTATATTTTAATAAAACTCAACTTAGCTTCTTTTTCCTAGGCTTTTCAAAATAGTTTCACTGGCTGATAAAAATGACAGAAAATGTTTGAGAGCCATTGCACTGAAGATTACAAACCAAAGCCGGTAGTTCAATGTTACAAACCTTCTCAGTTGAATATTTCTGAGCAGAAGCATAATGTGCACTTGTGGTGAAGGAGGACAAGAGGATAGTTGGTGTGGGTGAGGAGGATACAGAGGATAGGGTTAAATGGAGGCAGATGATTCGCTGTGGCGACCCCCGAAGGGAGCAGCCGAAAGGAGAAGAAGAAGAAGCATAATGTGCACTATGATCTTTGCGCTCATTATGATAAAGTGCAGCAGGAGCTTGGTCTCCAGCTGTAGATTCCTCGATTTACTACATATTTACCCCCTGACAGGAGAGTGAACACAAATATGTGAAGTTGTTTGAGTACTGCCCTGAGGCCTGTCCATTCTGTCAGTCTCTGACCAGACTGTCAGTCCTCTCTCCATCTCAACTTGTGTAAACACTTTTTTTGACTCTGCCTTGACTCTATATGTGTCTAAGATGCTGTGCTACTTTGACAGCCACCCACTCATTCACAGACATGGACAGACATGCTGTCCTGCAAACACTAAATCTACATTTTGATGTTTGTGCTGTGAGTGGTTTTGAAAGAGATGTTTTAGCCATTTAGCCGTCATCAGCCAGTGACTGTGCTGCAGTGTATGTGTCTTTAAAATGAGGATACACGCTGACTGTAAACACATTAATGGCACTGGAATGTTTTACCTGAATTAATATGAATTTACAGTGACTTACTATGCTGGTCCCAAATGAAATGGACAACCTGATTAATATTCTGCATTTCTCTGCCCCTGCAGTGCTTTGCGGAGCCCCTCCCTCTGTGGATAATGCCTTCCTGATTGGACGGAAGCGTTCCCACTATGACATCCACTCTGTAGTGCGCTACCAGTGCGCCGATGGCTTCCTGCAGCGCCACGTGCCCACCGCTAAGTGTCGTGCCAATGGCAAATGGGACCGACCTAAAATCATCTGCATAAAATGTGAGTTTTACAGAATTTTTACAGAGTAACGTGGCACACAACAAGACTAAAAGCAGTATTTCCATTTGTTAGGTCATTTTCACGTTTACATTGTTCTCATTTTTAGCATGCACACCACCTTAGGTCCGCAAGACGGAACCTCCTACATTAACTGCCCACGGGAGGTGCTGTCACCTTGTGCATTCGGGCGTCCCATCCATGCTCTCATTATTAATAATTGCTAGCGAAAACATTACTGTGGTTGCAGACTGAATTAAGTCCCCTGGGCTTACTTAGAAGTAACAAGGTCTCCTTTGAAGTGCTTTGTGCTCGAGGTAGGAACTCTTTTTTTTTTTTCAGGCTTTTCAAAACAAATTTTTGCAATCCGTTGACATGGAATACAAAAGATGTGAACTAAAAATTAAAAATTAGATATAACTTGTCCTGTAAGAGCTTTTGTGCAGCAAATTTTCCCATATCTGCTCAGATGGAATGAAATGATGACATTCCACTGCCATTGCAGAAGCTTTTTACTTTAGAACACTCTAGCATCTGAAATCAGCAATGACATTTTTTATTATGCAACTGTCATACACATTATCTCCTTTGAGCCTTAAAATAAACTTCAGAAAAATAAACTTTTAGAAGCACTCACTCTGAATGTGACAGAATAGATACAGTAACTTTAATACATAATGTTTCTGCATAATTTCTCGCTTCTTCGAAGGAGATATGAAGGCTTGGTATATCTAAATATTCAATAAACTTAGCCCTGTATTTGGCTTCACTCTGCTCCCAACGTGACAGTAATGATGAAATACTCAAATAATGTGGCTTCTGTTCAAAGTGATAAAGATTCATTTGCTTTTGATGCTTTATCTTTGGACAGAGTTGTTTTATGGTGCAGAGTTATAGTGCCATAATCATTCATTGCAGATGACATGTCTTTCTTGCCAAAATCCAACAAAGGACAGAGCAACCTAATTTGGCAGTACACCCCAGGAACAAGCCTACAGTATGGCTGTGAGCTTGGTGTGCTCTTGCTGAAAGTGTCCAATCAAGTAAATGTGAGCTTTAACAGATTCTGTCAGTGAAGTGGAAATGATTAAACCATCGGCACTGAACATGTGGTTTTGACCTTCCTGCTTTTAGATTCCTTTTACTTCACCGTATGCCTGGTTTCAACTCCCTCCGCTTGACACTGACTCATCTCACAGTCACACCAATTTAACCCTCTTGCCTTTCATCTTATTCCATCTCTGACTTACTTCTTTGATAATTTGTCTGTTCTTGACAATATTTCTCTCTTTCTTCCACTTTGTTTGCACCTCCAGCCCGGCGAGCCCATCGTTACCGGCGCCACCACCACAAGGGCAGGAGAGAGCGCAGGAAGCACAAGAAGCACAGCCACAGAGAGGGAGGCCACCATGGAGGAGAGCCAGGCCAGGGCCACAACCACAACCACTTCTGAACCAAAATAAAATGAAAACATCCCTTTTCTTTATCTCATCTGCTGCCAACTGCAGGTTGCCTGTCTCCCTCTTGTCCCTCCTTTCCCCAAACTTGATTTCACAACCTTACAACCCAAAACTCTACCTAACCCCTCTCCTTCCCTGCACTGCCCTTAGCGCCACCCTTGGCTGTCTGAGTCAGCCTGTATCATAGTCAACTCTGAGGTCTGCCAAAGAGCTGCCAGGCCTCATCGGGACAATGACAAATCCCTTTGTACTCTTTTTACTTCATTTCTCTGTTTTACTTCCTTGTCTTAACCTGTCAGTCTGTCACCCACCCTTCAACTTGACCCAGTTATTCTCCTTCAACAAATGACCTGAAACATGGGGCTATGCTGACCTGTTTTTGAAAAAAAAAAACTAAAAAAAAAAAACCTTTGCGATCCACACTGAACATTCTTCAGATAAAAGTGGTTTAGTACAAACTGTAAATAGGAACAACATCAGTGAAAATGCTGTATCAAAGTCAAACGAGTCAAGGGAGATGACATGTTGCTGACTTTTGTTTGTTGAACACCTTGTTTTTTACTCAGTGTTTATTTCTTGACTCTGCTGCTTTTGGTTTGCTCTTTGTGGAGACATTGTATTTGACTTAAAGTTATCCTGAAACAGATTGAATTGATTTTCGTTGAATCCGAGGCAGTCGTAGTCAAATGATTTGATTGTTAGGTTTGTATGTTGTTGTCAGTGTAAGATGGTTACTTTAGATCAGATGCTAAACCCCCAGATGAAAAGGAAAACACATTTCCCTGTATTGAGTTCAGTCACGTCTCTTCACACAGACGTCACTTTTCAAAAGTGTCAACAATCTCAAATAGCTGTTGTTGTGACTTCCACACCAAGCGATGTCAAGGCTTAATCTGAAAATTGGTTGTGAGGTTGTCTTAACTCAGCTCAGCACGTTTGCTTTGCATTTTCTCATAATTTGTGTCACTCTAGGTATGTGTGGTGTAAATTAATCAAGATGATACAGCAGGGTGACGTTCTTCTCACTCATCTTTTCTGCTTTATCTTAGAGTCTGTGACCTAATGAGGAGAAACTGTGCTGTCAGCCGATTGAGACACAGTGAGAGGCTGAGCAGGTTAACTACAGTAGCTAGATCAAATGTCACAGCAAGCACAAGGTTTGGTACGTTGATGTGCTGTTTGGTGCACTGGAAACACTACCAGTAAATTTCATAACAGATCTTCAAGTTTTAGCCTTCAATGTATGGGAGCAGCATTAGCTGTCTTTGGTCTGATGGATATAAGTCCAGGTTTCAACGTTCAGCTCTGTTCTGTCAAACACTTTCTGAGTGGGATATTTAGCACAGTATCTGCGAATGCTCCATCACATACACCAACTTTTTCTGACTGCTGTTTGATGCTGGACAATGGACTTAACAGCTGCTGTTAGGATCTTTATGAATTAGTCATCAAGCATCGCCTTTTATGTTATACATTGCTGGTGAGTCTGCTGGTGTTGTTAATATGCCACTTGATTAGAGCAGCGTAAAATATTTTTAATTAAAGGACTGAAGATGAGGATGTTTGCAGTATACAGTCCTGTGCCCATATAAACAGCCTTCTAAACCAGGATGGGTTGAATATGTGGCAAAAAATATTCAACTAGCAGTGTGTGTGTGTGTGCGTGCGTGTGTGTGTGTGTGTGTATGTGTGTATTTGTGATTGAGAATGTTGACAGTGGCTGTGGTCCCAGTGGAGGATGATAGAGAGGGTCAGCAGAGATTAAGGTTTCCTCATTTCTAGGGCAGACTCTCACAGCGCTCAGTTGTTCCGCTCCTGTGCTCGCTCCAGCTGCGTGTCCTGCATTAAAGAGGTGATTGAGACACACAGAACAAAAGCTTTGCTCTTTTTTGCTTCTCTTTTACTGCCAGGTTAAATTGCTGTTTTTTTAAAGCACTTGAAGTAGGAGCTTCTGGGACTGTGTCCCAAACAATGACTCCAGCACTTTTATCATTTATGTTCTCAAACTCAATCAGCTTTTTCCTTCAGCACCTCTACACTTTATAAGTAATAACATGATTAAATATTAAGATGAAGAAGAAAAGGAAGAAGGAGTGGAAAAAAAAGAGGAATGATTTTAATTTAACCCTCTTACTCATTATTTTCACTGTTACCATATTTTTTAACAGAAAAGCAGTGGAGTATGGGTATACTTAAATTCAGTTTAACCAGTTCTTTACTGGTGGGTGCTCACTGTTTTTCAACATTCTTGAAACATCAGGCACATGAGAAGTAAATCCATCCTGTGCCCATTAATTCTCATTGTCTTTGTTTATCTCCTCTCACCTTGGCAATGACAACACTCCTCTGCACGGTGATGAATAGTGAACCCACACCTCACTATCACTTTAATTAATCTACCACATGCCTAATTAACAAGTTGCTTTATCTGCAGAACCACAGAGCCACAATGACAAGGGGAAGGGTTATGTTGACGGACAGCCAGAGGAAGGTTTAGGGTGATGGACAGGAGGCCCAGAGAATTGTCACAGCCTTCACACCCCTGTCGTTTTGTAGATGTCAGGCTGACACAGGCCTGTTTTTTCTGTCTGTCCAGCAAAATGGATTGACCATGGGTGAATGAATGAAAGGGCAGTCAGAAGCTCCCATCACAGTAATTCAAATCAGAATTGATGTTCAAAGACAGTGTAATTACAGTTGGGAGGGGGCTCAGTCTGACAGGACTGGAAAACCTCTAATAAGTGATGTGATGAAGTGATAAGGAACAACATTTGGGCTAGAAGACTAGACAATACAGAGTGTTGTGAGGAGAGAAAGCTGCCAGAATTAAATACAGTAAGACCACTTGTTTGTGTTGAGATTAGAAAAAACAAATCTTCTGTTCTGTCTTGTCACTTTTTCTTTACCTTTGCAGAGTTTATTAAGTCTGACACAAAAGTACTACAGATTTGGTTTCCACTGATAAAATTCTTTTTTTTTTTCATAAAGTTTGAGCAGCCTTCTACCAAACAGCCAAAATGAAATAGCCATAAAAATCTCTGGTTTGTGATGGTGATTTTCCTCCCCTGGGCTTTTTATGTGTTGCTGTGTGTACAGCTTTCGTTTGCCCAAACACTCTCTCAGTAGCACATGTATGTTACACCAGAACTGAATACATGCACACACACATTTTACCCACATATTTCTTCTTAATGTTTCAAACACTTTCACTCTTGCTGTCAGATGTGTCTGTCTCTTTCTACTTTTGACTCGCCCATTTCATCTTCTCCTCTCGCTCACCCTTTCCCTCCAGTTCTTGGTCTTTCTACTCAAAGCCCTGATGGCAGGCAGACAGAAATAAAGCCTAATAATGAGTCTTAATCATGAAGATTAACAGAGGTTGCTGCCAGCCGTCTCTTGGTTAGGCAGCGAGCACAGTGCCTGGGGCTAAAGCACTGAGAAAAGCACTGAACGTATTTACAGCCAGCAGGCCTCTTCTCTCACTGAGCCCCCTATCCCAATTATGACCCAGTCATTCCCGTTCACTCACAGGTCACAGCTGAAGACGTTTGAGTTCAGCAGAGTGGCGATAAGAGCTGGATCAAAAGGGAAACTCCATGTGCTCGTAGCTGTGACTGTTTGATTGTGCTCTCTCTAAACAGTAACAGCAGGAGCACATCTTGGTTAAATTTGTACTCTCTGTTGTAAGTGTGTGTGTGTAGTTGCATCAGTGTGACAGTGATGTGAACAAGTTAGATGAAATTGACTTTGGGTGTCTCAGCAGGTGGATGCAGCAACAGTCACATTACGCAATATGATTTTCCTCTCAGACCAAAACACGCAACAACAAATAATGATGATCATGCTGAGAGAAAAAACAGGGATTGTAGCGCTCTCACCTGATATCCAAGCATGAAATTAAATATAATAGAACAACAAGAAGTAAATTAAACTGCCTCAATGTCAAAAAACAAGTACCTACAAGACTTTTACATGAGTACAGGTTTTAGGTGTTTAATATTTAAAAACAAGCTAAGCCCCGCCCCTCTTAGTTGCTGTTGCTACATTTCCAACCAGGTGATGGGCACCGACCGATCACAGAAAAAAGAAACAGAATTGGTTTTCATTATTCTACATTTTTATATTATTATTATTTTATGTTATTAATTAGAGCTTGAATTCTTTATTCTCACAGCCCTGTGACTTACTTATTTACAGCATAAACAAGGGGCATCCAAAGCTTGGCAGACCTGTTTGTAGTTGTTGACAGGACAGTTGGAGAGGGGTTTAGCAAAGGGCAAGTTCTGAATTACTATAGCAACCACTGGTGAAATTGTAAGTGGTGGGAAAGAAAACTGAGAATCTCTGTTTTATATATTTTTTACATGTACTGTAACCTAGATATATTTAAACACACCACCTGTCAGCAGTGATGGCCCAATGAAAGTAGTAGAGGGTGCTGTCCTCCATCGCACACAGACAGACTATTGATTTCCTGATTAGGCTGTCTGTCTTGGTTCCTATTAAGTTTGTCGATAGCATTGACAGTACAATAGCTTCGACTGACCACTGGATGTTTTCTAAATTAAAGGAAAACAGATTGTCATAGCTCGCTGCACTCCTCAGTGTCCCTGTCAATAAGCAAATTGTGTGTTCTCCCATGTAATTATTTTTACTCAGATATTGTTTCTGCATCATTTGCGTCATCATTTTTGTTTCCTATTCTTACCAATTACATGAGACATTTTAAAACCCTTTCTTTTTTTATGTGGACTGCTGCATCACTACTTCCACGTTCAGTATCTAATGTAAGGTACACCTCTAGTGGCATTTGTATGGCATTGCATCGGCCTGATACTGAGTTGGAGCAATTAATCATTGTCAAGAAACCAGCTGTGTTGTGTTGGAATGGATGGATGGATGAATGGAGACATGTTACAGTGAGAAAATGAGAAATGAAAAAGACAAACGCAGAGCTGAAAGCAATGACAAACACTCTCTTCTCCTCTGTGATGTAAATACTAGGTTTTCATTTTCTTTCCTTTTTTTAAACCATTTTAAACTGAGTGTGTTTGTTGCTTAGCCTCTCTGGACCATATTCATACAGCCTCAGTACATCCAAAACCCATCTCCTCCTTTCTGTTCCTCCCTACTGCTCACACACACACTGCTATTTTAAACTGAAAAACAAAGATTCTACGGTCAACACAGACTCAGCATGAGACTCAGAAGCGAGGTGATATTTTACCATACAGACAAACATCACTTCTTTGGCTCTGTTCCCTGCACAGAGCTTTAGTTTGTGGCTAGCTGTGTGTTCACATCGGCTGTCAGCACAGATGCATTATAACTGCAACTGAGCCAGTCTGGCTGTCTAAATGTGGTCCATGTGTATTTATCCATATTTATTGATGTATGTTCTTAGGAATTCCCATCCTGTCAATGTATTTTATTCTTTACAAGACAAATGATCATTAAAGAAAACGCTTGTTTGGATCCGTTATTATGTTTGGTTGAAGTGGAGTTATTTGCTGCTTGTCACTGTCTTTTTATAATGCTACAACACTGTGCACACATTTTTATTTGTAATAATCATCCATTTGGCATAAATACTGTGTTTTAAGAGGATTCAATATAATGACATTTTTTATACTTCAAAAAAGAACATGAGTAGTGATGCAATACAACATAAAGTAAAACCAGAATACATTATAATGTCTTAGTAAAGCAGGTGGACATTTTGAGAAATATATATATAAATGTATGCTACATCAAACTATGTGGCTAGATATGAACAGAGAGATAGATAGATAGATAGATAGATAGATAGATACCATTTACATACTGTATACTCCTTATAATCTTATTAAGGATCTTTGCAAATACATGTTAGATATGCTGCTTTGAATCTTAAAAAAACAAATGTTCAATCTTAAATGTTTTCCAGACTTATTCTGCACACCCTGATCAAAGTTTACACCCCAGGGAATAGAAGGCCTACCACTTGAAATTACTACATGCTGAAAAAGAAACACACTCCTGTAGCCAAGGGCAGTATTCCCCAGTTGCACACATCAATATATATAGAATGATTGTATTGATCGGTTTGTCAAGCATTTGTTACTCTTTTCTGAAAAGTGAATGCAAAACCCACTTGTTTTCTTTCAGCTGTTCAAATATGCCCTCTCTTTGCTCTCATCATGTTCTTCTGTACACAGAGATCCAGTTTTGCTCCAAGCTGCAGATCACTTTACTAGAAAACAATCTGCACTGCTTTGACCTTCATGTGCTGAAGGAGATGCATTTCCAAATCTCTTTGGATTAGGCAAAATATTTTCTCCACACTCAAGATATCAATAAAACTAATAGAATTTTGCTCCCATATTTTTATAGCTGTGCTTTTATAACAGTTTATAACTGTGTTCTGACAGCAAACAGCTAAAGCAACTGAGTGGGTCACCAAGGGCAAATCCCTCAGCGGTGCAAGTGAAGAAGAGTAGGAGGAAAAGAGGTGAGGAAGGAAGAGACAGACAAGTGAGAGGGATCAAATGTAAGAGAAAGCAGGGGAGAAGGCAAAAAAGAATGAGAGGCATTTTGTTTATGAATACACCTACTGTTATACTACCTAACCTCAGAGACCTTCACTTCACCTGAACTTCCTCTGATGAGCTGAATATGAGCCTGCTCTTATCAATGAATGGTTGTCTGAAAAACACAGCCCTCTCTCTTTCTCTCTGTCCTTCTACCTGCCTCGCTCTCTCTCATTCTTCTCATTTCCTTTGAAATGTGACTCACGCGTTTCATTATTATTCAGAAACACCAGGAGAAGCCACATTTCCAGCTTCTGTTTCCCGGCGACAATCAATTGCACTGAATATAGCATCTCGTTTACATCTTCTGCCTCTGTTCAGGCTGGTTGACTGATGTTCTTCGCTTAGCTCTGTGAGCTCCAAGGACAGTGCTCATTAAGGCTGCTTATTGGGGAGTTTCTCTTAAATTCACGCTGAAAATGCCCTTCAGCTCTCCTCTGGTGCTGTGCAGAAGTAAGAGCTGTGTTACAGCCACTTGGAGCAGCACACTGCAAACAATCACTGACATTATGTCATCAGCCCTGGTATGTTTGGGGCATTTTCATAATAACCAATGAAAAGGCTTAAAAACATACTATTTATAGTCCAGATTTGTTCTTGTAATCCAACGTAGTTTTGAGATGAGCAGATAAATTAAAGGCGTGAAAAGGCTGCTCATCATAACCTTGTTCTTGGGTCGATATCAGGCTCATCTGGCAGGCATGGCAAATCGATAGGGAACTCTGGCTGTATCCTGTATTATCTCCTAATGACACTGCCAAAGTTCAAGAAGATTATGAAATGCAAACAGGGGGTTTAGCATCATCTTAGGCCTGACAGGCTGCTACTCAACCTCATAGCTGCTCTGCCTCTTTTCCTCCAGAATTACTGTGCCTTTAGCTCTCTCATAAACATAAAGAGCTGCAGTCAAAAACATGCTTCTGTTTTTTTTTTTTTCTGCACACATATGCATGCACAGCAAGCTGCTTATCCAAATCAGAAAGATTAATATGCATCTTAACTCTGTTTATCTTCTTCATCTTTATTGCAGCCAGGTTGTTGAATGGCTTCACCCATGAATCTGCATTCACGCCTGTCCTAATGACGGCTGCAGATGGTAGTGCGTTGGCTCACTAACAGCTTCTTTTACAGTCTGTGTGTGCGACTGTGTGCGTGTGACTGTGTGTGTGTGAGAGAGAGAGTCAGAGATGAGGAGCAAAGCCAGCAAAAACATCAGTCTGAGCCAGGTCTTTCATACACCATCAACCTCGCATTCTGCTCTGCCAGCTGTGTGTACACTGCGCCGTGTTTTGTTATATGACCCCGGCTGTCACTCTGGAAATCTGGCTTTATTAAGCTGCTTTTAGTATGTTCCTCCGCAGTGGTAGAAAGTGCAATTATTCAAGTACTGTTTCAATTATGAGGTACTATATTTCCTTTTTTTGTTAATTCTATTTCATTACATTTCTGAGACTAAACTAAAGTTTGCTCTTTTTCTGCACTACATTGGACTGACAGCTGCAGTTACTAATCTTATCTTAAGATTCAGATTTTATAGAAAAGTATAACCAAAAAAAAAGTTGTTGATAGTTCTACCAAAACAGTGATTTTATTTTTTTAAACATTTCTCATGGTTTCATTTCTGCTTGAAGCCCAAAGAGCATTATTCTCTATTATTCCTTCTTTTACTTTTAATGCATAAGGCTGATTGCTATAGTTTTATTTTCCGCAAGTCCCAGGCTAAACACTATAAAGCATCATAAAGCTGAGTGTTGCTTCAAATTCAGGTGATAATTGTTTCCACATTGTCATTTTTTACCAAAATTTCTCTGATAGCCACTGGAAATATATAAATAAAGATGAGTCACCATTGACCCTCCTCATCTGGATTTTACTGAACCGAAAACAAGCAAAGCTGCTATTTAGATCTCTCCTGCTCCATGCTTGTCCACTCCACTTGCTGTGCTTGGTACTTAAGGTTATATATTGAGAAAATGAGCCCAATGACAAAAATACTAAATACTAAATCAGAAAGGTAGTGGCTAAACAGCCTGCGTGACTGTGTCCACAGACATTTAGGCTCTTTATGCTGCTTCCTCAGCGACACCAGTCCAAACTCCTGAAAGATGAAAGTGCACACAGGCCAGGAAGTGAATTGTACGTGTTGTGGGACTGGGTTTTGTGACCAAGGTGAGATAAGGTTGAGCCATTTGTGTGCTTCTGGAGCCACTCAATTCCTTCTCTCCACTTCAGGATCACAATAGCTTACTGACCGGCCAATTTCTGCATTCTGGTGTAGGGCCAGATATCCTTGAATCGTTCTGCATTCCTCAGTACTCTGCATTCCACTCGTTTTTCTACCTTTTCCAAATTTCTTCTTATCTTTTGGCGTTTATTTTAGTCTCTCAAACCTTTTCTCCCACCTACGTCTCTTCCACTCTTCTTATTCTCTGTTGTCTTCCCTGGCATTCTTTCTCTTCTGTCCTGTGACTTTGTGTTTCTGCTGAAGCTGCCTTCTTTCCTTCATCCCTTCCTCAACAAACATACATTTACACACATCCATCCATCCACGCACACTCAGAACCTCATTCCCACACAGATTGTTTGAACTGTTTCATTAGCCTCCCACAGATCTCTTCCAACCCAGTCCAGTATTGTTGAAAGAGCCCAACGAATAAACCATCATGACTCACTCTTGATGCTGAGTGTGACAGTACACTACCAAAGAGGTTAGCTAATAGAAAGATGGAGCCCAGACTATGGTACATGTAAAGCACACTTCTATAAAGGTATCTATAGATGACAGGGCACACTCTCCTATTCATTAGCCACAGTGCACTCCATCAGACGGTTAACGTTTTCAATTAATGAAACACTGCTGCCTCTTTAATATGCCCTGCACTCTGACAATTTCAATTTCATCTTCAATCTCCACAAACCAACTGATTCAATGCGTAATATGTCACAACAACACCATGCACCGGCCGAATTACACAGAAAATGCATAAGGCAATAATGGAGATTGTTTAGGGAGACGGAGTAATTTCAGAATGTCCCATGGGCAATCGAACAGAAGCAAGTGAAAATATAATATGCTGTGTAGTAGCATGAAAAGCAGAGATATAATTGGTGACATTAATGATTGATAAACCCAGGTCCATGCAGTTCTGCATGCTTGCTGCTTACTGGACTCGCTTACTCAAATCGAATAGAGGCAAGTGGAAATATAATATACTGTGAGAAGACTTATAGAGAGATGTCAATCAGTCTGTGCAGTGAAGACAGAGAAAAGTCTAATCCAGCTCAAGTGTGAACAGCAACAGTGTGGGTGTAAGGTGCAGCAACAGTGTGGGTGAATATGGTGCTGGTGTTTGTGTGTCATAACAGTGTTGAGGTCTGCTGCAAAATAAAATGGGAATAATCTCTGAGCATTACGTTGCTCTCATTTTTGGTTGCAATGTACATAGTCAACAAATGCAAGTCATGTTCTGAGACATTTAAGGGTACAGGAAACATTTCTCCAGGCTACAGATCAATCCAAATCATTTTTTAAATAATATAAATTCATGCACAATGAGGTTACAAGTTTTTGTTTGTTATATATACGCATTGTTAGTCCTGTTACTAATGTGGTTATTTCTGTTGTTAATGTGCCTCTGGCAGAAAAAATGAACCACCACAGTGAAGTGGAAATCGGGAATAACTTTTTTTCCAAACAGGAAACATTTTAGACATATAAACAAAATACCAGGTATTTTGTGCAGACTTTATTGATATCTAGTGGCCCATCACAGTGTGGCTGTGAAGTGGTGCTGCAAACAGGTAAAAACACAGGTGTAACAGCCTGATACTTCAGGGAGGTGTGTGTCTTAGAAATGTTTTGTAAAAATGTAAAAATAGATAAACACAGGTGTCATATGCAATTTGCTTGTTTTGTGCTACTGGGTTTTATTTTGATACAATTACAAGGGGTGGTGCTTCATTAACCAACCATTTGTTTTCATGTCTGCAGTTCTTTTCACCAAAAGTGGATCCTGGTAGCTTATTTCCCTTTCCAGTCCCCTTAATTCAACTTCATAATAATATCACATGAATGTGTACATTTTTACACTATATTCTTTTTTTACATCTTCACTTATCTAGACTTAGATTAAAATTTGCAATGCTGGGAATAATGTAGGATCACTGACGCTCATCTACTAATAGACCTTTTCTTTCACAGTAGATATTTTGTAATAGCATGAAAAGCAGAGATATAATTAGTGACATTAATGATTGGAAAAACCCAGGTCCATGTTGTTCTACATGTTTGCTGCTTACAGGGCTTGCTTACTCAAATTGAATAGAGGCAAGTGAAAATATAAGATAAGATAAGATAAGATAAGATAAGATAAGATAAGAAAACCTTTATTTGTCCCGCAATGGGGAAATTGTGTTGTTGCAACAGTAAGTACAGTACACAGCGGAGTGCCAGAAGTAGCAAGATGTGACATAAATAAGAAATTAAAAATATTTAAAAATATTAAATAGAATAAAACTATGAAGCTACAAAAACTATAAGTGTGTAGATATGTGCCTATGGGTAAGTACAGCATATAGACATCTATGGATCAATAAATAAATACCAGGTAAAGTGACTACAGTATATTGCACTTATGGTGATTCACCTGATAATACAGTATTGTACATGGTTACAGGAGATGGATGATAAATGTACAGTTAGTAGTGCTGTGAAGGGATTCAGATTTGGTAAAAGTGTAATGATGGAGGTGAGAGAGAGTGGTGGAGGTGAGAGAAACCTACCGGCAGAGTCAGGGAGATGTCAATCAGTCTGTGCAGAGAAGAGAGAGAAAAATGTAATCTGGCTGAAAGACCTGTATGGTGCCGCAACAGGTACCAATCAATTCACTTTCACCAATATATTTCACTGTTCTGCTCTTCTGTCAACGTTCTTTGGCTTATTGCCTCCTTTCTGGTTGTATCTGAGCCTTCTTCACAGGCCCTGACCTCTGTCACAGGCTGATAAATGAGCGCCAGTGTCATCCCTTCCCTTTGAATTTACTGTGTGGTGGAGCTTGATTATTATAGGGTCGCCTAATTTTATTTCATGCTCAGACGAAAAGACAAGAAGGCCTGATGAAATGAAGACAGAATTGTCATTTTGTGCATGAGCTGGTTTGCATCATCCTTCTGCAGTGCTGTGTGTAGTTACACCGAAGGTTTCTCTTGTTGATGAATAAAAGGAGCATGAAGAAGCTCTAATTAAGCCTTAATGTTCCTTTAATGTTGCTCTGATCTTCTGCTTCAAGAAGATTTTCTGCTGCCTGACTTCTTGAGCTCGCCATCTGTGAAATGCCTTGAGCGTTCTGTTGGTCAAATATTTAGCTGCTGTTACTGATATTATTGTCAACAAATGCATTTGTTAAGAGCTGGGAGTCAAAATCTAAAGTTGTGGATGTTATTTATGACTTCACGCTTACATAAGATGGAGTTCGCTACTAACTGCCATGTAAAGTGAATTTCAAATGGGTTACCATCACATTCCAGAACATATAAAAACATCTAACTTACTTCAATACTAACATGCACCATACATAATTCTCTATAAATTATAAATGTCCATCCAGAAAGACTTGGTTTAATTTATATTATGGCTGTGACTGTAAATTCACGCAGTAGCACTGAACGGGCCTGGTCGTACACAGTGAATCATTCAAATCATCAGCTTTGATCATCCAGGTTATTTGAAAGTCTCTTTTTCTCTTTGAAATTCTAAAAAAAGAAAAAAAAGGCATCACAAAACTGTCAATACACAGCAAATGGACTTCTAGCTGAAATTTGCCACTGACAGCAATTTTTTCATGATGTTGAACTTGCCACGAACTTGACTTTAATTACATGCTGCCAGTTGCTATGACGATGACACGGTTTGTTGTGCTGTGTTGGCACAACACCAACAGGCGTTTTACTCAGAGCCGGGTTTGCTGCTCAGCAGTTTCTCTCTCTGGCAAACACATGAGGCACAGCAAAGCACATATACTCACCGACTACTGATTAGCTATGACTGCTACACCACATAATTAATTCATAACTATTAGTAATCTTATTTACACAAAGGCAAAGTGTCATGGGGCCCTCTGGGTATATTGTGTTTCATTTAACAAAATGAAAATGTATATCCTCTACATGCACTTTAAAAGAAAATTATTAGTGTAGATTAGTCCGGACTGAAGCATCTTAACAACTACTGGATGGATTGCCTACAGTATTTGTGCAAAAAATGGTGCCCTGGGTATATGTCACAGTTTTTGGTGATTCTTTGACTCCTCCAGCACCAGTGTGAGATTAGGTAAAGTTTATGTCCATAAAGGTCAGGAAATTATAACGACTGATATTCATGCTCCCCTCAGGATGAACTGTAATCATTTTGAACATGCTAAACATGTTAAACATACACTTGTTAAAAGTCAAAATGTTAGCACTGTCACTGTGTCCATGTTGATGCTCGCATTCAGCTTAAAGCCCTTAGGCACATTCACACTGTTTGTTCCATAGTGGTGAGTATGTAACCTGAACCTCTGGGGCTCCTGCTGCTGTACTAAATTACTCAGCCTTAGCTACCATGATAATGTTGCTTGGAGCAGACTGGTGGCCACAGCTGTATGTTGATGTGTTGCCAAGCAAATATATATTTGTTCTAAATAAGATTCTGGAAAATTAGAAACACAGTTAGGGCCTAATTACTTTTTCCGTCTATTATTTAGCTCTGGCTGTGGTCAGCTGAAGAAGTGCCACCCATAGAAGCTGTTTGTCCAAGATAATGTACCTTTACAGAGTTGCTAACATGGCTGCAGACTCTTAAACTTGTTTTACTCTTTATCTTCTAAACACACTTTTTGGAAACACAGGGCAGCTGTGGCTCAGTAGATACAGCAGGTTGCCCAGGGTCAATCCCCTGACCTGTCCCAGCAAAACACTGAACCTCCAATTGCTCTCAAAGGTTATGAAAGTGACTTGAATGGCTGCTCGCTGCCATTAGTGTTTGAGTGCGTGGGAACGGGTGAAGCCAATTGTAAGGTGCTTTGGATAAAAGATCTATACAATTGCACTCCATATCCATTCCTTTAAGGTCATCCAACCATTTAGTGACATTCATATCTGGTATGGAAGTAAGTGCATACTATTCCGATTCTCCATTCATGTAATCTGTTTGTTTGTTTTTTTTATTTGTCACCCAGATTTTTCAATATAAATAAAAGTAACTGTACCCAAACACATGTTGTTCAAATCAACAATTTCAAGGCTTTTATTTTTTTCCAGAACATTCATCCATCTTGAAGTGGCCAACACACTGTAATAAAGGTCGCTCCATATAGCATTTATAGTGCAATCGGTGGCCCGTGTAGCTTAAAAGTGCAGTATGTGAGGTACATAGCAATCATTGAAGCTTTTTATTTCTACTGATTAAGCCCCAGCGACTATTCTCAGCCAAACAATACATGCTTGCTTAGGTCTAATACAAGAGTCTATCATAAAATAAAGCTCTATTTAAAGTGCAGATATTTCAGAGCTAGTGCAATATTTACTACTTGGTCTGTTCAGCTCTGAGGATGAGATTGCCTGTTCTTAGTTAATGAGAAAAATGACTCATTTTGTGCCAGAGAGTTGCTAAGCAAGCATGGCACCCGGATACAGGCAATTACACATGGTACAATCAAAACTTACAGGGCATTTTGGATTGTTTCCATACAGTCAGGCAGATCATCTCATCTCACTCAGTAATGAATGTTTTCACCCTGGCACTGGGATTTTGGCTCAGACTGGAGCTCCTCACTAACAGTGGGGGCCAAGATGTGTTCCACACTCACATAAACAAGGACATTCATGGCAGACTCTCTGATCTGATGTGTGGCTGAGTGATGATCAAGCTTCTGTTTAATCTCACAGTCTTCCGGCGACAGATGTGCTAGCACACTCACTCCTTAAGATAAGTGATTGATTGGAGACGAAAAGAAAATCAACCTAATAAAGATGTCATCCTTAATTTTACACAGTCCTGCTTCTTCGCTTTGGCAAATCTGAAAATGAGTACATCTTGTATGTGATTTTTTTACTTTGAAAGCGATGAATGGAGACTGGCTCCTAGGTAACAGTTGTTGGAGTCAAATCTAAAACTGCATTCCCTTTCTGATCTTAGTGTTCCCATTTTAAATCACCCTTGTGGCATTCATGGGGATGCTGTTGCTGTTCTTGCTCCTTGTCAAAGGATCTGTAGGGCTTCTTGTCATTTCAGAACCACCTGCTGGATCGTCCTTGTTCTTGCGAAAACAGTAGACCCCATAGAGGCGGAATTTTTTATCAGGGAAGCCCAGGTGTCGAATGCCTGGCTGGGATCCTCCACAGCGGGACCGGGGGTTCACTATAGGGTAACGGATGCTGCCATCCTCGAGCCACCCAGCTTCACAGCGGTCCAGAAGCTGGAACTTCCATGCTGCATACATCTGACCCACTTTGGCCACCACTGAGCCATCTCGAATGCAAGCCTTCATGGCCTCAGCATAGTTCACTTTCTTAAAGCGTTTGAGGAAGTATACTTTGCCTGAGGGGATATATAGGGAGAGGGGAGGAGAGGAGAGGCTGTTTGTTGTAGGAGCATGTGGAAAGGTGAAAGAAAACACAGCAAGTGCATTGCTATCAGGGCAAAAGGGAAGAAAGAGAGAGAAGTAAATGAGAGGGGAAAGCCCCAGGGACAAGCAAGCCCTGAGGGTACACATTCTCAGTTTTTCTGGCCCTTCTCCCCAACTGTGTTCAGAATATCAAATCAGTTCAACAACGATCTAGGAAGCTGCTCAAAATCGAGAGGCAATACTGTGTCAGTGGACAGCACTCTAACTCAAAATTACTCTTAAAACGTTTCCATTTTTGCTTTCACCTGACCTCTGGGGAAACTTTTTGCCTGGCAGCATTACATAAATGGATGTCCTGAGTGGGTGAATTGGTTGAACTGAGCTGAATCACTAGGTAGCTTCTAAAGAACCTTAACAAGAATAAAGAGCTGCTGGTTTCTCCAAACAGCTGCTATTGTGAAAATCATGTACACTATCTCAACTTTGCACTTGGCTCAGCTATATTGATTTTATGTGTGTTTGTGTGACTGGTGGCTATTAGAGAGGCAGAATATTGTCTCCTATTTCCCCAGGGGACAGTGAGTAAATACCTTCCAACTGGACTAAGCAACAGTATGAGTCACATCCTCTGTTGAAATGCCCTGTGTACAACAGACTGTCCACAATAATTAACACACTGGAGAAACCATAAGCAATCGTTTAAGGTTTCTGTCATACTCCCATTTTTTGCATCTTTGTCATTGTTTGGGCAGTCCCAAAAATGGGTTTGTGTATGTTCTTTAATGAAAAAAGAACTTTTTCCCTTTCAAACAAACAAAGAGTTGCATAGAGTTTTGAAGTAATCCTTTTCCAAACTGATTTTTAAAAAATCCCAGTTATGCTTGACTATGCATCACTGATATGGTCAGTGTTTAAAGGAACAGATCCATATTTTAAAAATTGTACTTATTTGTCATGTCTGCATGGTAAGTATGAAGCTAAAGCCAGCAGCCAGTTAGCTTAGCACAAAGACTGGAAGCACATGGAAAGAGCACCTAACATGTCTTCATTCTTCACAACTGTACCACTAAAGCTTCACTATTAACTTTCTGGTCTTTTGGCCAAGACGTAGTCAGGCTAGTTGTTTCTCCAGGTGCATGGCTATTTACTGTCTATTTGCTATTTGTGTACAGTCTTTTTTATCTAACTTCACCAAGAAGGTACTAATTTAATTATAAAGATTGCTGGTATTTTTCTGCAGTAATTCAGCAGAGTTAAAACTATTGTTACCTTTTAACTGTGTAGACTTGTTTCAACTGCCCAGAGAAGACACACAACTTTCAATCTGGCCTCCTATTTTCCTAAGTTTGTTTGAGTTTATGAACCTGGGGTTGGCACATGTTACAGAGACTCAGACTCTCTGGGGGAATGTGATGTAAATCAAAGAACTGGGAGATGAAAGGCAATGCTTGGCACCCAGAGGACACTGTGGCCCTAGTAGGGCTGAATCCACAAAGCCTGATCTAAATCCAATGGCCTTAGGCCTGCCAGATCACAGACAGAGATCAGAGACATGAGCCTCATTTCCCCACAGTCCAACACTCATGATGTGTGTGTTATACAGCATATTTCCATACAGGAGAACAATTCAACTCTGCAAATCATGAGCTGCCAATGCTGGACATTGGGCTTGATGTTTGTATTTAGCTGTATAGTGATGTAGATTGGACAACAAAGTCTTTCTGTTCTTCAGAAATACATGTGCATAACCACACAACTGCAACCTACATACTGTATCTCTCCTTTTCTCACCATTGAGCTTGGAGGTGAAGCAAAAAGCATCATAGCGTTCATCCTCCTTGTGCCTGTAGCCATAGTTGCGAACGCCAGCAGGTGTGTCCTTACGGCCACACTGATCTCTGGGATGAGAGATAGGGTATTGGACTGAGCCATCCTCCAGCCATCCAGCATTACACCAGTCAAGTCCTTCCAGCCAGGCCTGTAGAATAAGATCATGTAAGGCAGTGGGTCATTCTAAAGGATTCGATACATTATTAAGATGAGGTAAGACTCTGACATGACTCCATGCACTCCTCTTGGCTTTAATGCATACAGGATTTTAAAAAGGGAGGATAGACCATAAAGGTTCTGGTCTGATCATCATATTTCTAAATTCCAGCTTACTGCTGCTTTAAAACAGCAATATTGACTGAGGATTGTAGCCAGTAGCCATTGCACCATTACAACTAAAAAGTGAACTAAAAAACAATGTACTATAATATGGAAGCTGTTATCTACATTAGAAATTGTAACATCTGACCTAGCCCCTTTTAATCTGCCTTGAACATGAGACATTGTTCATGCTTGAACCAAAGGATGAATGAATGTGGACTTACCTTGTGCAGCTGAGAGTGGGAGGCCAGGATAGCATCCTGTTGTTTGCAGGAATCCTCAGCCTGGTGGTAGTTGAGCTTATAGCGCCCCTCACGGGGGTAGTAGGGGAACACCACTCCTACAGGTGGACAGAAACAGCCCTAGTCTTCAGTGGGATGATGTAACATTGTGAAATTCACTTTAATCTCATATGAACTGGAACAGTTTTTGACCAATACTACATATAATAGCCAAATAAGAATCAAACTGAATATGTCAGAGCATCAGCAAAATCCCTTCTACTGTACTAAATTCTGACCTTCTAGGTCAAGGTTGACAAATCCTGTGTCATCTTCCATGTCATTAGTGACTTCACACTCATAGCGTCCATAGTCCTCAAGCGTGACATTTTGGATGATCACTGAGGCATCACCTGGACCTGCCTGCTCCAAAAACACACGGCCTCTGTATGATCCAAACACACGCTGCTGCCTGAAGAAGTTTGAGAGACATTTTTGTCCATCATAACAGTTGCATAAAGCAAAGTGTAATGTTTCCTCATGAAAAAATAGTTTAAGGTATACTCTGTGGGCCACACAGTGTGTGTAACAGTGTGTATTTGTATTATGTAGTGGGTAGTACATGATTTGTTAATTTGTACATAACAATAAAATATATGGCAGTGAAATAAAATCACCCAAACAAATCAATTACTGTTGATTTTGGCCCAAAACTGAAAAACAAAACAAAGAAAGAAAAAACAAAACAAAATGCAGATGGAAAATTTACTTTCCAAGTGCCACAAATACATCCTCAAACTGCAGTGCATCTGTCACTTTGGTCCATTTAATCCGAATACGAGCAGGGTCAGTGTTTTCTGGCTCATGATGGAATCTGCAGGGCAGAGTGATGGAGCCTCCACGATGTGTTACCACTTTACCAGGAGCTGTCTGCACAATCACTGCACCTGTGTCATCCTCTGTGGGTACGAAGAAGAGGAAGAAGGGCATTGAGAAGGGAATTAATATATATACACATATACATTTTACACATTTTTTTTTTCTCTAAACTAATATGAAACTTTTTATGTGTCATAACTTCAAGAAAAGTCCCTTTATCACATAGATACATTACCAGTATATGTGTCAGAAATCTATGTTTTGAGCGGAGTAAGCAGTCAAAAAAGTGCCAGGTTCATGAGGGATTACTATACCAGTATTTGTAGTCAAGTCACAACCACCCTTGACACTGCCAATACTTGTAACTCTTACTCTAATTGTAAAATCTAATCTTTGTTTCTCTGTGAGGGCGAGACGCCTGCGAAATTGAATCAGCATCCGCTAATAAAGCATGTGTTGTTTACTTGTGCTGTCACATTAGTGCCTGAAAATCCAGCACATCAATAGTGAAGAATATGTTTTGATCAAAGCGGCCAGTGTGTGGCTTAGTCACTCCACTGCCCAGATCAGTCATCAGACATTTTTTAACCTCAACCTGCCAAGAACAATTCACCAAAACAACCCAGACTAATGTCAAACGCAAGCTTCTTCATCCAAACGGACAATAACAAAACCTCATTTGCATTTTTGGAAGACACTTGCTCAGATGCTGTTTGTGTTTGCATGTGTGTGCCTAGACAACCAAAGAGCGTGCACACAAGTGTGATGTAAACTTGTAAAACATTTAATGAGTGGCTGTAAGAGATTTTCTGTTATGTTGTGACCATATAAAGACACCTACAATTACCCGTGCCAGCTAGCAATTAGTGCTGTCACTTCTTAGTGCTCTCTGCAAAAGTTGTTTATCGCCTTCAGCCATGAAAGCATCAAGTGGTGTTTAATCAAAACTTTAGAGCATGTTATTTCCCAAAACTCAAGGCTGCATTGCAACAGACTGATGTTAAGACAAACAACATCATGTTACAATTTCATTAAGGAGACACGGGTTAACAGACACCCTGACAGCAAACTACCTATTTACAACAGGCAGTGTTGGGGAGGGTTTAGGTCCCTCTCACTGCACTAGTATCACAGTTATTTTTTTAACGTATTGAGTACTACAGCTCAGATGGACGTTTTTACAACATTATACCTATCTATGACTGAAGTTACTGTGCTTCATCTGCAAACCAGCAGATTATACATAACGAGCATATGCAGAGCATGTAATATATGATGTTACTCTTGGCAGGTATAATATTAGGAATTTGTAACACTGCTAAGAGAAACACTGATGATTTTGAATGACAGTACAATGTTCTAAGTTTATTTGTACAACCCAACCTTCACAAAAATGTGTCACTGACCCTGAAATGTTGCATAAAAACCTGAATGCCTAATCTAAAACCTGTTCAATTAGGCTCTGCATGTGAATACAGAATACAGAATACAGTTTCTTGTATATGAAGACCTCTGCATCATGAAGACCAAGAACAGGTTTAATGAGTATACTTTACTGAGTTAAAAATGGGGTTACAGTGACCCTTCAGGGTTTACTGAAACCATTCTGCCATATCACTACATCTCAGTACAGTATAGATATATTCAATACATTTGGACACAAATGATATCATTTTGCCACTGAACATTATGAGAAACATGAAATACAATGTCCTCACCAAGAACATGAACCACCTTTCTCCTTCCCTTCTCTATGTCAGCAGGCATGGATGTCACTGAGAGGACAGAAGTTAAGATGAACACCACTAAACACATCTCCCCAAAAGCTGGAGGCCAAGGTCGCTTTGAGAACTGCTGGAAAGGACAAAGAGAAATAGGAACACCACAGGCTCACCTTAATATATATGTTCTTGTATTGACTCCAATACAAGGTGGTGATAGTGGTGACTTTGATATGAAAGCAGAACTCACTATACTATACATATATGATAAACTATGAAGCTGGCTGATTACAGGGATTGCCTCTTACACTTTGCAGTCATGCTGCAACCTCTAAGCAGCACACCAGAGGGCACAACCTGAAGTGTTCTAGTGTTGGGTAGTTAGTGAGTCGCAAAAAATGCAGCAAACATGTGATCACTCTAGTATTCTCAAAACAACAAAATAAGGTTACTGTGTTTGATTTGAGAGTTGTGTGTTTAAAATAGCTTTATCCTGGCAGGTGTGGAGCTCACTGTATGACAAAAAGAGATAGGATAGTTGCAGGATAAAGCTTGTTTGGCACAGAAAGTATTTGGAGAGTTTTGAATGCTGTGGTTTGGGGAAATGGGTTTGCATCAGTAAAGGCCAATAAAAGAATATATACAGAGATGAATAACTACAAAATCTTCACTGGTAACTGAAGAAAAGCAATAAATCTAGTGTCTGCTGTGCTTACTTTACACATTGAATATGTAAGGTACGAGATTATGAACAATGATTATTTATTGGCACTGACCACTCTACTGAAAACATTACTGTTGCTTATTCTGCTCAATTCCTATTTATTTTTACATGCTCTCTGTCATTATTGTAGTGGTTGTGCAGAGCACGGTTGCAGACTTGTGTGTATCTCGGCCCACCATATGTGACACTGGTGGTAAGGGTCCATGATAGACTGCAAATGAGCCCCCCAGCCCTTCTGCAACAACACAAACCCATCTCAGCACATCATGCACAGGTCATCACACAGTAAATGTGATGGTCCTTTAAGTCACTGTGGATAGAATCAATCATCATAAGAGTAAAATGCAGGAGTCATGTGGTGCTGTTCTGCACTGCTAGAGGTCTGCATTGTCAGCGCCATCTGTGAATAGCCGCGTCCTATTTAACAACATAACATCTGAACATGAAGACAGGCCCCAGTGAAGCAGAGTTACTAAAGCAACTACTTTACATGCACATTGCACACTATAAACAGCACTGCTGCATCATTTTCTCATCTCTCATCTCAAGGTTACTTCAGCGATCGTCCCTGCAGTTCTCCTGCAGAGCAGAGAACTGCAGAGCCCCACTGTTAGAGCACAGAAGTGAACTTACCATGGATATCACAACAGTGTTAATGCCTGGATGAAGCAGATGTGCCGCTGTGCGCCGTTTAACTCCTCAACCAGGCTTGATGTTGCTCTGCAGCAGCACTCACCTCTCTCTGTCTCACTCCCTCCCTCTCTGTTTCCAGTCCCATCGCTGATCTCTCGCACTGCAGGGGAACCACCGGTGTTTGTGGGTCCCGCAGTCCTCTGGTGACGCAGCACTCATTTGCTGGTGCAGACTGTGTGGATAAGTCAATCACTGCAATGACTTCCCACTGACTTAATGTCTGTGAATGTCTTTCTGTGTATTATTGAGGTCTATTAGAGTACCACTTATTGGTTTGAGTGTCACAGTTTGTTTCAATGATGCAGTGAAATCTTATTACATTCAGGCAGAACGTTGCTGCTGTTTAAGGCCAGTTTGAATCAATGGGAGCTGTCAGTGCTAAAACTATGACTGCACATCTCTTTATTCTAGACAAAGCAAATTCATCCCAAAACTTTATTGGTGATACCAGTGGTGGTCCTATATTTAAAAAGCACTGAGTAACTCCGTTCCATAATCTTCAGTGACTGGTTTATAGGATCGGACTGGGTTTAACCCAATATATTTGTATGCCAGCTTTTGTTATTAGTTATTTTGTGCATAACTATAGCATATAATTATAAAACACATACAATGAACAATGAAACAATGGTATCAATAAACACCAAGCACAGAAGATTATTAATCATGACTTTAAGATATTTCCCATGTTGGTTAGGACTCTGATAATGATCCATAATCATTCTAACAAAGAACCTGACCAACAAGCATGTGATTTGAAACAATACTAAAGGCGAGAAGAAATGTGATTATAGTACAAATGGTCACGGTATTCAGTGGTTTCAGTCACTTCATTAGCTTTGCCAATGAAGACTGGGCAATAATGAGTTTGTGCTGAAAATGATCTCACATCTAAGATCAAGCATCTCTGCTGTGCAGTAAATAGTCAAGAACTAGTCAACAACCTCAAACAAAGCATTTATATTTGCTTTTGCAGCCTGTTCTATCAATTCTAAAGCAGCTGCATGTACATCAGTTCATGACACTTTGTTGCACTACATGCCTTTCTGCTCCTCATCCACTCACCGATGAAATGGGTGATTAAGAATAGGTAGGAGTGACATAACAGACACTAAAGTCTCTCCTGAGCATCATATGGACATGTGGTTCAGACTCAACGAGAGCTTTATATGAGAATAGCATAAGAGATGCCCTTGATATGATAGCTGCCCGACAATGAGAAGAGACAAGATACTCAGCATGAGGGAACTACACTGCACTGTGATAAAAAAAATAAAATTAAACCACACTGATGGTTACATTATTGTATGCTGTGCTTCTGAAATCCGAGTAGACTAGCTGGAGGTGGACCTGTGTGGCATCACTGTGAGAGCAGTTCCCAGAGTTAGAGTCATGTGTCCATGATCTCTCTGCAGCATGCAGGTTTGTCAGCATGAGACACAGCAAAAGAGAGGAAAAACTGTTGAATGCACAGAAAGTGAACTGATGGATGCATAATAGGAGTGAGAAGTTCAAGATCAGCAACTTTGAGATTTATCTGCAGGTTTAAGTAAGGTCTTTGCTGAAGACAGCAGAGAGCTTGAGAAATTAACCGCAGACAACTTTTTTCCAATATTGTTGTAATACTAATGATTTTTCTAGGATTACCTGTTACCTAGGAGGGAGGTAATATTCTTTAATGAAATGCACAAAATAATGAACTAAGAACAACCCCAGGCCAGATATGTTTATTAGCAATGATTTAGTGAGCTGAAACCTGAGGATTTAAAATCCCTGTGTGAGAAAGCAAAATCATGAAGAAAATATTACTTAAGGTAAATATCAGCTATCATTATTGTGCACTGGTGCATAAAAAAAGTTGTTATATATATTATAGATGCATTAGTCTTTGTTTTCTCATGAAGATCTAAGGATGGGCAACGCTGTTCATTCATTAATACTTTAATTACAATAGTCATACATCAATTAAAGTATTAATCTAAACATATTTACTTAGAATGTGGTACCTTGCTGGTAATCCTCTCATCCCTGCTGAATAGTTTAGCTGTATTCTTCACAGCCACAGCTCCACAGCTCTAAGAGGCAAACAGCACAGCCGTGTAGACATCTGCAGCAGAGAGCCCCTGTGGCTCCCGTCATGGGATTACGATGCCGTTTGGAGCAGCCATATTTGATTTAAAGCCTCTGTCACACACAGAGAATGCACAGCATGTGCAAGCAGGGGTGATGCCACACTTCAGCATGAAGTTGCTGAGATAGAGTGAGTTAAATGAGTGCCCCTCTCGCCCTCTGACTGTCGGCCTTTTGCTCAGTGAAGTACAAGGGATAATTACTTATGAGTGGTTTACTGATATTGTTGAGGTAGGGGTGGCAAGAAGGGTTACATTGCATTTATAAAAAGCTTTATCTGACAGTGCAAATAACCTCTTTTACCTTTGTTAAGAAAACACTCAATTGACTGAAGTGTATTCCTATTATATTTTTGAAAAGGTTTAGGAGACAGAATCAGCATTTGCCAGTTACCTTACATGCTTTGGTGATAATATGCTTTTTTGTCACTCTTTATTTTCATGCTAAGAACAGACCCCTGTATGTGGACAATTCTCTTGTCAGTCCGTCTTCCAATTAAATGTGAGCTCAGCCTGGTGGTCATTTAAGTGTGTTTGTTTATGCAAGCAAAGAGACTCATCCACTTGGAAACCACAATGATGAGAGCCCACAGAGAGTAAGCATGCAGCAGAAAAGAAACAAAGAGGATAAGGAAATGCAGGAAGGGAATGGATGAAACACTTGCAATCTGGGCACACAGCATTACACAGCATTAGAAGAAATTCAAAATGACAGAGGCTTGTCTTGTTTTCCTACTTAAACTGTGTAAGAAAAGCTGTCTTTTTAAAACCGAGATAGGCTTGGCAACAGACAGCAGCAGCGTGTGTTCAGTGAGTGAGTGACAAGAGCTGCTGTTGAAGTATACATTACATTCTGCAGCACATGTTGGCACATCCTTTCCACTCAGCTCTGACTGATGATCATTGGAGGATCCAGTGGCGTTGAGATAAAAATGGAGAGAATATTGCGGATATATCAAGATCTCTTGCCCCCACTAGTTTCATGTGTGTGGTCTGATGTGGAAGCCAGAAGCAATTATAAGCATTTTAGAAACATATTCTAACATTTTTACTGTAGCCTTGACAGACTTGTTGAACTGTCTAATGCTTTTTTGTTCTCTCTGACTCAAATGGACACTGGAAAATATAGGCCGTGTTATATCGCTCACTAGATGAAGTTGAAGCACTTTAATGCAGGTAATGTAACAATAGTCCAGCTCCTCACAGCCAGTCATGCTCCATTTGTGTTCACAGACTTCAGCAAAGAAAACTGCCATGTACCTTTATATAGGGTCGGATGCACAGGAGATGTTTTGCGGTCTGTTTATCAGCTCCACTCAAGACACTCACACTGTTAAAGCTCCTCTGGCTCAGTCATCCAGAATATTGTTGTGGGCTTTTATTCATGACTATATGCCATATAGCCAGTCACTGCTGCATAACAAACTCCAACCTCAACAACATACATTTGTTTTTATTTGACATCTAGGAGCAAAATAGAGCAACAGAGGTATTTGTACCTGTGTAAGGGGGGAGACTTACCATGTGCTGCAAAATGTAGCTTGGTTAGTTAGTTAGTATATGAATTTAGATTTGTAAATATTTATGTATTAAGTATTGTAAAAGATCTGATCTGATTTGCACACAGGAATTGTAGTATAAATTCAGTCAGAACATTAAGCATTAACCTTGTAGTTACAGCCTGGAAAAATATTTGCTTTTTTTACTTCACATTATTTATCTTCTGCTCTGTTTGAAATTTCAGACATTTTGAATGTTTTCCACTTTTCTTGATGATGTCGCTTTTAAGGTCCAACCTGTTCATTTGCTAAAGTCCAGTGCTATCACCTCAACACTGGAACCTCAGCAGCATGCTGCTAATGACAGAAACCAATGCTTTAATTCCCTTTAACCTAATAAGCCAAGTAACCAGTAGCCTGTGCTTTAATGCCTATCAGCTTTTTTTCTTGATTTGGAAAGTCATAGTGAACAGGTTCTATAAACTAACAAGCAAGGGTCTACATACATGTTAGTACCTCTGTGATGCTGTTCATATAATACGCACTAAACACTAAGTACAACTGAGGATAATGGGAATATGTACTTTAACTGGTATTTGGCTATTACCCAAAGTACTAGAGACAGAGTACAGAATACTAGACAAACTGAAAGTTTTTATCCTGCTAATGCCATTAGACGAAAAGTCAGAGGACCCCCAAAGTTATTACAATTCATCCTGAGGGAGACATCAATGTCTGAGCCAAAGTTAATAGATGCCAAGACATTTCAATAAAAAACGACAAATGTCAGCCTCATGGTTGATATGCGTTGACTCTACTGTTGAAAAGTCAAAGACTTATCAAAGTCATTAGGATTCATCATCTGGAAACCATGAATATTACTACCAAATCCTGAAATCTTTCACAGTATAGGTAAATACATGCAGCATAAAAAGGTATGGGATTAATAATACTCATTCCTGCTCTTGGCACTGTGGATATCTAAATTTAAAAGCAACTGTCACATATTTCGTCTATCATGCTTTTATTTTAACATTGCATTTCCTATTTCTCACCATATATGGGACCCTGCTTTACTTATAGACCCTAGCACTGCATTCCCTCTGTCTTTTCCCTTCTGTTTCTGCTTGCCACTCCCCTGTGCACCTGCTGCCCAACACCATTACTCCTGCCAGTCACTAGATTGTCTTATTTATGTCCTTAAATGGACCTTCCAGTCACGCGCTTTTCCTGCTTGTGTGATTTGCTAAGGTTAAAGGACTGTCTGGTCTTTGTTGCCCACTGCTTTGGCCTTTGTGTCTGGTGTATTGTCTGCTAATGTTAGGAGTACCTTAAAGGAGACAGTTATTAGTAAGATTTTGGATACTGGGTGTTGTTATCTATGTGCACTTTACTCACAGCAAGACACTTGTATATACACTCTGCAAAGCCTAATCAAAGACAGTTTATACTCCTAACTTCATGGTGTTGTGGTAGCGTTTGTGTTCTGAACTCATCCAATGACTGTTAAGATATTTCAGTTTGGACTAGGACGATGGAGCAAAAGGCTGAACAGCTGACCAACATCACAATGACACTACCATGGCTAAAAGTATTGCTGCACAAACCAACTTCACTGAGCAGTGGCTGTAATACAGGCACGGCAATAATCAAAGTGTTGAAAGCAAACATTTAAATAATCAATAAAACAAAATACGTTGAGCAAAATAATCTTGTATTTTGGTATTTGAAATATGGCATTTAAAATATAACAGCATTAGGTGAATCATCAGGTAAGTAATGAACTTGTCAGCTTTGTCAACTCAAACAAGAATAAAAATTCTCATTTGTCTTTGTACTTGGTGTCTTTCTCCTCACTGTTTGGCAAACCTGTCTGCCCAGGGAAAGGGGCGATCTTCAGGAAGAAATATGGGTTACTCTGAACTCGGAAAGCCACCAGGATGGGAGTGACTGTGTACAGCAAGTTAGCTGCTAGCACTGACCAGAAAGCATCATTTGGGATTCGAAATGGAGCTGTGGTACGAGGATGTAGGGATCCCCCAATATGGGCCCACTGGCACTGTAAGCATACACAGAGTAAGAGATTAGACTGCACTGTCATATACAAATATTGTATATTGCACCCACCAGAATGATACACTGCCTATTTTGTTCAATATTTACTTTCAAATGGCAGATCATATAATGCCTTATTGCTTTCTTTCACAAACTCTCCACAGGAAAACATTACTTTAAGTATTTTTTTTCCAGAAATATATGTAGAAATTTAGAATATAAAGAGGATAGAGTCTACAACCATTTATAATTCATAAATTGGGCCTTTAATCAAGGCCTTCATCTTCTTCATCTTCTCCATTCTATCTGATCAATATAGAGAGAAAGCACCACGAGCTTGTTTATTACAGAAAATCTTCAAAGGATAAATGTGGTTCAGGTAATTATTGGCAGGTTGAGAGCTCATAAGGAATTTAATTGCAGTGACACATGCCAGACCCCTTTGTGCTGAGGATATTACTGAAGATTTTAATCAATTCAAGGCCAATAATCATCACAATCACTTAATGCAATACAACAACAGCACCTCACTGTTACTTTAGTAACACCTAACATATGTATTAAAACTAGATTCACTTTGCCATCATGGTGTTACCTGAATTATAGCTCCAGCAAAGAACACAGTCCAGTCTGACATCCATGTGCACCCGGGCTTGAGGAGACCGTAAACAAACGCACCCAATAGGGGTAGTCCATAGAAGAACAAGTGTAGCATCTGTGAAAACAAATGAAACTTTGTTCTTTGCATGAAGTTCTTTAACATGATCTTACATTTGATAGTTAAAAGCAGTGGTTCAAACCTTTTTAATATTTCACAAGAAGACAACACAAAAGACTAGTGGTAACGTTTATGTGTTAAATTTCCAAACAGTTCTTCCTCTACATTAAGATTGACTTGTATGTGACACATGGCATTATGCATGTTGACACTGGTGAAATGTAGTGTATATTATAGCTTATAGTCCAGTAAATAGGGATTCTGCATATAGTGACTAACAGAGACCAAGACTTCCACCTCCATCACTGTCACTCTGTATTGTTGTTGGGCCCCAACATTCTCTTTTGGCTTACACTGTATTTCACCTACTCAACATACTAACACATACTCCTAGTCCATGTTTCATAATAGTAGCACTACCAGTAAAACGTAAAGGTTAACAAATTACCATTAAATGTATTATCTTAATATTTTTAATTTTGAATATTGGCCAGGTATTCCTGGGACCAATTACATCCAACATACAGTGCATCATTTTATTCTGCAATCTGATTAACACATGCAGCCACTAAAGGCAAAGGCAAAGGCAAATTTATTTGTATAGCACCATTCATACACTACGCAATTCAAAGTGCTTTACAAGGCATATAATTACATTAAAAGCATGGAAAAAAGCATCTAAAAACAAAGACATTTAAAATAAAATAAATTTAAATAAAATAAAGTAAATTAAAATAAGATGTAAAAGCACATTAAGAAAACACTAGGTAAACATAGGAAACTAAATAGTGCAACATCCTTCTCTGCAATGTAAAGAAATAAAATCAGTTCTCAGAAAATGAAAATACCTAATGTCTCAGTATCTCAAGTGATTATTTTGTAACTTTCCAGCTCTGCATCCTCTCAAATCAAATTTGCACTATCACTTCCACACAAGGGTCATTACAGACTGTCTTGACCTTCAACTTAAAATGTTTGGCCCATGAAAGGCAGTTTTCCATTTTATAAAATTGTCAAATTATACCGCTGAACAGTTTCTTTTCATTCTTAGTCTGAGGTCTAGCTGGATTATAATGAGTTCAGCACAGGGTCTGAAAGCTCATCATATATGCCCTTGAGTCTTTTGTTAAAATGTCTTTTTAGCTCTGCCATCGTAATCTTGCTCATCATCATCAATGAATGAAGAGGTCAGCCTCTGCAGGAACACTGTAACTCAGTGCAACAAACCAAACTTTTTTTCATTTATTCAAACCCAGAAATGCAAATGGACGTGAGCGCCCATGAGGCAAACTTGCAAAGGCAACCAAGACATACTTTAACATGCTGCACACAACTCCCACCCAGTGTGATGCTGACAAGGGGGGCTCTGGGCGAGGGATTAGCTTATCAACATCTCAGCATGCAGCTCGTCTGTCTGATCAATGACTTGCAATTGTGCCTGGACCGCAGCCCTGGCAATGTCTTTGGATAACCTATTGACAAAGCTATGTACACCAAATAAAACTCGTGGTCATGTAAGGTCTGAAGGAGAAAATAAAAAGGAAATCAGACACACCGCCAATCACAGTAATAATCTGTTATCCATCTTAAGCAAATGAAAGAGAGGGACAAAGATGCACTCGCAGTCCCCAGTCGATGTAACGGCAGTGATGAAAAATGGCTTTTTAATCAGCTGCAAACTCAAAGAGTCGAGTAGATAAGGGCAAGCTTCCAGCACACTGTGATTTCCATGAAAGCAGAGGTCCATTATGTAGCTGGTTATTTAAAATACACTGGAGAGGAGTTTCTGGGTGCTGCTGGTGCAAAGGCTGAGTGTGAAGACAGAAAGAGAATAAAAGCACCCACCATGACCCTGGGGTAGCCCACGGGGTCCTTCAGGTAGGGTTCATAGTGCTTCAGGTAGATGGAACAGGCTTCTAGTGGAGAGTCCAGAGCCACCTACACAGAGCAGTTACAACTAATAATATAAAGCAGTCTGTGTCAACAATTCAAACATTAAGACTGAAATGTAGGAAAGATTGACAGTAAAATCATCAGTGGAATAATTGTTAACTAGAATGACATTGAACATTGTAAGAGACGTAGTGTGAAAAACTTTACTGAAAAACATAACAGTCTCATGTGGCTCAATTAGTTGAACATTTTTGCTTGTAATAGCTAAAATTGTATATTGTGTAAATCTTTGACTCTTGTTAGACAACTTTGCAAGTGCATCATTGCATGTTGCTGCTGACTTAAAATGAATGAATGTGATGTACACTCACTAAGCCTCTGAGGATAGTGAAGGTCATGGCAGCGAACAGGAGCAGCACAAGGATCAGGTCCAAGGGACGCCAGATCAGCTTCATGCTCTGAGCATGCTGGGCCTGTGGGGAGATGTTAACGCAACGTACAGTGCAGAAGTGGTTAGTCAAGGTCATGGTTTCAGAGCACGTTCTGGCTGTCTCACTTGAATGAGAGCTGAGCAGAGGAATGAATCGACGTATGAACAAGGCTTCTCACTCCATAGTAATTCATTGATTTCTGAACTGGAGCCCTTTACTGTTTTCACCAGCGAGTCTCTTAACTGCTGTTTGGTCAGTTTATGAAAGTTTTGACAAATCTGCTGAAAATGGTGAGAGTAAAACTGAACAATAAAGCTGCCAGCCAGAAAACCAAAACATTGAATTAAGGGCGCACGCACCTCCAGAGCTGATGGCAGCTGAGGAATTAGGTGATAATTATCTGTGGGCTATCTAGTAGAAGTGACCCCCCTCACATACAAGTAGTCATATGATGCATTATTATCATAAAACTCAGCTTTAAATAATGACCCATTCAAGATAATTTTGTGTTTGAGTGTCAGCTTCTGTATTGGATGCATTATAGACAAAGGTATCTAACATATGGGCCATATGTTAAGATTTAGTACTGTAGCTCCAGATGTTAACAAACTATCCAGATTAAAGTGAACACTAGTTCCTTAGATCACTCTGACTACATCACTGGAAAATCCAGCAAGCACAAGCTTTTTTAACCTCTTCACATTCAAATCAGTGTCTAACAGTTTATGCACTGAACTCACATTGTATCCGCCAATTAGTGGCCTGTCCTTTGGCCTTCTGAACAGTGTGATGGCTGCACATATAGGCATCAAGAGAAAGAGAAAATTGAGCCAGAAGGCTGGACGGATCTCTGACCCATAATTACCTGCGGGTAGAAAAAGAAAATGCTGTTTATTAATTTGTATTTGGGCGTACAAAAATACTTTGTAAACTCTGTAGTGTCAGTGTCACTTGTTAATTAAATGTCCTATTAAAACCTCTTTGGGGAACTTCAAAGAAAAGTATACAGTACAACATGTGATAACACAACAGAGAGAACAACACATTGCCTACAGACGAGTTTGATCTTGTGACACTTAGATATGCAGTTTGAAATGCCAACAACAGATGCTTTAAGTCTGTTTTCTCCTTTGTTCTGTGGGCTGTGACGGCAGGCGAGGTATGGGGCGCATGTGTTTTGTTGGCAGCCTGAACTGTGACACTGATGGTACACGGCAGTGCAGATGTTCGCTTGATTAAAGCTTGTCATCACGGGACTGGCAGAGGGGGGAATAGAAGATGAGGCTCACCTGCCACTATCCCGGTAATGAACACGCTCATGTTGGCACACAAAGAGCCAGCCCAGAACAAGCCCAGGGTGCGGTAGGCTTTCCTGGGACAGAGAGACAAACAAGAGTAATTATACTATTGTACAGAATGAGTGTAAGATAGAAGGTCTTATAGAAGGCAGCATCTAAGACAATCTTACACATATATCATATATGTTTCACGTAATACAAAGACCCGAACAATTTCTCCCAGTGATAAGAAGGTAGACATTTTTTAAAAGTGGGTTTAATTTCCATGATAGCACCTGCCCTAAGGCAATGCTCAGTCTGAACTCTTGAACTCAGTGACTGCTCTTTATGACTAACTCACTCTAGAGGACACTTTCTCTAAAAATACTGTCTTATTCCAGCCATAGTGAGGATTTTATGAGATAAATGCACACCATGAATCTCAAAGATAAATTTGCTTCTAACTACTATGTCTTTAAGAACATCGAAAATCCAAAATATGGTGCTCTGTCAAAAACTGGAATCTCTTTACTGAAATGCATTCCTGTTACATTGAGATGTAGTTACATAAAGCTTCCACAACCCACTTGCTCAGTCAGATCTCATTCTGTGAAGTCATCTGAGGCAAGCACTGTCTGATGGAGCACAAGATAAATGAGCATGACATGACTTAAACTGACTTCAGCATCACCTACCTGTCGGTTATTCTGCTGATCATCATCAGATACATGATAAAGTGTGCTATTCCATCCCAGTAACACATCATGATGGCATAGGGTGTTCCCAGATAGGGTTCACCCTGAAACACAGACATTACATGTACAAATACAGTTTAACAGCATGCTAATGATAGCTGGTTAACATGCAGTTTATTCAGTGTGTTTATGTTTCAAAAATGTGTTGAAATTATCATTAGATGTGAAAATGAGAAACCTACTGTCTTTTCATAGAATCCCATAAAGCCGGAGATAATGCCATCATGCTCCAAGGCACTTGTCAGGTCAATGACACAAGTAAAAGAAAATTCAGCAAAAACTGTAAAGGAATAAAAACATTTGTTTTAAGGAAATAAAAATAATCCATCTGACACTGGAGATTAAAAAATGCTACTTGGTAAAACACATTTTGTTTCAGGCACAAGTGAGGGAGGTACGTGGTTAGCATCAGATTTCCTAAAACTAACATTTGGACACACTAGGCTGTTTTATTAACTTTAAACACATTACTCTGTAACACGTCTGTGATTTTGATGTTTTATGGAATTACTCGATTTGCTTTGTCTACTTATTTTGAAAAAATACATACACATACAGTATATGAGTGATGAACACTAAGACCTGAAAGATAAAGAACCTTATATGTCTTGAAGTTCAACCTCTGTCTAAGTCCCCGTTTCTTTCAAGCATTTTATTTACTATGTTTTAAATTAAATTAAACATTTCCTTAAACCCGGTAGTCATTCATTTATGGGAGCGTGTGGAGAGAAAATTAAGTCTCAAGCGGTGATGTAGGCTGGGGGCATATTTACATTGAGTCTGTGGTGAACAACCTTCTTCTTGCTTTGGGTTAAGAGCCCAGAACTGAAAGGCCATGTCCACAAGGATTGAATTGTAAGTGGGAAATGGATGACATGTGGGCCTCACTAAAACTCTAAACAAAAAATACCTCAGCAAGCTGGTAAAATGATTGGTGACTAGACCAGAAGCACTCAGTAGTCAGCAGAGTACAGAAGTTACCATTATGATATAACTGTGGCGTATAACAACCAATTTGGGTATCACAGGGTGCCTCTTCTGTCCACGATGAACTGCTAAAACATACAACAAGCTCACTGACTGGAAAAATACCCTGACTAGTCCTGGTATCAACAGCTCAGTGCATAATCACAACAATAGAATCAGCGTATGGAGTAAACAATATGAGGCAATGGACCCTTCATCCATGGCTACAACTGTACACACCAGCTGCGAGGGTATGACTGTTTGGGGGAATTCAATTTGCATGCACTGACTCCACTGACAACTGTAGATGGACAGAACATAGTATACGTTGTGTATTAGTATTAGAGCATCCACACATAATCATTGGGCAAAGAACATGCATTTGCAACAGGGGTTTACAACTCATTCATTCATAGGGGGAAAAAATTGTAAGAGCCATTACAATGATTTGCTGCCTGGACATTGCAGAATGTCATCATGAAAAGAATCACTGTGTTGTGATGCAGAAATGTCTGCAGATACCACAGCTTAAATCTCTCTGTTGCATCCTTCTTATCTGCCCTTCACACACTCATTGCACACAAACATACATATTACACACACACACATATATTTTGTCTCTTGTGATGTTTCTGTAATCCAGAAAACAACCAGTTTTATCTCTGACATCTAACAGGTGAGATAGCAGAGATATTATGGCTCTCTATCACTCAGAAGAGCCTGCCACAGCTTTGCCCTCATTGTTATGGTTTTCCAACACAACACTAGCATTGCCTTAGGCACCCAGTGCCGATATATCACCTCGTTTCTGTCCCACTAGCATAGCCCCTGGCATCATCTGCAAAGATGTGAGGAAACCCTCTGCTAGAAATGGAGGACATAGTTTCATGCACTTCATGCACCAATAAACATAGCACAATTCCAGACAAATTGTTGCAAAAAAAAAAAAAAGCTTAACTAAAGGTGCATGTAAAGTGCTCAAGCTGCTGCTGTCACATGGTTAAAATGAATATAAAGGTCCTTATCATATTCAGACTAAGCCGGCGGTGGAGTCTGAATGGCATTATAAAGGATCAGTGACTGTAGAGTCTAGTCCTGTATTAGCATTTGCAAAAATATGTTCCTTTTGCTTCAGGGTCAATCAAGGATTCAGTCTGAAAAGAAAAGTTGTGTAAGTACAAGGACTGTGAAGGGCCTCAGACTACAGAGGGTTTGAGTCAGTCATACCTCAGAAATGTCTGAATAAGCTGATCAATCTAAGCAGCTTTCAACATATCAGGCTAAATCACGTTGAATAGAATCCATGTTTTCTCTCTAAACCAGTGAGTGGTGAGTGAAGGTTCTGGAAAATCTTTAGTGGGAGTTGAAATCAGCTCTAGCACAATGCATAGTAGTTATTAACCTCACTCACTGTATTAGGAAATACAGTATATTGCAAGAAAATTAGGAAATACACATAGATGTTACCAAAGAACAAGGCATCTTTAGGTGGGTTGCCACGAGTGATGAGAAAGTAGAACAGAAACACAATCACCAACACAGCAACGCCGATCTCCAGGATCACATAAGGCCTGTGAAGCAGAGAGCAGGGAAATGTAACAAGATAAATACAGTAACAACACATAGTCCATGTTTTTAGCACTGCTGACACTCGGCACTTTAAGCATTCTCCTACTGATTTTCTGCTTCATTCTCTATACTAATTTGTCTCTCACATGGAAGTTGTGCTACTCTTCTCCACAGTGCTAAATTAGTAAATGATGATGAATAGGAAGTCAGTGAGAAAGATAATCACACGACACCCAAAGAGAAATAACGCAGATGTGTGAGGGGAATTTACTGATCTCCAGGCAGCTCGAGTTTTTAAGAGAACCGAGTATAAGTAACTTAATATTCAATTTCTGAGCTTTAAAAATATACAGTTGAGTTTCAAGCATCACCTCAGACACTTTGTGTCTTTTTCATTGTATTTTATGTCTTGAACTGCTTGGTTAACATTTTCAAAACATTCAGATTAACTAGCTTGGCAGATTAAGGTATCCAGATTTTTTTAATTCCAAAGAAAAAGGTACAGGATGATAGTATTATCCCTTATTGTACCTTTCCAGCATATTTTGCAAGATATCTCCCTTGTCAAACTTAAGGTTATAATATTCCACCTCTCATATTGCTGTGGTGGTATGCCTACCATTGGCTTAAAACCCAGCTTTACAAAGGCTTAATTAATCATAGTCAGAGGAGCAAGCAGCAAGCTCAGGCCATGTTAGTTCAGTACTGCTCTCCATGTTTACTGGTCAAAGGTACCGCCGCCTTGCACTGGAAAAGATTAATGCGCTCAAGATATCTCCCAGTAAACAAGATTACATCCTTGGAAAACGCACAATGTGTGTTCACAGAAGGAAGACGAAGCTCCCTCTCTACCTCTCCAGTTCAACAGTACAGAAAGATTTATGCACACAATACTGTTTGTTTGCAGAGTGGATGAGCATGAGGCATATTGTATGTCAAGAGCAATTTATCAAACTCTTATGTGCAGTCTGTATTGATTGTCAATGTCCGCACACTCAAAAAAAGAGTCCACAGAGACAGTCACACACTGGGAGAATAAAAGTCTGTCGGAAATTAGATCTTACATTAAAAAAAAAAGAAAAAGAAAAAAACAAGCATGGGGGTATAGTGGACTATGTATTTTATCACAAGCTCTGTTTGTTCAGCCTACACTGTTGTAATATGTAATCATCAATAGTAGACAGCACTACAAAGGCAGTATCACAGTAAACAGGCAAAACACATTAGCCTTGAATGAGAAAATGATTCCTTACAGCTTGGAAATCTAATTATCTCAAACATCGTATCAGATCATCTTCACTAATTCTGTTCACATTGCCTTCTTTGTACTCTGTTTATTCTGTTGCCCCTCCAAAAATGTCATCTTTAATAATTTAAAGAGTTCACACAACTGGGAAATTCACTTTGAAAATTGAACTCATGGAATTAGCGGTGCATAATAAGAATTTATGAAGTGGTTACAGACAGAAATATACCTTGAGTTTTAGGCTTACAGTGTCTTCTAGTGGTGGTAAAGTATACTGTCTGTCATCCAATGAAACGTCACTATTATACATACATTTATGATTATATATGAATAAATTCTAGGATAATTAATGATTGCATGCTGTTTTCATTATTATTACTATTAGTAGTAGTAGTAGTAGTAGTAGTGGTGGTGGTAGTGGTAGTAGTAGTAATTACAATAAGCCATGATTTACAGCTAAAACATGAGTGGACCTGTACTGGATATAGACTATTGACAGAAATTTAAAAAATAGTAAATAACTTATAACTTACTCTTGAAACTCAGGAATAGTGTTCATGGTATAAAGAATGCCAAGGGCAAAAAATGAAAACAAAAACACTAAAGTCTCCATCTCTTCAAATGTTGTTCAATTCCCCTGCCTGCAGCAATGATGAACATATAACAGTGGTAAGCCAGTAATAAATTGTTCCACCAGTAAGAAAGGTACAAATCATTGATCAAGTTGATTTTGGAGTTATTTAAAGACATCAATATATTAATGAAAAATGAAATATATTCCATGAATATTTAGATAACATTACATTATATTAATACAATTAAATAATATCCAAATGGGGGCTTCAATTTTTAATAAAATGAAAAAAAAAAGCAGAACAGTCTCTTACCGTCTGGCTACCCTTTCAGTGGATTAATCAAATTACGGCTGGCCTGAGTCAGGCATGGCCTTCACTGGGAAAATAATGAAGTGGAGACAAAGAAGCTTTTGGGGTGAAGTTATGCAATTTGGTGTTGCCAGAGATTTGCATAAATCGCATTAGTGAATAGGATGAGATTCAGTAACACACTTAAGTTATATTGTTCTATGGTGGTGTAGTGAAATGAATATAAAGCTTACAAATGTTACGCTTTCCAACTTTGAGAACACAGGTGACAATATGCTGAACAGTGTAACCTTCAGTACAAGCCAGTCAAAATGAAAAAAATCATGGCTTCCAAAATAGCATGGTTATTTGAACATTTTCAGGTGTTGCTGAAAAGCTGCAATGTTGATTATTTGTGTACGCTCTCTTTATTTCTTTCTCTTTTTACTCCTAATGTGGGGGAACTTGTCTTAAAAAAAAAAACTTTTCTCATATAGAGACATTGGTTGCACTGTAATAGGTCCAAAACACAGTCCAATTGTAATTGGATTAACTTCCCACAATTGAAACAGATCTCAGGTTTGAGTTTCATAACTATACATTTTTGGTGTCTTTATTGCAAATTGAGGCCTGACCCCTGAGCTGAGAATGCATGTACAACACAGTAACTAACTTGCTCAGGGGTCATGCTCACAGCAGCTGAATTGGCAAAAAAAAAAAGTGTGACACTAGTTGTAACATTCCTGCATGTCTGTCTGACTGCGACATAGCTCGCAGCACAGACCCTAAATGCAAATGGAAAATATTTCTGCAGCACTTAATATATCCCTTGTTTATGTGCTCTTATGTAGCGCCTGGAATTACTGCTTGACACTAGTAGTCTTTATTTAGTCCAAAATGCTATTTCTCAAATTCCAGCCCAGATAAAACCAAGTGCTTATAGAATTATACCAGTAGGGGGCACAATATTCAAACTAAAAGAGAAAAGACCTTCCCAATATGCAAAATAAGTTAGTGTTGAGGTAGAACATTAAGTATACATTTTTATTAAAAGGGTAATATTCTTAATTGTCTGCAAGCATTTTATTAGAAAGTGATATTAAAAGTGTCTGCTGTTACTGTGTTCAACCAAATGTCATATGGAGCAGCTACTGAAGACAATAAGCAATGGTTTAGTTTAAAAAGAAAATATTCACAGTGAGGAACTAATAGGCATTAAAGACGTGACACCAATATGCCATGATGCATCTGCCTTTATTTTACATCCTGTATTATCATCCTCCACTTTACTGAGAAAATACAATCATATTTGATAGAGAAGACAAAGCTCAACCCTGCCAGTGCCACTCATGAATATTACCTTGAATTTTGCTTCCCACCACCATCCTTTGTTGGGAAGAGGGGGGACCATTATACCAGGAAAGCAGTGGCCGTGTTTGTTTGCTGGAAACAACTGGATGTCTTCCAGCTCTATCGTTTAATAACGTAGAATGCACAGATGGATGCCAAAATAGGACAGAGACCTGCAGTAGGAAAATGCACATGTAGTCCATTTAACATCGAGGACAACATGTGCTTTTATACTATAACTGTTTGCAGGAGAGTAGTCCAAGTAATTTGCTAAAATTAAACTATGAAACAATAACAATTGGACATATTTGGTTTCAATTGAACCAAGAACCACACAACCAAATCTACAATCTAATCCTGTAACATTCCATTTCATATTTTTATGCAAAATATTTCCATGGCCTTCAATTACATTCCTTTTTATTAACTGCATTTAAACTTTGTTCCTATTTATGCTCTATGTGAGATAGGTTTATTTTATTGTGCACTGTTATTACCTTTTCTACAACCGTTTATGCAGCTGACCCAGTAAGCACCTTTCAGTATTAATTAGACATAGCTGTAACAGCAGGAAGAGTAGGTAAATACCATGAGCTAAATTTAGGTCCATGACTTCTTCAAGATAACAATGGCAATGAGTGAAAACATATATATTCACATACTAATTAAAAAATGAAAATAAAGGTTTTATTGCATTTAAATGATTGTGTCAAAGTCCTAAATATGTTTTCACTATGAAAGGTTCACTATAACTAATGGAATCTGAAAGAAAGTTGTTACTTGGGAGATTTCTAATTCTAATCCTCACCACAGTTGAAACACAGACAAAAGTGAATAGATTAGCCAACAGAAATCTTAACACTACTTAATGTCTCATGAAGGTACATTTATTTTGGAGTAGTGATCTTTTGGTTTGATTAACTTCATAGGTTTTTATCTGTCATAACACTTTAGTCTGGACGATGTTTACAAAATGCAAACGAATAAATACATAACATCAAGTGGTAGAAATATATTATACAAGGCTGACTATGAGCATTAGATCGATGAGCTTGATGTTATTATTGGGCTATTACTCTTCAATGTGTCGGGCCAGTAACCTAAACTGCACGTCGTTGATTTCTTGTCTCTTCTGCCATCTTATATTTATACATATGTCAAGTCGCAGCTCTGGCCCAGGTGTGCCAAACAGGACCAGGGTGAACTATTTATGGCCCGGCTCTAGTCTGCAACCAGCGGCCCTGCGCGTGACGACAGCGGCGGAAACATTTTTCGCTTTTCAAAATGGCACCGTCGTCTCAATCAGGAAGTGGAGAAAACAACTAAGAAGAATAAGTTGGATAAAATTCCTCCTTTTTGTCACTTTGACGCGAGTCTACGTTCAAAGTGGGGCCGTGTGTTCGGGGTTTGGATTGCGAATAAGTAACACATTAACGGTAAGTGTAACATCGAGGAGATCGCGAAAAGGCGAGCGACACATCGGCGGTTGCCTTAAAACAAGATGCGCTCTGGGCAGCCTCTCCTAGGCGCGCACGTTTTTGACGACGGGCTACGCCGCTTCTTCAGCGATTGTCGTGAGTTAAGCGTTATAGACGACGGTATCGGTAAACTCCAAGTGAGTTAATACCAAAGGAAGTTGTAGTGGCTATAGCACATTAACGTTACACAAACCGTATCGTATATCGCCATCATTACGCCAGCGTCAAGAAAGGCCCAGAGCTAACTGACGTTAAGCTAGCTAGTCACTTAGTAATAAGCTAACGTGATGCTTTGGTATCAGCTAACCAGCAAGTTATGTGGCTCACCAAACATGTTTAAACTGACATTACCTTTACATGCGCAACCCACTGATTTGTGTGAATATCATAATAACTAAAATCCCCTAAAATAGTCCAAAATCTTTTGACGTTGAGGTTTTCTTAAGAAAAACAGATAGCATATCCCATTAACCTTCGCAGACAATGTACAAAACGAACGTACCCAGTCAGAAAACGGCTATGCTAACCTAGCTAGCACAATTAGCTAGCACAAATACACACGGTGTTAAGACAATCAAAATGGGGTCTTGCTGTATTCTGTCGTCTGTAATTGACGGTATTACTAAAGACGAATCAGAAATAATCGATTACTTAATAAGTCTTGTTAAATGTAAGCTAACACTAGCAGGAGGATCACTAACGTAACGCCAGGGCTGCTTTTCTTTGTGCAGTGCAGACCGAGGTTCCTCGAGCCTTATTATAATATAGAGGCAAAAAACAAACATATTTAACGTGACGACGGGTTTAGTTTGTGAAGAAAAGTTAACTTAAAGTCCACTATTACACACATGTACAGTGTAAACGTTAACCTTTTGTTGAACTTATAATCCGACGGCAGGCAGAGTTACTTGAAATAGACTTATCACAAAGCTGCCGTCATTATATTTAGAAAGGAAACGGGGAACTTTAAGTAAACCCGAACCAATAGTTGTAATATTAAAGTACTAGTAAAAATAAACTTTGGTCTCCGTCAGATTATGTGTACTTATGAATGAATCCCCACATATTTTGGTTGATTTATACCTCCTTAGAGTGGCTGTGTATCCCTAGTACTTAAAAATCTGAGTGTATACTACACTATCACTACACTGTGTTATTACGCAGACGTAGATGTACATAAACACATCACTGGTATTTTCTTGACTTTCCTAACTTCTGTATTTCAGGAGAGAAGCACTGCTATGAGCTAGGAATGTTGCTGCAATGAGAACAGAAGCAAAACAAACTGGGATATTTGGTAGTGTTTCAGAAAACTGAAGTGGTGACCAGGTGGAAATGAAAATGGCTCCCACAAAGCTGACCCCTCTAGTTCTTTTTCTTTCCTGCAGTTTTCACTCTTCAGCTTCTGGGTGTCTTTGTTGCCTGAAGCCAAAGCCAGTCAAGCCTCATGCAAGCAATTTCAGTGGTTGTCACATGGTGCCTGGTTTTTTTTAAATTGTGTAATTATCTCCTTGTTGATGGACATTGTTTGGTGACTGTGAAGTGAATGGCACACTAGGTTCCCCCATCAGTTTTAGTAAATCAGTAAATCAGAGATGTGGTCAATGGCCTGGACATGGTCAGTGGCATCATTAGGTGTCATATCCCTCTTGTATTGCTCATATAGAATTTAATGGCAACACAGAGGCTGTTTACCCTGCATTGTCAAGCAGAGATGTGAGCAGAAACCACTGCTCTGTTTTTGATTTTTCACTGGTCCTCAGCTACTAAAAACTACATGATTACACACCATGTTCTGAGACACAATCCTGTCAGGTAGTGTGCTTGTTTTTTTCTAATCCATATTGATTAAGTAAATCAGAAAAAAGAAAAAATATGTCTCACACATATAATAAAGGATACTTTTGGCACAATACATTTTTGTGCTGTTTGATAATTTGGATACATGCGTGAATACCTGCCTCCTACTGGGTGATAATAAAATAATAAGAAAGATCATCTCTGAATAGGTGCATGTTTGTGCTGCGCAGCTCCCCCTTTTCTAATTTCTCACTGTGTCAGAAAATTGATGGCTGCACAACCTGCAGGGACTCTGAGGGTCACAACACACCAGGAACTGTTGACACTGTGTTAAGAGCCCACAGGAACTGGAAGCATGATACAAAGAGAAGCAATTTAGCAATTTGGTCAGATAACTTTGAAAAGTGTTTGAAATGTTCAAGTTTTACTTAATGCAGTCAGTTAATTAAATTAACTACTGGGTAATAGCATACCTGGAGGGTTGTGGGGTGTATTAGTGGTGGAATGAGCCCAAACAGCTGTGATCCATGGCTTAACTGTTATTTGTGCCCCCTGCTCTTTGGCCTCCACTCTCCTCTCTTTCTTTATGCTAGTCCCCTTTTTCTCCCCTCTCCAATAGGTGCCAGTGATAAATCTAATTTATGGTCCATGGGCTGATTAAAGTAAGAGTGAAAAATGTTGAGTGGAGCAGGGGAATTGGGGCTAGGTAATAGGTTTGATACAGTTCCTGCTTTACCGGAATCTGGCATTCATTAGATAATAGTTTAAGTTTTAAACATAACAAGGATGGTTTGGTCAGACGAGAGTGAGGAAGAACAAATGGCAGCTGCGAATACAGCATGTGATACTAGTATTCACCTATACAGTGCAACAATAATTAAAACAGGTTCTTTATGATGGGCTGTTTGAATATCCCATGCTCCAGCTTGTATTCAGACCTGGAGGCTGAGCCACATGAGAGCTCTGTAAGAGATGACTGAAATGCATTCTAGCATATTTTGTCTTCTAGCTTTTCTGTCAGCATCCTGAGAAAAGCAGTGATTTGAAAAATTTGGCTCATCCAGGAAGAAAATGTGATAGAAATATCAGTTTTCACATTTCTGGATTATTGAATGTCTTGTGACTCATTGTTTCAGGTATCATTTTAGATTTATAGCCAGTCTCGTGATAAACGGGGAAGGATGCTGACCTACAGCCTGGGCTGCACAGTTTTTGGAATAGTATATATAGTACACTGGTTTTAGACTCCCACACTTCTGAACAACTACTGGAATATGTTTCCCAACACAGGGCAATCATGCCTATATCTGTGTCTTATAGCAGACCTGCGGACTCTTATTGTTATGTATTCTTGTGTTAGGCCCTTAGGAACAGGCAACATTTGCAAATTAGCAAACCAGTTATAAAATTAACAACCTAACTGAAGGTTTTCTCCAAATTTTGCCTGCTAAGTAGTCATGAACATCCATCCATCTATTATCTAAACCTGCTTATTCCTATTTACGGTCACAGGGATCTGCTGGAGCCTGTCCCAACTCTCGTTGGGTGAAACACCAGGTCACCAGTCCATCACAGGGCCGCATAGAAATAAACAACCACACACACTGACACTCACTCCTATGGGCAATTTTGAATCATAAATCCACATGACATAAATGTCTGTGGGAGGAAACTGCAGTACCCAGAGAAAATCCACACAGGCATTGGGGAGAACATGAAAACCCTGCGCTGTAAGGCCCCTGCTGGACTTTGAACCAGAAACCTTCTTCCTGTGAGGCAACAGTGCTAACCTCCAAGCCACTGTGCTGTCCTACTCATGAACAAAGTGGGAAAAAAATAAATAACCAGTTAAGGTAATTTGTAATACAGATGCTTCAAAAATAGAATAAACAGAGTATATAGTGTAGGAAACTGCAACACTTAAAAATTCTGGTTTCTTACAAATCTTATATTGTTTACCTTCGGAGTTTGACTATTACATCAGCTGTAATTCATTTATTTAAATATGTACATGCAGTTTGATTAAACTTAACAATGGCCACACATTGTTCTTTCTAAGGATATCTTTAGCATTTCTCTACTGCACTTTACACATCAGCAGAGAAATAATATGCTTAGAAAATGCATTATGTTGCATTCACATACACAATATTGTTCTTAATTTTAAGATATTTTAACCCTTGGAGCAACCCAAAAAAAAAAAAAACAACTCTTAGTTGATCAGTGTTTCAATGGGTTGACTACAATGCACATGAAAACAAAAGCCTTTTTTTTCCTATACACTAACAAACACACCAACTCAAAGAGGGTCTGTTCTGTATGCACTAAACTTTATTTTCTGTGTGGGTTACTGGCTAGCAGTGGTGTTATTGTTCAAGAGTGTGGTAGCAGGTTCGGTCAACCCCATCAGCCAGCTAGCTCCAAGTTGAAGCTCACGGTTGAACTGAGCTTAGCAAAGTGGCTCAAACAGACGCAGACAGGCTCCCTGACACTGTGCATGTGGTGCAATATTCTCACAGCTGCCAGAGAAGTGAGGTCAGTCTGAGTGGAGTGGAGATTTAAACAACACTCGGGCAGGGTTCAGAAAGCTGAACCACTATACTGGCAGCTTACCTCACAGACTTTGACTGTCCCATGTTAGATAATATGTGTAATTTGTGTAAGGAGTACAAGCTTTTCAGCTTGTGAGATACAAACTTGCTCCAGTTTCCATTTCAAGATAAGTTTCAGTGGGTTTTCAGAAATACCTCCTATTTACAGCTTGATATTTGACAAGTAGTCCCCTGATTTCTGTATGTAAGTCGACTCCGGTGTTCCATGTTTAAAACCTAACTGGTATCAAGCCCTCCAGTTCAGTAGTGTCGATATTGCTTCTGTTTGCTGTGTTGTTTGCGAAATGTGCATCTGATAGCTTTTGCATCACATTATGACCAACTCCCTGAATAAAGGCAACTGAGGGGTTGGTAGGGGGAGGAGATTTCAGAGGCAGGAACCCAGTCGCCTCCAATCAGCAGCACACTCTGTTTGGGGGTCAGACTGGGTGAGAGGCACCAGTCAACGTCACCATCTGCTCTAACAGCAGTGGAAGGAGAAAGAAAAATGAGTGTAAGGAAAATAGGGACATGGCAGCATATAGTGGGACCTGCACATGGCATGTGGTGGGGGGTTTGTGGGTGGTTGGGGGTTTGTTGGGGTATTGAAATGAAGAAGAGAGAAGTTGGCAATATCACTGAGAATATAAGGCCATTGATGGATTTAGTGAGAATATAGAGTGGGAGGGTGTATTTTAAGAACTGAAAAGGCTGGTATGAGTGGACTGTATTAAGGTGAAAAGTTTCAAAGTAAACTTTACCACAAGGAAAGAGAGGCAGTGTTGGTTGTGCATTTATGTTTGGGAGTTTAAATGCAGCATTATATTTACTGAGAAGAAAGATCTTGTCATTTTTGATGAGTATTCCTCTCTGTTTGCAAGTAATCTGATAATCTCTTTTCTGTTTTTGGGGTAAAACGAAACTAATAGAGCTGTACATATCAAACACACACCGTAGGTCATTCTTGTCACAGCATCTTGAAGAACAATAGCTGCATTTGTATAAGTTTGGTCAGTGTTCAGCAAAGGTTTAAAATGACACATAAATGTACCTTTCATTGGCTGAGACACGTGGCTGAGAAAAGAGCAACTCCTAGCGTATACAGCTGTGGGACAACACATTTAGAACTAAAAACTAACACAGTAATTAAATGCAAAAACAAAATGCTTATTTAAATATCGCTGTGTCTTGCCTTCTGTATTAAGTGAGCACTCTGCATACAAATTTAAGTAAAATTAGCTGTTATCTGTTCAGCTAACTAGCTGAACCAGAGCAATAAAGGTTAGAGAGCAGCACCCAGTTAGCATGTGTCATCATCCTTCTGTTCTGAGGAAATTAAATGACAGAGGAAAACGGGGCAAAGAGGCAGCTAAGTAGATTGCTCTGTCTTTGATCCAGTCAGCCTTTGATCTATTTCTGGTGTGTGCTGGTGGTAGCTGTAGAAGTAGAGGGATTTGCTTCCAAATGAGTGTCATCAAGCCACTGTACACCATTGTTTTTGTTGTTTTTGATTTTTTTTTCTACGTCTTTGCACTGCTCTGCTTCATTGGTCATTGTTAAACTCTTCTCTGGACCCACCTTTCTTTCCTTTTTGCTCCATGGTCCTCTCTTCTAATCTGCCTGTCTCTTGATTTATTAAAACAAATGCATCAAGAGCTTGGTTAAATTCCCCTTTTTATGGACAGATCACTTTAATGCCTCATTCAGCTGGTGTCTGTGCACACAAATATATTCATCATCATGGTGCTGGCAAAATGGCAATAAGATGCTGGAGAGCTACTTGGCACAGGTTGATGAAAACCTAATTAAGATTAATTGTTATTCTTTTGTACAGTAAGTAGATAAATCGTGCTTTTCAGTTTGGCCCAGTCATTCATATGACTGCCTGTTTGTTCAGTGTGTTCCTGTGCATGTGAGCCCTGTCCAGCAAGCCTCTTTGATAAATATTTGAGCAGGTGAAATATAATAACAACAGGCTGTTAAAATTCAATTTGTTTCCATTTCAAGCCTTTTTGATAAGACAGTGAATTCAGTTACACAGTCATTCGATTCATTATTGTTTTCCTACCTAGTTACTGGGCAGTTCACAGTCCCTTTATGGGAATGTCTGTAATACTGAATGGAGCTTCTTTTTGTAGATAACTGGAATGTAGAGGTTGTTAACCTCTACATTCGTCTATGTATGTGTTTAACTCACAAGAACCTGATGCAGCACAGGCATCACCAACACCACATTTTTTAAAATGATGTCATGGGTACACAAATTCACACATGAATTCACACATGCAGTTGCATGACTGCACCAGGATGTTCAGCCAGTGTTACTTAGGGACTTCATGAGGTAAGGTCCAGGATAAACAAACCTTCCAGTACATTTAAAGGGTTTGTGAAACCTGTGTTACCATGGGCTCTCATGGGTTAAGGTTGTGAGTCATGCATGCGTGTGTGTATTTGCACACACTGGCAAGTGTAAACCTTTTGTGTCGAAAAAAGGTGCTGATTAATAATGTAGGCTGTTTTAAATGACGGATCCCTATGTTTCCCTGGGAAGTAACTTGTTCCTTTTATAAATATTTTATCACAGTAGCTAATGAATCTAGCCAGTCTGGGCAATCATAACCAGCTAACAGCCCCCATGCTGCTGTGGTGTAAGTCAGCTGGTTCCTGATCATTTTTGACCTGATTACTGGTGATGCTGGTGACTTAGATGAATGGCTGTAGTGAACTGGACTGAATGATTGTTGTCAGTCAGCTCGTTCATAGTAAAAATAAGTGCAGACTACGAGGGGAGAGCGACAGATGCCACCAGAGGGCTGTTGCATGAGAAGTGTGATCATGCTTCCACTGTTACAGTACATGCACGTGTATTGCAGCTGACTACAGAACCCTGTAACCACAAAAAGACGAGATGACCCAAAAGCAGGACAACCCCAACAAGATGGAAAATGGCTACAGAATTCCAAAATGACTACAAAGATATGCAAAACACAGACAATGGCCCCAAAGAGACACAAAATGAAATACAAAATGACTACTCGCCCACAAAGATGCTAAATAACTGAAAAGAGATGCATAATTATCACAAAAAGATGCAAAATGACCAGGAAGACGAACTTTCTTTTTTTAGACTGGGCACCTGCTGCTAAACAGATGGGCTTGTGGATGTATTACATTTCTGTGTCCAGAGTCCCACTTCCTCATAATACACCCATAGTTACTTAGACTGTACCTCTCGTGCTTTGTCATTTGCAATTCCCTTTTTTATTTTCCCTAGCATTTCCTCTCATAGTCTTCCCCGCTCTGCCTCTGCAGTGACAGAAGACGTTCAGCAGCACAGCGCTGTGTCTGCAAAAGCTGTGGCTGCGCTGAAAAGCCACTGCTGCTGTGCACATGACTGAGCATTGCACTGATACAAAGATATACCCACACATGTAAGTGAGAAGTATATCAACTTGATGAGGTATGGATGAGTGTATCACACACATAAAGCACAAACAGTATGTGGAATGTAGACGGCTACATTGGCTCAATGGAAGTGAAGTTGTAGACATGCTGTAATCTGAATGTCTCTTACACTGTTACATTGTCACACAAATAGAAACAGGATAAAGGCTATGGTTCTGTCTGGAGCTGAGTAAAAACTCTTGACTACAATGTAAATTTTATGTGATGAGATAAACAGCCTTACTCTATACTACACATAGATACTAAATAGTTGCATATGGAAGTATGCCTGTGTATCAGCAGGCCACATGAGGGTGCATATGTGAGTGAGATGGCACACGCGCCAGGCATAATGGTTGTTCTCCTCGTGAGCACTAATCGTGACTTAGCAGCTTAAGGAAGTCACTCTTCCCTGGATGATCTCCATGTGCTCTGGCAGCCTCTGATAGTCAGCACAGGCCACCAGCATTCAACCGGGGAGTCCTTCCAACCACAGACTACATTTTACCTCTCACCTAATGTACTTGCATGCACATGTTGGGTGCTGTAACTAACAACACACATAGTAAACACACATCTTGTGTTTTTTGAAGTGACAGAGGCATGCTGCTTGTTAACCCCTGTCTGGCTGACAGACAAGCACAATGACTCACATTGCCGAGGGAAACCTACTGGCCTAGAATGTGTCCACACACTGGAAATGCTGTTTGTAACTTCACTAAATCTTCATATTTGCAGTCCTGCTTCCCAGCCTGTGCAGTTTAGGCACTCAGTATGGGCTTGTTTTATATTTCAATCATTGTATACTGCTGCATATTAAGTGACCTAATCTCCCTGTAGTGACCTGTTGCATAAGGCCACCCAGAGAGACGGGGGGAGAAATAGATGGTGGGCGGGAGAGACACATGGGAGTGGGCTGCACAAAAACCAGCAGTAACCTTTGAAGTAATTAACAGATTAAACAGATAATCCAGCAAAGTCTCTCTCTCTCTCTCTCTCTCTCTCTCTCGCTCGCAACTACTCAATAAGAAAACACCACAGTTTAAGTTTGTTTTAAAATGGCATTTTCTTCTTCAGCATATCCAAAACATTTTGCTTAGCAGTCTTGCAATCTATAAATCCAAATATTGACAAAGCAGGAACATTTTTAACAAATCTTACAGGGATATAAAAATGACTTATGCATGTGCCACTTTTTTTTGAATTGAACTCAATGTGTCTTTTATGCCATAATTCCGACCTTCACCCTGTTGATACCCTTCATCATCACCACCCTCTTCCTCGTTGCAAGGGTCCTTTGCTGTTTTCCTGTAAGGACAGTCCTTACAGTAAGGGAATAGCTGGGACCACTCTTGCAATGATCAATATTGATTATCCAGAGGCTTGCTGAAGTGGTGCGGGTCAGGGAAGAGGGGACAGCAAAAGGCAGACATTTTTCTGTTGCTAAGAGATAGTAACTGGCATAATGGTGTGTGATGTGGCTGAGGGTGGTAGGGGAAATGAGTGATTGGCCTTTATGGGAAGATGTTGGAAAGAAATCAGTCCTGTCTTTTGGACAGTGTAATAGCAGCTGAGGTTTGTAGTTGAAGGGGGTGATGGAATGACGAATCAGCTGTCACACTTATTGAATTTTAAAATTGATTCAAATCAGTAATGTTGGCTGAAGAATTCATCCTGTTGCTACTACTATGCTACTTGGCATTCAAATACTCTGGCTTTCTCATAGACTTATAGCTTAGTGGGTTGAATTTTCCTGAATATCACATTCATGCAGGAGACTTGTGTGATGCATGCATTCAGGATTGCACAGAAGAATCCCTGGATGTCGCTGTTGAGAGACTTGAGCCTGTGGTTTTATACACATAACTGCTGAAACCCCTGAATTAAATAGAATTAAATTAAATAAACCAACAAAATTAAGTTTCACTTCAGATTCCCTCTGTAGCTCATCCATTTACATGATTGCATTCTCTTTTTCTCGTATTTCTTAATGCTTCTGAGAACATCTCTTAGAAAAGCACGTAGAGGGGCTATGAACCCAGGTTTACCCATCTGACCATCCTCAAAAGTGTGTTTAACATGGGTCACTGGTAGCCTGTATGTTTTGCTGAAAGGGGTAAAAAAAAAACACTCCAAGACCAAAATAGATTTGTTTTGCTTCTTATTTTTGCCTAAATTGAACTGACAAGATATTTAAGTCTTTCATGCATTGCAGCCTGCAGCATTGTCATGGCGTTGCAGTTTGAGTTTGAATCAATGCAACACCAAATGGGTCTCACAAGGACTCCTCAACTGCGACCAAGTTGTTTTCCTTTCCTGTCCCTGCATTCATCTGTACTGCAGAAAGCTGTCATACAGGTTCAGAAAAGATTTAATACCCTTTTGTTTAAGACCTCCTGCCTAAGATGCTTGCCAGTTGGTCCTTTGCTTAGGGCTTCCCCACATTTGCTTCTGCCACTCTGACAGTATCAAACCACCAGCCTGAGGGTAAATTGGTCTCCCCTTTGTGTATATTGGCTATGCAGTTGGTGAATATGTTAGGTCAGGTCTCTCTCTCTCTCTCTCTCTCTGTCTCTCTCTGTCTCTCTGTCTAAGCACACATTCACATGCACACACCCACCGAGACACACAAAGGCGTTTTTATTTAGACCCTCCTGAACTCTATCAGGGTTTATTACCACAGCTTTGTCCCCAGTGAACACGTCTGGCCTATGTTCCAGATGGGGGCAAACGAGTAAGGAATGAAGGGAGCGGGGAAGGAAGGTAACAGTTTGATTAATTTGGGGCAAGTCAGGGTTATTGATGTTAAACAGACATGCACTGTGTAGGGCTGAAAGACTGGATTGACGTGAGGTTGGTGGGGATATTTGGTAAGCTTCTGGTCTGGAAGTAATATAGAATGCAGTTAGGCTTTTAAAAAAAAATTCCCACATAATACATTTGGAATTAGTAGGTGACAGTTTGAGTTCACATATGATTCAGAAAAGCAGGTCTGAGAGCTGAAGAAAAAGAAGCAGCTGGCTTTAGACCCATAGTTATTTGCTTTCTGTGTGAAACTACAACATAGGTTATTGTGGTCAGCCTCCCAACTATTGCTGCATGTATCTGATTTATTCAGACTGACTAAATAGGGAAATAATTTTTCTAGTGCAAATGCCTGTGTTTTTATGAATCCCCTTATATTCTTTGCGTGTGTATGTGAAGAAGAGATAAAGACTGGAGTCAGGACTGTGTTAGTATTGGAGGAATCCTCCTGCCTTTGTCCAGACAGTCTGGTCTAGCCAGTAATACTTGTCATTGTATGGGAAATGCACAGCTTGAGCTGTAAAACACACACATAGCTGTTTGTAACAGAAGAGGCCTTGTGAGTTCATACTATGCTAAATGCCTGTTTCCACAAAATGTTTAGTATTGTGAAGCTTGGGTATATCAGTGTTTAGTCTAGGTTTTCAAGACATCTCCATCACATTTGCTTGGCACTGTTGGGGACCTCCTTTTGAGATTTTAATAGGTTTAGTGATGAATGTGGAATTCCATTGACGACAGATGACAGCCAGCTAATGAGGACTGTCTCTCAATAAATATAAGCTCACTTTCTGCATTATGAATAAGATGTGAGGTCGAGTATTCTACCAAATATTTCAGCGATTACTCGAGTAATTGGATGAAATAGAATTTTGCATTTTTAAACAATAATACTATTGTGTAATGCATGACAGAAATGACTGGTCACCTTTAATTTACGTTAACACAAGTGATAGTAATTAAGCAAATCCTCGAGACAAAGAATTTGCTCAGAGGATTTTTTGTAATCGAATTTCTCGAGGATTCGTTGCAGCCCTAATGTGCATTCACTTTGTGTGGTAGCAAAGGCAGTCAGTCTTGATGCGGAACATCAATTAGATGCCTCATTTGCTTCAAAAGATAAGAACAATGTATTAGTTTGTTTTTTCATGGTGGACTTGATTATGCCTTACTATACCCTACTATTATGCCTTCTGCTACCTCTTGTTTGAGTCTTTTTAATGTAAAAGTTATAATTACTGGCTTTTAATTGTGTTGGCTTTTCACTGCATGTACAGCTCTTTAACTTAATGAAGACAGGTATGTGGACGTATGTTTTCTAAAGTTTTAATCAGGACGTGCCCTTAAAGAAATTTGATTGAGTGACACTTTTTCAGTTAAGTAGTCTTTGCCCATATGTCAGTGACTTAGTTGCTTTTTTTTTTTCATTTGTTTTTATGAACTTCAAAAATGTTGCTGTGATCCTTATTACCTTGTTTTTTGTAAAAAAAAAAAAAAAAAAAAAAAAAAGTCTTTGAATCATTTCTAAAGTTTCTTTTCCCTTCTCTCCATTTCCTATGTCTCTGCTCCTAAGGTCATGGAGAGCATTTTCCGTTGTTAGAAGTACTGTCTCAGACACAGCCAGCACGTGGGTGGCAATCGGAGGGTGCATAGCCTAAGTCATCTGGTTGTCATGTGTGAAGCTGTGGTCTGATGCCCACCCTCCCCTCAGCACTGGCCATGGACGGGGAGAACTACCTGCATCCAGAAGGCCCTCAGCTGGGCAGCAGCTTGTTCTCTGTGGCCTCCTCTAACATGGAAGTATGTTGTTGGATGTCTTTTACTTTTATTCATACCCCATATGCAAATTCAGGGATTTTTTTCTTTCTCGTTAAAAATATTTCCTAGAGTATCATGTGGAAACGTACCTACAGGGCAACAGTATTAAATGACTAAAAATGTGTAATGTTACACTAGGTACACTCATCATATGTTCCTGCTGTATATAAGTCCAAAGACTCAACACCTCAAAGATTTACTATTAGTCATCTGAACACTGCTGTACCTTATGTGTCATCAATGTGGCAGGACTGTCATCTAGAAATGTGTGAGAAAGGAAGTGATACTGCTTGTGACATTAATTACCAAGCACAGGAATTATTTCAAGGTCCCATGTGCATGTGATAAAATATTGAGGGCTTATAATAATAATTTCTTACTTAACCTAGTAATTGTTAATAACCAATAATAATAATAATAACCATTATTTTCAATAAAGGTAAATGGAATTTTGTTTTTGGTCCTCGTATGGAAAAAAAAATACCTTTGCAAAAAATTCAGTTTCAAGTTTAATTCAAAGTACTCTTAACCTTAGAAATAGTGCCACATTTTATTTAGCACCTCCCACTGGGATTTATAAGACATGGCTTTGAGAAATTCCAGAGAATTTCTCAAAACCATGTCTTATAAAACTGAAACTATCTGCTTGTTCAGACACCACTAGGGATAAGTGTTTCGCAATTTGTTTAAAGTGACCATAAGGGCTTACTGTAAACAATTACATGGAAACAAAGTGAAGTCAGTATCCTCCAGTAGTTCCAGAAACCTTATTGAGCAATGAAGCAGTTTGAAGTTTATATGATCCTTAATTCCAGTCTTCCTACACAGTGCATGGCACACTGTGCTGGCAGTGACAGTACACTGTTGCATTGAATTTTGTACGTAACATCTTTTTTTTTTTTTTTTTTTTTTTTTTGCTGTTAATTTTGCTGAAAGACCTTAATTCATGTTATAACATTATCACAAAGCTCTGTTGCACACGTTTTATATATATATATATATATATATATATATATATATATATATATATATATATATATATATATGTTGTATTTATTTTATTTACACTTTGTGTGTTTTAGAGTTCAGTATATCCCTCCTCTGGTTCCTGGGGAGTCTTCTCTCAGCAGCCTGGATACAGCATACACTGCCCTATGCAATCTGGAAACCAGTAAGTGCATACAAGCTTGCACATTATCATGAGCTAAGCAGATATCACCAGTATGTTTGAAGTAAACCGTTGACTGTGGGCGACAACAACCTACAGGACTTTCACATACAAGCAAACAAAATGTCCCAAATGTAGTTATTCTGAGTGTGGTGTTTATGTTGTGGGTGGCTTATTTCTGGTGTGTATATTTGATTAATGTCTGAGACAGCCACATTCACATGACATATACACTTTCCCTTTATATGTAGACCTTACTAATAGAACGCAGATTTACAAAATAAATTGCATTTAAATTGTTAAAAAATGAGTCCTCAGGGTGGTTGTCATTATGTTAATATTACACAGGACGAATATAAATTCACAATAGTGTATATTGCAACAGAGTATATTATTATGAGATTAATAAAAGATAAACAGCATGAAATTAGTCTGTTGTGAAAGACTGGAGACTGACAAGATATGCACAATATCTGCTGAGAAAGGAGGCCAAGGTAAACACCTGATATGTACACTTCAGCCAGATAAAAACAGTAATAGTAATAGGGAGACAGTAATATCACAATATCTATTGAAAAGCAATAAAGAGAGGTAAGGAGGGCTGAAATCAGAAAGTAAGAAAATTAAGTTTTTAAATGACAGAGGGGAACAAATGAATTGTGCCTTCACCTTATAAGCACAAATAATTGCGTGAAGGTATGTACGACTTCTGTACTACTGAGACTCTGAAATGCCCCTGTTTGAACAGTTCCTATTATCAGCGTGGTGCTGTTCTAATCAATGCAAATGTGATGAAAAGATGGAATAAATGTGAGATTTGTGTGGGTTTGTATGTGTACATGCAGTATCTCTTTTTGTAATTTGATACTGAGCACTTTATTGTATTTTAAGGAAGAAAAAAAAACACCTACCATGTTCCTTTTAAAATGGATTAACTTTAGTCATCCCCACACTTGTGTCATACTAAATACAACTCAGGAAATGTTTCTTCAAGTGGTGGTGTTATTGCTTTGCGTGCAGTGTTTCTTTGAAAGTTGAAGCATCAGATGACGTGAGAGCAAAGTCTGTGGTTTTCAGGTTCACTCAAAGTGGATTTCTCTGACATCAAGCTGGTTTTACAAGACCCTTATCTCAATCATCATCTTAAAGTGTAAACTATCATGACTAAAATCATAATTTGTATGCATTAAGAAGCTTGGTGAGACTGAATATCATCTGTTAATTCTGCATTATTCTGTATCTATAAATATGTTGCCTGCCCATGTAACAACAAATTAGGACTCTGATCATGAGGCCAGACAGAGGTCTTAGATCTCAGATCCCTATCTATTAATCTTCCTGCACATCCCTCGTTTTTTTTTTTTAGTACAGTGGGTACAGAAAGTATTCAGACCCCTTTAAATTTTTCACTCTTTGTGTCATTGCAGCCATTTGCCAAAATCAAAAAAGTTCATTTTATTTCTCATTAATGTACACTCAGCACCCCATCTTGACAGAAAAAAACAGAAATGTAGAAATTTTTGCAAATTTATTAAAAAAGAAAAACTGAAATATCACATGGTCATAAGTATTCAGACCCTGTGGTCAGTATTGAGTAGAAGCACCCTTTTGAGCTAGTACAGCCATGAGTCTTCTTGGGAATGATGCAACAAGTTTGCCATTCTTCCTTGCAGATCCTCTCCAGTTCTGTCAGGTTGGATGGTGAACGTTGGTGGACAGCCATTTTCAGGTCTCTCCAGAGATGCTCAATTGGGTTTAGGTCAGGGCTCTGGCTGGGCCAGTCAAGAACGGTCACAGAGTTGTTCCGAAGCCACTCCTTTGTTATTTTAGCTCTGTGCTTAGGGTCATTGTCCTGTTGAAAGGTGAACCTTCGGCCCAGTCTGAGGTCCTGAGCACTCTGGAAGAGGTTTTCTTCCAGGATATCTCTGTACTTGGCCACATTCATCTTTCCTTCAATTGCAACCAGTCGTCCTGTCCCTGCAGCTGAAAAACACCCCCACAACATGATGCTCCCACCACCATGTTTCACTGTAGGGATTGTATTGGACAGGGGATGAGCAGTGCCTGGTTTTCTCCACACATACCGCTTAGAATTAATGCCAAAAAGTTCAATCTTGGTCTCATCAGACCAGAGAATCTTATTTCTCATGGTCTGGGAGTCCTTCATGTGTATTTTGGCAAACTTTATGAAGGCTTTCATGTGTCTTGCACTGAGGAGAGGCTTCTGTCGGGCCACTCTGCCATAAAGCCCAGACTGGTGGAGGGCTGCAGTGATAGTTGACTCTGTGGAACTTTCTCCCATCTCCCTGCTGCATCTCTGGAGCGCAGCCACAGTGGTCTTTGGGTTCTTCTTTACCTCTCTCACCAAGGCTCTTCTCCCACGATTGCTCAGTTTGGCTGGACGGCCAGGTCTAGGAAGAGTTCTGGTCATCCCAAATTTTTTCCATTTGAGGATTATGGAGGCCACTGTGCTCTTAGGAACATTGAGTGCTGCAGAAATTCTTTTGTAACCTTGGCCAGATCTGTGCCTTGCCACAATTCTGTCTCTGAGCTCCTTGGGCAGTTCCTTCGACCTCATGATTCTCATTTGCTCTGACATGCACTGTGAGCTGTAAGGTCTTATATAGACAGGTGTGTGCCTTTCCTAATCAAGTCCAATCAGTTGAATTAAACACAGCTGGACTCCAATGAAGGAGCAGAACCATCTCAAGGAGGATCAGAAGACATGGACAGCATGTGAGTTAAATATGAGTGTCACTGCAAAGGGTCTGAATACTTATGACCATGTGATATTTCAGTTTTTCTTTTTTAATAAATTTGCAAAAATTTCTACATTTCTGTTTTTTTCTGTCAAGATGGGGTGCTGAGTGTTCATTAATGAGAAATAAAATGAACTTTTTTGATTTTGGCAAATGGCTGCAATGACACAAAGAGTGAAAAATTTAAAGGGGTCTGAATACTTTCCGTACCCACTGTATGTCTGACATTTAGCGAGATGTTTTTAGATGCTGCTCTTACTTCCACGGTTTTTGTGGTACAAAGCTGTTTGCTACTTAGTTTGAGTGACTTGAAATGTGCAATCAGGATGTAATTGGCTGAACTCGAAAGCCCTCGGCTGTCTGCTCACATGGCCATTCAGAACAAGTAGAGTGAATACATCACATGACATCGGCGAAGAAAAATGTGAATGGGTCGGTGCATAGATTGGTACACTGATTGGGGTCCTTACTCACTGCCGCACAGGAACTGCTCTCATTTGTAGTGATAAAAACGTCACTAAGACTGTGTGGTGTATATGCAGAGCAGGAACAGGTTCTAAGTCAATACACAAGATCTTGCAGGACATAGATGTCACAGTGCAGCCAATATGGGCCATCTCTGTGTACCTGTGCTCTGAAATATTTAGTCACTGGTAAAGGCAGGCATGTATCAGAAAGCAGCTCTGAAATTGCACTAAATTTAGATTTTACTTGTTTTTAATTCTACAAAATTCCATCAGCTGATCACCCAGAAAAAAATAGGCTAATGTCTTATTACCTTTACCCTAGTGTTTCTTTTTCTAGCCATCTAAAGGCAGCACGACTTTGTTCTTTCTGTAGTCTCTTATTGATTACGTCCACTGTCAACCTGTAGTTACGTACCTACAGCAGATCCAGTTAAATTTTATGGAACCACTTGTTTACAATTGATTGTCCTATACAGTTTCCACTGCATTGTAAATCAGTAAGGGTGGTAGAGGTTGATGCAGTGCAAGCAGTCCCCACAGTCAGGCCTATACAAAAAAATGTAGATTTACATGAATGTCTGTTGTTGGAGTACAGCAAAGGTTCAAATTTGTTGAACTTTAAACATAGTTGTACTAGACATCCAATATGCTGACATAATATCAGTATTCAAGTGCAACTACTACTTGAATACTGATTGTTAAAAAATCACCATCTTGAGTCTTGGAAACATTAGCAGGAGACATTAGCATTGTAGCTGTAGTAGAATTTAATGAAAAGTAAATGTGAGATTGCTAAATCACTGTTGCACTTGCTGTTGTAATAACTCATCAGGGTCTGTAGTCTTTGATGCCACACTGTTGAGTTGTTCTTTAAAGAAGAGACTGACTATGACCCTGTACCTATTCAATCAAGCATATGGGGGAAAGATCAGTTAAGCAGGTTCTAATATGTTTCTCATGTGAAGTCTGTTTCCTTAGGCCAGAACAAATACATTCAGGAGACTGGAAAGGTTGTTTCTGTGTTCATCAGTAGCTAAGGTGGCAGCATAAATTAAAAAATCATTTCAAGTCATATTTCAAAATAAAATCTCTACAGCAGAGGTCTCCAACCCTGGTCCTTCAGTGCTACTGTCCTGCAGGTTTTCCAACTATCTCTGCCCTTCAAGTTTCTGATTGGCTGAACACACCTGATCCAGGTAATCAGCGGTGGGTAGGGCAGGGATATGTGGAAAACAAGCAGGATAGTAGCACTTGAAGACCAGGGTTGGAGACCCCTGTTCTACAGCATAGAAAATACTCAACCAAACTTTTCTTTTTCCATAAGAGTGGTAAGATGTAGCAAAAAGTTCTACAGTGACTATGTTAATGAACTTATTATGTAAAATATGTTGGGTTTTTACTGTTGCTCTTTCTCAATTCTTTTACAGACAATTAAAAGATGGAAAATATGTTTTTCGTATTTTTAGCAAACAGCAGTAACAGTTTGTGGTAGTCTGTTTTTAGGTTTGTCCCACACAGCTGAGTCCCTGTGTTTGTTTATGGCAGGAAAATAAGAAACATTACAGATCTGCTTCTATTTCTTTGATTTGCCTGTGACAAAGTCCGAAGTTATCAGTATCAAAGCTCTTAAAAGGTTACTACAGCTCAGGGAAACAGGAACACACAATAGTAGCCTCCTTTGTACCATGTTCTTTTTAATGCAATGAGACAGTGAGTAAAGCTTAAGGTGAGCTTTTTGGTATGTCTCCAAAACTTAGTTTGACCTAGTGCTTACCTTCTATTTGTTATGCCATTGATAGTACCTGAAGCTACATTGGAGTGTTCCCCAGTACTATGATTCAATATTTACTTATTTCACATTTTCCGTGATTGTGCTTGGTGTGAGGATGAGAGCTTCCAAGGAATCTTAATAGTTGAATGCTACTGAGTGTCATTTGTTTTCATAGAAGGAGCATTATGCTGTTGATAGATATTGTGAAGGGATCATGTTTCTTCTCAAGAAACCATTGCTCTTTAATACATTCAGTTTACACTGTTTTTAGTGTCGTAGTTAATTACATGTAGGTGCTCACAGTCTATATATTATATGAAAATGATTTGAGAGATCTAGGGATAAGCATTAACTTATCTATTGTTCCTTCGTTAATTGTAAGAGATCATTCTTAGAAGTTAAACTTCAACTTCATAGTCTTTAAAAATGCATTGAAACTTAAAACCCCAACTAATACAAAGTAGCAGCACTCTAAAACTTTGGACCATGTTCTAACTTTTGAAAGCATACAGTATTTCTGACACTTTGAGTCCCTAATCATTGGTCATTATTAGGATTTAATAAACCTCATTCATATCTCTGATGAGAGCTGACTGTCAAGAAACAACATTACATGCCCAGTGAAATTGTTTTCGCCCTCAAATAAGGGATTATGACAGAAAAAACAACAAGTCTATCATCTCCTTTGGCTGAGAGCCCCTAACAAGCTTTGTGTTGCTGGAAAGCTGCTGATCCAGACTGCCAAGATGTTTGCTGTAATAATATCACTGTCATATTACTGTTGCCTAAAGGGCCAGGAAGGGGATTTCCAGTTTGGATGATTGGATATTACCATTCACAGTGACCTTTGTGAGAGTTTATTCATTTTCTTAACTAAACATTACAATGTCATAACCCTTTTTCTAGTTTTTGTTTATTACCTGTAAGTACAATAATTTTTTTCGTTTTTTCCCATGTGTAGGCTAATATTTCATAGACACTTTTAATCTTTGTTCTTTGCTTAATTGAAATATCACAAATTATGATTTTTTTTTTTTATATTTGTAGAATATTTGAATGTGCTATGTTAGACTAAACACATAAAAACAGTCTGTCTTGCAACCCCTTTGATAGCCAATAACCCATCTCACCAAAATTAAAACTTTTGAACATGGATATAGTTTAATGTGGCAAGTTGTTGTCTTTGTTGTTCAACTAAAAAAAAAAAAAAACATGACATGGCTTCTTTGCAATAGCTTATGGCCACCCTTTCACACCCTTCTGGTGTGTTTTGAACTTAAATCAATCAGTTTCACTGATCTCTGGCCTATGGCTGAGGACACAGAGCCAAAGTCTGCAAATAGCTTTGACCCAGCTGAATCCCTCTGAGCCTGGCACATGATTAGATGAGAGGAACATGGTATAGTCACAGTTTTACAGTGACTAACATTTTACTTTTGCTTTCATTTTATGTGAGGATCTGCCACTCTCAGCACAGTGAGTTGTTAGGTACTGTAATGATGACCTGGACTCAACAAGAAACTGAAAATATTTCATTTTGGCAACATGAGGTGGCAAATCTGGGGTCTAGTATTACCTCTGGACTAAAGGAGAATGGTTGGTTGTAACAAAAGGCGGACCTTGGATTTTCAAGAGTTGGTAGGAGCTGTGTTCGAGTCCGTGTCTTTCCACTCTTCCTCCTTCTCTCTGTTTGCTGTTTTTTCATGCCACTACATCTTTCTGCAGTGGTAGATCTAAGATATCATTCATGTCTGTATTTCTTGGTCAAAATTGGTTTGGACAGCTAGATATAGATCGTTTTAAATTATTCTTTTGTAGAGACTAGGCCCATTGCAAGTATAGCAATACTAGATCTTCACATATTTTGCTTTTCTCTCACTGTGACACTTGCATATTTGATCGCAAGATGCTTTTCATTGTCCCTATCATTTCCCTAATAGTGCTGCTTATTGCACAGTAATAGAAGGTTTTGGTTGTGTTTGACAGCTGTGTGGTGTAGATTTGTGACTGTAGGAGGCTGAAGAAAATATAATCTGTCAGTTTTTCTTGAACAACTAACAGTCAAACAAACTAAACCTTGTCTTTTCCCTCCAGGCAATACCACTTGAACAGCAGCACTACCACCACCAATCCAGATGTGCATATGGACATGTACACTGAATTCCCTGATATGGACATTTCCAATTTAAACCACATTGGAAATGGAGACTTCCCCCAGGTTGGTTTTATATATCTGTTATACATGTTGCCATATTTATATGTGCATTAAAGTAACACACATAAATTGTAATGCCCATAGGAGCCAGTGTGAAAACAGTCTACTCAAACATAATTAGATGTATTGTATTTTCATCACCTTCTTACTGTTTGCATAATTTCTTTATTTTATTTGCTTATCAGAGGAAAGACCATTTCTCCCACCCACTTCTTTCATCCTGTCTTCTGAGTATTTAGCCCAGCTTAATGTACCATAGATCGGCCTGATTAAAGCTCAATGTTTTCTAGACAACTGTAGTACCATCATTCTTGTCAAGGTTTGTTATTAATAAGACACTGTACTTTAACGTTCTTCTACACTTCCACACTGCATCCTCGGAAATCTGTGCTTGGAATGAGTCACCAAAGTGAGATATGTTTCTGAAAAAATGTAGAGATGTGATTTTTTTTTTTTTTACCTTTTTGTGAATATTTTGGTGTCTTTGGAGTTAACCCCTGCCTTTTGGATTCAACTCTTAGCCTAGCACATTCATTTCAGATGTGAAATGCTTAGCTGAAGACAGCAAAGTAAAAGCCTTCTGCTCACTCAAATATTTACCCCTAGATTCTAGATGGTTACTGTCCTTCATTTGCATTTTCTATTTCTGTGCATTTTTATTGTCCTGGCGGCTGCTTATAGTTTGCACTGCATGAATGGGAGCCAATTGTAATGATACACACCAGTGAGTCTCTAATGTGAAGTCTGTTTGGGCTGAGCTGATGACTGCCATTTTGGAACCTTATTAAAACTCAGTATGCTATGATGATGAGTTTTAAAGAAGGGCAGTCATGGGTTACCACATGAGCTGAAAGTATTTGCCTCATGCCCATCTAACAGTGGAAAAGGCACAGCTACCAGGGATTCATTTTTAAATACAGGGCCAAAGCAGTACATCCCAGAATATAGGGTGAGGTCTGACTGCAGTGGCAAGGCCAAAAAGCATTTCTTAAGTGAATCATCTTTTTCTTTTTTATACTGGACAGTACAACATTATATTACTGCTGTTAACATCCGTGTGCATTTCTTTTTCAGAGAGCAGGGATTAACAACACTAATAGTAGTTCTAATAAAAACTCTTTAGAGTGAGGCCTGTGGATTATTCAAAGTGACCTAGACATGGTTGAGATTTTCAGTGCTTTGACAACCGCATATGAAATTCCATTTACAGTATCTCTGATCAGCATTTCAGAGACAAAAATCTCCAGTAGGTAAAGCTGAAACTACTGCTATCTGCATCACTAGACAGCACTAGGAGTAAGTGGAAAAATATGTGCTGTTGTTTGACAGTTTTAAAGTGAAAGACACTGAAACCACATCCTACAGTATGAAATTACACACACCGTATATTTATTATACCACTATAGTTAATTTTCATGCACTATGCAAATTCAAATGAATACAGGTTTATCGAGATGTTAAATAAACCACTTTAAAATGCAGTGTCTGCAATATGTTTTAGACTTCAGTCAATTTGTTTTTAATCCAGGGGTTTTGAGTTAAGTTAGGTCAGTACAGATCGTAACAGTGTTAACAATTCTGATTTGGAAGTTTCACATCATATTTGAGGCTGACTGGTTTATATATGCAGAGTGTGTAACAATTTATTAGCTCCTCATTATCTCTCATAGGAATCAAACGTCCAGACATCTTTATTAACTGGTGTTGTAGAAGTTTGCAAAAGTTTGACGGGAACCAAAAGCAGACGCAAAAACTACACAGAAGAGTTTCACTTCATGTTTGTGTCCAGGTGTGTGGATGCGTGTAGGGAAAAAAGAAGAATGCTCAAAGTTATATAGGGAAATGTTGGTGTTAGTGTTTTAAGCTGTTGGAAATTTTGAGAACAACAGTTACACACGCATGGAGCTTCTCATACACAAGAAACTGATGTGCCGTCCCCAGCACGTGTTTTGGCACATGGATTTAATGATTCACGTGGGGTTTCCCTAGCTTTCCATCTGCCTGGATTACCCGTGTAGCTATAGCTGTCTTCCTTATATGCAAGTGTGTGTGTGTGTGTGTGTGTGTGTGTGCGCGCATGTGTGTGTGTGGAGCTCCTTCCTGATTGGTGCGTTATTGCAGCATGTTTGTCTTCCCGGAATTGGAGAATGGAATGAGAGTGTAATGTTATGATGCCTGTGTGTGTGAGGGAGAGACATTTTGTGCTTGTGTTGTGCTTTCTCAGCTGTTCCTTTTGGTTCTGGATACTCCACCATGTGAGGCATGCAGAGAAAATGTAAGTCACAGGGTCATCATGACTAATCTAAACTAAACTCCGCCTTACTCTCAGGCCACCCTCCATTCCCCCGTCCACCCACTCTATCAGCGTGGCATGTCAACACTGCCCATTTTTTTGTATCCGTCCACAATCAGAAAGCAGGATTTCTTGTTTTCATTGCACTGTTGAAACATGACAGCACAGAAGATATTTGGGCAAGAGTGTCAGGGTGGAATTGTAGATGTTATTGTTTAGTTTGTCAGGTGACTGCCATGTTTACCTCTTCCATTTCCCTTTTTCAGTTACAGTTGTAGAGTCATTAGTGAAATTGCCTTTGGGTTGCACGGCTTCCCACAGTGTTACAGTTTGTTTATATAGTTCAGCAGAGCTCTGTTGGAATATCCTCGTATTGTAAGGCAAACACTGCTGCAGCATGTGGACAGGATGCCTCTCAGTCGAATTCTGGAAACTTTGTATAAGAATTAATAGACTTCCCTTTGAGACTCGATATCCCTATTAGATTATCACTCAATTACAATGCATCACTAGCTAACAGCTAAAATAGAATACATGGTCAACCTACAATCATGTGGATGACGCTGAGATCTGACATTTTTAATGACATTTGACATGTACAATTGAATTTGGCTTCAGTGGCACCAGTTACATCATAGACTTAGGCTTAAACTTGGACTAAACTTTATTAATCCAAAAAGGAAATTGCTTGGTCACAGTAGCTGAGTTACACACAAAACACCCTTGAGAGAAATTATAGTAAAATGAGATAAAAAAGTAACATAGATAAAAATTAACTATAACAAATATAAATATAATACAAACAGGCATACCAGGCATACACACACACACACACATATATATAGATAGATAAATATGTTTGCCTTATATGTTTACAATTTGTATAAACTGACAGTTTCAACACACGCACAGTAGATGATTGAACAAAACCAGGAAACTACACGTTTGATATTTATGATTGAGGTGCTGCCCCAATTAGGAGCAGTAAAATAATCATGTTTACAGCACAGACAAGGGTTTTTTTTAGACAAATAATCTATTACAAGCCTTAAATTGGGCCATAACCTTACAGTCACTGGAGGGGCCAAATTGGGCATAAAATCATGTAGCGTGTCCCCAGCCTAACCTATATCAAAGGCAGCAGCTCAAATTAACACTTAATGTTTTCTTTTCAGGAAAGTTCCCCAGAAATTACACATTAAATATTTTCCAGGGAGATGCTGGGAAACAGAACTCCTTAACATATATAGTAACACAAAACACTCTTGGCCTCAGCACAATAAATAATCAAATACAGAATACTTTAATGAAATCAAATTGAGGCTTTATCATATTTACTGGCCTTTTTTTAGGTCTGTACAAGAATCAGTAGTAGCTTGTTTCTTGAAAAACAAAAGTTAGTCCTTTAAAGAGAGTTGAATGTTAAACACACTGTGGTTTAAAGGAGAATTTGCCATAGTGATGCCTGCACACCTGCCAAAGCTTAAGTTGGGTCATTTGTGGCTCTAAAGCATATGAAGCTTTATGAAGTGCGTCAAAATGAAAACAAGACATACTGGAAGACAAGAAAGAAAACATAACTCATTCGCTAACCACTCTGGCTAACCTCAAAGAGTGAACAGCACTTTGTCAATACACAATAACACACCTACTGTATAGTATGTATTGTACATACATACACCAGGTCACGTTCGGGCAATTCTCAGAGTCCTATTCTTCCACTTCTCTCAGTAGTACATACACATGCTCCTCTGTGCACAGTGCACTTCTAGAAAGAGTTCTTTGCATTAAGTCTTCGTATATGGCTCTTTGCAGTTTTGTTTTTGTGAAATTGGAATCCCCTTTCCCTGCTGTCTATATCATCCAAAACTCTGAATGTGTCCTCTGCTTTTGCTCCATCCTAACTGTAAGGCAAGGCAGGTTTATTTGTATAGCAGAATTTCATTAAAAAATGCATAGCATTAAAATACAGTCTTAATAAGAATAATTGAAAAATAATGAATAAGATAGATATAAATGGTAATAGATAACATTACATTACATTACATTAAGGCCATCTATTTAGATATATATCAATATTTTTAAAAACAATACAATATTGATATTCCAGACCCTAATATTAATACTCCCTCCGGCTATAAGAGGCTGCTGTAATTTCCTCGGCCAGTGGTAGATGGGGCCAGTCCTTCTTGTACAGCGCACGTCTTCATCTTTTCAGACCAGAAGCAAACTAAGTAATGAGTGAAATGTTAAAGATTTTAGCAGCACCCATTGTCCTTTAAAGTGGTTCATTGGCTATATTTTTGGCTTTAAAGTTAAAGACAGCACTTACATGCACTTTTGATTTTTATGGCATATGATATAGCATAGCACATGAATGTAAGAACACTGACATATGCACTTTATTGTCATGTTCATACTGTATAAGAATTATGTGCTCTTCAATAAATTGTAACATAAAAATGAATTAAAATAGTTTAACTCAGTTATCAATATATTGAGATGTGCGTGCCTATTATTAGATTACGTTAGTGGTACACAGCAAGGTGTATTTTCAGCACCATTTTTAAAATGATGTTAAGTATTGAAATATATGGCATTATATATTGGTATCACATAGAATTGTATCATACCATACCACACCACACTGTATCGAGGTATGCATAGCAATGTGACGTCCTTAACGATACCCAGCCCTAATGACGTTAGGTAGCTCTTTGGTGCCCAGAGGCTAACTGGATTTTAAAGGTCATCTTTTAAGAAAAAACATGTATCTTTGCATAGAAACACCCCATCATTTCACCCTTATTTTCAATAGACAACCATAATACTTTAGAATCCCATCACCTCCAAAATGTCAAACTTCATAACAAGAGGTTTTTTTATTATGCACAGTATATTTTTAAAAAATCCAGTTTATATAATTGTACAAAATGGTTTATTTCACTATTTATTTTATTTGAAGAGAAATCTCTGTTCTCCTCTGCTGCAGGGCTTACATGTCTTGCTTTTCTTGGGGTGAGCCAATCATGATATAAATCAGTTGGTATTTCTCAGCTACTTCCTAGTAAGTCACTCTAGTGCAGTCATTTGAATGGCCTAGATTAAAGGAGGAAGTTAGATGTTAATTTGAAGGGTTGTTTAGGTGCAATGTTTTCCTTGGAGAGTGTGTGCTCCATTTTATCTACTGCAGCTTAGCTTTAGGTGCTTCAGCCTCTATTTATACTGTGCTGTTAATAAGAATTGGGTATTTGATAAAGCATACTCCTAACTCCTGAAAGCTAAGTGTAAACCTATTGCACTGTTGCTTACATTGCCAGTTGCATATTGTCAGTGCCTATGTATTTGCATTTACAAGATGATATAGCAAATACTAATTGCAAATTACAGTAATTACAAATTATTATTTTCATGCAACAGAGGAAGTTAAATGTACACAACAAAGCATTTCCTGCAGCATGTCAGACAGACTGTATGTATAACTTTACACCCCAGGATAAGCTAGCATGTCTAACTGAAGTAAAAATGAAACCATAAATTGATGAGAACTTTCTAAAATCTAGTCATTAACACATTCAGTTTGATGTATCCCTAAATTGTCACGTTACACATTGTCACCAGGCTTTTATAAAACAACAGGAGTGTGTATGAGCATATGACGAAGAGGCTGCATGTTAAATGGCTTGGACACCATCTGTGTTGATGTGTCAGCAGAGTGAGGCATTACCTTCCTTCTGTAGCCACTGATGTAATAGTTAGGTGTGTGTATATTTGTGTGTTTGTGTACTGTGAGGAAGCTTAACAATGATCTATCCCTCCTCATTTGAGTCCCACTAACACACATACATATGCACACATATACACACATTATTCAGAGGATTCCCACTCATACCACGATGACACCATGGACAGGCGCCACTCCGTCTCTGAGTGTCTGACTCCTCTTCAGTCCAGCACAGACGGCCATTACGGTACCTCACCATGCTGACTTGATATCATGTATTCCTGGAAGCAGAGTGTGCAAATTGACCCCTTCATTGCGTTTAAGAAGAAGATAAATCACATTATTTATGTTTTAAATTTCCACCACAATTTCCTGATTTATGGCTGGCTCTTAAACAGCTAACATTGTTTTTCTGTCAGAAAAACTGAATGTTACCACGTTGCTTTTGATCACCATCTTGGATTTGTTGAAATATCCCATTTGCCATTAGATTCCCAGAATTCTTTTTTTTTTTTTTTTTATCGCACCACTAGTTCCAGTAAGAGCAGTGATGAGATATTTATTTGTTGTTGTGTACAGACTGAAGTGAACGACTCTTGAACGACTCTTTGACTAGGCATATTTGCAGCTTGCCCTTGACCTGTTAATACACTTCTAACCACTTCAGCTGTCTCCTTGTTATTTTCAGCTGCCCATAAAATATTTTCAGCTGCCTATTACAGTTGCCTGTAAAGCATAACTCCTATTGGACGCCCATGTGAAAACTCTAAATGTGTTTGTCTGTCTCTGACGTTTTGACAGTCTAAGAACTCAAACCTGCTGTGATCTGCATTTGCATTCACCTCCCTAATTAGCTAATCAGACAGCTCCTTTGTTTTCATCTAATTAGCTGTTACACCTCTACGCTATTATTTTATTAATCAGCAACATTATTACTAGAACATCAGTCTTGAAATTAAGCCTGTGCAGACACAAAAAAAAAAGAGCAGAGTATGAAGTAAGGCAGGCAGCCAGGCAGGGAGTCAGTCTCTAAATATAATAATCATTAAATAGTGGCCCAGGCCCATTAAACGTAGCGGTAAGCAGCGGGGTGTGAGGAGCAGCCAGGTCCAGAGCGCAATACTGTTTACACTACAAATGCGGTTGAGTTACACCATGTACAGTAAAATGGGCCCGACTGCCAGTAACTCTAGTCACTTACCAACAAAAGCATCATTTCCTGAAAGCTCCTCCCCTCCTCCCTCCCTCTTCTCCCCACCTCTCTCCTCCCCTCCCCTCCTCTGTTCTCTCACTCACTCCCCAACCACCTTTTTGAGCTCGGAGGAACTAGTCCACAATCACTATGACTAAGCCCTGTATGCAAATACCTGACTGTCCTAGTGAAGCAGGAAGCATGTTTTAGACTTGCCCGTGTCTCTGTCAGAGCACCACAGCTTGCATGTGTGAGCTCATTGCCCTGAGCGTACCTGCAGCAGAGGCAGATGTGTGTGTTGAGCCAGAGAGGAACTGTGAAAGGGCGAGTGAGAGTCCAGTATAGGGTGGAAGTGCACCAGCAACACTTTGACCAACACATGGAAGAAGCTGTTGCACTCAGGGGTTTAAGGTGAAGTAGGAGTGTATGTGTGTGTATCTTACCCCCCCCATACTGCAGCGTTTGGACCCATGTCTCTCATGCAGTTCTGGACTAAATTGTATTCACAGCTGGGACGACCTCTTCCCAAGGTACTGTTTGCTTCTTTTTGCCGTTTCTTTCACTGATGTTTTAAGACTTGGTATTAGTTTGTATTTAAAACTGCTTCCAGTTTGATATCATGACCAGTTCTGTTGTTGTTAGTTGAAGAACTAAAAGTTTTTTTCCTGAAGAGTTTTAATCGTCTTAACCTAGAAACGTCATAAGATAAGTGAGTGTTTTACTACCCACTTTTGACTTTTTATCCTATACTTCCTTGAATGAATTTTAAAAATACTTCCGTGTAATTACAGCACTAAAGGGGACAGGCCTTGATTTTTTTTTTTTTTTTTTCGTCTCCCGGGTATGTTCCTTCTGGCACTTGGCCTACATTGGAATCTATCTGTTATTAAAATAGCTTGACAATAAAAGAAGTTCATAGTCACTGAATGGTTAGTGGCAGGTAACAGACATAAACTGTGTGAAGGTAAATTTTAGTTCTTCTGGATTTGGAATGATGTTGAAAAATGACCTGTTAGCTAGTGAAGCTGTGAATTTCTTTTTTGGCACACCATTGTGCCAGTCAGTCAGCGCCACTGAGACTCTGATTCCCAGCCAGGAACTATGACAAATGATTGTCTGCCTCACTCCTTGTTGTCTTCCAGTAAGTGCTTGAACCTGATATCTTGTCAGTGTAAATAGCACTCTTGCTGGTTTTCTGGGTGTCTATTGAATATGTCTGTTGTGCTGTAGTGTGAATAGAACTACATTGTTGTTAGATTTGTCAGATTTGTTTCCACAGCATTGGTGGAATTGTCATTCATTTATGCCTAATGACTTTATTAGGGTATGGCTTGTTGAGCCCATTTACACAGAAATTTCTGATTGACTAATTTTACCATCGTCAGCATTTTATACTTCCCAGAAAAGGGAGAAGGTATACTTCAGTTGGTTCAGTAGTTTTTATTTTAAACAATGTTTCTTTTAAAAAAAGAAATAAGTGCATAGCAGGCTAAAAATGAGTTGTTTATTTGTAATCCTGTTTGTACTTTGACTGTTACATGGAAAGTTATGATTTCATTTAGGTTTCCATTGGATGATGAATCCACTGGCAGTAAAATATACGAATGAACATTAGGTCAGACAATGGGTGATCCTGGAGTCCCTTGGCAAACTGAGACGTGTCTAAGTATCCAAATATTTATAATATAATATATAATAATTATAATATAATGTAATATAACACTTTCCTCTTTTGTACGATCAGGTCAACAATTTTTCAGGTCTGTCAGGTACTCATTAGGAATATTAATCCCTAGTAGTTCCACGGCACAATAAAAAGTGTATTTTAAAGTTCCCCTGAAACACATCTGAGACTTAGGTAGTTGGAATTAAACAAATCAAAGCTAAAGGTCTTTAGTGCAAGATACCTGACTATTGTTTTAAAAACCCACACAACTGTGAAACTAAGGCTAGGGGCACAGCAGGGCAGCCTCTTGGTGGGCTCATGTCGTCAGTTTCCTGGTATTACGTTAAACCTCAAGCATGACCAAAGCGTGCAGCTTACGGGAAGTGAATAAACAATGATGGAGAAGATGAGTGAGAGCATGGGCTTTGATGATGAATGGTGGAGTGAGAGCAAGAATATAGAAGAAGGGTCCTGTTGTGCAAAGAAAGATTGAAGGTTGTTGGTTTGCTTATCCTGCATGTTGACTTTCTAGTATCCATCCATGTCTGCAATAAGTAAACATGTTTCAAGAGGGTTTCCACTACACATGCAAGAATGTAACAAGGGAAGTGCAAGGTGAAAAGACAACATTACTGGGTGATATTCTAGTTATTCATTTTTGAAACAATCCATGCTACTTTGATGCATGATCCACAAAGCCACAAATTGGTCAGGTCTGACAGCAGATGGAAAAGAGAACAGCTGCTTCAGTCAGTTGAAGGCGTCAGTTTGTAAGGTGTTACACAGATCTTCTGCTTTTACTGTTAATGAGTAATTTCATCTTTACATCATCAATCACTTGTAGTGACGGCAAAATGAAAAGATTCTACTTTTCTCTGTGACTATTTCTGCTAATAGATTAGTTGTAATTGTAATTTTGGAAGTTCAAAACTTAAGTAAGTCCCTGACAAACAAATACTTAAGTTAAAAAAATTGATGTTAAATACTTGTTTCAGTAGTTCTAGTGCAAATCAATCAAAGCTTTCTGACAAATATTGTAAAATGAATAAATGACCAAAAAAAAAAGAATCAATACACCAGCGGGTTTATAATGTATGAAGGTGGTTGTTTAGTGCTCTACATTTGTACTAAAATCCATCAAGATTCATATATTAAGTTATATTGTGTTATCTGTTTTTACTATCCACATCAAAGATAAACTAGCACAGCATTTTAAACTCACACTTTCAATCTAAGTTGACGTCAATCCCCAAAATAACTTGCTGGCATGATCAGACTCCTAATGATTAACTTGACATGGTCAAACTGTCATAACTGTCATAAGTCGTCCACTGTGCTCAGGATTTTTAACGAATAAATTCCTGTTCTATTCACCAGTTAGTTCTAAGAGCCAAATCAGCAACTTACAGGCATCAGGCCCACAATCTGTAGAAAGAACATTGTAGTGGTCTCTTAACTACAGGTGTGTGAAAGGTTCTGTGTTATTTAAAGGAGGAAGGAAGATGAGAGCAAAGTTGTTTCACTTGACTTGTTTGATTTCATACAAATACAGACGTTCTTGTCATCTAGTACTGTCTCCCTTAAGCACATAAAAATGGGATATTGTAAAATGTTCCCTAATGTTACTGAGATGTTTCACTTTGAATTTTAGTGGAGCTTGTACTATTTAAAACCAATTTACACAGGTAAATTAACATGAAATACTGTATTCAAGATTTCAACAGGTAGAGCAAGTGCTAGCAGAGGTAACCAACATCGGTACGAGTTTCGGTTTTTCTCCCCGAAGATAATTAATCTGCTTCACTTTGGGCATGTAGTTCTTTAAAGTTACAATCAGCTGACACAGTCACATAGTCTCACACAAAATGTAATACCAGTTTCAGTGTTTCACTTATACAATTTTCTCATGTGACTGTTAAAAATGATAGCGTTGAACCTGAAATGTGATATGCTCTGTTGAAATTTCTGCATAACTGAGACGTCATCTTGCGTCAACACTCCCCCTACAGCCACTTTTCTCAGCACTGAGGATCGAGGCACACACATGCAAATAGTTTCTCTCACAAGTGCACACGCACATTTACAGTGAGTCATTTTTGGTCTTAAGTTTTCTCAACAAATCTTGTCAGCTCTCTTCTTTTCAACATGGAGGAAGATAAAGTCTAATCCTTTGGGACACTACTCTGTGAATGTCAGCTTATTCTTAAGAAACCAGGATATACAGCAGATGAAATCCTCCTCATTGCTTGTGCTTGTCTTTTGCTTTTTATTTTAGTTCTTTCCTTTCTGCTTTTCATTTTTTACTTGAGGTGTGCTTCTTTTTACATGTTGAACTCTGTTGGTCTATGTTTTGCTGGAGAAAGAAATAAATTACCAGAACATTGCTGAATAGTAAACAAGCTCCTTCGTTCGGCTGCGAGCTGGGACACATGACATGGCATCCTTTTATTTTCCAGAACATATGAAAACGCTGGAAAATTCCAGTAGGCTTGTAAGCAGCAAGCTGTCTCTGGCTTATTTTACTCAGACTTGGCACGACATGAAGGTCTGCCTGTCAGGAGGTTGTCGAACTGGGTATACCGCTTTGATTGGCCTAAGAAGTTGTGTTGTTGAGAGGGAGTGCTAGACGTAGCTGCTGGTAGGGCAGACAAAGATCAGACAATGATTTCTGTTTGACCCTACAATTATAGACATGTAAATATAGTAAAAATTCATAATTTTTCATTATTTCTCAAGGTATTTAAATGAAAATTGTGATTCAAATTATTGTCACATCACTTTCAGCGCTACAGGCTGTGACTGGAGCTTGTGTTTAGTGAAATTGCTAAAACTTTGCTGAGCCTTTCTCTAGATGTATAGAGACCTTCAGGATTCTGCTAGACTTTTATATGTGAATAACATTGTATAGATCATGTGTGCTCATAAAAATACATTGCCTGCTTGACAAATTGGCTCTTCGATCAAAGCTCTGTGACAGGATAAGGTAAATTAAGTCTCAATGTGAAAGACAGGCCGTGCAGACCACAAAACACTTCATTTGCTGAACTATTATACGTGACAGTAAATCAGAAATCAAAGGAATCTCCTCAGTAGAAAGATAATCAAGTAGCTGGTATGCCATAAAGTCGCCGTGTGCCTTGAGTCTATGAGGTTAAGGAAAAGGAAAAGCTTCGAGCTGTGCTATTAAAGTCACAGCCCATCAAATATGTCAGGGATGTAAGACAGCTTGGCAAGAGATAATCCAGAAAAAAAGAGACACCAATGATGGCTTTTCAGCTCCTGGGCCCCGACCCATCTCATGAAAGGACACACATGCTGGCCATCAATTAGGTTTTGTTTACTGCATGGACAAGGTCAACAGCTGACCCTAGAGGGGAGAACCCTGGGTGGGGTTTGTTTAAGTCAGCTGACCACTGTGTGGGATGATCGAATACACACACACACACACACACACACACACACACACACACACACACACATACAAAAGTACAAAGCACAGGAGCACAGGAACATAAGGACCCTCTTGGCTTTAATAGGACTATGCTAGGATACATTATTTTACTCAACAGAGATTACATTACAGAAAATAGCCTTGGCATTTTATTAGCATTCTTGGCCCTTGACCTCTGATTATGATTTGACTCACACACACACACACACACACACACACATCTTTACCACTATTGTTACAGCAACATTTTCAGGCTGAGGCAGGATCTCTGTAGCCATACAGAATAATAAGAAAGGACTAAAAAAGGACCCAGAGGGGAAAGTATTTTTGCTCTAACAGCCCAGAGCCCTTAACTTTGTTCATAATAAGGCTCTTTTTCTAAAAAGGCCCTCAAGACAGTACTACACTACAGTAGTACTGTGGTTACAGTATTAACCTCAGATTAATGTGTGAATTATCCGCGTGATATGGTGCAGTGGTGTGGTAATATGATGGAATTTTTGTTTTTTGTTGTCGTAAGTATGTGGTAATGACAATATCTCCCAAAAAGCAATAGAGCTACCTGCTGATTACTGTGAGGTAAAGGTAAGGGTTGGGTTATAGAGATCTCCTTTGCACTGCAGAGTTCTGTGGGCAAACAAAACTAGGATAAACACACAATGAGAGGTTGAAAGGGCAGGGGAAAAGATTGCAGAGGGATGGGCAACAAGGGGGATGGACTTTAAAAAACTGGGAGAAAAAGTGAGAGATGACAGAAGGGTAGGGGTGAAATGGAGAATCATTTAAGGTGTCTATTTGTCTATATACTGTATGTGGGTGTGTGGGATAAGTGGGAGGCCAGGATTACTTGTTTCCTGGCCTTGGAAAAGCAGCCAGAGCTGGCTGGCAGTGTGTAGGAGGGGAAAAGCCCTGGGCTTGGCCTGCCTGCCTGGGCCTTCAGCCTGGCCTTGCACTGCAGCAGGTTATTGAGTTTAACAGGATGTGGCCTAGGGCAAAATGTTATAGTAGTGTATATATGAAGGCTGCTCTGTGATTACGGGGAACTTTTAGACTCTAATATTTAGCAGTAACTTAAAATAAAAGCAGCAGTAGTAGTTTATTGCTTATCTTGTTTCAAGAAATTATCAACCTTTGGTTTGGTCTTGAACTGCAAATACAGTTAATAAAATAACTGGGGGTTTCTACATGTGGTAAGTCACAGGAGCACATACACAAACACTAAGTCAGTAATTTGATTTCAGGGGCCTGGTGGTAGCTTAATAGAGCTTATCGGGAAATATATGCCCCATCCACTGAATCTTTTCTTTTAACAATGTGCATAATAAAGATTTCTATCTAATTTACTTCAACCCCTTCAAAGTTCTGTCAGTAGAACAAAGCTATCATTGATGGGATTTTTGATTAGAAGCCCTATTTCCTTTAATAGGAAAGAGCAGTATTTACAAAGAGAGGTACACAGGCCCATGGAAATGATTGTTTATAAAGCGAACTAAAAGATAAGTCTGCCAGAATTCCTTGTATGGTAACGCCTAAGCTTATCATAGGGACTGTGTCAGGTAATGACCAGTGTCATTGTAGTCATTATGTCACAAATAGGTGTTTGTCACTTCTCCGGATCTGCATGGGTAGCACAGACTTTGTTTTTTTTACCATTTTGTACTTTCTCATGTTTATTTTAGTCTGAAAGCAGCTGCTTTCCATGTTTAGATTTTTATTGGAGCATTCTTGAGAAAGCATATCGTGTGATAATGTTTCAGATCATACTCATGCTGTGAATACATCAGCTCAAACAGATGATGACGCCAAGCTGTTAATGGGCAGTTAATGTTAAGAGGTGCATTTTTCCAGTTTCTGATTCTTAAAGCTGATAACTTCACAACCACAACCATCAAGCAACTCTACAGCTCTGCAGGCTTTCACTGAGCTGGGGAGGCTTCTGCAGCCGTTTTTCACTGCAGTGTTTGCCTCTATTAATCATCAGCTGGCAGACAGCTGTCATTATCCACCATTCATATACAATTTACCGCTTCTGTGGACACATGTTGTAATGTACAGTCTGTACATATGTGTGTTTAGCTTTTATGCAAAAGTCCCTTTGAATGTGAGGTTGTGTGGATTGCACATTGCCCCGTGTTATGACTGATTGTTGGTCAGATGGATGCCGGTATATAACTTTACTGTATGGGTTTGTAAGGGGATGACACAATGCTGGCTTCACCATTCATAGCAGTGGAGGAACTGAAGTGAAAGAACACATGAAAAAAGAGGTTGGACAACAGACAAGAAAAAAAACATGCACACAGGGTTTCACATGTTCACAAACATGTTTTTTTTTTTTTTTTTTTTTTTTTTTAGCTCTTCCCAGAAATGACACTAAAGAGTTCATGTAGATTTAATTTCCTGAAAGACACACGCACATACAAACACACACATTCAGATATTTTTCATTGCACGGCAGAGAAAAAGGAGATTAGTAGCTGTACGGTTGTGTGGCTCTGGTCTGTGGAAGGAGCCAGATTACCATCAGAGCAGTTGGAATTCAATCCTTATCTCTGTTTGGCAGGGCCCCGTCTTAGAACAGTAGGTGAACTAGCCCTGGGTACAGGTCTGCCAGGGGACAAACACTGCTGTCTCTGTTACACTCTGCTTAACAGCTCGATTAGCATGGTGCTGGGGTCGGCCATGTCTTGGTTAGCACCAACCAGGCTGCTGCAGTTTTCTGTAATTCCTCCGTGTCATAATAACAACCCTCCACCAGCACAGTACACTCTGTTAAATGGGTTTAACTGATGCGGAAAGGCAAGAAGTCACATTTTAATATAACATGGATCAATGACCTGCAGGTCCAAATACAAATCACATATTTGCAGAAGAAATTAATTGAGGGCTACTCTCAGCTTGAGTTTGAATAATCTATTGTGATGCATCACACTGAAGTCATTAGAAATTATTTCATGACCATAACCATTTTTACAAGCAAAGCTATTAAGACGACTTGTATCTTTTTGTTATCCAACTGTGTTTTTGCATCTGTTTAGGTAGATTTTTTTATTTTTTTTTTAATTTGTTTCAAATGATGGGTGTTGTGTTTAGAAAACTCCGAAAATAATCATGCTCAGTAAAATGTATGTGATTTACTGCTGCAAGAAATCCATCTGTCTGCACTTATCTGTGTTTTTTCACAATTATGCTTCTGTGGAATGACTCCTCTGGTGACACAGCGTCCCATTTTGGAGCCTTGTTGTTTACTCATCTGTCTTCAGTCAGAAGAGCCAAGAAGGGAGGGAGCAGATCAAGGGGTGACAGAGAATAGAAGGCGACACAAAGACAATAAGCTGACAAGATTAACAAACAACATGTAGAGAGAAAGTTACAGGTTATGTGTGGTAGTGATATTTTATGTCTACTTCATCCTCTCTGTCACCCCGAAAAAGGCAGTTGTTCTACTCAGCTGTCTGCACGGTAGAACAGCTTGGGAGAGCTTGCTTTCTGAGCTCATGCCTGATCTTGCCCTGAGAAAGCACACGTACACACACACACACACAGAGGAAAGAAAAGAGAAAGGTAGGGCGAGAGAGTTGAAGAGAGAAGCATAATCACAGAGCTACCAGCAAACACTGATAAGCTGAGTGCTGGACCGTTAGAAACAAAACACTTTCCAGCACACAAACATCCTCATGTTGGCGTCAGCAAGTTGATTCTTTAGCATCAGAGGGCAAAATTATACACATGTATCTGTAAGTTCACACAGGACTCAGCCTGTGTTTGTCTGTCTGCTGTTCACCTCCCTCACTATTCCCCATTCCCACATAATGTAGTCATGTTAACACTAAGAGGGCTACGTCTTGTTTTCTCATGGTTGTGAAACATTTTCAGCTGTTCTCTGAGTAATAGCTAACTTTTAACTATGACAGAGGTCAGCGCAGCTTCTCAGCAATTATTAGTAGCATCGTTATTATTGAGATTGAGTCAGCGTCACAAATAGTCATTTCTGTTTCTAGTTTATACTTGGGACATAGCACAGCAGTGTTCTTCTCCTAAGTCACTTCTTCAGTCCTAACAGGATATTGTCCTTCCACCCCACTCTTCACTACTTACATTATTTTTATCAGAAAAAGTAATTACTCTTTAGATGCTGTAACAAACCACTAATTATTTTTAAAAACCACGGAGCAATTAAAATAATAGAAATGTGTAAAACTAACTGTTAAATGTTTGCATTGCTACAGTCATGAGTGGTATGTGTCTTCTCAAGTGAGTAAGTGTATTTCCCAAAATGTGGAAATCTTTTTAAAATTAGCTAAAGAGTGAAATGAAATTGCTGAATTAGCAAATAGAGTCCTCTGGGTTGTGTTCAAGGCCTCTTCATGGCCCTCTAGAGGGTTTGGCTGAGATGTGGGGGTGTGGGAATCTCCACACATGGCCCATAGAGTATAAATATACATGCAAATGATCACACACAGTGAGAAATACTGGCACAGACACACCCACAATATAACATTTCATAAAAAGTGATCCATACTTACCAAAAACAGTTTCTCCTCGGTTCAACTTGTCATTGTCTAGCATTGTTTATCCCCCTCACCATCACTCATTCCCTATCTCCCCACATCCATGTTTATAAGTCTCCAGGGACTCAAGTGTGCCTGTGAGAGGCTAGTTAAACAACGTGGCATGCTAATGGCCTGGGAATGATATGAATAGAGGGGGCGACTGGAAGGCAGCCATGGCTGAAGTCACACACACACACACACACACACACACACACACACACACACACACACACAGACACAGACACGAGCATTCTCATTATGCCTGCCCCTCACTCTATTTTGCATGCTCACTCTAACACATCTGCGTGCGATTAAATTTTGTTTAGGCTGCTCGTGTTACTCAAAGAAGAGAGCAGTATTGGATGAAATCCAGAATGAATGTGCCACCTCTATTGTCTGTACACCTTTTTACTTCTTGAGGTATACAAAATATTCCTGTGCATTATGTGGGCTCTGTCTGATTGGATCCTATAAATTAGGATTTATAGGCCTCCTTTCTATTCTCATAAAGATTATCAGTAATGGGAGCATTGGGAAAGACTGTGTGGCTTCTTTTGTTATTTGGGAATATATTGTGTGTCCCTTTCAGGAGTGTTTTAACTTATCCCACAGGTGGGAGAAAATCAATACAATTTACTGTTGTGCAATAAATTTTGCCCTGCTCAAAGCCCGACTTTAAACTCCTCTTTTTTTCGTCTTCAGGACCTGTCCTGCTTTGATGAGCTCTCCACAAACTCTCTGTTCTCCTCTCCGACTGACTCACTGTCGGAGTACGCTGATGTCCCTTCCTTCATCAGCACAGACAACTTGGACACAGTTCCTACCATCTGGGATGTCAACACTAGTACCACCACCACACCAGCACAGAGCCAGCTAGAGGTCAGCAGCCAGCACTCACACACACAAACACAGACACATTATCATAAGCACACACCAACACCTCACCTCACAACTATAATGTCACACAATCCTGTTTAAACGAAAACATGCATGTCGGTGGTGGTGGACACCAAGGAACAGCAAGCAGTTTGTCCTCTTTACTCTGCAAACATTAGTGCAGATCTGGCAGCTTTCACTCTCAGATGGTGGGCTTTTCATGATGGTTACACCACAGCTCTGTTGTGACACATGCTTCAGTGCAGTCTACAGTCAAAAATGACATTCCATGTCTGAAGATGGTATTTCTGCAAGTTATTGCAAAAGGGATTTAAGTTGGAGTATTATCTTCATAGAAACTACAAGTTCATTGTCATTTTGGATACCCTGATGCCTCAAATATTTTTTAACCAATGCACAAATTGGAATTTAATAACTGTGCAATAGTATTTTAGAACTTTGCACATTGATTTAAAAGAACAATAAATAAATAAATAAATAATAAATACTCACTGTGTGAGCCGGGCAAAGACCATCATTCTTTCAAACATTTATTCTTGGGCAGTCCATAGCATGCTCTACAGTTGTGAATCCTGACAACACAAACAAATATCGTCACAGACGCATGAAAAATAGATGACTCTGTGGAATACAGTTACAGCACAACACTGAAAACTATTTTGGTATTTGCTGTTCTGAGGTCCTAATGCATACAGTCTTCCCCAGATATTTCTCCAGTCATTTATTACTCTGAAGTACATTCAATTAATATAACCGCATGCATTTGAAATTGCAATCAGAGCACTTCAGCAGCCTTCGTGACATTGGCTCCATGACTGACCATTTTTGTAGCTGCTCAAAGAAACCATACAAAAATATCAAGACAGCTAAAATTTTAAAATACCTTTTTTTTTTTTTTTGCTCATTTTTCAAACCAGTTGATTTTGTTTGTCATACCACAAAATCGTATCTCTAAATTAGCTACTGCTACAGCACCCTCCCTACGTTAATTGAACTGTAGAATATCACGGTTTCCAAAACAGTGAACTGAGGAGAGCAGATTTGTTGGCAAGCATTCCACCATTCCTGCTTGCTTTCTTGTTGAGTCCATTTTGAATTGGATGGGTCCAGGGATATAGTTTTGATATGAGTCAGAGTACATTTATTTCTCCTGCCTCCTGAAAACCTTTTATGTTTTCCTTTTCATTCTGCCCTTATTTCATTTATTATGTTTCCCAGCCACATTCAGCTTTATCTGTCTTTTGCTGCTGTTGTTGCTGGCTTCTCACTCCCAGACAGCAAATTGCATTTTGTTGAGTACTGCTCCATCAAACATCCATGAAGTGCCCACACATTCCTTTATATGCATGTACTGTAAAGATAAAACACACACAGATTGATTATTCATGTTTTTTCTTTTATTTCTCTTTTCTTATACTTTTGACACTATGTTTATTTGAGTTTGTTTTTCTTCATTTTATGTTTTGTTGACAGCAGAATGGCACCAGCAGATTTCAGGGCTTGGCCAGTTTGGATGATATAACTGCTATTATCAGCACCTCAGCTTCAGGAGGATTTCAGGTAGTCACACTGACCCCTCCAATCTGATGTTAAGACAAGCCTGTTTATTGGCAGTTCTCAGGAATCCACAGATACCAGGTTGTGTTCTGTGTCTAATGTGTAGCTGTTATTACCCTGTGTGGCCACGATAAGATAAATCTTCAGCTACACAGAAACATAACATGCCACTACTCTTGAGAGGGAGGGTCACATAATAGCAGTGCATGAAGGTGAAATTACCTTTGCCTTCTGTGAAAAGTGTGATTTACCACAGATGAAGCATTGCTGCATACTGTATGCATTGGACATTCTGCAAATGGAAATTGCACAGAGAACAAACTGTAGGGCACACTCATCAATATTGAGCTGTCTGTCAAAATGGGCCCCTCGGCATTTCCATTTTTGTAAAGTATATGGAATATTCAAAATAAAGTCCAGATTCTAGTATAAGATCGCATGAGTCTCCTACAGAACTTTGTCCTTTCAAAATAAAAGCCTGTTTATAGCATTTTCTCAATATAAGGGCCCTAAAAGACCCCTCGCTACAGTTCATAGTTCTCGATTATTCCAACTGCGTCAGGCAATTCAAAACATACTTCAGCTGTTTAGCGGCCTGCAAGACAGTTTGCCACGAGATTTTTGCAGCAGTCAGCAATCCCAACGCAGTTTCTTCAGAAATTGCATCGTCTAGTTTCATATATTTTATTCCTTCAATGATTAATTAATTCCTCAATAAGGTGTCCAACAGGTGTTGTCCTAACATCTGCTTATCTACATCAAACTTTCAGCTAGTCACTTTCCTAACTCATCTTCTCCAAAGCTTAAACAAGAAATAAAACTCCCTATGCGGCTACTCCTATTGTTAATTATGCTGATGGATTTTTTTGGTGTTTCCAGCCTCAGAGAACTCAGATACCACCAGAGGAGGAAGAGGATGCTGAGGAAGAGGAGACAGAGGAACTGGGACATGTAGACACATATGCTGAGTACAGACCCTCTAAATGTAGGCCACTGGATTGAACATCCAGTTATTTATACATTATTACCACAGCTACATTTTTCTTTGTAATATGACATGGCACTCCTGCAGTTTGCTGTTAACTTCCCTCTCTTTAAAATGCTTCTGTTTTTTTCCCCTCTTCTCAGCCACGATAGGAATTGCTCATCCTGACATAGTGGTGGAGACCAACACGCTATCCAGTGTCCCACCTCCTGACATCACATACACTCTGTCTATCGCTGAGTCGACTATCAACAGTGGCTTGCTGTCCGCTCTGCAGCTGGAGGCCATCATCTATGCCTGTCAGGTATATACACTGGCACCCAATACCTAATAATAGCAAATTAAGCCCTTACCCTTGATTTATTAAAAAAAATCAAATAATTTTAAAATTAAGAATGCTTAGTTTTGATTGTGTAGGCATCTTTGTTCAGCCTTTTGCTTTTCATACACCCTTAGCAACACGAGGTGATCCTGCAGAACAAGCACAGGGCAGGCTTCCTGATAGGTGATGGGGCAGGCGTTGGAAAGGGACGAACTGTGGCTGGAATCATCCTGGAGAACTACCTTAAGGGAAGGAAGAAGGCACTATGGTAATAGAGATTTTCTACTCTGGTAAACCAGTTTGAAAAACTAAACAACAACCCTTTTCATTGGCTTACTCTTATTGATTGATATGATTGCATTTTGGATTCACTTGTATAGGCATGTAGGACCGAATTTATGCAGGAGAAAGTTACTCACTTTCCTGTTGCTGTCCTCAGGTTCAGCATATCCAATGACCTGAAATTCGATGCAGAGAGAGATCTCAAAGACATAGATGCAGCGAATATTCCTGTGCATGCCTTAAACAAGGTAAGTGCAAGTGGAATTTGTGTGATAACCTAGACACCGTTCAAATTGTGCGTAAGAGCAATTCTGTAATTTTTATGGTTACTTCACAAACAAAATTCTACACTTTTAAATGTTTGACTTGTTTTTATAGATTAAGTATGGCGACACAGCTACCTCAGAAGGAGTCCTGTTTGCAACTTACTCTGCTCTTATCGGAGAGAGCCAGGCAGGAGGGCAGCACCGGACCAGAATTAAACAGATTCTAGATTGGTGCAAGCCAGACTTTGATGGAGTTGTATCCTTTTGTTTTAACGGCCTTGCATCTAGCACTTGCCTAATACAGGTGGTATTACATGTCACTGTTTGCCCTTGACCTTTCACCAATTCAGATTATTTTTGATGAATGCCACAAAGCCAAGAATGCCACGTCTACAAAGATGGGAAAGGCAGTGCTTGACCTGCAAAACAAGCTGCCACAGGCCAGAGTGGTGTATGCCAGTGCCACAGGTAGGCTGACACACAAATGAACACACATTCAGACAAACATTGGACTACAGCTGAGGATTTCCAAGTATATATTATACACATATCATATATCATATAACATACATCATCATATCATCTCAACTCCAGGTGCCTCTGAGCCAAAGAACATGATCTATATGAGCCGCCTGGGAATCTGGGGTGAGGGTACGCCCTTCAGAACCTTTGATGACTTCCTGCATGCCATTGAGAAGAGGTTTGTAGTTATTACCCTTATTAGTCCCACAATGGGGAATTTGCGTTACCACCCAGACACACAGCAGTGAACACACACACCGTGAACACACACCCGGAGCAGTGGGTAGCCATTGCTGTGGCGCCCGGGGAGCACTTGTCTAATACACCAATGCAGTAGTGAGATATGTTGCAATAATTCAGCCTAAAGGATTATGTTTTTTGAGAGCCTTTTAATCAGGTGGATGCATATCTTCAAATCATTGCACTTACTGTAACATTCGTTGAGATCAGGTTGTGGTAGATGAATAAAGAAACGCTGTCTGGCCAGTCTCTGTTGGCTTTAATGGATGTATTTATTCTGGGCCCAGGAAACACACTCCACATGAGAAACATCATAGAATCTGCGTAATCGTTTCTTCTCTTCCCATCATATACAAACATCAGTGAGGATGGGGTCATAGTCGGCCTCTTCCCTGAATAACAAATTCCAGTAAGAACAGTTTACAATAAACATTTCTCAGACAGTGAGACGCTACAAGCTTCATGACTGGACAGTCCGGCGTCAAAGGTCACAGGAGCACTTTTGCGTTATTACAGAAGCCAATATAACAGTGATTCAGCAATTTCACATTTGGATTTCTGTAAATTGTACCAACACAATTATGGCTTGTTGACCTGTGATTCAATTATGATTCGTTTATATGCTGTTTGTATACAGAGGTGTTGGTGCCATGGAAATTGTTGCCATGGATATGAAAGTGAGTGGGATGTACATTGCCAGGCAGCTGAGCTTCTCAGGGGTATCATTCCGCATTGAAGAGATTGGACTGGACAATGACTTCAAACTGGTCTATAACAAGGCTGCCAAACTGGTGAGCATCAAACAGATAAGATTAGCTGCTAATGTTGTGTGTTTATGCATGTTCTCCCTGTGCTTGTGTGGGTTTTCTCCAGGTACTCTGGTTTCCTCCAAAAACATGTATGTCAGGTTGATTGGTGACTCTAAATTGCCCATAGGAGTGAGTGTGAGTGTGTGTGGTTGTTTGTCTCTATGTGGCCCTGTGATGGACTAGTGACCTGTCCAGGGTGTACCCCTGCCTTTCACCCAAAGAGAGCTGGGATAGGCTCCAGCAGATCCCTGTGGCCCTGGTTAAGGAATAAGCGGGTATAGAATATGGATGGATGGATGGATGTTGTGGTTTAAAATGTGTGAGATTAAAACACTACACTTTAAACTGATGGTTAACGTCTGGAATCTGTGTCCAGTGGGCTGAGGCATTGCAAGTGTTCATGCGTGCAGCTGATGAACTGGGCCTGGTCAGCAGGAAGTCTCTGTGGGGGCAGTTCTGGTCATCTCACCAGCGCTTCTTCAAATACCTCTGTATTGCTGCCAAGGTCCGCTGCCTGGTAGAGCTTGCCCAAAAAGAACTGGAGGCTGGAAAGGTCAGCACAACACACTTTTAAAAGTGGAGTGACTGTGTATAGCAGAAGACTAGAAATGATCTTTTTTCTTTATCTATTAGCATAAACCGTTTTGCAGTTCACTTAAGTACATTGTAGTTGTAAATCGATTCCAAAAAATTATAATATTTGCCATCATGGTCTCAGGAATGGATCCTCTGTTACACTGCCTTCAGATAATGCAGTGAACCTGTGGTTCTTAATGTTTGTTCTTTGCCTCCCCAGTGCATTGTTATAGGCTTGCAGTCTACTGGAGAGTCCCGCACCAGAGAAGTTCTGGATGAGAATGATGGGCATCTTGACAGATTTGTTTCTGCAGCAGAGTGAGTGCAATGGAAATACTTTGCTTGTTTCTCTGTCAGCAGGTTTATTTGAAAGGATTTCTACACATTGACAAAATGCCTTAACTTGGTAGCAGGCTGTACTGTACCTTCACCACATACTTTCTATAAAATGAAGTAAAATGCTATTCAGTCCATGTCATTTACACTGTCACCGTCACTGTCACAGGCATTTTAAATTATTATGAGCCATTTCAGGGTGTACCCCTGCCTTTCACCCAAAGAGAGCTGGGATAGGATCCAGCAGATCTCCGTGATCCTAATTAGGAATAAGCGGGTATGGATGGATGGATGGATGGATGGATGGATGGATGGATGGATGGATGGATGGATGGATGGATGAGCTATTTCATAAACAGAAAAACAAGAAGGGGAAGGTATAAGTGTTGAGTGCACTGAGCTTGTTTGACCCAAAAACCCTCAGCGCAAATATGCCTGAATGTCTGAATATGTTAGGTCACACATCACATGTTCATCTGCCTGTCAACACCGGACAGCTAATGACACCATATCACACACTCTAAAACTGCCATGACTACCCAGTGTTCTCCCTATAAATCTGCTTTCAAAATAAGTTTTTTTTCTTTATCTCCACTTCCTCCTTGCTCTAGGGGAGTATTCCAGTCTCTTGTAACAAAGCATTTTCCTTCGGAGAAACAAAGGAGTGAGAAGGCTCCAGGGAATAAGCGCAAACGTAAGTCAAGAGGATGCATTTATCACACCACGCCAGCATGTGTACCCTTGAATTGTGTTAGAACAATTTCTATATTATGTTTTAAGTGGAACTGTAAGTGGTCAGTAATCAGCTGACATGTCAGACTAAATTTATCAGCCATGTGGTTGTGTACCATGTGCTTCCCTTGATTCAGAATAAAATGCTGTTTTTCCACTTCTTAAATTAATACCATATTTTGATTTTAATAAGGGAAACCTAAAGGTCGGCAGCCCAAGGTACCCAAGCACACAGTGGACAGCGGCGGTGTGATCAATATCACTGATGACAGCAGTAGTGACTCTGACGGCATGGACACAGACTCCAACTCCTCACCAGACTCAATGCAAGACAATGACGATGTCATCTTTGTCAACCACACTAGCTGCCAGACAGGTAGGGAGGAGACTTTTTTCCTTCAGTTTGTGTTGTGGCAATGACTGTGAAGATCCACTTAAGGAAGACATTTCATCCTTTTCAGAAGTGGCTTGATCAAACAGATGTATGGCTATTCAGCACTTTTCACTCAGTAGCTTACACTTTAGCCCATTGTTATTTTTGTGACTCCAGCTTGTCAGCATTACGTAGCTAATGCCTCCTCTGCTTTGTGTCCACAGCAAGGATAGAGGAGATGAAGCAGGGCCTTCTCAACAAGATATCTGACCTTGGAAGAGAACTACCTCTCAATACCTTGGACGAGCTCATTGATAAGTTTGGGGGACCAGATAAAGTCTCAGAGGTACGAGTCTCGCACACTCAGCTAGAAACTCTCCAACCAGTGGCATTGACATGTTCTTCAGTTCTCACCACTGATTGCATTTTTTAGGACAGATAAATAATGTTATTTTTTTGGGTGTGCAGATGACTGGTCGAAAGGGACGTGTGATTCGGCGTCCTGACGGCAGCGTCCGCTATGAGTCACGGGCTGAGCAAGGTCTTACCATTGACCACATCAATATCAAGGAGAAAGACCGATTCATGAGTGGAGAGAAGGTCGTATAGATTAAATTTATATATTGATATAAAAAATAAATGATGTGAATGGCTGAAACTTCTCAAAGAAATGTATGGCTTATAAATATTGTTCATTAAGATCTCTACCAATAATCCAAACCTCCCCTATTTTCTGCAGTTGGTGGCTATCATCTCAGAGGCTGCCAGCTCTGGGATTTCCCTGCAGGCAGACAAGCGAGTGAAAAACCAGAGGCGCAGGGTCCACATGACCCTGGAGCTGCCTTGGAGTGCAGACAGGGCTATTCAGCAATTTGGTGAGTCAGGAAATGTCATCTTACAATGAGCCCTTCATTGGTAAAGCAAAATGAATGCTTGAGAATATAATAATAAAAAAAAAGATAGATTGATTTCTAATTAAAATGAGCCATTACAGCTGTTACAGAAGAGGGAGTCATCAGAGAAATTACTCATTAATTACAACTAATCTCAAGGTGATTTTTCATCAATGGCAACCTTTTTTATCAGTAAGTACTGTTTTTCTGCTGCACTTTATGATGTAATATGCTGAAAGAAGGGACTGGCTTCTGCATTATATTTCTGAAACAGGCAGCAGGTTTGGGGTTAAAGGGTATTACACATGTTGAGAGAGAAATCTGTAGAGTGGGACTTTCTAGTCTAAGATCAAAAGAGTGTCACTATAAGAAGCCCTGCCCAGTTTTATCTCTCATTCTCATGTTTAGGTCAAGGATTACCAAATTAGGACAAATGCTGTCTTGACTGACTGAATCATTTGCAGTAACACATGCAGTGTGGTTTAAATATCTAACCTTTCATGTAGAAAACAGTTGCAGTTGTTCATTTGGGTATTAAACTGCAGGGAACAAGGATTTATTAAAATACATTCTATATCTTCAGTCCCCCATTCCCCCCCAAACACACACACACACTCATCACCATCAGCAGATGCAACAATTACCGCTTAAGTAGTTTTTTTTTCCCATCAACAGCCTTTCTGCTTTGTGTGAAAGTCATAGCTTAGTTCTTGTTTGGCAGGTTAATGTTCACACACATGTGTACATGTACAGATACACCCACAGCGATTGTTACTTCCTCATATCAGAGATTTCTATGGAAGTTAAAAGGACTTCCAAAAAAAACCTGAATAACACTTTGTTCAGGCAGAGGATATTTTTACAATATAAAGATTCAATTGATGTAATAGATCAGATTATGTCACCAAGAATATCCTCTTCTTGCTTGTCCTTTTCCTCATATGTATCTATTCTGGGTGCAGCATGAGTTAAGATGAGTAACTTGATTTTGTTAAAGTGTCCTCTTTGTGTCAGGGTGGTGCTGCCAATAAGGTCTGTTGAAACCAGAGCTGGTACACACAAAGTAACATCAAGATTAGTTCACAAAATCTACTCCTAGTGGGTCTTTTCAAACTTTAGAAATGAATTACCATGTTTGTTATTTTCATTCTTTTTATTCCTGTTTACGGACTAACAGTTATAGGCATGTGAGACAACATCACAAACATGGCTTTGGCTGTTCATCATTGTGAAGTTATGTGTCTGCTTTAAGAATTTAAAAAAGTACACTGAAAAATAGTATCAGGCTGTAATTCTCATCATCATTTTAATGTTTTAGTTGTGCAGATTGTGTCATATTGACGTTTTGTTTTTTTGTTTTTGTTTTTTTTTTCCAGGTCGCACTCATCGGTCTAACCAGGTGACAGCCCCAGAGTACATCTTCCTCATCTCCGAGTTGGCTGGGGAGAGACGTTTTGCCTCCATTGTGGCTAAAAGACTAGAGAGCCTGGTAAATATCATAATCTTATACACTAGATGTAGATGTGTGTGAGCATTATATTTGTTTTTCTAACTTTGCATGACTTTTTGTCCCACATTTCCTTTGTTTTTCATTTTAACTGAGTTAAATATATCTCACGGGTAAATAACCCATTTCATCTTGTATAATGAGAATTATTCCACTGTAAACAAAAAGGATCTTTGTTTTGTGTTTACTGATTATTATGTTCGGGGTTGCCATCGACTGCTATTTGCTGCTTCACCCTCCCTTCGCCCTCTGTCCCTCCTCTTTGCTGGGATATTCCCTACTCTAATGGCTTTGCCGCAGAGACTTTTTCTATGGCACAACTCTTTTCCTCAAACAGTAAAAGATTCTGGGTTTTTTTCCATTCTCCAGCCTAATAACGGAAAACTGAATAAGCAGAAAAAGTTTATCCAGTTTGTCTGGATCATTTATTAGTCTATGGACATTTTCCACAATTATCAATGCATTTCAGCGCTCAAAGTCATTTATTTGCATAGTGACACAGCATGACAGTCCTTATGGGAAAAGGGCAAGGGGATGGTGGTTCCAGGAAGTCATTCCTGTGTTTGCCAGCTGAGTTCGGTAAAAATGTATCTAGAATAGGTCATGTCTCATCTGCTTGCCTCCCCAAACCTGATACAGCATAAATGCACACACAATCCACAGCTGAGTTTTAGAACTGGCTGAATCCAGATCGGCAGTGAAATCATATTTGGCTAAGCCATCCCTTTGTTTTGGTATCTCAAGGCATTTCTGTGTGTGGGCAGAGTCATCAGATGGCTACAAAGTTGGACTGCAGTTGGCTTTGTGTCCTCTAAATTTTCCTTCACATTTCATTTAAATTTGTAAAAGTATAGAAACATCAAACACAGTCTGAGATCACTGATATACTGAGCATTACATTTAAAGTATAGTAATGCAATTGGTATACAGAGAGTTTGTAAATATATTTGCCAAATGGAGTTTTACTGTCGGTTGAAGTGTGAATTTGCAACATTTCCTTAAATCTACTCATGGAATGAAAACTTTTCTTTAAACAGAAAACACATTTGATGGCTTCACCTCATGCTTTAAAAAGTTGCGATGGATTCTTTTCAAACTTTTTTGGATCTTTTATATCTCCTTGATTGGGGAAAAAGTCAGGCCTAAGTTGTTGAAGGGCTGGTTTAAGTGTTCACAGCTAAAATGGGACATGAAAAATATTCAAATTAATTAGTGCAATTTTAAATTATTTGTCACTCTATAATTATGTTTAGTGACTTGCTGATTGATAAGAGCTCAATTTTTTGTCCCACTGATAACAATTTTATAATACCTGTGCAGTAACCAGATACAGTTAGTCCTTTCATTACCGAACCCCAAGCAATGAAGTCAGACTGGATAGATGAAGAGATCCATACAGATCAAAAGCAAATGTGCATTTATCCTATGTTACTGGGTCCATCTGTATTATTGTGATCACCCAGTAGACTGTCAGCCCAGTAATCCGACTACAACTAATAACAACATTACACTGTTGCTAATCCGCATTGCAGGGTGCCTTAACCCATGGAGACAGAAGAGCCACTGAATCCAGGGACCTGAGCAAGTACAACTTTGAGAACAAGGTAAGCAAGTTTTTGAAAATAATATTCAGACCTTTAATGTGCCATAATGCTTTTTAATTGAATTTAATTTCCCCACTAAGTGCGTCTTATGTTAAAGTGTCTCGCTTTCAGCAGTATACAGCATCTGGTGTGTTAACTGTGTAAATTGATGAATGAGCCTTCTGAGAGAAATTGTACATATTGCATTTCCCTGTTCTTGCAGTATGGTACCAAGGCACTAGATAAGATCACCAAAGCAATCCTTGGCCACATAGAGAACAAAGTGCCCCCTCCTAAAGGCTACCCAGGGGGTGACGCCATCTTCTTCAGAGGTGTGTGTGAGCTTTGGTTGACCTATCAGTATGTGTCTGCATCATCTGCCAACACTATCACCAGCACAATGTTTAGTGTGAAGGATCAGTGAAGCAACTCTTTTTCTTCATTTTAGACATGAAACATGGAATGATGGATGTAGGCATCTTTTGTAAGGAGTCTCGCTTTGGGATCAGTACAGAAAAAGGTAAAGCACTCAGGAGTAATGAGGCAGCTGTGTTTTCTTTGTTCATCCGTCAAAACTAGTTGTATGAAATGTTGTTTTATGTTTTTATCTCAGACTGCAGCATCACCAAATTCCTTAATCGCATCCTGGGCCTGGAGGTTCACAAGCAGAACTATCTCTTCCAATACTTCACTGATAACTTTGACTACCTAATCGAGAAGGACAAGAAGGAGGGCAAATATGACATGGGAATCCTAGGTACAAGGCACAATCTAAATTGTAAATTTTAATGGTAGCCATGACAACAGAAAACTAAAAACACAGGAATGCGTTGTGTTAACAAACGGATAGCTCCAGTTATGTCAGTAATATAAGAACACAGACAGTAGTTTCTTCATTGTATCTGTCAGCATACCTTGAATTGAACTGTGACTGAGCTTCAAGGAGTTGATTTTTTTTTTTTTTTTTTTTTTTTGAAAGAGGGTTTCTAGTCTAATTATTTTGGTCCACTTCTTCTTTTGTGTCTGACAGACCTTGCCCCAGGTAACGATGAGATCTATGAGGAGAAACAGGAAACATTCATGACAGCTGGAAATCCTCAGGATGGACAGGTTGTTCTCTATAAGGTAGGCTACACATAACCTCAGCTCAGGTGTAGTGTTGTGTGTATGAGCCACGATGTTGAATATTGCAGCCTCAGAAAGGTCAGTGAGCACAGGCATATTTACAGTCACAGTAAGACGTTACCCTCTTTGAATGAGCACTGCTTTGCTGTGCCTGCCAAAACCTGAATATTAAAAACTAGAATAAATTCTATGAATATACATGGAGCCCAAAAAATGCAAATCTTGTGCTCTTTCTTTCAAATTAATTTCAGAATCTCCCAATATACCAAAACACTGAAAAGGTCACGTTAAACCAGAGCTAAGCCAGCTTCATTGAATACCATAAGAAATACTAGTGAAATATTTATGAGTAAATTCATTAAGAAGGTTTGTTCTGTGCACAGTTTTTGCATACAAAGAGACCTGGTACAACAGTGAGATTTGGTTCACTATGTGTAATTCAAGCAGCTAGGAGCTTAGATGGATGCCACTCTATTAGCTGTAAGACTGTGATGATGAATGCTGAGCCTCAGGGTGAGGAGCCTATAGATACATGTATGAAGTGGGAACAGGATAATTCCCGGTATATTCAGCTTTAAACTGTCAGCTGCAGGCGAACCTACATTTGACATTTCAAAGTTGGCCACAGAATGCTGTACAACTAGCATCAATTTAGCAAGTATGAAGAGGGAGAGAGTTGGCCATATGTCTAAATGTGCCAAATGAGTTTTACATAAAATAATGTTTTGTATTAGGCTGTTGCTCACTCTATCACTCCTGGATTTCTATGCAGAAATGTTTGTGGTTGTTTGGCTCACCCATCACCTTTAGTCTCTGATCTTTTTGCCCCTGTAGATCAGCGTGGACAGAGGTATGCCCTGGGATGAGGCGTACAACAGATCATTGAAGCTCAGCGGTCCTAACGAGGGATTCTACCTGTCCCAGAAGGTAAGTCCATGTTATAGTAAACAAACTAAACTTATTATTTAACCCAGACCTTGCGGAATACCACTGTAATGGGACAATGGATGAGAGGCTTTCTTTAAAAAATACAACTGTCTGTGTCACCTCTCCACAGCTGCGAGGTAACCACCCATGTGTGCTGCTGGCTGAGCAAGGAAGAGGCAAGAACTTCATTGTCTACAAGCCCAACATCGGCAAGCAGACCCACCCCGAGAGCCTGGAAAACCTTCATCAGCGCTACCGGAAGGTAAAGCCTCATTAGTCTATTGATGAACCATTTAATATTGCTGTCTACATTCTACAGAAAATCTCTATTTTTTTTTAATAAACGTTTTTCCTCATTACGGATATGGTTTGACAGAAGACCAGGAGTGATGGATCATTCCTATTAAAATGATCTGATTTGCAGTTGCTGTTCAGATTATGTGGCATATAGTGTCTGCTGCCCCCATGTGTCTATGAGAGAGTAGTGAACCAAGCAATGTTAAAGCCTTTCTAGCTGAACATTATAAACCAATGGCTAAAAGTTTTAGGACACCTCCATTTTTACAGTTTTAATGTCTCAGTGTAGGCCTACTCTGAAATTAAACCACAGAACAAAACAATTGGTCATAAACAATTATAGAATCATTTTGCAAACACAGTTGTGCTGATAACTTTACATACCCCTGGCACATTTTGAGAAATACTGGCCATTTTTTTTGCAAAAATATAACATGTCGAACCTGTTTTTTTTAAATTATAATGACAACTTTAATTAGACACTGACACTTTCCTTTCCTTATAAAGAAAAGTGTTTTGCATGATCAGTTATAGCTATTATTTTTTATGTATTTCTCAAATTGTGTAAGGCAATTTATGAATACAACCGTATAATTTAAAGAATATTATTATATACCAAATATTATCCAGAAGGTTCTTCCCAGCACTGTTGTAAAAGTTCCCACAAATGTGTTGAAGTTGTAGGTTGCTTTGCTTTCACCCTTCTGTCCAATTCATCCCAAACCAGCTCAATGGGGTTTAAGTCTGGAGACTGTGCTGTTGTGGCTTTGGTTCTGTTAGACCTCTTCCTGTCAGTTTCCTCCAGTTTCCAAGTGCCTTTTGATGGTGTAGGAAACTGGACTCACTGACGCCTTGGCTTTCTTTGCAATTTCTCTAAAGGAACAACCTATCTCTCCTGCTTGTTAATTGCCTTTTGCTTGCCATTATGAGAGCAATATATTAGCTACTGCAGAACAATACTGTTTGAATATTGCTTAAGAGGGTCTATTAACAGCCTGTTCCAACGCCGCTTACCACTTACTGTACCTTTGTACAATTTCAGATTATTCACTGGACTTTAATTGCCTAAATTTGAATAAAAACTGGAAAAATTGGGATGTCTAAAACTTGATTAATACTGTATTAAAGTATGAGTGCAGTATTTTCTGGCCTATAAGTCACACCAGAGCGTAAGTCGCTTTTAGCAAAAACAGCCTTGTTAAACAGAAAAAAGTCGGTCTATAAGTCACATTTCTAATTATACTAATTATAGTCTAAATTTGCCTATGAAGAACGTAGGCTAGACATAACAAGCAGAAGTGCATTATGAAATTCATTCATCAGCGTCAAATAACGTTAAACAACTGCATCAACATAAGGGTGGGGGCCAATGAAACAGCGTGTCCTCCTCCTCAGATCCTGGGTTGCCTGCATGCCAACACTCACTCCAAACTAATTTCAGCTGCAGACTTTATTACCTGCAGCGTGAAGTCTGCAGTATAGTATAGGAGCTGTAGTTTAGCGTGAACATTAACATTTTTACTTTTTCTGCAGTATAATATTATCTTCATTTAAGTCAAGAGTTCCATGTAAAACTAGTAACTACTTGACAAAATTACTGTAAATATTCACATATAAGTCGCTTTGCTGTATAAGTCACAGGACAAGCCAGAGGAGTAAAATAAATGCAACTTATAGTCTGGAAAATACGGTATATGTCAGTGGGATGATGAAGGTCTTTTACATTCATGTTTATCAAAGCCATAAGCTGCTTCCTCTCCCCACAGAGTGACGGTTAATCTTGTCAGTATAAAGCTACAGGATAACACAAGTGGAAGATAGCTTTCTCTTTCTGTTTTGGCCCAGATATCATTTCCCAAATTGTGATTGAGTTCTGATTTTGGTATTGCGTGTTTCTCTATTACAGGTAACTGCAGAGGAATCCAGAGACATCTGGGAGAATCAGTTCACCTTCTCCTTCAAGAAGTGTAGTCACGCCAACTGGTAAGCAGGAATTCACAACATCCCTTGGGTTAATGGCTCACTACATTCAAACAGGCTGGTTCTATTGGGATTCAGTCAGGGTGATTTTTGGGTTTAGATGACATGTCCAAGGATTTGCAGATCACCTGTGAATTATTCATGAAGTTATGATCTACAAAGGTCACATGCATCCTTGTCACCAGTTGACCAATGAACTGTGCTATTATGGATCAGTCAGTCCTTTAATTCGGTATACAGTGTTCCTTAAGGACAGATTCTCATAGAAATACAGTCTCTTTGTGTGCATGGATAAAAATGTGTTGTATTCTCTGTCCTTTCACCAGGAATGGGAAGTGTAAGAAAATAGAGGAAGGCCAGGAATGTCTGCAGGGCATGCGCCTTCGCCAGTACCACATGTTATGTGGTGCTCTGTTGCGTGTATGGAAGCGTGTATCCGACGTGGTGGCTGACATCACCAGCTCCAGCATCCTACAGATTGTCCGCCTTAAAACCAAGCAACATAACAAACAAGTCGGTCAGTACACTACCCAATGAGTTAGTCCTTTCCCAATATGGGGAAATGAAATAGGTCTGTTTCCTTATTTGTTTCCTGTGAACTCTGTGAGCTTTACATTACCGTGAAGTGATGCAAGGGATTATCAGGCTTAAGACACAGAATATGTTGCAATTTAGCAATTTGCTATGCACCACACACAGATAAAGAAACAAATACACTATAGAAATGTAATTTTTTAATTATATCCTCAGGTGAGTTAGAAATTCCATTTATAGACTTCACATCTGTGTATATTCTCTGATAAATTCTCTTTATATTTGTTGTTCATGCATGTGCTCTCTTATCAGCCTTAAATCAAATGATCACCTTTAATAGAAAGATATGGAAAAGTTTTTAATCCATCAGTTTGGTATTTACCTAAAACTCCTTATCTGTCCCAGGTATAAAGATCCCAGAGAACTGTGTGGCCCGTGTGCGTGAGGAGCTGTTGCTAATGGATGAGGAGGTTAAGAGGAAGCGAAAGGAGAAGGAGCAGCAGGCTGCAGAACAGCGGCTGGCTGTGGAGCGAATGCGTAAAATAGAGGTGGAGAACCAACTCCGGGCAAATCTGTTCAAACAGAACTCTATTCATTCTATCATTCCAAGTCAGCTCCTCAACCTGAACCCAAACCATCTACAAAGGACCCAAACAGGGAGCCTCTCTCAGCTGCAGAGAATCCAGACCCAATCCCAGACCCCTCTGCAGCTGCCCTCCCAGAACTTATCCCTGGTGTCCTTACAGAGAAATCCCAGTCAAACCCAGCAACAGCCCCATGACAGCTGGCCCATCAGTTCCATCCCCCCCACCAACCAGGGCCCTCTCTCTACCACAGTTAGCCTCGGCTCTCACCTTTTCCCCCAACACTATCGTCCCCCTTTTTCACAGCTGAAGAACTCATCTCTTTCACATCATCCAACGACACAGTCTTCTATCTTGTCTTCCAAGGATCCTTTGGATGAGATCTTGGACCTGACTGTAAGCTCACCGTCCCCCTCTCCAGACAGCTCTGAGAGCAGGTCAACTGCTCTGAGTCTCAACAGTCTGACAGGACATCAGCCGGCATTCGAAGATGACTTTAATCTGGATCCTCTGATTTCCCAGAATGCACCGAATGCTCAGCATGCTGCACAAATACAGCAGCCATATTTGCTACAACAGCAGCAGCAGCAATCCCTACAAGCCACACAGCAGCAGCAGAACCACAATCTGTTGGCCAATAACCACCACCAAGACTTTTTAGATTTATTAGACTTGCCCCTGTCTCCTCAGATTCCCACACAGAAAGCCAGCCCTTCGTCCTCTACCTCTTCCTGCTCTTCCTCCACTTCGTCTGTGTCCAATAACCTGGCTTCACAGGTCTCTGGCAGCATCATGCCCACATCCACCCTCATCCCAGCATCAACCTCGTCCTCCCTCTTCTCCAGCCCACCCACCTCTTCTTCCTTGTTTTCCAACTCTGTCTCTTACTTTTCCCCTCCCTATCTCCCCCAGTCAGACACTCTGTCCTTACACAACGGCCACTGCAGTTCCGGCACACTCGACGTTCGCGAGGCTCTGAACAGCATGCTACAGGCCGGACCGGACCGCAAGTCTGTCATTCAGTATCGGCAACAAGACTAAGAGCTGAAGAACGCCAACAGCTGATCTGGACTTTGTTATTCTTTAGGTTTTTCTTCTGGTTTATTGTTTAAGGCAGATCTTGTTTGTCTTGTTCTCTGCTGTCTACAGTTGCACCCTCGGACCTACTTCTGCTCCCCTCAGGGCCTATAGTCAGATCACTGCCTGTCCTGTGCACGGCTCACCCCTATCTCCTCCCAACCATAGCGTCCACCTACTTGAGGCTGTTGAGGTTATGGCGGGCTCGATCAATATCAGATTTCTACACCAAAGTGTGTCCTTCACAGTGAAAGGCAGCTGTAAAAAAAAAAGTGGGGATTAAAAAAAAAAAAACATGGTAACTGTATTAAATTGAACATATGAGCTGTTAAAACAAAGGCTTTTTCACTGAGGTGTGGAAATCTTTAACAAACCTCCCGCTGCTGATTTCTACGAGGTATGATCAGAGAAGTTGCTGGAAGCTTTTCATCAGTTAAAACCACATCTTTACTGCTTCACTGTTACTTCGCTTCATGGCCGTCACCCTTGACTAAAACAAGGCTGTATGCAAAGCTGGTTTTGAGTGAAACAAAAGATGTTGAACTGGAAATCAAGAAAAGAAAAACAGATGAAATCTTTTAGCTGATTAGCCATGAAATGCCTCAGTTTTCATTCTTTTCTTCTACATGCTCCCTCTTTTTTCTCTCCCTGCTTATATGAACACTAGTGTGTGGGGAAAAAGGGAGAGGAAGAGCAGCCTGCTGTTGCAAACAGTGCCTTTGGAGAAATCTATAAATGCAGTTCTTAAAAATCCATGTAGCCTAATGTATAGATTTGTACTCTTGAGAATTGGTTTTAATTTTAATTTAATATGGTATGTTTCTATTTAAATTTTAGCCCGCTCTAGTCAGTCAACCAGCCATTGTTTGTGTGGCACCATGCTGGCAGCAGGTTTCAGGAAGAAGCCTGCATATGTTTGTGTGATTGTCTGTGTAGTTGTGACAGAGTGCTAGGGCTCAGTATGGCACAGATCATTGAACAACACGGATAATAAGAATTGCCTCCAAAAATGTTATGGCCCTTTTTTTTTTTTTTTAGACTGATGATAACAACATTTAGTGATGTGACTCCTGGTTTGATTTAATTTTGAATTTCTCAGTTTCTCAGGAAGGTCTTGAGTGTTTTGGGTTGGTTTCTTTTTGTGTCATTTTGCCCAACAGATATGAACATTTTCAATTTTTGATTACAGTAGATAACAGAATCCAATGTCAGGTTTTTACCATTTGATCTTTGAAAAGGAGACATGTTGGCTTTAAAAGTTTCAGGTAAGATAACAGCTGTAACTCTGGTTGTCTTCTTGGATTCAGGAAGAGTTCAGATTATAACAAATAGCTGATTAAATGTTTCCATGTCAGGCTAAGGCTCTAAAAATATTAGACACCTGTAGACTTGCAATGTTCACTGTGTATGATAGTACTTATTTAAAAACCTGTGAGATCTGGCCATCTTTGTGTGAAAACGATGCACTGTAGTTGGTTCATGACGAAACGCCGAGATAGGTTCCCATGATCAGAAAGCAATAAAACCATATTCTACTCTTGTGATGCCGCAGACATGCCTAAGTACTGTTTACTCAGAACAGGAAGAGCTTTGTTGCTACATTTGCATGGTATGAATTTTATTATTTCTGTTGTGCTACACAGTCTTTTAGTTAGGCAGATTCTGAAATGCATACAACCTTTGTATAGTAGGTTTTCACAGGATGAACGCAATGCGTTCTTGATGTTTTAGTCATTGTTATAAAAGTTATTGTTATTTATATTTAATTAAGGGACATTTAGATTTTAGATATGTTATCCTGCTTATTAGAACAGTTAAGGTAATGTTTGGTCAGGGAAGTTTCTAGCTTTCAAGAAAACTATAAAACAAATTCTATTATAACCTGCCACCAAATAAGATTGCACTGTTCTGTACTGCTGTACAGCATCTGGATTTATTTCTGCTCATTTCAGTTTTGCTTTTCTAAAGCAGAATTGTTTCTCCAACTCACAGAGATACCAAAGTATTCCACAGACACCCCATAAAGTTACTGGTTCTAAGATATCAGACATTTTACCAATCTCAGGAAGAAAACTAAAAGACATGTAACGGCGGGGCGTTAGCAGAAATATAGCATTTCCCCAATGGTGAATCTAACCAATACATGTGCTATTTTTTTCTTAACTCTGTGCTGTGACTCTTGCTGTATTTATGTTTTGGACTTAATGTGATGGGTTTGTCGTTTGTCCTTGTGAAAATGTCAGTGATTCTAAATGTTTATGCCTTCTTAGGGCAAAGATCAAAGGCTGTTTCTTTTTAAGGAACATTATTTTTCTGTGGACGTTTTTATTTTTATTTGTGTGGTAATTGTTGGACATTTAACCCCTGTTAAAGCTGACAGATTTTTGAGTTGATTCGCACACAGGTTATACTGAAATGTGCAATTAATCTGTCCAAGCCTTCAGCCTTCCCTCAGTGTACCGCAACAGATTCAGACTGACTCGCTCACAGTATCACAGATTCTTGTTAATACTTCTTTTATGTGCAGCATCTTTACAACAGCCATGTTTTCCTCCTATCCTCATTAATTTTGCTTTTAATATTCCTCATCAGGCACATTCCGAGACATCGGTGCACAACAGATTTGCTTTGAGTTCTGTGTTATATAGTCACACCAATAAAGCTTTATGCATTGGCCAGATATGGACCGTGTTTTTAGGAAGAAAAGGCTTTTTTAAGAATCCTTTATTATTAGTGTAGTTAGGTCTTTTATCATTTTATCATTTTGCACTAAGAATGGCATAATCAAGTTACTGTTCTCTTGTTGGTCATGATTGAGCATTGCCAGCTTGTTGTGTTTCTGATCTTTGATGGATTGCTCCATGTATACTGTAACCACCTTTCTTGTTTCTCCACTGTTTGCATATTATATAAATGTTATCAGTCTCAAATAATTTATTGCTAACAAAAAAATGAAACAAAAAACATGCTACTGATTGTATGTATTTTTAAACAAAGCCTATTTTTTCTGTAAAAAAAACTGTGTTCAGCACTTTTACTCTGGTTTGTGCTTTTGTTTTCTATATATTTATAATTTAGATCCAAATGTATATATTGTAAAATTTGTGCCTTTCAACTAATTCTTTAAAAAAAAGTTTTCTACTTATTAAAGGAAGGACTATATGAAATTGCAATCTTAACTTTGTAAACAAATAAAAACTTGAAGATTGCCTATACTGCGTTTCATTTGTTCATCATGCTCTTACTGCAGCCAGTTGAGAAAAAGACCTTTACCTGAACTTCATTCCCATGACCCTGTCGTCTGTTCACTGTTTGTCCTTCCTTAGACAACTTGTGGTCAGTACTAACCACTGCAGACCAGGAACACCCAACAAGGTCTGTATTTTGGGAGATGCTCTGACCCAGTCACCTAGCCACCACACTTTGGCCCCTGTCAGAGCCACTCACATCCTTACACTTGCCAACACATCAACCTTGATGACTTCATGTCCACCTGCTGCTAAATATACCCAACACACTGGCAGGTGCCACAGTAACAAGATAATCAGTGTTATTCACGTTATCTGTCAGTGGCCATAATGTTATGACTGATGGGTGTATGTGTTACACAGTAGGCTGTCTGCAGCTTTCTATGGGGTTATATACACACAATACAAAAGAGGCAAAGTAAGTAAACTGTTTACGCAGAATCCTTATAATCCTAATAAATGTGCCTGCGCCTATAGTGTCTTTCTGTTGTTTAAAAGTAAAACTAAGATATAAATGATGACTGTAGAGGTTACACAAAACACCCAGCCCAAGTATTTGTCATGTGCGTCCAATACGTGTTCACATAAACGAAACGCACATCTTATCGCGACCAAAACTGGGTGGAGTACCTGTCGATGAGCATACACTTCCGGTTGTGCCCGCGTGATGACGCTATGAAACTCACCTGTGCAGCGCGTCGGCCCGTGACGTCACCCCGCTCGACCTGGCTTCAGAAAGAGTTCGGAGAAACTTTTCAAACCGCTGAAGCCGCCGCCGCAAAAAAGGAGGAATTTAGAGGAGATTTTTGAAACTGAGCTTTTTGGATTTGGACGAGTCGTGTGAGAGCGACAGGCCGACACAGCTAGGTGAGTTTAACCTCTCGTGTTTTCTGCTACACAGGTGAGGCATGAGCGTCAGCCCGAGCTTCACCCTCAGGCAGCGACGGGCACAAGTGCTGCAGTTTAAACATGAAACCTTTGACTGGAGAAAACTGAAAGAAATGTTTATGCTTTGTGTAGGTGAGACCTCAGTTAAAAAGATTCAGGTTCGAGCATTTCCTGCCCTATAGCTTGAGGATAATCCTGGATAAAGTCTTTAACTTGATCTTGTCTTGTTCCTTTCTACTGTTGTTTAATAGGCCTGAGTTTGTTATCGTGGTGTCAGCTTTGTTAAATGCCATATTTTGCTCAGTTGTTGACATAATGAGCTTTGTATTTTACAGAATCTGGGAGCTGACTTTGGTGAGTTTTATTTTGTGTATTGTTGTTGTGAGGGTATTTAGCCAGTTTTCACAGCTTCATCGGACTGTTTGAGGGTTGAGACTTGTTTTCAAGGGTAAAGGTTGGATTAGGCCTAGATCAGGGTTGGAGTAAAGGGTGGGTGTAGATATTTAATTGTAGTGGTTAAGACTAGGGGTAACAAGTGTATTAAATCAGTCGGTGTCCTGCCAACCAACGGTGTGTGCTGGTGGGTTGATGGCTGTCACCTGCAAGCCCCACTTTCCTCCTGCTCACCTTACTGGTTCTGCCACACATGCAGGTTTCTACATGCCTGCCAGAGTTTCACAATAGTTTCGACTCTGCATTCCCAAACTGCTGCATCTTCCTCTCCCTTTATCCCCATCAGTGTGTTTACTGAGACACTGTTTGGTGAAGGATGGACCAGTCCATTGGTACTAATGGTTTGCTCTTCTGGATAGTTCCCTGTTGCCTGGTTAGCACTTCCAGCACATAAGCCTGGTAGGTCTAAGTACTTAGTGCCACGTAAACAGCTAATATTGCTATAGAGCAGTTCCAACATTGCATAGTACAATGGATGAATACCCTCATATATATTGATTAAAGGCATGAATACCTCTGTACATGTATGGCAAAATATTACCAGCTGCCAGTATCATTTATATCACATTATCAATGATGAAGTTGTCAGATTCACTTGTTCCTCTTAGCATTTATTAACACAGCTGGCATTTTGATAACTGGAAGGGTGAGGTCTCATACTTGAAGTTAAAATGCTCCATTACTCTCCAGGTTGTTTAATGTCACACCTAGTGCCCTAGTTATTGCATTATGTTACAGTCAGAATAGAGACACAATATGTTACACAACAACACACAACACCAAAACTAAAACTAAACTAAACTAAAACTTAGGAAACCATTTGTACCTGTTCTCTGTATTTTTTGTTTTATTCATAACAATCATATTCTTATTTACAACATAAAAAATGATAAAGGTGTTTTGTGTATTGATGCTGAATTAACAATTACTTTTTCTTTGTGTTCGTGTATATTTTCAAATAACACAAGTAAAGGTGTGCATGTAGTACAGGTAGCTTTAAAGAGGATGTTTGTAACTGCTATGAGGCTGCAGTGCCCTTTATTGTGTATTTACAGCCACTCTCAGGGCTCGGTAAACCTCTGGAGTGTGTGTTCTCCAAAGCTCCATATTTACTCAGAGAACCTTTGTTATTCCCCATTAACCACCAAGCATTGTATGCTGAAGTCCATTCAAGGTTTTTTGTCATTACTATTTATTAGAGCGGCCTGCTTGAATAATGGGGCATTGAAGAATTCCTGTTATGTGCCAAACTAAGTGACGCTCTAAATTAGCTCTTAGTTAACTGGTGTTGGAACAAGGTGTAGTGGAGAGTTGGTAGTTTGCATGTTGGTTGTCAGCAGCAGCTTTAGCCTCGAGAGAGAGAGAGACAGGGAACAGCCTCAGTTGGAATATGGGGAAGTCCTGAGCGAGGAAAGAGGTATTGTTTATCTTCTAGAGGCGGCACGCCTTCGCTGTTTGTCATGTTAACAGTGGTGTTTGCTGGCCATGCTCTCTATTCTTCAGCATTAATAATATTTCAGCAGTGCTGCCAAAGGCCATCTGTCTCACCTGGCTCAATGCAAATCGAGGTGGATTGTTTGCAGCTACCACTTACTCCTAAACTGACAAACTGTAATTCTTTCCGTGCATGGAGGTTATTGAGCTTGTAAATGACAAGCTGTTTAATATTATGACTTTCTGTACACACTACAGTGAAAAACTAATCTTTCAGGGCTCTGATAATCAATCATTCAGAGAGACTGTAGCTTGTTCCTGCTACATAAATGTTAACCAGTGAAAGACACAACTGCAACTATTTCCTGATCCTGAAATCCAGCAGCGTCTGTGAAGGAACCCAGGAAGCTTTACTCAGGGCAAGCAGACCTACAGTGTAGCAAACAGCCCGTCAATTATTAACAGCCCAGTGCTCTCATTCCCCTGATGTAACCATAGCACCCAGCAGACAGAAACTCCTGCTGCTGCCTTGTGGGAAAAGTTAACCAGGGCGCTCACTCATGGTGGAAGCTAAAAGATCGATTTGACTTTATGAGCCTGTCAGAAAGGGAATAAATGGGGGGGATGGACACTTGACCTGGTAAAGGAACATCAATTTGTTACTTGTTGTTTATTTCTCAATTGGAATTTGAATACATTCAGACGTCTTCTTCGAGCTGCCTCTTTCTGTGGATTGTCTTTTCTTTTGGGGCCTGACAGCCATGCATCACTGACGGCTTAATATACAGACAGCAAGGAGACAACAACACTGTTAGCATCATGAATCTAACACAGCGACTTAAACTACTGAAGCACTTTGGCTCTTTGCCTCCAGAGCCTCCACCACCACTGCTGGAGGTGCCTGTAAGTGGATACATACAATAGTTCTGTATTCTGTCCACACTAGCCAGCTGTGTCGTAAAAATCCATGTTTGTGCATCTTAATGTCTTTGTATCACACAAGATGAGATTGCAGTTACTCTTCATTCATAGCAACAGTAATATTACTAATGTATTACAGGTTATTTGTTTGAGCTTTAGGCAAGTCCACAGAAAAGTTTTTATTTTTAGTTAATATCCCAGCATTCCCAAATACATACAAGTAATTTGCAATGATTTAAATAATCAAAACACCCAACATTACATGCCTGTAATTATGGTAAATGTAACAACCTTTAGGGTTACAGCTTCAGAAATGGTTAAAATTGACTTGCTTTGTTGATTCCATATAATATTGAGAAAAGAACAGCAAATTACAGAACGTATTGATTGAAAATTATTAAAAATATATTGTGGCTTATATAATTTTTTTTTTGACAAAAATGTGTAGAAGAGAGAAATACCAGTATGTTAAATATAAAAATATTGACTATAAGTACATTTTGTAGATTTTCAATATCTGAAATTATCTCACTGTAGCTAGTATTGATCACTGTATACTCTCCCTCTCTATGACTAAATTATCTGTTACATTTGAGATACCTAAATATTCTGGTACCCATCAAAGGGGCCTGCACTGTCTATAACAGTTCAGCTCCACCTTAAAAGCGTAACACTCACTAGAGATTGACTGTGAGAGTGGGCAAAGGTTGGTAGGGGAGGAGCACTCTAGGTGAGGTCTCCTACATGTTTTTGTCCTCTCCCTGCAAAGAGAAAAACACTACAGCTGGTCATATTACAAATAATTTCAGCAGGAGGATTGGGTTTCTGCTGGACAGCAGCCGCCATCCGTGCACAGCTCATCTGGGTTGGAAGTAACTTGAGTGAGATAAGTGTGGGGTCTGTAACTGTTTGCTTTTGGTGTTGCCATATGGAATATAAAGAGCTGGCTGTTCATCGAGCACCAGAGGCCACAGGTGTTTTGTTCAGCTTAGGAATCCCAGTGGGAAATGGAAGTAAGGTTCAAAGACCAAGTGGTAAGTGGAGAGGGAGGGATAGGAAGCATTAATGCTCTTCCTGTGCAATACAGTTTTTGGTGAAATAAAAATTGTTGAACATCAGATTTTTGCAGGACATTTTGCACTGAAACTACATAATTAGAGGACTTTGTTTATGACAGCCTGACTCCTTGAAATGCTGTTTGTGACTGATTTATGAATTTTAGCTCAGCGCTGGACAAAATTCTTATTGGTTTCAGTTTATGGGCGTGTCAACCTATTTTTAGGAATTTACTCAGACTGAGAGGACTGATGACTTGACAGGTGTTTACATATTACACTTTCAGTTGTGGTTTAATATCAAATATGCCACTAGTGACACATGGTCATTGATTATCTAGCTACATCACCGTGGCCTAAATCCAGTGCTAAAGTTTAAGCGACTGCATCGTCAGTGAGATTTAGCCACAGTAACTTTTTTGAATGTTAGTCCAACCAGAATGAAAATTTTGTTGCTTCTGTCTCCTTCCATAGGAGAGTTATGTTGTTTACAGTCCCGTTTGCGCTTTGTCAGTGCGGCCTTTTCATTACTAACTGTGGTTTATTGTCCTTGTATAACTTCTTTCTTCTGATTGAGCTTTTGATCCATAGACTCCTCAAACGAGCAGCTGATTGGATTTTTTTTGTTGTACAATGACCTGTGTGTTTTTTGAGCATATATATGTTAAATAACATCATTTCAGTAGCAGGTTCCCATGGTCAGTTGTGAGTTGTGTCTTGCTTTGCTAACAATAATGGCTTGGTACACCCTAAAACCACAACCTATTGCAATGAAACTGAAATATCAAACAGTATCAATTTAAGTATAAGTGTCAGTTTAGATTATGGCTTGGCATGCAGTCAGATAATTCAAAGCCTGCATTTACTTGGGAAGTCAGCTTGCTGTTTTTGCCCCTTCTGGTTTATGATTAACTTATTCAAACAAATGGCCTACTGTTCACAGGTACACCTGTTCTTGTGGTTATCCCACCAGCCAGTTTAAGACTTCTGTGGTGATCATAAGGCAGATGTCTTACCCTCAAAGATTAGTGTTATTTGCTGTAGGAGCACCAAGCTGAAATCATAAATTTCACAGCGTCATTAGTTGAATGTGTTTGTGTGACAGAATATTATATATGTTACTGCTCGGTGAGTTTTCAGCAGTGTCATTGCCTTGTTCTCATGTGTTTTGAGCAAACTCCAAGCTGTTCTTTGTCATTTATCTGTAACAGTACATGTCTGTGTCTCTGACTAGAGGAGCTTGCTTTACTTGTTCTTATTTTACCTGACGTCTTCCTCACTATAAAATCTGGCTTGTGGCCGGTGAGCACTTTGTTCTGTTTGGTTATGGAAACAGAAGTAATATGTGGAAAATGATAAACACGAGAAGCACGTTGCCATGTTAGTGCAGCCAGTAAGTCTGTGGTTTATGTAAAGCACTGCCACTGGAGAAAAACAGTCTGGTCTTAGGACAAAAATGTGGAATGTCAAGCTGTCATGGTTTTAAAAATGTCATGTTCAGGGATTTTCACTATTTTCTGAGAAAATATTTGAAAAAACAATTTGTTTCTAGATTGTGTGTAACGTTACCAAACAAGCCCCAGGTGTAACATGTTGTCAGCAATGCACGGATATGAAAGTGCATGTGTACACACACGCGCACACACACACACACACACACTAGGAGCCCCTCCTCCATACCGGTCAAGCAGGATTTAGACAGGTGAGAGCATGCTGAGATCAGGTTGATCTCTTTCTGCTCAGCTCAGACTCAGCTCTCCTTGCTGTAAGCACGCCGATTGTTTCATGAGAATAATAAATTATGATTTAACTTTATCAAAGTTATGCTAAAGCATAGAATCCTTCTCATGAACATTGTGTATGTTTTTTTTTTTTCTTTTTTCTTTGTGTACTTTTCAGAAACCAGGCATGGAAGAGTTAACAATATGGGAGCAGCATACAATAACACTAAACAAAGTAAGTGGTTGTTTGTTTAATTATCATGTTCTTTAGTACAGAGGTACACTGTTGTGAATTCCATGTGGTGTCCTCATCACAATCCCTAAGACGCTAAAGTAAATTTAAAGTGCAGACCATTTATCTTCAGTGCATTAGTTTTGTTTGTGCTCAGTGGCTGCACACACACACACACACACACACATACATATATACACAAGTGAAAGTTGAGCCTGGATGAATGGCACAGGGGCAGTTTCAGCGTCATTACCAAGGGTACTGTAAAGGACTTGAGTGAGTTGAACTGCACTATGCTTCTGACCTCTCAGTTTCATAGCTGAGTGACACCCTGCTGCATCCCACAGCACCAGCTACCTCTTCACCATCCTGCCTCACACTGAACTACGCTGGAATGTGCTTGGTCTCCCTTTATCTCTCTACTGTATCTCCCACACATGCTGATACTCTAACCACCTACGTACTCGTACTTGCATTCTTTGCCTTCGTTTATGTCGTCCTTTCATGCACTCACTGGCTTTTTCCGTCTGGCATTTTTTTATTTAATTTTCTCCTAATGGCAGGATCCAAAGGTGGGGTTTGGTTTTGCCTTATCAGGAGGTAAAGACAAACCTCATCCAGACACCAGAGATACAGCTGTGGTGGTGTCAGATGTGTTGCCAAATGGACCAGCGATGGGACGACTGTTGTAAGTTGACCAGCACTGCTCTGACATGATTGTAGGAACTTTTAGGACTTGGCTGTGTACATTATCATCTTTCTGCATACATGTGAACTTGGATATTTTGTAGGCCCACCAACAGAACCAGCCTCATACATGTGTTTCTTTGTGCCTTTTAGCAACAAAGACCAAATTGTCATGGTCAATGGAGTGTCCATGGAGAATGTCCACTCTAACTACACCATTCAGATTCTTAAGTCATGTGGCAAAGTTGCAAACGTTGTGAGTACAGAGGAAGCGCCAAGCAAAACACCTAGATTACTTTGAGTCCACAATGCATTGCTGCTCATTTGACTCTAAATCTCTGACCCTTCTCATCTTTCACTCTGCAGACAATAAAACGCCCTCGCAAGATCCAGATCCCGGCCACCTCCCGACCATCTCGGGCTGCTTCACAGTCTAACCTACTGGACCAGGACCCTCCCAGACGAACACGGCACTACTCTGACAGCAGTGACAACCGAGACACCAACCGCTACCTTGCTCGCAGCGCCACACCTGACTATAATGGCCATGGAAACACACTACCCTTGATGTCATCAGGTTACAAGAGGCTGCCACAGCAGGATGTTCCTAGCAAGCCAATCAAAACAACTCTGGTTAAAAAGAAAACCACAGATGGTAAGGACTCTCCTTACAGAATAAGTGTGCAGTCCAAACCTCTCATCTTTTCTGATTTCTGTCTGGATTCTTGTTCTGCAGAGTATGGACTGAAACTGGGCAGTCAGATCTTTATCAAGCACATGACAGAAACAGGCCTGGCTGCAAAAGAGGGCACACTGCAGGAGGGAGACCTCATTCTCAAGGTGAAAACTTGACTGATTAATCTGTAGCTGTATAATACATCTTGTATCATTTTACATAACCTTGATGTTTCCAGAAATCATCACTAATATGTGAATGACTGTAATCCTCAGTTTGCGTTAATCAATTTGTTTCCTCTGATCAGATCAATGGCATGACGACAGAGAATCTATCCCTGCTGGAGACCAAGCACCTGGTGGAGAAGAGCAGAGGAAAACTGACCATGACGGTGCTCCGGGATGACCGCAAGTTCCTGGTCAGCATCCCAGAGGTGGAGGACAGCACCCCCAACAGTGAAGACGATGGTCGCCAAGATACCAGCTCTGAACTTGAGGGTGAGGAGGGACAGAGGGAAAGATGGGGGTGTTACATGTGTGCTTTACGAGCTGTGGTGAGAGTCAACGTATCTGTTACATTAATAAGACAATGACCCCAAGGAGGGAAGATAAAACAGAAGTTAGTGTAGAAATCATTGTTGAAGAATTGCAGTCTTTTGTTTCATATTTTATGGTCTAAAAAAATGTAAGTTTTTCTTTTCTGTTTTGCTTCAGACATTTCAGACATTGACGTCCCCACACACCGAAAATCACGTCACTCCACTAAAGAGAAACGAACACGCAGGTACAACACCTGACCCACCACCAAATAAAACCTATTGTAGACACAAGTAGAGAAGCACAACTGTAACATTTTATGTTGTGACTTTTTTTTTTTTTTTACATGGTAATTTACTGTCATCTCAGTCTGTTTGCTGTAAAACCAAAACCTGTTTCACCACTGACATGTTAGTTTCACTTTCAAACCACCAGCACATCTGCTGTCTCCAGCCTTTATACAGTGATTTTATTTTCTTTGTGTTTATCATTTCCTCATTGTGCCCATATCACCGTCTCAGAAGCCACAAATATAAACTATAATATAAAGTATAAGTAAACACACGGTGAACACTGTAACACTAAATTAATTACCGTTTGTCTGTAAGAATCCTTCATTTCTGTTCCCTTCTTCTAAAAGCACAGAAGAATTCTCCAATCCCTTATTTTGTCTTTTTAACCCAGAACCAGAGCCGAACAGCCTGTGGTCAAGTCTCGGGATTCGTCACCTGTGCGCTCCACCTTGACTCGTCCTCCTGCAAAAGCCTACGCCCCTCGCCGGGGTCAGTCCGGCAGAGTGATCATACACATAAAATGTTGATCACATACTCAGACACACAGTGATTGTATTACCTATAGAACCATTAACAGCTTCCAAGAAAAATATATTTTCTTAGTATCATACTACTGGTCATCTGTTAGTAAAGGGTTGATGTTTCTGTATCACATTGACAAAATGTCAACAAGAGATAATAAAAACACTACAATGATGTTTCTAACTGTTGATTATTGTCTCTCTCTCCAGCTCCATCTGAGTCAGAGTCTGACCACAATGCCTCTCCTCGGGCTGTGAGGAGTCTGGACCAGCCAAGCAAGTACAAGTAAGTACAAATTATTTTATTAGCTCAATTCATGTGTTCAGATGATATTATTTATTTATGAGTTTGCGGCCCATAGTGTGCATGTTTCACTGCTACCTTGTGTCAGTCCTATGTATGGGGTTAGACATAATTGAGTTTGACTACAAATCTGAAACTGTTTACATGCACGTAACACATTAGGATAAAGCCCTTGTTTTTTCTGAATTTTCCCAATGTTCTTTCTGCAGAACTCTCTCTGGTGTGTCCGCTGTCCCTGACCCCCGATTGTCTTCTGCAGTCCACAACTGGACCTCCTCTCGTCCCACGTCCTCTGCCTCTCGGCCTCGTAGGCCGGTGTCAGAGTCGGACTCTGACCGCAGCACTTCTCCTCCTCCTCCACGCCCAGACGCCAGATACAAGTAAACACAAAAGTTGGTTCAGCTCCAAAGCTGAATAGGACTTGATTAATAATAAAAAAAGATTAATAAGAAAATGAGCAACTATATCTCATCAGCAACATATATACACATATATCTCAAAAGAAAAACTATGATGACTGGCTCAGACACAGCAGCACTGGAAGATCTTTTATTTTATAACTTTTTTTTCTTTACCATGCAGAGTTCTCCCTGATCTATCCTACCCAAGCCTGAAACCCTCCCCCATCGTGGTCCGTCAGGAGCCACCAAGGAGGGTCAACTCTCCTGTAAGAACCCCACCCCCAGGTCAGTACATGTACACACAGAAACAATACAACTTTCCTGTGATCGGCAAGATCCAGGACTTAATATGATACGGCTTTACCAATAATGTACTAATTTTTTTTAGTGTTTACTGATAAACAGATGTCATCACACAAAGCTAAAGTCAAAGCAAAACTCTGTGATGCATCCAGCATGTGTTGGCTTGATTTCTAGCACAGCTGCTCTAAGTATTTCCCATAAATCCTTTTTCAAAGAAAACATTTGTTTGTACTACAAATTAACCTGCCAGTTTTTATGTAACACAAAGAGGCTTAGAGAACTTGGCAGTAGATTAAGTTTAATTACTGTAATTACATTTTATTAATAATTTATTTGTGCAAGCATTTGATGATAAAAAGATGTATTAATTATAAAGCACTATCTTTATAAAGCCAGCATGTGTCAGATTTGAGAATTCCTTAGTTTTGCACCAGGTAATGGTGCATATTCTCCTTGTTTTCAGACTCTGAGTCCGACTCGGACGGCGGTTCAGTACCTCTTCCCAGACAGACCACCTCCTACGGTCAGGATTCTCTCAGCAGATACAGGTACAGATGAAGGGCTGCCAAACCCAACCCCCCCCCCCCCCCATTCTCTCCCAGACAAGATCGCACGGACTGGAAACTGAGCAGACTGTGAAATCCTTTCCCGTTAAAAATAAAATTAGTTAATTGCATGTTTTTATTTACTTTTAAACCCCAAATTACCCTTTTCTGTCTCATGATTTTTATTGATTGAATCAATTTGTACCTTAAAACATTTTGCCCTGTTCTTTTTTTTTTTTTTTTTCTTCTGTGTACCAAGTGTTTATTTTGATGTTTTGTTAACCAATGTAATAAAAGTGACTTTCACTGAATATGTCCCTCTCCTGTATGTGGCTAAGTGTTGATTACACAGAGGACACATATCAATGAAGTAATAACATCCCATTTCCAACATCCTTGCAACAGTTTCTCAATTTGCTGATTAGTTCTTGCAGATTTGCATGTTAATATGGCATGTTTGCAATTGATAGTAAACCACTAAGATCAAGCAAGACAACTAATACTACTGAATGGTTAATATTTGATCAGTCACAAAGCAGTTAACCATCAGAGAGAGAGCTTCGCTCAGAGATTCTAAGGTGAATATTTGACATTTCAGTCTCATCCTCTCATCAATAATCTTCATATTAGCCACAAGTCCCCCCCTCTGTACACGTAACTGAGACTTGTTGTCTTCCTCCTCCCTCACTCCCACCTCCCTCTCTTCTTTTTCAGAGTGCTGCCTGATGTTTCCCTGAAGCCCCAGGTGGAGCTGCCACAAAGAACTGTCACTAGCATAACTGCCAGTAATCCACCACAGAAAGGTGCATGTCCATAATGTCCCACATGAAATGTTTTTGTGTCTCTGTGTTTAGTTTTTAAATCAAATTTCTTGCTAAATGCATCCCAAAACATTATGTTGAATATGAAACCTTTAACTTTTAAAAATGACAGCTATGATTTATTGATCTTCCCAGCCCACTCAGAGTCTGAGTCAGAGGCCAGTTATGCATCTGTGCCTCGCAGGGACTCTTCAGACAGTGGAAACTACAACACCGCCAACAACACAAACAAGTGAGAGACACAATACAGATACAATAAAGTGTCATAAATCCTTTGCTGAGAACATATGAGGTTTGTCTCAAGTTACCCGCATTCAGCATTCAGACACCCAGTATTCGAGTTTAAAGGGCTAAAAAAAAACTTCCTTCTGAAATGTTTCTTAATTCAATGAACTTATTTTCTTTTAGCCCTAAACTATAAACATGACCTGTGGAACCAGAAACCCAATGCTCAGTTTTACAAAGAACTTCCAGGCGCCTAACTTAACCTCAGCCAGCACAGTTGACAGTAAACCTGCCCTCTGTTGATACAATAACTCAGGGATATGTACAGTCAGAATATGGGCACTTCCTATAATATTACTTTCAGCTGGAAAATCTTTCCTAACTGCGCTTAAACGTGTCAAGAGTAGATTGTTAGGTTTTACTGCAGAAATGATTGGCCTGCTCATTACTTATTAAACTGTTTTAGAACAAAGCAGGATTTTCTGTAGCATTTGGTCCAGAATACACTCTGGCACAGTATGGGATTGCATCACCAAGTGTTTCAACAATGTACAAAAGCATTTTAATTTTAGGACATCCTGCATTTCACAAACAATTTACTGTTGTTTTTTTTTTTTGTACTACAGGATGGGAACAAGTTTCAATAACTTACTGTAATGTGTTTTTTATCTTACAATTCCTGTGCCTTTCACAGAGTTTTACCTCAGATAAAGCCCAGTTCAGTAGCTGTGAGGCAGGAACCTCCTCGTCGAGCCCCATCACCTGCCAGGCCGCCTCCCAATGGTCAGTTTACTCCCCTGTCACACGCTCTTATCCTCATCCTCTCCTCCCCTCTCTTGGAATCAAGTCAACTTTTAGAGCAGAAAGGCCAAAGTTTGTCCTGATAAGTCTCTGCTCTGTCTTTTTTCCTCATTCAGATTCCTCAGAGTCAGACGAGCTATCACACCTCAGGAGGTCTGGGAGCTCTGAGCGGGAGGACAACCATCGCAGGTACACATTTCTTTTCATGAAACACACACCTTAACCTTAATCACTAATATGCTTTTGCTATTGTAAGTATTCTCCCTCCAGCTCTAGGGCTGAAATGAATGTGTTATTACACAAATATCAGTGTTAATGTTTTGCTCTTCCTCACAGTGTTCCCCGTGCTGTTAATGGACCTCACACCCAAAAGTCTGGAATTTCAGTAAAGGCCAACCCACCATTCTACTGTAAGTCACAGGAGAAGTGGTGATGTTTAATTGACTTGACTGAAAATTAAGTTCTGGGTTAGGTCATTATTGAGTTGTTAAGCTCTGCTGTGGTTATTAACGGTTGTAGAAAAACTACCACATTTTGGCTGGTTAATGTGGCGTTGCCTCATAGCTGTGGGACGTCCTACAGTACGTCCGACATTTCCCAGTTTTTTTGTGGTCAGAACTACTGGATGTAAAAAGATAAATAAACGTAATAAAATGGGATCTAGATCAGTAAATCAGTGTAATAATTTGAATTAAGGTATTACTTTCAACTCTGCTGATGTTGTGCTTTCATGATATTTTTAAATACTAAATAAGTAACAAATTAATCAAATAGCTAAGTGATAATGAAATTAGGAATCTCGCAATTTCCATATCTCTTCCAGCCAAGACTGCAGAGGAACCAATCTACTCCTTACCTCCAGATTCTTACCCATCATCTAATCCAGGGTGAGACATGATCAACCAATATTAAAATATTAAGACATTTGTCTCAATGTTGACGAGTTGCATCAGTAATTAACTCCCTTTCTTCTTTCTTGCTTCTTCTTATGCTCTGACTCTTTTCAGGTACAGCTCAGACATTCAAACAGTGTCCTTTGTGAAGGAGGGCAGTGTGGGGCTGAGGCTTGTGGGGGGCAATGATGTTGGCATATTTGTAGGTGGAGTTCAGCCAAACAGCCCTGCATATGCTCAGGGAATGAAAGAAGGAGACCAAATCTTGCTGGTGAGTTAATGCTACTGTACTTAACCCTTCAGGCCTTTAAGCTGTTAGATATTTCATTAGTTATCATTTACAACTTAACAGTAATCAAGAAATTGATTTTTTTTTTTTTTTTTTAATTACATTATCTAAAACTGTAAAAACTCAAATTTGGAATGTCAGCTGATTTTCAAGAATGTGGAGCCAAAATTATGACTGGTCAGCATGATCTCTTGTGTGCAATGGTTTTACATCTAAGGTCACACTTCCCATTCAAGTGTCAGAGCTGCTGGAACTGTCACAGTTACATAAACTGATTTATTTTGTACTTTACAACTGGACAGTCACATATTCAGAAATAATCTTGAAATTCAGAAGGAAGCAGGATAGAAATCTGAAGACAGTGGGCTCTGACACTAATCTGCAAAAGTCTGCTATTAAATGTCTCTTTAAAGTGTTTTTTGCATATTAAAATTGTCTTGTATTAACATACGATCCATTGAGCTATTTCAGTAGGCATGTCTCATTTTGCACAGGTAAATAAAGCTGACTTTCGCCATTTCACCCGAGAAGAGGCAGCCAACTTCCTCCTGAACGTCAAGAATGGAGAGAAGATTGAAATCTGCACTCAGACCAAAATAGACAGTAAGTTTGTTCCATAAGTGTTCATGATAATTATGGGCCAGGCTGCTATCAGTCAGTGACCAGGTTTATGAATCTCTGCCTCTCCTCAGTTTATAAGAAGATCATTAAGTCCAACTTGGGAGACAACTTCTATGTCCGCACCCACTTTGACCACGAAGCAGAGGGGCCAATTGGCATGAGCTTCACCAGAGGAGAGGTATTCAGGGTGGTGGACACAATGCACCGTGGGAAGTTGGGTAACTGGCTGGCAATCCGTATGGGTAATGATCTGCACGAGCTGGATAAAGGCACCATCCCCAACCAAGCCAGGTCACGAAGAAACACAAACGAGTTTAAGATTTAGTTCAAGCAAGAACAAGTTTTTATATGTGAATTTTATCCCCTGCAGGGCTGAGACACTGGCCAGCATTGAACAGGCACAGCGGGCCACTGGAGAGAAGCCCACGTCAGGGCAGCGAGCTGAGTTCTGGAAACTACGGGGGCTTAGAGGGAACAAAAAGAATGAAAAGAGTGCTCGTCGGACTCGTGACGACCTGCTGCAGCTCACCATTCAGGGCAAATTCCCAGCCTACGAAAGAGTGCTGCTCAGAGAAGGTTGTTTTCCATCCTGACAGATGGCAGAGTCATGTCCTCACTTGGTTACTAGTGCAAGAAGTTTTAATTTTTGGTGACTTGTTTGTATCTGCAGCTAATTTCAAACGGCCCATTGTCATCCTTGGTCCTCTTAATGATATTGCCATGGAGAAGCTGGTCAGAGAGATGCCTGATGAATATGAAGTGGCAGGTTGGTTTCTTCTTTTTATCAATTTCTGACCAAATCCTCAAAATAAAAAAATGTGGTCCTTTCTTTTGTGTCATTCCTTCTCCTGATCATCTGTTTATATGAAACATTTATTTTTCCTGTTTCATTATTGCAGAAATGGTGTCTCGCAGTAATGGAACAGAGAGTGGCTCCACAGTTATTAAACTGGACACTGTGAGGAGAATAGCAGAGAAGGTATGGTGTAAGAATCTAAAATCTAACAATCTAAAAAAATATTTGCAGTCATATTTAATAGTATACAACTCCTATTTAAAATGTGTGTTTTTTCCTCTCCTTGTTTTTGATTTACTCTTTTCCCAGGACAAGCACCCTCTGCTGGACATCACTCCCACTGCAGTGGAGAGGCTAAACTACATCCAGTACCATCCAATGGTGCTGTTCTTGGACCCTCACAGCCGCAAAGACGTCAAGACCATGAGGCATAAGTACAGCCCTAACTCCAACAAAAGCTCCAGGCGTCTTTACACACAGGCCCTCAAGCTGAGGAAACAGTACAGCCACCTTTTCTCAGGTAATGGCCCAAGAATGAAATCTATCTCAGCCGTATTTTACAGTTGGGTCAGTTCTTTTTACATTCTGTATATCCCTGACAGTACCTGTACTTTATTAATTTACAATGTAGTCTTCTTGCTAGTAGCATCACACTGTTATTTGTGCATTACCTTTACCTGCAGCACGTATTGATCTTCAGCCCAGCTCGCATGTTTGGTATGAGATTCTGAAGGATAAGATCCGTCACCAGCAGTCCAAACCTGTCTGGGTGTCTGAAATCACAGTATGATGCAAATCTTCTTCTGACACACACACTTTATGTATTTCAGGAGTAAAAATAACAAATGTGTGTATAATATTATATATGCAATTAGATAATAGGACATTTGCCGTTGAGGTTTATTCCTTACAAAAAGTTCGTTAGCATTGGGAAAACTAATACAGCATATCTTTCTATACAGTTGGAGAGTGGTGGAGAGCAGGACCTGGATGCTCTGGACCAAACCCAGTCCGACTACCTCAGTGCGGCCAGTGACCTGGAGGACACTGATGGAGAGCCCTACACAGATGGAGAGGCCTACACTGATAACGACGAGCTTGAAGAGGGCTACCCTGGTCAAGAAGCAACGAGGCCTTCAGGAGGCTCCAGGGTAGCTGGAGCTGCTTTAGCCCGATCGTCCGAGCCAGCCTCTGAGCACTACAGCCCCACCATGGACCCTGAGCCTGAGACTGACACGGGCTCGCTCAGAGAAATCCCACCTTTGATGCATGTACCAGATCCCAGGTCACTCCAGAGGGTTCATTACAGCCTGCCTCACAGCACTGAGGAAGAAGACCCCTCTCAACGCAGTTTTACAGACTCAGACTTTGATGTAGTTGCAGAGAGCGCGCCGTCAGAAGGACCCCCAGATTTTGTAGCGCCCAACCCTTCTACAAGGTACTCTGTGAATGAGCCTTCACATAGTAAGGCACAGCCTGAGAGCCCACAGCATCCCAGCCTCTCCATTATTGAAGAAAAATTGCAGAAGGTAAAGAAAATGTTGCTCTCATATAAAGGACCATTCCTGTGTTTTTACTGTATTTGTGCCATTTTCCTTAAACTAAGGACCTGTACCACCTGTACTTAACAATTAGATCACAACTGTGAGTAAATCAAAAAAAGAAACTTTTACCTAGTTAATTTTTCCATCAGTTAATTATTTAAGTAAAAATAAACAGGTTTTAGCTTCGCAGATGTGAATATTTGTTGGTCTTATATGATAGTAAACTGGGTTTTTGGACTGTTGAACAGGAAAAACATAAATAATAAATAAATAAACTTGCACTTTAGGAATGTGTGACATTGTGTTTTCACAATTTGTTTTATACAACAGTTAAATTCACATTGTTCTTTTTAGTTTTTCTCACCCATTGTTCCACACAACAATCAAATTTGATCTACATTTTATTTATCAGATGACTGAAAAGCAATAGGAATAACATGTTTGGAAAACGGTCAGTATTGTGAAGGATATGCGATTTGTTGTAAAAGGACATAAAATCCAGAATCACTTGGGAGTGGTGTAGCCAATTTGGTGCTGACCCATAGTGCATGTGTGACCTGTGATATTGCAGGTTTCCTGCCTCTCTCTCTCTTCCCTTAAATAATCACCAGTGTAGTCTTGTTGTGTCATTTGTGCTTGCACTAATATGGGTTCGTGTATATTATGAGAGATCCTTATGCAAAATCATTCTTGTCCTCTTACAGGCCCGTGAGGCACAGGGCCGTGAGGCACAGGCAGAGGCACAGCCACAGGCACAGCCACAGGCAGAGGAAAAGAAGGCCCCTCAGTACATTGTGTAAGTTTTCTTTTGCAGTCTTAGGTTTCACATTGTAGCCCATCTAAGACTTTGTAGTAATTTTGACCTGTCTTCTCCTTTTCCACAGCTTAGCACATCATCACCAAGCAGTCCAGTTCAGACGCACACAGATCCAAGGCAGTGACAGCTCTGAGGAGGAAGAGGATGAAACTGATGACTTTGAGTGGGGCCCCGCAACAGAACTTTAGCTGTAATCCACTGAGAATTAAAGCTGGAGGGACCTAATGAGGACATGTAAAACAATTTCACTCCCCTAAGAAACTCTTGTTTCTTGGATTAATTCCTTTTTTATATGTAGTGCTATTCTCAGAAGATGTCGGTCAGCCTACGCCAAGGACCTGTTCAGGTGTGGAATAGTGGAGACTGTTGTGTATTTACAATTTCCACAGCCTTTCTTAGATAAATATTACAAGTGCCTAATTTCTATACAGGTGTTTTTTTTATTTCAATAACTCTATATAAAACCCAATCAGTTTGCCCCATGTTATTGCCCCTGTCTGTGAAACAAACAAGATATAGTTTTGTTAGACTAAATTAATACTAATAATAAATTACTCTTTTCATGGGAATTTGCCAGGGCACTTGTAAAATATTTGCCTCTTTAATAAGATTTTTTTTTTTTTTTTGGATTTCAAAATGATTGTTCAAATTAGCAGCAGCCTATAAATAAGTGTTTTTAAGTTTTTACTTTTTTGCCAGTTTCACCTACCTGTAAATAAATATGACCCAAATAATCCGTTTTTTTTAAAGAATGTAAAAATGTTTGACCTGATATTGACAGTGAAGTTTTAAAGCAAAGTGTAACAATAATAGCGTTATTATGTGTAAATTTACATGACAGAAAGTTTCAGTTTCTACCTGAGCTGCCCAGGCATAACACAGCAAAGGACTCAGTTTCACTTTGCAGCGAATACTTTCTGGTCATTTTTGATTGTTTTTTTGTTTGTTTGTTTTTTTTAAGCAGTTTTCAGCCAACAGTGAAACATTATCTTTACAAGGTCTCAGAATCTACTTTGTAATATTGTTAATATATCATTTGATGTGATGCTGAGATGGTGCAAACTGCTAAATAAATGTGTGTATCCAAGTTATGACAAACTAACATGGAAAGTAGTTAATCCATACTTCAGTACTGTCTCTAGTGGTCAGAGCAAATCAAGGCCATAATATTTTCAGTTTTATTGACAAGTATATTATCCACTCTGTGATACTGTACATATTTGTCAAAGTTAACCACTAATGAAGGCATATTGTTCAAATTTAAGTACTGGACGGTTTAATGGACCTCAAACCGCATAAATCCCGTACAATATTGCGGTGCTAATAATTTAGTGTTATTCAAATCTAAGCATTACTTATTTAGCACTGCGGGGATTTAAGCAGCACATTGTTAAGGCTTTTATTCGCTTCCACTAAAAAAACAAACAAAAACAAAAAAACACTAGATGCCTGCACAGAGTTTTGTGGCCCAATAACGCACTGATGTGTTGTGGCTGCGACCCGGTGGACCTTCGTGATTTAATTTCTTGTGTGGAGCAGGTGCACAGGGAATCTGGATGCCACCATCAAAAGCTGGAGGTCACATGGTGGAAACACACGTGTGTCTGGATGAACTGATCACTGTGATTTTGAACACGGCAACAGTTTGGTTTGTTTGCGTCAGGGCGCAGTTACTTCTCCAGTTTTCCACGTTAGATTGTTTTTGGTTTTTTTTTCTAAGTTCTAGAACAAAGTTTCTTGGTGCTCCATGAAGAGGATCACACGCCCCAGAACGTAACGGTAGCATTTCACCCCGGTGTTTCTCCTCCTCCCCTTGAGGAAACTCAGCGTACACGCAGAGCGGATGCCGGGAGCGCACAGGCAGTTTGCTGTAAGCTGTCTGTCTCTCCGTCAGTGAGCCTGCGCGGCTCGATGTGCGACAGCAGGAGGAGGAAGACAGACAGACAGTTACCGTGGCTGAAGGTCGGCCCGGATGGCACCGAGCTCCCGCTGAGCGCAAGCGGCAGAGCACACAAGTGGCGAGTCGGGGGGTGGGTGGGGGGGCTGTACGTTAAACTCAAAGAAGTCGGGATGGACGGCAAAGGCACCCTGAAGATGTTCACCAGGAAGAAACGGGAACTGATCAAGACGCCATCCATCTCGAAGAAGAGCCGAGCAGGAAGCCCCGGGCCGCAAAGCAGCGCGTCGTCTGTGAGTAGATGCATCACTTCTGGTTTCAGCCTGGCACCTCTGCTGAGCTCTGCGCGGGTGTGTGTGTGTGTGTGTGTGTGTGTGGTGTCAGATGGCCACTAGCTGGAGAGGACAGCCCGCAGGGAGAGCTCCTGGACCTGGGGTGACTGTGTGTGTTTGTGTGTGTGTGTGCGCTTGTAGAAAGACCATCAGTAGCTGATGTAAACGCTAGTGAGGTTTTTTGTGAGTGGAGTGATCAGAGTGAGAAAGTTTAGCGTTGGGTCAAACTATTGGAAAACATTCATTAGGATGAAGTTTCACAGGGACACGTGTGCAGATACTTGTGTGCATGTGTTCACCTGATTGCACACTTGACTCATATGTGGCTCATCGGAAGCTTATATCGTGCTGGGCTTTTACCACTAAAGCGGGGACAGGCTGTAGTGTGCGCGCGCGCGTGGAAGATCTTGCAAAATGAGTTTCAAAAGCAGCTTGTGCTCAGTTAGAATGGGGACAAAGCTGTAGAAGGGAAAGAGCATGCTGAAACGTGGTGGCAAAAGTAGCTACAACCCTTACTCTACCAGTCAGAGAGTTAAGAACACCAAGCTGAAAGGCAAAGACAGACTGGACATACTGCCCAACAAGCACAACGTATGGCTTAAACAGGTATGTTTGGGTATATGAAAACCATGTCATGTGTGGAGTGCAAATTGTTATGTAGAGATGCTCTTGTGTTTGCAGCAGTGAGTAGCGCTCCCTTTCTTTGTCAGGCCCAGAAACTGCGAGGCACCAACTACAGTCGACCAGAAGTGGGAAGCAAGATGCACTAACCAGACTAACGAACCCTTTCTCGTGATGTTTTGTGTTTTATAGGCAGATGAAAAGGTCATTTGCGCCTCTGAAATCTCACTGTCCTTATTCAAAACATACAGGGCCATTTCTGTTACTATCCACTCCGCTCAATGCCACACCCAGTCAGAGCTTCAAGGAAGAGGTGTTGCAACAGGATCTTGTGAAAGTTTTCATATGCATGTTTATCAACAACAGCGCCACCTGTGTTAAAAGCCAAAGGAGCAAAAATGAGTCACGTTGGTGTCCTCAAAGCTTTGAGCTAGAAAAGCAGAAAACAGGTGATCATTTTGACCTTTTCTCTCTTGCTGTCGTTTGTCAGCTGTCCATCCTTCAGGAGCAGCCTCGGAAAGATGCTGGCGATATCACTCTCTCATCTTCACCCTCTTCTGCTTCTTCCTCTTTGATGCCCACTCCAACCCCAGCTGGACTCCTGGACCCCTCCATGTCCTGCCCGGGCAACCCCAGCACCCAGCACAATAAGCTGGGAGGGATACAAGGGCTGGGCTGCCCGTCTCCCGTTGCCACCCTGAAGAGGCCGACTGCACTGAGCAGACATGCCAGTGCTGCAGGTCTGTTTCAAGCACAGCAATGCCTGGTGATCGTCCTGTTGAGTCAGGGGAATGTGTTTAGATATAGATGTTCCTCTACATCCACACACTCTGAAACATAAAGCAAAGGCCGAGCAGCGTACAAAATGTTAACAAAAAGTTGTACCTACCTGAGGTTTTGCCATCTGCTTTGTGAAAGCTTCTTCTACCATAATGTTGAGGGATTGTTAGTCTGTTAAGTAGGAAAAAAAGGTGAAAAATTGCCTATGCAACTTAAAATGTTTTGTGTTCATGGACCAACAGTGTAAAATCCACAGATATTCAGTTTCAAAAACTTCACACTGAGTAGTCGGAGTTGGTAATAGAATGTTTGTTCAATTGTCTTTTTTTTTTTTTTTTTTTCTAATCAGTCGACTAAGTGATAGTTTTGGCCCCATATGCAGCAATGTCATTTATACCTTTGAATGAACTGCTGATTCAAAGTGTGTTTTGTCTCCTCAGGCCTACCACTCCACTCGTGGGTGTTCACTAAAGGCCAGGGGAGAGGAGCCTTGACCCCGAGCCCTCTGTCTGAGGGTCCAGAGAGCACAGCCATTGAAGTGGAGGACATCCCAGCCCTGCTAAGGGACGTGGCACGCTTTGCTGAGGCTGTGGAGAAACTGAAGGATGTGGTGCTGGCTGAAGGTAAATTTGTATATTTTAAAACCTTGTCTACAAACTTCCACCAGTCACAAATCAACCCACAGGAAACCTTCAGCCAGCTAATGATTTATAAAGGGCCCAGATAGTTTGTCTCACTTGTCATGCTGAGTTCACGACTGGTCTTGTGATGTTTTTGGACAAATGGCAGCTCACAGAAACATGTTCGAGGACATGTGTTACGGGTTAACTGAGGGTTTGAACCAGGCACCCTAATGGTCCTCACGCTTGTTTTCACTGCTGTGGAGAACAAACACAGTCTGCTCACTGTGCATGTGTTGCCAGTTATTATTTTCCACTTCTGGCCGGTGACAGTACGTCGTTGTTTCTGTTGGATGTCGTCATTTTGTGTCAAGTACATGTGAATTTTTAATACGGCAGTTTGCAAACAGAACAATGCTGTTTGGTCTCCCTCTTCCGCTTCACGTTACACACTCCAGTACGCTTCAACAATTAGGACTAAGACTGCAACTAAGTCGTGAGTTATCCACAGGAGGTTTCTGTCAATCTTGCATCAGTCCTGTTCAAGACACGTGTTTTGGGGGAGGGGAGGAGAAAGGCAACACTGCACAAGCAACTTAACAAGTGACTGAGCTTCCTCTCTCCAAATGAGCGTTTCCGCTGCACCCACAGAGTCAACCACAGTCTTGTCTCCAGCAGGAAGCCAGCTTCTTGTTTACTGCACTCTCGTACACACACTCCTCTTCCCCTTCTGCACGATGCAGCAAGGCTTAAAATGGCAAAACACCTGCACTTTCCTCATGGAGTGAATGCTGCGACTTTAGACTCTATTCCAGCTGCTAAACAAAATGAGTCTCTGACCTTAAAAGACCTTACATCATGTCATTTTTTTTCTAGTGAAAATTTCCGTGGCTCAGATGAACAGGCGGTTTTGTTTGTGTCTCTTTTTGCCCGCTATTATCTGGCTCTGTTCTGTCATGTTCTCCACCCACTGAGAGCTTTCTAAACAGGAAGCCATGATGGATAGCCTCTGACAGAGCAGCCTCGTCCACACTTCCTCCTCTGATGGGATGGCTGCGTGTTGCTGTGACATGGCGCCTCCTCTACCTAATCAGCAGCACAATCAAAGCACGGGCCCTGTCTCCTCCTCATCCCTCCTTCCGTCCAGTGATCACCTTCATCTAGAGCCCGCACTGACTTTTAGGTCCCACTGTACCTCTTTAACATCAGGATGTTTTTGTAAAGTCGAGATTGTCAGTGATTTGTTTTGATCAGCCGCAGAAAGCAGATGTAGCACAGCCTCAGGATCAGTTTTCTAACCTTACAGAACAATAGAAAAGACCACATGGTGTTCTGACATGGTGTTCAGGTCACTCTGTTCCTATTAACTGACACTCTAACACACATTTCCAGACAGACTGTGGGAGGAGCGAGGACCAGGTGACCTCTGGCCTCCTCCACGAGCGAGTCGCCTCGATCAGAAAAGGGGCATACAGACTACAGACGAGTATAATGTTGCAACACTGGATAAATAAGTTAAGAAAAGCTGCGTCTGTGAGGAAGAAATGAGGATGTAGGCTGCAGATGTGTCATCAGTGACATCAAAGCTGTGAAGCTGACACTGAGCCTTGACCTGACCAGTCTGTCACTCTGATTTGTTTGTCATCACATTATCACTGTCCTAACTCTCGGCACTCTGCCCATCTCCGCCGCCTTCTTCCGCAGAAACACTGAGTTAGACTTCTAGGGAAATATTACAATATTTTTTTTTTTTTTTTTTTTCTTGCAGAGTTAGATGAGAAGATCATCACGAAATATTAAGATATATTAGGAACCAATAGCCTTTTGGCTTAAAGACTAGAAACAGGGAAAGAGCCAGCCTGGCTCTCTCTAAAAGTAACACAGTCAAACTGCAGCACTTTTACAGCGCACTGATCAAATTCTCTCTTAGTTGTCTAGACCACACGAAAACCCCAGTGTAAGTATGGGAGGTGTGGGAGCTGGAATATTTTTTGAACAGGAGCAATAACTCTGCTTTTTGCTGCTTTATTGGCACGAAAGCAACAAAGTGTATTTCCCAAGATTTACTACAGTAAATCTTTGTCTTTTATATTTGCAGTCCACCAGGTTCTAAATGCTTTTACTGATATGGACTCAGCCTGTTATTGATGCGTTCAAGGGCATTCTGATATCTGAGGATACAAACTGTTAATGTATTTTTTGCCAGTCGAATTCAAATTTTAGACGCCAGTTTTATTTCTGTGATTAAACCATCCAAAATCAGTGCTGTAGTCCTTATTTAAATATACAGTTCAGCTCTTACTGTGTTGCTCTTCTAACTAAGCTTTGCTTCACATTATCAGACCATACGTTCCTCTCCCTTCCCACTCTTCCAGGGAAAAAGGAGAGTCAGCGGCCTGTGGCCCATGAATGTCTGGGGGAGGTCTTGCGGGTGCTGCGTCAGGTCATCAACACCTACCCTCTGCTCAACACCGTGGAGATCCTGACTGCTGCTGGCAAGCTGATATCTAAGGTCAAAGGTCAGTCAGAGGAGGGAGGCCTTCAACTGTGAACACAAATTTAAAAAGTTCGAGAAGTCAAAGGGAAATATTTATTTTCTAAATGTTGACAATATAAATTTGAATCGTCCAGAGTTTACAGTGATTGTAGGTTCCCAAATTCAACTCACTAGGCAGTTTATTAGGTATAAATCGAGTCCAATACAACAGTGGATTATTATTTTAGTTTATATTAATGAAGCTGGGTGAATAACAAACGCCTCTGTGTGTAAAACAGTGTAGTTCAACAGCAGCACAAACTACAGCCTTTAATCATCAGCTCTCTGAAGGAGTTTTCACCTCTGTGGAGGAGGATTTACTACAGGACTGTTGTATTAGTTTCACCTTACTGTACCTAATGAAGTGCCATCTAAGTGTATTATGGTCAAGTGACTGATGTGCAGGTGTGTAGATTTATTTGGTCAGAATTGTTTTCCTAACCACAACTGAAACCTAAACACTGGCACATTTGATTTTTCAGGTTTCCACTATGAGGCCTGTAATGAGGCAGATAAAAAGGACTTTGAGAAGGCGATTGAAACCATTGCAGTTGCTTTTAGCAGCAAGTAAGTATAGAAGTGTTTATTATGTGTTTTATTTTTAAATAACAGCCTGGTCATCCTATAATATCCATACAGTGAAATTACTACTGTTATCTGGTATAGCTGCTATTCATGTTCCAGTAATTTAGGAGCTAGTGGAACCTTAACTGTACCCAAAGATACATTACTTCTGCTACAGTCAGGAGGATGAGGTTAGTGTGCGTTGATATGCTAAGCAGTCTGTTGTTGGGAATGAGAGAGAGAAGTGCAGTGACAGTGACACATTTTGCATGAGGCTGAGCTGAAAACAGGAAGTGGTTTATCTTCTACCTTATGACACAAAACCAAAACTTGAAAATGTTCAGTACCTAAAACCTGCTAAATGAACAGATGGCCACAGACAAACAACCATCGGAACATTTGTTTCTGTTCAGATCATTGTGAGATTTGAGACCAAATCATTGAATGTAGCAATTATAAAATCATCAAAACTGCCCCCCCCCTCAAAAAAAAATTTAAATTACTTAAAAATAATGTCTTGATAATTACAATAACACTTTGAATAAAGAAATCTGCCAGTGTTATGTTTAATGGAAGTATATGGAATCAGCAATTTGTTGGTGCCATTTCAGGCTTTAGACATCTGTCAGAGCTTTAGAAGGAAGTGAGATGGCAGAGACAGTTGAAATCTGCCCAACATGTCTGTTTCCTCATTCACTCCTCTGTCAGGCTGCTTTTCTGTCATGAACGGAAAAACACCAAAATGGAGATAGCACTTTTTTTTGTTTAGCCTGTATTTTAGCAGACAAGGCAACAAGAAGAGAATGCATAAGGAGATGAGTTTGTAGAAAAATAATTTGACCTACAATGTGAAGATTTAAAAAAAAAAAAAAAAAAAAAAAAAAAAGATTAAATGTGGTAGACAAAGATAACTCAGCTAGAAACACATTCTAATGTGTTTACCTGACAAGGTTTCCTGCAAGAGCAGACATCTTTCTTTCATTTCTAGAATCTGCTCGACCCATTCTTCCACAGATTATTTTCGGAAAGACTCGTGACAGATCCGTTTTATATGTCCAGTGTATTTTTGCTGATATAAAGGGGTTTGTGCTGTTTCTCATCAGTGTGTCTGAACTGCTGATGGGAGAGGTGGACAGCAGTACGCTGCTCTCCCTGCTGCCCACTGAGAAGAGCAGGGTGAGTCAATGTTCATCACAAGGCACCCAACCAGTTTAAAGACAGCAGGGTTACTGTGCACAGAGTTCACTAACTATATAAATGTTTTCCACGACAAGGTGAAATTGAGGAAAAAAAAAAAAGAGCCTTGATCTGTGTTTGTCAGTACTAAACTGTCTTTGTGTTGTGTAGTCTATGGAGAATTTGTATGCTGCGACAGGCCACGGAGCAGACGGCGGCCAGTTCAGGAGTGACCTACAGGACGTGGGTAGGCAATCGGTCACTTTGCCAATCACTCACTAAGCTTTTGACTCCTTTCAATCCCTGACAGCTGCCATTGCTGTACTTCTGCACCTCTGTCCTTCCACTGACTGATTTTGCACTTTGTCAGTGTGAAATTACATTTTTATATGTTTATGTTCTTATTATCCATTTACGTGAGGAAATTGTGATCCAGCCTTTTTTTTTTTTTTTCAAAATGATAAAAACTTGTTTGCTTTGGTTGTTAGTAATGCATGAACGTCTCTGTCCATTGACCCGTGTTTTGTGCGTTTGTGTGTAGGCCGAGTTGAGGAAGTGGATGTGATCCTTCAGCACAGTGAGGGAGGGGTGGACTCTGCTCTGCTCTATGCCAAAACCATTTCCAAGTATATGAAGGACCTGATAACCTATGTGGAGAAGAGAATTTCACTGGGTAGGTGGAGATCCATGTGATGAATGGATTAAAATCAAGTGATCAAATAAAAATAAATGTTTCTATCCATTTAAATGTAGATTGGAGCTTTGGCGACATGGAATTAGTATTTGCTATACTTGGATTATATAAGATATTAATCATGAATAGAAAATGTATAACTAAATGAATTTGTAACTTTAAATATGTCCTATGAGTTATGTTGTTAATCGACTGTTTTCCTTCATTTGACCAGAGACTGAGTTCTCCAAAGGTCTTCAGAGATTATACCAGTCCTGCAAACACAGCATCACACATGTAATACTTTCATTTCTTTTTTTTTTTTAACCACTCTTTCTTGTCAATTTGACATTTTCTCCTTCTGTTGAATATCAATCCTTCTATATCTCTGTTTTCATTGTGTTCCCTCCCTCCAGCCCCACATGCCCCTCTTCTCCATCTACTCTCTGGCTCTGGAGCAGGACCAGGAGCAGAGCGTGGGGCTGCAGCAGGCCAGCACCACCTTGCACAGCCAGACCTTCATTCAGGTAAACTTTACTGACTTGTTATATTTACGATTTGTGTTGCAAGAGTTGTTCTGTTAGTGTATCTGCTGGTACTGGAGTGTTTGTCTGCACATTGTGTTGATATGTCAGTTTAACTGTCCATGCAGCCTCTGATGCAACGCAAGCAGGAGCATGAAAAGCGACGGAAGGAGATCAAGGAGCAATGGATTCGCGCCAAAAGAAAACTGGTAATTCTCTATATGTGTACAATAGCAGTCTGAGCAGACTGTCTTATTTATCTGTAAGTAACAATAAGAAATCAAACAGACCAAAAATGATTTGTCTTTTAGATGGAGTGTGAGGTGAACCTGCGGAAGGCCAAACAAGCCTACGTAGTCCGCTGCGAGGAGCACGACAAGGCCAAAACAGCAACTTGCCGAGCTGAGGAGGAGGGAGGAGGATCTACAGCAAAGTCTGTGGAGAAAAAGAAACGGCTGGAGGAGGAGGCTCGCAACAAGGTTCTTATCGACCACTTCATCGCTGTTTATTAGATGAGATTATTAGAAATAAACAGCAGAAGTACATTGAAAAATAAAAATGTGTGTGCATGCAGGCAGACGAAGCAGAGGCCACCTATCGGACATGCATTGCGGATGCCACCACGCAGCAGCTGGAGCTGGAACACACGAAGGTCACGGTGCTGAGACAGCTGCAGGACGTCATCAAACAGAGCGACCAGACCCTCCGCTCGGTCAGAATCAGCAGGAACAAGCACACGTGCACAAAATTGTGTCAACAACTGCAAAATAACTTCTGTTTATTGTTTCAACACCAGGCGACCATCTCCTACTACCAGCTCATGCACATGCAGACTGTAGCATTGCCCGTCCACTACCAGACCCTGTGTGAGAGCAGTAAGCTGTATGACCCAGGGCAGCAGTACGCCGCCCATGTCCGGGACCTGCAGCTACCAGAGCAGCCGAATGTCTACTACACATTTGAGGCCTACTCCCCATCCAGCTCATCATCACAGTAAGAGCTACCTAGGTTTTCCACTGAAAGTTGAACATGTTGACGCTGATTGACTTTCTTTGAGAATTAGAAGTTTGATATTGTTCTGTCAGTGAACTAGATTTGTAGCTACAGCATAAAGACTGGACACAGGAGTGAACAGCTTGTCTGGTTCTGTCCAAACAACTCAGAAATCCACCTTCATGTCTCTGGGGTCTTTTTACTGGTTGTCTGGCAGTCTCAGAGACAAGAGACAAGCTAATAAATAATTTGCTGCTATATCTCCACTAAAACCCATTTTTACACTCTGGTTTGTGTGGGTGCAGTACATTCATTTTGTAAACAGCAGTGGTTCTGGTTTATTTGTGGGTTTTGTTACCTCAGGACAGAGGACAGCTACACTAACTGCTGTCTATAGCTTTATACTTCCCTTACAGACACAGTTATCAATCTTGACATCTAACTCTCAATGTCGTGAATAAGTATCTTTTCCAAACTGAGGAACTATTCCTTTAGAAAATGTACATAAAACTATTACAAATGCTACCTTGAATATATTTGCCATCTTATAATTCCACAATTTTGCAGCCATGGCCACAGACCAAGGAACGACAGTTTTAACACAGAGCAGCTGAGCCACGCAGAAAATCCTGCCACCAGTGTGGATATAACAGCTGGAGACAACAGAGAGGCAGAGGCTCAACGCAAGAGTAAGTGACACCTGCTGCTGTAAATGTTACTGTGCTGTAGTTTTATAAAGGTAATTATCAACTTATCTGAACTTTTGCATGTAATTTACCTTGTTTTAAAACACTGGAGTCAACGTGTTAGAAAATTAAATTATCAGTGTAAGCATCACATCCCATTGGATTTAGACTTATTCTCTCTTTGCTTTCACAGGGCAGGGCCACAAGTCATGGGGTTCAACAGTGAGTGATGACAGCGTTGCAGGAGATGGAGAGTCTCCTACGGCCAGCTCAAGTAAGCAAGAAACAGACTCTCAGTAACTTACACCAGAATATCTAGTTCATAAATAAGGCTAAGAAGAATTGAATTGGCTTTCTCTTGGCTGTTGTCTTCTTAAAAGCACATGGTATAGCTGAGAAAATGCATTTAAAATGTACTTTTATTGTAGCCGACGTCAGTAAAATTGTCCGGACATCGTCCACTGGGACAATGTCATCCAACGAGGATGCAGATGAGAAAGATGGGAATGTAGCCTCATTTGAAACTCCAAGTAAGGCTTGCACAGGTTGTTTTGATTTGGCTATCAATATCGTATGAGTTTTCTGGAGTGGGCATGATTTATCTCATTTCTGTCAGATATTAACGGCATGGATCCTGACGTGGTGGTGTCTACTAGACCCTTCCGTAACATCGGTCTGTCCAAAGCAGCTCAGACCCACAGACTGAGGAAGCTACGGACTCCTGCAAAGTGCCGTGAATGTGACAGCTATGTTTACTTCCAGGGAGCCGAGTGTGAAGAGGTGAATTCTTCATCATGCCTTTCAATATTCAGTTAGTTCCTGAAAAGTACCTTAGGATACAAATGTGTAGAGCTTGAATGTCATTAGACAAGGTGCATGAGGTGACTTCTTGCTTTCCTGCCTGCATAGTGTTTCCTGGCCTGTCACAAGCGCTGTCTGGAGACTCTGGCCATCCAGTGTGGACATAAAAAGCTTCAGGGGCGTCTGCAGCTGTTTGGCAGGGAGTTTGCTCAGGTAGCCAGCTGTGCCAGTGACGGCATCCCCTTCATCATCACCAAGTGCATTTCTGAGATAGAAAGACGGGCTCTCAAGATGAAGGTGAGAATGTGCATTTGCTAGAGTGCTAAATGTCTGCGTCTTTGCCCTCTGCCACTGAGAAGTAGTTTCTAGTGCCTGACATAAACCACTGCTTCCTCCTTCCAGGGCATCTACAGGGTGAATGGGGTGAAGACTCGAGTTGAGAAACTGTGTCAGGCTTTTGAAAATGGCAAGGAGCTGGTAGAGCTGTCCCAATGTTCCCCACACGACATCAGCAACGTCCTCAAGCTTTACCTCAGACAGGTCAGACACATTGAATGCCAGCACATGCAAGAGCAAAAAAAACACACTGAAGCACTGCCAATGGAGTTCTAGAAGTGGATCATAGATAGATTTTTTTTTTTTTTAGGTAATTAGACAAACTGTTGAATTTCTAGATCACTTTGAAAGTTTAGTTTTTTAGGAAGATTGACAATTTTAAAAATGGAAGCTAAAAAAAAAGTGATTGAATTATCAGGTTAAATGTAATTAAGATATTTTAAAAATAATTACTTTAAAAAGGCTCCTCCATACTTCAAAGGCTGTGTGTTTACGCTCTGAGAGTTTCTTGAAAGTTTTTCTTGCATTTTTCACCTTCAGCTACCAGAGCCCATCATGCCGTTTCGCCTGTACAACAGTCTGATGGGTCTTGCCAAGGAGAGTCTGCAGAGTGAAGGAGACGCACCAGAGGGAGTGGAGGCCGAGTCAAGCAGCATTAACCCCGCAGTGGGCAGGGGGCCAGAGCTGGTAGACCTGGGCCCTGACACTGACCCTGAGGTCCTGGTGCTGGTGGACAAGCTGAAGGAGCTTCTTAAGGAGCTGCCCAAGGCTAACTTGTCTACGCTGCGCTACATCATTCGACACCTTCGGCGGTCAGTCCTTTGAAACAAAACATCAGGAAAACAAAACCAAAGGCTGTGTTGAATTTTATTAGGTGTACAGATTTGTCCTTGACACATCTTTATCTTCCTCCTTCCAGGATTGCAGAGCTGGAGGAGGATAACAAGATGAGTCCCAGCAACTTGGGCATTGTGTTTGGGCCCTCCCTGATGCGTCCTCGTCCTACAGGAGCCACAATATCCCTGTCTTCTCTGGTTGATTACCCGCACCAGGCCCGCATCGTGGAGGCCCTCATAGTCTTCTATTCATCCATCTTTCAGTCAAAAACCTCCCAGTCCAATAAAGCCTGCCGCACTTCTTTCACCTCCACCCAGCAGGTAGGAGTACTGAGGCTAGACAGTCACCTCTCATTGCATATTTGTAACATTTTATAATAAGCTTTTTTCGAATGGTAAAGGCCTAAATCAATTGTTGATGTGATATATTGTTGGTTCAACTCGATAGTTATTTCATGTTCTGAAGTCAATTTTGCCAATTTTTATTTGTATACAAGTCAACAGAAGTTAGACCAGCCTTAGCATATAAGTCCTTTTAAACACAAATAAGTTAATGCATGTTTAAATACAAAAATTGTTTTTTTTTTTTGTGTGTGTGGAGATTTAAGACTGAAAAAACAATCCCAATGCACTCAGCTGCCCTTACTGGCAAAAGTTCATAGTTCATAACACACTGAAAGGTTGGGTTCAAAACAAGCACTACAATGTCAACATCAATTTCCCTGTCCAGACATATACTGACGATTCATATGAACCCGTGACTTCCCTCCTGATTTGTTGTGCACATTCTGTTTAATACTCTCATTAACATGAGAACACTACTCCTCCTGATTCAGGGTAGTATTTCAGATGACAAGATGGGAAGCTCTGCTGATGGAGAGGAAGATGGAGGCAGACAGGAGCAGAGTAAACCAGACTCTGACAAGCTGGAGGAGGGATGTGGTAAGTTTTCATAAACACCATGTTGCATTATATGGCTATAAATGAAATAACTCCCTCTGAGCTACAGCAGCTTAAAGTCGGTCTTTATCTCCATGCAGGAAGTTCTTTGGGGTCACTAGGCTCCAGCGAGCAGCTCCCTGACACCGACTCAGAGCAGGATGAAAGCGGCCAGAGGACAGCACGCCCCCACAGCCTGATGAAGCAAGAGAGTGAGGTGAGCTTGGATGAAGACCAGGTGAGCTACAGGGACAGTCTGGACCTGTCCAGCCAGTCTGCAATCCACACCGACCCAGAACTAGATGTGGATCAGGGCCAGAGCAACTCAGCTAGTGAAGACCCCCCCGCTTTGCCAGACAGTGGGCCCCCAGATGATGACACAGGTGTAGAGCAGAATCTGAGCGCCACTTTGGCTGAGTTGAACGTAAACCAGTCCAACAACAACAACTACTATTGTTCCCCTAGTTTAAGTCTGTCTGGGCTTCCCCTGGCACGGCTGTGTGGAAAGAAATTATCCCTGAGCAGAAACAGGGACAGTGAGCCTGACTTTGTCTGATATAGGTGTTGAAGCATCACTGTGTATGAAATCTGTAAGATTAAGTTAAGTGACAGGAATCTGGTTTTTCTCATTAAAATCCAGCTAAAACTGAAACTGAGATTTATTTTATGTACATTTCTTTTTTTTTTTTTTCAAATCTGCATGCATGTTTGCAGCTATTTTGATCTATCCTGGTGGTGAATCCTCTGCAGTCTTAATGGTGGTTTATCTCCTGTCAATTCAAGAGGTTTGACTCAAATGATTTTAAACATACTCTTGTTTCTATATTCAAGTGTTTTACTTATTGCTCTTATTAATCCTGGGGAAAAGGGGGGCAGCAAATCACATCAGTGTGTGCAATGCAAAATTTTTAAACAAAGTGCTGCTGGTTCTATTTCAGCACTAAACTTTGAAAAATAAATTTAGCAGTTTCATATAAATGTTGCCTGTTTGCTCTTATGTATGTTTGTTCTAGTGTAATAAAAATGTGTTCATACAGTGCTAATAGTTTTTTATCCATATCCTCGTTTTGAAATGTTTGTGTACGTCACAGATCAGAGTAAGGACAATAAATAAGTTACATAAACATGCCTAAAAAGGAAACAGCATAGACATAAATTCACAGTGACAGATGCATTCACTTCCTGATGTAGGGAGAACGCCGAAGAAACAGTTTTTGTGGGTGGTAACGAGAGAAAGAACAAGTACGCTATTCTAAAGGCTTCAGTCGACAGCAGCTACAGCATGGCTTTTAAAAGGAAAAAGAAGGTAGACATCTGAAACAATGACAGCATAGGAATTGTAGATAAAATTAAATTGTGTTCTAATTTTACAATAGTGTGAGATTATACAGTGGGATTTTGAAGTGTAAGATTATGTGAATGGAGACAGCATGAGGCAAGTTTTTGATCATTTATTTTACAAAATCTAATTACAAGAAATATTCAACTCTAAAAATAACTCAGAAGTGAAATGAGAATCCATAGATAAGTCAAAGTTGGAACATTTTGAGTTTCTTTCACTGGCCCTCCTGAATGTCAATCCAGAACATCTGGAAAATAAAACAAAAACTCAATTTATTTAACAAATTGACATTTCTGACTTTCTTCTGAACTAAGCAACAACTGTATTAACACTAACATTTGGTGACCTCATGTAAATCCAAAGTCCAAAATTGTAATCTACCAACCGTGGAATCTTTCAAAAAATGCTTAATGTTTACACAGCAGTAAAGTATCTATGAGGCTAATATTACAAGCTGAATTTGGTCAATATGACACTACCAACCTAAATACAAATTTATTCCATGTAACGTACTTGTGTCTTACTGGACCAGCCTGTATGTGATGTACCTTCCAGCTGTTTCACTAGGTCTGATGATCTTTACCACCTGGAAATGTAGGGGAAAAAAGTAGCAAAACGAGGACGAACTCTGGTACAGATCGACACTATTTAGTTTCCTATCTCACTCTGATCATTAAATGAGTAACAGACTGAACACAATGTGCATTTTTCTTTATATACTGGTTGCTCATTCAAATTGCAGCTGGCTACCACACCATAAATGTAAAACCAAAAAAGAGATAACATGTATGTTTATGAGAAGATACACTAGTATTACATAACACCACGTTGCCATGTATTGGTGCATACTCTGCATAATTAAGTGTCTTCAGGATGTCTTACCTGTCCTCTCTTCAAGCCAAAGTAGCGAGCAACGGGGTCCCCAGCCTGGATCCTTGGCAACTGACTCTCTTTTAATTTACTGATGTAAAAATGTTAAGGAAGGATAATGAACTGTGTATATTTCCATAAAGACTTAAGTTTTATAAAGACAGTACTTACAACTCAAAGTTGGTCTTTACCTAAACCAACTGTAATTTTATAATTTATTCCAAATAGTAACTACCAGGAGGATGAAGAAGAGCACTTTCAGTATGAAAACCTAGTTAAATATATCTGAATTACTATAAACAGTTCACTGTGAATGAGGATACTATCTTGCCAGAAGTTCAGTCACTTCCTCTTTTGTCATAACAATATGCTCTGGGACGAGCTGAAAAATAACATAACATGCAACAAACAAATAAGTTCATCAGAAACACAGTCATACAGTCATGATCACTTAGAAATATACTGGTGATGTGACACATCAGTGTGTTATGTACCTCATGCTCTGTGATGTTAATAAGCAGCTCCTGTTGTAAAAACTGCTCCAAAATGTATTTGGGTGCCATGTCGACTAGAGACTGTAAGAAGACATCTGCATATAAATGTTTTCCAAGACAGCAAAATCCAAACAAAGTGAAAAACCAAGGCAATCACAGCATCATTATAGGGCATATGCTTCTTCCTCTCCTTCACAGAAATAGTATATAGCACCTTTAACAGATAAAATAAAGTGCTTTGCAAAGTACATTAAAATATATAGGAGCAGATTTTGACCTGGTGACCTTAAGGCTCTGGAGGAGCTATAGGGGGTCAACAGGTCAAAGATGTACTCAGGGGCTTGGCCAGAAATAGCTCTATAAGTGAGCACTAGAATTTTAAAATTGATTCTCAATGTGAAGAGAATAGAAAACCAGTGTGATGTGGGCTCTTCCTGTTAAAAGCCTCACTGACTCCGTTTTGAAAGATTCTCCAGATGATAGTTTTTGAGCATCTGTCCTGAATGTTGATCCAAGGACATGGATTGGTCCAAGCCAACACCGAGGCTCCTGATGCTCGACTGAACAGAGGAGCACCAAGGCGTGTGTGTTATGTATGTGTCAGCACTTGCGTCAGTTGGTGTTTACCTGTTTGGCTGAGGGTGTCATGCCCATCTGAACAACAATGATGGCTCGTGTGATGTTCTCTTCCTGCATCCTCTGACAGTACATCTTAATTGTCTTGATTCCTACCTTGGGTTCCTCTGAAAAATGAATAAAAACGACTCCAAATCATGATCAAACAGTTTTACTAAGGAGAAAAGAAACTACACTGGACTCGTCTTCATTTGCACAGCAGTTTGTGAACAGCATTAAATGTTAACGTACCAGGGAAAAAAACAAACATCTGGTCTGTAGGGTCGTCATTGTGAGCCACCAGCACAGTGAGGTCTGTGCGTCTCGGCCGACCTTCGCTGGGTTTGTCGCCAAACTGACTCTTGAACTCATCCAAAGTCTGGTCCAACTCGTCCTGTGTCACCAGGTACCCTCTATCATGGCACAGCTGAGCGCACACAGGTGGCGAAATGAAGTCAGGAGTGCAAACCATCAAGCAGGCTTAAAGTAACTAACGTTAGGTTAGGTGCCCATGTAGAAACAAGCATCTTGTCAATACACGACCAACCAAATATGAACAAACTACCCAGCACTGACACCAACTCTAACGTTACAGAGCGGAACAACAGCTTTAGCTACATGCTAACAAGCTAACGCTGTATCCTAACCTAACGCACCTGCATGATGGTCTTGCGGATCTTCCACAGTCTGTATGTTTCCTCCTCATCATCCATGTTGTTTCAAGTATTTTATAGACGCTGAATCTAAGTTTAAGTTTGGTTCATCTATCGGTCTCCCTCTCTTTAGCGGACGAACCGTCGCACGTTTTCCTTTACCGACGCTAGCTGATGACGTCAGTGCGTGCTGAAGGGGGGAGCGGGCCTGTGATTGGAAGAGCATGGCCTCTCAGTTCACAAGATGAGGCCGTTATACGTGTGTGCGGCGTTTGGGGCTGCGGTCAGCGGCGCAGTACTACTGTCGGTGCCGCTGTATTTTGTTTTATCCACAATGGTAACGTACAGCCCTTGACATGTGTGGTCTGGATGCCGATGTGCGTAAACAGTTCGTAACTTGCTGTTAAACATCTGCTGTAGCCACAGCTGGATACGAGCTGTTAGCATGTTAGCAGTGAATGATGTCGTAGGTAAAAGTTACCATCTGTATGGCTGTTCGTGGCTGCGCATGAATGCTACAGTTTTGCGTCTGCACTGTCTCGCCCTTCTCCCTGTTAGTGCACGAGTATAAACACAGGCACACTGTCGCATTGAGGGTGCTGCTATGTGCAAACAGTATAAAGGTACATGTCACTTCACCGGATGTTTCTGCAGCAGCACGCCCCCATCTGGCATCTGGTTGACAGGCGTGTTATGAGTGTGTGTGGACTTGATGTGTTACAGATGATTTATTATTTCGGATTTTAAAGTTTATTTTTGTTTACTACTAACATCCTGTAGCATCAGAATCCTGGTGGGAAAAGTGCCTTTTTTTAACTTAGGTAAAAGAAGCTTTATCAAACCATAAACACTTTGTATACTGTCAATAATCAATCTAGAACATTGCATCACATATTGTTTACAATAAAGTACAGGGATTTCTGTAAAGGAGGTGGATAAGACACTTTAAAAGGAAAGTACTAAAGTGAAGTACAAGTATTGTCATTGATGATCATAAGTACACTACTAGAATAAATGTACTTAGTTACCTACAGTAGTTACAGCAAAGTATTTCACAAAAATAGAATAATTCCATGAATGTGACATAGACTACTTCCTCTACTATAGTATCTGCTAGTTTGTCATATGTTTTGAATATAATGTAGGCTATTTGAAAATATTTACTGAAACATAAAAGGCCATTTTGCTGTACTGGTATTTCTTCAGTGCAGACTGAACACAGTGAAATAATATAAATCAGATCAACATGTTGCCCAATCACTCCCTTTTTGTGTAATACCATGCTTTACTTGGCCTGGTCTAGCAGTTCCACTGGTATTACCACACTGTTGTGTAGCAATGTGTTATGAAATACAGATTATTTCCATTTTTTAAAATTACTTAAAACAGTAACACTGTTGTAGATTATGGGTATTTGGAATGAACAAACGTTTTTTACTCAGCCAGTGTAACTCTAATATCACAGTGAGATTTAGGGGGTTCTTTGTGGTGACAATGTTGCTGATTCCCTGATGTAACATTTTGTTTTTCCTTCAGATATTAAGCACATTACATAATGAGTTTGTGTATTTCTTCACACTGTTGGTCTTTGTCCAGGCTACATGGAGCTCAACCTCCCATGGGCATTATTTGCTTTTATAAGGAGTCAATAGTCTTGATGAGTTTTTATATTGTTGTGAACTGTGGACTAGCACACATTTCTGTTGTGGATTTATCAATCAGCAGCAGAGAAGGACCTATTGAAGAAGTAGAGCCTATCAGTTCTGTTAATGATCACCTGCTCCTTTTACATGAGGACTTTGGAATGTGTGATCTCTCATTTTAGTAGGACTGTGGCTCAAGAAATTGGGTGTAGTTGAAGCCAGTCAGGGATTCAGAGGTTTGATCGCTTTCTGCTTTCAGAGGACATTACTTAAGGACACTCATGCGCCTGACAGGGCCAACTATTCTTTTCTCTTTCCTACTCCAGGCCATGGTAAGAAAAAATGTCATTTGAAAAGTTGCTGTTGGTCCCCAGCCTTGTTTTTGGAGAATGTCAGATTTCGTTTAATTTAATCAGTCAATAGTAAAAGAATTACACAAACTTTGGAAATAGGATGTCTTCTTTGTGTGTTTAATCTATTTTTGTTAAACCTGATGTATTTATCATTTAATGTGTTTTTTGTAATAATTTGTACCCAGTCAAGATATAACACACATATATTTAAAGGTGTTTTTCCAGAGTAAATGGCTGCACTTGTCAGTGCATTTGTCAGTGCTGTATCAGCTGGAACATATTTCTTGATGTCTAACAATCATGTGTGAAAGTCCCTGCTTACACAGTGTCTGATTGTGCACTTTGGAAGGAAGCGTCCATCACTCAATTCTATTTTTACCCCTCTTTCTTCCTAACAGTCTACCCCGACAGAGGACTGGCAGAGGGCCACATCTATTTATGATTTCTCAGCAACAGATATCGATGGTAATGTGGTTTCCCTAGAAAAATACAGGTAAGTCGGTTAGGTTAGATTTGCCTCAGCATCCCATTACATGCCTACCACCACTAAAACATTTATGGATATGTTTTTTTGTATTTTCAGGGGAAATGTTGTCATCATCACCAATGTTGCCTCTAAGTGAGGTAAAACTCCAATAAACTACTCTCAGTTTGCGGAAATGCACGCCAAGTACGCTGAGAGAGGTTTAAGCATCCTTGCCTTTCCTTCAAACCAGTTTGGGAACCAGGTACACTAACACTATTTTTTAAAGCACCATGATAGAACAGGCCTAGGACTGAGCTGAAACTTTCATGTTATGTAAATGTGGATGAAGTAACTCAAATTGCAAAATAGTAAGAAATCCAGTGTATTCTTTACTAATAATGTTATCGTGTTAGTAACATGGAATAGTTTTTATTTTTTTCATGAAAAGGAACACCATATTTGGGCCAATTTGGTTATTAATTTTGTTTTTATAAGCACTGGTTTAATAGTTTGAATGGTAGTTGTAAATATCTAGAATTTTATATTTACATATGGCACAGTTCAAGGTCTTAGTGGTGTTGATCAGTTTTGTCTTTCCTCACTTGTTTCACTTTGTAGGAGCCAGGAAACGAATCTCAGATCAAGCAGTTTGCCCAGTCCTACAATGCCCAGTTTGACATGTTCAGTAAGATCAGTGTGAATGGGAACAATGCTCATCCTCTGTGGAAGTGGCTGAAGGAGCAGCCCAATGGAAAGGGCTTCCTGGGGAAGTAAGTAGTGAACGGATAGACTCCACACATCCACTCAAAATAGACAGGGTGGCATTTACCTTATGAAATAAAGGCTTGGGTGGGCTAATTATATTCAGTATATTGACACTGTGATGTCATGAAAAATATTTTTGATTGAATTAAAATGTTCATCCACTGATGATGTTCTAACAAATGACTTGTTTTTGTTCCTGCAGTAATATCAAGTGGAACTTCACTAAGGTATTTTTCATTTTCAGTTATTTATTGTATATTAAGTCCAGATTTGCTAGAGCAAACATCTTGTAATTTTACCAGTACTGAGCTTGCATGATCTTTCTAGTGTCTTCACTATTATCATGACAAAGCAGAATACTCATACCATATTTGAGGATATAAAATAATTATTGGAAGCAGCCCTTAAATACTTGTCATGAATGGTCTTATTCAAAAGCAAAACAATTAGTTTTTGAAAAGTTTATTCTTTTTCCCTTCTTTCTAGTTTTTGATCAATAGAGAGGGGCAGGTGGTGAAAAGATACGGACCCCTGGATGATCCAAGTGTATGTAAAAACAACTTACACTATTACAAATACTACAGTGTATAGTGCACTTTACTGATTGACATAAGCCCATGTTTATAATTCATGGAAACAGTGCAAGATGTGTAAGTTACCATAATTGTAACTACATATATTATGTGCATAGTGTTATGTCATTTGAGGTCTTATTAATACACTTTGATTAGGACTTGCAATAGATCCAAACTTCTACTCTTATTGTCCTGTTTGCTTTCCAGGTGGTGGAGAAGGATCTTCCCCAATATCTTTAATCCCATAATGGATAACTGACACCTAACTTACTGATGCGCCATCTATTTTGTCTTTCCATCAGTCTTTCTTCTCCTATCTCTCCAAGCATTAGTGTATATAGTTTGGATCCAACCCAGACCAGTGACGGTCTATTCATAAACCCGCATGGCGGACAGAGCAGACCTGATGAAAATGGCGTGCAAACCTCCTGGGAGGATTAACAAGCTTATATGCATCTGACTCTCTGGAGAGAAGGAGAAAGAATCCCTTAATGTATCACTTACACTTTTAGCATATTAATGTGTGGTTTTTGTTCCCATGACAAACTACACCATGATTTTGTTCTAATGATCTTTTGTCTCTGATATAAATTATATGCCAGTAAAACTTTGACATTTCTCCTTTGTAAATATTGTTTTTTCTGGTAGAATAGATTTTGTCCTGAACTATTAATGAGCATAATAGCCTTTCTTTTTGTACAATGCAAACAGTTTAACATGTCAGAAAATCAATTTCTGTCATACTGAAAGATATATGTGTTGAGTCAAAATCATTAACAAGTGAGCTCTGGAGACAAAAATGAAATTGTGGGATTTGTCCTGGTCAAACAATGCATGGTGGAGTTGACATTGGAGCCATGGTACAGAAGCTCAATACTTACATGACAGGCCCAGAAATAATTAGTTACTGTACTCAGTTTGATTATTGGGAGGTGGGTACATATTGAGGTTGAGATGGTGATAGTGTCAGTAGAAAAAAACACTCCTTGATTAAACTGCTAACCACTCAATACAATGTGTGCACAGAAGGATGGTTGAAGAAAACAGTAGTTTAAGGTTTTAGTCAAACAGCTGATTGGCACTAATAATAGAAGTACAAATGTTCTCCTATGAACCCTTGGTTTTTGCTCATGTTTTTTACATTCTTGACAAATTAATATTAATAGTGTTGCCAGCACTTTAATTAGAGAAGAACACATTTTGGAGCTAGAGACCTTATAAATTCAGCCAAGGTCAAGTGGCCAGTATAGTGGCAGAGCTTATGTGGTAATAGTGTTGCAGCAACGGGCTCTTAAATGAACAACTGTCAAACTTGTAATTGTTATTATGGCCTATGTGATTTAGTTCATGATTTTTGATCAGGCTTTCAAAACTGATTTTTTTTTAATGAAACCACTAAAAATGACAAATACATGCAACACTATAATGAAATTGGTCCGTTTTAGTGTAATTCATAGCAAACCCTGTTAACTCTGACTCTTCCTCTATAAAGCACAAAGTAATTCACATGTATAACAAAGAAGTGCTGATGTGCTGCACCCACTGACCACAGCACAGCGGACAGAGTGGCTCCTGCTGCAGGTCCCTGTGCGTCCTGCAGAGGGAGCCACGGTGCCCAGCAGCACCCAACCAGGCAGCAGCCCCGTAGCAGCAGCAAGTGCGGTGCAGTCGACCAGAGAGGCTGAGAGGAGAGGACTGTGCACCGCCGTCGTGAAGAAACACCGCGCAGCTGAAAGGACGGATGACGGGATAACTATCACACGTCCCCCGTTTCATTACTGCTGCATATCACACAGCACCTTCCTCCTCCCCTCCTTCCTCCACCGGGGTCGCACCGTCGCTGTGGGTCTTTCATCCGGAGGGCTTGTTTGTTTTTCCTCCGGGAGGCTGAATGGAAGCAGCAGCCGAGGGAGCGGTCGGGCTGTCGGAGGCCAGGGACGGGAGCCCGCTATCCGGGGCTACAGCATCCGATGATGCGGACACGGTGGTCGGAGTGAGCTACGGGGTGGACGCCGCAGACATGGGTACGCCGCAGCTTCAAATATACGCTTTAAGTTTTAATTTTATTATCCTCACATCCATTTCCATGTAGGTGCCCGATACTACACTGAAACCAAAAGTCCCGACTCATCTGAGCTAGCAGGGAGCTGCTGAGCTAGGCCAGTAGCTAAGTCAGCGTCATGGATGAGGGCAGCAGGTGAAGCACCGTAGACAATGTGTGTGTTAATGTATAGGGCAGTGCTGTTTTCATGTGGGTAGACTCGTGACTAGTCAGTAACAATACAAACACGGCTTGGAAACGAACAGATGTTTAAAAGAGAAAGGATGTATAGTGTGGCTGCAAATATTTCCAATTACCTGTAGGAGCAGCCAGGGGTGTGGCTTGGATTCTGACCACTTCCTTCAGGAACAACATGTCTCCCCCTGGGTTTTTTTTTTAAAAATAGGATTATCATTATCTGTCTGTCTGTCTTTCCATCCAGCTTTACACACCTAGAACCACCATCTCTTACCCACAGGCTGTAGAAAAACACCCATTACGCTTCTGAAGAATCATTTAGTGGCTTTACAGTTTGCCTCCATCTTGACATTTACTGGAGCCAGATAATCCAGATTTTGGCAAGTAGGGGGCGGGGCGTGATGATCAAGCTGCAGCCCCTGTGGCTGACTGTGACAGGCTAAGGCACTTGGCAATGAGACATATTTGATGAGTGTTTCTTTTTCATTGATGCTAAGACACCTTAATATAAAAAAAGCTCTGGATCATAACAGTCATTTTAACACTGGCTCTGTTAAGAAGCCGTGGCAGTGTGACAATGAACCAGCATTTTCAGCCAACATGTGTTTGATAGTTTTTTTAAACTGTCAAATATCCTTAGGCAGTCTCAATAATATTGGTATTAGTTGGAATATATTGGCCCTGTGATGGACTGGTGACCTGTCCAGGGTGTACCCCTGCCTTCACCCAAAGTGAGTTGGGATAGGCTCCAGCAGATCCCTGTGACCCTAATTAGGAATAAGTGAGTATAGATAATGGACGGATGGATGGATGGATGGGTTATATCCATCCATCACCTTGATACTTTTATCTAAAAGCTTGCAGATTGCAGTCGAAGGGGCTGTTGTACAATAGGCATGCCCTGCTTGGTTTCCACCCTCCGTGGAAGATGTAGCAATCAAATTACTAACTCCGCAGCTGAGCAACACATCATCCAGACTTTATTAGACGGGATGGTGTATAAGGTGAAATTGCCAACTCCAATATTGTTGAAAGATTTGAGGTAGTAATACTGATTATATTACTTTTACATTTTTACAAAGTCTCTGTTTATAGTTTTGCACGTTGGGTGAATAGCGTTTATCTGATTTGTCACTGCTGTGTTATGTGGAAGTATCTTAAAATATAAGTGCCCTCCTCACAGCAGTTGTGTAGATTGTGGCCATACTTAAGGTTACGTATCTGTCGTAAATGATTTCTGGGAAGATGAGCAGGATTTGTAAAAGCCAGCTTTCTAAGGTTTTTAATGATTTTGTTTGTTTGATTATGTGAAGATTTCCTTGTGTGAATTTAGGGTAAGTGATAGGTCTCTTTAGACAGGCTTTGTGATTTAAGAAAAATCAATTATGCTCTCTGTTTGCATAGGGAGAAGATCAGATTTTGATAGAACATAGTCCCGTCTCCATACATGTTGTTGTGCAGTCATCTCTAATAAATTTTAGCTGAACTTTCTTATCTAGAGACTTCTTAAATCAAGGTACAGTTGGTGAAATAATTCATTGAAGATCATAATAAAAGACTGCGTCATCAGCATAGAGATGTGTCGATGTATGTTTCTGCAGGACTTTTGGGCTTCTGGGTCTAACAGCTGTCAGTTATGTTCTGCTCACTGGTCATGTTCCCTCATTTTTGGGGTTTTCATTTTGGGGTGGAAAGTGCTGAGTTTGGCAAAAGCTCAGTAACACGCAACAGAACAGGCTTATGAATCAAAATGCTGTTGGGTTGGTTCTTGTGCTTAGCTGTATCAGAGGGTAAAATGGAAGCAGGGTGCCTTTGGCTGCAGATGCCTTTTTATAGCATGCTTGCTGGCGCGTGTCTCATACACTGAGGGTTATTTCATGAGTGTGTGCCTGTTAAGTCAATGCACCTTCACATGCAATGGAAAACACAGGCTCTAGTGGAGCGAGGGAGGGATGGTGCATGAGCCAATGCATTATTGAGTGCAGCTCTATCCTGCCAGTGTATATATTACAATGTATTCAGGTTGGTTGCTTTATAGACAATATGCATTCACCTGTCTGTGCTGTATACTGGGATCCTTAACACTGACAGAGAAACGCAAAATATGTTTAAAATAAAAACAACAGCTCTTCATGTTATGATTTAACGTGTAGTGTAATTACGGTGGATAGAGGAGAGACTTGTAAGACACTCTTTTTATTTTGAACATATCATCATATATGTCACATATGTCCTCAGTTTTGTTCATCTCCAGAACAGTAAATGCTGGGGGATGAGCTGGTTGCAAATATTTCTGAGGCAACACATATTTATACCAGTCGTTCTTGCTGCACAACATGCTATACTACTAGGGCAGCATTTTATTATTGTTCAGTGAAATTAAAAAGACAATTTAATTAAGGAAAAAGACAGTCTGGTTGATAATTTACAGCAAGTTGCCTTGTGAAACAATGCAAGTTCCTTCCAAAACAGCCAAAGTTGTCTCTGAATATGTGCAAGCATAAATAATGATAAATAAATAAAGTTTAATGTTTCATGAGTTATACAATTTAAATCTATCAATTAAATGGGTTTTAGGTTGAAATGAGGGGAAACCCACATAAACTACCACACGAGTGCATTTATTATGTAACGTGCAGGACATTACCATAATAGGGCCGACAAAGAAAAGGAGTTTGGTCATAAGTTTCTGTGAGATCTCGTGTCTGTGGATCTCACCCGCTGTAAAATTGGCTACAAATAGCAGGTGTGTGGTCTCCCGCTCTGGTTGAATTGTCTAGCGTGTGCACTCAGAGGATTATAATGTCAAAAATTGGTTGAAACTGTCCTTATATCTGTGGCCTCACACGTTTTAAAATGTGATTGGCATTGGAAAATTATCTAATGTGCGACCAGCCTACAGCAGAGTAAAAGGATAATGTCATAATATGACCAACAATGAATGTGCAAACACATCAGTTCCAAGGTAATGATATTACACTACACACTCTCATAATCTCTTTCACTGTTTGAATGATTTAGTCTTAAATTGTGCTGCCTGCGGGACGAGTTCATCAGAGAATTTTCAGCCAGAGTGAAATTACCTTTAACTTATTCCTCTTTTTGTATCGTCACACCTTGCAATACTTGTCATTCTCTTTAAGAGCTATTCCATTATGAGCCATTCAGCTGAAATGTATTTAACCCAGAGACTGTGTATATTTGTATGAGAGCATAATGACCATGTGGTGTTGGCAGTGGTCAGTAGGATTGAATGGAAATGTCAGCTACAAAGGTCTCTCTTCAGTCTCATTGGTTCCTGCAGATGTCTGATGTTCATGTAGCATGTCAAAGTTCTAAACCTGAGAGCCTGGCTAATGTCAGATCCTGCGTATGTGTAATTGCAGGCTGTGTCGTTCAGCTCAGAATGTGTGAATACAGCGTTGTGTGGGTGTCACAGCTGGCTGTTAAATAGCTGTCTTGAGTATTTAGTCCCATTCAGCGTTCCTCATCCTCACGCAGTTGTAATTTGTTCCCACAGTCTCCTCTCAACAAAAGAGCATTAATCTCTCCTATATTGTCCCACCACTGGTACTCAAGCCTGCTCACGTTCATCTCACCTCCTCTTACACCCAAGTGATCTACAACTCACCCACCTCCTCCAATGTGAAAGTTTCCCTAAGCTTTGCCACTCATTTGTCACTATCGTTCAGTCCTGCCCCACTCTGTATTTTTCTGATCTCCACTTTAGGCATGGACTGTCAAAACTGCTGATGGAAGCACATAGAGTGATTGCCTCCTGTGGAATCTACCATCCATCTGCTTCCTCCTTGTTCTTTCTGCAAGATCTCTCTCTCTCCCTCACAAAGTGATGTGTCAGGATCAGTTTGTATCCCAGTGGCCATCTCACGGAGACTGTATAGGATGCTGACCCGCTGCCTGGTTGCTTGACGTCATGTTATTTAACGTAGAAGATGACGCAGTTCAGTTACGTCTTACACACTGCTGAATTTGTCTGCAAGTGGGGGTGTGTGTGCTACAGTAGCTATTTTAAACAGACAGGCAGGGCAGAAGCATTGTGGTTGCTGTTGTGTGTTCTTGTGCTTGGCCAGTGCTTTTATTTTCTATTTTTTGTTAGTGATATCTCCTGGGAAAAGAAGTAAGGGTAAGAATCAATAGAGGAGGGAGGAGAGACATAAAGACTTTTAGGTTGTACTTTCCTCTGTTGTGGTGTATTTACAGCTGTTAAAGACTTTTTTTATGTTCCACTGCATGAGTCATAAGAGTTTACACTTGCATGGCTGCAGTGTCACATTGCCCTGGCTTCCCTCAGAGGGCAAATAAAACCTGCAGTTTTCAATTAAGAGAGTTACTGTGCCCACCATGCACACTATTATTACTTCATAATCAGAACCTGGAGCATCAGTGCATTCAAACAGGAGCACAAAGCCATCAGACCTTTCTGAGCTACTCACATAAACTTAGTTGTGGTTGTTTTGAGCCAAAAAAGCATTTGAGTGTTGCCTGCTAGGAACATGGTACAGTAATTGCCCCTGTTCTGGTACAAAGGAGGTTACAAGCAAGGTTTCATACACTGATTGCAGAACTGCTACTACTGACTGCAGTGACTGTACCAGTCAGGGAAGCTCCAGCCAGTAAGAGCATCCTCAGTTCACCAGACAGCTGGAGCTGGTTTACTCTGTGCCTCCATCCACACTCCACACCATAGCTTTATCATTCCTTTTTATTTATTTGTTCCTTTTTTTCCTACAAAAACCTTTAAGTATTAAAGCTGTATATATATATTCATTCAGTTCAGTTCATGATTTCCATCCATCCATCCATCCATCCATCATCTATACCCGCTTATTCCTTAACCAGGGTCACAGGGATCTACTGGAGCCTATCCCAGCTCTTTTTTGGGTGGAAGGCAGGGGTACACCCTGGACAGGTCACCAGTCCATCACAGGGCCACATAGAGACACACAAAGACAAACAACCACACACACTCACACTCACTCCTATGGGCAATTTAGAGTCCAATTCATGATTTAATCAATTAATAAATCTACAGGAGAAAATAAACAGAATTACTAATAATTATGCAATTCATTTTTAAACCAAATATTCCATGTTTTAAATGTGAAGATGCTTGTCTTAGTTTACATCTAATTTGTTCTTGAAAATGAACATTACAGTATAACCTATATAATAATCTGTTATAATTAATCAGTTAATCCAGTAAAGTATATCATAATAACCAAGTAAGAAAAAAATTTAAATTATGTAAACAAAATAGATGTTTTTTCATGTTTTATATCCTTATTGATTGCTCTTTGTGCTCTCATCAGTACTTTCTAATCGAGTTTTAGAGTCGGTGTATAGTTAAGTCTGTCACTGTAAAATATAAGTCTGTGTAGTCTGTCCCTGTTTGAAATGCACAGCAAGCAAAACTGTGAAGAGAAATGAAGAGAGCGACACCCGAGGGTTTATGTAAGTTTAATAGGGCCTGAGCAATGAGAAAATTCATTCATTCATTAAACAGTGTGGACCTAGTTGGCAAGGTCAGTCTCTCTCTCCTGGTATAATACTCTACTCCTGCCTAATGTGATAGTGAATATTGTGTGACCATGGATTTTGTCTTAGCTACCATAAACTCATTGATGAGATTGGGGAAGATTTAATGCACTTTTAGTGCTTAGTTTCTGACCCATTCTTTGCCCACTCCAGTGATGTGTGTGTTGTTAATGAATTAGGCATACCGATGTGAAAGCATTGCTCGCCTGTCATCTGAGACACAGCTTACTGTATATGATTGTAAACATGGGTTGTGCAAATAATCAGAGGAGATATGGTCAGTATGGACGAGTCTGCTGGATTTACTCCTGTAAGCTTAAATATCTAATAATGACAAATGTTTTGTCAGTATACATATTTTTGACTTGTTCCTTGCTTGCATTTTGCGCTCATAAAGTGATTTCATGTACATGAATACTGCCTTTCTATATGTTAATTACATGCATATTATAAACATGCAATACAAATTTACCTTTTCTCCCTGTGGATTGTCAAGGCTGTTATGCCACAGGTTTAACGTCATGTTGCTGCCAAACTGCAACATGTTCTTCTCCAAAATCCCATCAGTGTGTGATTTTTGCTTTCCTTGTGCTGCAGGGAAAATACTTCCTCCACTCCTCTCCAGGCTCTCTCCACAGATGTCTGTTTCCTACATGTTGTGCCATTCTGTGGGCAGTCTGGAGAGGAGGACTAATTTTCTGTACAATTTTGAGCTAGATCAGCAGCTGCAGACTGTGTTATTTGCTGCATTGTATTTTACAAAATACCAGGGCTGCTGCTAATCACCATTCTGTGTATTTCTATTAACTTTACACCCATGGCCACCTACCTATTGTCCCCCTGTCTTCTCCTGTCCTCCTCAGTCCTTAAAAGGACTGCTAGCTCCCAGCTTTCACTGCATTTTGAGGATCAGCAAGGATAACTAGGCTCAGTCCTGATCTAAAAGCCCAGCAATGAAAAACATACTGAAATTGCATAAGAGTTTGAGCAGTTTTATGTGTGTGTGTGAGATTTGCAGGGAGGACTGAGCTGTTTTTAGCTTCGCCCAGAAAACAGGGTGCTGCTACTCAGTTCTGCCTGCCAGTCACCCTTCCCTTGGGAGTATCGGACACACACACTCTTGACAACATTCCCAGGAGCCAATGTGCAGGGAAAAAAACATTACAAAAATATAGATATAGATATATAAATGATAGGTGCAACAACTCTTCTCCTGATGCGTGTTTGTACTGGCTCAGTCTGTGTTGATACACTGTTTGCAGGCATTACATTCCCTTATACACACGTCTATATCACTGAGAGTCAGGAGCTGAATCTTCTGAGGGAGTTTGCTGTTTTGATGACTCTGGTGATGTATACATGGTGATGTGTGTGTGTCTCTATGGTGTCTGCTGTCACTATGGTCTTAATAATATTCTGTCAGGGCTCAGCCAAGCAGCCAGACTCCTCTTCATTAAAGACATCTCTTTCTGCGTCCCCTCACATTGGAATTTCCATTTCAAAGTCTGCTGAGCTTTCAGGTCTCTCCTAGGAAAAATTACACTTTTATTCCCACCTGTTCCATTAGTCCAATCTACAGTGTGAAATGGAGACATAACTGTTGTCAGCTCCTCTGAACACCGGAGAGACTTCGACTGTAGTCATTAGCTGCTGTCTGTAACTGCCCAGCCACTTAATTCAGCCAGTGCTTGTTGTCAGTTAAATAAATAGACTTGGAGCGTGAAGGCGGGCGGTAGATGGAGAGCACTGGAGGGTGTGGCATTTTAATGTTTAACGATGATGATGAGTCTTTTTATAAAAGGTTTATTCTGTCAACCTTTCCCAAGCAGAGAAATGTCGACAGTTCAACTGATTACACAACAGAAGTGTAGACAATCCTGCATTCATCTGAAAAATGTTAAAAACAGAACTTGCATTTTCCCTGAAGCAAAGCAGCAGCAGTATGTTACAGGCAGCAGTCCAGAAAAACAGACTTCCACCCGTTGATGTGCTAAGACATCCTGCTACCCTGATAATCCAGACAGTTAGTCCAATAAACAGGAGAGAATGGATCTGGGATTAGGGATAGCAAAGTAATAGTATCCCTGACTTGGCCATCTTCACCTTGGAGCTGGTGTGTGCCTCAAGTTTTTTTTTTTGTTTTGTTTTGTTTTTTGTGAACCACAGTCGAAGCCCAGCCAACTGGATGTGAGTGTGACAGATAGATGTCAGTCTCTGTTATGTTGTTTTTGTGAAAATCAGTGGTGCTTGCTCTGTTTTGGTCTGCCAAAGGACAAGAGAAAAATCAAAGTCTTTTCTTAACTCAATCTTGGAAATAAACAAAACAATCAGTTACAGTTATATGTAGCAGCTAATCATTATTTTATTGTACATAGGCCTAAAATTCAGCAGCAAGACAAAGGCTGGTTTCTTTGGGTTCATTGTATAATGGTACATGTAGGAAGTGAAGAAAAAGCTGCCTAATCTTTGTATTGACAAACATTGAAAACAATGTATTTCTTGTCTCTTATAATTATCGGTGATGTCTCTGAACTTATATAAAGGAGATGAGAGTCAGTAGTCATTTAATCATTTATAGTTCAAGTAGCATCAATCTTGATAATTTAGTTTTTACTCTTAGTTACTCTTTGTGAAGTTGGAAGCCTATGGTATTTTTTAAGGGTTTCTTAGCAAACCAAAGTTTTATATTTGGCCCCAGCACCTGTAAATAAATGTACATTGTTCATCATCTAGCTTCAAACTAAATGTCTCAAAGGGCGTCTTTTTGATCCGGCTGAGTGCAGGAAGCCTTTTATTAAGTATTCTCGCTTGCCTGATTCTATTGATCATAATGGATGCCTTGGCATAGGGAAAAGCTGTCCTCTCTAGCCCACTGCTCCCTCCACACTTTTGCTGTTTGATTCAAAGTGTGTGATGTGCACTGACAGCAGAGGACGGAGCGGCTTTCTCCCCTCTGTGCACACCGCTTTGTTCGGTAAATCAGAGGAACGCTGAGGGGAAAGGTATTTTGTGGTGAAGGCTATGCATATGTGCTGACAGCATTGTGCCAGTTTGAGTCACGTTAACATATTTACAGTGAGGTTCAAGTGTATGTCCCACTGTAGTCTGTAAGTCATTGCCAACAAGTGTGTGTGTTTCTGCCTCTTTGTTTACATGCAGAAGCAGATAAGCCATAAGTATATTAATCTGCCAGAGGGCTGTAATTGCTAGGAACATTTAAAGCCACTTTGAAAAGCTCAGCTTTAGGAAGTTGATGACTCCTCAAAATGTCTCCATCCAAATAGCTCTGCACCAATCAACGAGGAATGTTGCAACAAATTTTTGAGTTGCTGGATGCACTCAGGTATCTACACCTACACATAAATAGTCACTGAGGCTGTTTACAGGCACATTAATATCAGGGTTTTACAGTATCTTTGTGCACAGTAAAATTCTGTCACAGACAACAGATTACTCTAAAAACAGTATTTATGTTTCTGTTGTCTGTACAGGTGTCTTTGACTTGTGTCACATTAGAGTCATGCTTTCAGTCTGTCTGAAAACAACACCTGCACAGACTACAGAGAGCCTTCAGAAGCCTGGAGCTCATTATATAGTATGTGCTTGTTACACATCACACCTTGAAAATCATGAAAGACTTGACAAGATCCAAAACACTATCGTTCGTCCAAATGTTCTCTATCAGGCCTTTTACCGCCTCCACTTTTTCATTCCGGGCCATGGCCACACACAGAGGATGAGAACCACGCTGACTGACTGGTGTGGTCATGGAAAAATACACAGCCACAGGCTACCCAGGCTACCAGGATCAAGGGCTCAGGGGTGGAATGGTCTGATGACACTGATTTAGGATCAGTTTGCCTTTGCTGAGTCTAAACATCAGCCATCACTGTTACATAACTCTCCTGAGCAGTGTGAACTAGGCTGAGGTTAACCATAAATTAACATATTCTAAAAAAAGAAGGTCCTCGAGGCGATGCTGTCTGCACCACTGAAGCATCCTGGACATGAGAGACGCTGACTCCATTTTCTTCCATTTTGCATTAACTAGGTTGCCTTGTTGATTTTTCTGTTTTTTTTTTTAATACTTGACATTGTTATGGGTTTTGGCTCTCTGTAGGGCAGGTCAGGTGCAGTTTGACAGGAAAATGGAAAATTAACAATCAGTCAGTAGCTGGAGCGCTAGCACTTAGTTTCTGCCAAGATAACAAACAGGCATGTGAGAGTGCCTCTTACTTAGCTCATCCTCTGGGAGTCCCATATTGATCCCATCTGGGTCAGACATCGCTGTCAGTAAAACATATTAATGACACCTAGAGAAAACGTTAACAAGTGAGTGACGAACCCAGATCATTATTTGTTTTGCGGCTGAAATGCACCACACTATGGTATGTATCTGCTGTTTGTGTAGTTTAAAACAAAAACAGGGCTATTTTATAGAGCTTGTTCAAAAACATATTGTATAACTTGCAGACAGTTAATTGTATATAACTCATGAATGTACTGGCATTAATGAAATTAAATGTCAGCAATGCAAACCACTTCAAGTGTGTCTTTTTGTTTTAATGCTTTTTGTTATCAAATCCTTCTTACTTAATGTGCAATATGAGGTTTTCAGTGTTTTCCCAGGTAAGTTTGTATCTGAGTAATTGACCTGTGTATGTGTCTCTGAATCATGTCATATGTTGGAGTGTGGCTGTGCTAATACCTATTTGACAGCAGAGCGAGAGGACACGTGTCTTAGTCATTAAAATGCGGCTTAAACTCAGTCGAAGAACCATGAAAACATGCAATATGTTTTGCAGATGTCAGGGTGTGGCACATTCCCCCTGACCCTGCGCCAGCATTTGTGTGTGAAAATGTTATAAATAACCCAGTATCTTGCTTCACCTCCCATGGAACGCTCTCTCCAGGGCTGTACGAGTGGGCCATTAAACCAACACATAGCAGTCCAGCTAGGCAACAGTCTCAGCTAGAAGCTATTTATTTGGATGGGTCTATTTGTTAGTAAATCCTCTGAAGAACTCTACAGACTGCTGGTGCTGCATGATGGTGGTGTAGGATCTGCAGCCTCTCAAATGGATGGATGGAATGCCAGTTAAGATAAATGGAGGGAGGTTAGCATTGCTGTGACTGCATAATGTTATCATGTCAGAGTCCTGAGGTACATTATAAAGGTTTTCATTTTTTATAGGGAAAAAATTATAATTATAAATATAATTATTGAGACTACTTACTCTAGATATAGCAGCTTTAAAACCATTGTTCCTTAATAGGATAACACTCAGCTGTTACATCCATTTATTGCAGATGTGCTGCTTTGTTGACGCATTCAGTACCTCATCATCATACCCCTAGAACAACTTTCTCTTCTTCCTCTATTTACTGTAGTGTTCTCTCATCATCTTTTTGTTTTTCAGTTTTTGTCTTTATGACTGGAGCATTATAGGAATAGCTGCAGAACATTGTGGTTTTGTCACTTAACATTTACAATTGGTAGCTTGTAATCATAGAGCACTGTAATTACGTTTCAGTCTGGCATTAACATGCATTAAATGGCTAAAATTTCAATGTGTATCTGCATCTCACACATCTCTCCTCTTCTCAGAGCCATCTCTGTACTCCCATAATTTAAGTTATTCATAGTAATGGCGTTCTTTACTGTGGGTTTACTTTATGTTGAAAAAAACGGGTAAAATTAAAGACTACATTTAGTGAAGCCATCCATCAGTTATTAAAACACACATTCACACACCGATGCAAATAAACATACTCAGTCTTAGCAGGTGCAGGCATGTGGGGAGAGAAGATACAACTTTAAGAAACTTGTTGTGCACTCATATACCCACAGATACATGTATACATAGTAAAATGGCATTGGGGAATGACAGAAGAGCTACACCAACCAGCAAATCATATGCAATCTGATATTTAGGTCTAGAAACTCAAATCTATTCTCTGGATGTTCCAGCTTGCAGGGAGCGCTGCTGGAATTGCATTGGCACGCTTTGGCTTCCTCATCCCAGTGTGAATGTGTATGACAGAGGGAGAGCAAGAGAGCAGAATGGAGTAGGCTAAGGGGAGCCAAACAGGCTATTTAGTGGCTCAGTCACATGGGCGTCCACGAGAGGCAGGCAGAGAGGCACACAGAAACACAGACAAGAAAAGCTGTCTCTCAATTCATCTGAAAACACGGAGTCAAGCTGTGAAGATGCTATCACACTCCTGGGTGACACTGGTGTATTTTAGCTGTTACATCAGCTGGTGAGGGAGACACTGAATCATGTTGCACTGGTTACAAATTATAGCCTCCAATCGCTACAACCAGAAAGTCATATTTTACTTGCCCTCTTCATTTGGCCTATCATGAATTGTAATAATAACACATATGTCAAAATGTCTGGAGCTTAAAAATGGTAACGCATCTCTCGAAAATGCCTTGTGGGAGACTCTTGGCTTGTGCAATGGGCAGAGTGTATGCAAGCTGACAGTTCAGGTCGACCATCCAATGGTTTTGTTTAGAATGATTGGTCAGCCTTTTTTGATCCCTGCTGCTGCAACAGATGATGATTTTATTTATTAAAGCAAATCTAGTCCACCAAAATCAAATATAGTAAACAAAAATGAACCTGTTATATTAGCCTGAAAATGTAGATGTGAAATAAAAATGTAAAGTGGTCACATAAATAAAACAGTTGTTCTGTCCAAAGTGTTAATAAAATTAGGAATTACTTATCACTGATATTTATTAACCCCATTTTTTTCTCAACAGCCTTGTTGGTTCTGCTGTAAACATATCTACATCTGCAGTTCCATCATAAATTCTAATGAGTGTGATAGTGTTTATGGTGATAACAGGAATTAATCAGCCTCACTCTTATGTTGTCTGAAGCCATCTCTCTCTTTCATTCGCTCTTTTGTGTACTGTCTTTTCTGCCCCTCCTTCTCACAGTTATTATACTGAGTTATACATCTATAATTATGCATGTTTTTCTGGCCTTCCTGGCAAAAACAGTCCTGACTGCCTTTCTGTATTGCCCACATCCTGTTATTAGACTAAAAATGATTACAACAGAGCAGTTGTATGAATTGCTGTAATGGGATTTTCTGGCTTGCTATGTATAATGTGTGAAGTTTGTATTTTTAGTGTCTTGGCGTAGCACATTTAAGCCTGGACAATGTTAGCCTTGTACAGCCGGAGCCCTATCATGTACTCTCACTTCAGCAAGCTCACAGAAGATTAATTTAAAGTTTGCAGAGCTGTTTTGTATTAGTGTAAATGGAAAACAAAGGCTCTTGTCACCAACTCTATGAGGAGCAACCTTATCAAGCTTAACAAACCTACAGTACATGTGTTTAATTGGTGGTTGCATGTAAATTATTTTAGTTTTGAGCTGGAATTTGACTTTTTTTCAGTTTTAATTTTGACCATATATATATATATATATATGTATATAACATGTATTTTCTGTCTTAATTCATTTTACTGAAATAAAATGCATTAAATCACTCATACTGTATACAGAGCTTTAAAAGGACTTGGTGTCCTTGTAGCTGACATCATTGTTTCCCGCAGTTCCTGTAGCTGTCAGACATCTACTTGTATTTGACACTGTTATTACATAATGTTGCAGTGCTGTATCCACCCTTTGAGATTCATCTTTGTCATGGAGAGCACTAGTGATGCTGAGTAATGGAGGCTCGCTGTCTTAGGGTGACTAACACAATCATCTCTGTCTCTCTTCTCTGCCTCAGATGCTGCTGCTAAGAAAGCCTTCATCACAGAGGTGAGCTCCCATCTGTCCCTGCGAGAATCTGCTCTGTTATCCCCCTTTTTTAGTCCCTTTTTGATTCTCCATACTGATTTCTATTCTTTGGTTTTAGCCATAGTCTAATGACATCCACTAGTCCATGAAGCTTTGAACTGAGAATATTTGTTGATTCATATTCGGCTCAGTTGATCATTTTAGTATTCCTGTCTTTGCTAAGCATTTTGGCCTTAATCCTTATAATTTGGTAAATTACATCCATCTTAGATAGACTACTACACACATAATTCTATAGTTTAATGCCAGTTCAAACAAAAAGCTGAAAGAACATTACTTATAACTGCATGATGAATATTTATGAATAATATCCACTGCAGCTTCCACTGTTTAATATGTTTTTAATAGCACAAACTGTGCTACAGTTTGAGTTTGATTCATTAAGGAAGTTTTGTAAATTAAAGATGCTTAAAAGAGATGAACACCACAAACATCAAAGATTGAATTTGCATTATCATTGTGTCACTTCCCAGTCTTTTAATATTTAAATAGTCAGTGCTAATGAACAGGTGCAACATCCCGCTGTTTCCATAATACAGACATCTGTCTCTGTCTCCGCCTCTCACTCCCTGTGTTATCAGATGCCCTCGTCTTCAGGGCAGCCTGGTCAGGGAAAGAAGATTGGTCACAGAGGGGTGGATGCATCTGGGGAAACTACTTACAAGAAGGTACAACATATTTTTGGTCCCAAACATATGAAGATCTGTGAGTTGATTTTGCATATGAAGACATTATGTTTTTGAGATCAGAGTACAAAATGATGTTTTTTTTGCCAGCGTAATTTGTCACTGAATGTGCCATTTCATGATGTTACTAGACTTTACTGGACCCTCTGTAATTTTATTTATATTGAAAAAAAATGAATGTTTTCAGCCTTTGATTGTCTGATGATTGTGAGGGGGCAAATATTTTACTCACCACGTTTCGCTCTGTCTTCCTCACCCACCTCTGCAGACCACATCCTCAGCCTTGAAAGGTGCCATCCAGCTGGGCATCGGTTACACGGTGGGAAACCTGAGCTCCAAGCCCGAGAGGGATGTGTTGATGCAGGACTTCTATGTGGTGGAGAGCATCTTTTTCCCCAGGTCTGTTCTGTAGACAAACATGCCCCAAAACACTGTTGTGCATTTCAGTGGGAATTAAATGGCATTAATGTGTACATATTGAGCTGGAGTGGATATGTATGATGACTTTTTGTTTATAACCTAGCTGTTGTATGATCACTGGAGAAAAATACGAACCTCATCATTTTATATGTTTTTGTTCCATACTCAAGTGAAGGCAGCAATCTCACTCCAGCCCACCATTTCCCGGACTTCCGCTTTAAAACATACGCTCCCGTTGCTTTCCGCTACTTCAGAGAACTGTTTGGCATCAGGCCAGATGACTACCTGGTAAGAGTTAGCTTTTTATTTACTCATTGTTTTACCAATGTGGTAAGAAACTACATGATATGAGGTGAAATTAATTCATTCACTTTTCAGGTTCTGCTAGTAAATATGCTAAAAACCTCAAATATAGTAACATATCAACTCAAACACCTGTTTTGGTGTCAGAGAGCAACAAAAATTGATTGGTGGTGAAGTGGAAGGAAGGAAAGAGCAGGAAATGATGATTGACAACAGAAAATAAACATGCAGAAAGATCGAAAAGCAGAAGGTGCTCAATAAAGATGAGTCTGTAGAGGACTAGTGAGATAGGAGAGAGCTGAGTGAAAGAATAAGGGAGATAAACTATGGGATGGCACAAGAGAGGGCAAAGGGGGGAACAGAATATGAGTGAGTAGAGGGAAGGAAAGTCTGCATCGTCTTTCTTCATCAACCCTAAGGCTGCATAGTCAGTGTTTGTGCATGTCCCGTGTGCTCTCATTAACTTAGTCTACGAGAATCACTTTTAACACACAGCTTTTAAGGTGAACCTGAATCTCGGAGTGGAGTTCATGCTTTCTACCTGAGTTTGAATGCAGACTGGCCACCAAGCCCATTTAAACATTTCCCTCTTCCTTATGTTCGTCTGTGTTTTGATGTGACAAAAAGGTATAACATTTATTGTCAGCCTTTTTTTTGAAAACAAAGCCATTAACCGATGATAGGTGGGGGCAGCTTTACCTCTTATAAAAAAGACGCTGGTTATTACTTGCTTTTAGGCTGTGGAGATAAAGGGAGATAATGGGTTGATTAGCAGAGCTAAAGCCAAGCTACATAACATCGGCAGCAGTCTGATGGAGGAGGAGTCTAATTTAAAGCTATCATTATTTGACATCTTAATGTGCATGTGCTCCTCTGTTCTATTGTTCTTCCTCACTCCTTTTGCTTCTCACTCCCCCACAGGCTATTTCATGTTTATTTTCTGCATATAATTCTGCCAGAATGTGAATTTATGTGTCTCTGCATATGCCTACATGCTTTGTCTGCTTCTATTTGTTTTATCGCATTGATCTTGGGCTGTATTTCATAATAAATGTTTTATTTCAGCATGCTGTGTTTGATAACCAGTGGTTTTGAAATTATGTCATTTTATATCAAAGAGGGCTGTAGTCATAATATCATACCTAATAATATGCAAGAAGTTATGAATTATGAACCCCCCCACCCCCACTCACCGCCACCACGCCACCCAAATCTCCACAGCTTTCTTCCTGCCATAAAAATGACCCAGCCTGCTAATGACATTTACATTTTTACTAGTAAATAAAGTTAATCTGCATAATACAGATCAAGCTGTTTATGTGGATTCCTCTGAGAACTATTTGTTATATATTTTCTACAGAGAAAAAACTAAATATGCCCCTAAACATTACATTACACTGTAAGAGCCTATTTTTGAGCTGTTCTTTTGTTCTTTCTTTTCTAAATTAGATTCCGATAAATAAATCATAAATAATGAGCACAGACAGGTTTCCTGGAAAAGGCAGGAAAAGTTGGTGTTCTATTGTTCCTTAAATAACAAAACAATGCAAGAGACCGAGAGGTATGCCTGCCCATGGGAGCATCTTTTGTGTGTGACGTCAAACTGGATTGCTTTATGTGGAACAGATTTCCAGACACTAGACTCTATACGCTCAGATGGTAGTTTGTTAGGTTGAAAGTATGATATTAATATTTTTTTGGATTAAGGAAATCAAAAAATACTCTGTAAATAGCACAATTTTTTGACATTGTCACGTTTCATACAAGCATGTAGGGTTTTGTATAAATGTTGTAATTAAGGAGCACTGGCAAATCCCCAGTGTCTAATCTTATTTTTTCCTAATTTTGATTTCTGTTTCTTTGTGCGTCTCTGTGTGCGTTTGCAGTACTCTCTCTGTAATGAGCCCCTGATTGAGCTGTCCAATCCAGGAGCGAGTGGCTCGGTCTTTTACCTTACGAAGGATGACGAGTTCATCATCAAGACTGTAATGCACAAGGAGGCTGAATTCTTACAGAAACTGTTGCCTGGATATTACATGGTAAATACAGACTGTGTTTGTGTGTGTGTGTGCGTGTGTGTGTGCGTGCGTGTGCGTGCGTGCGATTGGGAATGAGATACACTTTGACAGGTTATCTAAAATGTGAATAATTTGAAAAAGCTTCTCAACAGAGTAGAAACACCATGGCAGAGTGTTATGTTAAAGTTAGATTAAACCAAATGCTGTATCAGAAGAGCTGCCACTACATTTCAGCTGTATTGACATTTAAAATATTTTTTACTAGGTCTTGGCAAATAATATTGCTCATAGAACATAGATTCATACACTGGGGGGAAGAGGCCAATGCACACATGCCTCGCCCACACTTTTACTTAAATGCTAAGCTCTCCTAATGTTCTTATTACAGTGATATTTTTTTAGATCTCAGCTTTATGTAAAACCCCGGAAATCTCTCCTCCAAGTGTCACGTCCTTTTCATATAAAGCAAACATAACAGCTCCATCATCTCTGAATCCTCAGGCCATGCAGTTTCATAAGAGACTGGCCTCTGTTTTCAGTAGCTGGATGTACTGTACTTAAGCCTAACAGAGCATGACTTGCACCAACAGTGCCCCCTTCTCTGCAGTCTGCAGGCTCATTCTGAATGAACTTAACCAGCAATAGCGCCATGTATGTCCATGATACTGATCCACCCTCACGAGGCTTGCGGCCATCAGCCTTGTGTTTATTCATGTGCTGGCAGCCATGGCCAAAGACTACAGCAGGAATCTATTTCATCATTTTGGGACATTAAAGGCTCAGCACATTTACCGTGACCTTTTCCATCGTTTGGTTTGTACTCTGGAGCATTTTTGTAGGTGTAATTGGTCTAATAAAGCTTTTTAATTAAAGTACAGAGATTCATGCTTAAGAAAGATGGCTGTAACCTGAGGTCAGAGCAAGTGGACTGAGGAAAATAGAGAAAAACCTATTAGAGTGGCAAATCAAACCTATGCCAAGGCAAACAAAAGCACAAAAAAACACATATAGGTGGACACAGATTTATAGACTCGCAGAAACAACAATCTAGAGATGTAGTGAGTGAAATAACAGCAAGACTGTGTACGATCAGATCTGTTTGCAGCTAAGAGAAAACGGACAACACGCAGGCAGTCATGGTGCACTTGTCGTCCACAGCTGACTGGCTGATGGTGGTGGACTGGGCGAGGAGTCTGGCTCTTGGTAGTGTGGAGATCAATCCACTGCTGCCATTTCTCTCCTTTCTTTGTATTTGCCCTTCTCACTTGTCATTATATTCCTGCTGCTATGGTGTAATTTTTTTTTCATCTCTCACTCTGACGCGTGTTTTAATTTAACCTTTCTCCTGCCTTCTTTCCTGCTCATTTTTGTTTTCCACCTCCCTGCTCTCCCTCACGTGTCGGTTTTGTTCTGCCCTCTTAACACTGACAGAAGGGTCATGTGTTGCTGACGGCACAGTGTGTTCTTTCTCTCTTTCTCCATCTTTTTGCTGCTCTCTCTAGCAGTGGCTCTCAGCTGAAGGACATTCACCAAGCGCCTCACAAATGCTGAGCCTTTTATCTACAGTTCCATATTCACCCTTCATCTCTGTTCTTCTTTCTTCCTCCTCTTGTAGCAATTTCTACTCCTGGATTCTGTGCATTATTACTGTATGGACCACAGTGCTCTCTTTCGCTCGCTCCTGCTCTCATTTCTCTAATGGGACTAAGCTGGCTCAGATCCCAGGGTCAAAGCAGGTTTTTAACTGAACACCCATCCTGACTAACCTCATTTGGTTGGATTGACTACTGAAATATTCAGCACAGATTGGTGATAAAGGAGAGAGCCTTGTATTAAGGCAATGGAAAAAATGGAAAAAATACTCTTTTAAACATTCATCGATGTTTATCTTAGCTTTGTTATTGCATTTGGACAGACTGGACAGAATTGTTATTACACTTTAAGTCTGATGGTCATTTATCTTACAGTAGCACTGTGAGAACAGTCGTGATTTGTGATTTGTGCTCTGTGTTATTTAATCGATTCTGGTGCAACCACGTGATAAATGTGTAGTCACATTGTGTCTACACTAAATTAGCTTTTTGCAGAACACTATTTATTGAAACTATTTATTGCTCATGTATTTTAAATCCCGTGAAGTGAAAAATGCCTCTTTTGTGTTGTTACCTTGTTACCTTGAGTTCTTGGGTTTTGTGTTGCATGCCAAAAAATTCCACATGCTTTCTATCAAAACCTCAATCTTCCTGTTCCTGAAAAAAGCCACAAGCAATTTTTTTTGTCACATCTCTCCCTCAGGTAAAAACCTAATATTTTAAAATGTGATTGTATTGGTGATCCATCAGTCTCCCCTCATAAATCTCAGTAAAATTCCCCCTTCCGTTGTTTCGTCCTGCCTCAGCATCCTGTCACAGCACAGCAACACATAAAACCTTTAAAGATTTTTTTACCTCTCCCTCTTTTATTTTACTCTTCTCCAGAACTTGAATCAGAACCCTCGTACTTTGCTGCCCAAGTTCTTCGGCCTGTACTGTGTCCAGTCAGGCGGGAAGAACATCCGCATGGTGGTGATGAACAATGTCCTGCCCCGTGTGGTTCGCATGCACCTCAAATACGACCTGAAGGGCTCCACCTACAAGAGGAGAGCATCCAAGAAGGAGAGGGAGAAGGCCAAACCCACTTTCAAAGATCTGGACTTCATGCAAGACCTGCAAGATGGACTGATGCTGGACCAGGACACTTACAATGCGTTGGTGAAAACCCTTCAGAGAGACTGCTTGGTAAGACGGAGAGGAGAGAATACAGTACAGCCGCTACATGAAGACTGTCCACTCGCTGCACTTCTTTTGTTCTGTTAGATAGACACAAGAGAGATGTGGCAGAATAGAGGGAGGACAAGCTTAGCAAGTTTACTGATTCTGAAGGAGGATCCATACAATACCTTAATCAATAGTCTTCAGAGAGAGGGGAGATCCTAGGCAGTAACTGTTAGAGGGAGGTTTGGAAGTCATAAAGTGATGCTACAATGCCACGATGTAAAGCAAGAGAAAAAGTAACATTAAGTCACGTGAAGAAAATGAAGAAGAGTTAGAAAGAACAGGATACTCGTGCTGCCCTGATCAATAAGAGAGGATCATGGATGGCAGAGGAAGATGGGAGAGGAGAGGAAAGAAAGAGAAAACTCCTTTTTATGAGAGTATTTGGTGTTCCCAGCATACCATAAATTAGATCTTTGTTATGAGCAAGAGATTTAACAAGGTGTCTGGTCTGGTAGCAGGCCTGGCCTTTCTCTTATAAATCACTGTCTGATGTTTACTTTTATCGAGCGGGTGCTTTGGAGGGAGTGTATACTCACACACTAACCATCTTATACATTGTTGTTATTGCGTGCTTGCTTGTCCGTCACTGTGTCACATCCATGGCATTACAGAGTTATAGGTCTCATTCTGTCTGGTGCCAACACTGTTAGACACATCAGACACAAGCTTTTATCCAGATTTATATGTCCCCCATCTGTTAGTTACTGCACCATAATATCTGCTCATTTGCTCAGGTGCTGGAAAGTTTTAAGATTATGGACTACAGCCTGCTGCTCGGGGTTCACAACATGGACCAGGCGGAGAGGGAGAGGCAGATGGAGGGCTCCCAGGGCGGCAGTGATGAGAAGAGGCCTGTGGCCCAGCAGAAGGCCTTGTACTCCACAGCCATGGAGTCCATCCAGGGAGGAGCCACTTGTGGAGGGTCCATTGACACTGATGAGACGTGAGTTTAGCCAGAGACAGAAGAGTTTGGTGAAAAATGTCCCACATGTCCACTTCCACACCATAATAATTTCCATTTCAGTTTTATTGTCTTTTCATTTCAGGATGGGTGGTATCCCAGCTGTTAATGGGAAAGGAGAGAGACTTCTTCTCTACATTGGAATCATCGACATCCTGCAGTCCTACAGGTGATCAACACAAAAATGGTGACTCTGTGGCTATAAGTCAAATAAATGCATGTACATTCTGTGCATACACAGTTTGTTAAACTTCTCATTGTTTCTGCAGGCTAATCAAAAAACTGGAGCACACATGGAAAGCACTGGTTCATGACGGGGTGAGTTTATAAATAGCAAATCTGCTGGAGGAGCAGGAGATATAATGCATACACAGGCATTCAGCAAAAGTACTTTGGTACTTCATGAATATCATTTTGTGTCATCATCATCATACCATTCAGATATTATTGACATGTGTGGCTTTAGAGTGCACAACTGTTACATGTAGCTTATACCACATTTGATGAGCTGTAGCCTCATGCTTTATTTGTCAGCAAACCTTTGTGTCTGTGAGGTGCAGGTTGTCAGTTCTGGCACCTCTCCTGTCTCGTCTGTGCATCTCTTGTCTCTTCCTGTGAATATTTTCCTGGTTTGCTAGCTCAGCCCTTCACAAGGTTGTGGAAGAAGTCACAACAAGCAGGTCCTTTTAGAAATAATGATGCCTGTGGGCGTGTTTGAGTATCTCACCTTATTAGAATCCAGCTTCAGGTGTGGGTTGCTTAAAATTTCAATTATTAGCCTGTCACCAGTCACATAAATCTTTTGTGGAGCAAATATTTGAATATTACTGTATATTCCTATGTTCTTCCTCATGAAGATTAGGAGTAAATCACCTTTGTTAGCAGTCAGCGTTTGTCAAAGATATTGAGTAAAACAGGTTCGAAAGTGTTGAATCTAATCAGTTTCTGTGTCGTAAAAAAAACAAATGCTTTTAATATTTTATTTGTGCTGGTTGAGTGTGTGGGCATCAAAATGCAGCATTAAATATTTTAATATCAATAAATCATGACCACATTCATTTACAGACATAAGTTCACTTCACAAACAAATAAGACCAGAGCCATGAGGACTGGCAGATCCTACTAGCCTACACATTGTGTCCTGCCAGGTTTGATTCCAGTGGAAAATTGCCACAGTAAATCACTTATTGACTCGAGTGATTTTGATGAACAGCACAAAACAGAAAGACAAGGTCACTCTTGAATAAATGTTGCTAAAGCTTTCAAAGCAAAGAAGCAAAAGGATGACTGAAAAATTATTGTCCAAGCTATCACGTCCTGTCAATGCAATATTTAACTGTATTGTACACTGTCTGACTGACTGATATAAAATTGACTTTGTTGCTGTGACTTTTGTAGATATATGGAGTTTGATTGACAGTGTATACTCTCAGGAGTGGCATGAATGCTCTTACTTTCTCTGTTCGATTACCTGGAGATCACACAGCTCTGAGGCACCTCAAACCTTTTCATTCTCTTGGGATTTTACTCTGTACAACATCAGCAGTCTGCTGTCACGACAGAATCTGCCCTATCGATCTCTCCCTCCTCACTCCACTCTCCTTGTGTTAAACACGCTCGTACACAAGATTTGTGTGTGGGAGAGAAAGCGACCCAGTAACAGCCTCCTGTGCGTCACTGCTGATGATGATAATGGATGTTCCACACTCTCTCTGTGTTACATACAGTTGGCTTAGATATGTGATGTCAAAGATGTTACTCATAGTGAGCTGCAGTGCAAAAAGATATTAATAACTGTAGAGAAGAGCTGCTGTCCCTTCACCTCCTCATTCTACTCCACACTTGCTTTTCTCCATCAGTCTAAACCAAACACCAAGTGTCATCTGTCAGTCTGCTGGCACCATGATCTCAATCTGCTGCATTATAAATAATGAAGAGATGTGTCTATAGCCTGGTCTGACTGTGTCCCTGTTGTTTGTGTTGCTCTGTTGTTGCTCTGTCTGGTGATTTGACCCAGAGAAAAGAATTACTGAAATGGGACACTGGGGAACTGACAGACAGTTTAAGCTACTTTAGGCACCGGGTTGATCATTTTATCCATGCGCTCTTTGTCTCATTAATCTCTCCATCTCTCCCTCAGGACACTGTATCGGTCCACCGGCCTGGATTCTATGCTGATAGGTTCTTCAAATTCATGAGCAATACGGTTTTCAAGAAGAGTTCCTGTGAGTTCAGTTTATGTCAAGACACTGCCTTACATAGTCAAATGGAGCTGTGCGGGCAGAGGCACAGACACAGATGGCAGATGCCATGCCTAACTGCCTTATTATGTGTTTCATTCTTGTGCAGCTTTTTTAACTTTAAGTTTTTAAACAGTAGAACACACAGACTTTAAAATACATTGTGATTTCCTGCAGAATCTTCAACAAACATCCACTAGAGAAGGTTTTGTTGGATAAAAGATGTAATTAGCTAAAAGTAGACTTTTTATTCAAAGAGCACAACATACAGTACCTTTTTTCACGTTTTCTCAAGTTAATGTGTCATCGTCCATCGTTTCTCAGCCCTGAAGTCATCTCCATCTAAGAAGGGCCGTGTGTCGTTGACTGTGCCTAAGTGTGCTGGTCCTGGTGCAGCCTGGTCAGCCAGCCAGCTGCCTTCTGAAAGAGACGAGAACATCTACGATCTCAGAGGAGCTCGCAGCTTCCCAACACTGGAGGATGAGGGTACATGACAACTGTACATAGTGTGCAATGTAGTGCAATGCATCTTCCTAGCCATCAGTTAACTGATGTGGCTTGTTGCCATGGGAAACAAAGGAAAGCACTTTTGAAGACATAAAATAAGAAAAGAAAATTATGAAGCTCTAGCTCCCTCAAAGATTAATATTGATGGGTTTGTTTGTTTCTCCACCAGGACGACCAGATCTTCTTCCATGTACTCCTCCATCATTTGAAGAAGCCACCACTGCGTCAATCGCTACGACTCTCTCCTCCACAACTTCTCTGTCAATCCCTGAGAGATCCCCATCAGACACAGCAGAGCACCCCCGCTACAGGTGAAAACATTCGATCTAGTATTTAGTAATATTGTTTTGTATTAAACACAATATATTGACAGTCCCACTTGGCTAACAAGCAATGTTCTCTTTCATTTATCACTGTTTTTATTTTGTGTTAACAGGTCTTGTTTCCACAATATTGCATCCTTCTTTTGTTGAGTCAATCTGACTAAAAACCCCTTAAAAGCCCCATTATGGTGTCAGTAGTTACTCACATGAACATTTTAACAATCACAGCTGCTTTATGGAGTATTTGCTGCAGTACACATACACGCCTTGCACTGACACTGTGTCCTCTGTCTCTAGGAGGCACACCCAGTCTCTCAGCCATGACACGAGGTGAGTGAGGACCCTGGGTACTGTTTTCACTTCATAAACCTTTTTTTTAAACAGGATTAACTCAGCTGTTTTTATAATGCTTTGAGGCTTGCAAACGCTGTGTTTTCACAGCATTACACATGGCAGGGTGTGGTGGGAGGGTAGAAGAGAAATGTGAGGTCAGCCTGTTGGTCGTTGTGGCTATATGAGTAGGCCCATTCTTCTTGAAGCTAAAGTGTGGTTGTGGGTGTTTTTTACACATCATTTATTGTGTGTGTGTGTGTGTGTTTGTCTTTCAGGACCCAAGAGGAGCTGCGTGTGCGTGAGGAGGATCAGCAGACCATCACTGTGGAAGTGGAGTTGAAGAGACACGACAGTGAACCCACCATCTCCATCCCACAGCCCTCGCCTGATACCAGGTACAACAGACTCCATGTAGAGCCATGGACGTTTGAGTGGTCCAACTTCAACTTAGCTTTAACAAATTGTTTAAAAGTTTTTTGGATTTTTAGATTTTTTGGATTTTTAGAAAGCATCAAGTACTTCACAAGAAAAAAACCAAACAACACCATTTATTTAACTCACTCCCAGCTATGCAACTTTCCATTATTCCAACATACATCAAAGAGGCACTACATAATAAAAATGAGGCACACAGCTCTGTGCCCTTTTCACAGCCATGTAAACAAAGACAAAAAGCATCAGCTCCCAGTAAGCATATGACCCCAATAGATAATAAATAAGCTGCAGAGCTGCAATGAGTCCTCCATGACCCCAATCATTAATATGAGTCAGTTTGACACAGCACTATAAATAACTTGTTGCCAGTGTCTCACCTGGGCTCAGCCAGCTGTCAGATTAGCACACCTCACCTGTGTCATACACACACAGTTCTAACATGGTACATAGATAAACACTGAAAGCAGCTTGACCCCCTTGTTTCAGTATGACCAAGGTTTTCGAGATAAATATTGCAGGCACTAAGGAGAGCAGGCGTCTCCTCTACGCCTCTACATGTATTGCACTATAATTAGGTCATGAGAGTGTGCACACATGCATATAAATTTGTGCAGCATGTGAGTTTATTTTTTTAAAATGGGGTAACAGTGCAATGCAGAGATGGGGCCAAAAGAGCTCTGACATAGGGGAACCAGCCAGTAGAAGTAGGGCAGTGGGGCGGGAAGCCTGTGGGCCTGAGGCTGCTCCCACAAAGCTGGAATGACCTGACACTTTGCCAAGCTTTGTATAACCCAGTTTTTAATTAGTAAATGTTTAGAGTTTAGGCATTTTAGCTTTATATGAAAATAGAACTACATTTGAATAATAAAATAGCAGGAGAAACATAACTCTGGAAAACACATCATCACACTCTAAACAGCAGAAGCAGACAGGTGATGTGATGCGCTGGCAGTGGGGCTCATGTTTATGCTGAGGTGGGGTCAGTGAGGATCATTGTGTGTGGTTGCCAAGCGGAACCAATTGAAAAATTGTGTCTGATGCTGAAAAGGCAGTGGCTAGACATATGGCCTGGGGGTCTGGAAGGCGCTGGCAGGAGAAGAGAAGCGGGGCAGTGAGAGCAGCTGAGACAGTGACAGGACTCAATTAACCATCTGATTCTGCTGAGCTGTCCCTAATTCACCTGCATCTGTAGAAGTGGTTATATTGGAGAGTGAAGAGGGTGATGAAGCAGAGAAAAGGGAAAGGGGCAGTTGACTGGAAGACGAGGTGAGTAGACAAAGCAATGTGTGAAGAAAGGGAGAGAAGAAACAGTAGATCTGGAAAAGATAGAGAAATAACATAATCAGCACTAAAAGCTGGGAAGCTTGATAATACCTCCTATATATTGTGTAGGGTGGGTTTATAAAGATATATCTAGATGAAATGGGAGATGGGATGAAAAAGACATTCTGCATGGCAACCAGCATCTTACCACACTCATTTATTCATTTATCCAGTCAGTTCCTTCTCTGAGATGCCAGCTTGGATTTTGTGCATCAGTAGCCAACTGCTGTGGTTTTTTTCTCTAGTGGAGCTAAGCTCAAACACAGAAGCTGAGATCACAATGTGGATGTGCCTAAATCCTTTCTAATAGCTGATGATCTGGCCAGGAACAATGAAGGATTGTGGCAGTACACAACCAGCTAGTAAATCTTTGAGCTTAAGCAGCTAAACCAGAAGCACCCACACACACAGCTGTTGAATTTTCTCTGATAGCTCGGTCCTGTTTCTCTAGGTAGCTGCAGGAAAGTGGCTTGTGGCAAGTGACCCAATTAATGGCTCTTTTTGTTGGCACCTGCTCTGTGTGTAGCCAGGTGGTTTCCTTTGTTCCTTAACTATATGGAGCTTTTGTAAGAATGACTTATATCATAATATTATAAAAGTAGCCAACAAAAAAGACAAAGGAGAATTGATGGGGATATGCAGAGAAACAGACATGAGGATATTGCACCTGGTAAAAGGCACAGGTGTAGCAGCAGCAGTGGTTGTGATGTACAAAAGGTTTAATTCAATCACATAGGCATGATACACAGTTACAGTTTGGCAGGTTATTGTAATTTCTGATGTCCATCTTGACTGAACAACTACAGGAGTATTTACATCCATGGGTATATTGCAAACAGTAATTGCTTATAACTAATTCTGCTACTTCTAATGGCCCCAGTTTGTCTTGGTCTTGTTTTGCAAGTACCCAACAGTGTCAGACCTTGAAAACTGCTGCTCCACCCTAATTGTAAACAGTCCTACTTCTGCCTTTCCACAGAGACGTTCATGACGCAGCAGGTGCTGGGGCTCCTGATGCTGCAGCAGCACCCTCAAGCTCTCCATCAGCTCCTGAAGTAGACTTCCTCTTCTCCCCTGCTGCAGCCACTCCCTCCTCTCCTGGGGCAGTTGAAGAAGCCCTGTCCAGTCCAAAAGTAGTGGTGGTAGAGGCTGACAGTGCCAGCCAGGTGTCTGGGTCAGGGTGCACCAGCCAGGCTTCAGTCGATGATGACGATGACGTGCCAATCACAGATATCTACTTTGTAAGGGAAATCCCCTTACACACTCACACATAAACACACGTGTCCTCACACATTCACATGCTTTTAGAAACTGTTCCTGAGAAGACATCTCAGATTAGGACCAACACTCACTTTTCATTTTTTTGAGTTTGACATATTTGTGTAATCACAAAATTATAATTTAAATGTAGTCAGTTTTGGTGTATTTATACTTGTAAAGTCAAAAGACTGCGATGTGTGATGCTCTCCTACAGAGATGTTGACACAAGGACTACAGAAAGCAGGTGAAAACTCAGGCTGGTAGGGAAATAAGAGTTTGTGCAGTTACTGCTTGCAGTGTGTGATGCATTCATTCAAAGTAAAGTTTGACATTTTGGAGACTATACTTATTTGCTTGAGATAAATGAGAAGATGAATACCTAGTTCCTGTCTTAAGCAAATCTAACTGGTACTTGCTGTAGCTTCATATTTATGTCGCATAGACATGAGAGCGATATCAGTCCTGTTATCCAACACTCAGCATAAAAAACAAATAAGTGTATTTCCCCAAATGTTGATCTCTTCCCTTAAACACAGTGTATTGCAGTGTGCATTAAGATTTGTGTTTGCTTAATGATAATTGCATGTGGTGTCTTCACTGTGAGTCACAGACACACTCAATAGCTCATTTTATCGACATAACAGCTGAAACTCTTGTAGTTCGTGTGTTAAATTTGCAGGATTGTCTTACTAAAATCAAACGGCTACCATCTGCTCGTGTTGTCTTGGCAGGTCTAAATGTGCCCAGAAGCACAGCTATAAATTAATGTATGTGGTGGAGCATGAAGCCAGTGATCAAAGCTACAGATAGGAACGCTCCCACCAGGTCGCAGACCTACTGGGTGTCCCTAGCTCAGAAATCAAACGCCCTGTAATATAGCATGAGGCATCCTGATGGCTAACAGATTAGTCAGGGAAATCCCTCAGTTATTTAACAATCTGACCAGCTCTGGCTGTTGCCCAGTTTATGCTTCAAAAGGAGGAGATACACTCCCTGTACACAGCAGCAGCAGGGGTCTGCAGCACTGCATGAGTCAAAGTGACACTCTGCCCATCATGAAGTGTAACTACAGAAACACACCCCAGGCAGTGTGATCACAAGTCGCCTCCGTGGAGTGGCCAAGCCTGCTATTAACATCCAGACTTAACTGTGAAAACCACACAGTCATATATTAAACCAATACACTCATATTAGCCATCCGGCAGCTCAGTCAGCCAACTCACCATCTGATCATCTTTTGTGCTTGCCGTCTTTTTCTGCTATCTCCGCCATCCATCGTCATTTCCCCGCTGTGACATCCCACACAGATCAGATTCCTGCTTTTTCCACTGATGATGCCTCAGGTGCTGGTTCACACAATTCACATAGAAGAGCAGGACCCACTGGACAGAAATGTTATCATTATCCCTTCTATTTCACTGAGATTGTACCTTGTAAGTAGTTTCAGCTAACAGAAGCACCTTTTCCTCTTAGGGCTATAAAAAAATCTCTGTATTATAGTGGACAGTGGCTCACAACAGTATTTTCTGAGCTAGAAATCTATGGCTCATATAATTGCTGTTGGTACATTAAAGTCAATTATAGTCTTCAAGGTTCCAATACTGAAAAAACTGGCTGAAAACAGTAAAATAATAAGTCAACCTTGTGTAAATCTGTAAATTTTCTTTCTGTTATTATTGCTTTTGCACAGTTACAATCATAGGGCTGGCTAGCTTAAGTATAAAAAAAGCCCAATTTAAGTCCTCACCACTCAAAATAAATTTAATTTCTATGAGAGTTTATATAACATAACAAAGATGTTGTCACATGTAGACTTGTTTGGTGTAGAGATGAGCAGCTAGTTTGCGTTAAAGGACCATGTTTTGATACAAGAGCTGTGGCATTTGAGATCGTGTAGGTCCTTGGAGAGAATGCAGCATCATATACAGTAATTGTGAGATTAGAGTCACTGCTCAAGATACTGTGGGAGACAAGTGTGTGTCGTCACTTCCCAGGTCCTAAGTGACCCGCTCTGCTCTCCTTCACCTCTCTGCTCCTCCATATCACAATGTTTTCTTTTAGTCAGCTCTCCTTCATCTTCACTTTCTCTTCTCCGTTCCATGCTTTGTTCTCTCATTTTACCCTTTGTTGTAAATAGCTCTCGTCCATCTAGTCCTAAATCTAGTCCTTTCTTTATCCTTTCTATGCTGTCCCTCTGCTTTTTCTCAGTCCTGCAATTGTACTTTGATTCACCACATAAGTGGTGAGATGCGTATTTTTTTGGAAGAGGGAGAGGACTTGTGAATCCGTTGACTGATCTAGTGTATTTCTGCTGGATTTCACACATTCAAATCAACCTTTTCCATTTTCACCTCAGCATGCTGCTTTTTGTCATTATTTCACCTTTCCCCGCTTCTCTGTTTGTCATATCTCTGTTTATTTGTCCATGCATCATGTGCCCCTGTTGTTGTCAGTTTCCTGATGGGAGGACCTGTGTGGTCCCTCCTCTCCAGCAGAGGAGGAAATGGCAGACCACTTGGCCAGTAAGTACGAAGTGAGATGGTAGGATAAGTGGTTGCTGTCCTGGCAGTAGACTAGATTAGTCCTGTGTACGTTGCCATTTGATTACAGTATTGAGAGGAAACAAGATTTCCTGGAGTGTGCCACTGGAGCAACAGCTTGTCATAATTTAAGTGATTTATCTGCTGCAGGTGTTTTTGTGATTGTGTTGAAACTAAAAAAACAATGCCTATACTCCACATAGAGAAGCCAAAGATGTGTTGGAGGCAGGTAAACATAAGACAGGAAGCTTCTTCTCTGACAGCATCTTTGTTTTACATTTGTTTCCTCACTCACTCACAGCCTGCCTCATTCCTCTTTGCCTGTTACCAGTAGTGGCTTAGTGCCAATGTGCTGAGCTGTTTGTGTAAATATATGTGGATGTGTGCGTGTGTGTGTGTGTGTGTGTGACATGAGCCCACACCACCTTCACCTCTGTCACAAATGGCTGTGTCGCAGCTGCTTCCCTCTCTTAAAGGGCAGGTAACTACAGTCACAAGGAACCTACTCAAGCTTTCAGAGACACAATACAAGAAGCACTTTTGATTGTTGGAAGAGAATTTAAAAAACATCCTCTGCTTGTTTTTTGCTTTGGCTGAGGATACTTTCTGTGTCTGACTGTCCTGGCATCGTGGCTCTCTTCCCATTCCCACCTGCTTCTTCCCACTTCTCTGCGTCCCTGATTGGCTGATGCAGCGACTCATCCCTTGCTCTGCTTACTTCACCTTGCTTCCCAGGAGCTAGAACACATAGCAAAAACACTATGATAAACACCCATCACACTTACAGCATTCTTCTGTACCCATATAACCTGTTATTTGCCAGTACTAACATCTTTGTTCAGGTATGCTGACTGCTGAAAGGATTAATGTTTTAAACACTTAGCTACTCAGTATGTCAGACTCACACTTTCCAATGTGTCTCAGCAACATTTCTTCCTTTATGCATCCCTAATCTTCATTTCCTGTCTTGTCTCCTCTTCTCCTGTGTCTTTCTCTCCTGCCTGCCCCTCCTGCTTGTCTCTGGGCCTCTGGCCTTTCCTCTGTCCCTCTGGCCCCCTCTGCTGTGGTGGGTGTATAAAAACAGCCTCCAGAGGACAGGACCTGGGTGTACTCTCCGCTACACTATGGCTCAGAGTCTAAGGCCTTGCCAGATGGGGATTGGGAAAGAGAGACAGTAAGTGAGAAGCGTCAGACTAAAATATACAGCACAGGAGAATTCCTTCAACAAGGAATAAAATCAGTTTGAGGCTCTATTGTGTTTGGTGGTGATAGTTCATCTAGGATAGCAGATAGCAGACAGGATGAGCAGTAAATGTAGACAAAGCAAACATCAGAAGTCCATCACTGTTCTAAGAGTAGGGTTGGTCTGTGTCCAGAAACCCACCCATCCATTACAGCACTCATTTATAGGTGAGTGGAAATGGTCACTGAGTGCCTGCATGACCATTTAGTCCACGGCCCACCATCATGTGTCCCTCCAACAACAAGCTGCTCAGTATTTACTCCACCACGTTACTGTGTCGGCCCTCATAAAGCTCATGCATCACCACGCTCCCACGGTTCATGATTAAACTTATACAATAGTTTAACCAAATGACTGAGGTGTTTAAATCAATTCATTATATTCTTTTTATGCTTTTATGGCAGATAAATCTGACAAAATTAGACAAACTGAAAAAAATGTGGATTCACAATGGAAATGGTATGACTTGGCTCTTACTCTTGTCCTTTAGAGGTTTTATATGAGGTTGTCCTTGGCAGACGGCTTGTCTGCTTTGTTCACTGTGTAAACATTTGCCCACATGGCACTATATGCCATTCTCTTCCAACTCATTTTGTTTTCCATCTTCTCACACTAGACATACCATTACAGGGGATGTCCCAGTCAAGTTACTTTTTCATATATGACAAAATCTATAAAAATATCAAAAAAGTCTCCAAAACCTATTGTGACGTGATTTTTAAAACAGTAGCCTGTCTGCACTTTTACACCATGTCCAGCCCGATGAGCTAAAATACAGTGTGCTCATGGTGGGATTAGAATTATGTAGCACCTACAGCTCAATTACTTGAGAGCATTGAGAGAGAGATTGTTGTAGCCCTCAAGACACGACACACTGCAGGTCATGTCAAAGCCTTACACCTAATTATCACTTTAATGTCAAACAGTTTAATACATCACCACTTTTGACTTCACCAAACTGAGGTGTTTTGCTGTGCTTATTAGATTTTTCCTCACCTTCTCTCTTCGGTTGTCCTGTTTGCACTTCCTTTTATTAACACTTTGATTGGCCTGCTCAGTGTTTCACTGTCATTAACAACTAATGTATGAGAAGATACATATTTTATGTTCCAGGGAGATTAAAATGTGTAGGACGTTTACACTCTGGCAAAAACATTCACCATTTTTGTCTGTCTTTCCAACAGTAAAGCCTATTTTCTGGCAGAGAGGAGTGAACGTCTTGAGTTGAGGGGACTCATCGGCCTGAAATCCGGACCTCAGTGGTTGCAGCAGGATCTCTGTCTGAAACAGGATTTTAAATATGCATCAAGAAACTGAACACACTGAGAGGGAAAAGGGACTAGAGTACTGGGGAGGTGGGGGGGATCTGACAGTGATTTCCAACCATCCCTGCCTTTCACCCTTAACAAAAAAAAATATATATATATATATATATCAGTAATGATTATGTGGATGTGTGACATAGCGCATATAAGGCTGTAGTCTTATATATGACTGACATACACAGAAAATCATAGTAACCTACTGTTCTGTTTGACACAAACACAGCTCTCCAAGAGGATCTCAGCTGGCGTGCCAAGTCACTCTGCCAGGCGGCACATAGAGTTGTGAAGTAAAACGAGCTCTGTATTTCCATTTCCATAGAGCGTATGTTGGTGTCTCCCAGATAATATTACAACCCTATGCAGTTGAATCATTTCTGAAAAACAAAATTTTTTCCCATCAGCTTCACGTGTAGATTGTATTGTCAATTTTTTGACCCTGTAAGCTTTAGCTCCCTGGCTTCTTGTGACATGTAACAGAATTTTAGGCTCAATGGTTGGATGCTTTGTAACATTCAATGCACACTGGAAGTCGTAGTTCTCAGTTTGTCATTTTTATGTACACAAGCGTTTACCTTTGACCTTTTTATCTAAAATCAATTTTCTAACTTAGTTGATCCCATTTTGTACTAACGATCCAACTAGGACAGATTCATTGAGAAATTTGCACGTGATACAACTGAGTCATCAAATCAGGATAAGACCAGCAACCCCTCCAGGGTAGTGGTTGTTTATACAGTCTGCCACATGTAGGTTTCAGTGTGTTCATAAAGGAGTGAGAGGTTGCGCCTGTGGAGTCACAGAGCAATGCTTGTGGTCATGGAACTGGAGTTACAATGATAACTATAATTTGGCCGATCAAAACAGAATCTATCGAAGTCTCTGTCATCCTCACATTTCCAGCAGTGAATATATTCAGTTGTATTTATGGAGGAAAGAATTCAAATATATCTTTTTTGTGTGTGAATATACACAGCGATGAGAAGTTGTTGAAATGAGACAATTATTTATAATTCATGGCAAATGTTTTTGTAACATTTTTATTTCTCAAGTTTCCTTTAGTTGGTTTACTACTGTGAACGTGTGGTTTGTCTGTTTGTATTGTATTCTGATCTTCACTGATGTTTCTACCTTTAATTTTTTCATGCTGTTTTTTTTTAATTTACATCCAAAGATTTTTTTTTTTTATATCATCACTGCAGCTTTTAGTAGCTTTTCAGTTTGTTTTTGCACATTTTTGCTGTGTAAATTCAGTATGATTTCACTACCCCTATTGTGGAAACAGCTGAGGCTTATGACTTTTGCCTTCAGAAAAGATATTAATTATAACAAGGCAGCAGACATTGTCAGTCATGATATAAATCTTTAAATCATTACAATGTCTTCCAGTGTTGCCCTATTTTTGGACAGACACACACAAATCATTTTTGACAACAGAATTCATATTGTTCATTTTGTGTTCAGGTGAAAGAATCAGCTTATCAGTGACATTTGTTGTATCTGGTCATACTCACCTTATAATAAGAAATCCAGTCACTGGATATGTCAAATGTTTGTAGATGTAGAGCATCAGTTTTAGTATTTGCAGTCACAATTGTACCTATTATCTGTATATTTGAATGAACACAGTTGCAGTGTTGACTTGGTGAGACACTGCTGTTTGTAAATGGGTTGAATGTTGTTTGCATTTGAGGACCTGAAGATAAACTAGTGATAGAGGCCAAATACATGTATAACATGTTATCCAGATGTCATACTTCTCAGTTTTTAGGTAGGGGCATCTTCTCACACAGCGTTTCTTTTAGGATCAATTTGATGTGTTTGTTGGTGAAGTCAATCACAGTCATTGTAGCGTTAGTGTTTACTGTAGTCTCTCTAGCTAGGACTCTCAGCTAAGAATTACATTAAAGCTCAGCAAACTTGAGTTTATGTCTTCAGAAGCAGTTCTTTCTGTTGGTTGATATGTTTTATGTGTGTTTGTGTATAAGGGAGGACATATCAACATCAGCATTGTAAAATAGGAATCAGTTTATTCTCATGATGTGCAGTGGCCAGTTCTAATCAGTTTGCTGTTGTTTGTCAGATGGAGACCATAGCAGCGATATTTTGTACTATCTAGCTTTTGAGTTCATTTTAATTGCCTTATTGAGAAACTTTTTCATGTAGGCCTGTTATTTAAATGTTTTTTTTTTCACTTGTACTGTTTTATTTATTTTTCTTTCCCACATTTGTGCTCCTAAGAATGTGTACATAAAATTATAAATACATATATAAATATATACAAATATATTTTCCATTTGAATTGGAGAATATTATTTTTATTTGCTTTTATTTTTGCTGCTGGGCAAGAAATAGTTGCAATCTATATGATTTACTGTATCATATTCTTCATTATGTTTATTAAGATACAGCTGTTGTATATTTAAGGTCTATAAACCACAGCTGTTTCTAAGATCCCCAAATTGGAAAGATTTGTGGGTTTTACTGTACATGCAAATCAATAGGGATTCTTCCAACTGTTCAGCTGTGTTGTGTGTGTTTTCCAATCGCTGTGTGCCCTCATTCAATAGGGAGAGTCCTTTACAGAGACATAGCATGATTTCAAAATGAATATGCATATCAGAAATGTGTATTTATGTATATCTGTGTAAATGCATCTATTTATATGTGCGGATAAATAGATGACTGTATGTATGTATGTATGTATGTGTGTGTGTGTGTGTGTGTGCGTGTGTGTGTGTATGTATGTGTGTTTGGACTCTTAGAATGAATACAAAATAAAGCAGTTCTATGAATTGTTGTCCATGGAGATAATTTCATGTGTAATGGAAAATCCTCTGTTTAACAAACGTCTCAATCCAAGTTTTAGCACTTCACATACACTCTTCAAAGAGTTACTGTACAGCTCAGACCTAGCCATACTGTCCCCTCCCTATAAATCACAATCCACACAAAAGAAGACACCTGCGTGAAACATTTCAATTTCTGCTGCAAAAACAAGATGTTCACACACAGTTCATCTACACAAGGTGATGCAACATGGTAATATAATTCTAATAAGTCAAATCCATAGTCTTACCATTGTATTTGTGTAGTGAAATACATACTATGAAATCAGTTGGCAAATTTCTTACTACTATTGTATTTTTATTGGCTGCTATGGTTGCTATACATGAATTGCTAACACTAAATTCACAAATGATAATTATGATACTGTACGATTGATTGGGTTTTGAAATTCTTATGGCTGAAAATAACAAAATGCACAAAAGTGAAATTTAAGTTTGAGTGTATTGTAGAAACCAAAAATCATATAGGTGCACCAGCAATTAGTTCCATTTGCACACCAAACATGCTATTCATTTGGCCAGATTTTTTGTTAGTAGAATTTAAAGAAATAGAACAGAAAATACAAGCGTAGCACCCCAAAATTACATATAAATACATTGTTTTACAATCAATAAATGATATAGTATATGATTTCAACTTTTTCAGTCCTGCTTGTTTCTTTATGTGTCATTTGGATTATAACAGATAGGCTTTAAGCAGTGCGAATTCATCTACTTTTTTCTAATATTTTTTTATGTTGGATATTATATGAATGTATTGGATAATTATATTCTGTTTAAAAAATAAATGCTTTCAGGAAACCCGTGTACTAAATAAATGTCAGTTTGCAGAACAAAGGGCGTAAGCTGCTCCCTTCGTTTTCTGTCGTGCATGATGATTGGTCTGCATTTTCAAAGAAGGAAATGATTGGTTAGTCTTTTTGCCAGTCATGAAAACGACACTTCCCATTGGTCAAAACTGAGCTTCCTCTACTCACGTGCTCATTCCCTTCTTTGAAGGCGGCTCCTGCTAGCGCAGAGGTTTGTTGTTATTTGTAGGAAAAGTACTGAAAAAGTACAAAAAATTGTCTTCTAAAATGGGAACAAGAGATGATGAGTACGACTACTTATTCAAAGGTAATTTCGTCTTTAAACGTGGATAGTTGACAGCTAGAAAAGGCTGCTGATAGCTGCAGAAACGGAGAAAGTCGGCTAAAGTTAGCTGTTCTTGGTAACGTTAGCAAAGTGGCCATCGATAACTTGATAGCTGCAGACTCTCGAGCTGTTATAAGTTCCTCCGTTAAACACATCAGTGCCAGCCACAACTATCTGTTGTCACTGGAGTGTAATTTATCCAAGTCCGGCGGTGGCATTTAACGCTGGTGAATTGGCACGCTAATGTTAGTTGTGTCAGGTAACCTAGCTAGGCAGCTAACTTGCTAACAGTTTAGCTTAGGTACCTGAGCTCGTTTAAAAACAATCATAAGAGATTATCACAAGTTAAAATCAAACTGTGGGATATTCAGTACAATAGCTGTCTTCTGTCGCCAAGACAGAAGGTTTCTATTGAAAAAATGTTAATTTTAGGTAAATTAGCTGAAGCTAAGGCTGCTCAGCTACCTTGTTTACAACGTCAGACAAGGGGCAGAAAGATTTCACTGCTCCTGATCACATGGACATTAAAACAGACGGTAAATATATTTTATTTTTCACCACAGCTTTGATTCTTATTTTACCACAGAGTACACATCAATAGATGGATTGATAAGTTGGGTTAATATGTATACAAGAACAATTTGCCATCACATTAATACTTACTGTTCACACCTGTCTAAATGATCAGCACCAGACCTCCAAACTAATTATGAAAACGTAAACTGGTGTTTTATCATGATGTGTAATGAGTACCACTACAATACAACAAAGTCCAACAGAATAAATTGGAAGTGTCAACAGGATCTGAACTAAAATAAGGACCTAATTGTAATGTATGTGCATTATAGATGTGCCCTGTTGAATAGTGCAAGTAGGAAAAACTGTTTATGGTTTACCAAGGTGCTGGATACAGTCTATTAATATCGAAATGTGTATCAGTATGTGTATTTTATGCTGTCATCTAGACAAGTTATATATAATGGTTGAAAATCCTCATAGGTTGGACTGAAAGTTAAAAATGTTTCACTCACTGACTTTGTTTAATGTAGTACTGATAGGAAGACTACAAGCTCAAGCTCATCATTGCAATGATTGTTTATTACAGCATTGCTACCGTCATAATGCTGTTGTGCCGTATTTGTTTTGGTCGTAGTTGTACTAATCGGAGACTCTGGAGTGGGGAAGAGTAACCTGCTGTCCCGTTTCACAAGAAATGAGTTCAACCTGGAGAGCAAAAGTACCATTGGGGTGGAGTTTGCCACCAGAAGCATCCAGGTGGACGGCAAGATGATAAAGGCTCAAATCTGGGACACGGCTGGACAGGAGCGCTACAGAGCAATCACCTCAGCGTGAGTTTAGAGTTTTTATTTCTATACATTATTTACCAGTATTGTGTTAGCAAGGTATATTTAAAGGGTGATATTTCTCACATGAATACTGTCACAGTGTCACCAAAGGTCACAGGTGTTGCTGTTGGAGCTCCTTGGATGTTAAATTACATGTCTGAGGATCTCAGGCAAACAAAGTCAGCATCCTCTTTTCAGTCCAAACAGTCTTTCCTAATTCCTTCATGTAATATCAAGATATTGCTGACATAGCATTGCTCAAGTCTCATGCAGGAAATGTGTTTTCAATCATTTACAAAGGAAATTTAAGGAAGTAACTCTCTAAGTTCAACATATGGCAGTAAGCATGCAGGTGAAGGTCATTTTCTGCTCAAAATACGTTAATGCACTGGTTTGTGTTAATGTTACATGAAGATGTTGATAGGTGACACTGCAATGATTCATGACTCGCCGACTTCTCTTCTTTGCTCTGCGGTCACCAGGTATTACCGAGGTGCGGTCGGGGCTCTCCTGGTTTACGACATCGCCAAGCATCTGACATATGAGAATGTTGAGCGTTGGCTGAAGGAGCTGAGGGACCACGCTGACAACAACATTGTCATCATGCTGGTTGGAAACAAAAGCGACCTACGCCACCTCAGGGCAGTGCCCACTGACGAGGCTCGAGCCTTTTCAGGTAAATCACATTAAATGCTTTGGTGGGAGAAACACAAGTAAGTCAGACTAACAGTCTATAGAAGTAGAATTCATGTACTGTTCATGTTTATAATGTATCTGATGTGTCTTCTCACATTAGAAAAGAACACCCTTTCATTTATTGAGACGTCAGCTTTGGACTCCACTAATGTAGAAGAAGCCTTTAAGAACATTCTCACAGGTAAGAAAAGGGAAATGTTGATAATGTGCAGCTTAGCACTAGTCTCCTTTAAAACATGAATTGGAATTTAACCAAATCACTACTTTTTCCTGTCACAGAAATCTACCGCATTGTATCCCAGAAGCAAATATCAGACAGATCTGCCCATGATGATTCTCCAGGCAACAATGTAGTGGACATAAGTGTCCCACCAACCATGGACGGGCAGAGGGGCAACAAACTCCCATGCTGTCAAAGCCTGTGACACTAGTATTTCTTTGTCTCTTCAGTCACTTGTGCTGCTGTCAATATAAAAGCCCCAGAAGTCTCTGATCCAGGATCTTATGGTTGACATTCCTTTCTCATTTTTTCTTTGTCTTCCTTTCTTTATGTCTGTGATTTCATAAGAACCTCAGTCCTGTCATAGCATGGGTGAAAAGGACATGTTTAGCTGTTATGAAGTTGATCTTAAGCTGTTCTAAACCTCCATTTCATTTTAATGAATTAGCCTTTATGATTCTATTGACCCACTCCTATTGAGGGAGTGGCGAGGGATCAGCAGGCCTGTTTATCAGTGCTCCAAGTGTTTTCTGCTTGCCTTCTTATCTCATCATGCAATGATACCGATTTATGACATGATCTGCTACATTGAAATCCCAGTTTCATGTCTGCTTGACCTGATTCTGCCTATGACACAATACGGGTCTAGAACAAGAGATGGGAAGAAGATAACACTGGTGTATTGATCCGTACTCAGTCTGGAGTTTCTGGCTGCCTCTTTAATTTAAACTTTCTTCTGAACCCAGCGGCCACTGTGGCATGGATTGAGCATGAGTCAGGGACTGACTTAATATGGGCAAGTGTGAAACAGAGGAAGTGTTTTTATTTTTGTGTGTGTCTCCGTGTGTGTGTGTGTGTGTTAATCTTTGTGCACAAAGATACCAAAGCAGGTGGATGCAATCGATATCAGTTTTGGGGTTCAAGGCTACTGTGATTGCAGATCATTGCTGTATTTGGCAAACCAGTCCAGGCTTTTTGCAAAAAAGTGTAATTCAATATAGCAAAAGTGTTGTTATAAGTTGTGGTGAGTGGTTTATTGTTTGTGAAATGACCTGGAAGTCCAATGTTTAGTTCCTCTGTTGAGTTTGCTTAGCAGGCTATCTCGAAATGAAAATCTTTTGCATTATGTCCAGCAATTTCAATGGAACAAATCACCTTATATTTTGAAATACACTCAGCTTCTTTATCAAGTGACATTTTCCTGTTGCTTTTATAAGAACGTGTTGGTTGAAACTACAAAAATGCATGTACTCCAGCAACCTCTGCTGTCATCTGAATGTGATCTTCGCTAGGGGCAATTAAAAACAGTGTGTGCGCTTACATTTTCATTTGAAATTCAAGAAATGAAAAAATATTTTCACTCAAGACTACAAACGGTTATTAGTTGGGGAAGTGGAACTGAAAGTGAAAAATGCAAATTGTTAATGTGGTTGGCTGAAATGCACTTCTCTCCCACCTGGTAGAACACTTTCATTTGTAATTGATTTGATACATTATGTCTCTTGACAAATTTCACATTTCTTTAAAAAATACATGTAAAGTTGGCAAACATAAATTTGTTTTGTTACTATTACATTTCACAGAATACAATGAAGCATAAATAAACCCAACCCACATGACTATTGAGCAGACAGGCTTATTTTTGGAAACCTTACTCAGTGTGCTCATAACTTAATGCTGTGTCTGCTGCTGTTTAGAAACCCAGCTGTCAACTGATGGGAGCTCATAGTGTTTGTGGACATGTTTTTACTTAATGCATGAGGCTTAATTTGACAGGCTGTTTTTACAAACCTGCTTATAATGGCTACACACTTTTAGATAAGTTGAAACCATGTAGTTTTAGCATCAAACATTTGTCTTTTTGCATCAGAAACAGACTTGGTTTCAGAAACGTTCACTCTTATTTGAGCAAGTACTGTTGCTGTGAATGCCTAACAGGTTAATTCGAATAAAACTGGTTTACAATGTGATGCTTTCCAAAATGAAAAACTAGATTTCTTGCTCAAAGTAATATGGCCAGTATCTCTGCTCTGTGGCTACTGCTGGCCCCTCAGGTATTAAATAACCAGACTCAATGATGAACATTAGCATGTGCAGTTGTAGGATACCATAAAGACTGACTGGCTGTGTAAATGAGCACGACATGTTGAGTTTTAAATGCTAAACAGAAATCACATGGCCTTCTGGCCGTGGTGCGCATGTGATGTTTTCTGTCAGCGCCCCTCCCTTTGCCAAGCTGCTGCTCCTCACGATCACACTGTGCGTGGTGCGGGTTGTGTCTGGCGCTGGCCTGCCCTGTGTTCACTGCAGAGGCAGACAGCTGGTGATGACCTGGGGTATTTTTAAAGCCCCGGGGAAGCGGAAGCCTGGCCTGCTTGGTCTTATCAGCTGAGAGCTGCTAGCTAGCGCAGGGCTGAGCGACCCCTCGCCAGCTAACGCTAGCTGACGGTGCAGCTGTTGATTCACAATTAATCCGCTAAACATGAGACAAGGAACCAGATGAGAGGCTATTAGAGCGATAATGCCCGCAGCCGAGCAGCATTTCTAAGACGACGACACCGGGTGAGTAACGTTATACTTTTTGTTTTTAGCTTGTGTTTTGGCTAATAGCTTACGGTAACAGCTGGGACAGCACAGCTCGGTTATTTACAGGACCATGACGACAGATCAGCAGATTGATCATGAAAACAGCTTTGTTTATCTCTGTTTATCTCCTAAAGCTGTGGACTCCCAGCGTTACTACACAGCTAATTTCTGCTGCCTCACAAGTGTCACATGTCATTATATCGACACGATAGAAGTCTCTGTCCCAGACAGTAGTCTGGGTCAGAGCTGTAACATCTGTCTGCAACTGTTAACTTGACTGATTTTAGTCAGAGTGGAAAACAAAACATCAAAAACTGCACAATAGACTGTACAGATGGAGCCAAGCCAGCTACAGTCGCATTGACGCGTGTAGTTCAGGAGTTTGGGTAAAAATTACATGCGTTTATGTTTTTGCTCTGCTCAGATGCTTGTGGTGGCCTGTTTTATTCCTGTACTTGAACGCATCACTAGCTTGAAGATACTCACAAAACCATAACCTCATATTTGTTGTTGTTGTTAGTTTGGGGGCCTACCGTTTTGTTTATCTGGGTTAGGGATTTTGCCTCTTAATCATACCCCCATGTAGTATTAGTATGCATAAATAACAAAGTTCAGGCCTTTGTAATTCTGGATTAATCAATCTCACAAAATCAAAGAATACAGCAGGCATGATGAATTGTTTAACCATGGGAATATTTGATTGTTCTAGTGGTAAAAGCTAATATTCAGCTGGTAAATGTTCTAAGAAGGTAGAAGAAGTAGGAATAAATTGTCACTTTAATGTGTCAAGTGCGAAATATTATATAACTCTAACATCTCAGATATGTAACGTTTTTATTTTTGTTACTGCATGTTTGTTTTTGTGTGTTCAGTTAGACCAGTTGTTGTTATTTGGTCTGTCTCCTGTAATTACCACTTCTCTTAATCAGCGCACGGTTTTAAAGTGATTAAAGGGTGCAGATTCTTGTATTAATTACTCACATTGGAGATGGAATAAACAAATAAAATCCCATAAACTAAGCCAAGATTTTATTTTATTTTTTTGCACCATCTGCCACAGGAAAATACGTTTTTAAAAACAACACAGTCAACAATGGTGAATGCAAAAAATCACATACAGGCTGTTTTTCTGTGAAACAACATCCCAGTGCTTACTTGTTACCAACAATTTCCCTAAAAGTACAGCAGCAGACTGTGTCCTGTGGAAATACTTAAACATATATCAGACTGTATAGAGTTGCACCATTTTCCAGACAGCAGGACACAGAAAGTACTGGCTGTAGCTGGCTGTCTCTTATCGGTAGTGAAGGGTTATCTGAGGGGAGACGGCTGTTTTATCAGGCTGCTACACATTACGCTCACTGCCACTGATGAACACGCTGGCTTTTATAATGGATTAGCAGCTGCTTTGGGCAAATTGGCCCACCTCCAAATGGACAGCTTTCTTTTAAATGACTAAATGCCTGTGTAGATAATCTTAGTCATTGCACAAGGAAGAACATACTTTCAGAAACGTTCTCTCATAACATAAAGCTAAGTGTACCTAGAATAAGACTATACAAGATCATTTTCACAATACTGTTGATAATGTAACTATTAAGTATGATCTTATCACTTTAGTATATGTTTTTAAATGTTTAGTCAGAACGCTGTTACATTTACATGTCAATTATAATCTGTAGTTGTAATTATATTTGTAAACATATTTTGTGTTTCTTCGAAGACAAGTACTGTGTAAAAATTGGAGTACTGATACAAGTGAAAGTCCTGTATTTAAAATTGTACTTAAATCCAAGTACATTAGTTTACAAGTTCACTTCAAGTACCAAAGTACTCCTGATTTAAAGGGCTCATACTAGAATGTATTATTTTATAGGATTAAAATGAATAATATATCAGTGTGTAAGCATTGCTTATGGTTTTTACTTTATATGCTGTTGGATATAAAGTAAGATATGTTGAACTATAATCATCTATTGTAATTTGTTAATCTGCAGTGGCAAAGTAATTAAAGCTGTAAAATAAATGTGATGGGGTCAAAAGTGCAATATAAAGGTCAGAAACTTTATATTGCTTATGCAGATTTATAAATCATCATAAAATATATTTACACCAGCCCATGTAAATTAAACTTCCACTTAGCACAGTACTAATAGTGCTGATATAATTGATATGAAAACCCATTCATTCTCAACGTCTCCGTCTGTGTTTGTAGAAACCATTCCCAACCACGGACGTTGTGCTTCCCGTTATTCGAGTCAGTCTTTGCATCTGCCAATACATACGCCAAACCACGTCTGTACAGCCGGTGTTGAGCCACTGTAACCATGACGACAGGCGGGTGTTGCCACCTGCCCGGCTCACTGTGCGACTGTGCCACCAGCACGGATCTTTGGAAGGACATGGAGGAAGCAGGTGGTGAGGGGTGCCAGGCGCTCTACGTCACACAGGTCACAGCCATAGATGGACGGCTGCTGTCGTCTGTGCTCAAACCTATGGGCACACAAAGGTAAGGTTTATTTACACTCTTCATCTCAGGGAAGATGACCTGTGGGGTCACCTAATTCATTATTCCTTATATTGTACTTTTTACTGCAAATATTTTGATTTAAGAAAATGTCAGTGTACCATAAATAACAATGTGACAATATGCCCAATATCAGGACCTAGAAATTCAAGTGACAAGTTAACTTAATGTTTTTTCGACACCTCTGATTATATTGCATTTTGGTTGTTTTTCACATGATAAATTCTTTTCTCTACTTTATCCTCTTTACTTTACTTTATACTTAGAATTTCCTGTTTTGAATGCCTGTATTTAAAAAAAAAAATTACTTCAAGTCTCCTATTAAGCATTTAATAGGATTTGTTAACAAGAATAAGTCCATAAGTGAAGCATATATACAAGTGAAAATGAATAATGAACATGTATACCATAAACGTGCTGCTACCTTGTTCACAGAAAATACTTTAATATCGGTTTTGACTTTCTTTAATCCCCTGTGTTGGAGTGTTCTTATTCTATTGTGATCCTTTGTAATCTTTTTTGTTTTGCCTCAGTGATGGTCCCATCTGCCGTATTTGCCACGAAGGAGGCAACAGTGAGGGTCTCCTGTCCCCTTGTGACTGTACAGGCACTCTGGGCACGGTGCACAAGAGCTGCTTGGAGAAATGGCTGTCATCTTCCAACACCAGCTACTGTGAGCTCTGCCACACAGAGTTCAGCATCGAGCGCCGACCGAGGCCTCTCACAGAGGTAACAAAGGTGTCGATGTCCTTTGCTCTGTCTGTATCAAACTTTGTTCTTGTCCTTTTTTTCCTTGTCCTTGGTCGGGCTGTGGTTTGTAAGTCTGCATATGTCAGTGTGTGAAGTAGCTTTTTTACGTCTTATTTTTCTGCTTGCTTCTTTACATGAAGTCTTTTCTGTTCTTGAGTGATTGAATTTCTCTCTCTCTTGCTCTGCTTTTCTTTCTGTCTTTCTCTCGTATCTTTTTTTTTTTTTTTGCTTCTATATATTTCCCATCTCCGTCCTTCTGTCTCTCACTGTTTTACCCCATAGTGGCTGCGGGACCCTGGCCCTCGTAATGAGAAGAGAACGCTTTTCTGTGACATGGTGTGCTTCCTGTTTATCACACCGTTAGCAGCCATTTCAGGCTGGCTGTGCCTGAAAGGAGCTCAGGACCATCTCCACCTCGGGAGCTGGCTACAGGCTATGGGCCTCATAGCCCTCACCATCGCCCTCTTCACCATCTATGTCCTGTGGACCCTGGTAAAAATCAATTAGTTATATAAATCACATACATTTCAGAGCGTTGTTTATTGTGATGTCCATTTCAAACGAAACCTTTGAACAGTGTCTGGAATTTAAAACTGTGCCTGCTGCATGTTATTTTCAGGCATATTAGTGGCCTTTCAGTGTTGTCATCTTCATCTCCTACAGAAGTTCCTCTGCATCACTGACCTCTCATCTTCCTGTTTGTGCAGGTATCTTTTCGTTACCACTGTCAGCTGTACTCTGAGTGGAGGAGAACAAACCAGAAAGTACGTCTGCTCATTCCTGAAACCAAGGAGTCTAACTCTTCCCAGCATTCCTTGCTCTCTACCAAACTGATGAAGTCTGCCAGTGAGAGTATAGTATGAGACCAAATGGAGCTGGTCGTTGATAATGGTATGTTTTATGGGCGGGGGGCTGATTCATCATGCCTGCCAGCAAGACCTTAAAAAAACATTTGTGGGGTTTTTTTGTTGCTTGTTTTCATTTTTCTGTGCCCCATTGCTACTTATTTTTTTCACATTGCATTTTTAAAACTGTCCTTGTGGGTGCAGAAATGAGCACATTACAGTGAGGCCTGTCTGTCCTCACACTGAGTGTTGACCAAGCTTGCACAAAGGCACTGAAAAATGTCACAGCACATGGGGGTGTGCAGACACTTAACAGGTATGGCAACGATCTCATTATCATGGATGTGATGGCATCATTAACAAGGAAAGTAAAATAAGTGATGGACCAAATTAACTTCTGTACTGTTCTAATGATTGTTCTGCTTAGTTTCTACAACCCATCAGTGCAGAGTGTAGCAGGTTCATTGCTGCAATGATGAAAGAGTGTAAATTGCTGGTTACGTGTAATAAGGGCATGCTCTTACCTACGTAGGCCTTGTATTTCAAGCAATTATTTTGCAGCGCAAAAGTGAAAAGTTTGGATCTTAACGTGTTTACGATTCGCAATCCAGATGCTTGCTGTCTGAGATTTTTTTCAGTATCTCTTCTTGCGGCTCATCCAAGAAAGGATGGGGGCATGGCATTAGCAAAGCCAGAGATTGTGCAATAAAACACTGTGGACATCACAGTACATTACGAGACCTCTACCAACATGCACAGATATGCATGCAAGCACTGTTAATAATTTTGGATGATTTTTTTTTGTTTGTTTGTTTGTTTTTTAAAACCACTTAAAAATGAGATTTACTATTCCTACTGGAGTAGGATTTAATAGTGTCCTCACAGAGGTTCTTGTAATATCAGCACTTAACAGCTAGGTCTTTATTAATACTGATGGGAAACTCCATCAAATTGCTTTCTTCACAAACATTGCTTGGTGGTTGATGCAGTGTTCTAAAACATGCTTTTTTTTTTTAGCCCAATGGAAGTATTAAATTATTAGCTATTTGTTTTTGTTAATCAGAACAACACACATTACTATGTGTGTTTCCATGATCTTAACATGAGCAGGGATACAGAAAGTTCCTGCAAGTTTTGAGCATTCAAGTCGTGGTTGCACAGTTTCTCAGATGTGGGTTTTTAGTGCTGGTGATTCTGCCAGTCTAACAGACTTCACCCACCAAAATGACTTTCCTGGTGGATACAATATGCAAGCATCTGACTTCAGCTTTCTTTAGCATTTTCCTTCAAGCAGTTGGATGCAGTTACTGATGAAATAATCTGGGAGAGGAGAACAAGTTGTATATAGTTTGGTGTAGTTCATAATCAGGTCAGTCACTGTGGCTGATAGGGGAGAGAGAAAAACATAAACCACAGAGTCTGCCTGGTTTCCAGGTCATAATGTGCTCCACTTTTCAAAATCTTTTTTTTTTTCTTCATTCCACTTAATTTGGGTTATGAGGAGGCAGTTAATTTGAACACACTGTGGGGGAAACACTTGATGCTGAAAACCTTAGGAACAAATAATAGAGAAAAATGTTTTTGTTCAAATCAAACTCAGTCTGCGGCTGTGATGAAGGAAACAGGTTCAAACTCATGGGCTTTATGATTACAAAACTATTGGTCCATTTGGAGATCAAGCCCAGAACTCAGTATTTTTGTGTATCCTATTTGCTTTTCATTTATTGGTATGAAGTTACCTGAACTTTACTGCACAGGTTGCTTAGAAAGCACTAAGTCATGCGTAAAATGATTCTGATAATCACTCTGTGTAGTATTTATTATTGCTAATTGAATTTCAATTTCACGGCTACAATCATTATTTTTTTGGATTTGATTCTTCTGTGGATTTTCATTTTTGACACTTTATTTCATGTTTATTATTGGATGCCCAGACCAAGGTTTGTTCTTCCTGTGTCATAAATTTTCTGCTTGATGTTAAGGCCATTCACACAGGATTTCAGTACTGAGTCATTGTAAATGTATAGTACATCACCAAAGGAGTGCAGAAGCCAAAGGTCTGGATTTTATGTTTTTTATTTAAAATACATATTCGCTTTATGACAAACAGGCTTCAATGATGTTATTACTGTGTATGTTTTTACTGATGTCTGTAGGGCTGGCATCGTCTAAATATGTGTCATTGAGGAGTTCATATCTGTGGTGCAAGGACAATGTAGAATAAGATGTTATTAGAAAGTTTGCCCAGACCCAGATGTGCACTGTGGGAATTATTACTACAAAAGTGTTAAAGTAAAGAGGAAGATTGGCAACTTCTGGCCACTTAGAGCTTTTGTGAAATATTCAGTTATTGGTGGTTATGTGGGAAACTGACAGCAGCTCAGTGGCTGTAAGTGTTGAGAAACAATCTTGTATTAAAAGAATAGTTTTTTTTCTGTTTGATTACGAGCAGTGTGGTACTAGCAGTGGGTGTAAAGTTATTTCTTTTCCCCAATCCCTTGTCTGCATTAGCATTTCACTTTAGTACATTTAGTTCATGGTGCTTTGTCCCACATTCTGCCCCAGTTAATCATTTGTTTATGTTTTTAACTGTACTGAGAACAAAGGATTATGTCCTGCAATACAGCGATGCACCCGGGGGGGCTCATCTGCCTTGCAAGCTTATGAGTCATTTGATCATCCATGTGTTTACTGTTTGTTGTGAAGAAGGCTTTACGTCAAGGACTGGACTCTGTTGGGAACTTAAGGACTCTAACATGGTGCAGTAATTCAACGCTGCTTGAAAACGAGAAATAGAATAGAAAGTTAAAGTGAATGCAGAATAATGGTTTGCTCTCTGTATTAGAAATATGCACAAAGTTGCCTACAAATTATGCAGCACTGCTCCTTCTCTGACTACCTGCCTATTGATGTCAGCGCTGTCAGAGCTACATGAAACACATCCTCATATTCCCAAAGAGTTTTTACGTGATCTAAAAGTATACTACTTATAGTTCAAACCAACACGGCTTCCACAACTCAAACCCAGAAAGGGATTTTAAATAATTTCTTTGTTGTGTTACATAAATGAACATGTTAATGATGTTACCTATGTCATTTGTCCAATCTTTTAATTCTACTCATTTGTTTTTGCAATTGTTTACCATTCTCATTTTGAAATAATACAATGTTAATGATGTGCTATTGAAAAAACAGACCTTTTTACGAAAATATTGATACCTTCAATCAGCCAATAATAGTTTGCAAAGCAAATAAAATATTGATAGATTTTGGGGGTGCACATTGATTCGGGGCATTTTTCTGATATAGACAGTTTTGCTATTGATAATCACTATTTGTCTGTTCTCTGCTCTGCACTTGTGTTGTTGTACTTTGATGTGGAGATGTTTATCTGGCAGCCAGTGTGTTTTATTTCAACACTGCAGTATATATGGTATGATATGTATGATTATGACTGTTTACAGATCATCTGCTTAGTCCACAGCGGCTAGGACATCATTACTGAGAGTCTGTTTTTGACCATGGCTGTGCGTACGTGTTAATCCTTATGAAAAACAACTGCTGATGAAGTTTTGCTACTCAGTCTGTGGAGTCACAGAATATCCTCATCTTATCCACTGCATTTGCCAAATTTAAGCAGCTTAGTCGGGAAAACATGAGCTTAAAATCTTTTATATGGTACCTTGGCAAACAGATACTCTGTTTTTGCCCTCTAGGAAAGCAAAGAGGTATTTTAAGTTCCTGTTTGTTTACTCTCAGATCTGGATGATGTAGATATTTTGATTAACTGCTACCTTTAAATTGTTACTTTGACACTGCCGCTGTGAAGACTCATTCATGTTCCATATTTCAAAAAATAACAGATTGATCTTTTCTTTAAACCCAATCAGGGAGAGTAAGAGTTGAACGCAGTACTTCAGTCAAGAATTTTATTGTAAATTGAAACTGTTCTTGATAGTAAAAGAACGACAACTTCAGCCAAATATTCTTCAATAAATACACGTGAGGATATTTTTGGCATGATAAGTGATGTAAGATGAAAGTAAGAACCACACTTTCAAACTCATAATACTGCTTCACCAAGTTGGAGCAACTGCCTTTAGTTTTATTTACACAGCACCATCTAGTGGTAACCATTGAAATGTGTTTCACCACCTCCCTGACCAAGACAGCATAGCAGTAGAGTTCAGACTTCACAGGCTTCATAGGACAGTGACAACTGCCTCGTCCCCGCTTTGCAGGAAGCTTCACATTGGCTCCATGAGCAACTCGACGTAAGTGACATGAAGGCTTCTTGTTTTCTTTCATGGCAGAAGAGAAAAGCACGAGTGAGTTGAAAACAATTATATAAAACAGAATGAAAGGTAAGAGATACAAATAAAGGAAAGGGTGATGAGGGAGCTGTCTGTGAGCAGAGCTACAGAACAGAAAGTGCACAGGTGATGTGATCTCAGGTGGATGTGGAGGAGAGAATAACTGTCACTGAGTGAGTGTCACAGGCTCTGGCAGCACTGGAGTTTGAGGCCCTTCTGCCCATCAGTGGTTGGAGGGACGCTTATGTCCACTACATTGTTGCCTGGAGATTCATCGTGTGCAGATCTGTCTGCTATCTGCTTCTGTGACACAATGCGGTAGATTTCTGCAGAGGAAAATTCAATGTAAAAAATATTATAATGCATTAATGCATGTTCCTTATCATTTATTTAACTGTAAATGGATCTGTGTGCGGCACGGTGACGCAGTGGGTAGCTCTCCAGAACAATTTTAATAAGCCACGGAAGCTGGCTCTGAATGACAAACCATCTTAAAACCCCATTTTATTTGGTCCTTGTTGTTTTCATTGACTGCACAAGTCCTCTTAGTGTACTGATTATTTTATCCTCTATTGCCCAGTGATATTTTACTAGTAATGACACATACAACGTGGAAGTTTTTCAGATTGTTCTGTGTACATTGCAGAGATACTGTACTAGGACTTGAGCTTTTCTTACCTGTGAGAATGTTCTTAAAGGCTTCTTCTACATTAGTGGAGTCCAAAGCTGACGTCTCAATAAATGAAAGGGTGTTCTTTTCTAATGTGAGAAGACACATCAGATACATTATAAACATGAACAGTACATGAATTCTACTTCTATAGACTGTTAGTCTGACTTACTTGTGTTTCTCCCACCAAAGCATTTAATGTGATTTACCTGAAAAGGCTCGAGCCTCGTCAGTGGGCACTGCCCTGAGGTGGCGTAGGTCGCTTTTGTTTCCAACCAGCATGATGACAATGTTGTTGTCAGCGTGGTCCCTCAGCTCCTTCAGCCAACGCTCAACATTCTCATATGTCAGATGCTTGGCGATGTCGTAAACCAGGAGAGCCCCGACCGCACCTCGGTAATACCTGGTGACCGCAGAGCAAAGAAGAGAAGTCGGCGAGTCATGAATCTATCTATCAACATCTTCAGGTACATCAAAAAGCAACACCTGTGACCTTTGGTGACACTGTGACAGTATTCATGTGAGAAATATCACCCTTTAAATATACCTTGCTAACACAATACTGGTAAATAATGTATAGAAATAAAAACTCTAAACTCACGCTGAGGTGATTGCTCTGTAGCGCTCCTGTCCAGCCGTGTCCCAGATTTGAGCCTTTATCATCTTGCCGTCCACCTGGATGCTTCTGGTGGCAAACTCCACCCCGATGGTGCTTTTGCTCTCCAGGTTGAACTCATTTCTTGTGAAACGGGACAGCAGGTTACTCTTCCCCACTCCAGAGTCTCCGATTAGTACAACTACGACCAAAACACAACAGAAAATTACGCACTAATCAGAGAAACGTGTAAGATTTCCAGCAGTTGCTCTGTGATCATGTGACTTTATGCTTACCATTGATTCTTTGCTTCCTGTGTTTGCTTGAAAGTGCAGACTTGTTTTACTGCATTCTATGTTATCAGACTTTGCCCAGCAAGAATCTGCTGCTCTCTGTCAAATTTGACTTGACAGTTTCTCAAGGCCTCTTGTTCCTGCGTCATTGTTAGGCGTCATCATTATCCTCATATGAATTTCCAGGCACCACAGATCATTTCTGTTTTAAGTGCCCAAAGAAAATCCCCAGTTTTGGTATTACACTCTTTGCTTTGGCATGAAATGAGAGCAGGTGGGTGGTGTACAGTGAATCAGACTCTCCCCTGTTAACCACAATGCTTTGTGTCCCATTCAAACAGTTTGAAATTTACCACATCAGAGCAGTAAAACCTGGCAGGGCTCCATCATGTGATTAAAGCTGCAGTGGGGTGGGTCGTCATAATAACACAATAATAAAAACACCACGTTAACTAAAGTCGATCAGTGACATCTTGTCAGTAAAAATCACCAAATGCTGATCTGATCTAAAATCTGCTGCTATGAAAACACGCCTTAGCTACGTGGTGGGAAAGTACGTGGGTGCCTGCAGCAGATGCCCAACACAAAAACAAACAAACAAAAAGGGAACCCCAGAAGTGGCTCAATTTCATTCATCCCCCATAGGACTGACGGACTTTACCTTTACCACCATAATGATCTGATTTCAAACTGGGCCTCTGTCGCTGCTTGTGTTTACACTCTCTATCATTTAGATCTGGTTACAGCTCGGCGTGGACAGCTGCTCCGACCACGTTTGATTGAATTATTGCAAAAGTAGTCGCTCCACCCGTTTTCCTAAGCAGCCACCAGCCCGCAGGGCTAACTCTCCACACGCCCTGCCTGCTGTACACCCCGGGAGAAAAACACACACAAACCTCCGCACAAACAAAAGCAGCGACACACGCTGAGCTGGAGGTTTGGCAGAAAGAATAACAGGTCGCCCCCGATGCTGTAGCCACCGCCGCAGTTTGCTTTGGCTGCTGTTAATCTGACCGCTGGCAGACAGCAGCCATGCTAACCCTAGCTTAGCCCGCCTGCTCGCGAGATGTGACATCTGACAGGGATATTTAGGCTCATTTTAGTTCTGCTTACCTTTGAACAAGAAATCATATTCGTCGTCTCTGTTCCCCATCCTTAGACACTAGCAGCTATCAGAGAATAAGCTTCTGACAGAAGGTCTTCTCCTTCCCCAACCAGGCTGTTGTGCCAAGATAACCGGAGACTGCGCACATTGCGCAAGAGCAGAGCCGCTGTCACGTGACTTACCCCTGCACGATGACTACAGTAATAATAATAATAGTAATAATAGTATTATTATTAGTAGTAGTAGTAGTAATTATATGTGTAGTTATACTATTTACTATATATACTATTTGTTAAATGTAATTTAATGGACAATAGTCCACATTTAAACATTAACAGTCACTAAATGAAACTTAAGATTTCGACATAATCTTTTATGGAACTGAGTCTTTCATCTTGACTCAAATCTTCAGCATTTTTCTTCACAGAACACTGATAAAGATGCACAGTATAAGATAAGTGAGACTCGTCTCATGGTGTCTCAAAGAACATCTGATGTACAGATTCACTTTGGTAGTCCAGTGGAATGATTTGAAAGATAAGTCAAAGGAGCTGCCCTCCTTTTCTACACAAACTGGAAATGTAGTGGTTTGTTTTAAAACCATACACTAAAAAGAATAAATAAAAGAATACAGTTTAATAGCACCACAAACTATAGTCTCCCAAATCACCATATAGTTGTATCAACATCTCTCTAAAACAATCTACAAAACAGAACTTTAACACTTTCATGGAGGTAGGATTTGTTGCAGGGCTTTATATCAGATGTGTTTACTGGCATTTGTGAGGTTAAATATTGATAACAAATTCTTTCACAGAGCTATCACCTGACAAGACTCTCCCCACCTTGCAAATGTTTCTAAATATCTTGTAAAACAACTACACGGTCAACTGGGTGGTTGTCTAGATTATAATCTAGATGGTAGTCTAAATGTAGCACTCAGCAGGTGTTTTGCCTTGTGTTCCCACCCAACTTAGACGAACTAGCACATCTTTAACCTGAAGTCTTGTCATGACAATAACTGCCTTGTAAAACACAATGTATAAATGATCAAAGACAGCATCAGTCTATTGAAATGTGATGTTTGTGACTGGCTTACTTAGAGAGGCAGTCATTACTATCTGTGTGGCATCACCCCAGAAACAGTAGCATTTCCAGGTAACTCTAAGTTCCATAAAAGATGCTGATGCTGTATTTGATCATTTATACATTGTGTTTTACAGTGCAGATCATACTAGTAGAGTAGTGTTCACTGTAAGTGTAATTTTTAATTCATTTTCTATTTATTGCAGACATATTGAATTATCTACAAGAGTTAATCTGCTGTCTCTGTTTTAATACACACTGTAGCTCAGTGACCAGGGGGAGTGAACGATACCATAAAATATCATTTAAAATAAATGAGCACAGATATCAATGTGACTTTTTACTGTTGAAAGGCACAAACATGACCAATAATAAACAACATAATTTATATTATTAATGTGTTATATTAGATTTGCTATTAATACATCTGTCAATTAACAGGTTCCAGTAGTGTGTTTGCACGCTCAGACTATGTAGCCTATACGTGTCATTTTGTGAGCTGACTCCTGGTTTTCAATCAGGTTCTGCCTTGCCACGTCCTCCATGTTTTTATTTATTTTTATTTTATCTTGAATCATTTGTCTGCAAGTTTCAGTCTTCTCTCTCCCCTTCCCTTCATTCACTATCTGGAAATATCCAAACCCTCTAAGTGTAAAATCTAACAGTGGCCTCTGCAGCTGCTCCGCAGTCAGAATTGTCTTGTTTGGTTTCCAATTAGTTTCAGTGAGATTTCGTAAGAAGGTGATTTCCGTCTTTAAGAAACACGACGATCACGTCACGATCTGTCTCACCTGTGGAAAATGCCCGCCCATTTCAGCAGCTGGCCAATCAGCGGTGTGGACGCTGCAGTCGGTGAAACGCAGTGACAACCAGGATCCTTCTTCATTTGGACTCGAGCTTTAGGACGAAAAAGCTGCAGCTGGTGATAGTCTCTTCTGGAAATCAGTTACAGTCAGCTCTGTTTTTAAGAGATTCAATGCAAATGGCAACGCGACCAAGGCGACAGAGGGGCCAGCTGCCAGACTGTTACTATGAGGGCTACTTGGAGAGGACGTCATTCACAGATCAGGTAGGTTCATTTATTAAAGAGGACGGGACAGCTGTGCAACACACATTTTATTAGAGTGTGGACTGATTGTCTCTTTATTTGTTGTCATTTGTGTAGTTGTGTAGTTGTTAGTAACGCCTGTCACAGAAAAATACAAAAGTCAATAGTTCATCTGAGCAGCTTTTGAATAGTATTGTATGTTTTCATTACATTAAGTGCTGGATCTTAATGCTTGTGTTAACACAATGCTGCCAGCACAAACAATTGAAAATAGTTAGTTTGTTGCCATGTAAGACAAAGAAAAGCAGCAGCTTCATCTTGGTTGACACACCAAAATTAGAAGATGTCAATATTGGTTGTGCAAGAAGCTGCATATTATTCTGCAAAATTAATTAAATAATTGCTTCAGCAATAGGTTATTGGCATTCTTTGGAATAGGGTTGCTGCCTCCTCTGTCTTTTGTTTGTCTGCGTGTGAGAAGGAGATAAACATGAATGTCTGGCATCTCGACGATGCGGAGGATTTCTTAGATTCCTGTGGATTATAAATATCTGGTCTAACTACTTTTCTGCACTTTGTACGGTAAAGCTTAGAGCAAGCCGGGAACTGACAGAAAAGGAAAGACTGGCAAGACAGGTTTTGCAAATAAAAGGTCTTGTGGACTGTTCTACCAAGCCCTCACTGATAAGAAACTGTCTGGACACACTCTGCTGAAAGCAGGGCAAATGTTACTCCTTACACAGTAAATCTATACACCATAAAAGTTGGGGGCGCTCACTGCTCAGTTACAGCTGATGTTGTTTTCTTCAGCTTTTCTAATTAAATAGTTAATCTAGTGACACAAACTCCAACTTCCCTCAGACTTGACCATTTCCAGGAACAAATATTATTAGTACCACAGACTGATGTGTGTTGTGGGTACAAACATTTACACATCAAGTCTAATCTAAGAATGTTACTTACACAGATTGGTCTGGTTCATGGTATTTTCTAGTTTCATAATATGCATTTTTTTTTTCCATTTTCCATATCTGCATTTTGTTTAATACAAATATCTAAATTATTATCACCTGTGTGTGTGTGTGTGTGTGTGTGTGTGTGTGTGTGTGCAGACACCCCAGAAACTGTGGACCTGCCTGTGTGGAAACACACTTTTCTTCTTCACTGATAAGAAAGATGCTAATGTAAGTAATCTGAGAGATTTGGGTTAATAAATGATGCAGCTCATTATTAATTCATTTTTCATGAAGACCAAAACTTAGACCTTTGTGTGTGTTTTTTCATCAGTACATAGAGAAACTGGATCTCAATGCTTCGATCTCAGTAACAGACAGCACACCGGATCATAATTTGCATGCAGCCAGATTCAACCTTCATACTGCTAATAGAATTATCACATTCACTGTGAGTAGATGTAAAAATCAAATAAGCAAATTAGCCTGTTTTTCTCAATTTCACCTTTTTCACAGTCTTCTTTGTTGTTTCTACAGGCTCCTAGTGCAGAGGCTTGTGAGCTCTGGAAGAACTTTATTCACGCTGTTTCTAAGGTCTGTGATGTGTTACATTTATCTCACTTCACAGAAAAAAAACATTTGCTTATCTTTAAAGTTGACTAAAATGACTAAAGTTTTGGTTTTATAAGGCTCTGATATTTCGTTGCATTGATATCAGGTTATACATGGATTTTACAGCCTTCATTCTTAAACTCCATTAAAACAGAAATGTTCTCTCTTTGCAGCTGTGTTTGCCCTCCTCCCTCACCCTGCTGCCAGGCCAGGTCCACATACTAAAGTTAGCAGTAGAAATGGAAAAAGAAAGACTAAGCAAAATGACTCCACCTTCTGTCACTAAGCCCAGTAGTGACATCAAGCTCCAAGTTAATATGCCAGCGTGAGTACTAATGAAACGAGCAGTACTGATTCTTAACTTGGAGTGAAAATAGTTTCTAATGTGGCCAATATAAAGGGCTGATACTTAATATATATAATGTATACCTTTTGGATTTTCTGGTCTCTCAAAACCTAAAGATACATTGTAAATATTTCTATACACACTGGAAGGTCTGGATCCATTACAGCTGAACTCATTTTCAGACGAGTGACGTTTTTCCTTCTGTCTCATCCTGGTGGTTTCTGTCTTCCTGCAGCTGTTACTATATTGTTTCCCGTATGGAGGCAGAGCTGCTGCTTCAGAAAGAGGCCAAGAGAGGAAACCTGCTGCTGAGGCCCGGAAGACACAAAAACACATTTGCTGTCACCACCAGACAAGAACTGGACAGGTATGTACACAACCATTTTTCCTTGTAGACCTAAAGCATACACCAATAATAAAAACCCAGTACAGCATCGTCACCATCAATGTGATGGCATTATAGTCAGGTAGGAGGTCTATAATCTGCTCCTGTGTTCTTTCTCTCTTAGCCCCATATTCAGACACTATCTTGTGACTTGTAAACCTGAAGGAGGCTTTTACATTGATGTGGACAATCCTGTAAGTATCAAGAAATCCAGTTCAACTCAGTGTGCTTTGTTCTATAGGTTCCACAGATAAATTAAATTGTTCTGGTCTGTATAAGAGTAAAAACAATCTTGTCACTGGAAAATACGTAAGACTATAAAGTAGACTAACATTCCCTTGTAAACTGCTTAGTATAACTTTCATAATTGAGCTTTGCCTGTGTGCAAATTATTGGATACTTAGCAAATGGCTTCCCGGAGATAAGTGGGTGATTAACAGTAAACCAAAAGGAGCAATAAAAATAGAACAACTCTGACCTATCATCTGCAACTGGCATGACTCACCTTGTGTGTGTGTGTGTGTAGAACTTTCCAGTAATTACCCATGTCACGTTTAGAGTAAACATCCAGGAAATAAATATAAGTTCGATGTGATGTGTGTGTGTGTGTAGACGTGGCAAGGTGTTGCATGTAGTTTAGTTGTGCTTAATTTCCTTCTCAGTATTAATGACACATGTCATTATACTCAATTCATTAAGACATTGTTGTAAGCGGCACAAGTTTTAGTACTGTGGTTATTGAATCAAGTCTTGTTTCAACATAAAACACTACTTGTTTTATTTGTTGTATTTTTTGTTAAAAAGAACTTCTTCTCTGTGTAGGTCGACTGTGACACGCTGCATGATGTGATCAGCTTTTTAGTAGAAAAATCAGATGGAACTTTTATTCCTCTCCCGAATGAGGGTGCATATGAGAAAAGCATCTGTACGTACAAAAAAAAAAAATCTTTCCCTTTCACTCTATTTATTTTCATGCAATTCTTATTCCATATACACAGTGTCTGCATTACTAATTAAACCTCTGTTTTCTTAGGTATTATTCGGCTTGATCATGAAAATGGAGAGAAGCAGCCCCCCTCAAACCCACCACAATTACCTTCCAAGCCAGGTACTTTGTCAAGTAATACAAAAGCTCAAACATGCGGCCTCTAAACAATGGAAGCTGTTTGTCAGACTTATTTACTCTGCTGTGACAGATTCAGTGCACATTCTTCTTTTGTAACCATGTAATCTTTCTCTAAGAACACAAAAAATGCCTAAAATATTTTTAGGTTAGTCCTCATTTCATAATGTGAAAATATTGCTAAACATATTCTGTGGTAGATGTTAAAACAATATGTTATCTATTATCTTTGACATAGTAAACACATTACATATACTTCCTTGAAAAGCAACAAACCTTAAGGGGTCAGTTCATTTACTCTGCACCAGAGAATGGGCATAAAATTTGCCCCCCATAAACTCCATACGACCAGTGTTCTGTTGACTTCCTAACTACCTCCTGTAGCTTGGAGTTAGGTGATTTCTAAAGGGCACTGTGACAGCAGCTGTTATTTGAATCATTGTAAAGCAGCACTGTTATATTTCCTTTTACAGTCGCTCCAAGAGTAGCAGTTCCCGAACCAGATTCAGATGATTCTTTATTTGCCTGACAGGCGTGCACACAAATGACTTCATATTTCTATTAAATTGCTAACTGATATGTTCAAACAATAAAGGATATGGAAAACGACCCAAGAGATTACTCAGGCGTTCCACTGATTTCTTTTATTTTTCATGTTCTATAGAACTGAGAAGTGAACCTTCAAAGATGGCACTGATGCCTCCAGTTCCTCCCCCTCGCCGATTGGGGTCTAGTGCACCAACACCATCCTCAACCTCCTCAAATGAAGATCTGCAGATGAAAAACCACACAAATCCTCTACAGCAGAGTAGGTCCATGTTTAGGCTTTTACCTTATTCAGACAGCATTTCTGTTATGTGTCATTGTACTTACTTGCCATAATGTTAAAGCTCATTTACTGATATCCTCTTACAGCAATATTAGAGCTGAAAGAGAAGTTTGAACAAAAGCAACAAAAGTCTCAAGAGTGACCTCTACTGGAGGAAGCCTGTCAAAGCCTTCACCATCTGTGATAATGAGGCAGGGCAGCTGAACTCTCACCTGTGCAGGGATCCCTCTGTCTGTCTGTGCAAGATGAGCCAACACATGGGAGACAACTGGTTTCCATACAAACCTCATCCTCCTCCTCTGCATCAAGGGTCAGGTCCTCCATGTTGTCAGCAGGCTGATGCCAGTAAAGCCTCACTGAAGATCAACACTTTGATTTAACCTCCTTACACACTCAACCTATTAAACGAGTGTAAGGTGGGGCAGATTTGGCATTATCTTCACTGTTTCTTATGAATTTTGTACATTAAGCATTGATGGTGCAATTTTTAATACTTTACTGCTACCAGATTTTTGCCTTTTATTTATGTGTAATCAGTTATTGAATTGTATTTTTACCATAGCTATAATGGCTATACCTGTTCTGCCTTAGAGGCATGTGATATTTATGTTGTACAAAACCTATTACCTTCATTAACCTGAACCCACAATGAAAGTAAACAGGGAATATAGACAAACACAGGTTACTACCTCCTGTGTATAAATGTTGAATATTTCAGTGACGTAAACTGAACAAGCAACTTCTAGTATGTGCCATGCAACAGTTAGAGATCAGCCAGCTTTATGACCTGTTTTGCACCTTTTTTTAAATTTTTTTTATTTCTCATTGAAGCAGAAATCTGAGAACAAAGTCCTTTCACTTTTTAATTCCTCAATGACTGATATGTTATAGTTGAAAAATTAAAGTATTTACAATAAATTGTGACATTATGTCAGAGTAAAATAAAGTTAACATAATTCTCAGCTGGGTGCTTCTTTAAAGCATTGCAGGCTACAGTTATTTAGAAGCTGCATACAAAGGGTGCAACATAGAAAAGCAAGACTGCATGTGGAATGTGAAACAGACTACTCAGAGGTCACGTGGTGCACAAAAAAACATGTGTGACTTTAACATTTCTTTCTTACCCAGGTAGACCTCAAACCTGGCTAACTCACATAATACAATTTGTTAGCTATGGCTACTGCCTGGCTATTGGTTTTATTTGGAGTACAGACAGCCCACTAATAAGAGGATCTCTGCAAAAAATACACATTGTACATAGGAGAATTAGGGTGCAGACAGGTGACTACAATGTATACAGTACAGTCATTTCCAAAATCTAGAAGTCATATCTGAAGTTCGGTACCTTCACTACAAGCAGTTACCAAGAGGAAAACTTACTTACAGCCTGGCTATCAGATTAAGTCCAACACTGACTCTGATTTAAAACAAACAAAACCTCAGCAGGAGGGTAGAGGACCCAGTTTCTTGCACACAGTGTGGATCCTGACTACAGTGAGAAATGAAGTAAACACTGAGTAAGCAGGCCTTGGCAAAAATGTAAATACAACATCCCTAATATGTGTTGTTCATTTCTTATGAGCCTTTAGTTACTAACAAAGTAGAGGTAAATAAATCCTGTTCAGTAATGTCCATTCTATTGAGCAGCACTGTGTTGGAGCAGGTTGGTTTTTAGGTTACACAGGTTGGCTGAAGAATAGAGGCAGATTTGGAAGATGATATTAACCACTAAGCTACATTACAACCAGGTTATACTGACACTGACACAATATATTGTTTTAAATTGAAACGGGGAGACCACTGCTTGCAGCGAATTCTTAGCACGATAGAATGGATCACCCGACTTGGCCTATTGGTTATGGAAATGAGAAGGAAGGCACAGGGAGCGAGCAGACACCTGCAGCTGGCTGCAGGGCAGTATGCCTGACAGTTCTGGTGCTGGAAAGGAAAGAAGGGCAGCGGCCAGCGCTAAATCTTTGCTCTAGCAGCGGTGGGACAGTGCTAAATGAATGTATAGAGAAGAAAACTAGTAAGACTACCTAGCGTGTCCCAAGCAAACACAACAGCCAGAGATATACATCTGAAGAATTCTATCACTGAAAGAGCACAGATGAGTCACTCGTTCCCAACACAATTTCCATTGTCATGCAAATTAGACATGAGGAACGGTCTAAACCATCCTACTCCAGTGATGTAAACTCTTCTGTGACATGGCTTTGACTGCAGTCAGAGCAGAGGAGATGTTCTGCATTGGTGACTGCGGCCGAGCAGAGCTGGGAGGCGTCCAGCTGGCTGAGTGGATGAATCTAGGTGAGGCTGGCGTTGGAGCTGCTGGTGCCGCTGTTCTTTCTCTGGCCGCTTTGCACCATGCTGGGAACCTGCAGGCCCGTCACCACTGAGAAGCTGCCGTTCCACACCTGCAGGTCGCAGCACATCAACAGCTGGTTAACGACAATGACACTGTTGAACAACAGACCATTACTCTAACAGGTATAACTGATATTTCTCACCATGAAAGCTGGTATGATGGGCTGCTGGAATTTAGTTTTGAAGGTGTGCATCAGCTGCTTAGTTTTGGCATTGTAGAAAGACAGAACGCCTACAGAGAATAAAGGAGGCATGTGCTTTAAAGGCAAAAAACTAGTCACTTTTGGTCAGATCTACTAATCCCTTTTTTCTATAACTATTTATTTAGCCTATAAATTCTCAGCACTAATAACCATTACAATCATTCAGACTACTGTGGTCAAATTCCATCTAGTATTGTATAGTGAAAGATATTTGTTGTACAGTCATATTAACAAAAATAGCTGTGTTTTGTCATTTTTAATCTTTATGCTTTCACCTTATCTGGGATTAAACCTGTGCATTTATCTGTTGTACCTTCATCAAAGTTGACATAGACACCTATACTGTTCGGTATTGGACAGTCCAGAGTCCGGGCCTTGTTGTTGTGCTTAGCTGTGAGGCTCTGCTGCAGCCAGTTGTTCAGATGGATGCACCAGGACGCGCTGCTTTTTCCTAACTGGTCAAATCGGCCAAGGCTGCGCAGAGCCACGCCCACAGCGAAGGCCTTGCTTTCCTTGTCAAACCGCACCTCCCAGTACTGCTGGCCAGCGTCAATCATGGTGTCAGCTGTCATGAGACATTAGGCATTTATGGAGTCAGTGGCAGCACAATCTGCAGCAAGTTGTTCCATGTGTGAGCTGTGTGTCGATATTTTTTATAGATTCAGAGTTGGGGTTATATAGCAATTTTGCTGGTAAGCCTAGATGTAGTTTTTCAATGGTTCATTAGGTTAATAGATGTTTCTTAACATTTACCATTTTAAATGAGGAGCGGAGTCACTAAGTTACTAAGCAATTTACACTTTATTTTCTTCTACTCACTGAAGTTGAACTTCAAGCAGTAAAAGAAATGCTTCCAAATCTTCTCTGTTACTAATTTTCTGTGCCTTGTTTTTTTCTCACCAGCGTGTATTCTTACCCAACACTGTGTAGGATTCTGCTGTAAACCTGTCTCTGCCTGGACGGGCTGTCGGCGCTCTCTTGGGAGACATCAGTGCTGACCTGATTACAGTCAAGACATAATTTTGAGATTCCCAATAAGTAAGTATACCAATAAGTACAGGAACTGTTTTAGCCTCCTGTTTCTGGTGAAAAATCAGATTTCAAGGCCCCATAGTTTACATCTATACAAACCGAGCTGGGGACTGCATCGGGGAGTTGGTTCGGTTCTTCTCCTTGCGGATGTCTTGTACCTTTCCTCCACTGCTGTCCCACTCCACACTCAAGTCCTCCACCTTGAGGTTCTGGTGGGCCGAAGCAGAGTCCAGTTTGAAGTTGAAAGCTGGAAACAGAATAGGAGGGAGATTTTTTATTAATACACCAAAATGATATGTTATATACAGTATCCAATGTTCACGTCTATGAAGAAAGATGTTTTTCAGAGATATTTTTGCTCGTAGTTAAATAACACTGCATCTTTACAAACCTGCTATCAAAACACTCAACAGTAACAGCAAGAACAGGTCCGCTGTGTATTCTCACCATGGGTTTCTAGTGTAATCGGCTCAGAGAACTCTCCCGCCACAGCCTTGTTACACGCTTTCACTCTGAAAGTAATGTACCTGGTATCAAAGCGGAGACCTGAGAATAAAAACACGAGCATCCTTTGTGAGTCAGCTTTAAAGTTCAGACAACAAATGCCAAATATCTTCTCACAACCCCCCCCCCCACCTGTGATCGTGTGCTCCATCTCTCGTATGCCCTCCACCACCATCCATGGGTAGTCCTCTCTGATGCGTGGCGGACCCTCGTGATTTGTGCGTCGATGTTCCAGTATGTAGTGATCTATCTTGCTGTCAGGCTCAGGTAAGGTCCAAATTACAGTCACTGTGTTGTCACACACCTGGCACTCTGAGACCTGGATCTCTGGGGTGGCGGGAACTGAATGTGCAAGAGAAGAAGCCTTGGTTACAAGACATGTCTGAATGCAGCAATGCTCAACCTTTTCTAAGCGGCTTTGTTGATAAGAGCTGCCAACAGTGACATTTCTGCCGTGAAAGTGTGGGCTTCAAAACCACACCGGCTCCCAAACGAGGTAAAGAAGCCTCACACACACCTGCAAGAATGGGTGTATATTCTCTGTGGTTTCATCGCTATGAGCAATTACACCCGCTTCACATGTAGTCACCTGACTCATTAAAATATTAAATACTGAAAGTGGGTCACATCTACGTCAGGCCAACAGGCAGCCTGTTTGTCCCTGAGCCCTTTCTTTGCTGTGATTACGTTTTCTGACAGTGACTGTATAGTTGGAAACTACAGCTCAGGTTGTGTATAATGAAAAATATTCAAAGGTCAATGTACAAGTGTGACTACTACTGATTTATTACTGCAGTTTTATCTACTAAAACAAAAATATCCAGCATTTGTTGAGTAGTGTTTTTGAACTCTACTTTCAGATATCACAGCACTACATAAGTGAAAATAAAGTATTTTCAGAAAAATATAAAGTACGTTAGAACGACCCATTAGATAGTGTTATGTTTGGATAATATTACAACATTTTTACTTTTTACTGTTTTCATTTTACAATTCCCTGTAATGCAATAAAAGTACAAAATGTTAAATGTAAATGTACTTAGTTACATTAAACCAGTGATGCTGTATTGTCTGCACTGACTTTAGTTCATATTGCTCTTGGCTTATTATAAAAAGTGGTGCAGACCTGGGAGAAACTTGAGGCCCTGCAGCATCTCCCTCTCCTGGCTGAAATCCACCATCAAGTGACTCATGTTGTCACTGGCTTTAGCCTTCAGGGAGAGACGAAAGGCTGGAGCCATTGTCACGCTGCAAACAAAGAGACACATAGAGAGACACAAACACACGGGGTGGAAACAAGCATGGACCATTATTTACCCAAGTTTGAGAGGAGATGAAAAAACTAATGCTGCTCACTAAGAAAAGGCCACTAACTAGACTGCTACTACCACTGAACTCATCACCCTGATCAGAAATCACAAAGCTAGAGAGGGAGCAGCATTCATCCAGGGAGGGGCTGACACAGGATGGTACAGACTTCAGAAAACAGCGGGAAACGGAGACAAAAGGCTCTCGAGTGGAAAGTTTCCATAGTGCATACTGTCTACAAAATGGGTGTGGCGGATACATGTTTGAATGCATGCACGCTACATTATGAGATGGCTCTCTGGACACAACAGGCTATGAGAAAAGGGAAGCAGTGTATGACTGAGTACTATACCTATCCTTAATGTCTTTGGCCGCCTGGAGAGAAGAAGCAGAGAGGGAAAGGAAAAAGGAGAAAGAGATATGGAGCGGAGAGAAAACTGAGTTGGAGCCCATCATGATGTCACTTAACACAAAAACTGGCAGGTGGCTGTGTTAAAATAACTGCTAGTATGACAGCACAAGTAGGACAGATTAAATCGTATATATATGGAGAGTAAAATTCACCATTAATCAATAAGAATTCAGTTATAAAACAGTGAGCAGGAGGAACAGTGTGGCAGCATTACAGCTGCGGAGGAAGTGGTCATTTACCTGACTGAAACCGTCTGTCTCAGCGGAGCAGAGCGTCTGGTTGGCCAGTTCCAGCAGCTCCTCCGAACTCTCCAGGGCTTTGGAGCAGGCGCTCAGCTGATTCTGAGAGAAATTCCAAGTCACAGACAAACAGAGTTAATCTGCAAACTGTCACACGTTCATCTTCAGAATAACAGGACTATTGTGTCCTCTGCAAAATCTGTGGAGCTCACTGCATCATTTGAGAGTCATGGCTTGGTCCTGAGGCTGCAGAGCTTTTAGACCCATGTACCAAAACCATGTATTAAACAAAGAAGAAGAGAAAATACTATTTTTCTACACCATTACCTAAAACATTGAATTATAAATTGTATTTGAACAGAGAAATTTACAAGAGATATTTTACAATAGAAAATTCAATTGGATCATAATTTAAGGATAAAGACTCACAGAAGTTGGTTTTCTTAAGATTTAAAGTCTTTTTTTTAAGTTTACATGCAACTGACAGAGGTCCACTGTCAAATGTGATCTATCTGTGATCACTGTGTGAGACTGAAGACACGCAGGCACAACAGCAGTAGATTACCTGCAGCTCATATGTGCGGCTGGCTCTCTCCTGCTTGATGCGTGTCAACATGGCTTCCTTCATCTCGTCCAGAACAGAGTGGAGTGAGGTGAACTCCGACTCCAGTTCGTCCTGCACTCGGCTGGAGTTTGCCTGATGGCAGATTAGAAGAATTGTGTACTGAGGGGTAGCAGCCTTTATCAGCTGGACAAGCTGCAGGAACTCTTTGACAAGAGAAAAAGCAACAAACTGTGCGTTATATTATTTTGTAAGTTCAGCCATGTGTGTTTTTGTACCTCTAAATTATCCAGGCTTTGTTTGAGAGTGCAGATGAAATTTGATATCTCCTCATTCTTCATGGCCAGTGTGTTGGTGATTTTACGCAGAGATTCCTAAAGAAATATAATCAACATTTGTTAAACCTGAAGAAAAAAACAAAATCTGCAGAACCACAAAGCCTGTGGCACAGAGGACTGAATGCCTGCAGTCCAACCAAACACTACACAAGCTGACTTGACTGACTGGTGCCTCCTCAGTGGGTGAAGCTTTAGGCTTTGCACTGCCCTTTAAACACGATTAAACGTGTTTTCGGGTTGTACCACAGGGGACTAGCTCCAGAGCTCAGGGAGGGAGGACACTTCACCGGCGGAGGGATGATAATTTAATAATGCAGCTCCACTAGAGGCCCAGTACAAAAAGACTGGACACGCACTGGGTCCATTATTATACTACAGCTGTGACGGGTGACCACTCCCGTCGTGTTACTTCTCATCCCACAGTGAAAGTCCATTCATGCTGAAGGTCCGTGTTGTGTGTTGCGAGCCGGAGGAACTGCGCCAACCCCCCCGACCCAACACCCACCGCCCCGTCCGTGACTGTTACACCGAAACATCGACACAAACTCGTGTCTATGACGCGATTATCAAACTCGCCTTCGCCAGGATTGAGTGTAATTAGGGCAAAAAACACCGCTGTGAAATACGAGCCTGCACCGCATCCACAAACTCCCCAGCTCCCGAGCTTCCCCCTCCTTCCTTTGTACGCTACGCCCTGACACAGCTTCCCCCATCAGAGACACCTGTTCCTCCGGTTCCGGGCTCACCTTCTGGTCCCCCATCTCGCCGTCCAGACGCACCGACGCCGCTAGAGCCACAAACACCACCGGTATTTCTCCCCCGTCCCCCGTTTTTGGTTTATTAGCACAGCACAGCTGGTACTGATGCTGCCGGAGAGCAACGCATCTTCGGACGGACACCAACGCCTTTGGGCCGTAGCGCGTAGCGCGCATGCGGCAAAAGAGGATTCTGGGTAGTGATGTTTCTGTCGTGCGGGTAATGATGCCACCTTCAGGTACTGTCGGAAGAAAGTAGACAGTCAGATAACGTTTAAGAACAGAGGAAGTTCATTATGTGCTGCAAATGTCAGTGAATGTGGTTTATCGTGTGTATTGTTCTTAATACAATTAATATACAATTAGATACATATGTAAAGTAACAGCGTGATCTCTAAAAATGAATCTGAATATTACCAAAACTGAAACAAAAATATATTTGGTTGAAGTTTAAAGGGGGAAGCAGACAAGTTGCAGGTATTTAATGTGAGTTGAATTTAATACTATAAACAGCATAAAAGTGTAAAACATTTTCTGTGAAATACAATGAAAATCAAGACAAGGTAGTAAAACAAATGCAGATGTTATTATAAATATAAATGTTGTGACAGTGGGGCTTAATAATATGAAAAAATGCTCCTCACACATCCAGACTAAAATGAATAAGAATGTAAACTCATTGCCTCTTATTAAAAATATGGCTGGTGTGGAATGTGACCCTATTTATGGTTTCAAACCAGGAACCTTCTTGGTGTTAGGCTGTGAGGAAGAGTGCTAACCACTTATCTACCATGCTGCCAGTCTCTAAGGCAGATTTCTTTTTTTTTTCTTCTTTTATGAGATTATGGTAACCCAAGTTCTGACCAACAAAGAAAAAGGCCTACAAATTCTCATGTAACACATACATACATAACACTTGAGAATTTGTCTCAAGGCTTCTCCTTTGCTTGTGGTATAAACATACCTCAGTAATATAATACAACACAGCTACACAGGTAGGAAGAGTCCAAGTAAATAATCTTCATCTGAAGATGTGTTAGATAATACACAAGGACAGTATTAACACCAGGGTTGTGTGATGCATGAATATGTTCCTGCCCTGACATCAGCATCTGCATCTAGTCTGTCCCAGGCAGTAGCTGTGGTGAGAAGTACTTCATGCTCATTTCCACATTTCAAGGTGAAATATTATACTTTCTACTCAACCACATTTGTCTGACAGGTATATTTATATTTTACTTTTCAGATTAAGCATGTAAATGAAAAACATATGAGAAGCTTAATAAATACAACACGTTAAAAGATTAAATTGTTCACAGCTGCCTGGGGTTGTCAGATCGTACAAAAGTTCACATTTCAGTGGACTATGAGTTGTTACTGGATCCACAAAAGACATTCCTAGAGTCCTCAAATGATTTTTATTTAAACAAATATTTCCAGCAAAAAGAGATCAAATTTTCCAGTATTTCATAAAAAATAATTAATTTAGCATTTTTCTGTTTTCCTCTGCTACCACATGACCCTCCCACACTGTTCTTGTGGCACAACTTAACCTTTAAGTTTTAAACCACTGGACTAAATAGTATATCAAATACTAAAAAGTAGCTGAATCAGGCTGATGTTGAAATGCTCCTTGCATATTGATGTGTCAGTAAAAATCATATATTATATTATGTACTAATAGCAATATTTTTATTAATATTCACAGAAACACTAATGGTGTTACTCATGCTCTAATGAAATTTTAAATACATATAGATTTAGCATATAGTATTTGTATTACTACTTTGGGAATGTGAGTACTTCTTCCAACACTTTTAGTTGGCACCTAGTTAAGTAGTTTTAACTTCTTATCTGACAATTTCTGAAAATGCACAATATGCAGTATCATCATAATCATTGGCAAATGTTTTAAAACATAATTTCAGTTAAACGGATTAACTTCACATGTCTATTTCCAAAATAGTATAGTGGAGCAACAAAACTCTTACTGTACGAGGGATGACAACATGACTGTGTTGGATGAAAAATATAGTGTAATTGTGTTTTATATTTCTAAACTTTGCAACAAATATGCATACGTTTACCAAGGATATATTCATGTTGCTGCTATGTGTGAAGTGTCCTACAAAATGTATTTCTTTTTTTTTTCATTGTATAGCTCTAATTGTTGCCAGAAAAAAATCACATCAATGATGTTATACATAAAATATAAAAAAACAATGAGATACAGCATGAAAAAAAGGCCCATTCATGCACATCAGGTTTTTATTTTACCCACTATAAAACAGAGCAAACTTAAAGGCATTTCCATTTCAATTGAAAATAGAGCCGACGGTAGATGAGTTATACTTCAGCACCCCTTCAAATCGATGTAAACTATTGCCCTACTAAATATATGATTTGAGATTATATCTCTACTTACAATGCAGACAGGACCTACTTTCGGTCTGTGAAAAATGGAGATCAGAAACTTGAGGTTTTAGAAGTTACATACCGCATGTAAACTCATGGCCTTTTTTTCTTCTCTGCTGTCATGAACAGACACTAGGCAGACACTTGTCATTCTACATACTTTGACCTAAACCGAATAAAAGGTACGTTTATATAAGATATCAGAATAGATTAATGCAACACAGAGTTTAGGTTTTAAACACTAAACTGTAAAATGGGTCACAGTTTATTTTTACTGTTTTCCTGTAGTAATCTCAACTCTCCTGTATGAAACTATAATGTAAAAAATATCAAACTATAATGTAAAAAGTATGAAAGATATCTCTCTTGTATTTATCTTGTAGGTTGTGGTTGGAATCAGAAAGTTCATCAACAATGATATATACTTAGTTGTGTCTTGTCACAGGAAGCCAGACACTTCTTTTCTAGTAAGATGCTGTGGGGACATGGTGAAATGTGTTTTAGCACCCTGCTTGCACCAAAACCCACAAGGGTTTCACAAACCCCTCGTATTGTCATCATGAGCCTTGTTTTTTTTTTTAATTTGCCAGTATCCAGCAAATCAGCACAAGCATATCACACTGACTAATTTGTTGTCTGAACCTAGTGTGCAGAGGTGTTCAGGATGCACAGTTTTTGCAGTGGTGTAACAGTAGCAGGACTCTTTGATGTGTTATGATTAAAAGCGTATGAAAAAATTGTGATCAAGGTTTAGCCAGGAAACTCTCTTCTCTTTTTGAAAGCCTACGTTATTTTCCCACTTCACTTGATTAAACAACCTCCACTACAGTCAGTCCCCTCAGAGGTAGCAACTAAACAAATTTTTACAGTAAAGTAACAGATTAACTCCTCCTCCCACCCACACAGATTGTACCTCTTGCTCTGTCAGATGTGCAGACAGGCAGGCAACGGAGACAGGATGAGTCTGAGAAGGCGACCACCTTTCACATGATACGATGGAAATGTGGCTGAAACACTCGATGCTCGCGTTACTCACAGGTAAGATTCCTGACTTGACTTTTGACAAATCAAAGCTACACTGACAACAAAAAAGTTCAAAGAAAATTAGAACATGATTAATGAATGAACAGATTCTTCAGACAAAGAAATTACTGATATGCTTGTAGTTATTGTTGCTGCTACTGAAAAAATATTGTAAAATTAAAGTATAATATTGTTTTTCCCCATCTATCTATCTATCTATCTATCTATCTATCTATCTGTCTATCTGTCTATCTATCTATCTATCTATCTACAGTTACAGTAGCAGCCATGGTGATATTAAGTCAAGAACATGTGATTCTGGATGAAACACAGAAAAGAGCAAAAGTTTTGCTTGGTTCATCTCTGACACTGCAGTGTGGTTTGGAGATGCCCAAGAATGGCAGATTTCGGGTGTCCTGGTATTTTAACCCTTCTGAAGCTTCATTCAATCGCTCACAGCTGATAAATGTCACGGTTGTTAATATGTCTGTGAAGACCTACACTGAGACAACAAAGGAGGACTTGAGAGAGGAAGAAAGGGATTTTGAGACATACATTATATCAAACCCTACACACAAGGATAGCGGATGGTACTTTTGTGAGATCACAGTAGAGATTCCTGTGTTATTTATTAAAAGCAGCAATGGAACAGAAGTAACTAGTAAGTATTCGTTATAACTGATAAAGCTGGTAATACTTTAAGTCTCCTATTTATCTCTTCATCTATAAGCAGTATGCAAACATTAAAGTTTATAACACCATGAAAGGTTGTAAGCAGTGATAAAGTGTATATTTTACATGATCATAACTATGCTTCATGTAGTGTCATTCATTAATCACTTATATAGCTGCCTGTATCAATAGATGGCCACAGTAGGTGTTATACTTTGGCACATGCATAATTAATAAACACTTTTAACCTGCTTACAACGACATTAGAGTGGCTATTACATGTTACTTTGCCGCTGAGAAATGCTGAAGTAACATCTTTCCACAAAAACTCTAATGATAAAGCATTATGTCATGACAGGATTCATCAATACAGAAACCCTTCTGGTATGCTTTGTCTAAATGAATGCTTTTTAATTTTGTTTCCTCCATGACAGTGAAGAACTTAATGGAAAAAACAACGAACCCGTCACTAGTGACGAGTAAACAAGGTGTGTGTGCCTGTGTGTGTGTAGATGTGGCTGCATACCCACTTCTGCTTAATAATGCCACCTCATTTTAGCATCCAGAACAATCAGAGATATCTTCCTAAAGTTCTTGGCTTAAAATGAAATTATTTCTGTTTTTCTATAGATACCACCTCAGAGGGTGCGAGCTTAAAACTATTGTTCAAAATGAGTTGGAACCTCTATACAAACCGCAGAACAACACTTTATTTCACATTAGCCTGATTCTTTTACATGGGCCAGTGTGTACTCTGAGGATATGTACAATATCTACTCCAAATGCATGTCCTTGAGATGAAAATTATGTGTATAACAAACCTGTCTTATTAGAGACTGTTGTGTGCACTCATTGGTTTTCTTATACTTACTGATGCAGTTAACAAATTGACAAAATGTGATCACACACACACAAACACTGTTTCTTCCTTTACAGTAACTGTCTCCAAACACCCCCTGGTTACGGACTTATGGATGTGGATCCTGTTGGGAGTATCTACGTTCATCCTGGTCATGCTGCTTGGCATATGTGTCTTGTTGAGAAGAAGATGGCACCGGCACAGAGGTATCAACCTTCTTTTTCATCATCTTAACCTAATGTCACTACAGTAAACATTGGTTGCTTAAGTGTTTTAGCCGTAGACAAACGAAGCTGCAGAACTTTGATGATAGTCAAAGAGACAAAAATAGACAAGAATTTCCAAAGAAAACTTCAGCAGACACAGTCAAGTTTGAATCTGGTCTGCTTAAAGACTGACTCTGGTACAGATAACATTTGCATTTAACAGAAGAAATGAGGGACGGCTTTTCTGTGTGTCTTAAGGGGAAAGATTCTTCATGCAGTATCTAGTTAGATCTGTCCCAGTCTTGTCCAGACGATGCAAACTGAGTAAGCAAGAGGTTTGTGTGGTTTAACAGCACAGCATGAGACAATCTAAAATACCACCGTAGAGCACATGAGACCCTCTGCCTTCTCCTCAGTGTGGTTTAAGTTTACTGTTACAGTTATAACTTTTGTTTCAGCTATAATGCACTTAGAAAATATGGTTCCATATAGTTTTTCTTCATCGTTTGTACCAACCTTTTAGTTTTTTCTTTTCAGTTTCTTTGCAGTTTTTGTGTTAATCAAATAATTTAATCTTTTAATCAACAAAAAAAACAGCTTGTTCTGGGGTTGCAGTTTCTCCAGTGTGAGATTTGCTGCTTTTTAGAAGACAGCGTCTTGTCTTAAAAGTTAGAAAATACTCAGCAGATTAATAAACAATGACAGTATCCAATAGTTAGACCTCAGCAGAGCCTCAGAATTCAAAAGTCCACGTAACTTTACTTGGAAAAGTAATGCACTGAATTAGAGACCAAAATGGACAAACAACTTTTCCATGTTGATTATTATTAAATAGTCACATTCAAAATGTTCAGCCACCTGCCAAACATAAATGACTGATAAGTCCTGTGATCTTTTCACCTCTGAGGTGCAGTCAGTTGGTTCACATTTAGCATTATTCAGCACGTTGTTCTATTTAGATTACAGGTGCAACTCACAGGCTGTCATGCATAAGCAGAAAAAGTATAGGTAAGTCAGCCTGTACGCTTGTTTGACCACAGCAGGTGACCACAGAAGAAAGAACAGAGACAGAAGTAGGACAAAGTCTACAAGCTACATACAAAAAAGAAATGTTCTTTGTGGCAGTTGTGAATATCATATTTAAAAGCCAGACCAAAAAACTTCCAAAATACTGTTTTAATTAAAGAGTCAGTTTTTGTATTGTCCACATCATAGTTACTGGTGCTTTTACTACTGGAAATGTACATAGTGACAGTGAGATGCTGGGTATCTAGACTTAGTTGAAACTGATACGTGTTTGATTGATAATTCGGCTGGCTATATAGGTAGAATGTTTACCTCCATTATTTGGATCATTGTCTGTAAGTCTCAGTGAGAAATGAAATGTTATATATATATATATATATCTTGTTTATAAAGAGAACTTTAATTTTTTGTGGCATAAATGCATTTGTTGAAAATGCATTTATTTTTTGTAACATAAATAAAATACTCTGTGTGGATGATGGTTTTCAGCATTTAGTATTTCAGCTTTTGAAAATGTGGAAAAGGTGACTGGAAAGTGCTACTGAGCCTGAGAAGAGTGGGTGGAGGTCAAGTCAGAAAGAGGATGTGGTTGAGAATTAGAAGATGAGTCATCATTCAGCATTGTTTTATAGGTCAGCATATGAACCACAATAATGCGCATAAACTGTCCTCTTCATTATTGGGAGATTTAAAATCTTTGTTATCCTCGGCAGACAGCATCTCTGAGTTTATAGAGTATCTGTGAATCAAGCTTCTAAAGAAACATTTTGCATCTCTTCCAGCCAATAGTTTATCCATATTTCATATCTACAAAATGTAGCCACATAATCTCTTTTTAGAATTGAGGAGACATGGGACAGTTGGACCAATTTGAATTGTTTTTTAAATTCAGTAATAACAACAGATAATTAATTCTAGGGTATTTACAGAGCAGTAGCCAGGAAAATTAAGTCACATCATAAGAAACTGGAAACTGAATGACTGACTTTCCAGAACACATATTCACACAAACACATTTCCTTCAAAACAGTATTTCAATTTTGAGGAACAGATTTTGTTCTGCAATCTGTTGCTGGGGCTGATATCCATCCTGTATTCACTGTTCAATACAGAACCAGATCCCATCTATGCAAACACGCACCCTGTGCCCATCAAACATCCTTCACCGAGGCCGAGGTCGAGGATGGACAACAACCTGAAAGCTGATTCCTCGTTTCAAAACCTCCGGACCCCGAGTCCCGGCAGGAGATACGAGGGAGGCAAACAGAGGCACAAAGTGTGAAGAAGTCACACACAAATAATTCCACCAACTCTTGATTTTACATGTGACCTGTATCTGTAATATTATGAACTTTTCATTCGCTTTGACATTTTTTTTTGTACACGGTTTTGTCTTATTTCTCTTCGGGTGTTTCCAGTAACATATAATGAGCCAGTAGAGGGCGGATGGTGCGTGTTGTAAATGTGTTGTTTGTTAATGATTGTGTTTTAATATGGTGTCCACACTCAATGACTTTTGTAAATAAGCAGAAAATGACAGATTGCTGTTTTTTTTAAAATTATGGATTATGTAGCGATGCGACTGGACGTGTTAACCAACCATGTGTTTATTCTTAGAGTTTATAGTAAATGTTCAAATGCTGAAAACGCAGTTGATGTTGTACATTGTGTAACATCTGGGCAGAGGAGCAGCTTGTTATTTAAGAGCATTAGAATTGAAAAGTTATATTTCAAACCAAAGCAGAAAAGAAGAAACTCAGTCGGAGTAAGAGGGAGAGTGATGCTGTTAGGGCTGCACAGTGACTGAGCTTTGGAAGAAAGCAAAAGTCACATGATCAGACGGTGCCTGCCGCTGAGAGTCGCTCCCTGCAGGAATTAGAGGTGGACTGGACGTTACAGGTGGAGCAGGGAAACCTGCGAGCTGCAGCCCTGACAGGACGAACGGGGCTCACGGTGTCGGATGTAGACAGCTCCCGGTAAGTATGCGGCGGACAGGGGCCGCTGCTCTGACTTGCTGACTTGTTTGTGTGCGGCTTTGTCCCACAGGCGCGTTGTTTTCCACGGAGCTCGGGCTTTGCTGTGGGAATTGGATTGTCAGGCTGCGGGGGTAAGAGGTGCACAAACAGCGCACTGTAACTTGGCCGCCTTATCTGAAGATTATAGGATACCCTGATCTAATAATAGCAGCCGAGAGCTACACTAGGAGGATGTGTGTTTAGGCTCCGGTACCAACTCTTAGCACCGCAAATAAGGAGGCTCAGGGGGGACCAAGCTTTAGGACGAGTGTTAAAGATGAGAGTTTGTGATTGAATCCTGTGAAAAAAAGCTTTGAATATATTCAGTAAATCTGGTCTTTAGTTCCATTTTAGTGCAGGTGTAGAGGTTTGAACGTAACACATATATAAGCGTGTGCAGCTGCGTGGATAGTGAGAATCATATGATACGAGGATATGCGAAGTGCTGTCAGTGCACTTGCTCAGGGGATTGGCCAACTTCAGCGGAGACGCTGCTGTGTGTCTGAGAGACGCTACGCTCACTAACAGCACAAATAACAACCTGCCACTATGTTGTCTGGCTTGGCAGGGACCTTTAGGCCCCACACTGAAAAGTGCACACACACCCTGCACATGTCCAGAGGCACAGACCACACATTAGGTGTTTCATCTACTGATCAGGAAAGTGATTTCAAAAATGTGAATCTAAGTAAGGAAAAAAGAAAACACCTTTTAGGGTGTGAATATCACATGATAGGCTGGCATGATATTTTTAAAGGCTTGCTATTTATAAGAAGTGAGCTGGTGCAGCAGGGGCCCTGATATCATGGTGTGAAGGAAACAATCTAGTAAACAGTTCCTCCATTAATAATGTTTCAGACACACTAGATGTTATCGGATCATTGGTTGCACAAAGTTAGACATCTGAAGATGTAATCTTGGGCTTTAGGAAATTCTGCTGGATATGTTTCACAACTTTTCAGACAGAATAATAATCATATTTATTATTATAATTATACATTTAAAATTTAAATATATGGAAAATATAGTGGTTTCTGATGCCATGGTTTGTGCTCTTTAAAGTTGAATAAAATCAGAGTCAGTTAAATGATTACTTTGGGTTTTGTTGCATTAAATTGAAATGCTTGCCACATTTTGTTTTCCTGGGTGCTTCTATCTGTCAGTGAAGTTGTCACACATCAGTGGCAGAGCAGGCAAAAATGTATGGGTGTTCATATTTTCCTTTGTGCTCCAGCTCCTGCTGAGACTTGCCTGGTTGTGTGTGTGTCTGTGTGTATATATATATATATCTGTATGTGTGTGTTCAAATGTGCATTTACACTCAACCAGACTTGTTTCATCAGTGACACATAATTTGCCAGAGCAGATAAAGTGATCATATCAAACAGGTTTTTGTGTTTTAATTATGTTGTTTGATTGGCATATTTATTTGTCTTAATCTCCTGAACTCTTGGTTATCCTTTAGCCTAATGACAGGCATGACAACCGTGTACTCCTGCATATCAAAACATAAGATGCTGAGCTACTGGGGCTCCTGCCATTATTAGAAAAGAATCATTTGTTTTGGTCCATGTGAGCCTGCAAAAACATCACCTGGTGCTGAACTGGGGTGTGTTTTCCAGTGAATATTTCACAACAGATACCGTGACACATGAGTGTCAAAGGTGAACACCCGCCTACAACCGGTTTCCTGTCCAGGCTGCTGTGATGGAATATTGTGGGCTATCCCAACCAGCTCGTCAGCCTACCTACCACTGGACTGTGCAGCTTACGTTTGACTGGCAGCCAGAGAGATTGAGGAAAACAGACAATCAAGCAATCAAGTGGTGACTCAACCTGCAGACCCGTTAGTCAGCCAGTAAAGTAAATCAGTTACAGCTGGAGGAGGCCGCACCCTGACAGTACAAATTAAGAAGTACACATGCGTACGCAGTCATGGCTCCTTCCAGCTGTTTCACACGGCTTTTTGGATTTGTTGTTATGAGTCACGGCGATGACAACAGCACATCCTGTCTGTGCATGCTTTTGGGGCTTTGACTTCGCTCACAGCACGTAGTTGTAGTGAGAATCCATTGTAGGGTGTTGTAGATATCTGTAGTGGAGGCTCCTACTCGGGCTATAAATATCTTCAAGCTTCAAGTGGCTGGAGGTTCTGGAGATAGTGCTGTAGGGCTTCTTCAGTGTATTGTACTTGTTTATGTGCAGCCTTTGAGCTGCTGTTCTGCTGCCTGATGAGTAAAAACACAGCAGAAGCACAGTGGTAAACTCTCAGAGAGGTGCATGTGGGCAACACCCACATTTACATTTGAACTTTACTATTTTAATCACACTCTTGTTAATCACTCTCTAGTTTGTTCTTCCCTCACAATGCCTTTTTTCGGTTGTTGTATTTACATGCAACCATCGCTGCAAATGCCAGGTTGTCTCTGAAGACAAAAAGATGAGAGTTTCTGTTCTTCAGTGTGTGCAAATGCTACAGTATTTTCTAAATTAACAATGTGCGTCATACATATTGAGCCACTTCAATAGGGATGATAATGCACTGTATAGTCTTACAGAAGAGAGGAGAATGGTAGGTTGTTCAGATCTGATAATAAGGTGTGTATTCATTGACTGATCCTGGAGCAGGTTATGCTGGCTGTACTGGAATCAGCATTGATCCCCTATTAACAAAAGGTGTAACTGCATTTCATGTTAGTCTTTCATAATATGCCTCAGTACAAAACAACACCTAATTAAATGGTGGCTTTTTGTTAGTTTGTTCTTAAAACTAAAGAATGAGTCAACCTGAAAGAAAGAACAGAGAAATTAGGCCTTTGAGCTGAGAAGACAGTGACAGTGTACCACTTTACAATAAGGCATATTTAACAGAAGGCTTTGATAATAGTTAAAAAATCATTCAACATATACAAAGCTGTTACAGCCTTTTATTTATTTTGTTACTGAGCTGATTTCTCCAACTAGGGAAGAGGTCAAAGAAACAATGGGAGGATCCTTCCTGCAGCAGACAGCTTTTTTCAGCAAATAAGGCAGTTTTAAACTCTGTAAACTGTTTGTCCAGTATCAAAAACAGACATAAAAAGTGACCAAAGAAATCAGTTCATGTGGATTTTAATACATTTATTTTTAACATTTGATAAAGTGGAGACAAAAAAACTTTCAGATTACTTTCAGATATTATTATTTAGATTTAGGGTTTTGTATCCTTTGTCCAGTCAAATGTAAATATCAGAAATATTTAAAAAGAAGTTTGGTTTTTATATTAGGCAACTTGGCAGACCAAATGCAAGGGTCCAATTGTGCAAGAAATTTTGCTGTGTATGACTGGTGACTTGTATATAAGCCTCAGCTGTGCATCCCTCCAACATTCTGCCCTGCCCACAAGTGTACACACGTCAGTGTGTGTGTGTGTGACCCTGAATAAACAAAAGAACAGAAAAGCAGGACGATCGCTGCATGCTCCTCTGTTATTGTAGCCATACCTGCCTGTCTGCACAGTTCGGTAGCATCTGTCAAATGCTGTGAAAAACAACCTGCAGTCATTCCAATCAGTTCAAGTGCTCAACCTGCGGTCTACACACACACACACACACACACACACACACATGCACACACACTCACACTCACACACACACACACACACAGCCTGGAGTAAAGTATGCAAGACTCTGACAACAGATGAGCAGCCCTATACATGCAGCAGCTTGTCCTGCTGTGTCAGGTAACTAAAAAGTGGGAGCCTGGCAGGTTGTTGCAAAACGCACATTAAAAACCGAGGTTGTTCAGAGGCACAAGCTGTCTAGTGAGGAAATTTGGTTGTCGTCATCTCGATTTCTGTCAACTTGCAACGAATCTGTGCTGTATGTTTCAAAGGATCCATATCTGTGAAATCTGCTGTCTTTTTTTCTCTGCAAATTAAACTTGAGATAACAGTTGCAAAGCAGCTGTGTGGAGCTGCTGTTTTTGAGCAACGTGCACCAAGATAAGAGCCTAGCTTTTACCTTGTGAGACTGCTCTTAAAGTGTGCTTTGTGTGTGTTATTCTGAGAAAAAGCACCTTAATGAATTTTGAATTCTGTGCGTCAAAACACAAAGAAACATGACAGAGAAATGGTAAGTTTCAGTCCATCATAAATCACAGGCACTAAAGCAGTGAATTGTTGTGATCTCTGTGCATGTCCAAACCTGAACTGATCCCCTCTGCTGTGTGAACCCCACTGAGTCCAGAGGAAACAGGTTCTTATCAGAGAGGAGGACAGGAAGCAGCAGAGAGTGGAGGAGGAAGAGAGAGTGGGGGTTGGTGGGCACTGTGGCACTCAGCAGATTTTCTCTTAACATCAGTTTCCTCTGACGTTTACTGTTTGACTGTTAATAGCTATAACTGTAAGTGGTGCTAGACTTTTCTGGTGTAACAAGGTTATATTTGTCCCTCTTTTGAATACTGTCTGTCTTCCTGACAAATTGAAACCAGCAAGTCTTTTCATGACTCCTTTACATTAGTTGTTGATTAGAAGTTGTGTTATTTAACTAAGTCTGAGAAAACAAACCAGATGAGGTGATGAAAAAATGCTTTTGAGTTGCATTATGGGAATTGTAGAAACCAGTGTTTTTTGATGCTTGACTCACAGGCGGGGAACAAATGTCAGGACATGTCTGAACCATTTTGGCATTTTTATCTGTCAACTGTGAGTCCTTCAACTTTGTTAGTGCAACGCTACTGTAAATTGTTATGTTGCCCATTTAACAGACTTTTTTAAAATGGTTGTTTTCTGGTTGAATATCTGGGACTGTCTTTGTGCACTCCTGTGTGCTGTCATATATATAACTCACCATTCAATAACTGAAAAAGCAGTATGGTTGCCATTCACATCATATTCATTGTAAAATCTTTAAAAAGAATTAAGAGGCATCAAGTTGTTATTTATGCCTTTCTAACAGTTATGCTTTAATTAGAACAGAGAAAGTGGAAGAAATAAAGTGAAGGAGGCAAACCACATGTTTTTTTGTTTTTGAATCCAATATATTGCCCATTCAGGCTATCATGTAATATGCATGTTGACATAATTTTCAGTCCTTGTGTTTAAGTCTGCTTATTGTCTGATCATTTCATTCATAGGTGTTTCCATGTCTTTTGTAGACGTTGCTACCATGACGATGATCTCCTACAGCATCCCTCAGCAGTAGCAGGGCAGCATGGCTTCTGCTCCTCCTTCCAGAGAGGACACCAGCACCACATTAGCACTGCGCTGGAGGCTAACACCGACATAGATATACACCACGCAGGACGCCAACTTCAATCTACATTCTCCAGGCGTGGTTAAACATCTGTATGAACTGCTTTGTGTCCAGGACATTGACATCATCAGCACAGTGTGACGACATCTGGACCATGTTGTGTCTCTGATCAGGTGCTTTGCTGGCAGAGCTGGACTGTGCAGCTCTTCCACACTTAGACAAACTTGGACTCTGAGCCATGTCTCTTCTCTCCACCCTGAGCATCGTCTGTGGATTGATGCTCCATGTTTCCTCTAGTGCAATCAACACTCGCTACTGTGTCCCAAGAAAGACTATCCCCTATCACAGTAAGTACCATACCCTGTCTTAGCACTTCAGTGGGCCATGTTCTTATTGTAATATAACAACATTTCTAGTCCTGTGTTGGACCACTAAACACAGCTGTAGCTGTAGTTTGAGATTGTATGTGAATATTTTAATTAGTACAGCTTTAACTGCCTGGTTTTCTGCTGGTTAGGACATGCTTATTAAATTTCAATGAAATAGCATTTGATTTTGCAGTAGCAGCATTTTTCAAACTGCATGGAGTCACAGCAGATAAAGCGTAGAAGGAAAATATAATTAAATGCAGTGTAGTGATGCAGATGTTCTTGTGCTTAGACGGGCTGAAGTTGTTCAGAGAAGAGAAGATATTCAACTACTCCACTATGCTACTGAGAGATGACCTGGGAGTGCTGCTGCTGGGAGCCAGGGAGGCCATATATGCTCTGGACATCAACAACATCTCTATCAGAAACTCTGCGGTAAGAACATGTGAAGATAATATGCAGGTCTGTTTTCTATTGGAAGCTGTTGTAAAATACCAGTTAAACTCAAACATGTCTGCAGAGCTGCTGTAATTGCTCTTTTGCTTGATGAAGTAGCTAACAAATAACTTTTTATTATTGCAGATTTAAAATGAGAGCATAGTTCAACATTTATGATGGTTTTCTACATTGGTAAAGTCAATTCATCAAATAATCATTAATGTTTTGGATTTTAACTCCGTAAATGCAGTCATGTCTACTTGTGAGCTCATATTACATTCATGGTGATATTTTTAAACAGAGTATTTTTATTCTCTCAGTATGTCATATCGGATGGCTTTTTTAAAAACCCATAAAATGAGAAAAGGCAAAATTTAGAAAAAAGGTTGGGATAAAAACATGGCTTTGTGTCACAGAAGTAAATTCTTTTTGCATTGTTACCCCTTTAATTATTTTATGACCCTGTCAAAATTACCTTGGCTTTGATTCCAAGATTGAGAATCATGGTTTGTTGTCATGCAGAAATCGGTTCATGCCATCAATCACTATATACTTATATCTCTCAGTGTCTGCTTTCACTGTTAATACATGGGCCAGGTTACCTAGAGTGTCCTGTCAAAGATTAGATGATATGCAGCACAGTAGTTGCTTTCATGTCAGCACTCTGTTCAACACTGTTGTGCACATATGCATTGAGAATTTGAATGAATAAGGGTCTATGCAAAACTATGCAGCAGTCTGTGGATTCATGATTATAGTTAAACAGCTAACAGTTACAGTTGAAGAGGGATTGGTGTCCCAGCTAGTAATTACTTCCTTCTAGAGTGGACTGACTGGTCTTGATATTAGACAAACAGTGAAGTGTGTGAGTGTAAATGCGTTACAGCTCCACTGTCAGGCTGTGGGGTTGCGACATCACTCTGGCGTGCTTTGACAAGACACTTTTCCCTGTGTTGTTGCAGGTGTACTGGCGAGTTACCAAGGAGAAACAGATGGAGTGTACTTACAAGGGAAAACATGCTGAGGTTTGTGTAATGTCTTTCTAAACTGGACTTGCGTAGAGTAACTTCTGTTCCTAGGGCAAGGATACCCTCTTTGAGGTTGACTGTGGGCTGGAAGAAGTTTACTCCCCTATGCAATTTATCTCTCTGCATTTGTAAATCATTTATATTGGAGTGTGTTTTTTCTTTTTAAGCCTTTGCACAGAATTCTCTTTGAAGTGCTTTGCATACAGCTTCATACCGAATGTCCAAATAAAGGCATGAGAAGAAGATGCATGTACACAGCCTTGACCTTTTGGTCATCAGTCCAGCTCAGATCAGCCAGTGCAGTCAGTCTATGTATGTGGCGTGTTTGTGTTTTTGCGGCTGAACTAACAAAGCTCTGACCTTGGCATTTTCTCTGCTGGATTTTGTTGCAGGTGGAATGTCGTAACTACATTCGAACCCTGCACAGAGTGAATGACACTACTATGTATGTGTGTGGCACAAATGCTTTCAGCCCCACTTGCGATTACATGGTAAGTATGGAATATGGCCTTGGTTTAGAGGATTTTATAAACTGTTTCTGTAGGGAGGACCTTTGTGTATTAGTTGGGGGTGGTGGTTTTTGTGTGACTGACAATGTGCAAACATTTGTTCTTCTCCCCTGTGTTTGGTGAAAGGCGTTTGGTTTAGTTAGGTAGTTAAGGTATTTTAGGATCCATACAGGTGGAACAGGTGTGTTGCAAGTTTACAAAATAAGATTGGCATTATCCTGCATTTGTTATTGTCGACAAACCACAGGAAAAGATCAAAACAAGGTGTTAATCAGTCTCTCAATACTTTCTCACATCCATGTCCTGTCTGAATATAAAAAATGAGAGATGGCTGTACTGAACTCGACAGGGGCTACACAAACAAGAGTAAATTGTGCATGTAGTGTCCTAGTGAGTATTTTTGGCTGGAAGATGGCGAATGTGGGATTGATTGAAAATAAACTAAAATAAACTCGTTCATGCGGAAAAGGGAGTAAGTTTAGACTTTAATATCTTGTTCTGAAAAAAACTTCACTTATACTGAATTCAGAAGACTCAAGTGAGTCAACATAGTTTCTCTCTAAGAGGTCTTACAAGATATATTTTGTGCTTTGTGAGCCCTGGTTACAGTTTAAATCAGTTTAAGCCGCTTCCTTCATGATGTTGATGTTTTCTTATTTGTTGAGTTTGATTGACAATTTACAAGACAAATTTAAACAAAATTTAAACAAAATAAAAATAGACATGATAATCAAGGGCAGCACGGTGGTTAGCACTGTTGCCTCACAGCAAGAAGGTCGTGGGTTTGCAACCCAGCCTTTCTGCATGGAATCAGTCTCCCAGTGTTCTCCCTGTACTTGTGTGGATTTTCTCCAGGTACTCTGGTTTCCTCCCACAGTCCAAAAACATGTATGTCAGGTTGATTGGTGACTCTAAATTGCCCATAGGAGTGAGTGTGAGTGTGTGAGGCTGTTTGTCTCTATGTGGCCCTGTGATGGACTGGTGACCTGTCCAGGGTGGACCCCTGTCTTCCACCCGAAAGACAGCTGGGATAGGCTCCAGGAGATCCCTGTGACCCCAGTTAAGGAGTAAGCGGGTATAGATGATGGATGGATAGATGTATGATAATCATTTGTACCTAAAGTATGCTCCTCACTTCTCCATTAGACAAAAAGGTAAAACAATGGTTGAATCAAGGGCTGGAAATCAGTCTAAAAACTTGTATATATCTTTTGTTTACTGCTGAAAATAAAGTGAAAGTAATAGTAATAATGTAAATATATGCACGTTGTAGAAAAACAGCTAAATATTCAAACTGCTGCTACAGCACCTTCAATTCCAGTCCTGAATTGCAATTCAATGTCTGAATAAAAAAAGCACTTTTCTGTCTTTTGTCTCTGTAAAGAACTTTTCCTTTCTGTTCTCTCTCTCTCTTTGTTTCTGGCAGACATTGGCTGATGGACAGCTGAGGCTGCAGGGGAAGCAGGAGGAAGGAAAGGGGAAGTGTCCTTTTGATCCCTTCCAGAGATACTCCTCCCTCATGGTCGGTGAGTGTCTGAGTCAGGTTTGCTGCCACAGGGAGCAAAGCACATACTGGTACTGCTGAATGTTCACTGAGCATATGTAACAGTCAGAAAAATTCTGTCCATTAGTGGGCTTATAAAGGAGGTATTGTTCCAGCTAAATATGAATAATGGATTTCCAGGAAATTTTGTTCTCATCTTTTGTTCCTGGTTAACAGGAAACGACCTGTATTCTGCTACATCCATCAACTTCTTGGGCTCTGAGCCTGTGGTTCTGCGCAGCTCTAACTTGGCTCTCCGCACCGAGTTTAAGAGCTCCTGGCTCAGTGGTGAGTTACTTTGCTGCAAAACTCACCATTCAAAGTTACTGATGTGCATAGTTTACAAGAAATCAACTGCAGCGACAGAAGCAACAGTACTAAAGCACTAAATAGTTGATATTCTGTAGCTATTCTTAAACCATATTCAGGCAGAAAGGTTTTTTATGTTTTTTTTTAAAATGTGTCTTCAGCATTATTTGATGTTTTGTGATTTCAGAGCCAAACTTTGTCTACATGGACTTTATGGGTGAGAGTTTCGATAGCCCTGATGGTGACGATGATAAGGTGTACTTGTTCTTCAGTGAGAACGCCATGGAGTACGACTTCTACAGCAAGGTCGTGGTATCAAGGGTGGCTCGTGTCTGCAAGGTATATTCAAGTCAAATTTCAGTACAGTATGTTTAATAACATAATTGTCTCAGATTGCCCAAATTAGGGTCTAGTGTCTCATTCCCTGTCTGACACAAGTCTGGCTGTTGTGGTGAAAGTGAATATGTGCACATTACAGTGCTCTGTCTCTGTCTCTAGGGGGATATGGGCGGACAGCGGACGCTGCAGAGGAAATGGACGTCGTTCCTAAAGGCTCGTCTGGATTGTTCCCTCCCTGAACCCAGCCTGCCCCCCATTGTCCAGGATGTCTTCCTGCTGAAGCACAAGGAAGACTGGAGGAAGAGTATCTTCTACGCTGTGTTCACTCCACAGTCGTAAGTGTTTACAGTCAAATCCTGTGGTTTTATGGCTCAAGGTGGGTGTTGACACAGGTTAATCTAAAGCATGCAGAGCAATCAGTTTGGCAGAACAACTAAGGCGTTTAATGTGTTCTTTAATATATTCTCCAGTCATACAAATAAAACAAACATTTGGCAATTTGCTTGACTAAATGCGTGTTGATTTGGTCTTTGCAGGAGCTTGTCTCAGGTATCGGCAGTGTGTGCATACAGCGTGTCTGCCATTAGAGATATTTTCAATGAGGGAAAATTTAAGACTCCTGTTGCTGTGGAGACATCCCATGTCAAGTGGGTCATGTACACTGGTGAAACTCCAGTACCAAGACCAGGAGCGGTGAGTCTAAACACTTAAAAGTTTCTTTAAAATGACCCAGGATATGTGACGATGTGGTTTGGTGGTTAGCACTGTCGTTTCACAGCAGAAAGGTTTTAGGTTTGAATCCTATTTAAACCTGGGACCTTTCTGTGTGGAGTTTGCTTCTCCCCATATCTGTGAGGGTTTTCTCCAGGTACTCTGGTTTGGGATTAGGTTAATTGTTGACTCTAAATTACCTGAAGGTGCGAATGTGAGTGTGTGTCTCTCTGTCTCAGCCCTGTGACTGACTAGTGATTTATCCCAATGTAAGCTGGGAATGAGTTCAGCCCCCACTGCAACGCTGAAATGGACTCGGAGAATGGATGACTGAATGATTGTGGATATTAAAGCAAAGTCTAAATTACAGTTTTATATTGCAGTGCATTAATAATCTGGCACTCAAAATGGGGATAAATCGTTCTCTGGACCTGCCTGACAAAACCCTCCAGTTCATTCGAGACCGTCCCCTAATGGACGAGGCGGTTCGTCCTCTGACAGGAGGGCCACTGCTGGTGAAGAGGGGAGCCTTGCTGACTCGGATTGTAGTGGACACTGTGTTGGCGCTGGATGGACAGAGATATGCCGTCATGTTCATCGGCACAGGTAAACCATGAGATATCTGGGAACAGAACTAACTAACTAACTAGTTATCAGAAAAGTTGCATCCTTTTCAGATTCGATTTCTGTATGAATATTCTGGATGATTAGACTTAAGACTGCTAAAAATTTCAGTAAATTAAATTTTCATTACTGAAAAAGCATCAAGTTCAGCATAAAAAACATCCAATGTTATTATAAAATAAAAGTTTAAAACTCTGTGTGGATGTAGTTTGATTTAATTGTCACTGCTTTTTCCAAATGACCCACAGCCATTTCAACACAGTGTCAGAAGCAGTGACAAAAACATAAACGCTGAAATTTCATGGAAATTTAAAGCAAGATTACTTAACTTTGGAGAGAAGAAATATTTCATACTTCCTTTTATAAGTAATAAAGTGCATCCTTTCTCAGTTTGTGCTATTTACATGACAACTGTCTCCTCATAGATAATGGTTATGTACAGAAGGCTGTCAACTACGCTGGAGAAATGTTCATAATTGAGGAGACTCAACTGTATGAAAACCCGGAGCCTATCAGCATCCTGCGCCTGTCATCCACCAAGGTAATACATAACAGGCTCAGTATGGTTAAATAAAGTTTATCTCATCATCACAGGTTATGGCAATATTGAATGAATATCTTACTTTTACTTTCCTTGGCATACATCACATAATAAGCTTCATTGTAAATGTATCATTCTTTGAAAACGGCATCACTTAAAAGCAATATGCACATGCAGTAGAGAAGTGTCTATAACAAAGGTGTGTGTGTGTGTGCGTGTGTGCATGTGTGTGTGTGTGTGTGTGTGTGTGTGTGTGTGTGTGTGTGTGTGTATAACCGTAGGGCCAGCTATATGCAGGTTCAGAGTTTGGTGCTATCCAGATGTCAGTCAGTAACTGCAGCCGCTATGACACTTGTGTGGACTGCATCCTGGCCAGGGATCCTTACTGTGCCTGGGACTTCTCCATGGAGCAGTGCTTCTCAGTACACAGCCTGGCCCGCTCCTCAAATACTGCGATACAGAGTCTGAAGGAGGGAGACGTCTCACAATGTCCTCAGCCAGGTACATTCATTCGCTGGGCATTGTTTGCATGCAATACTGGGAAGAGTTTTTGCAGAAAACATGGGTCCAGTAATCTTATTTATTAGTATACGGAGAGAGAAACACTGTTTGTGTTTGTTTTTAGACCCAGTAGCAGCTGTGGACTTTGTCCTTGTTCCAGAAAACAACATCCAGCTGCCTTGCCAGCTCCACTCCAACTTGGCACAGGTCCTCTGGCGTTTCTCTGACCAAATACTGCACTCTAATCAAAAATACTACATCTATGATGAAGGCCTCCTCATCCTGAATGCCTCTGAATCAGACGCGGGCCTGTACACCTGCGACTCAGTAGAACAAATAAATGACAGAACATACAACCGGTCCGTAGCAGTTTATCGTTTACAGCTCTACTCTGGCCCAGCAGTGGGGGACAGCACCACTCCTGGCAATGAGGTGATAAATTCCTCAGACTCTATTCACAGTCTGAATACAGCTGCACCAAGTCCGGTGCCAACCTTGGGCAATGAGGACCCATTGTCCCCTGAGACTCAAGGTGACACTGGCAGGATAACTCACTTAGAGGTGGCTGTGGCTTTGCTGACTTTGCTCTGTCTCTCATTGATGGGGGTCATATTTTGGATCTGGATCCGAGGGCATCGGGAGTGCTTCAAATTAGCACAGCACTCCAGTGAAAATGAGGGGAAGAGGCAGTCAGGCGAATACATGCACATCCAGAACAGAACTTCAGAGATAAAGCTCCTGGGGCCTGAGAGTGGGAGACTGTGCAGTACCAATAATAATCACTCTGCTGTTGACTTCAAAGGGAACGGGGAGCACCGATTGGCCAACATTTCAAGTCTGGATGGTCTGGGATACATAAATGATGAGTCAGAGATTTGACTGTTCTGAGGTGTGAAATTCAGTCAGAGGCCAACACCAGTACACTAATGATCTTCCTGTAGGTGTACATCTGACAAAAGACACTTTTTAGAAAAGGGTTTCTCATTACAAATTCTTTTTTTTTTTTGTCATTTCTGTTCACCAACCAGGCAGCTGATGTTCACTGAAAACACCTTTATCAGAATTTTAACTCCAGAAAATTGTTAAAAAGTCATTTTTATATATGTATTTTTTGTATAATGACAATTTGTGAATATATTTTGTGTAACATATTGTATACAGACAGTACTTTTCTTCCCAGCTACTATTTATTTGTTGCAATGAAGTTTTTATTTCAACATAGAACACTTTTAGTCTACAGTAAGTCTTGTACATAAGGTCACCAAGAATGAACAAGTAGCAAACACTCAGGCACATTTCAGTTTATTGTTTCTACTGACAACATGCACCAGTCAGAGAGTATACTATCAGTCTTTGGGTGTTAATGATTGATCAGTAGCCTGCTATTGCCTGGTGGCTGGTATAAAACTAGAAATATACCTCGGCACTTATGCATTCAAAAGATACTCAGAGGTAATATAGAGGTAATGTCATGCTTCTAAACATATGATTTTTGCACTCCAGGGTATGTAATTAGGGTGGCTTTTGGGTACACAACTAGTTTTTAAATTACAAGCATATACTGTACATGTATGGATCTGTTTCTTACTGTGAAAAAGACAAAAATGTCACTGGGTTAAATACTTGTGGGTGCACATTTCTCTCAGTGAAATCTACTTTTTGCATCAGAGACACAGCACAAATAAGGATTATGGGTTTGGTGTAAAAATTTGGAAAGTTTAATCCTTGTTCTTAATTAAAAAAAATACCTAGGAGTGTGATGTCTATCTGCTCTAGCTGTTAGTAATGATTACCTTTTCTCTCTAACAGAAATGAGATAGTGTCTTCAGGAATTATTGAAAATGTTTATTGTTTAGTGTGTTGTAAATGTAAATGTAAATGTGTTAAATAGCCAATTTTTGCCCATCAATCTACAATCAAATCAATCAATTAATAATAATAATAATAATATATATATATATATATCCATCCATCCATTATCTATACCCGCTTATTCCTTAACCAGGGTCACAGGGATCTGCTGGAGCCTATCTCAGCTCTCTTTTGGGTTGAAGGCAGGGGTACACCCTGGACAGGTCACCAGTCCATCACAGGGCCACTTAGAGACAAACAGCCTCACACACTCACACTCACTCCTATGGGCAATTTAGAGTCACCAATCAACCTGACATACATGTTTTTGGACTGTGGGAGGAAACCAGAGTACCTGGAGAAAACCCACACAAGCACAGGGAGAACATGCAAACTCCACACAGAAAGGCCGGGTTGTGAACCCAGGACCTTTTTGCTGTGAGGCAACAGCTCAGGCCAGAATGAGCTGCATTGTGTCTTTGTAGATTTGGAAAAAGTGTATGACAGGGTGCCGAGAGAGGAGCTGTGGTTTTGTATGAGGAAGTCTGGAGTATCAGAGAAGTATGTTCAAGTGGTGCAGGACATGTATGGGAACTGTAAGACAGTAGTGAGGTGTGCTGTAGGGGTAACAGAGGAGTTCAAGAGCAGAGCTGAAGATGTTGAGGTTCTCTCTGGGACTGACGAGGATGGATAGGATCAGGAATGAGGACATCAGACGGACAGCTCATGTTAGATGTTTTGGAGAAAAAGCCAGGAAGCCAGATTGAGATGGTTTGGACATGTTCAGAGGAGGGACAGTGAATACATTGGTAAAAGGATGCTGAGGTTAGAGCTGCCAGGAAGGAGGCCTAGAGGAAGACCAAAGAGGAGGTTCTTGGATGTAGTGAAGGAGGACATGAGGATAGTTGGTGTGGGTGAGGAGGATACAGAGGATAGGGTTAAATGGAGGCAGATGATTCGCTGTGGTGACCTTTGTAGGGAGCAGCCGAAAGGAAAAGAAGAAGAATCTACAATCAATAACTCCAGCAAACCAAAAACATCCTTTTAAAAAATGTGCAAAAAGCAGAAACATTTCCTTTATAAAAAATATTCAGAACATTTGCTGTGGGACTCCAGACTGTAGTCAGGTGCATTGGAGCCAGCCTGTGGCAAACTGTATGGATTGGACATTTAGATAGGCATACAGCTGTGTATATAAATTTCCCACAATTCAATCTTCATGTCATGACACAAACCAAGGATCTCTCTATAGATCTCCCACATAAAACTGTGGTGAGATCAAGAAAATACAAACCCATGTGTGAAACTCTGAGGGTGACAGCTCAATTGGAGTTTCTAAAATGGAGACAAATTTAAATTACTCTGAGAACATAAGGAAAAAGCTTCAAAACTTGAAAAAAATTTGTGCAGAACTCAAAGCAGTAACACTAGTCACTGTTGGTTATTATCATCCCTATGGAGAAGCATAGTCATAAGAGCATCATGCCCAGGGGAGACTCGGCGAAGGATGAATGTAGCCAAATACAGAGAGATCCTGTAATAAATCCTGATCCAGAGACTTGAGTCTGGGGTGACAGTTCACCTTTCAGCATGAAAATGACCCAAATCATACAGCCAAAACAACTCTGCAGTGACTGCAGGACAGGTCTCTGACCTGTACTTGAGCAGCCAGCCAAAGTTTACACTTAAATCATCTGTAAATCATCTTTACACTTAGATCATCTGTGAAGAGACCTGAATTAGGTAGTTCACAAACCTTTCCATCCAAGCTGACTGAGACGCAGAGGATCTGCCAGGAAAAATGGGATAAACCGCCCAAATCCAGGTGTGCAAAACCTGAAGCTGCCAGAATTCTGACTTAAGGTTCTAATAGCCTACTTTTGTAAATTAGATTTGTTTTTTATTTAAAAATAATGTCAGTAGCTGTCAGACTATAGCCTGCAACTGCTGAGTTTTTCATTCCATCATTAACAACAGCGCTCAGAGCCCCCTTATACCTCATTTCAAACAAGTACTGTAGGTATGAAATGGCTGAAGTAGGCCTCTACTCAATTATTCAACAGTGCAGTACAAAAAAGTAGTCATGAACTGAATTAGGAATATATATTGGTCTTATAGGGTAAAGCATTAATAAAATATTGCCAGTTCAATTGCATACATTTGCAGTTTTTTAGTGCTTTCATACTCAGCAGACATATTTACACTGGGGAATTAAGACAATCCATATGCCAACTGTTGTTTTCACTTTCTTTTTTCCAAAAACAGCCAGTGGGTTTACACTGACTTTATAAGTTTCAGAAATCACTGTCTTAGCTTTTTTTTGCTACCCTCTCTCTTGTTTATCAGTTCTACTTTTCCTTCCCAAGATTTAATGAGGTTCTCTCACTTTCAGCTCAGGCTGTCTTGTGAGTTATTCTATGATTTTCACAGACTTTGTTATCCCACATTCAGGTCTTTGGAACATCCATGACATGCATTTCTGAATATATCAATATGGCATCAGCATTTCTTTCTACATTGGGTTACAGTTTTATTTTTTTTAAACATCAAGTGGCTATGAGAAGAGTCCAGTGCAAATGCCTAAAAATAGCACGACTGTATGTCAGTGGCCATTTAGCAAATTTCCAATATTAAAATTTCTTATGCATTCATTTTGGGCAGACAAGACATGATGTGTGTAAAACATTTATTGAAATGTTATAATATCCAGCTCATATCATGAAGGACACTTTGTAACAAGAAAAGAAAATATATTCTCCCAACGATGAAGCAGGCACCTTTCCTTTCAGTTAGTGCTTGCACTTCACATAAAATTAAGGTGAACTGTTATAATACCTGCACAAAAAGCCACATCCATTGGTTTTAATCAGATCATTTACAAGATGTTTGCTGAAATGTCAGAAAATGAACTCATATCAAATATCAGACTGTGAATACATTTACATGCAGAGTTCCACTTTACTGCAGATCTACGTTCAAATTTGTTTTCAGTCAGCCATTTGAGTTATTTGGTCTGTTGATATTAGTTACATGAAATCAGATCCTGTAAAAAGAAAAAAAAAACTACCTAGACCTATACCAACAATACACTGCATGCAAGCACAATGTAGTCACAAAACATCAATTCAGTCTATCTAGGAGAAGGCAACAAATGGCTAACAGTGACAATAGTTGATAAGGTGCTCTCACAGGGGCGTTGACCACTAAAAGCAAACAGTGAGGTTGTGGAACTTCAGAGACTGAATACTGAGGCAAAGTATAACACATATCTACTTTGGGTGTGACTTTTTTTCAGTATCAAAATAATGGAACTGGTGCTTTGGCACATCAGTACTAAGTGAGAAATCACAAAGGCGGACTGCGCACCAGAAATTTTTGAAATGTGTCCACATACTGCTTCACTGAAGCATAAGTCCAGTTTAACAAAACAAAAAGCAACGTTTATTAAGGCAAAAGTCAAGCAGTGTTTTCACATGCAAAATCTGCATGCAATAGTACGGCTTATTTCAAGAAATCGCAGCCAAAGCAGGAAAGTATGAGGATATCAAGCACAGCGTATCAAAACTAAACTGAAGTTTTGCCAGAATACACACAGCACATAGAAAGAATTCCACCAGATAAAAAATTTTTATGTGGTTTCCACTTTCTCATTTCAAAAAAGAAAAACCCTTCCTTCTTCTTCACTTTAGTATGATTTCTATCACAACTCTGGCAGCACACAAAACAATCCTATCTTAAAGTTCCTTAAGGCACACATCCTTTACATATATTGGCAAGACAGTTAATTTTCATAAGCAAATCTTTCCCATTCCTTTTAATGAATGATATGTAAACAAATTAGAAATGGAATGATATATTTTAAAGATAACCCTCAAAAATAAGTTTAAGATTTGAATGAGTATTGATAGCACCCCCCCCATGTATTTTGTAATGTAGGGAAGAAATTATATGGTGCATTTAAGTGTTTTCTCCTGCACCACTGAAATGACCAGATCAATGTCTCCATCTACAGGCGTCTCTAAGCTATCCCCAGTGACTGTTCTCAGGATAGCTTGGCACTGCGGCAGGGTACTGGGGCAAGCTTGGGCCTTGGACTGTATGAGCAACGTTAAACCCCGTTTCCCTCACTGGTGCGTTCTTCCACACCCCACTGCTCCACTCTTCCTGAGCACGTGCCAAGCTCCCGCCACCACCACGATACAATCTGTGCACCTGATACACGAAAAGAAAGAGATTTAAAAAAAACTTTCATTACACGTTTATGTGGCTGCTAAAGTGCCTGTGAGGGTATATATGGAAAACTGTATTTAGATGTGTGTGTATATATGCATGCTATATGTGTTAACTCACCTTAATGAGAATCAGTGCCATTAAAGCAGTCACCACAGTGAAGAGCAGAGTTGTGATAAGCATCACTATAGCGGAGCCCACATTTTGCTTGAAAAATAACACTGTCGCAATCCAGCCGCTTTGATGTATTGGTGAGAGTAAGATGGAGTAGTGGTGTTAGTGAATCATACAGCATGTAATTAGCAAAGTGAATTAAATTCAAATATAATCTGACGTTATTTATGAGCCATTAAGCAGTGAGGCAGCAGATAGAGTGATCAGTATAACACTGACTAACAATGACATATTGTCTCATAAGCGAACAGTGGTGTCTTCACTAACAGATGCTTGGTTACTGAACTTAAAATAAAAACATCATATTTTAAAGTGACTGAAGGGTATAGCCTAAACCTTCCATCTCAGCATCAAGGAACTGGTTGTGCAACAAACTGGACTAGCAAACGCAAAAACACAAAACAAGCAGTAAGTTATGAAGTGCTCAATACTGTTATGTTGATAACATCCTCATCATGTGTTAACAAGTTTATTGTAGTGTCTTCGAATCATAATTTGTGTGGCCGAGCAAATGCAAGTGTGTGAGGGAAAGCAGATTTTCCAGGTCGCTTTGACAGAAACCCACATGGCCAGCTCAATGTGCACAATCTTCAGAGCTGGTTCAGTTCAACTCACCATGTTCCCCAGCCAGAGAAGCCTAAAGTCTGGATAAGGGCTAAGACACACTGGAAGAAGAAGATGAAGAAGAAGGCCATGAAGTTGAAGGAGCTATCAGCCCTGTGAACAACATGGAAAAAAAAGAAGAAGATAAAGAGACGATACAGTAGAAAACAAATAGACTGACTGGCTTCATTTTTGTTGCAGGGTTGCTTTCTCCTAGTAGTTGTCAGCATGTGGGTCAAACCGGCACCACACTCACTAGATAATATGATGCATTGAAATGAACAAGCAATGAGAAAGCTAGAAATATCCTCAGTAAACATAATGGGTGCATATGAAAATATTTTGCACATACAGAAAAGGTGCAATATTCTTTGTGTGTGTTTCAATGTGTTTTATACACAAAAAACTGTTAACTGTTGTCACAAAAACAAAACTCTTTCAGTAATTTCATATCAGATCTTGTGACCTGTGCCCACCACATCATTATAATTGGTGATTTAAATATTCACTGAAGCAAGTGATTTTTCTCAGGCAATCTATGAACCCACACAGCAGATGTCATACGACCGACATGCTTATATTCTATGGCCTTCCTGTCTGTGGATCAGATCACTCCCTGATCCAATTTAATTGAATTGAACCGAATTCAATTTAATAGGTTGTTATTACTCTGTTATTAATAGACCAGATTATTAAAACCACCATGCCCACATAGGTTTCCTGTTTTACAAGGCAAGGACATTGTCACTCGAAAGATTTAACTGATTGAAAAAGAGACTAATGGTAAGGGCGGTTCTCAGACCCAACCACAAGAAGCAAGAAAGATTTTGTCAGTTTATTCAATTAGTTGTAACCTCGTGATAGACTAGGGATTTGTCCAGGAAGTGATATACCTTTTGCCTTGTGTTAGCTGGAATTGGCTCATGTATGTAACCAGCCATGATAAACTCCACTTTATCCAATTCAGATGCATCATTACTTGTACATGCTTTTATAATATCTTAAATTGACAGCTCCTATACACTTTTCTCTCCTACCCATGACAGCAACAAGAAGCTTTCATGTAGTCTAAAGCGTAGCAGCCAGAGTTGTTACAGAATCTAAGAGGTTTGAGCATGTAACACATGTCCTGGTGTCATCAGGAAATCTGGGCATGATTTCACAACATGGAACATGAATGGAAGGCTTTAAATGGATGGGTTACTCCTACATTTCGCTTTAGGACTTTTATTCTCCATCAAGGACTTCAATGCAGCTTTAGCTGTTCTGAGATTTAGCAAAAATATTTTGGGGGAAAGAGCCCTCCCACATTACACTCTTTATCTTTACAATGTCCATTTCCTTTTTTTTCTCCTTTATGCTTTGGCCACTTCTGGTTTCATTGGCTGGATAAACTTTGAACTGATTTCTACACTGAGAACTGCTTATCTTATACATGTCCTAAATTCAGACCTGTTGTTATAATAACATTTTTACCTAAATGTCTGTGGTTCTCACTGTATGTATGTGATATGATATTTTGGTGGGTTAAGTGTCTAAAGAGTCTTTGTAAGCACTTTCAACAAAAAGCAGTTAAGTCAAGTTAAGTTGAAGTTCAGGAATGAATCAGGGTTGTGAGATTTACCAGATGATGACTAACCTGAAAGCTTTGTACAGTGGTCTGAACCAGCAGATGTAACTACAGGGGCTGAAGAGGATGAGCCACAGCAGAGAGAAGCCAAAATTTGTAGCACTTCCACCTCCGGCCCACCAAGCAATACATGAGATCACGTTTATGCACAAAGTGCCAGAATACACTGCAGAAGAGAAAGTACAAGTGACATGGCGAGAATGTAAGAGGAAATTATTTTTTAACATTAGATGAAGGAACGCATCTCCAAATTACAAAGTTATAAAAAAAAAGTGTGACTTACTCATCCAAAGCATGTAAACTCTGCGCACCAGTTGTTGGTGCTGTGAGGGGATCTCATCATCAATGTTCTGATAAAAACATGGCTTTATTCTCATGAACTGAGGCAGGGGAGGGAAGTTATTCACCCGCTCTGAAAGAAGTGGCATCATAAATATGGTTGTATTACTTTTTTTCAACTAATTGTTAAACCATGCTTGGATACACTGGAAAAGGGAAGGGAAAGTGGAAAAGTGTTTTTACAGTGTTCCTTTTTCTGTTACTACTAGTTTGCTTTTTACAGGAAATAGATAGATATGTATATAGATATATAGAAACACGTTTTAAGTGACAAACCTGCCATTTTGAAATCCCAGTTCTTTCCTGAATAATAAGGATATACAGAAATAGAAATGAGCAATTAACACACACTTTTATGCACCATTCCAGACAAGGAAACTTTAACCAATTAGCATATTCTTACTTCAGATAAAACTCCCTGTTATTTTACAAACTTGTATTAGTTTTATGTGCTTGACGAACATTGCCAACGCTGAATAAAAAAGTCCAGAGGGACAAGAAAAGACGCTGTACCAATCATTTTGAACCTTTTGCTGTAGTTTGTATGGTCCTCTTGAATGCGCATTCCAACTTTGTTCAAAGTGTTCACTAATTCCAGTACAGAAACATGAAATTCCCGAGCTTTCTTTTAAATTATACCTATGTATAGTTAGAATATGATGGCTTTATGTATGATACTATAAAGTAGATAGCAGCTAATGCGCGTTGTCAAGCAGATTAGTAACGTTAGTCCAGCGGAGCAGAGAAGGGCTTACTGTCTCTTTATCGAACCTTACCGCTTTGTCTCTTTGGCAGTGGACAAGCGATGAAAACACTATTTGCCTACAGTTAACGGTTAACTTCAAGCATAGTATATTTGTCAGTATTACCGGAATAACGTTTTTCACCTCACGTTTCCGTTGAAAACTGCGGGAGTCCAATAATCACTCGAGATGAGCTTTTTCGACACCCCCCACTCTAACACACTGCGGCTGCGTTACGCCTCGGCACTTGTAGTTTCAAACTGTTTATATGGAACGCGTTCGATTGCTACAAAAACTACAAATCCCAGGATTCCTATGAGCCGTTAACGGCGAACACCTGACTTCGACATTCCACCCGTTGGGATGAATCCCACCTATAGAATTCATCCGACACATCCGTAGACAGGCTGGGATAAGTAGGCAGTCTAAAAACGCTTATCATCTTGGAGCTGAAAAGTGGAATCCTTGTTGATGTTATATAAGGCAGATATTTTTGTCATTGTCGTAAGCATTTAACAACTGAGTCAACAAAACTCTGGTTGGTGGGAGTGAGTGGCAAAATGCTTTTGCCTTTCAAAGTAAAATAAACGTAGGGAGAAAGAATCTGTGGCTATTTAGGGAATATAACGTACTGCAACTAAACTACTGTTGAGAGAACAAACAGCCAGAGATCACCATCCTCGCAGATCGACTTTATTCTTTCCTTTTTTTTCCTTTCACTAAGCCACGACATGGCAACCCTGGCTAGCCGAAAGTCAACTCCGCTGCCAATCACAAAGCCCGAAACATCACATAGAAGGCGTACCCTGTGAGAGATTGCTGGTAGCTTTTAGTTTATTGCACAGGGTACCCCGGACAGGTTGGGTAGTATATTTATTAAAAAACATAACACATGTCAGCTCCCAGAGTTTCTCTTTTTGGTTAGCTATTAAAGTGTTACCCAACATTCAAAGGCCTGATACATCTATGAAAAGTCCAAAGCGGTTGTTAACACGAAACTTCGAACAACGTGCAACTCAGTTGTACAAATCAAACGTCTCCCCTCACGAGTTGTGACTTGGGGCTGACCAATCAGAGAAGGTTATTGATGCAAGTAACACACTCCCGCCAATTCCGACTGACGAGCGCGAGGCAGGCAACAGAGTAAACCGAAGCAGTATGTGGGAGGTTCGGCGAGTGTGTCATGTTTATGTGAAATAAATTAGAAATATATATCGTTTTAAAGTAGGGAAAAGCTTGGTCTGTTATCTGGGTCGTTCTTGAGTGTTACTCGCGAACTGTGCTGGCGTTTCGAAATTGTTCTGTCGGAGAAAATCGCCAAAAAGAGCCCCGGTTCAGTGGTTGGGATGTTGGCGGCGGAAAACCCATCTGCGGACGGACATTTGGCAGCATCGACTCCCCGCAGAAGAGGTAATGCTAATGCTATGCACAGCGAGCTTCTTGTCGTCCGTAATGACTTGACCTGTCTTTACTGTTATAATAACTTTATACATGGAGTGTAGCTTCGTTGTGCGTCTTAAGCGAGCACAAAAGATGACAAATTTAGTAGGAACCGTTTAAAAGTGAATTAATCCATTGGGTCAGCGTTAAGTTGGACATTGCTAGCAAACATTTTCCTAACAACAGCGTTGTTAGCTTGCCTGGTGTCATTGTTACCAAGCAAATGCTAAATTAACTGATATGAATATAATAATATGAAATTCTAACTATGAAAGCTAGCTATGCACAGCTAAATTGCTACCAAGCATTGCTAGTGTTATCATGATAACGGTATCATTAGTTGGGAAAACCATAAAGGTTTGTCAAGATAACGTTAAGTTGGGCCTTAACTTGAGTATTTGCCATTAAAAGGTCTTTAGCCTAACCTAGTGGTAAACTTGGCTCTGTTATTACCGGTTTGCTATCTTAGCTCTGCCCATGGTACATAGGAAGCAGCTAGTTTAGTTAAGTTAGCAGACAAGCTAGGTACGTTAGCTTCCGTGAGCTCAACGTTAGCTCCAAACATGAAAGCTGGTTTCACAGATAAACCTCCAGGCCTGCTCAGCTGGTCTCACTCTTTAACGTTTGCGCGTTTGTTGTTGATTTAATGCCAGGTGTTACAAATATTCAGTGGCTGTGCGATGTTTCAGTAAGTTATTATGAGTGGACAGGGACCCTTTACTGACAGTCCTAAGGTGCGTGCCCTGCGGACTAGACGGGGCCTACTGCCTCGACTAATACACCGGTTGGCGGGAGCGCAGACCAAACACAACATCATATTCACTGTATAACTATAATGTAAACAAGCCGACGTTGCTAAACACGTGACATTTAACACAACACTTAAAAGTAACCAGTTACAAGTAGCTTTTCTCATTTGTAAGGGTTTCACTTCAGTATAGGGCGATGGGGATTTTAAGACACCATAGGACATTAGCTACACTGACTTGTGGTTGTTACACTAAGTTAGAAAGCGGTGGAGTGGAGCCTAAACAAGTGACAGAGTAGAGTTGATAATGCCTTAAGTCTGTGATCTGTGCCTTGGGGCTTATTTCAAATATACTAGTTCAGATGAGTTATTTACTCTTCATTTTCTGACAGCCTCTCAGTTCACCACTTGTCAAAACTTCTACTGGCCTACTTCTTCTGCAACAGAAGTAGTTTCCTTAAGTTTCTGTGCCAGTTCATTATTTCACACTTGAGTACTTTGAAGTGAAGTTTTCGCTCAAGGTGTTATTTTCTGATGTAGACTACTAATGTTTTTGTATCTTGTTTTTTTTTTTTTTTTCAGGCATGGATTGCAAATCCAGTAACAATGCAAACAAGAAACTTATCCAAGGTAAATGCAAATTTTATTTAGTATTTTTCACTCATTTTGACACAGTTTAAAATTACTATTATAAATGACCTAGCATGGTAGGTTTCTATGTTTTTTTTTGTTTGTTTGTTTGTTTTAATGTCAAATTATGTTTTTATGGTGGTGCTTATTAATGATTGCTGCATCTTTTATGTTTCTCCTTTCCCTTGCTTTAGCATATATGGGATCAAATCTCTGTTCTATTAATTTTGTGTGTGTGTGTGTGTGTGTGTACTTATATAGCTATCTTTGAGTACCATTTTGAGCACATTTCTATCAAAGTGAAGACATTTTTCTGGTCCTCCTGTTTGAGGGTTGACACTTGGTTTTAGGGTTAGGATCTAGGGAAAGCATTATGCCTATGAGTGTCCTCGCAACTTAATTTTTGATGCTGTACAAGTTTTTTGTTGAACAACTTTGTGATAGCCCCATCATCTGTTCTACATTTTGCCAGCTGATACAACACAACAACCATGATTGTGACACATTTTGTTTTTTGCTTGTTTTTAAATTCCTCTTGCAGCCCGTCTCCCATTCAAGCGCCTAAACCCTGAACCAAAAGAGAAACGCCCCTGTGTACGTGCCTGCCCTGAACCTTCAGACAGGGAGAATGAGAATGAGTCTTCTCCACCGTTGGTGCACAGTAGGCCACCACTGGTTAATGGTCGTGGGCCCCTTGATGGCTTTCTGAGCCGTAGGAATGCTGCAGACTCAGATGAAAACATTATTATAGATTTGACTGAAGACCACTCTTCGTCTTCTGTAAAGTGCCTTGCTCCATTCCCTCCTGCCTCTCCCTCCTTCCCAATAAAAAACGAGTGTCAGGGCAAAGACAACATTGCTTCTTTTGATCTCTCTCATAAAACACACGGTTTAGACTGCATAGTAGTCAACACAGATGAAGTAGATGACGTGGAGGAAAAAGACAGGAATCAGACGATACCTATTTTGCAGCTTGACACAACGCAGGATTCTGGCAGTGAGTCCGAGGGGCAGAATGAGTCTGGAAATGTTTCCAGTTTGGGAAATAAGTCCATGCTGTCAGTTTCATCAGTCAGCTCAATGTCTGAAAGCTCACCAGAGAAGTCCAAGACTGATGATCCTACACCCACTACGCCTACAGTATGTCTACCTCTCATTTCATGCATTTACCCACATTTAAATCAACCAGTCACTATAGATTCATCAGTGTTCCTATGTTTGGTAATGTTTAAATATTTGATAGATATCACTCACAAAAAAAAGTACTGCATGGAAAGTGTGATGGAAATAGTGGTAGTTTATTAAACATTAAGCTCTTAGTGTTTAGACAGTTTGATTAGCATTTAACTTCAACTTTTAACATAAATTGAAACATTAAAATACAATTTGATTGATCAGTGTCTGATTTTTGTTACTGCTCATATCACAAGTCTGTTTTGAGGATGCCTCTAAATGGTTTCAGATATATTGTACATATCTACATCAAAAACATTTATGAAACACCCATATTACCCAATTATACTAATCACAAGGGTCCCATCTATGCTATGGTATATTCATTAAGAATGACATCATATCAATATTTTTGAAATGACTTGTCTTGATACAAATGTATAAATAAAGAAAATTCAGTAGGTTGGATGTCAGATTGGTTTCTTGGTTCTCATTGTAGGAGCCAAAGACCACCCCCAAGACACCAGATCAGAAAAAGGTCAAAAGACGCTCATTGAAGGTGAGACCACTGTGTTCACTGCAAGCAGAGATTAAATTCTTTCAAATTCACTAGTTGTGTGTTTAAGAACATGCCTCCTTACAGGTTTTGATTTCTTATGTCTTGTATTTCTCATCTAATTTGTTAATGATAAACTTATGCAATTGTAGAGTTTTCAAGAACAAGAGGAGAGGCTTCGTCTGAGACAGGAGAAGGAACGCCAAAAGGAAGAGGCTAAAGCTGCGAAAGAGAAAAAGAAAGAAGAGGCTCGCAAGCTAAAGGAAGAGCGAGAAAGAGAAAAGCGTGAGAAAAAGGAAAAAGATGAGCGAGAGAAAAGAGAGAAAAAAGAAAAAGAGGAGAAGGAAAAGGCAGATAGGTTTAAAGCAAGAGAGGAGCTACGTAAATCAAAATTAGAGTGAGTAATGCGAAGCTCCAAATAATGTAACATCATTATGGCTTATGTCATATTTTCAATGCCATAAGTTGATGTTAACAATGTGATGCAGATTATGTGTGTTGTGCTTACAATTTGCCTCAGGGCCAAGCTTAAAGAGAAACAGAAGAAAGAAGAGGAGAAGCGAGTGAAGGAGGAAGAGAAACGATTGAAAGAAGAGAAAGATGTAAGTCTATGTAGGAAAGTGCTGGTATTGGCTAGGCTTATATTACTTTTCCTGCCAGATTTATCTCTACATTTTTTTTTTACTCAATAGTCTATTGACCAGTGTGTTTCTGTTTACAGCGTCTCAAAGCTGAGAAAGCAGAAATTACACGATTTCTACAGAAACCGAAGATCCAACAGGCTCCGAAGGTTAGTAGAGCTCTTCACAACACCAGTGCTTGGTTTGACTTGCATTCCCCCTATAAACTGTTTGTTCATAATTACTGTGCTCAGAATGTTGTTGCCTAAAAGCTAGAAATCCTGCTATCATCTTTAGAGAAGCTTATTCAGTTTTTTGCAATACATGCACTATCACCTTTGTTGTCCTTTTATGTAATATAATCAACAGAACTACAAATAATGTAACAACTTGTTTTGTCTCATTGTCATTAAAGACACTTGCGGCTGCGTGTGGGAAGTTTGCTCCATTTGAGATAAAAGAAAACATGGCTTTGGCACCACTGTGTCGGGTTCAGTGTGATGACTCTGTTCTGGAGGAACTGGACCAGTTTTTGTTAAACCCTGCTGATAACCTGAATGGACTGAAAGACTGGATCGGGCAAAAGCCCCGCTGCTCAGGACCCACCAAACCCAGACATACAGACTCACTCAGGTGATGCATCCCAAACTGTTCAGTGGTACATCACATGTATTCACATATAGATTTGTGGAAAAATACAAAGTTATTTGTAGCTTTATGGTTACCTTGTGTATTTTTTCCTCAGAGAGTGTATAACAGTGGAGGGGCCTAAATCAGATGGTGTGCCAGACCGTAAACGTTATGGACCCATGAAGCTGCTGCAGTTCCATGAGAACTACCGTCCAGCATACTGGGGCACCTGGAATAAGAAAAGTTCACACATCTCACCTCGTTTCCCCTTCAGACAAGACAAGGTAATACCATTTGGAAAAGGCATCATTCTGTTCAGTTTTCCTATCACCCTGTCAGTAAGAGATCCCACTATGTTGACAATAGGAGATGAAGTGGGTTATATTGGCATATGTTTAAATAACATAATAATCATAATACATCAGTCTCTAGCAACTGAAATCTCAGATTACATAGTTATATTTTTTTTTAAAAATGTTGCTTGTATTCTGTATTTTCACTTAGTCCAAGAATTCTTTGTATAGCTCTGGTGCCAACAACTACATTCTGTTACTAGGATTTATTGGAATATGAGGTGGACAGTGATGAAGAATGGGAGGAAGAGGAACCAGGAGAGTCCCTGTCACAAAGTGAAGGGGTGGGTTTTCTTTGAATGCTTAAAAAATATTAAATACTATTGGAATCTCTTTGAATGTATTACCAGCAAGGAATGAAAATGCACACAACAAAGTGCACTTATGTTCTTGTTGCAACTTAACAAGGATTGTAGTGTGAACAAATAATTCTACTTTTTAAGACATTGAACTGTTGATCAATTATCAGGAAGATGAGGAGGAAGGAGGTGAAGATGATGATGACGATGACGATGGCTTCTTTGTTCCTCATGGCTACCTTTCAGATGATGAGGTGGCTTTAGAAGAAGAGGTATAGGCAATGCTGCATTATTGGTTTTTTTTCATTAGATTTCTTTCTCCTTCACAGCCATTTTTACATTTACATTTTTTTGTAGCTAAATGCTTTAGTAAAATCTGTGCTAAAATCTGCAACTTGTCAGGAGGGTGGTGATCTGGAAAAGCAAAAACTCCTTCAGAAACTGAAAGCAAGGGAATGGGATGAGCTGATGTCCACAAAGAAGAAAATGAAGGTCCTGGACCCAGTGGTGAGGGGCTGCATCTGGGATGGAGAAGGACCTGGTCTGGAGCTCCTTCAGTCTTATGCAATGTGTCTAATTGAACCTTTACCTAAGGCAGACACCAGCCCTGGGCCAGAAGAGCTGTCACAGAAGTGTCAGAGAGAAGCACAATGTACGTGTGTTAATAGAGTTTCACTGGAGTTAAGGGTGGAAAACGTTTTTGTTTTTTGTTTTTTTGTTTTTTTTTTTGCGGCAATCTATCAATCAGGCACAACCTTGCACAACCGGCAACTTTATCTCTGACATATTTTTCATTTGTATTTTAAGCATATGAGGAGACTGTTTTAATCAAATTCATAGTGGCTTGAAAATAATTTTGGATTAATAAAATTGGTGTTAATTGGTGTTTTTGCCATCAGCTGCTAGACATATCATTAGTAACTGTAAATTGCTTCTCTGTGTGTTTTCCTTAGTTTACTTATGTCTGTCAATGGCTCGGTTATCATAACAGCACTTTTATTTCAAGAACATTACATAAGTAGTAATTTTATGTATATTTTTAATTACAGGTATAATATTATACCAATACATATCATCCTAATTGTCCTGTGAGTTTACTTAGCTGGTATGTTTAAAGTTATGTAATTTATACAAAATTAAAAGTTAATATTTTTTTTGCTAACATTCTTTTTCTGACAGTGCTGTGTCAGCTGTTACCTCTGCTGCACGGCAATCTCAACAGCAGCAAAGTGATCATCACTGAGTTTCAGGAGTTTTGTCGTCAGCAGAGTTCATCCTCCTCATCATCACCTCCACTGCTGTCCAGCCCTCAAAACCCATCAGAAACCATTCCCACCAGGTAAAACATTGTTGGTTAACAATTTCTGTGTAAATATATGATAGAATAAAGTCATAGAAATTAATTTAAATACCATAATATTCTTTGCCAAAACAAAAGCAAACTTTATAATAAATAGCTACTCAAACAAATGTACCCCCTAAAACATCTCTGTAGATGTTTTACAATAACTAACTTTTCAAATATTCATTATTCAGTTAAAACCAGCCACTATATCAATATTTTTTACAATTATGATATTCTCCCCCCCCCCCCCCCCCCCCCCCCCCCCAATCTCAATCTTTGTTAGAATACAGCTGAAGCGCCTCATCAAGAACAATGCTGTTTATGAGAAGCGCTTTAGCTATAGACGCTGCTGCTGGTATGTGCACACAGAGGTCCTGACCCGTTTTGGCCAGGAAGCTCTCCCGGTGCCCTGCCAGTGGACCTACCTCACCACAGGAGCTCGGGAAGACTCCCGTGAAGAACCCCAGGCAGCCACTGGCTCTCAGGGAAACTCTCCCACTACACCTCAGACTTCCTCAACCATGACTTCATCATCTAACAAAAGGAAGAGCACAGGCAGCATGTCAATCACCAAATTTATGAAGAGATGTCCTGACCCCGAGCAGGTAGAGAAACACACTTAAACAGATTTATGTTTATCCAGACTTCACATTTTAGTTCTCAGTGTACTTCAATTAGTTGCACTTTTTGCTATCATTATAAATGTTTTAGAGCATTATCTAATGAAAACAGGAATTACACAAGTTTATTGTGACTTATTGCCTAAGATGGTGTTATTTCTCTGTTCTTTCCAGACGGAGCCAATGGAAGCTGATGGCTTTCAAGCTGATACTGAGGACGATGATGAGGAAGACTGTGTCATCATTTCCGCACAAACTAGTGAGTTTCACAGTCCAAATAGAAACCTGTCTGTCAATGTTTAATGCTTTCCCAAAGATTCAGACCAATCCATTTCAGCAAAGTCTAGAAGTATTTTTGCTGTTGCCATTTTAATCGCAAGAAGTCTGGGATTTTGTTGTGGCATCACAGATCTCCACAAAAGTGCTAAGCCAGAGGCTCTGGAGAGCATAATCTCTTTGCAGTTAACATTTCTGTTCATGGTTTGCTTTAATCGGCCACTATTATATCTGATAAAAAATACACACAGTTCACATATCCAGACTTTGTTTCCATATTCTCGTTCCATTCAAAATATTGACTTTCATTTCATATATTCAGCCTTATTCAGTATGCCCAAGTAGGGCTGCAACAACTAATTATTGATTTTCAGGGATTTTTTTTTTTTTTTTTTTTTTTTTTTAATGATTTTCAATGTGAAAATCAATAAAAAAAATAGTTGGCTACAAACATGCCCTTAAATTAGGAGCTCCTTGCATTAGCACATGTCACACGAGCAGAAGCGGGTAAGAAAGCTGTGCTTTCCATAATTAAACAATTCTTACATTGTTATGTGGATAGTGGTGGTGCCTTCTTGTTATAGTTAACCTGTTATGTGGTCAGATAATCAGTCATCCAGTAAAATGTTTCTGGTTCTCAGGCCAATTGACGCAGTAACTTTCACATCTCACCACAGACTTCTGTTTTATCTGATGAAGACATGGACATGAGACCTATGTCACATTTAACCTGTGTTATTGGGCTCCATGTCTACATTTCCTTCTATTGAATTTCTAGGGACAGCTATAGCCTATAGGGGATAGTTTTTAGCTGTTGTGTCTGTTCTGCTAATGGTAAAAACACCACACACACAGGGCTGTTGTGATGACTGATGCAGGTCGGCGCCAATGGGGATTAAATGTTTGTTTTCATATATAAACCCAGGCAATGTCCAGAGATAGTCTGGAATTGTCATTGTAACACACACATCACACAGTGAGAGATTGTCTGAGTGAGATAGTTTTACAAGGGGACAAAATCCAACTGGTTTCAGTGAGGGACAGTGTTGCTTTTGTAGTGTACTGGAGACACACCAGAGCTCACACCCTGACACTACTCAGGCTTTTAACAAGAGCAGGAGAAAGGTTCAGGTTTTGTCTGGTCTGTGTTCCTCTAGCATTTGTGTTTTTACATGCAGCTCACTGGGATGATGTCTAGCAATGTTCATGTGCATGTCTGAAAGCATGTCGCTTCATTTGGGTTAATGCACCACTCACTTTCTGTTTCACGCTTTCAGTGTGAAATTCTAGGAAACAAGTGCCTTTTTAATGTAATAAAATTTAAGATCTATTTAAATGTCATCACATTAAAACAACTCGTTTGTTTTATTTTTTACGACGCTTGTGGCCAACTCATTGGGGCCATGTTGTGACAATACAATGTTGAATACAGATTTAATATTTTGTAAAAGTCTGAGTAATCAATAATTAAAATAGTTATTTGTTGCAGCCCTTTTAAGTTGTCCATTCAGATTTCCTGAGTAACATGCCATAGTTTGAGTGATTGCTCTGATCACTTCCACCAGGATATCCTAGGCCCCATGATGAGCTTTTACAACATCCAGCTAGTTGGCCTAGCTTAGCATAAAGAGCAGAAGCAGGAAAATAGTTTTCCTTGGTCCAAACTTAATAAAACATGCCCACAAGCATATCTAAAGTTGTCTTTTTTTTTTCGGTTTAAAAGTATAGTAAAATAACAGGTCTTAACATGCTTCAGTCATTTACAAACACCTGCATACAGAGATCCTAGTTTTAAATGGATATTTTTTCTGAATTCATATTAAAATTTTAAATATGACTCTTTAGGCCCAGTCAAAGAGAACTCTGCCAGGGAAGGAGACAGCCTAATGGAAGTCACCCCCTCTGACACAGCTGTTCTCCCCGTAGCCAGTGCTGCTCCTACCTTCGCCACTGCCTGAGGACCGGGCAGACCGTCTCCCGTAACCAAGCTACGCCTGTTTACACATCCGTTTCTTTTTCTACTGTGGCCACAACAGACTCAACTTCGAGCAAGATTAAGCACCACACTGTGGCACAGGTAACTAACAGCAGATAGCCTCTGCTCAGTATGAGTTCCCTCTGTTTCATAAAGGAGTTGGGAGCCATCTTGCCTGTACAGTGTAGTTGTGCATAAAATCAGTGTCTGAGGACAGGTTTGTCCAATGGTTCACTCTGTATCTGATTTTTTGCAATGAAGTCTGAGTTGGGCATAACTGAAATGCACCTCTAAAGTAGAAGCAGTTAAGCACTGCTTCAGCTACAGTGGATTGGGTTGAGCAGAGGGAGGATGAGCAGAATGGAAATGGCCAAATTTCATGAGAAGAAGCATCCAAGACATCAAGAACAGCATTATGTACGGTTTGTGAAATTTTGGATTTATGATATTAATGTATTTCTTATTGTCTAAATGTACATAGTTCACCAGAAATTAGAGTTTGGGAAATGAGAGGCTGGAAGTCCATCTTTATATTTGGGTCCATTTATTCTGCAATTTCTGATTCTGATAACTCACTGGAGTAGTTGCTAGATCTGTCCTTGTACAGTTAGGCCCAGTGTCAGTGTTTTATAAATTTGTAATTTTATTATTTTTTTTTTTGTATTTTTTTTTTTTTTTTCAAGAATACTTGAACAGGATAAATTCATTAAACATGAATAAAAGTACTGCACTTTTGAATTCTGCTCACTCTGCCCCTTCATCTGGGTGCCTTTGTTAGCATGAAGCTAATGCTATCACCACACAAGCAGTGTCTCATACTTCTCAACAGGAGCTAACAGGCTGTTCTGGTTAACACTTAAGCGTTAATCTGTCAGAGTCTATGGTGTATAAAGCCGCTGAACAGCAGATGTAATATGGCTTTTTGTCAATAACAGGTATTCAAAACTTAAAATCGGTATTTATTTGAGGCATTTCTGTCACGAAGTCTAAATTGCTTTTGCACATCTGGAAATCAACTGTGGCAACACTATTTTACAGGTAATTTCCTAGAGAACATACTGTACACCTTTCCTTTAAAGAACTGCTCAAATTCAATCCAAATAAATGTGTTCTCAGCTCTCTAGGACTCTATCATTGTATTAAATGAGTGAAAGGTTAATTAGTTGAAAGCTTGCTGAGTGAAGACTTTTCCCCACAAAATACCTCATAGTGTAGACCTGTAGAACGTTTCTAAGAACATTACCATTATTCATCTGTCTTTTGTAAAACTGCTCACGATATTAGTCGATATTACATCTGTTGATTCACTTCTAAAATATTTAAAAGGTTGTTTCTGTGAAAAAGCTTCAAGTAAGCTTCAGTAGAGCTTCACAGAGCTTCAGTATTGTGTGCACAGTGTCAGGTCATGTTAGTTGTAAAGTAACTTCACTTTAGATACAAACTGAAGTTCATACATGGATTTGGCTAAATTCTGTTTATTAAACAAAATTTGGGTGCAATGCAAGCAATCTTTATTGTGGGCAAGTTTAAAAGCAACACAACTCAACATCTGGACAGACCACATCTGCTCACTAAACATTACAATTCTGATAAAAACATAGCACTTCACTGAATACTTGTGGGCAACTCATGGACAGGCTGAATAACAGCAGAGGAGTACAGAAATGTTGCTTATGGCTGACCTGGCCTTATGGTCGCTAACATTGTGCATAAAATTCTGCATGATACCAATCCTTGACATTTAACTTGTTTCATTTACACCCAACAGCTGCAGTTTATGCTTGTCTGCAACTAATCTTGGTGCAGTTTTAAGGTGGTGCCAATTATTTCTATTGTTTACAAAAAAAAAACTTTCTAGATCTATTTCTGTACAACACATTGGAGATGTATTATAAAGATGAGTCATGAGAGGTAGGCTGTTATTTTACCCAATTACAAGCAGGAGAAACTATAGATAGCTTGTACATTTACTTGGTATACATTTTTAAAAAGCAAAACCAGCACAAACATGAAAATATTAACCTTCAATGACGGGGAAAGAAAAAAGGTTTTAAAACATTTAACATGAACATGTTAAACATGTTTTGAAATATAAATCATTTTTATCTCAAGTTTTATCTCAAGGAAAAGTGTTTGATACAAATGACTCAAGAATAAAAACAACCTCAATTATCTGGACAGTGGGAGTCTATGCTGCCAGTGTTAACAAAATACCAATATCTGCTTCTCCTAGCAAGTTGGTTACACAAACTTGTAGTGAATCTTTACAACTAAAAATGTGGACTTGTGTGGACAAAACAATGGGTTTGTACTTTTTATGTGTTATGTGTTTTTTAAATATATAATTTTTTATATTTAGGGCACCATTTACACAGTGTATTTATAAATGTGAAATAATCCTTGAAGTGCTAAAATCAGGTAAAAAGAAAATATCACCATCATATCATTAGCACCTAGCTATCACTCTGAAAAACTATTTAATTAGAAACCTTATTTGTAAATTACATTTGTTACAGGTTTGGACCTCGATTTTAAGCCAAATTATACGGATAACTGGTTCACGACTTGTGTAACTCCAAGGAGAGCAAAGCCACTGCAGAGCAGAGCACAAACAGGCTACAAAAGCTCATGTATGTAGACAGTAATGGAGCCAGAGTCATTGCACTAAATCTGACCAGTCAGACAAAACAGTTAACCTTCAACACTGTCAAACCAAATGTAAAGCAGTACATGTCCTCAGTAAAGCCAGCACACTGACACCCAGCAGCTTTTACACTCCAAAAGAGCGTCTGTTGATGCTGAAACACTAAATACCATCCAGCTTTACTTGCCATTGCTATTCTTTTTTTCTACTTCACGTGACTGTGGTGTAAGGACTCTACACTTGCAGATGGACTGCTCGTGCAGTGACTCCCCCCCTCCAAAGAAAAAAAGATTGTATGGTGACATTTGAAACTAGATCTCTGAACATGCCACATGAAGTATACCTGACTGGTTGACTGCAGGGTACAGACAGCACCGAGGTGTGCTGCCAGTCCGCTTACTACACAGCATGTACATTCACATTCATGCATCAAAACAACTGTCCCTTGCTTTGTCCTTAAATCTGTTACTAGCGCTTCTTTCAACAGACTGCACAGCTGAGACAGGACTGCAGGGTGACTTTATCCTCACAGCCAAAAGAGAAGGATAATGCTCAGCAAAACAAGCACATCACGGTGAAGTTGCCCCTGTTCTGTCACCACTACTGACTTAGGTAAACATTTGAAAAATACATTTCGTTAGTCATTTGTCAGGAGCAATTTCACCCCTGTAGTGCCAGGGAGGAAGGGGACCATTGAGGGACAGAGTACATGTGCTCAACTCAGGGTCCGAATGCTTTCCAGCAGCTCTGGTTTGAGGAGGGTGGGGGGCTTCCCACCTGCAGCTGCAATATCTGCCTGCACTCCTGCATCCCAGGCAAAGGTAAGCAGAGCTGCAGGAACCTGAAGCAAGAAAAAAAAAAAAAAAAAAAAAATTATATATATATATATATATATATATATATATATATATATATATATATATATATATATATATACACACACTCAAATATTAACTAACCAGTGGAAATTGTATACAATACTTTTATATAAGACAGTTCTAATGGGAGGACCTGTTTTAACTCACCAAGTTACACTCTGCAAGAGCAATTTCCTCAGACTCTTGTAATTTTTGACCTGCAGGAGCGATGAGCTCAAAAGGCTGCCAGCCGTCCACCATGGACTCCCGTACAAACCCAAACAGCACAGGCAGCCGGTCCCATGCATAAAAGGTCCCTGGGGTCACACACATCTTTAATACCATTTCTATCAGGGCTATCAACTAAACTGATTTTATTATATGAAAACTATGATAATACTGTACATTTAAATTCATTTTATATTTTTTTGAACTGACGTGGGGGGGAGAAAAAAAAGAAAAAAAAAAGAGGGTCTTACCTTGTAGCAGGTTTCCATCAGGCAGTCTGATCCTGAGCAGGGTGTAGTTGTATTTCCTTCTCTCCCTCTGCTCCTCTTTTTCCCTCATGGCTTTGGTGCGCAGCATGGCATTCTTCTCCACCAAATCGCTCCTGAAGAAAAAAAAAAAAAAGAAATGTAGACCTGCTGCAAATTGAGTGCACTAAAAACCAGTAATGGTTGGTGTATAAACTTTCATATATATGTGGCCAGATGATCACTATGATAACCATGATGAAAAGGAGAAACTGAACAAAGAGTGGTTTTGTCTTAGTTTTAATCAGGGGCGTTTTTAGGCCCTTTTTAGGGGTGCTCACCTAAATTTCATCTTAGCACCCCTAAAAAAAATAATAATTAATCATTTGGCCTATTATTAACTAACATTAGATTTTGTAATCATCCTAACTTGTTTTGTAATCAGTCACAAACCTAGAAGCAAAGTAGAAGATAAAGCAAGTGATGAAACTAATGGTGGAGATTACAATCACAAACAGCCTAAGATGAATGCTGATGTTAGCAAATACAGATGCTGACTGTTCTGAATGTGGGGTATCAGTGGGGTAATTGGTCGTTAACACTGACTTACAAAGCGTGTGGTTACAGTCCCATGCTGTGAACATTGTCAAATAACATAGCTGACTTAGCTGCACCTACAGCTAATGAGCTAACTGATGCACTTTAATATTTTACTGAGTGGAGAAGAAATAGCAATTTTGTGCAGTATTATAAAGCATTGCAATTATTCTTCACTAACAAATGTTAATTAAAAAGTTACAATTTTCAGTTTTATGTATTAGTAAAGCATTACAAGTTCCATATCCTTTTTATAATCAAATTACACATACTAATGAAACTACACAAGAAAGTATATTTACATTGGAAGTCTGTGCTTCCATAGATGTTTTTTTTGCCCTTTTGTACTGTTGATGTACTGTTGAAATGCTATTGCAGCTGTACATCCAATTGTAACTGTAATCTGATCTGTTTATTAGTGTGTCAGTGTAAATACACTGGAACAGCTACTAACAAGGACTCTATACCTTTGCTGTTGTTCCTTCTTGAGCTCCTCTGCTGTCAGGTTGTAGAACTCTGGTGGCAGCTCAAAACGTTGGGCATTGGCAGAGGGCCTGAAAGCTTGAGGTTGTCTGTCCAGCTGAGCTCTGACTGGCTCTCCTCTCTGAAGGCGATCCCTCCTCTCCTTCATCAGCTCCAGGGCATCAGGACTCTGCTCTGGTAACACCAGAAACTCCTCTTCCTCCTCTGATCTCCAGGAAAGGTGAGCACGAAAATATATCATGAAAAATTATATTTGCCATGTTGACTTTTGACTGTGATATATCAATAAAATATATCCAGTATTGTCCAGTACACAACACCCATGGGGATAAGTTTTAAAATCATCAGGAGTTATTATACCTTGACCCTCTACAGAAAGCATAACACTTGTGAAGCCCAGGGCCTGCAGGAACTCTCTACTGCCCTCCACAGAACGGACTTTCTCCTGAATTAAAAACAAGAAGAAATTATAGAAAAGAAATGCCAAAATATCTTCTGTATGTTTCTTCTACAACATATACCATAAAATCTGTCTAGTAAATATTACTAGTCTTAAGCCAAAAAGAAAAATTGCATAGGAGCACAGACAAAGTTCAGTGTCATACACACCTGGAACACCTTGTTGCTCAGTTTGATCTTCCTGTATTTCTCCTCTGTGGGATTCTTACATATGTTTTCCACATACCTGTGGAAATGTGAAATAACAGGATTTATTAAATATGAAGTTAGCTGAACATAATATTGTATCAGCCACTAATAGAAATCAGTGCTATTTTACTTGCTTATGATGTCCACAGCAACCTTCACTTTCTCTCTGTCCTTGTTAAATGTGTGGATCATCATAACAGAGGCCTCAACGGCATCTTCCTCGAAGCGCTGACAGTACAAACAGAGCACATGTTGTGGGAACAGCACTAACAGGGAGAGCATTAAATCTCATTCTAATCACATTAACTTGATTAAAAAAACTAAAACAATCTGACGCACCATTAAAATGGCCTCTTTAATGTGTACTTCCCTCTCACTCTTAGTTAACGTGGCTCCAGTCAGTGGACAGGTGAAATACACACCAGACACAGAGAGACAGGCAGGATCTTTCACAGGCACGTTGGACCCCTGAAAAGAAAAGATCATTCAATAATATGCTCAGTGTGAAATATACAATCTCAACAGTGTTACTTCAGAAACCTTGTTTTAACAACAAGCCAGCATTAGTACACAGAATAGTACACACCTCTGCTGTAGCTGCTTTATCTTTCTCAGCCAGCACTGCCGCCTCTGCCTCCAGCTCTCTCCTAACTACAAACAGATTGTCAACACATCATGAGCAGCATTAAACTCAACTGTGGTTCCTTAATCAAACACATCTATGGCAGTCGAAAAAAAAAAAACAGATGACTGAAATGACTCTCCAACTATGTGCTGACCAATCCCTACAGTATAAACACATGAATATGTCAGCTACACACACTGTCCATGGTTTTGGAATCTAAAAATATCTCAAAACAAACAAAAAACAGTGCAACACAGAACAAAAGGACAGGAGGCCAAGGGAAAACCACAACCCGTTTACTACATGAGACCTGATCATACAGGCACTACGTATGTAATGACTTAAAGCAAAGCCAACGTTACACAAAACATGCATGTCCCTATTTCCAAAAATACAACAGTGACTGAGCTGGGTGTGATTTCAGAGTCCAGCCACAGTGAATCACGGCTATGTGATGTTTGTGTCCCCCACCCTGGTTCCTGATGGCATCCTGAGAGGTGTGGAGCTTCGGCCGCTGGTGCTGTTCAATCCTGGCCAGAGCTGCAGCTCCAGCCCTCTGGGCTCCTTCGCTGGGGCCATGGCGGCTGTGCTTGACGCTGGAGCTGCTCTGCACCGCCTCGGGTTTGGCGCTTTATGCGGAAAGAAACGCAAAGTGAACGGTCGTGTTGTGACTCAAGGCTCAACCTCAAAGCTCGTATAAATCACCCAGAGGCACAGAAAGCCTGCCGTGTAACGAGCAGGTGGTTAATCAGTTAACAAGCACTGTTATCTACTTAAACCACTGGCTAAATGAGCTTTCTCTGAGACTGCACATTAGATCCCTCACTATTTAATCTAACGTTAAATGCTCACGGTGCTAACATGCGATGAGAATCACCAACTAGCGTTAGCTTCCATGCTAATAACCACCCAATAATCATCAATAGCTATCAGCTATCTATCAAATAACGCTAACTCAATGTTAGCATGTTAGCTTTTAGACTAGCTGTAGTTAGTGCTGTAGCAGCTGAGGAGGCTTTGCCATTTGCCTTGTCTCGTCTGCTAGTTTCTTCCCAGGTCCCGCAGATTTAAATTTAATGTCTCTCTTGATATCATCCAAAAACTTCTTCATTTCCTTAAATTATCAGTGGAAACGTAGCCGCAGAAAGCAGATGGATGACGGGCACCTAGCTAAGCTTAGCTAGGGGAGGACCAAAACAAAACTGCTTGGTTGTCATGTCGCCCCCTTGTGGCCAAGTGTAGCTGGTGCACGGGGGTCTGGATGGACAAACAGGGGCCCGGAACACCGATCCCTCTGATCCAAGCCTCTTTGGACTAGGTTAGACTGCATTCAAAATCAGTAAAATAATTGATTAAAGGTGGGGCTATATTCATTATTAGGAAGATGTACATTTCTCAATGTTTAATTATTAAAAGCTTTACCTTTTTTAAAATGTTCCGTGAATGTGTCTCTAAATGGATTATAAATGAGACTCTGCATATTGAGCAGGTTTATGTTTGGTAATTTAAGTATACATTTCATCTAATGTTTTTATTGTTAGTGAAGTAAAATTTTAAATCATTTTTCACTTCTACCTGCTATATAATATTTTACACTGTTGTACTACTAGTTTTACTGAAGTGAAAGTAGTACTCTGCTATTCTAAACATCTGAAGTGTAGGGACCCCCAACTTTTTGTGGGGGCCAGGACACAAGTCAAAGCGGCTGAGAGTCTCTAGTTTAGTCTTTAATCGTTGGTGTTGGTGTTTTTTGTATTTTTAATGTTGAATTTTAATCTGAAATCTACCTATACAACTGAGTGTGGTGGAGCAAAAAGCATGTTATTTACTTTTAAAATGAGTGTAATAACTCGATTAAACGTGCTTGGTTACTTTTGTACCTTCCGGCTTTGTGTGGAGAGCCACCTTTCTGTCTAACATTGAGGTTAGTTAAATTTACGAGGAGTTCCTGAAAGCAGCGCCGCCGTTAGTGCCACGTCAAACGTGACGTAGCAGGAGGTGTTTCCCGGGTGTCGAGCGTCTTGAGCAGGACGTGCAGCCACTCAGCCGCTGGCGTTAATGGTCTTCACCCCGGAGGAGCACTGGTGAGAGGTGAGCGTTCAGTATTTCAGACGTGATATCTTTGACGTTGTCGCCGAGTTGTTTCCATCGTGCTAGCTGCTCGTCTCTGGTTGTGGCTGCTGCCAGTGAAGGCAACGCGTTACCTCAGTGACTGATAAATGCAACTTAGCCTTCAACACCAACCAAATACTCTGCTGCTGAATTTTTAAAAGCAGTTTTATCACACCAGCCTAACTCGTGTTTGTGTTGAGTTACGAGTCAAATGATATAGGCTGTGTGTTTAGTGTTTTAGTCTCATTGAAGCCTGGTCCCAGCCTGCTGGAAACGTCTGAAAGTCTCCTAAATGTTTTAAATCAGGATGGTGTCGTGATTGTGTCTTAACAGCCTTTAGGAAAATGAGTTGGTTTATCTTATTATCCAGCCGAAGTGGTTAAAACCTCTTCCGTTAGTAGAAGGTTGGTTTGCAGCAACCTGTCTGTTATGGGTGTGAGGTTTGCGCTGAGAGTAATTATCATTCCAGGTGTCATCTTCATATAGGCGTCACCTGCATGAAAACGTCTGTACCAGTTGTGCCAGTCTTACCAGCAGTAGCCAGGATTGTTGAAATACTCAGTAAACTGAGTCTGGGTTTCACAGGGAGACTCCACCCACCAAAGACATATTTTAACTAGCTATAAACACATTTATTTGACTATTTTATGGATGTGTGCCAGGTGTGTAACTCTGGTAGCCTTAAAATCCAAATGATGTAATACATGTGTAGTTGTACAATGTAAACCCGTCTTTATGCCATTATAACTACCCAGATTTTTTTAGTCTAATGGAGGATGTGATCTCCCTCTCCTAAGATGTAGCTATGACACTGCTTCTCTCTGATCCCTTTGTTAAATCTGTGTTTCAGTGTGGCAGAGTTAATCACAATCCCTGTTAACCATGGACGCATGTGTAAAAGGACTCACAAAGAAGTTGGCTGAAGCCAGCCAGTCTCAACTCCTGCAGTTCTGGACTGAGCTGAGCCCTGAAGAACAGGCCAACTTGATCACTGAGCTGCAGGGGATGGACTTTCAGGAGATCAATGGATTCTTCAAGACTGCCATGGAGATGTCCAACAGCAGCAAACACGAAAAGATGGACGCTCGCATGGAGCCTGTGCCACGGGAAGTGCTGGGGAGTGTGACAAGGGACAGGGAGAGAGTCAAGGACTGGGAACTTGTGGGTGAGTTCTAGCAAAATGGTTTCACAAACAAATCTGTTCACACACAGTTACTGCCTGAACTTTTATTACAGGTGGCAAGGAAAAAAAGAATTGTATTTGTCAGTTTATGATTTTATTGGATTTAGGTATCAAGGTTTTACATGACTTCTCACATAGATTTAACAGTGAACTAAATCTGAATAGCCCTGCCGATCCTAATGTTTTAACAAAGCGTGTTGTATGAAACTGAACTGGATGTAACTTGTTTGTCTGGTTGAAGGCTGGTTGTCCTTGAGATGTGGCTGCTGCTGTAAATAAAGTTTGGGGCATTGTGATAATTTGTGATATTTCAAGAAGATTGAAGATTGCTACTCACGTCCAATTTGAGGGGAATCAGAAATTTCCCATTTGTCTCCTGTGGGGTTGTCTCTCAAACGATTTCCAGTCTTATTCCCCTGCGTAGTTTCAAAGTATGAGTAAGTAAGCTTGCATTGTTCATAATGCTTTGCGCAATCGCCCGCACAGAAAAAAACAGATTAATTTAGTAAATCTGTTTTTTTCCTGGGGGAGGATGACAGTGGAGGTAGACAGCAAGAACATCTGGTTTTGATTTGGATTGCCGTAAATTACTATGTGACCCTCATTCATGAGGTCACCATGCACTCGGGACCAAATCTGTGTGCAGGGTGTGGTATGTGCCTGTGTGTGAGAGAGTTTTGTAGGTTTGGATGAGTAGTCAGTCTAGTGGACCTGCCCAGTCCATGGGTACAAACCCTGTCTCTTGAGTGTGACATATCAACTCACATTTCAGCAGTTTATATAAGATAAAGTGTAACCATTATAAACCATTAAACCAGTGACCTACAATAAAGGCAGATAAAGGCTTGAGTAGATTTATTAGATTTCAGTTCAGTGTTAATTAAATATGTCATATCACCAAAGTCCTGTAGAACTGGTCACCTCTGGAGCAATGGCTTAATACATTTCATCAATACTTATGGTTGGTTTTTTTTTAGATTTGTTGTTATTTATATAAGATTATTTCTTGAGCACAATAAGGGAGTAGTATGGACATCAGTAGAGACTGGACAAAGATAGATTATATAACCTAATGTCAATATCTACACCTAGATGTCTAGAGGTTGAGTCATGGCAACTGGACATCTAGTTTGTTTTTGTTTTTTTGTTTTTTTCAGTTTCCATGACTCAACCTCTAGAGAGCTTCACCTGGATAATTGAGAATCTCCACAGACACACCTAGATGTGTTTCAGTATCATAAATTCACTATAAGACATATATTTTTGCTATTATTTGTGATCCTAAGGCTCAAACTGTTCTTCTCCGCCTCCCTTCAGGTCTTCAGTGCATCTCTCAGAGTAAAGTGGCAGTTCTGCTGCTGGCTGGGGGCCAGGGAACAAGACTGGGGGTCTCTTACCCCAAAGGCATGTATGATGTGGGGCTGCCATCCCACAAGACCCTCTTTCAGATCCAGGCTGAACGCATTTTGAAGCTACAACAGCTGGCTGAGCAGAAGCACAAAATCAAGTGTTGTATTCCCTGGTAAGACATTGTGTTATGCTCAGGGAGGTTATTTAGGAAGAGATGACTAAGGCATTTTGCTTGGTGTGCTTGTCAGTTTGGTTTGAAGAAAAACTGAGTACTATGACCTTCATAAAGGGAGAATTTACTGCAGTACTGTTGTATTAGACTGCAATAGTTTCAGTTAGGTGTAAGCAATAAACTGGCAAGCTAGTAAGTGTTTGTCCTGGATGTGTTTGCAAAATGACTGGGTAATTAGGTCAAATCACTGTAAGCATCAAAGGAAGCTCAGTCAAGGAAGTTGTGTCACTGGATAAGGATTAATTCCCTGTTGAGCAGAGACATTTTTCAAAGACAACCAGTACAGAAACTCTTTATCACACTGGTGTTAGGGTTTCACAGCCCTAGAAGATTGTCAGAAATGGCAGTATGCCATAATCGTCAGCAGATCTGTTTCTGTAAGGAAGTTGTTACTCTTTTATAGCCTCTCATTTGAACTTTATGCTGTATGTCTCTGGCTTGAGCTAATGCCAGCTTTTACATTTTTTTACATTTTGATTCACATGGAAAGATATTTCTAAGAACACATCCCGATTTCACACAGATACTTCTTTTGCACTTTCTGTATGAATGATCTAAAATAGAGAGTTAAACAAATACTGCATGGATCAGTCCTAATTACATTGTGTTGCGTTCAGGTACATCATGACCAGCGGTAGGACAATGGAGTCCACAAAGGACTTCTTCTTACAACATAACTACTTTGGCTTGGACAGGAACAATATCGTCTTCTTTCAGCAGGGCATGCTACCAGCCATGGACTACAATGGCAAAATCATCCTGGAGAGCAAAGGAAAGCTCTCCATGGCCCCTGGTGAGCCTGAGGATTTGTAATTTATGGCTCCATTCACAGTTTTTTGTCTTATTTGCTAAGCAGAGTTTCAAATGAGTGTGTCTGTGTTTCAGATGGAAATGGGGGTCTTTATAGAGCTGTGGGGAACCAGGGCATCTTGAATGACATGGAGCAGAGGGGAATTGAGTTCATCCATGTGTACTGTGTTGATAACATCCTGGTCAAAGTGGCAGACCCCGCCTTTGTTGGTTTCTGTGTGCAAAAGGGCGCAGACTGTGGAGCTAAGGTTGGTCCCACCTCTGTTTCTGTTTTCTTTTTTCACCAGATTCAGGGTATCTGCAGCAATCATTAAAGATTTCAAATATGTCTCAATACGCATTAGAATGCATATTAATTATTGTAGTGTTACTTTAAAATAATCTGAATAATGAATAAAAGTTGTTGCATTTTCTTCTATAATAAAGATGGCTTTTAGTTGAGTGCTATTTACCAATAAAAAGTCATTCCCACATATTTAGAATAGAAAAATGAACAAAGTTTGATGCTAACTTTTTATACACCTGTTGCTTGATTCAAATGAGCTCTCATTGTTGTACATCCGTAACACTGAAATCACCCTGGCAACTGCTGAAAAGCGCAGCACTGATGGCCGATTGTTTAACGCAGGAAACGTTAAACGGTAGACTCCTAAGGGTTAAGCTAAGCCAGCAAGACCTAATAATATTTTTGGGATGCGTGCATCCTTTTCAAAATGGTGAAGAAACACCCATCTTCAAATTCTGAAGTGTAATAAGTGAATAAGCTTTTTGCAAATGAACAAACTACATCAATAGTCGAGTCATGTTGTATAAATGTAATCAGGTCTGATCAGTCACTCTGGCTTTTGTTTTGTTCTGCGCTGCTGCACCTTCAACACCTTACCACCAGGTGGAGACACAGGCCACTTCATTACCTTCTTCCCTCTTCTTGTGCAATAAGTTCATTATAGCTTTCTAGGAAATTTGAGGTTTGAGTCCAGAATATTTCTCGGCTTTTCATCATGGTCTCAGATAACATGAATGATTTGAGAATATGGCATTTTTTCCCCAAACAGATTCTTTGGACATTGTGTTCTTTCATTTTGGGAGCGGAAGAAACTTTTAAGGCGGTTAAACCGGAACATTTTTTTTACTAGCAAATTAACAGCTTAGGTTTTTTTGCAATTCCCTCTACCCTTTTGTTTTTTTTTTTGTTTTTTTTGTTAGTAATATATATCAGGGAAACCATCAACCTGAAACAGATCTGTCTTAATTTAAGACTACAAACCAATACTTCACACCATAAATTGCTAAAATCAGGATGACACAGGGGAAAAGAAGAAATAAAATCTGAAAAAAGATTTACACATAAATACACTTACATATTATCTGTTCTGTCTTGCAATACATGTATATAAAGCAGCATTTGCTTACTAGTACTTAAAACTTATACTGTTGGCCTTGTTAAATGCATAGGGGACAATAATTCTTAGAAGCTGATGAAGCTCAGGGAGCAAATTTCTAAAAGACCAGCACTGAAATGCCAAAAATATTTAGCAAATCTGTAATTATACTGTAGTAATGAGAAGTGTATCACAGAGAGATACTAACTACTTGGTCAGGGAACCTATTCAGACTGGTTCAGGTGAGAGGGCTATCATAAAGCTCTTAGCTGTGAACATACGACAGCAACATCATCAAAATACAGAATCAAGTTTCCTTTTATTCTGAGTCAGTTTTATCACAATTGTGCTTCTAGCTGTTACTTTAAAATCACGTTAACCAACTCATGTTTTAGTTAGATGTCCAGAAAGATCTATGTGTCTGAAGTTCTTGTTACCAACCGAGATTGGCTGCGCCTAGGCATGCGATTTCATACCAAAATAATTTTGGTGTTACTTAGTATGTTTTCCAGCTAACACAGAACAGATTGGAATAATTAACTGAAGATCGTCCAGGCTCTGCTGCTGTTTGACATTATGAGCTGTGTGGTGGAGCAGAGATGGAAGACTCAGATCAGAGCAGAGCCTTACCCTCCCATCATAAATGACTAAGCTCCCCTGCAGTTCATGTGGCTTCACTGCCCCCACCACTTACCCCACCCCGCACATCAACCCCCTCATTGAGACTCCACTCTGTCATTAGGAAGCAGCAGATGGAGGACAGGGTTTTTTCATTCAATGCAGACTTTAGGTTGCTTGCTGTCAAATGTGGTGCTTTTTAAAATAAATTTATTTAAGACCAGACCTATGATTGTATGGCAGTATTATGTCCTTAAATTTCTAATCATCTCGGTCAATATTACAGAAGAGGAATAGGGGACAGTAGAAAAATGTTTTTGTATTTTGTCGTGTACTTTATATCTAAATATGTGCCAGGTAGTATCTACAAATTCTTGCACATTGCACAGATAAAACTGACTGGTGGGTGCATTTAAATTGCAAGTAGTTCTCTTCCCATCTAGCTACTTTTTTTGGTCAGCAGATTACAGAAACATTTTGTGGCATCAACTTTCCAGGTGGTGGAGAAAACCAACCCGACAGAGGCAGTGGGGGTGGTCTGCAAGGTGGATGGGCGTTATCAAGTGGTGGAGTACAGCGAAATCACCCTGGCAACTGCTGAAAAGCGCAGCACTGATGGCCGATTGATGTTTAACGCAGGAAACGTGGCCAATCATTTCTTCAGCTTTCCCTTCCTCAAAGATATAGTCCAGTAAGGCAAATGCTCACTGAACATGCGCACACCTTTTGAGTGGTTGGGGTGGCGTCTAGTTTGAAGAATAGCTTGACGTCATGATACAATATGTGGAATGGTCCTTTTGTTTTTTTTTCTGTTTGTATATCAGGAAGTACGAGCCAAAGCTGCAGCACCATGTGGCCCAGAAGAAGATTCCATGTGTGGATGCTCAGGGTCAACTAATCAAACCAGACAAACCAAATGGAATTAAAATGGAAAAGTTTGTTTTTGACATCTTCCAGTTTGCCAAGTGAGTTGCAGTGCTTTTTTTTCCATGGAGGGCACAGAGAGTGTGTGACAATGTCAGTGGGCAGCACTTTTCCTCCACCTAGTCCTTATAGTGATGTGAATCTTACGCTGCTTTTGAGAGGTGGCTGCATTGCATATGTTCTTTTGGCAGGCCTCTGAGCTCAGTGTTTGACTGGTCCTCAAGCTGTGCTTCCATGCATTAACCAACCCCCTTTTTCCAGTCACAGTACCTATTCACCAGTCCCATGTCACTGCTCTGAGGTCTGGTCCAGCCAACCAGGCCTGCCAAACTCTCTGCAAGAAGATGGAGGTTTATGAACTGTTCAGTCCTTCCACCTCCTCCAGTTTTACATGACATCAGCTCTGAGACATGCCATTACTAATAGAACTTTACATCTAATGAAAGGATTCCTGCAATGACAGATGGAAAAACACTGCAGACGTGTCCAGCTTCTTTCAGGGTTTACTCAAGATATTTCTAAGTAGAAAGAATAAGAAACAGTTCTTGGTTTTGCTGAGGAGATGAATTACAGTTGTGCATGGACTGGCAGCAGAATCCGGATGCACTGACTCACTTTGCAGCCGGTTTTTAAAAGGTCCTTCTGCTACCTGTTTTCTCTCAGTAATATTTGGTGTAGGCGTCCATAATCTTTTGTATGGGCACATGTATTATGTACCAAGCCCTAAGGAGCATTGCTGGTGAGGTGTCTGAAGTGATTTTGGTTCATGAGGTGATGCTAACTGGCCCAGAAAATACAGTTTAATAGCTTGTTTAGAAAATTCATAACCTATGAAATTTGTGTTTTTGGTGACAGCTGGAGTTATTAACTATTTTTAAAATTATTTTACTGGTGTAGTTTCAACAAGAACAATGTTCCTACTTCAGAAACATTGTCTTTACACTTTCATAACTGCACACACATTCCTGAAAGGTGCCTGGGACTGTCAGTGTGATCTGTAGGTGCATGTTGGAACATAGCAGCCTACCTAGTAACAGCAAAACTGCACTTGTTCTTTCTTGAAAGTTTCCATGTTGACCAAAAATGAAATTAATGATTAATGTATCAGTTACATTTTTCAGTCTCTAATGCAGTTTGCAGCTGTATTTCAGGTTCCTCACTGCTGGAAACTGAAATGTTTGCTATTATTAAAAACTGAGGGGCAATTGATTATCAACATTTTCTCTGATTAATGTCCTGTGTATTTGGCATCTATTTCAACTCTCAATGCAGCCCACAGTGGTAGGACATAGCAGTACACAGTTCCATTATCTGTGTGGTGTTTCCAACAGAACATTTGTTGTGTATGAGGTGCTGAGGGAGGATGAGTTTTCTCCACTGAAGAATGCAGACAGTCAGGATGCAAAGGACACGCCCACCACAGCCAGACATGCCCTGATGTCACTGCACCACCGCTGGGTGCTCAACGCTGGAGGTCACTTCATTGACGAAAATGGGAGACGTGTGCCTGCCATACCCAGGTGACACACAACAACATGCACATGACAAACACATGCACAAGTTTTGAATGAAAACAGAAACGGGCTCCTCATTGTCATTCGCACCCTTCCAACACTCTCCACACTTTGTGTACAAACTGTATGCACTGGCTTGTTTTTGGTTTGTATTAGAGACATTGTGTTCATTTAGCATCACACCTCACTTCCCCTCCTCTCATGCTTGGTCTTGCTCCTGTGTGTTCCATGCAATGTTTCCAGAGCCGGAGCAGCAGGCAGTGTCACAGATGATGGCAGCAGAAAGTAATTATCCCCCTGGAGTACTGAGTGCATGGTGATGGGGTTTTAGTTTTCTTTCCCTCTCACTCTGACGTGTTAACAATATATAACATTACAGAACCTCTGATCCTTGACATTTCCTTTCCTTCATTACCACTTAAAAGAGGGCTCTGTGTGGACAAGAGCCAGATGGCAGCCAATTTGTGTCTCTTTACCCTCAGTAGTGATGAAGGAAATGACAGAATCGGTTTAGACAACTGATAAGTGCAGTGCTCTTAGTGTCAGGGTCAGATGATGTACAGTCAGACTGACCTGCTGACAGATCATTTTCCCTTCAGGTGGTTGCTACTAATATACATAATGTGTTGCATGTTGGGTCGTGGGCATCAGTCGCACTTTCTGGCAAACAGTGACAACTGCAGTAGATGGTGTGTGTGTGTGTGTGTGTAAAGTGGTTAGAAACAGGCAGCTGTTGATTGCTTGCTAGTTGGCCTTTGAGTTTAAATCTACTGGCTTGTTTTGTACGACTGAAATATATGAGCATGTGCTTCAATAACAATCATGGTACCTATGAATGTTATCCAGGCTTGTAAATGGTGTGCTTTTTCTCCTAATCATTCAGCTTTTCCTTCATTCTCATCATACAGCTGGGTGAGCATCTGCTCAGCACAACACCTAATGTGTGACTATTGTGATTATTGTCTGTAATGATTATCTAGAAATGAACAAGCTGAGTGACAGTAATGTGGTGCAAAGTCCCTCCAGCAGGTTTTCTAAAGCACTGGGAGGATGCATACACATATTATCTGCCATTCACGTTTTACTTCTAGAGGAATTCTGTTATGGGTCAGAGGACTAATCACTGGTCATGTTTGGGAATGATGCAGCTCTGATTCTCTGCCTTTGAGCTCTAATCACAAGCTGCAGTAGAAGAACAGCTGGGTCAGGAACTCACGGCTGCTTCTCTCAGCTACAGTCCCTCTGCCTTTTTCATGAGACAACCACTTATTCTGTTTCTTTTTTTGTCTTCTGATCCTCCTCGAATTTCTCCTTTCAAACACAGCCTGAAGGACGGAACAGACCTGCCAATCAAATGTGAGATCTCCCCACTGGTGTCCTACGGGGGAGAGGTAAATAGGCGAGGCCTAACATATGAAATAGAAAGTCCAGATGTTGCTCTGTTTCTGCCATCAAACTAAAATAATTAATCTGTACACCCAGTAACACGATACTGATGCCGTCTGTATGTCCTTCAGGGTCTTGAAGAGTTGGTGAAGGGGCGAGAGTTTCATCCAACCCTGATGATCGACGAGCACGGAGTCCACGAGCTGGTGAAGAATGGGGTTTAGACAATGAAGGGGGAAGAGAGACAACCCAAAGACCAGCTCTCTTTGTCTCTCAACATTTGCGGGGAGAAACTGTGATATCATCGCTGTGCAATAACAAATGTGGCACGCATGTGTTCATGAAAGAAGCTGTCCCATCCAAAATGAATGAATGAGCAAGATGAAGCGTATCGTTTACTTTTCAGCGCCAAATTTTTCTGTATGTTAATGTCATAGTTTTTGAAAAGCATCTGAATATAGCTTGAGTTGAAGGAAGAAATCCCTGCTGTGCTGACTGGATGAAGCAGTCTTCAGGGGCATTTATTTATTTTGCTTATGACACTTATTTTTATATGTACTGATAGATGCTCTATAGGTGGGAATGACCATCTACTCATTTTACCTGGTGATTTTTATACAACATTGGCCTGAGATCAAATTATCAGACAGGTGTTTCTTACTAGCATGTAATCAAGGTACATGGTCTGGGCTGTGGGGGGTATTTATAAAATCAGCTTCTTTTCTTCTTGTAATCATTGGGTCAGTCATCTTTCAGTTTTTAGGGATTTCTGTCATTATTAAAGAGTTTTTCCTACTTGGAAAACCTGAATTTTCTGTCATTGTGTGTGTTTGTGTTTTTATGCGTGTATTAGTACGTTTTTTTGTTTGTTTGTTTGTTGTTGTTTTTTTAATGAGCATAAACCATACGGATCTGTGAGTTTTACTTGCTTGTGTCTGCAGGGAGTGTTTTTTGCATTATAGCTTCTGGTGTCGTGAATCAGAGTTTCCAGCACATGGTTTATGTTTAAGATGGGCCAGAGCATGCAACAGTGCTGCAGCTATTCAGGAAATATTCTTTGTGGCTCAATTCTGACTCATTTTCTTTCTTACTCTGCAGCTTCGTAACTGCGTTGTGTGAAAGACTAGGAAATTGTTATTTAACCAGAAAAACACGTACAATGACATTGTGCTACTGTTGTACCAATGTCAAATCCTCACATGTACATGTAGTGTCTACCAAATGTCATGGCAATCCCTCTAGTAGTTTTAGGCATTTAAGTTAAAACTACAAATGTCAACGTCTGCCGTCTGAGGAAAAGCCAGTGACTCAAAGAAATCATTCATCCTCTGGAAGCGTGAAAGTCTTTATAAAATGTCAGGGTAATCCCTTCAATATATCAGTCTGGACTACTCACTGACACAGATCCCTGGAGTGCTAGTGCATTATTAGAGGTGAAAAAAACCCTAAAAACTAGAATACAGTAGGCTTTAAAATTACTGTATTGGAGTCCACTTTGCTGCTGGATACTTGACTTCCTCATCATCAAACAGTACAGGGAACATTTTATGTCAAGGAATAAGAAAAACCTGAAATGACAAAGTATTTTGAATGAAACAGTCACATTCTTGTGTTCAGTTTCTTCAGCCTGGCCACAGAGCTCAGACCACATCAGCAACAAAACAGACACTTGATGTCAGGAGAAAATGGCCTCTCTGTGACACTTGGCTCACACTTTTAATGGATTTGGTTTGACTATTGAAGTTCTGACTACTTATAGTGTTAGTGCACTGAAAAGGTGCCTGTGTGTGTTTTTTTTAGCACAGTGAAATATCAGTATTTTATAAGCCCACACACAAAGGTCTGCAGTATGGTTTTATGTTGAAATCATATATTTTCAATCTTTTACATTTAAAATGCATGCTTGATTAGAAAGTGCAATACAGTAGCACGCCATTTTATTCCTATAAATGTGTCATAAAATGTTAGAGAAATTACTTCAGAGAATAGCAGCAAAGCTTTGAGTTACAGTGGTTTCAGCCTTTAGCTGTCAGAAGAAAGACTCTTTTCAGGAGGAAGAAAGCTTTCTGATTGAGCGTTGGATTTGGCCTTAATTGAAACCTTATGTGTGGCATGTGGAATTCTGGGACTTTGGCACGCTCCCAAGAATCCACAGAATGCAAAGGTTTTTTTTTCTGCCTCTCTCTCTCTTTCTTGCTCTCTCTCCATCTTTCTTTTTTTCCTATGTGCAGGGTGTCTTACATCAGCCCAGTGAGTCCTGGTGAAAGCCACTGACAGAGAGAGAGTAAGCGAACGAGAGAGAGAGAAAGGGCTCATCCAACCGTCTTGCCTCTCACCAAAATAATCTGAAACCTGAACAAATGCTCTGAAAGGATTACACATCTTAGAAGTAAGTCAGTATTTTCTTTTACCCTTTTCACCTTAGAGGCTTTGCTTTTTGTCATGATTTGGACTGTGAAGCTGGCACTTCAAACAGCTTTCTCTAAGCCTATTGGAGTATCAGAATGTTCCCTTGAAGGGTCTCACTGTGAAATCCTTGTACCTTTTATGTGAAGTGGCAGCTGTTTGCATGGCAGATGAGAAAAGTGACCAGCAGAACAGAGCGATGCAGGTTAACATTCAAACTCCACTGTGCTGCTGCAGGTTTAGCTGTTTCTAACAGAAGCCATTACACACTGTTTTAGTGTCCTGTGGTTGGGTTTGAATGTGATTAACCCTCATTCCTTCATTTAAACACCTTAGTACTCCAAATAATGATCAGGGATGGTGAAGACAAGATAATCAAGGTTTCTGTTTTTAAATGCCACTAAAACTCAAGTGGAAGCAAATATCTTCAACTTTTGAACAATTTATTTTTACTAAGAACATGCAGAAGAATCATCTTTTCCTTGACAGTTCAAAAATACCAATTATGTTGGAGTGGTCATTTAATTTTCTCTGTCTGGAGAGTGTTTACTGCAAAATACAAATGTCTCCATTGTGCAGAATGTCACCAACATTTCTTTTTCCAAGCGACAAAGTAACTATGACTAATGTAAAAATGATGTGACTCGCTGCATTGCATCAAGCTCACACACTTTTCTGTTGTTGCTTTTCTGTGGCTGGGGAAGTTAGAGGGATGTTTTGGGGAAAAAAAGTAACTGACTCATTTATGGCTGAAACAGTTTATTGTGGTCATGTGATGAAATGTTGAATATTTAAGCTACACTTTTAGAAAAAGTCTCTGTGCCTCGACTGAACGTCCTGCTTTGGTGCTGCTGAGGTGATGTGTATGTTCTCCTGTGGTATGTAGGTGTTATATGGGTGGTATGTAGTTGTCCTCCTGTGGAATGTGGCTGATAGACACTCACACAGAGGCCTCTTTTCTACCTCGCTGAAGTGGTAACTCAGTGGTAACACAGAAGAGGCGTCTGAACAGTTTGGTTTGTGTGACATTTGAAGCAGCACTCGATGACCTGAACAGTAAATGGCAGAAAGTGGCGCTGGTCAATGGAATAATTGTTATGGAGATGTCAAGGCGATCCTGAGGTCATTCCCCATTCTGTGTGTGTCTGACTGGGCGGTTTTTACATCTGTACACATTGTGGCTCTTTATTTTTATTATGGATATGGCTTTACGGCTAATAATAGCTTGTGCTGACCTCAACAGCTACAACAGAACATAATTAGAACTGAAATTATAAGTCACTGAATCCATTAGTCAGTCATCAACTGGTGACACATTTCAGAGTAAATGTGTATCATTTAGCACAGAAACATTGTTAATATTCGCTGTTTCCTGATGTAAAGATTTTGTATTTATTTCTGTTTTGTAAATACACTGTCATTTAAAGAAAAAATGTACCTCGATATAGATATAGAAAAGTGTTCTTTGTTTGAAATTATGGCATATGTACATACTTTCTTCATATTACCGAAGTAAAATGTTTCAACCATCTAGAATTTCCCTGCTAAACATCAGGTGTTGTGTCATTTCTTTCGAGTTGCCCTGATGTCCATAGACAACATTCAGAGAAAGAGTGAAGAACCAGGTATAAGGAGCAGTTTCTCCACTTACAGTGTTTTTGATAACACAGAATGCAGCACGGGGCCATAACATTAGTATAAATTGAATGAGAAGTGTTGTTTTTCACATTACTTCTTGTTATTCTCCAAACCATTCTCCTCTTTCCACTAAAGTTCAGCCACTTTGTCTGTCCAGTGCCAAATTATGGAAATGGAAGTAAAAACAGACAAAGTAAGCTATGGACAGAACTTAAGTCCAAGAATGCCCTGATCCCAACAGACTGACAATGTATGATAATGTAAGAATACCAGGCTGTGGATTTTTCAGGGTAAAAGTTTCTTCTCAAAGTAGAACGGAGATGTTATTGCTTATGACAGGGAAATGTATGAAATGCCTGTGGTGGATGTCAGAGGGGAGTGGATAATGTACTCATATTCAGTATTTTTGATTTGTTCAGACAGTTGTTAAAAAAGAGAAAAGCACATTCAGGAGGATATGGCTCTAACATCATTATCTGGTTGTAATTTGATATTTGATGCATACACACACACCGGCTAAAAAAAAAACACATAGGAAAAGAGAGAAGGGAGAAGGAGAGAGAGTATAGAAGGAGGTTATCACTGCATCTTTCTACCATGTCATTTCAATTAGCAGCCCATCCCTCTAGAGTTCAGAGGCTGACTGACAGTCGCATACAGACCCTAATCAGACTCCACAGCAAAGGCTCTAATTTGAACTCCAATTGAAAACCCTCCACTGGAGGGACCCGGCGCTCACTGAGCTTAGTTGTAAGTTGATGCTGATGTTGTTTGATTGGAAGCGTTGCCAAATCAATGCTTGTGGCATGAGAAAACCAGCCGTGCGCTCTTTCCAGCTGAGGTGTGTGCTGTAATTTGGTATAAATAGTAGCAACCCAGGGATCATCATCCCTAAATACTGTACTGTTGGCTTGGCATCCCACACATGCTTAAACTTCAACCCTACCCAAACCAGCACCCAGCGTTTTGAGGGGGATCATCGTCCAAGTAGCCTAAGGCAATTTTTTTATTTGTCCCTCACATCTCTGAGTTTAGAAGAAAGAAAGATGCAGCTCTATTTATGGAAACTTTTAACATAAATGTGGTTGCTTCTGTGACATTTTCCACTGTGGAATAATTAATGAAGTGAATGTAAAGTTGCTTCTTTGATCCAGACTACAGAGAGGGCTGCTCATGCAGGCAGATGGGCAGCAGTCGAAAGATCATGAAAAACGAAATAATTGTAGAGGAGCGAAAAGATAAATGCACTGCAGCACATAGTCACTGACTAGATCCTCTCGTTTGCACATGTGGCCTGTGTTTTTCCTCAGTCATTCTTCATCCTCTCTCTCCTGTTTGCATGTGGCAGCCTCTTTCTGTTTGTCTGATGCTCATTATCTGTCTCTCCACCTCGCCTTCTCTCGGTTCCCGTCTGTCGTAATTGCAGGTCGTCAGCGAAGATCTGAGGTAATATTTCAACATCAAAAGAACCTCATGACACACTGCAGGCTGCCACTGTGTACAAGTGACAGTGTGGGCAGTGAATGAGTTGTCACTGCTGATGTAGCACGATGTATAGACATCAATGGGCTTTTTATAGAACTACTACAATCAGTTTTGTTGTTTTAACTAAATGAGCGTTTATGGAACACAGTTATGTCTTATCAGAAGTGGAACAAAGTATATTTAGTCAAGGACTGGACTTTAATTTTGCTCTTGGTTGGCGCCATGTCATGGTACAGATGTTTCCCTTCTAAACATTTCAGATGGTTTCACTTAACTGGTCAAATGATCCAATAGTCGCATACAAAAATACAAAAGATGAAATAAAAGTAAAAACAAGCAAAAACAGATTTGTGTAGCAGAGCTTTGGTTTTCTTTTTCTTCTTTCTTCACATGATCCTTCATCTTTATTTATTAGCTGCTACTGCTACTCTCCCTGGAGTTCGCAAGAGAAAAAATAGCTTCCATAGACCCAAATCCACAATTATGGAAATTATTCATTTACACGAACACATTCAAATATATATAATAATCAATAAAACAAGTCAAAACAAATCACACTGGCAACAGTTTGCTACAGTAATAAGCAGTAGAGTACCATATGTCTCTAACGATGAGTAACTCCACTCCCACACTACCATTATTTATGGTACAGTAGTGTGAGTATCTTAAGCTTTAGGTACTCTCAGTACATTAATATAAGTAGTTAGAATAAAATATTTTTGTACATTTACTTCAGTGGGAATTTTATTATATATTCATTTATTTTTTATAATCATTTATTAGTACGTTTTTAAATAAAACATCTGAGTGCTTCTCCCACTACTGGCTGTTAACATGTTAGTCTTAGTACTTAAACTCTTTTCCTGTTTTCCTGCACAATAGAGCAAAATAGTGAATAATACTGTCCTCACCAAAGCTCCTTCCTCACTTTAAAGAGTGATGAAATATGGATGGATGAGCAGATGCAATAGGTGCTGGTATCTGGGAAGTCATTTTATGCCTTATTTCAGAACTCAGATGTACTTTTCCTGATGAAATTTAAGAAAGCACTTTCTTGTTATAGCTGAATGTGTGTGCTGGGGATGGACCTCTGATTTATAATTGGGCAAAAGGGGAAAAAAAGAGCTCATTGGCATGGGCTGTTATTTTTCCAATCTGATGGTGTGGCTGTAAAGTTCAGGGACTGGATATTCAATCAAAATGGATTTTCAGGCAAAGCTTTTAAACTTTGCTTCTTACATAACAAACTCAGTCTTTCTCATTGCACAAGAGAATGAACTAAAACTTGGTTGAAATACTTGTGGTGGAAATTTCAGGTAGATTAAATATGATACTGAATCTGTAGGTGAGTGTTTAAAGGCTAAGTAAGTGACCCAACAGCCGCTTCTGCAATTTCTTTCTCCCCTGTGGCTTCTAAACATCAGCTGGTAGCCTTTATGAGCACCTGTGCACAGTTCATGTCCTCAGGCTACCAGAGGCCTCTAATGGTACCATCAGTGGGGGCGGTAAAGCAGGTGCTTAAAGTTAGTGTAAAATGCAGATCCCAAACTTTACACTTTGCTTTACTGCGAAAGAGAAAGTGATTACAGGGTGTAGACCTTGTGTCAGTGTACATAAAGACAGAATCCAGAGCTCCTCCTGCAGCGGCTCTGTAGCTCAGATTGACCTCTGATTTCCTTGGAAAAGAAAGATGATGTAAAAGGGTATTGATAAAATTTTTTGCTAGTGATGAAAATGTATTAGGCCTTCACTTGGTGTGACATTACTGTAAAACTATTGCTTACAATGCAGACTGTTGTTTCCATCCACTCTGCTCATAAAGCAACACTTGTGCATACCTGTTGTGAGATACCCCATAATTAAGCGTGTAGACTGAAACGTACCCCACACTCCCCAGGTGTCATATCTTAACTGGACAATGGGGGATTGTTTTTCTTTCCAGTGAAGAAAATGTAATAACGTGTGCGTGCGTGCGTGCGCGTGTGTGTGCACGCCTCATTCACAGATTTTACCGTTTTGTGTTTACACTGCCTCACCTGGGTATGATTGGGAAATAGGGATTTGAATTTCATGCATTCTCATAAAAATAAAATATCTGTGATCGCATGTTACAGCCATAATGGAGAGAAGAGCGGATGTTAATAGAAAGCATATGTGGATGGAAACACACACACACATACAGTATATACTATATGTGATACTAACCTGAATCAAATATGTTTAGTTTTCAATATGGTTTGTTTTTAGCAAATCATATATCCTGTATATATGTTTTATTATTTATTTAACAGGCACAATCCATTACTTTCATAAATGTGTTTATTAGACATTTGGTAGCAGAGAGGCATACAGGGAAGAATGTTAGAAATAGAGGTATGATATGTCAAACATATATGTTTGTTATGTCCCTGAGCTGGAACTGAAGTGGTGCTGTTAGAGTTATAAAGTATGGGCTTTACCACCAGGACACTGGATGCCTCACTGATGCTCCAGAAAAAGCACATTTTCGTCTGTTGTCCCAGGAAACCATGTGCCAAACCTTTATAGCATTATAGCAGAACTTTAAGTATGTAACCTGATGAGATATAAATTAAAATATTCTTAAGGACTTTGGTTGATTTCCTGTGGAGCAAACTTGAGTTTAACATATTTGTTAGTGAAATATCTCATATAGGATGGAAATTCTGTACAGACATTTATGGCATGATTTAAAATAACTATTTATCATGAAATCATCATTGCAATTAATCAAATACCTGAAAAACTCTGCCTCAGCAACAGAGTGTTTAATTCTAGTGTGTTTAATCTACTGATGTTATTCCATTCGCATTGTTATTCTAATTATGTAAAAATGTTATAATTATATTCTACAGGACTGTAATGGAAATTCTGACTAGAGTTTGAGGTGCATGATTATGAAACTAGAGGTGTAATTTTACAAAGATCAGACGTTTGTGACTTCTACCTTTGCAGCTTATTCAGGTTAGATTTTGGTGTGTAGATGGTAAAATATTCAGTTATTCTCAACCCTCCAAACCTCCTCTGGTTGCTTCCTCTTCTGCTGGGGCCCATGTAAAACCCCATATGTTTGCCGTTGCTGTGTGTGTTTGTGTGTCTGTGTAAGCGAGTCAGACACAGGGAACAGAGCCAACTAAACCTGTGTGTTGACTTTACAGGCTTCTCCAGGGTGCAGGACGTGGTGGTACACCAATGTTACGCTGTATGCTGGTCTGAAAATCTGATTATTTACACAAACAACATAGCCTGGGAAAACAAAATAAAACCTCAATCCAGTTTGCAATGTGAGGGTTCTGCAAGAGGACATGCCATTGAGCTCTTAATGCATGAAATGCATGAGTGTGTTTCAGGTTTCTGGGGTTGTAAGACGAGCAACCACTGAGGTGAAAGTTGGTGTATGAAGTTTTACTATTTGTTAAAGTGGTTAAAATAGCTAGTTCTGACCCTTGAATGAATTTTATAAATTTGGAAGCTAATCAGCAATGCTGCATGACATTTTATTTATTCCTCTGGTTAGAAAGGGTAGGTATAGTGTGTCTGTGTTTCTTGGTTGAGCTTTGTGAACTTGTGGGTTACTGACGGGAGTATCTGTCCTTCACCACTTCCTGAACTAGCCAAGAGGGAGCTGATATTTATGCTGTACAGATCTTTTTTCCCCAGAAGCAGAAATTCAAGTCAATAGTCGCTCTTTTCAGGAACATTCTGCTCTAAGTTGGTGCAATACACCCTGATTGCTGCCTGTCAGCATTTGGTGTTTATAATAACCTGTTTGAATTCAAATGAAGTCAGACTGAGTGTAATATGTAATATGTAATACATAATGTATGTCCGGTCTGAATGGTACTGTGATTGAGAAATGTCTGTGAAAATATATATAAAGTGAAGGATGTTACTCTGATAGGCTCCAGCGGATCCCCGTGACCCTGAACAGGAAAAGCGGGTATAGAAGATGGATGGATGGATGGATGTTACTCTGACTGAGTAACTGACATGTTAGATATGGTGTTTATGTAAAGCAACATGCCATGAGTCCCTCTGGTAGAGTAGATACAGTAATTTGCCACCACATTTGGGAACATTTAGCACATATGGCTTTGCTTTTGTATGTGATATGCTGGGAAAAGGTAACAGGGTTGTAAATGCTGTCATGTTATAATATATCGTTAATTACAAAAAGATTCTGAGATATAGAAAAGTGGGTCTAATACCTAAAAACAAACACTTGGTCATTTTATTTTTCCTTTAAAATGTTCGATATCACCTTTTAGAAACACACACACACACATATATGTATCTCATCAAAAAGCATCAGTCCTGAGGGTGAGGTCCCTGGTGGTCAGTGTTTCCTGGGCACAGTAAATGTGTGTGTTGATTTAATGCTTGACTCTTGAAGACTAAATTGTACATAATGAGAAATGAGTACAGAAATATTGTAGAGGCTCTTTAGACTCTATAGAACTGGACTAGAGTAAAAGCTGACTTATAATGCATCAACAGTTGGTATAGACAATGGCAATCATTCATCTCTCATTTTAATGGCAATATTTTCTTGTTTTAGGGCAGATGAATCTTCTGGAGTATGAATAGTGGGTGTAAGGCCAACTTTCCTTTATGACCTATTGCCCAGACATTTTAACTATAATAGTCTGGAAGTGCAGCAAAGTAAAGGTGGAAACTGAAACTCAACTGGTGCTGTGTTACGTCTCTGTCAAAGTGGTGAAGCATTGTTCTTTTCCTTGTCCTTTCTCATTGCCATTCTCCTCTGCGTCCTCTTGTCCTCTAACTTTGTCATAGTTAATCTGGATATTTTCAGGGAACACCCTGAAACATTTGTTTTAAATTTGATAAGGAAATGCTAACATGGACACTTGAATTGTGGCGGGGGTGGGGGGGTCCTATTCTTAAAGCCTTTAAAAGTGTGAGTGGGCCTGACTTTGGTTTATTTTTACGAGTGTGATTCTTGACTGGGCTGTGTTGTGGTTAGGACTTTCCTGCAGGTTAGCTGCTCTCTATGGAAGACGAGATTGGAGATATTTTATGTCAGGGTGAACTTAGCATTTGGTTCAGACTTTACAGTCACGCTTGCATCTTTGTGAGACTGTTGAATATCAGATAACATGGCTCACATGCTGGTATACCATGTTCACCATTTTAGTATACAGTGCCATGTTAGCATGTTAGCATTTTCTAGTTGGTACTAAGCACCAAGTGACCGATTTACATGCAGCCACTAGCACCAGGACACAGCACAGCTAAAACTCATATATATAATATATAAAGTATATGCAGTGATTCATTTTAATATATTAAACATCCATATACCTATACATGACTTTTATGAGTATTATTAGAAAAAGTATTACCAAGACCCTCCAACAATACCCATCAGGTGACATATGTCATGGATGCTCATTTTTGTGCCTTAATAAACTGAATGTACATATGTAACTGTTTGAAGGGAAAAATATTGTCTCAGTGAACATCATAACATGTACTGTCTCACTGTGTAATAGCCAAAATGACATTTCTCACTACAACCTATGATCCCACAGTGAAGCCTCTAAATTTCATTGTGAGATGCATCTGGTTGATCATTGAGCATCCAGCTTAAGCACAGAAGAGCATCATTACTCCTCCTCCTCCACCCAGGCACATCTATCTCAACACCCTCACACGCTACACATGATCCATGTCGTCCCCTTCTTTTCCCCAGTGATTCTCAATATACGTTGTATTGTCTGCATTGGTTCGTTAGCAGAGTTGGAGCTCAGCACCCAGGTGGCACAGTGGACCCAGTGATACTGTATCTGAACTTAGCTGCCTGTTGGCATATGCTGGTTGGGACTGGGTGATTATTTAATTAGTTCTACAGTGTCAGGCATTCAGTGCCTGGAGGGTATAATCTTTCCACAAATTCTCCTCAATTGAACAAGAATTAAAAAAAATAGTAATAAGCAGTACTTCTTCACTGGCACATAGTATATGCTCCAGTGTGCGGAATAACAAGGGTCTATTGACAAACCTGCTGTCTGTCTCTGCTCTGACATACAGGTGGAGAAGGCTATGTGACCCAGATCTCCTCTCTTTTTCCTGCTCTGTCTCTCAGGAGCTATGAGAATAAATTCACCAGCAAAGAGTTTGTGCAGCTGGTCCTCATTGCTGGCCTCTGTGTCCACACTGCTCTTACTTGAGAAGAGACACAGTTTGAGTAAAATGAGTGAGTAAAATTTAGCAAAGTGCGTTGTTCAGAAAATTAACTTACCTGTATGAAATGGTTGCCAGATTAAACCATAATTCATTATGACATTATACAGTAATGTGTTTGATGACAGAAGAAGAATTTGGCCAACTGGGGAGAGTTTAATATTATAATTGTTAGTATAATTGTTGTACTTTTTCATGTTTTTCCCTTAAAGTTTGAAATGTGTCTTCAAAAATGGAAAGAAAAAATGTCTTGGAATAGATGGAATAGACCAGGCTAGGACATGAATAAGTTTTCCCTTCTGTGACGGGAACAGAGAGAAGTTTCCAGATCTGTGAACCTGCATGTAACTGTCTGATCTGATGTGACTATTGCAGAAGCCATTAATTATTGAAGCCAAAGGGGCAACAACAACTGATACACAGGAAATTCATTTCCACATTTTAACACTAGACTCTGGAAGCTCACAACATCATTGTGCAGCAGAAACGGAGACATATCATAGCTGAAAAATACAAATTCCACTGCTTCCATATACAACTAAACAGCCAATATTATCAAAGACTGATGAAATCAGAGGTATCACTTTACACAGCAAATATACAGGGTGCTCTGTAACTGCTGGATTGAATTGAATTGAAAACAAGTGTCAATATGATATTGTTCAGTTATGTAATGTTTGTTGTGTATTAACTCTAGTAACAGCTGCTTTGCTAACAAGCAGGTACCTGTGTCACCTGCAGCCTGTTTGCATTCAGCTAACTTGCTAGCTGGTCTCTGTGCTGTTGTTTTAACATGTTGAAGTTCAAAAGTTAAATTCATGCTGAAAGTAATTATGATATGTTAGAAATTCATAAGTGATTGTTTTATTATGACTTATGATGATTCATGATTGAACATAATGTATGTAGGGACATGTCTACAGAAAAAGGGATGTGGAATCTCTGATGGAAAGTCCCAGAAAGGCTGAACAGACAGATGGCTGGACTAAAGGAAGTGTCTTAATAAAAATAGAACATTCATTTAGCAATCATGCATAAAACAGAAGGGCTTGATGACCTAATTGGGTATGGGGTTTGCTTAGGCATTAAGCATTTGGTTGACACATAGGTACATCCTTTGTGCTGATCACATCATGTAGGCCTCTCTGGTGCATGTCAGTGACCTACCGCCTAGCATTTAAAAACCCTTCAAACTGCCACGTTAGACATTTTTGGGTTGCTCATTCTTAACGAGGCCTTTTCTTCAGAAGTCAAGAAGATTGTGAATAGAAATTTATGCAATTAGCAACTTGTATTACAGATTTTTGACATTTAAGACAGTAGAAAGCCTCACTCTATTCATTTATTACCAGGGTAACAAAGGGACAAAACATGCAAACACACCATTATCTTTCTTTCAGATGTAGGACCAAAAGTCAATTCTCCATGATGAGACAACACAAGCTGCCTTTACATGAGTGTTCTCCAGCACATGGTAAACATATCTGTGACTCCCCGGTGCACACAAACCATCAGGTGTTTGTGTTTTATTAGCTATGTAAAGCCAAGAGGAGTTCAGCTGAGTAAAGGAGTCTCAGTGGGAGGTGGCTGTAAGCTGAAGCTGCAGGAAGCAGCAGTAAGAAAAGAAAAGGTCACGTGTGAAGGCACAGTGAAATAAGCAAGTCAGGTCACAACTAGTGTCACAAAATATGTCAACACCATTGTATGTGTGTATGTGTTTGCATATTAGTTTAAGATCAATTTTGTCACAGGATTACTGTAAAGGTCTGCTTCAGGATTTGACTCTCAACTAAAGAGAAGTTAGTTTGTACAGTTCAGTTTGTGTTCACAGCTCTTATCTTTCGACAACATTATAACTATTAGAGATGTTGGTTCCAAACGATTGCTCATTATTTTCAAATTCACGTTCAGTCATTGCAGCCAGGCAATATGGAAAGCTGGAGAAACTGCTCTTTATTATCAGGTATCAAAAATAGAATACGGGCATGAGCTCAAAGTCAACAGGTCTGGATTTGTTTTCCATACACAGAGTGCAGCGTATGTGGACCTGCACTTCATAAATGTCAGAGGTTAATTTGGACGGAGGAGTGTTGGCAGACAGATTTACTGCTTGTGGAGATCCCCTGTTGAATATAAGTGAAAGAAATTATCCTAAAGATGAAGTTACATGTTCAGTATTGCACCGCTTATTGGCAGCAGGTTAAACCATATGAACCATATGTGAAAGAAGTCCTGTACTATAGTCCAGTCTAAGCCCATTGACCAGACTGGGACACTTTATGCTGCTGATCCATATCATTTCAATGGGAACATGTCAGGAAAATGTTGTTATTGGTCAGTGATGAAGACCAGGAATCTTTTGACACACACACACACACACACACACACACACACATATACACGTCTTTCTGTGAAAATTCCCACAGTCCTGTGGTGGTTTTGCTTTGTGTCATGTGGTTTAGATAACCTTGCCTTCGTTAGGCCTTTTAGTATTTACACAGGAGTTGTAGTCAAAAAATGTGACAGATTGCTAAAACAGTACAAAAGCATCACAAAGCTCAAAAAAGACTTTGGATTTAGCTGTTTCTGTCCAGTGTCCTAAATTAAATCCATCTAATTCCGTTACATAAGACGTGATTAACATAGTGTGAACAATTAAACTAACCTCAGTTATATAACAGAGACTCTGAGCAGCAGTAAAAGTGCTGCGGTTGGTTTCCTCCAAACACATACAACAAAAAGCCATTTAAGTGGAGCAAACTCCAGTAAGTGGAAGTTTTGCTAACATGGGTGAAAACTGTAACTGTGTGTAACTGAACACGTCCCTGTCCTGCTGTAAACATAAGGAAAGTTATATCTTAGTGTATCGTTTCTTCTTTGTCCATTTTTTGTAGTTCCAGATTTGTGCAGCCATGTCATAAATGAAGTGTGGATAGAAACTCGTAGGAACTAGTTGTTTTTCTCTGCCGTTGGACGAAGTGGTCAGTTGGAGGCGGCTTGTTGGCGCAGTATCTGTCCAGCTGAAGTCATGTCTGTGACTCAGTGTTTCAGCGTCTCTTTCTCCTTTTCCTCAATCATTTGTCCCTTCACTTTTTCATTCCTCATTTGTTCCTACGATCACTGCGCAAAATGAACAATTATAAAAGAAAACCTGTGTTTTAAGTGCGTATAAACCGACCTTGACCTATCTCCATAGTTAGAGTTTAATTTTTTGTGTAAAAAAGACCTAAAAAAAAATTCGAAATTCTCATTATTGTGTTTTTTACTGGGCGAAATAAAAAATGTTTCCAGTTAAACAATCATTTCCCCCTCATATATGCAAACTGCAGTTGTGTTCCCATGAATACAGAGGAGTAAATACAAAATAATATGTATTCATGCTGCAGCTTACATACCGAGCTATTTTTAACTGTTTTAGCCTTGTGGTCAAACTATATATGAAACTGTGTAATTGATGTTTGTTTAACTCTCTGTTTCCATTTTGTCTTTCAGATTGGAAGCCTGTCTCTGTGCATGTGTTTGGGATGAAGCACCTGTGGGACATTCACTTCCTCCTTCTCATCCTGCTCTACCTGTTAGGAGCCGTCACATCACAGGTCAATCCAAGTATGTGTCGCTACAAGAGGGCAAACTGCAGCCTGCCTTTTTCAGGATGTGGGCATTTCTATGCAAGTCTGACTGCAATGAGCTCATATTCATGAGTTTGTAAATACTATAAAATGACTTTTGTGAGTTTTGGGTAGTGTTTTTGGCTTTGGTGCTGCAGTCCAGAAGTCCAAACTGGAACTGATTCAGATTTTGGATAACTGCTGCTTTGTGGGAGCCATGCGGTCCTTTCTCTCTGGTTTGGCCTCTTTGATCCCAGCATGCACGCTTTTCTGTAGCTCTCCCTCCACTGTATGGGTGGTTTTTGTGATGTCAATGAAAAGGGACCAATAATTTTTTACAAGGAAATAGAGTAGCAGCATTTGGTGGGCAGAGACAGAGTCAAATGGCAATCAAATAGAGTTTTTGTTTATAGTTGAAACTGTAGAAATATAGCAGAGATTTGCCAGAAAAAACCCTGAACTGGTTACTGCTGATTTCACTCTCAGGGTTTCTGTCATCAGGCTCATTTTTCTCTACAAAAGAAATGATAATGAGTGACATATACTCAGATCTAAATTGTTATTAATGATGGTTTAGTCAGAAACGTTCAACATAGAGTTTACAGGCCACAGAGACCTCACTGTGCCAAGTAATGCTTAAAAAAAAACTGTGGGGGAAAGAAATGCCCCATCACTTCCACATCCTCCTACCTTACTCCACCCCACTTCCACTTTCAAAATAAAACTTTGACATCATATTCTACACAGCTGGGGGGTTTTTTTTAGCATGTTTACATTCATTCATTCTTATTTTTTCCAGCTGAAGTGCACACAGACTCCTGGGTCTTTCTGATTTATTTGTCTTTTATTTAGTCTTTATGTCAGAGGTAACTGAGGTAAAAGAATAAAAGTGAAAGCATAGAGTTTCCTATTGAGTTTAAAGAGAGTGAGGAAAGATTAAGAGTTGGTGAGACAGAGATCATACAGAGTGTTTATTTTTATTTGTTTATTTAAACAGGGACAATGGGCAGCCAGTGACAACCCCAGCTAAATTTCATCTGCACTCCCTGGTTTATAGAAGGATATTTTAAATATATTTTGTGTATGCTGTGGTTCATCCATATGTTTATTTACACATTTCTGACCAGTTTCAACAAATGTGAATGTAACACCAGTTGTTTTATACCCACATTTCCTGCATAGTCCTAGAGTTGGTTCCATTTAGCACTAAATACCAAAAATCGGATGTTTTGCAAAACGTTTTGTGAGTTTCTCAACAACACTTAATTAAGGATTTGAGTGTTGACCCCAGTAAGACTTCTCTCTCTTGGCTCTTCTTTTTCTTTATTTTTGTGATTACATCCGTGTGTGTGTATGTGTGTGTGTGTTGTGCGCCTGCTTGTATGCATATACCCGCACGCACACGCATGCTGTGGACCCAGCTATCCCACTGGAGTCTGTGGCTAATGCATACCAGACATTCTGACAGCAGGAAAGTCCATTGAAATAGGCTCTGTCTTCCTCCCCAACACTTTCATTTCACCACTCAAAAGTCATGGAAAGGACTGTTTGTGCATCTGATCATGGTCAAAGTTGAACAAGTTCAGCATTTAAGACAAAATTTTGTATCTTGAGGCTGACCCCTCAGATGTCACCACTCCAAAACCACCAGCGATTATTTAAAAAGTGTGACTAAAAGCTCAACCTGCTCAAATACACTCAAAGTACATGGAAGTAGGATATATCCACCTATAATTGTGTCTAATGCTTTAGTTCTGCTGCACTGAGAAGAAGGTCATTTTTCTTGTCTGGAAATATTCATTGCTGAATTTAGTAGAGCTGAGATGTCGAGTGATGCCAACTTTCCCCTGTTTAAAATTCCCAAGCAATGGAGTTATACCATCGCTGTCTTTCCCATTTTACTTGTGAGTGGGCGAACTTTATTTCACTGTAGAGGGAAAAGGTGTGGATACAAGCATAAGCCTGGGCAGAGCGTCCTGATATCAAGCTGTATTATTACTGTGTAGGCCTGTAATAGCTTTAAAGTGAGCGAATCATCTTTATTACAAATGAAAAGCTGATTTAAAATGCATTCCTTATTAGACATTAGACCAGGCTTTTACCTGCAGGCTGTAACTTCAGATATAAATTATTTAGTGTTACACTATTATTTCACTAGTATTAGTATTATTTCTATTATTAATTCTATTCTATTATTATTAATTAATACTATTATCTAGTATTTCTATTATTTTTTCCACCCCATTAATATCAATTCCAGTTAAATAACAGAAAAAGCACTCTGTAATGCAGTTCTCTTCAACAGCATAAACTACATCGTCCAAAATGAACACACAGTTGAGTCAGCGCCTCTGTTTCACTGTGTTGACCAGCTGTTCAGTGTTAGTATATTAAGTTAATTTTTTCCTGCTGCTGTTGATGGAAACAAAGCTGATAAGAGCAGTGAGACTGAACCAGAACAATAAAGTTATGGACTCTAAAAGCAAACAATGAGCTTAAACCTGCTAAAAGGGCCTGTAGATTCAATAGGGATTGCATTTGGGTGATAATTCTGTGTGTTTTCAGCACGAGTATCCCAGTGTAGTTTTTACATTCACGATTAATATAAAAATATTGTCGTACTCCTGTAATTCTCATTTGTTGCCACAGTGGCCGCTGTTCAACAAGTAATGTTGTGTTTGTTTTAGGTTATTATAATGTAGGTAGTAAATTCATGCTCAACACAACCGAAACAGCCCTCACATACAACGGTCAGGTATTAGGTGGCAGTCCATCAACTTGCATGACTACATTGCATGTGTGTGTGTGGATTTGGAGTCAGTGGTTGGACAGTAAACACTACAGAACAAGTCTGCCTTTGAGTTGCTGGGGTGCGGTAAAACTCAAGAGGTGAGAGAGAGGGTTTGGTCAGTTACTCATTCATCTGTCTCTCCTCCACCACACAGAGCTCGTATTTTTCCACCTTTTTCAGGGGAGATATTTTTAGATACTCTGGCCAAATGTGAAACCTGATGGGAGGTGGTATGTGTGTGCGTAGTGGGTAAATCTGTGTATGCGCATCTAAAGGCACACAATCGACTCTCAACAGCTCATCCCAGGGGTCACCTCTGAGTGGGTTGGGTAGATAAATAAACACTGTGAAAACCAACATTTGGGAGAGTGGTCATACATCCGGCACAGCATACTAAAACCCTGTCTCTCTCTCTGTCTGTCTCTCTCTCTGGCTGCCTCTGGGATGTGGTTAAAGATGCTGATAATGACTCCTATTTTCAACAATTATGATCCAGGCAATTGCTGTTTTCCCCAACTGGTGTTGTGCTGTCTGTGGTCTGCAGTGCTCCCTGGCAAGCCTTCACAGAAAAAATACACGACTTATCTTACCAGCTCAGACCATGTGGTATATTTAATGCCATTGTTTCATCCTAGTGTTGTGAGTAACAGGCCATATGCTGCTCATCTCTTTCCATCTCAGTGTCTGTGTACACTCTTCACCTCTGTGTGAGTGAGGCTCTGCTGTCTCTCACGTGCAGAAACGCCAGTGACCTCAAACCCATAATTTCTAGCCAAACTTGGCTTCAGCAGCAACACAAGTACAGATCCAACATTTCAGCTACTTGATGCCAGTTATTTTCATTGGATTTTATTTTCAAGCATTAACGTTCTTTGTCATCTTATCCCAGTCTGATTTGAACTGAAATTGTTATGTGTTATTGGAGATCTTTGCTGGATCTCTGAAGCAGGCTCTGGCAACCTGTGTTTTACTACAGCTATTGTACACACAGTTTGAGCACTGAAATGGTTTTGTAATTATGTAGTAAAGGATACTGGTAATATGATGAGAATATGAGAAGGGTCAGATGGTTTTCAGTTGATGTGGTCTCGCGATAAAGTGGTCTAGTGCATGGAAAGGACTAGGATCAGAGTGTAGGGGAGGGGTGTAAACAGGGATAAATGAAGTGAAGAGGGGAGTGTGGAACAAAGGTTAGAGAGGACAAGATGAAAGGTGGACAGAGGAGGCGAACAGGGACATCTGGAAGAGTTTTTGTTTGTGCCTCCTTCAAGCTCTCACCATGTCTCTGCTAAGATGAAGCCTGCATGGGTGTGTTTTTGCATCTGTGCCTGCTTTTTGTGTGTGTATGTGTGCGTGCACAGATATGTGAGCAGTGCATCAGGTCATCAGTCCCAGTCCCAAACCTTCAGGGGTTTCCACATCTTGACTTTTAAGCAAATATTTGAAGTAGATCAAGAGAAGAGGAAACGGGAAAGAGAAGGAGGAAAGAAAGAGTGAGAGAAGGACAGGGAAGGCCTGGAACCTCAAGCTTTGCTGTTGCTGGCATCTTCTCAAAGGTTGTTCTGTGAGACAAGGGGCCTGGCTAACAGGGTCAGTCTCCCTTAACTTCCGCCTCCAGCTCCACTGAAATCCATGACCCAAGGCTATCACATACACTGAAGTTTTTTCCAAAGGCTCTTTCATCCATTAGTGAGGCTACCTAGAGTTCATATCCTGTAAAATCTAGTTATCAGTGTTTGACCAAAACAACCCAACCCTGTAGATAACATCTGATGGAGAAGTGCCCTTTTTATTTTTTCCCCTGGAAACACCCAGAAATCAGTAAATTCATCCAAAGCCTTGTAAAAGTTAATAGATACCATGTTGGCCGTGTCATTCTCAGTTAGCTAATAGCCCCCTGAGTCTAAATGAGATGAAGATTTTCTAAATCGCACTGTTAACTGTAATTACCTCTCACCACTGAAGGGGACAGATGAAAAGAGAGAGGAGAGACCACACATGAGGAGAGGACAGACAGGAGACAAAAAAGAGAAGGATGAGGGGGTGGCAGAGCATGCAGGAAACAGAGGGCATATTGCTTCTATTGACCGCACAGTGGGGGCGTGATGGGCTTGAACTAGCCAGATTTACCACACACACACACACACACACACACACCCACACAGAGATTCTAACTCCTGTACATTTGCTCGATACCAGCACTGTTTGGACTGGCAGAGACACTGAATGGATCCAGCTTATTATTTCAATACAGCAACCACAATTTGAGTACAAGGAGTGTGTAGTTGCTTCCCTGTGTGTGTGTGTTTGTGTGGAGTCTTCTTACACCACCACCGCCCTGAGCCCTTCATCCAGCAGTATTCATCACATTTTACAGGTTTCTTAACAGGAGCTGGGAATATGTGGTTCTGTCTCAGGGCAACTGGTGCATATTTGACTATGGTTTTGAATTTTCAGTGCCAACCAGCGCTGTGGTTGGTCCAAAAGAGGTGAGGGCAGCCACATGTTTCAGATTGTGATCATCCAGGTAAATACCAAGGGTGGAAAGACGTGATCATTTGTCAAGTAAAAGTAAGGTCAGGCCTGTTCTCACCAGAGAGTAAAAGTAAATATGTTTTGAAGTGGCATTATGAAGTTTATGCTAAAGTCCACTGGCTCCTGACAGTAAACATTTAGACAATACTAAACCACCAGGCAGTGGTGGGAGAAGAATCCAGAGCCTCAATCTAAAGGAATAGCTTGACCTAACAATCTCTGCTTTAATAGTACAAGAATGTAAAAGTGGTCAAGTACGTGTTGTATTCAAAATATGACTGAAGACACAATTAAGTGGAGTTAACAGCAAAATGTACGTAAAAGATAAAGTTGCAATATTCATGATGATGATATTTTGTGTCATCATTACAATACTGACTCACTACTGACATGTTAACATGTAAGCAGCAGTTTGATGTTGTAGTTATAGCTGAGGTGGAGCCACTTGAAGTTTTTTCATGCAGGCGATTGTTGGGTGGTTGAATCTATTGCATAAATCTGATTATTGCATAATCATATTTTATGGCCTTGTTGTCTGGGTGTTGAAGAAGTGGGACTAACCAGAAATGTCATATTATCTACTGACTCAGAAATAACCAAATGTTTTTATGCAATTCTTGCTTTCCCAAAACTACATTATCAAAACTAGATTCACTACAGGTTAAGGTAGTATTACTGTGCCTTAAAAAGTGACTGCAGACAAAAAAGCTGCTCTTTGACAGCAGTGCTTGTAATTAGTCACTTTTCCCGTTACGAGAGGAAAACATTAGGTTAACAGGATCACCCAGTGAATGTTTGTTTAGTATTTTGTCACTGATCTTCCCAGTATCCATATTCCCCCCTCCTGAGCCGTTTACTCCTTTCAGCCTTTGAATGGAGTGTGTTGGTGTTTCACAGGTGTGTGTCGGTATCCTCTGGGCATGTCAGGAGGGCAGATACAGGATGAGGACATCTCTGCCTCCAGCCAGTGGTCTGAATCCACCGCTGCTAGATATGGCAGGTAGGTCTCATCCGTGCACACAGACACACACAAACACACACACAGGCTTTTTACTATGTTTATCCTGATGATGAGTAGATATGGAAGTGTTTTATCCTTCAAGCTGCCTCTGCCTGTTTATTTGCAGTAAACCACAAACTGGAGTATCAGTTCTACTTACAACCACATGATTAAGGAAGCATGTGTGTGTGCATAGCTAAACTTGGGTGGCCTTCAGTAAGTGCCACGCTAATGATCTACTACACTTTCCCCCATCTATCCTGGCTGTGTTTTCAGTCACTCCCAGTTCCCCCTCTCCCCTGCCAGCCCCTTGTCCAAAATTAAGACTTTAAGATAAATTTACGATGCAGGCTTTCACCAGGGTGTTTTTATAACAGGCTGAAAGAACTAAATCGACCACCAGCTTTATGTTTACTTTCTTCTCACCTTTTCCTCACCATCTTGATCTAATTTTTCTTCTCCAGTCCTCTTTTTCTTTTACCTGCTATAATTCTACTATGAACCTGCGCCCACATTAGGCTTTTCCCCCTCTTTGTCTCTCCAGGTTGGACTTTGAGGAGGGTGATGGCGCGTGGTGTCCGGAGATACCCGTGGAACCAGACAACGTTAAGGAGTTCCTCCAGATTGATCTCCGCTCCCTCCACTTCATCACCCTAGTGGGCACCCAAGGTCGACACGCGGGAGGCATTGGTAATGAGTTCGCCCAGATGTATAAGATTAAGTACAGTCGAGATGGAAGCCGCTGGATCTCTTGGAGGAACAGGCAGGGAAAGCAGGCAAGTTGCCTTATCAATCAGTGCTTCACACTAACTGGGGCGTAACCCTTAGTATTCTAGCAGGAATGTCACTGTATAATCTCTTTTGACCTTTATACAAACCTATGGTCAAGATGCACTGTCATTAGGTTATCTTTTTATGGCCTATCATTGCTTTTACCTGGGATTATTGCATTAGTGATAGTGATAATAGAGATAGAACATTGAACTGGTTATTTTTATTATCTACAAATTATATACAAAGGCTATGAGCTTTTTATCGTGTAGATTAGATGCTCCGTCATTAGAAAGCATCTTCATGAGGTCAAAGTGTGTTTGTTTCTCTGTGCAGGTGATTGAAGGAAACAGAAACGCCTACGACATTGTACTGAAGGACCTGGAGCCACCCATCATTGCTCGCTTTGTTCGCTTCATGCCCGTCACAGACCACTCCATGAATGTCTGCATGAGGGTGGAGCTCTACGGTTGTGAATGGCTGGGTAAGAGGTGGCTGAGGGGGAGGGGCAAAGAAAAAAAAGAGAGGGTATCTTAAGGCTGATGAGTGGGGAAGTGAGGAGTTAAGATCACAGCTGAATTGAGGCATCAGTCCTCATCTTTGATCACATAATATTAGACAGAATCAGCTAAATCAGTACGGTTACTTTGGTGGCAGTGACGTACACTGCAATAATTATAACACTGACAATATGAACTGTTGTTAAAAATGAAACACTTTCGTTTCTGAAAAGTGTGGTACAAACACTTTTATGCTAGAACACACAGCACTGTATATGCCAGTGCATCAAGTAAACCCTCTTAAAAAGCTGGTTAGTTAATTTCATTAACATAGCTGTGTAGGTTAGATAGTTTAATTAATTACCTTTAACATTTTTCAGAAAATCCAAAATGCCAGAAAGATTGTCAGGCAGTGCCTAGGAGCAAAAAACTACTGTACATGTTGACAGTATCTGACCATTTTATTCAAGTGTCTGAAAAATTGCATTAAGCTATAAAATCCCAAACACTTTTGAGGATGAACCTGGTGAAAAATAAAATGAATAAAAATGCAAAAAACTATTATTAAAGATTTGGGCTCCTAAAAAAGGATTGTAGGATTGCAGTTTCATTTTATTCATCAGCCTTTCCCATTAATTAGGTTTCTTATACCTCCTGCCTGACTGGAGCTCTGAGAAACTCTCACAAGAAATCAATAACAATAACCCATTCTCATTCTTTAAAATCGTTCAGCCTATGGTTGCTGAAACTTTCTGGGCAGTCAAACAGATTATTAGCCTGAGATGAGTGCCACCATGCCTCTGAATAGTTTTCTCTTCAAGGACGTCCTATATAATTTGTATAATTTGTGTTGTGTTGTTGTTGTGTTGTGTTAATAGTGTTTTCCTGAAGTAATCCAGTATCACTCTTGTAATGTTTGTGTTATGTCACCTGGAAGATTCATCCAGTTTTCTTGAAATTCAATTTGACACAGTTGTAACTGGAAAAAGCTTAAAATATCATCTGCAAATTCAAGCAGACCTCAGTGGTTTGAGCTCTGCTTTTCTGCATGAGTGTGAAATGATGGACTCATACAAAGGTCCATAAAGGTAATGGGGTTAATTTATCTCATCTTGCTTTACAGATGGTCTTGTGTCATACAATGCTCCAGTAGGAGAGCAGATGAATTTACCTGCTTACCCTGCTTATCTCAATGACTCTGTCTATGATGGAGCTGTCATCTACAGGTATGTGTGTGTGTGTGTGTGTGTTGCTATTCCTACATTGCCATCTTCCTTTTTCATAAAGTGCCATCACTGCTGTCACCCTTCCTCTGTACTTTTCCCCTCACCTTGTTGTTGCCGGGTCACCATGGTGAGAGCAAAGAGACAGACGGTGGTGAGTGGGGTCATGGTGGTTTACTGTTAGGCAATGCCTCATGGGAATAACTGAGTCAAACCTGCTTACAAAGTTTCAAAACTGGAATCAACCAATCAGAGCCTTTTGTTGTTAGTTGTGTTTGGATTATGGCATGGTGAATAATGTCCTCCATGACACAGACGTTTCTTTTTAATGTCAAGGAAACAGTGCAGGGGAAAATAAAATGGCCCATATTACAATAAAAAAATCAGTAGGCATGAGGAATTGGTTTTGTAATGCTGCCACCTAGTGTTCAATGGTTGTACCTTTAAAGACATTGGTAGTAATAGTTTGAAAATAAAAGATGGTCTTCATTTTTTTTTAACTCTGCCATTTTGTTCCTCAGTATGACAGAGGGCTTGGGCCAGCTGACTGATGGAATGTGTGGTCTGGATGATTTTACACTCAGTCACCTCTACAATGTGTGGCCTGGGTACGATTATGTGGGTTGGAAGAATGAGAGCTTCCCCACTGGATTTGTGGAGATCATGTTTGAGTTTGACCGCATACGAAACTTTACCACCATGAAGGTGAGATTAATAATACAAGGTGACATTTTCCCCTGGGGTTCAATGTCTCCCATACATACTTAAAATCCCCTCACATGTCCTGCACCCAGGTCCACTGCAACAATATGTATTCTTCGCACGTCAAGATATTCCACCAGGTGGTCTGCTACTTCCGCTCTGATTCAGACTGGGAGACCACGCCACTGTCTTTCAGCCCAGTGGTAGACGAGACTCCCAGTGCCCGTTTCATCACTGTCAGCCTGGCTAACCACATGGCCAGTGCCATCAAGTGCCAGTTCTACTTCGCTGATGCCTGGATGTTGTTCAGTGAGATCACCTTCCAGTCAGGTATAGTGTATATATAGGTATAGTATGGTGTGTACAATCTATAAACAGCCTATGATGATAGTATGACATTCTTATATATTTTGGTTTAGATTTTTAAGACTTTTTAAAGAATATTTGGAAAAAAATATGCACATCATTTTGAATTTGAAGTTTAGTTTATTTCTGATTAGATCTGTACCATCTGCCCTTTCAGATACTGCCATGTACAACACAACACTAACCCCACCACAGACAGAACTACCACCTAACATCCAACCAGGTCAGTCATTGCAACACACACACACACACACACACACACACTATGCTACTACAAATAGCCTTATAGATAATTAACTAAAAACCCAACATGATGTATGTTGACAGACACTGGATTAGTATAGTAATGTACCACATTCAACGTTATGAAGTGTTCACTAAGACATTTATGGATACTTGGCAACAGTTTCTTGAGTTTGTAGAACATATGGAAGCTGGAAATCCCAATTGACCATACAATGTATCTGCTAATTATGGATCTAAGAGAAGGGCTTTCTGTTATGTAGAGAATGTTTTTTTTTCTGTATATAATAAATTGTGCTAATCTGTGATCCTGTTTTAGCTCAAAAAAACTAACATGAAAAAGCAAAGTTTTAAAAAATTCCTTGAAAAGAAAAGAATATGTGACTTTTTCCATGACAGTGTCCAGCCATGATGCTGATAATGGCCTAAATCAGCCATTTTTACAGCAACCCAATCTACATACTAATTCTATACTAATAGTACACAGTGTATTTACACTGGAAAAGTGACAAGATAAGCTTCTGAAACTGAACAGAATACTAAATATAATATGGCTGATCCTTTTAATGGGCTGGAAATTTTAAATGCAGTGTGAATCCTGGTAAGACAAAAGTACTGGTAAACAAAAAATAAGCATTAAATCCTAAAAATACATTTTGCCATCTATTTGTGAAGTTAATTTTAAGTGCAGTTTGTAACGTTCATCTTTTATCAAATAGCATCATTTTCTGTTTAAAGTACTGTTGTGTAGTATGGAATTAGTATACTGTATGAACTGGGCACTGGCCTAATGACTTATTATAGTGGAAGAAGCACATGTAGACTGTATATCATGACAGTGTGACAGTAGGGCAGGACCCCCAGCTGCTAAATTATTAATTTTATTTACATCTAAAATATCTTCTGAAATATCCATTAAGACAACACACAGTTCACCGCAGGAAATGCACAGTGGGATCTAATCTCCTTTGTAATATGTTTAACTTTTTGAGAGATAAAAGATTAATACTCACGTATCAGGGGCTGTTCTGATTCCACTGACGCCTTCATCATTAAAAGCCGTCTCTCCCTGTTCCCTTTCCAGAAGATGACCCCACCCACAAAGTAGATGACAGCAACACTCGAATTTTGATTGGTTGTTTAGTGGCCATCATCTTCATCCTTGTGGGCATCATCGTCATCATCTTGTGGAGGCAGGTGTGGCAGAAGATGCTGGAGAAGGTGAGCTACTCACCAGTGTAATAAATTGAATTTATCAAACTGACAGCAGCTCATGCATGTGAAGTGATTTTCTTTAACATTTTCTTTGAGATTCCTGGGTTTACCTTCAAGGGGAGGTCAGATCTGTTCCTTCACCCCCACATCCTTTATTCTAGGCCTCTCGCCGGATGCTGGATGATGAACTAACTGCTAGTTTGTCAATACAGAGTGAGACATTTGCCTACAACCACAACCATAACCAGTCAAGTACAATCAGCGAGCAGGAGTCTAACACCGCTTATGAGCACATCTTCCCCCTCGGCCCAGACTACCAGGAACCATCGCGCCTCATATGTAAACTGCCAGAGTTTTCACAGAGCTCAGATGAGCCTGGTAGGTGAAAACACACATCTGCTTGCAAATACACATCGATATATTCTGATATTGTGAACACTCTCAGTCATTTATTGTAATTCCTAGTTATAGAGCCCTGTATTGTGTTCCAGCTTCTACCAGCACAGCAGCATCCAAATCCACCACAACTACTGTAGTCCAAGATGGAGTCCCTCACTATGCAGAAGCCGACATTGTAAACCTGCAAGGTGTGACTGGAAGCAACACATACGCAATCCCTGCAGTGACTATGGACCTACTGTCAGGGAAAGATGTGGCAGTGGAGGAATTCCCACGAAAACTGCTCACATTCAAAGAGAAGCTGGGAGAAGGCCAGTTTGGAGAGGTGTGTGCTCTTTGTCAGTCTCCAGTAGCTTTAAATACAGGTTTAGATGAGCTGAAGGCAAAAGTTATACATCATACATTAGCATGTAACTGTAACATCCATTCTCCCCACTGTTACCAGGTGCACTTGTGTGAAGCAGAGGGAATGCAAGAGTTCATGAATAATGAGTTTTTCTTTGACATCTCTGAGGATCAGCCAGTTTTAGTGGCTGTGAAGATGCTCCGCTCAGATGCCAACAAAAATGCAAGGTGTTGACTCTGGGTGTCTCTTGTAGCCTGTAACTGAAAAGAAATTGCAAATCATGAATGTAAAGTTAATATAATTGTGATTTGTATTAGTGTAAAGTAAGTCATTTAATTTGTGCATATGTTTCTGCTTGGTTAGGAATGACTTCCTGAAAGAGATAAAGATCATGTCACGTCTGAAGGATCCAAACATCATTCGCCTGCTAGCTGTGTGCATCTACAGCGACCCTCTTTGTATGATCACCGAGTACATGGAGAATGGAGATCTTAACCAGTTTCTGTCCCGTCACGAACCCGAGGGACATCTCGCTCTGCTCAGCAATGCACCTACTGTCAGGTGAGTAAGTGGCTGGTGTGTATACGTGTTTACATTTTGTATTTTCTTCCAAACACGTGACACCATTTCTTCTATCTCCTTTCCAGTTTTAATAATCTCTGCTACATGGCCACTCAGATAGCATCGGGGATGAAGTACCTCTCCTCTCTAAACTTTGTTCATCGAGACTTGGCCACACGAAATTGCCTAGTGGGCAAAAACTACACGATAAAGATAGCTGACTTTGGCATGAGCAGAAACCTCTACAGTGGTGACTACTACCGCATCCAGGGCAGAGCAGTGCTGCCTATACGCTGGATGTCATGGGAAAGCATCCTGCTGGTGAGGACATCTTGTATTCTAAAGAAAATTCTTTTATTTAATGTTTTCTCCACAAATTGAAAAACGTACTTGCTGAACCCCTATTGTGTTAATGTGTCCTTGCTGGAAGTGAATCAAAATATTTCCAAGTAGTGCATGTAAACACACCAGTCACTATTTCTACCATCTTTTGTTATGCAGGGGAAGTTCACCACAGCCAGCGATGTGTGGGCTTTCGGGGTGACCCTGTGGGAGATATTAAACTTTTGCAAGGAGCAGCCTTACTCTCAGCTTACTGATGAGCAGGTGATAGAAAACACAGGGGAGTTTTTCAGGGACCAGAAAAGACAGGTGGGTGCCAAATACATTTTTCTCACACTTGTAAACACCAGCAAATCCCTGGTTTCATTTCTTAATCCCTGTTGTGCAGATCTACCTGCCTCAGCCTGTGCTGTGTCCCGACTCGCTCTACAAGATCATGCTGAGCTGCTGGAGGAGGAACACTAAGGAACGGCCCTCCTTTCAGGAAATACACCGAGCCCTACTGGACATACAGCCTTAGGCCTGGGCTATGTTTAACACAGTGATTCCCAGTTTGCTCAGCTCTGGATGAAATGGCGCTTGACAAGAGTAGCAGACTCCGTCCAGGCTTAAGCTGTTTCAATAGAGAAACAGGGTGAGAGCCATCTGTGGGCTCCAAGCTACAATTTGGGAAACACTGTTTTACACTGACTTAACACACTACAAAGATGGACTACCTGAGACATTTTGTGTGTGTCAGTTTGAATTTAATTAGAACAGTCACGTTGACTAAGATGTTTTATAGGCATCCAGGTATAAAGATCTATTCTGTTTTGTAGTACATCACACACACACATCATTAAGGTTTGGTTGTGGCATGAGTTGAGAAAGTTACATGTAGCAAGTGACATACGGCACTTTTTGATTTCATTTTTAACATGAGATCAGTTTTCCCATTTTACAGTGTTTGATAGCAAATCTATGAAACATTGTTGAAGAACTTTCTTGTGTTTTCTTGTGGAAGACTGCTTGAATGTAGGAGGGAAAAGTGCAGCAAGCTATTACTGTTACATTACATTATATTTTAAGTATTTCATCTCAGCTTCTCTGACAAAGATACATACATTTTAAATAAGAACATCAAGTACCTTGGTCGTTCTCATCACCCTGCAGTTTGCCTACAGTGATTGGAAGTGTATATCACTGTGTAGTTTCAGTAGATAAGTCTAAATCTCAAATATCAATAATTTGTTTTTTATATTTATATGGTCATATGTGTTTTTTCTGTTTTTGTGCAGTGTGTTGATATGTTTTGGCATTAATATTCTCTTTTTGTGGATGCATTTGGATTATCATATTTTATATGATTCAGTAATTTTTACAGCCAGTCGTTCTTGGATTTACGCACCAAACAAACTGCTTCAAGATGCATTTATAGTTTCCCAGCTGCAGTCTTTAAAAATCAGGAGCCCAGGCTGAGTTTTGGCCTTGTGCCGTGTTGGTTCAATAGTATGTTTACAGTCTGCATTGTTGAAAAAGTGGTACTGAATGTGTTGTGGGTATTAAGCAAGGGAAAGAGAAAGCAAATAGTCCTTTTAACTAGAATGAATGCAGGGGACATGAGAATATTCAGCCTTTATCATGCGTTTCATTGGAACAAAGGATTTGGTATGACTGCTACAGATCACTTTCTCATATTAGCTCTTGAAAACTGTCTAACACAGCTAATGACAGCCATTTTCATCTGCATTTATTAATGTATGCTGGAGTCTTTCACCTTCCACTTTTCTATCATAATTCTGTGTACAACATTACTCATAGAACTCACAGAACCTCATATGACATACCACTGTTTTAACCGGTTTGGCTGAATTTACAGGGTCTGTCTTCTCATCAGAGGCCTTTGTCTAAAGCCTTAAACACTCATCACCAGCACACTGCAGTATATGCAAACCATTTGTACAAGGCAAATATGATATTTGGTTTGGTGACAAATATGCGTATTTGTGAAGCATACTCATTCCTTTCAGTGTTAGAAATTTATCGGATGCAAATGTATTGCTGTAAAAAAGTTATTGCACCCTGACAATTTTCAAAATTGTTTAGTTTTATTACAGTTTTATACTCAAATGTGTTTTTTTTGTGATATTGTTTTTATATACATTTTAAACAAAGGTTGTACATTAATAGACAAAATACAAATAAAATTTAAACTGGGAATTTTATTTCTTTGATGAGCTCCTGTATTGTCCATAAGAACTGAATAATTTATAGTGAGTGGGTGGGCCTTGAAGATGAGCTGACATGTCTCAGGATGTTATTGGCTGAGGACTGGTGTACTAACCAATCACAGCACAGAGGCGGAGGGCATCCCATGTTCCCACATGTCCAGAAAACACTGATGGACCACACATAGAACTTGTTGCTTTGAAATGATTTTTGGTTGTAAAAGGAATGTTTTCTCTATGTAGTTTGTTCCTCCTTTGGGCTTGAAATGATGAATAAGGTGGTTTTGGTGACTGGTGCTAACAGGTAATGGCTGGATTTTATTTTGCATTTTTGAAATGTCTTTAAAATAGTTCTGGTACAAATTGAGGCATACATGTATTTTGATGTATTTATTATGAATGTGTAATGAGCAAGATCATTTCCAGGTGGTTATACAGTCAGTAAATTATGTACTGTCAGTGATAAGAGTATAGTACATGTGTTGTGATTGTACATGCAGTGGCATTGGCCTGGCACTTTGTGAGCGTCTCCTCTCACAGGACACAGAGGGTCTACAGTTGTGTCTGGCCTGCAGAAACATGCGCCGGGCTCAGGCTGCTCGCTCTGCCCTCCTCGCTTCTCACCCCACAGCTCAGGTGGCCCTGCTGCAGATGGACACCAGCAATATCTTCTCTGTCATCAGTGCTGCACACGAAATCAAACTCAGGTAGGAGGCAGCAATCGCATCTGCAAGGAAATCAGATACTCGGTCACATTTCCAAATAATCGCTGGTTATTTTACAGAATACATTACATTGTACAGAATACAAGATCTGCGACCTTTGTTTTTCCCTGCAGGTACTGCCGGCTGGACTACCTCTACCTAAATGCAGGCATCATGCCAAATGCACAGTTTGACGTGAAAGCCTTTTTTAAAGGTATCTTCTCCAGGTACAGTGTCGATTTCAGATGCTCCTAACTCCTAAAGCTCTTCCATGACTGAGTAGTCACTGCACGTGCTGGCTTGTTAAACTTCTGACATGTCCAGTATACATATATATTTTAACAGCTTGCTGCAATCATCCATTTCCCATGCTGCCTTTCTGGAGCTCAGATTCCTCTAATGCCTGTATTACAGTAATATCATCACCATGTTTGCTACTGGTGAGGGGATTCTGACTCAGAAGGACGGTGTCACCTCTGATGGCCTGCAAGACGTTTTTGCAACTAATCTCTTTGGTCACTTCCTTCTAGTGAGTCACTGTTATTTTGGACTCTGAGTAAAGCCAAAGGATCCGTTTTAAAAGCATATTCCCTTCACTTTTCTTGTCAGCTGTTTGTCCTTGGTGGAATAATGGCAGGTGATACTGGATCTGTCTGTAACTTAGCAACGATGCTCATTAAGAATTAACAGAGCGAACTGTTCTAGCCATAAGGTCACTGCAGAGAGGTTTCTGCTTACTGTGCATTTAGAGGTGATTTCTGACTTGTATTAAGTTGCCAGGAAAGAGAAAACCTCCATGAAGTTCCTATTCAGATCTCTAAAAGATTGAACATCAATCTTTTCTGATGCATTCACACATAGTTTGAGGTAAACACATACTTTTCACACAATCGGAGGAAAATGACATATGACACATTTTAGAAAGTCAAAGTGACTGCCTTTGCTGATCACTTTAAGGAATTAGAAAAAGTAAGATATGCTATTTTGACCTGTTTCTCACAAATGTAACAAGTTTTGGGGGTTTAATTAGCAGTCATGATTATGATGTTGTGTTTTATAGTACAAATAAGTGCATATTTTTTATGTCAACATTATTAATTTAAGGTTGAACATTGACTTATTAAGTTGTTCCTTTGTTCCAGATCAGGGAACTGGAACCGGTTCTGTGCCGTGCAGGCCAGACCTCACAGCTGATATGGACATCCTCCAGCAATGCTCAGCGCTCAGCTTTTAACCTTGATGACATACAGCACCAGAGGGGCACCCAACCCTACAGCTCCTCCAAATATGCCTCTGACCTGCTCAGCCTGGCACTGAACACCCTCTACAACAAACAGGTCAGCTCTCACACATCCTGACTCCTGTGTATCACCCACAGCTATGGGCTAAACTTTTTGTTGCTTTCTAGGATTTGTACTCATCTGTGATTTGCCCTGGTTTTGTGATGACCAATCTGACCTACAGCATCCTGCCCTCATTCCCAGCATTCCTTTGGACTGTGCTAATGCCTGTCTTTTGGCTTGTGAGTCCAACTCTGACATTAGGCCTACAAAGCACTGACATATCCCTGCTTTTCCAGTTAGCCTAGATCTATTTGACTTTACTTAACTGCATCATTCTTTCATTATCACAGATAAGAATATTCACCAATACTTTCACTCTGACACCCTATAATGGAGCTGAAGCCCTGGTAGGAACAACAAACGCTCAGATATCCAGACAAATGTGAAACACAGTTTTATTGAGAAATACTGCTCTTTGTTGTAGTTCTGGTTGTTTAAGCAAAAGCCTGAATCACTGGACCCACAAGCCAAGTACCACAGCTTAACATCTGGACTAGGCAACAACTACACACAACCACGCAAGGTACAGCATGGAAGGTCACCCATTAAAATGAAGTTTACATTGTTTCAGTAAAGTAGTTTGTCTTCTTTTGTTCGTCTTTGCAGATGGATATTGATTTGGAGACTTCAGAGGCATTTTATGAAAAATTACTGCAACTAGAAAATGAAGTTAGGAAGAAACTGAAGGAAAAACAACCCGCATCCCAGTGTCTTCACAGTGCCGGACCCAGGTCATCGTGATGCATGTCACACAGTTCTGGGATGGGGAGGGTTTTATTTCTGTCTTGTTGGTCACTTGAGAACAGCATACACACTGGCTGTCAGACCTCACAAAACAGACAGAGCATCGCGAAGCACACACAAAGCCTGGACTCAGAGTACGCATATACAAGTTGCAGTGACTATAAGCACTTTTACTGTAGTTTGATTTGCAGTTTCCATGTTTACTATCTGTATCAGACATAAAGGAAAATGTCTCTTGTAAGACAAGCACTCAGAATAATGCATGTTGTGATGGTCTGAGAAAGAATTTCAAATAAAACATGGGCATTTCCCGTTTTCATCCTCTTTCACTTCTTTTCAGTGCTTTCACTCCCTGTGGCGATATAACAGGAGAACAGCTGATGGCTGATGACATGGATGGCACGATCGGTTACCAGGTTTTCAGCCTATGCGGTCCAGGAGGGACTGTACCCAGTCTGGTTGTTAATTCCCTGATCCTCACGGCAAAATGCAGCACAGTCTGACAGGAGATTATCAGTATCATCCCAGAAGTTAACGTAGGTCGTCTGTGTGAGCCCCTCTGCGGTGTACGCTGGTGCCGGTGGCAGATGCGCACAGCTGCACCTAGAGAGATTCTGTTCTGGAGGATTTGGGGCACAAATCCAGCACTCGTTCCCGTGTTCCGCAGCTTCTTTCCCCGTCCCGCACGCATCCTCTGCTCCGCTTAGTTTCGGGTTGCAAAACGCCCACACCATTCCGCAGAAATAGACGAAAAACGTGCCCATGACCATAACCATGAGCGCGTAAGACTCTATCATGGCTTTGGTGACTGGAGATGTCATCTTTGCATTCACAGGAGTAATAATCGGTTGAGTTGCCAAAGTGTGCTCAGGAGGGAGTGTCGGGGAGACTAAATGGCACCGTCCTGTGGGTTGGACCAGATCAGTAAAGCGACACAGAGACGATCAGAAACCAGATTATTGCTTTAATTAGCCTCTTACAAACGAGCGTTTCCCTCACGGACATTCCCATATATATATAAAAAACATAACTGCAATTAAACAGTGAATTAAATTTAACTTAATATTTCAAAACAAAAGTCCAATCTAGGAAAAGTGAAGTTTAAATGACGTTTATCTCAAGGATGAGAGGGGTCATATCTTCCCTACATATCAGACAGTTGAATTTATTTCCGTTTAGGCCTATAATTATTTGCTTTAATTTTCAGATGTCCATTGTTTGACCAGAAATGGCTATGCTGGGCCTAAGATATATAAATATCACTTTATTACCATGTGTAGTGATATGCTAAGACCAGGAGGAACAGCTAAAAGGTTCTGTGTAAGGCTGGAAGCAGACTTTAAAATTCTTCCAGACATTGAAACACTAATTAGCTGAACTGAAACTTCGTGGACTTCAAATTAAGACGATTCTGGACAAATAAAAAAAAAAAAGGAGTGGTTGGAAATAAGTAAATTACAGGACAAATAAATAATAAATAAATAAACTTAAGATGGGAAGCTAACTTAACTGTTTATTTACGTGGACATTCAATACAGACATGTGTTTCCTTTCTTCATTGTTTCATGAAGCCAGTTTGTGCAAAGTTGCTCCTGGTGGACGTTGTACGTGTCCAGGGGAAGGGACTGAATTCAACACTACCCTTCATCACATTGTGTTTATTAGTAAACAACCATGAGCTAAGTTAGCTAATTTTGGTTGATTAATAGGTTCTGCAAACTAAGTCTCAAGAATTCAATTTTTATCTCCCAAACAAACATGCTGCCAGTCTTGTTTCTTTAAAAAACTACTTTTTAGTCACAATGGCTCATGTTTATAGGTGATCTGTAAGTTAAAAGTCGACATCCTGTGTTAAATTTCAGGTAACAAACCTACACATTTACATTAAGTTAACAAGAAAATCCAACTTACTTCTATTACATTCCTGCACTGCGATTATCCATGTATTTAATCAGACCTTAAGCACCTTGTTCCTCTAATGAACTCATGGGATGCAGGATGTGGCTAACCACATCTCCTGATGTACCATCAATGAGAAGTTCAGGCTTGGGGCCAGTACTTTGTGATTTCACACTGCTGGGATGAGGAATAATAAAATTTTAAGATGCCAGCAGAAAACTATAAAATCATATCTATTGTTACAGCAAAATGTTTAAACACGTAAACATTTAGATAGACCGTAACAGTGCACACCGGCATTCAAATTAAACCTATTCTTCTGACTCCTTTGTGTGTTGTACTGTATAAACCTTATTTTTTGAGTGAAAAATACAATGAAAGGAGAGAAAAATGCCCCCATTTTGATATCTCAGAAATATAGCCTCTAAACAAATAGACTGACATGAAGAACAGACACATGGGGGTGTATCCACAAAAACTACAACTTAGCCCCATGGTTTGTTAACTATCATGATTATTATTATTATTTCAGAAGCATTTCTATCACATAACACAAAACTATATCCAGAAAAAGGCCAAGATGCGTGTTGCGCATTTAACTTTTATTGCGCATCATATAGAAAATTCGCGCAGTTTCAGCATATCTTGCAATTATCGACGCATATAAAATGCAATAATACGGTTGACCAGAAGATGTCGCTGTAACTGTCAAATGCTACGAATCCGTGAATCGTTTTCAGCAAGGAAAGCTTCGGTGTGTTCAAGTCTAGATTCACCCAGTGTTTCTGTGGGGGCACCCATGCTTTGCTACAGAGGCATGTATGGAGACAGGCATTGTGGGTCTTGTAGTTTTTTACTAGCCTTTCCTGTATCTATGCCCAATTGGTTTTCGTTGTGAAAGAACTACACACCCCATCCGCGCCAACTCCGAGGTCCCGGATGTCTGTCGCGCCGGAAGAGAAGAAGGTCCTTTTCCCAGCCATCTTGTGGCTTCATCTGGCGAAGTGTTCGCACCAAGCCTCGTAGAATCGGAGGAAAATCCTGCTGAAGGGGCGCCATCATGCCCGGACAAATGCAAGAAGGTTTTGGCTGTGCCATAACCAATCGGTTCGACCAGTTATTTGACGACGAGTCGGATCCGTTTGAGCTGCTAAAGCAGGCCGAAGTGAAGAAGAAGAAGGAGGCTCCTGCTCCTGGTGCCGCCAAGACTGCAGCCCAGGCTGCTAAGCAGCCGAAGAAGGAGTCCCAGAAAGACAGAAAGGCCCCGTTGGCTGATAAGAAGGAGGAGGCCCAGGCACCCGTCCCTCTCAAGAAAGAAGGTATATTCTGTTTGTGCGTCTTCGTTGTGTCAAACAGCAACTGGAGACCAGGCTGGCTGCGTTAGCCGGGGTCCATGAGCCGCATGGCTGCTTTGTCTGTTTGGGCTGTCACGGCCCGCAATTATGACATTTATACGAGCGTGTGTGTCTGCGGGCTGGCTGAGGGACTAACAGTTTGTAGGCCAACCTGTTCTGGCTTGTCCCCCCATCGGCCTCGTTGGACAGGCAGAACCCGTAATGTGGCTCAGTCACCCGGAGAGTGGCCTAGAGGTGTTTGAAGTCCTGTCAGCTCGGGTCTCCATCAAGGCCACTTGTTGCAAACTTTGTTTTGAAAGTAGCTTGTTTTTTTCATATTTCGGATAAGTCCGAGCCAAGAAAATGTCTCCTTTTAAAAACAGTGTGAGGTAAATAATGGAACGTTAAGTAGGTGGACTGGTTTATGTGCAGGTGGTTTTATCTCGCAGACTCCCTGTGCTGATGGACCTCGTGGTTGCAGCGTGGGGCGTGTTAAAGCCTCATGCCACTTCCCATTGGCGCTTTATGAATGCTCAGTGCATGCAGCGACCTGCCCCTGGGTGCCTACTTTCTTTTCTGTTTTAGCAGAGATGGTCTATGTAGACTGTCTTAGGATTTCACCTGTCATTTAGCCTGTAAAACTAAACATAACGTGTATGCTTTGTCTTTGCATCAACTCAGATTTGCTCAAGTGAAGCATCCAGTGTGAGTCTGATACTTCCAAGCCAATAGTCTGGACATTGTCATCTTGTCAGGCTGACAACTATGCTTGTATCTGTTGGCCTGAGAGGAGATCAGACAGGTGTGCCCAGTGTGGTGCACTCAGCTGCTGCTGTGTCCTGGAGGATGGCTATTTTGGTAGCTGGTGAATTGGGCTATGGGTGGGACTTGTAACACACAACCATGTGCCACAGAGGGTTAAAGACTGTAGGTGTTAGCTCCAGCCACAGTGACCAAGTGATACAACTCATCAAAGATGCTTTAGTCAAGAGCGGGGATAGTTTTCATTTCCTTATAACGTAATGACCTACCTCTGAACTAAGTTCTTGATGTATTTTTATGTGTATTGAATTTCATTTGATTATGTCTTGTGATGATGCTGCACCGCAGACCAATCTACAGGAATATTGTATTATGAATCCTCCTATTTGAGCGTTAATTTTTCACAGTAAATGGTAATATAAATTATGTGCTCCATTTTAAAAAGAGCACTCTCCTTTATCTTGCTGTGTGTCCTGATCTATCAGTGCCATTGGTCCTCTAATCCTCTTGTTCTGGTCAATCCTAGGTACTGGCATGAGGAGAATGGGCCGCAAACCAGAGGGCGAAGGCTCAAGACCACAAGGCGGCCAAGGAGAGGGTCGCCCCCCCACAGACAGACGGCCTGTGGACAGGCGGCCCCCTCGCCGCTTTGAGAGGCCTGCTGGTGATTCTGGTGAAAAGCCTGAGGGTGGTGAATTCTCAGTGGAAAAGTAAGTTCAATTCCTAATGGGGAATTTTATTTGAACCGAAATTCTATGTGGAAAGAGGTGGAGAGTGAATCCACTACTAGAACTTTTTAAGGGGGTTGGGTAAGGACAGCAGCTGTTACAGCCAGTGCTTAGACTGATAAGGATTTATAAGTTAGTTTAGGCAAAGTTAAAAGCAATAATTCTGTCAACTGTTAAGTAAATGTTAATTGTACATTAATGTCAGTAGCTGAATGCATGATTGTACTGCTACTGTCATGCTGTGCTTTTTATTATGTCCCAAAAAAGCTGAAGTTGTCATTGAAATCAAGCTTGTAGATGACCTGTGCTGATGTTCTTTGTCCCTGTCTTCAGGCCCACTGGTGACAGGCCAATGAGAGGACGCGGCGGCGGCGGCGGCAGTGGTGGCGGCAGCGGCGGCGGCAGAGGTGGACGTGGAGGCAGAGGACGCGGCATGGGTCGCAGTGATGGCTTTGATTCAAGAGGAAAACGTGAATTTGATAGACACAGTGGCAGCGACCGATCGTAAGTACTTCTCTTGTACAAATGAAATATTCGTAATTTGCACCTGGTCTGGTAACCACTTTTACTTCACCCCTGTTTTTGAGTAAAAATGCTTAAAATGACATAACCAATTAAAAAGCTGTAGTTCCCTAATCACACTGGCTATATGAATAAATAAGATCTTGGCAGAAAGTTTCTTGTCAAGGTGTTAGAAACACTCTAGGTGACACAGAAATAGCAGGTCTTTAAATTCAGTAAAAATTGAACAATTTAGTCCATCTAAATCTATATTGCAGTCTGAATAATGGCTTTGGATTTGGCATAGCGGAATAATATGTAGAAAAATGTATACAACTATTTACAAAAAATCAAATATAAAAGAGTAATCCCTGCCCTCCCTCCAACTTTGTGCATCTCTAGCCCACATTTACTAAATGGTTGTGACATAGCAAAGTGAGAAGGGGAGCGTGAGCAAATGAGAGGATGTGGAGAAGAAGAGCCTAAAGATTTGTGTGTTTGTTTTAATGCACTGCATATGTAATGATCCTGGCTAAAGCAAATGTTGTTTCAGTAGTCTGAAAGGTGAGGAGAAGCGTGGTGGAAGTGGCTCTCACAATTGGGGCACCGTCAAGGATGAACTCAAGTAAGTTTTTTATATGGAAAAACAAAACTTGGGACGTTACAGAACACATACACATTATTGACTGAAATAGCATAACATATCTTTTTACTTTGGTTTATATTATATATGAGTGTTCAACAATAAGCAATTAATAAACAAAAGAAAAGAATGTCTGCACAATCACGTGATTGTCAGTACTCAGCCTTATGGTTTGGGTGAATTGGAGTTGCTGTTGTTTAACAATTTTTTTTTTTTTTTTTTTTCCCCCAAAGTGAACTTGACCAATCAAATGTCACTGAAGAGAACCCTGAAGGAGAGGAGCATCCACCTGCCGACTCTGAGAACAAGTAAGTTCTCTTTTATGTGTGTATATATAACGTATTCTCTGGACTATAAATCACTTTTTTTTTTACAGCTGTGGCTTGTCATGGGACTTACACAGCGAAGCAACTTGTGTATATTTACAGCAGTTTTGTCAGTTAGTAGTCAGTAGTGTTAGGTGGCACTCTTGACTCAATTGAAGATAATGCTGTACCTCCAAAAAAAGTAAAAAGTGTAACACAAATGAAAATGCCATCCAACAGAAAGAGCTAGACTGCAGACTTCAAAGTGCAGGTAATAAAGTCTGCAGGTGAAACAAAGTTCTTATATATGTTTATTTTTTTTTTCTGTTCAACAAGGCTGTTTTTGCTAATAGTGACTTATACTACGATGTGACTTCTAGACTGGAAAATACAGTAGATATTCTGTCTGAAGAAGAAATTGTGAAAAGATTTTGGTTTTGCTAAAAAGGAGCTTGTAGCATAGTCTTGATATTCAGGCTGCTAACTCTCACTTTGTGTCTGTGTGTTTGCTGAAGGGAGAATGAGGTGGAAGACATGAAGGATGAAGGCCCCAAGGAGATGACTCTGGATGAATGGAAGGCCATGCAGGACAAAGAACGGGCCAAGGTGGAGTTCAACATCCGCAAGGCCAATGAGGGAGCTGATTGGAACAAAGGATTTGTGCTGCACAAGTCCAAGGCAGATGTAAGTCTGACAAAGCTTGTATATTTTACGCTTATAGGCATCAAACAGTACCCCAGTCATCCTATCAAGGAAAGGAGTTAACTGCTAAATAGAATGGACAAGGCCATTGGTGGCAGCATGTCTCAGGCTTCACTCCTGCCACAGCACTGGGGAAAGTGTACATTTTATATAGTAGACTTCATGATTGTCATGTAGACAATTCATTAAAAAAACATGTACTCCCTCAGGCATTACATAAAATGACAGCATTCATAAGTGAGCCCAGAACCACAGTCAGTATATTTGGAAGATAGAGTGAATTGAGTTTCTATTAGAAGTGAATTATAGTAATAAATACATTTTAAGACCTGTTATATTAATGTTGCTACTATTTTGTATTTCTCCAACACAGGATAAGAAAGGTGATCTTATTGAACCTGAGGGTGATGAGTCTAAGGTAAAATCTCTGCTTTTCTTGGACATATTGTACAGTATCTGATGAAATCATACATGTAAGCAAATACTGTAAATGTACCAAAATTATAAATGCTTTTAAACCTTATTTTCTTTTGCAGGCAGAGGATGAACACCACTTCCGGAAGCCAGCAAATGACATAACGTCCCAGCTGGAGATCAACTTTGGAGACCTGGGCCGTCCGGGCCGTGGACGCGGTGGACCACGTGGTGGCCGAGGCGGTCGTGGACGAGGGGAAGGCACTAGGCCGGCCCGTGGGGGAAGGAGTGACAAGGTAGAATGAATTACTTGAATTACTTACTCAAAGACCTTTTTTTTTTTTTAAACGCCTGCTTAATTTTCATGTTTCCTTGCAGTCATCTGCGTCGGTGCCCAATGTGGACGACCCAGAGGCCTTCCCAGCCCTGGCTTAAGCCCCAACTGCTGTCCCTCAGGCCTACAGGAGCCTCCTGAGCACCTCCACTACGAGGCTTGCATGTTCCTGGATCCTTCAGCAAAGTGACATGATGGAGAAGACTGTCATTAACTATGACACTCAATGTGAGGACTGAGTTTTACCCAACAAAAACAAAGATTAAAAAAAAATATATACAAAAAAACAAAAAAAAAACAAAAGGACTTCTTGCTACTCTGGAGCAACTTATTGGTAGAGGTTTTGTACTTGGAAACAAAGTAGCAGGGATGTTTTCATACAGTATTTTTTTCAGAGGTTATGCATTGTCCATTGATAAAGTTTTGTAATTGCTGCTTGAGAATATGCATTTGAAATGTAAGCATAAGAAGACTATCTTTAGCTTGGTGTGTGCTATTGCTTGTTTGCTTTAAATAGGCACTGTGGAGCTCCAACCCTAGCTCTGCCACACCAGGTGTTTCTGATGAAGTTACAGCTTCACTCATTAAGATTTATGGTTTGTTTTTTTTTTTGTTTTTTTTTTTTTTCCCTTAGCACTGGGGTATTGTTTTATATTGTATACAGGAGGTCTATTCTTCTATGATCTTCGACCTGTAAATCTTAACTATTTTCATAGTTCTTTCAGAGACTGAATTTCACATGGTGCAAAAAGGACACACCTTGATCTTTGATCAAGTGCTGCTGCCTACTTTTGAATGCACTGGTGAAATGGCGCCTAAATCTGTATTAAGGTTCTTTTGTACTGAAATGTTCTAAAGGAGGAAGGTCATTTTGGAGGAACACATTGGTGATTACATCAATTTTTTTTTTCCTTTGACATTTTTCAGATGGATTTATTTGATTCTGACACTTACTGTGTGTTCTGAATTATTTGTATTTAGGGTGCTTTTTACATCTAATGTTCTCCCCTTCAAGCCACTTGCAAGTGCAAGTCAATGCCTTTTTACGTTAGAGTGATATGGAGACATGTGGCTGCAGTCACCCTCAGACCTGCTCCAACTGTTTACACTCCACTCGAGCATCCTTCAACAGATGTAAACTCAGCCCAGCCTGATTGTTTTCTGCAAGTCTGTTCTGTGCTGATATATTCCTCCACTGTTGACGTACCCTGTAGCTTCCACAGTGGCATCACTGCATAATTGCTCTGAAAGAAATACAGTTGTTCATTGTGTGGAACAAATGAAGTGCTCTACAAATGTGTGAATTCTAGCCCTGCTATTAGAGACCTCTGTCGGTAAATAAAGATTGTCGATAAATTCTTTGCACTGTCACTTTTTTAAGAAAAATCTTACCGGCATATAATATTTCCATACATGAACTTTCATACATCTTTTTGCTGTCCAAGATGTTTGTCCCCATCAAAATCCTCTGAAACCCATTGAGCAAGAATGTGAAATGGTTGTTGCCTATCGCTGTTTTTTGTTACAGCAGGTTTGTGAAATATGTGAAAGATCAACAGTGGGTTGTTCCATGCCAGACCTTGCCTCCAACCATGAGAGGATACTCCTGTAAACTGGCAATCAGTCCACACTGTTTCAAAGTAGTCAGTAGTCTGTACCAGGCCAAGATAAGACACTCAAGGTTAATTGCAAAAATGTTGGTGCTGCAAGTAGAGGATGAAAACGTTTACTTGTGCTGACATTGAAACTAACATAGCAGCTGTGTAATTAAATCGAGATTGTGTTTTTTATGTAATCAGGTAAGATAGATATCTAATTTAAATAGAATTAGTGACTAGTAAATCTAAGAGAGGTTGCTGTTGAAAACATGAATGAAACTGGTTTCCAGTAGAACAAATATAACAAACACAACCAATTTCTAAGCACGCTGCAGACGGCAATGTGTATTAGCCAATCCACTACGGTGGCCCCCAAGGGACAAGGCAGATACAAATGTCAAAGTGCAATCAGTAAGGAGACACTGTAAACATATAAAAGTAAAAACATAAACATAAAGAACACAGTTAATCCAGAACATACATTCGAAGTACAAACAAAAACTCAAAGCCATACAAAAGCCCAATACACGTGTGGTTGCAACAGAGTACCGGTGCCCGCTACCGCCCGATCCACAAGCTAAGAAGGGCTGGGCCTGGTTAGTAGCTTGATGGGAGACCAACTCGGAAGATCAGGGACCGCTAGCGACAGGGACCGAGGTTGCATCAGGAAGGGCAGCCGGCGTGAGACTTGTGCCAAATCGATCATGCGGATGAATTGATCTGCTGTAGCTACCCGAGTGGGAGTAAGAGGAAAAAAAGCCCTAAAACACACTATGCCATAATTTAATACCTGCACTCTTTCATTTGTCTTTACCCTTTAATGATTTTTATTCCATCTTTTATGCAACATAAGAAGCGGCACATAATTTAATTGTACCCTGTGCAATGACAAAGAATTCATCCAAAAACACCAAAGTCCAAGCACAGACCACGACGCGCTGCCGAAAAAACGGATGCAAATCCAAAACTAAATACAGAAGCAAACTCATAAATATTATACAAACGTGCTGCAAATCCAGAAATGCAACCAACTGAAAAGTGTGTGCAAAAGGAAATGGGACTGGCAATACCGGAAGTACTCCGAGACACCTGGGGAGTGATGAGCTCCAGTTACCTGTGCTGATCGAGTTTTCATGATAAATGTTTGAGCTGTAACTCTTGCCTGTCTTCTGACTTGCAGCACATTTCTTTAATGTTTGTGCTTTGGATGAAGAAAAAAAGCCTGCTACCATGGACAGATATTTCAACAAGCCTATTGGCTGATAGGCCCTGAAACTTTCTACAGACAATACCAGACTTCTTAATCACTTTGATGACCCCCTGATTTTTCCTTCTGGGGTCACTGTGAGGTTGACATTTTTGTCTTCTAGTCACTGACAATGTAAACAGAATTTTAACACATTAAACTAGCATGTGCATTAACACCTGACAGCCATTATCCTGTTACCATTGTAATTGTGTGTGTAATTTGTCAAACATATGAAAACATTTTACAGAGAGTTTTGCAAGTGATTGGTTCTGGTCTTCAGCAAAAATGGTAGATGATTGGTTATTAGGCAGCCTCATATAATCTGTACTAGGAACAAATCAAAAGACACAATTTAATTTAATTTCTTTTTCCATAAATCAAGATTGAGGTGGCATAGCTAATGTGCCGGATGGTGAACAATTCTTATAATTATGTTGTTTTGACTTGACATGTCAGTACAAAACTGCAAGGTCTGATGGGATCTCTTTTAATTAGGGCAGGCAGAAATGTAAATTTGTGATAAAGCTGCAGTTCCTGCTGTGGTAATTCCGGTTTTGGTATTAGTGTGTGTATTGTTGTTTTGAATAGAAAACAATGGTAATGCATGAAATGAAAAGAAAATACATTCTGAGCCCAGGATCATTACTATGTGACAGCTCAGAATTCTGAAAATAAGCTGTTTGCATCACAGCTCTGATTTCAATAAGCAAGGAGGTAGTTCATACTCATTCCAGCAAGGTGTGTGATCAAAAAAGATGCTGGAACAGAAGAATCCAGTTGCCACTTCCAGTCATTATGCCAAGTCTATTTTGCTTAGCAGTGTTCTTGATTTAAAAATTGTTTTCACTTAAATTGCATCTCACCAAAGAGTTGTGGTCGCTGTCACTACAGTTAATCTTGACTGCATCCAGCGTCAGCTTCCCCCCAAAGGCTAGAGGCTCTATGAAAATGTTGTGACTGGGGAAGAAAACCAACATTTCTGCAAACTCCTCATTCTCCTGCTCCTCCTCAGACATAATTCCTGGTCCATGTGATGAGATGTAGTCAGCGCTTGTATTTGTGTCCTCAGAGGTATGCGTGTGGTTGGAGCTGTCCGAGTCTTGGGAGAAACTTTTGATGTACGTGGTCATGGGGTACAGCAGCGTGGCCGGCGACCCCTCGGAGCTCAGGTCAGTCTGAGGAATGTGCTGTGGAGAGACATTTGTAGGTGTGGATGTGTCAATGTTCTGCTTGGGCAACTCCTCAACGTCCACCAGGACGGGCTCCCTTTCATCCTCGGTTACACTGGGGTTACTCAGCTGCAGCTGGAGATTTATCTTACCCTGAATGGAGGGAGATCCAGGCTCAGACAAGCAACAATGAGTTATAGCATAGCTTTGATTTCTATTTATGTTTTCATAAATACCTTCTCCCGGGTACACTCTTTTGCCCATTTGCTGTTTGCAGGATCTGGCACAACATCGAGCATAATGCACTGGAAAAGCACCCAGAATCTAAGGGAACATGTGGAAAACTGCTGAACAATACTGCATGGGAACCTTTACGGCATTGTAAATGACTCATTTTTTAGTTTTACACGGCTTCAGCAGATGTATGGATGAACAAAAAACAATGACATGTAAACTTATTGCCTTCGCATAGAGTAAGTCCACGCAGAGTGGCTGTCTGACTTACCGCTGTTTTACTGTTGAACTCTGGCACAGACAGAAGAGAAACAGCACAATCAGAGAGATGATGCCACACAAGAGTAAGAAGGACAGTTGTGTTTCTTCTGCAAGAGTAGCAGCAAAACAGGGAGAAAGTGCAATATTTAAAGTTGGCCCTTCAGGTACAGTCAAAGTATTGAAAGAAAGAAAACGGCCATAACACAACCATATTGTCTATAACACTGTCATGCATCACAGCCTCACAAAAACCAGGACTGTTAATTAAAAGTGTTTTAGGTGATGAAACCTGCTCGATTTGACAGTTTCACAGTGATCCAGTAAATAAGACGCTACAGGCAGGAAACAATTATCTTAGCATAAAGACTGGAAATAAGAAGGAAGTGCTAGCCTGACTCTGTCCAACAAAATATCTAAAATACATAAATTCAACACATTATATAACACCAGTAAAAGTCAAACTGATTTTATGAGGGATTATATACTGGTATATTTCTTGGCAGGAGAATCCATTATCTTCTCATCTAACTTTATGCAAGACAGAAAATGGGCTCCCAAAATGTCAACCTATTTCGTTGAAGAAATTTGAAACAGTGCTTACGTTGAATGAAGAACTTGACCGTTTGACCCGCAGGGCCTTCTCCTTTAGCAGTCGACGCAGTCATCCACAGGCTGTAGAAACCTGGAGACAGGTCGTGAATGGTATACGTTCTCTCTGATGCTGGGATAGAATCTGAAATACACAATCATACGCACACAGCAGAGGTCTCATTGCCTGCAAAGGTTGTTGTATGATTGTCTGCACCCAGAGAGTAGATGCTACAAACAACCCCAGTGAAGCAAAAGTTTCAGCTGTTGTAGTTGTCAAGAAAAGGCACCAAATCTTATATTTTATTTCATAATGTGCTGGAGTCTCATTTATAAAACTCTACATAGAATCTACACTAAAACTGTATGTAAGTCGTGGGGGTGGAGGTCTAGAAAATGATGTTTTCTGGCGACCAAAGAAGCAGGATCACTAACAAGCAAGCAGTGTGAGTGGCAGTGTGTTTCTGCTGCTGTCTGGTTTGTCAGTCAGAATGGGCTGCCAGAACTTAAAGGTGGCCTGATCTAAAGGTACACTGTGTCTTTCGATTCCTTTATTAACAATTTGAAAATAATATCATAGAGAGTTTCATGGTTGTATTTCCAGGCTTAAACATATGATATATGCATAGTATTTAAGTAAAATATTACTTAAATATTATTTACACTGTGTTCTGCAGTTATTTGATGCTAGCCTGTGTTTCATCCAGTCAGCTATGACTGTAGTATAACCACAGATAAAATTGTTCTTACATGGCTGCAAGGATCCGCTATTGCTTTTCAAATAGATGGTATACTTGATGATACAACCCCCACGTTGATCCCTAGGAAGCTCCATCCAGGTCACTTTAACTTTGTTTCCTTCAGGCTTCTCTTGGACCAATGGACCAGCTCCTGGGGCTGCAAAGAAAGAGCAGAACCCAGAAAAACTGCTCAACAAGAAGGCTATTAAAAGAATATTTGAACCTATTTAAAACTCTATATTGCAAACACTAGTAATGACACTAGTAATATTCAGCTTTTATCATAACTCGGTGTAATTCTAAAATAAAGCGTCTCGGTTCTTACCTGACTCCATAGTGGCGACACCTGTAAATGTGGTCCTATTCACTGAGCTCTCGCTATAGTAAACATACACTGCTCCCACGTAGCACTTGAACCTCTTAATACCTGCATAAAGAAAAACAGTGGGATACAGCAGCATTTTAACAGAAGTAAGAGGTGAAACAATAGTTAAAAATGTTAACAAAACATGGCTAGTAGAGAACGGTCCGTCGCTGACTTTTCTTTGTCGTCTTATTTCATCTTTATGTACTTTAACTCCATATGCCTCACCTGTAATAACAAACTGTGTGTCATTCCTGCCTAGTCTGATCCATTTGAGCTCCTCCAGCTTGTGGCCCTCTGGGTACCATTCTAGCACATATGCAGTAGGTAGCGCTGCAGTTTCAGGCATTCTCCAGGAGATGGTGACATTGTCATTGTCTGCCTTTACTCGCACACCCAGAGGGGGCTTGGCTGAAAAACATGGAGCATTTATGAATACTTTTTTTTTTTTTTTTTTTTTTTACTGTTGCTGAATACAAGAGAGAATCACACAGACATCAACTTCCCCCTGGATTCTGTGTTACCAGTGCATCTGGAATCTCTCAACAAGACTATTTGCCAAAACAAAGAGGCTGATTCTTAATAATGAAGCGATTTATATATAAATTACAGATATGATTACATAAGTTTTCACAATTTTATTTTTACCTTCCATGTACCGGGTTGTAACTCTGGCAGGAGGGGAGATGCCTTTGGAGTTGCGAGCCCACACCGTCACATCACAGTTAGCACAGAATGGGACTGAATAATTCCTGGCGTTGCCACTGATGTTAGTGACATTTTCCGATCCAGAGTCTGGGTTGTAAATTCTGAGTTTGTATTCTATGATCTTCCCTCTTGAGATGGAAATGTTCGCCTCCTACAATCAGAGAGAAGTTTACTCTGATATATTTAAAGCAAAGACAAAAATGATGTGGCACACTGCTGAGAGCTTTAACCTGAGCCTGCGATTTAGCCATCTTCACAGTAGGCTCAAAATCAACATCACAAGACAAGTAAGACACATCATTTCTGTTCAGCTCCTCTTTTCTTGTAAACTGAAACTGTGGTGTCTGCCGCTGGGTTTCACTTATCTCTCTGTCTTTATGTGACATTAAACGACATTTGTGTGTGTGTGTGTGTATATGTGTGTGTGTGTGTGGTAGAGAGTGGAGACGTTCAAGTGTATGTGTGTACGTGTCACACCCCAGAAGTGGTCAAGAGTTGACCTTTACCTTGTGAAGAGCACAGTAGTGAAGCAGGGAGATCAATAAGTGTTACTATGGCTACAATACCACACGCCCACACAGACATGAGAGTGAGAAACAGGAGAGGGAAGGTGTGTAGACAGCAGACACTTACACTGGTTTAACTGTTCACCAGAGCTGTGTCAATCATCCTTTGGCACCATTCAGCAGTTTAAACTATCAAAAAACACCCATCTGAACTTACCTTCCAGTAAACTCTCAGTGAGGTGAAGTCAGATGCAGCTTCTGCGTACCACACATCCAACTCTTTTACAGGAGCTAAAACAATAAGAACACCAGTCTGTCAATACACTGACACTAAATGAAAGTAAGGCCGATATTTTTAGTGTTTTATTTTACTGACTAGAAATCGGGTGTTTTTTCAATGAATGAGTGCACCAGTGTTTTATTCAAGTCATCAGCAACCATTTGCACTAGTCTTTCATGCTAAAATGCTTTGAAATCCAACAGCGCCTTTCTAAATTTTCCTTTGTGAGCTCAAGTCTGACGCCAGTGGGTGACACTTCCAATAAACCTCCTACTCTCTGAATCAATGTCTACATCCACATCTGATTCAAAATACAAACTAAACTTGCTACTTTTAAAAGGACACATCATGGCAAAGATTAAGAGCGTTTTCTATTACCATGCCTATGTCTTCAAAATAAAAACTTTTTTTTTTTTTATTGTGTGACATGTGACAGCCCAAAAGGAAAGAGAAGGTCACTCCACCCGCAATTTGCCTTCAGTATTTAGGAAGTGGTTCTGAATAATAAGCATGTCATCTCTCTGCACCCCTGCATTGACCTGTCTGTACAATGATGAGCCAAGTAGTGAAAAAGTAGAAGTAGTTAAACAACCACACCGGGGGAATTCGTGTTTACATAGTGCCAAAGTTGTCTTATCTTACCTCTTGTATTTTTTTTTATCTTCTAGTCATGATTTTAATATCACTACAGTATGAAGTACTATCAAACCAAAGTAGTATCAGAATGATCATCTTTATGCTTTTATAATGTCAAAGTTAATTTAAGTCACATGGTAATGCATGTAACTAACACTTCCCTGTTGAGTTTAAGTGCAATTGGGAAACTGCAGCACATTTAACACAAGGAACTACATAATTGTTGTCTTTTACGTTTTATGGTCTGTTAACATAGTTTGTGATGTGTTTTACACACAGTGCAAAAATACTGAATATATCAGTGTCTAAAGGTAACAAATGCAATTTTAAACCTCTAAACTGAGTTGTATACTGTCCTGGCTTACCATCAGTGGCTGCCTGGAAGATCAGAGATCAATTCAATTCAATTCAATTCAATTCAATTTTATTTGTATAGCGCCAAATCACAATACAAATCATCTCAAGGCACTTTACAAAAACTAAAACCCTAACAATTTGAACTTCCTTCAACATAAAGTGTTACAGATACTGTTTACCAAAAGTGTCTTTCCACTATTTCTGTTGACGTCTGCTACTGCTGCTGGATGCTTGTGCAAAGTTCAGAAGCTGCCATTTCAGCATATTCTCAGAGTCAGTACCAGGCAGAGAGACCTGCATATCTTCACACAATCAGTACAACAAAGATCCTGCTACCTCACTTCTTTTACTCGTCTAGTGTAAAACACAATCAGACTCAATGAATTTATTATCATCTCAATAACTGCACAGGTGCATTTTGTTACTAATCACTAGAGGACTAGTTTTACTCTCAAAGCAAAAACCCCAAAAGACCCATTGCAGTGGCTTATAGATATGCGGTAGGCAGAACTGGTGGTGAGCTGATAACTGCCTCAAAACTCAAACAGAAGGAAATATTGCACCATAATCTGATATCTTGGACAGATAAAGTACCACAGAGATACTTTATTCAAATCTGTTTCAGAATCTGTAGTGCTTTCATTCAGTAAGTGCAGAAATACACAATACAAAATAGGCTCTTTCAGGAGCTGCAGGCTAATCCACAGTTACTTACCCTCCTCTTGAGTCCAGCTGGAAATAGATGTGCTCCACTCACTCCACAGGCCATTGCTAAATTTAGACCTGGCTCTGAAATGGTACAACCTGTAGGGCTCCAAAGGGGAGATGGACAAGTCCTGAACACCCTGTAAACCCATAAAAAAATATTATTTTTCATTTTAGCTCTATTGATTTAAAGGCACTCATCCATCTTCTAACTCAAGAGTTTTGTTTATTAAGATACCATTTATGACCACATTGTAAGAACACCAGATAGAGCACAAAAGGTCAAATTTCAGCTTGATTTTGAGACCTGTGCTACATTGTGCATTCACTTCTGCACACATCAGCCTGACACTCATATCTGTCTTGATATATGAATCAGCAGTGAGGTCTAATCAAACAGTACAAGTCTTAAAAGGATTAAGAAACTTTCTGCAATATCTTTTACAAGATCTCATTCAAAGTCCCCCAAATCTGGTCCATCCTGAAGTGTAAAGACATCTTACTTGGTCTCGATAAGCTGTCCATGTTTGTTCTCCTGTCTTGTATTGGATCTCCAGGTGTTGGGTCTCTACAGACTGCTTCACTTTCATGCTGCACCCCCGGGAAAAGCAATTGGGTTGGTGAAGAACAGGAGTTGATGGCATCACTGCATGGATCAATAGTCACCAGAGTGATCAGGTGTATTAAAAACAAAAGTCCTGAGCAAATGTCACAAGATAGGCACACAAGACAAGTTTTTGATGTTGCCTTTGGTCTAAAAACTGAAGATTTCACTGCGTCATTACATTAGTGGAAATGAGGATGCAAGGTGATTATCAGTCACCATAAACTTTAAATAGAGTGTATAAAAAGGACACATTTCACTGCAGAGCTGGTTTCAAACTCCAGTGAAGACATCCTTATTTTTTCATACTTCCCAAACAACTTGAAACTGTCATTACACATGACAATGAACACTGTGCAGAAGTTGCTTCACAAACTGGAGTCCCCACTTATGTGAGATGTGGGTCTTACCAATGTCGCTGAGTGTGAAGTTAATGGGGGATGACGCTGCATATCCCAGTCGATTCCCAGTCTGGGCCCACACAGAGATGAGCTGAACAGATCTGGACACACTGAAACTAACCGATGGTCGATCAGTTCTGTTACTGTGCAGTCCATCTTCTTTGTGCTTTCCAGGTACAGTTCTCACCCTAAAACACATAAAACCAAGTTACATTTGATAGTTTAAGCAAGATCACATTAAAACTATGCTATAAGATGTTTCCTTTCTTCTTCAAACTCACCACAACATTGAATTATTACTAAGATAAGTATCCCGTCCTCTGTTCCAAGTGCAGGACACAACTCCACTTTCTTTGTTTTTGAGTTTGCAGATGCATGAAATGTTTTTAGGGGGATCTGGTAGGTCTGAAGGACAAATAACACAAAGAAAATTGAATGAAACTAAATTAATGAGTTTTCTTTTAGTACTTGAAAGCCTAAAAATAAATTGCTTGCAGCACTGAGTTCTCAATGCAATATGTGAGGAATACTTAACTCTGAAGTAAGTATTTAAACAAAGTCAAACGAATCCATAAAATGCATAATGTGTAATTTCCTAGTGCCATCATGGATGAATGGAAGGTTAAAAGTGTCGTTTCAGAACAAATTGCATTAATCACATTGCACACATGTTCTTGCATGCCAAGCTTGTTTGAACTCCCAAATTAGACACAGCTCTGGGGCCATGATAAGCAACTTATTGCAGATAATGTTGACACTTAGCTGCGCCCAGCCCACAACATTTTAATCAAGTGTACTGTAAGTAAAGAAGAGAAAGCAGAACCAGGTCTTTTTACAGCTCATGTGCATTCAAAAGTTAGAACTCAAACCTTAAGATGGAAGTTTCATCTTAAAATACAATGCACTGTAAAACATCCACTTTTGTGTCCATTTACAGGTTCTGAATGAGCATAATGGAAGCTAGGTTTAGTGATCTTATCACTATTAAAGCTGCTGGCTCATGCTAAATATACATTATAGTTAGACTATAGTGTGGTACATGGTAAAAATCTTTAAGAGTCATCTCATTTGACATAGAATAGTCATAGAATAGATCCATGAAATCTGTGCAGGACTGATGTTTGAGTTTGAGAAAAGAATGCTTTACTGTTGCTTCACTTCATACTCACATCCAGCTGAGATATCCAGTCCACAAGGGTCCAGTGCAGGACTGCAGTTACACTTACAGCTATATGTTCTGTTCTTGGTAATGTTCACCACATTAAAATATATAGTTGTTGAATTCAGTTCTTTGTGGCTCTGTAGTGTGGGTGGATGGTCGCTGTACATGGAACCCTTGCATTTGCAGTTAAAGGTGCAGTAAATTGTAAAGCTGGAGCCTCGCTGCACCACAGGTCCAGCACTGGACCAGATGGAACAGGATTTCTTACCTAAAAGCAGAAATAATTAGTTGTGCAGACTGTAATCCAATGTTCAATATTATCTAAAGAGATAGACATGTCAGTGTGACAGATTATTACTATTTGTCGAATTTGGGGCAAATAATCATCAATCATGCATGTGTATATTTAATAAAAGCATGTTTTAAGAATATTTAACGATCATTGATAAGCCACCACATCAGTGAGAGCCAGCGGACCAGTTATAGACAAAGAATCAGGGTATTTATAATGGATTTCAAGAAAGGTTTATCACGTAGACATCCAGCATATAACTTTCCAGATAATATGAAGAAAAATGAGTAAAACGCATTTTACATGTCAGCAGTGCGAATGTGCACAGTAATCTGAGTTTACCTGCGCAAAGCTGCATGACCAGCAAAGTAAAGGCAGTGAAGATGGACCATGTCTGGGACATTGTCGCCATGAGTCATCAGTAACTGCCTTCTTGTAAGTCTCTTACATTGTAGCAGGAGTTTAACCTTAAAATAAGCACAAGTACACACATGCATTTGATGGGGTTATGTCTTTGAAATGAAAAATAATAGTAATAATGACAATCCTAATAATCGAAAGCTTTTTAAAAATGTATTTCTTTACTTCTTCTTCTTTAGTTCAGCACTTCAGGACTCTCCCTCCTCACTGCAAGTGTTAACAAACTTCTCTGTATTGTCTTTTTATATTAAATTATTTATTTAAGCAGAGATGCGTGGACAGAGGCAACGAGCGCCAGACTGAACTGCAGCTGCGTTCAATCAACTCTAATGGTTGGCGAAGAAAAACAGAGAGAAGTAAACGCTCAATATACTCACCGAGACATCGTATCCCTGTGGTATATCGGCCTGTCTAGCCCTTTACAGCTCTATCCGTGATCATAAGTCGTCCTAAACATCTTTATTTAGGACCGTGCGTCCAAATTGTCGTAGTGGCAAAGGAGACTCCGCGCTGGCTCCGCCTCTGGCGTGAGGTGAAAAACTTGAGTCACAGACTAAGTCGCAGTTCATTAGTGAGTCCGGGCATATGGAATCAGTGCCACAAAGTATTATTCTCTAAAATATCTAAACTGTATAAAGTAATCTACAGTTTTCCTCCAGTACGCAGGCTGCTTCAGTTTTTGCCATTTGCATTGTCTCCTTATAAAATTAAATGTAAGGCTCTCCTGTTGTACTTTTAAGTTCACACACAAGTACACAGTTCCTTCTTGTAATCTGGCCCTTTGGTTTTCCACTGCACATGAAAGAGGTTGGAGGTGCAGGTTTGAGGCTAAGTATTTTTGAGTCCCACACAGAACATGTGAGGACTGATTCCCTGTTCTGACATGTTGAGAAAACCCTTCAGATTTAGCTTTAGATAAAGCTCGTATCAAAGGAGGAGTCGAGAACCTAGAGAATCATTTTCATCATATTTTCCACACGGCCCAAGTCTCTCACACCCTCGATCATAACCCCATGTGGTGCAGTGGGGGACTTTCCCTCACAGTTGCAGCACATTTTACCTTTACATGTTCAATTACAGTACAGGGCTCAGTGCTGATAACAACAGCATTACACACGCACACACATAGACACAAAACATTAGCAGGGGTGAACCAGACTCTTGGAGGTTTCTTACAATTTCAGTGTGTCAGCAATGGAACAGCCCTGAAATTGTGATTATCAAGGAGGAAGTGAGACAATGCTCAGGAAGTCCTAAAAAAACGGTGTTTAACTGCAGGTGGTGCATGTATCAATTGGACTTCAGTTTCAGTGGCACACCAAGTACACTGTGAGCCTTGTGGCAGGGAAACCCCTAATCTCAGATTATCTGGGTGTGTTTTGGAATAATCTCATGCTCCATGTCACATCACTGTCACACACAGTGGCTAACAGTGAAAACACAGGTCACACCCTGACAGTAAAATAAGATCCAGTTTTTTTGACATGGTACAGTAGTTACTGGCATGGACATGATGATGAGTTATAGCTAACTTACATTTGTTAAGGTGGTTCATCATGTTGATCACCATCTCAGTTCAGCCTGTAGAGCATATGTAAAGTCTGGGGTGTAGCTGTTAGCATGCTAAGCTGGAGCTTTTGGGAGTGGCATTTTTTTCCATTAGCATTTTGTCATAATATATATATTGTCATAATGGACAAGTAAACACATTGGCCTGTTGTTGGCATTAGTTGAAAAGTCAGAGGATTACATCACAGTTCACTTTGAAGATTAATGTCAGCTTCGTGGTGACACACGAGCAGTGATTCCTATCCTTTTTTGGCTTTTTGCAGCTTCTGCTTGTGAGCACTTACTGTGCAAAGGTTTTAGGCACTAAAAACACAGGTGATGCTGTTAACATAAATGACATAGTTTTTCATTTTATCAGTTAACATACAAAGTGCAGTAAAGGAAAGCAGATCTAATCAGTACTTGCAGCCCTGCCCTTTGCCCTTAAGCCAGCACTAGTTCTCTCTGGTTTGACCTGCACAGTTTTCTCCTGGTACTTTGCAAGTTCATCTGTAGATTCAGGCTGTCCCAGTCTTTCTGTCTCTTCATTTGATCCCAGACTGACTCCACACTGCCTACATCGGGGCTAAGTGGGGGTCAGACCATGTGCTGCAGGATGTCTGGTTGTTCTTGCTCCTGAAAATAGCTCTTCATGAACTGGAATGGATATTTTATGGGCTTGTTGTCCTGCACAATGGGATGCACTATGAATCTGGAATTAATCAGATACCTTATGGTGCTGTGTGATAGGAATCTAAAACTGAACTGCCCAAAACCTTTACACAGTATTGTACATGTGGTGCCACAATAACTATGGTGAATAATCTGAACACACTTATTAGATTGGCATTTTATTCATTTATCGTTAGCTAATATTAGCTAATAGTTACAGATAATCTGAAGCAGCTTTTTTTCTCTAATCACATAAAGTCCCTGAGGTCACCACATGGTGAAATGGTGCTTGAATGGTCCACTTACCCTGGCACATCCAGGGTCGTGGGGTACAACTTGGACAGAACACCGGTCTATCACAGGGCTGACACAGAGAGACAGACAAACACTCTCAATCAGGCAACTTAGAGTCACCAGTTAACCCAACTCCAACCTGCATGTGTTTGGACTATGGGAAGAAGGCAGAGTACCCACAGAAAACCCACATAGGCACAGAGAGAACATGCAAACTCTATACAGAAAGACCCAAAGGATTCAAACTGAGAACCTTCTTGCTGCGAGGCGACAATGCTTCTGTTTGATCCTGATTATGCTGCCCTGCTTGAGTAATGCTTTCTTCAAAATCAGTTTAGTAGTGCAGCTTGTTGTGTTTTTCCCATCACTCCTGCTACCTCGGTGTGTGACAGAGTCTAATGCTCCTGACTTCAGCTACCTGAGGGAAGTAACCAGCAGTCATCATTGTGTCACCTGTACACTGAGATGAACAATTGTCTGCCAAACCAGGGCTTGTGGTTTTACACTGCTTTAACTCCAGAGAGGCAAAGTCCACTGTCACATCATTCTCAGTCCCCCTCCTCCCTACTGAGACCTTATTAAAGACAGGAGGAGATTTAGGCCACAAAAGGCCACTAACAGACCTGAGAGTAAGTCCGACCGGTGAATCTGAGAAATCCACCTCCACACTGGACAGCAAACCTCCCAGTAATTCTCCAGATACACTTGAACATCTGTCCTCCTCCACACTTGCTGAAATGTCCTTCTGCTCCTCTGCTGTCTCTTCCACCTCCTCTCTTTGGGAAACCACTTTAGCAATTTGGGGTTTGTAGCTGACATGCTCCAGCTGGCAGTCAACAAGCATTGTCCCAGAATCTGATGTTAGTAAAGCTGTGTTCGCTGTGGGTGGTCCTGATTCTGTGTGGGATACTTTGACATGGATGGTAGGGTATGCATCGTCCCTCTCCTCCCAAGAGAGCAGACTGATGGGGGACAGAGGAGGATCGCTGAGAGTGGAGGAGAATGACAGTTCTCTTCCATCCTGCTAGAGACAAAAAAATAACAAAACTGAAAAAACAAGGCATAGTTTGATATGACTGACTCACCCAAAGCGATGCATATGTGGTAAATATGTGGGACAAACATGCATCAAGTTTCTTATTTTCATCTGCAGCGGCTCATAAAGTTGTCATCAACAAAACAAACTAATTCTAGACTACAAACTATTTTTTAGAATATTTTTAAAAATTATGCATTATAATTCTGCTCTTGCTGCTTTGTCTCTGTGGTCGCTGCAGTTTCTAGCTGTTTCTGTTTTGGTTATTGTGTGAAAGTAGTTCTCACAAAAAAAAAAGGAAGCATGAATGTCAACACAGTTGACTTGATTAGCTTTTTTTTTTTACCTCCAGCAATCTGATTGCATTACTGTTTCCTGGTTTTGGCAGGTTTTCAACAATCCAAGCAGGTCCCCAGGATACGCATTTCTGTTTGATCCTGAGATAGAAAGACAAGTGGGTTTTTTGTATTCAGGGTTAGTGATGACAGTTAAGTGTTCACATGCATTACATTTACAGACTTACAACAGTGAACAACTAATTCTGCCACTGAAACATAGCAAGCACATTTGATGGTAATGTTGTAAGGCATGAAACATATAATCCTTTTTACCACAGCCAAAGATCTTTGACCACAATTAGTGCAGTTTTTGCTACATGGTTTATGTTCATTCTAATCATTTGAGTTCCTGTGGTGTGGTATTTCATGTAATCTGCTATAGTGGCATTCTGCCTGGTTACTAGTAAAACAAAACCTATGTACATTCAAAATCAGCTGCAGGGAACTGAGAAACACAACAGTCATGGTTATCCTAACAGAAAACTTTCACTATTATTAGGTGATGCATTTTGTCTGTTATAAGGTCTGCTATTTTCCATGACACAGTGATAGATATTAAAACAATACAGTGTAATACCTTTTCCTCACACAACCCCAGCACATCAGGTTGCCTATAACTGCTATGAAGATGGTAATGATGAGAACAATCTCAGTCACCAGCCCAACTAGAAGAAGAGAAACACACAGTTTGGCAGACAGTTTAGTAGACAAGTCATGACAAAGTTAAGAAAACAAAGCTTCTGTGCACTAAAATGAGGAATTACAGCCACAGCTACACAACTACAGGCTTAATAAGTTGTTTGTGGTTTTAACGAGCTCAGAGCATGGCAGCAGGACACTGACCCGCAGGGGCTGTGGGCTGAGACAAGACCTTGCTTGCCCGTGGTCCTTCTCCTGCCGAGTTGGATGCAGTCAGCTGCAAAACCAGAGCCCCTTCAGGACAGTCCAGCCTCATCTGTCTGGGGCTGGAGCTGGAAACCGTCACTGGAGAGAAGAAAATGAGACTCACTGTTTTCTTTGTTAAAGCAGCACAATTAGCAATTCTTTTCATTTTTAAACCTGCTATAACTGATGGAGTTCAGCTACAAAGCAATATTTTTATTCCTTTGCTGTTTGTTTTCTGGCCACATGATAAATGTCATTCAAATATTCACTCTAGTTTAGTTTTATTTTTGGTACCAGCCCCTGAGAAAAGTATCTGGCTCTTAACTTGGTAAATATTTTACTATGTTCTGCAGCTAGACGCTACCTTTGTCTGCCTCCTGGTTCCTACTGACCAAGTAGAGTACAGTGCTTTTTTACAGCCTTTTCACTGGCAAACATTTGCCTGCTGCAGCTAAAAACTTGAGAGCAGAGACAATAAACCAGTATCATAAAGTTGTGGGTCAGAAAGCTAAACAATGAGCTGAAACTCACTACAAAGTGCCACTATGAAGAGCTGCAGTCTGAGGTGATACTTCTTTCTAGGTTCCTCACTGACTGACCTCTTTCACACTGTCAAACTAGTTTCACATTGTCATTTGAGACATTGTTATGTAAAAAATACTCATTGTGACTGTTTTAAGGTGGAAAATATGCAATTACATATGAATTAGTACCTTCATTGAATTTAATTTCTATAATAGTATTCTTCACTGCTGAAATCAATATGAATTTTGAGACAGTAAATAAATTCTTGACCTGGCCAACTTCTGTTTCCAAAGTCAAAAATAAACATTCAGTCATGGACAAGGAGTCTACTGAAAAACTAAAATGTGACATCTCCAAATCCATTACAACTGGGCAAACCCCTGAACAGCTTCTAAATGGACCTATTGGTGATATCTTTTTTGTCAATGAATGTGAATGTTGGAAAATGATCAGATCTGTGCAGTTTTATTGTTTTATTTGCTAAAAACTTCAGGAGGGCCTGTGAGTATGTAGATAAAAATAATTAGCATTTGTTAAGTTTCATGGCTGGAGGTGTTTTCGTCAATGTGGTGCAGCCACAATTGCTCCAAATAGAGTCTGACAAGGACGTATGTTTGGACATATGAGTAAAATTGAATGATAATATATTTAAGTAATTCAATGCAGAACGAGAACAGAAAGAGGAAAAGGCAAGCTGTCTTTACACTGAAATTCTAGAAATAGTGTGTGAGGTGGGTTGGTTAGAAACAGCCTTCGTGGTTGCATGTGTGCATACAGCCACATGGCTTCCTGTTGGTGGTTAGAGCCAGTTCTAGAAAAGTCTATGATTCACTGACGACACTGCGAAAATGGTGGCAACCAAAGCAAACACCAACGTGCTCACCATGAACACCTTATATACCACATTATAATGTTCTCAAACACATATTCAAACAAGCAGACTGGCTTAGACAAAACTCCAAAAAACTTCAACTGTGTGATAGTTTTCTGATGATAGCTGTTACACTTCACTGGCTCTGTTGTCTTTTCATTTAGGTATTGAAGGCAATGCCTCCTTTTGGCTGTTGTGTGAAAAAGTCAATAAAAAATTCATCACAAAACATAATCAACCAGCAGTTTAATGCTTGAAATTCACCTCATTACTGGAAGTATGAGCAGAAAAACCCTGCTGATGCAGTGAAGCTTTGTGGGAGGGGAGTATCAATGGAATGCTGGCCACACACTTTTCGCTATATTACATATAATGTATGCGTACTATTGCATAAATGATTTCCCACACGTGTGCACAGAAACAGGCAGGCTAGAAAGCTTTAGCCTGACCATGGTAAAGTACACACATGAGAAGAGGCTTAAATGACAAAGCACGCCTTTGCAAGAACAGGAAATGACTTACAGCAAAGTTGTGTTTCCTACAAACTCATCATGTCAAAGTGTAATTTCATCATGAAGGAACATGTTAAGATCCACACATTAGAAAAAGCAGCTCAGTCACTATGGTTTGCAGTTTAATTTAAAGGTTAAGATCACCTAAATTATAAAACAAGCACATTTTGCAGCCATGAGTTTTGTTTTTTTTTAAAATATAGTTCTCTCAAAATTCTACTGCTGCCCCAAAACAACAGAGGTGACTTACACTTAGGCGATTAACATAAGACAAGGTGAAAACCTGAAATCTACAAATATGTGTCATTTTTTCTAGATAAAAATATTAAGGCAAATTAATTTTCTGTCACTCTGATTCATTAATTGTTTTGCCTTTATTTGCAGTAAGAAGACAAACACATACAAGAGGACACAGTGTAACTGCTTACCACTGAGTTCAGTGTTGCTTGAGTCCAGGGTCTGGACATAGATGGTGTAGTTTGTGATGAAGCCTTTCTGCTTGTCCACAGGCAGCTCATCCCACTGGATCAGGATCTGCTGAGCCTCGTGGACCAGCACCTTCATATAGGGACCAGACACTGGTTCTGAGACACACAAGGCAGGGTGAGGATGATGGGTCTGCACTGCACTGAGCATGTATATACTGTATGAGTATGGATATACTGTATAGTTTCTGTGAATTGCTCATGTAAGTATGCATACAGGCTGTTGAAAAGTGTCCATCTGTACATTTAAACCAGTGTAAATAAATGAGTTTTTGGGTACATGTTGAATCTATGAATCTTACTCTGTTCTTTGAGGTAGACCAGGTCAGATGATGGAGCACTGACTCCTCTGGTGGTCACAGCATACAGAGAGACATTGTACCTCACACCTGCAGTCAGACCTGAAACAACACAGGACAAATAAACAACCTGAATTTACACATACTCGGCTTCATTTATAAATATTGCATTTAGCTATATCAAGAGCATCAGATAAACTTTAATTTTTTTACTGAAAAGATAAACACAGCAACTAGTGTAATTCACCAAATGCCCACAAGAGGTCACTGCTTGATATCTCAGTTGAATCCCTTATGTTAAAACATTTTGTGGGTCTGTTTCATATGATGCTATACAAAGTCTTGTTTTATTTCATGTGTGTTTCTGTGCTGACTGTCTTCTGTACCTGAGACAGATGTACTGTTTGCGTCTTTGGCCAACTTTTTCCACTGCAGCTTTGCTACAGGTACACTTGTCCACTGTATCACATAGTGCAGCAGTTCTCCATGAGGTGGTGACCAGTGTTTTGTCCCTGGCCACGACCAGGAGACACATACAGTGTCATCATTCACTGCAGGCGCCAACTCCTTCAGGACAGGTCCAAACCCACCTAAACAAAAAGCATTACACTTTGTTGGACCCCCTTACAGCTTAGTCTTGATTTCTTAGATTTGGTCTTCTATTTTGTGTTTGTATTTGTGCACCTGAGTGTCTAAGCGGCACATTGGCAGGTGGAGATGTCCCATATGAAGTGACAACACTGACGCTGAGGGCCTGAACCGCTGCTGGTACCTGAACTGAATACTGGCTCAAAGCTGCAGCACAGGCCACATGCTGTTTCCGGCCATTAGCCAGGAAGATCTTGTACTGCTGCACTTCTCCACTGTAATCGTCTGGAGATGGCGGCTAGGGAAGAAGTCCATCCAACGCAACAGATTTACTTTGTCTTTACATCATCTAGTATCCATTCATCCATCCATCCATCCATCCATCCATCCATCCATCCATCCATCCATCCTTCCATCCATCCATCCATCCATCCATCCATCCATCCATCCATCCATCCATCCATCCATCCATCCATCCATCCATCCATCCATCCATCCATCCATCCTTCCATCCATCCATCCATCCATCCATCCTTCCATCCATCCATCCATCCATCCTTCCATCCATCCATCCATCCATCCTTCCATCCATCATCAATACCCACTTATTCCTATTTAGGGTCACAGGGATCTGCTGGAGCCTATCCCAGCTCTCTTTCCTTGTCATCTAGCATTTTAAAGTAAAATTTTAAGTCATTTGGGAAGTAACACTGTATTTACTTTCTTGTCAGAGGTTAGAGGTTAAAAGATACCACTGTCACATCTGTAAATCTAATATGAACCTGCAGCTACCAGAGGGAAACAGCTAGCCTAAAGCTTAATGATTAATATATATCTCCTTTGTTCAATCCAGACAAAAATGAACTCTGTTAGAACTCTGGTATTGTGCGGTTTTTTTACCAGACTATTTCTTGTCTGGGTGAGTTTGGGGAGTCACGAAAAAGCCATTTTTACCATAGAGACATAACAGGTCTTTTTTATCTAACACTAGGCAAGAAAGACAGAAAGCACATTTTTCAAAATGGAAAAAGACATTATGACCAAATGGATGCATCAGAGTTAATACTTTCTGGTATTTAGTGTAGCTTTCTAGCACAATGAGGCAGTACCAATATAAAAGCCAGAGTTAATGAATAATTTTCACATTACCTTCCACAAAACAGTCACTATCCGCAGCCCATTTGTCCCATGGTTGCCAAATACTCTCCACACTTGTAACTGCTGAGATGGACCTAATGATAAGTTTAACCAAAAGATCTGGGCTGTTGCATGAGTGACAACAAACTTTATCACAATCAGATTGCCTTTGATGCGTGATGAGTAATCATTTTGAGGTTCAGGTTGTGAGCTTGCCTTTTCCAGGGCTTCGCCCCCTCACAGATTGGCTCCATTTGCTGCAAAGTAACCTTTCGCTGGAGGTCAACCTGGGCGTGATGTTGGCATAAATCAGTCCGGATGATGAGTTACATGCTCTCATCTGGAACTTGTATTCAGTCAGAGGTCTTAGGTTGTCCACTCTTATTACACCCTCACCAAGCACTGTTCCCTCTTTCACTTCCTAAAAAAAAGCAGGAATCTAGTTCATTTGCACACAGTTTGCTACAAGTTGATGTAACAAATATCCATAAAGCTACTGTGAGTCATAATATCACTTTACCCAACAGCCATTATCTGTGCAGAGCCTGATGGAGGGTCTGAGATGTACTAAGGATTCTGTGGTTTTCCACTGTAACATAGCTGCTGTGGAGCTATTTCCAAACTCGATCTGCATAATATGAGGAGTCTCTGGTATCACTGCAATACAAAAGAACAAAAATGAATTCTAAGTGAAAACAAGTGACAATGATCGTGACTATAGAACATGACAGTTCCCAAGATGACTCACTTCATAAGAAAATAGCTGATAATTCATAAGATATGTGTGTTTAGTGGAAGCTAGAGCTTACCTATATCCTTTATACACAGGATGAATGGATCACTGTGTGATGTCCCAAAACGGTTGTAAGCAGTGATGATCAGGTTATACTTAGTGTTTTCATCGAAAATTCTTCGTGGTATGGTGATTTCTTCAGCATCCTGGGTTTGATGTAAATATATCTGAGTCCCTTGTTCCCTGATATTAAAACATGTTAAAAATCATATATATAAAAGCATATAGAAATCATAAAACGCAACAGCTTCATTTGACCCCAGAGTAACACCATACCTGCTGACAGAAATGTTGTAGGTCTTGGGGAGGTGTGTTTCCTGTCCTCTCTTCCACGAGCAGTCAATAAAATCTGAGCTCCTTGTCGTTTCACAGATAATATTTGCAGGTTTATCTGGAAGGACTTGAGAAAAAGATAAAAAGCATTTTCAAAAGCAAATCATGATTATTTTCTAAATGCCTACTGAGAAACGCAAACTAATATTAGCTCTTTATATTTTTGGCACATTAGTCCTCCCACAGTTTTGGTTCCACATACACCCACAGTATGATGAATCGAAACATGCAGCTCATTGATAAAAAGCATGCTCTAAGTTTTCTTCCAGGAGAATTGGGGAAGTTGTAAATGTACTGAGCTCAAAGGGCAACGGGTTCTTTTTTAAAAGCAGAAACATTAAAACTTGTTTAAAACTTTAAAGTGGTCACCATAGGTTAAACTTCCCTTCTGATTAATCAAGCTTATGATTTTTTCAGCTTGCACTGTGTGTAATACGAACACATATATTCATTCGCTTATTCTGCTGTGCCACCAGTCCAAACAGTGAGTTAAAACTGTGTTTCTGTGTGAATGCTTTCTGTTTTATTCGTCCTGTCCGATCAAATAAGTTTGACCAGCTGTGACTGCTGTTAGTTAGGTGAGATTCATTCAGGGACATCACTCAGTCCAGGTTGGGAAAACATCATCTCAATGTATTTCATCATTTCAACCACTGTAAATGTTCTGACTGCTCTGAA